>NC_079316.1:36462801-41462801 GCF_029931775.1 Euleptes europaea
GAAATTTAAAGCTGAAACAGGGGTCAATAAAAATATAATAAAAAGTTACCGGGAGGGGATCCTAGAGAATCTTGAGACATGGTAGAGGGGAGTCTGGCTGCTGCCATACTATTTAAAGTGTTTATTTAAAGTATCTATTTAAAGTAGAGCAACAAGCTTTGACATATGTAGCCAACTTGTATATTTTCCCCCTCCATTTCTTTGATTGTATATCCATCGCAGGTTAGAGCATGTGACCATTCTGCAGGGTACAGTTTGTTCCTGCACTAAGCTGTTCATTCAGCCCTTTTGGACGACAGCCAGATATGAAGACGAAAAGCAAACCATGTGCACCTCACCCCTTCCCAGATTAAATGAGGCAATTTCTTTCTTTGTCACTAGCCCTTTTAATAAAGTACGCAATACTGTCTAATTTTAGGCTCAGCTGCATATAGATACTCCAGTAGGAACTTTCCAGTAGATTTGAAGTAAAGAGTTCATAAGAAAGTTAAAAGTAGGTAAGAGAGCTGTGAGGGAATTCTCCAGGGAGTTTTCATAGCATACCACACAGTTGCAAGGATAGGCTTCTCGTTCACGTGAAGGACCACACAAAATAAATTCTGTTTCTTGGGCAATTAACACACAGGCGCTCTCAGTCTCTCAGTATCCCTGTGGAAAGTCACAACTTTTTATTGAACGGTGAATAATATATTACTTGACTAACTTCTAGGAGCAAGCAATCTGTAATATGAAAAATATGCACATGCCTTATACTTTTAAGTCTTCGGTGTAATATAAATTTGATTTACTTGAGAATTACAGCATGTTAAAGACAAAACATTGAAAGCCTTTGGCACAAACAAAAAGGGTGTATTGTCCTAGGCGTTTTAGAATGGGTTTTTCACATCTCTGTCAGGCAAGTTCGGGGAATGTGGTTGTAAGTAATCACTTTTTTTTATCAGGGATCAGAATCGAAAGGCGTTGTCACTTCCTGCTTTCGGAATGGTCCATATTTTCATTTAGCATCCTAATGTACCATTAGCCATAGTGGCAGAATAATTTCTCTGGAATTGTTAACAGACCAAAAAAAAAAGCCTTAGGAAATGTAGTTTCATGTGGGTAGCTGTGTTGGTCTCCCTCCCCGTAATAGAAGTCACCCTCAGCTGCTTTACTTGATAAAAGAGAGCCTTCTACTTGTAACATGTAGTTCTACCCTTAGACAATGTCACCATTGTAGTTGCGTGTTTCAGTAGGTTGCAAAAAGGTTTTCTGACTATTTTGGCAAGTAGTGTTACTTATGGTGCTGAACACATTTCAGCAATTTTGTAGTTTGTTTGGTGTTGAGTAGAAAGTACTACCTTACTCTATTTCTCTAGTTCCACTTTTTTAACAGAAATTATAATCCTTTTGTTTTAAATAGATCATTTTCTTTTTCTATTCTCAGAACAACGACCTCTACGACCTCAGAAAAATCCTTCTTTGAACTCATGGGTCTCCAGACTCTGTTTTGTGTATCACAACTAGGACCTCGCATCTTCTTCCTCAGTAGATGGGTATGATGCATCCAGTTCAATTTGTTTACTTTACACAAACCTCAGGACTTAGTTGACTGAACTGCACATTTGTGTGTGTGTGTGTGCCAAGCAAAAGCACTGTGACACCTGGACAACAAGTCTGCAATTATTTCCTCCTCTACCATAAAGACTTAGCTGGCTACGATGAACTCACGTGCCCACCACTGTAATATGGTGAGAATGGGTCTATTACTAGCACATTGACATAAGACATGAAATTTAATTTGCTGCTGAAAACCTGTACGACAAATCATCAGTGTAAATTATTACATCCAAACTGTTAATGTTGGTTGAAGAGTATTAAATATTTAACATAGGTTTTTTGATTTATACATGTACTTTTTTAATTAAAAATGTAACTTTTCCTACAGCACATCTTTTTTTGATGTGGAACTGAGGTATACTATATTCTGTTGTAAACAGAGTGGGGTTGGGGTGGGGGAAACTGCTTAAATCAAGACGGTTAGCAATAGAGTAGGGTGCTGTTCTTTTAAAGATTATAATTCAGAATATAATATAATATGAATCAGTGGCCCATGGATCTGGATTGTACAGTCATATTTACTGATGCCATCATTTGTAAAATAACCCTGAGGTTGAGCTGAGTTCTTTCAAAAAGGAAAAGAATCGTATTTTTTACTCTACCTGTAAAACATTAGGCTGTATTCATGAAAAGTCAAATTTTTACTGTGCATGATATTTACAAGCGTGAATTCGAAAGTGTTGGTTGCACAGGAACTTATAAAAGATCAGAAAAATAAATCAAAGTCTTCCATTGTATATATTGTAAGAAGAAAGAAAATAAAGCAAACAAAACGTGGGTGAACTTTTCAAATTAAAATATCCCTGGAATGAAATACGTGGGTGTTTGTAAATTCTGGAAATCTCTTTCTATACATAATAAACTAGATACTGTTTTATCATTATTGCTCCTATTAATTTATGCTTTTGAAGGGTTCTCAATCATTTTGGGCAAGTCTCTTTCAAAACTAATACTTTAGAATTAATATTTCAGATACAGTAGAGTAATGGGAGTCTCTTCATTAAAAAGACACATATTATCACATGGTCAAATTGATAATCTTCAGTTCATGTTTTTGTACAGTGTGACAGCACATGCTCCTTTCCCCATTACCTGACTCTAATGGATCCTTACAGTAACCTTTACAAGGACAGAATTATAATAGCATCTGTATCTTTCCTTTGTACCTTGTAGGGTTGCCAGCACTAGGTTAGGAAATACCTGGAGATTTTGGGTGTGGAGTCTGAAGAGAGTGGGGTTTTGGGGGGGGGGACTTCAGTGGGGTATAATTCTATAGACTCCACCTTCCAAAGCAGCCATTCTCTCCAGGTGAACTGATCTCTGTCGCCAGGAGATCAGTTGTAATAGTGGGAGATCTCCAGCCACCACCTGGAGGTTGGCAACCCTAGGGAAGGAACGAATATTCTTATGCCATTGCCCTTGTACCTCTGTTCTGTTTCAGTTAAGTATATATTTGCTTCTGGCATGCTGGATTTCACAGTATACTCCTCTCATATCCAGGTGAATTTTTGTTATGCAAAATTATGACCCAGAATGATTTGAATGCAACATCGTGTATTATTCATTTTTTTTTGCACACTTCTACAGTTGCTAACTTATAGTATCAGTTGAGTTGGTAAGTACTGGTGCATCACAAGTGGAACTCTTAAGAAAGCAATTGAGGTAGGTTTTAGGGGGATTCTAAATTTGATAAATCTCTTCTTCATCCATTTTCAAGGGAAGATTAGTAGAGCCTTCTTAGTGTCTATGAATGTCAGTACTCCAAAATGCCAGTAGTAAGTCATAATCAAAAATCAAATAAGCATAAAGAAACTCAAAACAATATAGATTACATGAAGCAATATATGACCAAACACACACTCACTTCTCTCATATTCAGTTTTCGGGGAGGGGGGAAGAGTACTGTGAAGAATGCACTATAATATATGTCACTAGGACTTAGTTTATCACCTAAATCCTCATTTTGAACCATTTAGTTGCATCTCTGGCATGTTCAGTGTTCTATTGTAAATAAGTCTCCAGTAGTCTCCTCTGTTCTTCAGGACATTGGCCTCTGCAGCTCCAGAAACAGAGGCATACTTCTTATTCCTTCCCCACCCCCACCCCTGACAAGTGGAAACAAAGATAGTACAGAAGTTTCTCTGAGAAAAATATCTGCAACCTTAGGCGTATTAAGAACAGCCTTCACCAAGCAAGAATATCGCAGGTACCCAACAGAATACATTAAGAATGGATGGCAGACAACATTTGAAGACACCTTGTTTGTTTTTCTCTGTGGTTGAGTATAGAGCAAAATAATGTAATGGCTGTGGAAAACAACATGAGTGTGCTATTCTATTCCTCCCCAACTTTGGAATCCATTCATTTCTTTGAATCATTCCAGAAGAATTCTTGGGGAAAACCCAGGAGATAGAGGAAAGGACAGATCTCATGCTCCCAGGCAGGAAACTATACTCCTGAGCATGATCACCAGTTAAGGGAGGCTAGTAAAGTTTCTTATATCTTGAACAATCGTTCCCTGTCCCCAGATACCCACTTCTAAGGAGGAAGTGTTTTTGTTGGAGAACAAGGACTGGCAAGAAGAGTTGGTGGGAGTAAACTTATGAACAGAATCCAAATTCAGAGGTATTTGGGACCATCTATTAATGGGTTGAGATTTCTGAACTGGAGAAATTCGCATTCCAATGTCCTTACGTTCCGAATTTGCCCAATCAATATATTTTTATTTATCAATAAGGATATAAGGACTGCTTCCACATTATGCTTTTTGATCATGAGAGTGCGGCTATGAGTTATGCCCTTGTCTAAAAATGTAACATAAGGAGGGCTTATGCATGTATCTGGTTTTTATTTTCCCCCAAAATGCACAGATATTCCAAGAAAATGAGACTCAGTCTCTGTTTGTAAAGCTATTTTTGCTAATGAAAGATATAATTTGCACCAAGTGGGCTTCAGTTTTACAAAATATTACTTTGTGCTTATATTTGGCACCAACCCACTCCCGGCATATGGTTCTAAAATTGCAAATGCCTTGGAATGCTATGTTAAACTATCTAGAATTAAACTCTAAATATCCGAGGGTACAGAAGGATGCTCTGCGTTGAGGAATCAAAGCTGCCTTTCCAAAAATCTCCCCATGCTTATTAGCAAAGGACACAATTTTTAATTGCAGCTACTGTGCAGCAACAATCCTAGGTGCATTTATTTTGCAGTAAATCCTTTTGAACTCCATGGGACGTTAAAATGCCACAGAATAAGATGGTAAAGACTACAAGTGGAAGATCCCACTTCGAGTGGTTCTCCCTTTACAAAACTCTTTGTAATTAGAAACTTAGCATATTTTGAAGGAAATTTCTAGCCCAGTCTTTTGCCAGCAGTTTCTGGATTTGTATTTGTGGAAAGTTTGTAATGTAAGGGAGAAACTGCATTATGAAGAGATGAAACCCATTTTACTTCAACGTTCTACCACCTTATTCATCTACATGTGTGGACCAGGTCTTACTTCCAAGTAAATGTGCACAGGATTGGACCTTACAGATGATAGCTGATGATACCAGTGCTATTCCCATATATATTTTCCCCTCCAAGGTTCTTTGGAATATGGATGAGGAAGCACTTCTGGTCAACCTCTGAAAATTATCAGTGCACAAGCTCTTTTCAGTTATCTTACTTCCTCTGTATGTACGGAATATTATAGCTAGGCACATAAAATAACTATCGGATGCTGAATTTTAGTTCCTCTGGGAATTCCCTCAGCCTTTATTGCATGTTTTAATTTTAAAATCATATTACTTAAATTATTAATTTTGAGAAATGTTTTCACTTAAATGTTAAGGAATGCAGAGTTGGCATTTGTGTGTTATTACATTGTTTTAATTATTGTGTTGCTTGGTGGAACAATATTACACTACTGTTGCTTTGGACCAGTATCAGACCATGTCTCTTCAAGCAGATGGGCTCTTTTTTATCTGTTATTTTTAAAATGTCATATTTTGTACATATATTATAGCACTCCTTAATCTGAGTCATGTAAATCAACTGGGAATTCATTTCTAGATTTGCATATTGGGAATTTGTAAATGTGATTCAGAGAATATATGAAACACTTTACAGAAGACGAATGGTTCAAATTTTATGTTTTTTTCCCTATTCTTATGTTTGATCCAGAGCTAATATTTTGATTAAATGATCAGAAGTTAATGGAAGTGTTTTTCCAAGCAATTTCTTTTTGTTAATGCATACCAAAAATGTGTTTAGGATCATGAAGCAGTGATTTAAATGACTACATAATTCATCGGTCTGGCATGATCTCATCTGTTCCCCATCCAAACAATTCCCAGATGTTTGTTCAGATAATATGGTCACATCGACAATATATTAAAACTAAAGCAATGTAAAAATGGTCTATTCCCTCATTGATGCAAAAAGGATGCTTTCAACTTGCTACATTTAGCCTGCAAAAAGATGGTCTCCCCCCACCCCGGCCACTCTTTCAGTACCACTCCCCTATATAGTATGAGGGTACCTGGTAAAACTGTTTATTTTTCATGTATTGTATGGTGACTATAGATTAGCAAGCATATCTTTACATTGCTTTACCAGAAAGAGGGTGATAAAAACTAATTGGATGTTATCTAGACCATTGTGCTGCGAGGATGGTATCACAGCCCCTAATGCTCAGATAAATATGATGTCTCAAAGCAGTTGGAGAATGGACTGTGAAATCAATGACAAATTTCTGTTGATTGCAGCCAGGCTACAGAGTAATGGGGCATGGCGTGCCAGCCATCGCAGCGGTGCTGTGATTAGCCCCATGCAATGGTAAGACAGTTTGGAGATAGGAGCAGAGATATCAGAATGGTTATGGTGCTTTTCACAGGCAATAGGAAGCTGACGTTTGATGTGCATATCGTCTGTGGCAGCCTGATTACAAGAAAAGCCTGAAAACAGCACATCTTTATTTCTCTTACTAGCAGCCAGCATCAGTAAAATCTGCAAGCCAAGCCATGTCTCACTCAGGTATGTGGGATTTCCCCCTTCACACTGTAACAATCCTCAGATTAGGGAGGGGGGATTTCCTGGAATAGCTAGGAGTGTATCTGCTTGGATGATACTGGATTGACTAGGACCCAGCAACCTTGCTAGATGTCTTCAAAAAAAGATTGACCAACAAAGTAAATGTATTTATTGAGCATATGATTCATCCCCCGTTTAACTTTGGCTTCAGAGCTGAAAATGTACTCTGTGTATAAGGCTCTGCCATGACCTATGCTACAGTGCTGCAGGCTGAAATTCCTCCAGTGTTGCACTATGCTCAGAATTTAGTGGAATGCAGATTCCCAGTTTTATACCATATGTATCTCAGCAGCAGTCATGTAGAATGTTAAAGTAAAAGACATCCTTCCTCCTGGCACTATACCATTTTGGCAGAAACTAAAAAAAGGAAACTGTGTTGGAGGTGTATAATAAATCTTTTGATAATCATGTTTTGCTTTTGAATACGATCACAAATTAGATCATATTTGTGTGCCTGAAACTGCTTGCCCTTGCTATAAAATTTCTATTTAAAGATAACATTTCCCTACTGTGGCACATATAAACATAAAAACTGCCTTATACCAAACAATAACATTGTTCCATCTAGCTCACTACAGGCTATGACCTCTAGGGTGTCTGGTAGACAGTGGACTTCCAACAATGGCTACCCAAGGCCTTTTTTTTACACTAGATCAATCTTTGTCCCGGAGTAATCTTGCTTCAGAGGAATAGCTTTGGTGTGTACAGAGCAAGCTGACCAATTTTTGACCACAGTTATCAATGCACTGATCACCTCGCAGTTGGGATATTGTAATGTGTTTTATAGTGTAAAATGCAGCAGCATATTGTTGACCAGCGTCTCATATAGATAGTGTTGAAACAACTGCTCTAGTTTCCAATTTACTTTCGGGGCCAATTCAAGGTACTAGCTTTGGCCTTTAATCCTAGCCTGGGACTAGAATACCGGAAGGCCAGACTACCATAGACTCATGCCTAGTGATGGAGAGCTGAATTGCATCCCTTGCTACATCTTCCAGCTATAGTGAACATAAGATTGAGTGCTACAAAAAACAGCATGGCCCTTTCAGGTGAGGCACCCTACTCTGGAATGATCTCTTTCTAGCCATCTGCCTGCCACCAGATGGCTGCCTGTACAGGGTAAAGGTGCTTTATGTTCAGATTGGTTATTCTGTCATTTTTTAATTACTGTTTTAATGGTCACTGTTTTGCTTTGGTAATTTACATACCACCTTTAAGGAATCATGGCTCCATCACTCAAATTCTGTTTGTCCTGTGTGTGTGTGCACGCGCACGTGCCAAGTGCTGTCAAGTTGCTTCCAGCTTATGGCAACCCTATGAATTAATGTCCTCCAAAATGTCCTATTGTTAACAGCCTTGTTCAGGTCTTGCAAACTGAGGACCATGGCTTCCTTTATAGAGTCAATCCATCTCATGTCGGGTCTTTGTTTTCCTGCCACCTTCAACTTTTCCTAGCGTGATTGTCTTTTCCAGTGACTCCTGTCTTCTCATAATGTGACCAATAAATGATAGCCTCACTTAAGTCATTTTAGCTTCTAGGGAGAGTTCAGGCTTGATTTGATTTAGAACCCACTTATTTGGCTTTTTGGTGCTCCATGGTATCTATAATACTCTCCTCAAAAACCACATTTCAAATGAATCTACTTTCTTCCTGCCAGCATTCTTCATTGCCCAGATTTCACACCCATACAAAGTAATGGGGAATACTATGGTATGAATTATCTAGATCTTGATCCCAGTCTCAATCTCCTGATTTCCTGGTTGCAGTCTCCCTTTTGGTTGATGTTACAGCCAAGGAATAGAAAAACTTGAACAATTTCAATTTTTTCATCATCAGCCTTAAAGTTGTGTCATTACTTTTGTCTTGATATTCAGCTGTAGTCCTGCTTTGGCACTTTCTGCATTAACCTTCATCAGTAATCGTGTCAAGTGTTCACAATTTTCTGCCAGTAATGTGGTGTCATCTGCAGCTCTTAAATTATTAATTTTTTTTTTTGCATTGTCTCATCATAGGGTTTTTAAGGTAAGAGATGATCAGAAGTGGTTTACTATTGCCGTTTGTCCTGGTTGTCCTACTAATGTCTAATTTAGCATTCTACATGTGTTTTTATTTAAACTGTTGGAGGTTGTTTTTAAGTTACATTTCATGGGTTATATTATTTTAGATTGTTTTGATGTGGGTTTCAGTAGGATTTGAATGCACTTGTATTTGTATTTGTTTTATGCTGAGAACTACTCTCAGCCTTTGGGTTAAGGAGTGGGATGCAAATTGTTCAACTTCAAAAACCCTTCAGTAGATCTTGACCTTTCCCAAACCTTCTAAAAACAGTAGATAATGGAGGGTCGCTAAATGCAGGGGGATCCTTTGCCATCCCCTGTAATTTAATGCAATTCATTTTTTCTTGGACAGTTGTGATTGAACCAACCATATTGCAATTTCAGGAAATGCTGTCGTATCTGCAGTTCCACCTCCAAGCCAATTCAACTCACTTACTGCTCAGAAAGTGATTGTATTACTGTAATGGGTGCCTATCGGGAGAAGCCCAGGAATTGCATTACCAAATCTACCCCACCCACCCCCTTTTCAGAGCATGCGGTCACAAGATATTTTCCCCCTTTTGTTAAGGTGCTTCAGCAAAGCTGTGGCAAAATTAGTCTTACATCCTTCCTTTCTGTGGGGACAGATGTCGCTCCAGGACTCTTACCTCTTTTTTTTTTTAGAGGACCTTTGGGTTAGAAAGGCATTCACTTTACCTCAGTCAAAATATGAGTACATACTTTTCCTTTCAAGAGGTTTTGGCTCCATATTTTTAAGAAAAGGAAACGGGGGGCAAGAGACCCCCCCGGCTCAGCTTTTGGCCTGAATCCTGCTTGGCCAAAGAATCATTTGTTACTCAGTAGTAGGGCTGATCCAGATGTTAAAAGAATACCTTAATAAAAGGGCTTTGAACTTCTGCCAGCGGCCATTCCTGTGGGTGGTATCTGCTGGTGAAAGTTTGTATGAAGTCATCAGCCAAGGGAAGTATCAAGGAAGGGAAAGAAAAGGATTCATTGTAAACATTTGATAGTGTGATATCTTGGCTTCCGTTGCTCCAGTAACTTTCAAATAACTTTTGGGGGCTCTGTGGTATCTGCTATAATCTCTCTCATAATAAATCATGAATGGGCTGTGACCAAAGCTAACCAGCATCAATGAAAAGTGAGCTGCCATTTGGCTCTGATCAGTTGTCTGTTGCTAAAATGGTGGAGAAAACATCTAAAAAAGAAACTAATTTCAGATTCTAGCTATGTGGCTTAAAATGATTTGTTATTTCTGACAAACAGGAATATGTGCAACAAACAACCTGTCTGAAAGTCAGCTGGATTGAGTTTTAATTTTATTAGTTGTGGCTGTCAGCATTTTATTTTATTGTATTTTCCCCTTACTTTCCAGCCAAAGATCGGCTCCCCACAGTAGGCTGGTGTGTGTGTGTGTCTAAAGTGCTGTCCAGTCACATCTGAATTATGGCGACCCCGTAGGATTTTCAAGGCAAGAGATGCTCAGAGGTGGTTTGCCATTGCCTTCCTCTGCATGGGTTGAGAGAGTTCTGAGAGAACTGTGACTGGCCCAAGGTTACCCAGCAGGCTTAATGTGAAGGAGTGGAGAATCGAACCCTGTTCTCCAGATTAGAGTCTGCTGCTCTTAACCACCACACCATGCTGGCATTCTTCAGTAGGCTTACTGCAATATAAAATAAAGTTATAAATAATAATTAAAGGTAGTTGTGGATGCCGTCCTTAGTGAGGTCCAGACATGGGAATGATTGCTGGCTGCCGCTGCTTTTCCCCTCCAAGCGTTGGGAATGGCAGTTAGTGACTAGGAGGAGAAGGAAGCTCCCAGGCATTATGGGATAAGACACTGATGGTCATATTAAGACCTCCTCAAATTTCAGGAACATCTTTTTATCAAACAGTAACAGCTCTAGTAAGTATATTGTGGTCGTGTTTACAGTACAAATCACTTCCCCACACACACATGATCCTTCTTGATCCTAAACCACTGTGTTCCTCTCACTCCAGCTACCAGCCTCAATTGTCAGCTTCAACAGTTTTCAACTGTCAATTTCTAATGCTCTCTCTCAACTGCCAATTGTAGAACTCTCCGGTTTTCTTTTCCTTTCAAACCTCCTGTCACTCAGGGTTCCATGACTGGGACAACTCATCATTATTCCTCTCTCTGTCACAGCTGTGGAAGGGTCTGGTCCATTCAGGCCTTGCAGAGTCCCCACTCCCGGGCCTTCTGCTCTTGCCAGCCGGCTATTTCTTTTCCCCACTTCCTCCTGCTTTGGCTATTTAATTCACTCACTATTTCCAAAGAGGTCTCTACCCCAGAGAAGTCTTTTGCCTCAAGGAGGCTAGTATTGGCAGTCATTGCAGCTGCCTTCCTTCCTCTCCTCTTGGTAACTAAAGTGCAGCTTCTCTTTGGACTGTTCCCAGGCTCCCCCAGTGTGCACTTCAACCTGGGATACCGGGAGCTGTGACTAGATTTACCAGCCTCCAGGTGGGGTCTGAAATTCACCTGGAATTACAACTGATCTCCATACCAGAGATCCGTTTCCTTGGAGGAAATGGCAGCTTTGGAGGGCAGACTCTACAGCATCACATCCCCTCTGAGCTCTCTCTGTTCCCCAAACACCACCGTTTCCTGACTGCCCTCAAATCTCCAGGAATTTCCCAAACTGGACTTGGCAACCCCAGCTGACAAGTGGCAAGTTCAAGTGGCACCTTAAAGATTAACAACATTTATTCCAGCATAAACTTGTCAGTCAGATCTCACTTCTTCCGATGCATGGAGTGAAATTCATTAAGAGAGATTTATATAGCCAAGATCACAGTATATTTCTTCAATACTGAGTTATTTTGGAAGCTCTGTTTTAAATGTTAATGAAGACACAGCCTCTGATGTAAAAGTAGATAATGATCAGAGAGTATTGGGGAATTGGCACTGCAGGCATCATCCATCAGATGATGATGGACGGCTTACATCCCAATAATGACAGGGTTGAAATCTTTAGTTGCAGTGCTAAACTCTTAACAACTTGCTTATTATCTGTGGATTCATGTGTATTAAGGCCTGGACAAACATCTCCCTGTTTATTATCCTATCCCACCACTCTTTTAACTGTGAACCTTACACGCCCGTTGCCAAACACACAGAAATTATTTTTCCTAATGGATGCCAAGAAGCTATGACATCACTTGTCTTAAACTATAGTTTGTGAGAAATTCAGAAATTTTATAAAATGAGAGGACAAATGTAAATTTTCACCATAAACAGGCAGTACACAAAAATTCTCAATGTGATGTCAGGATTATTATAAATGATGTAAAGGTTGAGAATCAACGTGTGTACTACAATACCACTGAAAATCATAATCACATCAGTGACCTTTTCCAGCAGGTCAGCAAAATGAAAGCAGTCATTCCCTTCAGAAAGGAGAGTTCCTGATTGACAGCTCTGCTGATATAATTTGAGTCTGCTTGAACGGTGGGCAACCTGCAGGGAATAATAACCTTGTGGGTCATTACCCTGGACTGGAGCCCTACACGTACTACGATGGACACAACATTCAGGCAGACATTTACTACGAAAATCTAAATTTAAAACAATATGAATTTTATATTGAAATTATATTATGAAAGCATGCTAGTGTGCTAAACTGCTAAAAAATACCAAGCTGTTCCTTTAGATAAATAAGTTGATGTTAAATTAGGAATTATTCCTCCTGGATGGTTGTTAGAATGGCAATATGACACCAATCCCATCCAGTGCGTTATAGAAGTTAGACTGTCAGACTAAAATCTGGGAAGCCCAGGTTCAAATCCCTGCTGTGCTGTGGAAGCTCTCTGGGTGACTTTGGGCCAGTAATTCTCTCTCAGCCTAGCTACCTCACAGAGTTGTTAGTTACTGTGAGGATAAAATGGAAGAAGGGATAAAAATGTAAACTACTTTGGCTTATATCCTTGGGGAAGAAAATATCTAAATAAATAAATCTTCCCAATACTCCCTCCCCCCCAAAAAAAAAAAATCACTTTGGAAAGTTTGAGAGAAATTTAGATTGAAATTTCCACTGTGAACATTATTTTTTACCTGTGGCATGTCAGATGGATGGATATTGTTATGGTGATGCTGAAGGTGTGTGAATATGCATGGGGGGGGGGTATCCAGCCCAAGCTGAGAATCACAGGATCATTTCAACCTTCTATGGAGAAACTATTGTCCCCCCTCTAATAAAGTAATAAGACGTTTCACAATGCTTTGAAGTCTTTCCAGCGTCTTCACAGCACTGTGAAATGTGATACTTCGGCTTTTAAGCAGTCTGTGAAAGTACCAACTCTAGTACATGTGGAATTCATTCACTGACTTCCATACTGAAGTCTGGGCAAAAAAAAAAGTGAGAAAAAGTCTAAGAAAGGGGTTGGGGGAAGAGTCGTCAATAAAATGTGGCATCTAATTGTCAACTTTGGCACACTCTCAAATGTGCAGCTTCCCCACGCTGTTGAGGTAAACTGTGATTTCCCCCCCCCATGGGTTCAAAAATGTAACTTTCCTTTTAAATCTTCAAACTGTAAAGTTAAATGAAAGCAGACCAGCAACAACAGAATGCTTTTATACGGCATTCCGAAGTTAGAGCTTCTGGTGCTTCCCGCCCCCCCCCCACAATTCTGTCTTCACATATGCCTCTGTGTTAATGGCTTGTTACACAAGTAGTGCTTATTGCCAGGATTGTAACAAAATCCCCTGAGTTATTCATGCCAGTGGCTAGGCTGGCAGGCAGTATTTGTCTAAACCTTTAGCCCTATAATCACGGTTTTGATTTTGGAAAGAAGAGCTAGGGGATAATAAATGTTTTCTTTTTGCTGAGAAGGATTTCTATAAAATTCAGTGTGGCAGAGGTGAAACGTCGGCAGAATAAAACAACCTAATAAGTATAGAGTGTCATGTTCTGAAAGGTTCTCTCATGAATGGGTTTCCCCTACCATAACCACCACAACCTTGCATCTAGTGAGGCATTCTGGAAACATCTGGTGTCCTGAGCAGAACTTACAAGTACACTAGATGTTCAGCGGCAAACCCGGCACAAGAAACAAAAGATTTGCTGAACAGCATCAAATGGTGAGAGGTGTATCTGGCAACCTTGACCATAGCATGGTATGGCATGGCAGTTACCTCTCTTCTTGACCTACCCTGGACAGTTGTTGTGAGGATAAAATGAAGTGCCATATGCATGTAGCCCTTAGCTCCCTGGGGAAGGAGTGAGATAAACATGTAATTAATAACTATAAATAAACTTCAAAATTATATACAGTTAATTTTTTGTGCTGTGGGTATGGCAGGTAGGAATAGTGATGAGTAACCCCCCCTCCCCGGGGCTGCCCCATAATTAGAGTTATGCACTGATAAATCACCACATAGCTTGGTTTATTATGTGTTTGTGGGTGGAGATGGGCTCAGATTTCCATTATGCTCCCAATGATATCATCTAGGGCAGGGCTTCTTAATTTTTTCCCACTCGCGACCCCTTTTTGCCCGAGAAATTTTTACACAACCCCAGATAAATAAGTATATAAAATTGGTATACAAATCAAACATTTACTGATAATAAATCATAAAGAAACCTTTTACCATTGCCAATTTTTTTGCGACCCCTACATTCAGTTAGGCGACCCCATATGGGGTCGCGGACCTCAGTTTAAGAAGTTTTGATCTAGAGTACCATGGGGTTGCTGTAGTCTCTGACACCCAACCTAATATATCTGGCATTCTTCTGCTTCAGTGACAGCAGGAAGGCGGAGGTGTCATCCTAGTGTCAGGAGTCCTGTGAACTACATTTCCCAGTATGCACCAGGCATCTCAGTCAACAATGAAAGGGAACGAAGGGAAGAGAGAGACTTTTTCTGGCTTCTATCCAGCTGGCAGCTCGCTAGCCCATCCCCACCCTCACAGCAGAGCGGCAGCAGGCAAGTTGGAGAGGAGAGTGGAATTCTTCTCCAACTCAGGTATACCATCCAAGCCGCAGAAGGTTTCTGGAGGTTATTACAGATGGGGATTACAAGCAGCCAAAGTTCACACTCTTGAGTACACAGTGCAAACTTCAACGGTATTGCTAGTTAGGAATCAAGCATCTCTATTATTTTCATGCCACTGAAAGAAAACTTGTAGATGGTCAAGGTATGTACTATAATTGGTGAATAGTAGTAGCCTGAAATGTTATGGTGGGGGGCACAGACCAAAGGGAACAGAGGACATTTCATCACCATGGCCAGGGATTGGATGTGAATAGAATGTGGGACTTTACTGTGCCATTCTACTATAATAAATCCTCAAATTGTGGCCTTCTAGTTGTGGTTGATATATTTGCATTCTCTGGATACTATGCACGGGCTGGGAGAAGACTTTCTTGGATTGGTTCTGAGGATTATAAAGGCCCATCATAGGGTTGCATGGCTCCCACCAGGGATGGGGGATTCCCTGCTTTGGGCTCCCTCCCTGAGCACCGTTCAGCCAGCCAGTCGGGGTCTTACCAGTCCTAAACTGAGGCATCGGCCTGGTCACTCGGCGCATTGACATCACTTCTGGAAGTGACATCACCCCGTTGCTGACAACATGGGAGACGCTCTGGTATTTGGGCAAAACTATATGGTAAAAACCGCTTCTATCATCTACATCTCAGGACATGTAGATAATGCCCCAAAGAAGAACAGATTGGTAACTGCTGCACAAAGTAAGTGATTTGCTTTATGTTTCTTTAATCTAGCCCCGTAAGAGTTTTTTCTTCCTTCTGACCTTTATCTATTTAAAACATCATGTGTAGAAGGCCAATGTGTAAGTTTCAGATGCCCAGTAAAATGGCAGACGGGAGCATAAAATGTCAAGACATGAATTACAGCACATCCTCAAATTACAGTTCCTATCACAGATGGGATGATAGAGATGAAGCTCAGTTACCTGATGGATTAGGAAGTAAAAGGGACATTTGTGTTTTAACATAACACAAAAGGGGGTCTAGGATAGTTTTAAAATGTGTGTTCTGCATGTTCTTTCTATTTCCCCTACAGCTGTAGGCAGTGCTATCAGAACAGTATAAGTCGCTAAAAGAAAAAATATATTTGATGCACCCTTGTTTCCTTTGCCAGAGTTGGCTAAAGTAAAATGACATAACCCACATCAACTTGTAGAGTTGAAGATACTTTGGATGAATAACAAATAGTCAATTTCTAAAATTATTTTAATTAACAAAGCTAACAGATTTAAACATGTATAATAAAATCACATTTTGAAATAATTTAACCCCCCCAAAAAAACACATATTATTTAAAAAATTGAAAACAAAGCTAGACTACTCAAAAGCAACAATTAAAACATCGGGCAAGAAGGAGGGATCACTGAAGGAATGCCAAACCAAACAAAATAGTCTTCACTCACTGGTGGAAGATGACAACAGAAGGGGACAGACAAATCTCCCTAGGGAGAGAGTGCCAGAGTTTTGGTGCCATGACCGAGAAAGCCCTCCCCCAGGTTGTCACCCGCCTAATCTCACCCAAAGATAAGGCCTCTAAAGATGACCGTAGAGGTCATTGGGCAGGTCCATAAGGGAGTAGACAGTCCTTCAGTTATGTTGGTCCCAAATCATATTGGGCTTTGAAGGTCAACAACAGCAGCTTGATTCGTTCCTGGAAGCAAATTGGGAGCCAGTGTAGATGGACCAAGACTGGAATGATATGGTCCCTACAAACCACTCCAGTCAACATCCTGGCTGCAGCATTCTGTACCAACTGATGTTTCTGAACACTTTCTGAGGGCAGCCCCATGTAGAGAGCATTGCAGTAATCTAGATGTAACCAGGCCATGCAGCACAGTGGCCAGGAATTTTCTGCCCAGGAAAGTCTGCAGCCAACTAACCAGTTGGAGCTGGTAAAAGGCATACTTGGCCACAGCTGCCACCTGCTTAACCAGAAATAAGCCTGGGTCCAAGACTACAGACATGTCACTTCAAGGGGAGTGCAAGCCTGTCCAGAATGGGAGATATCTTAAAATCCCAGGTCAGACTTTCTGCCCACCAGGAGCACTTCCATCTTGTTGGGAGGAAGCATCAGGTTATTAGCCTGCATCCACTCTGAAATTGCCTCCAAGCACCAGTTCAGAGTTTCTATAACCTTTCTGGAATCAGTTGGAAATACAAGTTAAAGCTAAGTGGCATCTGCATATTGGTGACAACCCAGCCCAAATCACCAGATGACGTCACCCAGCAATTTCATGTAGATATTAAAGAGCATAGGAGACAAGATGGAACCTTGCTGGACCCCATAGGCCAAAGTCCAAAGGAATGAATAGCAGTCTCTCAGCACCTCCTTCTGAAATCTACCTTCCAGGTAAGACTTGAACCCCAGCAGAATGGTGCCTCCCAATCCAAGCCCAGATACGCGTTCTGGAAGGATACCATGATTAATCAAAAGCTGCTGAGAGGTCCAGGAGAACCAACAGACCCCACTCCCTCTGTCCATCTCCTGGCACAGGTCATCCATCAGGGCGACCAAGGACGTTCCAGTCCCATAACCAGGCCTGAACCCAGATTGCAAAGGATCTAAACTACTACTATTTACTAACAAGGTGGACACCATTTGAATCTTCTGCCTCAAGCACCAAAATGTCTTTGGCTGTTTTTTCTTTTGTCCTTTTCTTTTTATGGTTAATATAACACTAAAACCAGATCTAGGTCCTATCCCCCCCGCAGTACCACAAACCAACATTCTAATAGTTCCAGTAATTAAATACACAAATTATAACTTCAAATATTGAACTAATATAAACCAACGTATATCCATATACTTAATATACCAATTTATATCCATATACTTAATAGTGCTAGCTTGTTGAAGCATTGTCAGCTTAATCATTCTTACTGTGTCCTACAGCTTCAATGGCCATTCCTGCTTATCGGAGAACAATGGACTCTTCCAATATCTTGTGAAAACTATCCTTTTCACCATCTGTATATTTAACATTATTTCTGCAAAAGGCATGCATATCAATATATTTCAATAAGAAAACTTTCAGAGTCATGGCCGCTCAATCCCCCAAACATCCGCAATTACTCTGTGAAACATTTTCCAATAGATTTTTGACTTGCGCAACCCCCTCCTGTCTCTGTCTGTTGCTCCTTGACATGGGGTGAAATAGCAGGGAGGCTGAGGAAACTTCTATGAGGGGTCTTTAAACCTGCTTTGTCTTCTTAAGGCAAATGTGTATGTGTGTGTTGTTGTTGTAAGGAGCCCCATGGCGCAGAGTGGTTAGCTGCAGTACTGCAGTCAAAAGCTCTGCTCATGACTTGAGTCCAATCCCAACAGAAGTTGGTTTCAGGTAGCCGGCTCAAGGTTGACTCAGCCTTCCATCCTTCTGAGGTCAATATATGGAGTACCCAGCTTGCTGGGGGTAAAGTGTAGATGACTGGGGAAGGCAATGGCAAACCACCCTGTAAAAAACATAGTCTGCCTAGTAAACGTTGGGATGTGATGTCACCCCATGGGTCAGTAATGACCTGGTGCTTGCACAGGGGACTACCTTTACTTTTAAAGGCTAAAGCACCCCCCCTCCCCCATCAGAACAGCTTTTGGAAAATCTGGATTAAGATTTCATTAACTGCAGGTGGATAGCTGTTTATCCTTAAGGTTTGTGAAACTTTTAAAAAAATCTGCCTTCAGAAGCTAAAGTGGATTAAAGAGCATGTATGAAAGGGACCTGAGAAATGATATTACTCCCAGATTATCCTCCGGGGGTGGGGTGGGGGGACCCAGCTTGCTGGGAGTAAAGTGTAGATGACTGGAGAAGGCAATGGCAAAGCACCCCGTAAACATTGCCTAGTAAACGTCAGGATGTGATGTCACCCCAAGGATCAGTAATGACCCGGTGCTTGCACACTTTTATCTTTAGTCTACTACAGTCCTCGTTTCTAACTCTTTAACCCTGCCTGCATCCTGACTGGTTCATTCTTACCTCTCAGAGGCTTCAGGGTAATGAGAGAAACCTTTTCCACAGGAAGTCTGTGACGTCTCTTGAAATATTTAACATGGACTGCAAAGGTTATGGGACATTCATTGATTTTTGGTTCGTTGAATTTTGTCCTCACTTTTAAAGAAAGGAAACGAGATGGCTTTGCAACATATTTCCTTTCTTTTCCACATAAGATTACATTGGTTTGTTTTTAACTGATAGGTCTAGATAAGAGCTAAATGGGAGCCTTACAATCCACTCTTCCGAGGAACTCTCCAGTATTAATGAGCAGATGAATTCGTCTTGGGGAAACAATCTGCTGCTAAAAATAGATTCTGGTCGAACTGTAACTAAAATTGTTGCAGAGGTAGACCTAGTCAGACTTTGGATTTCTAGTGCACAGGGAGATGAATCTGTTACAAATGGAGATACATATATGTCAACTGAGCCTGATCTGAAATCAATCCACTTGCAAGCATTCATCAAATATGGTTACATGGTTCCCTAGAGAATTTCCTTCAAGGTCCCTAAGCCAATCAGCGTTCAGTTTATAGTTATGAGACTGAAAGGAAAAACACTGCATATGTGCTATTTATAGGATGCTTAAACCAAACAGTGGTGAGGGCAAATGTAAGATTTCCAGGAGAGATGTCTTTGCAGTCTTGCTTTGGGTGATATTTTATTAGGCTCTTTTCCTTTAGCAGACCCCCAAAACAATAGAACAGCATTGTTATTTTCAGTAGTGACATCTGGCATGTGCTCACTGATTACTACATGCTGTTTTTACTGAGTGAAAGATGCTGAATGCATTTTCTTGGGGGTATAGAAAGACCGGAAGGGAAGGTGGCAAGCCCAATCTCATCAGATCTCGAAGCTAAACTGGGTCGGTACTTGGAAGGGAGACCTCCAAGAAGGCTCTGCGGAAGAAGGCAATGGCAAACGCAAATACAACTAAATGAACATGGATGGGACCAGATTTATTTAGGCAGAAATTCACCCAAGTTACTGGAGTCAGTGATGGAGGAAAGTGTGGGGAATGGAATAGATAAGTTGGGGGAGACTTATCTTGGCAGTAGTATGTACAAAAAGGATCTAGGAATCTTAGACCATACGCTGAACATGAGTCAGCAGTGTGATGTGGTAGCTAAAAAGGCAAATGCAATTTTAGGCTGTATCAACAGAAACATAGTGTCCCAATCACACGAAATGATGGTAGCACTTTACTTTGCTCTGCTTAGACCTCACCTAGAGTATTGTGTTCAGTTTTGGGCACCACAATTCAAGAAGGATGTAGACATGTCCAGAGGAGGGCAACGAAGATGGTGAGGGGACTGGAGACTAAGTCCTATGAGGAGAGGTTAAAGGAGCTCGGTATGCTTAGCCTGGAGGAGAGATGACTGAGAGGTGTTATGATAACCATCTTTAAGTACTTGAAGGACTGTCATATAGAGGATGGTGTGGAGTTGTTTTCTGCTGCCCCAGAAGGTCGGGCCAGAACCAACACGTTGCAATTAAATCAAAAGAGTTTTCAGCTAAACATTAGGAAGAACCTTCTGACAGAGCTGTTCCTCAGTGGAACAGGCTTCCTCGGGAGATGGTGGACTCTCCTTTGGAGGTTTTTAAGCAGAGGCTAGATGGCCATCTATCAGCAATGCTGATTCTGTAAATTTAGGCAGATAATGAGATGGAGGGCAGGAAGGGCTGCGTCAGTGTTTGGCTCTTGTGGCCCTTTCCTATATGCCCAGGGTAATTCTGATCGACACTTTGGGATCAGGAAGCAATTTTCCTCCAGGCAGGATTGGCAGGATCCTGGAGGGCCCCTCCCCCCATCTTTTGGGCATGGGTCACTGGGTGTGTGGGGCAGGAGGTAGTTGTGAATTTTCTGCATTGTGAAGGGGGTTGTACTAGGTGACCCTGGTGGTCCCTTCCAACTCTATGATCCCATGATTCTAAGTAGTGGGATGGGTTGGGGCGGAACTGAAATAGTTTATTCTCCCCATCCCCCCATCCTTGCCAGTAAAAGTTGGCATCGAGATCCTAAGTAATAATTGGCACCTTGACAATTGTTACGTAAATATATACTGAGAAATTGTCTAGCAAAGCTGATAGAGGTGTGGGTGTGGGGACAGTAAGTTGGGATAATGAAACGATGGAAATGGAGTTAAATTAGAATTTTGGACACTTCATTTTCTCACTTGAGACAAGATCCTTGAATGTGTCACCATCACAAGAGGTTGGTAGGAGAGGAGAAGATTTTTCTATCACCTTTGCTAGACAATTTCTCAGTATACATCTTGACTGAAATATGGGTTAGCTATGTGGTCCCAAATCACTTTTGATGACTGACAGTTCCAAGAGTCAACAATCTTCTTTTTCATACATATTTAACTTTCCTGCTGCTGCTTTCTTTGGGACCTTGAAGTATACTGTGGACCTGTGTAACTGCTGATATTATTGTTTCGATAGTTCTAAGTTTTTTTTAAATGTCCTTGCAATGCTTTTCAAAATTAGGTAGATGAAGAATGCATTGAACCACTTTTTAAAGTGATGCTCCTTATTAAAAATGAGTCAAGGGTAGTTAAGTGAATCAGAACAATGTTCTGTGTGTAAAAACAAAAGCCATGTAATACCTTTTATTAGGAACAACCAAAATTACACAATCACATAACATACTGTGAGAATCCATCTCTCAAGAAATATTTATTTCCCCTCTTCATCATGAAATTTAAAAAGGGCAAGAGTCCAGTAGCACCTTAAAGACTAACAAAAATATTTTCTGGTAGGGTATGAGCTTTCGTGAGCCACAGCTCACTTCTTCAGATCAGAAGTGAGCTGTGGCTCACGAAAGCTCATACCCTACCAGAAAATATTTTTGTTAGTCTTTAAGGTGCTACTGGACTCTGGCCCTTTTTGACTACTGCAAACAGACTAACACGGCTACCCACTGAAATTTAAAGCTACTGTTTCTACATGGATCAACCTGTTTCATGGTACAGTTAAAAGCCAAAGTAGAGGTAGTCAAATGTTGTGGGAATCCACTCATTTTCTGAGAAAGAAGGCCCAGAGAATTCAGACAAGCCCCAGTTGAATGAAGTATGGACCAATTTTTGTTTGCCTTTTGTTCTTCACCACATGACTTCCTGTAGCTGGAGGGGGTGGGGAAGCTCTGAAAACATAGCTGTATAGTACATGACTAAATTATACAATCCAAAACCAACACAAATGAACCCCATTCCCAACCATCCTTTATAACTAGAGTTGCCAGCTCTGGGTTGGGAAATACCTGGAGATTTTTGGGGCAGAGCCTGAGGAGGGCGGGGTTTGGGGAAAGGAGAATTTGAATGCCATAGTCTCCAATTTGCATTTTTATTTATTAGGAACTGCCTCTCTCACTCACACTCTCTCAAACTAGGGTTGCCATTTCCCTCTTCGCCACTGGCAGGAGGTTTTTGGGGCGGAGCCTGAGGTGGGTGGGGTTTGGGGAGGGCAGGGACTTCAATGCCATAGGGTTCAATTGCCAAAGCGGCCATTTTCTCCAGGTGAACTGATCTCTATCAGCTGGAGATCAGTTGTAATAGCAGAAGATCTCTGGCTAGTACCTGGAGGTTGGCAACCCTATTTATCATTCTCTTACATTTTACACGTATGGTGTTATTTTGGAACATGGCAGGGTGGTAACAGTATCATACTGGGGAACATTGGGTCAGGCTCTGAAGTCATGCTAAAAAAAAAGTGGTGAAATCTTTGGGGCCTAATTCTGCCTGTGGGTTCTGTATTGCTCCTTAGATTCCAGAAACTGGAGGCCAAAGATCTGATTTTCAAAAAGCCAATTTAGATATATTTCCTTGGGTTAGAAAGGGGTGGAGAACAGCTGGATGTATTTTTTTAAACTGAGTGACAAGAATGGGTTTGGGGAGGGGATTAGCATACAGAGTGAGAAATGACTCCATGGGGATTATAAAAGGAATATGGAGAGCCTATTTTGTGACTGAGGGATTAGTAAGGATAATATGAGCAATGCTCAGTGTTCTGAACGAGAGAGAGCTACTTTCTTTGCCTTTTCCTCTTTATGACATTGGCTGATAAGGGTGTGCTTCATCTGGGCATACAGTGCCTATAACTCTATATTTAGATTTCTTCATTATGGATTTCTGAGAACATCACAAGGCCTTGGAACGTGTGCTTCTGGCTGTTGTAGCATTGGTGACATTTTTATCCCTCATGCCCATCTATACATGAACTCATAATAACTCTTCCACTGATACAATGTTGTGACCTGAAGGCACTAAGTTACGTGCAAGCATGGTCATCTGGGTAAAAAGGGAATTTGTCGGGGTATCTTATCAGAGCACAAATGCACTATGTTTTTCATCACTGTGCATCTTCCAACCTCTGAGAACTGTTCCTGAGGCATTTCTTTGAACGACAGTCTTCATGTAGCGACTCACTGAAACACAGATCTCTTTGGAATGAAGCAACTGGATGAACTCTTCCCATGCTTTAAATAAGTGCTAATCACAATATAATTTATAACATGGTGTGGAGTCTGTGCTCTATTGTGTCTTCTGTCTCTTTTGCTACCCTCCCAATATTCAGTCCATCACAAACTCATGTTTCTTCATCATCAATGAAAACTTTGGTTTATTGCTGGCATCTTCTAACTTGACTACTACAGCCTTCTCCTTTCTGGTCTTCCATTGCCACACCTCAGCTTCCTCAGCTTTATCCAAAATTCAATTACTTCATTGCCCCTTCTTAAATCCCTACACTAGCTTCCTGCCTTTTCCTAGAGCGAACACAAAGTCCTCATCCGTACCGTCCTTGCTGTCTTAATTCTGTAGTCTCAAATTCTACTATGATCTTCCTTTAATCTTCATTCTTCTAGTTTCAGTATCTTCAGGCATCCAAAAGGTCTTGTTCTCTTTCAGATGGCTTCCCTCCCTTGCTGCCAGTTGTACCTCAAACTGCCATTTTCCCTTCAAATCTTTCCACAAATGCATCCTGACACAACTCCTTTTGGGGGATGGAGCCTGAGGAGGGCGGGGTTTGGAGAGGAGAGGGACTTCAATGCCATAGGGTCCAATTGCCAAAGCGGCCATTTTCTCCAGGTGAACTGATTTCTATTGGCTGGAGATCAGTTGTAATAGCAGGAGATCTCCAGATAGTACCTTGAGGTTAGCAACCCTACCAAGACCTACGGCTCTTAAGGTCTTGCACAGATACACTCAAGAACAATCATTAGAGATTCTTTCCCTTGCTTCCTGATTCATTTGTGCTTGCTCTCCAAAGGGAAGCTTTAGGCAACCGTGGTCTGTTATGTAGATCTGTCTGGGGTCTAGCATGGCTGCTCTGGTCCTTAAAACCACACCATGGGAGCACTTTGTGTCATAGCTGGTGAATGTGCAAAACCAGGGGAATCATTTATTTCCTTTGCAGATCCAACAGTGAGCTTCTTGGGGAGGACCCTTGCCTTTGGCAGTTTGCATTTAATGAACGGCAGCTGCTTGGGAGCATTTGCGGGCTGCTGGAATGTTACAATATGGCCAACAGAAAGGGAAGCAGACTTGTTAATGTATAAGCACCAGAGAGAAACTGTTTACTACTGCTGCTACTTCTCTTTGACTCTTTGTACTTGTGGCTTTGCAGAATGCCAGGAAGGACGATTGAGGGGTGTGTCTGCATCCTAGTTTTTTGGAAGATCGATACTGTCACGAACTTCATGGGCAAAACTTCAGAGCTGGTTGGGTCTGTGCCTCACTGTGCAGCTGACAGGCTGTTTATGGAACCCTTTGTTTTTGTGATTGTTGCAGGCTGGTGAAGGCATTGACTCCAAACCCAAGTGGCAGGATGCAGGACTCTCAAAGCCTTAAGATTCACTGGCAGCCCCCATCGTATTTGCACTTATAAACTTGAGTTATAGCAATGTGCTGGAACTGGATCTTTTTTGTGTGTGTGTCGTAGTCTTAAAACTTTTATAGTTTCTCTGTCTTAATGTAGGAATGATGTGTGCCTTCAGAATTAAAAAACACAACAAGATGTGTGGCCAGTAGCATTGAGGTGCCTTCTGAGAAAACTAAATCATGATTCTTAGCAATGGGGATGAGGAGGTATCCCTGTGCGCAGAACTGCTGAAGTCAATGTCATTCTCCATTGTCTTAATTGTATTTGTGCACATAGCTATTTGTAGGCTTGGTTTTCTAACATGTGGCAAAGAATAAACAGTCTCTACATTGTGTGTGTGCATGCATCCCCCCTGAAATGCCCTCACTATTTATTTTCTAGCAATCACCAGCCAAAGCTTAGCAATAGAGCTATGTAGTATAAGCCTTGCTGTCTGTAATACATATTTTGGGATGTGTAAACATGACTAATCCCATCTATGTTATCTTAATAAGAATCTCTTGATGAGTGCAAGGTCAGAAAACCCCAGAAGCTGAGTGGGCAAGAGAACAGGTGCTTCAGTAGGGAACTGCAAATTATGTTACAATTGGTTTCTTCCTTCACTTGGGGCTTACTGCTAATGCTGGCACATTATAGTTATTGCTGTATTCATAACAGCAACAAAAACACGAATAAAGCAAAAATTTAGCTTCTTCTGAATCCTCATTTCCTACAGAATAGTTGCCATGGTTCAACACAACGTTTGGGCTAGACAGTGGCTGTTATTTAATGCTACTGTTTATGGTTGGGTGCAATTTTCAAATGAAACCAACCAACAAACATGTGGTTCTTTTGGGGTTCTTTCCAAAATATAAGATAAGGATTGTATGAATGCCTGCATATGTGTTTGAGATAGCTGGAGATCTCCCACTATTACAACTGATCTCCAGCCAATAGAGATCAGTTCACCTGGAGAAAATGGCCGCTTTGGCAAGTGGACTCAATGGCATTGAAGTCCCTCCCCTCCCCAAACCCCACCCTCCTTAGGCTCCACCCCAAAAACCTCCTGCTGGTGGCAAAGAGGGACATGGCAATCCTAGTTTGAGAGAGTTTATTTTCAGCTCCTTCCATGTGAATTTTGGTTCACACTGGGAAGTTGGGGTACAGTCACACTGACAAATGTCTAGGGTACTTGTTTCTTCTGGCTATGCATAGTAGCTCAGAGAAGCAGAAGGAGAGAAGGGTCTGAGGGATGTTTGTGAGGTAAACTTTTCATGTTTATATGATCATATTATGGATTAATTAAATGGAATTTTGAGCATGGTGTAGTGGGTAAGAGTGGTGGACTCTAATTTGGAGAACAGGGTTCAATTCCCCACTCCTACACATGAAGCCTGCTGGATGACCTTGGGCCGGTCACTATTCTCTGAGAACTCTCTCAGCCCACACAGAGGCAGGCAATGGCAAACCACCTCTGAATGCCTCTTGCCTTGAAAACCCTACAGGGCCACCATAAGTCAGCTGTGACTTAAGGGCACACACACAACTGGATTTAGACTGCAATACCTTTTGCATAGGGGAATGATCTGGAGTACAGCTATAGCCTCTGTAACCAAAGAAGATTGTGGTGAGGAAAGCTCTTCTTCAGACTTTGCTTGATTGAACTGAAGATTCTGTTCTGACCCCCACTGGCCATCTTGTCAACTTGGTTTTGGCAGGTGTTCAAGATATTTAACCCCATGGACATGTGAAGTCGTGCAGAAATATTGGAAAAAAATTCATAAGAACCTCGAAGGCATTGTAGGACAGAGCATAAAATATGATCCCAAACTCTTTCTTCTGAATAAAGCACCAGATACCATGAATGAGGACCAACAGATTATATTAAAATATCTTGCAACAGTGGCAAGAGTAGTTCTGGCATCACTTTGGAAAACAAATAAGATCCCAACACTTCAAGCATGGTTAGACAAGTCCCTAGAATATATTACTATGGCACAATTAACAGAATACATAAAAGATACTACACGAGAACAGAATCATGGGAGATGGAGATCCTTTTATGAATTTATCAAAAACACCAGAGAAAAGATCTAATCAAATCAAATTACTATTAGGTTAAAAAATATGGAAGACGATATTATAAAGAGGGGTAGAGACTGTTAGATATCAACAAAATGATATGTAAATAATATTATTTTCCCTTTCTCTATTTTTTCCTTCTGTATATCTACTTATTATTATTAATAATAATAATAAAAAAGATATTTAACCCCACATATGTAGTAGGACTGCTCTGTTTTCTGTTTCTGGCATAAAGTGGAGCATTATATTAGTCTTACTTATACTGTGAATTCCATTAAAAAGTGCTTGAAAAATTATGTGATCATGTTTCTAAATGAGCAGTATTTTCAGTATTTTTGCATCTGCACAGTTGGCACCAGCCAGTCAGTGTGATTGCTGGCTGTATAGCTGCAGTGGACACATTTTTCACAAGTTTCTAACTTGCTGGTATTACGTATGTCCCAAGGTAGGCCTTGACATCTTGTACAGCAGTTAAAATTGGCTACATCTAGTATGGGGTGGGAGTTTTTTTGCCTCTACAGTTGGTCGCATACATCAGTCAATGGCATTCATCATGTTGGCAAATAGAATTTATACTGTAGTTCTCAGACGATGTTTAAGGACATGTAAAGTATTTGCAATCTAGTTTAGAACAGGCTATGAACACTGACCCAGCAAACGAAATCACCTCTTTTATAAATTCATATTTTTTTTCTGTTGAATTAGTTGAATGGATCACAGGCAGGGCACATTGGAACAGCCAGAAGAAAGCAGTGCAAGAATATGTGTGCCCAGGACATTTGTAATGCAATTTAGAATGATTTTGAGTGTTCAATGGAACATAGATGATTAAGGAAGCTGCTCGCAACTTGCTACTTGCAATTTGAGCAGAGTGATCACACATTACTATTTTACTTTGTAATTTCTACCATGTTTCTTTAACCATTTGTTCCTGGGGTATATTCCATTCTTATGGACATTTTCTAAATAAGATGTACAGATTCTTTGGTGATAAAGAAATGGATACTCCAGTACTGCAAGCCTTGCCACTCTCTTACTATTGAGCAGTAGACAGAGAGAATGTTGGAGGCTTATGTGCTAGAAAAAGTACAGTTGTGAGCTGATCTTCCAATGGTTTTGAAAGACAAATAGCAACCATGCAGTCTCCCTGCTTGGATCAGGGCCATGGCATGTAGGGAGAATGAGCAATTATGCTGATCAAAACCAGTCCCCCTGAAGGGAAAAATACAAAGAGAAATAAAAGAGAAATAAAAGAAAAAAATCATCTTTTGAAAGAGAATAAGAGGAATCAGTAGCTATATCTACAAAAAAGGGGATTTCAGAAAAAAGAAATTCCTCTTGCTATAACAATGCTAAAAGACAGGCACCTTGTTTGCCCTTTCCTGAAAAGATAAAAACAAGGGGGTGGATTGGGCAAAATGTGCAGGAATTGAAAGTGCTTGTCTCTTATTCCCTTCCAGCACTGCCCTGATCCAAATTGGGGCCCCTCATAACTGCTATTTACCTGCAAAAAAACCACTGCAGTATCCAGTCATGGATATCTCAGTGTCTCTTCCAGTTATACTCTAATAGGAAATAGATTCCTGAAACTTACATTTTTATTTATCAGAAATTGTAGGTTTGTGTGAAGCTGACTGAGCACTTCAACACTTATATTAATTCCATGTTCCTTCTCAGACCCCCCCCCTCTCTGTCACTCTCACTTCCCCATTCTACTTTTTTTCTCTAAATCCTGATTTACTCTCCATTTCATTTCTCTTTATTATGCTGTTTTTCATTATCTTAGGGGGGATTTTGGATTAAGGGTGGGTGAATGTTGTTTTCTGTTGTTCGTATAGCATGCTTTTGTAAAAAAAAAAGTAAAATAAATAAAAGCAGTACAAATTTGCCAGTAAGAAAATCTGAGTAAAAAGAGAAAACTTGAGAAAAAAGAGGAGCCGCCTTCTATTGTACCCTTATCCAGTTTACAGTCTGCAAGATTACTTATCTATATATTGAATATATATGAAGAGGGAGAAAATTCCTGGATTCTTCTCCCCCACTTCTCCCCCCCCCCAATAAATCCTTTTAACTTTATGTCAATCACCTGAAAGGATTAGAATGGTTAAGGAGATCTCTGGTTTGGATGAGAGATTTTCTAATCTGTTACATGCCAGACTGTGACGTCATTTTTCAAAAAGAACCTTGTGGCAGCATAAAGGCTAACCAATTTATTGTGGCATAAGCTTTTGTATACTTGAGTCCATCAGATGTCTTTGTGTGTGTGTGTGGCAGTGCAATCCTATGAAGAGTTACTCCAGTCTAAACCCATTGAAATGAATGGGCAGACTGGAGTAACTTTCTTTAGGATTGCACTGTGTATCTCTGTCAGCTGAGGCTAACACTTCATGCATCTGATGCAGTGGGCTCCAGTCCAAGAAAGCTTATGCTGAAATAAATCTGTTAATTTTAAAGGTGTCACAAGATTCTTTGTGTATGTGTGTTATTTACAGTGCAATCCTATTGGTCTGAATAGGCTTAGACTGGAGCCACTCTGCACAGGATTACACTGCTAATCTGTTACTGTTTGCCTACTGGTTTTTCTCTTGTTAGGAAACTGGTAGGCTAGAGGT
This sequence comes from Euleptes europaea, assembly GCF_029931775.1. Lineage (NCBI taxonomy): Eukaryota > Metazoa > Chordata > Lepidosauria > Squamata > Sphaerodactylidae > Euleptes > Euleptes europaea. The sequence goes on from NC_079316.1 coordinate 36,492,082, forward strand.
TAATTTGAGTTCCTTGTCATTAGGCTCCTATGGGACAAAGAAGAAAAAGATTTGCCCTTGGTACAAATCTATGGTGAGACCACACTTGGAATACGTTGTACAGTTCTGGTCACCACATCTAAAAAAGGATGTTGCAGAGCTTGAGAAGGTGCAGAAAAGAGCAACCAAAATGATCAGGGGACTAGAGCAACTGCCCTATGAGGAGCGGTTAAAACGCTTAGAGCTGTTTAACTTAGAAAGAAGGCGGTTAAGGGGAGACATGATAGAGGTCTATAAAATTATGCATGATATGGAGAGAGTGGACAGAGAGAAGCTTTCCCCCCTCTCTCATAATACTAGAACATGGGGTCATCTGCTGAAGCTGGAGGATGAGAGATTCAAAACATATAAAAGGAAGTATTTATTCACAGAATGCATAGTTAAATTGTGGAACTCCCTGCCCCAGGATGTGGTGATGGCTGCCAATGTGAAGGCTTTAAGAGGGGATTGGACATGTTCATGGTGGAGAGGGGTATTCATGGCTACTAGTAAAAATGGATACTAGTCATTGTGCATGCCTATTCTCTCCAGTATCAGAGGAGCATGCCTATTATATTAGGTGCTTTGGAACACAGGCAGGATGCTGCTGCAGTTGTCTTGTTTGTGGGCTTCCTAGAGGCACCTGGTTGGCCACTGTGTGAACAGACTCCTGGACTTGATGGACCTTGGTCTGATCCATCATGGCCTTTCTTATGTTCTTAAGATCATTTCCAAGGGAGGAATAAATCAGGAAGCTACACTTACAGGTTTATTTTGGTAACTATCCATGAATTTGCCTAGAATCCTTGGAATCCGCAAATATCAGGGCATTGTTTTTGGGAACAATATTTGATAGTTTCACAGCCACTTAGGCAGAAAGAGACCATTATAATGTGCTACTTTTCCAAGCTGTTAAATATTTAGCAGGGTTTTTAAAATGCGGTTCCTCTTTTATAATTTCTAGCACTTAATAAAGACAATAATTTTCAAGAAGAGTCTAGATTTGGAGTTTTCTCTCTTTTTATTTGTTTATTTTTTATTTGACATATGTGTATGAAAGAGCACGAGAGAGTATACACTGGGAGGAAAAGTCTGAACACACAGATGATTGGTGGAATTAAGTGATGGAAAACAAAATGTATAATAAACACAGTCTTGGTGAACTGAAGTCAGGAGAGAATCACTGATAGACTCCATAAGGAAAAAAACGTTGCCCTTTAAAGGTAGTCAGTGTAAGCAAATGCAATTATGTATAGATAATTCTTTTCATATGAGTTTATATATAAAAAAGATTAATGCCCCCCATATGTAGGATCCTGAGCATGAGAAATCTATCAAAACAATAGAAGAGTGTAGCCACTGCACGAGTTTACACAAAGTCAAAACCCTGTGTGGTCTGATGGGTTGTTGAGGAGGGGGAGAAAAATGTTCTGTGAAATTACATGAGTCTTCTCATTCCGTTATTGCTTTGTTCCATTTAGCTGTTCTCAACTCTATAATTGTTCTTTCGACATGTAAATATTATGGCCAGTCCCCAGCAAAGTTTAGATGAGGCTTCTGAAATGTAAACTCGCGTATCTGTGCCAAAGACGTGGGTGACCATCACAGTCTCTCGCGAGAGTTCCAGCTCTCCCCCCCTTTTTTGGGGGGGGAAAAGTGTGTTGTGATTTGTGTAAGTCCTTCAGGTCCCGTTCAAATGGAGATTAATTTCAAGTCAGTTGCAGGCTGGAGTGTTCGCCAACGTTACTTGGAAATAAATTCTGTTGAAATCAAGGAAAGCCCATTCAGATGGCCAAGCTACTGCAGTGCAAGCGCTCTCATCTCAGGAAGCTTTGTTACATGCATGAGTTTAACAAGTGGAAAGAGGGGGTACTGTACCCTGAGGTGTGATAAAATCTGTGGCAGAGGATGTGGTAAAATTGTCATTTGGATGGGTTCTTCCTTTCAATATAAATGTGCTTGGGGTTAGGCGAAATGTTGAGTGGTACCTAACTGTAGTAAACAGCAGTCGTTACTGTTGTGGTACACTGGAGAGGGTTGTATTGCAATGGAAAGGAAATGACTCCATGTGAACAGTTAAATATTCCCACAATATGCTGGAAAATGGGGAGTTATTCATTGAAACTGATCAGCAGTGTATTCAGGACAGACAGAAGGAAATACTTCAATATTCAGGGCATAGTTAACTTATGGAATTTACTAGCACAAGATGGTGGTGATCTCTGCAAGTGGTGGTGCTTACTATAGAGGGTTCTGAAAGGTGTAGTGAAATCCTAAGCAGAGTTACAACCTTCTAAATCAATGGGTTTAGAAGAGTGTAATTCTGCTTAGCATTGCACTGTTAGATGACTTCACGGATTTGCTAGGCTGTCTCTAGAACCTCCCTGTGAAGTTTACACACACACACACTCAAACATACACAAGTGGAAACCCACAAGGATTTGTGGTGGGGAATCACATTTCCCCTTCCCCCACTATTTCCTGTTTCCCTATAGCCTCTCCCCTTTCCTGGCTTCGTTCTCTACTTCCCATCCAACAGCCAACCTACCTTTATCTGCCCCTCTTTCATTAGCTTTCCCTCCCCCCAACAGGCAGCCTCTACCTAGGAAAACTATGGCACAGTTGTGTGGTGCTGGCCACAGGGACAAGCCCACTTGCATAGTAGGGAGCCCTCAAGGACTTGTGGGGAGCACATCACTTTCCCTTGTCTCTCGCCCCCACATTATTTCTCCTTTCCTTTCTCCTGCCAACCCCCATATCCTCTCTCCTTTCCCTGCTTCATTCTATCTTTCTCAGTCATTTACCAACCTTCCTTTATCTGCCTTCATCTTCAGCTATATTAATTAATAATTTACTTCACCTTCCTCTGCAGTGGGGACCAACGCATGTTACACTATTCTCCTCTCCTACTTTTTATTTGCACAACAACCCTGTGAGGTAGGTTAGACTGAAATATGTGACTGAAGAAGAAGAGTTGGTTTTTATATGCCAATTTTCTATACCTTTTAAGGAGAATCAAACCAGCTTAGAATCTCCTTCCCTTCCTCTCCCCATAACAGACACCTTGTGAGGTGGGTGAGGCTGAGAGAGCTCTAAGAGAACTGTGACTAGCCCAAGAGTCCAGTGCTCTTAACCACTACACCATGCTGGCTCTCCACTATACTATGCAGACTGGTCCATAATCACTAGGGTTGCCAACCTCCAGATGGTGGCTGGAGATCAGTTGTAATAGCAGATCTCCAGCTAGTACCTGGAGGTTGGCAATCCTAACTGCAAAAGGCAGTCCTGTGGGTATGGCTCACATTCTATTGCTGGTACCTGCTTCAATGACGGGACACCCGTTTCATCTCTGTTTGTGCTGCCTTTTCTGTTATCTGTCGGTCAATAAATGCTATTCAAGGAAGGTAAAGCTAATAATTTTTGCCCCAGAGCAAGAAGAACTATTCCTCAGGACAATCACTACTTCAGAGACTTGACCTTTCCTTCCTTTTTGTGACCCATTCCTTTTTTTTTTTTTTTTAAGTGTCCCCATCTTCCTGCTATCTAACAAACAAATGTCTGCCCTCAAGTCATTTCCTTTTGGGCCCTTTGCCAGGAATAACAAGCCAAGCCTCAGCTCTCAGTGTAAGAAGTTTCACTTTACTGAGCAGAGTTCAAGTGCACTCCATTACCCTAAACTAAGTGATAAAAAGACCTTTGATGATAGCTTTGTGAGTGACTTATATAGGCCAGCACTTCCTGTAGGGTGTGTGTGTGAGAGAGAGAAAGACAGCCTCATTAAAGGAAACAGTTGGTTTGTCAGGTTACTTTCTTTTTCCCCCCAGTTCAAAGTGATCCTGTGAAGTACTGGATGACTTTGTGACAAAATTATATCAGCTAAGAAAATAATGGGCTGGGTCTGGATTCCAGAAGAATGAATGGGGGTTTATATGTATTTTACTGAAGGTTATCAGCCTCCAAGAGGGGCGTGGAGGGTCTCCTGGAGTTACAGCTGATCTCCAGACTACAAGGATCCTTTCCCCTGGAGAAAATGGCTCCTTCAGAGGGCAAACTCTATGGCATCAAATCCCTCTCTCCCCTGCCCAAACTCTCCCTGTCTCCAGTCACTGCCCCTAAATCTCCAAGAATTTCCAAAAGTAGAGTATCAATGTTTTAAACACAACATAGATAATCTCTGTTTCACATCCTTTCTCCAAGGAATTTACAGTGGTGCAAATAGTTGTTTGTTGCTGAATATTATTCTTACAACAACCATGTGAGGTAACCTAGGCTGTGACTGGTCCAACATAGAGTTGCCAGTCTCCAGGTGGGGTAGGGTTGACAACCTCCAGGTGGTGGCTGGAGATCTGCTGCTATTATAACTGATCTCCAGCCGATAGAGATCAGTTCACCTGGAGAACATGGCCACTTTGGCAATTGGCCTTTATGTCATTGAAGTCCCTCCCCTTCCCAAACCCCACCCTCCTCAGGCTCCACCCCAAAAATCTCCAGGTATTCCCAACCCAGAGCTGGCAACCCTAAGGTGCGGCCTGGAGTTCTCCTGGAATTACAACTATCTCCAGACTACAAAGATCTGAGATGAAGAAAATGGCTGCTTTAGAGGGTGGGCCCTAGGGCTCACATTCATAATAGTCATGATAAATAAAGTCTCAAACAGGACCAAAGCCTTCCTTGTGTAGGTCTCTCAAGGGACATCCTACACAAGGAAGGCTTTGGTCCTGTTTGAGACTTTATTTATCATGACTGTTATGAATTCTCTTAGATACATGTAGTTGATGAAGCCAAGTGCAAAACATGCTTTTGATCTAGACGACAAGTCCTGATACTTCCTCGTTGTGGCTTCGCCATCGCTGTTTACTGTTCAGTTATATACAGAGAAGAAATAACAACATATTGTGGACAATATACATTGACTTACCTGGCTTACAGGATGCTTATATTCTTCAATTGAATTTCTATCTGTGCTGGATTCCTTTGATAATTTGTATCTTATTGTACCCTTGTATTTATGTATATATATATTCACTTTTTTGCACCCTTTTCACTTTATAAATCCTTACTTTATTATTATAGTTGTGAGTGCTGTTGTGGATCTTTTCTTTTCTTCAACCTCCAGGTGGTGGCTGGAGATCTCCTGAGATTACAACTGATCTTCAGCCAACATAGATCAGTTCAACCGGAGAAAATGGCCACCTTGGAATGTAGACTCTATGGCATTATACCCCCAACCCCACCCTCCTCTGGCTCCACCCTCAGAATCTTCAGGTATTTCCCAACCCGGAGCTGGCAACCCTATCTCCCACCCCTCACCGTACTCCGCCCTCCCCAGACTCCGACACCAATCTCCAGGAATTTCCTAAAATGGAGATGGTAATCCTAGTCCAACAAAAGCAAGCCTTTTGTCAGAGTGGGGATTTGACCCTAGGTCTCCCCCAGTTTAGTCCAGTCTTCTAATGCATGCAACTCATTGGCTCTCAAATAGCTGCTGAATATCCTGACTTAGATACTGGAGTTTCTCCTGTATGAAAGATCTATATGAAAGATGATATTTTGAATTATCTAGTGTAAATGGTTTATGAATAGTTCATGAAACTTTCCTATATTCATTAGCTGCATTTTAAAACCATTTCCCCATCAATCCTGTGCTCAGCCTCAGGGTTGTTTACAGAATCTGTTATTTAGAAATGACCCTTAAATACACTTCAATTTATTATTTATGCTTTTTGGCTTAATTATTGATCTGTACCTAGACACCAGTAAAAGACTATTTATACTCTATTGATCCTATTATATAATTCCAGGGCTTGTGATACCGTTGACTATGAGGTATTTATAATCAGTTGTTGCAAAGATCACTGTTGAATGGTTCTGTTTTTTAAGAGAATGAAGATCTCACAGGATGGAAATGCTTATCGTCTTCCCAAGAGTTTTCTTGTACAACCCCTCACAGTTCTCTTTTATTCTTGTTATATATAAAGCTATGTGAGTATGTGTGGAAATTTGGAGTAGGGTTGCCAGCATCCAGCTAGGGCCTGGAGATCTCCTGGAATTTCAACTGATCTCCAGGCTACAGAGAAGAGACATGGCTCAGTGGCAGAACATTTGCTTGGAATGCAGAAAGTCCCAAGTTCAATCCTTGGCACCTCCAGTTAAAAGGACATGGTAGTAGGGGATATGAAAGTCCTCTACCTGAGACAGTGGAGAACTGCTGCCAGTCTGAGTAGACAATACTGACCTTAATGGACCAATCTTCTGATTCACTATAAGGCAGCTTTACGTGTTCATACAGAAGTCGGTTCCACTGGAGAAAATTATTACATTGGAGGGTGAACTCTATGGCATTATACTCTGCTGAGGTCTCTCCCTTCCCCAAGTTTTACCTTCCTCAAGCTCCTTACCCAGATATACAGGAATTTCCCAACCTGGAGCTGGCAATCCTAAAACTGGATCTGGCAAGGTGAAGCTTGTCTGAAAGCACACTAGTTTTCTGAACTGCATGGGAACCTTTCCATATTATTGGCCTTCTATGTGAAGTGGCACCCACATATTAAGAGTAATTTCTAACCACACTTTATTTTCATCAGCCTGGCATAGTTAGTTAGATTGTAGCAGTTACTTCACAGAAGGATTAATAATCACCTGGCAGGGGCAATTTTGACTAATGAAACTATGTACTGGTGGAAAATTTTATACTCCTGCGCTCCTCCTTGCACCTTCCTGATCTGAATCAGGGCAATATATAGCTGTAATTTGCTGTTTAAAAGACAAATGGAAATCCCTGACTCCATTCCATCTTTTATGATCCTCTAATCATTTTAATAGTAACTGATTGGAGAAGGTCTTTGGTCCAATGGTAGAGCATCTGCTTGGCATGAGGGTGTGATAGGGTTGCCAGCCTCCAGGTAATAGCAGAAGGTCTCCTGCTATTACATCGGCTCTCCAGCTGATAGAGATAAGTTCGCCTGGAGAAAATGGATGCTTTGGCAGTTGGACTCTATGGCATTGAAGTCCCTCCCCTCCCCAAACCCCACCCTTTTCAGGGCTCATCCCAAAAATCTCCCGCCGGTGGCACAGAGGGACCTGACAACCCTAGGGTGCGAGAACCTCTGTCCTCAAAGCGTGAGGACGCTTCCTCACCTTCCTGCAGCAGCATCCCATGTCCCTTGAAATCCTATTCCTGGGGGTTCTGTCCCCCAGGAATAGGGGGATTGTGGTCTGCTGTGGAGCAGGTGGGTGGGTGGGGAAATCCTTCTCTGTGCCTGTGGAAACACTAGTCTGGATCCATGCCTGAGGAAGGTTATCTATGATTTGTATTCACCATGCCATGTCCACATGTCCTTGTGCAACGTTATAATCATTGCTGGCATGTTAGAGTTCCAACCACAGTTCTTATTTTCAGCCCAATATTTACTACCAGATTGAGAAGGCATTTGAATGGTGTTCACAAATAAATGGATGACATCACCGAAATGTCCATCACAGGGGGATTTACCACTGCTTTGTTATAAGGTCAACATGATGTCTGAAATATGTTGCCATGACTCAGAAAGGATTCCCTGTAAGGGCCTGCAACTGTACAGCAACTGACTCACTGTTTAAAATATTTCCATCGCTGTGTTGACCCCTTGTTTGATCTTAAGCGAAATATTTCCATTCAAGCAACGTCCAAATGGTAGGCAATCAGGAGAGCAGCACAGTTTTTTAAAGGTAGATGTATGAAATCCAGCAAACAAAAAAGGCAAGGTTTGACTTCTTATGGTTGTTAACATGGTCCTCTTAAAAAAAAAAAAAAACCTTTGTTGAGAAGAATTATGTTGCATAGAAGTACCATTTCAACAATTTAAGTGTTCTTTGCTGTCAACCATCAAATGGTGCATGTGCGTTCTAGCTAGGGGGTTCTAGCTCAGTATTTGCAATAGGGTTTTGAAAAGACTACATACATTGTCAAATGCAGGAACCCACCTACAGGCTAGAAAATATCATCTGTTTCCCTTTGTATGTGCGTAAGACCATATAAGGGCAGAGACTGCGGTTAAACAGTTCTGCAATAAATAGTTAAGTGAAAAATCTCGGACGCTGTTCAAGCATTGTTATGGCCAGGAGTTTGGTTAGGAGAATTCATTTTAGTCTGTGAATCAGCTGATCCTCCACCTTAAAATGCCCCTTTTCAGCATCCATTGTTCCCTAGCATGCTTTCTATAGGAGAAACAAAGCAGCTCTATTCAGCTTCTCTCAGCAAAGTGAACATTTGTACTATACTTCATGCATGGTGGTGTAGAGTTGTTGTTGTTTTTCTGACAAGGCGATTTTACTCTGTTTAAGAAACATGTAGTATATGAGCAGAAATTAACTCCTGCCATAGCCAAGGGTATTTATAAAAAACCGAATCATGGTGTGAAGAACTGTGGTTTTTTTCAATCAGAATAATTATAATAACTTTATGGTTATTTTAAAGTTGTCATTAAAAGGGGTTATTACAAGCTATATTTTTGGAGTACATCTTGCTAGCCACCTTGGTTTTAAAGATAAAAATAAGATGTACATTCAAAAAGAAATAAAAATCTTGCAATTTACATTTAATTTGACCCTGGTTACAAAGACAAATCAGATTCTTATCGTGCACCAGTTATTGTTACAAATGTAACATTTGTTCACATATTTTCAAAGATACTGTGCAATCATGTTTGTGGCTCCCCCCTTCCCTTCACTTGTCCGCCTTTTCGGGCTGCTTCTTTAAATGTCCCAAACATTTATTTGGTATGTGTGAGAGTTTAATTTCAGAACGCAGAGGAAGTCTTTTAGTTATTAAGTTGAAAGTGCTACTGATGTCAAGTGAAGAAGGTTTTCCTGAGGATTTCCCTGTCATGAGTTGACAGGAAAACTCAAGTAATTGTTTTCCCATTCACTGTGTCAGCTCCAATCCATTCTAGATTGCTGACCTGCTGTTTCCTCTTCTCAGCTGGAGTTCCAAGACACCCGCCCCCCCTTTTGCTCATGCTACTCTATACTATTGCTTTGTGCACTGACGGACTATATAAAATATAACAATAGTCCTGCAAATGCTGAAAATATTTCCCAACCACATTGTGAGATTGTATTAATAGTAGTTTCAATAAGAACGACATAATAGAATACATAAAATATTTAAGGACAAAGGTCCGAAGCAACTTTGCTGAACTATCCGTGACATTTCAAAAAAAAATATATGGGCTGACTCATGAAGGGCGCATTGCAGAACTCTAGTTGCAATGTGATAAAAGCCAAATCTTGTTGATCAAAGAACAGCCATAGTTGGCACAATAACTGAAGCAGGGAAAGGTGCTTATGTATCAGAGGCTTCCATCTGTAGGCCCAGATCAGGGAGCACACCCAAACAGCCAACCTGCAACCCTGTCCAGAATGAGCTGCCTCCTTAAAGATCAATCAACATTATGACTGACCAAAAGCACCTTGATGTTGTCTGGACTGAGCTTTAGTTTATTGACCCTTATCTAGGCTCTTACTGCCCACACACAGTGGTTTACATTACTGTTCCTGGACTCCAGCTAGGGTTGCCAGGTTCCTCTTTGCCACTGGCGGGAGGTTTTTTGGGGCGGAACCTAAGGATGGTGGGGGTTGGGGAGGGGAGGGACTTCAATGCAATTGAGTCCAATTGCCAAAGCAGTCATTTTCTCCAGATGAACTGATCTCTATCGGCTGGAGATCAGTTGAAATAGCAGGAGATCTCAAGCTAGTACGAGGAGGTTGGCACCCCTAACGTCAGTGGAAGTCCAAAGCAGCAGCAGATCTCCAACTGCCCAGCATTCCATCCATGGACTAACCAGCTGTAATCAGGTATGCTAGACGGTATTGTGAGGTAAGTTTCTGGTTCCAAGTCCTGGTGACTAGGTATAAAAATGTCTCATCTGAGACTGTTCTCGCAGTCTATGTGTACTAGATTTCAGCTTTCCTGGGAAACCTGATCGCACTGTAACCATTGGGGACAGTATGCTGTGAGGTTACCATAGCAGACACTTCTGAACTTAATGGGAAAACACTTATTTTAAAATAATAAACTCTCTACAAAAATGTATAAAGAATTTACTTTAGAATGTATACCGAAAATAAATCCATCTAAGTCTTCTGATTTGGGATCCAGTTCCTCCTGACTAAGTCCCTTACATGATCTGTAGCAAAACTGAACGCTCTCTACTGACCCACCCTTTCACAACAACTGCAAAGCTGCTACGAAGCAATGGCTATATTTGCTATAAGATATATCAGGGATAGGGTTGCCAGCTCTGGGTTGGGAAATACCTGGAGATTTTGGGGGCAGAGCCTGAGGAGGGTGGGATTTTGAGAAGGGAGGGACTTCAATGCCATAAAGCCCAATTGCCAACGTGGCCATTTTCTCCAGGGGAACTGATCTCTATCGGCTGGAGATCAGTTGTAATAGCACGGGATCTCCAGCGAGTACCTGGAGGTTGGTGACCGTAATCAGGGGACCAGGCTGCCAAGATTGAAAGACTTGCAGAACAAAAATTCTCAATGTCCTGGTCAACCTGGGGGCTCATGGAGATCGCCAAGCAATGTGATTAATGTTCATCTGATGTTTGGGATGGATCTGGGCGATATGATATGGGGCCCGATAGAGAACCTTTTCTAGGACCTTCAAACAGCTTTTGCTGGGGATAGGAGAGCCAGTGTGCTGTTCCCAAATGTCATTCATTTGTGTAGGAATCAGTATATTCAGCTATGTGAGTGCCAAATATCATGTTTTGGGCTGCCAAATTAATTATTTGGGGTATACTTCTTGCCCTCTTCTTCTAGGGAGAGTCTAAAAAACATCTTCCTTTCAATTTCTTCCAGTCCTCAGTATGAATACATAACATCCAAACTTTCAGTTTCCGCTATGGCCTGAAAATATCTTAAACGTTTTGTAACACTCTTTGAGTTCATATTTGTCTAGTAATTGGGGTGTCTTGCTATATGGGTATAACATTTTTGGGCTTTGGTCTATCAGGAAATATCCTAACTGTTCTGATATCCCTATGAATGGGTGAGGCAATCCGTGAGGTGCTTGCATCTTTGTATCATAGTGGGATTAGATTGACAGCTGTCAGTGTAAATTGCATCTTGTAATGATAACATAATTTATGAATGCACACAAGGACTTCAGCAAGTCCTTATCGCACTGACAGAAGTGGAGAGTCTACATTATGCCCAGAGTAGTACCTGATAAGTCAAAATGATGCCGGAAGAAGGCTGTCTGGCATGCTCAAATGTTATCTTGAACTTTGGTGGTGAGGGTGAAGCTTAATTTAGGCCAGCTGTTGTCCTTTATTATATTATCTTCGGTCTTTCATTTATGTTATTGGATTAATTGAGGTATTGCAGTGGCTGTGAGTGCTGCCAGTGAGCGAGCCAGGAGATGATAAGGTTACTGGAAGGAGGTGATATGAGAAATTATATCTTGGAGCTGTACAGACAGGCCAAATAGACTGTATTCTACAAAGGCAGTCTCTCTCCTATTTGATGGCTACTTTTCTTTTGGTGTGTGTGGGGGGAAATCCTGAATTGTTTGTTGATTTATGTTAGAGTACAAAGTACTCGGCTTAATCCAATTCTAGTTATTTATTCTTTCAAATAATTCTATATTGTGTGAGTGTAAAGTGCCATCAAGTCGCAGCCAACTTACAGCACCCCTAGTGGGGTTTTCAAGGCAAGTGATTAAGCAGAGGTGGTTTGCCATTGCCTTCCTCTGCAGAGTCTTCCTTGGAGGTTTCCCTTTCAAGTACTGACCCTGCTTAGCTTCTGAGATCTGATGAGATTGGGCTATACCATGCTGCCTTTCCTCACAACTGAATGTTAAGGTAGAGCAATTGTCTGCAAGGTGCCATCAGATCATAATCCTTTCGGGTTTTTCTGCGACAGACTAGCATGACTATCCCAATGGAATAAAGTGACATGGATATAAGGATATCAAATGAACATTTGGAAAGAAAAATTCTTCTTGACTATGCTCCTTGTTTTTGTTATTTAATCCCTTAATTGTTTCTTTCTCCAGAGAAGTTAATCAACCAAAAGGGAGACTGCAACCAAGAAATCAGAAGGATATTGAGGCTTGGAAGGGCAGCCATGAAGGAGCTAGGAAAGATCATTAAGTGAAAAGAAGCATTGCTGGAGACCAATATCAAGATAATTCATACTGTGGTGTTCCCTATTACTATGTACTTGGCTTAATCCAGTTCTAGCTATTTATTCTTTCAAGTAATTGTGTATTAAAGTATATTAAAAATAGCAATTGTCTTTAAGATAGCACCAGATCATAATCCTGCCAGGTTTTGTTACAACAGACTAACATAACTACCCCAATGGAACAAGGTGATGCAGACATGAGAGTATCAAATGAACATTTGGAGAGTAAAATTCTACTTGAACAAGCTCCTTGTTTTGTTATTTCATCTCTTAATTGTTTCTTTCTCCAGAGAAGTTCATCAACCAAAAGGGAGACTGCAACCAAGAAATCAGAAGAAGATTGAGACTGGGAAGGGCAGCCCTGAAGGAGCTAGAAAAGATCCTTAAGTGTAAGGAAGTGTTGCTGGAGACCAAGAGCAAGATAACTCATACTGTGGTGTTCCTAGTTAATATGAATGGGTGTGAAAGTTGTACAATTAAGTAAGCTAACAGGAAGAAAATTGATTCATTTGAAACTTGGTGTTGGAGGAAAATTTTACAGAGACCATGGCCTGTCTAATAGGGTTGCCAGGTGCCCGGTGGTGGCGGGATAACCCCTGGCAATTTGCCCCTTTGCCCGCCAACCAGCTGATGGTTGGTGGGCAAACGTTGCTGACGGTTGGCATTGCGGCGTGATCCCGAGATGTGCCTTAAAAGTCTCCCGCCGGAGGAGAGGTAGGACCTGGCAACCCTACTGTCTAAAGGACGAATAAATGTGTTCTATATAAAATCAAGCCTAAATTCTCTCTAGAAGCTAAAATGACTAAACTGAGGCTATTGTATTTTAGTCACATCACCTGAAGACAAGACTCAATGGGAAAGATAATAATGCTAGGAAAAATGGAAGGCAGTATGAAAAGAGGAAGACCCAACAAGTAATAGATTGACTCGGTAAAGTAAGCCATAGTCTTCTGTTTTCAAGACCTGAGCAAGGCTGTTAATAATATAATGTTTTGGAGGTTATTAATTCATAGAGTTGCCATAAGTCAGAAGTGAGTTGGTGGCATATAACCCACACCAGAGCAGTACCAAATTATGCCTTTAGTGAGTTCTTGTTTCCGCGAATCTGCAAGACCATCAGATCCCTCAAGTTTACTATGCCAATTTGCGGTGAAATGAAAGTGAATTAACGTTACACATTTATTTTCATAGAAATACAGCAGACCTATGGATTTCAATCTACTCAACGCTTTCTTTGAATTTGTAAAAAAAATACAGTATAGATCGAGAGCCAGCCTAGGTACTGAATTGGTTAAAGAAGGCTTTGAAATGGACAAACTGACCATTTTAACACAAGTTTGGGTGGCAACTGTGATGAATTATTAAAATAGAAAGCCCTTTTTACCATGTTTTAGAATAATCATTCTAATAACTTTGTTTATTGTACTTTAGAAGTAGTTTTTTTGTATTATGATATGCTTATTCAAACGGTTTGCTATTGTTTGTAGTTTACCTATATTTATAAATAAAACTTATTATATATATATATATATATATATATATATATAGAGAGAGAGAGAGAGAGAGAGAGAGAGAGAGAGAGAGAGAGAGAGAGAGAGAGAGAGAGAGAGAGAGAGAGAGAGAGAGAGAGAGAGAGAGAGAGAGAGAGAGAGAGAGAGAGAGAGAGAGAGAGAGAGAGAGAGAGAGAGAGAGAGAGAGTTGTAGTTAGTTATTTCTGGTACTATCATTCCCTTCTTCACCTTTACAATGTTTACCAGATACCATGTACATTCAAACACATCTAGGATTGTAGCTAAGCAAATGTCTTTTTGTACACAAATGTATGTCTCTGCAAACGTCAGTGCTTCCGAAGTATATTTGAATTGGTTTTTTATAGTTAACTTAAGTGACAAAGAATGCATAGATAGAGAAGACAGGGACCAGCCACCAAGTCTACGTATTTGACAAACAACTTACTTCATTGAAAGTAAACTGTCTTTAAACCATTCCACTTTATAGGTAACAAGGCACTAAAAACTAGATTGACATGTTCAAGTAGCTCCTTAAAATAAATGCTCAGCTTAGTTCCACTCAGTTAATATCTCCTAACATTCACCTATCAGGAGACATCTATTTTTGTGAAGTCTGAGTCATGGTAAGAGAGTTTAATCGAGGGTGCAATAGGAACAGCAGTTGGATTTCCCAGTGGAACCATTCTGAAATTCTTGTAAAAGCTGATGATAATCTCCTAATGGGCACTCAGACAGCAAAGTAAAGCAAAAGCAAAGAACTTGTACTGTGGGAGTGCTATTTACTTTTTTTTTTAATCCTTCCTGTGTACTATCAATTGCAGGAGAATTCACAAGCATTCCAAATATGCTACAGGAGTTCAGGAAAGCCCAGCCACAAATCTGCTTGTAAATACATTTGGATCATATTGATTGGAGGGTGACACTATACCAAGGTTTTGTAAAAAACGAAGATTTAACAAAAATGGTTTTAGCTATGTGGCTACATTCTTTTCTGAAATTGCAGTCACTTAGTAGGTGGGACGTTTGATGTTAATCTTCAATGGCATCTCATCGAGAAGACTAGAGAAGACTTATTGTTAAGATACATGCCAGGGGGATTTAGCAGCTGGACATTGATGATTTTCTTGTAGAATGTATGGATGAATTGCTTGGTGAGCTTTGAAACTTCTTACCCGCTAGTACTGTCCCTCACCCTAACCCACAACACTTCACTTAGCAGCACTCACTACTAAACGGACGTCCTTTAGTTTCTTTTATTATTTTTCTGATCTGGAAAGCACTGGTTTTAAATATATGAACATACTTTCAATCATCGCCTTTCAGATCAGAAGTATACTCCCAGGGTAGTGCCGGTCCCCACTTTGGGGTCAGGAAGAAATTTTCATCCAGGCCAGATTGGCCAGAGATCATGGAGGGTTTTTTTGGGGGGGTGGGGGTATTTTCTGGGTGTGGATTAGGGGTTACCAAGCATAGTGGGGGGAGGTAGTTGTGAATTTCCTGTATTGTGCAGGCGGTTAGATTAGATGACCCTGGTGGTCCCTTCCAACTCTATGATTGTATGATTCTGTATTTTTACATATGTGATAAGTGGTAAGAATTTTATGCCAATCATATTTTAAACTGGACTGCTCCAGCGCTTAGCTCCATTTCCATTACTCCTTGACAAATGCATATTGGATCTCTTTCATATGATTCTCAGGCTAGGCACACCTATGCAAGACAAGTACAGAGGCTGAAGGAGCATTTTGGGATTCAAGAGAGGGACACATTTCCAGCATAGACTACAACAAAGGGAAGACACCAGAGGCAGCCTGCAGCTTCTAAAGTAGCTAGCTAACTTTTTAACCAGCCAGCATGGTATAGTTGTTAAGGGTGGTGAACTCTAATCTGGTGAACTGGGTTTGTTTCCCCACTCCCACACATGATGCCTGCTGGGTGACCTTGGGCCAGTTACAGTTCTCTCCAAACTCTCTCAGTCCCACATACTTCACAAGATGTCTGTTGTGGGGAGAGGAAGTGAAGGCAATTGTAAGCCGGTTTGAGTCTCCTTAAAGGTAAAGAAAATCGGGGTATAGAAAACAATTCTTCTTCTAACATTTGTAGCTTTTAATTCTACTTCTGCCAGTTCATTTTGGCCTACCCTTTTCAGGTACGGTGTCGCTATTTAAATCAAGGCTCAGACAGAGGTGTAAACTGAAGTTAACTGTGAGGTTGGCTACCAAGCTACCAACTACATGGCAAGGTAAGGAGAGAGGAATATTTACTATCTGGCCTTCTCCTTGCTTGCCCAGGCTCTTAGTCCCTCCACTTTGACCTGGGTGATGTTTACTGCCAGGTCTGTAAATAATAAGATCTCTTTGATACCTGATTTCATCAGAGATGAAAGTACTTACATGGCATCTATGACAGAAACATGGCTAGAGGTTTCAGATGCCTCAAACATCTGCTTGTCACAAGCCCCCACTGGATGTATGGTCTTTCATCAATCCCAAACTGGGGACAGGAAGGGGTGGCAGCTATGTTCCTTCAAGAGTGTTTCTCCTTTCACAAGTTCTGGCATCAGAAAAGGGCCAATTCGACCATATATACCTTGTGTTCGGCTCTAAGAACAGGCTAGGGGTACTGCTGGTGTACCATCCATGTAGCTTGCCAGTAAAATCCTGACTTCTGACAAAGTTGGTCTCAGATATGTTATTGCAGACCCCAAATCATGGTGTTGGGGGTCAAACATCCATGCAGAGGCCTCCTTGACTAGTCCAGCTCAACAAGGTAACCATGAGACTGTCCCACGTTGTGTTGAGAAGAATAATATGTTGGATCTTCTTTTCTGCACCAGTGGTGATCTGGTAGGGGGCTGATTTTATAGCCAAGATCAGATAATTACTTGCTGAACACAAGGGCTGTGATGCCTAACTCCCTCTGCAAGGCTGGCGGATCCATGGGAATGATCAAATGGCTACGAGGGATTCTGACAGCCTGGATAGTGACTCTGTGGGGTCCCTTTCATTAGCATGGACTGCTGGTTTGCCGGGTGCTACTCACAGGGTTGCTCCTTGGCAGCCTCCCTTTCTCATGGAGGGCTCTGGCCCAACAAAGAGGTTGGGGAGATGACTAGAGTGCTATTGGCAGAAAATGTGTACTAAATCAGACAGAACGTGCTACAGAGCCCATCTGAGGCCTATGAGGTAATGGTGATGGTGTCAAAGGCAACTTCCATTTCTGCTACCATTGCGTCATCTGAATCTTGCCCAGCAAAAGTATTGAGGGTGGTTCAGGGCATAATGTCATCTGTCAACTCTCTTGAATCTGATTTGCAGATCATCTGTGATGATTTCGCTCAGTTCTTTGCTGATAAAAGTCTCTTATCTCGTCTGACTTAGGTGCCAGTTTGATCCTTTGCTGGGAGTATCGAGGGCAGAGTTCTATGGATAGTTTCAGACTGGTTTCCCTGACTGATGTTGACAGAATGCTTCGGGTTGTGAAGACCACTTCCTGCATACTGGGTCCTTGCCCATCCTGGCTATAAAACTATGCTAGGGGAAGGTGAAAATTCCATTGATTAATATATCCCTTTTACAAGGAGCATTTCTATCATGCTAAAAGAAGCTGTGACTAAAGTTTTTTAGCCATCTTTGGATAACAAGGATGTAGACAGTTATCAACTAGTGTCCAATCTCTCCTTCTTGAGCAAGGTAATTGAGCAGGATGTGGCAAAGTGACGGCAGCCATTTCTGGGTAAAGTATTTGCCCTTTACCCATTGTAATCTGGCTTTGGGCTGGGATTTGGGACTGAAATAGCCTTATCAGCCATGGTGGATGATCTTCAGCTATAACTGGATAAAGGCAATCCGTCACTGCTGATACTGTTAGATCTATCAGGAGATTAGTTGACTATGATAATTTTGGTGTGTCATATACGATCAATGCTTGGGATAAAAGGGACAGCCTCCATTGGTTCTATTTGTTTTCTTGTTGTCAGGAAACAATGACTTTCCATAGGAGAAGCAGTATCAACTAGTTGGAACCTGATGCATACGGGTGACCCAAGGGTCCATTTTATCTCCAGTGCTCTTTAACTGTTATGTTAAAACCTTTGGCCAGGATCACCAGGAGCTTAGGAGTGGGTTGTTACTGATTTACACATGACACCCAATTTTACATCGCATTATCTAAACTTCCAGGGGCAGCTATGAAGCTCCTTCGCAAGTATCCTGAGGCAGTGGTCAAATGATTGAAGGTGAACAAGCCAAAGCTTAATCCAGACAAGTTAGAAGTTGTACCGGTTGGGAAGGCAAAGCATTTGGCTGGTGTTCTAACAGGTCTGTATGGAGTTAAGCTTTCTTTGGTAGATCAAGTTAAGAGCTCGAGGGTGCTCTTGGACCTGGCCTTGTTGATGGATAAACAAGTCAGTGCCATTGCTAGGAGTGCCTTCTTTCAGTTACACTTTGCTCATAAACTGGCCTCTTGTTCAGACACTGCTGACCTAGCCTCTGGAAACCTCCAGATTGGACTACTGTAACATTTTCTATTGTAACAGTTTCTATTTCTAGACATCTTTGAAGATGTCTCAGAAACGTCAATAGTTATGAAATGCAGCAGTGATTCCTGTCTTAGGTCAGCGGCTCAGAAGATATAACTCCAGTGTTATGTCAACTGAACAGGTTACCAATTTACTTCATTTAGGAAGGTGTGCAAGACAGTTCTATTTCAGAGGGCATGTGGTGGAAGGTAGACTGTTTTGGCAGGTTTGGGTGCATTTAAGCTGAGTTTTTATATTGTGTGTTTTTAATTTGTGCATTGTTTTTATTTTGTTAATGCACCTTCTTTTTTTGTCTTTTAAATTTATTGTTGTGTTATTAGCTGACCTGAGTCTAAGGAAATAGGCAGGATATAAATATTTTAAACAGGATACCATCAGTCATGGGGGAAGGCAGTTGCTATGGCTGTCCTTTTATTTAATAGTAATGGAAGTTATATTGCTTCCTCTCTGAGAAGAGCTGGGCAATCTTTTTTCCCAGTGGGATATGGGTGGGCCTTCAAGAGTATCTGGATTGTACCAAAGTCTCTCTAAATGGATGAAGATGGCTATTACTGATGATGGTTACAGCTTCCCCTCATTGGCAGTCTTTAAGCAGAGGCTGGACAAACACTTGTCAGGGATGCTCTGGGCTGATCCTGCATTGAGTAGGGGGTTAGACTAGATGGCCTGTATGGCCCCTTCCAACTCTGTGATTTGATGATTCCTTTCCTTTCATCCCTTAGAAGCTCCTTGATCCATTGATCTTGAGCAGCATATATCTAGTGTTTGAGGGATATAAGGACTGAAACAAATCTTGCCACTGACAATGTAGCCTTGGGATCCCTATCGCTTAGTAGAAAAGGCATTATGTCAGACACAGAGGCATTAGATTTGTATGTTAAAAGGGGGGAGATATAATGTGATCGAAGTTCCTCGTAAAAGCGGCATTCCAAAAGGGCATGAGCTAGTGAATCGATAGAGCCAGAAGAGCAAGGACAGGTCCTGTCTGTATATGGTATATTCTAAATTCTGCCATGCATAACCATAGAGGGGTTAGCATTCAATCTAGCTAAACAAAAGGCTCTAGAAAGACGAGGAGTTGTCAAATAACATGTATAAGCAGGCAAACTACGTGGTGGTGGTATTCCAAAGAACTGGGATGAACAAACGCAGCGAGCACGAAAAGTAGTGCTGTTATAATCAAGCTCTTTAATGCACTTTTTAATTTTGGTGAAAGCTTCAGTTTTCCCAAGATCTAATAACATATCCTGTGAGAAGCCCAACAATGACAGTTTCTCATCTAAGATTTTTTGCCATGAGGATTTAAAAGGGTCGTGCTTCAGAGAAGCTAGGAACCCTTCAGCACTAAAGCACAGTTTAAGGTGTAGTTTAAAAGCGGCCAACCATGCCCTAGCTTCGAGTGACATTTGGCCAAACTCGGAACGAAGAGTAACGCCAGCAACACATCGAGGGGCGTTTAGAAGTTTTCGTAAGAACTGAAGCAATGGACGATCTATAGATTCATTGACAACTGTTATCCAGATGGCAACACCAAAAAGAATAATTGGGATAATTTTTTGCTTAAAAACCTGAATAGCCCCTGGAATATATTTGCCACCTTTGGTGTGGAAAAAGTTGACAATAGCACCAACCCCAGGTTTAATTTTGTTGGACACTGCTTTTTGATGGGCATTCCAATTTAGGTTACGGGGGAAAAAAATGCCAAGGTAAACAAACTCCTTGACTTGGTCAACCTCAAAGCCATCTAATACCCAGCGAAAAAGAGGCATTTTTCTCCTCTTAGTGAAGATCATAATCTTAGATTTATGATGGTTTATTTTAAGACCTTCCCTAGAGCAGTACTCAGAGAAGGTTTGTAAAGATCTTTTGAAACCAATTCTTGTGCGGGACAGGAGAACTGCATCATCAGCATAGAGTAGAATTGGGGTGGGATGACTTGCAAGCTTTGGGGGGTGACAAGATTCTGAGAAATTGGTTGCCATATCATTCAGGTATAGATTAAACAAGAGAGGAGCAAGGAGGCAACCTTGTCTAACTCCCTTGGCCAGTTCAAAGGGCTCAGTTAGTTCTCCTTGGTCGCCACAGCGAACCTGAGCTGTGAGGTCAGTATGAAATTGTTGAATGAGCCATAGTAACCTCCTATCCATAGTAGAATTTGATAATTTCAACCATAGCCTCTCCCTCGAGATGGTATGAAAAGCTCCCTTAAGATCCATAAAACCCGCGTAAAGGGTGCCATTTTGGGGGGAGGAATATTTCTCGGCTAAGTGAGAGAGCACTAAACAATGCTTCGTAACAGACCAACCCCTTCTGAAGCCAATCTGCTCCCAGCCAAGGATGTCATTACTCTCAACCCAGTCCAACGGCCTCTTTAATAAGTAGGAGGAATACAATTTGCCTAAGCAAGACAAAAGGCTGATTGGACGATAACAGCTTGGGTCAGAGCGCTGACCCTTTTTGAAGATTGGGATGATAATAGTATGTCTCCAAGATTTTGGAATGGCTCCTGATGCATTAATTTGTGTAAATACAGGAGCAAGAATGTCGGCCCACCATTTACTATTGACTTTAAAATGTTCGTAGGGAATTAGATCAGAACCTAGGGCTTGATTCGATGATTCTAAGTTATTCCTCAAAAGCTATATGGTAAAAATCTTCATTTTTGAAAATGAAGCTGGATTTTTCTTTAACATTACATAATGCTGAGTGGAAAAAAATTGTGCGTGTATTGATATATGGAGGTTTACAATAAATTATTGATTAACATTGACCAATCAAAATTCTTGATTAACAAGACCAATCAGACGAGTGCCAACTATTTGTTTCACTGGATTCCCGCCCCCCACCCGACCACTGTTTTCTTTGTTACCCAAACATTTTTCTTCATTTCATGGATACCTGGTATTGGCTTGCAAGCATCTTTTCTCAGGCTGTGTAGCTATTACTGTAACAGAGACCCTGTTGTAAACAAGAGCAACTAGCAGGTGCCACAGTATAAATTGAGGACCAACAGCCATCCTTCTGAAACTTTTGTGGGTGTCAACTGAGGTTGGGAGTCATCTGGGAAAATTAGCTGAATGGCAAATATATTATCACTCCTCATTCCAAGCCAGGAAATATCCCTGACAGGCAGCTCCTCTCTTCCTGTAACGACAGAAGGGAAACAACTGTTTAACAAACCTGCCATATCCTCATTCCCTGTCTCCGATTCCCTCCAGCCATTTTTAGCAAATCTTATTTATGGCCTGTGTGTGCGTGTAAAGATCTTTACTGTTAAGACGAGAAGCTGCAGCTTAATATTCTGCACCTTTGAGTTGCTACAGGTGGTAAGTGGGATCTTTTAAAATGATATTTCAAAATGACATATTTACAGCTGCTCTTTACACTTCAGGAGCGAGTGAGCCTGAGCTTGGCTTCAGCCGAACAACTGGGAATATAGTGACCGACATTTGACTCCTGCCCCATGCCGAAGTCTTGCCATTTCAAAGTACAGAGCTCTCGCCAGCTTTCTTTTGCAAAGCAAGGTTGCAGGACTGGCATGGATATTGCACATGTGATTTGGAAACGATTCCCGTTCTTTCCAGTAAAATTCTTCGTGGACCATCCTTACTCCCCTGACGTAGCCTCGGAAGTTGATTGAAAGGATCTGAATGATTCAAAAGTTTGGTATGCAAAGAGCAAGGTGACCTGTGCCGCTGATAGATGCGAAACAGTAAGATGTTATGGCCACTAGGAATGTGAATAATTTTATTTACAGAAAAGGAAGAAAAATCTGTACCATCCAATCAAGCATAACTTTAAAGTTAACCCTCTCCTGGATGGGAAGGGGGAGTGAAGTGGCTGGAACACAGGAGAGGCCTCCGAGGCAGAATTTTGCCTCCTGGGGACCCAAATGATTTTAGTTAAAATTTCTCCATTTAAAGAACAGGAGCTCTGCTTACGCTGCCAGGCTGGGAATGCTGAATGTATAGGAGTCAGGGAGAGCAGTAGCTCATCCCAAGGTCCGTATGTTTGGCCATAAACAGATTTCCATCATGCAGACATGCCTACGCATTTACTGTCCTGTGTTCATAGTCACTGTTTTCCAGTTTCAACCAATCATATAGCAAGCAGGTGTTCGATCATGATTTTTTCTCCCTTAATATTGTGAGGCTGTAATCTTATATGGAGTAAACTTATCCAGGCTGATTCTGCTCCACATGTTCAGTGAAGGGATACAGTTTCACAGTATTAACAGGGCTAAGGCAGAACAGGTGTCAATGTACTGAAGTCCAGTTTTTGATCAGTTTTATTGTGCTGAGATTATCTATTTTCTGATTTATACCCAACCTCCCCGGCACCGCCAGGCTCAGGATGGCTTCCAATGATAAATACAATACAATAACACAGAAACACATGATAAACAGTATTTAAAACATACAATAAAAGCTTACAACTAAACCCTCATTCATAGAGATGGCGCCCTCTCTCAGTGACCTGCTCCTATGGAATATCCTTGACAAGGAGGTATGCCAGGTGTTAATCAAAAAGGACACATTCACCTCCAAGGCCCACTGGTTCAAGCCGGAGGAGGCACCGAAAACGGGGGTGGAAGAGGAACAGAATAAGGGAAGGGAAAAATAGGAAGGGTGGGAAAGGGAACGGGAAGAGAGGACAGAAGGACGAAGGGGCAGGGAGGCCAGCCAATCCATATGACCGTTGCTGCCCTCAACCATATGACTGGTGGAACATCTTAATCTTACATGCCCTGCGGAACTGAGTTAGATCCCGCAGGGCACAGGTCTCAATGGACAGAGAATTCCACCAGGCTGGGGCCAGAGCTGAAAAGGCCCTGGCCCTGGTCGAGGACAGCCAGATGGTTCTAGGGCCAGGAATCACCAGCAAGTTTTTCTCGGTCGAGCGTAATGCTCTCTGGGGGGAGTATAATGGGAGAGACAATCCTGCAGATATGCTGGTCCCAGACCATTCAGGGCTTTAAAGGTGAGTACCAAAACCTTGAATCTGATCTGGTACTCAATCTGGAGCCAGTGTAGCTGGTGGAGCACAGGTTGTTAAGGTAAAGGTAGTCCCCTGAGCAAGCACCGAGTCATTACTGACCCATGGGGTGATGTCACATCATGGCATTTACTAGGCAGACTATGTTTACAGGCTGGTTTGTCATTGCCTTCCACAGTCATCTACACTTTACCCCCAGCTAGCTGGGTCCCCAAGGCTTTTACCTTGGAAGGATGGAAGGCTGAGTCAACCTTGAGCCGGCTACCTGAAACCAACTTCCATCGGGATCAAACTCAGGACGTGAGCAGAGCTTTTGACTGCAGTAATGCAGCTTACCACTCTGTGCCATGGGGCAACAAGTTGTTAACTGCAAGACTAATGCAAGGTGATCAGTACTGAACTCTCCTACATATTACATCAGTCATTTATTGTTTTCTAATGGAAAATTTCACTTTAAAAAGTTATCAGTCATAAAAAAAAAATTATCAGCCATGCAAATAACTTGCATTGTTCAATGATTTTTCTCCTTAATGAGACCCAAACTATGTTCTAGCAGTTTAGCATCCTCATTACCACTGCTTATTTGTACTTTGGTGGAAGAAGCCAAAGCTCAGAATGGGTGTGACTCGCCCAAGGCTACCTCTGACTTCATCACTGGGCTGGGATTTGAAGACAGGCTTTCCAAGTCAAAGTCCAGTGATTAGATCTATGCAATTGCCAGCTGCAACCTGGACGGTATGTGGCATGCCTGCCATGTACTGTAGCCTGCCAGGTGCTTGATCAATTCTCTATTGCTGTGGCATCTGATCTCCTTTTCTAGGTGGGAACAAGTGAATTATACACAGAAGCATGTAGAAAATGAGTTGTAGATTATTTTACTATGCCAAGGAACCTTTTTCAGCAATCCTATCTGTTTGCTTCCATACTCAGGTATGTCTAAAGATCCACAGGCTATACCTGTAGAGTATAAACGTTTATATTATGCTCAATTCTTCATAGCCAGAATGTGTAACAAGGGAGAGTTCAGAAGCCCATCCCAATAAAATCTTCATGTCTTATCATACTTTCCTAGCATTTTACTGAAAAACTTTCCTAGAAATAAAATAAGACAGCCAGTGGGATTGCTTATCAGCTCACCAATTGGACTGAAACTTTAGCTGCAAATTGGACTGCTTCTGATGAAAGGCATGTCTCAAACAATGGATTCCAGTTCTTCCAAAATGGCCAGAACGTCTTTTCAAGACTAATACTGTATTCTCTTTTATGTGTGTGAGATCCTGTTTGTGTGTCATATGAAAGCTGACCACGGTGGATACCATTTTCCACTAATTCTCACTTCTATTTTATATATTTATATATAGTGAATGGTTTTGCTCTGTTTTCTGTTACCAATATTGTATATTCATTTAAAACGTGTATGCTTTTTTACATATATGATTTGATCAGTAATTGCTATGTTTTATACATACAGTATACGATATTTCTGTGTATAATATAGGCATTTTGTAGACTGCTGATTTGTTGTCAGATTGTCATATTGTTTACAGGAAACATTTGGTGTGAGGAAACAGGAAATAGTGCAAACATGAAGAATCGTTAGTTTGATTCTCACAAAGAAGTGAAATCGAAATGAGTGTTTTTGAATCATAGCAGGAATGGTGAGAAATTCAAAACCATCCCTAGTTGATGGCAAAAGGAACTGTGACAGCGTAGAGCTTTATATAACTTTTTAAAATGAGAGATGAATGCAAATTTGCTTCATTTCTAAGGTGACCTGGATGCCGGTTTGTATTTTGTTTGCTTTTACACTACATGGCAATACTGACATATGGATGGTACTGATACTGCTGCTTGCTATCAGTGTACACAATAATCTACAGTGCATGTATGGGGGACTGCATCCACCTTGACAAACCCTGCCCCCCCAAAAAACAACATCAGATGCAAGAGCAGCCATCATGGGAAGGAGGAGGTGGAGGAGAAGAGATATTTGGGGAGCAATACCTGGGGAACATGTGATATCACTTCTGGGTGACATTCTAGGCTTCAGTAAAGACAAGGAGTGGCATGACGTTGGTGAACTGGAAAGTACACCTGGGTTATAAGTAACAAACAAACTTCCCTGAGGAGGCCAGGTTGCAGTGGGCAAGCTCTTGGCCTTGGTCCCCCCCATTTCCCAATACAAGGTTGCCAGGTCCCTTCTGGAAACCAATGGGAGACCAATGGGAGACTTACCTTGTGGGGTAAGTGATGTCACTGGTGAAACACGGAAATTGCCAATGATGCACTGACATCACTGCCCATGTGCCCATAAGTGATGTCAGCATGCCACTGGGGGACAGCAGAGACGGGGGACGCCACAGATACCATAGAGATTTCACCAAATGCCAGAGTGTCACTGGCATTCCCCAGTGCTGATATCACTTTTGGGCACAAGGGGAGTGGTGTCAGCGCATTGGGATGCTGACAATGTCCCTCCCAGTTTCCCATTTCCACCCTGCTGGCCAGCTGAGCAGCAGCAATAAGTGCCCACTGGTGGCAGGGAAGCCCTCGCAACCAGCAGGGACTTGGTAAGCTTAGCTCAATAGGCTGTGGGAGGAAATTGGGTAGGGGCAAAATGGCATCTTGTGCAATCACTTCTGGCTGCCTGGTTTTTACCAGAGAGTTTTGGGGAAATCCTAGAGTGCCCTGTGATGCAGTGAC
This sequence comes from Euleptes europaea, assembly GCF_029931775.1. Taxonomy (NCBI): domain Eukaryota; kingdom Metazoa; phylum Chordata; class Lepidosauria; order Squamata; family Sphaerodactylidae; genus Euleptes; species Euleptes europaea. Next base: position 36,518,026 of record NC_079316.1, read on the forward strand.
ATCACTTCTGATTACGCAGCCAGAAGTGACATCACAGCATTGAGGGATGCCATTTATGTAAGTCTCCATCCCCGTCTCTTGGGGCTTTATCAAAATCCTAATCACCAGACTCCAATCTGAATTTCCATCCCTCAGATCTTGTACTTCTGAACAATGACAGCCAAAGAAAATGTGGCTTGCACCAATATTTAACCATCTTATGTTTGAGAAACAACCTCTTTTCTTCCCCCACCTAGCTAATTTTAAAGAGTTGTAGTAGATTAATTGGGTTTCTCAGGTAAAACATTTTTTTGCTTGTGTATGGAAGACTGGATCCTGGGAGGTAAAAGAGAAGATAAAGGTTTTCTTTTTTAAAAGTGCTCATCACCCTGGAGTATAAAAGCAGGCTGTGGTAAACAACTTTTCCTGGTGTCCTGAATCTATGTGAATGTCTGTGTCAGGACATCTCCTGGGGTGCTACTGATGATAAAACATATTTAGAAAATAAAGGGCTAAATGCTCCCCAAGTTACTGTTTTCTTAAATCACTTGCCGAATGATCTGGTCTTCTGTGAAAGGCAGCAGTTAATTTGAAATGCAGACAAAAATAACCGGAGCACTAAGGATATGTTTGCCTTGGCTGAATTTTGCTCGGCATGCTTTGCTCCACAGTACCAAACAGGCTGGTGGCCTCCTGCCAAACTGTAATATTTCCTTTTGCTGTTGTTCATAAAGGCATTCAGGAAAACAGTTGAGCACAATAAGGGCCTTCCTGTTCCGGCAGGCGTGTGAACCACCCAGTAAACTTGGAATGAGTCATCTGAATGAACTGCGAATTCCCTTTCATTTGCAAATATGCCCTCTCAGCAGCAGCTGTGGTGGCTTTGAAAAACACTGAACCCCAGATAGTTGAGCTCAGGATGGCCTCAGCAGATTAGTATTTTCAAAATCTCCTTCCCCCACTTTTCAAAGCCCAGGAGAATTTCCTCAGCTTTTCAGAAATGGATATTTGTACAAGAAAACCGCACAACAAGCTTATTTGGGGCTTGAATGAACTGTGCTTGAAGTTTTAAACTATTAGGATGAGACATCTTTAAGAGAAAGCATCAGGTCACCCCCAAAGGCTCTTATGGATCAAAGTGCATTGCAATTAGGGATACATGATAATTATTTAATTTCTTTTTTCATATCAATTTATGATTTTATCAGTGGTTTCAGTTTCCACTGTGTGTATATATGGCTTTTTAATGCGCAATTGTATATTCAATGTACATAATTAATATTTATAATATGCATATAAAAGAGATGTGTTAAATACATACAATTGGGGCCCAAATCATGTTGAAAATGCATACACTTGATGCAAGGAAACTGAAAATGATAAAAAAGGATTCAAGGAAACAGAAATGATGTGAAAATAAAAAATCATATGTTAGATTAGCCAAAGGAAAAGTGAAATCAAAACGGAGAAACAGAATGGTTTTTAAATGGCAAAGGTGTCAGGCAAAGATGAGCACTAGCATCTTTTTCAGAGTATAGGTTGCACATCAAAGCATTCAGATGCTGTGGCACACCCATTTCTTTTAAAACCAACCATAGCTTTTCATGATCCACACAGTCAAAAGCTTTGCTGTAACCTATGAAACACAAGCTGATTTTCTTCTGAAATTCTCTCATATGCACCAGTAACCAACATAAATTTGCAATATGATATCTAGTACCTCTTCTCTGAATCCATTTTGAACATCTGGCATTTCTCATTTCATATATGGTAACAATCTTTTTTGTAAGATTTTGAGCGTCATTTTACTCTCATGAGCAATTAATGCTATGGTCCAATAGTTGCTGCAGTCTTTGATGTCTCCTTTTTCAGAACTGGAATGTAAATTGAGTGTTTCCAGTCTGGTGGCCCTTGTTTTTATTTTCGTATTTGTTGGCACATTTCTTGTTAAGACTTTGATGGACTCAATTTATGTGGCTTAGAATAGCTCTACTGATATCCTTTCTACTCTGGGTAATTTGTTTCTCCCAACTGCTATCAGAGCAGCTTTCATTTCACTTTCTAAAACTGTAGGTTCTTTGTCAAAAGATTCTTCTTTGAAGGAATCTGTAGAGTTCTTCAGTATATTGTTCCCACCATGTTAAAGTGTGCATCCAATGGTGGTTTTTTTTTTTTACCACACTAAATACCAACCTTTCCTTAACAGATATTGTGAAGGAATATGCACCATCCTTCTATGCATGTCAAAAATTCCAGCTTCCATAAGCTTACTTTGATTTAATATTTAAGACAAAGATTGAGTCTTTTAGAACTGTAGTCACAGGAACTCTAGGCCAGGACACTTTCACTAGAGAAGTGTGTGGGCCATTGCATTGGAAATGACAACACTGGCACTGGTGCTTGGCCAATGAGCTTCAAGCAAAAGGAGGGGCCAAAGCCTGGCTGGAGCATTGTCCGGTCTTCAATAATGCCTCAGTTTTGGACATAGCAGCTGAGATAAAGAGTGGTGTGAGAGTTATTGCATTTTTTTACTGATCATGGTTGTGGTGGTGGAAAGTGCTGTCAAACTGCAACCAACTTATGGCAACCCCGTAAGGTTTTCAAGGCAAGAGACATTCATAAGTGGTTTGCCATTGTCTGCCTCAATGTAGTGACCTTGGACTTCCTTGGTGGTCACCCATCTGACCAGGGCTGACCGTGCTTAGCTTCTGAAATCTGATGAGATCAGACTGGCCTGGCCCATCCAGGTCATGGTAGATAGCATGAAAGTGCAGTCATATGCGTGTCGGTGGCCAAGCATTCATTTCATTTATTACGGTCATTTGACCAGTATTGGCCAAGCAATCTCCTATGTAGGCTACTGAGGATAATTTGAGGTTTTAAAAGTAAAGAAACAACCCTTTCCTCAAAAGCATGATTACTAGTTAATTCCTGTTGCCAGACTGTGGATTTTATGAGTGGTATACCAATATATTTAACTATGATCAAGATATGCTTTATAGCATGTGAATCTATGAATCTATGCAATGTTGATGATCAATTATACAAATGATATTTGGCCTTCTATAAGGCCTGCTAAATCACATAGTTGGGACAGAAACCTCCGCTGCCTGCAGTAAGGTTTCCTGGGTGGACTGCAGAATATATATCCCCCAGTACACATCCAAAATATAAACGGTGTGTACCAGCTGTCTAACAGCTTTATGAAGAATCTGCCTAATTTATTGGCAGAAACCAAGGAACTTAACCCTATAGTGCACTTTCACAAAACTGCTGCTGAGAATCTTAGGACTTCATAGGATTCCAACAGGAGTCTGCAATTGAGCACCAAGAGTAGGAAAACTGGGTCAGCAGAACAATCAGTGTTCTGGACAATCATAGCTGAGCTGAGAGATGAATAAAGGAAGTAGCGCTCATGCTCTTAACCTCTATGCTACATTCTCTCATGTTGCCGTCTGCCACAGTGCTGTGAGTAGACAATTGCAATATGTTCTCCTTCTCACTCTAGCTGGATTTTGTGCACTCAGAGAGACCAACATGGATGCAGAATGGGGAGGGGCTGTGACTCAGTGGTAGAGCATCTGCTTGGCATGCAGAAGGTCCCAGGTTCAATCCCTGGCATCTCCAGTTAAAGGGACCTGGCAAGTAGGTGGTGTGAAAGACAGCCTGAGACCCTGGAGAGCCACTGCCAGTCTGAGTTGACAATACTTACTTTAATAGACCAAGGGTCTGATTCAGTATAAGGCAGCTTCATGTGCCTACAGATTCATGGATCATGGCAACTGCAAATGATCATTATTGCCTTTTTGGGGAGGGGCACAACCACAGGAGCCAATTCCATGGGAACTATAGCCCAACTAGAAACTGAGACAGTCATGCTAGAAATGACACAATGCCATTCGTGGTAGAGTGGGAAACGCCTCCCTACCAGGGAAGGACAGAAAGACACCCAGCAGAGTTCAAGTGTGTGTGTGTGTGTGTGTGTGGGAGAACAGAGCAGACCCAGCTCTGAGTGTGGGATGTGTTGAACTTTCCTACCTCCCTCTGAAAGAGGGCAGAGATGAAGTGGCTCAGCTCATGTTTCTAATAACCACAACAGGGACCCCTTTCGGCTGCCATGAAGGTTCAGAGTTATAGAAGGGTTTTGCATCACTCTCGTGAGAGAGAGCAGAGCTAGGAGAAACTGATACCAGTGTTCCTGAAGGACTTACCTGTGAGAACAACAGATTTGACCCTTAGACCATACATTAAGGGATGTTTGCCTGATAGTGATGAGTGAGACTCAGGTCTGAAACTCTATCTATGTTACTGATTAGAGTGCTTACATTATCGAGAAGATACCCCCTGGTATTGGGGGTGGGGGCAGGGTGTCAGGAGCAGGCCATGAGGATGGTATGCGGTAGTGCGATTGTGCTGCTTCCAGGCGCTGTTGTGCTATTCTGTCCAAGGCCAGTCTGTGCCCCGTGTTTAGTCTTCATAGATTCCCATACTGTGGGAATCGCCAAGAACTCCTTCCAGCCTCTTGGAGGGGGGGGGGGGTTGCCTGGGTAATCGGTTATCTCCTTTTGCTCTTCCATATATGCTATGTACCTTGCCTTTGACCCTTACTAGTGTCCTTTTGAATATGGCTTCTGAAACCTGTCGATTCTACCCAATAAAACTGCTTTTGTGGATTGGTTGTCTGCTGAAGTCGTATCCTTACTTGCTGACCTTGGCTGGAGCCCTGGAGGGTTCGCCTGGACACTCATCTCCTCGGCTTGGGGCACAGGACGAGCTCCCCGAGGACCCTGACTTTCTGCGTGCCGTCTTCGGACTTACGCGGAGTCCACCCGGCTGGTTATTGCTCAGTGGCGTCACCTGGCAGTGGCAACCCCCTGGAGGACTCAGGATGCTGATTTACGTGCCCACAACGACCTTTTGGAACTGGATACTTTGCTGGAGGAGGCCCGGTTGGCGCAAGAGGACTTTGCTCTCCTAACTCGGTTATTGGCTGAGCTTGCGCTCCGCGGGATGCAACAGGAGTCGGCGGCCCCAATCCAAGGGCCCGAGTTCTGTTTCCCAATGGCAGGGGCTCAGGGGGGAGACGTTCCGCAAACTGTTCCGCATCCCACCCTATGTCGCCGGGAAGCACAGAACGCTGCCGCCAGGACAGTCCTGGTTCTTATGGATTTCACGCCGACCACGGTGACGGCGGCCGACGGCGAGAAGGTACTAACTCCTGAATTCGGTCCTTCCTCTGCGGATCTTGCTCAACAGGTCCAACCGCTGTTGGGCCAGCACAAGGAAATCCAAATGCTCTTGGAACAAGCAGCCGAACCAATTGTGATGACTGCCGCGGTCGCCAAACTCGAGGCGGACTGGGCGCTCACTGACTGGAGACGGGCGGAGGAGCAACTGTTGGTGGATGCTGCCACTGCACGGGCGCGAGCGACAGCAGGAACTGGAGCGCGGTCGAAAGTTAGCGGGGGACTGGACTTTCCCCTCATTTTCTTTGGGCTCCCCAGAACCTGGCCTGCCCCGGGAGGTAGCACGCAGGCAACGGCTCACCTTTGCTCCTGATGTGCAAGAATATTCGGAGGAGGAGGACTTGTATGCAGAGGAGAGCGACTGGAATACGAACTACCGAGTCAGCCAAGCCTGACAGACTGGGGGGGCTGAGGAGGAGATCCATGCCTTGAAATTTCAAAACCGAGAGCTCTTGGATCGTATGGCCCGTATGCAGGACCAAATGGACATGTTGATGAATGAGTACGATCGCCTACAGCGAGCTCAAGCGGCACCTGCGCCGGCACCGATCCCAGGCCAATAACCCCCTGGCCAGCAGCCTCCGCTGCAGCTGGCCCCAGGGCAACCTCCGGTGCAACCGGCTCCCGGGCAGCCGGCCCCAGGACACCCCATCTCTGGACAACCGCTGGTACCACCACCAGTGGGACCGGTCCAGCCTGTGGTCCCGGTTGTGCAGTGGAAGCAACCCTGTTTGCGAGTGACTTTCGATGGCTCTGCGGATGCATTGCCCTGTTTTCTGCATCAAGTGGACAGTTACATGAGAGAACAAGGGCATACCTTTCCCATGGAAGACAGCCGAGTGAGATTCATTTCCTCGCTTTTGGCTGGAAAGGCTGCAGAATGGATGGTCCTCCAGTTTGATACCTGGGCTCGCTCCATTCGGTCGCTTAATGAATTCATGCGAGCGTTAAGGAGACGTTTCGAGGATCCGTTTCAAGGGGAGAAGGCCAAAGCGGCCCTCCTACAACTCCGTCAAGGATCCTCCTCAGTCTGAGAGCTTGCGGATGAGTTCCAAAGACTCGCTAATAAAATAGTTGATTGGACTGAAGCTACCCGGGTGCATTACTTCAGAGCAGCGTTGCATCCTGAGATTCTAAACTGGGCATACATGCAGCAAGACCCAGCCACCTTGGAAGAGTGGATTTTACTGGCGGAGGAAGTGGAAAGCCGCCACCAGTTTATTTCCCTTGCCCGACGGCAGGCCAGGGAGGGGGGAAGCCAGAAAAACCCTCCCAAACCTGCCGCTCCTCAGGCCCTGTGGAGGCCAGCTCTACCTCCGCAAGACTGTAATCAAACCAACTCCTGCCCTGGCCTCGGACACCTCCAGTCCAACCCAATTGCCACCTGACTATCAGGACTTTGCAGACGTATTTAATGTGCAGGAGTGTGATGTGTTACCCCCCCCCCCACCGCAGGACAGACTGTGCTATTGAAGTGGTGGGGGATGGAAAACTGCCAAAGAGTAAGATCTACCCAATGAGTCCTATGGAACAGACGGTGCTCTGCGAATTCTTAGACAAGAACTTGGCTCGCGGTTTCATCCGACCCTCCACTGCGCCCTATTAGGCACCGGTTTTCTTTGTGCGTAAAAAACAGGAGATTTGCGTTTGTGTATTGACTTTCGGAAACTCAATGCTGTTACTCAAACGAATGCTTATCCCATCCCCCTCATTTCTGATCTCTTGGGACAATTGAAGGAGGGACACATTTTCACCAAATTGGACTTAGTCGAGGCTTATTACAGAGTCAGAATCCGGGAGGGGGATTAATCTCTGACAGCCTTTTCCAGTTGCTTTGGGATGTTCGAATTTATGGTGATGCCTTTTGGGTTAAAAGGGGCCCCGGGGGTCTTCATGCAACTCATTAATGAGATCCTCCATGATCTACTGTTCAAAGGAGTGGTGGTTTATTTAGATGACGTTCTCATTTACTCTAAAACCATGGGTGAGCATGTTGCCTTGGTTCGAGAGGTATTGCAACGTTTCAGAAACAATCAGCTCTATGCTAAAGTGTCTAAGTGCGAGTTCCATAGGAAGCAATTGACTTTCCTAGGATATATTATCTCACACCAGGGACTGGCTATGGATCCTGAAAAGGTGCAAGCGGTGCTCGGTTGGGAACCACCCTCTACTCGTAAACAGGTCCAAAGATTTCTCGGGTTCGCAAATTTTTACAGGGCTTTCCTCCCACATTTCGCTCAGATTGCGCTACCCATCACGAACCTCCTTAAGACTAAGGGAAAGGGGAATACAGCCACCTTACCCAACGCCTGGGTGGAGTTGCTCCCCCAGTGTCAAGCCGCCTTCAATAGTCTTAAGCAGCTTTTTACATCTGAGCCTGTTTTGCACCACCCAGACTGCAATCAACCATTCATAGTGCACATAGACGCTTCTGACGTAGCAATGGGGGGTGCACTCCTGCAGCGGGGGGAGGATGGGCACCTGCATCCGTGCGCTTATTTTTCTAAAAAGTTCACTCAATCCGAACTCAATTGGGCCATTTGGGAAAAGGAAGCAGCCGCAATAAAGCTTGCCCTGACAGTGTGGAGGCAGTTTTTAGAAGGTTCCAAGGTGCCTTTTGAAGTGTGGTCTGAGCACAAAAACCTAGAGGCCCTAACGGGGGCTTGCAAGCTGTCCGCAAAGCACGTGCGCTGGGCGGACTTCTTTGCCCAGTTTCGATTCGTCCTGAAATATGTACCAGGGAAACAAAACCTTCTGGCTGATGCTTTATCCAGACTTCCCCAATATCCCACCAAGGTTGATCGGCCCACAGAGTCGCTCTTCACCCCTGCCCAACGAGGTCTATTGCCCACTCTGGCCGTACAAACCTGTTCTCAGACCCGATCCCCACCGCTGCTGCTTTCGGTAGGAGGGAGCCCACGCCTGGCTGAGCCGGCAGCACCGCCTGTCTCGCTTCCTCCTCCCCCTGAGCAACTGACAGCCACAGTTCCCGAGGTGCGGGGACCCGAGCGCTCCATTCAGCCGCTCCCTGCACCTGTGTCGGCTCTGTCCCTGGTCAAGCTGCCCGCCGGCACAACTCCGGAGGGGGTGGAAGGACTGACTGATTCCTTTAAGGAGACTCTTCTTCGCAGTTATCAAGCGGAACTTTCCTCGCAGACCCTTCCAGCTACTCTAATTAAATGTGGGGAGTTTTGGTACAAAGATTCAAAATTGTATGTTCCGGAAGTGTTGCGGGGGGAGGTTTTGGGTTTGGTTCATGGCGCCAAGACCGCTGGACATTTCGGATTTCTCAAGACATTGCATTTGCTACGAAGACAGTTTTGGTGGGCGGGCATGCTGTCAGATGTGGACTCCTTCATCCGCAGCTGCCCCATATGTGCAGCAGCCAAACGATCTCAGGGCAAGCCGCCTGGACTTTTACAACCGTTAGAGACTCCCTCAAAACCGTGGGAAGTAATTGCAATGGACTTCATGACGGACCTATCCCCTAGTGGGGGAAAGACAGTTCTTTGGGTGATTACTGATCTGTTTTTGAAACAGGTGCATCTTGTACCCTGCGCAGGTATCCCTTCCACCCCGAAATTGGCCCGCCTCTTTGTGTCACATGTCTTCCGTCTCCATTCCTTTCCACGCAAAATAGTGATGGACAGGGGTTCAAATTTCGTGGCCAAATTTTGGAAGGCTTTTCTCAAATTGGTCCGAGTGGAACAAGGACTGTCTAGTGCCTTCCATCCCCAAATGGATGGTCAAACTGAATGGGTGAATGGGGTGTTGGAATGCTATTTACGCTGTTACGTTAATTACCATCAAGATGATTGGGTAGACCTGTTGCCTTTTGCTGAATATGCTTATAATAATGCGGTTCACCAATCCACAAGGTTCAGCCCTTTCCAGGTTGTCCATGGTAAAGAGTTTGGCCTCGCTGGTCATGTTGATGTTTCTGAGGAGGAGGGGGGAGCTGACGTGGCCAGATGGGTACGTTCAATTCAAGCAACCTGGCCATGGCTGGTTAAAAATCTGGAGCAGGCCAAATGGTGTTACAAGGCTCAGGCTGACAAACATCGCTGCCCCGGTAAGGAATGCAAAGTGGGGGATCTCGTCTATCTGTCCACCAAGAACCTACGATCCACCCGCCCGTGCAATAAACTCAGTGCCAAGTATGTGGGTCCGTTCCCCATTTCCCGGATTATTAATCCAGTGGCTGTGGAACTCTCCTTGCCCAAGTCTCTACGAAGAATTCATCCTGTGTTCCATGTCAGTCTTTTAAAACTGTATGTTCCTTCCCAAAAATGGCATCCTGAGCCACAACCCGAAGTGCCTGAAATGGTGTGTGGGGGGGGGGGGGAGGAGCATTGTGAAGTAGCTAAAATACTGGATTCTCGCATTCGCTACGGTTCCCTTCAGTACCTGGTCCGCTGGAAACATTTTAGTCCCTCCCAGGATGAATGGGTGCGCGCCTGTGATGTCTCCGCCCCCCGCTTAGTACAAGAATTCCATGCCACCTACCCTCACAAACCCACGGTGGGAGGTTGAAGGGGGGTCTTAGGGGGGCAGAATGTCAGGAGCAGGCCACAAGGATGGTATGCGATAGTGCGATTGTGCTGCTTTCAGGTGCTGTTGTGCTATTCTGTCCAAGGCCAGTCTATGCCCCGTGTTTAGTCTTCATAGATTCCCATACTGTGGGAATCGCCAAGTACTCCTTCCTGCCTCTTGGAGGGGGGGGGTTGCCTGGGTAACCGGTTATCTCCTTTTGCTCTTCCATATATGCTATGTACCTTGCCTTTGACCCTTACTAGTGTCCTTTTGAATATGGCTTCTGAAACCTGTTGATTCTACCCAATAAAACTGCTTTGTGGATTGGTTGTCTGCTGAAGTCTGTTTAAGGGGGCCGCAGGACTAGAGCTTACACAGGGAGAAAAGCATAGTTTTAACCTCTGTCTCTGCACCTCCAGCCTGTAGCGCTGTCCTTCCTTCTTGGTGCTGGTGTCCAGGGGAGAATGCACCCCCCTGTGGTCTGCAGCGTTGCCTGCCGTCTACAAACTGCAAGCAAAATAGGTTTCTGTCCATCTGTACTTGCCTCCAGGGCAGCTTAACTTATTACTAAATATTTAAAAGGCTGGAAATGGGGAGAAAAACTTCACTCTGACTAAATAACAAACTACTAAAGAACAGAACATCACAGAGGCAAACTACACTATATGTTTTTGTCACTTGCTTACACTAGTTTATCTGTGTTCACCGCAGCCACACTACAGCTGTGAGGAACTACTAAAAAAAGTAGTCAGAATGGGCTCAGAATGGTGTCATGGTGGGTGGGGGGGGAAAGAAAGGGCTTCTGCCTCCCCTTGTCAGTTTTCTTGCATGAAAACTGTGTGTGTGTGTGTGTGAGTTATTTCATGTGGAACAGCAAAATTGGTGAACTAGCTTCCCCCTAGGGCTGTTTTCTCACAAGAAAACTGCTGGGGTGGGGGGAACAGGAGCCCTTGCTCCTCCTGTGGCACCACTCTGAGCCCATTTCAGGTCGTCTTTATTTTTTAGAAGCAGTTCCATGCAACTGCAGGGAACATAGGCCAACTAGTGTAAATAAGTAAAAAAAACTTATAGTTTGCTTCTCAAATGGGAGCCACTATATAAAATCAAGGAAACTTTCCCAAGCCCTAATGATTGGCAGAAATGCTGTGGAGAGGAAAACCTATTAGGAAAAATTTCATCTTTTGCAAGACCTGTTTGACTATGATGATTGGAAAGATTCCTTCAAATTTTCATTATTTCAGAATTCTTTTCCCCATCTATTCAAACTAGAACTCCCCTTCAACTTTCTAATGCAGCTAGTGAGGTGTTAGAATAATGAATATTAACAAACACTGGTTTAGGGTTAATGTTACTAATCTGCTTCTTAATATTTGTTGGCTTCAGGACTTTATATTTTAAAACCCATTCCTGCAACTTTTAAACCATATAATTCAAATCACATTTCATGATCCACAAATACTTCACATTATCAAAATATGTAGTTATATTTGCACTTTAGAAATTTAGTTCTAAGCAATTTTCTCTTATAATATTTGTTAGAATTTTTAGACACACGTTTATTAATTATTCTTCTTCAAAAATAACTTTTTAAAAGAGTTAGATTCTCTGCTCTCAAACAAAGGCTGCAGATTCTGAAACAGACCCCCCCCCCCGTTTTTGGTTTTGTGGTTCAGTGGTGAGAAAGGAGTGAACTTTTGGCTGAGTTAAAATCTCACAGGTGGGCTGGAATTAGCAGCCAGTTTAGGAATGAGAGTGACCTTCCCTCACTCCACACTTTGGAAGATAAAATGCAGAGATGATTCAAGACATTTTGGCACTAAGGCAGAAAATTCAAACCCTACCCCTGCTGCTAAAAATATAATGAACTGACAGTGGGCTTCATCATAATGGTACACCAAACTCAGCTGTCTGGAGTGGGCCATTTCAGCTTGCCAAATAATCAGTTCTGATAAAAGAACTAAAGAAATAACCCAACCTGCTTTAAGTCTAGTGGAGAGGACATATTGTGAATTTAAATAGATTTGCTGTAATCAGATGTGGATATTGTTATTAAGCTGTATGGGCAACATGCGTTAATTTCGTATTACAGGTGTTCATAGGCGAATTATTTTCTTCATAGGCATGTGAAACTTAGTGTGATTTTGCAAAAATTAATTTCCTTCAAAATGCTATCTCCTATCTGATGTCTTTATCGTGCTTACAGTAGGTCTTTTCTCTCGAATGAAATGAAATATTTATGCCAAATGTATTTATTTAAATTTATAGCTGACCCTCATTCCCTGCCAGGCTGGGCTCAGGGCGGGTAACAACAATTCAATAATAACAGTATAATGAAACCATAACATATTCCAATAAAATTATTAAAACAGCATAACAATATTAATAGATAGATATATACCAAGATGGCACTCATTCAGGTCGTAGTAGCCACTGAAGGCCCAGCAGAGTTGTCAGTACCCCCACAAAGGTCGTAAACAGAAAGTAGGGAGGTAGAGAGGCCAGCACCAATGACAACCTGTGGCTGCCCTCAGTTATAGGCCTGGTGGAATAATTTTTTGACAACAGACCTTTCTTTCAATTAGTACTGAGTTGGGCAAGTGTTGGATTTCTGGTACACAGTTGCATACACACTCAAACACACAAAAAAGCACGCACACACACATGGAAATATGCACACCCCTAAGAAGTATATATTTGTTTTTCTCTGGAATGCACATAGTGGCCTTGGGAGTTCAGAAGAGTACAAAATCCTATTGTTATGCACATCCCCAGAAGACCAGATTTTGTCAATCCAGGGTAATTATGACAAAAACGAGACAGAAACAGAATTATTTTTGTGTTTTAAGATTTAGATTATTATTTTATTGTTGTACCCAGTAGATGAATCTTGAGGTACTTTGCACTTCCTAAAGGACTGTTTTCATATTGTTTAGTTCATTCTCTCCCCATTTAGTAGAAATCACCATTTTTTTAAACAGATGTAAGATATCTTAGCTTTGTATTTTGTTGCTCTTCTTTCCTGTGTTGCTGAATATCATTTATATTACAGAATGCAGATTATAAAATTCCTCTGTGATACTGAGAATAAATCATTTTGCCTTGACAGGAGCCCCATATTCCCTGTGGAATCCGAGTAAACAGTAGAATCCATTCCACAGGGCAATGTGTCACCAACGTTATTGGCTATCTGGATTATTCCTAAGCAAGTATTGGTGGCTGCTATTTAGATTTGCACTATAATGTATGCTAGCTACTGTTTGGAATGCTGCCTCAGTTGCCTGCAGGGGGAAAACGATCTCTGAAAGAAACACTCCTTTGAATACAGTAGTAAAATGAAATCCCAAACTAACAAAAATAGCTATAATGAATACTACAATTGTGAGTGGGGCGGGGGAGACATTTCCATTTGTATGTATTTGTTTCTTCATCAGCTTCCTCCTGAATACAGAATTGCTTCCTCTTCTCTTAGAGGAGAAAAAGGCCATTGATTATTTGCATATACTAATTAATTTAATTATATGGGAATTTAAAACTACTTGCTGATCAGCAGTTCTGAAGGTGATTGGACTGTTTATGTGTGTGCATGTGTTTAAGGGTGGGGAAATAAATAAAAAAAACTTAGGAGACAAAAATTTCAGGCAGTATGATTGAAAACCATCCAGATGGTATAACGAAGCACAGACAGCTGAATTTCTGGGTGTATCTTAAATGCTGAGCGAGGCTTTGGAAGATGTGTGGAATGTCAGGATTCCATAATGAATCTGTATAAAGTTTTCAGATGAAGCACATTTTGTTTAGGCTGAAATATGCCCCAAAGCAGAAACTGGAGCACCCACTTTCTACCATATGATTTATATGTGTATACATTACAGTATAATGAATGCTAGCACTTAGAGATAAATGTGTCTCTTGACTGCCTGTGTTGTGCCATCTTTCCATCAAGAATCTCAAATGGCAAAACTATAAAGTGATTTAAATGCAAATTGAAATGGAAGCTTTCATGGAAAATTACAGGGATTATCTGCAACACCTTTGCTAGCTAAATAAATGTTTGTTCTCTGGCGCTGCATTTAGACGATATTTTGGGCAAGGTAGGATTGCCGTAACAGTTCTTTTGCTCATAGGCTTATTTTCTCCAGTGGCTTTTCTCTTCAGGTGAGGGATTGTGAACTAGCATAGTGAACCTGCTGTGTTGAGAAAATAAGGTATTGAACTTTCTCCAAGCCTCGTGGTTCCCTCATCTGGTGTCAGAAGTCAGTTTGGGGAGGCATAATTCTTTGCATGGTCCTCTTCCTCTCAGAGGTTGATGCTACAATGGCACAATCATGACTTTGTAATTAGGTTTGATGCATCTGGAGCCACTGTCACATGCACTAGAACATACAGGATTCTTGGGGCAATTTAAAGACTAACACATTTTGATTTCAGTGTAAGCATTCATGGACTAGAGCCCCTTTCATCAGATCCTCATAATAGCTTCTCACTAGGCGCACATGTGCACTTGTGTACGCACACAAAACTATTTTGAAAGTTGTAAACAAAGGGCTAAGAAATACAGGAAGTACAGGATGAGATGTAATTATGTAAAATTCAAATGCAATCAAGAAAAGTACCATTATCCACATTAGCATTAATTGGTGATAACGCAATTTCCCTATTTTTGCTGAGCTGATGAACACTTGTAGTGTGTGAGGAATCCCAGATTCTTGTTAAGTCATTGGCAGACAGTATCAAACTTCTTGATGAATTCCCACATCTGCCACCATTTTCCCTCCCCACCTCCTTACACCTACCATTTTGTGGCCACCCCCACCACCGGAGAGCAGATCCTTGGCTTTTCAAAAATTCTGCAGTAGTATATAGTTGTAACACTGTTGTGATATATGTACTGACATTTTTAAAAAGCAGGGGAAAATGCCTTCTGGTTCCATAGGGCAGGAAAATGGTAGGTGTAAGGGAGGGAAATCCAGACAAGTGACCCTTGTGAATACTCCATTTATGTTGTGAATGCCTCTGGATTTGAAAATGAGTTGACAACAGGAAAGCAACTGTATGGAAGCAACCTATCTTCGCTATATGATGCCCTTCCTAGAACAAGGTAAACTTAAGTAGGATGAAAATGAATCGCTAATGGCTGAAATCAGAGTAACTGGGTTACCCTGGGTTACAATTGAGGATAAGTAGAAATGAGAAGATGCTTGTCACAATTTACCAAACATCTTTTTTACAGGTTGCTTGAGAAGGCTCAGATCTGCAAAGGATTGTAGTTCTCATGAGGTGAGGACAGAAAAAGAAAAAATATACCAATTATCCAGAAGTGAAGTTAATGTGCTCGTGAATTAACTGATCTCAGCAAATGCAAGATACATATGCCAGTGGTGTTTAGGGCAGATAGAGGTGCATATACATGGATAATTGGTGTAGTCTGATTCAGGACAAATTTATGGAATGAAGCATTCACATCTGAATAATACCTATTTTTATACAGTATCCCTATAAAAACACAACAAAGGGAGGAGTTTAAAGACCACAATCTTTGTTTTATGGGAACTGTAACAGAGGTAGAAAACTTTCAGTGCAATCCCAAGGAGAGCCAAACCTTAGAATAGGGCTGCCAACCTCCAGGTGGTGGCTGGAAATCTCCTAGGATTACAACTAATTTCCAGGTGACAGAAATCTGTTCACCTGCAGAAAATGGCCACTTTGGAAGGTAGATTCTATGGCATTATACCCCATCATATTACTCCAGATATCTTTTTGTTCATTCTGGTAAGACTAGCAAGACAGTAAGAATAGTAAAAAGAAATAAATAATCTATATTCACCACTCAAAAGAAACAATTGTCTTGTTCCACACAGTAAACATCTTGTTTCAGAAGTTTGATAGTTGCTCAACAAAGTGGGCAGTAGTTTATCATAAATGGGCAGGAGCCATCTGAGTACTTTCTAGCCACTCTGAGTACTTTCTAGCTGCTTGAGAAAGAGAGCGGGGTATAAATTAACAACAACAACAACAACAATATATGTTCCTATAATGAAAAAACAAACCTGACAGAAGTTTAAACCAGAACAAGCAACCCAAATTATAGTCCCATAGGAAATAAGGGCTATAGCAGTCTCATCTTTAACAAGTGTGAGACAAATTTGTACTTTGAATTCATTATGCCAGCCTACTGTCTTGCCATGAGAATAGACACTGTGAGGCATTAATAGTATATTGGAGGAGAGAACTGCTATTAAAGAGTAGGAAGTAACACATTGAGTGTGTTGTGGGAGTAGGGTAGCAAATATAGAGGCGCTTAGCCAAATGATTCACTTTCTGAATCATCTTTCCACAGAAGGGCCTTTGATGGATCTTAACGCCACTGTGATGAGTGTGAGGAACTATTCACAAAGGTGTGGAGTCAGTTGCACATAACAAGAATTTATGGTGCACAGCTCAAAGTTGTGCAAGCATTTCCAGAGACAAAAGTAGAAAATAGGCTATACATTGCTAAGAATAAACACAAGTGAATAATCATTTGAAAATGTATCTTCAGAGTATTTTTCTAACATCATATAGAGGAATAAGCACCGTTATCCTAGCTGCATATAAGCTGTATATATTTAAGTTACTACAAAGACAGAGTTTGTAAAACACACACATTCACCAGCTTTAAAGCAGTCATGGGATCAGTTCTGAAAATGGGATTTTTGAAGTCTCCCTCCTGAGAGAGATTTCAGAGTAGACTCTCAATTTTCTTCACAGTTTGAATGCAGTCCAAAACTAGCTGGAGATCTCCTGCTATTACAACTGCGCTCCAGCCGATAGAGATCAATTCACCTGGAGAAAATGGCCGCTTTGGCAATTGGACTCTATGGCATTGAAATCCCTCCCCTCTCCAAACCCTCCCCTCCTCAGGCTCCACCCCTAAAGCCTCCCACCAGTTGCCAAGAGGGACCTGGCAACCCAATCTACTTAAGGCTCTCCCTTGTTTCCCTCCTTTCCCAAATTTACCAAGGTGGAGTTCCAGGATCTAGGGCTGTTGATTTGGTTTGGCCCAAACTGAAAAACAGCCGAATTTCCCCTGATTCGGTGGTTTTTAGTTCGGGACGAACCGAACTCAAAAATGGCGGGCAACCGGGGGGGGGGGCGAATTCAGTGAGTTCAGGAGTTCACGAATAAATCCGGCAAATTCGGGCCGTCAGTAAGCAGCATAACCGTCAGTAAGCAGCATTCTCCACCCCCGGCCAATCGGTGGCCAAGCTGGGTCTTCTTCTGGCCAATCAGTCAGGATTGAGTACTGGAGGAATCAGCTGATGTGCGGCCCGGCCGGGGAGAGAGAGAGAGAGAGGGAAATCCTCGTGTGTGTGTGTGTGGGGTGCTTGTGCACATTCACTCCTTTCTGTGGCTGCAGGGGGCGTATTTTTTGGAGTACAGACCCCAAACTTTCAGCAGAGATTCAGACAAGTCTTCTTAAGAGACCACCCAAGTTTTGTAAACATTGGGTCAGGGGGTCCCGAGATATGGGCTCCCCCCTTTTTTCTTTCCATGGCTGCAGGGTGCGCATATTTGGGGGTACAGACCCCAAACTTTCAGTGGAGCTTCAGATGAGCCTTCTTAAGATACCCCCCAAGTTTTGTAAACATTGGGTCAGGGGGTCTCGAGATATGGGCTCCACCCCTTTTATCTCCCCCCTTTTCCATTTCCGTGGTTGCAGGGGGCGCTTTTTTGGGGATACAGCCCCAAACTTTCAGCATAGCTTCAGACAATCCTTCTTAAGATACCACCCAAGCTTTGTAAAGATGGGTTCAGTGGGGGCAGAAATATCAGCTTCCCCCTTTTCTCTTTCTGTGGCTGCGGGGGGCGCATTTTTGGGGGTGCAGATCCCAAACTTTGAGCGGAGCTTCAGACAAGGCTTTTTAAGAGACCACCCAAGTTTTGTAAACATTGGGTCAGGGGGTCCCGAGATATGGGCTTTCCCCTTTCCCCTTTTCCCTATTGGGATGAATGGGATCCTGTATGCATCTCCTCCAGAGCAAAACATCCCGTGCCTAAATGGAAATGTCTTGGATTACCCAGTCCTCCCCAGCCCCTCCTGATGGAACAGAAGACAGCCACAGTAAGACCCCTTTGGGGGCTTTAATCTATAATTTTTCTCCTGTGTGTGTGTGTGTGGGGGGGGAAAGCAGAGTCTGTGTGTGGGGGGGGAGGGAGCAGTTTCTGTGGGTGGGGGGGAAGCCAAAGGGGGCTTTTGCCGGTTCTGCCTGGGGTGTGTGTTCCCCCTCGAGTCTCTCTCTCCCTGGTTTGAGGGGGGGGGGTTTCCGTTGTGTGTCTTCAGGTTTTCCCTCATTCATAAAAAACTTCTCAGCTGTTTGTCGGGGCTGGGAGCTTTTTGCGTGGCAGCAAGCTCTGCTCAGAGATGCATATTAAGGGTGGGGGGACCCCTTTCGGGGCCCATATCTCAGCCCCCCCCCGACCCAATCTTTACAAAACTTGGGGGGGGTCTTTCAAGAAACGTCCTTTGAAGCTCTGCTGAAAGTTTGGGACCTCTACCCCCCAAAAATGCCCTCCCCCAGAGCCGCAGAAAGGCGCGGTTGTGTTTTTAATGGCTTTATTCAGCCGAATTTTTTTCCCGAACTTTGAATTCCCGCCGAATTGCACGGACCCGAAGTGGGGGAGTTCGGACTTCGGCATATGCCGAATCAAAACGGGCTGAATTCAGCCGAATCCGAACTATACCGAATTTTTTTTAATTCAACAGCCCTACCAGGATCTGCCATAGTAGGACTTTAGGCCTTTGGCCCAGGAGCAGTGGTCGGTTGTATTATATTTTTGGTTCTGAGTATGCTTTAGTCCAGAGCAATTACCTGAACAGAAAATAAAATGAATTATTGAGGAAAACAGTCAATGTCTGAAAAGACCAATAATATAAAATGAATGAAGGGATCAGTGAGTGGTTGTGATATCAAAATTAAATATGCCAGTACTAAAAAGTAAAGAAAGCTCTCTTTAGCCATTGTGTTTTCATGAAAAGTGCCAAAATAATATTAGCTTGGATCCTGCCTACAGTTTTTGCAGATTCCCTCTTCCATGGAATTCCAAAAAGCTTCTCAAAATGCTGCTCAGGGTAGGTTAGGGTTGCCAGGTCCCTCTTCACTACTGGCGGGAGGTTTTTGCAGTGGAGCCTGAGGAGGGGAGGGTTTGGGGAGGAGAGGAACTTCAATGCCATAGAGTCCAATTGCCAAAGCGGTCATTTTCTCCAGGTGAACTGATCTCTATCGGCTGGAGATCAGTTGTATAAAAATAGCAGCACGAGGGCTCACAATAAACGTGAATGCACTATTTCAAAATTGTATTCAAAATTATAACACAAAACGCAAAAGCATTTCCAATGCATGAGGAAATGCTTTTGCATTTTGTGTTATAATAATTTTGAATACAATTTTGAAATAGTGCATTCACGTTTATTGTGAGCCCTCGTGCTGCTAATTTTAAAACTATGTTATAATCAGTATAGTACCTGGAGGTTGGCAACCCTAGGGTAGGTGGGGAGTATGATTGCCAGGTCCCCCCTGGCCATCAGCAAAGGATAGAATCATAGAGCTGGAAGGGACCACCAGGGTCATCTAGTCCAACCCCCTGCACAATGCAGGAAATTCACAACTACCTTCCCCCAGTGACCCCTAGGAGATGCCCAAGATGCCATCCCTCCCATGAACTGCCCAAGGTCACAGAATCAGAACTGCTGACAGATGGCCATCTAACTTCTGCTTAAAAACCTCCAGGAAAGGAGCACTTTTCACCTCTCTAGGAAGTCTGTTCCACTGAGGAACCACTCTAACTGTGAGAAAATTCTTCCTAATGTCAAGACGGAAACTCTTTTGATTTAATTTCAACCCGTTGGTTCTGGTTCGACTTTCTGGGGCAACAGAAAACAACTCGGCACCATCCTCCATATGACAGCCCTTCAAGTATTTGAAGATGGTTATCATATCCCCTCTCAGTTTTCTCCTCTTCAGCCTAAACATACCCAGCTCCTTCAATCTTTCCTCATAGGATGGGGGTGGGGTTGCCAGATTCAGGTTGGGAAACTCCTGGAAATTTTGGGGATGGAGCCTGGGGAGGTCAGGGACCTCAGTGGGCTACAATGTCATAGAGATCACCCTCCCAAGCTTCCATTTTCTCCAGGGGAACTGATCTCTGTAGTCTGGAGATGAGCTGTAATTTCTGGGGATCTCCAGGTCCCACCTGGAGGCTGGCATCCTTAGTGGGCAGGAATGAGGGACCCCTCTAGGAATAGGTTGGGGGTAATCTGTGAATATTGTGCCCTCCTTGAATCTGCAGTAATTCTAGGCAGTATCCAAAGCAATGACAATAATAATAATGATGGAATAGCTAAGATTGTTGCAGCGGTGTTACTTCTGTCCCTGCCCCCCCCCCCACACACACTTCATTCACTCTAGTCTTTTTTCTTATGTAAAACATTTTTTGTAGGGGCTGACAGGGGTCTTTCTGTTCTGGCAGAGACATTAAAATAGCCTTTTTCAGAGTTGATTTTTTCATTATAGTAATGCCTTAGTAGGTTTTATTGGCAAGTCTTTGCTAGTCAAAGCTATTACAACAGGTAAAACGTTAGAGGTTCAGATAATTAATTGAGGGTCCATGATCCTTATATGTCTCTTCTTAAATCAGAGTTGGAAATATATTTTTCACCTAATGATTTGTACACTTTTCATATGAATGTTATCCTTCCCTTCCTTTGATCTTTCTTTTATTTCCTCCTGCAACAATTTGGAAATAGGCTTTCCCATCTGTTTTCAATTTTTTGATCACTTAAAAAAAGGTTAAATTTTCCCCACTGTGGTCTTAGTTTCACACCTAGCTAATGGTCACATGGTTAGCTTGAACTGTAAAGCAGTTATGCTAAATCTCTCCAATGAAGGAATCACAGTACTATTAATGCAAATGGAATTTATTGTTTCAGAGCTGTTTTAATGCCCCAGAAGCATGCCAACTGGGTATGGGAATATGTCAGATGTAGTCTGCTTTCTGAATTTTAGTTTCTTGATTACAGAAGACCAGTTCCGGGCCATTGTGGACTTCACAGAAAACTGTGTAGAGAGTTAAACCAGCTGGGGAGAATGTAAACAGAAGGGAACAATCCCAGTAGAAGAATATGTTATAACTTACACCCCTCCACAGGCACAAGGGCATTAATTGTTGTAGAGCAGAATTTGACATCTTGTTCTGCATGGTTGATCTTTGCTGGAACTATTATGAGTGAAGATTGGGAGGGAAGGAAGAAGAGCTATTTTACATATCTATAGCCTGACCACTTATTTAACTTAGTATTAGGGTTGCCAGGTCCCTCTTCAGCACCGGCGGGAGGGTTTTTGGGCAGAGCCTGAGGAGGGCAGGGTTTGGGGAGGGACTTCAATGTCATAGAGTCCAATTGCCAAAGTGGCCATTTTCTCCAGGTGAACTGATCTCTATCGGCTGGAGATCAGTTGTAATAGCAGATCTCCTGCCACCACCTGGAGGTTGGCAACTTTACTCAGTACTCACTAGTGTTTGTTCCACAGCAGCTAAAATATCATATCTGCTAAACCTGTTCACACATATCTGTGGGGCTGACAACTGTGGCTTGTGAAATTCCTGAAGATTTGGGGGTGGTGTGTCTGGAGAGGGCAGAGTTTGGGGGATGGGTGGGAGCTCATTGAGGAGGAGGAGGGAGGAGAAGAAGAAGAAGAGTTGGTTTTTATATGCTGACCTTCTCTACCACTTAAGGAAGAATCAAACCGGTTTATAATAACTTTCCTTTTCCCTCCTCACAACAGACACCCTGTGAGGTAGGTGGGGCTGAGAGAGCTCTAAGAGAGCCCTGACTAGCCCAAGGTCACCCAGCTGGCTTCATGTGTAGAAGTGAGGAAACCAACCAAGTTCTCCGGATTAGCGTCCGCTGCTCATATGTAGGAGTGGGGAATCAAACCCAGTTCTCTAGATTAGAGTCCACTGCTCCAAACCACTGTTGTTAACCACTACACCACACTGGAAGTGATGCCATGGATTCCAACTTTTGAAGTTGCCATTTCCTCTGGGATAATTGATCTCTGGAGATCAGTTGTAGTCCTGGGAGAACTCCAGGTAGGGTTGCCAGCTCCGGGTTAGGAAATACCTGGAGATTCTGGGTGCGGAGCATGAGGGGAGGGCAGAGTTTGAGGAGGAGGGACTTCAATGCCACAGAGTCCAATTGCCAAAGCGGCCATTTTCTCCAGGTGAACTGATCTCTATCAGCTGGAGATCAGTTGTAATAGCGGGAGATCTCCAGCTACTACCTGGAGGTTGGCAACCCTAACCCCAGGACCCATTTTGAAGTTACTGTCACTACATGTTCAACACTGGCTTTGTCATCCCTTGATCGCTCTTGATGATTTGGAGCTAAAGGCACAAATGAAAAGAATTATGTTTGAGGCCATGCGAGGTGATAATGTAAGTTCTTATAAATGGTGTTTGGCCTGTGATGGCTCCGTGAGTTCTGGATATCCCTTGACTGATCAAGTGATAAGGCCCTTTCAAACAACCTGCAACTACACAATCCTGGTAGTAGTCTCTTTCATGAAGCAAGACTGAAACCTTATTGGCAAACACTTATATGATGGTGCTGTTTACTACTAATAATAAACAGAGAATGAGAGCCATCCCTTAAAAGAACGAGAACACGAAGGATTACTGAGATTAGTGCATTGGCAAGTGTGCAGAGCCATCCATGAGAGAAGCTGTCATCTGGAGATCCCCTGCCTCAGACTGTAAGAGTTTGGAGGACAAGACTTCCTGTTATGGACAGAGAATTAGTTTAATCTAGATGAGCATGCTGAAGCAGTAGAATTGTTTTACAGTTATTTCAGTTGCAAGGTGATTAAAAGTCAGCTTCCGAGTCCCTCATGTTAAAAGTGTAATTAGCAGCAGCTTTGTGAGATTTTAATTTCTTGGCACTCAGATGATACATACATCTCTGCCAGAAACCTTTCTAGCATACCTTATTCACTTGCGTTTAATTGTAAAAATATATTTGCTTTTAAAGATGGGAGTTACTCAGGGCTCTAACAGCTCTGGTCTTTCAAAAAATAATGATCTTGTAAGGGCTGATCCTTTGTGTGAGTTGAATCTAGAATTTTTTATTTTTGCATCATTTTCTGTTTTCTTCCATGAGTTTTTCCCTACTGAATCATACACATTTTCAATGTTATTTTCATGCCAATAAATCAGCATTATATACATTAAACTTGGAGTGCTGTACATTGTATGTGTAAAAACCGTATAAATTGTAAAATGTACATAGTTCCTATGAATCAACAAAACTAAAGGAAAAAATGGACAGCCAAAAGTGTTGACAAATATATCAATAAATAGAAAAAGAAAGCAAGCAGGGAACTTTCACTCATCCAGACTTCTGTGAAGATGACAAGATGAAATCACAAGGTAAGAAGGGACAAAAATGGAATAACAAAACTGGTAAGCCCTGAATAGCTATATTGCCACTCTGCTTTTCCTGAAAAGGGTTTGGGATTTTTTTTAATTTTTTTTTGCAAAGCAAGTGTGTACACAGGAAAGAGAGATGGTTCACACCCTCTTTCTGTGACCTATTTAATAAAGAAGGGGTTCCAAGGCCAACAGCATCACTACTGGCCTTAAAAATATTTTAAAAGGCGTATGTATTTTCTGCAGGCCCTCTTCTGGCTTTGGTTGGATGCAGCTATTTTTCTGTCCTAAGGGAGACCTCTGATCTTGTTTCAGTCTTTCCCACAAAAGGCTTCCTAATGCAGGGCTGGCTTCACTTTCCCCCCTCCCCTGTCTTCATCAGTTGAGCCTGAAATGGAAAAACTAGTAGGGAAAAATAGTTTGTAAACAGTAGATAAATCTTGACCATGAAATCTAGTAGCAAAAGTTAAACAAATTTTTTGTGGTATCCAGATTCACTGAAAGGGGGCTTGATGGGTCAAAGCCAAACTGATTATTCATGCCTGGTTTATATACATATACATTCATACATATGTATGTACACACTAGGGTTGCCAACTCTGGGTTGGGAAATACCTGGAGATTTTGGGGGTGGAGTCTGAGGAGGATGGGGTTTGGGGAGGGGAGGGACTTTAATGGGGTATAATATCATACAGCCCATCTTCCAACGTGACCGTTTTCTCCAGGAGAGCTGATCATTGTCGCCTGGAGATCAGATGTAATCCCAGGAGATCTCCAGCCACTACGAGGAGATTGGCAGCCCTAATACACATGCAAGTGAAAGACGGACAAGGACTTGCAGTGGGCACATCGTTTTCTCTCCCCCTATATTCCCTCTGTTTTGCTTTCCTGAAAGCCTCCAGAGCCACTACTGTTTTCCTGCTTCCTACTCTCCTTCCTTTATCTGCCCTCATCTTCAGCTTTCCCTCTTTCCCTCCCCCTCACAGCCTCTTTCTGGGAAAACTCTGGCCAACTCTCTGGGAAAACTGGCCAACAGTTGCCTAGTGCTGACTGACCTGGGCCCAGTTTAGGGTTACCAACTCCAGGTACTATCTGGAGATCTCCTGCTATTACAACTGATCTCCAGCCAATAGAGATCAGTTCAGCATAAAGTCCAATTGCCAAAGCGGCAATTTTCTCCAGGTGTACAGATGTCTATCGGCTGGTGATCAGTACCAGGAGGTTGGCAACCCTAAGCCTGAGAAGGACAGGGACCTCAGTGGGATACAATGACATAGAGTTAGGGTTGCCAAGTCCCTCTTCGACACCAGTGGAATATTTTGGGAGTGGTGCCTGAGGAGGGCAGGGTTTGGAGAGGGGAGGGACTTCAATGACATAGATTCCAATTGCTAAAGCGGCCATTTTCTCCAGGTGAACTGATCTCTGTTGGCTGGAGATCAGTTGTAATAGCAGGAGATCTCCAGCTACCACCTGGAGGTTGGCAACTCTACATAGAGTCTACCCTCCCAAGCATCCATTTTCTCCAGGGGAGCTGATCTCTGTCATCTGGAGATGAGCTGTAATTCTGGAGGATCCCCAGACCCCACCTGGAGGCTGGCATCTCTATTTCTAATGGAGGCAGCATTTTTGTGGACAGGCTTGACAGGAACCACAGGAGACACACAGTCCACACAGCTGGGCCTGACCCAGCCAGGTGGTGGCAGCCACCGCACAACTGGACCACACTTTCCCCAGGGAGATGATGTCAGGGGGAGGGAATGAGGAAAAGCTGAAGAACAATAATAACATTTGTTCTGAGATGGTCAAGATTTACATGTGGATGTCAACAGTCAACAGTTTTTGGTCATTTGCTGCAAACTGCATGTATGTATGTATCTATAATAACTCTACAGTGCAATACTATGTAGAATAATCCTGGAAAACAATCAATCTGCAATGCAATTCTACACAGACCTGCACCCTTTTAAGGGCATTGCCTATTGATTAGAATGGTGTAACTCTGTTTAGGTTTGCACTCCTAGTTAACTTAAGATAATGACAACTTAAAACACACACACACACAATGAGGGACTGGCTATGAAGTCAGAATGTAGCACATAATCTGATCATTGGCTGGAGCATCATAAGGTGAATGGTAAATGGATGTTGATTATTACCATTGAGAGGACTTAATATTTCCTTACACAAGGACTTGATTTGAGCCTCCTGTTCTGCTTTTGTCATTCATTGTGAAAGCAATTTTTTAAATGAAAATGCAAGATCGCCTCATGCAGCACTTTCCCCCATAGGCTTTGTTGCTCCCAGAAAATTGCTCCTAAACCTGTGTTGTTGAACTGTCAACACACAATGGCCCTGCAAAATATATTTTAGTCTGAAATAGCACAATAGCAGATTAACAGTAAGTGAAATATAAAAGGGTGTATCCTGATTTCAGTGTGCTCCAGTGGGTAAATACAATTGAAGAAATCCGCTAGCTTTGATATAGTAGACTGCGGGTCACTTTAGATATATCCTTTCCAGCTTGTGCTTTAGTTTCATTGCGGGGGAGGAGAGGAGCCTCCAGTTTGCCTTGGCGAGAGTTCAGCAACCACAAGTATTCTGTGTATGCCCTGACCATTTTTAAAATATATTTTTGCGCTTTTGGTGGATGTTGTAATGCTTTTAGCATAGTGTGAAATCCTGGCACTGTCTAAAACGAGAGCGACTTGGCCTATGGAGAGAACAGTTTGCGTCTGACGAGCCCTTTCTCTGTAGACTGTTGAGGTTCATTATACCTGTAACAAGCCGGCAAGGCACTCACCAGCCGTGTGGGGGCCTTTTTGATTTAGTGACATTGTAGGCAATCAGATGACATCGCTTCCAGTGACACTGCAGCATTTGGCCCAAATGTTACGGCTTTACCATACGGTTTTGGCTGAATGCTACAGTATCTGCAGCGGCATGATGATGTCACTTGTATTTGCGCCAGAAGTGCTGTTATCACGTTGCCCATGACACTGATCAGCTCTCATTTCCCCCCATTTTTCTCCCACAACTCAGCCGAGTGGCAGTGGGACAGGCCAGCAGAGGGCAGGAGGTCTCCTGCAGGAGACCTAGCACCCCTACTGGGTGACCATGGGCTAGTCACACATGCTCAGCCTCACCTAACTCACAGGGTTGTTGTGAGGATAAAATGGAGCAGGGCAGAATGCTGAAAGCCACTTTGGGTCTAAGGCTTAGGGACTGCTATACAATTTGTTTTAGTTGCTATTTATATTAACGTGGTTTTAAGCTATTCCTCATTCCTTTGGGGAGGGAAGGCAGCATGGTAGAGCTTGATCTCATCAGATCTTGGAAGGTAATCAAGGTCAGCCCTGGTTAATATTTGGATGGGAGACCATCAAGGAATACCAGGGTTGCTGTGCAGAGGAAGGCAATGGCAAACCACCTCTGTATGTCTCTTGCCTTGAAAACCCCATAAGAGGTTGCCGTAAGTTGGCTGCAACTTGATGGCATTTTACACACACACACGCACACACATACAGACATATTCCTTTTAGTGTACCTGTGGACCTAGATACAGGTAAAGTTCTCCCTTTGTGCCCCCCCCCCCCAAGGCAGCACTGGGCTGGAAGCCATGCTTTTGAGTCCCCTCCATGACTTCTCTGATTTTACATTGCCTGAGATGGGGGAATTCAGTAAAACTGAGAAATCAAGACTGGGCTACAGGCAATTGGAAGGACAGGTCCCCCGTGGGTCTGGTCAGTCCCATGCCATTGGCTCTATTCTTTGGCTTCCTGAGGGCTCATCAAAGTCTAGGTTTGGCAGGACAATAACCAACCTTCTAGGACCATCCAGGAATCGGCCTTGCAGTGCAGACTTCTTTGCAAAACCTAAATATGAGTGGAGCCAAGGTAATCAGGATCTCCTGGCCCTTTCCCCCCTCACTTTTATTCTCTGCTCTTATGACAACAGTCTTGAGCACAAACAGTTCCGACAACAGAACAACAACAAAAAAGAGTAACAAGAATAACAACAACATCAGGTTGCTCAGATCAATCTGTTAGATTTGATTACATGGGGTGGGGGAACTTGGCAACTGCTAGAGTGATAGTATGATCACTTCCAGCCAAAGGGTCTGTAGCTTACAATGGGCTGGAATGCTAACCAGGTCCTTTAGCAAGGGAGAGACAAACATAGTTCTATACCTATGAAATTGTGGACAACCCAATAGACAATGGAGCAAAGTGTCAAGGCTCCCTGTGTAACAGCTACAAAGTCTATCTGCAAATGGAATCCTCCCAAAGTGGCCAAAAAGTTCTGCCATTGGGATTGAAGTGGTTCTAAACTTGGTCCATAGCTGGTTTTTTGGTACAGAATCAAAAGCTGCCCGTAGATCAATAGAGGCAACATTCAAGGAGCCACTTGAGATTGTAGATTTTTCTGCCAAGTGGTAGAGAATTGCGCCTAGCCTTTGTTAACAAATACTAATAAACTTTGCTGTTCAGGAGATTCCATCACCCCACCTTCCCCATTGTGTCATCTGGGACCCATCACCCCCCCTCTCCTTCTTTATGACCAATTTTGGGCATCTTTTTCTATACCTTTTGCAAAAAATCCAAACTCACAAATAACAGCCAGCATTCTGACTTCCCTTCAACTATACCAAGAATTCTGATATTCTTCCAATCAGAGAGCACCCCCAAAAGTCCACAATCATGGGCAGAATTCTGGAAACTTGGCCCAATGACAGAGGGGATAAAAAATGCCACCAACAAAATCTGGCCCCAATAGTACATGCACAAGGAAAAATAGGATAAAAGTGGCATTCTGGCTAGGAGAAAATGGAGAAAATGACTGCTTTGACATTATACCCTGCTGAGGTTCCTCCCCTCCCCAGGATTCACCCCCAAATCTCCAGGAATTTCCCTACCAGCAGTTGGCAACCCTAATTCTATCATGAGCAAACTGGGTTCAGTTCTCTTCCAGACTGTTCCTCCACCACAACAGGATGAGGCTTAGTGGTATCAAGATTGCTCCTCCATTTCTCTCTTATTATTCAGAACACCCCTTCTATTTGCTACTGTGGGAATTTCTCCATCTGGATTGGAATGCAGGATCAGGTAACCTACAAAAATTTGTGCTCTTCTTCTTTAAGGGTCTCTTAGTCCTCCTTCCTACATCCCATCCTTTCACTTGAAGCACTTCTTAGAGAGAGTGGGACCCTTTACATCCCCGGGGAAATCTAGGAATCTGTTTTGCTTGTCCTTGCTTACTCTCCAAATGCTTGTGTGATTTTCATATGCCACCTAGTTGTTTGCTGTTGAGTAATTCCCCAAGTTTATTATTTTATATTCTTCTTTCAGCCTACCTGCATTTTCTCACTTTTCCTTCTGTTGATTTTAAAAAGGTAAAGGTAAAGGTCCCCTGTGCAAGCACCGGGTCATTCCTGACCCATGGGGTGACATCACATCTCAACGTTTCCTAGGCAGACTTTGTTTATGGGGTGGTTTGCCATTGCCTTCCCCAGTCATCTTCCCTTTACCCCCAGCAAGTTGGGTACTCATTTGACTGACCTTGGAAGGATGGAAGGCTGAGTCAACCTCGAGCCGGCTACCTGAAACCAACTTCCATTGGAATCGAACTCAGGTCGTGAGCAGAGCTTGGACTGCAGTACTGCAGCTTACCACTCTGCGCCACAGGGCTCCTTTCTGTTGATTTTACATGGTCAATAAAGATTGAAACTGAAGTATTGTCTCTCCCACCATCTGCTATTCTAAATCCTTCCCTGAGGTATATCCCAAGATTGTGCTCCTTTCAAGCACAGACAAAAAACTCCTTCACACAGAGGTCTGAGAGAGCTTGGGAGAACAGGGTTTTCATGTGTATTCTGAGCAGTTTTGGTAACAGTTTTTTCTCCCTTTTTGATCTGAAATTCAAATTGTAAATTCCTTGGGAACTGAGACTCTTATTTTTGCTTGGTGGTGGAAAGTGCCATTAAATCACAGCCGACTCATGGTGAGCCCATAGGGTTTTCAAAGCAAGAAATTAACAGAGGTGGTTTGCCATTGCCTGCCTCTGCATAGCAACTCTGGACTTCCTTGGTGGTCTCCCATTCAAGTACTAATCAGTGCTGACTCTGCTTAGCTTCTGAGATCTGATGAGATCAGGCTAGCCTGAGCCATCCAGGTCAGGGCTTTTTTTCGTTTAAATGAAAGCATTCGGAGTATTAACTGTACAATAATGATAATGTCAATGATGATGATACGTTTATAATAATAAAATAATTTTATACTAAGAAAAACAATTCAACAAAGATGATATCTCTCACTGAGCAGATTTTGCCCAAGAGAGACTGCGCAAGTCTCCTTGTTTTAGTGACTTCTTTAGGCAGAATGAGAAGACTAAAGATAGCTTTCACTTTCCAAATAAAGCAAGCAAGACAGCCAATTAGGAATATGCATATTCTAATTTGGTAGATGGGGTGAATAATAATCCAGCAGCACATCAAAGTTGGGCTCAAATTAATTTAACATTCAAAATGTGCCTTGAGGTGAATTCCAAGGTCAGATATTCAAAATGAAACAATCAGAACTGATTTCCTTGACGCAGTTTGAATACCAATATTGGAGTAAGTATTATTAAGCCCAGGAGGGAAAGGTGGCATATTATAGCCTGATCTTGTCCAATCTCAGAAGCTAAGCAGTGTTGGTACTTGGAAGGGAGACAGCCAAGGGAGACTGCAGAGGAAGGCAATGGCAAACCACCTCTGCTTCTCACTTGCCTTGAAAGCCCTTTGCTGGGGTTCCCTTACGTCAGTTGTGTCTTGACGGAATGTACTGTCTTTTTTGAGGCTTGGAGCCACTTGTCTATTACTTAGCCTATTTCTCCATTGATCTCATAGGGTGCTCTTCTTTTTTAGTGATATTGTCATAAATATTTGTTTATTTATTGAGAAAATTTCAGTGCTGCCTCTCCTGAGAACCTGCTCAGTTAAATGGACTTATGTAGCTAGAATGTGTGCCCAGTGCAAAAATGCATTTCTTTAAAAAAAGGGGGGGGTGATAACTTTGACCAATGGGAGAATTTCTAACATTACTTTCACAATTGGAACATGTGTACTTTCCTACAGAGTTCAGTTCCTTCATTTGTATCATTTCCCCTCTCTATTGTACTGACATGTCTTGCTAAACACCACAAAATAGCAAATTTGCTTTGGTCATTGGTACGATTGCACCAAGACTGCAGGGTTTTATTGATGCGGACGTGCTCCTGTGAATTGCTGTTCTCTTCTTATCTGCATAACCCCCTCCTGGTATCCATTTCTCGATTAAGCTGGAGTGTATGACGGAACACTGGATACTTCTGCTACCTGACTTCTTCCATAATGCCATCAATGTGCGTGGCACTTTGCCGAGTATGAGGTTCCGAGGAGCTTACAGTCAAATATTTTTCACAGGGGAGAATGCGTAACAAAA
This sequence comes from Euleptes europaea, assembly GCF_029931775.1. Taxonomy (NCBI): domain Eukaryota; kingdom Metazoa; phylum Chordata; class Lepidosauria; order Squamata; family Sphaerodactylidae; genus Euleptes; species Euleptes europaea. The sequence goes on from NC_079316.1 coordinate 36,548,702, forward strand.
TCATCCAGTCTGTATGTTTTGTCGAGTTCCAGCAGCAGCAGACATGAACTATGTTTCCTGAATAATCTCTTATTCCTTATCCCTGTCAAAAACTAGGTCTGTGTAAAGGAACTGTTCTTCAGTGCTACCCTTTATTATGAAGGAAACTTCCTGTTTTTTTAAACTTTTGGAGGGTTAAATCCCCCCTCCACAGAAACAAAGGTGTCTTTGTTCATGTGTGTACCTTTTTTCCCTACCAAGTGTGGAAATCGCTTAACCATCTTGAGGTATGCTTCATTTTTAGGGAGACTAAGGTAACATTTGGGACTTACAGTAATTTGGATATCTGAGCAACGAACATACATTTTCAGCTTTTAAAGAGATGTGAAAATACCTTAGCTTATTGATATACAGTTTGTATTGTACTTCAAGGATGTACAAATGCCCCCTTTTCAGATTTATCAAAAATCAGTTAAACTTTATGGAAAAAATATACATCAGTGTTTTCTGTTTGGGTATATCTCTTCAAGTTCTTCAAATGCTCTTCAGTGTATTTGAACGTTCTTTTAGTGTCAGGAGCTTTGATTAACTATTCATGTGTTTAGACTCAAGTGGAGGTGCTTTGTTCTCTCAGGTAAATTAAACACATATGTTTGGGGCATCTGGATTAAAAAAAACTAAAGCATTTTCAGACTGATGATACAATAAGAATTAAAGTTGTATATGACTATGTAATTAAGTGTAAACTTATATAGACAGTTTATATACACATTCATCCATATATGTCCTTCTCAGTGTGGCCAGATCTGCGGAGGCTGGAGCCATGAACAGAAAAAGTCCCACTTTTGGAGAAAAATCTAAAAAAAAAGAAAAATACACTGGGGGGTTGTGTGTGTATAAAATGCCATGAAGTTGCAGCTAACTAATGGCAACCCCAGTAAGAGGCTTTCAAGGCAAGTGAGTAGCAGAGGTGTTTTGCCATTGCCAGCTGCATAGGGTCTCCGTTGTGGAGAAAGGTGGGGTATAAATGAAGTTAATAAATAATAAATATGGCTGAAGATTGATAAAAAGTACCTTGGTACTTGGTTGCCTGGTCTTCCAGTATGGCGGGAGACCTCCCACTGGCAACCAGCTCTTCCTGCTGCTGCTCCTTCCGGAAACAGGAGAAAAAAATTAAAAATCACTGGTATTGCATGCAATGTGACATCACTTCCTGAAAAAAAAACCTTGAGAGTTTCCAGCAATTCCTAGAGCAATGTGACATCACTTACCGTTTTCCCTGGAAGTGATGTCATGCAATGCATGATGCTAGCACCCCTTCATGTTCCTGCCCCCATCATGGGAAAACGATAAAGAAGGAGGGAAAGATGAGGATATGGGGGTTGCCAGGAGGAAATAGTATGGGGAAGGGGATACAGGGAAAAGTGAAGTGCCTCCCACAAGTACTTGCAGGTTCCCCAAGATGCATCTGAGCCCAGCTAGCACCACACTACTGGGCCAGATTTTTCCCATGGAGAGGCTGCTGAGAAGGAGGAGAAGCTTGGAGACAGGGGCGGGGTGGGTGGGAGATAAAGGTAGGTTAGTTGGTAGGTGGGAAGGAGAGAAGGAAGTAGGAAAAGGGAAGAGTCTATGGGGGTTTTCAGGAAAGGGACAGAGGAAATAGTGGGGTAGGGAAAAATGAGATGCTCCCTGCAAGGTGTTGTGAGTCCCCTGCTTGTATAACTTATTTTTTAGATATTTTTCGGAGCTTAGCTTTAAAATATTATGACCTATTCTATGATTAGGGTTGCCAGGTCCCTCTTTGCCATCGGTGGGAGGTTTTGGGGGTGGAGCTTAAGGAGGGCAAGGTTTGGGGAGGGGAGGGCCTTCAGTGCCACAGAGTCCAATTGCCAAAGAGGCCATTTTCTCCAGGTGAACCGATTTCTATTGGCTGGAGATGAGTTGTAATAGCAGGAGATCTCCAGCTAGTACCTGGAGTTGGCAACCCTAAACCCTATCTATGATTTTTGGGCTGGAACTCCAACATAACATGTAATTTGGCCCTCTAGTTGCAGAGAGATGCTTAAAGCATGACAAAATATGTCCTGGAAAATATAAAGAAGATGCATAAATACACTTTTTAATAATCTAGTTATTCCAGACATTATTTTAGTGCCACAAATCCAGATTTTTGAACAGTCTAGGACTATAGGTTACTATGAACACACAGGAGCACCTTTTACGCAAGCTGCCTCTAAATTAACAGGATTTACACAAGTCTATGCTATGCAACTTTTCCATGATTATTTGGTTCTTGCTGATCATATCATAGTGAACATGGCTCCCCAGACAGAAAAACGAAGAGTAGCAGAGTTGATTTGCCCCTGTGGAGTTTTGATGGTGACACCCTAGGAATATGTTTCTAGAAACAGACTGCTTGACTTGGATGCTCATTTTGCTCCCACCCTCTCCCCCTGTTTTGATTGGTGGAATCCACCCTTTTAGATATGCCTGTGTAATGTTTTGGCACAATGCCCAAAATAAAGGCACCAAGCTCTGAAATTGATGGAATTCTTGGAATTTGCGGTGGTTCCTATCCCTTCCTTGTGAAACTGTATGCATTTTTACCTCTTAATACCATTAATGTTTCCTAGATTTAATAACCGATATGTTCTCCATATTTTTATCTTACTATGTCATCATATGTTCCCCATCCTAAAATAATATAAAGGGGTGATAGAATTTGTTTATCTGAGTTTCACCATATGATGGTTGCTATGCTTAATATGCCCTTCACTGTTTCCTGAAAACCTGCGTTGAATTAGTATAAAGCAGACTCACCACACTGGCTGTTGGCAGCATCATTGTCTTTCTTCACCAGACTTGCTAAGGGCTGGCTTTTCAAATTAAAATACTCCTTTTGACAACTTTTTTTGTGATTATCAAGTGGGATCGGGTGCTCTGCTTTATTTAATATGTATTTATTTAGACAATTTGTAAACCTGCTTGAGGCGGCTCACAGTTCAAACAGTAAAAACAAAAAAAATATTTCATTAAGAATATAAAGACAAAATCAATATCAATAAATAAGCTGGAAGAAAAGGTTGCCAACCTCCAGCTGGGGCCCGGAGGTCTTCGGGAGTTACAACTTATCTCCAAATGTCAGAGATCAGTGCCCCTGGAGAAAATGGTTGCTTTGGAGTGGACTCTATAGCACTATACCCCTGATGGGTCTCTCCTCTCCTCTCCCCAAACCCTATCCCCCCATTCTCCACCCCCACCCAAATCTCCAGGAATTTCCAACCTGGAGTTGGCAAGCCTAGGGGGTTCAAGTATGTGGGCCCAAGGTCATGGAGAGCTTCTTAGTTCTTTGTATTTGCTAATAAGATCCAAATTATACGAGAAGTGTGAGATCACTGATCAAGATCTCTTGCATTTTTAGGAAAAAGCTAACTAGCAGGTCCATGTGGTGGCTCTAAAAATCAAGGACAGGTGCATTTAATCTCTCCCTCCTCTTCAATTATTTACCCCTCCCCCTTCTATTCAGGTCTAAGAGGTATGAAAGCAAGAACAAGGGTATTGAGGGTGTGGGGTTTAAATCACGGGAGATGTGTTTTGAGGAAAGAGTTAAACACCCCTCCATAGCAACTCTGGCCCAATCCCGGAAGCAACCAAGTAGAGCTGCTGCTAATTAGCTTTAAAAAGACCTGTGAGAAAGCCAATCACAGATTTCTCATGCCATGCTTAGTTTGACCCAAAGACGGTGTTTGAATGTGTCGCCATGACCTTGGTCTACCAATCTAATTAGACCTAAATTGTTTTCTCAGCCTGCGCCTGCTTGTAAAACGGTGGCAGAAGATATTACACGGTCTTGTCCCACTGAGAGAGGAAAGGAAAGTAAGAGATAATTTCTGTTTCAATTTCAGCCTTTCCTCTTTCAGAAGATCTCAGGGCAGGTAACAAAGCACAATAGAAAAAAAGTATATCCAGTGTATGTATGTATACATGTATGTTCTGTCTGTCTATCCATCTATCTAGAAATGAAAATTACACTGTACTTCCTTGAACTTACTTCAAGTTCGGGCTCAGGTTTATTGCATTTGGTCAAAGGCTGTTATAAGAACTGATAAAAATCCATATAATAATCATTGATTAAAGTTATATTTTGGTAACAGATTAAAACCTTTGAACTTTATTTAACTACTACTTTTCTCCCAAAGTGGTTCATAAAAACACAATAAACATAAATAAAAAATACAAGTTAAATAAATAAGGGTAAATAAGGCTGCAATCCTCAGGGGAGGGGGAGGGGGCAAAGCTCCTTAGGCGCTGGCGTGACCCTGCAGTGGTGTAAATGCCCATTAAACCCAGGATAAGGAGCACTTATGCTGTCCTGGGGACAAACATGCCAACGCTGAAGAGCTGCGGAGCTGCACCAGTCCCTGCCACCAGCGCAGAAGGGAATGTTCATGCCGGTGTGTGTGTGTGTGTGGGGGGGGTTGCATTTCCAGGGGTGGAGCTGCCTTCAGGCAGCTTCCTAGCCCCTTACGCCCCAGGTCACCCCCTCTCACAATGGCGTGATTATGCCACCTTTTCTGGTGGCTTAGACCCGCTGATTTCAAAGGGGATTTTCCTATTTTAAATAGTTTAATTTTTTGTTTGGCGGTCGGGAAGCCTCTGAGGATGCGGCACGGCTGCGTCGCTCCCAACTGCTACCAATCTACCCCCCTTCATGTAGGGTTGCCAACCTCCAGGTACTAGCTGGAGATCTCCAGCTATTACAACTGATCACCGGTTAATAGAGATCAGTTCCCCTGGAGAAAAATGGCCACTTTGGCAATTGGGCTTTATGGTATTGGAGTCCCTCCCCTCCTCAAACCCCACCCTTCTCAGGCTCCACCCCAAAAACCTCCTGCCGGTGGCGAAGAGGGACCTGGCAACCCTACCTTCAGGAATAGGCAGGTCTTGACTCAAAAGGACCCATTCAAGGCCACAGGACAGAAGTTGTGGGCTAACAGCCAAGAGTCCTTTGGCTTGTGCCAGGTGCTCACACCTCTATCCACATGCAAGTTTATACCTGGAGTCAGGAAGAACAAAAAAATCACAGCTTTGATGTTGGGCAATGATGTCCCTCCCAATCTGCTCTCCCATGTGGCTGTTGAAGGCCAACACTAGAGTTGCTAACTCTGGGTGGGAAATTCCTGGAGATTTGGGGCTGAAGCCTGGGAAGGTGGGATAAGAATATAACATAAGAACATACAAAAGGGCATGCTAGATCAGACCAAGGTCCATCAAGTCCAGCAGTCTGTTTACACAGTGGCCAACCAAGTGCCTCTAGGAAGTCCACAAACAAGACAATCGCAGCAGCATTATCCTGCCTGTGTTTCAAAGCACCTAATATAGTAGGCATGCTCCTCTGATCCTGGAGAGAATAAGTATGCATCATGACTTGTATCCATTTTTACTAGGATATAATGCTGGAGTATAATGCCATGTAATCTGAAGATCAGTTGTAATTCCAAGAGGTCTGCAGGCTCTACCTGGAGGTTGGCAACTGTTCCCTCCAGGAAAGTCTTGCACTATTGCTGGAAAGTATCCAGGCTCTTACTTTCATCTCCATGTAGAAGTAGTTCATATATTTGTTGCTGATGCTGTAATGCATAGAAATTTTGGGAAAATTTATAGGTTATATGAGATTTTAATACACAGATTATGATGACACTAAAAAGGTAAAGGTAAAGGTCCCATGTGCAAGCATCGGGTCATTCCTGACCCATGGGGTGGCATGACATCTCGATGTTTACTAGGCAGACTTTTTGTTTACGGGGTGGTTTGCCAGTGCCTTCCCCAGTCATCTTCCCTTTACCCCCAGCAAGCTGGGTACTCATTTTACCGACCTCAGAAGGATGGAAGGCTGAGTCAACCTTCAGCCGGCTACCTGAAACCAACTTCTGTTGGGATCGAACTCAGGTCGTGAGCAGAGCTTAGACTGCAGTACTGCAGTTTACCACACTGCCCCACGGGGCTCTTATTATGACACTATAATCTCATAAATTACAGATATAATTTTATTCCAGCATCGAAAGAATTACTCTTAAATAATTTCCTCAAAATAACTATTTAATGTAAGTGGGGAAAAAAATCTAAATCAGAGGAAGTATGTAGTTTCTCTTCAATGCTTTTTTTTTGGGGGGGTCATATACCAGATTACATGCTATTCAGAGAGAGTGTGTACTTAATTCGTTTAAAACACACACACACAAATGATTGTATTTGGAAGAGTCTTAATGACATCTTACTTTCCTTTCCCTTGTGACTTAAACAAAAGCCAGAAAACTTTATTGATCTTTTACAGTCACCCTAAGCGTTGCCCTTTTGTGGCTATAGTAGAAACGTCCATGAAGGCCTCACCCACATCAGCAGGATTACACAGCTTCTGTTTACTGCACATGCCAAACCGGAAGGCTGGCAAGATTTCCATTCTAGATGACAACTGTTTGTTCAGTTGGCACTGGAAATGTGAATAAAGTCTGGCATGAATAGCTCTGAACATGTCCCCCTGAAACTAATCCTCTATTTTCAGTCGTGTCCTCACCCCATAGCCTTATTTATATTACATGTTCCACAAATATCTGGGGATCTGTCAGAAAGGCTAGCAACAGGAATGATTGTGCCGCGTATTGGCACAGACATTTGAGCTTAGATTTGGTAGGATAAGATCATTTGTAACATGACTCGAGGACCTACTTCCCAAATAATTGGTTCGACCTCCCTAAAACCTCTCGATCCTCTCTTTTTCTGTAGTTCCGCTCCCTTTTGCTTGGCATCTGCAGTCTCTTTTGTTCCCCCAACTTCCCTGAACATATTGTCGAAGGCTTTCACGGTCAGAATTCATTGGTTCTTGTAGGTTATCCGGGCTGTGTGACCGTGGTCTTGGTATTTTCTTTCCTGACATTTCGCCAGCAGCTGTGGCAGGCATCTTCAGAGGAGTAACACTGAAGGATGGTGTCTCTCAGTGTCAAGTGTGTAGGAAGAGTAATATATAGTCAGAAAGGGGTTGGGTTTGAGCTGAATCATTGTCCTGCAGAAAGTATCAAAGGTAATGTGCTAATCATTGTCCTGTAAGTATCAAGATAATGTGCTAATGAGGGTGTGGTATGTTAATATGGAACCATGAAGATGGTTCCTTGAGCCGTCTCAAGGAACCATCTTCATGGTTCCTTGAGATGGCTGAAGATGGTTCCTTGAGATGTATGAAGATGCCTGCCACAGCTGCTGGCGAAACGTCAGGAAAGAAAATACCAAGACCACGGTCACACAGCCCGGATAACCTACAAGAACCAGTTCCCTGAACATCTTTCATATTTTCAGCTCATTTGGGATTTTCATTGCTCCCTGACCTTTGCATAACTCCAGAATGATTTCAAAAAAATAAGACATGATTGAATGCTTTCCTTTTACCTTGCAGCAAATTGATGCTGTACCCCTGCGCTTTGTTGCTGCTGTAATTAAAAAATTTTTTTTTAAACCAATGCAGAAGACCATCTGTATGCAGAAGTTACATCTAAAATGCCTGATGAGAACTGTGGCATGGAGAGAATACCAAGATACACTGGGAAATCATCTATCTGGGAAATTTCAGAGGAGGCCTAATAAGACATACAATGCACTCCAGTCCTCAAAAAAAAGTGGGTGAGGGATGTATTAGGGCAGGGTGCATAGTAAGCTGCAAATGTGTTACTAATGTCGCCATTACGCTCAGGATCCTCAGGTTTGCTTGGTTACTATGGACCATTAATATATGCAAGAATCTCACTGTCTGCAACCACACAAGCCTTCTTCAAGACTTGACTGTGTATGCACTTAATGACCTTAGTGGGGAAGAACAGTTGGTTTTTATATGCTGACTTTCTCTACCTTTTTTTAAAAAAGGAGAATCAAACCAGCTTACAATCCCTTCCTCTCCCCACAACAGACACCTTGTGAGGTAGGTGGGGCTGAGAGAGCTCGAAGAGAACTGTGACTAGTCCATAGCAGGATCACACTTGCTGTCCCCATCTTCTGACTTCTGGGCATACAGTGTGCACAAACACAGAACCAAAAATTTGTAGGGAACATGTGGAGGTAGAGTTGTCAGGTCCCTCTTCGCTACTGGTGGGAGATTTTTGGGGTGGAGCCAGAGGAGGGCGGGGTTTGGGGAGGGGAGGGACTTCAATGCCATAGAGTCCAGTTGCCAAAGCGGCCATTTTCTCCAGGCGAACTGATCTCTATCGGCAGGAGATCAGTTGTAATAGTGGGAGATCTCCAGGTACTGCCTGAGGTTGGCAACCCTATGTGGAGGTTGGAGGTGGGGAGGGGACAGCAGGTGCTCCTCTCTATGCATGCTGAGCATGTTTGCAATAATGTGTGTGGGTTAAATATTTTCACCAGTGTGGAGGGTTGTGGGGTGAAGACGAGGGAGCAGAATGAAAAAGAAAGTACTGGAATTGCACCGAATCCTGTATATGTTTTGAAAAACAGGTTCTTCTGAAAATGTATTACAGTTTGAGGGGATGTATCACTGTTTTCCTGTTTTGTAAATTTGGTTGGATGGCTGTCATTCCAGAGTAGCTGCTGCCTAGCCCCATTTGACCCAAGACCAATGATGGCACCCAGCCCTGTCAAGCCCCATACGAGACAAGGGTGATGCCCTTCATGGCTGATCCCCACGCAAGGGGAGGCTGATGTTGGTGCCCATCCCAGCCAAACCTCATGTAAGGGCCATAGTTTTCCTGGATAGAGGGTACTGAGGGAGAAAAGGGTGGAAAACTGAAGATGGGGAGGAGGTAAAGGTTGGTAGGTTGGTGGATGGGAAGGAGAGAAGGAGGAAGGAAAGGGGGAAAGGCTATGTGGCTTTCAAGGAAAGAAAATAGGAAATAGTGGGTGAGACAGAAATAAGATTTGCCCCGCAGCTCCTTGTAGGTTCATTCTTGCATTCTCTTTATTCATCTTGATTGGTTGAAGAAAAATATCCCAGCAAAAGTGGGCTTCATTTATGAAAAGAAAGTGTTGGTCTGCTTTGTATGAAAAGAACATTACAGAAGATATGGCATGAGTCTGGTTCTGTAAAGGAAGAAAAATGGCTATATTCTATTTTTATTTTTTAAAGCACTTGAGGACAGGCAAGTCTCCAAGAAGATTTGAGGTCAAGTTAGCAAATTTCACAAGTGCTTAAATTTTAATTGTTTGTAGCTCATGTGCGATGGCATTTCCTGCTGAGATTTTCTGTGTGCAAAATGTGATATAATAAAAGGGTGGGCTGATGTGAAATATTAGTCACAGCTACCAGCAAAGTGAAGTTAACATGTGCACTATTTCTCATTTTCTGCCCAACTTGTTTATTGCAAAGGGTAAGCCTGTGGCCCATATTTAAAGGCCTGTGGCCCATATGTGTTCCAATGTGACCTGTATCAGGGAAGTCATTTTGTAATATCTCTCCTGCTGGCCAGTTCTGGTGGTGGTGGAAGAGGAGGAAGAGGAAGAAGAGGAAACAGCAGCAGCTTGAAATAGACTGGATACCCATAACCTAATATACCATCCAACAATGATCTAAATCCTTGTTTGTTTGTATTTGAATCTTTCTTTACTTTGGGGGCTTCCTGGACCCTCTGATACTTCTGTCTATCCTCATGCTATGGTAGAACTACGCTGCTGTTCCTCCTTAGTGGATTCTTACTTAGAATCATTGGCTTGGATCCATACTAATCTTTCCATAGGTGCAAGGGTGTTCACCAATGGGATGAAACTTTCTTGCCTCACTCCTCCCGTGGCATCCCCAAATGCCCCTCAAAATACTTTTTCTCAGGGACTGTTTCTTTCTTTTTTTTTTTATAATAATTTTATTGGTTTTTATAATACAAATTTTCCATGATAGTAAATAACAATAAAAGCAATATGAAATTCAAAATTCTAACTCTATGTTGTTATAATTTCTTGAATTCATAACAAAAAAAAACAAATTAGAGGAAAATTTATGGCTTCCCCATCACCTCTCTCCGCCTCTTAATAAAATATTCATCCCATCGTAATTGGTCTGATCTTAACTATCATAAATTCATTTAACTTTCATAAAACATCTTCTATTAATATAAATGATTATAACTCTTAATATTAATTGTGTCTTCTAGATCAGATTAATAAGTATTCTTCCATTTCCCCCAGTTTTAATTCATATTCACAATATTTCATCCAATCCTCCCATTCCCCTAAAAATCGAACATTGTCTTTTTCATTTAAAATGGCTGTAAGTTTTGCCATTTCCACCAATTCGAACATTTTCCCAATCCAGTCTTTTTTCTCGGGAATTTCTGCCCCCTTCCATTTTGCTGCATAAAGCAGTCTCGCAGCTGTTGTAGCATAGATCAAAAAAGTTCTTTGTATTAGCAAGTCGTCAGGTATCATACTTAATAGCATCATTTCTGGTGTTTTGGGTATATTTTTTTGTACTATTAGTCTCAGTTCATTGTATATCATATCCCAAAAATCTTTAGCTTTATCACAAGTCCACCACATATGGTAAAAGGAACCAATTTCCGTATTACATTTCCAACATTTAGGGGATGTCACTTTATATATCTTTGCCATCTTCTTAGGTGTTAAATGCCATCTATACATCATTTTATAAATGTTTTCTCGAATTGATTGCGCGTTTATTCCTTTCAAATCTTTTGACCAAAGTCTTTCCCATTTATTTAAAGCAATATCATGTCCGATATTTTGAGCCCAATCAATCATAGTTGGTTTAATTATCTCCTGCTCACAATATAATGTTAAAAGTAGATTGTACATTTTAGAGATCAGTTTCAGATTGTTTTCTAGTAACATCTTGTGGAAAGGGGACTTTTCTTTAGAAAATCCATTTTTCATATCTTGTACAAAAACTGATTTAATCTGACAATATTGCAACCATTGTAAATCCTCTTTGAGAAATTGAAATTCCTTTAATGAATATTTTTTCCCCTCCCATGTTTCATGTTGCTGTGGGCGGGAGAGGAGGAAAGTTTACACTCTGAGGGTGGAAGTCTATATCCAAGACTAAGTGGTAGACATAGACGTACCAAGATATATATGAGGTACCTATTAATAATGACACTTAGCATTTGCATAGCCCTTTTACTGTTCAAAGCACTTTATATACATTATCTCGCAATCTGTACAGTAGTGCTGTAGGGCAGGCCTGTATTTTAATCACCATACACTATGGAGTAAAATGTAACATCTGCATAAGACCACACCTGTATGCCTCTTTTGATGGGAATGCACTGGTAGGAAGATCACATTGGGTCTCATTAGTGTTGCCAACCTCCTGGTACTAGCTGGAGATCTCCTGCTATTACAACTGATCTCCAGCTGATAGAGATCAGTTCGCCTGGAGAAAATGGCCGCGTTGGCAATTGGACTCTATGGCATTGAAGTCCCTCCCCAAACCCCACCCTCCTCACAGCTCCGCCCCAAAAACCTCCCGTCGGTGGCCAAGAGGGACCTGGTAACCCTACGGTGCTGGTAGCAACTAGCCAAAGTGAACGTATATTGCTGGGCACCTAAGAAGAAATATAAAATGAGAGGAAACACATAACTTGTAGTCTGACAAGTCTTCAGTCTAGAGTAATTGTTTCAAAATCATAAGTATGTATTTCAAGGAGTTCAAGGCTGTAGCCTTGGGAATCTTGAGATGTATTTTTAGAATGGAGGAGGTACCAATTCATTTTGTATTCCAGTAAATAGATTATTTTTTTTCTCGTGAAGGGAATGCTTATTGTGTTTTAACTTTTGCACCAGCTTTGGGTTGTGTTCCTAAATTTAGAACAAATACTCTTTGAAATTAATCTTGTCAGACCGTTTTATATATACGCTGTGCTGAATGTTAGAAAAAGAAGTGTAATCCTGAACAGTTCATTGTACTTAAAAGCGGGGGGAACCCAGATATCTTTCTTTTTGTCTGCCAAATTTCAGAGTCAGATGCAGACATGTTGAACTTCGAAACGTCAGCCAACTAGGCCACTATGTAACCAGCGATAAACTTTGCGATAAAAATGGTTTCTCTAGAGAACGTGCTCTTTGTCTTTTTCTATTGTGCATGAAATCACTTCAGCAGAACTCAGACAAGTCTTTGGCTCTTACTTCCTTTTACCTCTGTTTAGCAGTTGTTATGCTTTTCAACAGTGGAGTTCTTATTATTAAGATTAAACAAAGATTGCCTCAACCAAAGCATGAGCAAATTATTGTTTTATTTCTGAGTTTTTTTTAAAAAAAATCCTGTGTCTCCTTCTGGTGTTTTGGTATTTGACAATCAGTATTTAATAATTACTACTATTAGAACCAGGAGAATTTATAGATATGAGGGAAAATATAGTGTCTCTCTCTCCCACACACTCAACAGAACAGCATCAGAGAGATGCCATCTAGGGTTGCCAACCTCCAGGTAGTAGCTGGAGATTTCCTGCTATTTCAACTCATCTCCAGCCAATAGAGATCAGTTCACCTGGACAAAATGGCCGCTTTGGCAATTGGACTGGCATCGAAGTCCCTCCCCTCCCCAAAACCTGCCCTCCTCTGGCTCCGCCCCCAAAATCTCCCACCAGTGGTGAAGAGGGACCTGGCAACCCTAATGCCAACAGACTCATCCTTCGTCTTCTTTTGTTTCCCTTCTCCGCTCTCTTTTACTTTTCTTTGTATCTTAAACCTCCTTCCCATGTCAGATGTGCAGCAACACTGTGGTGCAGCAACCCAAAGCTGCTGGAGAATGCAACATCCCAGGCTCCTGGTTTGTAGGAACTGGACCCACAGATTTCCCCTCTTAACCAAATTACTGCCGGCTATTGATGTCTTCAGATCTTTTAAAGGAGACTAGGTTCGCAACCAAATAGTTAGAGGTGCCAGTGGCATTTCTGGTGTGCTTCCATTGCCACCTAGAAACCAATCATTGTGATATCTTGGCATACAACTGTGCCCAGGCAATGTTCACATTGGTTCACCAGGACACCACTCAGGGTACACTGATAATTGATACTGCAGAAATAAGAAATGTGTGTGATCCAGTGTAGGTAGGGTTGCCAGGTCCCTCTTCACCACCGGCGGGAGATTTTTGGGGCGAAGCCTGAGGAGGGTGGGGTTTGGGGAGGGGAGGGGCTTCAATGCCCTAGAGTTCAGTTGCCAAAGCGGCCATTTTTCTCCAGGTGATCTGATTCCTATCGGCTGGAGATCAGTTAAATTAGCAGGCGATCTCCTGCTACTACTTGGCAGTTGGCAATCCTAAGTGTAGGGAATGGGGTGGTAGGGTTGCTTGTTCCAGGGTGGGAAACTCCTGGATATTGGGGGTGGAGCCTGGGGAGGACAGGGACCTCAGTGGGGTACAATGCCATAGAGTTCACCCTCCAAAGGATCCATTTTCTTTAAAGGAACTAACTGATCTTTGTAGTCTGAAGACGAGCTGTAATTCCAGGGGATCTCCAGGTCCCACCTGGAGTCTGGCATTCCCTAGTGAGAGCAGAAGTTATTGGACTAGGATCAGGGAGATTAAGGTTCAAATCCCTCTTCAACCACGAATCTCATGGCTGATTTTTGGCCAGTCACCTTTCTGTTATGCTACCCCACCTTACTGGTTTATGACTAGAGTTGCCAGGTCCCTCTTTGCCACACCGGTGGGAGATTCTGGTGGCGGAGCCTGAGGAGGGCAGGGTTTGGGGAGGGGACGGACTTCAATGCCATAGAGTCCAATTGCCAAAGCGGCCATTTTCTCCTGGTGAACTGATCTCTGTCAGCTGGAGATCAGTTGTAATAGCAGGAGATCTCCAGCCAGTACCTGGAGGTTGGCAACCCTATTTATGACAAGAATAAAATGGTGGAGGGGAGAACCATCCTGAGATCCTTGGAGGAAGGGTAGGAGAAAAGCACATCAAATAGATCTATAAATGTGTTAAGAAGACCCTGTTATACAGGCTCAGTTATGCTGCAGCCCCCTTTCCTTTCTTCTCTCAGCCATCCTGACGGGACCATGCACAAGTACAAGTTAAACTAGGTTTGGAAAGAGAAACTGAAAAAGAACGCACAGATTTACAAGTAAACATCAAGAACATCAATGTCACATGGCTTTAAAGCCTATTTTTAGGACAGGGGTGTAAAGAGAGATTTTTTTTAAAAAAATCCTGTCTTCAGGTATTTTACAAATCCCAGTGTGAGAGATCCCCCTCTCTGAGTTTGCTTCTCCAAATCAGTTGCTCAGACGTTGATACAGAAACAATAGATTTATTGAAGCCTTCAGGAGATGAGACAGGCACAGGTAGAAAGTTGCAAGTGAGGGGCTATACGGGTTTACAGAATATATTGACTCCAGGGCACTGGGGCACTGGGGTTCACACTTATTGTTATGGGAAGTTACAAGCTTGGCATAATACAAAACATCAGACGGATCCCAGGAAGTCTGGTGCGGCTATCACACTTCCAAGGCCGCACCGGCCTGAGGGAGTACTGGCAGGAAGAACAGCGGGGGGGAAGATACATGGGCCATCAGGCCTGGCGCCTGAGACCAGAAGGTGTGAACTGCTTTTACGAGTTCACTGATAACACCGCAGGTGATGGAAAGCAGAGACACAAAGACAGAGACCCTCACATTCTGCCCCCCTTAAGGCCCCCCTCCGAGAGGACGAGGCTTATCGGGATAAGCGAGGTGGAACTCTCGGACCAAGCGAGGAGCTGCCATGTGGGGTGCGGCCACCCATTCGTCATGAGCGGAGCCAAGGTTTTTCCAGCGAACAAAGTAAAACAGTTTCCCTTTCTTCCATTTGGAATCTAAAACCTTGGATATTTCCAAATGGGTATCCCCTCCTACTACGGTAGGAATCTCATGAGCGGGAGGGGGGTGGAACTGGGGAGCTGCTACATAAGGTTTGAGGAGGCTTATATGGAAGACTGGATGAACTCCCTTGAGAGTCTTAGGGAGACTCAGTTCCACGGTAACCTCGTTGATTACTCTGGTAATGGGGAAAGGTCCTACATAACGGTCGCTCAGTTTTTTGCAGGGGCGAAGAGAGCGAAGGTTTTTGGTGGACAGATAGACTTGCTCCCCCACCTTGAGTTCCCATCCCGGAGACCGGTGTTTGTCTGCTTGTTCCTTGTACTTGCTTTTTGCCCTTTCCAGATTTTTGAGCAACCATGGCCAGGTGGATTTAACCACCTGAATCCACTCCTGAAGATCAGGGGTAGACTGGAGCTCTGGCGAGACGGGGGCAGAACCGAAAGGGCCAAAATCCGTCCCGTATATAACTTGGAAGGGACTAAAGCCGGTAGAGGAATGAGGCGCATTGTTGTACGCATATTCGGCAAATGGCAGCAGGTCGACCCAGTCGTCCTGGTGGAAATTTACATAGCAACGCAAATAACATTCTACTACCGCATTTACTCGTTCCGTTTGACCATCCGTTTGGGGGTGATAGGCGGAAGAAAGGCCCTGTTCCTCCACTCCCATTAACTTTAGGAAAGCCCGCCAGAATTTGGCAACAAACTGGACCCCCCGGTCGGAGAGGACCTTCCTCGGGATCGAGTGTAGCCTGAGGACGTGCGTGATGAACAGTTTAGCTAAGCCCTGGGCTGAAGGAAGACCTGCACATGGAACGAAATGAACCTGTTTGGAAAAGAGGTCTGTGATAACCCAGAGAACCGTTTTCCCCCGACTTGGAGGTAGGTCGGTGATAAAATCCATGGCGATGACTTCCCAGGGACGGGAGGGGTTCTCAAGCGGTTTGAGAAGCCCCGGGGGTTTTCCCATCCGTTTCTTGGCTGTGGCGCAGGTGGGGCAGCTGCGCACATACAACTCTACATCAGATCTCATACCGGGCCACCAGAATTGCCTTCGAACCAGGTGAAGCGTTTTTATGAAACCAAAATGACCCGCCAGCCTGGCCCCATGTACAAGTCCCAATACTTCTTTGCGAAGGGAAGATGGGACATATAGTTTCCCCCCTTGCACCCACCAAGTGTTGGTTCGTTCCAAGCCAGTGGGGAGGAGATGGTGCTCCTCCTCCTGTAAGGAGGCGTCCCGGAGTCGCTGTTGGAATGCTTCCGGGATACCTTTGAGCGTAGGGGGGGTCTCCGGTTGGCGGGCTTGGGATCGGGTGGTGACGGCCAAGCCAGGGACTTCCCCTCGCTGTTCGGGAGTGAACAGGGAGTCGACGGGGCGATCGAAATCGTTGCGATACTGGGGAAGTCGTGACAAAGCATCAGCTAGGGCATTTTCTTTGCCAGGGACATGTTTGAGGGTGAACCGGAATTTTGCAAAAAATTGGGCCCACCGAATTTGTTTGGCATTGAGTTTTCTAGCTCCCTTGAGAGCCTCAAGATTCTTGTGATCTGTGCACACTTCGAACGGCAGCTCGGCCCCCTCTAAGAAGTGTCTCCATATGGTAAGGGCATGTTTGACCGCTGCTGCCTCCTTCTCCCAAATGGCCCAGTTGATTTCGGACTGGGAAAACTTCTTGGAGAAGTAGGCGCATGGCCTCAACCGTCCCCCCTCATCCCTCTGCAATAGGGCCCCGCCCATGGCTACATCCGAGGCATCCACCTGCACCACGAAGGGCTTGGCGCAATCCGGATGAGCCAAAACGGGTTCGGATGAAAAAAGTAGCTTTAAACGTTCAAAAGCTTGCTGGCACTGGGGAGACCATTGCAGACGGGCTGAGGGGAGTGCGGCGCTAGCCCCCCTGTCCTTGGTACGCAACAGGGCAGTGAGGGGAAGCGCAACTTGGGCAAAGTTGGGAATGAAATTCCGGTAAAAGTTGGCAAACCCCAAAAACTGTTGAAGTTGGCGGCGGGTAGTGGGGGTTTCCCAGTCCCGCACCGCCTGGACCTTGGCGGGGTCCATTTCCAACCCTTGGTGGGAAATCACATACCCCAGAAATGTAATAGAAGGTTGGTGGAATTCACACTTAGACACCTTAGCATACAGTTTGTGCTCCCGCAGCCGCTGGAGCACTTCTCGCACTAGGCGCACATGTTCTTCCATGGTCTCAGAGTAAATAAGAAT
The DNA here is from genome assembly GCF_029931775.1 of Euleptes europaea. Classification (NCBI taxonomy): domain Eukaryota; kingdom Metazoa; phylum Chordata; class Lepidosauria; order Squamata; family Sphaerodactylidae; genus Euleptes; species Euleptes europaea. The sequence continues at coordinate 36,565,716 of NC_079316.1, forward strand.
GTCATCGAGAAATACCACCACCCCCCGAAACAGTAAATCATGCAAAACTTCATTAATTAATTGCATAAAGACACTCGGAGCCCCCGAAAGTCCGAACGGCATGACCAGGTACTCAAACATCCCAAAACAACTGGAAAAGGCCGTTTTGGGTTCGTCTCCTTCTTTGATGCGAATGCGGTGGTAGGCTTCTACCAAGTCCAGTTTGGTGAAGATTCGGCCCTCCTTTAATTGTGCATCGGTGGAGCTCCTTGCACAACGATAGGGACGGCCTGCTGCGGAGCCCCCTCTACAGCAGACCGACGGCGTTTTTTGCCGGCTGTTCCCACTCTTCCTCCTCGCTGGAAGAGGGGGACGGGGTGGTGGCTTCCGGGGAGCCGTCCGAATCAAAGACGGTATTTGTAATCCGGGACCCCGATGGGACCGTAGAGTCGGATGCCCCATCCTGGGGGCGCGCGTGGAGAGCGGAGGGTGCGCCGGAGCGCCGGCTCAGTGGTCCACTTCTGCGGCGAGGCTGGCTGTCGGCGGCCGGTTTCGTCGGCTCGGCCTGGGTTTGGCGGGGGGGGGGTCGGACGGCCTGAGCGAGAGGGGCATTGCGATGCAAAGTGACCCTTTCCCCCGCAGATCAGGCAGACGCCGGCCTCGAACCGCTTGCGGCGTTCCGCGGCCGAGAGACCCCCGTCACCCCCTTGCCGGAGTTCCCGGCCACGGTCACCTCGGGGCCTGGGGTCTCGCCCAAGCCGTTGCTTGGACAAGTTCAGGAGTTGTTTGCGATTCTCGATGTCAGCAGCATGGCGAACCCAACCTTCCACATCCGGGGGGTTCCCTTGCATGAAGGCCCAATGTTGGAGGTCTGGGTTGAGACCCTCCCTGAAACATTGTACCAAGGTAGCTTCACTCCAGTCCAGAATTCGGCTAGCCAGTGACTGGAACTCACTTGCATACTGCGCCACCGACTTAGTCCCTTGGCGCAGTTGCATCAGGGAGGCTTTAGCCCGCTCACCCAGAGTCGGGTCCTCAAAACGGTTTCGGAGTGCTACCATGAACTCGTCCAGGGTTCGCAGCACCGGCGAGCGGAGTTCATACTGCAACACCATCCAGGCAGCCGCCTCCCCTTGCAGTAAGGAAGCCACGTACTGCACCCGGGACTCCTCAGAAACGAAGGTTCGGCCTTGTTCCCGCATAAAAATGTCTACTTGGACCATAAAAAAGGTCAACTGGTCTCCCGACCCGTCATACGTGACTTTCAGGTCCCGACGGGCCGGGGGGGCAGGGGTTGCGGGCGGAACTACCGGCGCCCCGTCTGGGGGAGCACCGGCTGGAGGTTGCAACTTCAGCGCATCTAGGGTCGTGGCCATCTCACCCATTACGCGTTGCATGATCTCCATCTGCTCCTGCATAGCCCGGCGGTCTTCCTGCCACTGCTTTCGTTCTTCCTCCATGAGGGCCTCTTTGCGGGCCGGGTCCCCTTCGAGTCCCGTGCTGGGGAAGGCCAACCGGCGATCCTTCGCCGCAGTCCGCGAGAGCGACCAGCCCTTGGGAGAGTCCAGCCAATAAGTAAGCCCCCGGGGACGTCCGTCCCGATCTTGGTCGGGGGCGCGATCCTTCGGTTTCTTTGGCTTGGCTCCCTCCTCCTTCGGGTCCGGCTTCTCCGGCTCGTCCGGTTCCTTGGGGGCATCGGGGTTAGGGGTGGTGTCCTCGTCGGCTGACATTCTGTCCAAAGCGGTACAGCTGCAGTCCGAGAGGCAAGACTTGCAACTTAATGTGAGAGATCCCCCTCTCTGAGTTTGCTTCTCCAAATCAGTTGCTCAGACGTTGATACAGAAACAATAGATTTATTGAAGCCTTCAGGAGATGAGACAGGCACAGGTAGAAAGTTGCAAGTGAGGGGCTATACGGGTTTACAGAATATATTGACTCCAGGGCACTGGGGCACTGGGGTTCACACTTATTGTTATGGGAAGTTACAAGCTTGGCATAATACAAAACATCAGACGGATCCCAGGAAGTCTGGTGCGGCTATCACACTTCCAAGGCCGCACCGGCCTGAGGGAGTACTGGCAGGAAGAACAGCGGGGGGGAAGATACATGGGCCATCAGGCCTGGCGCCTGAGACCAGAAGGTGTGAACTGCTTTTACGAGTTCACTGATAACACCGCAGGTGATGGAAAGCAGAGACACAAAGACAGAGACCCTCACACCCAGGTTTAACTAATATTGATCTTTCATCTGTGATACGTTACTTGAAAGAGAGCATTGGCTGGAGTCAACCTCCATTGTCAACCTTCATTCCATTTGTTTGATAACAGAGCAATTCATCCGGGAACATGCAAGCTTCCACTGGTGGCCTGTACCAGTATTCTTCCACAGCTGATGTTTGGAAAAGAGAGAACATCTTGCATCAGTGCTCCAAACACTGAAATCTTGTTCTTAGTTGTTTGGGTGCTTGTCTAGACATAAAGGTATTTCGCAAACAAGGACCTCAGTATTCAGCCCAGCCAATTTCAAGGTAACCATGTGCATGAACATTATCAACCGCTGTGTGCCTCATAACACAGCTCTGAAGTGGGATAAAAGTAAATTGGGAAATATAATTGCTTTGCTGTTCAGCAAAGACTAGACATACTTGTATGCTGAAGCATCCTGAATTGGGCAGCTTCCTTGGAGAAGTCTCTAGTAATCTGAAAAGGTGTTGATTTTCTTTTCCAATAGATCTCCATTATTTCCATTGCTTCATTCCCCACCCCCACAGACAAATAAAGACTTCATTGCATCTTTCTGGGCTGCAAGGCCTTCTCAGAAAATAGAAGGGCAGGAAGCCATGAAGCAAGTGACATCCAAGATGAGCCAGGGAGACACAGCTACAGTTTATCTCCATGAGCCAGGTGGGAACCCCCATGCAAACCAGGATGAACAATCAACCCTGGAACCAGCCGAGGAAGAAGACATTCAGGATTCCCCCCCCCCCCCATAACCTGGTATCTGGCAACCCTATGCTACCACCCAACTTGCATGACTCACCCAGGCCTGGCTGCTTGCTACTGCTTAACAGTATCCACCCCATGAAATCTGTGGTGTAGTAGAGTTTCAGATTAGGATCTGGGAGACCCAGGTTAAAATATTTACTTTGCACTGGAAGCTCACTGAGTGACTTTGGGCCGGTCACACCCTCTAAGTCTAGCCTACCTCACTGGGCTGTTAGGATAAAATGGAGAACAATGCTGTAAGTGTCTTTGGATACCAGCTAGCCTTGCCAGGCCCTGTAGCTCCACCAGCTTTCCGGGGCTGTGGCTGCGACGTGCCTACGTCACTTCCAGGTTTACCCGGAAGTGACACAGACACTCTAGTGATCTCAGCCAAAACTCTATGGTTTCCATAGAGTTTTATTTGAGATTGTTAGAGCGTCCGCTGCACTTTCGGGTTTACCCGAAAGTGATGTGTGCGCATGTGTGCACGCATGTGCCGGCAGCCTGGTGGATCAGTGGGATTTTATCTGCCACCACCGGGCGCTTGGCAACCCTGATACCAGCGGAGGAGAAAAGTGGGGTATAAATGAAGAAAATAAATAATAAATATTGCTGAAGATGGGGGGCAGATAGGAGGTTGGTTGGTGAGCGGGTGGAAAGTAGAGAATGAAGCAAGGAAAGTTGAGCATATGGGGACTGGTATTAGGAGGAAAACAGGAAATAGTATGGGAGGAGGGATACAGGGGAAAGTGAGATGCATCCAGAAGTACTTGAGGATTCCCCACCATGCAACTAAGCTGGTGGCTGGCACTGTGCATCAGCTGGAACTGAGCAGAGTTTTTGCAGGAAGAGGCTGCCAGGGGGAGGGAAGAAGGGAAAGCTGAAGACGAGGGATGATAAAGGTAGGTGGGTGGGATGAAAGGAGAGAAGGAAGCAGGGAAAGGGAGCTTTTCCTGTCTATGGGGGCTTTCAGGAAAAAGACAGAGGAAATAGTGGGGGAGGGGGAAATGAGATGCTCCCCGCAAGGAAAGGAAAAGTATATAATTAAAGGAAAATTCTTGCAGCAGGGACCATCTGGATGTGTAAGTAGCAATATTGACTACTCTTGTAATAATAGTTCTGTTTCTAAGAAGAGAGCTCTGAATGCACAAACATGGATGATGCTTCAAGGGTGTAAATGTTGAACAGCAACCCTGTGGCTTTCTCATCAAGGGAAACCACTGATCTATACCAGGCAGTGGAGATGGTGTTGACTCACCGCCATTCTGTGCATGTTATATATTACTCATGTAGCAACAGAAATTCATTATAAACCATAAATGCTGCTAGTTTACTCTGTTTATACAACCATTTAAGCTAACCTGTACTGGTACTTAGCCTTTTTTGCTCACAAGATTGACCCCTGGTGTATTCCATTCTGGAGACACAATTATTGTTATTTTTGTAAGGCACCCTGCATTATGGAATAATTCTATCCCTTAAATTCACATCAGACTTTCCCATCCAAAATTCCTGGAGATTCTGGGGGTGGAGCCTGGGGAAGAGTAGGGTTTGGAGAGAGGGGGGACCTCAGTGGGGTATCATTCCATAGAGCACACCTTCTAAAGCAGCCAGTTTCTCCAGGGGGACTGATCTCTGTCATCTGGAGAGCAGTCATAATTTGAGGGATCTCCAAACTCTACCTGCAGGTTGGTAACCCTAATGTGTCCATCAATAACATAGTGTGGATAGTCTGGCATAGTCATTCATAATTAATTGGAGTCTTGTTTGCACAATAAACCTTGTGCTGCCTTAAAGCAATCTCAGTGAATGATTTGCCTTTTACATAGGGTTGTCAGGTCCCCCCTGGCCACCAGTGGGACCTTTGTGGAGGTGGGACTGGGGGAGGTGATCCACATGCAGGATGCTCTAGCACTGTCCTTTTTTTTGGGGGGGGGGGAAGAATGTCTGAGCGTCATCGTGCTGCATCCATGGATCACTTACCCCCCTTCAGCTGGCCTACTTCCGCCAGCTGACCAGCTGAGGGGCGGCAGGCAGCCTGCTTAATTGGTGGGCAATTTTCCGCCATAACCGGGCAAATGGGAACCCTACTTTTACATGTATCACAAGAAATTATATTTCACACAGTATTTATAGGGAGAATTTAAACAACATTGGTGGAAGTGTAAATCAGCAGAGAATTTAAGAGAAAAGGATTGCAAACAACTTAATATTTGACTGATTATAGGATAAGATACAATCCATTGGCTGTTCTGCTGAATAACTGCAAAGCCTGTTCAGCCTATGGATAGATCACTTATTGAAAATGTAATTCTGGTACAGCAATTGTCTCAGCTACATACTAGAAATCCCCCAAGGTTCCATCAATCTCCGAATGGGTAGGAAAGGTTTTGCATTTGGCTGAGATAGAATAAGCTTACTTCAGTTTTAAGAAGGAGAGTTGCATTCTTGATGATGGATGGTTTTGTGAGAAACTTGAATCCATTCATAAATTATTGGAATACTCAGTCCTTTGAAACATTCTGTATTTGCAATTCTACAATAATAAAAAAAAGAATACTCACAGAGCTGCTGATCAAAATGAAATTCTGACCTAGCAGTTTAAGTGATGGAAAATAACAAGAAAGAAATGTTTGAGAATGCTGATTCCAAAGAACAGCGTGTTTATTCAACTTAGCACCTTGTTCCATTTATAGCCTTCTCTGTTGAGCGCTGTGCTCTACATTTAACACCTCAGTCTGTTTGAAGCTGCTTACTGCATACCATCATTTAAAAGAAGCTCTGCTTATCTACACAAATTGTCTGAAACAAGCCGTGACTGTGACTTTTAATTAGAATTCATTTTTTAAAAAATGGTAACTCAAGCGTGAAGACTTTATCTCTAGGGTTGCCAATCTCCAAGTAATAGCTGGAGATCTCCCACTATTACAACTGATCTCCAGCTGATAGAGAACAGGTCACCTGGAGAAAATGGCTGCTTTGGCAATTGGACTCTATGGCATCAAAGTCCCTCCCCTCCCCAAACCCCAACGTTATTTATCTCTGTTATTGAAAGGTGGGGTGTGACCAATGGCAGGCATTTCATAACATGTCAAAGACTTTTCTAAAATAGATTATTCTGTGAAGCTGGGTGATTACAATCATTCTTAGGTTTGCTTCTGGCTACAGAAGCACAGGAAGACTAACTTCGCCAGATACCTATACTACAAATAGTCCACATGATCACTGAAGCCTGGTTACATGCACATCTGCTTCATACCTAACACACAGTTTGATGTAGAGATCCTTAGAAGGCCGGCATGAAATACAAGGTGGGGCATGTGAGCCATATTCTAGTGCAGGGGTGGGGAACCTTTTTTCTGCTAAGGGCCATTTGGATATTTATAACATCATTCACGCGCCATACAAAATTATCAAAAATATATAGCCTGCCTCCGCCTGCAGGGATGAAACGAGGACACGCTGGCTAAGACCCCTCCTCCATGCCCAGAAGATGGCCAAGATGCCCTCCCTCTAATCATCTGCTTAAGGTCATAGAATCAGCATTGCTGACAGATGGCCATCTAACCTCTTCTTAAAAACCTCCAGGGAAGGAGACTTATGGCCCAGTGAAGCCATTTCTATAGTGGCCAAGCAGTAATATAGAGAGGAAAGGACTGGTCTGGTGTCAAATTATTATTACAGCTTCTGGGTGTTTTAGCAGCAAGTTTTACCGTAGAGTTTCCAGCGATTCCTAGAGAGGTATGACATCACTTCCAAGTTTTCTTGGAGGTGATGCCAGCCCATCAACCCCATGGCCATTTAAAAAATGTAATTTAATTTAAGAGCTGGGGGTGAGGGTTCCATTGCCTCCACCTTGAAATTAAGCAGGCCTGTGGGATGCCAGACCCAAATATATACCGTGCTAACCTATCTTGCAGGGTTGTTGTGAGGATAACATAGAGGAGAGGAGAATGATGTGAGCTGTTTTTGGTTCCCGTTGGGGAGAAAGGCGGGATATAGATGAAATAAACAAATAAGGAGGTTAAGCTGAGAGAGACAGAGAGATTGGCTGGTTCAAGTTTGCCATGGCAAAAGCACTGCGCTGTGAACTAACTTGGGGCTGTCCCCCCTCACCCTGAACCAGGTTCGCAATGGAAAGGGCTGCCCTCCACTATATGCATTTGCCCACCTAAAACTATTTCTAGCTACAGGGCTGGGCATGACTATGCTTAGCATTTGCATGCCATGTTCCATGTTCAGGGCACTTCACCATTATGACAGTACATAAGGACATAAGAAAGACCCTGCTGGATCATCAGACCTAGGCCCATCAAGTCCAGCAGTCTGCTCACACAGTGGCCAACCAGGTGCCTCTAGGAAGCCACAAACAAGACGACTGCAGCAGCACCATCCTGCCTGTGTTCCACCGCACCCAAAATTATAGGCATGCTATATAGTAAGCCTTGCAACAACTCTGTGAGATACACTAGTGTTATTTTGTTCATCTTGCCTGTGGAGTAATGTGGCTGAAAGAGAATGGCTACTTAGGGCCGCATGGACAGCTGTGAGACTAGAAGTGGTGGCTTCCTGGATCTCAGCTTAGGGTGGCCAACCTCCAGGTGATAGCAGGAGATCTCCTGCTATTACAACTGATCTCCAGCCGATAGAGATCAGTTCACCTGGAGAAAATGGCTGCTTTGGCAATTGGACTCTATGGCATTGAGTCCTCCCAAACCCTGCCCTCCTCACAGTCCGCCCCCAAAAAATCTCGCTCCGGCAAAGAGAGACCTGGCAACCCTATCTCAGCTCCTTAACTGCTATGCTCATGTTAGGAGTTCTGAGAGGGACTTGTAGGCTTTTCATCTTGGTATTCTTGAGAATTGGATCAGTTGGTGACATTGAGCCTGGACCAAACACAGGCAGAAATTGCATTTACTGTTTGGTCTTTCTCTTTTCCTCAACAGTCCGTCCTTTCAGCAGAAAGAAGATTTGGTTTTTGTTTATGGCAATGTCACTGAGGCAAAGCTGGGCCGTGTCCGCACTTACCATTTGCGGCGCCGGCTTCCGCGGGCTTTCCTTGCATGTTCGCACTTACTCTGTTCGAAGGATCTCTGAAGCGTCATCAGAGCGCACTTTCTCCGCAGTAAGAGGATCCGCTTATAAGGCGAAGTAAAAAAATAAAGCGTCTTCCTCACCGGGAGCCTTACAGTGGGAACATGCAATCAGTGTTGAATCCACTTCCTGCTGCCAGCCCACTTCCTGCTGCCAGCCAACCACCCCACTCCTCCCGCCTCCCTAAGGGAAGCTGGACCAATCGCTGTCCTCTTGCTTCCAGAGCCGACTGGGCATGTGTGGGAGCCCGTTGCTTCCAGCTTATCACATGCAGCGAAGAAAGGCAGAGCAGTGCGAACAGAAATTTAAAATCGAGTTGGATTCTTGTGTACTGGACACGTTGTAATTACGAGGTAAGTTGCTAGTGCGTAAACGGGCCTGGTTGTGGCAATACATACCCTCGTGTTTTCGAAACAAAGCCGATAAAGATTCATCCTCAGTAGTTTTACATCTCTAGAAAGTGCCGGGTAATGCTGCAAAACAACAAATTCCAACGTATGAGACCTCTTGAGGCAGAACAAGTGGTCGCTCTTGTTCACTTCAAAATGCTTTAAAAAGTGAATTCATAAGCATCACATGTCTTTTTTATAAAAGATTTTCTAAGTGGGGAGAATGAATGCATGTGGGGGGTGATGGGGGAGGGGCCGGGGCTCAGTGGTAAGCATCTGCTTGGCATGCAGAAGGTCCCAGGTTCAAATTCCAGCATTTCCAGTTAAAGGGACTAGGCAAGTTGGTGATGTGAAAGACCTCTACCTGAGACCCTGGAGAGCAACTGCCAGGCTGAGTAGCCAATACTGACTTTGATGGACCAAGGGTCTGAGTCAGTATAAGGCAGCTTCATATGTTCATGTGTTCATGTAGGGATCACAAGACCAAGGGCTGCATTCAACCTACATTCATTTGTTGGGATTTTTATAGGGCATACGTGTGAATACAGGTATGTACAGTGGAAAAATAAATCTTATACACACTTCCTGATAATATGGGCATCTAATCAGGACATGTTCTATGGTTCTGCCAACAGGAACATCTCGCTGCCCTCCTCTAAGTGACAGCCTTTCAAATACTTAAAGACAGCAATCATGCTCCCTCCCAACCTCCTCTTTTCCAGACTGAACATTCTCAAGTTCTTCAGCCCTTCCTCACAGGGCTTGGTCTTCAGGCCCCTGATCATCCTTTTTGCTCTCCTCTGCACCTGCTCCATTCTGACCACATCCTTTTTGAAGTGAAGCCTCCAGAACTGCACACAGTACTCCAGGTGCAGGGTGACCAATGTGGTGTCCTGTGGGACTATGACATCTTGTGATTTGGATGTTATGCCTCTGTTGACGCACTCCAAGATCACATTAGCCTTTTTAACAGCTGCATCACACTGACAGCTCATATTTGGCTTATAGTCCCCCTGTACCCCAAGATCTTGTTCATGTACACTGCTACACAGACGTTTATTCCCAATCCCCATACAGTATGCATGCTTCTCATTTTTATTACCCAGATGTGGAACTCTGCACTTATCCTTGTTGAATTGCATCTTGTTCACATCTGCCCATTTTTCTAGTGCGTTCCATTCTCATTGAATTCTATCGCTATCTTCCAGGGTGTTCACTACTTCTCCAAATCTGATGTAATTTGCCAACTTAATGAATAGTCCTTCTATCCCCTCATCCAGATCATTTATAAAAATATTGAAAAGTACTGGGCCCAGAACCAAGCTCTGTGGACCTTAATAGACCAATGATCTGACTCCATATAAGGCAGCTTCATGTAGTCATGGTTTCCATTTACTGACCTTTCTCCCAAATCCTATCAAGAATGGACTGAAAAAAAGCAAACAAAAGTGAAAATTGTCAGTTAATAAAGATGAGTAACAAAATGATCTTACTTATCAATTCAATATAGCGCTGTGAGAAAAGCCTTTTAAGTTTTTTGTGTGCGCGTGTGTGTTTTATAAATAGAATATTAGAAACACAAACAAAAAGTTATATGTATAATTGAAAGGTGTGTTGAGGAATTCTAATGAAAAAATCAATTAAGATTTAACTAGCAACATCGTTCAAAGAGACATAATTAAAGTTTAAGGTGTATTGAAACACTTTTGGGAAAGAAACAGGAACGAGGTGCTTTGCATATCAAAAGCCAGCCAGCTCAGAACTCTTCTTCATAACAACCAAGGCAATCACTTAGATTAAACTTTTAACATGCTGTGTCTGTTGTACTATTAAGATTATTCACAGTCTCCCTGAGCAAATAGTAATCAATAGTCATTCACTTTAATGCAGTTATAGTAAAAGATACTGCATTTAAAAAAATTTATTTATGGCAGAAGAACATGAAACTTAACATTGAAATATTACAGTGCAAGGGGCCCGAATCTCTAGTGCTTATGTGGCAGCTTTAAGCAGATGCTCCTGAGATGCTGCATAGGGCACAGGGGTATGGCAGGCACCTGTTCACTTATGGTGCCATTTCAAAGGGTTACACCCTTCTAAGCCCATTTACTTCAATTGATCTAGAGGGACGTAACTCTAGGATGGCACTGCCAGTAACCAAGTAATAGATTTGAAAAACAGCTCTGAAGATGACTATCCTCCAAACTGCTCTTGCCTCTCTAGCAATGTTCAGGTTTGGCAGTGGTATGGCCACTGTATGATGTGTCTTCTCTTCCGTTTGTAGCCCACACCACTCACAACCCACTCTTGCAAATGGCACAGAAAGGGCATTAAGAAGCCCAGGCCACATAGATACGAATCACTGAAGGGGCTTGATCCCAAGTTCCTGAGGAACGTGCGCTTTGTGAAGAAACACAATAAGAAAGGGCTGAAAAAAATGCAGGCAAACAATGCTGAGTAACCGTCTTGCCTTTGGATGGCGAAAGGGACTGACTTGCTTGGAATCCGATCAACAGTTTTCCTTCCTACTCTTTGTTTTTCACTCAAGGCATTTTGTATAAATAAATTTGGATGTAATGTAAAAAAAAGAAAAGAAAAAAAGATGTGTCTCTATGTCATATATTACCTGCCCTGAGATTATGGACTAAATGTGCTGATGTGTGTGTGTGGTAGAGAGAGGATATAAGTGTCTGGCCATATTTTCTTGCAAGTATCAAGAAATAGGATTCTCATTACTCACCACAAGACCAAGTTATATGGAGCATGTATGCTCAATATCCTATGATAAGGTAGTCAAACCTGGACACTATTTCACATCTTGCATGTGTATACTATTTTAATGTTGCACATTGGGTCAGGTTTTCAAGAATATTTTTATTTCTTTAGAATATTTCTATGCTTCCTTGTCAGAGTCCTGCTCAAGGTTTCTTACTATTAAAAACCACAGTATAAAACACAGACCATTAAAAAACACAAGCCATTAGACATCAGCAGTATAAAAACTACCCACAAAACAGAGCATACCATGAAACCCTTAATTAAAAGCCCGGGTAAAAAGACATAGCTCCTTGAGTAAAAGGCTGATGCATAGCACTTATAGGCTAAAGGATTCTTAGGAGAAAGATTTGAGTCCCACTGTGAAAACTAGGGATGGTCAAATGTTGCCTGTCATTAACATTGCTTCTTATAATTGTGTATAAATACTGTACATGGCAAGCATGTCTGTGTGACTGGAACATTTTGCAAAGGAGAGGATTTCCCATTCCTGGGAAATGTGAAGGTGAACTTCAGAAGAAGAAAGAAGAGCTGGTGTTCATATGCTGACTTTCTCTAGAGCTTAAGGAAGAACAAAACCAGTTTACAATCACCTTCCCTTCCCCTCCCCACAACAGACACCCTGTGAGGTAGGTGGGGCTGAGAGAGCTCTAAGAGAACATAACATAAGAACATAAGGCCATTATAGATCAGACCAAGGCCCATCAAGTCCAGCAGTCTGTTCACACAGTGGCCAACCAGGTGCCTCTAGGAAGCCACAAACAAGACGAGTGCAGCAGCACCATCCTGCCTGTGTTCCACCACACCCAAAATAATAGGCATGCTCCTCTGATACTAGAGAGAATAGGTATGCAGCATGACTAGTATCCATTCTAACTAACAGCCATGAATACCCCTCTCCTCCATGAATATGTCCACTCCCCTCTTAAAGCCCTCCAAGCTGGCAGCCATCACCACATCCTGGGGCAGGGAGTTCCACAATTTAACTATGCGTTGTGTGAAAAAATACTTCCTTTTATCTGTTTTGAATCTCTCACCCTCCAGCTTCAGCAGATGACCCCACGTTTTAGTATTATCGGAGAGGGAGAAAAATTTCTCCCTGTCCAATCTCTCCAAACTGCATAATTTTTTAGACCTCTATCATGTCTCCCCTCAGCCACCTTCTTTCCAAGCTAAACAGCCCTAAGCGTCTTAACCGCTCCCCATAGGACAGTTGCTCTAGTCCCCTAATCATTTTGGTTGCTCTTTTCTGCACCTTCTCAAGCTCTGTAATATCCTTTTTTAGGTGTGGTGACCAGGACTGTACACAGTATTCCAAGTGTGGTCTCACCATAGATTTGTACAAGGGCAGTATGATATCAGCACTTTTATTCTCTATTCCTTGTCTAATTATGGCCAGCATGGAATTTGCCTTTTTTACAGCAACCGCACACTGGGTTGACATCTTCATTGAGCTACCCACTACACCCCCCCCCCCAGGATCCCTTTCTTGGTCTGTTGCTGCCAGCACAGATCCCATCAGTGTATATGTGAAGTTGGGATTTTTTGTCCCAATATGCATCACTTTACACCTACTCACATTGAATCTCATTTGCCATTTTAATGCCCATTCTTCCAGTATGCAGAGATCCTTCTGGAGCTCTTCACAGTCCAATTTTGTTTTAACCACCCTAAATAATTTGGTGTCATCTGCAAACTTGGCTACTTCACTGTTTAACCCCAACTCCAGGTCATTGATGAACAGGTTGAAAAGCACCGGTCCCAACACAGATCCCTGAGGCACCCCACTGCTCACATCCCGCCATTGTGAGAACTGACCATTGATTCCTACTCTCTGCTTCCTATTTTTCAGCCAGCTCTCAATCCATAAGAGGACTTGTCCTCTTATCCCGTGACTATGAAGTTTGCTTAGCAGTCTTTGGTGGGGGATTTTGTCAAAAGCTTTTTGGAAATCCAAATACACAATATCCACAGGCTCATTCCTGTCCACATGCTTATTGACGCTTTCAAAAAAACTCTAATTGGTTAGTGAGACAGGATCTACCCTTACAGAAGCCATGTTGGGTTTTGCCCAGCAGACCTTGCCCTTCTGTATGCTTGACAATTTTATCTTTAATAATGCTTTCCACTAATTTACCCGGAACAGACGTTAAGCTAACTGGCCTGTAATTTCCTGGGTCCCCCCTGGAACCTTTTTTATAAAGGGGTGTTACATTGGCCATTCTCCAGTCCTCTGGTACAGAGGCTGATCGAAGGGACATTTTACATATCTTTGTTAGAAGTTCAGCAATTTCCCATTTGAGTTCTTGAAGAACTCTAGGATGAATACCGTCTGGTCCCTGTGACTTGTTAGTTTGCAGTTTGTCTAGACGTTCTAGGACAGTGATGGCGAACCTTTTAGAGACCGAGTGCCCAAACTGCAACCCAAAACCCACTTATTTATCGCCGAGTGCCAATGCGGCAATTTAACCTGAATACTGAGGTTTTAGTTTAGAAAAAACAACGCATACATTAACATCTTTTGCCTTAAAAGAAAAACACAATAACAGAGCTTTCAATGATACAAACAACTTTTTATTGAAAGGTAAAAGTTTGCATTTGGCATGCTGAAGCAGACCCTTACCTCTCCCACCTGCAAACTCCACCGGCAAACGACACCCCCCAAAAAAACCCAGACTATGCAAATGGAGGCTGATCCCCCCCACCCCCTCTGGCTGAAGCAGACCCTTCCCTCTCCCACCTGCAAACTCCACCGGCAAACGACACCCCCCAAAAAAACCCAGACTATGCAAACGGAGGCTGATCCCCCCCACCCCCTCTGGCTGAAGCAGACCCTTCCCTCTCCCACTTGCAAACTCCACCAGCAAATGACACCCCCCCAAAACCCAGACTATGCAAACGGAGGCTGATTCCCCCCCCCAGCCATTTGAGCTTTACCACTCAAACCGCTGCGGCAGCTCTCTCTCTCTCTTGGCAGGCGGACGCCCTGGTGGGAGGGCTTGGGGAGGCGCAAGCATGCTCCGCGCGGCAGGCGACTCACGAGTAGGGAGGTGACTCACGAGTAGGTAGCCGGGGAGCACCAAATGCAGCCTAGCTGCTGCTGCCGGGCGTGGGAGGGCCTCCGGAGGCGGCAGGCAGGCAGACAGCTCCTGCCTCGGACCAAAAAAACTCCTGGGAACCACGAGGCACCCGGGAGGCTACAGTGGAGGTGGGCAGGGCAGAGCCAGAAAGGCCAGCGACTTGCAGGAAGAGCTAAGTCACGGCCTCAGCTCAGCGAGGGAGGGGCGAGGAGCAGCTGAGCCGCGGCAAGCCGGGCGTGCCGGCGGAAAGAGCGACGCGTGCCGGAAATGGCACGCGTGCCATAGGTTCGCCAACACGGTTCTAGGACTTCCTGCCTTGTTACCACTATTAGCCTCAGTTCCTCATTTTCCCCTCTCCAAAATCTCTTTTCAGGAGAAGGAATCTGCCCTGTATCTTCAACAGTGAAGACAGATGAGAAGAATTCATTTATTTTTTCAGCAATCGCTTTATCCTCCCTTAGAGTTCCTTTACTCCCATTGTCATCCAATGGTCCAACCGCTTCCCTAGCTGGTTTCCTACTCCTAATGTACCTAAAGAATTTGTTTTTGTTTGTTTTGATGTGTTTAGCAATATGCCCCTCAAAATCTTTTTTTGCATCTCTAATTATCTGCTTGCATTTCCTTTGTGCAAGTTTGTGTTTGCTTCTGTTCGCCTCGTTTGGGCAAACCTTCCAGTCTCTGAAGGAAGACTTTTTTTCTCTAATTGCTTCCTTCACCTTACCTGTTAGCCATGGTGGTGACCTCTTGGACTTATTACTACCTTTCCTGACCTGTGGTATACAAGCTAGCTAAGCCTCTAGTAATGTGGACTTGAGTAACTCCCAAGCCTTTTCAAAAGATTTAACCCTAACTGTTCCTTTCAACTTCCTCTTTACCAGTTTTCTCATTTTAGAGAAGTTCCCTCTTTTAAAGTCAAAGGTAATTGTGTGAGATTTCCCAGTCACTTTCCCACTTGCATATAAATTAAATTTGATGCCATTGTGATCACTATTGCCAACTGGCTCAACTACATCCACATCCCGCACTAAATCACTGCAGCACCACAGAGTATTAAATCCAGGATCGCCTCCCCTCTGGTTGGGTCTATGACCAACTGTTCAAGGGCACAGTCATTTAGGATATCTAAAATTTTTATCTCTTTGGCTTGACTGGAGAATACATTTATCCAATCAATATGAGGGAAGTTGAAATCTCCCATTATTACTATTTCATTACCTTTATATGCTTCCCTAATTTCATTCTCCATCTCAAGTTCACCCTGAGCCATTTGGTCAGGGGGCCGATAGAACGTCCCCAGTACTAAATCTCCTTTGGGGCCTGGAATCGTCACCCATAAGGATTCTGTGGACGAGTCTGCCCTTTTTATGGTCTCTAGCTTATTAGACACTATGCCTTCCTTGATATACAAAGCAACACCCCCTCCAATACGCTCTTCCCTGTCATTTCTATACAGTTTGTAACCAGGGATGACTGTATCCACTGGTTCTCTCTCTCCCCACAGGTTCTCTCCCCTCCACTGTGACTAGCCCAAGGTCAGCCAGCTGGCTGCCTGTGTAGGAGAGGAGAAACAAATCCAGCTCACCAGATTAGCATCCGCTGCTCATGTGGAGGAGTGGGGAATCAAACCTGGTTCTCCAGATCAGAGTCCACTGCTCCAAACCACCGCTCTTAACCACTACACCTTGCTGGCTCCCAAGGCACAGCCACGATAATTTTGTACAGAAACAAGGAGAAGCAGCAGGACTACAACCTATGGGCTGTATCATATAAAGGGCAACTTCACATCTCGTAATGAAATGATCTTCCCCACTTGGTGCATTTCAAATTTATGCAGTTGCCAGACTTAGGCCATTGGCCTATTGTGCTCTGTCTCAGGGGCATCTGTGGCTTTTCTCAATGCTCTCTCTTGGGACACCTGGCCAGGGATTAAAACCACAGGGGAACGAGGAGGGGGATGATTTTCTTCTCTTCTCCACAGCCCCCACTGGTACTATGGTGTATTTGTTTATGAGTGTCTATTGACCCTTGCCCTGACCTGGATGGCCCAGGCTAGCCTGATCTCGTCAGATCTCAGAAGCTAAGCAGAGTCAGCCCTGGTTAGTATTTGGATGGGAGCCCACCAAGGAATACCAGGGTTGCTATGCAGAGGAAGGCACTGGCAAGCCACCTCTGTTAGTCTCTTGCCATGAAACCCCCCAAAAAGGGTCGCCATAAGTCAGCTGCGACTTGACGGCACTTTACACACACACATTGACCCTCAGCTGAGGATTTTTGGGGCATGCAGAGAGCTTCTGGGTGAAGCAAAAGGCGAGGAAGATCAATTCATCCAACTCCTCCCATGAGCTTTCCCCATCAGATAGAACCAAATATCTCATGTTTCTTTCCATAGTGTTACTAATAGCCATTATCCTGAACCTTCAATAACAGGGTAGTCTGAGTCATCCAAAGGCATGATTTAACTAATATATAGAAGGGTTAATCAGGTAGCTAACCCCTCCCACTGGATTAATGGGATTTAGCTTTGACTACATAATGTCTTACCTAAATACTAGTAATAAAATATCCATTGCTACTAAATCTCACCCTAGGAATAACGCTATCCTTAAACAAAATCTTGCCACATATCAGCTTTGTTACTCTGCCAAAAAGACGTTCCAAAATAATATTCTCTTTGCTTCGGGAAGAATGAGTGTAAGTACCAGAGTGCCAAGAGTTGGTCTATTTAAATTTCCCAGTAGCTGGCAGATGCTGGGAGATAAATAAGTACAGGACACTGACAAATCCAGTTCTACCAAAAAGAAACTTCTTCACATCCCAAAGACGGTCCAGTTTTTAAAGAGCTATGCTTAATATTTTGTGTGTGTCTAGAGATAGCTCCTGTGCAGCATTCATTGAGACAATATGCAGGGCAGGATGACAGAGAACTGCAAATATGCATATTTTTGCTCCTTTGGGGAAGATTTTGGAAAACATGAGATGTGCAGGGTTTTCTTTTCTTTTTTCTCTTCTGATTTGTTTTCATTTGTGGAA
Source organism: Euleptes europaea (assembly GCF_029931775.1). Classification (NCBI taxonomy): domain Eukaryota; kingdom Metazoa; phylum Chordata; class Lepidosauria; order Squamata; family Sphaerodactylidae; genus Euleptes; species Euleptes europaea. The sequence goes on from NC_079316.1 coordinate 36,583,047, forward strand.
ATAATCCGGGTCGCGGTTGGTGGAAATAAACATCGCTAGAAACATAAGATTGGCGCTGAAAATGACAGTCCCAAGTAGTTTTCCCTGTCCAGTATCTGAAAATCATTACACTATGCACTCCCAGCTCCCACCAGTGATATCCAAGGAGGCTAAACAGGCATGGAGATATGGTATCATGAATGCAAGACACAGGGAAAGTTGTACTAGATGTCCCATAGGGTGAAGAAAGAATGCATTATGGGACTGCAGAATCCCATTTCTTGCAGTATCCTATTTCAGTTTTGCTCTGAAGCACACATGGTTGAGGAACATGGGTCATGTATTTACTTTTGTTTTTACCTATCCTCACTCCCCAAAGAGGACCAGGTAGGCTTACATTACTATGTAGAAGAAGAAGAAGAAGAATTGGTTTTTATACCCCACTTTTCTCTACCAAAAGGAGCCTCAAAGCGGCTTACCGTGCATTTCTGAGCAGAATGCCTGGCCGCTGTTTGGAGGCACTGCAGCGGTGCTGCCTCCTCGCAGCACCAAAAATCTGTGCAACCCACATAAGCCCAAAAAAGGGGCTCTCCCAAGCCGTAACAGCTTAGGAGGCCACCTAACAGTGGCCCCGGGCCCAGGCCGGCGGTGTGACGCCCCAGGAATGCGTCCTGGGACGCCGCCGCGGCCTTTGCCGGTGTCCGGGCCTGGCACTGCTGTGGCAGCGGCCAGCAACCAGCATCCGGGCCTGCACGCCAGCGCTGGGGCCACAAACGGCGGTGTACACCACCCGGGCACCGGCGCTGTGGGCCCTTGCACCCTCGCAGGCCTTCGCCTGCCTCCAAAGGCCTTTCGTCCTGTCCGCTGGCGCAGCTCAGGAATGCGCTGTTACAATCACCTTCCTTTCCTGCCCCCCACAACAGGCACCTTGTGAGGTAGGTGAGGCTGAGAGAGTTCTGAGAGAGCTGTGACTAGCCCAAGGTCACCCAGCAGGCTGCATGTGGACTAGCGGGGAATCTAATATGGTTCTCCAGCTTAGAGTCCACTGCTCATGTGGAGAAGTGGGGAATCAAACCCAGTTCTCCAGATCAGAGTCAGCCACTCTTAATCACTACACCACGCTGGTATAAAAGCGAGAGAATCACAAGAGGATATAATGACACATACAAAAATCACAAGAACAAACGCCAACAGTCAGAAAAACTGCACCTAACATATCAGCATCAGTTAGAAAAGGTTCCCCTAAATCACAGTCTCACAAGCTTTACTGAAGACTGGCAGAGAAGATGTCCTCTCCACTTCTTCTGGAAAGTCAGAAGGAAGGGGCTACATTTGTGACCAGGCTGGTACGGCTCCTACTGTCAAAATGGCAAACAAGCACTACTGAGAGGACCAAAGTTGGCTCATAGCCTGAAGTTCAACAAAGGTGCCAGGTGGGTCAGTATAATCTTGCAAGAGACTCCTTCCCCCATCAAACTCATTGTTATAGGCAGGGCACCCCAGGCTAATAATCCCATCTCTCTCAAGTAGTAGATACTGCTTGTGCTTGGCTTTGCAGCAAGCATGTGGTCTTAGCTTCAAATGGGAGGGGTTCGCACAGCCATGGGTGGAGAGTCTTATAAAGAGGAAGCCACAACTCATGCATGCCCCATGAGGTCCCCCAGCCTCTTGCAAGAGATTCCCGTTTGTGAGATTGTATCATCCCCATGACACACCCTGGATGCCCACCACAGAGGATGCTGCCCGGCTGAGGAGGTGGCGTCGCTTTAAATGCCTCCATCTTCTCCAGCACACATGAACAGCTTCCAGTGATGAGTCCCCATCCCGGGACACTCATGTGTTAATCTACCCCCAACACCTTCAATGCACCAGATGATGTAGGCTCTTGCCAATTAAAGGGTCACAGCGAACCTTTAAACACATCTCGAGATTATCCGTTATTTTCTCTAATGGCCCAGGGTCTCTCTCATTTTGTTTTCAGTATGTTTCAATCTCCAGCAAGTCTCTGGGTAGCAGAAGCAAATCAGAGAATAATCACAGATCGTGTAGCTGTAATGGCAGGATAACTGATCATGCGGACTCCAGTATCTAAAACACCCAACCATATGTTAAACCTCTATGACACACATATGAAAATATGCCTGAAATTACTTTTAGCAGGAGTGTCGTGTGGGATTCCACTTCCACTGTATCTGAGTTCCACTGAAATTTAATAAAATGCCTGCAGTAACATCATCAACATTTTAATAAATACATCAGCAGCGCAAGTAGGAGAATTTTCTAGGCTGCAGATGGCAAATGTGTGAAATACAGGCTTTATTCTTAGTATTTCCCCACAAATGTCAGGCAGTGTTTTTGACATCGCACTTTTATTTTTTTTAACCGTTATGGTTATGTTTACATAATTTTATTGGAGCTGTTCTGAAATTGGCATGGAGTCCTACTGATGCAAAAGAAACATTTGACACAGCAATTGGGTGAATTACTGAAATGTTAACTATCGGCTCGGTTGCATTCTGCACTGTTTCCCCATTCTGCCCACCTGAGGATCCTGCCGCTTCAAGTATGGATGCCTCCAGCTTCACTGTTGCTAGTTCGGCACACACGACCCTCTCCCCTGACAGCTTCTACCACTGCTGCTGGATCGGGGGCTGCCTCTGTTGCTGATGCGTGACAATGCGCTGAGTGACGCTGCTGCGAGACACCATGCAAGGCAGTGAAAAAGAGCAAGAAGTTTCAGGGAGAGAAATCAAATGGAATGGAAGTTATGAGAACAATGTTGACTTTGCTTCACTGTGCTTGCATCCTGCTCTTTGTAGCTTGGGGAGCATTGTTGCCATTCTTTCATTTCCCTCTCTGAAACCCCTTTGAGATAAGGCAATAGATAGTAATTGGCCCGAGCCTGCCCAGTGAATTTCATAACTGCAGACCTCTATGCTCAGGTTTCCCCAGTCCTTGGTCAACAATTCATTTCACCATACAGATGAACTGTGTTTCATATAGATCTACTGTAGGGTACATATTCAGTCCTCATGTTAGGCATACATAACTGAGCAGGAGTTGCAGAGGGTGATCAGTTGGAACATTTGTGCATTTATCACAAACACAAATCACTGGTTTGCATATAAGACTACATCAGTAATGGCTACAGCAATTCCAGTGTTCCCTGAGCTGAAAAGTAAAATGTGGCCAATGATGTGCACAGTGGAGATGTGAATCAGTGGTACATGTGAAAGGAAAACAAAAGCCGAAGGGAGAAAGGTGGGACAGGGAAAAGAGGTTGGTGGTGAGCACAGGATACAGAGAAGTCGGTGCCTTTGGGAGCATTTTTTCTTGCTTTTATTTTTTAAAAATGCCACATCAAAGAATACACACAAATGGACCAAGATGACATAGATCATCACTCTGCACAGCCAAGAAATAGATTTGAAAGAATGGTGTTGATGGATTACAAGATCAGAAGTGGCACCTATTATCTTCTGCACCTTGTCTCATCTTGGGGCTTTTATGTTCTTGCGACCATCAGGTTTTGCTTTCAAAGCACTCCAGGATCTCTGGGCTGTGGTGACATCATTTCAGTGGTATGTTGGGGTTTCGCCAAGTTACTTCTAGGTTTCCACTTTCAGGGTTTCCAGCTGTTCAAATCAGCAACAGTCTCTTCGTATACACAAAACCATAGGTCTGTTGGGCTGCATATCCCTTTGTCTAATGGCTGCCTAGTATGTATGCCTCTCAGGTTCTGGTAGATTACTTGTGCCATTTCTATCCTTTCTCCTTTTTGGAACTGATTTCTCTGTTGCTTATTTCTCTGCAGTGCCAGATTTCATATGCAGCCATTCCTCATTCCCAAATGCTGCAAAGTTCATATGTATTCCTTATGTATCTTGCTCATCTATATCTCATACATTTCTGTCCATGATTTTACATGGGGCTCTTTTCTTGTGCCAGATTCTTATCTGCCAGGAATCGATATTCTGTCAAGTGATTTGTTTCCATATACCCCAGATTTCTTAGTGTTTGCATCTGTCCCACATAGTATTGAATCTAGTACCTACTGTATTTATTTTATAGTCAGACTTTCTCAAAAAGACTCAAGGGAGATGCATGAAATGTAATCCCTATGAATCTCTGTTGGCTTGGAACCAAAGGTGAGACATTGTGATTTGAAAAGTAGATCTAGCACTAGGATAGGTTTGTGGGCAAAGCTTGATAAAGTACAGTGTGTTGTTAGAAAAGGGTGAAAGAGATGTTGGGATGCTTCTGACATTCTCCTCACCTGAATTTCTCTCTAGATTTTGGAGCTTTGCATTACCTAGTCTTCTTGTTTTCAAGGGGAAACAATATGGTAGAAAACCTCCACTGTGGGAGGATAGTGATGTGGGTGTCACTACAAGGAAAGCAGGCACAATAAATCGAAGAGAGCTAATGAATGGGGGGAGGCATGGCCAACAACATGGGTCAAGGGGAAGTGGAGGTGAGAGAGAATAAGTAGACAGAGAACCATAGAGACAGTTGAATTAAAAATGTAGAACTAGCCTGAAGGAGAGAAGAGAGAAAGAAGAGGAAGAAAAGGAGACAGTAGAGGAAGAATACTAGTTTACAAGTCAGGCACAAACCCAGGTTAACTGAACAATGGAGCAACTGTATTGTGAATACAAAATGAACAAAATGGAGTGGGTACAGAAGAGAGTAACAAGGGTGATCAGGGGGCCTGGAGACCAAGCCCTATGAGGAAAGGCTGTGGGACTTGAGAATGTTCAATTTGGAGAAGAAGAGGCTGAGTGAGGGACATGTTTGCTCTCTTTAAGTATTTGAAAAGCTGTCACTTAGAGGAGGGCAGGGAGCTGTTCTGTTGGCATCACCACTTCATGGTGGTGAGGTAGGAGAGTGTTGTTGTTGCTCCTCCTTACAAGGTTAGATTATAGTGCTGCTGGATGCTGCAGACTGGAATTATGACATCGGAGTTAAGGGAGGCCAGCCATGGGCTGGGGATCCCAACTATCGGGGGGCGCAGGAGATATGGCGGTGGGAGCAGATTATATCAAGAAAGGTGTCGGAGATACAGATAAGCTCGGACACCTTCTAGTCTGCGTCCCATCCTGAGAGACGACAGTAGGAGGACCAGGAAGTACCCATCCCTGACACTGTTGTTGTGCAATGCCAGGCCCATTAATAAGACAGCCACCCTGCATGAGTACTTTGTCGTGCTGGGTGTGGACCTGGCTTGCATGACCGAGACCTGGGTGTGGGAGGGTGAGGCCGTTGCCCTGAAAGAACTGGTCTCCCCAGGTTATTTGGTCCTTCACCAGTCTCGGAAGACGGGCTTGGGGGGGGAGGGGTGGCTTTGGTTGTCTGGGAGGCTTTCTCCTTTAGGACCTTTCCTGACCCGGAGATTGAATGTATTGGTCTCATGTGGGAATCCGAGGAGAACTTGGCTATCTGGCTGGTGTTCCGGCCTCCCAATGCACTGGTAGATATCCTGTTGAGCTTGCTAGAGGAAGCGGCAGGCTGGGCCTTGGAGTTCCCCAGGCTTATAGTACTGGGGGATTTCAATGTTCATGCTGATGCCACCCCTTTTTCACATGTCCTGAACCTGGTGTCATCCATGGCACAACTGGGGTTCTCCCAATTTGTTTTGGGTCCTACAAATCAAGCAGGCCACACGCTGGATTTAATCTTTGGGGTCAGGATAGATTTGGATTTGATGCCCAGCAAGGAGGTTCCATGGTCAGATCACTTTGTGCTTAAGGCTCGGATAGACCTTCCGCCACCACCCTGTTTGGGCGGTGAGCTGATTTATGCTAACCCTGATGTTATTAGGCAGAGCATTCCACCAGGTCAGAGCCAGATCTGAAAAGGCTCTGGCCCTGGTCAAGGACAGCCGCACACTCCTTGGGCCGGGAATCACCAACAGATTATTGTCAGCAGAGCATAATGCTCTTTGGGGGGGTGTACAAAGAGAGGCAGTCCCGAAGATACAAGGGTCCCAGACCGTGTAAGGCTTTAAAGGTTAAAACCAGCACCTTAAATCCTATCCGATACTCCAGCTGGAGCCAGTGCAGTTGTTGGAGCACTGGCTGTATATGGTCTTGGGGCAAGGCCCCAGTAAGGAGCCTCGCCGCCGCATTCTGTACTAACTGGAGCCTTTGGGTCAGTATCAAGGGCAGCCCTACATAGAGCGAGTTACAGTAGTCTAGCCTAGAGGTGACCGTCGCATGGATAACCGTAGCTAGATCTGGGCGGGGGAGGTAAGGCACCAGCTGCTGGGCCTTGCAGAGATGGAAAAATGCTGCCTTGACCACAGCTGTGACTTGAGTCTCCATAGATAAGGAGGCATCAAAGATCACACCCAGGCTCCTGACAGCAGGCTCAGGTGTTAATTCTACGCCGTCAAGAGCCAGGAGCTGGCACCCCATCCCTAAGCTGCCCCGATCGATCAACAGAACCTCCGTCTTCGCTGGATTCAGCTTCAGGCAGCTTTTTCTCAACCACCCAGCTCTTTCTCAACCACCTGAAGGAGTTTCTCAGGGCCTGTAACACAGGGCTATTCTGCCAGGCCTATGGTTGAGGATGGCCACAGGCGAGATTAAGTGAGATCAGTGCTGGCCTCCCTACTCCCCACCCCCTCGTTCTAGTCTACGAGCCTGGCCGGGGAACGGCAGGCTAGAAGTATGAAAAATAAATGAATGAATGAATGAATGAATGAATAAATAAATAAATAAATAAATAGGACTTGTAATAATGGGTTTCAATTATGGGTGGAAAGGATTTAGGATTTTAGGATGTTAGAATTTTTTTTTACATTAAGACTAGTTCAGCAGTGGAATCGGCTGCCTAGGGAGGGGGTGAGCTCCCTCTCACTGGTCGTATTTAAGCTGTCGCTGGATGAACACTTGCCAGGGATGCTTTAGCCATTGAGCAGGGGGGTTGGACTAGATGGTCTCTATGGCCCTTCCCAACTCTGTGATTCTATGAATAATTGCCATCACAATAACTAGAACCACAGACCAATCCTTTGGGGATCCTGTGTCACCCACGGGTGGATCCATGCCAGAAAATGGAATTTTCTAATCAAAACAGTGTGTTCATGAAATTAGGTAAAATCCCTAATCTGGTATTGGATAATACACTCATTGAAAGAGAGAAAAAAGCTTTCTAGTCAGCAGAGCAGGAACATTCATCCACCAGTACGCTGCTGATTAATCAACATAGATTTTTGAATTTTGCACTAATGAAGTTAACCACTGATGCAAAATGAGTTTAAAGCTCAGAATCAAAGTCTATTATTTATATTTTTGATCTCAAATTGTATTGATCTTCTATAAAAAGAAGGCACAATAGATTATACTTTTTCAAATGAATAAATTTGATCTGAACAATGTGTACTCAGCTGGTGGTAAAACTCCGCAAAAGACTAATGAACCAAGGCCCTGGCTATATGCAGACACAAAACAGCAGGTTCAGCTCGTTAGATGTAAAAGATATTGAGTATTTCTATTCAGTGGGGCCACATTAGCATTGTTTTAAAACGATTATACTAACTAATACAATAAAGTCAACTCCAAACACAGCTATGAGGTCTTGATGAGAATGTAGATTGACTTGTTCTACTTGGTGGAAAACCCTCTGACCTTAAACATGCCACTCCATCTGTCAACATCTAGGCAGCAACAGCAGGGAGGAAAAATGAATGAGATGGCTTCAGAGGAGTAACTTTCAGAAATGTTTGCACAGCACTTTAACTGTGTCTCGTATTGAAAGATAATTTCCCACCTTACACTAGGGCGCGGGCAGATCATTTCTAAAATGAGAACAGTTTGATAAGCTACTCTTACAGAAGTCTCCAAACTTACACACACACGCATTTCATTATATTTAAACACTGCAGGAAGGCAAAATAAGAAACATTTATTTAGGTTGGCCTCTATGCAGGCAATAAATGGATATAAATATGAGATCACAAATAGCAACTTTTAGAAACCAGTGGGAGAACATTTCCATCTCCCAGCATAAACTATACAAACACTTTGAAAAGGAGATTCTAGCATGAAATTACTGAACTAGAATTTTTCCATGGAACAGATTCTGTTCATTTAGGACTTAACTGGGACTGCAGACTCCTTACTGCACTTGTTAACATAGAATAGCAGTGACTCCTGTTATAAACGGATCAATCTTTATGTGCCTTGTATACATTTGGGTTCTACATAAAAATGACAACAGTATGACTCTTGAGTTTACAGTGTTCTGAAGAACTACTGATTTTACAATTGGGTTACAAATTCTCTATTTTAAGTACTTATTAGCCTTTTTAAAGGCAAAGTTTTATGCACAGTCATGAGGTAGTAAATTGTGGAAATTCTGAGTAACAGCTGAGGAGCAGCAACAGAAGGAAACAGCAACAAGCTACATGTGTCATAAGAGCCAAGATGACTTAGAGTAAAAAATCTTGGGTTCAGTCTCTGGTACTTCCATTTCAAGGACCTCAAGTAGCAGGTGTTACGAAACATTTTTCTTTGCCTGAAACTTAAACTTTTGAATTGAACCAGAGTTGTCACAAAATTCACAGTGCAATCCAGGACCCATTGAGGTTAAGGGCTTAGAAAGGTATAACTCAATTTGGAATTGCACTGCAAGTAACATGACAGTGCGTACAACGAGAGCTTGCACGTGAGCTTGTGAAAGAGTTCATGTACATCATAGCCGCTTTCATTTTCCTACCACTGCAAAAGATTAAACATGTTGTTGCATAAGCAGAATAACATCTTTGGATTTACTTTCGGTTTTCCCTAGCACCAGGAATAAAAATGCCATTCTGTGAGTAGAAGACACCATCTGCATTTGGGCAGCATTGGCAACAACCTATAGTGACCATTAGTGCCTGTGGTGGTACCTTCTGAATTAATTAGCAGCTTGGTTTTTAAGTGGCAGAAAGAGCCCAGTTTGCCATTGTTATATTACTTGAATTCATCTCTAGAACAGGAATCTGGTCAACACTAAACGTAAATAGGAAATAAATGGATAAATGAAAAGGAGAGTATTAGTACATTTGCCAGGAAGAACTGGAAATGGAACCAGGAAAGAATTTCTTTACATTTTGTCAAATTTTTTGGCAGTCCTAGAACTGTGTGCTTCCCTTCCCAATCTTGGACATGCTTTTATTCATGTGCACTAGATATAGTTATTTTATTTTATTTATTTGCTGACTTCATTTATAGTCTATTTTTTCACTGAGATTCAAAGCACACTACAACTGAAATCAATGTGGCACAATGCATAGAGGCAACGTCACAGACAAAAGCAGCAATACAAGAATAGAGAGCAATGCAGTGAAACATGCAACAAGCAGAATAATAAGGCTGGCTGACAAAATTTGTTTCCAAAGCGGATAATTTTGCAAGGTGAAATAAAGCAAATTTTTACTTTATGTGCAGGAAAAAGTCTTTCTTACTGTAACCTGGGAAAAAAGTATAGTATGTGTGCCACTGTTGGCTAGATGATGCAAAATCCAGAGTACTGCTAAACCTACCTTTATGTGTGTGAAGTGCTGACATATGGTGACCTCAGCAAGGGAGTTTCAAGGCAAGTGACAAGCGAAGATAGTTTGCCATTGCCTTCTTCTGCAGAGCCTTCCTTGGTGGTCTCCCTTCCAAGCACTGATGCTGTTTAGCTTCTGAGATCTGATGAGATTAGGATGTATCATGCCACCTTCCCTCCCATTAAATACATAGTGTATTAATAAATGATAAGCATTTATATGTAATTGAAATCAAACTAGATCTAGTCCCTGAAGTTTGGTGTGACATTGACTTAGAAAGATTCTTTTGGTTCCAGGCTAATGATTGGCTACTAACCTAAAGACTGAAAGTAACCAAACAGCATTTGGTAGTCCTACCACCATTTAATCTGAGGTATCAAAGGGGCAAAAAAGATGGACCCATTGACATGTTATTTTCAGCTGTTTACCCATAGAAATGGTCAGTCTTCACAGGAGCAATGTAATGTGTGACCAGAGAATTTCTGGATCTCCGTACAGTCATTTGTAATTCCTGATGTCACAAATATGTCACTAGATTAAGGAAGAGTTGCCTTCACTGTAGAGTTCTGGAAATATAGCTCCAACCAAGAGAAAACCACGTACCATACAGGTGGGCTGAATGCAAAGGCCTTTTCTTCACTGAGATGGCTGGATCTTTGGGAAAGAATCATGTGATCACATGGCTGATTCATTCAACATCAGCTCCCAGCCACACCGGCTCTGAACATGGAAACGCAGCTCCCATCAGGTTTCGGTTGTATCAGAGGAACTGAGAGTTCCTTTCAATCACATGAGCTATTCATTAACACATTTGCCCAAAATATTATGTAATAAGTGGCTGACAGAAATATTCAGTTTGTATAGTCTAATTTTGAAGATGTTAGTAAGCTATTCAAAGCTGAATATTTGGATGGAATGTTATTTTCCATTTTTTTCCATGAAAACTTTTCATGCATTCCATATTTGTTTTGGTTTTTTTAAATTAAAAAAATATTAAAAAATATTGTACTGTAAGAAAAACCTTTTCAACAACATCTACATTTTATAAATGGGCACCATAAGAAGAATTTTAACAATATTGTTGTAAATATTAAAATATTTGTTTTAAAGCCCAAATGGCAAACCTGTCTTCCAAAGAAATAATGTTACATTCATCAGGGTATCACTTGGAAAAAAAATGGAAGAAAGAAAAAGAAAAAACGAAAGGTTCTCCCAACATCTGCTGAAAATATTAGCACTGGAAACAACGGAGCTGCTCAGTGCTATAGTATTTCCTTTGTACTATTCTTAAGTACAGTATCATGCTTGCAAAAGAATATCTGTGAAACATAACTCTTGCCTTTGTGGGGCTGGAGAATATGTTGGAATGCTTTAAGTAACTAACTGCAGTTGTTAAAACAAACACACCTCAAAGATGTCCTGGCGCTGAAAGAATTTCTGGTGCTGGACATTGGCAATTGTATTTTTATAGCAGAGGTGTGTGAGTGTCAAATTAGGAGGAAAATGTCTTTTAGTATTATAGGCCTTGGTTTTTATTACAGACTTCAACAGTCTATGGCAGATTTTAGGATCCATACATATTTGAAAGATTTGGTTCTTTTTCTCCTAACATGCAGTTTTGATCGCTAAATTCAAGAATGACAAAGTTAACACCTGGATTTGCATCAACAATATTCAATCCATACTTGGTCTCTCAAAGTGAAAAAGATTACAAGATTCCTCAGCCCACCCCCAAAACAGTTATATTACTTGTCTGATAGCAGGAAGGAAATTTGGTTTTGTTGAAGCTGTTTTTGGAATGTAACATTCAATTGCCTTTTGGTTATTGAAATTGTAATGAGAGAGTATCAAACATTCTTGTTCAGCTTTAAATTGTGCAACTCAATATGTTAATAGACAGATTTTAATTTGTGTATCATTCTTGGTAATAATGCGGTCTATTTAAACCTTCCATTAGAAATCTGTTATAATAATTTAACAGAAAATGTCAATGGAACCCTATGAAACTTTTGTTGCTATTTTAAAATTATGCATTTTGAATGGATCTCTTACTTTGCCATTATTATTACTGAAAAAAACCATATGCATTAAAATAAGACCCAGACTCATCTCTAAAAGCTTATGTAGGCTATAAACATGCAGGATTGAGGAAATATGCCAATATTTCAGGTGAATAATTCAGTATTTTAATTATGGACTCCAAGTAATGTTCTTTTTGTAAACCAAATGGGAATTGTAGGGCTTCTCTTTCATCCACCAGTTTTGCCAAAACACTATTTTAAACCTCATGGCCAATGGGGCAAATTATCTTAAAAACTGTGGGCACTGAAGGGTTCTTCCACTATGCTTTATAGTGCTGAATGGTTTTTTTAAATAAGTAGTGTCTATACTGTTGTCTCTGGGATTGTAATGCTCTGGAATAAAGGCTGAGCTTTTAAAACATGGCATGAGCCTTAAAAATAATGAATGCTTGGCCCAGTGGGGTGAATGGAGAAGCAACATTCTCCTGCAATTAGGGTTTGATATCGTTTGTCATCTATTATAATTCTGGATAAATTTGATGATGTGGAACACAGAACAAGGAATTAGAGCAAGCAGAAGCTGATAGTAAAATCAATCATCTTTGGGCACTCCCATATAGGAGTTTCCCCACAGTTCTGGTTTATGCTCAACTATGCTTCTAAATTAAAAGCAAGTCAGAAGTGCTCATGTGCCGAAAGATTTATTATGCTTTTAGAAGTGTGAGGAATAAGTCTAGAAAGAGAGAGCAGTGTGCTATAGTTTCCTTAAACATCCCACAGTTCCTTGTTATTCCTTGGGAAAGTGAGGGAGAACACAATACTAGAACAAAGATGAACAGGACACTGTACAACCAACTAGCATGGTAATCACACTATTTCCTTAAAAGTCTAGGTTGCCACTTGGAGATAGTATCAGGTATGGGAAGAATTCCCCCAGGGTTTCAGATCACATGTGTAAGGGTAGACATGTATACAGTTACTCATATACATGTGAGTCACCCTGTTATATAACCATTTTATTTATATGAATTCTACACAGGTACATGCTGAGGCTTAGACCCAGTGATTGGACTTCTCTCCCTCCCCCCCCCATGTTGCTGTAGTGGTTCTTGCATGAGACTGTTCTTTAGCTTGATGATGATAATAGAGACTGCTGAAAAAGCCACACATGTGCCAAGTGATTTCTTACAAACGATGGGTTAGATCTTGCAATGTAGAAGAGCCTCTTGCATCGGTAGGGTTGCCAGCTTTGGGTTGGGAAATACCTGGCGATTTGGGGAGGGGGGTTATAATGCCATAGAGTCTACATTCCAAGGTGGTCATTTTCTACAAGTGAACTGAACTCTGTCAGCTGGGGATCAGTTGTAATCTCAGGAGATTTCCAGCTACCTCCTGCAGGTTGGCCACCCTATGCATCAGGGAAAGCTCGTTTTGCCAGAGCAAATCTGTGGGATGCAACCTAAGTTGTTTCTCTAGCTGTTTCATCAGCCTCTCATATATATGTGATTTTTCCCATCAGCAAAATAATCCTTTTCTCATTGCCTCCCACTTGCAATAGACTTTACATTTAAAACTTCTTCTTGCCAAATATCTGATGCAACAAAATATCTGACACAACAGAAGAACACGCTGCTGTTATCTAGTTTTACAAACTAAGCCAACTATTTCATTAAGATTTTCCTATGAACACATCATAGATAAATTGACAAGTTGGCTGATTTAGCACAGATGATTGTATACTTTCTTGGGCAGTACAGTCACAAACCAATTGAAGACAATTGGTACTTGAAGTACTTGAAATTCAGCCAGATTAGTTCTATTGAACTCACATACCTGCATCTATTCTTGGGTCTTGTGTTCACATCTTATTTGTCACATGAATGCTACTTTAGATTCATCCAGGCATCACCACATAGTAATCCATTGCTTGCTATGGTTCACTATGGATTAGGCAGCCCCCACCCCATTACTAGGGTTGCCAACCTTCAGGTACTAGCTGTAAATCTCCTGCTATTCCAACTGATCTCCAGCAGATAGAGATCAGATCACCTGGAGAAAATGGCCACTTTGGCAATTGGACTCTATGGCATTGAAGTCCCTCCCCTCCCCAAGCTCCGCCCTCCTCAGGCACCAAAAACCTCCCGCCGGTGGTGAAGAGAGACTTGGCTACCCTACCCATTACACATTTGCAGTAGTATCGACAAAATAGCTGAATCATTATATTGTGCTGCAACGAAGAACATTTAAAGGTACTATTCATAAAGCAACCATGCAGTGTAAACTACAGTGTCCTTTATAGAGAAATCTAATAAACCTGTGTCACTTTAAGAGAAGGAAACTTTCACAAGCAGGAAGAGAAGACTAGAAGAGAAAGGAAGATGCTACAATAAACAGTTGTGCAGTTTAGCTTTTCTCAGTGAAGTCAGAAACAACTGAAAACAAGCCGTAAATCTATGATGTCTGCATTAATATGATTCAGGATCATGGATCACAATGAAAGTTTTATCAACACTTTATTTGAAATACATTTTTTATTTTTACAATCAGGCCAACGTGCAATATAAAATTCACTTCACATTTACAAGTCTTCTTCATAGAAATTTCTTCATTGTTGGAAAAAATAATGAAAGGGAACTTTCCTGGAATTATCAACATGTGTGTACATAGGCATGTGGTATGAAGTGTGCACAGGTCTCAGCAGTTCTGATTTGAGTCATTTCCCCATACCCTTTTTCTTATTAAAGTCAAAGGACTGTCATCTTCCCCATTCTTAAAACTCAGCTAGTATCATTAAACCTTTCTTGAGCAAATACAAGCTTAAAAGTTCTACTTATGAGTTAGGGGATGCAAAGACTACACATGAAAAGCTAACCTTGTTTCATCTTATTAACTACTTTTCAATATCTTGTTCCCTTCTCTTTTTGTTTTACCTTTGCATGATACCTGATATTTGCAGCTATTAAGTGAAAATTATGTGAAACAGCTGCAGTGACAGATAAGATTAATTATCTTTTGCATGGCTGACATTTTACCCTGCTTGTAACTTGGGCTGCTTGATCCTGCTTCCATAGCAAAAAAGCCAAGCCAAGTGAGGCTGACTGGCTGCTCCAGTAAGGGCTTGTCTGCAGCTCCTAGGCCAGTGATGGCGAACCTTTTAGAGACCGAGTGCCCAAACTGCAACCCAAAACCCACTTATTTATCGCCGAGTGCCAATGCGGCAATTTAACCTGAATACTGAGGTTTTAGTTTAGAAAAAACAACGCATACATTAACATCTTTTGCCTTAAAAGAAAAACACAATAACAGAGCTTTCAATGATACAAACAACTTTTTATTGAAAGGTAAAAGTTTGCATTTGGCATGCTGAAGCAGACCCTTACCTCTCCCACCTGCAAACTCCACCGGCAAACGACACCCCCCAAAAAAACCCAGACTATGCAAATGGAGGCTGATCCCCCCCACCCCCTCTGGCTGAAGCAGACCCTTCCCTCTCCCACCTGCAAACTCCACCGGCAAACGACACCCCCCAAAAAAACCCAGACTATGCAAACGGAGGCTGATCCCCCCCACCCCCTCTGGCTGAAGCAGACCCTTCCCTCTCCCACTTGCAAACTCCACCAGCAAATGACACCCCCCCCAAAACCCAGACTATGCAAACGGAGGCTGATTCCCCCCCCCCAGCCATTTGAGCTTTACCACTCAAACCGCTGCGGCAGCTCTCTCTCTCTCTCTCTCTCTCTTGGCAGGCGGACGCCCTGGTGGGAGGGCTTGGGGAGGCGCAAGCATGCTCCGCGCGGCAGGCGACTCACGAGTAGGGAGGTGACTCACGAGTAGGTAGCCGGGGAGCACCAAATGCAGCCTAGCTGCTGCTGCCGGGCGTGGGAGGGCCTCCGGAGGCGGCAGGCAGGCAGACAGCTCCTGCCTCGGACCAAAAAAACTCCTGGGAACCACGAGGCACCCGGGAGGCTACAGTGGAGGTGGGCGGAGCAGAGCCAGAAAGGCCAGCGACTTGCAGGAAGAGCTAAGTCACGGCCTCAGCTCAGCGAGGGAGGGGCGAGGAGCAGCTGAGCCGCGGCAAGCCGGGCGTGCCGGCGGAAAGAGCGACGCGTGCCGGAAATGGCACGCGTGCCATAGGTTCGCCAACACGGTCCTAGGCCATGACAGGAAGTGGGAAATGTGCCTCTGAGTTATGCTAAACCCTATCTGAAGAAGGGAGCTGTGACTCACGAAAGCTCATACCCTGCCAGAAATGTTGTTAGTCTTTAAGGTGCTACTGGACTCTTGCTCTTTTCTACTTCTAGAAAAGGGAAAGAGTGACACAAGAGGACTGCACACATCATTCTGAATATGCATGATTCATTTTAAGTAGTAGCAGAGGGAATGCAACAGCAGTTGTGTTAATCTACCATTGGGCTTATTATACTGTGCCTCACAAAAACCAAGAGGGCAGCAAATTGTAAGAGTGAAGGCAATGGCCTCAGAGAAGTAGGGTTGCCAGGTCCCTCTCTGCAACCAGAGGGAGGTTTTGGGGGCAGAACCTGAGGAGGGTGGGGATTGGGGATGGGAGGGACTTCAATGCCATAGAGTCCAATTGCAAAAACATCCATTTTCTCCAGGTGAACTGATCTCTATCAGCTGGAGATCAGTTGTAATAGCAGGAGATCTCCAGCTACCACCTGGAGGTTGGCAACCCTACAGAGAAGTTCCCCAAGGAACAAGGATTTTCCTCCTAGGAAGTTTGGCAAATGGCAGCCAGCCTGGTAGAGGAGCGGCCACTTGTGCCTGCCACATCTGACCCATTTCTGGTGGTGGCAGCAGTTCCCACCCACCTCACATGGGTCAAAGGCTGTACCTTGCTTGGACCTTGGTAACAGGGGGTAGGTACAGTGGGAGGCTGGTGGAGGATAGGGGTGGCAGGTGGCAGTAATTTGGGGGTCTTATCATGGGGTTTTGTTTTTGTCCCAGGGCCCCAGAATTATTTACACTGCCCTGAGCAGTTCCTGTGCAGACTTTATATGGACAATGCATATCATCTGTATGTATAATAGATCTACAGTGCTATTTATTGATGCTCAAATAAAGTTGACACATTTGGAGAGAAAATCTGATGCAAGAAAATAAGAAATGGTACAACGCCCCCCCCCCACCCCGCATCTGATTCAATTTGCTCAAAGGAGTGAAACCAAATTGGGAATTCCTAGGTGGAAATTTCCCACTGAAATCAGTTGGTTTAGATGGGAATAACTTGGCATAGGATTGCACTAAAACCAAAAATTTATTCATTTGTTTACTTTAAATTCTTCTATCTTGACTTTCTTCCCCAAAAAGGATCCAAAGTGACATACAAGGAAGTTTAAAAACAGCTGTCATAATATAACAGCAACAGGACAACTCAGGAAAAGCCACTGCTCTTTAAAACAGAGAAGCTTTTTTCAAGAGTCACACTTTCGATTAGGATTGCCAACAGATCAGGCAAAATGACTGACCTATTTTTGTGACTGTGAAAGAGGTTTGAAGGGCAGAAATCAGCAGAAGTTTTTGATCAAATGGAGATAAACATTATTATCTGTCAATGTCAAGCTACCATAAAAGGTATACTTACAGTGGCTCCTCGGAAAACTAGCAACTCTACTGCCCCGCCAAAGTGATCAAACACATTCCTTTATCCCGTCATTGGATGCATTTAACATCTTCCTCCGAGTATTTTTTATTGATCAGAATATGTCTTTTCAGCACACAATGACTGGCAAAGTGTCCCTCTATCAGATGAGAAAGATAAGGGTGAAGATAACTTATGGGTGGTAAATTTAGAAGCCTAACTTTCCCCCCTCATGTTTGCTCAGCTGCTATTAAACAGCCTTATTCCCCAGTGTTCTCTAGGATGCCATTTCATTTTTGGTGTGTGTGTGTGTGTGTGTGTGTGTGTGTGTGTGTGTGTGTGTGTGTGTGAGAGAGAGAGAGAGAGAGAGAGAGAGAGAGAGAGGGCTAGTCAGGATTCAGAGAAAAGTTCAAAGGGAAGCACTTTGAGGCAAACCACTTTTTTCTGAGAAAGGTAGACTGCACATGCTGAGGAAAAAAACCCCAAACAAGATTAGGGGGCATTTTTCACGGTAGATTTTGCTTCTGTTTTGCCACGGACTAAAAAAACCCCATGATTTAAATGTTTTTTTCATGGCCGCGATTTATCCCTGTCAATCTCGATGTAGTTTTGGTTTTTCATGGGAACAAAGCACGCTGTATTTGTCAACGGTTTGGTCTGTCCCTTTTGCAGGAGGCCTCCCCTTCCAACAGGCTCATTGTTTATGCCTGCCCCCAGCTCCGCCCCAACTCCGCCCAGCCGATTACCTCGTGCGGTTCACCAGCTCCAGCGCAAAAAACAAGCACCAGTCCCTCTGGTCTCCTCCATTTTTCTTCCACCCTCGCTCTGTTCTGCTTTTGGAACAGTCAGATTCCAAATTGGTGGGGGGGGGGGCAAGGTAGCACTTTCCTCAAAGCTTCCCTCTATTTTCTATAGGTGTGGAACCCATTGCCCATTAATGATAGACAGGATTGGGGGGCAGGGAATCCATGTGCCTAGAGAAGTGTTTAGCTGAAAGTGGGAATGGCGGGGGGGGGGGGAGAGGAAAGAAGGCCCCTGGATTGCGCGCCGGCCATGATCCGGCCACATTGCATCATGAGAGACAGGAGGGCTCCTAGCTTGCACGCCAGCCCCGATCCAGCCAGTGTGCATGGCGGGGCGGGGGGGGGGAGAGGAAAGAAGGCCCCTGGATTGCGCGCTGGCCATGATCCGCTCTCAGGATGCACATTTTTCCCATCCGAATTCTCAAAAATCCCCCTCCCCTCTGGGGTAGAGGGGCATGGCGGGGGAGGGGAGAAGAAAGAAGGCCCCTGGATTGCGTGCCGGCCATGATCCGGCCACATTGCGTGAGAGACAGGAGGGCTCCTAGCTTGAGCACCAGCCCCGATCCAGCCAGTGTGCATGGCGAGGGGGGGGAGAGGAAAGAAGGCCCCTGGATTGCACGCCGGCCATGATCCGGCCACAGTGCATCGAGAGAGAGGAGGGAGATAAGAGCAGGCTGGCCGCCCCTCTTCAGAAGAGTGATGGGAGGGAGTTTTGCCTTGGGTTTTCCGCTCTCAGGATGCACATTTTTCCCATCCGATTTCTCAAAAATCTCCCCTCCCCTTTGGGGTAGAAGGGCCAACAGCCCCTTCCCTTGAACATCCCCCCTACGGGTCCAGCTGCCCTAGGCTGAGCTGCCACCACCACCACCCCCAGCGCATGAGGAGCACATGGCTTGGCCCCGCCGGTCTCCCCCTGGAGCCATCCTTCTGACGTCCCCTTGGGCTTGGAGGTGTGGGCCCAGCTCCAAGGCCCATCCCGGGCCAGCCGCCAGCCTCCGGGACGGAGGGAGAGAAGTGCCAGGATTTTAGGCAGGCAGGCAGGCAGCAAAAGGGGCTGTATTCTTGTCTGAGCGCGAAACTCCCCCAGCCAATCACCGTTCTTGGGGGAGGAGAAAGGAGACATCCCGGGGAGCGAAGCAAACATTTTTTCATGGGCATCCGAGCAACAAAACAAGCGTCCACAGGAAAGATAGTCTCAAAAGTGGTTTGGATTGCCTCTCTTAACGTGGCTTATTTTGCTCAGTGGGGGAAAAGCCGGATCTGCAGTGAATAACCAAAATTTGACTCCGACGCAAATCAGCATCGAAACAGCAGCAAATCTCTGTGAAAAATACCCCTAAGTCGGAAACTCCATTGAAACCAACAGGAACACTGGCACTTTCACACAGCCCAGATAATGCACTTTCAATCCACTTTCAGTGCACCTTAACGATAGTTTGCAAGTGGATTTTGCCAGTTCACACAGTAAAACCCACCTTCAAAGTGCATTGAAAGTGGATTGAAAGTGCATTATTTGGGCTGTGTGAAAGTGCCCTGGGATTCAGCCACAATTAATTTTTGCTGCACCAGAGCTAGAGGGTGCAATCCAATTTCTGAAAACTTCAGCGGCATTTTCCATTCACCTTCATAAGAATATTTCTCATGGTTAAACCGCCCTCCGCCCATACAGGTATACAGGGATTCCTGAAGAATATTCAGATGTGGTCTGAAACACTGGGAGTAGGAGAGCCAGGGACTCGTGATGCGACGTCGATATTGTCTGCACCCAGCAATTTATTGAAACTGAGCCACTGTTGGTGCAATACTGTTGTGCGTGCCACATCAGCAGGGCAATGGCATCCCTGCCTAGGCTGCAGCTCTGTGGTATGCGGACTAGACAAGTACAGCAGCCGGGGTCCCAGTTTAAACAAATTGCTGGCTGCATTCAACATAACAGAAGTAAGTTCTTCTTGCCTTCCAGTGTCATATGTAAACTGGGCCTAAGTAGATCCTTGAGCGTCTCATAGTCCTTTCTCAGTTTGTGTACAGAAAATAGAAGAAGAAGAGTTTGTTTTTATTTGCTGACTTTCTCTACCTTTTAAGGAGGTACACGTATTTTGAATAGAAAAGGTGACTTGTATACATACTACCAGTACCTATTAGAATTGCTCAGTACCATAGCCCTTTAAAAAAAGCACCCTGAAAAAAGCAAATCAAACTATTCCCAATTAATTTCAAACCAGAAAAAAAACCTTGACCATCACAGTCTATATTTTTAAATTGTGTCACGTAACTTTAGGAGAGAAGAAGAGTTCAGTTGAGTTGAAAACAAGAAAGCCAGGAGGTAGTTTGAAATGTTAACTTGATTTAATTCAGCTCTCTGCCCTCACACCTGTTCTCAATATCCCCAGATCTGCAATATGATCCTTTGAGGAGTGAGATGTAAGCGGGCCAATGAGAGCTACCCGTGGTATTTGGTTCCGCGTTGCTTTTGGGTAAGTGAAGGAGGATGAGTCGAAGAAGCTGCCAGCCTGTATCAGAGAGAGGGAGAGGGGGGAGCTACACATCGACCTTAATTTCTAAATTAAATGCATGGCCTGGATATTCTTGTTATTTCTAGATACATGAGTCCTGGATGTTAGCGATGAGGGCAGAGTACTCTGCATGTGTTCAAAAAGCACTTTATTCCATTTAGATTATACTTTCCGCATCTTAAGGGACTGAATTCTGGCATTGACAAGATGTTCTGTGTGGTGTGTGTGCGCCAATCCTTCCCACTTTCTGTAGTTTTTATTTCAAATATGTCGAGTCGTCTTCAATGGGTGAGTGATCCAAGCTAAGCCTTTTGGCTAGAACCTGCTGTCAAATGTACGCTTGTTTGCCCAAGTCTGGCAGCTCTGTGGTTTTAAACTAACATCAGTCTGCTTACTGTATGGAAACAAAATCCAGTGTTGAAATGTAATATTTATTATGATTGCTTTTGAAGCTATACAGACTTATCACACAACAGTTTTCTGATGCTGACAACCTCAACCATTTGCTGTTCAGGGCAGACCTAGCCAAGCGGACCTACTTCCAGGTTTTATCCTGAAACATGAATGAATGTTTCTTGCCGAAATGCTTTTAAACAACCTCATGTGTTCCCCCTAAAAAGAGTCTGAGACTGCTAAGGGCCAGCATTTTAAAAAAACTGACAGAACATCTGTGCCTCTATTAGTAGCACAACTAGCAGAATTTAAGTGCAGTTTTTCCAAGCATGGAGATTGATAAAATTCGTTATTATTTATTTATTTAGAAAATTTCTGTGCTGCCTCTCAAGGGAACCTGTCCAAGGAGGCTAACAAAATAAAGCATAATAAAAACATAATACAATGAGCAGCTTAAAATAAGCTTTACAGTTTTCAGGCTAAAAGCAGGACTATAAAAATTGTGATAAAAGATCAAACCTTTAATGAAAAGCCTGGGTAAAAAAGAAAGGGTTTGTCCTGGGGTCTAAGAGACAGTAGTGTAGGTGCAAGGCAAGCCTCAAAGGGAAGGATGTTTCACAGATGAGGTGCCATCACTGAAAAGGCCCTGCATTTTGCTACCCTCTCCACCTCCAACAGCTGTGGCACAGAGAGCAAGGGTTGTGAGGAAGATCTTAGCTAGTGGGCTCCTGCCAGTCCTCCCCAATGTGGGTGCGGGGATTCCCTAGACCCTGCATTCTGCCACCAATCAGCTGGCTGGCAGGAGGACTTAATGGCAGTGGTTGGAAGCTTGGGCTAGCAATGCAGCTGCATAGCTGGCCCAGGCCTCACCCTGCTGCCAGTAAGACACCCCCCCCCCAGTTTCCAGCAGGAACCTGGCAATGCTAGCTAGACAGCATAAGAAGAGGCAGTCCTTCAAGTACCTTTCTACAAACCATTTAGCGCCTTAAAGGTAAGAACCAGCACTTTGAATTGTGCCCAGAAATAACTGGGCAGCAAGTGAAGATATTTCAGCACTGGGGTAATACGATTAAAAAAAATCGATCTGACATCCAGCTGTAGAAGGAACAATGCTTCTGTTGAGAAAGTGACAGTAACCCTAAACCTTGCCTAACTTGCAAGGATCTCTTTTCTAATTACAATTAACATAGAAAATAACACTTCCCATCCATCCAACCACTACACATTCATTTGTTGATTTGAAGGAGTCTAAATGTTTGCATACACACATTTGCAGATGTGTCTGTTACAAAAACACATCTGTACCCATTCATCATTTATTCTCCCTCACATTCAATCTCATTCACAGTGCTCATATGCCCCATTCATGTACCTTTCTCTTGCACACACACACACACACACACACACACACACACACACACACACACATCACACACACATCACACACACACAAACACTTGTGTTACTTATCCTATTTTCATTTCATTCTTTCTCACCCAGATCCACACTACAACTACAGACTGACTATGGCTGTGAATGTGCTTCATATTCCCTTTTCTCCTCATCAACTGCCCCCAGTCAAATCTGTTCTTAGCCCTTGTATACTTACTATTATTTTTTAAATAGCCAAGCCATAGCATTTTCAGAAACAGTCATCGTAGTAAATCAGTAGCTGAACCAATGTCTAGGGAGGGCTTATATTCATCACTAGAAGCCAGGATTCTAGGATTACCAGACCCCCACTGGGGGGGGTGGATCCCCCGCTTTGGGCCCCCGCTCCCTGGAACCATCCAGCCGTCCAGCAGGGTCTTACCAGGCATAAAATCAGGCCGAGGCCTTGATGTCACTGGCCCTATGACTAGGGCTGCCAGGTCCCCCCTCTCCTCTGGCGGGAGGCTTTCGAGGCAGAGCTGAGGGGATCGCGCGTGTGCAGCCGTGCTGACGTGTGTGCGTGTCACTTCTGGTTTACAGCCGGAAGTGCCGCATCGCTAGGGGCCTTTTACCACTCAAACTCCCAGTTGTAAACCGGAATTGACATGCTGCGGTGTGTACACGCACATGCATGTTTGCCTGGTGACTCTCAGCTGGTCGGCGGGCAGGGGGGTGGATTGCTGGGGGTTTGCCCACCACCACCAGGCACCTGGCAACCCTAACGATGATGTCACTCCTGAAAGTGACATCAGCATGTTGCTGGCAAAACTCTTTAGTAAAAAATGCTTCTACCATAGAGTTTTTGCCCAAATACCAGAGCATCTCCTCGACACTGGCAATGTGATGACATCACTTCCAAAGGTGACATCATCGCACCAGCTATGTCAAGGCCTAGGCCTCATCTCGCACCTGGTAAGACCCCCCGCCCCTCCCTTGCCAGTTGCCGGGGGTACCTGCAATCCTACAGGACTGGCAGTCTGTGCTGTCAGTTTTTATCTTTTGTCTGATTTGGGCAGCAAATCTCCATATTCTGTGAGTGAATCTGCTACTTCAGTCATCCCCCTACAACCAAAATTGTTCCCTGACTATTATCCATGCTTGCTTTGACTTGAAAAATATATAGGTACTCCTTTGCCATTTGCTACTGATTGGATATGCAGATTTTTTTAGTTTAACAGACACAGATGTCACATTTCCGTAGGGTGAAAAAGTATATCCATTATAATGACTTTGGCACTGCATTTTAAAATAGTTATATGTATTACATAAATTACAGGATGTTTGGCAAAGATATAATTTACAGCTTCCAGAATCACAGGGATTTCATTGTGAAGTGTGCTGAAAATCCTCTAAGCATATCTTATTTTTGAATCTCCTCTCTCTGTCGCCTGTAATTTAGGGCACTTACGACTCGAGCTGTTGAGAAGGAGACAGCTACAGTTGGGAAAACTTGTCACATTGTAAGGAGGAAACTGATCAACGCTTCTGCCACATGTCTTTGCAGGGACATTAAAGCTCAGAGCCTCTTGTTTCCCCTTCCCCCTCTTATTTAAATTCAGGGTCCTTCTTAGGCACACACTGGACACACTCCAATGAATGGACTGAACATCAGATGAGCCTGTGATTGTAAAAATTGTCTTAATATTTAATTACTTTGTGCTTTGTAAAAGTGAGAAAACATTATTAACCCTGTTCATTATTAACCCTGTTCATTCACACAATGTGAATGAATGTAATGGATGTGCATCGTCAAGCCCCACCCCCTAGCTATGTGCACGTACCTATCAATTTTATCTTGCCCTTTATCCAAGAAGCTCTGGGCAGCATACATTGTTCTCCTCTCCCAATTTTATCCTCACAGTCTGTGAGGTACATTAGGTGAGAGAGAAAGTGGCTGGCATAAGGTCATGCAGTAGGATTGCCAACCTCCAGGAACTAACAAAATAATGACACTTCTGTGTACAAACAATAGTGACACAAAATCTAACACAGAAAGGCTACACAATCCAAAAGGCTGTACCAAAATTATATTCTATGCAGACCAAGTGCATCAACATACAAAGCCATGACCGTAATACAACACAGCCATGGCATAAACCACAATATTAGTATAATAAATTCAGTTGTACAATCTGTAGTAATCTTCTTAATTCTAATTACAGGTACAACACAGGTAAGTGAGCTCAAGAGCAGAAGTAGAAGACGGCCGTTTCAATTTCTTTGTCAGTTCCACTTCTTGGACCCAATATCATGTTTCATGCTTCACCTTGCATTCCTTGCCTTACAGCATTTCACTTCATGGACCCCATGCCCTGAAGGGAACTTTGGAAGTGCTGTAAGCAGGGCTGTTGAATTTTTAAAAATTCAGATTTGGGTTTAAATGGCCTTTTTTTATTTGGGAAATCCCAAATTCCCCTATACCGGTATAGGTAGGAATTCGGGTTTAAATTCGGGATTCCCGAATAATTCGGCCATTTAAAGCCATTTAAACACATTCGCAGCTTTCCGCGGCTCTGGGGGGGCATTTTTGCAGATAGAGGTCCCAGATTTTCAGGGTAGCTTGAAGGGACTCTCCTTGCAAGAATCCCCATGTTTGGTAAAGATTGGGTCAGGGGGTCCGAAGTTATGGGGTCTGGAAGGGGTCACCCCATCCTCCCCCATGGAAATGCATTGGCAAAGTGGCTGTGTGACTCTTTAATCTGATCTAATGTATCTCAATGGGGAAACCGGGCTTTAAACAGTGGGTGGGAAAGTTCACCCGGTGCCTCCATAGAGATACTATGTGATACACTTTGTTTCCATGGAGGTGCCGGGTGAACTTTCCCACCGTTTAAAGCCCAGCTTCCCCATTGAGATACATTGCTAAGGTCACATTAAAGAGTCTGAACACAGCCACTTTTTCAATGCATTGCAAAGGAGGAGGATGGGGTGACCCCTTCCAGACCCCATAACTCCAGACCCCCTGACCCAATCTTTACCAAACATGGTGGTTCTTGCAAGGAGAGTCCCTTCTAGCTACCCTGAAAATTTGGGACCTCTACCTGCAAAAATGCCCCTGCAGGAGCTGCAGAAAGTTGGATATTAGGGAATGGCAAATTCGGCTTTGCCAACCTCCCGGATTTTGCTGATTCGATATACCCGAAACAGAAATTTACCAAATTGGCATTTATTTGGTACTTTTTTGTTCGGTTTTTACTGAATCAACAGCCCTAGCTGTAAGGCAAGGAACACAAGATGAAGCATGAAATTTAGGGATACAAAGACTGGGAAATTAAACGTTTCAGACTTGGGAACTCTTTAACAAATGGTATGCAAGGTTCCCTGGCACAAACAGTACATTTAAACAGAAGATAGAACTCTTGACTTATAAGGTGGAAAGCTGGCTCTTTCATTTCAGGTTTGGGTAGATTCACCACATCTAATATTATTCTATTGTACCCTTAGCACCTGTAATAGTAAATGTAATATCCATTTAACATATTTTCTCTTATTGTGCTATACTAAGGTCCTCTGTACTGGGACTAAAGTAGTGAGAATGCATGTAGTTGCTCTCTGTCTGCCTATTCCGGGTGCTGAGGGAAATGAATTCTGGTTAACCCAAGAGCCTGCAGGTGGTTTGGAGCTATGGCTGTGTGCTGAACTCGGTGCAGCAGGCAACAGAAGTGGGTTGTAGCCCATGAGCAGGAGAGCAAGACCCTTGCTGCTGCAGGGTCTAAAAACTGACTGAAGTCCTGTTGTAAGAGGGAAAGGCATAGGGTTGCCAACCTCTAGCGGCCATTTTATTTTCAGGGGAGCTGATCTCTGTAGTCTGGAGAGCCATTGTACTTCCAGGAGCTCCCCAGGCCTCACTTGGAGTATGGTAACCATGAAGGAACCAGGCTGTAATGTGCCAGTATGGAGATAGGAGCTATGGCTGTTTACACTATTCAGAAGTCAGCTGTTTGGTTTTGGAGCTCGGGGAGTTAACATGGTAAACCAAGGCTTCTTAGGGAAGACAGTGATGATAAGCCTCACTTCTTTTTGTGCAGTGGTAGAGAAAATCGGCATATAAAAACCAACTCTTCTCCTCCTCCTCCTCCTCCTCTGGATAAAGGCCAACACACAGAAGCTCAGTCCAGATAAGACTTAGTTGTTGATGGCACTATGGCCAAACAGAGATGGCAGTTTCAGCCTGTCCAGAATATGGTTGCACTCCCCTAAAAGAGTTGCCACTTATCTAATAATTGTGGGGGACTTCCCGGTTATGCTCCCACTCTCAATACAGGGGGAAAGAGGGGGAGTAAAAGTGCATGTGTAAGTCACTGCCTGTTTCAGAGCAGGAAGTGACATCATGAGTTTCAGGAATTTCAAATTTTCTATGGTAAAATGTTATGATGTTACTCCTGTGTCAAAACAGGAAGTGGCTTCCAAGAAGCCTCTGCCCCCACGCATGCTCCCTTAGTGTTTACAGCTCTTGGTTGGGAAATACCTGGGAATTTTTGGAGTGGAGGTGAGGAGGAACTTTTAGGGTGGAGACTGAGGAGGGGGGATTTGAGGGGGGGACAGACTTCAATGGGGTATAATGCCATAGAGTCCACCTTCCAAAGTGGCCATTTTCCCCAGTTGAACTGATCTCTGTCACCTGGAGATCAGTTGTAATAGTGGGAGATCTCCAGCCATCACCTGGAGGCTGGCATCCACATGTTAGGGGTTATGCTATATTTGTGCCTTCAAATGAAGATAATCTTATTTATTTATTTATTTATTTATTTATTTATTTAAATAGGTGTAGCCTACCTTTTCCTGTGTCTCAAGGCAGCTTACAAATCATAATTTAAAGCATAATAATTTAACAACAACAAACTAAAACCCTAAATGATTCCCTGCCCCCAAAAGATAGCTGCAATTTGTACCCAATTAAAAAGCTTTGGCAAATTAAATGGACTTGCTAGGTACAGGCTTGAAAGGTACAACTTAGCCACATTCATTCATAGTCTGGTCACATCCATATTAGCTAAATGTTACTGCACACACTATATAAAGGGCTGGCTTTGAAGACTGCCCCAAAGCTTCAGCTTGTACAAAATTTAGCCGCAAGATTACTTGCTGCCATGGGCAAAGGAAGCACACCTTGCTGGCTTTAAGAGATATGCTCTGCCTACCAATTTGCTTCCAATCTAGGGTTGCTGGTCCCCCCAGCTACTGCCAGGAATCCAAGCACAATTCAATGTGATAGTTAGTGTCTAGGGGGCCAGGGTGTTTTCAGGTGCAGCCTGCAGATTTCCTGGAATTACAGCTGATCTCCAGTCTACAGAGATCAGTTCCCCTGAAGAAAATGGCTGCTTTGGAGGGTGGACTCTGGCGTTTTACCCTGCTAAAGTTCTTCCCCTCCGCAAACTCCATCCACTCCAGGCTCCACCCCCAAATCTCAAGGAATTTCCCAACCCAGCATTGGCAACCCTAAAAGCAACAAGTGCAGCTGTGCCTAACAGGAAAGAGGAAATGTATGTGTAACAAGGAAGGAGTGCTGAATTACTGCTGTTTAGGATTCTTAAGCCTTTGGGTTTCATTTATTCACGGAAACAAACATTTTGTATTGGACAAAATAACCTCATTGGTTGATATTCAGTTAGTCAAAATGCTGTAGAATTTTTCCTACGTACAGAAAGATCAGGAACTGACTGGCCAAATTCCCTGCCATGGCCTCACGGTATATTTTGTGTGTGGTTGTGAGGGACACAAATGGCACCCTGGTCTTTCACATCTATGCAGATTCAGAAATATTTTGTGATGGTTATGTAGTTGCATTCTTTAATCCTAAAACGGTACTCTTTATATTACACTAGCAGGACTGAACAGTCTGTTTCTATCTCTGTTGCCCTGTTGTACTGAAACACAGAGCTTTCAAGCATTTGTACAAAGCCAACACAGAACCTCTTCTAATGTTCACAGCTACCATGTTACATGGGTGTACTTTATTTTCCCTGTGCCATGAAGGGAAATATCATGCAGAGCAGGCCTGAAAAGTAGTTCTGCCACACACTAAATTATCTTGCAGATATCTCAAAGCAGTTTAGTTTATGACTTTAAACAGATATCATGAATTTTTCTTAATTCTACACACACACACACACACATTTAAAAACTGAACATTTAACACATGGCTGTGTTTAGTTTTTACTGGGATGTTTGCTGCCACTCTGCTTAATAGTAGCAAATGCTGGAAAATCAGCAGTAATGGTCACCACCACAGGCTGTATATCTTTATATCCTTTTTTTAAATGAGGTGTATAGTATTATGAGAGGCTTTGATGTTCATCTATCATAAATCTTAAATGTTCTTGGAAAGTTGTAATGGAGTTTTTCACTAGTTTTTTGCAGGAGAATATTAACATTGGGTTACAATTTTGCATATGCTTTTGGTAGTCTAATCCTTGCTCCACAAACAAGTTCTTAGGATGAGAATACCAACAAGAGTAATGTCACACAAATAGGGTTGCCAGTTCCCCCTTTGCAACCGGTGGGAGGTTTTTGGGGTGAAGCCTGAAGAGGGCGGGGTTTGGGAGGGGAGGGACTTCAATGCCATAGAGTCAAATTGCCAAAGCGGCCATTTTCTCCAGGTGAACGGATCTCTATTGGCTGTAGATCAGTTGTAATAGCAGGAGATCTCCAGCTAGTACCTGGAGTTTGGCAACCCTAAGGATAGCAGAGGGGTAACCAGCAGGAGATCAGGTGGGGATAGGGACATGTGGGGAGGTTGTCAGCAATGGCATGATATCACTTTCAGGGAAAACCCAAAAATGATGTTACACATCTCTAGGAATCACCAGAAACTCTATGGTAAAACCATACTTTTCGGCAATTCCTAGAGAGGACTGACGTCACTTCTGGTTTTACCATAGAGTTTACGGTGATTCCTAGAAATCTGTCATATCACTTCTAGGTTTTTCCAGGATGTGATGTCACAACATTGACCTAGCAGCCATTTTCTTTCCTGCTGAGAGGCAGTGGTAAACAAGAGGGGGGCATGGGCTATTGACAACCCTAGCACAGACAGCTATGCCAACAAAAACATTTACAGTGCATTCCTGAGCTGCTGGAGGCCGTGGAATGGTTTAGGAGGTGCTGCAGCAGCACCTAACGGCAGCTTCTCTCACCGGCCCACCCTGGGAATGCCCCCTGGAATGCCGGTGTGGGCCTTTATGCTGGTGGGATGCTGGCAGAAGGACCCACCGGCGTCCTGGGGCGGTGCTGCCATGGCAGTGCCCAAAGACTGGACCTTCCTGCTGGTGTTGGGGCCACTAATGCCAGTGTAAGTAGCCTGGATGCCAGCGCAGGGGGCCCTAATGCCGGCGCAGCCACTTCCTGGCCTCCTAAGGGTTTTTGCCCTTGAAGGTCAGGAATGCACTGTTAGAGAAAGGTATGGTTTTATGGAGTGTAATACACTGATTCAGATTGAAACACTTAAGCAAATACAGAAGGTATAGATTCCTTTTTGCAAGCAGACATCCTTCTCCCACCAAGAACATTGATTTTAAAAAAATTGCTTACCTGATTCATTACTCTATTACTCTGCGATACAATCTGACCACATGCTGAGCTGAGAACCAAGTAGTTTCCTGACAGCCAGTGTGTTATATGGACAAACTAGACATGCTGGTTTTCAAAGAACTGTGTCCAGGTTCCATTTGGTTTTTAAATGCCACTTTGGGAAGAGGAAAGGCTCCTACTCCCCATCCCAGCCATCGTGAGGAGGGGAGTTATTTCCCAGTTTTTGCTGTACTATGTGCACAGAATACTGCGTGTGGAGTACAAATGGGGAAATAACTCCTCCCCAGCTCCATTTCGCTGCAGGAAACTGCCTGGGGGGAGAAGGCAGGAGCTCTTCCTCTGCCACGGCATTGTTCCAAGCCCAAAAGGGCTCTCATTTATTTTTTAGCAGCCATTCCTCATAGCTGCCACATGGATGCAGAGAAATAGAGTTGGGTTCGGTAAACCCAGACTCAACTCTTTGAAAACCAGTGTGATGCCCCTTCCAAATCACTAGGGTTGCCAGGTCCCTCTTTGCTAGCAGTGGGAGGTTTTTGGGGCAGAGCCTGAGGAGGGCGGAGGAGAGGGACTTTTGGGGAGGAGAGGGACTTCAATGCCATAGAGTCCAATTGCCAAAGCGGCCATTTTCTCCAGGTGAACTGATCTCTTAACGGCTGGAGACCAGTTGTAATAGCAGATTTCCAGCTAGTACCTGGAGGTTAAGACAACAACAACAGCATGAAGGCTCCTTATATATGTATCAATTTACTGTAAGAAGATTTCATAAAAAGTATTTGCAAGAATGTCCAAGAGTTGTGTATACCTGATTGTTCAAACAACATAAATATACAAGATCATAAATAGCTGATCAACACAAACTTAATTATACAGGTTATTTCACCAATAGACTTCAACAAGGTAAATATGAAAACAAATTCTTCCACAGCAACCAACAACAACAAGACGACACCTCTAGATTGGTGATCGTTTTGCTTGAAAATAGCTTCTTCAGTTGTATGTTATGGGGCATACTTGCCTCTGTAAACAATATGTAACATACATTTAATATATATTTAATATTAAGAGAATTCTGATATTTAAAAATAATTATTACATTGAAATTTTGTTGTAAGTCTTACCACAGTCATGATTCAAATTTATCAAGGTTCAATTCAATGTGATTTTATAATCCTTAGGGCAAAAAATGCCTCTGTAACAAAAACATTTTTCATGAAGTTTTATAAGTAATCCAAATATGTAAACAATACATTTATTAATCCAAAAGCTTATTGGCAGAGAAACAGCGTGATATAGCTTACCCTAGTCTCAATGAAACTGACCCAACGGGTTCTCCTATGCTCAGAAGAGATTGTAAAGTTCCTAAATTGCTACTGATTTCTTATGCTTGAGTTTCAGTTGCTCACAGCTGTGAGACATTAGGAAAAGGCTGATAGTCATGATGCGGGGAAATTTTTTTTAAAGAAGATTGAAACAATTTAAAGAAAACATCCCAAGTCAAATTCATTGTTCAAGCCAGCAGGGGCCACGGTTTTAAATAAAAATATCATTTTCATTTCCTGTCTGTGTAATATTGTAGTGATATCTTCCTTATGATAAGGTTTCGGTGTGTATTTCCACAGAACGAAGAATAACAAATTGTTTTCAGTGTGCCCTTTCTCCATGAAATGTGCCGTTAAAGGAGCCTCAAGTACGTGCGCACGAATGCACGTTCTATGTTCAGCGATATGCAATTTGAGTTGTCTAGATGTGGAACCTATGTATAAAAGGGAACACGGACATGACCGCGTAAATAACATTCTGAGAAAGACAATTGCTAAATTTTAGAAAAGCATGATATAAATATGTTAAATAGATCAATAAGTGCATGTTAACCCAGTTGCAGACAGATCAACTATTGCACCCAATTTTACACATATCAATGCTTCACCATATACAAAAATAATCTACCCCACTAAAAAAGTTAAATGATGTGTGGGATGCATTTACTTAAACATCAAATGGCCTATTCTTTTGTTGCTGTGAAGCCAAGGAGATAGATTGTGCCAGCTGGTGTTACCACACCCCTTGGGAAACTCAAAGGATTTTGCAATTAGAGATAAATAAATTAACTTTTGACTCATTGTAAGCCATTTTTATTGCATTGTAAACAATCAGCCATAGTTCTTCCTGAACGTATAAGAAATACCCAACCTTTAGCTTGGCTCCTAAGCACTTAAAATCTGTCATAAGTGACATCAAGGAAACAAGCATTTAGCTCCCAAAGTTTATTTAAATATAGATTTATAATAAATTGTGCAGGTGGCCATGCTCATTTTTATTGGTTTTATGGAAAGCAAGGAAATTGTGGCCGTTAGGTTCATGGAAAGGGAAATGGTGGAAGCAAAATGTCTATATGAGATTGTCCCAAATATCCATTAGACCTATCAGTCAGCCCAAAACACAGGGCCCAAATTATGTTGCACTGGTTCAAATGAGGTGGGTGGCATTCCAGTTCTTGGCCCAATATGGGGAGGGCATCTTATTATGGAAGCACAACTTAGATTCTAGAAACTATAGCCACTTGGCGGGAGGCCATCACCTGGACAGCCCCCGACAGGGCATGTCCACCTGACAGCCCCAGACTGGGCATGTCCCTATTCCAGGCCTCCCCCAAACCCCTTATTGGGGTCCCCAGAATGGGGAAAGGGGGGTGCGCAGGCTGCCTTTCCCCCAAAACTGGATCTGGCCCCATGCCAAAACCACCACAAGAGACGGCTGGGGACTAGAGAATATACAATTTCAGTGACTGTGCTAAATTGTTTCTGACCACTGAAAAGACCCAATCTGGATTGGTTTCAACTGCATGATGTGTTTGTTAGTACATGTCATTTTTGCTAAATATGATAAATCAGCCTGAAGATGACTAATAGTGCCATCCCAAGTTATACCCTTCTAAGCATATTGACTTCAGATGGCTTAGAAGGGTGTAGCTTTGTAAAAGGATTGGACTGTTGAGCTGGTTATCCAAAATGTAGTTCTGGGATAATCACAATAAAGTCTGTAAAGTATGAAATCTTACTAGTGGAACTTATGGTAGGGCTGTTCTGAAGCATAGCATTCAAGTAACATAACAAGAAGTCCATAAGCAAGGCAGGATGTCAGTCCCTTAGTCTAGCTTCCACTGTTGACATAACTGTGCCAGGCAATTGTTGCTTTCCTATGATATCACATTATAGTCATTTTATAGTATTCAGCCATGTTGAGCACAGACCAGTTATCATGGATACAGTCAGCAGACACAAGTGTAATTTGTTCCATTCATTTGTTGGTTCTTCTCTTTTCTTCGTCCTCTCTCTCCCTCACCCCCCCCCCAATTTACTGTGAGGAGGGCAACAGTAGCTGCTATGGAAATGCCAGACAATACAGGAAGATGGTGTTGGCAGTGGTGGGATTCTTTTCTCTGCCTGCCTGCTCATAGGCTGGCTGTTGCTGCTTCCACTCGCCTCAGCAGCCACCTGGAGCACATTCAAGGTGATGGCGAGACCTTGAGAGGAATTAGAGGTATGTGGAAGTAGCAACAGCTAGCCAATGAGCAGGCAAGCAGAGAAAAGAATCCCCGTCACCGCCACACCACCCCGCCATCTTCCTTTAGTTTCTGGCACTGCCATAGCAGCAACTGCTGCTCACAGCACAGTATGAATGATGGATGGTACAAATGCCATTTTGTTCATTTTTATGAAACAAATGGAACTTTTTTGATTTAATTGTTTATCATTTGTTTGGAAATGAAAGCGCATCCCTAGTCGTGGCTTTGAAGGATTCTCAAGTGCCTGAATTTGTACCAACTAGTACTAGAAGTACTTAGATAGAAAAGATCAAAATTTACAGAGGCTATTTCTGAGACTGAACTGCATTCATTCCCAAACATTTGTAATTCTAATTGTAAAGGGGAAAAGATTTTCTGTAACTCTTTCTAGGTACTTATGTCACTTCTTTGATATAATGCTTTTTGTCCAGTCCATTTTGACCAGTCCTTCTTAGGGCTTAACTGTCTTCTCCTCTGCAGGGCAAGGGATTGCATTGTGTGATATTCATTGCAGGATTTAAGTGACACTGAGTGAACTCACTGGAGGCTGCCTTGAACAACAATTTTCCCTCACCTAGGAAAGTGCATTAATTTTCAGTCAAGCTAATGAAGTTTGTCGCAGTACTGACAGACTTCACCACAGGCCTTGAAGTAAGAGAGAGGTCTTGATTTGCTGAGTGTATCTAACCAGGTTGTGCCTACCTATTAAAAACTAAAGTGCTCTCCATCCTCCACTTTACAACTCTACAGACAAATCCATCAGGCTCTTTGACAGAGAAATTAAATTGGATTAAAGCCATTCAAGGAGTGCAGATTGTATTCCCACTGGGCTGTAACAAATCATGGAGATTTCCTCCCATTAGGTTTATTTCAGCTTTCTCCCCCTAGAATGGATGAGTAAAGTCTAGCTGAAACTAGAAAAAAAGAATATAGCATGGAACCAATTCAAAAATTCTGCACTGCAGTCAAAGAAAGTAAAAATGCTTATAAAGTAGATTAATTTAGCATCACATTATTAAAGATATCCACAAAATACAATACGTTATTTCTACTAAACATGGTGGCCGAACCCGGCTGTGCTCATAAGTCATGCATAATGATGGGTGTCCCTGGAAGCAGATGTGCTTCTCCAGTTTGCTTCAGAAGATGCATCCAACCAATGGCTCTGATAAGAATCATGATGCACACAGCAATATTAATTCACATCTGCATTGGCAATGCATATGGAGGGCTGATTACATGTTTATTTTTGATAGAACAAATTGGTATTACAATTTATTACATGTCAAGCTTAGATCAAAAAGCAACAACCTTGGGCCAAACTTGAAATCTTATTTATTTATTTAAAATATTTATACCTCTAGCTTTCCCCCAAGCACCTCAGTTACCAAGATGGGTAACAACAATACAAAAATTAAAATAAACATTAAAACAATATATATGTATAACAGGTATGTTAAACAACAAGTGCATTAAAACCATATTAATAACCAATTTTAAAACGCATTTTGCCACACAAAGAGAATATTTCCCCTTTGCCCAGGCTCAAATTATATGGGACATGCTTTTCTTTTCAGACGTCAAGTTGCAACTGACTTATGGTGCCCCCAAAGAGTTTTCAAGGCACAAGATGAACAGTGGTGGTTTGCCAGTGCCTGCCTCTGCACAGCAACCCTGGTCTTCCTTGGTAGTTTCCCATCCAAGTACTAACCAGGGACAATCCTGCTTAGCGTCTGAGATCAGATGAGATCAAGTGAGCCTGGGCTATCCAGGTCAGGACATGGGAAATTATTGGAAAGGGGAATTCACATGAATTTATGCATGCCTCTCAGGTGATTACTAGGGTCATAGAGCTATGCTTGATATTGTAGTGACAAAATTTTGACTACTATTGAAGGGCTTTGTAATTGGGTTTGCAGCACCACCTCTTTCTGGTACATTAGTGGAATTGATCAAAGCCTCTGCCTTTCAGGCCCCAATCCTAGTGGGGGTCAGGAGGAATAACCCGTCCCAAGGAGAACACCGAACAACCCACACAGGAGGCAGTTTATATGGACCGTCCTTAATCCTGGCAACCAGAAACACACACATTACCACAGAGTGGGATTCATCTACCAAGAGCTGGGAACCCAAGGTTGGGTGAAAAGAAAAAATATATATGTCTATGTATAAATACTGAAAGTCTAATTTAACTGCTTTACTAGGTTGATACCTGCACACATAGTATTTGAGAGACTTACACTAACCAGTATTACAACAAGAACCTATTATACCAGATGTTTGAGTAATTGGGAATAGAATTTACAACATATACACATGCCTGGTTGGGTTTGAACTGTTTGTATTTGTATTCATTAATGTATTTCTGTAAATGTGTGCAGGTTTAACAAAAGGTTTTAATTAACCACTGATGAAGGCCCCATAGGCTGAAACACATTTGGTATGTGCAGTGCCGGATTTATGTATAAGCTAAACAAGCTATAGCTTAGGGCCCCACTCTCTTGGGGCCCCCAAAAAAATTTAAAGGAAAAAAAAGTATTTCAGTTCAACAATTACTTTGATAAAATACATATTTTGTTATGTGCAAATGGCTTTAGATACCTATTAGGTCCATAAATTACCATATAGCATATATTCAACACAAAAAACAGCAACAATTTGTTGTTTACAAAGGACAGCTGGAAATATAAAGCCCCCCCCCCCCCATTACCTTCAATAGCTTAGGGCCTCATCAAACCTAAATCCGTCCCTGGGTATGTGGTTATCAACCTCAGGAAATACCATTGTGCTATTTTAATGCTTTTAAATAATTTTAACTTTTATATAGCGCTTCTAATAAATTAGACTTTCAGTACTTATACATAGACTTATACATATTTTCTTTTCACTCAACCTTGGGTACCCAGCTTTTGTTTTTAGGTTGGGTTTTATTCCCCTCCTTTTTTTCATTCACCTACCAAGAACACAACACCCTTCCCTAAGAATAGCAAAGATAGTTGGTCTGAATCAAAGCCTGTACTGAAAGGAAGAGCACTTGTGAGCCAGCATGAGGCCTTACTC
Source organism: Euleptes europaea (assembly GCF_029931775.1). NCBI lineage: Eukaryota > Metazoa > Chordata > Lepidosauria > Squamata > Sphaerodactylidae > Euleptes > Euleptes europaea. Next base: position 36,619,479 of record NC_079316.1, read on the forward strand.
CTGAAAGCCATATTTATGTGGAAGGGCCCCAGACTTCATTTAGGCAATGGCCTTGCTTGTATTTCAGGAGTCTGTTGGCTTTGCTTCGTTCTCTTTGCCTCCTTGCCCTCTGAGAGGTTATGGGACACAAAGGAGGCAGAGTTTAAATCCTCCTGCATGTGGGGTTCATTTTTGATAATAAATAGTCCCTGAGACCCCACTTTAGACATCACCATGCGTACACATCTTCTGGAGGACAAAATATGACTATGACTGCATTGTGATGTCACAAGAAATCTCTGTTTATTTGTGACGGACAAAATGCAGTTTGTTGTCGTGCTTGTGTGTGAAGCATGATTTCAAGCTTGCGGATTTAGGAGGCTTTCAGTCCAGTAACAGTTTGCCACAGTGTTCAAATTGCCATCTGGGCAATTTGTTTGCTCCTCTCAACTGGGATTCCAAACTGGGATGTGAGTTAGAATCTCACTTTGTATACATGCAAAAATCTCCATTTTGCCCAGGTGTCTGCATTCCATCATCATAGCAAACTGGCATTAGATTGAAAGCTTTGCTTGTGTTTTAAGTGTGTCCCATATATGAGAGGAGGGAAGAGAATGTATGAGCATGACAAGCAGACAGGGGGACTCTTGAAACAAATGAATGCAGCCAGTGAAAGCACCTAGCAAGTCTCGCAGGGGATTTTATTTATTCACACAACAGGTCTATGGAATGAAGGTCTGACTGTGGGACATAGCAGAACTTTCCATCTGGGTGTGGTTAATTTTAAATTGGTATTTGTCAGAATCACCAGTTGTGCTGATGCTGAATGCTTGTATCTCATAAATCAAACGGCACTGATTTATTGGAACAAGCTATCAAATAATGCTTGCATAATTTTGTGTGATTTGCATCTTTTCTGCTTGTTGAAAGGTTGCAAACCTGACTTTCTGGGTTTGAAATCTTTGATTAGCGACACAATACCTTCCCTTTTAGAGACCCAATGCCTCTATTCCAAGAACATGACTTACTCTAGAACTGATGGCCTTTTATTTTAAAGGGGAAATGTCACATTTTCTGTGCTATCTAGGAAAGTACCATTGTGCCCTTCTCACAGGTAATGATCATGGGAGGCAAAGCCTGATCTTCAGCCAGAACATTGTACATAGTGCTGTTTCTCAGCTGTCACCTCACACACCATTGTATTAGGTGTCTCCAACTTAAAAGGTACATAGTTAAAAGGGGGAAACGTTTCCTCATTTTGTGTTGAGATTCACTCCTCTGGTGTCTCTGTGTGCCTTCTGATGAGAGTAACTTGCTCTCCATTGATGGCTGCAAAGGTGTCAGGATCCAGAAAAATTCCTGGCATGCATGGTCTTGCACAGTCTCATGAGAATTGTACTTTATTTTTTCCTCCTTCCACATCCATAAATTGTTTTAAAAACTGTTAAAATTACTAAAAAGTAGCCTGTGCTTCCTGCCTAGGTTCAAACACAGGGCAAACTGAGTGTTCCGTGCTTCTGAATGAAGTAGGTTACTTGAATGCAACACAGAAGTAATGGAAGTGACCTACCAAGATATGACCCTGTGGCACAAGCAGCTGCTGGACAGATGCAAAGATGCTTGACCCAGTGTTTGACTGAACATTAAACAGCAACACTGAGGCACTTTGGCAAAGAGGCATATGAGTGATGAGTTCATTAAAGGTATATTTGGCTGGTGTTCATGTTGAAGTTTACAGCATCCCTGGCTCAGACTGAAGCCTATACATCTGCTGCCCTAAAAATTCATCCCTTTTATTCCAGATGTGAGGTAGGGTTGCCAACCTCCAGGCTGTACTTCTGGGAGACTTCAGTGCCATAGAGTTCAATTGCCAAAGCAGCCATTTTCTCCAGGTGAACTGATCACTATCGGCTGGGGATCAGCTGTAATAGCAGGAGATCTTCTGCTAGTACCTGGAGGTTGGCAACCCTGCTCCAGGCCCCACCTGGAGGTTGGCAACCATAAGGCAATCTTCATCTTGAACAGCCTTTTTTAGTTTAAAGAGGGAACCATACATGTTGGGGCAAGTCATTAAGGTTGCTTTTACTGCTTTTGTGTGCGCGTGTCATTTCTTCCTTTTCATTTAATGCATTAAAGCTCTCTCGCTCTCTCTTTTTTTTTTAATCCCAGTGTGGCCACAGCGGTGTTGAGATTTCTGAATATTTAGCTGAAGATTAAAGTCAACTATCTTGGCAGCCCTCTGTAGTACTGAGTAGCAATCCAACCCTTTCATTCCAACTGTTCCTGTTATTGCAGCATGAATGACTGTGAGAGATTTTGTCAAAGTAGATTGGTGGCAAAATGAGGGCATCAGCTTGTTAAACAAACAAGCAGCCCCTAAGAGATTCCAAAATGGGAAAAAAGGGTTTCTCATTCCTCTTTCTGTTGTGGAGCTGAGGTTTATTTAGGCTTCTGAATCCCCAAAGGCAAACCTACATTGTGTAAAGCAAGTCAGCAACAGGAACCTTTTTAACCCTTATGCCTTACTAAGAAAGAACAGGACTTTCAACACAAACCAAGATGTTGTACCTCATTAAACATCCTTGGCCTTTTCTCATCTAATGTGTCCCCCCTTTGTATTTAATGTTTTAAACAATTTTTATTCATGCGTTTCCATCAACTCCACCTGATCCACAGTTCCATTAGAATGAAATAATTGCATTTATGCTGATTGGGAAGTCTCATACAGGCTTGTAAAGCAGGCTCACATAAATCCAAGCTTTCTGCAAGCCTTCCCTGATGCTCTGAACCAGTTCCTCACCTGCTATAATCTCCAAGCCAGTGTGTGGATTCGAGGTTTAGTTGCCAAGTACCTCCTGGCAACCGGCAGGAGGTGGAGGGGAACTTAGGGCAGTAAACTTACTCCAAGGCCTCCAGCATCCGAAACACGATGACACCATTTCCGGTGTGCACCAGAGTGAATTCATTGTGTCACCAATGACCACGTGGACATTCTGGTATTTGGGCAAAACTCTACGGTAGAAGCCATTTTTACCACAGAGTTTTGCCCAGATACCAGTGTCCTTAGGGACATTGGTGACACAATGACATCACTTCTGGTGCATGTTTGAAATAATATCGCTATGTTGCAAATGCCAGAGGCCTTTGTTTGCTGCCCGGGTAGCCCATTCCTGAGGAGGGGGGGTGGATCCACGGTGGCCAGAAGCGGCGCAGTCCTGCTGCCTCCTCAGAGGCTTCCCTGCCACTGCGGAGAATAAAAAAAGCCTTTTTTTTTAATAAAAAAGGCAAAAATGGGGAAAATGCCCCTATTGAAAACAGTGGGGCTGCGACACCAAAAAAGGTGTTGTAGCCCCACCACAGCAGTGAGGGGCATTCCTGGGAAGGAAGGGGTTAGAAAGATGACTAAAGTCGTCTCCCTTCTGGAAATGCCCTGGGACTGGGCCCTCCATGCCAGTGCAGCCATTGTCTTCCAGGATTTAGTTCCTGAAGAGGCTGTGCCAGTGGGGGAGCCCTGTGTAACTCCGGAGTACCCAGGCACCGATGGAAATGCCCTCTGTGCCAACGTAAGTGCCCCTTTTACCGTGATAAGTGGGCACTTATGCTGGTGTAGAGTCATGCCGCCTCCAGATGACTCCCCCCCCGAATGCGCTCTAAGTCTCCACATTGGTTGGCAGAATGGGGGCAGGGCACTAAATTGGGGGATCCCTTGCTACCAGCAGGGGTGTGTGAGGCCATCCTAATTCAAGGACAGGGTAAGAAAAGAATCAACTATGGGAGGAGGTGAATTGTGGTGTGCAAAAGTCAGGAGTGGTTGTTCAGTGATAACAAAAATAAATTTTATACATGTTCAGAAGCACTTTCTTAGCCAGCCTGCAAAAAATACACTCTAGCTAACAATGAAATAGAGTTCTGTGTTTTATTAGGATTCAGTCCTCAGGACATTTTCCTAGGAATTAATGGGACTTACTTCTGAGCAGACCTTTCTAAGCTAGCTCCCTTAGGTTCAGAAAGGGTCTGGGGGGCAATATTTATAAGCCTAAATAGCCATTATGTAGTTGATGCTGCTTCTCTGTTGACCTAAATTAGCAAGCATCAAAGAGTTTAATTAATCAGTAGCTGAATCAACTTAGTAATATGAAAGTTCCACAGAAATCTCTTCTGAGGCTATTTTAGTTGCAGTATGCTACTGTTCTAGGGAGTTTTTTAAAATGACGCCATTTCCAATGGAGCCCTAGTGGTGGTTCGTGCGCCGTCCACTCTGCTTCTAATCCAAAAAACCATCATTTTCCAGCAAGCGAACTTCAAAGGGAGACTCCAGTGACAGACTGGTAAATGATGATTTATTAATAGGTTTAATGGTATTAGTCAGGTCTTTAAAAAGATCTTTTGAAACCTCTGACTCCTTTGTTTGCTTCTGTGGTGCTAAATCGATTCCCATAATGGAGTGGTCTGTGTTTTCACCTATGTATGGATATGTGGTTCCTCCAGTGTGTATCTCCACCAAAACGAATCTGTGCTTACACTGCATATTGCTAAGACTTCAGTATAGGTATGCATTTGATATAATGAAAATGTAAGATAACTTGCACTGTGATACATATTACAATGAGGTGGCCATGTTAGTCTGTTGTAGCTAAAAAAAAAAGAGAGTCTTCTGGCATCCTAACAACATATTTATTGAAGCATAAACTTGTTAAAAACTTACTCCTTTTACATGGTTAATGTGAGTTAAGGGCACACCAGCTTCCCTTACCTTTTATAGCTTTCCATTATGCCAAGAAATGGCACAAACGGCACCTCTTCTATTTCATGACCTTTTAACCTACTCTTCTAGGGTTGCCAGCTCCAGGTTGGGAAATTCCTGGAGATTTGGGGAAGACGTTGGGGGTGGCAGAGTTCGGGGAAGGGAGGGAGCTTAGCAAGGATGTGATGCCAAGCAGCTATTTTCTCCAGGGGAACTGATCTGTGTAGTCTGGAGATCAGTTGTAATTCTAGGAGAACTCCAGGCCACACGGAAAGTTAGCAATCCTACCCTGCACTGTGTATATATTTCTAAAATTTTACTTCATGCATCTGATGAAATGCAAGGCTCAGCACACACAATTAAAGGAGGATCCTTATCCTCCAATTAAAGGAGGATTAATCAGCTGGTAAGTCTGTAACAACTGGTATTCCTATTTTGGCCCTGACTTGGATGGCCCAGGCTAGCCTGATCTTGTCAGATCTCAAAATCTAAGCAGGGCCCTAGTTAGTACTTGGATGGGAGACCACTGAGGAATTCCTGGGTTGTTATGCAGAAGAAGGCAATGGTAAACCACCTCACTTAGTCTCTTGCCTGGAAACCTCTACTGGGTTGCCATAAGTCAGCTGCAACTTGACGGCATTTTACACACATCCCTGTTTTGAAAATGAATATAAAACTGATTTAGCAATATGAAATGAATTGTAGGATATGCTCTGTCCCCCTGTTTAAGCTCCAACCCTTTTACAATTAATTTCACATAAATCATTTAAAGCACTTTTCCTCTTATGGCTGTGTGAATGTGGAAAGGGCAGAAAATGTGAAGGTAAATATTTTAAACATGCTTGTATCCATTTTTTAATGATTTCCATACATGTCAGCCTTCTGTTCCTAAATTGTTTGATCTCACTTGCGAACAAATGCATTTGATCTGGTATTCTTCCTGCTACTTTTTCCCACAGAGGGGCACACATTTCCCACAGAGGGGCACACATTTGGCAACATCTTTTCCTTATTTAAACTTCTCCCTTTATGTACAGGTCTTATTGATAAATCACCATTAACAGACTTGTTGTAGCTCCATTGCCTGATTCCTCCTTCCTTTATATAATCATGGGCAATGGTGCCCTTTCCTTCATTATCACTTTCTTTCTCCTTACCACTGTATTTCCTTTACTATCTCTCCTTCATCCCATCGGTCAAGGATGAAACTAAAAAATGCTGAGGGGAAAACACTGTCAATTTTGTCAGTGCGATTTCCCCCCTTTCAAAAGCCACGTATGCATACCTATGGACACAGCAATAGATTTATTTGCATGTTTGTTTTGAAAAAAAACCCCACACCTGTCAAGGCATCAATGTAACGGAGAAGGAATGAAATAGTGCTGAACAACTGAGCAAGTAATGTTGAAAGTGGAGTTACTGCTGTCACCAGCCACACCCATGTCATGGTTGGAATGTATCCAAGCCTAGTTGTAGAGAGTTCTCTGGCACAACAGCTGGAGTAAGTGCTGATGTGGTGACACCAAAAGCAAGAAAAGCATAAACTATGACCAGTGATACTGTATATGAACTAGTGTGGCAAGAGTACCATTTGAAAATACTTTAACATGTCATTCTTTCTTGATTCTGCTCAGCATTTTTTTAATGTATCTCTGTAGCCTATGAGTGAGTGAGAACCAATGACATGTTATGGTTAGACCCACATTCAAATCCACACTCACTGCATGACCTTAAGTCATTATAAGTAGGGTTGCCAGATACCAGGAAATGGCAGGCATTGCCTGCCAGTTAAGGGGGCTTCCTGGTGTTTCTCAGCTGGCAGACAGGCAGAAGCAGGGCAGCTGAAGGGAGGGGTGTGTGATTAACATCCCTTCCGGCTTTGCCCTGGAAGTGACAGGGACACTCTAGCACATTCCTCTAAAATCTCTATGGACTCTATGGAAACCATAAAGTTTTTGGAGGAATGTGCTAGAGCATCCCCGTCACTTCTGGAGGAGACAACGTGGCTGAGCTGTCACTGTCAGGGGAAAAGAGAAATCCTGAGCAGGGACACCCGCGGAGGGCTGGGGAGGGGGGGAATAAGCAGGATGCTGCATTGTATGGCACACAACACCACTGGCGCATACACACATGCACGCCTGCTACACGCCATTCCCTCCCCCCCATCACGCAAAAGAAGGCAAAAGGTCAGATTCTACAGGCACGGCCCACAGAGACAATCAACCCCCCCAAGCAGAACAGCCCCCCCCGCCCCGTGACAAGAAGACGTAAATTCCAAACGAAGAAGAACGGGGCAGCCAGAGAGAGAGACTCACCAACCCACACTGACCTCCAGGCGAAGGTGGCAACCAGTGAAAACAGCAAAAAAACCAAAACACTAGCTCAGAAGCAATCAACCCCCCCAGCAGAACAGCCCCTCTTTTGGCTTCCCCTAAACACACAGAATCTCCCCCCCCCCATACACACACAGGAAAAAATATATAGAGAAAAGTCCCAAAATGGGTCAAACTGTGGATGTCTTCTCTTCCAGCAGAAGCAGGGGAGTAATCCAATCTGATTCCAGCAAGCAGCAGCAGGTCAGCTCAGCTAAGAATCTCTCACGATCAGCACAGGAGCAGCACAGGAGCAGCAGCAATGGAAGGAATACAGACTCACACACAAAGACTCTCTGGCCATTTATGAACGGGAGGTTTTGCCTTGGATTTGCCGCTTTCTAGATGCACATTTCCCCCAGCTAAATTCTCAAAACTCTGCAGGGGGGCTTATTGTTGAGTTTTGAGAATTTGGATGGGGAAAATGTGCATCTAGAGAGCGACAAATCCAAAGCAAAACCTCCCATGCATAAATGGCCTCTCTCTCTCTCCCCCCACCCAGGCCGCACAGCAACCCAGGACCATGCACAGGCACCCCACACACAGGGATCTCTCTTTCATACACACAGACACACTCTCTCTCCCCCGCCGGGCTGCGCAGCAACCCAGGACCATGCACATGCACCCCCACCACAGGGATATCTCTCTCTCACACACACAGACACTCTCTCTTTCTCTCTACCGCGCCGTGCAGCGGCTGGGCTCACGCAGTCATCCGCAACTGATTGGCCAGAAGAGGACCCAGCTTGGCCATCTATCGGACGCAGGAGAATGCTGATTCGGGGTCACCGAATTTGTACAAATTTGTCCGGTGTCCGCCCGAACTCGCCAAGTTTGGCTTGTCGTTTTCCTGCCTTTTTTTTACTTCGGTTCTATCCAAACTAGAAACCGCTAAATAGGGGGAAATTCGGCTGTTTTTCAGTTCGGATGGAACCGAATCGACAGCCCTATTCTGGTGTAAACCTGGAAGTGATGTTATTGCACTGATCACCCCCCCCCCAGCCCCTCCACAATGAAGCTCCCACCGGTGGTGAGGAGGGATCTGGCAACCCTAATTATCAGTCAGTCCACCCAAACTTGTAAGACTTGTGAGGATAAAATGGAGAGGGGAGAACCATAATTCTCCCAACTGGAAATTCCTTGGAATAAGGTGAGATAAAAATGCAGTCGACACATAGGTAGGACTAGCAATGCATTGAAAGGTAGTAGCAGGGATGTGATATCCAAGCACATATTAAATATTCTAATTCATGTTTCAGATGTTAGTCATGTAATTGAAATAATTTCTACAGTTGAATCCAGGCTTAAATTAAAACCTGAAATTAATTTTATGGCAATAGGACATGGCTGTGTATCTCCAGAATATGAAATAATTTAGGCTTTTATTGTATTTGATTCCTAATCTGTAAATGCTTTATGCAATTAAATGATATGAATGTAATTGAGATCTGTGCTTTGTGGTTTGTTGTGTATGAGTATCCATACCAAAGTGCTAATTTGCAGAAATTTTAGTTTAGGAAAATACTTTTTAATTGTCCCATTTACTAGCTCTTTCTATTTTGTACAGCTTTGGAAGTACTTTGGTTAATGGTCTTTCAAATGTATGTGAGCTCAGCTCAGTATGGAAAGCAGAGCTATTAAAAATGTGTCTGGCAATATGTTTGCTTTTTGTATAGAAAATTGATATTTCATTAAAAGGAAAGAAGGAAAGGGTGGTAAAATAAAGAGCCAAACTGTTACAATACTGGCTTTCATTCAGTTTAGGCCAGGGTTTCCCTTCAAACTAGTTCATTCATTCATTAAGCATACTGGAAAATGGAGCATGGACTCAATTTAGAATGGACTCAATTTAATTGAATTACTTTGGGCTCAATTTGATACAAATCCAAATTATGCTAGCTACTGGCTTCCACCAGGAGACAGAATATTTCTATGCAGGGCTGAGGAATACCAGTTCTTCCACCCTATCCTCCTCCATGACTGTGGCATTAGAAGAACTTCTACCAAGGGAAAGACTAAGACCAGTCTTGCCTGAGACATAAAAGGGCCAATCTGCTTTCAATTGTGATTTGTGGATTCTACCATGTCTGCCACTCTGAATCTTGCATTACAGGGTAAAACTATTTCAAACCCATAACTCTTCAAGGCAATTAGGAGTCTTCCAGAGTTTGAATATAGAAGGATGAAGAGGTAAATGTGCTTCACTAACAGAGCTGCTCTCGCGCATTTAACAGAATGACACAAAAATGGAAACCACTGAAGAGTCCATAAGTGAGGGAAAACTCAGGAAATGTGATCAATAGCAGATGTAAGATGAATCCCAGCATTGTAGCATGAATATACGAATATGTGACACATACATGTTATGTCATTAAAATTTTCTAATAGAGAAGTAAGTATATTTTTATAAAGATTTTATTTTTATAAATATAAACAGAACAGAAAAAAGAAAAAAAATCAAAACAATAATTGCAATTATATTAAAGACAAAGAAAACAAATAGTATACATGTTATATAATATGCAATAATAGAATAAACAATAAATTCAGTTATGAATAGTAGAGATCTAATACTGAGCATTAAATAGTGATTATCATAATAATCTCAGTATAAATCATAAAATACCTGCTACCTAACCTGACCACCCAGCTCCCATGGCATGCAACCCCAATCCCAGGGCCCTTAACACCAATGACCTTGGCATACAATTAAATCACAGCGACAACTGCTGGATGAAAACAGCCACAAATTTTATTGGTTACAGCAACAGGCATTGGCATGGTATAAGGGGCATGATCCCAGCCAGCCCACCTGTTGGCCAATGTGTTTTCTACCCCAGCCCGCCTGCTGGGAGTAGCCTGAGATGGCAGTATGTGGAACCCACTTGGACAGAAGCCAGCTGTGTGGTCCCCTGCCACTTTGCAGGAGGGCATCTTGACAGCCCCCGAGCTGGGCATGTCCCAATCCAGGCCTCCCACAAAATCCCTTATTGGGATCCTCAGAGTGGGGAAAAGGGGACACACCGGGGGGGGGGAGGGTGTGAGGCAAGCGGCAGGGTGGGAAACTTCCTGCGGTGGCTTGCGATGCCACAATTGCCTTCCCAGCCTCCCTGACAGCTGCCATTTTGATGCAGCTTGGATGCCAGCCCCCGCAGGTGCCTCAGTGTACAGAATGCCTTCTTCTGGCCCTTCTTAGCACCCTGAGCCCCTGTGCCGGCTCCAGCCGGCTCCCCAGCGCAGGGAAAGCCAACCCGGTCTGCGTCGGCTGGAAGTGCATGGCATTGGAGCCGGAAGGAGCCGCCGCTGCTTCACCGCTTTCCCTCTTGGCTGTGGAGGTCCGGGCTTCATGCTTAGGGTTGCCAGCTCTGGGTTGGGAAATACCTGGAGATTTTGGGGTGGAGCCTGAGGAGGGCGGGGTTTGGAGAGGGGAGGGATTCAATGCCATAGAGTCCAATTGCCAAAGTGGCCATTTTCTCCAGGTGAAGTGATCTCTATTGGCAGGAGATCAGTTGTAATAGAAGGAGATCTCCAGCTACTACCTGGAGGTTGGCAACCCTATCCATGCTGCAGGCTGTGTGGTAGGCTAAAACCCTGGCTGGTGCTGGGAGGAGGGGGAGGAGGGCGCAGGGAAGAGTGGGAGAGAGACACTGGTGGGGGTGGGGGAGTAGCCGTTGCTGTTGCTGCTGCTGGGGCTACAAGCAGGGAGTTGACCTGGGTGCTGAAATGCACCTTTCAAACTCCCACAGCTGTACCGAAAAAAATCGCAGAAAAATCATGACAACACAGCATTCCATAAACCTGGGGAAGGTCCAAAATCAGGAGGGTTCATCCCGTAAGCAGGCAATGGCCATGAGTGTGGCCTTGTGAGATCCACTACAACCAAAGGAGATACGAGGGACAAAATGACCATGCGTTTTCGCACAGGCAGTTATTCCACAGTGAAGGTAAAGCAATTCTGCTCTTAAGTATTCCTATCAGACTGTGCATTCAGAGTATAACTAATCAGAATTCAAACCTAACATGCCCTGATCATTTTCCTTGCCTGGGTAACTAATCCAAATGGAATTCCATGTGACTTTTGGATCCAAACTAAGTCAGATATAGCCATCTTCTGTCAGCACTGTGATGTGTGTGGCAACCCTCTGATTTCAGTGTTCACTTCCTGTGCTGTCTTCAAGTTTCCACTCCCTGGATGTGGCAAAGGGTAGAAGAGGTGCAGCAACAGGAGAGCATAATTTAGCAGATATGTGCTGACCGAACATTTGGCTTATGTTGGCACCTTAAAGCATCGTCCTAATTGGCATTTATTTGCACAGTGTTTCAATCAAAATGTTGGCTTATTTTTTTTGGGAGAGAGTCCATTCAATACAAGGTGGGATGCTCCTTGCTCACTCCATTCCAGCTGTCAGCCAGTAGTCTGACTGCAGGAAGCAGGCAAGTGGATTGCTTGTGTACACTGGGAGATGGGATGGTGAACAGGGACCACCATTTTGTAGAATGTAGTTCCCACCTCTATGCATATCTCCCAGCTCTAATCAAGCTGATTATATTTTGCACGGCCCCTCTGCATACAGTTTCCAACTGGCCCTTCTTTGCAACACCATTCTAACCTTCTGACCTGAATGGAAGGGATGATGGATCTTAATTCCTATTTGTATCTGATGAAGTGAGCACTGACTCACAAAGGTTTATACCCCAGACAATTTTATTGGTCCTTAAAGGGCTACTGGACTCAAACTTTGTTCCACTACTACAGCCGAACATAGCTAGCTACTCACCTAAAACTATCTAAGCTGATATAAGGCAACTGCATATGTTTAAAAATCGCTCCATAATGTCCATCCTTGATGTCTGATTCTCACTCAGAAACAGAGATATTTGTTTGCACAGGAGAAATTACTATCCCAATTTTTGTTTTATTTTCCCTCCCCCATGATGGAAGGAGAGCCTCAAAGGGCTTTAGGATGTTAAGGATTTCCACACAGAAACCATCTGCAACATACAGCTTGCGCCCTGTTGTTTGGGAGGCATTTGTTTTATAGGACTATTTAACAAACTTATATGCATTCCAACACTTGATTTGTCTACATGTTTTTGAGAATATGCTTTCTATAAAACAAATGTTTTCCAATGACATTTTAAATGTTGGTAAATCTTTGTCTTGGTTTAGGGGAAGGCGGCATGGTATAGCGGGATATTATCAAATCTTGGAAGCTAAGCAGGATTGGTACTTGGAAGGGAGACCACCAAGGAAGACTCTGCAGAGGAAGGCAATGGCAAACCATCTCACTTGTCTTGGAATAGGGTTCCCAATTGCTGGGGGAAGGGAGGGGGAGCGATAGGTGTCATCTACGCGATGACACCACTTCTGGTTTATTTATGTGCGGATCTGTCCCCGTGGGTCCCGCCTCTTCTCCCTCCACTGCCTCCAGGGTCCAGAGACTTCTGCCTCCCTGGCTGTGAGGTTCCCAGGGCTGGGTGAACCTGTGCAGCCTGTCTCCTCCTCAGCCTCAGCATCTTAACAGAGTTTTATAGTGTTCCTGTCTCTCCTGATCCCTCCCTGGCCCTTCCAGCTCTGCCCCTGGAAGGCCATATAGGGACCCTCCACCCTACTGAGCTATTCCGGCCCTCCCCCCGCCTGTATTTCCCTATACTGTATCTGGGCCATGTGGCTCACCTCTGCCCCGCTCTCGCTCGCCCGCACATCACTTCCAGTTTGATGTTTGGTGGTGGGCTCCTGAGCAAGCTGGCATCCTTTTGAGCCAGGTGGGGTGGCACGGCATCCTTACTCTTCCCTTCTGATCAGGAAGTGCTGGGATAATCCGGCTGGGTCGGGGCTGGGCATGCTGTCAGGCTGTGGCCAGTTGGACGTGAGGGGAGTGCAGCTGGGCCCCGGTCATTTCTCCCCCTCTCCTCAGTGGCTGGCGATGTGGCAATTGGTTTCCTGACTCATTTATAGGGGTGCCAGGTCCCTCTCTGCCACCGGTGGGAGGTTTTTGGGGTGGAGCCTGAGGAGGGCGGGTTTTGGGGAGGGGAGGGACTTCAGTGCCCTAGAGTCCAATTGCCAAAGTGGCCATTTTCTCCAGGTGAACTGATCTCTATTGGCTGGAAATCAGTCGTAATAGCAGGAGATTGCCAGTCACGACCTGGTGGTTGGCAACCCTACTCATTTACGGGGGACCCTTGCTGATGCGGATGGCTGTGTCCCTTCCCAGGTATGAACCCCTGCTTGCTGGGAGAGGGCCCAAGATGCCACGGTTTGAGGGCGTTGCGGGACAATGCGGCTGTTCCGGTATCGCACTGGGGGGATACCTCTAGCACTCATGGAAAAAACTGGAAGTGACATAATTGCCTGGATGATGCCAATCGCTGCCCCCAGCACTGCCCCCCTAAATCTCCTGCCGGTTGCGATGAGTGACCTGGCAACCCTACTTGAAACCCCTTGCTGGGTTTGGCATAAGTCAGCTGCAGCTTGACAGTGCTTTATGCGCGCGCGCGCACACACACACACACATCTTTGTCATGAATCCTGTGGAGAAAGGTAAAGAGGAGAAGGGCATGGAAGTAGAATGTATGGATTCTTTTTTTTTAAGTGCAATGAGGTAAAATGGCTGCTCTTTTGTCTTTTCTGAAAATAAAGGCGATGCCGCATCCCTTCATCTTTCATTTATGTGCTGACAAGTTAGGCAGGGGTTTGCTAGCCTAATTACTCTGTTATTCTAGAGTAACAAGCGGTTACCATAGTGCCCTCACAATATACACCAATTACACCAGCGAGCTCTTAAGAAGGAACCCAAATACCATTCCTCTTAGGAAATAGTGTGAGAGTTCTTCAACACACATGCCCACATCTATGCACACCTTTAGGAATGAATTGCTGGATTCTTTTCACTCAGACAGGGCTGTGAAGAGCTACTATGGGCATCGAGAAAAATATTCCTTCTAGCCTCCCCCTCCACAATATCACGAAGACCATAAAGACCCAAACTAATCATCACACAAACAAAAAATGGCATGACTTGCCTGCATCCCTCTGACCATATGGCTTCTTTATTGTCTTCTGCCAGCGAGTGAAGACTTTGCTGTTTTGTTTGACTGTCGTTCACTCACTGACCTTCCTTCCTGTTAATGTGTTTTTTATATATAGTTTTATTGTTTATGAGTTATTTTTTGAAATTAAAACTGTTTTCATATGATATAATATTTAAAATCTTGTTTTAAATGTTCATCCACTTTGGGACCTCAAGGTGGGTGGAAAGGCAGCAAGAAATGTTCTAAATAAATAAATGTACTCATCCACTGTAGAACATGGATCCAGATATGGAATCCACCCATATGCAATTTTGGCTGTTCTGTACAATCTGGCCGTTCTGTTTTGCACCCTGAGCATGGACCTGAGATTAGCTTTCCTAAAAAAAAAATTCTGCTCTATGGGATATGTTTGATTAAATTGATCCATTCAAAATCATCTTTTCCCTGAGCAATTCCTCATGCATGTAGCTCATTAGCAATCCTGATTATTTCACACTGTTTGTAAGACCTAATTCAATTATTTGCCCTCCCAATTACTTTATTAAGACCAGCTTCCATAAAATTATTGACAATTCTGTCTCATCTGGCTGTTCCACCCCCCTCTTTCTTGGCAGACTGCCAGCAGGGAGGGGGGAAAGCAGCTGTTCCTTGAGATGGGAATAATAAGCAATGTTAGCAGATGCAATCTTTTCTGATTTCTGCTGAGCTGAAAGAAGCTATTAGCATCCCTTGGAATTCCTCATCTGTTGACTGCATAGTTGCGTGCTCTTCAGAATTCTAAAGAGAAATACTATGGGTAGAGATCATCGAGAATACAGGTATCCTCCTGAAATATCAAAGGCTTAAGGAATATTAAATGAAGGTCATCTGGGGAAATACATGGATAGCTAGAAGATAACCATGTAACAGCCATTATAAAGGAGCTGAATGATCTTTAACTTGAAATAAAAGATATATCTATGTGTGAGTGTGGGAAAGCAAATTGTTCGGCTAACCAAGTTTGTGTTTCTGTAACATGTATATGTGGGCTATTAAAAAAATAAACATCTTTTGAGAAACATATAGGAAAGTCTTTATAGTTTCTGTTCATTTGTACTCATTTTAGAAGAGTCCATGGAATTTCCCTTCATTTCAGTAATACTAAATTGATAATAGTTGTGGAGTTTTAATGTAATCTGCAACTAGATTAAGTGATATATTTCTAACATTCTAACTTGCATACATATAACATATAACTGTTATATATTTTGATAAAACTCTACCCCCCCAAAAAGCAATCTTGATGTGATCAGAAGATTAATCACATGAACATTTTTTTTGGTCAAAGTTTCACTGAGGAAGTCCTTCATATTGGCCAAACACCATACTATAATCACACTGAGAATACTTTTTTCGGGGTGATATTTTATTCATGCATAAAAGTCATGAATTAATTGGAAGCTGAGGAAAATCCCATTGGCATAAAGATTTATACAAAATTTGGAAACAACAAAAAATGACACAAGAAACAAAACCAACAAAACTGGGACTTCAAAATCTGGATTAAATTCAGAAGCATCCTATGGTAGTTTCATTAGTGCAGCTTGTTTTCTGGTAGTTTAAAAGTCTATATAAGTATATGAGCAATGCTCCAGTCCTGGCCCACAGTATCCCCTTTTAGGGACGCAGGCTTCTTAATTTCTGGGGCAGCTTGGGGGCACTCTAAGGAACAGGTGGAGTCAAACCTGGAAAGTGAGTGGACCCACAGACAAAGATCCAAAAAGACAATTAAAAATAAATTTTATAAAACAGATCTTTATTAGATAAATCAGCAATAACTGTATCACTGTTAACTGCATTAATTATATATATATATATATATATATATATATATATATATATAGAGAGAGAGAGAGAGAGAGAGAGAGAGAGAGAGAGAGAGAGAGAGAGAGAGAGAGAGAGAGAGAGAGAGAGAGCGCACTAGGATTATTCAGCATTGCATGTATTTCTTCTAATTCATGTTCATGAACTCATTAACTATAATATTAACAGCCATCTCCTGATGGATGCAGAATAACCATGTGAATGAGCCCCACTGCCCCGCAAAGTTTATACCTATACCTCTTTCTGATTAATTATAAGACACAAATTGACTCTGTGTGCTACTATTACATCTGATAATGGTGGCAACTGAAGTGGAAAGCCCGGGTTTGGATCACAAAGCCACTGTGGTTCTTTATGCATGGGTACTTTCACTCACATTTGCCCCTGGTCTGTCTTGGTTGTTCCTTGGAGTTATGCATGAGTTTCCCCTCCATTAGAGATTACCTCGCTGCCAGCCCTCACAAATCCTGGGACTTCCCATCCCTCTATTAACCCAATTTTTCCATCTCCTCTGAGCTCACCCCACTTGAAATCTCCATACATAAGGCAAAGCATGGGATACGGAAACTTGGAGGAGTGATGTTTCTCTCACAGAAAGAAATACACCCAGTTACAAAGCAGCATGCCAAGAGGCAGGGATTCAAATTCTTCCTGCTTTCTCTGAGTTCTTTCTGAGCAGAAGAAAGGCATTTAGAAACAAGGCTTGGGTTTCTCTCCCCCCGACCCCATTCCTTTTAGGGAACTCCATTTTTTGTTTTTTAAAATGCTTTTTGACTCAGCACTTGGATTTCTGGGGGGGGGGAAATGGGGACTTTTCTCTCAAAGAAAGCACTACAGCCAATTACAAAGTGGCATTTCAAGGGGCGGGGACTCAAAAGATTCTTGTTTTGAGCTTGGAGACTGCCGGTGCATAGCTTCGCAAGACGAAAGTGTGGGTCCCGCAAGCAACGAACCTCAGGTAAAACTCCCATGCATAAGCGACCTGTGTTGCTCCTAGTTGCAAGAATGCACTGGAGTAACAAAACCTCCACATACTAATAGGATCCCAACATAAGAAGGGAAATGAGTTATAATTTGTTTTGTAGTAATTAAGCGCAACTCAGAAAAGCGCAGAAACTTTTTTCTTCCTGCTGCTGAAACAGAAAAAGGGAAAGAAGCTGAAAGGACTTGTGCTAACATTCCAATCAATAATTTCACTAGAAGGGCATATTGATTAAATGAAGGGTAAAGTCTACATTTCCATTGGGATATTTTGCTTTGCAGTGCTTGTCTGATTACATGCACTTAAATCACAGATAAACGCATTGTTAAGATAAAAGCCTAAATAAACATCTTTTGTCTGCACTTCTGAGCCACAAAGCACTCAAAGTGCACAAAACAGCCTGCGAATCTATGTATTTATACACAGGCAAGACTAGTGATCGGAGTGTCCCTGTGCATGATTTACTAGTGTTTGTACTCATGGGCTTATTTTGCAGGTGCTCACTCAGTAAGGTGCAGAAGCATAGATGCATCTTTTACTTGCTGGGACATCGCAGAGGATGATGAGTTGTGATTTAGGTTTAGTTCCATTTAACTTAGGTTTAGCTTTTAAATGCCTAGGTCAATTGTGACCCAGAAGCAAAGAAATTGTGCTTGGGATACAGAGCCCTAATGAAAGAAGAGAACAGCTTGCTGATCGAAGTTCTGGGCAACATGGAAGGCTCCTTGTCTGAGAACACTTGCTTCTTTGCTTTCCATTAGTGGAATTCTTCCTATCTTACATTTAAGGCTTGTAAAACCTGCATCTTCATTAGAAGTACTAGCCTCATGCATCTGAATGATAAACCTGATGTGCTTTATTCATTGGACTGGAGAATTTTATTCCTTGCTGCATCCTAGGGTAATTTACCTCAACCTATCCTGTCTGTCTAATAATTTTTGGATCCTATCATTTTCAGCATGGAAATTGCTTTTAAATTTTTTAAAAAATGTGCTAATACGTAACTTCCTAATTTTTATTCATTTCTCACTTTTCTTTCCAATTGGGATCCAAATCAACCTATCACATTGTTATCCCCTCCTCTGCTATATCCTCACAACAGTCCTGTGAGTTAGATTGGACAGAGAGAGTATGACAGGTCCAAAATAACTTGGTGAATTTCTATGGCAGAGTGGGGATTCAAACCCAGTTCTCTGTCCTAATCAGACACTCTAACCACATGATGGATGGATACAAACAATTCTGTTCCATAGTCTTGCCACATCAGGGGCTCTTCTTAGGGTTGCCATCCTCCAGGTAGTAGCTGAAAATCTCCTGCTATTAGAACTGATCTCCAGCCAATAGTGATCAGTTCACCTGGAGAAAATGGCCGCATTGGCAATTGGACTATATGGCATTGAAGTCCCTCCCCTCCCCAAACCCCACCCACATCAGTCTCCACCTCCAAAACCTCCCGCCGATGGCAAAGAGGGACCTGGCAACCCTAACTCTTCTCCAGAGCATTCTGATGATTGACTGACACTTCCTGTGAACTTTGTTTACATGGGTATGTATTTTACATGTAATTGATATGTGTTTCAATCAGTATTTCCACAGCACTTCCATAAAGATAAGGTACACTCAAATGCTTAGAAGCAAAATGAAAAATATTCTCAAAGAAGTTAGCTATATTCAAAACTGTTTTTAAAAATGCATTAAGCACACACCACATTTTTAGTGCCCTGACCTGGATGGGTCAGGCTAGCCTGATTTTATAAGACCTTGAAAGCTAAGCAGGGTTGGATAGGAGACTCCCAAGGAAGTTCAGGGTCACGATGCAGAGGCAGGCAATGGCAAACCACCTCTGAATGTCCCTTGCCTTGAAAACCCCATGGGTTCACCATATGTTTGCTGCGACGTGACATCACTTTCTACCACCACTACCACATGTTTATCAGCTCGTCTCCTAATATTTGGGATTTCTTTGAATGACAGTGGAATAAATATAGCAAACAATGCCAATGGTTCCCCCCCCCCACTTATGATAACGCCTCAAAACCTGAGAATCCTGATCTCTATGTCACTAGTGGGAAGCATAAACGCAACAACCTTGGAGACTGGCACCTAATCGAATCTGCATAGAAAATGTCTTCCGTGATGGAATGGCAATTAACAGCCAGTAAGAGCTAACTTGGGTGTAATAATAGCATGTAGTGTGGTTTACTCTGAGCTTTAGAGGAACATCACAGCCCGGATGTAATAGTCCCTTTGGAGAGATAAGATTGCTTAGGAGATCTGCAAACAAGCAGAATTGTAAAGCATGGGGAAAGAGTGAGGTTTGATTAAGTAGCGAGAGAGCAGAACCCTGGAACGTTAGCATGTGGTGTGGAACAAAGAACATTGCCGCATGGGAATCATAGGCTTGGAAGCCTGCAATATTTGAGCCCCAGTTCATCGCCCGCTAATATAATTGAAGGCTGCACAACTTCAACAGCACACATGAAGCCCTTCTTTGCTGACAGACAGGTGGAAGAAAGGGATCCCCGGGAATGAATCCGGAGCCTGTTTCTCTCTTCAAATGCTGAACAGATGATCAGAGCTGTTTACAATTTTGGCACTGTGCGCTTGGTGCAGTACTGCTTGTCCAACCCTGGACACAATCTCCCATCCTTGAATACATCCTCCCCATCGTACCTCACAAGTACAGATCAGCTTCAGATACCATTTAACTAAATTAGTTTTACCCAGCTGGCCCTTCAGTGACAGGGGGCACAGAGTACAGGAGCTGATCACTGATTTGAACATTGCTGCAGTTTTAGTAGACTTTTTTTAAAAAAAGATGATTTGTTCCAGTGGTCCCCAACATGGCACCATGATGCCCATCAGTTTCCTGGCAACCACTTCCTTCTTCCACAAAGCATCTGTTCCTTAAAGCAAAGAGCTAATCTGGCTTTCCTCTACCTCACTAGTGTTTGGAAAACAGTTTGGTATAGTTGTGTAGATGGTTTTATATTTACTATTTTAACAGGTTTTATGCTGGTAATATATGGGTGTGTTTTTTTTGCCATCAAGTTACAGCTGATTTATGGCAACCCTGTAGGGTTTTCAAGGCAAGAGATGTTCAGAGGTGGTTTGCCATTTCCTGCCTCTGTGTCATAACCCTGGTATTCCTTGTAGGTCTTCCTTCCAAATACTAGCCAGGGTCAGGGCTGAAAGTGTGTGACTGGCTCAAGGTTACCAGCAAGCTTTCATGGCTTTCCAGGGTCCTAGTCTGACACCTTAACCACACCACCACTCTGGCTCTCAATATATGTTATAAGCCCCTTCAAGTCTCCTTTGGGAATGTGTGAAGGTGAAATAAAGCATTTCTAAATAAATACATATGATTTTTTAAAATGTAGAAATCGAATGGGAACATCAAGAGAATATGAATTAGAAGAAATAAATTCACTATATCTGCCACTGAAGTTTTGTGCAAAGCTTTCAATGGACGATGTTATCTGATAACATGATAACACTAATGCTAATTCTACTGCTGAGTTAGACCAGTTTAAGCAGAGATTACAATAGAGAATTGCTATTGGAGTGCCATTAAGGAGACAGAAGATAAGCTAATGGAAATGAAAGAGTAAAAACGAGTGCTAGTGGGGAATACTGGGAAAAGTCTCCTGAGGACAGAGTAGCCAGAATCCTTTAACTTAAGGATGGGTTATTGTGGCTTAACTGTTGTTCTGCCATTAGTGTCTCTCTGAATTCTTGATGGAGAGCACAGACTGAAAGGTCAAAGAAATCATGATTATGTGAAAGGGAGGAGGAAACGATGAATTTGGGAGCAATCATGTTGCTTTATGGCTGCTAGGCATTTTTTCTCCGGAAGCATCTGCCAAGTGTGTGTTGGGTTGCAGTACTGTACACAAGTGGACACTTTTTCTTCCAAAAGGAATAAGTTGGCATTTCTTAAAGCAGCCCACCAGATACCTCTTGAGTGATGATGTTAAAGGAAGCAAAAGACTCCAGCTGGCAGTATTGGGAGTGAGAAGAAAGCAACAGACTTTTGTTGCATTATTTTTTAGTACTTGAGAAGGAGGAAGGTAAAACGTTGTGGTTAATGAGCTCACGTAAGAAGCCTTCACTGGCAGCTGACTAAAAAATTGTGCTTCTAGGATAAAACATTTCATGCCACACACACATAAATGACTGAATAAAGTGATGTTAATATTCAGGCATGTCCTCAATCCTCCTTTGAATGGCAAAATAATAATACCACAGCATGATAAACTGAATAATACAATAAATAAAACCAGGAAACTTGATTATATTCTTCTGGGTCTAAATCAAGACTAAGGTTTTCTCTACTACAGCAAAACTTGGAACTGGGCTATTGCTAATTACTGTAATAAATCATCACTGTTCTTCCTTGTATATTCTTGAGGTTTGCACAGAGATGTCAGACTATACCTCTTCTATTACATGTCCCTTTGATCCTACTGTTTATAGTTTATTCCTCTATAGTAATTGTGTGTGCGTGTGTGTATAATACCCCATATGCAGATTATACATATAATTATTTGCTATTTAAGGCAAACCTACCTCTGATAACGTGTGCCACAACCTAAACGTCACAATAAATCTGTTAGTCTAAGGTGCCACAAAAACAACTTTGGTTTCTGCTGGTAACATTGTGGGAGCAATACTAAGCAGGTCTACTCAAAAGTAACTCCTATGTTATTCAATGGGGATTACTCCCAGGAAAGTATATTTCAGATTGCAGTCTAAACATGCAATCCTATGTAGAGTTGTTCCAGTCTATGCCTATTAAAATCAGTGGATTTACACTAGTAACACTGCAACTCCTCTGAACCCAATATATAATAACCTTTATAAGTTACGGTTTTCTACTGAAGACTGTGTACATACCTGTTATGCTTAACCTGCACATTTATGAACAAATTCTGACCCCCAAATATCAATTGCAGAGTACTGCTAGTTCTCACTGCCTTTTTCTTTTAACACTCCCAGGTACAATCCCCGGCATCTCCACTTAAAGGGACTAGGCAAGTAGGTGATGTGAAAGTCCTCTGCCTGAGACCCTGGAGAGCCGCTGCCAGTCTGAGTAGACAATGCTGGCTTTGATGGACCAGGGGTCTGATTCAGCATAAGGCAGCTTTATGTGTTCATGTGTTCACTCCATACAAATCTTTCCATACTTCAGCAGGAGAGAGAGGTTCCTGTCTGTCTGCCCTTCCCATTCAAAATGGTCTGCTGAACAAGCAGATCTCCTCCCACCCCACCCCACCCCACCCCTTCTGGCTCTTTTCTCCCCTGCTTGGGCAGCAAACGTGGGGAGAGCGCAGGCACTGAGCCTGGTGCCTTCCCCGCACCTTTTTTAGACGTGGTGATTTTCATCTCTTCCACACACACCCAAAGTTTAGTTTTTGAAATGCATGTGATAGGAGTGTGCAAAGGGGTTTGCTCTGACCCATAAGGACGCCTCCTTGGCCCAAAAACTGTGGAATGTTGGTTTTTATATCTGTTTAGTGTTGGTTTTTATCTCCCCCCCCCAAAAAAAAGGTTTGCTTTTCAAAGGCATGTGGTATAAGTGTGCAAAAGGGTTTGCAGAGACTTTTAAAGATGCTTCCTTGGTCCAAAGTCTGTTTAGTATTGGTTTTTATCCCTCTCCCCCCAAAAAAAGGTTTGCTTTTCCAAATGCATGTGGTGAAAGTGTGCAAAGGAGTGTGCAAAGTATATAAAGCTCTGTTATTGTGTTTTTCTTTTAAGACAAAAGACGTTAATGTATGAGTTGTTTTTTCTAAACTAAAGCCTGAGTGCCTCTGCCTTGGAGTTTGCAAATTTCAGTTGCACACTCCAAAGGTCGCATGTTGCTTTGCATTGCAATGGTCAGCATGGGAGGTTTTGCCTTGGATTTGCCATTCTCTAGATGCACACAGGATCGGCTGATCCCATTCATCCCAATAGGGAAAAGGGGGGGACCCCATAAGTTGCCCCCCTGACTCAATCTTAACCAAACTTGGGGGTTCTTGCAAGAAGGGTCCCCTCAAGCTATGCTGAATGTTTGGGGGCTCTACCCCCAAAAATGCCCCCCTGCAGCCGCGGAATGGCGTGATTGTGTGCTGTAAAATGGAATAAATATGCACATTAAGGGGGGATCCCTTCCAGGCCCCATAAGTTGCCCCCCTGACCCAATCTTAACCAAACTTGGGGGTTCTTGCAAGAAGGGTCCCCTCAAGCTACGCTGAATGTTTGGGGGCTCTACCCCCAAAAATGCCCCCCCCTGCAGCCGCGGAATGGCTCGACTGTGTGCTGTAAAATGGAATAAATATTCACATTAAGGGGGGGACCCCTTCCGGGCCCCATATCTCAGGCCCCCTGACCCAATCTTCACAAAACATGGAGGTTCTTGCAAGAAGGGTCCCCTCAAGCTACTCTGAAAGTTTGGGGGCTCTACCCCCAAAAATGCCCTCTGTAGCCGTGAAAAGGCGCGAATGTGGTTTTTATGGCTTTATTCGGCCGAATTTTTCCCTGAACTCAAATCTCGCGCTGAATTCCACAGATCCGAAGCGGGGGGAGTTCAGACTTCAGCATTTCCGGATCAAAATGGGTCGGATTTTGCTGAATCCGAATTTTACCGAATTTTTTTTTTCAACAGCCGTACTGGGAACTGCAATCCTAGGTTAATGAGACTGGGAGGGAACCACGTAGCATTTTCTCTTCTGGATCAAGGCCTGTTATTCATCCCTTGTATACAAACAAAACCTGCAAGGTACAATTTAAATGCAGTTTTGCAAAAAGGAATCTTGACTGTGTTCCCTTCAAATGCAGATGAAGAACAAAGCCTGGAATACAGTTACATTTTGAATTAATTATCATCTTGTGCTGATTGGCTCTCAGGGTGATAGATTCTTAGCAAGGTTTCATTGGGTTTCAAAAAAGGAGAGGACTTTGCTTGTTTCTTTTTTCTTTTTATATATAAAGGGGTACAAAAAAAGAAAGGGGGAAAGAATACAAATAGGGTAAATTTTACATTTCAATTGTTGGTTCCGTGCCCGTAAGAGACCTAGTCCCATCCCCCAGTAATATCCCTTATTTAAGTTCAGCTGAGAGATTTGTTACTAAAAAAACTCAAAAAACAGTGGTCTAGGATTGTTCTGTAACCTTATTTTAAAAAATCTAAATCTATGTAATAAGTCTATGATAACAATACTGTAATCCAATCTGTAGAGATGTCTTTCATATCATATTCAATCTTGCCCCAAATCTCACATTTAACACAAAATTATCTCATACACCTCTGTCTAGAAGTGATTGCCTTGTCTCCCACCGTTATTATACAATAGTCCAGTCTAATTAAAATATCTTTTCATCACTTATTTAAATCTGTAATTTCCCCTCAATTCACAAACAAGTTTTATACAGCATATCTATCAAAAAACAGTTGCCAGCTCTGCTTGTAATCATCAATAGGCTTTTTACGAAGATGTTAATCTCGACATGGTAGCAAACTCATACAATTTTGTAGTCAATTCTGTTAATTGTGGAGTATTCTTGGCTTTCCAGCTCTTTGCAAAGACTTTGCTTGTTTCGTCATAGGAAGGGCCATGCCCTGGACAGAGAATAATTCTGGACAGCAAACCAACTGGAGAAGATGGTGTTATAGGGACAGCCTTTAGGATCCACCTACTTATGCAATCTAGATAGAGCTTGGGGATGAAAATGGAACCTGAGAACTTGGACCAATGAGATCCAGTGTGGTATAATGTTTAAGAGTGTTGGACTAGGATCCCCACTCGTGCCAGGGAAGCTTGCTGAGTGACCTTGGCCAGTCACACTCTCTCAGCCCAGCCTACCTCACAGAGTTGTTGTGAGGATAAAATGGAGGAGAGGAGAACAATGTAAGATGATTTGGGTTCCTTTTGGGGAGAAAGGTGGGGTATACTTGAATAAACAAAATAAATAAATAAATAATGTGCCAATTTACTCGCTGATTGGCAGATTCTCCACACAGGTTCCCCAGTTAGGGGGAAAGGAAAAGTCACATATATGAGGATTTCTGAAAAAAAAAAAAAATCTACAGAACCAAAATGAGGCTAAAGTATTGGCTTTGAGTAACTATCAGCAAGTTATAGCTTTCTTCATCTTACCAAAAACTGCCTTTTGTCCTAAAGGAATCCCAAACGGACCTAATTAAGATCAGTGTTTAATGTCAGTTAGAGCTCATAAGTGTTGTATTTCAGGGACTGTTCCAGTTGATGGTTGTGCTCTGGAACTCAAATTTTTTTTGGTCATATTTTAAGATTGCTATCTGCATCTCTAAAACGGCCGAAACAAAGAATGTTTATTATCATGGACCATATGCTCTAACCACTGAATCAGCACAGGCAGCTATCATTAGGCACTGCATTGACAAAAACAAAACAGAACTGATCCTTTTAATTTTTTAAAAACTGATTCAATTGGGCTGTATGAGTTATTAAAGCTATTAGTTTCATTTAGTCATGTTTAATTGGTTTCAGTGGGAGACACATTTTTACACATCAGTTTTCCTATCTAATTTCCCAAGCATTGTACCCTTCTCCATAGGGATCCTCCTTGCCAAAATTCAGGCAGATGAAAGCTTTCCACTTTATAGGAAGAGTGGGCAGAGGGAGGCATTGGTGAGGCAGCCCCAGTAAGCAGGAAACATGGTAGATCAGAGACACATAACACAATCACTTAAAATGCCTTAGGGCAGAGGGTCTACATTTAAAAAGAATGTGCCGGACAGGGAATGTCAGGATAATTAGATGGAAGCACTTGCTGAGACATTACTCCGTTTAGCCTACTCTGCACCACTAGGTGTTTCTTTCCCTAATAGTGGAACTATGTGCTATGTATCGTTCTGTCAACTTTCATGATCCTAACTAATATTTGTTTGTGTGAGTGCCCTGACAGGATTCTAGGGTTGCTAGGTCCGGGTTGGGAAATATCTGGAGATTTTGCGGGGTGGAGCCTAAGGAGGGCAGGGTTTGGGGTATAATGTCATAGGAGCTACCTTCCAAGGCGGCCATTTTCTCCAGGTGAACTGATCTCTGTCAGATGGAAATCAGTTGTAATCCCAGGAGATCTCCAGCCACCACCAGGAGGTTGGCAATCTCATGGGGTTCCCTCTACTCTGTATGGTCAGTTTGTTTTATCTGTTTTATCTGGCATATTAGCCAAAAATAAAATTTATTTATTTATTACTCATGGGGTTCCCAGCAAAACCTCTCCTGCTACTATGAGCCTGTTGAAAGGATGGAGGCAGGGCAGAGTCCCTTATGAGGAGAACTTGAGGCACAGTGACGATGTAGTCACGGAAAAACTAAACAACCAATGGTTCTGGAAGTACTCGACTAACCGCGCATTCCTGAGGAGGGGGAGTCCTCTTAGGTGGTACCGTGACCTTGCCGCTAGTGTAAGTGCGTCTAATCATGGAACAAGATGCACTTACACTGGCGGCGAGGGCAGTTCCATCGGTGCCTGAGTGCTGCGGAGCTGTGCCTCACCCCTCCGCTGGCAAAGTGTCCCCATGGCAGAGATTTGCAGTGCTGGCATGGGGGGGCGTTCCCGGGGCGGAGCCGCCAGTAGGCAGCTTCCTCTCCCCTTTCGCCCCATTACTCCAGCGCTGAGAACAGCGTTGCTGCGCCTGCTTTTTAGCAGGTGCAGCCTCGCTGTTCTGTATGGGGCGGAAGGCCTCATTTAACAACAACAAAAAGCTGCGGAAAGGCTTTTTTTGTTTTTCGGCGTACGGCGAACGGCTTTAGGAGGCGGCTCGCCTGCCCCTTCTCCCCGCTGTTCCCGTACGCCGAATTTTGGGAATGCATGGTAAGGAATGTAGTCACTGTGAAATATCCCATCCAGCCCAAGTCCAAAACATATGGAAAACATTAAGATCTGGAAATGCCAAATATCACAATACTGAACTGAAAGAGTTTTCAGCACTGTTTGTATAATCTTTTCTCTGCTTCCAGTGAGTCAACCTTTGTTTGAACTCAGGTACTTTCATCACCTCACTTGTTCTCTGACCATCACAGACTTCCAAAGCAGATGAATCTTGAATCCAATCCAGACAAATAATTGAAACCACACAGAACCCAGAATATTATAAAGAAACATGAAAGGCTTAAAATATCTATTTTATAGTCAGCCTTGAAAATTATGATTCTGATATGAATATGTCCGTCTAGACATTAGGAAGAATTTTCTAAGAGTGGTTCCTCAGTGGAAAAGGCTTCCTCGGGAGGTGGTAAGTGATCCTTCCCTGGAGATTTTTAAGCAGAGGCTAGATGGCCATTTGTCATCTGTCAATGGCCATCTGATTTTATGACCTTAGGCAGTTCATAAGAGGGAGGGCATCTTGGCCATCTTCTGGGCTACACTGGTGTGTGTGTGTGAGGTAGTTGTGAATTTCCTGCATTGTGTCTGGGGTTGGACTAGATGACCCTGGTGGTCTCTTCAAAATCTATGGTTCTATGATTCTATGTTAAACCATCCCCAAAATGGTATTCTTGTTTCATTTGTTTACTATCCAAGGCTTGTCATTTAGGGAAAACTATTTTTCAGTACACTAGGTACCAAAATGAATAGGGATGACCATTTGTTGGACTCTGTCCTCATCTAGCATCCTGACCTGGATGGCCTGATCTCATTAGAACTTGGAAGTTCTAAGTAGGGTCAGCCCTGGTAAGTCTTTACATGGGAGACTACCAAGGAATTCCAAAGTTGCTATGCAGAGGAAGGTAATGGCAAACCACCTCTGTAAGTCTCTTGCCTTGAAAACCCTATGGAGTTGCCATAAGTCAGCTGTGACTTGATGGTACTTTATGCACACACTCCACATCTACCAAAAAGATAGCCATGGATCCCTACAGGAAATGTGTACACATCATGCATTTGCAAGTATGGCTGTCAATCCATCATGGGATTCCCACACAAAAGCTGCCTTCAATGACAGATTCCTCTCACTGGATTGGAACTCTTGTGTTCTCCATGGGATCCAATGTGAAAATAATTAAATAGTGCATATAAATAGCATTTCTGTGAAGAAGTGGGGTGGAGATGATTCACCCAGCTCTAGGGTTGCCAACTCCAGGTTAGGAAATTTCTGAAGGTGTTGTGTCTAGGGTCTGGAGAGGGAGGATTTTGGGGAGGTGAGGGACCTAAGTGGGTAGAATGCCATAGAGTCCACCCTACAAAGCAGCCATTTTCTCCAGGAGAACTGTTCTCCATAGTTGGGATATCGGTTGTATTTCCAGGAGAGCTCCAGACCACACCTTATGTCAGTCACTGGGCCCCTGAGGAAGCAAGAGAAAGGGGTGTGAGGGGTGGTTGCCCTGGGACCATTCTGTCTGGGGACAGGACCTTGCACTGTGGTTTCTGGATGCCAGACCCAGGTGCCCTGTGTGGGGTAGACAGTAGGACAAATGGTACCTTGCAGCAACAAGGAGCATGATTACTGCTGTTGGCAAGTTGGGCAAACATTTGGTCCCTGTTCGTGACCCTCTTCCAATTTCTTAAAGGACCCCTTCAACTTCCATAGTTAAGTGGAGGGAAATCTTTGGCTCAGCACTCACTGTGTTAGCACTGATCAGCTGCTTGGAAGAAAGATTTGGTCTATTCTTTCACCAAACAGATGGTTGTAACACCTGCTGGCAGAGCTATGCCAAGTGTGAATCAACTCATAGACTACTTTTATGTTTGTTTGTTTTGTGGTCAAGTTGCAATGGACTTATGGCAAACCCTGTAGTGTTTTCAAGGCAAGCGACATTCAAAGGTGGTTTGCCCTTGCCTGCCTCTGCGGAGTGACCCTGGTATCCCTGGCGGTGTCCCAAATACTAATCAGGTCAGACCCTACTTAGCTTCCAAGATCTGATGAAACTGGGCTATCCTGGGCTACTGCAGGTCAGAACTTTTATGTAGACACA
Source organism: Euleptes europaea (assembly GCF_029931775.1). NCBI lineage: Eukaryota > Metazoa > Chordata > Lepidosauria > Squamata > Sphaerodactylidae > Euleptes > Euleptes europaea. Next base: position 36,648,390 of record NC_079316.1, read on the forward strand.
AATGTATTTGGGCTAGCTATTTGACAAATATGTCTTTCCAATTATCCTTGAATTTGCAGGAAAAGGGGGGATGCTGACAAATGTGGTTTTGAAGCATGTTTGTGTCTGTTGCTTTTGTGAATGAGTACCAATCTGGGGGATTTAAAGGTCCCCTCCTTTATTTTCCTCTTCAGTATGACCTGCAACTCTTGGCACTGTGATTTTTTAAACATTCTTCAGTTACTCATGCATGAAACTCATTACTGCAGCCCCATCTGATTTCATCTTTCTATGCTGTTCCTTAAAAGTATTTAGTTTGGCGTAATTCTAAATAGGTGGCCAGTATCCAACCATACATAAATGGAACACTGATTTCCTAAATTCCTCTCCATTCCAACACCCCTTTCTGAACCCTGGAAAAATAATTACTGGGATCATGGGACCAGTATAGAGTCATGCGTGGGTCAGGGCACTGCATGGAAGAGAGGGTACAGAGGAGAGGGACTTCCACAAGCACAGTGCCTCTGATGGAAGAGAGGGAAGGGGGCTATTTCATCTCTCCCCACTCCTCACTTCAATGCCCTGACCTGCATGGCTCTCCAAAAATGATCTTCCCAGCGATCAGGAGAGAGGTGAATGTTGGAAAAGTCCATGCATGCAGGGCTGGATACAGGTTGGTAAAATGTGATATGTAATTCTAATGTAATCATATTGGTGAAGGGCAGATAGAATCCTTATGTCTATGTTGAGGTCAAAAAGCATTTCTTGGCTACTGCATATGAATGACTAAAGGAGAGGTATTTTAAATTCTCAGTGGCAGCTCTTAGTCTTCTGGCTTATAGATGTAAGAAACTTCATGCATGCACACACCTTTTATGGGAACGCTGAGGTAGAATGGAAAAAAAATACCCAGTCCACAGAGTAAAATTCTGCACTTGTGTGGTTTGCCACAGGGAGACAGCCATGGCACAATAGAATTTTGGCTATGTAATACGGAGGCCATTTTGTATGTCTTAGCCCTTAGCGTAGTTATTGTAGAGTGATATTAGCAAAACTAAAATTATATACGCCCATCTCTGTCTCTGTCTCTATCTCTCTATCTCTGTGTTTCTATCTCATCATCGGTACATGCATAAGTCACATGCAGCATTTACAGAAAGAGTATACCAGATAAACAAAGCATAGCTTTATCAGTTCTCTTAGGGGTTCAATACTAGTGGTACATGACTCAGATTTATTGATGGATGTTTCATTCAAGCAGAATCAATGGCTTTTCTGTGAAAAATTATACTGGGGATGCTTTGCATCTGTAGCTGGATAATTTGGCCCTTCAACTCCAATGTTGGACACTGATAATGAACATGGCAAAGTTATCTCCTTTCTTGTAATGTAGTTAGTCTAGCATTAACCATAGCTCTTTTACTGATGTTTCGTAGCACTGCTTAAACGGATGGATGCCTACCTGAGATTAACCCTCCTCCCATAATATAGTAATCTGTGGGGTAGACATGCCTAATGTCTGCTGCTGTATTATTTCTACTTGTGTAAAGTATGTTGGAAATAGGAGTTCCAACTCCAGATTGGGAAACTCCTGGTGATTTGGGGGTGGAGCCTGGAGAGGGCTTGGGAGGGGAGGGACCTCAGTGGTATATAATACTATAAAGTCCACTCTTTAAAGGAAGCATTTTCTCCAGGAGAATGGATGTGTATAGTATGGGGATTGGCTGTAATTCTAGAAGAACTACAGGCCCCACCTGAGATTGGTAACTGCTGGAGTGGTTACAATGGAGTATGCAAGTAAAATCACATTTTTTTCTATTGGCAAAACGTCATATGTTTTTGAGACGCCAAACATAGCAGCCATTTTCTGTCAATAACTCAGACAAAAAGGTTGCATCTTTCCCCCCATTCTCCTGGAATAGAAAAATGTATTGAACAGGGAATATCATCTGATTTTTTAATATTGTTTCCATTTAACAGCTTCATAGGAAATGAGCTCCATTGTCCACAAGGACAATGTGCTTTTAAAATATCCCAGGGAAATACTTAAGGAAACAGGGAAATAATTTCACAATACATATAGAATTGCTATTTAAAACTGAATAATTGAACTGTATGATGCAGTGCAATAAGAGTTCATTATTCTTATTATCTTGCTCTTTGGAATTAGCACAAGTGCATTGTCTATCATAAAGAGATGGTCTTAGGGGAAGACTGAAAGGAAGAAGTTGCTAAGCATTTCTTCAAGGGTTGCCAGGTCCCTCTTTGCCACCAGTGGGAGATTTTTTGGGTGGAGCCTGAGGAGCTTGAGGTTTGGGGAGGAGAGGGACTTCAATGCCATAGAGTCCAATTGTCAAAGCAGCCATTTTCTCCAGGTGAACTGACCTCTATCGGCTGGAGATCAGTTGTAATACCAGGAGATCTACTGCTAGTACCTGGAGGTTGGCAACCCTAGTTTCTTCAGAAATTGGATAACAAAGTCTGTTCAAATGATTATCTGGATATGCGGCAACCACAGGAAATACCTACACAGGTTTGTTTATTCATTTATTTACTTACTTTGTTTATACCCAACCTTTCTTCTTGTGGAGACCCAAAGCACTTTACCTAGTTCTCTTCTCCTCCATTAGAGATTGCTGACTCCCTGACTATAATCTGGAGGTGTACTGATACAAAGCTAGTAAATCCCTAAGGAAATAATTTCAGTACACAGCCACTGATCGTTTTAACTTATGCAAATTTACTTATATTTTTTCACAATATGCACATGTATATGCGTAGCACTCTTCTCACTAAAGTTCTGAGCTGCAAATAGCCTAAACGTGTTGAAAATTATAGGCTTAAAACTCTATGTACATAAACAATTTTCTTCAAATAATACATTCATCTCAGAACATACAAACCCCCGGGGGAATCATTCTTACAACCAGCAGTCGGGTCGCAAAGTCTTATTGGATATATTTCAATTCGCCACAACTCAGGCAGTATAAATCAAGATTGTTTCCAATCGCGGTCAGCTGATCCCGCGTAAACCAATCCGGTGGCTCCAATCCCGTTCCTGCTGGTAAGCCAGTTTCAAACGCTAGCTTCTGTAACTTCGCGTTGTTGTTGTTATGGTAATTATGGCACAAAATATGGTTACAAGTTCCCCGTTGTCTTATCCTTGTTTCGCAGAGTAAACTTCGCTTCATCAGACTGTGCCCTTATTCATTTCTGACTGCAGCCTTGCAGTTCACAGGCATGACCCATAGTCTCTATTCTCTTCTCCTCCATTAGAGATTGCTGGCTCCCTGACTATGGCAAATTGATTACATGCATCTATTCCCACATGTAGGATTTTGGTTTTTGGCATGCCACCACGAATATAATTTTCTGAACATTTCTGATCCCAGGCTTCCGATCTGCATTCTGATCCTATATGAAGAAAACCAGCAGTTGTGTGCGACCTGCTTGCCATGAATTACAAGCCATCCGACACAGGTTTATTCAGTGCTTTCCTCCCTTTTACCACATTCACAATGGTTTTGAGAACAGGATCTTGGTTTAATGGACCTTGATAATATATTTGAAGAACTCAGAGTTTTGCACAGCAAACAGTTACTTTTTTGTAAGCCTATTGACTTTCATTGATTTAGAAAGGTATAGCTCTGCTTAACCCTCCTTACCTCTTTGATGCCCTAGTTCATCTTAACAATGGCACAGCACGACACACATATATAACATATGCTAATTTAAAGCCTAATAGCAGATTTTTTACAAGATTTGTGTGGCTTGTTGCAAGAAATGGCTGTGATGAAGACAAAAATGTGGTGGGCAGGAGAGGAAAATCCTGCCTCTGCCTTATTGAGCAGAACTAAGATTATACTGCAGCTGTCATGATGCATAGGATTGGGTTGCAAAATTCCTTATTTTTACATCCAAAACAAGTGAGCAATATGAAGTGTGTGCATGCATGTGGGGGAAACCCTTGAAGTTTACAATGTAAGTGAAGGCAGAGTATTAATTATGCCCTTTTGTTTACTTTCCATTGTGCTTCCCATTAAATGCGGGAACAAAAAACAGAAGCTTTCTTTCACATCTCTTGCAAAATCAAAATGTATTATAATGTGTATGTATTGATTAACAATTTAAAAAGTAATTCTACTTATGTAGCACTTGGCTCAAATGTATAGAATGCTTTTATGTGGTTTTTTTTTTTTTGCTTCAAGCATTAATGTTGTTGAACTCAATTTTCATATGAAAAAGATGAGAACCTTTATTATTATTCTTTCATTGTTAAGGATGGTCAAGTGAACAGTGATGATGATACTGGCTGTAATCCTAATACTTTCCTGGGAGTCAGTCCTGTTGAATAAAATTGGACTTCTTTTTGAGTAGACCTGTTTAGGATTGCACTCTACGAGTTAGCTTCCAGACAGGGATTGGATCCAGCTATGAACAAACAGGAACATCAAGGGATTTAGCACAGTTCTTCTTACACACATTCTTGTGCAACACATAGCATTTTCCTCCCTACATATTATAGTGCCCAGAATTATTTTTGTGTGTGCAAAACCTTGCACAAACAGAAATGCAAGCAAGGATACAATAAGTTTGACTTAGCACAAATGGCTAAATTTTGTGCTGGATCCAACCCAATTTGTTCTTTCTTTTATGTACATTTTTTAAAAAGCCCATGTTTGCCATCGTTTCAATGAATGACCTTCAAAGTTCCATGGATAATCTGCATGGCTTCTTTACTGATGATAATTTGTGGCTGGGGAGGGATCAATTAGTAGCTTGGTGAGGGGTACAGTGGTACTTTGGGTTATTCAACCAATGCCATCTCTCAAAGGCAGACATAGTGCTTGCAGGGAAGCTTGCAATGGCCCTGCGGACAAATTAATCAATGCAAATGACTAAATTCAATTACATAATGATGCTTCATCTTCTTGATGTAACCAATGAAAATACTGAATGGGGAAAACAATTAATATACAATAGCAAGCAGAACCCTGCTGTGCTCTTGGCATTCTTGACACTGTAGTTACTTAATTCTCTGATGCTACTAAACTACTGGTACCAAAATCATAATCTGGGGCATTTCTCTTTCCTCAGCAGTTTTTAAGCAATTATTTCAGATTTTTCATCCTTTCTGGTTCTACTCAAAACATTTTGTTTTCACTTCTTCCTTGTGCAAACTGAATGCCCAGTCCATTCTTTCTGCACAATTTTTCAGTTTCCTATCACTGAATTTTCCCATAAAACATATACATTTTTCAATGTTATTTGGACATCATTTGGTCAGCACTGTACATTATACACACACACACACACATGTACACGCATACATACACTATACCAGGGGTCGGCAAACTCATTAGTCAAAAGAGCCAAATATCAACAGTACAACGATTGAGATTTCTTTTGAGAGCCAAATTTTTTAAACTTAAACTATATAGGTAGGTACATTGTTTATTAACTTAATCAACTTTAATTAAAGTTTTAAGTCTTAATTAAACTATAGGTACACTGAATAAAACTTGATATACTTAATAATGATCTTTTTTATTGATAAAAATTAAATTGTAAGTCCCTGCCATTTCCCCCTCCCCGTCCGGAGTCCTTGTCTGGAGGCCTGGTCTACAGCCATAAAAGCCTATTGGTAGACCTGGCCTCCGGCTGAGTCCCATTGGGAGGCCAGGTCTCCCACTGGCTTTCTTGCCAGTAGACCTGGCCTCCGGAGGCCCATAGAAGCCAATTAGTAGACCTGGCCTCTGAAGGGGGACTTTTTTCCCTCCTCGGAGTACAGGTCTACTGACAAGAAAGCCAGTGGGTAGACATGGCCTCTGAGGAGGGAAAAAAGTAAGGCATCCATAAAATTAAATCATGACAATGACTGAAAAACACTGTACATTTTCCCCATCTGCATTCTCAAAACTCTGCAGGGGGGCTTATTGTTGAGTTGTGCATCTGAGTGGCAAATCCAAGGCAAAACTTCCCATTCATAAATGGCCAATAACCCCCCATGCAGAGTTTTGAGAATCTGGATGGGGAAAATGTGCATCTGAGTGGCAAATCCAATGCAAAACCTCCCATTCATAAATGGCCAATAACCCCCATGCAGAGTTTTGAGAATCTGGATGGGGGCCCCCGACAGCCATCCCCGACAGGAGGCTTCTCCCGGCCAGCATGCCGGGGCTGAGAGGCGAGGCCAGGAGTGACCCGGGGCAGGGCAACTCCCCAGCGGGCTGGCACGCAGACGCCGACGGCTCCAGCACCAAGCGGCCCTTACAACAAGGGAGAGGGGAGCCAAAGCGGGGTGACCTAGAGGAGGCCCCGGGGGGAGGTAGCTCTCAGGCCGGCTGGCCGGCGGGAAGACGGGCCCGGATGGACACCAGACGGCCCCCCGACCAGACCAGCCGCTGGAGAGGAAAGGGGCGGGGCTAGAACCGAGAGGGCCCTTGGAAGTTCGGGGAAGGTGGAAGGGGCGGGAAGCGCTTCAAACCCCCGCCAGCCAGCTGGGTGGGCCTGGAAAGAGCCACACTCAAGGGCTCAAAGAGCCGCATGCAGCTCGGGAGCCGCGCTTTTGCGACCTGTGCACTATACGTTGCATCTGTTGTGCAATATATAGTACAACCAGCATATACCATGCATGTGAAATCTATGAGGAGCCGAGAACCAAAACTGTACACAAAAATATAAATGCCTAGAAAAGCAAATGAAATGGGGAGCATGCTCTCATCCCTACAGCTCTTCCCTCCCCACCTGCACGTGTTTATGGGTGTACTTTATTTTAAATGCTTTCTGAATGTCATAAATTCATCACATGACAAGACTCTGACTTACACTGTTGAACTTGCACCACCATAAAAATCCTTGTGGAATTTCAGTCCTTTTGATGTCTAATTTATCGGAGGATCTGTTGGTAGCAGAAGCAGCTGCTAAGAAATAGTTACAGGAAGTAAAGAGACCTTCTAGGACTCATTGTACTAAAGCTATTTTCTGCTGGTTCTTGACACTTTCTGATTTATGTTGACAGATGTTTATCCCGGTGACCCCAAGAAGAAGATATGGTGGACATATTACATAACTGGTGACCTTATTTACTATCGTACAGAAAGCTTCTTAAGGTCGTAAAGGAATAAATCACTAATAAAATATTGTGAATGTATGTTTGTATGAATGTGTGTCAGTATGTATATATCAGTGAAATCTTAATGTGTACCCAACAAATCTAATGGGCCTGTTTGTGCAGGTCATAAACTGTAAGCATATAAGAATTATTTTGCAAAACTGTCTCTGGTATCTTCTTATCGAGTAGCATTTGGTTGGTCCTCTGTGATACTATGTTTTCCTGATGATGTGTTGTGGTGTTAGTTTTGTGGATTTACAGATATACAGTTGACATTATGGGAAATGGTGTGACAGAATTATTTCATTGCACAGTGATATAGGTTTCATATGCCTTAAATACAGGTTTTAGATATTTAATATATATATTTAGAGTGAATGTTAAAGTTCTGTAATTTGAAATTGTTATATAAGAGGAACCGTGTAGTCCTACAGCCAGGTTGGGAAACCCCCTTAGAATCTCGGAATCTGAAAAAGGAGAATCAGGAGAGACAGTTAAGTAACTGATAGTTGAGAAACACTAGTTGGATGGGTATGACAGGAAATGCACTAGCTAGGGCTAAAGAACAGAGTTATGGAATGAGACAAAGGCTTAACCACTTAAAAAGCAGTATTAGACAGTAATAGCTACCACTAACAGTTTAGGATATATTAGAGCAGTGGTTCCCAACCTTTTTTTGACCAGGGACCACTAGGACTTTTTTGTTCAGTGCAGGGACCCCAAGATTCAAAATAAAAATTCCAAGAATTTGAAAATAAACTTTAATCATAACTGTTAGTTAAACATTAAGCTTAGAATAATATTTGAATATATATATTTTATAATAGAGAACTTTTAATTGAAAATATTAATTTATTATGGGGTTATAACTTTGTTTCGCGGACCTTAATTTAGTTCTCGTGGACCCCTGGGGGTCCACGGACCCCTGGTTGGGAACCAGTGTATTAGAGTATCAGGATACAATTAAGTCTAAATAACAGAGCATGCATGTTAAATTATGAATCAATCCACTTGCTCCAGTTGCTCAAACAAATTTTTAAGAGTAATACTTGTATGAATATTTTATGTTTTTCTTCATAATAAACTGTTTCTTTTAAAAAGAAACTGGTTAAGAGTATTTTGTTAACCAATTTGTACAAAAAGTTCTTAAACTGACTTTAGATACCATAGAGATAGGGTTGCCAACCTCCAGGTGGGGCCTGGAAAACTCCCGGAATTAAAATAGATCTCTAGAGTATAGAGATCTGTTCCCCTGGAGAAAATGGCTGCTTTGGAGAATGGTACTATATGGCAGTATACCCCACTGAGCTCCCTCCCCTCCCCAAACCCCACTTTCCACAGGCTCTACCTCCAAACCTCTGGGAATTTCTTAACCCAGAGTTGGCAATCCTACTCAGAGATGTAATTTAAAGAAAGGCTCTGAGTGGTAGCGGTAGAGGGAAGTAATGGAAGGTGAAAAGGAAGGGTTAACGAAACACTCTTCATGCCCACTGCATGAGGAACAGTATGGTGCTGCCGGCCAGTTTTGCCACACAAGGGGGCTTTCTCTTGACACAATTGCTAGCCTCACTGCTCATTGGCCATTTCCATCTAAGCTTTAACAATCGGAGAGTAGATCTTATGCATACGCTTCTGGGAATTAGTCATGCTGAATTCAGTAACAATTACTTCCATTTTAAATCTACATGAGACTTTGCTGTAAAGACTTCCATGGAAAAAAGAGTGAAGTCAGCCAATGTTGCTTTGCACTAATACAGTAGGGTTACCAACCTCCAGGTACTAGCTGGAGATCTCCTGCTCTTACAACTGATCTCCAGCCAATAGAGATCAGTTCACCGGGAGAAAATGGCCACTTTGGCAATTGGACTCTATGGCATTGAAGTCCTTCCCCTCCCAAACCCTGCCCTCTTCAGGATCCGCCCCAAAAACCTCCTGCCGGTGGTGAAGAGGGACCTTGCAACCCTATAGTACAGTGAAGCAAAGGAATGTGAGGTATGAACCATGTTTACACATTTGCAAGTACTAATCACCCACTATCTTGGAAGTCCTATCCTTCAAGTAGCGTTGAGTTTATTCCGGATAGGATACTGCTGTCATTTGGTTTTGGTTTTGAGAAATTTACAAATACAGAAGGAGTCTAAGCATCTTAGTCATAAAGTAGAAACTGTTCCATGGTTTACAAGATTGTATCAGAGCACTTGATTCAGTCCCAAAATATTTTGTTCTGTGTGAGTTAATCATTATAAATTACTTGTTAGAATGAAATTGCTTACTTATTATTCAGCAATAGGCTACAAACTAGGCTCTGATCTCTTTTTTCTCATATTCTTTAGGGAAAGTTTCAAAATAATGATGCATAACTTAAAGGATTATTGTCTGGTATAGGTATCTACCTCAGTCACTTGAACAACATAGCACAACATGGAGATATAATAACTGTAATATTTAAAGTTTGCTAGGAATATTAAATGACATTCTGAGAATGCTCGACTGTTCCTTTCAGAGCATCTTCAGAGAGTGTTGCTTTATGATTTTGGCACAGCTTATTAATTTTCTTGTCACTTACATATTGGAACTTCAGTCAGAAGCAAATATATATATCTGCTTCTGCTCACAGAACATGACTTTCTTGCCTTTCCCCTCCCACTGAAGCCCCCAATGTCCCCTGCAGTGCTCTTACCGAGAGAGGCTTGCTTGCTCCCACCGGCTCTCCCCTGCTCTTACAGTGGGAGAAATGAGGGTAGGGTTGCCAGCTCTGGGTTGGGAAATAGCTGGAGGATTTGGAGGTGGAGCCTGGGGAGCCTGGGGTTTGGAGTGGGGAGGGACCTCATCAGGGAACAATGCCATAGAGTCCACCCTCCAAAGCAGCCGTTTTCTCCAGGGGAACTGATCTCTATTGTCCGGAGATCAGTTGCAAGTCTGGAAGACCTCTAGGCCCCACCTGGATGTTGACAACGCTAGGTGGGGGGTTGAGGCCACAGATGCAACTATGTCACTTCTGCATTCCCCCTTCTTCTCTGTTAATGATCAGTTCAATATGTGGAGTGTGTGTGTGGTGGGGAGATCTGCTATCTCTGTATCAGGGCATTAGTGCAGCCCTCCCCCTTTTGTATGAAATGGATTATTGAGTGCTGGATGAATTGACTGGTGAGGATAAACTATCTTATAATTAAGAAAGACAAGATCTAATTCCCCTGTACATCCCTACTGCTTGTTATCACAGTTGTCTCCCTTTAATTAATTGTATGTCAGGGCTGGCATAATATAAACTCATCAGTCTCTTGTCATATTCATATTAATTTTGTAATTAATCTCCATGTACAGAGATGGGTGAATTACCACTAACTGAGAATTTATGACATTTACCTCATATCCTATTCCTTAATTGTTTGCAAACAGATTGCAATTTTTTAAGTCAGTGAATATGCTTTGCAAATATTCCTTGACAGCAGTTATGTACACATTTTTGCAGCTGCTTGATATCTGTTTTGATTGGGTAGGCATGCTCTCTCTGTGTTACATATATATGTACATTGGTATTGATGGGATAGACCACAATCATTCTTCAGCAAATGTTCTATAGTTTTCACACCAACTTATCTTCCTAGGAACCTCTGAGTATCTGCCACAAACCTAGTATTACAAAGGATTCCAGAGTATAGTCTAGGATGTACACTTTGGTCAGGCCTTTTGGGTCTTATTGTTATCCTACATTACTCAAGGCTCCACCTTACACTGAGTGTAACAGTCCCTTGCTTCTGAACATTGCAGAGGCAAGTAAGCTGCCTTTCAGAAAATCATCTGTTGATCTGTCAATCTGTTGATCTTCTCATTGCACAGCCCATTGTTAAGCTTTCAAGGAACCCCAAGCTTTCCCAGAACACAGTCTGAAAATGGCTGTCCTAAATTAACTCTTTATCTTTTAACCATAAAGCAAAGTTGCCTGTAGTCCTGAATGTGTGGGAAGACTGTTGCCTGAGCCCCTTACGGCCAGTTACCATAGTTCTTTTTATTTTCCATTCCAAATCAGATAGGCTCTTGAGATTCCCATTACTTCATGCTGACTTTTAGCAATTTCCCAAGTTTTCTGTATGTATTTACAGCCTTCGGGCCAGTCGGATGACATTCCATCTCTGCTACTCCCCAGAGGTTCTCATGTTCCCAGGCCACCTATGGTATTCAGGGGGTATTTTCACCCTCTCCACTTCCAGGCAAGCAGTCCTTTTTATGGAATTGTCTTTATCTACATTCTCACTACAGGTCCAAAATATTTGAACTTTCCCCCCTGCACTTATCTCCTAAGACTTGTTCAGAGGATGGTGCAAGATTGGCATGTCAGGCATCTCGGTCAAGTATTTTGCACTCATTAGAGCCGCCTTGGGACGTGCCACTTTGTTCGTCGTTATCTACCGATGTAAAGTGCTTGCTCTTTAGGGTGAAATTCTCCCAGCAGCACACAGGTCAGGAGCAGGATAACATACAGCTCTCCACCAAAAATGATGCATGATGGAGTGCTCAGTATAGCACTTCCCATAGTAATGTGAATGTTGTGGACTTGGAGAAATCTTAGGTTTCTTTACAGATGGTCAAAATATGACAAGAGCATCCATCTGAGTCCCAGGAGCTCAGGGGATGTGAAATTTATTCACAATAGAGAGAAACAGAACACATGCATACACACACCATTTGTCTAGTAACTCTGAAACTTCATGCCAGGAAATTGTGTTTTTGTTGATGCAGGTTTGCTTCCAAAGCAGAAGAACTTGGTTTGAATTGATGTGACATTTTAGCATGTCCTGCACATTTACAGCTTATCCAAAAGTTGCATTTCACATCGTTCACCATGCTTGCTCCTGCTGTAGGTTTGCAGCTTACTATAATGTAGATAATATGAGAACTTGCTAAGCGCAGAACAATATGTTGCATGCAGTTCTGAGATCATGTTAACTGATGCTTTTTCATCTTGCAGATGTTCAGCAGTTAGAGCTCCAGTTTCCAGAAGGAGACCAATGGGAAGAACTAGTGTATCAAAGTGGTTAGGACTAGGATCTGGGGGTCGGGGGTTCAGATGCCCATTGTTGTGTATGTATATAGTTGGGGAGTAAGCAAGGGAGACTTAGGAGCTTGAGTTCTGCACGAAGGATCCTAAACCCTGCTCACCCTATTGGTCAAGCAAACGGACCCCATTGGCTCTAAGCCAATATGTACCATTGGTCACCAGGAGGTTATGTCCCACTATCATGGATCAAGGGGGGAGTGGCCGCAGGCGGCCAAGGGGGCATATAAACAGGGGTTGCTCATTGTGTTAACCAGTTCTGTTCCTGTAATCAATAAACACGGTTGTTGTTTGAACTCCATCTCCGACCTCAAGAATCCTTCCCACGTGGACTTAACAGTGGCGGCGAAGACTGGAGAGCGATCCAGCTGACCTGCTGAATCACTCCCGCTCCGCCGTTTCGCAGTGATCAGTAGGCAGCCCGGTCCGCATTGCTGAATCACATGCCGGCTGTCCCACAGCTACCGCCTCGCTCCGCGACCTTGCTGTGTCCGGTAGGCAGCCCGACCCGATTTCTGATTCACTTGGATTCTCAGGAGAGATGAACACACAGCACTCATGGCCACCACCGGTTCGTTGGAGGCATTTGACATATCCAGTCCCGGTGACTGGGAGAGCTACGCTTCCCGTGTCTCATTCTTCATGGTGGCGAATAAGTTCACGGACGCCGAGCAGAAGTGGGCAGTTTTCCTCAGCGTCTGCAGGCCCTGGACATTCCAGCTGGCCCAGACCCTCATGGCCCCCGCAAAGCTTGAGGAGACCGGTTTCGATGCCACGACTGCCACCGCATCCACACCCTCGCTCTGCACAAGGTCCACGGCGTCGACAAGCTCTCGACCACCGTTTTCATCGAGGGAAGTAGATTCCAGGTCCGCCCCCTGCGAGATGGAAGTAGATTCCAGGTCCACCCTCTCCATCATATCTACGGACACCTTCCGGGTCCTGGCCGAGCGCACCCCAATGCCCAAGCTGCAGCCCTCCAGCCTCATCATTATGGACTTCCAACGCCGCCGCGTTCAGGTCGAGGGTGTCACCTGCGTGAACATGCGCTATGGGTCCTGTACGAGCCGCCTGCGCCTCGTTGTTGTCGAGGGGCCCTGCGCCAGCCTCCTGGGGTTTGAGTGGTTCAAGGCCCTCGGATTGCAAATCACGGGCCTGCACCACCTCAACAGAGCGTCCCTTGAGTCCGTCTGGACCGAGTACAAGGATGTTTGGTGTGGCCCCTTGGGCTGCTACAAGGGGCCACCTGTTCGCCTCCTCATTGACCCCGCCACCAACCCCATCCGACTGAAGCCCCGCCGTGTCCCCTTCGCACTCAAGGACTGGATCGACGCAGAGCTCGATCTCCTCATCGTCCAAGGCGTCCTGGTTCCGGTACCCAATGCAATGTGGGAAACCCCAATTGTCATGCCTCTGAAGCCGAACGGGGACGCCTGCATCTGTGCGGACTACAAGTGCATGCTGAACCGGGCCCTGCAGATGCACGCCTACCCCGTGCTGGTGGTGAGCCACCTTCTGGCCTCCCTCGCCGGGGGCCGGGTCTTCGCCAAACTAGACCGGGCCCAGGCATATCAGCAGCTGCTGGTGGACGAGGCCTCAGCGGAGGCGCAGACCATCGTCACTCACCTGGGCGCATTCCGGGTGACCCACCTGCAGTTCGGGTCAGCACAGCCCCGGGGATCTTCCAGAACATCACAGAGGACCTCCTTAAGGGCCTGCCTGGCATTGTCCCATACTTTGATGACGTCCTAATTGCAGCTGCCTCCGAGGGGGAACTCTTGGACCGAGTCCGCCAGGTGCTTGGCCGTTTCAGAACCATGGGCCTCACCGTCAAGCGCAAGAAGTGCCAGCTGGGCCTTCCGCAGGTGGAGTTCCTGGGCTACCTCATCGATGCTGCTGGGGTCCACCCAACCCCATCGAAAGTCAAGGCGATCCACAGCGCCACTCCTCCCAAGTGCAAGCAGGAGCTCCATTCGTTCTTGGGACTTTTAAATTTCTATCACGCCTTCCTGCCCAACAAGGCGTCGGTCGCCAAGCCCCTCCACCGCCTCCTGGACAAGTCTGCTCCATGGTCGTGGAGCAAGCCGCAGCAGCGAGCCTTCGAGGCCACAAAGGGCCTCCTCTCCTCGTCCAGCCTGCTTGTCCACTTTGACGAGAAATTGCCGGTGGTGCTGACCTGCGACACCTCCCCGTACGGTGTCGGCGCGGTCCTGCAGCACCGGTTGCCTGACGGTAGGGAAGCCCCAATCGCTTTTTACTCCAGGACTCTCACGCCGGCTGAACAGAACTATGCACAGATCGACTGGGAGGCCCTCACATCGTGGCCGGCATCAAGAAGTTCCACGACTTCGTCTACAGCCGCCGGTTCACGATTGTGACTGACCACAAGCCGCTCTTGGGGTTGTTCATTCTGGATCGCCAGACACCGCAGATCCTGTCGGCCTGGATGCTCCGCTGGTCCATTTTTATGAAAGCCTACGAGTTCCAGCTCTCCCATTGGCCCGGGAAGTCCATCGGCAACACTGACGCCCTCAGCTGTCTGCCGCTGGAAGTCTGCAACCTGGACCCGCATCCCTCCGGCAACATCATGCTGCTGGAGTTGCTGCCGGAAGCCCCCCTCCACGCATCGGACATCACCGCGCACACGGCTAAGGATCGCACCCTCGCCCGGGTTCTCAACTGGGTTGGGGAAGGGTGGCTGACCGCCAAGCCGGATGGGGAATTCAAGCCGTTTGCCACACGCCAACACAAGCTATCACTCAACAAGGGGTGCCTGATCTGGGGGAGCCGCGTGGTAATTCCGGCAAAGCTGCGCACAAGGGTCCTGGAGGCTCTACACGTATGCCACCCGGGAATCGTGTGCATGACGGCCCTGGCTAGGAGCTACGTGTGGTGGCTAGGCATCGACGCTTCTGTCAAGGAGTGGGTGAGCCGTTGCCAATCTTGCCAGGAGTCGCACCCAGAGATGCCCCGCGCTCCGACCCAGCACTGGGAGTCCACACACACACCCTGGTCCCGCATCCACATAGACTTTGCGGGACCCTTCCAGGGTAAGACTTTTCTGATTATCGTGGACTCTTACTCTAAATGGCTGGAGGTGGTCGATGTCGGCTCTATGACCTCGCGTACGGTCATCCGAGAGCTGCGCAAGGTCTTCGCAACCCACGGCTTGCTGGACACCGTGGTCTCCGACAATGGGGCCCAATTTACATCCTCCGAGTTCAAGGAGTTCCTGGCCAAGAACTTGATACGCCACGCAACCTCGGCTCCATTCCACCCCGCCACCAACGGACAGGCGGAATGGATGGTCCGGACTACCAAGGATGCCTTGCGGCGCATCGACCGTTGTGACTGGGACAGGGGGCTGGTGGATTTCCTCCTAGCACAGCACACCACACCCAGCTCCGTGACCAGGAAGAGCCCTGCGGAACTCCTCATTGGTCGCCAGCCAAAAACTGCTCGACTGGCTGCACCCTGACCTGGCGCCTGAGTACTCGGGCCCCAAGGACTTGACTGCCACTCCAAGGGTCGTTGAGCAGGACGCCCCCGTGTTCGCCCGAAACTACGGAGCGGGCCCCGCCTGGATTCCAGCCATGGTCCAGGACGCCACCGGCCTGTTATCCTATCAGGTCACCACCCCGGAGGGGCGCGTCCTGCGAAGCCACATCGATCAGCTACGCCGCCCCCCCGCTGATTTGCCAGAAGCAGCCACGGTGCCAGCGCCGCTGCCGATTCCTGTCACCAGGGAGCTGGAACAACCGGAGCGACCGGAGCAAACGTTGCCACTGCCAGCTCCGGACTCCTCCAGCAGCCTGGCGGATGACAACTCAGCCACCGAGTGTGAGACTGATCCGGCAACGACTGATCGCCCGGCGTCCCCCATCCCAGCTCCGCGTTCTTCCTGGCGGACTTGATCACGGCCGAGCTACCTCCAGGACTTTGTGTGCTCCCAGTGCACAGTGAAGGTCGCTCGGACTTGGGGGGAAGGGTGTTGTGCATGTATATAGTTGGGGAGTAAGCAAGGGAGACTTAGGAGCTTGAGTTCTGCACGAAGGATCCTAAACGCTGCTCACCCTATTGGTCAAGCAAACGGACCCCACTGGCTCTAAGCCAATATGTACCATTGGTCACCAGGAGGTTATGTCCCCCTATCATGGATCAAGGGGGGAATGGCCACAGGCGGCCAAGGGGGCATATAAATAGGGGTTGCTCACTGTGTTAACCAGTTCTGTTCCTGTAATCAATAAACGCGGTTGTTGTTTGAACTCCGTCTCCGACCTCGTGAATCCTTCCCACATGGACTTAACACCCATACTACCATGAAGCTTGTTAGGTGACATTCTGCAAATCACACAGGGACATCTTTTTAGTCCATGCCGGAGCTAGCTTAGCCTCTTTGCTGGTTCCTGAACTTCTTGGAGGAAGGGTAAGATAATAAGCAATAATTTTCTTCTGGCAATTTTAAAAATATGGCTGCCCTGATCAGCATGTGCAAGATGCTTGGCTGGGTGTGATTTGCATATGAAAATGGATACTACATAGACTAAAATCTAGGGTGCTTTCACACACGCCAAATAATACACTTTCAATCCACTTTCAGTGCACTTTGCAGCTGGATTTGACTGTATGAAAGGGCAGCATCCACTTGCAAATGATTGTTAAAGTGCATTGAAACTGGATTGAAAGTGTGTTATTTAGGACATGTGAAAGCGCCCCTAGTCTGACCTCTAATTGGCATCTGGTACATGGGCCTGTGTGGGGGGAATTGTCCATGTTAGATTAGATCCATAGCTAACTACTTTGTGTGTACAGCCCATGGCTGTGCATCATGTATATGGATCGTGGCCATCGTTATTTCCTTTCCTTTTAATCTGAATCTTTCTCTCACAAAAAGATCTATTGAGTTCAGAAATGTATTTTTAAACTACGCTTCCATGAAATTTGCTTTTATAAGCTTAGAAAGTTGGGCTTGTTTACAGCATTCTGAAACAGCTGTAAATGTATTTGGCTGTGACTAATATATAATTATTTCTCCACTGTCGCAGAAACTGTGGTTTAGAAAAAAAAGTGTTATATGTAAATATGCACCGCCACAGGAGATCCCAGACAGGCTTTCCTGCATTTCTGAAGAAGGCTGGTAAGTTTCCATAAATACATTCATTCTGCTAATGTTATCTCAGGATTCACACACATTCAAATACTTGGATGGGTGCAATTAGTGTAAAGGGAAGACTGGTCTGGCTTCAATCATAGACAGGAAAATGATCAGCTGCAGGGAGCCTCCCTCCCCTTCCCTTTTGATGACAACACTGCTCAGTCTTCCAGCTATCTTGTAACTGCAGAAGGGAAGGGGTGGCCACTGTGTCCCCTATCGATAATCGGAGGACGAAGGGCTGAGAACTTGCAGCACCTCCATCATGGCAGCAAGAACACCAGCCAAGGAAGGTCACTTACAGATGCGTTATTTGAGCCAGCTTGATGCTCTTGGGAAGAGGGTTGTTTTCCCCACTTCCCTACAGCATTGTAGTGCTTTTGGGAACCACCCTGGGTTTTCCTTGTCTTTTCTGCAATCCTTCCCAAACCTGCTTTGCTGCAGTATATTGAGAAAGATCACAGTAAAGCCAGGATGGATGCCCGGTAGGGTTGCCAAGCTCCAGGTACTAGCTGGAGATCTCCTGCTGTTACAACTGATCTCCAGCCGATAGAGATTAGTTCACCTGGAGAAAATGACCGCTTTGGCAATTGGACTCCCCAAACCCTGCCCTCCTCAGCTCCACCCCTAAAACCTCCCACCGGCGGCAAACAGGGACCTGGCAACCCTAATGCCTGGTGACATATAGAAGAAGAGTTGGTTTTTATACCCTGCTTTTTTCTACCTTTAAGGTCTCAAACCATCTTACAATCACCTTCCCCACAACAGACACCCTGGGAGGTAGGTGAGGCTGAGGGAGCTCTAAGAGAGCTGTGACTAGTCCAAGGTCACCCAGCTGGCTTCATGTGTAGGAGTGGGGAAACAATCCTGGGTCACCAGATTAGAGTTTGCTACTCATGTGGAGGAGTGGGGAATCAAACCCAATTCTCCAGATTAGAGTCTGCTGCTCTCTTACTCCACCATGCTGGCTCTCAGTAGCAGGAAAGATGTGGAGAAACCCACCACATGGGAAGTGCCATTGCTGCTGCACTGCATCTACAGCCACAGAGACACTGGAGATTCCGCAGGAATGTGTTGTTGTGTTTGTTTATTTGACTTATAGGCTGCCCCTTTCCCAGCCGAAGCCGGGCTCAGAGCGGCTAACATCACTCTAAAACAATTTAAAACGTTTCATATATTACATAAAAATTTAACCGTAAAACCCTGGTGCCTTAACAGCACACAACTAACAGTTTAGCAGGACAAAATAATTATAACCTTATAATATCAACATTATATCCAACAATATATACAGTAAGTACTACTTGCTAATAGATCACTTTTTGTTTTGTTCTGGCATTGTCCAAGTGACTTCCTCTCCCATAGATAATCTTTTAGACTATAAGCCTGAGAGCAAGGCCAATTTATTATTTTGATTTATATACACTGCCTAATTAATGTAGTTATTCTAGAAAATAGTAAGAATTCCATTGCAGGCAGTAAGAACCATCATTGGCCAAAACCCAGATAAAACAGGGAATTCCATTTCAAGGGTCTTCAGTGAGAACCTATGAATCATTTATGCACAGTTGAGATGAGTGAATTTCCCTGTTTTGTTTTTCTTTCTGCACTGTATTCATTTATATTTTCTTCAGTAATTTCAGATTGCTGTTGGTTCTGTAGATTCATTTGTACTATGCATGCTGTGTGGTTTCTGAGTCTCTTAAGATGCAGTTTGGGCCTTTGTTTTATTATTATTTCAGAAAAAAAGCCCCTTGACCAGAATTCTTATGACAACGACATAAGAAAGGGCTGCCCTGTTTGCTTTAGTGCTGGTAAATGTTTTGCATATATGAGGTGTACACATGGAGCATCCCCTTCCAATAATCTTGGAATATCTCTTGGCCTGAGATAATATTCCAGTCCTTTGCCAAATTTGCTTAACAACCCTCTATGTGAAAGCATCTGTTATTCAATTGGACTGCAACTGTTTGTTGGCTTACCTGAAAGTAATCCCATTGATCATAGTGAGATAATCAGATATGCATAGGATTGTGCTGTAAACCGAAGTCCCTAAGAAACATTAAAGGGCACACCTGTATATTTTAACTGCACATTTAATCTTGTTATCAGGACTTTCTTTGTTAAGAATTTCTCAGGGCCAATTTACAAAAATCAAGTGGTGGATTGAGTGAGCACATCTGGTCTGAGGATATGGGTTGAGGACAACATTTTCCATGTGTTGCTTCAAATGCTTTGCCTACTTTCCATACTTCCATGACTTGGATGGCCCAGGCTAGCCATATCTCATCAGATCTCTGAAGCTAGCCAGGATTATCCTTGGTTAGTATTTGGATGGGAGACCACCAAGGAATACTAGGGTTGCTATGAAGAGGAAGGCAATGACAAACCACCTCTGTTAGTTTATTTTCCCTTGAAAACCCTAAGGGGGTTTCCATACCACTATAAAACTCATAAAAAAAATTGTGCTGAAAAGGTTTTCATGTTCATTAGAGCCTCACACATATCTCTTATTTTAAGATACACAATTTATTTTCAGAAAACAGTAACCAAAAAAGGGTCAGGATTGCGGTTTAATTTCAACCCCTGCCCCAGCTACTTTTGCCTTACTGGGTTGCAAAATAATAGCTCTGACATTGAGGGCAACTTTTCCCCCCTGACATTTTGACTGCACACGTCACTCTAAACAAAAGAGACACGGCACTGAACAAGCAGCCCAACCTTGCTGAACAAACCAGAGTCAGCAATTTTCACTTAAACTCTGGGGTTGCAGCCTGATCTAAAGGTAACTCCCCCTCCCCTCCAGGTCTGTTGCTAGGATGGAGGAGGTTTACAATGCATTTTACAAAGTGCTGAAATTTAAACATGGAGGGAGAGAGGCTGAACAATTTGTAAGAGGCCTTAAGTTAATACTTAATGTACTGGAGAACAAGAACTGGATTTCTTAATGTACTGGAGAACGAGAACTGAGCAAAACCCCTTCCCTCTGTTTCTTTTCATTCTTCTTTTTAAAGAAAGCTATAATGCAATCTGATATTTTTCTTCTTTTGCACCATAGATCATGATGCTGATTACTGTTCATTCCCTTTTGCTTTAAGCTTAGTTCCCCCCAAGCTATTATAGTGGCACATCCTTTTCAGAGGAAGAGTCACTGTTTCCTGCAGAGATGATAGTCTTTGCCATCTGCAGTAGACGGATTTACAAATGCAATGCAAAAAAATTGTCCAACAATGTGGTACAGACCTATTCAACAGCAAATGTTTTGATCTCCAGCTGCACGGAGGCAACAAGATCATAAACCAGGCATATTTTCCATTGAGTCAAGACCTGAATGGTTTATTTCATCTCTACTAACCTAGGATTATAGCTGTGCTCTCCAAATACAATAAACAGTTTACGGCATAGTTTTCAGCTTGAGGCTACCTTGAGAGTACAAGCTGAATTTGAAGGATTTGCAGCAATGATGGTGCAAACCTATCTTCAAGTTACACTAGCTAGATGCTGATATGATTGCTACTAAATCTCTTATGCAGGTACTCAGTGCCCAGAATCTAATCCATTCCTGAAAGACAGTCTATCACTCTGTTCACAGCTGAAAGGAAGACGTATTTCACAATCTCCATTCTGCCATGGAAGCTCTCTGGGTGACCTTAGGCCAGTTGCACTCTTTCAACCTCCTACCTCACAGGGTTGATGTGATGTTAAAATTGAGGAGAGAAGATGTAATATGCTTTGGGTTCCCCGTTGGGGAGAAAGGCAGAACATAAATGAAGTAAATAAATAATAAATACATTCATGGGACTAGGCAGCTGACACCAGCAGCCACTGTTGGTGCATTCTCAAAAGTTGATTACTTTAACCTCTGACTTGGTCTTGATTAAAGTGTCCAGAATAGGGTTGCCAACCTCCAGGTACTATAATAACATATACCTCTGCTGCAATAGTAATAGCTGATAATTCCAAGGCAGCACGCCAGCTCAAGAACAATTCAATATTTCATAACTCTGTTTATTAACTTCATAAACATTTAAGTACAACCCTAAGCTTTTAAGTACAACCCTAAGCTAATACTAACACTAAACTATTATTCAACTATTATATACAATCCATTTTCTCCATTTCAATCCAATTCAATCAGGTGTACATTCACCAAAACCAGTTACAGGAAGCACAAGTCCTGTTGAGTACAATGTAGGCAACAATAATTTGATCAAAGGAGTAATCAAAGGAGTACACACCCTCTAAATTCTGGCTGTGTTTCGTTGAAACCTTCTTCAGCTCGTTGATTACTGCTGGTTCATCACAAAGAGTCCAGAGGCTGGAGATCTCCCGCTATTACAACTGACCTGCAGCCGATAGAGATCAGTTCACTTGGAGAAAATGGCCGCTTTGACAATTGGACTCTATGGCATTGAAGTCCCTCCCCTCCCCAAACCCCGCCCTCCTCAGGCTCTGCCCCAAAAATCTCCCGCAGGTGGCCAAGAGGGACCTGGCAACCTTAGTCCAGATTTGGTGGGGGGGAGAAGAAATGAGCTGTGGGCTTTCCTTAATTCCTTAATTCCTATATCAGGTGTGCATGGCAGAGAGGGCTGCTTTTCCAACCCAGAAAAGTCCCAAGGGTACTGCTTGGCCCATTGAGAAAACCCACATGTTCCCTGGGATGGATTTCCTCAACAGGCCAAACAGTATGCTTCGATCATTAAAGGTCAGGAAAATGGTGTGGGGAGAAGGCTAAAGCCCCTCCACACACAGATCTAATCCAAATCAGGTGCTGAATAGACAAGAATTAAGGAGAACCTGTACCTCATGTCTGACTGTTATACAGGTTGGGGACCACAGATGTGTGACTCAAATAGTCAGAGTGAAGCAGGTGACTTCAAGTGGCAGATTTGGGGATATCTTGAAAGGCAGCAAATAATAAATGTCTCACATATTATAATATTTTACTATCATGAGTGGGCATCATCTGGAATTTCTGTCTTGGATTTTAAAATGCCTTGAGCCATTGTTCACCCACAGAAAGGCAGGAACATGTGATAGCTCAAGTGGCAATAGAAGATCAGAGAAGCACTGAAATGTCCACTTATGTCCTACAACATGGGTATCAAACATAAGGCCTGAGGGCTGGATCAGGCTCCTTGAGGGCTCTTATCCTATCCGCGAGCCATCCGAGGCAGCCACCCCCCCCAGTCCTGAGGTCTAGGGTTGCCAAGCTCCAGGTACTATACAATATCAGCACATATGACCAAGACAATACTTTTCAAAGCAATTGTATTCAATAAAAATATGACAAACAAACTTGCAGTCTGTGTAGACTCATAAATCAGTTGCTTGTGTGTGATAAGCAATCACCACAATTATTTCAACATTCACAAAATTCAATATTCCATCAAAACAGATATTGCACCATTTAGTCCTGTATATTACAGTCAAGACGACATTGGAACCCACAGATTCAACAAGACACGGGTATCCGGTATTGTCCCATTTCGCTTTTCCTGCTTCATCAATCTTGGAAGTTCCATTATGCCAGTTGAAAAGGTGCTCTTTCCTGCTTTACGAGGAGTGTACCTCACTGTTGCATCATGGATGGCTGCGTAGCATCATCTCAACAGTGAGGTAAATAAAAGAAAATACTGTAAGAGTGTTATTGTTTTAAGCATGTTCATATTTTAAGTAAAAAATAAAGTAAAAAAAATAATTAATTGGCTTTGCCTGTGTCTTCTAAAAAGTGTGTATCTCCGGTACCTGGCAGTAAATTTTATGGTGCACATGGCCCGGCCCTATGAAGTGACATTTATGTCATATCCGGCTCTCGTAACAAATGAGTTTGACACTGCTGTCCTACAACATACTTAGATGTCTTGTTTTCTTGACTTAGGGAGACTCATTATGACATATTTTCAGAACCTCTGCCATAGCAGGAAGCAACTGAATATTTGCTAACTTTCACAGCTGTGCTCCTGAATGCGTGGATTTTAGGCTCAGAGCTTTTTGTTTTTGTAACTGTGTCAGCTTTCTTTCTATTCTGGTCTCATGCCTCCAGCAACGATCAATACCTTATGCCTTCCTGTAAAGCGAATGCACATGCAAATGTGCAAAGCAAACACACTGAGCCTGCTATGCATCTGGCCAACTGGGCAACATTGTCTGTGGAAGCTAAAACACTTTCCTGTACCTTTTGGAAAGATTAGCACATGCCCTGAAGGATGAAATTAGCCTGCAGTTGTCTTTGTAGGAAACTCTACTAATAACAAGATGAAGAGAAAGGAGTTTGTGCTTGCTTTCGGTAAAACCTCGTCAGTCAGGTTTTGCTTTTGCAACATTAAAATCAAAGGCAATACAAATTCAGAGTTTCCACAGAGGTCATTGTTGAAGGTGAAACTCCTTATGAAACATTGTCCTGACAAATTAGCCAGATGTTCGCTTATTGGATTTTCATCTTTAAAATGCTGTTTTTGAGGGGCAGATGGTGATGAGCATTTTTATGCTATGGAGGGCACAGGAGTGCTTTAGTGTTGTTACTTTCTTATAATCTGGCTGTTAGAAGAAGAAGAAGAAGTAGAAGAAGTAGAAGAACAAGAGTTGGTTTTTATATACTGATTTTCTCTACATTTTAAGGAGAATCAGACTGGCTTACAATCTTTTTCCCTTCCTCTCCTCACTGCAGACACTCTATGAGGCAGGTGAGGCTGAGACAGCTTGAAGAGAACTGTGACTAGCCCAAAGTCACCCATCAGGCTTCATGTGTAGGAGTGGGGAAACAAGCCTAGTTCTCCAGATTAGAGTCCACCGCTCTTAACTACTACACCACTCTGTCTCTTTGGTTTTACTTTTAATGACTGTGTTGCTTGCTTTCACAAGCCACCTTACGGACGTAAGTGTAGCCCCGCTGGATCAGACCAACAGAGCATCTACAGGGCAATTCTAAGCAGAGTTCAATTTTCAGTGGGGTTAGAAGGCTGTCACTGTATTGCATTGGTAGTTGAGCATTCTGTTTTAAACAGCAGCCAGTCAAATGCCACAAGGAAGTCCACAAGCCAGGCTTGCTGTCAACACCCCCTCATATGCTGACCGCTCCCCTGCATCTGACAATCAGAGGCATTCTGCTTCTGACCCCAGAAATCCCATTCAGCTATCACGGCTAATAGCCAATGATAGATGCATCTTCTGCAAATCTTTTTCAGCCCCCATTTAGATACATCTAATTCAGCAAAAATCAGCACATCTTGTGGCAGCGAGTTCTCCAAGTCAACAGCCTGGTGTGTGAAGCAGCTCTTCTTTTTGTCTTGTTTGAGTCTATTGCCCCATATCACAGGGTGAGCACCAGTTCTAGTCTCATGGGAGGGGGAGAAAAGATTCTCTCTATTCACTTTCCCTATGCTGTGCGTAATTTGGTAGAAACATAGATGGTGGGAGACGTGGGATATAAATAACTTAATAAAGCAACCAATTTAAGTTGCCACCAAAATTTTAGGGAGAAAGCCCCAGCAACAATTGGGTTCAGTCTGAATAATACAATCCTGTCAGCTGTTCCAAACATAGCTGCCATTTCCCTGAATCTACTTACAGCATTGGATTTCCATAGTCAGAAAAGGGAGGGGTGTTTTTGGTGCTCTTTTGCTCCTTGCACTGCATAACTCCGATTGCCTTCTCAGGCTGTTTCAGAGATCCCCTCCCCCCTCCCCAGGCACAGCATTTCAGTCTGCAGCAGGAGAGGAGAGGCAATAAAAAACCCTTCTGTCAGTGAAAATGGTTCACAAGACCCAAGCCAAATGAGAAACTTTCACCTGAAAGAAAATGAGGTATTTCTCAAGATGTTTATTTTCTGTACCTGAGAATCATCTGTAACAAAGGACTTCCCAGCCGAGCATCAGCACAGCAGAAGATGGCACTTCAGTTGTGTCACATGATCAGAAGGCTGACTGGTGTTATAAACTGCTTTGTATAGAGAATGGGCAAATGCATAAGAATGTACATAAGTAATTGCCGTCAAATTGCAACTGACTTAATGCAAGGGGATTTCAAGGCAAGTGAGAAGCAGAGATAGGTTTGCCATTCCCTTCCACTGTAAAGTCATCCTTGGTCGTCTTCCATCCAAGTAATGACCCTGCTTAGCTTCTGAAATCTGACAAAATCATACTATAACATACTGCCTTCCTTCCCAAATAATAGAAATGCCAGCCTTCAGGTGGGGACTGAGGATCCCCCGGAATTACAGTTCATCTCGACTACAGAGATCAGTTCCCCTGGAGCAAATGGATGTTTTGGAGGGTGGACTCTATGGCATTGTACCCCACTGAGGTCCCTGTCCTCCATCCCCAAGGAGTTTCCCAACTTGGATCTGGCAACCCTGCCCCTCCATCCACTGCCAGTGGCCAGGGGGAACTGGCAACCCTACAAATAAATAATAGAAATAAGTTAATAAATAAAGACTAGTCTGAACACATGAATCTGCCTCATACTGAATCAAGGTCCATCAAGGACAGTATTATCTACTCTGACTGACAGTGGTTTTCTAGGGTCTCACAGGTTTTTTTTCACATGACTTTTAACCAGAAATGACAGGGATAGAACCCAGGACCTTCTGCATATAAAGGTTTACCACTGAGCTATGGCTTCTCCTCTGTACGTTAGAGCCAGCCATGGGTAGTGGCAGCATCAGAGAAAGCTTTTTAGAATAGGGGTACCTGAGTAGGTCTGCACAACCGCATATCCAGACCATGGCGCACAACACATACATGCCTTGTATTTCCTTTCCTCCTTTCAGTGCCATCATGCAAGCAAACAATGATCGCTGGTAGAGAGTGTAACTACTTTGGCCATGAATTTCTCAGATTATACTTGTAATTACTGAACATTCAGCCTTGATGCTCTGCTTTCATGAATAACTTCCCACAGCACAGAGAAACATATTTCTAATTTGGAATGAGAAATGAATCATCATAAGGAATTCCCTTTCAGTTGCCCTCCATTAAAAAAAAAAACCCTGACTTTTCAGTGGTGTTGAACTACTTGTTTCTGTGTTGTTTTCAAATAAGATAAACTGAAATGCATACAGCAGGGGGAGGGGGACTGATCTCCTTCAGGACACGTCAGCCCAATGGATATCTGTCAGAGTCCACAGCATTTAGGACCATAATCAGGTTGCAAGGTTCTTTTTAGCAGCAAAGCCTTTTGCTAAATTCTATTGGTTTCAGTGGGAATTCTCCAGAGTTAAACAGTTTGAAAGCAGAAGCCAAACTGTGCGCACACAGCACTATGCTGGTTTGCTGATGTGGTTTAGTTCAGCCTCACAGGCCATCATGCATTAGAATCTGCTGTTTGTGAACCGTTTGCTTTTGTTTGGGCCCCTCTTACAAAATCGTATGTGGTGTGTGTGAGGTCACTGTTGTTTAAGAGTGATGCATTCACTTGAGTGGTTCTTGTCTTTCAGCATTTAGATCACTCTCCTGTTGCTTAATAATTTAACAGAATGTTAGCTGCTTCCACTCGTATGTGAGTGCATTTCTTTTACTGGCAGATTATAATATTAGAATAGCTCCTTAGCTCACTACTTTTGGCTTTAGAAATGATACCATGCAATTAAGGAACTGTGTTTCGAAGCCTTTGTCAAGTCTCTTTACAGATTTTTGTTTTGGGTTCCCCCCCCCCTTTCTTTTGGGTTGTTTTTGATGGCAACTGCTGCGGTACATAATACATAATATTATGCAAAAATATTATTCTCTGCAACAAATAATGTTATAAGTTAATTGACAGGGAACTGGCTTACTAGTTCTGGAAAGGTTTAGCCTCCAGTACAACACTGTATATCCGTGTTCATAAAATTCATAAGCGCTACCTGGTTGAATCAAATCAAGTTTCAGCTAGTCCAGCACTAAGCCAGTTGATGAGAGAGCTGGAAATGTTTGCTTTCACATTTCTGAGCACTTACTTGAGGATTAGGGTTGCCAGGTCCCTCTTCGCCACCGGTGGGAGATTTTGGGGGCGGAGCCTGAGAAGGGCGGGGTTTGGGGAGGGGAGGGACTTCAATGCCATAGAGCTCAATGGCCAAAGCGGCCATTTTTCTCCAGGTGATCTTATCTCTATCGGCTGGAGATCAGTTGTATTAGCAGGAGATCTCCTGCTACTACCTGGCCGTTGGCAACCCTGCTGAGGATGCTTGGAATCAGCCACCCTGATCCCCAGGCAAATCTTTGCTACCAGTTATGCTCACCTACATAATGGTAGGTACATTGGATGGCCCAGGCTAGCCTGATCTCGTCAGATCTCAGAAGCTAAGCAGGGTCAGCCCTGGTTAGTATTTGGATGGGAGACCACCAAGGAATACCAGGGTTGCTGTGCAGAGGAAGGCAATGGCAAACCACCTCTGTTAGTCTCTAGCCATGAAAACCCCAAAAAAGGGGTCGCCATAAGTCGGCTGAGACTTGAAGGCACTTTACACACACACACATGCTCACCTACAGGCAGGTGATCGGTACTGTGAGATCTGATTTCTTCTTTCTACCCTTTCATCTAGCCACCAAGAGAATGGCAAACCACCTGTTAGTCTCTTGCCATGAAAACCCCCAAAAAGGGGTCGCCATAAGTCGGCTGCGACTTGAAGGCACTTTACACACACACACATGCTCACCTACAGGCAGGTGATCTGTACTGTGAGATCTGATTTCTTCTTTCTACCCTTTCACCTAGCCACCAAGAGAAATCTGTGCGTTTAGCTGGATGTGTTTCCAATGTAGATGTCCATTTGGTTATATGTGTATAATGTATAAGGGGTATACATTTGTATCCAGAGTCACCACATGTTATGTGTGATTAGTTGCTCACAGCTATGGCTGGTTTGTAGCCAACTAGGCAGCATGGAACAGCCAGAAGAGCCCTGAAATAGCCCTGACTCCAGGTGCAGACTTTTCAAGCTAGATGAGGACAATGAATCCAGATGTGCAATCTTTATTCATTCAAGATCATACCCAAATAATACTTATTATTTAACATAGGTGATATAACTAATCCAGTTGAAATAATTTATGCAATTTGATAATGACCAGAATTTTTTGGAGACAACTGTTATCCTGATATGCTGTTGCCTGGTTTCAGTTTCCCAGGCAGTATGAAGCTACTCAGCAGAAAAGAGAGTGACTCAGCAGATGTGTCTAAAAGGGATGTAATCCAACAGAAGAGTTTTCTGATAGTTCTGGAAAACAGTATAACCCACTGAAATTTACTGCACAGTACCACCAAAGAAGTCTATGGTTGCGATGCAGAGGCAGGCAATGACAAACCACCTCTGAATGTCTCTTGCCTTGAAAAACGCATGGGATCACCATAAGTCCGTTGTGACTTGATGGCAAAAAAAAAAACAACTTTCTGCCAATCGCTGCACCTTCATAGTAGCCTTGGTGGACTTTCTGATTCTATACAAGCATGGTTCCTGTTTGAGTGAGCTATGTCATTATCTGCTAGGCAGGGTTGTTCAGTCAATAGGCAGTGCATGTGCACTACAGGAAACAAAGAGGAAAATTCTAGCCGGCACATAGACAGAGATGTGTAGAGGGGAACAAAAGCAGAGGGTCAGATGGGGGAGATAGAGACTTTCCTTCTCCAGCAATATTTAGCCACTGCACCTTGTAGAAGCTGGTTGACAGGCGGAGCAGTGGTAAATGGCGGGGGAATAAGTGGTAGATATAGTTTCAGAAGGGTAGCCATGTTGGTCTGCAGTAGAAGAACTAGATTCGAGTCCAGTAACACCTTAGAGACCAAAAAGATTTTGGGGGTATAAGCTTCCGAGAGTCAAAGCTCCCTTTGTCAGATGCTAGACATAGAGACCAAAGATTGCCTCCTTAATGTTAAACAGCTGACATGCTTTGCAGACTAGAGTGGGGGTGAAAGAGACAAAACCGTCACACCCTTCTCTCAATATAATCAACCCTCCTCCAGTGGCTATTACCTCAGTAGGGGGAAACACAGGCATCCTTCCACTCACATCTTAAACAGATGGGCATCTATTTTTAAGCAAAGCTGGACCTTACAGCTGAGGGAAACTAAGCTTTACACCAGGGGTGGGGGACATCAAGCCCGGGGGCCGTTTAAGTCCCATGAAATCATTTGGTCTGGCCCTTTGTGGGTCCTGGCAGATCTCTAGCTCAGAAGGATCTAAGACTGGTGATCCGCCTCTATTCAAGGCAGATGTGAGTTTGTTTTGCTGAGAAAAGGAACCTTTTTTCTCCCTTGCAGAAGAGTCATTAGCTATGGAGCTGCTAGGACCGCCCAAGAAACTGTGTTAACACTTTCCCACCCAGGCCATGGAGAAACATATTCCCTCTGTACTACAAGAAGGCTGGGGGCAGAAGTGGCGACAATGGAGGGGTTAAAGGGGGCAGGGCCAAAATGCGGCGGAGGGGGAGTTCTTAGCCAGTGGTTCTCATTTCATCCCTGCAGGCAGAGGTAGCAGGAGCCAGCTGTAGAATCCGGCCCTGACCATGCGGAGCAGGAGCAACTCCGGTGTGCGGCTGGATGGCTACGCCCGGCTGGTGCAACAGACCATCCTGTGCCACTAGGTGGGCGAGTGTGCCACTGGTTGGATGCCCGCCTGCTTGTCCGGGCATGCGTGGGGGGTGTCATCTGGCTAATTTTTAAGTTGATCATTTTGTATGGCCCGTGAATGATGTTATAAATATCCACACGGCCCTTGGCAGAAAATGGTTCCCCACCCGTTTTACACTGTCCAGGTAGGGTTGCCAACCTCCAGGCAGTAGCTGGAGATCTCCTACAATTCACTTCTGCTTTGGCCTGTTGTGCAAGTGAGAATTTTGTCTGCAAGGAAGCTCTCTCTTTTTGCACCTGCAAACTCTGAATACATTATTTAAAAGACCTAAAGTAGGGGAGAGGTTAAAAAACTACAGATCCCATGATACAGTGAAAGAACATGCATCCATGAAGAGTTCCTGAACCAAACAATTTGACTGCCTTTGCCATTGACACTGACTCAGGCAACTTGTAAGGGGCAGATGCCTCTGCAAATGCTTTTTGCACTTCAGTGAAGGGGACAGGAGTTAGCAGCTAAGAAGGGGGAGCTGTGATAATCCATAGTCCGAGAAGTGTCACACAGCCCGGATAACATACAAGAACTGAAGAAAATGAATTGTTTTTCTTTTGAAAGTAAAGATATTTGAGAATCATAGAGAGAAATAAGAAACCTTAAGTATGTTTTCCTATAGTTCTGGGCCATGCCAGGTACCTTTCTTCCCAACTTTTTGTGTAACAAAAATGTTAAAAATCCTCTCATAATATATATAAAAACATTCTCTTTGCAGCTACTTTCAAAAGGCATAAAGGCATTTTAAACAGTTTGATTCTTTTTATATAATGCAAATTTAAACGTAATGTTGTCATTTTTATTTTTGCATTTCAATATAAAGATTTTAATATTGTATTAAGGCTGTATATTATATTCCACTTTTCTACCCTTAAAATGAAACATCCCTAAGTGTGCGAAGATAAGTAAATTCATAATCCCTCATAAACTTGTTGCAAATGGCTTCCATTGTCTCAAATCTTTCCTCAATCTTTTCATTTAGACATTGTGTCCAATTTGAATAGTTAACAACATCAGGCGGATTGTCTTCTTGATGTGAGCATCCCATTTGGATTAATCCTAATGGAAATTAGATGTACACTGCAACCAACATAAGCATTGTTGGAGCCATTGTGAAGAACAGAAACAAAATAGCCTTTCATTTGGGCAAGGAAAAAAAAGATAAATGTAGCTTTCTCCCCCCCCCCCTTCAATACCTCTGCATCCCATTTTGGTTATGGTAGAGTTGGAAACAATGCATTTTTTCTAACCTTCCAGGATTATATTAATATCACTAATATATTAACTCTGGAGGAATGAGAAATAGGGTTGCCAACCTTCAGGTACTAGCTGGAGATCTGCTATTACAACTGATCTCCAGCCAATAGACATCAGCTCACTTGGAGAAAATGGCTGCTTTGGCAACTGGACTCTATGGCATTAAAAGTCCCTCCCCTCCCCAAACTCTTCCCTCTTCAGGTTGCTCCTCAAAAACCTTCTACTGGTGGTAAAGAGGGACCTGGCAACCCTGATGAGAAACCTTATTCTCAGTCACCACCAATCCTGAAACAATTTACCCCTAGGCTAACATGACCTTCTATGTGGTGGTAATTTACAGCATTTTTGAGATTAGCAATGAGATTACGAGAAACCCCTTGCCTCACACTTCTCTTTTTATTCTGCCATTGGGGTAGGTAGGTGACATTGGTTTTTTACTGGGAAGGATTCGCATAGAATCCTTGGTGGGTCAGACAGGTTTATGGCGTTATATATAGTTGTGAAGAGTGCAGAAATGCATTATTACAACTCAGAGCTGTGGTAATCCCTAGTCTCCCTGAAGCTATTTCTTTTGTTTTAAATTCTTACATGCATCCAAGATATTCTAGCTGTATCTGAAGAAGTGAGTTGTGGCTCAGGAAAGCTCATACCCTGCCAGAAATTTTGTTAGTCTTTAAGGTGCTACTGGACTCTTGCTCTTTTCTACTGCTATTGACAGACTGACATGGCTACCCATCGTGATGCAACCACAGGGTTGTGAGGTCCCTCTTTGCCCCAGTCTCTGGTTGACATATGCCTCATCTCTGTAGACATTGTGGACTACTCTCATATGAGTTAGGACTTTTAAGATTACCTTTGCAGTGTTGTGGAAGGAGCATTTTGCAGCAGCTCCCATGACACAAGGTGAAATGCAAAGCCTTCCTCAGTTGCATCTACTCTAAATAGATCTTTAAAGGTACATTAAACCACATAAATTCTCCTTTAGGAGTAGAAGCCATTGCAAGGTTGGCAGCTCTTAACAGGTAAATGACATTGTGAAGCTCGTTGAATGAGAGTTAATGTCAGATGTCCCATGGCAAGTCACTGCACTAACAGTTTTGCTTCTATTTGCTTCTGTGGCAACCAGCATACATTTTTTCTGTTGTAAGCTAAGTCAGTAAATGCATATCAGAGCAAACTTGGTGATATGAGATGGAAGAGTTTGTGGGAACGGCAGATTAATGACTTCTGTGTTTGATAACCCAGTTATTTTGTGGATATATTTAATAACATCACGTCGAGCCCTGTCAGAAACCAATTTAGCAGATTTATTAGTTTGAAGAGGCATGTTAAATAGTTAAGCAAAACGTTTTAGAAAAGATTAATTAGAGGCTTTATTGTAGGGTTCCCTCCCAGCACCGACAGCAGCATGATAGGAATCACACACGGCTGTGAAAAAGTGTTAAAATTCCCAACAAATTCTATGAATGTGCTGGTGAAAGTTTTAAAAATATCTGTATCTGTGACTTTGTTCCCTCACCTACCCCACTGCAAGAGAGTGATTTCAATTATATAAGAGCTGAGAAAACTTTGGTGAAGAAAACTTTTGATCAAGTTGTGAAGATTAGCACATGACTAGATGCTTCCCATTCATTGTTACTGCTCCTAGTTTTGCTTGTTGTTCACTTGAGAAATGAATGCGAGAAAGCACAGATCAACGTGTACTTAGTTAGGGTTGCCAACCTCCAGGTGGGACATCTCCCAGGATTACAACTGATCCGCAGGGATCAGTTCCCCTGGAGAAAATGGCTGCTTTGGAGTGTAGACTGTGTAGCATTATTCCCCTTCTCCCTTCCTTTCACCACCAACCCTGCAATATCCTGGCACGATAGTGTTTTCTATCCAACTCTGTGGCTTCCTTTCCCTTTGTATCTAGACTATCACATGGTAACTGCAAACACTGCATCTATAAAATGGTTATATTTAATCTTCCATCACTCCAATTTGCACAGGTAATACTATATACCTTCTTTGGTGGTTTCAGGCAATTTGTGTAATCGCTCTAATTTCTGGAGCTAGAGTCAGGCACTTACATTGATCAATAGAGCTGGATTTGAGTTAAGGCTTGAATAGATACCATTGTAAACTACTATTTAGGGAGAATTTTCAGGTTCCAAGGCTATGCTGGAGAAAAGGATGTTGAAGAACGAGACCCCTGTGGTAGACTTATTTTCCCATAGAACCCAAAAAGATCTGAAAAAGTGCACGGGGAGCTAACTGCAGGTGATTTGCTCTTATGTCATTCCGAGTTTCAGGTCACCACAGTGAAAGACCTCTCTAGCTATTATGTTAAGGAAACACAAGTATCCAGCGCTAGCTAAGTTAGCAGACTGAGGCCACCTGACCTAGAATTAAAACCAATCTCCAGATCACACTAATCTTTTGTACGTTTGAAAGATGTGAGTAAAGTACATTTCATTTCATTGCCTTTCTTGGGACAGGAAACATGGTTGCTGGCCTTAAGGAAAATGAAAATTTAATTTCTCTTCTACAGAAACATTTGATTTTATTAGATACTGCTGTTTCACTGCCATCACATTAGCATACTAATGGCCATGTAATTTAGGAATAGCAAAATAAGAATCTCTGTACTGTACAAGATAATGTAAGACATGAAAGACAGGATTCTCTGTAATTTTTGCTGTCATTCCAGGTACTCTACAGCATGTGACCTCATTTTAGGTCCACAGCTATAAAAATACCCCCCTCCTTGTGACATGCAAGTTACCTTGAATAACCCATCCCCACACAGAGTTATATTGCTAGCTTTCCAAGTCACACAAATTACTGTGAAGTGAAAACCACAATGGCCCCTCTCCAAAAATCACACTCTTGACCCAACTTATAAGACCTATGTGGCTTAAAAAAAAAAGATTTGTTTTCCCCAGGTTCCTTTTTCCTTGAGTGAATTGTGCAGCTTATAAAAATGATCCATGTTAGAGTGAACATGCATGTTACTATTTCATTCAAAACCCATCGCTAGCAGCTACCGAGATAGTATTAGGAAATAAAAAAGGAATGTCAATCTAATTGTACTTTCTATAGGTTGTTCGTGTTCTCAATAAAAGCATTTATTATTTGCATCCTTCTCATAGTTAATAGTATGCTGTTGCTTTTTTTTAAGGCTTCCATATATTTCCATGCACCAAACCGAAAAGCTGGAAATCTGTATATGACACAGGGCCTTCTATGCTGTTGATATATATGTAGTTAATAATAGGGCTGTTGAAAAAAAAATCGGTAAAATTCGGATTCAGCAAAATTTGGCCTGTTTTTATTCAGGAAATGCTGAAGTCCGAACTCCCTCTATTCGGATCCGTGGAATTTGGCATGAAACTCGGCATTCCCAAATAAATTCAGCCGAATAAAGCCATTTAAAGCACATTCACGGCTTTCCGCGGCTCCGGGGGGGGGGCATTTTTGGAGGTAGAGGTCCCAAACTTTCAGGGTAGCTTGGCGGGACCCTACTCGCAAGACCCCCAAGTTTGGTAAAGATTGGGTCAGGGGACCCGAGTTATGGGGTCTGGAAGGGGTCCCCCACATCCGCCCATTGGAATGAAGAGGAGCCAGCAATCCTTAATGTGCATCTAGAGAGCAGCAAGGCAAAACCTCCCATTGTTTCTGGGGCAGCCAGAGAGAGACTCACCGACCCACACTGACCTCCAGGCAAAGGTGGCAACCAGTGAAAACAGCAACAATCACACTCGCAAAGAGGAGATCAAGCTCCCCCCACCAGGACAGGTCACCCCCCCTTTGGCTCCCCACCCACACACAGAAGCCAGTCCGTGGATTCTAAGAGCCAATGTAACTACACTGAAAGTGCATCCAACAACACTCAAAGCATAAGTAAACAGCGTAACTAGCATGGGTAACGTATCTTTTCATTACAACACAGCCAAAGTGCATCTTATAACGCTACTGGCGTAAGTGCGACCAGCGCAAATTGCATATCTTCAACATTGATAGATTTCATGCTGCTGGATTCAAAGCTTCCATCGCAACGATCACACTCACAAAGAGGCAATCAGCCCCCCAGGACAGGTAACCCCCCCAAATCACACTCCACAGAGACAATCAAGCCCCCCCCCCCAGCAGAACAACTCCCCCCCCGAACCAGAAGACGCAAATTCCAAACGAAGGAGAAGAACGGGCCAGACAGAGAGAGACTCACTGACATGGGATGTACTAAAACGAATGACAGGCTAGCCCATTACAAACAACGGGAACGGCTGCACAGCTGAACTCAACTCCAGGCGAGGGTGGCAATGGGCAAAAAAGGCAGAACGCACACTCCTGCAAAGGCGAGCGGGCCCCTCCGGCAGAACAGGCAACCCTCCCCCTCAAACCAGTACAGCTCAGCTCAACCCCAAACAAATGAACCAAGGAGGAGGAGCAGGTGCCGAGCAGAGCGAGACTCATGCCGCACCGCCACGCTGGCTCAACTCCAGGCGAGGGTGACAACAGAAAAAGGCAGAATGCACGCTCCCGCAGAGGCGAGCGGGCATACACACACCCCGGCAGAACAGGCAACAGCCCCCCTTTGGCTTCCCCCCAACCACAGAAACTGCTTCCCCCCCCACAAACAGAATCTGCTTCCCCCCCCCAACACACACACAGAAGAAAAGGTATAGAGAAAACCCCCCAAAATCAAACTGTGTCGATGTCTTCCAGCAGGAGCAGGGAGGAGAAGTAAATCCAATCCTATTCCAGTAAGCAGCAGCAGCTCAGCTCAGGATCTCTCAGGAGCAGCACCACCAAAATGGAAGGAAATGAATACAGACTCGGGACGGGACGGGAGTTTTTATACTCTTTTCCTGGCCAATTCAAAAGGGAGAATCCCTGCTCTGATTGGCCAGAAGAAGACCCAGCTTGGGCCACCATTGGCCGCGGGAGAATGTTGATTCAGGGGCGCCAAATTGGTATGAATTTATCCGGTGTCCACCCGAACTCGCCGAGTTTGGCTCATCGTTTTCCCGCCTTTTTTGACTTCGGCTCTATTTGAACTGGAAACCACCGAATCAGGGAAAATTTGGCTGTTTTTCATGTCGGATGGAACCGAATCGACAGCCCTAGTTAATAATAAACCTCACTGCCTTTTGACAAGCCTAATGTTCCAGGCTAATTCATTTAAGGCTCAGTCTTCATTTCAGAACAATGGGAGGATGGGCTGTGCTGAGTTCCTTGGAGTCCCCCAAGGCTTGGTTGTCCCTAGTGCACACCTCTGTATGCTGGCAAAACTTCCCCAATGCAAAAATTTCTTACAGGTGAGTGCACTCAGGAAGGTATACCATCATGGAGGCTTGTGCTGCTGTGTTTTTGGACTCCACATAGGGCTCAGTAGTGATCCTACCCTAGGGTTGCCAACTTCCAGGTAGTAGCTGGAGATCTCTTGTTATTACAACTGATCTCCAGCCTATAGAGATCAGTTCCCCTGGAGAAAATGGTCACTTTGGCAATTGGACTCTACGGTATTGAAGTGCCTCCCCTCTCCAAACACCACCCTCCTCAGGCTCTGCCCCAAAAATCTCCAGGCATTTCTCAACCTGGGACTGGCAACCCTATCCTACCCCCTCCTACCTGGTGTTTGATGCTGTGCCCGGTCCCCATATGAGGTGTGTAGCTTCAGTAAATAGTGCTTAGTTACCATAAGACCCTATGTATTGGGTCCTTAGTTATTACAGCAGAAAATATTGACCATTCAGTTCATGATAGGCTAAAGGGGAAATAGTAGCACCATCTGCCTACCTATCCATGTGCCTTCAGTATGGAAGGTCAGCTGGGTTTCTAGAGCTTGTGCTTCTGATTCCAATCCAGGTTTTCCAGTCTACTGATCAATGTTTCCTCCATTGGCCTTGAGCCTGTGCTGTCCTCTGTGGGGATGGGGGAAGCTGACTCTGTTCAGCCTCCAATATAATTGATGCTGCTGCTACTGGTGATGGTTGAGAGTTCACTGGCTGCTCCCCTGTCTTGAGCTACCCTTTTCCTTCTGTCACTTCTTTTTGGTGGCACATGGCAACGGGGCAGAACTCCAGCAAGTAACAGCTCAGTTGGCTGGGAAATTTCTGGCCAGCTCATTTCTTCTGTCAGGTGCTCCATCCCACATGCTGTCAGGGTAGTTCATCATTGTCACAGTTGGGAACAGGATTTTTTTAATTAAAAAAAAAGAGAATAAAATAATTTGGCAAAATATAGTAGGAAGAGGGAGAAGAAAATAATTTGGCTCATTTTCAAGGAAACTCTGGGATAATGCACAAGTTACAGATAGCTTGTAGAAGCTGGATAGTTTGTGTGTATTGGTTCACTGGGCAATTTCCACACTCCTTCTAATGGCCACCCCTTCCCTCAGTCACTGGTGACATGTTGGCTTAATCTGTTGATCAGCTATAGCATATGAACAGCTACTAAATTTAACAATTTTTGGAGGCATCGCTATTATGTGAATCAGATCAGTTTTGTAACTCTAGCACTCTCAAGAAGAGCATATCCTGGATGGGCCTGTTTGTCTACAAACAGGCTGTCATTAAGACATTTTGCAGCACAATCTTTGACCTTATTCATCTTTACAGTAATGAGGGGCATGGGGCTGAAAGAAAGACATGCTGGACCATCACAGAAGAATAAGTGTATTTTATACCAAGGTAGGGTTGATGGGCCTCCAGAATTTCAAACTCAACTCATGTGACCAAGTCACAATCATGTGGCTTTGAAGAAAAAAACTATTCACCACAAATCAAAAAATTAAAAAGTAACCTGCAGATGATGGAGTATTCACCACACATTGAAAATTTAAAAAGTAACATGCAGATTAACTGTGAACTGAATTTTAAAAGTAGTTGGGCCATTACCTGTCAGTATTTATCACAAGCAAGTATTCATGGAAATCACAAAAGAAGCCATAAAGTATATGGGCTAGCTGATGGCAGAAAAATCTAAGAAGATGCAAGGGAAGAGAAATAGAAGTAGGACTTTCGGGAGGTCTTGAGAAACCAGTGTGTTTGTAGGGTTGCCAGCTCCAGATTGGGAAATACTTGGAGATTTTGGGGTTGGAGCCTGAGGAGGGTGGGTTTTGGAGAGGGACTTCAATGCCATGGAGTCCAATTTCCAAAGTGGCCATTTTCTCCAGGGGAATTTATTTCTGTTGCCTGGAGATCATATGTAATAGCAGGAGATCTTCAGCCACCACCTGGAGGTTTCGAGCCATAGTTTGAATAATTCTAATAAAACTAATTACCTATGCTGAATAAGTATGGTTACTATATAAACAACAGCACGAGGCTCTTGAGGAAACAAATTTACTTAACTAGATAATCTCACAGTATAGAAAACAATTAATAAGCTATATGCATATTATTGAAAAATAAACATAAAATGCCCCTTAGGGTTATAACATTTTTCAATAATATGCATATAGCTTATTAATTGTTTTCTATACTGTGAGATTATCTAGTTAAGGAAATTTGTTTCCTCAAGAGCCTCGTGCTGTTGTTTATATAGTAACCACCTGGAGGTTGGCAACCCTATGTGTTTGTATGGAGGGGGATGGGCACATAAACCAAGAGGATAAACACACTTGGTCCTCAAGAACAAGAAAATATAATGAGGTAGTTTACAGGGTTGCCAGGTCCCACTTTGCTACAGGTGGGAGGTTTTTGGGGTGGAGCCTGAGGAGGGCAGGTTTGGAGACTTCAGTGCCATAGAGTCTAATTGCAAAAGCGGCAATTTTCTTCAGGGGAACTGATCTCTATCGACTGGGGATCAGTTGTAATAGCAGGAGATCTCCAGCTAGTACCTGAAGGTTGGCAAACCTAGTAATTTAAGAATTTATGTGAGGAATGAATATAGGAGTTAGGGTGATAAATTGTATGCCTTTGTTTGGGCCTTCCAGTCTGTGGGCTGACCAGAAAGGATATACTGATGTATATGTTACAACTGTTTCACGTTCTGGCTATTTAAGGGGGGGAAGTGATTTGGGATTATTTACAGAGCATAACAAAGGAATGTATTTCATTAATTTATAAGAAAAATATTATTAATCATATATATACTATTTTAATTAGTATAATGCTTTCCAATCCTGCTGTTGTTACCCTCTTAGCAATCCCCATTAGCTTTCACCCAACAGGTTATTTTCTACAACATCTTGTTTCTGAATCATACAGGCCTTCTAGAACAGAAATAATTCTCAACATTTCATTTGCCAAGGACATTCTCTTGTGAGCCTTTCTTTACTCACTGCACACATGCTACAATATAATGTGGCAATATTCATTCATTAATTAGATCATTTATATCCATGGACCCCAGGGTGGGTTAAAACTCATTACAAGTGCAAATGCAATCATTATAACAAAACCTCTAAGAGGCAGTGTCATTAAATTCAACAGCATTATAACCTGTATAAAGCTAAAAGCATCATCATTTCAAAGCCATCATCAGTTCTACAGTATCAGCCAAAACCCAGTAACAAGTAAAACCACCACCAACAAATTTGAACCAACCCCAGCCAATTGACCAACAAAGCTCAAAACCAGTGTAACAAGGAAATGCCATGGTGAGGGAAACTTCTCTTAGGAAGAGGTTCTAAAGCTGCAGTAGTGCTCAATGGGAGATTCCTTCCCTTGTGTCCAGCCCCATATTTAGGGTTGCTAGTTCCAGGTTGGGAAATACCTGGAGATTTTGGGTGTGGAGTCTGAGGAGGGTGGGGTTTGGAGAGGGGAGGGACTTCAATGCCATAGAGTCCAATTGCCAAAGTGGCCATTTTCTCCAGGGGAACTGATTTCTATCGCGTGGAGATCAGTTGCAATAGCAGGAGATCTCCAGCCACCAGCTGGAGGTTGGCAACCCTACCCATACTGCAGGTTGTGAGGGCACACGGAGAGGGGCTTTGAATTATGACCTCATTGTCTGACAAGGCCTAAATGATGGATTCATTGCCATGATGCCTGTGTGGGATGTTGTAGGTGAGGAAGAAGCAAGAAAAGACATGACTGGAAAGAGCAACGTATGGCAATTACTCCAGAAAGCAGTTTCCTAATCCCTGAAAACAGAAGCCAGTGAGATTGCCTTCTGTCTTTTCGAATTAAATCAACCACTGCAATCCACCCAGTGTGAGCATTTGTTTTCCAGGTGGGTCACTAAGGCACCAAGGCAGTTCATTTCTTCATTGTACTGGCTGGTTAATTCTGCAACACTGCCTTCACTCAAAACTCATAAAACACCCAGAGGACACTTGAGGTATCCATGCTATGAAGTGATACATGATGCAGCAGCATGCCCTCTCCGATTTTAAGTGGTCCTCACCTTCCTGGGCTTGGAGCCATCACATCTGCTGTACCATTTGAACTCATGTAACCTCAGCTCACTTTCTGGTAGTACAGTAAATGGAGATTCAACGGAGAACGAGGGGTGTTGTCTAGTCGCCACAAAACTATGTTTCTACATGTGAAACTCAGCACAGATCTTCCCAGCTTCCCTTTTCAGCTCACCCATTTTGTGTCAATTAAGCTCTGCCATTCAAATAATTTTGTAGAATTCTAACAGTGCAGTCATAAGCAGTTACACCCTACTATGGTTGTTGACTTCAATAGGCTTAAGGGTATAACGGTGTTTAGGATTCCACTGTAAATCACCAGTGATTTATCACTCTTAAAATTGTGTTATCTTCAAAGTTACTCAAAACA
The DNA here is from genome assembly GCF_029931775.1 of Euleptes europaea. NCBI lineage: Eukaryota > Metazoa > Chordata > Lepidosauria > Squamata > Sphaerodactylidae > Euleptes > Euleptes europaea. Next base: position 36,689,262 of record NC_079316.1, read on the forward strand.
TATTGAATGGGGAAATTGCTGTTTTACATCAGGGTCTCTCTCTGTGTGTAGGAAGAGTGTTTATTCACATAATATAGCAGCTCCAATTATTCAAAAATTCACAACCATCAAGACTGGGATCCAAACCAATGGTATGTGACTCAGGTGGCCAATTAAGCACCAAAAATAACAAATAGTAAATAGTTCCAGGAAATAAATTTGTGAGATCACCAGCTGAAAAATGTTCACCTTGTGTGGGTCCAAAGCCAATTTTCATCAAGTAACTCTGGGCTCTGGAGAAGTCTCCTGAACTATTTGCTGAACTGTCAGGTTTGTGAGAGCAAATAGCAGAAACTCTATTTGCAAACAAATTTGCAAGTGGCAAAAGTGTTGCCAGAAAAATGCATTCGCAAAGCATTCCTCTGCATCTGTGCATTACCTTAAATGACATTTCTTCCTTAGTCGGTTGCTTCTCAAATATGCATCCTACTTGTTTCCTTGGCAACTGGCATGCAAAAAGGATTTCAACCCTACAACTTTAAATGCTCCACAGTTTGTGGCTGCATCCTAGATATTTATATGAAATTCTCCCCACTGCTAAACAAGGTTTGTAGCAAATGGTGTGTGCATTTATGCACAGAGGAGGTCTGAGTGACTCTGAGCGGATTAAGATTCATGACTGCATCATAGTAAATATGAAATATTCCTGGTGGCAGTGGAATGATGACACTTTTGCAAGCATAGAAAAACCCAATCCATGTTATTGGAGAGTAGTGAGGCATGGCTTTTTTTATTTAATATAAGAGCTATTTGTTTAGTATAATGTGAGTTTTGTGAGTGAGTAATTAAGTGAACTGGAGAGTAACTCAAATCAAGCATGGGCAATGTACAGTTCCCTATGACAGGCACAGACCAAGCCTGTGTTGTGATCACTGAAGCTCAGAGAGTAGCAGATTGAATTCCCGTGGCTCTTGACATTCAGCTTTCAAGTTCAGATATCACATCTGAATTTATCTCTGCTTTTAAAGCCCAGCCTGGCTTAGTACTGCTTTGAGCACCCCCCTCTCTCTCCAGCTCAAGCTGGAGTTGCCAACCTCCAGGTGGTGGCTGGAGATCTCCCACTATTACAATTGATCTCCAGGTGACAGAGATCAGTTCCCCTGGAGAAAATGGCTACTTTTGCCATTGGACTCTATGGCATTGAAGTCCCTCTCCTCTCCAAAACCCACCCTCCTCAGGTTGGGAATTACCTCCTGGTAATTCCCAACCTGGAGCTGGCAACCTGGAGCTGGCAACCCTACTCCAGAGCCATTTCATATACGCTGAACTTCAGAAACTTTTTTTGACAATCTTTTTAAGGTAGCAAGGCCCAGCCAGCCAGCATTCCAGTTGGTGGTTACACTCTACATTTTTTCATACTTAAATGTAATTCTTCTTTGGACCGGGAGAACATAAATTGAATTTAGCAACTGCTTTTGTAAACTGAGCTGTGACACTGCTAAGGCTGGTACTTTCCTCGCCACAAGATTATCCCCCTTTGTTTCCTTACGTGAAGCACAAGCTGGTGTGGTGGCTTAGCATAGTGAACTAGGGCTCTTGAAAAAAAAATCAGTAAAATTCAGATTCGGCAAAATTCAGCCCATTTTTATTTGGGAAATGCTGAAGTCCGAACTCCCCCGATTCGGATCCGTGGAATTCGGCATGAGATTCGGAGTTCGGGGAAAAAATTGGCCGTTTAAAGCCACTAAAAACACATTCACACCTTTCCGTGGCTCTGGGGGGGCATGTTTGGAGGTAGAGGTCCCAAACTTTCACCGTAGCTTCAGGGGTCCCTTCCTGCAAGAACCCCCAAGTTTTGTAAAGATTGGGTCAGGGGGTCCCGAGATATGGGGCCCGGAAGGGGTCCGACCCCAAATTGCCCATTGGAATAAAGCAAATAAGAACACATTCACAGCTTTCCACGGCTCTATGGGGGCATTTTTGGAGGAAGAGGTCCCAAAATTTCAGTGTAGCTTCAAAGAACCCTTCTTGTAAGAACCCTCAAGTTTTGTAAAGATTGGGGCAGGGGGTCCTGACTTATGGGACCCGGAAGGGGTCCCCCCTCCACCTATTGGAATGAATAGAAATAAATAGACCGTTTGCAAAACCATGCAAAGCAACACGTGACACGACCTTGGGAGTTTGCAAACCATGGAAAGGGACAGAGAAATGCTAGCTATGCATAAGGAGCAGGTGGGGGTGGAATTTCCCCTTTTGCATCGGACTCGAGAGTCGGGAGTCTCGGGACCGGGCAAATGAATTGTTTAAGTCACAATCTGAAAACCAGTTTTGAGCGAGCATCAAAATAGACCTAACCGATCTTATGAATGAGGGAAAACCTGAGGACACACAACTGAAGCCCCCCCTCAAACCAGGGAGAGAGAGATGCGAGCGGGCACACATACCCCCAGGCAGAACGGGCGAAAACCCCCCCCCCACTCAAACCAGTACGGCTCGGCCCCAAACAGGGAAAAAAACAAGGAGGAGGAGGCGCGGTTGCCGAGCGGTGCCGGGGAGAGACTCACACAAGCCGCACCGTCGCACTCAACCCAAAGCTAGGGGAAAAAAACAAAAGCAGAACACAGCACACACTACTGCAGAGGCGAGCGGGCACACACCCCTCGGCATAACGGGAGAAAGCCCCCTTTGGCTTCCCCCCCACAGAAACTGCTCCCCCCCCCACACACACAGGAGAAAAGGTATAGAGAAAAAAACCCAAAATCAAACTGTGTGGATGTCTTCCAGCAGGAGCACGGAGAAGAAGTAAATCCAATCCTATTCCATTTATGCACGAAAGGTTTTGCCTTGGATTTGCCGCTCTCTAGATGCACAGGATCGCCTGCTCCCAATCATTCCAGTGGGTGGATGGGGGGGACCACATAACTTGGGACCCCCTGCCCCGATCGTCACCAAACTTGGGGGTTCTTGCAAGAAGGGTGCCCTGAAGCTACACTGAAATTTTGGGACCTCTACCTCCAAAAATGCTCCCTTGGAGCCATGGAAAACTGCGAATGTGTTCTTATTCGCTTTATTCCAATGGGCAATTTTGGGGGGACCCCTTCCGGGTCCTATATTGTGGGACCCCTGACTGAATCTTTACAAAAATTGGGGGTTCTTGCAAGAAGGGGCCCCTGAAGCTACACTGAAATTTTGGGACCTCTACCTCCAAAAATGCCCCCCCGGAGCCGTGGAAAGCTGCGAATGTGTTCTTATTCGCTTTATTCCAATGGGCAATTTTTGGGGGGACCCCTTCCGGGCCCCATATTGCGGGACCCCCTGACCCAATCTTTACAAAACTTGGGGGTTCTTGCAAGAAGGGTCCCCTGAAGCTACACTGAAATTTTGGGACCTCTACCTCCAAACATGCCCCCCTGGAGCCATGGAAAGCCATGAATGTGCACACACCCCCATGAGCCCATGAGCACCCAGCCCTGCTCTAGGATTTGATCAGCCCTGAAGTACAAAGAAAAGGGGGCATGGGTGCAGTTTGGTACAATTTTGTACAAAATTGTACAATTTTGTGATATGGAGGGCAGGTATGATATTCAAAGACAAAAAGAACAAACTTTGCATATTGGTCAGCATCTTGTATCTAGGCAACTTTGGCCAATGGCACCACCACCTAGCTGATTGGCAGTGTCCTGTCCTATCCAGACAAGCACAAGGCTGAGGAGGCATGGAGTGATAGTGGTAATATGGAGTATAATCCAGCAGGGCTGCCATATATTCCCCTAGGAGGTTGCAGGTATTGGACAGGATGCTGGGTCAACAGGATGGAGTAAGGCTGAGGACACTGCAAAACCAGGAAAGAGTAGAATTTCTAGATACTGGCGGAATGTATTCAATTCATATTAGGGTTGGCAGCTCCTATTAGGTTGGGAAATGCCTGGAGATTTTGGGGGTGGAGCCTGAGGAGGGCGGGGTTTGGGGAGCAGAGGACTTCAATGGGGCATAATGCCATAGAGTCCACCTTCTAAAGTGGCCATTTTCTCCAGCTGAAATTATCTCTGTTGCCTGCTCAGTTTTAATGTGGTATGAAATACTCACTCAAACTGTACAGTTAGGCTGCAAAAATAAACAGTAGTTGGCTCTGCAAACTGTGATATATTGTAATAAAACATCAAACAGTCATTTAAACGATGTAACAGAACACAGTGAAACAGTGAAAAAGTGACTGATGATGACAATGTAGTATACAAAAATGGGCCAAAACAAGCAACAAGTACAAGACAAGTGAAAATGGCACAAGCAAACGAACGCAATAGCGAAGAGTCTGTGTTCTGTTACATCGTTTAAATGATTGTTTGATGTTTTATTACAATATATCACAGTTTGCAGAGCCAACTACTGTTTATTTTTGCTCAGTTTTAATAGCAGGAGATCTCCAGCCATCACTTGGAGGTTGGCGACCTTAATTCCTATTAATCTTGGGCTCAAGTGCACAGGGAGAGTAGAAGGGAATGGCCAAGGAGAGGAGGAGGATCCAGGGTAGAGTTTCAATACCCTTCCCTGAGGCCTTGGGGAAACATGGCCAAACATGACCCAGATAATCACATCTTCATTGGGGACCAAACTACACACGACATTGGACATTTTTGTTTGGAAGTTCAGAAATTTAATTTGGCCCTAATAAGTACTGTACTTGAGTCCTGGCGCAGATTCAGGCTACAACATTAGGGAAGAAGTAGTTAACCTCCCCCCGCCCCGCATCATTTCCTCAATCCCTTCCTTCTTCTCCCACTTTAAGTGCTGTAGGGAAAGAAGCCAGGCACAATATAGGTATTTATTACCCCCCACCCCTGGCTAGAGCTTAAAGTCACCTGGGGGTCATTTTTAATTGGGGAGATGGGATGTGAGGGATGTAAATACCATGGTCCTGATCTATACTGTTCTCCCTGCCACAGCTGCCATTCATTTAGGGTCACTTTACACATCTTGTTCCAGTCATGGACTTCAGTCTGGCCGTACACATTACAATGCATGTTTCTTCTCTAAAGTTAATGCCAACAAGATTGCATATTTGTATATGAAATGTGGCTTTGTGTGGAAACATCCTAGTAAGAAGTTTTATTGTCACATCCTGAAAGGAAGAGAGCCATGCTACTTTAGAATTTATTCAATGTATATATGATTAACTCTAAACTGATGAACTTCAAGGTTATGACACAGACGATACTTGTCACTTTAAATATGATGGATGCCCAATTTGTTAACTCTCAGTTTTGTTCTTATATTCTAACTTCCAGTGGATGTGAATCTATCTTAATCTGAGGTTGACTTTCCCTGTAATTATAGTTCAGGATGGTTGTCAGACTGTTCGTCAAGGCTCTTTCAATATTAAAGGCATTGTGAAAATTATTTAAAGCCTATGTTTTATGTGCTTGGACGAAAGTCAATGTTTGGTACATCATTATGGGAACGGGAAATGTGGCAATAAATGCATTTATTGTGGGAATGTGCACATGATGTGTCTTTTTGTAGGAATTCCCTCTGAGTTCAATGGCAACCTGGCAAGGAGCACCTCACTAGAGCTGCCTGCAGGCAAGGAGTTATTTAGTTAAAACAATCCAGATGTCCTAGTTATTATAAGGCTTCTACTAATCCATTTCAGAGGGAACTGCACTATGTATTAGCCTTCACTGGCATGAGTTCCTTCTAGAACAGCAAGCTTAAACACTTAAAAGCAAGGTTTCCCCCCCCCATCACCCTATCTTCTGTGACATCCCATATACCATTGTGTGTAAGATCCCCCCAATTCATTCTTATTTATGCATCCTTTTCCAACTATGGCAGGCATAGAAATTACTCTGTTCAAAACTATTTTGATATTGATAAAGTGCCTTCCCCCCCCCCAATTCACATTCATGCAATGTGCTTATCAGGGTACAATATGTCAGGCTAAACTCCTCAAGCTGAACAGAGCCCACCAGCCATAATTTTTGACTGCCAAGTGCTTGACATCCAAGGCAGACAGTAAAGACTGAAGTTGAACTGGGTCCCAGCAGGGCTACCACCTACATCCGATATCCAGTGTTCACCTTGGTGTGTCACAGATTTCTCAGGCCTGCATTAGGCCTTACCCATTTGTGATATATCCCTCAGACAAGAGCTCAAGAACTGGCATATTGAATGAAGTCGTGGAACTCCCAGAGGTGTTTGGAAGTCTTCAGAGAATGCATTGGATTCATGAATGCAGGAAGTTTTTTTTAAAGTAGGGGCATTGATAGAGTTGCCAGCCTCCGGGTACTAGCTGGAGATCTCCTGCTATTACAACTGATCTCCAGACGATAGAGAGATCAGTTCACCTGGAGAAAATGGCCTCTTTGGCCATTGGACTCTATGGCATTGAAGTCCCTCCCCTCTCCAAACCCCACCCTCCTCAGTCTCTGCCCCCAAAACATTCCGCCGGTGACAAAGAGGGACCTGACAATCCTAGGCGTTGAACTCATTTGTTATGTGGGCCAGATATGACATAAATGTCCCCTGGTGGGGGGCGAGCCATGCCTCGCCAGCCCAGATTGGGATTGGGGGGGTGGCTGCCTTGGCTGGCTCGCAGGCTGGACAAGCTCTCTAAAGGGGCTGGATCCAGCCAGTGGGCCATATGTTTGACACCCCTGCTGTAAAGGGAGTTTCTTTAAAGGGAACCCTACATTTGAGAGAGGAAGGTTAACTCCAGATCAGCTGTATGAGTAAGGTTGCCAACCTCCAGGTGGTGGCTGGAGATCTCCCGCTATTACAACTGATCTCCAGGCAACAGAGATCAGTTCCCCTGAAGAAAATGGCAGCTTTGGCCATTGGATTTGCGTATTTGTGTGTTGGTTTTAATGGCTTTCAAGATAATATTTTAAATAGTTAGCTGCTTTGTTGGCCCTCTGGGGCAGAAAGGCAGGGTAACAATTTTGCTAATAAATAAAATAAATAAGGGAACAGATTCGTGCTTTGTGAAACTCATAACTGCATTGCAAAAAAAAATTGTGGAAAAGAAGGTACTAGATTTAAACAGGATACCCAAGACTTTACAAAGGTAAAAAATATGATCCACCTGATTCCAAGGACAGTGATGAAAAACTCAAAACGCAGATTCACATTCTCGGTGTTAGCATGTGGTGATTCCATTTCATATATGACATTTGTATATCTTATTTTTATCCCACTTTTCCTTAGAGGAAGAGTAGAATAAAAAGATACATCCAAAAGCACGCCCCGTTGAAAGTAATGCATGGCAGCAGAAATTCATTTGCACGGGGATGCATAAGTTTCACTGCTTTCACTGGGATGTGCATTTCAGCTGCACATCTAATTGCAGTCTGAACTCTGAACACAGATGCCAGACTGCTGTACTGCATGATTTTTGATGCAATGAGCATGTGGATGTAGATTCCGATGTGAGGGAGCATCAGTCCAACTGCAAGAAGGACAAATTCCCTCCCCTCGCAAGCAACAATACATCAGAGAAACAATGTCTGTAAATAGTTATGAAAATGTGTGAAAGAGTGGAGGTAGGGTTCCCATTTGCCAATTAACGGGCCAGCCCACCCTCAGCTGGCCCACCCTCAGCTGGGCGGCAGGGGGAAGCAGGACAGCTGAATAGGGGTGACAATATTCACAGTAAGAGCTTCCAAATGTCAGTGTGCAGAAATGCGGGTAGAAAACTTGCTGTGGGGATACTGTTTTTGGCGGTACCTCCATAGCAAGAGCAGTGTATCCATCAGCTCTGAGATAGAGGTTACTGACAAGGTATATCAATTTAAGAGGTATTTAGATGAAATGCCTTTAGTATCAAATTCCCTAACACAAAATAAACTCTGATGAAATCTAGCTAGAGCATCTCAAATCTTTAGTTTGCTGTGCTTCCAAAATTCTGCTGAAGAAGGTGCTGCTGGCCACACGTCATCTGCACAATAGAAGTTTATTGTCAAAGAGAATTCAATTTTAGCCAAGATGTAGAAGATTAAAGAGGAAGTGTGGCATACTGAAAATGTTCTCATAGTAAACATGAGAATACATAGTTCTCCTCTACTCTAATTCATCCTTTAGAAAAGAACATACACAGTGCATTAAGAATGTTAAGCCATTTTCAAGAACATGGGCTCATGGGGTCTAAAAATTTCCACCAGCCTTCTTTGGTGAAGTTTCTTGCTTTTATGTTAAAAGCATGCATCTTGGAAGAGTCACTTAAGAGGCAGCTAGGAGCAACACAGATTATTCTTCGAAATAAGAAACAACTGGTAGCTCTGAAGCAATGACTTGGATTTCTTCCTCTCCCCCCTCCTTTGCATTCTTTCAAGCCACAAAGCTGTTCACTGCTCAGTGATTGAATGCTCTCGTACTCATGGAACATTTCATTTTGGGCTGTTCTCCCCTTTTCCTGGCTGAAACCCAAGCCTCACATCTTCTGGTTGCAGGATTCCTTTCTGCAAACCCTGCTGTTTGCAAAGGACTCAGTGTAACATGAGACCAGCTCCATTTCCCAGCAGGCAGCAAGTTAAAGATCTGCATGGAGACCAGCTGCAAAGACAGGTGTTATTCTCCTTTACTCTCTTGTCCCTTCCTTTATGTCTGCAAATGGCTTCTCTTACAGTGCTGAGAGGCACTGAAGGAAATGGGTGGACTTTATCGGCTTAGGAGATACTCTAATTCAAATGGTGTTAGGTTGTGTGTTTTTTTATTGTAGCAACACCTGCTCATATCCTCTTGAGTGTCATGAGTTCCCTGCCACTCCCAAGAAGTGTATTTCAAATCCAGTCCAAATCTCAACTATGCAGCCTTCTTGCAAGCTATATCTTTGAAGATTAGGAATCTCGTCCGTTGGAAGTTAGTGGATAATACGTTTGCTATGGATGAAGCAAAACTATTCTGAAATGTGAAGGTGTTCAGATCCCACTTTTTGTCTAAATTCAGGTTACAGATTAGGTGACAATAAGACTGTGAGACAAGGTGGCATAAAATTAGTCTTTGAAGGTATCTGAGTCTAGGGTCCAGGTCCCTCTTTGTCACCAGTGGGAGATTTTGGGGGTGGAGTCTGAGGAGGGTGGGGTTTGGGGAGGGGAGGGACTTCAATGCCCTAGAGTCCAATTGCCAAAGCAGCCATTTTCTCCAGTTGAACTGATCTCTATCAGCTGGAGATCAGTTGTAATAGCAGGAGATCTCTAGCTACCACCTAGAGGTTGGCAACCTTATCTGAGTCTGACAAACAAAACTTTGACTTGAAAGCATATACCCCCAAAATATTGTTGGTCTCTAAGGTGCTACTGGACTTGAATTGCTAGCATGAAATGTTAACTGAAGCAAAATTACATAGTAGGATCCAGACAGGATACATGGAGACTCATCTGCCTGGACATATTATATGCCAATCTCTTATTACCAACTCTATGTAATATTCAGCAAGACCAGTAAGGAGTTGAGATTTATTTCCATAATCGAAGTGAATACAGGATACAGGATTTTATTCCTCAGGTATGTACATATGCTATTTTCTCTCTCTCCCCACTCCACAGTACAATTATTTACTCAAAATGCCAAGAAGTAAGTGGCATTCCTCCAGTTATATAACATCATTCTTTGGTATGATCTAGAGGCTGATGTGTTGACAGCTTTGGAATTTACTCATTTTGGGTGCTAATTATAGCAGCTGCGGGTTAAGTAATATTACATCCCAAGAAATATTGGGTTCACCGGTATGGGCTAAGTATGTGGAGGGATATAATTACTTTCTGCACTGCTTATTTATCATACTTCACATGTAAAAGAAAAATCTGTTGAGGGTACTATCTTCAAGCATATTGGTCTTTTAACTGAAGGCTATATATGAATTTTGCAATGCCATTCTAGCCTCTAACCCACAATCTGTGATAGCCATGACATCTATAGTACTACTGTCTGGGTTGGATCCAGCCAGCTTTTCTACTCAGTCTCCCTCCTTACTAGAGCTCTCACCCCACAGGGTTTTGTTCATGCAGGTCCCGTGATCCCCAGCACAGCATTTTTTCTTGGTAAATAGGAGTCCTTTATTTTTCACCAGCAGAAAAACTGGTTGGATTTAACTCCGTATAAATTAACATAGCCCATTGTTTAAAACTGGTAATTTTGATAAAGCAGCATAAGGAACTATTTCTTTATTTTTCTGTATATTCTTAATTGCATATATCCATGTACTTCTAATCTTTCTCCTGTTTTAATTTTTAAATGCAGGATTTTTTAAAATGTTGACTGTGCTAACTACGGTAAGTTCCTTATTTTAGGATATACCGAGCTTTCCTTTTCAGCTCTGAGGAATATTGTTTAGACTACAGACACATCATATCCACTGGGGATGTGGGTGATTCTCATTGAGTTGCACTTTTATTTTGATAGACAGAGAATTTGCGGTCCCAAGGGCATGAGCAGCACTGTGTAGAAATGAGGAAAGTAAACACATAACACCAGGAAAAGGGTAAACCAAGGCCACAGAGTTCTTGATTACAGCAAATGGAGCATTGGCAAAGCAGAGAACACGGACCAAGGCATCAGGCGGCCACCCTGTCAGACGTTGAAACAATCCCCAACCTGAGTCTTGGGGGCAACCATGCAGTGGCAAATTAGTGGTTCCGCTAGGACACAGATCTCTAAGTGGTACCTTCACCAGCTGGGAGTGGAGCCAGACAATGCCCCCGAGCTGGGTATCAGCAGTAGGTCTCGACCCCAAGACCCCTTATGGAGGTCCCCAAACATGGGAAGGCAGGCACACAGGCACATCTTCCCCATAAATGGATCCAGCCCAATGCTACAACTGCCAAAAGCTGTGATGAAGGAACTGAACAAAACCATTAGAACATAGGGAGAGAGGGTGGGTGTCCTCTGGGCCAGCACGCAAGGCTGAGCATTGGTCGGGAGAGGGCCTAAATAGGCCAGGGGGGAAGCACATGGGTGTGCCTGTGTCATGCTCCCACCCCCTTCCCCGAGCAGCAGCCCGCCTCCCTCCACTGCAGCAATATGCTGCCGGCAGAGGAGGGGTGGATCGAGGCAACGTCCTGGTAGCTGCGCCCTGTGCTCTGAATGGGCACCTGTCAGTAAAATCTTGGCCGCACTTTTGTTGAATGCAAATAAACCCTGGCAAAGAACTCTGCTGGCACCCTCTGGCATATATTCCAGGTTGCTCCAGGTTGACTCCTCTGGTTGATTTGCTATGGCAAGTTAACAAAAGACATAACCCCTCAAACTAAGCATATCCCACAAGGTATACATGAAACCACACCATTGCTCATTACTAATTTTAAAGAGGTAGACACATAAATTCCTGAAATTCATAATTTGCACATACTGCAAGACTGAGAGAGGTCAAGGTCTCTTCAGCTTAGGAATCTCAGGCCTCATTTATACATGCTCAAGAATGAGATGGTGGAATGTTGAGATGGTAGAAAGAAATCTGTGATTTGAGGCTGTAGCTGATAGATTCTCACTTTGGGTGTTCTTCCACATTGCAAAATTCCATGCAAACAGAAATCTAGCACAGAATGGAGAAAGCTTCTAACCCCTGTCTTTGTTGGCTGTGATGGTATTCTGTTTTCAAGGGGCTTCTTACAAATGGAGATTATTGCAAAATGTAAATCTCATAATCTGCCTACTGCCTTAGCCCTACTTCAGTCTCCTGCATGTGTAAATCAAGCCTCATTTTATTGCATCTTTGTCTACAACTGAATATTGATAGCTGATTGCAGTCCTGCCCGATTACCAACTCACAGAGCTGAATAGAGCCCTTTAGCCATTCATTGTACCTGTCAGGTGCTTGGCAACTTTGCACTTTCTGTTTTTCATGCCTCAGACAGGCAGCACTTCTTGACATTTTATGGAACACCTGGACTGTTACTCTGCATGGCTGGGGTCTGTATTTAGTGAGGTGAGTCATAGTTTGAGCAGACCCACTCTATAGTGTGCTATGTATGGGAAAGGTTTGGGGAGGGGTCTCACTTTCATGCGTGCTTTCTGCAAAGGCCTTGAAAATGGGAAATATAAGTTCATACAGCAGGGTTCTCCATTAAGATGGCAGCTCCTATTGGTCTCATGTTGAAAGGAACTGATAATGCCAGTGTGATTGTCCTGTGCTCAGCTGCTGGCTTTGTTTGTTGTCTACTTTTACATGAAATGAGAAAACACACATATAAGTGAAAAGTATTGACCCTGACCATTGTAAATGTCAGCTGCAGGTGTATGTTTTATTGTGCCAAGTGTAGCTTGCATTTCAAAAGCAAAGTATTTTTCAGGCCAACAAAGGACTGCAGGATTGTTCTTCCATCCAGATTCCAAACAGAATCAGGAATCCCGGTGGGATTATAGAGTTCTCCCACAGAGTGAATTACACTGTGGTTCCAAACAAGAGGGCAGGATAAAGCATGTAAATATCGTGATTATTGATGAAGATGTCCCAAAGGACAAGTAAAAAATGCAGAGGTTAGCTGTGCAATTCTCAGCAGAGTTATATGCTTCTAAGTCATTGGTTTGGGAGGGTGTAACTCTGCTTCAGATTGCACTGTAAATCTCCTTCTTCATAGAAGAATGCTGAAATGACTGTCATGTTTACCTTAGCAAGAAGGTGTCTGAGAATGGGACAGGACAGAGATCTATGAAACCACGAATGTGTGTGTGTAAAGTGCTGTCAAATCACAGCCAACGTATGACAACCCAGTAGGGGTTTCAAAGCAAGAGACTAACAGGTGGTTTACCATTGCTTTCCTCTGCATAATGACCCTGGTAATCCTTGGTGGTCTCCCATCCAAATACTTACCAAAGTTGACCCTGCTTAGCTTCTGAGATCTGATAGCCCTCTCCTCCATGAACATGTCCACTCACCTCTTAAAGCCTTCCAAATTGGCAGCCATCACCACATCCTGGGGCAAGGAGTTCCACAATTTAACTGTGCGATCTGATGAGATCAGGCTAGCCGGGGCCATCCAGGTCAGAGATGAAACCATTAATAGGGGCAGACAATCTGAACAGGAAAAAATATATTTGCCTTTCCTGAAAATACTATACATGGGCTCACCCAACCACTACACCACACTGTACTGGATAAGCAATATTGATAATATAAAGAAGCTTGCATTCACAAAGGTCTCCCTGAGAGAATTCAGATTTATTTACTAGCAGGCAACTTCTACATTTTCACTTGTGGGCTACTAAACAATTTACTGTGTAGATTTAGTGTAACATAATAAATGTTAACACAAGTTTTCATTTGAGCATTGAGAGGTACAGAGATAGATGTACGTATGTCAGTGTACTTAAAAGGGACATGATTTCTACTGGTGGCAAATTGGCAATACATGTCTGCTGGATTCTAATTTTGTTTGGGTCCCAGCTTCTAAGTACTGCAAATCCATCCCAGAGTATACAGGCGATACATGGTCCATTTAATTCTAACACCACATTCACACAGAAGAAGAAACTGAGCTCGGCCTGATGGTTAAGAATTGTGGTTAATTTATTTGATAGGTTTGTATGGTCCCCAGGAAGGCAGTTTCATGACACAGTTTCGCAATTGGCCGTTTATATGAGTAAGGTAGTGGTCTACTTTGTTCAGAGTAATGAACGTTGCCAAACACACTGTCTCAGAGTCCCCTGAGCAGCTTTGAACTGTGCGATCGTGATTGCTCCTTGACTTTTCATTAAGCGGCTGCTTCTCCCAAGCCAGGCCCTGAAGTGGTGATTGAGAGCAGGATTGTGCCAGTAATATATTGTCATGTGTCAAGGGACCTTCCTTTTTATAGCCTCTTTGAAAGCACAAGCGCATGGGCAGTACAGCTAGGAAATGGAAAGGAACAATTATTTCTTGTTTGTTTTTGATACCTCCCAAGCACCGCTCAGAAAAATGAGCTTCCACAACATTTGCTTTTGTGAGTTAATTCCTTATGATGAAAATAATTCATTTATAGCACAGACCTTCACTTAAATTACTCCAGGATTTTCCTACTTGTCAACTTGGTCAATGTATACAATGTCTTCCTTCCTTCCTTCCTTCCTTCCTTCCTTCCTTCCTTCCTTCCTTCCTTCCTTCCTTCCTTCCTTCCTTCCTTCCTTCCTTCCTTCCTTCCCTTCTCTTCCCTTCCCTTCCCTTCCCTTCCCTGGAACAGAAGATTGGGAGCAAAGAACCAGCAGAAGAAGGGGGCATTTAACTCTTTCTCCACCTGCCTCTTCTCTCTGCCCAGTTGCCCTTCTTAAAGCAGTTTTTCCAGCAAAGAAAGACCTATCAAATTGCCATTACGCAAGCTTGTGTGAAAAGTATATTGGCTCCCAACTGTACAGACAACTTCCCTTGAGAAGTATTTATCTTCGAATATGTCAAGAATAAATTATAAGCACAGCTTTTCTTGTCCCCTACCCTTTTTGGTTTTGCACATGATCAAGAGTGGGATAAAGGCACACACAGATGAGGGCGGAAGGCATTGGATACCAGATCTGAGGTTGTGAAAATCCTCCATCCCTAATGGAGCTGGTGGAACTGTTGCATTTCAGTGCTTTGACATTTTCTCAAAAACTGGTGCTTGAGTAAAGTGTAACTCTCAGTTAGTACAACAGTCACCACTTTGGAAACGTTCCCTCTGAATTATGTCAAAGAGAATTCCAGTTTCTTTCATCTAACTCATCCGTATCAACAGCACCAATAAACTAAGCTACTTCAGACTCCAGACTCCTGTCTTGCCAAGAGCTGGCATTATGCTTGGCGCCAAGTAACTTATTATAAACAATGAGTAGTTCAGGCCTACATGTGTTGTATTCTTGCAGGCAGTTTGTGAATGTGTGTAGCTAGCACCGGGGCTTCTGATCCTGCTGCTACATTCTGAATGATGAACTATGAAAGCTGAAGTATGAAATAACACAATAACAATGTGTTTATTAGTGTCTTGGCAAGACATGAATAATTGGAAAACATTCTAAGAAAGTGTCTGAAGCTCAAGAATACAGAAAGTAAGACTCGCTTCAGCAAAACTTGCAGAACCGCAGCTAATCTTTTGAGGACCATCTTCACTTCGCTGTACTTCAAACAACCCCAGGAGAAGGAAGAGAGTGTAAAGATAACTAGCTGTGCCTTGAAGTCATTTTAGAATCTCAGAAAGCTGCCCTGCGGTGGGGAACTGAAGCTTACGCACAAGGCCAGTACAATCTCTCTCTGCAGAGTTTACTTTATAATCAATTTATTAAAATTAGTTAGTTTATTTCATTCAGGATTTCAGGAAGAGAAGTTAGGCTATAAATAGTGATGGGTGAATCCCCCACCCCCACCCCCGGGCTTGGTAATTGGACAGCTACTTCCAAGCAATGTAGGAGGGGCATTTATTTCTTTACAGATTTATCACCCACCCTTTCTGTCTTCTATAAAAGGCACTGAAAGAATTATTGAATAAAATAATATCAACTGAAGTGAAAATACCCCACTCAGTGTTTTTATCTGAGTGCTCATGTTATTTTTCTGACAGTTCTGTTGGGGCTTATAATATAAATCTGTGTCACTCACGGCCAGTTCTCCCCACCAGTTCACTTTCCCCACAAAACTTATTATTGCAAAGGCAGGATTGGCAGCTGGGATCTCAGGGACACAGAAGGGCAGAGCCAAGGGACTTTTGACACACACACACACACACACACACACACACACACACTTCCTCAAGTACTAAGGAAATGTGGAGGAGTGTTTTCTCTGTAATCCTTGGATCCCGACCCACATACAAAATTCATTGGAAAATTGTTGGAGTGGAAGCCCAGGAATAATGATAGACTAAGTCCCCAACCAAGACAGAGCTGGGTGAATCCACCCATCCCTAGATATTAGCAAATTGTGGACACTTAGAATAACCATTAGGGTAACTTTAGAAGAGCCAGGGCCACTCCTTACCTCTGAGACACAACTACCTTGGCCAGAGGTTTATCTCAGCCACTAACTAAAATGGAAGAAGCAGGAGAAGAAGCAGAAGCAGCAGAAGACGAAGAGTTGGTTTTTTATGCTGACTTTCTCTACCACTTAAGGAAGAATCAAACTGGCTTACAATCACCTTCCCTTCCCCTCCCCACAACAGACACCCTGTGAGGTAGGTGGCGCTGAGAGAGCTCTAAGAGCTGTGACTAGCCCAAGGTCACCCAGCTGGCTTCATGTGTAGGAGCGGGGAAACAAATCCAGTTCACCAGATTAGTGTTCGCCACTCATGTGGAGGAGTGGGGAATCAAACTGGTTCTCCAGATCAGAGTCCACTGCTCCAAAAAACTGCTTTTAACCACTATACCACGCTGGACTGAGCATAAAAGGGGTAGAGTATCCTTGTTTAAGCACCTTGTCAGCATCTCCAGCCAAAAAACAATGAAAGTGTTCTGAACAGAAAGGACAAGACAGTTATGTGGTCTGGGGCCAGTTTGGCCTTTTCTCTTTTGAAATCTAAAGGGCTATGGGTGCAGGCCAGGTCTAACTGACCATCAGCTGTTAGTCAGGGTCTCTCTTCTCAAGTGAACAGCTGTTTCCTGGCAGGCTTCCTTTCTTTCCTCCTGTACTCCTGTGCCTCTCTGAAACCCCCAAATGCTCCCAAAATTCCAGGAGATTCTTTTTGTGGCTCCCTGAATTTCAGTGGTGTCTTACATCATTTCGGGTATCCCTGAGCCAACCTAAATTTCAGGTATAATCTCAGCTTGGGTATATCTGAATGCACATCCCTAAAGCCAAGTTCCTATTACCAAGCCATTCAGAAGCCACTTTGGATCCTACATGTAGTTGGAGCCACATGCACAAACATACATGGTTTCACCTCCCTCTGCATACTATGCAAATGTGTCCAATGAAGCCAGGCAAAACAGCTAAAGTTAGTTACATGAAGACTGAAATGCCATGGGAGAAAATCAATCAGGGACAGGAAAACTGATTTGCTTGTCTCTTGTTCTTCATCTGGGATACAGAATGAACAACCTCTTTTCCAGATGGTTGGCAACCCTAGAGCCACTTCATATACTAGAGCCCATATGGAGGCCGCTGAAAACTGCTGCTGTGCCACAACATTCCTCACCTGGGCTAGAAAGGTCAGGATATTGGAATATTTGTCAGTCTCTTACTACACATGCTGATATGAACATGTCGAGTCTTTTCAAATCAGCAGTACTGCAGTCCAAGCTCTGCTCACGACCTGAGTTCGATCCCAACAGAAGTTGGTTTCAGGTAGCTGGCTCAAGGTTGACTCAGCCTTCCATCCTTCCGAGGTTGGTAAAATGAGTACCCAGCTTGCTGGGGGTAAAGTGTAGATGACTGGGGAAGGCGCTGGCAAACCACCCCATAAACAAAGTCTGCCTAGTAAACGTCTGGATGTGATATCACCCCATGGGTCAGGAATGACCCGGTGCTTGCACAGGGGACCTTTACCTAATCTGGTAAATTACTGAAGTTTTAGCATATGCTTTGTTCTAGTCTGATTTATCTGAATTAACAGGATCTGCTCCTTACGAGATATGCTTATTGCAATCACTTCCTGAATTTTCCTGTCTGGACTGGAAAATCCAGGAGATGAGTTACTGTAATATCCAGCTGCGTTTGTGCCATCCTTACACTATTGCATCCCCAATGCCTTTGATATGGACGAGCTAAGATTATGACATCAAGTGACACTCTTGCAATGTGGATGATTCTCTACCATGGATTTGGTGGTGGTGGTGTGTAAATGCGCAAATTCTCTTATGCCATAAAAGAGCCATCTAACTGTTTTAAACTTAAGAATTCTCTTGGAATTGCTTACTGCTACACTAAACAACCGCTAAGGGCTGTTTTAAACAAAAGAATTATTATCTGCAAATAACAGTAAAGATCTTAGCAATGAGTGCACTCAGCCATATTTCCTTTTGCTCTTCTTGTCTGTTTCCTTAAGTGGAAATTCCTGTTTCTCTGCCACACAGAAGCATGCAGTTTTGGAAAATGGCAGATTATACCTGTAATTTATTCAAGCTCTGGAAAGACAATCCCCAACCCGTTGGGAATGGATAAGATAAAAAGATAAAAATGTGAAGTCTGTTGGGATTGTGCTTTCATCTTATTTCAGCTACACTATAACATTGTTGGTCACTAGTTGATGCTTTAACGAGTATTGAGAGTTTTTAATAAATCTGTCAAGGACCTAATAACTTAATTGTGCAATAACTTCCTGAAATACCTCAAATGGAAGAGAAGCCATCTATTTATTCTACTGTGCAAGAATATGCATATTCATCTTGCATTCCACTGTGAAAATATGAAGTTTGACACACAGTTGGTCTGCCTTTGCCTTATTCTTCAGCTTCATATGCATGACTGAAAGATTCTACTTTTGTGGAATAAAGACATCAGTGAGTTTACTTGAAGTTCATACTTTAATTATATCCAGATCATGAACCACTGGGAGTCAACTCAAGTTTTGTTATTATTCAGGCTTAGGGAAGAACTAGATATTATAGGAGTCTCTTGGTTGCCGCCAAAGACAGCAGCTCCTCATCTCTTCATCATTTCTCTCCAGTAACATCTGGCAAAAAGAAAATGTGATATCATCATCCTCAGACTTTTCCCACCTTTGCTTCATTTCATTGGCTAAAATATTAGGGAGGCATGGAAATTCAAGCTATCTCAATGTCACGTTGCACACTTCATTTTATTGAATGTCCTGGTTGAGAAGAAGACGAAGAAGAGTTGGTTTTTATACTTTGCTTTTCTCTATCGAAAGGAGTCTCAAAGTGGCTTACAATCACCTCCCCCCCCCTCAACAACCACCTGGAGAGGTAGGTAAGGCTGAGAGAGTTCTGAGAGAACTGTGACTAGCCCAAGGTCACTGGCAGGCTTCATGTGTAGGAGTAAGGAAACCAACTTGGTTCACCAGATTAGAGTCAGCAGCTCATGTGGAGGAGTGGGGAATCAAACCCAGTTCTCCAGATTAGAATCTGCCACTTTTAACCACTACACCACACTGGCTGTCCCTGTGCTGAGGAGCTGCTGTTGTTGGTGAGGACACCTTCCTATATCTGTTCCTGCTTCAACTAGATGGATGCCTCTCCAAATTAAAATGTGACCTTATTGTTGCATTTTACAAATGTTGGGTGCAAACAGACATGTAGCAAAATAAAACCAATATTTTGTGAGTTATACCTCACTTCTGTAGAAAGGTAAAAGGAAGATCATACTGGGAAATCTTTTTATGGGGAAGATTACAAGATTCTCCTTTTAAATCTTTTTTTATCTGAAGATTTTCACTACCACATACTATCTACATGAAAGAAAAGGTAAAGGGAAGATGATGAGGAGTTCTTCTCTGGCTTGAATAGACAATCCCAAGAGCTGGAAAAGAGCTTGAGGCTGTAATGTTCACCTTTTATGCTAAAGTCAAGCACAATGAGCTGCTGAGATTCATATTCCTGTTCCTGAGAAGTACCAATGTTGGCGGTATCTGCTGTTGATATGATAAAATATAATCAATAGGCTAAAGGCAGCATACTCACACTTGAATCAGACACAGTGATTTCCATTGTAAAAGCCTCTCTTTCTTTTCGAGGGACATTCTGGGGGTGGGATTTTTCCTTTATGTCTTTTGGACAGTCAGGGTTTTGGGGTCTGGCCTGGTTTGTCACTTGCAAATTTAGGGCCAACCAAGCTGGCTTTCTCAAGTCATGTGTTAATGACTAAACACAGATAAGAAATATTCATTGTCTATCACTACTTAATTATTGGGAAATTTTCCTTTTGGCCTGACTATCCCCCTCCAGGATCCTGTATTGTCTTAGGTGTTTGAGCAGACCAATTCCCTTTTCCCTCTTTTCATGGACACTCAACAGTCTTCAGCTTCCTGTGGCATCAGGAAGCTTTCCCTCCTTTTGAACTTACCTTTTCCTTTATACCTCTGTAGCTCCCCCTACCCTGTTTTGTGGCCTTGTTGATAGGCAGTCAATCAGCAAGTCTGATAATCGTTTAATCATATAACACATCAATGTCTGTGGCAATTTATAAAACATGAAAAGATGGATCCCTGCTCAAGGAGGATGCAAGACAAAGAAAAGAAGGATATTCCCTAGGACATTTACCTAGTTGTTAAGGTACATGCTGTGATCAAAGAGAGAACTGATGTTAGAGAGCCTCCTGGGTATGCTAGCTATTTTCTGAAGACTGAGTTATCATCTGGACTCATGGAAAATTTGGTGCCAGGTTTAATTTATAGACAGCTGAGGCATCATAGTGTATCTCAAATGAGGTTTCTCTATCACACTTGAACCTAAGAATTCATGAACTGCAGTAATCAGGGACCTGATGTGAGTCCACTCCTTATAGTTAACATGCATCACAACAAGGGATGCTGCAAATTTTACATCAAAGCGTTTGACAGCCAAATTTACCATGTTTAACTTTGATGTTCAGACATGAGCCCATCACCAAAGTCTATTCAGTTCAGCACTGAACAACTCCAACACCTAGCCAAACAGGTTTGTATCGAGTTTTTTTATTGTGCATGCTCAAAAATGCTTCTGATTCAAGAAGGTTGGCAGCCATTAACATTGCTAATGACTACTTGCAAGAAGACCAAACAGCAAGACATTAAAAATAGCATAGTATTTATTTATGATTGATATATGATTTAAGATTGATTTAAATTTCAGTTTAAACAATTGCCTGCCAAGTAAAGCAATAATGAAGTAAGGATAGGGAGGAGGGGAAAAGAACTCAATGGGGCGGAATGAGAATAATGGAGTGATGTCACATCCCGAAGTTTACTAGGCAGACTTTGTTTACGGGGTGGTTTGCCAGTGCTTTCCCCAGTCATCTTCCCTTTACCCCTAGCAACCTGGGTACTCATTTTACTCCATGCTAATTAGCTTCCAAATGGAGGAAAAAGGCTTATAAATGCAAGAGAATTAAGCCACGGAAAACATTCCTTTTGGTGGATCCTGTGAGCAGTTCTTTATTGTGGTCATGAAAAATCTGATTCCAAGAGATGGTCACGGTGTGGGGAAATGAAGCCTCTACTCAGGGCAACTTTCTTTTGGAAAGCAGGTTTTCATGGGGTGGTGATATTGGAGCCGGCTGAAGTCATGACCATGGGGCTGTCTGAAGGAGATTACTCATCCACATGGATGAAGAAATCTCCTTCGGAAGCCTGGTGGTGTCAGCAGCTGTTGAAGCTGGCTCTTTTTATTTGGAGGGTATATCCCTCCAGATGGGACTGGGTGAGCCCCGTCTTTTAAATAACCCTGTCTCAAAAGCGCCCCAACTATGGGGCCCTAACAAAACCAGTCAAAAAAAGAAGAAAGAAGGAGAGAAAGCACAGAGCCATGCCTCTGAGCAAAGACAAATAGCCAAACCCGAAAAGTCGAATATCTATTTGGCTTATTCAGGAATCACCTATTCGGCTTTGTCTTTATCCCCAGGTTTTGGTATCTGGTAAGCCCAAATCCCAAAATTTACCGAAATGGTTAATTTCAGGTTTATTTTCAGTTTGGGTTTATCGATATGCACAACCCTACATGGGATGCTGGAGATCCAGTAGAACTCCAGATATGTTATTTGGCACTGAAATAGGGGAAAGTGGATTGATGTGGGTCATGGCTATAGCACTGGGGAAGGACAGTTCAGCTCTTTTCCTTATGCCATCTCTCTGATCCAACCCCCACATCTGCTTTAAGCCCCAGGAGGGAAAAATAACAGATACTATATGTGCCTGTCTTTTTCCACAAAGAGGCTTACAGCAGTCATGGGTGGGGGGCACTTTCAATCAGAGCATGTGGGAGAAGTTAATTTTCCCTACCTCTGCCCCAGTCTATATTGTTTGCCCCCGCAATTGCTTTTTTAGGGACCAGCACGAAGTCCAATCATGAACTCCATTGTCATGTACAATTTGGGCCTAAGAAGCCATTTTTTTGTGGGAGAGAAAAAGACATGAGTGTGTGGCAAATTGCCTATGAAATAAACAAGTTTATGACAGACAGATGCTGTTTACTAGAGGAGGAAGGAGTTAACAGGTTTTGGGTTGTTGTTAAAGATAAGATTATGTATTTTAAACAATATTCACAAAACCAGAAGTGCTTTTTTGAGATAAGACATCTGGATCCCATGTCATAAATGAGCAATGACTGCCCATTTGTTGGACTATAAAACTGGTCATCTGGTAATGCCTTCAGACCGACTACCCCTTGAAGTTAATGACTTTGGTGGTGGTTGGGTCAGGATCATTAAAAAAAACCTCTCTTTTTTAATACAATGAAAGCGTTATGCCCTGAAATATTGCCCATTATTTCCTCCTCATGGGTTCTTGCTTGTATAGTATTACTTAAAGAAATTCTTTGAAAAATGTGTTCATTTCCTTTACTTAAGCTCTGGAACCTCCTGGAAAGTCACAACAGGCATTACAAGTGGAGTCAAAAATACTTTTGTAGTGAAATCTGAACTTTTAGCTCACTAGTCTGATTGACTAAAGATATTAATCTGACTTTAATATATATGTTGTTAAGGAAACCTATATGGCCAGAATTTTATGTAAAGCAGTGGTTTACAAACTTGTTCCATGCAGATAGAAACTGGGGTGCTAGGGCTGAGAGAGATCTATCAAATAGCTAATAGTGTGGAGAAGCATCCTTCCCAACCCCTGATAAAAAACTTAGAACTACCTCCCAGCATTTCAACATATTAATAGATAGGTCAAACTTTCTTGTCCCTTACATCTAGCCAAATGGAAACACATTCTCATTTATTTCAATAGAAGAAGCTTCTTAAGTGGCTCAATTAAATAAACAGATCTTAACAGAGCTTCACTTGATGTTTATCTTGTCTGATTTGTTTCTCCCCTATACAATTTAAATAAGCTACTATGCTGCTTTAAAAAAAATTGATGTAGTCTGATACTCTTCTTAACAACATGTATTAGAAAATATAAGGCAGACAAAATGTAATCCTGAATTTTATTCCACTGTGCTTGGGAGGAAGAAGAAAGGAAAGGATTTCCTCCAAGCTTGGTCTAATAACAGTCTCATTTCCTGCCTGATTTTAAGCTTCTGTGTCACATTATCTCAAAATCGTGCTCCCTCCTGCCCATTACTGAAGTATGTCCATCTGAAACGTGTCAGTAAGCAATGAGATTCTCTACAATGACAAAAAAGACAGGCGGAGAAAAGAAAAACTATCCCAGTTTAGGGGGAAAAAACAGATTTAAAACAAATGCCAATGGGGTGGAGGGAGAAAGAGAGGGAGAGAACCAAAACAAAAACTGCTTTCAATGAGATGAATGACGTATTATACTACTATGACTGCAGAAACCAGGAAACATTTGGATTTAATTCTCATTTGGATGCAGTCCACTAGAGTTCAGCTGAATGTAAGTCCTCAAGCAAACGAAACTCATTTCCTATCCACTGGCCTGGCAAAATAGATGGGGTCTTTTCCAAACTTCTTTACTATTGCATCTTCTTCAGCCATTTTAGGCTTTCCCTTTCAGTTTATCTTTACTAGCAAAATGCCTGATTTGTTTTGAAACTCTCCGAGAATCTTTTCTAGTTGTATAGGAACTTTCTCTTCCTTTGTAATTCCCTGGATATTTTGCGGACCAGAAATCTCTGACCTGCAGTCTGACGTGGTACAGTCTATTCAGCCATCCTAGCAGTCTGCTGCCACCTCATTCTGTTGCATCTATGTCATTGTCCAGACTTACCTACAACTGACATTACTAGCGGAAGCTTTGTCTGGATTTCAAGGGAACACTGAACAGTTGTGCAAAACACTAGGATTTTCCCTTCCAAGT
Source organism: Euleptes europaea (assembly GCF_029931775.1). Classification (NCBI taxonomy): domain Eukaryota; kingdom Metazoa; phylum Chordata; class Lepidosauria; order Squamata; family Sphaerodactylidae; genus Euleptes; species Euleptes europaea. Next base: position 36,713,024 of record NC_079316.1, read on the forward strand.
TCTCATATTTTATGGGGATTAGCTCTGGTTCATGAGGAAAAAATGTTTACCTATTCTGCATACCTTTGTTCTCACTGCTTTTATCATACCAGCCTTTATACATTTATTAGTAAAAAATGGTTGGCATCCTGTCTCCGCCCAGTATCTCTAGATTTCAGTACTATGGAAAAATGCAAGGATGGATGAAGCAGATCTGTATATGTGTGTGCGTGAACAGTTTTCTTAGAAAACAGGAAGATTTTTCATGTCAAATGTGCAGATTACTGGCTCAGGGAACTGCCTTTAGGACATTTTACTAAAGCAGCCGATTGGCTTGGTACAGCGCAATGCAGAATGGTTACATTTCATTGCATACATTCAACAGTTTAAAGTATATTATTTTTGATAATATGCTATAAACATTAGGTAACAACAAGTTTTAATCATTTGCCTTTATTCAACCCCATATTCAGATAAAGTAGAGTTGTATAAATAGGTATTTTCTTTTAATTGTCACATAGTCTAGGAAAAGTTGAAGGCACCAGGAAAAGAGAAAGACTCAACATGAGATTGATTGACTCGGTCCAGAAAATCACGGCTCTCCGTTTGCAAGACCTGAGCAAGGCTGTTAACAAGAGGATGTTTTGGAGGACATTATTCCTAGGGTCGCCATAAGTCAGAATATACTTGACAGTGCTTCACACATACACACATTGTTGGGAAAGCCATTTTTCATCCTGCCTACTTTTTGGGGGACAAACTCTTTGGACCTCTTTTAATTTGTTTCTCTAAAGTAATTTTATTCCGTTATTTATTTATTTATTTATGCCCAAAGTGGCTCGCATCAAGTCAGTAACATCCTTAAGAGAAGGATCACGACGGATAGCTGTGTTAGTCTGTTTGTACTAGTAGAAAAGAGAAAGCGTCTTTAAGGTGCTACTGGACTATTGCGGGTGTCTGAATTCACTCTTCTCTACTTAAGGAGAGATGGACTCACATTCTAGCTGTATCTGAAGAAGTGAGCTGTGACTCATGAAGCTCATACCCTGCCAGAAATTTTGTTAGCTTTAAGGTGCTGCTGGACTCTTGCTCTTTTCTATCCCTAAGAGAAAGCGTACCTCCAAATGCCAGGTGCTGGTGCAAACCATGTGGGAATGCCAATGCACAGCTTATCAGTTTGCTAGAGATTGCTGACTGGTTGCTGTTAGAAGCTGGATTTGGTGGTCTGATTCAGTAAGGTTCTTCTTACTTCTTAAAAATTTCCATTCATGTAATATGCATTTCAGAAAAAATACATTTTAGGACTGTTTTAATTTAAAGTACTGAAATATCTGATAGGCCATGAGCTCGCCTTTTGGAACAGTTTCAAACGCTGTATATGTTGTGAACCCGCATTGTAGGCAAGTGTATAATGTCATTTAAAATATGTTTTTCCAGCAACAGGGGAAGAAAATATATATTTTCCAGTACCAGAACTTGTTTGCCAAGTTTCAGCCCAAAGCAAATTTTTATGGCTGAGTTACAAACCTCTGAAAATAGGGGTTTATAATGGAAACACTGACACAACGTTAACTATAGTGGTACAAACAGGGCAGCTATAATATACACTAGAAATAGAAAATAAGATTAGAGATGACATTTTGGACATGGGGCCTTCTTTAGGCTGTGGGAAAAATAACGTGTGCAATTTTTTTCCACAGCCTGAAAAAAGCCTCCCAGACTAAGTGTCACCTCTAATCCCATTTTCCGTTTTTACCATGTATTTAATTCACCTCTTTTTATTAGTTAGCTTTAAAAAATTGTTTTAAGGTACTGCCTTAAAATCATATTGCAGTGTCCTCATCTGCAGAAATCTGAGGTTGGTGGAACAACATTCAAAAGATGGTTCATATCTATCGAGATTTTTAGAGCTCAACGAGAAATCTTTAAAAGTACTTCTGTGCTCAGTGCATAATTATCTTGTGGAACTCAATACCACAGATTGTAGTGATGGCCATTTGAGCAGGGGGCTTTAAAAAGACATGAGACAAATTAATGGGCCTAGGTCTGTCAAGGGCTATTAACCAGGATGGGTATATACCACCATGTTCAGAAGTAACACAACTTTAAAAACAATTGTAGGTAGCCACAACAGAAATCTATGCAGAAGTCCCTGCTTATGGGACTTTTGCAGCATGTGGTTGGCCACAGTAGGAAAGTAGACAATCAGAAACAAAGCTTCCAGTAGTAATGTCAGTGGCTGTGCCTGCAGAAAGATATAATACAGTCCGGACAATGACACACATGCAACAGAATGAGGTGGGAAGGAGGCAGTAGACTGCCAGGGTGGACTATACCACTTCAGACTGCTGGAGAGAGATTATATTTTTCAGAGTTCCTCTACATTAATAATTCTCTGTAAATAGAAAACTAGCACAGCACTTAAAGAGCCAGACTGTAATCTTTAGTTTGATATGCTTTTTTATTATTTGTATGAAGCCTTTACTTAGAGAAACATTAAAATGTGACTCCCCGCATACAGTCTGAACTGGTACATCCTATTCTCACACCTCAGCAGTGGTGGACTGGCCAGGGTGTCAGCTTGCCCGATGGCAAGTGGGCCCTGTGGGCTCCTGATGAAGTGGGGCCCCTTAAACATTAGACAATAGGTTAAAAATGTTAATGACCTTTTACTAGTTTGAAAATATAATAGAATTATTTTAAATTATTTATTTATTTATTTAAAAAAATAAAAATTCAATTATAACAATCTGCATTGACATTTAGTATATACTGCATACTGCCATTAATATGTACAATATATGTACACTGTAATTACTAAAAAAATACATTTATTTTGCAAAAAAAATTCCGCTTCTGTATTTTTTGAAAAAAAAATTCTTATAAAAATTAAACGACCTTATAGTTGTGGGTGGGCCTCCTTTGTCTCCTGGCAACCAGTATTTTTTGACCCAGTCTGCCACTGCTCCTCAGAATTCTACTGCATGTCTCGACCAGACCAGACCTAAGAAAATGAGCTAATTGGTGAGGTGTGCATGTGACTTTTTGGAGATTGTCAACTATCTGTCTTTGTTCATTATTTGTTTCTTTGCTTATGCCAATTTTGAGTCTACCGTAGGGTTGTGTGTGTGTTAAGTGCCGTCAAGTCAAGGTTGTGTGTGTGTGTTAAGTACCGTAGGGTTACGAGCCTCCAATTGGAGACTAGCGATATCCAGGAATTACAGCTGCTCTCCAAAGCAATGCTGATTCTGTGACCTTAGGCAGATGATGAGAGGGAAGGCATCTTGGCCATCTTCTGGTCACTATGGTTGGGGGGGGGGTAGTTGTGAATTTCCTGCACTGTGCAGGGGGTTGGGCTAGATGACCCTGGTGGTCCCTTCCAACTCTATGATTCTATGACTTTTGGTCAGTTTGTGAAGTAAAATCACCTTTTTGTCCCCGGGCTGAAGTCTGCAATGTGGAACAGAATCCCCGAGGATACAGATCAAGTATGTCTGCTGCTATAAATAACTGTATTATAGGGTTGCCAACTCTGAGCTGGGAAATTCCTAGAGATTTGGGGTATGGAGCCTGGAGAGGGTGTGGTTTGGGGAAGGACCTCAGTGGGATACAATGCCATATAGCCACAGCATCCATTTTCTCCAGGGGAACTGATCTTTGCACTCTGGAGATTAGTTGTAATTCCAGGAGATCTCCAGGCCCCACCTGGAGGATGGCAACCCCAATTAAGTAGTGTGCAGTATGCCAGGCCTCTGTGGCACCACTTCAGCTAAAGCAGCAGTTCAGCATCAGGTTTAGGATGTCAGCCTTAAAACTAGGAAACTTTTATAGAAACAACAGAACCTTTACTTTTTATTGCTGAATTGGTATCTGTATATTTTTTTACCAAGTGTGGCCCCCATCTGCAGATATCTAAATCCACAGATTGAGGCCACACTTGTACTAAGTAAGCAGATATGTCTGCAAACTTGGAGAACCCCCTAGGTTTCCAGAAAAAGCTGACCTTTTAAAAAATCGGGGGTTTAAATCCCCCCAATAAAAGAGCGTGCTCTGCACATGTGCAGAGAATGCACCTATCTCTGGTGGCGCAGCCTGGGAGCTGTGCTAGGCCTGGCAGCAGCCGTGGTGCCACAGCCTGAGAGCCGTGCTGGGACTGGTGGCAGCAGAGCCCAGGAGCTGCACTGTACGCTGTGGTGGCAGCACAGTCTGGGAGTCACAGCAGGCCTGACAAGGAAGTGTGTGGGGGAGATGGGATTCTCCCTTCTGCGAGTCTCACTAAGCTGGGAAGGAAGTCCTCGCCCCCCCCCCCAAGCCATAAAGCCTGCCACTCATCTGTTGACAGGTAGGTGGAGAGAGCAGCAAGGGTGGGTTGTGTGAAAAGTTTCAAGGGTGGGGGTAGATAGGAAAAGCTGCAAAGCTGGTGGTGAGTGGAGTGCCAAGGATGGGCAGTAGGTAGGGAGAGCAACAAGGGTGGGGTAGATCGATGGAGAAAAGGTGGGGGACAAAAGAGATTGAGGTAAGTTGACAATGAAGGGATCAGGGAGCAAAAGATAGAGAAGGGTAAATTGACAGATAAGGGCAGGAGAGAAAGGAAAGGAAATAGGGGGTAGGTTGACAGAGAAGGGGTGGAAGCAAAAGAGCTGGGGGTAGGTAGACAGATGAGAGGGAGAAAAAAGGTGAAGGTTGTTAGAGAAGGAGGAAGAGGAAAGGAAGCAAAGAGGGGGGAGGGATGCACCCTCTCCACAAGTTTCTTGTGGGTCCCCATTTATTTTGTATAAATCAAATAAGGAAAAACACACTGGAAGAAGTGAAATGTAAAATGTACCAATCGTGCTAGAGCGTTGTATCTGTTTTCACTTTTATATTCAATTCACTGAAAGGATGATTCATCTTAAATGTTGTGGCTCCGGCTGAAAATCCCCCAAAGAGCGGAATTTCAAAGTTAAGGATCAAGGCTCCAATACACGTTCGCAGTATGTTGTGGTTGGTTGGAACTAAGTATTGTACCCTCTGGTGAAGAGACAATGGGGAAAAGAGTTTGATCTCTGACCCAAATGTCTTTTCTTTTTACAGATCGATCCTCCAAAATGAGAAGCGTTTCCTTTTACTATTAGACGACAATTGCCCTTTCTTTCCATTGACATTTTTTAAAAATTCAGTTTTTGATAAATAATTTGGTGAATACTTTATGAACAATACTTTATGAACATCTTAGTTCACAAAAGAAAATTTTAATAATTAATTACCCTGCCTTTCTCTTCCATTGAGACTCTGTGGCACTTATACAACAACATTGGGAAATGGTTATTTTCTTTTGGCTGACAAGACATTGTGGGCTTTGGGTCTAATGGCACACACTGATTCCAATCCCACAATATAGCTTTTGTCAGGGGAGTTTAAAAAAAATTCTTTAGAGACAAGGAACACTATTTAGACCTGTTTATAATATAATAGCTCTGACATCAGCGGAGCAGGAATGGGATTTAAGTCATTTAGAATGGCCCTTAACTAATGGGATAAAATATCGTAAATATAATACCTGACCTAACTAATGTGCATCCTCTTTAAAAACAAAAACAAAAAACGGTTATAACTGAACATACCCCAAAAACCTGAAATCATAAAAGTGCAAAAGTAATGCAGCTTGGTAAATATACATAGCAAGCAAAGCTCAGAGGAATGTAATGCCTGAATGGGACTACCCTGAAGTTCATACCTTTACGCAAATTTTTGATTTGCAATATTAATAGACATCAAAACTGGAAAAACAAAAGCATGTATCACAGATATGAATATCTGAGGAGTACATGTTGAGAAAGCACCGGATAATTCATATACATGCTGTGAAATAACACATCTGTGAGACAGACAGACAGACAGACAGACAGACAGACAGACAGACAGACAGACGTAATGGGTTGGATCCCATGGAAAATGTCTGTTAATGGAAGGGAAGTGATTTCTGTTGATTCCTACCTCCTACTGCAGATCTCTGTTTTCCCCTGCATACTCATCCTGTAGGAGCAACATTTCAGCGATCAATTTGGGCTGCAGCAGGAGGAGGAGGCAACAAAGTTCCATTCTGTTGATGGAAGCTTTTTTTCAGGTGGAGATTTACCATGGGACACATGAACACATGAAGCTGCCTTATACCGAATCAGATCCTTGGTCCATCAAAGTCAATATTGTTTACTCAGACCGGCAACGGTTCTCGATGGTGTCAGGTAGAGGTCTTTCACATCACCTACTTGCCTAGTCCTGGAGATGCTGGGGATAGAACATGGGACCTTCTGCATGCCAAACAGATGCTCTACCACTGAGCCACGGCCCCTTCCCTATACCAAGCTATACCTATAGGTGAAATGGCCGAAAGCAAAGCAAGTGATCCAAGGAATTATTTCATTGTATGTGCAAAGTATAGGCAGTTCTCTCTGATAATTCCTGTATTTTCACCTCTCTTTTTTTGCCGTCAAGTCACAGCTAACTTATGGCAACCCCACAGAGTTTTCAAGGCAAGAGATGTTTAGTGGTGGTTTGCCATTGCCTGTTTCTGTGTCAATTACCAAAGCAGCCATTGCCTCCAGGTGAACTGATCTCTATTGGCTGGAGAGCAGTTGTAATAGCGGGAGATCTCCAGCTGCCATCTGGAAGTTGGCAACCCTATTGAGGCCTGACCTGGACATTGTATGTATTCTTCTGAACACTTATAAACACTCCATTGCATTTCTTTATTATTCCATAATATTTCTTTGCTTGGAATTGTATTCCTCCAGTTTAATTAGGGGAATTTGTTAAATTAATTTTAAAATTAAAGCAGTTTGCCACAGCTTTCTGGTCCTCCAATTCATTTTTGTTTTCTCCTTTTCGGTGTTCCCAATGCACATGTGTACATTAATGAAATACTGACAATAGCAATCCTGATGTGAAATGACTTGTTTGGTGTGATGTTTTATTGACGCATACATCGGCACATTGGTGAAACACCAGACAAAAAGAATATTAACATATGTTTTCTTCCATTCAAATCAAGATTTGTTTTCACAGTGTTTTAACAATGCACAAATGCACATCGGTAAGAGTGAGGAGGGGAAAAAATACTTTGAGCTAAATGAATTAGCATCTGTGGCAAAATGTGCATGTATGCATAATATTCTGTGCCAATATTTAGGAAGAAATAATGGACCAACAGAGCATTCCTAATGCATGAATCTCACATTGGAAGCAAAACCAGGTAATTCAGAACTCTTAATATCAAGGAAGTAATTTAGATAAGTAGAACTTGAGAAGCATTTCAACTCTCAACAAAATAGTGGAGCAGCAGGCTATGCATATATCACATTTTTAAAATGAAATGCAAAGGAAGTCAAAGTTGTCCTTGATTAAGAAACACCTTCCAGGGAAAGGTGAAGTCATAAAAGGTGAGAATAAGAACCATCCTGATGTTGTTACTGCACAACTTGTATAGCAAGAATTGCATTCTTCCAATTAATCCTTGTGTGCAGCTCTACAATATCACTGGCATTCCCTATGCTTTGCGAAAGGGCACAGCAGTAGTCATTCTGCCATATAATTGCCAGGGTTGCCTGCAGCACTCAAGAAGCCTTACTGAGAGAGTTAGAATCCGCTGAGATCTGATGCTAGGATAAAACTTTTCTATGTCCACCAAATGGAATCATTAACTGAATTTTCTGCTGTGTAGCTTTAGCCTCTTAATGATACAGAAGTCAGTGTGGTGTAGTGGTTAAGAGCGGTGGATTCTAATCTGGAGAACCGGGTTTGATTCCCCACTCCTGCACATGAGCGGTGGATGCTAATCTGGTGAACCTGGTTGGTTTCCCCACTCCTACACATGAAGCCAGATGGGTGATCTTGAGCTAGTCACAGTTCTCTCAGAACTCTCTCAACTCCACTTACCTCACAAGATGTCTGTTGTGGAGAGAGGAAGAGTTACCAGTGTGGTGTAGTGGTTAAGAGCAGTGGTTTGGAGCAGTCTAATCTGGAGAACCGGGGTTGATTCCCCACTCCTCCACCTGAGTGATGGAGGCTAATCTGGTGAACGGGATTTGTTTCCCCACACCTACACATGAAGCCATGTGACCTTGGGCTAGTCACAGTCTCTCAGCCCCACCTACCTCACAGGGTGTTTGTTGTGGGTAAGGGGAGGGAAGGTGATTGTAAGCCGGTTTGATTCTTCCTTAAGTGGTAGAGAAAGTCGGCATGTAAAAACCAACCCCCCTCCCCCTCCCCCTTCTTCTTCTTCTGTCATTACAAAGTACAATCACCAAAGCAGCACTACAGAAAATGAATCTGGGAACCATGAAGAGTTACTCAACATTACTCTGGTAACTAAACTTCGATGAAGATTTGTTGTGACATTATAGGGATCTGGGACATTGATGGAAACTGATGGAGCCAATATCAGAAAGACTTTGGCTGCAGGAGGAAACCCTGAAAATTAATGAGCTGCTCATAACAGATCCACTTCCCCTAAAGGCAAAAGCTATTTACTAAAGATGGTGGCGAAAAAGAAGAAAAAGCAAAAAGGAAACTTTTCACTCTTTCCTTAATAAACACTGCTCACTTCTTTTCTTTTACAAGAACAAACAGGAGTTCTGCAGGCAGAGCAGATGTTGCTTTGAGATAAATTTATTTTTCAGTTAGCATCCAGTGTGGGTAATCAGAGTCAGAATCTACAGCTAATTTTGTCAGAGAGGTTATTTTCCATTTATGCATAAAAATGAAGACAGAAATGTACAAAAAGAACTCTTTAAAAATAGGAAAGAAACAACATTATGTTTTCTGTATAGTTCAGAAAATCTGATCAGAAAATGAAATCATTCAGAGGTGTTCTGTCACTAAAGATGCTCAAATTTGTACTTTTTTTTGGTTTGGTTTGTTGTTTGCAGGCTCTTTAATGTTCAAAGTGCTGTTTCATCCCTCTCTCAAATCTTTTCCCAAAAATTTGAATTCAGGTGATTCTTGTACACTAGTATTATGTTAATTTTTATGCATATGTTTACTGTTCATTTATTTAGTAATTTAGTTTAAGCCTTGTAAAAATACATTAAAATGCATTCCTGTGCTTGAAGTGTATATCAGTGGGAGTCAAAAGGATCCCACCTCAAGTTTAAATGTCTCCTCTAGGAATGAATATTTGCATGCTATTCTTCTCTCCTTTTTTAAAGGAACACACCCACTAGTTTTTAGGCACCAAAGGTAGATAAATAGATAAATGTGGCACGATTAAATCTGTTGATGAAAACAAATTACAACAGTTGCTCTTTCTAATCTTTGTGCACAGAGACATACACCTTCCCCCAATACAATTAGGAGAGGACACCTTCTCCAAGCCCTCATAGATATCTTAACAGAACCATCAGGAGACTATCTCTGAAAAAATATCAAACACTGAGAAAATATTAGTATACTATTCTGAACTTTTAACCTAGCAAACACAGGTTTAGCTGACATACACAGCAAAACTATTGCAAGTCATAATAGCACATGTCCGGTAGGGGACCATAGGAATAGAAGCAGCAGCAGCAGCAGCAGCATTGGTTTTTATGTGCCGACTTTCTCTACCACTTAAAGAAGAATCAACCTGGCTTACAATCACCCTCCATTCCCCTTCCTACAACAGACACCCTGTGAGGTAGGTGGGGTTGAGAGTGTGTGACTAGCCCAATTTCACCCAGCTGGCATCACGTGTAGGAGTGGGGAAACAAATCCAGTTCACCAGATTAGCCCCCGCCACTCATGTGGAGGAGGGGGGAATCAAACCTGGTTCTCCAGAACAGAGTCCACCGCTCCAAACCACCACTCTTAACCACTATAACACACTGGTTAAAAAAGAAACTCCCCACACATTCCTGAGCCACGCCGGTGGCCAGGACAAAAGGCATCCGGGCAGCCTACATCGGTGTTTGTGACCCCAATGCCGGCATGAAGGCCTGGATGCCGGTTGCAGGCTGAAAAGGCCACGTTGTCGTCCCGGGAGGCGTTCCTGGGGTGTCCCGGTGTCCTGGGAGGCGTTCCCAGGGTATCACGGCGCCACTAGGCGGCCTCCTAAGACATTACAACTTGGGAACGCCCCCTTTTTTTGTTAACCTATGCAGGTTGCACGGATTTTTGGTGCCGGGCAGAGGTTTCGGCCCTGCCGCTGCATTGCCTCCTAAGACCGGTGCAGGCATTCCCCTCAGAAATGCATGGTTAATGAAATAATGTTTAACAAAAGACAATAAATCGGGGAAAGCAGACAGAACCAGATACAAATTTCAAAAAAAGCAGGTGCAGCCTCACTCTTCTCTGCGCCGGCATTCATGGGGCAAGGGGGGACAGGAAGATGCCTAATGGCAGCTCCTCCCCCCAGCCCACCCCGGGAACGCCTTTTGGGATGCCAGAATGCCTCCTGGGATGCCGGTGCAGGCTTTTATGCCAGTGGGATGCTGGTGGAAAGCCCTGTAGTCCCACAGATACAATGATCCCAGACCATTTAGGGTTTTAAAAATAAGTACCTTTGCCTTAGAGAGGTTGTTGTTTGTGTTGTTCTCTAGTTCTGTATTGCATTGTTCATTGGTTGTCTTATGTTGTCTGATTACACTGCTTTATATCTTGCAATATATCTTGAGTCTCAGCAAAAACTGTGGGCTGTAAATAAAGTAAATAAATAAATTCCTCTTATTACAATGCTTGCAGTAAAGTATTGTTCTCCTCCTCGTCCTTGTGTTGTTCTTCTTCCTTCCCCTTACACATCAGCTGGGTCTGTGTTTGTGCCACATCATGAAGATCTGAGGACAGTTCTCAAGGGGTAGGGGAATGCAAAGGCACTCAAGGCAACACCATATTTTAGTGATAATACGACATTAACATCAGGTACAAATTCTTGAAGGAAAAAATAGCCCCCAAATTAGCTAATTCTGCACAGCACAGGCAAGGTGAAAGGGAAAAAGGAAACTAAATAAAAAAGCTGACAGCAGAAACCAACTCATTTCTTTGACCTACTCAATTTTTTGAGAAGTATTCCTGCTGTCACTTTTACATCATTCTACCAATTCTGGAATTTGTTGATATAACCAGCACTGGAAATGGTGTATCAGACACTTCCCACTGCAGGTTTCACGTTTGTTAGTGTCAAACAATATTATGAGTGTTCTTATAGCCTTTCACTGAGTGACAAGGTTTGATAGGTAAGCTGCTGGGGATAGCGTCATGGCTTAAGGCTGGTCATAGCTCCTCTAAATAAAGGACTGCCAGAATGCTGACTTTATTAAGCTGCACAAGCTTTTCTCTTCCAAGAGAATTGTAAACGTTACATTTCTCCCTCAAGGTCTTCTGACTTATAGCTGCATTGAAATGAAAATAGCATGGAATTCATTAAAGTTCTAAATGGATTGTTAAACAAATATTCAATTATTGTTATGATTGCATGTGGTCTCACATAAGGGCTTTAGTTAGTGATGGTCAAACCCCTGATTTGGAACTGAGCTGCCATGTTGAGCTATTTTTATCCTCAAATTCAAAATAGATCGCACTTTACAAGGCCACTTCTGAAATTTGTAAACTCCATCATATTCCGAGTGATTTCATTAGAGGCAAAACAGGATTTCTGTAAGTCCATCACAATCCTTCATCCCTTCTTATTTATTTGTTTAAATATTTATAACCCACTTTTCCTCTTGGCTCAAGGTGGCTATGGTAATAATTAAAAGGTTACCAGTTAAAACAAAAATAAAATTACAAACGACAACTACCACCCCCAGATGCCTGCTAGTCAAGTGTTTATGTTAAGCGCCATCAAGTCTCTTTCAATTTATGCCAACTTTATTAATTAATGAGCTCCAAAACTCCTATCGTTAACAGCCTTGTTCAGTCTTGCAAACTGAGGACTGTGGCTTTTTTTCTACCCTAAATCTTCAACAGTGAAGACAGATGAGAAGAAGTCTTTGTTGCACTGCCACAGTGGCCCTGAGTTCTGTTGGTCATTTTTGCATTGTCATCAGTTCTGCTGGACTTGCTAAAGTCCCCCCCCCCCTTGAGTTTAAGCTTGTTGTGCTGGACTTCTGTGTATTGCCCTTGGTTCTGCTAGGCTTGCAAAAGTGGCCCCCTGTGTTTAAGATAGCTGTGCTGGGCTTCTGTGGATTTTCTGGTTTGACATTGGTTCTGTTGGGCTTGCCACATTGGCTTGTGGTTCTGCTGGGATTCCAGGACTGTGCTTTGGTTCTGTTGGGCTTGTGTTGGTTCTTGCATGGGAGGCATAGACCAGTTGTTGCTGCTGGAATGCTTCTTTGCTTTTGCCCTAGAGGTAAAAAAGGCTCCCCCCCTACTGGAAACAATTGGATATGAATGGGGGCACCTTATTTGGGAGCCCATAGAATTGGACCCCCTGAACCAATCTTCTTGAAATTTGGGGGTTATTCTGTGGAGAGGCACTAGCAGCTCTGTTGCCTCTATCTTAAAAAAAATGGTGCCTCTATCTTAAAAACAACAACAGCCCCTGCCCCCCAGATAACTCCCCCCGTAGCCTATAATGTACAAAATAATTTTGGATTCCCAAATAAAACCAGAATCCGAATACCATACTGGTATTGGAATTAGGGGATATCAGGTATACCAACTTTTTTTGTTTCAATATACCCAAATCCTTAAAAAAATTTTTTTGTTTTAATGCACACCCCTACTTAGGAAAACAGTGCGGGTCCAGTGTGGAGATCTTCAGCTTTGGATCATTCTCCTGATTTATCTATATACCCCAAAATATAAAGACTCATGGATAATCCTGCTTCTCTGAATCTTTTCCTTGTTTCTTTACTGACATTCTTCCACCGATCAAGACTGATAAGCACATTTTCTTAATATAAACAAGCCATTGATTTTCATCAGCATTAATGCCGCTAACTCCTTAAACATTGCTGATGATTACATAATGACACTTGTAATTTCCTCTCTATAATGATTTTAAAATATCTACTGCATTTTTCATCTGCCTGTTACTATGCTGTATCTCTGGGCTTACTAGAAACAAAAACAGTGTGTTCTTCTCATGAAATTTTATATCTCTCTCGTTCTCTCTCCTCTTAAAAATAGTGAAGATAAGGAAGATGATATAAGACTGAGATCAGTGCTGAATGAACTTCACCAGGCTTAAGCTGAAAGAGCCCAGCAAATTATAAGCAACTTTAGAGAACTCCTGAAACCCTCCCCCATACAAAATCACTTGTAATTTCCGGGCCATCCTCTCACCCATTACCATTACTCACCCTCCTCCAATGCTTCCTTAGGCCTGGCAATGGCAGCCAGGTGGTCGTGCTCTGGTGGCAGTGACCTGTTTCATCTTCTCCCTCTCTGTCATCTCTCAGGGTGGTCACGCTGCATGGAAGGAAGAAGCCAGGAAGTAAATTTTAATTGCATTCTTCTTTTCCCAGTGGGGAAAAAAAGAGATAAAGAGTAGGTTTTTATACCCCACTTTCCTCTACCTTAAGGAGTCTCAAAGCAGCTTACAATCACATCCCCTTCCTCTCCCCACAAAAGACACCTTGTGAGGTAGATGGGGCTGAGAGAGTTCTGAAAGAACTGTGACTGGCCCAAGCCACCTACCAGGCTTAATGTGGAGGGGTGGGGAATCAATCCCAGTTCTCCAGATTAGAGGCCGCCACTCTTAACCGCTACACCACGCAGTGCCCTACCTTTCCCTGGTACTCTGAACACCAAAGCCAAGAAATCTGGGCAATACCTTTTATTAGGCTCACTAATTGACACAGAGCATAGTGCAAGGTTTTGAGCTCACCAGAACTCTTAATCAGGCTGGAAGTTACAAAATGTTAAAAGATAGAAGGCAAGGATACCATGCCTGTTCCTATATAGGCATGAGTCTTGCTCTAACTTTTTCTGCATCTAATTGGTCTTATTTAGGCTTGGATTCAACATATGAAATATCAGTAGGCCAGGCAACATTTCACTGGGTCTACAACAAACTTTTAACATGGTCTCTTCTTAGTGTTGCCACCTCTAGGTTGGGAAATTTTTGGAGGTTTTTGGGTGGAGCCTGGGGAGGGCAGGGATTGGGAAGGGAAAGGGAAGGGCCTCAGCCAGATAGAATGCCATAGAGTCCACCCTCCAAAGCAGCCATTTTCTCAAGGTGGACAGATTTCGGTCATCTGGAAATCTGTTGTAATTCTGGTAGATCTCCAGTTGCCTCTTGGAGGTTGGCAACCCTACCTCTTCCACATGGGTGGTTCCACCACATAATCCAATTTCATGAATCATGAAAGAAAATGGCCTGCATCCTAGCCATCCAGGCACAAAACTGTTTCCAGCATTCCCCTCTATACTTGCAGCTCCCCTGGAAAGATCATCCCTGGGGGGTCACATGACCTGCATGAAGGAATAAGCACATAAGTCCAGGGGCTGGATTGAGGAGGGAGAAGGGGGTGGAACCACTCCTTCTGTTTCTTCCATCAGCAGAATTCCATTGGCAGAAGAGAAATGGAAGAGTGATTTCATGTTCTTCCCCTGTTCCAAAACAGTGTCCTTACCCATATAGCTATTCCTCCACATGGATCACACAATAACAGGAATAATCTTTCTGGGGCTCAAAAGGAACAGTACAAATTGTGGGGAAAATTGGAAACCATGATGGATGGAAAGCTTTGAAACTATGATGGTAGAATACAGGCCAAGGTCTATTTGACTTTTGAAATGACATAAATAGATCATGCACAAACAATATCACACTAGTAATTTTGCAGCCCAGGCTGCCTCCCCTAGTAACCCTGGGTCCAAGAAAAGATAACTCATTCCCTCTTCCCCAAAGATTAGTGGGTCCTGCTTAGAGTATCCTCTGAAATAGTTGGTTTAGGATGTTCCCACAGGCTTTTCTCATTGCCAGATCTTGGTGGGAAGCACCTAGCAATTCCTAGCATTTTAATGTTATAAAGATGCAGATGAAATTGTCATCTGAAATTTTCTGTGGATTTTGGAAGTCCAAGTTATGTGGTCTTGTATCCAAAGTAGAAGTGATGCTTTAGGAGTTCTTCTTTGTTTTGTTTTTATTTCAGAAATATGAACCAAGTACTTTACTATGTCATAGCTTTTACTTCCTTCTCATAATTCATTCTCCCCCACCCATTTCATTACAGATGTGCACATGTGTAAAAAGTAGTCTTGATATGATCATGTGCATAACTGAATTAATATACTTCAGGTGTTGTGTTTTACTGACATGAATTAATACTTGTGAGTACTAAAAATGTACTGTCAATAGGCAATTTGAATGTACTGGGCCAAATGTTACCATCAAGATCTTTATTGTGTATAATTTCATTAATGCACAGGAGTCATAGAATCATAGAGTTGTAAGGGGACATGCAGGCCATCTAGATCAATCCCCTGCTCAATGCAGGAACAGCCTAGAGCATCCCTGACAAGTGTTCATCCAGCCGCTGCTTGAAGACCACCAGAGAGGGGGAGTTCACCATCTTCTTAGGAAGCTGATTCCACTGCTGAACTACTCACAGTAAAAAAATCTTTCCTAATGTTCAGCTGGTACCTTTCCATCCATAATTTATACTCATTATTGTGAGTCCTATCCTCTGCTGCCAACAGGAACAGCTCCCTGCCTTCCTCTATGTGACAGCATTTCAAATACTTAAAGAGCACAATCATGTCCCCCCTCAACCTCCTCTCTTCCAGACTAAATATTCCCAAGTCCCTCAGCTTTTCCTCATCAGGCTTGGTCTCAGGCCCCTGATCATCCTCGTCTCTCTCCTCTGCACCCGTTCCATTCTGTCCACATCCTTTTTGAAGTGATGCCTCCAAAACTGCACACAGTACTCCAGGTGTGGCCTGACCAATGCAGTGTACATTGTTCTACAGAAATAAATCAGCTGTATTGTGTAGCTAATAAAACCTGACATAGACCATAAGAAGGCAGGCGTGTATTCTGTTTTAGAGAAACTTTGCATACCATCCTTTGTGGGATGGGAAGGAGTTTTGGTGTGTATCAGTAAAATGTCCTACGAAGGCATCTTGATAGGATAATACATATGATCACAAGATTGCTTTGAGCTGTGATTTATCAACGTGCATAAATGCATCAGTAATACAATGTGTAATAAAGTTGCAAGCAAATAGAAGTAATCGAAAACTGTAGTGCATGGGCTCCCTTTTCTGGGTTTAATTTTAGACATTCTCTTAATTAAATCAGAATTAAGGAGGAATGGAATGCAGCCTAGAGCTAAGTTCTGGAACCATAAAAATGGAACAGGAGAATTCTTAACTGGAAACAGGAGAGTCATCCTTAATTCTAAACTTACCCGTTCAGCACCTTCCTCAACTTGTACCTGCCAAATTTGTTTCAATTGGGCATAGTCAGAATTCATACACATTCATTCCAATAAGCTGAAAGCTCTGATTAACCCTTGAGGAAGAACCTTTGCCCTTTCGTGGACTGTGGATACAATTTACCACTCAACACTACATATTGACAGAGTATGCAGTTTAAGTCCTGAATGGAGTCTGTGTGCTCTTACTGTGCCTTAACATCTCAGCAACACACAACTTGGCAAGGTTACTATCATATAAATAATCCTGTATTTTTCCTTCGATGATGCAAAGAGCAGTTTCTTTTCATATGCAGAACAAACACTAAATTTTTGGCACTCATTTCTTAAGCCTAGTCCTTAAAAAGTGATACCGAGAACAGGAACTTCTGGAATGATTTACTGTGTTAAAGTGTTTGTATTTATTTACAATAATAGTATCCTATCTTATCTCATTGGACTCATGGCAACTATTATTAAAGGTTCCTTAAACATTACTTAAATATCAGGAAAATGTTTCAGAAATGTTAGTATATGATGCTTAAGGATATCTAATTTTAATAGTGTTGGATATGTCTGCACTCTTGTGATTTTGCTTTACACCATGATCAGAATATTTGCTATTTCTTTTAAATAATACTGAACTATGTATCCGGGTCACTATGCAGAGGAAGGCAATGGCAAACCCCCTCTGTTAGTATCTTGCCTTGAAATCCCTATGGGGTTGCTATGAGTCGGTTGCGACTTGATGGCACTTTTACACACATACCAGGGTGACACAATGGGGATTAGCTGGCCCCATTGTCCAGCCAGGCACACCTTAGGGCCAGGGGAAACCGCTTTCCTGCCCAGGCTTGACACACAAGATGGCTCCCAAAACCTTTTGAGAGGCATCCACTTTGTGGGGAGCAGTGTCTTGCTCTCATGCCAGTCTTTGCCCCCCATGCCTCCATGGCACCCCTTAGTGGGAGGAGGACTCCAACTGCCTACAACAACTTTTCTATGTCATACGTGAGGAAAAGTCAAAGAAAATCAAGTCACATAAACACATGAAGCTTCCTTATACTGAATCAGACCCTTGGTCCATCAAAGTCAGTATTGTCTACTCAGACTGGCATCGTCTCTCCAGGGTCTCAGGCATCACCTACTTGCCTACTCCCTTTAACTGGGATTGAACCTGGGTCCTTCTGCATGCCAAACAGATGCTCTACCACCGAGCCACAGCCCCTCTCCTTAGAGTTTTGGCAACTGTTTCACACACAATCCATGGCTGAGCTTTCTCCAGGAACTCCAGACTGTTCACACCTCTTGCCCTACATCGAAATGCAGCGCTGTAGGTAGGAAATGAGGTGTGTTTGACCATTGAAATGCATGAAAATGAATGACGGATTGAACTGGCTGGTAAACAGCAATACTGAGATTCCAGGAGGAGGTTGGTAGGAATGATAAGAGAGAGTAGTAGGGACTCTTTGTCGCCTGCGTTGTGTCAAATTAATTTCTGTTTATGTTACGGAAGGACATTTCACCACCAATTTGTTAATAAACAGCAAAGGTGGAGAGAAAACACTCCCTTTCGTGCTGCAGTGGTGAGCACAGGTGGCTAGATGCTAATTAAATCTCAGAACTGTGACTGGCTGAGGAACAAGGATTCCTTAGCAACCACACACTGGCAGGGATGCCGCATAATCACCAAACATTTGAATGCTGGATCATAACTCAGCGTCTGTGCTGTAGCAGCTGCAGAGGAGAGGATCTTGCTGAAGTAAGCAGGGATAGCTGTCCTTCTTGCGACTGAGTGATGGCCTTGTATAGTTCTACAAGACCAGGTGGGGAAATGTCCTACGCAAACTGGAGTCCACAGAAAGGAGGCCCTCGCATCCCCTTCGTAAAATAGCAAAGGGTGTAAGAAGACAGAGCCATGGTTTGAAAAAATATATATATTTGGCTGCTCCCGACATAGTAACTGTGATGTATAATAGCCCAGATTGGGGCATGTGATTAGCTAATACATTCATAGCTAATTAACATAACAACATTTAGGAGCATGAACAACAAGGCCGTTGTGTATTTTGCACATTTTCATCCCACTCTTCCCCCATTTCCTCCCCTCTCCATTCTACCATCAGTACAACAACCCTGTGAGGCTGAGAGAGAGCGGTGGCTCAAGGTGACTCAGTGAGCTTCATGGCAGAGCTGGGATTTAAACCTAGGTCTCCCAAATCCTAGTAGATACATTTAAATTAGGTATTTTTTTAAAGTTATTGGTCTTATGAGCTATATTAAACTGTATCCTGTACATCTAGCATTTGAACACATCCCAAGTGGTTATCTTCCTCCCATATCCATAACTTAAGGCATGGATGATAGACTCTTAAGGTATGTTTGCACAGGGGTTTTCCATTCCACCAGTTTTAGGCTGTTGCAGAATTCCTTTGGAATGAATGAAAAACAAGAAATCTGAAAACAAATTGTTGATTAACAGGGTGATCCCTACCGGCTCAGTGGAGATACAATTTCTTCCATGTCCCCTTGTGCCATTGGACTGCAGACATATGCTGGCAGGAAAAAACATTATACCAGTGCTGTGCCAGTGGGAAGCTAACACTCACAGAAACTTTATGGTTCCATGATTAACACTCACGGAACCACAAAGAGAAAAGTGTGTCAGAATTGGAGATACAGTGTGAGAGGTGTGGCTCTGGTTAGAGGTAGGATAAATAATTTTGCACAGACATTTCCAGCTTCCATCCCTAGCATCTCAGGGAGAAGGTACTAAGAAGGATACTTCTCTTCTTGACAGAGTTCTTGCTAAAAGCCTCCCTGTTTGGTTTGTCTTATCTTTTCCCCCGCCATTTTTATGTGTGGACCAGCTTCATTTCCTGTTTTTTTGCATGTCCCTGTAAACATATTTTGGCCAGTTGCCACAAGAAAAACAGGAAAGCAGAAGAGCAGAATAAACAGGACTGCACCTCAATTTACCACACAGGAGGAAAATTGTGGTCTCAAATAGAAACTGAACCTTACCCAGTATCTGCCTTTTCAGATCATTATTCAAGGCTTTCCAGCGATCAGTCGGTATATCTTTAGCCACAAAAAGATCCTGTCATAATGGGATTCTGCTGAAGAACGAACTATACCCATAGTTGTATTCACCAAACATGTTTAATGGTCCCAATAACACAATGAAGGCTCTTTGGATTGCTCACCAACACCCCATGTCACCAAGTGGACCAGGACTGCCCCTAATAATTAGGGCTAGACTGTATCTCCAAAATTCATATTTTATTGGGGTGGATACAACCCTTTTCCGAGTAGCCTTCCTCCAACTTAAGTGGCTCTTCTAATGGAGGAAAAATTACTTAAGTTGGAGGAAGGCTTCAAACTTGAGCCAAAAGAAAAGGTGGGGCATAAATATGTTATTAAATACACACACACACACACACACACACACACACACACACACACAAACTGCTCAGCAGAGTGGTAGCATAGGGGTAGGATCCACCCCAGTGGTTCCAAACTATCCCAGTTTGTTTACCTACATTCCTGGAACAGTATTAATGGGCTAGCCTTAAATTTCTCCTTAGATTATAGGGATACTCAGACCCTGCATTGGAAAATGACCTTTGCCTGCCGGGGGCTTCCCAGAAGGATCAGGTTGGTCACTGTGGGAAATAACATGGGGCACTAGATGGACCTCTGGTCTGATCCAGCAGGATTTTTCTTATGCTCAAGGGTTTTTCTTACAGCTGCGTGTTTAAGATTAATTTTTTTTTGCATATCCCCATTTTTTTGCCATCAAGTCACTGACTTATGGTGATCCCATAGGGTTTTCAAAGCAAGAGATGTTCAAAGGTGGTTTGCCATTGCCTGCCTCAGCATCATGTCCCTGGTATTCCTTGGAGGTCTTCCGTCCAAATACTTGCCAGGGTTGAGGCTGAGAGTGTGTGACTGGCCCAAGGTCACTCAGCAAGTTTCCATAGCAGTGGGGATTTGAACCTGGGTTTCCTAGATCCTAGTCCTACATCTTAATCACCACCATACTAGCTCTCATCATAACCTCATAGAGAAATATTAATCCCATACACTATTCAATTGCAATGTTATACAATTTGGAGTTCAATTATTTTAAATCCAAAATTCAAGAAAGAAGAAATTAGCCTCTTCTGCACTCCTGAGTGTTGTGTGTTTGAGTATACCTGGCAGTCTGAAATATTTCCTTAGGGAAGCATTCAGTTCAGACAATGTCCTGCAGGGTTAAACAAACAGGAACCCAGAGTTTTATTGGACTGTTGTTATGTATGTTACCAAGGGAACCATAGGTGAAATGCTGAAATGTGTTGTTCCTCCTCCAACCCAGAGGAAGGCAGATGGAGTGTCTTGGGGTGCTTTAATCTTCACAATTAGCTGCTGTTTGGTGGGGCTCATGATAGGCTTGATCAGACAAGCTGCCTGTCAGAGATGCTCAAAAATTTTGACCAGTTTAATTTAGTTCAAGGTGCCTTGTTCTACGAATGCTCACTTTCTGCCAAAAGACACGCTCTCACAACACAACACATGCTGTATACATTTATACAGAAGGCACATCCAATACAGAAACTTTAGGATATTGCCAAACCTTTCTGATGGACTTCAAACTGCTCCACACATCTGGAGTAATTTAATGACAAATGAAGATGTTTCTTTTCCATGAAAAGGACACCCAAATAATTAGGTTTAGACAATATTTTTTTAAAAAAACAGTCCAAAAATTAATACCCCTTGCATGACAAAATTTTACTAGATGAGAGTGCAATAGTTTATGATTAATTCGCTTAATACAGGCAAAAGTCCTGCTAACATCATTTCTTACAGACATTCTTTATGTATGATGTGATAGCAGATGCATGTTGAGTTCCACAGATATTTTCAAATCCCATAGCCATAGCAGCATCTTTTTTGTGGTCTAGCTATTGTAAGCAGAGTTTCCTGAGCTAGGAATCACCACACTGTAGCCTCAGAACCTATGAGTTCAATCTGTCCCAAACGTATGAATTTCATTTGCCACTAATAAGATGTGACAAAGGCATGCTCCTGTTTTCAAGCACAGTTTCCTTCCCAATAGATAACAAATGTGTGACAGAGCTGAGGATTTCATGTGGTGAAGAGGCAGAGGAAAAGGTGCTGAGTCCCTACACTCCTTCCCAATCCTCTCCCAGATGGGCTCTTTGATCACAAGGAATGGGAAACAGTGAGGATTGTAAGGGCTTAGTACCATTTAGATCACTTATAACCCCCTGCTATTTGGACCCTCAGGATTCTAGCCCATGGGAAATTCTGCCAGCACTTCCAGTTAGTTCCTGACTGACCACCAGGTATCCGGAAGTTTAGAGGACAGGCAGTGGAAATTCTTATTTTAAACTGAACACTGATTATAGGGAGGCTACTGCTCCCCAATGCTAATTCTTTTCAGTGATTTTCCATTCTTCCTTGCAAAAAAAGGTTCCTCACCCCTCTCCATTTTCCCTTAAAAAAAAATTGCACAGTTTAATGGCGGGGGACTGTACCCCACTGAAACTGCTCAATTCCACATTATCCATATAAATGGATAATGTTCAAAACTGGTATCTATTTCAGGACTTAATTTCCAGTGCAACCCCACACTATTCTAAGCACACTGACTTCAACCCTGTTTCAGATTGCACCGCTAGCATAGCTTGCAATACTACATTTTCTTTTGTTTTATGAACTTCAGTCATCTCAGAAAGCTCTAAAGCAATAATGGACATTTCTAAAAGGAAGGAGAAGACAAAAACATTATTACATTTTGTGTTTAAGAACTGAGCTGATGATGGTAAGCTTTTCAGAAGTTGCGTTACTCTGTTTGTTGACATTGTCAAGCATCCACCCGAAGCAAGAGAAGGGCTACTCATAATGCCTGCCAAAATAAGTTAGTTTGGTTTTGTCTAAATGCCCATTTCTGCAGATCATAAAACTATTGCACAATTTGGTTTGACTGGCAGCCTCAGCTTGAGAGTAGCCAACTTCTAGAAATGTAGACGTTTGCTTGTTGGTTCAAACTGTTGTACTGTCAAGTGATGGAAATGGCTTACACACAGTGTAGCTGGCTTGGAATGATCCTTAATCACTGAAATGATTATTAATGTTCTAAACAGTTTGCTAGTATTGCAGTTTTGCCTAGATATTGCCAGGAAGCTTTGCTCCATAGGCTGAGATTTTATATGGACAGAAAGGTGAATGTTAATTGCCTTTCAAGTTAGAGAGTGCTTTAAGTGCCACTCTTTAAGAATAATTTGCCAACTACGGAAACAATCCAAATTGCCTATGATTTGCCATTGCATATTAGAAATAATCGAATAATCTTCATCAGTATAATTACAGAGGCAGCCATAAAAATGAGGAGGAAGTAAAGCAGGAATCCAAAGACTGAGAGTTTCTATGTCCACATGAATCAACAACACCCCTTACCAGATTTTCTTTTTGGTGACTATTTAAGAAAATTTGCTTATGAGTAATCTCTAGGGTTGAGGGAGCAGCGTTCCAGGAGAAAAATTGCAAAGAAAAATAAGGCATCACCTACTTATAGGAAGAAGAAAAAGAGTTGTTTTTTATATGTCAACTTTCTCTACCACTCAAGAGAGAATCAAACCAGTTTACAATCACCTTCCCTTTCCCTCCCCACAACAGACACCCTGTGAGATAGGTGAGACTGAGAGAGCGCTAAGAGAACTGTGACTAGCCTAAGGTCACCCAGCTGGCTTCATGTGTAGGAGTGAGGAAACCCACCCGGTTCACCAAATTAGCAACTGCCGCTCATGGGGAGGAGTGGGGAACCAAACCTAGGTTCTCCAGATTAAAGTCCACCGCTCCAAACCACTACTCTTAACCACTACTTAACCACTACACCATGCTAGCTCTAAGGAAGTTCTTACTATAGAGTTCTTGGTGATCCCTACAGCTACCCAGAAGTGACAAAGGTAGCTCTAGGAATAGCCAGAAACTCTGGTGATTCCCAGAGCTACCCGTTGTCACTTCTGCTTAGCTCTAGGCATTGCCAGGAACTCTAAGGTAATGATTTCCTGTAAGTAGACGAGATTTTCCTTATTTTTCTTTTTTTTTAAAAAAATTCTGCCACTGTTGGGGGCTTGGCAGCCCTAATAATTTCTTCTCTTTGTTATTAAAAAGTTCACACACAAAAATTAATCCTTAATTTGTCATTTTGTCTTCAAACTTTTTTATTTTGTATGAGAAAATTCCGACAGCATCTACAGCATGATGTGCAAATATCCTTAAAAATATTTTCCAAAAAGTGGTCATGCAAGTGCTATTGAAATCTAAGGTGGCCAACCTCCAGGTGAGGCCTGGAGATCTCCTGGAATTACTACTGATTTCCAGATTATGGAGATCATGTTCCCCTGCGGAAAATGGCTGCTTTGGAGAGAGGGCTCTATGGCATTATACCCCAGTGAGGTCCCTCCTCTCCCCAAACTCCGCCTCCCCAGGTTCTATCTCCAAATCTCCAGGAATTTCCAAGCCCGGAGCTGACAACTCTACGTGAATACTTGTGCTTTTTGTAGCAATGCCTATGAGATTACTGATGAAACAGAAGTTCCATGTCACAAATATGGTCCTGAATCTGAATGTCAAACTCATGCCTGCTTAGGCTCTAAACAAGAGGTAAGCAGAGCACGGACAAAAATGTCAGCTGTGGGAACAGCGGTGAAAACAAAAGATGCAGCTATATATTTGACAGTAAATGCAACTGCAATCAATAAGAATTACTTTTGAGAAACATAGGTTAGTTCTTCTAGGAGCCACTTCACACACACTGATTTTCCTACAGAGATATTATTCTACATAGGAAAATGTATATACCTATCATCTGAGGTGAAATGGCATATTCTGCTTACTGAGTCAGCACAATTGGTTGTGTTCATCACACACATGACAGCATATGTTCTTTTCTCTACAAAGTAGAAATATCAATGAAATAAATCACATAAAAAGGGCCTCGCTTTCAATCTCAGAGAGGTACAAGCTGTGAAGCTACCCCTAGTTTCTATCAAAACTTAGAAGACAGACCTTTTTATAAGAACCACCATGTGCAAGAGGGCAGATGCTACTCTACTCTGAGTACTTTTAAACATAGTGGTTGAAGTGATGACTTTAGTGCCTGCATTGTGAAAAGAGGAAAGATTTAACCCACATATTGCTGATTGTTTGAATAGGGAAATTAAGCGGTCTCTATTATGGCATCCACAATGTCAAAGGGGTTATAACACAGTTTTCTCTTCTACCAAGAGTTCACAAGGCTCCCCCTGAGGGCCTCCCTGAGAGTGGGGGGCTTCCCTCTGTCATTTCTTCTTCTGCTGTCAGGTGGACCAGATTAGATAGGGTTGCCTACCTCCAGGTACTAGCTGGAGATCTCCTGCTGTTACAGCTGATCTCCAGCTGACAGAGATCAGTTCACCTGGAGAAAATGGCCACTTTGGCAATTGGACTCTATGGCATTGAAGTCCCTCCCCTCCCCAAACCCCGCCCTCCTCAGGCTCTACCCCCCAAATCTCTAGGTATTTCCCAACCCGGAGCTGGCAACCTTAGCTTGTCTGCAACTCACTTTCAGAGGCTTCATGACCCACAGGTTGGGAGACACTGTCTTAGAGCCTACTGGGAAATATAGTTCCCAGGATGCCTGTCATCTAATGTTGGACATCCCGAGAACTGCATTTCCAGGGCGCCAGGTGCCACGGGCACATTTAAAGGGTCGGGGGGGGGGACAGAAGGAGGTAAGGAGAAGTGTCCTTTCTCCCTTTTGGCTGCCGCCACAAGCCATAGGATCAGCGGCAGGTAAGCTGAGTGGGATGGGGGGCTAGGGAACACAGAACCCTAACTGTCCTCCTTATGATCTCAGGCTTGGCATAACCACATTTTATCAACTTATGGGCCATTTATAGTGCCATTCTAAGCAGAGTCACGTCTTTCTAATTCCTCTGAAGCCTTATAAGGGTTTAACTCTGTTTAGGATGGCACTGTTAATATCTGACTGGGTGTGTGTGTGTGGGGGGGGGCTCCCCAATTATTAGCTTTTTAATGCTGACAAGTCCAAGGCAGCATGAAGCCCCTTGATGTGAAACAAACAAACAAAATCAGCACATTCAGGCTGAAATGTCAGTTACTCAAACGGTTATATGGTGTAGTCAAAAAGGGCCAGAGTCCAGTAGCACCTTAAAGACTAACAAAAATATTTTCTGGTAGGGTATGAGCTTTCGTGAGCCACAGCTCACTTCTTATGGTTATATGGTGTGTGTGTGTGTGTTTTTAAAAAATCCCCACTCTGAAATGAAATCCTTAAGTATCA
The DNA here is from genome assembly GCF_029931775.1 of Euleptes europaea. NCBI lineage: Eukaryota > Metazoa > Chordata > Lepidosauria > Squamata > Sphaerodactylidae > Euleptes > Euleptes europaea. The sequence goes on from NC_079316.1 coordinate 36,738,677, forward strand.
GACAGAAATGCCATTTTTTCCCTCCACTTTCACAATTAAATCTCTAATTCCTATGTTCAGGCTCCCCCCCCCCCTTTTTCTTTTTGTCGACCCATTATCCACGGTGAATGACAACGCGCTCGCCATTCCTGCAATTAATGCCCCTTTCCCTTTCCTGGGTTCCCTTCGTTGGCAATACGCCCTGACAGCCATCAGGGCCGGTGAACGAAACCCCTGCACGCGTTCGCTGGGAGGCGCCGCCTTAATGTGCCGCGCGGGGCTCGGGACGATGCAACGCGTTGGCCCCTGAACGCGTTGCAGACAAGGCCGTTGGAACCGCCTTGAGCTCGCTCCCCCCTGCCCGTCCGCCTCGACACGGCCCACCCCTTGTGCTCCAAAGGCTGGTTCTTCTGCAGGCACCCGGGAGGAGCCTTCCGAATGGAAAGGGTACACCTGACGCCCCACCGGAAGACTTTCGAGGGCACTTTCACGCAGCCCAGATAATGCACTTTCGATGCACTTTGAAGGTGGATTTGACAGTGTGGCAAAATCTACTTGCAAACGATTTGGATGGGGGAAATGTGCATCTAGAGAGCTGCAAACCCAAGGCAAAACCTCCCGTGTGGAAATGGCCCTTGACGCAGCCCACCGCTTTTGCTCTAAAGTCTAGTTCTTCTGCAGGCACCCGGGAGGAGCCTTCCAAATGGAAAAGGTACACCTGACGCCCCACCGAAAGACTTTCGAGGGCACTTTCACGCAGCTCAAATAATGCACTTTCGATGCACGTTGAAGGTGGATTTGACAGTGTGAACTGGCAAAACCTACTTGCAAACGATTTGGCGGAGGAAAATGTGCATCTAGAGAGCTGCAAATCCAAGGCAAAACCTCCCGTGCGGAAATGGCCTGACACAGCCCACCGCTTTTGCTCTAAAGTCTAGTTCTTCTGCAGGCCCCCCCCGGGAGGAGCATTCCAAATGGAAAAGGTACACCTGACACCCCACTGAAAAACTTGGTGATATCACAAAGCGCTAGTCCCATAATTCTGCTGGTTTCTGGACTGCAGTTAAACCTGAACCCCATGCAAGGCCAGGGGGGTTGTTTGTAGAGGCAGGGCCCACTCCCATGGACAGTCCTTGGATGTGACAACTTCCTCGGATTATTTTAGGGGGAGAGGCTGTGGCTCAGTGTTAGAGCATCTGTTTGGCATGCAGAAGGTCCCAGGTTCAATCTCTGGCATCTCCATTTAAAGGCAAGTAGATGATGTGGAAGACCTCTACCTGAGACAGGACATACTAAAACTAGGAACAGCGTTTGCCCATAGAGGAAACATTACTGCCCATAGAGAATGCATGCTTACTCATTGGAAGTAGTGGAGAACACTCTTGCCAATAGGAAATAATGACACCACGCTTGCCAATAGGGATCTGTTAGACCACGCTTGCCAATAGGGAACTGTTAGACCATGCTTGCCAATAGGAATGAATGACACCACACTTGCCAGTAGGGAACTGTTAGACCACGCTTGCCAATAGGGAACTGTTAGACCACACTTGCCAATAGGAATTAATGACACCACGCTTGCGAGTAGGGAACTGTTAGACCACGCTTGCCAATAGGGAACTATTAGACCACGCTTGCCAATAGGGAACTATTAGACCACGCTTGCCAATAGGAATTAATGACACCATGCTTGCCAGTAGGGAACTATTCGATCACGCTTGCCAATAGGGAACTTTTAGACCACGCTTGCCAATAGGGAACATAGACCACACTTGCCAATAGGAATTAATGACACCACGCTTGTCAATAGGAATTAATGAAACCACCCTTGCCAATAGGGAACTATTAGACCACGCTTGCCAATAGGGAACTATTAGATCACACTTGTCAATAGGGATCTGTTAGACCATGCTTGCCAATAGGGAACTTTTAGACCACGCTTGCCAATAGGGAACATAGACCACACTTGCCAATAGGAATTAATGACACCACGCTTGTCAATAGGAATTAATGAAACCACCCTTGCCAATAGGGAACTATTAGACCACGCTTGCCAATAGGGAACTATTAGATCACACTTGTCAATAGGGATCTGTTAGACCATGCTTGCCAATAGGGAACTATTAGACCACACTTGCCAATAGGAACTAATGACACCACGCTTGCCAGTAGGGAACTGTTAGACCACTCTTGCCAATAGGGAACTGTTAGACCACGCTAGCCAATAGGAATTAATGACACCACACTTGCCAGTAGGGAACTGTTAGACCACGCTTGTCAATAGGGATCTGTTAGACCACACTTGCCAATAGGGATTAATGATACCACGCTTGCCAGTAGGGAACTGTTAGACCACGCTTGCCAATAGGGAACTGTTAGATCATGCTTGCCAATAGGGAACTGTTAGACCACGCTTGCCAATAGGAATTAATGACACCACACTTGCCAGTAGGGAACTGTTAGACCACGCTTGCCAATAGGGAACTGTTAGACCACACTTGCCAATAGGAATTAATGACACCACGCTTGCCAGTAGGGAACTGTTAGACCACGCTTGCCAATAGGGAACTATTAGACCACGCTTGCCAATAGGAGTTAATGACACCACGCCAATAGGAATTAATGACACCACGCTTGTCAATAGGGAACTATTAGACCACGCTTGCCAATAGGGAACTATTAGACCACGCTTGCCAATAGGAATTAATGACACCATGCTTGCCAGTAGGGAACTATTCGATCACGCTTGCCAATAGGGAACTTTTAGACCACACTTGCCAATAGGAATTAATGACACCACGCTTGTCAATAGGAATTAATGAAACCACCCTTGCCAATAGGGAACTATTAGACCACGCTTGCCAATAGGGAACTATTAGATCACGCTTGTCAATAGGGATCTGTTAGACCATGCTTGCCAATAGGGAACTATTAGACCACACTTGCCAATAGGAACTAATGACACCACGCTTGCCAGTAGGGAACTGTTAGACCACGCTTGCCAATAGGGAACTGTTAGACCACGCTAGCCAATAGGAATTAATGACACCACACTTGCCAGTAGGGAACTGTTAGACCACGCTTGCCAATAGGGATCTGTTAGACCACACTTGCCAATAGGGATTAATGATACCACGCTTGCCAGTAGGGAACTGTTAGACCACGCTTGCCAATAGGGAAGTATTAGACCATGCTTGCCAATAGGGAACTATTAGACCATGCTTGCCAATAGGGAATGGTTAGACCACACTTGCCAATAGGAATTAATGACACCACGCTTGCCAGTAGGGAACTATTAGACCACGCTTGCCAATAGGGAACTATTAGACCATGCTTGCCAATAGGGAATGGTTAGACCACGCTTGCTAATAGGGAACTGTTAGACCACGTTTGCCAATATGAATTAATGACACTACGCTTGCCAATAGGAATTAATGACACCACGCTTGCCAATAGGGAACTATTAGACCATGCTTGCCAATAGGGAACTATTAGACCACGCTTGCCAATAGGGAAGTATTAGACCATGCTTGCCAATAGGGAACTATTAGACCACGCTTGCCAATAGGGAAGTATTAGACCATGCTTGCCAGTAGGGAACTGTTAGACCACACTTGCCAATAGGAATTAATGACACCACACTTGCCAGTAGGGAACTGTTAGACCACGCTTGCCAATAGGGATCTGTTAGACCACACTTGCCAATAGGGATCTGTTAGACCACGCTTGCCAATAGGGAACTGTTAGACCACGTTTGCCAATAGGGAACTATTAGACCACGCTTGCCAATAGGGAACTATTAGATCACGCTTGCCAATAGGGAAGTATTAGACCATGCTTGCCAATAGGGAACTGTTAGACCACACTTGCCAATAGGAATTAATGACACCACGCTTGCCAGTAGGGAACTATTAGACCACGCTTGCCAATAGGGAACTATTAGACCATGCTTGCCAATAGGGAATGGTTAGACCACGCTTGCTAATAGGGAACTGTTAGACCACGTTTGCCAATATGAATTAATGACACTACGCTTGCCAATAGGAATTAATGACACCACGCTTGCCAATAGGGAACTATTAGACCATGCTTGCCAATAGGGAACTATTAGACCACGCTTGCCAATAGGGAAGTATTAGACCATGCTTGCCAATAGGGAACTATTAGACCACGCTTGCCAATAGGGAAGTATTAGACCATGCTTGCCAGTAGGGAACTGTTAGACCACACTTGCCAATAGGGATCTGTTAGACCACGCTTGCCAATAGGGAACTGTTAGACCACGTTTGCCAATAGGGATCTGTTAGACCACGCTTGCGAATAGGGAACTTTTAGACCACACTTGCCAATAGGGATCTATTAGACCACACTTGCCAATAGGGAACTGTTAGACCATGCTTGCATAGGGAACTATAAGACCACACTTGCCAATAGGGAACTATTAGACCACGCTTGCCAATAGGGCACTATTAGACTACGCCTGATTCACAAAAGCATGCCATTTAAGTGATGTCTCTCCAATTTGTAAAGTCATGCCTGATTTTCTGAACAAGCAGAATCTTACATGAATTAAGCAGATGACTTTCATTACTAGAGGGAGTAAGTGCCCTGAATTGGGCAAAAGTGCATATGTTCCATTAACCAGGCAGAAATTCGGCTTAATTTAAAGTTTCAACGTCTCACCTATTTACCGTATATGTTAGGTAAAGATGTTTTACCTAATAGCAAGGATCATCCTCATCAACAAAACATACAGGAATGGCTTGCCAGAGCCAAATGAAAGGAAGTCAGCTGAAAACTGACCAAATTGCAGTCCTGTTTCAGAAAAAGAAACCGTGCCATCTGCAATTTTGCCATGATATGAAGAGCAAATCTCATAGCGTCCAGATGCTCACTGAAGCCCCACAAGGGGGATGACAGACCCTGGGATCCTCAGAAGTCTTCTGAAGGGGGGATGACAGACCCTGGGACCCTCAGAAGTGTTCTGAAGGGGGGATGTCAGCCCCTGGGACCCCAAGAAGTCTTCTGAAGGGGGGATGACAGACCCTGGGACCCTCAGAAGTGTTCTGAAGGGGGATGACAGCCCCTGGGACCCCGAGAAGTTCCCTATTGGCAAGTATAGTATAACAGTTCCCTATTGGCAAGCATGGTCTAACAGTTCCCTACTGGCAAGCATGGTGTCATTAATTCCTATTGGCAAGCTTGATGTCATTAATTCCTATTGGCAAGCGTGGTCTAATAGTTCCCTATTGGCAAGCGTGTTCTAACAGATCCCTATTGGCAAGCATGGTGTCATTATTTCCTATTGGCAAGCGTGTTCTCCACTATTTCCAATGGGTAAGCATGCATTCTCTATGGGCAGTAATGTTTCCTCTATGGGAAGCTCTGTTCCTTGTTTTAGTATGCCCCACCTGAGACCCTGGCAAGTAGGTGATGTAGGAGACCTCTACCTGAGACCCTGGAGAGCCGCTGCCCATCTGAGTAGACAATACTGACTTTGATGGACCAAGGGTCTGATTCAGTATAAGGCAGCTTCGTGTGTTCCTTCCCTCTCCACCCCTCAACACAATCCCCTCTTTTCTACTGGGGGGGGCATGTTATTGGTGGGGGGGCATGTTACTGGTTGCATCTGGCACACAATAATACCACTTGGAAGTCAGTGGGCTGTTTAGCTGCGAGCCCTGCACGAATGCAGTTAGGTTGGCTGGGAACGCGTGTTTGCCTGAAGTTCCCTGAAGTCAGTGAGGTCATTTTCTCATCTTCCCCTGTTTTCTGTATTTTCCACAGACATGCCAGTCTTGAACAACACCCTCTTTCTTCATATTAGAAATGGAAATTTGTCCTCTGCAGGAATTTTCCACTTAATAGCTTGTGCTTTCCTACCAGGGGCCTCAGCGCACCACCACTGCAATGCCGTATTTCTTGCCGCTGCAGTTTGACATTTTGCAGCCAGCACAATAAGCTGTATTCACTCGCTGCAGATTTTTTTAAAAAACAGACATATCTGTATAGACACAGTGCATAATGCAAGCCCCTTCCCTGCCATTCCTCAAATAAAAGATACTGGAACAAGATTTGGTGCTGCAGCGTTGTCAAATCGTAATGATCTTTTATAGCACTTCCCTCCGCTTCTCCCCTTCAGACATAAATACGCACAAGCGAGCCTCTGTTTTGTGCTCGCTTCCCGGCAAGCATGAAAGGCAATTCTCATGTTCCGTAGCCGCCTGTAATTGTTTGCCTTTGTGAATTATATCCTTTGCATAGCATGTGCAAACTGTACATCAGCGCCTGACACGATGATAAGAGGGAACACAGATTGCTTATAATCTCTGCAGTAAACAAAACAAACAAAAAAACAACCCCACAGCTTTAAAACATGTTGAATGACCTGACTGGGCGCCACCGCATTTGTAAGGCTCTTAAACCCAGACACTGCACTGCAAGATCGGACCAAAAAAGAAATCTTAAAAGGATCAGGGGACAAAATAAATGGGGAAAAAAATCTTGCACAAGTTAATTAAAGCTTTGTTATCAGAGATGATCTCCGGGATTGTGCAAAGATTTTCTCTGGCATTCCCAACGCCCGACCAGAGCATCACAGTGAGCGTCGCTGTGTTTATGGCTGAAGCAGAAGCTTCCCCTGTCTGCCCAGAGTGGTAGAGCCTTCAGACAGCAAGGTCCCAGTAGGTCAAGCTGGCTAGCATGTTGAATTGTGTATTATCAAATGGAATCGGGTTGAGAGACGGGGTGGGAAGGGGCGGGAAGAGAGGGGAGAGGTAGGGTAGTGTGCAGGCAGGGATGGTGGGCCATTGAGGGGGGGAGTGATTGATGGATTGCAGGACACCTAGGGTATTTCTTTCAGGGGGTATTACTTCCACTGTTAGCCAAGAACAAGAGCAAGGGGGAGAGAAAGCAGCAGGGACTGACAGCCTGGTGTTGATCAAAGGGACCCCCGCACTAAATGCCTTGCTAGCTATTTATTAGAAAGACAGGAGGGCTTTGCTATTCTAGCAGGGAGAGAGGGATTAAAGATCAAAAAAAGGGGGGGAAGGGGGCTTGCCTGACTTTGTTGTTGGATGCACAAGTGTGTGTGCGCGCACACACACACACACACACTTTCTACTTTCAACAGCAGAGAGTTTGGATGATGATGAGAATGAACAATTATTGCAGTATCTTTTTAAAAAGGAATTTTGGGAGGTCCCTCCATGGGGAAATGTTTGGGAAAATGGTCTTTTGGCCTGATTAACCTAGGAAATAAAGTTTAACTGAACCGCTGGGATTCTATTAGGATAATCCATTCACACATACAACTGGGGAGGTGTGTTCGAAAACTTACTCCTTCGTTGGGGATGATCTCATGTTGCAAAAATGATTCCCTGCTCCTGTGCAGGGGAAGGTTACTCTGCTAGCATGACATCTGTTTCTCAGCGGCAAACTGCTGCATGTTATGCCTCAGCCACAACAAAACCCGGATGGTTCCTTCACCTTTGCAAAGTACCCAATGAGGGAGAGCATCCAGGAAAATGAAACACCCATTGCCTTCCTACTGCTTTCCCCCACCGAGTTCAGAGACCTATATTTGTGAAGAGAATAGGGGTTCAGATTAATATGTTGGGCGAAAACTTCAGGGGGCGGGAGTTTCAGCGAAGAGATGGGTTATACATTAAGCATTCTCTTCCCCTCTCTTCCTCCTCTTTCAGCATTAAACAAGTGTGGCATAATTTTAATTTAATGGGGTATTATGTATGCTTTGTTTTATGTTCACCTGTTGTTACCACTCTTGTGTGCCTGCAAAAAGGCAAGACAAACATACAGGTAATGAACCAAGCAAATGTACCAACAAACAGTATATGCATGCTGGCCATGATAAGTAGTATTTGGGAAAGTATTGACACCACTGCAAATGTGTACTGCTGATCAGGAAAAAACAAAACAAAGAAACCTAGAATGTACAGGCTTTTTTCTGCTTTTCACAGCAGCCTTAACCCTGTCCTCATGATGACCATTGAATGTACAGTAGATGTGCCTAGAAGAGGCATTATTCTCTACTTGTGGTAGGGTTGCCAACTTCCAGGTACTAGCTGTAGATCTCCTGCTATTACAACTGATCTCCAACCAATAGAGATCAGTTCACCTGGAGAAAATGGCCACTTTGGCAGTTGGACTCTATGGCATTGAAGTCCCTCCCCTCCCCAAATCCCACCCTCCTCAAGCTCCACCCAAAAACCTCCTGCCAGTGGCGAAGAGGGACCTGATAACCCTAACCTTTAGATACTCCTTAGATCTATGTAAATAGACCTTATTCGCTATTAGGAACCGTGCAAAAAAACCCCCACCCTTATTTTATGGGGTCTGTTTATGTGACCAGCTGCAAAAGTCGGCATAGAGGCAAGATGTGTTGCCATGATCCCAGTTTCCCCCCTCTCTCCCTGCATTTATAGCATTTAATGTACACTGAGGATTAGCATGTGAAATGATCAGGGCTCATTTCACATGCTAATTTTTGCAAAGCAAACTACTGTCATAGGTACAATGTCATAGGTACAATGATCAGTGAAAAAGATGGCAACACCACTAATCAACATTTATCTGTACAACAGCCATGCAATTAGTTTACAAAGAAAACAGGAAGTAAGAATAATTCACAGTGGGTAGCCACAGGAAGTAAGAATGAATAGGTAAGTGAAGAGCAGCTTACAGAAAATGGAGCAAAGCAGAGCTGAGAACTTAAATATTGAGATGACTAATTATTGTTACGTTGCATTATTAGGGATGTGCACAAAATTTTCTTTCAAATACTTCTTTGGCTTGTTAATTAAAATATTTTAATTATTATATATCGTTATGATTTAGTGTATTCCAATGATGTCCCCACTGGTTTCAACAGGAAATGAAGGATGCTGTCAATTTCATGACAAATGCATCCAACCATTCAATTTACCTGGTCCAGTTACTATTATCAGTGTGAGCTGGGGTTGTTCAGCTGAGACTGGCAGTTGGTGAGAGGGTTGAGGCTGGGATATGGTGGGGGGCAGCATCATGGGTGTGATGAAGTCACTTCTGGGAAAACTTGGAAGTGACGGCAGGTAGCTCTAGGAATCACTGGAAACCCTATGAATAGAGTTTATGGCGATTCCTAGAGCTACCCGCCATCACGACTGGTTTTTCCCTGGAAGTGATGTAACAGCACGCATCATGCTGCTGGTTTTTTTAAATCCCCCCACTGTTGCTTGGAGTGACAGCCAGTGATCTTGGGGTGGGGCATCCCTGTCCAAACAGGAAATGGTAAGTCTAGTGTGAGCTGATCCCCAGATTTGCTCAGTGATGAAGCAAAAAGCTCGAATGACTTGCAGTAAGTTTTAAGGCTGTGTACTATCTGTACTTGTTATGATTTTAGATGTGTAAGCCTATGAAGGCAGCCAATCAGAGCAAATTGGAGAGATCTCAGCTCGTGCATCACTTGTTCTCTGAGAGAGAGATGATCTGATCCTTCATGATCATTTCTGTCTCACACACGTCTGCCATGTTTGTTTTTTATTATGGGGGGAACCTTAAGCCATTTGTAGGGCATGTGGGCTACCTATTGCCCAAGAGATGCCTCTGCATGTCCCTTGCCCCCCCTCCCCAGGAAAATCTCTGCCTCTGTCTCCCCCTTCCCATCTAGCATGTGCAGCTCCAGATAACAGACTAGTTCACGAAAACTGAGTTGTGCAAGGATTCAGGGAAATGCTGGCCATGCCCAGGAATGCCAATCAGAATGATTCTGTTTGGCAGAAATGTAAGGCAAGTGTTCAGGTTGAAGAAGGTCCCAGCCAGGTACATATCTGCTGAGTTACTGTCACTCTCACTGCTGCCCCCAGGAAACTGAGAGTCTGAAATGGTGAAAACCAAAACAGAAAGCAAAGTGAAGATGAAGGCCCTGTAATGTCATCAAAATAATGTTTGATTGTGGCCTATTTGGTTTCCTACCAAAAGCATAAATAATTTCATTTGGATAATTTACTTTTCCAGTGCTAGTGAGCAGGGACCAGATTTGAATGCTGATGCTCACATAAACATTGCTTGGATCAGATTTTAATGTGTTAAGTTCCAGATCTACATCCTTATCTATTATGATGACTACTCAACAATGATAAACCATCCCATATTTATCCACCCATTGCTGAGCAAGTGTTGAGCATTTTTCACTGCCTTGGAATCAGACTCTGTCACATGGTCTATCTGTATTACTAATTTTGTAAGGGTTACAACTCATTGAAGCCACCTAGTGTTATAGACCCGGTGTAAAGTGCATCCTGAGAAATCTTTCCTAGCAAGAAAAAAGGTTGTTCCTGTTTAAAATGAACTTACTCAAGGAAAGCACTATCTAAATAATTTCTCCTTATGCATGCAGTATTTCTTGCTTCCCTTTTCCATTCTGGTTTCCTTGTTTAGAAATCAAAGGACTTGGAGATTCCTGTAGACTGCATAATTAGCTTTAATATGCAGCCTTGCCATTTTTTGAGGTGCCATATACGCTTTCTGCATGAGCAGACGTTTCCCATTGAATGCATAGCAATCACCTGTGGATAGGCTGGTTAATTAAGAGAGTTAGAACCCTATTTAATTCCATTTTAGGCCACAGTAATTTGGACAAGGGTAATCACCTACCACAATATACAGCCATTTAGGACCCTTTAAAGGTTATTTTAGCAATTATAATCCTGGAAAATGTGTTAGGGTGTACTTTTGCTGTTTTCTACACTGCTTTATTCTCCTGAACTCCCCAGCTTGTGGCTTTATAATTGAACAATCACTTTTTAGGAATTCATTCAATACCAGGTAGTCTTGATATCAGCAGTTGAGCCCTGATCTTGAGAAACCTGGCAATTTTGATACCATGCGAGGTACTCACAGATCTCTGTATTTAAACCATGCCTCTATTATTTAATATGTGGAAGGTGAATAGAAAGTCCCATATTAACTGCAATCTTTGACTGTTTCCCTTGCCTGCACAGCCAGTTGCTTTTCTGATCTGGGCTGGGTACTGGATCCCAGTTAGGCTTGGGAAATTCCTGGATATTTGGAGGGGAAGCCTGGAGAAGATGGAGATGGGGTGAGATGAGGTGGAGCTCTGAAGAAATTTGATGCCATCGAGTCTACCCTCCAAAGCTGCCATTTCCTCTGTGGCAACTGGTCTGTGTACTCTGGAGATCAGTAGTAATCTTGGGAGAACTCTGGGACCTACCTGGAGTTGGCAGCTCTAGATAGGGCTGACAGCTCCGGGTTGGGACTAACCTGGATATTTTGGGGGTAGAGCTTGAGGAGAGCGGGGTTTGGAGAGGAGAGGGACTTCAATGACATCGAGTCCAATTGTCAAAGCTGTAATTTTCTCCAGGGGAACTAATCTCTATCACCTGGAGATCAGTAGTAATAATGGGAGATCTCCAGCCACCACCTGGAGGTTGGCAACCATAGCTCTAGGCCCAATGGAAGAAACAATTAGGGGCCATGACTCATTGTTAGAGCACATCCTGGAAGGATTTCAGGGAGCTGGTGTTGCAAAAGGCTTTTCTCTGCCTGAGACCCTGAAGCACTGAAAGTCCAAGTAGATGGTACTGAGTGAAATGGATCCATATTCCAAAATATTATAGAACAGCTTGATATTCTCTTAGGATGGAAGGCAGACCGTGTGTGGGGGGGTGTCAGCTGAGGGAGAGTTCAGCCCCATCTCACCTTTTACCCTTAAAGATCTGCCTATGGAATGCCCTCGCAGCTCTCCCAGCACCTACATTATTGTTTGTTTGGCACCAGGCCAAAACATTTCTGTTGGCCCAGGGGTTGATCTTTCAATAGTATTTTAATCTGGAAACTGTTATTTTAAGCTGTCAGTGGCCTGTTTTTATGGTCTATATTTTATGTTGTGCTGGTTTTGAGGAGATACTATGACCTCAGTTCCCCATGCATACAGTAGATACATCAATTAATGCATTTATTTACTTAATTTAAGAACATAAGAAGTGCCATGCTGGATCAGACCAGTATCCTATCTAGTCCAGCATCTTGTCTCACACAGTGGCTAACCAGTTCCTCTACAGCAAAGCTTCTTAAACTGTGGGTCGTGACCCCTTGCATTGTGTTTACACCCGGGAGTGCAGCATTGTAACGGGTCTTTTACCACTCAAAATGAAAGGCCCCTTGCGATGCGGCACTTCTGGGTGTAAACCGGAAGAGATGTGGCACGGTGTGTAGGCACGCGTGCATGCTTGCCCATCAACCCTCAGCTGGTCAGCGGGCAGCCCGGTGGATTGGCGGGGTTTTGCCCGCCACATGGCAACCCTAGTCCCATGTGAATCACCTTACACCTTACCAACACTGAACTTGACTTGCCACATTGTAGCCCACTCACCTAATTTGTGGAGATCCTCCTGGGGTTCTTCACAATCATCCTTGGTTTTCACCATCTTGAATAATTTTGTGCTATTTGCAAACTTGGCTACTACACTTCTACTCACCTCTAGTTCCAGATTGTTTATGAACAAATTAAATAGTACCAGCCCCAACACTGATCCTTGTGGGACCCCACTGCTTCCGTTCATTGCGAGAATTGTCCCTTTATTCTTACTCTTTACTTCCTGCCATTTAACCAATTTTCAATTCATAAGAGAACCCGTCCTCCTATCCCATGACTGCTAAGTTTATTCAGAAGTCTTTGGTGAGGTACCTTGTCAAAAATCTTTTGAAAGCCCAAGTATATCATGTCTACCAGGTCACTGTTGTCTATATGCTTATTCACTTTCTCAAAGAACTCCAAAGTTATATCCTGCCTTCCTTCCAGTGGGGACCCAAAGCAGCTTACATCATCCTCCTCTCTTCCATTTTACCCGCACAACAACTTTGTGAGGTAGGTGTAACCTTGGGCTAGGGAATGCTTGGCCCAAAGTCACACAGTAAGCTTCCATGCCAGAGTGGGGATTTGAACCTGGGTCTCCCAGATCTTAGTCTGACCCTCTAACCACTACACCACAACGGTTCTCAAGAACTTCACCAATAGGCTTGTTGTGAGATTGAATAAAGATTGTGTATGCAAGAGGGGAAAAGGCTGTGAAGTGCTTTGGGGCTATTTTCTCTCCACTCATTCCTGTCTCATCTTTACTCCAAGGTGCTCAGGATGGAATATATGGGCTCTTCCCTTTGGATTTAATGCTTACAACAACTAGGGGTGTTCAAGAACACCACCAGTTCAGCTTATGTGCCTGTCAAGAACAGGGATCTGGTTTTTCAAGTAAGTGTTTGGCTGTTTGGGAGCAGATCAAGCCTGTTCCTTGTTCCCCCCCCCCCCCATGTATTCAAACATTGCAGTACAGCGCGATCATCCCCATTTCACACATGCAGCATATTCTCATGGAGCACGAGCCCTAGCTTCCTCTCCTTTGCCACGGACCTCTCTTTGCTGCTCAGCAACCAAGCATGCAAATTAGTAAGTCAGCCAGCAATGATAAATAAACACTGTTTAAAAAAAATCTTACAGTTTGATGTTTAAGTCTATGTTATCATTGATATTGTTTCACACATGCACAGTCTTGTGCAGCCTTATGGGATTCATAATACCTTCCCACTACAATTTAATCGCCTGATCCAATTAGCCATGATCCTGAGGGAGAATCGATTTCAGAAACGGTGCAGATGCAAAAGCCGTACACAAGGCAAGAAGGAAACGAAACTCCACCATTACAGCTGCTAAGTTGTTCAAGCCAGATGGCAGGCAGGCAACGGGATCTGAAGATTGGCTTGCAAGTGATCGTGGCTACCTAACATGGTAGGATTGCTTGCTGAACATGATCACCGTGAAGAATGGAAGACTTGTCATGCATTGGTTCCACTTTGGAAGCAAGAGCAAGGAACCTGGAACTCCAAAATTTGGGGAGAATTTCGATAAGAAGACTCTAGCAAGCAACCCTAGCTCTGTCAGCTATTGTGTTTAGTCATTTGTGGTTGAGATTATCTGCTGTGGGCTTGCGGACACACATTGCACATTTTCTTTCTGTATGTTCCAGTCTTTAAACAATCATTCTCCAACAAACACAAACTGCATGCTTTGTCCAGGACACAGCAATTCAGTCCTGGCCCGTGAACGCACTAGCAACTTACCTCGCAATCTAAACGTGTCCAGTACTCAAGCATCCAACACTACTTAAAATTTCTGTTCCCACCGCGACGCCTTCCTCCGCTGGATTAGATAAAATCTGTATGTTTTCCCTTCACGGCAGCATTCACGCGCCAGCTTGAAGGAACACTGTGATTGGCTGAGGTGGTAGCCTGCCGCGCATGCCCACTCGGTGCTTGAAACAAGGACAGCGATTGGTCCACTGTGGGCAGTGAGGCGGGGGGAGTGGGGGGAACAAGGACGGCGATTGCTCCAGCGTGGGCAGTTAGGCGGGGGGAGTGGATGGTGGACTGGCAGCAGGAAGTGGATTGAAGACAGATTTTATATTCTCACTTCAGGCTCAGGGTGAGGAAAACGTTTAATTTCTATTCGCCGTATAAGCGAATGCTCTTAACACGGAGAAATTGTGATCTGGAGACGTCTCCGGAATCCTTCAGAAGAGATGAAGTGCGAACATGCAAGAAAACCCCGTAGAAATCGGAGCTGCAAACGCGAAGTGCGGACATGGTCCTGCATACAGAAATGGGCTCTGCTCTCCCAATGTCAGCAGTAACAGGATCAAATGCCTCACATCTAGGGTTGCCAGCTCCAGGTTGGGAAATACCTGGAATTTTTTTTTGGGGGGGTGGAGCCTTAGGAAGGTGGGGTTTTGAGAGGGGAGGGACTTCAATGCCATAGAGTCCAATTGCCAAAGCGGCCATTTTCTCCAGGTGAACTAATCTCTATTGGCTGGAGGTCAGTTGAAATAGCAGGAGACCTCCAGCTACTACCTCGTGGTTGGCAACCCTACCTGGAGGGTACAAGGCTTAGTTCCCCTCACCTGTAAGGTCCAGCTTTGCTTAAAAATAGATAATCAAAGTGGCCATTTTCTCCAGGGGAACTGATATCTTGTACTAACGGAGATCAGTTGTAATAGCGGGAGATCTCCAGCCACCACCTGGAGGTTGGCAACCCTACCCACATCCCTTTTAAGTCTCTTGCTACTATGGCCAGCACTGGGATTTGTGGGCACCGTTTTCATACTGAACTGTCTCAGACACCATTCGCTTTGACTTTTTTAACTGTAGAACTCAGTATGAATATGTAAAGAATGTTTTACAAGACCTACTCCCAGTAATTTTTTGGCCTTGAAGAGCAACCGAGCCTGGCTTAGTATTTATCAGTGCGTTACAAGCATATTACATAATAGAAATTTCATTAAATAATCCTGAACTCGTGGGGTATTCATTCCATCATTCAGAGCAATTCACAGTAAAGAAAGACTTGGGTTTGCCTAAAATAATTTATACACGAGTCATCCCTTTGGGCTTTACAAAGTAATGATTCCTGTCAAATGCTGGCAAGTGTGCTTACTTTGTAAGCAAAAAAAAAGTAAAGTATATAGAACATAGTGAGCAGTGTCTTTAATTCTTCAGTGAAAGAGAGAAATGCAGTCAGGGAAGCCTCAATATTTTCTTCAATACTTCATGGGATCTCTCTGTTTATTTCATAAATGAGTGAAGAAGTCTTGGTAGAACAGGTCATCTTTTGAAAAAATGTGGATTTTTTCAGCTTTCCAGACTATGGACCCGCTCAGCTGTAAGCATATGATAGGAACTTGTGTGACATCAGCATCATGTGACAGGAAGAAAGGCAGCATTATGGCTTTACTGGGGAAAGTCCACTGTGGGCAGTAGGAGAAGACAGCTGGGGTTCGGAAATTAAAACTGAGTTCCAGGAGGTATATTGTAATGAGAAGTCAGCTGAGGGTCAAGGTTATGGAGGAATATTCTCCACCACATGCAGCCCAACCCTGAAGGTCACTGTGGTGGTGGCAACTGCATAAGAGTGGTGCCACTAGTCAATTCCATATGGGCATTCTGCAGGGGGCACTTTGCTTTTCTTGTTGAATGGGTGTCTAAGGACTATGCCATGTTTTTATTCTGGCGTAACTGTATGGCAGTTGTGAGGCGTGTTCCTGGACTGAAGAGGCTGAGAGAGCCAACCAGCTCCTGCCACACCCCTAGGAAGGCCCCTTCATGTGCTTCCATGGTGGATGTGCCAGCATACCTCCAGCTCAGAGGACTATGCTGGCTTAACTCTGAGATATGCTGGTGTAATGCCTAGTTGGCTAACTGAGCACTCCCCACCCCCGATTATATTGTAAGTGACCTTGTCTGCTGCTACTCTCAGCAACAGTACAAAGAGAAATAGGAGGCAGAGGGTCCTTGTTCTCTATGCATGTGTGCAAGTAGTAGATTTTCACAAAATGGCAGTTCATTATGGGAGGGAGAACATCTTGGCCATCTTCTGGGCATGGAGTAGGGGTCACTAGGGTTGTGGAGTGGGGAGAACATAAGAAAGGCCCTGCTGGATCAGACCAAGGCCCATCAAGTCCAGCAGTCTGTTCACACAGTGGCCAACCAGGTGCCTCTAGGAAGCCACTAACAAGACGAGTGCAGCAGCACCATCCTGCCTGTGTTCCACCGCACCCAAAATAATAGGCATGCTCCTCTGATACTAGAGAGAATAGGTAAGCAGCATGACTAGTATCCATTCTAACTAACAGCCATGAATACCCTCTCCTCCATGAATATGTCCACTCCCCTTTTAAAGTCCTCCAAGCTGGCAGCCATCACCACATCCTGGGGCAGGGAGTTCCACAATTTAACTATGCATTGTGTGAAAAAATACTTCCTTTTATCTGTTTTGAATCTCTCACCCTCCAGCTTTAGCAGATGACCCCGCGTTTTAGTATTATCGGAAAGGGAGAAAAACTTCTCCCTGTCCACTCTCTCCAAACCATGCATAATTTTATAGACCTCTATCATGTCTCCCCTCATCCGCCTTCTTTCCAAGCTAAACAGCCCTAAGCGTCTTAACCGCTTCCCATAGGACACTTGCTCTAGTCCCCTAATCATTTTGGTTGCTCTTTTCTGCACCTTCTCAAGCTCTGCAATATCCTTTTTTAGGTGTGGTGACCAGAACTGTACACAGTTTTCCAAGTGTGGTCTCACCATAGATTTGTACAAGGGCAGTATGATATCAGCAGTTTTATTCTCTATTCCTCGTCTAATTATGGCCAGCATGGAATTTGCCTTTTTTACAGCAGCCGCACACTGGGTTGACATCTTCATTGAGCTATCCACTACCACCCCAAGATCCCTTTCTTGATCTGTTGCTGCCAGAACAGATCCCATCAGTGTATATGTGAAGTTGGGATTTTTTGTCCCAATATGCATCACTTTACACTTACTCACATTGAATCTCATTTGCCATTCTCATTTTAATGCCCATTCTTCCAGTATGCAGAGATCCTTCTGGAGCTCTTCACAGTCCGATTTTGTTTTAACCACCCTAAATAATTTGGTGTCATCTGCAAACTTGGCTACTTCACTGTTTAACCCCAACTCCAGGTAATTGATGAACAGGTTGAAAAGCACCGGTCCCAACACAGATCCCTGAGGCACCCCACTGCTCACATCCCGCCATTGGGAGAACTGACCATTGATTCCTACTCTCTTCTTCCTATTTTTCAGCCAGCTCTCAATCCATAAGAGGACTTGTCCTCTTATCCCATGACTATGAGGTTTGCTTAGCAGTCTTTGGTGGGGGACTTTGTCAAAAGCTTTTTGGAAATCCAAATACACAATATCCATAGGCTCATTCCTGTCCAAATGCTTATTGACGCTTTCAAAAAACTCTAAAAAACTCAAAAAACTCTAATAGGTTAGTGAGACAGGACCTACCCTTACAGAAGCCATGTTGGGTTTTGCCCAGCAGACCTTGCCCTTCTATATTCTTGACAATTTTATCTTTAATAATGCTTTCCACTAATTTACCCGGAACAGTCGTTAAGCTAACTGGCCTGTAATTTCCTGGGTCCCCCCTGGAACCTTTTTTATAAATGGGTGTTACATTGGCCATTCTCCAGTCCTCTGGTACAGAGGCTGATCGAAGGGACATATTACATATCTTTGTTAGAAGGGAGGTAGTTTGGAATTTCCTGCATTGTGCAGGGGGTTGGACAAGATGACCCTGGTGGTTCCTTCCAACTCTATGATTCTATGTAATTTAAAATTATTAGCTGCCTTTCTACCTTACAGGAACTCATGGCCTCTTATGTGCTGAAATCCATCCCTACAACTGTTCATGCACTTTGTTTAGTTTTAGGCATCAAATGAAGACATTTCTATTTACTCAAACTTTCATTGTGCTTTTCTGATTGTGCTAATTAATTTTGGGTAGTTTCATATGTACATTAAAAAATTGATCTGCTTTTAATGGTAATTAATGTTTTATTGGGTATATATGAAATTGTTTTTAATTGTTGACTTTACTGTGGAAACTACCTCAAGAAAGGCAGGGTATAAAAACCAACCAGCAAGGAATTGTGTGTTGTGCCAGCTGAAGTGTTACTGCAGTGTTTTGACCTGTTATCAAAAGACAGCTTTGCATCCATTCACATGCCTGAGGAACATGTGAATAGTTCCTCTCAGAGGAAGTCTGATAAAGAAATAACAATATCGATATTATATACTTGGTGGGGGGAAAAAGAATTGCTGGAATCTCTTTGTGCTTTCCCTCCTCATTCTTCTGACCACGGGTGATTTCATCATATACGATCCCAGTCCCACCCTTGCCTCATGCTTGATTAGCACATGCTTTTATAATAATAAAAATAGACCTCTCCCTCTGCCTTCCCAGCTGCAAATTCCCACCCAGGCTTACATTATGACTCAGAGCAAATACATGTGTTTAAAATAATACAAAATATCTCGCTCTCCTCTCTTTCACCTTGCTCCACATTCCCACCCATAGTCTCCTCCCCATCCTGACTTCACTGAAATGTACTCCGGTGTCGTCGTCCCCCCCGCCCGCCCGAGTATTGTGCATCTCCCTTTCATAGCAATTCTCTCTATCTGTTTCCAGCACGTGACATGACATAGAGTACTCCACAGTGATGTCAAGCACTGCTGCCATACTCATTTAAAGTAATCAGGCAAAACAGATACAAAAGGGCAAGGCTAGCTGGATACGGGCATAATGGGTGAATAGAGGAGCAAAGTCCATGTTTTTTGTGTGTGTTCTTTTTATGAGTCTATAGGGCTTTGTACACAGAGTTAAAATCTCCAACAAACAACTATTGCATTCTATGGGATTAGATTTTTTTGGGAGAGAAAAGTAGAACAATGCATAACCTGGACTGGGGAGGGGGAGTTATAGGTACCGCAAGGATACCAAAATGCAACTTTTCCAAAGGTTTCCAAATTTCCAAACAAACATTTCCGAACAAACATTTCCGAACAAAATTTCCAAAGCAAATGCTGCCCTACAGCTTAATTCATACAAGATTTGAATGTTTTAAATTGTGATTTTTCTTTCAGTTTACTGATGCATCTAATGGCCATTAAAGTAAATGTATAGTTCTTTTCTTAAAAGAGATCCCTAGTAAGATTAAAAAGGTTATTCAAGCGATTACATTCACTTTTTAAAACAAATCTCCAGATTTTAAATTATTACCTGCCTAATTCCATAGAATTCATTAGGGCTGTCAAAAAAAAAAAATTCGGTACAGTTCGGATTCGGCCGAATTTGGCCCTTGTGGGTTCGGTACGTGCCGAAGTCCGAACTCCCCCACTTCGGATCCGTTCAATTCGGCAGGAATTCAAAGTTCGGAAAAAAATTCGGCCGAATAAAGCCATTAAAAACACAATCGCGCCTTTCCGCGGCTCTGGGGGGGGGGCATTTTTGGGCTTAGAGGTCCCAAACTTTTGGCAGAGCTTCAAAGGACGTTTATTGAAAGACTCCCCAAGTTTTGTAAAGATTGGGTCAGGGGGGGGCTGAGATATGGGCCCTGAAAGGGGTCCCCCCCACCCTTAATGTGCATCTCTCAGCAGAGCTTGCCGCCCAGCCCCGACAACAGCTGAGAAATTAGCAAAACAACTGCAAACACAACCTTGTTAAACAACACCTTTGCAACACACAACTGAAACCTCCCCCCTCAAACGAGGGAGCGAGAGACTCGAGGGGGAACACACACCCCAGGCAGAACCGACGAAAGCCCCCTTTGGCTTCCCCCCCACCCACAGAAACTGCTCCCTCCCCACACACACACAGACTCTGCTTTCCCCCCCACACACACACATACACAGGAGAAAAATTATAGATTAAAGCCCCCAAAGGGGTCTTACTGTGGCTGTCTTCTGTTCCATCAAGAGGGGCTGAAGAGAGGACTTGTAATCCAAGATGATTCCAATTAGGCACGGAACGTTTTGCTCTGGAGAAGATGCACAGGATCGGCTGATCGAACCATTCATCCCAATAGGGAAAAGGGGAAAGGGGAAAGCCCATATCTCGGGACCCCCTGACCCAATGTTCACAAAACTTGGGGGGTATCTTAAAAACACTGGTATGAAATTCCGCTCAAAGTTTGGGATCTGCACCCCCAAAAATGCGCCCCCTGCAGCCATGGAAAGAGAAAAGGGGGGAGGCGATATTTCTGCCCCCACTGAACCCATCTTTACAAAACTTGGGTAGTATCTTAAGAATAATTCACTGAAGCTATGCTAAACGTTTGGGGGCTATATCCCAAAAAAAGCGCCCCCTGCAGCCACATAAATGGAAAAAGGGGGGAGGGAAAAGGGGGAGAGCCCATATCTCGAGACCCCCTGACCCAATGTTTACAAAACTTGGGGGGTATCTTAATAACACTGGTCTGAAACTCCGCTCAAAGTTTGGGATCTGTACCCCCAAAAATGCGCCCCCTGCAGCCATGGAAAGAAAAAGGGGGGAGCCCATATCTCGGGACCTCCTGACCCAATGTTCACAAAACTTGGGGGGTATCTTAAGAACACTGGTCTGAAACTCTGCTCAAAGTTTGGGATCTGCACCCCCAAAAATGCGCCCCCTGC
This sequence comes from Euleptes europaea, assembly GCF_029931775.1. Taxonomy (NCBI): domain Eukaryota; kingdom Metazoa; phylum Chordata; class Lepidosauria; order Squamata; family Sphaerodactylidae; genus Euleptes; species Euleptes europaea. The sequence goes on from NC_079316.1 coordinate 36,759,698, forward strand.
AGCCATGGAAAGAGAAAAGGGGGAGGCGATATTTCTGCCCCCACTGAACCCATCTTTACAAAACTTGGGTAGTATCTTAAGAATAATTGACTGAAGCTATGCTAAACGTTTGGGGGCTATATCCCCAAAAAGGCGCCCCCTGCAGCCACATAAATGGAAAAAGGGGGGGAGGGAAAAGGGGGAGAGCCCATATCTCGAGACCCCCTGACCCAATGTTTACAAAACTTGGGGGGTATCTTAAGAACACTGGTCTGAAACTCTGCTCAAAGTTTGGGATCTGTACCCCCAAAAATGCGCCCCCTGCAGCCATGGAAAGAAAAAGGGGGGAGCCCATATCTCGGGACCCCCTGACCCAATGTTTACAAAACTTGGGGGGTACCTTAAGAAGCTTCATCTGAAGCTCCAGTGAAAGTTTTGTGTCTGTACCCCAAAAAATACGCCCCCTGCAGCCACAGAAAGGAGCGAATGTGCACAAGCAACCCCCCACACACGAGGATTTCGCTCTCTCTCTCTCTCTCTCCCTGGCCGGGCCGCACATCAGCTGATTCCTCCAGTACTCAATCCTGACTGATTGGCCAGAAGAAGACCCAGCTTGCCCACCGATTGGCCGGGGGAGGAGAATGCTGCTTACTGACGGTTATGCTGCTTACTGACGACCGAATTTGCCGAATTTATTCATGAACTCCCGAACTTGCTGAATTTGCCCCCCCCCCCCGGTTGCCCGCCAGTTTTGAGTTCGGTTCCTCCCGAACTAAAAACCACCAAATCAGGGGAAATTCGGCTGATTTTCAGTTCGGGCCGAACCGAATTGACAGCCCTAGAATTCATCCACAGATGATTTTTAAGACCCAAAATGTTTTTATGTGAAAAAGAATCCAAGTGTATGATTCTTGGAAATGCTAAATTGTGGGCTTACATTGCAGTGGGTTGTTCTCCTTGGGTTGTTCCTTGGAGCTTTGAAGTTGATTGATTCCCATCCCAAATGAAATAGTCACATTCCATTCCCAGCCGCATGCCATCTCCACCCTGACAATATTGTATTTAAATTAGACTCAGGATTGTGTTTTGTCAAGAAATTTGATTGTGTTGCATAGTTATTATTTACAGTTATAGCTAATCATTTCCTCCCTCCACGATACAAAGGCAAGACAGCTGAGGACAGAAGAACCTTCTTCCCTTCCACATACTGTTTTCATTTAACATTGTTTATTTACTCATGTTTGCAGCACAATGACTCCAAGGTCAGACTTCCCCCAAATCATCAGTAATATAAGAGTCAACGGAGTGGAGAGAACAGAAAGCTGGACAGGCTGCCAAAACTCAGCTTCAAATCTCCACTAGCCATGAAGCTCACTAGGTGGCCTGGGTCCAGCAACCATCTCTTAGCCTAACTCTTACTTCATAGTCATAAGAATCCAGATGAAAACAGGCAAACTAACTTGGGCCTTTCCTTCAGCTGTTGATGCCCTAGATGGACAGTGATGACACCCCACAGGAAACTATTCAACAAATTGGACATGGACCTATAATTGCCCTCTCCAACTTTCAAGAAGGGTGTTATCTGACTTTGGAAGAGTAGATGGATTGTCTAGAGTCCTTTAAGGGAATGGAACATGAAGCTCCTAATAAAGGCAGGTCTGGACCAAGTACTGTGTTCAGCTCATCTAACTAGAGGCAAGAACAGAGAGGCAATACAAGTCTGCTGTATCTCCTGGCACATAAACTTTTGCTGCATTGACTGACTCACTTGCTCACCCTGTCTGAATCATAGAGGATTATCTGGTTGTCTTTTGAAGTTAGGAAAAAAATATTTTGGGCTTCCTTGAGATTGATATTAGAAGGAGGGCTTCCCCCCGCCCCCGGCCATCCATTAGGTCTTACTTTGGACTGGACAGGCCCAACTAGGGATGGCAGGAATAGCGTGAGTAGCCAGTGCATAGGTAGGGCTTATTGGTAATATTTCCACCCTCAAGATGGTGCCTGGAGATCTCCTGTAATTACAACTGATCTCCAGACAACAGAGATCAGTTCTGGAGAAAATGGCTGCTTTGGAAGGTGGATTGTCTGGCATTATACTCCACTGAGCTCCCTCCACCAAACCCTGCCCCCCAGGCTCCACCCCCAAAATCTCCAGGAATTTCTCAACCTGGATTTGGCAACCCTACTTGTTGGCAAGCACCCTGAGGCACCTAGTGATGAAGGGAGGTTTACCAACCCACCCTTTCATGGCCTTGTGCAAATAGGGTGGGGAACTGCATTGATGCTGAGTGGTATCAGGCAAACCCTTAGTTGCTTAAGCTGCATAATGAAGAGAGGACAAGGTTTAACACCTCTCAGTGCAGTTTTGTGTGCATCTAGAATAAACAAAGCTGATGGTAATGCTGACTGAGTTTGGAGTGAGAGTGGAGTTGTCCAAATGCTAGTTGCCAGAGATGGTTGCCTGTTACGACTAACCTACCCACACACACAAAATCAAGATAAACAAGTAAATATTGTAAATGACCCCTAAATAAACTTAGTTTAACTCATATTTTGATGTCTTGCATCTTCGTTCAGGGGTGTGAGGGTAATAGGAATAATAGGAATGATAACAGGACTCCTTAAGACCCAGGAAAGCAGGGGTCTTTTGTTGGGTTTCAAAATGACATCACTTAGGCACACTATCAAACAGCCACTGACTTCAGCCATCATTTGGAGACTTCTGCGAGAAAGAGTGGAGGACTGCCTATTCAGGAAGCGGGAATCTCGTCAATGGAGAGCACAGAACAATCCGTTGAGAGTCCCATTGGCTTAGTGAATAATACTTTCATTCCAAATGAAATTTGATCTTTGAGTGGATCCCAACCTCAGCAACTTCTGGATCTCATTTTTGCAAGAAATATGAGTTCTTGAGATCCTGAAGAAGGTGAGGGGAAACTTGGAGGTTTTGTTTTTCTCTCTTGACTTGGGATGTCCCTTTTATCTCCTTCTTTCCCAAGCACTCCTTTAAACTCAAGAGTTCTAGGTCTTTAACTACTGGAGATGAATGAAGTTTAAACCGATTATAACCGCTATTAGAGAACAATACTGATTTGGTTGTTTCCTGTGATCATAGTACCTTGGCAACTATCTTTGGAAGATACTATGCTTCACTAGGTAAATACACTACGTGAAATTTACAGAAATTAGATGTCATGTTTCACTGAATGGGAGTATTATCAAATATTAATCAGGTAATTCTCTGACCTGGATAGGCCAGGCTAGCCCAATCTCATCAAATCTTGGAAGCTAAGCAAGGTCAGCCCTGGTTAGTATTTGGGTGGGAGACCACCAAGGAAGTCTATAGTTGCCACACAGAGGAAAGCAATGGCAAACCACCTCTGAATGTCTCCTGCATTGAAAACCTTCTGTAGTCGCCACACGTCGGCTGCAACTGGCAAAAAGACAAAAACAAAACATTGCTTGCACAGGCATCTGTTTATTGAATTTACATGCCAAGGTAAATCCTTCTCCCATAATTGTTTCCAGTTGTCCAATTTTATCAGTCTGTGCCAAACACTGTGGCATAATAAATGCACCCATGTGCAGCTTTCTGGTGCCAACGTATAACCCAGTTTTGTATTCACCAATGATTCACAGTTTTCAGTTAAGGACTCATTAAGAATATCCTTAAATTTCCAAAGTGTTGTGGAAGTTCTGTTCTTTTATTTGTCAACTTTTCTTCTTTGTGGCTGCGATCCAGAGCCCTAAACATGAGCACGGTATGCTGGCATACAGAAAGGAGCAAGACGACTGTCCTCTTCCATATGCAACCAGACGCTGCAGACAGAAAATTTCAGGACAGAATTAATAAAATGCCCAAGAGTCACTATTCCAGTACAAGATCACCGTATTACAATGGAAGAATTTGTAATGGATTGGGATAAAATAGATTAATGAGATAAACTGTCAATTTTGTTGTTGAAGAAAAGGTGACCAGATTGATCTGAGAACAACAGTTGTCCTCCATCTTGTAAACATGTTTCTCTTCCAGGCTGTCCTTTCCAGTGTCTCTTTTAATTGTTGAGCAAATTTCCACAGATTACCTCAACAATCCCATATGCCTATTGGTTATTTAATGAGTCTGGTTTCTGAGCTCTTTTATTTGGTAGCTATAAGCAAACATATAAACAAAAGAGCCCCAAGCGATGCGCTGGTTCTGAGGCTAGTAGCAGGCAGTGCTCACAACAGCTGTCTCAGCAAGCTACTTTGGGCTTGTGATATGTGCCAACAATAAAGAGGTCAGGCTGAAGGCATAGAAAGAAGGGGTCATTCACAGTACTCACTGCAAACAAGTCAGCACATTAGCCCTTTGGCTCCTCTATCAGCCTGGATCTTGGGATTGCTGCCTGGGTCAAAAAGAGCAGCAAGGTGGCATTTATTTACTGTCAGAGAACTGGATCTGTTTTCTGTTTTCTCATAGCTCTGTTTATGGTTCATCTGGGGGAAAAAACTGGACTCTGTAATTATTCATATTTATAAAGTACCACAGGAACCTGGCTGAGGTTGCTGAGACAAAGACAGGGAATCAGTCACATTTGAGATTTGTTTTATTTAATTAAAACCTGTCATGGCTGATTTCCGCTTAGCTCAAGGCAATTTACAGGCAAAGAAATGAAGATTTAAAACAAAATAAAAAAACCTTAAAAACAACAAAAACAATATAAAAATGATTGGTCAGAATTCATGTGATGCAGCTCATAAGGTGGAGGTCCAGATTTCATGTGACTGCAGGGATTCACAGGCATTTATTGATACGGCTATTCCCATTCACACATAAAATGGGTCTATTTTGTTTTCTTTTTTATATGAAATCAAGTGTATGGGTGAAGGTGAGGATAGTTCAGCCCTCTTCCCTCCACACCTTACTACACTCTGCTCTGTTGCTCAAAGCCCTTTTCTCCCGGCCCAGTTCTGACGCTGAAAGTGAACCAGACTGAGGAGAAAAGTGCTTGAACCAATGACAGCGCTGAGGGCAAGTCTACGGACTCTGCTTGGGATGGCACTGCAAAAAATGTTTTACATGAGAACTGATAACCTTTTCCCCACACGCATGTTGTAAAACTATACTTCAAAACAAGCATGCAATAGTTGTAAAAAGAAAAAGAAAAGTTAAATATTAAAGCGGCCACCAAAGAAACCTCTAAAGTCAGGAATTTTAACAACAACAATAGGATTTCCTGAACCTAAAAGAAGTTGGTTCTTGGAGGTTATCTGGGCTGTGTGACCGTGGTCTTGGTAAGAAGCCTTTTTAAAAAAACAACCCTGAAAATATGTGTGTTTGTACATACTTGTGTAGTACTTGAAAAGTGGAACAGTGTGCTGTCTGCTGCACTGCAGACGATGGCCTTTTATATATGGCTGTTTTCCTCATCATCACCCCTCCGGTGACGTCAGGTCTTTGTTTTGATTAGACCTGCAGTTTCCAACCATCAGAGGTTGCCTCGCTCTCCCCCTGCGTTTCCACATGTTTTGCCCTCATTTTCAGGGACCTGTTTTATCTCAGACTTGAAAACACGGGCAAAACGCGGGGAAACGCAGGGGGAGAGCGAGGCAACCTCTGACGCTTGGAAACGGCATGCATGATCAAAACAGAGACCTGAAGTCGTCGGAGGGATGACCGTGAAGGAAACAGCCAGGCATAAAAGGCCTATGATTCATGGCTTTCAGGCTACATTCAATTCGGTGGGCTGCGTTTACAAGTTCTACAGGCCTGCTTTTAGGTTTCTTTTTAATTTTCGTTTAAATACAGGTTCCTCACAAGTTGCATTTAGCAAGAGGCCTGAAACATTGCAAACAAAATGGGCAAAACAAATTTGTGTAGGTTACATAAGACAGAGAGAAGCAATAAAAGAAAGCAATCACAACAGCCATCACTGTATAATAATAATTAAAAGGTCAGTTATAACAAATAAATTATATTCAGAAGAAAATATGTACTGCTTCAGTTAGTTGCAAGTATAGGTGACATTCCCTATACCTTACAACTGGGACAATGTTTTACTTAGCAGCATAGTTTCCAGATCTTGGGGTACCAGGTTGAAATACTAGGGAGGTTTTTTTTTTTCATTTTGTGAGCATTTTAAAAAAAATTTTTGGCAGCCACCTAAAGTAAGTTTATAAATTTTCAACTAACTGGATAAATCCATTGATCTATATAACCCTCATCCTTCCATGCAGTTCCCCTAATAATTCTTTTATTTGATTTTCTTTTAAGGTTATTTTCGATTTGCTTTGTATGCATTCAACAAATTGGCCTAATATGAAAGTGTTAAACACCTGAGCATGAGAGTCAGATTATCAGCATGTTACAATTTACTACCTCTCTCTTTCTTCTGTACTATCTGAGATACAAGAGTTTAATAATGCAATACCTTAAGAACTGCGAAAGCATGCTGGGTTAATTCCAGTCTCTTGGCATCTGATAGATTTCTGTATCAAGAGGTCTTTTTTTAAAGCTCTTATGAACATCTCTTAAATCTGAAATATAGCAAGATTAAAGTAACAGCAACAGCAATCCACATATCTGCTGTTACTGAGGATCCATACATGTACAAATTTTACAGTGGTTCATAGGCACTATATATTGCTATACTCTCAGGGCCAGACTAAATTTGACTGTAGGAGATCTGTGGTCTCTCATATTTTTAAAATGCAGAAAACAGCCAGAGGAGGGGTGACTTGGATCAGACTATCAACAGGTCACTCTGCAGGTCACAGATCAGCTTGGAGAAGAACAATTGAGATCATAGAAATAACATGGGAGAAAAGAAAAATAATTCTACTACAACTATACCCCTCTGGGGAATTGTTAATTGTCCTGATATCTGAATCCATTATTGGAAATATATGTACATGTGAACTACGAAATTGAAATTTATCATTAGAAGTGGGACTGTTGAAGAACTGAAGAATCGAAATGGCCGTATCCCCTTCTATTTCTTCTGGTACCAGCATTGGACCTCAATAATTGAATGTTATATATGAACAAAACTTGAAGGACTTACATATATCATACAGGATTGTGTGTATATAATTGAAACAAGAGATACCTTGTATATAGTTGTAATATTGTAGCACTTAATATATTTGCACTTTGTTATATTCTCTTGGCTCTGTGCTAATTTCTAAACCTCTTAGGTACAAGTACAGAGGTGTTTGTTTATTTTCAACCTCCAGGTACTAGCTGGAGATCTCCTGCTATTACCACTGATCTCCAGTTGATAGAGATCAGTTCACCTGGAGAAAATGGCCACTTTGACAATTGGACTCTATGGCATTGAAGTCCTTTCGCCAAACCCTCCTACGCTCCACCCCAAAAACCTCCCACCGGTGGCAAAGAGGGACCTGGCAATCCTAGGCCTGGAGTTTTCCTGAAAATACAACTGATCTCCAGACTTCAGAGATCAGTTCCTCTGGAGAAAATGGCAGCTATGGAGGGCAGCCTGTATGACATCACATGCCTGCTGAGCTCCCCCCCTCCCAGGCTCCCCCCCCAAATCTCCAGGAATTTCTCATCATGGAGTTGGCAATCTTATCTGAGCTCCTTTGAAGAATGGTGGGATAAAAACATATTGAACAAATACATAACTATGGAATACTTCTTTCACAACATAGATAAATGCTTGAATTTAAGGTGATAGCATTAGCTTTGTTCTAAGTACCTTGACTTAACTGGGTTTGGATTGGGGTGTATCCTTCCTTTGTGGTGAAATATTCTGCTGCTTAAAGGGACATTCCATCAGACGCACACATTTTAAAAGGTAAGAATGGGATCATTCTCTTAGCTATATGTAAATAAATTCCAGGAGAATATCAACAAAAAACTTAGGTATTTTATTTTGCAACGCATGATCATTTACTGTTGAAGCTTCTTTGTTTCTGCTTGCAAATACACTTGCTAAATTATGGCTTGCCTTCACCCAGCTTCCTTCTGCCAAAGAGAATATTTACAATTCTATTAAGGAAAACAATTCAGTGCACAGCACTGCTGGAAAAATTTGTTCACTCCTGTGGTTCACTACTGCTTGGGTCTTTGCTGTTTTACAAAACCCATTGAGTGCTGCCTTGTGAGCAGAAAAACAAACTAGGCCACTGACCTTTCCCATGACCTTGACACAAATTCCGACTCACATTGACCAGCAGAAGGTAAACATGAATGGGACCTGTCCTTTCCTCTTTTTCACCGTGCCTCGCTCATTCCAGAGTGACAGAGGCAGAACAGAAAACCATAAGTTAGGACTGAATGGCCTTTTCTTCATAACAAAATCCCCTTGGGGCCTCCCATTCCTTTCTTTCTAATTTGAGGAAGTTGAGTCATTTTGTTCTAACGCTGATTTTTAACACTGCCTGTGATGCAATAAAGGGTACATCCTTCAAGTAATACTCTTAAGGAGGTTCACTTTAATGAATGAATTACATCTTTTTTTTTAAAAAAAAAGAAAAAGTAAGGTGCTACTTCTGTAGGAAGTATGCGAGTTACTCTGCGTAGAACTCCTAGCCATTTTGCAGGCTTTCAGATTCATAAAACAGACGTGTTGCTTACATTTCCGAGAGAGTCCTTCTAGCCCTTTGTTTCACCATGCCGTCTAAGGTTCAACCTGAAGCAAGACAGGGGAACAATAAATTATGCTTTTGGCTGGGCGGAATTTTCTGCATGTGCCAAGGAGAATCACTACAGTTTACAGTCTCTGTTTGGGCTAGCGCATGCATGAGAATTGTGGCTGGGAAGAGCAAAATAGCTACTTGCTTATGGCCAAGAGGGGCTCCAAACTATAGTTCAATAACGTAGCCCATGTATCTGGTCTGATATCACATGTCCCTCATTGGCCAGTGTGGTGTAGTGGCCATAGTACTGGACTAAGACTGGGGAGACCTGGGTTCAAATCTCAACTTGCTATGAAACTTCACTCACCCTCAGCCTAACCCATAGGGTTGCCAGGTCCCTCTTTGCCACCAGTGGGGTTTTTTTTGGGACAGAGCCTGAGGAGGGTGGGGTTTGGGGAGGGACTTCAGTACCATACAGTCCAATTGCCAAAGTGGCCATTTTCTCCAGGTGAAGTGATCTCTATCGGCTGGAGATCAGTTGTAACAGCAGGAGATCTCCAGCTAGTACCTGGAGGTTGGCAACCTACCTCATAGAGATGCTGTGAGGATAAAATAAACTGGAGGAGGGGATAAGCACAGACATTACCAGGGTTGCCAGCTCTGGGTTGGGAAGTATCTGGAGATTTTGAGGGTGGAGTCTGAGGAGGGTGGGGTTTGGAGAGGGGAAGGACTTCAATGCCATGGAGTCCAATTGCCCAAGCGGCCATTTTCTTCAGAGAAACTGATTTCTATTGCCTGGAGATCAGTTGTAATAGCAGGAGATCTCCAGCCAACTCCTGGAGGCTGGCAACCTTAGACATTACCCAAAGATCTTTGGGGAAGAGTGGGATACAAATGCACTAAATAAAACAAATCTATTTCATTTCTTGGTTTCCTACAGGGGTTTTCTATTTATTTATTTATTTAGCCTGGAAAGTTAAATAGCAGAGCCTTTTTTCCTCCTGCATGGCAGGTAATCCATTAATCATTTGGCATGCTGCCTCAGCTAATTGCCCCTCACTCCTGCTGAAGTTGCTTCAGCTAAAGAGTTCTGAGTCTGGGCTCCACATCTTTGCATTTCTCAAAGCAAATGTCAGCAGCATTTTGCAATAGAGTTCAGCTACTGCTCCAGCCACTCCAGCCTTCTATATCATTCTTGCTTGGTAAACATTTTCAATCATCTCTAAAGTCATAAAAACCTGAAGCTTTATAGTAACAAAATACTTATTTGTCTCCTTAAGTGCTTGTCTGTAATTCAGTTTAATGATGCTGCACTTCCTCATGGGCCCTCCTTGCCTAGAGGGTAGTTTGTATTGATTTAGTCATTGTGTTAGTCTCAGTAACAAAGTACCACATAAAACACAGACTAGGAAAGGAGAAACTTTCTTTGGATGGAAAAACACATTTATCAGTGAAACAAACTTTGTATTCATGATACCTTTTTACAAACAGAAGGGGGAAAAATCTTAATGCCGAGCAGAAAGCTTTGTGAAGATAATGCTTTCAAAGATAGGGGTTTCCAACCCACCACATGCTTGCAAGGATCATTTGATCCCCCTGTCCTCAAACCTTGGGATAAATCTCCTTCTGATAGTGAAGTGCCTATAAACTTCATTTATGGGAAAACATATATTCTTTCATATGTATAAACATTCATAGGTTCATGAGGTGCTATGCTCAGGAATAGAGCATAGCATCAGGCAGATATATTCTGCCCACACATGGAAACTTTGGGAACGTTGGCATCCATAACTAACAGAACACATTGCCTGGTACAGGCTTTCCCCTGTAGAGAAAAACAGTGTCTTACCTTCACTGTTAGGAATGTGAATCACAAGACCAAGTGCTTGCTTAGAGACAGCTTCTACCAATCTCTATATACTATGTTAATTAAAGTAAGGTAGACAGCCAACGTCTAGAGAGTCAACATAATTGGAACATCCCTAACCAGAAGTTATAATTGGGGTTGCAATCCTTTGTTTGGGTGTGAAAACTGTCCTGCGCATTAGGGCAGTTTCATCCGGTATGTATATTGGGCTCAATAAACAACTGCTTTGAACTATCAACCTCTCATTGTGTTATATTGATTCAAAATTAATATTATAACACAGGCATTTCAATAGTTTGACTGAAAGGAGTTCGGACTCTCACATGCAGCAGAACACACCATGTTTGACAGCCCCCCGCCAGCCTTCCCGGGAGTCCCAGCAAAGCTGGGGGGGGTCTTTAGATCCCTCTGCGCTCTCTGCACAGAGGGCGCAGAGAGGCTTGACAGCCCCCCGCCAGCCTTCCCGGGAGACCTGGCAAAGCTGGGGGGGGGGTCTTTAGATCCCTCTGCGCTCTCTGCACAGAGGGCGCAGAGGGGCTTGACAGCCCCCCGCCAGCCTTCCCGGGAGTCTTGGCAAAGCTGGGGGGGGTGTCTTTAGACTCCTCTGCGCTCTCTGCGCAGAGAGCGCAGAGGGGTTTGACAGCCCCCCGCCAGCCTTCCCGGGAGTCCCAGCAAGGTGGGCAGGGGGTGTCTTTAAACCCCTCTGCGCTGCCTGCGCAGACAGCACAGAGGGGCTTGTTGGGAGGCCCTTTAAAAAGATCTGCCCCTCCCAGCTGGGAGGCGCATATCTGTTTAAAGGGCCCCCCACGCGCCTTCAGGGAATCCCCCTGAAGGCACGCGGGGGGCCGAATTTTCCCCCGAACTCCGGATCCCCCCCAAATTTCAGGGATCAGAAGCGGAGGAGTTCGGACTTCGGCACGGCCCGAATAAAAACGGGCTGAATTTTGCCGAATCCGAATTCAACTGAATTTTTTTTTCAACAGCCCTATGTGTAAATGGATCTCCAACTTTTTAAAATTTGAAATGCAGTTGTAAAGGTCCTGCTGGTGTTTTCCCTAGTGCCATTTTCCTGATCTAAATTTCCCCCAGATGCTGTTAGCTCCAAAGGTGGGGCAAATAGCCCTCAGAGGCTGAGTTAAAGTAGGACAATAAAGCAGGGAGAAGGTGTTAAACACCTCCCCCTTCTCAGAGTGGCTGTGATGAAAATGACTGTACCTTAAAGATATTTGGGGGGGGGGGCTTTAAATCAGAACATAAACCACTAACATAACATGTCCCTAGTTTGTCTCTAGGCCCTGACCTGGATGCCCCAGGCTAGCTTGATCTCATCAAATCTCAGAAGCTAAGCAGGATCAGCCCTGGTTAGTATTTGGATGGGAGGCCACCAAGGGAATACCAGGGTTGCTGTGCAGAGGAAGGCACTGGCAAACCACCTCTGTTAGTCTCTTGCCATGAAAACCCAAAAAAGGGGTCGCCATAAGTCGGCTGCAACTTGACGGCACTTTACACACACACACACACACAGTTTGTCTCTAGACTGGAGACCTGGATTTAAATGGATGCAGTCCTTCCATGTAGGTTGGTAAGATCAGCAACCACCAGCTCACGGACATTCTCTGTGGTGGCTTGCACCTTGCAGAACAGCCGAGGAGATCAGTAAGTCTCTCAGGACCATCATTAGGGTTGCCAGGTCCCTATTTTCCTCCAGTGGGAGGTTTTTATGTTAAAGCATGTGCGTGCCCGAGCGCACCAACGCATGCGCCACACTTCCAGTTTAGAACCGGAAAGGGCCTTTACCTCTTAGTTTAAGTGGTAAAGCGGCCCTTTACCACTCAAACTAAGAGATAAAGGCCCCTTGTGAGGCAAAACTTCCGGTTCTAAATTGGAAGTGCCGCGCGCGGTATGCACGCGTGCTTGCACGTTTGCCCGCCAACCCTCAAATGGTCAGCGGGCAGAGGGGGCAATTACCGGGGGTTTGCCTGCCACCAGCGGGTACCTGGCAACCCTAACCATCTTCCCTCAAAGTGTGCAAAACAGAAATATTCAGGAAGGCTATCTTGTAATGGAATTGATCTGTAGTGGGATAGAACAGTCCAGAAGGGCCCTTTCATATATGAGTCAGGAGTGGATACCACATTTTGTTGTACCTTTTTAATCCCACACTCTGCATTGCTTACAATTACATTGCCTGGGAAGTTGGCTGTTAACATTGTCATTTAATTTAGTATTCCTGCTCCAAGCTCATTGGTCTTGGCATTCTATTTAGCATTCCTAGTTCTATTAAAATGTTGATTTGCATTGTTCATAGTATATCTAATACTGTTGTTACATTGCCATTCAGTTTTGTACTCCTAGTCCTATTAGTTCATTTGTTCCTAGTTCATTTGATGTTGTACACCTGTATGATTACATTTTTTTCCTTTTTCTATACTCTGTAATTCGCCTTGAGTCTCACTGAAAAAGGTGGGCTATAAATTAGCTAAATAAATTAATTAAAATGAACGGAAGTGACTTAAATCCATTTGTTTCCAGCTTTACTAATTTGTAGATCAGGCTGGTTGTTTTTAGGTAATTCATTTACTGATGCATTAATATTTGATTATAAAAGTATCATTCACTTAGAATGATTCAATGCAAAATAAGCGGCTTTCCTGAAAAGTCCAAATTTTTATAATTATTGCTTCCATCTCAACTCCGAGGCATAAATAAAATATTTGTATAAAATGACATGCAACATTAAAAGCATAGCACTAGTAAAAGTACTTGACATATTTTATGGTATATAAATAGTGCTGCCAGCATTTTCTTTGGCAATTTATAAGAGAGCATATTAGCAGAGACACACAAAAATCCCTTTCTTTGTAAAATATTCAAGACTCGTTTCAGCTTGTAGGAAGCATTTTGTCCTTCGTAGGCCCCAGTCCTAGAGCACTTACTGATAGTTTTGATTCTGAGTATTGATTGTGCAGCTTCAGAGTTCCTGTCTCTTTGTTCATTTCAGACACCTCATCCTGTGATGATTTCTTGCCAGTCCACCCACGTAAGGTGCACAATCTTCAGGACTGGCTTCTTACATGAAATATTAGAGTTAGGGATGCTGCAAACTTCAACCTAAAAAAATCAAAACTGGTGGAGCAATATTTGGTGGAGTTCTAAGATTTTTCTTTTTTGGCAGAAAGTTTATTAGTATGCTATAATATATACATAAGCATAGACACTATATTTTGATGAAAAAATATTTCCCAAATTCTTTGCAATTGTGGCACATCATATTCTTTCTTTAAATTTGTCAGTTTGATTATGAGAAAGATTTCCTTACATTGTAGAATCCACTTGTCAACTGTAGGACGTGTTTACAAGTGGGCTTCCTAGATGCACCTGGTTGGCCACTGTGTGAATAGACTGCTGGACTTGATGGACCTTTGTCTGATCCAGCATGGCCTTTCTTACAGTGAGGGGAAAAAGTTTTTGATCCCCTGCTAAATTTGCCCGTTTGCCCTCTGACGAAGGAATGACCAGTCCATAATTTTAATGGTAGGTTTATCGTAGCTGTGAGAGACAGAATAACAACAGGAAAACCCCCAGAAACCCAGAAGACAAAAGTCAGAGATTGATGTGCATTATAATGAGTGAAATAAATATTTGATCCCCTATCAACCAGCCAGATTAGGGCTAGGGTTAGGGTTAGGGTTCTGCTGTCGACAGAAGCAATCAATCCATCAGATTCCAAACTAGCCACCATGACCAAGACCAAAGAGCTGTCCAAGGATGTCAGGGACAAGAATGTAGACCTGCACAAGGCTGGACTGGGCTACAAAACTATTGCCAAGCAGCTTAGTGAGACGGTGATAACCCTAACCTTAACCCTAACCCTAACCGTCAACCTCCCTCAGTCTGGGGCTCCATGCAAGATCTCATCTCATGGAGTTGCAATGATCATGAGAACGGTGATGAAGCAGCCCAGAACTACACGGGGAGAACTTGTCAATGATCTCAGGGCAGCTGGGACAATAGTCACCATGAAAACAGTTGGTAACACACTACGCCGTGAAGGACTGAGATCCTGCAGAGCCCGCAAGGTCCCCTTGCTCAAGACAGCACATGTACAGGCCCATCTGCAGTTTGCCAATGCACATCTGAACTACCCAGAGGTGAAAGTGTTGTGGTCAGATGAGACCAAAATCGAGCTCTTTGGCATCAACTCAACTCGCCGTGTTTGGAGGAGGAGGAATGCTGCCTATGACCCCAAGAACACCATCCCCACTATCAAACATGGAGGGGGACATATTATGCTTTGGGGGTGTTTTTCTGCTAAGGGGACAGGACACCTGCACCGCATTGAAGGGACGATGGACGGGACCATGTATCGTCAAATCTTGGGTGAGCACCTCCTTCCCTCAGCCAGGGCATTGAAAATGGGTCGAGGATGGTTATTCCAGCATGACAATGACCCAAAACACATGGCCAAGGCAACAAAGGAGTGGCTCAAGAAGAAGCACATTAAGGTCCTGGAGTGGCCTAGCCAGTCTCCAGACCTTAATCCCATCGAAAATCTGTGGAGGGAGCTGAAGGATCGAGTAGCTACACATCAGCCTCGAAATCTTACTGACTTGGAGAGGATCTGCAAAGAGGAGTGGGACAAAATACCTCCTGAGATGTGTGCAAACCTGGTGGCCACCTACAAGAAACATCTGACCTCTGTAATTGCCAACAAGGGGTTTGCCACCAAATACTAAGTCATCTTTTGCAAAGGAATCAAATACTTATTTCACTCATTATAATGCCCATCAATCTCTGACTTTTGTCTTCTGGGTTTCTGGGATTTTTCCTGTTGTTATTCTGTCTCTCACAGCTACAATAGACCTACCATTAAAATTATGGACTGGTCATTTCTTCGTCAGAGGGCAAACGGGCAAATTCACCAGGGGATCAAATACTTTATTCCCTCACTGTATGTAGGACTTAGGTCCAATATCTTGCAAATATTAGTCTAGCAGCTGTCAACAGATGTGCAATTAAATTCCATTTTTCTTTTGGAAAAACAACTGTGTAGCATGACCTCGACAGAAAAGGGGAAATCTATATCAAAGCCTTTTTTTAGATAAGCTTTAATAGAGGACCAGTAGGTTTGTGCTCCACCACATGTACAAATAATCTGCATGTAGTAATTTACAGAACCAACATTTATCCTGCATATTCCAGTAGATTTTAGCTAATTTAAGGGGCGACAGTTGCCATTGATATCACAATTTTATCATGAAGATTTTTCATATATATTTATAGCCAAATTGAACACAGACATGATACAAACACTACATATTGTTCAAAATATTCAGCCTATGAGAAATTTCACTGTAGACTAGTTTTCATTATATACAAAACAGAAATTTCATGTAGTCATTTCGCTTACTGATAATAAATGTGATCCGCAAAAATAGAATACTTCATCAGAGAAAGAGAAACAGCGAGGGAGAGAGAGGAGTTTCTTAATCTCTTGTTTCTCAACTTGATCGATATCTGATTGTACACCTTCAAAATAATTCTGCTGATATCAGCCAATGCTTTAAAATGTGAACTACTGGCCTGGGATCTCCTTCAGAGACTCTAATTTGGCTGAAGTGAATTGATTTATATAAGGTGTATGTTTCTTTGATGCAGTCACATAGACCAGAAAGAATCTTTCTCAGAAAATAAGGGGGGATGTCTTCATAGTGCCAGGCCTGCTACTTTCAGTCATGATGATAAAGGGTGCAGAGGTTTCTTATAGAATAACTAATTTACTGCAGCAACTAAAGCACTAAATGAATACATTTAGGAATGCACTCACAGCAATTAATTTCACTGTATATAAGAATGGGGGAGGGAAGGCAGCATATAGGGGAGGGGCTGTGGCTCAGTGGTAGAGCATCTGTTTGGCATGCAGAAGGTCCCAGGGTCAATCCCCGGCATCTCCAGTTAAAGGGACTAGGTGAGTAGGTGAGGTGAAAGTCCTCTGCCTGAGACCCTGGAGAGCCGCTGCTGGTCAGAGTAGACAATACTGACTTTGATGGGCCAAGGGTCTGATTCAGTATAAGGCAGCTTCATGTGTTCATGTGTATAGCCCGATCTCCTCAGATCTCAGAAGCTAAGCAGGGTCGGTATTTGGAAGGGAGACCACCAAGGAAGACTCTGCAGAAGGCGGCAAAGGCAAACCACCTCTTCTTCTTGCTTGCCTTGAAAGCCCCTTGCTAGGGTTGCTGTAAGTCGGCTACAACTTGATGGCACTTTACACACAAACACTTATAAAAAGTAGGGTTGCCAGCCTCCAGGTGGTGGCTGGAGATGTCCCGCTATTACATCTTCTCCAGGCGACAGAGATGAGTTCACCTGGAGAAATTTGCTGCTTTGGAAGGTGGACTCCATGGAATTGAACCCCCCCTCCCCAAACCCTGCCCTCTTCAGCCTCCACCCCCCCAAATCTCCAGGTATTTCCCAACCCTAATAAAAAGGGACCAGTGTTTCATCTAGTTCAGTATTCTCTCTCCTGCAACAACCAACCTGATGCCCCAGAAAGCCCATAAACAGAGGCACAGAAGTGGAAGTCTCCCCCTTAGTGTTGCCCTGTAGCAATTGGCCTTCTAAGGCATACTGCTTCTGTGTTTCCACTTATGACTACCAGCCCTGATGGGTCTGTCAACCATGAATGTATTTAATCTAACATCTAGAATTTTCTATCCAGCTGTGAAGACTCATCTCATTTTCCCTTACTAGTGTTGCCTCTTGGACTGAGGTGGTGCAACTATCCTGTGGCCTTAATTGCTCCCACTCGTGACAGAGGCCAGAGTAGTCCTCCCTCTCTGCTGCGCTCTTAGGGCAACTGCCAGCTGGACTAGAGTTGGTCCTATCAGAGGAGGGAAATATGTGGCATTGACTGGGGGCCAAGCTGGTTTTATCCCTGTCATGGGAAGGAGGGATCGTGTCCTTCCCCAGTGGTTAGGGTTGCCAGGCCCCTCTTCACCACCAGCGGGAGATTTTTCAGTCAGAGCCGAAGGAGGGGGGGTTGGAGAGGGGAGGGACTTAAATGCAATTGAGTCCAATTGCCAGAGGCCATTTTCTCTAGGTGAACTGATCTCTATTGGCTGAAGATCAGTTGTAATAGCAGGAGATCTCCAGCTAGTGCCTGGAGGTTGGCAACCCTACCAGTGGTCCTTGTTGCTGTGGCTGGCAATATAAAAGATGTTGTTTTATTGCATGAGGGAATATGGGTGATTGCTGCTGTTCCTCACTTTTAAAAGCCTTGTTTCTTATTTATTTAGATATTTCTTTCCTGCTTTTCTCCCAAATGGGGACTCAAAGCAGCTTAAAGCCTTTGCCCCTCTTCCATTTTATCTTCACAACAACCTTGTGAGGTAGGTTAGGTTGAGAGAGACAGAGAATAACTGTTCCAAGGTCATGAAGTGAGCTTCCCTTGGCGGAGTGGGTCTCCCGGATCCTGGTGTGACAGTCTAACTACTATGTCATGCTAGTTCTATTTCACCTGGGGCAGGGAACATAGTTCATGGGTAAGTGGGGGTAGGTTTACCACATGACCCTATGGAGGGGTCTTCTTAAGGGGTCTTAAGGGGCCTTGGAGCTAAGCTGCATGTGCTAGTCCATATCAGAGTCTGGTATAGTAGCTGCTTCCACAGTAGGGTTGCCAGGTCCAGGTTGGGAAATACCTGGAGCTTTTGGGGGCAGAGTCTGAGGAGGGTGAGGTTTGGAGAGGGGAGGGACTTCAATGCCGTAGAGTCCAATTGCCAAAGTGGCCATTTTCTCTGACGGAACTGATTTCTATCGTCCGGAGATCAGTTGTCATAGTGTGGAATAAGACCCTGTGTCCTGTTTGTGTCAGTCCATGTTCAGCCACTGCTGATTTCTCAGATACTGCAGACTTGGCCAACCTGAGAAATCAGCAGTGGCTGAACATGGACTGACACAAACAGGACACAGGGTCTTATTCCAAGACACTGAAAGACTGGACAATTCTACCAACTATTTTGTCAGATTGCACAGAGAAGCCATTGAAATTCATAAACATCAGCACAACTTTAACAGAAAAGAGGAGAGTTTAAGAATGAATAAGGCTTGGCTTCCTGCCCTGAAAAACCTCCAGACAAAGACAACATTCAACAATAGCCATACAGATTAGTTTTGGATTACACAAATTAACAGATCACTTCAGGATACAATGGTTCCATATTAACATACCATACCCTCATTAGCACATTATCTTGATACTTACAGGACAATACTTTTGCAGGACAATACTCAGCTCAAACCCAACCCCTTTCTGACTATATATTACTCTTCCTACACCCTTGACACTGAGAGACACTGTCCTTCAGTGTTACTACTCTGAAGATGCCTGCCACAGTTGCTGGCGAAACGTCAGGAAAGAAAATTCCAAGACCACGGTTACACAGCCCGGATAACCTACAAGAACCAAATATAAGACAGTGTCTTATTTTCGGGGAAACACGGTAGCTCCCCCTTCCACTTCAGGTCCTCCCACTCCCACTTCAGATCCTCCCACCACCCCCTCATGGAGGTGGGATTTTAGGTGCAGCTAGAAGGAGGAGGCTGTAATGCACTCATGTGCACTCAGACCTACGAAAATGTTTTAACAACCTGTGTTGTCTGCTTTGATAACAACAATGTTGAATATTGATTGCATGAAATGCAAGGCTCTAGAATGAAGTCAGCATTGCTGTTTTCTTTGCTGTTTGATACTTCAAATTGCCTTTCCAGGAGTCATTCAAAATATTATTAATCTTATGCATCTTGTTACATTCTACCATTTTAAGAATAGATTTGGATGTTCAGAAATACATTTTGCTCCTACATCAATGCAGCACATTCATTGCTTTTCTGGATTCAGCAACATATTAACTGACTGATATCCAATGCCTGTTAAAACAATGAAGGAACCAATTCTCTGGTCATGAAAACTGGCTTTGTAGCTTGCCTTTTGCTGCCATTGGTAACGTTCCAGGTATCTGAAATTGGGTAATAACTGTCCATTTATTCTCGCACCATCTGTTATCATGCTGGCAGGTAAAGCTTTCCCTTGAGGTTGAAAATAGCGATAGCATGAGCTACCTCTATAAAGGAACAAGGGGGTGATAAAAGTCAATTAATATATTGGTTTGCATATTATTGCAGAATCAGCAGCTGCAGAGCAATCAGCTTGGCCCAGCATTGCAGGAATATAACAAACATTCCAATTGAAAAAATTTCTACTAAGCTTAAAAAAAAAAAACACCCTTGAATATGAACACCTCGTTTTCCATCTCCAGCGGATCACGGAGATCTATTATGTAGCGTGGCTAAATGCTCACAATATTTCAAAATGCTTGACAATGTATTGCAACATTGCTGTTTGGGTTTAATTCCAATAGTCTCAATGAATACTCAATTGATAATTGTTGATAATTTATTTTAACAGGTTTTTATAATAGACCTGTCTAACATTTATAGCATTTAGCACTTATTTCTAACAGTGACTTACTAATCGCTTCATGGTTTATTAGTTATTAATATTTTCTTTAGCAACCTGATTTATTTATTTACTGAAAGCTGCTCACTCCACTCTTCCGAATGAGCCCAGAGAGGCTTACAAGTATAATTAAGCTGCATTTACACTATGAGTCACGTAGACACTAACCAGTCATAAAAAGTATTAATACAAATGTAACAAACCACTGTATCAGATCTCAAAAAAATAAAATAAAAAATCTAGCTCCCAGCCTCAAACAACTTCCAGAATTTTCAGTGCCAATTCCTTAATCCCATAAGATTTGTAGGAAAGCACTTTCAAATAAAACACTTTTATATGCCTTTGGAAAAGTAGATGGAACCCTCTGAGAGCCCTAACACCAAATAGGGAAAGCAGTGGAGAAGGGCAGCAGCTGACTGAATCAATTAATAGTAACATAAAACCAAAAATAATGTTCACAGTCCTTGTAAAAAAATGTAGACAGGTCCTCAGTACTTTTTAAAAAATCTTTGGTACCCCACTCTTGGTACCTTGATATAAAATGACATCCATTAGCCTCTGGCTTCAGCATTAGGGTTGCCAGTTCTGGGTTTGGAAATATCTGGAGATTTCTGGGGCAGAGCCTGAGGAGGGCGGGGTTTGGGGAGGGGAGGGACTTCAATGCCTTAGAGTCCAATTGCCAAAGCGGCCATTTTCTCCGGGGGTGGGGGGACAGATCTCTGTTGCCTGGAGATCAGTTGTAACAGCAGGAGATCTCCAGCTAGTACCTGGAGGTTGGCAATCCTATTCAGCATCCTAGTGCTGAAAATGGAGGAATATAAATGCACAAGGAATTATAAGTAAGGGATGATTTTCACAGTGCTCACTGCCAGTCCTTCTGTTTCCCAATACACCCCCATGTGAAGGAGGGGAGTCAATACTGAGAAGCACTAGCTGATTGTGGCAGAAGCTTTACACGCCTATTTCCTTAAGCAGGGCTACCATTAGAGGAGTATTAATGGGACAAAATTCTGGGGACCTTGATCACTCTGGGGGCCCATGTAGTCAGATCATGTGATTTGTATTCGTTGGATGTTTAGGCTGAGCCTGGGTGGTGTGTGTCTGAGGGGACCAATTAACTTCCCAGAGGTATCAACATTGCAAACTTTCTTGAAGAACATTCAGGTTTTTTTTTTTAAGTGTACGTTTATAAGAGAGTTAGAACCAATTCCTGATAGGTGTGTGTAAATCCACAGAGGCCAGGAGCGGCAGAACTGTGTCTCCTTCTCAGAGGTTTTCCTGCCACCATGCAGACAAAAAAAGCAGTTCAAAAAATAAAAAAAAATTAACGGGAAAATGCCCCATAGCACAAAGCGAGGCTGTACCACCAGAAAAGGTGGCACAGCACAACCACAGCTTGAGGGGGTGTTCCTGGGGCAAGTGGGGCAAAGAAGCTGCCCAAAGGCAGTTCTGCCCCTGGGAACACCTCCCCCTCCCATGCTGGCATGGGCTTTCCCTTCTGGCCTGGAGGAAAATTGCTTTCTGACCCCAAAGTGGCAATCAGCATTACTCTGGGCATGTACGAAAAGGCCAGGAGAACCAAGCTCTGACGCAATCCTTCACGCTCTCCTTCTCATGATCTCTCATGATCTGCCCAAGTTCACAGAAGCAGAATTTGCTGTCAGATGGACACCTAGCCTCTGCTTTAAAAAACTCCAAAGAGAGTCCACCACCTCCCATGGATGCCTGTTCCGCTGAGGAACTGCTCTGTTAGACAGTTCTTCTAACGTCTAGCAGAAAACTCTTTTGATTTAATTTTTGATTTAATGTCAACCCTTTGGTTTTGCTCCAACCTTCCAGGGCAGCAGAAAACAACTCTGCACCATCCTCTATTTGACAGTCCTTCAAGTACTTGAAGATGGTTACCATATCAACCATCTCCAAGGCAACTTGCAGAAATGGAGTTAATTATGAGGACCATAATTATGAAGGCTATGAAGGGCTAGCCTGATCTCATCAGATCTCAGAAGTTAAGCAGGGTCGACCCTGGCAAGTATTTGGATGGGAGACCTCCAAGGAATACCAGGAACTTGACCTGAAGGCAGGCAATGGCAAACCACCTCTGAACATCTCTTGCCTTGAAAACCCCACCAGAGGCTGCCATAAGTCAGATGTGACTTGATGGCCAAAAGAAAAAAAAAATGCTGCCTTCTCCCCCTTGGTATGGACTTTGTATGTGATAGCCAGCCAATACCTTGAATTGAGTTTGGTAACTGATGGCCAGTCAGTGGAATGACAATAAAATGCATGGCCTGCCTAGCTCCCAATAATAACTGAGCTACAACATTCTATACCAACTGAAGTTTTCAAATTGATTTCAAGGGGAGACATATGTAGAGTTCATTACAGTAACACAGTCTCAATGTTACTGTGTCATGGATCCAGGTGGCCAGATCAACAGAGTCAGAGTAGGGAGCCACTTTCTGCACTAACCCAAATTGGAAAAAAAGCAAAAAAAGTGGCTGCATTAACTTGCTTCTCCAGCAGAAATGCCATGTTCAGTATAACCCCTGGGTTCTTAACCAAATCAGTAAGGGTTATCTGAACCCCATCAAAAACAGGAAGCACAATGGTGTATTAGATCTCAGGCTTCCCAGTCAGCATTACTTCCATCTTGTCTGGATTCAGTTTAACATTGGTTCACTTACAGCAGGCATTGGCTTAAGATCTCTATTGGATCACCAGGAGATTTGGATAGGGAGCTAAAGAGCTGGGTGTCATCAGCATATTGACAACATCCAGTTCCAAATCTATGAATGATTTCTCCGAAGGGCTTTATATAGAAGTTGAATAAAATGAGGGATAAGATTATGCCCTGTGGAACCCCACAGGACAATTCCCACTCTGAAGATAACTGATCTCCAATGGAAATCCTTTGAGTCTGATCCATGAGCAATGATTTAAACCTATCCAAGGCAATCTTCTGATATCCCTACTATTTCCCCTCTATTTGGGGGCCAATAAAATTGGACCTCCTAATCCAATCTTTACCAAACTTAGTGGTTCTTGTAAGGAGAGTCGCCAGCATTAAAAAACAACCCTCTGCATTAAAACACACACCCTCCCAGAGCCTTGGAAAGATTCCTCATAGACTATAATAGAGCAGAAGGGAGGGGGATTTAACCTTAAAAGCGCTGCAGAGTTTGGTGTGAATGTGCTAAAGCATTTTTTTTTTAAAAAGGGGGTTTCTTTCTCCCCTTTCTACTGCTGCAAGCTGGTGATCCCGAAATGATCCCAGAAAAAAAGCTGAATTTTTTCAGCTTTTTCGGGATCGGGATTCCCACTACAGTTTAAAAAGCCCCCCCCCCAGTTCAGCTATACCGAATGCACACCCCTAATCATGAAGCCCCTCCCCTCCCTGGTAGAATTATGAGCTTCAGCCCTCTTGGAACTGTGAAGGGAGATGTCCCTGCTGTTACACTACACTTTGTAGGAGTGATTTTTTTCCTGGCTTTGTGCTATGCTTCGGAGGCATTCATAGTGACATCAGAGACAAGGTCTTACTCCTTCTGCATTGAGTCCTGACAAATTTTAGCTTACTACTGAAGCCAACCAAAGTTTGTGATCCCCTGGTTCTTAGCATATTTTGCAAAGGGTTGGAGTGGTTTCTAGACCCCATAAAAGAATTTGTATCAGCTGCAGATGCCAACCTGGAATATCTGCAACACGAGGAATTATAACCTTGAGATGTGGAATGCTTAGATGATTTGATAGGCATAAGACTAGGCCGTATGATCATGATTCCCCAAAGGTAAAGTAAAAATATTTTATAGGTGTACAATAATTGATCAAAGAGAGATGTGAGTCTCATGGGTACCAAGTGTGGAGATGTAGAGTCCTTAAAGCTGTCATAAAACACAAATGGGTACCTCTGGGTACATTGAAGCCAATTTAGCTTCATTTAAGTGATTTCCAAGTCTGTAGATTAGTAGAGACAACCCAACCAGTGTCTGTCTTTACTATCTTGTTTGCTGCCTTGCAGCTGATGACTGAGACTGTTCATTATTACACTTTTACAACTTGATGCAAATATGAGTTGTTTTTAGGATTTTTGCTCCTGATGAACAAAGCATGACTTTTGCTAAAATCTAAGAAGAGGCTTATAGAATTATTCACAGGGTGGAGAGAGTTGACAAAGAGAACTTTTTCTCCCTCTCCCAAACTACTAGAAGTCAAGGGCATCCAAAGAAGCTGATAGGCAGTAGATTCAGGATGCACAAAAGGAAATACTTCTTTACACAGAGAGTGATTAAAATGTAGAATTCGCCACCAGAGGATATAGTGATGGCCACAGGATAGACAGCTTTAAAAGAGGATTAGATTGATTCCTAGAGGACAGGTCTATCAATGGCTACTAGCCATGGTGACCATGGCTAGTAAAGCGAACCTCCACATTCAGACACTGTCAATATCTGAATCCCAGTGCCTGGAGGCAACATCAGGAGAAGGCCTTGGACTCTATGCCCTGTTGTTGGCCCTCCAGAGGAACTGGTTGGCTACTGTGTGAGACAGGATGCTGGACTAGATGGCCACAGGTCTGATCCAGTATGGCTCTTCTTAGATTCTTATGTTAAGAATCATATGATTGCTTTTATTTATATTTCAAGGAGTTATAAGAACATTTCAGTTCGATGTGGTTGAAATTATATCTAACTAGACTTTGAAGCACTGCCCTTTCCTTGAATCTCTGACCCCCAAGTTGGTTATAATGTATACAGGTTTGTTCCAATTATAACACCAAAGGCTTGTGACTTCATACTAAAGAGTTTAAATGAAGAAAAGTATATTTTCTAAGGGAGTTCTCTTCTCCCAGTGTATTCTATGAGTTGTTTCTGCAGCTGTCTAAGCAATTCTATACTAGGGCTGGGTGAATTTTTCTCTTCATGTTCCATTTCTTATTATTTTATATTTTTGTCAGTGGTTTCAGCTCCATACTTTTTAGTGTTGTTTTTATAGATTTGTTTTTATTGTATGTGCATGTTTTGTCATATATATGTACAATATGTGTCATGGAGCCATTTTATGGTGGTACCCAATACTTGTTCTCAAAATTCCAAAATTGCTCACAGAGTCAACAAGGCTTGTGACCCCTCATATAATACAGGTTTTGTTGTGTTGATAAACAAATAATGCTCAAAGTGTGTACATTTTACAGGAAAATTTACTCTGAGGAAACAGAAAAATGTCACAATTTTTTTTTTTTTTTAAAAAGAGCACCACATAGGTTAGGTCAAAGGAAAGGTGAAATTAAGACTTTTTTGAGCTGAAAAAGGCAGGATGAGAAATTCAAAATCTGCACATCCACTGGTAACATTTAAGAAGATGTAGAAGCCCTGAGGTCTTCCAGTCCTGAAGGATGCGTAGTGGAATTTTGAATCAGATATAGACTGATATCACATACTGAAGTATATTTAGTTTTCTTCTTGAATATAGTTTCTGTTTGCTGTCTGTTGCTTTCTAATGCTTTCTGAAGCATTTTATTGTTTTTATTTGGGCATTGCACACACAAACCCTCATCATTTTTAGTGCTTTAAATATTTGATTTGTGCCTTGCTTCTTTTTCTTTCTTGCTTCATACTGTCACTTCTGGCTCTGGGGAGACCAATTTTTTATTTAGACCACCCTTACTCTTATTTGCTTTATTTGTGAGTCTTCTGTTTGGGATCTTTCCTATTAATTCTCCCATAGACCTTAATGTTAAACATGGGCATATTTCATTGTTTCTTAAAGAAGGACCCCTTTATTCTCTTTATTTGAAATTTGGCAGTGTGGATGTCCTAGGGGAGTACTGCAATGCCCTGGAGTGTTGTCCAGTTTAGATGGAAAACCATGAAGGTATAGACCTGAGAAACCAAAAGTAAATATAATAATATAATAAAATTATGAAAATGAAACAATAACAAAAGAAACAATAATGAAATCATATGGATCCACCCAATAACAAAACAGCCCCTTTTAGAATTAATAGTGAAAGTGAAAAAAACAGAAAATACTCCCATGCATGTCTAATGACTTCTACGAAACATGAAAAGTTAGTCTTCCAATTCCCCCTCCTTTCTGCAGCTCATCACAAAGGGTTGCCAGGTCCCTCTTTGCCACCAGTGGGAGGTTTTTGGGGCGGAGCCTGAAGAGAGCAAGGTTTGGAGAGGGGAGGGACTTCAATGCCATAGAGTCCAATTGCCAAAGTTGCCATTTTCTCCAGGTGAACTGTAATAGTTCAGTTGTAATAGCAGGAGATCTCCAGCTACTACCTGGAGGTTGACAACCCTACCATCACACCATAGCTCACTTGGTTCCCAAGGCTTTCAGAAACAGCTATTCAGATGCAGTGGGGGCTCAGGAGACTGTTGATTGAGGGTCAGTGAATTGTACCATGCTCTATTCATGGTTCATTTGATCCACTCCTGTATGTTCCGAAGACCTTTGGCAGCACAATTAATTTTAGGCACGATTAACTTTTTAAAATTAAGTTAACTTGGAATCAGTCTCTTCAACTATGACAAATCCATTAAATATAAAGAAAAACATCTACAGCCATTGAGAACCACAGTATCTAATTCTGCATTCACCAGAAGCAACAATGGTATACACTCTGCTTTGCTTCCCCTTTGTTTAAAAAATTGCAACTTGGTTGTTTAATAAACAACTTCAAAATGTCTTTTTATTGGCATGGGGCAGTATCTGTTGTGGGGAGGGGAAGAGAAGGTGCTTGTAAGCCTGTTTGAGTCTCTCTTAAGTGGTAGAGAAAGTCAGCATATAAAATCTAACTCTTCTTCTTCAGCCCACATTTCCATCCTGATTAATACTGTTAATACTCCCCCTTTGTATCTAATTGACCAAGGTTTCAAAGACTTAGTCAATTTCACCTTGTTCCTTGTCTGGGAGCTGTGCTTCCATCTAGGCTTATAATTTGACCATGGTTTCCTTAGCTGTTGGGAGCCTTGATCTGTTTTTTTATTATTATTATTTTATGACTAGTGCATTATGTAAATAGCCCCCTCCAAATGGGATGCATTACATTTGTAAACATTATATATGCCCTGTCCTAGGGAAATTTACAAATTTCCATAGGATCCTGATCAAGTTGCTGGACACAGCCAGACTATTGTTCCATAAATCACAATGCAAAAGCAGAAAATATACCTCTTGCTAATAATTACTAATGGACTAATTATGTTTGAGGGTGTGCTAGAAACATAACAAGGGGGCATTATGAGTGGTTTAAATTTATTTTATAGGTCATTGTTTGCAAACTGCATCAACATCTCTACTCTGGATATGAGACCTTCACTCTAACCAACAGCACATCTGGTTAGCATAGATACACGACAATGAATTCAGACTTCTGGGATAAAAGAAGGGGGCAGCAATGTAAAGGCAATCCATTTTATATTTTGCTGAGATTTTTCTCCATATAATTAACTGAGACCAAATGCAAGATTGTTAAAAATGATCATTTCTGCTGTAGGTTGGCACCACAGACTATGAGGGCTTGGAAACAATTATGCGAATAAGCTTAATATTAGGACTGATAAGACAAATTTGCTATGACTAATGAATCTTTCTGCATATGAAATTATTGTGTAATGCCACAGACATTCATTTGATGGTGAATTTAACTGTTCTACTTATAATGCGATGAAATATTAACAGAAAGAGCTAGATCAGGTAATCTTGCTGAAATAAGATAATTTAACTTGATGCAATTTTTGCATTACAAATGAATGGCCTATAATGTAACATCAGGATAGCGGAGAGGAGAAAAATAGATTTTCTTCAATGGAGATAATGTAAAAGAGAGAGAATTCCTTTTGTAGTTTGTGGAATAGCAGAACTTATTCAAATGATTATCACTACTAGAGCAGAACTGGTTTGGTTTATCTGGGGTAAACCTGATAATGGTTTGCATTCAAGCCTTGCTGTCCTGCTTTAAAGTGACAGCCACTGATGTACATCTTCCAACTGAATATGTACACTGATGCATTCATTGCAAGAGTTCCTTGGAAAAATTGAACTGAATTAGTCTGACAGTGTTTTCTCCAGTGCAAAAGAGTTAGGTACACGTAGGAAATAATACCAGATGCTACCCTATGCATGTGTGCCTCAGAGTAGGTTGTCACTGATGAGCATGTCACCTAAAGAATGTCCTCTGTGGTTTCATAAAATGTAATTAACATTATGTCAAAAATATTGGTCCTTTATAACTACTAGAGCAAGACTTGAGTGCAGCAGCACCTTAGAGTCCAACAAGATTTCCAGGGTATTATCTTTCAAAAGTCAAGCCAGCATGGTGCAGTGGTTAAGAGCAGTAGACTCTAATCTGGAGAACCAGGTTTGATTCCCCGCTCCTCCACATGAGCGGCAGGCTCTAATCTGGACAACTGGGTTTGATTCCACACTCCTCCATATGAAGCCTGCTGGGTGACCTTGGGCTAGTCTCTGTTCTGTCCCAACTCTCTCAGCCCCACCTACCTCATAAGTTGCCTGTTGTGGGGAGGGGAAGGTGATTATAAGCCTCTTGGAGACTCCTTAAAGGTAGAGAAAAACGGGGTAAAAAACCCAACTATTCTTTCTTTCTTTCTTTCTTTCTTTCTTTCTTTCTTTCTTTCTTTCTTTCTTTCTTTCTTTCTTTCTTTCTTTCTTTCTTTCTTTCTTTCTTTCTTTCTTTCTTTCTTTCTTTCTTTCTTTCTCTCCCCAGCCGAAGCTGGGGAGAGCGGGCTATAATGTATTTTATTATTGATGTATTAATGTATACAAGATACATTAATACAAGATAATTAATACATCAATAATAACATTAACCACAAAATCTAAATTTAAAACAATAAAATCTCAATTTAAAAATAAAAAACTTAAAAACTACAGAACTACAGATGGTGCCTAAACACTGCTCATGTTGCCAGATATAAACAGTGGGTTACCCTTCAGTTGACATCAATAATATAATGGGGGAGGGGAGAATAGGGAGGCCAACGGATGATATTCGTGGCTGTCCTCAACTATAAGCCTAATGGAATAGCTGTGTCTTGCAGACCCTGGGGAACTCTTTAAGGTCCCACAGGGCCCTGATGTCACCAGACAGGGCATTCCACCAAGCTGGTGCCAGGGCCAAAAAGGCCCTGGCTGTTGTTGAGGACAGCTGCACACTCTTAGGGCCAGGGACCACCAGTAAGTTGTTGTCAGATGACCGTAGAGATCTTCGGGGGGTAAACCAGGAAAGGTGGTCCTGAAGATACGAAGATCCCAGGCCGTGTAAGGCTTTAAAGGTCAAAACCATCACCTTGAACCTGATCCAATACTCCAGCTGGAGCCAGTACAGTTGGCAGAGCACTGGCTTTATATGCTCTTGGGGTGAGAACCCTGCGAGCCGCCGAATCAGACTCAAGGGCAGCCCTACATAGAGCGAATTATATTAACCTAGAGGTGATCATCACATGGATCACCGTGGCTAGGTCAGAGTGGGTGGATATATGGCACCAGCTGCCGGACCTGGCATAGATGGAAGAAAGCCACCTTGACCACGGCTGTGACCTGGGCCTCCATAGACAAGGAGGCATCCAGGATCACACCCAGACTCTTGACGGTGGATGCAGATGTCAGTTGCACACTGTCAAGAGCCGGGAGCCGGCAGCCTAACCCCAAGTAGGGCTGTTGGAAAAAAAATTCGGTACAGTTCGGCTTCGGCAAAATTCAGCCCTTTTAATTTCGGGCCATGCTGAAGTCCGAACTTCCCCGCTTTGGATCCACGAAATTCGGCACGAGATCTGGAGTTCGGGGGGAAATTCGGGCCCCCCGTGCGCCTTCACGGGGCTTCCATGAAGGCGTATGAGGGGGGAACAGATCTGCGCCTCCCAGCTGAGCTACACTGTCAAGAGCCGGGAGCCGGCAGCCTAACCCCAAGTAGGGCTGTTGAAAATTTTTTTGGTACAGTTCGGCTTCGGCAAAATTCAGCCCTTTTAATTTCGGGCCGTGCCGAAGTCCGAACTCCCCCGCTTCGGATCTGCAAAATTCAGCGCGAGATCTGGAGTTCAGGGGAAAATTCCCCCCCCCCGTGCGCCTTCACGGGGCTTCCCTGAAGGTGCGCGGGGGGGGGGGGGGGGAGACTGACGGTTATGCTGCTGCGCCGAACCCTGAATTTGCCGAATATATTTTCCAAACACCCCGAAGTTGGGGAATTCGGCTCCCCTGTTTCCCTCCTTTTTTGGAATTCGGTTCATCCCGGACTGGAAACTGCCGAATCGGGGGAAATTCAGCGGTTTTTCAGTTCGGGATGAACCGAATCGACAGCCCTAACCCCAAGCTGCCTTGGCCCAACCACAGGACCTCCGTCTTCACTGGATTCAGCTTCAGCTTGCTTTTTCTCAACCAACCAGTCACAGCGTCCAAACACCCTGTCAGATACTTTCAAAAGCTTATACCCTGGATATCTTGTTGGTCTTTAAAGTGATACCGGACTTCAGTCTTGCTCTTCTACAGCAGACCAACACAGCTACTCAAGTGAAACTACAACCAATAGTTAAGTACTTCATTCTCCTGGTGTATATGAGAGTGTGGACGAAGCTTCAGCTGTACATGTACTGTATCCCTTTTCAGGGTCCTCTTATAATCAAACAGCTTCCATGGTTTTGAATTTTCAAAGCAGTTGTTGAAGGTTGTTGGCTTTCCCTGATTTCTCTGTTCTCTCCACTGGTCCTCTGGTTCTTGGTTATTTAGATTGTAAGTACTTAGGAATGGCCCGGTCTTAGTAAATTCCTTTTGTACTCCTAAGTGTCAAAAACAAATGAACAGATAGCTGTCTCCTCTTCTGACAAAATGTGTGTGCCTTCAGGTTGGATAAACACTTCCAAAGAAAGAAGTACTTCCTAAGAACAAAAACCCCTGCAGTGAGATGAATGGCTTCATGATTAAGACAAATGAAGCTTTTGCTAAGAAAGAATCTCTTCTGCTCACCTGGATCCTTTGCTCCTGTTCAAAAAATCTCCAGTTCACAAATCAGATTCTTTATGATATTCCCGCCCCCACCCCCCCGCTACAAGAACTATGAAAACAGCATTCATTCTTCATATATTTGGGGCCTTTTAAAAGTAATAAATACTAGCAAAAATTGTGCTTGACTATTTATCTGTCCTTTTATATGACCTGGTTTTGTCAAAAATGTGAACAGATAGCTTCTATGTCATTGTTATTCTACTCTGCATAAGAAAACAGGCCTGTGATGATAAGTCCATTACTGCATCATTTTATGTCATCCTATATAATTCATTTCACAGTCAGGGTTCAGACAATAAACCTTTCCCTGGGTCATTGTGCAAGGTTGCTTTTTACAAGTCTTCCCTATCAAGTCTTTTCATCCTGCCCTGAAGATCTACAACAATTTACTATAGCTATCATCTTCCTATTTCCACCTTTAATCTCACTCCGAATGACCAAACACAGATATAATCAGTCTGCACTTGCTCTTTAAACTGCAAACAGATACCTTGTATCACTTTGTTTTCTGAGACATCTGGATCAGCACCACTGACATCTGTGAAAAGCATCAGGATGACTTGGGGGTCTTGTGTGGGTGTGGGAAGGCACAAGGAGGCGGAAGCTGAACATAGCTGATCAGCCATGTATGGCAATCCACCCGGGGTTGGGTAAACCTGTTTACTCTGCCTGCCTGGAACTGCAGAAACAGGGAAGCTTGTCAATCACTCTGCACAGATGGTGGGCTGTGTTTGCCTTTGTGGCTCACAAGTTGTGCAGGCTTGTTTGACATAATTTGAGGTTAATGCAGCAAAGGTATATTTACCTTTCCCCTCCCCACTGAAACACATTAAAAAAGACCCATCCACTTCTGTTTAGTAGTGGTTAAGCAATGAGTAGGAAGGAGAGGGAGAGGAGGGGAGGTTGACATGAGATTGTATCAGAACAAGGAAACAAAAAGCTGGCAGTGAAATACAAAATTGGGATTCTGTTCACAACACCCAAAATGCTTACAGCTCATTTTGCTTGTGCAAACCCAGACTTATACAGATGTGGTTTAGTTTCTGATAGGGGTGAGTATCATTCTTTTGATGTAGTACTCCATACAGATTGCTAAATCTTAATATTATTTTCAATACTGAGCAACTTGCCATTGTCACTAAAATAAAAGCTTAACCCCAAGGGTTTTTTAAAAGTGTACACACTCTTTTGAAGTATTTCAGTTTAGTTTCATTCTCACTGAGCTTATTTTGCTAACCATTCATCTTAAGATGAATCGTCCACAGCATTGTGGAAGTTAAATGGGAACATTCTTTTTCCCGGGTCAGAAAGCAACCATGTTGGGCATATTTTTCCCTAAAGTACTAAATGCTTAAGAGTAACAATGAGATGTGTCACTATTTGTATGGATCTTCATTGGCCACAATACAGGAAGACCTAACCTATCATAGATCCCCATAGAAAGAGGCTGTTCCAAGTCTAACTGCAGTTACATGCAACTGATAACATTAAACAACTAGTGGCCATGAATGAAAATGTGCATTCTATCTGCATCCAGATTCACAGGGGTATCTACATTGGCCATACGAATATAAGTTGGTTTAACATGATCTCCTTTGCTGTTGCGGTGTGTGTATATGTGTATATATAGGCGCATGTGCATGCAATTAAACTATTAGGACCTACATATAATATACTTTTCCAAGACCCAAAATCTGGCTGGAGAGGAAGGGATTAGTAATGCTGGACACACTGGGGATGTGCCTAATTAAATATATGGCATTAATTTAGTGACCGGTTAGCACAACTGCCATCCGTAACCTTGTTAACTTTATCCATGGCATGGCTATTAATCTGCATGACCTTTTGTACAAAGGGCTTTTCAACTTACAGTGCATTCCTGAAGGGGGGAATGGTCTTAGGAGGAGGTGTGATCCCTATGTTGGCATCCATGTCACTTGCGCCGTGCAAACTGGCATGGACATCGGCACAGGGGCACTTACGCTGGCCCCCCTGGACCATAGCAGCAGTGCAGCCCCTGAATGCCGGCGCTGTCTCCCACTGGTGTTCTCCTAGTGCAAGTTACCGTGCCGGCATCCCATCCACTCCAAGACCCAAGTACTTGTCTTTTAAAGAATACAAGTAACTTGTGCATTGGGGCTCAAGAGAGGAGGAGGACACTGGGTGTCTCAATGTGAAATTAAAAAGGTCACATGATCTCAGTAATGGCCAGCATATAGGGGTGTTTCCAACACAATCCCTGTCTAGCTGAGGGCCAGAAGAGGGAGTGAGCAGGCTAAAGATTAAGTTGGGACCTATGGCAATCTGCTGAACCCTGCACAGAGCTAGGCATGCAAGAGAACACAGATCATGCCACACTTGTTCCTCATAAGCACACGAGTGACCTGATTCTCAAAACAGTTAAGCTATTGTGAGTGAATCCAACTCCTCCAACTTGGATTGTGGATCACATGGCCTCTTTGATGGATGCGAAGGCAATTAGATAACTCAGGCTGAAAATAAGAAAATGAATGCTTGCTTTATAAGGAGTCACAGAGTTTTTAAAATAGCACACAGCAGATTTTTAGTGGGATCTAGTACGTTTAAAACTATTTTCAGTGTTTTCATTGTGAAGACAGCTCAACCTCTTTGGAGTCCAAGATAACATCTTTAAGGGACATTATGTACCTAACTGACATAAATAAAATATTTTAATTACAGCTAATAAGAGTTAGATTTTTGTTTCCGGGCCCCATAATGTCAAATTTGGCACGCTGCAGAGAGGAATCTGCACAATAGGTTTTTCTATAACTCATTCAGACTGCAATGTTCATGTCAGTTTGACCTTGTAAAGAACACATTGTACTTTGAGAACCTAAAAAGTACATTCTAAGCAAATGTTCTTGTCTACAGACTCCCCTCCCCCCCATAACTTTAGAGTGTTATCTGTCAGTACTTCAATAGAAA
The DNA here is from genome assembly GCF_029931775.1 of Euleptes europaea. Taxonomy (NCBI): domain Eukaryota; kingdom Metazoa; phylum Chordata; class Lepidosauria; order Squamata; family Sphaerodactylidae; genus Euleptes; species Euleptes europaea. The sequence goes on from NC_079316.1 coordinate 36,793,618, forward strand.
TGAAAGGAAAAACTAAAACTCAAAGTATGCTTCTACTTTTTGGTTTGACTAATGGAGTACAAAGATAATCTCTCTTCCCATGAGCTTTCCCACGGAATAAGCATTTCCTTTGGCATCCTCAGCATGATGACACCAACAATGTTACCTTCTAGTGCTGGAATGTGTAAGAAATTGAAGGTAAGTCAAGTCATACGAGCTCTTTAACCCACTTTGGCTTCTGATTTTTGTAAGGATTTCACACAATTTAAGGATAAATACTATCCTCTTGCAGTTAATGAAGCTTAATCCAGGTTTTCCTAAACCTGTTTTGATTCTTTTGTTGTAGTTGTTGTTGCACTTTATTCTTTAGGTGTGTGAAAACCTTTAAAAATCAACTTGCCTTCAAAAGCCAACACGGGTTTAAAGAGACCATATCCAAAAGGGACCTTAGCACTCTGTAAACTTATATATGACATATATAGGTCCCATAAATTGCAGAACTTCAACCATATGCACAATTGCAGCCTAACAGTGCCATCTTAAGAAAAGTTTTATCATTCTAAATCCACTGAAGTCAATAGGCTTAGAAGCTCAGGGCTCCTTCTTTATTGTGTGTTATTTTTGTCCACTCCAGTTTTCTCTGACTATCTGTAGGTGACTCTTCAGAATTCTCAACTGGAAATTGTCTTATGGGTGTGGGCTGCTCTCACATGGATAGAAAAACCTAGCTTTGTGACTTTCCACACATCCAATATCACATCAACTAGGCACTCAGCAGCAACACATGCAATGTTAACATGCCCAGAGAGTGTATTCTGGGTAGGCATTGTGCAGATATGTTAACCTTGCATGAGCAGCTGTTTTGTATGTGCAGCAGCCCCGTTCAGTTGGCCAAGATACTCTGGGCCATGGGTTCTCAACAAGGGGGGAATTCCCCCGGGGGGGGGATTTTAGGGTTCCGGGCGGGGGGAATTGAGACCAGCAAAGGGTGATGTCCTGTAGATTATGTATGACCTGTAAAATTGTAGTTTGTTTTTAATTTTAAGTTAGAGTGGGAAGGGGGGGAATTATATTCTGAACAATGGTGAAAGGGAGGAATGGAGAAAAAAAGGTTGAGAACCACTGCTCTAGGCAAAGATTCCATCCACAGACCTAGCCCAAATATGATATGAAAACAAATCATATGATGTAAGTTGCTTCAGGGTGACCAGGAACCCCAGAATATTGTCTCCTGCTGCCAGTGGCCCTGGACCCAGTTCAAATGACATGCAAATCTTCTGCAATGTCGCATGGGGTCAGTTGTTCCGCCTTACCAGTATCACTTGAAATCAAGCCAAAGTGCAAGATATGGAGGAACATATTTATAATTGTTATGAAGGGTGTCTAGAAGGGGGAAAACCTTCTTTCACATATGTAATGAACATAAGACAGAGGTTGTAGGACTGAACAACAGGGAGGAGTTAATAAAATGGTTGGAAAAGGTAACAAACAATCAAAAAAGGGGATCAAAGCTGAATGAAACCAGTGTAACGCAAGCAGCAGCATAAATGGCTAGAGAAACTGTGAACAATTCTAAAAATCAGAGTCAATTGAATGACTATTGCCCCATAGGGAGGGTATAGAACTGAGGATTCTGTCTTTATCCTCCTTTGGATAAGAAAAGGTGTTAACCCATTTAGCCATGATTTAAACAGTTACAAACAATAAAAAAGGGGATCAATGCTGCATGAAACCAGCGTAACACAAGCAACAGCATAAGTGGCTACATGATCACAGGAGTCAGTCTAGCAGTTTTGAACACTACTTGCAGTTGCCACCGTTTAAAGTAGAGTTTCTCAAGAATGTCATAGACTTGTATGAAGACAAATTTTCAAGACTTACGATTCTGAGAACTGCTGTATCAGCCCAATGGATAGTAGCATCTAGCCTAGGGTTGCCAACTCTGGGTTGGAAAATACCTGGAGATTTTTGGGGCGGTGCCTGAGGAGGGAGGGGTTTGGGGAGGGAAGGGGCTTCAATGACATACAGTCCAGTTGCCAAAGCGGCCATTTTCTCCATGTGAACTGATCTCTATCGGCTGGAGATCAGTTGTAATAGCAGGAGATCTTCAGCTAGCACCTGGAGGTTGGCAGCCTAATCTAGCCACTGGGTTTGTAAAAGTTATACAGTTATATAATCAGTAGGTTTACATCCACCCACATGGTTTTTATTTCTTAGTACTCTCTATTAAGAGGCAATATGAGATCAAGATATGCGGTATCTAGGCCACATAGCAAGACTACCATTAGAGATCTGGATAAACTGGCATTAACAGTTAGGATTAGGCACAGTGTAAAGATGATAATACGTTTAATTAAGTCCGTGTCTTGGGACCTGGGCCACAAAGATGTATTATGCATGGTAACTTTAACCTCCTTTATTCCCCATTTCAGCCAGTATGCACAATATTTCATTCCTTGGAAGCTCAATGCTGTTTTGACACAAAACAAATCCGGCTTTTCCCATTTCTCTTCTGGCCCGAATTGAACCGTTCATCCTGGCTCATTCCAGAGTCACAGAGCGTGCATACTCCGTCCTCGGGTTGAGCTTCCCCATGCCATCACGCCCCACCCTTTCCCAACTCCTTCCTCAAAGCAGCATGCCGATGGTTAAACAGGGGAAAACAGAAGGCTGGCTTCTCTCACAGCCAATCACAAAGCAGTGTGTAAAGAGGCGGGGATTCAAGTGCTTCTTGCTTCCTGCTACCTTGGAGCTCTTTCTGAGCAAAAGTAAGGCTTTTTTAAAATGAGGCTTGGATTTCTCCCCCCCCCTTCTTTCAGATAACTCCGTTTTTTGTTCTTAAAATGCTTTTTTATGCGGCAGTTGGGTTTGGGGGAAAGGAAAACTTCTCTCACGGGGAGCACTGCAAAGTAAGCCAATTACAGAGAAGCATTTAAAGGGGTCGGAGTTGATTTGAGCTTGGGAGACTGTTTTTCTGTATTCATGGTTTGATTAGCACACAGTTCCGTCCCTGATCATTCAAAGCCAATGCATACAGTTTCCCCCAACTCGGGTTACTTTAATGTGTGATGAACCGAGGTCCAAGCAGGGAGATCCAACCCATGCATAAAAGACCAAAGTCTTGGGAAGGCAATTTCATCACACATGCACCTGATTACACAAAATCACTGCAGATTTTGGCCTTCTCTTTCAGAATGAAGAAGTGGTTTTATATGCCACTTTATTCTACCAGAAGAAGAAAAAGAGTTGGTTTTTATATGCCAACTTTCTCTACCACTTAAGGAAGAATCAAACTGGCTTACAATCACCTTCCCCTCCCCACAACAGATACCCTGTGAGGTAGGTGAGGCTGAGAGAGCTCTAAGACAGCTGTGACTAGCCCAAGGTCACCCAGCTGGCTTCAAGAGTAGGAGTGGGGAAACCAACCTGGTTCACCAGATCTGCATCTGCTGCTCATGTGGAGGAGTCGGGAATCAAACCCAGTTCTCCAGATTAGAGTCCATCGCTCCAAGTAGGGTTCCCAGGTCCCTCTTCGCCACCGGTGGGAGGTTTTTGGGACAGAGCCTGAGGACGGCAGGGTTTGGGAGGGGAGGGACTTCAATGCCACAGAGTCAAATTGCCAAAGCGGGCATTTTCTCCAGGTGAACTGATCTCTGTCGGTTGGAGATCAGTTGTAATAGCGGGAGATCTCCAGCTAGTACCCGGAGGTTGGGAAATCTAGCTCCAAACCACCGCTCTTAACCACTACACTGGCTGTCACTGTGAAGGCAGACTGGCCTAACCAGAGAGCTCCCCACATTCACAGTAAGTTCAGAGATAACCATCAGATCCTTCTTCAGCATTTGACAAATACAGCTGTTGCTACAAGAATGTGAAAGACTGCAATTATCAGTACAATGTGAAATTCTGAATCACATGTTTTTTTTTTTTAAATAATCTACAAATACTATTTGTAAATACTTGGTTTCAGGCCTGAATATACAAAAACAAATAGCTGTAGACTGTATAAGGTGGAACACTTTGTTGGAAAGGATGTTGGACTAGATGGACCACTGGTTGGATCCAGCAGGGCTCTTCTTATATTCTTATTTCTTCTATGTAGGATTTATCTATTTAAATCAGCACATAGCACATCCATATTTCACTTGAGTTAAATGTTTCACCTTCCACTTCCTGTTTCAGCTTAATTGACTATTTGTATTTTTTTATTATACAAATGCACAGTTCAAGGGAAATGTAGTAAGGCCAAGGACATAATTTAGTAATCTAGACACCTGCCAAACAGTGTTTGTCAGGAGGATGAGATTAATTCTTGAGTTCCAGATGCTCAGTGTCACTTATTTCCCATAAACCTAGATTAACTGGTCATATAAACAAGCTTTTGCAATCATTGTACATTACAATGGTGTACGTATTTAAAGAACTGGGTCTGGAGAAAATCCTTGATTCAGCAATTGCCAATTCCCTTCCCCTTGTGAGGCTTCATTCTTTACATTTTATAAGCTGGAACTGCTGCTAACTATTCCTTGCTGATGGTGGTGAAATATCTATCTATCCTGTACAACCCAATCCTATCCAAGTTTCCACAGAAGCCAGCCCCACTGGGGTCATGGGTCTTTGTCCCAGGAAGTGTGGATGAATCTAATGGTTCACTGGAATGGAAAGCTAGTCCCATTTCTGTAATGCTGGGTCTTACAGTCATCTGATCTCATTAAAGATGGAAGGAAGGAGCACATAGGATTTAGAATGTCCTCCTTTTGAGGGATAACTTACCAAATAAGTCTACCATCAGAACAGAAGAATGGTTATTCACTCATTTCCCAAGTTCAGTCTTGATTATTGTTTCTCACTGGTGTTAGCTTAAGTTCTTTCCCCCTTGTAGACTTGCAATGAACCAAAAAGGACACAAATATGTAATGTTCTGAAAGCCCTTCTAAAGGAAGATCATGAGATTTGCCTTGCAAGAGTAGGGAGGAATTTTGTATTTACGTTATTTAAAGTCCACAGCATGAGACATTCAACATAAAATACAATAGGATTAGGGTTGTAGAACCAACCAAAAACTAAAAAACAGAATTGAAACAAAGCATTAAATACTACTATCCTACTTACAGTAAACTATACACAGCATTACAGACAACAGTCTCATATAATTTGTCCAAGTAACATTGTGAATCATTTTGTGCAATGCAACCCTACTGCCTATGTAGAAAAGCCCTCTTGAATGTGGGGAACACGAGTTATTTAGCAGATTTAAGTGTCCTCTGAAGTCTTCTAGGATGTTCATTCATTTTTGTAATGGTTCAGTTCTTGGTATATGGATTCCAGGTAGGAGGGCTGAGAAATATCTTGCCATACAGCCACTTTTGGTTAGCATGGACCTAAGAAGAGTCCTGCTAGCCTGGATCAGACTGAAGATCCACCTAGTCCAGCATGTTACAGTGGCCAAGCAGATGGCCCAGAAGGCCCATGCCAGGGGGACAGAGACCAATACCTCCCTCTGGTGTTGCACCCCAGCACCTGGAGGCATGCTGCTTCCATGGAGATTCCATCCAGAGACCATGTGGCTAACAGCAGCCAGCCACCGCATCCCACGACAGCAAGTCCTGCAAGCAAATTGCACCTTGTGTGGCCAAATCCTTTATTGTGTCTGTCCTGAATCTGCTGCCTTTCATTATGCACATGAAGTGAGTGCTGTGTGTTATGACAATCCTGTAATGTGTGTATGTGTATGTGTGTGTATGTTGTAGAGAATGAAGAATGGTACTGAGTACTTAGCTACTATCCTTGTTGGAACATAGCACATTTTCCCAACCTATCTGTGATTTTATTGTGGATTGTCACACACACATCTTCTCAACACATAATTTATCAGATCAAACTTTAAATGCCTTTCACATTTTCTATTTTAAACCAAATTCTCCAGTTCCTTCCCTCGTTTTTCATATCCATCCATGGTCTCTGGGACCACAACAAAAGAGCTCAGTATCCTTGTTCTGACACTCAGCTGGACAAGCAGGCAAAAACCCTGCCAAAATTATGTAAAGTCGTAAATAACTAAGTTTTTAGCTCACAGAGTAACACTTCCTCCAGATGTGATACAGAAACCACCAAAAGTCTGACTTGCTGTCTTCAGCTATAAATTACTGTTGAGGCTCTGATGAAAGGAACTGAGGAACAACCACAAAACTGTGAGATCATTATGATATAAATAACTGTGGCATTAATAATTTACTTAAACACTATCAGTTGGCTAGACTACTCCACTACATACATATATCGAGGGAAATAACTCAGTTCCATGATATAGAGCATGCAACATGATGCATCTTTCACCAATAAGTTTTCCTTGATGCTTTAGGGAATTATTATTCACATAAAGCTGTTTATTTTAAATGCACAGCGGGTTGTCCTTCCAGTTTCATTTTCACACAAAAATATATGCCAAAACTCTGGGCTGATGATACCCTAATTTGAAAAAGAGCAGAACTTCAGATTTTATGAACTTTTCATTTTATGAACTCAGAGCATTAGGAAGAGATTTGGCAGTTGTAATTTATTCCAGATATTTCGTGAGAAGAAAAGAATATGTTTTCTCAGATGTATAGCCAGTAGGGCTGGAAGCCGACCTGCCTTTGTGAAACTTGAAATTACTTTGATATTCAAATAGAAGTGGTCAAAGTTTCACTCAATCACCAGGGTTTCCACCTCACGTTCACATGCTTTGTTGCTCTTGGGACCTCTTCCAAGCATGGCCAGAAAGCATGATGTCCTTCTCAGCCTTTGTGTCTTCAACCTGCATCTTGGCTCGCCCAGTGTTTTATCTGACGTTGATTTTCTGGTTTTATTTGGATATCTTTATGATCATTGAAAACCTTCACTCTCTTGAAAATGAGCTCCCAAAAGGTAGAGGGCTGGTTTAAATGTTACATGAACTACAAGGACTCTACCAGGGAACACTTATGCACAGAGGTGACTTCATCTAGTTGGTGCACATATGAAAGTTAGCATGCAAATTTTCCAATTTCTATGGAGAATCATCATATCCCTACCAGTTGGCATTAGGAACGTGTGATAGCAATACAGGAAAACTCCATGCAGTTCTGGGAAATCCCATGATGAACACACACACACACAACTGGACATAATGGCCTGTGGCTGAGTATGGTTGTGGTATGTAGCATAACCGTTAATCCAGATCTGAAGCTGGATGGGATTCTTAGACCTTCTTAGGATTGCTGTTCAAAGAGTCTGATTCAGTCAAAGGTGGCTTTATGTGATTAAATTAACTGCACTAGAGAGAACATTTGTTTTAAATTACAAATTGGGATTTCAGGAGCATACTTCAGCTGCTTTCTACATATCCAAAATTATGGTTAGTCTTCTCCCCAGTGGGATAATATTGAGTCAGACCACAACAGACTATTATGGGTGAAGTCACCATTTGTGTACCAGAGAATCTTGCTAAGGGGAAATATAATCTTAAGAGAAGGTGGGGGACATATAACTCAACCCTTTCTGAACTTCTGATTCATCCTTGGCCTTTCACAATATTTGGAAACATTTGATTAAAGAAAAAGGCTTTTTTTTTGTTAAATGCTGCCTTTGGGTTACTAAAATTACTACCGGGGCACTGGGAAATTGCTAGGTGATAAAACTGCATGTATCATAATCACCATGTGATTTCTAAAACTCATCTCATTTACTGTTTAGATTTTTTTCTATGCTGCACAGTGCTTGTCAAGAGATGATTTCTGACCTGGTTTTAGTTTGTTTAATGTTTTTGTTTTGGTCTTCTCTGAGTTCTCTTGTGGGATGAGCAGCAAAATGGTATCCTACACACATTTTTGTAGGAAACTACTTGAGTTTAATTTTCCCCACTTAAAAAAAATTAATTACTCTCAAGATGTCAAATTCACTTTAGTTGGATAACTTCAGAGAAAGCAGAATTAAGATTTTAGCTTATAGAGATTTAGCATAAAGCTTCAAACTCATTCCATGTGCTCCTGCACTCTTTCATGGCAAACCAGAGGATCATACAGATAGCCAGGCCCCATTGGTAGATTATGAAGGGCAATAAATAATGATTTTTCTCATAGTTTCTACACCTTTACAACCATCTTGTGCCTGACAATGTGAGAACTTCAGTGGGACTCATGATCTCTGAGGCCTTTGGTATGTAATATCTTGTATGTTTTGGGTGTTCTTGAACTCAAAGAAAAGTATTTCTTCATATATATACATTTTTTGCCATGAATCCTGTTTTAAAATCATTTTACTCTCTAAATATGCAACACAATTTATAGCACATTTGGTATTAAACACTTGTCATGATTTGTAGTCTTCTACTATTGCCATGGCCCTGACCTGGATGGGCCAGGCTAGCCTGATCTTGTCAGATCTCAGAAGCTAAGCAGGGTCAGCCCTGGTTAGTATTTGGATGGGGGACCACCAAGGAATACTAGGGTTGCTATGCAGAGGAAGGCACTGGCAAACCACCTCTGTTAGTCTCTTGCCATGAAAACCCCCAAAAGGGGTCACCATAAGTCTGCTGCAACTTGGCGGCACTTCACACACACTATTACCATGCAACTGAGTAGTGCAGGGGGGGAAAGAATCCATATATCTAATTTAAATAGAGTGTTGTCGAAGGCTTTCACGGTCAGAGTTCATTGGTTCTCGTAGGTTATCCGGGCTGTGTGGCCGTGGTCTTGGTATTTTCTTTCCTGACATTTCGCCAGCAGCTGTGGCCAGCATCTTCAGAGGAGTAACACTGAAGGACAGTGTCTCTCAGTGTCAAGTGTGTAGGAAGAGTAATATAAAGTCAGAAAGGGGTTGGGTTTGAGTTGAATCATTGTCCTGCAAAAAGTAACAAAGGTAATGTGCTATCATTGTCCTGTAAGTATCAAGATAATGTGCCAATGAGGGTGTGGTATGTTAATATGGAACCATTGTATCCTGAAGTGATCTGTTAATGTGTGAAATCCAAAGCTAATCTGCATGGCTATTGTTGACTGAGCTGCGGAAAGGCGCAAATGTGTTTTTAATGGCTTTAAACAGCCAAATTTTTTCCCCGAACTCCAAATCTCACACCGAATGGCACGGATCTGAATAGGGGGAGTTTGGACTTCGGCATTTCCTGAATAAAAAAGGGGCGGATTTTGCCTAATCCTAATTTTACCGAAATCTTTTTTTCAACAATCCTATTGGAGACCTGTGTGCCCTATTATGCTCTCCGTACTATCACAAAGAGTGCAACAGGGTCCAAACTTCAGGAAAAAATTGTATAAAAATTATTTTTATAATTGTCAAACCATCAAACCATTTTATCTGAGCCCATTGCAAATGGTGTTAAATTGAGCTCACCCATTGCTATAACTATATGCCATCTGGAAATAAGGCCATGATCCATAGATTTTTTTAAATACTATACAGAGCCAGAGTGGTATAGTGGTTACGAGCGGCAGACTCTAATCTGGTGAACCAGGTTTGATGTCCCACTCCTGCACATTAAGCCAGCTGGGTGAACTTGGGCTAGTCACAGTTCTCTCAGAACTCTCTCAGCCTCACCTACCTCACAAGGTGTCCGTTGTGGGGAGGGGAATGGAAGGTGATTGTAAGCTGCTTAGAGACTCCTTAAAGGTAGAGAAAAAGGGGGTATAAAACCCAAATCCTTCTTGTTCTTCTTATACCCCTAGCTAGCTCAAAGCAACTGTATGCTAGTTTGCATGATTGATGGACTGCACTATTTATGGTGTGGCCAGCTAATTTATATTTTTGAATAGAAATCATTACTGGATTGTAAAAACTTCACATTTCAGAAACTCAAAGGAAAGAAATTATTTAGAAATCAATGGCTTCCAATTATGCAAATTTTAAAACACAGATGAAAAAGACTAAATTAAAATCTCATGAAATAAAACAATCATTGTCATAGAAGCTAAAGAGCTAGAGGCAATTTTTCCTAAATAATAATGGTACAGAAGACATTCCAAAAATTGTTTGGGAAATATCAAAAGCAGGTTTTAGCCTCTTTGTGGCAGTTAAAAATAAAAACAAACCAGATTAAAATAAATCAAATATAACTGAAGTCTAAACAAAGAGAGGGTTGAAACTATTAGACATATGTGCCATTTAATTTGACACAGACTAATATTTTACAGTCACAAAATGGAACATTTATGCTCTTGGAAATTTATGGCATAAGGTATTATTAACACCAGACACCCATGGGGATGTTTATTCCAATCATGTAGGGATTTATTATATAATCCATTAGCTCATTTACCGTCTGTACCTAGGAACACATGAAATGTGGCAATTTGTAAAATAAAGTTGCACATGAGGAAACAGTCACAGGCGAGCATACAAATGGCAATAACTTGGATGTTATTAAAGATCTGCCCCACAGGCTAATGTTTCAAAACCAATGGACACTCATAAAAATGCATGGGAAAACTTTTGTTCACACAAAGACAGCACTCATCCATATGAGCGGTGTATTCTAATCTGGTGAACCGGGTTGGTTTCCACACTCCTATACATGAGCGGTGGACTCTAATCTGGTGAACCGGGTTTGTTTCCATACTCCTACACATGAGGCCTGCTAGATGACCTTGGGCCAGTCACAGTTCTCTCTGAACTCTCTCAGCCCCACCTACCTCACAAGGTGTTTGTTGTGGGGAGAGGAAGGGAAGGAGGTTATAAACTGGTTTGATTCTCCTTAAAAGGTAGAGAAAATCAGCACATAAAAACCAACTCTTCTTCTAGTTCTTCTTCACTCTGCCCATTTAACTATACACAAACATGTGCCGAAAGAATGCTCGGCTTGTTCACACATGGTGCGCTATCTCACACACCCGCACAAGTGAGCCAACCTATACATGCCAATTTTTACACAAAGTATTGTACAAATGTAATTCTGGTTGAAGGGGAGGGGAGTAGGCCTGGGGTTGGCAACCGTCTTGGCCCCAATGCCACCCAAACTGCAATGTTAATGGTGTGCTGGCCAATAAAAGGGAGAGACAAGGACAGCACTAGGACAGGCACAATGGAAGCAAACTGGCCACTAGTGAAGCTGCCAGAGTCTGGAGGGCGGCTTACGTCAGAGCTGGCTGTGCAGGTCAGGGAGATAAGGATGAGCCTAAGCCACGCCTGCCATTTCCTCCCTCACCTTGGCCCAGCAGAGTCTCTAGAATGTTGGAATCTCACCTTAGTAACTTTGAACTGAGCACAGTGTTCTGGCATGCTGCTGTTCAACATACATGCTGGGGGTTGCCTATCTTTGGGGTAGGCTGCGGGATCACATGTTCTGTCTGCTGTAACCCAAAGAGCAGGGCATCTTACAAGTGTGGGCAATGTATGCATGTATACCTGACTCTGGTCTTCTGCCAAATTCCATTGTACATTGGGAGGTAAAAATGTCTCACAAACAGCGGCTTTTTTGTGAGACATTTTTACCTCCCAATGTACAATGGAATTTGGTTTGGAGCATGAATACACCCTAGAAAACACTTTGTGAAAGTTTTTTTCTGAGGCTAGCAGTGTTAGTGGTGTGGAACTCAATGCCGGCAGAAATTCCAGAACAACAGTGGAATCATCATGCCTAATACACTTTTTGTCATGAAGTCCCTCCCCTTCCAAAACCCTGCCCTCCTCAGGCTCCATCCCGAAAGTCTCCAGGTATTTTACAAGCCAGAGGAGGCAACCCTATTCTCATGTGACGCTTGTTTCTGGTCCTGAATGACTGTCCTTCTAACACAGGGAATGCTTAAACTCAATCTTCATGATTTTGGAGCAAAATTTTTTTTCAGTGCAACAATTTCAACTCGTTGCCCTCTTTCTACCCCCTTTCCATGTATGCCTTTTGTCTCCCAAGCATGGCACATACCTCTTTCTCCAAGTTTCTGAAATGATGTAGGGGTAACATTAGCAAACTGCTTGTGTGAGTTCAAGGTGAGGCCATTAAGATAAAAAAAAAAAAGGTTTCACACTGCCAGGATAAGTGTGAATGTTTATCAGGGAATTTTATAACTCCTTTTTGTCCTTGAAGACATCTTGCAGTATTTTTTAAAGACTGGAACCACCACAGGTCTCTAGGAATTAAACTGTGGTCTCTAGAAACCATTTAGATTTTAATACAAAATTATGTTCTTTTGATAGCTTTAAAAATCATTCTGTAGAACTGAATCACAGGCACATGATTGCCTGCTTAATTCTGGGTTGAGTTAACCTGCAGAATCTCATTTTCCCATTAAGTAATTTAAAGATTCTCTTCCATAAGGAACTGATTTACTATATCTCTTGAGGCTGTTCTTATTGGGAGAAAGGTTGTGTTCCCTTTTTAACACTCTTTCTATGAGACTGTTGAAGAAGACACTCATTACAGGCAAGAAAAAATCAACTACGTTGCATCCAAAACTAGACAGAAACCCAATAAGCCTACTGCATTTTCATCTCCTTCTTCATAAGATCTCAGTCAGCATTTTCCAATTTGGGGAAATTTCAACCACCCCCTCATCTTTTAATTTTTCGCCCTGCGAACATGGGAGTTCCCCCAAGGTTGTAGAAATATCCCCCTTCGCTGTAAATGACTTTGTCATGTGGATGTTTTAATCTACACTTTTGGCGATGTTTAGAATTAGATATATTGATGAATTTGTCATTAGAACCCATTCAAGATTTATGGAAAATACAGTGTAATAATTTGCTGAGAAAAACAGGGCTTATTCATACATAATCTCAGTATCGGAGCAGAATTGTTTCCATTCACCCCATTACTGACTTCCAGTTCTTTGAGATTTGGGCTAAAGGGAACATATATGCGTACATTCCTATGTGTGTATGCCTAATAATGCACGTCTGTACAGTATTATCATAGGAGTGGCGAAGTGGGTCTCAGAAGATATAACCCGACTCATTTTGTCACCAGTACCAGATATTTCATTTGCCTTCTTCTAGGTGGTGGGGATTAATATTGTCAAGTGTATATCTCATGTTGTTCTCCTATCTACAGCATCCAAGATTGTCTAGAGTGTGTGATCTGAGCAAAAACTGAGTGATAACCCTTTCCCCTTTCCCTCAAAGCTGTCTCAGGGTCTGTAGTACTTCAGGATCTCCTGGCTCAGTGTCTGCTTCTTCTCCTGATGAGGACTAGGGATGCCAGCCTCCAGGTGGGACCTAGGGATCTCCTGGAATTACAGCTCATCTCCAGGCTACAGAGATCAGTTTCCCTGAAGAAATTGGATGTTTTGGAGAGTGGACTCTATGGCATTGTGCCCCACTGAGGTCTCTGTCCTTCCCAGGCTCCATCTCCAAATCACCAGGAGTTTCCCAACCTGGATCTAGCATCCCTAGCCCACCATCCCCTGCCAGTGGTGAGCAAGGACCAGGCAACCCTAATTAGAACCGGCATGAAGACAATGGGCAACCTTCAGGTTCCTCAGCCCCCTATTTTTCTTCTGCTCCCCATCCTTATCTCCCCTGCCCAAGTGTTTGGGGGTTGGGAGAAGCAGTGAGCTTACATGCTCTCAGTATTGCATTCCAATGTCCACTCCAATTCATCCATGCTTACATTCAAGCAGGCAGAGTGTGCTGCGCTACCACAAGATGTCCAAACTCCCTGTTAACATACAATTCTTACCATTCAAAAAGCTCAGTTCATCATATTTGGCTAGAATGTGAGTCCATCTGTCCTTAAGTAGAGAAGAGTGAATTAGACACAAATGGCAATGTAAATGTAAAAAAAAAAAGGAAGGACATTATGTCTGTCTCCAGATGTGTACATATTTAGAAGATGCTTTGAAGTGTGAAGGTTAGAATCTAGGCAAGTAGGTTGTGGAGAAACAAGACAAGCAGACCCGATCGTGTTCTCTCAGCAAATGTTAAATTCATCCATTTACATGAGTATGAGCTTTGGATTTAGATATTTATATATCTTGTACACATATTTCTTTATATTTTATCGATATTTGTATTGAAAAATTGAGTAGTAACAGCCATTGCATGCCCACACAGACAACTACTAATAATTTCCATAATGATAAGACAAAAGATAAAAATTGATTGGCCTACAATGTTGTTTTTTCTCTTTACTAATGTTGATAGATCACGATGGGTAGCAGTGTTAGTCTGTCTATAGCAGTAGAAAAGATCAAGACTCCAGTGGCTTTTTAAAGACTAACAAAATTTCTGGCAGGGTATGAGCTTTTGTGAGCCACAGCTCACTTCTTCATATTTGGCTAGACTGTGGGTCCATCTGTCATTAAGTAGAGAAGAGTGAATTAGACACACAATGGCAATGTAAATGTCAAAAGCAAGTACCAACATTACCAATGCTAATTTCTCCATGCCTATTACACTTCTGCATCTAGGGTTGCCAGGTCCCTCTTCGCCACTGGTAGGAGATTTTAGGGGTGGAGACTGAGGAGGGCAGGGTTTGGGGAGGGGAGAGAATTCCATGCCATAGAGTCAAATTGCCAAAGTGGCAATTTTCTCCAGGTGAACTGTTCTCTATCGGCTGGAGATCAGTTGTAATAGCAGGAGATCTCCAGCTATTACCTGGAGGTTGGCAACCCTATCTGCATATCACACCTAATCCAATCATGGCTGCTAATGTCATTTACTTGCTTTTGACATTTGGTAATTGTGTGTCTAATTCACTCTTCTCTACTTAAGGATAGATGGACTCACATTCCAGCTGTATCCGAAGAAGTGTGCTGTGGCTCACGAAAGCTCATATCCTGCCAGGCATTTTATTAGTCTTTAAGGTGCTACTGGAATCTTGCTCTTTTTCTACAGCTAATGTTGATAGTTCTTGTTAATAATGATTCACAACCTTTCAAAGTTACCAAGACTTTATGTGGTAATCTTGCTATGTATATAAATATTTGACTCCTGCTTTTGCCATTTTATATGATCAGTCAAGTTTCCAGTCCATAATGGCATTATCTAGCTGTGTATTACAGGGGGAAATGTACTGTTAAGGCAGGGGTGGGGAAACCAAAGATAATCCAAAGTGTTAAAGATTTGTTGCCAAAGATTTGGCAACAAGCCAAATCTGGGCAGGGACAGTGGGACAATGGGTTCTCAATATTGTTTATCTGAAATAATAGCCAGGAGGTTGACAAAAATTAACTGAGGAAAAGTACACTTAAATGTTAATTAAAGCTTAAGACCACCCAGGCTTTTTAATGACTCCATCACATTAAATTTCACAATTCACAAAAATTCATCGGCTTATGGGTGCCCAAAAGAATAGTAGTCTCTAATTATAATGTGGTAAATTTCAGTACATCATAAGATCAACCCTCAGCAAACTCTTTGGCACTGATCCAGAGGGAATTAGTCATTTCTAAATCCCTTTGGTATTAATAGGACAAGTTATAACAAAGTTGCCCCACTGAACTCAGAAGGATTTACGTATGACTAATGTTCTCTGGGATTGGGTCCATTGAGTTGTTATCTTTTATGCTAATTATCATGCAGTAATCACAAAAAAAAACAAGAAAAGTAAAAGGAATTTGTTGAAGCCCCACAGATGTATGGATGCATCACAAAGGCAATAATCCCCAATCTCTGTATGCAAAATTAGAGAGCTGTACTCAGATTTTAACATTCGTTACCTTCCAGTTTTTCCCTATGAATTTCCTTTTTAATTACAGCACATTCCTCAAATGCGCTGGAGGCCGCGGCGAAAGGCCTTAGGAGGCCGATGAAGGCCTCTGCCAGCACAGGGGCCTACACTGCCAGCGCCTGGTTGGTGCACACTGGCGTGAGTGGCCCCAGCGTCGGCGTGCAGGCCCAGACACTGGTCCCCGGCTGCGACAGCGCTGGGCCCGGCCACCGCTGCAGCCTCCCGCTGGCCTCCGGACGCCATCACAGGACACGGCGGCGAGCCAGGAGGCTCGCCACCCCAGGAGACATCCTGGGGCGTAACGGCGCCGGGCAGGGGGTGGGGCCGATGTTAGTCGGCCTCCCAAGCCATTTCGGCTTGGGAGCGCGTTTTTGCAAATATACGTCAGCTTTTTGCTGGCGTATCTCCCGTGCAACCCTCATAGGGTTGCACAGGATTTTGGTGCCGGGTAGAGGTTTCAGCGGTGCTGAAACCTCCTTAGGGGGCAACGCCGCTGGGTTGCCTCCTAAAACCAGCGCAGGCATTCCTTTCAGGAATATGCTGTTAATTTCCTTCCAATAATCAATTTCTTCCCAGATTTGCTTGATTAATTTCCCTTCCCTAAATTAATGTCCTATGAGTTTTTCCACAGCAATTTTTCTCTTCTAGCGGAGCCACCTACTTTGCTTTGCTTTGCAGACCTAGAATACCCATGCTTTCCCATTTTTTTCCATCTTAAAGAAAATCAAAGGTGGAAATTTAAAATCAGGAGTAGTCCCATCTGTTGGATGCACGAATGTACAATCTGCCTTTTACAGACAAGTAGAATCTTCATCTCATCTGTTTGTGCCCTCTGCCAGTCTAAAGACTCAAAACAACCCAGATTGTTTTGCCATGGTGATGTTTGCAGTTTTCTAATTGGCTGTTTGAATTGTTTGCAGTGCTTAGAGTTGCATGGCCACTCATCTCCCAGAGACTTCATGCCTGTTCTGTTGAAGCCTGGCAGTGGCCCTCTCCTGAACTATGTTGCCTGGCCACCACAATAACACGTGTCAGCACCGTTCCAGACATACAGCAAGCCCTAGATGCAAAGGGAAGGATGCATGCATCATCCTGCGAGACTGGCACCAAGGATCCGCGGGCAGGACGACCCCTCCGAAATGAACCAGAGGGAATCCATTTTCCTGCAATCCCATCCTAGTATCCAGCAGATGCCAGTTTGCAAGGAACAACTAGACACGTAGCCAGCCCCCCATCTGCATGACTAATGATCCATTGGAAGCCCCAAGGTATCAGCACCAAAGAGACCGCACCTCAGGCGACTAGGAAATGACTCACCCCAGATGCAGCTATTCACGCCTTTGTGTCAAACTCAATAAACCCATCAACGATGGTCTCCCAGACCTCCCGGAATTGTGCAAAGCCCATAGGTTCTAGTTAGCCTGTCTAAATCACCCATCGCCCCACCCCAGGAGCCGATCGTTAACGCTATTGTCTATCTTTGTTTGCCATGGGAACCACAAGGGGGTAAGCCCATCATCCCCCATCCCAAAAAGAGTATAACTGGGGTAGTTTTCAGCCATAAGCTATCCTTCTCTGACCCCTCTCATACTTGCCGTCACTCTGTTGGTATGGGTTTTGCACAGCCCAGCCAATATCCCCTCCCGACTTGCTGGTCAAGCCCTGGGAATCCCTGTCCCCCTCCTTTCTATTAGATGACCGGAATCCAGGACATCTCTGCTGCTAGACCAGGTGTAGTATTATCCCTCATCACGGAAACTGCCACATTGGCGAACGTCTCTTTATTCAATACTTCACTTCCTAGGCTCTGATTTTATGTTGTGTACGTGTTGGTGTATTGCTTGTGCACATATTTT
Source organism: Euleptes europaea (assembly GCF_029931775.1). NCBI lineage: Eukaryota > Metazoa > Chordata > Lepidosauria > Squamata > Sphaerodactylidae > Euleptes > Euleptes europaea. Next base: position 36,811,087 of record NC_079316.1, read on the forward strand.
AAAGTAAACTTCTTAAAAGAAACCATTGCCTCCGCCTCTTGTTTGAATCTTGGAACGGACTACCGTAAACAAAGGTTAGATCCTGAGGTTATGCCCCGTGCCGGTTACTGATTTGCTAATTTCCCCATATCAATATTCATAACCAAGCATTTTGGCTAACACAGTTGAATGGATCAACTGGGCAAAGGGACACTGTAGAAGCCCAGTGTTTTGGCATAGGCTTCCCCAGAGGGTTGCTGGGTAAAGAATCTCCTTTTAGGGGGAGCTTTCCCTCATGTGATTACATACTGGTCCCCACTTGTTAGTTATTCTTTCCAAAGCTCCAGACCATTCTTTTTTTAAAAAAGCGTTAAAAATATTACACTGGAAAACTGAGTAATGGCCATCCATATTCCAGGTAAGAGTGGAAAGTGGTCATTATGATGCAGAAAGAAGAAAATATTAGAGGCCAAAACCTCTGATATTTCCCAGTTTTAGATAAAATATGGGGAGCTGGTTCTGACTGAATTTTCATTAAAGCTGAGATTTATCTCTGGTGATTTGAGCCAGCCATTGCAGGCTCTCTCAGTGATAAATCAACTCTTTATATAATATTCTACATCTAAGGTACCGTATTTTTCGCTCCATAAGATGCACTTTTTTCCTCCTCAAAAGTGAGGGGAAATGTCTGTGCGTCTTATAGAGCGAATGTGCGCACAGAGCCGGCTGGGCGTCCTGGGAGGCGGCCGGGGAAAGCCGCCTCGCACCGTTCCAGCGCGCCCAGCCGGCTCTGTGCCCTGCCCACCTCTCAGCTGGGAAGCGGGGGGGGGGAGCACAGAGCCGGCTTGGCGCGCTGGAACGACGTGAGCTGGCTCTGTGCGCCTGCCTGCCTCCCAACTGGGAGGCGGGGGGGGGGGGGCGCACAGAGCTGGCTGGGTGCATGCGCTGGCTCACTCTGTGCGGCCCTGCCCGCCTCCCAGGGCATTCACTCCATAGGACAAGTTTTTAGAGGAGGAAAACAAGATTTTTTCTTGTTTTCCTCCTCTAAAAACTAGGTGCATCTTATGGAAAGGTGCGTCCTATGGAGCGAAAGATATGGTAAATCTAAAGAGGTTGTACTTCAAAGCGTAGTGGTATAGTAAATGCACAATTAATTATTCCTTCCATTTGTATTATCCAGTGCTCCTAACTTGAGCCATGATCTATATAAGGACTGAAGATACCTTTTCAAAGGCAAAAGTCCAGTGTCAGCATTCTGTCTGAATTGTTCTGCTCTGCTTTAGTTTGCCACTGAAAGACAACCTATTTTGCCACTGAAAGTCAGAAGAACCTGGGCAACAGAAGCAGGAAGAAACCACCTTCTTCTTGCCAAGCAACTTGTTTAGGGCTGCCAAGTCCCTGTGGGAGGGGATTCTCTGCCCCCAGCTCCCATTTACCACTGCCGGTTGGAGTGGTGGTGGAAGAACAATAAATTAAAATATCACCGGTAGGCTGAGGGCCTGATGTTACTTCCAGACAAAACCCAGAAGTAATGTCATTCTTCCAGGAATTTCTAGAGTTCATAGAGAGTTGTGGTGTCACTTCTGGGTTTTCCCTGGAACAGACCTCACGCTGTTGCTGACAGTGCCCCCCATCCCTGTCTCCTTGCCCCCCAGTGTCCAGCAGCCTGTCGACCATAAACCTGTTCTTTATTTCAAAGTACAGTTACAATGCATTCCTAGCAGTAGAAAAGACATTAACAGTGCAAACTGAAATAGAGTTACACCCTTCTGAGCCCATTGATGTCAATGGGCATAACTCTGTTTAGGATTGCATTAGATCACGATGAATAGCCATCTATTCTAGCCATCTAGCCATCTAGCCATCTACTGTCACTAGCAGTAGAAAAGAGCAAGAGTCCAGTAGCACCTTAAAGACTAACAACATTTCTGGCAGGGTATGAGCTTTCCTGAGCCACTGTGGCTCAGGAAAGCTCATACCCTGCCAGAAATGTTGTTAGTCTTTAAGGTGCTACTGGACTCTTGCTCTTTTCTACTGCTAGTGACAGTAGATGGCTAGATGGCTAGAACAGATGGCTATTCATCGTGATCTAATGCAATCCTAAACAGAGTTATGCCCATTGACATCAATGGGCTCAGAAAGGTGTAACTCTATTTCAGTTTGCACTGTTAATGTCATGACACTTTTTTTAGGGTGTCATAATATCTTTTTCTGTTGGAGCTATCCAGATACCAACCCAACCTGCATTTCTCTCTTTCTTTGCCCCGTTTCCAGTGATAACTGAGTACACATGGAAGGACTGGGTCATCAAATGGAAGGGGGTTTATAAAGGGGGAAAAATCAAGCACATTCAGGGTTCCATATAAGTCGTTGTTGTGTTATCATTGTTGTAGTAGTAATAGCATCAGCAGTAGTAAAAGCTCAAGTGTAATTTATGGGTTCCATTAATGGGTTTAGTCATATCTATCACATTTTTATCCTGCCCTTTGAGAGCCACTGTGGTATAGTGGTTAAGAGCAGTGGTTAGGAGCGGTAGACTTAAATCTGGAGAATCAGGTTTGATTCCCTACTCCTCCTCATGAGCGGTGGACTCTAATCTGGTGAACCGGGTTGGTTTCCCCACTCCTACACATGAAGCCTACTGGGTGACCTTGGGCTAGTCACAGTTTTCTAAGAGGTCTCTCAGTCCCACCTACCTCACAGGGCATTTGTTGTGGGGAGGGAAAGGGAAGGTGATTGTAAGCTGGTTTGATTCTTCCTTAAGTGGTAGAGAAAGTCAGCATATACAACCAACTCTTCTTCTTCTTCTTCCTACTCCTCCTTCTCCTCTTCCTTCTCCTCCAAAGAGCTCATGAAGACTTACAGAGTTCTCCCTTCCAATGTTATCTTCAGACATGCTAGGCTGAGAAAAATGGTTTGGTCCAAGACTGCCCAGTGAGCTTCAAGGCAGATTGGGGGATCTGAATCCTATCCCAAGTCTTTAGAGTTTTAGTGTACATGAAAGAATAAAGTGTTGGTTATATAAGAGGCAAGGATCTTCTGGAGGGCAGTTGAGGGTTCTATAACTATCACTACTACTACTACTACTACTACCAGGAGAGGACCAGCCTGCAACCACAAAGGAGGGAGTGTAGGAAGAGGGGGAAAGCCAGATAGCCCCACACTTCTGTGTCTTTTCTTGGTACCTCCTGCAATTTTGCTGGTCCCAGGTACTTCTGTCTGCATGCCTACCTGCCTCTGCTGGGCTGGGGACATCCATGCGCAGGTTGCCTGTGTCTGAAGCCATCCCAAATATCCTCTCAAGGGCATGGATGAAGTTCATCTTGAATAGTGAAAATATGATGTAGCTACAGGCATGCCTGTCACTTACTCTGAATGCATACCTGTAGCGTCTTGACTTCTTCTTGATATTGTTCACATTTTTCTTCTGTCTCTACATGGTGGATTTTCCAGGAAACATGGCAAATCTATCTATGAAGCAAAACCAAGGTGAAATAGGAGCCACAAAGACTCAAGTTACTCAGGGTACTAGGACACTCCTTCGAGTATATGTGGACTTCTGTTTTATCGTCTAACCATACAAATAGACATTGATCAGAACCCGCCTCCCCAAAGCACACAAAGTCCATACAACAAGGGACGTTTTGGTCTATATATTTTTCAGACTCCCCCTTCTCTTGCCACTTCACAAATCTCTTCTGAAAATATAAGGTCTTTCAGAGATATACTATGCCATGTGGCTCTGTTGGAAGTCAATCAAGCACGCTCAAGTCATGAACATCATGGACATCCTATATCACTCTTTAACAGCGCATTCCTATCCAAGTTACTTCAATCTAAGCTCACTGAAATCAGTGAACTTTGGAGGGAGTAACTTTGCATAGGCTTGTACTATAGATCCTGTTTCTTGACTTCTCAAGGACAATGAATAAACAACTCATGTTCCTTGTACAGTATGCAATGAATCTGAATTTGAAATGGCCCTCTCCTTTTCTACAAAAAAAAGTTTTAAAGATTGTATTTATCCTCTTATTTTAGCTTTTCCCAGACAACACATGTTGAATATTGACACCATTAATCAGAAATAAAAAGATGAATATTTAAACTATTGCTTTTATTATAGTTACACTGGTGCACAAATAAATAAGCACGAAGTTATTGTAAAATATTGTCAATGCACTAAAGAAAGCAAAACTGATCTTCAAACAACATCTTATTACTTCCAAAGTATCAAAGTACATTTAATTACATCTTACCTAAAAAAAAAACAAGTACAAAAGATGGAAAGAAATTAATATGTATTCAAATTGTGTATATAGAAATGGCTAATACATGGTTACAGTTATCATCTATTTATTCCATACATATTTCAGGCACATACCTGACATTTCTAATGAAATATGAAAAAGCAATATGACATTCAGTTTTAAAATATTGGTAAACATATTACATTGGAATGAACATGTTATGGTTTCTTCTCATTTAAAAACCCTGTTGCTTAAAAATGTAGTGCCATTGGCCACTTAAAAAAAACATACTATTTAATACCGTCAGCTTTAACCTCTTTTTAAAAAGAGCAATAAAGTAAACATACATTTTCTAATATACGTAAACACATTTTTAGTGCAAGAATTAACAAGACCTGTGACTTTACTGTGCTTTCTTGAAATCACAGTGCACTTGACACAAAATTGCTACACTAGAATGTTTAACTTTAGAAATTTAAAGCAAAGTTAAGTGCATACCAAACGTTTTCATATATACAGTCGGTATAAGTGTGTGGGTGTATACATGTGACCTGGATGTTATACAGATTGCATATTTAAATACAGCTTTGAATGAGTTCATGTTGCTACCTTTTATCATTCTCTCCCTGTTGAGATGCTAGAGAACATAGAAAATGTTGAAATAGTATTTGGTTGTCTTGGAGGCAACACCACTTTTCCATGACAAGCACTATCTCTTAAAATCGGGGACAGGCAACACAGTCTTGGGGGTGCCGTTTTCTAGATAGTGAACTTCCAACTTCTACAAAGAAATTTGGGCAGTAAGGACTTCACAGACGAGAAGAACATGAGCTTGAATGGGATGGTGCCTCCAGCTCGGGGTGGAGGTGGGTGAAGAACTAATGTGCTTCCTGAAAGATGCCTTTGTGAGGCAGGCTGGAGTCCTTTGTCTTTCCAGAATGTCCCTGAGATAGCAATGCAGCCATTAAAAATGATTCTGCCATGGCACCCAAGTAAATCTATGTTAGAGACTGCATCAGGCATGTAATCTACCAACTGGTCCTCCCTGTCTTAATATAGCATTAACAGTGCTGTCCTAAACAGTGTTACACCTTTCAAAGTCTATTGAAGGACAGTGTTTAAGTGTCACAATGCAGCTTTCATTCTTTCAGCTAAAGGTAAGACATGCATATGCAATGAAATAGGAATGGCAATAAAAGAATGCTTGGCCAGTCTCAACTGTGCCTGACAGTGCCATTCTGAGTGATGCTCAATTGTTATACTAATGATAATAATTGATCATGGACATTGTTGGCATTTTATTAAGTGACAGCGATCCTAAGGTTACATTGGCAGTGGCAAAATTCATTTCAGTCCTTATATCCCTTAAACAATAGATTTAGAATTATGCTGCTCAAGATTTATGAATCAAGGAGCTTCTAAGGGAGAAAGGACAGGACAGGAAAGGAAAATCAGCATTCCCCCATGGGCTTTTTTGGGCCATTGCAGAAATCAAGATGCAATATAAGATGAAATCCCATACTATAGCCCAAAAAAGGAAGACACAGAGAGGACCTGGTAATTCCAAGTTAGGCTTTTGTTACTAAATAATTCTTAGTGGCTACTGTCCATGACTGCATCACTGAAACAAGTAATCTCCTTGAAGATTCTGAATTTGTTCTGGAACAAATGGTGTGAGGATACCTAAAGTGACTTAACATGCAATCTTAAAGAGAGTAACACCCTTCTAAATCCATTTACTTCAGTGGACTTAGAGCAGTGTAACTCTGTTTAGGAATGCACTGTTAATTCCTTTATTAATGATGGTATTATGAAGTCACATAACCCTTACCTCCTATTACTGCAGTATAACTTGCCTTACCAAAGTAGATTTATAATCCCATACATCTGTATTGGCTGATGTGCCTTTGGTGCTAACATAAAATCCATATCTTTTTTTCAAATGAAATTTCATAAACACTGTTGGTAGAGTACCTGACTCCACAGATTTCAAAGCTTAGGGTAAGAATAATGAGATGTTTAAATCAGTGGGTAAATCTTCAAATATATTGCCTTTTCTTACTTTGCTTGAGGAGTTTATTGACAATTTTTCTCTAATTTGAATTACAGTTTCTAAGGAGTATATAACATATTACCTAATTTTTATGGTGTCTATAGTCACTGCAACTGTTCTCTCAAAGAATCATGCTAAAATCACATATGTTCTTAGGAGATCTTGGCCAATGGATGGTCAAATTAGGTCATGGTTTTGAGGGCAGGAAATGTGAAATGGCTGTAATATGGTGAAGTTATTATGGTGGGTAAGAAAGCAAACCTTAACAGTTTAAGAAATTATAGTTTCCCAAAATGCTGTGGCACCTCAACAATTTCTTTTTGGTGTGTGGGTTTTGATGCAGATCTCCTCCTTGTGCTAGTGGTGCTTCCTTCTCTTCATTTGGGAGAGCAGCTTCATGTTTGCACTCACTTGCACCCTTCAATAAAATGAATGAATAACAAAGATAATCAGCTTGGATTTAATAAAAATAAATCTGAATTGGAAAAAAAAATTAATAAAAGGAAATAAAGGACTGATAGGAAGAATGTATAAATTATTAATTGAAACTAGCTTAGAACAAGAAAGAATTAAACCAGTTATGATAAAATGGATGAAGGAGTTAGGATTTAATATTGAATTGGAAATATGGGAAAATTTATGGAAGAGAAAATTTAAATTCACAATAACCAATGAAAGAGAAAACCTATATAAAATGTTTTATAGATGGCATATAACCCCTGTGATAATATCTAAAATGAATAAAGGAGATACGGATCTATGTTGGAAATGTGGAAAGGAAAGAGGTACATATATGCATGTATGGTAGTTATGTAAAAAATTTTAAACTTTTTGGAAAAAAGTACTTAAGGAAACTAATATTTTGATTAACAGTAGAGTAAAAAGGAAGCCTGTATTTTGTTTATTGGGAATTCCACAAAAAATATGGGTAATAATGACAGGGTTATTTGCCAATATAGTTTTGCTGCTGCAAGAATTGTGATAGCTAAAGTTTGGAAGCAAGTGAATAAACCTTCAGTTGCTGACTGGAGAGAGAAATTATGCATGTATATGAGGATGGCCAAACTAATGGAATTCCTACACAGAAAGGACATGGAAGAATTTAAAAAAAACATGGGTAAAGGCCGCCACATATTGGGATAAACTGGCAAAAATGGATTTCACTATTTTACTTAGCGAGTTATAGAAACTAGTTTTAATATTTTGATATATTGTTAATAAGTATTTCATAATAAAAACTGTTTAGACACTTCTTCGGAAGTCGGGTGATGGGTCACTTTTTAAGGTGGGGGGAGGGCGAAGGGGTATCTTTTTGGATTTTATAATCTAGTAATCATGATGGTAATAATTAGTATGTAAAGATACTCTTTTGTATTTTTTTTTTGTATTTTTTATATTAATTTTACTGTGTTTGTTTGTTTTGTGTTATAAAAATTAATAAAAAATTATATTTTTATATCTCAATCAGGGCATGATTCTTTCAAAATAATTTCATATTCGACATGGCTGCTTTCCCCATTATATTTAAACCACATGGGTATACTTTTCTGAGTTACACCGATACATGAAAAGGCAGGGTTTACAGCATCACCCTAAGCAGAGTTACACCCTTCTAAGTCCACTGAAGACAAAGAGTTCAGAAAGATACAACTCTGCTTAGGATAGCGCTGTCAGAACAGCTGCTCATACAACTAATTTATTCAAAGGACCTCACCCATAGGATCTCGATTTACTCACTGTGGATGCTATCGTTACATTTGCTGGATTAGACATTTAAAGGTTACAGTGACCTCAGCCTTTTGAATACTGTTAAAGAAGTCCAACTTGCTGGTGAGGATCTGGGTTGGAAATGCAACTCACAATTTGGTTTTGGCAAGCGAGACACTAATTTAATTTGTACATTATTTTCAGCTGACTGCATGATAACATGAATAATCAGTCATGCAGCAAGGAACACACTTCTAGAAGAAGTCCTTGGATTACTGCTTCTCTCAAAAAACACCATACCACCAAATTCTGAGCACTTTGGATTTTGCCTCCATTTGATTATTTATTTCAACATCTTCTTTGTTATAAATGTAAAGGTATTTTCTTTTGCATATACTTTGCAGAACTTGAAGATTCCTCTCAACAGCAGTGTCATTGCTTTTCTGACATGGGCTGTTGGAGTAGCTGCACATTAGCAACATGTGTGTGTGAAAAGTGCCGTCAAGTCTCAGCTGACATGGCGACCCCAACAAAGGGCTTTCAGAGCAAGTGAGAAGCAGAGGTGGTTTGCCATTGCCTTCCTCTGCAAAGTCTTCCTTGGTAGTCTCCTGTTCAAGTACTGACCCTGCTTAGCTTCCCAGATCTGACACGATCAGGCTATACTATACCATTCTACATACCTCATTAGCAACGTACTGAACCACATACCCATTCCAGCTGTTGCAAATGCACAACTTGTGGTGATATGCACAGATACATATATCTACATCTTTGTGTTGTTACGAAAACATAAATAACAGTACTTAAATACCTGTTAGACACACTTATAAACCCCCACACTTTCTTTTTCTCTCTCTCTTTGTTATACAGAAATTGTCAATTTGGACATCAAAATATACATTAGTTATAAAATATTTAAAAACTTTATTTTTATTCCAGTCTGGAAAGAAACTACTATTGATAAAGTAATAATCAATTTTAGCAATATAGATTACAAAATAACCTACTAACATTTTTCTTTATTTTTGGTCTTATTGATCAGTGAGTGCACGGGCGGCATCACTGTCAATATCATTTGAAAAAAAAAAAGCCAATATGACAATAAAATTCAAATGACGCATGTCTTTTTTCTCTTCTCAGAGAATATAATAATTCTTAAAATGATTGTTAAAAGAGGAACCTTTTCATGCTGCTGAACTTTTAGAAGCATAGATAAAAATTTAAATATACAAAATATATGTGATCACATGAACTCTACCGCAATATGGATTTCCCCCCCTTCTTACCCTACACAGTGCCTTCTGGAAGATACATTAATGCACAGATCTCACCCTCATGTACAGCATATAAACCATCTCTTTCTCCTGTTAAAACCAAGAGGTCATAATTCTTTGGTCACGACATTATTGTCTAGTAAGATGGGTATGATGTCACAGAGGACTATGACCCAATTACAGGATCAACCAGGAATATGACAATGGTTACTCGAGAGAAATGTGCTCTACAGACCCAATCCAAAGGATCAGACTTTCCAAGCTGAAGTCTACCATTTCCATTGACTTTAGTGAGACTTTACACTAATTCATACTAACGCAACACAGGATACTATAGTTTTTTATATATATATATATATATATATATATATGTATATTATAAAAGTAATGTGAAACAACGTGAACAGATTTTGTTACCTTTACTTTCAGGGACCAAAGACAAATGACGATAGCCATTATAGCTGCATTACCATGACTTGCTAAATGAATAGAGAATAACTTTATCATGGGATGTACAGTCTTTAGTCACAGTGAACCCTGGTCTCCGCAAATCATCTGAACAGAAGAAGGAAGAGTTCTCCATCATTCAATAACCTTTCTGCAGCAAACTGAATGTGTATTTTAGGCAACTTAACCCTGCCAGCAACACTCAGTAAATTTGCCCTGATCCAGCTGAGTTAATCCATTCGCTCAAGCCTGTTTCTCCTTCAGGCTGGACACTACTAATCCGTTTGGTCAGGGGGTGCTCTTGCTACCTTTGTATTCTGCTATACTGAGGCTCCAACCCAAAGAACACTTTCCTGTGAGCAAGACCCATCAAATAAAATAGGGCTTACTTCCAAGTCGTCCTGCTTAAGCTTGCTCCCTAAACCGCTAAGTAATTTTGTCAGTCCTGATAAACTTTTGTGAAAAGAGTTGGGGCATTGTATTCATATGCCTTCTCCCCACCCCCTTCCCTCTGGCAGATAGACAGCAATATTTGTTGAAAATAACTCTGTTCTGTTTTCACATCCAAGGATTTTGGATCAGGGCTTCCCAGTACAGTCCATTAAACACTGTAGTAATTTCAATGAGGTTTATACAGGAGGTTGACCGACAACCACACTTGATAGACCGTACTGATTTGCCATTAATTAATACCATTTTCTAAAAGCAAATATACTTTTCAAACAGAAAAATTATGCAGAGCAATTTTGATAATGTGATTTGAACCTCCAAATGAATACTTTTTTAGCCTGCATTGTTATAATTCTCTCCACCTCCTGCCTAAAACATTACAGAAAATGTATCTAATGAATATGGGTACATAACTTCTACAACCCTAGCACCAGTTGGATTTGAACATTTGTACCGTTAAAGCAAAAATGGACAACTACATGCTTTTGTAAGGACACCATATTTGGACAGGGTGAGATAATTCTAAATAGTTTTTTTAAAAAAACAAAACAAAACAAAACCCAACAGCATAAAGGTATCACATAGAAAACAGTTAGACAGCATATGAGTACAATTCTTCATACGTTTTTGCATTATATTTTTTGAAGAGTGTCTTAACTCAGGATTCATGTTGAGAGATTGGCAGAAATATTTACATCTCACTATTTTTCTGGATCCAACAGAATCCTCCTCAAATAGGCATGCCTTCATTTAGTGGGAGACATAGATTTCGCTTCGGATTGCCCGGTGGATACCACTCCAGTCCACTTGAATCCTAGGCAGCTCTTCACCTGAAATTAGGTCCTGGCCACTGTCTTAACAGGAAGGAGGGTTGACACTGCACATTGCAGCCTTGTGCAGAAGACATTCCTCCGCGCTCCTATCATATTGCAGTATCCCAGAAAACAGTTTGTTGTTTGGAATATGGAGGAGGACTGTACTTCTTGGTCCCTGTGTTCTTCTTCCAGCTTGGCAGTATGGGCATGCTGTCCTGTTTGCAAAGTCCTTTCTCGGATTTCTGTCGAGCCTTGATTTCCTTGCACAGGCAACGTTTTTTCTCAATCATTTCCAGCATTGTATGGTCTCCATGCAACCACTGCATACATGTCACCTATTAAAAAAGGCACAAGAGTTTAACTACATATTCAACAAGGTGCTGGTGCCTTGAGAAGATAAGGAAGCATTTTCAACATGTTTCAATGACAAAGCCATTACACCACTAAAAATAAAATTAAATAAAAATAAAAATAAAGGACACATACCCACAGGATGTCCAATGGAAGTCCATTTGCTTACAAGTCCCCTATCAACCCACGAGTACAACTATGTGTTAAATGTGCCCCAGCCTGGATCTAGACCAACACTCCGTCACATGGTAAAATTGTTACTGGAATGAACCATTTCAGACTACAGGTGGGGGTGTCAATAGCTTCCAATGAGGGGACAAAAAAAATCCTCCATAAAATAAATTAGCACATCACAAAGATGACAAAGAGAAAACACTTTTTAACTTCTAGCTTTCTAGATGCAAGGAATTTTATATAGGAGAGGTTTCAGTCTTGCAGTCTTCCCACTCAAGTGACACAAAAAGAGGTTTTTTTGGAGGGGGGGGTTGGGTTTGTTTTACCCATATGATGAGCTCTTTCTTTAGGCCAGGAAACAAGAGACTTTGCTACTTTTTGGAAAGTGGCTTCCAGGTTATAAATCGTATTTCCAACTAACAAGACAGATCAAAAATACTCAGAATATAAACAGGTAGGAGGACATATAGAAATAAAAATTTGGGCGACGATAGGCACCAAGAAAGTAGGTTTGCTTTTCAATAGGTAACAGAATGATATGGATTCCACTGTTCCAAAAATTGTGCCTTTTCATTTCATTCATTGCCATAGTCTGCTATTATTTATTTAATTTCCATCCTTGCCTTTCATTGTGCCTTGCTGGATTGCCACAATATCTTGTCAATGGGGATGCTCTGTTGTACGCATGGGCAACATATTAAAACACCTGAATATTTAATGCTGGGCTTATAAAGGCCCTCATACAAGGCACCTGCTAGTACTACAGTGTTATGTTTATAAATGAAAGGCAATTCACATGATGGAATGTTGGATACTCTTGTGACATATCAGTCATCTGATTTCACTGTAAAGTAGGAAATATCACTACTGGCACTTAATGAAGCATGCAACTTTTCTTGCATGTCTGTTTGCAGGCCAAAAATCTGTTTAACCAGATGATGAAGCAATCAGGTAAACCAGTCAATGAATGGAGAACTCAATTTGTTGAAAATCATAGCAAAATGAACTGGTCATAGGCCACAAGATGGCAGGATTCTAAGCCCATTTGAACACTCATGCCAAGTGAGATTAGGCCATTCATCCCAACTGCGCCCTTATTTCAAGAGGTGAAAATGCTGACTGGGAGAACCATGGCTTCCTCTGTGATAACCACAATACGTTTCTCCCTGAAAGTGCAAAAAGCACTCTCTTCTGTCCATTTGTAAGAGATCTAAGCCCTTCCTTTTCTGCTTAGGTGAATAAAGTTTTTGCAGTTCTTCTGTCTTTGAAGTTGACTGCTCACTAGATTTATTGTTGTGCGAACCACTGCTTGTATTGTTAATTGTTTGGAGGGCAGGAAAAATGCTCTAGAAACATTTTGAATAAATACATCAAAGCCCTATTTTTTTTCAAAGCTAATTGCAGTCAGCTGCACATTTTGCTGTGTGTAGAGGTGCTATGAGTGTTTTGCAATAACAATGGATTTACTTGTTCTTCAGAATTATCTGCAGCATAATTTGTTCAACTGTTTGTAAGTGATGTAATAACCGTTGAGTCGACAACTGCACTTGTGACAACTTATGTTTCATCTTCATTGTTACATTGAGTGGGTATAACTGTGCATGTCACTGTTAATCAGCAACAAATAGAACACAGGACACTCAGAACTGAAATTTATGAACAAGTAATAAGTCAGTGGGTTATTTTGCTATTTGCACTTGTACCCAGGAATGAAGACCGGAGAGACTGACCATGCATTCCTGAGCGGAATGCCTGCACCGCTGTTTGGAGGCAACGCAGTGGCGCTGCCTCCAAAGGAAGTTTCAACCCTGCTGAAACCTTAAGTTTCAACCCTGCTGAAACCTTAAGTATGAGTTAAGTTAGGTTTTATTTAGAGTTGATATACATTACAATTTCCCTAACTTTGTAGCATGGTTTGCTGCTAACAGGCAAACTACATAGTTGAACCTCCATACCCAAGGTGAGTCACCTTGTTTCTTCCCCTCCAACTACCCTCCCCGCTCCTCCCAGAGCCTCGCCAATGATCAGCTGTTTGTCCCAACCAGCTGTTTCATGCGAGGCAGGAGGACAGGGTGCAGTTTGCAGCCTGTTCTGTTTTCATTCCTTCCCTTGTTGCGGTGGTCATCTGGGGATGCTTTTTTCCTCCACCGCTCCAGTTGGTGCCGCCCTACAAACTGGACGTACGTCATCACGTAGATGATGAAGAAGTTGAAGAGTAGGTTTTTATATGCCGACTTTCTCTACCTCTTAAAAGAGACTCAAACCGGCTTACAATCACCTTCCCTTCCCCTCCCCACAACAGACATCCTGTGAGGTAGGTGGGGCTGAGTGAATGTGACTAGCCCAGGGTCACCCAGCTGGCTTCATGTGTAGGAGTGGGGAAACAAATCCAGTTCACCAGATTAGCCTCCACCGCTCATGTGGGGAATCAAACCCCGTTCTCCAGATCAGACTCCACCGCTCCAAACCACCACTCTTAACCACTACACCACGCTGATCTCCACCCCTAACTCCACCTCCTGAAGCCTCCTGCTGGTTGCAAGGAGGGACCTGGCAACCCTAGGTGGCACCTTTGAATTGAGCTCCAGCGTGCAATTTTTGACTTTTGTAAACATAGTGAACTATAACAATTTTGTGTGGGCAAAAGAGCCTTACTAATGTATAACCTATTTGCCATGGAATTTATAAATCATACATAGCCAGATCCAGAGATGGTCTTATACTGGCTAGGATTACTTTCATGATCTGTGAAAGCATGACAGGTTACTCCTGCTTGCTTTCAGGCACTGCATTCCTCATAACATTCAAACGCTGAACAAAATATCTGAGATGCTAAATGTTGTCTAAAAAGACTTTCCAAATGTAGACTAATTAATATTTGTATAAATAAACAAATCCATAAATGATGCACATCCTGACTCTCATTGTTCACTTGTAAGGGAAGTCTTTTCTGAGAGGGTGAAGATATTCATAAAAGTTATGCTGCTGTAGAATTCAGACATCTTTCAGAACTGAATCACATGAGATCGCTCCATCCTGTTATAATTTACTGCCTTTAAGAAATGAAAGGACGACACTTTCCTTTGATACCATCATTCAGTTTTTCATAATTTTATGGTCACCAGAATCTCCCTATCCCAACATAGGGATAAATAAGACTGAAGTCCTATGCACACTTACCTTGGGAAAGCCTTATTGAATAAGGTGAAGTTTACTTCTAAGAAAACATGCATAGGATTGCACTGTAAGTCATTCATGAGTCTTTAAACAATAAGCAGAACAAAACCCATGAGGGAGGAGAAGGAATTGTTAAGCAATGATCTACAATGACATAACATTTTACATTTGAACACTTATTCCCAGGTGCTCACAAAAGACAGGGAATTCTTGTACTATTAAGGATGGTGATATTGTATTACAAATAAGTACTATACAATTTGCTTGTGTCCCGAGGGGGAAATGGTTGACAGTAAACAAAACCCCAAACAAAAAACCCCCTAGCATTTCAATAAATGAGTACAAGCTTTTTAAAAAGATCAGGCATTGTGCTCTCATCTAATTAGCAGAATTCTGAATCAATTAATTAACTTACATCTGAACAAATTAATTGGTTAATCAAATATACCATACAGTACCTCAGAGCTGATTATTTATCTGTAATGCAGCTATTTAATAAAAAATAATGACTGAATAACAGATAAATCATGATAGTTCAGAAATTTAAATGAAATGCATTTCCTCAATCAAAAAATTAACAAAAGCTGCCTCCATCAATGTAATCAACACCCAGCATGCTTTCCTAGGAAACATCTCAAATTAAATTCCATCGTTTTAATCTTCAATTAATCAATTATGTTCACTGATTAACTGATTAAAATGTACATCCTCAATCAGACATTTATGGCACATTAGTTTCAATGAAATGTGACTCCCACTGGAGGCAATCATAGCAGCATTCGGCACGTACTCTTTTTTAAATTCCTGTTTTGCACTGAAACAACTAAACATATACCACAAGAAACAAATGGTGTTAACACTGTCCATAAAACGTTTTTAGTCATTAGTCAACACACAAACACATCTGAAAAAAAATATGGAAACACCTTGAAACCATATCAAACAAATGCATTTTAACAAAAAGGGATCAAAAATAATAAGGAAATATGGAGTTGAAACTTTAAAATAAAATAGAACATGAAAAAGCTCGCTGGTCATGATTGCTTTTCTGCTGCAAAGTTTCATGCGATAAGTTTACAGTGTGATCCCAAGAAGCATTATACATTTCTAAGCCCACTGACTTAAAAGGGTGTAATTCTGATTAGGCTGACAGTGTTATGATGCCATCCTATCCAGAGGTTGCATCTTATCCTTTCCTAGGAGTAAACTCCTACTGAATCAAAAGATACTTACTTCAGAGTGCAATAGTTTAGGATTGCTCCTCCAGTTACTTGGATTTAGAGTGGAGAGAAACTAGTAATAGGACTGCACCATTCGTGTCCCAGTACATAATAGGTTGGAGCCAAATCTTCCAAGAACTGAGCAAACTTTTGTACAAGAGTGCAAGACTTTTATAAACGGCCCCTTCTTGTTGCAGCTGCATGTGGCACATCCTATAAGATCTCTTAATTTTGTGCCATGTAAAAAAGTTATCATCCCTCTGCAAAATTCTTCCTAACAACCTACTGGAAAAGGGCAACAGATACTGTAAAAATAATACTCTGTGCCACTTTGTTGATATGGTGGCATTTGAAGCTTGGACATGCCCATACTTCAGTAGATGTTTCCATTTTTTTTCCAGCGTTTATTGTCACACTTACTTTACTGTAATTGTGTACATTACTAGGCTGTGGAATTGGTTGTTCTCTCCTGGTTCTTGTAGGTTTCTTCCCTCTCTTATTGGGTGTGCAGTGGGGTTGATTCTACATTTACAGGAGGTATGGGGGAAACCATATGAAGTAGTGCCAGAAGGATTATGGATCTTATTATGTATCAAAAACAGAAATCTCTTTGTGAAATTATTACACAGGAATGAAATGGATAAACCAACATATAATGAAATCATACAGAAAATTGATTTGGAATCAAATTATAATTGAGTGACTTTGTTTTATAATGCCCTGTGTGCCCCAAAATAAAGAACACAGTACTTTTAACCATACTAAAATGTGCCATGAAGCATCATCACGCAAACAGATAAGGAAATTGTTGCTGAAGAAGTCACTTACCGTTAGTTATAAGGAAGGGAAAGTGAGAGCATCATGATTCTACTTGCTCACTCTAATTGACTAATAAGAGCCCAGAGGTTCTTCACACTTGATTTCAATGTTTTCTGGGGAATGCATATTCCAATCATCTTGAGTGGCTAAGTGTTTCCAGGTAGAAACTATCCCGGATTCACACAGGGGCTCTTTCCACTGTTACATGTGCTTTCTGGTTCTGCTAATTAGTCAGGTTTTAAAGCAAGATAATCTATATGAGATGATGGACAAGTCAATTAGTCACAATCAAAGGTACTCTTAATGTTTTTTCTTCTGAAACTCAGTGTTAATACCACTGGAAATGAAACATAGCTCTCTCCTATAAATAGATCTCTCCTATAAATCTTCTCCTATAAATATTGGCTTCCCTGGTCTTCTTCCCCCTCACTGCTGATTATCCCTCCCTTTTCCCCCTTAATACCACCTCTGGGCTGCAGCCAGATACTTATTTTGGCGCCATTGGACATTTTTGTCCTTTTTATCAGAATTTTTGACTGTCTAATGCTGTCTTAATGCTTTTAACCTGTTTTTATTCTGTGTGGTTATTTTTGTCAGCCACCCTGAGCCCAGCCTTTGGCTGGGGAGGGTGGAGTAGAAATGTAATGAACTAAACAAATAAATAAAATTCAGACATAGGGGCAAACCATAGTCTACTGCTGAATGAGCCTTGGCCTCAAATGCTCTCTTCATGATATATATGCTAAACATGTGTGTTCTCATGCACTTCTCATAACCTTTGTAGAAAGTTCACCAGCCAGTCAGGAAAAGTACAGGATATCTTATCTTTTGACAGTCAATTAATGAAGCTGAAGAAAAAAAGTAGAATAATTGCTTTTAGGACTAAATATAGCAGTCTTAACCTGTTCGATCAGTTAACGAGGATTATCAGATATATCTCAGCACACCTGCATATGATCTCATAAAACAGGGGTGGGGAACCTTTTTTTTTTGCCAAGGGCCATTTGAATATTTTCGACATCATTCGGGGGCCATACAAAATTTATATATATAAAATTTATATATAAAAAAACAAAAAGTGATCAGCAGTGCAATCTTATGCAGGTCTACTCTAAATCCTACTCAAGTACAGTCAGCGGGGCTTACTCATTGGAAAGTGTCAGTAGGTTTGTCCTGCAGATGTCTAGGATCTTAACCTACTGGCAGCCTGAGCCTACCCATTTTTGCCCAGAGAAACTATGAAGTACACTTTGTTTACTGAGAAATTTCACATGCTGCCTGGAACTTGACTTGGATGGAACTTGACATCAGATCTCAAAAGCTAAGCAAGGTTGGCCCTTGTTAGTACTTGGATATAAGACCACCAAGGAATACCAGAGTCCTTATGCAGAGAAAGGCAATGGCAACTCACCTCTGTTCATTTCTTACCCGAGCTAGCAATGCCGTGGATTGAATTTAGAAGGGTCCAGATTGGGGAGGGGCACAGAGTCCACAGAGAGAGATGCTGCACGTTTGGTAGTCCATCCTGCACCTGGGACCTTCTGCATGCCAAGCAGCTGCTCTACCTCTGAGCCACAGCCCCTGCCAAGCAGAGGCTCTACCCCTGATCCACAGCCCCTCCCAAGGAGATGCTCCACCTCTGATCCACAGCCCCTCCCAAGGAGATGCTCCACCTCTGATCCACAGCCCCTCCCAAGGAGATGCTCTCCCACTGATCCACAGCCCCTGCCAAGGAAATGCTCTACCCCTGATCCACAGCCCCTGCCAAGCAGATGCTCTACTACTGATCCACAGCTCCTGTCAAGCAGATGCTCTACCCCTGATCCACAGCCCCTGCCAAGGAGATGCTCTCCCACTGATCCGAAGCCCCTGCCAAGCAGATGCTCTCCCGCTGATCCACAACCCCTTCCAAGCAGATGCTCTCCCACTGATCCACAGCCCCTGTCAAGCAGATGCTCTACCCCTGATACACAGCCCCTGCAAAGGAGATGCTCTCCCACTGATCCGCAGCCCCTGTCAAGCAGATGCTCTACCCCTGATCCACAGCCCCTGCCAAAGAGATGCTCTCCCACTGATCCGAAGCCCCTGCAAAGCAGATGCTCTACCCCTGATCCACAACCCCTTCCAAGCAGATGCTCTCCCACCGATTGACAGCCCTTGCCAAGCAGATGCTCTACCACTGATCCACAGCCCCTGCCAAGCAGATGCTCTACCACTGATCCACAGCCCCTCCCAAGGAGATGCTCTCCCACTGATCCAAAGCCCCTGCCAAGGAGATGCTCTAACCCTGATCCACAGCCCCTGCCAAGGAGATGCTCTACCACTGATCCACAGCCCCTGCCAAGGAGATGCTCTACCACTGATCCACAGCCCCTGCCAAGGAGATGCTCTAACCCTGATCCACAGCCCCTGCCAAGGAGATGCTCTCCCACTGATCCACAGCCCCTGCCAAGGAGATACTCTACCCCTGATCCACAGTCCCTGCCAAGGAGATGCTCTCCCACTGATCCACAGCCCCTGCCAAGGAGGTGCTCTGCCACTGATCCACAGCCCCTGCCAAGGAGGTGCTCTGCCACTGATCCACAGCCCCTGCCAAGGATATGCTCCTCCCCTGATCCACAGCTCCTGCCAAGAACATGCTCCACCCGTGATCCACAGCCCCTGCCAAGGAGATGCTCTACTACTGATCCACAGCCCTTGCCAAGGAGACGCTCTCCTCCTGATCCACAGCCCCTGACAAGGAGATGCTCTACGGAAGAACGCCAGCTGGAGGATCAAGCGGGGAAGGGCCAGCCAGGGGTCCCTCCGGCTGCCGTGCGGGAAGCGCGCCCCAGCCGGCAGATCCATTGGAGAGGGGCTTAGCAGGGGGCCCTCTGGGTGCCGCGCAGAAAGTGCGCTCCAGGCGGAGGTTCAAGTGGGGAGGGGCTGGCCAGGGGGCCCTCTGGCTGCCGTGCGGGAAGCAAGCCCCAGCCAGCAGATCCAGTGGGGAGGGGCTTGGCAGGGGGCCCTCTGCAGGCGGGCCAGGGGCCGGATGAAATGATCCCGCGGGCCATAAACGGCCCGTGGGCCGGAGGTTCCCCACCCCTGTCATAAAATCATGTTGAGAACCAATTATTTATCTGCAGAATCATCTCATGATACAGTTATAATTATTTTTTTAAAGTAGTGGCTGTCACTGTCTATAAAAAGTGTCACACAGAGAACTGATCATGTTTTTCCCCCCCTGAAAGGACGGTCAAAAGGATGTACCGTATATACCCGTGTATAAGCCGACCTGCGTATAAACCGAGGTGCCTAATTTCTCCCCCAAAATGGGAAAAAATTAGGCACCCGCGTATAAGCCGAGGGTTGGCTTATAACCCCTCCCCCCTGTAGGCTTACCTAGGGCTGTCAAAAAAAAAATTCGGTAAAGTTCGGATTCGGCCGAATTTGGCCCTTGTGGGTTCGGTACATGCCGAAGTCCGAACTCCCCCACTTCGGATCCGTTCAATTCGGCCAGAATTCAAAGTTCGGGAAAAAAATTCGGCCGAATAAAGCCATTAAAAACACAACCGCGCCTTTCTGTGGCTCTGGGGGCGGCATTTTTGGGCTTAGAGGTCCCAAACCTTCAGCAGAGCTTCAAAGGACGTATATTGAAAGACTCCCCGAGTTTTGTAAAGATTGGGTCAGGGGGGGCTGAGATATGGGCCCTGAAAGGGGTCCCCCCACCCTTAATGTGTATCTCTCAGCAGAGCTTGCCGCCCACACACAAAGCTCCCAGCCCCGACAAACAGCTGATGAGAGCAAGGGCGGGGCAGGTGCTAAGAACTTTGCAAAGCAACACAACTGAAAAGCAACACCTTTGCAAACATGCAAAGGGCGGGGCAGGTGTGAAGAATTTTGCAAAACAATACAACTGCAAAGCAACACAAGCACGCAATGCAACACCTTTGCAACAGTGCAAAGCAACACCTGACACCTGGGAGTTTGCAAACCATGGAAAGGGACAGAGGCAGCTAGCTATGCATAATGAGCAGGAGGGGGTGGAATTTCTCCTTTTGCATTGGACTTGGGACCAGGCAGATGCATTCTTTAAGTCACCATTTGAAAACCAGTTTTGAGCAAGCATCAAAATAACCTAACTGATCTTATGAATGAGGAAAAACCTGAAGAATAAAAATGAAGCCCCCTCTCAAACCAGGGAGAGAGAGACTGGAGGGGGAACACACACCCCAGGCAGAACCGGCAAAAGCCCCCTTTGGCTCCCCCACCCACCCACAGAAACTGCTCCCTCCCCACACACACAGAAAAGAAAAATTATAGATTAAAGCCCCCAAAGGGGTCTTACTGTGGCTGTCTTCTGTTCCAGCAGGAGTGGCTGGGAGGCTGGGTAATCCAATATGATTCCATTTGTATCCAATATAAGATCCATATGTATGCATCTCTCGAGGGTGATCCATTCATCCCAATAGGGAAAAGGGGAAAGCCCATATCTCGGGGGGCCCTGACCCAATGTTTACAAAACTTGGGTGGTCTCTTAAAAAGCCTTGACTGAAGCTCCGCTGAAAGTCTGGGGTCGGCACACCCAAAAATGCGCCCCCTGCAGCCACGGAAAGAGAAAAGGGGGGGAGCCGATATTTCAGCCCCCACTGAACCCATCTTTACAAAACTTGGGTGGTCTCTTAAGAGGGATGCTCTGAAGCTATGATAAAAGTTTGGGGGCTGAACCCCAAAAAAAGCGCCCCCTGCAGCCACGAAAATGGAAAAGGGGGGAGAGGAAAAAGGGGTGGAGCCCATATCTCGGAACCCCCTGACCCAATGTTTACAAAACTTGGGGGGTATCTTAAGAAGCCTTGTCTGATGCTCCGCTGAAAGTTTGGGGTCGGCACACCCAAAAATGCGCCCTCTGCAGCCATGGAAAGAAAAAGGGGGGAGCCCATATCTCGGGACCCCCTGACCCAATGTTTACAAAACTTGGGTTGTCTCTTAAGAAAACCTGTCTGAATATCCCCTGAAAGTTTGGGGTCTGTACCCCAAAAAATGCACCCCCTGCAGCCACGGAAAGGAGCGAATGTGCACAAGCACCCCCTCACACACACATGAGGATTTCCCTCTCTCTCTCTCTTTCCCCGGCCGGCCGCACATCAGCTGATTCCTCCAGTACTCAATCCTGACTGATTGGCCAGAAGAAGACCCAGCTTGGCCACCGATTGGCCGGGGGAGGAGAATGCTGCTTACTGAAGGTTATGCTGCTTATTGACGGCCCCGAATTGGCCGAATTTATTCGCGAACTCCCGAACTCGCTGAATTCGGCCCCCCCGGTTGCCCGCCAGTTTTGAGTTCGGTTCCTCCCGAACTAAAAACCGCCGAATCAAGGGAAATTCGGCTGATTTTCAGTTCGGGCCGAACCGAATTGACAGCCCTAGGCTTACCTGACCAGGCTCCTGGCAGCAGGAAGCGGCGGATCCAGTGGGGGCGGCCTTCCTGCAGCTGCAGGAGGCCCCCCCAGGCCGCTCCTGGCGGTGGGAAGTGGTGCGGGCCCGGCGGCACGGCCTCCCTGAGGCCACAGGGGGCCTCTGGAGGCCACTCCCGGCCAGGAAAAGGCAACGGCGGTAAGTTCCCCCTCCCTCCTCCTTCCCCTCCCCTACCGTATTGACCCGCGTACAAGCTGAGTTCGGCTTTTTCAGCCCTTTTTTTGGGCTGAAAAACACGGCTTATACGCGAGTATATACGGTAGGTGAGATTTCTGTGAATTTATGGATTGGGCTTCCTGAGCTTTCTGAAGCATTCTAAGATAATTATTTGAAATTTGATTCACTTTAAGGGTCATTTATTCAATTATGTTCAAGAACTGTCAGGAGAGCTAATTTCCCTTGCATGCAGTTTTTTTTTAAAGTGTTTGTAGGGTTAATTTACAACAGCATCTATTTTTATGACCTTGTCTAAAAAAAGTTGTATCTTTTTTCAATAAAATATCATTAACTCGCTGGATGTTTCTGTCTCGTTTGCTCGTACAGGGTTAAAAACAGAGCTCACTTATAAATATTGCACTATTGCAGATAAAGCTTCCCCCTTACCATGTCTTATCTGTGTAGATCCTTTTGAAGTCTCTGAAGCTACTTGGCCAGTGAGAATAATTCTCACAAAGTAAGTGGTTCAGACCTTTAATAGGACATGGGATAATTATCTGGTTACATTCTCATCCGTCTGCCTTGAGACAAATATCTGTTTCACGGTATCTGCTTGCACGGTACAAATGTCTGAACTGGCAAAGTATAGTTTTCATTTTTCCAGGATTCCAAAAGTGGAATAAACTATGGTTTAGAATCCTAGTTTGCAGGGGAAAGGCAAACTGTATTTTGCTCAAAATATTGTCGAAGGCTTTCACGGTCAGCGTTCATTGGTTCTTGTGGGTTATCCGGGCTGTGTAACCGTGGTCTTGGTATTTTCTTTCCTGACGTTTTGCCAGCAGCTGTGGCAGGCATCTTCAGAGGAGTAATGTAGTAATGCTCGTTTGGGATGTAGTAGTAAGTCATCATAATGGCAAACTGGGTTTGTTGCATGTTAGAAACTGGGACTGCTGGACTGAACCCCTGAACTTTAAGTGTCTTCCAGTATCCTTTGTAGGAGGTCTTTGTAGCCTTAGTACTGGGAGAAAAGGAGGTTAAACTCACCCTGTATCCTTTCTTTTCCATGCTGGGCCTCTGCACAACCTAACAGAGAGACCCCTAGCATGTCCTCATTGGCCTTCAGCTAACTCTCCTTTTAAAGGTGTTACTGGAGCCCCACCCATCCAGGACATCCCAGGAAAATCTCATAGGAATAAGTATTCCTGTGAGATTTGAGATGGGGGTGTGGCTTCCTTCCTAACAGGGGAACTCCTCTGGTCCTCTTCTGGGCCTGCTGGCTAGCTGGTAGCACTCTCAGCTACTTAGATGTGGCTCCTTAAAGAAGCCATAAGGCTCTACTGGCATTGCTGGCCTCCAGGGCCTGGCAGCTTCTCCTAGGGGTGCAGAGTGGGGTGGGGGCAGATCCACATCACTGGACCTACTGAGTGGCTGGTATTTGCTCCCCTCATCTTCTGGTCTTGGTAAAGGTGGGAATGGGCTCTCCATCCACAGATATTGCAAATCCAAAAATCTCTACTAATCTTATTGTGCATAAGGGAAAGAGGGGTTTGGGGAGTTGGGAATGTGTGAGCCCAAGAATACTTCAGGCTTATTAACCCTGAAGCAAACAAAACTTTGCTGTTACATCTGACTCCAGCCTCTTTCTTTGCTATGCTATTTAAATTCACCTGTTTCGTTTCTATCCTGTCACTTGAGAGGATGGGCCAAGTAGTCCTACTGAGAAGCACAGATGCGTCTGCCACCTGCACATGTGGTCAATCACTGTTCACTAAGCTTAGAGCTGTAGCAATAATTTATATTCAACAGCTCTGAGATGGGGATGTCCTTTAAAGATGCCTGCCCCTGTACCATGTCCCATTGTCTATTCCTCAAAACTTGTGCTGAGGCTGCACCCTGCCGACAGCAGCATGGGGAAGAAATAATGAGCTCCCAGCCCCACCATATCACAATGTTACTTTGGGGTAAGCAAAGAGAAAGCACACAAACACAAGTAGAGAAAGTAAAACTAAATTATGATCAAATAAACTACCTTTAATTTTAGGTCCAGTTTGTGGGAAATTCCTTTTAACATAATTCAACTGGATTTTAGCACAACTCCCCTAGTCCTCAACCTTGTCCCTTGCTTGAGGTCTGTGTTCCAGCTCCAAATTTCCTTTCCCTTGACTTTCTCAGCAACTGTTTCTGTTTCGCATACTGTTGATGCCCCCTGTAGCAGAAGTGCTTTACTCTCCTCTTAGCCCGCTTATCTGTTCGCAGCTCACACACACACTTCTTGACCTGAGACTAGCCTTCTTAAGTAGCTTATGTTTTTCCACTGTTTGACTCTAAACATGGCTTTAAACGGAACAGAAGAGGAGATGAGGCAAAGTGTGGGTGACTGGGGCTCCTCTTATTACCCTCATGGTAGAATATCCAAAACAGAACTTGCGCTCTGTCCTCCCCTCTCCAAGGAATGTATTAGATCACTATGTATCTGGAACACTCATGAAATAGAAGAGTTTGGGTCTTACACAGCAATAGCTACCCATTCCTGCTAACCATCTCCCTCACTTTTGATAATGTCTGAAGCTTTTTTAAGAAGTAGTCCTAAAACTTAGTTTAGATCTGGTCTAGACATGCAGCCACATGTTGTGGCAGAATGGGCTATGGCACTTCCAGCTGCAGGTGGGAATGTCACATTTTCATTACCCATCGTGTAAAAACAAAATTCAAATAAAAAAGAATAGCATATAAGGGAGATGGTGTCTAGCTCAGCCCTTGACATGCAGTGCTAGTTTTCTGCTCATGGGGTTTTTTTTTTCTGCTCAAGGGGGGTTATCAGTCTAGGGGTTGGCTCCAAAAACACAATGCTTCGCCTGCCGTCTGAAATGTTCCACTCCATCTTGCTACCTCAGCAAGTACTCTGCCATCTCATTACTGTCTCATTCTGTTGCATGTGTGGGCCAGGCCTGTGAATTTTTAATCTGCACCTCCTGTAGTTGTGTAAACTGAGTGGCTGTACAGTTTTCTTGTGTACTCACCCATATGTACATGACTAGGCAGCAACAGTGACAGTTAAGAAAAGGACCACTGAGCAAGGATAGTGCTTAAGAGCCTCTGTCTACCATAGAAATATACAGCACAAATTCACTGAGAGAATTTGAGAGAATTTAACCAGATCCATTCCTGGTCTGTAGAAGCAATAAACCAAAACTGCAGGACATCTCACACCTTGGTGGAGGTAAACTGAAAGGAGAGATTGAAAGGGGTGGGATGACAATTCAAGAAGACATCACAATTTTGTTAATGTGGACATGTTCTGTTAATAGCATTAACAGATTTTTGTGATTGTTCACATTTTACTAAGTAGTATCTGAGAGAAGACTCACTCAGTAGAATTTGGGAACTAGTGATAGTGATAGTTAAGAAACACACACTACCTAAGATCTGACTTCTCACTTCAGAGGACCTGTGCTGAAATCATTTGAATGAGAAGGGGGGAATTTTATGGTGGAGGCCTAAAGATCTTAGTCATCACAGGCTTATTAAATTAATGCATCCTGTGTCAGAATGGGATACTGGATTAGGCACAAAGGAAAGCTTCTTCTACCCTTGGGTAACAAATCCTTGACACAGAAGTGAGTCACTAAGCTGAAAGCAGCATGACTCAAGTATAAGGTAAGTCGCTGCCAGTAAAATCAAGGCACATAATTCCCTCCTGCATGCTAGTAGAGTATTTCCACTAACTTCTTTCCAAACAAAATCAGAGAAAATAATTCATGGCATTCTGTTTCCTCAAAGTTGTGCTGCAAAGAGACATATAGAATTGGGGCAGGGCTGAGGACCAGGGAAGAATTTGGAACTGATATACACAAGTCAGTTCCCTAACTTTCAAAAAGATAAATAATGTTTTTTACAACAACTCCTTCTTGCACTCAGATTAAAAAAAAGCAAATATTTTTATGGGCAGGAGCCAATTGGATATTTTATTGAAATAGTACCAAAAAAATGCAGAGGGTAGCCATGTCGGTCTTCAGTATAACAGCTAGATTCAAGATCAATAACACCTCAGAGGCCAACAAGATTTTCATGGCAGAAGCTTTTGAGAGTCAGAGCTCTCTTCCTCAGATACATTCGTCCGATGAAGGACACTGACTCTCAAAAGCTTATATCCTGAAAATCTTGTTGGTCTCTAAGGTGCTACTGGAATCTAGCAGTAAAAAACAAAAAACAAAAAACACAAAAAAAACCAAGTTCTTGTGCTGCCTGGCAAAACAGATTATAATTCTCAGTAATAAGGCACAATGACATAATAGTGCTCCTTCTATCAGGACAGACCCACATATGCACTCTTTCATGAACATACTGCTCGTCTGGGTCATTTCCAATCTGGTTTCAAGCCTGGTTATGGGACTGAAATAACCTTGGTCACTCTAGTGGATGACCTATACTGAGAGATGGGAGAGAGAGTGCTACACTGGTCATTTATGCATGGGAGTTTTACCTGAGGTTCGTTGCTTGCTGGACCCACACTTTCCTGTTGGGAATCTATGCACCAGCAGTCTCCAAGCTCAAATCAAGTCCATGGCCCTTTAAATGCTGCTTTGTAATTGGTTACTTTGTAGAGCTTACTGTGAGAGAAATCCCCCCCCCCAATCCCAATTGCTGCATAAAAAAACAAAACATGGAGCAATCTGAAAGGGGCGGGGGAGAAATCCAAGCCTTGGTTTTTAAAAGCCTTTCTTCTGTTCAGAAAGAGCTCCAAGGAAGCAGGAAACCTTTGAATTCCCGTCTCTTTAGTGCTTTTTAATTAGGTGCATGCTTTCTGTGATAGAAACCAAGCTTGGGTGTCCTGTGCTTTGCCTTATGCATGGGGATTTCAAGCAGGCTGTGCTTAGGGGAGAGGGAAGAATCAGAAAGGGCTGGGATTTGTGAGGGCTGGCAGCAAGGTCATTTCTAATGGATGGAAAACTCATGCATAACAGAGGAACAACAGAGACATACCGTGGATGAATGTGAGTGAAAGTACCCATGCATATACAACCACGGTTGGTTTTCCTGGACCTCTCAGTGGCTTTCAATACCATCAGTCATGGTATCCTTCTAGGCCACCTTTCTGGACTTGGACAGGGAGGCACTGTTTTGTAGTGGTTCTGATCCTACCTGGAGGGTAGGTTTCAAAAGGTGGTGCTAAGGGAGTGCTGCTCACTCAGCCCCTTGCACTTTGGGGTCCCACAGGGTTCCATCTTGTCATGTATGCTCTTCAACATCTACATGAAAGTGCTGGGTTAGGTTATCCAGAGATTTGAGCTGGATTGTCACCATATGCAGATGATACTCAGCTTTATCGTGTGCTTCCAGCTAATCCCAGGGAAGCTGTAGCAACCCTGAACTAGTGCGTGGAGGCAGGCTTGGTGTTGATGTGAACTAATAAACTGAAGCTTAATCCTGATAAGATGGAAGTGTTTCTGGTGAGCGAAAGGTCTGACCCATTTAAGGTGTCACCTGTTCTGGATTGGGTTCAGTGGAAGACCTACATTTTTGGGACCCTGAAGCTTGAACTGTTATGGGGGGCCCTATGCAATCAGCAATGAGGTCTGGGTAACTGCTGTTATCTTCTTCAGTGGGGTTGTTCTATGGCAGATGCATTGGTTCATTCTCTAATAGAGAGGTAGAAGGTCATCAGAAGGGGCTCATTAGGATAAAGAGGTGAAAATCTGATTTTTTTTGTTAAAATGCCGAAGCAAGACGAGCGCAGCCTGAATTGAGAATTCAGATGTCTTTTTATACTTCCAATTGGCTCTAGCCTAAGGGCTGAGCTACAGGACTATTAAGCCATGCACCAATGAAGGATTCGAGGATCCAGCTGCCACAGTGTAGGCTTTAAATAGTTTCTAGCGAGCTCAGTGACTCCATACAGTTGTGGGTTCAGGTGCTACAAGCCCGAGAAAATTTTGAAATTTGACCAATTACAGGGACATTTTGAGGCCATATGAAATGGGTACTAGAGCATATTCTAAGGTCAATATTAAGTACTTCAACCCATTGGCTTATTATGATTCTGTCACTGAAATAGCCTTATTTTAATAACAAACACTTTTAAAAAACTCCATCGATTTTGTTGAAAAATCCACTCATTAAATAAAAAAAGAAGTTGCTTCAGGGCCCCTCTGGGATTAGGGGCCCTGAAGCTTAAGCTTCATTAGTTTCACAGTACATCCGCCACTGACTGGGTCTGTACTCCTTTTGAAGGAAGAGGTTTTTTTGGGGGGGTACTCTTAGATGCAAGGCTACTGCTGGATAAGCAGTTGGCAGCTGTGGTCAGGAGTGCCTTTTACCAGCTTCAACTGGTTAGCCAGCTGTGGCTTTTCCTGGGCAGAAAATATCTGACCAATGAAGTGCATGCCCTGGTTACATCTAGATTGTGTGTGTGTGTGTGTGTGTGTGTGTGTGTGTGTGTGTGTAAAGTGTCGTCAAGTCGCAGCCGACTTATGGCGACCCATTTTTGGGATTTTCATGGCAAAAGACTAACAGAGGTGGGTTTGCCAGTGCCTTCCTCTGCATAGCAACCCTGGTATTCCTTGGTGGTCTCCCCTCCAAATACTAACCAGAGCTGACCCTGCTTAGCTTCTGAGATCTGACAAGATCAGGCTAGCCTGGGCCATCCAGGTCAGGGCTACATCTAGATTAGAGAAGTGCAATGTGTGTGGGGCTGCCCTTGAAGTGTGTTCAGAAACTACAATTGATGCAGAATGTTGCAGCCAGAACATTGACTGGAGTGGGTTATAGGGACCGCATCACTGCAGTCTTGACCTATCTACACTGGCTTCCAAAATGTTTCAGGGCAAAATTCAAGTTACTCATGTTCATCTTTAGAGCCCACTATGGTTTGGTACCAACATACCTGAAGTATAGCCTACTCCCTAATGAACTAAGTCCCCTCCAGTGTCTCTAATGCTGCAGTCCGAATAGAGACTGGGGAGGTTACGATTGAAGCGAGGATATGGATAGCCGTAATTTCTTATTGGCTTAAAATAGCACTCTGTCCTAAAGGACTCGTTAATCTGATCCTGTACGACACTTTTACCTCTCCCTGGTTGAGGAGTTTGAAGAAAAAAATAGGCTTCTATGGTCTCTCTCAAGAACTACTTTTATCTATGGAGTATTTGCAGGCCAGGGTCTTGATAAGGCAAAGAATACTAGATGTAGAAAGACAGCATGATCTGAATAGACTTAAAAATGTCTGTTACAATTGAAATACCCTTACTAATGTGACCCCGATGCCATATCTTGTTCATCTGGAAAATCCTGATTATAGGAGGGCCTTTACCTTGTTACGCTGCAATGTTCTCCCTTCAGCTATAATGGAAGGTAGATACAAGAAGATCCCCTATGGTGAACTTGTATGCCCTTGTTCTGATGGGAGCATAGAGACCCTTGAACATGTCATTTATGACTGCAAAATTTATAATAAAATAAGAGAAGACATTTCCCTTGTAATAGCTGACCACTCGGAGCACTAGAGCAACTCGCCTTTCTAACTTGCTCTCAGTTAAAGACATTGAGCTAACTTTTAAAATGGCCAAATTTGGATGGCGAATTATGAAGGCTAGACGAGCATGGATCAAACCCAATGAATGAGTTTTAACTGTGTTCTAGTTACGCTTATGTTTTTAATAGTTCTCTTACGAATGTTTGATTATATATTTATTGGTGTATTGATGTATATAGCTACTATTTTTATTATGTAAAAGTTTTTTATTGTTGGTCTGGGACCGTATTAAACATTTTGATCTACTAAACCACTATGGTCATCTTCAGAGGCTCTGCTTTTGGTGTCTTTACCTTCGAAGATTATGCGGCTGTCAATCTGGAACAGGGCCTTCTTGGTTGTGGCACCAAAAATCTGGAACTCTCTCTCCAGATAGACTTGTCTGCCCCCTTCTGTTGCTATCTTCTGCCAGTGGATAAAGCCTTTTATATTTCATTCCCTTGTTCCCTCAGTGATCCCTCCTTTCTGCCCCATGTTTTAATTGTTGTTTTTGAATAATTATTTTAGCTTTGGTTTTAATTGTTTTAATGATATGTGTGTTGGTTTTAATGGTTTTTAAGATATGAATTTTGTAGTGGTGTAGTAGTTAAGAGTGGCAGACTCTAATCTGGAGAACCAGGGCTGATTCCCCACTCCTTACATGAAGCCAGCTGGGTGACCTTGGACTAGTCACAGTTCTCTCAGAACTCTCTTAGCCCCACCCACATTACAAGGTGCCAGTTGTGGTGGTGGGGGAGGAAAAGTGACTTTGAGACTCCTTACATTAAGAGAAAAGCAGACTATAAAACCAATTCTTCTTCAACTCTTCTTAATCTGTTAGCTGCCATGCTGTCACTGTTGAGAGTAGGAAGGCAGAATATTTTGTAAATAAGTAAATGCATAATTTTCTTGCAGCATAATATGAAATGTGGGCTGTTTGAGCACTTAATTCATGCAATGCTTCTCCATCAAATAGCAAGGGATTGCATGAACACAGTTTATACAGCACCTATCAGGCATAATGTGGTACCCTATTTACCTGAAAGAAAGATTACTTTTTCTCCCATTAAGAAATGGTGGCATCTTAAATTCATATATAAGTTACAGTTATGTACAGTAATAATAATAATAATAATAAACTTTTCTGTATAACCTTATTTTTAGGGGGGTTGTCTTACA
This sequence comes from Euleptes europaea, assembly GCF_029931775.1. Taxonomy (NCBI): domain Eukaryota; kingdom Metazoa; phylum Chordata; class Lepidosauria; order Squamata; family Sphaerodactylidae; genus Euleptes; species Euleptes europaea. Next base: position 36,842,098 of record NC_079316.1, read on the forward strand.
TTCAGCGTCGTTTCCCTTTGGTATAAATAGGTACATATTATGGAGATGCATAAAGGTCTCCATTCACTAAGCCTGTATAAAAGGAACCTATAGGTAGAAGGGGCCAGGGACTGGAGGAGGGGCTTAGAGGTAGAGTACATACTTCACATACAGAAGATCCCAGGTTCAGTCCCTAGAGTCTCTAGTTTAAGTGTTTCAGGTAACAGACTCTGGGATAGTCGCTTTTCTGCCTGAAACAGTGGAAAGTCAGAGAAGAAAATACTGAGCAGGATTAGATGAACGAGTGGTCTGACTCAAGATAAGGAAGCTTCATAAGTAGTATTTGAAGTGGTACTCATCATACCAAAGTCCTTAATGCAGGTAAGAAGCTTTGTGCCTCTTACACATGCTTCAGAAGTGTGGAGGAATCCAGCCCTGTACACATGTGAAGGTTCTTTCGCAAGCGATGCTAAGAGCACATATATATCTGTTACTTTTAATTTCCTTCAGTATATTGACTGAAATAGCGTGTTAACATTTAGGCATGCAAAATGTGGGTTGATGTCATCATACAGTTAATGCCATCTTAAAGGTGTGATTGAAGTACATGTTAAGAAAATGCCCCAGCTCAGGTATATATAATTTCAGGTGAGTAGCAGTGTTAGTCTGCAGCAGTAGAACAAAATTCGAATCCAGTAGCACCTTAAAAACCAACACAATTTTCCAGGTTATAAGCTTTCATGAGTCAAACCTCACTTTGTTTATTTGTATCTGGCAAAGAGTTCTGACTCAGAAAAGCATATACCTGGAAAATGTAGGTACTTATGAGTGACTGGTGTGTAAAGCATGCACATAATATATGAATGTGAACCTTTTGAGTACTGATGTACATAAGTCTGACTCAAGTTTACCAGGAAAGGGTGCACATGCTTATTTCGGGTTTAGGTGCTTATTTTGCTTCCAGACATGGGAGTATCTTAAAACGAAAACTGGAAAAGCAGCCCAGAGGAAATCGATAAAGTACTTTTTAATGCAGGGGCGATACCATAGAGCCTTTAATGTATAGAGCATGTGCTTATAAGGGGTAAGGCATCTTTTGATTCTAATTGGAGCCATGGTTCACCAGGGTTAGCGTCAGCACCGGTTTTCAAAGATCATGTTATGGAACATGCAGTGCAATAAAGCAGAGAGCACCTTTGCGCACATACAGAGTATCTTTACCACTGAATACTACCACCAGCCATTAGACATCTTGGCTCAGCTTGGATAATGGTATCCAAGTTGACAGGTGTGATTGCTTGCTGAGCCTAGTAAATCTGATTTTGGAAATTTCGCTAGATTTTAGAAATAGAAACAATATTTTCAGAGCTCTAAGTAATGTTTTCAGTCTCTAAGAACAAGCACTATGGAATATATGGCTATTACATTCAGATACTTTGCATTTCCGTTTTATTTTGTCACTTTCCTTCAAGGAGTGGCATATACAGTTCTTTCCTCTAATCTTGACAACCACCCTGTGAGGTGGATTGGGTTGAGAGAGAGGGGCTGGCCCAAGGTCACCCAGTGAACTTCTTGGCTGAGTGAGAATTTTATCACTGGAATGAATACCATTAATTTGAGAGGGGTGTGCATCAGGATTCAAGGGAATGAACACCAAATTGCTTCTAATGGAGGAGGTCCTTTTCAATTTTTTACTGATTTCCTCATCCCTTACCATCACCTCTGTCTTCTTTCTTAAGCTACAGACTACAGTTGTGTTTCTGAAACTGTGTGTGTGTGTGTGTGTGTGTTTTAAAGAATGTATGTTAACTTGGAGAGCAAAGATCTTGTGCAAAGGTGGCTGTGATTTTGCCAGTCAAACATATTTTTTTTAAAAAAGATCCACCACCTCTTTTGTGTGTGTGAAGATTTACAGTGAGAAAACACACAAGGCTGCATAATTTATTGTGCACTTAAATCAATCCAGCTGGACCAAATCCCCAAAGATAAATAATATAATTAACATTAATTGAATGGAAGTTATTCTCCTTAAAAAGTAAATACGCCTGATGTTAGCACAGACAGTTCTTCATAGGGGCTCTAGTCCAACAAAGCACTTACGTGCCCAATGTAAAGTCTGGTGTTACTGATCATCTGGATGGCCAGTAAGGACAGGATGGCGGCTGGCCAAGCTTTCATCTGGAGCCTCTTTGTGGCAGGTGTCCAGTCTTGGGAATAGGATGTTAAAGTAGGGCTGTGGAATGTACTCAGAGCCAAACGTCACTATGGAAACATATTACGAGCTGGAGGGTAACAGCTAGTTTCCATGTATTATTTACTTAACCAGGGACTGTGAAAATGGACATGTTGAGAACTGTGACAAATTCCATCACATTAGATACATTTTAACCCAGTGAATAGGATCAATCACCCTTACTACAGTCTGCCTATTAAAAAAAAAAACCTCCAAAGCACTCCAAAACGGACTTTGAAATTGTGAGATTTTTGGCTCCTAATACTCCTGGGATTCATTTCATGCGCTTTCCAGTTTTGGAGCCTTCGGGCTATATGCTGCTGCCATGTTCTGTTGTTTCTTTTTTTCCCCCATCTTAAACTGTTGGTGGTAGGCCCAGTGGCCACATCGTTAGGGACTTAGGCATATCTGCCATTCAAATCTTACATGGCTTCACATTCTGCAGTCTCGACATTCAACCAAATGTAAAAGCTAATGCAGCTGAGGAGATCAAAGGCAAGCCTGCTAACTACAGCCACATCAGTGACTTTTGTGTTAAACTACAGTTATCCACAACAAGCAGACAAAAGAGAAACCAGTTTAGGATTCACTATAATTTGGGAATAATTCACAAGTAGCTGGGTTTGTCTGTAGGTGCAAAAATAAGGAGTTTTATAATACCTTAAAGACTAAACAACAACAAAATCCAGCATAAGAGTTCATGGACTACGGCCCATTTCTTCAAATGCTTTGAAAACAAAAGCCCAGAAGCACCTCAAATAGTAACATTTATTCTCCCTTAAACTTTTGTGACTCAGTGCTCACTTCATCAGACACATATAGTGTAGATGCAGAGGAGATCCTCACTTTGCATTCATTTTATATAGGCGGTTAATGTAGGATAATTTGGCATTTCCCAATTTTTTATAAAATATTTAGATCTTACTCAAATTTCTTATTGGCTACTGGTAGTGTGTATATAGTTTACTGACTATGCTTCTAGGAATCTGAAACATTCCTCAATGCCTGTTATTAACCAGTGGCAGCAAATACTCATGAGTCTAATAACTGTGGTGCTGGAACGGTATTTAAAACATGTTGGGACAGTATTTGGAGTGCTCTCTATTGTCACTTAAGCAATCACGCTGAGGTGTGGACTCCAGGGTTTCCCTCTTTGGTATCTCAGGCCAAGGGGAAGGTCTTATAGGGGAGGCCATGAACTCCTAGGGTTGGATCCTATGACTCCCTTCTGCTAAGTCTTCCAACAGAGAAAGACCTTCTCTAATGGTGAAAGGTTTCCTCTGAAAAGTCTCCTTCTTTTTGGCAAAGGAAGTTTTTCTCTGTTGGAGTTAGACTTGGTGGGACTCATAGGATCCAATTTAGTGGAAGGGAGTCACAGGATCCAACCCTATATTGGAAGCCACCATGAGTTCTGCAAGGGAAAAAGACAGCTCATGCAATTCTGCAGTATCTACCTCAGTCTAATGTCTCACCATTACTTGTGTTCTCCAGTCTTTCCTTTCTTCATTTTTGGGTTTCTCTGGGTGGTTCTCTTCATTGACATCTCCCAAGCAGAAGCCGCTTCCCTGAATCTAGGTGGTTTATGTCTATTCTCTCATACTTTTGCTTTTCAGAAGAAATGAGAATTGCCCTCCCTTTCTGACAGAATGTGAAAAGGGACCACCAGCCTCTGAACATTTGGGTGCTAAAGCCAACAACCCTACCAGGCTTAAGACATTGGCTGTCCCTGGTGTAAAGGAATAGAAAAGTAACCACTGTTTTAAAATTCTCATTTAAAATACATGATGTTTTTATTTTCATTGTTTAACAAGACAAAGAGAAGGCTATAAGTTATCAAAAAAAGTGAGTGCTGGCATCCATACGTTGTTGTAACTTGCATACATATAATGTATATGAGGAAGTCAAACATTTCTGTGAAAGACTATGAAGAGACACACATACATATACAGATAAATAAACAAACTATACATACATACATACATGAGTGAATAAATATACATACTTATGGGCATACAGTATACAGACAAGATACTATACAGGTGCAGTAAGTGCAATATACTGTAAAAAGGCTATACAAACATTTGAGGGGATTGGATGAAATTATGGTCACCGAGGCAACAAGGCTAGAGCAGTCTGTGATGTAACAAAAGGGATGGGGGTAAAAAAACAGAGCTTTCTGTGTGGGGTCTCCCACACTCACGCACACAGTTTGAACAGAAAACACATTAATATCCACTCAGTCGACATATCAAAACAGGCAAAAAAAGCTGAGTTTATGGAGAAAGTAGAAATGCATGAGATGAAACAAGTAATATTCTATTTATAGGGTATTATAAATAGGCTCTTTATTTTCTTTAATGGAGGGGGATGCCTAATTATACACAATCCCATGCTTTCATGAAATTTTCCTTCCTGCCACTTTTCATCATTATCATTTATCGTTTATGAACAATATTTTACAAAAGTGTTGCCCTGAGTCAAACATAAAGGTACATCAAAGGAGAAAAGAAAGTGATTCAGTTGTTTTTCCCTTTCAACAAAGGCACGAAGTCGGCACAGAACAGACACAGGAAAGCAATTATGTGTGGATCACTTATATATTCTCCTCACCCGATTAAAACTACTGTTTGCACTCTACTTCTTGGAATAGCCAATTTCCTTCCTTTTCTTGTCTTTTTTAAAAAGTGAGTTATATAAATTATAAAAAGGACTTAAACCAACATTCCCTGACAGAGCAGTGTTGATAGAATAAAATTATAGCCAACCTATGAATATGCATAAAGTTATCATGTCTCTTTAATATCTGTTATTAGCATGACAATTCCAAGGTTTGTTTCATTACACTGTTAAGGTAGTCCCTGTAAGCTGACATGGAGGTCTTAGTATTAAATATTTTTCAAGAACAGTTTAAAAGTGGATGAACCACTTCCAGATAATATTTTGATTCTTTAAGTAGTCAAGAAAAAGAGGTTCTATAAGTGCAGGTTTGACAAGTTCCAAGAGGTCTGATCTAACTGCATTGGACCAGTGAAACAGTAAGACTGCTCCTTACCAACAACCGTATTTCTCTTAGCATCTGAACACTGACTCAGGAGTATTATTATTATTTGGAGGGAGCAGAAATATTCAAGGTCTTTTATTGCACATCTTTTTGACTGCATAAATTAGAGTATACTCACCGGAAAGCGAACACCCTGATCCTAAACACAACTATTTAGAAGCATCTCATATTAATGGAAGGTACTTCCGTATGTATGAGCTTAAGACTAAAATTTAGACTGCAGCCCGCCAAGCATGCTCAATAACAGCCTAAATCACCATGGAAGAGTAGAAATATGGGGCACAAAATAAATCATAGGATTTCCCCCCCAAGACAGGATAATGTAGAACCTGTGCCCCTTATCCAACACACTAAACTATCTACAGAATTTCCTCCCAAGCTTCCAAGAGTCATGGCTACTGGATTTTAGAGACCAAAAATAAAAACTAAAGGAAAAGGAGACAAAAATGTGAATACTAAATGTGTCATTAGCTATTAATCAAGATAATTAAGGGATACAACTTGCTGCTAGAGACTGAACTGGCAATGAATTGGTCACTTGAACTCCTTGGGACTCTATACATTTCCTCTGAAGGCATCTGACAAGGGCCAATACAGGAGCCAAGGTAACTTTGAACCAACATGGCAATGCACATGTTCTCAACAGAAAACAGTTACTATGTTGAATAGAATTGCCGGCTCTGGATTGGGAAATACCTGGAGATTTGGGGGTGGAGCCTGAGGACGGCAAGGTTTGGGGAGGGAAGGGATTTTAATGGGGTATAATGCCATAGAGTCCACCTTCCAAAGCAGCCGTTTTCTCCAGGTGAACTGATCTCTGTTGCCTGGAGAGCAGTTGTAATAGTGGGAGATCTCCACCATCACCCCGGAGATTGGCAACCCTAATATTGAAGCAAACTATTGTTGAATAAAACATTGGTACAGCAACACCAATCATCAAGGAATCACTGGATGCTGCCAAAATGCATGACTTGCTCGACCCACTGGTTCCAGACCTCTCCTGTGCATGTCTGTCCTCTGTGTCTCATCATTGCTCTGGCACAGTCTCCAGCTTTGCCTTGCAGTGGCCGAGCCTCAGTCTTTTTTTGCAGGAAAATCCCATGCAATCTCCATTCTCCAAACCCATAGATTTTAATGGGGTTTGACTACAACAATTCCACATAGGATCAATTCCACATAGGTATCTGAAGAAGTGAGCTGTGGCTCACAAAAGCTCATACCCTGCCAGAAAATATTTTTGTTAGTCTTTAAGGTGCTACTGGACTCTTGCTCTTTTCTACATAGGATCATACTGTTAACTAAGTCAGGTTTTAAAATTTAATTTCTGAGCTTGTCCCTGGCTTCCGATTACTCATCTTTGACTTGGCTCTGGTTTCTTGCAGTGCAACCCTAAGCAGAATTCTAAGTCCATTGAAGTCAGTGCGTTTAGAAGGGTGTAACTCTGCTTAGGAATGCACTATTTAGTGTCTCTTGCCTTTGTTCTTCATTCCTAACCACATACCTAGCCTAAACTCAAATATAACACCTCCCAGAAGACTAAGATTTCAGCATGGCTTGGTTTCAGGTAGCCGGCTCAAGGTTGACTCAGCCTTCCATCCTTCCGAGGTCGGTAAAATGAGTACCCTGTCTAATGTGGTAGCAGCTAAGGTGGCCAAGGAATGCATGGCAGGTAGGGTAGCCAATTCCTTTGATGTTCCCCCTCTACCTAACCTCAAGGTGTCATCTATTGGTGTGGTCCCTAAAAAGATCCCAAGGGAATATAGGCCTCATTTCAGGTTTGGCGGATGAACTGGGGGTGTCTCTAGCTCCTGAGAAAACGGAGGGTCGCACCACTCAATTAGTTTACCTGGGTATTTTGTTAGATTCCAGGTCAGGGACCTCTAGTTTGCCTGATGATAAGGTAGCAGCTCTGAGAGCTTTGATCTCCCTGGTGATAGCCCGGAAAAAATGCACTCTGAAGGAGATACATGTTCTTCTGGGCCACCTTAACTTTGCTTTTGGGTAGTTAGGCCAGGGTGGGCTTTCTGTGCACGGTTGGCCAGATCAATGGCCGGGGCCAAGGTACCTCACCAATGAATCAGGATTACCAAAGGTATAAAAGCGGATTTGCAGGTCTGGCAGACCTTCTTGGATACTTATAATGGTATTTTGCTGTGGCAAGCTCCATGGGTTTCACCTTGCAGGTACACTAATGCAGCCAGGAGTATAAGTTTGGGGGTATTTTTCTCAGGGCACTGGTGCTCCCAACGGTGGCCTGAATCATGGGCCCAGTCAGGGATACCGAAAGATCTCACCTTTCTTGAGCTGTTTCCAATTTTGGTCACGGTGGTCATATGGGGGAATTACCTGGCTAACTCAAAAGTCCTATTTTGGTGTGACAACCAGGTTGTGGTTCGGGTTATCAACCATCAGTCCTCATGCTCTGAGTGGGTCATGTGCCTCATGCGCAGGTTTGTCTTGACTTGCCTGACAAGTAACATCTTGTTTTCTGCAAAGCATATTTCAGGTGTAGACAACAAAATTGCGGATGCATTATCTCGATTTCAGGACATGAGGTTCAGGATGTTGGCACCTGGGGTGAACCGCCACCTAGATCTGTTCCTGGATGACCTATGGAACCTTGGCAACAAATGATCTTGCAGGGAGTATTCAGTTCCATCCCCCCCTCCATGCAGTGCTATGCCTGGGCTTTTGATAGGGTGCTTGCATTCACAGTTAGTCCAGGTGCCCAGGGGTTCCTGCCGGTGTCACAGAACACGGAACACAGAACACTCCAATATCTTGCATCCATGAGGCAGCAGGACCTTTCATTCAGGACTATGACAATTCACCTGGCAGCCCTAGGACCACAATTTGCATTTAGGTTTGGTGGAGACATGGCACCAAGCACGTAAAACCCTCCGACATCTCAAGCCCTCTGTCATATATAAACTGGGTCTCTGGCCCCTGCTGGTGCAATATTAGGAGGCCAGGAGGTCTATGGCCTGAGAATACCCAACAATGGTATGTTAACATGGTATGCACAGACACCTGAGATCAAATTTCTGCAGGGCAGAGTCATAGATCAGTTAAAATATATATTTTTTTGATCCCAGGATCATGTTTAAGTAGTTCTCATGGTAGCACAATCAAAGGTAAGGAGCTGTTTCGACATATCCATGCCAAATTAAACTTGTGTGTAACACATAAACTTGTTTCTGCTACATTATGAGACTAGCTGCACCATGAGGGTAAATACTGTAACAGCAGCATGCAATACAACGTAGCTCCCTGTGCCAATAACTATCAGGCAAGTCCTGACTATGATGTTACGTTAATAGGGGAGGAAGGAGAAGGAAAAAGGAAGACAGGTGGACTCTGTTGACATTATTTGGCCCTTTCAAACAACCTGTTTAATTTTGAATCCAGCTGCATGTTTGAATAAACCCAGATTTCAAAATTGAATGTGGTGCCTAACATATGGCAGTCAAATGCTTGCCACTATAGTCCTCCAGACTGTTGATGGCAATTTACAAACATTACGCTATCTGACAATAGGATTGTTCTTCAGCTAAACTAGGCAAAACATTTGTCCTTGACAAAAACTAAAATACTATAAAGTAGATCAATATTGCCCTCTCATGGGCACATTAAAAATGGCAAGTTCATCTACAATCATCACATACAGGAATTGGGGCTGAGGGAGGGATCGTAGCATAGTTCCCAATCCACATGGGAGATAAATGGTTACAATCTGTTATGGGGCTTAATAAAAAGATCTGTAATGCTTTCAAGGACATGGGGCCAACTGAAAAATTGATGTAGATATTGTTATGGTCCTTGGGTTCACAATTCTCCAGGTCTTAAAAGAGTTTGAGGGTCAGACAGTTTTCGATTCACAAAGTTACACACTTTAAGTATCTGAAAATGGTTATCAGTACAGCATCTATATAATCTTCGCCTCTTAGCTTTGATATCACAGCATTGCTGGATCACCTATCTAGCCTGCATCTTTCTTGTAGCGCCAGCGCTGAGACATCCATTTCTGTCCCTTTCCCTTGTTGCCATCCACTACTACCTTTCCCTTCCAGAGACCCACCACCCCTGCTTGATCCCTACAGAACATCCCAGCAACACCTAGCTATTATAATGGCCATCCCAGCTACGACTGCCTACTTCTTCCTTGAGGCAACTGCAGTTTCTACTAGAATAAGTCCCCTGACACCCCTACTGTCATTTATCTTTCTGAAGTTGGAAATAAGCAGAGAAGCTTCACACTTGATTGCAGTAGCAAGTGGAGGCTGAACAGCTTTCATAATGGGGACAATTCATGGGTTAGGGGGAAGAATGAATCATTGGGGGGAAATGGACTATAGTATCTGTGCAATCTGAAAGAGAGTTACTCCAGTCTAAACCCATTCATTTCAATGGTTTTAGACTGGAGTAACTGCATAGGATTGCACAGTACGTTTACAAACTGCAGACCCTTGGGAAACATGCAGAGGCACGATTCACTTGGTAAGTCTTGCATATCAGTACCTTTGATTGATTCACAATTCTCCAGATCTTAAAAGAGTTTGAGGGTCAGACAGTTTTCGATTCACAAAGTCACACACTTTAAGTATCTGAAAATGGTTATCAGTACAGCATCTATATCATTTTTGCCTCTTAGCTTTGATCTCACAGCATTGCTGGATCATCTATCTAGCCGGCATCTTTCTTGTACCTTTGATTGAATTTATCTTTCTCCCTTCCTCGTGGTACAGCTGAAATATTTTATAATACATTATTTATTTCTGCCCCACTTTTCTCCACAGTGGGGACCCAAAGCCGCTTCCAATAGAAAAAAAAATACTAGAGCCAACAAACAGGAGAAGGGAAAGGGGAAGGCTTCTCAATACAGAGCAGAGCTTTCTCTCTGTCTGTCAAAAGATTTCCCTTCCAGTTCTAAGCTACAACCCTTAGGCTAAAAGCTGAAGGACAAGAGCCCTTTAGCTCTTGCCCTTTGGCTGACACCTCTGGGCACACCCAGGCCTTAAGAACCCGTGAGTAGAGACAGACAAATTCAGCCAGATGTTACTCAGCCACTGTTAGCTATCAGGGTCTTCTCCACTTCCTCTCCTGCCAGAGGGAGATTCTTGTAATATTTCCTCTGCTAGCATTCCTTTGATTTGCTCTAATTTACCACTCAGTGAAGCACCTGGCAGGCTTCCTTGGCAGTTCTGCACTATTTACACATATATCAATGACAGGTTTTTTTGTGTGTTTTTTTAAAGCGGGAAGTGGGATCTCTCTCTCTCTCTCTCTTTCTCTCTCCTCCCCCCTTTCTCTCTCTCTCTCCTCTTCTCTGTACAAATTGAAGCAAAATATACGTCTAAAGATGTCTTTCAGCTCCACCTGGTGGCGGATTGTATGGTGCAACTGAAAAATAAAACACTAAAGTTCAAATCCGCTTCTCAAAAAACTTTCCACGAGTCAAATGTCACATTCATTGCATAACTTGGCATGTGGCATTGCCATGGTGAAAATTCCTGTATATGGCTTGCAGTGCTGACTACTGTGAATTCAGCAGTTGTGAATCAATGGATAAACATTCTTAGCTGCACTATTTTCCGCCAACATACTCAGATTTAGACATCAAATTCCTCAGTCTGCATAGGATTGCTATTACTCCCTGCTAACATGCCTTACTCGCCTTTAGACATCCCAGTGAATGCAGGGGAGTGGGGGTGGGGTGGAATTTAGATCACATCAGCTGTCTCCACCTCTGCATGTCTGCCTGATTGTCCAGATGGCATAGAAAGAGTCCAAGGTATGGACAGTGTGGAGAAAGAGCTAAAGGAAAACACTTTACAAGCTAACTAATCAGTTCTAGTCCTTGAAGGGCAGTGTTTTGGATTAAACCTATAAGGATCCCTTGAAAGTTCAGAGTTACAAATGGGACTATATAGATGAGAATATAAGAAGAGCCCTGCTCAATCAAACCAGTTATCCATTTCTTATTTTACACAGTAGCCAACCAGTTGCCATGGAGAATCATAGAGTTTCCCTCTAGACATTAGGAAGAATTTTCTAACAGAGCAGTTCCTCAGTGGAACAGGCTTCCTCGGGAGGTGATAAGCTCTCCTTCCCTGGAGGCTGTTAAGCAGAGGCAAAGATGGCCATCTGTCAGCAATGCTGATTCTGTGATCTTAGGCAGATGAAGAGAAGGAGGGCATCTTGGCCATCTTCTGGGCATGGAGGAGGGGTCACTGGGGGTATGGAGAGGAGGTAGTTTGGAATTTCCTGCATTGTGCAGGGGGTTGGACTAGATGACCCCGGTGGTCCCTTCCAGCTCTATGGTTCTATGAATCTATGATTCTAGGAGGAGAGACAGTGTGCCATTTTTCCCTCTGTGTGACAAACCCAGTCTTCCTTGGTTGTTTCCCACTGCAAGTACTAACCGTGGCTGGCCCTACTTAGCTTCCAAGCTCTGGCAACACTGGGCTAGTCAAGGCTGTTCAGGCTGCTCACACACTGCATAGCAGTGCTAATTCCTAGTGGTGTTATAGTGTGAGCAGCTCCGAATAGAGGGACTAGATGACAGGCCAGGAAGTTGCAATGGACAACCAGAATAGCAACAAAAATTCTATTTGCACCACAGACATTATGCTTCTATCTTGCCCCCCTCAAAAAGTCACAATAAACCAACTCCTAAACACTGGGAGTTTAAGGGGGGGGGATCCTGCAGATTGTTACTGAAATTATCTGGCCACTGTACCACAAGTGGTTGGTGTGGAACCACGTCCATTATGGTTAAAATGTTCCTTACCCTGCCTGAGGCAGATAATGTATGGAATATTTCAAAAGAAAATTATGGAACAGACCCAACAGAACAAAGTATATTTGGATCTCTCAGATATATTACAAGTTTGATTATATTAATCTTGATTACTCACATCAGTTTGCTACCAACATTAACATAAAGGTCTGCTCTTGTAAAATTTCTGCACAAGTTCTAAAGGAATATACCAGAATTCCAGCAAAATCAGCAATGTTTTACATGCTCTCAGCTGTTATACATTCACTCCTAAAACAATTCCTGCTCTGGAAGAATGTCCAAATGTTAAAGGCAGGTGTTTGAAGGCAATAAGAAACATCCTGCTAGGGACTTTCTACATCACTAGAGGAAAGAAATGTAGAGAATTCCAAAGCTTTAAAAGAATTTAGAAAAGACTGTAAACTTGTACTTTCCAAGAGGGTTTCGTGTATCTTTTCATTCAGCAAACAAAATTGAATTGCAGCTAATTCACAGAAACCAGACTCATCTGACCCTGCATTTTCTATCCTTGCCAAAAGATGGAGGCATCGGTCCCTGTTTCAAACCTTCCACAGTTAGTGGATGGCAGTGATTCCCCAGACTGTTGGAAGCTGTAGCCTTTTTCACCCTTGCAAGGTTAACCCTTCATTTAAACATCATTTCAAAGAGCTGCACAAGTTAGATATAAAGCTTATAGATAATTCCTTGTCTACTACTATTTATGTTATAAATAATTTCTTGTCTACTATGTGTCTGGCACATTTTAAAACAAGGTGTCAGTTTTGGGGATCTTCAGCGCTCCTCTTTCTGTGCATCTTTACAGATAAAGTTCATGACAGTCGACATTTACACAGTAAGAACCAATAAGAATAGTGGGCCAGGCCCTGGGAAAGGAAGGGCCTGTGCTGGTGGTGACGGGAAGAGAGGAAATAGATGCTGAGCAGATCAGGCTATACAGAAGGGGCTGTCAGCTGTGGCTGGGAGCAGGAGGGACGGGGACAGAAGAAGAAGAAGAGTTGGTTTTTTATATGCCGATTTTCTCTACCTTTTAAAGAGAATCAAACCGGTTTATAATCTCCTTCCCTTTCTCTCCCCACAACAGACACTTTGTGAAGTAGGTGGGGCTGAGAGAGGTCAGAGAGAACTGTGACGAGCCCAAGGTCACCCAGCAGTAGGGTTGCCAGCTCTGGGTTGGGAAATACCTGGAGATTTTTGGGGCGTAGCCTGAGGATAGTAGGGTTTGGAGAGGGGAGGGACTTCAATGACATAGAGTCCAATTGCCAAAGTGGCCATTTTCTCTAGGTGAACTGATCTCTATCGGCTGGAGATCAGTTGTAATAGCAGGAGATCTCCAGCTAGTACCTGGAGGTTGGCAAGCCTACCCAGCAGACTGCATGTGTAGGAGTGGGGAAACCAACCCGGTTCACCAGATTAGAGTCTGCTGTTCATGTGGAGCAGTGGGGAATCAAAGCCGGTTCTCCAGATTAGAGTCCACTGCTCTTAACCCCTACACCATGCTGGCTCTCAGACAGGTGGTAAGGCACAGGGAAAGTTTGCCAGGGCCACAACGCAGCAGTGAAGCTGAAAAGGAGGTAAGTGTCTGAATGGCAGGTCTCTAGTACATTTGAAATATGTATATATTCATGGTGGCTGATGGTGCAATCAGATACCTGCTCTGCCCTGTCTATTCAAGGCTGCATCACATTCTACACAAGATGCAAACATGTGGCCTTAAGATCAGGGCCTGAGACGCCCTTCCCTCTCCAATACCCACTCTGACAAAGAGTTCTAGAGAACCTGAAAGCTTGCACATTATTTTATGTTGTTTTGGCTGGTTCTAATAAAAGGAATTGCATTCTCATTGATACCAAGGGAATTTTCCATCAAAGTATGTGTTTTCCTTTCAGGAATTATTTAAGGGTTTTCTCCCCTAGATAATAAAACCAGCATATACTCCAAGAGCTTTAAGTACCTTGAATCCTCAGCAGAAAATACTAAATGGAGCATCAAGGAGAGGTTACAGAGTGGAGGATGGGACACAGGGCGCTTATGAGTATTATTTTCTTTCACAAGGTAAGAAATTGCCCCAGTGTTTATGCCTCTTCTGAGTTTTGCACCCATCAGACAAATCACAGATTTTGGTTTCTCAAATCAACGCCATTGTTATTGTCCTTGGATGTGGACTTAATTTGCCTCTACAGTCTTTATGCATCTTGAATATAACTTCTAGATCATTCATTCTACATGCTATTAAAATGCATGATAAAGTCCCTTATCATGGATGGGAAAGGGAAGGGGGAAACTGCAGTGGCAGGATGGGAAGGACTGCACAGGGGGAGTTCACGGCAAAATGGCCGACCGTTCGGGAGGACAGGGCCAGGCTCAGTTTGGAATGGGCTCAGGGGCCAGACTGTACAAATCTGTATTCTGAGCTCATTTCCCAATTTTGTCATCAACATTAATAAATAGGAGGATGTGTAATCTACCAAGCATTCACTAACTGTTCTATAAATTATGATAGGATATTCATATGGTGGTAATTCTTCAGGCATCTCATCTTTGGAGCCCACTGGCACACCTTCATTAAATAAAGCTCAGTCTACAAGTAGGCTGCCAGGGTTCACACATACACGTGCATCGCTTGACCTCTATTCGTTTGATGACTCAGCATTTAATGATGTCCCGCCAAAAGGGCGAACTCTCTCCATTTGAAAGTAGAGTGTTTGAATTGGCATTGAGCGAGCTGGAATTTCTGCCTGTGGCAAATCATCTGTGATGACTTGTCCACATACTACTTAAAGTGCCACCCTAAGCAAAATGATACCCTTCTAAGTTAATTTACTTCAATTGACTTAGACCCTTTTTCGTATGGCATCATTAAACTACAGTCAGCATGCATGTATGAACCAACCCTTAGAGCTTAAGTCCAAGTTCATGATGGCCCATCTCACAGTACTATTTAGTCAGTACATGATATGTGATAGGCATGCGAAACACTGTTTTGCTGTACAGACAGCAAAACATTAGGGCCCAAGGATTGGCTGGCACTGTGTTCTAGTCTTCCAAGTGACGTGGAATATTCAGAGACTCAAAAAAAGACATCAATTTATCATCAAATTACTATAGTTTTGAGTTGACCTAACTTCTAGACAACTCTTCTTAGCTGTTTTTACTATCATGAATTCAGTCAGAGTGTTTGGTTTCTAGTAGCTCCTAGACTTTGCAAATACACATTAATAATTGTATAACAAAAGGGGTGTGTGACAATCAGATATTGCCTTTACATCTTTTGATACAAGAAAGGACATTAATAACACTTAAGTGAAGTCCCTGTTACACCATTTCTTCTATCTTAAACATATTATATGTTTTGGAGCACTGTGTAGGTAATTTTATTTTTTCATTCTTGCACTTGTGTAAAATATTCCTGGATATAATTTCAACATTTACCTAAGAAAGCTAAATATTACTTCCCCACTTTCTTCAAGATATATACATATACATAGATGAATTGTTCAGCTGACTTTTCATCCACTGTCTAAGGAGATTCATATGTAATTTTTAACAATTAAATAATAATAAGTAACAATATTTATTCTGGGTAATTTCTAAAAGGTTCTATCTACTTAACTACTTAGCTTGCTTGCTATTTGCTTATCTACCTATCTATCCTATATCCAAACACTGCCCCCCACTCTCCCAATGTTCTGTCACACTCCTAAGGCTGGGTCTACACCTACATGACTGAGGTAGACAAATGCTGAGGTGGGAGAATGGACTAAAGGAGCCGTTCCACATGGACAGCAGAAGGAGCTGGAAATGTGGAGACTGAGGCTGAGGTGGTAGAGAGAACAGAATGTGGGTAGGGACCACATAATGTGGATGGGGGTCACAATTTTGAATGTTCTATTATATAATTACATTGCAAGTCGAAAATGTTTGTTTTTACTTGCAAGAAGTTCTTACATTGCAGAGCATTCAAAAGTGCCTTCCCCGACCTGCAACCTGAATTAATGCCATTAATGTCTGGAGTCTGTCACTCCATTCTGTTTTACGTGTAGATCAGGTGGTATATGGGTGGGGGATATCACATCAGAATGCTCTTCCACATTAAAAACAAAAGAAAAACACCTCCCTGGGATATAGAAAAATAGCACAGCAGGTTCTACACCTGCCTTTTGCCAGTTCTTGTTTTCTACTACACAGAGTAAGGGAACGTTCCAACATATGATTCCTCAGCTGAAGTGTTACAGTCCATTCTACCACCTCAGAATTCCATCCTCTCATTCTATGGCAGGTGAGACCAGAAGGAACCCAGTGTGAGAGTCTATGGCTATTTTGTGACTTGGAGAATATAGGGAGAAGTCACAGCTGCCCCACCCAGTCGCTGGGTGGCCCAGCCTTCACCACTATGAACTACATGAATCAAGTGCAGTGATTCTCTTACAACAACACACTGCACTGCTGAATTCCACAGCATATGGGCCTCTCCTTCAGATATACCCTGCTCATCATAATTATTTTGCTCGTTCATAATAAACATACTTGTAGACGAATAGTTAATAAATCCATTACTTTTACATGTAAGTGCGGAATGAAGAAAATTGAGCTGCCCTCTGGAAACAGAATATTTTGGTGTATCACTAAAATGTAATTCATGTATAATACATTCATGCATCAAGCTCAAAAGTAAATGCAAAACTGGCACATATATTACATTACAATGGGACAAATTTCAAATGGTATATACAAGTCATTGAGAAATATAATTGAAAATGTTTTAGTCAAGATGCTTTAAAGAAATCTACATTATAAACAACATAGATTAAATTTATCAAACGCTGATAAATTTTTAAAAGTTGGTAGAAAAATACACTGAACAGGATCAAATTAAAAAAAACATACACACATAACACATTCAGCTAGTACAAAGATTACGAGGTCAACACATTTATCTTACAAAATGAAGAAGAGACAAACAGGGATTTAAGAACTGATAGCAAAGAAAATCCTGCCATAGTGCTGGAGGGTAGAATTTCTTTGCTGATGGAAAGAGAGAGGGAGAGACACACGCACATACAGGCAACCAAACAGAAATCATAACAAAACATAGAATAACCATTTAGAGTAGCAGAGGATAGAGACACAGAGAGGTGAGGAAATTTGGCATGTTGCATCACAGGAAGTCATTCACGATTGGCTAACGATGGTACCTGGCTCGGTTGCAGATCGCTGGCTTGCCTGAGAGGAGTAACAGAGGGAGGAGGCACACCTGATGTGGATGCTGATCGTCCCAATCGGCAACTTGCTTTCGGTTCTGGAAAGGAGAGGAAAAGAAATGGAGTGGAATCAACATGCAGGGTCTGGGAGTTCCTTCTCTGCCTAATAAACCTAAACTTGGACAGTCGTAGAATCATAGCGTCAGAAAAAATGTGTAATGTTAACTCCTAATTTATCCTGTCAGTTCTCTGATGGCCCTGACTAGACACTGTCCAGGTGTTCTCAACTTCTTATTTTCAACATCTCACCACAAACCCCTTGATTCTCCGTTAGGAATGAGTGAAAGTTCCTTACTTCAGTTCTTTTTAAATATTTATATATTTTTCAACAGTTTTGGTTTCCTGCTGTTCACTGTGGGTTTTGGAAACTCATTTGTAAGCATAGTTTGTATAGTTGAAGTATAGTTTGTATAGTTAAAAGCAGATAGGGTTGCCTGAAATGCAAATTTATTGAAACTTAAATGACTTTGAAAAATGCATACCCTCTGTGAAAAAATGCTGGAGAGAGGGAAACAGAAAATCGTGCAACAGTAGTCACAGGTTCAAGTCACACAAGAGCAAAGTGAAATTAAAATGGGCATATTTGGATTGAAACAATAGGGATCCAAAATTGGGAGAGATGCCTGTCTGTGTATAAGAGTGATGGAAAGGATGAGGACTTTAACTATGTTCGTTTGGAAAGGATGAGGACTTGAACTATGTTCGTTTGGTTGCAAGACTTTAAAAAAATTGGGTTAGCTGTGTAGGTGGAGTTAACCTTGAAGGATATCCACCACTTTGATACATCCCCCACACATAGATTCTCCATTCATCCTGAATCAAGCAGTCTATGCTCTCTTAAAATATGCTAAAATAAATCCAGTCAGACAAGGCTAGGTATTTTAACATGACCGCACTCAGATCACATTAGAAGCAAAACCCTGGAGAATAAATTCTTGCAACCCTTTCAACCTCAGTGATAGATTTAAAGCTTTTTTCTTTTGTTCTACTGTGTTTTGTAAATGCTAGTCTTAATTGACACATCTTTCCTCCTGATGGCTACTTCATCCACATGCATGTGCATTTGGGGAGTTAGGGCTTCTTGTTATAATATACAGCTGCACAAATAGCTCTTCTTTCACTGACACTGATGTGAAAAACTACAAGGCACTGTCTACCATATCTTCAGAGTTGTTTTTCTTTGTTTTAAGAAAAGGGGAAAATGTCAGCATTTTCAATTGGGTGTACACACCATGATGAAAGATTATCACATCTCTTTACCAATGAAACCTCTTTTATCTGGCATCAAAGAGAGAGAATCCGTCATACTCAGGTGTGGTGTTTATTCCTCTTTATCTCACCTGCTGTCTATTTCCCCCCAGTATGATATGCCTACTGAAACTTTCAAAAGAAAACTCTAATTGTAGAAATTTCCTCTGAATGCTCTAGCATCTAGCCATTTCTGTTCCCTCCAGAATTATGAATAATTTTTTTTAAAAAAAATAACTGTGAGCTTTATTTATAGGGCATTGGGGGTATTTCTTTCTCTTGTGAGAAACACTCATTTTCCACCCACAATCCAAAAACTGTGAGATGAATTCTTCCCACTTTATGCAACAATTGATCCAGGTATATGGATGGTGAGAGGAGGGGGCAAAGCCCTTAGCAGAGAGGATGCACAGTAGACTGACTGTGCACGACCACTCAGTTCCAGTAAGAAGCAGAGTACCAGAAAACCTTCTGAGGCTGTGTGGCACAGCCTGATAATGTGAGCACAAATGCATATGAATGCCCCTGCTTTGCATGCAGAAAATCTCAGGTTTAATCCCTAGCATTTCCTTTAAAGGATTACAGGTGGTATGAAAGACCTTTCTCTCCTGGGACTATTGCCTGTCAGAGTAAACACTTCTGATCCATATGAACCAATGATACCTCTCAGTATGAGGCAGGTTCACACACACACACACACTAAGGGCTGTACACAGATCCCGAATATGGGATCCCACCATTACTTTTCATGGGCTACAAAAAGCAGACCTTCACCTGTACTGTCTTCCCCTCTGCACAGGAACCAGAAGGGGAAAAAAACTAGTTATTTTGTATTATCTATTACGGAAGTCTATCCATGCTGTCTTCTACATTAAAAAAACCCATAGTTTTTGCAGCAACAACAATAAAGCAAGTGCAGTAGTCTAAGGATAAATCACAGCATATCCATTTGCTTAGAAACAAATCCTTCACACCTATTGTTTCCTTGCCTTGTTAAGTGATGTAAACAGTCCGTGACATGTACTTCAAAGGGTCAAGGACTTGGGATTAGGGTTTCCAGGTCCCTCTTTGCCACCGGCGGGAGATTTTTGGGGCGGAGCCTGAGGAAGGCGGGGTTTGGGGAGGGGAGGGACTTCAATGCCGTAGAGTTCAATTGCCAAAGCGGCCATTTTTCTCCAGGTGATCTGATCTCTATCGGCTGGAGATCAGTTAAATTAGCAGGAGATCCCCTGCTACTACCTGGCAGTTGGTAACCCTACTTGGGGTGCAGGGCTGCAAGTAAAAGAAGGAATATGCAGGACTGACAGAGAGTGCCGAAAACCCACAGAAACTCCAACAAGTGGCTGTGGGGGAGCACATTCAGTGTTGCTGCACCAACATTTTTCTTGTCGAGACCCAATTTGATTCAGTGGTTAGCATGCCCGACTAGGATCAGGGAGACCTTGGTTCAAATCCCCATGCTGCCATGGAACACATAAGGGTACTTTCACACATGCCAAATAATGCAATTTCAATCCACTTTAAATGCACTTTGAAGCTGGATTTTACTATGTGAAATGGCAAAATCCACTTAAAAACGATAATTAAAGTGCATTGAAAGTGGTTTGAAAGTGCATTATTCAGCATGTGTGAAAGTGCTCATGACCTTGGTTCAGTCATACTTCCTTAGACTAACCTATCTCACAAGACTATTGTGAGGATAAAATAGGGAAGCAATAATCACGTACACAGTCCTGAGCTCCTTGGAGGGTAAAAGGTAAAGGTAGTCCCCTGTGCAAGCACCGGGCCATTCCTGACCCATGGGGTGACTTCACATCCCGACGTTTCCTAGGCAGACTTTGTTTACGGGGTGGTTTGCCAGTGCCTTCCCCAGTCATCTTCCCTTTACCCCCAGCAAGCTGGGTACTCATTTTACCCACCTCAGAAGGATGGAAGGCTGAGTCGACCTTGAGCCGGCTACCTGAAACCAACTTCCATTGGGATCGAACTCAGGTGGTGAGCAGAGCTTGGATTGCAGTAGTGCAGCTTACCACTCTGCGCCATAGGGCTCCTTGGAGGGAGGGAAGGAGAAATACATACTATATTTTGTGAGACTACAGCTTGATAGATATTACTTTTTTGATCATGTAACTATCCACTCAAATGGCTATACAGGAAGAAGTCAGGGACACTCGTTGGTGAATTTACTGCAACGTAACATTTGTTAACAATCCCAAATATGAGACTTGTATGCACATTTTATGTTTGTAGATGACTGGGGAAGGCAATGGCAAACCACCCCATAAACAAAGTCTGTCTAGTAAATGTTGGGATGTGACATCACCCCATGGGTCAGTAATGTGCTTGCAGAGGGGAGTACCTTTACCTTTAACAGGATAAAAGGCACAGGCTAATCCAATTGCCAATGAATGTGAAAGATTTTGTAGTGCTTGAAAGCAGAGACCCTGTTTGCTATTCTCCTTGTGTTTGGTCTGCAGAAGTGATGAACACAAAACATCTCTTGCGTCCTTTTCTTGTCAATATTTGTACCAGAACACCAAAAATTAATAATGCACAAGCATCATTCCTCAGTAATCCTAAGTACCTTTACTAAGTACGCCACATATTTTATTTGCAACGTTTTCTGCCTGACTGCTAAAGGTGTTGACGAAGTGTCAAATTTAGTGTTTAAAGGAAATAGAAATAAAATCACAGAAGACACCAAACGATCTCGAACACATCTCACAATGGAGTGCAGTGCCTCTTTCTAGCAGAAGGTGGCAAAAGTGCTTTATGCCAGTAGACAGCAACCCTCCAGAAAATGCTCTTTGAAGCAGCGAGAGTTAAGTTGGTTGAAGCCTCCCATTCTGCACACACCTCCTGTGGTTCTTCACTGAAGCAGCACTGGCATGTTTTCAGGGCTGCTGCATGTTAGAGCCACTGACAGCTATTCCTCTAAAAGGCCCTCTGATGGAAGATGTCTGAAACCACCGGGGAAGAAACATCTTTGAGAAATTATCCAAAAGATGAGGGGAATGCCACAGAGCTATGAAATACAATGATGAACGCAACATCCAAGGTGACCTTAATATTTACAGTCTCAGAGGAGGTATAACCTACTTTCAAAAGCACAGTATCCTGATGAGTAGGGTCTAATGACGTACACTGGGAATAATTGAACTCAATTCAACAGTATTGCACGGTATCAAAAATGGAATCAACAACAGGGAGATCAGCTCCAGGGCTACAAAAATGCATAGCTGTGCCTCAGCATGGAAAACTTGGAAGGGAGCATAGCTATCCACCTTCTTTTCTCATGCTAGAGATAACAAAAGGGCCAATATGAAGACTCTATGTCCCACCGTGGAACACTAGAACCAGCTGTGCAAAGCCAAGCTGTTAGGCTGATTGGTTGCCATGGTCCTGCTCCACAGGATCCTCATCCACTGTAGGCAAGTGGAACTGACTACAAGTGGTAGTGATGGCATACCAAATTCAGTCCACAACTGTGCTTTCATTTTGTTGAGGGGGGCGGGTTATTTACCTCTCCCATCTGCCGTTCTTTTAGTTTGCCTCTATTACATGGATGCCACACTTTGTAGGATCTTAGTCTTTTATTTACATGAGGACAGCCACAACAGTTTGGTCAGCATCTCCTTCTGAGAAAAGAAGGATTAGCCCTTCAAGATCCAAGAAACATTTTCCATTGCATTTTAATGTCAAAAATGCATATGAATACATTATAGATGTAACCAAACACAAAGCCCACTTAACACTTAATCACTTTCGGTGAGAGAGAGAGAGAGAGGTGTATGGGATCTAGGCTTGTCTTAAGCTATAAACCTTCCCTCCAGTTACCAGGTGTTCTAATGGTAGCATGTGTATAGGCTTTAGGTTTGCTGCTGTGAGGTAACTATTGTAGTGTACGAGTAGGTTAAGGAGAGCACTGAGGCAGGATTTGAACAGAAACAACAAAGATTGATTTATTTACAAGATAGTTTCAAGGAACAGAACAGCAGCACAGGCCTCCAGGCTGACAAAGGAAAACCTGGCTGAGGTGCATAAAATCAGATCATAGAGTAGTTTGGATTTTCATTAATGCTTTCAGACACAGACAGGCTATTAATGATTAAACACTAGATTGGATCCTCTCATACACACTCAAGGTTCCACCCACACCAGTCTGCCCTTTCCCAAGAGTCAGACTAAACGGTACAAGGTCTGCTCATCACCAGAGACAGGCCTAATAAATGGGGTACTCTATTCCATCCCAGATCTAGAGTCCAACCACTCTGCCACACTACCAGGCTGAGCTACCTATCACAAGTCTGCTCTTTTTCCTGGGCCAGACCTGAGTTGTCACTGCTCTCTACCTGAGGCAGATCTGAACCAGCTCCTCCTCCTGTGCGTCCCTCCAACCTTCCATCTCCCTCCTGAGCAGCTGTTTCTCCCTTCAGAAGCAGGACAGCCTCCTGTCCATCACAAATGTTTACAGAATTTTGATTTTAATGTTGCCATCCACATTGAATCCTTGTGATAGGGAAACTAAAAATTTAAATAAATGTCCAAAATTGCATGTTTCAGAGATACTGTTAATTCAGAAAAAATCATGACAAAACAACCCACCCATCTATATAGTTCAAGAATCCCACAATATTTTAGAGCTAGACAAGATAATGAGATCCATAAGTGGATCTCCTGAGATTTTTGAAACGGTAATAACAAACTGGATTTGGACCATGGCACTGGAAGAGGAGGCTTACAAAGCAATCCTGAAGGGGGGTAATTCAGGAGTGCCCAGGGATGGCGTAGCTGCACCTCCTCCTGAGAGGTTTGCAGCAGCACAGAGAGAAATTTACCTCCTCCCCTCAAGCTCTGTGAAATTCCTCCATTGGGTTTCATGGGGCTACGCCATGAGTTTTGCAGGCGCAAGCTTGCGCCTGCAAAAAGGTAGCATTCCTGGGGCAAAAGGGTTTTGGCGCTTTTGGAGCTGCTGCGAGCCCTTACACCATGGAAATGCTGCTGGTGAGGCTGCGCCGGCGCCTGGGCCTTACACTGCCATGCTGCTCCCTGGAGCCGGTGTAAGTTACCCTGCACTGGCATTAGTATCCACTTAGCCAGTGGACGTGGCACTAATGTGGGCGCAGGATCATGCCGGCTCCAAAGGTCATTCCCCCCCCCTTGAGGATTGTTCTCTCCATTCTTTCTCTTCTTGCCATTTTTTTCTGATTTAAATCATCACTGACCCTGCTATTTTCCCCATGTAACATACATGGGGGAGGAAAGGCGGCATGGTACAGCCCAATCTTGTCAGATCTGGGAAGCTAAGCAAGGTCAGTAATTGGAAGGGAGACCTCCAAGGAAGACTCCGCAGAGGAAGGAAAAGGTTTCAGGCCTTACCTGGAGCCTGGGTTTCTGGGGTAGGCGGGAGGGAGGCACAGCAGGAAAAAAGACAGTAATAGAGTCAGGCGGCGTGCATGCAGCCGAGTCACTGTAGCCATCCCAACTCTCAGCTGGCTGCCTCGGCAGGCAGAAAATGGCTGGCCAATCAGCTCTCACCCTTAGAGTTTAAAAAGGGCCTATGAGAGCTTCAGGTAGGGCTGGGAGAGGACCGGAGGCAGTTTTCACTCAGGTCCGTTCTCCCAGCATAAAAGAAGCGCCATGGCTGCCAGAGGCTCAGTTCGCCGCTGGCTCTCGTCCCTGCCCTCCCTTCCCCATGTTATATTCTTTTTAAAAAGTTTAGGTATTGTCACAACACAGGCGGGGTGTGCATTGGGCTGGATTCACTTTGGGAGGAGAGTAGTCTGTGAGCCCCTTTCCTCTGCCTTGGGGGATCCCAATGAGGGATTTTGGGGAGAGGCACGGGGTAAGACAAGCCCAGTTTGGAGGGCAGTCGGAGTGGCCTCTTCCCAGGTGGCAAGGGAATCACCAAGTGGCTCATGTCCAGGTGTTTCCCGATATTGCCATCCCTAGCTACTCTTAGCAGGACCACTGGGCGTCAGCTGATGTTTAAAAATCCAGCCCATATGCGGCACCAATGTTTTATAGCTGTTAAAATAGTTAAGAAACAAGTTGTGGCCATTTACCTCCATAACTATTTCTTCTAAAGTTTGAGTGGTGTGTTATTTGAAGTTCAGATGTGAGCCTCCCTCTAAAGTTAGCCATGGACCGGCAAGGTACTGGCAAACCACCTCTGCTTCTCACTTGCCTTGAAAACCCCTTGCTGGGGTCACCAGAAATTGGCAGTGACTTGATGTCACTTCACACACACACACAACATACATGGACTATCTAGATCTTCCATGCAGGGTTAATGTCATCTGGACTGGAGTTCAGGAGGGCTTAAAACAGGAAAACTGTGAAGGGAAAAGAGTTAAACTGGTCCTCAACAATGGGCATGTGTCATTTTTTTTTAAAGTAGGAATTCCCATGACAGAGTTCCCACTATCTTGTTTAGTTTTGTCCTGGTCATCACTGTTTTGTTCACTATCTCAGATCATTCACAGGCTACTGTTTGCTTATACAGGCTTCTGAATTCCATACATTCTTGATAATTGGAGTTCATGCTACTTTTCACTTGATCTCTTCTGCCTAGCTAAGAGTGATCTATTGCAAAATGCATTCAACCTGTCATCCTTTAGCTGGATAATAGCATCCTCACCAATTCTCTACCGGAAACACAAAAGACTTGTTCATGGCTGTAGTAATTTGAATCTCTAGATTTTATACCATAGCACATTCCAGCACAGAATTAGGGGCACTCAAACCCATTAAAATCAATGCACTTAACATTCTTTAGCCTGCGTCAAATAGTCAGCCCTTTCCTGTGATGTAATGAAAATGATGAAAATACGTTGTATTGCCTTCTTGCAAATGCCTTGTGCAAAACGGGACTACTAAGGGGGGGGGGGAAGCTTATACACACTCAGCAACAGAACTGACACACAACGTAAGAATGTCACTTACCTGTTACTAGATCAGTTTCCATTGGAGAGTGTGTGTAAGCTTTCACAGTCTTCTAATTTTGGTAGAAATCAATTTAACAAGATGCATCGCCTTACCTATTTTGTCTCTGGTGTTCTGGGACCAGCACAGGAGTAGCACTATATAACAAACAAAAGAAGTTGGTTCAACACTGGCTATTTTTCCTCACCTAGTTTGCTTTTCTCTTTCTTTGGAACAAATCTGCTGTTCTCATTCTCATGTGTAACAGGGCTCAGAAAACCTTGAACATTTGCTGGCCTATAAAAGCTCTGCCTTCAATTCTTTCATTAAGGGTGCTCCCAACAATGCAACCATTCTTGGAGACTGTACCAGTGTGTGTGTGTCATTTGAATGTCCCTTGACCCCTCTATCAATATATCTAATTCTCAATGTGGCCAAATATGTGGATACTTAAATCTAGAGATTGGAGCCATGAATAGACAAGACAGATCTTTCCACAAACCTGAGAAAAGTCCAAGCTTGCAGAAAAAACTGAAATCTAAAAAAAATATGAAAAAGTACATGGGAGATTTTAAAAAAACCCAAATAACAGAATCAGCACCTGTAGATTTAACAAACAAATACCTTCTGAGTAGGGTTGCCAGGTCCTGCTTCGCAACCGGCGGGAGATTTTGAGGGCAGAGCCTGAGGAGGACGGGGTTTGGGGAGGGGAGGGACTTCAATTGCCAAAGCGGC
This sequence comes from Euleptes europaea, assembly GCF_029931775.1. Lineage (NCBI taxonomy): Eukaryota > Metazoa > Chordata > Lepidosauria > Squamata > Sphaerodactylidae > Euleptes > Euleptes europaea. The sequence continues at coordinate 36,868,335 of NC_079316.1, forward strand.
CATTTTTCTCCAGGTGATCTGATCATTATCGGCTGGAGATCAGTTGAATTAGCAGGAGATCTCCTGCTACTACCTGGCAGTTGGCAACCCTACCTCTGAGGCCAATGGCCATTGCTAGGCAACTACAACAATATTGCCAGATGAAGCCTTGATTTCTGTCAATAAAAGTCACAGGGAGGGGGGCAGGGCACTTGCCAGAGCTGTTTTAGCCTTTGAGAGAGGACTAACTGGGGCCCGGCCTGGCAGCAACCACTAGCAGGCCCAGCTGCTCAACATTATTCAATAGGAGCCACCACATGAAAGACAGTGTGGCATAGTGGTTAGAATTTCAGATTAGGATCTAAGAGACCCAGGTTTGAATCCCCACTATGTCGTGGAAGCTCACTGGATGTCCTTGGGCCAGTCACACACTCTCAGCCTAACCTCCCTCACAGGGTCATTGTGAGCCTAAATGGAGGAAAGGAAAACAGTGTCAGCTTCTTCGGGTCCCCAATGAAGTAAATAATAGATATAATTGAAAACATGGGGTGGATAAAAGGTAGGTTTGCTGGCAGGGTGGGAACGAGAGAAGGAAACAGAGACAGGAAAGAAGATGTAGGGGCTGCCAGGAGGAGCGAAAGAAGAAATAATGGTGAAGGGGATCAGGGGAAATGACTTCCCACTAGTCCTTGTGGGTCCCCCACTTGTAATATATGACTGCAAAAGCTAAACCTTTTCTTACAACCACCAGCTTATCCTGAATTAAGGATGTTACCAAATTTCATGACAATTCATTCAATTTGAAAGTTCACATTTCTTTTATGGATTCTGTGATCATCTGTTTCCCTGGCCATATGAATGAAATTCAACAGATATATTTCCATGAAAATATGACATATAACATGCAAATGGCACACAATACTAAAATAGCATAAAATGGGGTAAAAATTGCTGTAAAAATACATGGTAACAGGAAAAATAGGTGAGATTAATGTTGTCTTCCTGACCACGCACTAAACAAATACACATCCATACATGCCTACACCAAGTGCCTGGAAAGACAAGCGGCTTTGAGCAGCGCACCCTGCCCACCTGTATGAATTCAACAGCAAGTCTGAACAGAGCATATACATGCACAGATTACCTGCGCACAAACATGTTATCTGCCTTTTGCAAGTTTCTCAAACACAGAACAACTTATGCACATTACTGGTCTGATAGGGCCTTTCCCTGAATGCAAAGGTTGAGCCCAGGACCTGATCCTGCAATCCATTTCCCCTCCATTTATTCATTGTCTGAACAGGGCTTTAGCCATGGTAAGACCCAGATTACAAGTTTATTATTTCTTATATTTGACCCTGTTCTTTTTCTAAGGAACTCAGAGCAGCATACATCCTACCTTTTTCTGTATCCATTATTGACTCTAGCTCACCCAGTGATCTTTCTGGCTGAGTGAGCGTTTCCTGTTGACATCTGTCACTCTACCTACCACACCAAGCTAGCTAAGAAGCAGTCTTATTTCCTCCATGTTATCCTGTTTGTGGGTATTTAGCTTCATGGATTCATTCTAGCATGAACTATGCACTGAGGTTTCCAACAACAATCTCTGTGATCAAAGTTGTGCTTTTTCCAGATGTCAAAATCACGGGAATAACATGGACTGTTTCCACTTATTTCTCAGTTCACAGTAACATTTCTCCTAAGGGTCACACCCCTTTAAGTCCATTGACTTTAATGTACTTAGAAGTTTGTGACTCAGCTTAGGATAACACTGTAATGGAGAAATCCTAAGCAGATCTACTTAGAAGTAAGTCTCATTTCATTGAATGGATTCTACTCTTGGATGTCTTCTTAGGATAGCAACCTAAGAAACCTAAACTCTGTAGCTCTCAGAACAGGGCCTTGTTGTCACTGTCAGGAATTAGTTCCTCCTGTAAGATGTGACAAGTTCAAAGGGGATGGAACTATCATGTTTAAAAAGAATTTTAACTTTCACACTCATTTAATGAGTTTTCTTTTAGGCTGTCCCAAGTTGACTTGTGGAAATGGAATGCTCTGTTCTGTAACATCAGTATGGGTTATTGATGTAGAGTAGGTAATGTTCTAACAGTGTATTCCTGAGAGGAATGCCTGTGCCGGTGATAGGAGGCAGCGCAACTGTGCTGCCTCCAAAGGAGGTTTTGGCCCCACCGAAACCTCCTCGCGGCGTTAAAAATCCATGCAACCCTTCATGATAACAACCCTTCATAGGGTTGCACGGGAGATATGCCACCTAAAAAAGTGGTGTATCTTGAGAAAATAAAAAAGGGACGTTCCTGGCCCGAAAGGGCTTTGGAGGCCATCTAAAGGCGGCTCCTCCCACAGCCAAGCGCCAGAACGCCCCGGGAAAGCCTCACGGGATGCCGGGACGCCCCGGGAACACTTCCCAGGATTCTGGCACGGGCTTTGACAGCATTAGGATGCCAGCAGAAGGCCCCATCGGCGTCCTGGGGTGGTGTTGCCATGGCAGCACCCGGAGCATGGCATCTGGGCCTTCCTGTTGGCGTTCGGGCCACTAACGCTTTCGCCCTTAGAGCTCCGGAATCTGCTGTAAATGTTGTGTAGCATCTGATCCAATGTCCTGTACCAATGTTCTGTGCCAGTGTTCTGATTCCTACAGGTTTATTCTGTACTTGGGTAACTCCCACTTACCCGAGCTGTTGTTTCCTGCCAGCATTGTTGGACTGACTGAAGACCTTCCAAGTCTACTGGAAACAACTGGTAGTCCTGGTGTCCCATCCCATTCCTGAGCTTTTATTGGCTCTCTGGAGGAAGATGTCCCATGGTGACCTCCTCTCTCTTTGTTTTCCAGCTTTGGTAGTGGTTCAGTGCTGTGACTCCTGATCTTCAGTTCATCTAATGGTTCTGCAAAATATGGAAAGGTCACAACCCCTTATACATTGCAGTTTAATTACATACACACTCGCATATTCTTTCCAGTTTAGTAAACTGCTAACTGAGCCTTATTGTAAATGCATAAAACAATCGGTAGAACAAAATAAGCAAGGATGATTGTGAGCATTAACACTACAGGAAGTTAAATTAGTTTTTATGATAACAATTTGGTAGAATGTGACAATATTGGAGAATAATGTCACTGATATGTACTTCTTGATGTCTACTTCTTGAAGGTAACTTTCAATCTAGATTTTTGTTTTTGTTTTTTTCAGAGAACATGAAAACCATTTAGCTCAAGCTTAAATGTGCTTCAACCTACTGAAATCAATGGGATCCAAGTTAATTCTGTGGCTAAACTGTGGCACTGGTTTCTAGACATTTTAATTTGAGATTTATACTAGAATATTTATCTATGCAGGACATAATAAAAATGGACTTTGTAATACCCAGCAAGTAAATATCACTAAGCCACAAAAATTGGTATCATTTTCAACCATGGGAGGAATCCAGTGTTGAAAGAAAAAGGGTTCATGAGTTTTCTACAGTGCTAGCAAGAATCCTGCTTTCCAGATCCCCTGCTGATTCCTCTGCTGACAACATCCTATTTCATCTCTCCCCTGACATGCACATCACCATCATGGGTGGGAAATAGCACTTAGTTCAAATGCAGCTCTGATTGATCATAAGGCACAGCATAGATTGGAAAACTCAGATGCACACACATTCAAACTGCAGACTCAATCTAAAGTTCATGGTCTAACAGATTTAAGTAGCCTTCTGCAACTCTAATTCTCTAGCCTTGGATGGCAACAGATACCAAGGGAGCTTTCAAAAGTAACTACAAAATCGTAATGGGTATTTGTCATCTCAAGAATTAATGCTACAATTACTGCTCTGCCCTCCTCCCCATGCGTAACTATAAAATAAATACAAAGTTAAGCTTCAAAATAAATCTCAAAGCCATTCTAATGTATTCCTCCATTGTTTGAAATGTTTGGGCTTACTATGGACTTTATTGGGTGAGATCTTTAGCCTTTGATTCATTGGGTTTAGCCTTTGATTCCCTGGGTTGCAAACACCAAAAAATGTCTAGTATGCTTGGGTGGGATTGGTCCCTACTTTTGCTGCTTAGCATGAAATAACATTTTCATAGGACCTTCAGGAAAAGCCTATTGATAGCCGAAGAGGCACCCTCCCCACAACTTCTACAACCCTTGTCTATATTGACTTATTTCAGTTTGACATGGATGGGACCAGAAGATTGAATGCTTCACTGAAGCTGCTTTACAGTGATCAATGGCATGACATCTCCTGAAAAAGCCTGCCTTTGATCCTAATGGTTTTAAATGTAGTCTGGTTGCAAATACCACCTATTTGGGCAAGGTGCTACAAGAAGCTGTGTTTGTCCAATTCATGACTTTCTTGGAAGAAACTGATTGTCCAGAGTTATTTCAACATGGCTTTAGATTAGCTTTGAAACTGAAACTCTACTGGATGCTTTAGCTGGGAGACAGCATGGATGTGTGGATTGTACTAGACCTTTCAAAGGATTACAGTATAATCTGTCATGGTATTTTCTGGACTGATTGGTAGCAATGAGTATCCCATTTCTGGTCCTACCTGAGTACCACAAGGTGGTGATAGTGGACTGCTGCTGGGGGGGCATAATATTATGTGAGGCTATTTAACATCTATATGAAACCACTTGTATAACATCTATATCAGTGATGGCGAACCTTTTAGAGACCGAGTGCCCAAACTGCAACCGAAAACCCACTTATTTATCGCCGAGTGCCAATGCGGCAATTTAACCTGAATACCATCCCCAGAGGGGGCCCAGAGGGAGAGGCTAGGGTTGCCAAGTTCCTCTTCGCCATGAGTGGGAGGTTTTTGGGGTGGCGCCTGAGGAGGACAGGGTTTGGGGAGGGACTTCAGTGCCATAGAGTCCAATTGCCAAAGTGGCCATTTTCTCCAGGGGAACTGATGTCTATTGGCTGGAGATCACTTGTAATAGCAGATCTCCAGCTAGTACCTGGAGATTGGCAACTAGTTCCTTAGTGTTTTCTCTCTACATATCAAGACAAATGGAAAGGTGTTTGGAGGATGGCTTGTGGGCACTTCAAAGGTGGAATAGGACTGCACGCCCCTCCGCCCGCACAGACCCAGAGGGCGCCGGAGAAGCCGCTGGAGGGAAAGAAGGAAGGAAGGAAAGAAGGGAAGGGAGGGAGGGAAGGAAAGAAAGAAAGAAAGAAAAAGAGAGAGAAAGGGAGAAAGAAATGGAGCGAAGGAGAGAAAGAAAAGTAGGGAAAGAAAAGGACAGAGGGAGACAGAGAAAGAAAGAGGCCATTTATGCATGGGAGGTTTTGCCTTCGATTTGCCACTCTCCAGATGCACATTTTCCCCATCCGGATTCTCAAAACTCTGCATGGGGACTTACTGATGAGTTTTGAGAATTTGGATGGGGAAAATGTGCATCTACAGAGCAGCAAATCCAAGGCAAAACATCCCATGCATGAATGGCCAGAGACAGGAAAGCCTTCCCGCTTCTCTCTCTCTCTCTCACACACACACACACACACAGCCCTCCTCCAGCAGAGAAGGGGGGCGCACGCGCAGAACAGCCCACAGCCGCCTCCCACGTGCCCGGGTTGAGCAGCAGCAGGAGGAGGATCCCCCGCCCGGCTGGGCCTCGCCGCCACCGCCTCCACCCACCCCTTTCAGAGTGGAGCTCCGGTGGAAAGGAGGCCCGTCTGGTGCAGAGGGAAGGAAGGAGGGAGGGAGCCCAGCCTAGCTCACTGCCCCTCTCTGCCTGCCTGCCTGGCTTGCCCAGGCCCCTAAGCCCCCCGCCCGGAGGGGATCTCCCACCCGGCCTGCCTGCCCCAAGGGGGGGATGCGGCGAGAGGCGAGCAAAGTGGGGCAGAGGGCGCCTCCTTCGTGCCCACCGGCCAGCCACGCCCCTCAGCCCGCACAGGCCCAGAGGGCGTCAGAGAAGCCGGCGGCCATGCTGAGTGTGGGCGCCCGGCTTCTGTTCCCCGCTCTCCCACCCGCCTGGCAGGCCGTGCACGCTTCCTCCAGCGGCGGCAATGGTGGCGGCTTCTGTGGGAGAGTGGGGGCCACCGCCAGTGATGTCGGAGGTTCCCCACCCCTGGGCTACAGCCTCCCCCGTCCGGGGAGAGGCAGAGCCGGAAAGGCCAGCGGCTTGGAGGAACCACGCGTGCCGGCAGAGAGGGCTACGCGTGCCGGAAGTGGCACTCGTGCCATAGGTTTGCCAACACGGATCTATATGAAACCACTTGTAGAAGTCATCTAGAGGTTTGGACAAAAGTTTGCTCAGCATTCTGATAACAGTCAGCTGTATTTTTCTTGTTCAGCATAGTGGGGTGAGATACTGCAAGTCCTTAAAAGATATCTGAAGGCAGTTATAAGGGCCAGTTAATTAAAGCAAAATCGAGACAAGTCTGAGGTGTTGTTGGCTGATAATAGTGCTAACCAGATAATGAAGTGTCTGTTTGGATGGGTTTGCACTTCCCCCGAAAGATAAGGCTTGTAGTTTGGGTGTACTATCAGATCTAGTTCTGCTGATGATGACCATTCAAGGCCATTGCTGGTACCATACAGAACATTCAACCGACTTTGATTATTTCACTAGTTGTTTTCTTTCCTGATAAGTGAAATCTATCTGCAAGTATCTATGGTCTTATTGTATTCAGACATGATTACTGCACTATGCTGCACATAGGACTGCAGCTGAAGATTTAGAAATTTCAATTAGTACAAAACACAGCACCAGCACATCTGCAAATGAACATATATCTCTGGTCTTGAAGGAGCTACACTGGCTGCTGATGCATTTCTAAGTGCAACTTGCAGTTCTGGCCATTACCTTTAAGGCTCTAAATGGACTGAGATTTCTTAAGGATTGCTTTTTCCTATGTGAATTTATATGAACTCTGCTTGTCATCAAAGTCCCCATTTAGTGGGCTTTTGCTATGGCAGAGAGCCATAGGGATAGGGTCTTCTCAGTAGTAGCACTTGTTTTTGGAACTCCTCCCTGCTACTATCTGCTTTTATTGTTTATTTATTCGTTTAAAATTTCATTTCAAGCACCAATAAAAAAATAAATATCCTTGTTCTCTCTAACGTTTAATTAATCATTACCTTGTATATGTAACTGCTTCTTGGTTTATTAGCCCTACATTGATTTTACAGTTTCTGCCTTTTGGGTTTACTGCTTGAATTCTTACTGCTGCCAGATTTGATCTTGTTTATGTATACTCTGCCATTTTTATCTGTTGCTATTTTGAAGGGTTTTTTTTAAAACTGTGCCATTTTTAGAAGGGTGTAACTCTGCTTGGGATAGTATAATTAATCTTTTAACATTTCTCTTTTTATGTTTCTGTTCAGTTCTTTTGCTTTTATCAGTTACAATACTGTACAGCACCTCAATAGCTGTACCATTGGGGAAGAGTATATATGTGAACTTAATAAAGAAACAAGCTGTGGTTTGTTTGAAGCTCACTGAAAAGAGTGGTAATTGGGTAAGAGTTATGCATCTACCACTCATGTCAATGGAGCTTGCGTGGGAGAATATGCTGGTCAACTGTGACCACAGCTTATTTCTAAGTAGGTGGTATGTTGAAAAACCCCTAGAATATTGTAAGTAGAGATGGTAGCTAGAAAGCATTGTACTGAAATTAGACAATAATGATTTCAGGAGGTTTCTTTACAAATGCAAGGCATCCCCTCCTTGTGTGTGTAAAATGTGCTTAGTGATGGTATTGATAAGGATAGTTTTCCATCTTGAAGCTTCAGAATTTTTTTCAGTAACCTGACATATCAGAATTAGGTCAGAAGAGGGGGGGAAAACTACACACCAGTAGAAAATCAATCATAAAATAGCACAAGGATGATAGCCACCACAGTGACTATCTTGAATGTTCGTATTTGGGCTGTTGTATTTATATGCTCCTTGGAAACAGGAAAAAAAAAATCTCCAGGAGCTTAATGTATGGGCCTGCAAAGGGGTCACCCCCATCCTCCAAGCATTTGCGAGCTGAGCTGTCCATTGGTTTTCAGGTTCAGAAGTTCAGTGTTGACGAGGACTGGCGGAAAGAGCCAATTGGCAGGCTGGTGCCTCAAAGTCTGGGGCTCCCTTCATATATGGAGCACACAGCATGATGTCCATGCAAATTAGCTTCCAAATTGAAGAAAATGGCTTAAATGCAAGAAAAATAAGGCACAGAAAACATTTCTTTTGGTGGCAAATGACATCCTGTGAACAGTCCTTTATTATAGTCATCAAAAATCTGATTTCAAGAGATGGTCACAGTGTGGGGAAACGAAGCCTCTACTCGGGGTGACCTTCAGTTTGAGAGCAGGTTTTAAGGGGGTGGGGGTGATATCGGAGCCAGCTGAAATCATGACCAAGGCAGCTCTTGTGAAGGAGATTGCTCATCCATGCAGGTGAGCATTCTTCTTTAGAACAAAGCCTGTTCAACATCTGTTGAAGCTGGTGATTTTAGTTGGAGGGTATATCATTCTGGATGGGACTGGATGAGCCCCATCTTTTAAATGATCCTTCTGCCTCCAGACTATCCTGATCCAGATCACTCCACTGAATGGTGATGGATAGTTTGGTCAGACCAAGTTTGCTCTGATTACATGACCCCTACCTCAAAAGGGTCCCAACTATGGGGCCCTAAGAAAACCAGTCAAAGATAGAAAAATGGGAGAAAGCACACAGCTGTGCATCTGAGCAAAGGTGAATAGCTGAAACCCAAAAAAGCCAAATATCTATTTGGCTTTTCTTGGGAAGCGTTTATTCAGCTTCAGACAGAGTCCCAGGTTTTGGTATTTGGTCGATTTGCAACCCGAATATTGTAGAAACAGCTAAATTTGGGTTTATTTTTGGTTCCGATATATCGACATGCACAACCCTAGCTGGGAGTTTTGGTCATAAAATTTCCAGCCTCTTGACCCTGTTGCCTGCCCTTCTGCTTTCCAGTAATGAGAAGAAGACGAACAGTTGGTTTTTATATGCCAATTTTTTCAACCTTTTAAGGAGAATCAAACTGGCTTACAATCTCCTTCCCTTCCCTTCCCTTCCTTATAACAGACACCTTATGAGGTAGGCGGAGCTGAGAGAGCTCTAAGAGAACTGTGACTAGCCCAAGGTCACCCAGCTGGCTTCATGTGTAGGAATGGGGAAACCAACCCAGTTCTCCAGATTAGAGTCTGCCGCTCTTAACCACTGCACCACACTGGCTCTCTTGTTCTAGGCAATCCTTTAGGCAATGATTGTTTTAGGCAAACATTCCACAACATTCTCCCAACATAACAATGATACTGTGTGTGTTACATCATGTCATCAGGTCACTTCTGATTTATGGAGACTATGAATTTATGATCTCCAAAATGTCCTGTTAACAGCCTTGCTCAGGTCTTGCAAATTGAAGGATGTGGCTTCCTTTATTGATAAGTATATGGGTATAACTGTAATAGTAGAAAAGACATAATTAGCTACCACACTTTTGATAATTAATTCACAAGGCCATTTCTTAAGACTGCACAGAAAATCAGTGGCAGGTGACAGTGGAGGGGAGTTCATATATTTACATGTGGCAAACTTCATTTTGGAGGTTATTTCAAAACTAATAAAGCTAAAAGAAATGAAACAGTCTAGATCAGTCTGCCATCTCTCATAGACCATTCTCTGTCCCAGGAACATTGTTATTGGATGATATTTATCAGGAATAGAAAAGCGTAACCTTAAAAAAAGTTGCTATTTTCCAAATACTATAAGAACTGAACAAGCATAAAGCAAGGGAAATTAAATTTCCAGAAAACTTCATTAAGGTGGCTTTGTATTGTCTGCATGTATAGTGGGAGGAACTTTTTCTTGATTTAATCTTCTTTGATAAATATAACAGGACAATGTAGTTTGCCCATGCTTGGAAATCACCTGCTCCATGGCAATCATGTGTTGGCTTACTTTCTGAGACCCAAACCTTCTCAGCTCCACAAGAGCCACATGTAGGGATGCCAACCACCAGGTGGGCCTGGAGACCTCCAAGAATTACAAGTGAACTTGACAGCAGATATCAGTCCCTCTGGAAAAAATAGCTGCTTTGGAGGGTGGACTCTATGGCATCACATCCCTACTGAGCTTCCTTTGCTCCCCAAACCCCACCCTCTTCAGGCTACACTCCCAAAAGCTCTATGAATTTCCCAACCCAGAGTTTGCAACTGTAGCCACATGTATCAGCAGCAGAGGCATCTTATTTTGCAGGTAACCATGACATTTCACCCCAAATGTAATATGTGTTTCCTGGTGCAGCTGGCCACATTAGTCCCATCATAGTAACCACAGAGAGCTATGGTTTTGAATCGCATCAAACAGATACATGCACACAACTTGGTAGGATTTTGCCAACTGCCCCTTCCCGCGGCAGCCCTCCAACTCCCCCCGCCCCAGTTAAGGTTACCAACCTCCAGGTGGTACCAAGAGTCTCCCAAAATTACAACTGATCTCCAGACTACAGAGATCATTTCCCATGGAGGAAACGACATTTTTGGAGACTGGACTTTATAGCATCACATCCCTGCTGAGCTCCCTCTCCTGCCCAAACTCTGCCTTCCCAAGCTACTGCCCCCAAATCTCCAGAAGTTTCCCAACAAGGCCACCAGTAATGTCAGTTCTTCTAAAGTATCTCAATAATCATAAGGTACTTCTAACCAGCATTTCAGCAGAACCAGGTTATGGTAGCCTTGGCTGTAATCGAGTATGTTGAACTTGAGATTTACAAACAGTAGATTATTTGAACTTTTGTACCAGAAGTGACAAAGGGTAGCTCTAGGAATCATTGGAAACTCTATGGGTTGTTTTTTTTTACCAGCAGTGACATGGGTCTGCAGGCAATGCTGAGAGCCCCCTGGCCCTACCCATAACCCTCCTACTGGTTTCAAGGCACTGTCTGGCAACCTTAGGCCAACCTCCTGGTGTGGCCTGTGAGCTCCTGGAATTGTAACTGATCTCCAGACTACAGAGATCAGTTCCCCTGAAGAAAATGGCTGCTTTGGAGAGTTGACTCTATGGCATTATACCCTGATGTGGTCCCTCCCTTCCGCAAACCCTCCCTTCCCAATTCCTCAGGAATTTTCCAACTCAGAGTTGGCAATCCTATAACAAGCCCACATTTCAAATGACAGCCATGCCAGAATCTGAAGAGATGAATCAGGCTTAAGTGAATCAAAATTTTTGGGCAGTGCCAGATTTATTAAAAGCTAAACAAGCTATAGCTTAGGGCCCCACTCTCTTGGGCCCCCCAAAAAAATTTAAAGGAAAAAAAAACACTGGATGTACATTTCCAAAATATAAGATAAAAAACAAATAAAATAAAACCTACATACAGCAACAGTGTTTTGTGTTGTGTAGGCTCCTATGATGTAAGTAATGGGCCCCGCCTGCTAGCCTGCTCCCTAAAATATCACTGGTTTGCCCATCTCTATATATAGGGTGCCTACATTCTGCATGTTTTAGGGGTCCATAAATTACCATATAGCATATATTCAACACAAAAAACAGTGACAATTTGTTGTTGACAAAGGACAGCTGGACATATAAAGGGCCCCATTACCTTCAATAGCTTAGGGCCTCCTCAAACCTAAATCTGGCCCTGATTTTGGGAGGTGATATGGAGGAAGCTAGCTTGGTTTTTCAAGTGTTCTGAAAGGACAATAACTGGGATTCACCAGGGACTAAATTCCAAAGGCCTTCTGTTGCTTGATTATTGCAAGAGATGCTACATAGCAGTAACAAATGGACTGAACATTTGTTATCTCTGACATTTTACTATATATAAACCTTTAGTAATTGTCTTGGGACCTAAGAGGATCCATGGTCAGATCTCTCTAGCCATTTTAAAAAGTCAAAGGGTGCCCATTGGAGGCCTTGATTTGGATTTAACTGTTGAAGGGGAGAAGGAGTTTAACCCCACACTTTATGGCCATTTATGCATGGCTGTTCCCTCACAAGGTTAGCCAGGGGGGTGGTATTGGCTGGCAATGGCCCACCTATCCATCTGCTCCAGATCTGTAGCTGAATGCTCACAGGATGATGGCACTGTTTTTTGTGTTGAATATATTTGTTGCTGTTTTTTGTGTTGAATATATGCTATATGGTAATTTATGGACCCCTAAAACATGCAGAATGTAGGCACCCTATATATAGAAATGAGCAAACCTGTGATATTTTAGGGAGCAGGCTAGCAGGCGGGGCCCATTACTTGCCCACCTATCCAACTGCTCTAGAGCTGTAGCTGCATGCGCACAGGATGATGGCACTACCGGTTTTGCTTCCAGAAGTGCCACATCACAGCAGCTGCTTTTGCTTTCAAACCTCCAAAATTTTGGGGATGGAGTGTTAAGTCAGCCACGGCGATGTGGTGTTTCCAGAAGTAAAACCGGAAGGGCTGTCATTGTGTGCCCCCACGCACATGCAGCCACCCCAGCCCCGCCCCCTAAAACCTCCTGCCTATCAGAAGGGGGGACCTAGCAACCCTATTCCTTGCAGTCACCCCACCGAATATGTTGGGGCTTTGTTTTGATTATGCTTGCATTTTCCAGCCATCAGAGGTCGCATCACTCTCCCTGTCCATTTCCATGCGTTTTTCCCTCATTTTCTGGATTGGTCTTTAGCCAGCATCCAGAAAATGCGGGGGAAATGCACAGAAAGGCACGGGGAGAACGAGGTGACCTTTGACTGCATATCTGCATAATCAAACCTCTGATAATGCATGCATAATCAAAGCAAAACCCTAAAGTAGTCAGTGGGGTGACCATGAGGAAACAGCCATGTAGGGTTGCCAGGTCCCTCTTTGCAACTGGTGGGAGGTTTGGGGGATGGAGCCTGAGGAGGGCAGGGTTTGGGGAGGGGAGGGATTTCATAGCCATAAAGTCCAATTGCCAAAGCAGCCATTTTCTCCAGGGGAACTGTTCTCTATCAGCTGGAGATCAGTTGTAATAGCAGGAGATCTCCAGCTAGTACCTGGTGGTTGGCAATTCTTCAGCCGTGCATAAATGGCCTGTGCTAATCAAAACAAACGAACCCACTTCCCCTCAGCTGGTTTTAGCCCTGGTAGGTAAAAAAGACTGGCATCCCTCTCTTTGCTAGTATTTTCCCTTTCCCAGGGACAATAGTGTGTGTGTGTGGGGGGGCTGGCTTGGGTTTGACTTGTGAAACCAGGTGGGGTAGAAGTGTTCACCCCCTCTCCCTTCACACTGCAGCTTCAACCTAAACCCTTTTGAGTTTAAAAAAAATGCTCAGAAGATCCAGTCACAGATTTTCCAGCATCTTGCCTAGTTAAACCCTTATTGTCCATTATAGTTTTACAGATGTTCATTTTTTAAATATGTAAATATTACTATCACCAGAATTTTAATGGACTTTACAGTAAGGCCCATTAAAATGATTAGTGCGCCGTGTCAGTTCCTGCACAGTCCCTAAGATCCTAATTTGCAATGAGTAATAATTGTAATGCAGCTCCCCTTAATTTCCCTGCAGGGGTCTCTCAAAGCCTGCAATTCTTCCCTGTGGAAAAATTCATTTTTTCTGTCCTCAGCCTTCGATGGAACACAGGAAGGGGGATTATTATGCTCTATATTTTCAAAAGGCTTGACGACTTGGTTAAACATCTAAAGATTTAGGTAGCTTCAACATTTCTGATTTTGTTTTTTTGGGGGGGGAGTTGCCAAGTGAATCTTGTGTGTTATAGAATTTAATTATCTGTCAGGTGACACATGCGGAAGGTTGAAAGTGACTAATCATATTAAAATGAACACATTTACATATGAAGGCTGCTGCCAAGAACTCGGAGACATTTCAGGCAAAAATTAGCTCATGGAGGTGTGGAAAAGCTGAAATGTTCTTTCTAGAATTTTCTGAAGAAAATAAATGCAGGAGACAGCACCTTCTCAGAATAATGCACCCTATTATATTATGGTAAACCCATACTGATAGCTGAATCCTGAGCTCTGGGCTATGTTTATATAATGTATGTCATAGATTTCCACAATTTGCACAGTTATCTCTCTATACAGATCTCTCCACTAGTGATTTGGGAGGGGCTGTGACTCAGTGGTAGAGCATCTGCATGGCATGCAGAAGGTCCCAGGTTCTATTCCTGGCATCTCCAGTTAAAGAGACTAGACAAGTAGGTGATGTGAAAGACTTCTGCCTGAGACCCTGGAGAGCTGCTGCTGGTCTGAGTAGACAAGTCACAAATAGGTTACAAAGCCTATAAAAAGGTAAGATGGTATAGTAGCTACGTATGAGAGTAATTAATTGGACTCTACATCAAACCTTACTCCACTCAACAGATAGCATTAGGCAGCTGTAAACCCATTCCCATGGGGAGATAATGCTTCTCTGATTTATGCTGTAGGATTAATATAACATTTACTTGAAATAAATCCCAGCTGAAGTTAATTTGCTTCTGCCATGCACAATAAAGACACTGGAAGTTTTATTTCTATGGGCATATGACACCTGATTTTCAGATTCAATATAGCATGTGCCCTTAAGATATATGAAAAATGTGATGGACAGTCTCTAGTTCCACCCTCCATGCATCACAGCCAATCCCTGATTCCTTGCTGAGTATGCAGACCTCTAGACCTTCCAACCAATGGGAGCCTGTGGATTTGTGGATTTGCAGGGTTCTCTACAGATTTAGCAATGGGATTAGATTGGTTTTATGTATTTGTATTATTGCATATTATTATATAGGATATTATTGGATATTTATTGTATTATTTTTGTACCTGTTTTAATTGATGTAACTGTTCATTGATGTAAACCAATTTGAGCTCTTATATGAAGAGAAGCAGAAAATAAATAAAGAGAGGACAAAAGTGAGTGGGAAAATGAACAATAATGGGAAAAATCCTCCGATAAGGCTCAGACATCATAGAATCATAGAGTTGGAAGGGATCACCAGGGTCATCTAGTCCAACCTCCTGCACAATGCAGGAAATTCATAACTACCTCCCCTCCACACACCCCAGTGATCCCTACTCCATGACAATAAGATGGCAAAAAAAATCCCCCAGGATCCCTGGCCAATCTGTCTTGGAAGAAAATTGCTTCCTGACCCCAAAGTGGCGATCGGTACTATCCTGGGCACCCAAGAAAAAGCCACTAGAGCCAAACACTGATGCAAACTTCCCTTCCCTTCCTCTCATGATCTGCCTAAGATCATAGAATCAGCACTGCTGACAGATGGCCATCTAACATCTGCTTAAAAACCTCCAGGGAAGGAGAGCATGCCACCCCCCAAGGAAGCCTGTTCCACTGAGGAACCACTCTAACTTTTAGAAAACTCTTCCTAATGTCTTGACGGAAACTCTTTTGATTTAATTTCAACCCATTGGTTCTGGTTCGACCTTCTGGGGCAACATAAAACAACTCAGCACCATCCTCTATATGACAGCCCTTCAAGTACTTGAAGATGATTATTATATCCCCTCTCAGTCATCTCCTCTCCAGGCTAAACATACCCAGCTCCTTCAACCTTTCCTCATAGGACATGGTCTACAGTCCCCTCACCGTCTCTGTTGCCCTCCTCTGGACATGTTCCAACTTGTGTACATCCTTCTTAAATTGTGGTGCCCAAAACTGAACACAATACTCTAGGTGAGGTCTAACCAGAGCAGAGTAAAACGATACCATCACTTCATGTGATCTGGACACTGTATTTCTGTTGATCAATAGAGCTTAATAGATAGGGCTCAAATGTCAACAGAACTAGGTGGTTAGGGTTCAATCACTTATACCAGGGGTTGGCAAACCGCGGCTTGCGAGCCACATGCGGCTCTTTGGCCCATTGAGTGCAGCTCTCCGAACTTGGTTCGGAGCCCCTGCTCTCGCGCCCGCTCGCGGCGGCAGCCGGGCTGCGGAGCCAGTGAGCCTGAGAGAGAGCGAGTGAGAGCGAGAGAGCAGGCGAGCGATCGTGCTGTCTCTCCCCCCCCGTGGAGAATAGCCGGGTCCCCCTTTCCCTTGCCCTCAATGGTTGGGAGGCTAAAGCCTCCCCTCCCCTCTAGCCATGCGATTGCTGGGCGGGCGGCTCAGCAGTTCCTGGCCTGCCCTGCCCGCCTATCAGCTGTTGGGCGGGGCAGGCTTCCTTTGGCGGTGCGTCCCCGGCAGTGGCACTGGGCCGCGGCGCCCCGTCTTCTGCGGCGCCAACTCCATTTCCCTGTCGTCTTCTGGGCCTGCGGGTTCCTGTAGGGAAGAGGCACACTTTGGAGCCAGCAGGGGCTTGTCTGGTAAGTGGAGGGTGGCTTTCTTGGCGGTAGACCTGGACTCCCGAGGAGGGGAAAAGTCTCCCTTCAGAGGCCAGGTCTACCAATTGGCTTCTATGGGCCTCCGGAGGCCAGGTCTACTGCCAAGAAAGCCATGGGTAGACCTGGCCTCCCAATGGGTCTCAGCTGGAGGCCAGGTCTACCAATAGGCTTTTATTGCGGTAGACCAGGCCTCCAGACAAGGACTCCGGACGGGGAGGGGGAAATGGCAGGGACTTACAATTTAATTTTCATCAATAAATAAGATCACTATTAAGTATGATATCAAGTTTTATTCAGTGTACCTATAGTTTAATTAAGACTTAAAACTTTAGTTAAAGTTTATTAAGTTAATAAACAGTGTTCCTACCTATATAGTTTAAGTTTAAGAAATTTGGCTCTCAAAAGAAATCTCAATCATTGTACTGTTGATATTTGGCTCTTTTGACTAATGAGTTTGCCAACTCCTGACCTATACTGAGGCAGGATTAAGTTAGATGTGCTGTACTAGGCACATTAGATTACCTCAAAGAAGTAGTGTTAGTGACTTATGAGGGGGGCTAAGCAAAAAGAGTCAAGCTAACATAGTTTGAAGAGTCTGAGATTCCTGCGTTTAGTGAGCCAATCCAAGTAAAATCTATCAATCTCTCTCTCCAATAGAAACAGCTTGTCATTTCTATAAACTTGAGGGTGTGATACTGTAATCCTTCTAAAGCAGAGCTTCAGTTACTACATTAGTACACCCCTTTACTTGCCCATCCAATTACTATCCAAAAGTTCTTCTAAAGAAAAGACAATAAATGTATTATTGTGTGGTTTAAAGAAGCTGTTGCTGTGAATCATTCTAGGCAAGAAGATGGGTGGAAGGGGTAGAAATTATCTCCAATACTTGAGCTACTCCCCATTCTGTAACTGCAATGTTATCCAGCATGGGTAATTTTATATTTAGCCTTGTTGACCACTCACAAACATGCCATGACCAAAACTGCTTGGTAATTACTACGGGGTGTGTGTCTGATTGGGGGGGGGGAATTGAGGCAGCACTCTACTGCCACAAAAAGCTTTCACCTTAAAGCAGAGCATCCAAGTTACAACCTGGAAGGTACTAGCATGAAGGCAAGGTCCATAATGATTCTCATCTTGTAAGTGTAATGTTTGGAGTCCACAACAGCAAGTCAACAGTATAAATCTTTATTTGAGCTGCAGTGCACCAAGTCTCAGCCAGATATCCATCTTGGAATAGGCCTGCATCAACTCCTTCTTCCCCAGGAGCATGCCTAGTCTGGTTGTTCAACAAAAGTATCAGCCACTAGAGGGCAATTATCCGGGACATATATTACAGTAAATACCTGTACTGCCCTGACATGGCTAGCCCAGGATAGCCCAATCTCATCAGATCTCAGAAGCTAAGCAGGGTCAGGCCTGATTAATATTTGGATGGGAGACCACCAAGGAAGACCAGGGGCGCCGCTAAGCAGAGACAGGCAATGGCAAATCACCTCTGAATGCCTTGACCCCTACAGCGGGGTCCCCAACACATAGTCAGCGGGCACAAGTGCTTCTTTGATCTGCTACAGTTTTTGTAGCTCTCTTTTTGTGTGGCTTTGTTATTCCTGCAGTTCTTGACACTCACACTTTCCCCTTCCTCCCAAAGGCTAATTTGAAATGGCATCCTTTCTTTTACCTCGGGAATTCTTTCTGTTGAGAGAGGGGAGGAAAGCTCTCCCCAGCCTGTGGCCTCATGTTGCACAAAGAAGCGGGATGGCTGAGTAAAGGAAAAGTTCTTGCAAGATTTCTAAACCTGATTGAAGAACTCAAGCAGTTTTTAGAGTCCAAAGATCAGCACATTAATCAGCTGTATGATAAGGGTTGGTTGTTTGACTTGGCTTTTCTTGCAGAATTAAGCCAAAAACTAAACAGCTTGAACATTGTGCTTCAGGGGAAGGACAAACCCATTTCTCAGATGATTATGTCTGTGAAAACCTTCAAATGCAAATTGAATATATGGAAGTCACACTTTTAGAAGGATTTACTTGTTCATTTTTCGTCAGTGAAGCAGGTGGTTGGGGATGGCAGATTTGACAACAGAGTGTTTGTGGGCCACCTTACTACCCTGGAAGAACAATTCAATGTCTGTTTCAAGCAATGTATTGAAACTGAACATATAGTGATATTTTTGATAATCTATCCAGCCTTGCTAACATAACTGCAGTGGCAATGCAAATCAAGAAAATATCTCAAGCTCCACCTAAAGAAATGGAAATGGAGGTAGCATGCCTCAAAAGCAATCCACAACTAATAACTCATTGCAATGAGGAAGATTTTTGGAACCCTGTAGAACCCTTTGTTGAAAAACAGCATAGCAAAGATGAAATTGTATTTTAGATCCACTTATATTGCAGAGTCACACATTTCAGTGATGAAACACATCAAATCTAAAAACAGATCACGATTGATAGGCAACCATTTTGATAACTGCCTGCGAGCTGCCATATCATCTTATACCCCCAATTATTGAAAGCTTGCAGATGATATGCAATGTCAGACCTCACACTGGTCTGGTGAGTTTTATACATTGAGCCTCTTAATAATTTGTGATTTCTGTGAGCCAGTGTGTGGTTTTATGGTTGGCCCCGCCTCTTCTGGCAACTATTTTGTCATTGGCTCCGACTCCTCCGGCAGCAATTTTGTGGTTGGGCCCGCCTCTTCTGGCAGCCATTTTGTGGTTGGCCCTGCCTCTTCTGGCAGCCATTTTGTGGTTACACCCACCACCCCACGTCACAACCCCAAAAGCACCCTTAGGCTCAAAAATGTTGGAACCCCTGCCCTACACGGTCACCATAAGATGATTGTGACTTGACAACAAAAAATAAAGTGTCTGCTCTGGCTGTTGGAACCAACACCAGGGCAGGCACAAAGAGGCCACAGAACCCATGGTGTCTCATTCAGAGGCCAACATGACCAGTACATGGTTGACTAGTTGAACCCGAACCACATTAAATTTTCATTCCCATTATTTGGACTTCCTAATCATTTTGAATCTCCCTCACCTAAAGCATCAACGTTTAAATCTGAAGTCATTTTTTTTAAAAAGGCCCTGAGTATTGCCTGACCTGCACATATGCTATTTGTATTGGATCTGTGTTTGCTTATTAACAAATAATGTTTCCAGTAATTTTTCCTGCCATCTGTACTACTTCACCATTCCTTTACCACTTTATTTTAATTATTCCAAAAAGTCGTAACATACTTCACAACTGTCCCTTATTACAACAACCATCTATCATTTTCAGCCCAGATTTTCTTGCATCCCACACAAGAAAGAAATCTGGCTTCAATAAGTATTTATTACTGTAAATTTTTGTGTGTCAAAAATCCAAATAAACTGTGGAATAGAGCTTTTACAGAATGAGCTGCAAGCTGCCAAGCTCCTGCTCCAGGATGAAGCCAATTTTTAGACAGATTTGCTCTCACTAGTTGATTCTTCTCTCTCTTAACAAGAAGAAATCCACTCATTTCCGTTGAATTATACCTAAGGCTCTCCCATATAAGTAGGGTTGCCAGCTCTGGGTTAGGAATTACTTGGAGATTTTGGGGGTGGAGCCTGAAGAGGGTGGGGTTTGGAGAGGGGAGGGGCTTCAATGCCATAGAGTTCAATTGCCAAAGTGGCCATTTTCTCCAGGGGAACTGATTTCTATAGCCTGGAGATCAGTTGTAATAGCGGGAGATCTCCAGCCACCACCTCGAGGTTGGCAACCCTACATATAAGCAGAGTGTGTCCCTAGTAGAAGGATACTAGGGTGTAAATGATTGGAAGGGTGATTTTGACAGGAGAAGAGGCTGTGGGATACATATGGTACTAATGTCTATGAAATTTGGCCCATGCCATTCTATAGAGGACACTAGAAATCCTCAGTCATTTATCCATTGTGTTTGGTCTACTGAGTCTACATTACTGTTCTGCCTCTCTCCCCCTGGAAAACCCGACCATAATTTATTGGCACTTGCTACATAAATGATGAGGCTAGAAAATAAACCCTTCTCAAATAAAAGTGTTGCAGTTATACGGGTTTTCAGATATCTCAACTTTCTCATCAAGTGATTTTATAGGACCTGCAGGGAAAAGTATATCATGCTCACTTACTTCGCTGAACTACTCAAGGCTCAGAATACAATTCCTGCTGGCTGCACAGTACTTGATTCATTTTCCCTATGATGTGAATGCAAAGCACTTTTGACACGCTGAAGGCAAAGCACAGACACCATAATATAGAGGGAAGAAGGGCGCAGTTTCGAACAGCTTTGCTCCTGCTCATTCCTAGCTCCTTATTAGCTCATAGTGCAACACGCAAGCTTGTGAAGAAATGCATTTTTCTTTGTAGGTTTGAACAGAGCAAAACCTTCACTTTGAGTTTTAAAAAGTTTATCTCTACTCTTGGCAGAGAACAGGCAGGAGAGGAGAAGGCAATGCAGTTGCGTTCCAGCCTCACTTCAGCCACCCTTTTAGAATTGCTAAAAGGTTTAGCAAGAGACAATAGGAGGGTCAAGCTTCCACCCCTCACCAGCTAGACAGGTGATATCTAGCAGGGAACAGAGATTTGGAGAAATTAAGTGCTAGAGAGACTTCAAGGAAAGTCTCCTGGGGACTTGAGGAAAAACCTCTTTGACCTGTCCTAACCTGCTCAATGGGAGGAAAAAGAGAGAGGATAAAACTCCTAGGAGCAAGGAGGAGGTCTCTTTTAGAGCTGATTCCATCAAGTCAGGCACACCTCTTAACTGAGGTCTGTATAGGGTTGCCAAACTCCAGGTACTAGCTGGAAATCTCCTGCTATTACAACTAATCTCCCGCCAATAGAGATCAGTTCACCTGGAGAAAATGGCTGCTTTGGCAATTGGACTCTATGGCATTGAAGTCCCTCCCCTCACCAAACCCCGCCCTTCTCAGGCTCCGTCCCCAAAATCTCCAGATATTTCCCAAGCTGGAGCTGGCAACCCTAGGTCTGTAGGAGGCAGCCATTGCTGTGTGCTGGCCTGCACACCTGAAAGAGGCTTCAAGGTAATAGAAACTCCGTGGAACACCTGGTAACTTTCTAAGCTAAGGAGCCTAAAAAGGTAAAGGTCCCCTGTGCAAGCACCGGGTCATGTACAGAGGAAAGGATAGAGGAATTGCGTTTTACCCTTTTCTTTTGAATCCCTTGCTCAATCTGGTGCTGTGCTGAGAGCATGCTTGTAAACATTTTCTTTTTAATAAATGCTTTATAACTTTTGATACTGGTAGTAGTTCTCTGTACCTCCTAGATCTCCACCATCTTGGACACGCTATTTTAAAAGGAGCACCAGGAGGAAGGGGAGGGGCAATCCTTGAACCCCCTGTTCAGTTTCTAACCTGTTCAGTTTAAGGGTCAATGAGAGCAGAAATTAAAGACAGGAAAGATTTCTGGCCTCGACTTCAGTGAGCCATTGTCCAGGACTGGTATAATATAAAACAAAATTGAAGACAATTCCAATGCAACCTTAATGGCTAACAAAATATTTTCTAGCATGAGCTCTCATGAGCTACTTCATCAGATGCATGGAATATAGATACATAGATACATGCACACTTAAAGTTACAAACAACAGTATGGTGGATGGTATTAAAAACTACACACAATGAAAGACAATTTAGTCCATCTAGAGTGGGTGATGAGAGGAAGATCCTTATGACTTTTTGCTGACCATAAGATAAGAATTCTAAGGGGATAATGTCTCTTAGAAAAATGCTAGTTTTGTAATTAGAAGATCCCTGTCCCCTGAGTCTGCATGCTACAATGTCAGAATCATGTGATATAAGGTGTCAGGCCGCTGGTCAACCTAGACTAGCATTGCTTCTTTTGACTGACAGCTGCTCTCCAAGGTCCCAGATAGACAGCTTTCCCACTCTGGAGATTCCAGGGGCCTTTTACAAGCAAAGCATGCCCTCTACCTCTGAGCCATGGCCTGCGCCATCCAGTGCAACTTCCAAGGGGCTTCTCCAGCAAGAATGTTCCATTTTTAGAACCTCTTGTTATTTTTATAACTTGAATGAGCATACTGGGGAGGGGTCATTACTGCTTGCAACTTTGAACAGACATCGTACCTTTAAAAAGCCCTACAAATAATAAAGAAAAAAATATGGATAGCAAAGAAGGCTAACATCTGCAAGGGTTTTATTCCTAAACCAACCCTGGAATACTACTTAAAATGGGTAAAATTCATAAACACCACACATACCAAACAATTCCTAGAATCCTCAATAGTAAGCCAGTTGACCAGTGACCACACTAGTCAACTTTTTGTTATATACATTTTGACAATTCCAGGAGGTACCAAGTGTCCCTATTCATTGTCAGATGATTTGCCACTAACATGGTACTTCTTTCTGTTGCATTGTAGCTACAAGGTTTGAATACAGTTTAATCAATGTTTGAAATTGAGGAGCTGCAAATTAAACAAAAAAAATGCAAAATACAAACTTTGCCTGTTGCCTTCTAGCTTCAGGAACAGTGCAAGCATAATTTATGTCGTGGAGTCATCCGGTTATCTGCATAGGCTTGATTTGATAAATTATGACACTAATTTCAATGTTGATACATATGAGGGAAATATGATCTCAAACACTTACTCTCTGCAGGCTCTTTAGATTTTCTTCCACTGGAGGATTTCCTCAGTAAGCTTCGTCCTGAGGTAAAAAGGCTAGTTAATTCCTCTAGAGGACTGGTAGGTGTTCTAGAACGTGAACCACTCTGCGATGATGACCCATAGGTATTGACAGAGGCGTTTACCATTTTCCCCCCTTCTTGCAACATGTTTCTGGCTGTAGAATGAGGCACTGATGGAGAACTTCTTGAGAGACTTCCTGAATGTACAGAGTCATAAGGAGGAGGTCTTTTGAGACTTAAGGGGGTAAGTGACCGACCCATACTCACAGGAGAGGGAGAGGCAGAGTGGCTTTTGGGATAGCCATGTGGAGACTGTGTTCTGTATAAGGTAGAAGGATGAGGAGGTGAAGAGGAGTGCCCTGGAGTACTAGTTCCATGAGATATTGACTGGTCTTTCTCCAGTTTTGGATGACTTGGAGTGTGAGGTGGCAGTGAAGATGGAGAAGCTCCAGCTTGCTGTTTGATATAAGACACATTTTCTAACACAGGAAGCTTGGTGACTTCCAGAGGTGTTAGAGGAGATTCATCAGAATTTGGGGAGCATTGCACTGGCGCAGGTGGAAAAACCAGGAGTGGAGGTCTATGAGAAAGCAAATTTGGAAATGGTGGGGGGATGTCACAAAGCACACCCTTGGGAGTTGATGGCACTGAGGACTTGGAGAAGTCAAGGTCAGGCACTGTGGGAGTAGCACACTGAGAAGAACAGCTGTGATGGTCATACTCACATAGACATTTTGAATCTTGGCCTCCATCATCAAAGATGGGGTACTTCATTTCCTCATATACTGCCTCACTTTGGTCCTCCTCATCTTTTTTGAAATCTCTTAATATATTCCCAACCATTTCGATATAAACAGGCTCCTCTTCCTCTGTGTCTGGAGCAGGACTGCTGACCTGTGACAAGGAGGCATCCCGACTTAGAGCTGATTTTGCGGGGGCATGCTTTTTGATGTACGTCTCGTCAAAAGACGCACTTAGCTGAGTGTTTGGATTCCGTTTTGGCTTCGGGGGTGGAATCTTCTTAGTGTATTCATCACTGTGAGGCCTGGGTTTGGATGACACTGCAAAGAAAGCAAAACATATATTCAAGAAAAATGCCTATGAAAATATTGCATAGTTTTGAAACATGTTGCAATCTGGCTATCTAGATAGCATATTTAGAGTGAATTCACCTCAGCATTTCTCCACATCCTTTAATAGAAAGTGTACGTCTAAAAATATACTGTTCAGACAACATCCATCAAGTTTGCTGGCATGTCAGAAGTGATATTTAGACTAAAATCTTTGAAAACCGCATTGTGGCTCCATGACAGACCTCATACTTTGTATGCACAGAGACACAGGTTTGATAACTATCATCTACAATTAAAGGATCTGAAGTGGTAGCCAGTGTTGGCAAAGATTTTTATGCCTTAGACCAGGGTGGGGAACGTCAGACCCAGGGGCCATTTAAGGCCCGCAAAATCATTTGTTCTGGCCCTTCGTGGGTCCTGGCAGATCTTTAGCTCAGAAGGATCTAAGACTGGCGACCCGCCCCCTCCTGTGGACAGGAATAGCCTCTATTCAAGGCAGATGTGAGTTAGTTTTGCCGAGAAAAGGAACCTTTTCCCCCTTGCAGAAGAGTCGTTAGCTATGGAGCTGCTAGGACCGCCCAAGAAACGGTGTCAACCCTTTCCCACCCGGCCTGTGGAGAAACGTATTCCCTCTGTACTACAAGAGGGCTGGGAGCAGAAGTGGTGACAATGGAGGGGTTAAAGGGGGCAGGGCCAGAATGAGCAGGGGGGCAGAGTTCTTAGCCAGTGTGTCCTCATTTCATCCCTGCAGGCGGAGGTAGCAGGGGCCAGCTGAAGAATCCGGCCCCAACCATGCGGAGCAGGAGCAACTCCAGCATGCGGCTGCACTGCTACGCCCAGCTGGTGCAACCGACTATCCTTTGGCACCAGGTGGGTGAGTGCACCACCGGTTGGATGTCTGCCTGCTTGCCCATTCCCAGGGGGGGTCATTTGGGACAACTGCCTGCTTGGGGCTTGGTCGGCTAATTTTTAAGTTGATAATTTTGTATGGCCCGCGAATGATGTTATAAATATCCAAATGGCCCTTGGTGGAAAAAAGGTTCCCCACCTCTGCATTAGACTCTAAAGAGTTACAATGGTCTGGCAGTATAAGGCAGCATCATAACATCTTATTTTTTTAACTAATGTGTTCAACTTGAGATATCACACTGAAGGTCAGGTAATAAACTTCAAAAGAATTTGGATAGACTGAGAGATTAATCCTTTCATATACTTAAAGAAAGCTCAACGACCAATAGGAATTCAGACTTTCTGAAAGTTTAAACCTAGGAACAATATGCTGGACTGTCCTCAAAATTTAAAAAAAAAATTAAATATTGCATGGGAATCATTTGGATAGAAAGGTCAGGGATTTCAAATAAATTATCCTCCACAGATTTACCCAGCAAGCTGTTTATGGAAATTTCTTATAGTTAACTTAATATAAAAAAATAATCCTGCTAATATGAGGGTTGAACTAATGCTCATCAGCCCACACATTTGTGCAAAAATGACCAAGATGATTAGAATTTTTTTCTGTTCTGTGGGATAAGAATATCCTGAGCTGAAAACTCAAGCATTTTACTCAAGAGTTCCATGGCACTAAAACTCCTAGAGCAGGCATGGGGATTTCTTTAGAGGCTACCAGAAGCTTAGGAAGGAGAACAGCTGTATTTTTTAACATACTTGTAGATTATCTTGTTCTCCCTTTTCGTCTTATATTCAGACAAGATGATGTAGATGT
This sequence comes from Euleptes europaea, assembly GCF_029931775.1. Lineage (NCBI taxonomy): Eukaryota > Metazoa > Chordata > Lepidosauria > Squamata > Sphaerodactylidae > Euleptes > Euleptes europaea. The sequence continues at coordinate 36,894,062 of NC_079316.1, forward strand.
GGATGGGTGAGGCACTGGGAGGACTAGCTGAAAGTGGTTTGCTACATATCTAGAGGACTTCCAAGATAAGCAGGAAATCATGTTCCATTTAAAAATGTCTACCCCAAATCTCCCAAAGTCATGGGGGCTGAATGCTGTGCAGACATATTGTTCCCATGGTGCCATTGAACACTGACAGCAGAGATAAATGTGTGAGTGCTAACCCACAGGCTTCTATGGACGAGAAACAAGTATCCTAACACTTGCTTCCTTTCTGCTAGCTGCCCAATGGTCATTAATCTACTTACTTAGAACATTTATATACCGTCTCTCCAGATACCTGCTCAAGGTAGCAATGGACCACGTGCTCTTTTTAGCATATTTCATCCAAACCCAATTTATCCCCCCCAGGATTTGTTAAACTTCAAAGTGGACATCTCCTTCAGAGACAAGGAGAAATTATGTTGGCTGAGAAACAGACACTTTATGATTCTTCCAGAGCACTAGGAAGAGCATATGAAGGTGCCTTGTACTAAGTCAGAGCATTAACCTATCTAGTTCAATTAGGGTTGCCAACCTCCAGGTACTAGCTGGAGATCTGCTGCTATTACAAATCATCTCCAGCCGATAGAGATCAGTTCACCTGGAGAAAATGGCTGCTTTGGCAATTGGACTCTATGGCATTAAAGTCCCTCCCCAAACCCCGTCCTCCTCAGGCTCCGCCCCAAAAACCTCCCACAGGTGACGAAGAGATAATCCTAAATTCAATATAGTCAGCTCAGACTTTTAGCTGCTCTCTAGCATGCTCTCTCAACTGCATCTGCTATTTGCTACCTTTAACTAGAGATGCCAAGGACAGAACCTACAATCTTCTGCCAGCAAAGCATGCGCTCATAACTGTTTCCAGAGAGAAAGGTCCTAGATGTATCTGTTCCCTGAGCCCTCTTGCCCAGGGGCTCCATGGAGCTGCTGGACAAAGAGTTTGCCAGCCAGCTGCAACCTTTCAAATTGTGAAATTGTGGTCATTTTAGGGCCTATTCAGTTAGAAGTAATGCAGTACATTTAGACTAGCTGCAGAATAATGTATTACAGCTGTGTATGTGTGTTAAGTGCTTCCGACATATGGTGACCCTAGGAATTAATGTCCTCCAATTACAGCTAATATCCACACAATTGGACATTTCTGGCCGCAGTGTGAGGCAGATCATACTCCAACATACGAACCCCAGATATTCAAAACATATGAATGCCAAGTCCATCCAATAACAGAAGTCCATTTCTATGTCAAATTCTCTGTCTGCTATTCTTTTGCCCATTTCCTTCACTATAACAAACTCTGCACAGGATTTTTTTTCTTCCACCAACTAATTGAACAATATCTAGAATCATAGAATCATAGAGTTGGAAGGGACCACCAGGACCATCAAGTCCAACCCCCTGCACAATGCAGGAATTTCACAACTACCTCCCCCCTCCACACCCCTAGTGACCAGAAGATGGCCAAGATGCCCTCCCTCTCATCATCTGCCTAAGGTCACAGAATCAGCATTGCTGACAGATGGCCATCTAACCTCTTCTTAAAAACCTCCAGGGAAGGAGAGCTTACCACCTCCCGAGGAGGCCTGTTCCACTGAGGAACCGCTCTAACTGTTAGAAAATTCTTCTAGTGAGTTTCTAATTTTAAACTTCAACAGCAGCACTTGTGGACTTTAATTCCCCCTTCTATAAAGTCAACTTCAAATGCACTGTCAAAGGCAGAAGTGGTGCTTTTTTATCTTTCCATTTGGATGTCCCTTTTGTCGAGTCTACTTTAAACCCAATGCTCTCAGCTGAGACCCATGTAACCTTCCAACATGCACCTGAAATTATTCATTTGGTATGAGAATCACTGGAATATGGTTTACTGTTGGTTGTCCTGTTAGTGCATGCCTTCATTTTATATTCCAGACTTTTCCCAAGGGTTGTGTCCATATCACACAGAGTTGGGGCTGATTCACACAATTCATGTTGGTGAAAAGAATACAGAACCAGTGTGGTATTATGATTAGGGTATTGGACTAGGATCTGAGAGACCTGGGTTCCAAAATCCCTGTTCTGACATGAGTTTTGCTGGGTGACCTTGGGCCAGTCAAACATTCTCAGCCTAACCTACCTCACAGAGCGGTTGTGAAGATAAAATAAGAACATAAGAAAGGCCATGCTGGATCCAACCAAGGCCCATCAGGTCCAGCAGTCTGTTCACACAGTGGCCAACCAGGTGCCTCTAGAAAGCCCACAAGACGACTGTGGCAGCATCCTGCCTGTGTTCCATAGCCCCTAATTAATAGGCAATGTATGCCATGCTGAGCTCCTGAAGGAAGAATGGGATCAAAATGTACTAGATGGAGTGAAAAATGTTTAAATTGACTTTATGTGAACTGGCAGGTAACCTGAGTAATCCAATTATTGTTTCTTCATACAGGTTCATGACATGACATGCCTAGTTCCTTATTTTGAGGATGAATGAGATGAAGACTGTAATACAGTTTTTGCATTAAAAACTCTGCATAATTATTCATCATACATGTATAAAGTACTGCTGACATTTTGAAACAGTATGCCTATGAATATTTCAAATGCTAGCATTGTTTTGCCATATATACATCAGTATTGTAATACCTGTACGCATAATGTGTGAACAGCATACATGTACCAATCATGGCTCTCAGGTATGTGTCCCAAGTATGTTCCACAGGACACTTTTATGATCACCATAGTGAGCTAGCCATGCAGATTGCAGGGCTTCTGTTGTTCAATTGCCAATCCTTGTTAGCCACTTGTGGGAGATCAGAATGGGATGAAGAACCTACAGATCTGAACTGCAGGGACTGCCAACAGTGCATTCAATTACATAAATTGGAGTCATCCAGATGCATCTTGACAGGTGCCTAATGTACTCATGCCTGTGCTGCTTTCTGCTACAAACTGGATAACATGGATTAAGCAGATTGCTTTGTTTAGATGTGAAGATCAGATGAAGTGCAGGGGATTGTATGAGATGACCTTCAGGTCCTGTCCAGGTTTACATTCCTCTCATTCAGTGAAAAGGTCTTTTCCCTCTTCTCACTATTCATCTCTGTTTTCATTTGTGCATTATGCTATATAATAATGAAAAGAAGATAACAAGCTTTGAAATGCACTATAGCAGTGCTTGGCATTTCCTTGTTGGGTATCTGATGCTCATATAAAGAAAACTAAATGCAATTAGTGGCTCAAAGAGCAGCTGACCTTGCCTTAGTATACTATATGGAAAATACATGTTTTTCCCCATATGTCCCCACCTAACTCAGCCCTTTACAGGATCTTCATGTCCTTTCTTTTGCTGGTGTTTACCTTTAGCAACACACACACACACACACACACACAAACATAGTTCTTTCCCTCAGAAGTGCGGGCTATAAATATTTTACAAAGGTAATTTCGTTATTTAAATGAACCTGCTATGTACTTTGCCATTATTCAGTACCAACCTGAATAATTACTTACTTCTCCAGAATATTAAGAAGAATACAGGGATATTGCAAAACAAAATTCAGTTTATAGTAATCATGGAACAAAAGCTCTGAAATGTTAATGAGAGATGTAGGCAGTTTTCCTGCACATTTACTTGTCACTAGTTCATGTGTGTGTGGGTACGATGTCTGGCAGTATCCCACAGGCAATGAAAAGATTTTTTTCCCCCAATCTTGATGAGAGTAAAAAGCACAACACTGTGTTAGTACTTTGACATTTAGCAGGCAAGGAAAACATTCCATGCATGCTGGGTACACCAGCTCTCATGAATAGCTTGCTTAGGAAATCACACTTGATGATATTCACACATAGCACTTGTGTCCTTTTATAGATAGAAACACCTATGCAATACTAGATCAGAACAAAGGTCTATCTAGCTCTGACTAAAAAGGTATATATATTTACTTCCCTACTGTATTCATGATTTTATAAGCATCTAATACTTATGCCAGCATGATGCAGTGCTAAGGATGTTGGAGTAGGATTTGGGATACCCAGGTCCAAATCCCTACTTGGACAAAGAAGCTGACTGAGCAACCTTGGGCCAGTCACACACTCTCAGTCTAACCTTCCTCACATGGTTGTTATGGCGATAAAATGGAAAAGGGGAGAATGTTGTAAGCCCAACAGGTCCCCATTGAGAAGAAAAATGAGATATAAATGAAGTAAATAAAATAAATAGAGGAAGAGTTGGGCTGTATACCCTACTTAAGGGAGAATCAAACAGGTTTACCATCACCTTCTCTTCCCCTCCCCACAACAGACACCCAGTGAGGGAGGTGGGGCTGAGAGAGTGTGACTAGCCCAAGGTCACCCAGCTGGCTTCATGTGTAGGAGTGGGGTACATAATACATAAAATATCCTCCTTGTTGTCTGTTGTCTGAAGTAAAGATATATGCTACCCATAAGCATGCACACATATGCACATGTACTCTCACACACACACACATATAAAGCTAGCTCAAGCTATCAAGTCACCCCCAAGCTCCCTGTGAGGGACAGGAGCCTGACTGGGTCCCAACTGTCAAATAGCCAACCCCCCATGATGGCCCACACAGATTTGAAATCTACACCTACATCTAGTCAGCTTTCATGGAGATGGCAGAAGGTTGAGGTGAGAGCAGGCAAATGGCAGCTGAGGCCTGACTCTTGAAAACAGCAGAGTACTTAGAGGAGAGTTCTAACTCTTGTAGGGAGCAGACAAATGTGAGATAGAGTCTGTCTCGAGGGAAGAGTAGATTGAGCAGACTGGAACAAGAGTTGCCAGTCTTCAAGAGGTGGCTGGAGAGCTCTTGGAATTACAGATGGTCTCCAGGTGACAGAGATCAGAAAATGATGGCTTTGGAAGGTGGACTCTATGGCTTTATACCCCACTGATGTCCCTCCCCTCAAACCCTGCCCTCTCCAGGCTCCACCCCCAAAATCTCCAGGAATTTTCCAACCCAGAGCTGGCAACCCTGATTGAAACCCCTGATCATGTGAGTCTAATCAGATCTGAGTCAATTGTTCACAAATATGGCAACTGGTTGTAACTGTATCGTTAAGACTGTTGGGTCTGACAGAGATAAACTTTCTCTGGGTGAAGTCTGTGAATGACTTCTGATTGGAAAGATGCCATTCAGGGGTGAAATGACATTTAAGATCTCTGAAAACAATGTAATTAATTTTATATAAATGTCCCTGAAACTGTGTAACCTGTTGAACAAATAAATATTTTCTTCAGCCAAGGCTATAAAGTAACATTGTTCTATTCACTGTGCCTGCAACCACTTTAAGCATATTAACCATTTTGAGGAGAAAAATCAACAACTGCTGTTCTTTAACACACTTGCCTCCAGTGTTTCAGTGCCGTTAAAGAACAACAAAAGTTACCTCACATAATCAAACTCATAGTTCAACAGCCACCAAAATAAAGTTTTCACTATGCTATTCCAGAATACCTCGGGTGGGGGGGTAATGAGTATTATTATTGGCATAATGATATGCAAAATCTCCAAGAATTTTATAAGGCGGTCACACACACTCCCTTCCCTGTTTCCCAGACAAGTTCCAAGCAAGGGTGTGGAGGAGATGCCTGTCTAGAATGTTCTGGGCTGATGGAAACCTTGTGCCTTGTGTGTGTGTGTGTGTGTGTGTGTAAAGTGCCGTCAAGTCGCAGCTGACTTATGGTGACCTCTTTTGGGGGGTTTCATGGCAAGAGACTAACAGAGGTGGTTTGCCAGTGCCTTCCTCTGCATAGCAACCTTGGTATTCCTTGGTGGTCTCCCATCCAAATACTAACCAGGGCTGACCCTGCTTAGTTTCTGAGATCTGACGAGATCAGGCTGCCTGGGCCATCCAGGTCAGGGCGCCTTGTCCCTTACCTGCTCCCATTCAATCAAAATTCTCCATCCAAGGTGAACTTCCGAGGCATTTCCTCCACATTTTCCCTTGGATGGACCCCAATCACACAGAAGTTGCTTGAGAGAAAGCACATACTGCCTCTTGTGTAAGGATGTGCATTTGGGCAAAACCAAACTGAAAATATACCCCCAAAAAATCATATTGGTATTTTTCAGGTATTTTCTGCATCCCAAGTGTATCTGGAGATTTTTTGGGATACCCCCAAAAATGGTCCTGAAAAATCTTGGAAATATTTGGGACTAACCAGGAAGATTGGGATCCAGAGTTTGCAGGCTCCCAGGACTATTATTTCCCTCCTGTTTTTCTTTGTTTCTGTGTCTCCCGGGGTTTTGATCAGCTTGCTAGGCAGCTTCTATCTATGTCAAGTCTGTCAGTTTCAAAAGATCTTTTCTTTGCCAGAGTTTCTTGTGCACCCCCCACCCCCCACTGCTTGGATTTGTTCTGCTGTGGTTCTCCAGTTTTACATTACTTCTGTTGGGCTTGAACGGCCACAGTGACACTGGATTCTGCTTCACATCTATACATTGTCATTGGTTCTGTTGGGCTTGCAAAACCCCTCCTTCAGTTTCCACTGCAGAGATTCTCCAGTTTGACATAACTCCTGTTGAACTTGAATGGCCAGAGTGGCACTGGGTTCTGCTGGGCTTCTGCACACTGCAATTGGTTCTGCTGAGCTTGCAGAAGTGTCCCCCCCTTCAGTTTCTACTGTAGATATTCTCTGGGTTGACGTTGGTTCTGCTGGGTTTCTGCACATTGCAATTGATTCTGTTGGGCTTGCAAAAGTGCCCCCCACCTGGAGCTTCCACTGCAGAGATTCACTTCTTTGGTTTTGGTTCAAATTTGCTTGGCACATTGGCCTGTGGTTCTACTGGGATTACTGGGTTCTACAATAGTTCTGCTGGGCTTGCTGTGTTGGTTCTTCCATGGGAGACATTTGACTAATGACTGCTGCCTGACCTGGAAGCAACTTTGAGGGGTGTTTTTCCCCTCCATAGGAAATAATGGCAAATGGTTGGGGGCACCCTGTTCAGGGGCCCATAGAATTGGAATCCTTGCTTCAATCTACTTGAAATTTGGAGGTTATTTAAAGGACAGGCACTAGCAGCTCCCCTCCAATTTGGGTGCCTGTATCTTCAAATAAAACACCCCCAGCCAACTGGAAAGTTTCCCCATGGGGAATAATGGATCTGAAAAAATCAGAAAGCCGAAAAAAACCCTGAATCAAAATACCATACTTGGTATTTGAGATCTGGTATTTGGTATTTGAGAATATTGGGAATGCCGATATGTTTTGGGTCCAGTATACCCAAATCTGAAAAATAACATTATTATTTTTTGCACACCCTACTCTTGTGCCAACTAGACATTGCCAAAAGTGGCATGAAGAGCCAGTCTTGCACTTATAGTTGTATAGGTGATGGGATAGGTGATGATGACACTTGCTTTTCCTCCCACATCAATGCACCCTGCCTGTTTGGTACCCAATATTGCTTGGTTCACTTGGGTGGTAAACTAGCAGTACACGTGTGCTAGTCTGGTACACACACACACACACACACACACACACACACACACACACACACACACACACCATGAAGCATGAATTAATATAATGTATTTCGCTTTTTACCCAGGCAATGCACAGTTCACAGTTTCCTTGCCACCTACAGCTCCTTGATTTATGATGTGTTTTGTATCCCATATTTACACAAAAAAACTAATGACATAACAAAACCCATGACATCAAGTGGCTGTGCATTTAGAGATAGCTCTCTCTGTTTCCACTTTTTCAGGACTGGTCATAGATTAGAATTTTGAGGAAACTCAACCACTGCAAAATCCACAGAATTCAGGGTCAAAACGAAAAGGTTTCTTGGTGACATTAAAGAATGAAAATAAAATAACTCAACATACACCATGTTCTTCGCAAGGCAAAAGCTATCACCAGACATCAGCCGTACTGAAGTCAAAAGTCATCAGGTCAGCACGTACCCATCCCAATCAACAATAAGCCACCTTTCTGCCAACACTGGAGTCTTCATTCTGATATGTACAGAACAGATATAATGATGTCAGAGGAACGCTCCTTCACTGGAGGAAAGCACCATCACTAGCGCAACAAATCTGTCAGATCTAACCCAATGTAGGGAATCAGAAAGAACTAAAAACATCAATTTATCCATAGTAGTGAAGCATAACTGTGCAGATGGTTCCCCAGGAGCCAACTCTAGTTTCCAACATGGTTTCATATAAATGTGACAGAGTATAGATGAAAAAACACAGCCCACCTCTATGTGTTCTAAAAGTCCATGTGTTTTGCTATCACAATATACTAACAGAGACAGCCTTGACAGGTATTATATAATTTGAAAGCAACTTGTCTCTTGATAAATGCAAGGCAGTAGTTCAGGCAACAATATAGTTTTCACATCATAGCATTTATTTTTCTGGAGAATTGCATGGGATTTTGTTCTTTCAGAATGTGCCTATAAATATATCTTCAGTCCAAACATAATCAGCATAGAAAATCGATCTCAATAAAAAAAGGAAATGCTTTGTGATCCATCCAGGCACTCCTCTTGTAAATAGCCAGATTCTCAAAAGCTACTAGCCATGATAGCTAAGTAAAACTTCCAGGTACAGATACAGTATACCACTGAATACCACTTGACTGAAGGGGGCAACAGAAGAGAATGTTTATCGTCTTCATACTGTGCTAGCTGGGCACTGTGGGAAACAGGATACTGGACTAGATCTAGTGGAATTTATGTAATCCCCCCATTGTCAGTTTGGTGGGAAGAGTGCAGACACCACATGGGAACATGTAGAGAGCAGTAGTTCTTCAAATATGTAGGATCCAGGTAATGAAGGGCTTTAACGTGAACACTAGCACCTTGAATTGGACCCTTTTTTCTGTTGCCCCTAAAAAATGAAAGTACTGATAATCATGAATAGAAAAAAAAAAACCACGGTTCTCAAAAGACCTTATCTGCATTTAATCCAGAACTAATCAGGGTACATGTTGAAGAGTTGCCATTAAAGTGTGCCTCTAGGAGTGAATGAGTAGCTTGCCCTGTACACACAAATTTCAAAATGGACACATTGTTCATTTCTACCATTTTTGAGCCACAGTTTCCTTTAAGACTTCCCAAAATTATACATTTCCTATTTAAAAACTGTTACAGGCCTCTCTTTTTTTTAACCAACAGAGAGGATGCACACAGTTTCCTGTGATTTTTGGGATCTAGGTTTGTTTTAAACTATAGGCCTCCCCTTCATTTACCAGGTGTTCTAAAGGTTGCAAGCGTATAGGCGATGGTTCCCTGCTGTGAGGTAAGTTTTGTGGTGCACAAGGAAGTTATTGAGATCACTGGGGTAGGATTAGTATGTAAGCAACTAAGAAGATTTATTTATTTACAAGTTGGTTCAAGGAACAGATCAGCAGCACAGATAGGGTTGCCAAGTCCCCTCTCTCCTCCAGTGGGAGATCTATGGGGCAGGGTGGGGGCAGGGATTGCGTGCGGCCGCAGTGATGCAATTATGTCACTTCCAGTTTACACCTAGAAGCATTGCATTGAGATGGGCCGCTTTACCACTCAACCCCTCCCCAAATGCTTTTCTCTCCCTGAGGCAGATCTCAACTCTCTCCTCCTGTGCTTTCCTCCAGCATTCCATCCCTTTTATCAAAGGTGATTGGATAGAATCATAGAATAGATTCATAGAATCAAAGAGTTGGAAGGTGCCACCAGGGTCATCTAGTCCAACCCCCTGCACAATGCAGGAATTTTACAACTACCTCCCCCCATACCCCAGTGACCCCCACTCCATACCCAGAAGATTGCCAAGATGCCCTCCCAAGATGCAAGATGCTGGAGCAGTGCTCTTATAGACTTGGCTGAATGGCTGTTTTTCCCTTCAGGGGCAGGATAGCCTCCTTTCCAACACAGAAACCCCATCCAAATACAAAATTAGGCCAAGAACAATGTTTAACAGTACAATCCTATGGCTGCTCCATTAATAGTTTTGTTTAGGATAACAATTAGTGAGCTGAGAGAAGTACAAGATCACCATGTGCAATGAGTTTGGCTGACTTGTTGCTTGCTGCTACAGCAAAATATTACTCACAGCTTCCCTTATATCTCAAAGTACAAAGTGGATAGATTTAGGGACAGAAGGAGTGAGCATGCTGGCTCTGGCCTCTCCTCACATCTGAGAAAACTGACTCTGCTGTTATGATGGCATGACATCATTTCCGGGAAAATCTGGAAGTGACATCACATCTCTTTCACCGGATACTCTACAGTAAAATCATAGACTTGGGAGGGCGCAGTTTCCATAGGTACATGACATCATTTCCAGAGGTTGATGGTAATTTTTGAAATTTTAATTTTAAAAAAAATTCTTTATTCTGCACACCACTGGTGTGCCAGTAGGCATGTCCTATTCCAGTGGGCACATGACAACGCTAGTGCCATCCCCATCAAGAACATTTGTTCCTGATCTCAAGAGAGGAAGGTTATATGTTTACATGTGGAATGCACATAGGCATTGCGTTCACCCATCAGAAATGTGCATAATGGGGGGAGGCAATACTGCACTCACTCCCACATACATAGGTATATCATGTTGTAAATGTGTGTGACTAAGGCTGGAACAAGATCAGGATCTTATGACCCTGAAAGAAACTGGTAGTATCACCAAAGCAGACAGATGATGACCACCCTTTAACAGCTTACCAACGGTGGCCACGTTTAGGCTTTGATATTTTTCTTGTCAGAAACACAAACAGTGAAGAGACTGCCACTGATCAGGAAGATCCAGGCTGTCTTATTTCCTGTATTAAACTAGCTCTTTGCTGCTTTGTTTACATCAAGATGAATTAGATAACCTTTTTCATGATGAAGTATCCATCTACCAAACATTTTAGGAAAATTACAAAATGACTGATCACAATCTCCACTGAGGGTCTTATGCCTCTGGACTTCAGTTTGGTACCATATTTCTCATCAGAATTGTGAATCTGAGAAACCTTGAAATCAAAATAGCCAGCAAAAAATGGGAGCAGAATAATAAAAATTCATCAAAAGGGGTTATCAGGAGGAATCAACCCCCTCACTATTGAAGAAGGTTGTGATCTGCTTGCACAAGCATAATTTTGGCTGATTCACCCTTTTTGTGGCAGCCCCTTGTCCCACATGACAAAGTGTGCTGTAGGGTCCCCTTGCCCTCAGCAGCAGCTTTTGGAGGGGTACAAGGGAAGGGATGTGCGCTAAAAATCACTTCCTCGAATTTTCTCCATTCATGAAAGTTTGATTCCAATCCTCTTCATTTTATTTTACCTGCTGAAATGCTTTAGCATCTGAAGTTGCTTAGGATGGTGAGTTGGTGGGAGGGGACTGTCCTCCAGTATCTCTTCTTGCCAGGAGATGCACAGAGGACTCTCTTAGAACCACTATAAGCCCCATGGATTCCTGAAAAGCCTTTCTGAGTGTGGGTGGGAGACATTCTGTGCTTAGGAGGAGGAGGCTGTGCCTCTTCCCCGCCGTCCCCGCACGCTGGCATCTCAGGAATGCACAGTTAAAGAAGTATGTATGAAGAAGCTTGACTATTAACAGCTGAATGTTAACATCTGAATCAATCCATTTGCTCAGGTTGATAAAACTGTTCCTATAGTAATATAAGATTCAATGTTGCCTGTGTTTTTCATTATAATCATTTGTTTCTTTTAAAGAAACTAGTTAACAAAATCTCCCAAGGATTTGTACAAAAAATAATTTGTCCCTAAATGGGGGCTTCATATGCTTAAGTAATATTTCAATTCAAAGGTGCAATTTGAAGATAAACCCTGAATGGTGGCAGTGGCAATGGAAGTAGATGTGGGTAGAAGGGTACAGAAATGCTCTCCATTACATAGGCCAAGGGTCTGCAAAGGTCTATGGCTCTAGAGCCAAATGTGGCTCAATATAGAGCCAAATGTGGCTCGTAACAAAAAGGGAAATTAAATCTTTATGTTGAAGTGTATTGGGGGGTTAGATGAGATGCTAGAATAACAAGTATGTGAATAGAATGGCAGGCAAAGATTTTTTATGAGACTTCTTAAAGATGCTTTGAAGACAGAGAAACGATAGAGGTGAAGAGCTGCCAGGAATCCAACTGCAAACCATGCACAGATTTATACCACTGCACTAAAACAATCGTTTGTATGTTTACTACTAATTGTAAAACCTCATAAGTGCCCCTTCCTAGTAAAAGGACTCACAACAATTGTTGTTTGGGCTGTAGAAACTTTATACATTATTGATCAGCATGTCTATTATCAATACTGCTAATGTGAGTATTCTCAGTTATGCATAGGGTTGCCAACCTCCAGGTAGGGCCTGGAATTATGGCTGATCTCCAGACGATAGACCAGTTCCCCTGGAGAAAATGACTGTTTTAGAAGGGAGACTCTATGGCATTATATCCTGCTGAGGTCCCTGATCCAGGCTCCATCTGCAGGAATTTCCCAACCCAGAGTTGGAAACCATAGTTATGCATGTGGGCTTTCTTAAACTGGCTCTTTGTTGATTTCTTGCTCTGAATGTTGATGTAATTTAACTCCTTAATTATAGAAGGTTGCTGACTCCTGCGCTAGGCAAATGGTAGTAGCAGAGTGACACAGCTACCCAGTTTCACCATGTCTCTCCATGAGTAGTATACATACTCAAGACATTGAAAATCACTGACAATACCATCAAAAAGAGAATAGTGTGGTCATTGTTGTCAATAAATTGATCGCATTTAAAAAATAAGTCAACCCATAGAAAGTTTATTGAGATCTAGTTTACCATTTGGTATAAAGAGCCCTGTGGCGCAGAGTGTTAAGCTGCAGTACTGCAGTCAAAAGCTCTGCTCACGACCTGAGTTCAATCCCGATGGAAGTCGGTTTCAGGTAGCCGGCTCAAGGTTCACTCAGCCTTCCATCCTTCTGAGGTTGGTAAAATGAGTACCCAGCTTGCTGGGGGTAAAGGGAAGATGACTGGGGAAGGCATTGGCAAACCACCCTGTAAACAAAGTCTGCCTTGGAAATGTCGGGATGTGACGTCATCCCATGGGTCAGGAATGACCCGGTGCTTGCACAGGGGACCTTTACCTTTACCTTATAAAGTAGGAGTTATAATCAATGCAATAATTACATTATTTTGATACAGGGAAAATGTATTTACTGAACTGTAGATCAAAAACTGGAGTGACTATTGCTTGGACCAATCAAACAACTTAAAGAATAAACTCTGTAACAAATCCTCCCTTCAACAAATCTGCAGTGATAGCATATGGAAAGGCATCCCCTGCGTAAAAAAGAGCGCCACAACATGTCCCACCAGTCTCCTTGGAGATTAATCTGCACATCAACAGATCTACTGCAATTAAACTGATATCACTGCACACTCTCACTGTTACCAATCAAATGACAGTGTTTCAAACTGAGAATGTAGGAAGCTGCAAAAGATTCTTTTTTAAAGCCGGCCTTTTTCATGCAGAGACAGCATATCAATATTCTTATGATAACCATTTCTAATAAAATGTGCTCCTGCTGCTATCTGCCTAATCTGCTCATCAGTGTGTTATCACATCGCCACCTTACACAGCATTATTATCAGAATCTGTGGTAGAAAATGGAGTTTTTTGGGGATTGATTAGAAAAATATATATTGGCGCAGAAAGTAGATTTTGTGCATGCAGTCATTCGGATGTTCTGTGTGCCTTAGGCCTTCACAGATGTGATTTTGGCTGCTCATAAAGTGGTGACCAGACTCCTGTGAAACTTGATAAATCCTGTTGCACAACAGTAACAACACTTCCAAGGTCTGGTAGGCACTGTCCTGTTGGAAGACTTACAGTGCAATCCTAAAGGGGGTGGGGGTGGCGAAGGCACTCAGGGAGCAGACCCTTATGCAGGTGGGCTGTGGCTCAGTGGTAGAGCCTCTGCTTGACATGCAGAAGATCCCAGGTTCAATCTCCAGCATCTCTAGTTCAAGGGACTAGGCAACTGGGTGATGTGAATTGGCCTCTACCTGAGACCCTGGAGAGTTGCTGCCAGTCTGAGTAGACAATACTGACTTTGATGGACCAAGGGTCTGATTCAGCATAAGGCAGCTTCATATGTTCATGTGTATGCTGGTGTAAGGGCCAGTTATACCAGTGCAGGCCCCCAGCACCACTGCACCTCTCTCGTCAGCGAAACTCAGGTTGACACTGAGCATCATAGGGTCTCTGGGGCCAGTAGCTGAAGTTGAGGCCATACAGGGGGAGGATTTGACATCTTTGGTTGGCAGTGGAGTGGGGGCTGATGGGAATGTGGAGGGTTGTGGGTGGGAGAGGTGGGCAACAGCCTCTGGAGCTGGGTGGTGCAGCTGCTGGAACCCTCACTGACATGGGGGACTCTGGCCCCTTGCCCGGGCCCCGAGGATGGGGCCTGCAGCCAGCTCAATCCATTCCCACACCCTCTTTCATGTGGGAGGGAATCAAGCAGAAGCAGCTGGAGACCTGCTGCAAATGGCGGGACGGGAAGCCTTCCCCAGGGGTCAGCAGTTTATGGAAGGGCTGGCGGTGTTTGTGAGGGTAGCTGCCAGACACTTGAAGAGGCAGTCACAAGGGATGTTGGAGAGGGAGAGGTGCACATCAAGAGGCTGCTGGGGGCCTCTTGAAGGTGCTTCGGGCCCATGCTCAATGCTCCACCCCGGCACCCCCCTCCTGCTCCATCACCAACAGTGGTGAAGCAGGGGTTGGCCTGAGGGTGTCCTCAGCAGTGTGAGAATTCTGCTGGAGGTGTGGCCACCGGTGAATGGAGGACTGCACAGACTCTCCATGACACTTGCTCCTTCCCCTTTGGAGGTGAGGGCAACCTTTCCATAGTTTGGGCTGAGGGCCTGCTTGGGGTCTCCATAGGTGGAGGATTGCTGGGGCCCTTGCCAACTCTGTCAGCTGCCCAGAGACTTGTGACAGCACTTGGTCCCTTTAAGGGGGTAGAGTGTGTGCTGCAGACAAAGAGTTAGCATACCTAGCCATGCCCCTTTCTACCCCTGGGCTGTGACAGGCATTGGGATTAGCACCCGTGCCTGCTGTCCCCTGATTGGTTCTGCCTGCCCTGTCTGTCATGGCCCCGCTGCCTCACCACAACAACTGTATGAGATGCTACAGCGGGGTTGCTGGGAATGCTGATGTGGTTGTGGCCACTGAAACCTAGCTACTAACTCTTTTTCCTGCTGACCGCTGCATAACCAACCCCTTTAGGGAGAGAACTAGTGGTGCTACAGTTACACCGCTGACCGCCGAGCCACAGGCGGCCCTCAGGATTGCTCTGCCCATAAATGGCCACAATTGTTAATCTGTTTTCCAGAGGGGCAAGCAAAGATACTGTCAGACGTGATACAAAAAAATTAGGCTGACTTCATCAACAAGAATGTTGTTGCATAGGCTTGAATATCAACATTTCCATTGATGGAAGTATGTCTGCCCACAGAAGCATGACTTTCTCCCTTCCCCCTTCCTCTGCAGCCCAAAATGCATTCTGAAATCCTGCTCCTAGGGATCAGTGGACCCACATATAGCGCAAAAGGAAGTTGCCAACTGTTAAGTCCGCGTGGGGAGGACACACAAGGTCGAGACCGAGTTCCAATACAATGCTTTATTGAGTACAAGACAGAACTGAGAACTGTGTAAAATGGCCCTGCTTATATTCCCCACTGGCCGCTTGCGGCCACTCCCCCCGATCCGTGATAGGGGGGAACAACCCCTGGGTTGGCCAACACAGAGAATGTTAATAACAGCGAGCGTTGGTCCCTGAAGAAGGCGTCAATTGCCGAAACAGAAAGATCACCGGGCTTCTGTTGAGAACAACTGCACTACTGAATTGCTACTCTCAAGAAGCATATCTGTGGAAGAAAGGGAGATTGGCACCCCCTTTCATGGACTTACCTATAATACTGTTATTTGTTTGTAACAAGGCATAGTCCTCTCTTCGGCGTTACTTTTAAGGCAATAATTAACAACACATGTTTTTGCCTACATATTATCAGTGGTGGATATGTTATTAAATACCACTACTTTATAATCATTGTGTCTAGCTTTGTGAAGTGCTGTTTCTAGTTTGCTGAGTACCTGGAGGTTGGCAACCCTATGTGCCATACTGCAGATGTGTGGCTTCTTCTAAGATTTCTACACATGCCTGCTTATGATTACTATGATAACTACTAGAGAGGGGAGTTAATAATCGGCAGTAAAGCTCAACTATATTACATTTAGCACGGGCTAAATAGCCCATCTCTTCAAAGAGAATGTTCTGTCATTTTAAAGACATCCAACAAATTAGGTTGGAACACAGTGAACATTTCTATTGATAAAAAGGGAGGGGTGTGATTTTTACAAATTCCCCCTGCAACACAAACCGCCTACTCCCCTCATGTTACTCCTGGGGGTTCCCAGTCCCTAGGGTTGCCAACCTCCAGGTAGTAGCTGGAGATCTCCCGCTATTACAACTGATCTCCAGCCGATAGAGATCAGTTCACCTGGAGAAAATGGCTGCTTTTGCAACTGGACTCGATGGCATTGAAGTCCCTCCCCTCCCTAGACCCCACCCTCCTCAGGCTTCACCCCAAAAATCTCCAGGTATTTCTCAACCTGGAGCGGACAACCCTATTCATCCCCAAAAACGGCATTTCCAGGGGCATTTTGGGTTGTAGTGGGAGGGGGGTTGAGAAAGCTGCACCCTGCTGGTGGAAACCATTCCACCAGCTGTGATTCACAGTGGGATCAAAGTCACAGCAAGAAAAGTACCAGCGATTGGACAAGGATGTGCTATGCCTCAAGGGCTGTGGGAGCCAGATTAGACAGCCTTGATCTGTTCCTTATTCTCTGTGGTATTTGAAACCAGGGGATTCTGCCTCTTTCTAGGAATGATGTTCCATCCAACCAAAGGCTGCTGGCAAACTCTGCTCCCATCCAAACACTTACAAATCTCAGGCAAATATTATTGGATTTTATCCTAAGAGAAAAAACAATGCAGTTGTCAGCAATCTTCAGTTTATCAGTGTTGAATAAGAAGCAGATCTTGAGCTCTTCAGTGCCGTATTTCTTGTATCGAGTTCTTTTGGAAGCTTCTAAAACTGGGTTTAAGTACTCCACTGTTTGAAATTCACTCTCAAGCTAACATGTTTGTTCACCTTAGTCACATCGTCTTCTGCTGCCTGAGTGAATAAATGAAATTTTTATAAACAGAGGCTACAAATAAATTATTTTGGACATGACTTGTGAAGCTTTTCTGCAAAGATTTCTTATGAGGAAAAATACCACCAATGTTAAGGGGACAAATCTCACCCTTGAGATCAAAACTAAGGGGAAATATGTTCCCAAGTAAATGTGCAATTTTTATGGGAAATAATTTTTATGCTGCCCGCTTAGGTACTAGTCATATGTAATGATTCAATGACATATGATATTCAGCTACTTAACTGAAAATGTACTGTGCAAGTCAATTGTTTCTAGCCACTGAGTAATAAAATCACTGATTAAAAATAAAATAAAAATCAGATTTTAAAAATAATGTTCAGTTCACTTATATTATGCCTTTAAAAAAAACAAAACCTTGTTTCGTTTCAAAGCTATCTTTAATATAAATCACTATGTTAAATTCTACGCTTAACCTATTAAGAATAAATACATGAACACCCAGACATTGTCAAATGGCCTTAGAAGGCTATAACTCTGCTTAGGAATGCAATGTAAGTTTAAGCCTGCTTTTCTGTATTAAAAAATAGGAAAATATCTAACAGCCCATTCCTGGGGGGAAGGGGGGGTTAGGCAGCAGCCAGAGGAAGTATAGCTTCACTGCATCCACATCAGGATCCAACTCCTCGCTGAAGCCAGAATGCTGCCCTTACTCACCAGCACCTTGGAACCGCTCCATAGCGTAACTCGCCGTAAGGGTAAAGAGGGTGTTCCTGGTGTGAAAGGGAAGTTGCCTAATGGCAGCTTTGCCCCCAGAACCAGCCCAGGAACGCCTCCTGGGATGCCAGCGTAGGGATTTGCTCAGGGTGGACTCGGGTGGGAGGCTGCACTGGCAGCACGGCGGAACCCAGGCGCCAGCAGAAATGCCCCACATGCCAGTGTAAGTACCCATTATCACAGGATATATGGGTACTCACACTGGGGTGGGATCATGTCAAGCCAATCCGTCGTCCCCCCCCCCTTAGGATTGCACTCTAGATGTTGAGGTCAATAATTTTATTTATTTGAAACATTTACACCCCACATGTCCATAATTATCTGTGATGCAATTTACAATAATAATAAATCACAATGATTATATCTCAATAGATACCTTATTCTTATTGTAACAAAATATTAATATTTATAACTGTCAGACAGCACAAGTTAAGCAATTCTAAATTGCATTGACTTCAGTGAGAGATAGTTACACGGGTGCTTTACTTTCCCTGTCAATCGGAAAGTCAATGAGAGTTAAACAAGCACACACAAAGCTGGACTGGACTGGGCCTTTACTTTCTATACCCTAGATTACTGGTTCTCAACCTGTTGTATCTTATATCCCACCAATCACTGTACCAAAGAACCTGGTCCCACCATGACAGAAACAAAAAGCTCACGTTTCCCCAAGGAGAACATGCTTAGGTTTACATGCATTCTGTGATTATATGTATAATTTATGTTAAATTAATTTAATTTATGTTAAGTCAAGAAAAATTGCAGAAGCACAGTGGATATCCCAACAGGTAGGATCACCAAGAAGTGGCACATGAAAGACACTGGCTGGTAGGCAGGGGTACTGGGGATTAAGAGAAACCACAAGTGTCCAAGTTTACTACTAGTATGCCACAAGATCACAGATGGATAATCTGTGGCAGGTAGGGTCAGCAGGAGACAACATACCACACTTGCAGATGGAAATGGGATTTGAAGGAGAGTGAATTCTCAGTAATTGTTATGAAAACCCTGTGTCCTGCTCAAACTACTTCCGTGTCCCACATACCACTGGCTGAGAGCCACTGCCCTAGACGGTATTCTTCCCAATAACATCTAAACTCTGGACGAAACTAGACAAGACAGGTGTCCTTAAGTTCACCCCAGGAGTGTGCTACCATTTTAGAGAGCGAGTTCCTACCTGGGAACTCCTTTAAATATTGCTGCAGGGGCCCAATTCTGACTGAGACCACAGCAACATGCGGTGGGGGGAGAAGGAGATCCTGCTTCCCCTCCACACCAGATTGCCAACCCAAAATAGTACTGGGGCTTATGGGCCATTAAGTTCCTGCCAACATCATTTTGGGTAAGAAATATTGCACAGGGGTTAGGCAGGATCCTCTCTTCCCCCATGCTGTGGTAGTCCTGAATGGAGTTAGGTCTCCACAATACAGTTTAAATTAATTCCTGGGTTGGAACTCTAAAATGTAATTGCATCCCTGGGTCAAACTCAAGGATGCCCATCTTGTCTACTTGGCCCTCTGCTTCTGGGAAGTTTGGGGAATTTAGTTGTTGAGTAAGTGATCTTTCTTAGGGGCCTTACATGTGTACAAAGGGATGAAAAAGTATATTAATTACACAGTTGCCCATCTTGTCTCTAAGCAGATAATTATTGTGCACAAAAGGCATGTGGACTGTTGGATCCAAAGTATTGCAAACACTTCCCCTCCAATGGAAGAGCTCATTACTAGGTTAAGTGCAGTCATGCCAGCAGAAGCACATGCTTGGGTTTTAGAGTGGATGAAGGTGTTAGAGTGCATAAAGCTCAAGTCAATTGCAACCCACTATGTTTTAATTGTGATAACAGGCAATTATGTCATAGGAAAATAGATTTATAGCAATGAAGCATATTGGGATAGTGGTGAGATCACCATGTGCTAAATGTTTAAAATGGTGAGGATCCTATAAAATGAAAGGGATTTAAATAAAGAACTAACAACAATGCAACCTGTGAATATTATAGGAACACCATAAGGTGTTCTGCAGAGACAAAAGTGATTATTTCTTTAACACACCTAATTTAACAAGACTCAGTAATCCAAAGAGTTCCTTTACATTAGTACAAAGATTTAGGTACACCTAAAGGCATTTTAAAACTTTCTTTGAGTAGTAGCAGCCCCCTATACTATACGTGACGCTGTTTTCGAAGTCCCCTCCATTTCAGAAATGGCTTGCCATGTGGCACCACAGCCTGCTGTTCATGGAAACTGAAGTCCAGATCTTGAGGGTGTGCAGTCTTCTTTGGATTCTAGCCAATAGCTTCAGTTCCCACCTTCTAATTTCAATGGCCCAAATACAGTTTCCAATTCAGAACCCAGTCCTTGTCCCCATCCCCATAGATGCAGACTTCACAAATATACCAAAGCCCGAAGAATATATCACAGCAAAGAAGAACCATCATATAGTTTAGTGTGTGTCTGAAGAGAAGGTCTAGACTGCAGCCAACATTATTGGTGCAGGGGGATACACTGGGAAATCCTAAACATAGTCACACCCTTCTAAGTCCACTGACTTCAATTAAGAGTATAACTATATTTAGGATTTCACCGGAACTCATCCATTTGTGTATCCTGTTATAATCTAGGACTCTGGATGATTCCATGCACCCTGGGATCTGAAAGAAGATAATGTGCTACCCTACAGATAAAAACTTAGGAAACACAAAAGCCATTGAAAACACCGCTTGTGATGCAGGTTGCAGAAGTAAGGAATGAAAGGGGAAAGAGCGGAAACACTTTTGAAAAGTATTGTTTTTAACGTGTCGTTGTGGAAACTTGTTTCCATAGTAATTGCATGTCTGACAGGCTTCCCCGCAGTTCATTATACATCCAACAGCGAGCGAAGTACTCAAAAACTGAACAATCCCAGCAGTTCTGCACTGAGCTACATTTCCTCTCCTCAGAATATACAGGACTGTTGCCAGAAAACCCAGCATTATCTTTTGTTATCTCATTGGTTCTACGCACCCTTTCCTTTTATGATATGGATAGCCCATAAAACAGGGGCATGGCAGGGCAAGGGTCTGTAAAAATGTGTCACTTAAGATGAAGTTTCTAGTACAGCCCTTGCCCATAATTTTATATCTCACCCTACCAGAGTTTCTCAGATGACAAGAATATAAGGCCCTAGAGAATCTTTTTGAAGTGGGAGGGGATTTTTTTTTTAATTTCCGAGAAGAAAAGAAAGGGCTACAGTTTCCAGAGGGAGACTGGCTAGGGGGAGAAAGCCTTTAACCTTTCCCCTTGGCTTAATTTTCCCTGTAAAAACCATCACCTCCAGGCTCTTTTTTTACTACTTTTGGAGAAAATATACAGGCACAGCTACTCATATATATCTTTCTCCAGTAGGGCTAAAATTAGTTTGGAGATTGTAGTTTTGAGGGAGGAGAAAAGGCACAGAGGAACAGTTAAAAGTCCCTCCCTTCTTCTGGTGTCCCCCATGAAATCCCAGCTCCATTCTCTGAAATCTATACAAATCCGCTATGATCAAGGAACTACATGTAACATCTAGTTTTATCACATTTGATACTGCATATTATTTTTGGTAGAGAACACACGTAGGAAAAATAATCACTTCCCTATAACTGACAATCTAAATAAGGAGTCCCCAATGTGGTGCCCGCAGGCACTAGGGTTGCCAGATATAGGTTGGGAAATACCTGGAGATTTTGGGGGTGGAGTCTGAGGAGGGTGGGGTTTGGGAATGGGAGGGACTTCAATGGATTATAATGCCATAGAGCCCACTTTCCAAAAGCGTCCATTTTCTCCAGGTGAACTGATCTTTGTCACCTGGAGAGCAGTTGTAATAGCGGGAGATCTCCAGCCACCACTTGAAGGTTGGCAACCCTACTAGGTACCAGGGCACCCACCAACACATTTTCTGGCACACAAGTTATTTTTAAAGTGGGTGTGGCCAGATGGGGCTTTTGCCTAGCAAGGCTTTGATTGGCTGTGCAGATTTTAACATTGCTTTGGCAGCAGCTACCACCAAAGCACAAGAATCTTCACTGTGTGCTTCAAGGTAAGCTGGGGCAACCATTATGTAGCTGACTCCACCACCTGCAGCTATTTTGTGGATGCACTCAGAAGTGCCCTCAGGTTCAAAAAGGTTGAGAACACCTGCTCTACATAAATTTGCCATAATTAAACAATCATCCCATGCAGGTACACCCTTCTAAGTCCTTTGAAATCCACTTCTTAAGTTAGCCTGGTAACCGGAGGGATGGCTGGAGGCGGGGATATGGGGGCATGGGTAAAACATCAGTGATATCACCAACATCGCTATATCGCTTCCATTTCCAGGTTCAACCCAGAAGTGACAATGAGTGGCTCTATGAATCATCAGAAACTCTATGGTTTTGTCATACAGTTTCTGGTAATTCCTACAGCTACCCTGTGCCACTTTCAGGTTGTACCTGGAAGTGATATAGTAATGGCAACATCACTCCCCCCCTCTCCTGCCACCATTTCAAGCTTGCCAGTTGGAGGCCTCCTGCTATAACAGGGGTAGCTTAGAATGACACAAGTAGGGGCCTGCCAAACTTGTGGGGGGGATCTTGCAGGGGTAGAAATCCCATCTCCTCTTCTCTCTCCCCACCCCCCGCTCACCATCTAGCCCAGTTGCAGCCGGATGGGCCTGGCAGGGGCTTCTGGGTGCCATCACTGCTGTGGACAGGCCTGCTGGTGGGTCCAGGCTCTGCCGCCACAGAGGCAGCTGCCAATGGTAGGTGCATCCTCTGTGCATGAACAGAGAATGCTTTTTTAAAAAAACCAGGGGATTTAACCTCCTCCCCTTTAAAAAATTTCAGCTTTTTCTGCAGACCTAGGGGAGTCCTGTGAGTCTGCAGAAAAATCTGTTGGGGGGAAAGTGTGTCCCCTTCCTGCAGGTTTAAGTATCTGCAGGCAGGTGGCACAGTTGGGAATTAGATATATAGATGGTTAGTGATGCAATATCCATGGCAAATTGGCCAAGAAATGGTCCTATAAAAATAGATTTAAATGTTTATATTGGTGGCCACCAAATCCTGCCCAACACAAACTGGCAAGGTGAATCTGGTTCTCTCCATTCATCGCAAACATCAAGGGGTTTCTGAAAAAGGAAACAACATTTGGATAAGACTAATGATGTTCCTCAGTTGATTTTGCGCACTGCTGATTTGCCAGTGACTTTTGCACATCCAACTAATTCTGATGGAAGCAAACAGTGTTCCGTTAAGCAAAAGCAAGAGTTCTCATATTCCTAATTAAGCATTTTCATTCTGCCTTATCTAGGAATTCCTGCAGCCCTGCAACATTTCACAAGAGGCAACTAAAAGAAGAATTTGTACCACTGTGATACACTTGCTATGCTTGATGTTTGAAACATTTTCTGAAACACACAAGGGATGCAGGAACAGAACATGAATGATTTCTTAAGGTTGCATCCAGCCCTGAATCGATAGGTGTCCCTTGTTAAAATGAGAGCAGAGAGCAGAGTTATCACAGGGCAAGAAACAAAATGCTTTGTGGGATTCCTGCTGCGGACAAAGACTTGAACACAGTGCCTGATTGGTTAACTTCCATCCCTACTATTCCATGAGATAATAGGGACAATTATACTTAAATATCAATCACTGGAAAAGAATGGCCTCCCATGCAGTTGTTCTCTGTTCATTGACTCCCATTTCTATATCACTTAAAACATTTGTCAATTAGTATGGAATATCAATATTTTGGAGAGCTAAAAATTGGATTGTAAAATTGTAATTGTGTAAAAACCATGCTCAAATTGCCTGGATTTTTTTTTGTCTTTTAATGGGATTTGTATTCTTTTTCTCCATTGCTGCCGTGCAATCTGCTCACTGTGTTTTTTAATACATAATCGTACAGTGAAAGCCCCGGAGAAGCAAATACTACTGCAGCAATCAGACATATGTGGCTAGATGTCACCCATTGTTAATTTGTGAGGACGAAATAAAAATGAAAAAGGAACACCAGCAAGAAAGATAATTCACTGCATCCTTAGAAATAAAATCACAGTACAATAGAGAGCAAGGCTGGTCAAAGTGAGCAGGGCCCAGCGGGGCCCTTCGGCATTCAGAATGCATTGTCTGCTCACAGAAGGCCTATTTTATACTTTATCCTAGAAAGTAGGGTTGCCAATCTCCAGGTACTAGCTGGAGATCTCCTGCTATTACGTCTGATATTCAGCTGATAGAGATCAGTTCACCTGGAGAAAATGGCTGCTTTGGAAATTTGACTCTATGGCATTGAAGTTTCTCCCCTCCCCAAACCCCGCCCTCCTCAGGCTCTGCCCCAGAAACCTCCTGCTAGTGGTGAAGAGGGACCTGGCAACCTTACTAAAAAGGTGTGCATTAAAAGTGAAAATAAGTCCAGAGGTGTACATTAGTTACTTAAGAGATAGTGAAATAGCTGGCACAGTCTTGTTCGCAAGCAGAAGGTTGAGAACTGCTGTAGAGCTAGGGTTGCCAATCTCCAAGTGGTGGCCAGAGATCTCTTGCTATTACAACTGATCTCCAGGCAATAGAGATCAGTTTCCCTGGAGAAAATAGCCACTTGGGCAATTGAACTCTATGACACTGAAGTCTCTCCCCTCTCCAAACCAGCCCTCCTCACGTTCCACCCCTAAAATTTCCAGGTATTTCCCAGCCCAGGGCTGGCAACCTTATATGGAGCCTATCACATATATATTAGATTACTATCTCACCCTTCCTCCAAAGAGCTCAGAGTGGCATGTAGGGCTGTTGAATTTAAAAAAATTCAGTATAGTTCGGATTCGGCCGAATTCAGCCCGTTTAGATTCGGGATATGCCGAAGTCCGAACTCCCCCACTTCGGGTCCGTTCAATTCGGCGGGAATTCAAAGTTCGGGAAAAAAATTTGGCCGAATAAAGCCATTAAAAACACAATCGCGCCTTTCTGCAGCTCTGGGGGGGCATTTTTGGGGTTAGAGGTCCCAAACTTTCAGCAGAGCTTCAAAGGACGTTTATTGAAAGACTCCTCAAGTTTTGTAAAGATTGGGTCAGGGGGGGCTGAGATATGGGCCCTGAAAGGGGTCCCCCCCACCCTTAATGTGCATCTCTCAGCAGAGCTTGCCGCCCACGCACAAAGCTCCCAGCCCTGACAAAAGCTGAGAAGTTTGCAAAGCAACTGCAAAGCAACACAACCTTGTAAAACAACACCTTTGCAACAGGGAAAACCAGAAGACACACAACTGAAAGCTCCCCCCTCAAACCAGGGAGCGAGAGACTTGAGGGGGAACACACACCCCAGGCAGAACCGACGAAAGCCCCCTTTGGCTTCCCCCCCACCCACAGAAACTGCTCCCTCCCCCCACACACACAGACTCTGCTTTCCCACACACACACACATACACAGGAGAAAAATTATAGATTAAAGCCCCCAAAGGGGTCTTACTGTGGCTGTCTTCTGTTCCATCAGGAGGGGCTGGGGAGGACTTGTAATCCAAGATGATTCCAATTAGGCACGGGACGTTTTGCTCTGGAGATGCACACAGGATCGGCTGATCCATTCATCCCAATAGGGGAAAGGGGAAAGGGGAAAGCCCATATCTCGGGACCCCCTGACCCAATGTTCACAAAACTTGGGTGGACTCTTAAGAACACTTGTCTGAAACTCCGCTCAAAGTTTGGGATCTGCACCCCCAAAAATGCGCCTCCTGCAGCCACGGAAAGAGAAAAGGGGGGAGGCGATATTTCTACCCCCACTGAACCCATCTTTACAAAACTTGGGTGGTATCTTAAGAATGATTGTCTGAAGCTATGCTGAAAGTTTGGGGGCTATATCCCCCCAAAAAAGCGCCCCCTGCAGCCACATAAATGGAAAAAGGGGGGAAGGAAAAGGGGGAGAGCCCATATCTCGAGACCCCCGACCCAATGTTTACAAAACTTGGGGGGTATCTTAAGAAGCTTCATCTGAAACTCCACTGAAAGTTTGGGGTCTGTACCCCCAAAAATGCGCCCCCTGCAGCCATTGAAAGAAAAAGGGGGGAGCCCATATCTCGGGACCCCCTGACCCAATGTTTACAAAACTTGGGGGGTATCTTAAGAAGCTTCATCTGAAGCTCCACTGAAAGTTTTGTGTCTGTACCCCAAAAAATACACCCCCTGCAGCCACAGAAAGGAGCGAATGTGCACAAGCACCCCCCCCCACACACACACACGAGGATTTCGCTCTCTCTCTCTCTCTCTCCCTGGTCGGGCCGCACATCAGCTGATTCCTCCAGTACTCAATCCTGACTGATTGGCCAGAAGAAGACCCAGCTTGGCCACCGATTGGCCGGGGGAGGAGAATGCTGCTTACTGACGGTTATGCTGCTTACTGACGGCCCCGAATTTGCCGGATTTATTCGTGAACTCCCGAACTCGCTGAATTCGGCTCCCCGGTTGCCCGCCAGTTTTGAGTTTGGTTCCTCCCGAACTAAAAACCACCGAATCAGGGGAAATTCGGCTGATTTTCAGTTCGGGCCGAACTGAATCAACAGCCCTAGTGGCATGTATGATTCTTTCTACAAGTTTTCACCAGTTTTTTACTGAGTGTTTGTGCATTTATTGAATATAAATCTGAGAATAGTCACTGGGGTTCCAAGCCTTCAGGTGGACCTTGGAGTTCTCCTGCTATTATAACTGATCTCCAGACTAAAGAGAACAATTCCCCTGGAAGAAATGGCAACATCTCGGGGCGGGGGGAGTATATGGCATCACATCCCTACTGAGCTCCTTCCCCTCCCCAAGCTCTGTCCTCCTCAGGCACCACCCCTAAGTCTCCTGGAATTTCCCAAGCTGCAATTGGCAAACCTAACAGTCACCAGGAAATTCACAGACATGAATTTTGAAGAAAATTTTGTAAGTATTTGCTGTACAGAGCAATCTCACCATTGAAAAAGATAAAAACTATGTACTGTGGACAAGATGTCTAACTATCCAATATAAATGACTAGAAAACATTGTGGGTCAGCTGGATATTCGTTCTTCCCTCTAGGATGCTATTTTATTTTAGCAAAAGTGCTTTTCAGAGGCAAAAAAAAATTACAAATAATGTATAGTTGCCTTCCCCAACTTTTGTTTCTATATTCAGACTTGGTCACCTTGCTTGGATCACAGCAATTGTCTCTACATTCCTGTTAGCATGACTAGTAACAATAACCCAGGACCACAATTCTCATCACGGTGATTCATTCCTAGCAATTTTCCCCTCACAACATAAGTGAAAATGACACCAAATAATGTACTAAAATGCTGCTTTATATCTTCCCCCAATAACAATACATTCAGCTTAAATATATGTTTGGCTCGCTATGATAAATTAATTCACAGACACTGTGGTGGTTCAGAATACAGGCATATATGTGTTTCATATATTTTATTCATTTTAAAGAGCCATTAAACACATAACTCCTCAGGTAGGTCAGTGCATCCAGGCTAAAAGTACTTCCAATCCATTTTTCATCATAACATAATTCCTGAGCTATTCACTGCCCTTTCATGCATTACATTTTGTATTTCATGGATAAATTTACTGTACAGTGTTTTCACATCCCTCTAATGTGAATTACTATACCTATAGGTCTTAGGGGGGTGCATGTATTCTTTTTACGGTTTCAAAAGTAGAAAATATTGACAGAAACTGTACATACGCTAATACACTGTATGTCCACATGTAAACATATCACACAATTCACAAAAGCTAATATAATGTGAAGTATCAATATATCTAACTCTTTACATGGCCAAATCTGTTGATACTTAAATCCAGATTTAAAAGCAATTAATAGACAGGAAAGATGTTTCTACAAACCTGAAGAACACCCCAAGTTTGCAACAAAATCTAAAACAAAACAAACAAACAAAAATGGGAGAGTTAAAAAACCCCAACGATAGAAGCAGTACATATAGCTTTAAGAAACAAATCCTCTCTAAGTGGCCAATGCTAAGCAATCACAGAAGTATTGCCAGTATTCAAGCCTGTCAGTAAAAGGCGGCGGCCGGGGTGGGGGGCAGGAGCAGGTCCTTTTCAGTGCTGTTTTGGTCTTTGAGGGAGTACTCATTGGAGCCAGTCATGGCAGCAACTACCAGGTGACGTTCTACCACGTGACCTGCATGCCTTATCCAGGACTGACTGAGTGCTGCTCACCAGCAGCCACCCTATGAAAGCCAGTATGGTATAATGGTTAGAGTTTGAGACTAGGATCTAGGAGACCCAGCCCAGGTTCAAATCACAACTCTGCCATGCAAGCTCATTGGGTGACTTTGGGCCAGCTACACATTCTCAGCCTGACCTACCTCACAGGGGTATTGTGAGGATACAATGGAGAACAGGAAAATGATTTAAATTGCTTTGGATCCCCATTGTGTAGAAAGGCAAAGTATAAATAAAGTTCCATATCCCCAAGGTCCAGCCTTGTGGGTATACATTCAGGTTGCAGTAGGAGAGCAAAGGTGAAGAATTCACATTCCATTGACAGAAATGCCTTCTGTTAGAGTTGTTTGCTGTAGGATCCATGCCACAAGGTGTATCCATACATCATTGCGTACTGTGCTACCATTGCATTATAACAATAATTCACAACTGGATCTCCCTGGGTGGGCAAGACTGGTATAGCTTCACGATATCACAATATGCAGATGCAACAATAAAGCACAGTCTCTGATTACAACGAAAGTGATATTAGCATCCTGAATGAATCCCCTGAGATGGCTGAAGCTGTATCCTCAATGATTGCTCAAGGATTCTGGGTTTAACTTAATATAGAGCTGTTGCAGTTCAAACTCAACAATAACTCCACCATTCCAGTAAACAATATATAATAACACAACAGAAAATAAGAAGTGTGTTTCTCAAAAAGTGTAAAGAGTTGCCTTGATTCATATATTTTAGAGCAGCACCCTACATTTTTGGTATTCTACAAAAGCAAGAAACGAAAGCCTTCTGCAGACATTTACACTGCTGTTTCATTCACATAATATGACAGCCCACCAGCGATGCACGTCAGGAAGACATGGATTCCCACAATGCACCCGATACACCGTTGCCATAACATCTAAAAAGGGCAACACATGGGTGTTCCATGCAGGTACTGCTTCATTCATGTGGACAAGAACCATACCAAATTTGCCAATAGTGCATTCCCCATACATGCAGCTAAGCAGGATCTTGCGTCACATGGACAGAATGCCCCCCATAACGTCTGCAAAAGGATTGAAACAGAGCAGGATGTTCAACTCTGAAAACTATCTAAGAATATTAAAAACAGAGACATGGAAGCGAAAACTCTGTTGAAATATTCCTTTCTCTAATAAGCCTTCTGCCAAAACAGAAAGGATTTTTGGCCCTGCAGCTGCTGCAGCATCTCCCCAGATGTTCATGCAGTGCCTGAGTCTTCTTCCTCTGTCCCATGCAGGAGAAAAGCTCCAGGGGAAGTTTCTCTCTCTGCCAGTAGCTCTGCTCCTGGGCAGGGCTTGCCACTCCCTGTCACTTAACCCTTTCCACTCTGCATGTGCAGGAGCTGCTGGCTGCCGGGCAGCACAAGGATGAGGTAGGCCAGGGAGGCTCCTCTTGCCTCGCCAGGCTCAGTAGGCAGCTGCAGGAGCAACGGCGACACCCCCTTCCTCTCTTCCTCATGCCTGCACCCACCCTGCTGGGCACACAGCTGTAGGAGTCAACTTGCTTGTGCAAAGGTGAGAGTGGCTGCTGATCCTGGAGGAAAGGAGGAGTCCAGTGGAAGGGGCTTTTTGGTGCCCCTCAAGGTCTGGCACTTTAGGCAATTGCCTAAGTTTTCCAAGTAGTCAGGCCAGCCCTGACTGCTGGTTACTGGTTGGGAAGAACACTGAATTATTGTGCACAGTTATCCAAAGAAATACATTATTTGACTTTATTAGATGTTAGAAGAATGAGGCAATTGCTCCCAGACGACTCTAAATCTTCTCCAGTCTAGCTTGCATTCCACTGCTGTGGCAAAAGTGCAAACTCTCAATGGGCGTTTGGCATCCTGGTTGGGTTTGTAGCAGTGATTTGATAGAAAAAGGTGTCGCTTCTGTAAAACAGCAATTACTGTTATAAGTAATTGCCTCTCCTAAACAGTAAATGCCCTCAATAAGTCAACCACTCTGAAAGATTACAAAGCAGGGCTAATGCTTTTTGTCTGAGAGAGAATTATAGAGCAGTGAGAGGTGCTTCTTTCACACAGAACGCTTACTGGAGAATATGCCAAGCATAAAATCTATGGGACACTCATGTGTAAGCACCACAGAAATAAATGGGAATGGAGTGAGAGTTACACTCTTGTTTGACACCCAGCCATGTCAATGAACCTGTGGAAGAAATGTTACCGGCAGATTGTAAAAAAAAAAATTATTAAAAGTAAACAACATATATTCCTGACAACAATCTCACTCCACAATTAAAAAAGAAAGAGGGAGGCGCAAAAAATACATTAATACGCTACTCAACCCATGCCACATAGATGCAAGACTTTGTTAAAAGTTGGCATTGACCCAACTCTGTCTGCAGAGAAGTACACAAAGACCCAACTCTGCAGAGAAGTACACTGTTTACAGCAATAGGCTCAGAGTACAGCCAACCTAGGGTTGCCAACCTCCAAGTATTAGCTGAAGATCTCCCACTATAACAACTGAACTCCAGCCGATAGAGATCAGTTCACCTGGAGAAAATGGTGCTTGGGCAATTGGACTCTATGGCAGTCAGACATATGTGGCTAGATGTCACCCATTGTTAATTTGTGAAGATGAAATGAAAATGAAAAAGGAACACCAGCTAGAGAGATAATTCACTGCATCCTTAGAGATAAAATCACAGCACGATGAAGAGCAAGGCTGGTCAAATTGAACGGAGCCCTTCAGCATTCAGAATGCATTGTCTGCTCACAGAAAGTAGGGTTAGAACTTATCCTAGAAAGTAGGGTTGCCAATCTCCAGGTACTAGCTGGAGATCTCCTGCTATTACGACTGATCTCCAGCTGATAGAGATCAGTTCACCTGAAGAAAATGGCTGCTTTGGCAATTCGACTTTATGGCATTGAAGTCCCTCCCATCCCCAAACCCAGCCCTCCTCAGGTTCTGCTCCAAAAATCCCAGGTATTTCCCAACCCAGAGCTGGCAACGCTAAGCCAACCTCAAGCACAATTAACATATAAGAGTTCTTCTTGAAAATGTCCAGTATTCTTTGGTTGTATTACACTATTGTACACTATTGGCAATATGATTGTACACTATTGGCAATATGATTGTATTACACTATTGGCAATAGATCTCCTGAATCCAGATAACATGGATTCATGAGATACATTTCTAACAAAGGTATGCAGAATAGGCCTGGTCACCATCACTGTGATATATAGTCACGTGGAATTTACATCATCAAAAACCCAGGTTTTTAACTCACCTTTTTGTGTCAATTTAAGGGTAAAGTTTAAACAAAGTAAATAAAATAACAAAGTAAAAAGCTCATGTTTAAAATCAACATAATAAATAAGAAGAGTTGGTTTTTATATGCCGACTTTACCACTTAAGGGAGAATCAAACTAGCTTACAATAACCTTCCCTTCCCCTCCCCACAACAGACACCCTGTGAGGTAGGTGAGGCTGAGAGAGTGTGACTGGCCCAAGGTCACCCAGCAGGCTTCATTTGGAGGAGTGGGTAAACAAATCGAGTTCACCAGATTAGCCTCCACCGCTCATGTGGAGGCGTGGGGAATCAAACCCGGTTCTCCAGATCAGAGTCCACCGCTCCAAACCACCGCTCTTAACCACCACACCACACTGGCTCTAATACAACAATTAGAATCTCTAATATGTGAACATATGCTATTGATCAGCGTGTCCCAATTATCTGAATTCCCTTTGCATTTTTCACTCACGCACACAACCCATATGTAATATGAATCGTGGCAACTTTTAAAAAATCTCTATGGTGGCTTCCCTTATTCTTTCCTTCAAAACTCAGCAAGGCCTGGCACAGACCACAAATTTCCAAACAAAACTGTTTGGCAGCCGATATGAAGATTCATTTTCAACACTCAAGTTTTCTTAAGCAGTGTCTGCTGACTCTTCCATCCCACTGCAGACCCCCAACTAGGATGCTGCAAATTTCTCAGTGAACTTGTTCGGCAGATGAATTTACCTCATTTGACACTCACGATCAGACTGTGAGCTGATCAGGGACATGTTCAGATTGCATTGAGCAACTAACACTAAATTTGGAGTTGCCTGTCAGTTGGAAGCAGAATCACAGCTGATGTGGGGATCCAGCTGGAATTCCAGTTTTCATCCGTCTTACCCCCTCAATAAAAGTTACAAAAGGGAGCTCCGTGCTTGTTGGGGTCAGAAGAAATACTCTGGATCTTTGCATTGCAAAAGTAAGGGTGGAAAGAGCTTGTTTCTCTTCCCCTCTCCAAGGTGGTCAGGGAGCAATGCAATTGTTTTAATCTCTGTATTTCAGAAGTAAGATAAAGAGCTCATTTTTTGGCCTTTCCTCAGCAGCCCAATTCACAGCTTAGGTTGGGAGAAGAGAAGGGAAATAAAATGGATTCGATTTCTTCCCCCTCATCCCTACACACACAAAATTTCCTGCATCTCAGAAAATCTGGGAGGCAATAAAATTTTCAGGATAGGAGATCCTGGAAGATTAGGAGTTGTCTCCTAGTTCCTCCCCACTCCTCACTTTTCCGGATACAGAGCAAAATTTCCCAGCAGTAGATCAGAAGCTGATTCCCACCTGATCCTTCATCAGCTGGGATTTGGCTTCTGATGGCTGCATGTAGCCTTTTGCTGTTAATACATACAAACAGGTTGTGAAGAGCTGAACAGCCCACAGATTCGTTGGCTGCCTGACCAGCCACCACTGGTGAGTAGGAAGTGAGTTGAACCAGCAGGTGTTCTAGCATCCCTAGTCTCTTAAGCAACTCAGTCCCTTGGTGGAACTTCTGTCTGAACCCCCCTACCACAACATCTGTAGGACATCACCTCTCTTGCTTTTCTCAAATTCCTCTTCCAAACTCTTCTATGAAACCTACAGTTTGATTCCTTATCCCTCGCTGAAATGAACCTAAGCTCATTATAACTACATTTGCTTACATTCATCCTTAGTTATCCTGATGCATGCTGCCTTGTTACATTGAAATTTAGACTATGAACTTGTTGGGACAGGGAAGAACCTGCCTTGTTTGTTCGGTAAAACACCATAGACATGGACAGTGCAGAGCAAATAACCA
Organism: Euleptes europaea; assembly: GCF_029931775.1. NCBI lineage: Eukaryota > Metazoa > Chordata > Lepidosauria > Squamata > Sphaerodactylidae > Euleptes > Euleptes europaea. The sequence goes on from NC_079316.1 coordinate 36,927,259, forward strand.
TTACAATATTGTCGAATGCTTTCACGGTCAGAGTTCATTGGTTCTTGTAGGTTGTCCGGGCTGTGTAACCGTGGTCTTGGTATTTTCTGTCCTTCAGTGTTACTCCTCTGAAGATGCCTGCCACAGCTGCAGGCAAAACGTCAGGAAAGAAAATACTAAGATCACGGTTACACAGCCCGGACAACCTACAAGAACCAACCATCACAATTGATTATTAAGAATAAAAAAGAACACTTTTCTTATGCAAACTAGTTGTCTGAATGCTCTCTGATACAAGATTATTTTCACCATAGGCCACATGGGATGTATTTTGGTCAGTAAAGGGCACTTCCACACTTGCTGAATAATGCACTTTCAATCCACTTTCAACGCACTTTAATGATGGTTTGCAAGTGGATTTTGCTGTTTCACACAGTAAAATCCAGCTGCAAAGTGCATTGAAATTGGATTGAAAGTGTATTATCCAGCATGTGTGAAAGTATAGTAAGTAATCCTTATTTGCTTGCAACATGGCAGAAACCCTACTTGCAATCTGAGGACACTCATATCCAAACATTACATATGATCTCCCATAGTAAATACAAGATTAGAATTTACCTTCAGTCCTGTCTGGTAACTTTCCACTCTTATTTGTTGTTCCAGCATTGACAGTTTCAGAAGATGTGCTTAGCTTGGTATTGGGGTCGCGTTTGGGTTTTGGGGGTGGCTGCTTGCGAGAGCAGCTGCTGCTTTCGTCGTCCGTTCCTCCGACAGAATGAAGCGACTGGGATCTCACGGAGAAGCCACTAGAGCAAGGGTGCGGTAGCCTGTCTTGAGGAGCGGGCATCGTCATAAACCCCATGCGGAAATGTTTGCCCACATAGCCTCCTTCGTGTCCTCGCACCACTTCGCCGCCTAAGCTGTAAATAAAATAAATACAAATGTTCATATTTGCATACGTCTCCGACACAGACAGAATCACTTGGATGGCTGAGAAACAGCTCTGCTGTTGAGTGTCTTGGTGCTTAATTACGGAATTGCTCTTGACAGCTTTAATACGGTCTTGCATTCAGGGATGCCATGGTGTTTACAAAAAGTACTTTTCAACCACTCATAATATTTGTTTTTCTGCTTCAGGGAAGAAATAATTAGTCCCCGTTTAAGGCATCTTCCACCTGAAAAACTGTAAATTAAAGAACTCCATATGACAAAGAAATGATAGTTATGCTTCAGTTAAATACTCACATAGTAGCTGCATGATACTAGGATCTGGGAGACCCAGGTTTGAATCCCCATTCTCCTACAGAAGCTCACTGGGTAACCTTAGGCCAGTCGCATACTCTCAGCCTAACCTACCTCACGGGGTTGTTGTGAGGATACAATGGAAGCCATTTTGAGTTTTCATTGGATACCAAGTTGGGGTATAAATAGGGTTGCCAGGCCCTATAAACAGGGTTGCTGGGAGTGGGGGATCCCCTGCTCTGGGGCCCCTCCCCCAGTGCCAATCACCTGGCTAGTGGGGAACTTACCAGCATCAAAAGGAGGCCTAGGCCTTCGTCACTGGCAACTCAGTGACATCACTTCTGGAGCACAATGGAAGGGATGTCATCACATCACCAGCGATACAGGGAAGCTCTGGTATTTGGGCAAAAATTTTATGGTGAAAATGACTTCTACCATATAGCTTTTGCCCAAAACCAGAATATCCCTGCATCACCAGCAACGTGTTGACATCACTTGCGGTGCATGCTGCAAGTGGTATTGCCACGACGCCAGCAACACCAGCATAGGCCTCTATTTGCTCCTGGTAAGCTCCCCCCACCCTCACCCCCATCAGTTGGCTTTTAAAACAAGGTTTTACTCACTCAGAATGTATGGCATGAAGATCTGTACATAAAATAATCTTCTGCATTAAGTAATGATAATACCTGGGTTTGCTTAGACATAACAACCTATTTTCAGATGTATGTTTATTGTTTAAATATGACTAATTTTGTCCACAATTGATCTGCTATAATTTGTATGATGATAATACATTCTTGAAGAATTCATAATATTTTCGGTGTCCAGATATGCTGCTGACTATATGAGACTGTTTCTATCCAAACAACAAACTTGCTTTTCTTTCCACAAAATTTTGTTTTCTATTTTTAGCTTTCACTTTTTCCTGCCTCTCTGGTGACAAAACATAAGATACATCTGATAAGGTCACAGTAGGGTACAGCAGTTTGCAGTACTCTCTCTCTCACACACACACAGTCTTTGGCTCTCAGGTGTACTTTGTACTTTACTTGCTGAAAACTAACGCATTTATCCCTTTAAAGGGTTTTGGCGTTGAGAGTGTTAATAGTGCTTATTGTTAAGATGAAGATATGAAAACATTGCAAATTATGCTCCTGAATTTCTAGGGTTGCCAGGTCAGGTCCCTCTTCACCACCGGCGGGAGGTTTTTGGGGTGGAGCATGAGGAGGGCGGGGTTTGGGGAAGGGAGGGATTTCAATGCCATAGAGTCCAATTGCCAAAGAAACCATTTTCTCCAGGTGAACTGATCTCTATTTGCTGGAGATCAGTTGTAATAGCAGGAGATCTCCAGCTAGCACCTGGAGGTTGGCAATGCTATGTATTTCAGATCTCAATGTCAAGCACGATGATGCCTCAGACAAAACTCTCTTGCTTGTAAGAGTTTGTCCTCTTAGCATTACTGTTTTCTAACCGACGTCCTCAAGAGATAAAAACAGAACTCATCTATTAAGCCTGACAGAGTGCAGTCGCTAGAGGCCGCTGGTGTCCAGATGCACCAAACCATTATTGAGTCATAGTTGGTGTCAGTTTCTCAGGAATGCTAATTTTAAAAGATCAAAAGTAGAACTCATTAATCGTTCCTCTACAGTCTGACACTTTATACTGAAAAAGAAATCTGTGTCTAATTTAAATGATTAAAGATGCCTCAGTTAATCCTTTAAAAATTATTCTGCAAATTAAGTATAATCCTCCACTTTTGCATTGCAAAGAACCTTTATGTCAAATTTTAAAAGAGGATTACCACTGAAATATGGCCAGAATTTTATACAGTGAACAATATTTACTTCTACGGCATTTTGTCAATGAGTTTGGCAAACATTTTAAAAAATATCATATGTATTGTACTTATGGTTTTCCTCTTTTCCAGTTGCCTTCAGCATTTCCTAGCATTATTGTCTTTTCCAGTGAGTCTTGTCTTCTCATAATGTGACCAAAGTATGATAGCCTAAGTTTAGCAACTCCATACTCCCCCAATATTTGCCCTTTTTGTGCTTTTAGAGCTTTCTCTGGGGAATTACAACATACCACCAACTGGGCACAGGACCTTCAGTTGCATGGAGTTGCTTGATCCTCTGCACAAATCTGCAGTATAACTTCTCATTAACTTGTAAACACAGTGGATTGATTTACCTATGAGAAGCTGGTGGGTGATTATCTTCCATTGTATCAGATGCATAAGAGTGAGCACGGTTGGGGACACATCAGAGATGCATGGAATCAACTACCACCACAACAAAATCCCTTTAAATTAAGAAAGGAAGTCCTGATCATAAATGAGCCTACAATGTATCACTATCTGCTGTTAAGACAGAACAGGCTTACAAAAACTGAATTTTGGTTCTGGTGGGAAACATATGGCATTGAATCAATAATTGCAACCACTGTTTTCCAGGGTTTTTTCTCTAGCCATTTATAGTTTTTGATCTGAAATCTATGAATTTCACACAATTTTCAGTGTCCTGTGCTCTCTGTAGCATTCATTTTTCTTGTCCTGTGACGTAAAGACTTGGAACTGATCTTCCTGACTATAAACAGTAGGCCTGACTGGGCTTTTCCTGCTTTGTAGCATAAGATACAGACCACAATTTATGTGTACTTTCCTATAAAGGAAAATGAAGACAGCTAGTCAAAGTGATTGTGCAGATGATCTCATTCCATTACTTTTGACAGAAAGTAGTCTGAGCTCTTCAGATGATAAGCTCCAGCTCGTTTTGAAATTCTATTATCTGAGTTGCAGAAAATGCTGCACAGCTTATTAATATATATGGAAATGCCCATTTGGATTATTCCCCTGAGAGGTTTTCCTTTGGGCATGGTCAGGTTCAAACTGCCTACATGACAAGGAAAAATACTGGCTGAAGTTCAACACTGAAAAGGATCCTTTTAAAAAATACATTTGTCAAAGGGAAAGTTGTCAAATTATTTTCCCCAGAAAAATCTTGTAAGTCACTGCTTTTGACTACATACTTTCTTATGTGCTGATAATCAATATTACTACAAGCAATTTCCATAGGTTTCAATCTGGACAGCAATAAAAAAAACCTGTACAATTTTGGATAAAATTATGGCTTCTGTATTAACAGATATCATAGTTGAACTTGATGTATGGGGTAGAGTTGCCAACTCCAGGTTGGGAAATTCCTGGAAATTTGGGGTTGCAACCTGGGGAGAGTGAGGTTTGGGGAGGGGAAGCAGTATGTAGTATGGAGATCATGTGTAATTCTAGAAGATCTCCAGGCCTCATCTGGAGGTTGGCAGCACTAGTATGGGGCTGCCATACTGTAGTACCCACTATGCAGTTTGTGCTGCCAAAATTTTTAGTAACTATTATTAGGAGGAAGCCCTAGAAAGACAATGGACTACTTTTTGTTAAGCACTAACTGTTAAAAAGAATGATTTATCAAACTCCAGAGATTAGATAGAGACATTAATTTTTGGAGGAGGAAAGGAGAAGAGAATCCAGGATGGCTGATGAAGAGGAATGCTCCAGTTCTGCATTGGGTCGTTTTGCCTTTAGTGCTTCAAATAATGGGAGTATTTAAACCTTCTTTCATTATTCACATTGTGAAGTAAAGAATCCAGAACAAACTATTTATGCACATGGTTAGATGTTTGAACAACTATTAACATCTAATCTGCATTAAGATCTTGAAGTGAGATCTTTCTTCTTGGGCTATAGGGAAACTTCCCATTTGTTTTCACAGATATTTTGTATTTGATCAGTGAAAGGTCATGATAGTTAGTGTTTTGATTGTATTTGATCAGTTGACATGCAATGCTATTTAAGATTTGGCACAATTATAAAGTCAACACTTTCATGGGAGAGCCAATGCAAAGGACGAATCCTCCACGAGGAATGGGACCCATGGGTCCAGGTCCACAGAACTATGGTGGCGGAAAGTCGCTTTATGAGATTTCAGATATGACACCTGAGAACAATAAAGGCAAAAAGTCTAACACGTAAACAATACCTGGATCACGCTGTGTTGGATGCAGCAGAAGGATCGTACAGGGACCAGAGATCTTTCCAGCTTTTCCCTCCCTGCTGCAGATCTACCTGACCCCAGGAAAATTTTATCCCTGGAGTTGTGGGACACACTTGGGGTAATAGTCCATGAGTGACACCACTGTGCCGATCAGAAAATCCACAAACCTCTGGGAGGGGTATCCAAGATTATAGCATATATTTCTGTCAAGCTGGGGCAACCTCCAGGTTTGCAGAAAAATATACATTTAGAAAATGTTATTGGTTTAAAAAAAAACCAAAAGCGAAACAAAGAAACAGATGTATTCAGTTGCTAGGCAATCTAAAACACTACATGAAAAATTTTTTTAAAAAAAGATTAGTAAGCAGCCGGGGGAAGAAAAATAACAGGGAACTAGCAAGGACAAGGAAGAGAAATGGGTGATTGGTTGGGGCAAAAGGAGAAGGAAACCAGGTAATGGGCAACTTGGGAAAAGTCTGCTGGGAGGAGAGCCATAAGGGGAGAGGGCAGGGGCAGTGGACAAGCATATAGTGGGGAAATATGCAAATAATGCTGAAAAATACATAGATTTTACAGGAAAAAGTGTTTCTGGGAAACAAAATGATAGAGAAAAAAAGAATAAAGAGTTTGATTCATACAAGCAAAACTGAAATGGAGAAATTCAGGCCAAAACGAACAGAGAGGAGAAATCCAAACTCATTGCTGCTTCCAATGCCATATCCTGTCACACACCATCATCTGAGGACTGCTCAAGAGTAAATAGGGTTGTTTGTGTGCTTCCCCTTTTACCCTCCTTTAAATTCTCTCTTTGCTACAAAGATTGTATTATTTTTCTGTTGGAGAGTGGCCCTGCTAAATATTGACAGAAATGAAATTAGATCACTTCAATGCAAGGTGGCATAATTAAGCAAGATATCTTTTTTTTCAAATCCAAGAAATTTCTTTTAATTTAAAATCAAAATAAACACTGCTGCAGGATTTTAAAATGCCATGAAACTAGAACATGGTTGAGTCAATTTGTTCTCAGGATTTACCCCAAGTTACTACTTTTCACATCTTTCCTGAGCTCTTCATATTAATTCACATCTGTAAGATGGTTGCTGTAATAGGGTTTCTTGCCTCTGGCGGTACCATTATTTTAGATATTTCATATCCTTTGCAAAAAAAAAAAAAAAAAAAGATTTTCTTACTCTATGTGCCTGTATCTGATATATAAGCAACACTTACATTTTAGTACAGACACCGGTTCCCTCACTAGCTACCTTCTAGATTTCATTCCAGGTTTCATAATGTATAGAGGCATGCTTCATGCTTCAATTTGTTGAATAACAAATAATTAATCCAAATTTACATACCAGACCCTTCAAATCGATTTACACTTCAAAATAGAGTTTCACCATTGATGGTTGTTTTTCCAAGACATTTTAAAGACACAGAATGAGTCAAGCCACTGCACTGTGGTGTCTCCAACCTGGTGCCTTTGGGTGCCTGTGAATACCTTTCTTGGTGCCCGCCAAGTATTTTGAGAAAGTGACTCTGGCCAGGTGCGGCTCTTTCCCAGTAGGAGCATCTGATTCACCACTGAATATTTGGTTGGCTATGCAGATTAAAATAACATTGTTTCAGTGGCAGCTGGCACCACAGTGTTGGTTTTATTAACTCTCGTTCTCAGTGTATTTTATAATTACCCCTCTTCTCCCTGGCCCTTGGGCTTCCTGTGTGCGGTTGGCTCCACCTCCACCATTTTTTGGTTATGCCCACCACCCTGTGTCAGAATTCCAGATACGTCCACAGGCTCAGAAAGGCTGAGGACCCCTGCTCAGTGCCTGCACAAATTATCAGATATGTTGACTGAATACTGTATTCACAGTATAAGAACGTAAAAAAGGCCATGCTAGATGGACCAAGGTCCATCAAGTCCAGCAGTCTGTTCACATAGTGGACAACCAGGTGCTTCTAGGAAGCCCACAAACAAGATGACTGCAGCAGCACCATCCTGCCTGTGTTCAACAGCACCTAATATAATAGGCATGTTCCTCTGATCCTGGACAGAATAGGTATGCATCGTGACTAGTATCCATTTTTTATTAGTAGCCATGAATAGCCCTCTCCTCCATGAACATGTCCACTTAGGAAAAGGGGCGAGAGTCAAGTCTTCCTAGCTGTGATCTTAGCTCATGCTTAGATAGTCAACTAAAGATAACATTACAAAGTTTGTATGGACTGTAGCCATATTCCATGGTCAAAGATACCATTGTGGATGTCTGTATACAAAGATTACAATTAGTAGACGTTATATGGTGTAGTCATGTCTATGAAAAGTGAGGGATGTCTGAGCTATTGGCCCAATCCCATCATATGGGTTTAACTCTTATGCTGCTGCCACCTTCATGGCCATGCCTCCTCAGCAGGCCCTGTGGGTGTCTTCGCATGCCACAACATGTCTTGTCTGTCCATGCCCCCAATCTCTGCATTTAAATATCTGCAGATGGGCCATGTTGAGAATTAGATATATTGGTTTTTAAAAATACTGAGCTATACTTAACTAGTGCCCCTCACTTTCCTCTGTAGGCCCCTCTCCTAGCAGGTGAGGGACCTGATATAAGTGGTAGTTTTTAATCTACACTAATTAGCACATGCACAATGGCAAAAACAGATATCGCAATCCACTCTGTAAAACCAACTGACAACTGTGCAAGAATCTGGAACTTGCTAGTGGATTTTGACCTGCGTTTAGGACAGTTTAACCACTTGTGAATGCTTATGCCTCCTAATTACCACATCCCTTCTCCACCCCACCCCCCTTTGTCTAATCTTCTGAGGATAAAGGACTGAAGTGCCTTTGAAATTTCTATTTCCCTGAAGAATAAATAGAATAAATTACATGGAACACACACACTATATTTTTACTTTGTATCTAAGAAGATTAGCATAAATTGTATTTGTAAATGGTAACTTGCCTAAAAATTGAAGCGGCACTATTTTTATCCACTCAAACAAGATTTCCTCAGCCCATGAAGAAATCTAATAGTGGAGGAAGGGGGAAGAAAATAAAGAAGCCTCGTATCCTCCTGACGGTTGTGCTTATACCAATATAGCAAAATAGAGTGTTAACTGACCTGTATCTTTTATCAACATAGGCACATGTACAGACCATAAAACTGTCCTTGAAGACAATAAAAAAAAGCTGTGGTTGATACAAAATGGAGATGCTCACCTGCCCGCAGGCATTGCACGGTGTGTGCATTTTCATACTGTTTTGAATCTGATGCACTGACTTCTTATCTGTTCCTGTTGTTGATTCAAGGTGTTGATTCTTACCTTTACAGACCTTTTTGGCCTGGATCTAGGGTTCCCATCCCATCTTCCCACTGGGGGATCTCCCTTCCCCAGCGGCTGTTGCCCACTGTTACTTGGCTAAGCAGAGGGAGCAAATGCTGGCAGTGGGAGGAAATGCCTGGCGAAAAGTGATCGGCATCCCTGAAATGATGACATTGCTTCCAACACATTACGGAAGTGATGTCATCATGCCGGGTGATGTTGTACCATCACCCCTGGTGCCTGGAACCCCTACCCGGCCAATGGCCAAGGAGCATGGTTCTTCTCCTTAAGGGATACAAAAGCAATGAACACTCAAATGGTGAAGGAAAAAATCTGATGAAGTATCTCAAGTAGACTGCAGAAGAAAATCAGATCCACCAAAGAATCAGTTGAAGAAGGTAATATGCTTCAGCTGTCAGAGATCCCTGGAGAATGATAGCAGATGGATCCCCATAGAACCAGCCAACTGCACAGCAATGGTCTGCAGTTTTAGTCTGAGCTGAGGTTCCAATCCCAGGGCTTTTCCCAAGGCTTTATATACTATCTTTTGATTCATTCATTTCACTTGTGCTTGTAATAGCGCATAACTGACCTTGATATGAGTGATACATCTCTCACCCTCCCAAGATCAACTGATTACAGCAGTATGCAGCAAAAGTCCTATATAGCTAATCGTACTGTCTTCCTACTACTCCCTTTACCCAGTATCAGGAGCATAAGTTTTAAAATATAAACACGTGGAGGACCCACAGGAACTTGTGGGAGGGGGGACTCAATACCTTCCCCCTATTTCCTCTTTCCCTTTCCTGAAGCCCCATAGCTTCTCCTCTTTTTCCTCTTCCTTATCTCCTTTCCACTCACTAGCCAACCTGCCTTTATTTACATATGTCTTCAGCTTTCACTCCCTCCCTCCCCACTGGAGACTCTCCCTGGGAAAATTGTAGCCTAGTTGCATGGTGCCAGTCACTGGGCTGGGCTCAGTTGCTCAATACTAGCTACACTGGGCCCAATTGTATGGTGCTGGCCCTGTTGCATGGTAGGGAACACATAAGGACGTATGTGAGATACCTCACTTTCCCCAGTATCTCCCTCCCCACACTATTTCCTCTTTCCTTCCTCCTGGCAGCTCCATATCCTCAACTTTCCTCAATTCCCTCTCTCCTTCCCACCACCAAGCAACCTACCTTTTATCTGCACCTGCCTTCAGCTGTATTTATATGCTGCATTTATACCGAGTTTCCCAACAATGGTAACCCAAAGAACCTACATCATTCTCTTCTCCTCCATTTTATCCTCACAATAATTCTGTGAGGTAGGTTAGGCTGAGAGTGTGTGACTGGCCCAAGGTCACCCATTGGGCTTCCATGGCAGAACTTGGGAGGTTCAAACCTGGCTCTCCTGGATCCTGGTCTGAAACTCTAACCACTACACTTCACTGGCTTCCATGGGTTGGCTGCTAGTGAACAGTAGCAAGCAGCCAGGCCTGGGGGAATCATGCAAGTCATTGGGTAGCAAGTTGCCCAGTGATTGCTGCTGGGCCTGGCCCCAAAGAGGTTTTCCTCAAAATCCAAAGCAACCTTGGAAAGGGCCCCTCCCTGTCTCCCTGCCAGAAGGCTTGACAGAAAACAAGGCTTGAATATTTAAGGGATACAATAGAAAACAGAAGGCTTGAATACTGAAAACAAGGCTTGAATACTGTTGTGGCTGCCTCTCAACAACACTGAGGGCATCTGTTTCTGAAAGCTACAAGTGCTCCTTTTATCATTTGCTTTTTGCTTTTTTGTTTTAGATGTCAGATTTTTGTGCAAACCTAGGGTGTTTCTTAAGTTTATAGAAAGATCTGTCTTGTCTGCCCATGGTCCAATCTCCAAATTAAAGAATCGACAGATGTGGCCACATTGAGAATTAGATATATTGATGCTCCCTAGCTCAATACATCAACTAGAACTACGTGCATAGCTGAGACAAGTGTTTTGGTCTGCAAGGCTTCATTTCTGCAAGGCAGCTCAGGACCACATGAAGAAATTGTGACATACCACCAGTCTCCTTGAGATGACAAAGGTCTTCCATAATTTCACTACACCACATAACCAAAGACAGGATTTCCCTTAAATAAGCCCACATATATGAGCCCTGTTGCATACAACCTCCATCTTAAGCAAGAGCACATGCTTTTTCAGTTCTCAAAGCAACAGTTCCTCAGAGTGAGTTGCCCAAGGAAGTCCAAAGGGAATACTATGTGTTTTTCAGAGGGCCTAAAAACATTCCTTTTTATACAAGACTCTATCTAGGGTTGCAAGGTCCCTCCACCACCGGCAAGAGGTTTTTGGGGTGGAGCCTGAGGAGGGAAGGTTTTGGGGAGGGACGGGAATTCAATGCCATAGAGTCCCATTGCCAAAGCAGCCATTTTCTGCAGGTGAATTGATCTCTAATGGCTGGAGATCAGTTGTAATAGCAGGAGAGCTCCAGCTATTACCTGAAGGTTGGCAACTGTAACTCTATCTGATCTGATATGATTTATGGTATCTGATAGTTTAGAATTGTTTAATAGGTTATTGTTATAATTGTTTTGTAGTAGGGGAAGAAGGTTGGGAACATCTTTGTGCCAGCCGAGTGGGATCTTGGCTGAGCTTTCATTCTTCTATTATAGGCGGGAAGATCTTTATATAAACAGATGACTACGGTTTATATCATCTCAGAAATATCTCTGAGGTCCCAGGCCTACTTTTATCATGCTCAGAATTCACGCATGTCCAATTCAACAAATAGAATGTAAATGTGATGCCTGTTTTTTTTAAGTCTCCCAATCTGCAATGTGTACACTTTCATTTAAGCCCCGTACCAAGTCCGTGTGCCTCCAACACATGCTTTAACATCTACAGCACAATCTTTCAAGTCTGAAAGTAGGAAATAGGTTGTTCCATTTAATATCTCTGGACTGGCAAAAATTTGACTTGACATTGTTGGAAATGATTCCCCTTTCCCTCCTCGCTCCAGAAGCAATGAAATGCTTTGTTCTAGCACCCAATGGGATACTGACAATCTATCATCCAGCATTTCCAGCATACACTGGCCCAACATACCACAATATTTCTCACGTAACACCCAAGGTTTCCAATTTCTACAAAATCAATGCAACTTCTGAAAGCTGGTCATATTTTACACTGGTCCATATAGTCACACTCATACATAATACAAAGCATCAAGAAATCTGCCATAAGGGGGTCGAGAACATAGTCTGTAATATCGGTTGCCTACTCACTCTCTGTGGCTGATTTCAATGTGATAAAGCAACTGCATCAAATATTGTACATCAATATTGGCAGCTTTCAGCCTCGCTTTTCATCCAAGCCAAAAAGTCTGCAGGGTCTTGTTCACTAACATTCAAATTTTCTTTTGAACAGCTCACTGGAGTTCTATTTATGGAACATCTTTATTCATAACAAAATGATAGTCATTGCCACAATGGAATATTAAATACTTTATGCCTAAATCTGAAACCAGAGAATGTCTTTCTTGATGGATGGAAGTAATTGAGCAAGGACTGTCAAACAGTTAGTTATAATAAACTAATAGCCTATTTTGAAAGTAACAAATAGAAATAAAGGGGTAATTTTAGAATGAAATGGCAGTAAAAGAAATTAAAAATTTAATTGGTAGATAGCCAGATTGGAGTAGCAGTGAGAGAGTTCACTCTGCCTTGAAACTGATTCAGTGACCTTGGGCCAGTTACTTTTTCTCAACCTAACCTACTTTGCAGGGTTGTTGCGAGCATAAATGGGGAATAACATCAGATACATTGTCTGAGCTCCTTGGAGGACAAGGAAATAAATTGTAATACATTGATAGAGTTTTCTATATGACATGAATCTTTTAAAATGCTATTGAAATTATTTGGCCTTAAACTTGTCTAATTTTCTCTGGATTCTACTATGGACAAATAGATTATGGTCAGATTTAATACAATATAGTCATAGCACAGAGGACTCGGGGGCAGTCTGGCCATTTAACTTGCAGGGAAATCCTCCTGTGGGAGTGGGCCAGGCAACTCTGCTCAGAGCTGCCATCAGCAATGGTAACTGACATTAGCTCACCAGTTGTCTCCTCCCACAGCACTGCCAGATCGCAGGCAAAAGTAATGGATTAGGAAATATCCATTGTTGGTGCTGTTGAGCTGTGTGGGGTTGTGCATCTCGGCTTGCTTCAGACTCATTTCACTGATCCATCCATTCCTGAGAGGCTCTTAAAGGGGATTTTCAGTATACAAAAACAAACTATTCCGCTCAATAATAAAGATACTGATTTACTGGAGATGATTTTGGTGTTGCTGATGCATTTTGTGAAGGCAGATTTTGTTAGCCATAAGAAAGGCCATGCTGGATCAGACCAAGGTCCATCAAGTCCAGCAGTCTGTTCACACAGTGGCCAATCAGGTGCCTCTAGGAAGCCCCCAAACAAGACAACTCCAGCAGCATTATCCTGTTTGTGTTCCACAGCACCTGATAATATAGGCATGCTCCTCTGATCCTGAAGAGAATAGGTATGTGTCATGACTAGTATTCATTTTTACTAGTAGCCATGAATGGCTCTCTCCTCCATGAACATACCCACGTTCCTCTTAAAGCCTTCCACATTGGCAGCCATCACCACATCCTGTGGCAAGGAGTTCCACAATTTAACTATGCGTTGTGTAAAGAAATACTTCCTTTTATATGTTTTGAATCTCTCACCCTCCAGCTTCAGCAGATGACCCCACATTGTAGTATTATAAGAGAGGGAGAAAAGCTTCTCCCTGTCTACTCTCTCCATACTGTGCATAATTTTATAGAACTCTAGACAGTCAAGTGAAAAATTTGTCCAGTATTTAGTCATTGCCGTCAGGTAGAGACTAGCACCCATTGCTACGGTTCATGAAACTTCTTCTGTCACTCAAAGGCCTGTCAAACAGGGATGATCTGATTTTTCCAAGTAAGGCAGTCAAAATCAAAATGCTCTTCTTCCCAATGGTCATTTTCTTTCAAATCACAGATTAATCCCACCGATGATCAGAATATTTGCAATCTAAAATGAGCAGTATTTGAGCAGTTTTCCATCTGTTCAGGGGCAGTATTAAGCATGGAGGCTGGTCATGCTGCTGCTGCTGCTGGTGGCACATGCTCACAATTGACTGGCGAGCTTGGGCTTCCATGTACCCCGAGGTCATTATGCATAGGTCATGCACCATTTTAAACAGCTACATTTCAAATGTAAGTGCTGCTTTTGCCCCTGTCAATGGCAGTAAATAGCACGGGTTCAAAATCTACTAGACCAAACTAGGTCGTGAACAGTGGTGTAAGAATGGGTCCAGTATTTGTGATCATTCAGTTTGGAGCACTCAACATGTCCACTCTCAGCACTGGGAGTCAGGAAGGCAAAAGGGGCAAAGCTGGGGTATTAGGGAAACAAGCCACTCAGCTTCTTCCCATCACTACCCTAGCACTACACTAGACCAGAGGTCCTCAACCTTTTTGAGCCTGTGGGCACCTTTGGAATTCTGACGCAGGATGGTGGGTGCGACTACAAAATGGTTGCCAAAGGAGGCGGAGCCACATACACAGAGGAAGACCAAATGCAGGGGAGCCAAGGGGTAATTTAAAAAATATACAGGGAAAGAGGAAGGAGAGAGAATAAAACCAACACTGTGGTGCCAGCGGCAATTGAAACAACATTGTTTTAATCTGCCCAGCCAACCAGATCTCGAGTGGCCAATCAGAAACCCTGCTGGGCAAGAGCCCTGCATAGCCCCACCCACTTTCTAAAAACCATTGGTGAGCATCAGGAAAGGTATTGGCGGGTGCCATAGCTCTTGTGGACACCATGCTGGGCACTCCATAGCTCCTGTGGATGTCATGCTGGGTACTGGACAATCAAAGGAAGAATCTATTTGGAAGGTTTGTTGTTGTGTAGCTTGGATGGACAGCCAACAGGGAAAGGGGAAGAGGGACATATGTGGGAAACAATGCAAGAGCATGCATATGCCAAATTTTTGCCATGCAGTTTAGAACAATGCTGAATGTTTGAGGGGGAAACAGCAACAATACACTTTTCGAGTGTTCAGAAGCACTGCTGTCAGTTTGCCATTTCATTGCAATTTGAACAGAGGGCCTACAGACAATAGCTTGCCAAAAATAGTAAAATAAACTTCATGCCTAATACCACAGTGAGGACATCTGATTACCATGCTGTGGGAACCTACGTAAAGGCAGGACATTTTAAGTCTTTCAAAAGGAGGCAGGATGGGTTGTTTTGCCTAGAGGACAGTAAGCAAGTGCTAGGCAAGCCTCAAAGGAAAGGACATTCAACAGCTGAGTTGCGACCACTAGAAAAGCCCATCTCTGGTAGCCATCTGCCTCATCTCTGCAGGTTAGGGCATAGGGGAAGAGGCTCTTATATGGCTGGCTGATATGGTTGCCAGGTCCCTCTTTGCCACTGGTGGGAGGTTTTTGGGGTGGAGCCTGAGGTAGTTGGGGTTTGGGGAGAGGAAGGACTTAATGCCATAGGGTCCAATTGACAAAGCGGACATTTTCTTCAGGTGAACTGATCTCTATCAGCTGGAGATCAGTTGTAATAGCAGGAGATCTCCAGCTAGTACCTGGAGGTTTGCAACCCTACTGGCTGAACAGTGTCAAAATGGACGGTCCTTCAAGTATCCTGGCTCCAAGCCAGTTAGGGCCTTAACGTCAACAACCAGCACTTTGAAACATTGAGGCAGCCCATGCAGATCTTTCAGCACAGGAGTGATACGATCCCTGAATGAGGCCCCTGACAATAGCCTGCCTGTTGCATTGTGGACTAATGGAAGTTTCCAAATAGTTTTCAAAGGCTGTCCCATGTCGAACACACTACAGCAATCAAACCTGGATGTAATTTGATCAACATGGTGAAATCTCCCTTTTCAGGGAACAACTATAGCTGGTAAAATTAGCCAAAGCTGATGAAAGGCCTTATGTGCCGTAGAGAAAACCTGAGCCTCTAACTACAGAAGACCCAACAGAACCCCAAAATTATGCATCTGCTCTTTCATGGGGAGGGAAACCCTCTCCAAGGCAGACTGACTCCTGCCATTGACTAAGGGCACCTCAGTCTTGTCTGCCAACTCACATGTCAACTTCTAATTCGTACTTCCAAATAATGCATATAAAAATTATCAGCTAGAAGTGAAGCGAGCCCTTTCTTAAGATGACGCTTTCCTATACTAAGAAGCCACACAGACAACTTTTGCATTGATCTTCCTACCATCATTAATAAAAGGGAACTTTGTAGGCTTTTAATTTCTGTACAATATATTCTTGCCTTGATTAAAAGTTAAAAAAAAAGCATAGACATTTCTTTCCTGTTTTTGACTGTGCTGCAAATCATTGCTTTTGACACCCCAAACAATTTCTTATTATATATCTGTCACCTCCCATACGTTTCACATACAGAGAAGTAAAGTTTGAGCTGTCACTTAATGATATTTGCCTCCTATAAGCAGGAATTTCTAATAACAGGCTCCGGCATCTGCGTCTTTCTCTCTCTCTCTCTTTTTCCCCCTATTGTGCACTGCATGACTCCATTGATGTGGGTTATTTTCTTTTTCTCTCTCCTGGAGTAATAGTTAAAGCTCATTCTCTTTGGCTTTGTGCATTTAAATTTGTCTGCAATGCTCATGAATATCAGGTTGTCTGACATTCCTAATATATGAAGAGCACACCCTGTTCAGGTCTGAAAAAAAATTATAGCCCAAACAGCTTTCCCCGAGTCTTTTTCTCTTTATGTGGTTTTTCAGTGACGTACATTGATTGCCTGTCATATTCTGTAAATCAAAGTTTTATATGTGTGTAGTCTGAAGTTCTGCTTCTAAAAATGAAATCTAATTGTACTTGCAGGCATCTTCCGGGGAAATATGCATGCTGATAAGCATATGCTACATGAAATCTCCAATTTTACAACTCATAACTCATCTTTATATTTTCCCCCCAACAAATAAAGCTTTGTAGATACAAGAGTGTGAGAAGAGCCCATTAGACTTTACAGCTTCTCTTTCTAACTGGACAGAGAAGCAGTATTTCTTTCCCACCCATATGTGTTTTCTATGCCACATTTCATTAAAAATTGGCCTAAATGTTTCAGCAGGCTTAAGACAAGAGTGTCTGGAACCGAAAATAATAAATTACCTGTCATCATCCTTTCATGATAGCATGAGAAGGAGCCTGGACAACATGTCATGAAAAATCATTACATTTGCTCCTTTGTAATTATTTGTTTTGTGCATGAAAACATACCTTGGAGGACATTTATGGTCCAGACTGTACAGAATATTGGAGTCCTGTGGCCAAACTGGTTTTTGATTCTAAAAATTAGCTGCTGAGAAGGGTTGGTACAGATTGCAACTGCGGCACTGAGGAAAGTAGAGTGAGGGGTTAACTCTTCCACTACCACCTGGGTGCTATTTTCTTGACTGGAAGTGCCACACTCAAGCCCTAGGCTGCTTTTAGCTCTGATAGGGAAGAGTATGGGCACATAATTTGAGGACCTATCTTCTGTTCTTTACCATGGCTAGGGTTTCCAACCTCCAGGTGGTGGCTGGAGATCTCTGCTATTACAACTGATCTCCATCCAATTTGGGAGCCAGTATGCATGGAACAAGACTAGAGTGATATAATCTTTATGACCAACTCCAAACAGAATTCTGCCTGGACCATTACATACAAATTGTAGCTTTTAGACACTCTTCAATGGTAGCCCCATGTAGAGTGCATTGCAGTAGTCTAATCTAGATGTTACCAGGACCACCATGGCAAGATCCTTTGGGCCCAGGAAAGGCTGCAGCTGCCTTACCAGTTGACGCTGGTGAAAAGCAGCCCTGACCACCAATGCCACCTGTTTTCTAGCAGGAGGCCCAGGTCCAAAAGCCCCGCCCCCCCAAGCTGGGAACCTGGTCCTTTAGGGGGAATGTAATCCCACCCATTTCCTTGGTCATTCCTTCTTTCTACCACTAGCACCTCCATTTGGGAGTGGGGTTAAGTTTCAGTTTATTAGCCCCCATCCAACTTAAAAATGCTTCTAGGCACCAATTCACTTTTTCCACTGCAGAATGGTGCTTCCCTATCCTAATCCTGAAAGGCAGACCAGAAAAATACCATGCTCAATAGTACTGAAAGCCACCAAAAGGTCCAGGAGAATTAACAGGATTGCACTCCTCCCATCCATCTCCCAGTGCAGCTCATCCACCAGGGTGACCAAGGCTGTTTCAGTCCCATAGCTAGGCTTGAAACAAGCCTGGAACAGATCAAAACAACCCAGAACTCATCTGGACTTTCTAGAGTGTCTTTGGAAGTCCTAGAGTATCATCCGGAAGTGACAGCACATCCCCCCAACTCCACCCTCCCCAGACACTGCCCTCAAATCTCCCAGCATTTGCCTAAGCAATGCTGGCAAGTATAAATAGAGCCAGTGAAAATTTATGCTGGAATAAAATCTTGTTACTCTTTCCCCAATATGGTTGCATAGTATCTCAAAGGTATACAGTAATTTTAGTGCCCTCTGATGGTCACAATGCAATTAGCTACTGAATCCATGAAATTATTTGCACATTGAGTCAATATTCAATAATTGACCTTCAGTTTGACAGCCCTTAGAATGGTTTCACACTGGAACCACGGAACCATTCACTACAATCAAGTTGTCATCATTCTGGCATTAGCAGCTATGATGGAGAGACTTATTTTGAATAATAAGATGGTCAGAATTATTAGGTACCCAAGAAGCTTTTTAAAATTCAACTTCAAAATAGTTTTATTTGTCTCTTTTAGTGAGATTTAAAAGTCAGGTTAGCAATTCTTTGTAACAGGAAAAGTGCATTGTAACAGAATAACAGAACTGAGTAGTTTGAGATGGTTAAATTCAAGTGATTATATTGTACTATCAAGTGTACCAAGGTGGTCCACATACAAGTGTTTAAATATTTTCTACTGAGTGTTTTCTGTTAGCAGTCTCTGATTTGTTTCTTAAACTTGAGCTTCTTTTACACTTTCATAAACTTATGCTTCTTTCTTTTTCACAGTTTTTCTTAAGTTGTAGGAGTTAGGAAAATTAACACATTTCCCCAGTTTCTCTCTCAAACTGGCCTGGGATAACTCTATTCACAAGAGATATTTCCCAGTACACTCTTAGGAAACACTCTATAAACCTTAGAACTATTTCCCCTATATAACTGGTTATGGATCTTATCCTGATCCAAAAACCCAAAATGTGTTCCTTTTCACTCCTGAAGAGAATCATCCATCAAACAGTTTAGCATTCACACAGTTGTTTCCAAGCTCTGTCTGTTAACTTCTCTCCCAGTCAATGGACAGTTCTCAGCTGTCAGAGTTCTAAATTCCACTCTCAGAATTATATTCGAACTCCCTGTCAATCATTGGGTTCTATGACCGGGACAACTCTTTAGAATGCAGCTGTCTGTCACAGTAGCACACGAAATTACAGCAGAGAATCCACTTGTTGCTACTTCTAGGTTTTCTCATTGTCACAGAGTTGATCATTAATCCATTGCCCTCTGTTTACTGACACTGACAGAAGTATACTGCCTATTTCTTTTTTCAATTTGAGCCAACTAGTGCTATTATATCACTACACTAGAAATATCATCTAATGGTAGAAACAGAAATGGCATCGATTTGCAATATTGCAGTGGTATAGTAGTGCCAATTTCCAAAATAAAAAGGTGACCAATTGTCAATTGGGACTATGCTCTGCAATACATGCCAAAAGACATGTCTCCCTGAGAATATGGCAAAAAAGTGGCACAGAGACTACTCACACACCACAGAAAGTCTGCTTCTATTCTGGATTCCCCTCCTAAAAATCAACACCTAGCAAAAAACAGGACCACAAGGAAAGAATAGGAGACCAATCAATTGAAGATGATGTCTGCAACCACCATTACAGCTGCATGTACAAATGATGGTAACCAAATAACATATGACTAGTATGGAACCACTCCAAAATGGTCTCATGACATTCCACATCCTACACAATGACACATGATTATGGTTATCTAAATGGCAACAGCTACTTACAAACATCCTGAAAAGTGAGTTAGGGTCACCTTTATAAGTCACAATATGGGGTAGGATTGACCCAACTGCTTTCATGTTGTGTTTGCATCTCTGTGCATGAAACAATTACGTAAAATGTTTTGTGTTGTTAATCTGAAGTCAAATCAATCAGACTTTCTTTTTATAAATATGAATTAGTTTGGATGTATCATATGTCATTATATTATTAATAGATTATTGATTAATAGAGTAGATTTTTAAGGTAGAAAGGGGCTAAGTCCCATTGACGTGATACAATTCAGACATGCTCAGTGCCAGATTTACATATAAGCTAAACAAGCTATAGTTTAGGGCCCCACTCTCTTGCCCCCCCCCAAAAAAAAATTAAAGGAAAAAAAACTGGATGTACATTTCCAAAATCAACAATTACTTTGATAAAATACATATTTTGTTATGTGCAAATGGCTTTAGATACCTATTAGGTCCATAAATTACCATATAGCATATATTCAACACAAAAAACAGCGACAATTTGTTGTTGACAAAGGACAGCTGGACATATAAAGGGCCCCATTACCTTCAATAGCTTAGGGCCTCATCAAACCTAAATCCGGCCCTGGACATGCCTAATTGTGCGTCTCAATAGAAATATGATAAGTACATATTATGCTGAGTAAGAAAACAATGGAAGCTCATATGTTGGTAGTTGAACAAAAGATCCTTTGAAATTGGTATTTCAAACACAGGCTCCTGTCAAGAGCCCAAACAACTTAGCAACAAAGTGACTTGCTCAGCTTTTCTTCAATCATAGGTTCTGTAGCCAGTAAAGTAGTTTGTGGGAAGGGTTTGCTAAGACCCAGGCCTGAATCTTACCACTTCCAAGCCTTCCCCCAGCCTAAGGTGTCTCCTCCAACATGAGAGGCTCTTCTACCACTAGCTCTGCCAAAGGTAGTGGTTGGATACAGGCCACACTCTGCTGGATTCTGATCCTGGCTTTTATATATAGGACTAATTTGCCCTATCTCTAAATTCCAGAAACACAGAAGAGCAAACCAGTTTATTTCCAGAAGTCTTCTGACTTGCTATTCTGGGAACCCAGAGTCTCCAGACTTATCTGTAAATTACTTCACTTTACCATCACACACCACCCAGCTGGTACAGGAATAGACCTCAACAATTTTTTTTAAAAAAGCAATAATCTTCATCTGTTTATTAATTACTTAAATGTTTTCTGCCAGCAGGAGTCCTCAACAGCAGATGAATGGTCAGGTGGCAGTCTGAGAGACATGCCTGGCAAAGCTTCTGGAAGTTGGTTTGCCATTCATGTAGCTACCCTTTGATTTGACCATCTGCACATCAGTTGCTTGGTCATCACTATTTTCTTGCCACTTCTGTGCATGTTAAAATAATGTACTTGGGAAAAGGAAAGTAGAAGGCAATCCAGAGCAGGGTGTTGAACCATTGCAAAATTTGCTTGCAGTTCAACAGTATTTTCAGTTCAGTGCCAGTTCAGACACTAAACAGATCGGACATTTTGAACCGATTGAGATACAATGCATGAAGAAAAATAGATACTGTCTGCTTGTAGTGTTACTTTGTCAAAACGGGCAGGAAAGGGAGCTCAGTTTGAGGTGTGAATGGAGAAGAAGATCATGGTTAGCAGATTTAACCTGATTAGTTCATTAATTGCTTTGGTAGTTTGCCTGAAGATATTGAACCTAATTTTTCCGCTCTGTCACTATAAGAGGAGACCTTCCTCCCAGGTAGGATACTATAGTGGAAGATCTGCTGCCATCAGCCCCTGAACACTGGCCACCACTTGGTAGGTTGGTGGGAGAAAAACTAAGGCAAAAATTGTTGTTGCCTCAACAGTATGACATCATTGGTGGCATGAACTGAATACCATAGAATTTCTGCTGAATCTTAGTGCAGTGTGATGTCACTTCCTGGTTCGATGTGACACCCCCCCATTCCACACACACACACACCCCCGATCTTCATCTGGGCACCAGTTGCTGGCTGGCTGGCCACCTTATGCCCAGGAAGGAATAATTGTATATTGCTTGAAAGATTTTTTCTTTTTGTAAATGTCATAGTTCTCTTATTACCCTCAGTTCCCTTATTACCCTCAGCCTGCGGCTGCTCAATGGAGCACAGGAGCAAAAATTGGAGTAAAACTGGCATTGCGTGATTCTGTGAAATCACTTCTGGTCATGAGCCCAAAAGTGGCATCAAAGTATCAATGATGCTCTAGACTACAGTCCACAATAGCCATGCAGATTAGCTTTGGATTTCACACATTAACAGATCACTTCAGGATGCAATGGTTCCATATTAACATACCACACCCTCATTAGCACATTATCTTGATACTTACAGGACAATGATTAGCACATTACCTGTGATACTTTTTGCAGGACAATGATTCAGCTCAAACCC
This sequence comes from Euleptes europaea, assembly GCF_029931775.1. Lineage (NCBI taxonomy): Eukaryota > Metazoa > Chordata > Lepidosauria > Squamata > Sphaerodactylidae > Euleptes > Euleptes europaea. The sequence continues at coordinate 36,949,364 of NC_079316.1, forward strand.
AACCCCTTTCTGACTATATATTACTGTTGACACTGACACTGAGAGACACTGTCCTTCAGTGTTACTCCTCTGAAATGCCTGCCACAGCTGCTGGCGAAACGTCAGGAAATAAAATACCAAGACCATGGTCACACAGCCTGGATAACCTACAAGAACCGATGCTCTAGGTATTTCTCAGACATCTATGAGGAAAACCATAGAGATGGTTATATGCAGATACTTCATACTGAAATGCAATGGTATTTTAATATCCAACTTCAAAACTGAGTTGCATGTTTGAAAAATCAAGACCCTACATTTAAAACTTTGAAATCCAATAACTGTTTTGAGCAACTTTTATCTGAATATCAAGAAATTCTAAATTGGGCCAGATAAATAGTCATGTTCAAAATTAAGTTCAAATATGTGAATCAGCACTAATCACCACCTATACGTTTGATCAATGCCAGATATGCTGAGCCACTAAACATGAATACACACAGTTCACACAAATTGTTCTGCTCCAGATCCAGTATGTAGTTTTTTATGTTTTCTCCAACAGACAGAGCTGCTACGGTAGTCATTCTTATCTATTTTATTATTTATTTATTTACATTATTTATAGCCTTTCTCACTTGGACTCAAAGCTGATTACACAGAATGAGTCAATACAATCAACTGGACGAGACATTCAATAAACAATGCAATAGGATTATGGTGTAGAAACAACCAGAAGTCAAAAAACAGAACTGAAGCAAAGCATAAGTATTAACATGACACATGGGCAGCCCATTCCTGACCCTTTGGCGTTCAGGGATGGCGTGGCAGAGGCTCCACTGCAGCACCTCTAAAACCGCTTTCCGGCCACTGAAAGCCTTTAAAAAGCCTTTCGGAGGCTTTTTATTTTTTAAATGGGGCATTTTGCCCCATTGAGAACAGCAAGGCTGCGCCAGCAAAAAAGCAGGTGTGGCAACACTGTTCTCCCCGCTGGCATGGCAGGCCAAAAGGGGACAGGAAGCTGCCTAATGGCAGCTCCGCCCCCCGGCACACCCTGAAACTGCCCCCCATAACACTGGCAGAAAGCCCAGCTGGCATCCCTGGGCGGCGCTGCCGCAGCAGCACCAGAAGACCCGTGTCCGGGTCCCTCCGCCAGTGTCTGAGCCCACCTGGATGGCGTAAGTGAGACAGCTGCCAGCGGCCATCCCACTTATGCTGGTGCAGCCTATTTTTGGCCTCCAAAGGACTGTCGTTTTTTGAGGTCAGGAACGGGCTGTAAATGAAGCACAGTTGTATAGACCACAGTCCCTAATAATTTACCCAAGTAACTTTGTGAAACGTTCAGTACAGTGCAACCCTGTTGCCTGCGTAGTTCCCTCCTTGATCACACAGCCTGGTAAGCATAAATATTTATTGAGCCTGACTTGTATTTTGACATGGCAAAGTCCTCACAATTGATTTTTTCCAAGTCCACGTTGCATGGTGAATAGTAGTCGCCGCACTTGATGAGAGCACTTATACAAGAGCACTCCATCAGTCACACTGACCACCACATCAAAAACAGTGTTCTAACCAGGGCTCTGAAAACTTACAAATATGCTGTTAATTTTTGTCTGAAGTTGCCAGAGCCAAAAAATGTATTGATAGGGTAAGCTGAGTGTAACCAGTATGCTTTCCTCTTTGCAGGTAGAGACCCATGTGGCAGAGCACAGAGATAAATGAACGTAAGAGTATCAAAGGCCAGGAGTAAAAAGAGGATAAAAATTGTAACACTCTTCACAGATGGAAGATGACTTGCTGCACCATGGGGAAAAAAGAAACAGAAGCCATTTGGTAGAGTAATGATGCTAAATATTGACACTATGCACTAACTGATCCAGAAAGCTACCACAATATTTTTCATTGTCTGAAACTGCAAAGGCATTAAAATCTGGATCCTTGACCTGAAACATTTTCAGTGTACTTATAATCATTGGTATACTGCATTTTAACAGAAGCATCCTCAATTACAATTTTTATTCTCGAAATGCCATGTTTTCATACTAAAACAATGGTTAAGAAATAGGCTAAAACACAGTGCTTTAGAACTAGACTTTGCTGTTATATGTTTTCAGCAATTCCTTTGCTGAAATAAACCAACATTTTAAATCATGAGTAGTATTTCAGTGTATTTATTACTGTTCAGAGCAGTTCATTGGTGAATCTGAGATAGGGTTACCAGCTCCAGGTTGGGTAAAACTGGAGATTTTGGGGGTGGAGCCTGAGAAGGGTGGGGTTTGGGGAGGGGAGGGACCTCATCATGGTATTAAGCCATAGAGTCCACCCTCCAAAGCAGCCGTTTTCTCCAGGGGAACTGATCCCTGTCACTGGAGATCAATCATAATCCCAGGAGATCGCCAGCCACCACCTGAAGGTTGGTAACCCTAATCTGAGATTTTACAACAAAAGAAATCTCTGGGTTAGGGTTGCCAACCTCCAGCTACTAGCTGGAAATCTTCCGCTATTACAGCCGATAGAGATCAGTTCACCTGGAGAAAATGGCTGCTTTGGCAATTGGACTCTATGGCATTAAGGTCCCTCCCCTCTCCAAACCCCGCCCTCCTCAGGCTCCACCCAAAAATCTCCCACCGGTAGCGAAGAGAGACCTGGCAACCCTACTCTGGGTTCTGCAGGGCAAGGAGAGGTTACCATGATGCTTAGTGTTGCAAAGCCCTCTTCGCAACCGGTGGGAGATTTTGGGGGCGGAGCCTGAAGAGGGCAGGGTTTGGGGAGGGGAGGGACTTCAGTGCCATAGAGTTCAATTGCCAAAGCAGCCATTTTTCTCCAGGTGATCTGATCTCTATTGGCTGGAGATCAGCTGAATTAGCAGGAGATCTCCTGCTACTACCTGGCAGTTGGCAACCCTAATGATGCTGGGGGAGTGCTTTAATGGAGTCATGAGATTCTGTGAGAGATTTATGGTTAGGCCATTCTTGTTCTTGTAATGAGGGCTTAGAAAAGAACTAAAATCTCTCAGGATCTCTTGAGAAGGCCTGAGATCTCTCAGGATCTCATAAGGAGGCCTTAGATTTGAGTATAAAGTTTCAAGATCTGAGGCATCACAAAGAAAGAGAAATATAAATCCAGCAGATGCTATCAAACATGGGATGGGATGCATACACCACAAGGAAATGGCATGAGAGTAAGAGTGCAATCCTAATCAGAGTTATGTGCTCCTAAATCCACTAAAGTCAGTGGATGTAAATTGCACTGCAGAACACTGATCAGGTTTTGGACTACAAAGGCTAATCTGGGATGGACGTTTATTTATTTATAAATGAAGGTTGCCTTTCTCACACATTGAATAGGCAGTTTCGAGGTGGTTTGTATACTTTGTATTACAGACATTGTATAAAACCTGATAAAATCAATGTTCACCTATGTACATTTATAAATATGGTAACTGTTTACAGCAAAATATCAGAAGACAGGCTTAATAACTCATTTCAAACCAACCATCTACACCTACATAAAATATTAAAACTAAATCATTTTTCAAATCCCATGGAAAACAGGGAGAGATGGAAACAGACCATATTTCCCATGTTAGCCCTTTCCAGTGCATCAGGGCAATCTCTGGAATGGACCACCACTGTCTGTATTTTATATTTCTTGTTTATTCTTGAGGTACAACCTGAGAACTTGTGACCATGCTCAGGTCAAATCATGTGTAGCTATTTTCAGCATGTGCAAACTACAAATGCCATTGTTCAAAAAAATGTATGCAGATTTGTATTTACTCTGCCCAATTCCAGTGCCCTAGGATGTTTACAATGAAGAAGTGGGTGAAGGGAATGGAAATAAATGGATTTAGAATATATTGTTTTTCTCCTGTATTACTACATTGTGGGGAATGGGCCCAGGGGACAGGATTAAGGCATACAGTTAGATATAGGAGTTTTAACAATCCAAGGCCAAATGCTAATTCATGTGAGGGATCAAACATAAAGATCGTTTCTGATATTTAGCGATGTCTTTTTGCCCTGAACCTTTTTAAAACTCTAAAGCATGGTTTTGGCCAGTATTATGTAGATGCTGTCAATATAAGATAACAACAAGATGCCTCACCTTTGCAAAGAGCTGTGTAGTAAGAAAGTCTTTCCCTGCGATTCAGTTGTAATAAGAATGATCAAAGGAAAAATGACCTATTTTCAAAAGCTGGCTTCTTCAGAAACATTCTGCATTAAATCTGATAATGTCCAAGAATGTTTTTACTGCTTATCCTGATGAATAAAAATTATGATTTAGGTTCTAAGAGAGAAGACTATTTGTGCCTGGGTGGAAGTAGGAGGAAACAAGAATGATTTGGCTGTCACCAGTGAGCTCTCAAGCAGCTTACTGCAGCCCACCTAGGGTGGCCAGGTCCCTCCTGGCCACCAGCGGGAGGTGGGGACATAGGGCTGTCAGCTGAATGTTGGAAAACTCCTGGAGATTTAGGGGTGGAGCCAGAGAGGACAGGGACCTCAGTGGGGTACAATGTCTTACAGTCCACCCTCCAAAGCATCCATTTTCTCCAGGGGAACTGATCTTTGTCGTCTGGAGAGGAGATGTAATTCCGAGGTATCTCCAGGTCTCACTTGGCGGTTGGCATCCCTAGGCCCACCCCAGGGGTCATCAGAGGTTACATTAGAGGAGCCCTAATGGCTACACTAAAATATAGCCTGCCTCTCAATAAAGTATACTTAATCCTAGAGAACTATGAATCGATTCCCCAATATTTTCATCTTTAATTTAAAGCAGGAATTTGTTTGACCCAAGTAACAATTCTGGGCAAGGATGAGTTGGTTTGCATTTCACCTCTTTTCTGCCCACCAATTCTCACCCACAAATGTTCATAATGCAGCCCCCTTCCCACTAGCTGTATTCACTTCCTATTTCACAGCAGCAACAAAAACTGAGAACTGCTAGAGGGGTATTTGCGGAGGAGATATTTGCAGGACAGCATCAGTGGATGAGGTTAGGATTAAGTTGCATCTGCCCATCTGCCGATTCTCCCTTGCAAATGATTCCTAACCTCTGCTCAAATCCATAAAGGAAACCCAGAGATACGACACTTGTGTTTCAACATAAGTAAATTTATACTTCATAATTTCCACTTCCGCCTTGAGTGAACTCAGTCCAATCTCTCAAGTAACTAGTAAATATTTCACACACATTTGTAATTTTCCAGGAAACATTTCATGTTAAAAGTAGAGAGTGGTTTGCGTTGAATTTTTTATTCCTAAACATGGCTGAAACTTCAAGCTGCTAAAACTGTAAAATTGATGCTGGCACTTCTTCCCAAACATGTACCATTAGGTTCTCTTGAATCATATCTTCTGTTTTTAGCACTCTGAGTTAAGAAAAGAACCTTGGCTTTCACACTTTCCCCCACTCATGCCTTCTCTTCTGTATATTCTAACAGATCCTCTTGCTATCTGTTGTTCCAGTTCGAACAGCAGAATGGCAAAAGAACCTGACAGAGGAAGCTGGGGATATACTGGAGACTGAAACTTAACTTGACCCACATATTTAAATCCCAGCACACTCCATTAAGGCATATGCCTTCAAGTATTGTAGAGTAATTTTAAAGTTTAATTAGTTGTCCCAAGCATGAATATTAAAGTATTCTTAGAACAGCTTTTTCTTCATGTACAATTATATACCTATGAAAGGAACAAAAAAAGGGACATGAGGGAGGAACAGATATGTTCTTTCCCATTCTTTTTTGTTGTTGTTGTGAGCCCTTTCATTTTGACCATTTTTGCTACTGTTCAAGATTCATTTGTTTCTTTTAAATGACTTTTGGTTTTTTTTAAACACCATTTATATAATGTTTATACCTTGTTTGCCATTTTCCCAATGTTTTTCGCAACATTTTTACTGTTCCCCCCAAACAGACATGTTTTTACAGCAATAGGTCTACGGAATTTCATCAGTATGGTTAGAGGAAAAGATGACTGCAAGTTCCTTCTGGAACAGGGCAGTATGCTGGACTAGATGGACCACTGATATGATCCAGCATGCTCTTCTTAGTGTGCTTAAGCTTGGCACAGAAAGATACACCCTGCAAGCCTAGCAAAGAATCCTAGATATACAAGGGCAAAAAATCCTTATACAGTGCTGGTGGTAGTTAGGGTTGTCAGGTCTCCCCTGGCTTCCAGTGGGGTATCGGGAGGTAGGGTTACCAGATTCAGGTTGGGAAACTCATGGAGATTTAGGGGTGGAGCTTGGGGAGGCCAGGGACCTCTGTGGGGTAAATGCCATAGGAGTCCACCCTCCAAAGTATCCATTTTCTCCAGGGTAACTGATCTCTGTAGCCTGGAGATAAACTGTAATTCTGAGGGACCCCCACCTGGAGGCTGGCAGCCCTAGTGTTAGTTCACTCTGTACACATTCAAGGATACCTTTTTATCATTATTCCTTAATCTAAGGATGAAGCCCAGCATTCAAAATAAGTTATTCTACTCAGCTGATTCTATATATCCGAATACAACCTAGAGTCTTCATTTCTAAGGCGATCTCTTAGCAGCAGTTCAAGGTATCTGAATATTTACAGATCCCTTAGACCTACTTGATATACTCAGAGAGAACACCATTTCTCATCAGCCTCTCAAGTCTTTTCCTGTTCTCCTATTTCCTCATTATAGCTGCCTATTACGTTTTTATTTGGCCCTTCATTCAAAGAGCCATCCACGGTTTCCTCTCCTCCACTTGATCCTTCCAACAGCCCTGTCGCTCAAGATGACCCAGTGAGATGACATGACAAAGTGTGGATTTCAACCCAGGTGTTCCCAGGGATAGTGTGGTGCAGTGGTTAGTATTTGGATTGGATGCCTTTATATACACGCGCTTCCTTCCTTCCAACTCTCATGCCTTTGTTGTTAAAAAAGTTATTTTTTCACTGTATGGTAACAACTGTGCTATAAAGCTAAATATAGCCATTTGTTCAAAGACAGCAGTAAAGGTACATGGGAAAGTGATGGTACCTGGGAGGAACAGGGAAGAAACTGCTATAGCAGCATCTTCTCACAATGCATTTGTATTCACAAAGGTAAAGTTACAACCTCTGCTTCACAGCCTGGCAACCTTATCTGTGACCAGATTCTCAGAAGCTTTCAACAGGGTAGTAAACCGAATATGAGCTCATGAGTATCTTCAAACGAAGGGATAATGATCAGCAAAGCAACACATTCACCAGTCCATATTTCAGGGTTATACAGTTCAGAACAACATATTATTCCATCATGAAGTATATTAATGCTCTTACGATTCATTAAAAAAAACGCACTCAGTTCATTACTGGCTCGATTTCTACGTATTCAGTTTTTGGATGTTGTCATATTGCCAGAGTCTACCTTGCGATGAAAATGTGAGCAATTAGGGTTTTTATAAATATGAAATGTGGAAAGTGCTGCCTAATTAAAACTGAAATATTTTGAAGGCAAATATTCCCTTTGGAGAAAATCCATCTGAAATTATTAGCCGGGACAGGTTCTTTTTAGTTAAGATAAAGCTGTTTCTTCCTGCAGCTCAGAAAGACAGCCCAAATATCAAAGGGAAAATGCAGGATTTATTTCAGGTGGGGGGAGATTTATATCCATGTACATCAGTCTGGTGCACATACCTAACCAATCTTTGAGAATGATCTATGGGTGCTTCCTGGGTAATACTGTATTTCAGTCCCTTTTAAAAATATGGGCTATTTATCATCTCAGTCATAAACATGCTTGTGTTGCCCAAACCACCAGTGAAATTGTGACCTCTACTTGAGAGCCCGGAGAGTGGGTGCCAGTCAGAGCAGATGATACCGACGGCCAATAGTCTCATTCAGTATAATTCTTGTATTCGTTTCACTGTTCTGTTATACCGATCCCATATCATGAAGCACTCAGACACTGGACCAAATATTTCTTTTGGCTTGAACCTATTATGTTATTTATCAAAAACATTTCTATGTTGCTTTTCCACCCAGTTCAGGTCCTACAGCATGTCCTATGACCTGTGGCATCCAGGTCCAGCAGTTAGCACCTATGTGACCAGACAGCCTTCCCACATGTGCCTGTGTCATCCAGGGAAGTGAATAGTGAATGTCTGTACCTTCTGCTCCAGTTCCACCCATCCTCTGCATCCGCTGCTATGAATACAAGTTCCTGCCTATTGCTGCCTGCTGTCAAAACAGTTGTTATAGGGACATAAGAAAAGCCCTGCTAGATCAGACCAGTGGTTCATCTGGTGAAGTAGTCTCTTTCACACAGTGGCCAACTAGCTGCCCTGGAGGGCATCCATACTATTTCAAGGCAAGGAGGCAAGAGTCCTACAGGTCTTCCCTGTCAGCCTTTCTTGACTGACCCTTTGCAACAGTATTTTTTTTCTCGTCATACATATTGTGACTATAGTGGTAAGAGGCATCTATGGAAGCCATACATAAAATCTTGCCTTTTCACAATTGTGAAAATTTCCCCTCTAGAGGAAATAGGTCTAAGGTGTCAGTCCAAAAAGGAAATATATAAAATATATTGCAGTATAGTATTGGGGTTCTGCTATCACTGTTCAGACTGTACCCAAATTGTTCTAGGGCTGCAAGCAACATGTTCACAATCTTTCTACAGTTCTCAAACAAACAGGATTGAAAGCATCAAGATGGAAAAAATGCACTAATTTTTTTGATAAGACGAATACTGTTTTTGTTTTCATACTTGAAGATCAAGACAAACCGACGTCAAAACACTTTTGTTTAATTCTACACTCGCTGAGGGGATGTGACTCAGACTCTTTGAAGTGCCTCAGTATCTGTGCTACTTTCCTGAGTAAAAGTGTTGTTCATCACTTTGAACGTTACTAGCTTAGATCTATAACTAATAAGGGCTGCCGTATTTCACTGGATATCTTTTCAAACTTGTCCATATAATGTAAACACATATTTGAATTAACTAGCAAGTTAGTTGCTTGAAAAGATGGGTTGTCAAGAATTAGTTCTACCCTATTCTTTTTTGAGATAATTGCGGTGGCACTGTTATACCTCATGAGAAATTTCACACTGATATAGAGTCGCCAGCAGCTACTACATGGCTGTACCGTATCATCTTAGTTATTATGTTAGATGTTCATTTTTGTATATAAATTACTTAAAGTGATATACCCATACCAGTACCCTGTACTAGAGATGTACAAATATGCCCCTTCCCACTTCTCTTTTCTTTCATAGGTAGCCCTTGCACCCATTTTCATCACTGGTATTCCCAGTTCATTTATTTCTTTCACACCATTTTAATGCAATTTATATATAACTGACACACAAATTTACTTCCAAAAAATGTGTTACTTTCAATAGGGAAAAAATCAGTACAAAGAAACAGAAAACACCACTAAAATAAGTCTCGTGGATTCGATTGACAGAAGAGACATGGAATCAAAATGGAGAATTTCAAGTTGAACCAGTAAGAATGAGACATTCAATAGTATTCCTGACCTCTACCTGCATTTACATTGCATTTTCATTGAAGATCACTTTAACCACATTCACTCCAACTTAAGAGCTTTGTGAATCACACTACTAATCCCATTAGTCAAAAAGGGCAAGAGTCCAGTAGCACCTTAAAGACTAACAAAAATATTTTCTGGTAGGGTATGAGCTTTCGTGAGCCACACGAAAGCTCATACCCTACCAAAAATATTTTTGTTAGTCTTTAAGGTGCTACTGGACTCTTGCCCTTTTTGACTACTGCAAACAGACTAACACGGCTACCCACTGTGAATTACTAATCCCATTGATGAACATTGGCTTAAGGGCAAATAGTCTCTGTTTAAGTGATTTGTAGGTTCTAGTCAAGCGTAAATATTGGATGATTACTTCCATTTATTCGTGCATGCTGTGGTGAACCTGACCCATACTGGCTTTTATTGCAAAGGGTTTGCCATCTAAAGGATGGTAGCCTTCATTTTAAAAGGGCAACACAACATATTTCAGGAATGTGCAAAACCTAAATTGGTTCATGTGTATTAATTCTTTTCTTTACAGTGCCATCCTAAGAACTGTTTCCTAGGAGTAAGCCCAATTCAGTAGGCTTCAGTAGGATTCAGAGCAGACTTGTTAGGATTGCATTGTAAGTTTCACATGCGACTTTAGCAGGAACGAGTCAGGCTTCTCCAGGAAAGTGTTGAGCAGCAACTCAATCATTCTTAGAACTTTTGACTGAAATTCTAATACACTTGTCATTAGGCAGAAACACAGCCTTCCAACAGCCTTCTTTAGCACAAGGAATTAAAACGACTTATCAGCATAAACACTCCAGATTGGCTTTTTATGAAGAATGCCTTTAAGGACTTGTAAGATGTTGATAGGTTCATGTCCCATAGTGGGGGTGACACCCTTTTTTTCAGTACTGAAGGGAAAGAACTGCAGTTCCTGGGACATATGGATTCAGTTTGGTTTAGCCTCCTTGTGGAGTCTAGTACTATGGGTAAAAGTTTAATTTCTGGTTTCATTGATCTCTATGCAGTAGGGTATCAGTAGTCAGTTGTCTGCCTCTGAGAGACTGGATATGTCTTGAAGGTCAAGGGAACTGATCCACTGAAAATAAATTTATTTTTCGGTTAAATGCATTCATGTGATAGTGGTTCCGAAGCTTTGCATTTACATATGGATCTGAACACTCGGTTGTGCTGCGAGCTACTGAGTAAGCAGATATTTTTCATTTTATATAGTGTTGCCAACCTCCAGATGAGATCTGGAGATCTTCTGGAATTACAAGTGGTCTCCAGATCAAAGAGATCAATTCCCCTGAAAAATGGCTGCTTTGAATGGAAGACTCTATGGCATTATAAGGTCCCTCCATTTCCCCAAACCCACCATCCCCAGGCTCCACCCTCAAATCTTCAGGAACCCCAGTTTTACAAGAAACAACAAGAAATTCTTAAAAGTTTTCAAAGTTGGAGTAGTTTTAGCCAATAACAATAGAGCATAAAAGCCCTATTTTAGGCCTTATATGGCTCACACTGCATTAATAATTTTATTAATATATTTATTCAATGACTCATACAAATAAGGATATTTACAATAAGGACAACATGTCAGAAAGCTATTTGAATTTAATCACACCATTTGCTTTTTGTAAATTTACAAAAGGTGACCTGTGATATGGGGGATACCAATCTTCCCCTTCCACCATTTCAGGTGTAGGGTTGTCAACTTCCAAGTAATAGCTGGAGATCTCCTGCTATTACAACTGATCTCCAGCCAATAGAGATCAGTTCACCTGAAGAAAATGGCTGCTTTGGCAATTGGACTCTATGGCATTGACGTCCCTCCCCTCCCCAAACCCCGCCCTCCTCAGGCTACTTTGGAACGTTGACTCTATGGCATTATATCCCATTGAAGTCCCTTCCCACCCCCAAAAAAGCAGGCATGAGCAAGTGTTCCTTTAAAAAAAACAAAAAAAAACCTTTGTTCATATTTTATAACAACAGGTTCAGTTTATGCTGCTAATTTTATAGATATGCATTATTTATACTTGCAATAAATGAACAATACAGAATGTTGATTTACTGATGCATAAATAAATGTCTGAAATTTACAGTAAATTTTGATGCAAGGAAACAGAACGCCATACAAAAATCAAGAATCATGGGTTTGAGTCACACAAGAGAGAAGGAAAAAAGTTTTAAAAAGCAGGGATGAGAAATTCAGAATCACTTCTGCATCAATGCTGAAGTCTTCCCAGAGATCTATGGATTCCAGGATCTGCCAGCTACACTATCAGTGCTCCAAAGCCCTAAATACTGGAAAGGAATCCAAAAAAATAAGTGTGTGTTCAGCAGTTTATCCAGAGTCTAGGAAAATGTTGATTTCGCTTTTACTTGCAGGACCTCAGACAGGATTCCCTGATCCCCAATGACATGAGTCAGGAACCCCTATGGTATAGTGATTAAGAGTGGTGGGCTCTAATCTGGAGAACCGGTTTGATTCCCCACTTTTCCACATGAGTGGCGGACTCTAATCTGGTGAACCGGGTTGGTTTCCCCCCTCCTACACATGAAGCCTGCTGGGCGACCTTGGGCTAGTCACAGTTCTCGCTGAACTCAGCCTCACCTACCTCACAAGGTGTCTGTTGTGGGAAGAGGAAGGGAAGATGATAGTAAGCTGGTCTGAGACTTCTTAAAGGTAAAGAAAATCAGGTATAAAATCTAACTCTCCTCCTCGGCCCCTATTCCCAGCACAATTTTCTTCTCCTTTTGCTTTCTCTTGCAGATACACCCCATGCTCCCTTGGGAGTTCACCTACACCAGTGTCCCAGGTGCAAGTAATTGAAGGGGTCATGGCTTTGCACCCATCCTTGTTTTTCCCTCCCTTCTCCTCTGCCCTGGGGCTTGGGGTGCTTGTCCTGTCAGCTTGCTTCACTTCCTAGTTTCTTCCTGGCTTCAGGGTCCCATCTGTCACCTTCCCTTTGGAAGGTTTCCTCTGGCTTCCAGCCTTACCCTCTGCCCACCTTGCCTGCCCGCCCCACCTTTTAACTCTGTGGGCATTGAGGACATGCTCTGCCCACGCACTACTTCCATTCTAGCCATTTGAATACCACACCACCACCCAGGACCTGCAGGCCCATCTGCTGGCTCACAGTTGGTTTTCCCCCAGCATTTTTCAATAAAAACACCAACGAAACAAATTAGACATTTAAAAACCTGGGCTTCTCAAACTTTTTGAGGTAGGACCCACCTCCTTTACTTTTGGGGACTCAGTTGCAAAGTAATGATATTCCCCCCCATCCCCAACATCAAACACATAAATCATGCATCAATTAACAGTGAACAGGTTTGTATTTAATTTGATTTTTTTTTTCATTTTTAGTACTTAGAAATATATAGCATTCTTGAGCAACAGGCTACGTTTCCTGGTAATTTTGCACATTACACAGAGGCAAATCCAAATTTGCCAAGCCTCCCAGAGCCACCACTCCTAGGCCACTATTCCACCTCCTCACTCCTGGCTTCACGATCCATTTGCAAGAGTGATGTGGCTCACTTTGGGATCCCAAGCAACTGTCTGAGACCATGAACACTAGCAATCATCTGGTTACCCCAGTTGTATTTGATATAAACAGAACTCTCTCTCCTCTTATGACCTTGATCTATGGTCTTCCCTATCCCCAGCCTGTAAATTATCTCTCATCAGGAGACCAGAATTTGCTCAATGTTTGAGAAGTATGCATTATGTGTACACTCAGAAATAAACCGGCTGTGTAAATAAAACTGTTGGTGTACTCTTGGACGTTGTGGGCTTATGGACTGTTGAACCGCTCCTTACTAACTGGCTGTGAGAAGATGGTAAATAATTCTATGGCTGCATGTCTATCCAAGTGTAGGAGATCCCTGTGTCTCCTATTTCCAGATACCTCCTTCTTTCTTATTTTTTTTAAATAAATATTACTGTTTTTAAAAAAACAAAGACAAATTAAAAAAAATGCTAAAAGAAACCAAGGGATCATTTTGGCAATAAAAATGTTGCCAGTTCAATTACACAGCCGATTAATAATCAAAAAGGGCAGGAGTCCAGTAGCACCTTAAAGACTAACAAAAATATTTTCTGGTAGGGTATGAGCTTTCGTGAGCCACAGCTCATGAAAGCTCATACCCTACCAGAAAATATTTTTGTTAGTCTTTAAGGTGCTACTGGACTCTTGCCCTTTTTGACTACTGCAAACAGACTAACACGGCTACCCACTGTGATTAATAATCAGTAAAGCAGAAGGGAAGGGGCAGAGATGGTCAATTAAAGGAGTATGTCGAAGGGCATAAACAACAATATTTGGTTTGGGGCTCTGACCAAAGGATTTCAAGCAGTTATATGCAGATTCTGTCCCTGTTTTCTATAGATTTAATTTCTAGACACTGGCATTACATTCAAGAACTACAAACTCTTCTCCCTACCCAATGATCATCATTCTGCTTCATAACCAAGGGAAATATATTATTCAATTGTATATTATTTATACCTGACGTGTGGTGCACAAGGCGTGGTTAAGATGAAATGACACTTATCATTTCATGCTTAGAAAAACTCCCTGGAGACCAATAAAAGAGCATATGGCATCAGGAAGTCATCAGCTGAATTGCCGTCATTATTAACAAGGGACATTAAATGTACTGAAGGTGAATGGCAGCTCACTAGAACTACTGGGCCTCGGTAGGCTAGGTGTGTCTGAGGAAATTATGCTTTGCTCTGGTTTCTGTGTTTTCTAGATCTAGTGTTGTAAAGAAAAGCTAACATGAAGCCTTCCATCTCCAGAAGAGAGATAAAATCATTGCAAGTTTCTGTGCTGTTCTTGCATAAGAACAAAGCATCCTTCCCTTTACAGCTGATTCAAAGTTGGGAGACCAATAGTAAAATCTCTCATATGATTTTGTACCAGACCATTCTGAAAGATCTGGATCATGAAAATGTTCAGAAGCAGCAAAATACTTTTTTGGTGATTTGGGGGGACGGGAGGGAATGCTACAAAACTAATCAAAATATTTATTGCTCAGGAATTAATGTCCTCACTCTTAATTAGCCTCATTTACTCTCAGTCATGTCAACATATAGGCCAACGTAGATGAGATATTTATCTTTGGGCATCATCACATGCACTCCATGATCCCTGAATTGACGAGATCTCTGCCTTTCCTCTGCTTATTCTTCCGCCTTTCAGTGGAAGTTTGGAGATGGTGCATGAAAAGCAATGAGCAAGAGGTGGACTGTTGCCAGAGCATGAACAGCATTAGTAAGCCAAATGTGGAGAGTCGCCTGAGCTCCCACACCTCTTACACCACTAGAGTTTTGCACACTTCTTTGTGTAGTAAAGATACCACTCATGATCCCTGAATAGCTGGGGTCACACTGTGAAGAAGGAAAAAGTCTTATTTGAAGAGAGAGGGGAGTGCCAGACCACCAGCAGCAGATTGAACAGCTGTAGATGCAAAAGAAGAAGAGGAAGATAATGACCAACATTCTGAGCATTAAAGACATTTTGGAAATATTTCGGACCCTCCTCCTCCAAAAGCATGACTGTAGTCCTAAAAATTGAAACCACTGCACAATCAGGCCCAGAGAATAAGAATAAGCAGAGTAGCAGATATCCCAAGGTATGCACATGATGATTGTATATAGGATACACTCGGTCTACGTTGTGACACTGTTACAGACTTTGACGCAAGAGTACCAGTCTTTCTTAAGTACCAATTTTGGCTCAAATATTCCAATTTGTGAGCCACTAGCATGGATCTCCTCCCAACCTTTCTGTCTAATTTCAGTTGTACAGGAAAGTTTAGAGTCCACAAATGAAAAAATTGAAACCACTGCACAATCTGGCCCAGAGTGCTGTGCTCCTTTTATGCTATGGCCCATTTCTGTACGTATGGCCCATTTCTGTATGTTGCCATAGCCGGGGATTTCTGTCACATGGCAAGCTTCGCACTCTGCTTTAATTTGATGTTCCCGATTTCCTGACTCAACACAACAATGCATAAATCATGCTGGCCATTGCACACAATGTCAACAGCCCCCGTGGTTGTTCCTTTCTAGGCTGTCACACGTCGAGGGAGATGAAATGTGAAGCAGCTGGTGCCTGCATCAGATCAGGCAGGAGGTATTCTCCAGGTATAATTTCACCTTGACTCTTCACTGTGCACAAGCCATTAGTAATTCTTCTGTGCTGCAGGGAATGTGAGGAGAAGGGAGGGGGGCTGCGTTTTTACTGTATGTGGTATGTGCTAATGAAGTCTTAAGGAAGTTTAAGAATCATTTGGAAACCGAAGACATTTGTGACACTTTAGTTTGGCTTTCCATAATCTTAGCACTGCGGACTGCAGAAAAACCTTTAAAAACAACAACAACAAAAACCTATTGTGCTTAAAAATAAGAAGCAAAAATAAATCAGAACCGAACACAAATATTAAGACATTAACAAAGTACAACTTAAAAACCCAAATGTCAAACATATTAACAAATGGTTGGAAATAATGCACAAATAGGCCCACCAAAATCAGCACTGGATGAAATGAAAATGAAAAAGGAACAAAGAGCAGATGAAGTCAGATGGGTCACAGAACCTGTCCATCTGAAAGGGCAGCCACACTGATTTTATTTATTGAAAATGTCTATTCCGTTTCACCCAAAATGTTCAAGGAAGTCCAGACTATAATTATATCCTTAAGTATTTGAACCCTGGTTTTCTCCACAAAGGTAACCAAAGTGGCTTATAACAGAAAAAACAACAACACTTTATAGATAAACCACTAAAAAGTGGAATACAAAACTACATCTTGGGTTGGTCCAGATTCATGCACTGGCCTGTTTGAAGACACAGGCTGTTAGTAGAGCTGCCAGCCAACTGATCTCCAGCCGATAGAGATCAATTCACCTGGAGAATGACTCTATGGCATTGAAGTCCCTCCCCTCCCCAAACCCCACCCTCCTCAGGCTCCGACCTAAAAATCTCCAGGTATTTCCCAACCTGGAGGTGGTAACCCTAGCTATTAGCTATGCCTAAGAGGCAAAGGGGCACTGGCCATGGCTAAACTTTCTAGGTACCTTCACAGGCAAATCCTCAGCAAGGTGGTGCATCTGGTAAAGAAGTTCCTCCCACTCTTTCCCTCCCTGTAAAACATTACTATTTCAAAAATGGCATCAGATTAATCTAGTTAAAATGAAAAAGGTTGCCTTGTGCCCAGCTGATCAGAAAGCAGATCTGAAGAAGTGAGCTGTGGCTCACAAATGCTCATACCCTACCATGTTAGTATTCAAGTTGCTACTGGTCTCTTGCTCTTTTCTACTGCTAGTGACAGACTAACACGGCTACCCATCATGAGAAATCAGACTATATGGCTGTCCACAAACCAGACTGTATGGCTGTCCCAGTTCTAAAGGACAGGAACAGAATGCACGCATATTCTCAAGACACAGAATATTGTGTGCTTTTGGAGATATATATATATATATATATTTACAGCCCTCCTTTGGGTGGCATTGTTAACCATTGCTTGAGGAGGAGAAAATATACTCCACTCCTACAAGGGCCTTCAGTGAGCCTACTTGCAAGAAATGACACACAAATCTCATGAACTATATTGAACAGCAGAGCGCTCATGTAAGCAAAAATTAGATGAGCTATTTTTGCATGAATAAAACACTCGAGCCAATCCATATCAACTGTATATCATGTCCCTGCTATCTCTAATGAGGCCTTTTCACAACATTCAGTTAGCAATTGACACTCTAAGTAGGTAGTCACGTTTTCATTCGAAAGTCACTATGTCAGCTTACCAGGTGGATTAATTTAGTAACCTGTTTGATTGCTGGTTTCATAATCATAAACGCTATCAGCACAGCACACAAAGATGGAATAGATGACTGACCTAAATCAGATTAACACAATCAGAACAATCTGCCAGAAGCAACATCTTCAAATATAGCCAATATATCTTTGACAGAAGTTGACACTGAGTTCCTGCAGATAACCATTGTATCATGCCTTTCGCCATGCACGGCTCTTCCTACACAGCTGCATTGGCATGAGGATTGCTCCTCAGTAATATGTTTTTTGCCCTGACCTGAATGGCCCAGGCTAGCCCATTCTCATCAGATCTTGAAAGCTAAGCAGGGTTGGCCCTGGTTAGAACTTGGATGAAAGATGACAAAGGAAATCCAGGGTTCTACGCAGAGTGGGGTTGCCAGCTCCAGAGTAGAGTTGCCAGGTTGGGAAACACCTGGAAATTTTTGGGGTGGAGCCTGAGGAGGGCAGGATTTGAGGAAGTGAGGAACTTCAATACCATAGAGTCCAATTGCCATTTTCTCCAGGTGAACTGATCTCTATCGGCTGCAGATCAGTTGTAATAGCAGGAGATCTCCAGCTAGTACCTGGAGGTTTGGTAAACAAAGGTTAGCGTGCTGTAGGATACTCAGCAAACTAGAAACAGCACTTCACAAGCTAGACACAATGATTATAAAATAGTGGTATTAATAACATATCCACCACTGATAGTATATAGGCAAAAACATGTGTTGTTAATTATTGCCTTAAAAGTAACACCAAAGAGAGGACTATGCCTTGTTACAAACAAATAACAGTATTATAGGTAAGTCCATGAAAGGGGGTGCCAACCTCCCTTTCTTCCACAGATATGCTTCTTGAGAGTAGCAATTCAATAGTGCAGTTGTTCTCAACAGAAGCCCGGTGATCTTTCTGTTTCAGCGATTAATGCCTTCTTCAGGGACCAACGCTGGCTGTTATTAACATTCTCTGCGTTGGCAATTTACCAAAGATACTGCCCTTTACCAGTATCTTTACCAGTATCTTTCATGGACTTACCTATAATACTGTTATTTGTTTGTAACAAGGCATAGTCCTCTCTTTGGTGTTACTTTTAAGGCAATAATTAACAACACATGTTTTTGCCTATATACTATCAGTGGTGGATATGTTATTAAATACCACTACTTTATAATCATTGTGTCTAGCTTGTGAAGTGCTGTTTCTAGTTTGCTGAGTACCTGGAGGTTGGCAACCCTAACACAGAGGCAGGCAATGGCAAGCCACCTCTGAACGTCTGTCTCCTTGAAAACCCTACAGGGTGTCGCCATATGCTGGCTGTGACTTGACAACACTTTCCACCACCAGGATGCTTTGCATAATGACATCTTTACATAATGACATCTTGAAACCTTTGCTGATTGTGATATTTGTAATTTGGGTGAAAGTCCCATATGTTTGGCCCTGCCCAGTGTCATGGCCCAGCCTGGCCTTAGTGCCAGTGAGGACTCCGAGGAGGAGGAGGAGGCCTGTGAAAGCAGACCACAGCTGACTCCAGACGTCCAGTCTGAAGACCAAGTACAGACACTCCTAGATACACAGCAGCCTGCAAGCCCAGAGGCACAGCCGGAAGACGAAATGCAGGCACTCCCAGAGGCATGGCAGCCTGCTAGCTTGGAGGTACCACCTGACCTCAGGGCAGTGGATCAGCCTCCGAGCCCCAAGTCCCCAACACACCTGGAAGCAACTGAGAGTGGACTTGCAAGCTAGAAGACTCAGCACAGGCTTGGCTGCACACCAGGAACTGCAGCTGGAGAGTGATTGATTACAGGACCCAGCCAGAGATGCAGCCAGCATGTTCCCAGGTTGTGGTATAAAAACCTTTGGGAAAAGAGTGCTGGGAGTGGACGCAACAAGTTTGCTTCACTCTGACCTGTCTCGTACCTGACCTGAGAACTCCTGGAATCCTGACCTTGGTCCGTGACCAACCTTGCAAATCTTTCTGGCTCCCTTTCGCACTCCTGACCACATTTATCCTGAAGAGAGATGCTGAAAGCTAACACCAGTTGTAACACCCCCTCAGTTTTCGTTCCCATTCAGCCTGCAGCCATGAGGGGAACATGCCAGTGAGAAGCAACTCCCATCCCACTATGTGAAATGCCACACCAGAAATGGAGAAAAATCCTCTTTACCACTTGTCTACATGGTACAGATGACTGAAGAACTTGCCTGTGTATTACTTGCTCTGTGTGGACTCTCCAGACCTCCAGCTCTTTAGGATGCTGATCACTGCTTTGTCATGGGTAAATGCGAATTCATGTTGAACTAGGGTGGCTAACCTCCAGATGGGGGCTGGATTTTTTTCCAGAATTACAACTGACTTCCAGATAGGGTTGCCAACCTCCAGGTAATAGCTGGAGATCTCCTGCTATTACAGCTGATCTCCAGCCGATAGAGATCGGTTCACCTGGAGAAAATGGCCACTTTGGCAATTGGACTCTGTGGCATTGAAGTCCCTCCCCTCCCCAAACCCCACCCTCCTCAGGCTCCACCACAAAACCTCCCACCAGTAGCAAAGAGGGACCTGGCAACCCTACTTTCAGACTAGAGAGATCAGTTCCCCTGTAGAAAATGGCAGCTTCAGAGGGTGGACATGACAGCAGCATATCCCTGCATATCCCTCCCCTCCTGAGACTCTGCCCTGAATAGGCTCCGCCCCCAGATCGCCAGGAATTTGCCAAACTGGAGATGGCAACCCTATGGATGACTAGCAGTGCCATCCTAAGAGTTACATCCTTCTAAGCCCATTAACTCTGCTTAGGGTTGCACTGTAAGGTGTTAAAACTGCAATATATTGGGTTCATAAATAGTATGAAAGAGAAAACCTATAGGTCCTGCACAGTAAATATTAAAGTTAGCATTCTGGTGCTCATTGATGCTGAGCATTATTTATATTCAAGGGTAATGTGTACTCAATGAACTTTTGCCCCAGGAGGAAGGCAGCAAAGACTTTTGAAATCCATCCAGGCAGTGGCTGTGTATTAAGGTAAATGTCTTTCTGTGATTATAATGATTTGGACAGTCAGCACCAAGAACTGGATTAGGGGTTCTCACTTAAGATCTGAAGATCCTGCTCAAATCCCAGCTGGACACACATAAAAAATAATACAAATTGTTTTTCAGATACTCAGCCTCTATACAGCATGTGGCTATTTAATCCTCAAGGTTTTAACTTTGGGGGCATCCCCGCCACACATGAGAAAAAGTATTATATCACATCCTGTTAATTTGATAGGATGTAATGGAAAATTTGGTGTCCCTTCAGGGTTCAGCATGTTTTACACAAACAGATAACAGGATAGAAAAGAGCAAGAGTCCAGTAGCACCTTAAAGACTAACAAAAATATTTTCTGGCAGGGTATGAGCTTTCATGAGCCACAGCTCACTTCTTCAGATACAGCTAGAATGTGAATCCATCTGTCTTTAAGTAGATAACAGGATGTGTGTTTTTGCTACTGCAAGAGACAACTGAGCTATAGTTTTGGACTGTGCATGACACAACTCCTGATACTATTTGCTATATTGAACAAATAGCATAACATAATTAGAGGTCTCTAATGGGTACTTGTTCCTTAAGCAACTGAACTGTAATTTCAGTTGCTTAAGGGACAATCCTTAATAGGTCTCCTTGGAAGTAAGTTCCATTTTAGTCAACAGGGCTTTCTCCCAGGAAAAGTGTTCTTAGGATTGCACCGTTAATCACTGAATGGAAATTTTAGTCTGAAAACTAAGGGCAATTTTTTGAAAAAAATCTTGAAACTGTTAGTTCTAGTATGCTATTGTAATACTGAAAAATATAAAAAATTACAAGTGGCCATTCTAGCAATTACTGATAAATCATAATTGACCCATTTTCTCCAATATTTCAAAATGGTATGTGTGCTTCAAGTTCTAGTAATACACATTAGGGATTCCCAACTTTTTTGTGTCTGGGAGCACATTTGGAATTCTGCATGGTGGGCACATCAACAAAATGGCTGCCATAAAATGGCTGCCACAGGAGGTGGAGCCAGTCATCAAATGATTGCCACAGTTTAACTTCAGTAACACAGTGTAGATCATAAGAACAAAAGAAAGGCCATGCTGGACCAGACCAAGGTCCATCAAGTCCAGCAGTGTGTTCACACAGCGGCCAACCAGGTACCTCTAGGAAGCCCACAAAGAAGATGACTGCAGCAGCATTATCCTGCCTGTGTTCCACAGCACCTGACAATATAGGCATGCTCTGCTGATCCTGGAGAGAATAGGTATTCATTTTTACTAGTAGCCATGAATAGCCCTCTCCTCCATGAACATGTCCACTCCCCGCTGAAAGCCTTCCACATTGGCAGCCATCACCACATCCTGGGGTAGGGAGTTCCACAATTTAACTATGCGTTGTGTGAAGAAATACTTCCTTTTACCTGTTTTGAATCTCTCACCCTTTAGCTTCAGCAGATGACCCCACATTCTAGTATTATGAGAGAGGGAGAAAAGATTCTCCCTGTCCACTCTCTCCATACCATGCATAATTTTATAGACCTCTATCATATCTCCCTTTAACTGCCCTTTTTCCATGTGAAATGTCATGTATATTATTTTAAATGAATATTACGACAAACTGATGAATAGATAAAGATCACAATGAACCGAGTCCCCCGATGATGTTATATTGTAATGTTTTTCATTGACATACTCTACACACTACCAAAGCTCCTTTTGCCTATGGGTTTTATCAGTGTACACAAGTTTTTGTATGCATCAGTAAGCTGGATGGGGAAAAAGATATGAATGACTGAAGCCTTGAAAACGTTTGCAGAAAGCGTGGAAATCAAAAGCAGAAGAAAAGTAAATTGCTAATTCGGTGGTGCTGCTCTGCACAGACTAAGAAATTTGGAGCCAAACATTTAGCTCCCCCCTATCAGCTGGGGGTTTGGTGTGTAGGATTAAGTTTACCTTACTAGTTAGCAAATCTGGGATTTGAGTAGTAAAGCGACCCGTTGTGATGTGGTGTTTCCATGTGTAAACTGGAAGTGGTGTCAGTGCGTCAGTGCGGCTGCGTGCGCGGTCCCTGCCCCAGCTCTGCCCCAAAAACCTCCCGCCGGAGTAGAGGGGGTACCTGGCAACCCTACTCATGTGGGTCTTTACTCATGAGGAGGTTAGTCTTCAAGAAAGGAATCCCTCCTCCTCTGTCAGGCTTGGTCTGAGAAAGGAATGTTGTGGTTTCTCCAGGTCCGGGCCTTGGCCAGCTCTATATCCTGTAAACAGTGTGTTTAGACTGCCCTTCGTGGGAAGTCTTCTAGCGCCCTGACAGCTCCTGGGAGGGGGGTTGCCATGGTATCCAGATCTACCCCGATTTGCCCTTTGCTCATCCATATATGCCCTGTACCGTTCCCATAGTTTCCATTAGTGTCCATTTGACTCTTAGCTTCTGTTAACCTGTGGATTTTCTAATAAATCAACTCTCTTTGGACTGCTTGTCTGCTGATGCCTGTTTATGGGATTATCACGGGACTAGAGCTCACATCCTCCTTGTGAAGTAGGGTTGCCAGGTCCCTCTTCACCACCAGCGGGAGATTTTGGGGGCAGACCCTGAGGAGGACAGGGTTTGAAGAGAGGAGGAACTTCATTGCCATAGAGTCCAATTGCCAAAGCAGCCATTTTCTCCAGGTGAACGGATGCCTATCAGCTGGAGATCAGTTGTAATAGCAGGAGATCTCCAGCTAGTACCTGGAAGTTGGCAACCCTACTGTGAAGACAGGCTCCTAGTTACTTGCTCCTCTATTGGCTTCCTTTCTTGTTCCTTTTTTTCCTTTCTCTTCCATTCTGGGGTCTTTAAACATAGAAGGTCACTATAAAACTGGACCCACTTATTGTCCCCACTACTTAAACAGCCCTTTAAGATGCCCCTATTCTCAGCCCCTGAAAATGGTGTGCTTATGTAGATGGGACCTGAAGCAGATACACTGTTCCACTCAATTGATTTTCAGCAGCAAAAGCAGCTAGTATCTTAGGGCAGACATGCATGTACCACTGGAATAGTTAAGCACACTCTAGGTGCATCCATCCAAGGCAATGGGAGCTTTCCACTCTGACAATCTGTACAAACGTAGAGTTTACATTTATGGTTATCACTTATCTTCTTGACTTTCCAGTAGCATGAATAGTTTTAACATATTCAAGGTTATATACTATTCAAGGATGCAAAATTGTGAAATGCATATCAAAGAGTTTCTGACTCACTCCTGTGTGGGTCCTTGGATACTTCGCCCACTCCTGTGAGTAAGCGATGGGGGTGGCTGCTTCAAGTTACTAATCCATCTCTCCACAACCCCCCCCCCCACACACACACACCTACAGCATGAACTCTTTTTCCATTGGTCCTTACTATTCTTTTATTCGTCCTCTGCTTCAGTTTTTATGGAGGCTGTTAAATGGCCCTCAGTGCGTCGCTGGTGTTGTCCTTCGTTCTGAGTTTGGCCAACTGTCTGTTGAAGCGAGGGCATGGTTGTTTGCCTTTAAGCTACAATTTAGGCTGTTGTTTTTTTAAGCACTGAGGGATATCTAGGGTGGTTTTTTTAAAAGATATGACTCGTATAGATCCTCATGGCAAAAAAGTTTTGATGAGAAATTGTCATTGATGGGCATATTGTGGAATATGATAACAGATCTTGGAAAATCAGAGGCTTTCTCTGAAATAAAAAAGCGTACTAAAGAGATTGATTATGTTCGCACGTTGTTTCGTGCTTGTCGCATTTGCTCATCTCAGTTCTTTGGAATCCCTCCCCCACGTTGCTTGCCTGCTTATGCCTATTTCTTGACAACTCCTCGTTTCTGAATTGCTTTTTTTCTTGCTATACTAACTGCTAACCCTTCTATAGTTATGCAAGGTAGTTACACGGACCTACCGTATTCGGAAAGGACCTGCCTGTGTTCTTCTGGTTCTATTTATTCTCCAGCATACTTGTTTTTGGAATGTCATTTTTATGATGATATAAGATCAAGTTATATTATTCCTCTTCTAACTAGTACCTCTGTGTCTGAATCAATACCCTATGTATTGACAGTGATCCTAAGGTTACATTGGCAGTTGCGAAGTTTATTTCAGTCCTTATATCCCTTAAAGAATAGATTTAGAAGTATGCTGCTCAGGATTTATGAATCAAGGAACTTCTAAGGAAGAAAGGATTATTTTAAGAAGCAGGACCCAGAAAGGGAATTACCTCCCTCTGCCCTGTGCTGGCATTACCCAACAGAGACTCTCCCAAGGAAGGCATATCACTTGAGGTATAGGGTAGATGAGCCCCATGCGTAGAGTGGTAAGTTGCAGTACTGCAGTCCAAGCTCTGCTCACGACCTGAGTCCAATCCCGACAGAAGTTGGTTTCAGGTAGCCAGCTCAAGGTTGACTCAGCCTTCCATCCTTCCGAGGTCAGTAAAATGAGTACCCAGCTTGCTGGGGATAAAGGGAAGATGACTGGGGAAGGCACTGGCAAACCACCCCGTAAACAAAGTCTGCCTAGTAAACGTCGGGATGTGACATCACCCCATGGGTCAGGAATGACCCGGTGCTTGCACAGGGGTCCTTTACCTATATAGGGTAGATGGCATAGACTGGCAGTGAAGCATGAGGAACAAAGAATGTGTGTGTGTATGGGGGGCCCCTCACTGCTAATGTTGCTATGTTGCCGGTAATGCACTGACATACTTCTGGCTATGCCATAAGTGACGTCAGCACATTGGCACATTTCACCGCCATAGAGTTTTGACTGAATGCTAGAGTCTGAATATTTCAGAGGGAAGACAGGCAGGCAGGAATGAAGCCAGAATGCTAAAGAGAGATCCTACCTGGAGACATAACATGGGTTGATCCCATTATAGTTAGCAAAACAATTCAGATATAGAAACCAGACTGGTACATATCCAGGCAGGAGGCCATGAGGCGAGGGGCTCCAGAGTATTGGTCCACACAATATTCTTATGATGTCAGTACGCTCCAAATGTTTTCTGATGTGTTTCAAACTAACCATATCAAACTGCATATTCAGACCACCTTCCTGTGATCCTAGATGCTGACTCAGCACTTTAAAAGCTAATATCCATCCCACAGTGCCTGGCTAATGCACGGTGAAGGCATTTTAATAATTCTTGCTGATGGCATGTCTGCCACATTGTCTATTAAAGATTCCTCCTATTCCTGCAATGAACTATGTCCATAGAAAAATTGCTCCCACAACTGAACAGTATACCTTCCATCCTAGAAGCTTGCTGTACAGTGCAGGTGTTGGACATAGTCAGTGACATAGGGTCAATGTTGGACATAGTGCTCCAAATGAGAATTAAAAGAGCTTGATCCCCCAAAATTCAGTGCTTTGGGATGGTCCTTTATGGTGGATGCTGTCCAAATAATGTGGTATATTACTAAGATACAACGCTATAGCATTTAAAATGAGGTAGGAATAAAAATGGCATTGGACAGCAAGTATCTAGGAGCCTTCCAAATCATGCTATTAAAAATTATTCACATATCCTTAAAAAACCTAATAGGATCACAACAAATATTTAATACATAACAAAAACTTTAAATGAACAAGGAGTTACTCAGTTACACAGGCCATAATGGATCTTGAATGGTGCTTAGTGGGCTACCTCACAATATCACCTGGCCCTGCCCCATGATGGTACTTGGCTCTGCCCTACAACATCACCTGGCTTTGTGGCCCACACTGTCTGAGTTGCCAAGTCTCATGTTCCCCTAACAGGGGCTAAGAATGCTGCCTCTCTGACTGTGCCCTGGGATTGGGAACTTCTCTATTGCATCCATGTTCCCACTCCCTTCTCAGGAGTGATGAGAGGTCAGAATCCTGACACCCACACCATGAATGGGAAATTTCTCCTTTGCATTCCAGTGGCTTGTAACTGAAACACAAGCCTCTAGGACGCAGTGGAGAAACTGGGTGGGGTGGGGGGATAAGACACCAACATTCTGACCTTGCCATCATCTGAAGCTTCGTGCAACCTCACAGCTGGAGACATGAGGAGGAAAAGATCGTTCTTATCTCTACCGCCACCTCCCTGGCCTGGCAAGCTTCTCACTGGGTTCCAGCAGGCATGCAGTGAGCAGGTTCTGCTGCCCAAGAGAACTGCTGACTTAGTCCCACAAAAAGCTTCAGGGGGTATCAGAATGCCAGCTCTCAGCTGTGACACGACAAAAAGCTTGCCAATGTTTGGCGTGGGGTGGGGGGCAAAGGCTCAGTCCCAGCAGGGAGTCAGGTTTCTCATCCCTTCCTTCCTGGGGAACTAATCATTGCACTCCTGCTGAAACCTAGAGGGAAGCTAAGGTGAGAATCAGAATACCAACTCCCCATTGGAAGTCAGTGTTCTGTTCATTCTCTCCCTCCATTGAGCTTAGGGTTGCCAACCTGCAGGTGGGGCCTGGAGATCTCCTAGAGTATGATTTATATGATCAGAAGAGAAACCAGAATAAGTCCAACAAGCAATTGTGAACTTTGTGCTTTGTGAACTATTTTATTGAGAATAAACAGAGATTCCCAGGATTACAACTGATCTCCTGACTATAGAGACCAGTTCCCCAGATGGAAATGGCTGCTATGGGGGAGGCTGAACTGTATGGCATTATACCCCACTGAGGTCCTTCCTGTCCTCAAACCCCGCCCTCCCCAGGATCCACCCTCAAATCTCCAGGAATTTCCCAACCTGGAGTTGGCAACCCAAATTGAGCTTCTCAAAACATCCTAGTTGTATCCTTCTTTCTGTGGTGAAATTGCTCACCAGGATGCAGCAAGAAGGTTGCCAAGCAGGACCAGAAGGGGGAGAGTCAGATCATTGCCCCCCGCCCCAGTACCAAACTCATATGCTTCCCTGGGAAAAGAGTTCCATAGAACCCAACTGAACCTGCTCTGCTACAAAGTACACCGTCGCTTTCCCTGCAAGCTATACCAGGTAGTTTACTCTGAGTGACTAGTTGCTTGGTAATGAGCAATACAAAGCAATCTGAGCAGCCTGGGGAGAATGACTGGAGGGTAAATGATGTCACACAGAGACTTCATTTGCTACCAAGCAACAGCTACTTATTGTGACCTGTGACGACAAATACTATTTTAGCAATTTTGGATGGTTTTAGACAGAATCTAAATTTATTATATTTCATACATAATGCAGACAAATTCCATTTTTTTCTAAAGATACCTGTGCAAAAACCTGCATGCATGAAATAACATTGATAAAAAGAACTTAGACAAAAGGCGGGTTAAAGGGCAAAGGTTTTTTTAAATCAAGTTTATTCATAATCACTGATCGACTGTCTAGTTTTCTCACTATTAATTTAAATGATTGGCTGCCAAGTGGGACATAGAGTTGACTGTTCTGTGTGGTGGGGTGCAGAACTAGGATTATCATTGGTTTGCACAAGAATGCACATGTGGGAAAGGCTGCCAATTTCACCATGCTATGCTGTTTGAATACACAGAAAGTAACACATTGAAGAGGTTCAAACTGCTCATGAATGACAAAAATGCTCAACAAAAATCAGCTCCCTACATACAACTGGTGAGAAGAACGTAAACTGAACAAGTAGATGTTTGAGCATCCCTAGTAAAATGCAGACTTCTTTATTGCATTATATGCTTAGGACCGATGATGTGTGGTTAGAGGTTTTAGGATTATGCTGGTCCTACATACATGTGAGATACCCTTGTGGTATCAAATCATAAGCTTGTTATTATAAGAACATTTATAAAATATGTGAATTATAAGAACATGTATTATAAGAACATGTATAAAATACTTACGGTATTTGAATTTACTGCAACTTGTGCTTATTAGATCAAGTTGTCTATGTTAAGATATGCATAGAAGCAACGCTGCAACAAAATTAATGTGCTTCAATATATAGTAGCAATTACAGATTTCCAGTGATATTAGGGTTCCATTTTCATAGCCAATGTCAATAAATGTAGTAAGGAACATAATTATCCCAGAGAGTTTGAAATTGCATACATAGATGTAACAGACTCTATTGTCTTATAAGCTATAGGACCATATTCAATTACATTATCTCTTTTAATAACACTAAGTGATTTTGCTCCTTCAGATGACACAGAGCATTCCGGTAAAACAAATGAAGCATTTTATTCTTCCTATTACAGGCATACGGGGACAATATCCCCAAAGGCCTCTGATTTACAGACAGGAAAGATTTTATACCGATACGCTGATATTTCTTGTATTGTGTTTCTTCTAGATTATTGATCACTGAAGAAAGATGTTGATAAAATATTTCTTACAATAGCAGACTCTTTATAAAACACGAGTTTACAGCTATTGCTGGCATTAACAGAGTTTATTGAGACAACAGGGTTTTCTTCTACATCACATTCACACATGCCATGCATATTGCTCACCTGATGATTCCCAGCTCAAGTGATAAACTACATTTGTGAATGAATGACCACAGATATACCTATCTAATGCAGTTTTGCCCTGCTTTTCCTACAAGAAGCTCAGGGCATACACACCTATCCTATTTTACCCTCACAATAACATTGTGAGATAATTTAGGGTGAGAGTGCATAACTGGAACAACGTCACCCAGAAAGCTTCATGGCAGAGTGGGGATCTGAACTTGGGTCTCCCAGATTCAGGCCTGCCAGTTTCCTGCTGAGTGTGAAGGATCCCCACCAGCAACTCCTGTTTCCTGCTCCTGTTTCCCACTGCTGCTACCGCAGCTGGGGAAAGAAAAATTATGTTAAAAATCACAGTCAGGCAATGGTGTGACATCATTTCTGGGGAAAACCCAAAAGTGATATCAATCAGCTCTTTGAATCATTAGAAACTCTATGGTTTTACTATAGAGTTTCCAACAATTCCTAGACAGGCATGATATCACTTCCAGTTTTTTTCTGGAAGATGTCGTGCTGTTGCTCGACAGCACCCCCATGTTCCCACCCCCCAGACTCTCATTGGTTGCCAGATATCCTACCCAGCAATCCTAGTGGCTGGCATGCCTATCCAGAATCTAGTCTGCTAAACACTGCACCACACTGGATCGTTCACATGACCTCACATTACCTCAAGTACAATGAACTAGATAGAACTGGTGATGATAGGATGTCAGGGACTGAGTATTTCTCTATTATTTTCTGACATCTTGTGCATCCTCCTGCAATCTTTAAAAGCTTCACCAGAAGATTGGGGGACACTCACATAGATAATATGATGTGGTGTGGGGGACTGCAGCAAGAAAGAGAATCAACAGAAATTGATTCCCTTGTACAAGTGATTCCCTTCCTTCCCTTGTACAAACATTTGCTCTGTTTAGGAAGAGCTCGCAAAGAGGGGACAGAGATTATTGCTACCAGTTTCTCCTCACAGTCCCCTACTTTGTATCATACTGTGTTCTCAAGAGTACCCTGACCCTCTGGAGTAAGCTGTGGTGTTCAGGAGGCTGCAGAGGAAAGCAAGAATGGGGAGAGATCCATCCTGTGAAATATTCCCATTTACAGTATAAAGGCTTCAATCCACTGCGTTTCCAGGGAGTCAGTTAACTTATTTAGTTGTTAGTTGAGTAATCAAGTGAATAATTATATTGTACCATGAATCCTTTTTTGATCTCCTCAGAAATAAAATTATTATTGGAATGGTGTCTTCATGGTGTACAACCCAATAAAAGGTATATTAAAAAAAAAGAAGAAGAAGAATGGTACCCAAAGGTAGAAGATCTGTGCCAATTATCCCAGGGCTGGCAAGATGATCCATAGTTTATACAGCTAGATATCTGTGACTAGTGCAGGGTTTATAGAAGCAGCAAAATACCTCCGAAAAGGGAATGTGTTGCCCAAAGCTATTCCCACCAGCTCCATTTAACACAGATTATGTGTTTCCTTCAGAACATTGCTGTTCCACTGGGGCTAAATCTACACTTTTGCATCTGAGTTTTAATATCATGAAACAGTTCCTTGAAATGAATCATTTACTGAATCATCATAATGAAGTCTGAAATTTTTATTGTTGTTTATTAAAAATATTTATAAACTGCCTTTCCACCATATGGGTCCACAAAATGGCTAGCAAGGAGATCAAAACATAAAACAATTTATTATCAAATTATCACAAAAGTGTCTTAAAATGCTCAACAAGCTCAGGGGTATAAACAGTATGCATTAGGCCCTATGTCAATCCAGTTCAAAGGCCTTCTAGGAAAGAAAAGTCTTTTATTTAATCCAGCAGGTCTGTGGGGGCAGCACCAATATCTCTTTCTGAAACAGAACATGCCACAATCTAGGCCAAAAAGGTTCTCCCCAAAGTGCCAAACATCAGTTAGAGTTGTTTCCCACATGGAGGCAACAACAGGGGGGGATATTAACCCTAAAAATCTAGAATAAGACACCCAAAGGTAAGGAATCATATGGGCTCATATTGTTACAAGTGATTTTGTGAATAATATATAATAAATATATAATAAAATGATGAGTACTGTGACTGAGTACTGTGAAAGGAATACTCCTATAGGAGCCTAAGATTATAAAGGCAACTCTGGATGAAATATACATAAAGAAATTTTAGACTTTACAATTTACAAATGTCAGCTTACTCAGTCTAAGGATTGCAATTTTCTTATACATTCATGCACTTTCAAAATGGCATAGAATTGTATTATTCGGACCACTGAAGAAGGCTTCACAGCCGAAATGCGTATGGTCTGAGCTGCGATATTGTTTCGGTATATTGTCACACTGTTGTAATTTTGTGTTTTTATGTTTATTTGGCATGTTCAGCACAGATACATAGAGGCTAGAACAGGGCTACATATACGTTGTTTTTATTTACATTAATTTTGTGTTTGTATTAAATTTATTATATATTATTCACAAAATCACTTGTATCAATATTAGTCCATGATTCCATGTTGATTCCTTACCTTTTGGGTACCTTATCCTATATGGAGGCACCATGTATGGCTCTCAAAACCTGATCTATAGGTTCATATATGTTGAGAACATCCTTTAGACACTAGTTATTTAGATCTTTAAAGGACAAACCCAGCACTGAGGCCAGACACAAACTGGACCGAACTGAGCCAGGGAACAAAAAAGGGAGTTGGTGAAACTGAAGTAGCATTGGCTAGATTTATATGATTGTTCCATCATATTCCCATAAGGACCCTTGTGTAGCCACATTTTGCACCAGCAGAACTTTCTAAATTGTCTTCAAGGGATATATCTTGTTCCCTACCTACAGCACTTCCATCTTGTCTGGATTACTAGTTATGTACTTGCAACGCTAAGTATGGAAATCAGAATTATTTTCATTGGCATCCTTACACTAAGCAAGTTGCCGAGAAATGTGATATCTAAGGACATAGCCAGATGGTAATTTTGCTCATTCCTACTTTGGTATTGTAATGTAGAACCAGGACAGGCATCATGGGAAGACATAAACAGCCTTTGTGGGACGTACCTGTGCTTAGTGTTGTCACTGAATATTGCCCAAAGTGACATTTTGAATCAAACTAGTAGGTTCTCATTCAGGCAAAACAAATGATTAGTGAAATTTCTCAGGAGAGTTCTGCACATTTACCCCTGTGTACATTATGTGAAGTCAAATGTGGAGTGTACATGCTGCATAAAACCTCATTGCCCCTTGACACCACTGAGGGATTGGTTGTGTGACAGCATCATCTAAAGCAAATTGCATGTTAGAGGGAAGCAATCAGAGTGATGCTGGATCTGAAACTCTAAGAATAGTGCTTGGAGGGGTACCCTAGATCACTCAAGTCACACTGCAAGGCCAAGGACCATGTATGCAATGAAACAGTTACAGTTTGAGTTGCCAACTTCCAGGCACTAGCTGGAGATCTCCTGCTATTACAACTGATCTCCAGCTGATAGAGATCAGTTCACCTGGAGAAAATGGCCGCTTTGGCAATTGGACTCTATGGCATTGAAGTCCCTCCCCTCCCTAAACCCCACCCTCCTCAGGCTCTGCCCCAAAAATCTCAATGTATTTCCCAACTTGGAGCTGGCAACCCTACCAGAGGAGGAAGTCAGCAGCAGGAAATGTTTAAATAAGTTTATTGTTGAAACTACATGGTCATAACAAGCATAAAATCAAAAAAGGAGGCCAGTGGCTCAGATTCCCTCAATCACCACTGGCCTGCCCCTGAAGAGAGGATATTGTGAGAGTCCAGGGTGAGCCTACCCTAGGGTTGCCAAGTCCCTCTTTGCCCCTGGCAGGAGGTTTTTGAGGCAGAGCCTGAGGAGGGAGGGGTTTGGGGAGGGGAGGGACTTCAATGCCATAGAGTCCAATTGCCAAAGCGGCCATTTTCTCCAGGTGAACTGATCTCTATCAGCTGGAGATCAGCTGTAATAGCAGGAGATCTCCAGCTAGTACCTGGAAGTTGGCAACCCTAGCCTACCCCAGCCTTTATTAGGTCAATTCAAGGAAGGCCAGGAAGGAAGGGCCAGACCTATATCACATCAGACAGGGAAATGGTGCTGGCCGGAGGGAGGGCCCTATGCTGTTGACAATACCAATCCTCTCTGAAATCTGAGACCCTTCCTGAGGGACAGCTGACAGAAAGGAGGACCTGGAGGGTGTGGTGGCTCTGGAACACGTCCTGGGAGAGGAAGAGCCAGACAGTTACTATTGTAGGAATTCTGGTCCAGAAAAAAAGTAGCTGTGTCTGGATTCTGGAAATACGTTGTTTCTAGAAATACTTTGGTAGGTCTTAGTGTTGTCCAGACAAAGGCTTCCTCAATAGGACTGGCTGGTAGCAGTGGTCAGCATTGGTTGACCTTTGCAGTCTTGCCTGTTTGAGGTCCAGACATGAAAAGTCTTTAGAACCTTTTGTAGGCTTTCCAGAAGGCACTCTGCAAAGGGCTAGTTTCCTCTTGATTCAGAACATCTTCCAGCATTTCTGATTTGTAAAAAATATGTCTTCTGCCACCTTAACTTTTCTACAAAGTGTGTAAAGACAAGCACAACAAGCCACAGTTAAACTCATACGGGCAAGGCTAGGAAGGCATGATAGAGAAAACGTTAAAGATGACTGTATTTTTATGCTGATGATATTTACTATAAGTAGGGATGCCAGCCTCCAGGTGGGACCTGGGAATCCCTCAGAATTACAGCTAATCTCCAGACTATAGAAATCAGTTCCCTGGAGAAAATGAATGCTTTGGAGGGTGAACTCTATGGCATTGTACCCTACTGAAGTCCCTGTCCTCCTCAAACCTCATCCCCAAATCTCCAGGAGTTTCCCAATCTGGATCTGGCAACCCTAGTTATAAGCTATTTCATTCACATAGACAGGCAGAAGAAAATGGTTAAAATAATACACGCATTTAATGTGGCCACCACACCACTGCTTGTTTGTGTGAATGACGATTCACTTCATTTGAAAGGAATTGGGGGTGGGGGAGAATCACACTTGTGGAATACAGAACAGTTTCACTAGAGTCACAATTTAAGTGTTCAGGTAAATTCCTATTTCATCTGACCTAGTTGTACATCTCCAGTATGAATGCAGCAAGAAGGATGTGATTTGCCTGAAGCTTTCTTTTTTATTTTCATGACAGAGAAGAAATAACAAAGGGAAATAATTTTCAGCTCAGGTGGGGATGCCACAGTAATCCACCAGGTTTGATCTCTAATACAGATATTGTTGTTCAGCAGCTTATATGAATAATTATCCAGAACCATCCATATCTGACTTAATTTTCCATCAGGATGTGCAAATTCTTGTATTAAATATTGGGTTGATAGCCACTCTGAGCCCAGCCTTGGCTGGGATTGAGCGTGGGATAAAAATCAAAATAAATAAATAATCATCCACTCCCCGCATCAACTTTTAGGGCCCAGGACTTCACAAGTCATCACACACAGTTTGTTCCTCACAGTTTACCAAGAAAGACATCATGACGAAAAATAATTTCACTTTGTTGAGCATGTCTAAGTTTTACTTTGTCTTGTGTATGTCCAGGTATGTAATAGTTAGATTTTGTTTACAGCAACAATACTCTTCTCTTCGAATTCTTTTCACTAAATTATTGTTTCCCTTCCCTCTAACCATGCCACAGAAGGCAATTTTATCTGTGTGCCTGCTCAGGCAGATGAGCAAGTGAGAGAAGATGATTTGGTCCCAGGGAGGGAAAGTATAACCAGCCTCGCGAAAGTCCCTTCTGAGTGCTTGTGGTCTAGGAGACAATTTGCTACCACACAGTTAGTTGGTGGGCATCAGCTGCAATAGGTCAACTGGGACCAAATCCTTCAGCAATTTAGGTTTAAGTCTACCCTGGGGCTTCTATCAGAGTAAGTTGGAAACACGATTGTACGCAAACTGGGCCAGTGTGGTTGCAGCTTTGTCGCTTGTGATGGAGCCATCAAAATGATGGGCTTAATTAGAATTTCAGCTGCCTTCCTTCTGCAGCAAAGAATAAAAAACAAACTTGTCTGAAGAAGGAATATAAGGACATATCCTCTTTTACACTCTACATTTATGTTAACTTCAAACTAAGGCAGATTTGCTTTGATCACAGGAATAAGATTACAATGGGAACAGAACCTTCCACTGGCTATGTGGGTTCAATTCTGCCTCCATGCTGTTTCTTGAAGTACAAACAGAATAAGACCCATAAAAAGTTCCCCTTTCCTAAACTCTCTCCCTTGATATTTATTGGATATTAAAATGTTTTTCATCCAACCTGACATAGATAGCACAATAATCATGTGGAGCCTGAAGAAACAGACTGTTGTGAGGTAAGAGGGGTGGTTTTTTGCTGTTCTCACCCACAACTCATATTTATACATGAGCCAACATGTTGCAGTGGCTAAGAGCAGTGGACTTTAATCTGGAGAACCGAGTTTGATTCCCCATTCCTCCACATAACCTGTGGACTCTGTAGAACCAGGTTTGATTCCCCCCTCCTCCTCCACATGTTTTTTGTTGGTGTAACTTTCCACCTCTGACAGGGGGTGTTCCCAGGCTGAAAGGGCTTAGGGAGCTCTGGCCAAACCCCCAGAACTGCCCACAATCACACCAGCACAGGGCCCTACCCCTCAGCAGGCCTGCACTATGGGGCTGCTCTGGTGCCCCAGAGTGGTGGAGCGGCTCTGGGAGCCTGCACTAGCTTAACTGGCCCTTACGCCAATGTAACTTGGACATACATTGGCATAAACGTCAGTCAGTTCCCTGAGCACATCCCCCCTCTTAACTTTTACACAACACCACTTGTTTCCCCCCCCCTTACCTTCTCAAGAATCAAATTAAAAATCCATGCACGTCATCTGCTTTCTTCAAACAACACCCTCTGGAACCTCCCTATTAACTTTGTGGGGATTAAAATAAACCCTTGTTGCATAAAGGTAATCTGCTTTTTTGCAGACCACTTAAAACATGCAGGCAAACTGGAGTTTGCTTTACTGCCACAAACATTTTTATATTGGTTTAAAATTATGTAGTTTGTCGCAATACCCCTTTATTCGGTAACTAAAAGTGAGTAACTTATTGTAATGCTTAGAGCTTATAGAAGATCCCTTATCTCAAGAGGCTGATTCTCAATGTGAAAGTTGTTTAAATAAGGAAGAGGTAGATCTAAGGGTGTGAAAATAACAGCAAGGAATGTGTATCGGGATAATAAACAACTTTTTATTTTCTTTATTATTTATTTATTTAGGTAATTTTACTGCCTTGCCTTTATTTAAAACTGAACTCAAGGTGGGTTAAAATAAAATATAAAACAATATGCAATTGTGTGTTCATGTGTTCAATTACCCCGCCCGCCCCCCCACACACACACCAAAATACCCTAGATTAGTACTTGCCAAGTGCAAAACCCTAATGAACAGAGTTTAGGTTTGTTATTATCATGCATGTCTGTATTAGCTTTCCATCAGGGAGATGTTTGAAATAAAAGGTGCTTCCAGACATGCAATTCCTCATGCATTCAAAGGGGGTAATGAAAGCATAGTATCAGCATGTGCGAATGAGTGCTTAAATGTCATGGTAGCTTGGGTTGAGGAGCTTTCATTGCAATCAACAGATTTTTTTTTGGTGGGATGATTGCACCCCTACTATTTTTTGGATTGCGCCCATTTCTTTTTGTAATATGGTGATCAGTGAAGGCTTATCTTTTAAAAAAAGGTAGGAAATAATATTTTCCAAAGATGGTACAATAGTATCATTAATGGTCTGATGATTTACAATATACCTTAAAACAACACCTTCACTGCTTTGTCTTGCTAAACCCTGGCTTGTTTCTCTATCCCCCATAAAATAATGAGGATGATGAACAACAATTCCCGGGTACCGTTTTGAGATACAGCAGAATGACAAAGATTTCGCTTTAGATGGCTTTGTCAATGCAGAAGCTCATTTGCAAACTAAATCAAGGAACATGCTAGCACCGTTTTCCCCATTTGGATAATTTCCAAAAAAAAGAATGGCATAAAATAAACATGTTAAAAATAGGGAACATTATTCCCCATGACATTTGCAAGTAAATGTGATTGCCAGTGAAATAGAGATGAAAGTCTCATTGATTTGAATTGGAAATCGAAAGGAGGCTTTCCTAAAGTTCAAATGGTACATCACAAATCACAGGAACCATTAATTCCAGCAAGCAGGCACTTTTCAAAATGGGCTCTCTTGATGTAACAGAGTAGCTAAACTGTAGCAAGGCAGCTGATGGGAAAGGCCAAATATGCTTTATTAATTAAGCCAACGTGGTCTTTACACCTTTTTGGTCCTGTGCCAAGTTTTCCTCATTTTGTTGACACAGCACACTGTTCCACATAATTTCTTTCCTGTAACTGAGAGGTCAAGTACAGCAGCTTCAAATCGAGAATGAAAGATCTGTCTTATTTATTTAATATAATACATCACGGAGTTAACAGAACTAAAGCCTTCTCCCCACCCCCCACCCCAACTAGGTTTTACACTTAAGATGTTTAGGAACAATTCCCTTTGTGTGTATTGGCCTTTCTGGGGCTCTTGTATCTCCATTCTTGTCCTGCAAGCACAGATTCAGAAATAACTCCATCAGGATAGGTGCTGTTGATTGATCATGTAGCCAATCAAGATTTGAGGATGGGATTGCAGTACTCTCTGGTTCTTCTTGATTTCATTATGGTGGAACCAATGATCTAATGCTGCTGGTTTCCAGGTTTTCTTGCCAGTTTTATCATGGGTTCTTCATGTGTGTTTTGGGTTTGTGGCCTGTTTGATTGACCGCATTACTATTTTAATTATTCTTAGTAGAAGCTGTCTCAACATGGTTTTTTGGGCAGCCTGGCCAGGGGTTGACTCTCTGCTCATGGCTGGCTCACAGGCTTGAGCCAAAAGAGCAGGTGCTAGAGCATACCTCATTGTAAGCACTGCATTGTTTCCCCATTATTTTTCTCCTTCTTTTCAATATCCCTCCCTGAACACAAATGAGAGTAATTTAACTAATGATAACAAACATCAGCAGAGTTCCTAACATTTATTTGTTTGCTTATTGGCACACCTGTCGAAATACCTGCTTTTATACAGCTCTTAATGTACAGGAGCATCCGGTCTCCAGAATGCCGCTTGCTTTTTTATCAGCAAGCTCTGTCTCTCTTAGAAAGACTTGGGTTTAAGCCAAAGGAGTGCTCTTGCAGCTCTCTTGAAAAATCAATCCACATTCAAATGAAAGAATTGCTATTATAAGAGAGAAACAAAGGAATGCTGCTTGACACTGCCTTTATATTTGTCACCCTCATACAAAATGAGTCCAGATTCCCAGAAAGTAATTTGCTGATTGATCTTTCCCCGCCCTACAGGTGCTCTGACATAACATATCGATTTTGCCATTGATGTTACATTTCCGTACTATTCAGCATACTTCTTCCGTTAAAATATGTCCTGAATGAAACACTGAGACTTGCTGCTAAGTAGTGAACTCAACAAAGAAAAGCCCACCCTCACCCTCAAAGTTTAAGACACTCTACACCTAAAATAAAAACATAAGCCAAGAAAGATTCCCCCACCCCCCGAGCTCTTTAGTGGCATCTTGTAAATTCTTTTAGACTCTAGCAACAAGTCACTTCCAATTGTTGTATACAATAGTTGACTTCATTGGACCCAGAGAAGAAGACATGAAAAACAGATCATAATTTTCTTCAACCAGCTCTTTTGATAAAGGACATTTCCCCCAGTGACATCAAGAAAATCTTTTAGTCTAAAATGCATGATTGGTGTTTGCTGATAGTGTAGAGAAGAAAGCAGAAGACAGGCAATATGAACAATGCATTCTAGCCAGCATTCACATTTCAGGTGGGAAATAGGGTTGGATCCTGCAAATCCCCTTCTTTCGGTCAGGGAAGAGAGTAGGATGTAGCACAGGGAGGTCTTGAGATCTACAAGAAATCAGCAAAAATGGCCTCTCGACAGACACACACACATATGTAGCCAGAACATGATCCCATGCAAGAATGGGCAGGCAATTTCTGACCATTCTATCCTTGTTTATCCCCTTGGACTGAATCTCACTCTCTTCTGGAGGATCTCTCAACTTCAGGAGCATATTTGCAGGGAGCACAAGTGCCCTTGGGTTTCTGAAGGATCTAAACCAGCATTTCTCAACCTTTTTACCCTTACCGAATCCTTGAAATAA
Organism: Euleptes europaea; assembly: GCF_029931775.1. Lineage (NCBI taxonomy): Eukaryota > Metazoa > Chordata > Lepidosauria > Squamata > Sphaerodactylidae > Euleptes > Euleptes europaea. The sequence goes on from NC_079316.1 coordinate 36,988,337, forward strand.
CATTCATGTCTCTGGGTACCCCTACATATGATTAACATATGATTAGCCTATTCATCACTATTTTTCGCAGAACCCCTAGTGATTTCTCGTGGAACCCTGGGGTTCTAGGGACCCCTGGTTGAGAAATGCTGATCTAAACTATTGAAAATGCATTTTAGTACAGGCATACCTTGTTTTATTGTGCTTTTCTTTATTGTACTTCGCAGATACTGCGTTTTCGAGCAAGTCTATCGGCATCTTTTTTCCAACAGCATGTGCTCACTTGGAGTCTCTGTGTCACGTTTTGGTAATTCTTGCAATATTTCAAACTTTTTCATTATTATTACTACAGTACATTTGTTTTGGACATAATGCTTAATAGACTACACTATAGTGTAAACATAACTTTCATATGCACTGGGAAACCAAAAACTCTGTGTGACTCATTTTATTGCAATATTCACTTTATTGCAGTGGCCTGGAACTGAATCCGCAATATCTCCAAGGTATGCTTGTATCATTTATGAAAACTGATGAAGAATAAGAGCTTTTAAGCTCATAAATCTCTTCCTTCAGCAAAAAATAACCAGAAAGCTAGCTTATGTGTGAAATCCATGCCAATATAACCATTTGACATAAATATTTTAACAAGTTTTTCCCCCCTGATGTATCTTATCACCACACTAAATACTGTGCCTGATAAGAATTCTCTGGCATTCAGCTCTGAATCCTGATAAACTGGTTAAAATGTTTTGGTCTTCTTTATAGTAACAGCTCTCATTCTACAGGGAAGCATGAGCGACTCCACAAAGAGACATCAGCAAAAATTGTATTCCAGCACCCCTGCACACAAATTTTCTCCCATCATAGTGACACAGAGAGATGCTGCCACTATTTATCTTTGTAATTTACAGAAGACAACCCCTATTGCCTCTTTTGAAGCCCACGGCAAAACATCCATTAGGTTCAAAGGGCTTAGGTTTTGCCCTGGGAATCACAGCCCCCCCCTCACAGTGTCTTTTTTCCCTTTAATTTATTCATCTGAACAATGCAGCACTGCTCTCTCGCTTTCATTCCACAGTCTACCTTCTAACATCTAACAATAATTTGAAATAGAAAGCAGTTATTGTGCATATTGTACTATGCCAAGTGATATAAAAAAATTGGGTTTGGGTGATATCAGAATAAATCTGCAGCTTTGTACTTCGTCTTTGTACTGCACTTATTTATCCTTGTGTTGTAAAACTAACAATTTTTCACTACAGATATGAGAAAAAAATGAAATCATACTAATGAATACAAATAGCGTGCTTTCTTTTCCTCCTCTTCAAAAATGTCTGATTTGGTGACTGTCTAAGGCAGTGGTTCCCATCCTTTTTTTCACTTGCGTACCCCTTGCTAGCTCATTTCTATAAATTGTACCCTTCTTATTACCAAAATGTTTGTAGTTAATATAGTTGCTGTTATTTCAAATTTATATTTCCGCCATTCTTTTTTTTTTTTTGCGTACCCCCTAAATGTTCCAGTTTGTACCCCAGGGGGTACACGTACCCCAGGTTGGGAATCACTGGTCTAAGGCAAAGGTTTTTAGTTGCAAACACCCAGGCACACTGCCACACCCATCTTAATGCAAATCTGTGCTAGAGCTAAATGACCAGGATTTGGCTTATATTAGTGGAAGAGATTTGGAAGCCTTTCACCAAATAAATTATCAAGTTGTGCAAAACACTTTGATACTGGGTTTTGCTCTAACTGTAGAGGCCCAGATGAGTAAGTTTCACAATGAACTTCCCATTAATACTGTGCTATGACATGTTGACTTAATACAAGTACAAAGCCCTGATCTGGATAACCCAGGCTAGTGTGATCTCATCAGATATCAAAAGCTAAGCAGGGTCATCCCTGGTTAGTGCTTGGATGGGAGACCACCACAGAAGTCCAGGGTTGTTGCACAGAATGGCAAACCATCTCTTTTTTGTCTCCTGCCTTGAAAACCCTATTCGGTGGCCATAAGTCAACTGTGACTTGACAGCACTTTTCACCAGCACTAGTACAGATATTGACCCTGTGCAACTGAACATTGTGATCAAGGTGCCGCATTTAAATACGTACTCATTCTCCTCTCTTCTTCTTCATCTGAGAAAGGAAACCACTCCTTTATTACAAATGCCACCCTTATGCCCCATAAATTAGCCTCTGTGTTATGAAAAGGGAAGAAAAGGGGAACTGTATAATCTAGGTTTCAATCTGATCCACTCCTCCCACCCCCAATCAAACTGACCTGCCATTCAGAAACAAGAATGACATTTTCCGTATCAGCTTTCTAGATGCTGATTCAGCTCAATAAACAAAGCTAAATCATTATTCCGAAACTCTAGTTTTATCTCTTAGCATTTCCATACAGTGTTTTTTAAAGTATCCTGGAACAATATGTGGATGACGGAAACAACATTGAAATTAAACAGTATGACAAAATTGTGGCTGTTTTCTTAAAGAGTTCCACGTTTGAACAATGTTGCTGCAGTAATTGATACTCATCCCCTGATATCCCCATGGCCTGTAAAGATTCAATTAAAAGTATGTTTCAGAAATTAAATTACGGTGTGGAATTAACTGAATGTATGAAATACTGCATTTGCCCTGGCGTTCAAAGAAAAGCAGTACCTAGCAATTTGCTTAATGGCTCCAAACATGTGATCTCAACTTAATAAATGAAAGTGCCCTCAGCTAGCAGAGAATCTACTGGGGAAAGATGTCCTATATAATCTACTAGCAGAAGAAAAGGATTAACTGATATTAATTTGCTGCACACCATGTAACTGTCAATATTTTTAACTGAGATTTGGCATAATCTCATTTCTACCGAAGGTCATTTCTGTCTTCTAATGATGTCACCATTTTACACATGGGCTGTTTTAAATATACTGGGGGACTCATGGAACTTTTTGTCCGCCTAACCATACTTGATTGTGGATCCACTTTCAAATCAAATGAAATGAAATCAAATCAAACCTTTATTGGCATGGATCTTTTAAATACTATATTCAATGATTAAAATACAATCTTTAAACAATAAGATACCAATAACCTAGTTAAAACCTCTGAGTCTTAAAGTTGTATATATTCAGTGATTAAAATACAATCTTTGAACTATAGGATATCAATAAACTGGTTAAAACCTCTAAATCTTAAAGTGCTATGTAATCAGTTTGATGGAGTTTGACTCTGTGGAGGAGCTTGGCACAGCGCTCCTAGAGAGGCTTCCAAGAATCTTGCTACCATCAATGTTGTGTGTGCATTACTTTCTTTTAATAGGTAGCGCACTAGGGCCACATCTGTTTGGGCTGGGCTATCCTTAAGTAATGGCAACAGGATGTTTTTCCCGCAGGAGCGCATAAAGATCGGAGTGTAGTAAAACGTGGGCTACCGATTTGGGTTGCCTCTTTGTGCAAACACAGAGCCTCTCTTTGTAAGGGATTTTGATGTATCTGCCTCTAGTCATTGCTGTTGGGAGTAAATTTAAGTGAGCCAGCATAAACTGGCATCTGGATCCACTTTCAAATATGCTCATCAGGATGAAGGAATAATATTTGCATTGACATTTCCTAGAATCATAGAGTTGGAAGGGACCACCAGGGTCATTTTGTCCAACCCCCTACACAATGCAGGAAATTCACAACTACTTTCCCCCCACATCCCCATTTACCTCTACTCCACACCCAAAAGATGGCCCAAAAAAGCCCTCCAGGATCCCTGGCGAATCTGGCCTGGAGGAAAATGCATGTATTTCAGAATGCATATATTTTCATACAAGGTTGTGAATCTGTATATATGGAATTGGATTGTTAGACATTGTCTTCAGCTTTGCAATCCACCCTTTTGTACAACCTAATTCTACTGAATTTTTACAATTTAATAGAATTCACCAAATAATACTAAAAAAACCTGAGGTTGAAATTCGCCTTTAAATTAGTGTTTGCAAAATTTATAAATTAAGGAGGGAAGGGAGCTTTTGTGGAGGAGAGGCTGAAGGTAATGAGTGATGGGCATTTAGAGGGTTCTCTCAGCCTGTGCCCTCCTAATTTATGTTATTCTTTGGGAGCTTGAAACTCATCTTTTCCAACATTCACCCTAGACTATCTATCTGAAAACAGCATTGCTTCCATGCAGACAGCATCCATTTCCATTGAGAGCACTCCATCACATTGATTGGCATGATCTTTCAACTCAGACTGGGCAACCAACAAGGGTGGAAGTAGCACATGTTCAAAAGCCTTGGAGGGTGGGGTGGAGTAGGGCTGTCGATTTGGTTCTGCCCGAACTGAAAAACAGCTGAATTTTTCCTGATTCGGCTGTTTTTAGTTCGGGACGAACTGAACTCAAAAATGGAGGGAAAACGGGGGAGCCGAATTCAGCGAGTTCGGGAGTTCACAAATAAATTCGGCAAATTTGGGGCGCAGCAGCATAACCGTCAGTAAGCAGCATTCTCCCCCGGCCAATCGGTGGCCAAACTGGGTCTTCTTCTGGCCAATCAGTCAGGATTGAGTACTGGAGGAATCAGCTGCTGCGCAGCCTGACCGGGGAAAGAAAGAGAGAGAAATCCTCGTGGGGGTGTGTGTGCACATTCGCTCCTTTCTGTGGCTGCAGGGGGTGCATTTTGGGGGGTAGAGACCCCAAACTTTCAGCGGAGCTTCAGACAAGCCTTCTTAAGAGACCCCCCAAGTTTTGTAAACATTGGGTCAGGGGGTCCCGAGATATGGGCTCCACCCCTTTTCCCTCCCTCCCTTTCCATTTCCATGGCTGCAGGGGATGCTTTTTTGGGGGTGCAGCCCCCAAACTTTCAGCATAGCTTCAGACAAGCCTTCTTAAGAGACCCCTCAAGTTTTGTAAAGATGGGTTCAGTGGGGGCAGAAATATGGGCTCCCCCTTTTCTCTTTCCGTGGCTGCAGGGGGTGCATTTTTGGGGGTGCAGCCCCCAAACATTCAGCATAGCTTCAGACGAGCCTTCTTAAGAGACCCCCCCCCAAGTTTTGTAAACATTGGGTCAGGGGATCCCGAGATATGGGCTTTCCCCTTTTCCCTATTGGGATGAATGGATCACCTGATCCTGTATGCATCTCCAGAGCGGCAAATCCAAGGCAAAACCTCCCGTGCTTAAATAGAATCATATTGGATTACCCATTCCTCCCAGCCCCTCCTGATGGAACAGAAGACAGCCACAGTAAGACCCCTTTGGGGGCTTTAATCTATAATTTTTCTCCTGTGTGTGTGTGTGTGTGGGGGAAAGCAGAGTCTGTGTGTGTGGGGGGAGGGAGCAGTTTCTGTGGGTGGGGGGGAGTCAAAGGGGGCTTTCGCCCATTCTGCCTGGGGTGTCCCTGGTTTGAGGGAGGGCTTCAGTTGTGTGTCCTCAGGTTTTCCCTCATTCATAAGATCGGTTAGGTCTATTTTATTCTTGCTCAAAACTGGTTTTCAAATGGTGATTTAAAGAATGCATTTGCCTGGTCCCGACTCGAGTCCGATGCAAAAGGGGAAATTCCACCCCCTCCTGCTCATTATGCATCGCTAGCTGCCTCTGTCCCTTTCCATGGTTTGCAAATTCCCAGGTGTCAGGTGTTGCTTTGCATGGTTGCAAACGTGTTGCTTTGCATGGTTGTGTTGCTTTGCAGTTGTGTTGCTTTGCAGTTGTGTTGCTTTGCAAACTTCTTCGTACCTGCCCCGCCCTTGCTCCCTGCAGCTCAGCTGTTTTTCGGGGCTGGGAGCTTTGTGCGTGGGCGGCAAGCTCTGCTCAGAGATGCACATTAAGGGTGGGGGACCCCTTTCGGGGCCCATATCTCAGCCCCCCCGACCCAATCTTTACAAAACTTGGGGGGTCTTGCAAGAAGGGTCCTTTGAAGCTCCGCTGAAAGTTTGGGACCTCTACCCCCAAAAATGCCCTTCCTGGAGCCGCGGAAAGGCACGGTTGTGTTTTTAATGGCTTTATTCGGCCAAATTTTTTCCCCAAACTTTGAATTCGCGCCGAATTGCATGGACCCAAAGCGGGGGAGTTCGGACTTCGGCATATCCCGAATCCAGATGGGCCGAATTCGGCTGAATTTGAACTATACTGATTTTTTTTTCCCAACAGCCCTAGGGTGGAGATCTTGCCACTTTCCCCTGAGATACCAAGGAAAGACGTACAGATCATGGCTGAGACTTATTCTGCCTCTCATCAGCATAATTGTCCAGCACAAATCACTATTTCCCAAACATCTCTTCCAAGTGTAAAGGACTCTGGGGAAGCATAGGAGGCTTCTTATTTAAGTGCCTTTACTCATTAAAGTCAGGTTCAGAGGCAGTGGCAGGTCAAGCAGGCTATAAGAATCCACAATCCACCTAAGGCTTAAGTAGCCAGAGGATAAGAGATAGCCATCAAGTCCATGGAGTGTGGCAAGTCAGGGTCAGGCTAGGAGGTAGTCCAGGTAGTCTAGGGCAAAGGCATGGCACAAGTACAAAACCAGCAGGGGTCAGGATCAGGAACCATCAGCTATGGACAAGTTACTCAAACTAGGAGGCTGAGCCAGGAGGGAGCAACTTTTAACCTTCAGGCTAAATTTTATTAGATCCTGCAGTCTAGCAGTTTAGTATCTTTCACCGAATCCTTCTAGTCAGGGTGTGTGTCCTCTTCTAGCCATCTTTAGAAGGGCACTGTGATTCAGAGGAGATTGGACCAGTACCTGTCTCTGAAGCTAGGCAAGTCAGGTAGAACCCAGTGAAAGGTTCTGCAGCTGCTGGCCCCCAGTTCAGGGTTCAAAGTCCCACAATGCCTGACAATTAAGGAGACATCCTTAAGGACTGGCTGTTTCTTTCTTGTCACCCCGCCCCCCGCACCACCAGCAGTGGAACTAGGCTTAAATTTAGCTGTTCACCTACACATCATGCTTGATTTCCCCTTCATGTATGCTAAACTTCACCAAAGACATGTTTTACTGATACTAAATTCTGTGTGAAATTATTTTTACTTTGATGGAACCTTTCTTCAGGGTATTGTGTTAAGACTTTGAAGTTACTTCACGTGGCATATCAAGTGAAATTAGAATCGAAGAGCTTTTGTGGAAAAGGCCACATCATTAACACAGGGTTTTTGGTTTCTCTTTCTAAACCCCATTTTTAAAACCTACAATTTGCCAACTTTAATCCAATCATACAACAAGGTAATCTGTCGAGCCCCTCCCTCAGTCATGTTTTCATAATATTTCCATGTAACCACTCTTGAGTAAATATTTCCCCAGCAGATGATGGATTTCAACACAATGGTGAAGTTCAGAATTAAAATGTTTACCCCAAAAGAAACATGTATCCAGTAGATGATCACCTATTTGATGGGATTAAGAGGATATTGTAATGTTTTCTCAAAATAAGATCCTATGAAAGTACTCATATGTTATATCTGTCTATTACATTTTCATCCCACCTTTCCCCAAGGAGCTCAGGGTAGTGTACATAGCTCTTCCCACTTCAAGTTTATCTTCACAAACACATTCTGAAGTAGGCTAAGCTGACTGACCTGACCCAGGGTCGCCTTCTGTGATCTGCTGATAACCTGAAATGGGCCAGATTTATTATTAGCAAAGTTCCTAGTAGAAAGCTTTTCGGGATGAGTGGAAAAGAAATAATGTCCATTGTTATAAAGGAAAGGGTGTAATGGCTGAAAATGCCAATGTTGCCCTCAAAGGGGGAACAAAAAGAAAGCTGTTTTTGTTAAATGCATTTACCTACCATTGTTTTATTTATCTCTGTAAATAACTGGACTGACCCCGAATGTTCTCATGTGTCACCCCTCCACAAACCATCCCAGATAAAGAGCGTCCAGTCCAGTCCTTCATACAAGCCTGTGTAGCCTGACTGAACCAACAATGTCATCTGCAGATGAATATTTGGGGGGGGGGGCAACTCTGTACCTCCCGACATGGAGATTTTCTTTAACTTGCATAGCTCTTATCCTTCAACAGACCGCGCTCCATATAATTTATTCAAGCCTTTTAAAAACCCCTATTTAATCTAGTAATCATCACTACATCTTGTGGTTGAGAGTTCTGCAATTTAATTAGGAATATAAATGTTTAAAGGTGGATTCTTCGTAAGGCCCAACACCAAGTGTCTCAACAGAGCCCTGTCTTCTCTTCATCCCTATGTTGAAATGCACTCTGCTAGTGATATAAAATATTAACAACAGATTTGGCAGTGGTTGTAAAGGGTGTTTTCACACTGTTGTCACTGTGGACTGATTCTTAGGATTGTAGTCATTATAGTTCTTTGCACCTGTCCTTTGCATTAATATCACTCCCCTGGGCGATGTCACCCTTTCCCCTGACCTTTACTGTACAAGTCACAAGTAATAAAAGGGTTTGTCAGGAGCCACTCCGGCCTTTCTGAAGGAAGCAGATCAACATTCAGCAAACTAACCAGAGCAGGCTTTGCTAACATATGCAACAAATGGATGGGGCCATTTGGCTAAGAGTATTCCTTTATTAATGAGATCTGGCCTTTTTAGTGAACTCGGAATGTAATTGGTCAGCAAATCAAGATTCTGTTTTTTTCAATTTTCTCATCTGTCAATAACATTTCATTCCTTCTGGAAATGTACTTAATTTAATAGACAATAAAGCTTCTCGGGTGTATGTCTGAAGGAGTCTTTCTGCTTCAGAAACATCTAGAAACATTATACATTATAATGGTCCATTAAAGCAGAGGTGTAATGTCAAATAATAAACTCTATATAGGCTTTCAAGCATGTTCTCTAGAATCTTCTTGACCATTACATTTTACCTGTTTCAGAAAGGGAAAAGATTAGATTCCTAAGATACTTGTTTAGGAGTTGGTATTTTGGCTATTCAAAAAGTGTAAAAAATAATCTACAATTTTTGTTTTACTTTTGCCTTGAACTTTCATATTTTACTACACTCAAACTCTTTCTGATCCTATTTTGAAGCAGACTCTCTTAGCTTTTCTCCATTCTTTCTACACACAACCAATTTTGCACAAGGAGTTCAAAAGACTGACTGCAACTGACTTTGTGACAAAGTAGTTGTCTGATTGTTAGCCTGTCACAATTAATTGTCTGAAGCTGGCCATGTAATGGAGCAATCAGATGATCATTTTGTTATGTGACCAGCTGAAACTATCTGCCTGCCATCTTTCTTTCCTTCTTCTTTCCTTCAGTGATCCGGCATGCATACTATTCCCTTTCTGAAGATGCTCCAGACCCATTTCTCATACATGTACTTCTTGCCAGCACATTTACTAATGCCTTGGAGGGAGTAAAGTCCCATAACCCCAATAGATAGGTTGGCCCTGTTGATTCCAGGCAGCCATACTGCAGTGGCTTGAAGGGAAGCTTGGCATTAACTGGCTTCTACAATTTCCATATCTGTCGACTCTGAACTTCTGTAGCTGCCATGATGGAACATGGAGGGTGTGATGGACAGCTGCATAAGGATGAGTTGTCCCGGTCATAGAACCTTGAGTGACAGGAGGTTCGAAAAGAAAGAACCTTAAGAATTCTATAAGTGGCAGTTGAGAGAGACCATTAGAACCTGACAGTTGATATCTGACTGTTGAAGCTGACGGTTGAGGCTGGCAGCTGGAGTTAGAAGATCGCATTAATTTAGGATCAAGAAGGATCTTGTGTGTGAGGGGACTGATTTGTGTGTCCTTCCATAAGGGAAACAACTCTTAAGAAACAAGAGTGATCTCTAACCAGTTCTAAGGGAAATAGCCCTAAGTTAAGGGGGTTGTCCCTAACCAGTCTTAAGGAGTAAAAATGGGGGAAACTATGTATTTGTTCCTAACTCCTCCAATTTAAGAACTATTGTTTCAAGAAACTTATGTTTATTCAAATAAGAAGTGACTACTGAATGAATTATATCTCTGCACATATCCAAAGTATCAGCACCTGTCAGTGAAAGACATAAGCTACATCCTGATTACAAAATTATTGTTTGTCAGTATCTCAAGTTCCTCATCCCTTCTGTATATTGCCTCCCCTTTTGCTTTTTGCTACACAAAGTGCTATCCGTTATACTTAAGCTGTTTCATTCGTAAGATGTGTACCCTGGCAGCAAGGTAAGTATTGTCCTACTAGGAACTGGGCTATAGCAAGAGAATGATTCATAACAGGTAGCAATAATGTGTATTCATGGCTGGTCCATAGTGTATTTTTAGCCAGTGACTGAAAGGTGAAACATTCCTTTGCAATACTCAGGGCTACTTGGCAGTTATATTGTATTCCAGAGACAGGTGCGGAAAAACTGCAAAACTTCTTATCAGTTCATATGCACTTTAGAAATGAAACAACCCAGTGATGCTGCATGAGGAAAAGAGATTGGATGGCTTCATCATACCATCATATGATGTATCTATTACTGATGCATCGTGTACAACTTCCTGAACTACAAAGATTGGTGGGACAGAATATCTGCATATTCCCATTTATAGCAAACACCCTGCACATATTAAGTTATCACATCAAGGAGAGTACTTTGACCTCAAATGCTATGCTACCCCACAGAATTCATCTGAATAAAGTCACTCTTTCAATAGGTAATTTGTGATTATATTACCTGTTCACTTTATTTTAAGTATTATGGTTAACCAATATTGTTAGGATTCCTTGTGTTGCCTCTAAATTTCAGATTTATTTTTCGATGCCCAAAGAGGATAGTTATAGTGAAATTATTACCATTGCAGCTTTTCACTGTTCATTGCATATGGGTAGCCATATGGATGCAAGCATTTGGAAAGAGGATTTGTCAGCTAGAGCGTTTCAATTATTTATAAATACACTGTAATACATTTGGAGGGTATCTGTATAGCAACTGTTTTGTTGCCAATGGGTAGAAAAGCTGTAAATGGCCTTCTGTCTGGGATAACCTGCCTAGACAAGGTCATGAGATAATGGCATGTGCATCACGGTATTTACTTTATGTACAATGGAGTCACTATGTCATATATCAGGAAAGAAACTACCATTTCGATTTGCGTCATGATTGCATGACATGCTAGCTCCATAAGCACAAATCCTTTGATTAAGGCCAGCTATCAGTTCAGTCCTGTAAAATAATCACATTCCAGGAGAAGGCTAGGGCCCTTAAAGCAACAAGCTAAAGAAAATGCACATCACAACCCCATCTGGGTTTTCCTGCATGCCACCTAACTCTTTACTGTCTAAATGTTGACATGATAATTACCTCAGGATGTATTCTCAGACTCACAAGCATAGGAGGCTTGGAATGAGTTTGCCCCACTATGGCGCAATCCCTTTGTTAAAGATTGCTATCCAGCTTTATGGATTATGATGAAATAATCTAAAAGTACATTGGACCAACACCATCACCCCCCACCCCCCACGTCTTTCTATTATATTCCTTGTCAGTTTTTGACTTGGTCAAGGTGCTCAGTTCAGTGTCCTGATTTGACTTGACACCCCACTGCAAAGCCACAAATTATGACAATAAATGGATCACAAGATTTATTGTCCTGGAGGTCTGACCTAAGACATGTTCTAATTGACAAAGCATGAATTCTATAGCATATGCGAAATGCGAACTTCACTGAACACAGTCTTAGCCAGGGCTGATTTTTAAAAAAAAATGTATCAGTATACTATGAATGTTTTTTTTGTTTATTTGTTTCTAGCATCTTCATGATATTTGTCCTTATCTCCTAAATAAAGACAACAGTCACCAAAGCATAGGTTAACTATGACTTATTAAAACATCTGAACTGTGCATTATGAAAACTCAATCAGTTCATGCAGCATACCTGAGAGGTTTTCCAACTGGGTTTGCCAACATTTGGGCAACCCACCCTGGCTCAAACCTCCATACAGCCAAAAGCCACACCTTGCTTTTCATGGCCTACAGAAAATTGTGCAGAGAAATAGGGCTGTTGAAAAAAAGAATTCGGTAAAATTCGGACTCGGCAAAATTCAGCCTGTTTTTATTCAGGAAATGCCAAAGTCCAAACTCCCCCTATTTGGATTCGTGGAATTCGGCATGAAATTTGGCGTTCCCGAATAAATTCAGCCGAATAAAGCCATTTAAAGCACATTCACGGCTTTCCGTGGCTCTGGGGGGGGGCATTTTTTAAGGAAGAGGTCCCAAACTTTCAGGGTAGCTTGGAGGGACCCTACTTGCAAGAACCCCCAAGTTTGGTGAAGATTGGGTCTGGGGGTTCCAAGTTATGGGGTATGGAAGGGGTCCCCCCATCCGCCCATTGGAATGAATGGGAGCAGGCAATCCTTAATGTGCATCTAGAGAGCGGCAAATCCAAGGCAAAACCTCCCATTGTTTCTCATTGGCTATTTATACATGGGAGGTTTTGCTTTGGATTTGCTGCTCTCTAGATGCACATTTCCCCCATCTGAATTTTCAAAACTCTGCAGGGGGGCTTATTGTTGAGATCTGGAAATTTGGATGGGGGAAATGTGCATCTAGAGAGTGGCAAATCCAAGGCAAAACCTCCCATTGTTTCTCGTTGGCTATTTATGTAAGAGAGGTTTTGCTTTGGATTTTCCGCTTTCTAGATGCACATTTTCCCCAGCCAAATTCTCAAAACTCTGCAAGGGGGCTTATTGTTGAGATTTGAAAATTTGGATGGGGAAAATGTGCATCTAGAGAGCAGTAAATCCAAGGCAAAACCTCCCGTTGTTGCGGACTGATAAAAGGCAGCGTTGTTTACAATTCGTTCCACTTTATCTTGGGAACAAAGTCCCACCGCAGCTCTTACTTCCGAGTAAGCAGGCTGGAGGATCAGGACTGCCTGCCCTTTCCTCTACATTTCGCTTCCTCCTGTCACCGCTTCTTCAGCCCTGGGGCACCCAAGAACAACAAAGACCAGTGGGGGGAGTTGAGGGAGGAGACAACGTGGCTGAGCTGTCACTGTCAGGGGAAAGGAGAAATCCTGAGCAGGGACACCCATGGGGGGGCGGGGAGGGGGGAATAAGCAGGATGCTGCATTGTACGGCACACAACACCACTGGCACATACACACATGCATGCCCGCTACACCCCATTCCCTCCCCCCCATCGTGCAAAAGAAGGCAAAAGCTCGGATTCAATGGACACGGCCCACAGAGACAATTAACCCTCCCCAAGCAGAACAGCCCTCCGCCCCTGCAACAAGAAGATGCAAATTCCAAACGAAGGAGAATGGGGCAGCCAGAGAGAGAGACTCACCAACCCACACTGACCTCCAGTCGAAGGTGGCAACCAGTAAAAACAGCAAAAAACACATTAGCGCAGAGGCAATCAACCCCCCAAGCAGAACAGCCCCCCCCTGCACGACAAGAAGACACAAATTCCAAATGAAGGAGAACAACAAGGCAGCCAGAGAGAGACTCACTGACCCACACTGACCTCCAGACGAAGGTGGCAACCAGTGAAAACAGCAAAAAAAAAAAAAAAACCAGCGCAGAGGCAATCAACCCCCCCAGCAGAACAGCCCCCCCTTTGGCTCCCCCCCTACAGAATCCCTCCCACATACACACACACAGGGAAAAAGTTATAGAGAAAAGCCCCAAAATGGGTCAAACTATGGATGTCTTCTCTTCCAGCAGAGCAGGGGTCAGGAGGAGTAATCCAATCTGATTCCAGCAAGCAGCAGCAGGTCAGCTTAGCTCAGGATCTCTCACGATCAGCACAGGAGCAGCAGCAATGGAAGGAATACAGACTCACACACACAGACTCTCTGGCCATTTATGCACAGGAGGTTTTGCCTTGGATTTGCCGCTCTCTAGATGCACATTTTCCCCGTCCAAATTCTCAAAACTCTGCATGGGAGCTTATTGTTGAGTTTTGAGAATTTGGATGGGGAAAATGTGCATCTAGAGAGCGGCAAATCCAAAGCAAAACCTCCCATGCATAAATGGCCTCTCTCTCTCTCCCCTCCCCCAGCCGCACAGCAACCCGGGACCACGCACATGCACCCACCACATGTGGATATCTCTCTCTCTCACACACACACACTCTCCCCCCCGGGCTGCGCAGCAACCCAGGACCACGCATACGCATCACCCTTATGGGGATCTCTCTCACACACAGAGAGACACTCTCTCTTTCTCTCCCTGGGCCCTGCAGTGGCCGGGCTCACGCACTCATCCGCGAATGATTGGCCAGAAGAAGACCCAGCTTGGCCACCTATTGGCTGTGGGAGAATGCTGATTTGGGGTCCCCAAGTTCGGCTCGTCGTCGTCCCCTTTTTTTACTTTGGTTCTATCCGAACTAGAAACCACCGAATCGGGGAAAATTCGGCTGTTTTTCAGTTCGGATGGAACCAAATCGACAGCCCTACAGAGAAATACTGTCCATCAACCCCTTCAACCTCAGACTGTGCATGTAAGAGATCAACAGGTGATGTGCATTATCAAGAACTTTACTGTCCTTCAGTGTTACTCCTCTGAAGATGCCTGCCACAGCTGCTGGCGAAACGTCAGGAAAGAAAATACCAAGACCACTAGGGCTGTCAAAAAAAAAAATTCAGTACAGTTCGGATTCGGCCGAATTTGGCCCTTTTGGGTTCGGTACGTGCCGAAGTCCGAACTCCCCCACTTCGGATCCCTTCAATTCGGCGGGAATTCAAAGTTCGGAAACAAATTCGGCCGAATAAAGCCATTAAAAACACAACCGCGCCTTTCCGCGGCTCGGGGGGGCATTTTTGGGCTTAGAGGTCCCAAACATTTGGCAGGGCTTCAAAGGACGTTTATTGAAAGACTCCCCAAGTTTTGTAAAGATTGGGTCAGGGGGGGTTGAGATATGGGCCCTGAAAGGGGTCCCCCCCACCCTTAATGTGCATCTCTCAGCAGAGCTTGCCGCCCACGCACAAAACTCCCAGCCCCGACAACAGCGGAGAAATTAGCAAAACAACTGCAAACACAACCTTGTTAAACAACACCTTTGCAACACACAACTGAAACCTCCCCCCTCAAACCAGGGAGCGAGAGACTCGAGGGGGGACACACACCCCAGGCAGAACCGACAAAAGCCCCCTTTGGCTTCCCCCCCACCCACAGAAACTGCTCCCTCCCCACACACACACAGACTCTGCTTTCCCCCCACACACACACACATACAAAGGAGAAAAATTATAGATTAAAGCCCCCAAAGGGGTCTTACTGTGGCTGTCTTCTGTTCCATCAAGAGGGGCTGAAGAGAGGACTTGTAAATAATCCAAGATGATTCCAATTAGGCATGGAACGTTTTGCTCTGGAGAAGATGCACAGGATCGGATCCATTCATCCCAATAGGGAAAAGGGGAAAGGGGAAAGCCCATATCTCGGGACCCCCTGACCCAATGTTCACAAAACTTGGGGGGTATCTTAAGAACACTGGTCTGAAACTCCGCTCAAAGTTTGGGATCTGCACCCCCAAAAATGCGCCCCCTGCAGCCATGGAAAGAGAAAAAGGGGGGAGGCGATATTTCTGCCCCCACTGAACCCATCTTTACAAAACTTGGGTAGTATCTTAAGAATAATTCACTGAAGCTATGCTAAAAGTTTGGGGGCTATATCCCCAAAAAAGCGCCCCCTGCAGCCACATAAATGGAAAAAAAGGGGAGGGAAAAGGGGGAGAGCCCATATCTCGAGACCCCCTGACCCAATGTTTACAAAACTTGGGGGGTATCTTAAGAACACTGGTCTGAAACTCCTCTCAAAGTTTGGGATCTGTACCCCCAAAAATGCGCCCCCTGCAGCCATGGAAAGAAAAAGGGGGGAGCCCATATCTCGGGACTCCCTGACCCAATGTTCACAAAACTTGGGGGGTATCTTAAGAACACTGGTCTGAAACTCTGCTCAAAGTTTGGGATCTGCACCCCCAAAAATGCGCCCCCTGCAGCCATGGAAAGAGAAAAGGGGGGAGGCGATATTTCTGCCCCCACTGAACCCCATCTTTACAAAACTTGGGTAGTATCTTAAGAATAATTCACTGAAGCTATGCTAAAGGTTTGGGGGCTATATCCCCCCCCAAAAAAGCGCCCCCTGCAGCCACATAAATGGAAAAGGGGGGGAGGGAAAAGGGGGAGAGCCCATATCTCGAGACCCCCTGACCCAATGTTTACAAAACTTGGGGGGTATCTTAATAACACTGGTCTGAAACTCCGCTCAAAGTTTGGGATCTGTACCCCCAAAAATGCGCCCCCTGCAGCCATGGAAAGAAAAAGGGGGAGCCCATATCTTAGGACTCCCTGACCCAATGTTTACAAAACTTGGGGGGTACCTTAAGAAGCTTCATCTGAAGTTCCAGTGAAAGTTTTGTGTCTGTACCCCAAAAAATGCGCCCCCTGCAGCCACAGAAAGGAGCAAATGTGCACAAGCACCCCCCCACACACACACAAGGATTTCGCTCTCTCTCTCTCTCCCTGGCCGGGCCGCACATCAGCTGATTCCTCCAGTACTCAATCCTGACTGATTGGCCAGAAGAAGACCCAGCTTGCCCACCGATTGGCCGGGGGAGGAGAATGCTGCTTACTGACGGTTATGCTGCTTACTGACCGCCGAATTGGCCGAATTTATTCGCGAACTCCCGAACTCGCTGAATTCGGCCCCCCCGGTTGCCCGCCAGTTTTGAGTTCGGATCCGTCCGAACAGAAAAGCACCGAATCAGGGGAAATTCGGTTGATTTTCAGTTCGGGCCGAACTGAATTGACAGCCCTAAAGACCATGGTTACACAGGCCGGATAACCTACAAGAACCAATGAACTCTGACCATGAAAGCCTTCGACAAGACTATGGGGGATTTCAGAAAGGGGAAAGAGGAAATAGTGGAGGAGGGGGAAATAATATTTTCCTGACCCCAAATTGCTCCGTAGGGTACTCTTTGCCCCATTGGGGAAGTACAGGTGTACCCCATCAGCTCATGTGGAGCCTCACCCAGTAAGGCACATAGCAGCTCCCCAAGGCTGTTTCAGGATGGGAAAACAGAGCAAGGGGAGATTACAGCCTCCTCTCCTCTTATGCTACAGTCCTGATCCCAAGTAGGGCCTAGTCATGCCTTCGATTAAGTTCCCAGCGCAATAACATATTTGATTGTGAAGATTCTGGGGAAACATAACATGCAGTACTATTTGTTGTGTATGGTTTCTTGACATCAATGGGATTTACTTCCAAATAAAATATATTTGGGGGTGTATTGTTATTCCAAATTTATGGTGTTGTTTGGGTTTTTCACCTGCTAAGGCAGGATCTTAACTAACAGCAAATAAATTATATGTCAACAGCCCTTGGTATTTGAAGTATCAAAGAGACTCAACTACCTCTAAATTCCTTTAGTCTTTCTAAATTTTTACATCTCTCCTCTGTCATTTCCTTCTCTCTCTTTTTCTATTTTTCTATCTATACACAAATGCTAATGTAAAAGGGAATGAAAGCAGCTTCCCCCTCCGCACCCCCCCAGAAGTAAGACATGCTCTTACACTTGCCGATGGGTTGGTCTTCGATGTTTGGCTTGCCATGAATAATGAGAGGTTGAGATGACAGCTGTTCATTACAATTACTTCTTCCGTACAAGAGCTTAACTCTGCTAGTGCCCGGCTGGCCCATTTCTGTTAGCTCTAGCACAGGATGAAAACTGCTGCCAAGCTCCTCCTCCTTTACAACATCTGTCTACTTATTCCCAGCAATGAGCAAAAACAAAGCTGCACATGGTGTCATTGCAATGCTACAAACAGGACAACATTCTTTGCGGCTACATTCCTTTTCTTTTTCCATTCAGGCGCTCTCTAAATGGTAATGCATAAACATTCATTAACGAGCATTCTCCCTCCCTCCCTATTAGGGACATGCACCTAACAAAAATGGATTTTCTGGAGGGGTGGAGGAGTTATTTTTCAACCAAATTGCACCAACTTTGCAGTAGAGCTGCTGGTGCCTGACTGTTAAATAATCCTCAACAATCAAGGGAATTAGAACAAAAAGGTTCAATTCTATGAGTTCCTGAACAAGGTGTTCCCAGCAATATTCCATTTTTTCCTATGGGGGGGGGTCTATTCTTTCTGCAGGACAAAGAATAGCCAGTGACACAACAGCAAGCAAAGCAACCACTGGCCAAATGCCTCTCAAAACAGGCAGAAACAACGCGCCCAAAGAAACAATGCAGAACCAGGGAGTCCCAGCAGAAGTGTGGGACAATGTGACAAGCCTAACACAACAAAGGAACAACCTGAGAATCTACCCCAATGTCAAACCAGAGAATCCTCCAAGCCAAACATAATAGGAACTCTGTTGTAAGCTCAGCAAATGTAAAATTAGACAATCCAAGCCACTGTACAACCCAATAATTTAGGGTTATGTTAAACCAGAGAATCCACTGCAAATCACAAACCCGACACAAACCAACTGGAGCAAAGAACACAATGTTGCAAGACCAACAAAACCAATTTCAAAGGACAGAATCAAAGCCAGTACAATAGGGTAAACTGATACCAAGTCCTGGGAAGACACAGACACACAGTTAACTTAAAGAAAAAACAGTGCTGGGAAACTTAAAATGCTGGCTCCCGATACTTTACTCCCGAATATTTCTGGGATTGTTTGGAACCCATCTCCCAGTATCTAGAAGCTAAAATGGTCAAACTGAGGCTATCATACTTTGATCACATTATGAGAAGACAAGACTCCCTGGAAAAGACAGTAATGCTAGAAAATGTTGTAGGCAGAAGGAAAAGATGAAAGCCCAATGTGAGATGGATTGACGTAATCAAGAAAGCCATGGCCTTCAGTTTGCAAGACCTGAACAAAGCTGTTAATGATAGGACATTTTCAACCCATTCTTGAGCTTTTGGTGGCCAGAGGCGGCATGGCTGTGGCATGGCCGCTGCTGTGGTGCTTCCAAAGCCGTTTCACGGCTGCCAAAAAAAAGGAAAAAAGCCTTTTGGAGGCTTTTTTTGTAAAAATGGCCCTTTTTGCCCCATAGAGAACAGCAATGTTGTGCCTGCTAAAAAGCAGTTGCAGCAACGCCATTCTCAGCACTGGCGTTCTGGGCCAAATGGGGACAGGAAGCTGCCTATAGGCAGCTCCACCCCCGGCACACCCAGGGGATTCCAGAACGCCGCCCCTCGGGATGCCAGCATGGGCCTTTACACCAGTGGGACGCTGGCGGAAGACCCGGCTGGCATCCCAGGGCAGCGCTGCCGCACCTTCCCACCAGCGTTGGGGCCACTCACAATGGTGTAAGTAGCCCGGGCGCTAACATGGGGGCGCCCAACAGCGGCGCAGCCCCTTCTTGGCCTCTTGAGGACTTTCATCCTCAGAAGTCAGGAATGGGCTGTTTGGAGGTCATTAATCCAGAGGGTTGCCATAAGTTGGAAGCAACTTGACAACACTTCACACACACACATACATTTCCTGGTATCTCGAAAAATCCCAGATACCATCTGGAGACCTGAATATATCCAGAAAATATCAATAAGGTATTTTCTTTTGGATATATATTCAGACTGGGTATATCCAAGTGCACATCCGCACTGGCTATGTGATAACACATACCCCCATAATGAACTCATTTAGATTTTTGTTGTTGTTGATGTCTCAATTAAATTATCCAAATACGGTAAGTAGGCCGCACAGCTGGCTACTGTGAGGGGAGTTTTTGCAGTCAGGCATTTTTACAGTTGTGCATTTTAAAATGTTATTACCAGCTGTTTTAAAAATAGAACAACGTACAGGATGAACATGGCAAAGTTGAGTGACATATGAAGTTCACTGTCTGAATGTCTGCTTCAGCTACAAATATTCTGGCAGGCAAAGCTCTAGCACCATGAGTGCCCGCAGGTAAGCCAAAAATACCCAATGTCATTACTGCATTGTGAACTGATGCAGCTGCTCTGACATTAATATCCAGAAGTAAAGCCCCCAGCAATTGTTGTACTATGATATATTAACAGTAGGCAATATACATAACTCAAAACTAGCAATGAACGCATTTCCAGTAATAATTGAAACAGTTTCTTGTTCCATAGAAAATTTGGGACTGCAAATGATGATGAAATAAACACTGCTAATTAAAAAAAACCCAGTGAAATGTTCAGACACAGAAAAGCTTTAAAAAGACAACATTATTTTATTGGGTTTTCTCTTAATCACCATATGAATCGGATATTCTTTGCATGAATGCTGAGTGCTAGACTAAAATTAGGTCAGCAAGAAACAAAGACTTAACTGTATGCAGAGGATAGATATCTTAATACTAGCTTACTGGGAAAGATTTCTTCTCAGGTGTGTTTTCCCCCTTAGAATTAGCCTCTTGTAATAATCTGTGTTGCCATAAATTGTGTCCTGCCAAAAGTATTGTTAATACCATTGTCATTCATCAATGCATTACTTTTCCTTCCACTCCTGAAATGTTTTAGGGCACATTGTGCAGTGCAAGGATGTGCTGTATGCGCTTCTTCTTGTATGCTTGTGTTAAGTGACATCACCATTTTAATAACTGTTTAGAAATAACTACTGCACAATTCTGAAAAGCAGTACCTTTCTGAAAGCAAATTTATGCTGCGGTCTTATGCATAGGCATGTATCATAGTGAAATAATAACCTGAAATAGCCACCTTGAGATTTTTAGGAAAAATCCAGGCTAACTGTTCTAAATAAATAAAAGAAAGAAATTGATAAAATAAGCTTCCTGGGCAAGATGGCAGCCCAGTGTGCTCTTTTTATACAACATTAGCAGAGCAACTGTGTGAAAATATGCCAGCTCCTATACCCAGGACACCATCAGCTCCTCATAAAACACTTCCATATTGGAATTCCAAAGGTCTACTGTCAACTACAGCCAAACACGTAATCTCAGTAGGGAAAGCAAATCAGTGTTCATTTAGCAAACCAGTGTCATTTAACTATGCTCAGAACAATCTAATTTCTTCAGTGCTAATTCTTCCAGAGGGCCCCGTCTCATTAGTGTTTTGTGACAAAAATAAACAGGAGTCTTGTGGCATCTTCAAGACCAGAAAGTGTTTGCCCCAGCATTAGCTTTCGAGGGGGCTATCGTTCACAAACATTTTGATGGAAATTTAAAAAAAAATCCTTGTTAAGAAGTTAAGAAGAGTCTTGCTGGACCAGACCAAGGCAGTGTCCTCTTTCACACAAGGGCCAACAAGTTCCCCTGGGGTGCCAGCAAACTGAGCATGGAGGACAAGGCCTTCCTAACATTGGTGTTGAGAAGTTATTTGTGTGTGTGTAAAGTGCCGTCAAGTCGCAGCCGACTTTTGGCAACCCCTTTTTTGGGGGGGAAGGGGTTCATGGCAAGAGACTAACAGAGGTGGTTTGCCAGTGCCTTCCTCTGCACAGCAACCCTGGTATTCCTTGGTGGTCTCCCATCCAAATACTAACCAGGGCCGACCCTGCTTAGCTTCTGAGATCTGACGAGATCAGGCTAGCCTGGGCCATCTAGGTCAGGGCTAAGAGGTTATTTACTACCCCTTAATGTGGAGGTTAGTTTTTAAAGGGTCACAAGACCCCTACTTCATTTCTTCCAGCTACACTTCACCAGACAAAAGAGATATGGCTCCAACCAGACTACACAAACCTCCCTACATCCACTTACCAGTTGTGAAAATGCGGTAAAGCAAGCCACCCACCCTCCTAACTGACGGAGTTATTCATACGTGCTTGACCATCACTCGATAGCTTATCACTCATAATATAAAAAAGCTGACTGTCCCCATTGAAAGGTATATTGTTTAAAGTAATGCAACATGAAGTGGTGTGAAATGTCTGTAATATATATGAAGTCTGATGGCTCTCTCAGCTTCAGCTCAGCATGGATGTTTCAGTCATTGAGCCACATACAGAACATGTACATTTTGCCACCCAACAAACACATCAAGAAAAAATATTTTGCTTCTTCTAAGCAAAAAAAGAGGAGGGAAATGCCAGAAAACCTCCTGTACATTATACGTTCTTCCTCTCCTCTGCTGCCAAAGCACCCAACTAACCAACCACGCACACACACACACACACACACACACACACACAAACGGCTGCTGCATAGGGAGCAATGATGCTGGTGTACCAGACAGGACCGTCTGGAGATTAATAGATAGTCTGTTCACTGTTTTGTTCCTAATCTATCAAGCACTCAAAACCATGTCCTGTATATAATTAAAACTAGGCTCTCCAATGTGCTTGGAAAGAATAGACTTCTTCCCAGGCCAGTCCAAATAAATGCAATACCCTCCGTTATTAAAACATTCTAGATCAAACAGAGACAAACTTCTTTAGCACTGAAGACCATGTTGGAACTATGTTACAAGTGTGATTGCTGTGCCTGATTTGCATGTAAAATAAGCATAATCTGTATATCATTCACATGTACCTCGGAGAATGAGCCACAGCTGGGGAACATAATTAGATCTATTATTCAATATTCTTATTCTGAAAACTGTTTAGCTCAAATATGAAAAAAATGAGTTGATTCTTGGCATGTGTTGGGGAGGAATAGACAAAGTTCATACCCTTAGTGCTCTCAATCATTGGCTTTTATGGCAAATGACGACTTTATTTATGTATAGTGTTCATTGTTCACTGCATGTTTGAATCACTAGATTGATACTAAAACTGGAATTCTATTGTTCTAAGAATATCCCCACATTTTAGAAACATTATTAGTGGGAAAGCCACAGGAAAAAAACTCCAGTGAACTGAGGACCTTCTGCATGCAAAGCATTTGCTCTCCCGTTGAGGCACAGCTGTTCCCTCTCCATGTAAAGGATCTCAGGGAGTTGATGTTGAAAAGAACTTTCTTGGCCCAAGAGCCAATGCTAGTCAAAATGGGTGGTGCCAAAACAGATGTATCCGTGAAGCTATAGTTAGTGGAATGGATCTATGGGATCCAATCCCTTGTGTGACGTGGCTCTTAAGCAATCAAGTGTACATGCCTTGCCTATATGAAAAATGTGAACCTTGCTTTAAAAGTTGCTGGCCCGGACTAGCCCAGTTTTGTCAGATCTCAGAAGCTAAGCAGTATCAACCCTGATTAGTACTTGGATGGGATGACCACCGAGGAAGTCGAGGGTTGCTAAGCAGAGGCAGGCAATTGCAAACCACCTCTGTTCGTCTCTTGCCTTGAAAAGCCTATGGGGGTCACCATGAGTTGGCTGCAACCTGACAGCACTTTTCACCCAAATTAGATGAACACAATCCCAGCCACGTCATCATTCATGACTCTCCAATGGAAACATAAATTTTAAAAAATCCCGAATTGTATTTTGTTATAAAAATCTTGTTATGAAGAATAAACACTTTTCATTTAAAATACTTGATAGTATACAAATGTTCAGCCCTCCCATCCAGAAATACACTTTCTGTGCAATCCCACATTCATTTGATCAACAACAACAACAACAAAAGTCTCAATGTGGCATTTACATGCAAGCCTTCACTGTAAAGTTCACCAGTGCAGATTACACCACCAGTGAAGCAAACCACTGCTCACTTTCCAAAGTAACTTGCATTTTCAGTAGTGGGGAACTGCAGCACCAAAAGCTACCAAGAAACCATTTAGGTATAACATATTTACTTGGGGTTTTTTTGAGTCATGACCGAACCCTTCAATCCTTGATGGAGACCAGCCCTTGAAAACCAGGCTTCTCTGATGGTGCCTATGACAGATGTAATTGGAAAAAACAAGCTCTCTGTAAGCGCCAACAAAGTTCTCAGAGCCAGTGATAAAATCACCTGTCTACATGTGAGATTCTGGGTTGCAGCTGAATCCTTGTCAGTCCACTGGCAAGTGAGGGACCTGTGTTTAGGCTGTGGTGTTTATTTATTAACTTCATTTATACTCCACCTCTCCCCCCAGTGTGGTCCCAACACTGCTTACATCATTCTTTTCTCCTCCATTTTGGCCTGTTCTTTCATGGGGCCAGGAAGTGAGAAGACAGAGTGCCTTCCTTCCATGTTGCCTGATGGACTGGCCAAATCTACCTATATGCCAGGAACAGGTCTTGCTGTTCTCTGCAGTTGCACTGTTCACTATCTGCACTTCTAGCGGTCAAGCCAGTCTATGAGTTCATCTGTCACATTGGCCTACTTGCTCTCTTGAAATCCAATGTTAGTCAATTGACAAGACATATCAAGGTACCAGGCAGACCTGGCCTTTTCATCTTTAACCAACCATGCAGACTGTGTGTCTACGGAAGATTCCTAACAGGCCTATTTCCCCTTGACCAATTATTCCTACTGGTTAAATATTGTTACCGTTTTATTGCTTCTTCTTGTTTCCGGCGTTTTTCGTTCTTTTCTTTCAAGTATGCCAGGTTTGTTTCATTCCTCATGCGATCGTTCTCTCGAGCAATGTCGGACGCGTTCTGTATCACCAAGCCATCGTAGGCCTTCATGCCCATATCTTCAATATACTGGAGAAAAGTGTCCAAAGTGACCTCCTCCTGATTAGAACTCATCATCTTGTGGAAAATAATAAACAGAGGCAAACACTTCCTGTGAGATGACAGAACACAAAAAACAAGCCCAGAAAAATAAATTGCTTTCTGCTTGCTAGGTTTTTTTTTTTTTGAGTAAGTAAGTAAGAAAGAAAGAGTACATCGACAGTTTGGAAATGTGACTGAATTTATAGCACGTGGAGCTCTTTTGTTTCCTTTAGCACATTAAATTTTGTAAGACACCCTTTCTATGGTTTTATAGAAATATCAATGTATGGATCTTGGCTGCTGTCCAGTGATGTGTGCACATCCGATCCATACATGCATCCAAGTGTATTAGATTATCCTTATTCCAACAGTTTCCCAAGCCAAATGCATCAACCTCTGAACGCTCCCTTGAGTGCTAATCCATATATTAACTGGTGCAATGTTCTACCAGCAGACGGTTTAGGGCCAAACCACACTTTCGGGTTTTTAACAAGTTGGGTCCAGGTTCCATGGATGCAGCTTAGGTTCCCTACACCTGCAGAGCAGTTACAGGGAATGACTTTTTAAAAATAAGGGGGAGCCCAAATGGGCTCAGAATCCCACCATGAGGGGAGAAAGGGCTCCTGCCTTCCACCTCAAGCCATTTCCCATGTGGAAACAGTTCTGGGGAGAAGTTATTCCCCCATTGTTGCTGCTCCACAATCACAGAATATTCCACATAGAGCAGCAGAGAAGAGGACAAAAAGGAGGAGGAAGAAGAGGAAGAATTGGTTTTTAAATGCCAACTGCCATATGCCGACTTGCCCCAGCACTGTTTCTGTGCAGGGAAAACTCTTGGAGGGAATGCTGGAGCCCTTTCTCCTCCCATAGCAATTTCCCAGGACCATTTGGACACTCCTTATTTTTTTCAAAGCCGTTCCCTGCAGCTGCTGTGTAACTGAGGGAACCCAGCTCATTAAAAATCCAAACATGTAGTTTGGCCCTTAAAGAGCTATGGTGCATGCGTTAATTGAGTCCATTGGAATAGAAAAGTTTACTAAATTGAAATGGATCATTGATTGGTCCTGACTATCCATGAGCAAATGGGATAGTGAGTCAAGAGCATAGTTTTAAATTATAGCCTTATATTGCAATGAGAGCTGATAGAAGGTGTATGAGCTAATTTTTAAACCAATTGATATGTACATAGATTGTTTTTCATAGGTCTGGGTTTTTCCCCCCAGACTGAAAGTACTAGTGGGTCCGCCCAATGAGAAATATTTACAGTTCCCCATAAGGCCTATTATTTTCTAAAGAATGCTTTTTGAGTCTTACAGCCTTACACAATTCAATTAAACTGAAGTACCTGGATTTAAGTCAATTGGGATTAAATCAAGTAACACCCACATCTGTCAGTTTAAGTGGGCTGATTGGTCTCTTGGAACCAGTTTGAGGAAACGCGCTTTGGATGAACATCAGTGAGCCTGATGACAAATAAATAAATAATGTGCTGTTGATGGAGGCTAAACATAAATATAATGAACTTTTTGTAACTACAAGGGTCCCTCGGAGTCACTTTGGTTCTTCAACATCTACAATGTCCAAGTATCCACACCTCTAATAAAGCATATTATTATTATACAGGGCATTTATATCACACACAGTATTCACTGTGCTTCTCAGTCATCCTTTTCCAGGTATTTCATAACCCTGAAGATTGGGTTGGCGTTATCATCCCCATATTACTGGCAGAAACTGAAAGAATAACAATTTGATAAAAGCAACATTCATGCCAGAGGTGAGCTCTGAAGCAGGTGTTCCTGGTTCACCAGTTTCAGAGCAATCCTAAGCAGACTGACATCTTTCTAAGGCAATTTAAGTCATTGCATTAATGCTTAGGATCTGCTTTGGCTGTCGGACTGTTAGCCTCTGCACTACACTAGCTCCCTCCAGTATAATGGATGAGACAAAGTCTATAATAATTTGATCGTTGGTTTGGTCATTTGAGGTTCAGTTGTGTTGGTTTTGTAATTACTATTGGATATATTAGATTTCTTAAAATATATGTTGTAATAGAAAGTTAAAAGGAATAGGTAGCAGGTCATGTGAAAGGCCCTATCTGAGAATCTGGGGAGCCAGTCAAAGGAGACAGTAATGGCCTTGATAGACCAAGGGGCTGACTCACTATATGGCAGCTTCATGTGTACATGTGAAGAAGAAGAGTTGGTTTTTATATGCTGACTTTAACTACCACTTTAGGGAGACTCAAACCGGCTTACAAGCACCTTCTATTCACCTCCCCACAACAGATACCCTGTGAGATAGGTGGGGCTGAGAGAGCTCTAACAGAGTTGTGACTTGCCCAAGGTCACCCAGCTGGCTTCGTGTGCAGGAGTGGGGAAACAAATCCAGTTCACCAGATTAGCCTCCGCTGCTCATGTGGAGGAGCTGAGAATCAAACCCGGTTCTCCAGATCAGAGTCCACCACTCCAAACCACTGCACCATGCTGGCTGCAGAAGAGCTGGCATGGCGAAGTGGTTAAGAGCGGCAGACTCTAATCTGGAGAACTGGGTTGGATTCCTCACTCTTCCACATGAAGCCTGCTGGGTGACCTTGGGCCAGTCACAGTTCTCTCAGAAGTCTCTCAGTCCTACCTACCTCACAAGGTGCCTGTTGTGGGGAGAGGAAGGGATTGTGGTTTTAAGGTGCTTTGAGAGTTTTTAAGGTAAAGAAAAGCAGGGTATAAAAATGAACTTCTTCTTCAGAAACCAGAATAAAAAGATGGAACACTGCATGGTTCAATTACATTCTCTGTGCAGTTTGACTGATTGTCTGGGGAAGGGTCTGATTATTTCTGTAGTCACTTAAGGTTATTAGGGTTTGTTTTTTAAAGTATACCATGGTATAAAATGCTCACCACCTTCTTTTCATCTCCCAGCCAGAACGCAGATGCCGTTGCAGGACAGCATAAAGTATTTTATAGTGCAATCCTATGCCAAGTTACTCCAGTCTAAAGCCATTCAAACCAAAGGGTTTAGACTGGAGTAACTCTGGATAGGATTGCACTGATACAATCAGCCAGTCCAGTCATTTGTCAGCAGGGAAGAAATGAAGCTCACCAGAGAATATTTTATTTTTAACATTTGCTGTTCCTGCCTGTTTATCATGAGGTCAAGCAGTTCAGTGAATAATATTTTTCCCTGTGAGTGTTTCCATGACTAACTCCAATATCATTATAACAATTCATGTGCAATTTCTGTAAACATGAATAAATAATTGAGTGAGTTTGCAACCCGGCAATGAGGCAATCAAGCCTCTCTGCCTTTTGAAAATGTGTTCCTGATATGATGAACAACTTGTAAAATTCAAATGGAAAGGCCATCTAAGTAAAGTAAAAAATGAATACAAAGGAGCATCAAGTAAATGTTTGGGCCACAATCCAGCTAGGCCTATCCCCAGCTAGAGGAAAAATTATGCACATACATGTAAATAGGTGCTGTATGTACCTTTTCTGACCTCATCCGGCAGTGTGCTCCTCTGTACATGTAGTTTTAATCTCGACATGATGTGGGAGTAGGGAGGAGGGCTGATTTAGTTCCCTTCTCCCACTTGCCCTTCCACCAAGCAGATGGCCGGAGTTTTGTTGACATTAACATATGATGCTGGCTTATGTTGAGTCAGACCATTGGTCCATGTTCCTTAGCATTGTGAATGACAGCAGCTGTCCATAGTCTCTGGCAGAGTAAGACCTTTCCTAACAGCTACTACCCAAGATGCTAGGGATTGACATTGGGATGTTCACAGGGAAAGCAAGTGTTCCAGCACTGAACTATAGTTCACCCGCTATGATCCCACTGGGGTTATGACATGCTATTTCACATGTTTACAAGTACATTGGGGTGTTCAGTTCTGATCTAGCATGTGTAAGATGTTCCTGTATTTAAATACCCATTTGTTTCAATGGTTGGGGAAATTCTTCACAAGCAGAGGGATATGACCCACTTAGTCCTGACTGAAATAGTTGGAGGAGCCGGTTAGAAGTAGGAGTCCAGTATGCATCAGAGCTCATGAGTATACAAAGAGCCTCTGGGATTCGACTGCACTCGGTAAAGTGGTTACCGTCCTAAAGATTGCCTGGTATGCTTTGCTGAATGTGTAGATTGAGCTAATGTACACGGGCAAATCGCAATAGGTTAGCAGCTCCCTGCAAATTTCCTGTTGATTTTTACAAGTGCAAAAAGAGGAGTTCCTCTTATTTTTCCAGTTTGCACTTTAAAGTAAAACAAAAACAAAAACAACACAGGAAGCCTCTTTACACAAACTGCTTGCCATATGCATTTGTTAAACTGCAAGAGTTTACCGTCCTGCAATTTCCATGTGCAATTCCACCCATATTAAAAGACATACTGGGCGCTGGGGCGGGGGGGAGGTTGAAAAGAGGATAGTTGTTATAACGGAGACCTTTCCTATGTGATATAAATGGCACATTTCCAATTGGTTTTAATGGCTACACATCATATTTGAAAGCGCTGCTTGCTCTTTTCTCAGATAGATGGAAGAATGTAAAGTGGAGAGCCACATAGTTCACGTGATACAATCCCAGCCTTCCAAGAACTGGAGAACCATTTCTGTTGTGTCTCTCACCTCTGCGTGTTTACTTGCACGTGCATTTCTAAGTCTGACAATTAGAGCAGCAAAGTACAATACCTTAACCATAGATGTCAACTATCATTCCAATATGAGTGTTCAAACTCCCCTTTCATATCATGCTGCACTGCCTGAATTGTTTACAAGACAGTAAGCGCAAAGAGACCAGGCCACATTCCATTTCCTACAGACTGCTGACCACAGCACTGTTGCCAATGACCTAATGGCATCAGTGTATTTGTAGCGGCCGCGGGGGGGAGGGTTCCCCTTCTGGAAAGTTTCTGCCATTTATGGCTTTCAGAAGATAAATTATTTCTCTGATAGCCATTTTGTCTGTGATGCTCTCTTATAAGACGTCTGGCTCCTGCCTTGTTAATTTTTAACCTTGTTTTTTTTTTTAAAGGGCATGTCTTCCAATTCCACATGCTTGTTCCTCATGGGAGCCAGGAATTAGACTTCGGCAATTGGATGCCTTTGTTGTAAGTGGAAATCATGTGTGCCAACTCAAACAAGATACATCTTGAAAGCAGTGAAAGCATAAAAATAACTCCTTCTGAGGGATGAGAAATATCCTGCATTCCTCAGGAAAAAAAGTTTCCCTACATCTTTCAAGGTGTACCTTTCTACAATCGTTCTTTCTGAATGGAAAGGCTTCACAACCCTTGTGAATTTGGGTTGGCCTGAATTCCAAGTACTGTTGGCTGTTTACTTGGGAATAAGAAGTCACTTTTGTTATGGAGCTCTTTAACCATGTGATTTGCTCCCAAATATGCAATTTCCTAACATGCAAGTAACATGTAACTGGCTTCCTCTTCTACTTCTTATAATTAGGAGATTACAATTATCCCTACCCTACCGGAGCAACCTGCATTTTAACTTGGAAGAAAGCATTTTACTTGAGAATATGTTTCCCTTGTTCTTAAAGGTATGGGGAAGGGAATAAAATGGAGATCTTTTGCCTAAAGAGAAACATATTTAAAGTGTTGTGAAATATTAATGGGGTGGCATGTCTGATAAGTAACTAACATCGCTGTTAGGTTTCTATCAATTAATATGTCAGAAAAATAGAAAGGAGTCTTTTAATAATTTAGTGTTGCTTTTACAAATGAAAACTCCAGGCACCAAATGTTCCTATTATCAGTCAACCTTATGTATACAAGAGCATAAAATAATTCCAAATACATTACAGTATTATTTGGTTTAGCAGCGCTTTGATTAATGTTTCCAAAACCAGACAAAGTTCCTAGTTAGGTATTTCTGGGTTGTAAATCATGCCATTTTTTTTGCACACATGCCTTCTGATAAACACTGTATTGCATTAGCATGCTTAGATTTTTTTTAAAAAATAACATGTACGTACCAAAATTAAAGTCCTCCGGGGACCGCTAAGTGCAACAATTAAAGGTGACTTTTGTCTGTAAAAGCCCTTTCCTGTAGGTTATCTCAGTGCAGTCTGAAGGAATATTTCAGCACCATACAAAACAGATTTTGCAGATTGGCTCAGGTTTTATTTTTTCTTCTATTAAAGTGCTTGAGATCTTCTTGGCAAAGATGTCCAGATTGTAGAATTCTACATCTCTAGTAGTCAGTGGTGTTTGTTGTATTAAAAAGAGAGCGATCTTCTCGGTCTAGGATTAAAATTGCCTTTTAAAGTTTGAGTTTCCAAAATGCAGCAGGGCAAAGGATGGGACCAGGCATCTTAAATCCACATGCAGAGAACGGAGAGCTAAGGTATCAGGGGGGCACCAACAGGACCCTGCTTTGAAGTCCAACAGAAAAGAAATGGGAGGATTTTTTTTGTATCCACTTCACCACACAGAAGATTACAGCACCAACATATGCGATGATACAAAGGTGACTGAGGTGCCTCATTGGAGTGGACGCTGCGAAGACCAAAAGAAAGGAAAAGAAGGGACAGAACACATCCTATTCAAATGGCTTCTTGCGGCAGAAAAGGATGCTCTCGGTCGCTCTCATTGCCACCTAAACACTGAAGATCTGAAACAGTCTCTCTCTGTCTCTGCGTCTCTCCCTGTGACTACAGGCAGTCTTTCTCTCTCGCTCCCTCTCCCTCTCTGTTGGTTGATGCTGTTGTTGATTAATCAGGGATTCTCAAACAAAGAGCGAGCCTACCTTCGGCTATCAGCAGTAATCTGGTGCGCCTCTTTTTCGGCAATCCTCTTGCATTCAGCAGCCGAGCAGCCAGCATTCTAGCACCTTGGACAGTTCCCGCTCGCTTAGGCCCATGGAGGGGGGGGCGGGTCGAAGAGAAAGGAGGCAAAGGAAGAAGTGAAGAAATGACAAGAGACCGGAAAGCAGCAGCCTTCGACTTCAGCTTGCAGTCCCCAGGGGCGCAGCTGCTCATTAAAGCCTCCTATCTAGGCAACAGATTCTCTCTCTTTTATCTTCGATGCACTGAAGTCTGATTAGCAAAATAATCCAGTTTGGGGGTGGGGGTGGTGGGGAGAGATCTGAACAAATATCATGCTATACCTAATTCAGTTCCTCTAGGTAGGGCAGGATATGAAGCAATTCTCTCCCGTTCTTCTCCCACCCCTAAAAATTTTTTTTCCTCCACAGAGAAACGGGCAAGTTAACCTTTAGCCCATGTTATGACTCCAGGAAATGAGCAGCCACTTAGAGGGAGCATCTAAGTCTCAGTTTGATACCTCATATTGATGTATCGTTTGCACTCACCCTGGCAGTAAAAGCTGTGCGAGGCTCACAATTACTGCTGACGCAGATTAGGCTCTGCTGCTTGGGGGAAGGTGGGAGGAGCTTCTTAACCTCATCAAAACAACCTCCCACCACCTGCTCCCACTGCATGAGAACAGACCTCCCCTGCTTGGCACGAATAACCATCTAATGTGTGATTTGTAAGGCAGGGATGTGTCGACCAGAGCACCGATCCACGGTAGAAATATCTGGAGTGCATCAGTGCAGTTCTCTCCTTAGAATGGCAAAGTTCATCTCTTTATAGTAATATTCAGTCACTGTTTACTAATTCATTGACTGGGAAAAACAGACAAGTCATCCAATCCAAATTCCTGCTGCAAGCGTGCAGATCGCATCTACTACAGAGCTTCTGCCATTCAGACTGTGCATCCACAAGACAATGTACTATGAGGAGGGAGTGGGTGCATGGTAGCAAATGCCTACAACTTCAGAGATGCAAGCAAGCAAGCCAAGTCATATTGCAGGGAAAGGCAAAAACAACAACAACAAACAAACAAAATCAAAAACCCCAAACCCAATAACTCTGAGCTACAGACGAATCCTGATCCAATCCACAGGGAAATTACTAACCCATTTGCTGCTGCTACTACTACTATAATAACACACATTTATATCTCACCCACCTTCCAAGGAGCTGTAGATGGATGGGATCCCATTTCGTCCTTACAACAACCCTCTGAAAGAGTGTTACTGGTCCAAAGTTACACAGTAAACTACATGAACCCAAGCCAAAGTCAACCCTCCAAGCATTATGCTATCATCACTCTCAATATATGGCAGTTAGTAAGCCCCAGGGAGATGACCATTTATCGAGCATTCCCAAAAAAAGATTTCTTAAGTGGGCCAGACAACCCATCTTAGCTGAGCCAATACCTAGTGATTCAGGAAAGAGGGGTATCTCATTGATAATTAGTCTGATCCAGCTAGTGTCCATTTATATGCACAGAACAGTCTTTTGTAGGTACCCTTCATTGAACTGAAATGGAGAAGTCTGTGATAACACCATACATAACAGTCTTGGTAGTCTTCAAAAATATAAGTATGGTAATTGATAAAGTTTTATATTGGAAATGGGTGGATCTCCTAACCTATCCTACCACTTAACTGGTTCAGACCTATCCTCTACCTCAGAAGTCTTCCTTCAACAAGTGGCTCTGCGTGGTGTAGCCAGCATGGTGTAGTGGTTAAGAGTGGCAGACTCTAATCTGGAGAACTGGGTTTGATTCCCTGCTCTTCCAGGCAAAGCCTGCTGGGTGACCTTGGGCTAGTCACAGTTCTCTCAGAACTCTCTCTGCCCCCCTTACCTCACAAGATGCCTGTTGGGGGGGGGGAAGGCAAGGCAATTGTACGCCACTTTGAGACTACTTAAGGTAGAGAATGAAAATGTCATAGAAGCAGCAGAATCTCCAAAATGACTTCATTCAACAGGAGGCCCCTATCAGATGCATCTAAATGTTAATACATATCATGCTTAGATTTTTATAAGCAACCCAACTAGCCAGAGTGCTGTGCCTGAATTTAAATTATGCTCTATTTATGGCTTTCCTTGTGCTATTGGCATCAGTCTCCAATCCTATTCAGAACTCTGATCATGCTTAGCAAATTACATAGCTCAGTGAAAGCCCTAATGATAACACCGTTGTGCAGCAAACAACAGCGCAGGATGCTCTGGAATTATAGGAAGAAACACGGACAACAGTGGTGGGGAAAATCTTTACATTCTGAGGTCAGAAAGAAGGTAGCGACCATCATCTGAACATGGAACCTCCTCTGGTATTTGGCTTTAAACATCTCTGGGTCAAGTTTCCTCTCAGATATTTCAGTCTATTTCTCTTTCTTTTTCTGAGGCAGCTTATTAAGATACTGGGGCTGAAATAGTATTACTATAGATTGTATTATCTACTTACAGTTGCATTCTGCTAAATACAATTAGAATAGACAGAAAACTTATGGAAGGGTAGTAGATTTTGTTCTTCAAACCCATTCATGTAAATGGTTAATACATAATCTAGTCAGCAATATTAGTTTGAATTATGACTGGACAAAGAATACATGCTGGCAAATATCACCTTTTACTGCTGATAAGAAATACCCTGGTTACACAGTCCTACAAAATATATACCACTTATGCTGCAGTACAAACTGTAATACAACCAAATAGCATATCATACCAAGGAAGGGAGTTATATACAACAAAGGAAAATCCTCATTAACAAGTATATAAATATATCTTTTACTTATAATAAACTTTTTCTTCATACTACAGACATCATTTCATCAGGTAAAGTAGAAAAGGCATGTAACCACATCAAGCTGCTGATTTATACACAAATCAGGCAGTACTTCACCAGAAAAGTATGAAGAAAAAGTTTATTGTAAGTAAAATATATATTTAGATACTTGTCAATAAGGATTTTCCTTTGTTGTATATAACTCCCTATCTTGGTATGATATGCTATTTGGTAGTATTATTGGTTACACAGTCTGCAGGGATATGAACCTTGGGCATGGCTGAAGGCATGAGCCTCTTGGCCCTGGCTCTTAGCTCCTGATTCACAGCCCACCCCAGTGGACCTTGGCTCGCCCAGGATGTTCATTGCACTTGTGGGGTTATTTTTTACAGGGCATTTTGTATATTCCATTCAAATGGTTAAAACTGATGTTTTGTAAGCTGCTTTGGGATCCCATTGGGGAGAAAATAATAAAATGCCCCAAATGAATCAATAAAGTCTGCTAATGCAATGGTAACAGGGAAGAAGGTCTGTAAATTGCAATTTACATCTGAGAGCCCCACATTCCAGTCCCCCAGAAAAGTGTATCAGAAGAGTCACTCCAGACATCCCTTAAATCCTCTAAAGTGGTGGGATCCATTTGTCTCCAGGGACAGACCATCGTCATAGGGCTTCTAGTCTTCTGGGAATGGGATGTCACAACCAACTATGTCTAGTACTTAATGATCTGACCATGACACAGGCCTCATATCAAGCCCCTTTATCAAATTGCCAGGTATCTACTCAATATTTTAAAATGTAAATCTACTTTTTGTTTAAAAATTGCTTTTTTCAGATGAACCTGAATAGTATACATAAACCTATAAGTAGGAAGAATTACTTTTTGTAGTGTGCTAAGTCCAAGTCTGAGCCTATCAACTCTGCATATGAATTTTATGCTGTACACTTAACATCCACAGTTGAATGTCCAGAGATGTTGGCATGTTCCCACACTGGTTTCCAAGTGTTTCCAACTGTTATTGAGTGTTTCCATTTTCCCCGGAGATGTCCACTTTGGCCTACATAAATGGCAGAAGGGCATTGCTGGTACCTGAGAGCATACATCACATCATACATTATAAGTGATCTAGCCTTTGATGATACGGCTGGTGTTATTGAGTCTGTGGTGGTGTCACTATAGTGGATATGGAAACAGAACTGGCACCAGGGTTCAGAGAAGCAGGAGCCATCCCCTGGGTTTGTATTTCCATTGCTGCTAGCAAGTAGTTGCCTGCCTGTAAGAAAGGACTGGCCACCCTCCCCTAGGCCTGTGAGAGGGAAGAATTTTCCCCACTAGTGATTTACTGGAGGGGTTTCAGTTGTGAGCTATGGATTACAACTAATGGTATTCAGCTGCTTTACCTGTGTGGTGTTGTGGTTAAGAGTGGTAGTTAGGAGCGGTGGACTCTAATCTGGAGAACCAGGTTTGATTCTCCACTCCTCCACATGAGCGGCAGATGCTAATCTGGTGAACTGGGTTGGTTTCCCCACTCCTACACATGAAGCCAGCTGGTGACCTTGGTCTAGTCACAGCTCTCTTAGAGCTCTCTCAGCCCCACCTACCTCACAGGGTGTCTGTTGTGGAAAGGTGATCATAAGCCAGTTTGACTCTTCCTTAAGTGGTAGAGAAAGTTGGCATATAAAAACTAACTCTTCTTCTACTACTACTACTACTACTTCATCTTCTTCCTCTTCTTCCCTTGCCCTGTAGAAGTGGACTCTTGGGTATTTGTCTGGCCATCTAAATCTGTCGCTTCATTTCTCTAGATGGGCACTGTCATTTTAGAAATGATTAGAGTAAATCCTGCAGTTGTTCCTCCCTGTCAGAAGCACTGGTGCGGTTGCAGGTATACCTCAGGGTTTGGCTGTAGACAGTGGATTGTGTGATTCATGTAAGCTCCGCCAAGGGCTCTGTTTTAAATTGGCAAGCTTGCAAGAAAATCACTCAAGGCCATTATTGAACAAAATAGCCAAGGGAAAAACGGTAAGACTCATATAATGTATAAAACTGATCAATGCTAACTTGTGGTCAAGTCACATGATGCCATCATGGCTACAACTTGTCATGAAACACATCAAGTTGAATTAGAGAAATCCAGTAAAAGCTTACAAGAGAGCTGGAGGTAGAATGTTCAGAGGGTTCTAAAATGCAAACATTTGAAATGCGCTTTTTGCTTCTGTTCAACTCTCATTCAATTTTGCACAAGTAGCAAGCTGAGAGAGTTGCACGAAGGATTGTTTATGGCTATGTGTGAGGGGGGAATCAGAACTGTAACACAGCTGCCTCCAAACCATCAGCTCGATCCACAACCCAGTACAGGTAAAGCACTTGAAAGTTTAACCACATAATCACTTGCCAATTAATGTGAAATGAGGGCTGATGCAAACAGGCAGCAACCTCTTCAGGGCAGCTGTATACAGCAGCCTTTATACCATTACCTTTAAAGGAGACAAAGACAGCCACCTGCTTATGTGCGCTAGACTGTGTTGCAGATTTCAGTTTGGGTAATATTGGTGCTCCAAAGGTCAGCCCTCAGCCCCTTGCCCTTTCGCCAGGGCTGGGTCGTTCAGCCTGGAAAAAGCAGCTTTCAGTTTGAATCTCAATGCCACTTCTTAGGTTGCTTTTGAAGCATGCCTGGATATTTGATTTAGCTCTATGCTGCCTTTTCTCCCAAATAGGGTTTCCGAGGTGGCAAACATCAAACGTTAAAACATTTCAACATTAAAAACATCTAAAAGAAAATATATAGACAACAATTCAATAAAAACATATAAACAGTGTGTGTGTGTGTGTGTGTGTGTGTGTGTGTGTGTGTGTGTGTGTGTGAAGTGCTGTCAAGTCACTTCCGACTCATGGCTACACTATGAATCAATGTCCTCCAAAATGTCCTATCTTTAACAGCCTTGCTCAGGACTTGCAAGCTGTGAATATAGACAGACTTAATGACAGAAACCAGGGAGGAGGCCAATTTCAGTTATTGGGGGTATGTCAAACAGAATGGAAAAAGTCTTCTCCCGCTAGCAGAAGATAACAACAGAGGAAAACAGACAAATGCCCCTAGGGAGGGCATTTCAAAGTTTTTGCTCCTTGACCAAGAGGCCCTTTCTTGAGTTGCTACCCAACTAGCCTCAGATGGCAAGGACACCTGAAGCAGGGCCTCCACAGTGGATGGGTAGGTTCTTTTGGGAGAAGGTGGTCCTTAAGGTATGTTGGTCACAAGCCGTATAGGGCTTGAAAGGTCAATACCAGCACCTTGAATAGGGCCCAGAAGCAAATTAGGAGTCAGTGTAGTGGGAAAAGATGCTTTTCTTTATATCTCTGCAACAGAAAGAGCTAGAGACTTACTTTTTTAAAGTGATAGCTGGGAATTCAGAGAACCTGGTACACATATAGATACACTGTTATATAAGGGCTGCCAGCCTCCAGGTACTAGCCAGAGATCTCCTGCTATTACAACAGATCTCCAGCTGATAGAGATCAGTTCACCTGGAGAAAATGGCTGCTTTGGCAATTGGACTCTATGTAGCCAAACGGTTCCCATCTCCCTGACTATGCTATCTGGCACCCACCTATACACGTGTCGCCACCATTCCAGGCATGTGCCAAACCCCCAAGCGTAAAGGGAAGGGCTCACGCACCGTCCCGCGAAACAGGCATGAAGGGACCACGGGCAGGACGACCCCTCCGAATGAACCAGAGGGAATCCATCTTCCTGTGACCACGTTCAAGTGTCCAGTAGAAACCATTTCGCAAGGAACAACCAGACACATAGCCAGCATTCCCCCCCCCCTCCATCTGCAGGACTAATGACTCATCGGAAGCTCCAAGGTAGCAGCGGCCAGAGATCGCACCTCAGGCATCAAAGGAATGTCACCCGGACGCAACATTGAGCAAACTTAGACCAGATGGCCCCATCTACTGAAGCCTCCCGATCCTCCTGGAATGTGTTCAGTCAATGGTTCAGGTTAGCCCGTCTAAATTACCCATCACCCCACCTTAACAGCCGACCATTAAGGTCTCTTTGTCCACCTTTGTTTGCGAAGGGAACCACGAGGGGGGTAAGCCCATCATCCCCCATCCCAGAACAGTATAACTGGGGTCGCTCTCATCCATAAGCTCTCTCTCTCTCTCCCTCCCACACTTGCTGTTACTCTGTCGGTCTGGGTAGCAATGCCAGACCACACAACTCTCCAGCCTCTTTGGTTAAGCCATGGGAATCCCTACCCCTTCTCCCTCCTTTAGCCACACAGAACCTCGGACACCCCCTCTTCTGGATCAGGTGAAGTATTTCCCCCCTTCACGGGAATCTGCCACATTGGCGAACATCTCTACTCTACCACCTCTTATTCTCTAGGCTCTGTGTGTGCTTTTGTAAGAATCTGCTCTGTTTGTGCATGAACATATAATCAAGTAAACACCTTTTAACTAAATCCACTGCCTCTGCCTTATTTTGAGGGTCATGGTACGGACTCTAGTAGACACAGGCTAAATCCTGCTTAAGTTACGCCTATTTGCCAGTTATTGATTTGCTAATTCCCCATAAAAATATTCATAACTGAGCAATTTGGCTAACATCTATGGCATGGGGGAGGGGGCATGGCTCAGTGGTAGAGCATCTGCTTGGCATGCAGAAGGTCCCAGGTTCAATCCCCGGCATCTTCAGTTAAAGGGACTAGGCAAATAGGTGATGTGAAAGACCTCTGCGTGAGACCCTGGAGAGCCGCTGCCGGTCTGAGTAGACAATGCTGACTTTGATGGACCATGGGTTCGATTCAGTAGAAGGCAGCTTCATGTGTTCATGTATGTGGCATTGAAGTCCCCCCCCCCAAACCCCACCCTCCTCAGTCTCTGCCCCAAAAACTTCCCACAGATGGCAAAGAGGGACCTGGCAACCCTATGTTATATTACTGTAATCCTATTCAATTGCCAATCAAAAAATAAAAAGCCCCCAGTGACAGGAGAGGAAATGGCTGCTGTGACAGAAGTCCAGGAGCTCCCCTTCCCTGCTGCCATTTTCTGGCTGTGGGGCAGGCTCTGCTGCTTCCAACATGTGCAACAGGGAGAAGCCTCCAGTGACGACAATGTGAGCATGGTAAGTCTGGGTCTGGCTTCCTCTTTTTCTCTCCCTCCTTCCCCACTCGTGTTGCCTTGGGGAGGGGGTGAGAATGACAAAAATGATGGCCATGAATTTTCAGGACCTGGAAAATATACCCAGGAAAAAAAACACAATCCCAAACCAGTAACGCTTCCAAAAAATCAGGAAATGGAAAAAAAATCACTACCCAAAATTCTGGTCTGAAATTATTACAGAATTTTTTTATTTATGCATATCCATAATTGCAATAGACATTTGCAGATAGAAAAAAAAATTGGTCTCTATAACTGGTACTTCCTGGGGCCCCAAAGGGAAAATGCCCTCTCTTCCCTTTTGCACTTATGTTGACTTCAAAAAGTGGGGGTTATCACATCCACCATCTGTACACCCACTTTCTTATACTGATATATATAGAGATAACAGCATTCAAACACTCTTCCATGTACTTTTCAACTTTTTTTCTTTTCTGGGACCTATCCCAGACAAATCACTGTCCCAATTTTTTCTCAGTGTTTACCTTTCAGAAATGTCATGTATCAATGTGGTTTGCATGAGTTGCTTAGGGTAGTTGTGCAGAGGTCAGATTATGGGCCTTCAGAAATTAAAGGTCATGGGGACGGTGGAGAATCCTATCTCTAATACACATGCACATAAGCACACATACATGAATATTAAGACACTGTGTAGTACATGACCTACCATTTTTATACTGGGAAGGTTTGTTTGCTATGGTTGATAATAAGAGTTTGTAGGAAAATCAAGAAGGATTTTACTGGCTTTGAAAACGGTACAGAAGAGAATAAAGGTAGAAAAAATCACTGGGAGGCTTTTCAACCAGTTGTCCTTCATATTATGTGGGATTCCCTATTTTCATTTGTGAAGCATTAGATGGCAGGGCCCCAATCCATAAACTCTCCCAAACTCTGTTCCCCGTTAGCTCTCTTACGTGCCTTTTAAAATCCTAAACTGTACACCATATAAAACATGAGGTTTTTATTGTCCCTTTCTGGACATTTTGCTACAAATGGTATGCTGGTTTCACCATGTAATGTAGAAACATTAACCTGTATTTACCATTTTAATTTTTCAGGAAATGTCATTGGGTTTTTCCCCCTTTAAAGTAGATTAGATTAAAAGATTCTGGCAGCTTCCCAAGCTCTTTAATTACTGAATGGTATGTTCAAAATGAAAATGTTCTGCTTTAACTAAGTGCTTCTAAAGCCTGTCAACTCCTGGCTTTAATCTACTGAAGTTTCTAAAAGCTACAATTTTGCACTAAGTGCAAAATCTGAATCTATAAGTAATAATATTACTACACAAGGGTAAATGCTAACTTTTAACCAAGGTGACACATCGAATTATTTTTACTATGTTTACTTGAAATTAAATTCTATTTCAATGGAATTTATTTCTATGTGTATATGTAGCTAGGGTTGCCAACCTCCAGGTACTAGCTGGAGATCTCCTGCTATTGCAATTGATCTCCAGCCGACAGAGATCAGTTCACCTGGAGAAAATTGCCGCTTTGGAAATCGGACTCTATGGCATTGAAGTCCCTCCCCTCCCCAAACCCTGCCCTCCACCCCAAAAATCTCCAGGTATTTCCTAACCCGGAGCTGGCAACCCTATATGTAGCCCAACCCTTTGCATGTTTTGCAGTTAGTCCCACTGAGTCACAACCAAGCATGTATAGGACTGCCTTCAGCAAAACAGTAATGGCTATGTCCAAACACAATGCCTGCCCATATGGCCATTCATACAATTCACTGCTATGCCAAAATGTGGAGAGCAGTGCTGAGAAACAGATTTAAAAAAAATGTTGAGATTTCTGAACAAAGGAAGTTATCTCGTTTCTGTGGCATTTTGCACAACAACATGGGCAGGCCATTGTCTGGGGTGTGCTATCTCCAGAGACGTTTGGGAATCATCATGTTATTCAAGGAAGAAGAAAGAAAATACCACATCACCACAACCAGCATTTGTTTATCATGAGATCACAACACTTGAGCAAGAATCACAATATTTAGATTTACTATCTAGATTTGCTGTTATTTCTGATAGGTCTTCTTGAACTGTATCAATCTGAAGTTAAAATTGGTCCTGAGTAGCTAGCTCCAATCTAGACTTGCAGTTTGGAGCTAGCTACTCAGGACCAATTTTAACTTCAGATTGATACAGTTCAAGAAGACCTATCAGAAATAGTCTTTGGATTGGCCTACCAGACTGGGCGAGGAGGGCATCTTCACTCACTACACTTTGGAAGGCAGGTACCAGTCTTATTCCAGAGGACATTTGGTGGAGGGTAAATTGTTTCAGTAGACTTTGCTGTGCTTGTGCCAATCCTCGATTTTTATTGTTATTTTAGTCTTGTGTGTTTTAAATCTTGAGCATTCTTCAATTTGTAATTTGTGCATTTTAATGTGAGCTTTAATCTTGTTAATTTGGATTGTTGTCTTTTTGTCCTTGCAACCTGGTTGCTACATTGTTAGCTGTCTTGAGTTTGAGGAGGTATAGTGGTATAGATTTTTCTAAAAATGGTCTCAGCATCATCTAGTTCAGAGCTCACTTGTGTGTTAGCTATCAAATTTTCAGACCATGCACCCCATGAAGAAGGTAGTATCCCATTTCTAAACCACTCCCCATTCAAACCTAAGTAATCAGAATTAACCTGATTTATAATACTTAGCTCAGTTTTAGTGCAGCAACTTGAAATCCAAGTACTTCAAGTCAACTTGGCTGTACATTAGGCTAGAAGATAATAGATTGTGGTTGTAGACTACAACATGAATGTAGCACCGTATCAGACTAAGAAGACTATCAAAAACATGGATGCATCAGGGGTTTAAATGAAGTGTTACTGGTACAAAGCTATTTTATACACACACACACACACAAATCCACTCAGTAATATAAGGAACCTGAAATGGCTTTCAGGAGTGATGGGATTAAGGCTCCTCTCTGCATTTCCTGAAACAGATGTAAAGATGGAGGAAAATGGA
This sequence comes from Euleptes europaea, assembly GCF_029931775.1. Classification (NCBI taxonomy): domain Eukaryota; kingdom Metazoa; phylum Chordata; class Lepidosauria; order Squamata; family Sphaerodactylidae; genus Euleptes; species Euleptes europaea. Next base: position 37,030,440 of record NC_079316.1, read on the forward strand.
AAAAACAACAGTAATTCTGTTTGCTTTTCCTTCCTTCCTCCTTCCTTCCTTCCTTCTTTCCTTCCTCCCTATTAAAACATGGAACCATAAGCTATGAGTAAAAGAGAATTATAGCATTTAAAAGACATGAAGTGTATCAATATTGTCATTATGTGTTCTTTCAGAGAGTGGCTGCAATCCAAAGAGCTAAATATATTGAGAGAAGTGGCATTCTGTCAAATATTTTGGTGGCTCAATAGCTCATTGATTTACTCGTTGACAAATAAAATTTTTATTTTATACAAAATAAAACAAAATCGTACAAAGGCAATGGAACACTGTTCCTAGCAAATCTTTTTCTCAAAGCATTCCCATTAACAGAAATGCAGAAATGAGGCAAAGAAGTGAGCTAGTTTTTACTAATAAAGAGATTTATTGATAATCATAACAGAGAACCAAAGAGGGGAAAAACATGCTATTTTCCTTGTTACTGTTTAGATAAGGTTTTAAGGATGTCAGCTACCTTCCTGAATAGGCCTCGTTAATAGTGTAATTTTCCACTTGTTTTCTTTAGGACATGTTATGATCCTTTGAATCTTCTTAAGATAATAGCCATTCCTAACAATGAATGTGCTGACATCTCCACCACTAAAGAAAAGAATGCCAGTGTAGATACCAATTAACCTCCTTACAATTAAAAAAAAATCTCTGTCTATTAGTGTACCCATTAATGATATTCGAGTTAATGGTCTGTCAACATTTCTATTAGACCTTTCCCCTCCCCCTGCACCCATTCAAATATCTCTACTAATAACATTGGAAATACATCTCTGTGGATTTACAAGACACTTTAAGGGACTTAAATGCAGATTCATACTATTACAATCCATTGTTTTCAATTCAGAACATATTGAGTCATTTGCTGGATGGATGTGTCTCTTAACTTTATGTATGCAGAATATAATATAATTAAAACATGTGCCATAAACTGTGACACATTATTTCATTTTGTCTCCATCCTGGCTCCAAGGACCTTATGGTGTCCCTCTCATTTTTTGTCCTCAAAGAACTTTGGGACTTACATTTGTGTGGGAAATAGTGATTGTTCCAAGGTCACCCACTGAGCTTCATGGCACAGCAGGCATTTGAACCTGGGTCTCCCCAGTCCAAACACCAAACCAGATGTGATAGGGTGTACCTGTTAGGGTGTTGCACTGGGATCTGCACGGATCCCACTCCACGATGAAACTTGTGGTGACCTTGTGCCAGACGCTCTTTGGTTGACAAAGAGCACCAGACGCTCTTTGTCAACCAAACCTATATAATGGTTTGTCAACCAAACCTATATAATGGGATTGTTGTTGTGAGGATAAAATGGAAGAGGGAAGAGTGATGTATATGACTCCGAGCTCCTTGGAGGAAGGGTGGCATAAAAATGTACTAAATAAATAAACGGGCAATCCATGATCAAGCTTACATGGTTGGGGGCTCAACTGTATGTGGCCGTTTTAATTTCATCAGGGAAGCATGGCTGAGGGAGGGAGTTTTAAACCATTCTTCCTGAACTATTTCCTTGATCTAAACAGGACATCCCAAAGGTGCTTAGCCCTATGGTGGAACAAAACCAGGCTAACAAAATCAATAGAGATGTCTCTGTAATAACTTTGTGATAAACTGGAGCAGTCAGCACAGAGTAAAAAATGTCAACCTAGCTACAGGAGGGGAAAAACATAGCCACATATCATAATTAGCAACGGTTGGTTGCTTTGAAATTACTTTAACTGTGGTCCCAGTTCTCAACAATCTATCCGCCACTGCACCACACTAGCTTGATGCAGCATCCTCTGGTAGTTCAACTATGTTTTTCATACATGGGTCCTATCAATCAACAGACTGTTATAAAAAGAGAGGTTTATATCTGACAATATAATCCTTTATCAGAAGATCTGGGACAGTAGGTTATGTTTTCTGCTACAGGCCATAATGCCTAAACACTCTGAGGTGAAATAAGGACAAGGTCTCATCCATGATAGCATTCAATCCCCTGACTTCTTTACATTTAAGCCATGCTCTTGACATTATTGTCATGTAGATTTTTGTGGGCCAAATTCGTTATGAATGTTACAAGTGTGTGTGTGTGTGTGTGTTGCATTTGCAGTTCTGTAAACCCACACTGAAACATTTGTATAATTTACAGAACATAATATACAAAGAGCTAGCTACACGTGGACGGCAGAAACAAGGCGTGAGGGGTTTTCCAAGATTCATACATATTAACTGAAAATTTTGTGTTTTTATATTATAAAACACCCCTTGAAAGAGTTATTAGATCTTTAACCCTTTCTGTGTAAAGGTGGTATAGCAAATTTTGAAGGCTGAGAACTGGAATGCCTTTTACAAGCTTGCTCCAGTCCTGGAAACTGCTGATCTTGTTATAGTTACTTGTCTAGTAACTTCCAGGCTAGTCTTCTCTAGTATGTGGGCTAACTCTGAAAAGTCTGTGGAGATTTCACCAAGCCCCAAATATGGCAGTCAGATCATTAACAGAAATTCACTGTAGACAGTACTACACTGTAGTACTCAGAGATTTTCACTGGTTTCTACTTTGTTTCCAGGCTACTCAGAGGCTGGACTCCAGCTGGATCCTCCAATGACAGCCTCCCCAGTGGCAAGAGTCAAGGAGAGCCATGATGGCTGCACTGGTGACAGCAGAGCCTCTGGGATCCACACCAGCTGCAGCGATGATGGGGGAGACTGCCTGGAGCCTGGTCATGGCAGCCTTGCCACCTGGAGCAGACAATGCTCTTTAGGGGGATTTTAAACCCACCACTTCATTTTTTAAAATGCTTTCAGATTTTTCTGCAAACTTGGGTGGGTGGGCTCCAAGTTTGCAGGAAAAATGGTTTTCTGTCCATGTTGCCCCAATGAGCAGATATAGATATCCACAGGTTGGGCCACACTTGACTATATATATATATATATATATGTTAAAATAGGTATCCCTTGCCTTTCCTTTATGTCTCAAGGCAGCTTACAAGCCCCAATTTTAAAATATCCAAAGTACAATAAAACTACAAATAAACCTGCAGCCAACAAGCCGTTAGAAGTGCTAGCAAGTAAAATAGCCTTGCAGCACGTCCTAAAAACATCTAGAGATGTTCACTTCCTCACTTCCTTGGACTAGCCCATTCAATAGGATGGAAGCTATTATGGGGAAATCTTGTCAATGCCAGGTGGGCTACTTTAAGTGGGGTAGGGCAGCCAGCAGATTTCAACCTAAGGAGTATAGTTGGCACACAGGCACATATGGAAAGAGACAATTCTTTAAGATATGCAGGTTGTCGGCCATGAAGAATTTTTAAAGATCATAACAGGCACCTTAATTAAACTCAGAAATGTACTGATAGCCAATGTAGCTGTTTTAAGATAGGTGAGATGTAGTTTCATCAACTAGACCCTGACAATAATTGGGCTGCCACATTGTGAACCAGTTGCAATTTCTGGGTTGTCTTCAAGGGCAGCTAAGCATAATTATCCAGCTATGAAGTTACAAAAAACACAGCCTTTTATATCATGCCTTTCCCCTTTTAAAAAATACAGCATACAGCATTCATAATAAATACAATAATCATGTCTTTTAAGACACAACAACTGATCAAGAAATCAATAACAGCAGATATCAACAGTTCAGGGTTTTGAAAAGTGCAAAATAGCACCAAGCAGTAACACAGATAAAACTTAGGATTCTAAAAGAATCCTAAGCTTTATCCAATGCTGTATCTTTATAATAAATACGTTTACACACATAATAAAAGTCTCTGTAGTGCCCAGTGAAGGGACTGTGGACAGTGCATCAAAATATTACCTCTCCAATTTGGCATATAATTGAACCATAGAGGAGTTTTCTACAGTCAGTGTACTCTGCCTCGTCATTTGAAACTCTGGGTTTTTGTACTTTTGGCTTGTGTGACTCATTGGAGCCTGGGCATTCTTCAAAATGATGAGTGGGAAATGGATTCTCATTAACCCAGGTTAATCCATTTAGGCCCAAGAGATAATGCTCTTCAGCTCAATTGGAAGCAAGTCTTGCCCAGTTTGCCTAGGCATTATCCCAAGAGTGTGGAAATATTCATAAGCCTGAATTTCTATTGTTGTTGTTAAAGAATCTGTGTTCTCCAGTGACTACCCTGTTGGAATTGGACCTACAGCCTATTCCTGAGAGCTGCGGCGGCTAGGGAGGGACTGGCTGTGGTGCTGCTGTGGCACCTCCAATGAGGTTTCGTGGCTGCCACAAGATAAAAAAAGGGGGGGTTATTTACAAAAAGTTGAAAATGAAGGGGAAGCCCCATAGAAAACAGCAATGCTCCACCACCAAAAAGGTGGTGCAGCACAGTCGTTGCTTGAGGGGGCATTCCCAGGCTGAAAGGGGTTAGGAAGCTGCCTAAAAGCAGCTCCACCACCTGGAATGCCCCGGGGATGCCTCACGAAATGCTGGCGTGGGGACTTGAGGTGGGAGGATGCCCACAGGAGGCCACACCGGTGTCCAAGGGCCATGCTACAGTCCAGGTGGGTGGCATAAGTGGCATTTTGCTGGTGTGACGGATACATGGTTAAATGTAAGCACTGAGACTAAGGAGTTCTGTCAGCCAATGCCTGCAGGCAGTGGGCGGAGTCTGGTGAGCTGACCAGGGTCTTCTTGGAGGGAGAGAGAAGTTCTTGATCCTTTAGCTCTGAGCTCCTGAACTGTGCGGTTGTGTGTAGAGACTCTAAGAACCTGTGTGTTCATATATTACCTAGCGTGTATAAACCAAACCTGAGTGGTGACAAGGGGGAAATTGTGACAGAGAAAGAAAACCCTTTCTTCAGTCACTAAATGGGAAGTGGCTTCTGAAATAGGGAGACTCTTGATTCAGTGTTTTGGGGGAGAAAGATTTGTTTTCCACAGGAGGTGGGCAAATCTGAGGAGTGGAAAAGGTTCTGGATAAACAAATCTTTCTCCCCAAAACACTGAATCAAGAGTCTCCCTATTTCCCATATACTACTTATATAGGAGAGGATAAGGGACTCCCAAGGTCATTATGAAGCAAAGGAGATGTAAGCAGTAGGGAGCGTTGGATATGTAGGAAGAGTATACACCAACCAAAAGTTACATCTACAGAAGAAAATAGCCTCTCAAATGAGATCAGGGCCCCGTGGGACCTAAAGAAGTTCTGCTGGGCCTGTAAGACAGAGCTATTCTGCCAGGCTTATGGTTGAGGGCAGCTATGGTTTTTCAACTAGTGCTGGCCTCCCTTATCCTCCCTCCCCTTTTAACATCTGTAGCTTGTTGATTACTACACGGGGGACTTCTGCCGTTGACTTGCCCTTGTTGGCTCTGCACACTGGAGACACCTCTGAGCTGATCCTTTTAGGTACTTAGGTGCCAGCATATTCTGATTTTAGTAATTATATATATATGGGGCTTTCATTATTACTATACAAATGGCTTTAATTGTATTTATTGAATTTAATGTGTTTAATTTTGTTGTCAGCCGCTCTGAGCCCGACTCCATTGGGGAGAGCAGCATAGAAGAAAGAAAGAAAGAAAGAAAGAAAGAAAGAAAGAAAGAAAGAAAGAAAGAAAGAAAGAAAGAAAGAAAGAAAGAAAGAAAGAAAGAAAGAAAGATAGATAGATAGATAGATAGATAGATAGATAGATAGATAGATAGATAGATAGATAGATAGATAAAATATCCTTAGGAAAGATACTACAAAACAAGAAAAACATAAAACATCAAAGAAAACTCCACAGCAATATTTTAATGAACATCATCAGTTCAGACCATATATGCCACTTGCCAAATAGGAATCATTGAATACCTCCAAATGCCCTCCTAAATATTGCAGGTTTATACAGTGCTCAAAAATGGACTTGCTGTGCATCCTCAGGAGAGCATTCCGCAAGGCTAGGACCACAGCCGAAAATGTCTGCTATAGAGCTGAGGCAGAGCTAATTACCCTCAGGGAACAGAGCAGGGCAGAGGATTATTCAATGACATAAGCTGTAGAGCCAATCTTGTGGTTTTGGGGGAAGGACTACTGACTTTTGGACGGCTGGGTCTTGTAATGTTTCAAATATGCATAACCTACTTTTGTATGCCCCCCTGTTATTATTTGTACTATACCTGCCTTCAAGCAGCAGCAGACATTTCCTTATCTGGGTTCTACAACAGGTTCTTTTCGAGCTTTATGCAGATAATGCGCAATGCAAGTTAAAATGGCTACAACATATCTGAAGAAATAATTTACGTGTGGGGAAGACAGATTAAAAAATATAGGCACTTTAGTGCAAGACCTCATAAAGCAAAAATGCTTTGAATTTCCTGAATGGAGTTTTGGCTGAGGGCCAAGACTAGAATGGTACTTACATTAACTTTGCTACGCATGTCATATTTCTACAAAAAAAAAAAATCTCAGTTCTTGTCAGATGCTTAATTTTAGTGGCAGGCAGGTAAGTAGGATTTGGGCTTTAGGTCATATTGCAACCAGCACAGTAAAACTACAGAGAAAAGAGGCAGAAAAATATTGTGTTGCTCAAATATTTTTTTAAAGTGATTTAAAGGTACAACATAATAATTTTAAATTTCCCATCACATTGCTTCACCAGGAAAGTAGCACAAATAGATGTATAAGGCTGTAAGCTCAAAAGCTGTTTTAAAAGCAGATGAGCTTCAGGGATTGCTGTGAAAGGGATAAAAGTGTTTTTCTGCTCACAAATCAATGTCCTGAATAGGCTTTATTTGCTTTCACCTTCCTGATTGTCTAGGAGCATCTGTGACCAATGCAGGAAGCTTTGTCCTCACTCTAACTCAGTTTTCTTTACACTTCAAAGGCAATAGCAAATGTCTAAATCTGATTAGTTATCTAGCATTGTAACACCATCATATCCACTACATGATCCCTGATTGACTGGGGTCATTCTTGTTTAGGATCACTCATGTCCTTTTGGAGCCATAACAGTCCCAGATAATTCAATGAAAAATAAATGTTTTCTCCATCAGGAACCTAGAATGCTATAGTTGTGGCACCACAAGTGCAAGACGTTTTATGAAATATAGCTCCCAAGGGCTTCTGGCTCCATTACATTGGAGAAAATAATGGAAGGAGGCAGGAAATGAGGGAGAGTTGGTAATGGATATGAACCACAACCTGGGGAAATAGGAAAAGGTCTGTGAATTGTGCATTGTGCATGGGGTTGGACTAGATGACCCTGGTGGTCCCTTCCAACTCTATGATTCTATGATAAGGACCTTGCATTGAGATGAGGCATTTCAAACTGGAGGAATTTGGATTCCAAACTCCCACAATTCAACCTTCACGCCCATCAATAGTCTTTTCAACTAAACATTCAGAAAGGACCAGATGATAGGATTGGTCTATCATCCCAACTAAAGAACAAGTAAGAGTCTTTGCAAGCCTTCAGTAATGCAGGTGAACTCTGTAGAGTCAGGTATTGGATTCTACACCTTTGTTAGCAAATTCATAAATGTCTAGACAGCTCAACAACAAAGAATTGGTTGAGTTCAATGTACATGATTGATATACTGAAAATGAATATCCATGCCTTGAAAACCTAATAAAAGGAAGTATACAAGGCATTCTTAGAATGATTGTTACAATCCTGTGAAATGTCAAGTATAGAAAATGACTATTGTTCTGGCTGCAGGTCACATCTTTCTTTGAGAAACTGGAGTACCGTATATACTCGCGTATAAGCCGAGTTTTTCAGCCCAAAAAAAGGGCTGAAAAAGCTGAACTCGGCTTATATGCGGGTCAATACGGTAGAGGAGGGAGGGGGAGGGAGGGGGAACTTACCGCCGTCACCGCCGCCATCGCCGCCATTGCCGCCGGGCCTGCGCACCTTTCCCCGGCCGGCAGTGGCAGGCAGGGGCCTCCTGCAGGTGCAGGAAGGCCACGCCGCCGCCAATTCGCCGCCTCTCCCGGTGAGTAGGGGGTTCAGGGGCTCTTCCCCCTCCCCCCCTTGGGTGGCACTGGGGTCGGGGTGGGTTGGGAGGGCCCTGGAGGCCGGCAGGAGGGCGACCTGGGGCAAGGGCGAGGTCATCCCTGCACTCTAAAATGGCGGCTGCCATTTTAGAGCGCAGCATTACTGGTAAAGGGAATTACTTATTGACCCTCGGCTTATACGCAGGTCAATAAGAAATTCCCTTTTCTGGCCTCAAATTTGGGGGGGTCGGCTTATACTCGGGTCGGCTTATACCCGAGTATATACGGTAATAAATGTGTGAGGGTTTTTTTGCACAATCTGTCACAGGAAAAATGAAATTCAGTATGTAGCAGAGAGACAAATCCTGCTTCATCAGCTAGGAAGTAATTCAAACACATAGCAACTATGCTGAGTAATTTCATTCATCAGGTGTCCTGGAAGTAAACTGCTGCTTTAATGGTAACTTTCACCTGCTGATTGCAGTCCTAGGGGCAAGGGAGCCAGGGCCCAAAGGGAAATAACAAAGCCAAGCACATGACTGGAGAAGAGAGACCACAGCTTTGATTTGAAACAATTACCAGACCACTGGTGCAGCATGGTGCACAGATCCAGCATCAGGAGACCTGCTCGTTGATGGACGGCACCAACCATCCACCCAGCTTCCCTCCTGGGGCAGCCTCCATGGGATGGCAGGTCCTGAGCTCCCACATGGACGCAAGCCACTGTGTCATTCCCTTGCCATTTGAGGGTGAGGGCTGGGCGACAGCCCTGCAGCTGGGCATATCACTCGAAGACCCCTTATGGGGGGGTCTCCAGACCCAGTGAATTTCAAGGACACTGTCTATGTAAACACTCAGTAAGCAGGTTTCTGCGGCTAATCTTTGTCCATCAAGCCTTTTAAAGCACTGTGCTAAAAGCTTAATCCAAGTAATCTCAAGTGACAGCACTGTTTTATCCAACTTTTGTGCTCCCTTTCTGGATCACATGGCATAGCCTAGTTTGACTATGCCTCTGCCTTTAGTCCTCTGGAATCTGTTCTTTGGACTTGTCTCTTGCCCGGCTTTCCTTTGGCACTAGAGGGTTGATAGCCCATCGACCTCAGACCCTGGCCACTGTAGGCCAACCTGCAAAAAGCTTTGCCATTTGGCCTCTAGTATTATTCAATTTATTATGTTATTATTGTTGCATAGATTATTAAAAAAATAGGAAGCATCTTCAGTTCTCCTGCATCTAATTTGATGCAAGCATAGAAATCACCATACATCTAACTCAGCTCATAGTTAATGAAGAATAGTATGTAAATTAGATTAGTGTAAGAAAATAATGGAAAATAGATGTGAGGACAACCATCTCTTAATACAGGAAATCAGCCATCCCCCATCCTCTGTTCAGGGGAAACAGAGAAAAAGAAAAGAAAGTAGAAAAACAAAAAGAGCACAGTCAGTAGTTTGATGATTGCTGGTATCAAATATAAGCTAAAGGGGAGAAGAGACGACAGACCAAATTAGTAAGACATCAAGAAGAATTGGGGGCTTGATACATCTAAGGACATTTAGCAGATCCTTTTTTTCTGCCCTTGCTCCAAGCAGTTCAGAGTAAACGGTTCTCCTCTCTTCCATTTTATCCTCACAACAATGTCAATAGGGTAGGGCTGAGAAAGAAAGCGACTAGCCAAAAATTGCCCAGGGAGCTTCATGGCTGAGTGGCAATTTGAACCCAGGTCTCCTGGCTCCTAGTCCAAAACTCTCCATTATACCACACTTGGGTATCTAGATACAACATGTAGGAAACAAATTGGCAAAAAGGAGGGGCCTGTCCTGAGGTTCTCATGGATTCAAATAAAAGCCTGTCATTTCTAATAAGGAAATATGGAGAAAGGGATTAAGGGATTAAATAGTACAACCTCTCTCATCACACTCAACACTGAGAGCATCATAGCATGATTTGGGAGGACAGCATATGTTAATTATATGTGTGTGTGTGTGTGTGTGTGTGTGTGTGTGTGTACTATATATGTATATATATATATGTGTGTGTGTGTGTGTGTGTGTGTATAGATAGATAGATACATATATATATATATACACACACACACACACACATATATCTATCTATCTATACACACACACACACACACACATATACTGTTTAATCTGATAGCATTTAAATCACATTGTTTGTTCAAAAGTAGTCCTATAAAATGAATAACCTAAACTCTACCATCCCACTTCAAGCAACTGATAGATTTATCAAAGATGTGCAGATGTATTACATCCTTATTGCAGAGCAATAAGATGACCCCTGAGAGGGGGAGTAGATGCTATGCTTATAATGTTGAAACAACAAATCGTTTTGCCCCTCTGGAGTCTCCAAGGGAAGAAGGAGGAGAAGAAATTTCCCCCGATGATGACATCCTAGCTTTAAGGGCACATTCTCCTGAGCTTCCTGAGTTGCAAAGTCCCTCCCCTGGAGTAGTGAATAATTCGGATGGGCTTTCACTCACTGAGAGTCATTTGGCTCTGACTGCTAGAACAGTAGACTGTATATTTGGTCATATCCATGATATTTCCAAACAAATTAAGCAGTTGAGGATGGAGGTAGCCGGACTATATGATTTATGCAAAAAGACTTTAAGTAACACCGGACACCGGGCTACTGATTTACAGCCCAAACAAGCATGTACTGATAGGAATCATCGCAGCAATTTTCGGATGCCTGAAAAGAGCCTGACGGAAAGTAGTAACCAGCTAATACTCAACCCTGAAAAAGTATGTCTAACTATCTGCAGTCCTTTTGGCCAGGCACCTGATTGGCACGGCCTCTATAGGGTTAAATCACACCTGTCTGCATTACTCAGGTTTGATCATGTTAAAGTGGACCTTCTCCAGATACAACAACTCAATCCTCCTAATCAGGTGCAAAGGGTCCTTCTCACCTTTGCTTCAACTAGAATACCTTCCCTGTTTCATAGATGGGGAAAAAGATTTAGGAGCAGAGGAGTTTTTCCTGTGAGGGTCTTTACGAATACAATTACTAACCCTCTGATTGTTAAGCTTCCGGCACCGACCAATACCATTCTTGATTCCATGGAGGAGGAATGGATAGGAGCTGATATCCTCCAAAGGATGGGAACCGACAACCCCCAAAATGATTTAATATCTTGGGATATGCAGCCAATTTTGGAAAGCGGGCTGACCATGCATAACCAGCATTACATGGCTGAAAATACTATCAAACTGAAGGCTATGCCCGATGCTGGAATTCAGAAGGAGGCCGAGGACAGCACAACCTCACAAAACCTTCAATTAGTATCTACCCCTCCTGAATTATTGTCGGAAGTTGATAACATGGAAGAGTGTATTCAGGAGACTTTGTTGACCTATCCAATCAAGATCAACAATGGATTATGGATAGACTGGACTGCCTGAAGGAGGAATTAGCAAAACAAAGATCACAAAAATGGTCATTTACCTCGCGGCCACAAGAAACAATGGACACGAAGTGGGACTCCCTTTCAAGAGCGGGATCAGTGCAGTCCTCAAGAGGCCATAATGTGGGAACGATAGAGATGCACCCAGCCCTATCACCGAATAGTGATGCTGAGATAAATAATCTGCAATGCCCCAATAATGGCTGTGTTTGTTCAGAACACAACAGGGCCCTAAATACAATATCTGAACTAGACTTACTAAATTTTAATACTAAAAAAAGGTGTAGAATTCAGGGTCAAGTTTGTCACTTTATATCTTGGAACATTGCTGGCTGGGGAAGCAAAAGCAGGGATCCTGACTTGCTAAACTTTTTGAAGGGTTTTGATATTATTTTTTTACAGGAGACCTGGTCTCTTACTAATATTTCTTATTATGGCTTTACTTCATATGCCCTCCCAGCTCATAAAACTAATATCAAGGGCCGCCCTAAAGCAGGCCTGTGTTGTTTGGTTAATAACTCCTGTAAATTTAAAGTTAGGCAACTAGATACTTGTCCCCCTTTCGCTCAGGCATTTCTCTTACCCACCAAGGAACTGTCAATTATATTAGTTAATATTTATATTCCCCCTTTTATTGACAGTACTGCATCCTCATCAGTTTGGAACACAATAAATGCCTATCTGAACAAACTTTTAGATTCAAGACCTGAAGCTGCCCTTTTACTTGCCGGGGATTTTAACGCCAGGTTGGGCCATAATAACATGCAGTTAATTAATTTTATGAAATGGGATGCTGAAGATTTCATACCATTCTCATTTTTAGCCCCTAGATCATCAAAAGACTCTGTTATAAATCAGACTGGTCATCATTTGGTGGAACTTTGTGTGAATTTTAATCTATGTATACTGAATGGTTCTTTACAATATGATCCCTTTGGCCAGTACACTTATATCACCCTGCACGGTTGTAGTGTTGTTGATTTTGCAGTCCATTCAGCTGACCTAAGTGATCACATTGTCAATTATGTAGTTGGCAATCGATCAGAAAGTGATCATCTACCCTTGCTCCTGACTTTTAAGACTAGTTGTGAACCTGCCAAGCCCTTTTTGTCGAACCAGGATCAGGATCACACTGTCAGCAAGTATAAGAGGATTAAATGGTCTCCATCTACTGCGACCCAAATTCAGCAATGGATACATAGTGATACTGGGCAGCAGTTATTTAATGAACTACTAAATGCTGAAACCCCAATGGTGGCATTGTCAATATATAACAATACTGTTGACAGACTTGGTGACTTTGCTCAACCAATTAGTCATAGGTCCTCTAAATGCCTAAATAGCACCTGGTTTGATGTTGAATGCCTTGCTGCAAAGAAAGAGCTTCGCCATCTGTTTAAGTTGATGCGTTCAGGCCTGTTACCTTGGGTCCCTTCAGTGTACTGCGAAAAGAGAAAGGGGTACCAAATTTTGCTAGCCGGAAAAAAAACATGCTTTTGCTATGGAGAAATGGTCGTAGTTATTCCAAGCATTTAATAGTAAAAATAGCAAAGCTTTCTGGTCACTAATTTCAGGACTTAATTATTCGGTTGGCGGCAACTCTGCAAGTTTAATTCATGCTCAGGCATGGTTTTTGCACTATTATAATGTTTTTAATGTGAAGTCCCCAGGGGTTTCTATCAGAGAATCTTTTATAGCCCCTGATGTACCAGAATGGCCTCCTGTCACCTGTGACGAGATGAGAGAACATATTATTAGCTTAAAATTGGGCAAAGCCCCGGGACCCGATGGTATTCTTGCAGAGCTCCTAAGGAGTAATTCCGATTGGTGGGCCCCGCCACTCGCACACCTCTTCACGCTTATAGACAAATTTGGTATCCTCCCAGATTCGTGGCTGAATTCTATCGTAATACCATTGTTTAAGAAAGGTGATCCCAGTAAACCAGAAAATTACAGACCAATTAGTCTTTTGTCTATTATAGGAAAGCTCTATGCCAAGCATCTCCTCAAGAAATTATCTGAGTGGATGGCCCTTCATAATCTCCCAGGGAAAGAGCAAATTGGATTTTTACCTAACCATTCTACAACAGATCATTGCACAGTTCTTGCATTTTTGGCAGAAAAATATCTTAAGTTCCCTAGAGGAAAGTTATATGTTGCTTTTATCGACCTTCAAAGAGTGTTTGACACAGTCGATAGACAGATTTTATGGGAGAAACTATGCCATATGGGCCTTGACCAACGCCTTTTGTTTTTATTACGTAACCTCCATACATCCAATACCTGTCAAGTTAGATTCGATGAGGGGAGCCTTTTAACCCAAAAAATCCCGGTGACAAAGGGCGTAAAGCAAGGCTGTGTACTGGCACCATCCTTATTTAATTTATTTATTTCAGATCTCCCTGCTTTTTTAGCTAATACTGATGGTCATGCACCTAAGCTAAGCTCTGAGAAAGTCCCTATTCTGTTATATGCAGATGACGCAGCAGTCCTATCCCTTTCAAAGATGGGTCTTAAATGTTTATTAGCTTCTTTTATCCTATTCTGTAAACGGAATTCTCTATCTATTAATTTTGATAAGACCAAGATCCTGATCTTTTCTAAGACTTGGAAGCAATCAGTTTGGAAAATTGAGGGAAGAGAAATCGAACAAGTGAAAACGTTCAAATATTTGGGGGTCTCTTTTCATTATAATTTAAAATGGATTGCACACCGTAATCAGTCCCTAACCTTGGCCAAAAATAAGATGGCTGCAATAACTCGTTTTTACTATAAGAAGGGTAACCATTTTCCGGCTGCCTTACAGATTTTCCAAGCCACTGTGATTCCGCAACTTTTGTATGGAATCCCAGTTTGGATCCAGGGTTTTAATAAAGAAGTGGAGCGTCTCAGGGCAGTTTTTTTGAGACACATCCTTGGCGTCACAAACTCTGTTTGTTATTTCTCTCTGTGCGCTGAGCTGGGACTGCACACGATAGAATCTGGTGCTTGGATCACTACTATCAAATACTGGTTACGCTCTCATTTTCGATCCCCCCCAAGTAGTTTATTGGCAGCTTTACATACTGATTCAACTGTTTCTAGATGGTCTCGGCTTATCTTAAATAGGATCAGATCACTCGGGATTGATCTTGATTCCTTGTCCAATTCCAGTGAATTATATATTTTTAGGTCAATCCAAAAAAGGATATGGGACAGTGATTCCCAAATAATAAAAGCCGGTGCTGAAGGTATCTGCTCCCCTCGTTTTTTAGGCCTTTCTTATCAAATAAAACCAAGATTCAGCTTGCAGGTAACCATTCAAATGCTATTTTGAATTCCGTTTTCATTGCCTTTGATCTTTCCCCATCATGTTCACAGAGACATGGCTAGTATCATAGCCAACAACGTGGCCAGGAAGGATGGCCCCAGGAAAATGCCAGGATTAAGTCCGTCCATAATTATATACCACATTAAGCCATAATCAAGTTTTACAGTGGTTAATAACCCTGGATTGAAGGATCCTAACTACCCATTAGTGACCCATGTTTGGACAATCACTCTATCCATAGTTAATTAAGCCATGGTGTCATGTCTGAATGAAGCCTAACACTAATGGAACAAAGGTTCAGTGCCCAGTCCTCTCTGGTCTCTCAAGTCCCTGTGGATGACAGGACTCAAACCTCTGCTCCCCAATGTAGGAATAGGCAAGTGTTGGTTATTGGGGATTCCCTACCGAGAGGGGTAGAGGGTAAAGTGTGTCGACTGGACTTGTTGTCTCGAGAGGTGTGTTGTCTGCCGGGAGCTCATATCCGGGATGTGACGGAAAGTCTGGATAGAGTTGTTAGACCTACAGATCATTATCCCTTCCTTCTTATTCATGTGGGAACAAATGATACTGCCTGGCACTGCCCAGAAAGTATTAAAAGGGACTATACAGCTTTGGGTAAAAAAGTGAAGGAACTGGGAGCACAGGCTGTGTTTTCGTCGGTTCTTCCTGTAGTAGGCCGTGGATTGTGAAGAGAACAAAAAATTCTGGAAAAAAGGAGTGGCTGCGTCGATGGTGTCGCCAGGAAAGGTTTGGTTTTTTGGACCATGGCTTACACTACCTGGATAATGCTCTTCTATCGGGAGATGGTTTGCACCTCTCAAAGGTGGGTAAAAATGTGATTGGCCACAGCCTTGCAAGCCTGATAAGGAGGGCTTTAAACTAAATCTTCTGGGGGAGCGAGACGTGAATGTAAAGCCCCCAGTGAGGACAATAACTGCAAATATAGATATGAACGATTTGCAGAGGGTAGCACATATGCAAGGAAAGACAGTTCAAAAACGTAACAATGGGAGGGAGACAATCTTAAATAAGCTGCCAAGAAGAAGGACCTGTGGTCTAAGGTGTCTCTATACTAATGCACAGAGCATGGGAAATAAGCAAGATGAACTAGAACTTTTAATAGCAAAAAGCAAATATGATATAATAGGCATTACGGAAACTTGGTGGGACAAGTCTCATGACTGGAATGTATTAATTGAAGGGTATAACCTATTTCGGAGAAATAGACCAAATCGGAAGGGGGGAGGGGTAGCATTATACGTTAGGGATGATTACACCTGCGAGGAGATCCAGGACTTAAATGCTGGAACCCAGCTTGAAACTATCTGGGTAAAAATTAAGGGGGAGAATAATAGTGATGTCATTGTGGGGTATATTCTAGACCCCCAAGCCAAACTGAAGAGATAGATGATGCAATCCTGGAACAGATGTCCAAACATTCAAAAAAGAAAGATGTAGTAGTAATGGGAGATTTCAGTTATCCTGACATCTGTTGGAAGGCTAACTCTGCCAAAACAACTAGGTCTGACAAATTCCTCACTTTCCTTGCAGACAACTTCATAGTCCAAAATGTGGAAGAAGCGACAAGGGGAACAGCCATTTTGGATCTGATCTTAATCAATTATGATGACTTGGTTTATGGAGTAGAAGAAGTGGGATCTTTAGGTAGGAGTGACCATGTTCTCCTGGAGTTTGTTATACAGCAGAAAGGAGAAGCAAGAAATAGTCAAACATGTACTCTAGACTTTAAAAAAGCTGATTTCAATAAATTTAGGGAACTACTGGGTGTGATCCCTTGGGTGAGAATATTGAATGAGGAGGGAGTACATGAAGGATGGGAAATTCTTAAAAGGAAGATATTGAGCGCAATTGAGCTGAGTCATTGTCCGGCAAAGTAATTAATCATCTAAATTAATCATCTAAATTAATCTAATTAAAGAAATTAATCATCTAAATCACGCACTGCTAGCAAATGGCTATTCCAGAAATGAAATCAGAAGGGCCATTAAACCAAACAAAAATCAGAAAACTCAGGAAAAATAGTCTCCCATGGGAAAGGTATTCTTGCCATTTATTAAAGGAGTCACTGACAGGATGGAGAAACTTTTTGAAAAAACTTAACCTACAAACAGTGTTTAAACCCACCAAGAAAATGCAACAGATGCTACAATCAGCAAAAGACAAAAGAGACCCCCTCACCTCTGAAGGAGTATATCATATACCTTGCAGTTGTGGACAAGTTTACATCGGGACCACACAATGCAGCATACAAACAAGGATAAAAGAACATGAAAGATACCGCAGACTTGGCCAACCTGAGAAATCAGCAGTGGTTGAACATGGTCTGACCCAAACAGGACACAGGGTCTTATTCCAAGACTCTGAAAGACTGGACAATTCTACCAACTATTTTGTCAGATTGCACAGAGAAGCCATTGAAATCCATAAACATCAGCACAACTTTAACAGAAAAGAAGAGAATTTAAGAATGAATAAGGCTTGGCTTCCTGTCCTGAAAACCTCCAGACTAACAAAGACTACAGTCCACAATAGCCATGCGGATTAGCTTTGGATTCCACATGTTAACAGATCACTTCAGGATACAATGGTTCCACATTAACATACCACACCCTCATTAGCACATTATCTTGATACTTACAGGACAATGACTCAGCTCAAACCTAACCCCCTTCTGACTATATATTACTCTTCCTTCACACTTGACACTGAGAGACACTGTCCTTCAGTGTTACTCCTCTGAAGATGCCTGCCACAGCTGCTGGCGAAACGTCAGGAAAGAAAATACCAAGACCATGGTCACACAGCCCGGATAACCTACAAGAACCAGTCTGTAAGCACTTAGAAAGAAATGCCGTGCTCACTGACAGTCAACATGGGTTTCTCAAAAACAGGTCATGCCAAACTAATCTCATATCTTTTTTTGAAAGAGTAAGAAGTATGGTAGATGAAGGGAATGCTGTAGATGTAGTGTACCTTGATTTCAGTAACTCCTTTGATAAAGTCCCCCATGATCTTCTTTAAACAAAGCTAGTAAAATGTGGGCTGGACACTGCTACTGTTAGGTGGATTGGTAATTGGTTGACCAACCAAACCCAAAGGGTGCTCATTAATGGCACAACTTCATCCTGGAGAGGAGTAACCAGTGGGGTACCACAGGGGTCTGTCCTGGGACCGGTACTATTTAATATTTTTATAAATGACTTGGATGAATGAATAAAGAGCATGCTAATCAGATTTGCAGTTGACACCAAGTTAGGAGAGGTAGTTAATACCCCGGAGGGTAGGGTCAGAGTTCAGAATGACCTCAATAGACTGGAGAGCTGGGCCATAAGCAATAAAATGGATTTCAATAGGGAGAAGTGTAAAGTAATTCACCTAGGCAGAAACAACATAAGGCACAGGTACAGGATGGGAGAGAGTTGGCTTGACAACAGTACATGTGAAAGAGATCTGGGAGTCTTAGTGGACCACAAACTGAACATGAGTCAACAGTGTGATATGGTGGCTAAGAAGGCCAATGCAATTCTGGGCTGCATCAATAGGAGTACTGTGTCTTGGAATACTGTGTCCAGTTTTGGGCTCCACAATTTAAGAAGGATGTTGAAAAGTTGGAGCGTGTCCAGAGGAGGGCGACTAGAATGGTCAAAGGTCTGGAATCCATGCCCTATGAGGAGAGACTTAGGGAGTTGGGTTTGTTTAGTTTGGAGAAGAGAAGGTTGAGGGGAGACATGATAGCCATCTTTAAATATTTGAAGGGATGTCATGTTGATGAGGGAACTAGCTTGTTCTCTGTTGCTCCAGAGACTAGCACATGGAGTAATGGATTTAAACTAATAGAAAAGCGATTCCATCTAAACATTAGGAAGAACTTTCTCACGATGAGGGCTGTTCGACAGTGGAATGTGCTGCCTCGGACGGTGGTGGAGTCCCCGTTTTTGGAGGTCTTTAAGCAGAGGCTAGATGGCCATCTGTCGGGAGTGCTTTGATTGTGGGATCCTGCATTGCGGGGGGAGGGTTGGGGTCACTGGGGATGTGGGGGGAGGTAGTTGTTAATTTCCTACATTGTGCAGGGGGTTGGACTAGATGACCCTGGTGGTCCCTTCCAACTCTATGATTCTATGACTTCTATGACTAAGAGTGGGAGAGTTTAACCTAAAAGGAGAGGATAAGAGCAGGAGCTGAAGCTGATAAATTTCCAGAATATGGAGTTTGTCAGTTTCACCTGAACTGATTCCATCTCAGTCCCCTCTTGGTAGGGTTGACTGGGTTGTTACACTCACTAATGAGAAAGAATCAACATGGGATTTGTTATAACCCTTTGAATCTTGGTTTCTGCAATGGAAAATCCTGCATCACCAATATTTTATGCTCCGACCACTAATGAAAGTTTTTGATATGGCTTTATAGATCTAATAGACATTGGACTTCTCAACCATCCCTTATCAAAGGCAGAAGTGGAAGAGGACAGTCCTCTTGTGCATCAGCATCTAGCTAAAGAAAAGGAATCACATGGGCCTTTTCCACCATTTGAATTATCACTCTAGAATCTTCCTTCACTTCAATTACCAGCACTCACAAATTGTGCTTATCCCTGCTGGCCCACATTGCCTGAGATTCGATATAACCCCATTACGATTGGTCAACCCACCAGATTTTGTTGGTTGTGCTCCCTGCAAGCGCACACTTCTTTGGCATGATGACTTGTTCTTTCAGTGACTGCACTGCTCCTTTGGAATAGTGTTCAATGGCCCTGTTAGCTTAAAATGAGCTTCCCCCCAAAACACTATTTAAATGCTGGAAATAGGTAATATAACGTGGAAGTGCTCCTTTGGGGGATGATATCCAACCAATATTTGTGCATTTGCAGCACTACAATCTAATAATCTTAGAGAGACCCATGAAACAACATGTAATCTGTATCATTTGTTGAATTGCTGT
Source organism: Euleptes europaea (assembly GCF_029931775.1). Lineage (NCBI taxonomy): Eukaryota > Metazoa > Chordata > Lepidosauria > Squamata > Sphaerodactylidae > Euleptes > Euleptes europaea. The sequence goes on from NC_079316.1 coordinate 37,050,102, forward strand.
TGAATATTTTCTTTAATGTGCTCATGTAGGTCTTTCCACAGCATGAGTTGGGAGACATTTCCCTTACCAAGGGAGGGGAGTAAATTTGGGGTTACTAACTGCCTGCAAAACTGCATTACAATTTTTTTTTCATTTCTAAACCAGCACGAGATAAAGGTATTCTATAGATTGATTCAGGGACCTTCTCTTCCACTTTGGCAGGCCAGGGAATCATCTAATGAGACGGACTAATTTTGTAAAGAAATTCTTCAAGGAAGTGATACTAGGCCCAGTACTCTAAAACTGAGAAATTTCACATCTTCCCTCGTGTAAACATTTCATTCACATTCTTCTCATCAGATAAACCAGAGAAAGGAGGAAAAGACTTGTTTATCCTCACTATCACCATGGAGTGGCATAGATTTATTCACAGCTCAATCCCTTTCTTTTCTGCTTGGCAATCGTAACTGAACGTTTTTGGCACCAAGCGAATGATATCATCACACAGATAAAATGATGCCTGTGGACAATCTAAAATTAGCAGTTTAAATAGGTTACAAGCTTTTCTTTAAACTTCCTTAATATAAATGGCACTCACTCTTATCTCTTGCTGAAATGCGGAGTCATGCTGAGATGGAAAGGTAGTGGGTGCTTTCAAAACAGGAGCTTTCAAAACAGAAGGAAAACAATCCACACCTCAAACGTAAAGGGAAGCAATGCTCGGGTTTTCTCTATAAAGTGAGAGGGAATTCATTTTTATAGAGCTCATAGCATCAGTGACAACAGAAGACTCCAGTATAAGACTTGGAATATGGATTTGATGTGTTTATTTGTAGTTTAATGGTGCAATCCTAAACAGAGTTACAACCATTGAAGTCCACACTGATGTCAATGGGTTTAAAAGTGTGTAGCTCAGATGGCACTGTTGGTGGGCTTCCTAGAGGCACCTAGTTGGCCACTGTGTGAACAGACTGCTGGGCTTGATGGGCCTTGGTCTGATCCAGCAAGGCTTTTCTTATGTTCCCTTCTTTAAATACTGTCATCCTATTATTATTAATAACAACAGTAATTTATTATTACTACACATCAATCTACATGGCAGTTTACGACCATTTATGTATTAAAATGGAACAATGTTGTTTTTAATTGAAACTCATTCCACCTCTGTTCGATTCACATCCTTCTCTTAGGCTGTATAGTGACAACTGCCCTGACCTGGACGGCCCAAGCTAGCCCAATCTCATCTCGGAAGTTAAGCAGGGTGAGCCCTGGTTGGTTCTTGGATGGGAAACCACCAAGGAACTTCAGGGTTGCTACACTGAGGCAGGTGATAACAAACCACCTCTGTTCATCTCTTGCCATGAAAACCTTACAGGGTCGCCATAAGTCAGCTGTAGACTAGATGGCACTTTCCACAACCATGGTTACAATAGGGCAGTATGCATATCTGAGTGTTGCTGAAATCAACAACCTCATGTTCTGATTTCCTTTAACTCCTTTTTAAGTGGAAACATTTCGATTGGTGGATAGCTAAGTCCCCTCTAAGCAGAGTCTAATGTCCCTAGACAAATGTAAAGAATGAAAGGGAAGGCAGAGCAATTAGTGAGCAAGCTGGGGCATCCAAGGGTTATGGGGCTTTCATGAACCACCCCATCATAGCCTGAAGCATTCAGGTGGGTGGAGGAGGGTGCTAAACAGCATCAACCAAGCCCTTACTGACACATGTGGGGGGAGAGAGAGAGAGAGAGAGAGAGACCTCTTGTCACTGTTTTATGTGTAGGCTTAGATACACTAAGCCAGAAGGAAACTGGCCAAGTCTGGGACTAGTGTGGGTTTGTCCAAAACACTGGTATCCGCAATAAGCTTCCTGTTAACTGACAACCTACACTGAAAAGTTAAGGTTATTGCTAATATAGACCAGACAAGAATGAAGCCTAGTTTAACCCAGGGGTTTCTGCCCCGTGCCTTTGTTCCAGGTACTCTCACAAAATAGTGAGAGCCATCTGTGTCACCCTGGGTTCCTTGGAGAAAAGGTGGGATAAACATATGAGAGCTTTTCTGGAGAGGCCTGACTTCAAGGACACTCCTCCCTGCATGGCTAAAATGATACAACCCATTGCCTTGTGGTAACATTGTGGGGACGCTGATCCAGTTTGGCAGGCAGAAGAGCTAATACACATCTGATAACTAGCAGGGTGACTAGAACATTGTTTCTTTTAAAACGGGAAAGAGTTTTCTTGAAAAGAATGATGAGCATCCATTCTCCTGCCAGACACGAATGTTTTCCTTGCAGGATTTCCCTAGGCAAAGCAAGCCAGCCAGCCAAGAAATAAATATTTATGCTCCCTATCTCTTGCTTCACTATGCTAACCATAACCTATTTAAGCCCCAGTTCTCATCTTCTGATTCATATTTAAAGGATGAAAGCAACATTTCTATTTCTGACAGCTGCCTCTATTTGGAATTCACTCCTCTGTCTCCAATATTGCAACAGTGTCCAAGTTTTCCTCTCTCAAAAAACTGCAGAAGCTGCTTTTCCTTTGCCTCTTCCTTTCTCTCGTCTGCTTCCGTCGCATCCCTCAATGTGTTGTCTTTTCAAAACTGCCATGTTGTAAGGCATTTGTAAGTCATATTATACTGTATCCTCTAAAGAAACATATTCAAGACAATCACACATTGTTCTTGTGTACACAGGTCCCATAGGTAAGTTCCTTTGTCCTACAGCATCATATTTAAATCAGACCTCGGGGCACAAGAAGTTACTGTCTTATTAATATGTTTAGACTGACACTGATAGGTTGCTTCTGTATGTGGGAATTCCCCATTATGGATAGGGTTGCCAGGTCCCTCTTTGCCACCGGTGGGAGGTTTTTGGGGTGGAGCCAGAGGAGGGCGGGATTTGGGGAGGGGAGGGACTTCAATGCCATAGAGTCCAATTGCCAAAGTGGCCATTTTCCCCTGGTAAACTGATCTCTATCAGCTGGAGATCAGTTATAATAGCAGAAGATCTTCTGCTAGTACCAGGAGGTTGGCAACCCTGCATGGAAGAGTGTTTGAATGCTGTTGTCTCTCTATATATCAGTATAAGAAAGTGGGTGTAGAGTTTGACAACCCTAATTGTGGACTTGCTGCTGTTGCAAATGCAGAAGCATTGATAGCACCAGCGGAGTAGCTAGATGGGCTGATTCATCACTTTCCCACACCCATTCCCTTGCATGCACCATTCCCCTCCCCCATGGTGCTGGATGCTTTTTTGTCAACTTTTTAAAAAAAGTAGTAGGTATCTTTCTTCTTCTTCTATCTTCTTCTGTCTTCTTATCTTATTATTATTATATTATATTATTATTTATTTATTTTTATAAATAAAAATGTAAATGTTCGTTTGTTCAAAACCTTAAATCTCCGAAAGTTCTTCACCGATTGCTTTGAAATTTTGACACAACGTTGCATTCGAATACGCACATGTTTTTATATACCTATATTATATAGATGTCACACCTGTGACAGGTAAAAACATGCTTTTTTGAAAAACAGCGCCATCTGTTGGACGTTAAAGCAACACACACTATACTAAATAGCCTCCCCTTTTGGTGTACTCATCTTCCTTTACCATAACATTACTGGCTACAGGCCTGCATCTCCATAATATAATTAAGTAGCAGAAATATATTGGAAGAATTCAATGTTGCTTCATCCATCATACACAGGATCAAGGCTGGAGATGGGATAGCTCCCTGTCTCTCCTTGGATTCAAGTCAGCCTCATGCAGATCATGAATCTAAGAGCCAAATTATGAATGTCCTTTCCTCCCAGTTCAATGGTGCTCACTCTCTCAAGTACATTCACTGGTTTTGCAGTTTCACTTACTTTCATATTTAGGAGAAGCTACGGCAGATCAAGGAAAGGGAAACATTTGGGTTTCCTATCAAAGTCAAGCCTTGATTATCTTTTCCTCCATATTCCTCCCTTGCCCATATTCCAACAGGATCTCTCTAATATTCATGCATTAAAGGGCAAGCAAAGGAAAGGGAGGCTATCAGATTTCTTGCCAGAAAGAAAAGCTCCCATCTCCTGTGCATAATGTGCACACATGAAAAGGACTGCTTTAGAGTTATTTATAAGAAGAGCTCTTAAGTAAGTGTTAGCTGTCCTTCTAATACTCGAGTGTGGCACAGCTGAGTTTCAAGCTAGAATGTAATATGATCAGCGGCATCTCTATTTGTTGGACCTGCATATAAAATTAGCTGCCATGAACCTGTATTTAATTATTTGATTCTTATACACTCCATCTCACCATGAGCTTTCATGGACTTCAGAAAAACAGTTTGCAGAATCACAGAGTTGGAAGGTACCACCAGGGTCATCGTCCAACCCCCTGCACAATGCAGAAATTCACAACTACCTCCTCCCCACATCCCCAGTGACCCCTACTCCAACCCCAGAAGATGGCAACAAATAGAAATCAGCTTTTTAACTTTTCATATCAGTTCTTAGTGCTATTACCTTTCTTCACTTGATGTAGAAGACGGAGAAATCTGAGGCAAGCAAAAGGAGTGGTTCAAAAGAGGTTGTGTACAAAGGTCTTGCCATCTTGTTGCGGGGGCAAATGTGGTTGGGGTGCTCTCAGACTGGACCAAAAATCCACAAACATTATGCTTGACGTCAAGTCCTAGCTAGCTAGCTAGATTTTATTCCTCGGTTTACTTGCATGAGACCAGAGAAGTGGCAAACTGCAACTAGGAAATCTTGACAGGACCTTTCAAAGGTGAAGATGTCCTCATTCCTCGCATTCCTATGATTCCAACGGATATGCCATTTCAATTTAAGAGATTGCAATTCCCAATTCGATTGACGTTTGCAATCACCATCAACAAAGCTCAGGGCCAATCTTTAGAATTTTGCAGTTTAGATCTAGACACGGATTGCTTCTCACATGGACAATTATATGTTGCGTGTTCTAGAGTCGGCAAACCAGACAATCTCTATATCTGCATAGACAATGGAACCACAAAAAATATTGTATACCCACAAGCATTGTGAAATTAAACATATTAGAAACGTGCACTTTCTCTTTTCTTTCTTTTCCATTTAACCAGACTGAGCCACAGCAACGCGTGGCAGGGTACAGCTAGTATTACTATAAAAATGGCACCAGTCGTGGGTGGAGAGGAATGGAAATCCACACCTTGTCTACATGTAGGCTAATCTGCTTTGACTTCAGTGCTTCATAAAAGATTGTATCAAAGTAGGTTCCAGAAACATTAGAGCAAAAAAGGGGAACCAATGGAAGGAGAATGGGAGCAGGTGGCCATCATGTGAATGCTCCAAAAAACAACACCCTGCTGTTTGAGAACTGAGATGAAGCCAATCTTAAGAGTGGAAGCAGCCATAGTTCAATTTAAGAGAAAAGTCCTATAACAATTTCAGATTTCCAGACTAGTTTGTCCAAAATACAAGACTTTTATAAACATAATCCAAAGTCCAATGTTCTTGGGTGATGTTGTCTTATAGCTATGACTCAGAACCAGGATATGAAACAGGAGAAGGGACAAGAGCTTTCTGCTCGCATACAGAGTGGAAGTGGCATTATTACTTTTTTTATCACCAACTTCTCATTATTCATCTGTCTCATGTCACTTCTCCGCCAAGATACTTCAGGATTTCTGATATTAGATACTGTGTTTGATTCAGTTACAAACGTCTATGCGGCTTTGAAACAATGGCAACAAAGCAAAACATGCTTGGCAGGAGTTTAATCTCATTTTGGAGCAATAAAATGGCACTGGCACATCTGAACACAAACAGCTGTAGATGCTTCAGACAGGATCACAAACCAAGTAGGGATCCTGGAAAGAAATTATTGTTTCCTATTTATTGTAAATTGGAAACCACTTCATGCACTGGCAGAAAAGTGGCACAGAAATACATTAGAAAATTAATAAATATTCCCAGACCACAGCTCTCAATGACCAACTCCTATGCAAACTAACAAGTTAGTTTATCAAAACTAATAGGAGGAGGAGGAGGAGAAGAAGAAGAAGAAGAAGAGCTGTTTTTAATTTGCCAACTTTCTCTACCTTTTAAGGAGAATCAAACTGGCTTACAATCACCTTCCCTTCCTCTCTCCACAAAAGACACCTTGTGAGGTAGGTGGGGTTGAGAGAGTTCCAAGAGAACTGTAACTAGTCCAAGGTCACCCAGCTGGCTTCATGGGTAGGAGTGGGGAAACCAACCCGGTTCATCAGATTAGAGTCTGCCAATTAGGAGTGGAGGGGATGCTTCTGAAATTCTCCCCATCCAAATGTCTCCCTTGGATTTTAGCTGTTTGAATTACCTGGTTGTTGTTTTGTTTTTTCAAAGTGGAAGAAATGCATTAGGAAACCACCACTGTTCTGATTAAAAAGGAACAAATCTGGGTTGAGTAGAGAGCCACAGCTGTCTATTCCTTTGGTTCATTTGTCCCCCCCCATGTTACCAGTGTGGATGATTTAACAAAAAGAGAAACCTTCTTGATGGGACTGTGTCTAGGTAGTGCTTGATAGATGCAGAGCAGCACAAAAGTAAAACATGAGTAAAATATGACACCAACATTACTGATGCAGCTCTACCCATGAGCCTTTATTTCCAATGCACAGAAGCACACTGGAAAAGAAGGGAAAATATAAACCGAAGGAATTAAAAGATACATGTAAATGGGAAGCAGTGGCACACTGTGCATACTCCAGATCTGAATGTAAATTTAGACAATCATCTAATCAAGCCAGAACTAAGGAGTAAAATACAGCATTGAGCAAAATGATGGAACTATGGAACACAACAGGGGAAAAGCCACTCATCCTTAAAGACAAGTGTGGTGGAAACTGACTGATTTCCCTAAATTAAATATATATGAGTTCAGTCTTAACTAAGTTTCAGAGGCTGAATGAGCACAGAATTTCTGACATAGATGAACAGTGACAAAGAAAAAAAACGATTGAACTCCCTTGCCCTGAAAAAAGCAAAAACTCTGTTCTTGAGCTAGTGATACTGCCCTCTGGAGGTTGACGGTCCCCCAGAAAACAAAGGAGATTAGTTATGTGTGTGTGAAGTGCCGTCAAGTCACAGCTGATTTATGGCACCCCCAGTAGGGTTTTCAAGGCAAGAAACTAAGAACTGGTTTACCATTGCCTTCCTCCCAAAAGATTTTGCATCAGGGATGTTTCCCAGGTCTATCCAATCAGGTAATTGTTATTATTTGGGGTGTAATGTTGCCTTCTATGAGCCCATTCCTGAAACAACGGTGTGCAGAGTCAGCGGGGAAGAGGCGCAGCGGCGCCTCTATTTATCTTTGCCAGCTATTTATCTTTGGTGTCCTTTTCAGCCAACTCTGACTGAAGTAAGAGAGTGGATCACTCCGTCCCATCATTTTATTTTCATGTCAGGAAAAGTGCACCCGTAAAATCTCTGCCTGTCAAGTAGGGCCGGTAAAGAAAGAGACCCTTGTGGAAGACGCTGCTAATCCTTGGTTTTGGAGACAATTCACATTTGTTGGAGACCTCACTGTGGATCTTGGAAAAGTGAACAACCCTCCCAACACAACATGATGATGTGGCAACAATGGAGCAGCTACGCAGCAGCACTCTTCATTTAATTAAAATGGAGGCGTCTCCATTTAATTAGTTATGGTAATGTGATCATTGCTGATATTAAGAGGACAAACACGGTTACAGAAAAACAAATCCCCCCCCACCCCGGATTTCTCTCCTCAAGCCTTGACAATTCCTCCAGATATTGTTTCCCAATAGCAGATGGTTAGATACTATGTCAGAATGTTAATCTACTGAGTGTGCACTTAATAAAGTGGCAAACGAAAACCCCTGGGTGAAGCCCAAGAACAGAGGGCTGGAAAAAGGAGATGGGGAAGGAAGGAAGGAAGCAGTCAGGCATGTGGGGAACAAAGTATTCCCTCCACAAGGAGCTGAAAAGGAAAAAACTTTTTTTAAAGGGTCAATTAGTGTGATTGTAATGGATTGATAGATAAATGATCAAGCATGGTCTCAAGAGTAAGGGGCTTTTTGTCATTGTGTCAAAATCATGGAACTCCCTGTCTTGAGGGCTGGCTAGCACTGATAGACTTCCTGTATAAATGTAGGATTGTTTTGTTTCAAGGGGCTCTTTGCTGCTGTGGTGATACTGATGTTTACTCTTTGATATCTGTTTTAATTTTATCTGGCCTATGTTCTTGGGTTTGTTTTTTAGATTCCCTTATTGTATGCGATATTTTGAATTCTCTAAAACCGGCATTCACTTTTTTGAGCCTGAGGGCACCTTTGGAATTCTGATACAGTGTGTTGGGCACAGCCACAAAATGGCTGTTGCAGGAGGTGGAACCGGCCACAAAATCCCTACTGCAGCTTACCTTCAGTCACACAGTGAAGAGCCTTGTGGTATGGTGGCAGCTGCTGCCAAAGCAACATATTTAAAAATCCACAGAGCCAATCAAATCTCCGATGCTCCAATGTTCCTGCTGGGCAAAAGCCCTATTTGGCAATACCTTCTAAAAACACTTGGCGGGCACCAGAAAAGGTAGCAGCAAGCTCAGTGTCACCCATGGGTACCGCATTGGGGACCCTGCACTACACACTTGGGGGAACTAACTTCTTTATAGACAAAGTGGTACCTGTGCTTAGCCTATGACAGAAGTATCCCACCTAAAAAAAGACAAATGTAATGTGATCCTAATACCGATCAAAGAGGCAGAATTTTAATGGGATCTGCATGATGGGTTTTCAATCAAGCTAAGCAGAGGGGAACCAAATTAAGTCCTGATTGAATTAACTTACGGAATTGTTATTAATTCAACAGCATCAGACTAGACAGACTGAGTCTGTAGAAAGGCTCATTGACGATTCCCAGCCGCTCATTTAACCTAATGGCAGTTTTCATTTTCTAAACCCTACACTAGAGCACTTGCAGAGTCAGAAATGTGGGCGAATGCTGCAATCGGGCACCAATTGGAGGAGGGAAATTCAACTTCTGCCTCCTCATCCTAATGGCAACCAACACCACAGAGTGCTTAAAGAGATCTCGGACTTGCTCACAGCAAGCAGCAAAGCTTGTGAAGCGGTTTGGCAGCTGTCCACATCCTAAGAGCCACAGAGAGCAAACTGTAAATTCTTGTCCATTTAGAAATGACACTCAGCGGGAGGGGGGAGATTTCGATTTCCTTTGAGGAACAAAAGTACTCGCCGGTTTCATGAATGCTTTCAACCTTGCTGATAAATGCCCCCAGTTTGTGACGATTTCCCTGAATTCCTTGGAAATGTGGTTGTACAGTTCTTTAAATCACTTGTCCTCCCGTGCAAATTGACTATGATTTTACCTGATAAGGTAGCATCATGAGTGGCTAAGGCTAATCTGGTGAACCAGGTTGGTTTCCCCACTCCTACACATGAAGCCAGCTGGGTGACTTTGGGTTAGTCACAGCTCTCTTAGAGCTCTCTCAGCCTCACCTACCTCACAGGGTGTCTGTTGTGGGGAGGGGAAGGGAAGGTGATTGTAAACTGGTTTGATTCTTCTCCCTTAAGTGGTAGAGAAAGTCGACATACAAAAACCAACTATTCTTCTTCCTCCTCCTCCTCCTCCTCCTCCATCACCACCAGCACCACCACCACCACTACTACTATCTGGGCTCCTCTGTCTTTGCAAACAGCATGAAAGAAAGAGAGAAAGTGGTCCTTCATACCACTGCATTCTCGTGTTATGTGTGGCTTCATGTGTTTAACAGTTTTGTAAAGGGGTATGGTAGCAGTCCTGCTAGAAGAAGAGAACTGGCAGCCCTACTTTACAGCAACTGGTTGTCCACTTGTCAAGGCACCTGTCAGACTCAGTCATGGCCTGTACTGTGCCATGTGAAGAACATCTTTGGACAGTGCCGAGAGAGACATAGGGCAGGAATCAATAAGGCTTTTTGGGTGCAGTGGAAAGCATTATGGCTCAGGCACTGAGTACCTGAGAGAATGACAGACTGACACCACCTCAGTTCTCTTCCAGCTCCCAGGCCTCATTCCACTTCCCCCATCATCACTGGGTGCTGCCCATATTTTGGAGGAGATGGTCACTGATAAACACTACCTTCTGTTGGGAGTGGTCAAAATGTGAGCAGTATGCTTTCCCTATATTTGCCACCAACCTTGGCTCATGTACCCAAAGCCTTTTGTCCAGTGCTCCAATCATCACTTGTGCACTCCAGGTAGGGTTGCTAAGCTCCAGTTGGCACCTGGATATCTCCTGCTATTACAATAGACGACCAAGATCTGTTCCTCTGGAGAAAATGGCTGCTTTGGAGGGTGGACTCTGGCATTATACCCTGCTGAGGCCCCTCCACTCCCCAAACCCTGCCCTCCTCAAGTTCCCCCCCCCCAAATCTCCAGGTATTTCCCAACCCAGAGCTGGCAACTGTAACTCAAGGCTCACTCAGGATCAGGCCTAGGGTTGCCAGGTCCCTCTTCGCCATTGGTGGGAGGATTTTTGAGCGGAGCCTGAGGAGGGTGGGATTTGTGGAGGAGAGGGACTTCAATGCCATGTGACCATTTTCTCAAGGTGAACTGATCGCTATTGGCGAGAGATCAGTTGTAATAGCAGGAAATTTCCAGCTAGTACCTGGAGGCTGGCAACCCTAATCTGGTCAGTGATGGAGCCCCATGCTTCTGTGATCAATAAAAGGTCAGTTTTTGTTACTGGCAAATGCTTATGGGAATTGTCATGTCTTTCTGTGAGTATTGTTGTGCTTTGCATTCTTTATGTCTGGCAGTTTACAAAAATTCCATGTCAACTAGATTTGGGTGTGGGGGGCTGGCTCATGTTTGTAAAAGGATAGCTTATCTTTGTGACTGTAAAAGGCTAGCTGGAGAAATCAAAGGATTGGTTGAGGCTACTGATCTGGAGTGAAAAGTTTTGTGCGACTTTCTTGGAAAGGAAGCCACTGCACCGCTGATTTGCAAAGGAAGGGGTCAGTTTCTACGTATTTCGGCAAAGAAATGGTCTGAAAATTCCAAAGCAACAAGTAATAAATGGTTAACTGAGATTTGGGCATCCTTCCTGCGGTTTATATACTGTTCGTGCATCATGCTTGGCTGCAGAATTGATCAGAATCCTATGCTTCACGGTGGCTGCATAGATGGAACTGGAGGTGGTGGGGAAGGCATAGTTTGTTTTGCTGCTATGTTGAGTTCAATGGGGATTTTTTAAAAAACTAATGCCTGCTCTCTTACAAGGTTACACCATGGTTGGAGTCCTGTTTCAGTATGCTCAGTGCCATTATTTTCTTGCCCAAAGTCAATAACCATGCCATAGTCATGGGTGCTGTTTTGTCAGAAGAGAATATTCCACCAAGGGCTGTCCCCTCCAACTTGCTCAGCTCCACCTCCCTGGCTTCTCCAGCCTGAAAAGGAGCTGCTACCTATTGCCCTTGTCCTAGGCATCTGTGGATTGGTTTGTATTGTGTATGCCCATTGTAAAGTTTTGGATGCAAAAATTATTTTATTATTATTATTTTCAATTTCTACCCCACCCTCCCGAGCTGAAGTCAGGCTCAGGGTGGGTAACAACATTAAAACCAGCCTACAGGTGCAATAAATATTCCTTAAAACACACCGATCACTAAAAACAATCGTAAATAATCATTTTAAAACAGAAGATGACGCCAAAAAAAGATGATTACCGCTAAAGTCTAGCAGCCAGACAATCCAGCATTGGTCATAAACCGAACTAAAATAACACAGGGGGGAAGGTAGGGAGGCCAGCACAGATGACATTGTGGCTGGCCTCAGTTGTAGGCCTGGTGGAACAGCTTTGTTTTACAAGCCCTGTGGAGCTTTTTGAGGTCCTGCAGGGCTCTGATGTTGCTTGGGAGGGAGTTCCACCAGGCCGGAGCAAGGGATGAAAAAGCCCTGGCTCTTCTCAAGGACAGCCATACATTCTTAGGGCTGGGGACCACGAGTAAGTTGTTATCCCATGAACATAACGTTCTTTGGGGAGTTATCTTTGGGTTGCCAACCTCCAGGTACTAGCTGGAGATTTCCTGTTATTACAATTGATCTCCAGCTGATAGAGATCAGTTCACCTGGAAAAAATGGCTGCTTTGACAATTGGAATTTATGGCATTGAAGTCCCTCCCCAAAGCCTGTCCTCCTCAGGCTCCGCCCCAAAAACCTCCCACCGGTGGCAAAGTGGGACCTGGCAACCCTAGGTTACCTGCATAAAATATACGTATAATGATGATTTATTGGTGCCCAAAATAGCACTGACATTTTATGGGAGAAATGGGAGAAATTTGATGTAAGGAAACAGGAAAGTCCAAACTGGGGGGAGGATAGCAGGTTTGAATCACACAAAGAAGAAGCAGACTCAAAACAGGGGTCTTGGTTTATATCCGTGTGTGTGTGTGTGTGTGTGTGTGTGTGTGTGTGTGTGTAAAGTGCTATTAAGTCACAGCCGATTTATGGCGACACCATAGGGTTTTCAAGGCAAGAGACTTTCAGAGGTAGTTCGCCATTGCCTGCCTCTGCATGGGCTGAAAGAGTTCTCAGAGAAGTGGGGAATCAAATCCAGGTCTCCAGATTAGAACCTTGCTGTTCTTAACTGCTACACCATGCTGGCTCCCTTTAGTAGGGGTGAGAACTTTTAAGTTATCCCTGTCACTAAACTGAAAAGTAGGCAAATATTTTAGAATAAAGTAAGCGCAACTCATATGAGTTGCAAAAGTGTATTAAGAGCATGAACCAGATGTTGCCTATGTATAATTTTCCATATCGGAAAAGCTTCCTTTGAGAAAGCACACTCAAGACTACTTACAGGAAGTGATAATGAGCTTTTTTAAAAGGAAATTTAAAACCAGCTTGTAATGCTCTTTTTTTTTTAAGAAGACTGATGGCTTCTTCCCACCCATTCACCTCAAAGCCAGATGATAAAATATTGGCTATGACAGAAAACCTGCATAAAATATAAATATCCAGACACTCATACATTTTAATGTAGCAACTTCAATATTCCTTTTGTAGTCATTCATGAGTTTATTACATATTCTGTTTTCACTACAAAAAAATGAATGATGGTAAACAGGGTTGTCAAAAGTGGGATTCACCCCCACACACACACACACACACTATTTAAGACATAAAGATACCATTCTCTAGGTATCTTTATGTCTTAAAGTGGCAACAAACACCCCACAAATCTATGTTAAGGAAGCATCTTTACAGTAAAATTGTAAAATTCAGGATGTGTGAAAGCACCCATCAGAAATTCCCTAACATACTCTCCAGCGTATTATAAACTGTATTTCAAATAATCAAGATTGCCAGTGTGACTTTGTGAGCAGAGTATCCGATTATGCCTATGGAAACTGGGTTCAAATCCTCACTCAGCCACCAAGCTTCCTAGAAGACCTTTGGCCCATCATTAGCTTAATCTATTTCACACAATACCCTTGAAAACTGGGTGAATGGCAATTGTGAGTGTATGGTTACTCACTCACCCAATCCTTGGCAGAAGGGTGGGATAAAAATCCAGTGAAACAGTTTTGTTATTGGATGTTCCAAAGGAACATTATATGAAGCCAGCAGCTAAGAAAAAACTGGCCCAGAGCTAAAGGTAACTGAGGCTGTGGCAAACAGCCCAGAGATGCCAGCAATGGGAATGAGCTTAGGCAGCCACCCGCAACTGTCAGTATATATGGGATGCTGGGCTGGCCATGGCAGAAGGAATGTGTGGTGTACTGTGATGTTGGCTATGCAAACACCCAACAGGGAACTAAGAATGTGCTCAGCCAGGATCACAGAAAGATCTTCTTTGGTATTGTGTGCCATCAAGTCACAGCAGACATATGGTGACCCTGTAAAGCAGGGGTGTCAAACATAAGGCCCACGGGCTGAATCCAGCCCCTTGAGAGCTCTTAAGCTGAGAGCAAGCCAGCCAAGAGAGCAAGCCAGCCGAGGCAGACAGCCAATCCCCACCCTTGATCTGGGATGGTGAGGCATGGCCTGGCCCAACCAAGTGACATTTATGTCATATCTGGCCCTCGTAATAATTTAGTTCGACACCCCTGCTGTAGAGTTTTCAAGGCAAGAGACGTTTAGAGGTGATTTGCCATTGCCTAACTCCATTTATGACTTGGTAGTCTTGGAGGTCTCCCATCCAAATTCTAACTGTGGCCGACCCGGCTTAGCTTCTGAGATCTGATGAGATCAAGCTGCCTGGGGCTATCCCGGCCAGGGTCTTTGGTATTGGGTTGGGGAAATTGCTGGTAACTTTGCTAAAGCTCTTTTAATCTGAACCCTGCAGAGAACTTGGTGGGTCTCCTTTCTCCAGGCTGTCCGTTGCTTAGTCGTGGCAAAAAGGGGAAAGGTAGGCAGGCAAAGCCTTCTTTGCACTAAGTAAGAAAATAAAGACATGTTCTCTTGTGTTTCCTGCACCTGCCTAGCATTAGCAGACACTACAGGATACCTGCGATGGAAAATCTTCCATTTTCCTTAATGGTGGGGATGTTAAGCTAAGTTTAAAACCCAATTCATGATTAGGGTATAATTCAAGGAAAAACAACATGTCATTTAAAATTATATTGTATATGTTTTTATTTGTATAACAGTACTATTCATTTCAGCTACCAGTTCACACAAAATATAAAGGCAAGACTCCCTGGAGGTGTAGCCTAAGAGTTTATCATTATTTTGTCACTGAAAAGAACAACAGGATTTTAAAAAGGTGAACCTATTCTTTATTTTCTGCATACAGCAGGTTAGCAATCTATTAAGAAAAGATTATATCTAATTGGAGTGTTTGCTATAGAATCTTTTGTTCTTAAATATCTCCTTCCAACTGGTCTTGTCCTAACAGCCAGATGACAGGACATTTATAATTAATAGCACATGTTAGAAACAGAACTTTGAATTGTTGCATAGCTACAATATAAATACAGCACATGTATTATAGATAAAATAAAGATTCAGTTAGCATCGCACCTGCCTATGCAGAGTATTTTTGAAATGCCTATCAATGAATCACTTTAAAACTTACAGCAGGAATATAGCCAAGCCATTATATCACAATAGGCGAAAACACATGGTCACTTTAGCCTCCTTTATTCCCTGTTTCAGCCAGGATTCAGCCAGGATAGAACGCATGTGTTTCGCCGACCATGTGTTCGATCCTGGCTGAATCCTGGCTGAAACAGGGAATAAAGGAGGCTAAAGCGACCGCATTTTTGCCCAATGTATCCATGTCATCCAGATGTTTTTCTTTTAAAGGAAAGGTTTTCAAGCATTAGTACTGGAAATTTAGTTTAAAGTAGACTTAAAGTAAAAGAGCAATTCAGAGCCCAGATCCAAAGGGAGGTGAGGGCAGCCACTGGCTCTTTAAATAGCTTTGGCAATCACCCTCCAAAGTTCCACCTCTCCTCCAGGGTTCTAAACCAATCCTTACAATTTTGGCTTCATTCAAAACCAAGTGATTTTCAGACAGTCAGAGCTCATCGAACGCCACTGGATGGGTGGGGGTGAGACAGCCTCAGCTTAGCAATGAGGAAGAATTCCCCACCCCCACCCCAGGCTGGAGATTTTGGTGCCTCTGGATAAGAATGTCCGTTTAGCCAGGTTTTTATTTGGCTTTTAGTTAGGTTTTGGGGTCAGCTTAAGGAAGAAAACATGTTTTAGAAAGACAAATAAGCACCCTGTTAGGGGCCCGACATTCCTAACTTACCAGTTCAGGTTCTGTGGACAGGAGCTCTGTGTATTAAAAGAGCAACCTTGAACCTGGAGAGGACACTGTCAGTTATGGAAAGAAGTTCCAATGAAACCTTGTAACCTGTCTGAAGCAAGGGGGACCAAATCTCCCTTCAGAGTGTATTTATGTTAATGGGGGCTCAGCTACAAAGTGGTTACTCTCACTGGGGAGAGCTTGTAACCTATGGAGGTGAAGTTGAGAGCCAGTTTCATTGATGTACTGAAACATTTCCCCACAAAAACCTTACCCTGGTGAAGACTTTATTTTCTGTTAAATAAACATTTGTTGTACATCTCCATCTGTGTCTTGTCTGTCTGGTCAAATATCTATGAAAAAATGATTTCTACTTATCTCATATATAATTACGGCTTTGCTCTAGCAGGTTCCCAAACAAAAGAACTTTAGGAAGCACATAGCTTACACACTGCCAACACTTTAATCAAAGTGTGTGTCCTCTTTTCTACCTGATTGTGGGTGGTTTGGGTTCAAAGAATCCATAGGAGAAGCCAGAGGGGGGGACTGGACAGCCTTCAGTCTAGTGTGCAGTTGTCTCGGAATCCTCTGCCCCCTCTCCCTCCATAGCCACCGCAAGAGCCCTCACCTGTTCACCCCTGACACAGCATGTCTGCATGCGCTGTGGCTGGACACCTGCATGCCTCCCACCATACCCTGCCCTTCCTCCTGTGCCGGTTGAGGGGGGTGGCCAGAGTGCCATCATCACCTCCAACTTGGTACCAGGAGACATGGCGATGTTTAATATTGTTGCACATTTACTTCTAGGGATGTGTATTTGGGAAAAAATGTATTTTTCAAATTTCAGGAATGGGTTGCATATTGATATTACAGAATTCCAGACATTTTCAGGTCCATTATTCCCTAAAGGACGGCTGTTTCCAGGGGATGGGAGTGGCTGTTTTAGAGCCAAATGACACCAATACTTCAGAGAAACTAGCCCTGTCTGTCCACAAAGGACCCAGCAAGTTTCTAGCGAACTGGATCAAGAGGCCCAATTTTGAACAGGGTAACCCCAGACATCCTACTTGTCTCTGCTGTTTCCTCTGAGAGGGGGAAATCCATGCTTTCTCCAGGGTAAAGAAGCCAACAGCCAAGCACACAAGAGCAACCACTGGCCAAAACCTCACAGTGCAAACGGACCCAACAAGCCTAACAGAACCAACATCAATCCAGAAAATCCCACCAGATGCATGGGGCAATGTGACAAGCACAACACAACCAATGTTAAACCAAATAATCTAAGCCAAACCATAAGAACATAAGAAAGGCCCTGCTGGATCAGACCAAGGCCCATCAAGCCCAGCAGTCTGTTCACACAGTGGCCAACCAGATGCCTCTAGGAAGCCACAAACAAGACGAGTGCAGCAGCACCATCTTGCCTGTGTTCCACCGCACCCAAAATAATAGGCATGCTCCTCTGATACTAGAGAGAATAGATATGCAGCATGACCAGTATCCATTCTAACTAATAACCATGAATACCCCTCTTCTCCATGAATATGTCCACTCCCCTCTTAAAGCCCTCCAAGCTGGCAGCCATCACCACATCCTGGGGCAGGGAGTTCTACAATTTAACTATGCGTTGTGTGAAAAAACATTTCCTTTTATCTGTTTTGAATCTCTCGCTCTCCAGCTTTAGCAGATGACCCAGTGTTCTAGTATTATGGGAGAGGGGGGAAAAAACTTCTCCCTGTCCACTCTCTCCAAGCCATGCATAATTTTATAGACCTCTATCATGTCTCCCCTTAACCACCTTCTTTCCAAGCTAAACAGCCCTAAGCATCCTAACCGCTCTCCATAGGACAGTTGCTCTAGTCCTTTAATCATTTTGGTTGCTCTTTTCTGCACCTTCTCACGCTCTGTAATATCCTTTTTTAGGTGTGGTGAACAGAACTGTACACAGTATTCCAAGTGTGGTCTCACCATAGATTTGTACAAGGGCAGTATGATATCAACAGTTTTATTCTCTATTCCTCGTCTAATTATGGCCAGCATGGAATTTGCCTTTTTTACAGCAGCCACACACTGGGTTGACATCTTCATTGAGCTATCCACTACCACCCCAAGATCCCTTTCTTGGTCTGTCGCTGCCAGCACAGATCCCATCAGTGTATATGTGAAGTTGGGATTTTTTGCCCCAATATGCATCACTTTACATTTGCTCACATTGAATCTCATTTGCCATTTTAATGCCCATTCTTCCAGTACGCAGAGATCCTTCTGGAGCTCTTCACGGTCCGATTTTTTTTTAACCACCCTAAGTAATTTGGTGTCATCTGCAAACTTGGCTACTTCACTGTTTAACCCCAACTCCAGGTCATTGGTGAACAGGTTGAAAAGCACCAGTTCCAACACAGATCCCTGAGGCACCCCAACTGAGGCAAGGGAGACTGTTGCAATCCCAACACAACCAATGTCAAATCAGTGAAGCCAAGCAGAAACCAGTGGCAATGTGGCAAGGCCAACACAACAATGCCAAACCGGAGAATTCAGCCAAACCAACCTGGCAAGCCAATACCAAGGCAGCCAGCCAGATCTAGCAATACACACACAGAAAGACACTAACATCACTTCCCCAAGAAAGGCCTCAGAAAGTGAGAGGAAATGGGGTATGGCCACTCGAGTTCTCTTTCTGCAGTCTATATCCCATCACTGGCAACTAACTTAACTTTATTGCTGGTGTGGTGTCATGCTGCAGCAAATTCTCAGGGAAGCTGTATTCAGTTCATTCCCATTTTTTTCCTTTCATTTAGATACAGAAACCACCCCAAGCCCATCCAAAATCATCTCAAATATCAAATGAGAAACATAGTTTCCTTGTAGGGTGAGAGCAATAGGAAGCCCCTTGTTATCTCATGTTTGCAATAAACCTGGCACCAAAACTCTGGAACTCTCTCCCAAGGGAGATTCTTCTGACCCCTTCTGTTTCCAGCAAGTTAAGACTCCCCCCACCCTTTCATCTGGCATTCCCGCAATGATCCCTCCTTCCTAACCAATGTTTTAGTTGCTGTTTTAAGTTTTGTATGTATTTCCACTTTTTTAAAAAAATGTTTTAATTAGTTTGTGGGAGGTTGATTATAATGGTTTTAAAATGTGGTTTTATCATGTTTGTTTTAAATTATTAGTTGCCTTAGCGGCTCTTGTAAGGGCAGAAAGGCGAGATACGATTTTTTGTAAATAAATAAAGATAAATCAAATAAATGTAAGGTGTTGTACGAGTCAAATAAAGTCACATTAGGTGACATTATCTTTCGCTGTGAACACAGTCTTTAGCCAGGTCTGCTTGACAGTTGACAGTTCTGTTGACAGTTCCCTTGTTCTTGGCTGACATTAGGTATACTTGATGTAGAAAAAGTTGTACAACCATATTGGTCCACAAAAAACCACAACCAAGAATGAAATGTATTTGATACTTTTGTCAGGACCAACCAAATTGACACAGAATCCTGCAAGCTTCTCACATGAACACATGAACTGCCTTATACTGAATCAGACCCTTGGTCCATCAAAGTCAGTATTGTCTGCTCAGACTGGCAGCAGCACTCCAGGGTCTCAGGCATTGGTCTTTCACATCACCTACCTGCCTAGTCCTTTTAACTAGAGATCCCAGGGATTGAAACTGGGACCTTCTGCATGCCAAGCAGATGCTCTACAAACTGAGCTACAGCCCCTCCTCATTCTCAGCAGGGCCTTTGGTCTGTAAATTGCCAATACCCTCATGGACTTCTCAGAAGTATCTTGGGGCCACCACCTGGCATGTGATTAGGTTCCAACAAAGGTGCTTTTCACCCCCCCCCCAAGCCTCCCTTTCCTTTTCTTGCTTACCAATAGCTCTGAAGTGTGCTCCCTTCCTAGCCATAGTCCGGATTACTCATCCAGAAGTGGTTTCATGCACAATATTGAATGAAGTAGATCAATACGAACCATTGCTTAATGCCAAAAAAGGAGACAGAAAAGAGAAGTCTCTTCCTTACATAGGGCTGATGGGAGGATAGCACCAAGCAAGGTAGGGTACAGCTGAGTCCAACTGTTACAGCAATCTTCCACTGAACAGGCATTATTTGTTCATAGGAATGTGCTCTTTTGAAAAATCCTTCTATGTTGGACTTTAGAATCTATCCAAATAACATTGTTATTAATATTTCTGGAAGACATAGGCAGGTTTACAGGCTTTATTGAGTTTACAATACATGGAGGCGGGGGACAGAGATGTGGAACTCCATCAAGGCTAGAATCTTGGGTGCAGATTAAAAATGCATTTCTTTCTCTATCAAGGAAACAGAGTTCACAGTCACCAACCCATAGATAGCCAAATGGGGAATGTGAACACTATTACCAGCAGATAGTTGATGCAGGTTATTCTTTATGTATTTAGTTTAGCTTTAATCAAAATGGACTTGTATACATAAAATTCTTAGAAAAATCTGTTTTATAGCTTTGCACATCTGCTGTATGCAATTTTAGCAACATGGATTTGATTTCGTTTGTGGAGTCTCTATTCTACCACCCCACTCAGCAAAGCCTTCCACCAGCCTAAGGTATCTTTAGCCAGCTGAAGTAGCACTTTCTCTGGCAGAAGAGCCACTCAAGTCAGAAGAAGACTCCTTAGGCTGGAAGAAGGCTTTAGACTTTGCTGAGTGAATTGGTAGGCCCCTCCTATGCATAGACAAATACAAGTTTCAAAACTGCTCGAAGATAAAGTACCTGCTTTAAGTAGTTTGATAACTCCTCGACATTCCGAAGACTACATTATTACCGAATAGCTATCATCTGTTTTGTTTAAATATTTTAACATCTATTCAATCTTGTTTATAATGTGTCACCATAATGAGACACCACCAAAGCATGCCTAAAAGAGAACTGAGATTGAATATTTCTGCTGGGTCACTTCTACATCCTGATTCAAAACTTCTGGGTCATTCTGAAATCAACCAGGGTATCGATAAATCAAGTTAGTAATAACCTTTATAGGAATATGGATTACATATACATAACTTTTGCACCAGATTTTGCATGCATCATAGCAACTGTTTGGCAGCATGAAAAAAGCACAAAACAAAAAGCATAGCCTTCAAGAAACACAAATTACTAAAACAATCATAAAGCTCCCCCAAATTATCTTAAACATATTCATATAGAACTGTTTGACCCCCTCCCCCAATGATTTAAACTGGCCACCAGATTTTCCACAGAAATCCGCTATCAATATTGAGGAAGAGTTTAGCAAGTTTTCAAAAAAGTTTTAACTGTAATAAAACACCTGCCTCTCATGGCAGTTTTGGCATTGGGCTGGATCAATTCTGGCTGAAGATTGGGCCTGTATGCCCATCAACCCAGCTGGTGGTCCCATTGAGAAACCTTGGGGGGGAGGCAGAGACTTCTAGAGGCATGCCCAGCTTGGCAGCTGTCAGTGTCTCCCCCCACCCCCCGTATGTGTGTAAGTATGTATGTATAATTTGCAAGATCTGAGCAATGCTGTTAATGATAGGACAGTTTGGAGGACATTGATTCATAGGGTTGCCATGAGTCGGAATTGACTTGACTGCACTTAACACACATGCTATCATATCATATCATATCATATATCATATCATATCATATCATTACTTTTGTACCAGATTTTGCATGCATAATAATAGCAGCTGTTTGGCAGCATGAAAAATGTACAAAACCTAAAATGCATTACAGTCTTCATGAAACACAAATTACTGAAATCATCTTAAAGCCCCCAAAATTGATGATATTAAACATGTTCACATAGAACTGTTTATTCTCCTATAATTCAGACTGGCCATCAGATTTTCCATAGAAGTTCACTATCAACATTGATGAAGATTTTTAGCAGGAGGGTTTCCCCCAGTTTTAACTGACTAACAGAGTAATCCTGAAGGGGGGCAAATGGGCTTAGGAGCCGGTGCGACCCCTGTGCCAGCATTAGTGCCAATTGTGCCATGCAAATGGACACTGACGCTGGCACTAGGCCACTTATGTCGGTGCTAGGGAGTGGCCTGGTAGCACCACACATGGGTGCCAGTGTAGCCTTGGCATCAGCACTCCTCTAACACAAGGTCTTGCGCCATGCCAAAGGGGGTATTCCCAGGGGCGGGGCTGATGCTAGTCAGTTCTCTAAGCCCTTTCACCCCGGGAACACCCCTTTTGCCGGAGTAGACTTACGCCTGCAAAAATGGTGGCCTAGTCCCATGAAACTGCATAGATTAGCTCCATGGGGCTTGGGGACATTTCCCGAATAGCTTGCTTGCCACAGCACAACAAACCGATCAGAAGGTAGCACAACTGCGCTGTCCCTGGCTGAACCAGAACTACCCCCCCTTTCAGGATTGCTCTGCCCATGGTCAAATGCTCCCAACACTGCCACTAGAAAGCAAAGGGAACTGACCAGGGATGGGATGCTGGGTAATTAGGTATTGTAAGCAACGTAGTTCATGAGCTACTTTCCTTAAGACAATCCAGTTGCGCACAAAGTGGGGAGGGAGATAGGTGCCATCTTTCTCTTCCCCCCAGCCCTAATTCAACACCAGGGATCAGGGAGGAGTGAATGTGTTTTCTTTGTCTATAACAGAGTGAGTTGGGCTCTTCTTGTCAATGACAGAGCCCTGGAATGGGGCCCCACTTACAGATCCATTGGCACTCAACTTCAGCGATGATGCAGAGAAACAAGGACACATTATGATGTCCAAGTATGGTTTTAGATACCTCAAAATACAATACAATTTGAAATGATTTATCTAAAGTAAACAGTGAGGTGGGCATATACTTGTATTATTGACCACATAACTCTACCCCCACTCCCAACAGTACAAGGCAATATAACTACTACAATATTAGAAATGTTTGGAAACACTGTGTGTGTGTGTGTGTGTGTGTGTGTGTGTGTGTGTGTGTGTGTGTGTAGTGTTTGTCTTTCACTTTTAAAAATTGCATATAAAGAACTTTTTTTTTGCAAATACTTCTTTTGTACTAGTGGGTCACTTTAATATCAAAAGCCAATGATCCATACAATCAAGTAAACAATAATTTGCTTCTCCCAACATGGCTTTATTTCTAATTCATTCCAGCCTCGGTAATGACTTTTTCTCTGTTGTGTCTCTTCTACTGATATTAAGCACAAATTGCTTTTCATCATCATCATCACAACTCTAAAAACAAATTGCATCAGGAAATAAATGCATAAAGCATGCCCTGGCTCTCTCACTATAATTATAAGCCAGTTATTGTGTTAAGTATAAACAAAAAAAAGTTATTTATTTTTCCATCATTGCCTTCAATGGCATTTTCCCAGAATCTCCACTTGAGGCATTAAAGCAGAATCCCGAATATGTTTATAAAAAACAATGTAATTAAGTGGGAGTGTTAATGAAGTGGAACTTTTTAAAGGCCTTTTAGAGTCCTCTTGGGTTTTCAGTTGGGAATTTCTGATTTTTCCTCCTCCCGCTAGTTCCAGTAGTCTATTTCATATACTGATGGTCTGGAAATTAGAGGAATACCCAGAGGTCTCATAGTTTCATACAAGGCTGTTCCTTTTGGGGATTACTGCAGCCACCTGTCCTATATGACTCAGTACTGTCACTAACAGCGAGCAATCAAATATCAGCAGGCTTTGGTTCTTGTGGGTTATCCGGGCTGTGTAACTGTGGTCTTGGTATTTTCTTTCCTGATGTTTCGCCAGCAGCTGTGGCAGGCATCTTCAGAGGAGTAACACTGATGAACAGTGTCTCTCAGTGTCAAGTGTGTAGGAAGAGTAATATATAGTCAGAAAGGGGTTGGATTGAGCTGAATCATTGTCCTGCAAAAAGTATCAAAGGTAATGTGCTAATCATTGTCCTGTAAGCATCAAGATAATGTGCTAATGAGGGTGTGGTATGTTAATATGGAACCATTGTATCCTGAAGTGATCTGTTAATGTGTGAAATCCAAAGCTAATATGCATGGCTATTGTTGACTGTAGTCTTTGTTAGTCTGGAGGTTTTCAGGACAGGAAGCCAAGCGTTATTCATTCTTAAACTCTCTTCTGTTAAAGTTGTGCTGATGTTTATGAAT
The DNA here is from genome assembly GCF_029931775.1 of Euleptes europaea. Taxonomy (NCBI): domain Eukaryota; kingdom Metazoa; phylum Chordata; class Lepidosauria; order Squamata; family Sphaerodactylidae; genus Euleptes; species Euleptes europaea. The sequence continues at coordinate 37,073,913 of NC_079316.1, forward strand.
TTAAATGGCTTCTCTGTGCAATCTGACAAAATAGTTGGTAGAATTGTCCAGTCTTTCAGTGTGCTAATCATTTTCAATGATTTTCAATGATTAGCACATTACCTTTGATACTTTTTGCAGGACAATGATTCAGCTCAACCCAACCCCTTTCTGACTATATATTACTCTTCCTACACACTTGACACTGAGAGACACTGTCCATCAGTGTTACTCCTCTGAAGATGCCTGCCACAGCTGCTGGCGAAACATCAGAAAAGAAAATACCAAGACCACGGTTACACAGCCTGGATAACCCACAAGAACCAATGAACTCTGACCGTGAAAGCCTTCGACAATATCAGCAGGCTTATTCATTCTCAGAAATAATCCTTTATTTATTTATTTAGATAATTTATATGCTGCCTCTCCAAAGTTACCAAAATAGCCTACACGTGAATGACCCCCAACTATAGGAGTGTCCCCCTTAATGTGTCAAGCGCACATGTGCATGTATATGACGATGATTATTGTGACCATCTGCCAGGTCTATACCAGGGTCCTGGATTTGGGCAATATTTCGTATAGAGTGTGGAAATTCTCAGAAATAACTAGGCATAGGTTTAAGTTGAATGTTTATTGAGAAATCTAGTCACACAGGGAATTAGCAAAACAGAATACAAGGTGAGAAGAGCACATGCATGCACACACTCTCACACACACTAAAACAACAGGCCTATAATTTCTACTAGATTCTAACTTTGACAAATTTACTAGTACAAAAGAAATTGGAGCGGGGGGAGTAAACATACAAGCCTGTCCAGGAAGATGTAATGAACAGAAGGAAAAAGCTAAGGTGGTGGGAGTGGAACAGAACCAGATTGCAATCCTCAGGGCACCTACGCTGAGTCACAAGTGCAATGCCCTTGTCACATACACTGGGTCACATACACATTCCCACTCCATACTCCAACTACCTGTTCACCCACACAAACACAATGCCAGGGTTCCCAGGGATGTCTTTATACCCAGAAAGTGTAAAGTCAGAGGGGAAAGCAAGTTGCTCCTCAAACAGGATTGATCAGTGCCAAAAGTTTCAAATCTTAGTGGTTAGTTGGGTGGATAATGGCTAGGCAGGAAAGTATTGGGTGGCAATGTCTTTTTGATGGGTTTTATAGCCTAAATAGAGCATCAAACTGAGCTATATTGTCATCATTTGGTGAGACTGAATTCCAGGGGAGGCACAGAGAACAGAACTTCAGAAGAGCTTCCTGAGCCAACTGAACTGGTCTTGGGTGTGCTGGTGGAGACCCCGAGACCAGTGTTCCTGGGTGATACATGTTGAGTGGTCAGGGGTGGCTCAGGATTTCATGGCCTCCATGATAACTATGTGCCTCTTCCATGTAATTACCAGCCCCACACATTTAGCAGGACATGCACTGGATCTGGTCTATTACACTGATGGGGAGGGAGATCAAGCTTACTTCCTTATCATGGAAGGATCATTACCGGATAGAGGTCCTGCAGACTTACTGACAGAGGTCCTGCAGACTTACTGATTTCCTTTTCCTCTGCAGGGGTGATGGATCCATTAAGATGGTCATTTTAAGATAGCCATTTTTGCTCATAGCTGCAGTTTGCCTCACATCGACTCAACTGGATTGGACTCTGAATCCAGGACACCAAGTGACTAACAAAATTGTCCATAAAAGCTGTATTCACACATGCTCCTAGTAGTGTAAGACGGTCCCTAGATCCATTAGGCACACATCCAGTATGCAAATATTTATGACTATGGAATTCTGATTCATGAGCTGGCCCATGAAAACTTGACATTTAGTACCAATCATAAAGACTGATGAAATTTCCTGAGTGAAGGCCTCTGATCCCAGAAAATCCACTGATTTAGAACACTGATACATATAGGTAATATTGCAAATCTGTTGTTATTCTCCCATCTTCCAGATCTTTAGATCTAATTTTCTGTAGTGAGGTTAATGTGCTCTGCAAGTCTCAAGCTTTTCAATAAAATAGCCCTACAAGTTAACATTTAAGCCTACAATTTTTAGAAACTATCTTACAAAACGTAAATCTTCCTTAATTAAGCCATTTCTATTTCTGCAGAATATAGAAAAATAGCTGACCCAGAAGTTGCTATGAACCTTAAGGATGAGAGGTAATTTACAACAATTTCTTTTCTGCCAATTCTCCTTAATGTGTTTAGCTCTAAATGCTTCTTTTGATCATATACTTGAATGGGGCTTCCTTAGTGCAATCAGAAAAGAGAACCGCTATTTAAATTTCTCCCCATGAATTTGTTCTTTCGGGCTGAAAAATGGGTAGTTTTCCATCAGCTTCTGATTGCCTGATGCTTCATAATTTCCTTATACTATTAGTCCAGGGCAGATGAAATGAAGCCAAGCATTTTATTTTAAAGAAAACAACTGCAGAATACCGGATATTCACAATATAATTCACTATATCATTTTGATCATTACAACCCTCAGTAGAGGCAAATTCCAGTGGCATCTGTACTGTTCCAGAGGTCCAACATTCAGTTTCAGCTTGGTTCATAATAACCATAAAGCCTGCATAGAATGTCAGCTCGAGTCTTCTTTGAAATAGTATAAAGCAGCACAAGTCATCGTGCTCAAACTGCATCTAAAAATCTGTTAGGATTTCTGTAGGTACAGCTCTACCCATTTCACTCATATGTCATTCATTCTTTAAGATGTTTCTGTTTCCTTCTTCCACATAATGGGTCTGAATTGGTTTGCAAAAAAAAAAAATTGCTTAGCAGATAAGCAATATTTCTATCAGAAACATAGAGTCCATAGCCTATATGAGGAACTATAAAACCAACCCACAATTCAGTCTCGCCTGCTCTCCAGAAAGAAATAGAGGGACAGAGTTCACCTCTGTTAGTGATAGCCCATGCTAGAACACTGGAGCAATGTCCTGGAGTGGGCTGCCACAGATCACAAGAGCACAGAGAACAGCACCTAAGGGGAAGGGCCACATAATGGGACCCCATCCTGCAAGAGTGCAGACATGAATAAAACCACCAAGCTCTAATATGATTATGTAGGGGTGTCTTTCCAACATGTTTGGAATAGGGAAAAAGCCCCATGTATGAAGGGATCTATTTTTCTTCAGGGATGTGCACCTTGGGGGAAAAACCAGTATTTGTTGCAAGCCTAACAAATGTAAAATTAGAGTATCTGTGCCAATGTATTACCCAAGACTCAAAGGCAATATCGAACCCAAGAATCCACTGCAAAACACAAACCTGCCACACACCAACTAGTGCAAAGAATACAGTGTTGCAAGTAGGAGTGTGCACCAATATTTTATTCAGTATTTTATTCAGTATTTTTCGAGTTGGGGTTTATTAGTTCCAGAAAATGTAGAAAAAAACCCAAAAGCCAAATATTCAATTCAGTGTTTCCCAGATTTTTCGAAACATTCAGGTTAATAAACCTGAACTTGAAAAATACAACACAGAGCTTTTCTGCATCCTGCCACAAGCAAACTCCACATGGAGTCTTCAGTTTGCTCCCAGCCAGCCCTGCCTTCACTGCAGCGGTAGGTCTCCAGCTGCAAAAACCACTCAACTCCAACCCCTGGCTAGCAGGTTGTCTGTACCATAGAACCTCCCCAGCCCACCTCCTCCTTGGCCTTGGTTCCAGCTCCTTCACCCCTTCACCAATGGACTTACTCCTCCCATAATCCTTCTCTCTTCAGAGGAGGAACTTCCACCCCCTTCATCCATTCCCTTGCTGTGCCTTCCCTTGTTGTCTGCCCTCTCTCCCAGGATTCCTCGATTCCACCTTCCTCTGGGGACAGTGTTCCCCTGATGCCCAATGGGTTTTCTTGCTCCTGCCCTCTTGCTCTGCTTTGGCTGTGGGCTAGTGGCAGTTTCCTGACACTTCCTCTCTGTCAGCCTTGGAGGAAATGCCTCGCCCTTTCCATCCCTTGCCATTGCTGATGGAAGAGACAGGACCACAGGGTATGGGACTGGCAAGGATTCACCTCCCTGGGTCAGTGTGGCTTGGGCTGAGGTGGAGAAAGGCACACTCATCGCAGCTCCTGGAGAAGTCCAAGAGGCCCATGCTTGGGGCATCCCTGGACACCAAATATATCCGAAATGCACATCCCTATTTTTTATGAATGTGTTACTTGCATAACTCATAAATAATATTTACATTTTTCAGTGCTTTTCAGCAAAGCATAAAAAATGCAATGAAGGCTGATTAATAACCTTCTGTTACACAATCTGATTAGGAAATCTTTTGGTTCATTTCCAGAAACCAGAAGTCTTAAGGGTTAGGAATGCCCAGAGGCACCATTTTCACTGAGCAGTTTTTTTTTAACCCTATTGGTTTTATTAGTATTTGCTTAACAGATTTTTACCTTCCTCTATAGCCTGACATCAGCCAGCCCTTAATCTGAACATGTCTTCTATCAAGACATGTAGCCTTGGAATGATCATTCAGAGTGAGGTGAATGCAAGGTTACAGAAGTCGAATCAGAAACAGAGGACCAGTTGGAATAGTTGGTGAAAAGCAGAATTACTCCTCCACAGAGTACCAAATGGGAAGCGCCGTGGTGAGCATGGTAAAAGGCTTCACAGTTTGTCTCACACATTCACACATGTTAGAATCAGGCATCAAAGCAATTGCAATGCCACCCAGGGAAACTAGATTAAATCCGACAAAGCTTCAAATGCTTCTCTTGCTTGCAAGACTGTTAATATGTGCAGTTCAAAGGAACATTTTTAAAGTATTTTGCCGTCCAAGGCATGCACTTAGACAGCAATCACATGCAGAAGCAGGGGTGTATAAATCAATATACTGATGTAGGATTGCTTGTTTGAACACTAATGTTTCAGACTCTGGAAATCAAATATCTAATTTTGCAATGAAAAATATGCTGTCGTGTCCAGTAAACCTAAGCATGGGATGTATGCTGGTTAGCCAGAATTTTTTACATTAACAAACCTTCCAATGATTTATGACCTGTAAAATAATCCAATTGGCCACTGCAAAAAATATGTGCAACTTCTATGAATCCACTATATGTAAAACATGCCAGATATTGTGCCTTCGAGTACATTTCAGCTGACAGATATAAAAATATCCTTTTTTAAGATTGTTGCACTAATTAGGGTATTCTAGACAATATATGTACCAATTTTTCAGTTTTCTATCTGTTGTGGAAATTCTCTAGTAATTTTGATTGAGCACGTCAGTTAGTGAACTTCAAGGATCATGATTCATGATCATATGCAGTTTGCAACCTTTGTCATAAGAACCAGTGTGCCAAGCTTGCATTTTGTCTTGTCAATGAACACTGGCCAACTGATCTGTAGGGTTGTGTCACTATAGTCTGTATCTTATCCATTAGGTTCAAAGAAAAAAATTATCAACCTACAATTTCATATGCATTCTTCAGTTAATCCCAAAATAGCTGCACAACCATTATGTTTTTATCATCTTCAATTTAAACAAGATATGATCAATGGGAGGCACTCTTCCTTTACCATAATAATCCCAGGTCAACTGGAATTTGGATGTGCACACAAAGCATTAGTAAACATGACCTTCTCCATTCACTGCAATATTAGTAATGTGCAACACACATTGAAAATAACCTGCCCACTATAAGTAAATGATATCAGTAAATGGAGAAGCCCTTACACTCCTAGTCAGCTGATCCAGGATGCACCCCACATGACCATATACACAGTTGGCGTAATTTTGGACAGATCCCAACCCTGCAGGGGTTATGTAGAGGTGCTATTGTATGAACTATTATCTCTTCATAAACAATGGACATGAGGGGAGGGGCTGTGGCTCAGTGGTAGAGCATCTGCTTGGCATGCAGAAGGTCCTAGGTTCGATCCCCGGCATCTCCAGTTAAAGGGACTAGGCAAGTAGGTGATGTGAAAGACCTCAGCCTGAAACCCTGGAGAGCCACTGCCTGTCTGACTAGACAGTGCTAACTTTGTTGGACCAAGGGTTTGATTTCAGTATAGGCCAGCTTCATGTGTTCATGTGTACCTCCAACAGTCCATGCAATTACATAGTTCCCTTCTGAGATGTGCACACTGCAGCAATTCTGTAGTCATCCTTCCCTGGTCAACACCTCCATACAATACTGGTTGTGTTTTAAGCCAGCTAGCTGCCCCAATCATTCCTGTCAATAATATTGGACTAACCTGTGGTTGAATTGGATCAGCAGCTTCATATCTCCATAAGTGCCTCTGAAGCATGCTGCCTTTCTTTAGGATTCTTTCTTTAGGATTAAAGGTAAAGGTGCAAGCACCGGGTCATTCCTGACCCATGGGGTGATGTCACATCCCAACATTTACTAGGCAGACTATGTTTACGGGGTGGTTTGACATTGCCTTCCCCAGTCATCTACACTTTACCTCCAGCAAGCTGGGTACTCATTTTACGAACCTTGGAAGGATTGAAGGCTGAGTCAACCTTGAGCCGGGTACCTGAAACCAACTTCTGTCGGGATCAAACTCAGGTCGTGAGCAGAGCTTTTGACTGCAGTACTGCAGTTTACCACTCTGCGCCATGGGGCTCTTTAGGATATGGACATCATTTAGAATTAGAACATCACTGTAAAGTTGCTCAAGTAGATCAGCAAGGTAACTGTGATAGAAATGTCCCTGTGTATTCCAGCATATGGACCTGACATACTTATGTACCAATCAAAGCCTTCATTTCCATTGTTAGCTAAGCCTCCATTTAATCCTTGCAGCACTAGAGTAGGGCAATGGTTCCTTTCTAACTCTATGAAGTGGCCCCATCTGACTTCCCACACCATTTCCTACAGTGGCTGAAAGTCTGTAGCTGCTTTCCTAACCAAGTTCTTACCTAGCCTCAACCTGCTTAGTTTATCAGAGCTGATGATCTCACAGCTTGAGACTGTTTGGCTGCAGGCACCAATTGACTTGACTGCTGATTTTATATTTACTCTGCAAGCTCCTTTGGTCTATGGAGAGAGAATACGAACAGGTGGTGAACCTCCCAAGAGCGACCAAAGAACAATTCACTTGTGACAGCTCACTTGCCATTGGAAATGAAATTGCTTTATAAGAGTTACATTTCTCAAAGGAGCTTTTGAGCTTCATTTCTTGTGCCATTCCCAGAGTGTTCAATAAAAATGTATAAAAATCAAGGTGAATTTTTGAAGTGTTTTCTGTCTGACTTTTCTTGTTGATAGGCAGAACGTTTGAAATATTTCAGTATCATTTTGAGGTACAAAAAAAAATTCTCCTGTCTTTTTGTTTGGAACAGTTTTTGATACTGATGATGCGAAGATAAAGGAAATTATCCTGTTTTCTGTCATTATCTTAATTAACTGCTGAGATAGGGTTGCCAACCTTCAGGTGGTGACTGAAGATCTCCTGGGATTACAACTGATCTCCAGGCGACAGAGATCAGTTCACCAGGAGAAAATGGCCACTTTGGAAGGTGGACTGTGTGGCATTATCCCTCCTCAAACCCTCCTCAGGCTCCATCCTCCAAATCTCCAGATATTTCCCAATCTAGAGCTGGCAACCCTATCCTGAGACTTGGGGTACAGAGTTAGTACTGCATTTCATGGAAGAAAAAAAAGTTTAATAGCTACTATTTGAGTTGTGATCAAGATTGCCCACTGTCCAAAGAGAAATTCTAGACGTTAAAGTTGAGGACACTGTGGGTGAGGAGAACACTGTCAGAAAATCTCATCCCAAATAGAAAAAATAAAAATAAAAAGCTGAAACCAGTGTGCACATCCCACTAAATTATGCTTCCCTTTGAAACCAATGGAAATTACTTCCCCACCCCCAAAAAAGAATGAGCCCTGGTTAGTATTTGGATGGGAGACCACCAAGGAGCACCAGGGTTGCTGTGCAGAGGAAGGCACTAGCAAACCACCTATTTTATTCTCTTGCCATGAAAACTCCAAAAGGGGTCACCATAAGTCGGCTGCAACTTGAAGGCACTTTACACCCCCCCCCCAAAAAAAGAATGACTGTAATAATAAAGGCAATGAAAACAAACTAACAGTGCAATGCTAAGGAGAGTTACTCCAGCCTAAGCCCATTTGTTTCAATGGGCTTATACTAGAGTAACCCTGTATAGGATTGGGCTGTAAATGTTCAAAATGTAAAGAAACACAAAGGAAAACAAGAACATTGCGAACTACTAGTACGTGTGTACAAGAATCAGTGTAGGAAACTAATGATGAAATGGAACTTCATCCCAGCCACAATCAGTGGGAGGGAGAGAGACATATTAGCTGATTCTGTGTTATTGAGGTTGTTATCATGTAGCTGTGGCAGAAGAGATGCCTGTCTGCCCATCCCAGAATCATAAGAAATCAATGGTGCTTGCACCAGCAAAACGTCTTGAGAATTAAAAATATATCATATATTAATGAGCCATGTGAATCGTGTGTTACTCATGGCAGCAGTTTACTGTTCTTATGCTGTTCTGGAAAGCTGTTCACTGAGTAGGAATTCCAAACATAATAAATCCCTCGATTGGTTGTTGTCTATCTCTTTATTTTTGTGACCAATTCCTTAATTCACTTCCCCGAAACTTCGGAGGAATGAATTCAGGAACGAATTCAGAGGTTTCGTTTCTATCACAGGATTAGAATAAAGTCCTACTCCCAGTAGTCAGCTGAATTGCATCAATTTTGTGAGACACCTCCAAGCTCTTTGAGGACGAGGGTCCTGTACGTTTGGAGCTCTCTTTCTTTGCGTATTCTGCCAACCTGAACTTCTTCCACCAGAGTGAGGGCAGAGTTAATTCTCTTGCAATTTAGTTAATTAGCCAGCAGGGTTAATTCTCCTATACATATAAGGTTTCATTCAAGCAAAACTGGAGCCAGAAGACACCAGGAATTATACCCTGCTGAGGTCCCTCCCCTTCCCAAACTGCTCCCTTCCCAGGCTCCACCCCCAAAATCTCCAGGTATTTCCTAACCCAGAGCTGGAAACCCTACTCATAAAGATCACTCCCTTTTCCTTTTAGCTAATTTACAAAGTCATATTTTTCTGCATACCTGGGTGCCGCAGTTAGAGCCCCCTGTCATTGGACAGCCTTCATCATCTGCACAGGGGCCAGGCAGGGCTGCTGCTGTAAATACATGTAATGCCCCACAAATGCGGATTAAGGGGGTCGTATGAAAAAACAAAGAAGGTAGATGAAAATTCAGAGGCCCACCTCACACCATCCTCACCTTTCTCTTCAGCTGCTTGTGCTTACTGGTTGTAGTCACACTGAATGTGTGAGATGAACTATGAAGTATTTTACCATGTTCACCATGGCATTTCCCATTTGGTGTTCTATAGAGGAGTAATTTTGTTTTTCACCAACTATTCCAACTGGTGATCTGTTTCTGATTCAGACTCCTGCAACCCTTCATTCGTCTCACTCCAAATGATCATTCCAAGCCTCCATGTCTTGATAGGAATCGTCTTCACACTAAGGGCTGTTGCCAGGCAATAGAAAAAGGTAAAAATAATTTAAGCAACCACCAGTAACAGCAATAGGGAAAAAATAAGCTCAATGGAGATGGTTAAGGAATGCCCCTGTAGTTCTTTTCCATTTCTGGATGATACTGGCCATGGCCACAGTGATAAAGTATAACCACCACATACCACCACCAAGTCCAGACGTTGGATCATCTTTGGGTTGGTTGCCTAGCAGATAACTCCGCTTTTCTCACACATACAGTAGAACTTGGCATTAAGTAGTTGTAAAATTAGTAGTTGACATCTCATTGACACCGACTTGTCAATTCCCACCACTACCCCAGGATGAACACACAGGCGAATTCTCCATACTGCCCAGCACTAAACAATTTCCACAAGTCAAGTCAAGATAAGGAACCACTGTTTTAGTAATACCAAGAAAACCAGTTGTCAGTGTGGCAGTGGGATCAATAAACGCAAAAGTCTTGAAATACAGATTTGCCAGAACAAGCCCTCAAGTGAAACCTTATTCATTTTGGTTTCTTTTGGAAGAATTGTTTCTAGTTAAGACAGCCTTCTCAAGATAATGAAATTAGAAAAGCAACCTAACTTACTGGAGCTGAATGAGCTGGGTATTCTGCAGGATTTCTAAGTTCTGTTATTTCCAGTGCTCTGGTTGTTTTCAGTAACTGGAGCAGAAGGAATTGTACTCTACCTTAATGCATCCAAGGGAATACTTTTAAGTTACCTTCTGCCTGGCAAGAGAACATGGGGAAGGAAAAATATAAACCACCACCTTTTCTAGGACAGAACACTTCAAATAGGACATTAAAATAATTATTACAAATGTTAACTATTGACCAATTCTTAAAACATACTTGATATATAAGCCAAAAAGAACTCTTGGCATCTGGTGATTTATTTCACTTAAGGGAACCACATGCTTGCTCTTTGTCATGTATTTTTAAAGATTCCCAACAACCCCGTACATGGAAGACTTCATCGTTGTTAAGGTTGGTTTCCATACAGCTGCAAATCAAATGTCAGAGTCTGGCTGGGCTTTGTGAGGTAATCACTGAAATCTCCCCACCCTCTCCCCACAACTAGCTGATGGGAAAAGAATTTTAACTAGTTGGCACTTGTTTTCTTCTGCTGGCAAAAAGCCCCAACCCAATTGTCAGCCGGGTTCAGAATCTCAGTGTCTCTCCCTCACCCCACTTCTTTCAGGAATGAAAACATCGACAGGCAATGTGTGCTTTTGCTCTGAGACTATATAAATATTTTGGTTAGAGATGTAAGGGACATGTTGGTACATTTGTTGTGGCATCTGTGTTTCTAGAAAAATGTAAAAATTAAGCCACATGAGTATTTAATACATTTATACATCACTTCTCCAACTCTTGAGACTGCTTACAAAAAATCAAGCAAAAAAATCAAGCACGTTTTAAAACAATGATCAAAAGATTCAATAAAATAAGTAAAATCAACAGCAGGAGCAGCATACAGCCACAATTCATAATAGCGAATCCTGAGAGCATTTAAAGGCCTCTCAGAAGAGGTAAATTTGCAAAACAAAATGGAACAGAACAGCTCTAAGACTCAGTGGGGAAGAAATGCCACAGCCTCTGAGTGGTAAAGGTTATAGTGATGATTTAAACAATGAAGAATTTGTGGTGTAATTTTCAAGCAAAGAAACAGGCTATTTACCATTTAGAAGGCATTGTCCTCTCAATGTGACAGTTCTTCACCAACATGGTTTACGATCTTGTGGGAACCAGTAAAAAGTGCAGCCCAATGAAACTTCCCATGGAAAGACTGGTTAACACACATATGGTGGCAGAAGGAAACTTTCCTCAAGGTCATAGCAATGTTAGAGATCTGCAGGTCGAACTAGAATAATAGCTGTGTGAGTAGTGGGCCTTCTTGTAGAATACTGGGGGACTTCAGTTGATACAAACCACTGCAGCTTATTTGTCACCTTTACCAATCACTTATGTGTACAGTGGGTAGCCGTGTTAGTCTGTTTGCAGTAGTCAAAAAGGGCAAGAGTCCAGTAGAGCTGTGGCTCACGAAAGCTCATACCCTACCAGAAAATATTTTTGTTAGTCTTTAAGGTGCTACTGGACTCTTGCCCTTTATGTGTACATGACATCTACTTTAAAATAATTTCATTGTTAGTTTATTAATTTATGGCTTATTTGTTTTTGGGAGCAACTCAAGGTGCTGGTTCTTAACTATAGAAACCTTTATGGCACACACGACAATGTAGGTCATCAGATCAATTTCTTTCGACAGTGCCTTTTATCCATTAGATATGAACTTCATTAGTAAGATCAAGAGCTTTATCCACAGTAGTTTGCCCTCTGAGATGTACTTTGAGAGGATATCTACAGGACTGCCTCTTTGAAAGCTTTTTGCAGGAGGTATAAGTCCGTTCTTTCCCAGAAACATTTCTGTTATTTGATTGTGAAAAGTTTATTGACTATATTTATTGACTTTATTTATCAGGGTTTCAGTACTTTTTAAAATATTATAATTTAAAGGAATGATTTTGAGCCACTTCAAGCTTATTATGACGAAGAAATGTATGGATTTTCAAACAAAATAAAGTGTGTAGCTTGTTCTCCAGGCACATTCTGAGATGCACTTCCATCTCACAGTTTTGCAGTAGCTATGTAATTTACAAAATACTGACCAGAAACTGACCAGAACTAGCTTAAAGAAAAAGATGCTGCCTGTGTGTGTGTGTGTGTGTGTGTGTGTGTGTGTGTGAGAGAGAGAGAAAGAGAGAGAGAGAGAGAGAGAGAGAGAGAGAGAGAGAGATGCTCATATAGAACCACTATAGAAAGGAAGAGTTAAAAGCAGAATTATATTGCAAGTACTGTTTGTCATGGTTGGAATGTTCCCTATCAGTTTCATTATCTCTTGACACTCTCCAGCTAAGTCTGAACTTAGCTTGAACTCCTTTAATTAGGCAGCCTGGCAAATATGATGAAGAAGAAATATAAAGAAAGAAATATTGTCAGTTCCCTAATTATTTACCTTATGATATTGAAAATCAAAAACGGAGGAACATGGGTGTCCCCCTTCATTAATAAACAAATGCACGGCCCTTTAAAAAATGTGATATGTGCTCTACAAGAAGAGAAAATGGGTTTGTAATTATAATGGAAACAGAACTCATGTGATAGCAGAGTGGACAAGTGCTGGTATTTTCTTTAAAATGTTTAGTGTGCAGGAGGGGGGGATGAAGAGGGGAGAAATGGAAAAGAGATTTTTGGCCTCTTAGTACCCAAGAGACTAGGAGGGTGTGATACCTGGGTGTCTGAATTTCCTAGACAAACAACACATCATCATCATCTGGGCAAATGTTAGAAATATGGAACTGCTGCTAAGTGATTCTCCCAGTTTACAGTTTGTTGTCCTGATCTGACCAGGGATACTGCTGCTTTCTAAAAGAGACTCATGAAGGTGCCTTATAACTAGGCAGGTCCATCTAGCTCAGTAGTGTCTGGGGATTCTTATTCAAAGGTCATTCTCAGAACCCACTGAGATCCATCCTTTCAGTGGAAATAGCCAGAGATTGAAACTGGGGGCGCCTGTATGCAAAGCAGATACTGTACTGCTACACTACATCTACTCCCTTCATGAAGCCTTACTCCTATCTTCACTCATTGGGACTCAGTCCCCCTATTATCTAGCTTGGTGCTTTTTCTAGTGATCTACAGGGGAGCTAACTGCACATACAGTTCATCTACACTGCTTAAGACCCATTCATTTCCATATGGGTTGTACCTGCCAAAAATCCTGAGAATCATATATTTCCTGCAGTTTAATACTTTTCTCATCCTTTTCCACTTTCATTCTGATTTAAGCACATTGTCTTTTACAAATGGGAAAGGCACTGACCCATTTTATCAATATTTCTTTTAATGCTGGCTATTTGGTTCCAGCCTCCTCTCAGTAATTAATTTTTTATTGCTATATTCACTGCTGCATTTGAATTTTATTATTTTCAAATAGTTTTTTTTTAATATGCCTTGTGGAAATAAATCATATGCCAGTGATATCACAGCAAAGTCCGTCTTCTATGACAATTGAGTCATTTGCAGCTCTGCAGAATTAAAGCTGACATTAAAAGCATGGGATGATTTAAGGGAAATGACAAGCACCTGTTCTTCCAAGGGAGGAAAGTATTGTAGAGTTTAATGGATGAAAAAGGGAGAGCATGTGGTCACACATATCAGATCCATCAGAAAGGCAGTCCTTTAAAAAGTGACATGATCTGCAGCCAGAAAACAATAAATAACAAATTAATGGGGTATCTGTTTCTGTTCCCATAGAAACCACACTACAGGTGATACTAAGTGTGCAATGAAGGAGCAACAGACCAAACACTAGTCACATGACAATGACTATTCAGGAACAGATGGACATGGAGTCCAGAGGATGCTACGGACCTTATCATCACATTATGCCCTCTATTGGGTGATACCCAAGATAACACTGACTTTGGCTAATCGTCTCTAAGAAAAACAATTCACTTTGCATAAAGAGCAATGGGTAGCAGCAGCAATGTTAGTCACATGAAGTTCTCTTATACCATGTCAGACTATCAGTCCACCTCAAAAAAGGTCTTGCCCAACAGCTGGGAAGTGTTAAATGGACATGCTGGGGATTAACCCTGGGACCATAGGCATAAAAGCAGATATGTTTCTATGGAGACACAGCCCCTTCCTAAAGTCAGGACCCATTGATACAAACTCATGGTTGGTAAAAGAAAAAGGGAGTTGGTGGTGGTGACTTTCATTTGGATTCAGTCTCAAAATGACCATCATTCAGTCACTTAAAGCTAGCATGGGCTGGCTTCAGTTTAGAACATGGTAGTGGATTTTATTTTACACTGCAAAAGATCCGTAAAACCTCCTAATATTGGCTCAGAATTTGCATTTCATCCCTCACTAAGGTAAAGATCCCCTGTGCAAGCACCGGGTCATTCTTGACCCATGGGGTGAAGTCACATCCCAACGTTTACTAGGCAGACTTTGTTTATGGGGTGTTTTGCCAGTACCTTCCCCAGTCATCTTCCATTTACCCCCAGCAAGCTGGGTCCTCATTTTACCAACCTCAGAAGGATGGAAGGCTGAGCCAACCTTGAGCCAGCTACCTGAAACCAGCTTCCGTTGGGATCTAACTCAGGTCGTGAGCAGAGCTTGGACTGCAGTACTGCAGCTTACCCTCTGCGCCACAGGGCTCCTTCATCCCTCATTAGTTCACCATTTAATTGGAACCCCTCTGTTTAGCCTAGATACCCCCAAGAACATTTCAGTACAGATTTGTACCTTTCCTATGTTTCAGTCACATTTGAATGACAAATGGGAATTGCTTATTTATTTTTTGTGACATTGAGTCACTCCCTGAAGAATAAGCTCTGGAGCTTAATTTAAGGTTATTCAATAGAGTTCCAACCATCTTTGTTTAAAAACGCACCTATTATCCAAGGTATCTGAAGAGCTCACTTTTCTTTTCTTTCATTGTTCTTCCTTAATCTTGCGCACCATTTGTACTATCTGCTCGTCCAGCCATTCCAGTCTGCTGACCTCCTAGGCTTTCTTCCCAAGCAAAGAGGTTAATGGCTAGCGCCCTTGCTTCTTGCAAAACTGTCTTGTTAGTGGCTAAGAATGCGTACTCCCAATGAGGGACGCTAATGCTTTACTACCCACAAAATGATGCTCAATAAAAGCACATTAACGAGGTGCTAACAAGACAGTTTCTCAAGAGCATAACAATCTGTCCATTAACATCTGTTTCTGGCACAAGGTCGTAGTCCAATCACATAAAAGGAATACACAAATTCCATAAGACATTTCTCAGGTTCTTAATCCATACCACTAGTACAATTGTTGTGCTTCTTAAACAATGTGTGTTTGTGCTAACGATTTAGTAGATTTAATACTACCTTTAACATTTAGGGTTCTTTTTATAAAGGTTCTGAACATCTCCATTGCATGATTAAAAGAAGAAGAAAGAAAAGGAAAGAACATCCCAGGAGAACAATGGTAAAATGCACAAAGGCAGACACAACCTGACAATTATCTGAGTGTGTATCTCAGGTCTTTTTCTTCTACAATTTCACGCCCACACAGATTAGGAAGGATAGCGATAGAGTTCATGGCATGTCAGGAACCTGACCTGCAATCAGCACAGTGAACTATCATGTGATCCAAGCTTAAGGGTGACAATTGGGTCAGTAGGACATAAGAAGCATAGGTTTTCAGAGCAAGAAAACTGCAGTGATTGAGAAGATGTATACCAATACAAGGCAGTACATACCCAGAAGTCAACATAGAGGAAAGGGCAGGCAAAACAGGGGACTCAAAGGCCATTTATGCAGGGGCATTTAGTTCGCAGTCCCTGCTGGACTGCTTTGAGGCTTCCTTTGCATTATTTATGATTTTACCGACCTTCAGACGTGACTTCGCTCAGGCCTCGTTCTTCCTCCGCAGTACTAGGATCCCATTTTAAAATGAATTTAAATACTGCTTCGAGGTAAGAGCAAATCAAATTCCCCCTATTTCCATGTATAGCTCTTAACTTCGGGTTTCTCTCCCCAGCCCATTTTGGCTTCTCCCTCCTACGTGTCTGTCCCTCCCATCCAACCCCTTCCCTCAAAGCAAAGCACAAAAGAGGGAGTTAAACCTTTGTGAAATGTGCAGGAAGACACCAAAGAGAGGCTTCAAAGGTTGGAAGGAAGCTGTCGAAGAAAGGTGGGGAGGAATAACTAGCAAAAGCACACACAGCCCCTTTAAGAGCTGACCTGCTCCCTCCAAGTAAAGTGCAACAAGGCTGTGTTTTCAGGGGGAGGGGCTCAGAACTCCGTGATTCACCGGGGATGCCTAATTAGTCACAAGGTACTCCTGGAATCTGGGGGGGACAACCCTCATGCATATGATGTTTAAGAATTCAGAGCAGAAAACTGCAGCAAACCAAACACAAACTTCCCCTGCATAAATGACCAAAGATTATCAGTTGGTGGAAAGCAGTAAACTTCTAACTCACTGCTAGTATATCACTAGCATAACATTCATGAGGCTCCTCTAGTTTTCGGAAGGGTTACACAGTGCCCTTGGAAAATCCGAGCCTGAAAGACTACTTCCTGCAGCTTCTCTGCGGGCTAATGGCTGAGGTCATTTCCTCTAGGACCAAAGGGTCTGGTGTCTGGTGTTACTCAGTTTAAATCCATCGCCTTTGTGGCCTAGAAAAATCTTTAAATATATGTTGTTGCTGCTGATTATATTTCCAGGCTTCTGATAAATGTTTATTGGTTGTTTAACAGCCCGTTCCTGAGCCGTGCCAGCGTCCAGGGCGAAAGCCCTTTAGGAAGCCGAGAAGGGCCTGCGCCGGTGTCTGGGCCCCCCGTGCTGGCATCTGGGCAACTTACGCCGTTGTTAATAGCCCACACACCGGCAGGAAGGCCCAGACGCCAGTTGCTCCCTACTGCCGCAGCAGCTTCACCCTGGGACACCAACGGGGCCTTCCAGTGGTGTCCGAATGCCGGCAAAGGCCTTGCCAGCATTCCGGGAGGCGTTCCCAAAGCATAATGACATCCCAGGGTGTTCCGGTGTTGGCTTGGGGGCGGAGCTGCCTTTAGCTGCCCTCCAAAGCCCTTTTGGGCCAGGAATGCCTCTTTTCATTTTTCCCAAGATACGTCACCTTTTAGGTGCTGCCACGTTGCCTCCTAAGCCCGACGCAGGCATTCCACTCAGGAATGTGTTTAATATTATGTGTGTTTAATATTACTTCATAGTGATTCTCCTGTTGTTCACTACCTCATAGGTCTATCATGTTACAGAGAACGTAATCCACCCAGCACACGATTGTCTACACTACTTCTCAGATCTTTTTAAAATGGAGATGCCGGGGACTGAATTGGAGATTTTCTGTACATAGAGCACTTGTTTTTCCACTGAAACATGGCTCCTCCCCAGATTTCATTGATAAAGGAGCTACCCCCAAAATTAGCTTCAGTTAATTGGTCCCTGCATTTTCCATCTATGAATCTGAGCAGGAATAACTAGGAAGAAGTTAAAGTGACAGCTTTCCATTCACTACAGCAATCTTGGGTGGTAACTTACAGTGCCTTCCTAAGCAAAGTTACTCACTGTCAAGCTTGACTGGCATGATATTTCACAGCAATTCTAGATCTGTGTGCTTTTCCACACCTGCCTTTTAGTGAATGGCAATATCCTGAAAGTTAATCAAAATTACCTGATGCTTTAAAATAATAGGATTATATACAGCTTTAGAATTAATCAAGTGAGTCATACAGGCCAAAACCCTGCCTAAGGCAGTACAGAAGACAGCCTGCTGCAAAAGCTTCCCCAGTCTAAAACTTTTCAATTTTCCAATGGACAGACTACAAGGAAATGCATCTACAATAGCTTATGCCATTACTGAAGCTACATTAAAAGACACTATTTTTTGGTTTGTTTTACTTAAATCAGACTTTTGTAGCTTGATATTCATTGCTCCTTGCACATTGTTCTCTTCTTTGTGGATTCTCTCTTCTTTGTGGATTCTTTGTGAGAGCCAGTGTGGTGTAGTGGTTAAGAGCAGTGGTTTGTAGTGGTGGACTCTAATTTGGTGAACCGGGTTGGTATCCCCACTCCTCCACATGAAGCCAGCTGGGTGACCTTGGGCTAGTCACAGCTCTCTTAGATCTTTCTCAGCCTCACCTACCTCACAGGGTGTCTGTTGTGGGGAGGGGAAGGGAAGGTGATTGTAAGCCAGTTTGATTCTTCCTTAAGTGGTAGAGACAGTTAGCATATAAAAACCAACTCCACCTCCTCCTCCTCCTCTAAATATTTGAATTTAAATCAGAAATGTGGGGTTTTTAAATTTAAAAAAACTCTCTCCTATTATCGCTCTTTCCTATAGGCTTCTCTCCAGAAAAAGAATATGTAGATCAGTACTTTTAGGGGAAATTAGTTTGTTTGAAAGCTATTTTGTTCATGAATAGCATTCATATTATGTACAAGGATTACTTACAGTACAGAAATAGTGTGCCAGCATTTGGGTTGTACATATACTAATAATATTTCTGGCTGAGATATGCCAGTGTAATTAAATACTATTTTACTGCTGGAAAGAAATATCATTCCTTCAGCCAGATAATGAAATGGGCTGCTCATCTGACACATGATTTCTTTTTCTTTGAAGTTTAATCTCATATTTAGGGGATGCCATGGGAAAACATTGCTTTAATCTGACAGTTAATAGTCATGAACTTGAGAGCAGTTGACTTTACTGCCACTGTTAACATAAGAACATAAGAAAGGCCCTGCTGGATCAGACCAAGGCCCATCAAGTCCAGCAGTCTCTTCACACAGTGGCCAACCAGGTGCCTCTAGGAAGCCACTAACAAGATGAGTGCAGCAGCACCATCCTGCCTGTGTTCCACCGCACCCAAAATAATAGGCATGCTCCTCTGATACTAGAGAGAATAGGTATGCAGCATGACTAATATCCATTCTAACTAACAGCCATGAAAACCCCTCTCCTCCATGAATATGTCCACTCCCCTCTTAAAGCCCTCCAAGCTGGCAGCCATCACCACATCCTGGGGCAGGGAGTTCCACAATTTAACGATGCATTGTGTGAAAAAATACTTCCTTTTATCTGTTTTGAATCTCTCGCCCTCCAGCACCCCGTGTTCTAGTATTATGGGAGAGGGAAAAAAATTTCTCCCTGTCCATTCTCTACAAACTATGCATAATTTTATAGACCTCTATCATGTCTCCCCTCAGCCGCCTTCTTTCCAAGCTAAACAGCCCTAAGCGTCTTAACCGCTCCCCATAGGACAGTTGCTCTAGACCCCTAATCATTTTGGTTGCTCTTTTCTGCACCTTCTCAAGCTCTGTAATATCCTTTTTGAGGTGTGGTGACCAGAACTGTACACAGTATTCCAAGTGTGGTCTCACCATAGATTTGTACAAGGGCAGTATGATATCAGCAGTTTTATTCTCTATTCCTCGTCTAATTATAGCCAGCATGGAATTTGCCTTTTTTACAGCAGCCGCACACTGGGTTGACATCTTCATTGAGCTATCCACTACCACCTCAAGATCCCTTTCTTGGTCTGTTGCTGCCAGCACAGTACACTGTTCCTTCTTGGGACTGAACTAGTCAGTCAGATTGCTAATAAGTGCTATTAAAGTCTAGGGGTGAGAGAGGAAAAACAGTACAGATGTCTACCAAAAAGGAAGTTCTTATTTTTGGGTTCTTTTTTTTTCTTTCAAAACCTTGGTTTGAATTTGTTATATTGGCTAGAAATTGTATTAATTATAATGGTATTGTATTAATTATAATTTTCAATTCCATAGGTTTCAACGAAAAATCCATATCCCCCACTAACACCTTCCGTCCGGCAACTGGAATGAATTTCTCAGGGATTGGCCCTCCCCACCAAGAGAGACTGCCCCCCAGACTGAAGGCATCAGCAAGAGTGACTGATACAAAAGCTTACAGTGCAATCCTAAGCAAATATACACTCTTCTAAATTCATTGAAGTCAACGGATTTCAAAATGTGAACCCTGCTTAGAATGGTACCTATGAACATAGGTTCACAGTGCTTGAGGCTGCATTTGACTGGGGGGGAAACCCAAAAGATGAAAGAATCGTGCAATTCCATGCACATTTAAGGAAAATAAGCTTTTTAAGGAGTATTTGCCAAGAGCAATAATCATACTGCCCTGTGAGGAGCAGTTAAAGCACTTAGGGCTGTTTAATTTTGAAAGAAGGTGGTTAAGGGGAGACATGATAGAGGTCTATAAAATTATGCATGGTATGGAGAGAGTGGACAGGGAGAAGCTTTTCTCCTTCTCTCATAATACTAGAATGTGGGGTCATCTGCTGAAGCTGGAGGGTGAGAAATTCAAAACAGATAAAAGGAGGTATTTCTTCACACAACACATAGTTAAATTGTGGAACTCCCTGCCCCAGGATGTGGTGATGGCTGCCAACTTGGAAGGCTTTAAGAGGAGAGTGGACATGTTCAAGGAAGAGAGGGCTATTCATGGCTATTAGTAAAAATGGATACTAGTCATGATGCATACCTATTCTCTCCAGGATCAAAGGAGGATGCCTATTATATTAGGTGCCTTGGAACACAGGCAGGAAAATGCTGCTGTGGTCGTCTTGTTTGTGGGCTTCTTACAGGTACCTGGTTGGCCTCTGTGTGAACAGACTGCTGGACTTGATGGACCTTGGTCTGATCCAGCATGGCCTTTCTTATGTTCTTATACACTTACTCCAACAAGCTTCTATGGCAGAGCAAAGATTTAAATCTGGGTCTCCCAGATCCTAGTCTGAAACCACAGCACCACACTGGCTTTCAGTGATACTACGATACAATTATACTACTGGCATCTTTGCCCTAACAGCCTTAGAGAACAGTAGTAGCCAATTAGAAGCCTATTCACTGGTGCTGTCTTACCTTAGGCAGTCTCACTAGATGCTGCTCTGGTCCAACAGCTAACAAAGGAAGGCTTATCTCCAATTAATAGCTGACTGAGTTCCTGTTTCTCACCCACATTCATTTGCAGGAGAGATCCTCAGTAAGGATCTACTGTAGGGCAGACTGAGGGAACTGAGGTCTAGGGCAAATATTCTTGCCTGAGTAATTCTGGCACACAATAAAATGGCATTGTTTTTGTTACCGATTCTGTTACTGATTCATGTCTTTAATGTGAGGATTTTTGGAAGCTGTTTTGGAAGCTATGGGGGTTATAAAAAGGGCTATAAATACATAAATAAATGCCCATTTGGACTAGCAGGAGTGCAATGTGTTTGTATCCAAATACCATCTCTTTTCCTCTGGAGTTTCCCCTTCACGCTTCTACTATGCTTCTGCCAAATTTCTCTCCACAGAAAAGATCTGGGTTCCTCTCCTGCTTCCTTTTTAATTATTATTTTGCCCCTTTTGTAAATTAAAAAGCTATCTTACAATATCAAGAAACACTGTAAGGGAAAAAATCATTTGGCAAATGGCTTGGATTACAGAAGATGGGGTGCATGCATGCAGAGTGGTTTGTTTTCCTCCCTTATCTTACTTCATTGGTGATTTTATGACATCCCATAACATTTTACTATGCAAATTCCTTCTGAAATGACAGGAACTACTGCAGCATTGTTTTCCAAAGAGTGCTTTGTTGCACAATATGTATTTAGCAGAGTTCCTTATTTCATAACGACTTTCTGTGCACAATTTATACACCAGTTCCATTATGGGATATTTTTACTATGCCATTTCTGCCCCAAAGCTGATTGGCCCATGCAGCTTATTCTGTAATATTTTGCAAAATAAATATTTGTCATGTTAGATTATCTAAGAAAATTGTGGTCCCCACCCCCCACAATAATATTATTATTCTATTTGAAAGCACCATGGTCATCCCCATCTGCAAGCATCAGTGGAAGAGTCATCAGACAGTACTGAAATCCCTCTGTAGCTTGATATTCATTTTCAAGTGGAGCAGCTGTATTGTTTCCCTCATGCCAAAGCAAAAGTTGCTTGGTTTGGAATGGCCGGCATTAGTTGTCTATTCTTAGAACAATATACAGATGGTGGAGTAGCTTACACTTAGACACCTAGAGTTCAGTTGGAAGATCCAAGAACCCCAATAAGAGATTGACCATAAACATTGTGGCAGTTTTCTGAACTTCTCCATGAAAGTAGAGGAACACAAGAACCAGATTTAAGACATCTGAGAAAGTTCTGGCAAACCATGTTCAGGTAGCATGAATATCCCTCATATTTTCCCCTGGTAGAAAGAATTTGGGGCATATTTATTCTTGCAAATGGCAGTGGAGTCACTCTTGCATTGACTCCAAAAGGGCCATTTTGCCATCTTAACACTAATTATGCCAGAGCAACAGTACTTCCATTGGCAGAGGAGGAGAAAGACATCTTCATCAATTCCCCTCTTCCACTGTAGTCTCGCACTTTGTCCTCCATGCTGTCCCCAAGGCCCTCAGGAACAGAAATTCAGGAGGCTCAAGGATGCAGAAGAAGGGGTAGGCAGGGAAGTCCAACTTCAGTCTGCTGAGGGTGCTAAATGTAACACACACACCCCAGTGTTGACATCATTTGGCTCATAGTGATTTGAAATGCCATTGCCTGGGCCATTCTAGCAGCAAAGCTAGGGTCATGAATCAGAGTCCGTTGTTGAGGAAAATGGAATTAAAAGCAAAATGGCCAATGTTGTTCAGGATTGGGACCTCTACACAAAGTTCTTTGATGCCTGTCTAGATACATCAGAACAAAGTTCTTCCACTCTAGCACTGTCTCTCCAGTATTGTACAACTTTATAGCTCTGGGGGATTGCATGACAGACAGCCTGTGCCTGAAGGGGGGTGAAGCTCCTTAGGAGCCAGTGTGTCCCCGCGCCAGCGTAGGTTCCATCTTATAATGAAATAAGGTGGCACCTATGCCAGCGCGGGGGTTGATAGCCTCTGCCACCAGTGCAGCCTTGCCAGCAGGGATTTCCTAGAAGGGAAAGCCCATGCCACCATAGGGGGGCATTCCTGGGGGCGGAGCTGCCTTTGGGCAGCATCCTAACCCTGTTCGCCCAGGGAACGCTCCCTCGAGCAGCAGCATAGCTGCACCACCTTTTAGGGGGCATTTTCCCTGTGTTTCTATTTTTTAATTTTTAAAAGTCTTTTTTTTCTCCACTGTGGCCGGGAAACCTCTAAGGAGGCAGCACTGCTGCACCACTTCTGGCCACCGCGGATCTACCCCCTCTTCAGGAACGGACTCAGAGATGACCATTTCCTGTTGCACGTCCCTTACGTCTGCTAATCTGAACTTCCATTTGGCAGAAAGGCTAATTCCATTTATTATAGCAAAGAGATTTTTCTTCCGTGAATTTGTCTACTCCTTTTTAAAAGCCACCTGATTCAGTGGCTTTCACCACTTCTTGTGTTAGATAGGGGAAAACAAACAAACAAACGAGGGACGCTCAAACATCTACCAGTTCAACTCACGTCCTGTTCACAGGGACCAGATTTTTCAACAGTTCGATAGTTCATTGATCTGTTCATCAGTATTCGATAGGTTGCTTCACTGCATCAACATAATCCTTCCAAACCATGCAGTATGGTGCAATTGACTTTTCATGCTTATGTGTTTTCATGCACCCCGATCAAGCTCCACTATCTTCCCATCCTTGCTTCATAACTTCTCTCCTCACCAGGCAGTTGTTTAAGCAGACCATGATATCTCACAAATCATATAAATCAGTCATAAATAAATACGGTGTTTCAATAAAGTCCTACTCTTCGGTGTTCTTCAAAGTTGTCCTTGGTGACACTAATGGCCTCTGGTTAATTTGAATTGGCAGCTGTTTTGCACATGCATAGTTTTGCAAAAACCTGATGCAAGCCAGTTCGGTAGGCATTCATGGCTTCTTGGCATGAACTGAACAGGTCAGGAGATTGGCTCCCATCTGATTGGCATCTTAAAGAACAGTAAGCTGGACAATCAAATGCATTTGTGGTTAAATTTGTTGCATCCCTACTAGTGATACCACTAAAGCTCACGGTCTTTAGGCCCAGAATGTGAATCACTGTGCCTTATAGTGCTCACCTTTATTGCTACCCTGAGTTCTTCTGCAGTTTAGGTCTGAGCAGGAGAACTCTTCCATCCCATGGCCACCTCACTTGCCTTTGCTATTAAGCAGAGAAAGAGGCAGAAGCAACCCTGTCTGCTCCAACCCAGGGATGGTTAACACCAAGGCAAGGAGGAAAGGTAGGAAGGGTGAAGATACTAGGATAAAGAAACCTAGGGGTTATTTTCCTCCTATGATAGCTAATCTGCTGGACAGCAGCTATCCTGTGAGGAAAACCACTACATTTCTCAGTCTACATTGCTGTGGCAGGAGCATTTAGGATGCCAGAGAGAAGGAGAAGAGAAACATAGAATCGTAGAGTTGGAAGGCACCACCAGGGTCATCTAGTCCACAATGCAGGAAATTCACAACTACCTCCCCACACTCCCAGTGACCCCTACTCTATGCCAGAAGATGGCCAAAGGGTGTGTGTGCTGAATTCTCCTTTCCTCTATGGATAAGCAAATGTTCCCTGCTGGTTTTCTCAGACCCTACTGCTAACTGTCCATTCCCTCCCCCCCCCCACTGTATCTTTAACCTTTTCTCATGGGGAAGGTGCCACAGCTTCTCCATCAATTATATACCTTTTCAGAGTCCCCAGACAGGCCATCGGAAGACATCAGGAGGAGGAGGAAGAGGAACAGGAAGAAGAGTTGGTTTTTATATGTCAACTTTCTCTACCATTTAAGGAAGAATCAAACCGGCTTACAATCACCTTCCCTTCCCCTCCCCACAACAGACACCCTGTGAGGTTGGTGGAGCTGAGAGAGTGTGACTAGCACAAGGTTACCCAGCTGGCTTCATGTGTAGGAGTGGGGAAACAAATCCAGTTCAGCAGGTTAGCCTCCGCTGTCATGTGGAGGAGTGGAGAATCAAACCCGGTTCTCCAGATCAGACTCCACCGCTCCAAATTACACCTTGGGCAATCCAGTCACATATCCCCTCTTAACCACTACACCACACTGGCTACAAGAGTAAGAGGCTGGCTGCTTCAACCCTGATGCTTTCAACAAATGAGCTTTGCCAAGCAAGATCCTGGGCTCCAGACCGAGGAGCAGTTCAAAATTCAGATGTGAACATTTGGGCATTTATATATATATATAAAAAAATAGGAGGGTTGTGGGTTTTTTTAGCACAACCTTCACAACAGCCTTGACTCGATGCCTGCAGAATGCTGCAAGGGCGATAGTTTTCTGCAGGCAAGTGATCGCTTGTACACACTATTATTATTTTTTACTAAAATCAAGGAGACATGCCTGCCTCTGCCAAACAGGATGAGCACATCAGATTTAAATACTTACATTTCAAAAGAAACCTATATTAAATAGCGGTATGCGGGGGGGGGGGGGGAGATATAAGCTCAATTCAGACATTACATTCCTGATCCTCCCAGCCACATGTGAAATACATGAAAAATACATCAGCGGGAGTGGTTTCAGATCATGGCACCTATGCAATTAACAGCAGAGAATGTTCTCAGGTAGTTTAGTTATGAATGTTAAGGTCCTTCTATTAGATTCTACAGAATGTTTTGTCATGGGATGATCAAGTAGGTTGAAGGCTGTCATTTCCCTTGAACACAGATGATCCGCTTATGCTGCGCCAAGCAGGGCAGATCAAAAAGAATGTCAAAGATCCCAGCAGTGTGCAAAGGAGTTGCTACTTTGCATTAATTACTTGAACACGTAGCTTCTAATCTGCAACAATTAAGACATGGGGGGGGGGAATGTTAAAACCATGCTATTTTATTACAGTTTCCTTTCTCGCATGAGTGTGATACTATGTTCATGGAACATATTAGGACGCAGGGGAAAACACAGTGATCTAGTTTATACATGTAAGTCTTGACCCAAAGGTCCCTTGCAGACTTCTTTGCGGGTGTGACTGTCCATGCCAACTGGATGTCTCAGGGGCAAGCTACACATGGAGTTGGGGATATGTGACTGGATTGCCCAAGGTGTAATTTGAGCTCAAAAAGCTGCCACAAGGAGAATCGAAGTTTGATCTCGGCTGTGATGCTCAGAGTCATTCTCCCAAGTCATGCCTCCGTTAATCTCCAAAATATATTTATGTATTTATTTACAAACACAGAGACAATGGTAAGTCTCCATGTCAACTTGTTTATGTGTTAGCTTCATTTATACCCTGTCTTTCTACCCTGTGAGGAAAATGACTGCAGTCGTTGGGTAGGTTTATAAGGGAGCTGGTGATCCTTCAGGTATTATTCAGAAATTATCAGTGAAAAAACTGAGAGACGTCATGGCTTTTCTATTAAAAGTATGCCCACCTTTTTAAAAAATATAGAAACCTCAAGCTTTCTAAGAATCATTAAATAGTTCAGTTAGTTAACAGTAACTGGGGGGGGGGGCGGATCAGGAAACTAAGCCATTTAATCCTTTCATCTGCTCTGATGTGAACTCCAGGACTTAATGAGAGAAACCCAGGATACTTGCTGATGAGGCAGCCATCAGCTCTCCTTTCTAGTACAAAAAGCGCAGTAAGTAAGGCTAATTTTTCAAACTGACAGTCACTTTTGAAAATAATTTTAGCATGTAGAAATAAATCTGCAAAATGGAGAGAGTATATTATATTCCAAAGGAGTGGGAGACCTTTTAAGCTGACTTGCATTTGATGAAGGAAATTTCTTAAGCCATATCTTCATTGGTGACGTTGTTGCTCTTTGGGTGGAGGTAAAAGAGTAGAACAAATTTCTAAAAAGCCCTATGGGAATAATGCAGCCTCGGGGGGGGGGGCGGAGACCATTTACTTGTCACAGGTTGTTTTGAACAGTCTGGCAAATGAGAGAGAACCATGCAGACAACAATGTGGTTTTATAGATGTGGGGACATGGTTGTGTTTTTAAATAGGTAGTCCGCACTGTGCCACCAGGACTGAATGTGTGATTCAAATGGGGGTTATCAATGCAAAAGAGGCATCAATAGAAACCTATATACGTACTACAATCCTAATTAAGTCCTTATTGATGTCAGTATAGAATTGCATCCAGCATCAAAGGAGTATGTGGGGAAGCATCTTATTTTGCCAAATGTGCCAACTTCTTTTCTTACTCTACATACAGCTGAATGTGAGCCTTGGAATGAGATGTGAACCTTACACAACATTACACAAGGTTCAATGAGATGTATGAGATGTGAACCTTACACAAGCATTTTTCTCAGTATGATGAATGCTTCTCTCTCTATAGAGTTATCTTGCTTCCTACATTAGGTACATCATTTCAGGCTGTCAAAGACAGTCTAGCAACAAGCACTAACTTGGAGGAATATGTGCACAGAAAATAACCACAGGTTGGAATTTTCCATAAAGCCTTTAAGAGAAATCATTGAATTTCTGATATAGCCCTATATAGGACATAAGCATGTTTGATGGGTAGTTATGGAGAATGCTTTAAGTGTGCCTCTATTGCTGGTTTAAGTAGCAAAGTCAACGTGAGTCATCAATGCATGGGTTTCTATTCCTTTCTTCAATCAATTCTGCAGTTGACTTTCTCCAAAAAATAGTTTTGCAGTTGAGTTTCTCCAAAACAAAAGTGGGCACAACTGGTTTAAGCTAAGATGGTTCAGCTGCAAAGGGAAATCATGTAGAAGCAGCCTCAAAATGAGAGTGCAACAATTTCCATATGGATGGGGATGATCATTCTGCCAGGCACCAATTTTTTCAGGATTTTTTGGGATCAGGTTTATTAAACCTGAAAATTTTCAAAAAATCTGGAAATCCCAAATTTTTCAAAAATGTTTGGGTTTAATAATCTTGAACCCAAAAAAATGCTGGAAAAAATTGGCAAGGGGGGTGTTCGTAGCCCTGTTGTATGCGTGCTCCATGGAGTTGGAGCCAGCAGGGCTAGTAGGAACGCTCCTGCCTCCCTCTCTAAGCTGCATGCCAGATCTGGATCCATGCCACTGGCCTTCTCTGTAGTCTAGAGAAGGCCAGCAATGTGGATCTGTCAGCAAAGAGGTAAGTAAGGGGGAAGGGAAGGGGGAATGGCAGGGAGAGGGAGGGAGCGGAAATGGTGGTGGGGCTGAAGCGGCCTGAATAATGCTGAATAAATTTGGCATTTTTCGGGTCTGGTTTTTTTGGCCCCCCATTTTTGCCAATAAAAAAACCTTGAAAAATACTAAAAAAGGTATTTTGGTGGGTTTTTAATTCATCATATCGATATGCACACCCCTATCTGCAACTGAACTCTGTCTGTGGTATGGGATTGCATCCTCAGGCCTTTACCAATGCTGATGCTAAATGGTGTTTGAATGGTGTTAGAAATCATATTCCATTCCATCCCAAGCCTCTTTCAAAAGATAAAATGTTTTCCATTTAAAGAATAAAAGCATGTTTGAGAATAGGGAAAAAGCTGGTTCAAAAAAACAACACTCATCCCATTAGCTACTGTAATGGTGATCATTGTAAAGTGTTTAGAGGAGCAAGGCACAGAGTTTAAAGTGGCAATGAGCAACTAGGAGCCAGATTTTCCCAGGCCATGAGGTCACCACTCTCTCCTTTACCCCCCTGCACCTGTCCAAGTTGGCAGAGGAGGGTTTGTCCGCACATGGAAACATTACAGCCCCACCTAATGGGTAGGGTTGCCAGGTCCCTCTTCTCAACCGGCGGGAGATTTTGGGGGTGGAGCCTGAAGAGGGCGGGGTTTGGGGAGGGAAGGGACTTCAATGCCATAGCGGCAATTTTTCTCCAGGTGATCTGATCTCTTTCGGCTGGAGATCAGTTGAATTAGCAGATCTCCTGCTACTACCTGGCAGTTGGCAACCCTACTAATGGGCCCTGACCTGGACAGGACAGGCTAGCCCAGTCTCATCAGATCTCAGAAGATAAGCAGAGTCAGCCTTGATTAGTATTAGCATGTGAGACCACCAAGGAATACCAGGGTCATGATGCAGAGGCAGGCAATGGCAAACCACCTTTGAACACCTCTTGCCTTGAAAACCCTATGGGTTGTCAGCTGCAATTTTATGGCACTTTTTACCACCACCATTAATGCTGAAGGCATTCTGCAGAAATTAAAAGTGACTTGTTTTCATCAGGATTTTCAAACTGTGTTTTATTTTAAGGAGTATTTTATTATTCATAAGCTTTGTAACCCAGTCTGAACCTGTAGGATGGAATGGATTGCAACTTCAAATGTCTTATCTTGCAGAATTTGGCTTTCCAATTTGCAGAATTTAAAACTTTGAGTGGCACTAATGAAGATGAATGGATGAAGTGAAGTGGCCATTTGTCTATTTTCATGTGAAAGAGAAAGGGACGGGAGGATTACTCAAGCTATTTGTTCTTTGTTTCAGCTTTAACAGAGAATAGGGAGGCCACTTGTTTGATAGTTCAGAATTAACACAAAGAAGGATCAGGTACAACACCACAGGATTTAGAGATTGCCAGATGCCCCTTATATAGGACACTTATGTCATTTATGCAGGGGAAGTTTGTGTTTGGTTTGCTGCACAGTTTTCTGATCTGAATTCTCAAACAAATTCCAGGAGTACCTTGTGATTAATTATGCATCCCCAGTGAATCAAGGAGCTTCTGAGTCCCTCCCCCTGAAAACACAGCCTTGTTGTTCACTTGGAGGGGACGGGTCAGCTCTTAAAGGGAGTGCTCCCTGTCTGTGCGTGTGCTTTTGCAAAACTGGGTATTCCTCCCCTCCTTTCTTCAACAGCTTCCTGCCAGGAGCTGCCTTCAAACCTTTGCAGCCTCTCTTTGGTTGGTGTCTTCCTGCACATTTCATGAACGTTTCACTCCCTCTTTTGTGCTTTGTTTTGAGGGAAGGGGTTGGATGGGAGGGACAGACATTTGTGGGGGAGACGCCAGAATGGGTGTGGGGAGAGAAACCCCAAAGTTAGGACTAATTGCCTCACTCTTGCCTCAAAGCAGAATTTAAATTCTTTATAACACAGCATCCCAGAACTGTGGGGAAAGAGTGACGTGAGAGCAAAGTGACTTCTAAAGATTGGCAAAATCATGAATATTGCAAAGGAAGCCTCGAAGCAGTCCAGCAGGGATTGCGAGCTAAATACCCCTGCATAAATGGCCTTATATTTTCAGAATCTTATTCCTTCAGAAATGCCTACTAATAATCCAAATCATCTTTCTTTCTTTACACTGGTCACTCTATTTATTTATATAGTAATGTGTGTGTAAACTGCCATTAAGTTGCAGATGACTTATGGCAACCCCAGCAAGGGACTTTCAAGGTAAGTGAGAAGCAGAGGTGGTTTGCCATTGCCTTTCTCTGCAGAGTCTTCCTTGGTAGTTTCCCTTCCAAGTACTGACCCTGCTTAGCTTCCAAAATCAGGCTATACTGTGCTGCCTTCTCTCCCACTTGGATAGTTATACCCTTCTTTTTTTTCCCAATGGGGAAACAAAGCAGCTTACAACATTGTTTTCCCTTCTTCCATTTTATCTTCACAGCTACAACCCTGTGAGTTACATTAAGCTGACAGAGAATTATTGGTCCTAGTAAACTTCCATGGCAGAGCGGAGATTTGAACCTGGGTTTCCCAGATCCCCAGTCCAACACTCTAACGACTACACCACACACTGGCTTTCTGACCATTTCTAATAGACTTATGCAGCATGAGAAGCTGCAAGCCACATGGGAGAGAATATGAAGCTGCCTTATACTGAGTCAGACTTCTCCGTCAAGGTCATCATGATCTGTTCTGACCAGCAACATTTCTCCAGGGTATCCGATGGAAGTCTTTCACATCACCTGCTACCTGATTCTTGTAACTACAGATGCCAGAGATTGTAAACGGAACTTTCTGTATGCAAAGCAGGTGCTCTGTCACTGAGCTAAAAGCCTATCCCCATAAGCAGGAGCCCATGCTGCAGGTTCTGGCCACATCAGTGCTGCCCCAGTTTTCTGGAGATGCCCCCTATTGGCTCCTCCCAGGTGGCCCAAGTGTTGTTTTTTTAATTTCCGGAGTAGTAGGAAAGAGCGAAAATTGGAGGGAGGAACATTAATAATTTGAGATATGCTGATGACACTACATTATTGGCAGAAAATAGTGAAGATTTGAAACAACTACTGCTGAAAGTTAAAAGAGAAAGTGCCAAAGCAGGACTGCAGCTGAACATCAAGAAAACAAAAGTAATGACTACAGGAGAATTACAGAACTTTAAGGTTGACAATGAGGAAATTGAAATTGTTCAAGACTTTCTATTCCTTGGCTCCACCATCAACCAAAAGGGAGACTGCAGCCAAGAAATTAGAAGGAGATTGAGACTGGGAAGGGCAGCCATGAAGGAGCTAGAAAAGATTTTGAAGTGTAAGGATGTGACTCTGGCCACCAAGACTAGATTAATTCATGCCATCATATTCCCTATTACTATGTATGGGTGTGAAAGCTGGACAATGAAGAAAGCTGATAGGAAGAAAATAGATTCCTTTGAAATGTGGTGTTGGAGGAGAGTGTTGCGGATTCCGTGGACTGCCAAAAAAACAAATCAGTGGGTTATAGATCAAATCAAGCCTGAACTGACCCTAGAAGCTAAAATGACTAAACTGAGGCTGTCGTATTTTGGTCACGTCATGAGACGACAAGAGTCACTGGAAAAGACCGTCATGATAGGAAAAGTTGAGGGCAGCAGGAAAAGAGGAAGACCCAACAAGAGATGGATTGACTCAATAAAGGAAGCCACAGCCTTCAATTTGCAAGATCTGAGCAAGGCTGTCAGAGATAGGACATTTTGGAAGACTTTCATTCATAGGGTCGCCATGAGTCGGAAACGACTTGATGGCACTTAACACACACACACAGGAAAGAGCCACTCTGCAGCATCTCAGACATTGCCCACATAACATAAGAATGGGTGATTAAGAGGTTAAACATTCTGGAATAGTTGACTATATAAACATTACTTACACACTATATATTTCACATGGGCCCTGGGCAACATGTCTGGACTGTCATTACCCCAGGGGAAGGTATTGTGTATACCAATGTATCAACCATTCCATCAGCAGTCATGGAATGGTGATATCTGTCATTTTTGGCAGTGCCGCTGTTATAAAAATTGTTGCCTGGTTGCTCTAGTTCACTTATTACATTTCCACAAAACAGTATCCACTGGGACAATCAGGATGCTTTGAATGGAGCTGATGTGGACCCTTTGAGTTTGCAATCGTAAGCATATTTGCTAGGAATTCACTTTCAATGAACTTGATACAGGTAACTCATATATTTACGGTTAAACTGTAAGGCATGCAAATGTAATATTTGCCTCCAGCTATTTCCTCAAGGTATCTCAAAAGAGATTGCTTGTATAAGCAGATCACACATGCACTGCACGCAAAAATACTTTTTAAACATGGCATACACTGTTTGAAGGTAATTGACTCGTTCAATGAAATTTTGACAAGTCTCCTTGAAATTAGGAAAGGTGGCTAATGCTTTCATTATTCTTGTCTCTCTTGGTATCTATAGCTTGAAATGCAAAGTTATCTAGTTGGTGATTGAACAATCATCTTTACATGTCTTTACGCACTTGCATATTGATAGAGGTCCTGTAAATTTAACTCCCCTGAACTTTGCAAAGGACTGGAAAGTCCAGGATCACCTGGGTATTTTCAAATGTACTGATCAGGTAAAGCATTTAACTTCACTAAAGAACATGATAAAAGATTTGGACAAAAACACAGGGTCTGAATCATTCAACTCACATAGGATTCAGCTCTCACAGGGCTCTGCTATTTCTTTTAAGTAGGAAGCAAATCTATGTCTTGAGAAGATTTTCCACTTGGAAACTTGAACATTACTCTTGAAGATAAAAAAAGGATCCCACTTCAGCTGAGGCTTTGAGCACACAACATGAATGCAAGTGCCAATGAAATTGAAAGGACACGCTTCCAAGTACTGTTTAAGACTGCAGTGGCTCTTAGACCTTTGTTTTCACTCACTAGTTACTCTTCTTCCTTGAATATTTCAGAGTAGGGTTGCCAACCTCCAGGTGGTGGCTGAAGATCTCCTGCTATTACAACTGATCTCCAGGTGACAGAAATCCATTCACCTGGAGAAAATGGCCACTTTGGAAGGTGAATACCCCACTGAGGTCCCTGCCCTCCTCGGGCTCTACCCCCAAAATCTCTAGGTATTTCCCAACCTGGATCTGGCAACCTTATTTTTGACACATGTTCACAGAGACCGTGGCTGCACACTTCACTAGAAGAACAGGACAGCTTCATTCATCCCGATGGGGGGTTACACACACGGGGCAATTCCTCTATTCTAGTGCCTGAGAGAACTAAACTGAGTTAAGCCCACATATCACTAAAGTCAAAGGCCAAATTTATTGGAATAGGTTTAGGCTGTCTGTAGGCATTATCCAGCCAAATGCACGTTAAGACTCTTTCATTTCAACAAGCATATATTTATATTTCCTGCGGAATCAATTAGACATAAACTGCTTCAGTTTACACATACAGAGGGCAATATGTGAACAGAATGGCTTAATGCCATTTTTAAACATTTTGCTACTTGCCCCCCACCCCAACAATAATACTAATGTAAAATTACACTGGCTAGAATATGTATTTGATTTGTTTTGGGGGGGAAACCTTAGGTTAATGTCTTTTAAAAGACACTATTTCTCCTTTCTGTCCTGAATTAATTTCTCCTTTCTGTCCTGAATTAACAATGTTCACAAGTGACACTACAGATTCCTCCAATAGCTGTCATTTCAGGGACTGGGGCTATGAAATTATCATCAACTTTAGGTAAACCACCCCAAGCATTAGATCGTAGGCCTTTTATGCAGGGACGGTTCCCGACAGTCATCCGCGCCTACTGCTTCAGGGCTTCCTTTTGATTATCAATGCCTTACCCTCCTGTCAGAGATCGCCTCGCTCTCCCTGCACATTTTGTCCGCAGTTTCCAGATTGTGGTTTAAACAGCATCTGGAAAACATGGGCAAAATGTGGGGAGCGTGAGGCGACCTCTGATGGGCAGAAAAGGCATGCATAATCAAAAGGAAGCCCCGAAGCAGTCGATGGGGATGACTGAGGGTAACCGTCCCTGCATAAAGGCTTTGGTGTCATTAGTCTCTTCGTTTGCTTTGAAACTCATTTGCAAAGTAGAACACAATGGGCTGCTAGTGAAACATAGCATAAACTCTCTCTGTAAAGTTTCTGGCCTTCACATAAGCATCCTGACATCCATCAGAATCTGTGTCCTATAGTTATCTACCCAAACCTGCATCAACTCAGTTGTCTTCTGCACACAGCACTAATACGCTGCTGGGAGGGCACATGGCTGAAGAGCCAAGAACATACTTTTCATGCAGAATGTCCCAGGTTTCATTTCTGACATAATCAGATTTTTAAAAATCTCAAGGTGTAGGTGCAAACTTGGCCACTACACTACTTACCCTGAATTTGGGATCATTTATGAACAAAATTAAATTGTACCAGCCCCAATACTGATCCTTGTGGGACCCCACTACTTACTTCCCTCCATTGGGAGAACAGTCCGTTTATTACTACTCTTTGCTTCCTGTCATTTAACTATTTTTTAATCCATAAGAGAACCTGTCCTCTTATCCCTTGACTGCTAAGTTTACTCAGGAATCTTTGGAGAGGTATCTTGTCAAAAGCCTTTTGAAAGCCCAAGTAAATAATGTCTACTGTGTCACCATTGTCAACATGCTTATTTGCTATCTCAAAGAACTCCAAATAGTTGGTGAGGCAGGACTTCCCTTTGCAGGAGCCATACTGATTTTCCCTGAACATGCTTTATCTTCTATGTATCTAATAATTCTATATTTGATTACTGTTTCTACTAATTTGCCTGGGACAGATGTTAGGCTAACTGGTCTGTCTTTTCTTGGTTCCTCTCTGGACCCCTTTTAGAAAATTGGTGTAACATTTGCTACTCTCCAGTCTTCTGGTACAATGGCTGGATTTAGTGATAGGTTACATACATGGGTTAGTAAATCAGCTATCTCACATATGAGTTCCCTAAGAACTCTCAGGTGTATGCCATCAGGACCTGGGGTTTTTAATTTCCCCAGTAGGTCTAGAACTTCATGTCTCATCTCAATTTGAGTCAGTTCTTCAGATTCTCTTCATGGAAATTGTGGCTGTAGCATGGGTACATGCCCCACACTTTCTACAGGAAAAAAATGCATTTACCTTCTCTGCCATCTTCCCATCTTCCTTTAGCAATCTCTTTATTCCTTGGTTCAAAGCTTCCACAGTATCATAACCTGAAGCATTCTTGTACAAGCCGCTGCCAACCCCCTTCATCACAGCCTGCCACTTACTTGATATTCCTTTCATTTTTTGGAGTCTCAAGGGGGCACCACAGGAGAGCTTTCTTGGGCTTCTGATAAGCTGTCATACCTTGCCAAGGAGCTGCCTTCAGTTTGGTGGGTCACAAATTGTAGCATCCCTAGATGCACCGGGTTGACCACTGTGTGAACAGACTGCTGGACCTTATGGGTCTTGGTCTGATCCAGCAGGGATTTTCTTATGTTCTTAACATGCTGCACAGTTACCTAAGTTCTTCTCAGCTGAAAATGTGCCACCTTCAGGCTGCCCAGGAGTGATTTTTTGCCAACTTTTCAGCCATGTCACTAGAAGTGGAATTTAGGAGTTTTTTTGTACACTCAAATGGAGCTTATCGTTTAGTATTTTACCAAGGCGTGCTTGCTGTCTTTTAAATTATGCCTTGGAGAGATTCATATCCTAGCAACCACAGCTATGTTAGAAATAACTATAATAAAGCAGCATTTTAAAAATACATGGTTCTTTACAAAGATAGATTGGCTCTAGAATTGGCTTCAGATGAAGGCGGGGAAGAGAAAGGGGCCTCTAGTTCCACCAAATACTTGCCTTCCTTCGTTCCAGTTAACTCTTGCAGGATAAGTAAGTAAGAAAATAATCACTTCTTGGATAATGTGCAGGTAATTTGAAATCACAGCATGCTTACTGCTGTGATCTTATTTCCCATTTCTCTTTGCCTTCTGATTGGGCCCTGTGGAGGGAACCACTTTTACAAGGCAGCAGGTGGTTGTTTTGTGTCAGGAGTAGGGATCAACAAGTTATTGTGAGAAGTTCTGTTCTCCAATCATTGGAAATATCAGGTCAGAACAATAGCTTAGATCCTAAGCAGAATGAAGGGAATTGTGCTAGGAGTAGGACCCCTCCTCTCTCACTGCAGACTTCTGTGACCCCCGCCCCCAACTTGTGTTCCAGTAGGTCAGTGGACCTGAAGGAGCCATGTGGGGAGCAAATGGGGAGTCTGCAGCAGGAGAGAGGAAACTGGCAAAATCCTCATCATCATCATCTCCCTTCCCTCCTCCACAGATAGAAAAGCTGCTTCATCAGAAGTGCTGCTGTGCACCAATGGAACGGCATCTTTAGACCAAGCTAATATTTGGGAAATGTCTAGCATCCCTAATGAAATCAATGTCCGTTATTCATTGAACAGTGGTTTATACCAGGATTTGTTCAATAGTACAATACAGCCAACTATGGTTTGCTTATTGTAAGAGAAAGTTCCATTGTGTATGTAAAGTGCCGTCAAGTCACAGTCGACTCATGGCGACTTCAGCAAGGGGCTTTCAAGGCAAGTGGTTAAGCAGAGGTGGTTTGCCATTGCCTTCCTCTACAGAGTCTTCCTTGGAGGTCTCCCTTCCAAGTACTGTTCCTGCTTAATTTCCAAGATCTGATGAGATTGGGCTATACCATGTTGCCTTCTCTCCCAAAAATTTCATTACTAAACAACAATTGAAACTTGGCAGTTAACCATATAGAGGTGGGAAGGGAGGGGAGAAACTGATAAACAGTCTCTTGTAATATATGCTTGATGACACATAGGCCAGAATCAAACAGGAAACTGAGCAGCTGATCTTGTATTCCAAAATGTCGACCTATTGAGAAAGATCAAGATTCCATTCCATATCCTTTGGGGGAGGGGACAGCTGAAAATGCATGATGGAAATGCCTAACAAACTTTTAGAAATTCTAGGAGTTTGAACAAATGGGACTTCCATGAGGCAAGAAGCAGCAAGGTAGGTGCCTCTTCGTATACCAGGGCTCCCACTTTTCATTGAGTAGCACCTAGACTTTTATTAGCTCCTTTTTCATTATCTGACATAAGAAAGCTGGAACAAAAGTTGTGCATTTAATGTGTGACCCCTAAATACATTGATGCAAACATCTAATTCAAGTACGAATTCTGATCTGATCGCAGAATTTTATCTGAACTGCAGAGCTTTGAATTCATCATAATAAAATATATGTAACATTTCATACCCTATTCACCCCCAATGCCTTAGTGTTTCTTTCCAGCCTCAACGAGAGTATAGATGCAAGTCTCACTTCTAGAATCAAAATATGGTTTAGCTCAGCAGGCTAGAAACTGGAAGACATCTTTAGTGGAATGCAAAAACTGTAATTGCATATTTGCTTACTAAGGCCCCTTTCAAACTGTCCTTATAATCCGTTTTAGCAGCCAGTTGCTAACGGATTTTTTTTTGTCATTTCAGACACAACCATTTTGGCTCCTGACTGCTAACAGATATATTTTTTACCTTTTCAGACAACGCGGTTTGTGTCCCATTGGCATCCCGGGGCTCAGCCATATTTTATGAAAAATGAATTCTCCCATTTTCAGTTTTTCCTAGTCCTTCTGAATCACTGCAGTGTGCTGTTTAAAATGTCTGAAGCACTTCTGAAAGGACCACTTTTTCCACACCTTTTCCAGCAGCAGATTCTTCATTCCCTTTTTTAACATTCTGAGATTTGCATGATAGCTATCGTGCAAATCTCAGAAGGTTTAAAAAAAGGTCAAAAAAGAACATGCTACAGAAAAAGTGGGGGAAAACAGCATTGTTTGAAATGGCCAGAGCTCTTCAGAGCACTTTAGAGATGGCTCATCGAAGCATTGAAATGAGCTGTATGAAATGCCTGTCTCCATATCTCTGTACAAGGAAACAGGCCAACAACGGATGACATGCAATTTAGAACAGTAATCTGAAAAGTGCCTAAAAGATATTTGCATTCCACCTTGCCTTTTAAAAGACCCCCCCCCCCAAGGCAGTTAACAGCAATGTAAGAATTATATTCGTGTTTTATTCAGCAATTTAAAACCCACCCCTTGTGACCACACTGAACCAGACCATACACACTACCTTCCATGGCCCATCTCTTTTGTAAGCTTCCATTCTGATCCAGGAGTGCCAGATTCCCAAAGAACAGGAACCTGCTTCACACACTTACATATTTAACAAGTGTATCTGTTTCTCTAGGAAAACCACACTAAAAAGTCCTATAATAATGTTTTATTTGCTATACAACTTATTCCAGCTTACTAGGACTCTGCAGAACCACTACTGTAGCTCCAGGGTGTCATTCTGGTTTTTGATTGGCCACATAACCTAACACTGCAGACCATAGAGCTGTCTGGTTACCACTGGGGAGAGGGGTGGTAGTGGTGTAGGGAATAGCCAGTTCTAAAAGCTACTGAATGAGCAGACATTCAACTGATGAAGCTTGTTCTATTGCAAGACCTTCATGCTTGGCAAAGCTGCATTGTTGAATTTCTGCCCACGCTGCTGCTGTTAAAAGCACAGGTGCTGTGCCAGAAACAAAAGAGAGTCAGAGTTACTTAGCCAATAAAAACTGGAAGAGAAAGGGCTTAAAAAAAAGAGCTAGTTTAGGCAGATGACTAGTGGGATTTTGGAGTTTTTATCTTTGAGTGGCAGCCCTCTGTTAGGGTAGCCAACAGGCCTAAAGAAAAATGTCCTGTCCCTTTAATGAAGGCTTAATGTGTGTAAATGGGCAGCTGATGCTTTTTGGGGAATAAAGGTAGCATCACCAGATAAATAACAACCCATGAAGCATCTATTAAATGACCAAATAATTTTTTTCTCTCCAAGCGGTTGGCAACCCTGCCCTCTCTCCATACCATGCTGCCAACTGCAGTTGATAAGTCTCCTCAGTTTCAAAAGAGATTTGCCATGAGGTAAAGGGATGCCATGGAAATTTTGAGGTCTTGGCCAGGGGCTCCTGTGCCTTTAACTCTTGCTTAACCAGGAGGAATGCATCTTGTGGATAACTTCTCCTAACTATGGTAATGAAAAAGCAGCACCCGCTTTATTTCAGCTATTGGGTGGCTTTTTTTGGGGGGGGGGGAGACAGCACAAGAGCTTTTCACAGGAAATGAGTTGGCAAAATACGTGTAAACTAATGCAGGCCAACTGAGATGCTCATTTGTTTGGTTTCTTTAATCATCTGGATTAAGTCAATGAATACTTGTCAGCTTCTGTTCTAAAGTGTATAAAAATAAGTCTGAAAATAGGCAGAAGCCAAATGCTTATGCATTGTTGAAGTGCCAGATACAATAACTTATAAATTTCTCATTATTTAGGGAAATAGAATCCTTTCAAATGAATCCTCTTTGAAGCCAAGTAAATAATTATAGGGGAAACCTCTAAACATTGTTTCCAGAGGCATAGAAATCTTCTCAATCACTCAGGTGCAAAACTGCCAGGTTGCAAAAAAAAAAAAAAAGTAGGAACAATTAAGATTTAATTTTCTACATTTATTTATCACATTTTTTTCAGCCCCTTCTTTATTTAGAAAACTTAGAACATTTTACCTGGGATTTCCTGCAGTCTCCCACCTAGACAGTGGATTTGCTAACAAACCTGGATAAAAACCCATGCTGATCAGCACTTGGGTCTGTTAAGGCGAGAGGATCTGCAGAAATCTACAGGTAAAGATTTCCATATAAACATGGTCAGCTGCAAAGAACATAAGAGATGTCCTGCTGGGTCAAACAGTGGTCCATCCAGTCCATCCACAAATCCAGCACAGGGGCTAAGGCCTTCCCCTGATGTTGCCTCCTAGCACTGGTATTCAGAGACCCAGAGACATGGAGGTTCCCTATAGTTATCTTAGCCATTGGTGGACCTCTCTTCCTTGAATCTGTTTAAACTATTTTAAAGCCATCTAGGTGCTGTGAAGCATAGGCAGGATGCTGCTGCAATTGTCTTGTTTGTGGGCTTCCTAGAGGCCACCGTGTGAACTGACTGCTGGACTTGATGGGCCTTGGTCTGATCCAGCATGGCTTTTCTCATGTTCTTATGCTCTTGGACATCACTGTATATAAAGTATTTCCTTTTGTCTGTCCTGAACCTATTGCCCATCAACTTCATAGTACTATAAGAAAGGGAGGAAAAGCTCTCTGCAAAAAAGTGCTCTGTATTCACTTTCTCCACCCCAAGCATAATTTTATTAACATTTGTCATATCTCTCCACTTAATTGCCTTTTTTTAAAAACTGAAAAGTTCCAGGCTCATAGGAAAGATACTCCAACCCCTCCATCATCTTTAGTTGCCCTTGTCTAGTTCTTTCCAGCTCTGCAATGCCTTTTTTGAGATATGGTGATCAGAACTGCACACAGTATTCCAAATGAAGCCACATCATAGATCAACACAAGGGCATCACAATTTTATTTTCAGTTTAACCATAACAATCCCTTGCATGGCCTTTTTCACTGCTGCCATACACCGAGCTAATATTTTCATTAAGATGTCTACTAAAACCCCAAGATCTCATTCTCTATCAGTCACCACCAGTTCAGACCTTATCCACATATACCCAGAGTTAGGAAATTTTGTTCCAATCTGAATTATTGTGCACATTCCTACAATGTACTTCATTTGCCACATAGTTTCCCACAACCCAATTTAAAGAGATCCTCTTGGGGCTCTTCAAAATCATGTTGGTTT
Source organism: Euleptes europaea (assembly GCF_029931775.1). NCBI lineage: Eukaryota > Metazoa > Chordata > Lepidosauria > Squamata > Sphaerodactylidae > Euleptes > Euleptes europaea. The sequence goes on from NC_079316.1 coordinate 37,114,804, forward strand.
TCACCATCCTGAATAACTTGGTATCATTAAACTGCTGTTAAGTTTACCTGAAACTTACCAGAAAACATGGTAACCCTACCAGACAGTGATTAGAAACAGACACTCCAACAATACTGCAGCATTACGTGTTTCCAGACTATCCTTGGATATGTAATAATCCAGTAAGGGATTGGCAAGGATTACTAACATAACCTTTGGAAGAAGGACCAGAACTGCCACCACCATGATCCCCTCTCATTTTGGACCTGAGCCACATAATGCTTTTGCATGTCATCGCTACTTGACATATGACACTGGGTGGTGGCTGTGGCCAATTAATGCTCCCAAACTGGATCAGTACCTAGGGCAATTTTACCAAAGTTGGGCTAGAACCCAGAATGCAATCCCTTTGTGTTTCATGGATTTCACAGTAGAGCCCCAGCCACAAGAAGAATTATTCCACTTTGATTTCAAACACAGCTCTCTTCCTTTTCCCAAGTGATTGTCATTAGTTTGTTTTCATTTTTTCCCCATATTCTTTGAGAGTGTGTAAGTGGCGGTGCACTGATTCCTTCCTCTGTGTTCTAAGAGGCTTTTTGCAAACCTTCCAGAGTTCCCTTTCGACTCAGTAAAGCTAAATGCAAATGAGGACATCTCCATGGAATTATCCTCTGTTTAATCCTATAAGCGAATGTGGGTGACAGCAAGGCAGCAGATGTTATTTTTAAAGAAACAGCTGAAAGTTCTCATAAAATCTGAGAGATGTTATCAAACATCAGAGGAATGTGCAAGAAAGACTATCAGGCAAGGCTCAAAAGGGCAGCACCTGCCTAGCAGATACTAATGGCTTACACACCTCTTGCAAGTCTGCAATTAAACCACCCAGCTAAACTTAATCTTTGCATGGGAGGCAGGATAACCTGTACATTGTCCAAAGCCTGTTGCTTTCATTAAGCTATCATTTTTTTTCATCTTATCTCACCTAAGAAGGGTCAGTTGGTCTGCTCTGTTTTATCGACCCTACCTCAAAGGGCATAATAACCACGATGTTGCTGTTTTCACAGATACAAAGAGTGACATCTTGAGCAATTAAAAATAAGTCAGTATTTTAAAAATCTAATCAACCACCGGTCAACTGGAAGTTCAGGAAAACACCAGAATGTTAAATCCTTTTAGGAGTTTTGGAAATTAAATGCATGATCATCAAAAGTCAGATAGAATGGAATACCCCATATAAGGAGATCAGACTCTTGAAGAATGCAGGGAGGCATTAAGCCCCACTGAGGTCCCCTCCCTCCCTCCCTCCCTCCCCCCCTCCCCAAACCCCACCCTCCCCAGGCATTTCCCAACCCAGAGTTGGCAACTCTACATGTAGAAGAACAGGGAAATATCTTGGAAGAATCAACATGGAGTTCTTTGAGAGAATCACCACGTATGCGGAGAGATAAGGATGACGCTACCACCAACCTGGTTTTAGAGTTTAATTTCAAGGGAGTCCTTTTCATTTCTTTGGGGCCTCTTTTATTGAAGTGTGAGGCTGGTTGGATGTGTAACCATGTCTGAGGTCACACCCTTGCAGAGTTTTAATAGCTTTTTTTAAATACTCAAAACAGAGAAGCAAAAGGTGAAAACCACTGTTTATAACTTTCCTTAGAAAAAAGGCACCCCTAAATGATAGAAAGCTTGCATAAGAATCAGTTCAGGGCAAAAGATTTGGATTTTGCCCCAAAGTTAGTGCAATTTGATGGACACCTCTGCATGATGTACAAAAGTGCTGAGTGGATGGGTACTTTGGATTGGAAGAGCAGAGGTGCTGCAGCTCTTGAGTGGGAATTTAAACTGTGTGTACACTTAGTAAATGAAAGCAATGGGTGTTGGCCAGAAAAACCAAACACACACTATGTTTTCCAAGGCTGTCAAGCAAATATAAGATGCAAATATAAGCAACAAATAATTCCCTAGATTTTGGCCACTGTCCATCTTTGGGTTCTGATTGGGCTCACATTCTTCTCACCAGTTGTGAACATGGAACGGACTTTTCAACAATTCAGTCCTGTGTGCCAGGTTTTCAACTTTTCACATATTAAAACAGCATTTTACAGTACTGTACACAACTGCATTGGTGTACAAACCAATGTGAATCCTACTTTTCCTCCTTCCTCACAGCCTTGTCATTTCTGCTCACTGCTGGGTAGCCAACTGTCATAGAATAGAATCATAGAATCATAGACGGGACCACCAGGGTTATCTAGTCCAGCCCCCTGCACAATGCAGGAAATTCACAACTACCTCCCCCGCACACCCCCAGTGCCCAGAGGATGGCCAAGATGCCCTCCCTCTCATGAACTGCCTAAATTCATACAATCAGCCTTGCTGACAGATGGCCATCTAGCCTCTGTTTAAAAACCTCCAGGGAAAGAGAGCTTACCACCTCCCGAGGAAGCCTGTTCCACTGAGGAACTGGTCTAACTGTTAGAAAATTCTTCCTAATTTCAAGGTGGAAACTCTTCTGATTTAATTTTAACCCATTGGTTGTGGTCCGACCTTCTGGGGCAACAGAAAACAACTCGGCACCCTCCTCCATATGATAGCCCTTCCAGTACTTGAAGATGGTTATCTTCTCCTTTTCAGGCTAAACATACCCAGCTCCTTCAACCTTTTCTCATAGGACTTGGACTTTATAAATAAACAGTGAACAAGTCAATCAGTGAGCCAGTTGTTATCGATGAAATGGCTTTTTAATCTGGATCTGGCAACACTACCCCTCATCCCCCCACCAAGGACCTGGCGATCCTACCCTGAAAGCCTTAGAAGAAGAACATAGAGGAAAAAAAACCCATCCCTAGGGTTGCCAGGTCCCTCTTTGCCACTAGCCTGGGGTGAAGCCTGAGGAGGGAAGGGTTTGGAGAGTGGAGGGACTTCAATGCCATAGCCAACTGCCAAAGTGGCCATTTTCTCCAGGGGAACTGATCTCCATCGGCTGGAGATCAGTTGTAATAGCAGGAGGTCTCCAGCCACCCCCTGGAGGTTGGCAACCCTACCCTTCCCCCATGTTGCTGCCCAAGTGGTAGTTACAGGCATTCTGTCTCCAAGCACATAGTTTCTTTGAGTTATCATGACTAAAATATCCATCAAGGCATCTCAAGATAACTTATTTTATCATAAACCAGAAACACAACTACTTACAAGCATTTGTATAACTAAACCATAAATGTTATGAACATAATAACTTTTGTCAATACAGTTATCTGTAGCACCCTTCAGAGTGAGTACTCTGAATAAACTTAAATCCTACCAGGTGGTTACCCCTAAAGTTAAAGGAAGGAAATCCAAAATATGAGGATATTAGCAGTTCTCTCTGAGCTTCTCCATCCTGCTGCTGATTCAGGGATGTGCCCCTGCAGTTGATAATACAGGGGCAACTTTTTTAACTGCTCATGTCCCATGATCTTTTGCTCCCTGGGTACTGACTGATTGGAGCCATTCCCTCAAACTGTAAACCTTTATCTTTTTTCTTAAATAGAAATAAAATATCTTAAAGTCAAAATAATTTGCTTATTATCGGTCAAAAGATCACTAATGTAACATCACTAATAGGTTGCCAATTTCCATGTGGGGCTTGGCGATCTCCCAGAATTTCAGTTGATCTTCAGATGACAGAGATCAGATCCTTTCAAGGAATTGACTACCTTGGAAGATAGATTCTATGGCAGGGGCCCCCAAAGTTTTGAGCCTGCAGGCACATTTGCAGTTCTGACACAGTGTGGTGGGCACAGCAACCAAATGGCTGCCACAAAATTGCTGCCACAGGAGGCGGAGACAGCCACAAAATGATTGCCTCAACTTAAAGTCTGTAACACAGTGTAGATCTTTGTGCTGTGGTGGCAGCTGCTGCCAAACCAACATTTAAAAAAAAAAATCTTCACAGCCAACCAAATCTCCAGTAGTCAATCAGAAACCTTGCTGGGCAAAAGCCCTACCTGGCCCCACCCACTTCTCCAAAACACTTGATGGGTGCCATAAAAGGTGTCGGTGGGTGCCATGGCACCCATGGGCACCACATTGGGAACCCCTGTTCTATGGCATTATACCCCATTGAGGTTCCTCCCCTGCCCAAACACAGCCCTACCCAGGCTCCACCCCCAAACCTCCAGGAACTTCCCAACCCAAAATTAGCAACCCTAACCACTAACCACAAAATAACTCATGTGAAATTGCAGCAAGGCAACCGTGTTAATCTTTTGCAGCCAAAGTGACAAAGAATTAGTCCTTAAAGAAACATTTAATTTATTTACTTCATCTTTCTCCCAAATGGGGGCCCACTCAAAGTGCCTTAGATTGTTATCCTTTTTTCCATTTTATCCTCACAACCTGTGAGGTAGGGTAGGCTGAGAGTGTGTGACTGGCCCAGCGGCACCCAACAAGCTTCCATGGCAAAGTGGGGATTCGAATCTGGATCTCCCAGATCCTAATCAGACAATCTAACCACTACACCTTGCTAACTTTCAGACTAAGAAATTTACTATGGCAAAAACCTTTGTGAGCTAGAGTCCAGTTTGTCAGATGCATAATATATGAAACCACTTGAAAGCACTGTTTTGTAGAACCTGAATCCATTGCTGCCGTCAAGCTTCCCAAAAAGATAGTCCTCCTCATTCTCTTGCATTTCATGTTGTTAGTTTATCATTCCATTTTAACCAATCCTTTTCTAAGGTCCATCTGCTGGTCCATCTGTCTTAAGCCTCCAGAGCTCAATACGTCATGAACGATATGTGCAGAAATATTAAAGAATAACAAATTGGTTTCAGTGTAAACATTCCATGTTACATTATATGGTCTATTTACTTTGGAAATGAGGGGCGAGGAAATTGAAAGTTGGTAAATGTGGAGCTAATATTTCATGTCATTTATTGAAATAAATATGTAGGTCAGATGAATTACTCCAAGTGTCTGAATGTTTTTTTCCTCTGGCCTTTTGAAGAACAGCTGTTGGACGTACAGCTTTTCCTGCAATTTTCAGAACAGTGGAAAAGGTCAGCTTTGCATGGGACTAGCCAATTATTTTCCAGACACACGCACACAAAAATGGTTGTATCATGAGAGTAAGTGCCAAGTGTGTAAACCTAAATTTAATTACTTGGTTCATTCTGTAATCAAAATATTGTAATCAAGCAAGCATTAGAATCTTTTGACGGTCCTCCTCCAACACTTTTAAATGCCCTAGTCTTTTTTTTCTGCTTAAGTAACCAAGCGTCTTCATATGCACCTGGACAATTGTCCCATCTCTAGGATTACTTTCAACTAGGGCTGTCAAAAAAAAAAAATTCGGTACAGTTCGGATTCGGCCGAATTTGGCCCTTGTGAGTTCGGTACGTGCCGAAGTCCGAACTCCCCCACTTCGGATCCGTTCAATTCGGCGGGAATTCAAAGTTCGGAAACAAATTCGGCCGAATAAAGCCATTAAAAACACAACCGCGGCTCTGGGGGGGGGCATTTTTGGGCTTAGAGGTCCCAAACTTTTGGCAGAGCTTCAAAGCACGTTTATTGAAAGACTCCCCAAGTTTTGTAAAGATTGGGTCAGGGGGGGCTGAGATATGGGCCCTGAAAGGGGTCCCTCCCACCCTTAATGTTGTGCATCTCTCAACAGAGCTTGCCGCCCACGCACAAAGCTCCCAGCCTGACAACAGCGGAGAAATTAGCAAAACAACTGCAAACACAACCTTGTTAAACAACACCTTTGCAACACACAACTGAAACCTCCCCCCTCAAACCAGGGAGCGAGAGACTCGAGGGGGAACACACACCCCAGGCAGAACCGACAAAAGCCCCCTTTGGCTTCCCCCCCACCCACAGAAACTGATCCCTCCCCACACACACACAGACTCTGCTTTCCCACACACACACACACACATACACAGGAGAAAAATTATAGATTAAAGCCCCCAAAGGGGTCTTACTGTGGCTGTCTTCTGTTCCATCAGGACGGACTGTAATTCAAGATGATTCCAATTAGGCACGGAACGTTTTGCTCTGGAGAGATGCACACAGGATCGGATCGGCTGCCCCATTCATCCCAATAGGGGAAAGGGGAAAGGGGAAAGCCCATATCTCGGGACCCCCTGACCCAATGTTCACAAAACTTGGGGGGTTCCTTAAGAAGCTTAATCTAAAGTTCCAGTGAAAGTTTTGTGTCTGCACCCCCAAAAATGCGCCCCCTGCAGCCATGGAAAGAGAAAAGGGCGGAGGCGATATTTCTGCCCCCACTGAACCCATCTTTACAAAACTTGGGTAGTATCTTAAGAATAATTCACTGAAGCTATGCTAAAAGTTTGGGGGCTATATCCCCAAAAAAGCGCCCCCTGTAGCCACATAAATGGAAAGGGGGGGAGGGAAAAGGGGGAGAGCCCATATCTCGAGACCCCCTGACCCAATGTTTACAAAACATGGGGGGTATCTTAAGAACACTGGTCTGAAACTCCGCTCAAAGTTTGGGATTTGTACCCCCAAAAATGCACCCCCTGCAGCCATGGAAAGAAAAAGGGGGGAGCCCATATCTCGGGACCCCCTGACCCAATGTTTACAAAACTTGGGGGGTACCTTAAGAAGCTTCATCTGAAGTTCCAGTGAAAGTTTTGTATGTGCACCCCAAAAAATGCACCCCCTGCAGCCACAGAAAGGAGCGAATGTGCACAAGCACCCCACACACACGAGGATTTCGCTCTCTCTCTCTCTCTCCCTGGCCGGGCCGCACATCAGCTGATTCCTCCAGTACTCAATCCTGACTGATTGGCCAGAAGAAGACCCAGGTTGCCCACCGATTGGCCGGGGGAGGAGAATGCTGCTTACTGACGGTTATGCTGCTTACTGACGGCCGAATTGGCTGAATTTATTCGCGAACTCCCGAACTCGCTGAATTCGGGGCCCCCGGTTGCCCGCCAGTTTTGAGTTCGGATCCGTCCGAACAGAAAAGCAACGAATCAGGGGAAATTCGGTTGATTTTCAGTTCGGACCGAACCGAATTGACAGCCCTACTTTCAACCTCAACATAATCAACAGTACAACCTTGAACAGTTATACCTGATTTACGTGGGTGTAACTCTGTTTAGGATTTCACTGTACATCACAGTACATAGATTTAAGTAGCCCAACGTCATCCAGCAGGCTTCATGTGGAGGAGTGGGGAATTGAACCTAGTTTTCCAGATGAGAGTCTGCCACTCTTAACCACTACACCGCGCTGGGATAGACACCTGCAACAGAGCCTTTACAGAGGAGCTCAAGGATCAGGGAGGAAAAAAGGAGTTCTCTTAGAACTCTCTCAGCCTCACCTACCTCACAAGGTGCCTGTTGTGGGGGGAGGGATGGCGACTCCTTACAGTAGAAGAAAAGCAGGCTATAAAAACCACTTCTCCTCCTCCTCCTCCTCCTCAGCAGGTGACTAGCAGTATCCAGGCCTTTCCCACTGTGGGTCTTTTGAGACATACTTCTGGTGTCTCTCTTAGCTTTTAGGAAATAAGTTAAAAGATCTTTCTTTTTAGATAAGCTGTGAGCACCGAGGCTGGTGATCACTGCAGACACTGAAATCTGTTACAACAGAAAATGACCTTATTTTATAGCTCTTGCATTTTAGTACCCATTGATTTTAGACATTTTTATTGTGCTTTTAGAAATCTTCATTGTGATTTGACTGTTCATTTGATGGGACGTTAGGCTAAAAAAAAAAAAAACAGCCTATAGATGGAAAAGATTGCATACATAACAAAATCATCCCTTCCTGGATTAGGGCCTGTATGTACAAGCAGCATTTCACTTACCAGTGAAGTTACTTGTCACCTGTTTCTGTTGTGAATGGCACATTCAGAACCAAAACAGACATTTCTGCTTCTGTGTACTGAACTTTGGGATTCTGAATACTTCAGAAGTGACCTGCTGTGTGACAGGAAATGCTCTATTAATCACTACCTCCTTCTGGGAAGTGACATCATTGCTTCTCCATGCAATTCTAATTGCCATTTCAGTCCAGGGTCTCCCCTTATCTGGCTAATGGGGTCTTGAATGGAAGGCTTGCATGCCTTGTGGATCCTCTCACCTGGCAGCTAAAACATGGGGAGAGCAAGGCCAGCAGTAAAAAAAAAAAAAAAACCACAGCACTGAGCCAGCCAGTTAGCCATCCTTACTCTAATTTATGAAGGCAGCGGTTAAAAAGGAAAACTGCATGCTAGGAATTAGTAGAGAAAGGACTGGAAATAAAACAGCCAGTATTGTAAAGCCCTTCTATTAAGTTATGGTGCAGCCTCATTTTGAAATTTGTTCTGGTCACTTCATCTCAAAAAAAAAATATATATATATATATATATATATATATATATATATATATATATATATTGCAGAGCGGAAAAATGTACAAAGGAGTGCAACCCAGATGATTAGGAGGCTGGAGCACCTCTTCTATGAGGAAAGGCTGGAGAGTCTGGGACTTTTCAGAATAGAAACAAAGATGGCTAAAGGGAGACATGATGGAAGTTTATAAAACTCTGCATGGGTTGGAGACAGTAGATAGAGGGAACTTTTTCTCCCTGTCCCTTAATGCTAGAACTTGGGGGGTGCCCTGTGAAATAGTTGGGAAATAGGTGAAGAATTAGCATTTTAACAAGGAAAAGGTGGTAAAGTTAACACATTGGCAACCCAGCTCCGGGTTGGGAAATACCTGGAGATTTGGGGGATGGAGTCTGAGGAGAGCGGGGTTTGGAGAGGGGAGGAACTTCAATGCTATTGAGTCCAATTGCCAAAGTGGCCATTTTCTCCAGGGGAACTGATTTCTATCACCTGGAGATCAGTTGAAATAGCGAGAGATCTCCAGCCACCACCTATTGGCAATGAATAGTGGCTACTTATGCACATGAACTGAATTCCAAGTTAAATTGCAGTGCATGTAAACGATAAATTATAATCTAATAGTTTTGAAGATGAAATCCAGATCAGTTTTCAGTGCTAAAAATCTCATTACCCTAATTTTTTATGTTATTAATATGTTCGATTCAGCTTCTGCTTTCATTAAAGTAATGTGGGTTTTCCAAATGAGATAGAAATTTGGTGAGGCTTAATGCTGTTCTTTACACAAGCTATTAAATACTTGTGTTCTCTTAAGTACATACTTAATTAGAAGTTAATACAGGCAACACATTTTTGCTCATTTATCCATTTTCTGCAGCCAAAAGTTAACAAGAGACTGACTTTCTTTTTGTTGATGCTTAACAGCCTTATAGAGTGAGTCTAAATGTTGCACTTAATTTATTTTTCTGCTTGAACGATTAATGTCAATTTGACTGTGGGCTACACGTTTCTGTTAGTTAGCCATTCTTTAGCTGTAACGAAATCCCAAGCAAGGACAGAAAGACATTTTAAACAGGATGCTGTTCAAATCTGGCTATTCTGTTCAAATGTCATTGTTTTTAAGAGACATCTTATTTTTAAAGTATGTCTGACTGCTACCATTTTAATTTCTTGACATGCTTAGTTAATATAGGTAGTTTCCACGCACGGAGAGGATTTTGTGGTTTCTCCTTTGCTGTTGTATTTACAGATAATGCACAGCAGCAACAGGTCATCCACATGACAGGCTTCCCCACAGTTTCCCTGCCCCAGTCCCCCAGAAGTGGCCACCCCCTCCAGGTCAGCAGATAGTGTTGCCACCCTCCAGGTACTAGCTGGAGATCTCCTGCTATTACAACTGATCTCCAGCTGATAGAGATTGGTCCACCTGGAGAAAATGGCCGCTTTGGCAATTGTACTCTATGGCATTAAAGTCCCCCTCCTCCCCAAACCCCGCTCTCCTCAGGCTCCACCCCAAAAACCTTCCGCCGGTGGTGAAGAGGGACCTGGCAACCCTACCACCAGAGCTTCTGCAATTTTATTTCAAATCAGCAGCAGAATATTGTTTTATCAATTGTAACTGTAAGTGTAAGTCTCTAGCCCTTTAACTTGAGAAGATATAAAGAAAAAGGCATAACTTTGCAAGAGAAAGGGCTAAAGATTTACTTTAAAAAAAATGAAAGCAGAGAATTCAGAGAACCCAGTCCACCTATTGTTAGAATGGCATGTTGATATAACAGTATTCTAGCGCCGATTTTTTAAAATGCCCCTGGTGGCGGGGGAAGAAATGGCTGCCATGGGACAGGATCAGGGGAAGTGGCTGCCATGTGGGCCAGAAAACCCAAAGTTTCCCACCTACTTGGAAGCCATCCAGACTTTATTGCAATCTTTCCCAAAACTTCAGAGCAAAGCACGTTTGAGAAAGATCATAGAAAAGCCAGAGACAAATGCACCATGATGCTGTGGGGAAGCAGTGGGGAGGAAGGTTCCCAGAAGCACTGAATTTGGGGCAGATAAGCCACATGGAAAAGGCCATTGTTAAATTATTCTAATAATGGTCCAGACCTTTGTGCTACATTTTACCTGGGCGGGCCATTTATTTTCACAGAGGTGACTGCTGTGCCCTCCACTAAGTGGAGACATGCATTAGTGCCTCTGTGCTATTATATACATTACTAAACAGACATGTTTGATGCTGTTTTCATTAAGCTCCTCAAAAAAAATCAAATGTAACAGAAAGTCCAGACAAATTCTCCTGCTCTTAAGCGTTTGTCACAGTATTGCCTTCGTTTTAAATGGAACAGTGGCATACACTTGATTCATACAGGACATCTCTGTGTATTTGGGTAGAAATTGCCCAATATAGAGACCTGGGCACGAGAGGGTCAATTCCTTTTCCTGTATCACAGCTGAAGGCCTCCTATTTTGTGAGCGTTCTCCCCCTCCACCCCTGTGACTGCCGCTCATACCACTTAGCCAATTTCAAGGGCTCTTGAGAGAGATTTTCCAGGATGACTTTTGGCAGCATGACCAAACAATCTCTTAAAGTAACAACACTAAATAAAGAGTGGAATGTGTGGTCATTCCTCCACACTCAAGTCTGTTCGCATCTCCCCACTAATCACATCAGAGGGCCCTCTGGGTGAATGGCTTTATAATAAGTCAAGCAGTAAGCTTTGGAAAGGTGAGGTGAATACAAACTTCAGAGGTTTTCATAAACTGTCACCCAGGCCTATCAGACTCAGCAGCTTGTGCTCAGGGATTTGTGAGTAAAGATGGCAAGTCGTGTGTGTGTGTGTGTGTGTGTGTGTGTGTGTGTGTGTACTGAGTGATTTCATGAAGATGTCATCTGAATATATATATATATATATATATATATATACACCCAGATGACATCTTCATGAAATCACTCAATAATCAATATCTCAATGTTCAGCCACATCCTCCCTGAAGGAGAAAATCTCATAGAGATAAATTTACTTGCATTAGGAGAAGCTTAGTTTAGGGAAAGCTGATTTGCTCTGCTATTCTCTTATTGTATAAAACAACACATTGTAATCTAAGAGTGCCAAACTAAACTAATCCTTAGGGCTGTTTAGCTTGGAAAGAAGGTGGCTGAGGGGAGACATGATAGAGGTCTATAAAATTATGCATGGTTTGGAGAGAATGGACAGGGAGAAGTTTTTCTCCCTCTCCCATAATACTAGAGCACGGGGTTATCTGCTAAAGCTGGAGGGTGAGAAATTCAAAACAGATAAAAGGAAGTATTTTTTCACACAACGCATCGTTAAATTGTGGAACTCCCTGCCCCAGGATGTGGTGATGGCTGCCAGCTTGGAGGGCTTTAAGAGGGGAGTGGACATATTCATGGAGGAGAGGGGTATTCATGGCTGTTAGTTAGAATGGATACTAGTCATGCTGCATACCTATTCTCTCTAGTATCAGAGGAGCATACCTATTATTTTGGGTGTGGTGGAACACAGGCAGGATGGTGCTGCTGCAGTGGTCTTGTTTGTGGCTTCCTAGAGGCACCTGGTTGGCCACTGTGTGAGCAGACTGCTGGACTTGATGGACCTTGGTCTGATCCAGCAGGGCCTTTCTTATGTTCTTATGTTCTAAGCAGGTCTACTCAGAATCTAGCTCAGGACTATTGAATGGGGATTACTTCCGGGAAAGTATTCTTAGGATTGTATTGTTAATATCTTCTTCCTGATTGCCTACAAATCGTTTCTGATTTCTTCTATTCAATGATAGGACTCTGGATCTACTACTGACTCATATGCTCACATGCATTGCCTATGCGTCCTGCACACAGCACCACATTGGCACCCCTCTATAGTATGCATAAGTCTGTATTTTCACATCCATGAGAATAAATGTGTGTACAAATGTAATTCCTTTCTGCCGTGCATGGGGATTTGTCTTTCATGGCACTAGCAAGAGGGTGAGGGTGGGGACATGGCATGTGGGGTGTGGCAATATCACTATCATGATGATGCCACCTCTAGGGAATATCTGGAAACAGCAGCAGTGGCAGTAGGAATCACAGAAACTATGGTTTTACCACAATCTCTCTAGCAATTCCTAGCTCTACCACAGTGATATCATTGTACAGGGGATGCTGGTAAGTTTTTTCATTTATTTTAATTTTTAATCCCCCCCCCCCACCGCGCTGCTGTAAGCAGCTGCATGGAACAGGAACTCAGGGCAGCTGGGGGCTTGGCAGATCTACATGGCACTCATCTCACATAATACTCTATTGCATGTAAGAATCACTGGATGAGGTGTGGGCCATTGTGATAATTTCATCTACTCTACAATGTACTAGAAGAACAAAGAAGTCTAAAAAAACTCTCGGTATACTGCACGTTAACCTGCTCAGTACTAATAAAATGAAAACTGGTACCATTTCTTAATTATAACATCACTTTTTAAATTTATTATCTGGACAAGCAGGTCCTAGATATCATACTTACCTATCATTACAGTGTGTTTACACCTTTACAGTGTGTAAACAGCAGATTTAAAGGTTGTAGTTGAACGTAAATGGGTACACCATTAATCGATGACATCAACAAGTGAGAGTTGTCTCAGGTAGTTAGCTATCATCAAGAAGGCACTTTGGAACTAGAAGAAAGCCAGAAAAATGAAGATATCATCTGGGCTTAATTTACATGATTCCTGTCATGGAAAAAGATTGTAGGATACAGAATATTTTGTAGTGGAGGACATACAGAAATTAAATAGACCTAATTTTTAAACATCACTCTGCAAACTCCCAGACAGCGCACTGCATCATCTGTGGATCTAAAATGTATAGAATGTATGGATAAATAGATGGGTTCATTTTGTTCACATGGAATTGTCACTCTCCTGCACACAGAGCTGTTTCTCAGGACAAAATCAGATCAAAACCTATCGAATGCGCAGGTTTGTAGTAGAAACGTTGAATCACAATTAATTCATTGTTAATTTTTTCTACCAAAACATGTACATCCAGCTTCAGGCTCCCTAAGGTACAAGCACACTTCTTAAGCCAAGCATGACGTCCCCCCCCCCCCCATTTTTTCTGCTTTGGTTCTCTTTCTGGGATCTAGGTCAAACCAAATGTTAAATCGAATTAAATCAACAAGGACCCCGATTGGTATAAAGACGGTTTTGCAGGCTCCAGTGACCTCACATGTTGCATGGAAATCAACAGAGCATTGGTTGTCTGGTGCAGCTGCGGTTGCTATGGCAATGCACTCATACGAGTATTCCATCTGCTGAGGTAAGGACCGCTCGGAAACCCCCTCACAGGCCTGAATATAGGGATGCAGCAAACAAATGAAATGACTCATCTGATTATGAAGGCAGATTTGGAGGTGCGGCTCTTTTGACAGATCCAGCTATGCTAATAATAATTTTAAAGATCACTTGGAAACACATAGGCTTTGTTCGGTTTTCTTTTTTAAAGGGATGTAAAATGGCAGCGTTTTAGACAAAGACTGAACGGCTGCGTGCAAATGTCTGTATAGCCTCCATGGTGCCCCTTGGCATATCCTACAACATTTCACATTTCATTGGTCAAATTCCCAGTTGTGGGATTTTGATGATAAAGGATATTAGGCTCAAAACGTGTTCAAATCTGCTGTGAACGAATAAGTGAGAGAAAAGTGGTCCCCAGTTTTAGGTTTCGTTGATTCAGTAATTAATTTCTGCTTAACTGTTGGTGCTTTGTTTCTTTTGAGCTGTTATTTTTTTATGGTTATCAGTGTTACCTGCATATAATGTCTCAGTGTCAAGCTCTCTTGGGAACTGGATGCATTCGTACAGTGCAACTGACCCCAACCTTTAGCAATAGCCCACATGTACTGATTTTTGTTTTGTTTTTAGCCTCGACTAGTCTCCCACCTGTTCATATGTCTCAAGCAAGTGATTGTGGGACACAGCAGATGAGGCATCCTAAATAATTTACTTCCCACTCATGTGAATGACACAAAAGTCTCCTGGGCAAAAATGTACCTGCCTTTTCCAGGAAGACTTAATTTGTTTCTTATCATGTGTAACCAAACCTATTAGCACAATACAGTATCAAAGAAGAAAGTATTGACATTGGGGTTGGATTCTGAAATCCATTAGAATTCCTTTCTGAAAGTTAATTCCCAGGATTGTAGGACTGACACGAACTCATAGATCAGAGCCTGTTTTGCTGTGGGACTCATAAGATCTTTAACAGCTCTGCATTTGCAAATAATTGTCCGGGGTATGGAATGGTATAGTATAGCCTGATCTCTTTCTCTGGTCTAGTCAATGGGACTTTCCCCCAGGAATATGCCCTTAGGATCACACTTAGTAGTTTACATGCAGGACTTCCAATTACATATTATGGGAAGGTATCACACTACACTCTAAGGAAGGGAGAAATCTTAGCAAATCTCTGGCTAATAAGCCCACTTTGCCATTTTATTTCTGTTCAGATAACCAAGTTGTTACAGTCTTCTAGAAATGAATCAGTGGTAAAAGGTATGGTTTCTTCACCTATTCTGTTTCTTTACCTATTCTGTCAAGAGGAAAGATGAAGTTATGTTTTCAGGCAAAGTGGATGCCTCATAGGCATCATTTTAAAAAGCAGAATACAAAATAAAATCTGTCAAAGAGATTACTAAAATCTATTGGTAAGACAACAACTCAAATGAAATTTGAAGCTCCTGAGTTTCTATACAGTCTGAATTGAGTGACTTTTCAGAGCTGTTGTCAAATACAAAAATTCCGTTGTTTGCTGCAGGGGACCGATAAATAATAATTCAGACTGTCTGACATTTAACTTCAGGAAGTTCAAAGACATCAAAGCTTACATGTCATACAAATAGTCGGAGAGCACCGAGATAGCTTTCGTGAAGTCTAGACGGAGAAGAGAGGGGGGAAAACACATACCCATGTCTCATGCATCCTCCTTTACACTACACATGATACCATGAGTGTTGTACTTGAGTGACACCAGACAATGAGAGGAGGAAAAAGGAAATTAAATGGAATTCAAGATAAATTTATCAGGGATGTCTAAAACAGGCCAAAGCCACGTTGTATTCAGGGCCGGTGCTACCATTAGGTGAACTAGGCGGTCGCCTAGGGTGCAGACCTCAGAGGGGCACACAACTGGCCTGAGGGGCACAGTTTTAAACAAATTTGTTTCTTTAAAAAAAATTGTTGGGATGTTGACATGATTAACAGATGGTGGGAGCTGTCCACTTCTTACTTGGAACACCAGAAAGTTATTTATGGCATCAGCAGAACAAGGAGCTAGATGCCTCCCCTGTTTTTTTCATCTACTTCATCTGAAGCATTCATCGTTGAAAACTGGCCAAAGATAGTAGGACATGTGGCTCAGGATAGTAATATTTTACCTCTGTGGTAGGCTGCTCAAGACCACAGACCTACCTTATTGCTAAGGTTGCCAGGTCCCTCTTCACCACCAGCGGGAGGTTTTGGGGGCAGAACCTGAGGAAGGTGGGGTTTGGGAGGGGCTTCAATGCCATAGAGTCTAATTGCCAAAGCAGCCATTTTCTCCAGGTGAACTGATCTCTATCGGTTGGAGATCAGTTGTACTAGCAGGAGATCTCCAGCTAGTACCTGGAGGTTGGCAACCCTAGTGCTTAGGGAGACCATGGTAGGTCTGTTCATGGTAGGGCTGGCAGGTGGTGGCTGAAGATCTCCCACTATTATGACTGATCTCCAGAGATCAGTTCACCTGGAGAAAATGGCTGCTTTGGAAGGTACACTCCATGGCATTATACCTCACAGACCTTAAGGTACGATTGGTTGGATTTTGCACTGATTTGATGTATACTTGATAATCTTCACAATTGTTTATTGGGCTGAACTTGGTTTGACAGTTGAGCATGCGAGACAGCCAGCAGTAGAAAAGGCAACATAACGCCAAGGGCGCCAAGCTGTCAGGTCTATCATTTCCTTTTGAAAACTAAATGATTGAGTTAGTATAGTTGGTGATAGAGCCAGTTTTGGTAACTTAAATTAAATGCAATTTAAATTGTTAAGTGGTTGTTAAAAAAATGAAAAGAGGACATTGATTTGGCTTTTTCTTATAGTTTTGCTTCTAGCTAAACTACATACTTAGCAGGCTAGAAGTAATAATATAATCTGAGTGATCATTAATGCCTTAATGAAATGCTATTTTTACATTCCAATAAATATCTGAATCTTACTGTGTGAAGTATAGAAAAATGCCCCTCCTCTAACTGTTTTAATTAAACCCACTTCCTAAGCCCCTACTAAAGAAACGCTCTGGTTAGTAATTCAATACAGTTCATTTATCTCCGTAAACTTCATGTGTCTGAAATACAGAAAAATAACTAGCACTTTTATGGTTCTGAGGTAAACTCTTTTCAGTGTGACTTAGCCAATGAAAAATGTAACTCCGAAATGTAACTCCCTGTTTTTGTTTCAGGCAATTCAATTTTTAATATGCCAGGCAAACAGAGGCAAACTATTGGCACCCCAGATGGCAGGCAGCATTACAGAGCGTGCACTCCAGGAAGTCCAGCAGATGGAGAAGTGGGAGTTGCCTGGTGCTCCAAAAACCCAGGGAAGCAGGCAAGTTACAGAGCAGGCAGAGGGTGGCGTTTGGTGCCTCAAGATAGGCAGGCAGCCTGGAGGAACGGACACAGGAATGTCATGATCAGGAAGGGTTTTTTTGATATATTTTTTTTTTGATGTCCCTCTCTGGATGGTCACTCTTGCGATCAAATTGTTTGGTTCTCTTTGAGATGCCAGGTTGCAAAGGAGAACACTATGACAGTGAGTTTACACATCTATTCAAACATATACTGAATGAATTTCCAGTTATGGGGTGGGAGGGTGGGGAGAGGAACAGGCCAAAAAGTAGAAAAGAGCAAGAGTCCAGTAGCACCTTAAAGAGTAAAAACATTTCTGGCAGGGCATGGGCTTTCGTGAGTCACAACTCACTTCTTCAGATACCCATTCTTCAGATACTCATCTGAAGAAGTGAGCTGTGACTCATGAAAGCTCATACCCTGCCAGAAATTTTTAAGGACTTTAAGGTTCTGCCGGACTGCTGCTGACAAACACAGCTACCCATCGAGGCCAAAAAGTATTTCAGGACATGCCTAGACAGCTATGAAGCTCAAGACAAGCCTACACGTCGTGATGCAAATGTTTCCAACTTTGTGTTTTCCTTGTAAACCAGGTGTGAGAATAGAGGGGATAGCAGGGGTGCTTTCGCATTCCCCGCCCATTGATTGTCCCCTGCAAAATTACCCCAGGCGATTTTGAATTGGCTTCCTCCCAGCCAAGCTCCAAAGCCACCTTGAACCAAGAGGAAAGGTGGGATATAAATGGTTTAATAAACAAGCAAACAAACAAAAAATAAGCCCATGTAGTGGTGGAGTGGCCTTGAAGGCATTGGCAAGTAGTGATTAAGCACACTCGTCTCCTGCCACTTACCAGCATCCATGACTGCTACATTTACTCAACAAGAGGCTTTGTCAGAAGCCTTTTGGAAGTCCAGGCATATAATTTGTACTAGATCACCTCCATCTATCTGTTGACAATGTCAACAAATTCTAAATGTGTGGTAATGCAAGAGGAATTTTGTCCACACTGTAAGAGTAACTGTACTGAATATGATTCAGTATTGAAGGCAGCCGCTGCAGAGGGATTCTTCCCTTGCAAAGCTTGATCTTCTTCTTCTGTATGTTTAATAATTCCCACTTCAATCATGTTTTTCACCAATTTACCTGCAGCATGTTGGGCTGATGGGCTTGTAATTTCCTGGCCTCTCTTATCCCATTTTAATAACTGATCTTACGTGAGCTGCCTATCAATCCTTCAGTAACGAGCCAATAGGCAAGATTTATAACATTTGATGGCTTAGCAGCTCTTCGTTTGTTTTCTGGTATAGTAAATAGGCTAAGAGAATGAATTGGGAGATCTCTGATCCAAATCTTGTATCTGCCTTTACTCGCCAGGTTGCCTTTAGTAAACTACTCTTTCTTTCACCACCACTCCAGGCAACCTGGGGAAAACTATATTGTCTACCTTGCAGTGCTCTTGTAAGGACTGCAAGAATATTGAAAGTGCTATATCTGTGTGTGTAAAGTACCATCAAGTCACAGCAGCAACCCCAGCAAGGGACTTCAAGGCAAGTGAGAAGCAGAGGGGGTTTGCCACTGTCTTCCTCTGCAGTCTTCCTTGGTAGACTCCCTTTAAAGTACTGACCCTGCTTAGCTTCCTAGATCTGATGAGATCGGGCCTATACCATACCTCCCTCCCTCCTGAAAGTACTATATAAATGCCATTGATGATTAATTTACAGCCCACTTTTCTCCCCTGTGGGATTTCAGAGTTCTCACCTCCATTTTATATTCACAACAACCCTGTGAGGTGGGTTAGGCAGAGAGTATGTGACTGCCACAAGGTCACCCAACAAGCTTCCATGGCAGAGTGGGAATTTGGACCTGGGTGTCTTTGATCCTAGTCCGACGCTCTAACTCTTACACCACAATTGCTTAAACTGCTGTAAGGTTTCTGGGACTGATTGGGTTGATCCTTTCTGTCTCAGATGCAAGACTGTGCCCCCTCTCCCCTAGCCCATGACTCAGTGTAGGCCAAAGGCAACCACTGTAGAGGAACCAGGATGCAAGCAGTCAGCCAAAGTGTTGTTCTTGATATGCGGGGGGGGGGGGGGTTTGCATCAGTGTATCGAGCTTTGAAGTCCTGGCCACTGGATTGTATAATAAAGGAGGGCACTATTAGACTGCAATCCTAAATAGGATTAGACCCTTCTATGGGCTTAGAAGCATGTGACCCTGTTTATGATTACACAGCTAATGGCTCATAAATATCATGAGAAGAAATGAGACAGGAGCTTATTAGGGATTCCAAAGTTTGAATCAGGGTCCTCGTGGGCTATGGTTTAGACTTAATCCAGTGAGTTGCCTAAGGTGATGGATGCTTAGGCCACAGAACAGGAGTGCATTACACTGGCCCATGCTAATGGCCAGCAATATGAAACCTCTTGGTTTGCCATGTTTAGTATGAGTGATCTGGCCTTTTGCCATTGCTTGGCCAACAGAGGAATATCTTCTGCATGTTACACTGAAACCTCACACTAGCCACGTGCAGTAAGAGCAATGGACAATAGCTATCATAGGCTGGAAAACCTTAATTCCAGGTTGGCATTTTCCTATAGCAACCCATGGCCCTGTCTAGATGATCTGAACAGAAGCCATTCCCAAGGTGTGAAGAACCCAACTCACGGCCTACTAATAAAGTAAGTGCAATATGACTCATACCGCTGGTAGCCTTGGTATTTATAGAGCAACATCATTGAGCAGGGGGTTGGACTAGGTGACCTGTATGGCCCATTCTAACTTTATGATTCTATGGCCTTTTATGTACAGGTTGTTTCCATGGTGATCACCCCCAAACTACTTTGGGGCTTTGTTTTCATTATGCACTTATTTTTCGACGTTTAGAAGTCACTTCGCTGACTCCCTGTGTTTTCCCCACGTTTTTCGGATGCTGCCAGGGCTGCCAGGTCCCTCTTCACCACCAGCAGGAGGTTTTTAGGGCAGAGTCTGAGGAGGGTGGGGTTTGGGGAGGGGAGGGACTTCAATGCCATAGAGTCCAATTGCCAAAGCAGCCATTGTACCCAGGTGAACTGATCTCTATTGGCTGGAGATCAGTTGTAATAGCAGGAGATCTCCAGCTAGTACCTGGAGGTTGGCAACCATATGCCAGAAACAGCATCCAGAAAACACAAGGAAAACATGGGGAGAGAGCGAAGTGACTTCTAAAGGACGGGGGAAACGTGCATAATGAAGACAAAGCCCTGAAGAAGTCAGGGGGTGATCTCCCCAGAAACAACCCATGCATATAAGGCCTATGATTCTATTTGTTTGCTTACTTGAAGAGGCTCTTTTAATAGGACAGTCTTCTGCATGTATCACTGGAAGGGATTGGTGACAAGCACTCCTATGCCTATCCCCAGGGAAGAACTTGATACTTTTTTTGGAGAGAGGGTGTCCTCTCAACAATGAGAGTTCCTGTTGTGGAATACAAATGAAGTTATACAGCTGGTCACTCAGCAAAGCCTATTAGAGTAAGCTTCATTAGCTCTTTTGTACAATTTCACTAGGGGCTAAGCAGCGTTCTTTATGTCTTTGTCACTGCTAACGCATGTCTATGCAATCTAAATATAGGAACCTATAGATATGGCAGTTTATTGCCAAGGCACAGCTGTGAAGTTACTGCTTACAACCAAATTAGAAGAAAAGAACAATCGAAAGGATCAGAGACCCCCGCTAAAAGCTATTGGAAGCTTTGCCTGAATGAAATGCGGTTTCTTTCTCTATTTTTTCCCCTTATTCCTACATGCCAATATATCCTCAATGGAGGAAACAATGCTGTGTGTTAGCTTTATTATCAAAGTAATAATTAGGTTTTTGCTGCCAACTTTTGCTTTTCCATTGGATGAGGCTGTAGATTAATACTAGATTAATATATCCCTTTTTACTCAATAATCTACTTCTCATACATTGGCTGGATCCAGTAATCACAGTTTTGGGCAAAAGATAAAAGCCACATTTGCCAGACCAGCAGCTCTCCACTACAGACCCAGGTTACTGTATTTGCATTGATGAAGTGTAAACAATGTAACTTTTCAGAAGCAGCCATATTGCTATCATTCAGTTAAGGGAGTAAGTAACACTAAGATCTCTCCTATTTTACTATAGAATAAAACAATAAAGCAGTGGGTTGATGTTGTGTATGGCTATATGAGTATCTTATGAAACCTTAAAAAATGTGTTGAGGCCAATATTACACATATGGGTTAATGATAGTGTGTGTTTACTTTACTTTTACTCATTTCGTTAAAAAAAATACATCGACCTCTGAATAACAAAAATGATTTCCATCTGATTTTAGCACTTTACTGCAACCTACTGGTGCATCGGAGAACTTCAGGTTTAGAAGCCAGTTTCCACTAAGCGTTTTTAGAACCAGGAGAATTAATCAAGAATCCAGTTTGAAAGGCAAGCTACAAATCATATGCACTGACATATATTAACAGTATATATATGTTATATATAGTCACTTTTTTTTTTTTGCAAAAGGCAAAGCAACTTTGTAAGGATGAATTTACAGCAGACAAGTAAAAGAGAGTGAGGTACTCACTTTCCCCCTACGTGCTGTTGCCCTGCCCAAAGTCACAGTACACAGTGGCTTTTCTCCCCAAATGCCTGTATCTGCATGTTTAGTCCTTGATTTATGCAGAAGCTAAACTCTGTCGAGGCATATCTAACCATTGGCCTGGATCTCCCAAAAAAACCATGGAGTAGGATTTCCTCACACATACACCTCCATGCTTTTTCTGGGGAACAGGGGAACTCCCAAGGATCAGCATGAAAGGTCAGTCAGAGCTGCTGTGTGAGGAGGATCAGTGAAAATCATCCCCTTTCCATTAGTGAAGAATTTCCCCCATCTTCTTAACATGGGTTTCGACCTGTGAATTGCCCTTATTCTCCACAGCTGTCTTAATTTTTTAAAATTGAATTTCTGAGAGAGCAGATGAGATTCCATGAGGCTGTATGAGTGATTGTTTATGAAAGCCATTGTATTTTTTCTTCACTATTTCTTCATTAAAAATATGTTGAGAAGCTTTTAGTTACTCACAATGAACAACTTCTTTAAGCAATAATGTTCTCAAATTATCCCTTACTCTCTGAAAGCACCCTGCCAAGCCCAGAATAATTTAATCATGGTAAGAGTGATAGTGGACTCTAAAAACTCACACCAAGTGAGGGAAAATCTGGGGGGGGGGGCAGTGATGGGGAACATCGCACGGACAGAGCTTGGGACATGATGATTTTGGGGCAGAGGGAGCCCCAGCAGTTATTGATTGTTTTGAATGAGCTTTGTTCCTATTCTAAAAACAATATCTCACCCTTTAAAGGGAAGTTGTAATATTATGCTAGGAAAAGTTGAAGGCAGCAGGAAAAGAGGAAGAGCCAACATGAGATGGACTGATTCAGTCAAGGAACACCCCCTCAGTATGCAAGACCTGAGCAAGGCTATTAACGATAGAACGAACATCTGGAGGTTATTAATTCATAGGGTTGCCATGAGGTAGAAGCGACTTGACAGCGCTTAACACACACGCAATTATAAATGTGCAAGGCGATTTTTTTAAAGGTTATATGGTGAAATTAATGCCTCAGGAAGTGTGAAACATCCTGTGGCCCCCACTCTGGTTGGATACAGCCCTGGGAGAGGCCCCAAATATTACTGCCCTTAAGATAAAAAAGGACTGGAGGATGGGCTCCTCTTGAAAGTCCTCTCACTGTGTGAGTCATACCAGAGTGAAAGGAGCATCACAATTTGAAACTGTATTTGTCATTCTGCTGTTCAGCTAGGCTTTCCAACTATTTAGTTATTGCTTTGAAGTTATCATGGTAGAAGATTGCGAAGGGCCTCTGATTTGATATGCACATGCTGATATATTTTGAGGTGAGCATCATTTTGAAAATTGGGAAGTGGACCATGGTACAAATGTTGGCCTCTATGCTGAAGGATCCCCCCCCCCCACAGCCTAATGCAGAGTTACGAATGAAACCACTTAAGTTATAACGAACTTATGAATATGTGCAAATCATCGAGGAGTCCTAATAAAAACATCACCACCACCACTTGGTGCTCACAAATTAAGAGTATAAATTTTCAGAGATTGTAAATATTAAGCTGTCTGCCTTGCTCTGAATACGAGACAGTCAGCTCTTGTTTCACACACACACCGCCACTTCCTCTTTCGTTGTCTCTCCATTTGCTCTCCCTGCCTCAATCATCTGCTCTCCCTACCTTCAAGCTTCTTGGGACAAATACTCTCCCTTCTGTTTTTTTAGTCTATTACTCCGCAGAGCAACACAAATGCAAATGATGGCATAACCACAATAGTGACAACTTTCCAGAGGTGTAACTGGGGGAGCAAGGAGGGTAGCCACTGCACCTGTGGCATGCAGAGAGGGCAGCAGAACTGCCCCTCCTACTAGGGTTGCCAACCTCCAGGTACTAGCTGGAGATCTCCTGCTATTACAACTGATCTCCAGTTGATAGAGATCAGTTCACCTGGAGAAAATGGCCACTTTGGCAATTGGACTCTATTGCATTGAAGTCTCTCCGCCAAACCCAGCCCTCCTCAGATTCCACCCCAAAAATCTCCAGGTATTTCCCAATCTGGAGCTGGCAACCCTATCTCCTACCCAGCCTGCAACTCCTGTAGGGGAGGCAGTTCTGTCCCCCCCCCTCTGCATGCCACGGGGTGGTGGCTGCCCTCCCCACCCCCTCCCCCCAACTACAACCCTGCAACCTTCTTGTGTATGGGGCAGGTGGGGAAAAAATACCTGAACTGATAGGTTTTATTCCAAAACACTGCATGAGTAGCCAATGTGGTGTTCCTCTGTCAACAGTGCTGCCACTGCACAACCTTACACACACTGAAGACTTTTCTAACTGAAGAATATGGGGAAATGGCTATGAACAGGAAGGAAAACATGACAGCAACAGAAAGACGGCGTTTCTCTTTCTTTTCTATTGCTTTTTTTACTTCCTTTCTTATCTATTTGTTTTTAGAAACAACCTTCGTACACCCCATGTGCCACACCCACACAGAGGTTTAATTCTCACTGAACAATTTCCCCCTACTTCATAAAATGCAGCTTCATAAAAGAATAAACTCTGAAAGGAGTCCGGGACACTTGTCCTTGGAGGCCAGCAGAATGTACTCCAAGATCCCAGTACAAACTCAGTAGGAGCAAAAACGGCAATTCAGTCATTTGGTTCTCCAGGCAACTTGATTATAACTGCCATGCCGATGCAGCTCTGTAGCTAAGACTGCCTAATCCTTCCCACTCTGCTTGACAAGCTCTCCTGCTGTTCACATATGCAACGGCTTTCGTGCTGGGTGCCAGGAGCTCCTATAGTGGCCATGTGGGCTCCTGGAGGTTTGGTGATCTCCACCCTTCTCTTCTTTCATGTCAGCCCTGGTTGGTTTAGAAACCGGATGGAATGGCTAGCGGCAATATGAAAACCAAGTAGGGTGTAGTACTGACAAACAGCATAACAATTTTACCCCATCAGCCTTTGTCCTTGAGGGTCTTGTTCATATTTAAATCTATCAAGTGAAAATTTCTGAGGAGGGCACTGTGTTGCAAGATGATTTAAGGGCTATCTTTCACCCAGTCACTGAATTAATATTAATGCAGTTTATTTCACAGAGTGTCTTGGAAGCTCACACACTAACAACAATGGGGCTCACGAAATGCTAATTTATGCAAGAGAAATTTCGCTCAAGGAAGGCATAATTCACACATACCTATGGACTACTGTGCCACTTATTTGCTTCTGGGCTGGGACATTTGTTAATTAATGTTACAAAAGCAGAAAGCGCCTGCACCTCCTCGTTACAAGGGGAATGTATTATCAACTCAGAACTGAACCATTTCTCCTCTGCTTTGAACCTCAGAGGGATGAATAAAATAATTGTGGTAAGAGTACAGGCTAACACTGCAAGAAAACAACCACATGAGCAACATGACAGCAGTTAATTATTTCAAGAATAATTTTATTGGCAGGTGGTGAGATCATGTGGTACACATGCCTGAGAATATGTTGTATGAAAAAATGAAGCTTTGCTATGATGCTGCTGCATTAAAGAAACAGCTACCAGGGAAGCAAAAGTCAAGATGACTTTCCAAAGAATTAAAAGCATCAAGTAAATAACGAACTTGACTTAAAGAGGAACGTTTGTTGCATTCATACCATATTTTCATCAAGCTATTTGCACAGGAAGAAAGGAACATTCTTGAATAGGAGCACTTGCTGCGATTTAGAGCACCATTTTGGTGTCCATATTAAAAACATAAATGCAGAGTCAAGATACGTGAAAAAGGAAGTGTGGAAGGAGTTTCCATGTCTACATGGAAAGTGTGGAAGGAGTTTCCATGTCTACATGGCACACAAGCATAGGAAAAGATTAACAGTGCAATTTGTTTCCCATTGAAACTAGTTGAAACTACTGTCAACTTGATTTTCTATTTTTTGCTTCCAATATAAGAATTTGACTCAAGTTTTTGAAACAACATACAACCTAAATCCAAGTTTCTTTTGCACACCCCTACAGTTAGAAGCTAAAATGACTAAACTGGGGCTATTGTACTTTGGTCACACTATGAGAAAACAAGAGTCACTGGAAAAGACAATCATGCTAGGAAAAGTCAAAGGCAGCACGAAAAGCGGAAGACCTAACAAGAGATGGGTTGACTTTATAAAGGAAGCCATGGCCCTCAGTTTGCAAGAGCTGAGCAAGGCTGTTAATGATAGGATGTTGTGGAGGACATTGATTCATAGGGTCGCCATGAGTTGGAAGCGACTTGATGGCGCTTTACACACACACACAGTTCACCACCTCCTTTCCTATTTATTCTGTTTACATGTGCAGTCCAGACTAACATGGCATCTGTACAACATCATTGCTGAGGCTCTTCAACTTTCAGAAGGCATGAAAATGTCCATGAATCTGCATAGGCATTTATTTGTGAAGGTCCCCCCTCCCCGGTCTTGATTTGTGAAGGGTCATGCAACATCAGGCTATTTTTTTATTGTCATGCCACACAATCAGATTTACTAGATTTTCAATTTTCATACTTTTTGTTGTTCAGACTGGTTCCACAAAGGGGTGGGAAAAGCCACCTCCACTGTGCAAAGAGCTGTAGGTGGCATGTGGGGACCTCATGACCATGTTGCACCACTGCGCTGCGCACCTTCCCCTCACACCCTTCCTTATTGCAAAAGCGCTGTCTTGAGGGGAAATGTTGCCAGGCCCCCTGCAGCCCAGCAATTACCCCTCACCCAAAATACTCATTGCTCATGAGGGCCAGTGTGTGGTACAGTGGTTAAGAGTGTTGGACTAGTATCTGGGAGACCCAGGTTCGAATCCCCAGTAATGCCAGGGAAGCTCGCTGGGTGACCTTGGGCCAGTCATACTCTGTCAGACTAACCTACTTCACTGGGTTGTTGTGAGATTAGAATGAAGGCGAGGAGAACGGTGTAAGCCACTTTGGGTTCCCATTGGGAAGAAAGGTGGGGTACAAATGAAATCATATAATCATAGAGTTGGAAGGGACCACCAGGGTCATCTAGTCCAACCACCTGCACAATGCAGGAAATTCACAACAACCTCCCCCCGCACAACCCCAGTGACCCCTACTCCATGCTCAGAAGATGGCCAAGATGCCCTCCCTCTCATAAACTGCCTAAGGTCATAGAATCAGCATTGCTGACAGATGACCATCTAGCCTCTTCTTAAAAAAACTCCAGGGAAGGAGAGCTTACCACCTCCCGAGGAAGCCTGTTCCACTGGGGAACCCTCTAACTGTGAGAAAATTCTTCCTAATGTCTAGATCAGTGGTTCTCACCTGGGGGTTGCGACCCCCTTGGGGGTTGCGAAGTGTTTTCTGGGGGGTCGCCGTCACTGTCCTGGGACAGCCCCCATCCCGGGCTGTCCAGGACTAACCCAGACGCCCCGTTAACACTGATCCGTCCGCGAGGGCAGGGAAGACCCCAAGCAGAGAGGCGAGGAACCGGCCGACCGACAGCCAGAAGGAGCCGGGCTGCAGAGATGTGGCGGCGCGCTGCCACACACTAGCTGTAGCCCCGCCACCCAGCTGAGAGGCGGGCGGGCCAGCCCTGGGCGCGGTCGCACCTGCGCCGGGCGGATGATGCAGCAGGATGTGTGGGAGGCTGATGAAGCTCTCCTGGCTCGGCCAGTTCAGGTCTCGGAGGAGAAGAGGGCGGTCCCCCTTGAGGCCGCTACAGCCACGTTGTTTTTACTTTTAGCTGCACTCGGGTGGGGCGGGAGCTTCAGCCTGGAATCCAAGTGCGCACGTCTGTAATGCGGCTTCGCTTTTCTGCCCTGAGTCACCAGTTCCGCTCTACCCTGAGTCATCAATTCCGCTCTGGCAAGGCCAAGGGGGAGAGAGTCGAGGTGCATACGCAGTTCGGGATTTTCCCCTCGAGTACGCAGATTCGGTGAGACGCAGAAGGAGGAGTGACTGGCAGAGGGGAGAAAAAGGTGCGAAAAGTCCTGAATTCCTATGCTCTTGTGCCATATCATATTCCCCCTCGAGCACGTGGGTTCGGTGAGGCGCAGAAGGAGCGGTGACTGGCGGAGGGGAGAAAAAGGCGCGAAAAGTCCGAGCGGGATAAGCGGCCCTCGGCTCTTTCCTGGCCCTTCGCTCTCGTGAGGTGATTAAACAGAGCTCCGCTTTGAGGGATAACTGCAGTTCTGTGCACAAGCTGTGTCCCAGTCACAAGAGAGGGGGTTTCCTCACGAGAGCCCCGGCCTGCTTGGAAGAGTTTTTGGGGAGAGAGGGGAGGACAAGGAACGCAGTGCATGCTCAGAGGCACTCTTTCCTCCGTGCCAGGAAAGGTTGCCGCCCCACACAGTCACAGCTGCTGCGCAACAGGTGGTAGTACTGTTTGCTTGTTTGTTTTAAACTTTAAAATTTAAAGTAATTACATATATGGATACCCTGGACTGCCAAAAAAACAAATGTGTTTTCTTTATCCTATTGAAAATGTCATTTATGCAAATTTATGCAAATGTGACGGGGGTCGCAGGTTACTTGGCAATTGTAAAAGGGGGTCGCGACTCGAAAAAGGCTGAGAACCACTGGTCTAGATGGAAACTCTTTTGATTTAATTTCAACCAGCTGTTTCTGGTTTGACAACTCTACACCATCTTCTATATGACAGACTCTATATGACTTGGCACCATCCTCTATATATAAATAAATAAATGTTTCACTGACAAATCCCAGATTTTCAGAATGTTAATCCACCTCTGAGTTACCTGCTCTTGAATAATACTGAATGTAGATTTTAATACATTCTAAATTCAGCGTCGTTCTCACATTTCACATCACAGTGTCCTAGACCGGTGAGACTCGCTGCCAAATATCACATTTTGCACCCAGAATCTGAATATTATCCCAAAATCAAAATCAGACGTCAAAGTTCAAAGAGATGTGAATACCCAACTCATGGTGAACAGCTACATTTTAGAGTGTTCCTCTGCCAGTATGGCAGAGTGGTTTGTGTCAGAGTTCCACTAAAATGGGAAGGGAAATTGTATTTTTTTTTAAATCAAAAAATGGCTTTTTGGAAGAAACAGAGGCATCAGAAACAGAGCACCAGCCTGATCATGTGACAGACCAAGAAGCAGAGCCAGTGCCAGAACAGCACCTGGGCACTTTGCCAAACAGACAGATGCTGATGTGAGCTTTTGTTCCCACAATCTGGTGACTGCCTACGTGGCCACACACACACCCCCAGCAGCGCTGTCTAGAGGATAAATTTCGCAGTGCTCCATTGCATTCTATGTAAGAAATCCAGCATCTTCAGCCTGAAACTTTGGCATTGAGAGTTTGTTTGTACTTTTAGCAATCTGTGTGTATGAATGCAAAACTGTTTCCAATCCACACAGAGAAGGGAGCGGCTTCAAGAAAATGACCTTGAATGTTCTCTCCTCTTACTCATGCTATTTATATTTGCTAGATTTATTGTCAGTGTGTGTGTGCATGCGCATGTTAATTATTTTGTGCATTTTAACTCTGCTGAGTCTAGATTAAAGCTTGGATGAGGGGTGATTTCAGATTTCTCATTCCTGCTGTTTAGATCTGAAAATCTTTGTTTCAATTTTGTTGCTCCCCTTGAGTGACTTGAACCTGTGAGCCTTCCCCCCCCCCACAATTTTCTATTTCCTCACACCAATTTTGCCCATAACATCTATGCATTAATTGTGCATCAATGAATCAGCATTTTTCACACACTCGCACACTCACAATACATACAAATGAGATACATTTATGTGTAAAAACCATACACTATACATAAACAATACAAATGAATCTATAAAGCCAACAACAAGAAGTGAAGACCAAAACCACTAATAAAAATGTGAACCAGTATGAAAAATGAAAGGGAATATTTGTTTTTGTTTTGTTTTTGCTAGTCTGAACCACACATATAACAGAATAAGTAGGGAAAGAAGGTGGTGAAATCTAGGGGTGTGCAAAAACAAACAAACTCCACCTTGGATTTGAAGTAAAGTGTATGTTGTTTCAAAAACTTGAATCAAATTCTTATATTGAAAGTTGATAGTCATTTCTGGGAAACACGTTTCTGCACGTAAACCCAAAGGAGAAAAAAAATCTTAGAAAAAACACTTCTCGTCCAAGGGAGCGTACCTCCCAGATTTCATGCAGATGGGAGAAAGTACCCCTCATCCAGTAGGTTAATACAATTCCCACTTGCAGAGGGGCCAAATTATTGGATTGAGTGGATTTTTCATTCCTTTCCCAAGATCCTCAGGGCCTAACTAGATATTACAGAGTCTGTGGGTTGGACCCATGGTTGGACCCATGGTAGAGCTGAACTCGGGTACTTAAAAAATGCTGCAAGGGTCCTGAGCGTGGTGGAACCCAGCAATCTCTCCCCCCTGCCCCCCAGCCCTTCCGTTTTCAGCAGCTGAAAAGGCATGGTGGGGGGACAAGATCACCGGTCCTGTCATGCTGCATGCCCAATTAGGACTGGGCTGTTGCAGCATTGTTAAATAGCCACGATCAGGTCTAAAATGGTGTTGGTATCCGCAGGTCAGATCCATGGACTCCAGAAACTTTAGTTAGGCTCTCAAAGAGGGGTGAAGAGGTCTGTTTTGTATGTTTCTTCGTTGGTTTCAAAAACAGTGTGTGGGGGCAAAAGGAACTAAATCCTGCTCCCACCTGCCATGTTACCTTGCCATACTCAGGAATTTGCTGATCTTGCAAATTGAGGGCTGTGGCTTACTTTATTGAGTCCATCCATCTCTTGTTGGGTCTTCCTCTTTTTCTGCTGCCCTCAACTTTTCCTATCATCATTGTCTTCTCCAGTGACTCTTGTCTTCTCATAATGTGACTAAAATATGATAGCCTCAGTTTAGTCATTTTAGCTTCTAGGGTCAGTTCAGGCTTGATTTGATCTATAACCCACTGATTTGGGTTTTTTTTTTTTTTTTTTTTTTGGCTTTCCACGGTATCCATAACACTCTCCTCCAACACCTCATTTCAAAAGAATCTACTTTCTTCCTAAAAGCTTTCTTCAATGTCCAGCTTTCACATCCATACATAGTAATAGGGAATACGATAGCATGAATTAACTTGATCTTGGTGGCCAATGACACATCCTTACACTTAAGAATCATTTCAGCTCTTTCATGGCTACCCTTCCCAATTTCAGTCTCCTTCTGATTTCTTGGCTGCAGTCTCCCTTTTGGTTGATGATGGAGCCAAGGAATAGCTAAGCTTTTACACTACTGAAATTTCTGATTAATCATTGCTGGGACAAGCCACTAGAGGGAGAAAGAAATACACGCAAACTAATAGCATTCATTTTTCACACACACACACACACACACACACACACACACACACACTCACAACACAGGGAAGCTATTTACAAATTTGTTCCACTGGGGAAATATTGTGAGCAATAAGACCATTTTGGTAATGGTGCTTGAGAGATGTCTTACTTTTTTTTTTTTGATAAACGTCTCTTTGTAGTATACCCAATGTTTATAATACAAAATAGAGAAAGCGAACAATTTCTACCCACTCAGAATCTATCAACTGTTTCCCTCTGAAGAATGAAGCTTTTTAAAATGTGTTTTGCTTTAGGTCCTGCCTAGACAAGAACTTCTGTGGTGTTTTTATAAATGGAACACCTGAAGTTTCCTAATACTGATGCAGATGCTTGTTCTGTCAAAGGTCAGTATTGGCTTCTGTGATCAGCAGCATCTCTCCAGGGTCTGAGGCAGAGTTCTTTCGCATCATTTACTACCTGAACCTTTCAACTGGAGATGACAGGGATTGAACCTGGGACCTTCTGCCTTCTCTGCCATTGAGCTGTATCCCCATAGCGCAGATTTTTATTGCAACAATTGTGTGATTGTCTTGGAACACTGTCCATAGCCATCTCAAATGAGAACACAGATTAAGGTATCAAACTGTAGAGATATGGAACAGAATAGCCCTATAGGAGTATTTCTCCATCATATAGTCTGATAACAGCTAAAATAGACTGAGGTTTCAAATATATGAAATACAGTATCATTGAAGGGCCATCTCCACATTCTACTATATTGTTGCTGCCACTTCTTCTGATTTCTGCTCTTCCCTTAATTGCTCCACCCACAATGTATTAGGAGTAGTCAAGGCAATGGTATCTTGGTGCTTCCCCTTTCCCAATGGATGGCTAGATATGGCAAAGAGGGAAGGAGAAGCAGGAAGCCATGGAAGTCCTGGCAATTGTTGAAAGGAAAGCTCAAACTTTTGTTACTGCAGCCAAACCTATAATCTGTGACTAGTGATAGATCGATGGAAAGCAGACAGTAAACTAATAACAGTTGTCTGTTTGGCCTTGTAAATTTATACTAAGGTCTGGACAGACATCAGTGGCATGAAGGTCCTAGAAAATTAGATGATTTGAAAGTATTTGTCTGCAAATAATCTCTCAAGACTCTGCAAAGCAAAGCTTGACCATCATGGAGGGAGTGAACTGGAGATTTGGCACAAGCAGCAGTTTACACATAGAGAGGTTATTTATAGGTCAGAAAATAAAGAATCCAGAGGCTATCTGGAGGCCATTATTGAATTGAATCAGAAGGAAATATCAGATTTAAGACTGTAGTGTATACAAATGCTGACCAAGATGCACACCATGCATAAAGGTTTTTCATGGAGATAGGGATGCACAGTCAGAATATAATTTCTGAAAATAAAATGGAATTCCTGCTTTTCTTTAATATACTTAAATATTACACTTTTGATTAGTAAAAAATATAGTCATTAAGCTCCGGAAACCCTTAAAAATGGTCATTATTCCAGTGCCTCATTGTTAGCTTTTCATACAAGAGAAGGAAGGGAATCAGGAGAGAGAGTGAGGGGAGAGACCCATCAGATTATCTACCTGACAGGGCTTCCTTCCGAACAGAAGAGAACAGGTGTTCCTGCTGAAGATCATACCTACAGGCCTCTCTGTGCATAGCGTTTCCACCTTTCACCAGCAGTTGCCCTGTGACCATTGGCTTGGCAAAAGCTTTCTTAATATAAATGGTTGTGTCCTCCAGTAGAGGTCTTTCCATCACTTCTTCTACTATGTGATCCTTTCAACTAGAGATGCCAGGAATTGAACCCGAGATCTTATTCATGTAAAGCAGATGCTCTACCACTGAGTCACCCCCCTTTTTTTGCTGGTTCCTTCCCAATCAGTGAAAAAGACAACAAACTGGCAATCAAATACAGGTGATTGGAACCAACTTTGCTTATTGCACCATCAACCTAGTTTACAAATAGCAAGGTTGGTACCATCAGCACCCCTAGCCTCTTAATTTGCTTGGCAAAAACTCCACTCCATCAGTAAGTATTGTGTCCAGTCTCTGCAGATTATGCTCCTTCTTGACCAGCATCACCTGACTTCAGTCTTTCTGCTTAGCCACATAACCACATTTGTTCAACACTGAAATGGCATCTGGGGTCATAGATAATGAAATATAGAACTGGGAGTTGTTGTCATCATACTGATTATAACTTACTCCAAAGCTCCAGACAATCTAATTTAGTGGCCTGGCATAAATATTAAACATCATAGGTGACAAAAATGGACCCTTCTGGTACTCCACAAGACAGATTCCGAACTGCTGACTACATTTCTTGGGAGGAAACTCTCTGTGTCGTTTTATAAAATAGACTAAAATCACCACAGTGCTAATCCTCAAATAATTACTTCACATTCCAACCAATTAATACACTGGAATGGTATACCATGCCAAAAGCTGCAGATAGATCCAACATTATCCAGAGAGACAATTGTCCTGTGTCCAAATTTGAAACAGATATGGTCCACCAACATGATAAATAAAACCTTGGTACTAAACCCAGACCTGTAGCCTGTCTGAAAAGCACCATGCCCTTGATAATCCATCACTTCATGTGGATGCCAGGATTTCCACAAACCCACTCTCAACATTCTCAACATCTTCCAAAGAAGCCTGGAATCCATTTGGATCCTTTAACCTTAAAGGAAGGCCTGTCTTAGTAAGTCTGCCACCTTTGCAAGGAGGAGGCAGGAAACTCAACTGACTATGACTTAACTGGTATGTAGAGATAGCATCACTGTCCCCAGAAGTACATGAGTCTAGAAGACAAAAAGACCGACCGACCGAGAGAGGCGGAAAGAGTATCAGTTTTTCTATGAGGAGTCAGTTTTTACTCATCATGAACAAACTCCAATTTGTTTGAGAAGATGGTTTATTGTTGAGTTTGTGTAATTCCCTGCCCCTTCTCACCTGGCATGCACAGCTCAGATCGAACACTTGCTGGTTTAAGAAACCTTTAATCGAACCACAATTTGTTGTGTTGCCCAAATTTGGCCACTTCAAATTGAATCTGTTCTTGCACACATACTGAGATTCTAAATTTGCTGAAGTACCCAAAACTGGACATCAAAACAAACTGAATGAAATTCCATCTTTAACCTCAGCTTCACATGTGAGAGATCTGGCAGAGTTGAGCTGGGTGGATGGTGATGCCATGAGAAGGTGGAAGGGACTTTGAAGGTGCTGATAATCCTTTCTAAGCAGAGACTCTAGGGATGTCTGGACTGCTGGTCTTCTAGGGAGAAACCTTCACACTGCACCATTGAACTTTCTTTCCTGTAATTACATTCTGATAATTAAACACACACATTTATCGGGAGTATAATGCAAATTTCTTACCCAGGCTCTAACACTAAGAAACACTAATTCATGCAGTGTTTCTTAGAGATAGGACAAATTTAGCCGCCTGATGAAATGCTGTCTTTTTGTTTTTAAATTTCCAGCTTTTCTTCAAATTTGTTTTCAGAGTACCTTTTAGAGCATCCCCCCTCCCAAACATACGCAAACAGTATTCACATACAAAATGATGGGGGTAAAGACTATATTTGCCACCCTGAGTTTAGAGGAAAAACAGGAAGAAGTGGGAAGAAAATGCACTTAAATAAACACATAACTAAGCCCGTTCGTCTAAAAAGAAATATTTTCCTGGCGTTATTGGAAAATTTGTAAGCACTTTGGCATCTTTATTGTCGCTTCTTCTAGTAATGGATATACTCTCTCATACTCACCAAAGGCTCAAGGATTCCATCAGTAAATAAGCAGTTTCTGATTTCACTTCTGTGCATAATCTGAACACTGACTGCTACTGCTACATTAATTTACCGCATGCAAGCCAGCAAACTGAGTTTGACCTCAAGTTGACTCTATGCTGAGTGCTTAAAAGGCTGGTTATAAAGTACAAATACTCCCTTGTAGAGAATGGTTAAAAAAATGAAAGTGGCTTCTTAATATTTGCTCATATTTTCATGTCTGAAGAGAAATCAATATAACTCAGTTTTTCTGGAATAGCCCCAAGCCACATATTGTCCTGAACAGACCACAAGTGGTTTTGGCAAAGAAATCTGGAGCTTAGATTCTATTAGTGACATAATCTCAGGGGCATGATAGATCCAGGGTTGCATAGCCAAGTTCTCTTTTTTAAATGCATGCCAGAGTGGTGCAGTAGTTAAAAGCGGTAATTTGGAGCAGCGGACTTTAATCTGGAGTACCAAGTTTGATTCCCCACTCCTCCACATGAGTGGCGGAGGCTAATTCTTAAGATATCCTTGAGTTTTCTTTCAAATAATGTGCAGTACTTACACTCTTCCCATGGAAACAAGCATGGAGCTGAACTAAATTAGCATATGTCCAAAGAATAGTTATTCTTGTGTACAGTCATATGTCGAGAAGCATCAATATGTTTTCTTTTCATTTGTAACATGCTGTGAGAGCAATTTTCCAGCACACATACTTTACAAATGAGTCTCTTTGTAGGATCCAACTAGTTGTGACAAGCAGTCATGTTTATTTCTCAAATTAAAAAAATACCAACCAAATCTAGTTTTGAGATGCTCAGAGTTTAGGACGACAGACAATATGTTACAGAGGACCATGTCAAAAACATCAGTATCTACCCACCCACATATTCAGGCCATATTTCTCCAGACCCCTACAGAACAACAAATCCAGTAAATGACCTGCTTCATATGTATAACCTGGGACTGACTGAAATGGGTTTTAGTCCAGTGATGAAACTGTGAGAGGTACCTGCCTATATGGCCTGTACGCTAGTCCCAAAATACAATATTGGAGGAGAGGCAATACTATCTCAGTGAGATTGCCTCAGTGGAGTCTGTTGTGGAGCCTATTAGGCAGTGGGGTAATCTTTACATCAACAGAGCCTCCAGTCTAAGTTGGATTTGTAAACGAGCTGCCAATAATCAGAACTGGTGGTGGTCTTCTCCATCTGAACTGGAGCATATTGTTCAGCTAATTTAATCTGAAATAAGAGCATGTAGCATTTCCCAGCAAGAAACATATTGAAAATGCAGGCCACAGATGGTCTAATCTGGAACATCAAAAAGCAACATGTTGTTTCAGCGTTCTGTGCCACACAGCGATACATTAGCCTTAGACTTAGGGTAATTTTTTTCTAGTATTTAAACTGTGGAAAGATCTTTCCAGGAAAAAAAAACTACCAACAAGTCTGCTTGAAAGGAAAATTATTTCCACTGTTCCTAGGAAATTTTTCAGTGGAATTTTATATTGGCCATCAACTTTCTCAGAACTGTTTTATTTTCCAACTCTCAATGAAAATGGATTTTCCCCCACACATAAATACATTTAATTAAAAAGTCTATCCAAACCAAGAAAAAACTGATGAATGTTCTGCCAATGTTTGTATTTACTTACAGTGGATTTCTTAGCAGAATTACAGCTTTATAAGCCCATGGACTTCAAGGGATTTATAAAGGCGCATCTCTGTTTAGGATTGCACTGTTAGAGTCATTTCTTTTAAAAGCAGTTTTAATAATGTTCTAATGCAAGAGCCCCTGGCGCAGAGTGGTAAGCTGCAGTACTGCAGTCCAAGCTCTGCTCACGACCTGAGTTTGATCCCAATGGTAGTTGGTTTCAGGTAGCCAGCTCAAGGTTGACTCTGCCTTCCATCCTTCCGAGGTCGGTAAAATGAGTACCCAGCTTGCTGGGGGTAAAGGGAAGATGACTGGGGAAGGCACTGGCAAACCACCCCGTAAACAAAAGTCTGCCTAGTAAACGTCGGGATTTGACGTCACCCCATGGGTCAGGAATGACCCGGTGCTTGCACAGGGGACCTTTACTTTTTTAAATGTATCCTAAGGTTTCTCTAGTGCAAAAATAATAACATCCT
The DNA here is from genome assembly GCF_029931775.1 of Euleptes europaea. Taxonomy (NCBI): domain Eukaryota; kingdom Metazoa; phylum Chordata; class Lepidosauria; order Squamata; family Sphaerodactylidae; genus Euleptes; species Euleptes europaea. Next base: position 37,151,567 of record NC_079316.1, read on the forward strand.
CTATGAAAAAATGCATGTACCTTCATTCGCTGGGAAACCAATGTATGTGCCCTCAAGTGATGAGGTTTTTGGGGCGGAGCCTGAGGAGGGTGGGGTTTGGGGAGGGACTTCAATGCCATAGAGTCCAATTGCCAAAGAGGCTATTTTCTCCAGGTGGACTGAAATAGCAGATCTCCTGCTACTACCTGGAGGTTGGCAACCCTGCATGGGCGGCCGAGCGGGGGAAGGAAAGCAGCTGGAGCATAGCCCCCACCCCTTCAGTTTGGTTCTTTTTCCAACTGTTATCTTCATACGAATTAAAAAAGACTGTTATGCGGGGGGCTGATGGTGGGGACAGCCCTCTGCACGCGCTCAGAGGCACCTTCGGTTGCATGAACGAGCAGAGTGGAAACCCGAGCTAGGCGAAGGGCTTGGCTCCAGCACAAATGCCAGGCGGGCCCCCATTCGGCCCTCACCACCAACCCCCTGTGCTGCAGTCACCAACCAGCCCGCCGCAGACAGCCACCCAGGCGTCCCACTCCCGGCCCAGCCCCATCCCGGCTCCGCCTCTTCCAGTCCTCGGCAGAAGGTTCGTCGTCGTCTTCACTTCCAGAGTGTGCAGCCAGCGACTGCGGAGAAGGTGCTGGGAAGGAGCCCAGTGCTTCCCGGAGGAGCCGGGAAGGCACCGCTGGTCCCCAGCCTCCTCAGCTGGGGGAACGAACTCAGGCAAACTCTGTGCTGGGGTGACGGCTCACGTGCCCACAGAGAGGGCTCTGAGTGCCACCTCTGGCACACGTGCCATAGGTTCGCCACCACTGTTCTAACACATTCCCTGATGGATCCGTGCACCACGCAGGATATAACCCCTGAGAACCTTGGAGTTGTGACTCTGTGCTGAGGTCCTGCCTTTAAAAAATACCGCTAGTTAAGTCAGAATAGCCAGAGATAGCCGTCCTTGAAAAAACAACACTGACTTTAAAATTCAGAGCCTGGGCCTACAGCAATGTAGCCCCTGAGGCTCCTCTGAGACTGTGCCATCCATCATTTGGCTCTCTACTGAGTTGCCAAAATGGACAGATTGTGGCTGTTCCAGCTTCAGACAAGCAGTAACGCTGCAGCTCCTGCCAGGCTGAGGAACATGCAGGAAAGCCAGAAGGTTAGACATTTGTTTCCTTGTGTCCTGAGCAGCAGATGACTGCCCATCTTCAATTCATTGAAAAAAATGGGATTTAAACATCAGAATCAAAGACCCTCCCTACCATTATTAGTAGTTAAAGGCTTCTTAAAAGAAGCAGTTGCTTCAACCTAAGTACATGCCAGATTTAAAAATGCTTACATGCAACTTTGTTGGCATCCTGTGTATTTATTTCTGGTAGTCGATAGCTTGGTAAGTGTGCTACCTATTGACCTCTGGCTGAAAAAAGTAAGGGTAAGGGCTATGTGGTCCAATTTACCAACCAGATGATCAAGGCCTGAACAGTCAATCAATCTTTATTCAAAACAGTCATAGACCAGCACAGCTCTTCACAATTTACCATTAAAACCCTTAGTGTTATGATCAAGGCCTGATGGATGGCTCCCCCACTTCCAGTCCAGAGTGCAAACATCAGCCTGATGTCAATTGGAGTTAAGTATCAGTTAGTTTTGAGCCACTGTGGTGGAGTGGTTAAGATCGGCGGATTCTAATCTGGAGAACTGGGTTCGATTCCCCACTCTTCCACATGAAGCCTGCTGAATGACCTTGGGCCAGACACAGTTCTCTCAGAACTCTCTTAGCCCACGCAGAGGCAGGCAATGGCAAACCTCCTCTGAATGTCTCTTGCCTCAAAAACCATATGGGGCCACCATAAGTCACCTGTAGCTTGACAGGACACACATACACATCTGTTAGTTTACTTTGTTGTGACATTCTTTTGATCTCCTTCTTTGCCTATTTCCTACACTTTTCCTTTTGTATTGTCTGCTCTTTTAGATTGTAAACCTGAAGGCAGTACTCTAGATGATGCAAAACACTTCCTAAATATATAAGTTCTCTAGAAATAGTTTTGCATACAGCGGTCAAACACCCTAACTTCACTCAAGTCATCAGGCAGCTTCATATATAAATCACAATTAACTCAGAGAGAAATGTGGAATTTTCCTGTTTTTGACTGTTTGTTTGCTGTGTTGATAAATTGGATAACTGCATTCTCCATTGCCATTAGCCTCCTCCTCCTCTCTTCTAGACAGACCCATCCTGTTGATTAAATGGATGGTTTTCTGATCCTGCAGTCTAATTTGTGCTTTGCTGGATCAACTATGCAAAAAACAAACAAACAAAAAAACCTGTCATCAGATTTCAGGTTTGGAAGATGTGTTTTATGGCTGTTTTAACAAAAATGATAGACGAAGCATGCTTGCCTACAATAGTGTGCACCTCTAGAAAGTTGTGTGACAGGTGAACTGGCCAAGTCCATGGCACAGGTAAAATTTGCGTACAACTTCCAACATCAGCTTTCCTCTATTACAAAACCGTGGCTCTTACAATATTGTATATAAAATGATTTACGAACCATAACTCAGTCAAAGATGCAGGTAGTGTGCAACAGAATAGCAGCACAGAATCAGTTATGCATGTGGCAAGGGAATGAGAGCGCAGTGGCACATTGGACCTTGGTTTATGCGCATTCATCTGAAAGTCAGGCTCCTTGCAGATGCTATTTCAGTGCACGGAGGGGAGGGGGCAGGATCGCAGGCACTGTCCCTACTTCAGACCCCCAGATTTTGATCTGAAAGTTGAGCTGTCTTTAGATGTTCAAATGAACACACAAAGACAGAAGGAAGCAGGATCATGGCAAGAAGTTCCTACATGTTACTTTGAACATATGTAAAAAGACCATACCCTATACAAGCGTACAGCACTCTCCGCCTGTCTGGGAAGCCACCTAAATGCCTACTTATATGGGCTAAGATGCTATCTATCTTCAAAACAATGAATGGAGGCTGGTAATGGGGAAGGGCTGTGGCTCAGTGGTAGAGTATCTGCTTGACATGCAGAAGGTCCCAGGTTCAATCCTCGGCATCTCCAGTTAAAGGGACTAGGCAAGTAGGTGATGTGAAAGACCCTGAGACCCTGGAGAACACCTGCTTGGCTGAGCAGACAATACTGACTTTGATGGACCAAGGGCCTGACTCTGTATAAGGCAGCTTCACGTGCTCAATGGGGTCGGTGCATAATCCTGTTTCCTCCCTCCAAGCACTGAAACAAGGTATGATCTGAAAGGGAGTGAAGCTTCCGGACATTTGAGTCAGGAGAATGCAGACGCTCCCAATCAGGTGGACGATCCTCTGAGTGTCTAATTCACTCGTCTACTTGATAGATGGACTCACATTCTAGCTGTATCTGAAGAAGCAAGCTGTGGCTCACAAAAGTTTTTACCCTGCCAGGAAGTTCATTAGTTTTTAAGATGCTACTGGACCCTTGCTCTTTTCTACTGCTATGTGCATAAGTAATTACTACAGGAGAATTATACAACTTTAAGGCTGACAATGAGAAAATTAAAATTGTTGAAGACTTTCTATTCCTTGGCTCCATCATCAACCAAAAGGGAGACTGTGTGTGTGTGTGTGTGTGTGTGTGTGTGTGTGTGTGTGTGTGTGTGTGTGTGTGTGTGTGAAGTGCTGTCAAGTTGCTTCCGACTCATGGCGACCCTATGATTGAAAGTCCTCCAAAATGTCCTGTCTTTGACAGCCTTGCTCAGATCTTGCAAACTGAGGGCTGTGGCTTCCTTTATTGAGTCAGTAAAAGAGAGACTACAGCCAAGAAACCAGAAGGCGATTGAGACTGGGAAGGGCAGCCATGAAGGAGCTAGAAAAGATTCTGAAGTGTAAGGATGAGTCCCTGACAACCAAAATCAGGATAATTCATGCCATCTTACTCCCTATTACTATGTATGGATGTGAAAGCTAATAGGAAGAAAGTAGATTCCTTTGAAATGTGGTGTTGGAGAAGAGTGTGACGGATACCCTGGACCTCCCCCCAAAAAAATTTCAGTGGGTATTAGATCAAATCAAGCCTAGACTGACCCTGGGTAACTTCCGGTGGTGCTGCTGGGGAGAGCACTCCATTTCCCCAGGTCGTCCTGGGAGAAATCCAAGTTTGCGTTACTTCTGGGGTACATAGATACCCCAATCCGACCCTTGCAAGTGGGTCGGAAAGCAGGAACTCCCTGCAGCCCGCAAACGCGGTTTGACCTCCTAGGTACTCTGAGGGGGCTTTTTTAAGCCCCTCGGAGTCCTGGACGCCGGTCCTGCGAGGGCACTAGGGAAGGACATCGCCAAAACGCAACTTAGGCATCAAGCTCCACCCTCCACCACCTTAATACCAACATAAGGACTACATAAAGAAAAGAACCTCACCTCTTGACACCCAAGTGAGTACAAAAGAACTCTTCGTCTACCTACTGGAAACTTGAACAGACGGGGGGGCTGATAAGAATATTTCTGGGACCCCCACCCCTCCTTAATCCGAACTGAAAAAGTTTGATCTGAGTTAGCCATCGGGATTAGCGACAGGAGCCTTATCAAACCGATCAGCCTAAACCATAATAAAGAGTCGGAAGGATACCTTTTGATTGACAAGAATTATCACCAATGGGTCCAAGGGAAGGGGAGGGTGATTTTTCTTCCTGATTTTCCGGCGAAAAGAATATCCTGCCACGTTTGCAGTAAGGGAGTGCCTGGAACGGAAGACCCTCTATAACACCCTCTCTATCATCGGAACTAAAACAACAGGAAGTAGTCGTAGGACTGATTACGCGTCGCACTCGAGTTACTCTGAAATCATTCCTGAAGGAATAACCATTGAGAAGAGGCGGTAGAAGGTCCACGGCACTAGCAACTTCCTGTATACTTCCTGATCAGCCCGACCTAGAGCGACCGAAAAAACTCACTGGTATTTTAAAACTTTAAAACGCAATTTTAGAGCTAATTTCGACTCTTTTCAACCCGAAAAAATTATAAGGCTGATGTTTGAATCATTATCTTTTAATTAGTACTTTAAAGGCCCTGTCTGTGGACATGTATTTTACCAGCTTCTTATGAATGTAAATGTCGGGAACTCGACCCCGCTCTGGCTCACTACACAGCCCTGCCTATACTAAACTAAGGGAATCACTACAAACCTCAACCATGGAAAAAAAATTACAGGACATGCTAACTAAACAAACAGAGGCAACAAATAAACAGTTTGAACAGATGTCTACACAGATGGCACAGTTGACTTCCATGATGACAAATCTTGGTCAAGCATCCCAAGCTATTAATCAGAAGTTGGATGTGGTTACAGGAGACTTGAAAGAAGTAAAAACTCAAATGACTGTTATGAAGACAGATATGCAAGCGATGGATGTATCAATTAAGAAAGTGATGGATGAGCATACGGATACAAAGAAAAAATTAACAAGTCAAGAAAAACAGATTGAAACAATACAAACTGATCAGATGGCGGCAAAAAATCAAATGGCAATGATGGAGATGAGAGTGAGAGAGACTAACCTTCGTATACGCAACTTTCCAGATATGATGGGAGACAATAAAGAAACTGCACTGCCAAATTTGGCCTACTTATTTCAGATAGATGAACAAGAATTAAAACAAGCCATTAACAGAGTATACAGGATACCATTACCTGCTAGAATGAGGAGATCTAAGCCAAGAGATTTGATGATAGTGTTTTATGACACTAGAGTTAAAGATAAGATTATGAAGATACACTATGAAAATCCAGTGTCAGCAGGAGATTCCCCTCTTATATTACTGAAGGATATTCCAAGGCATCTACTTTCACAGAGGAACAACTACAAAGATTTTGTGTCTACATTGAAAGCTAATGGTATCAAATACCGTTGGATCATGCCACAAGGCTTGGCTTTTACCTACAAGGAAGTGAAAACGACAATTCTATCTCAAGCAGATGTGGGGAAATTTCTGAGAAAGTATAAAATGGACCTTAAAAAATTACCTGGGGAGAAGGAGGAAGAAGAAGAGGAAGAAGAAGAGGCACAAGGTGCAGAAGGAGGTACCAAATTATAGACTTTTTACTCTGTTAAAAATACTACACTATGGCAAAAGCAATTTCTTGGAATGTAAATGGACTGAATGAGAAAACTAAAAGGGCTAGAATTTTCAAATATCTACAGAAATATAAATACTCCCTAATTTGTCTACAAGAGACTCACATAGCTTCAAAGCACAAAAAATATTTGGAGAAACAGATGCTTGGACAAGCATTTATTGCCTCAGCTAAAACTAAAACAAAGGGAGTGGTAATTTATGCCCACCCCAGTCTTTGTCCAGAATTATTATACAAAGATAATGAAGGAAGAATTGTAATTATTAGAACTAAAATATTGGGACAAAGGACAATAGTGGTTGGAATTTATGCACCCAATGAAGGGAAAAAATCCTTCTACGAAAATCTACATGATTTGATAGCCCAACACGCAAAAGATCAAATCTTATTGATGGGCGATCTCAATGGAGTTATTCTCCCATCATTGGACAAAAAATCAAAAGCAAAAGACATCAATGACGGATGCTTACCTAAAACTTTCTTTACTATGGCTTCAGAATTAGAACTACAAGACATTTGGAGAACAATGAATACAACTGCTAAAGAATACACTTTTTATTCAGCGAGACACGATTCACACTCCAGAATCGATATGATATGGGCCAGTAAATCAATTTTCACTCAGTTACGTAAAATCCATATTTTACCCAGAACTTTTTCTGATCATAATCCTGTTACTTTTGATTGGAACAATAAACAAGCATTTAGATGGCGAATGAATGATAAACTTCTAAAAGACAACAAGATACATAAGGAATTACAGGTTTTAATGAAAGACTTTTTTGAAATTAATCTTAATGGGGAAACTTCTTTAAATACAGTTTGGGATGCATTCAAAGCTGTTCTGAGAGGCTTTATGATACAGAAACATTCGGCTTGGAAGAAGACTCAATTACAATTTACAAACAATTTACTTTGGAATTTACAAAATTTGGAACATAAATTGGTAACGGTAACACAGGAAGAGGAGAAAAGAGAAATTCAAATAAAGATTTCTGCATCTAAACATCAATTAAATTTGGTAATAATGGAGGAAATGAATAAAAACTTGAAACTTGCTAAACAAAAGCATTTTGAATATGCAAATAAACCAGGAAAACTTTTAGCAACACAATTGAAGGACGCATTCCAAAAAAAGGTTATAACAAAAATTCAAACTGTTAAAGGACCAGTCTATTCAACTTCAGAAATTCAGAAAGAATTTGTTTCATTTTATTCTAAGTTATATCAGAAAGAAAACACTCCAAAACAGAAAATAGATAAATTCCTAAACTCAATACAGATGAAAGCTTTGTCAATGACCCAGAGAGAATGTATGGAAGCTCCAGTAACAAGGGAAGAAATACAAGAAGCAATATTGAGACAAAAAACGGATAAAACACCTGGACCAGATGGAATTACTGCACTATTTTACAGAACATTTAGTGATAATTTAGTTGGATTTTTTGGCTTACTTTACAATGCAATTTTGGATGAGGGAACATCCCCGGAGACTTGGTCGCATGCATTTATATCATTGATACCTAAAGAAGGAAGGGATCCAGAAAAAACATCCAATTATAGACCTATATCGCTGTTAAATGTGGATTACAAAATTTTTGCTTCGGTTTTGGCATGTAGGATAAAACAATTCATTAAGGATCTTATACACGAAGACCAAGCAGGTTTCATACCAGGAAGGCAAATAAAAGACAATGTAAGAATCTTACTAGACTCACTGGAATATTATGACCAGAATATCCAACAAACTGCGGCTTTTGTATTTTTGGATGCAGAAAAAGCCTTTGATATGGTCTCTTGGAACTTTTTGAAAAGGATTTTGGATAAATTGAATTTTGGAGATCGTTTTCAGAAAGGTATATCGGCTATTTATACCTCCCAACAGGCTAAAATTTTGGTTAATGAATCAATGTCAGACAATTGCCAAATCACGAAAGGGACCAGACAGGGATGTCCCTTGTCTCCACTTTTATTTTTGTTGGTGTTGGAACCGCTATGTGTGAAACTAAGAAGTATGGAGGACATCCGCGGGTTAAGAATTAAAAAACATGAATTTAAATTGAGAGCATTCGCGGATGACCTACTGTTAATTTTGGAGAACCCAACACAGTCAATGAATATACTTCGGGAGACTTTGGACGATTTTGGGAAAATATCAGGCTTCAAAGTGAATCAAGAAAAAACAAAGATAATATTTAAAAATTTACCGGAAACACAGCAACAGGAATTTATATCATATACTGGTTGGGAGAAAGCCAACAAAGTTAAATACCTGGGAATTTGGATTACTGCAAAGAATAAAGATTTGATAACCAACAATTACCCCAAGTTATGGGATAAGATTAAAACTGATATGATTATATGGTCAAATAAAAAATTGTCACTAATGGGACGTATTTCAACGATACAAATGAATGTCTTACCAAGGATGCTCTTCTTATTCCAAAATTTGCCAATAATATCACACACTAAATATTTTGATACTTGGAGGAAAGACATTTCAAACTTCATCTGGCAAGGGAAAAAACCAAGGACTGCTTATAAATACTTGGTGGATCTAAAAACTAGAGGAGGTTTAGCACTGCCTAATTTTCAACTCTACGCTGAAGCGGTAGCTTTAGTATGGCTAAAAGACTGGATGAATTTGTCAAATATACGTTTGTTAGACTTGGAAGGTTATAATAACTTAAGTGGATGGCATGGCTATTTGTGGTATGATAAAATTAAGTTACAAGCAACATTTCGTAATCATATAATCAGGTCCTCTTTACTTCGTATCTGGATGAGATATAAACACATCTTGGAACCAGAAACACCGATGTGGATATCGCCTCAAGAAATGCTAACATTGCGCCCACTTAGACCAGACAAATTTATTACTTATCAAGATCTAATTAATTGGGACGGAAAGAAATGCTCACTAAAAGACTTTCAACTTCTTAAGGATGATTTACAATGGCTCCAATACTATCAAATTAAATCAGTTTTTGTACAAGATGCTAAAAAAGGTTTCTCTAAAGAAAAATCTTCTTTTCAAAGGATTTTACTAGATAATAACACAAAACTGATTTCTAAAATGTATAATCTCCTTTTAACAATATATTGTGAGCAGGATACGATTAAACCAACTATGATCGACTGGGCTCAAAATGTGGGACATGATATTGCTTTAAATAAATGGGAACGACTATGGTCTAAAGATCTAAAAGGAATAAAAGCACAGTCAGTGCGAGAAAACATTTATAAAATGATGTATAGATGGTATTTAACACCTAAGAAAATTGCAAAGATTTATAAAACAATGTCCCCTATCTGTTGGAAATGTAACAAAGAAATTGGTTCCTTTTATCACATGTGGTGGACCTGTGACAAAGCTAAAGACTTTTGGGACATGATCTATAATGAATTGAGACTAATAATACAAAAGAATATACCCAAAACACCAGAAATGATGTTATTGAGTATGATTCCAGACGACTTATCAACACAAAGAACCTTTTTGATTTATGCCACAACAGCTGCGAGACTGCTATATGCAGCGAAATGGAAAGGGTTAGAAATTCCTGAGAAAAAAGACTGGATTGTTAAAATGTTTGAAGTGGCAGAAATGGCAAAACTCACAGCTATTCTAAATGAAGAAAATGACGCTCGGTTTTTGGGGGAATGGGGGGCGTGGATGCATTATTGTGAATATGAGTTAAAATTGGGAAGAATGGAAGAATATTTTCTAATCTGATCCAGAGGATTATTTTTGGTCTTTTTTATAATGAATAAGCATAATTATATTTACTAACAGATTATGGTTTTTTTTTATATATGGTATTGACAGATTATTAAGATTAGATTAACTACGACGGGATGAACTTTTTATTAAGAGGCAGATAGAGGTGAAGGGGAAGTCAAAATTTTCCATTTCTTTTTTTCTTCTTCTTTATTATATGTAATGGAATTATAACAACTTTAGGTTAGAATTGAAATTTTATATTGTCATAGATGTTGTTTATTGCAATGGAAAATTTCTAGTATAAAACCCAATAAAATTTATATTAAAAAAAAAAAAAAAGCCTAGACTGACCCTGGAAGTTAAAATGACTAAACTGAGGCTGTTGTATTTTGGACATATTACGAGAAGACAAGAGTCACTGGAAAAGATGGTCATGCTAGGAAAAACTGAAGGCAGCAGGAAAAGAGGAAGACCCAACAAGAGACGGATCGATTCTATAAAGGAAGCCACAGCCCTCAATTTGCAGGATCTGAGCAAGGCTGTCAAAAATAGGTCGTTTTGGAGGACTTTCATTCATAGGGGCTGTTACCGCACTTGTATTCCCAGCGATGTATTAAGAGTTTGAAAATGTTATAAAAAATACTGCTCGCACTTTCTATGCATTAAGAGTTTGAAAATGTTATAAAAAATACTGTTCGCACTTTGTTTGGCCCCTTTAGCCGTGAAGACGTCTTCCAACCATTTATAAGCCGCAGTATCCAAAAACCCTTTTAAAGCGATGTTTTTTTACAACGTTTTCAAACTCTTAATACATCGCTGGGAATACAAAGTGCGGCAACCCCCAGGGTCGCCATGAGTCGGAAGTGACTTGACTGCACTGAGCACCCACACACGAGCATAAAGTTCGTCCCCTTGCAACCAGCCACCGGTGGCTTCGGGGCCGGGCCGGCCGCTGGGCTTGCAGCCTGGACGCGGCTGGTGCCAGCGAGGGGCGGAAGAGCGCGCAACAGCCCCTAACCCCAAGGAGGCGACAGCTGTTGGAATATCTATCGTTGGGATATTCCGGTATTTAGCAGAGTGCCTTAAGCTTAGCAGCAGCACGGGCGTGTGTGAAAATAAAAGGCGCATCAGTCGTTTGCTCTATTCAAACTAAATACATTTATTGTGGAAATACACTTTGGATAGGAAAGGGTATACAGATACATACAGAGATCTAACATACAGATAGATCCTGATCTATCTGGCTAATTCCTTAGATATAGTCAAAAAGGGCCAGAGTCCAGTAGCACCTTAAAGACTAACAAAAATATTTTCTGGTAGGGTATGAGCTTTCGTGAGCCACAGCTCACTTCTTCAGATACCTGAAGAAGTGAGCTGTGGCTCACGAAAGCTCCTACCCTACCAGGAAATATTCTTGTTAGTCTTTAAGGTGCTACTGGACTCTGGCCCTTTTTGACTACTGCAAACAGACTAACACGGCGACCCACTGGGAATTATCCTTAGATACAGGATAAGTTACCTGCCTTCCACTCCATCTCGGGGTGGGAAGGCGTGGACGCGCCCGGCTCCTAGCCCTTGCTTCGATGAAGGGTGAAAGGGAAGAAGAGAGAGAAGAGGATGTTGCCCCTGACAATATAGCTCTAAACATCAAAGGGCAGGAAACGAGGGGAAGAGGCGCAACTGCTAACAAACTCGCATCTATCTAGCTATCTGGTCAGTTTCACACACACACACACCCCCTTTGAGCGTGGAGGCAAGCGGCCCCGTTAGGGAGAGCCCCCTTTCCAACCAGGGCCAGGCGCCGCGTGGCGACGGGGCTGCCGGAGGGAGCGCACGTGGCGCGCGGAGGCTCATGCCCGCCTGGCCAAGGCGCAGCCCGGCCGAGGGGTCCCAGTTCCCGGCCTTCCGCTCGGCGTCTGCCAAGTGACACGGAGCCTTTGGCCGCTGCGTGGGGCCGCTGAATCCCCCCCCTCCACTCCCCTCCCCTCCCCTCCAGCCCGGGCAGCCAGAGAGAAGGGAGGCGGACTCCAGGCTCCCCCGCCGCTCCAGCTCCCCAGCCCAGCCCGGGCGGGCGGGCGGGCGGAGGGGGCGTGCGGCGCGCCTTCGGGGGCGGGGGGGGGGACGCCAAGCCCCGAGCTCCGCTTCCTGCAAACGTCTCGCTTCGGCCGGCCCGGCCTGCAGAGGGGGCCCCGGCTGCCCGGGCCGATGGCCGGCGAGAAGGCGCGGCGCTTCCCCCGCAGCCTGCTGCGCCCCGGCTCCCCGCTGGAGCGGCGCCACCACAGCGCCGCCGCCGCCGCTCCGTGCCGCCGGCTCCCGCCCAGGGTGAGTCGAAGGCGCGCCGGCGGGGAGGGGGCTGCGGCGGGAGGGGGCGCGATGGGGGCGGCGGCGGACCAGCGCCGGCGAGGCAGGGAAAGCTGTCCGGGGCGACTGTCGTGGGGGAAGGAGTCCGGGCTCGTTGGTACTTTCTTTAAAAAAAAAAAAAGGGGGGTGCCCCCTCCCTTTCATCCCCCCCCCCATCTAAATGCTTTCCTTCCGACAATGCATCCGATTGGCGTCGCTCCCCAAGGGGGTCTCAGTCCATCCTCGCAACAAACCTTTCAGGGAGGCTCGTTTTCGTGGCTGCCTTGGGGAGGGGCCGGGGTCCTCTTCCGCCCCCGATCCGAGGGACTTTGAACCCACGAGCGCGTGGAGCTGCCTTCTGCTGTTGGGGAAACCAGCTTGGCTCCTCTGAGCGTGTTTGGAAAACGGGCTGGTGTGAGCTGGGCGGCTGGAGAAACGAATTGAGGCTGATGAAGCCTTCGGCGAAACGCAGTGAATCCCGTGGATCCGCGTTCCTCTCTCTGATCCCGTCCTGAGCAATTTGGTCCCCACGGGACATTTGGCTTTACTCTCTAAAGGGAGGTTCAAGGAACAGATGAAGCCGGGCGCTTTGCTTGGAGTCTACGGACATTATTAGTATCAGTGAGCTGAATAGCTTGATGAATGAATCCGGTGGTGACTATTTGTTGTAAATACTGTATATAGTACACTTTTGTTGTTCAGCACCATTGTTGATGTCTACAGTCCTTGTTTGCGTATTGTTGCTTTGCACTTTGAACACACTTGATACTGTTTGCTTAATATTGAGCCTATTGTTGTAATTTGTATTGAACTTTTTCAGCACAACTAAGAGTAATTTTGTTTTGGTTGTTCCTATACATGAAGGCAAGTAGGTGTATACATGAATACATGAAGCTGCCTTTTGCTGAATCAGCCCCTTGGTCCATCAAAGTCAGCATTGTCTACTCTGACCGGCAGAAGCTCTCTGGCAGAGGTCTTTTAGTGGTAGAGCCTCTGCTTGGCATGCAGAAGGTTGCAGGTTCAATCCCCAGCATCTCCACTTAAAGAGACTAGGCAAGTAGGTGATGTGAAAGACCCCTGCCTGAGACCCTGGAGAGCCTCTGCCAGTCTGAGTAGACAGTACTGACTTTGATGGACCAAGGGTCTGAGTCAGTATAAGGCAGCTTCAAGTATATACCTACTTGCCTAGTCCCTTTAACTGGAGATGCCGGGGATTGAACCTGGGACCTTCTGCAAGCAAAGCATATGCTCTACCACTAATCCACTGTCCCTCCCCAAACCTCTTCTCCCTACCTGTTACAGTTACCATCCTAAACAGTTACACCTTTCTAACCCTTTCTCACAGTTACACCTTTCTAAGTCAGTGTGCTTAGAAGGGTGTAACTCTGTTTGGGATATAGCACTGTTTGGCATTGTGCTGAGCTGCCTCTCTAGTATGATCCCTCCATTGGAGACATTCTGTTCACTTGTTCTAACTTAAAAAAAAATCTGTCCTGTTACTTATTTGGTGTGAGAACATTTTGATGCTGTGTTGCATGTTAGTCTGTTCAACATTTGCCAGAGACATCGGGGCATCTGAATGTTCAAAATAAATAAAGTCCTTCTGTCTAGCAGAAGAAATTAATGGATTCAGATGATCTGTTCCGAATTTGCCTTTAACGCTACATTAATTATGTGAACAGCTTTGCTTTCATGTATTGGCAACTTCTGCCCATGTGCTGTCTTCACTACAGTCAACATTGAATGACCAGGGAGCCATGTGACTCCTAAAACAGTTTCCTTTGAATGTTGCCTTCGGTACCAAAGGAATTAACATTTTTATCCAGTGTGAACAGCTGCCTACAAAAGCAATTTTGAGTGTGTAATTACTTGGATATTCACAAAAAAGGTACAGAAATGATTTTGTGATATAGTCAGTACAAGTGGAGTGCCGCAAGAAACTTGTAGGGAGAGCATTCTCCCCACCTTTGTTTCCTCCCCTCTCCCCCTAATTCTCTGCCTCTCACTCTCCATCCTGCCACCCCTTCTCTTACACTTTTCTCTCTTTCTCCACCCTACCCGAGTTCTCTCTCTCTCAACCTCCCCACCCCAGCTCTCTCTCTCTTACTCTCTCTTTGTGCCCCTATTCCAGCACTCTGTCTGTCTACTCCCCATAACTGAGCTCTTTGCTGGCTTGCCAGGAGTTGCTCTGGGTAGCACGACAGGACTTCCCCTCTACACACACAACCCTGCTCTCGCCAGCTCACCTGGAACCACTCTGAGTGGTGCAGGGAGACCTCCTCCTACCGGACCAATCGCGCCTCTGGCCTGCGCCACCTAAGTCAAGTGCATTCTCTGCACTTGCGCAAAGAACGCTTTTTATTTGGGGAGGAGGAATTCAAAACTCGCTGGTTGGTTTTTTTTTCACTTTTCAAATTTTTCTACAGACCTAGAAGGTCCCCTAAGTCTTCAGAAACATCTGTTAGGGGTGAGTGTGCCCCCTGTCCATGAATTTAGGTATCCGCAGATAGGGGGCAGACATGGGAATTAGATATATAGATATATAGTTCTTAATTATATACCTGAAACTAATATATATATACTTATTTCATTTGTAGTCTGCCTTTCTTGCTGAGGCTGAAGGCAATGTGTATATATATACACACAAATATAGGTTTGCTATTGACCTGCCATTGAGCTGATCATTGTAGTAATGTGTGAACGCATGGAAGGAATTTCATCACAGCTTCGATTTTCTTGTCTTCAGGCAACAGATTTTCCTGGCAAACAAGTTGGCCAGCTTGAAATTTGCTTGGCTTCAGATATGCTCCCATAGTTGCTTGACATGCAGAGTTGCTTGAGCAATGCTTTCATTGCTTTCTCAGTTGTTCCATGTAATCTGAGTCCACCGGAGGTGTTGCACATATGCTTTTAATGTACATTATCATAGCTAGCTATTGTCACACATGTATTTTGCTCACTGTCCCATTGCATCAGGTGATTTGTAGTCTTAAAGTTGCATAAGTGTTTAGTCAAGAAGATGACTTTTACAAGTCAGGTTTTGGAAAAAGTATACAAGGGATTTGGCATGAACACGTCAACATAGGAACGCGGATGTTGGGCAGAAAAGTGTGAATACTGTCATTACAAGAAACTGCAGTGCTTGCTGATGGTGTAATGATAATGAAAAATCTCCCAGTTGAGGGTGAAATGGAGTTGGTCTGCAAAAAGCACAGTGGATTTTAATACCAGCATCATAATTTTTAGTGCAGAATTCAGATCAGCCCAAACTTCAGCTTTCTACTTGTTTGCGCTTCTGGTGTTACTTTGTGTTTTTAACATTGTTGTTAGAGTCACCCTGGCCCTTTTTTATTTTAACACAACTATTCGCTACCTTTCTCCCTTGCAGATCTCAAGGTGACTTACAGTAGGTGATACATAAACGTTCTTAAACAGACATAAACATTCTAAGTAAATAAAATAAATACATTTTTAAGTTCTTAGCTTTGGCCTGGTGTATCTCTCAGTCCATTTTTATGTGTGTGTGTGTGTGTGTGTGTGTGTGTGTGTGTGTGTGTATAAAAAAAACACCTTCTAAATATAAAAAGTTGTGACCTATACTTTAGAAACTCTCCAACTAAAATGTAAGTAACTGTAAACAAACTACTAATAGTGAGGCAAATCTATTGATACTATAACTGATTAAATTGTATATAACAAATCCTTTTGTTTTGCATTTTAGCATTTTGTTTTGCTTTTTAGCATTTTCAGTGGAAGTAAGCTAGCTATTTCCTTTCAGCCCATTCCTGACCTCAAGGGACGAAAGTCCTTTAGAGGCCAAAAGGGGGCTGCGCCGGTGGCCATCCCACTTACGCCGTCCAGGTGGGCTCGGATGCCGGTGGGAGGACCTGGACACCGGTTGGCATCGCCACTCAGGGATGCCGGCTGGGTTTTCTGCCACCGTCCCACTGGCGCAAAGCCCTGGCTGGTGTCCTGGGGGAGCATTCCCAGGAGGTGCCGGGGGGGTGGAGCTGCCAGTAGGCAGCTTCCTGTCACCTTTTGGCCTGGCACACCAGCGTGGAGAACAGCGTTGCTGCATCTGCTTTTTTGCTGGTGCAGCCTTGTTGTTCTCAATGGGGCAAAATGCCCCGTTTAAACATTAAAAAGCCTTCGAAAGGCTTTTTAAAGCCTTTCAGCTGCTGGGAAATGGCTTTGGAGGTGCCATGGCGGTGCCTCGGCCATGCTGTCCCCAGCCACCGAAAGGTCAGGAATGGGCTGTTTGTCGTTAATTGTTTCTGAATGTTTCCGCCACATAAACTAGTCCTGGAAGACTGCTATGTTACTTGAAGGAACCAGCCTTCCCCACCACTTTTTTTTTACATTAGGGAGGTTTGATTGCAAACAAGCACACTTGTTAATATTGAAACTCAGATTTTATTTGAAAGTTTTTTAATATGCAGAAAATATTTCTCTGGAGCCTTTTCTACATATCCATCATCCTTATGAATGTTTCTTCCTCCAGTTATCCACATAAATTACTCCTGCAGTGAACATAACAGTGCAACATGGGAAACGGTTACAATGCAATCCTAAAAAGACTTATACTCTTCTAAGCCCATTACATTCTGTAGACTTAAAAGGGTGTAGCTCTGCTTGGGATTGCACTGTGAAGGACATTCAAGACCTACTAATGTTCTCAGAAGATCTATATCTGAAACTGGTAGAAAATCTGGAAAGAATAGTTCATCTTTGTGAATTTGTTTAGATCTTTCTGTGGCCTTTGACATAGTCACTCTATTCTAATTAATAGTTTGTAATATGGAGTAAATATTTATTAAGGGTGTGGCCCTGTGGTGGTTTTAATCTTTTTTAGTCCAAACATTTTCCATTGCAGAAACTAAAGCAGCAATAGGAGTGCACACTTGATAAATTATTGTTTTAATTCTGTATCAGGATGTTGGGAAGGGCATCACTATCAGTTTATTGAATTGTTGGAAATGTAGTAGCATGAAGTCTCATTGGTTCTATTTCCATTTTCATTAATATATTAGATTATTAATAATATATTAATAATATTAGATCAGATGTCTCCCCATTATTTTGTCTTCTTCTTCTTCCCCGTTATTTTCTTTGGGGCAAAACCAGCAGGTTTTCTAAAGTGGCTGTTTTAAAAAATTATTCAAATTGTGAATTAAATGACCCTTCCCCAGAATGTCAATCTAGTGAGGAACCTCCCACCAACTGAATTTTGGATAAATAGGAATATTTTTATTGTCACAAGTGCATTATGGGATGTCACAGTGTGGAACTAAGCAGTGTGTTACTCTGGTACTGTAAGTCTTGCAGACCAGGGGAACCTTAGGGCACTGAGGGGTTCAGCCTTGTTATATGAGAAACAAGTTGGTTTTAGTGGTCAAAAATATCCTTTGTTAGTTACATCTGGGTCATCAACTATGCCCTCCTTAGCTGTCAGCTAACCTGGCCTTGCTAATGCATTCTTTTGTAATCTTATGACTTACTTTTACACCACATGGCTGTCCATGAAGAATCTTCAGAATCTTCAGTTGATATAAAGCACGGCAGCCTGCTTCTTATCAGGCCAAATAGTTTAATATATTATACCTGTTTCTAAAACACACTAATTAACTACTGACTGCTTTGAGAACCCTTAATGTAGAATAAAGCAGGGTATAAAACCAATTCTTCCTCCTCTTCTTCCTCTTCCTCCTCCTCCTCCAGAATAGGAAACAGAAGGTGCAACCAATATAGGCAGTTTGTGCTCCATTCAATCCACAAGCACCATTTCTGTGCAATCTTCATTCCTTTCAGTACCCAAGCCCCACTGCAATGAATGATGATGGCGCAGTGACAGTGCTTGGTACATAACTTCCTTTCTCTGTTTCCTTTGCCTCCTACTTCTGATGAATGAAATTGCCGGCACATGGAGTTATTCTTTTGGGAAGTTTCAAAACGAACAAAGAAACCCATGATAGTTTCATACTGTGTAATTAGATTCTGCAACATTGCCACAGGATGTGGCTGAGAGGCTCGATGATTTAGCATTTGTCAAAGTACAAATGTCGCATGTATGAAAGACCAAATGATTTGAAATGATGGTTGCACCCCTAGTACATTTCCCCTACAATTGTTCCAATGACTTTAATAAGATTAATCTACAATGAATGATTTGCACCCATATTTTGTGCTTCTTCATGTGACAGGATTAAGGCCAATGTTTTAATCGATTTGTCAGATTGAAATTGAAGGGTCAAATTATTCCTTTTCTCCCCTCCCCCAGAAGAGTGCTAATGTATTATTTCACATCTGCATTGGTTTTATTTGTTTGTTTGTTAGTTTGTTAGTTTTCTATGCTGCTCATTCCTGACCAGGTCAGGCTCTGAGCAGTTCACAACCATTTCAATACAATTTGAAACCATAATTTAAAGATTAAAATTAAGTCTCAATTTATTAAAAACCAGGCACCCTTGACTATAAACATTATAAATAATAAGGGAAATCCAAACAGTTGGAAAGGAACCACACAAGGGGAAGGGAGGCAAGCAAGATGGAAACCATCGCTGTCTTCAACCATATGCCTGGCAGAATAGCTCAGTCCCACAGGCCCTGTGGAATTGTTTCGAGTCCTGCAGGGCCCTGATCTCACTAGGCATGGCATTCCACCAGGCTGGAGCCAGAGCTGAAAAGGCCCTGGCCTTAACTGAGGACAGCCGGATATCCTGATTTTGTTTATTTTAAAATATATGCCTCTTTTCTCTTGCACTGCAGGACTGAAGTCTTAATGCATCTGAGTGCCCTCCTCCCCCCCCTTGGTAGGATTTTGAATATACAGTATTTCTCCTATAGTGCCTGGATTAAATGTTTTAAATACCTTGACATGGAGAAAGGGAGCAGGTGGCAAGTAAAACCATCCTGGCTGAAAGAATTATGCTCCTCTGCCTAGTATGCTCCTCTTATAAACACCCCAGTGTTTATAAGATACTTCAACACCTATCATTCAGAAACTTCTGCAGATCTGGCCAACTCTAGCAAATATATCTGGAGACTCTGAAGCTTGAATTTGTCTGCATCACTGAGAATGGCGATGTGCCATGATGAGGCCTCCATGAATGCCGGTTGAGGTTGATGTATCTGAAAATCATCCAGCACTTTTGGATTTTGGAATGCCTTTTCTGGAGTGACTTCTTGCTGACTTTTAAGAAAGTGGTGAATGGCAAAAGCTACATCACGAGGGAGAAAGAGAAATGTACGGAATCTCCCTCCTCTTTCCAATTGGCTAACTACACTTTCTTCAGCTAATCTTGCCTTAAGTCTTATTCCAAGGGACTGGAGCAACACCTTCCCTGGCTTACTGGCTGGGGATTCCTCTTTTCTGGGATGGTTCCTTGCTGACTTTTAGGAAAGTGGTGAATTCACCAAGACATTTCACCAGAATGTTGGGGATAAGAACATAAAAATATAAGAAAGGCCATGCTGGATCAGACCAAGGTCCATCAGGTCCAGCAGTCTGTTCATGCAGTGGCCAACCAGGTGCCTCTAGGAAGCCCACAAACAAGACAACTGCAGCAGCATTGTCCTGTTTGTATTCCAAAGCACCTAATATAATAGACATGCTCCTCTGATACTGAAGAGTACAGGTATGCATCATGAATAGTAATTATTTTTACTAGTAGCCATGAGCAGCCCTCTCCTCCATGAACATGTCCACTCCCCTCTTAAAGCCTTCCAAGTTGGCAGCCATCACCACATCTTGGGGCAGGGAGTTCCACAATTTAACTTTGAGATGTGTGAAGAAATACTTCCTTTTATCTGGGTTGAATCACCCTCCAGCTTCAGCAGATGACCCCGCGTTCTAGTATTATGAGAGAGGGAGAAAAGCTCCTCCCTGTCCACTCTCTCCATACCATGCATAATTTTATAGACCTCTATCATAACCGCCTTCTTTCCAAGTTAAAAAAAAGCCCTAAGCGTTTATTTTGCATTCTTCCCCCGCCCCCTACTACATATGATTTTGGGAGACACATGAACATTGTCATGATATTCTTTTTTATTGAAACAAATGCTGCTGGGTCTACAAATTTGATCTCAGCAGCAGTGCTGGGTGGAGGGGGTCCCTTGTGGCTGCCCGTTTTCTTTTTTCCCTGAAGAGGGAAACCAGCTGGGAGGGGATTTTTATTACTAAGGCAGCTCATGGGAAAGATGTACTTGCTTTCTCCTCCGGTGCCACTGTTGCAACCAAATTCACAGCCCCGCTAGACTGGATTTCACATTTTAAAAAATCAAGAGCTCATTCTAAAAATAACGTGGCACGCAGCATAGCTGTGTACACCCCAGACTTGCACTGTTTCATTTCCACTGTTATTAGTTGGTAAAATTAAATAAGAAAGGAACAGTATAGTCTCGGTATTTGCCACACGAGCATGTAAACATTTACCAAACCAAACATGCTGATGTTGCAAAGCATGACTTTAAACCAGCACTGCAGTATAGCTCAGGGGTAACCTCTCTCTCCCTCTTTGAATTGCTGTACGAGCTCTGTTTCTCAAATCAACATCTCCATGTTGATCTCCCTAGGAAACTTAGAACTGCTTTAGCCCACGTGTGGACTTTTCCAGCAATGGCTCCAGGGTTATGGAATGGTTTGCCACAGAAGGTCAGGAGCCTTTTGGTTCTTCTGGCCTTCAGGACGTTTTGTAAGGTGTTGTTCAGGAGGGTTTAATTGGCAGAGGTTTTATTGTTGATTCATGTATGTTTTATTGCTTACCAAGAGTTATAATCGTTGATATTTGTCCACCAAGCATTATTGCCACTGTGCTCCCTGCCCCCCTCACAAGCCATTTTCCTGCACTAATATAGCACAGGAATGGGAGTTATTTCCCCATTTTTGCTGTTCCACGAGGAGTATTCTGTGCATGTGAAGTGGCAAAAACGAGGAAATACCCTGAGAACTGTTTCAGCAAGTGAAAATGGTATGGGGGGAGGCAGGAGCCCTTCCTCTCCCGACGGTGGAACTCCGAGCCCAAATGGCGTCTGCTTTATTTTTTAACAAACAGTTCTCTGCAGCTGCTGTGTGGCGGTGAGGAAATCCAACTCTTTAAAAACCTGCACATCTAGTTTAGCCCTGTAGTGTGTGGTTTCCTCTATCATTTCCCCTTAATAGTCACACAGTTCTGTAATGGGCATGCTTTCCTGAATGGAACATCCTCCAAGCTGACTGTCCTAGGATCCGTGGTTAAATGTGTTAAAGTAGTCAAGTTATCAGAATGTTCATGAGCCATTTGTGTTGGCAGAAGAACCATTTTTCAGTAGGTGGTGTTAAGCATTGTGGTATTTAGCAACCCATCTGCCCATGTTTGTATGTTTCTGGTAGCAGATTGTTGATTCCTGAATTGTCCTTAACCTTGTTGTACTTTAAACGTGATCCAAGTGTTCTAATCAACATGTTTGACATAAGCAAGAAAAGCAAATTCAATTATAGCTGAAGCTAAGACTTTTGGAAGAAATATTTCGATTCAGAAATAAATTGTAACCCTTATGGAATTGATCACTGGACATATCAATTGGTGTGGTTTTACTAGGATTGCTAAATGTGGCTACTGCAAAAAAAATCCTTACAGATTATTATAGGGAAATCCTGACATCTGAAAAATCCAATATTCATGGGTTCTTCTTTGCCAAAACCACATTAAGGATAGGGAGACATTGAATTTTGCAAGTGATGTGGCTATATAAACATCCGGGAATTGCTAAAGAAATGGTGGAACTTTCGAAGAAAAGTGGGGATTCTTAATCAGGGTTTCCTTCAGGTTTAGAGCACCAGTTTGTAAGGGGAAAACTAGCGCAGGTTAAAGGTTCCTGCATTTGTATGCCTCAGGTAACCGGGATTTGTTCATTCTGCTCTGCTCAAGAGGGGAGAGGGAAGGAGCACGGTGCAGGAGTTTGGAATCAAAGTCAGATTCACATGGTGCCTGAATCCACCCTCTGCCAGACTGAGTTCTAGAGTTCAGACAGACGTCTTCCAGTGGGCATGGTATTTGGCTCACACCAAAATTTCACACCTCTGACCATGCCCAGCTTCAATACCCATTAAAAGAGCAAGAACAGAAGCCTACCCTAGAACTTCTTCAGGTGTTGAAAAGATATTATCAGCCTTTTCCCTGCTATGTTAATAAAAGAAGAAAATTATCACTTTTCACATTTTAGTGCCAACAGTATCCTATTTCGCTGTCTATAATGCAGGTCAGGGAATTTCAAATGGCACCTTGGCCCACCATGACATGGGTCCATGCAATCTTTAGCAATGTCATTCCCGTCTGACTTGAAAAACACTGTAAATATCATGTGTGTGTAAAATTATGACTCGATAATGCCGTCAATTAGAATGTGGTGTGATACAAGGTTTTCTGTCACAAAAGCTGTGATTCTTAAACTAGGTGTATATAGATTAAATCTGCCTTGCAGATAGATATGTTCAAAAAAGATGCTTTCCTGTGAAAAAAATGTACTAGTCCATACCTGTGTTAGTCATTTGTGACCTGGAATAAAAGGAAGAATAAATGTTTTATGCAACGTCCTTGGGAACAGGTAATGATTATTTTTTGTCAAACAAGTTGTTGCTTACAAATATAGTTAAAAGCTGCCTAATCTTGTGGACTATGCCATCATAAAACAGAATACTTAAGTTTAATTTGTGGTTGTATATGGTATGCTTTTTGACTTTTTACATGCAATTTAAGTGAAATAAATGTGCAGTTTTCAAAACACTCATCTCTTGAGACAAGTCCTGTCTGGAAGTTTTGTACAATATGCTGTGTTGCTTTCCATAGAGATGTTGGATGCATTTCTCTGGAGTTTTGTTTTATAGTTCTGTGCTCTTCTTAAATATCATAGCTGCTGGGGCTGTGAATTAAGAGTCAACCAGCAAAGGGCAGAGACAAGAATGCCATACTTGCAAATTCCCTGGCTGCTGGTCTCACCCTCTACAGACCAAAACAAAGGGCCAAAGTATTCCCTCAGTTATAGCCAGCTAGCTTGACACCAGAGATGAATTTTCTCTCTGAAAGAGGAGGAGGGAGGGGAAAAACAACAACAGAGAATTCAGTCGAAGGACTAAACCATAACAGACATGGGGGAAAAGAAACAAGAAATCACCAGAAAGGAGAGATTCAAAACGAAATGGAAAAGTAGGAAAGAAACAAAGAAAGATGCATCAAAACTTGGACAGGTGGGTAAATGACTAATGAAATGGGCTGTTGAATGTCTGCAGTTTCCAAAAGTTCCTAATCTTGACCAAAAATTCTCACATCTTAACTCCAGGGTTTGTGACTGTGTGTTTCTGCTGTTTTTAAAGAAGGCATGCAATTTAAAATGAAAAAGGTTCACAGACCTTTGCTCTGGGAACTGCAGGACAATTTAGTGCCGGTCACAAACTGTTTAAAAGTCGCAAAACTTTTATGTTGTCTTATTTAAAAAAAACAACAACGTTTTTCTATTGGTGGAAATCAGATGTGATGAGATAAATAACTGCCAAATTGCTTGCAGAGGATAGTCAGGAACAGAGAGTATTCTGTTTGGTCAGACAGCATATTTAGTTTTGCAATAGGAATTGTACATGAAAGGGGGGAAAAACCCAGAACCATGGCAGAATTTAACAGGCTACTGATTTATGCCAGTTCAATTTCATAAAATTATACAGTTCAAAGATTTAAAATATTCAGTGCCTGGCTGAAAAACTACAAAATACTGAGAAATGAGATAGGAGCTGCTTTTTGGTGCAAATAAAATAGAAGAGAGATGTGTCTACAGTAACAGTTCTCTTACGCCTACACTGACAGCCTATTTACTTCAATGCATGCAACAAACTGGCACGCTTTGTGCTGAAGCAGGGGCATTTAGACAGTGCCCCTCCCAGCAGGTTAAATGCATGCTGATAGGAACTGGTGCTTGAGAAATCTGTGCACCTTTGTTTTGGGTTCTATACCATTCCCGCTTTGGTGGCCCTGACTGGGCAGAAAGTTGGGATATAAGCATTGTAAACAGGGCCGGAGCCAGTTATTTTTGCATCCTAGGCAAGGCTAACAACGTGTGCCTCCCCATTGCTAACCAATTTTTAAAAACAGATGTCTTGCAGAAAAATAAAAGCACTTTTTTATGAGACGTTATAATTAATTATATTCCATAGCACTGTTGTGGTACTTATCTTAAAATTAATATATATATATAAATTGTCAGTTGCATTTTTTAAAGAAATGAATCTGTTTAAAATTGTGCCCCTCAGGCCAGTTCTGCGCCCCTCTGAGGTCTGTGCCCTAGGCGACTGCCTAGTTTGCCTAATGGTAGCACTGACCTTGATTGTAAATAAATACATTGCCAGTGTGTAAGCATTATACAAACGCAGCATTTCCCATTTTGAGAGTTGCTCTTTTCAGTGATAGTTTAATTTTTGCAATACCCTAATGAGGCTAGAGCCCCGTGGCGCAGAGTGGTAAGCTGCAGTACTGAGTTCGATCCCAACAGAAGTTGGTTTCAGGTAGCCGGCTCAAGGTTGACTCAGCCTTCCATCCTTCCAAGGTCTGTTAAATGAGTACCCAGCTTGCTGGGGGTAAAGGGAAGATGACTGGGGAAGGCACTGGCAAACTACCCCGTAAACAAAGTCTGCCTAGAAAACGGGATGTGACGTCACCCCATGGGTCAGGAATGACCCGGTGCTTGCACAGGGGACCTTTACCTTTTTTAATGAGGCTATGTGAACCAGCCTGGGCCCTTGTATGAATGCTGTTGTCACTCCAGTACTGGAGTAATTATGCTTAATTTTACTGAGCAGATGCAGTTCATTTAACCCACATGGAAACATTATACTACCATCCTGGTAGCTTGTCTGCAGAACGCTCTTGATTCATCTAAAAGTGATGCAGTACAGTGAGCGTGTGGTGGGACAAAAGCTGGTGTAGAGAGTGTTCGGGTCCTTGAGAAGTACTACTGTTGTTGGTGCCTGCACCTCTTGAGTCCACTACAGTGAGTACAGTGTGAGAGGACCAAAGTCACCCAGCAAGCTTCTTGGATGAGTGGGGGATCCCATCCCCAGTCTTACTCTGACTTCTATACCACACTGGGTATCTCCTGTAATGGTAGAAGGGGAAGCAAATGTATTCATATGGGAATGTGCCAGCCTAGGGGCCATGGCCAATTGTAGAATGAAGGCAACAAAACAAACAAAGTTAAAATGAGATAGAAGAGGAGGTATGGTCTGGAATGGAAAAGTGAAGAGCCTTGAATAGAAATATGCTTGTAGGCCTGATATGCATGATCATTCCACTTAAAAATGGAAAGACTGCATGAATTGGGCCTTTGAATATATACCTGCATGCAGGCAGCTAACATTACAAATTACCTTGCATACCAGAGGGAAAGGAATGCTTGCTTGTCCGCCATATGTTTAATATATAGTATCCCTGCATGGATGACTTGTAAACTAGCTCTCATTTAGCTTTAGTGATTGAAAGAACTCCACCCTCTTGATGCACAATTAACATGGTCTTGGAGAAGTTTCAGAGAAAACTTAGTGTTTGTTTCTGTTCCTAAGAGTTGTTATAGGCTCAGAAAGACCCAGAATTTCTTTGCTGTTGCTAGATTTCTGCTGTTAGTTTGACTGCTGTCCATCCATTCCTCAAATTTACTAAGTTGCAGGGAGAAGGGGAAATTGCTAGCAGAGGTCTGGGCACAGCCAAGGATTTCTCTTGGGTGGGTCTTTCTGACATTATGATTACAAGACTGCTGGAAATCAGTGGTTTATCCTAATTTCTCATAGGTCTTGTCTAGTTATGGTTCCTGAGCATGTTTGGTACCTCTGTTGATAATTAGACATGCTAAGAACTTTACGGCAAACATATTTGGAAGGCAAACATAATTTTTGACAGCAACAGTGTTATGATATGGACTGCTTGTATCTTGGACTGGTCATGGCAACCCCAGTCCATGTGTGCTCCCGCCTCTCCAGATCGAGCGGCGAGCCTAAAGCCTCCTGGAGAGGAGCGTTCTGTCATCCCGCAAGCCGGCAGTCAAGGAATGGAGGCCAGGTCAACCCCCAGCGAACCAGAGGGAGTCCACCGGTTGTAGTGCCCCCGTTCCAATGGAAGCCATATCACTGGGAACTGACAGCACACAAACAACGGCAGGACGTCCCCCCCCTCGGAGCTGATCGCCTTAATCAGCCCCGCATTAAGAGATGTTGAGACAAACAAATAAACTTTATCCCTCTGGCTATGCAAAGGAATGCCTTCCCGGACATCGCGATGTGCAACCAGTGTATGAGCAGCAAAACCCATCAGCAAGAATATCCTGATCCCCCTAGGGTTGCGCAAATCAGGAGACAGCATAGTTTTCCAAATTGTCATATCTCACACCCCAGGAAGCCGATTGTTAATCCTTTTGTCACCTTTTGTCTTAGCTTGGGAACCGTGAGGGTAATCTCATCACCCTCCCCCATCGGACAATAGTATAACTGGGGTCCCAGAGATCCATGCCTTACCTTAGGTCTTCTCTTGGCATTCTGGCTGTCACTCTGTGTGTGGAGCTTTGCCTAGCTCACCCCCACTCTCCCCCCTCCCTGGGTACCCCTCCACTCTGCCTATTCTTTCCAGTGTTTTAGTCCATGGAACTTAGGACACCTACCTCTACAGGACAGGTAACGTATCGCCCATCATCGATCCCTGCCACATGGGCGACCGTCCCTTGTCTTCTCCCTTTTGCTCTTAGCCTCTGTATGAACATTGTTTTTATTATATTTGTATGCTTGTGTACATACCTAATTGACTAAGTAAAA
Organism: Euleptes europaea; assembly: GCF_029931775.1. NCBI lineage: Eukaryota > Metazoa > Chordata > Lepidosauria > Squamata > Sphaerodactylidae > Euleptes > Euleptes europaea. The sequence continues at coordinate 37,178,540 of NC_079316.1, forward strand.
TCTTTAACCTGAACTCATTTGCCTTCGTCTTGCCTATTGAATCTCGGATTGGACTCCTGTAAACATTGGTTAAACGATCCCAGGTTATGCCCACTGCTGGTTATTGAATGCTAATTTCCCCATATATTTCATAACCAAGCAATTCAAACAGTCCCATTTGAAACAATCTTTGGATTGACTTATTTCACCTGTGCTACTTGCTTTCCAAGTGGAGCATGATGCTGAGCAGCTTTGTGGCTGTGCCGTAGCTGTGATGATGGAGTTTTATTGCCTCCAGCCTTGTGGCCATTTTTGCACTTGCAAAGGAAGTGAAATGGATTTTCCTCCAAGTTCATGGTTGGGTCAAGTAATTTAAAGACTCTGGGAGGTGGAAAACTATGTCTTCCGTGGGACTGTGTAACAAGGCATGTGCACAAACTGCTGCAGATTCAGGCAGATAGGCAGCCATCAATGTTGATGTTATCAGGCAAACATCAATTAGTCTCAATACAATCTTCATCTATGATTGCTCTTCTTCATTTAAATAATTGTGGAGCACCATGAGGCAGCACCGTTGGGGGGGCAGTTAATATGCACTATGTATGACTGTCTGTATATATAAAAAATAGCCCTAAGGAACTGGCTTAAGTTGTGCTGCTCACAAACAACCTGAACTGTCAGATGAAAAAAGTGCTTCCTGGTCAGTGCTCACATCTCTATGAATAATACTGAACTTCTGAAATAACTCTTCATGTTCCAGATTCTTCACCGCAGGCAGGAATAGTAGAAAGTTAAAATGAGCACACTGCTTCCGCCAGCTTTCTCTGCTGCCAGCCCTCTTCTCTCCCCTTCCTTGAATCTTGATACGTTTGGTATAGAGGAGGAGTAGGAAAACCAGCCTAAGGGAGGGCTGCCTCTAGTGAAGAGTTGATATCAAGCTGATATTCAGAGGAGGGTTGGATTCACCTCCTGACTAAGGATTTAGAACTAGGTTAATTTGTATTCCCAACTCTCAGTTTCCAAGATTTGCTGCCATATTCAGCTTGACATGTATTAATAATATTTGTACTCATCTTTGCAAGAAACAAACATATATGTAAAAATAAAATAATGTTCTGCTGATTCTTCAGGTTTCTTTAGCTGTATCAGCTCGTTTGTGAAAGTCCTTTTTTAAAATATAAAGTAGGTGATACTTCATGGTTGAGTCTGAATATAGCTTGGGTAGCTTTTTTTCATACTTTGAAAGCAAATATGATCTTACATTGCGTTGACATGTTGACCCAAATTAAATGATGCAGATATAATACTGTGTAATAAATGCAGTCAGCTTACAAGCACCAGTGGGGAAGAAAACGGCCTCTTATCTAAGTGGAGACAATTTATATCAGCAAGGATATGGGGAAAATGATTAAATCTGACCACAAAGAAACATTGTTGCAGTTGATTTGGTTTATTTAGAAACTGTCATAAGCATGGGCCTGCCTGTTTGGCAGCTGTTTGCAATTTTGTTTGTCTTTTTTCTTCTTGCAAAAGGATTTCTTTCTGCATTCACATTGCAAATTATAATCAGTGTACTCCCGATGGTTTGTGGAATTCGTCTTCATTTAATCTAGTGTGATAAAATAATTAGGGATCTGTATTTTAGGACAAAGGCATATAATTCCCTCAATACAGGCAAAAGAACAGTGACACTTTGTGGTTAGCCTAGGGGATGTGTGAGAAGAGACTGGTGTGTGTCTTATCTGGAAACGAGAAGGAATGTGTTAACTGTACGTTCGAAACTTTGATCGTGAGCACAGTTTATCAGTTTAATTGTCTTGGGAAAATATAATGCATTCTTTTGAGTTAAAAACAGAGTGGGTTGCAGCAGAACAGTTTTCTGCAGCAGTCCTAGCTTGCATATAATATCTAGTTCTATTCACCCTGAGTCTGGCTTTAGTTGGGAAGGGCGGGATAAAAATATAGTAAATAAAATAAATAGATCTGGAAAGGACCATACAGGCCATCTACTCCAACTCCCTGCTCAATGCAGAATCAGCCTAAAGCATCCCTGATAAGTGTTCATCCAGCCGCTGATTGAAAACTGCCAGTGAAGGGGAGCTCACCACCTCTGTAGGCAGCTGATTCCAGCTGAACTACTCTTACTGTAAAAACATTTTTCCTAATGTCCAGCAAGTACCTTTCCACTTGTAATTTATACCCATTATTTAAGTCGAACCTGCCAAATGCCAGATGCTCCTTAATTTGAGCATATTTTCCAAATGTTCCATATCTAGAAATAAGCCCAAGTTAAGAGAGAGATTTTCTTCTCTCACATTACAAAAGTTTTGATTCCTCTTAATTAAATTTTCTTTAGACGATAAATTTGTGAGTATGTATTTGCTGCATCGCAGCAACATCCTAGCATACAATACTGTGAACCTATGGTAATCTTTCAAGGCTATGTTCAAATCCTCTTCTCGGGTCATTTTGGTCATGGGTCTGATGAGGACCACCTTATAACTTGCTCTGCGTGTTTTGCTCACCTGTCCTGAAATGGGTGGAGCTCTGCTGGATTATCCTTCTGTTATTTCTCTCACTGGAGTTCAGTTTAAATCAAAACACCTGGGAATACATAAGAGCCAAATAAGGGTACATTTACCGGATCCATCTTAGGGGTGTTTTTTGTGGGGTTGTTTGCCATATGTAATGAGTCAAGGATCTCTGATGAGTGAATATATGATGTCAGATCCTGTAACATCACTCATTCTTTAGCTCCGGATCAAAATTCCAAGGGAAGTTTGTTTCTCTGCTGAGCATTGACAAATAGCTTGACAATGACACTTCTTAATTGCAGATCAAATGAGATTGGGGTTGGGCTGTCAGGTGCAAAACAGGGAAGACTCATCTCAAATTCAGGTAGTTTTTGTAGGAGTTTGATGCTTAGGCCTTTGCTCTCAGTTCAAAAGGTAACATCTGTTGCTGAACATTCCCAGTCTAGTACAACTGAATTCTTTCTTAGTTCTATAGAGTCAGAATCACATGAGCATTTCTGTGACCATGTGATTGTCTTTAGTGGTATACACACACAGGGCTGACTGAAACATGCTCGCCTAACCAGTTGAGTCAAAAGTCAGTTGCTACTCTGAGTTCCTCATCTCCTGTCATCTGAATTTCATTTTTGTTCAGCATTGCCTTGATTGGCTACACTGTTTCTTGGTCTATTTCATTACCTTCCCTAGAGTCTTCCTACCACCCTCTGGGCAAAGCCTGTTATCCCTGCTACCAACCTAGCTCAGCCTACACTGAATCGGTTTTCCTCTGCAATTGCTTCACTCTCTGGTCTCTGTAGAGTTTCTCGACTATGAACTCATCATTCCTTGAGGATATCATTACTTGGATAAAAGTGGATCACACATTAGACCATAGTTACCAGCGCTGCCAGTGTGGTGTAGTGGTTAACAGCAGCGAACTCTAATCTGGAGAACTGGGTTTGGTTCCCCACTCCTCCACATGAAGCCTGCTGGGTGACCTTGGGCCAGTCACAGTTCATAAGAACATAAGAAAGGCCCTGCTGGATCAGACCAAGGCCCATCAAGTCCAGCAGTCTGTTCACACAGTAGCCAACCAGGTGCCTCCAGGAAGCCACTAACAAGATGAGTGCAGCAGCACCATCCTGCCTGTGTTCCACCGCACCTAAAATAATAGGCATGCTCCTCTGATACTAGAGAGAATAGGTATGCAGCATGACTAATATCCATTCTAACTAACAGCCATGAATACCCCTCTCCTCCATGAATATGTCCACTCCCCTCTTAAAGCCCTCCAAGCTGGCAGCCATCACCACATCCTGGGGCAGGGAGTTCCACAATTTAACGATGCGTTGTGTAAAAAAGTACTTCCTCTTATCTGTTTTGAATCTCTCACCCTCCAGCTTTAGCAGATGACCCCGTGTTCTAGTATTATGGGAGAGGGAGAAAAACTTCTCCCTGTCCACTCTCTCCAAACCATGCATAATTTTATAGACCTCTATCATGTCTCCCCTCAGCCGCCTTCTTTCCAAGCTAAACAGCCCTAAGCGTCTTAACCACTCCCCATAGGACAGTTGCTCTAGTCCCCCAAATCATTTTGGTTGCTCTTTTCTGCACCTTCTCAAGCTCTGTGATATCCTTTTTGAGGTGTGGTGACCAGAACTGTACACAGTATTCCAAGTGTGGTCTCACCATAGATTTGTACAAGGGCAGTATGATATCAGCAGTTTATTCTCTATTCCTCGTCTAATTATAGCCAGCATGGAATTTGCCTTTTTTACAGCAGCTGCACACTGGGTTGACATCTTCATTGAGCTATCCACTACCACCCCAAGATCCCTTTCTTGGTCTGTCGCTGTCAGCACAGATCCCATCAGTGTATATGTGAAGTTGGGATTTTTTGTCCCAATATGCATCACTTTACACTTACTCACATTGAATCTCATTTTCCATTTTAATGCCCATTCTTCCAATATGCAGAGATCCTTCTGGAGCTCTTCACAGTCCGATTTTGTTTTAACCACCCTAAATAATTTGGTGTCATCTGCAAACTTGGCTACTTCACTGTTTAACCCCAACTCCAGGTCATTGATGAACAGGTTGAAAAGCACCGGTCCCAACACTGATCTCTGAGGCACCTTTTTTATATTACGCGCCAGCAGTCTGGTTCCATCCTGGTTCAAGTGGAGCCCATCCTTTTTGTATAGGCCCGGCTTGTCCCAAAATGTTGCCCAGTTCCTTACAAATCTAAAGCCCTTTTCCCTGCACCACCGTCTCATCCACACATTGAGACTCACCAACTGTGCCTGCCTAGCTGGTCCTGCACGTGGAACAGGTAGCATTTCTGAGAAAGCTACCTTGGAGGTCCTGGCTTTTAGTCTACTGCCTAGCAACCTAAATTTGGATTCCAAGACCTCCGGACTACCTTTCCCCACGTTGTTGGTGCCAACATGCACCACAACCACTGGCTCCTCCCCAGTACTACCTACCAGACTACCTATATGATGGGTAATGTCGGCAACCTTTGTACCAGGCAGGCAAGTCACCATGCGGTCCATGCACCCACCAGAAACCCAGCTATCTACATTCCTAAGGATTGAATACCCCACTACAAGAAGCCCCCCTCCCCTCTGAGGCATATCCTTGGTACGAGAGGATATCTGTTCATCCCCCAAGGAAGAGGTCCCTTCTAAGGTACCACATTCCCCTACCTCAGTGAGATGGACTTCTTCCCCAAGGGCTCCATCATGCATGACTGGCAGGTTGCTGTCACTTTGGGACTGGGATGTGACTATTTCATCTCCGGAGTCCTTAGTCACCTCTCTCTCTGCCTGCCTCAGCTCCTCCAGTTGAGCTACCTTTCCCTCGAGGAAGTGAACTCACTTCCTGAGAGCCAGGAGCTCCCTGCACCGAGCGCACACCTACGACTTCTGTCCAGCAGGCAGATAATCATACATGTGACACTCCATGCAGCACACTGGATAGCCCCCCGACCCCTGCCGGCTTTCTACCTTCATAACTGGTATTTTTGGTGGTTCTGGATTGCAGCATCTCTCTGAAAAGACTGCATAGATTTCTGCTGGCTGGCCAACCCTTTTCTTGCTGACTCACTTGGTAGAGGAAGAACTTGTATCTTTTGATCCTTAGAGAGGTAATATTTTCTTCCTTTTTCTTATTTGGAATCCTAGCAAGTGCAGTGACAAGTTTTCTCTGCCATCCCTGAAGGTGACGTTCAATATTGTCTTCTTGTACACTTGCTTCCTGTCCAGCATCAGGTGTGTTCTTCCTGGGCCGCTGACCTCTGCTACATCCTCTCCTGGTGGCTGGCACTCTTTTAAGATTAGCCTGCCTGGAGTTTGCTTAGCTTACTAAGGGGAAACGCCTAGCCCTGTGGCAGCTTCCAGGCTGAAACCGTAAGTCAACCTGTTGAAACATAGCAGCTTACTGCAACATACCTAATTAACATTGGCTGCTCCAGCCAGAACTCGCTATTAATGTAATATAACCTAATAAAGGGTAATACATTTCACATTGCATCATGCATACATCTAACACTATTCATATAATACTGTCAGCATAATTAACCTTGTAAAGTATTTCAAATTAATTGACACAATAGAAACAGGGTAAAATATCATGGGTGGTAAAATAATCTTTCTCCAATCAGAGTAGTTTATGGTTTGGCAGGGGGTTAGGAAAATTTCAGTGTGCGTTTAAATTTATTAGACTAATTTATATTTCTTTCAAAGCTCCTTATTCCATCTCCTGCTTTAGGAAAGATGAGAAGGTGTTGGTTCTGAAAAGTTTTTTAAGAAGTTTTTTAAGAAGTGTAGGCGACATGTGGCTTCCATCTTGGGCAGAATTCGTTGAGCTGTGTAGCTCCTAGATTGTGGGAGCAATCCTAGGCAGGTCTACCTGGAAGTAAGTCCCCTGTTATTCAATGAAGCTTACTTCCAGGAATGTGTCCTTAGAATTGCAGCCCATGCCACCCACACTGTTATTTCAGATTATTGGTTCTGCCTTTTTGTTGATCAACATGTGATAGAGCTGTAGTGGTTTTTCCATTCAGCTTCCATACACCACTATATCACACAAAGTGGGTAATGAATAAATAAACTCGAGTATGTCTCTGTGGTGGTATAGGTAAGATGGAATTAGCTTGCTGCTTGCCACATTTGCGTAATTTGGTGGGGTGTGGGAGGAAGTAGATCTTAAGCTGGAGTCTTCCACAATCCAAAAACTTCTAGCTGTGGCCCTGAAAGGTGGTGCAATAAAGCTATCCAAAAAGAGAAGAAATCTTCAGCTTAGCCCTGTGGAGTGAGAGCTGCCTTCAAAATAACCTAATGTGCTGAAGACTTCTCCATCCTTGAAGTGTGAAATGGGAAGTTTCCCCCTATTTCACCAACGACAATACTGTCATTTAGCTGTTCTTACAGGTAAAACATTTTCTCAGCGTTCTTGGCTATCAAATAGTATATTTGAGTTATATGAAAGAATATGAGGAAAAATGTAGCAGGGAAGGAAAGCTTTGTTGGAATACAATGGCCGATCTGTGCTTTCAGAATGTGGAACAAATTATCTAATTATCCAATAATCAGTTCTGTTTCTTCATCAACCTGTAATAGAGGTGTAAGTGCTGGAACCAGGGATGAAATGTCTGACAGCAGTGCAGAGTATGTTTAAATCAGAACTACATGACATGCCCACTTTGCTGATCTCCTGTCTTTCTCAGTTGGCATCGTTTAGTCCAGGGGTATCGAACTCAATTGTTACGAGAGCTGCATATGACATAAATGTCACTTGGTCAGGCCGGCCATGCCTCTCTAGCCCAGCTCGAGAGAGGGGAGGATGTCTGCCTAAGCTGGCTTGTAGTTTCTGCAAACTCAGAAGACTCCCTTAGGTATGGGGGAAAATGGGGTTTTGTAAATTAATAAAAAGCAAGTTCCCATCCCACATTGTTTATTTCTAGGCAGGTCCCACGATCCATGGGATAGTCCTTTTTGGTGGTCAAAAAAGACCCCTTCATTCTCTTTTCATTACCTGAAAATCTTGTTGTGTCCAACCCACAAGATCCAGAAAATAAGAAGGCCAGGGAGAGAGAATGGTGAGTAGGCACAAATGCATTCTTAAAAAACTCTCTGGTCTTAGTACTTTTCAATGGAGTCTAGAGAGCCAGCATGGTGTAGTGATTAAGAGTGGTGGTTTGGAGCGGTGGAGTCTGATCTGTAGAACTGGGTTTGATTCCCCACTCCTCCACATGAGCGGCGGAGGCTAATCTGGTGAACCGGGTGGGTTTCCCCACACCTCCACATGAAGCCAGATGGGTGACCTTGGGGCTAGTCACAGCTCTTAGAGCTTTCTCAGCCCCACCTACCTCCCAGGGTGTCTGTTGTGGGGAGAGGAAGGAAAGGAGATTGTAAGCCGGTTTGATTCTTCCTTAAGTGGTAGAGAAAGTCGGCATATAAAAACCAACTCTTCTTCTTCTTTAACCCCATAACTGAAATATGTATCTGCCATAGCAAGCATTAATAGCCTGACATAACTAAAATGAGTAACTGCCTTTCTGTTGTTAAGCAGTAGTAATGCATCTTCTTAGGACTGCCATGTGAGCCAGCAGTCTCTCTGCTCCTTCTCTTCAACGGGTCTGACACCTGGTGTCATATCCAGTCTTGACTTTGCTAATGCTGTTTAACCTACATGTTTGTACTCTTTGGGATCAGAGAAAGCATGTTGTTGTTGTTGTTTTTGCAAGTGTAACTCACCATTTAATAGTGTAGTCAGACGTCCAGTTGTGATAATTTAATAGTTTACTTTTTCATTCTCTCATCTTTGATAGATTACTGAACAAATAACACTACAACTAGGGAAAGGAGAAGAGCCCAGAGGGAAAAAGAATACAATAAAGGGGGGTTGGTAAAAAATAAAAATAAAAAAGCCAAAGGTGGCCACCGAGAAACCAAGGAGCAAGGAAGGAAAAGGGTTAAGAAGAGGGGCAAAGACTGAAAACCCATCAGGATTTGATCACAAGTAATGGGACAGTGTGATTCTGTATGACTCTCCTTTGTATTGTAAAGTATGCTTTTTCAGCTTGTTGTCTGAGAACCTGTCCACAAAACTTAACCAACTGTTTGCATTTATATTGATGTACATTGTACTGTAGTTGAGATAGAGATGTAAAATGTCCAGAAATTTTAAAGCCCAGGAAGAAATGGAAGTTGGTGTGTGTGTGTGTACAAATTGAAATATATACATATAGGTTTCCTAGCAAACCTAAACTCTTTTTTTTGGGGGGGGGGCATTTTTTAAAAATCCATTCCCCTCACCCCATATATTAGCATCTCTAATCTGAGCTAATTTAGTTCTCTGTGTTTTACGCGAACATGTTTTCACTTCTTTTAACACTAGTTTCAAAAGACTTCAGGAGTATGAACTGATTTAAATTGTAGTCCTGACTCCTAAGAACACTTTGTTGGTGTTATCTGTAGTTGTCTCTAACAGGCTCTTGCCCAGTGAGGAATCTACACATGGCAAGGCATAGAATTAAAAAACCCATACTATGTACACTGGCCTCAGTGTGTGCACATACCATCATTAGTTATTGCATGGACTATGGACATATTCTATGTGTTTAGTCTGAAGCACACCATAGGGAATTTAAATGACTCCCTGCCAGACTTGCTATTTTTTCCATCTCTGTGTGTGAAACTTTCCATTTTAAAAGCATTTTTCCATGGGAAATTTGTGAAGCAGCCATGAGTGATTTCCACAATGAACTTAGGAGCCAAACTATGCTCTCAGAAATATAGTCTGTAGTTTTTCTGTAGTACTTCATATTGTAGCCCAGTTAAGTCACTCAAAGTACAGCTCTATGTATGTAGAGAGCAGCAAAATTGTGCACCCTGCTTTCCTCCTGGACATCTCTCCATACAGGTGAATGTAATGTAGGGAGCCCTACATCCATACATGTGTACACCCATGGTTTTTGCATGCAAAATCAAAAGCACTACAGAGAGCATGACTCTGGTCAACTCTATGCATGTAGAGTGAATATGAACAGGGCTGGTGTCTGAAGAATTGTTTCTGAATGTTCACATGCAGTAGAAAAACAAAAATCCCTACACACTGAAAGATAGTATGTCATAAAGACAGGTCCTAATCAAACTTCTTCCTAAAATGCTAGCCTTTTGTGCCCCATGGCGCAGAGTGGTAAGCTGCAGTACTGCAGTCCAAGCTCTGCTCACGACCTGAGTTCGATCCCGATGGAAGTCGGTTTCAGGTAGCCGGCTCAAGGTTGACTCAGCCTTCCATCCTCCCGACGTCGGTAAAATGAGCACCCAGCTTGCTGGGGATAAAGGGAAGATGATCAGGGAAGGCACTGGCAAACCACCCCATAAACAAAGTCTGCCTAGTAAACATTGGGATGTGTCATCACCCCATGGGTCAGGAATGACCCGGTGCTTGCACAGGGGACCTTTACCTTTTACCTTAATTTTTATGTACTGTAGAGCATTTAAGCAAGTGATCTCTTACACGTGTCCTGAAGTGATACTATCCAGAAATAAGAGTAAAGGTAAAGGTAAAGGTTCCCTGTGCACGCACCGGGTCATTCTTGACCCATGGGGTGATGTCACATCCCAACATTTTCTAGGCAGACTTCGTTTACGGGGTGGTTTGCCAGTGCCTTCCCCAGTCATCTTCCCTTTACCCCCAGCAAGCTGGGTACTCATTTTACCGACCTCGGATGGATGGAAGGCTGAGTCAACCTTGAGCCAGCTACCTGAAACCAGCTTCCGTCAGGATCGAACTCAGGTCGTGAGCAAAGCTTTGGACTGCAATACTGCAGTTTACCACTCTGTGCCACGGGGCTCCTAGAAATAAGAGTACTATGTGATATTTTGGGGCTCTAATAGACAGTTAAGGTGGCCAGTGCCATTATGAATTTGCTGAACAGGAAGAGGCTTGTACTAGTACAGCAGACAGACTGATGGCTATCAGAAACCTTTTACAGTTGCTAATTTTTAACAAAATTATTTTGAAGGCATGGGCATATATATACTCTTCCCTCTTTCCTTGCTATATATATACATGAAATGCAAAGCAAGGGAAGAGTGATGATTATTCTAGAGAACAGCCTAGTTTGGGCTTAAGCACTGTGTGGGTTAAGTTCACATAGCTTGGCAGGAAGCATGTTTGTTTCTTTTGGTTAGCATTCTGAGAAATGTGCTCCCCGTAGTCATTTGCAACTGGTGTGGTGAGGAAGTAATATCGATTTCTGAAGGTGAATACCTATTGTTTAAAACGGCATTGGATTTTATACATAGCAAGTCCAGCATGATCTATTTACGTCAATAAGGTGACTTTAGCTAACATAAGCATTGTAAGAGAGATTCAAAACAGATAAAAGGAAGTATTTCTTTACACAACACACAGTTAAATTGTGGAACTCCCTGCCCCAGGATGTGGTGATGGCTGCCAACTTGGAAGGCTTTAAGAGGGGAATGGACATGTTCATGGAGGAGAGGGCTATTCATGGCTGCTAGTCAAAATGGCTACTAGTCATGATGCTTGTCTATTCTCTCCAGGATCAGAGGAGCGTGTCTACTAGGTGCTGTGGAACACAGGCAGGACAATGCTGCTGCAGTCACCTTGTTTGTGGGCTTCCTAGAGGCACCTGGTTGGCCACTGTGTGAATACACTGCTGGACTTGATGGGCCTTGGTCTGATCCAGCATGGCTTTTCTTATGTTCTTATGTACGGAAATTAATTAGAATGTGGTCTGTGAATATAAGACATTGGTAGGCCCGCAAGAGGTCATGGGAATTTCGTAGTTACATGGCATTGTTCAATTCCTCCATGTAACTAATGGTGATGCAGTCATGATACAGTCCTTGCGGAAGAGCTATAAGCCATGCATATATGAACTTCATTTGTTGGTGTTAACTTGCAGAGGGGGTGGTGGTACACAGTGTGCTAGCCCTACTGGCAACTAAATAAACTGGCTCTGCCCCCTGCCTTGAACAGAGGGCAACCCAGATACACCATAGTGGCGAAATAGTTAACCTGACCAATAGAGAGAGCTGCAACAAAGACTGTATCTACTCAGTAAGGAATTGGAGATGCAGCTTCTGATCAGGGAGCTAAGGGAGAAGTTACAGTTGCCAGTTTGTTCCCCAGTTGCTTGAAACGAAACCTGAGTCAGTGAAGCTAATCCTCTCTTTTCTTTTCCATTGAAACAATGCCCAGCCCAAGCCTCTTGGGTATAGTTGGCATGCCAGCTGTGGAGGTGTTTTTCATGCCCCTCACCATCACAGCCCCTTAAGGGGACCCCTCTTTTATGATCATGCAGGGAGCCCACCCCTGCATAACTCTTTACTCTGTTCCCCAGCCTAATGCCTAAACGTCAAGCAGTCAGTTGTGACAGTAAATCTGCAGGTTTAATAGTACACTCCAGATACATCGGTATTTTTTTTTTTTTTTTGCTATGAGGAAGGTGAAAATCTCATAGTCCTTGGCCACTCACCATCCTAGGTAACATTCCTTCCCAATCCCATTAACCAGCTGCTACACCAGTGTTGGAATATTAAATCTAAAGGAGGGATGATGGGTTTGTCAGAAAAGACGCCTGGTTGAATTCCTCTTTTTGGCATGGACTAAAAGGAATCTCCTGACTCCACCCCACAGCAATTCCCTACAGCCAGCACAGGAGGAGAGGCTGTGGATGACAATGTGGGACTCCCAAACAGGAGGTCACATGAGGTATAACCACCCAGAGACTGATTGTTTTCTCCTCCAGATACAAGAGACACATTTGTCTAAGGCAGGCAAGTAGTTGGATTACTTAATGCCAACCACAACAAATGTTTTTGCTGAATCCATAAGAAGAAATTACAAATGTAAAAAACAGATGTTGCACTGAGGTTTGTGCTGGTCTTGCTAACTTTGCACTTTTGTGAATGTATAGATGGTGAATGCCACAAGCATGGCAGTTTCATTAATTTTGTTTTTCCCAGAAAAAAATAACATAAATATACATGCTAAATAAAGAAGGGATAAACTCAGAAGCTGGAGTGCTTGACTTTGGAATAATTGTGACTTGGTTCATAACTTGAATAGGTGTTAGTAACTAGCTAAATTTCTGAACACATTCAAAGTAAAGTCCTACTGTTTGTATCTGATATGGCATAATGTTTCATTTGAATTATCATTACTGGAACAGGAGGATAAATAGATTGTTGCTAACAAAACTCTAGGGACTACAATAAGAGCTCTGAATTTGAGCCAGCAGTGTAATCCGATATTTTTCAAGTGCCATTTGGGTGATATTAAAACAAGCTGTTTATGCAAGTTGTGGGATGTAATACGTACTTGGCAACGTTTAGACATCCTCAGGAATACTGGCCAGTGTTTAACAAATTAAGCAGGATTCAGAGAAGAATAAGTAAAGATTATATAAAGTTTAGAATGCATAATAAGGAAAATAAGACTGTGCGGGACTTGGGTGTATTAAGCTCAGAAAAAAGAACATTCATGATGGACACGGAGTTCTAAAATAAGTAAAAGACAGTCATAAAAAGAACCGGCAAAGGAAGTGTAGGAAGAACTACTGGACTTACGTAGCAGCCTATCTTTTTCAGACTGGTATGACAAGAGTCCGTCTCCTGTTCCAGAATGTCTGTATGAAGTAAAGAATTGACAGACTGCTGGACTCTGATAGGAACTCATCTGTTGCCATGCAACCAGCTAAGTTTCTTCTATCAGCTGCAGACGCAGAGCACGTACAGATAACTATTTTACCATACATCTGTGCCTGCAGTGTGTAAATCATTCTTTTTTTCTTGGAAGGATGCTACAGATGGCCATGCTGGAGTGAGACAGAGGCGGTATTTTGATTGTTTATTCAAGAAAGAGCTCATTCACACAAGAAAGAGCTCATTCACATATGAAGCTGCCTTACACGAAGTCAGATCTGTCGCCCATCAAAGTTGGTACTGTCTACTAAGACTGGCAGTGGCTCTCCAAGGTCTCTGTTAGAGGTCTTCCACATACTTACTACCTGAGGCTTTGAACTGGCCAGGGACTGAATCTGGAACCTAGACAACAACAAATCATAAATTAGCTATATAAAGAAACTCAAATGTCAGCATTGGAGTGGGATTTTTCTTCTGGCGTTTCACAGGGTTCTCTCACCTATACTCTTCGACATTTATATGAGGCTGCTGAATGAGTTTGTAGCTTTAGGGTATAATCAATAGGCAGATGACATCCAGCTCTGTATTCCATTATCCAGGCCTCCCGATGTGTCCATCCTGCCTCTGAACCAGTGCTTTGAAACCATGTTCAGCTGACTGAGGCAGAACAAGCTGAATCCAAACAAGACAGACTTAAGGGTGTTTGGAAGGATGATGTTTATAGGGGGGATGGATCTAATTGTAGATCTGGCATTGACACAACAGGGAAGAATTTGGGAATGCTCATGGACCCAGCCTTAATGTTTGAAAATCAGTTTGGTATAGTGGCCAGCCATCTGTAAGCTGCATCTGGTCCTCCAACTCTCACCCTTCTTAAAATTAGCTGATTTGGTGACACACTTTTGTAACCTTATGGTTGGAATACTATATTGTGTTCTACCTACATTGGGCTGCTCTTGAAGACAATCCAGAATGGTCCAGGATGTGGCAATTATGGTTGGGCTGGCCCATGGGAACATGTCTTGCCTATCTTAAATTAGCTACATTGATTCTGTATTTGTCTCTGATTCCAATTCAAGATGCCGGTTATAACCTTGAAACACCTTTATGGTTGACCACTCACATACCTAAAGGATTGTCTCCTCAAATATGTCCCTGTCCACCCATCCTCAGGATGCCATCTGCTGGCTCTTCCCTCATGGCAGTCCTGCTGGGCATCAACTTGAACCTGCACCTTCTCCGTTGCAGTTCCCATTTTGTGGAATGGGCTACCTCAGGAGGAAGAAGATGCCGTTTTTAGACATTTTTAGGAAGTGCTATAAGACTATTTTATTAGCCAGGGCTTTTAATATTTATGTATTTACATTATTTGCCCTGACCTTGATGGCCCAGGCTAGTCTGATCTCATCACATCTCAGAAGCTAAGCAGGGTCAAGCTTGGCGATTAATTGGATGGGAGATCTCCATCCAATTACAGAGGCAGGCAATGGCAACCCACCTCTGAACATCTCTTGCCTTGAAAACCCCACCAGGGTTTTATAATGGAAAGAAGAAAAATGGGGTGACATAGGAATCCATAACTGCTCCTGAGCCATTCATCACCATCAACTGTTAGATGTTAGGAGTAAAACTGCCAGTCCCATTCATTCAGTCTTCAGGTGCTCTGTTTCCTAAGTCAGATGTGACTGGACAGCAAAAACAAAGAAACAAAACCCTTTATTTATATCCCACTTTTCTCCCTAATGGGGACCCAAAGAGGCTTAAATTGTTCTTCTTCCCTTCCATTTTATCCTCACAACAAGCCTGTGAGGTAGGTTAGGATGAGAGCATGTGACTTGTCCAAGGTCACCCAGCCAGCTTTCATGACAGAGTGGGGACAGACCTGGGCTTCCCAGGTCCTAGTCCAACCCTTTAACCACTACACCAAGCTGGTATTGATTACAGGTATCTTTTTTTGTGGGAGGGGATCATTTGGGGTTTTATTTTGTCTGTTTTAAGTTTTGATGCTTTTAATTGATTAGGATTTGTAAGTTGCGTTGAGCCGCAAGGAAAGACAGGATATAAATATTTTAATAAATTGATAAATATATATAAGTGTGGGAACCCAGATTCTCATCTGGATATTTCCTGGTAGTTGGGCAAGGGACTGTGTCCATCATCAGGAGAGTTACACATGGTAATTCAACACCTTGGCCATCTTCTGGGCATGGAGTAGGAGTCATTGGGTGTGTGGGGGGGAGGAAGTTGTGAATTTCCTGCATTGTGCAGGGGGTTGGACTAGATGACCCTGGTGGTTCCTTCCAACTCTATGATTCTATTACCTTGAGTGCCTTGCACAGTATATAGTCATTGCTTTCTATCCTGACTGTGCTGATCATCTGTGGAAGGTGGGACTGAGTCCATGTAGTCCCTCATCTCCCCACCCACTGTCGTGCTGGAGAAAATGCTCATTCAGAATTGCAAACTTTAAAATGGATCGTTTAATTTGTTAATGCTAAGGAAAATTCAGTTAAATATTGCTGCAAAATAAGAAGCTACTTATTTGAAACAATCCAGAACAAAGGATCTGCTTTTTCAAGTATTACTCCCTAGAGGGTGCCATATACCAATTTTTTGCAGTTTTAATTTGTTTGCTTACTATGTGGCACATATACTAAAGACGTGATGACAGTACACAGCTGAGAAATACTTTCTTTCCCCCCTGTTCTTAGACCAAGTCTTTTTGGACTAACCAGAGAATCCATTCTGAGAAATACTGTGGTCCTCTGGCTCTCTGATGTTAAAACTGAGTTACAAAAATCTACAGTATTCCTCTTATTAAAGGGAAAGAGTTCATGTTTCTAATTTTGTACAGTATGGGTTGGGTTGATCCCCTCCTTCCCCAAAAAAATTATACCTGGATACATTTTTATTAAAATAGTTTGAGGGATTCAGAATGACTCATGGTTGGATTGATTTTTCTCTTTTGAGCAATGAATCCCCAAATGGTTCATGCGGTGTGACATTTCCGCTTGCAAAGTGAAAGCAAGTCACTTCTTATAACTGTCTCTAATTCTGTAGACTTGAAATTACTTGATGTCTATCATACTTGAGGTTTCTTTTATAATGGAAAGAAGACAAATGGGGTGACATAGGAATCCATAACTGCTCCTGAGCCATTCATCACCATCAACTGTTAGATGTTAGGAGTAAAACTGATAGTCCCATTCATTCGGTCTTCAGGTGCTCTGTTTCCTAAACTCTGATCTGTCATTAAATATCACAAGTGCACTTGATCGACCATTTTTATGATCCATAGTGGCAGTTTTTAGGACCCCGTGGCGCAGAGTGGTAAGCTGCAGTACTGCAGTCCAAGCTCTGCTCACTACCTGAGTTCGATCCCAACGGAAGTTGGTTTCAGGTAGCTGGCTCAAGGTTGACTCAGCCTTCCATCCTTCCGAGGTCGGTAAAATGAGGACCCAGCTTGCTGGGGGTAAAGGGAAGAGTCTCCATGAGAAAGTCAGACTATAAATAACATAAATAAAATGAATGTTATGAGATCATCTGTTCAAAATTCCCATCAAAGCAGGGCAAATGGCTCTGTTGTTCACAGATATGTTATATCTATATGTCTAATTCTCACTTGTGTCCCCTGCCTGAGGATACTTAAGTATCTGCATATAGGGGGCACAGTGACCCCCAACAGATGTTTCTTCGAACTTGGGGTATTCCCCCAGTTTGAAGAAAAATCTGAAAACTAAAATTAAAAAAATAATAATCAGGGGGTCTAAATCCTCCCAATTTTTTTTTTAAAGCATTGTCTGTGCACGTGCAGACAACACACTTACCGTTGGGCAGCTGGAGAGTGTCCTGGCTGCGGTGGAGGCTGGCATTGGTTGATGGGAGTCGCTCCAGGCCTGGCCAGCGATCGCCGACAGTCACCTGGTAAGAGAGCAGGGGGGAGGCCTTACTGTGACCAGAATGGCACCTGCTAAGGAGGTGAGAATGGGGCTGTCTGTGTGTGTGTGTGGGGGGGAGGCTTTGCTGCGCCCGGAAAGGTTCCTGCCGAGGTGACGAGCGGAGCTGTCTGTGAGGTGAGGAGGCCAGAATGTTGATGAGTGGGTCATAGGGACCATGCTGTTTCAATCTTGTTTCATCTATGCTGGCTCTCAGTTTGCTTCTGAGCCCAACTCATGGTGCTGGTATTGATTAAAGATCACACGGCTTGAGGCCAGCATACTTGAAGGGCAGCCTGTGCCCATATGAACCTATGAGCCCTCCATCAGGTGCCCCTGCTGTTTGAGGCTAGGTGGGTGACAAACCTAGGAAGGGTCTTTGCTGTCATTTCTCCTCTGTTTCCCTCTGTCATCCTGCTAGCAGAGAAATACTTTTTGTTTGTTTTATTTGGCATTCTCTCGCTAACTCTTGCTAGTCTTCTTTCCTGTTTGTGTGGTTTTACATGTTTATGTTTTATTTATTGGTTTTAAATGTTTTGTATATCTTTGTATTTGTAATGTGTGTTAATGTTTTGAATGTTTTAATATTTGCTGCCTTGGGGACCCTGAGTTGGGTGGAAAGGTGGCATGTATGTAAAGTGCCGTCAAGTTGCAGCCAACCTATGGCAACCCAGTAGGGTTCTCAAGGGAAGACACTAACAGAGGTGGTTTGCCATTGCCTTCCTCTGCATAGTGTCTCTGGTATTCCTCAGTGGTCACCCATCCAAGTACTAGCCAGGACCAACCTTGCTTATCTTCTGAGATCGAATAAGATGAGGCTAGCCTGGGCCATCCAGGTCAGGCTGAAAGGTGGCACAGAAACATTTTAAATAAATAAATTGTGGTGAGTAAGTAATTTCGTCCGCTTTCCTTTGCTGCAAGAGGGCTGACCTACTGCAGCACAATTCCCTTGGTTTGGAGCCCAAAACCATTACTTAGGCTCTGCTCCATGCATCAGTTTCAAGAAGACTTGTCTTTCACCTTTGGAACAAGTTTTTGTTCTCTTTTCACTCCTTGAGAGGATTATATTTCTCAGCTCTGCTTCCTGGGCATATGTTTCTTTAACTCTTTTCTCTCTGAACTCTCATGATGGGTGTACTTATAGAGAATAGACCTGATCCAGTATGTTTTCATTTTATGACAATTTTCCTCTGCTGGTTTCAAAAGGATTTACCCCCCAAAAAAAGTCTGAAAAATTATTTGGCATTAATTTTCATGGAATAATTGGACCTTATTACCATGGAAACCACACTTTATACAGATCTTCTCTATCCGAGCACTTCAGTATGGCATGAGTAAAATTGGAGCAGCAGCCTGTTGGGCCAGAGGCGTCAGCACTGCCCAAGGCCATACATCAGCCGCTATAGCAGCAAACTCCCCAAGCCCTGCAAGAAGGTAGTCAAACCTCGACCGATGCTATTATGACTAACGCTGGCAAGAGTTTTGATCTCCGAGCTGCCGAGTTGATGGCAAAAGTGTCAGTTTCATCTTCGTGTGCAGATAGGAGACTAATGGGAATATAAATGAAGCAGGCGAGAGGCAGCAAGATTTCCCATTTGGTCCAGCTGAGCCACTGTGCAGCCGCAATTTCATTTGAAGAAATGAAACCACTCAGTACGAAATCCATGCCTCAGACCTCTTTAACAACGCACTTGTCTGCAAGGCCGTGGAATGACATCGTGAGTTCTCTTGTGAGATAATCTGAAGGAGGGGAAAGGTAGTCTGAAAGACGCTAACAGCAATCGAGGCAGATGGAGTTACCTCTCGGAACCAGCCTAGCGCAGTGGACAGAGTGTCAGACTAGGATCGGGGGGGGGGGGGGGAGGGGACCCAGGTTCGAATCCCCCCTCTGGAATGGAAGCTTGCTGGGTGACCTTGGGCCAGTCAAACACACAGGGTTGTAGGGAGGTTAAAATGGAGGAGAAAAGAATGCAGGCTACTTTGGAGGAGAGGTACAAGGGAAATAAATAAATCTCCATTTGAGTCTGTATGTGTGCAGAGAGATTATATGTATAGAGTAGGGGTGGCTCTTGTGTAGGCTGACCATATTTCCTTGAGTCAAAAACGGGACATTGGGATGGCAAAAACGGGACAGGGGTTATGTAATATTCTGTAATCATGAAAAAGCAAGATGATAAAAAAAGTTTTATTACCCAAACATATTGAGCTGCTTTAGTGACAGAACACATACAAAAATTTAGGTAGACGTAGAGGGGGACTGGTGTTAGCCTAATTGCTCGGTTATGAATAATATGGGGAAATTAGCATTCAATAACAGGCGGTGGGCATAACCTGGGATCGTTTAACCAATGTTTACGGGAGTCCAGTCTGAGATTCAATAGGAAAGACGAAGGCAAATGGGTTCAGTTTAAAGGTTTTTACTTAGTCAATTAATTATGTTCACAAGCATACAAAAATTCATATACACAAGCACATACAGATCCTAAGAGCAAAGGGAGGAGGAAAGTGACGGTCGCCAATGTGGCAGGAGGTGATGACGGGCGATACGGTACCTGTCCTGAAGAGGAGATGTCCTAAGTTCCGTGGACTAAAACACTGGGGTAAAAGGGCAGAGTGGTGGGGTTCTCAGGGAGGGTGAGAGTGGGAGGTGGACTACGCAAAGTCCAACTAGCAGAGTAATGGCAAGGAAGCCAAGGGAAGACCTAAGGTACCCTATAGATCTTGGGGACCCAAGTTATACTATTTTCCGAGGGGGAGGGGGATGGGATTCCCAAACTAAACAAAAGGTGACAAAAGGGTTAACTATCGGCTGCCGGGGTAGGGAGGTATGATAATTTGGTAGACTATACTGTCTCCATTGGTTTGCACAACCCTGGGGGAATCAGGAATCTCTTGCTGATGGGTTTTGCTGCTCATACACAGGCTGCACATCACGATGTCCAGGAAGACATTCCTTTGCATAGCCGGAGGAATGGTTGTTATTTGTTTGTTTAACGTCTCTTAATGCTTAGCTAATTAAGTCCGATCAGCTCTCGGGTGGGGGGGGGAGCGCTGCTGGTGATTGCATGCTGTCAGCTCCCTGCGATATGGCTTCCACTGGAACAGGGGCACTGGGAACAGTGGAATCCCTTTGATTCACTGGAGGGTTGACCTGGCCTCTGCTCCTTGACTGCCGGCTCGCAAGATGACAGAGCGCTCCTCTCCAG
This sequence comes from Euleptes europaea, assembly GCF_029931775.1. Taxonomy (NCBI): domain Eukaryota; kingdom Metazoa; phylum Chordata; class Lepidosauria; order Squamata; family Sphaerodactylidae; genus Euleptes; species Euleptes europaea. The sequence continues at coordinate 37,198,858 of NC_079316.1, forward strand.
GCGGCTCTAGGCTTGCCACTTGCTCTGGAGAGGCGGGGGCACACATTGACTGGGGCTGCCATGACCACTCCGGGGTACAAACAGTCCATATCGTAACAGTGGGTAAAATCAAATTGAGAAATTTAAAAATAATACTGTTATTTTATACTACATACAACATTTCACTATATTTTAGTTGTTTTAGCTAATCACTATATTCTCAAACCAAGAGCTTAAATGAAAATATTTTTTATGCTCCTGGGGCCATGTTTTCTCAATATGTCCCAACTATACAGCAATAGGAACATGAGTACATGGATGCCATATTCAGAAAAATAATGTGCAATAGGAAAATATAGGAAATATCCACTCTAGTAAATAAAAGTATTTAATTGTAATAATTTTATATAATTTTACAGCAACATAATAAATATTAATGCACTGCTGATATCATACTGCCCTTGTACAAATCTATGGTGAGACCACACTTGGAATCCTGTGTACAGTTCTGGTCACCACACCTAAGAAAGGATATTGCAGAGCTTGAGAAAGTGCAGAAAAGAGCAACCGAAAAGATCAGGGGACTAGAGCAACTGCCCTATGAGAAGCAGTTAAAACACTTAGGGCTGTTTGGCTTGGAAAGAAGGCAGTTAAGGGGGAGACAGGATAGAGTTCTATAAAATTATGCATGGTACAGGGAGAGTGGACAGGGAGAAGCTGGAGGGTGAGAGATTAAAAACTGATAAAAGGAGGTATTTCTTCACACTGCACAGTTAAATTGTTGAACTCCCTGCCCCAGGATGTGGTGATGGCTGCCAACTTGGAAGGCTTTAAGAGGGGAGTGGACATGTTCATGGAGGAGAGGGGTATTCATGGCTATTAGTTAAAATGGATACTGGTCATGATGCATACCTATTCTATCCAGGATCAGATGAGCATGCCTATTATATTAGGTGCATTGGAACACAGGCAGGAGAATGCTGCTGCATCATCTTGTTTGTGGGTTTCCTAGAGGCACCCAGTTGGCCACTGTGTGAACAGACTGCTGGACTTGATGGGCCTTGGTCTGATCCAGCATGGCTTTTCTAATGTTCTTCTTGTGTGCAATAAGGAATTTGAAGCAGAACATGGAACATGATCAGCTGTATTCTGAATGTTCAAGTAACCGCAGAATTAGGCACCTTAACGTGGAAAACCACAACTAAAACTGCTGGTGTAGCTGAGGCATTTTGTGACCCACCACTGGGGCTGTCAATCCAGTCCTAGAACACTTCTGCTAATCCCAGAGGCTGTCATTCCACTCTGGGGAGGGCTGTCATTCCAGTCCCAGAACACTTCTGTTTGTCCCAGGGGCTGTCATTCCACCCTGGGGCTGTCAATCCAGTTCCAGAACACTTCTTCTCATCCCAGGGGCTGTCATTCCACTCTGGGGGCTGTCATTCTGTTCCCAGAACGCTTGTGCTAGTCCCATGGGCTGTCATTCCAGTCCCAGAGTAGTGTATTTGGGTTTAAGGACCTTACTGGAAAATCCATTCCACATTTTCTTTGCAACTCTTTTTGTGCTGTAATGTGTTTCAATGGCGCTCATGCAAGCCAACTGGCAATCCAGGCTCCCATTATCTTCGATGGGCTGTGCAGCCTCTCCCATTGTTTCTAACTGGCTAGCCTGTCATCCATTTTAGTGCATCCCGGCTTCACCTCCTTGCTTTCACCCACTCACCGAAACTAGCCGCGATGATCCCGAGGTGGCCAAAGGGGAGGGGAAGACCAGCCTTGTGCATTTTTTGGCATGCTGCTTCAGAGGCTCGCAACAGCACAGTGGGTGGGAACGTGTTGATTGACGGGCCACGTGTTGCTTCCACCCATAACTGGAAAGTTGTGCCTTTTCCTTCCGAGTGTAAAATAAAGCTGCGTGGTGAGGGCGAGGCAACAAAACTGGCTTGGTTTATTCAAAACGGGACAAAATAGACATTTTAATTAAAAAGGCAGGATGGCCAGGAAATATGACAAAAGCGGGACTGTCCCATTCAAAACGGTACGTATGGTCAGCCTACTAGTGTGGTGCCCATTGGCACCATGAAGCCCACCAGCACTTTTTCTGGAGCCTGCTAAGTGTTTTTAGAAAGGGGCAGGGGCAGGTGGAGCTTTCCCCCCGCAAGGCTTCTGATGGTTTGGGTCAGGGGTCTGCAAACTGCGGCTCCCGAGCCTCATGCGGCTCTTTGGCCCATTGAGTGTGGCTCTCCGAACTTGGTTCGGAGCCCCTGCTCTTGCGCCGGCCGCCAGGCTGCGGAGCCGGCGCGCCTGAGAGAGAGAGAGAGCGGGCGAGCGGGCGCGCTCTCTCCCCCCCCCCCGCCTTGGAGAATGACCGGGTCCCCCTTTCCCTTGCCCTCAATGGTTGGGAGGCTAAAGCCCCCCCTCCCCTCTAGCCGCGCGATTGCTGGACGGGCGGCTCGGCGGTTCCTGCCCCCCCCGCCTATCAGCTGTTGGGCGGGGCGGGCTTCCTTTGGTAGACCTGGCCTCCCAATGGGACTCAGCCGGAGGCCAGGTCTACTAATAGGCTTTTATGACTGTAGACCAGGCCTCCAGACGAGGACTCCAGACGGTGAGGGGGAAATGGCAGGGACTTACAATTTAATTTTTATCAATAAATAAGATCACTATTCAGTATGATATCAAGTTTTATTCAGTGTACCTATAGTTTAATTAAGACTTAAAATTTTAATTAAAGTTTATTAAGTTAATAAACAGTGTACCTACCTATATAGTTTAAGTTTAAGAAATTTGGCTCTCAAAAGAAATCTCAATCGTTGTACTGTTGATATTTGGCTCTTTTGACTAATGAGTTTGCCGACCCCTGGACTGGGTGGATTTTTGAAAATGTTGCTTTGGCAGCAGCTACCCCCACAGCACAAGGATCTTCACTGCGGGACTCAAAGTCAGCTACAGCACCCATGTTGAGGCTAGCTCTGCCTCCTGCGGCAGCCATTTGTGGGTTGCGCCCACCCTGCTGTGAAAGAACTCCAAAGGTGCCCACAGGCTCAGAAAGGTTAAGGATCCCTAGTATCGTGTATCTGGGAGAGAGTGCAGGCACAATCTTAAGTAGGTCTACGCAGAAGTGAGTTTCATTTTATTCGTTGAGACTTACTCCTGGGGGGATTATTTTTAGGATTGCAGCTTGTGTGTACACATGCACTAGGCTTGTCAACCTCCAGATGGGGCCTGGAGATTTGGAATTGCAACTGATCTCCAGGAGAAAATGTTTGCTTTGGAGGGTGCTCTGTGGCTTTATAGCCTACTGAGGACCTCCCCCTCCTCAAAACCTGCTGTGCCCTGGCTCCTTTCCCAAATCTCCAGGAATTTCCCAGCCTGGAATTGGCAACCTTATGTGCGCATGCGCCTGCATACACACACGCACACAAACACTGCATACGTGTTGTTATTTTACCATAATGCTTCTTGGGTTTTGTCAGTGTATTTATGATTGCTTTGTGGTATTAATTATGAGCCTGTGAAAGCTGCCCTGGCCACTTGCTGTGTGTGGGGTGGGGAGGAGAAAGACAGGGTAATAAATTGTGTATCTGGCATAAGCACTCAGTTTACTCTTAAGAAGTAGAAGCAAAGGAGACTCATTTGGCATTGAGTGAGAAGAATGCTTTGAAAGAGCTCACTTCATCTCCTTGGTAAATATTTTCATTAAAATGCTGCTGTGTTGTGACAGATTAGAGAGCAATTAAAGCCTAATCAACCCCTGTGTCGAATAGTCCCAGGGAACGGTGTGAGCCGCCTTCTCCTTCTCCTGCCTTTCTCTTTCTTTCTCTTGTTTTAAGCCATCCATTTCATGAAGCAGCCATTCCAAAGATTACATCAACGGGAATGACAGGCTTGCTCAAGCCCCCGTTAAAGTCAAGGGCAAGGCTCCCGTTGCCTTCAGAAGCAGCAGGCCCCAATTTGGGTGGGGGTAGATAGACACAAGTAAAGGGGCAAAGACAGAAATGACAGAATAGAACGGGAAGAAAAGAAAGGAACGTTCATTTGCAAAAAAATCTTAATTCTCCTAGTTTTGCAAGAGGCGATATTTTTAGTGCCAAACTTCCTCCGAATGGCTGCCACCTCACACAACTCTACCATTAAACTTTGATATTTTTCCAAGCCAGCGTCATGTGATTTCTAAGCACCTCTTTAGTTTCTGTCTGAATATCTTCGCTGCCAGCAGTTAGAATGCTAAGTTGTTAACTGCTCCCGTCTTACTTTCGTCTGGATCCTTACCAATAAAACATTTACAGAAGTTCCCCATTAAGAGCTGCCTTTCTGTGTGTGTGTGTGTGTGTGTGTGTGTGATCAGCTGTGTTTAATTCCTTGTGTGTGAGCCTTTATTAGTGAAGCTCGACACAGACAAGGTGCCTTTGCCAAAGTAAAAATGTCCTACTATGCAGAAGAACTGCCTGTGTGGGATCATGCTGAAAATGCTACTATTGAAAAGCATTTCATAGCTCAGCAGTGGTGTTTCTCATTAAAGGCTAAGCTCCTGGTTGAGCTAAGAAATCTGTGTTTTTTAAAAAATGTATTTGGGCTATTATGTTTGGAATACTTACAGAGGCTTGCTACGTTGCTGAAAATGGAAGACTGTATTCCAAAGCAACCAGCTCATTCTCTTGAGCAGAGCAGAAATCAATTCCTGATCCTTAATAAAGAAGCATTCATTTTCACGTATCCCTGTTACTTCTCCCTATGCCTGTCATTGCTGGTTTTCCTCTGCCTGATTGGTAACAGACATGTAAAACTAACCTTGCCAGTTCACGATCAGACAGCTGCTTTATACTTTTCCATTTTGTGAATCTGGGATTCCGGGGGAAATTACTGAAAAAAGCAAAGGGGGGGGGGAATTGTCCTCCGGTGAGTTCAGAAACCTTCACAGCGAAAAAGGACCTTCGCACGCTGTGTTTATGTGTAGTTTCAGTAGCTCAAATCTTTCCTATATCTGCATCCCAGCTATTCGGTTGTGATCAGATGATTGCAGCTCACAAAAATGATTGGTGAGCCGTCACAGCGAAAAAGGACCTTCGCACGCTGTGTTTATGTGTAGTTTCAGTAGATCAAATCTTTCCTATATCTGCATCCCGGCTATTCGGTTGTGATCAGATGATTGCAGCTCACAGAAATGATTGGTGAGAGCCGGCTGGCTGCAGCTGCACTGGAGGCTGTTTTCAGGGACAAGGAGCCACTGTTTTTCCAACATAGCATAAACAGAGAAGTTATTTTGTAGGCTTCAGGATGCAGCTATGGGCTGTGCTGCCAGCATTGTTCTGCTTCAAGCCTTTCGTTCAGTGGTACAGAGGAACTGTCCACATATTTGTAGGCGACGGCAAGAGGAATTGTCACATGAAGTCCTGCCTCTGGATAGCGAGGATGAAATGAGCAGACCCAGAACTCTCATCATAATGGTACGGTATACTTTCAGCAAGCGAGCGCAGTCACAGGGATTATTGAGAGAGAGGAATGTGATTTCTTGATCTGCAGGAGAAGGAGAGCGAGGAGGAAGGAGCATTTGCTAATGCACTTGAAACTGTAATAGACCTGTAATTGAAATTCTGCCCGTAACCTGGCAGAATCTAATTTTCACTTTCCGCTGCTGCAGATACTGGAAAAGGCTGTGTGCCGTGTAAGAAGTTCTGTTTTGCCATCTACATTTTGTTTTCTGTGAGGTTTTCTTTCTTACTGTGACAAGATGCAGTGCTTATACTCAGATTGTAATATGTTGTATCCTCTTACTTTTGAATCCTAAAGTATAGCTGATGTTTTGCGCTGTGTTTATGATCTGCTGGCAAAAACTTCATTCTCAATGGTGTTAACCAAAGCCATATAATGGAGCAAGGTGTTTTCATTATTTTCTCACAGTTCTTTGCAGACACTATTGTGAAAGCAAACCATTCCTTATTGCCTTCAGGTACAAAAAGGAGAGAGAGGTTTGTTTTTTTGTTTTTTTACTTTGTTAATATGCTTTCTGCAGTAGGCAGCAATTGCCAGCTTATGAATGAATTTTAAGAAATCTGTCTACTTTTGCTGTGGATGAAAATCACATTTTCACTGTGAGCATAAAGCTGTGACTATAAACCTGGTGTTTTGCTTGCGCTGGGATTTTAAAAGGAGTAAAAGACTCTAGAGAGAATGTGTGATGAAATAAGATCTCTCCCCCCCTCCTTTTCAGTTCCCCAAAGCAATTAGTCCAACTTAATTACTGGACCACATTTCACTGATGCTTCTGATTTGGGTGTAAAATAAGAATAGTTGTGATTGTCTGGTTCTTGACGTTTTAGCCTCAGTTACCATGACCACAGCACACTGTTTTCAAATACACTAAAGCATTGCATGAGCTATCACAAGGTCTGAAGGCAGGTATGATGCGACTCAGGGCTGCGCATTAGGCTTCATTGCACACAGAGGTAAAGCATGGTTGGATATAGTCCAGGTAGCTTTAGACTGTATCCTAGTAAAAAGTCTCTGTGAGATTTGGAGATGCTTGGATTCCGTACTGATCCTGTAGGAGATACGCAGAAAATGCTTTGACTTTAGCTGATTCTCCATCAGCCCAGACAGCTGATAGAGACCATTGTGAGACTAATGCAGATTGCAAGGTTGTGGCTGGCGTCCTGCTTTCAGTGCAGGGTGCCCCAGGGGAAAAGACACCTGTCTTTTCCATGGACAAGTGTCATGTGGGGGTGTCCTCAGGCTGTGACCCTCAGCAACATACTTGAAAGCAAATGCTATTAAAAAACGAGGATTGCTTCAAAATACATGTGATTAGTATTGTATTATTAGTCTTTCAAAAGGCTACAGTTGTATCAGTATGATCATTTAATTAAATGCCCTGTCATCTGAAAGGGTGCATTTGACAATTATAAAAGAGGCTGTGGAATGGTTTACCATCATGGCAAATTACAGTTTGTCATTATCTGGACACGCCTGGGGGATCCTCCGCTTTCCTTGTCCTGTTGCATTCAGCACGGTATTTAAAATTTTCCATTTTCATGGCAAATTATACTACATCATTATGTTCAAACCACAAGATATAGTTTGCTTTCTTCCTTACAAATTGTGTGACAACAAACTATGGTTTACTGTGCAACTCCTTGGTTTGGAAACTTCTGTGTTGCTGTAAGGACACTGCTTGAGCTCCTTGGATGAAGGAAGGGAAACAAAAGGCAGATAAAATTATAACTTTTAAAAATCATAGGAAAAAAACATTGACTGTCTATGATCATTAAACTTTGCATATTGTGTCTTTCACAGATTTACCAAACAGTTTTAAGTTGGTTCAGAATGATTTAGGGAGGATGGCTTGAGTACTTGGGAACCTTTAAGGAATCCGTATCACACTGGGGTGGTTCCGAGGGAGTGTTTGGTAGGTCAACTGATGACATTCCATTCTAAAATGTGATTAAAACCGTTTAGTCCATTAAAAGTCCATTAAAAGTAGAGGATGTGTGTTTGCTTCTACCACACTGGATCCCACACAAGAAGGTGCCTTATACTGAGTCAGACAGTTGGTCAGGTTTAATTACAGTCAGCTATCCAGAGTGTCAGATGGAGGTCTTTCATATCACCTACAACCTGATCCCTTTACAAGGAGATGACAGGGATTGATCCCTGGGACCTTCTGCATGCACAGCAGATGCTCTACCATTGAGTATCCTTAGGCAAAGAATAGCCTTGAGTAATACAATAAAAGAGAAGAAGAGCTGGTTTTTAATTTTATATGCCGACTTTCTCTACCACTTAAGGAAGAATCAAACCGGCTTATAATCACCTTCCCTTCCCCTCCCCACAACAGACACCCTGTGAGGTAGGTAGGGCTGAGAGAGCTCAAAGAGCTGTGACTAGCCCAAGGTCACCCAGCTAGCTTCATGTGGAGGAGTGGGGAATCAAACTCCAGATCAGAGTCCACTGCCCCAAACCACCGCTTTTAACCACTACACCATGCTGGCTCTTCTCTATCAAGCGCTCCTTAATATAGTCCTTCGACATCACCCTGACACCAGAGTGCTGTCTTGCTTTTCTTTCAGACTGCCTTAGAAACTGATGGTGACATTCACAAAACATCCAGGATTCTCTTCAAACAAGAAGCCAACTTAAACCTTCTGTACCCGATTACAAAGGGAAATTTCATTCCAGTTCAAGCCCATCCAATCTTTGGAGTCAACAGGAAAGATTTATCCAAGGACTTTCTCTTAAACAAGGCTCATGTGTCTTTAACAACCTGTTCCTGAAGGGGGGGAGTTGCGGCATGCCCGGGAATGGCACAGCCATGCCACCCCCTGATCAGTTTGCTGCAGGGCGCAGCAAGCCGAATATGGTATTTTAATGAAAACCCTGTGAAACTCTCCATAGAGTTGCAGGCGGAACTTGGCACCTGCAAAAAGGGGCAGACCTGGGCCGAAAGGGCTTTAGAAGCCACCTAAAGACAGCTCCATCCCCAGGAACGCCCCCTTCAGTATCAGCGCAAGCCCTTGAGCCAGAGATACACTGCTGACAAGGCTACGCTGGTGCTGTGACTCCACTATAGCAGCATGAGTGTCCCTGCGCTGGGGTCTATGCCAGTTTGGACAGTGTAAATAGTACTTACACCACCGTATGGGTCACACTGCCTTCTCACCCGTCCCCCCCTTTCAGGATTGCACAGTAAAGCAGCTGCATAAGTTCATCATGTTATGTTCAGCATGTAGCTGTTCAAAGCACAGGAACTGTGCTGGGGTGAGGAAGGAGCAACACTGCTACTGATCCAATAGAATAAGGTTGACGCCGTTTATCTGTTTGTTTGTTCACATTTATAGCCCACCCTCATTTCAAGCCAAGCCGGGCTCAGCACAGATAACAACCTCTAGAATACATCTAAAATGCATAAAACCATAACAACAGTAAAACATTATTTATAAAACCAGAAGCAAAGTGGCCTTAAAAACAACCCAGATGCCACCATGGACCGGATTTCAACAGGATAACCCCCCACAGCTATCAAGAGTGGGGGGAGGATGGGGAGGCAAGCAACGATGGATGGACTTACGGCTGCCCTAAATTGTAGGCCTGGTGAAATGGCTGCATTTTGCAGTCCCTGTGGAACTCCTTAAGGTCCCACAGGGCACTGATGTTACTAGGAAAGCTATTCCACCAGGCCGGGGCCAGGGCCGAGAAAGCCTTGGCCCTTGAGGACAGCTACACACTCTGGGCCGGGAACCACCAGCAGATTGCAATATGTAGAGAGTAGCACTCTTTGGGGGGCATACCAGGAGCTGCATATGTGTACAGCATGCTCATGTTTTCTTTAAAAGCATTTCACTCATGTGAGCCCCATTATTTTACTATTTGTTAGATCTGTATTCCATCCCTCATTCAAGATGTCCATTTACACACACAATTACTGTGGCAGAGGTTTGGTTGAAAAAGAAAGTTTTGCCAGGGCCACTTAATGCCATGAGTAGGGTTGCCAGGTCCATCTTCACTACCGGCAGGAGGTTTTGGGGGCAGGGCCTTGGGAGGGCGGGGTTTGGGGAGTGGAGGGACTTCAATGCCATAGAGTCTAATGGCCAAAGCGGCCATTTTTCACCAGGTGAACTGATCTCTATCGGCTGGAGATCAGTTGTAATAGCAGGAGATCTCCAACTGGTACCTGGAGGTTGGCAACCCGAGCAAGGAGGCTTGAACTTTAGTACATTCATATCCAACACTCTTAATCTTTGCTGTGTTGTAGAGCTAAAAGTAAGAATTCTTCCCATACTGTTTGCAGTTTTGTTGGCTTCAAATAAACCCCAAATTTTTTTGTTGCATGATAATAATAATTAATTATTGAAGTTGATGTATTATTGATTGATTTATAAGGCACCCATTACTAAGATGTTCCAGATGAACGTAGCTAATAGACCAGTACAGCAACATTGTGTACATCCTATAACAAATTATTTAAGTGGCCACTCTGATGCCAACTCCACTTGGTGTTAAGCATTTCCTAGTAACAAGTAAACTTAGCTTACTTGGCATCGTGAAGGAGATTTAACTCTGTGCACTAGTGGATAGTTTGGGTCAGCAGAGGGGTTGTTATGCTTCCAGCTTTCCATCACTGTCAGTTGAAACAATGTTATATTTCCGAATTGTCTCATATTAGTAAACAAGATTGCAGGTGGAAAGGTCTAAATCAGGGGTGAGAGCTCTTATCCGGCTTACGAGCCATCCCCACCCCCACTGTCGATCTGGGCTGGCGAGGCATGGCCTGGCCCAACCAAGTGACATTTATGTCATATCCAGCCCTCGTAACAATTAAGTTCAACATCCCTGGTCTATATGAAAGGCATGACCAAAGTCCTTAAAATGAAGCCACTGTAAATCCCATACTTGCATGTTGGTCTGAAGCATGGGTGCACTGAACAGAGCCACGTGAGTTAGGTTAAAGTTTGTTGCATCAGAAGACAGAACGGGGGGGGGGGGGTGTACACAGATGGAAAGGTAGTGAAAGTGTTTTTTTAGTGATGTATAATACCAGACTGCTATTTGGATAAGAAGATGATGGGATGGGATTGTATGTCGTGAGCCACACAATATGCTTTAAGAGTTTCTAACTGAGTAGTACTGATGTTAAACAGATCAAGAGTGGTTATTGAATAATATAGAATAGTCAATATAGTTGTAATAATATGAAAAGTAAGTTTCCCAAGTAAATTGAATAAGATTGCTTAAAAGGTATACTTTATATACATCATATAGCTCTTATTCTGAGAGTCATGGCAGAAGATATAGAGGTAATTATAGATATGCTTGTTGGAAAAGTATCTTATTTGCATTATATACTATATATTACATATTTTAAATAATAACAGACATAACAGATAGAATAATGGTTGAGTTCCTTTTTCCTTAAGTTCCTTCACTTGCCGGTGTAGACTATAATCTTGAGAAAGATAGAAGGCATAAAAAATGATACAGATATACCCAGACAATTGTTAGTTACACGTTAGAGTAGAAGTTTGTTTAGTCTTGTTAATGTATGTTTGTTTGTAATGTTTGTAGTGAGTAGTGTGTATTGATTGGATTGTGAATTAGTGTCTTGTATGATATTTTGAAAATAAAAACAATTTAAAAGAGAGAAAACGATCGGATACGCTCTGTATTTGAGAATGGAGTGGACAATGTCTGAGTTAAAAATGTGTGTGTTGTCTGTTAAATGCCATGAATTTGCTTCTGACCTATGTCAACCCTATTATTGAATTATTGACCTCTAAAACATCCTCCCGTTAACAGCTTTGCTCAGGTCTTGCAAACTGAGGGCTGTGGCTTCCTTGATTGAATCAATATATCTCATGTTGGGTCTTCTTCTTTTCCTGCTGCTTTTAACTTTTTCAGCATTATTGTCTTTTCATTGACTCTTTGTTTCTCATAATGTGACCAAAATATGATAGCTTCAGTTTAGTTATTTTAGCTTCTAGGGAGCATTCAAAGATACTCACTGTTTTAACCTCAATTTCTCAGTGATTTTGATACTCCTTGCAGAAACATTTGCATATTTATTTAAATTGCTGTTGCTCATCATCATGTAATCGGATCTGCTTTAATTTTATTCACTGGTGTTCATTGGCATCTCAGCAGTTGTTCACTACAAGATCCCAGATTTGAGTGAGTCACCAATGTGACACTTCTAGGAAGAGGAAGTAGCAGCAGCTGGATGTAGGTAAGGGAGGGTGGTATGGCACTGAAGAAGCAGGTGCTGGGGGAAAGAATGTGTTGAACTGAATTGTAATAAGGTGACTAATCTTAAGTATTTAACTGGAGGAAAAGAAATGTCTACAGCCACAGAAAGTGCCAGCTTTGACTAATTAAGAAAAAATATTGTGAATTTTGAGTACAAACCTACAGCAGACACAGAGATAACGTTTAGACAGTGGAGAAGATGAGAACCAGCAATGAAGAAGTAGAAAAGAGAGAGAGAAATAGAGAGAAATCTAAAGTAAAATCAGGATTTCATGAGGTGATACTAGCTTTAAATGCATCAAAGGACCTTGGGTCCAAATTCAAATCTAGTTGGCATTGCATGGTTTTAAGTGGATGCAGGGCAACTGATTTCACTTTTAAATAGAATGCCGCACTTAGCAACATATGCCATTTATGCATGGGAGATTTTGCCTTGAATTTGCTGCTCTCTAGATGTACATTTTCCCTATCTGAACTCTCAAAACTCAACAATAAGCCCCCATGCAGAGTTTTGAGAATCTGAATGGGGGAAATGTGCATCTAGAGAAGACAAATCCAAGTTTTACCCTCCCATGCATAAATGGCCATAGTATTTGTTTGCTACAGAGTTAGAACACTGTTCCATCTGCACTGGACTGTTTGAAGTGTGATGCCATACTACACTTTACACTGGCAATTAGCTCAGTCACAGCAAGGGCATGGGAGTTGGATTGGGTCTGCAGTACCATTACTCCCATTGCCCCACCTACAGCTGTTGTTAACTTCAGTAGGGGGGAAAAAGACAAAGAGAGGGTGTCTGTCTTTTTTTTTTTATTGGGCCTACTAGCAGCTGCAGGCTCCTTGTTTTGACTGAAGAAATAGCATGGGGAAGAAGAAAGAGTGAACCTTTACTTTCCAGTGCTTCAGCCCAAACCACCATGCCCCATCTACTTTTTAAGCTAAAGTTCACATCCGTGGCTGCAACCTACACCCAAGGGGCAACATGGTATAGTTTGACACTATCTGGCAGTGAGTGACTCTTCAGGGAGTCAGGCGTAGATGAGTCTTCTCAGCACTCATTACCTGAAATCCTTTATCTGGTGAGGGCTGAGATCAATCCGGGGACCTTCTGCAATGTAAAGCATGTGGTTTACCACTGAGCCATGGCCTCTCAGGATTTGTCCCTGAGTGTATCTTTCGAAATTCCAATTTGGTGAAGTTATTCTAGATACCTGCAGCTATAAGGAGAAGCTTCCTTTTGTAAGCCTGAGCCTTTGGAGGCACATAAGCCTCAGGAGAAACCGTGAATGAAAAACATAGCAATAAAGTAAAAGTGTTAGATGAGCAAGCTAGCCAACCAAAAGATAATGCCAGAATAAAGTAACACTGGGGAAGCATGTGGGAAATAAAACAGAAAGGTCAAGAAATGAAGAGCTCACTGAAGAAGAGAGAAGCCAATGTAAAATGTGTTATTTCAGCTCTAATTTAATTGGCATGCTGCAGTTGAAAACATACTTTATTACCATTTGCTTTCTAAAAACTGCCCTGCATTGTTCTGTATTCGCGTATCAGTTCTAACTTGATTTTTATGACTAGTCTGAAGATGCTCCTTATATTTTGCCGTTGAAGGAAAGGGAGCAAGAGGGAACCAGCAAGGACTTGCAGGTGGGCATCTCATTTCCCCTCCCTCACTTATTTCCTCTTTCCCTTCCCTGAAAGCCCCCATAGCCTCTCCTCTTTTCCTGCATCCTTCTCATGCATCAGCCAAGCTGCATTTATTGCCCCCCTCTCTTCAGTGTTCCCTCCTTTCCTTCCTCTGGCAGCCTCTACCCAAGTAAACTATGGCCCAGTTGTATGGTGCCTGCCCTTGCTCAGTTGCACAGTGGGGAACCTACAAGTACTTGTGGGGGCATCACACTAACACTGTATAAACCTTACCACACTATTTCCTCCTGGCAACTCTCATATCCTCAGCTTTCCTTGTTTCCTTCTCTTCTTCCCACCCATCAACCATTCTACCTTTTATATGCCCATCACCTTTAGCTATATTTATTATTTATTTACTTCACTTACAGCCCAACTTTGTTGGCGATGGGAACTCAAAGCACCTGACACCATTCTCCTCTTCTCCATTTTATTAGTGGACACTAATCTGGTGAACCAAGTTGATTTCCCCACTCCTCCACATGAAGCCAGCCAGGTGACCTTGGGCTAGTCACAGCTCTCTTAGATCTCTCTCAGCCCCACCTACCTGTCAGACTCCAGGACCTCATTGCATCTCAGGAATAATAAACTTCGCTCCGGACGTTGCAGAGAGTTTTAAAAGTTTTATTAAGAAAGCAAATGAGTTCAGTGGTCTATACAACTTAAGGTTAGAATAACGACGGGGATTTTACAGATCAGCTTTATAGGATGCACACACTAGAATTGTTTACATGTAATGGCTTTGAAATGCAGAACATCAGAGTTCTCTCAAACTTCAAGAGAGAGAGGGTTCCGGCAAAATCACACCTTGAGATCAGAGCAGATTTACAATAGGAAGGCTACTTTGAAATTGAAATGGAGACATCGGAGCCTCTGGCCATAGTACCTTTTCCCCAAACTGAAGAGACTTTCCCACGGGACCAGAAGGTGGGGGGGGGAGGACACGGAGCTTGCTATCCGGGGCTCGATTGCGTGCCCTCGCTGACACTACCTCACAGGGTGTCAGTTGTGGGGAGGGGAAGGGAAGGTGATTGTAAGCCAGTTTAATTCTTCCTTAAGTGGTTGAGAAAGTCATTATATAAAAACCAATTCTTGTTCTTCTTCCCCACTGGTTGCTGCCATACCTGGCCACCATGGGTACTCCCCTGAAGGCCTAAAGGGCCCTGTCCCTTCCCTATGCCCTTTACTGACATAAATAAAGGCTTGAAGGCTGGCAATAATATTGTTGTTGCCTAGCAATGGCCAATGAGGGCATTCATTTCTTACAGCTACAGGTGCTACCTCTATCATTGGGGGGGATGGTTAACCCCCAATGCTTTTTGTGTGTGTATAAAATTTCAGATTTTTTACAAACTTGGTTCCTTTTTCAGGATTTTAGAAAGCTCTGTCTTGTCTATTCATAGATCTAATCTCCGGATTTAAGTATCCACAATTCTGGCTGTATTGAAAATTAGATATATGGATTGCAGAGAGGCATTCTACCGTCGAGCATGCCTTGTTTTCGGAGAGGTTAAAGTTTAACTGGTCCTTTTGGAACTCCGGGAGCAAAATGTCAAAGCAGTTTCTGAAGTTCTTGGTTTGGCTGCTGTAACTGTTCTTCACATCAAGCAATCAACACTCATCGCTGCTTGGGTCTGATCTCTGTTGTGTCCCTAGTGTAAATGTGGGGGGAACTCTGCTGACATCACTATCACAGGTTGCATGCTTGCAGATTGCCTCTGCTTTATGGAGCCTGGCAGATTTAGCTACTGTAATTGTAGCATTTAGAGGCAAAATCTGGCAAGAGGCAGTTTTTGTTGCTACGCTGGGCTGGCAATTCCATAACCCCACCAAATGGCTTTTAGGCATGTGGAAAATCTGTGTTCGCATCCCTGAGAGACAGAGAAAAGCAGTAAAAAATAAAAAGTCATGGATCAGTGTTTTCAATCAGCCACATAGGGGTTGTTTGACTAAAAATACAAAGAAGTGTTGAAAGGCTGTAAACAGTTTTGCTTTGTGACAGGCCACCTAGGGTACATCACAGTTCTTCATTACAAATTGTTGAACTCTGCATGTTGGTTATGAGCAGAATAACTGAAACCATGTAATTGTTATTGAAATACATATTATTTGGTTTATTAAGAACAAAGAAAAAAAATTCTTTAGAGCTTGATCTGCAATGGCTACTTAGACCACTATAGTTCCACAATGCATGCCCGGAGAGTATGTGCAACTCAATTCTTTGGCATTCCTCCCCCTTCGCTAACTCCACTATATTTTTACAACCTGACAGTCCCTTCCTTCCAAAGAGCCTTTGTGCTCACCCGTTTAAATGCTGCACCCTCAGCAGTATTAAATGGAAGATATAGAAATCTACCATATTCTGACAGACTTTGCCCATGCAATTCAAAGAAAATGGACACATTTTCTCATAAGATGATGGAATGCACCCTCTTTAAACACCACAGAGATAAATGGATTACCCCCCATATTGGCGAGAATTCCTTCCCCCGTAACAAGAGACAAAATAGTCCCCTTTTTGCTGATGGATAGAGATCCAAATATAACATTGGCCGTGGCCAAATATCTCTCCATCATATTTTCCTCTAAGAAATAACTGCTCAGGACCTATGAGTCTTAGGAACAAAGAAGGAAAGCAAAGGAATGGCTACTTTTTGTTGTCTGCACGTATCACATTTTTATCCTGTCTTCTTCCAAACAGCTCGGCGTGGCATACATGGTTGTTCCCCATTTTTCACCTCATGATAATATTGTGAGGTAAGAGAGAGAGTGGGAATGACCAGCTGAAAGTTGAACACATGAAGCTGCCTTATACTGAATCAGACCCTTGGTCCATCAATGCCAGTATTGTCTACTCAGACTGGCAGCGGCTCTCCAGGGTCTCAGGCAGAGATCTTTCCCATCACCTACTTGCATTGTCCCTTTAACTGGAGATGCCAGGGATTGAACCTGGGACCTTCTGCATGCCAAGCAGAGGCTCTACCACTGAGCCATGGCCCCTCCCCATGCACAATGAGCTTTCTGTCTGATCAGGGATTTGAATTCAGATACCCCCAGTTCTAGGGCAACTGCTTCACAACACTTGCTAGCAAATGTGCAAGCTACTAACTCATGTTTTTATGTATTTATTGCACTTACATACTGCCTTACTTCTGCATACGTGGCCCATCTTTAGAAATCACAACAAACCTCCGTTTGCTCTGAACAAGAATGTTGGACTCTTGTTGGTGGGGAGAAAAGTAACTCCAGGGGCCTCCATTTGTTTCTCATGGCCAATGGGAGTCTTATGGATAAAAGGCTTCTCAAACCAAGAAGCAATGTATGCACTGTTTGAGAGGAGATGGAAGGGAGGGGGAGGCATGAGGGTATCACAAATAAACCATATTTGTGCCCATCTTGAACGAAGAGAGGTATGTTGTGACAACTCAAGGCAATTGTAGAATAATCAGGTCTTCACAAGACCTTGATCTTGTTAGCTTCATGGTATCATGTGCCTTTGGAACCAATCTTGCCATCTCCAAGTAATGACCATGAATAGGTGAACTTGCCCTCAGTGCATACAAGGCTCTATATATGTTTCCTTGTAAGGATAAGCCCACCAGTCTATTGACTGCCTTTTATTTGCTCACTATCAAATCAACACATACGAACACATGAAGCTTCTTTATAGACCCTTGGTCTGTCAAGGTTAGGGTCTTGAGCAGAGGTCTTTCCCAGCACTGATCTTTTTAACCGGAGATGCCAGAGATTGAATCTGGGACCTTTTGCATACAAAGCAGATGCTCTGCCACTGAGCCATGGCTCCTCCCCAGATATTGTCAAATATTCCATGAAACCTAAATGCGGCTGTGTAGGTGACCTCTCTCCCTCCCCTCAGTTCTTTAGGCGGTTTCGGTATTCAGCAAAAGCAAGGGTGAGGGTTGTTTCCCAACTTTCATTTGTAATAGTTGCTATTATTTTGCTTTATTTCTGTTTTTTTTCTTTTTAAAAAAATGAATGAAATTGCATGCTAGCCTTAGTTTCCAGGATAAAAACCAGAGAGAATAATAGAAACTCATTAACATTTATTGAAAATACAATGAAAAGTTACAACTATTTAGTACAGTTTTTAAACGATTTCATAACAATACTTCAATTTTATTTTGTAATTAGTGTAAATATTAAACCTGCCAATGATTAAAACACCTTTGTTCTTCTTAATAGGTTAATGTTTTAAAGTATTTTGATTATATTTGGGCCAGTTGACCAAATCTGGTTGACTGGCCCAATTGGCAACCTGAGTTTGTTTGAGAACATGGGGGGAGAGAGAATATCAATCATGATATATTCAAGTTGGAAAATTCTTGTCACCCATCAAAAAACAAACACCCCACCCCCAAGATCCCAGAAGTATACTGCTGGGGGAGGGGAATCATTGGCTGAAACATAACCAGAAACCAAGCTTTTGCTGTTCCTGTTTTATGCTTCCATAATTAACTTTGTCCTCCTCCCTTTACGGTGTAAGATAGTTTGGATGGAAAGATCAAGTGCTTGGATGTGGCTTCAATGGCATGTCTTCAAAACTTCCTGAGTGTCACAGAATTCCGTATATGCCAGACATTGATGCCAGACACAATAATAGCCTGATTTTTTTTTAATTTCTTTGCTACAGATCCCTGGTGCTTAGGAGAGGAAGTGTCACTTTGAATCTAGTCATTTATGCAAGGAAAGAAGCTGACTTTGTATGTTTAGCCCTGCTTGAACTTGAGGTTTAAAACTTTTTCCAAAGTAACTCATTGCTTTTTTTACTACTGGAATCTTTTTTTAGTCATGATCAACATGTGGTTTGCAGTAAACATAACCTTTCAGTATTTTCCAGAACTAATTATGCCATGAAATACTGCAGTTTTGTAGCTTTAACAAGGTTGCTGATGCCTCAGGGACTACTGTGACAGGTTTATATTTAGAAACCATTTTATTTTACAAATTAGTGTCTTTCCTCTAGCTGCAGCCTAACACTAATGCTTCCCACTATTTCACTACTCCTGGCATTTGAAAACAGAGGCAAATGGTCTTTAATTAAACTGGAGAGCACTTTGAAAACAATAGTGAGGATAATAAAGGATTTCGAAGACATCGCGTATGGAGAAATACCGAATGGTAAAGGAGGCATGGGACTGAAGAAACAAGAGGACTAGAGAAAATATAGCTAATCCAAAAACTTAGACAAAGCCTAGAGTTAAAGTGCAAGCGTGCACTTGGTAGATAGGACGTAAATAAGCAAGGGAGGTTGAGAGCTATGGCCCTGGGAACCAAGAGGGCACTGGGTTCCGTGGTTCTTCGAGAGTAGTCTAGAAAGGACAATTCTGTCAGATTATACCTTCTGCTATCATTACATCACTGAGACTTGGCTGCTTCCTCACATTGTTGGACTATGGCAATAATTCACCTCCTTGTCCACAGAGGAAAATCCAGTTGCGAATGTTTGCTGTGTCGCCACAGTAGCACAAAATCACAAAAATGTGTGTCATGCAACCCTGGGCATTCTCAGGGCAGTAAGGACCAGGAGTGGGGTGGGGGGCCCCCCTCACATGGGTTTGAATGAGTCAGGCTGCTGCAGGCTGCTGGTTTCAACTAACATAAAAGGAACGGCAGTATCTGTAACTGGGAGTCCAGGAGCCAGATTGTGGGGTTCATTTCCTTAAAGAGGAGAAGATGACACTGGAATGACCTGGTGTCATCATCACTCCAAATCCTGTGATAAAGCCCACAGAGAAGTCATAGCCAGAAACTATTTAGTTCATGGCCGGTAATGTTTTCATTCTGAATATCCATGCATTGAATCCGTTTCATACACAGTCTAAGAGTACAGTCCTAAGTGAGAGAAGAAATATGCCCTTCTCAGTTGGGCTGTTTTTCTTGGACTCCAAACGAAATGTGGATTTTAACAATGGAGGGCTGTTGCCCGGAGAAGGCAAACACCACTTGGGCTGTGTTAGAAGAAGCATCGTTTCCCAAACAAAGGGCATAATTGTTCCAGATTTCTCAACACTGGCTAAGCCTCAACTGGCATACAACACCCAGAGTCACATTTATTGACAAATTGAAGGGGAAGGATCAGTGAAGAGCAAAAAATAAAGAACGTGGTGCGTTAAAGCAGAGAGGAGACAACCGTGAAGTGACACAGAAGTAACAGTTTTAAAATAGACAAATAATCTCTAAATAGCTTCTCATGCTCCTTTACTACATTTGACAAATGAAACATTAAAAACTTTTAGTTGTACTATTTTGGTGGGAAAGTTACCCATTTGTAGATATTTTTTTTAAAAAAAACAGTTGCTATATTGAGATTTTGAAATGAAACAAAAATTACATCTCTATACCTAATAATGCTATACAAAATCAGTATAGGTAAAGGAAAATGTCACTTTTTAACAAAATACACAGCAACATAAGTTTCAATGCAATCGCATATAATGCACAATGTTTCCAATAATGAATTGCACTGGAATAACAAAACAACGTGGGAGACCTCAGAACAGCAAACCATAAAATGGCAAAGTCCCGCAGAACTGGAAACAAGAGGAGTAATCCAAAATCTTGAATGCAAGGTGCAACAAATTGAAGAGAGCTGCGTGTGTCTAGTTGATCAAGTTCCGTGTCAATTTCACAATGGAAATAGAAGCATGTAGCATCACAAATAACATTGTTTTCAGCTACAGTGAAGCGCACAAACAACTTTCCCGGATATCAGTGTTCATAGTGAGATTTGGGGCTGAATGTAAAGTTCATACAAACTCGCTAGGAACTATGAAAAGAAAACGCCAGAGTGCAGAGCTTTCTCACTAGATCCCTGTACAGAATCCATTGCCTGAATGGAGCTTGGCATGTGTAAGCAGCCAACTAGCCAATAAACAACAATGTGAGGTCATGGCTTCTTGGCTGTATTCATCCCCCCAATGCCAGCTAACCATTGCTAAACTTACACTTATAGTGCTATCCTAAAAACACTTTCCTGGGAGGAAGCCCCACTGAATAGACTTGAGTAGGATTTTGAGCAGACCTCCTTAGGATTGTACTGTTAATGGCTTATCTCAAATGTGCAAGGCTGTCTCTTGCTTTAAACCAGCAAAAAGAAAGAGGGCTGCACCAAGCCAAAATGGAGACAAAAAGCAGCAATTGGTGCAAGGGAAAAATTGTTTATTCGTTAAATTGCCCCTACGCATTTCACATACGCTTCTCTTGGGGGGGATCTTTCTTTACTCAAACATCCCAAGCAAGCAATGAAACAATCATGATTTTTATCTCCGAAGCAATGAAACAATCATGATTTTTATCTCCATCTTGCTCCGTCTGGAGGCAAAAAGGACCAGGCGGCAGAGACCACCGGCAGAAAGAGTCATTCCTTAGGTGAGAAGGGGCTAGCAGTCAGGCTCCAAACTTAGAGAACACAGAGAGGACTCAAAGGGAGGCTAGTCTGTAGCTGCGTGTAAGAAGAGAGTAAATCAAGGACGAAAAGGGGAACTCTGAGTGATGAGTGCTCCCCCCCCCCCGAGGCACCGTAGGGCACGAATGTGACATTTTTATATAGTCATGTAAAATTAGCAATGTATTCTATAGTTGGAATGCAATATGAAGAATGAGCTATCTAGACTGATTTTGGCCACAATGTTTGGGTAAACACCGATTAATCCCTCATCTTTCAGCAACAGCTCATCTTCATATGTATGCACACTTAACATTAGTCATTAACTAGCAGTTTAGGCAAACTGTTTACTTAATAAAAACTGACAGTGTCAGAAACAAAAATGACCCACCTCCCCTCCGGGCACACACATATGTGAGTGGCAGAACACATGTGTAAAGAAAAGGTCTTGGCATTCAGTCTCTAGCATCTGCAGCTAAAAGAAACTTGGGCAGCTGTGCTAGGAAGGGCCTCTTCTTGATACTTGGAGTAGACAATACTGGCTTACATGATGGACTAGTAGTCTGACTCAACAACCTCACATGCAGGGTGTGTCAGGTGAACATACCATACTCTTTATTGTAAGAGGAGTTCTACAACTGAAAATGGCTTTAATAATAAAGTACTCATCATTGATGAAAAGATCCCCATGGCGCAGAGTGGTAAGCTGCAGTACTGCAGTCCAAGCTCTGCTCACAACCTGAGTTCGATCCCAACGGTAGTTGGTTTCAGGTAGCCGGCTCAAGGTTGACTCAGCCTTCCATCCTTCCGAGGTCGGTAAAATGAGTACACAGCTTGCTGGGGGTAAAGGGAAGAGGACTGGGGAAGGCACTGGCAAACCACCCCATAAACAAAGTCTGCCTAGTAAACGTCGGGATGTGACGTCACCCCATGGGTCAGGAATGACTCGGTGCTTGCACAGGGGACCTTTACCTTTTTACATCATTGATGAATGGATATTGATGGATGCTACCAAAGAGCTTCAGATTCAAAATGAAGAAGAGCTCCCTTTTCAGGGTGAAAAGATCTCTAGCAATAGCATAGTGAAAAGTGGTGTGAATTGCACATTGTTGTGTGGGGGGGTATTTTAGGCTTTCCCATTGCTCTCTGTGCAGAGATAAATGGTTTTTTAACACCATGTTTATAGTGGTTTTAGCTTGGAAAGTGTTAAATTCGCTTTAAGCTGCTCAGTGTTTTAAGCTGTGGCTGGGCTTTTGATGCTGGATTTTAATTAAGAACTGTTAATGTTTTGTGCTATGTTTTATTTTGTAAGCCACCTTGGGCAGGTTCCCCTTATTTTTTTCTAAATAAATAAATATAAATTCTAAGCACAGGTCTGCTGCCAGAGATGGTGGTCCCATGCTGAGTCCTCCATTTCCAACTTTGCAACATAACAGTAGAACCTGGCTTGTTGCCATTGTGGTAAGTTTTCCACATCCCTGTCAATTGCAACTACTCTAGTAGGGACATACATCCACAACATAAAGATGCCACAAAGTGATGTAATTTATACTGCACATTGCAGAGGGGTTTATTGCCAGGATGCTGCTATTTTCAGCAGCATGCATCATATGTGAGGGACAGCTGTTAATGAGTACAACCTGAGTTTGCTTCAGCCTTTCTGGCAGCACCAAGGTGACTTCTGGCTTATTCAGATTGTGGACTCCTTGTCTGCTCTGTGTGGGCATACATCTCATCTGCCTCAGTACACATTGGATTTCTATGGCTGTTTCCAAATATGAAGCATTATAGGGTTCAGGATTCCACTTTAGGCAGAAATGAGAATAACAGTGTGAGGATGCTCTTGATTTGCACGACAGCACAAACAGATGAGTCATTTCCTGAATACTAATCTAAATCTAGTCAGGTCTGCTGTCATGTTTGCATAAAATGAAGAAAGTGTGTATATGAAGAAAACTGAACTAATCAGCGATGTTTAGAAACAAACCATTATAAAAGTCCATTTTACATTTTGTTTAGATGTGACGAGAATGCAACAGCAAGCCAATTGGTGCTGTGATAGCTTGGGCCAGGAAAAACTGGATTCACATCTCCACTCAGACGGTTTCCATGCTGGTTATTTGCCCTGGTGTTGATGTTGTTGGGACGTGGGGGGTGGGGTTCTGCTTCCCCAAAGTATCATAGTACATTCATGTACCTCTTGGGGTTCCGCTGGTTTTTTCCTCTGATCTTTCCTAAACCTGCTTTGCTGCAAAGTTGTGCAGAGGTTCATAGCAAAGCCTGGATGGCTGCTGTGTGGGAAGGATTACCAGGTCCCTCTTTGCCGCCAGTGAGAGGTTTTCAATGCCATAGAGCCCAATTTCAATGCCATAGAGTCCAATTGCCAAAGCGGCCATTTTCTCCAGGTGAACTGATCTCTATCTCTATCAGTTGTAATAGCAGGAGATCTCCAGCTAGTACCTGGAGGTTGGCAACCCTATGTGTTGGTGGAAAGCTTTATGGTCCCACACAGCCAGCAGCCATTTCCTCCCCGCCACTATCAAAATAAAATCTGAGTCCAGTAGCACCTCAGAGACCAACAAAATCTTGCGGGGAATAAGCTTTTGTGAGTCAAAGCTCACTTCATCAGACACAAACTGAATGAAACTCCATCAGCCCTAATTAGCAGGGTAGGCATGGCAGATTAAAAACAAGAACGCTCGTAACATCATTTGTAGAGGAACTTCTGAAGCCAGACAATAAAGGGGGGAGCATATTAAATCTGGTTTGTGTGTGAAAGAGAGGGAAGGGAAGGGAGGACCGGGAGAGCGAGAGCAACCCATGTGACTTTAGACAAGGCAATTGACCTCCTTTTGCTGCAGTCATTTCAACTGGCAAATTGGGTATAAAATCAGAATCTCTGCATAAACCAGATGTTATGTCTGAGCTGGGCTTTCCTGACTAAATGTTTTTTTAAAAAATCCTTTCTGTAACTACTTGCAGACATTGCTGGTACTCATTAGGCAGCAGTTTAGAGTAGTGTAGTGTGTTCCAGAAAGCCAAATAAGCATGTCTGAAAATAGTAAACTGCACTGATTCTGAATTTCCCCTCAAATCCTTGAAAAGCTGCGGCGACTGAGACAAAGCTGGGTTACAACTCAGTAAAGGGAGACTGAGGACAGGCACTTGCTTTGCCGTCCTTTAAATGTATTATTTCGGTTTATTGTCTCTAATCTCAGCCCACCTGGGTCAGTTTCAGGTCAGTCAAAGGGCCATGGAGTTGCAACCACGCATGAGGGCATCAGCAGAACCTGCTCCCCAACTCTCACATTGTGCCATAGTGAAGGAAGAAGAAGAAGAGTTGGTTTTTATATGCTGACTTTCTCTACCACTTAAGAATCAAACCAGCTTAAAATCACCTTTCCTGCCCCTCCCCACAACAGACATCTTGTGAGGTAGGTGGGGCTGAGAGAGTTCTAAAAGAGCTGTGACTAGCCCAAGGTCACCCAAGCTGGCTTCATGTGTAGGAGTGGGGAAACCAACCCGGTTCACCAGATTAGCGTCCGCAGCTCACGCCCAGTTCTCCAGATTAGAGTACCGCTCCAAACCACCGCTCTTAACCACTACACCACGCTGGCTCTCTGGATTAGTCTCACCTGTCAGATCATTACAAGGGTAGGTAACACCCATTCAGAGCATCCTTGAAAAATTCACTAGCTTTCAGCACATTTTTACATCTCTCCTCCTATGCCTGTGTTACTTGTGGCACAAAAATGGGAGGATGAAGAAGACGAGTCACATTTGCAAGCATCTCTCTTTTTCTTCCTGGAGGCAATTCTAGGAGACCAAATTAATGGCATTTATAGACCTAATTCAGAAAAAACAGTGCTGGAACTACTAAATACATCTGCCCCAAAAGCTTTCTTCATTCATGATTTTGAGGTTATTTCACATAAGAATTCTAATGGGTCTTAAGTGAAGCCACTAAGTGCCCCTGATTTCATAAGGCACTTAGCACTATGTCTGCCTATATAGATTTGTGGGTTGTGCAGACGTTTTTAGGGCCTTCTAGAGGAAGGAGCTCTCTTTGTCCCATGGTATCCCTCGGACTGTTTTTTGCATATCTTTAGGCATCAAAAGTGCAATCCTAAGCAGTGTCACACATGTAAGTCCATTGATGTCAATGGGTGTAGAAGAGTTTACATAACTGAACGTGCCAGAACAGGATTACAGCAGTGTTCTGTGTGGACAAACACTTGGGGTTCAGTTCTGATGATTGATTGATTTACTTTCTTACTTCATTTATAGTCCACCTTTCTCTCTGAGATGAGGGTGGGTTGTGCAAAGGGTTGCCAGAATCCAGGTGGGGCCTGGAGTTCTCACCGAATTGCAACTGATCTCCAGAATATAGAGGTCAGTTCCCCTGGAGGAAATGGCAGTTTCAGAGGGCATCACATCACTGGTGGGCTCCACCCCCAAACTCTGCAAACCCCCAGCTCCACCCCTGTATCTCCAGGAATTTCCCAAGCCAGAGTTGGCAACCCTAATACAAAATTTAAAACAATGCAACAGAAACAGTATGATACTTGCAGCAAACAATGCAATTAAAGTAAAAACTACTGGCCATTAAAATTTCCTGGTGCTGCTAGTTCAGCAAAAAAGTTATCCTTGCAGACATATCAAAAGGAAATGCTTTCCCGTCTGTGCAAGAAATTATAATATCAGCACAGTACAAAACGATAAAAGGGCCAAAGGAAAATTGCTGAGAATAGTGGACTAAGAAAAAAAAAAAGACTATGGCTCTGATCCTAAGGGAGTATCCTATGGCGCTTCCCAGGGAGTATGTATCTTTGAATAAAATGGGCCTTACTTCTGATTAGATCGGCTTAGAATTGCTCCCAGATGGGCATTTAGAGCCAAGCTTTGGAAGCAAGCATTCGCATTGCTCTTGCCAAGAGGGTTTCCAACAGAGCTGAAGAAATATGTCCTTCCCCTTTAATAGAGGCTTAATGTGTGGAAATGGGCAGCTGAAGCTTTACATGGCATGCAGGTAAAATAATATCATCAAGTAAATCACATCCCATTAAGCCACTATTGAACAAATGGGGCATTTTTCTCCTGGCCTGTTGGCAACCCTACTGGCAGATAGTGGGCCTGCGGCTGTCGATGGTGTGTGCATTTTCTGCATGGCTGTTTCCTTCAGGGATGTTGCCATCCTGTCTTGAAGAAATCATCTACAGTTGTAGGATGCAACAATAGTCGCTTTTATTATTCTTGCCAGTTTAATATAGCTGTAGAGGAAGTGCAGACGTTTTAGTTTTAAGCAAACCCTCAAAGTTATTTGTGTGCTGAATGTTAGGTACATTGGTTTAAGTCCAGCAATCAGTTCCTTTGAAAAGCATCTGTTTTTCATTTTCAGTAGTTTGAATGAAGGAATTAGTCGGGGTGGGGGATTTAATACTGAAAAGGTAATCTCATTTCAGTTTTCATACTCTCCGAAATAGTTATACGGTTTCATTCCATTGAAGCAGTGGAAGTATTTGCTTTTTGGTGGGCGTAATCTTGCAGGGGAAGGCATCCTACAATTTATGGCCTTTAGAAGTTGATAGACCTCCCTGAGATTCTCCACTTCAATTTTTAAAAGTTAAGGATTTACTGTTATAGTTATACAGGAAGTATTTGGAAATGTGATGCTGGAAAAATGTATCATAGTATTGCTCATACACTTCAGCCAATATTTCCCCCTTCAACTTCTTGTTCTTTTGGGTGAGTTTTTTTCTGAACCTCAGTAAAGGCAAATAATGATATTAGTTCACAGTCATTTTCAAACAGGCTTATTATGGAAATTCCAGTCTTATTAAATAAGCTAAATCAATAATATCATGACTGAGACCAAGTGCAATACTTCCACCTTTTGTCCCAACATGTTTAAATTATAGGGCTGAACAAATAAAACTACAAAGGTAGCATTTAATACATTGCTAATAGATCCTTTTGTGTTCAGGAAATTACCTGTGCAAGATATTATAAAAGTTCGAGCAGTAAAATCAGTAGCAAAAATGAAAAATGTTGCATTTTCATAGCAAAGCAGTTTATAAGAGTGACTGCTGGTTCAGTTTCAAGCAATAATTTTGGGAACCCAAATGACTCAGCATCCACTGATTGAGTAGAAAGGTTAAGCTAGCGAATTTCTGAGTTGTATATAATTACTTTTGTTACCAGCACAGGTATCACTGGATTATTTAAACAATTATCATTTGAATTACTCCAGAATTTCTGTACGGAGGTGTGATACTCTCCTTGATCAAGGCCACGTTGCCCTTGCTCTACCATGACCTTCCCTGCATTGGAGGACCTGCAAGGCCTCAGATTGAGGGGGAGGAGGTTTATACCACTTTGTTCCTCCACTTTTCTGTATCCTCTGTTCTTCCACACTGCCTGACCAGACATACCTCATCCTCCCTGACCTTCTGCAGATCCTCCTTAAACAGGCCAGCCTTCCAATCTCCTCCCCTGGCTTGCTTCTCCCCTCTGTCCTTTCAGCCAACCAGAATTGTCCTCAAGCTCTTTCTCAGCGGCAGGTCAGGTACCAGGTCCTATCTTTGCTGGTTACAAGGACAGTCCAGAATTCTCCTGGCTGTGGGAGTTGCTTTGGAGAGTTGCTGACAGAATCAATAATGCTGGACTATATAGAGTGTGTGAAGAGGGAAGGCAGCATGTTACAGCCCGATCTCATCAGATCTTGGAAGCTAAGCAGGGTCAGCCCTGGTTAGTATTTGGATGGGAGACCACCAAGGAATTCCAGGGTTGCTATGCAGAGGAAGGCACTGGCAAACCACCTCTGTTAGTCTCTTGCCATGAAAACCCCATAAGGGGTCACCATAAGTTGGCTGCGACTTGATGGCACTTTACACACACACACATATATAGAGTGTGTGACAGAGCAGCTCCAGGGAGTCTTAGAACAAATGTTTTGACACCGTGGTCAGCTTACTGAAGCAGAACAAGCTGAAGTTGAATCCAGATAAAACACAGGTGTCAATCTTTGGAATTGCTGATGTTTTAGAGAGATTGGATCTCCTTACTGTAGATGTAGTGGAGCTGGTATTTGCAGAAACGGTTAAGAGCGTCGGTTCTTGTAGGTTATCCGGGCTGTGTGACCGTGGTCTTGGTCTGACTATATATTACTCTTCCTACACACTTGACACTGAGAGACACTGTCCTTCAGTGTTACTCCTCTGAAGATGCCTACCACAGCTGCTGGCGAAACGTCAGGAAAGAAAATACCAAGACCACGGTCACACAGCCCGGATAACCTACAAGAACCGATGAACTCTGACCGTGAAAGCCTTCGACAACGGTTAAGAGCTTGTTGGGTGCTCAAAAACCCAAACTTGCTGTTTGAAAACAGGTTGTTGTAGTGGCCAAGAGTACCTTCCTGCCATCTGCACCTGGTTCACCAGCTCTCACCCTTCTTAGACTCAGTTGATCTGGCCATGCTATCTATACTTTTGTAACATTGAGGTTGGACTGCTTAAATGGGCTTTATATGGAGCTGGCCTTGAAGACATCTCAGAAAATAACAGGTTGTTCAGAAACTGGTACCCTTGTCAGAGGGTAGCCAACAGGAATATACCTTGCTCCCAGTTTGCTACTGAGTCAATTGAAGGTGTTGGTTATGATATTTAAAGCACTTCATGGCCTAGAACCCAGGTCTAAATGATAGCATTGTTATGGGGAAGGGAATATCTTTCTCAAAATTCACTTTTTAAAATTAGCCATTGATTCCTTTTATTCTTTTTTAGAAGAGGAGATTGGCTTTCATTTCTCTTTGGTTTCTCTTTGTAAAGAAATCAAGGCACTGTTTGTACTGTCAGTCCTGGCAGTTGTTTTATGTTACGCACCACAAGGTGGTGCTCTAGCAAGAGGATAGGAAGTATTGGGAAGCCACTGCCTACCTCTAAGCATTTACAGAGTGAAATTCTGAAATTTTGCAAAACCTCCCTTCCTGCCCACCCCTTTAGATTTCTTTTTAAATCAAAACAGAATTGATTAGAAATTGAGTCTAAATTTCTAAATTGTTTGATTTTAGAGAGGAATTAAGAGATTTTCTCTTAACAGCACTACTAAAGGACTTATTATGTCATATCCTCCAATGCTTCACCAACTATGTACCAACTATGGCCCTGATATTGTCACCTGCTGCTGACTGTACCCCCACTGAAGATAACACACCTGGCCTCAATCAGAATCCATGCCTCCTCCATTGTGGCCAGCTGGGTGACCTTGGGCTAGTCACAGCTCTCTCAGCCTCACCTACCTCACAGGGTTTCTGTTGTGGGGAAGGGAAGGTAATTGTAAGCCAGGTTGATTCTCCCTTAAGTGGTAGAGAAAGTCAGCATTAAAAACCAATCTTCTTCTTTTCCTTCTCCTTCTCTCACTGTGTGGAATGGACTCCCTGAGGAGTCATTTAAAGGCCATTTTATTTGCCCAGGCTTTTAACAGGGTGAAAACGTCATGTCTCTCTGGGGGTTACTTGGGGTTTTATTTTGTTGGTTTTAAATTATGGTGTTTTAAGTTGTTATTTGTAATCTGCCATAAAGTACAAGGAAGAATGGGGATGTAACTATACTTCTTGATATGCATTAAGGCTGTTCATTAATGGACTAAACCTCTGAAAATCTTATTCTGAAATTATCAGAATAGGTATGTGGAAGGAGCACTGAAAATAAGATGTGGAAATGCACCTATGTTTCTGCTTTTTGATTTATGTTGTAACTATGGAGAATTCCCCCCCCCCCGCCGCCGCCAGCATATATTATCTAGGGATTCCAGAGGTGTCTATGGTTTAAAGCAAACAGAATGGCACTGAGCTATTATCTGAGTTTATCCTATTAGCTTAAGTACAGCATGGCATGGACAGGCAAGATCCCAAGGCATGGCATTATTAACAAAATATTTTAAAAGATTAATTATAAAAGTAAATCAGAAAAAGCTTATGGGTGCATCCAAAGAGAGCAAACCTTAGATTTTACTTAATGATTTTTAAAAGCTACATTCTACTCTAAAATTGCTGCATGAATCTGAAGTGTGTGACAGAACGAACTTTGAAAATGGTTAACTTTTGTAGTAATTCAGCTTTTGGACTTGCCTCTCCATTCCACATTTTGATGTTCATAATAGTGTTAAAATATGTAATAAATGTTTTGCAGTCTTCATTTCATTCATTATTACAGCAATCATGTGTGCTGGGTCATTGTCATGCCTATTTAACAAATGCAGAACTAAAAGGCTGATGGAATGTGACCTCTCTGAACACTCCCAGTGAATTCATGACTGATATGGGAATTTCCAAGTGTTTCAGTGGACAAGACACACTTGCTGCTTATCCTTGCTCCTTCTGACTCTGAGCATCACTCATCATTCAGAAATGCCTGCTCATAAACTTTGCTAGTGATTTCTTTAATCATCATCTGAAAAAAATACATTTCGATCATTAATGCTTCACTGAAGTTGAAGTTAGTGAGCTCCTAGCTAGCATGCACCAATGTTCGCATAAGTAGAATGCATAAATCTTAGCTGCCTCAGTACACATTGGTTTGGTTTGTTTTTTTGGCAGTCCATGGTATCTGTAACACCCTTCTAAACCCACTAACTTCAGCTCTGTAATTCTGCTTAGGATTGCAGTGTAAGATAGTCATCACCACCAGAAGCTGCTCTTCTAAGAGGTAGTACGTGCATGGGGAAGGAACTGTCCCAGGAATTATGCATCACAGGCTCGTGACACTTGTGTAACCACAGTTCAAGTAAATAGCAATGAAGGTATGAGCTGGGGTTGCATTTCCCCAGTGATGACATTTTGTGGCTCATGTGCTAAGCAAAAAAACTTTCCCTCTGAAATAGCACTGTTTCATTGAGAACAGACATCTCAGATACCTCAAACAACTGTGGTATGGCTACTCAATTTTTTGCCCAACGATTAATCTTATGAAGAAGACCTTAGAATGGGGTGTCAAACATAAGGCCCGTGGGCCGGATCCGGCCCCTTGAGAGCTCTTATTTAGCCCATGAACCCAGCCCGACCAAGTGACATTTATGTCATATCCAGCCCTTGTAACAAATTAGCTTGACACCCCTGTCTTAGAAGGTGTACAGAGGACTTTGTTATACCAAGGACTAAGATGTTAACTATGTCTGTGTAGCCATTCCTTAATGTCTCAAACATAATTTCTTACATCTATGCCACAAGAAGGAAAGGCTTAGACTGCAGGCAGAGGATGAGCGTGGAGTGCAATCTCACATTTTTTTCCTTTGTGATGCTGCACCCAGAGCACCTTTGGAGCTTCCAAACACACCCATGCACACTCCAGGTAAAATGGTTCAACAACTGTACATTTATTTTTCCTGAGCTTGTCATACAAGCACACACCAGATTAATTAGTTAACAGCTGATCAAGCAATTCAAGAACTAGTCCTGTTATTACAGCAGAAAGGAAGGAGAAATTATTGTTGTGGGTATAGGAAAAGCACAATGCAATTAAGAATCAGATGTCCTGTCTATTATAGGCAATGGAAGGCTTTTCATTCCAGTTATTTCAAGGCTCGAAGGGGAGCCATGGCTGGGTAGACGCATGAGGCTGAAGGAGTACAATGTGACTTGAGCTCCTAGAAGCACCTGTGGGATCAAGCTACTCCACTTCCATCAGGAAAAGCCTTTGGTGGCCAAAATGTGAATGACAGGTGAAAAGTAAATTACTATCTTCCCTCTGGAAGCTCCAAAATCAGGAAGAGTTTTTGGCCTTCAACATGTGCTTGATGGTTTCCTGTCTTGTGAACTTATTCTGGAAGGAAGAAGAAAGCTGTTATTATCCTGTCCCTTAATGAGTGGTCTTAATGACTAATTGTTGGCAAAAATTACATGGGAGCATAAGGTCATTCCTGAATCTGAAAGAAAAATCACAGTTGGCAGCTAACTGGAGCCATAAGGCTACAGTCCTAACATGCTACCTAGGGACTAAGCCACTGATGGCGAACCTTTTAGAGACCAAGTGCCCAAACTGCAACCCAAAACCCACTTATTTATCGCAAAGTGCCAACACGACAATTTAACCTGAATACTGAGGTTTTAGTTTAGAAAAAAAAACAACTCATACATTAACATCTTTTGTCTTAAAAGAAAAACACAATAACAGCTTTATATGCTTTGCACACTCCTTTGCACACTTTTACCACATGCATTTGGAAAAGCAAACCTTTTTTGGGGGGGAGAGGGATAAGTGTGTTACTAAGTTCCTTAGTAAAACTTCAGCACAATGCTAGAGAGTTGGAATTCATATGCAGATCTGATACTGAGCCTTGGACAGAATTAAAAAAAAATGTTACCAGCTGATAGTAATACCATGCATCTGACAAACAGGCTTCAGTAGATAATGCCACAATAGGTGCCACAAGATAATGCTGGCTTCAGTAGATAATGCCACAATAGGTGCCACAAGAATTTGTTGTTTTAGCTGCAGCAGATTACCACTGCTACTCCACTTAAATAGGTTCAAATTTATTTATTTGTGTGTGTTTTTCACATGACAAGGGACCAAGTCTACACAGCTTCCAGACTGTGTAGGGGCCATGGCTCAGTGGTAGAGCCTCTGCTTGGCATGCAGAAGGTCCCAGGTTCAATCTCCAGCATCTCTAGTTAAAAAGGGCCAGGCAGAAGGTGATGTGAACTTCTTGCTTGATGTTCACCAGGGATTGGAAGAAGCCCCAAGGGCTCCTTTGCGAGGAGGAGGAGGAGGAAGAAGAGGTGGAGGTGGAGGAAGCGCTGAGAGGGAAGCCCCCCGCCGGCTCTTTCTTGAAAGTCATGCCTGAGGGTGGGGGGGCGGGATGGGGGGCTTGGCGACCGTTGCAGTCGTTACGGTGGAGGAGGAAGACGTGGAGGTGGAAGAGGAAGACGATGAGGAAGATGACGAGGTGGCCAAGGCAGGCGTCAGCCCACAATGCCGGGAGGGCACGGCCAGGTGGGTGAAGCTGGTGACGGGCGGCAGGCGGTGGTTGAACATGACCATGCTGGGGGAGAAGGTGGGCTCCATCACCATCCTCTTGGTGGAGCCGCCGCGGCCGCCCAGGAAGCCGCTACCCAGTTTCATGCTCTTCCCTCGGGGGATGGGGAAAGCGGCAGCGGCGGAGCAGCCGGGAAGGGCAAGACTGAGGAGGCGCGGCCCTCAGCGGTGGCCGTCCTGGCGGCCGGACGCCGACGCCGCTCGCTTTTCACTCACCCGCCCGCCGGCTGCTTGTCTGACTGCCTGGTGGGAACTTCCCGGCGGTCCTCCGGGCCTCTCAGCTGTTGGGCGGGGTCGGGCTGGCTGTTGGCCTTTCTCTCCCCCTCCCAGGCTGCCGCCTCCGCTCGTGCCGGGAAGCCCCGAGTTGAATGCTCTCGGTGGCTCTCTCCCTGGGGCGCGCCTTGGGGAGACATTGCTTTCCCGTCCCCTGGGTGGTGAGGCGGCACCAGGCCAGCTGGTCGGCGGGGCCCGGTCCTATCTCAAGGTGGCAGGGTGCGGGAGGCGCTGCTGCCGGGAGCTGCGGCAACCAGCTAGGCCCCAGCCTCGCCCGGCAGAGAGGGAAGTGGGCTGGCTGAGCAGGAGCGGCAGGCAGACGCAGAAGAAGGTGGGGTGGGGAGACCTGACAAACAGCTGAGCTGCCGCTGCAGCTCAGCTGAGAGAGGGAGGGGCCCAGACGCTGACCGGGGAGGCCTTTTGGAGCCCCGGAAGTGCAGGACAGGAGGCTCGGGAGGGGGCAAACGTTGCTGCTGTGCGCCCGGCCCTCTCACGCAGCCGGCCCTCTCAAGCAGTCAGCTTGGATTCCTCCAAGTGCTGCTCATATATTTGGTGTAATACTGTTATTTGGCATTGAATCAGATGAATATCTTGGTAAATGTACCAATGTTTTGAGGTAGCCAAGGTAGGTAACTGCATAACAACTACAAGTGGTTTGACCCAGCATCCTTTTTGCCATTCAAAAACATACTGAGGTGTATAGCATCAACAATACTACAGGCTCATAACTGGCCTCGCAGGTGACCTTGGGCTAGTCACACTCTCAGCCCTACCTACCTCACAGGGAGTCTGTTGTGAGGAGGGGAAGGGAAGGTGATTGTAAGCTGGTTTGATGCTTCCTTAAGTGGCAGAGAAAGTCGGCATATAAAAACCAACTCTTCTTCCTCTTCCTCCTCCTCCACCGGAAGACAACAGCTTGATCTATGCATATTTGTTTTTTCTTGCTCCTGTATTCACACACATTAATGCATCAGGAGCCATTCCAAAATCTTGGAGACATACCATTATCGTCCCAATCTTTAAAAAACGTCAGCGCTCTGACCCAAGCTGTTATCGTCCAATCAGCCTTTTGTCTTGCTTAGGCAAATTGTATTCCTCCTACTTATTAAAGAGGCTGTTGGACTGGGTTGAGAGTAATGACATCCTTGGCTGGGAACAGATTGGCTTCAGAAGGGGTTGGTCTGTCATGGACCACTGTTTAGTGCTCTCCCATCTAGCCGAGAAATATTCCTCCCCCCGAAATGGCACCCTTTATGCGGGTTTTATGGATCTTAAGGGAGCTTTTGATACCATCCCGAGAGAGAGGCTATAGTTGAAACTATCACATTCTACTATGGATAGGAGGTTACTATGGCTTATTCAGCAATTTCATACTGACCTCACAGCTCAGGTTCGCTGTGGCAACCAAGGAGAACTAACCGAGCCTTTTGAACTGGCCAAGGGAGTTAGACAAGGTTGCCTCCTTGCTCCTCTCTTGTTTAATCTATACCTGAATGATATGGCAACCAATTTCTCAGAGTTTTGCCACCCCCCAAAGCTTGCAAGCCATTCCACCCCGATTCTACTCTATGCTGACGATGCAGTTCTCCTGTCCCACACAAGAATTGGTTTGAAAAGATCTTTGCAAACTTTTTCTGAGTACTGCTCTAGGGAAGGTCTTAAAATAAACCATCATAAATCTAAGATCATGATCTTCACTAAGAGGAGAAAAATGCCTCTTTTTCGCTGGGTATTAGATGGCTTTGAGGTTGACCAAGTCAAGGAGTTTGTTTACCTTGGCATTCTGTTTTCCCATAACCTAAATTGGAATGCCCATCAAAAAGCAGTGTCCAACAAAATTAAACCTGGGGTTGGTGCTATTGTCAATTTTTTTCACACCAAAGGTGGCAAATATATTCCAGGGGCTATTTAGGTTTTTAACCTGAAAATTACCCCAATTATCCTCTTTGGTGTTGCCATCTGGATTACAGTCATCAATGAATCTATAGATCGTCCACTGCTTCAGTTCTTACGAAAACTCCTAAATGCCCCTCGATGTGTTGCTGGCATTACTCTTCGTTCCGAGTTTGGCCAAATGTCACTTGAAGCTAGGGCGTGGTTGGCCGCCTTTAAACTCCACCTTAAACTGTGCTTTAGCACTGAGGGGTTCCTAGCTTCTCTGAAGCATGACCCTCTCAAATCCTCATGGCAAAAAATCTTAGATGAGAAACTGGCGTTGCTGGGCTTCTCGCAGGATATGTTATCAGATCTTGGGAAAACTGAAGCTTTTGCCAAAATTAAAAAGCGCATTAAAGAGCTCGATTATAACAGCACTACTTTTCGTGCTCGTCGCAACTGTTCATCCCAGTTCTTCGGAATACCCCCTCCACGTGGTCTGCCTGCCTATACATATTATCTGACAACTCCTCGTCTCTGTAGAGCTTTTTGCTTGGCTAGATTGAATGCTAACCCTTCTATGGTAATGCAGGGCAGAATTCTGAATATACCATACTCAGACAGGATCTGCCCTTGCTCCTCTGGCTCTATTGACTCATTAGCCCATGCCCTTTTGGAATGCCACTTTTACGAGGAACTTCGATCGCACTATATTTCCCCCCTTTTAATATACAAATCCAATGCCTCTGTGACTGACATAATGCCTTTTTTACTAAATGACAGGGACCCCAAGGCTACATTGTCAGTGGCAAGATTTGTTTCAGTCCTTATATCCCTCCAACACTAGATATATGCTGCTCAAGATCAATTGATCAAGGAGCTTCTAAGGGATAAAAGGAAAAGGAACAGCTTGATCTATGCATATTTGTTTTTTTGTTTTTCTTTTGCTTTTTTGTTTTGCAGTCTGCTGTTTAATAAAGTGATTGAACTATAAGAGACATTGTACAGGGCAGCCACTGGACCCAATGCAGGCTTGCCTCTCACACCTTTCTAAGACAAACTACTGTTGCTCTGTCAAATGGAAATCACTAGAGAAACATTAGTGGCTTTGGATATTTTCTGTAGATTTCCTGTAATGCATATAAAATCTGTCAATATTGCCAAATTCTAGAATATCTGGATCACATTCTGACTAAATGTATGATAAAACTAAGGTGTTTTTTTTTTAAAAAAAGAACCCCTCTCAATGAAGTGCTACTTTTTATTTTTTCTTCATTTTTGGGGAACTCCTACCCTTCTGAGTTTTCCTTCCAGCCTCCCCTACCCAAGGCCAACCATCTACGCAGTGTTTGAGCCTACAGAGATCCTGTGTGCAGCTCTGTGTGCGGCTTACTTCTGTGTAGGAGGATATGAGCACCAAAATCAACAGGGCTTTTTCATTCCATTTGGAGTCTACACTAGCAAGGCAAGGGTATAAATCTGCTTTATTTGAGCTGCAGCATACAAGGCCTCAGTAGGGCATCCACCCTGGAAATGGCCTCCACTAACCCCACCTTCCCCAGGAGAATGCTCAGTCTGACTGCTCAACAAAAAAGTATCAGCCACTTGGCTACTAGGTGGCAACTAACGGATGTATATTATACCACCCCCTTGCAGATGCCTTACCCCTCCACTCTAGGGTTGCCAATTGCCCGGTGGAGGGGAGTAAACTACCGCCCATCCACCAGGCTGCCCGCTGGCCAGCTGATGGCTGGTGGGCACTGCGGGCATGCCCGTGGGCACTGCGGGCATGCGTGCGCAGACGCGGCACACGCGGCACCTTTGGGTAAACCCGAAAGTGACGCGGATGCTCTAGCACCCTCGACTAAAACTCTATGGAAACCATAGAGTTTTGGCCGGGATCGCTAGAGCGTCCCCATCACTTCCGCGTTAAACCAGAAGTGACGTAGGCGCATCACGCGTGGGCGCGCTGTGCGAGGCACGCACATTGCACACTAACGCCACGACCCCGTGAAGCTCCCGCCGGTGGAGCTGCGGGGCCTGGGAAGCCTACTCCACTCCTAGTTTGAAGACCTAAGGTTGCAGAGAACAGAATATATCTCCTTTGTTGACCCATTCACCTGATTTTTCATTTTCAGTCGCTGCCTCCAGGGTCCACAGTCTCTTTTCAGTTACTCATTTTAAAGTTTATGGCTTTCTTTACCTATTGAGGAAGCAGAGCCGCCCATGCTTTTCTGCTAATGGCTGTGCTTACTGCATTCCATGTCCTTTCTGAAACAAGAAGTGGAGCAAACAATCTCAGAAGAGTTCCCGTTTGGTTTGCTAGCTGAAGCAATGTTTATTGCCTTTTTATTAGTTGAATCCAATTAGTGTCTCATGCCGGGGTGTATTGGAAAGGCCAAAGTACAAAAGCCTTCCTTGTACAATCACAATAAGGGCAAATATGTAATTAGGGTGATGTAGTTGTTAGAGTGTTGAACTGGAGGTCTGGGTTCAAATCCTTACTCATTACAAAAAGCTGATTGTATGACCTTAGGACAGTCACTCTCTTTCAGCTGAACCTACCTCACAGGGTTGCTGTGGGGATAAAGTGGAGGAGAGGACCACCATGTTCACCATGCTAATCTCCTTAGATGTGGGGTGAGATAAAAATTGTAACAGATAATTATAATTCTTTTCTACCAGAGAGACAGGGCATAGTTAAAGCTACTCTAGCTCGGGCTTGCCAAGGCAACTTTTCATCTTTCTATCATTTGAATTGGTCTCCTTAATTTTTTATTTGCACCCCAAAGGCAACCAGGGAACAGGAACCTTAGAGGTTTTTTAAAAGAGAGTCTTACATAAAATGCTCAGTTTCCTTCCCAGCCATTGAAAAAGAAACATCTATCTGTTAACTCAGCGTACTTGCAGGGATCCTGTGTTACTTCTCAAATCTGTCAGGGACGTTTTGCCTTGGCAGTTCTTTTCATGGTGACATGTGAGAAGCTTGCAGAACTCAGCCAGTGTTGGTGGTAGAGGGGATAAACAAGGACAAATATCAACTTTGTTAAGATTGTGGTTCTTCATCGGTCGTCACTGGGAATGTCTGCATAGCTTGGCAAAGAGCTCCTGCTTTCTTTTCCATTCTTTATTGCCAGACATCCTTGCTTTTCCATGCTTTGCTAAGTGGGAGTACACTGCAACCACCCTTCTGCCAGTCCTCAAAGGCCTAGGCTAACTGTAGAAAAAGCAGCTCCCTGCATTCCAGCCCACTCTTCCAGCATTCCTTCACACTCTGTAGAGTAATGGACAAACAGAAGCCAGGATGAAGCAGTGCAGCATGGAGCACTTTTGGTTCTTGATGCCTTGGGGCACTAGAGGAAGGGAGAAGATTCAGTCTCAATTCCAGTGGTGTCCCAGAGTCCATTCCAGTGATTCCTCCTATAACAAAATAACTATAGCTGCTGTTCATTTCAGTACAATAAAGAAGGATTCCATCCTCAGGACAGACAAAGACAAAAGGAAGTACTTCATGTAACGCTCTCAGCTATGGAACTCACTGCCACAAGATGTAGTGATGACCACCAGTCTGGATAGTTTTAAAAGGCAAAATCAAGAATTATAGGTCCGAAGATGAAAACCCATGATGTCTAAAAGAGTCAGCGGAGTATAGTCATTAGGGTGTTGGCCAAGGAATTCTGATAAACCCAAGTTCCAATCTCCACTCTGCCATTGAAGCTTGCCGGATGGTTTTGGGGTCACACGCTCTCAGACTAAGACTCCGCCTTTCTTAACCACTACGCCATGCTGGCTCTTCCTTTAGGGAGAGTGCAGCCTCATCCAAAACAGGGAATACCTCAATTCCTGGATCAATCTTTCTGCCCACCATTAGCACTTATTTTTGTCAGGATTAATTTTCATCTTATTAGCCCTCATCCATCCCAAAATTGCCTCTAGGCACTGTTTCAGTTTCCACAACCTCCCTGTGATCTCTTGGAAATGCAAGATAGACTTGAATATCATTCACATATTGGTGACAACCCATCCCATATCTCTGCGTGGCCCCTCCCAGTGGCTTCATGTAGATGTTAAAAAGCATGGGGTGGGCCACCTGGAACCTTGCCGAACCCTAGCGGGCCCAGTAGCAGTCCCCCAGCATCACCTTCTGAAACCTACCTTCCAGGTAGGAATAAAACCACTGGAGAATGATGCTTCCCAGTCCTTACGCCAAAAGGTGGTCTAGAAAGATACCATGATTGATGGTATCAAAGCTGCTGAGAGGAGTAGTAGAATCAATAAGGTCACACTCTCCCCATGCATCGCCCAGCCTACGTCATCCACCTGGGTCGTCAAGGCCATTTCAGTCCCATAACCAGGCCCAAACCATTAAGTAGAATCCAAACAATCTGATTCATCCAAGAGTCCTTGGAGTTGTCCAGCAGTTTAAGTCACTGGCCATGGAGGAGGGGACAATGGCAGGGTTTTTTGTTGTTGTTGTTGTTAGCAAGTTGAAGTATACATAGCGGGATGAGGTGAATAGGGTTGAGGAGAGAGGGGAACCTTCCATCCTTTCCCCTCACATCAAGTTAGATGGGTGTGAAAGATGCATGAAACTCATGGGATGAATCTTTTCTTCCCCCTGCTTGGGAGGGGGGAATCCCATCTCTCCCCCCCACCTGTTGCTGCCACAGATGACCCAGTCCCAGCGAGGCTCCCAGCTGTGGCTTCTTCCCTCTCAGCTTCCTTCCCCCCCATCCCACTTGCTGCTGCTTCCCTTGATCCTGGGCCCAGCCTCTGCTGTGGAGCTCACTGCAGCTTCTCTCTCTCCCCCCCCCACTGCTGCCACCAACCCATGCCCTGTGAAGCTGCTGGCGTCTTCCTCACCTGAATGGCGAGTGGGTTGTCTGCGCATGCACAGACAATGTTGTTGTTTTTTTAACTGGGGGGATTTAAACCGCCTTTTTTAATTTTCAGATTTTTTTGCTGATCTAGGGGATTCCCCAAGTCTGCACAAAAAAAACAACTGTTGGGGTGTTCGTGCCCCCTATCTGCGGATTTAGGTATCCGCAGGCAGGGGGCACATATGGGAATTAGATATATAGATTTACAAGGCTACAATCATCTTTGTTGTGTGGTTGCATATTGCCAACTGAGCATGACCTTTTTTAGAAGCTTTGTAGCATTGCCAAAACAAGATGTGACACCTCAGTACTGCAAACGATCAGGTTACTACAATCAGCATCAAATTGTTACATGATGACGAGCAAATTATTTCTTGCAATCAGTGAGCAACATTATTAGAAGATTTTCTGTGTAGAAGAAAGGTAGGCATAATCAGCTGTGAAAATAGTTTGCCAAATAAACAGTTTGCGTCCAAGTTCAATTCATTCTGGTGTTTTTTGAACAGAGGGCAGAGGTGTTGAAACTAAATTATGAGACATGCACAGGATTGTAGTTTTCTGATTTTGTGGTACTTTATAATTGTACTATATTTAAAATATTTTTTCCCTTACAGCTTTTTTAGGAGAAATCCATAGGTGGTGCAACCATTTAGCGGGGGGGAAATAAATATCATAAATAAACTTTTCAGTCCACTACTCTCAGAAAAAGGGGCAACTTTTAACAACATAATTAAAATGATAGAGCTGCTACGAGAGAGAGAAAAAATCCCAATTTAGTCTGAATAAATTATGTTAATTGGTAAATATTCAATAGGTAATTATGCTGCAAATCTTGTTGGTGATGCTTGTTAAAAAGATACTGCATTCAACAATGACATTAATAATGGAAACTGCTGCAGCTTCTAGAAACTCTTGCTAAAGCCAGAAATTATAGAACATGGCAGTTGGGTTGAGAGCAGGGAGGGTTAGCAGTAGAGTAAACTGGGCAGCATCAGTTTGTAAGATGATTTTAAACTCAACGCAGGTACCGCCAAAAAATTCTGACAAAATGAGAGATATTTATCTGAGAGTTTATCTGGGTTTTCTGAGAGTCCACTGAGTTCTGTAAGTACATAAGCAAGTAGTGGGAGGGCAAAGTGGAGTAGAGAAAGGGGAGGGTGATACTCTTTATGGACAGTCGGTAGTAAGATAGAGCTAGGCATGGCAGCTTTCAGCTGGGGCCTGGAGATCTCCTGGAATTACAACCGATTAGCAGACTGCAGAAATAATTTCCCTTGGAGAAAACTGCTGCTTTGGAGTATGAACTCTATGGCAACGTACCCTGCTGAGGTCCCTCCACTCCCCAAACCCTGACTTCTCCAGGCTTCACCCCCAAAAGCTCCAGGTATTTCCCAACCCAGAGTTGACAGCCCTAGATAGAGCACACACTGCGTGCAGAGGCATTTTCAGTTTCCCAGCCCAGTCAGTGGATACCCATAACTAGACAGAGAAGGGTTACTGGGAATATATTAATCCTTCTAGCACTGGCTGCATCACAATAAATGTTAAAATCAAGGTTTGCTGCAATAATCCAAGTTAGTGTACCAGGTGTACATAATAGACCAATTTGTTCAGAAGTTCCGTTTAATTTGCTTAGGGTTGCCAGGTCCCTCTTCGCCACCGGCAGGAGGTTTTTGGGGTGGAGCCTGAGGAGGGCGGAGTTTGGGGAGGGGAGGGACTTCAATGCCATAGAGTCCCATTGGCAAAGCAGCCATTTTCTCCAGGGGAACTGATCTCTATCGGCTGGAGATCAGTTGTAATAGCAGGAGATCTCCAGCTAGTACCTGGAGGTTGGCGACCCTAAGTTTGCTTCTTGGATTCTTTCCTATAACTAGGCAAAATCTCCAGATGTTATAGTGAGCTCCCTCACAATATTGGGCTGCTTCTAATGTCTCACTTCCTATGCACCCTACTTCCTGTTGAGCAGTTGCAGTAAATGGGAGGGGAATAGTGAGGGAGAAGCCTAAGGGCAAGTCTGCTGTTCCTTTGAAGGATTATCAGCATCATCTCCCTGTTTCTATCCAGCTTCTGTCTTATTTTTTTTTACAGCCCTTTCCCTCCCCTTTCCATCTTGCTAATTGTCAGCCATGCCGATTTCTCTTTCTGTACAGCCAATGCATCCCTTAGAATGTACTTTGAAACCAAATACTTTTAATTACAGCTGCCCTCCTTTTTCTTTTGCCATTTTTCTGTGTTGTAAAGGAAAGCGTGGAGAGAAGGTGGAAAGAGCATCCAAAGACCTGGTCTGTGCTTCCCCCTTGGTACGCAGGAGGTTAAAAAGGGCCATAGTAGTGAACAAAGTGGAATTTCTTAATTCTGATGTAATGAAAAACCACAGTTTACAAGCTAGGTACAACTATGGTTTATGATTCACTTGTTGGCAGCTTGTAATCACACATCATCCTAAATTGGAGATAATCAAAACCATAGTTTTTATACTGTGGTTTTTTCTGACTGCTGCCGCCTGTTTAAGGAGCCCTTTCTTGCTGTTTAATTGCTATGTGTGGAAAAAGCTTTTATTGAGATAAGGTGTGTGTGTTTTTCCCCAATCAGAGGATTTTTTTTAACCTGAAGCTGGATTTTCTTTCATGTGGGCACTAAAAGGGCAATGGGAAATTGGATGGACTGTTCTTAGACGTCATCTTCATCAAGATTTTATTTGTGGCCGCCTGAAGCGCTACCTTCTTAACAACCGAACGTTGCTCACAGGAAGTAGTGAGTTACAACTGAGTTCTTTTTTTTCTGTCTTGTGCAGTTTCTGTGGATACACAATAAGTTCAGTTTTAGATATACTTCCCCCTCACAGAACTCAGCGATTGCTCTTCACTTCTCTGAGCCTGCTGCATTCACAAGGTTGAAGGGACATGCTGGTCCAATACTGAGTTATTTTGCTGCTTGAGTTTCTTATGGTACAATGAGTTTTCGAGGGAAAGTGTTTAGAAGAGAGCACAGTGAATTTTGGAAGAAGAGGAGGACGGTTAGGCGAACACACCGAGGAGAAATCCACAGGTTGAGCTGTGTATGTATACGTACCTTTCCTCTCTTACTTTTGTCTTTTCCTGTACAAGTTCCTCATTCTGGAGATAGGGGAGAGAGCTGGACTTGGTCTGGTATTCGTATCCGATCATGGTATAGAATGCCAATTGCTCCAAAAAGCCAGCGGTGGTGCCACTTCTGTAATATGTGTCATGATTTAAGTCCAGAATGAACAAAATGAGCTTAAATCCAAGCTTTTCATCTTGTCAATGCGTGAGGGAATGCCAGCCTGTCTAGCAGTTCAGGGACAAAAAGGGAGAGAGAAAGGAAGGAAGAAGGAACTACTAACCTTGCATTGGCTAAGTTTGGGCATCATGGTGAATGAGTGTTGCAAGTATTTATTTTGACAGTCACTGTATGTATATTTATGACTTGGAAACAATCTTCTATAAATGTTGAAGGAAGTACTTTATAATAAGCTGTTAGCCCAGCAGATGGTCATGCCGCCTGACTTTTTCCACAATAGTATTTTCCTTGGACAAGAATTATAAAAGGAAATATTGTCGAAGGCTTTCACGGTCAGAGTTCATTGGTTCTTGTGGGTTATCCGGGCTGTGTAACCGTGGCCTTGGTATTTTCTTTCCTGACGTTTCGCCAGCAGCTGCTGGCAAAACGTCAGGAAAGAAAATACCAAGGCCACGGTTACACAGCCCGGATAACCCACAAGAACCAATAAAAGGAAATGTTAGAAATGTAAAGAGGTAGATGGCACTTTTATCTAGGGTTGCCAACCTCCAGGTACTAGCTGGAGATCTCCTGCTATTACAACTGATCTCCAGCCGGTAGAGATCAGTTCACCTGGAGAAAATGGCCGCTTTGGCCATTGGACTCTATGGCATTGAAGTCACTCCCCTCGCAAACCCTGCCCTCCTTAGGCTCCAACCCAAAAACCTCCCGCCGGTGGCAAAGAGGGACCTGGCAAACCTACTTTTTATCATATGTGGTGGACATGCAAAAATACAAAGAAACATTGGAAATACATGCCGAAATCCAGAAAATTTTAAAAATTAAATTTACTATGGAAGCCAAGAGTATGCTATTGGGTATTTTACCAAAAATATTCTAAAAGTTTTGGAAGAACTGTTCAGATATATGATAACGGCAGCCAGAGTTACATAATATGTGAACTCAATTTTTTGTTTTATTATTCAGGAAGTATTTTTAGAAATTTATTATAGTAATCACCATTGTAAGCTTTTTAATGTATCTTTATCAAGAATTGTCTAGGGTATCTTAAGATTTATGGCAAGATATATTACTATGATAATCACAATTTAATGTGAATTATTATATCTATTTACTGCTCATAATAATCATCATATATTATTATATCATATGTATTATCTTCTTTTTGTTTGATGTAATTGTAATTGTTGCCTGCGATGTGGCTTCTATTTGTTCCTTCTTTCCTGTTCTGTTTATATTCATAAAAATAAAATCTTTTTTAAAAGACCGTCACTCTTATGGATGCCCAAGAGTTAGAGCCAGTCACCTTCCCTAGCATCAGTCTTTACAAACTAAAATACTGTAGTAATGGCTAGAGTACTGGACTAACCAATGAGACCAGAATCAAATCCCCACTCAGCCCTGAAATTAGGGTTGCCAACC
This sequence comes from Euleptes europaea, assembly GCF_029931775.1. Taxonomy (NCBI): domain Eukaryota; kingdom Metazoa; phylum Chordata; class Lepidosauria; order Squamata; family Sphaerodactylidae; genus Euleptes; species Euleptes europaea. The sequence continues at coordinate 37,243,401 of NC_079316.1, forward strand.
TCCTGGTACTAGCTGGAGATCTCCTGCTATTACAACTGATCTCCAGCCGATAGAGATCGGTTCCCCTGGAGGAAATGGCCGCTTTGGCAATTGGACTCTATGGCACTGAAGTCCCTTCCCTCCCCAAACTCTGTCCTCAGGCTCCGCCCCCCAAAACTCCCACCGGTGGGGAAGAGGGAGCTGACAACCCTACCTGAAATACATTTAGTGCCAGTCACCATTTCTCAGACTAATCTATCTCACAGGAGCGGCTGTGAAGTAACAAACTTTCTTTAAGCCACCCTGAACTCTTTGGAGGGAGATCAGGGTGAAAACAACACAAGAAGTGCTGTTATTTTAGCCAGAGCTGCGTCCGTGGTTTTATTTTCCCCGTGCAAGCATTGTAATCGGTGTCTGGCACAGTGTTTTAGATCTTGGTCTCTGTTTTCATGGCTCCTCTGCAAAAGCAAGATCTGTGGCATGCTCATAAAGTCATTTACGGTAATTTGTAAACAGCAGTTTTTCAGATAATGCTGCTAACGGACACCCTGGTTTAGCACTCTTTAGATGCCGACTTTCTCTCCCACTTAAGGGAGACTCAAACCGGCTTACAATCACCTTCCCTTCCCCTCCCCACAACAGACACCCTGTGGGGTAGGTGGGGCTGAGAGAGCTGTAAGAGAGCTGTGACTAGCCCAAGGTCACCCAGTTGGCTTCATGTGGAGGAGCAAGGAAACAAATCCAGTTCACCAGATTAGCGTCCGCTTCTCATATGGAGGAACAGGGAATCAGACTCCAGATCAGACTCCACCGCTCCAAGCCACTGCTCTTAACCACTACACCACGCTGGCTCGCCATATTCCATATCTGGAGCACAGCTTTAGAGTAACCCATTATCACGGAACGTTCTTTGTATCAGAATGCAAGCAATTAGAAGTGAGCTGGGGGGAGGGTTGTTTGTTTTGATGGATTATGGTGAATTTTGAAAGGATTTTCATGCAGAATTAGGACTGTTTGGCTCAGGTTTTTTTTTTAAAATGCTTTTGACTTTTGTGATAGTTTTCTTTTAAACATAACCGTTATAGTACACAAGGCATTGCTTTTCAAAATGGCATCCCCATGTTGCATTATCTCTAATTTCTGCAGCGTGTAGATTCATGTACCCATGTGATGATGTCATTTCAATGTGTGTTTTCTGCTTCTGCCAACAGCAGCAAATTATCTGGAGCAGGGCAGGGAAATGGGAGATGTCATTAATTCCAGAGAGTTGATTGTGTAATGTCAGGTGTAATGTCATGGCTAAGGGAAACTATACCCTACACAGATGATATAACATATGGCCCCATGAATTTATTTATTTATTTCATTTATGAATCACCTGTCTCCCCAATGGGGACCCAATGTGGCTTACACTGTTCTCCCCTAGGGTTGCCAAAGTCCAGACGTCTTACTTTGCCGTCCAGATACAAGGAAAGGGTACACTCCTATGTGCATTGACTGAATAGTGCACAAAAAGATTGAAAGCTTGAAAAAGACTGCACGAAATGGAATTATACCGGATTTCCATTGCCCTTCATCTTGCTTTTGCGACCTACTGATGCACTTTATGAAATTATTCATGCGGACTCTATAAGGACTGAGTATTGTTCCCGTGGTTCACTCATGCACTTTATGAAATTATTTATGTAGACTGAATAAGGATTGAGAATTTGGGCTCATATTTGTATTGTAAAGCCCTTATTGAAAGTTGGGGTCTTAATTACCTATGTGATACTTTTTTGCTCCAGAATTTTGTTCTTTGTATGTTTCCAATACATATTCTTAATAGCACTGATTGCTATAGTTTGGTCTTCTTATTATAGAAAGAATTGTCTTGTTCTACTTTCTTGATTTCCAAAGTCCAGGTGATGGCTGGAGATCTCCCGCTATTACAACTGATCTCCAGCCAATAGAAATCCTATTTCATATAAACCGATAAATACCATCCTCTTTTTCCTGCCAAGAGCTTTCAACCTAGTTAATTTATGACACAGAAGTTTGGATTTTGGCTGTGATTATGTGAAAGACAGTTGCAGACTACATGTTCAAAGTGGGTCCAAAAGTTCACAGGAGGTGGGAAACATATATAAAATCATTTTTTTTACTCACGAAAAATGCCGCAAGTGTGAGAAATGAAGCAACAGTTAAAATGATTACAGAGTTCCTTCAGTCGCTTCCACAAGCGATTGCTTCTGTTGTGGGTAAGGGACAGAACTCGTATTTGGTGTTTCAGCAATGTTATGTTTTACATTGTTAGCATTTCAGGTGTGTGTGTGTGTGTTTAGGGGGGCAGGTTTTACACATCCTCATGTCCCACCTTGTTAGCTCTGTTTCCTAATAACATACACTAAATCCTATCTATAGCTACTTTCCCACATTGCTTATATAATCAGTAGAACAGGCTATTGCTTGAAAGAGCTCATGACAGCAGAAACCAGTTTGTCTCTGAAGTGCCAAAATACATTTTGCCTTTGTTTCCTCCTTTTTTTTTTTTTTGTTGTTGTAAGTTAGAGACACTCTGAAGTTCTCAGCATTCATAGATGGAAAGTATGTATATGGTACTTCTCAATTGGTGGTTTGGATCAGCATACCACAGTGGCTTTTAACTATGAGTAATTATACTGCACTTCCTCCAGTGTTACAGCTGCAGGCCAGAGGCCTAGCCTTGTTCATGAATCCACTACTATCCCATCCTTGAATGGTATAATACCATTGTAACTAAACTTGTGCATTTTTATTACATCTGGTCATTTTTGCAATACTTGTTTGTCATGGATCAAAGCCTGAGTTTTCAATCAACAAGAGCTCTCGGAAGATGAACAACATGAGTGCTAGGCAGGTGACTGCCAGAATGCGTGGGTGGGTTCAAGGCGCGCTGTCTTTTTGCACACAAAACCCTATTGCTCAGCAATCTGATTCTGCTCACCGCTTCACAGCAGAAATATACGTGCCGGAAAGAACACACAAATGCAAACCGTGGTTAAAATGCTTCCTTAAGAAGCCAAACTTAACTAGGTAGCAGGATTTGTGTCTTTGAGCTGCGGACTGTTAGACTGTTTCTTTCTTTCTTTTCTTCTTCTTTTTGGCCTGGGCTTGGCAGCTGACTTTGCAAAAGCTGAGCAATTCAACTCAAGTTGCTGATCTTTGTGAGTGGGGGTGGAACTGCCTTGTGTCTCTCTCGCTTTCACTGTTGTAATCCTTTAGGGAAGAAGGATAATATGCCCATCTGTGCATTGCTGCCTAAGAATTTAAACTCTGTGCAGCAAACCATACTTTATTTTGGATTCACTTCCAGAACTCTCTGCATGATGCATGAACCTGGTCTCCCCATCTTTCTCTCTGGATGCTTTGATAATCTTATTCAATCTTTCTGTTTTGAAGAATAAGCTCAGGGAACTCCAGGCTTACTTTTGAGTGAACATGCATTAGATCATGCTTTTAAGACCACTGGCGCTAGCTAGGCAAAGTACAGGGGGGAGCTCAGGAGAGAAAAATTGTATGGGAAAGTAATGTAATAGCTTTCTGAGTGATCAGATTGTTATAGTCACAAGAAAGTTACTGAGGGAGCCAATCCTAAATGGATCTGCTTAGAAGTAAGTCTTGTTTCACTCAATAGGGCTTACTCCAAGAAAAGTGTTTTTAGGATTGAAATTTAAAAGAGATTTTTAGTTCGGAGGGGGAAAAACCTACAGATCACAACGAAGTGATACATTTACAAAAGTATTCTTTTATACCGAGTATGTACAGAGTGCCTTTTGATGTTCACTGATTAATTGTAATGGCCAGTCCTGGCCCCATCTATCCTCCTCTTTCCTAAATCTTCTATTGGCAAGAATGTTAGTCTACAACTGAGTAAATTGTGGTGAGTGAATTTCATAGCTGGCTACTATGAAATAAAGAATGGCTACAAAATCCAAACAATTGTTGAGTATCCCTTGATATCCCTGCTCATATGCATATTTACTTAGAAGTAAGTCTTGATGCATTCAATGGGGCTTATTTAGAAGTAAATGTGCGCTAGTCAATGAAGTGCAGTTACCTCCCTGCTCAGTTTTAAGCAGGACATGTGTTTGTGTGTAAAGTGCTATCAAGTTGCAGCCAATTTATGGTGACCCCCCCCCGTAGGGTTTTCAAGACAAGAGACAAATAGAGGTGGTTTGCTTCCTTTGCATAGTGACCCTTGTCTTCCTTGGTGGTCTTCCATTAGGGTTGCCAACCTCCAGGTACTAGCTGGAGTTGTGCTATTACAACTTATCTCTAGCTGATAGAGATCAGTTCACCTGGAGAAAATGGCCACTTTGGCAACTGGGCTCTATGGCATTGAAGTCCCTCCCCTCCCCAAATCCCACCCTCCTCAAGTTCTGCCCCCAAAACCTCCTTGTGGTGGTGAAGAGAATCCTGGCAACCCTACCTTCCATCCGAATACTAACTAGGGCCAACCTTGCTTAGCTTTGGAGATCTGATGAGACCAAGCTAGCCTGGACCATTCTGGTCAGGGATGAACAGGATTATCAGATCATCAGAAAAAGGTCTGCTTTTTATCAAGCACTTAACACTCTTCTAATTGTCTTGTAAATATTTTGTGTTTGCATGTTTCATTGAGCAAAATAAATGATTTCCTTGGATTGTTTTGCTGCGGTAGAGGAGAATTATGTGACTGGTCTTAAGTATTCTAGCCTTGCCCATTTCCCCTACCTGACTCCCAAAGCTGACTATGTTAATTGAATATTCTAGAGTGCATCACAGTTATTTTTTACGTTCTTACTCGGTCAAGTGGGAACTGTTTTGATTGTTCACCAGCATGATTTGGCAACAAAAAACATATGCTTGATTTTATCTGAGTCATGACCTTGGGCATATTTAATCCCGTCACTTGTAAGCATACCTAACAGTGGCTGCTTGGCCACTGCCATGCTGAATGCTGAAACTGTGCAAATGTGAAATACTGTTTGTTTTGAATTGTGAACAAAGCATCTAAGGGAGCAGTGCTAAGCAGACTCTTATTAAGGCCTACCCAATAGGGATTATTCCCAGACAAGTTTTTTTGGGATTGCACTGAAAGTGAGCCCACAGTGTCCTCTGTGTATGGATAGTGCCACTGGGTTGCAGCCAACTTATGGCAACCCTGTAGGGTTTTCAAGGCAAGAGACTAACAGAGGTGGTTTGCCAGTGCCTTCCTCTGCACAGCAACCCTGGTATTCCTTGGGGGTCTCCCATCCAATTACTAACCAGGGCTGACCCTGTTTAGCTTCTGAGATCTGATGAGATCAGGCTAGCCTGGGCCATCCAGGTCAGGCATGGTGTCCTCTGCATAAAAGAAAAAAAGTATTGTGAGAAGGTTATGCATGTTTTTTAATGCATTTCTTTAAGAAGATCACAGAATCACTGTGTGTAGGACTGGAGCCTTGATTTTGGATGAATGAAGAGTGCTGAGGATGAGTACATCAGGTTCTTGAGAGCTAATAAGAAGAGACTGTGGGTGTGTCCTGCTACTCAAGCTCAGGCACTTTCACTTTTTTACTGTATAAGAATCTCTGTAAGGAGAGCAACTGGATGAGAAGGCCTGAGAAATAAAGCCTCTCTCCTCATGATGGTAAAGATAGGAAAAATTAATATTACATAATCTCATAGAACAGGTCATTGCTCTTTAAAAAGCCTCAATAACAACAGGTTAGGAAAGCAGCAGGGGATTGAGGTTATCTAGTATTTTATATTGAGTGTCACAATATTTACAGTGAATGCTGCCTGCTAAGCAGAACTTGAAAGAGATATCTGGGCCTGTGACTATCTGCCCGTAGTTTGTTCCCTTGAGAGCTAATGTGAGTGACCTGGAGAAGCTAAGAGAAGGACAAGAGATGTAGATGAGACTTTTAGTGATGTGGCAGAGAATTACAGGGAATCTAAGCAGACTTACACCCGGCCCTTCCCCACCTCCTCTTCCTGAGGAAGGGCTGTGGCTGAGACCTTGCATGCAGAAGGTGCCAGGTTCAATCCCTGAAATCTTCGGTTAAAAGGACCAGGCAATAGGTGATGTGAAAGACCTCTGCCTGAGAGTCTGGCGAGCCACTGTCAGTCTGAGTACACAATACTGACCTTGGGGAAGGGCCGTGGCTCAGCAGTAGAGCAACCGCTTGGCATGCAGAAGGTCCTAGGTTCAATCCCTAACATCTCCAGTTAAAGGGACTAGGCAAGTTGGTGATGTGAAAGACCTCTGTCTGAGAGCCTGGAGAGCTGCTGCTGGTCTGAGTAGACAATACTGACTTTGATGGACCAAGAGTCTGATTCAGTATAAGGCAGTTTCGTGTGTAAGCCCACTGCCTTCAATGGACATAGAAGGGTGTAACTCTGCATAGGATTGCGCTTATTTACTGACACACACACCCTGGTGCCATTTTAGTTCAGAAGAACGGAGTGGGGGAGGAGGGAGACCCTCTTCCACCTCCACTGCAGTGGTCCTGACCAGAATTGGGCCCTCCACAATGCTCTTAAAAGGCGTTTTGAGACTCTACAAAATAGAGGCATGTCAGTGGGGCAAACCCAGGGATGATGTCTTGTCTGTCCCCAAGAGTCTTGAGGCAGGAAAACATCATAGTGAGGAAGAGGGAAATTCTTCCTTAATGTGATGACCTCTCAGGTGATAAATTGGTCTCGTGTGGTTGTGAGGATATGCTTCTGGAGTTATGAAAGAGGGAGCTCAGTAAAAGAAAAAGTTGGGTTTCTGATGGACATATTGACTGTAGTATGACTTGTGCAATGGTGGCAGTCATTTAGGTGTGCTAATATGGGGAGGAGTTAGCCACTGTGGTACTGATTGGAGCCAATTATATTGGGAAGTACAGAGAACTGCCAAGAAATTATGTTTGCTGTCGTACTAGGCCAGCTAGACACTGAGAGTCACAGTGCATGCTTGAGACACTTGAACTGGGAGGAAGAGCTTAGTTTTATTCGGCACTTTGGAAGAAGCTGTGCAAGAGAGATGTGCCATGCTTGAGCCAAAATGAGACCAGACTGCCTGTGTTTAACATCAAACAGGTTGCAGCCCGGTTTTGTTTTGTTTTTAACTGTCTTGTGGAGGAAAGACAACCAGAGATGGGGAGCATCTGTTCCGGATGACTAATTGTTTAGAGTAGAGAATGTAAACAGTTTAGGTCCTCAAAGTAGTGGTAGACTGTAACTTGGCAATGAGAATAAAGAAACAAATTACGGTACAACAAGTTAGATCAACCAAAAGAGTCATAGAAAAATATGAATTTTAAAAGGTGTATGGGTAGGGATGTAGTTTATAGGTGTTCATATTCTACTGTCAGCTTCCTCCAAGCCAAGTTGGAAAAACTGGATAGTGCAGAACTGGCAGAAAACATAGATAGTGGACATAGGAGAAACCTGGTAGAACATTGTGAATCAGTGGCATATATCAAACCAGACGGAACAGGGCAGGATTTCCCCCCCCCCTATATGCTAAAGAGGATGTAGAGTCCAATAGATTAGAAAATTTAGCAAGAAAAAGTCCTTTACAGAATAATTGTGGGTGGAAATACCAGGGCCCCAAAATAAAATGGAATGGAGATCTTTTTTTATTTAAAAACAATTAGGCAGGGAAGATGTGACTTCTTGAAGATAAACAAATCCTGCAGCTTTGTGAACAGGATCACAGAGGGTTCAACGTGAGTTATTTTTTTAGAAACTGGAAAAAATGTGTGCTTCATTTCTTGGTTCAAGGGTGCTTTTTGTTTCTAAGTGAAGTCTACTCCCAGCAACTGACCGACAACAGAACTAAAACAATACATAGCACAGATGCAAAGAAAAAGCAGTATTATAAGTCATCCACCGTGAAGACGTTTGCTGTGGCGAAGTCACTGTCTCTTAGCCTCAGTCTTCCGTCTGAGATGCCACTTCACACATTTCTTGTGACTATTAATGTGCTAAAAACAACATTTATTGTGAGCCTCAGGGCTCCAAATCTTTCTCCAAATCTAAAAATGCCATCCTAACTAGAGTTACACTTGTCTGTCCTTTGAAGTAAAGGGGCTTAGAAGAATATAACTCTGCTTTAGATGGCACTATTAATGAACCAAGTGAAAAGACTGCCCCCTCAGGGCTAAAAGACTGATCAAATTAGAAGGCTCCTGTTTTACTCTAGAGTCTCTTCTCACCTACGTGTTCCCTGTAAGGAGCAGAGTTATGTTGGTCAGAAGGGGCAGAGTCTATTTTTTTCAAAGATTTAGTCATACAGTCATCTCCTTTACTTACCTTTTTGATGTTCTCCAGCTTTTCCACTTTCTGTTTGCTGCTTCTTCCTTCATCAGTCAGGTAACTACTAACATTAAATTAGCTCACAATCTTACATGTGATACTGCCTGTCTTGCTTTTAATGAGCTGGGTTGGAGTTATCCAGTTATACTTTGCTCAAGATCTCCTGTGTAATCAGGAGAGGCAAATATTTATATTTTAACTAGTGAAATGTTGGTGAGAATGTTATAGTGTATATTTATACTGCAACATCTACTAATTGAATGTTAGTGTATCCTGGGAGCAGTTGATGTCTGTTCCAATTATACTTTAGGTAGCCACCAGTTTCTGGTGATAGTTCTTATATCCCTAATCAACTTTAAAGTTAATTTGAGTGCAGCAGCACCTTAGTGACCAACAAGATTTTCGGGGTATAAACTTTTGAGAGTCGAAGCTCCCTTTGTCAATTGCCTGGTAATAATAATTTCAGGTATCCGATGAAGAAAGCTTTGATTGTACTGAGTAGTTAGTTGTTATTGGTATTGTTGCCAGTGTATAAGGTTCTAGCACCTCTGCTGTTGGAGGAGAAGTACTGCAGAGAACCTGTGAGTTTCTGACATTGGATTGAAAAGAGTAGATACAGCCTCCATTAGCTCCCCTCAAGGCATCCTTCCCAACTATCGCCTGGAAGGAGCTTGTCCTTATACCTCCTCCCTCTGAGCTCTCTCCCAGTGTTCCAGCTTTCCCCTCCCACAGGCATGACCCTATGAGGATATCAGTAATTGGGGTACTGCCTCTTACAGGGAATTCAGCTTAATAGCCCCAATTCAACATTAGGACATATGTACACACAACTAGTAGAACATGTTTAATGGGATTTTGCTGCTAGGTTCAACAGTTCGTGAACTTCAAAATTGTATTTTAATCTTCTTTGGAGTACAAGGTAAAGATAGTCCCCTGTGCAAGCACCGGGTCATTCCTGACCCATGGGGTGACGTCACATCCCGACGTTTACTAGGCAGACTGTGTTTACGGGGTGGCTTGCCATTGCCTCCCTCAGTCATCTATACTTTACCCCCAGCAAGCTGGGTACTCATTTTACCGACCTCAGTAAGATGGAAGGTTGAGTCAACCTTGAGCCTGCTACCTGAAACCAACTTCCTTTGGGATCAAACTCAGGTTGTGAGCAGAGCTTTTGACTGCAGTACTGCAGCTTACCCCTCTGCGCCACAGGGCTCATCTTCTTTGGAGTCAGAATGTTAAACACCAGTTTGAGATTTGGCACAGGACCCATCGAATGAGGTTGCTGGAGGAAAAACTCCAGGGTTCATGTATACCTTTGGAACCTGGATTTTTGGTTCCTAAGACCTCAGAGGCGTCAGTCCGCTTACATTTAACTACATGATATCAGAAGATGGGGTATATGTATTGTTTTGCCTCATTGCTCTGCAGAAGGGCTTTGTATTAAATGTTAGTCTCCTGGCGTGGTCAAATTTTGAAACCTCCGGCAAACTATGTGCTGTGTCTGCTTCTGTGGAATCAATTATGAGGATATTTTTAGTCGTCACTGCTGGGAGAGCCACTGCTGAGAGTGGAACAAACCATGAGAAGTTGTAGGAGGTGGAGCGTTATTTAACAATCAGCGAGCTATAGATCACTGGCGTGAGCATGTGGGTTTGGGTTGTTGTTTTTCCAGCTGTGAATGGTAAGGAAAATTCTCTTCCAGCTCTGGCAGTAGCCCAGGCCAGGTGCATGGGAACGATAACTTGACTGTTGAAGATGAGTATAGAAAGCTTCAATTTATAGATATCTAATCAATGGTCTGTAGAAAATGGGTGTAACAGTAGGAGTGTGCTGGTGAGTGCCTCTTTTTATAGAAACATCATCCTTTTCACTGAGTCCGCATAGCCCATTGCTCATTTAAGCTAGCAAATATAAAAAAGCACTATAAAAATCCAATTCTGCCTTATTCAGTCTTGGCTCAGAGATTGCCTAATTGGTCCATTTCCAAGAGAGCCAGACAAGTTAAATTCAGGAAAGACAATCCCATGACTGTTAAATCTTTAAATTAGCTTAGCTCAGTTACAAATCTCCCAGCAAGCATTACTGGCCAGAAATGCAGTAATTCAAACTGCAATGCTTCAGGATTGCTTTTATTTTATTTTATTTTTTTTGGTTGTAAAGATAAAAATGTCTAACAAATATTGTCAGGATTTTCCAACACAAATGCAAAACTGAAGAGCTCAACTTACAACATGAAAGAGGCATACTCGGACTAAGCTGCCGTACTGTTGCCAACGGGGAGGATAAAATCATTATGACTTGCACTTGGAGCCTGAAACCTTGTTAATTCAAATGTCCTGGGACTGGGGCATACAAGCTGTCCAGGTTCTGATTGCTTTCTGTCCCTGAAATACAGTTCTCCTACCAATGTTCCTCATAGCCCATACAAGCAGCTGTCTTGTACACTGTTTCCATGGAAGCATGCATGGAATTCCCAGAAAGTCTCCCATCCTGACCCTGACCAATGTCTGATCTGCTTCCCTGTTGCAAGGCTGCTCCATGCTTCTAGTACATCAGTGGTATTTCAGCCCCATTCCACGTAAGGAAACCCCCCCCCCCCGCCCCAGTTTTAAAAAGTCACAAACACTTAGGCTAAAGTTAGATGTGACTTGTCCCCCTTGAAAGCCAACAGATTTTTAACGCTTCCTTTTGTTCCCTTCATTTCAATGGTTGTTAGTCACGGCTAACTTTAACTGGATTGCATGATGGAAGAGGGATTGAACAATCTGTACGCTGCATGAGATATGGGTGTGCACTGGCAACACTGAAAATAGAAGTGGCTTTACTAGCATAAGAAATGTGGATGAAACCATAAAGGGCTCAATAATAAAATGTGGAAGGATCCTGAAAGCACACCACAGCAGTAGTACTGTCACATTTAAGTACAATGCAGGTGGACCAGCTTTAAAAGTTCAGATATGCCTTAATCTATCTTGTGCATTTTATCCTGCCCTTCCTCAAGGGGGAGGCATAGAGTAATGCATGTGGTTCTTCTATTCCTATTTTATCCTCACAATCACCCTGAGAGAGAGAGAGAGTGTCGTGGTATTTTATGGCTGTGGAACCATCAGTATTGATTGTAACCTGATAAAATAAGTGTGTGCAAAAGTTCATACTGCAAAAAAAAAAAAAAAATAGTGTTCAGACTGCCCAAAGACTCAGAAGGTTTCCATACACAGTGAAAGATAGAAGCCCTGTTCACAACTTTCAGTGAACACAGATACAATCTGTGTACATTGTGCTGGTCATTGACTGTAATAAAGATCTAATCTAATCTGTGTACAGTGCAGACTTGATTTTTCGTTATACGTGCGTTGAGTAATTCCCATGTTACATTCAACACATGTACAAGTGGTCTTCAGTTTCATTTGTAAAGTGAACACTCGTTGGTTCTTTCTTACAAACAGGTGTATGCTTGTAGATGCAAGTTGTACGTGCATTCACTGTAACTTGTGAACAAGGCTATAATGTGATAGGAAACTGAACAGGATCGGTGGGATAAGAGAATGTAGCTAGGGGTGTCTATGTATTTAAATCATGAGGATTCAATTACTACTGTGAACTGAATTCTGGGCCCTGAGGCTGTGTCCCTCACCTAGTGAAAAGGAAGACAGAGTGTAGTAGAAAGATAAATTTCAGACTGGTGAGGATATGTTTAATAGGCATATCGTTGACTGCTAAAGGACTTGACTGCTAAAGGACAATTTACAAAAAAATACTTATTTAAATATGAAGCTAACCAATGGGGTGCCAAGTTAGATTATGTGTTGTCTACTGGCTGGACGTAATTCAATTTAGATCTGTCCAGCACATGGTTTTGTTGCTTTGGGGAAGAATTCCTGAACCAGACCATGGGGAAGTCAAGCACTGACTCACTTCAATTGCTAGGGGACGTGAGCCAAGTCTGCGGCTGTTGCTGGTTGTGCTTGATAATTACTGTGCCAGCCGTGAATGGTTTGTTTCAACTGTGTCATGGTTAGTGGAAGAGGAGCTACAACATCAGAGTTGAAGGTGTTCATCTTTCACTCAGGACCTTTTCTCATGACTTGAATAGGCTTTTCACAATTCTGTCTTTACAGTGAAGGACCATGGAAGGGCCAAGGAAAGTATTCCAGGAGTAATTTGTGATGGTGGCAGTGGCAGCGTAGTAGAAAGGTCTGGAAAGGGGAGTATTTTAACACTAGCAATAGAGTCAAACAAACCAGGGAAATTGATTAAAAATGAGGGTTTCTGGAGGAGCATGCTGTATAAGTTTTTAAAAAGTGAATCCCACTAACCAACAATGAACACTTCAGAAAAAGTGGTTACCCTTAGCCTCCTCCACGATTTTTTTTACTGGTTTTCTGCTCAGCTTTCTAGCCAGTTGCTTTCAAGTATGCAATAAAATACAAGCAACTTTTAATTACTAATGCTTTCTGAGATAGAAACATCATACACAGGACAGCAGCAGTAACCTTGATCTTAGAACTTCTTAACAGTCGGCTCAGGCTCAGGGGACGATTCAAATGGAAAATGAGATTTTATCAGACATCTCATTAAAATACTGTATTTTGTTATCAGGCTTACCTTTCGCCTATCATTCCTCTCTGCAGACATCAAATAGTTTCCCTAAAGATTCTTGAAATAATATGTATTGAATAATTGCTCAAGTCTATTCTGTGTCCCAAGTATTTCCGTCAGATAGACGAGAGTCTCTGCCCTATCGAAGCATTTCTTAGCATTTCTTCCCAATTTCTAAGCTGTAATCAATTTTAAGTGGTGGTGGATTTCCATTTCAGACAGCTCCTATGGGCTGGTTCCATTGAATCTTTGTACTATAAATTAGTAGCCCTCCTCAGAGGGAGGAGGCCTTTTTCTGATGGAGCATTGTTTCATTGCTGGAGCATGGCTCCTCACTAGACAGCTGGGATCCAACCCATTGTTTCAGATATAACTAGCAACTTAATTCACTGATGTCTCTTTGGTAGATGACATCATAATAGTATTTATTGGACGTGGTAGTATTTTTTCTCTACAACTATTCCCTATGTTGACACAATATAATTTTTTTACATTCCTTTGCATACAGCAACTGCAATAGACAGTCATAGCACCTGTAATTGTCTGGAGGCTTCACCACATAAAGGATATTTATTTATTTATCTGATTATGCATGTGGAGGGTAAGAGTCCAGATGCCTTAGTAAGGCCAACAGGTCCCGCTCCTCTCAGGCATCAGAACTGTGCTAGATCTCTGAAGCCTTTTTCACAGTGCTGTGCAGGTGCAATCCAGGTTACATCTGTTGATGGTTTGGCTAAAGCAAGGCAATAATAGCAGGGACATCCTGATTGAAGGGTGTTTTTGGGTGGTTCCTTCAGTGCCTACTGGATCTCCATCCAGGCTGCATCTGTTGATGGTTTGACTAAAGCAAGGCGGTAATAGAAGGGAGACCCTGGTTGAAGGGCATTTTTTGGGTGGTTCCTTCAGTGCCTACTGGGTCTTCTGTACTTACATGAAGGGCTGAGAAAGAGGAGAAAATAGTCATCTGGAACAGTGTACTCAGCCAAGTTCTGCAGTGGCTATGGTGGCCCCAGTATATGAGTACAACCAGCTCTTTTCTGCTCCTTCATAATCTCTGGCCTAGTAAATCAAGGAAGTTCTGTTTTGACTGTCCTATCTTTTGGGAGTGCCTGCGTTACTGAGCCCCCATACTCTGTTTAGGGACAGGAAATGAACATCATTAAGCAGAATACACTGGCTTAAGTTCTGTACCTCAAATCCATCATTATACCATTACCATTATATAATGCTCTGCCAAGCTTTTGCACATCTCCTAGTCAGAGGTTCCTTCCAGCTGGGTGCTTTCTCTGCCTTGCCTCCCAAACTGCAGTACTTCTTTTGGGGTTTCCACATGACATAGTCATCTGGTCATCCCTTCCAGGTTTCCCTGGTGCCACTCTGCAGTTTCTTAAACCTGCTTTGGTAATATCTTTCTAAATGACCCAAAGTGGGTTTAGTGAAAGTTTGGAAGAGGAGTTGCAGATTTCTGCACCTCCTTGCCCATATCCAGCAACGTTTTCCTTTCTTGCCTACCATTTCTACATATGCACAAACTTATACCACCAGCTGGCCTTTGCCTTTTTTTTAATTAGGTATATCACTATAAGGTCCATGCATTGAACACACGAAGCTGCCTTATACTGAATCAGACCCTTGATCCATCAAAGTCAGTATTGGCTACTCAGACCAGCAGCGGCTCTCCAGGGTCTCAGGCAGGGGCCTTTCACATCACCCACTTGCCTAGTCTCTTTAACTGGAGATGTCGGGGATTGAACCTGGGACCTTCTGCATGCCAAGCAGATGCTCTATCACTGAGCCACGGCCCCTCCCCAAATAAGTAAGCCTTCACATGAATCAGACCATTGGTCCATCAAAGTCAGTATTGTCTACTCAGACTGGCAGCAGCTCTCCAGGCTCTCAGACAGAGGTCTTTCACATCACCTACTATCTGGTCCTTTCAGCTGGAGTTGCTGGGGATTGAACCTGGGACCTGCTGCATACCACGCAGATGCTCTGCCACTGAGCCACAGCCCCTCCCCATTGTAGCAATACACAAACTGTATATCACTAAATATAAAGACACTAATAGTGGCAAGAGGAAAATGGCGAGTTATCCCAGGTGAAAGGTGCTATATATCTTAGGTATGATGTCAATTTCAGCCTCAGAATTTTGCTAATATGTTCCCGTTCCCAGTTTACCGCTCACAAGAGTAAGTGAACAGCTTACTCCCCTTCCCCACTACTGAAGGCTTCTTAGTACCCCTTGTCTTCCTCATGCTTTGTTTCTCTCCCCAGCTGTTTCTTTTTTTCCCCTCTGGCTAAATAGCAGGTCTCTCAGAAGCAGAGAAATTACCCCCTTTGTCCATTTGACACACATTCTTATATTTGAAAACATCCTTTTTTATTAGTTCAGCTCACTCCTCTCTATTTTTGTGTTGTATATTGATGCAGATGCAAATTTACCTTTTCTTCAGCTGTTTCCTCTGAGTGCTTTTAAAAAATGCTAATATCACTTACGCAACAATAGCACTTTTATAATGGCTTACAGGGGTATAATCTTGTTCCCAGTTGGAGAAAGCTGACTGCCAAACAGTTCATCCTGAGAGCGAGATAAATGCCAAGTTAAACAGACCAAGGATACTTTTATTTCTAGCAAACTATTAGCATTTATAATGTGGCCAAGTATATGAGAGTAATGGCATGAATCGGTGCTCAGCTCATGGAAACAACTGAAATTCAAATAGACTGTTTTGCAACCAGAATGTTGCTCATATGCATTATCAATGGATAATTGGGCGGGGTGTGTGTGTGTCCTGAGCTTAATGAGTAGGTTCAAGTGACAGCATGGTATGATTTATCAGCATAGTATGATTATTCTCCTTAGAGGAGATAACTATCAGGAAATAATCAGTCTAACAATGAACATTTTGCCCAACTTCTCTGCTTCTTTATGTATTCTCCGCCTTACCATATCATGCTGCGATTGAAAGCAACAACTCTGCTGTGTAAGATGTTATTAGAAAATGAGTCTCAGCTCTATTAATAAACAGAAAAAGGGAAAAAGGGGAGCTGATGATTAATGTTTCTTTTTGTTTTCTTTCTTCAGCAAGAGAAGCCCAAACTTCTGGAACCATTGGATTATGAAACAGTCATTGCAGAGATTGAGAAGAATATTGAAAATGACCAATTCAAAG
Organism: Euleptes europaea; assembly: GCF_029931775.1. Classification (NCBI taxonomy): domain Eukaryota; kingdom Metazoa; phylum Chordata; class Lepidosauria; order Squamata; family Sphaerodactylidae; genus Euleptes; species Euleptes europaea. The sequence continues at coordinate 37,259,444 of NC_079316.1, forward strand.
ATCTCATCTTGTTCCCCAACGATGACTTTTCTGTAAGTTCTAAATCTCCATAGAATAAAACCAAGGCTCATCCAAATCTGTGTTACCCACCCACCACACAGTGCACCCGCAATCATACATATTGTATGAATAAAATGGTCTGCAGTGACTAAGAGATCCTGATGGATTCAAGAGTGCTCTTGGTGGATGTGGGGATGCCAAACAGTAATTCTGCTTATATTTTGATGGAATGTTATACAATGTTTCTTGGTGCAATTGAAAAGATGGTTAAACGTACCTAGATCTCTCCCTGCCCAGATTAGTAGAAATACCTCTTTTGTGTCTAAATGGCCCTCATCCATGGATTTAAGTATTCACAAATGGAGCCATGTTATCTATTAGATATGTACATAAGAAAACAAGGAATGGCCTATGGAGGGGGAGAGAGAGATCGGATTGAAAGTCTAGTACATCTGAAGTTAGGTATAAAAGTGCCATGCTCATATTGATTGTGTTGACTGTAAGAATGAATTTGAGGGGGAGAAAATCCCATTGTCACCCATCGAATTACTGGGCCATGGAAGGGGGAAGGGAGTTTACACGCTAAGTCAGTGCTGTCTAACCATTCTTTCCACTGAGCTTCTTCATCTAATGGTGTGTGTGTGTATTTTGCCACCAAGTCACAACTGACTTATGGTGAACCCTGTATGGTTTTCATTGCAAGAGTAGTTCAGAGGTGGTTTGCCATTGCCTGCCTCCATATCATGTCTCTGGTATTCCTTGGAAGTCTCCCATCCAAATACTTGCCAGGGTCGAGGCTGAGAGTCTGTGACTGGCACAAGGTCACCCAGCAATTTTCCATGGTAGAGGGAATTCAAACCTGGGTTTCCCAGATCTTGCTTTGACACATTAACCACTACACCACACTGACTGTCCATCTAATGGTAGCAAATGCATAATCCTCTTTTAACGTATAAACTTGGGTTAATCTGAACTGACAATAACGATATCATTTTATAACATCACGAAGAATAGAAATGTTAAAAAAAAACATAATGCACATATCTGGAGAGGCAGTATATACATTTTCGAAATATTTCTTTGTGTTTATATCCACCTTTTGAAGATTGTTTCCTTTTTAAATATATGGGCTATTCTGACACCTGACAGTACTCCATAGATGCCAGTGCCCAGTTGTTGTTGTTTTTGGCCATTTCACCTTAGCAGTTAGGAAGTAAAATTGTATTACTGAACAGGAAGCATTTGTGTGGCATGGTAGTCTGAGCTGAGCTAATTCTCAGAAGGGAAGTTCTTTGTAACTCTACTTGAAGAATGATACCGAATAGCACTCGAAAATATTCACACCCCAGTTCTTTCTGATTTATAAAACTTGAATCCCCTTTAAATAAATTTTGAAGAGTGTAGTACAAATTGCAAGGTGGAATGAGCGGTCAGTCTCTGGGGTTGTACAGAGTTCATTTCAGCAAACAAATTCCTTCACTTACAGGCAGCCTTTCCCTCCTGTACCTAACAAAGGCCCCCAAGCTAGTACAAGCTATGAGTTATATTCTGGATTCCCACTTTCTTGTCATATTTCTGTCAGATGTTGGGATGAACATTTTACAGCCTTCTTTGCCACATCATCTGCTGATAGTAGTACAGTTCAATCATTGCTTTCCCCAGAAATAGACAAATGATCTCCAGTTGCAGTAGCAAACGTTAAATTCCAACTGGTGGGCCAAGATTTTTGGCACTTATTTTTACTCAGATTAACGAGACAGGTATCATGCCTACCTCTTGGCGACATGCAATAAGAGTCTCCAATTCCAAAAAAAGGTGATGGGACAGATCCATGTAACTATCGTCCAATATGTATGTTAGCAGTGGTGGGCACGTTATATGCTTCCCTGCTTTATAAGAAATTATTATCATGGGTAGAGAACGAAGTTATTTTGGGATGAGAGCAAGATGGATTTCATAGAGCTGTTAGTACAGTTGACTATTATCATACTCTTCAGTTTATTGTAGATAAATATACCAGCTGAAAGGATGGCATGTTGGCTTTAGCCTTTATGGACCTTAGAGCTGCCTTTGGCTCAGTGTCCAGGGAGAGATTATGGGATAAACTAAAGAAATCATCTATTGACAAGCATCTCCTATTTTTGATTAAACAATTATATGATCATCCTACAGCTCAAGTAAGATGTGGTCCATCTGGTCAACTGACTAGAGCTATTCTATTGAATAAAGGAGTGTAGCAAGGATGTATCCTCGCTCCTCTGTTATTTAATCTGTATATTAATGATCTACAATTCCAGAGATGAATTCCATCTGCCTTATCTAGCTCATGTTACATTACCATGTCTTTTGTATGCAGATGATACAGCTCTATTGTCAAGATCCATGGTTGACCTACATAAACTTATAGCCTCCTTTTCAAAATATTGTTCTAAAGAGGGCCTAACTATTAATGTTTCTATGTCAAAGGTCCTTCTCTTTAGTAAAAAAAAAATGACAGACAAAGAAATATAAGTGGGCAGGAGCAGGTCAGCCCATGGAGTAAGAAGAGCAATATGTGTATTTAGGAATTATATTTCAAGCGACTCTTTCATGGAAGGTGCATTTGAACTCTGTTATAAAAACAGCCATAATTACTGGTAAGGCAATTTTGATATTTTATTATTCCTCTGGGGGACAATATGTTCCTGCAGCAGTTAATGCATTTAATGCTAAAGTTTCTGGGCAGTTATGTTGTAGAGATTTGGATTAGTGTGGTAACAAATAATATTGATGGACTGTTACTAAGATTTTTACACAATATCCTGGGAACTCCGAGATGTGTGGCAAGAATAGCTTTGAGAGTCGAGATTGGGGAGATGTCTTTTGAAGCAATGGCTTGGTGGAGAGCATTTACTCTGAAAATTAGGATATTGAAATCAAATTTAGAATCAGGTCTTGGATTAGTTGTGCTGGATCATCATACGAGTGATTGAGACAAATATTTGTAATTTACAATATTACATCTGGGCATTACCAGTGATATGATATGAACTATGAATAGCTGTGAATTGAGTCAGTCAATTAAAAGATGTTTGAGGGATCTTGGTTATAAGGGTAAACTGGTTGGGTCACGCAGAGGATGTTCATCCTTTTTATTTGGTATTCTTCCCCCAACAAAAATGCCAAACTACCTGTTTGAATTATCTCTTTCAAAGTATAGAAGGGCTTTTATGCTTGCACATTAGAATGGTTTACCATTGGCAGTGCTGTTAGGAAGATTTAATGGTGTTCCATATTCTAATAGCCTCTGCAGATGTGGTACTAACCGAATTGACTCTGTAGATCAAATTTTTTTGGATTGCCCTGAATTTTCAGATTTGAGAGCTGAATTGATTTTCCCGTTGCTTAAGCGGGACTCTATCTCTTTGGAAGCTAAGTCTTCTTGGTTACTCAGAGTTGAAGATAAACAAGAAACTTTGTGTGTGGCTAAATTTTTGGCTGCTGTAGTAAAATGTTGTAACTCAGGTAGCAAATCTTAGGCTTCCCTTTTAGTGTGTGATGGCTCGCTGTTTATGACTTTTGTAAAAAAAAAAAAAAACACCAATAATTAAGAAGACCCCCCACCACAAGCTAATACATGAGCAATAGCTGCCATCCTTTCATTTTTGAATAGGAGATTGAGGACACCTCTGTGTGCTGAAGATGGCTGCTCAGTACTTTTATAAAAAGTGCAGCTTTTGTAGTTTGTCTTGATTATATTATCTTTATCTTGCTGCATTGTTTTTACTTCTGTAATCCCATTTTTGCACTGTTTATGCAAGATCATTGAGGCCCCTGTACCCGTGCAGCAGAGATGTGCTTCCCAAGTTCAGGGTGGAGCGGTTGTCCATGATCTTCCTCTCTTACAAACCTTCTGGGATGCCCAAGTGGAGAGTTCAAAACTTTTATTTAGAGCTCATGGTCTACATACAAAGAGCCTGCCCTCAGCCCCTCATAACAGGGGGTTCTCTTAACTCCCATTTTCCTCCCTTTCCCTCTCCAGGCCAGTGGGGAGTTCCTTCACTCCTGTCCCTCACCTTCCATCCTTCTGCTAGGCTTCACTTTTCTGCTTTTAAAAGAAAGTATGATAGAAAATTTGGCAGAGGATGCCCATGAAGGAATGTGAAAGTTGTATCTGTGGAACTGTAGCTGTGATGGTTCATTTATGCATGGCCTGCTCTTGATGGTGGAGTCACTGTGATGAACACACATGGACAAACTCTTCTGTTCTTTCATGTTTGCAAATATATGTCATTTTGCCTGCATGTATTTTAATTCTTACTCTCTCTTCCATCATCCTTTTTTTCTTTTTGTCAGATAGCTACAGTTCCCTGGATAATAAGAACACTGTACTCTTCAGTCCCAGAAGATGCAGAACAAAAAGCAGAACATTTATTTGTTAAAGAGGTAAGTTAACCCTTCTTCTTCTCCTTGACTTTAGATTTGTTTAGCTACTACACTGGATTTTGGTTTTTTCAACAGGTTAGACAACATTGCAGCTTTTAGTAGCATAACCTTAATGGTACTTTGCTTTTTGTAAAGACAAACAGCATGATCTTTGTAATTACTTTCTTTAAAAAAAAAAAAACTTGCATAGTGCCTGTGCCAGTGTTGATTTCCAGGCCTCCCTGGCAGTTGCAACTACAGGTTATGGGTAGTGCATTGGATATTATTCTTGTTGACTAATTAGCCAAGAAAGATTTCCAATCTGAAAATCTTATAACTTTTAAACGAAATCCTCTATTGTAGCACATCTCTTTGGAACCCTAGGTCTCTGTTATTTGTCATACTCATTCTGCATTGTCAATTATAATCACATAAAATGAACTGTATTCATTTCCATGATCAAGTTACCTAGAATGTGGACAGCCTGCAGAGTTCCAGGTGCTTTTTCTGTGTCTTATACGTTTCTGAAAATGCCTGATTTGTTTGTTACTTAACACCGGTAGTGTTGCTACCGGTGGTGGTGGAAAGTGCCATCATAGAATCGTAGAGTCGGAAGGGACCACCAGGGTCATCTATTCCAACCCCCTGCACAATGCAGGAAATTCACAACTACCTCCTACTACCATCTATGGAGAAATCTATGGAGAAGTCTAAGCATCTGTGGAGAAATTCACTACTACTGTCACGTCACAGCTGACATATGGCTATTCCCAAACGTTTTTCAATGCAAGAGATATTGGGAGGTGGTTTGCCATTGCCTGCCTCTGTGGGCTGAGAGAGTTCTGAGAGACCTGTGCCTGGCCCAAGGTCACCCAGCAGGCTTCATGTGGAAGAGTGGGGAATGGAACTCGGTTCTCCAAATTAGAATCCTGCCGCTCTTAACTCCTACACTTCTGACATGTAAAAGCACATGGGCTATTTGTGAGAAGTGAAACGTAATGATTTGAGTGATTTTCAGCCACTTGAGTGACATTCTTCAAAACAAAAATGGTAGATTTTCCTTGTGTAGATGAAAGTTGGAATCACATGGCTATTGTTTCACTCAACTGCTAATGATCTGGATCTGGATCCTTTTTTTAGTGTGTTTTTTTTTTTAACGAAGCTTCTAGCTTCCGGCGAGATATTTATACATTTTGTGGCAAAATGTGTTATGGGCTTTAAAACCACAAGGCAAATTAAGGTCAAAAACACAAATTAATTTCTTTCCAATCTCATGATTTCTGATACTGTTTTTTCCCTACTACTATTTATCATTTATATTGCCATTTTTAATGTGCAAAATGCTTTACCACCTCTAAAGTGATCACCCTCACCAAGCAAATGCCATAGTTGGAAGCCAAAGAAGAGGTGGGACATTCCAGGAAGCTGATGTGGCTGACTGGAATGCCCCCTTACAGCACAAGCCTCCTGTCCCACCTGGACCCAACTGCCCCCATATAGTCTTTTCCTCTTCCCCTCACTAAGCAAACAAAAGCTACTTGCACAGAGATACTCCAGTCTTTCCAAACTAATTCCCCTTTAGAACACTGATGTACTCTTCCAAGAGCACAAGAGAACAACTGAGTATTTCTTCATTATGAAAAATAGTTACAATCATAATGGCATAATCCTGGAGGGTTTTTCCCCCTGCCATCTTCTGGGCATGGAATAGGGGTAACTGGGGGTGTGGGGGGAGGTAGTTCAGAGGAGCATGCCGACTATATTAGATGCTGTGGACACAGGCAGGATGGTGCTGCTGCAGTTGTCTTGTTTGGGGGCTTCCTAGAGGCATCTGGTTGGCCACTGTGTGAACATACTGCTGGACTTGATGGGCCTTGGTCTGATCCAGTATGGCCTTTCTTATGTTAATATGTAGTTGTGAATTTCCTGCATTGTTCAGGGGGTTGGGCTAGATGACCCTGATGGTCCCTTCCAACTCTGATTCTATAATTACATGGACCTTCACATTTTAATCCTCCACTTAGGACATCAATTCATATTTTATTATCTACTGTTACATATAAGGAATGACCGTGCAGTGGTCTCCCTTTTATTTGATCTATGTGTCCCTGTTCAACTTTTGTTATGTTTTTTACAGTTGTTAAGGTAACTGCTAAGCAGCTACTTTCCTGATTTAGTAGGGGCTGACTATGACCGAGTTTCCTGTTCTCAGTTGTGGTCTTCAGAGGAAGGAGAGACTTGATATTTAACACAGTAGCAAGGGCAGCACTGGCTTGACTGCCTTTATTATTGGAAGGGAAAACAAATTCAGAGGGGAATGTGACATTTATATCTGGAAAATTCTTGCAAACTGGCAAGATATACCTCAGGCCAAACCCTTCCACTGAAGCCAGGAGGAAGTGTGAGACCACTATGCAATGGTAACTACAAGGAGATGGAATTATGATTTCAGTGGGAATTTAGTTAATGACACTGTGTTGAAATAAAGGCTTTAAACTATTTTCCCCCTTTCTTTTAGCTAATAAAGCACATGTTCCACTTTCCATTTCCAAGTCTATATATAGTAAGTAAAAGAAGATCTCAGCACCCAGGCTTTTCTTTCCCTTTCCTAAGCCTGTAATTCAGCACTGCCAGGGTTCAGAATTAGGATATTCTTTGTATCATCAGCATTAATAAAGGACACTCAGATACCTGGGGGTTCCATTACTTTGTTTCTCTCTTAGGTGTAGATATCAAAAACGGTATGCATGGTAAATTACCTTTTCTCCTTTAAAAAAAAGTTTACTCAATTTGTAATTGTCCCAGTATTTCTGTGTTGTAGAATGTTCCAAAGCAGGTAGCTTTGTGCTGTGGAAGTCAGAGGGAGAGAAGCAACAAGATCTTTTATGTTTAGCAGTGGTCACATTTTTACAAATTCAGAGATGTCATAAAGTGATATGAGAAGGGGGGCTGTTAAAGCAGTGTTCTAGGTTTCACTGATACTGTAAACAAATCCATAGTCAGAAAAGAATGACCAAATAGGTAGGGTTGCCAGGTCCCTCTTCACCGCCAGCGGGAAGTTTTGGAGGTGGGGCCTGAGGAGGGTGGGGCTTGGAAGGGGAGGGACTTAAATGCCGTAGAGTCCAATTACCAAAGCAGCCATTTTCTCCAGGGGAACTGATCTCTATCAGCTGGAGGTCAGTTGTAATAGCAGGAGATCACCTGCCGCCACCTGGAGCTACTGGAAATCATACTTTCGGTTTGTAATTTGTTTCTTTGCCATAAGTGCCTGTGATTTCCAGTAGCTTCTGCTTGGGGCACTAGATCCAACTTTGATTGCCACCTGGAGGCTGGCAACCCTACAAATAGGCCACAATACAGCTTCTAAGTAAAAGTAGCACAGCAGGTGTTGTCTCATTGTCAAAGCTGTGTAGATGGGTCAAATTCCTAGGTCTCCCATGAAGTCTGAACATTGCCCAAGACATGTTTTCTCACTGGAAGAATGTGCATCGTCCTTTCCCTTTGGGTAAGAGGCAGAAGAATATGCAGAGGAAACAAAAAAAAGATGTTTCTGGTTTTCTGGCATTTCTAGGGTTTGTCATGCTCTGTCCAGTTTTTATCTGGGTGAACTAGAATTATTTGAACTCTCCTTCAAGGGCCCATTCAGAATCTTCTCTACTATCTCCTTCATGGTCATCCATAGCTGAATATTTTCCTTTAGGTATAGAATTTCCCCTGGAATTTAACTTGCATTGGAAATGTAAGTCAGTCTCCCAATATAATTTGAACGTGTTTTCCCACCCCCCCACCCCCGTATTCATTAGGCATATTATCTAACTTCGGTGAAGAAATGCAAACCTTTATCTTAATCTTCAACGTCCAAGAATTTAGAATAGTTGCATGGGTACCTGATTACAAAAACATGTTTGAGAAGCACATAGTATAAAGAATTCTCTGTCAATGTCCTTTTGGGTATGTGTAACTGTTACAGCTGTTCAGTATGTAATGATCCAGCAAAGGAACATCTCCCAATCAGAGACACTGGATTGATTTCCCATTTTGCAGTGGGAGAAGTGCCTGGCATCAGTGTGTGTGTGAGGGGGGCGGGGAGGACTAGAGCACAAGGCAATTGTATTCTGCTGCCTCTTCCAGGCATCCCTTCAAACTGGCACAGAGGCCCCAGCAATGTCATTGGAGTTTGGGAGGCAATCTCCTATGTATTGATAGGATGAGCACTTAAGGGAAAGGAGCAGCGATTCTTTTGCATTCCTTGAACGTATGAAGCTGCCACTGGCACATCAAAGTCAGTATTGCCTTCTCATTCTGGCAGCAGCTCTCCAGGGTCTCAGGCGGAGATCTTCCATATCACATCACCTACTTATTTTCACTTTTAACTGGAGATGCTGGGGATTGAACCAAGTAGATGCTCTATTACTGAGCAACAGCTTCTTCCCCACCCCCAATTGGCACTAGGGTTATAACTGGGTTATTCCTGGAGATTTTGGGGTGGTGCCTGTGGAGTGGGGAATTTCGCCAAAATCGGTGTTATACCATAGACTATGAGTCCTAGAAATCAAGGAAGAGAAGCTGCTGAAAATGTTACGAAAGTGCAAAGGTTAAGGTTGCAAAGATGGTAAATTTTGGTTCAGAGGGTGTAAAGAGCAGTTTACAATGGAAGATGGTGGGGTTGGGCTCCTTTTCAAAAAAAAGACACATAGGGCGAAAACGCATGGTTGCTTTAGCCTCCTTTATTCCCTGTTTCAGTCAGGATTCAGCCAGGATAGAACACATGCATTTTGCCGAACGTGTGTTCAATCCTGGCTGAAACAGGGAATAGAGGAGGCTAAAGCGATCATGCATTTTCGCCCTAAGAGGCCTGCTGTGTGCCTCCCTTCATGCTCCTCAGAAGGGCAAGCGTTGTCCACTGTTCGGTACCCAATCATTCGCACTTCAGTCATGTTGATCTCAATGGTATTTAAGAATTCATAACTGGATGCAGGATAGCAATCACTGAATGATTGCTTTACCAAGGCACAGATATGGAGTTCCTTTTGCATACCATCAGGCAGTGCACTGCACAAGGATTTTCCCATTTAATAGAAGGCTAATCTTAACATCTCCAGTAGCATTCATCACTTGTTAGAGAGGAGGTGAATTTCAGTGCCTACAATTCATTCTCCATCCTACCTCCAAACAGATTATTGGTATATCAGAGATATCCACCAAGCGTAAAGGAGCCTTGTGGTACCTTAGTGAATTATGCACTTTCATGGACTAGACCCTACTTTATCAGTGCATGAAGTGTGTTCTCAGTTGGCATATATCCATGAGTATAGGATATAAGGAAAATTGTAAACAGTGGGGTCAAAAGGCAATGAAGTACAAAATGTGCTGTCTTTATATGACATTTCTACACGATATTCAAGGCTTCATCTTTATTCAGGCCTGGGTTAATCTTTTTGAACTTATTGATGTAGTTGAAGAGTCATTGCAGAATTTTTCAAGGACTTCCTCTTCATAGAACCAGATGATTGAAATGTCATTGAAGTATCTCAGATCAGGGGACTTCATGTTTCTGTGAGCTTCTTCAATTTTTTCAAGAGCCTTGAGAGCCGCCACTCACAAAATGACAGCACAATTGGGAGAACTAATCAGAACTAATCTTTTCTCCCGACTATGATGGGTGGCTGCCAGGCTCTTGGCTTTAGAGTTTTAAGCTGCATTTTATTGTGTTTATTTACAGTTTTAAATCATTTTTACTGTATTTATTGTAAACCAAAAAGTATTTTATTAATTGTTGTAATTGTCTGAGCCCTACTTTGTGGTGGGAGGGAAAGACATAAATAAATAAATAAAAATGGCAGCTTAGTAGGTGGATCTGGTCACAAAATGGAAAGTTCTACAGAAATTACCCATTTCAGAGCAGATCTGCTGTGACAGGGTAAGAACATCTTTCATCTGTTTTTCTGTGCAGATTACCTCCTCAAATTGTAAATTGGCCGACCGTAGGAAAATATACAGTTACCTCTGTGTTTTCCCTGGAAAGAGAAAACAGCAGCTTTGCTGCGGGGGGGATTTCATTCTGCAAAGCCAAGATAATATAGCAAGAGATGTGGTTTGCTTATGACCTCCCCCGGGGGACAGTGACAGAAGTACTGTATGTAAAAATGCAATCTGTATCATACTGTGACCATCAGATCGATCCATGCAGAATTCTTTCTTTAGAATGAAGGCTGTTTGGCAGTTTTCTGTTTTCTGGTATTCTGAAAGAAAGTTAGCTGCTTGTCAATGCACCAAGCATGTTCTTGGTGCATACTGGATCACTTTGTGTACGTGTGCACATGTGGAACAATACCCACAAGGCTGATCTGTATGTGGGATCTTGTTCTGTGTCAAAAGTGTTTTCCCTACTCAGATGAATAAATTTAACTAACTTTTCCCCCACCTCATTTGTTTTAGGCTTGTAAATATTACAGTTCTCAATGGCATACTGTGGACTACAAATATGAACAGTACTCAGGAGATTTTAGGCATTTACCACGGTAAGAAATTCTGGGGCTTTTTTCTGATTATTTCATATTATTGTGTGTATGTGTGTGTCTACATTTAGATAATGCAGTGGAAACCAATTCCCCTCTCCCACACTTCTCTGTTATGTTATTTGAGTGCACAACATACAAAACATTTCCACTACAGCTGTCATTCATTTCAATTACAGTGAATTCATATCTTTTCCATTAATCTCCTCTGGAATGAATGGGAGTTCAGAAACAGTAGTGCTAGTTATACTATGACATGTATCACATAGCATGTCTAGCTTAGTGGCTAGGAATATTTGCAGTAAGTTTAGACCTCGCCCCATATAGGCAAGGCACTCTTCCATCAGACTCACTACAATACAATGATAATATTGGCCTGCCCTACTGACTGATGTATTACTAGAGCTATGAATTTATTTATTTTCCAGTAATTGTCAGGGTTGGGTTAAATGGACACTATTTTTTCAGGAAAAGCAAAATAAGCCAAATACCCATACTGGTAAATGGTTATTTAGGCTTTTTTAAGGTTCCCCTCCCCCCAAATTCAGGTCCATTATCATCAATGGGATTTTTTTTCAAAGCTCCTGTGGAGGCATTTTTCAAGATAGAATTACTAAATTTTCAGGTTATCTGCAAGGGACTCTCCTTTCATGAACCCTGAAGTTTGGTAAAGTTTGGGACAGGGGGTCCAGTTTTATGGGCCCCCAAAGGGGTCACCCCCTTTTCCAGAGGAAAGAGTTGTATGTTTACCTCAAAAAAGCATTGTATGTCTATCTTGAAAAATGCCCCCACAGGAGCTCCTTGGAAAAAAATCTCACATATTATCTGATGTTAATATGGCCATACATAGTAAGTTTACAATGCTTTCCTATGGAGAAGAGGGGCGACCCATTCAAGGGTCCATCAAATTGGACCCCCTGTCCCAAACTTTACCAAACTTCAGGGTTCATGCAATGAGAGTCCCTTGCAGATATCCTGAAAATATGGTAACTCTACCTTGAAAAATTCCCTCAAAGAGCTCCACAAAAAACAATTTCCATAGAGAAAACCCTTGGGAAAGTCGGAGCCCGAAAAATATCTATTTGGCTTTTTCGGCAATCAGCTATCTAGCTTATTCTCTGTTTCAACATTAGGCCCCAAATAAATCTGAAAAAAGCTAAAATGCCTTTTTTGGGTTTATTTTCGGGCCGGTAAACCTGATATGCACAGCCCTGAGATAATGCATGAGAATCATTTTAAATATTCTTTGGAAAATTTTATTTGAAAAATTTATATCACCTCTCCAGAGACCTGCTCATGGTGGCATTCAATTAAAACAAATAAAAGCTTTAAAGTATAGTCTTTAAAAACTATACAAAGCCACTAAAAACAAGCCAGGGTATAAAAACAGAATGAAAGAAACACTTAGCAGCCTAAAATGATAATAATAAGAATAAAGTATAAGGCTTAAGAAAAAGGTATTAAACAAGTTGAACCCATTCTTGTTGTCCTGGTAAAATAGCTGTTTTTGATCTTCACTAAATACCATATACATAGATCCATGTACTATAAGACCTCTGTTTAACACACAGTTACTTGTTCATCCTTGCTGTGAAGAGAGCATGTGTTAATTCTAGAAGTAAATGGATTGTGTATAGATGTTAGCTCAGTCCTTTCTTGCTAATTCCATGATGGTAAGAAACTGAAAAATGTGCAGTTGTTCTTTTCACACATAGAAACACTGTCACTGCTCTGAAGTATAACAGAGCAATGAATGTGTGTGTGTTTATCTTGACAAGAATGAAAAAAGTGACTAATGTATACATCCTCTTTCTAGCTATGTTGTATGTGGGGGTGGGTTTCATTTCTGTAAATGGCATTTTTGTATGATGCCAAGTTTGTATAATGTAGAAATGAGTCAAACCATTTTAAAGTTTTTTTTAATGATGGTTGTTTTAGTCACTGTATGACTTTTAATATGAGTTATACAGCTTCTTAGATGGTACAGTGGGAATTAATGTATTTTTAAAAGGAAGAACAATTAAATATGGAAAATATGGGATCTCTTTTCTCTATGACATGAGAAGGGGGCAATCAGCAGCAATTTCTATGGTTGTGATGGCTGAAAAACAGTGATGCCCTTGCCGCAGGAATTGCTGTTGGCTATATCTGCAATCTGGTTCACATTACATTTAGTACTAGCATATGCTTAAGTCAGGACTTCCTGCATGTAGAATGTGTTATGTGCTGTCGCTTCTGACTTATGATGACCCTATAAATTAATGAGCTCCAGAATATTGTTAACAGCTTTGCTCAGGTCTTGCAAACTGAAGGCTGTGGCTTCCTTTATTGGGTCAATCCATCTCGTATTTGATCTTCCTCTTTCCCTACTGCGTTCAGCTTTTCCTAGCATTATTGTCTCATTCCAGTGAGCCTCATCTTTTCATGATATGGCCAAAGTATGATAGAATAAAGCATGTGAATCCCTCAACAGATTATTGAATACTTGCATGCTGAACCTTATCCTGAGGAATCCAAAGATGCTTAGCTGAAAGTTGTATGTTTAACTCTTCCCATTCATAAGATCAGTCCCTCTTGAGGTTCATAGGTGTTCTGTCCCATATTCCATCTATACTATATCATCAGAATGCAAGCAGCAAGTAACATATCATATCCTGTTTGCGCCACTTTGAAGAAATTTTTAAAAATGGCACACTAAGGACAATTTATGACTGTAAAAGAAAAATCCTTCTGACCTCATAACTGGAAGCCAACTTTGTAGGCAACCTTGAGCGTAAAACCACAACCATCTAAAAAAGGGCAGAGTGGATGGAAAAATGAACACTTGGAAGTTTTCTGCTCTGTTTCCCCCTAAGCATTCTAGGAGCAGAGCTGAATGCTTTGAGAGCAATCCAAAACAGGTCTACTCAGAAGTAAGCCTTCTTTTATTCAAAAGTGCTTACTTCCAGGAAAGTGTTTTTAGGATTGCAGCCTTAGACTGTCCTTATTACATCCAAACTTTCAACATGTCATGGGCCGAAGAGGGTGAGACAACCCATGGTATCACTGTGACAGAAGAAGAAGGCCTATTGCCTTGAGATGTGTACCCAACCAGCTAGGAACTCTCCTCTCCACCCCAGGAATAACTTTAAGACAGGAGTGGCCTTTTCCAATAGTAACCTAGTGCAACACAATATGTAACATTGTGTAAAAGAAGACAAATCCCAAATACCATTTTTGTTATATAGGAGTAGCCTACAGCTTTGAAGAAATGATTAATTTTTAAAAGAGGAGGGATGGATTCCTTGTAAAAAAAAACTGTTTCCCTGAAAAAGAATTACCTGCTTTACAGCAAATTATTTTTAGGCATAGGAGAATTTATTAGTCTGGTTTCAGCATTGTCATAACCCCATTTTTCAGTACTAATCAGAACCTGACCTTGGAGTTCTGTACTGCAAACCATATAAAAATAAAACAGGGTAGCCATGTTACATGAAATCCTTCAACCATTGTACCAGGAAGATTCAGTCATTATCTTCTCCCAAGAGTCATTGAGTTAGCCAGGTTGAAAGTGTAGAGATTGGTAGCCAGATGAATTTTTCAATAGATGAGGAACTTCTCCTTTCTGAAAATATTTCTATGAGGAAGCATGTGTAGTTTGGAGACAAAATGCCTGGCTTAGAGCCCATGGGCCAAATTCATCCATATTGGTTTCCTTCTGTAAGGAATCATTGAGTTCACAATGTATGCCCTGTGGGAGCCATCCTTTTATTCGACAACCCACTGCAGAAACTTTAAAATAAATTGGTAAAACATGATTTGAATAGATTTTGAAGTATTCTCAACAGACTGGTTCACCTTTCCAATATGTACTGAAAAATCAAGGAAATCGGGTGTTCTAAATAATTGTCCAGGACATATAGATGCGGTATACAGTGCAGGAAAATGTTCCAACTGTCAAAATGTAAATGCTTCCCAGTTCTTCAGTGGTTTTGCATACCCAATAAACATTGAGTATACATGTGTGACTTATTTGTAGGATGCAATCAAAGTTCTAAAAGTAATAGTGCTATCATAATTATCCATTGAAGCCAATGAGATTAGAAGGATGTAACTCTGTTTAGGATGGCAGTGCAAAGTCATTATAATAATTCTTCTGAGAGTATCACAATGCTAGATGACCAGTATTCAAATACTACTTTTGAAGGGAAGAACTGCATTTTATTCACAATTCCTGCAAACATGCCATTACAATACAATGATAACATGCTCATGGAAAGTTCTGCAAGTTTAAGGTTAGGTTTTTATTTATTTATTTTGTAGCTGTTATGGAAGATGACAAGCAGTGAGCACCCAATATATTTTTAGATATTTGTAAGAAAAAACAGCAAAACCTCTGTCTCCATCAGCAGACATGTTAAAAAGAATAGTTGGTGATAATGAGGGGAGGGGCTGTGACTCAGTGGTAGAGCATCTGCTTGGCATGCAGAAGGTCCCAGGTTCAATCCCCGGCATATCCAGTTAAAGGGACTAGGCAAGTGGGTGATGTGAAAGCCTGAGACCCTGGAGAGCCACTGCCGGTCTGAGTAGACAATACTGACATTGATGGACCAATGGTCTGATTCAGTATCAGTCAGCTTCATGTGTTCAATGATAAAAATTAAACTGTTTTTCTCTTTAGATTTGAACACAGACCAGAGAAACTGCCTTCACATTCCTTTGAAATTGATCATGAGGATGTTGACAAGGATGAAGTAAGCATATTCTGCTGTTTCCTCTCAGTGCCGGTTAGCATTTTCTTTTGTAGTGTGTTTCTAATCTTAATGGAAACGGAATGAAACAATCCTCTTTTGTCATTGTGTGCACAGCAGAAGAAATATCTCTATTTTAAAAGGCACAAGCATGTTTTAACAGAATGCTGGTATTCACATTGTGCATCTTGACTTGAACTCACAAAATGCAAAGAAAAGCAATATTGACAATACTATTTGATACAGGACACAACATCCCACTCATCTTCAAAAGGAGGTGGTGGCGGAGGAGGGACCGGAGTTTTCAAGTCTGGCTGGCTTTACAAAGGGAATTTTAACAGCACAGTAAACAACAGCATCACAGTCCGGGTAGGGGAAATCATTGTTCCTGCTTTATCTTATGGCTCTTTTATAACCATCCCTCTATACCCTCTCACTAATCACCGCATTTCAGTTTTCCATTTTCATTTAATTGCTTATGGTCTCAAATAGAATCAATGGAGGTGCATTAAGTGATATTAGAGTGGTATGCTACCATTGTCTGCTGAAAAAGGAGACTTGGAATTGGGTAACAGCGGTGTCCCATTTAAAATTCTGCCTCTGAATGATAATTTTAGCAAATCTATCGTAAACAACAGTTTGCAGTACAGCTAATCCTATATTTTTGTTATTGTTGTTTGAGTGTAGTCGTTCAAAAAGCGCTACTTCCAGCTGACACAACTGTCAGACAACTCATACATAATGAACTTTTACAAAGATGAAAAGATATCAAAGGAACCTAAAGGCTGCATCTTTTTGGATTCCTGTACAGGAGTCGTGCAGGTAAGCCTTTTTGTTTTCTATTTATTTTCCTAAGATGAGTTACGTTTATATTATTTAAAAATGCACGTCTCGCTTAATTATCCCCATTGGGTTCTTGAAGTGGCAAATAAACATTATGCATCACTACATTCTGAACAAAATTGTAACTACAAGACAACAGATTCTAAAACCAACAAATCAGACCAAGTGTGCAGTGCAATAAAAGCCATCTCTGCTATCCCTCCAGAGAACTAAGTGACCTCCTAAAAAGGCTGCTTAAGGCTCAAATAGATGTGACATGAGAAAAGCATAATTAAGTTCTCCCACAGTATTTTTAAACTAATAAGATGTCCCACACAGCTCTTTGAAGGCCGAGGAAGTTGTATTTAAGAGAGAGGCGTGTCATGTCTCCCATGCCATTTTTCTTGTCAGTTCCCTATCCTGTACCCCCTGTAAAGCTACAGTTAGCTCTAGAGGTAGAGGGGAGATGCTAGGGAAATGTCATGGAAGAAAAGGCTGCCTCTTCCCTTATCATCCCTTTCCAAGTTCCTTCCGTTATCTTCAGACCAGCCATGTGGGGCTACTAAAAACTCACAGGATATATTAATCCTTTCTGTTTATAAAAACTGGGCCAGAGTTTTTAGAGTTTCTCTAAGTAGGGAACTCCAAGGGCAGGAGGCCTCAGAAGGAAAGGGCCCCCATCTCCTCCATCTCCTCTCCAGGACTTGTAGGGCCAAACTAGATACATTATACAAAGCAGTACAGTTGCCAGTAAGGACTGATAACTTCTTTTGTTGAAAGGGCAAAGTCAACGTTGTATTAGAATTGCAGCAGTTGTTTTCTTATAATTGCTTGGGGGCTATATCCTCCTTGCCAGACTGGAAGTGGCTTCAGGCAGATTGAATCATCCAAGTCTAGTGGTTCTGGTAGACAGCGTCTGTGCGCAAGGAGTTCCTCTGAAGTGAGAGAATGTGCATAGCGGCCACATTGTGCACATGGAACATTCCCCAGCACTGAAGAGAGTGGAGCAGCCTTTCTCATGCAGGACTTTGAAGACACATCAGTTTGGAGCTCAGCTTTAATTTTTTAACAATGTTCAAAGACATGTGTATGTGTGTGAGAGAGAGAGAGTGAGAGAGAGAGGCACTCAACTGTGTAGCTGTGGTTGCCCAACCCTGTACTATATTTATCTTTACTGAACAGAGGAAGTGTGCTTCAAAAATGCAAATGCTTTCTAGTCCACTGTAGTTCCTCTAACTTTCTGCGGCATCTAAGTCAGTTGTGCTATCCCTTTACAGCTTTCTGCCATGTGAGATCTATATCGTACAGTTTTTAATCTAGTATGCCACCTACTTTTGAAAATGCTGCCCATTTGTAGCCAAGAGGGAGAAGTTTTGCGATGATAAAACTAATTACTACAGAAGATGGAACATCACAGGGAGAGCTGATTGCCTGGGGTGCTGGTTACAATTGCTTTCTTCCAGTGTGCATAAATAACTCACAGCATTATCTCTCCTCTGTATTCAAAAAGAACCTAGCTAATATAGAGTCTTTGATGAAGCTATAAGAGAAATCCCATTTTTACAGCATGTAAAAATGCCTTAGAAAATAAGCTTGTATTTCACCTATGTGACAAGTTTTCTTTTAGAGAGAATTTTTTTTTAAAGTAAGACACGTGGGGGATCCCATTCCCCTGCTCCCATTCACCAGGCCACCCAGTCACTGGCCAACCCACCCGCCTCAGCACTGCCTCTACCTGCCTGGCTCATGCACACAACAAAGGTCCCAATTCAGAATCAGATATATAGTAGATAATCAATGTTAGCTTTGTTTTTTTCATTACTGGCAGGCTTTTGCTAGGGAAACATTTAGACCCATGAAAGCCGGTGTGATAGACCAAGGGGAGAAAGGGGTGCTCCTCTGCTCTCTAGCACCCCCTTATCTCACAAGTGATCTGTACTTCCTTTTTACAGTATCCTGAATCCTTCTCCACTGAGCAGTGGGCTGGATCCAAGCGAAAAGCCCCTTTATTTGTATGAAGGCAGCCAGTCACCAGTTCTGCTTTCATAAGGCGATGTCTGCTTAACTGAAACACATGGCATGCAATTAGAGAAGTGTCTGAGGGTTCCATGGCACCCATGGATGTTGACTTGGGGTACCCAAGGTTATACAGTTGGATTCGGATGTGGGATACCCAGATTCGAATCCCCACTCTGCCATGGAAGCTTGCTGGGTGACCTTGGCCCATTATGTACCCTCAGCCTAACCTACCTCACAGGGCTATTCTGAGGATAAAATGAAAGATGTAAGCTGCTTTGGGTCCCCATTGGTAAGAAAGCAGGGTATAAATGGAGTAAGTAAGTAAATAAATAAAAGTATCCCTGAACCTGTGATGCTATCCCATATATGGAAAATACAAAAACCACTGTATTTCTTGTTCACAAGACTGAAATATAGTATGTTCCAGGTCATATGTTCCATTATCAGAGGAAGAGGTGTGTTGAAGTAGATAATAGTTTTTCTGGGTGTTGCAGATGCTGATTCTTGCCCAATGAGAAGGTCAGATCCTGTTCTTTAGCTTCTGGATAGTCATAATTACCAGGTCAATAAAGAAGAATTACACGTTATTGTTTATGGTGCATACATCTAGGCAGCTTTGCAATTCTCCCAAGTTGCTCTTGGCTGTCAGCCTTTTCGTGTTAAAGAATAGAATCTTGTACTTTATGGACTATGCAATTTTTTAAAAAAAAAATTGGTTCTGAAAGAGTGCCTGGTCTCTTTTCTCTAGTTTAAGTGAAAAGAGAAGTAGGCTCTATGTTAATAAAATGCACAAAAAAGCTGGAGGAAAGTAAAAACTTATATAAACTCTAAGCAAGAGCCATGTCTCAAATAATCAGGTGGTTTTGAGAGATGGATAGTTCCAGTAGACACCAAGCATGATTTTAGCCAAGGTTGAAGTATCTGTCCCAGCCTATATGATGTGGTGTTTCTAACATTCTTTCTGGATGTTATAATGCTCAAATTTAATTAGATGTGGGAAATTGCTATGTTTTAAGTCAAAAGGCCAATTTTCTTTTGGTAGTGTCAATAAAGGAACAAATGGAAAGAAAATGTATTTTATCTATTAACTTTGCCACTGAAGGAAACGTTTGGCCATAGATTTGAGAAACAGCAGCCTTGGCATTAAATCTTGTATGGCTGCCAAAACCTGGAAGAACATCTTGTAAGTAGATATTGAATTCTTGCTGTTTTGTGCATTTAAAGACTCTGGAAGTGCAAATGTGTTCTGCAGAAAAAGAAGCCCAATAGCATTCTGTTATCTAATGTGAGTGACTTTGCAAAGGGAACTACACAGCACAGAAAGCATCTGAATTAGTGGCATTTGTTCTGTGTTTTCACAAAGATTGCTAGGATGTACATTTACCATTTTTAACTGTGTATGTATGGTAGCAGTCCAAAGCAGGTCTTCTCATAAACCTATTCAGCTCTATTTAACGGGCCTTCCTTTCAGGAGACTGTTCTAAGGACTGCACTGTAAATCTATCAGTTTCACATCCTCAAGTGGTGAGAAGTTCCAGGGACAGAGCTATTGGGGTTGGTTGTCTTTGGAGGAGAGAGCACTGGAGACTTACAGTGTTTTTATATTGTTTATTTTATAAACAAAATACCTAAGCAGAGCACAGGTAGAGGAAGGGGGAGCACTCCTGTGGGACAACAGATCTGCTACCTCACATGCGATCCTAAAGAAAGGGGTCTTGCATTCTCATCCTTGGCCAACTCCCAGCAGTCAGCTTCTCTCTGCTTCTCTTTTTGCCTCTCACGTCTCTTCCAAATTCAAAACTTTTATTTCTCCACACAAACACTCCTGCCCTTCAAGCCCTCATAGCTACTGGGGGGTGGGGGAAACCTGTTAAGATACCATCTCTTAGCACCCACTGAAGAAACATCAGCTGATAATTATACTACTAAGGAATGGCTAGTCAGCAGCTGCAACAAAATTATGTCTGTTGAGCTCCGTTCATGGGAAGGTTCATACAGAAGTTTCTATCATCCAATCATCAGATGGTATCTTCCTTCTTTATCTAAAGTTAGGTTGGAAAGGGGGGAGGGGCAAGGCCTTGTCGTTGTTGATGCCCCTGCTATGTGCTGTTTCCCCTCTGAGAAACTTATCAAGCCAGCTCTGTTTTTCTTAGCAGAGGATGGCAAAAAAAATCAGGTGCGCAGTAGAGTCGTCGGTGGTTTTTAATAGAAAAGGAAACGGTCTGTTTTACTGATCTATTAATTGCCATTTTGCATATTGTTACTCATTTAAACAATTATGTGTAATGTTAGATTCATAATTGTTGGGTCACCATTGTCATTTTTAGCTGTGTGGGTATATTGTAATCTGCCCTGATGGTTCTCTACATGCTCAAACACCACAGCCCTGACTGAAAAGCAAGATTCAAGTCCAGCAGCACCTTAGAGACCAACAGGAGTTTTGGGGTATAAGATTACGAGAGTCAACACTCTCTTTGTCGTATACGAGTAAGAGTGGAGATCCTTAGCCTTGTATCTCCAGTTCTACTTGTATCTGACGAAGGGAGCTTTAACACTCCAACGCTTAAACCCTGGAAATCTTGTTGGTCTTAGAGCTATTAGGCTGTTCTACTGCAGACCAACACAGCTGCTCATCTGAAATAGACTGAAAGAGGTGTTGTACAGTCCCTAAGCTGTCCTGGAAAGGAAGGTATCCAGCCTCTGAATGAGAAAACTGGGCTGCCTCAGCACTAGCCCCCAAGTGCTAAGCCCAGAGAAGGTCCTTGGCCCGACTGAGCAAGAACTTCGCCAGTCTTCTGTATGTAAGTAAGCTCCTCCCCTAACTATATGGCTGTGGTGGTGGACAGGAGCAGGGTTGCTGACAGATCACGTGAGAGAAGGGGGAGGGTTTATCCGGAGTACTGGTTGAGCTCCTGCTCAGCGGCTTTAAGGAGTTTCCACAAGCCTGGCCCCTAAGAACTAGTTCAGCAAGTGCATAGTCAGAAGCTGAGAAACTTCCCCAAGTAAAGCCTTTGGGGTGGGCTGGGGCGCTGCATGGTCCCTTCTCTTGTGATGCTCCTTTGGGTCTGGGGATTGCACAGGGTGTGTTTTTTCCTCAGCTGATGCTGAAACTTCTGTAAGTTTCCCCGTGGGGGTATATACAGGAGCTGCCCTTTTTTCTTGTTGTTGTTAAACCAAAAACTACAAAACCGTGTAAGCCAAATCACTGAGAATCACCTGGGGATTTCTTGACCCCTTTGAAGTCTCTGCATATTTTTGGTGTGTGGGCATGCCCTTCAAAAAGTGGGTTGGAAATCCCCCTCTTCTGTGAATAGTCTTAAGCTCATGTAAAAGGGATTTTCATCAATCTCCACTGGGGTATATAGAGAAAAACCCTGAAAATGAAACTGCAAGGGTGGCTTCTGGCCAGTGTGCAAAAGTGCAGAAAAGAAATGCAAAGTAGATGTTCTGAGATGTGCAGGGGGTGGAGTTGTTATTTTCTTGTTGTTTTTGCTCAGGAGACTGTGTGGGTGATGGTCAGTTTTCCTTTCCCAGGGAATATTGTGGAATTATGTTAATGGAAGACGGGAACAGGACACAACTGCTACATTGCCATGTGTGACCCATGTGTTTAAGCAGCTGTCTTGCATAGAGCGGTTGGTGCAAGGGGGTTTTCCACCAGTTACTCTGGATGCTGCTGCCGGAATATAATTGAGAGAGAATGGAGACAGGCCAGGCAGCAGGCATGAACCATGACATGCATGTAGACCACCACACTCGTGGGATCTTCTTCCTTTCTTTGCATAAGCAGGTGTCGCAAGCAATAGGAGATTCTAGGGCATACACTGAGCATTTTGAATGCACATGAAACTGCCTTATACTGAATCAGACCATTGCTCTATCAGTATCAGTGTTGTCTACTGGCAGCGGCTCGGCAGGGTCTCAGGAAGAGGTCTTTCACATCACCTGTTACCTGAGCCTTTCAATTGGAGATGCCAAGGGTTGAACTTGGGACATTCAGCATGCCAAACAGAGGCTCTTTCACTAAGCCACAGCCCTTCCCCCTACATATAAAACAGCAAGCAGCCTCTGCATGTGCTGGCCAATCATAGGATGCATGAAATGATATGAGGCCCAGTCATGGTGAAGAGGTAGACCTGCTTTGCCAGGGTACAGTTCTTTGCCCAAGGGACTCAGGTGAGTTCCTGAGATACTGACAGTTCCATTGTGCCAGCAAACCCTGGGAGCTTTTAGGGGATGGAGCCTAGGTGTGTGTGTGGGGGGGGGGGGCGTTGACTGACACTGTGACATCACTTCTGGGTGAATACTCAGAAGGGATGACACAGCCTCCCACACACACACTGTTCTGTGGATTCCCCCAATCTCTATAGTAAAGACCAAAGAGATTCCTAGAGCATCATGGATGTCACCTTTAAGTGACATCATAGTATCAGCAATATCGTTTCCTCCCCCACCCCACGAGTGTAGCAGGCAGGCAACTGGCAACCCTGTTCTGCTGGGGCTTGCTTAGCGAAACCAGGAGCAAAATTGGGAGGCAGTGTTGCACAGTGCTGTGACATCACATCCAGGTGCATTCCTGGAAATGCCATCACAGCATTGCATGATGCTCTAGTAATTCCCCAAATCTGTGTCAAAAACCATAGATATTTAGGAAATTCCATGAGCAATGATGTAATGGCACATGACTGGAAGTGACATCACCCCTCCAAAGCTCCCAGGGGCTGCCAGCCAACGGCACAAACTTGCTCTCGTTCCCACCTTCCTTTTGTTTACTGGCACACTTAACATATTCAAGAGTTAATGTTGGGCATGTGGACCAAAAAAGTTTCCTACCTTTAATTTACATTTTTCTGCCCCGGGACCACAAATTCTTGGACTGTCTCTCAGCACATAGTAACAACTTTAAAGGGGAGGAGGATCATCATTGCACTCTGCTCTTGTGAATCTGTACAAGTTTTGTGGCATATAAAATAGAATTTTGAATGTATTTCTTTTTTAAACTAAGTGTGTGCAGGGCTGTTATCCTCAAGACCTATAGCTGAATCTTTGTCTATGTTTTTATTTTTCAGTTCTTAAAGAATAGAATGGAATGGAAAGAATCTCATCTGAGTGTAAATAAAAAGAGAGTGTGCTCCCTCTTCCTTCTTTGAATATGGTTTTTTTTAAAAAACTTGGAAGAGATAGCATTTGTGTGTTTTAGAGTAGCACAAAGAATTTGTTTATGAGGAATTCCGTGGAGTCAGCAGACAGAAATCAAAGGCCTTGCAGTACCAGTAGCCATCTAAAACACTAGTGGGGGTTTATGTTTCAGTGGATTTCAACACAGTTAATTTGTTTGGATTACATTTGGATCCATTTCCCCCTATTTTTCCCTATTTTCCCAGGTTAATTTCTGTTCTGAACATTCACAAAGTGTTATTCAGTAATTATTCTGAATACAGCTTTCCATTCCTCTATGTATTGAATAATAATCTATTAGTCTTTTTACTGTATTAAATAACGGTTCAAGCCGTGGACTGAAGGATCTAGCAAATATTATAGTACTGTTTCTTCTGGAGCTTTGCATCCATCACTGCCACATAGCTGAGTAAACCCTCTTTTTCACTTAGCATTAGAAAATACCACAGCTCTGAGGGCCTAAAAGGCAGAGCACGTACAGAAAGAATGCTATCTCATTGTGGTATGCACATTTTCTGAGCATAATCACTCAGCTTCAAAAACGTCAAATACAGTGGAACAGATAACAACTTTCAGCATGAGATGTTGGAAGCAATTAAATCTGTAGCCCTATGCAAATTTACTTGGGAGTAATCTCAACTGAATTCTGTGGGCTTTACTTTCAACTCAACATGCATTAAAGTAGGGTGTATGGCTGTAATCCTATGCACACTTATTAATGAGTCATAAGAACTATAGAATAAAGTGGAAGTTACTTCTGAGTGAACTTCAGAAACAAAGAAACATAAAAAATAGAATTGGAAGGTACCTCCACATCTAGTCCAATCCCTGCACAATGCAGGAAAATCACTATTTGTTCCCCTCCCCACTTCCCCAATGACCCCTGCTCTATGCCCAGAGGAAAGCAAAAAACAAAACAAAAAACCCTCCAAGATCCCTGGCCAATCTGGCCTGAAAGAAAATTCCTTCTTGACCCCAAAGTAGCAACCGGCATTACCCTGGGCATGTAAGAAAGGGCCATGAGAGCTGAGCACTGACTCATCTCTTCCTTCCCTCCCTCTCATGAGTTGCCTAAGTTCACAAAATCCACCTTGCTGTCAGATGGCTATCTAGCTTCTGCTTAAAAACATCCAAAGAAGGAGAGCCCACCACCTCCTGAGAAGCCTGTTCCACTGAGGAACCACTCTGTCAGGAAGTTCTTCCTAAGGTTTAGCCAAAACCTCTTTTGATTTAATTTCAACCCATTTGTTCTGGTCCAACCTTCTGGGGCAACAGAAAACAACTCCACTCGATCCTCTATATGACAGCCCTTCAAATACTTGAAGATGGCTATCATATCACCTCTCAGTCATCTCTCCAGGCTAAACATACCCAGCTCCTTCAACCTTTCCTCATGGGTCTTGGTCTCCAGACCCCTCACCATCTTCATGGCCCTCCTTTGGACACGATCCATCTTATCAACATCTTTCTTAAACTGTGGTGCCCAAAACTGAACATGATACTCCAAGTGAGATCTAACCAGAGCAGAGTAAAGCAATATCATCACTTCACATGATATAGACACTGTACTTCTGTTGATGCAGCCCAAAATTACATGTGTCTTTTTAACTACTGCATCACACGGGTGACTCATGTTCAGTGTGTGGTCTACTAAGGCTCCTAGGTCCTTTTTGCATGTAGTACTGCCAAGACAAGTCTCCTCTATCCTATAATTATGCATTTGATTTTTCCTGCCTAAATGCAGAACTTTACAATCATCTCCATTGAAATTAATTTTATTAGTTTTAGCCCAGTTTTCCAGCCTGTCAAGATCATGCTGTAATTTGACTCTGTTTTCTTCTGAATTTGCTAACCTTCCCAATTTAGTATCATCTACAAATTTAATGATCATTCCCCTCTATTCTTTCATCCAAATCATTTATAATGATGTTGAACAACACAAGGCCCATGTCAGATCTCTGAGGTACCCTTTGGGTACCAGTTACAGATCCACCTAACAGTAATCGGATCCAAACCACATTTTACGAACTTTTCAACAAGAATATAATGTAGAACATTATCTAAAACCTTACTGAAATCAAGATAAACTATGTACACAGCATTCCCCTGATTAAACAAGGTAATAACTCTCTCAAAAAAGGAGATAAGGTTAGTCTGACATGAGTTTTTCTTGAGAAACCCATGCTTGCTCTTATTAATCACAGCCATCCTTTCTAAGTGCTGAAGGACTGACTGATGATTTGTTCTAAAACTTTTCCAGGTATAGAAGTCAAGCTGACATGTTGGTAATTACCTGTGTCTTCCTTTTTCCCCTTCTTAGAGATGGGGACAACATTTGCCTGCCTCCAATCTTCTGGAACCTTACCTGTTCTCCAAGAGTTCTCAAAAATCATGGCCAGAGGCTCCAAAATTACATTGCGAGTTCCTTTCGTACCCTTGGATGCAATTCACCTGGCCCTGAGAGCTTAGTTTCATGTAAAGACACTAGCTTTTTATGTATCACTCCTATGCCTATCCTAGGCTGCAACTCCCTTCCCTCATCATCTGTTTTGCCAGGTTGAGCGCCATTTACCTTGCAGGAGAAGATTGAGGCAAAGTAGGAATTGAGCAGTTCTGCCCTCTCTTCATCACCTGTTATAATTTCACTTTCCTGTCCCTGCAGTGGGCCTACCACTTCCTTGTTCTTTTTCTTTGAACATAACAAAAGAAGCCTTTTTTGTTGTGTTTAGCATCTCTCGCTAGCCTAAGCTCATACTGAGCTTTAGTTTTTCTAACATTCTCCCTACAAGCACTGGTTATTTATTTATACTCCTCCTTGGTAACAAAGCCCTCCTTCAATTTTCTAAATGGGTCTTTTTTAAAATTAACAAATCTTTAGAAAGCTTCAGAAAGAAAATTGGACTACAATCCTGTACACATTTATTCGGGGGTAAGCCCCACCTAGGTCAGTTGAACATACTTCTGTCTAACCAAGTATAAGATTAGGCTGTGTCTTCTCAGAAGACAGGCTCCCAGCCATGGGCTGGGGGGGAGGGATTTGTGTCTGGGTGGAAGGGGGGAAGCAAGGATGATTTGGGGCAATTGGGCCCAGCACTGGCTATCAGACAGTCAGCTCTCAAGGAGCTTCGTTTGGCCCACCCCAGAGGTCAGCCCATCATGGAATGGGTGCGGCGCTCAGACCTGCAGGCTTCAGGCTTCTCCCAGCACACAGTCCAGATTGAAAGGAGCAGGCTGAACAGGTGCTTGGCATTCTTCAGCTCTGTCTTGGGAAAGACCCACTCTCTCATCCATGCTCTCGGGTTTTATTTGCGATGTGGCTACTCATCCTTTGCTATGACTGCAGTGAGTCACTGGCTAACAGGGCCGGGAAGGAAATTTACCCAGAACTAATTGGCTGATAGGACCTGGGAGTATTGCCTTCCCCATAGCAAAAGAATATATTTACTGTGAATGCTTGTTTGCGCTGTTAAAAAGAACATGACCATTTACAACTGGCTGCTGGCCTTTAGGCATTGGCTGGGGGACATAGTGCAGGTTGTGCAGGGCAGGCTCCCTGCAAGACCAAAAGAGGTGTCCCTTTAAGAGGCTCTGGGGGGCAGTGCATAGGACATCTACCCTTGGGACTGGCCACACCCCTAGGAGGAGAAAGATGGCTAGGAGTAGCGGTTTCCACAGCTTCCAGCCCTAACAACAGTCCTCTGCCCTTGGTTACCCCACAGGCAGGTTGGGGGAGCTGCTGGCAGCAGTTGGGTCATCAGCTGTACCCATTGCCCTCAGCCGATGCAGCACCAAGACCTTAGCAGTCTATAATCAATAAAGTTGTGGCTGGATTCTTCCCAATACAGTGTGTCTACGTCTCCCCCCCCCCCCACATAGGCTGGTCCCCACTCCAGGCACAAGTGGACCTTATGGAAGTCAATTAAAAATGTCTAATGCAAGTCGATTAAATGTCTAATGGAAGTCGAAAATGGAAAATGTCTTCTAGAAGTCGATTAAAAATGGAAGTCGATTATGCAATTTTTAATCTTTAGAGGGGTTACCATGTTCGAGATACAGTCTCCAAATTCTTTAAGTCATTACATGGAAAGGTTCCATTGCTTGTATCAGCATTGTGGGTTACCGAGTCAGGCACCATCCTTGGCAGCATTAAGCATTTATGAATTATAGTTGCAGTCTTTTTATAATATGTCAGGCTTTGTCATGTCATTTCACCATAACATTTTTTGTAAAAATAAATAAAAATCTTGACCCAATAGAATAGCAGACTTCGGAAACACGCCTTTGAGCTGAAGATGAATGACTTGACGTACTTTGTGCTGGCAGCTGAAAATGAGCAGGATATGGATGACTGGATTTTTACTCTCAACAAGATCCTGCAGATAAATCCTGAAGGGTCGGTTCAAGAAAGGAAGAGTGCAGATGTCACAGATCTGAAATTTGGTGAGAGACAGTATGTTTTTATCCTTTGAAGCGGAGAATAAAGGGCTCTGTTTTAGCCATTACATAAATCACCTGAAGCACTGATAACAAAGTAACTGGTTGGCCACTGTGAGAGACAGGATGCTGGTCCAGCAGGGCTCTTCTTATGTTCTCATATCTTTAAATCACTGTTCTGCAAAGATTAAGTGTTAATTGCATAGCATGAAATGTTTTTAAGTCGTGTAGACTTAAACCGCACAGCTCCCTGTAGAGTATATCCAAACCACATTGCCTAACCGGATAAATGCAGGTCTTAGCAAATGCACTTCTATCATTCAGTTTCCTTTTAACTTTTAAGTATATATACATGTAGCATGTGGTTTCCTGCCCTATCATACTCAGAAAGATTTTAGGGGGCTTTATGAAGTCAGACCTGTCCTAAGAATCTATATTTTAAAAGAGACAGTGTGGGAATCTTCTGGCAACGTGCATTGCAGCCACATACCCTATGATAATCTTTTGAGTCATAGTTCCAGAAGCAGGATAGTACATTTAATCTAATCTACAGAACAGCAGAAACTGATAACTTGATAGTTGCTCCATGACTGAAGAAGTTTTGCCATCAGTCTTAGAATCACAGTCCTCTTCTAAATGGTTTTGCAAAGATCATTAGCAATGTCTTCTTTTTTTTCAAATATGAATTGCATTTCTTCCAGCAAGGAATTCAAGGCAGAACACATAGAGTTCTCAGAAGGCCTTCCTCCTAAGCACTGACTGGACCCATACCACCCCTGCTTTAGCAGAGTGCTTGTCTCATATGCCACCTGGGGCTACAGAACTTATTAAAATATTATTTCCCTTGCACCAATTGTTTATTCACTTACGTTTTGCTTTGGTGTGGCCCCTTCTTTTTCTTCATATGCCATCCAACCATACCCTTTCCCCATATATCCTCTGAGATTCCGATGCGCAGAGAGAGAGAGAGTCCAGAATCAGAGTATCTCCATTCTCTCTCTCTTTTTTTTCTTGTTTGAAATTGCAAATCACTATTGTGTGTGGAGAACATTATCCACCTTGTAAAAGCCTGAAGTGCAGCTCATGTGTATGGATCATTGTGTTCACCTTAAAGTATTTGAACAAAATTAATCTTAAAATGTTTTGTTTTAAGACTCTGAAGATATGTCAGTAAATTATGATTGTCCGCAAGAGGAAATTGATCCTTCAGAAAACAGTTTGCATCCAGATTTTTCTAAAGTAAGAGATTATTATTATTATAACAAAGCTATGTGTTGTTTGTAACTGTGGGAAACCTAAGGTTGAATCTGTAAAAGGACTTTTAACTGTTATTGTACCATAGTTTTTCCGCTATCAACTGGACGCTAAGTTGACATGTGAGTTCCACAAGGCACTCAATATAGCTGAGCACCTCTAGTAAATCTTGCAGTGTTCTCTCCCCATGGCAACTGCAAATGTGGACAGCCCACCTGTGATCTAGCTAGGAAGTGGGACTGGGATACCAAACGGCTAAGATGTGGGGGTAGAATTGGGCTAGGGGAGAGGAGCTGGTCAGTGTGAAGGATGGAGGAGCTGGGGGGCACTTGAAGTTCTTGTAGATTCCCAGAGGTTGGGTCTTACTGGCTGCAGATTACTGTGAGGACCCACCTGTGGTCCCCACTCTGTTCCTGAACTGCAGTATTCTGGAATCGCAGGGGAAAGGAAGATGGAGCGAGTGACTGTGCTCATGCAAGCTGCCTCAGGTGCAGGGTCCCAACAAGCTACCTCCTTCCTTTCTCAGTTCTCAAAGCTTGTCAGTCTTTGAGACGATCTGATTCTGTCTATGCCAGGATCTTCTTAGGCGGGAGATCAGACAGACAGAGAGAAATGAATTTATCTAATTATTTATCTGACCAAGGGAGTCCCGCAAGCTTCCACCCCGAAAACCTTGTTGGTCGCTAAGATGCCACTGGACTTGAAGGCTCCTACTACAGACCAGCACGGCTACCCTCGGAAACTATCTAGGATTATTTTGTACTTGTGCAAGTGCACTCAAACAAACTTTAGATCTGGTCCTCTTTGCCCAGCATTGTAATTATTGGAAGTTCTGCCCCTGGTGTGGGGGGACATGCCTGCCCCCTCGCCTCCAACCCTAGAGCTGCCCCCTCTGCCAGAGCCCTGCAGCAGCTGCTCGCAGGGTCTATTACTGCCTTTGCTGCAGTTGGTCTGCAGCTCGCCCTGCAGGGAGATGAGGCTCACTGCCATTACTTACGTTGTTTCTGGTAAGTGATGGGGACTGCTTTCATGCAGAGATTACTGTTACATAGAAGGTATGTAATTCGATTGCCGTCTGTTAAGTAAATAGTGGTTTTAAATAGTATGTTCTTAATTTGTATTATATGTTTTTATACTGTGGTATATGCTGGGGGTAAAGGGAAGATGATTGGGGAAGGCACTGGCAAACTACCCCGTCAACAAAGTCTGCCTAGAAAACGTCGGGATGTGACGTCACCCCATGGGTCAGGAATGACCCGGTGCTTGCACAGGGGACCTTTACCTTTTATGTGTTGTTGGGAGCTGCTCTGAGCCCAGCTTGGTTGGGGGAGGGTGGGGCATAAATTGAACAAAATAGAATGAATGATTCTCTGTATAGCTCTTGTTGCTGCTGCAAATGCAGAGGTGTTCACAGTTGCAATGGACTGTCCCCATGGAAGCATTTTCCCCACTTTCCTTGCCTCTGTCCTCTGTGGCTGCTACCACCCCCTTGCATTTTCCAGGACTTTCTCGGGCTCAAAAACAACAACGGTAATAGCCATGTAATGTCATAACAACTTATTGCAACAATATACTCGTCTCCATCTTTCTTTCTTTCTTTCTTTCTTTCTTTCTTTCTTTCTTTCTTTCTTTCTTTCTTTCTTTCTTTCTTTCTTTCTTTCTTTCTTTCTTGTAAATCTTTAGCTCTCTTGGTTAGAGAGTTATAAGGGGGAAAGTACTGGCTGCACATTTCTCAAATCAGAGTATGCAGATATCTATTTCAAGGTGTATGTTTGACCATTCCTCTAAGTTTTTGATGTTCTAGTTCAGCTTCAGCATGAAACATTTGATTTCCAGTTTTGAGGGCTGTCATTCAAAAAGAAAAGAGCAAGAGTCGAGTAGCACCTTAAAGACTAACCAAAAGATGGAATACAGTTTTGTCTTTCATATACCTAGGAGAAAATAGTTTTCACTTTAGAAGCCTGAATAACTTTAAATAAACTGAGTTCCTAAGGATAATGAGATACTATTGTTCCAGTACCTCACAGAAACGGAAGAGACTGTCAGAGCTTCTCGAAACATGGAGCGACTAAACCTGTTCTCCCTAGATCCTGATATTGCTGTAAGTATTTTTTTTAAAATCTGTTTGGTCCCTTAAATTACTAAATAAATTAAGATAAAATTATTAGTAGGGTTAGTAGGTAGCCAACAATGTCTTTTGTTGTTTTGCCTCCCCCCACCACCTCTCTCATATATATATCTTCCACATTCTATCATTTTTTACCAAATTAACTTCTAAGGACAGAAACATTCTGCTGATTACCTCTGGGTAGCTGATTTAATAGTTATTCCAGAAAAATCTAATTCTTTTCACTGTCCTAAATTAATATTATTTCCATGAATTTCAATTAATTAATCAATATTTTTACTCCAGGCCTTGAATCCTCACAGGAAAGAGATCACAGGACCAGAATCGTTGCTCAAACCTTTTGAGGAGAAAGAAGCAAAACGGATCATGATAACTTGCAAATCCCTTAATCTGAATCTTCAAACTTGTGTTTCTGATAATGAAAACGATCCAGTTACCAACGTAAGTTTGAGAGGGAAAGTCCATGTCAGAAAGTAGTCATGTGTTTCCCCAAGACTCAAGTCGCTTCTCATAGAAGTTTGGTCCAAACAACAGGTTTCATTTTGTGTTCTTATTTTGCTGTCATTTTATTTATATACACTGAGGGTTAAAATATCTGCTGGTTGACATTAAAGAGAGTAGTTTTATTTTTTTCTTCTGTGGTATTGACCATTGTGCTTGAAAGTTATATTTGATGGTTTTATGTTATAGAGCACCTTGAGAGCCTTCTCTATGAGGCAGTATAGAAATATTTTAAATAAATAGAAAATAAGAAGAATTTACATTGACAATACTGATTATCAACAAAACATATTTTGAAGCAGTGACTGTGGATTTTAGACAGATGAATACCTTGGGACCAAGGCTCTGTCTTAATAATATGTATGTATGCATTGACTTATTAAATGCATTGTAGACTATCCTTTCCATTCTTGTGGATTTCCAGTATCATCAAAACTAACTGCAAGCAGATCCCATAGTATCTTAAACTAATACCAGCATCATAATAGGGTTGCCAGCTCCAGGTTGGGAAATACCTGGAGATTTTGGGGGTGGAGCCTGAGGAGGGTGGGGTTTGGAGAGGGAAGGGACTTCAATGAGGTATAATGCCATAGAGTCCAACTTTCTTTTTTTTTAATAATTTTTTTATTTTCTTATTTGACACATCAACATACAAAACAATATCTAGTATTAAAGAATAGCAATAATACTAAAAAAACAACCAGTACTACCAAATTAACAATAAATTGACTTCCCCCTCTCCCTCTTCCATCCAAAAATAAATTGTATAAACTTTTGCTAATGGAACTAATCGCAATACTATTTTAATAAACATATTCTTATCCTATCTAACATCATTAAATCGGTACTAATATAAAATTAATAAAAGGTGTGAATAAGGGATTAGATCAAAAAGTATTCTTTAAATGGTCCCATTGAAAATTAATTTTTTCCAAAAATATTACACATGGTTTAACAATTAAAATAATCAATAAAAAATAAAAACAGATAGGAACCATTAAGAGATATTTGTATATAATCAAAAAAGAAAAGATATTAAGTTCCCCTACACCTCCCTCCATTTCTATTAAAGATTAAATATTTTATAAATCTTCCATTTAACCCTAACATTCATTTCAGACATATTATAATTCTAGTAAATCAATATCATATATGGTTTCAAACATATTATAATTCTGGTAAATCGATATCATATATGGTTCTATTTCCATTTAATTCAGTCCTTTTAACCAGTTCCTTTTAATCATATCGCCAAGAAAGACCAAACTCTTTTAAATTAGTCCCTTTGCCCGGAATTTCCAGCTTTTCCTTCCTTTTCCCATTAACAGTAAGCGTCAAAGAACACCCTTGGAGGTTATTGATAAAGCCTCTTCTGCGAGTAGATAGTCTTCATAGTAAATCCACGTTGCAATCTGTTCCATCCCAAATTCAAAAAGAAAAATTCTGGCAGCTCCAGTTTTTCTACTAATTAAATCCTCCAAGCAAGTATTGAACAGTTCATCAAGCAGGTTAAAGAGACCAAAATCAAAATAACTCACATTCAATTCCATTGTTGTCAGCCGGATTATTACACTTTGCTTATTGAAGTTTTCCATTTCCTCTACAGAATTCTTCTGTTCTTTGTCTCTCTTGACAAATAGAGGCACTTCTTTAAGGTCTCCCTCATTCATAGAGTCCAACTTTCAAAGCAGCCATTTTCTCCAGGTGAACTGTTTTTTGTCACCTGGAGATCAATTGTAATCCCAGGAGTTCTCCAGCCACCACCTGGTTGGCAACTCTAAGACAAATACCATGTAAAGCAACTCCACATTTCAGCAGCTGGACAAATTCTTGCTTCAGACAACACAACACCATGATTTAAGTACACTATAGTATGCTCATGCAAACATAGGCCATTCCACTAACTATGGTTTGACATTAGTGTATTAACTATGGTCGTATTGCTGTGATATACAAATTTGAACATCACAGCTGTATTCCTGACTTTTTCACCAGTGCTGGTGATATTAAGATGCCTGCAGAGAAGAGGGCAAGGAAACCAACATTTGTCAAGGCAAACTAGGAGCGGCATGATTATTTGCCAGCCAAATCTTGATTACACAAACTAACCATAGTTGAAATAATTCATGGTTTTGCAATATGCCTGACTGAATCCTAAGACTCAAAGTCATACTGAAGCTGCCGTCAAAGAAGACCATTACGAAAAACTGGTCAAATGTCAGTAAAGATAGGTTGTCTTTCTTTGTCAGGGCTTCCCAGAGTCATGGTGCTGCGGCTATGAAGACTCTGTCTCGTGTGGCCACCTACCCACAGTTCAGGCAATGGGGGCACTTGGAAAATAACTTCCAAAGATGATCTTATTGCCTGCCATTATGGGAGAAAGCTTTTGTAAAGAAACTGTGACCCCAGTCCATTTAGGACTTCAAAGATCCTGCAACTAGTGTAAAAGGGGGGGATGTTAAAAGATAGGAGTTATGTATTTCCAGCGGCTGGACAGTACATTCTTAACCCATTGCAGTGTCTGAAAATGCTTCCAAAGCAACCCCACGTTGAGTGTGCTACTGTGGCTAGATTCCTCCAATACAGGGAAGAGGTGTGGTTGCCAGATTAGCAGATGCTGGTTAAACGTGTTCCTGACCATCCAGTAACAGCTGCAGATCCAGAAGCCCTGCTGAGCGGTAGAGCAGGGTTTTCACGAGAAGTGAAAAGACGTTCAGTATGGGCTGGTAATTACTTCCGTCATAATCAGAAGAAAAGCGGGTCATATCAGATTTTAGATTAATGCAAAATTAATCTGTTAGTGGGTGTTTGTGTGCAAGTATGATGTTATTCATATTTATGCATGCTGAGGAACCCCTGAGGAGAGGCATTCATGTCTACATCAGCTGTAGTGCTTTAGGAATGGGCAGGCTATCCATTGCAGTAAAATTGATCTTACTGCAAATGCAGCAGTGCCCATGATTTCAATCCATATTTTTTACAGTAAACTACATCAAAATGGACAAAAATATATAATAG
Source organism: Euleptes europaea (assembly GCF_029931775.1). NCBI lineage: Eukaryota > Metazoa > Chordata > Lepidosauria > Squamata > Sphaerodactylidae > Euleptes > Euleptes europaea. The sequence continues at coordinate 37,294,450 of NC_079316.1, forward strand.
CTACTAAAGGGGGGAATCCAGTATATAATGCATTATTTTCTCTCCTGGTGTGATACCGCGTTATGTTTTCCCAGCGGGGTATTAAGAGTTTGAAAATGTTATAAAAAATACTGTTCGCACTTTGTTTGGCCCCTTTAGCTGTGAAGACATCTTCCAACCATTTTTTAGCCGTGGCATCCAAAAACCCTTTTAAAGCGATGTTTTTTATAACATTTTCAAACTCTTAATACATCGCTGGGAATACATAATGCGGTAACCCCCCTGGTTAAGTTTTTTTGGAGGGGGGTTAAATCTGGTGAAAATTAAATAGCAAAACAATCAGGAGTCTCACATGTCAATGTATCTAGTAAGAAGGGAGAACTGAGAGATTAGCAGTGCAATTTTAAGCAGGTATAGTCAGAAGCAAATCCCTAGTAAGTGTGATTAGGATTGCAGCCTATATCAATTCTGTTCTGACCATTCAACTTGCATGGTAGGGAAGACATTGGATAAGGCTCTGATTTCCTTCATTAGCAGATGTCATCAATGTTTATTCAGTTCAAGGAAGGCCATACTTTTTTGGCAAGATGAAAGAGCTGGCAAAAAAGATAGCTACAGTATCACTTTAATTTGGTTTACAATCGGGAGAGTACAGAATTGTTTTTCTATCAGCCAATCTAGCCAAGATGTTGCAGATTTGTAATTGAATCTTACATCTCTAATTAATAGCAAATGCTAGGACTGGGACTTAATTGGACTGGGACCAAGCTGCTGGAGGAGAGGAATTTAACCCATTCCCCTTGCAGCAATTTCCTGATATAAATCTTATGTGTCCACAAACTGAAGTTGCTATTTGTCCCTAGAGGAACATCATAGACCTGCCAGTAGCAACTTCTATGCTTCAGTGGAAGAGCATCTACTTGGCACACAGAAGGCCCCGGGTTCATTCCCCAGCCTCTTCAGTTAAAAAGGTCAAGTAGGAGATGATAAGAAAGACCTCTGTGAGATCCTGAAGAACCATTGCCAGTCTGACTAGACAATACTGACCTGGATGGACCAATAGTCTGATTCACTGTAAGGAACTTCATGTGTTTGTATATGGTTTCTATTAGGCACACAACATGAGGAGACAGGGTTAAATCCTCCCTTCCTCAGTACCAAATTCTGATGGTAGAGCTGGAGTTGGATCCCATGGAGTGTCTTCCAAGAACAGCATTTCAGGGGCATTTGAGGCTGCAGCAGGAGAGGGGAGTAAGTCATGCTCCACTGATGGAAATCCTTCCATCACTGGAAATGCTCCATGAGATCTAAGCCATTGTCACAAATCTCAGTGACTCATGTAGTTTAGGGCACAATTGCCAGAGAGCGAGGAGCAGAAATCCTTACATTTGCGCAGCTGGTTGAATATTTGGGTCAGGTGGATAGAACTTGCTGTTGCCTGGCCATCATGCAAGAACAGAAGCCTGGGTTAATGTATATGGCAGTACTAATATGGAAAGAAAGTGAAAATTTATGGACACCTACTCTGTGACAGTAGTTTGTATTGGAGCTGGTACGATGTCATGGCTAGAAGACAAAGCTCTGAATGAAGATCTCTGCCATTCCAGTCGCATCTCTGCCATAGGTAGCCCTGAGCAGGCCACACTTGCATAGCCTGAGCACACCCTCTTAAACCTCAGTTGTCTTAGCCTCTGCAATATTCATTTATTTAAACATTTTAATGCTGGCTTTCCACCTGATCAGGATCTCCACAGCAGTGCACATGAAAGCATTAAAACATTTGAATGATTGAAAACATTTAAAATTAGAAACTAATTCAATAAAAATGACACTGATAGACACTGATAGAGGGAGGCAGATGAATCTCCCTGGAGAAGTTTCCAAGTTTTGGTGCCATAATCGAGAAAGCCCTTTCTTGTGTTGCGCCACAGAAGGCTCAGACGGCGGGGGCAACTAAAGCAGGGCTTCCAAGGATGACCAGAGTGAACAGGAGACAACATTACCAACATATCTTAGAGGGGCGTTGTAAGGATTAAACAGCACATCAAAAGCACTTTGAACTCTTGAAAATGCTACACACATAATTGTTGTTGCCTTTCTGATACAAGTGCATTGACTACATTCACTGTCCTCTGTTGTTCATAAAATATGTTCTGTAATATGCATTTTGTAAAGTGTAAATGCTGAACTTGAGTCTTTTGTTAATTCATGGGTGACATTTCTCTGTGTTTCCTGTCAGATATCTGTTGTTCAGGAGTCCACAAATCCATGTTAATTGCTAATATGTCTCCCCTGTGCAAAGAGTGAAGCTGAGTAATCACATGACAAATTTAAATAGGTGTAGAAGAACTAATTGCATCTCTAGGGACATTGGGTCACTTTGCATTAGCATAGTTTCTTTTCCATTTGCCAAAAAAATATAGTACATAAACAGTTTGATCTATATATGATTTTGGAAGTCAAGTCAAAAACTGCCCTGTTCTATAATCTCAATTTGTAGAGAACTAATTTTAATTTAATTAATCCCTCATATAGAACTGATCTAAGATGATACAACACCATCTAAAATAGTTTACTGATAATAAACCATAAGCAGCTATTTCTGACATCTACACCATGTGTTTTTTTTAATCTGAGCTTTTCTGTATAGATCTAGAAACATCTAATATTCCCTCTCCAATGTACTTTGTAAGGTATTTGTAGTAATACTCTTAACCATCTGTCTTTCAAACAGATTATTGTGTATTTTCATATAACCAAAACAAAATATAATTCTCTTTTTGAAATGTTGAAGGAAGGGTGAAGTACCCTTCAATGTAACAAACAAACATTACCACTCATTTGTTGGAAGCCAAGGGTCTTTGTTAATATTTCCTCTTTTGATTCTATTACACTAACACCATTAAAAACAAATATTGGAGGTTAAAAAATATTCTTAACTCTCAGTTCAACAGATTAAATTTAACCTCATCAGTTAAAAATTGTCCCCATTGGACTAGGGTTTAGTGGGTTACTTAACCTGTTATAAACTGATCAAAGCTTGTAGTACTGTTTTAAAGTCCCATGGGCTGGATCTGCCTTCCAGAACACTTGTGGAAAGCCACCCCTCTTCATGCCTTCAAATCTTTCCTCAAAACCCAACTTTGAGACAAACTCGTTTCACTGTGGCCTCAGCACCCGTGACAGAAATGCATTCATATTCTTCCCCAGCTTATCTGTTCCTTCATATCTCTCTCCCCCATTTATTGTCTTCTCTATGTCAAAATTTTAGATTGTAAGGGAAAGTCTGCTAGTACTGTGCACACAAAGACATAATATTCCTGATAATTTTACTGTCTCTGTTTTTGCTTTTTACCTCCAGATCGAGCCTTTCTTTTTGAGTGTAGCCCTTTTTGATACAAGGGAAAACAGAAAGATCTCTGCTGATTTCCATGTAGATCTAAACCACCCCCTTGTTAGACAGATGATGTCAGGCTCTTCACCTTTGATAGAAAACGGTACAATTGAGAACAATGGCACCAAAGAGGATGAACCACAGGTCAAAGGGTTTCCAGAAGAATGGCTGAAATTTCCCAAACAGGTACTTTGTATCTAATTAGGCACACATACATCTGTTTATTGAAAATTAAAACAGAAAATTATAAATAAAAGAATTTCATAGACTAGAATGGTAAGGATATTGAATCTACTCACATAGTAAATATTCAGTCTTGAGCTATGAATTTAAAAAGGCTTTCCCAGACTCCTGAATGCAAAGGGATGCTTACATTTTAATTAAAATTTTATGCGAAGGGATGCTTAAATTTTAATTAAAATTTTATGTATATTAAATTATTGAATATTTTACTTTTAGAGTAACCAAATAAGAGAAAAGTACTTGCATTCAGGAGAGTTTTTGTGACTAGTGAGATCACAGAAATAATCACAAATGACCGATGAGGCTGCTTATTTGGTCAGTTTCACAGTGAGTGTTGGTCAGTTTCAGATCCTTGTGCAGGGTGATTTGAGAATTAGACATCAAATACTGTGCATCAAGAGAGCAGCATATCCAAAAGAAACAACCAGTGCATAAAAGGCCTTTGATGTTGACAGATTTGTTCTCATTAAGTTTATAAATTTCTGCAAATTGAGGACCAATCTTTATACATCTGATGAGGTAGGCTCTGTCCACAAGAGCTTATGCTAGAATACAAAATGGTTAGCTTTCAGGAGATCATAAGCCTCATGCTAGTTAATGCCAGAGCACTGGATCATGCAGAAAAAAATGTCTCCTCTAGATAGGTATCATAGGCCCCTAAAATTACTGATGTAATTTATCTTATCACTCTAGCAGCAATCAGTTTGTTAATTACTACTGCAGACATCTTTTTTACTTAGTAGAGTATATGTATTGCCATCTTTTTATTGACTTCTCTTTCATATCTATAGGCAGTTTTCTCCATAAGTAACCCCCATTCTGAAATTGTTTTGGTGGCAAAAATTGAAAAGGTTCTGATGGGAAATATTGCCTCCAGTGCAGAACCTTACATAAGGAATGCAGACTCTTCAAAGGTAATATAATACAAAGATTCAATGTCTTTTGTATCCTAGGCATAAAAGTCAACATGTAAGTGAAAACCCATAATAGCAAATGCCAGTAGCTATCCATAGAGCCAGATGTGGATTCTTAAATGTATAAACAATATTGTTTTGTACATGCTCTAATTTCAATTAGTGATAGAGTCTTCATTGCTTTTAGTAGAAGTAACGTGTATATAGTATAAGCTGTGGAGTTGGCAGATGAATAGTGAGAAGTTGTCATCTTGTTGATGACAATGTGTAACATTTTCACTCCTTCGAAGATATTAGGACAGCATATATGTCTCTGTCATGCTCATTTGATCCACGTAACAGCCCTGTGATGCAGATTTGACAGAGAGAGAGGCACTGCCTCAAGGCCACCCAGTGAGCTTCATGGCCACGTGGGAGTCTGAACCCAGGTCTCCCCTGTCCTCATCCAAAGCTCTAACTGCTACATCAACTGGTCATCTGGTGGTTACCAAATTTCTTCTGCTTTCTAAGTAGCTAATTCCATTTCAACTATTTGTAAAGATCTAATGGATGGGGGCATTGCAAGCAGTTTATAGATATTCATATCGCTCCTTCATTTCATTAATAAAGATTTCAGTAGTATATCCATAGAATAACAATTATGAAATGGTCACAGGATTTGTGCTGGTCAAAATAATGAAATGTCGTTGTCTTCATGGAATCACCAGTTTTCTTTTTCTGCCTAGTGGACTCAGAAAGCATTAAAATCCAACAAACAGTTCTGCAGCAGATTGGGGAAATATCGGATGCCCTTTGCTTGGTCTGTGAGGTAGGTAGTTGCCTATTTACACCATTTGCAGCAGTTATTCAATCTAGACCCGGATAAGGAGCTTTGTACTTGGAACTACAAGACAGTACAAAAGCCCTACCTTCATTTACAGGGCAGATGAAGGTTTATTGTGGGAATTCCAGGGTAAACAGTAGAATAAATGAATATCAGAATAACTAATGCCAAATAAACATAATCCCATATTTTGTATTTTCATGCAAGGCCCCAAAACATTAAAACTTTTTGGAAGATATATACAAATGAGTCAGTGGGAGAATCTTTGGATTAAAGAAATCAAGTTTACTGAATGTCAGGTATTAAGAGAGAACTGGTATAATATGTTTTTAGATGGTACATTATACCTAAAGATATAGCAAAAACCAACAAAGATTTTAATGGGAAATGCTGGACATTTCATAATATAGCTGCAACATTTTATTATATGTGGTGGACATGTAAGAAAGCAAGAAAATATTGGATACATGATGAAATGCAAACGATATTTAAAATAAAGTATCTGTTGAATCCAAAAAACATGTTATTCAACATTTTGCCAAGCAACATATCAAGAAAACATAATAAACTATTTAAGTACATGGTGACAGCAGAAAGAGTGATATTTGTGGCAAAATGGAAAGTAGAGAAATACCTGGATTTAGATGAATGGATTAATAAAGTAACAGAGTATGCAACTATGGAAAATTGACCTCTTTTATACATAATTGGTCTATTTCAGAATTTTGAGAAAAATAGAATTTTTTAAAATTATATAGCTAGAAATTTGGAATAGAACTGAATTAAGCTGAGATATAAGGAGATTTAGGTTAAATATGTTTAATAAGCAAGTGATAAATGTGTTAACAGATATGAAAGAATATGCAGAGAACAAAGAGTAATTTAATTCAAAGAAGTTGGCAATTGAATTGTAATTTTGAATGGCAAACTTTTCACGTTATATTGTATATATGATTTAATGTGCTTATGTTTGTTTCTTGTTAAAATAATTTTTTTAAAAAAGAATCCTCAGCAGAGGGGAGTCACAGGATGAGACAGGTAGCTCATTCCTGAGCTTTGAGGCAGCTGGGGACGGCGTAGGTGAGGCACTGCCATGGCGCCTCCAAAGCCATTCCCCAGCCACTTAAAGGTTTTAAAAAGCCTTTAAAATGGGGCATTTTGCCCTATTGAAAATGGCAAGGCTGCGCCAGCAAGAACCTGGCACAGCAGCGCTGTTTCGGAGGGGGGCATTCCCAGCCTGAAAGGGGTCAGGAAGCTGCCTACTGGCGCTCTGCGCCCAGAATGCCCCCCAGAATTCCGATGCAGGGATTTGCGCCAGTGGGGCTTTGGGAGGAGGCCAAGCCAGTGTCCCTCGGGCGCGCTGCCACGGCAGCACAGGGAGGCCAGCGTGAGCTCCCCAACGCTGGTGTCCCTGCCTCTCGTGGCAGTTCAAGTGGCCCAGGCACTGGTGCAAGCAGCTTGGACGCCGGCACGGCCACTTGCGCTCTTCTTGAGCTCTTTTCAGCCAAGAGCTCAGGCCACTTGCGCTCTTCTTGAGCTCTTTTCAGCCAAGAGCTCAGGAACGGGCTGTTAATATATGTTTCCTTTAGTACACAAATTTAGACTCAGTTCATATATAACTAAGTGGAACATGATCTGGTAGACTTGCTAGTCTTAAAATAGATTTTTGCTTTGGACTCACACATGACATTATGATAAAAAACAGAGATCTTGGACTATAAATGTTATTTCCACTTCTTTAATTTCTGGCAGTAGCATTCCTCCCATTTAATATGGAAAATTCCCTTTTTATAATTTAAAGCAGATACAGAGAGCCATAGAGTGATTTTAAAAGATTCTGTCATTCACTCAGAATCTGACAATATTTCAGCTGTCTTGCCTTAGTTTACGTCACATTTGTGTTTCCAGGGTTTAGTGTTAAGAGATCCTGTATTGCTTTCCCAAGAGACTGTAAGCACAACATGTATTAGAATTACAATGTGACAAGTCAGTCTCCCATTTGCATGTTCCTACCACAGCTGGCAGAGTTTGCAAATATGATTTGTACTTGGAGGACTCTTTTCCCCTCAAAATATTTTCCATATTTCCCTTCCATTCTTATTCTCATGCAGATGTTATTGAACCCAGTCTGTAAAATACCTTATGAACCTGTAATATGAATGTCTGTCTAATCCAATTTGCGTTGGCAGAGAACATGCCACCACCAAATTCAACAGACATATGAGTGGGTTCAGAAACTAAAAATGTTTGGGAAAATTGAAGAATCTGGTATAAACCCTTTTCTACAAATCTGGATGTGGAGGGATAGAAAACATCATTGCAAGACTGGAGATAATGTTCTTAATTTTATTGGAAGATGTACAATTTTATTCTTTACAGAAATTAAACAGTAAAAAATGAGTGGGATGGGTTCCAGGAAGTCCAGTATGTTCTTATTTAATTTCAGAGTTGATGAAATCTGTTAAAAAGGCATTGGAAATAAACACCCAATGGAAGAGAGGAAATCATGAGTCTCATGTGACTCTTGGCTTTGAGGACTATTACATTAAAGAGCTAAGTAGTGATTGATTAATTACCATCTAATATGTTGCTCCCACTTCCTTTACAGGCCAGTCTTTAAGGATAGTCAGGGAAATATTGACAGAGATTCCCGGTTCTCGCCTTTATTTAGGCAAGAAAGTAGCAAAATTTCTACAGATGATTTACTGAAATTGATAACAGAATACAGACGGTAAGGAGTGATTTCTTAAGCATGTGCAAGCCTACTGCACAGTACCAGCTGCTTTGCTTTAATATTTTTAATTGTGAATAGGAAATGAATTCCAAATAGGGTTGCCAACATCCAGGTATTAGCTGAAGTTCTCCTGCTATTACAACTGATCTCCAGCCGATAGAGAGAAGTTCACCTGGAGAAAATGGCCGCTTTGGCAATTGGACTCGATAGCATTGAAGTCCCTCCCCTCCCCAAACCCCTCCCTCCTCAGGCTCCGCCCCAAAAACCTCCCACCGGTGGCGAAGAGGGATCTGTCAACCCTAATTCCAAAATAATTATGTTATATGTAGTAGTCTTAAAGGGTTACTGGGGGAAGACATGAGAAATGCCTTGCACATGTTTCACAGGATCTTACCCCATTCTACTTGAACAAGGCAGATTCTGCTAAACAATGCTTGCCTTAGTAATGCATTCCAAAACTTTCACGGAAAGGCTTTCTGATGTAGGAATAATATCAGATCTGTTTTCATTGTTATTTACTGAAGCTGAACCCTTCTGTCTGTCAGAGATTGGAATGCAGAGGATTTTGCCCAGAGGTATTTTCTGTGGCCACATAATAGTAGCTGCTGAAAATTTTCTAGACATAAAATTATCTAAAGGCCATTTTTCTTCTAGTTACCCACTTAAATTTGACTGTGAAATATTTTGTTAGAATTCAGTGCTTTCATTAATGTTTCACTTTGTTATTTACTTCATGCTTTAAACCCCTAATTACATTTTACTTTGCATGATGACTGTAGGCCATCTGTTCTGTTCCTTATTCTGTTAACTTTCTAAATAGTTCCCTTTACTATGTTTGCAGAGCAGAGAAGATCAATAAAATACAGATCATCCCTGGCAATTTAGACATTTCTGTTGACTGCATACCTTTGGAGCACCCAAGTAAGATTTCATTTTACAATTGCAAAGAAGTACCACAATTACTAAGTATTATTATGAGACGCTGGGATTGCAAAGCATGACTGTGGCTTTTTGAACCTAAGCCCTTTTGTTATGGTTGTTATGGTGGCTGTACATGAGAGTGAATTTTTGGGGGGAAATTGGTTGATATTGGTATATGTTATGACTTTAGGAAGGGAAAGGATGGGGTTATAAGAACTGTTTAATGGAACACAGCAGCCAGCTAACTAAACAGGCTACAACTAAGCCCAGTAAATCTAACTCCTCCTCCAGTTATGGTCACAAGACCTGAGCCTCTTCATTCTAGAAAGCCTCTGGGAGTTGTCCTTAAAAGCAGTAGTACCAATGTACCACAGTATGTGCTTTGCTTCTCAGTAAAGTTTGGCATCTAAGGCATCACATGTGGTACATCATCACATGTGGTCAAAAAAATGCCATACAGGGGCAAAAAAAAATCAGCGGATTTCTTCACATGTTCCACACAAGTGGCAAAAAAAATGAGACTAGTGACTTGCATTAGGAAGGTATATGACCTCTGAAGTGAGGACAGGCCTCACATCTCTCCTTTCGCACAAGACTTAGAACCAAAGGGAAGAGAAGCATGTCTTACTCACATTTCCTCTCTGCCACTTACATGGGATTTGGCAAACAACCTTCAGTGGGCATTGGGTTTTTATATCATGATGTGTTGTGATGGTTGTCCTATGTTCTTCCAACACTGGTTCTCTTTACCAATTTGCCTTGTGTTATTTCCTATTTCAAAAACACTTTGCTATTTAATTGAAAGGGTCTATTTAAAGGAAACTTTTACCTTCTTTGACTGTCAAACCTCAGTAGTTGTGTTGTGTAGTAGCTGAGTGTGTGGGTTGTGAGCCCGATAGTCACCAATCCAAATCATTGCCTCATCCATAAAGTCACTTGGTGGCCTTAGGAATGTGACTGTTCTCTTTCTTGAGTAGAGTTACCAAATCTCTGCTGGCCACTAGAGGAGGATGTGAGGTAGGGTTGCCAGATCCAGGTGGGAAACTCCTGGAGATTTGGGGACGAAGCCTGGGGAGGCAGGGACCTGAGTGGGGGGGGGGCATAGAGTCCATCCTGAAAATGCACCTATTTTCTCCAGAGGAACTGATCTCTGTAGTCTGGAGATGAGCTGTAATTCCAGGGGATACCCAGGTCCCACCTGGAGGCTAGTATCCTTAATCTTGAGCCACCTCCCTCAATCTGCCATATGGAGATAGTAAAACTGACCTACTTTACTGGAACAGCATATGTAAAATATTTTAAATGCTCAAAAGCTGCTTTATTATTATTGTTTACATTGGCCACATTACTGAGATGCCTTTAGTTTCCTGCAACATCCTCCATGTGCACTGTAGCTTTTAAAACTTCTCTTTCTTTCTTATAGCAGTTCCCTCCTCTGCAAATTAGAGCTACTGTGAACAGAAATTAGATGAGTTGTTTGCATTTAGTGAAGTTTTACTATAGTGTAAGCCACTTTGGGGAAGTTATATACCAAAAAGCAGGATAAAATACTTAATTAATGAATAATAAATGTCTTTAATTAGATTTGGTGATGTGGATCTGTTCCACTAATAATGCACCAGAGGAGAGTGCTGCCATTAGCGAAGTGCAAACTCCGAGTCCACTCCAAACAGTCTATTTCTATTCCAATGGGCAGATAGGTGGGGGGACCCCTTCCGAGCCCCATAACTCGGGGGGCCCTGCCCCAGTCGTCACCAAACTTGGGGGTTCTTGCAAGAAGGGCCCCCTCAGGCTACACTGAAAGTTTGGGACCTCAAGCCCAAAAAATGCCCCCCTGGAGCCGTGGAAAGGCGCAAATGTGTTTTTTATGGCTTTATTCAGCCGAAATTTTCTGCAAACTCAAATCTCGCACCAGATTCCACGGAACCAAAGCGGGGGAGTTTGGACTGTGGCATTTCCCAGATCAAAACGGGCCAGATTTTGCCAGATCCGAATTTTTCCGAATTTTTTTTTCAACAGCCTTAGAGAAAGCACAGAGCTGTGCATCTGAGCTAAGGCAAATAGCCGAAACCTGAAAAAGCCGAATCACCTATTCGGCTTCGGGCAGAATTCCAGGTTTTGGCATTCAGTTGACCCAAAACACAAATATTGCTGAAACGGCTAATTTAGGGTTTATTTTCAGTTCGGGTATATCGATATGCACAACCCTAAGCTCAATATTTTAATTGTATTTATTTAAAATATTTCTAACCCACCTTATTTCCTTGGACTGAAGGTGGCTCACAGTGCCACTGCTGGACCCCAAAACATTAAAACTCTATTAACAGATAAAAAATAACACACAGTTTTAGCTAAATCTTTTGTGACAATTCGCCCTCCCCCAAATGCCCTCCAAGATAGGACGGTCTTGCACATAATCCTAAATGCAGCCAAAGAAGTTGCCCTCTGCACCCACTCTGATAGGCCGTGCCAGAGGACGAGACCTGCCATCAGGAAATCCTAGCTGTTGCTATATGGACATTCACCACAAAGAGAAGGCTGCATGAGGAGTGTAACTGCATGTGGGGTTATGCCAGGAGATTTGTTCTTTAGTTGTCTTTGTGAAGGGATTTATTTGTACTTTTTTCCCTTGGGTTTTGTGTCATATTCTGTGGTTCCAACAATAAAATTTGGTTGACCCAATCAATGCAGCCTGTCAAAAGATAAGAATAAGCACCATTGAGGTGGGACGGGGGATGAGCGAGGAGCTCCGTTGTGTTCACTGTATTGATTATGCACTTTTCTAGATTTCAATCTTGAGCTGTAGTTTTAAAAAGCTAAAAGTTCATGACTAAGGATCTTCCTCTTTTTTCTTTCTAAAGATAGTGTTACGTCATCTTTTATTCCAATCAAGCCATTTGACGATACCAAGGAACATCAACCAATGGTAGAAGTGGAAGAATTTGTCCAAGAATCTACAAAGTACTCCCAGACTTATCGAGTATATAAGAACCAAATGTATATATATCCCAAACATCTGAAATATGATAGCCAAAAATGCTTCAACAAGGTATGACCAACATCATGGCAAGAATCTAGGACTTTCACATCATTTGAAGTTGCGCAGTCAATATTGAATCTTGGGAAGTGTGTGTGTGTGTCTAGCTGTTCTCTTGTCACCCAACTCTCTGGTGAATGAGGGATGTGTTTGATTATTTGTTTCATGTGGTTGTCATACAGAAATCTTCATCGGTGGGGAAGAAAATAAATTACTGCTTCATTACTCATTGAAAGCTTATTTTGCACCAAATAATCAGCCTTTCATCACATAGGCCCTTAGTTTGCTGTATTTACAGAAATCTTCTCAATCCACAGCTTAATCTTTGGCACCCCATTTATTTGCATAAAATTAATTGCCATTGATTTTATTCAGCATATTTGTTCTATAGCCGAGAATAAAGGTGGATTATGTCTATATTTTTACTCAATTTAAAATGTTTATGTAATTCAATAAAAATTAATGTTCCATTTAAAAAAAAGAAAACTGGACACAGCTTAATGGAGTCAGGATTGATTATGAGCATACTTTACTTAAAACATCTTAAATTGAATACACTGGGACTTCCTGCAAAGGGAGTTCACATACATGTGATAATTCCAGTTGAAATCAATGCAATTTAAATATGCAGTATGCATGAAAAGTAAGTATTAACACAGAACCGGAGGTGCAAATCTTTAAAATGTACCAGTTTTCATATTAATATATACTGAATCTGAACAAAGAAAGACTGTAAGTGAGATGGTCTGATTTCTGTCATTTATACAAGTCAGCAGACACCAAGTGAAATCCAAATTCTTCTCTGGCTTCCTGACACTACCAGGCTCCACTCTGTGCCAGATTTGGAATAAAATGAGTTGTATTTCACACAACTTTAATTAGCATATAATTTCATGAGCTAATGATTTCCATTTGCACTTTTCTGCTACAGGCCCGCAATATAACAGTCTGTATTGAATTTAAAAGTTCAGATGAAGAAGGGGCCAAGCCAGTGAAGGTGAGTACAGACAGTTCCTATTCACAGTGTACTGTGTCAAAAGAGACGTCTTTAGAAACTCTGCAAATGTTCTAATCTAGCTCTTTTTAAAATGTGAATAGTCTAGTATATTCTACTGCCATTTCCATAACAATCGTTTACAATAAGCATTATGAACGGTAATCTCTGGAACTGCCAATTCCGCAACGTCACTTCACTAACAGAAACTTTTTAAATGTGGAAAGGGGCCTGTGTGCAATAGGATAAAAAAAGGCTTTCCATTCTAGTTGGTACAGGGTGGACTCATACCAGTCTCCCTTGGTACGAATCTACATGCTAGTATAGTGGGAGAGCAGGCTGAATACAATGCTCCCAACCTTTTATACTGAGCTTTGCATTAGATCTTATTTGTTATATTCTTGATTTTGAACCTCTATCCACCATACCAGTGGTTCCCATTATTTTGGTAAGGTGACCCATAAGTCCAAATTTTCTTGATATCATTACTTTTGGTGAGGTATTTTGGTAAGGTGACCCACCAATCCAATTGTTTTTGATATAGTTACTGTCAGGAGACAGTGAAGACAACACCATGCCCCCCTTCTCCTCATCCCCCCACCCCCACAGGGTCAAGTCCAGCATCCACCAGGCTCAGTGAGGTGACTTATAAAGAGCTTCACACTGGCCAACTGATCAATGGCAGCTGTCCCCTTAAGAGACAGGCACCTGCTGACAGCTGGCTCTTTGACAGCTTGCTGTCTGACAGCCGTTGGGAGGCTCCCCGCCAGGGGTGGGGAAGGGGAGTAACTGCTCAGAGGCACTGTTGGTTCCTCACAGGCTGGGTCACATCCCATAAGGCTTCTGGGTAGAGGGAGGTCACTGGGCATGCCCCAAGCCTGGCTAGGACCTTCACAAGGCTTGAAGGAAGAGGCCAAGCAGGATAGACCAATTCCAGTTTCCAGCTCAGAAGGGACACTTCAGTCAAAAGAAGCCCTGGTACTTGATGGCTAGGGGCGGGATTCCTACAGTTACCCACTTTAAAAAAAGAGGACATGCAGATCAGTACAACTGCAACAGCCTGGGATCCACTTTTACAGGCTTTGTGATCCACTTTTCCCACAGGTTGGGAAATGCTTCCCCGTGCCATGTCACAAACTGCATTTGAAATTCCCTTCAGTTGCAGACTAGATTGCCATGCTGCATGTGGGACCCTGATTGGTCAACAAGAAGTCTTAAGCCTCCTTGTGTTCATAGAATTAGTCTCATGTTTCATTGGATCATGGCCAGCCTGATCTCTCATATCACCTACCTTCCAGCTGAAGGTTCTAGCCCTCGGTTTGACAGGCATTGTTTATATGTTCTGTGAAGCTTCAGGTGGACAACACTTTCTAAGATGTAAACTATAAACCAGTTATAAATATCATTCACAAAATGTATCCAGTTTGTTGAATCACATTCTTTCTAAACAGTGTATGTACGGGAAGCCTGGTGGACTGCTGTTTACATCAGCAGCATACACAGCTGTACTGCATCATTCACAGAACCCCGACTTCTATGATGAGGTCAGTTTACTCTTTCTGTGACTGCATAAGTATTTAAGTAAATTAAAGTAAAATAAGTAAATTAAAACATTTATATCCTGCCTTTCCTCTTAGTTCAGGGCGGCTTACAAAAATTGTTGTTGCTACTACTATAAAGGCTTGCTTTTGCGCTGTGTCTTATGTTCCCTTGCTCTTTGGCCAATATATACTCACACCCAATCTTGAATATAATAGAGCACACACACAGATTGCAGATCAAGTGGCTTAAGACACGTTTTGAACATATCCAAAACTGTTCATTTCTCAGCAGCTTTTAATGGAGTGTTAAGCTTGTACATTAAACATGTATTGAATCACTCACAAAAAGAAGAAGAAGAGTTGGTTTTTATATGCCGACTTTCTCTACCACTTAAGGAAGAATCAAGCCGGTTTACAATTTTTTTCAACGGCAGTTAGATAACTACCACAGAGAATGTAAAATAGTATATTTCCAGTAGATACAGGTTTGGCAAGTCCTCCCGTCATTAGCAAACATTTCATTTAACTGATCGCTATCAGCAGCATCAGATTGTAAGAGAATATGCACAATTTAACCCTCTCCTCATCCACAAACCTCACTAGTTAGCTTGGGCCAGGTGACTGTCACAGAATTACCAGTTTGAGAAGGATGTATGAGCTTTAAAATTACATTGTAAGGTATAACTTCCTATTGTGAACCTTTGGGTATCCCATGAATTAAAGGTAAAGGTAGTCCCCTATGCAAGCACTGGATCATTCCTGATCCATCGGGTGACGTCACATTCCAACATTTACTAGGCAGACTATGTTTATGGGGTGGTTTGCCAGTGCCTTCCCCAGTCATCTACACTTTATCCCCAGCAAGCTGGGTACTCATTTTACCGACCTCAGAAGGATGGAAGGCTGAGTCAATCTTGAGCCGACTACCTGAAACTGACTCCCTTTGGGATCAAACTCAGGTCGTGAGCAGAGCTTTTAACTGCAGCTTACCACTCTGTGCCATGGGGCTCTTCCCATAAATTAACAATGTGTAAATCACTGTTTCACTGTTATGGTTTTACCATTCTAAGCCTAAAACTACAGCAAGTTCACTTAAGTGGCAGAAAATTAACAGAGCACTAGTAACGAACTGATAGGCATATCACATCCCAGTTTGCCCTGAATCGAAACTGTGCCTTTAACTCCTTGCTGAATTAGGAACAGATATGTAACCAGGTACTGCACGAACACTTCCTGAGGTTGGATAACCACATCCAGCACCTAGTTCTGCAGTGGTTGCTGCATGCAGTCGCCAGCTGTAGGCCTACAAAGAGCGAATCATCTGACTGAGGCAGGTGGAGTTATGTGTGTGCTACTGCTGTCACACGCTTGTCATTAGGACATAAGAAAAGCCAATCTGGATCAGACCAAGGCCCATTAAGTCCAGCAGTCTGTTCACACAGTGGCCAACCAGGTGCCTCTAGGAATGCAGCAGTATTATCCTGCCTGTGTTCCACAGCACCCAATATAATACGTATGCTCCTCTGATCCTGGAGAGAATAGGCATGCATCATGGCTAGTATTCATTTTGACTAGTAGCCATGGATAGCTCTATCCTCCATGAACATGTCCACTCCCCTCTTAAAGCCTTCCAAGTTGGCAGCCATGACCACATGCCAGGGCAGGGAGTTCCACAATTGCCTATGGACTGGCGCCAGCAATCATTTCATAGTTATCAAATGAAAACTGCAGCCCTTGTGCAGAAACAGGCAGGTGTACATTTTCATTATGGCTTCTGGTAGGTTCGACGAAATAAACTGTGGTGACATGAATTATATATATATATATATATATATTCACAATTAAAAAGAACAATCAATGAAACACATAAATGAGAGGGAGGGCCAGTTAGACAACACCAAACAAACACCCAGAAAAGTCTTTGTCCACTGGCAGAAGACAATGATAATAGAATTCATGCTTTTTTCCTAACTGTCACTTCAGGACAATTGCAAAGAGTGCCGGTCATTTTGTTACCATAGCAACAGCTTTATTGCAGTTCATAATTTAGTCAAGTGGATTTTGACAATTTTGCGCCTATTAGTAAACAACAGAATAACAATGTTGCCGTTGTTCTTTTAATGGAATTAATGTATATGAATCACTCAGTAAGATAAAAGTGGTTTTATTGTCACTTGGAGCTTTTCTCACCTTTAGCATTTATCATGGAAGCAGAAAACAAGGTAGTGCCGTTTATTCTTTGGATGAGGAGGACATCTAAAACTCCCCAAAAAGTAATTGTTTCTGATTAAGGGGACTCTAACTCACAAAAGCTTATGCTGGAATAGATTTTGTTAGACTTTGAGGTGCCACAAAACTCTAGTATAGAAAAAGAAACCTCGATGTTCCAGCCCTGGGGTGTTAGAATTGCTGTTAGTACAGTTAGAAAAATGTTTATTTAAGGAGATCAGTGCATGTGTTAGTCCTGGATCATATTTTTACTGGCATATTTATGCATTTGGATATTTCACAATTAAAAAGAAGAACACACAAGCAAATAAATAGAACTTCATTGAAACCAGTAAGAATTACCTGTTTCCTTTCAAAATGAATTGTCCTGAAGAGATTTATTTGAGATTAAAGCTGGGTTTGTAAATGTATGCACACCACTTTTGGAAAGAGTGTTAGAAAGAGTGTAGTTTTTCTTGCTTGAACAGAGATGCAGATGGAAGATCCAGACAGGTCAATTTATCCATTGTTACAAAAGTAACTGTTTTAAGTAAACTCAGAATTCCTTGTTTACATTTGTGTTAAAGATGGATGCAACTGTCTACATTTCAGGTGAAAATTGAGCTTCCCACTCAACTCCACAAGAAGCACCACATTCTTTTTTCTTTTTATCATGTCACCTGTGACATAAACGCAAAAGCAAATGCCAAAAGGAAAGAGGCTCTTGAAACATCAGGTATCTACAGGTTTGAATACCTATTATTTGCTACACTCCTGTAA
This sequence comes from Euleptes europaea, assembly GCF_029931775.1. Taxonomy (NCBI): domain Eukaryota; kingdom Metazoa; phylum Chordata; class Lepidosauria; order Squamata; family Sphaerodactylidae; genus Euleptes; species Euleptes europaea. Next base: position 37,312,018 of record NC_079316.1, read on the forward strand.
TTAAAGATTGTCATTTTATGTCAATTTCTTGTCATTGTTGATTCTTTAAATTAACTAAAAAGTTCTTACGTGAAGATCTGTTTTGGGATGTAGTGGGATATGCTTGGCTGCCATTACTGAAAGATGACCAGCTAGTGTCTCAAGAACACAACATCCCAGTAGCAACCAGCCTGCCTCCTGGTTATCTAAGCCTTCAGGATCCTGCGACTGGAAAGGTATTGTCTCTCTGTGTGTCTTTTTTAGACAGAATCTTAAAATGTGAAATCTTAACAGTGTATATATAGTATTGGATTATTGCTCATATTGCCTTAATGACAAAGTGGCTAAGGGGAAGTTTGCACTTCATCCAAGCATATGCCCTCTACACACTGTTGGGTGTGGGAGCAAGCCTCAAGTACATGCGCCCCTCCCTTATCTGTATAACTTCTTTGTGAATCAACACTTGAATGTGTGGACACACATCACACAAACACACTTTGTCCACTTTTCTTTTCTGATGGATAGATCCAAGGGGTAAGCATACTTCTGTCCAACAGCACTTTATATAGAACATTTTACCTGTTACTTGGACAACCTGTGAAAGCAAAACTTGCTTTTCCACCCTACCGAGATTAGAAGCCTACAAACTGGGGTTTGATACGCTCAGTCCCAAACCCACAAGCTCCTTCTGTAAAGGGTGTTAATTGTAATTTTATACATCACTATGATCTCACACTGGACAAGTGTTTGCATTATAGGTATCTGCCAATAAGTACCTCGTTCTTTGATTTTGAGTATATACCCCTAGTACGTGCCACCAAAACCCAAATAGATATTTGTTCCGAACTGTAAATAGTCAAACAACATTTTGCAGAATTAATAGCAGGAATCATTCGACTCAAAAATATTTATAAAGGTTCTACTTTTTAGATAGGGATGGGAAAGACCCACACAATAGGCCTCATCCATTGGGTTTCAGTTTTTACATTCAGCAGCGCTGGATCTCACCACAGACAAGTGAGTTCTCTGCTGCTGGTGATAACTTTTGATAGGTCTGGCAAGGGCTGAGGTTCCAGTCTGGTGTGGTCACAGCAAGGTTGCTGACATATTCATTGTATCCTAAAAGACAACACATAAATAGTATCTATAACAACAGTTTCAATCTTCCTTTTGGTTGCAAATTAAGAACTTTTTTTTAACTTACAGCTGAGTGGAAGTGACATTAAATGGGTTGATGGAGGGAAGCCACTTTTCAAAGTGTCTTCATTTGTTGTATCAACAGTTTATACTCAGGTAAGCATCTTGATTTTAATTTATCTAAAGGCAGTGTGAGAGGTGGGAAAGTGCAAAGGCTGTGTGTGGAATTTTTGTTAAACATGAATCACTGAATCATCTGCAGAAAGGGGAGTTATTTAAGCAGGTACAGGTAAAATTTAAAATGTGGAACTGAACATGTAATCTGTCAGCTTAGTTAAAGGGAGCTGAAAAAAGTGGATCCCAAATAATGCCAATTTTTTTTATATATTATTCAGGCCATTTTGGCCCCACCTCTATTATTCCCCTCCCCCATCTTCCCTCTTCCCTCTTCCCTTACTTGCCTGCCTCTGACACCAATCTAGCGCGCTGCTTCTCTGGACTTCAGAGAAGCCTAGCAGGGCAGATCTGAAAGCAATCCAGCAATCTGGAGTCTGGAGAAATGGACTGGTGTCAGATCCCCCCCCCCGAGTTTCTCTGGGGTCTGTGGAATTGACATGGGCTAGATTGCTTTTAGATCCACCCTGCTGGCCTTCTTCAGACCCCAGAGAAGGCCTGTGGGACGATCTGAAAGCAATCCATCCCCTGCCTTTTCTTCAGGCTTTGGAGAAGTGGCAGGAGTGGATTGCTCTTAGATCTGCCCTGCCGGCCTTCTCCAGACCCCTGAAATAGGCCAGCGGGGAATCTGATGAAAATCCACCCCCGCCACTTCTCCAGACTCTGGAGAAGGCTTATGAGATCTGACAGAAATCAGCCCCCACTACTGCTTCTCCAGAGCACAGAGAATCGGCAAGGGGGTTGCTTTTAGATCGGCCCCACCAGCCATCTGTGGACTCCGGAGAAGGCCAGTGGGGCAGAGCTAAAAGATTCAGGATTTTTCGATATTTTTTGGCTTCGGGTTTATTTACCTGAAAATGTTCAAAAAATCTGGGTTTTCCGGATTTTTCAAACATTTCTGGATGTGAGAAATCCAAAGCTGAAAAATACTGAAAAAATCGCTGCACAGCCCTATTAGTTATCTAGGGATCCAGAAGTACCTCCACAAAACCAGTCAAGATAGAATCAGGCATGAACATAATGTTGTTAAGTATAATGCTGAAGTGGCTGGCATCAGCTGGTCTAGTTATCTGTGTCTGAATTGTTCGTTACCAGTATACTTTCATTCATGGAGTTGAAGCCAGTATTGCTCATGCCATGCTAAGTGCTTTTGTGTGCTATTTTCAGGATCCATATCTGAATAGATTTTTCCAGCAGTGCCAAAAAAGAAACAGGGATCTCTCCCAACCACCTACCTCAAGCTTTATCATCTCCTGTAAGGTAAATATAGACAGAAATTCCATAAGGTCATGATAGTATTGAAGAGATGGTCATGGCTAAGTATTACCATACTTTGAATCTGCCAGAAAGAACACTATATTTTGTAGGGATGGTTGTAAAGTCCAATTAGACTGGATTTCACAATTGAATTGAATTATCAAAGTTCCTGGTTGCTTGTCACTGGAGATGCAGCGGATTACTCAGATGAGCTCCCTTGGAGAAAACGGCTGCTTTGGAGGGTAGGTTCTATGGCATTATACCCTGCTTAGGTCTCTCCCCTCTCCAAACCCCCTCCCTGCCTGGGCTCTACCCCCCAAATCTCTAGGTATTTCCCATTCCAGACCTGGCAACCCTATAAGTAGGTGCTGTACCACTGAATCATGGCCCCTCCCCAGTATATGTAAAATATGACTTGAAATTACAGGTGGTAATTCTTTGCACTGTAAAACTGTTTCAATGTATAGTACAATTTCTTAGGTTTAAATGGAGTATTGTTGTGCAACAGTAATGGAACTGAAGATCTCTTTGCGAGTACTTTGTGTTTCTTTCTTTACCAGAATTTGTTAAAAATTGAGAAGATCCATGTAATCGTAAATTTTCTTCCTGTGATCCTGAACCAGCTCTTCTGGGTTCTTGTGCAGAATAAAGAGGATGAGGTTACAACTGCTGTGACCAGGTATTCATTATTCCACTTACTCCAGTGTTCATTCTCTATTTGGAATGGATTTCAATTACTGATGTTGGGCAAGCACTGTTCACTTACATAAATGTCGGCAAAGACAATTTAACATGAATTTGTTTTTAAATATCTGAACTGCATACTCCATTTTGGGGCTTTTTTCTTTTTTGTGCATGGTAATCCTTGTCATACAGCAGGCACACGTGGGGAAAGTGGGAATGGGATATCACGGCTGTATCTAAAATGCACTTCCAGTGAAAGTCACCTGTAGATTGACTGATTAATTGAGAAGGCATCTGAAGTTGATAAAGCATCTGATCGAGAGCCAGCATGGCGTAGTGGTTAAGAGCAGCGGACTCTAATCTGGAGAACCGGGTTTAATTCCCCACTCCTCCACATGAGCGGCATGCTCTAATCTGGTGACCCGGGTTTGTTTCCCCACTCCTACACATGAAGCAGCTGGGTGACCTTGGGCCAGTCACAGTTCTTTTAGAATTCTCTCAGCCCTACCTACCTCACAAGGTATCTGTTGTGGGGAGGGGAAGGGAAGGCGTTTGTAAGCTGCTTTGAGACCCCTTAAAGGTAGAGAAAAGTGGGGTATAAAAAACCAACTCTGATACAGGCTTCTACTCTTGGGGACTTCCAGTGAGTCTGCAAGACATAATTATTCAAAGCAGCTAATGAGACAGTTTGAATGGGCTCAAGGTCCAATGTTTGACTTAATTGTTTAATTATTTGTTTTTGCTATTTTAATTACCTGTATTAACTGTGCTTTAATTCAATCTTAATATTTTTAAATTTTTATTCATTTATTGTTGTCACCCAACCTTGGGTTTGGATGGTGTCAGGAGATACATAGGGTACCCTATTTACTTGTGTTCCACACAGAATATCAGCATGCTTCAAGGCAGGGGGAAATTTGGAAGGGCAAGTATAGCTATGACAGACAATACACTGATGTGTCTTTCTGGTTCATGTTGTATGATCCCTCAGTTGCTTTGGTTTTCAGGGTACTTACTGATATCGTTGCCAAGTTCCATGAAGAGCTGTTAGACCATTTCATTAATTCGTACATAAAGGTAAGAGTATTTAATTCATTGTTGATTATCTCCCTGTGTTAGCTAATTGTGACCATTTATCAGGATATTCTCCTATGGAAAGTAACACATGCTCCAAATGATCAAGTGAACTTCAGTGGTAAATTTAAGTTTAGCTGGGTATTCTTTCATGTGTGCTTTGATATTGTACTATTTTCTTAGCTTTTCATTATTTTCTCAGGAAACCTTTTTATTGTCCAAATTGCAGTGCTTTTGTACCAGCTTATGGTATGTGAAATACTTTTAATCTTCTGGCATGACTTCTTGCACATTTTTCGTGAATCTGCACTGCTTGTTCCGTCTCCTCCATTCAGTTCTCACTCAAAGTATGCCATTGAATGTGTAGGGATGCTTAGGAAGTTAATATCAGGAACCTTAAAAGTAGAATCATTAACTTGGATCCAGTGTAGCATTTCCCTGGGCAGAAGGATTTCCACACATGGAGCATGACTTTTCTTGCCTCCCACTCTCCTACTGTAGCCCCTTAATCACTGATCCTTAGGGACAGGGAATCCTCCCCCAGGAGCATCATTGCATGAGTACTGTGGGCTATGGTAGGAAAGGGAAGATGAGAAAGACATTCTTTGTGAATGGCAGTTCTTCTGCCCATGGAAATTCAGTACCGGATCCAAGGCCTTGTATATAGGAAAACTATAAGAGCTTGTTACGCTTGCACAAAAAGCCTTGCAAAAATTGACCAAACAATACACTGAATTCACAGCAGGGCAGTTGGCTCATACCCACTTGCTATGTCACCTGAGCCTCCAGATGTTTGCTGTAACATCTGGAAGAGATATGCATATATGAAGAAACTTGTGCACATACCTCGCGTTACACACGGTCTTGACTCTTTCCCTCCCATCATTTTAGGGCATGGGAATCATGCATTATCAAGCATGCTCATTTAGGAGGTTCCTATGTGCAGATGTTATGGCAACTTTTTGGAGTTCAAAGGCAAAGGAGCCACCAATATCATGTACCTCTCTGCTGTGTGTTCACTGTAGCCAGTTTCCTGACCATATGTATAGTCCATAAAGCAGTGAAGCGGAAACACAGAACCAGTTTTTCCCTATCTTTTTTTCTGTCCCATTGTGATCAGGATCCGCTAGAATAAAAGGGATAAGAATGATAAAGTACTCAGTGTGTTGAAAAATGTTAAATATATCAATGAAACCATTAATGCACCTGACATGAATCAATTTTTAACGTATGGTGGAAAGTGCCATCAAGTCACAGCCGACTTATGGGAACCCCATAAGATTTTCAATGCAAGAGACTCTCAGAGGTGGTTGCCATTGCCTGCCTCTGCATTGTGACCCTGGACTTCCAAGTACTAATCCAAGTACTAATTGGGTCCAATCCTGTTTAGCTCTCAAGAGCTGATGGGATTGGGCTAGCCTAGGCCATCCACGTCAGAGCTTTAACATATAGGGAAATAGATTTAACTTAAACATTAGGAAGAACTCCAAACTGTTCTTTCCATTACAAAAACCCAATAATGATTTTGTAGTGGAAAGAACAGCTTGGGGGAAGTTATAGAATCTCCTTCGTTGAGTTTTTCAGTAGATAGTTGTACAAGTAGGGATGCCTTCAAAGTAGGATGTTCTTTGTCAGGGTAAGAAAGTGAACAAAAAGATATGGCTGCCAACCTTCCAGCTCAGTTTTAAAAAAAAACAACTCATACCATTTGGGATATTACTTTAAACAAGAACCTTTGGCTTCAGAATGTAATCAATAATATGGTCTTATTCAGTAACAGAATAAGTTGGGTTTATGAATAAGTTCCAGCAGGTGCTTGCATTCCTGACCCTGGGTATCCTACTCTAATTGGATATCTTGTAGGAAGCAGGATAGCAGAAACCACACTGAACTTATTCATAACTCCAGTGTCTAGTTATTGCAAAAACATACGTAAATCTAGTAAAAGCAGTATTGTGACTCATTAAAAAAAATGACAAACCTCATAGAACCTCAAAACACTTTGCCTTCATGAATAAAGAGATAAGGAAATGATTGGTCTCAGTATTAGAAAAGTAAATGAAATGAAACTCTTCGCCGGCTTCTGGAAGAAAGTTCATAGGAGTCCATATTAGTCAAAGGAGTGAATTTAAGATTGATTCACATGTGCATGTACATTGCTCAAGACTCATTGCTCGATGACTTACCACTTGATGACTTTAAGGTGAATGTGTCAACTGCCTCCATTAAAAGCATCATGTCTGGGGTAGTGCGAGAGCATATGAAAGTTCTGGCTGTGGTGTTTGATTTGTGATAGCTGCTTCATCCATGCAAGTCATCACCTGATATGGCAGACTTCAAGCAATAAATATGCATGTGTGAACTTACTAGGCTTTAGTTTTAAAATGTAAAATAAAAAATGAGCCAATACTAAGACTTGCAACAGCACTCCAGAGGTGCAAAGGTGAGATTTGCTGATTTCTACATCAGTAAAATATCATAAATGATAACGGTTTGTGGGTGCCAATTTAGATTCATCACAGGTTGATGTACACACATCCGGAAGTGTTGTTCGTTTTGCGTCAGATTGTGTGAGCAACTGTCCAGGTGGCCAGACCCAAAATTGAGGTTAAGAATTCACATCAAGCCACACAAAATATCAGATAAAAATATTACATTAGGTTTATTTCTGGGTGTGTTTCTATAATTTTATGTATTTATGACCACTGAAGAAGGCCTACTCAGGCCGAAACTGAAATCTATATATGTAGCCTGTATCCCAGGCCCTGTGTTTTTAACAATTTTACTGTATACACCTTGAAATAAATGTAATTATTTTATTATATTGTTTAGTTTGTGGCTCAACCTTTTAAGCTTTGTCTACTCATTTGGCTAAGTTCCCCCCCCCTTTTTGTGTGTGTGTGTGTGTGCCAGCAAAAACATTAAGCCAGCAAAAAATGTTAAGCTAGGGTGTAGACCTACTACTAACAGTACTTGTCTAGAAAATTGTATCTATAATAGTTATACGTTTCTGTTTTAAAAAATTACAGTTTTGCCATTTTGATCCTACAGAGTATAAATTGTTAATATTTTTACATACCAGTCTCAAATTTTCAGACAAGACATGCCATGGCTGCTATAAAGAAAATTAATATTGGTTCTTGTAGGTTATCCGGGCTGTGTAACCGTGGTCTTGGTATTTTCTTTCCTGTGGCAGGCATGCTGTTACTTCAGAGGAGTAACACTGAAGGACAGTGTCTCTCAGTGTCAAGTGTGTAGGAAGACCCTGTGTCCTGTTTGTGTCAGGGTCTTATTCCAAGACACTGAAAGACTGGACAATTCTACCAACTATTTTGTCAGATTGCACAGAGAAGTCATTGAAATTCATAAACATCAGCACAACTTTAACAGAAAAGAAGAGAGTTTAAGAATGAATAAGGCTTGGCTTCCTGTCCTGAAAACCTCCAGACTAACAAAGACTACAGTCCACAATAGCCATGTGGATTAGCTTTGGATTTCACACATTAACAGATCACTTCAGGATACAATAGTTCCCTATTAACATGCCACACCCTCATTAGCACATTATCTTGATACTTACAGGACAATGATTAGCACATTACCTTTGATACTTTTTGCAGGACAATGATTCAGCTCAAACCCAACCCCTTTCTGACTATATATTACTCTTCCTACACACTTGACACTGAGAGACACTGTCCTTCAGTGTTACTCCTCTGAAGATGCCTGCCACAGCTGCTGGCAAAATGTCAGGAAAGAAAATACCAAGACCACGGTTACACAGCCCGGATAACCTACAAGAACCAATGAACTCTGACCGTGAAAGCCTTCGACAAAATTAATATTATTCTAATCCTGTTCAGAATATTTTACGGATGATGTAATTCATACAGCAATCATGAAATATTACTAATTCTGATTATTTCTTTTGAAGTGAGACAGTTTCACAGCTGTGTCAATTTGAATTTAAGAAATGTATGGCAAAGGGCCATTCCAGAATGAGTGTAAGAAACCACCAGTGTCATCCTAAGCATGGTTGCACCCTCCTAAATCCATTGAAGTGAATAAGTTTGGAAGGGTGTAACTCTTCTTAGGATGGCACTGGAAACTACAAGCAGACACAGTTTATTATTTCTGAAGAATTTCATGTGTACCCTTCAGCTGGAAACTAAATATTCTCATAGAAATGAGACGCCTCTAGTTCCTTTATACTGTTTGGGAATAGTAAACATACAGTGTGACATCATCATTCTGTGAGATGATGTCACATCATTTATTGAGTAACCTTAGACGTTTTGAGGGACAGAGAAGAAGGAAGACTGGAGATGCTCTTCCCAGCTGCAGCATTGCATCTAATGTAACACCTAGTTGCTGTCTAAGGAGAGTGAATGATGAAAGGCTTGTTAGGGAACAGTTTCGAGCTGAATTTAGCTTAATGGTGCTTCACAACTAGTCCAGATTGTGTTTGGAGCTGCAGCAATGCACATCCAAACATCCCGTGTACGAGTATGCAGGTGTAAATGACAAAGAACATGTAATTGTTTCATTTGTTGTTGCTAATAGTATGTTGAGAATAATCTGCTCAGCACGGCTTGAGCTGAATTGTTGGTTTGCTCGATTCTGAAGCTAAGATCTAGGAAAAGACTGAATGTGCCAATCTCTGCATTTCATACATTTCCGGATTCACTAAGAACTAGGATTTGTAGCAAAACAAGATAATTACCATTTAGATCACTCCATATTGGTGGAAGTGATTATTCCGTGTATTCCTAAACAGAGTTACATTCTTCTAAATCCATTGAAGTCAGTGAACTTAGAAGGGCTTAACTCTTAATATCACACTGTAAGTGTGTGTGTGTGTGTGTGTGTGTGTGTGTGTACACACACACACACTTTCCACATTTCAGTTTTTGTTTTAATTTATGAGGAATGTTTTGACTGTGTTGTAATTGTCAAAAAGCTTTTGGCTTCTACAAAGTGTTTTATTTAGCACTGTGAAATCATGCCTTTTCCCCCCACCCTTCAGTATGTATTCAGAACCAAGTCATTTGAAGAAAGGACTGTGCATGAAGAGCTAGCCAAGAATATGACTGGCCTTTTGAAGTCCAATGATCAGAGAACAGTGAAACATGTTTTAAAGGTGAATCCCTCTCTTTCTACATTTTCCAAATTGGTGATATTGCCATTTTCCTATTTTGTGCTGTTGTCCATTCCATACTGCACAGAGTGGCATACCAGTACTCTTGTGTATGTATACGAATACAGCTATTGTCTCAGTTTACATGAACAGGACAGTCTGCATAAGCAGCAGCTGGAGTTCTAGACAGGGCTGTTACTATTTTAAAGCAGGAAGGTATGATGTTTGAGTCTATTTTAGAAGAACATCAAGTCAAGGCTCACCAGAAACTGGAACCCACTTGGAATTCAGTTTCTTGGAAATCCAGGGCGAAACTACATGTTACATGAAGTCCCGTGATCCTTTCATCCAGCAGTTTTATCTTTTGCTGTGTGCTGCTGCTGGGTGTTGTACTAGTACTGTTTTTGAGTAACTGGGGTCAATTTTTATTTAAAATAAAAACTGTAAAGCAAGGGGAAATGATAACAAAAAGGGCCAAACAACAATTATTCATGTTTTCATGATAATTTCTCTCCATTCATTTAATAGCATTCCTGGTTCTTTTTTGCAATCATCTTAAAATCAATGGCTCAGCACTTGGTTGATACAAAAAAAGGACAGGTAAGATTGTGTTCTGTTTATATATAAATTAGCAGACATCACTATTTAATCATGCCAGCATTTAATCATGGCTTACTTGACCTCAGAGTTCAGACTTCTGGAGATTCTACTGGATTGTTTGGCTTTGTTTTTAAGGAACTAAGATTGAGAAACCTGGATATAAAGCTTTTCAGTCTTAGTTCCTTAAAGCCATTTAAGTCATGGTTCCTCGGGGAGACTGAGGCTGTTCCTCTCACTTCTCCCAGGCTAGTATTTGTGGGTTTCTTGCTAGGAAAACATCCTTTGCCATATAATGCTGTACAGGAAAGTTTCTCAGCTGGGCAGGAGGGTTTTGCATCTAAGAGATCCCACATTCAGATAACTTAAATACGCCCTGTGGAACCACTGTCTCTAAAAGTTTCCTTTTCCTGTACTTGGGCTAGAAGCTTTACTGAAAAAATAAATTGGAATCTTGTGGAGCTTGACTAATACAATTGTTTTCCAGCTTTCATGGACTAGAGCCCATGGAATATAATTATGTTAGTATTTTAAGGTGCCAGAAGATTCCCTGGCTATTTTTGCTGCAACAGACTACCCCTCTGAAGCATTACTCAGTGTGCTTTAACAACATTAGAAAAATCTTTCCCTATGCATTATACTGAGGCATGCAAAATTCAGATTCCTCTGGCTTTATACATGCTATAGCACTGGCTACCCTGGTGTGAAAAATTGGGAATCGTTCCCACAAATGGTCACGCTTTGAATGAGAACTCTGTACTGAGTCGAAAAATAAGCTGCAGGGAGTGATGCAGAGAAATGGCCAGCCAAATCAAATCCACATCTGGCAGGAGACAACAGGGCCCCATCTGCTGTTTCCTTCATTCTGAGAACTAATTGGACACATCCTGGATATACACATGATCCTAATTTTGGGGCTATCTGTTGGAACCAAGACCATGATTACTTCAGCTCTACACATTGAATTGGACTGTCATGTAAGCTCTCTCTCTCTTGAGCTTTCAAAAGTTATTATAGAGCTATAAGAGCTTTCTGCAAATTTCCAAGTTGTGAACCAAAGTCCACTTGTGCTTGTGCTGAAGGATTTCTTTGCATGCATGGCAGCTTCTCCTTCTATACCTACGTCAGTCTGGAAGATCCCCTAACTTTAGTCCAGCGTTGGGGAGGGGGGAGAAGTAGAAAGGGGAAAAACAGAGGTCCTGCATCACAGAATCCCATTTAGGTTGTTTAAAGCCTACCTCTGTTACTTATTTTTATTACTTCGTTGATACCCCACTTTTTTCCCCAGTGGGCATCCAAAGTGGCATTGATACCCCAAGATATTAAAACATTCCATCTAATTGTAGATTTTGTCCTTGCTCTGATAACTTGATCGAATCATTAGTTCACATGTTATTTCACAGATTGTATTTACAGGGATGCTTGGGTTTATTAATCTGCGTTGGTCGATTTAAAAAAAACTTTTCTGTGAGCAACAGACTCTCAGAATTTTATTAGCAGGGGTTGACCAAAGAACTACTGTATCTGTAGCTACGTTTCTGTTCTCTGCTCTGAAAATATGGGCCAAGTTAACATCCTGTATATAATTTACTCAGATTCTAAACCTTTGACTATTGTATATACTAGGCTGAATGAAGAATGTAGAGATTTTATGTAGGTAATTAATTCAATAACTGTGTTTTTTCTGCTTCTGTACGGCTTGTGGGCTGTAATAGACCACTACCCCACCTTTCTCCCCAGTGGGGATCCAAAGTGGCTTAAAACATTTTCCTCTCCCTCATTTTATCCTCACAACAATCCTCAGAGGTAGGTTAGGATGAGAGTTTGTGATTGGCCCAAGGTCACCCCGCAAGCTTCCATTGCAGAGTGGGGATTTGAAACTGGATCTACCAGATCCTAGTCCAATACTCTAACCACTACACCATGGTGGCTCTCTGTTTTTAGCTAGTGATGCCCTGTTTATAATAACAAGTAGATTGAAGGGGATTTGGGATTCTCTGAAGTGTATGTTGTGTCTGAGATATGGAAAGTTGACCAGGGTCCTTGACCAGGGACAGGGCCTTCTCAGCCTTGGCCACAGCCTGGTGGAACTCTCTGTCTAATGAGACCTGTGCCCTGCAGGACCTAGCTGAGTTCCGCAGGGCCTGTAAGGCAGAGATGTTTCACCAGGCATATGGTTGAGGGCAGCAGCAGTATCATCTAGCAACTGGCCTCCCCTACCCCTCTTCCCTCTCCTTTTCTCTTATGTTATCTTTGAACTTTAATTATTAGTCATCGTCAACCCATTTGCCCCCTGAGGTATTGGTGTTAAATTGGACAGTAGCTGCTGTAGAAACAGCTGTCCCTGTAGGGAATTATATTGACACCACTGAATTATGACAATTTTAAATTCAGCATATTTAAACTGTTAACATGTTGCATGTTTGGCTTTATTTTAATGTATCGTCCTGAGCCCAGCTTGCCGGGGGAGAGTGGGATATAAATAAAAGCTTATTAATATTATTATTATTGGTCCAGGCTTAGGAGCTGTTCTAATGTGACACCATCAGAAGACTCTTGAGAACAAAGTCTATATCACTAATTCCACTAAGGAAAGGAATTCTAACAAATTCATTGGGGCTTCTTTCCTATGTATAGTTTAACAATGGGTTGTTTCGCTTTGTTTCTTGGGATTAAGATGGAATAGTTAGTGTCAATATTACATTCTGGCTCTAAAGAAGTCACCTGTTGTCTGTTAAGGTTCTTCGCACTCAGAGGTTTCCAGAATCATTCCACAACGAGCTCAATTCACTCATTATGGTCTTATCGGATCATGTTGTTTGGAAATACAGAGATGCTGTTGAAGAGACCAAGAATGCAAACCACAGTGTTGGCAAGTTTCTTAAGGTAAGTTGCCTTTATGACAAACAGGCCTTATTTAGCCTTTCTAAGGTCAGATGATCTGCCTGGTACAGCCCCAAAGGCTATTGCAAACAATATCCAAGAGCAGGCCCCTCCACACTGATGCCACTAAAATGTTGCTTCAGCCTTCATGTTAGGGTAAGTGGTACTATGTCTGCAATGTAGAGCCATTATGACCACATGGAAGCTGGCCCATACCTGGCTGAAACAGACTGATTCTAGAGTTAAGATGTCCCCTCAGTACTTCATGGGAATAAGCTCCATTGAATACAGGATATTCAGTCTAAGGGAGAAAAAAAAATCCTGAACTAACAACATTTGGTATTTGAGAACCAGTACTGACTTACAGGGCAACAGTTAGCTGTGCTGCTTGATTTTCTGGTGCAAGACTAATAGATGCCTGTTAAAATGCAAGAAAAAATGTTTGTGCGTACTTACGGAGTTGTAAAAGCCACAAAACTGTTTGCATAGCTCCATAAGTTAGAAGGAGGAGGGGCATAAGCAGCTTGGCCTCACAACAACCCTGTGAGGTTAGTCATTACCTATACATTGCAGATGGGGAACTGAAGTTGATGCCTACAGCCTACTCTCAGATTTTAAAAACTTGTACCTGTGCTCTCTTTATAAAATTTGACATTGCTTGTCGATTCCAACAGCAAGGCTTGAATATTTGGCCCCAGAGAGAGAATATACTTCACAAAGGGTTGGATCCCGTGGGTCCACTCTGCTAGTAATGGTGCTGTTCTTCCATGGAAGGAGCCTTCCCCTGATGTAAGACACCCAGCTTCTCACCATAGAAGAAGGCTTCTTTCACCTGGAGGAGTGCACCATCACTAAAAGAACAGATATCTCAGATCCAACACATAAAGTTGTTTGGCAGTATGCTAACACTGGCTCTGCACTGCGTATTTTATATTAGAAACTATACCTAGGTATACAATTAAAATAGTTTCATTTTGGCCTTCTAGCGTTGTTTCACATTCATGGATCGTGGATTTGTCTTCAAGTTGATCAACAGCTACATAAGTATGTTTGGACCAGGCGACCACAAGGTAAGAAAGCTAAGGCCTTTCAGGACTGATGTGAAGAAAGAGTGAAACAGCTGATGTGAAACAGCTGATGAGGAAGGGAGTGCCATGATTGCTTATGTTCCCTCCAATAAGGGGGTGAGGAAGGAAAAAACCCAGCAGCAGCTCCTTTCTCCTTCTGGCTGCTGCCACTTGTCTGCCTTCTCCCTGGCAGGCTTGGCCGCAGTGGAAGAAGGGAGAAGGCTGTGCCCTGCTTCCTTGTTGTGGCCACCACCACTGCCTTGATTCTGTTTTCTGTAGCGGATGCTGCCACCACAACACTGCAAGTGCTCAGTGCCTACCGCCTGGAAAACCATGTCTTCCAAACCCCCATTTCTCCTTGTAAATCACCCACTCAGACCACTACTTTGAAACTGTTCATCCGAAGACTTGGGCGTCTGCCGAAAGTTTGGTTCCACCCATAATAAATGTACATGAAGATGTTAAATCTCTAAAGAATTCTGTATAAGCAGGAAATTGCTACCAAATGTTTCAGTCATAGTTAATGCCTTCTGAGGAATTTCCAATAATGGCTAATAAACCACAGATTAGTCAGTATATTTGAGACAGATTACAACCCCAAAGATTACATGGTTGACAGTTCAGAGTAGAACCTTTTTTCATAATTATTTCCTACAATACTTGTCAGCTTGGTCGTCGAGGAGCCAAGACAGATAGGCCAGTTCCCCTCCCCCACCCCTCTATATATACGTACATGTGCACATACTCATGTAAAAGATAAATATGTAAAGCCATGTCTGTTTCTGATGATATTTTCATTAGCTGGCATGTCTCTGTTAGTGGATAATAAGAAACAACAGCTAGTCATTTGGCCTGGAATAAATTTAAGACATAGCTGGCTATTATGCATTTGTTCCTCACTACTTCCATACTGCAGTCTGATCCCAGTCTCTCAGGAATTTTAATTGTGTGTGTAACCATCTGAAGAATCATCATGTGTGGTTCTGTCAGTAGTCCATGTTAAATTCGTTTTTGCAACTCAGCATGTTCTTTAAAAGTTCACTTAAGCCACAAATATTTTCAGCTTTTAATCAAAACTTCTGTGCATACATTGCTGGCATCTAGAAAACATGCCACTTCACTTGAATCTGAGCTTTCTAATCAGGGGCTGTTATTTAGGTCCTTTTCAGTAAGCATAGGCACTCAACTGGACTTAATCCTGTTCTTATGTCCCACCCGGTATGTTTTACTCTGCTATAGTGTGGGAAACCTTCACTCTTTTGTCTTCAATATCTTTTTACATTTCATACTGAGATGGTAACGCTGAGTCAGGGCTGTCACTGCAGGTGTGGGCTCACATGAGGAAACACTTCCCCATACCAAAAAAAAAAAATTGCCTGCACTTAGAAAATGAGAAGCCAGGAAGGAGGGCTCTAGTCTAGCCTTTCCCTAACATGTCAGGAATTTTTTTCATGGGGAGTGTTTCATCAAATGAGCTCCCACTTGTATTTTGAACTGGTAAAGTCAAGATTAGATTAGGCCACCAAGACTAGATTAATTCATGCCATCGTATTCCCTATTACTATGTATGGGTGTGAAAGCTGGACCGTGAAGAAAGCTGATAGGAAGAAAATAGATTCCTTTGAAATGTGGTGTTGGAGGAGAGTGTTACGGATTCCGTGGACTGCCAAAAAACCAAATCAGTGGGTTATAGATCAAATCAAGCCTGAACTGACCCTAGAAGCTAAAATGACTAAACTGAGGCTGTCGTATTTTGGTTACATCATGAGACGACAAGAGTCACTGAAAAAGACAGTCATGCTAGGAAAAGTTGAGGGCAGCAGAAAAAGAGGAATACCCAACAAGAAATGGATTGACTCAATGAGGGCAGCAGAAAAAGAGGAAGACCCAACAAGAAATGGATTGACTCAATAAAGGAAGCCACAGCCTTCAATTTGCAAGATCTGAGCAAGGCTGTCAAAGATAGGACATTTTGGAGGACTTTCATTCATAGGGTCGCCATGAGTCGGAAGCGACTTGACGGCACTTAACACACACGCACACAAAGTCAAGATGCAGAATGTACCAATTCATTGAGAACTAGGCCCAGATTTCTTCTCTCACAACTCCACTGAAGCACCTGCTTGTCAGGCATTATGCTCTGTAATGCAACGCCTGTCTGTGTCAAACTTGCCTGTCCCATTGCTTGCTTATATTAAGGGGAACTGTTGGAGTAGGCAATGTCTGGTGTACAAAGAAGAGAGAAGACCCTGTTGGGGGCAGCAAGAAGACAATTAGATAGGACAGTGAGCTCAGCACCTTCCCTCCTGTTAAGTATCATTTCTTGTCTGTCTCCAAATTGCTATTCTTACAGTCCATTCCTGAGCTGTTGGCAGCTGGGGATGGCAGGGAGGAGGCAGTGCTGCGGCACCTTCTAACCAGTTTCCCGGGCGCCAAAAGCTCGAAAAAAGCCTTTTAAAGGCTTTTACAATATTAAGTGGGGCTTTTCGCCCCATAGAGAACAGTGAGGCTGCACCTGCTAAAAGGCAGGCACAGCACTGCCGTTCTCACCACCGGTGTGCCGAGCTGAAAGGGGATGCCTCCATTGATGCTGGAACGCCGGCGCAGGACTTTACACCAGTGGGACGCTGGCAGAAGGCCCCGTCGGCATCCTGGAGTGCCGCTGCCATGGCAGCGCCAGGAGACCAGTGTCTGGGCCTCCCCGCTGGCGTTGGGGCCACTTACGGTGGCGTAAGTAGCCCAGATGCTGGCATGGGGGGGGGGCAACGCCGGCACAGCCCCTTCTTGGCCTCTTGAGGACTTTTGTCCTCAGAAGTCAGGAATGCACTGTTAGGGTAATGAACACGACTTGACTCACCGAGTCGCAGTTTGGGGTCCCTCGGGTCAGCTCCGGGGGAAGGGAGACTTCTGCAGGGAGGTGGTCCATCGCCGCTCTCGCCCCTGCACGCGGGATTTGGCTCACCTCTCCCAGCTTCCCCAGCATACCATGGGGGCTGGCACCGGGACATCAGGGCGACACTCTGGCTCCCTTGCCCCTCCCCACATCTATTTAAGGGCATGCCGCCCGCTCGCAGGCCTGTTTGGTGGCCAGGCGGCGATGAGTGAGGACCCGTGGAACCAAGTGGGAAAAACATGGACAAATACTCTGTCCAAATGTGGAGACATCTATTCATTTGAACATACCACAAGTGAGGGCCTTTGCCTGTCTGACCACGTTTTCCTAAGGCTTTAGGCACAAAAAGGCTTGAGTTCCTTTAAGGCACTTCCAGATTGAGGTCAGATGTTCTCAATTGATATGAGCTAACTAAATAACATCTCCTGATTAGAAAGCACTGATTAAAGGGAACTGACATGTTGCTGTGCCGCTTGCTGGTAGTTTAAATGCCAGTTCATCAGAGATGGCAAAGCTTCCTCCACAGTCTGTACGTGCCAAACCGTATACTAGTGGTTATGTCTCAGAACAGGTATAATTTCCCTCATTTCTTGTACAGTTCTGTAATTTCAGAAGGAAGCTGCCAACTGGAAGCACTGCCTGAAACGTTGTTCCTCAGAAACATGGTTTCAAAGGATGCCTTTTAGTTGCTTTGAAAATCAGAAAGTGTGAAATTCAGGAAGTACTCCAAAAAGTAGCCATCCTTTGGGTCACTGTAATAAAGTGGCAGCAGGAAACCTAGTCTAAGTTATTACCAATTTCCTGATGCAAGGAGGACAGATTAATGCTTATATGCGGGGAGTCCAAATCAATCGATATTGTAATGTTTCAGATTTTGTTCCAGTATAAATTTGACTTTCTTCAAGAAGTATGTAACCACGAACACTTCATTCCTCTGTGCCTGCCTATGAGATCTGCAAACATTCCAGGTAAGGATTTTTTTTTTCTTTATTATTTCTTAGCTAACAAAAAGAGCAGCGTGTAGACATGAATAAAGTATAAAATGCAGTACTGGCTTTTTTAAAAAAATTGACTTTGTCATGTTTATGAGCTGTCATGAATTACAGGAGAGGCAAGTTCATACAGTAAACAAAGCATTAATAATTTGAAAGCAAGAAAAAAGCACAAGACATTGGCGTGTATTACAGTATTCTTGAGATACTACAGCAAGCTGCAGTTAGCAATGAATGCTGAAAGCCTCCCAAGCAGTCATTGTCTTGAGTATTTCTAGCAGACGAAAAGAGAGATAAGGTTACTTGGCAGTGTTCCAAGCTGAATTTGTAAGCCTGGACAAATAAGCATTGGACTTTTGTGATAGGAGATGTGGATAGATTCTTCAGTTTCTTCTATTAAATGATACCAAGACAGATTTGGAGGGGGGGAGGGAAATAGTGTTTAATATTCATCTTTTGCATTATACATCTTGACAATACCAAGGAAAGGAACATGGAACATGAAACGCTTTTGCTTGACATGGGTTTGGGAGCATGGGGTGGGATCCAGCAATCCATCAGCATAAGGAGTGTAGATGATTATCCCATTACCCTCCCCTAGTAACCCCTTCTAACCCCAGGAAAGTTGACCCTGCAATTGCAGGAACTGCACAGCTCCACTGATAGAAGAGGGGAAAGAGGTGATTTTACTTCCGCCACCCTCCATGCCTGTTGGTTCATGTGAGTCCAGCAGCCCCAAGAGTCAACTTGCACTGTGATAATGGTGTATTCTACACATTCATATTTCCTGCCCATATCATTGGAATGCAACATACTGTAGATTGGTAGAATGAATGAGCAGTATTAACTTCATGTATGCATTTTTAAAAGGAAGAAACGGTCAGAAGAACTGATCTTAAGAAACTTATCCACAACCGCTGTTTTGTAAAAGAGATCAAAATAAACTGATTAATGACTCTATGAAAATGATTACTAAAAATATAATTCTTGTCCTCCCTCCCCCCATATTTCTCTCAAATAATTTAAGACCCAATAACACCATCAGAACCAACACAGCAGTTTCATGCATCAGGTAAGAATCGAATTATGTTATTTTCCATCATCATCACTTGCATGTGAATACATAGCTAATAGCTACTGGGGCAAATGGCAGATTAGGTGACAAAATCAATTGAATAATGGCATGGTAGAAGGCATTCAGAGATCTCTATCTTATCTAGTTTAGTGGTGTAACTGGCCTGGGTAAAAAATTCAGCTACTAATCTGCATCTCATGAACTGTACAACAAAAGAAACATTTCTCAGTGGTGGTTGTTTAGTCTGTTTTGAGACTGGTCCAGTAAGAAGCTGTGGAAGTACACTTAGCTTCTTACCTTAAGGTTGGTTTCTTGACTGAAATAATAATGAAGTAATAATCCAAGTTTTATAGCATCTCTGTTTCTTGAGCAAGCATTCATGGCATGAATTTTATATGTACAATGACCATGTAGCCTGTTTTCTTTAAGATGTTCCAGAATACACGGTGACGAATGAGTTTTGCCGGAAACATTTCTTAATTGGATTACTTCTTCGGGAGGTTGGGTTTGCACTTCAGGAGGATCAGGATATCAGGCACATGGCCTTGGCAGTACTCAAAAACCTCATGGCAAAACATTCATTTGATGATCGATATGCAGAGCCAGTAAGCAAACTGTCTCCCACATTTATGTATTGCATAAAGCTTTTGAAATCTAGTTAACCCAGTTAGACTCAGTGATGATTAATCTCTTTGAATTTCTGTTTCCAGGAGAAACAGGCACAGATAGCAAACCTCTATATGCCTCTGTATGGCATGCTTTTGGACAACATGCCTAGGATCTATATGAAGGACATGTTTCTTTTCAATATAAATACATCCAATCAGGTAAACCAGGTGGATGCCCATACAAGCATTGAGTGGCCATTTAATTTTTGACAGGATACACTACAAACATTTCTTCCTCAAGACGTGTCTCTAATGAATGCATGATTATTATTTTCAAAAATATGAATATGTTTAATCATATAAAGATCCCCAGGGAAGACAGACAGCAGTGATCTGAAAGGGTTACACTGCTGTCTGTCTTCCCTGGGGATCTTTATATGAGTACACTAACCACAGGGCTTTTCACATTCTCCGTTTTCTCTTTCTCGGCGGGGGGGGGGGGGTGTTTCGGTTCTGCATGAGTTTTGCTCTCTCTATTGGTCAATTTGATCTCAAACATGTTTATATCCAGCACATCGCCCTGCAGATTTAAACTGCAGGTTTCTACGCTGCATATATACTTGTTTGATATTGAATCGACCACTAGAAGGAGCAAAACACGTGCAGAACTCGGGGGGGGGGGGACCAAAGCAAAGGAACTTACAAGCCAGTAAACTGAGAATGTGGGAAAGCCTTTAGTTTCTATGGATTAACTAGAGAAAATCCAACTGACAAACTGCATGGACTAATTGCCAAGGCAAAGTATTATGCTGTTCAAACAGACAAGTAGACCACCTGGAAATAACTCATGGGGTGGGGGAATCCCATATTCCCACTGGCTCCCACTTCTTCCCCAGTCTTACCTCCACCTGTTCTTGTCCCTCCTACTGCTTCCTCTGCCTCCTCTAGCTCATTCTTTTTCTCCTTACCACAAAGCTTAAACACAGCTACAACCCACATATCCAACTTACGCTACTTATCAATAGTGGTAGAGGTTGCATGTTCAAAAGCATCTCCAAATCAAAAATCAAGCCTAATATGAAAAACTTACACATGTTTAAGTTTCTCGTATGACATTATTTGATACAGGTATGCATTCACTCTTTGCAGAGCAATCTCCACACACACACATGAAATATGAGATGGTACAGTTGTGTGAGGACTGTACCACATCAAGAGCTGAATATCTGAATTGGCCCTAAGTCAGCTTATTTAAAGTTAGCGTGTGGGAACTGACTTTAAATATTATAATATGAGCTTAGAAGATCAGATAAGAATAAAAGTGGAAACCAAAAAACTTCTGCTCTTGCTGATCTGTGAGGCAGAAAGTCCTTGATTCAAACCTCAGCTCAGCTATGAAATTATTGGAGCTCCAAAGACAAGCCAGAATCTCTCAACTTTAGGCTCCAGGAATAATATGGGAATAATAATGTCAGTCCAGTAAACATTACTAAGATAATTTACATGAATGTTTTCAGCACTTAAACAAAGAGCGATATGAATACGGAGGATTGTGAGTCCTTCTTGGCACTAACTAGCAAAAGCTGCATGGTTAAGCTGACTGTAGAAAATCAAACTCTAAGCTATGTACTGTAATTATAAAATGAAGAAGTAGCCCTTGGATTGTTAAAATGACGAGAACTCACTAAATGTGTTTCCCTCGTTTTCATCTAAATTTAGGGATCCAGGGATGATTTGAGCACCACTGGAGGGCTGCAGAGTCAGGCAGGAATGAAACATGCAAACTCGGTAGATACCTCTTTTTCCAAAGATGTTCTCAACTCGATAGCAGGTGAGAAAGCATCCATACAAAGATGTGTGTCTTTGTTGCTCCACTGTGGGTTTTGCCATTTGTTAATCTCCACACAAGGTGTCTCCTTAACTCATTCTACATGGAAACCAGGGAAACAAACTTTCTTATATTTTCAGAAAATGCCTGGGCAAAGTTTTTTTTCTTATTCTTCCTGTACAACTGTAACACTTTCATATGTGTATTTGTATTAATTCCTTTGCTGCTGATGTCAAGCACCAGCCATTACCAAACCATTGAACATGAACCTGTTTTGGCACCATTTCTGCAGGAAATCTATTTTTGTTTGGCATTTTAGGGCATTTGAATATTCACACGCAGGAAAACAAAAAGAGTTTAATTTGCAAGGCTGTTTCAGATAGATCACATTTTCCTGCACCAGTTTTGTTCTTTAACTGCCTCCCGTCCAAATCATGGGATAGAAATATGGTTGAATTTACATTCCTATTTCAAAACATAAAACAATAAGTCAGTAGCCTTTGGGCAATTCTGTCTGAAAATGTATTAAGTGTATCCCACACCATCAATAACAAAATTTATCATTGTATTTATCATTATAATGTCAACTGAGAGCCATAGTCATCAGTGTCTTCATTAATTCAAATGTGTTGTGTTCTCAATAACAGTACCAAGTGTACCTGCAGCATTTTGGGTTTTCCATTCTTATGCTTAGTTTCTGTATCCATCAACATCATTTTAGCATGTTCGTTGTGGCTTTTATTTCCAGCCTTTTCATCAGTAGCTATTTCTGCAGTAAACCATGCTGACTCCAGAGGCTCCTTAGCAAGTCTCGACTCTAATCCAAGCACCAATGAAAAAATCAGTGAGGGAACAGAAACATGTGAAAAGGTATATATGTATGTGTGTGTGAACCATCTAAACTCATTTTCAAAAGCAGGAAATCCCTCCGGCGATTATAAAGATCCTCTGTATTTCAACTTGACAGATTGTGAGACCCTTGTCTCTGATTGGATCAGCTCTTCGTTTCGACAAGCTGGATCAGGCTGAGACAAGAAGTCTCCTGATGTGCTTCCTTCATATTATGAAAACCATTTCAGAGGGTAAGAACAAGGAAATCCAGCCACCATTTTCAGTCAATTCGCTTACAAAGTTTGTTTTAATCTATCCTCTAATGCCTCCTGTGAGCTTTTGCTGAGACTCTTTAATTATGAGTAAACAATAACTGTATATTGTCATCTCTTTTTCCAGATACACTGATCTCCTATTGGCAGAGAGCCCCTTTCACAGAGATAACCGATTTTTTCAACATTTTAGAGTAAGCTATTTTTCCAAGGGGGTTGGGGGTAATAAATGTGGGTAAAACAAATGCTACATGTATATACTAATATTTTAAATTTTAGATCTACAAATTCACACTTTCATTTAGGTTTAACCTAAATTATTTTCATTCTGTCAGTCTGTCCCCAGAGATGCTTTCCCCCCCTCCCACCATATGGGTACAGATAGCCTGCCCAACCTCCACATTCAGAGGCAGTCAGCCACTGAATAACAGTGCTGGGAGGCAACATCAGGGAAAGGCCTCAGCCACTATGCCCTGTTTGAGACAGGATGCTGGATTATATGGACCACTGGTCTGATCCAGCAGGGCTCTTCTTACGTTCTCATGAATTTTGATGTTCATTGCTCCAACACCTTTTTCTATAGCATCTGAAATTGAACTTTATCTGAATAAAAGCTGTATCATTTACTTAGCTAGTGATTACCTGTGTAGAGACCTGAAGATTTTCAACATTGTATAGTAGATTCTTCTCTTTGTAAAACCAATAAAGGCGTTATCTTCCCCCAGTCAACTCCTTGTCTTTTTGAACACCAGCTGTGCCAATTTTTTTTCCAAAACAGTTTGCCATATACAAATCCAGTTGTTTAAATATGAAGTGTGTATTGGAGCTTCTTTGCGTAGTCATAAAATATCCCCAGAGATGCCTAGTCATAAAATTTCCCCAGATGGGGAAATAATTACAGCTCAATCTGTGTCCTATTCAGGAATCCTGTTACAGTGAGAGCATAGTTTTATCTTAAGTTATCCTTTCATCTGCTTGAAGCTGGAGGTCAAGCAGAACATTTCCATTCTATGTGCCTGCTTGTCTGCTTCCATTGGCACAGGAACTCAATGTTTGCATAGGTGATCAACTCCAAAAAGCATGTTGCGAATGAAGAGCTCATTAACAGCACAGTCATTATCTAGTTGGTGTCACTGTACTTAAACATCCAAATTCCACACAGCGATCTGGTCAGCAGTGACAATGCTATCTGATAGCAGGAGCGTGTTTCAAAGGAATGAGAAGTGGCCATTTGAGTGGTCAAGAAATACAGTAATGCCAGCCACAGAAATGCTCCCTCAACAAATCTATAGTATGAGTTTAAACAGTCATTTGTGGCATACATAAGTCACCACATCATTATTTTCCTGTCACATGTGGAAAATACAAAAAATCTTCACAGCAAGAGAATAAGGAAAAGTCACCATGTGGTGACTTCCTATTCATTATGTTTTTAATTGTCAGATAGACAAGCTGTAACCCTTAAGCAATGTTCTACATCATGGACAGATACGAAATTATTGGTCTTGTATGAAGCTCAGAGAAAACATATTTCTGGCCATCAACATGGGTTTATTTTTTGACTGTCTGTATTAATTACAAGTTCGTTTGTGGAATGCAGTGTTTCTGTCAGCTCTGAATGTTTTGCAGAAACAGCAAAGTGATTCGAGAGTCTTTTTTATCTTTCAGGGTTTGCCTTCAGAATTTCAGATATCTAGGGAAACGAAACATAGTAAGGTAATTATGTTCTTGTTTGAAAATCTTTGGCCAGATGTGACTTAAAATAT
Organism: Euleptes europaea; assembly: GCF_029931775.1. NCBI lineage: Eukaryota > Metazoa > Chordata > Lepidosauria > Squamata > Sphaerodactylidae > Euleptes > Euleptes europaea. The sequence continues at coordinate 37,336,272 of NC_079316.1, forward strand.
GCTTTTCAATATAGCATATGATTCAAGCATACAAATTTAACCCAGATGACCTGTTTTCACAAAGGGCTGTGTTCCAGTGCATTGCACATAGCTTACAAATCATTCATGACCACATTAATGTTAAGTAATTTGGTAGAATGAAAAGATTGGGGAAGCTCGGGCCCTATGTATAAACTTCCAGTAGAATGGCTTCAGTAACTGTATGCATTTTTTTGGTTTTTCCCAGTTTGATTTTTTATTTCACCATAACACACAGTTGATTGTATAATTAGATCCAGAGTAGTTTACAGGGATTAGAACCTGAGACCTTCTTGGCTACTCATTTTGGTTACTGCCTCAGAAATGTGAGATCATTTTTTCCAGCTGCCAAGGGCATTTTTCTTTGGCTACATTATGATGATTTGTTTTTCATTTCATGCTGAAACAATGAACTCCTCTGTCTGCTACATTTCCAGCAGCAAAAAGGAAGGGGAACGGTATTAATTGATTTGGGCGTTGTAATTATGTTTTGCCAGATGTGTTTTTATTTTCCTCCGATACCATAGCTTGAGCTTCTGATATGAGAGAATCATTTAGACTTATTGTTATCCATAGGAAAATTGCGGCTGCATTTAAGTTTGTCCAAAGCACCCAGAACAACGGAACTCTGAAAGGCTCCAACTCATCTTGTCAGACTTCAGGGCTTCTGCCCCAGTGGTAAGACGTCCTGTTTTACTGAGCGTTCAGACATGTCAGAAATCATAGCTCAGCATTTGTCTGTAAGAAGCAAATTGCAAACATGTGCTCTTCCTGTTCAGATAAGGGAGGGTAGAGGGAATTTAACTCTTTGACCTCTCCATTGTTCTGTTAATTGAACAGGCGCTCCCATGCTTTGATTAGCATTTTGAAGTATAAATACAGGGCTTTAAAGGGGCCTGACCTCTTTTTTTTAAAAAAGAGAAGGGACACTAGGAAGGGGGCAGAGAGTTTAAAGAGGTGAAACTAAGTAGGGGTTGAAGGGTTTCATCCTCTCCCCTTCCCCTGCTGACCCAATTGTTGAGGCCAGGCATGATAAACACTTCGCCTTTTCTGGACAAATAGAGATATTTGATTGTTGTCATGCCTACTTTGGTCCTTAATTTCAACCTAAAGAGGTCCAAATATAGACCCATTCCTCCTACAGCAACCCCATTCCCTCCTCCTCCTCCTCTCCCATTTCTCTGGACTTTTTCACAAGCTAAATTTAGTTTAACAAAACCATATGACCACAGTGATTTTGTAGTTTTTATCATGTGTGCATAAGTGCATACGCCAAAAAAGTCAGGCAGTACTGATGTGAGTTTTCCTAAGCTCATATCCAAGAGCTGCTGGACAGGAAACTTGGACTACAGTATTCCTTAGACGTGGCAAAGGTACCTTGGACGCTACAGTAAACCTACAGCAGATATGAAAGCAGCAAAAATTGCTCAAAATGTTATTGAAGACATAGCACTGTAGGGGGAGAGGATAATCTTTCACTTACAATGCATTCTGATCTCTTTTTCCCCCTCCCCAAGCCGCTATTTGCTCTACAGTGTTACCACACAGGGGACAATGCTGGAATAGATGGCTGTATGGCCTAGTTTGCCAACTTCCAGGTACTAGCTGGAGATCTCCTGCTATTACAACTGATCTCCAGCCGATAGAGATCAGTTCACCTGGGGAAAATGGCCACTTTAGCCACTGGACTCTATGGCATTGAAGTCCCTCCCCTACCCAAACCCTGCCCTCCTCATGATATGCCTCTGTATTATTATTTAGTAGCCAATGATAATAACACTGCAGGAGGTTGAAAGATTAAATGATCTGTTTATTGTGGCCAAAATAAAGCAGCCGGGTGCAATTGCCCCAAAGCGCAGGACAATTCACACACCAGAACAAAGGATTGCAACAACGTTTATAACTTTTGGTCAGGGGTGTTACAAATGCGTAATATAGTGCGTAGATACACAAAGATCCAATAATGGATACATTTGGATTAGCATATCCAATTAGAGAACCGTAGGCGTTACATCTAGATAACAACTTGAGCCTCATGCATAATCAAAACTACATTCTTGAGTGACATCCCTGGTAGCCTCAATCACTAGTGGGCCCCTTTATGGGGGCTATCTGTACCAGGTACGACTAGAATCTTCTGTTCTGGCAGCTCATAATGGCGTCTGCCAGACTCATGCTAACTAAGTGATTACACATTAGGGCATCTGTTCCAAGGATTAATACTTCACCCCTTATACCTGGGGCTGCATGTCGATTACATATATGTGCTCTCACATGGTACTGTGCTAGATGCTAACCCTTATACCCTGGGCTTAGCATCCTTATAAGTGCGAGTATGCAGACTGAGCATAAAAGCATACATTTCCAATAATAATGAAGATTATAGGCATTACACTCAGGCTCCACCCCAAAAATCTTCTGCCAGGGGCAAAGAGGGACCTGGCAACCCTAGTATGGCCCTTTCCAACTCTATGATTCTATAATTCTAACATCCCCAGCTCTGCGCCATCACCAACTCATCATCATGTGCCTATGTGTGGAGGAGGTGTGTGCATGTATGTTCCCTCCCCTTGACTGGGGAAACCCACTTTCTAAATATTCCTGAACACGGGGAGGGAGCATACATGTGCACACTTCTTCCACATGTAGGCACAAAGCTAATGAGACAAAAGTCGTGCAGAGATGGAGACAGGACCAGCAGCCTCATGCTTGCTCTCCTTTTCTGCATGTTGACTGAGTGCACAGCGGGGTCGTGCACTGGGGGTGAAAGTTGCTAGTTTTCCTAAAGAGAGCTTCCTTCCTCAGATGAACTTATTTTTTTGATCCTGCTCAGCGTGTAGACTTAAATGTATGTTTTGTATTGTCTTCTTGCCACGCTGTATTTCTTAGAGATTGAAAAAAATGACAATTGCCAGAAAGAATTGCCTTATGTTTTCACGTATGGCTGGTGCAAATGAAGCATGAGGGAGAAATGATGATGTCCCTTTGCTTCTCATTCAAAAACAAGGCATGATTCACTTCACAGCTGGGCCCCTATGAATGAAGGCCTTTCATTGGGCTTTTGTATTACTGCGTGTTTGTAGGAGAACAGGTGTGATGATGTCTGGCCAAAGGAAAGGAAAGGCAACTGGTGTGCATCACACTAATTTCTAAGCATTGCTTCACTGTACACACCAAACAAATACTTGTTGACATGAATTAAATTAATGGGAGAAGCTGTATGTTAACTGAATCACAGTACGAGTTAATGTTCCTTCTGATTTATGTTAAGCTTTCAAAAACTTTCATTTGAATATTAAGAATGAAATGGAAGGGTGTGAATCTAGTGATGTGCAACAGTACATGTGTTATCTTGCTTCGTGATCATTTATTTATAAAAGTGCAAAACATAACATGCTAGGCATTTTGCTGACATCATTCATTTATTGCTCAGAGATCTGATCTCTATTATATAATGCCAGCAATGAGGCTTCCAAGGATAAACTGTACCCATAAAATTACTCCTATGCAATAGAAAGTAAACACAAAAAGAGACACGGCTACCAATCTACTTAATTGCCCATATATAAAACATTTCTTTCTCACAGCAAAGAGCCAATCTTAGACTTTCCTTCACTTTGCTCCACCTTATCAAAGCAGGGTTGCTTCAGGACAGCCCAAGAAACATCACATATGTATCTTCAGGGAGTTTGGCTGGAAACCTTCCAGTATTTTGTGATTGGCTTTAGACCCCACCCATGACAGGCATCTAGTAATGGTGCCCATGACCTGCTCCAAAATTTCCAAAGTATTCACATGTTGAACAAGGTTGGGAACCCCCAGTAAAGAGTACTTAAAGAGAAATCTGAAGGATTTGGGGGAATTGTTGAAAACATGGCATATAACAATTAACGAAAGTGCTGTGTCTTGTCTTTTCACAGGATCCATTCTGCTTCCAGCAGCGAGAGTCACAAGCATCACAGATCTCAAACATTACCAATAATCCGAGGCAAAAATCCATTTTCCAACCCTAAACTCTTGCAGATGATAGACAGCACTATTGCAAGTAAGATTTCTGTCCTTCTTTTAATTGCCTTAGTTAGCTGGAGAGAGGAGGACTGTAACTGGAACTTGGTCCAGGGCACAACACAGAGGTGCCTTGTGCCTGTTTCCTGCTCCTCCTTGGATTGTTGGAGGTCATGAATGTGAAGAACGTACCAGCCCAATATCAGAAGTTCATACGGGTGGCTAAGGACAAATAAACAGGAGTCGGGACTAGTGTCCTATAATAGCTTCTTGGTAGACAACAGCTAGAATAACCAGAAGGAACAAAGTATTTATTTATATATTTAAGGATTTTATGTGCCCCCTCACCAGAGTCCTGCTTGAGGTGGCTCAGTAACAGCATTGTGTAGTGGTTAGAGTATCAGACTAGGATCTGGAAGACCCAGGTTCAAATCCTCACTTTGCCATGGAAGCTTGCCAGATGACCTGGGGCCAGTCATACATTGTCAAATGAACCTATTTCACGGGGTTATTGTGAGGCTTTGGGTCCCCATGGTGGAGAAAAGTGGGATATAAATGAACTAAATAAAATTAATTAGCAATAAAACATGGAAAGCAAGCAAAATATACAAATCTGCTTGATTTGAAGGATTTATGCAGATCACAAAAATCCTACCACAGTTTTTGAAAGGAGGTAAAAAGCAAATTGCTCAGTTCTCCCACCCCAGTAGGACCACGGGGTCAAATTTCCTCATAGCCTTGCAGATCCCAGATCAGGGCTAGTGAAGGCTCCGGCCTGGGCTTTGAAAGGCTATGCAGAAATTTATCCCATCCACTGTTGATGGGGAAGCAGGCCCTCTTCATATTCTACAACCCCAGTCTTATTGGGAAGTTTCTTTATAGGTCAGAATTTCTCAACTTTGGGAGCCAGGTTTCTGTTTCCTGGGTAGAGAAATAAGAGTTTCTGGGGCTCCACTGTATAAGGAAACTTCTTTAGGAGTGAAGTAATAGGGTCACTTGGAACTGAAAACAGGCCATGACATCTTATTTCAGATCCTTCCAATAGCACCCCTCACGGGCCTATTTTGGCAGCAAAAGGCTAGACAACATCAGGGTTTTTGCATGCTTGGAGACTCCCTGATTATGCAGGAAAATATTAATTTGCACATTGAAAACATACTTAACCCCAAAAGGCCTAGTTAGGAGTAAGCATGATAATTACCCTCAGTTAAGAGTTGGTTACAGGAAGGGAAAAGGAAATCTGAGTTGGGGAGGGGAAACTGCAATTCTGAAGTACAAATGAATTTATGGTATTCTGGCGGGAGGGGAGATCAGAGTTAAGAAATTCCCCAGTAATTTATCCCTGCCCCCTCAATCCCTTACAGCTCTCCAGTTTGTAGAATATTGCCACTGAAATAACTGTAGCAATTCTGAAACAAAAGCGGCTGAACTATTTTTTTGTGCAAACCCATTTTTAATGGCTGTTACCCCTGCTAAGGGTGCTTGCTACTAGTGAAATAATTCCAATGTCATCATTTTCTTGAAAGAAACCTTTCCATTGCATTTCTTTTATTCTAGGCGGTTCTAATGAAACAGATATTGTGCACTATGTAGATACTGAAGCCAACATTGCCACAGAAGTTTGCCTCACCATTCTTGACCTACTGTGTCTTTTCACCCAACACCACCAGGTATAACATTCTTTTACCCAAATGATGCAAAAATGCTTCACATGAAACTACCCTAACCATGGTTCTTGTAGGTTATCCGGGCTGTGTAACCGTGGTCTTGGTATTTTCTTTCCTGATGTTTCGCCAGCAGCTGTGGCAGGCATCTTCAGAGGAGTAACACTGAAGGACAGCCTGCCACAGCTGCTGGCGAAACGTCAGGAAAGAAAATACCAAGACCACGGTTACACAGCCCGGATAACCTACAAGAACCAATGAACTCTGACCGTGAAAGCCTTCGACAATACCCTAACCATGGTTTACGCTAAGCCATTTCATTACAGATGCTTGGCATATTTGTGGGGCACATTATACAAAGAATGAGCCAGATGTGTCATACCTATGAGTCATCTTTGCACAGCTGCCAAGAATGCTCCAGACCAGCACAACTCACACTATGTGTCTCTCTGTTTGCTATGTTGCGGCTTTTGACATTCTTCTGCCCATCACTGGTGATCTGCTTACTTGTTCCTCCTCTGATCTTCTGAGGGTCAGCAAGGCCCCCACACTTTTATCATTTCACCGAACGGTCAAACCAGAAATGTTCAGGAAGGCATTTCTATGAAGGAGGTTAGAACTGTAGTAGAATAGATCAGTTCAAGAGGATGCCTTTATAATGGAATAGGATTTCAGTCTGTTGCTTTGTTATTGTATTTATCACCTTGCTTTTACCAAATTATCTTCTATTTTTGTAGCCCTATTTTTCCATTATGGTACATCATTAATCTGCATTGTTTTCCAGCTCCTGGAGCATTGTTTATTGGATATCTCATGCTTTCTGGTTGAATTGTTATCTATATTTTATAATCCACTTTTCATTCAGTGAGAAAGAGGGACTATAAAATGAAGTTGCATAAATTAGGATGGCACTGAAAGTGTGGTGGTGCTGAAGGAGGTGTGTTGGCATTACATTGTTGAAACAGGCTATGCACATTTGGACTGGCGACACTGATTCAAAACCCCCACAAATAGCAAACAATTTTGTTTTAAAAGGCTGAAGTATGTTTATTGGCTAATTTTTCAGAAGCAACTGCAACAATCTGATTGCCAGAATACACTGATGAAAAAAGTCTTTGACACCTACCTGCTGTTTTTGCAAATCAATCACTCTGCAGCAGCACTCAGACATGTCTTCGCTGCTCTAAGATTGCTTGTGAGCAAGGTAAGTCCTTATTTGTTTCTCTCATTTGTACCAAGAGATATTCCTTCATTGTGAGAAACAGTTTGGGGGGTCACCTATCAGAGAATCTGGTGGCCAAAGAGCAAAACTTCAGCGTCCTGCAGACTAGAACCGGAATAAAATTTCAGAAAATGCCAACGCTCAATTTCCAGTTCAAAATTTGATAAATTTGATAAATTTTGAATGATAAAACACATTGCTGGCTTTTTGTTGGGTGCTAAATATTAAAGGTCATATGTTGTTGCTGTTAAACACTATCAGAGTTTCAACAAAAGTTATTTTCTTTTTATGCCAGATATAAAATACTGACCAAGGTCTGTAATTCTGCAAGTCAAATACAGTGACATACTAGAAGAGTAGCCAGTTACTTGTAACTTATAAAATACTGTCCAGTACCAAATACAGAATTTAAATATTAGTGCTGAAAAGCATTCTGGGAGCATTCAGTGTCAACATTTACAAAGAAAGATTTGGGGGAAGAGTCCTGGGATCAGATTTATTTTAATACTTACAGCCCATTCCTGAGCTGACAGCGTATGGAGATGGTGAAGAAGAGGCGCAGCTGCACCTCCTCCTAAGCCGTTTTGCGTATGCCGTTAAACAAAAGCCATTTTGCAGCTTTTTTCTGTTTAACTGGGGCCTTTCGCCCCATAGGGGACAGCGAGGCTGCGCCTGCTAAAAAGCAGGCGCAGCACTGCCGTTCCCGGTGCCGGCGTACCGGGCCAAACTGGGATAGGAAGCCGCCTAATTGGTGGCTCTTCCCCCCAGCCCGCCCCCCTGCGCCAGCACAGCCACTCTACACCGTGGCCTGTGCCACGGAGAGGCCGCGCCGGCGAAGCGATGAGGCGCAGTCCCGCGGTGCTCAGCCGCCCACAGGACTGCGCCTCGCCGCCAGCGTAAGTGCGTGTAAATCCGTGATGCACTTACACTGGCAGCGAGGTCACGCCTCCTCCTAAGAGGTTCGAGGTTCCACCCGGAAACCTCAGGAATGCACAGTTAGTCTTGTCTTTCCCTGGGAATTGTTTTGTCTACTGACCACCCTTCTCCCTACCAGAGTTAGATTCCCCCCACACTCCATCATCATTTCATTCTTCCCTGCTCTCCACCTATATGGACAGCAGGTCTTGTAAATCATAGCGATGCCTAGTGTGCCCAGTCCTTGAACTGAGCACAAACTAAAGTAAATGGTCTAAACAGCATGTTATACTTTCACAACCTGTAATATCATATTTCTGCTGCCAATATCTCTCTAGACCCAAGGGAAACATGAGATAAACCAGGCAGAAAGAGCTTTAAATTAAATGCCTGACTGCCAGGAGCCTGTGAAGTTGTGTGGGAGTATAGAAATAAGTAATAATAATCCAATGCATCCTTCCCGTTATCAAAATGGAGAGACAGGGTGGATCTGATGCATGCATTTAAAATATCCCTGGGATGACTGATCTCTGTAGTAAGTTATATCTGCGCTAAATATGTTACTCTTTTCCTGCTCATTTCCTTCAGTATCCTCACTATAATGCAGACAGACATCGCCCAAAGGCTTTGCTCTCACCCCATTCCTCCTCCTCTTGGCAAGACCATGCAACATCAGTCAGGGGACACAGAACTCTGCCCCTCTCCAATCCGGTGCCAGACTGTCTGGGGGATGTTTCAGTTCCCTTTCTGAAGAAGTGAGGCCAAGCTGTTTGAGGAACAGGTTTCACTTTCCTCCCTTTCCAAGCAGCCTAGACTGCCTTCTATAGATGTCAGTGTATCTGTAGCTATAACATTTGGATTTGGAATCATTCATAACTACTCCAAATATAGCATTATTCGATCTTTGGGAATATTTCTGAATCCAAATTGCACATCTCTATTATTTGTGTGTTTTTAATTACCTGTCACTATCCAGAGGAACCCCAGTTCATATACTTGCATAATTTGTAGATGTGTCTTTAGTGGTCTTGTGGTTAGTAGCGGTGGACTCTAATCTGGAGAACTGAGTTTGATTCCCCACTCCTCCACATGAGTGGCGGACACTAATCTGGTGAACCGAGTTGGCTTTCCCACTTTTACACATGAAGCCAACTGGGTGACCTTGGGTTAGTCACATCTCTCTTAGAGCTCTCTCAGCCCCACCTACCTCACAGGGTGTCTGTTGTGGGGAGAGGAAGGGAAGGTGATTGTAAGTCAGTTTGATTCTTCCTTAAGTGATAGAGAAAGTCAGCATATAAAAACCAACTCTTCTTCTTATTCTCATTGAGAGCCAGCATAGCATAGTGGTGAGTGTGTCAGACTAGGACCTGGAACGCCCATTTATTCCCACTCTTTGCTTCCTGTCATTTAACCAATTTTTAATCCATAAGAGAACCCATCCTCCTACCCCTCCCATTTGGTTGAGGTACCTTGTCAAAAGCTTTTTGAAAGTCCAAGTATACGTCTACCAAGTCACCATTGTCTACATGCTTGTTCACTTCCCAAAGAACTCCAAAAGGTTGGTGAGGCAGGACTTCCATTTGCAAAAGCCATGCTGATGAGGCACTTTAATGCCATGCAAGTCTAGGCCTATCATAGTGTGAGAACTGTCGTCAAGCATCATGATGGACCATACAGAAGCAGTTGGTCTGGTAGGTGTATGCTGCAGGTTACCTTGAACTCCAGCTGTTTATAGAAGCTGATGTCCCTTGTTTTTCTTCTTGTGCTGACACATACTGTATTTCTGAGATAAGAAAGCTGTCTTGTATTAAAGGCGTATCAAATGTTTTTGTTCGTTTTGTTTTTCAAAGTTCCCTTCAGCATTCTTCCAAGGGCAAGCTGACTTATGTGGATCATTCTGCTATGAGATTCTCAAGTGCTGCAATCACAGGTCACGGTCAACTCAGATGGAAGCCTCTGCTTTGTTGTACTTCTTCATGAGGAAGAACTTTGAATTTAATAAGCAGAAATCAATTGTCAGGTCCCATTTGCAGGTAAGCAAACCTGAGATTACTGTTTGAATTCTCCCAGTTTTTTCTTTTACAATATTTTTGGTTCAGAGATAGGCAACACAAGCTTCCAAATCAGAGCTCCAGAGGCACTCTGCTGTTCCTTAGCAGCATACTGAGATTTCTAGCTTTCCTTTGTCAGCAAAGGGGATATTTCTTGACCACATATATAGGATATAAAGTTAAACAGGAAACTCAGGCCAAAATAGAGACAATTTTTAGGTATGTTTAGAGATATTGGATCTAGTGTATACTCAGTGATATTATGGATAATTTCTCTCTTTCAGTAGCAGCCCCTGAAAGGTAGATCATAGACTGCTTCTGAAATTCTCTTCTTTCAAAAGCAGCACACTGTGAAGTGTGGAGGTGGAAGCTGATATCATGCAAATGGCCATTCTGGGTTACTGTCGACTCTCTTGCTTTTCTCTTGGTCTAATGTAATGGTGCTGACGGTCCTCCTGAGAAACACCTGCTTTTCTGCTTGATTTACACTCCTTTTTTGCTCTTCATCTTCTTCAGCTCATCAAAGCAGTAAGCCAGCTGATTGCAGATGCAGGAATTGGAGGCTCTCGGTTTCAGCATTCACTGGCCATTACAAACAACTTTGCAAATGGAGACAAGCAAATGAAAGTAAGACATTTTTTGTATTACTTATGACCCCAGATGCATAGATGTCAAGACACAGCCTCCTCTGTTACCATTGCAGTCCTTTAAGGAATTTTGCAAGGGAAATAAATTTGAAAAGTATGCTTAATTTTCAAACATATTTATTTATTTACTTCTTTTATAGTCTGCCTTACTCATTGAAGCTTGAGGCAGATTGCAGAATTAGAAAACAATGCAATAAAATATAATGCATGCAACAAAGATTGCAATAAACCTGGAATAGAAAGCAATGCCCTAAAACTAGTATAATACATATAACGAGCATTGCAGTTGGGATAGGGGGAATGGCCTAAAATTTTCCATAGACATTATTCCCTTTATTTAAAATGCCCTGCCAAACAGTTTTGTTTTATATAGTTCATACTGATCCCTTAGTCTGATATCATTGCTCTTACTGAATGGTATTTGTATCATGAATAGTTCCACTGTAGTTATTTGTGAAGTAAACTGATGACTGGGGAAGAAGAATTAGGTAGCACAAAACTTAATCCTGTACAGCGCAGTGACCACATATAGCTATTTACCCATGGTCATGGGTAAAGCAAAGATTTCAAAGTGTCTACTGTTCACCTGTGTAGTTCAGCTTTGTGATGGTGATTAAAATATACATGATTTAACATGATAATAGGGATTCTGTGGATATAAAAGTACTCGGTTGCTTCTTTCCCCCAAAGAACAGTAACTTCCCAGCAGAAGTGAAAGACCTGACCAAACGCATAAGGACGGTCTTAATGGCTACGGCTCAGATGAAAGAGCACGAGAAGGACCCTGAGATGCTAGTGGATTTACAGTACAGTCTGGCAAATTCCTATGCCAGTACACCTGAACTGCGTAGAACCTGGCTGGAGAGCATGGCCAAGATTCATGCTAGAAATGGAGACTTATCAGAGGTAACTCCCAAAAACTAACTACTTGTACCAGCAAAAAAAAAAAAAAAAAAACAGAGATTGGGGCAGTATGAAGAAACACAGGTAGCTAATTGTGCTCATCTGCCTTGTGTGTGAAACTCAATCATAGAGCTGGAAGAGAATTATATAATAACCTGCCCTAAGGCAGAATATTCTACATATAATGCATCTCAAACAGAAATGTGTCCAAATTCTTTCATTAATATCTCTCAGAAAGAAAACACTAGGGAGTATATTCTGTCTGGGAGTTCAACTAAGAGCACAGACTGAGCTGGACATGAACTTAAGTTGCCCTTCTCTGACTTGCTTCTCACCTGCCAGTATCACACCATAGCAGCACACCATAGCAGCATGATAGCAAGGCAACTGGTATGCTTGCAGCTTAGGTACGATCATATGGAGGGAGCTGGCATTCAAGTGTAGCTGTATACTCACTCTTGCAATTTCCATAATCACGGTGGCATTTTTTTAAGCTGCCACGGTCAAAGCATAGCTGAGTAACTGCTTACAGGATGTCTACACGCAAGTACTGACTTACACAAAAATTACTGTCTGCATGAGCAGGTACTAAGTTCAAACACCCCAGCATCTCCAATCATGAGTTTGGATGGACCCAAAACTCTTGGGAACTGAAGTTCAATTTATTCATAAGAAATGGCATTACTCAATCAAGACAATAAATAGGAAGTAGCCAGAGATCAAATCTGCACAACTATTGACACTCCTATTTGCAATATGCCCCAGGTTGCAAAACTGGGGGTAGTGGTTTCAATCACTTGGTCGTCCCAAAACTATGGCTAACAAACCCTTTTTTCCAGCTTAGTCAGTTACAAGTTGTGCAGATTTGATCTCTGGCTACTTCCTATTTATTGTCTTGATGGAGTAATGCCATTTCTTATGAATAAATTGAACTTCAGTTCCCAAGAGTTTTGGGTCCATCCAAAGTGATTGAAACCACTACCCCCAGTTTTGCAACCTGGGGCATGTTGCAAATAGGAGTGTCATCAGCCCCCTAGTGGTCCAGCTGGTGAGTTGCATTGGGCTTCATCGGGTCATGAGGTGCACAGGCCTGGCATAGACACATGTGACTTGAGCAAGCCTTAACTTTTGATTCAGTGAATTCTTAAGATGCAAGCATGTATATAGATTATTCCTGCACTTTCAAAAAAAAAAAACCACTTTCAATCATGTTCAGGCCCTGATATATGTATTACTTACAGGCCAAATTCTCATACTCATCTTCAGCTGATACTCTTAGCCTTTTTAGGCAAATCTCTCAGTAACTTTTACAGGAGCTTAACTTGAATAAAGAATGCAACAAGAGTTCCTTGTTTTGCACAAAATGTCACACTAATAAATCCATCAAGTAAAGCCTAGCCACTTAAAAAAAAAAAAACTGGTCTGCTGATGATGAGGATAAAGCAAGATCTGCTCAGTGCAATATTAATACTTGATATGGTTTCTGGTTGCAGGCTGCTATGTGCTATATCCATATAGCTGCCCTTATTGCTGAGTACCTGAAAAGAAAGGGTAAGATAAATATTTTCTAAAGCTATCACTAATGTAGAAAACAGTAAAGCAGAAACACAAACTGCAACTGACCTATTTCTTTCAGATTAAATTGATGTTCTTTTGTAGTTATCCTTTAAGCTGCTTTGAGTCTTTTGGAATATTTTTCCATGTGAGACTCTGTGACTAGTAAGTATCTAGATGCAGCAATGTTATATATTACGTGAAAACTGAGGTTAACACAACACTTCTCTTCGAGGGGGAGGGGGGGTTGTATTTCATTTCTTAGTGTATCATCATGAAATATGCATGTATTAACACATACCTATAGCAGAATGCTAATAACATCTTACACTGTCATAGGTTACTGGAAAATGGAAAAGATTTGTACCTCTCGTATGCTCCTGGAAGATGCTGAACTCTCTGATAGTATTGTCTTACTAACAACTCACACTGGAGGAAGTGAGTGTTCTAACCATTGTCTGTTTATGGGTCAGACAACATCATTCTAGCAGTCAACTGACTCCCATTATAGATATTTAAGTTTAAGAACTTATTCACAAGGGGAAAGGATCATGGTATACCTTTATATTATTTGGTTGTGAGAAATCTGAAATCACATATCTGCTGCTTTTTTAAAAAGACTGAATCAGGATTTTAATAATGGAAAGATCTTGCGTTGCAGTAGCAAATACTGTAAACTTTCCCTTACAAGGTTTACTCCAAGACAATGCCCCATGGTTTTGAAGTGTTATGTTTTGCTTAGTTGGCACTGTTCCTACATAAATGTCAACTAATGTGCTCAAGAAGAACATGGGTTTAGTAGAGAAGTAACTTTCTGAAGCAAGACTGGTGATCTTGGAGGTTGCTCACATCCAGGCAACAGAATTGTTCCAAAAATAAAGTTTGGATTGGTGAGCATGCTGACTCAGCATGCCCACCTCTGCAGGCCATATAAGAACAACAGCGATTCCTCTTGCTAACTACTGCTAATCTCAATGGCTAGCAGTAACTAGCATAGGCAGGCAGTAACTGGAATGTGTATGTGGGAGATGTAGAGCATAGCAAGATACTACTCACCCCACCCCTTTTTCAGTTTGGTATTGTGAAGGTTTCTTCAGTTTCTCCAGCGCTTCTCTAGAAGCATTGTAGGAAGTGTAGGGGGATTAACAATAGGATGAACCTCACAATAGCTTTGCCTGTGGTGGGGTGCTCATTTTTACCAGCTTGGATTACCTTGTGGATGCATTTTGATTTGCTGGTCCAAGAGGCTGCATTTAGTTTGCACAGTAATCTCGCAAGGATGGAATCTGGGTAAAATAATTAATTTTATGCCATCTGTGAATCCCAAACATAATACTTACGTATAAGTATAGTATTAAGATGAGAGTCACCTTTTGATTGACCTCTTGCCTTCATTGCCTTTTCCCCAGACACCCCACATAACTGGGTGGCTAATTATTAAAACATCTATCCATTTGGAGATCCATAACAATAAATCGCTTGTCCCGATGCTTTATATTCCCGAAAGCCAGTGTGCACCACCAACATAGTCCAGATATGTATGTGTGTGTCTGCAAGGCAATATTTATTCATAGGGAAAATACAGTATATTTAAGCAAACTCCTGTCAACTGGGAGAGGGAAGAAAGTTGGTTGAAGAAGTACGACCATTAACGAGCAATGTAGTATAGTGATGATACTGATTTCTTGAAATGGTGACGATTGAAAAGCTGGAGTCAGCTGCTGGAGCTTTCCAAACTCCTTTCAAATTAGGTCAGTAGTTTGAAATGGGCTTGATTCTATATGATCAATTCTGCCTGCTGCTTGTTGTCCCTGGCTTCCCTTTGTCAAATTTACTTCAGCAAAGTATTGTGTGATGGGTATGGAGGAGGCTGACAGCAGTGCTTCTTATAGCAATGCCTAGGCCTTAAACCTGAGGAGAGTGGAGGGGAGGGGTGTGGAGGAGTGGAAAGTGGAGGGAGGAGAGTGGCATAGAGAGGCTATAAGAAGCATCCAATTAAAAACCATGGGAAACATGCTTCCTTAATGCTTCCTGGTGGACTCTGTCCACTTCTACCAGGAAGCATGGCGACTACATTTCCCACACTTTTCTTCATGGTCGTGGCAGCATCCAGGACTTAAATTCAGGCATAGAGTTGCCACCAACACCTCTCCTGCTACTATACCCCCTCACAAAGGTAAATTTGGAAAAGTGGACCAGCAGCAGGGACGGTTGGCGGCATGGCCTTTTGGAAGGGAGGCAATGAAGCCTGAGGCAATCAAGCTGCACCCAAGCCTAAACAATTTAATTCGGGCCCAGTTTGAATCAGTCCCAAATTAATTTAATTGAGCCAGACCCATTCCAAATTGGTCCAGGGAGAGCTCACCCATCACTAATTAATTCATTTTTCAAAAGATTTTGTACTTTCATACCTACAGATTTAAAGTACTTTATGGTCATATAATAATCATTCTGACACTGTTTATGAATAGTCCAAAACATAAATGCCTTTTCATGTCAGCCTTACAATTATTCAGAGACTCAAAGGGAGTGACTCAAATAATGCTTTTGTGCAAGAATGTATTTCTCCAGCAACATCAAATTATAACTATCCCCAGCCTTGCCAAGTGGCGTAATGAATTGGATGGGATTTATAATAACCTACTGCAAATTTAGGCCGTTCCATTTGTGCTACTCATTCTTTAGGTTGTGAAAAAGCAATTATGCCCTGCAAATAACAAACATCATTCTTTATAGCAGTATCCTATTCTCTTTTTCAATAATTAATTACTTCAAGCAATTTTTATTCAAGCATTCCTCTCCTTTTACTCACAAAGGCTTATTTTCTATGGGATGGCCAGCCTTCCTCAATATAACTCCAAATATTAAAGAAGAAGGTGCAATGAAAGAAGACTCTGGGATGCAGGATACACCATATAATGAGGTCAGCAGGGCTATCATTTACAGAATCCTGATCCTGTTTTCTCAGACATGGGTTTCACTGTGCTCAGTGGGGTCTACATCCAGGAAAGTGCATTTAGGATTGCATCCTGAAGTGTGCTTTCCTTTCTGATGCCACAATTAGTTTTGATATAAGCATAGCACAATGATCTTGCAGGGTCAACAAGCCTTTTGTCCATTAACACAGAGGCCTATACAACAATTTCAAATGGCAGAACAGATTTAGCTGCCGTAAATGTAGCCATAAGAATTAGAATGGGAGCTACAATCCATCAAGAATGGCCAATTTATTTTATTGGACGTTGGCCAAGATGAATCCCTGACAACATCCGGCCTATCAAATTGGGAACAGGGAACAGAGGAATGATTTCTGAGGCTTGTTGCTCCAGGGGCCCAGACATGTGCCTGGGGGCTTCGGGTGAGAGAAAAGCAGATCCCATTTGCTGACTCATGCAGAGGAAAGCTAAAATTCTGCACGCAGCAACTATAGTGGGCAGTGTCAGAATTTTGGGCAATTGATGGATCTTCCCATAGCACACAGATACTCTGTCCTGGGCTTTGAAGACAACGTCAACTTGAGGAAAAGCTACATTTCCCCAGGATACAGCATACCTCTCCCCCAATAATTATTCAGGCTATCTGGATACTGATGGGTGGGTGGAGGGTTACAGTTTTATTATAACATTATATTTACTGTTTTTATAGTCCGCCTTTGTCACTGAGACTACAAGCAGATTACACAGTGTAAACTGATACCATTAATGTGATGAGACAGCTAATAAGCAATGTATTAGGACTAGGATTACAGAAATCTGAGTAACCATGGTGCAGATACAATGCAGAAAAATTATAGTACATCAGTAGAAAACAATGCAGGGACAAAAGGATAACACATGCAGCGAACATATAATATGTCCTATAGACAGTGGTATACTCCTCAGTCCCTTTACCTTTATAAAGCACCTTCCTGAACCATGCTGTTGAAGCATAGCCCTATTTTAATACCCTTCCCAAAATATATCTCAGATCAGTAGAGTGAGATCCTACTGGATCAGAGGGATGATAGCTCTCCATCCATGCTAGATCCCAGGGTTCAAAACATTTCTCAGTGGGTTCTTGATGGATTTCACCCTATGCGCTTATTCTAAAACCATTACAAAACATGCAAAAAATATATATTGCTGTTCACTTGAAAATGTGTTGTTTCACATGACGTGTCATGCTTTTCAGAAGTTTTGGACAAATTTATACATATGTTTCACAAAGATGTGTTAATATATGGCATTCCGAGATGTAGGCTTAAGTCACTAGGAGGTATCTGCTAAGGATACCAAGCACTGCCAAACATGAGTGTATATATGAGAGTCATTGTAGTGTAGTAGTTAGAGAGTCAGACTAGCATCTGGAAGACACAGATTCTAATCCCCACTCTGCCATGAAGTTCACTGGGTGATATTGGGCCAGTCACACACTCTCAACCAAACCCACCTCACAGGGTGGTTGCTGTGAAGATAAAATGGAGAAGAAAAAAACTTTGTACAGCACCCTAAACTTTTTCAAGGAAGGGGGAATTAAAATGTAATGTGTTTTCCACTAATACATTTACTAAAGCAAGCAACCTTGATGTGCTAAACGTTTGCTTTGGTGTTTTGTAAAAACTAGGTCTTCAAAGTCTTCTACTTTGTCAACATAACTAAGAGCTACATTCAGCACATCTTTAACTTTGCTTTTGTTTTTCTTAATATGGAATTGCAGAACATCCTTGTGGAGCAGCTGGAATTATGTGTTGATTATCTATGGAAATCTGAGAGATACGAACTCATTGCTGAAGTTAACAAACCCATCATTGCAGTATTTGAGAAGCAAAGAGATTTCAAGGTAAGGCAAGCTCAAAATAACAAACACCATTCATTCCAAGAAACAGAATGATATTGCTGGCAAGGTTACTTTTAATTGTGTTTTATTTATTTACCATTATAAGTGGCTTTTTATGCAGTTTATGGGCTTTAAGTCAAGCCATGAAAAACAGTTTCCATGGTTTCTGAAATGTCTTCATAGCTCTATTTATTAACAAGGTTGCAGGTTTCAGTTTTGTCTATGGTGGGGATGTGACTTAGGGATAGAACATCTGCTTTACATGTTGAAGGTCCCAGGTTCACTCCCCAGAATCTCCAGTTTTAAAAGGATCAGATGATGTGAAGGACTTGAGACCGGAGACCGACTTCCAATCATTTTGGATGGTCTGACTCAGAGAAATCAAGTGTACTCTGTACAAGGATTGTATGTGCATTCACTGTGACATCAACAGGGCTAACATAAGGCAGATTCATATGTGTTTTTGAAAACAGGTTTTTTAGTAGCCTGAATGAAGTGAATTTGGTAATCCTTTTTAGTTCTGCATGGAACAGATGTATGCCCCAGAACCTTTCTCCATGGTTGACAATATGTCTTGATTACTTACCCCATCAGAACAGAAATGTGTGAGGGAAAGGCCCAGGCAATTGGCCATTTCCATATAGGTGTGTCATTCACACACAGCCCCCAGATATGGGTAGGATTGCACCATGTGGAAGCAGCTCTCAAGTGACAGCAGCACGTGAAGGAGAGCTTAGACATCCCTACACTAAATTTGCACATACTATATGTTGTCCTCTTTTTTTCAAACAAAGCTTTTTCCTCAGTGTATACAAAAGTGGCAAATAGGGAAGTGAGAACCAAGTATACCACATCCAAGGGGATGAAGGGTAGTATACAAATTAGCTAGCTGGCTAGAGAGAATCATTTATATGGTTCAAGGTGACTTACAATAATACTTAAAAACATTTTCAGTTAAAACCAAAAATAAAATAGCAAGCCCCAAATGTCTCCCCCTGACCCCCCCTTAAAAGATGCCTGCCATTCAAAAGCCCTGGCAAACAAGCAGGCTTTGCAACACCTCCGGAATATCTCCAAGGAGATCTCCAAGGAGATATTCCGGAAGACCACCCCACAAAGCTGGAGCCACAATGGAAAGGACCTGGTCTCTGGTCAATGCTAGACAGGCCAGCCTAAGTGGTGGGAAAGCCAACAGATGGCTGCCTGATTAATATAGATGGCACACAGGGACACATGGAAGGAGGCCATCCTTCAAACACGCTGTAAAGAAAATGCATGTTTGAAACCCTTGTTTTTAATATTCATCTGTTAATGATTGACACAGGACTTGTGTATTTTGCTTATGAGGAAGATGCATAAAGGTTTTTAAATCAATTCTTCAACACTGTCCAAATCTAGAACCAGAATCACAAGCAGGTTTTGTCTTGAGGGTGACCTGAAGATCATGATTTTCATTTTAAAATGTTCTTTCTCTCATTATGCTACCTCAGAGGCTATCAGAGCTGTACTATGATATCCACAGATCGTATCTGAAAGTTGCTGAAGTAGTGAATTCTGAGAAGCGCTTGTTTGGACGATACTACCGTGTAGCATTTTACGGGCAGGTGAGTGAGTCTTGAATGTTGTTGCAGCTATACATCACACAGTAGATTGCAGATCTATTTATGTAAGGCTATTCCAGAGATACTTTTTTAAAAAGCAAATACATTCAACCATGAAAAACTATGGTCCACTGGGCAACTGTGGGCCATGTTCTGAAGCCTTTTCTAAACACACATGTTTTCTCAATCTAACCAGTGATCATATTTGGATACTTAGAGCAGAATGAAGGTTTAAATAGCTACCAAGGCAGCACTTAGGCAGTATCAGAATACCCATAATTCTTTGCACAACAAATTGTTGCCTGTGTACACTTACTTATGAAATCAGGTGGGATTTTTCTTCCTGTAATCACAGGATGGGGCTTACCCTATAACAAGGCAACAATGAAGCACCCTTTGCTTTTCAACAAGGACTCTCCTGTTTAGATCCTACTTCTCCTTAACCATTCTTTTAACTGAATGGTAAAGCAGAAGTGATTGGTCACAAGGATTTTTGCCAGCTGAGAACCCCATAACATAGCTCACAATTGAAGAGCGCCTACAAGTAGCCACCTTTTTCAGCACCTCCACTGTCTTCTCCATAATGACATGCAAGAATGTAACTTTTTTCCCATCGCTCGTGTCAAGAGCTTATTACTTGGAAGTATCAGAAAGAGGAATATTTTTTTATTATCAAAGGAAGGAAAATGGCTGTAAGGCAGTGTCAGTGTAACATGTATCCTGCAGTGATGCCACAAGCCACCAGTTAAATGTGATACCCATTAATTATTGCTACTAAAAATGACTAAACTGAGACTGTTGTACTTTGGTCACATAATGAGAAGACAAGACTAACTGAAAAAGGCAATAATGCTAGGAAAAGTTGAAGGCAGTAGGAAAAGAGGAAGACCCAACATGAAATGGATTGATGTAATAAAGGAAGACATGACCTTCAGTTTGCAAGACCTGAGCAAGGCTGCTAACGATAGGATGTTTTGGAGTTCATTAATTCATAGGGTTGCCATAAGTCAGAAGTGACTTGACAGCACATGACACACACACATGGCTACTAAGACTGGGGGGGGGGGGAATCAGACTCATTTTAAATGACCTGAAATCCACTTTCCTTCACTAGTTGCATTGCTTGTAGACTCTCACTTTATTTCCTGGCTTGCCTCTGATTCTCTGCAGAATGTCGTAGAGCAGTCTTGTGCCACATGCTATTTCTGCTTGCTTATTCTGGAGGGGCGTGCATTCCTGCTTGTCTCCATTGTATACCAGTTTAGTGGAGCAAGCATGCTGTTTGAAAGTGCTTTGAAGGCACCACAAGTCCCTTTAATCTGTAAAAAGAAGGTGTACAAAAAACAGATTGATCTGAATCATTCTGTCTGCTAATTAGGTTTTAATGCTGAAATTTGCTCTTTTCTTCTTTTGATCTTGTTCAAGGCTGTGGTAAGTTGTCTGTTCTTCTGCATGCTTTGTTTAATTCTTCTTATTCGTTGTGCTCCTTGTATGGTCTGAGTTAACCTTAACTTACAGTGTTTCTTAGTATTCTGTGTGAGATACGAAGTAACATTGCTTTCACTCATTTATACGCTGTGTTGCATCTAGCAAAACTAATTTTGTTCTGCTTCCATGAGGCTAAAAAAATGTATCTGTTTCTGTCTTGCTCGCAATACTTGGATTCCAGTTACCAGTTTGTGGAAGCTGCTTCAGACCATGTGTTTCCTATAATGAGATGTCCATTCTAAACCATCTTGCTTATGTCTTATGCATTTGCAGTGATGCGTTACTATATTGTCTTTAACACTATCCCCAGTCATACTACAATTATTCCAAGGTCTTCTGCACTTAAGACATTTGTTGCCCTTGGTTCGCAGTATGCTGGCTGTAGTTCCCAGCCTGTCCCTGTGCAGTGCCTGAAAGAAATATTAAAGAAGTCTGACACTATCAAGAGTAACTAGGCCATGTGATAACCACACCAGCTTAAAACTAGGGTAAAAACCCAAAGATGTGACATGCATATGGACCTCAATTGTGATCAGTGCAAAGGCAGAAGGAGTCCCACAATCACCAGTTTCTCTGTGAACATGAAGAAGGGAAGGAAAATGGACGAGTTTCCTCCTCCTGTGCTGGCTATCAGAACAAAATTAGTCTGATAGAAGGAAGGGGAAGGGGTGGGTAGTAGCTGTTTGAAAGAGTGTGGAATTATCTGACTTTTCCCTGCTTGCATAAAAAAGGAACCTTTAAAGCTGTTGCTCCCTGACCTGGATAGCCCAGGCCAGCATTTTTCTCTTCAGATCTCAGAAGCTAAGGAAGGTCGACCCTGGCAAGTATTTGGATGGGAGACCTCCAAGAAATACCAGGGCCGTGACACAGAGGCAGGCAGTGGCAAGCCACCTCTGAACATCTCTTGCCTTGAAAACCCCACCAGGGGTTGCCGTAGGTCATATGTGACTTGTCCGGGGGGAGGGGGCTTTTGCACTTGCTTTTGAGCCAGTCATTCTTGTTTCTCAGGTTTCCCCAATGAAAACATAGAATGGTGTAAAATGAAAATCTTCAAGCGAGTTTCACATGGAAGCCCTTTCTTTGGTGTGTGCAAAAAGAAATGCTATGATACTACTAATTATTTACTAGTAATTAAGCTGTGCAAGCCTAAGAAGACCCTTCTGAGTCCATTGAAGACTGTGGGCTTATAAAACTGTTTAGGATTGCACTGTGAATTAGCCATTGCATAGCCCCGACAAATCCAAGTGATTGTATGTGAATTAATATTCTTGGTTGAATTAGCTGTATGCAGGTTCAGTTCATTGCCCGAGCAGCTGCTCAGGACACTGCAATCCCAGCGGGCCCCACCATGCCACTAGGGTTCATTTTGTTCCCAGATGTTACTATACCATGGGAGGAGGCAATGGATGTGGCTTGCACTCATCACTGTCCCCCACACCTGCCTTGCTGCAACCCAAGGCCATAGGACTGCCAACCTCCAGGTACTAGTTGGAGATCTCCTGCTATTACAACTGATCTCCAGCCGATAGAGATCGGTTCACCTGGAGAAAATGGCCGCTTTGGCAACTGGACTCTATGGCATTGAAGTCCCCTCAACAAACCCCGCCCTCCTCAGGCTCCGCCCCAAAAATCTGCAGGTATTTCCCAACCCGGAGCTGGCAACCCTACATCATCCAAGGAGAGCTCCAATAGCACTGACAGCTTGTCTTGGAGCCTACCTACTGGTAGCAGCATTGGAAGAGGCAGCAAACCGTTCAGCCACCCCTGCCTATATACCTACATAGGTTCAGCTACACAGAAGCAAACTAAAAGCAAGCAAGGGCCTGAGCACTACAGCAAGAAAATGTGTCCAATATAAAGACATAGGATGGACTGAGAATCATAGCAGAAATGAGCCAAAAATGTGGTAAAGATTGAGATTTGAGGCATGATGAATAAGGGCTTTGGGGGGACAGTCAGAGCTGGTGATTGAGACTGAAGATTTATGGTTTGGAAAGCTAAGACATTTTTTTTTGGGGGGGAGTACAGAGATCCTTGGCTTAAAACGATTATTGAAGGACAAGCAGGTCTAGCAAGAGTCTTGGAGAAAGACATTTGCCCTACTAGGAATCCACTGATTATTCTGTCTAAAGAACACAAGAGAAATTGATTCTTGCCATTAAAACTAGTTATGGATACTTTGCTTCCTATCTTCAATCAGGTTTTGACATGGCCCAAAGCATGTAACTGAGGAAGCCAGGCAAGGTAATCTCAGCACTGTATATCCCAAGGACAGCAAGTTATGAATACGGAAAGAGTAGCTAAAAGGCCCATTCCCTTGCCCTGCTAGCCACACAAAAGATGCAACTTATAGCTTTGGCAGTGAGTGAGTATGCAATATAAATGTGAGCTGACTTTAGGGATACCAACTCTTGAAATAAAAAAGGCTGATACCTGGGCAGAGCCTGAGGGTGGAGGCCTTTGGATCTTAAGCAGAACCCAGAGCAGGTTGGGGAATGGAACTGGAGACAGATTACAGTGTTTTTAGAGTGTGGGGGGTGGAGTCCAGTAGCTTTTGCTAGATCTAGGATATAGCCCAACTGTTTGGGGTGCCTCAAGATGGCACTCAGTTGATTCTGGGGCAGAGCTGGGGCATTGCATGCTGCAAATGTTGTCTGTTCATTTATACTATAAGAACAAGGCTAGAAGAAGAGCGAGAAACAACTTTGCTCCTTGACCTTCAGGCAGCTGATCCCAAAACAAAAGGATCAATGAAGGCTCTATGTCTGATCAGTTGGCAACTCTGCCCAATTTCCAAAGTTATGGATTTGCAGATTCTCCAGCCTTGCCAATATTAGGTTTGGTCCTACGACCTCCTTCTGCTAAACTGGATCCTATGATTAGCTTCCATCAAATCTCTTCTGATGGAGAAATCCTCCCTCTGATGGGGAAAGACTTAGCCATAGGTTCCAACCCATTAACATATCAGTGACTGCTCATCATCTTTGACAACCCAGATGTGTATACAGAAAGCTCTATACTCTATGAACAATAATTTACTGATGGTCCCTGGCCTGAGGAGTGTGCGGCTGTCCTCGACATGGGTCAGGGTTTTTTCAGCCCTGGCCCCAGTCTGGTGGAATAGTCTTTCTAGCAGCATCAGGGACCTGTGGGACCTTAAGGAGTTCCGCAGGGCCTGCAAAATGGAACTATTCTGCCAGGCCTATAACTGAGGGCAGCCACAAGTTTTACATAATAGCTGGTGTCCCCTTCCTCGCACCCCCTCTTCCTGTCAATTTGTGGGGGTTACACTGCCCGACTGGGTCTACAGTGGCTCTTATCACCCTGCTATGAGAATGCCACTTTGATATTTTATAGTTGTACCAGGATATTGTGGTTTTAGCAGATGTTTCTATAGTTTTAAATGTTGTTACCTGCTCTAAGCCCAGCCTGGCTGGGAATGAGGGCGGGCTACAAATGTAACAAATAAATACATAAATACATATTTAGCTTAATTCTAAAGCTTGGAAACATCAGTAGATAGTGGAAGTAATGATAAAATCTGAATAGTGAAAATAATTTTAAGTAAACTGCAGACTTCCCCAGCAGTTAAAAGTTTCCTGTTTACTGATGCATTATAAATGAGCTTTAAGAGAGAGAAATGTCAACAGTTAAGAGGAAAATCCCTTTTAAAAAGAGACCGAATTACCTGGGTAGTGTTCATGCACATAGTAATTGCTTTTGTGTTTATTTGAAACCAGGCCCTTCCTAGCTAGAATGGGTTTGCTGAAACACCCGCAGAGGATTCTCATTCCATGACTCTTGAACACATCTGAAATACAAAATTCTAAATGAGGATTTGAGTGGCTCATAAGGAGATGTTGTGCTCAGTTCCATTATTCACAAAGCCACTTAGAACAATTAGCAAAAAACATTCTGCGCTTATTGTCTTAATGCTTCACTCAAATTTAGCAAAATAGGTTTAATTATGTGTACCTAAGGGTGTCATGAACACCGAACAGTTTTCACAAAGCTCCTGACCTCAGAAGCTGAATGTCTGTTAATTGCTTCCTCAAAACGTCCTACTGCCAGCAGAGCTGTACAACATGAGTCACCACTTCCGGAGCTTGTTTTTTATCAGTGTTAGATCCTATCCAGTGAGCCTGATGTAAACAAGTAGCAAAGCCACAGGTTATTTTACAGAGAATTCAAAAGTATGTGGTATTTCATAGGAATATAACTGCGGCCATGTTGAGGAAATTGGTTTTGTCAGCAAGCAGTGTGCATATATTACAGGATTGTCACCAAAAATGGCAGCTTTGTGTCAGGTTCTCTCACTCCTTTTTTTTTTTTTTTTTTGGTAACATGCAGCCCCAAATCCCATATGTTGATTTCATCTCATTCAGTTGGTTAATGAGGAGCAGGAATAGGATAGCACACAAAGTAAATATTACCATTTTCTAGGAAGGGGAAGGAAGAGGTTGACACAGGGCTTCCATTTTCAGTGACAGCCCTGTGTTTCTCATAGCATGCAGTTCCATTCTTCACCTGCTTATTCTAAGGGGTCTGGATGGGTAGGAATACTATAAAATATCATATTTGTATCCCCTGTTTCCTTCAAGAATCTTTGGGTGGCATATGGAGAAGGTTATTTGATGATAACATCATAATGACCCTGTGAGGTAGGTTAGTTCAAAATTTTATTTATTTACTGAATTTATAGCCCACATATTTTTTTTTGCTGAGAATCAAGGCACTGCGCAAAATATCTTTTAAAAATGCAAACAAAGAACTATCTGAAGCATGATATAACATAATGCAGAAAGTGGATTACAACCATAGAAGACAATGCAGTAAAAGCAAAGTGATATATGCAATAAACATACAATCCTAAACCCTTATAAAGGGTCTTCCTGAGCTGTTCCATCATACTACAGTTATAATCTCTTTATATTTATACTTGGAAGTAGGGATGTGCATTTCAAAAATTTCCATAGTATTTTCAGATCCGGATTTTGGGGTTTTGTTATCTTGATTGTTGTTATACTGGTTTTTTAGAATGTTGTTACCGGTTCAAGATCCCCCCCACCCCCAGGTATTATTTTTTTTCAGGATCTGTCCAAGCTGACCTGCCTTGGTCTGAGAGATTTGTTCCCCTATCTCTGACCTGAGACCCTGGAACAAGTCTCTCTCTGATAATGTAGCCAAATGTACGCTGGGTTTGGCCCAGCAGTCCACAGCAACACACCTTTAAGGTTAAATAGATAGTTATTAAGGAAATTAAAGAAAAAGATTTTAAAAGCAATACAGTTCCAGTGGCAATTCCAAGTACACAGAAAAGAAGAAAACTAGCTTTCTAGGTACACTTACAAGTCTTAGTAGCGGAGGTCTTAACCTTTCATACCTTTAGCAAATTCATTTCCCAGCAAGCAGCATGCTTCTATACTCAGCAAAGCAGGTATGAGCAAGAATGGGGAGATGGAATACAGGAAGAAGAAGAGTTGGTTTTTATATGCCGACTTTCTCTACCACTTAAGGGAGACTCAAACCGGCTTACAATCACCTTCCCTTCCCCTCCCCTCAACAGACACCCTGTGAAGTAGGTGGGGCTGAGAGAGCTCTAAGAGAACTGTGACTGGCCCAAGGTCACCCAGCTGGCTTCATGTGTAGGAATGGGGAAACAAATCCAGTTCACCAGATTAGCCTCCGCTGCTCATATGGAGAAGTGGGAGTGTTTTGCATCATTTTGGGTGTCCCTAAACTGACCTGTAACAGCTAGATCTAGGTATAATTTTGGTTCAGGTAAGTCCAAATGCACGTCCTTACTTGGAAGTAAGCCTAAGCAAGTTCAACAGGACTGACTTTCTAGTAAACAAGAGTCCCGTGGTAACGTTTACTGGGATTTCTTTATTATTACTATTACTAGATTTAGTGTACATTTTCCTCACAATATCTTCTCCTGTCTGGGTGGGGAACTGAGGCTAAGAGACAGTAGCTTCATTGATTAAAAGTGTCATTGAATTAACCCACATTGATTTCCATGTCCCTCAGTTAACCAGGCGAGTTGGCCTGGAATACGGGCCACCATTTTCATGTCCTGGGGAGCCTTCCTGGGCCTAACATGGGGCCTAACAGGGGATGTCAGCTGGTGGTTTCTTCAGCTGCCACCTCATGTAAGAAATGGTCCTACTGTTAACACATCCCCATTAGGACCAATGTTATCAGTTTTACAGAGTTAGCACTCTGCTTTCAAGAACATAATGACAGTGTTAAAGGAGACATTACTTTTTTTTTTTTTTTGCAGCCCAACTAAATTTTAGTTCAGTACTACCAGATATGTAAAAGATGTGTATGTTTCACAGAATCAAGACATAAACAGAATGCTTTTGAACCATTTTGTTTATAACGTAAGATTAAGTGAAGCATTCTCCCTTAAATTAATGCATACTGAGCTTCAGTGTACAGTTTTGCATAGCCAAAACACACAGAGCATTCTCCACTGTGCATAGATGTGATGCCTCATCACAGCAGGAGGGCATAACAGGACCTTGTTTCTTTCCTGCCCACTCAGCCTGCATGTGCAGATGTGCAGGCAACTTTCACATCAGACTATAACATGGAACGAGTGACCGGTGCACGCCTCTCAAAATACTCACCCAGCCCACTCAGTCAAGGAATGCACACAAAGAAGGATTGTGCCCGTGCGATAACTGTTTTATTAAAATCTCTCTTGTATAATTTTAGCTTTATGTTCTTCCATCATTCCCTCTATTAAAATTCTATATATTTTAGATAATAATCCATTTTAATTTTAATGGGATCAGGTTTACCTTTGTCAGGTATACAAAGAGTCTTTAATTGTGGCTCCAGCCGCAGCATTTCAGATGCCAAAAATCTTTCATCAGAATGTGAAAATCTAGATATGAATGAAGCCCAGTTATTTCAATTTTTGCATTTTATAAGGACATATTTCCTAAGGCATGGGGCAAGTTTTTAAATTCTTTGTGAGACTGTTAGCATGCTTGCAAACAACTAAATAATCTTAATATACACAGTCATTGCAAAATAATATATAGCATTTTCTTATCTCCTTTATGTTTATATAACTTCTCAGCTATCCATGATCACTTAAAGTATAACTGGAGTTCAGTGCAAGCAGAGATGTACAGATAGTCTTTTACGAGTGAGATAAGAACCTCTGCCATCTTTGAAATGCAAAATGAATGCTAAATCTCTGTTCACACAGGACTTCCCAACATGCTTTAGCAAGAACTTCAATAAGAGCATATGGAGCATTCTACAGTTTTGTAGGAGGTGGGAGATGGCTTGATACTCATTCAATATTCTGAGTCTATAGGGTTACCAACCTCCAGGTAATAGCTGGAGATTTCCTGCTATTACAACTGATCTCCAGCCGATAGAGATCAGTTTCCCTGGAGAAAATGGCCGCTTTGGCAATTGGACTCTATGGCATTGAAGTCCCTCCCCTCCCCAAACCCTGCCTTTCTCAGTCTCAGCCCCAAACACCTCCCACCGGTGGCGAAGAGGGACCTGGCAACCCTATATGTCTATATTATAGCCCCACAACATACTGAGTCACTCACATCCAATGGCCTTGAACCAGCTACAGAGGCCTGGTCTACACATGCAGGAGAATGAGGTTGTAATGGGGTGGCCAAGTGCTGAGTAGCTAGAATGGACTGTAACACTTGAGACTGCAGGCAAGGGATCATGTTTTCCAAAGTTCCCACAACATTAATAATTGCCTATGAGTGCAAAACTAGCATGGCATGTGGAGGGCAACCTAGGCTCTTTGACTTGCAGGGATTTTTACAGAGGAGAGGGTTAAGAATATGACCCCCCCCCCAAGCACTCACACACAAAGACAGTCTCACGTAGTATAGCCTCTGATATCTTCTCAGAATTCTACCACCTCATTTTGCTGCCAGCATTGACCAAGTCATGTTAGCAGTATTATATTGGGGTGTTTGTTTGGATATGCTGAAAAGGATTGCCAGCCTCCAGGTGCTAACATAACCAATTAAACACAGCTGGTGTATAACAAGGTGTATTGGGTGCATTAAATGACAAACAATAATAACAAAGACAAGAAACTATATACAATACTCTATGAATAGTCCACCAGGGGTACTAGTATCACAAGTTCAAGGACGTGTGAGTAGGGAGGAAATCTTCATAACAAAGTTGCAAGGGAAATCTTCATAACAAAGTAGCAAGGGAGACGATCGTTTCTATTCTTCTTCAGCCCCGTTTAGTTGAAGTCATATCAATTACAAAAATATTCCATACTCCCATAGGGATGAAAAAACAACTATGTAGAATATAAGTAATAAGGTTCCAATTCAGGATACATCATTTCAAAAACATAGTTGTACAGACAGGTTCAGCCGTTTCCTTCGGGATACAAAAAGTAACCCTGGTGGACTATTCATAAAGTATTGTATATAGTTTCTTGTCTTTGTTATTGTAGTTTGTAATTTAATGCACCCAGTACACCTTTGTACACCTTTGTACACCAGCTTTGTTTAATTGGTTGTATTAGCCTCTCCTGTACTCATTTCCTTACCGGTGGTATCAGTACAGAGGTGTTTATTTTG
The DNA here is from genome assembly GCF_029931775.1 of Euleptes europaea. Lineage (NCBI taxonomy): Eukaryota > Metazoa > Chordata > Lepidosauria > Squamata > Sphaerodactylidae > Euleptes > Euleptes europaea. The sequence goes on from NC_079316.1 coordinate 37,365,752, forward strand.
GTTGCTCAACCTCCAGGTGCTGGCTGAAGATTTCCTGGGATTACAACTGATCTCCAAGTGACAGATAAGTTCATCTGGATAAAATGGTCACTTGAGAAAGTGGACTCTATGGCTTATACCTCATATGGCTGAATTTATGTTACTAATCAAAAGCAGGGGGAGGTGCTGTTCAGCTCAGCAAAGTCTGTGAAGAAGTAGATCTGTGCTGTGGAGTAGAGAAGAGACAACTATTATGAGTCCTCAGACCGGTATGGGATCTCTCAAGGTCCGTGACATTTTGAACAAGATTCAAAGCTTTATTGCCACCTTGCTTGTATCTCAGTCACGACAGGCTAGATGGTCCACTGAAGGGAATGGAGACTCTCGTAACAAGGACATGCTTCAGCCAGCAGGGCTGCAGGACAGGGGTCAAGTGTAAAACCTCATTTGCACCTACTTCTTACAAGGGAAACAGGTTTCAGTTTTTATTACATCTGTAGCTTTCGGGTAAGCTGAGTTGCGCCAGGGGGACAGTTCATCCGGCTATCAATGCCAGCTTTCCTGGCATATTGAATTAGAACAACCCTCTTCACAAGAGTCTAACTAGCTGACCATATTCCTTTCAGTAGGCCACAACTACATTAAACTCAGCTACCAGTGTTTGCTTTTTTAATTTCCTTCAGGCTGCAGCAGTGCCTTTGACTTGCAGAGCAACTGTTCATTTCAATGCCATTTAGACCGGCTACTAGATTTCACCACAGGGTGGCAGTCTCCCCACGGAAGAGGAATGCAATAATATTACTGACTAATCCTTTACTCTCCCAAGATGTTTTGCGTCAATATGAGGGTTGTGTCCTACTGCTAAAAGTTTCATCCTGTGCTAATACAGAGTGTGGTTTTAATGCATTCCATTCGTCCATTGTGCACAAGCTGCAGCCTTCGTGAAAGTCCAGGGAGAGTGGTGGTGGTTATCTTAAGTGGTTAGATGGGTTACACCTCCATCTGCGCTACATTGCTTGACACATGGCTAGCTTATTGTACTTGGTTTACTCTCATTGCTACGGTTTGTGTGTGTTTTTTTAAATCAGGGCTTCTTTGAAGAGGAGGAGGGTAAGGAGTACATCTACAAAGAGCCCAAACTAACAGGCCTGTCTGAGATTTCCCAGAGATTGCTGAAGCTTTATGCAGATAAGTTTGGAGCAGACAATGTGAAAATAATTCAAGACTCCAACAAGGTATGGAAAAAAATAGTCTCCCAACTCCAGACATTTTTGGTTTGTTTCTAGGCACAGGGCTGCATAGGGAACACAGGATGGTATTCCTAGAATCTTCCACAGGAATTTAGATTGTACTTTTTCAACATCCTGATTGAAAGCGTAGATCCAAATTGGAATTCCATATAGAAGTTGGGAAGGTAGCTTATCATTGAAGACCCTAAGAACAGCTGGAGTCTCCCATCTCCAAACTCAATCTGTTTGGACAGTTCTCATACACAAGTCCAATTGAAATGAATGGAAGCTGTACAAAAATGTGATAGAAGCCCCCCCCCTTTTTTTTTTTTTTTACTGAATTGAGGAACTGCCATCAAAAAAGACCTTCCTTGGGGATTTGTGTCCCTCTCCCTCTACTGTGAAGGGGCTTCTTGCATGATATCTGGTACTCAATATAGAGTACCCAAGTAGAATGGTATGTGCACCTGTCCACATCAGTATTTAATAGTATTCAGCATTCAAGTTCTAAGTGGTTTTGTTTCATTCCAAACAGGTTAATCCCAAAGACTTAGATCCAAAGTATGCCTATATCCAAGTGACCTACGTCACACCTTTCTTTGAGGAGAAAGAAGCCGAAGAGCGGAAGACTGACTTTGAAATGCATCATAACATCAACCGCTTTGTTTTTGAAACCCCATTCACACTGTCGGGAAAGAAGCATGGAGGGGTAGAAGAGCAATGCAAGAGGCGAACCATCCTGACAAGTACGCATGTTGCTGCATTATTTAGTGTGCTGAGAAGTGACTGAAGGTTAGCTTTGGAATTGTCAGAGGTTATGTTCAGGGTTCATTTCGGAACTCACGGCACACTCCTCCGCTCTCTTGTCAAGAAGAAAACCCCATTGACTACAGTGTGACTTACTTCTGAATAAGCCTGCATAAGATTGTGCTGTCAGTCAACTATCTAGACATTTTTATACAGAACATCTTGTCTTGACCAAAAGTTATTTATTGTGTGTGTGTGGAGGGGGGGGGATAATTCATTAAGCAAGGCTTTTTAAAAACTCATTCATTTTTGGGAAGATCATTGAGATTCCTTTGCAATTCATCACATTTCTTCATTTGCTTTATAATTCATAGGAGAATTAATGAATTATAAATGCCAGACTTCAAAATAGGAAGGACATAATTCTTATACTTCAAGAATATGAAAAACTCAGATGTATGGCACTTTAGTCCATATTAATTTTATCAATGTTCAGAACAGAAAAAAATATATAGAAAGTTCATCATGGATTTGTTGCCTGGGTGAATCTTAGATTTCTTGCAGTTATATGTGTGAGGTTAATATGCTGTCTCTTTCATAGAGTGAACACTGTGGTAGGGGAATTTTCCTTAAATTGGTGTCTCTCTCTCTCTCTCTCTCTTTGAGTGCAGCCAGCCATTTATTTCCTTACGTGAAGAAGAGAATACAAGTCATAAGCCAAGTGAGCACAGAACTGAATCCCATCGAAGTAGCGATTGATGAGATGTCTAAAAAGATTTCAGAACTCAACCAGCTGTGCGCAATGGAAGAAGTGGATATGATTAGGCTACAGCTGAAACTGCAAGGGAGTGTCAGTGTCAAGGTGAATATGGCTCGATCCTCCATTGGGGTTTAATGTTTTTGACAATTCACAGTATAGAACAAAATCCCCCTTATTCCCCCCTCCCCCCCAAAAAAAACCCTATATGTTGTTATTCAGTTTTCTACTAAGAAAGGGTGCCTTTTTGCAATCCCTGGGCCGTATGCTGCCTTAAACACATCATCTGCTTTATAGCCTGAGACTGAAATGTTCAGCTGTCTTCACCATCTGAAGTGAGTCTGGTATGTAGCAGAGTTCATACTTCGTGGCAGGGTAGGACTATCAAAAGGTTCAGCTGGTGAATCAGTTGTCATTGCAAGAGTGCACTGAAGTCTTTGTTGACACTGAAAAACCGATGGTAGACCTCAAAAGGTCTGTTCATAGCACAGCAGATCTGACCTTCAAATATGGGAACTGTTCACATGAACTTATAAAGGTGTCTCATACCTTTGGTCCCATGACCAGAATGGCCTTTCCCAGCATCTGCTATCTGGAGATGCTAGGGACTGAACTTGGAACCTTCTGTGTGCAACGTATATGCTCTGCCACGGAGCCGCAGCTCTTCTTTTGCTTTGTCCTTCATTATAATGTTTTATCTGACAGGTCAATGCAGGACCAATGGCATATGCTCGAGCTTTCCTTGAGGAAACCAATGCTAAGAAATATCCAGACAACCAAGTTAAACTTCTGAAGGAAATCTTCAGGTAAGGCTTCTTGTTCCAGAGATGGCAAGACATTTGCAGCACAATCCAAAGCAGAGTTACACCCTTCTAAGGTGAATGAAGTCAGTGGGCTTACAACAATGTGATTCTGTTTAGGATTGCATTTCAGATGGTAAATAAGGAGGTGAAAAGGAAGTTCTTTGTCTTTAAGACAAATTCTAATGAAGAAGTAGGCTGTAATATCAGAATCACACTTTTTATTCACATGGGAGGGGCGGGAATCTGCGTGTTTCCATTGTAATTATCCTGATTTAATCCATAATTAGATAAGAAATGAGTTTTCTGGCTTCATTGACTGGACATTATAGATTTGATGTATTCTGTGCTGTGTAGGCAGTTTGCAGAAGCCTGTGGACAAGCCCTTGAAGTCAACGAGCGCCTTATTAAGGAGGACCAGTTAGAATATCAGGAAGAAATGAAATCTCATTACAAGGATATGCTCAACGAGCTTTCTGAAGTTATGAATGAACAGGTTTGACATTCTGATTTAACCTTTCATACCTAGTTTCTTAACCTCATTTCTCTGATGCCAAATATGCACATGTTTTTGGGTGACTCCAGAAAAAAGTCTAGCAGATCAGTCAATCTTTCAATGAGAATCTCACTCCAATTCACGTAAGATCAACTAAGAGTGGAGAGGGGAGACACCACAGGTCTGATAGAAAAACAAACCTGGACTTTCTATCATGCTCCACAACATGTTTTCCTTCCCTGCTGTCTCCCCACCTTTGCATGTACACAGACACATGCCCCCCCATTTTGTCTTTTTCTTTTTCTCCTTTTAAACATTCTGCCTTGTAAACTTGAAAGGTTGCTCACTACTTTACACCTTTCTAATTGGAATTGATCAGGAAAGTATTCAAGGACCCTTTTCAGCATTAAAGTCATTTTAAAAGTGCCCTATCCTGGAGTTAAAAGAGTTCAGAATTACTTATACTGTTGATGATACAAATACCCAGAGCCACAAGCTTGGGCACATTAAATCCTCTGAAATGTACATTTCACATATATTTTTTATTTTAAACATGATTTATTTCTTTTAGCCTTGCTACTATTATTAAGTCACAAAATATCTCCTACAGTTTACAGTCCTCGTTGCATTAATCATTATTTTGATACCCATATGGGTTGCTTGAGGGGAAAGATGTCTTTGTTCAGCTCAGCCCCCAGTATTCAACCCCTGCAAGACCTATACCACAAGCTGAGTCCTTGCTGATTCTCCAGCAACATGCCACATAAAAATGTGAGCCTAACAGGGTCAGTACAGCTAGTTCAAAGTGTGGCGCTGGCATCAAGTTTCCCTACACTTTAAGTTAGCTTGAACGATTGCAGGAGAAATTCCTGCATACCTTTTGTCACCGTACATACGATCCATTGAACTAAGGAGTACTCTGAAGAACTTGAGGGCAAAATTAAAAAAAAAAACTATTAAAACATTCATAAAGAAGTAATTTGGAAAGTTTTGGTCATTTATTCTAAATTAAGTGGTATAGGCCTAACCGGTACACTGCATTTCTTATGTGTTGTGTCCATCTGAAAGTATTTCACAACCAGTGTCCTTACAGATGGTCTCTGGGACCATGCACTTGTTTGGAGTTGGTAAAATCTCCTTGTGGTGACTTTACTAATCACTTTGAAGGAAGATGTCTGCTTATTGAATGAAGGAACCCTCCCGTGATGAGAGGGCACATTCACTATTCCAAAGCAAACCCATAGCTCAAACCATGTATTAACTGTTCAGCTAATACAGTAAAATCACCTGATAGTGACTTTGTCATGTGAACATGTGACCAGTTTCATGTTTTCTCATGAGGCCATCGGAGTTCAGTGTTTCTCATTTGTGGCATTGTTTGTTTCTCCACTGATAGTGACACCTTCATCAACATGTTTTCTCTCTTTTTCTGGCAGCTCTGTCATGGTCAATGCTTATACAACTTCTCTGCTTCACTGTCTAACATTTCCCTCAATACTATAGCCAAAAGTGGTATGTTGGTTTTCTTTATGTCTAAATGTTATTTTACTGTCCCATTCTCTCACTTGCTAGTATTCCACGTTGATTGACTTCAAACATTTATCAAGGATATTATCTCTAATTTACTGTTGTTTAGCATTAGACTGAAGAGCAATCGTTTCTTTTAAGGAGCATGGAAACTTCATGGATAACTTTGGCCCCTTTTCCCATGTTCAGCTTCTCAGCCTGAATATTTGTTATGAATCCTTGCAATGCATATACTTTTTAAACCTCCTGTAACTAAAAACCACATATATGATGAAAACACATCACACTGGGGCAGGTTCATAGATATTTGCACAGTGACTCAATGCAGATGATCCTCCAAAGTACGTTAAAAAAAAAAAGACGACACAGGCTCACACACAAGCTCTTCCTTCCCCCTCCCTTCTGTTTCACCATGTCAGAGGGATGGAAGGTGGTGTACTGATGCCTTAAATAAACCCTTACCTGCCTGCCCCTCATGTTGTGCACCTGCTTGCATGAGTCCACCCCATGGGCCATCAGCAGACCTCACCCCGCCAATACTCTTGGTGGGCTGTTGCATGGGCAGAGCAGAATTATTTTCCATTTCCTTTTTAGAGCCAACTGTACTTGCTGTAACATCCAAATCAGCAAATTGTGGTTAATATTTCCTTTCCAAACCAGAGACCTGGAACTACCAGAAGATTTCCACTTGCGCTAGGGCCCTTCCACAAGCAGAAATGTGAAAAAAGTCATGCTAGCCCCTTGCACTGTTAAACATAGCATATCCCAAACTATTTTTCCACCTGCTCAAGACATTGTGCCAGCAATTTTTGGGTACTATAATGTATTTATTTACTTCATTTATACCCCACCTTTCTCCCCAATAGGAACCCACAGTGGCTTTACATCACTCTTCTTCCCTCTATTTTATCCTTACAATACACCTGTGAAGTAGATTAGGCTGAGACTGTGTAACTGGCCCAAGGTCACCCAGCAAGCTGACCTGGGAGAATGTTAATTTGATCCTGGGTCTCCCAGATCCTTGTCCAATGCTCTAACCACTACACCACACTGGCTTGTACTTTAAGCTATAAGGCGGAAAGTACTAGGTGTTGTACAAGATATTATACAAGCAGAACTGTGCTAAGTCTGTTTACATTTCCACGTGTGCATCATTGGATCCAAGCCAGAATCCAAAACACTTTTCAAAATATGATTTCTTGATTCTGGTTTGGAGGGATGGTTGATTGGAACATCACAAAAAACTATGGTTAGCATTAATAAGAGAAAGGAAATTAGAAGAGAAAGGGAAGGAGCAAATGAACGAGTGTACACTTCATTTCTGATCTTCTTCCAGGAGCACTTCAAATAAGCTTCAGGAGGGGGGAGGTGTGAATTATCTAGAAACATTCCTTTATCATAGTTTGCTTCCATTTCATCTGGTGGGTACTTAAATCACTAACACAAGGTACCTGCCCATTATGATTCTTGGAAATAAAATTTAGAATGAGTATATTGAATATGCTAAGTCACCACTGACGATATTCCACAAATTTTGGCTTATTTTATCAGTCTTGTGTTTACTGTTTTTAAAAGATCATGTACAAGGAGGATTCTGCAAAGCAACAAGGAGTGGAACAACCTTATTCCCATGCAATCAGTAAAACAATCACCGCCCCACCCGGACCCCCAGTATTCTCAAATACTGACATCTGATGGATGGACTTGCCTTTGAATAGACCAGAAGATAACTTGGAGAAGATTTTGGATGAGAGTTTGGGCAAATCATGAAGAATTAGTAAAAACAAAATGCGATATGTTGTTTTAATTTATTGAACATTTTCAGTGTTATTTTTTATTGCCAGTTTGATTGGGAGGGATGTTATTGCCTTTCCTGGTATTTGCACATTTCCTATGGTTTTTTGCTAAAGCTCAGTCTTTATTAAACCAGACTGAACATGAAATTATCATTGGATATATAGTTTCGCAGCAAGCCTTATGTTTGCTGTAAATGGTAATATAATCTAATAATGAGTCCTAGTATACATATATTTTAAAGGTCAAAAGTGGATGTTTTATAACATTTAAGTATATTGCAATTGTAAATAGAAGATGTGTAAAATATGTCATTTTTACAAAAAGTTTAGTTAATAATTGACATTACTAAAATGTGGATAACATTTCAGATACAGCTATATTAAAATATTTGTCTACATGTAAAAAAATTGTCTAAGTATTTCCTTATGATATCGACTGATGTATTTATTAGCCTTTGAGAAAAAAGCATAGTTGCCCTAGAATCTGGCCCTGCAGAGGCGCTAGCCATAAGACTTTTCCATTGGCTCCTTTCTCCAAGGTATTTTCACCACATTTGCCATTGCCTTTCTTAGCTCACTGTCTGTAATTAGGGGAAATTGTTCCATCATTCACCTCCATAATATATATCATGTTGAATGAAAAATTTGCTTGCAATGAAAATCAGCCTGTGTTTCATTATCAGCTTCTCCCATGTGAGTAAATGAAAGGGACTAGACTTGACAGGATTGAGAACAGCTCTGCTTACCACTGAAGGAAGGTTTTTTTAAAAAAAAAAAAAGTATAGGTCCTTACTAAAACTCAGGGCTTGTGAAAATATTTTTGGCTACTTTTTTCCATTTTTCTGTAAGATCTTCTAGGACAGTGATGGCGAACCTTTTAGAGACCGAGTGCCCAAACTGCAACCCAAAACCCACTTATTTATCGCAAAGTGCCACATGGCAATTTAACCTGAATACTGAGGTTTTAGTTTAGAAAAAACAACACATACATTAACATCTTTTGCCTTAAAAGAAAAACACAATAACAGAGCTTTCAATGATACAAACAACTTTTTATTGAAAGGTAAAAGTTTGCATTTGGCATGCTTTTGAACAATTAATGTTTGTTCAAAGCCCCTAAGCTGGGCGGCGGGGAGTCCAGGGAAGGCACATGTGACGGCTGCTCAACTTACCCGCGCGTGCCCACAGAGTGCCAAGTCCGGCACGCGTGCCATAGGTTTGCCAACACAGTTCTTGGAGTTGCAAAAGTTGTGTTGCTAAGAAGCTATGTTTGTGTTTCTTAAATTTTTCCCGTGGGTCAAAGTCTATCTGGGCTAGTGTTATTTTTATGCTAAGAATAAAATATAGGGTTTTTTTTCCTTCTGTGACTAACCACATCACCCCATTTCCCACTCTCAGATGATATTAATTTGGAGCAGTTGCTTCCTAGTGTATGTGTGATACAGTGGCCTCATGCTCAATGAAGCCGGAAGCAGACACAATCCATACAGCCTTCCAAGCAGGAAGACAACCCAATAGGATGCTACTGCTGGCAGTACATTGTGGTCTCATAGCATTGGTCTGCACAATATGCAATATATATTGTACAACATGCCCTGACCTGGATAGTCCAGGCTAGTCCGATCTCAGCAGCTAAGCAGGGTTGGCCCTGGTTAGTATTTGGATGAGAGACTACCGAGGAATACCAGGGATGCTATGAAGAGGAAGATGCTATGAAGAGGAAGATATCAAAAACTTTTTGACAAGAAACAATGAGCTGTCAGACCATACTACAGGAATACAAGAAGAATCAACAGCCCAAGGAGCAATGGGTAAAGATTGTCATAGACAGGAGACCACTTCAAGAAAGCATACAGATGGCAACAGAAACTCCAGACAGAAGAAAAAGTTTTAAAAGAAAGGTTAAGAAAGCCGGAATACCAATTTGACTCTCAATATGGGAAATGGTGGGGGTAGAGGAAAAATGATATCAACTTAATTTTTTACTTGGGGGTATATAAAGTTTTTTAAGATCTAATCCATTTTATATGACAGAGATGAGTGACTGGAGAAAATTATGTTAATGTGTTTTGTTATGTCTCTGTTTTTATTTTTTAAATGATTTTTTTCCTTTTTTCTCTCTTTATTATTAATATTATATTATTATTGCTCATCGAAATATATTAAATAAGGGGAAAGTATAACATTAAAATAATGACTTATAAGGATTAGAAAATATTAATACAAAGGAGACACCAGATATTTGTAGGGAGGGAGGAAGTCGGTGGGGAAGTCAATTATAATTAATTATATTTAATACTGAAGACATACACCTAATAATTCTTTAATTTTTTATCGAGTCAAAGATTGGTATATAGGATGTATTGTCAAATGAGATGTATAGCAATTATTGAAAAATAATAAAAAATATATATTAAAAAAAAAGAGGCAGGCACTGGCAAACATCTCTTGCCTTGAAAGCCCTACGGGGGTCACCGCAAGTCATCTGCGAGTTGACAGCAATAAAGAATTGCGCAGTGTCTGTGTGGTGACTCAGGCTTAACGTTTGAGCTCACAATTTCTTGTTCTGTTTAATTGAGAGTATAAAGTGCTCAGCAAACAAAGTAATTAAGGATGAAATCCTATGCAAACGTGCCAAGTCAGATCATTGGTCTGTCTAGCTCACCACTGTTGTCTTGGATTAACAGCAGCTCTCAACAATTTTGGGCAAAGAAAGTTGTTTTCCAACACTTGCTGGCCATGACCCCTTAACAGGAGACCTCAAGGTCTGAACCTGGGACCTTCCAGATGTAAAGCAAGTGCTCTACCACTGGGCAAAGGCAGCTCCCCTGAGCACAGCAGGACATTTCTGAGTCAACATGCATGGGGGACAGCTCACTCATCAATCATAACGGGAATCAATTGTTCATATGCTTTAAGTGCAAACAATGCTAATGCTCACTGCTGTGGCCTAGAAGAATCTAATGGTTTGACTTGCATATTGAATTTCCTTCTGTCTGCCAAGTAAGGGAAGTAGTTATATCTTGGGTTGCAATTTATCTGGAGTTCAGCATGCTATTTCCTTGAAAACAGAATCTTCTCTGGACACTTTGGGGCTACTCTTGTGATGCTGGGAAAATGATCGAGGTTTCATTTATAAAATCGAACTTAAAAACACACATACTTCTTCCAATATACAGTGTTGCTTTCCCTCATATTAGGAAGAAGATTAAAATGTAGTGACAGTTTTGGTCAAGCTGCAGGCCAGTCAATCCCTAAAGTAATTACAGCTTGAAACGCCTTTCATTAAATTTGTGTCTTTTGCGCGCAGGCAGCTGCAATATTCTTGAGCTGATGAGATGTTCTGTCATCTTCTAGCAGGATTCATGTTGCAGTGCGGCCAAATTAAATGTGAAGAAGTCATCATTGCCCCTAGATGCAATTTTTATTTAAAAAGACAGACTCTGGTATCAGAGAATATTTACATTCTCTGCAGGCATGCTCAATACATTCCCCAGAACTGACAAAATTCCAGTAGAATTAAGAACTAAGTAGAAGTGGTCTTAAATTCCATCTGACCTGTGGAGTCAGGAAATGGCCTTGGGCCAAGTAACTTTCTCTCATTTTCAGCCCCTCTGTGTAATTAATGACAAACTGAAAAAAGGTTATTAAAGACTGAAAGCCAGCAGGGTTTAGTGGTTAAGAGCAGTGGTTTGGAGTGGTGGACTCTAATCTGGAGAACCGGGTGTGATTCCCCACTCCTCCACATGAGCGACGGATGCTAATCTGGTGAACTGGGTTGGTTTCCCCACTCCTACACATAAGGCTAGCCGGCTGACCTTGGGCTAGTCACACTCTCTCAGCCCCACCTACCTCACAGGGTGTCTGTTGTTGGGAGGGGAGGGGAAGGTGATTGTAAGCCGGGTTGATTCTCCCTTAAGTGGTAGAGAAAGTCGGCATATAAAAACCTCTTCTTCTTTCTGCCTCAGAATGCCTAGAAGGGGGGGGGGGTAAGAAGCCCAACATGACAACCCTACCTTCCCATCCTGATTTAGGAGAAATCATCTTTCTGTATCACCTAAGCCAAGGATGTGCAAGGATTTCATTCAGCATATTCCAAAACTAAATAAAAACATGCTGGGGAGTGGTCCTGGGAGCACCAGCTCAACTTGAGATAAAACTCAACCCACTATTTGGCCACTTAGGGAAATAATGAGGGAGACAAAAGGTGTGGATACCTGTATTTCTGGGGATGCCTGTCTGGGAAGTTGCCCCCAGCTCAAACAAAACCTTACCTGAACTGACATACAACTACTCCCTGGGAGGGCTTTCCATATGGGTAGTCCCTGTGTCCATCTAACAGTCATGGTCCTCTTGTCTGTCTGTCCATACTCATCCAGCTGCTTATATTGGGGAGGGGGGGTTACAACTCAATCAGCAAACCAACCTGGAGATCTTTTTCCAACCTGGAGGGAACCATCCTCCTCCAAATTCCATTTATGTTATGTCAAGAGAGCTTCCAGACTCCACCATCAGCTTCTCTGGAAGATCAGCTGTCTAGGAAGAGGTAGCCTAATTCTGACTTTAGGCGGCTTCTCTCCTATATTTTTAATCCTTATGCTGAACAGGCTGTACCCCTTAATTGCCACACCTCTCCAGATGTTTTGTCAGGCACTACCATAGTTTGCAAAGGTGGGGAGACAGCCATATAGAGACAAAGAAGAGAATAAAAAACAATGGTGCAGTGGGAATATATATTTCTTATATTTCACTCAGAGATCCCTGTGGGTTTTATATATTATTATTTTAGATTTCCTGACACAGTAGTCCTGACACAGTAGTGTAAGGAACCCAGAGTGAAATATAATAATTATATTGTCATTTTTTCTTCTCTGCCTTGACTGCCATGGTTTGTCCAATGAGAAAAGGGAAAGTCAGCACTAAAGCAATTGGGTCTCTTATTAGGGTATTGGGGCTTTTCACGGAGATTAATCTCTCTGTGTCAAAAAAACAATATGCCAAGTACTCCCTCCGGAAGAGCATTAAAAAAATCCCCTTAAATTCCTAGTCAGTTTTCCAATAATTGGCCAGTTTCTAAATTAATAATTTCCAATTGCAGGACATTAATTTAATGCAAAGCTTTAATCTCATCCCCCATGCTCAATTTGCTCCAAAAATTGACATTTAAACAAGGCCATGTTTGAAAGTATAGCATATTCTTCTGCTTCTTTTACTTGGGCTTGATGCCATAGTAGGCTGTCATTTCCTTGGAAATGGAAATGCTAAGGGGGGGGGGATATGCTTTTTTCCTTCCTTGCTTCTTTTTTCAGAACAGTGAGATGAGGCGAGATAGCACAAAACAGGTACTCTCTAGAGAGCTTTTGGTCATGCAATCAAAAATGAACAACAAAACAACACTTAGCTTGCTATTCACTTTTTCTGCCTTCCTTGGTCAGTTACCTCGGGAACCTTTATTCAGTTGTGTTCTGGCCCGCTATACTGGGAAGGCCGGGTTGAGGCTTTCTGCTTAGGAGGGTTTTAATATATCAGGACACATGTTGTATATGCAAACATAAAGCTAAGTCATGCCCTAGTTTTCTCTCCCTAGAGTGCCTTCTGACTTTCTAAACCAGTATAAAGCCCCTGGGGTTAGATCAGCCTGTAATTACTCTGGAGTACAACAGAATGTCACTCTGAACTTTCATTCATAGGGTCGCCATGAGTCGGAAGCGACTTGACGGCACTTAACACACACAACAGAATGGAGCTGCCAGAGACTTCTGAGAATGATCTCAGAGTATACATAGTTTCATATAGCTCTGTCATGATCCATGCTAGCTATCCCAGGTTACAACATTGTGGTGGTGTCAGACTATACACACAAATTCTAGAGGGCTAGCCATGTTAGTTGTTTTCAGTCAAAATAATAAAGCCTCATAAGAACTAACAAATTCATTGCCATATAAGCTTTGATTAGCCAGAGACCAAACTGAACTGTCTCTCGGGCAGTAGTACTCACTCTGTGTTTTTTTTTAAAGATCCCCATTACTAAGTTACCATCTATCAAAAGAGCCACATTTACTTCTATTCCTGACATGAGGCCAGCACCTAAGGGAGGCTCGCAGCATACTTGTTCCTTCAGGAGCATCTCTTTCAAGGTGGGACCCATCTGTCATCTTTAAGCCATGCCAGGCAAGGGCTTTGGCCATTTTCCTAAAATAGGGGCAGGCGACACATTGGGGAACAGTGGTCAGAAGAGTCTTCATTAGGGTTGCCAAACTCCAGGTACTAGCTGGAGATCTCCTGCTATTTCAGCTGATCTCCAGCCGACAGAGATCAGGTCACCTGGAGAAAATGGCTGCTTTGGCAATTGGACTCTATGGCATTGAAGTCCCTCTCCTCCCCAAACCCCACCCTCCTCAGACTCCACCCCCAAAACCTCCCACGTTCGGTGGCAAAGTGGGACCTGTCAACCCTAGTCTTCATGGTATTTCAAAGAGCTACATTTGGGTCCCAGCCACTGAATGAGTATCACTGCTTTAGGGAAATGGACACAAATCAGACATTAAAAAGGGAAACATTCAAAAACCAAACATTCAGAAACATTGCAACCTCTTGGGGCCTTCAATAACACTCCTCTACCAATTCAACAGTTGAGAGTGGTCCACACCTACTCTAAGTGGATCATTCATTCTTTTAACTGGTAGTTTCAAGTGAGGAGCTGTGCTGGTATGCACAATAAGAACCTTCAGAAGTTTATAGCTATACTGTTCCAAACCACTAAACCAGGGCTGGCTCAACCATTAGGCAAACCTAGGCGATTGCCTAGGATGCCAGATTTTTAAAGATGCCAAAAAGGTAAGAGGAGTCTCCTCTACTGACTTGAAGGAAAGCTGGGCAGTAACTAGCTCCTAGAATCTTCATATTTGTTGACTTTTCTGTCTGTCAAATGGGGATGCTAAAGTCATAGTTGGACTTGGGGGTATAAACGAACAAAAACAGACAAACAGAAATCTTGGGCCAGACCTGCACTAAATCTGATAGTGTGTGTGTGTATACTCTTTCTGAAATCTTTCTATGTTTAGCCTGATATTATAAACAGGATAAGGACCTCAATGGGGTACAATGCCTTAGAGTCCACTCTCCAACACATCCATTTTCTCCAGGGGAACTGATCTCTTTAGTTTGGAGATGAACTGTTATTCCTATATTCCTATTTCTCTAGCACCTTTACTCAAGAAGCTTACTGATCATTTATAAAGTGCTGGTGCAAAGGCTCCTTGGGGTCATAGGCACGCACAATTCAACCATCTAGGCAAATGAGACAGAATGAGGGGAAAACAATTTGCTACTTTTCATCTGCAAACAACTTAATCTCACTAGCATCCTAAGCACTAGAACCCTTGTCATAATGAAAGGTTTTCAACAGGTAGGCCAAACAGATATAGTTAGAAGAAACTCTGCTGATTCTGTTAAGAAATTATTTATGCCTTAGTTGGTGTCATCCCAACACCCCTAAAGGAGTTAAGAGTTATGAATATTTTATGTTTAATCACATCTTCAGTGATACCAAACCGCAAGCAAAGTTTTAAATTTCAATTAGAGGAAGATGCATTTAATGTCTAATTGGAATCATTCGCTGCCGAGTAATTGTGTCTTAATGTTCACTGAGGACATTTTTATTAAGTACCATTGATCTCAGTGTGTGGGCGGGGAGGGGGGGAATCTAGGTAATATAGGAATGAGAAAATGAGCATTCAACCACAGTCATAGTTAGTACCACGCTTTTCACATGCTCAGGCATTTAAAGTTCTTGCCAGAATTATACAACATCCGCCTCCCAGTTCCAAAAAGCACCAGGGGTTATGCTGTATATCATTTGGCTAGGGGGAAAAACTTCAACAGCCCAGGACCACTGGAAATGCCATAACAAGCCTGGTAGTACGGTTGCCAACATGCCTGGAGAAAAATGTCCTGCCCCTTTAATAAAAGCTTAATGTGTAGAAATGGGAAGCCGAAGCTTTTCATGGCATGCAGGTAAACCGCATCACCTGGTAAATAAAATGGCATTGAGCTCTTATTTAAAGAGACTCAAAATTTTTCGTCACACTGGTTGGAAACCCCATGCACAGCCACCGGGCAATGCAGCATGTTCCACAGCAGAGGTGAAACCTAGCCAGGGTCATACAAGGAGTGGCCGTAGGGTTGCCAGGTCCCTCTTCGCCACCGGCTGGAGATTTTTGGGGCACAGCCTGAGGAGGGTGAGGCTTGGGGAGGGGAGGAACTTCAATGCCATAGAGTTCAATTGCCAAAGCGGCCATTTTTCTCCAGGCGATCTGATCTCTATCGGCTGGAGATCAGTTGAATTAGCAGGAGATCTCCTGCTACTACCTGGCAATTGGCAACCCTAAGTGGCCCTCACCCAGTGCAAGATGGGCAGGAGCCATCAATGATGCTGGACGCCAGCTGCCTGAGCCCCAGATGAGGCAGGTGCCAGCAGAAACAGGCAACTGCTTTTCTTTTCTTTCCCCCCCCTGCCTTTGAAGAGGAAGGGCTGTGGACAGTTACTCCCGCCTCCAAGCATAGGGCTTGGGGCAGCTGCCCTGTTGCCCATTGACTAAGACTACCCCTGCACATGGCAGCATACTGAGAGGCTCACACAAGTATGTATGCACGAGCAGCACAAGCAGTGCATTGATGCTTGTGCGTATTTCTGGGCAGGGCCAATAAGTTCACTAGGTGCAGAATTTGACAAAGTCCTGCTTCTGCTGAAGGAAGATAAGAATCTCCAGCCTTCACAATTTCTTTTCCACCCTCTAGAGAATTTGAAGGTTGAAAAATCCTTCAGTAGTCCCTGTTAAATTATTCAATGTGCTGCTCCCCATCCAGTCAGAAGGGCTGTTTAAATAATCCATTCAGCTGAGAATGCAGAGCTAAATAAATTGTGCTTCATGTCTCGGCTCTCTCTGTTACCAGCCATAAACAAGGAGCTGCCGTGGTTGTTCATTAACGTCAGAGAGCAGCATGTGCTCTGCTGCTTTGGAACAACTGGTTGCCTCAGGAAACATACAATTAAAGTTCTTTATTACCAAAACTTGTATTCACGGTCTACAACTATTCCATAGCACACATGGGGTGGGAGGGGGTCCCTATTTTTCCATGAGGGTAGTTTTTAGATTAGACACTGCTGAATCAGGCTTTGGATGTAGTGGTTACAGTGTCAGATGAGACTCCCGGGGGACTCACATTTGAATTCCTGCTGTGCCATGGAAGCTTGCTGGGTGACCTTGGGCCAGTTTCTTTCTCTTTCCATCTGGAAAATGGCAGCTGTGGAGGGTGTTCTCTATGCCATCACATCCCTGCTGAGCTCCCACCCCTCCTCAAACTCTACCCTCCTCAGGCTCTACCCACAAATCTTCAAAAAGTTCCCAGTCTGGCACTGGCAACACTAGCCTGGCCTACCTCAAAAGGTTATTGTGAGGATTCAATGGAAATAATGTTGTAATCGGCTTTGAGTTCCCCTTGGCGAGAAAAGCAAAGTATAAATGCAATTCCATTGCTCATTGGATGCAGTATCGTTGCCGTGGACCTAACCGTGTGTGTCTGAAGGTGTTAATTGTTGGATTTAGTGCTGGGGCCTAGTTTGATTGGCAGGGGGCTCTGTGCTCCTGTGGAGTCGGCCCCGCCCTTCAGGTGGCAGTTAACTGTCAACTGTCATTCACTCAAGATTCACTCAGCACTCTCTAAGTCTCTCTAAGCATAACTCTCTGTTAGCTCTCTGCCTCCCACTCAAGAAGAACTAACAATATTTCAGTTCATATGACAAAAGTAGTACAAACCTCTTAAGAAAATGTTGTTTATTTACAGAACCTTATAATCTTTTATTAAATACAGTTTTCTTTATTTCTCAATACATGTGCTGTTAATATTCCTCCACATAGCTTTTGGCTGTTTTTAACTCTGCTGACTTACACAGGTGGTGTATCCTGCAACAAGTGAGTGCTGGGATATTGCCCCACATAAGGGACTGGATTAATTGGATGCAGTATCGTTGTTGCAGTGGACTTAACTGTGTGTGTCTGTAGGTGTTAATCATATGTACAAACAGAGAAGTCACAAGGGTCACTTTAAAGAAAATCAGAAAAGATGTGTCCCCCAGTCCTGGTGAGAGGAGGTGTGCAGCAGAAAAACTGCAAAGCATACAGGTTACATGGAGAGAAGAAAATTTTACATACCGTATATACTCGGGTATAAGCCGACCCGAGTATAAGCCGACCCCCCAAATTTGAGGCCAGAAAAGGGAATTTCTTATTGACCCGCGTATAAGCCGAGGGTCAATAAGAAATTCCCTTTACCGGCAATGCTGCGCTCTAAAATGGCGGCCGCCATTTTAGAGCGCAGGGCCCCTGCCCCAGGTCGCCCTCCCGCCGGCCTCCCAGGCCCTCCCGCCCCACCCCGCCCCACCCCACCCCAACCCCAGTGCCATCCAAGGGGGGGAGGGGGAAGAGCCCCTGAACCCCCTACTTACCGGGAGACGCGGCGAATCGGCGGCGTGGCCTTCCTGGGCCGGCAGGAGGCCTTTCCAGGCCCCTGCCGGCCGGAGGAAGGCGCTTGGGCGCGTGGGTGGCGGCGGCGCAGCCGGCAGGGGCCTCCTGCCGGCCCAGGAAGGTCCCTGCCGGCAGAAGAAAGGCGCCCAGGCGCCTGGGCGGCGGCGGAGCAGCCGGCAGAGACCTCCTGCCGGCCCCTCCAGGACCCTGCCGGCAGGAGAAAGACGCTTGGGCGCGTGGGTGGCGGCGGCGCAGCCGGCAGGGGCCTCCTGCCGGCCCAGGAAGCTCCTTGCCGGCAGAAGAAAGGCGCCCGGGCGCCTGGGCGGCGGCGGAGCAGCCGGCAGGAACCTCCTGCCGGCCCCTCCAGGCCCCTGCCGGCAGGAGAAAGGCTCCCGGGCGAGGCTGCGAGCGGTAAGTTCCTCCCTCCCTCCTCCCTCCTCCCCCCTCCCCTCTCCTACCGAATTGACCCGTGTATAAGCCGAGTTCGGCTTTTTCAGCCCTTTTTTTGGGCTGAAAAACTCGGCTTATACACGAGTATATACGGTAAGTATCCCCAGGATAGAATGAAATAATATAAAAAATAATTTAAATGTTCATGGAGTTGTGAAAAACATAACTAGTAGATAAAAGCACAAAACAGCCTTGAACCAAGATACTTAAAGAACCACTTGTTCCTCCTACATGAGGCTTTCCAAAAATTGATCTAAACTGGAAGGCAGAGTCACCTGAGATAGTTATTCCTTTGACTTATGACAGTCTTGTAGGTGCCAAGCCAACACTTTTGGTAACTTTTTAAAAGTTTAATTTTATGTTTAGTAAAAGTCTAAAGACACTGACCTGGATGGCCCAGGCTAGCCTGATCTTCAGGTATTGGGAGCTAAGCAGAGTTAATCGCTGGTTAGTATTTGGATGGGAGACCACCAAGGAATACCAGAGTTGCTGTGCAGAGGAAAGCACTGGCAAACCACCTCTGTTAGTCTTTTGCCTTGAAAACCACATAAGGGCTCACCATAAACTGGCTGTGACTTGACAGCACTTTATACACACACAAAGGCCTAAAGTATTCAGTGAGTAATTAAATTTTCCACAATTCACTGCTAGTCGTCATAGTCATGGCCACCAGCACAGATGACCTGGAGAGGGAATTAGACAGATTAATGTAAAACAGGTCCCTCAATGGCTATGAGCCAAGGTGAGTAAAGGGAACCTCCATATACAGAGGCAACAAACCTCTGAATATCACTGAGAGGACTTTGGCCCCCTACGCCCCGTTTGTCAGCCCTCCAGGGCAACGGGTTTGGCCATTGTGTGAAACAGGATGCTGCGCTAAATCAGCCAATGGTCTGATCCTGCAGGCTCTTTGCATTTTCTTATGAATGACTGGTTTGTTTGTTTTATTACTATTTTGATATATTGATGCCTCCTTGGTCATTATTTTATAGAGTGTGGGTTTTATCAGTTAGCTGCCTAGAAAAACCATTTGAGGTGAGGTATACATTTTTCAAACAAATAACAACATGCAAGAAGGAACCTAAAGGTTAATCAGAAAAGATCAGTGTAAATATTTGCCCAAATATGCAAGAACACTGAATTACTGGCATCTTTCTGTAAATTCGTCTCATGCACCCACACATACGGGGCCAGGCTGTGATTTTTCTTCTTCTTTGTTACTTCGAAGGCGTTGAAATGTTTCCGTGTGGCCTCCTCTTGCTTCTCCTTTGGACGCCACTCGAAAGGCTGCTCACGTCAGCCGTGGTTGGCGGCTGCTGTCAGAGTCGTCCCGTGCCTTCTCTCTCACCCCCATTCTCCTGTCATGCCTGTGCTCTCCACTTAAAACATCAGTGAGACAGTGCTGACTGACGCAGGCTTTCAATTACACGCTGAAACTCACCCGGTAAGACCAATGAACGCACTAGAGGCTTCAGCTCAGTTGAGGAAAATACTTCTTTCTCGCAGGGCCACAGCTATTTTGGGAAGTGGCTTTCCAAGCATTTTTGAAATTTGTAGGAAGTAATCACTGAGCCAAGCAACCATTAAACATTAAGAGGCGAGGGCATTCATCCGAGTTTTCCCTCCATTTTTCTCCACTTCTGTTGCCAGGCCCATTAATTCCAGTATAAGAATCAGTTGTTGCCCTGTTGGGGGAATTGGAAGAGTTATGGTTGCCAACTCCAACTTAGGAAATTCCTGGAGACTTGGGGCAGTGCCTGGGAAGCCTGAGTTTGAGGGGGGAAAGGAGCTCAGCAGGGGTGTGATGCCATACAGCCTGCCCTCTGAAGTTGTCATTTTCTCCAGGGGAAATGATCTCTGTAGGCTCGAGATTAGCCGCAATTCCAGGAGAACTCCAGTCCACATCTGGAGATTGGTAACCCTAGGAAGAGCCAAGGCAGCTCTTGGTATGTTTGTGGAATATCTGCAGATGTAGAACAGAGAGAACCGCCTGTTTAATGGACATTATTGGTAGGGTTGCCAATTGGTAGGTACTAGCTGGAGATCTCCTGCTATTACAACTGATCTCCAGCCGATAAAGATCAGTTCACCTGGAGAAAATGGCTGCTTTGGCAATTGGACTATGGCATTGAAGTCCCTCCCCTTCCCAAACCAATCCCTCCTCAAGCTCCACCCAAAAACCTTCTGCTGGTGGCAAAGAGGGACCTGGCAACCCTAGTCAGCCAGCAGACTTCATGTGTAGGAGAGGGGAAACAAACCAGGTTCACCAGTTTAGAGTCCACTGCTGATGTGGAGGAATGGGGAATCAATTCCGGTTCTCCAGATTAGAACCCACAGCTCTTAATAGGGTTACCAATCTCCATGTACTTGTTATTATGAGTATGCCAGGTGCCTTATAACTTTGTATTTTATAAGAGTATATATTTATTGTTGTCTGGCTGGTGCCGTATCAATAAACATTTACATTATATTTACAACCTCCAGGTAGTAACTGGAGATCTCCTTCTATTACAACTGATCTCCAGCCAACAGAGATCAGTTCCCCTGGAGAAAATGGCTGCGTTGGCAATTGGACTCTATGGCATTGAAGTCCCTCCCCTCCCCAAACCCCGCCCTCCTCAGGCTCCACCCCAAAAACCTCCTGCTGGTGGCAAAGAGGGACCTGGCAACCCTAATTATTGGGGAGAATTAAACAGAGAGGTGGGGAGGGCTTTTAGGTTCCTGTTTTCCACAGTTAAGCAGTCCAAGCTCTCATAGGGCTGTCGATTCGGTCCATCCCGAACCGAAAAACAGCCGAATTTTCCCCGATTCGGCAGTTTCTAGTTCGGATGGAATCGAATTCAAAAAAGGCGGGAAAACAACGAGCTGAATTCGGCAAGTTCGGGGTAATCGCCGAATAAATTCAGCAAATTCGGGGGTTCCGAATCAGCAGCATAACCATAAAGGCATTATAAACACATTTGCGCCTTTCCGCGGCTCTTGGGGGCATGTTTGGAGGTAGAGGTTCCAAAATTTGAGTGCAGCTTGAGGGGACCCTTCCTTCAAGAACCCCCAAGTTTTGTGAAGATTGGGTCAGGGGGTCCTGAGTTATGGGGCCCGGAAGGGGTCCCCTCAAAATCGCCCACAAGAATAAAGGCATTAAAAACACATTTGCACCTTTCCTCTGCTCCGGGGGGCATTTTTGGAGGTAGAGGCCCCAAAATTTCAGCGTAGCTTGAGGTGGCCCTTCTTGCAAGAACCCCCAAGTTTGGTGACGATTGGGGCAGGGGGTCCCGAGTTATGGGGCCCGGAAGGGGTCCCCCTCCCATCTGCCCATTACAGCCTTTAAAAACACATTCGAGTTGGGCCGTACCATTACCCCGGACCGGGGGTCTGGTCTGGTGGTTGCCTCGGCAGTTGGGCCATACCATTACCCTGACCTGGGGGTCTGGTTGCCTCAGCAGTTGGGCTGTACCATTACCCCGGCCTGGGGGTCTGATTAAAAGGCAATTAATCCCGAGTTATGGGGTCCCCCCCCATCCACCCATTGGAATGAATGGGAGCAGGCAATCCTTAATGTGCATCTAGAGAGCGGCAAATCCAAGGCAAAAACCTCCCGTGCCAGAGAGTATGTGTGTGTCTGCTAGAATCGTATTGGATTACTCCTGAGTCCTCCCAGTCCCTGCTCCTGATAGAAGAGATGAAGACATCGACAGTAAGACCCAGTTGGGGGCTTTTCTCTATAATTTTCTATAATTTTTTTCCTGTGGGTGTATGTGGGGGGGAGATTCTGTGTGTGTGTGTGTGTGTGTGTGTGTGTGTGTGTGTGTGTGTGAGGGGGGAAGCCAAAGGGGGGTGAGTTTACCTGTTCTGCTGGGGGGTGGGCTTGATTGCCTCTGTGTGGGACTGTGCTTTCTACTGTTTTCACCGCTTGCCAACTTCATGTGGAGTTAACTGTGGGTCAGTGAGTCTCTCTCTGGCTGGTTCCTATTGTTTCCAATGGGCTGTGCAGCCGCTCCTGTTGTTTCAAATGGGCTAGCCTGTCTAGGGCTGTTGAATTTAAAAAAAATCGGTATAGTTCGGATTCGGCCAAATTCGGCCCATTTAGATTCGGGATGTGCCGAAGTCCGAACTCCCCCACTTCGGATCCGTTCAATTCGGCGGGAATTCAAAGTTCGTAAAAAAAAATTGGCCGAATAAAGCCATTAAAAACACAATCGCGCCTTTCCGCGGCTCTGGGGGGGGCATTTTTGGGGTTAGAGGTCCCAAACTTTCAGCAGAGCTTCAAAGGACGTTTATTGAAAGACTCCCCAAGTTTTGTAAAGATTGGGTCAGGGGGGGCTGAGATATGGGCCCTGAAAGGGGTCCCCCCACCCTTAATGTGCATCTCTCAGCAGAGCTTGCCGCCCACGCACAAAGCTCCCAGCCCCGACAACAGTTTGCAAAGCAACTCAACCTTGTAAAACAACACCTTTGCAACAGGGAAAAACCAGAAAACACACAACTGAAACCTCCCCCCTCAAACCAGGGAGCGAGAGACTCGAGGGGGAACACACACCCCAGGCAGAACCGACGAAAGCCCCCTTTGGCTTCCCCCCCACCCACAGAAACTGCTCCCTCCCCACACAAACACAGACTCTGCTTTCCCCCACACACACACACATACACAGGAGAAAAATTATAGATTAAAGCCCCCAAAGGGGTCTTACTGTGGCTGTCTTCTGTTCCTTCAGGAGGGGCTGGGGAGGACTTGTAATCCAAGATGATTCCAATTAGGCACGGGACGTTTTGCTCTGGAGAAGATGCACACAGGATCGGCTCGCTGATCCATTCATCCCAATAGGGAAAAGGGGAAAGGGGAAAGGGGAAAGCCCATATCTCGGGACCCCCTGACCCAATGTTCACAAAAATTGGGTGGTCTCTTAAGAACACTGATCTGAAACTCCGCTCAAAGTTTGGGATCTGCACCCCAAAAAATGTGCCCCCTGCAGCCACGGAAAGAGAAAAGGGGGAGGCGATATTTCTGCCCCCACTGAACCCATCTTTACAAAACTTGGGTGGTATCTTAAGAATAACTGTCTGAAGCTATGCTAAAAGTTTGGGGGCTATATCCCCAAAAAAGCGCCCCCTGCAGCCACATAAATGGAAAAGGGGGGGAGGGAAAAGGGGGAGAGCCCATATCTCGAGACCCCCTGACCCAATGTTTACAAAACTTGGGGGGTATCTTAAGAAGCTTCATCTGAAGCTCCACTGAAAGTTTGGGGTCTGTACCCCCAAAAATGCGCCCCCTGCAGCCATGGAAAGAAAAAAGGGGGGAGCCCGTATCTCGGGACCCCCTGACCCAATGTTTACAAAACTTGGGGGTATCTTAAGAAGCTTCATCTGAAGCTCCAGTGAAAGTTTTGTGTCTGTACCCCCAAAAATACGCCCCCTGCAGCCACAGAAAGGAGCAAATGTGCACAAGCACCCCACACACACACACACGAGGATTTCGCTCACTCTCTCTCTCTCCCTGGCCGGGCCGCACATCAGCTGATTCCTCCAGTACTCAATCCTGACTGATTGGCCAGAAGAAGACCCAGCTTGCCCACCGATTGGCCGGGGGAGGAGAATGCTGCTTACTGACGGTTATGCTGCTTACTGACGGCCGAATTTGCCGAATGTATTCGCGAACTCCCGAACTCGCTGAATTCGGCCCCCCCGGTTGCCCGCCAGTTTTGAGTTCGGTTCCTCCCGAACTAAAAACCACCGAATCAGGGGAAATTCAGCTGATTTTCAGTTCGGGCCGAACCGAATTGACAGCCCTAAGCCTGTCATTCGTTTTAGTACATCCCCTGTAATGTATTTTAGTGGAGCCAATGCAAGTCAACCGACATTCCCCTCTCCCATTATCTTCAATGGGCTTGGCAGCCTCTCCCATTGCTTCCAATGGGCTGACTTGTCATTCGTTTTAGTACATCCCTTTTAATGGCTTTATTCCAATGGGCAGATGGGGGGACCCCTTCCGGGCCCCATAACTCGAGGCCCCCTGACCCAATCTTCACAAAACTTGGGGGTTCTTGCAAGAAGGCTTCCCTTAAGGTACGCTGAGATTTTGGGATCTCTACCTCCAAACATGCCCCCTCAGAGCCACAGAAAGGTGTGAATGTGTTTTTAATGCCTTTATTCCTGTGGGCGATTTTGGGGGGGACCCCTTCCGGGCCCCATCTTGGGACCCCCTGACCCAATCTTTACAAAATTTGGGGATTCTTGCAAGAAGGGTCCCCTCAAGCTATACAGAAATTTTGGGACCTCTACCTCCAAACATGCCCCCCAGAGCCACGGAAAGGTGTGAATGTGTTTTTAATGCCTTTATTCCTGTGAGCGATTTTGTGGGGGACCCCTTCCGGGCCCCATATCTCGGGACTCCCTGACCCAATCTTTACAGAACATGGGGGTTCTTGCAAGAAGGGTCCCCTCAAGCTTCGCTGAAATTTTGGGACCTCTACCTCCAAAAATGCCCCCCGGAGCCGCGGAAAGGCGCGAATGTGTTTTTAATGGCTTTATTTGGCTGAATTTTTTCCCAAACTCTCAACTTGGCGCCGAATTCCATGGATCCGAATCGGGGGAGTTCAGACTTTGGCATTTCCCGAATCAAAACGGGCCAAATTTTGCTGAATCTGAATTTTACCGAATTTTTTTTTCAACAGCCTTAGTCTCTCATTTTGAAATCCAGGTAGTGAGACATTTGCATTGGGCTGCCACCTTTTTTCCTTGTTAACAATGGCAAAGCTGTAAACATTTAATACGTCCTGCTTTTCCCAGCGACTGCACCCCCATGCTGGAAGGGCATTCATTGGTTGAATTTTGCCGCCACATAACTCTGACACAGCCAGACCATCACAGGTTCATTAACTTGTCATCTTCCAACGTTATATACTCCATAAAATGTCAGCAATGCCCTTCCACTCTCTGCATCAGAAAAACATGCCAGTCCCTACACAAAAGAAAAAATGGACATAAATCCGACATTAAAAACCAGTGAGAGAACATTTTAATCTTCCAGGTCATTCCATTGCTGACCTAAGAGTGTTTGTTACTCAAAGTACGGTCCTGAAACATAGAAATTTCAAGAAGAAATTACAATGGAAGATTGCTGAACTTGAGTTAATTCACAAGTGCAGAACAATGGACCCCCATGGCTGA
Source organism: Euleptes europaea (assembly GCF_029931775.1). Classification (NCBI taxonomy): domain Eukaryota; kingdom Metazoa; phylum Chordata; class Lepidosauria; order Squamata; family Sphaerodactylidae; genus Euleptes; species Euleptes europaea. The sequence goes on from NC_079316.1 coordinate 37,391,223, forward strand.
ACAGGGACATAGGATTCTTATCTCGGTACAGATGCTAATTTTCTGTCTCCAAGCATTTCCCCTCTGCTCTAATCATGCATATTGTACCTTTGCACCCTTTACAAGCATGCTTTACAACATCCCTCCCACCTTCTGTCTGGAATAAAAGGACTCAGAGGTCTCCATTTCTACTCGCCTCTGTCAAAGGGAATTTTGACTCTTGAAAGCTTACACCCTGAAGCTCTTGTTGGTCTCTAAGGTGCTGCTGGACTCGCATATAACTGTTTTATTGCAGACCAACGCAGGTAAAGGTCCCCTGTGCAAGCCCCGTGGCGCAGAGTGGTAAGCTGCAGTACTGCAGTCCAAGCTCTGCTCACAACCTGAGTTCGATCCCAATGGAAGTTGGTTTCAGGTAGCGGGCTCAAGGTTGACTCAGCCTTCCATCCTTCCGAGGTCGGTAAAATGAGTACCCAGCTTGCTGGGGGTAAAGGGAAGATGACTGGGGAAGGCACTGGTAAACCACCCCGTAAACAAAGTTTGCCTAGGAAACGTCAGGATGTGACGTCACCCCATGGGTCAGGAATGACCTAGTGCTTGCACAGGGGACCTTTACCTTTTACCTTCAACACAGGTACCCTCTGAAACTGTTTGACACAGAAGTATCCTGCTAAGCAAGGGGTGTGTGACGGATAAGGGGTTAATCTGCAGCAAGAGCTGACAGACCAAGAGTGGGCAGAGCCAGAGAGCTGACACTCTGAGCTCTGAGAGACAGAAAAGCATTCGAAGCTTGGGACCCAGCCTGGATAGAAGGCTGTGAAAGGATTCGAAGCTTGGGACCAGCCAGAGAAGGCTGTGATAGATTGGAAGCTTGGTAGCAAGACTGAGCAGGAGACTGTACTCTGTGAACCTGAGGGTTCTGTTAAAGCCGAAGCTATTGAAACACACAACCTGTGGTAGTGACAGGAGTGAGAATTGGGTTAGAGAGGGTCCATTCTCAGGTCACAAGGGGCATTAGTCTCTGAGGTAGAGCTATTCCGGTAGCAGGGAGGTGTGGAGGATTACAGCCACTGGTGTGGGGTAATCAGAGAAAGAGCTAGGCTGGGGGCAGAGTCTGAGAGTCTGAATCTGAGTAAGCTTGAAACTAAGAACTGAAGTAACTTGAGTGAAGAAAACATCTAAGCTATTTCTCTGAAGTAATCTTGTGTATATAAATCTGGTTCTGAGTTTTCCCTCCAAATTCTGCCTTTCCTTGAAAACCAATCTCTGTGGGTTCTGTTCAATAAACTTCCCTGTTTTGTCTGTTTAAGTTAAAAGCCTCATGTGTCATAATTCTCTCTGAGGTAAATACTGGTGTGGGACTGGAGGAGAAGGGAAATAATCTCCTCACAAGTATACTCAGGCCAACGCTTTTCCCTCAGCATATACAGTCGGGCTGAGAGAGTGGGATATTGAAGTAGTTGAAAGGGGGGTGCATCATAGGGGGGCAGATGGCAATCCTCAGTCTGTGGACATGGAAATTCCATAGCGAGTCATAGAATCATAGAGTTGGAAGGGACCACCAGAGCCATCAAGTCCAACCCCCTGCACAATGCAGGAAATTCACAACTACCTCCCCCCTCCACACCCCTAGTGACCAGAAGATGGCCAAGATGCCCTCCCTCTCATCATCTGCCTAAGGTCACAGAATCAGCATTGCTGACAGATGTCCATCTAACCTCTTCTTAAAAACCTCCAGGGAAGGAGAGCTTACCACCTCCGAGGAAGCCTGTTCCACTGAGGAACCGCTCTAACTGTTAGAAAATTCTTCCTAATATCTAGACGGAAACTCTTTTGATTTAATTTCAACCCGTTGGTTCTGGTCTGACCTTGAGCAATAGAAAACAACTCGGCACCCTCCTCTATATGACAGCCCCTCAAGTACTTGAACGTGGTTATCATATCCCCTCTCAGTCTTCTCCTCTTCAGGCTAAACATACCCAGTTCCTTCAACCTTTCCTCATAAGACTTGGTCTCCAGACCCCTCACCATCTTTGTTGCCCTTCTCTGGATACGTTCCAGCTTGTTTCTTAAATTGTGGTGCCCAAAACTGAACACAGTACTCTAGTTGAGGTCTAACCAGAGCAGAGTAAAGCGATACCATCACTTCGAGTGATCTGGACACTATACTTCTGTTGATGCAGCCCAAGACTGCGTTTGCCTTTTTAGTTACAGCATCACACTGCTGACTCATGTTCAGTGTTTGGTCTACTAAGACCCCAAGATCCTTTTCACACACACTACTGCTTAAACAAGTTCCCCTCAACCTATAATTATGCATTTGATTTTTCCTACCTAAATGCAGAACTTTACATTTGTCTTTGTTGAAGTGCATTTTATTAGTTCTAGCCCATTTCTCCAGCCTGTCAAGATCATCCTGCATCTTGGCTCTGTCTTCTTCTGTATTTGCTACCCCTCCCAATTTAGTATCAGCTGCAAATTTAATAAGCATCCCCTCTATTCCTTCATCCAAATCATTTATAAAGAAGTTGAACCACACAGGGCCCAGCACAGATCCCTGAGGAACTCCACTAGTCACTTCTCTCCAAGTGGACGAGGAACCATTAACTAGCACTCTTTGGGTACAATCTGTCAACCAGTTGCAGATCCATCTAACAATAATAGGATCTAACCCACATTTTCCCAATTTGTCAACTAGAATACTATGTGGAACCTTATCAAAAGCCTTACTGAAATCTAGATAAACTATGTCTACAGCATTCCCCTGATCCAGCAAGGTAGTAACTTTCTCAAAAAAGGAGATAAGATTAGTCTGACATGACTTATTCTTGAGAAACCCATGCTGGCTCTTAGTGATCAGATCCATCCTTTCTAAATGCTCAAGGACGGACTGTTTGATGATTTGTTCGAACACTTTTCCTGGTATAGAAGTATATAGAGTCTGTTTTCTTTCAATATTAAACAGAAAACCTGATGCGTCGACTTACACCATGCAATCCGCCTTGACTCTCAATGAGAAAAGTGAAGTACAAACGTAGTACATTAATTAATTAATTAATTAATACATCATGAGGATGGCTAGAAAACACATTGTAATATCACTGTGGGCTTGGTCTCTGATCACTGTCACTCAACCTGTTATACATGACAGAACAAATGATAATGTGCCTTAATGACTGCGGATACTCCCTTAGTGGGTTTTAAAATGACACTTACAATGCCATCCTAAGCAGAGTTAAACCCTTCTAACACCAATAGGCTTAGAAGGGTATAACTCTGCTCAGGATGGCATTGTAAGTTTTTGATAGTTAGTCAAGGGGTGGAGTCGATTTTCCCTTATAATCTTTCCTGCCTTTATGAAGGAAAGAACCTTAGTTTTTGAAAAGAACATGAGGTTCGAAACCAGAACTGGATGGGCCAGTGTGAGTCCAAAGCCACAGGCCTCTCACAGGTAGTACATTATTGCCCTCCCTGAGGTAAATGAATCCAAGGCAAGGGAAAATGTTACCCAGCAATGGTGACAATTCCATTAAGAGGCTTGGGCCAGATACAATCACCTCACTGATACGGGAGTCTGCGATGTGAAAAGTCGTGGTGCGTCAGAGGCTGGGCCAACCGAATTCTATCCTCAAGTTTCTTTTTGGTTTCCCACCCCCCACAGCAAGAGATCATGTGCTGCTTAAGTGACAACCAGAGAGCTCCCAATTATAGTATCATTTCTGACCTTCTAGGTCACTCTTTCAACAGCCAGCTTCCATTAGCGGCAGCTGAACATCGCTGCCCTTTTGATCTTGGACAGGCCAGTACTGGTTATATTCTTTCCCTTCGAGAAGTTGTTTTTCTGCCCCTCTGTCTAAAGATACACAGGGCAGTATGCAAAGGAATAATGTCTGGAGCACCGTAAACAACAAAAACTCTACACAGAAATCACGCAGGCATCAACAAAAGCATACGGTTAAAAGACAGTATTAGACAGTAATAAAGAAATCTCAAGGGATCTCCCAAAACTGAGCAATGTGCGATCTTGCAGATCTTCCTAAGGAGACTGTACCGTAACAGCAACACCTCAAGCCCAGGACATACCCAAAAAATAATATGGGACCCCACATCCCTTTGCCCCCTGTTGTTGCTAAGAAAGACTGTGGCACAGAAGAAGAGGATGCCTCATGAATGTAGAGTGCGCTACCTAAATGCTTGCTTTCAGCAGCCAGTGACAGCTACTCGGCTACTGGAATCACTAAACAGCCACTTATAGCAATTTGCTATGCCAAGCCAGTACTGCTTTTCTGAAATATAGACAGGACAGTGCTTTGCTGTTTCAATAAAAGCCGAATTGTTTTGCAAATGATCACTCTGCCCCTGGGAATGCACTTACAAATGCAAAGATTTTATTAGAAGTGTTGGATCTAAGTACAGAGGTGCTAAGGTCAGTGGTGTGGCATGAATTCAAGGTTTTATTGAGAATGCAAATTAAACTAATGACTGTAAGCAGCAGTAATTCAGTCACAGGGATGGCCTGCTCCCTGCTCTTAGGGTTGCCAACCTCCAGGTAGTAGCTGCAGAGCTCCTGCTATTACAACTGATCTCCACCCAATAAAGGCAATCCAGGTAACCCTAGTCAGCCAGCAGGCTTCATGTGTAGGAGTGGGGAAACAAACCAGGTTCACCAGTTTAGAGTCCACCGCTCATGTGGAGGAGTGGTGAATCAATTCCGGTTCTCCAGATTAGAATCCAAAGCTCTTAATAGGGTTGCCAACCTCCAGGTACTAGCTGGAGATCTCCTGCTATTACAATTGACCTCCAGCCGATACATATCAGTTCACCTGGAGAAAATGGCCACTTTGGCAATTGGACTCTGTGGCCTTGAAGTTCCCCCTTCCCAAACGCTGGCCTCCTCAGGCTCCACCCCAAAAACCTCCTACCGGTGGCAAAGAGGGACCTGACAACCCAAGCTCTTAACCACTACATCACGCTGGCTGTCACAGGGCCCCAGTAAAACGTATCCCGTCTGCACTCAAAATCCACATGCTGTGCTGGGGCTTTGTTTCCACCTTCACGAAGCTGGTGTTCTATACAACAATTTTGCCTGCTCTCCCATAGGAATCAGTCCAGTAAGAATTAATAATCAAATCAACTAGACGCTAGCGACACCTTTCCATTGAGTTATTCCCTCTTTGTGTAAACCTGTATACTGAGGCACAAGTCTTTTGATTGGCTTGCTTGCATGTCACCATGGTGTTGCAGTCTACACAAGAGAATGCATGAAATGCTTATGAATGATGACTTGGCCCCTTCTGCATTAATTCCAGGGCAGTTGCACCAGGCTGCAAACTAAAGAGTAATATGCAGAATATTTAAAACAGTGCTTGGTAGAAGACGAGCATTGCTAGGCTGGTGCATGCTCTGGGTCATCGGATATTTTACCATAGACTCAGTCACTTGGACTCTGCTCTAACTGGGCCCTTATGTGAGCCTGATATATTGCTGTCAGGAGGAGCGGCTCTCAGTTTGCAGGAAGCTCTGCTTGGCGTGCAGAGAGTCCCAGGTTCAGTCCCTGGCATCTCCAGTTAAAAGGGACTAGGCAGGTAGGTGATGTGGATGACCCCTGCCTGAGACCCTGGAGAGCCGCTGCCGGTCTGAGTGGACAGTGCTGACTTTAATGGACCAAGGGTCTGATTCAGTATAAGGCAGCGTCATGTGTTCATGTGAAGGCTGCCAACTGGAAGAAGGATAAGCAGCAGGCAACTCCCATGCAACTGCATTGAGTAACTGATTTCTTGCAAGAGGACATACAAACACAAGAACAGCAGAGGAACTGAGCCTGCACTGAAAGCCATCTACTTTGGGGTTAGAATTGCCAACCGTCAGGTGGTGGCTGGAGATCTCCCACTATAACAACTGATCTCCAGGTGACAGATCAGTTCACCTGGAGAAAATGGCCGCTTTGGCAATTGAACTCTATGGTATTTAAGTCCCTCCCCTCTGCAAACCCTGCCTTCCTCAGGCTCCACCCCCAAAATCTCCAGGTATTTCCAAGTCAGGAGCTGGCAACCCTAGTTGAGGTCCATAAACTCAAACCTCTTGCTCCTATTCACTTGCAACTTGGGGGCTATTTAGATGAGAAGAAGGGCTGTTTTCTATGCAAATGTGGTGCCATTTTCTTTATAAACAGTTGTCCCAGTCCCTCCAGTATATTCCCCTTTGAAAGTAATGGTCCTAAAACTCCAGATCCAGAAAAACTAAATGATGGATCTACTTTATTCCCATGGTTTAACCCTGCTAAATCAGGTTCATTTTGATAAAGCCCAGAGTTTTGTATCCATGCATGGAGAAACTTGGCAAAAATACCTAGAAGATGAATCATATTTCTTTGTTCAGTGGAAGTAATTAATTTGCTTAATAGCCATTCTGGAACTGTCATGCAAGGTTGCCTGCATTATTGCATATTCCAGAATACAACCAAGAGCACAGGGAGACACATCCCAGCTAATTTATACATTAGTCTTGTTTGAAAATAAAATTTGTCATAAATATACAAACACATACATTTTTGTATCATTTCCTGCTTGGCAAAACAGCATTATTTACATTAGTTCTAGGCTGTGCTCTCAGGCACAACACTCTTAAGGTGGTTTACAAAAACAGAAGTTCAGAGCAGGGTTTCCAGCTCCAGGTTGAGAAATACCTGGAGATTTTTTTTGGGTGGGGGGAGGAGGAGAAGACTTGGGTTTTATATGCTGACTTTCTCTACCACTTAAGGGAGACTTGAACCGGCTTACAATCACCTTCCCTTTCCCTCCCCCAACAGACACCCTGTGAGGTAGGTGGGGCTGAGAGAGCTCTAACAGAGCTGTAACTTGCACAAGGTCATCCAGCTGGCTTCGTGTGTAGGAGTGGGGAAACAAATCCAGTTCACCAGATTAGCCTCCGCCACTCATGTGGAGGAGTGGGGAATTAAACCCGGTTCTCCGGATCAGAGTCCACCACTCCTAACCACTACACCATGCTGGAGTCTGAAGAGGGCAGTGCTTGGGGAGGGGAGGGACGTCTGTGGGGTATAATGCCATAGAAGCTACCTTCCAAAGTGGCTGTTTTCTCCAGGTGAACTGATCTCTGTCACTTGACAGAGCCAGCGTGGTGTAGTGGTTAAGAGCGGTGGTTTGGGGAGGTGGAGTCTGATCTGGAGAACCGGGTTTGATTCCCCACTCCTCCACATGAACTGCAGAGGCTATTCTGGTGAACTAGTTTTGTTTCCCCACTCCTACACACAAAGCCAGCTAGGTGACCTTGGGCAAGTCATGCTCTCTCAGCCTCACCCACCTCACAGGGTGTCTGTTGTGGGGAGGGGAAGGGAAGGCGATTGTAAGCCAGTTTGATTCTGCCTTAAGTGGCAAAGAAAGTTGGCATATAAAAACCAACTCTTCTTCTTCTTGAGTTGTAATAGCAGGAGGTCTCCAGCCACCACCCTGAGGCTCGCAACCCTAATTCAGAGTGATGTTAAAATGGCAGCCAAACTCAACTACAGGAGCTAGAAGTCTAGGTGGGTGAACTTTTTAAAAGTCTTAAGGTGATGTCCCAAACAACCACTGAGATGTTACCACAGATAAGGCACCCACCTTATCTCAGACAATGGTGATACAGGAAACAGAGCCTCAGAAGAGCCTCAGAAGAGATCTCAGTAAATCAGGGAGGTTCATAAGGGAGCAAGGAGCCCTCCCAAGAGTTTTAAGGAGTTTTTATGCCAATGGAAAAGTTTATGCCACTTTGAATATTAAGACCAAATCAGAAAAAGAAAAGCAATGTTTCTCTTTGAGGGTATTTTGCAGCACAGAAACACTCTTAAGGGCCAGGTAACAGGAGCAGCCCAAGATATTGTCTTTCATTTCTAATGCAAGATTCATGCTTGATCTGTCTCTCCTTACCTTCCCAGAATATTGCTGCACACACTTTGTTTAGGTGAATGTTGCAAACAAAACCGAGTGGGAGCTGGGTGGAAATATATCCTGAATTACCTCTCACACATAACTGTAGGTAACCTGCTATTTAGTTCAAACAGTTGGGGAGCACTCTGGGAGCACTTTCCATTTTGCTAAGGTATAGGTTTTTTTAACTACTTTTATAAGGGGGGAAAGCAGGAAGAGAAGTAAGCAAGGTAGAAAGACGTGTCCTGGAAGAACATGGCTTTATCTGTGAATAATTCTGTGATTGCAACATTCAGCAGCCCTTAACTTGAAGGTAGAATGCAAGTTTCCAGCATGAACTACCGGGACCCAGAGACATGTGCAGGAATGAACACAGTTTTGAGTGGACTGGCATGGCTGCAGCTCATGGTGCGACTCTGCCTTATAGACAGGGCTGACGGTTTTGCGCAGAAGTAAATACCACCAAAGCACCGACTGGAAAAATGAAACCTGGAATGAATAAATCATGGAGGTGCTGTTAAAGCCTTGACAGTTTATCCCAGCTCTTCTGGTGGTGAAAGACGGCACAATGCTGAGTACAGGGAGGGACTGCCATTGTTCAGATGTGTTTATGTGCCACATGAGCCCCTCACCTTGGATTTATGGTTTCTCTTTAAAGCAAGCAGTTCTGGAGCTGGCAGCCTGGCAAGGGGGTGGGAGATGGAGGGGACCAAGCAACTCATGCAGGTCATTCAGGAGATGCGCTCCGAGATCATCAAGCTAGAGAGAGAAAACAGAGCCCTTCGGGGAGAACTGCAGTTTGATGGGCCGAGGGATGCAAAGCAAGAGGAAGGGAGAGGAGGAGAAGCCGGAAAGGAGGAAGCCTGGAGCCTCACTGACTCTGGTGAAGAGGCCACCGTGCCATTACGGAGGAATGTCTCTGCTGGATCCGCTCTGATGATACAGGAACAAAAAGGTATCAAGCAGCAGCGAGGGCTGATCAGGTGTTCACGTTTACAGAGGGGTGCTAGGTTTTGAGAGCAAAAAGGTCCTACTGACGGACACAAACTCCCCGGGGAGGCCAGGACACTGGCTCTTTTCTCAATTAAAATTCTCAGACTGACACATATAATAAACTAAGGCATGTGGTGGGTTGTGGCGACCTACGAATTCAAGAGGAATAGCATTTTGCAATAGTTAAAGGTCCTTCCAAAATTATAAAGGATTAGAGAATGTTGATTGCGCATTAGAAGGAAATCCCTAATAATTGTTGCAATTTGGTTGTTGGTTTTTTAAAATTGAAACAAATTTCGCATTGGTACTGAGAGCTCTGAAACAGAGGAACGTGGACATATTTTTCTATATTTTTCTCATACCAAGGCAATCCAGATCTCTCTCCTCCTCTCTCTCGTGCAAAAACAAAATGAAGGATTTTATTGTATTGCTAACACGTGCTAGGGTATTCATAGCTTCAACAGGTTCACTTTCAAGGAAGGGAGATTATGCATGGGAGGTTTTGCCTTGGATTTGCCACTCTCTAGATGCATATTTTCCCCATCTGAATTCTTAAAACTCTGCATGGGGGCTTACTGATGAGTTTTGAGAATTTGGATGGGGAAAATATGCATCTAAAGAGTGGCAAATCCAAGGCAAAACCTCCCATGCATAAATGGCCATTGTTGACGTATTGAGGCTAGACTAGAGTAGAATGGCTAGTGAGATTTCCCGGGGGGAGGGGGAGTCTGGTTGTAAATAAATACATTTCTGTTCTGGGTCATTTTATTTTTTGCCAGCAAGTCACAGCTGACTTATGGCGACCTTATAGGGTTTTCAATGCAAGAAATGTTGGGAGGTGGTTTGCCATTGCCTGGCTCAGCATCACGACCCTAGTATTCCTTGGGGGTCTCCCAGGTATACCACTGCCTCTTCATCCCACTCATGGTAGTGGCAGAGAAGCAAAGGGGGTGGTTCTTGAAGGCCTGACTCTTCAGAAAAAAGCTTTTCCAGCTCAGGGCTGAAGCCTCTTCCCAAAGTGCCTCAAACCCCATTAGCACAAACATGAACATGTGAAGGTGCCTGATACCAAGTGAGGCTGTTGGTTCTTCTAGCTCAGCATCTGACTGTCACATTGGCCTTTTATGCATGGCTGTTTCCCTCGCCGTCACCACTCCGATCACTTAGGGTCTTTGTTTTGATTATGAATGTCACTTACAACTGTCAGGGGTCGCCTCGCTCTTCCCCAGGCAGAACACGGGGAAACGCAGGGGGACAGCAAGGCAACCTCTGATGGTCGGAAATGGCATGCATAATCCAAACAAAGACCTGAAGTTGTCGGAGGGGTGACGGCAAGGGAAACAGCCATGCATAAAAGACCTCTGTCTGTCAGCAGCTCCTCCTGGGTTCAGCCAGATCTTTCCCAACACCAGCTATCCTTCAACTGCCAAGATCAGGGACTGGACAAGGCAACTCATGTGCTTCGCTTTATCTTGAAATGAACTCTTGCTCTCGCTAACATGCACTGAGGAGGCACACAGGGGGGTTGGGAAGGTCTTCAGCAGGCTGAGGAACGTTTTCTATATAAAATCTGCCTCGTTGTCTTCTTTGTTCAGGTAACATGATGACTGTCAGGCGTTATTCCATCTCCTCTTCTGTGCATTCACTTTCCGGCAACAAGCACCATAAAAATGACAAGAGGAATCCATTCAAGGGAGCCCTTGAAGTTAAGGGCATCATCAAACAACCAGCTTTCCCTCCTGATATGCAACTAACCAACAAAGAAGAAAAGGGGTTTGCGAAAATCCCACCTGACTGCCTCTCCAGCAGTACATCAAATAAAAGGAGATCTTTCCAAGATCATGTTTACAAGTGCAGGTAGGGCCAACTGAATGCTGAAACTATAAATGTGTGTGGGTGTGTAAAGTGCCATCAAGTCATAGCTGACTTATGGCAACCCCTTAGGGGTTTTCAAGGCAAGAGACTAACAGAGGTGGTTTGCCGAGGCTTCCGCTGCATAGCAACCCTGGTATTCCTTGGTGGTCTCCCATCCAAATACTAACCAGGGCTGACCCTGCTTAGCTTCTGAGATCTGATGAAATCGGACTATATCATGCTGTCTTCTCTCCGAAATGATAAATGCGGTTTGAAAAATCTTTTCTGAGCATATTTCAGGCTGCCAGTGTGTTTCTAGCTGATGGTTCCTGTCATTTTGTGCCATCCTGTCATTTTGTGTGCTTGCCGCAGTCATGTGACTGAATTGATAATTAGCACCTAGAAACATGCTGATTCTCGTGACCACACCTATCAACTGAGCAATATTAAAATGTATACACCCTGTGTAATATGATGGATGGCACATAAAATCTGTAATGACTAGCTTCACATCTGTGGAACTCTATTGGGCATACTCATGTGAAACGCTTTCACTGAGGCAAGTGTGAGAAGTTTCCTGGGTGTAACAAACCAGCTGTCCAGATAAAACTAGTTGTTATGATTGCTTCAAAAGTGAGTTGGATATTTTAGATGCAGCTGGCTTCCGGGCAAAGAACAGGGGAGTCTTGGTTAGGAAATTCCTGGAAATTCTGGTGGTGGAGCCTGGGGAGGGCAGGCAGGAAATGGGAAGGAGAAGGACCTCAGCTGGGTATAATGCTAGAGAGCACTCTTCAAAACCACCACTTTCTTCAAGGGAACCAATCTCTGTAGTCTGGATATCAGTTGTAATTCTGGGAGGTCTCCAAGCCCCTTCTGAAGGTTGGCAACCCTAGGAATGAGGTATTTCCCTAAATGAGAAGAACAGCTGGTTTTTTATATGCTGACTTTCTCTACCACTTAAGGGAGACTCAAACCGGCTTACAATCTCCTTCCCTTCCCTAGACACTCTGTGAGGTAGGTGGGGCTGAGAGAGCTCTAACAGAGCTGTAACTTGCCCAAAGTCACCCAGCTGGCTTCGTGTGTAGGAATGGGGAAACAAATCCAGTTCACCAGATTAGCCTCCGTCGCTCATGTGGAGGAGAGGGGAATCAAACCCTGTTCTCCAGATCAGACTCCACCACTCCAAACCACCACTCTTAACCACTACACCACGCTGGCTCTCCCTGCAAGCTTGAGCAAGATTGATATTCTGTAGGATCCAGAGCCTTGCATGTGAACAGGGGACATTTGTTGTCCTTGGGGATGCCAGTCTGCAGATATACCTTGGCTAGATTGAATTTGTTATGAAATGTAGCAGTTCTTCTGTGTAGGTCACACTCGGTGTTTTGCTTCTGCTTCTATCTTTTCATGTTCTATTGCTGCTGCTGATTTTTAATTTGCCTATATTTTAATGCCAGCATTTTCATTGTTTCGAAGGATTGTGTATGCTGCCTCTGCAGTCTCAAGGCTGGCGGTGCAGCCTCGAAGGCAATTAATTAATTAATCTGTCATGTGTGCCTATTTCTTTTCTAGGGGTAAAGTAAAGGCCGTCAGTTTTCTGTTACCGGTGGACATGTCCCCCTATTCTGAAAATCAAGGTCCTTTCACATGCCAGCAAAATCAGAACACAAAACAGTTAAGTCCCATTATTGAAAAGGACATGTGATCCGGTGAATTTTTAAAGGGCCATCCTTGACTCTGGAGATAAACGAGCCTTTAAGCCACGGCCCTCTGTCGGATTATGTTTCTGGAAAGCGCTTTGGCAGAACGCCCTCCCAGGATCAGCGAGGCAGCCTTTCAGCTCATCGGCTGACTATTCAGCCAGGAAAGAACAAAACCTGTGACAGACGCTGTCAAAGGCTTGTACAGTGAGTGTTGAAACAGATGCCTCCTCGTTGTATATATATATACTGTAAAATACACAGCTTAGTTCAAGGACTGCATTAAATGGCATTTAATAGAACAGTTGTCCCTGTGGTCTTTTCCAGAGGTCTTCCCTGTCTTTATTGATTGCTCATTACCAGAAACAGAGAAGCTTGTAAAGAACGTGAGAGAGTCTCTGCTTAAAGGATCCGCGAAGGGTATGAACAAAATACTGAATCAAATCTGTCCATCTTTCTAAAAAAGAAAAGAAAAGTTAAAGCTAGTGTGCATCCATTTCTGTTCAGTTTCCGATAATATTCTGGCAAATAACTCACTTACAGGAATGATCACAAAAATAAATGTAACAGGTTTTAGGAGCTTAGTTTTCACGAGGAACAGTGTTAGTTTTCACGGGGAACAGTGTTCAATACAAGCGATAGTGGTGGTGTACCTTAGAGGCTGAGTAATAAATTGGAAGGTTTGGGGCTGAAATTTCTCCTCTGTCATGAATTCACTAGATCTTTAGGGAAGCCGCTCTCTTAGCCTCGGCCTTTGACCTACAATATAGGAACAATTGAGACTTTCCATGCAAGGCTGCTGTAAGGACTGCAACAAGACGATGAAGCCTTTGGGATACTTGAGAGCTCTATACAAACAGTAAGTATTATAAAGGCTTGTTATTTACCTGTCACCTCCCTTCATTCTACTCTTGTTTTTGCAGAATATGAGTAACTTCATGCCATACCTGTGTTGGTGGAGATGCCCACTTCACCACAGCATGATGTCACAAGAGGGTAGGGTTGCCAAGTCCCTCTTCGCCACTGGCGGGAGGTTTTTGAGGTGGAGACTAAGGAGGGCAGGGTTTGGGGAGGGGAAGGACTTCAATGCCATAGAGACCAATTGCCAAAGCAGCCATTTTCTCCAGGTGAACTGAACTCTAAAGGCTGGAGATCAGCTGTAATGGCAGGAGATCTCCAGCTAGTACCTGGAGGTTGGCAGCCCTACAAGTGGGGACTTGCAAGAAGTGACTAACTAGCTATCTATGAAGGGGTATTTTCATTGTGTCCCATGATGTTATGCTGAATAGTCATCAGAAAAATGCATGTTTAGAAGGCATGCTCAATAAATCACAAATGATGAATGCCTGTGCATGCCACGTATCATGAGGCCTACAGGAATGGGGGGGGTGCTAGGTGCTGATAAGGTCTGCTGAGAAATTGCTATTGAGAACCTAAGAGGGTGGGGTGGGAGTCAGAGATGCTTGGCAAGTCTTCTGTGACATGTGAACAGATTCAAGGGCAGAGGATTGGCACAAAGATTATTGGTGCACTAGCAAAATGCCTGACATCGCCACAGAATGGGCAGAGGGAGGGCCAGTATATTTCGGCTTAGAGCCATCCTGGTTTGAAGGCTAAGTGGCAGGGAAGCTATGTCTAGCCCAACAGCTCATCTCTCTATAGGGTTGCCAACCTCCAGGAACTAGCTGGAGATCTCCTGTTATTACAACTGATCTCCAGCCGATAGAGATCAGTTTACCTAGAGAAATGTCCCCTTTGGCAATTAGCCTCTGTGGCATTGAAGTCCCTCCCCTCTCCAAACGCCATCCTCATCAGGCGCCACCCCAAAACCTCCTGCTGGTGACAAAGAGGGACCTGGCAACCCTTTCTCTCTAGTGCATTTTAGGAGGAGGAGAATCTCCCACTCCTTTACCCCTCCCCATCACTGCTGGCGAGTTTCCAACTTGCATAGAAGAATATACTGGGTGACTGATAAACAATGGTTATCTCATAGTGGTGTTACATGTTGTTAGGGTTGCCAGACGCACACCTGCAATTCCCCCTCCCCCTGGAGACTTTGGCCAAAGAGCATGGGGATAAAGATGTTGTGTGTGTGTGTTGATGTTACTTCCAGCTAAAACCTGAAAGTAATGTTACCAACGCTCTAGGATTTTGGCCAAAAATGACATGGACACATATACAATATTCCTCCACCCTTTCCCCCTGCTCATTCAAGCAGTGGTGGGGGGCTGGTAGGTGACAGCAGGGAATTGTCTACCATAGCAGGTGAGCTGGCAAGCCTATGTGATCTTCACTTCCCCATGTGGTGAGATGTTCCAGGGAAAGTGGTGCTACCTGGGTTGGTTCCCTTCGGATCAGACTGAAGACTGGTGGTGTCATAGTGATTTGTATTTGCTTTAAATACAAATGCACAGGTAGAACACAGGTGGAGCCAAAGAGGCACACCCTTTAGGCAGCAGGTCTGCCTCCCCACATTTGATCCACAGAGTAAGAGATCCCACTCCCCACAGCTACCTGTCTCCTCCACTTTGTTTTCCCACTGCAAACCATGGTTTCTTCACACACAGACATGCCCCTTTTCTCTCTAATTGGCTGGGAAGAATTACCTTCCTTGACCTCTGATGTGTGCTTGAACAGAGTACTGGGGAACGTCTCCTCCCAGCTGGCCCCCTTTGAGGAAATATATAAATAACCTTTTGTCATAGGTCGTTACGCCGATCCCTTTTAGACTAACCCGTCCACAGTCATTATACACTCAAGACATAACGGTATGTCTGAAAACAACAGAAACATTTATGCTTGGGGAACAAAACAGTCAGGTATTACTTTGTGATTATTTGGTGTTGCAACATTTTTAGGCCACACAAAAAAATACAAGTGTACATTTGATGGCTCAAATAAAACATTTATTGACCGAGAATAGACCATGAAATGCCTTCAGAGTGTCATTCATATAGATAAGAACTCTTTACCTGTGTGTATGGAATCTGACTGTGAAAAACCACTACCCCCTACCCCTTGTGCTGTAGGATGCAGCCAGGGCTGCTGAAATTCAGTTATTTTTATGGTGGGTGGGTCAAAGTATCAAATGGCTCTGAATGAAACCAGTATATTCCATTCCCTCTCAAGGCAGAACTGTGTGGGGTTCTTGATTGCTTTGCCCTCTTCCTTAGGGCCTTTTTAAAAATGTGTAAAACATCTGCAAATGGCTACAGGTTAAGGGGAGGACAGACAGAAGAAAGACCAGTTAACCTTTTCTCAGCTGCTGAAAATCCCACCACTACTATTACCAAGATGTCAGATTAGGAGCTGGGAGATTCAGTTCGGATTCACCATTCTGCCTTAGAATTTCACTGGGTGACCTTGGGCCAGTTGTCCTCTCTCTCAGCATCACCCAACTCACAGAGTGGTTGTTGGGAAGGTAGCGTAGAGGAGAGAAGAATAGTTTTGTAAGGTCCTTTGGGCAGGAAAGTGGGGGATGGATGGATGGATGGATGGAAGAAAGAAAGAAAGAAAGAAAGAAAGAAAGAAAGAAAGAAAGAAAGAAAGAAAGAAAGAAAGAAAGAAAGAAAGAAAGAAAGAAAGAAAGGCATCTCCCTATATCTGATACCTTGGGGGAAGCTTCTGGGGGAAGGCAATTTGGAGGAATTAGACAAATTCATGGAAGATAAGTGTATTGGCCATGATAGCTAAATAGCCATGCTCAGAATCCTCTGAATCATAGTTCTGGGAGACCATCAATAGCAGAACACTGTTGCCTTCGTGCTTGGCTGGTTTGCTTCTTGAACAACATCCGAGAGAAGATGCTGATGTAGACGTAGGCTTTAGCCAGCAGGGAAAAACATCACTGTCACCTTTTCTTCAAGTGGCACCCTGATCAGACAGCACCCTGGACATTGATCCCCGGCTGCTTTATCAATTTCCAAAACCAACTTGTGCTTTTACACTGTTCATCGCATTGGGGATTTGGTGTGAATTGTAAGTTTGGGTAGTGGTATGCATAGACTTGTCTACAATAAAAATTCAGCTTGCTTCTGTTTGCAACTCTGTCTTCTCATTTAATCTATGGGTTTTTAATTGCTTTGTTTAGCTGGAGAGGCCAGCGAGGATGATAAAGTTGCTCTCTGCCACACCTTCCCTTCACCTGCACTTTGCATTCTGCCAAGGAACAATTCATAACAGACCTGGGGGCAAGGGGGCACTTTGGCTCCCACTTAACAAAATCTGCTTTGAACAATTAATTGGGGACATCTACCCCAAACTAATTTAAATTCAAAGGGGCACTTTTATATGAGAGGGCCGTACTCTGGGGCAAACTGATATGCATTGGGGTCTAAGCCAATGTGAAAACATCACCAAAATATTTATTGGGAAGCAAGCCTGGTTTAATGCAGCCAGAGCCAGTTCAAGGGGATATGATACCCCCACCCCAAGCAAGAGTCAGCCTTCTGCTCCAGGGCCTGTGGTGCCATGTCAATGGTTGGGAGCCAGTGGAGCCTCTGCAGTACACTGGTGCCCTCCTCATTGTCCTGCCCCAAGCAGTTGCTCAGGCAGATAGGCTGGAGAACCAGGCATGATTTCAGTGGCTTTCAGGCCACTCATTTGATGAGTTTCTTAAATTTGCATATATGGGGGTCTTTTCCCTCTAACTTAGAATGCTGCTAAGTAGGGTTGCTAGGTCCCTCTTCGCTACCGGTGGGAGGTTTTTGGGGTGGAGCCTGAGGAGGGCGGGGTTTGGGGATGGACTTCAATGCCATAGAGTCCAATTGCCAAAGTGGCCATTTTCTCCAGGTGAACTGATCTCTATCGGCTGGAGATCAGTTGTAATAGCAGGAGGTCTCCAGCCACTACCTGGGGGTTGGCAACCCTACTGCTAAGCCATAGTAAGGGGGAAGGGCTCATAAGAAATGCCTTGCTAAATTAGACTAAAGGCCATCCATCTAGTCCAGAGGTCAGCTTCCAGAAAAAGGCCAATCAGATGCTTCTGGATGCTCACAAAGAGGGTGTGAGAGTGATGGTATACCTCTGTATCTTGTATTTTGGTATACCTCCGTATCTGGTATTTGTCTACCGTATTTGGTTCTATTTAGCTATCATGCCAAATAGCTGTTGATAAGTAGGGTTCCCAAGTCCTAGTTGGGAAATTTGGGTGTAGCTTGGGGTTTGGGAAGAGAAGGGAGCTCAGCAAGGTATAATGCCATCAGATCCACCCCTTAAAGCAGCCATTTTCTCCAGGGGTACTGATCTCTGCACCCTGGAGATCAGCTGTAATTCCAGGAGAACTCTAGGCCCCACCTATGTTCCATAATGGCCATCTTATGTGAGTAGTAATGAAGCTGATTTTTTGTACTGTGAAGAACTTTCTTTCATCCATTTAAAACCTAATGCTAATCAGCATCCTTGAAAGTGCCAGGTTCTATTATTATCAGAACTTCCCTCCCAAATAATAATTGGGACCTTCCTTTTGCAGCCTGTACTTGCACTTGAAGCCTCAGATTGGCCCAAAATGTCCAGGATTCTGGATAAAAGGCTCATCTGTGGTTCTTCCCTCTCCCTGCCTCCTGTCAAAGGACCACTGTGTAAGAGACCAGCGACTACAGAAACAGCACACACATAAAGTCGCACTGATGAAATGTCCCCCTGAGCCAACACACATACACTGTTCTACTGCCCATATCCACCTATGCTTTTTGGAAACACTTTGGGATACAATAAACAAACACTTTCAAATATTATGGCACACCTGGAATACAGGACCTTCTGCCTCACACAATGAAAGGCATCACATTCACGTACATAAAACAATTCAGTACTGTGATCAAGAAATGCCAGAGCTGGTTTTCATTATTGCCACAAGAGATTTGAAGGGCCATCCAGTTTAGAGCAAACACTTAAAAAAAAAAGTGTATTCAAAGTCAGGACTTCAAGGGCAGTAGCAAAATATTATACCACAGGACATACTAGAACCATTCAACTTGAACATTCAGGTGTTTAAAGTAAATTGCAGAAATTGGATCTAACGTTCCTGATCCGAGGTTCCTCTGCTGCTGGCTTGTTTCTTCCTCGCATAAGGTGACAAGGATCTTTTCTTGCCTGCTGGTCACCATGGAGACTTTCGTGGGTCTCTGCATCATGAAGTTTGCCTGCAAAGACAAGTTCTTTCTGTGAGCACTCGTAAAGATTGGTTGCATTAAAAGCAAACCAGAATTGAAATGGAGATTAAGTTTAAACTATGTTTTATAGCCTGTGGCTGAAGACCTGGAGACAGAGAGCATTAGAATTCAGCTTCCAACTCAAAATGATAGGTGCCCTTTCTCTTGCTCACCACTTCTCACTGGGAAGTAAAAATCTCGAGTGCCATCAGCTTGTGTCATTACTGCGCAATAGCATTACATAAACCCTCTCAAAATACATCGAGCCAGTTTTGAAAATTAATTGTCAGGTCAAGAAGCAAATGCCCCATTTCAGGGACCACAAAGGCTCCAGGATCTGACTGATTACGCGGTCCCTTAAATGGTCTTCTCCCAATTCATGCAGCAGCTTTCCAATCTATGTACCCATGGCAACAACAACAACAAAAAGCTACATGCTACAATTCAGTAAGAATTAAACCAACTCAGCAAGGTAAGGATTATTGTTGTTGTTATTTGCAATTGAACAGCCACTCGTACTATCTGTCCTACATAGCCATTATCTTGAAAGTGCAGAGACCCAAGAGCCAATAACTCAAATGTAAACAGGCTCCTGCTGCATATAATGGAGTGGTTATCTTCCATTGCCCAGTCCTACATTTACTAATCAGTTGGGTCCCCTTTACAAGGTGACATTGATGTATCTTGGTCCCACACTCAACGGGCATCCATCTTCTTAATACCTGCCAAATTCTTCAGTCTCATCTGACTTCTTCCTTTGAGGCTGGTGTGTGCTTCTATGGGACTGTCGGCATACTTCATTGCAATAACAGGAAGCATTTCTTCATCAGGATTTGGCTGAATGTCTTGGAAAGGGAAAGAAATATATGTAATTGAAAGTTTGTCTTTATCAAAGGGGGCATTTGCTTGTTTGCCTGCTTCTACCTTGTGAGCATGGGTTTGGGGATGCCTCATCTCTGCACTCCTGAGAGGATCGAGCAGCTTCATGGATTGGATCAGGTGCCCTAGTTGGCCTTCCCATGATCTCGTTCTCAGTGGCAACTGTGTTTCGAAGCAGAAAGTAAGTGTGCATTTTCCCCTTGCCCTTCACATCAATTTCTCCTCTTTCCAACATCTCAAAATTCTTATCCTTTAGGCATCTGAAACATGAAAAGAAGGGTATCAGCTGTGAGATATAAAGTAAAAACACATGGGAGGTTTTGTCTTGGATTTACCGCTCTCTAAATGCACATTTTCCCCAGCAAAATTCTCAAAACTAAAAATTAAGCCTCCATGCAGAGTTCTGAGAATTCAGATGGGGAAAATGTGCATCTAGAGAGCGGCAAATCCAAGGGGAAACCTCCCATGCATTTTCGCCCATAAGCATACTTCTGCAGAAAAGAACTATGATGTCAATTTTCTCTTGTGAAGGCAACCAGAAAATCCTATAACAGAGACAGTGGTTTGGATCCAGCTGACTTTTTCACTCAATCTGGCCCATTCCTCCCCTTTCTACAGACCCTGTCTGCCCCACAAGACCTTTGTCCATGCTAGCCCCACCATCTCCAGGGGACCCCTCCTTCCTTGTTCATCAGCTGAAAAGCTGGTTGGATCCAAATCAGTTTTGAGAAGATGCATGCTGATAGATCACTCCTCTGTCCAGCATTCTGTTTTCCACTGTGCCCAGATGATCCCAGGAAACTGATAAACAGGGAAGAAGCAGCCCTCACTTAACATTTGCTCCCTAGACAAATGACATTCATTGATAGAACCTCCTTGTAAAGACAGAGGTTCCATTTAGACATGATTGCTAAGACCAATCATAGACTTAGCTTCCCTTAATTTGACTAGGCTACTTTCTACTGTCTATGCTAGTAGCTCTCACCACATCTTGTGGCAGCAAGTTTCAGAAAGTGTGCTTGGGAAGAAATACTGTCTTCTGTCTGTCCAGAATATAGAATTAAGACAAACCAGGAAAAGCTGACCAGGTCTTCACTATCCTTGATTAAAGCAATCTATGTGCTTTATTCTAAGTAAGAATTGTGATTTAGCAGTTAGACTGTTGGCCTATGGCTGGGGAGTCCCTTTGGCCAAATCCCTAACCTTATGAAGCTTCAAAGTGACTTTCAGCCAATCACCCTTTCTCAGCCTACCCTCCCTCACAGGGCTGTTGTGAGGATAAAATAAAGTAGGACAGAACTATGTACACATCCTTGAACTCTTTAGTGGAAAGAAGGGATAAAAGTGTGATAGATAGTATCAGTGACATTTTATATCAGATTGTATTATGCTTTGTTTGGGCTTTTCAAAGTCTCTCTCTTTCTTACAAGCATAAAAGATTGCCATTCCTACATGTGTTCAACCTCATTAGTTGAAATGTTTGCCTTTGAGTAAGGCTTGTTTCCTAGTTAACTTTGAAGCAACTTTGTTTTTGGAAGATGTTCAAGTATTTGGAGAGCTTTTTGAAAAGATGGTTGTGGAATTACTCACTGATGTACGCTGGCACTCAGGTGGATTCTGCTTGGGACCCCGTGGCTCTCCATTCGGGATGCGATATTCACGCTGTCTCCAAATAAACAGTAACGTGGCATTTTTTCACCAACAACCCCAGCAAGGACAGGTCCAGTGTGAATCCCAACTCTAATCTGAACAAGAGTCAAAGACAAACACAAAACTCTCTTGAAATATGTATTTCGTCTTACACTCATTCTGCAATCTATTAATAGTTTCAAAAAGACAAACTAACCCAACATCCCTGTGGTGATAATTCCATGTGACAAAATAGGCTCTAGTCCATGAAAGCTTCTGCTAAAATAAAAACTTGTTCATCCTTAAAGTGCCACAAGAGTCCTGTTTATTTTCCATGTTGTGAATTCTGTTAAATAATATTTTGCTAAGTAACATACTAAATATTGTGGGGGTATTTGAATTGGGTCCATTGCAAATTCTCATGAAAGCTTATGAACAGATGAACATATTATGAAGCTGCCTTATACTGAATCAGACCCTTGGTCCATCAAAGTCAGTATTGTCTACTCAGACCAGCAGCGGCTCTTCAGGGTTTCAGGCAGAGGTCTTTCACATCACCTACTTGCCTAGTCCTTTTAACTGGAGATGCCAGGGATTGAACCTGGGACCTTCTACATGCCAAGCAGATGCTCTACCACTGAGCCACAGTCCCTCACAGCTTCATTCAGCTTGTTTCTAGACCTGTTCTTTTGGTAGAAAAAAGCCTCCGTTTTGGTACAGCACATGCTTCGCATGCAGAAGGTCCCAAGTTCAACCCCTCTCACCTTCAACTAACAGATCTCAGGTAGAGGTGATGGGAAAGATCTGTCTCTGTAGCAGACCCTGGACAGCCATCACCAGTCTAGGTAGACCATTCAGATTTACCAATAATCTAACTAGGTATCAGGGAGCTTTATGTGTTATCTAAAAGTGGCTTGCAAGAATGCAGCATATGTAGAGGATGCTTGATACCCATCAGGAAGGTGTCCTTGGTTAGCCTACTTGGCATGCATGCATGGGAGCTCCTTAAGGCACAAGGACTTCACAGGCTTTGAAAGTCTTTGTGCATTACTCTGAATTAACCGGATTAATTTGCTTCTCTTAATACTTTCCACCATCCAGAACTAGAGTTTTGACAAACAACTTGCATTTAAGGAATCAAGGCTTCAGTCCTTTCCTAGTAGTAAGCCCCACTGAATAAAATATGATTTACTTCTGAGTTCACGAGAGGGAGGGCATCTTGGCCATCTTCTGGGCATGGAGTAGGGGTCACTGGGGATGAGTGGGGGAGGTAGTTGTGAAATTCCTCCATTGTGCAGGGGGTTGGATTAGATGACCCTGGTGGTCCCTTCCAACTCTATGATTCTATGATTCTATGAAATATGCATAAGACTGCACTGCAAGAATCATAGCATTCTTGAGTAAATTCCAGCCAATTCATGTATTATTTTATAAATCGTCTCAGCCTAGGGACAGATTATGGTTTTTGACCACTGGATGCTAGCTTTACAGTCATTGCACATTTGCCTTTCCTAAACAGGTTTTGCAGTGATTTGTATTAAAACTTGCAAAACCCACTAAATCAGAGATGGCTAGTTGGACAAAACAGATGTGTTCTCTGTGTGTTTGTGTGTGTGTGTGTCTTAAAGCCTCAAATATATTTGGTGGAAGCACAAGATATTTTACTGCAGTCTTATAAGTGCCTTCTGCACTAGTAGAATACCTTAAATATGAACAGCTCAGTTGTGCAGAATTTGTTCCCAAATCCAAATCTCTGTCACCACTCTCTGACATATAGATGGGGATTCTTTGGCCTTTTATGCATGGCTGTTTCCCTCACAATCACCCCTCCAACAACTTCAGGTCTTTGTTTTAATTATGCATGCCATTTCTGATTGTCACTGGTCACCTTGCTCTCCTCCTGTTTTGCCCACGTTTTGCCTGCATTTTCAGGGACCTAATTTATCTCAAATTGAAAATGCGGGCAAACCCAGGGGGAGATTGAGGCGACCTCTGATGGTCAGAAATGACATGCATAATCAAAACAAAGACCTGAAGTCATCGGAGGAGTGACCGCGAGGAAAACAGCCATGCATAAAAGGCCATGGTGATCAGGAGGACTTACTATTTGCTTGGATGGGAGGGTCAGCTCTGTTGGATGCACACAGCTTTCCTTTCTATTGAAATTAATGGTGTCTTGGCAAGGGGTTTTGTGAGTATATTGAAGCTTTTGTGGCTATCAGGAATTTTTGACCTGGGACAACCACCAAGGTCTTTTTTAGAAGTTTAGTTGGGAAGACGCCACCGGAAAGTACCACCCTCCTCATAATATTAGTTGGTGACTGCTGATCATTTTAGTTGTCCACCTTGCACTAAAGCATCTTCTTTCCCCAACAGTAAGCAGAAAGCAAATGTGTGTTTTGCAACCACTTACTTGAATAGGATTTCCAGATACTGGATTCTTTATGTCTTTTGCTGCAATGATCATTCCCAGGGCAAAGTTGGCAACCCTTTCGGCATGAGTTGATACAGGTACAGGAACACCTCCGACCACCATATAGGCATCCCCAATGGTTTCCACCTTCACAAATAAGCAGACACATCCTAAAATTTTAACTCTGAGCTTTGTTGAAATTTAAATATATCAGTATTAAAAGCTAGTTTGCTTGTGCTAAGATTCATAATGATAACATTCATTTATTCACTGTTTTTCTTTACACATTTGTATTCTGCCTCACAACCAGAAAATTGGTTCATGGAGTGGCTGACAACATAGCAAAACAATGAAAGCCACTATACAACCAAACCCAAACTGAAAACATAAAACAGCAGAAAAAGCATAGAAGAAGAGAATGAAGATCTTTAAAAATTTGAGATGCACTAAAATAATGGGAAACCAGCAATATATCAACAGAATTTTAAAATATGAATAATGAAACCGAATGAGAAAAAAGAAAAAGAAAAAACACATTCATACGACAGAACATTCCTCACTTATGCACATCTGATTATGCATCTCCATCAGTCAAAGCCCTCCCTTCCCATGGACCCACCATGCACTACTGGTAGCTCTATAGGTAAATGACCCCATGGTGCTAACTGATTCGTTTCCTCCATCACAATGTAACAGGAGGTGCTTCAGAAGGGCTCAGGTGGCGTCATCTTTGTGTCCACAGGAAGAACCCATTCAGAAACAGTTGTCTCCAATCCATCACAGGAGTATTCTTGACTTGGAACTTCCTGATATTTTGTGATTTGGCCCAGCCCCATGTCAGCCACTTTGTGGTTGCCTGTGTTCTCGCCATGGCAGCCATTTTGTGGTGGAATATAGTCAATGTTCTCAGAATTCCAAATGTGCTCACAAGACCCAAATATAGACAGACCAAAGCAAATGACACTAGTTGATTGAGATGGGAGTTGAACAGAAGAGATCTGTATTTGCCTTGATCACAGCTAAAGGCACTAAAGGTACACATAGGGAGCAAAGCACCCTTATACTGTAGAACAGAGATATGCCTTTGATTTGCCCTCTTACATTGCAATCCCAAGTATCGTATATGGCCTTCTAGTCAATAAGCTTAGAAGGGTGTAATTCTACTTAGGACAGCACTTTTCATTTCTTAGTCTAAACTGTTACTAGACTGGAATTTGTGCACAATTAAAATGTTTAAATTATTTGACTGGTTCCAGTAACTTATTTTGATACTTAACAAGTAAATGGAAGTTTTGATAACATTTTGCTTTTGAAGGCAAGAATCATTGCCACCTGATAATCAGCAGGTTCTGTGCCAGAGTAGGAAGATCACAGCAGTGTCAGCCTACCCCCCCCCCCAAAAAAGAGAGAGAGAGAGAGAGGGCAAAGAGGAAAGGAATGTACAACAGGAAGGAGTCAGGAAAAGCTGGAACCCAGCAAAAGGAACAGAAGACTCAGCAAGCAAGTTGGATGGATAGACAAGGGGTA
Source organism: Euleptes europaea (assembly GCF_029931775.1). Taxonomy (NCBI): domain Eukaryota; kingdom Metazoa; phylum Chordata; class Lepidosauria; order Squamata; family Sphaerodactylidae; genus Euleptes; species Euleptes europaea. The sequence goes on from NC_079316.1 coordinate 37,416,268, forward strand.
GTTTACCAGCCTGTCAGTAACCTTTTCCTGCTTCCTTTTATAGAAGTTTCTGGGGAGCCTGACCCAAAAGTGGCCTCAAGTGATCTTCCACTCCAATGCCTGGCTGGCACCGAAGAGGAAGGGTTCCTATTTCCCTCCCCCTTTCATTCCAGTCATGAGCAGCAGCTGCTGTCGGAGAGCACATACCTTATAGACATCGTGCACTGTGGTTAGCCTGTCGAATCGCAGGTACATGGCATTTAACATGAGGACTATCTGAATAGGTTCGCAGTGGGCACAAATGTTGGTGAAGGTTACGACATCACTGAATAATATGGTGCACTCCTTAAACTCTCCTGCAAGCAGAAAGGAGGAAATTAGACGCCTGTTTTATTGGTAGGAGATAAAGTCTGCCTGTAAATTGAACCTGTTCTGCTCTCAAGGCATTAATTCAATATTCTAACTTATATTATATTTGCAAAGGGTAGTCCATTCTTCTTTTTAGGTTGGTTAATTGGGCGCCTTTCCTCTATTTCTCCCCCCCCCCTCTATTTCTTGATGCTAACAACTGTTTTCAAAATCAGGGAAGAGATCTAAATTATCTTCTCCCTGCCCGCCCAGTGTTATAGTTGGGGGGGGGAGGCTTAAAAGCAGTTTCAGTGGACATTATACACAGGCCAAACTCAAAACAGCACCCAAGGCCCAGTTAGTCTCACTACTCTGTTTCCAACAGTGATGCTTCTGGGAACCTGACAAGCAGAATATGAAGGTATCAGCCTCAAAGCAATATAGGCACTCTCCCTTTGACATGAATGGGATTTCCAAATGCTTTGATGGTACAGTGCCCAAAATCCATAGTTTGAATGAAATAGTTTGAATGAAATGATCCTCAGCTAGCACGAGGATGGCAGCCTAGCTCCTCAAAACCCTTCAGCGGGTCAAAGTCCCATCCTTTGCTGAGTAATTTCAAGCTGGTTGCTCACAAACCTCTGGCCCTCAAGCTCTGCAACTCTGTATTAAACTCTATTACATTTCTCCACCTGTTGCCAAGATTGTAGTTATTCACCTGCCTCAACTCGTTTCCCTTCTTTGAGTTGGTTGGCCACGTGCTTAGGGAGCATGGCATAGAGCAGGGCCTCCGTTTTTCCCCTCTCTTCCTCCAAATGCTTGGACAGGATCCGCAGCTCTTCTTTCTTCCTTTCGAGCTGATTGGACAGCTCCATCTCTGCCAGCCGCTGCTGATTGAGAAGGATCAAGTCCCTGGTGACATCATGGGGTGCTATGTCTGCAATGTGCATGTTCCTCTCCTCCAGCTCATGCAGCGTGCGCAGGAGAGGGGAGCAAAGATAGAGCATGCACTGAACACTCTCCATCCAGATCATCTGTCCTGGTTCAAACAAATGCAGCATCATGTACTCCGTTCATGGTATTTATTTAATCCGTATGTGTACATGTTAAATTCCCGACTGTCTGTTGTCTTCAAAACTACCCGGAATAGTTAACCAACCATGCCATCCTAAGCAGAATTTCACCTTTCTGAGCCTATTGACTCCAATGGACTTGGAGAGGTGTAACACTGTTTAGCATTGCACTGCAAGTGAGTCAATTGTTACATGGAAGGTGGCATTTCAGATTTCATGGGGGATGGGATTTCAGTGGGGGAGCAGAGAAATTTTCAGTCAGGGCTATAGTCAAGACTCAACTGTTAAAAAAGTAGCTGTAGCTACTGGTTATACCTCAGGATAATTACAGTAAAGTTATAGATACAGATTCGATACACACACAGAGAGAGTGCTTTTCTTTCATAGGAAAAGAATTTGTGCATCTGGGGAAGAGGCCTCCAACATATCCCTTTCCCCCTCTTTAAATAGGTACCACGATCATGTCACAAATTATACTGAACAGAGTGAATCAATTAAAAGGGACAAAGGGGGGAGTTAAAAGGAAGAAGACAAATAAAAAGGGAGAGGTAAAGGGATGGGTGGGAAGGGGTGAAGGATGTGGTTTCTGAGAGAGGAGCAAATCCCATGGTTGTATTAAAAGGAAATCTTCATTGTACATAATTATTTAAGAACAAATAGTGAATTCCTGAGTCCTTAATGCTTGATACACAGCTTGGGTACCATTACGTATTGATAGTTTAAGGGCTGGAATAGTTCATTTTCCAAAATTAAGATAGGCCATTAAAGAATGCTGCAACCTGGAAAAGGCTGCATTGTAAATGAACACTTAATAGCAAGCCACATAAGTGGCCAAAGACTCCTCTCTGTTTGGCCAAGTTTCGACTGAGTGGTGAATTTGTCTCTGAGCAGAGCAACTTCACATTAAGGTCAGGGCTCACCTCACCGAATGCTCCTTCAGACACACAAAAATCCATGTACATATTTTAAAATTCCTAGAACACCAAAAACTGGCATGTTGGGTAGGGTTGCTAACCCTGAGTTGGGAAATTCCTGAAGATTTGGGGGTGGACCCCAGGGAGGGTAGAGTTTTGGGAGGGGAAGAACCTCAGCTGGGTATAATGCCATAGAGTCCACCCTCCAAAGCAGCCAGTTTCTCCAGGAGAAGTGATCTGTGTAGTCTGGAGATAAGCTGTAATTTTGGAAGATCTCCAGACCCCACCTGGAGGCTGGCAACCTGACAGAGAAGACTATGCTAAAAAGCTTTCTCCTTGACATGTGAGCATTCTATGTTCAGGGACTGTTTCATACAAAGAAGTGTTCGAATGGGTGAGCCCCGAGTGGCAGCCTAAAGTGGTTATAGCTCATGGAAACAAGACCTTTGCCTCCCACAGTTAGTAATCCTGTGTACCCAGACAGCTCTTAAATGAGTCTCATTTATCATTCCTAACAGTTCTTCAGAAAACAAACTACCTCTCAGTTCTAACATGGGACGCTGCTTCCAGGACTCTGGCATCATCTCTCTCTTGGTTCGGAAAACAAACTGGCTGTTGATAAATTTCTGAACACTGGAGATGGTAAATTTCACTTCTGGGCGGACGATGCTGAAGTACTGATTGAGGCGGATGCCCTGGATTTTAAGACCGGGCACAATCTTTTGGATGCTGATTCCAGCTTGCTTCACCCGGAGCTTAAAGATAAAATGGGAGCATTTAGGATTCTTACCTTGATCTTGCTCAGTCACCAGGAGAAAGTTAGATGTACAAACACTCTTAGGCCATTTATGCTTGGTAATTAGCAGTGAGTTCCAGGCTGAAGTGCCCCACATATTTTTTTTGAGTTTTTCATGCTGAACCTCAGGGAGTGACTGCGAAACCGAGCATGCCTGCTTCACATTTCTTACATATCTCACATTTCTTTTGTGTTTGCTTTGCCCCGCCTCGAAGAATCCCCTCAAGGAAACATCCAAAATCATAGTCGCGCCTTAGCTATGCAAACGGCGGTTGCTAACGGAAGGAACGAAGGAGCAGGCGAGTGGGGGGTGGGTGGAATTTCTCCTTTTGCATTGGGACGGTGAATAGGCATTGTAAAGGTTGCCTTTTTACAAAGAGCTTGGAGCGAGCATCAAAATTGACCCTGCATAAATGGACTATAGGATGGCTGCGACCTTAAAAACATGTTCTTAGCTCTGTATCCCTCAACTCGGCCCTCTGCTGCCCTCCAGGCATGAAGCTCCTTCCCTGAACAGATAGCAGATATTTTATAAATGAGAATAAGAACAGCCTTGCAACACCCTTCTTTCTGTGCCAAAGATCACTGCCTGAGCCACCCACTACACCTGTTGGGGTTTGACATCCTTGCATAAGAACAGTGTTTCTGTTGGAGGGAGGGGGGCGTTGCATGCTGGGAGAATTCTTGACAGTTAGAATTCGGTCTCTGTCAGTTAGGTCGGTTGATTAAGCTCTCTCTGTCAGTCTGCCAGCCTTTGTCTCTCTCTCTCTCTCTCTCTCTGTTAAGCATGTATGTTTCAATCAGTTCAGGCATTATTATATCTGCCTGTAAAGTGTAAGAAAAGTCACATTGTTTCTGTAAGTCCCAACTTTACATAAATGTGACAAAGGAAGTAAAAATGGGTTTTTTGAACACTTCTCTGAGGAGCAGAGTTATCTCATCATAAGCCTGCTGGTCTTAACCGATACGGCAACCTCCGTCTCAAAAAATAATATTAAATAAGGGGAAAGTATAACATTAAAATAATGACTTATAAGGATTAAAAAATATTAATACAAAGGAGACACCAGATATTTGTAGGGATGGAGGAAGTCGGTGGGGAAGTCAATTATTATTAATTATATTTAATACTGAAGACATGCACCTAATATTTTTTTTTAATTTTTTATCGAGTCAAAGATTGGTATATAGGATGTATTGTCAAATGAGATGTATAGTAAATTATTGAAAAATAATATATATATATATATATATGTGTGTGTGTGTGTGTGTGTGTGTGTGTGTGTGTGTGTGTGTGTGTGTGTGTGTAATATAAATAAATAAATAAATAAAAACAACTCCCCTGATTATTCTGCCTGGGATCCTGTCAGAAAGACTATCACACTGGTTTCATCATATATTCAAGCAAGTATTTATTTTTAACCACAGACCCAGTTCAGAGAAATAAATTTTCATCATCACCACCACCATTTTTACGCAAGTCTTTGAATATTAAATGCTGAAAATAAGAAGGCAACATTTATTTCTAATAGGCAATAATGATAAATAAACACAACTCTAGCTGAGGGATTAGTGAGATCAGAATATGGCAGGAAAGAATAGTCCATATTTAGTCCAGATGATTTAAGGCAGTAAAGGTAAGAACCAAGATTTTGAATTGTACGTGAGGGGAAAACTAGAAATTAGTGATGTTCTATCAAGATTAGTAAGGTGTGTATGTTCCCATGAATAAACTCAGTTCACTGATCTCACAGCCACTTTCTGGAACAACTGAAGTTACAAACAAACATCATAGGCCTAAAACGTAGTAAACTAATCTGGATGTAATCAAACCATAGATAACCATGACCAAATCTCATTTTTCCAAGAAGAAGTGGCACTAGAAAGCCAACCAAAGTTGGTTCGATGTACTATGGGCAACAAATGAGAGTTGAACACACAATAGCAACCCTTTTGAAGGGAGTGCAACCTGATCTCCTGGCCAAGAGCATCTCAGTCTTGTCTAGAAGTGAACAACTGCATATTTTATTATTAGAGCTTCTTTCTTTTTCTTTCAACCAACCTCAGCTTCTGATTCAACCCTTGAAGAAATCAGAGGTAGCAATGAATTAAGTGGTTGTTATCCTAGGATCAAGTCAGCCATGACACAGCTTGGTGCATTCGGTAACTGAAGTTTGGCTCACATAAAGGGTACTTGTCGTTATTTTTCCTTACCTCTTCATCAAAAACAATATGGAAGGGAAGCCCATTGCAGAATGTCTTGGGGTCTATCCACAGCGTCTTAGGATAGACAGGATCATATTCTTTTAGAAGTCTTCCTGCAATATGAACAAAGATGGTAATAATCTCACTGTGGTTCACTGCTGGAATCAGTAGCACCATTCACTGTCCTTAGTTTGCCCCTCATTTGGCCTTTTTAACATGTAGTGAATGTGTGAATTCCTAGAGCTAGCATTCTCCATGGTTCTACTTCTCTCCCCAGGATCCCTGGAGGTGAAATCTCTGAGTAAAGAATGGATTCAGCTCTAGAACCCTTTGTTGTAAATGTGCATGAAACTCTAAAACAGTGCAGCTATTTTGGTATACTTTGAATGACTGATAACGTATATCTTCAACCAGATAACTATAATCCTCTTGGCTTTAAAACAGTGGTAGAGAGACCACTGCAGAGATAATGAATACAGCATTCAACAGGTAGAGCCTTCAGCAGGTGAAACAACATGTAACAGGGTAATGGTGGTTGACTTGGCATGAGAATAAAGATGTTGCAACCACATCCCTATTTTCAGCTATGAAACTCCGGAGGATCTGCTGTATGTTTAAGGAAGGAGTTCCATGCAGAGAGGGCAGCAAGGGAAGGTCACAGCTGTGAGTGGTAGAATTGGAGGAGTGAAGGTAGAGAAGAGATGTCAAAGGATTCAGAAGTAAAGAGGATAATGGGCCATGGAGATCTTCCAAGGTAATGACAAGGAGATCGTGACTGATAAAGAAGGGAATGGGAGGCCAGTGAAGGGATGGCACCTGGACTGAAGAAGAAGTGTTGGTTTTTATACCCTGCTTTTCTCTACTGTAAGGAGTCTCAAAGCAGCTAACAATTGCCTTCTCCCCCCTCCCCCACAACAGGCACCTTGTGAGGTAGGTGGGGCGGATAGAGTTCCGAGAGAAATTTGACTAGCCCAAGGTCACCAAGCAGACTTCCTTATTCTCCAGATTAGAGTCTGCCACTCTTAACCACTACACCATGCTGACTGGCCAATGGGAGATGAGAATTATATATTATTTTGTAACACATTTTTATCCCACCCTCCCTCTAAGGAGCTCAGGGTGATATACATCAAGCTCCCCTCCTCCATTTTATCCCTCACAACTACCCTGTGAGTAGATTAGGCTGAGAGAGTATGACTGGCCCAAGGGTCACCCAGCAAGCTTTATGGCAGATTGGGGCCCTGAACTGGTCTCCCAAATCCTAGACCAACACTCTAACCACTACCCCACACCGGCCATGGAGTTTTAGATAAAGATGAGAGGACTGAGTGTGAAAGAGGAAAGTTGGGAAGAAGATTGCAATGTGTGTGTGTGTGTGTGTTAAGTGCTGTCAAGTCGTTTCCGACTCATGGCGACCCTATGAATGAAAGTCCTCCAAAATGTCCTATCTTTGACAGCCTTGCTCAGATCCTGCAAATTGAAGGCCGTGGCTTCCTTTATTGAGTCAATCCATCTCTTGTTGGGTCTTCCGCTTTTCCTGCTGCCTTCAACTTTTCCTAGCATGACTGTCTTTTCCAGTGACTCTTGTCATCTCATGATGTGACCAAAATACGATAGCCTCAGTTTAGTCATTTTAGCTTCTCAGGTCAGTTCAGGCTTGATTTGATCTATAACCCACTGATTTGTTTTTTTTGGCAGTCCACGGAATCTGTAACACTCTCCTCCAACACCACATTTCAAAGGAATCTATTTTCTTCCTATCAGCTTTCTCACTGTCTAGCTTTCACACCCATACATGGTAATAGGGAATACAATGGCATGAATTAATCTAGTCTTGGTGGCCAGTGACACATCCTTACACTTCAAAATATTTTCTAGCTCCTTCATGGCTGCCCTTCCCAGTCTCAATCTCCTTCTGATTTCTTGCAATAGTCAAGGGGAAATGACTAAAGCACGTATTGGAGTTTTAACTGAGGGGCTGAATGGGTAGAGTTGCAACATATGAGTTAATGTCATTGTAAGACTTTTCAGCTGCTCTGTGAACATTACAGACATAATAGCAATAAGGGACTATATACTCTCTCCAGGTTTGATATAACTTGTATCTGTCTAAGTTATGCAAAGACTGGAACATGCATGGCTCTTTAAAGTACAGGCATACCTCCTTTTATTGTGCTTTGCTTTATTGCACTTCACAGATATTGCGTTTTTGAGCAATTGGTGCCATTTTTCCAACAGCATGTGCTCACTTCATGTCTTTGTGTCACATTTTGGTAATTCTTGTACTATTTAAAACTTTTTCATTATTATTACAGTACATTTTTTAAAGACATAAATCTATTCCACACTTAATAGACTACAGTATTGTGTAGTCATGCCTTTTATATGCACTGGGAAACAAAAAAAAATTGTGTGTGTGTGTGTGACTTGCTTTATTGCGATAGTCACTGTATTGAGGTGGTCTGGAACCAAACCCACAATATCTCCAAGGTATGCTTGTACTAAATTTTCTGCCAAAGAACAGCAATTGCGGCCTGTTTATACAAAGCAGCAGTCAAGCAGGATAATGGGGGAATTTGTGTATTTGAGTGATTCCCCCCTCATAGGAAAGACAGTTCCCTGCTTCCCATTGGCTAAGACCACCACTGGGTAAGCACATTTGTGAAATTCTAGACTAGCCTAAAGTATGGCTACCAAGAGCCACCACAAACCCTCAAACAAAGGTTCCCACTGGATGGTCTCACACTACCTAAACAAAACCCAAATGAAACATGAAAGCAAATTAAATTATTTGCCTAGCAAAATGGGTCTCCAAGGTGACCAGGGTCTACAGACAACCACCACCCTTCCCGTCAACCCTGACTTGAAATAGTCTAAAGGATCCTGTCTGCCACCTCCAAGATTTGGATTATACCAGCATAATGGAAGGCAAATATCCACAGAACCTTTGGTAGTTGGTGGCAATGGACCATTTGGGATTCAAAGGACCATTCTGAAGGTAACAGCTTGAGATTATTAACTATGAAGCATAAACATTTAGTGCTTAGATACTAAATCATACTATACCTTGTGGTTTAACTACAGTGTGAAATAGTAGCCTTTTCTAGAAAAGGGGAACAAAACCTGGGTTTTAAATGCCATCACACAAATGGGTGCCGCAATTTTTTTTAATGAAATCACTTTTTACCTTTCCCTATTGTCACAATTCCTCTGATTGTTTCCCAGTGACTTTTCTTGACAGGGCAAGCAGAAGCTAGACTGGTTTTGTCTCTGATCTTATTCATGGTTCTTTCAAGATCCTGTAGAATAAACCCAACACAGTCACTAAAATGTTTAAAAAATGAGAAATATGCTAAGCACAGGAGCTGCCTCAAAGAAATAAACATAATAGTAATAATGAAAGGCACAAGTATTTTAAAGCGGCAATTCTAATTGCATTCTAATCTGCATTTCAAAGCTGCAAGTGCGATTCTAATTGCAGTTACACAGAGGCCAGCCCCATTGAGTTCAGTGAATTTACTTCCCAAGTGTTCGTGTTTAGGAATACACTGAACATTTACTATCAAATGTGCATTGTGATATATTTCAGACACTTTGGTAACTCATGGCTTGGACCTCATGAAAAATGTCCACTTGCCGAACGGCAATGGTTTTTACCAACTCCCCCCTTAAACTGTTCCAGGAGCAGCCTTTCGAGGGAGGGCAGTGGGAGGGGGGAGAGGACATAGAGCTCCACTGAGAGGCAGATCCTTTCTATCAGTGGAGATTTTCCATGGGCTTCACTTCCTAGTGTAAGCATGTATCCACATTTGTACAAATAGCCTGGAACTCTTAAGTTAAAACTCTTAAGTTAAAAAGACTGCTTTTTTTAGGGGAGCCACCTCAATTGGCCTGGAGGGACGTTTGGCTTTAACTGGCTTCTCCAGGACAGTTGACGCCAGTCTTCTGTAGCTGCCATGGTGAAATACGGAGGGCTTTTGAAAAGCTTCTGCATTTTTATGGTTACATTGTTCAGTATGAATGCCCAGTAAATAAAAAATTAATTCTAGATTACTTACTTTTCTCTGTTGATTGGGCTTATCAGTGTCATAGTTGGGCCAGGGCACTAAAATCTTGGGCTGGCCCTGTCAATATGTTCCTTTAAAACTGCCATGATTTCTTCATGCACAGTTTTTTTTAAGAATGCCACACCACCTATTGCAGTACTCTAACAATGTTTTCAGAGAGCAACCCATCAAGGCTGATGGGCCACAGTTAGCATGTTGGTGTTTAAACAGTGCTGTTCCGTCTTGGTTTTAATGGCTTGTTTTTAATATTGATCTTCTTTCTATGATACCATGATTGTGTTTTGACTTGTGAGCCATCTTGAGCAGGTCTCTGGAGAGAAGGCATATGCATTCTCTAAATGAGTAAATAAATAGCACAAATGGGGAATGCAAAGTGTGAGTTACTACTGTATAACATTAGGCCATCGTTTGGGGGATCACTGGATGTAACACATGGCTGCTTCCCACCCTGGCTCAGCTAGACAGCAAAGCCAAAGCCTTGAGGAACTATTCACCTGAGAGAGGAATGGTGATTTCTTCCCTATTGGATGGTGCCAGATATCCTGTCCAGCTTAGGAACTTGTCTGCTTGGAGAACCAAGATGGCTGAAAGAGCTCAAGCCTGTTTCACTAACCAGCATAAACTAGTTGATAAGTCACTTGAATCTCACGGGAAGGGGTTTCCAGAGTCGCTACTGAGAAGGACAGCACACTCTGCCTTTCCTTGATGTTGCCATAATCCAGTTGATACTCTCTACAGCTGCCCAATTTACAGACACCTGAGAGATTCTGCCAAGCCGTTCAGGTTACTGAGTTCAGTGACTCAGTCAAGGATTCTTTTTAGCTGCCTCTATTAAAACTCTTGACCTAAGAATCTGGAGTCTGCCACACAATGATGATTCTCTAGTTTCCTTGTTGCCACTGCAGCTGCCAATGAAGTGTGGTGACAAAAGAGATTCCACATGGCGGGTTTCCCCACACTTTCTCTGCTCCAGCCTGCTGTAGGGGTATGTTAATTACTGATTTTGAAAAAAATGGGGGGGTGGCATGGGAGAGGGAATGACTGCCATGGAGGAAAGAGGCAAGGAAAATGGCACCAATGTGGGCAAGACTAGAAAAGAATCTGGATTTTCCCTTCCCCCCTGGCTTTGCTGTTATTTTTTCAAAAACATCATAATACTGCAGGTTTAGTAAAGATTGCAGAAATGTCAGGGGGAAACTGGGACGTACACAAATGCACCATAGTGCTGTGTCAAATCAGGTAAAAAGCCCACTTCACAATAGCACCCATGCTGAGCCAAAACTGGAGTGGAAGACACCTGTGTTAAGTAGGTTTACCTTCAGTGTTTGAGTGTAGTGTAGTGGTTATAGTGTCAGACTAGGATCTGGAAGACCCAGGTTTGAATCTCCACTCTGCCATGGACAGTCACTTTGTGACCTTGAACCAGGCACACATGTGCAGCCTAACCTGCCTCAAAGGATTGTTGTGGGGATAAAATGGAGGAAAAGAGAACTATGTGAACAGGTTTGGATCCCCATTGTGGAGAAAGATGGGATATAAATGTAATAAATAAATAAATAAATGTACTGTTAATTGATGGGTGAGCGAGCAGGGAAATTTTGGTAGGCCTTTCTGCTCTGGGTTAAATAGAAATGTCTCGGTTTTTCATAATATAATTTTTCTGCCAAAGTTTTCATACAAAAAATATATAACACAGTACCTCTTTATCGAGGTGCTTTTCTGCCTGCTTTCCAAAACTTGAACGGTAATGTAAGGAGGGAGCAAATTTATTTCTCCTCTTGTATGAAAATACAGGCTTTTGTGTTACAAGGAATACAATGTGTTCTTTTTTCCCTGTTCTTTCTTCTTCTTCTGTTTGATTTACTATTTCCATGGAAATCTCAATGTTGAAAAAATCCAAGGCAGCTGCACCAATGATTCCTGGAACAAAAGAAGAACCCAATCTTTCTACAGTCCCTAAATTGACATTCCTAAAAAATTGCATATCTACTAAATGGAAGAATACATACATAATACCGTGGTCTGTTAAGATACCAACACAAAAGCATGGGGCCCTTCAGAAGTATGTCTGAGTAAGTCACCTTGAGTAAAGACTTCTTCCATGGAAGCTTGCCATTGGCTTTAATCCAAAGGAGCTTTTACACTGCTGGAAGGACTGAACCCTCAGGAACATTTTGGGCTGCAGCAGGAGGGGGAAATTGAGAAAATTATGTTCTGCAGGTGGAAATGCTCCACTGGATCCAAGCCATTGTCTTTACCCTGTGATGTTAAAGTGACTTCTAAAAATGTATTTCAATTGATTCTTCTTTAGAATGGTAAATTTACACTGTGAGTTTGTCTATGTGAAACCTAGTCTATGCACAGAGCAAAATGAGATAGTGGTAAAATAGGCCCTACCACAGCTGTGATATATACGCAAAAAAAAAAAAAAACCCTCCCTACAAATTACAAATTCGCACACTGGGAAGCAAATCAATATCCTAGACTTTTGCAGGCTGTACTCATTTTCCACTTGGGTGTGTGTGGGTCTGTAAAGTGCTGTCAAGTCAAAGCTGACTTATGGCGACCCCAGCAAGGGGCTTTCAGAGCAAGTGAGAAGCAGAGGTGGTTTGCCATTGCCTTCCTCTGCAGTCTTCCATGATGGTCTCCCTTCCAAGTACTGACCCTGCTTAGCTTCCACGTTCTGACAAGATTGGGCTATACCTTGCTGCCTTCCCTCCCCGTTTTCCACTTACAGGGAGTGTTTATTCTTCTGAGTACAATGTACAGTAATGCAAAAAAATGCAAAAAAAAATCTGAATTTATAATACCAAGAGAGTTTGTGATATTTGTGACCTATCAGTGAAAACAAAGCAATGGATTTTGATAAGATGGGTTGTTTGTCTTCTCCTTCTAAGAGTTTAACTAGGAAAACACAATCCAGGCTATTATTTCCCAGGGCTGAGGGAAGAGTTTCAAAGCAAGTGAACTGGCAGAGACCAGCAAAAGATGAACAGGGGGATGAAAGAGGTTTTTTTCCCCCAGAGTCAAGTCTGCTGATGCCTGGATAGTCTTTCACTTGAACCAACAGCAGAGAATGACATTTGTCTCTGCAGGTTCAGAGTATCAACCAGATCTGACAAGGCATGAAAATGCATGGAAGGCTTCCAACAACATGAAGGCTGAAAAGATGACAGAAAGGGCTTTACAATGGATGCAAATAAAGAACTAGGAGGTAGTACCTGAGGTCTGGGAGGGATCCATGACTGACTCCCCCCCCCCCCAAAATGGTTAAGTTATACTAAAAAGCAGTTGCCGGGGAAGAGGGAGCAGTATGAACTGGGGTCATGGCCCTGAGAAATGGAATTAACTGCTCTGGGGGGAGGCTTTTGGTCAGGGAAACAGTTCAAGGGAATTTAAAACAATCCCCCAGTGCTGCAGCCCTAATCTACATCAGTCCCACCCTGCTGCTGTTTTTTAAGGCTAAACTGGATACTGAACAGGCTATTCCCAGATCCACAATGCAGTGACTAGTAGAAGAAGAGTTGGTTTTTATATGCTGACTTTCTCTACCACTTAAGGAACAATCAAATCGGCTTACAATCTCCTTCCCTTCCCCTCCCCACAACAGACATCCTGTGAGGCAGGTGGGGCTGAGAGAGTTCAGAGAGAACTGTGACTAGCCCAAGGTCACCCAGCAGGCTTCATGGGTAGGAGTGTGGAAATTAACCCAGTTTACCAGATTAACATCTGCCGTTCATGAGGATGAGTGAGGAATCAAGCCTGGTTCTCCAGATTAGAGTCTGCCGCTCTTAACCACAGCACCACGCTGGCTCTCACCAAATATGGGGAAGTCCTCTTCTGGCTGTTTAAAATCCTAAAGATGCTGCCTCATGGTTCTGAGAATATTGGAGAGGTCTGCTGCAACCATCTATACTTTACACAGGAATATGCCTTATCCAGAGTCAGACCATTCATCTAGCAAGATCAGTACTGCCTACTCTTAATGGCAGCAGCTCTCCAGTGTGTCAGGTACGGCACCTCATGCCTCTCTGGTGTTCCATGACAGTAGGAAGAAACCTTTAGGGTTCCAAAAAGGACTAAACCAGGTCATTTATTACAAGTGAAATGTGCGAAGTGGCTCTGCGGTAATGACAAAAGTGGAGGTGACTGGTGTGAAAAACATGATAGACTGCAGCCAAATGGTGAGTTTGCAGCTCTCTAAGGCCCGTCTTTCAAAGGCATTTCAGGAGTGAATGAGCTGTGATCTTATCACTAGGCTGTGATACCTCAGAGCCTGACAACACTTAGGTCCTTCCCACCTGTCTGATGTGAAATTTGTCACAGGGGCACAGGGGTGTCACCAAGCAGAGCCACCCTGTGAGTTGCGCTCACCTCCCTTGCCAAGAGGCAGCATTGTTGAGCACAGAGATCACACTGTGAGTCTTCATGCTTTTCCATATTACTAGTGTAATGTGGAATCATGGAACTCATGACAGCAGCAAACCACTACAGTCGTACTTCTGGACAGGGGTTGCTTCCTATGAAGACACATGCTCCAGCCATAAATCACTCAGACAAACTACCTGTTATGTTTTCTTCTGCATTCCTTTCGAAAAGCCTTTTATTTTCCAAGTGCAGTATCTGGGTCTGGGTTTCCAAAGAAAAGAATGAGGGGGGGGGGCTCTTTAACCCTTTCACCCCCTGCCATTTTCTCACTAAACCAAACCAAACATACCTCTAAGCTGCTTATACCCCTGGAGGGAAAATAATATGGGTCCCCTTGAGTTTTTCCCAGAAGGGGTAAAAGCAGTTCAGAGTGCAACTGGAAAAGCAGCCCCAGACAGTGGGGGAAGGGTGGTCTTAAAGATGAACACAGGAAAAAATGTAACACATAGTTTAATTCTTTAGATTAAATGCAAAACTCTACTGAGATCTTGGCTATCTCAAAGTAAATGAAGAGCTCTGGACCTTCAGAAGATATTGATCTGATAACTAAAAACTGCACCTTTCAAACGGCACCCCTGAAGTAAACTCCATACCTGGAACAATATGGCAGAGGCCTCTTCTGTCCGAGTAATAATGCAAATGCATTGATCCATCTTCATTCTTTTCTACCCTAAATGAAGGAGCATTCATTTCCTGAAAAACACACAAAACGTAAATAGTGAACACCCCCTATTTTCAAGTTCATTGCTCAATTTGGTCCTAAAGCAGACAGAGCCAACTGAAAGCTTGTGAGTCTAATTAAACTTCATGTAAACTTGGCTGTGGGGCTCAAAAAAATTCAAACAAAGTGCACTAAATATTATGCTCACAGTTTTAATGGATAAAGAAAATAAACGGGTTTCCCAAAAGTTGTGAAGGGAAAGCTATTGTACAATTTCACATAACTTATCAGTGAATTTTGTATGACATGCACCGGCTGTGTCCAGAACATATGCATGTCAGTATTAGGTGGCGCTGGTTACAGAGCCTGCCTGTGAGTGAGCTGGGTAATACGGCAACCCACAAAACAGAGATATTCTTTTCTGGGATTACTGAGACTCAGCCCAGCAAAATTCCTTCAACATTCAGATTGATGCATTGAGTGTTATCTCTACAAATTTGAGCTGCTGACCATACACAGAGGTCTCTATGAGCTTTTCCCTGACAGGCATATGGAAACATGAGGACATAGCTACCTTTCTGTTCTATCTCCCAGGACTTGAGCCACAAACCTCAACAGGCTGAGACCTAACTGGATGAGTTACTACAGACTACGAAGTCACACACCCCTCTACAGGCACAGAAGGAAATAGCAATGTGCAATATCAGCCCCTCCACCAGAAAAACAACAACAACAACCCTACTGCAGTTGGAGGGAAGGAGCATAGAGTAAAACCTCCACATGGAAGCAACCACAGCTGGCTTCAAATCTAACAAACAGTTAAACAAACTTCAGTGGCCAATGATTTCATGCCCAGGCAGGAAGCAACATAGTAGTCTGAAGAAACTAGCATGATAGCATGTGCTACTAGTTCAGATCCAGTACACAAACATTTCTACTGGTTTAAGAGAACTTATATTCACTTGCCTGGTAAGAAAGACTCAGGTAGCTGTGCAAAGCGTCCAGGTTTTCTATGAATTCATAGAGATTTCCTCCCAGTGTTCGAAGCATATGATCATAACCTGATCGCTTGCAGAATTCGAAGAAGTATTCTCCAAATTGCTTCAGAACCATATCTGGAGGAACATCTGGTAAAATGGACAGACATTAACACCACAGATCTACCAAGCTTTAGTGATACGAACTCACTTTTAGTCAGTTAAGCCTCTGAACCTGATTTAAGGTGCACTCTTGACCACCACCACCCATCCTTTTGATATTAATTGCAATGCAAACAAGATTCTAACATTTAAATAAAAGAGAGCATTCAAGTACATACCCAACATTTCACATGCCTTGTCAATTAGCTGCATTGTGATCTCATCGCTGTAAACTTCATACGTCAAAAATGTATCCTCTACTCCAGTTTGGACTCTGTAATACAAATAAATGTTTCTCGACACTGTTATAACTACAACATTTCTATGGTTCATCCTCCTATTATTTTTCTGTTTCTGCACTTTAGATATCTGGTCACCTGAGCTAGGACTTCTGTGATTTTACCCAGCACAGTAACTTCTATCCTTTGTTGGTGATTAAAATCAATGTTTAGGGAGAAATGTTTCAAAAATTCATTGTTTCTTATAAAGACATCAATAGAATCAGAGGTTTCCCCCCTTCAGTAAGAGAATACATACTATCACGACTATCACAAAACGCTTAACTGAGATGATGACCTTTTTGAAGTGGGGCTGGTAGGGAAACCCTGAAATTCCTACTTTTACAATGAATCCATTGAGTTGAGGGCTGGTTTGCATAACTATTTTTGGAAGAGACAAGGAATCACAACATGAATTTTCCTCCTCCTCTGTGAAGAAGTGACCTTATGAAAGCATCTGCCTTGGATGTGGAAACACGGGGATAGTGAAGAAGGGTACAGCTGAATTTCTTTACAGTGCACAGTGAAGGTGTTTAGGATTTAGGAAAGAAGAGAACTGTATCTGTATACTCCAGCTAGTGAGGAGATGTGTATCCATGATTTTAAGTAGATTAGCTACCAATAACATACCACCAAAATATTTAACTGTTCTTTTGTAAAGATAAACATTACATGTCCAGTAGACATGTACTATAATCAGCTGGTATACACAGTAGCATAGCATCTGTTAGATTAAGCTGGTATTATCTGGTCTTGTATATGAGGCCAGAAAGAGAACAGTGCATGGGCAAGGCTGACGTACACCTACTGGCAAACTGCTCTTCATCACATAAAGGACGCAAGTAACTGCTGATGGTTAATGTAGTATGTTGACATGGTGCATCTTTTGGGAAGTGTGGCCCTTATTTAAAGTCCATTACAGTCCAGGGAACGCCTCCTTTGAGCTTCTCTGAAGCAAACAAAAGAGCAAGAGGGAGAGATGATAATGTTTTTTTGTTTCAGTTAATGACTCCTTTTCAGGCTTGTTAGTTGTAATAACTTGCAAAGATGATGCGGCTTCATTCCTGTGTAATAGCTTTTGTTTAAGGCACCACACCAGAAAGTAACATGTCTGTCACAAAAGCCTTCATCCAACAGCATGCCATTCTAAACTGATTTGCTTAACAAATAAGGCAATTATCATTGCCTTGTATGACAAGGCATTCTCTCGCTTTCTCTCTTTTTTTGTCTCCATATTGTTTTAGAATCATCTCCAGTGATGGAACCTCATTCATATTCCTTCTGTCTCCCTAGTTTGTTTTGCTGAAGTACTCCTTGCCTAAAGGCACTTGCAGCAGCCTCAGTCTTAATAAAAATGGGGTGTTCCCAGATGTTCATGGTGGGGGGAGCCTAAAAAGGCTGTGATTCTCTGAATCGAATCTGATTTGTTGTCTATTCCTTCTTTCTCGCAGCTGTTCAACTTAAACGGCCATTTTTCCCTTACAGCCAGAGAGCTATGCTTTATATTTGCAAAGTGCTGCTTCACCCAAAAATACTTTCCAAGTGCTTTTTAATGGTATAGTTTAGCAACAGTAGCCCAGGGCATTTTAGGTATATTTATATATTCACCCCTCCCTGTCTCACAGCTCTTCTCCTTCCTATCACAATTTTGACACAAAACTAGATTATTTCTAACTTATTTCCAAAATTTCTATCCTGCCTTTCTGCCCTCACAAGGGCTACCAAGGCAGCTAGCATTTAGATATTTATAGCCCACTTTCTACCATATGAGGACGCTAAGAGGCATTCATCATTCTCCCCTCCTCCATTTTATCCTCACAACAGCAGTCCTGTTGAGAGAAAATGACTGGCCAAGGTCACCCAGTAAGCTTCCGTGGCAGAGAGAGGATTCATACATGAGTTTCCCAGATTCTAGTCTAAAACACTAACCACTGTGCCACACTGCTCTATCATGGGCTAAGGGGACAAAATTCCAGGGCTCCTGGCCACCCCTGGAGCCCATGAAGCTTCATCTGAGGCGTCAGGTCAGGACCAATTGTAATGGAGGCCAAGACAGAGGCAACTATGCTTTGCCAGTGCACCATGGCTTTTCTCCAAGACTACTAGGGGACATTTGAAATCTCATCATTTGGATCCAGAGCAGGGCTGATTTGCATACTGGTCACTGTATTCTCCTTACAAAGTGAAGTTTTGCTAGAAAGCCTTTGATGGCTTTCCAGCCCCAAAAGACTATGACTAATTTTTCTACAGATCGATTACCTTAATTTCTCCCATATTTCTTCACCATATTTTTCAACCACCAAAGACTTCAGGCAGGTATTTATGAAGCCATACTGCAAGAGCAAATGTATGAGAAAGAAAGATGATAACACTTCATTATAGGACACTGGATCATTTTTGTATTTCTGTCTATTGCATGAAATGGTCGCTGACTGTTACAATAAAGATTTGCCAAATGCACACTCAATGAGGAATTTATTATAGAATTAAAAATTCTTGTCAAATTCCTTTGATTTCTAGTGATAATCCTCATGTTGTTGTAATTTACATTTTAAATATTGTAAATATTTAAATATTGTAAATATTTAAATGCAAATAAATTGTAAATATGAAGTGTGTGTTTTTATTTACTTACTTTATTTATAGTCTGCCTTTCTCACAGTGACTCAAGGCAGATTACACTTAGTAAGTCAGTACAATCAACAAAATGGGTCATTCAATAAACAATGCATTAGGATTGGAACCAACCAAAAGGAAATGAAGCATAGCATAAGTATTAACATGACACATTACCAGTTCAAAAATTACATAATAGCATCTTGCATGCATTAAGCTATACACAGCAGTATAGACCACAGTCCCTAATCATTTATCCAAGTAAATTTATAAACCGTTGTGTGCAGTGCAACCCTATTACCTGTTCAGAAAAGACCTCTAGAATAATGCAGTTTCGCATAGTGTGCAGAAATTAATACTATTTAACTGGTATTTCTGCTATTTGCATTGTTCAAACAGAAATAAATAACTGAATCAAATGCTAAACATTATCACTAAATATGGGCATGTTGAGTACAAGGCATTTGAAAACCGACACTGTACAATAGTTTTTGAAGTAAGATTATTAATGGTATATAGACCTTTAGCTTTGGGTTGCCAGAACCCTGTTTGCCACCACCAGGAGGTTTTTGGGGTGGCGCCCGAGGAGAGCAGGGTTTGGGGAGGGGAGGGACTTCAATGCCATAGAGTCCAATTGCCAAAGTGGCCATTTTCTCCAGGTGAACTGATCTCTATTGGCTGGAGATCAGTTGTAATAGCAGGAGATCTCCAGCTAGTTCCTGGAGGTTGCCAACCCTGACAGTTAAGCATTTTAATTCAATCAATGATTTCAAAATTCTTCCTACAACACTATGAGCTTAGTGATTCCTTTTATTGAATACAGAACTCTACTTTTGCATAAACAGGTATTGTAGCCATAGAATGTAAAATGTAATAGAATGTAAACTATCTTCATGATAAACACCTGCTCCAGGATTGTAATGGGCCTTGATTTGCAAATGTCCAGTAAAACATCCTACATTTTAGTATCTGTTCTGACTATCCATAGACTACTGGCCTTTGTTTTGCATTTGCCCAATAACCCCTATCCTGTATGCTCATATGTATTAAGGTGTACTTCCTTTTAGGGTCAAACATAGAGTTGCCAATCTCCAGGTGGGGCCGGAAGATCCCATGGAATTACTACTGATCTCCAGATGACAGAAATGAGTTCCCCTGTAGAAAATGGCTGCTTTGGAGAGTGCACTTTATGACGCTATACCCCACTTATGTTCCTCCCCTCCCCAAACCTCACCCTTCCCAGGCTGCACTACGAAATCTCCAGGCATTTTCCAGCCCATAATTAGAAACCCTAATCAAACTAGAAAAACTATAAGATTCATTAATGGATCACCAGCAATTATTATTGTGAAAGAACATCATGGGGATTCGGATCAGATTCATGCTGCATGTGGAAATGGTTATATTCCCCTTCCACATATAATTTCCAAGACACACACACACACCCCGAGCTGCCTGTTATCCAGTGAGGACATAGAGACATTTTTAGTCACCAAAAAGTAACGCTGAAAATTAGTCCTGAACATTAAGGATTATTTCCTAAATTGTGTATTTATGTTACCTTGCTTTTCTGTTTTGTCAAGTACACAAAGTGGGCTACAAAACAGAATTTTTACAACAAATATAAAAACACAGCAGAAGTAAAGCAGTAAATAAATTACTAGTGGTAAATATACACAAAACCAGACAGAATTAATGAAAAAGGAAACAGCCATGAGTAAGCAAGTTTTAACAGGAGGCCAAGAAGGAAGTTTTACAGCAAGGGGAACCTAAAGAAAGGGAGGGACCATGACTTAATGGAGGTGTCCATGTTTTCCATGCAGAAGATCTCAAGATCAGTCCCTTGACTCTCTAGTGAAAGAGTCTCAGGTGTTCAAAAAGACCTTTCTCCGCCTAGACAGCAAGGAGCTAAATGAACCAATGATCTAACTCAGTGCAAGGCCACTTCATATATATTCATCTGCCATGTCTCACTTCTGACAGTATAGGCTTACAAAGCAGGGCACCACCATTTGATGTCTTCAGGGCCCCACGGGTGAAGGTGATCTTTCCGGTCCCAGTGTGGAAAAACAAAACCAGCTCAGACACAAATAAGGAGCCCCATGGTGCAGAGTGGTAAAGCTGCAGTACTGCAGTCCAAGCTCTGCTCATGACCTGAGTTCGATCACGACGGAAGTCGGTTTCAGGTAGCTGGCTCAAGGTTGACGCAGCCTTCCATCCTTCTGAGGTCAGTAAAATGAGTACCCAGCGTGCTGGGGGTAAAGGGAAGATGACTGGGGAAGGCACTGGCAAACCACCTCATAAACAAAGTCTGCCTAGAAAACGTCGGGATGTGACGTCACCCCATGGGTCAGGAATGACCTTGTGCTTGCACAGGAAACCTTTACCTTCATAAAGCTGACATGGCCTCATACATCTGCTCATCATGGTGGATTCCAGGAAAGATACTAGCTGCCTCTTTTGAACCAGCTTAAGCTTCAAGATGTTCTTCAGCATTCAGAATGAATTGCAGTAACCAAATCTGGATGTATAACTGGGGACAGGTCTGCTCTCATCATGATTATATTATTTTATATTATATTATATTATATTAGGTACTTTGGAACAGGCAGGACAATGCTGCTGCTGTTGTCTTGTTTCTGGGCTTCCTAGAGGCACCTGGTTGCCACTGTGTGAACAGACTGCTGGACTTGATGGGCCTTGGTCTGATCTAGCATGGCCTTTCTTATGTTCTTATAACCACAGCCTAGGAACCAAGAACTGGCAAAGAGCCCTCTGGGACTCCTCCACAATCTCTTACCTAGCAACAGAGATTGATGCAGTAGCACCCCCAAAACAGATATATTCTGGATATGGGCATTGTTATTTATGTCCAAATTTTTTGCTCCAGGACATATGAAGTCTGAAATCCTGTGCTGATTTGTTTGAGAATGAGTCCCACTGAAATCACAAGGACATAGGACAGTGTTTCCCATAGGTCCATGATGTCTACAGGTATATTTCATGATGCCCACCTGCTTCTCCCCCAAAATTCCTCGATCCCAAAGCAATTAGACATTCCAGGCTTTTCTCTGCTTCATTGGTGCAGGTCATCCTTCAGAAGGGCATCACCTCTGAGTCTGCAGGAAGTGCCACCCCCATCATAAGAGCGCTCTTGGCTTCTAACATCTAGCCATTTTTTCCTGGGGTATCCAGTACCCTTTATCACAATTCCAAAAGTGCCCACAAAGTTCAACAAGGTTGCCAAGGCTTGCTTTAGAGTAATTATAGACAGGGCCAGGCTACATGCTACAGTCCTGCAGACTTAATGGAAAGTACATTACAATCAATAATTTGGAACCAACCTTAGACTAAATATGCATAGAATTTGGACTTCACAGTCACAATGCTATATGTACTTATGTGTAAAGTCCCACTGTGCTGGGATGCCTTCTGAGTACATATTCAGAGGTTGGTTGTGCAAGTTGTTTTGAGAACTAAGAGGTAAATCCCTTTCCTTAAAAAAAAATCTTTTTCAGTTTGTGATTTGGTTGGCTGCCACAAATTTCCCACATTCATTGTCTCCAAATAAAAATACATCCATGCAAAGTATTCATGCATGCAGTGTATTCAACTACTTGCAGGGCTCAAAAAAGACAATTCAGAGCATAGCAAATTGGTAATGAACCCTATCGAGCCAGCGTGGTGTAGGAGTTAAGAGCAGTGGTTTGGAGCAGTGGACTCTGATCTGGAGAACAGGGTTTGATTCCCCACTCCTCCACATGAGCGGCGGAGGCTAATCTGGTGAACCAGGTTGGTTTCCCCACTCCTACACATGAAGCCAGCTGTGTGACCTTGGACTAGTCACACTCTCTCAGCCCCACCTACCTCACAGGGTGTCTGTTGTGGGGAGGGCAAGGGAAGATGATTGTAAGCCGGTTTGATTCCTCCTTAAGTGGTAGAGAAAGTCGGCATATAAAAACCAACTGTTCTTCTTCTATTGACATCAGAGTGCCTTTCTGTTGAGTAAATGCTGCTAAGGTTGGACTCCTCAGCAGTGCTAACAGTTAAGGGTTGATCCGGCAGTTTGAGCAAGCAAGAAACTCAAGTATTCCATTAAAGTCAGAAGAAGGGAATTTGCCATTTTAGTGATATAGTGTCAGACTAGGATCTGGGAGACTCTCGTTCAAATCCCCACTTGTGCCATGGAAGCTTGCTGGGTGACCTCTCCATCTAACCTACCTCACTGGGTTGTTGTGATGATAAAATGGAGGAGAGGCGAATGATGTAAGCCGCTTTGGGTCCCCATTAAGGAGAAAGACAGGATGTAAATAAACTACTATTTGTTTGGTGTGCTTTTTGTGGAGTGTTGCATGACTTGTTGACCCTGATACAGTATTTCAGAATACAGTGTACTTCAGACACCATTCTAGATTCATGGAAAATGGGTGGCTTGGGAAGGGGAGGGGGAAATGGTCCAGGGAAAGGGCTGCATCCTCAGCCTGCCCTGGCCACCTCTGCTCTGCCCTCCTAAGTGAGGGAAGGAAAGCATGCTGGGCCAGCCCTGAGTGTCCTTTGCCTGGCCAAGCCATGAGGCTGGGTGGGGTGAGGTTCAGCCTGGCCCTTCCCTTGCCAGGCTGGGTGGGTGCATCCCTCACCACTGCGAGGTTGGGCCATGGAGAGGCCAGAGCTAGACAGCATGGTGAAGGATGGGCCATCCATGTCCTCTGTTGTGCTGGGCATGGCAAGTGTGAGCTGGGTGCTTCCTTTTGTGTACTTCTAGCTGATGGCAATGGGGACTCCAGCCTGCCCCTTTCTTTGGGTCAGGGTGGCCCTAGCATGGGGGTGGTGATTCCCAAGCTGGAGTGGCCCCAGCAGGTAGAGTGCCCCTCAGGCCAAAGGCCCAGTGGGATTTTCCCCTGTGGCCTTCATGGCCAATCCACCCTAATGGAGGGGCTGTGGCTCAGTGGCAGAGCATCTGCTTGGCATGCAGAAGGTCCTAGGTTCAATCCCCGACATCTCCAGTTAAAGGGACTGGGCAAGTAGGTGATGTGAAAGACCTCAGCCTGAGACTCTGGAGAGCTGCTGCCAGTCTAAGTAGACAATACTGACTTTGATGGACCAAGGGTCTGGTTCAGTATAAGGCAGTTTCATGTGAAATTTAATATTTCCCATAGAAATGTCACCAGGTATATATCTCCTGCATTTCACAGCTTTTTAACCATTGTTAATAGTTGTCACTACTATTGTAGATATCATTCTGCTGATGGAGCTTTCCATTCATGCATTTAACAAAGCAGGCTTTAGCCGAAGGAAGCTTATGCTCCAAGAAACCCATCAAATGATCTCACAAGGCTCCTTTTAATTTTAGATCCACTTTTGAAATTATCCCAAACTTCTGTATCTCCCACCTCCAATAAATGCTAAAGTCAGTATATTTATTGGTTCTTGTAGGTTATCCGGGCTGTGTAACCGTGGTCTTGGGATTTTATTTCCTGACATTTCGCCAGCAGCTGTGGCAGGCATCTTCAGATGCCTTCAGTGTTACTCCTCTGAAGATGCCTGCCACAGCTGCTGGCAAAACATCAGGAAATAAAATACCAAGACCACGGTTACACAGCCCGGATAACCTACAAGAACCAATGAACTCTGACCGTGAAAGCCTTCGACAATATTCAGTACATTTATTTTGACATGAACTCCCCTGTGTAAACACCTACTTTATCAGATAGATTTGGTGAATAAACATCCAAAGATTCTGTCCTTTTCTTTGGATGCACTTTGAGAGAGAAAGTCGAAGTGACCAGCAAGCTTGCCAAATGAACAAATAATATTTATTTCTGATCTGAGCAAGGCTGTCAAAGACAGGACATTTTGGAGGACTTTGATTCATAGGGTCGCCATGAGTCGGAAGTGACTTGACTGCATTTAACACACACACACACTTCTGGTATGATTTCCTGATTCATCCACCAGTCACTAACAGAGCAATGCTAAGCAGAATTACATTTTCCTAAATCTGTTGATATCAACAGGCTTAGAACAGTGTGACTCTGCTTAGGATTGCACTGTAAATTCTATATAAAGAGGTTCCATGAGTCTTGTCCCTCTGCAGAGCTATGCTTCATCTAAGCCACCAAAACGGAGCCCAGGCTGGCATAGAAAAAGCTGTATGATCCACACTCTAGCTTTTCCTGACCAAAGAGCTCTTTCTTTGTTTGGAGCAGAGAAACCCATGGGCATAGCTTTTACTGGTGAGCAGATGGTCCTGCTACCTGCAATATTGACTCTCCTACGTCAGAAGCAAGAGTCCATGGCCGCCTGTTGGCACAAGGAGTTGTTGGTCTGATCTAATAGGAGTCTGGCTCCGTCAGTGAAGCAGGGCAGGACAGCTACAGGTTGCAGAGCCCAGAAGCCACTACTCGGAAAGCTGTCCTGTTCCCACGATCAGGATTACGCCGCTGTCGCACCTGACCAAACAGGCTCTAATCCTCGCAAGTTTACGCTAGAATAAAAATACGCTAGTCTTGAAGGTACCCACAAGACTCTTGTTTACTTTTGCAACAACAGGGGACACCCGCTGCTCCTCTGGAATAACAGGGATGCCAGATTGAGAAGCCAGACGTCCTTCTTTTTTTCCTGGAAGAACAGCAGAACTATGCTGGTACACACACACCCTCTTCCAAAATCGGTTGGCATCCTCCCCCCCCCCACCCCCAATCACTATATGTGCCATTCTCAGCCCACGGCGCTTTAAAGCCATGCAAGCCTGAAGCTCGGCGGGGCAGGGGAGAGGTCCTTACTCACCATCCTGGCGCATCAGAGAATCGGATCGCGCAGCATCGCTTGCTTCCGCTGGGCCAGGACCCTCGCTTCGAGTGCCAACATGTCCCTCCGGCTGGTACTCTGTCCCCGCTGGAGGCGCCAAGCTCTCTACAGGAATCCCAGGGCCGGCTCCCTCTTGCAGGCGGCGGAGGGCTTTGGAACCACCAAGGGATCGGCAGCTTCCAGGAGGGTTGGCAATCCGGGGGGCGGCGGGGTTACAGCCCCCATCCTCCCTAGTGCTTCGAGCCCCGCTGCGGTCTCACGGCTGCGCGCTCTTGCCTGCTGCAAGGTGACCCCGGCCTGCCGCGGAGCCGCATCGCACTGACGAGAACCCCAGCCCAGGCGCCTGGGTCCTGCGGGTCGCTGTCCAAGGGTCTGTGGTGCTGAAGTGCCAGCCCGCGATGGAGAGCTGGCTCCCCGCTGGAGGGAAAGCCCGGCGCTAGCCAAAGAAAAAGCACGGCATTTCCCCAGAAGGGGAATCCAGTCCAGGCGACCTCAGCACTTCTTAGCTCACCTCCCGGCGCTTTTAGTGGAATGGGAGCTGTCACTCCTCCTCCTCCTCCTTAAACTGGGTGGGCTGCAAAAAAAAAAAAAAAAAAAAAAGGACTTCCTGAAGAGCCTGAAAGGTTTGGAAGAATGCCAGATCTCTAAGCAATTGGTCTGCAAATGGACTCGGAGGAGGATCCGGTTTCCTTCGCTGATATTCGGTGGTCGCTAAGCAATTGCATCCATGCAGGACTGAGTCAAACGAGTGAGTCAAGGGGACAAGAGCTTTCTCCAGCAAACAAAATACCTGCAACTTCCCGAAATAATTCATTTGCCCGCTTCATCTCCATATGGGTTGATTGTGTGGACTGCAAAAGCAAGGGGAAGCTCGTCATCCAGTTCTATGATATATAACCCCACGAATATCTCCAAGCAGGTGGGACGCACGAACAACAGGCTTAATCACAGTAATCTATTTAGCACTTTTGGAGTATTCGGGATGTGCTACATATACCGTTTCAATAATCCGGCCAACAGAGCAAGGTTTCTATTTTGCAAGTGTGGATGGATAAGAGATGGTAGGTTATTTACGGCCACCTACTAGATTGACTCCTACCAACTTTTTTTCTTGACCCCACCCAGTCCTCTTCTTCACTGTAACCCCTGTCCACATTGCCCCAAACAATCCCTGGCATATTGTATTTCCTCCCCAGTAGGACCCAGTGCCATTAGTTCACTGTGGGGGTGAGACTGGAACTAGGGGCTTCTGGGTTTATTCTGCTAAGTATTCGGTTCTCTTCCCCCATAAGATACATATCCAATTGCAGTCTTCAGAATTACCCCCCAAAAAACCCTTTCTACAGCTTCCAATTGCATGAACACTGACATTATCAATTTTCCCAAGAAATTAAATGGCTATTCACCTCTATTAATTTTTTTTATCCCATTCTTCTTCCAAGAAGTTCACAGAGGCATACGGGTCCTCACCTCCTCCACTTTATCCTCACAACAATCTTGCAAAGGACGCTAAACTGAAAGGAAATGATTGGGGATTTGAACCTGGGTCCCCCAGTTCAACACTCCACCACAGCCCACTAGTTCTCAGCCATGGTTCCATTAGGCCAGAGTCCCATGTTAAGCCAGTTGGCATTTTAGGAATCGAGAGAAAGGGTCTTTAATAGCATCTCAAAAAAGGCTGTCACGGGGATGAGACTAACAATAAAATGGCTACTGTGGGGAGGCTGTGTGTGTGTGTAAAGTGCCTTCAAGTCACAGCCAACTTATGGCGACCCCTTTTGGGGTTTTCATGGCAAGAGATTAACAGAGGTGGTTTGCCAGTGCCTTCCTCTGCACAGTAACCCTGGTATTCCTTGGTGGTCTCCCATCCAAATACTAACCAAGGCTGACCCTGCTTAGCTTCTGAGATCTGACGAGATCAGGCTAGCCTGGGCCATCCAGGTCAGGGCATGGGGAGGCTAGCTCTTGCTTTTGGGGATGAGAAGAAGATTTCTGGTTTCAGGCTCCAAAGAAAAAACAGGGTCTGCTCCCTGTGCAGCCACAGAAAGTATGTTCAAGGCCAGAGCCAAAAGAAAGTCTAGGGCCAAACCAAGGGTGCACAGCTTGTCCAGGATGAGATCAGTGATTTCCTAATCTGCCAGCTGGTAGAATGTAGCCTGAAGTTCCCCCTTTCCCCCTGTTCCATTGAAAACACTTTAGAATTTACCTTCGTGATTCAAAAAGCAAGCAGGCCCCAGGAAATAAATTGGTGGGCGCCATGGCGTCACATCTTTCAATCCCTTTCTTTAACATTGATGTCTGCCAGTTATCAGGCATCAGGTTTTTACTTGCAGGGTTAGTTATCAAGGATGTAATAATAAGATGACAGGGGGAACAAATTCCCTTTCATGCCTGGAGTGAAACAGAGTCCTCCCACATAAACCACTATTGGATGTTTATCCCTCTATCCCTGACTCCTATCGGGGTCTTGGGATCTGATCAGCCTTAGCTACCAGTCATGGCAGGGGATTCAACAACTGGTAATAGGCACCAGGTTTGAAAGACAGAAATGGTTCTTTTCAAATACCTTAAAACTGGACCCAGTCTCTGGGCAAGGGAATAGTGGGCTAGGATCTGACCATGGATGAGAAGGTTCCGAATCTTTTTAAACCATCTTGATCTGGGTTAGGGCTTGACGAGATCTTGGTACTTGGGCCAGTTTTTGGGAGGATTTCTACATTCTTTTTTAATATATAGTCTTCCAGTTGAGAGCCAGCAAAGTGTAGTGGTTAAGAGCGATGGTTTGGAGTGGTGGACTCTGATCTGGAGAACCGGGTTTGACTCCCCACTCCTCCACATGAGTGGTGGAGACTAATCTGGTGAACTGTTGTTTCCCCACTCCTCCACATGAAGCCAGCCTGGTGACCTTGGGCTAGTCACACTGTCTCAGCCCCACCTACCTCACAGGGTGTCTGTTGTGGGGAGGGGAAGGGAAGGTGATTGTAAGCCAGTTTGAGTCTCCCTTAAGTGGTAGAGAAAGTCGGCATATAAAAACCAACTCTTCTTCTGTTAAAATCCCACTAATTTTCTGTGATGGCAAGCATTGATTTTAGTAACTGAAAATGCGTAACTTTACATTTATATAAACAGAATGATAGTGATCCTTGTGATTAGAAATAACTGCTCAAATTAATATGAAAATTAACCAACAATTTGGGCTTTTGGTTCCTGAGAATTCACATTTTACTTTGTGATTCATGTTTGTCTTTCTCTTTTGCAGTTAATATATAAAACATGTCATGCTAAAAAAAAAAAAGCCCAAACCAGACAGCTGCAAAACTAGCACCCCACTGGGATGGATTTTTCTTAATATTCCTTTTGATTTCAGTAACGATGTGGCAGAGAAGATTACTCTTCTTTAAAAATGCAAGATTATTACAAACCTTGATTAAAAAACAACAACACCACCCTAATTTGTCTACAGATATTTTCTTTTCATCCAAAATAGGTACTTATCCCGCACCCTCACATTTCCAATTCAAGGTTAAAAAAGTTTAAGACATGAAACTCACATTTCATATATTTTTATAATCTGAAGGCTTCATTAGGCATCAAAGTTGGATTTCCCCCCACCCCCAGAAATGATCTGTTTACTTTCTGTTGCTGACACTCTTAATTATTTCATTACCCAAATACGTAAACATGAGGCAAGAGCAAGAATTGCTTAATCATAATTAAAGCTAGAATATCTGTCTTTGACATAAACATCATTTGCAATAGGGAAAATTACATATCACAATAGATATAGTGTGGCAGTTGAGATTAAAGTCGTGCCTCGCATCTTTTGTGTTTGTAAAAGGTTCCCCAAATTTTGTTTGTAAAAGGTTCCCCAAATTGTGGGTGCACTCTGTAATTTGTAGGTCTCTGCATGAAGAGAAAGTGCATTTACACACAATTTTTAATGACTCCATCAGACAAAGAAACTGAAGCAGTTAATTTTATTGTTTAAGAGACAGCAAAACAGCAAAAATACTAGCATAATAGCTGAGAGTTCAAGTCACATGCACATGCTATGGGCAAAGCATCCATTCACTGTAATGGTTCAGCATCTCTGTTTCATTTTCATTCTATCAGACTGCTGTTTATTATATTACATGATACATTCCCCCATGGTTTTAGGAGGCTTTATGGGTGGGATTGCCAATCCACAAATCAACTGTACATTGAGCAGGCATTGATGTGCAACTGGCCCTGGGTATGCACGCCTTGCAAAGCTTTTGCTGTTCAGATGCATGCCAACCAAAACACACAATGTGCATTGCAAACACACACAATTATGGGCATAACTCCAGTACCGATGCCTGCAGTGTCACAGAAATATCAATCCCAGGACCTCCTGTACGGCACCATTCATGACTTGAAGAAGGCACAGATGATGGAAACCCAGGTTAACTGGGATACATTCTGAGACCATCTGCGAATTTAGGATACAAGCACTATTTGGGAAATGTTTGGTCTCCAATAGGATAGCTCTACTGTTATTCACATTATCATGTGATCAGGACCTACACCACCAGCAATTTAAAAAAAAAACACCTTAGAATAATTTTAGCCTACTTGCCTAGGGTAATGTTAATGTAATAATGCCTGCAGTTTAGAGATTAACAACGTCTGCAGTTTTACCACTAGAGGGCATTCCTTTCAAATTTTAGACACAGCTACTTTAATATCCAGATAAAGATTTTGGTTTCAAAATTCAGGATTTAAGATGCTGTTGCAATAATCCAAAATCATACATATTTACGAATTTCAGTCGAATGCCATACATTTCAGTTAATCTTATTCTAGAATTCATTAGAATCTATGGCTTTGATTGGTTAACAGTGCAATCCTAAAGAAACTTACAGCCTTCTAAGATCATTGACTTCAACAAGTTAGGAGAGTACAACTCTGTTTAGGATTGCATTGTAAACCATAAAGAAAAGATCAATTAATTTAAAATGCATGCCTCTCATTTGGAGGTCTCTAGCTTTCCTTAACTTAGTTTAGATTCCAAACTCCAGACCATGAAAAAGGGAGACAAATCCATTTCTCCCCACTATTCTTTAACTACCTTTGTGATATGTATAAGTTAAGATGCATTAAAACGAAACTGCTCCTTATCAAATCAGTGGGTATCCTGAGAACCAGTGTGGTGTAGTGGTTAAGAGCAGTGGACTCGAATCAGGTGAACCGGGTTTGTTTCCCCACTCTGCATATGTAGCCTACTGGGTGACCTTGGGCTAGTCACAGTTCTCTCTGAACTCTCTCAGCCTCACCTACCTCACAAGGTGTCTGTTGTGGGGAGAGGAAGGGAAGGAGATTGTAAGCCAGTTTGCTTCTCCTTAAAAGGTAGCGAATGTCATCATATAAAAACCAGCTCTTCTTTTTTCACAGCAGCTCACATTTTATGGGATACCAAACAGCCAATATTTAAATGTCATTCAGTAAATCAGAAGGAAGTTGACACTGGGAAAAGCAGCCATGAAGGAGCTAGAAAAGATCAAGTTGATTCCTACTATATTATTTCCCAGTATTATGTATGGGTGTGGAAGTTGGACAATGAAGAAAGTTGACAGGAAGAAAATTGATTCCTTTGAAATGTGGCATTGGAGGAGTTTTCAAATACTATGGACTGCCAAAAAGACAAACAAGTGGGTTCTGAACTATTCCTAGAAGCTAAAATGACCATGCTGAGGCTATTGTACTTTGGTCAGATCATGAGAAGATAAAAGTCACTGAAAAAGATAATCATGCTAGGAAACGTTGAAGGCAGCAGAAAAAGAAGACCCAACATTAAATGGATTGACTCAATCAAGGAAGCCACTGCCCTCAGTTTGCAAGACCTGAGCAAGGTGGTTAATGATAGACTCTCTTGAAGGTCATTAATTCATAGGGTTGGCATAAATCAGAAGGAACTTGATGGCCAGCGTGGTGTAGTGGTTAAGAGCAGTGGTTTGGAGCGGGGGACTCTGATCTGGAGAATAGGATTTGATTCCCCACTCCTCCACATGAGTGGGGGACGCTAATCAGGTGAACTGGATTTGTTTCCCCACGCCTACACATGAAGCCAGGTGGGTGACCTTGGGCTAGTCACAGCTCTCTTTAGCGCTCTCTCAGCCTCCACTACCTCACAGGGTGTTTGTTGTGGGGAGGGGAAGGGAAGGTGATTGTAAGCCAGTTTGATCCTCCTTTAAGTGGTAGAGGAAGTTGGCATATAAAAACCATCTCTTGTTGTTGTTCTTCTCTTAACACACACACATATGTAGCTTGAATTGAGAGCTGAATGCACGATGAAGCAATTGTGTGATAATTTTGTTCCCTGCTGAGCTTTGCATTGATCCCTGCTGCCTTCATTCCTTAGTTATGCAAGTTGATATAAATAGCTCCTTAGGAAAGCATGCAAATGCTTCCATGGATGCACCAGGATTTTCCTCTTTTCCCGGGTTATGGCTCTTTGACCTGTTTGAGAAGTTTCTCCAAAACTAATAGAGGTAGAGAGGGTTGCCAACCTCCAGGTGGGGCCTGGCAGTCTTCTTTGCTCCCCTCACTCTACTGTCTCCAGGCTCCACTCCCAAATCTCCCAGAATTTCACATCCCAGAATTGGCAGCCCTAGCACTGTTGAGCCACATTAGTGTGCTTTAAAGTCTCATCCGCTGCAGTTGAGTATTTATTATTTGCCTGACTTGGGTTCCAAACCTGCCCCCATAAACCTGCTTTCTTCTCTGAATGTAAACAAAATTCATTTTGCAAAATGTGTCGCAAAATTCACATTACGGATTCCCTGCTGACATTTAAAGACAAAAACCCAAATCCTTCATTAAAAGGCATGATGATCCCTTGAGGTCTTATCTTGGGTCAATTCAAATGCAAAAGGAAGACTTCCTGTCCTCAGAGGCCAAGGAATGGTCTTGGCTCTGTGCTTTGATGTATGATTTAAGCAGAGAGACTTGCCCTGCATCCATAAGAGGCATGAAAATAGGGAGTAGAAGACACATTTACACTGACAAGCCTTTTGACAGCACAGTTATGGATGCTGCCTGAAATACTCGTTCTGTTCTGTTTTTGTCATATATTGCAAACTTTTTTTTTAACGCTGCTTTTTTGTGTTTTTTTTACCTCATGGTGCAAAACAGCCTTTGATTAGGGACTGATTTGTTTTCTTTTTATGTTGTGATTCTCTGTTGTTGTGATCTAATGTTTTAATGGTCGAATATGTATTGTTTTACTGTTCTTTTTCTTTCCATCACCTTGGGAATCAAAAACATTCTAATGAAAACTGCACAATGGACAAATAGCTGTTAGGTTCATGGCCAGCCGTGAGTGTGTTGTCCTTTCCACAGCTCTTACAGCCTTCCTTTTTGGCAAAACTGCTCCCTCCCGATTAAGTGAATGAACACATAATCTTTCGTATTTTCGCTTTCCCTTTCTTTGCTGTATGCCTCATAGGTCAAAATTTAGATCGAAAACTCCATGAGCCAGAGACTGGTCTTCTTGACCCCTGTAAAGCGTTCTGGTGAACTGATGTAAGGAAATGGATCCTGTGCTTCTCACTCCACACACACACACTTTCTGTTCCTGCATTTATGTGGTGGTAAACACACTCTCAGCCCTGACCCTGGCAAGTATTGGATGGGAGACACATGAACACATGAAGCTGCCTTATACTGAATCAGACCCTGGGTCCATCAAAGTCAGTATTGGCTACTCAGACCGGCAGCAGCTCTCCAGGGTCTCAGGCAGAGGACTTTCACATCACCTACTTGCCTAGTCCCTTTAACTGGAGATGCCGGGGATTGAACCTGGGACCTTCTGCATGCCAAGCAGATGCTCTACCACTGAGCCACAGCCCTTCCCCAAGGAAAACCAGGGTGACATGGAGGTAGGGAATGGCAAACCACCTCTGTCTCTTGCTTTGAAAACCCTGTGAGGTTGATATAAGTCAGCTGGGACTTGATGGCAAAAAATAAAATACAATAATAAAAACATTATGCTGGGAATTACCCTCTGCTAAGCTGTAGGAAGCCCCGTGGCACAGAGTGGTAAGCTGCAGTACTGCAGTCCAAGTTCTGCTCATGACCTGAGTTTGATCCCGACGGAAACTGGTTTCAGGTAGCCGGCTCAAGGTTGACTCAGCCTTCCATCCTTCCGAGGTCGGTAAAACGAGTACACAGCTTGCTGGGGGTGAAGGGAAGATGACTGGGGAAGGCACTGACAAACCACCCCGTAAACAAAGTCTGCCTAGTGAATGTCGGGATGTGACGTCACCCCATGGGTCAGGAATGACCCGGTGCTTGCTTTACTTTTACCTTTACCTTAAGCTGTAATAGTTGCTCCCAAATCTCCCAATGGTCCAAGTAATGCATATTTTAAATATTTCAATCCACAGCCTCAAATATCAGAGTGGGAAAACAATATTTCTTCCAGATGAGTTCCAGCAAGCCCTTCAGATGGAGTACTGACAGTCACTCGGCCTCTATTGGACACATTTAACTTCCAGGACAATTTCAAGCTGGCCCTTGTGACATCTTATATTCACCTCCATATTACTCACTGTTGACACACAAAGAGACAAACAGATTCATCTATCTACCATTTAAAGTTGCAGCAGTAAAAAAAAAAAATCACAATAGAGATTTCTTCCTGATTATTCAAGCTACTCAAATATCCTCACAGGGAGCAGCTCATCCAGGAGCATAAAGAAACACGTGCGTTAAGTAAATAACTGTAGAAGATAAACTGTTCTGGACTACTTAAAGAACTACACATCTAAAATCTAATTTAATTTTTTAAAATGGGGATATGGGTAGGGGAGGAACCTCAGTGGGGTATAATGATATAGAATCCACCCTCCAAAGCAGCCATTTTTTCCTGAGGGGCTGATCTCTGAAGTTGGAGATCAGCTGAAATTCTGGGACATCTCCAGGCCCCATCTGGAGGTTAGCAACCCTATGCCAAGGAGGCCTGCACTCAAATCCTAGGGTTGCCAGGTCCCTCGTCACCACCGGTGGGAGGTTTTTGGGGTGGAGCCTGAAGAGGCAGAGGTTCGAAGAGGGGAAGGGCTTCAATGCCAAAGAGTCCAATTGCCAAAGCGGCCGTTTTCTCCAGGTGAACTGATTTCTATCGGCTGGAGATCAGCTGCAATAGCAGGAGATCTCCAGCTAGTACCTGGAGGTTAGCAACCTTATCAAATCCCCACTCAGCCATGAAGCTCAGTCAGTGACCTTTAGCCAGTCTCACTCCCAGCTTAACCTACTCGCAGGGTTGTTTTGTTGTGAGGATAGGAGAGAATCATGTCGGCCACCCTGAACTGCTGAGAGGCTGGGGAAAATATAAATATGACGAATAGATAGT
The DNA here is from genome assembly GCF_029931775.1 of Euleptes europaea. Lineage (NCBI taxonomy): Eukaryota > Metazoa > Chordata > Lepidosauria > Squamata > Sphaerodactylidae > Euleptes > Euleptes europaea. The sequence continues at coordinate 37,450,952 of NC_079316.1, forward strand.
ACATAGTCGCCCTTTCTCCCAGCAAGACTGAGTACATTGGGTCATTTAATTACTTATATTATAGCCAAAGAGTGTAAATTAGCTGACTTGAAATACAGGTGCAATAAACTATGCAAAACTGAACTATTCAAGAGGGCTTTTCTGCTCAGGTAACAGAGTTGCACTGGTTTTACAAACTTGCTTGGATAAATGATTAGGGACTGTGGTCTATTCTCCTGTGTATAGCTTACAGTAAGTTGGATCCTAATATGTAATTTCTGTACCACTTAATGTGCCATGCTAATACTTATGCTATGCTTCAGTTCTTTCCGGTGGTTCCAGACTCCTAAAATCCTAATGCATTGGTTACAGAATGTCCTGTTTTGTTGATTGTACTGGCTCACCATGTGCAATCTGCCTTGTGAGAATGGCAAACTATAAATGATGTAAATAAAATAAATAAAAATAAAGGTGATCCAGGGGAACAGACACATGCCGTTTGAACGATGTCCCTGCTGCCTAACCTGCAAATCACCAAAAACCGAAGAACTGCATCAACAGATAGATTCCATCACAATTATCAAGACCATTGTGGGGGGGAGTAAATGCTTTGCTTTTACTTATACAGCACTTTTTCTTCCCTTCAGTGAAGTGCTCAGGAGAAAACAGCTCTCCCTGTTTATCACAAGGACCTGCTAATTGCCACTCGGTATGGCTGTCCTCACTATATTTACTCCATTTATACATGCCTTTCTCCCCAGTGGGAACCAGTCGTGCACATTTTTCCATTTTATCCTTACAAAACCTCTGTGAGGTAAATTTGGCTGACAGCGTGTGACTAAGCTTCCGTAGCAGAGTGGGGGTTTGAACCGGGATCTCCCAGATCCTCGTCCGACACACCAACCACAAGTCCACACCGGATACTTGAAAGCAGCTATAATACATACGATCTGCTGATTTTAATTTCAAAAAGTTGCACCTCCTCATTTTAAAGTTTTATGAACTAGATCAGTGGTTCCCAAAGTGGGCAGTACCACCCCCTGGGGGGGATTACCTAAGGGGGCACTAAGAGGCAAGGGGGCAGCAGGGGGTGCTAGAGGTGGGCACCTTCAACTGTGTTGTTGGATTGGGTAGGGGGTGCTGGGGTTGAGTTTGTGGAACCAAGGGGGCGGTGGCCTTGTGGAACCAAGGGGGCGTTTCGTTCCCGAAACGTTTGGGAACCACTGCACTAGATCCTTTCAGTACTCTGAGATATATTCTCTGCTCTGGGTTAAACCTACAGAAGAATCACACTAATTTAAAGCTGACTTACCACACAAAATTCCCCCCACCCAAAAAAAAACATTATTGGGGCAATACTCCACAGACAGAACTGATCAGAGTAGTTGTTTCTCATATTGCTTTTCTTCAGGGCTACATGCAGGGCTGGATTTATGTTTGATGAGGCCCTAAGCTATTGAAGGAAATGGGGCCCTTTATATGTCCAGCTGTTCTTTGTCAACAACAAATTGTCGCTGTTTTTTGTGTTGAATATATGCTATTTGGTAATTTATGGACCTAATAGGTATCTAAAGCCATTTGCACATAACAAAAAATGTATTTTATCAAAGTAATTGTTGAACTGAAATACAATTAAGAAGAAGTATATTAATAGTGAAATAATTATTTCCTTTAAATTTTTTGGGGGGCCCCAAGAGAGTGGGGCCCTAAGCTATAGCTTGTTTAGCTTATACATAAATCCAGCATGTGTTGCCTACGTAAATCCGGCATGTGTTGCCTACGTGCAACAGCTGTTCAATTCTCCCCTTAATTCTTTCAACTAGAATATTACTCATTGCTGCTAGTTTTTTCTTTTTTCTTAGCTATGGTAATAAAAGTAATTTGTCAGGCTATGGTTACTATCCTGAAATCTCGAACTGTGGATTCATAGCAATTAAATTAATGAGATTACTCTGGGTGAAATGGCGGTAAGATTTTCAAGACTAGTCACTGCAACATAAAGTTGCAAAAATAGTTTGTCTTTGGGCACCAGACATGTTCCTGGAATACCTTGCAGACATGAGTAGCGTTTAAGTAAAGACTTGAGTCAGCACTTAAAAGTGAGATTAACCAGAATGAAGAGGGACAGAAGATGCTGAGAGAGCTAAATAAAAATTCTCCATGTGAATCCGTCACATGCTTGGTATCTGAAGGCCATCTTTGTTTAACTTACATCTAGTTTCTCTTTAAACAGGTTCTTATAATATTTGATTCTTTTGTATTACTATTAAATATAACAAATGGGGGATCTGCAAGGGCTTGCAGGGGAGTAATCTCATATTCCAGCTGGTCCTTCTCCCTCATCCTCACAGCCCTACAGCTTCTCCCCTTCTTCCTTCTTTCCATCCATCCAACCTACCTTCCCAACTTTCTTCCATCTGCTGTGTTCCCTCCAGTCCTTCCTTCCTTCCCTCGCAGTCTTCCTCCTTTCCTCATCCTCCAGATCCCATTCTCTTCCTTTTGTTCTATTTTTCTTTCCTCCCTTGCTTCATCTCCCCACTCCGTCATCTTTCTTGTTGTTCCTGCCTTCCCAGTCCTCCACGTTAACCTAAAGTTTAAAATAAAATTGCAGTAGCCATTTGGGATTCTCTAGGCAACCACGGTAGTCTGCAGTTGTCTAGGTCAGGGCTTCTTAAACTTTTTCCACTCACGACCCCTTTTCGCCCAAGAAATTTTTATGTGCCACCGGGGATATAGGTATACAGGGGATATATATGGGATAAAGGTATACAAATCAAACATTTACTGATAACAAATCATAAAGAACTTTATACTGTTGCCAAATTTTTCGCGACCCCCACATTCAGTTATGCGGCCCCATATGGGGTTGTGACCAACAGTTTAAGAAGCTTTGGTCTAGGTAATCGAAAATGGTTGCTAGGATCTCAATTAGGTAATTTTGTGAGAAAATAGCATTTTAAAACCTTTTAAAATTTTATCCCCCTCTTTTTCTTAATTCAAGATTTTTCTATAAATGTGGTTATTCCCTCAGGTTTGTAGAAACCATTTCTATTACAGTACCTAGCTCCCTTTTGCAGAGTTTTTGGTCCGCATTCTGATGTCATGTTCAGAATTAAATGAATAAATGGCAAAACTGAGATGCTTGATTTATTTTGTTTTGCCGGGTTGGCAACTCATTTTTAAAATATATTTAGTGTAATCCATTCATTGTCCTTAATTCTGTACGGTCCGTGGCATCACACTTGCATTCCTCTAACATTAAACACTTTTGTATAAACTTATTTTACTATGTATACAATGGTAGATGTATACATGGTAGATGGGTTTCATGAACCCATGAGGGGCTTCATGAAAGGATATTTCCAAGAAGGCTTCCTTCCATGTAACACTTCCAAGGAGATTCTTCCACTGAAGGCTAAGAAAAAACAAGCCAACCCCCTCTCCCCAAGGCAATTCAACCTGGTCTTCTGAGAAATAGATTCAGTGGGGCATAAATAAAACAGACACTTAAGTGAGCAAGGCTTTGCCAGACAGAAGTTAAAGGAGCTCAAAGAGGAGCAATGGCTTGAAAAAAGATCACCACAGACTCTCAGGAATGTAAAGAGAATTGTGGCTTCTTTTCTGCCCTGCAGTATGCCACAGGGGTTTCAGACAGCAATTGATAAAAGGCCTCCCTTACCTCCTCTGAATAATGTGAAAGATTAGGCCTTGAAGGGAGGCCGGCAGCTGGAAAAGCAACACGAAAGCATTAGCAGGAGGCATGCAACATCCAGAATTATCAGAGTTCTAAATCAAGTTAGCACAAGAGTGCTATGACTAGGGAAACCAAGGCTCCAACCTGTTTCACATACAACAGGTAAAGAGTTCTTGCAGGTCACACAGGTATGTATCTAACCATCCTTCCATATACTCATACTAAGATGTTGTCACACAGCAACGTGATAGATGCACATCCGTTGCATTAATCCTGATAGATAAAGCATCCTGCGAAATAGGATTTGCACCGGGCTCCTATCTCGGGTCATCACAACTTATCCATCCTGTTGTGGATTATTATTTGGCAGCAGGCTACAGGCGACGCTACGATCTGTTTGGAGACACAGTCAACACCTTTTACTTATCTTCCGGGACCATGCTACAAGTTTGCTCATCCATCACGTTTGTTACATGCCGCTTTCAGTTTCTCGGGTAGATGCTTCACCAGGTATGCCTGCTCGTTGTTTGTTTGTTATTTCGGGACATTACGCTGTATTTTTGTCGTTGTGTTTTGCCTACTTTATTGCTTTCCATAAACGACCATTGCTATCAGTTCCTGTTTGTTTTTTTGCTAACCTCCAGGAGGTGGTTGGAGATCTCCTGCTATTACAACTGATCTCCAGGCAACAGAGATCAGTTCCCCTGGAGAAAATGACTGCTTTGGCAATTGAACTCTATGGCATTGAAGTACCTCCCCTCCCCAAACCCTGCCCTCCTCAGGCTCCGCCCCCAAAATCTCCAGGTATTTCCCAACCCTGAGCTGGCAACCCTAGCAGCCCCATGCCATGCATTCTATCATTTGGCCTGTGGGTGTCTTTGCTTGGGTTTATATAGTACTTGGGAGAGCTTAGTTTATAGAGCTTAGTTGGAGCCTTGGTTTCCCTGAGTTGTTGCTGGCGTAACATTACTCTGGTGCTGGGGTGGGACTTGGGCTCCAGTAGTGTAGGAAACTGACCCACACTCCACCCTTGACATATCCATAATGCTGGCCAATTCTATGCCAATGTCAGATTTACAGTGATCTGGTGTTGACGAGGGTTGTCAACCTCAAGGTGGGACCTGGAGATCCCCTGGAATTGCAGTTTTCAGGTGACAAAAGTCAGTTCTCCTGGAGACAATGGCTGCTTGGGAGGACGGATTGTACAGCATTATACCTTCCCCTCCCCGAACCCCACCCTCTCCAGGCTCCACCCCCAAATCTCCAGGAATTTCCCAACCTAGAGTTGTCAACCCTAGTGTTTACATATCTCCAAAAAAGCTAGCATACCTTTGAGATCCTAGTATATCTAGCTATTAAACTGGCATAGGGTTCAGCTGGTATCCTAAACCCTTTCAAAACAGGGATTAAAATTGCTCTATTGGTTATTCAAAGTGATTTGCATTTCATGTAGCCCTATTATATGCTATTTCCTGCAAATAGCCTTTCTGTTCATGCAGACTTCTAATTAACCATATATTCTGGATAGTCAGATACATGATTAGACCATAGCTCTAATACATTTTCATGTATGGGTGTGTCCCAGAAAAACATTCTTTAACCTAAACATTGTGGTGAGAATCAAATGACAAACGAGTCCTTCAGTGGGACATGATGCTGGGGCACATTAGGATAGCCTGGTTGTTTATATGCAACCACCCTGTCTTGGCAAACTGACCTCTTCCACATGCATTTTGAGCAAAAAAAGATATGTTTTTATAGACATACCTACCATAAGGAACTTTGCAGTCTGCTGGCAAATAACATGGTGGAGTCTGCGATGAGCAGTGATCCAAAAGACTGGACAAGTGTATTAGAGAGATACTCACTCTCTGTTTTCATATTTATACAGGACTTGTGATTACAAACCAAGTTCTTGCCTGCCCCCTCCTGCTTCAAGTCAGGAAGTCACTTTTCTGCCCTTGGTATGCAACCTTCTTCCTCTCAGTTCTATTCATCTTAGATGTTTAGCTACACCATATGCTCAGTATATGAGTCTGTTCCTCAGTTCCAATATTCGGTTCCCCCCCAGAACATGGCCCTTCAAGGCAAAACAGATTGATGGCTGTGTTCTAATTTGGCCCAAGAATGGTATAAGGCTGCTGTAGCTGAACTGAGCGTTCATGCAGTGAGAGAGATGGTAATGAAACAGAAACATCTGTGATAGGAAATCATGGAGGTTAGTATGCTAACACCCAACTCCACCCATGTGTTTCAATGTCACATTGTTTCTCTGGCTAGACTTGTTTCCAAAATGTGTCATGGTATAATGCAATAATTATAGCAACTTTGTAATCTCAAGTGTTTTCTTTCAAGGTATACCAAATGGCAGCAGGCCACCAGGAACTGTTCACAATAAGTTGGACATCTGGCAGAACAAGATCTAGCAGAACAAGATGGAAGATGGTTTTTTTCCAACCTGGCTTGGTTCATCCTGACAGAGTGAGTCAATGAAACAAGGACAAGATGTGCCAATAAAAATGATGAGCACATGTCCAGCATATAATGAGGAAACTTGCACCATCATCCTGTACCTGTAAATTCAGAACTAAGCCCCACTGAATTCAATAATCCAAGTACCCATAGCTTTAAGTGTTCTGACTTTTTATAGACAGGATTGTACCTTCATCCACATATGAGAACTCCACATTATAACTTTTTTACCATTAGCATATATCAGGACAATAATGGAACAAGATTTGTTACGTAGTTGCTTTTCTAGGGAACACCTAAAACTTGCAAGAGTAATCTATTTAGCAATTTTTAGCTAACCTTTCTGCAGTAAAGCACACAAGGTGACTAATGTAATATAAAACTACATTTTAATTTCATAAAAATAAAGCCATAAAACACAAGGTGAACTTCTTAGGGAAGAGAGGTCCACTATCAGGGTGACACGGCTGAAAAGTCCTGGTCTCATGTGGCTACCTGCTTTACTTCTTTCAGCACAGGCACATGGAGCAGGGCTCCAGATGAACATGTAAAATCACAGTTATGTTTGTACAAGGGGGGCCTGCAAAGTCTTGCAAGAGGCATTGCACACACACCCCAATTTCCTCTATTCCTTTCCTGAAAGCCCCCATAGCCTCTCTTTTCTTACTTCTTTCACTCCTTTTAGGATTGCTACAAAGCTCAGTTCTGCTGTTAGGGTTGCCAGCTCCAAGTTGGGAAATTCTTAGAGATTTGGGGGTGGAGTCTTGGGAGAGCAAGATTTGGGGAGGGAAGCAACCTTAGCATGGTATAATAGGGTTGCCAGGTCCCTCTTCGCTACCAGCGGGAGGTTTTTGGGGCGGAGCCTGAGGAGGGCAGGGTTTGGGGAAGGACTTCAATGCTGTAGAATCCAATTGCCAAAGCAGCCATTTTCTCCCTGGGAACTGATCTCTATCAGCTGGAGATCAGTTGTAATAGCAGGAGATCTCCAGCTGCTACCTGGATTTCTGCATTCGCCTCCGAAAGATTCTTTTAGCGAACCGTTTTGGAGAACACAGATTATTAGAAGAGTAGACAGTTAGTGAGTGATGGTTTACATATAAGTGTACAATTCCTGTCATTTTGATATATATTGTGGTGTAGATTTTTGACACTTTGCACGGTGCAATTATAGTAGTATTTTGCATAAGTTTCATTTAGTGAGAGTTTAATTACTTAGTTTCGAGCTTTAGTGCTGCCTGTTTGATTATTCCTATCCGCTACCTGAAGGTTGGCAACCCTATGGTATAATGACATAGAGTCCACCCTCCAAAGCATCCATTTTCTTCATGGGAACTGATCTCTGTCACCTAGTGAAGTTGAAATTCCAGGAGATCTCCAGGCCACAGCTGGAGGTTGCTAACCCAAACTGAAGATAATTGAGTTGAGGGTGAAGCTACATGAAAATTGTAATTCACCCTAGACACTGTAATGGATCACTGCATGATCTGTTGAGAAGGAGAGTTGGTTTTTATATGCCAATTTTCTCTACCTTTCAAGGAGAATCAAACCGGCTTACAATCTCCTTCCCTTCCTTTCCCCACAACAGACACCTTGTGAGGTAAGTGAAGCTGAGAGAGTTCGAAGAGAACTATGACTAGCCCAAGGTCACGCAGATGGCTTCATGTATAGGAGTGGGGATTGGGGAAACCAACCCGGTTCACCAGATTAGAGACCACTGCTCGTGTGGAGGAATGGGGAATCAAACCAGGATCTCCAGGTTAGAGACCACTGCTCTTAATCACAACTACATTAGCTCTCTAAGTCCAGACTAAGGAAGACTGACCAAAAGGTGCTTGAGAAATGTACTAAAAAAACAAATGAATTCATTAGGGGTGCTTAATATAAGTAGTTCATATACGCCCTTAGACTCGAACAAGTAGCAGGAAGTCAGGCTTTGAATAAGATATGTATAATGGCCAGACTTGGTTCACAAACAAGTAAGTATGCACTTCAGCCAAATGAATGTTTTCATCGGTCATGACCTATGAATGGCAGATACGCATCCAGTTTTGCAAGCTTGAAGTCCACTTTTTCATGCAAAACCATACATTCTAGTGGTTAGAGTACTGGACTAGGATCTGGAAGATCCACATTTGAATCTTCACTCTGCCACAGAAGCTCGCCAGGTAACCTTAGGCTAGCCAGCCTCTCTGAACCTCACCTACCTCACACTGAGTCAATGTGTGAAGAAAAATGGAAGACAAAAGAATAGGGCTGCCAACCTCCAGGTGGTGGCTGGAGATCTCCTGCTATTATAACTGTTCTCCAGCTGATAGAAATAAGTTCATCTAGAGAAAATGGCCACTTTGGCAATTGGACTTTATGGCATTGAAGTCCCTCCCCTTTTCAAACCCTGCCCTCCTCAGGCTCCATCCCAAAATCTCCAGGTATTTCCCAGCCCGGAGCTGGCAACCCTAGTGGAGAATGATGTTGAAAGCCATGTTGAAGGTGAGAGAAAACAGACTCCAGGCATTTTCAATCTGCATGAATTCATCACACAGAACATTATATTTAAATTGTATATGTCATAGAATCATAGAGTTGGAAGGGACCACCAGGGTCATCTAGTCCAATCCCCGGCACAATGCAGGAAATTCCGAACTACCTCCCCCCACCCTAAGTCAACTCTTCTCATACTAAAGACAGCCTCTAGGCAGTTAGCTACATTGGCCTTGACTGCAGGGAATAAGAACGTGCTGCTCAGAAATTACCATTAGAAAAACATATTTTTGTTGATTTAATGTGTTGTTCTTTTCAAAGATTTTGAAATATTCTTAGCTTTTTATTTGTTTCTGTCTCCATTAACATGCAAAACACACACACACACACATACACACACACATAGCAAAACCAGGAGTCTCCAGCCTTTTTGACCCTGCGGGCACATCTGGGCACACCACAGGAGGCAGCCACAAAATGTTTGCAACAGCTTAATTTCAGTAACACAATGTAGATCCTTGTGCTGTGGAGACTGTCACTGCCAAAACCATCACCATCAGCATTTATTATGATCAAAAAATCTGCATAGCCAATCAAATCTCCAATAGTCAATCAGAAGCCTTGCTAGGGTTGCCAAGTGCCAGGTGATGGCGGGCAAACCCTGCCAATCCACCTGGCTGCCCGTCGACCAGGTGAGGGTCGGTGGGCAACACGTGCATGAATGCCTGCCACCAGGCCTATCGCGGAAGCCAGCGGGTTATCAGTTGATCCAAAACACTTCACCAGACTCCAGCTATTATAAAAGTGCTTAGTTTATTTTCAGTGTATAAAACAACCCTCACTCCCGACAATAGCTTCCCGACCACCAATACATCCAGCATATACTCCAACACTGAGCTTTACATTCTACTTACTTATATACATTTCTACCTCCAGATATCTATCAGGCCACCTGCTGTTAACACCCACAGAGTTACATCATCCTACTGGCCATATCTGGTTTACTCCAGTTCATACTGCTGCTTCCAGGCTCTTGCAGCCTCTTGCATCAGCCCAGATCCTGCTGATCTGACAGGTATTTGACAGCTCTTACTGACCAGCTGTCTGTCACAATATTATGACATGCTTGTGTTTCTGACAACACGTGCATACGCGCCTGACACCGGGCCATGTCACTTCCGGTTGTAAAACGGAAGCTCCTCATCACAAGTTTGAGTGGCAAAAGGCCCCTTGCGATGCGGCACTTCCGGGTGTAAACACATTGCAAGAGGCCTTTTACCACTCAAACTGGGTAAAGTCCCCTTACAATGCAGCACTTCTGGTTGTAAACCGGAAGTGATGCAATCGCATCGGCACAGCCGCATGCGTGATCTTTCCCTACCTATCCCTCAAAAACCTCCCACCAGAGGGGGGACCTGGCAACCCTAAGCCTTGCTGAGCAAAAGCCCTATCTGACCCAACCCACTTCCTGAAAACACTTGCTGGGTGCCAGAAAAGGTGTTGGTGGGCACCAAGGCACCCACAGGCACCACGTTGAGGACCTCTGCACTAAATAAACACTTTTATTATAAGACTTACCATTCAATTTTTTGGAACAAAGAAAAACTGCAGTGTAACAAATTGAAATTGAAAGCTTATATTAGTTGTTAATAGGATAGCCAGCTGCCTGGAGAAAAAAAAAGTCCTATCCCTTTAACAGAGGCATCATAGGATTTTATTTACCAGATGATGTTATTTATATCCATGCCATAAAAAGTTTCAGCAGCCCATTAAAGGAACAGGATTCCTCCCTCTCCTCCAAGCAGTAGGCTATCCTAGTTGTTAAACCCTTTCTACAATCCCGTTTTCATTGAAAAATTTTCATTGAAAAATTTGCATTTTTAAAACATGGATTCTTGGTACCTATGGCTGTATTCAGATGTTGTGATAAGTCATTAGGGTCTGCCCAATAAACAAAAGTAACAAATCCTGGTTTGTACACAGACCTGATTTGAACATCGGAGTTTGTTTCATTTCTTTTGTTTTCATTATTAATTTCAAAAAATGCTGTTTCCTAAGGTTTCATCAAGCCATAAGCCATGGTTTATTGTTATCTGTGCATATGTTTCAAACTTCATACTAACCCAAAGCATATGATATTCTGGCAGGTGATATACATAGCAAGATGTTCCTCAGCTGTTTCATAATATTGCACTCCCACACAAAAAGTCCCCAACTCCCTATTGACAGAAAGCCAACATCTACATCATGGGTTAGGCGGCAATCCCGGGAGGAAGGCTTATAGAATAAAATGGAACCTGTTTCTGAGTAGGCTCTCTTTGTCTTGCTCTCTTTAAACACATTTGCCAGAGCCTTCTCTCAGTATTTCCAAGCCCTGCAATCCCATTCTTCCAATATCTGAAGGATCAATGCAGTTGACTTTAATACATTTTCACATTACAAAACCCTTTTACAATTTGAAGCCTCTATGTAAATTTCAGTAAGTAAATTAGCTCTCCCCATGTGTCACCAATTTAAACCTGACAACCTATTAACACCTCATTTGCTTTACACCTATACCACCCTTCCCTGGATTGGCACACAGAAACAAATTATTGCCTTATCCTTAGTATAAAAATGTTCTGTCAAGCAAAAAAACACAAAAAACAACCCAAAAACACAGAAGTACAGGTATTTTGGTTAGGACTGATATGTGGTTTCCATATTTTATTGTTGAAATTTGATGTTATATGATATAAATCAATATTGTTGAAATTTGATGTTATATGATATAAATCAATAAGCAAGCTGGACATCTGTGAGGAAGTGAATATTCTAAGTCAGGAAATGGAGAAATCTTCAGGAAACATTTTTAAATCAATTTTTACTCTGATGAGGCCTCAAAGCTAAAACAGCCCTGGAAAGAGCCCTATCTCCTACCTCTGCCTTTTAATGACAAAGGCAATACTGTTTGGTTGCTTAGCAATGGCCACTGAGAGCATTTGTTTCTTAAAGATACAGGTGCTGATCCTATGGGGAGTTAACCTGTAAGGAAGATGCATTATTAAGGCCAGTTCCTTCGAGGGAGAAAAGCTGCTCTAAGTGGGTCTACTCAGAAGTAATCCCCATTTTATTCAACAGAGCTTACTCCCAGGAAAGTGTGTTTAGGATTGCAATCTAAGTATTGGGGTTTTCTAGATGAAGAAAATGCCTTTTTGAATAGGAGAAGTACTTGGAAACTTAACTTGTACTGTAAAAGGGTGCAATTCTCATTCCAACCTTCTTGCCATTCCTCAGATTTTTACAGAAGAGTTTATTAACCTAATAAACTCATACAAAAAAAAATGCAACCCTGCACCTAATGATGCATGTTTAAACCCATTAATTTAAATAAAATTAGATTTAATGGAGAGTCAGTGTGGTGCGGTGGTTGGAGTTTTCGACTAGGAGCTGGGACACTCAGGTTCAATAGCCAGTGTGCCATAAAGGTTTCCTGGGTGACCTTGGGTTAGCCTCATACTCTCAACCTCACAGGGTTGTTGTGTAGATAAAATTGAGGACAGGACAACCATGTAAGCTGTTTTGGGCCACCATTACAAAGAAAGGTGGGGTATAAATGAAGTAAATAAATAAGACCTGTGGGGGACTTGCAAGGGACATCTCATTTCCCCTTGTATTCCTTCCCCCACTATTTCTTTTTCCCTTCCCCAGCAGCCCCATAGTCTCTTCCCTTTTTCTGCTCCCTTCTCTCCTTTCTACCCACCAGACAACCTTTTACCTGCCCCCCCTTTCAGCTTTCCCTCCTTGTCTCCCTCTGGCAGCCTTTCCCCCCAGGAGTAGTCTGATCGAGTTCCAAAAATTGTATCATGGATGTCAAGTCTGGTGAGCTCACCTATATCAAGGGACATAACAGGGGAGAGAGGCAGGAGTTTGTCCTGAATTGTTTTGTCCTCCCAGTCCTCTTCTACTGACCCCCACGGCTTTTCTTTACAGAAACCAAGGCTTCGAAGGCTCAGCAATGTTGTGGTTGCCAAGCAACTCTCCACTGAGAGCTCAGTAGGCAGTCTTCTTAAAGCTACAGGTTTTGCTTATATTATTTTAGAGAGGGTTGTGTGTGTTAAATTTCAGATTTTTCTGGAAATCTAACATTTCATTCAAGTTTGTAGAGAAACCCCGTCAGTCCCTAGCTCCATTTTGCAGGTCTAGTGATCATATAATTCACGACCTACTTCAGAATTAGATATGGGTTTAGCATCCTTGTTAGGAAGCAAGGCCTATTTAACTAAAGTAGATTTATATTGATCAGTATTTATGATCTCATCTATAATTAAGTGTTTACGGTCATATTTACAAGCCTGAATAACTTGTTATACAAATGCGCTGTAGGCTGACAGTTTTTTTATGGAGGCAAACAAATGTAGTCTTACAACCCAGCCACATGACTTTGAGTGCAATCCTGAAGGGGGGTAGATCTGTGGCGGCTGGGAGAGGCGTAGCTGTGCCGCTTCCTCAGAGGCTTCCCGGCCACTGTGGAGACCAAAAAAAGCATTTTTAAAATAAAAAAGGACAAAAGGGGGGGAATGCCCCATTGAAAACCGCGAGGCTGCACCACCAAAAAGGTGTCGTAGCTCTGCCTCTGCTCAAGGGGGCATTCCCTGGGCCAAAGCAAGCCGTTTGCATGGCTGTGCTGGCAGCGAAGGCCGGCAGTGCCCAGACACCGGCATGTTTGCCCCTGAGCTGGCGTAGATGCCACCTTATTCCATGATAAGGTGGCACCTACACCAGAGTGGAGTCACGCCGGCTCCAAAGGAGCTTTGCACCCCTCCTTCAGGAATGGGCTGCCCATTCCAAATGCTGTGAATGCCTCATGTTCATGATAACAGATTCATATCTTTTAAAGTATCTAAAATACCTCCATAACATTAGGAGTGGTGGACTCTAATCTGGAGAGCTGGTTTTCATTCCTCACTCCTCCACATGAGTGGCAGACACTAATCTAGTGAAACGGGTTGGTTTCCCCACTCCTACACATAAAGCCAACTGGGTGACCTTGAACTAGTCACAGCTCTCTTAGAGCTCTCAGTCCCACCTACCTCACAGGGTGTCTTTTGTGGGTAGGGGAAGGGAAGGTGATTGTAAGCCGGTTTTATCTTCTTTAAGTGGTAGAGAAAGTTTGCATATAAAAACCAACTCTTCTTCTTCTAGAAGAAAAATACATAAGTAGAAAATCTGAAGATGAAATGTATGTGGGATTGTTGTTTGACTAATTACTGAACTGTCTAAGAGTACCATCCTCAGTATAGTTACACCCTTCTAAATCCATTGAAGTCAATGAGCTTAAAGGGTGTAACTCTGCTTAGAATGTCAGACTTTCAAGATTGTAATTGCAACTGCAAGGGATGAAAACTTTAAAAATATATATTTTTTAAATCAAGCACATCTCCTTCCTTCCCTTGGCTGTTTTCTCTATTATCAAAATGAACATGGCAAACTGATGATGAAGGTTTTTAGTCTGGCTTGCTTACATATTTAGTTAGGTGCAAAGTGCCATCTGTAAAACATCTTATACCAGTTTTCTCTTATTGTTTGGGAACTCGTAAATTTTATGTCTTGTTGCCACATTTTTTCCCAAGTTTGCAAAGGTACCATTTCACCAAAGTTCTGCATCCATTTCACCATACAAACTTTTATTTGTTCTGAGGCTGTTTCTAATGCCAATAGCATTTTGTAAATTTTAGATAGTAAATGATCCTGAGTTTTGCTTATTATGGATTCAAATTCAGTTGGCTTTCTTGGTTTCCCCTTCTGAAGATATTCAGTTTTTAGTGCGTGAGTTATTTGCATATATGGAAACCAAGATATTTTGATATTATCAGCAGTTAAGTCTTGAAAGGTCTTAATGTTGCCTTGCTTGTTAATTAGATCTTTATAAGTCAAAAATCAAATTTCTGCCTGGTTTTCCAGTCCCAGTATGCCTCTGTGGGGGACATCATCTCTGGAAGAGATGGACTGACAATTTCTTTTAATTCTTGCCATTTTCTGAATAACTGGAACGTCAGGTTTTCTTGAGCCTTGTCTTTTGGAATTATTATTTTCTCCACAACCAATGATGAAATCCCCCATCTAAACATGATTTCTCAAGTCTTATCGACCGGTCTTCTGGTTTTTTGTATCCATTCCGTGATTGCAACTAGAGCTGCTGCTTGATAAATTTTCAGGTTTGGTACTGCGAGTCCACCTCTCTTCTTTTCATCTTAAAGCACCGAGAATCTTATTCTTGTTTTTTTTTCCCATTGGGGAGCCCAATTTCAGTTATGGAAACTGAGAGACTGTGTCTCCAATCTGATCTGGAGCTGCTTGTGTGTGTAGTTTGCCTTTTGCAGATGGCCAAAGAACTGTGATCTTCACTGTATCTGTTTTGACCCACAGTATCACTACTCAGGACGGAATGTTGTGCCTCTAAGTGCCAAATTACACATCTGTGTTTTTAAAGATCTAGGTCTGGAGGGAATGGCTTTTTAAAAATAAGAGAGAGCCCAAATGGGCTCAAAACATCATTGGATGTAGAGGAAGGGCTCTTGCATCCCCCCAAAAGACATTTGTTTTCCTATTTTTGCAGCTCCGCATGGACAGAATACTCCTCTTGGAGCAGAAAAGACAGGGGAAGAACTCCCCCAACACTGTTTTAGCATGGGAAAACATCTGGTGGGGGAGTAGGAGCCCTTCCTCCACCTAAGATGGTGTTTCCGGCCCATTTGGGCTCTCCTTTATTTTTTAAAAAGCGATTCCCTGCAGTTGTGTAGTGCCTGGTTCCAACTCTCACAAAAATCCCGTGTAGCTTTGTCCTAAGAATGTTGCTCCTACTGATAGAGGTCATGCTGTGAAAGCACAAAGTAGCGGCTCTTCTTTGATACAGACTGAAAACTTTCTGGCTCCTGTATGTTTACATTCTTGACAGGAGTCCAGAACTTTTGGAAAGGTGTGCTCACAATCGGGTAGCAAATTTTGTTATTTATAAAGTGTCCTTCCTTATTACAGTTACAGTCATTTGTGTGACCTGTACCTAGCTGCATGCATCAAGACTAGCAGTTTGAAAACAAATTTAAAAGCTTATCAGTCCTTGCAAGCAGATTCTCTCAAAATGCACAATCAATTGATGCATGATTTACAGCACAATCTTGTGCAGTTATCCAGCTCTAAGCCCATTAATTTCAATGGAGTTAAATTGGAGTAATTGTGCATAACACTGAGCTACTAATGTGCCAGAAATGGTCCCTGGGAAATTACAGGTTCATTAACATAAAGAAATCTCACCGCCTGATGATGCTGGGTTTTCTCCCATTGCTTTGTCATGTGGGGGTTTGTATTGACACAATCATGCTTAATAGTAGCTATACTTCCAATCCTTTCTCACCCAAGGGCCAACCACTTTCTGATCTAGCTCACAGGGTTGTTGTGAGGTTTATGTATGTATGTAAAGTTCCGTCAAGTCGCAGCCGACTTATGGCAACCCCTTCTGGGGGCTTTTCATGGCAAGAGTCTAACAGAGGTGGTTTGCCAGTTCCTTCCTCTGCACAGCAACCCTGGACTTCCTTGGTGGTCTCCCATCCAAATACTAATCAGGGCCGACCCTGCTTAGCTTCTGAGATCTGACGAGATCAGGCTCGCCTGGGCCATCCAGGTCAGGGCTTGTGAGGTTTAAATGGAAATAATAGAACCATGTCTCCAGTCCATTAAAGAAGGGGGAGGGAGTAAAATTGTGCTAGATGTTTACCACTGTAAACTTTCAAAGGTATCAGTTTACAGCAGTGGTTCCCAACCTTTTTTTGACCAGGGACCACTAGGACTTTTTTGTTCGGTGCAGGGACCCCAAGGGTCAAAATAAAAATTCTGAGAATTTGAAAATAAACTTTAATCTTAACTGTTAAACATTAAACTTAGAATAATATTTGAATATATATTTTTATAATAGAGAGCTTTTAATTGAAAATATTAATTTATTATGGGTTTATAACTTTGTTTTGCGGACCGTAATTTAGTTCTTATGGACCCCCGGTTGGGAACCAGTGGTTTACAGTAAGCTCCAGTTGTTAACTAAATGTTCTTAACTTCTGTTGACACCCAAAGTACATTTTCAGTGCAGGCCAACACCTCCGAAGTTGGCCTTGAACAGAAAAGGGTTTGTTTATTCATTCCATAAATACATACCCAATGGGGACCCATTCTCCCTGCCTCCATTTTATCCTCACAACCACCCGTGAGACAGGTTAGGCGGAATCTCCAAGGGGCTCAAGGTAACCACGGAAACTTCCGGGTCTCCCTCCTAACCCCAGCTGTCGACCAAACCACTAACAGATCGACTCTCCTATTCTTCAAGTTCCACACGACCTGCGGCTCAAAAGGCCTCCGACGGGCAGCGTTCAACCAGCTTGCGTGTCGCTATTATCCTGACCCACCGCCCACGCGTAGACATGCGCGCATCCGGACGCGCGTTAGCCCGACGCGAGCTCGACTCCAACCGAACGCCGCGCGGCACGGCGACGAACTAGCCCCTCCCCCGCCCTTCGATCACGTGTCCACAAACCTCTCCCCTTCGCCTCCGCCTCCTTTCTCTTAAGCCAACAGCTCGCTCGCTCGCTCTCCCCCTCCCCCCTCCTTTGGGGAGGTCCAACTGAAAGAAAGAAAACAGTCCTTCCCTTCCGCCCGCCCACCTACCCACCCCTGTCGTCTCTGCTTGGGGGGCTCTCGCGAGATTTGCCGGCCCGCCCCCCCTTCCCTCCCGCGCTTCCACTCGACTCCCCCTCACCCCTCCTCCCTGCCGGCTGCGCTCCTCCCCTTTCCTCTTCCCTCCCCCCTCCCTCTCTCTCGCGCGCCGCCGCCCCCGCCGGATCTGTCTGTGTCTCTGTGTGAGGGGAGGAGGAAGGGGGGGGGCTGCTCGGCCCTGCGCACTGAGCGATGTTTGGCCGCCATCGCGGCGGCGGCGGAGGAGGAGGCGGAGGAGGCTGAGGGAGCCGCCGCCGAGGAGGCTGAGACGCGAGACTGCCGCCTCCTGGGCCTGCCTCGCCTCTTCGCTCGCCGCCCGGAGTGAAGGTCGCCGCCTAGAGGGGGGGCTTCTCCCCGACCCCTTTCCCTTCCCCCCCTCCCCTCAGGAAGGGGGCTCCTCTCCCTCCGGGCCCGAAGATGTCGAACCTGAGCAAGGGGACGGGCAGCCGGAAGGACACCAAGATGCGGATCCGAGCCTTCCCGGTGAGTGTGAGGGAGGAGGAGGAGGAGGAGGCGACGTCGCGGGCCCGGCCTACAGGAGACGAGGCGAGCCGCCGGCCTCGGCCTGGCCTGGCAAACTGCTGTTCTCTCTCTCTCCTCTCCCCCCCCCCCGACCCTGGCCTGTCACCGAGTCTCTCTCGGGAAGGCGGCTGGCGCACCGACGTTGGGCCGCCATCGAGGGAAGGGGAGGCTGTCACCGCCGGCGAAGACGAGGGGGGAAACTCGGGCTCTTGTCCCGGGGAGGGAAGAGGGAGGCTGGCGGGCCCGCCATCTGCCCTCCCCCCGCAAGCGGGATCTGGCGGGGAGCGAGGCTTCTCCCAGGCCCTTGACAATGGCCGGCGTGCTGCCGCTTCGCTGTTTGTTTTCGTTGGGAAAAGACTTCAGCGGCGCCTGAAAGCCCTTTAAAAGCTGGGGCGGCGGGGGGGGGGGGAATCCCCTAAGGCCGTGTACATGTTGTCTTTCACTCAGCCGACTGGACAAGCTGGCTTGCCTTTGCCGAACTTGTGGGTTTTGTTTTGGGTCCCCAGCGTCAGAAAAACCAAAGTGTAGGGTTTTTACCATCCAAGATCAAACCCCTTATAGCAACAACAGATACTTCTTTTTTTCACATCAGGCCTTGGGTTTAATGCTCGCTATGGCATTAGTTGTCATTTGGGAGGAATTTTCCTGATTATTTATGTTTTAAATTGCCTGGTGTCTCTCCTAACAGTTGATTCAGCTGGAGCCTAAAAGCAAATGGACATAAAGACAATCCTCAGCAGGGTGACTTGTGATATGTTACATTTTTTTCTAGGTATTTTAGTCTGTCATTGATAACCAAAATATTTGACTATATGTATCTCAATGTATATGGCTAAAAGGAGATACCTAGTTGCGCTGTTGGTTTTTAGGCCTCAGCAAAAGTATTTTGTTATGTTTGATTAAGAAAACTAGTGGCATGTAATTATTGCCTTTACAAAGAAACTTGCTACACCTGTTTACATGAATGAACTAACTATCGCTGTCAGCATTTGATCAACCTACAGCTCTATCTTTTAAAGAAAATTTTCATTTTAAACTGAAAAGTGTAAGGTTCTTGACACACAGTCCTAACTGTTTAGTCAGAATTAGCCACATTAAAAAGAGTAATGTTTATTTCCAAGTAAACATTCTTGAGATTCAGCAGATCAGCTGGAGGTTTTCCATAATGTCAATTCATGAAACTCAGCTTCAAAAACACAGTTGCGCTGAAGTAGTTGATTGTGTACTTTCAAGACAGAGGTGTTTCTAAACTAGTGTTAGGAGTCATTGTAGATACTTAGTATTTAAATATACCAGTTTGGTTCATTTTGCAATGCCTAAAAACAGCATTAGTTGTCTGAACAATGGTGACAATCAACAATGACAAAATTGCATGCTGTATCTAAAATGATTTCATTGCAAGCAAAACTTGTAATGAAAGTGTTTTTTAAAAATTTGGTTAATAATTTAATTGCACAAAAAACTTACGCTGAAAATGGTGTTGTTTTTTAAAGTTTGGAGAATGAGACATGCATACCAGATTCTTGTAACTTTCATGAGAATTATACTGTATGAGATAAATCAACTTGGGAGTTGGGATAAACATTTTTCATTCTGTATTTTTTTCTTGCACTTGGGCATGTAAAATGTTAGTGGGTGAAGAATGTTCATACAACCTTCCCAGAACAGAGCATTATTGTTTTTCTTATGAAACTAGTTCTTGCTAGCAGTTGTCATAATGATTTCCCTTTTAATATGATTTAAGAAATAAATGAATAGGTGATTAGAATTCTTCAGATATAATTCCTTAGAGGTGAGAATACATACAGAGAGTGTAAGGTGAGGATCACCAAAATAGCCATTGTAAGCTATGGGCTGTCTTCTGTGGAAAGCTGTTGCTCCTTACTCTTCTGAAGAATTGTGGCTACAGTTTTACATACATGTTGTCGAAAACAGTGTCACCATCTGCCAAGGTTGGCTACTTTCAGGCCACATCTGACTGTAGTACAGTTCACTCCATTAATTCCAAATGTTTGGAAACATGAATGCTTATGCCAAAAGCTGCATGCTGATATGGTTGCTGACCTTGCAAGTGACACTTTGAACAGAAAGAGGCCTTTTTTTGTCGTGTTTGAGGTGCTTTACATTCTTAGGGGTTGACCCAACTTCTCAGAGAATATCATGGTGGTGCACTTTAGCCCCCAGGCCATTTAATTGCGGAAGTTCTGTACCCTGGATTGAAGAAGTTGCCAGTAGTGGTTGGTTGAACTGTGTATATCAACAGTGACTTGTTGAACAAGAGCAACACTGAAAAATCAAGACAAATGTTGTAGTGACATATAGATGCTGTAGATATTCACAGTTCAGAAGTGACCCACAAGTATAATTAACCAGTGATCTACACTTGCTGCATTGCAAAGATGTATATGCAGTTTATTGGACTATAAACTAGTACAAGGCCCATGCTGAAATTTGACTTTTTAAAACTTACTAATTTCTCAAGTGCTTTCTATCTGGCTTCATCATCAGTAAGGCTCACAGCTCACTGGCTGAAATGCAGTTTTACAAATGAGACCCCAGGATTAACCCTCAGCATCCTCATCTCTAGGATCTAGTTTAAAAAGGTAACAACACTGGGCAGGGACAATTTGAAAACAGTTTTTCACAATATATGAGGTCACTGTACTTGTAGAAATATTAGCATTCTAGATTGTACAATTTGAGTACATGATTAGTATGCCGAATGTAAATATCTGCAAAACAAACGGCCAAATCCTTTGCAGTTAGGAGAGCATAACTGTGAATAGGGTAAATCTGTAAGACGTTGTATTGATTCAGATGTTTAGGTAGAACTAAACCAATGTCTGCTTACAAATTCAGTGCCTATCATAACATCTTAATGCTTGTTATTGGGAGAAGTCATTGGCATGATAGCCTACTGTGGCATTCTGTAGCTTTGACAAGACCTAGGCAGAGACCGTTGCTTTTGCATGCTTCTTGTCTGTTAAAATGCAGTACTACTGTCCTTTAGGATGAAGGTATCTGAGCTTCAGCAAAGCAAGCAGTAGTTGGAGAAACTTAAAAAATCAAGTTATGTTCCTGTGAAGAGTACCGTATTTTTCGCTCCATAAGACGCACCTGACCATAAGATGCACCTAGTTTTTAGAAGAGGAAAACAAGAAAAAATATATTCTGAATCAAATGGTGTACTGCCCCTGGAAGCCCGGCGGGGGGGGGGGGGCGGATCTTTAAACTCCTCCGCGCTGCCATCCCAGGCAGCGCAGAGCACTTTCAAGACCCCCCCCCCCCGCCCGGCTTCTAGGGACTCCCTGGAAGCCTGGTGGGGGGGGGTCTTTAAACTCCTCCGCGCTGCCATCCCAGGCAGCACAGAGCTCTTTCAAGACCCCCCCTGCCTGGCTTCCAGGGAGTCCCTGAAAGCCGGGTGGGGGGGGTATTTAAACTGCTCTGTGCTGCCTGCCTAGTTTAACCTCCCCCCCGCGCTTCCCGGTCCCGAGGCTCAGCTGTTGGGCAGGGACCAGGAAGCCTCGGGACCAAGAAGCGCGGGGGGAGGTTAAACTGCGCTGCCTGCCCAGAAGGAATGCAGAAGTTGGAATTCAATGACACCCTTGTACAAGTGGAAGGCACTTGCTTTCACACCAGTAGGAGGGTCTGTGTTTGCAGGATTTTCCACTTGAGCTGTTGCCCTCCTCAACTGTATCCCATGCTGTTTGCAAGGATTCTGTAACCCTCAGGGACAGCTTTTGGGGTTGTGGGGAAAGCTGCAGAAAACAAAGGCAGGAAAAATCAGTTCTTTGGCTCCACCCCTTTTAATTTATTGAAAATATTAGTATTTCTTCTTTCGGACAGAGAGCCCCATTGTTTCATAAACAAACCACCAGTTAAAAGTAGTAATTGTACAGTAGGGGTCAAATAACTAAATAAGCAAAAAATACAACAAAGCAATTAGAAAAATCAGTAAAATAAGAGCAAAAGCAACAGCCAGATAAAAAAGTTGCAGGCATCTTTAAATGAGGAGCCCAGCTGTTCCTTCTAGAGGACTATTTTGGCCTGATACCAACATGCCATCAGGGAAAGCACAAGGCAAGTTTCTCTGCGGAAGGAACTCTACATGTGTTGAAAAGTCCCTATCCCCATATGGCCTCCCAACGGGCTACCACTGGGAGTGGTAGAAACCCTTCTCCATTACAAACTGCATCAATGTAAGTAGAATGGGAAATAACACCGGGAATCAAGATGGCTTGTTTTACTTTGATAATTTATTATTTTACTTACAAGTTGCCTCAAGCGTGATTCTGAAGAGGCAGCGTAAAAATTTCCTAAATAAATGAATATTTAATAAATTAAATGTCTGAAAAAGATAGTTTTAACCCATCAGTGAAGTGATGGGTTGATTAAAGGTAAAGGTCCCCTGTGCAAGCACCGGGTCATTCCTGACCCATGAGGTGACATCACATCCCGACGTTTCCTAGGCAGACTTTGTTTATAGGGTGGTTTGCCAGTGCCTTCCCCAGTCATCTTCCCTTTACCCCCAGCAAGCTGGGTACTCATTTTACCGACCTCGGAAGGGTGGAAGGCTGAGTCAACCTTGAGCCAGCTACCTGAAACCAACTTCCGTTGGGATCGAACTCAGGTTGTGAGCAGAGCTTGGTACTGCAGCTTACCACTCTGTGCCACGGGGCTCTTGATGGGTTGATTAGTAAGTTTAAATTTATTGATTTAGCCTGAATGTATTGAGACAAACAGAATAGCAAATGCACAAAATGTACAAGACCACAGTCTACGTGTTACATGGGATAGCTTTTCAGTCCCTCGTATTTAGTGGTGGTTATCATACAATTCTTTCCCATTTGATGAGGAATTTTCATGCTAGATCCAGTTGCTCCTTACTGTGGTTGCTGTTGTGGAGCTACGTAACACCAGATGGAAGAGCTACTTGATCAATCATACTGCATGTTGCAGTAGCAGTATAGAAAAGTTTCCTTGTAGAGTGTATTGCCAACCTCCTTTCTGTGAAAAAGGTAAAACCTAGACCAGCCCCAGGAAGTAACTAATGAGTAATAAGCCTCAGTTCGATTTTAAACCTACGTTAAAAATAACTTGGAGTAGATTGAGTCTGCAGTTCATCTCAAGGGGAAGTAAGTTGTACGTCCGGGTAAAGAAGGAACTCTTCTAAGAGTGCTTGGACATTCAAAGGAGGCTAATGGTGCAACCCTATACATGCTTATTCTGTAAGCCACACTGTACTTCTGGGTAAGTATGCATAGGATTGCAGCCTGAAGAATAACTACTGCCTTTTTTTAAGGCAAGAGAGAAGCTTAGGAACTCTACAGTGATTTCCATTAAAAAAAATACATTAGGACAGCTAACATAAGCACAGGAAAATAGAATAAGTACTAGCAGTCAGTATAGCTTTATGGAAAATTGTGTGTCAACCTAATTTCCATTTGTAATAAACCAGTAGATGGGAAAAATCCAGTTGATATCTTGATTTGTGCAAGGTTTTGGTTCTATATGCCATATTCATAGTGTTCCTGTATTATAGAGCAAATACACAATTTATTCATAAGACACCTTTGAAGTGCTAATTAATTGGAAAGGGCATGGATTGGTTATTCTGCCCTCTGTAGTTCAAAATTTTGATTAATGTCCTACATGTAGCAGTAAATGCTGTGAAAGCTATGTTACCCCGGCACCTGGTTAACCAGCATGCTGGACTGCAGCCTGCTGTGTCCCCTCAAGTGAGAGCGGGCAGTGAGAGTGGGCTTCAGATCCCATCCAGGGACGCCATTGGCTTGGGTTGCTGCCAAGTCAGCAGGGCCCATAGCCTGGAGCCAAATGAGAAGCACTCCCTGCTGATACATTGTTTTCCCTTGCATGAGAGTTGGTGGAGGTTCAGCAGGGAGTGTTTCTCAGCCATGGGCACTGCCTGCTCGACAGCTGCATGAATGGGTGGCACCCATGGTTGAAAGCTAGCCGAGAAGCTCTCCCTGCTGCTTGATTTCACATGAAAACAGGTGGAGGAGAAGCAGGGAGTGCTTCTTGGTGTGGCCGTGGGTGCTGTTTGCCTGTGCTACTGCAAAGCCAGTATTGCCTACTCTTCCGTTTTTCACTCTCGTGAGAAATGGAAGAATAGGCAGCATGTTCCTGCCTGATCCAGGTAATGGCTGCTGCAACAGCACTGTGTGTCCTGGCTGGGGCCGTCCATGGCTACTGCCTACTTGTTGCTGCTGGGTTGTAAAAGCTTTAATCAGCAGTGCTAGTCAAATGTGGATGATACCAGACTGTAAGCATAATACAGATACTTCAGAATGCAGGTGATTTTTTAAAAAAACCACCAGACTAGAGATAGCCACAAAGTTTATTTACATAAATGTGAAGTCATATTCAGATCCAGATCAAGTTTATTGTATAAGGCCATAGGCCGTTACAATCTAAAACAGTATAACAACAAGTGAAGTCATATTCTAAAGAATGAAAGACTAAGTGCCTAACTTTGAGATTGGATAAACAGTGCTGACGATATCTTGAGAGGAAGCTAGGCCTAATGGTGGCTAATAAAACCTCACCATAAGTACTGATTGCTATAGTGTTTTATACAAATCAATAATTCTTTGAGTACTTAATGCTCGGTGCTAACCAGAATTCATATAGATGGTTGTACCTTCTGGAGCTCCACAGTTCATGAAGAATGTTCGCAAACAAAGAATAGAGCTAAAATCACCATAAAGTTATTCCACTCTGGCCATTCAGGCTTCAGCAGCCACTTCCATAATGGCCAGTGATTCCATTGTATGGCTCAGGAAAATTATCCAGCTGTACCCGGCTGAGAACCGTAAAATTTCGGAGGGGCTTAACAGACTTCTTAAGGCCACTGCCTTTATGGCAGACACATCTTTGGATGCCATGTCCTTTTCGACCAGGGCAACATCATCCAACATAGCCGTCAGGAGAGCACTATGGCTCTGCCCATGGCAAAACGAATTCAAGACTAAATCGCTTACCTTGTCCTACCCCTTTACAGGAGGTAAACTATTTGGAGATAGACTAGAGAGGATTCTAGTAGAAAACAAGGACAAGAAAAAGGTCCTACCCAAATCCTATAGGAAGGAAGGGAGACTATCCTCTTCCTTCCCCAACTTTAGATCTTCTCACTCCCTCACATGCTACAGACCTGATCAGCGAAGGGGTTCCTGGGGCTCCTTTCGCAGAGGAGGGAATATGTTTTTTCGTCCCCATCAGGGACAGCAGCAATTCAGTGGCAACAAGGGAGATTAGTTCTCCAAAAACCCAAAACAGTGACACCAGGTCACTGGCAGTGGGGGGGGGGAGAGAGAGACTACTTCAGTTCCATCAGAAGTGGGAACGGCCTTACACGGACGCCTGGGTTTCCCAGGTAGTTTCATCAGGCTACCTAATAGCTAACCTCCTCCCCAAGGGACAAGTTCATAAGCTCTCCCAGACCCCTGAACAGGGAAAAGCGTGCAAGAACCTTAGATGCCATTCTACACTTACGACAGATACAAGCAATAGAGCCAGTACCTCTAAAAGAGAAGGGCCTGGGAATTTATTCCACTTCCTTCACAGTCCCCAAGAAAAATGAGGACTGGAGAGCTATATTAGACCTGAAACTCTTAAAACAAATTTGTCCGATACAGGAAGTTCTCAATGGAGACTCTGAAATCCATCATAGAGGCCCTGCAGATAAGTTATTACAGGACCTCCTTAGACTTAGGGAAGCATACCTCCATGTTCCCATACATCCTACACATCGCAGGTTTCTCAGATTTGCATATGCAGGGAAACCCTACCACTTCAGAGCCCTCCCTTTTGGTCTATCGTCGGCACCACGTGTCTTCACCAAGATCCTGGTGACACTGGTGGCCTTGCTCAGGCAGGAGGGGATCAAGATCTTCCCATATCTGGACAACATCCTTGTCTGTGCCAGGTCCGAGGAAGAGGCCAGGACACATACAGACAGGGTCGTCAAGGTCTTAGTGGATCACGGGTTCCAGGTGAACCTGGAGTAAAGCCACCTGACCCCTACTCAGAGATTGAAACACCTAGGGGTAATCCTGGACACACGCAAGAACCTAGTACTGCTTCCTCCAGACAGGATCACGAAGATCAGATCCTTGGTTCAGACCACAGTCAGGTCCAAACAGGGCAGGATCATGTTTCTTGCCAGACTACTGGGTCTGATGGTGGCCTGCTTAAGCTCTGTCCCCTGGGCCAGATTTCACTAGAGATCGCTTCAACTGCTCCTACAACCTTATCAATTCCTCATTACTCAGAGCAGGGGCAAAACTATCCCACTACCTCACGAGTTCAGGCACAGCCTCCTATGGTGGTGCAGCCGCAACAACCTCAGCAAAGGGGTACAGTTCGTCATAGAGGAACTGTACCAGCCTAGGATGCCAGCCTAGAAGGGTGGGGGGCGACCTGTCTGAACCACATGGCTCAGGGCATCTGGTCAGTGAAGAAGAAAAAGTTACACATCTGCTGGAGCTCAGAGCTATCTGTCTGGCTTTACTGCAGTTCCAGGACATCATCCTTCACAGGCACGTACTAATTTGCACGGACAATGTGTCTGCCAAGGCACATCTAAACAAGCAGGGGGGATCGCGGTCCTCCAGACTACACCAGGAGGCCCAGATTATCCTTTCATGGGCAGAGACACACATAGCATCCCTGTCATCAGAACACATCAAGAGAGTTCTCAATTTACAAGTGGACTGGCTAAGCCGACAGATCAGAGGGAGAGTGGCCCCTCAACCAGTCGGTTTTCAAGCAGATTGTGGAGCGATTCGGCCTCCCCTCTGTGGACCTGTTCGTCTCAGCAACCAATCACCTCCTTCCCCGCTTCTTCTCTCGGAATTTCCACCCAGAAGTGGAATCCATGGACACTCTGATGTCTCCATGGCCAAAAGAGACGCTATTTGCATTTTCCCCCATCTCCATTCTTCCCAGGGTCCTCAGAAAGATCAGGAAGGAGAGGGCAACTGTCATTCTCATTGCTCCCCTATGGCCGAGGAGGCCATTGTTTCCCAGCCTGAAAGCTCTCAGTCCAACCCCATTGGGAGCTACCAGCCATTCCAGACCTCCTTCACCAGGGTCCCATGTTCCATCCCGACCCTCAGTGGCTTCGCTTAACTGCGTGGAAATTGAGCAGAACCGTCTCTTAGAACACGGTTATAGCTCAGACATCATGAACACCATGATTGAGGTGAGGAGACCTTCCACCAGGAGGATCTATAACCCCTCCTGGAAAGCCTTCTTGTTGCGGTGTAGGCGAAAACACGAGATCCTCTTTCCCCGGGCATTCCTAGGATTTTAGGCTTCCTACAAGATGGGGTGGAACAGGGTCTCAAGGCAGCTACCTTACGCAGATAGGTAGCGGCTCTGTCTACTGTATTGTCTACGGCAGGCAGCATTTCCATATCCAGGCACCCACACAGTCTGGCCTTCTTAAAAGGGGTAGTTCAAGTAAAGCCTCCAACAGTACATTGCTTCCCCTCTTGGCGACTCAAAGTGGTGCTCAGAGCTCTTACCAGGACCCCCTTTGAACCCATCAGGGAGATTCCCTTAAAGGTGTTGAGGATGAAGACCATCTTCTTAACGGTGGTCACCTCTGCCACCGTGTCTCTGAACTAAGGGCCCTATCAGCGCGGGACGGCTTCTGCATCTTCCACAGGGACAAGATGGTCCTTAGACCAGACCCCCACCTTTATCCCGAAGGTGAATTTCATGTTCCACCGCACTCAGGAGATACATGTGCTGTCCTTCTGTCCCAATCCCAGCCATCCCAAAGAAAAGGAATGGCACCATCTAGACCTGCATAGGATCCTCAAAGTATACCTCAACAGTACAGAAACTATCAGGCTTTCCGATTCATTGTTCACATCCTTGACCAACCCATCCTGGGGACAGAAGATGTCTAGGTCCTCACTAAGATATGCTTTAAGACAATGCATCACAGAAGCATATAGGGCTAGCAAAATCCCAATTCCGGCGGGCATCACTGCTCATTCAGTTCGCAGTGCAGCCACATCAGCGGCATTCAAAAAACAAGCCCCGCTGGAAGAGATCTGCCGGGCGGCCACCTGGTCCACGGTATCCACCTTTATAAAGCACTACAAAATTGATTCCATGGCCTCTGCTGACGCAGCTTTTGGTAGGAGGGTTCTGCAGCACGTCTTGGATCAGTCTTAGTACCCTCCCAGGTGATCTAGCTCTTGGAGATCCCACAAGTCAGCAAGATGCCCTTCCCCCAGAACGAGAACGGAGCCTTGTTTACTCACCGTGAGGGCTCCTTCTGTTCTGGGGTTGAAGGGCATCTCGCCTGCCCAATGTTAAACTAACTAATCCAAGATTTATTTGTCAATCTGATGTGGGCGGCCACGGTACATGGAATCCTCCAAGGTGGATACTTAACTCAGGCCTCTACTCACATTTGCCATTCTTTCCTCCTTATATGTATCGGAGCCTCTTACTGATCGTTATACATGGTTAATTATTGTTCATTGACAATACCGGTTACCCTGTTGTGTTTTGTTGTTGTGTTTGCTGTTCTGTACTTACCCGTCTCCTTTAGCTCGGCGAGTCCGAAAACTGGGCTTCCCGCCCAGGGAGACAGGAAGTTAAATTTTTGGTCTTGCCTCCCTGGGCACGTGATTGTAATACCCACAAGTCAGCGAGATGCCCTTCGACCCCAGAACAGAAGGAGCCCTCACGGTGAGTAAACAACGCTCCGTTTCATTCATAGTTGAGGTAAAAGCTCTCCCACCATATAGTAGAGTACTATATTGTATTAGGTCATTTCATTTAATTCTCTATTAAAATGTATGATGAAATTATATTCTCTTTGGACATATTTGCAATAGGGAGATAGCGAAATCTGTGTGTGTGTAAAGTGCCGACTTATGGCCACCTGATAGGGTTTTCAAGCAAGAGACTAACAGAGATGGTTTGCCATTGCTTTTGCATGGTGACCCTGGTATTCCACAGACTGTTAATTGAAATTCTCTTGGATCATCCCAAGTGCAGCAATTTGTAAATATTTGTTCTTAACTAATAATGATCACATGAGGGTTAGCTACCTAGCCAGTCAAATATTGCTCAATCAGTGGTGAAGTATTTAAAGCGTTAATTTGAGCATAGCTTTAATTATGCTAATACCAAAAAGTTAACTTATGAAACAATGAAGTTTCTAAGCAATTGTAATACATTGTTATTTATAGCAAACTAATCTTTTGCAAGTAAATATATGTAGTAGTCAAGAGTTAACAGTTCTAGCCATTTCCCCCCAGAAGTCAAAGCAATTAGGAAACTGGAAAAAAATTAAATGGCAGCTATAAGTTAAAACAGAGCTTTGTGACAAGTCTTTATGTATTTATTATTTAAATGTCTAGCCCGCCCTCTTCTGCCAGGGCCAGAGTCAGGGCAGGTTATTTATTTAGATTTTTATCCTGCCCTTTATGGCTTGCTATGGCACAAAAGCTTATTCCATAACATGTTGAGTCTTTCTTAGGTGCTACAAGAATGCTTGTTTTTGCTACGCTAGATCAGCATAGCTACTCTTCAGAAATAATAATAAAAAAGCTCAGGTTTAATATTAAGTTTAGGCTACAATGCACAGCTGGGGTTCCTACTCATAAATGAAGTGTTTATCTGTGATTTCCAGAAGGGCTGGAGAGCAGTGTGCTCACTAATAGCTGTGGTGACATACCGTATATACTCGCGTATACGCCGAGTTTTTCAGCCGAAAAAAAGGGCTGAAAAAGCCGAACTCGGCTTATACGCGGGTCAATACGGTAGAGGGGGGAGGGAGGGGGAACTTTCCTCCGCCGTCTTTTCCTGGCTGGGAGCGGCCTCCTGTGGCCGCGGGGAGGCCAACCAGCCGCCCCCGCCGCCTTCTTCTGGCCGGGAGCGGCCTCTAGAGGCCCCCTCCGGCCGCGGGGAGGCTGACCAGCCGCCCCCGCCGCCTTCTCCCGGCTGGGAGCGGCCTCTAGAGGCCCCCTGCGGCCGCAGGGAGGCTGACCAGCCGCCCCCGCCGCCTTCTCCCGGCCGGGAGCGGCCTCTAGAGGCCCCCTGCGGCCACGGGGAGGCCTACCAGCCGCCCCCGCCGCCTTCTCCCGGCCGGGAGCGGCCTTTAGAGGCCCCCTGCGGCCACGGGGAGGCCGACCAGCCGCCCCCGCCGCCTTCTCCCGGCCGGGAGCGGCCTCTAGAGGCCCCCTGCGGCTGCGGGGAGGCCTACCAGCCGCCCCCGCCGCTTTCTCCCGGCCGGGAGCGGCCTCTAGAGGCCCCCTGCGGCCGCGGGGAGGCCGACCAGCCGCCCCCGCCACCTTCTCCCGGCCGGGAGCGGCCTCTAGAGGCCCCCTGCGGCCGCGGGGAGGCCGACCAGCCGCCCCCGCCGCCTTCTCCCGGCCGGGAGCGGCCTTTAGAGGCCCCCTGCTGCCGCGGGGAGGCCGACCAGCCGCCCCCGCCGCCTTTTCCAGGCCGGGAACGGCCTTTAGAGGCCCCCTGCGGCCGCGGGGAGGCCGACCAGCTGCCCCCGCCGCCTTTTCCAGGCCGGGAGCGGCCTTTAGAGGCCCCCTGCGGCTGCAGGAAGGCTGCTACGCCGGCCCCACCAGGCCCGCCGCCAGGAGCCCAGAAGGTACCGGTAAGCCTGCGCGCGGGGGGAGAAATTAGGCACCTCGGTTTATACGCTGGTCGGCTTATACATGGGTATATACGGTAATACAGTTAAAGAGGCTGGCTATTAACACCACAAGGCCATTCTTGTCACCAGAATGTGGATGTCACTTAGATCTATCTTGAGTATCCAGCAGATCCCAGGGAGGCTGTGGAAACCTTAAACAGATGCCTGGAGGCAGTTTTGGGATGGATGAGGGCTAACAAACTGAAACTTAGTTCTAACAAAATGGAGGTGCTGCTGGTGTGAGGAAAGCCTGGCCCAGGGATTATGCTGTCTCCTGTTCTGGATGGGGTTGCACTCCCCCTAAAGGAGCAGCTTCGTAGCTTGAGGTGCTGCTGGACCCTGGTCTCCTTCTGAAACAAAGTTGGCAGCAATGCCAGGTGTGCCTTTCACCAGCATCAGCCCTTCCTGGGCATGAAAGATCTTGTTACCAAGTTGTATGCCTTAGTAACATCTAGATTAAAGTACTACAACTTGCTCTATGAGGGGCTGCCCTTGAAGGCTGTCCAGTAGCTTCACTCGGTACAGAATGTTACACCCACAATGTTGAGTGGAGTGGGTTGTAGGACCATATCATTCAAGTCTTGCCCCATCTGCACTTTCTGCCATTTGGTTTCTGGGCCCAGGTCGAGGTGCTGGTATTGACCTTTAGAGCCCTATATGGCCTGGGAGCCAGCATATTTTAAGGACCACCTACTCCCATATGAACCTTTCTGACCTCTCCTGTCATCTCCGGAGGCCTTGTTTTGAGTGCCCCCACCATCTGAGAGTAGAACATTTATAAAGTTTCGCTTAATATCCAGACATGTTGCAGTCCTACCTGTTGTGACTCATAGAGACTGTATGTTCAAATAATACATTTTTCTTTTGTGTGTTTTCTGCCATTTACTTTTTTCCTGTCTCTTAGATGGTAAAAATTAAAGGTACATATTCTATAGTAACATAGGGTACAACAGTTTGCAATTTTTTCTCAAGTATGGGGTATTTTTATAATTTTAAGATATTTATACTTTTAAATTCCATAAATATGCCTAAAAGAATGTTATATGCTATTATAAATTATGCACTGTATGCTATTTAATCAGTCAAGCAAGTTTGTGTTTGAAAGGAAGTTAAGTATTGCATATACTTCAGTTTTTCCTAAAATTTCCATGTTTTCCAAAATTTCCATAAATTTTCTGTAGTTCCCATCCTAAGTACTTCATTTTGGTTTGAACAACCTGAATCAGTCCTCAGTCTTTTCTGGTGCATTTTTGCCCCTTACTGCTCTTTTCCCTTTATTCAAATAAGCATATAGATTTTTGTGTCCCAACAAGAGTTTGGGAAATTCTGAAACTGAATCCCCACTGCATGTAGGTGTCATCCTTTCTTCATTTGGCAGTGTCAGGCTGTTATCTCGGTTTAGATGTTTCCTTTCGTTTCTCTGCTGAACCGTCCAGACTTCAAGGACGGCTTCACATACCAAAGCCTGGGAACGCCACTCCTGGGAAATAATGCTCTGTTTATGCTTTGTAATCTCCCGCCGTTTCTCTGCCTTATATTTCCAAGTAACGGGCAAGACAACTCATAGCTGTCATCTTATCCTCAATGCACTGTATTGCCTATTTGACCAGTAAAGCCATCTGCTTGGAATCTGATTGTCTCTGTGGTGATTTCTGGTTCGATGGGTCAAGAGCTCACAGGCAGCAAGTTGTTGGTATGCGTTAATTCAAACTTCAGTGCTTAGTTAAAATTATGAGTAACTGATAATATCTAAAGTAACCTCTAAAATGTTGGTATGGAAAAAAATGAGTTAGAGCTGTACTTAATTCAGGGCTTGATACATCCCATGGTGCTTAGAAATCTCATTGCAGTGCCTGGTATTTCTGTCAGTGATTTAATTGTAGCATGTAAACTTAACACCATTGAATGGTGATGGAAGAATTAATACTTTAACTAGTTTTTATATTGACTCCAATATTCAATTGAATGAAGCTTTTACAAACAATAATGAAATTGAGAAATCAGGGAAAAGCTAGGTTAAGGTTAAAGGTGAGGTTTTGTTGTGATGGCAGCAAGAGTTACCCCATATTTATATACTACTACACTTTGTCATGGACTTAACAAAATTATGAGAAACAGTGATGGGGTGAGGATTAGGTTTTGTGGTAGCAATAACTAGAAAATATCGTTCTTAAAATATAAAACCCTGAAAGCTGAAAACTGACTCATACATTTTTGAGCTGGTTCTTAAGCCAGGTCTCGATTCGTTTTTTTTGGCTCTAATACCTACAGAGGTAAGCCTACTTTATTTTTGCATTGGCTTCAGCCCATATCTGCATTTGATCTTCTGGTTTATTTAGGGACTGTTATGGGTTTCAAAGGAAAATATAAAGTGTGTACACTTTCATTTCTCATGTCAGGTTAAGCCTTTTAAAATACATAAATGTAACTATAGTTGTTAGTGGAATAAAACTGGGCTTCTAAAGTATGTGGTTTGTGTTAACTTGCCAAGTCAGCATCTAATAATTTCCAGTTGTTTTATGACCCCACCTGACTCTCTGCTCACAGCTCATACATCTTGCATCCTTCTGGCGGGGCTATGTTACATAGGGAAACTTTCCTACCTGTTCTGCAGGAAGTTCACATGACTGGGGCAGGTTATTTAGCTCGTAAAATGGAATGTGTTGAACTTTCATGAGCTTAAAGTCCAGTTAATCAGTCTGGTTTAGTTTATATTTTGAGCAGCGTAGATTAATGTAGGGGATGCGAAACTCACAAGAGCCAGTGTAATGTGATGATCAGAGTATAGTGGGGAGAACTCTGTGTATTGGCCAAGCTCCTTAGAGGAAGGTAGGATAAAACCTTCCAAGCTGCCTTGGTGAAAGGCAGGATAAAATGTGATGTTAAATAACTAAATATTCCATAAATTTTGTAAGTCATAATACCAATAGAGTTGCATTTGGAAAATAATTACCTTTCACACTGTGTAAAGGCCTTATATTACAGCTGTATAGATGGATTATTAAACAGGACCTGGAGATCTGGGTCTGTATCCTTATAGTAGTGTATGCTGCAGAGATGCATATGTATGTGTGTGCATACTTAACTGAGAGAGGCTGACTGCAGATGTTTTGTTTTTTATTCTCAACAAGGGCAAGTTCTGTGTCAGATATCCATTAGATTGCTTGTACATGATGACACAAATGCTAGAAGAGGGGTTCCCGACCTTTTTGAGCCTGTGGGCACATTTGAAATTCTGACACAGTTTGGTGGGCACAGCAGCAGAATGGCTGCCACAGGAGGTGGAGCCAGCCACAAAATGATTATCATAGCTTAGCTTCAGTAACATAGTGCAGACCTTTGTGCTGTAGTGGCAGCAGCTGTCAAAGCAACATTTTAAAAATCTGCACAGCCTTACTGGGCAAAAGCCCCATCCACTTCCTAAAAACATTTAGCAGGTGACAGAAAAGGTATTGGCAGGCACCATAGTGCCCATGGGTACCACATTGGGGACCCCCTTCTCTGGTTCCATTGTTAGACACATTGTTTCATATAGTATCAGGTTCTTAAAGTACAGTTGTTTTAGTTTTCTGGAAATATAGCCTTAAAGTGTCTCAGTTTTTATGGACATTTTGAAACAGATGTCTAAGATTGATATTTTCTATCTGGGACACAGCTGATTAGTAATCAGTTCAAACATAAGAAAAGCTCTGCTGGATCAGACCAGTGATCCATCTGATCCAGCCTCCTGTTTCACACCGTGACCAATAAACAGGGCACAGAGAATAAGGTCTTTCCTTGATGCTGTCTTCCCAGCTGTCCTGCTTATCAGGCAAAGGCAGATCCAGGCCCACCACTTCAACCCAAACCTGGCAACTCATAGGCAGTATGGTCTGTCCACGAATACAATGTTCAAGACACAGTCCAAAGTCAGGCCGAAAGTTCCACTCATGAGCAGGCGGTACAGTCAGGGGTGAATCCACATAGCAGAGTCTGGGTCCAGTCCAAGGTCAGGCAACAGGTTCTCCGATTCAGGGGCAAAATTCCAAGGCAGAATGGCCCACTTGGTCTCACAGCAAGCTTAAATAGCCAGTTTCCCTTCCAGGTGCAACTGTCTCCAGTCATTAGGATCAGTGCTTTTAGCTGAGTCATCCGTCCTCCTCCTGAGGAGCAACAGGGCCTGGATCGTGTAAAGACTTATCACTGTAGTCCCTTGTTTCTACAAGGGCAGTATGGCTCTGAGCTACCCGGTTCACACTCCTGCACTTGCTCAAGGCCTCTGCCCTGGCTCTTTCTCTTCTCCTTTCTGTAGGTCCTGGAAGATACTGTGGTGGGTCTGGAATGGGTCTACCCATACTGATGCTTTCTGTCTTGAGGGCCCTTCTGACTCAGGAGCTAGTAATTTCACAGGCGAAGGGTCCCTTCTGGGAGGAGGTTCTGCATCGCCGGAGCCTCCCTTACAGATAGTGTCTGCCAGTGTGGGTCTCAGGGCAGGTCATCCTCTGATAACTCCTCCCACGCTGATCCAGGACTGCTCATGACACCAGCACTGGTATTCAGAGGTTTGCTGCCTCTGTATATGGAGGTTAATGTTATACAGGTTGAGTATCCCTCATCTGGACGTCTGATATCTGGACTGATCCAAAAACCGGACGTGTTGAGCTGGCATGCAGGCATTACTCACAGGCCTTCAGCAGCACCATTGATGGTTCAATGTACACAAAATGATTAAAAATAGGGTTTAAAGTTATATTCAGGCTATGTGTATAAGAGTCTTCTCTGATTTTCCGGTCACTCTGTAGCCCATGTACACCTCAAAATGCTGATGCTGAAGACTGAGAGATAGTCATAAACAAATGTCATGGGAAAGCGAGCTGTTGCAGGAAAGAGAAATTGGGTAAAACCATCCACTCCTTGAGATGCATGTGGAGTGTGTCTGTATATGTGTGTCTTTCATCCAATTCAATCTTGTTTCTGCATAGAGATGTGAAATTTACAGAAATTTTGAAGCCCTGGGAGAAATTTGGGGAGGGGGAAAAACCAACGTTTTGGGAACTGGTGAAATGCAAATGTGGGGGAGACCTTTTCACATAATCTTTTACCTTTTGTGGAAGTTAAGAGTCATCCCAAAGTCTGTAGACTGTGTGTGTGCTGTTTTGGTTTGCTATTAGGAATCTACTTTGACTCCTATATGGAAGATTCTGTGTAGAAGATTTTCTCCATTTATGTTGGTTCCGTCAAAGTAATATGCAAAAATGGAAAAGGATGCATCCTAGTCACATGGCAGAAGTTGTGCTAACTACTTTGCTTTATAATTTACCTACGCAAACTTGAATCAGCTATCCTATTACAAGTAGTACAAACGTATATAACTAAACATTAGAACAATAGCATATCAGGGAACTGTAGGTGACATCATCATCTTTGAGTATGACAATCCTTGAGTACTTTTGAATGTATTCTAAAAAATCTTAATTTACTAAAGTTTCTTGCCAGTCTAAATTTAAACTAAAGAAATTTTTATTTTACCTTGTCATGGGTTTTCTACCCTTGGTAGTTGCTGTTAACAGAAATGCCTGCAGTCCTAAGCATACATACTTAGAAATATTTCAAGTTCAGAGAGTAGCGTCCATATGTAGGGATTGTAATGTCTGTCTACTGGTATATGTACTTATTTTTCATCTCAAAATTTGGTAGTACAGTTTCTAATGGGAAATAAGAATTGCTTTGTGATGGCTATGCTATCCTTTGCAATTTAAAGGGCAGTCTTTGACATAACTTGGAATAATTTGGAAGAAACCCACATTGTGTTAACACAAGCAGATATTTAAATAAGCAGTTGCTTGGATCTGGACGAAATTGGCAATTTCTACCAATTCCTCCTTTCCCCTGCAAGACCCTCTTGTCATTCTTCTGGGTCTCTTCTCCCAAGGAGAAGCATTTCGTGGAGGTCAATGACCTTTGGTGGGAGGGGCAGGAAGGAAAGTTCAGTTCTGTCATTTGAAAATTTAGTTTGGATCCATCCTGTAGACTCCTTGAACAATTATTTGCACATTCCATATTAATATCCATAGGTATCATACTTTGCTACCTTGCTATTCCAAACAGTTGTAGATTGTGCTTCTGAGTCTTTGGAGCCCTTAACAATTCTAATTTCTTCTTTATGGGATTATACAATGTATAATGACAGGAGTGGGGCAAGGGGTCAGCATGGTTGGAAGGTTAGGGCACTGAACTGTCAGTATAGTCTATACATTGACAGCTGACAGCCATTTTAATACAATCCAAGTCTATTTTTCTGTCTGTTTTATATTCCAGAGTAGTCTCTACATCATTGAATTCATATTGTGTATTCATATTCTGTAAATTATTTGTTGATTTTGGCAAGTTGCTAGCAAAGAATTCATGTAAAATAGAAGAAGATACAGATTTGCTAAATAAAATCTTCAGTATTATGATCAAACTGGGAAAAAGTGTCAAAGGTTATCAAAATAGTGCCTTAAGGAACAATATTGTAAAAGAGACCGTTGGTCCATCTTTAACTGGAAAGGCCAGGAATTGAACTAGGGTTATTTCATACACGAAAAGCAAACATTCTGGCAGTAAACTGTGACACAACATAGTGGTGGAAAACAGCAACAATGTTTGGTTGTTTTTACATTTTTTGACATGCTTAAATTTACTTAATATTCCATCTTGAGTAGCTATTTTATTTTTTATTTTTGTTCATTTATATTGTCCAAAGAACCTGCTCAAGGCATCTGAAACGTAATAAAAACATCACATACTATTAAAGTTGGTAGCAGTTAAAAAAACACTTTAAACCAGACAGAGCATAAAACATTGAGCAGCTTAATATGAGTCTTAAAACCATTCAGACCAGGAGCAGACTGTAAAACTATGGTATAAGATCAACCCCTTAATTAAAAGACTGGGTACAAGGAGCACTTAAACGAGAAGCGTTTTGGTTCCTTCCAGTATTGCATGCTAACTGAGAACTTTCCCATGGGTCCTAAAAATTAGGATTTTGTTGGTCACATACAGGCCTTTGCAGAAAAGAAGTTTTCCTTTCTTAGGGTCCCTACAGTCAGGTGACATAGCCTGAACTGAAGGCAAAGCTGCTTCATGGAGCAGACTGTTTGAAGGTCTTCATGGCCGAGTAGCACGATAAGCTGTAACTTCCACATCTGAAACCTAAAATGATACCCACTGTGATACCCTGACACATTGGGGATGAGGTAAAGCCTTGTAATGGAAGCTGGTTACACAAGCAGTGATGAGTAAACTTTGAGTTTGAGAGATATCAACATTCTTATGACATCACAGACTATTCTTGGGGCCCCTTGGTTACCAACTTAGAACTTTTAGCTTGTATATGAGTGGAGAATACATGTTTAAGGACGCAGTTTTGGTAAAATGATTCAAAATACCTGAAATAATTCCTCTCAAACGATTTACAGAAA
This sequence comes from Euleptes europaea, assembly GCF_029931775.1. NCBI lineage: Eukaryota > Metazoa > Chordata > Lepidosauria > Squamata > Sphaerodactylidae > Euleptes > Euleptes europaea. Next base: position 37,488,978 of record NC_079316.1, read on the forward strand.
GCTTTGTAAAGAAAGCAATTAAAGGTAACAGTTTTGTTTTGCACATCTTTGACTTCAAAAGGAAGGACTATGTTGCTTACAAAACTAAATAAACATAACCCAAGTCACCAGTGAAGCGTTCACTGGTATGATGCACTGTACAACCTGAGCTTTCTGTTGCCCATAGACTAGGGTTGCCAACCTCCAGGTGGGACCTGAAGACCCCCCGGAATTACAACTGAACTCCAGAATACAGAGATTTGTCCCTTTGGAGAAAATGCCTGCTTTGGAGGGTGGACTGTGTGGCAATATACCCTGCTGAAGTTGCTTCCTTCCCCAAGTCTTGCCCTCCCAAGGCTCCACCTCCCAAATATCCAGGAATTTCCCAACCTAGAGCTGGCAACCCTAAGGGGAACTGATCTCTGTATGTGGGAGATCTGTTATGATTCCGGGAGAGCTGCTGCTACTACTGCTGGGAGGGGGAGCATGTGGGCTGCTGGTAGCACCGCTGCTGCTGTGGGAGGGGGAGAGGAAGCAGGTGGGAGGTGAGGAGGGTGATGGGGGCAGACCGAGAGAATGAGGTAGAGAGGCAGAAAGAGAAAGTGACAGGTATGAAGGAGTGAGAGAGTAAGAAAAGGGGTAGCAGGAGGGAGAAAGAGTGAGCAACTGGGAGAAGTAGGGGGAGAGGGGATAGCTGCTCCCGCAAGTTTTTTGCAGGTCGCCACTAGTAGTATCAGTTGCTGAATTAGGTGTTGTTGTTGTTTTGCCTTTCCAGATGACCATGGATGAAAAATATGTAAACAGCATTTGGGATCTCCTGAAAAATGCTATCCAAGAGATTCAACGTAAGAACAACAGTGGTCTCAGTTTTGAGGAACTGTATAGGAATGCATATACCATGGTATTACACAAACATGGAGAGAAACTCTACACTGGACTACGAGAAGTGGTTACTGAGCATCTCATAAACAAGGTATTTGAAGCAAACTTGAAAGCACAAAGCTAATACGTTAGAAGAAATAGAGGCCTACTTTAGGCATATGATTGTAGAGATTTATATGCCCAGTCTTGGTTAGGGTGAATTCCAGTGCTTTTTATGTTAGCCAAAATTGTTAATTGGTTCTCTCATTATGACCTTTTCCATTTTATATGGCAAAACTGCATTTTACAGATTTTTATAAGGTGTTTTAATTTATATAGTGTTTCATAGTCTTTGTGGTATTAAAAGTTGCTTAATAATGACAGCAAAGGAAGCTGACAAATGTAGGCAAATTAATATTTAGAAATTAATCTATTCGCTTCATACGCAGCCTGTACCCTGAAATTACTTACCCTTGTGATGCTAATTTTGTAGTGTCAGAGCACAAGATGAATGGATAACATTGTAAGACTTATAGCTAGATCAGGGGTGGGAAACCTTTTTTCTGCCAAGGGCCATTTGGATATTTATAACATCATTCACGGGCCATACAAAATTATCAACTTAAAATTTAACCTGCTATATTTGGTCAAACATTTAGCCAAGAGGCACAACCGGAGACGGCTCCGGAGATGTCTGCCACATAGAGCGACTCGCTGTTGAGCTCTGCCATCCCCAGCTGGGCCCGAGAGATTCAGGCAGGGCAGCAAACACAAGACAGAGTGAGAGACACGCTGCTCAGGGCTTGTAGGTGAAGGAGCCTGGTCCAGTAACTCCCGATCCGGCACTTTCCCGCTCTACCTGTCTTTTGCAGGACTTAAAGGGGAAAGAACCAGAAGGGAGAAGGGGTACTGACCAAGCCCCAAGCAGGCAGCTGCCCAGATGACCCCCCGTGCGGGCAAGCAGGCAGGCATACAACCGGTGGTGGCACAGGATGGTCTGTTGCACCAGCCAGGCATAGCCGTCCAGCCGCACGCCAGAGTTGCTCCTGCTCTACATGGTTAGGGCCGGATTCTACAGCTGGCTCCTCTGCCTGCAGGGATGAAACAGGGAACACACTGGCTAAGAACTCACCCCTGCGCATTCTGGCCCTGCCCTCCATTGTCGCCACTTCCGCCCCCCAGCCCTCTTGTAGTACAGAGGGAATACATTTCTCCACGGCCCAGGTGGGAAACGGTTAACACAGTTTCTTGGGCGGTCCTAGCAGCTCCATAGCTAATGACTCTTCTGCAAGGAGGAAAGAAGGTTCCTTTTCTCGGCAAAACAAACTCACAACAGCCTTGAATAGAGGCTATTCCTGTCCGGAGAAGGGGGCGGATCGCCAGTCTTAGGTCCTTCAGAGCTAGAGATCTGCCAGGACCCACGAAGGGCCAGACTAAATGATTTTGCGGGCCTTATACAGCCCCCGGGCCTGACGTTCCCCACCCCTGAGCTAGATCATAGAGCCTCTTTATCAGCAAGTTTTTGTTCATGCTGTGAACCTGACAAAGGATGTTGTATTGATATAATTGAGATGCCCCTTATTATCTTTGCTTATTTACCTCTTACACTTAAGCCGTTGTAGGCTCCTACTTTTAAATAAGTGCTATTTTAAACAGGGATCTTTTTATCTTATTTTATCTTATTTTATTTTGTCTTGTTTTAAGCAGCCACACCCTTATTTTAAATTAACTATATTTAGCTATTTCCAGTAATTCTTAATTACTCCTGTTATTTCTATCACTATCCTTATCCCTACATCTAAAGCTTTTAACTTCTCTTAATATTATTCTAGCCATTTAAATAGCTTTGTTTTTAAATAGCCATACCCTTGTTTTAAACCAGCTACAACTAGTTATCTCTAGTAACTTCTAATTTCCCTTGCTTTTTCTATTTCTATCCCTCTCACCTCTTCTTAGAAATTTAAATAGTTTTATATATCTCTGTATCTTAGTTTTATATATCTCTGTATCTTATATTTATATCCACATCAGGCATACAATTAAACTATAGCCCATTTATTTATTCATTTATCTATTTGTACTCTTGAGCTTTGGTTTTATTGTTTTATTGTGCTCTATATATTCTTATATTTCTACATTTTATTATGGGCCTTGGTCTTACTGTTCTATCGCTGTAAATTTTGAAACTTGAGTACTTTTATATACATATATACATATATATATTTATCCTATTTTAACCTTACTTATTAATTTTTTTTAGTAGTATAGATCTCATCATTAATTTTACTAGTAATATTGGCACCCCTCATGTTCTCTAAAATGAGTCGATATAATTGAGAGTGTCCAGTTGACACACCACTACTGCTGTCTCCAAACTATCATGGTCAAATTGTAACTGGATAGAATGCTTGCCTGGTTTTCTACCATCTTGTTTTTGAAAAGAGATACAGAAGCTATGTGTTCCATTTTTCCCAAGGATTTTGCTGTGAGTTATCTGGCTGTCTGCTACTGAAAGGCACATACTCAAGGGGCCTTTGGCTGATTGTGGTTATTGTAGGAATAGTAGATTAAAACTGAATAGGCATAAAAAAAACCTAGGTATTTTCCCCTTTGGGAGGGCAGAGAGGTCAGCTATGTATTTAACAGTACCAGAGATAAATTTCAGGTAGTGCAAAAGATAAAAATAGTTAATGGAAGCCAAGTTGTACAGAATCTGTACATTGATAATTTATTATCAATTTATTATTATGATAATTATCATACATTGATAATTTATCATGTGGAATTTGAGAGCCTGGAATATACTGGGAATTCTACACTTAATATTGTTGCTTAACTCTTTTTATTGGAATGGGGATGCTGAATGGTTCTTCTCTATCAACGTATCATTTATACACATCTACAGGTGCTCATAAAGATATTATGTATAAATAAGTTGGCTTTTACTTTTCATGTGTTCTAAAAGGCAGTGACAATATACACAGTAAGGCACAGGTTCAGTTTAAAGATAAGGGTCTGCAAGGGTATTAAACTGTTACACACTAATCTCTGGGTATAATTTTAAATAGTTGCATTCATTTTTAGAATGTTAAGTTGGTGTTTCCTTGGGTTTTTTATACTGTAGCACAGGTAAGAAGAATTGCTTTTCAGTAATCTGTATTTTATGGTTTGTTGAATATCTTCTCTCACATGCTAGCACTTTAAGAAGATATTCATGCAATACAGTAAAAAAATGAGCACACTTGCCAACAAGATGTTCTTCTTCATGCTGGTTAGTTGTAATTAAATTCATTCATAATTGTACCTGCCAATTATTCAATGTCAACTATAAGCAGTGGATTCAAAAATAAAAGTAAATTGAAATGTGTGTGTGTTGCAGAGTTCAAATGCTAAAGTGCATTTGATTCTTCTTGTTCAGAGCCTTATTTAGACTGAACAGCTGAGTGACTGATATCTAGTGTGTGTTAAGAATAGGGTAGCTTTCCTTTTTATTTACTTTGCTATACAATGTAGAGTGCATTCTGCTAAGCTATTTGTTGCTGTGAATTGTCCTTGCCTTGGTAAGAGTAGGTGAAAATGTAGTAAATAGTAAATATGGAGGAGCTTTGTTGTATAAAATGTCATGTTGCATACATTCTGCCTGTTCCTTGGATAGAACAGGTAACTCCTTCATCTGTCTAGGGCAAGAGGCTGGCATTGGAGATCAAACACAATCATGTAGCTACATTAGCTGCCACTTTTGCTTGCACATAGCCATTGCATATGTGAAAATAAAGAAACAGGCTCTACTTTATAGATACACGTCTAACTTCCTCTATTCACTTTTTGTACCAAAAGTGCTCTTGGTATGATGCTCTGTGCATCAGGAGCAAAAAAATAAATACGGTAAATCTCTTGACTGACTTTTTTGAGCAGCCCATTCACCCAAGAGTTTAAAAAGGAGTAATATACTGAATTGTTGGTTCATGTGAGAATCACAGGAGAGACACCTGCTGTTCCCCTTCCCAAGGTACCTGTGTTTACCACAGTGACTATGGCTACCTGCGCAGTAGGAAATAAAGTACTCTGGGATATCACCATTTGATGCCTACTGGAAATCGTGCAGGAGTGTTCATTCGATATGAGCACAAACTCAAAGCAGTGACAGCTTCTGAATTTTGAAGTTGGTGGGGCTTCAGGTTTTATTTTTGGTCTTTCCTTCTTCTTTATATAAATATTTCATAAATAAACCTGATGCCTAGTTGGAACCGCTGTGTGACTAGTATGTTGGCTCAGACCTTCAGCATTGAGATACGAAGTTTGAATTGGGTTTTGAGAGTGGGGAAACTGGGAGCTGGGATGTCCAAGCTTGTAGAGGTACCTCAGTCATGAATCTGCTGGATGATCTTCATGAACGTATTGTTATCACCATTTGATGCCTACTGGAAATCGTGCAGGAGTGTTCATTCGATATGAGCACAAACTCAAAGCAGTGACAGCTTCTGAATTTTGAAGTTGGTGGGGCTTCAGGTTTTATTTTTGGTCTTTCCTTCTTCTTTATATAAATATTTCATAAATAAACCTGATGCCTAGTTGGAACCGCTGTGTGACTAGTATGTTGGCTCAGACCTTCAGCATTGAGATACGAAGTTTGAATTGGGTTTTGAGAGTGGGGAAACTGGGAGCTGGGATGTCCAAGCTTGTAGAGGTACCTCAGTCATGAATCTGCTGGATGATCTTCATGAACGTATTGTTTCTCTGTCTAATTTATGCTGTGTGCAGGCTGCTTTTCTTTTAGTGCTTGGTAATCCTGAAGAGCCATTGTATTTTAGCGATCTGGGAATAGAGTTCAGACATGAGAGGGAGAATGGAAGATGCTTCCTCTTTGCTGTTTTGTTTGTTAGAATTTGCAGTCTATTCAAACCACAATATTCTCTTCCACTTTCCAGTTCCATGTAGCAACCCAGATATCCAGTTCCCAGTGGGCAAGGTTTGTTGCCAGTGCAAAAACAGACAGGTTCTATCCAACACAGGATAAGACAAGGTCCTGAATGGGGGCAAAAATGTCTTATCCAATAGACAGAGAGTAAAAGAAAAAAGAAAAACTGGCAGGTATCAAGAAACAACTAACAAATATACTGTTCAGTAATCTTCCTCTCTGCATGTAAGGCAGTAGAGAGCTGGCCCTTGTAGAGTGATTGAGCTTTTTGCTCTTTGAAATATAATGTACACATGTTGAGGGGCAAGTCATGGGGATTGTCTCATCTCAGTTTGCCAGGGCGGGGTCAATGTGGGGATCAAAGCAATTTAGTGACATTTCTAGGAGCCCCAGAATTGGAAGCACATTCCAGCCTCACCAGTGAAGCTGCATCCATAGAAAGATATTGTCTTGTTTGTATATTTAGCTGGTTTGTAGCCTGCCTTACCCTCTGAGACTCAAGATGGATTACAGAGTACAGAGAGTGTGGGGGGAGAATATAGTATGGGACATTGAATGAATAATGTAATAGGAGTAAGAGTACCAAATTGAACCAAGCGAGCAACCATTTGACCATACCATATAAGAAAAGTAGTAAACGATTAAATTGAACAATGCAGTATATGAAGTAGAAACCTCAAAGCACACTGGCCTTTTAATAATCTGTACTGAGAAAGTTAACTTGAAACCTTTTTATTCTGTTGCAGGTGCGCGAAGATGTGTTAAACTCATTAAATAACAACTTCCTCCAAACATTAAACCAAGCATGGAATGATCATCAGACAGCTATGGTGATGATTAGAGACATTCTGATGTATATGGTGGGTAATATCTGGTATTGTAAATTATTTCAAAGCTAGAACTATTCCATTTCAAGGAAGTCCTCAGACACCTTCATGTTGACAGAATGTTAAATGTGAGATGTTGAATTTTTTAATGTTGAATTTTTTAACTTTGTACACAATGTTCCATAATCTGTATTTCTGCCAGCATCTTCCTTTTTCCATTCCACTGGTACAGGTGAAAGAAGTGCCATAGAAAGTTAAGGTGGGACATAAATTAATCTTAGATTTTGGTAGTGGCTTCTTCCCTTCTTAGAAATGGGAAACAGTCATGCATATCAGCCACTGTGTGGCACCCCTGCATAATATATGGCACTAGGCATGTGGTGAAGGTGAGGGTGTCTGGTTTGTTCCTCAGTTTGAAAACTGATGTTGGCTGAATATCTGTACCAAGAATTAATCTGCTGAAGAAGCTTCTGTTGATGCAGTGGTGATAGTCCTTGTTTCTAGTCTTACTTCATTGGAATATGCCCTTTCGTGTTTCTTCTCTTTATCAACTGTTTTTGAGAGCTCCTGGTGTTATCCTGACTTACAGGAGCCATCTACTATTTTGCCTTTCCAGCTCACTTTGTGTTTTGTGCTTCTTGTTGTGCTGTAGAGGACAGAGATGCATGTTTCATTAACATTCATTGATGAAAAGAACAGCATTCAAGCACTACTAGCATACCTGCAAAAGCCAAGAGGAAGTTTGTACAACAAAGTTCAAGCTTAGGGGTGGGGTTTGATGTGCTAGTCCCCCCAGAGTTATTGCATAATGGAAGATTCTTTGTGGACCACTGTGCACTAATTGAGGCATTTACTCATCATAGTTAAGAATAAATTTACTTCCATTCAGGGAGGCCTCAACTCTTGACTATTCAAATACCTCTATAATTCAGATTGCTTGAAAAGACTTTCCCAAATTAGACTGTAAGACTTTCTGTTTGGGAGTACGCATCCTAGCCTGCTGTTCCATGGCAGACTAGATATGTATTTGAAAGTGCATCTTGTTTTGGAGTAATATCTCATATTGGCATTTCACATTGTTGGCTTGGAGTGGGCAGCGTTCTTGGCTTCCCTTGATCAGGCTTTGCAACTTATTTTGCAAAAAGTTACAATACAGGCTTCCCAGGAGCTACATCTAGAAGTGGATCTCATAATTAGAGTGAGGTATACACTTTACCACTTGATGTTGATACTGCTTTGGAACATGTCCCATAAAAACAGCATGAATAGATGTATCCTAAATTTAACTTCCTTAAATGTTTATGTGCCTCCTTTGTCCCCAACAGGTTCTCAGTAAGAGAACTTTGAGCAGCAGTTGGAACAAGAGCATTGGGGAGACTTTCACGTCACTATGGTACCCCTTCCTGGTTCCACCCCAAAAAAATCTGATTTATTTCAATAAAAATGCTTTAGGAAGGCACTGGGAAGGGAATGGCACCGCGATGTTAAAAGTCTTCCCTGTGCTCTTGTTCCAACTACTGCTCTTCAAAAGTTCTGTGCTGGCGGTCGGGGAAGTAGCCTGTCCCTAAAGTGTGCAACCTAGCGACTAAGGCTAAGTAGCAAATGTTCTTGTCTCTAAAGGGGATGAAGTTTTTCTTCACCAAGGCAGATGAAAGGGTGGCTCTTCCTGGCAGCAGTGATGAATAAAGATATACCAGACCTGGGGGCGTGAATAGTGTGAACAGTCCCCTTTTATATCTTTAAGATTGCCAGTCACTGGCTGATGCTGATAACTATAGTATTACCAGATCTCTGGCTCTCGGTTTGATTGGTAGGTTCGTCTGATCCTCCACCAGGAGTCCTTAAGGATATAATATCATCTCTTGTACTATGTTTTCCATTGTTACCAGTTATATTTTTATCTTGCCCTTTTGCCAAAGGGCTACATGATTATCCTCTCCCTGTGTTATCATTCTAGGTTATGTCAGTGGGTCACAGTCACCCAGTTACATTAACTGAAGAGTGGGGGTATAACCACAGAATCTGCAATCCATAAGTTTAAGTGGGTTTGTGTGTATAATCCTGTCAATGGGGTAAGGAACATTGCAAGTGAGATCCCATCTGTTGGTGAATCATTCAGTAGTTAAGGGCACTGAACGCTCGGATTTGTGTCTGCCCTTCTGATTAAAGGGTACACATATTCCACCCAGATTAATTATTCAGTTCTTTTGAAGGTATGCTAGCTTATGCAAAGTATTTTGTTCCCTCTAATAAACTGGATTATTAAATGTAGGGAAACAAATTTAACATCTAGCATTACCTTGTGGAGATGACATTTTTACAAAGTTTCTTTCTGCTCAGTACTGGTGGTACCCAAGATTTATTTTACATTTTTATCTCTCTGCCAAGGAGCTCAGGGTAGCACCCTTCATTTTGTTCCTTTACAACAGCTCTGTGAGGTAGGCATGACTTAAGGGCTAAGGCATGACTAAGATACATTGGGAGTTCCCAATTGCGTGTTTTGCCTTTCTAAATAACGGTGCGTGGAACTCCAGTTCAGACTGGGGGTGTGAGAGGAAGGGGTATTTAAGCCTTTACCTCATACATAGTTTTTCCAACCTGGAATGTCCCTTTGGATCTGCCTGTATCAGGACGTATATGTTTACCCAATCAGAGCAAATCCCAGCTCTGCCCAGTCAAAGCACATCAGCCCACTTACATGATACTGGCATATAATACAGAGAACAGAATTACATGTAAAGAACATCCAAGTATATCCGATTGCTTTAGTATTTGAATGCTGTGAACAGGTGTTGTAGGTGACATGCTTTTTCAATTAGGAAATTTGTAGCTTTTTGACTAGCTGTAGCTGACTACAGTATTCTGGTTTGCATGGGAGTGTTTCATCTGCCAGTATAGTCTGGATGTCATCGGCACGACAAGGAAGGCACAACTGTGGTGGCTTGGTGGAGTCCATAAGGTCTCCCTAGAAACATTTTGTTAACTATTAGCAAAGTAGTGACATTGTGAGAGTTTAGATTTAGGAATGCATGTCTGATGTTGATCACATTTCTGTTGCCTGGTTAATTTCACTCAGATGTATGCAGGATACCCTTTAAGGTTTACTGCATGAATCACCCTCTCCCTTTTCCTATACTGTTCAAATTGTCTGCTACCAATGAGCAACAAAACTCAGGAGACAATTGGTTGCCTGTCATCAGCTGAGCTTCATCTTTACTGTCTTTCAAATGATAAGGCTGTGGATGTGTAGATGTTGAAGCTTGAGCGTGCTTCCATTATGCATAACAAGGCAAAAAATAAAAATTCCAAGTATTCTCCAGTAATTATAATACATAAACATTTATTTCACTTGCCACAAAATAATGATAATTAATATAGTTATCAAGTTTCAGTTTTAGAACACTGTACAAAATTAAATTTACTTTAAAAATGCTCCTATACTTGATGAATTACTTTGATTCCTGGTGTGTTTTATTTATCTTAACCAAATTATTAAATTTATGGTGCAGCCAGGTTTGTCGGGGAGGAGAGTGGGGATCTCCCCCCCCCCCCAGTAGTTCTAAAAACGCCATGTATGTTTAGGTAGCTCTAAGCATCAGTCCCTTTAGACCAGTACTTTGTTCTGTGACTTGTGGAGAGCCACATTTGCAACTGCCATCTGTGCCAAACCATGCTTCCCCCCCACCCCGCAACAGTATTCAAGAGATAGTGGGGAATCTGCATGTAAGAGAAAGCTTGGATTTCCTCCTTGCCCTCCTTTCTGGTCTTATTCGGGTAGACACTAGCACTTGAACTCTGCCTTTTGCTGTCCACAATTTGAGATGTGGATACAGGCTACGTTTACGTATGTGAACTGCTACACACACACACACACACACTTCCCCTACCAGTTAATTAACTTCAGCCCAGTCAGGAGTTTTTGGCCTATGTATGAACAAATAGCCAGGTGCCCTGGGTGAAATCTCTGAACACAGTCTGAGATCTTTGGAAGGAAAAAAGATCTTTATTTGCTAGCATACATCTCTGTTAGCAAGGGCACAGGAGCACTGGAAATACTATCAAAACATTACTGAGGTGTTACAGAGCTAAGAAAAAGAAACAAAACAGGAGGCTAATTAAGTTGTACAAGTTACTGGTATTACCTTTACATTCGTTTCGGAGGAATGGACACAAGCCTCACTGGAACTTTCAAACAAAAGCTGGTTGATGCAGACTTTGTTACATTTCTCCCTGTTCCTCACCTTGTACCCTTTCACACCTTTTAACGCTTTATCTCCCAGCCAGGAGGGTTTCTCCCTGACCTATCCTGGAATTGGGGTTGGGTTTCCATGTTTGCTGCCCCACACCTTTTCCCAATCATATCAAGGTGCAAGTCCTCTACTCTTATTGCCCTAACGCTGGATATCCAAACAGAAATCTATCTTGCTTTTTCCTGTCAGGTAGGCAAATGGTCGTCTTCATCCTGCCCATTTGTCTCCTTAAAGAGAAACCATCTCCCCTCAGCCTGAAAGCCAAGGAGTTTATGGCTTTGTTCCCAAGAAAGAGGGGTGATCTGTGGGGGCCAGTTCTTCTTGTATGTTAATCAAGGTAGCCTGCATTCCTTTATCATAACACCATCAATCAAAAGAGCCACATGACTAGTATATGCCCTGTATGCCACACTACCAAACACACACACAATAATATACAATATAACTATTAATATTAAATATATAACCATAGCTTTCTTAATTAGATTATTTCCAAGCATGTAGGGTTGCCTCTCCCCACCACTACTGAACTTTAGCCAGCCCTGGAGTATCTGGAGTGAGAGGAAGGGTTTCCCCATTGGCTTTCTTTCTCAGAATGAGGGTCAAGGCTCCTAGAGGAATGCAATCTGGCCATAAAGCAGTGGGAGTAAAACCATTGCTTTTTTTCCTGGGTGGCTGCCATAGTAGTGGTTGTATGCGCTCTTCCTGAGTGCTGTGTTTAGAGTTTGCAGAGAAGGATGGGCCCTTTCTCCATCCTCTGTATGAGCTTACTGGTCTTCAAATCCTTGTGGTAGCCACTGTTTCAAAGTGGGAAGTACCTGCCAAGCACAAACACTACCAGGTAATGGCCTTGCTAACTTTGTGAGAACATGGAGTGTGTGCCGCAGTAGGGGAACAGTGCAGAGAAGAGCCACAGCTGGCATGTCAAAGAGTCATAGTCCGAGCCTCTTGAGTATCACTGCTTTAGACTCTCTTTGAAACTGTGAAATTGTATGAACTATAAATTTGTTTATATTTTTTCTTTAATGTTAGGACCGTGTATATGTACAACAAAATAATGTGGAAAACGTCTACAATTTGGGATTAATTATCTTTCGAGATCAAGTTGTACGTTATGGGTGTATTAGGGATCATCTACGACAGACGTTGTTGGATATGATTGCAAGGGAGCGGAAAGGAGAAGTTGTAGACAGGTATGACAACAAAATTGCTACTGTCACAGCCACTGTATTCCTGAATTCCTGGTGGTGCTTTGTGTTTATTGATCTTGTACTGCTTAGTCTACATCTGCTGCTATTACAAATTGTTAAATTTGCATCTTTCCTTGTTGACTATTTTCAGATCAAATCAAAGCTTTATTTTCTCTGGCATACAGTTTGCCCATTTTAAAGATTATGAAGCTAAGATTGCATGCCATTCTCCCCTTCCTGGGGCACTAGGTTTCCCCCAGTCTCAACAATCTTTTGGTGTTAAACAATTTGACCATACTGCAAATTTGTAGAGAGTTGCTCTTTTATTAATTCAGAAATGTGTATTTTTTATTTCATGCAAAGTGGAAGTGGCTTCCAACAGTAATAACATATAAAATAAATCAAACAGTAAAGCATAATGAAGCAAAGCAAAAGTACACTAATTCAACAATAGCAACCACTTAAACAGCCAATTAAATTAAATTAACTCCCTGGCAGAACCAGTGACAGAAACTATTATTGTGTATTATTGTGTAAATTCAGTAAGTGGTAGGAACTGTTAATATTTTGTCACTTATTAAAAACTGTAAAAAAATACTTAGCCATCACACTGGTGTATCCTTGTGTTTGTGTAACTATGACATAAAAAAAATATGAACGCAAAAATGAATTAAAAAAGCCATATGTAATTAGCCTGAATCAGGGAGGGGAGATGAAGCATGACTGCCTCTCCTCACTCTTGCATCAGCAAAAAAGATGGATCCAACCAATACAGTCAAAATTTTCAGTTAACCAAACATCACATAGAGCGTTAGTTCCCAACCTTTTTTGTATGGGGACCCACAAGTTCAAATTTAGATGATTTGGTGACCCATTGATTTATTGTCACAGACACCCCCCCTTCCATCCAACGATATTCCATTTAACTTCAATGGGAGATTTCTCCTCTAGGGAAATGCATCTGTTTCTGAAAATTAAACACCTTCTGATCATCAGCTCTGACCACTATATCCTGTCCACAGCCCCATTCAGACACATTCTGACTCTATTAGTATCTGGTGGGAGGGAGGGTATGAACCTGGGACTGGAATGACAGCACCTAAAGTGGAATGATGGCCCCTGGGAGTAGCATGAGTCTTCTGTGGCTAGAGTAACATCACACAGAGTGCAGTATCAGAGGAGCATGCCTATTAGGTGCTATGAAACACAGGCAGGATGCTGCTGCAATCATCTTGTTTGTGGGCTTCCTAGAGGCACCTGATTGGCCACTGTGTGAAGAGACTGCTGGACTTGATGGGCCTTAGTCTGATCCAGTGTGGCTTTACTTATGTTTTTTATGTAATGACTGTCTCTGGAAGTAGCAGAAGTGTTCTAGGACTGGAATGACCATCATTCCACTCTGAGGGTCATCATTCCAGTCCCAGAGTATGGATTATATTCCTAGGGACTGTCGTTCTACTATGGTGGCTGTCATTTGAGGCCCAGAACTCTTCAGCTAGTGCCAGGGGCTGACATTCTACTTGGGGGCTGTATTGCAGTCCTAGAGGAGTGTATCTCAGACTAGAGACCTTCACACAAAATCCACTCTGCATTTTCATTGCAATGTTTGCCTCCTGTAATATATTTCAGTAGGCCAGTCCAAGGCAATTGGCATTCCCGCTCCCATTATAGCCAATGGGCATGCCAGCATCTTCCATCGTTATCAGTTGGACAATCCTGTCATTCATTTTAGTACATTGCTTGAAGAGGTGGGGCCAGAAGATGTATATAAATTCTGGCTTCCCCAGCAGTCAGAGACAACAAGTCAATGATAGCTTGGTCCTGAAGTTTCTCTGGCCCCAGCCTGGTGGAACTCTCTATCTAATGAGACCTAGGCCCTGTGGGATTTAGCTCAGTTCCGCAGGCCTGTAAGATGGAGATGTTCCTCCAGGCATAGATTGAGGACAGCAATGGTTATATAGATCAGTTGGCCTCCCTGCTTTTCCTTTTTTTTCCCCTTCCCCCATCCTTCCTGGTTGGTTTCTTTTCTCTTCTTGCCTTTCTTTCTTCCTTCTGTTTCTTCTCTGTTTCTTCCCTTCTGTAATTTTCCTCTTCCCGTTCCCCTGGATATTATTTGGGCCTGTGAGCTCTGATAGGTTAATTGTCCCCACTTGTTATCATCTTCAGACTATTTTCACCTGTGAAAGATAGTCCACCTATATAAGGTGGCTACATAGCATAGGGCACCATCTGAATTTGTAAACTGTAAACAAGACAAGAGCTGTTCAGAGGTGGTTTGCCATTGGTTGCCTCAGCGTCACGACCCTGGACTTCCCATCCAAATACTAGCCGGGGCCAACCCTGCTTTGGTTCCAGGATCTAATGACATCGGGCTAGCCTGGGTTATCCAGGTTAGGGCATGACATTCCTATTCTACCTAAATTAAATCTAATGAATCTTACCAAAAACATATAAAAAGATCTTCTCAGTGAATCTAGATCTAGGAAGTTCATATGACACATGGTGGTGGGAGCTTATATAAAGTGTGTATGAAAAAACAAGTTTTTGCCGAATTGTTTATTTCATGATGTTCCATTGAGCATCCCTTTGCAAACTGAAGACTCAGTACAGGTTGCTAATTTCAGTGTTAGTGTTCTGTTCTCTATGATTTGTATGGGCAAACAAATGGCCATTCATAAGAAGTTACTTCTCCCGTTATCAGAACTAGTTGGTGCTAGCTGAATAAACTTCTCAAGGTCACTAACCATGCATTAAAACAATGGAAATGAAAAATGCTTGTTTATGTGGTTGCAGAAAGTCATAAGCAGATTCAGTGAGCTATTACTAATTCAGGATAACTTATGCTAACTAATGAGTGTAAGTGTGTAAAATACATACATTCTGCATACCATGCATGATTTACATTTAACTCCATGACAGAAGTATGTTCTTTGGTCTTGGGAAAATGGTAGAGACTGTTGTGTTTTCGGTCGTCTTAGCTCTTCTCTTCTTTGATTCTTGCCGTTAATGAAGGCTACTTACTCATTTTTAATTTTTAATTTAATATTATCTCGATTTAAGGCAGATGAGGAAAAACTTGCAAAGCACGGCAATTCCAACTAACTAGCAGGTGTCCGAAACAGAAACAAAACAACTTTTAAAGTTGGTCTTAGCTATCAGGTCTTTCATTAATACACAATACTGACCACTCTTTTTGATCTAAGTGAGCCCATATACCTCTTGTTGAATGACTTTGCAAATTCTATTTCTGCTAAAAGAAATTTAATCTTTAAATCTTTTAAAAATGTTTTTACAGAGGAGCAATAAGAAATGCTTGCCAGATGTTAATGATTTTAGGTCTTGAAGGACGATCAGTCTATGAAGAAGATTTTGAAGCTCCTTTCTTAGAGATGTCAGCAGAATTTTTTCAGGTACATTATATCTTGCAAGTATATGTTTCAAACATCTTTGTAATTGATTATTGTTTGGTTATTTAAATTCATTTATCTGAAATAATTGCATCCAATCTTCCCCCAAAAGGCTCAGTAAGAATTAAAACTGTATTGTTACATCCAGATATTGAATAGTTTATTGCTTAAAACTTCATGGTCCGCAGGCCGGGATTTGTAGAAGGAGCTATGTTACCTAAAATATAACTTAAACAATCATACGAATAACAGAAATTAGTAGGATTAAAAGTGTAATAAGCGGGGAAAAACTGCCTTATATGTGTATATTTCATTACAGATGGAAAGCCAGAAATTTTTAGCAGAAAATAGTGCTTCAGTTTATATAAAGAAAGTAGAAGCTAGAATTAATGAAGAAATAGAACGTGTGATGCACTGCCTTGATAAATCAACTGAAGAGCCAATTGTAAAAGTTGTTGAGAGGGAACTTATTTCCAAGCATATGAAAACAATAGTGGAAATGGAGAACTCTGGACTGGTTCATATGCTGAAAAATGGGAAAACTGAAGGTAAGTTTGGATGATGCCTCTGCAGTGCTAGTGATGCATCATTGAGCAGCTTGGTTTTGAAGGAAGGGCAGAGATAGGAAGCGTATGGCGCGTGGCATTTCCTCTTCCCTCAGCATCTACATTCTCTCAAAAGCTGTCAAGAGAGTCTAATTATTGGTGACTAATTGGGTTTCAGATATCTCCTGCAAGTTCATTACATTGTAAGAAATGCCAGTTGACTTAACAAAGCTACTGGTTCTTCTCACTGTTGTTTACAAATATGAACTTTTTGTAGAGCTTTTCACCAGTTGCTGTAGATCAGCAGAAGTTCTGTATAATTTTGACATGTAAAATGCATCACCTATCCAAAAATATGAAAAATTATCTTCCAGCATGCTGCATCTTGCTTCTGTCAGATGTCATACTGTAGATTTTGTATGTATTTCATAAAAGGCATGTTCTTCAGAACAATTCTGTGAGCCATTTGACTTCATGGAGTCAAACTCAATTCATAAATAGATGCAACCCACTTTATAGGCTGGTATAAAAATTGTGAAGATAGTGTGTGTGTGAAGCCCTTTGAAATGCTAGGTGGTGGTATTATTAAAGAGTTAACCTGTTTGAATGAATGTGCAGTTGAACTGAAAGCTCAATTCCATCTTACTCCATTAATTTCCTTTTAAAAAAAAGTCCATCTTCCAAACTTATACGATAAATGTTTTCTTGGATACTGACTAAAATTTCCATAGATGGAAGGGATTTTTATCCAAGGAAATGAATTACTTGCATCTATCTTCCTGCAGCAGCCAAAAATGCCCCTGAAATGCTGCTGCTGAGGGACAGGGGACCTCTGGGAACAGCTGGGAGGATGGTCAGAGGTCTGTTGTGAGGGGCAGAACTGGAAAAAAAATGTCTCCCCTTCTTTCTGGAAATTTTAACCAGGGGCTAGCCTATTAGCTTCATGCTTACTTAATGGTAGCCAGATTTTAGCCTGAAGATTCAAACTCTACCAATCTTTATTTATAAAATTAGTCACTTAGCATTAGGTGATCATTGGAGATGTTATCCTCAGTTTAGCTCTTGTCATTAATTTATGGCATTTGATCATCGGTAAGACAATTCAGCATATACTGTAGCCCTTTCTCAATATAAACCACAGAGTTGCATACATTGATAGAATTATATTCTAATATATTAAAACATCATATACCTTTATTTAAGAAGAAGTAAAGGAAGAAATTACAGAACTTTATGCTCAAAAAATAGAAGGATGTAGAATCTCACGTTCTGTTCCACACTGCAGTGGGAAGTAGGAGTTTGACAAATCTGGTATTCTGCTCATCTGCAAAGTGTTATGATAGTACATGTTAGTAGTAAATTTCTTTTTCTGTTACAGATCTTGCTTGTATGTACAAGTTGTTTAGCCGTGTGCCGAATGGTTTAAAGACAATGTGCGAGTGTATGAGCTCCTACCTGAGGGAACAAGGTAAAGCGCTTGTATCTGAAGAGGGTGAAGGAAAGAACCCAGTTGACTACATTCAGGTACCTAAAAGCTTCTTGCTGTGTTCATTCCCCCACCCCCGTTATGCCAAAGACTTAATTGGAACTTCCAGTGCTGTTCTAGTAGCTTTTCACATCAGAGGCAAACAAGGAGAAAAGTTTGGGTAACTTGTGTTCCTGCAGTGTTTAAAAATGATCCAAGTTTTCAAACAGTTTGATCACTCATTTACCAGTGTGTCATTAAATGGACACATTCAAAACACACTGAATTTTATGTAAAATAATTCGTTGTTCCTTGTGTATAAGTTAGTTGAAACTATCTAGTGACAAATGAAAGATTCTAACCCAGCAGTTTTTGATTCTGGATCCCATAGCAAAAGTCAGCTGCTGTTACAATCTCTGTACAAACAATGGGATTTTTAAAAATGTTTTGTTTGTTTGTTTGCTCAAGGGTTTATTGGATTTGAAGAGTCGGTTTGACCGTTTCCTCCAAGAATCTTTCAACAATGATAGGCTTTTCAAACAAACTATTGCAGGAGACTTTGAGTATTTCCTGAACCTCAACTCTAGGTCTCCAGAATATCTCTCATTATTTATAGATGACAAGTTGAAAAAAGGTGTCAAGGGAGTAAGTATGATTTCAGTTCATCATCAGTAAATCTGGGAGGGGGGTATTCTTTAAACTTTCTAATGTATATTGTCTAATTTGCAAATAAAATAAGTAGTGTAGTTGAGTAATTTCTTTAATCTCTTCAGAAAAGTAGCTTTCAGCTCCACAAACCATATGGATATAAACAAGCAACATAAAGAGATGGATCCAAAGGTTCCATTCTGCTGACATTGAAGCCTTGATCATGCTCCAGTTGTATTTCACCATCAGAAAACATTTCTTTTGCTAGAGCAAGATTCCGGTTTATGGCAATTACACTTTGCAGGAAAGAGATCTAGTCTGCTGATCTAATATGTACCATACATAATGAAGGGAATGAATAGGCTACTATATAACACAGAACTCCTAGAAAACCTTTCATTTGGAGCATTAAGTACCTCTGACTTGGTCATAATTTGTCATCCTTTAGTTTTGTTGCTTCACATTTAAGAGTCACTACATGTCCATGTTTGTTGATGCTCCATATAGAAAGTATAGAAAGACTCCCCTCCAAATCCTTCAGAAACCCCAAAAGATGAGAACTAAGGAACTGCAGTTGGTTACAGCTCCCCAGTATATGTCCACTGCATGTATTTCTCCCTTCCACCATGTATTTAAGAACATAGGAACATCTACACCTATATTCTTTCCCCTGAAATTGGTTGACCAGGAGTCTTGGAAGACTCATAAGCATGCCTAAAGGTCAAAGCCTCTCTGGAAACTGATATTAAGAAGTATACTGCTTTTGAAGATGAAATTTTATTTAGCCATATAACTGTTCCCTATGAATTGATCTGATTTTCTTTTTTAAACCAGCTATGGCAATATGGCAATAGTTCCAGGAGAAGGCCAGCATAGTATAGTGGTTAAGAGCGATGTACTCTAATCTGGAGAACCAGGTTTGATTCCCCACTCCTCCACATGAGCAGTGGATGCTAATCTGGTGAACCAGGTTGGTTTCCCCACTCCTACACATGAAGCCAGCTGGGTGACCTTGGGTTAGTCACAGATCTCTTAGAGCTCTGTCAGCCCACCTACCTCACAG
Source organism: Euleptes europaea (assembly GCF_029931775.1). Classification (NCBI taxonomy): domain Eukaryota; kingdom Metazoa; phylum Chordata; class Lepidosauria; order Squamata; family Sphaerodactylidae; genus Euleptes; species Euleptes europaea. The sequence continues at coordinate 37,508,131 of NC_079316.1, forward strand.
GGTGTCTGTTGTGGGGAAGGGAAGGTGATTTGTAAGCCAGTTTGATACTTCCTTAAGTGGTAGAGAAAGTTGGCATATAAAAACCAACTCTTCTCCTCCTCCTTCAGTTTTGTGTGTGAACAAGTGCTTTCTCTTGTCCATTCTGAATCATCTGCCCATAAACTTTATTGGAGGAAAATGTTTTCTGTCTTAAGTTTCTGTATGCCATGCATAATTTTTGTTGTGGAACTTTTTCTCCCATACAAGTAATATTAGAATTTATCACAGCATAAATTGGTGTTACATGAAATATGGAGCTTCTCAGTGTTAGTTCTTAGTCATGTAATGGGCTTTACATCACTAATTTGGAATACGGTTGCTTCCTTTGTTTTTGTTTACAGTTAACAGAACAAGAGGTAGAGACTATATTGGATAAGGCAATGGTTCTGTTTCGGTTCATGCAAGAAAAAGATGTATTTGAACGATACTACAAGCAGCACTTGGCAAGGAGGCTTCTGACGAACAAAAGTGTTTCAGATGATTCTGAGAAAAATATGATCTCTAAGTTGAAGGTAATGTTCGGCTCCTCACTCTTGTCTGTTCCATAGTGCTTGGGGTTGGGTTCTTTCCCTTTCAGACCAACGTCCAGCTAGCACAAGTGTGGCTGTAATGCTAGCCATTTTTCTAAACTTTTAAGGCTGGATACTAAATATTTGTTCATTGCAGCTGAGAATTGTTTGGTGATAATCTTCCCATACCATTTTGAAAACCTTAATGCTGTGGTGCTTTGGAGTGGCAGTTTGATTTCCCACCATTTTTGTGAGCCATTCTAGAAAAAGTGGAAAAGGGGTGGAAGACAATGAAGGCAGTGATGTAGGCAATGGTCATACATCACTACTCAAAGGATTCCCTGGGAATCTCTTTACTAGTGAAGAGGGAAAGATACCCCCTCACCTGTTCTTAGGCTGCAGCTCTTCCCCCTGTTAGCAAAGTGAATTAAATACCTTTTCACTGTTGGGGAGTAGATTGCAAGAAGTGGATGAGGTGTGCACGTCCATAACCCAATGGGCCCTCAAAAGTTAATCTTGTGGAGAGGGAAGCACTTTATCTCCAAAACTGTAACTCTTCTCCTCTTCAACTTCATAGCATATGATAGTCAGCTGGATATGAAATGGGATTTCAAGGATGCCGAATGCTCTAAATAAAACTATCTGAGAATACATGGTGGAGGGGAGGTCTTCAGGGATAGTGTTTCCAATATTGCTCTTACTCTTTTATAGAGCCAGTGTGGTAGAGGATAGAATGGTGGACTGGGACAGAGACCAAGGTTCAAATCACCCCTTAACCATGAAGCTGATCAGTTGATCTGGGGCCAGTGGCACACCCTTGGCCTAATTTCTCTCATAGGTGGCTAGGGTAAAAAGATTGGGGAGAACCTTGTGTACTGTCTTTTTCTCCATGGAGGAAGGTCAAGATAAAAATGTACCGTATATACTCGCGTATAAGCCGAGTTTTTCAGCCCAAAAAAAGGGCTGAAAAAAGCCAACTCGGCTTATACGCGGGTCAATACGGTAGGCGGGGGGAGGGGGGAGAGAGGGGGAACTTACCGCCGCCGCCGCCATCTCGCACACCTCTGCGGCCTGGGAGCAGCCAGCGGGGCCTTCCTGTGTGCAGGCAGGCCCCGCGGCAGCCCCGCCCCCCCGCGCACCTTCTCTGCGGCCTGGGAGCAGCCAGCGGGGCCTTCCTGCGTGCAGGCAGGGCCCCGCGGCCGCTGCCCCCTCCGGCCTGCGTGCCTTCCCTGCCGCCGCCTCCAGCTGATCAGCGGGCCTCGTCCTCCCGGTGAGTAAGGGGTTCAGGGGCTCTTCTCCCTCCCCCCTAGGGTGGCGCTGGGGTCAGGGTGGGTGTGGAGGGCCCGGGAGGGGTGGCACTGGGGTCGGGGTGGGTCTGGAGGGCCCGGGAGGCCGGGCGGGAGGGCGACCTGGGGCAGGGGCATTGTGTAAGCCACCCTCGGCTTATACACGGGTGCCTAATTTTTCCCCATTTTTGGGGAAAATTAGGCACCTCGGCTTATACGCGGGTCGGCTTATACATGAGTATATACGGTACTAGTTTCTCTGCTTTAGTGTGGAATGGGAATTAATAAAATTGAGAGAGAAAAATGTGCTACTCAGTGGAGTATGTTATTAATTGGTATGTTAAAATCATGGCATATCTTTGCATTATTAACTAGGGATTTTGAGATTCTTACTGCTCTCTAAAACCATGCGTTAAAAAGTCCTTTGCAGTTCATAATGCTTTGATTCTTAAATACCTGGCTAGAATGATTTGTATTTAATTCTGGAGTTATGGAATCATATAAATATCTTTTTGCAGACTGAATGTGGATGTCAATTCACATCTAAACTGGAAGGAATGTTTAGAGATATGAGTATCTCAAACACAACAATGGATGAATTTAGGCAACATCTACAAGCTACAGGGGTAAGAAATGAATTGATGGTTTTCTTTTGATTTTAAAGACATACCTGCCACTGAAGACAGCATCTTATGACACTTTCATTTTAGCTTTTACTAAGTTATTCTAATGTTCGTTCCAAATATTAAATGTAGCACCATTTCAACTTCTATTGTAGTAATAACCTCAATCTAAGCAATCACATTGTCATATAGAAAAAGTGTGTAACACACAGGCCTGTAATCAATACCAAAACAATCAATAGGTTGTGTTTGCCACCTGTCTAGGATGAGTTATTTGCTGCTCTGGGAAGCATCAGAGTGGGAAATTCAAGTTGTATGTGTATCTCTGAAAATGCTGCCTCTACCTGTATGTGTAGTTAAAACATAAGATGAGCCCTGCTGGATCAGATGAAAAGTCCATCAAGTCCAGTATCCTGCTTCACACACTGGTCAATCATTTGTTCATGGGAAGCCCAGAAGATGACAATCCTTCCTTGCTGCTGTCTCTCTGCAGTTGGTATTAAATTGCATACTATCTCTGAACTTATTTTCCTTTTAGCCATCATTGTAAATAGCCATTGATAGAACTATCTCTCCTTGAATTAATTTAGTCCCCAAAGTAGAGAGGAAGATGAGAACAAAGGTAACTAGAAGAATGTACATTCCTAGGAGGATGGGGACAGAATGTAAATGGGGAAAAGTGTGTTTTCTGGCAGTAGAGGGGCAGCATCACACATGCATTCAAGGAAAAAAGGACAAAAATGCAGAGTTCTTTCAGCACACCTTTGGATAGCCAAGGTGGAGGAACAATGGTCATTGGTACAGATACATCTGGCTACAGTGGCAAAGAGATGAAGGGGTGGAGGACTTTGAGGGTAAGAACAAGACGTTTGTTGTAGATCTGAGTGTATGTGAAACCATCATAGGGATTATGTACAGGTGTTGCATGATATGTACTATGAGAGAGAGTAATTATTTTAATAGCAGAGTTCTGGATAGAGGTAGGAAAGTTGAGGAATAACAATGAAGGATGAAGAAAATATTGTAGTAGGTCAAAGTGAGAGAAGATCAGAATGTGAACCAGAACTGTTAAGGCAGCAGTAATGTATCATATTTTCTTAATATTCTACAGAGAGAAATGACATGATGTAAATATGGAAGCAAAGAAAAGTCAAAGATAAAGCCAATGTGCTATGCTGGATCAGCTAGGAAGTGTTCCACATTATCAGTGTATACAGAGAGTATACAAAGAACAAGAATTAGGATGAAAGATACAGTCTAAGACACAAAACTTGAGCTATGTGTTAAATGCTGTCAAGTTGCTTCTGGCATAGGGTGACCCTATGAATTAATGACTTACAAAACATCCTATTGTTAACGGCCTTGCTCAGGTCTTACAAACTGAGGGTCATGGCTTCCTTGATTGAGTCAATCCATCTCATGTTGGGTCTTCCTCTTTTCTTTCTGCCTTCAACTTTTCTGAGCATTATTGTATTTTCCAGTGACTCTCATAACGTGACCAAAGTATGACAGCCTCAGTTTAGTCATTTTAGCTTCTCGGGAGAGTTCAGGCTTGATTTGATCTAGAACCCATTTATTTGTCTTTTTGACAGTCCACGGTATCTGTAATGCTGTCCTGCAACACCACATTTCAAATGAATCAACTTTCTTCCTGTCAGCTTTCTTTGTTGTCCAACTTTCACACCCAAACATAGTAGTGGGGAATACTATGGCATGAATTACCTTGATTTTGGTCACCAGTGACACATCCTTACACTTAAGGATCTTTTCTAGCTCCTTTTTGGCTGCCCTGCCCAGTCTCAATCTCCTTCTGATTTCTTGGTTGCAATTGTTAACAAGTATAGAATGGCAAGTTAGGATGGTGAGCTGGAGGGGGGGAAAGAGTTCGTTGGGAGAGTGAGTTGAAGGTGAATGTTGCAGGATTTAAATAAGACACGGGAATTATGAAAGAAGACTGTTGCAGCAATAGAATGCAGGTGTGCTAGTGTGGTGGTTACAGCATCCGACTAGGTTCTGAGAAATCCCTGTTTGAATCAAAACTCTGCCATGGAAGCTTTCTAGGTGTCCTTAGCCAGTCATGCACCCTTGGCCCAACCTACCTCACAGGGTTGTTATGAAGGTAAAATGGAGGAGAAGAGAATGAGGTAATTTACTGGGTCCCTGATGATGAGGAAGTTGAAGTGTACATAAAGGAAGTAAAATTAATAGATCCCAGGAAGGCGTAAAAGACAGAATATGGGGAAGGTGCAGTGTTGAAGGAAATGTGGTCACACAGAACACAAGAAAAAGGCAGATCTGTTCTAATGGAGGCATGGTTCCAAGTGAGTAGCCGAGTCTGTTAGAGGAGTTCAGAACAAGTCAGGGAAGGGGATCAGACAGCAGAGGCAGTTGGGGCAGCAAAATATATCAACATAAATGTTGCAGTCCCCAAGTAGAAAAGTGGAGATGTTATCAAAGAGAAAGAAAGCACAATGGGTGTGGCTTCCATGGTGAAAGCAACCACCAGAAGACTGAGAATAATGCAGGGGAGAATTGATTGAAAGGCTTGTGGAGAAAGTGTTGGTTTGGGGGTGGGGGTTGACCTAGATCACTCGGCTATTTTTCTTAATCAGAGAACCACACGGAGGGCCTTCTCTTTCTCTCAAACCCAGATGTTGAAGCCTGTATCTCTAAAGGGGAAAATGAGTCCTATTGAACTCATTGTGTAGTGCTAATAGCAGCCATCTCTTTTGTAGCTCGCTTGTCTCTTTCTGGGCTCCGGGGGTGGGGGGGCACACACTTGAATTCTGCACTAGGAATGAGTAGGAGGGGAGACCTTAACAAGTAGAGCAAAAAGCGAATAAGTATCCCAGTTGCATTACATGCAATTATTTCAGTATTTTATGGAGGGGGGGACCATTTAAAAATGCATTATTTAGCATTCAAGATGAAGAAGATTGGTGGCCATTGGGTCTCGTTATAGAATTTGTAGTATTGGTTTGGGTAAGATCTGGGATGCTTCTAAACTAAATGTACTAGCTGAACTGTTTCCACCACCAGGTGGCACACACCTGCTTTTTGTGAGGCGGTCTAAATAATTGACTATTCAGCAGCACCTTAGGTGATCTTACGTTCCATTTAAAAGAAATGTTTCTCGCTTGTAGGGTTCTAACTTGTAGTTTGTGCATTTAAAAAAATCCAAGTCTCTAGATCATCAGAGTTCCATATACATCACAGACTTTTATAAAGGCATTATAGCTAATGAACTGCAAGCAAAATAAAGCTTGTGGAATGAGACTTTCCCTTCCTGCTGCAGCCTATTGATCCTGGGCGCTTGAGGGGACCATGAGGGTGGAAGACCGAGGTTGGGTACAACTCTTTGGCACTGCATGATTTAATCAGTTCTCTGGTGTAGTGGTTAAGAGAGGCGGACTCTAAACTGGTTTCCCCTCTCCTCCACATGACGCCAGCTGGGTGACCTTGGGCTAGTCTCAGTGCTCTTCGACTCCCTCAGCCTCACCTACCTCTGTTTTGGGGAGAAGAAGGGAAGGAGATTGTAAGATGGTTTGATTCTCCTTAAAAGGTAGAGAAAAGCAGCATATAAAAACCAACTCTTCTTCTTCTAATCAGTTTTCTATTTATTTCTAATATGGATTATGTTGTAGATTTAGTCCAGAAGACTTTGGCAAATCTGGGGCTAAGCAGAGGTTTCTGCCAAACTATTCATCTTGTACTATCTGCTAAAAAATTCAGAATCTCATAAAATATCTGCTGTCACTGCTATCATCTCACCTGGCTGAGGAGGAGGCCCCAAATTCTCTTGTCCTGATTATCAGTAGAGTTATGTAGAAAGCAGTTAACATGGGTTAGCTTAAAGAGACGAACTCTGGGCAGAGGAGAGTGATTAAAATAAAATAATGTATTTATTGCTAAGAAAAAAAGAGAACATTAGAATATAAAAAGCACATGTTTCTAAAGCAGACCAAAAAGCCATCTTAGTTCCTGCATGTTAAAAATTGACATATGTGTGCTCTTGCATAATTAGAGTTCTAGGAATCAAAGCCCATTTTCCAAAACTGATCACAGGCCAGGAGGCAGGCTGACCTCAATGTTTGCCGGACCCATGTTCGTCTGAAAGAGAATGAGGAAATAAAAGGAAGTTTCTCCATGGCAAGCCAGTTGTCATTGGAAATCTCAATGTCCTCACGTAGCAGATCCTACTTTTTAATGGGAAAACCATTAAAATGATTTGTTTATATGGTATCCACTCCCCTTAAAATTGCATCCAATTCCATTGAGGATGAAACTTTGGAAATATTAGAAAAACTGTGTCAAGGTTGAGTTAGCCAAATGTCAAACCCAGGACAATGAATTTTTGCATTCATTACAAGGGTATTGTATTGCCCTAGAAAAGGGCAAGAGTCCAGTAGCACCTTAAAGACTAACAAAAATATTTTCTGGTAGGGTATGAGCTTTCGTGAGCCACAGCTCACTTCTTCAGATACAGCTAGAATGTGAATCCATCTGTCTTTAAGCAGAGGAGAGTGAATTCAGACAAGTATTAGTATGTAAATGTTAACAGTATGTAAATATGAATAGCAGGCGTGATGGGATTAGGTGTGGTATGCAGAAGAGTCTGAGATGTCCAGGGGAGAGATGGGTGTGGAGAAATCAGCATTGGTATTTACCAATGCTCATTACCAATGCTGATTTCTCCACACCTATCTCTCCCCTGGACATCTCAGACTCTTCTGCATATCACACCTAATCCCATCACGCCTGCTATTCATATTTACATACTGTTAACATTTACATACTAATGCTTGTCTGAATTCACTCTCCTCTGCTTAAAGACAGATGGATTCACATTCTAGCTGTATCTGAAGAAGTGAGCTGTGGCTCACGAAAGCTCATACCCTACCAGAAAATATTTTTGTTAGTCTTTAAGGTGCTACTGGACTCTTGCCCTTTTCTACTACTGCAGACAGACTAACACGGCTACCCACTGTGAATTATCTTTAAGGGTATTACTGCGTGTATGTTTAAAAAAAAAAAAAAAAGCATACAACACTGTCATGGAAGAAAACGGTATCACAGAGTTGCATTTCCCATAACTTGGGAAAATTAAATGAGACCAGGATCAGGGAGGTCCAGGTTCGAATCCCCACTCTGCCATGGAAGATAACTGGGTGACCTTGGGCCAGTCACACTCAGCCTAACCTACCTTACAAAACAGAGGAGGGGAGAATGCATGTAAGCTGTTTTGAGTCCCCACTGGAGAGAAGGACGTGGCATAAATAAAGGGAATTAAAAATATTTCAAAATAACTTTAAAAATCTAGCACTCTACAGTGTCATAATGCTTAGGCTTTAAAAGGTATAATTCAAAGAATATTGTTATTTAGTGTCCCTCTCTAGACTGTTTTGGCCTAATAGCTAAGATTAGCCTGATCTCATCAGAGCAAGTAAGACTGGGGCTGCTCTACAGAAGAAGGGAATGGCAAACTATCTCTGCTCATCTCTTGCCTTGAAAGCTCTATAAGATGGAAATTTGGTTGCAGCTCAACAGCACACTTTACCTTTTTAAAGTCTGAACTGTATGTAATGTCCAAGAATTAGTCAGTTTAGATCAATATAGAATGTAGTTTAAAGTACTTGTTGAAACTGTTTACGTAGAAATATAACTGTTGGTCCCAGTTGCTGAAGGTATAAATAGAATGATTCAAGCTTGAATCCTCAGTTTGCTTTCCCAGTGTTATCCAGTTCTGCAGTTTTTTTGGGTGGTTTCATGTGACCTGATGGAACTTCGAGTTCTCCATCCCCTCTTGAATATGTTTCCTCCCACCCCCAGGAAAATATATCTCATATACTGCAGCTTGTTTGTTTTTTCAGTGAAAATAAGGCAGCCATGTCCATCCTGTATGTTAAAAACAGAAGAACGAACTCTTTAGTCAATTACAAGAGGTTACAATGCCTGTTTCCTTTGTTTCTGTAGGTCTCACTAGGTGGTGTTGATCTGACAGTGCGGGTTCTCACGACAGGCTACTGGCCTACTCAGTCGGCCACACCAAAGTGCAACATCCCCCCAGCCCCCAGACATGCTTTTGAAATATTTAGGAGGTAAGGAATGGCAAAGAAGTTTCTATGAATGGTTAGTGGCTTTAAATCATACAACATGTGCTCAGTGCCTAAAGATTCTCACCTAACACTGCTCATGCAGACCAGGACTTTGTCAATTTCCACTCGAAATAGCAGTTTGCCCTTCCATAGGGGTGCCCCTAGAAGGGCTTCTGAAGTCCTGCTGCAGAAACTCCTCCCAACCAGTGTTCCTGTATTCTGTACTTAGCGCTGAATTTTTAAGACATTATGGACTAAATCGCTACCAGACTGATGGAAAAACTAGTTGGCACCAGAACTGTCCATGATCTTTAACATGGCCTTCTTTAAGGCGATGTGCGCACAAGCCCAAACTTTGCCGCTTAGAATAACTTTTCTGCTTGCTTGTAATGTTTACTTTATCACAAACTGATTAAACTGTATGGATATGGAAAAAGCTATTATATCTATATTTTAAAATATGAATGATCAAATGTCCTTTCAACATCTTGAACTGTTTGCAGATTTTATTTAGCCAAACACAGTGGACGACAGCTGACACTCCAGCATCATATGGGATCGGCGGACCTCAACGCCACCTTCTATGGTCCTGTGAAAAAGGTAAACTGTGTGTCTAGACAGAGATTTTGTGTCTTCGGCTGTTACGAATGCAGAAACAGCTTGATTGCAAATATGTTTCCATCCTTTGCATACAAGTTAGGTGCAGTTGTCATTTCTTTACTAAATTGTTTAAAAATTTGTATTTTGGGAGCTTTTATTATCATTATGCACTCTCAGCCTAACCTACCCCACAAGGTTGTTAGGATAAAAAAAGGGGGAGAATGTAAGCCACTTTGGATCCCTACTTGAGGGGGGAGAACATTGGAGTATAAATGAAACGTTAAATAAAAATAAATAGAAATGAATAGTATTGTAAATGTATATCCTGTTATCAATGTGCAGGAGCCTCCATTTGAGTCATCTACCTTTTGGAGTTTGGGGCCCATGTGCATTTGTCAGCCTCCCCCCCCCCCAAAAAAAAAAACACCATTGTGGATGGCAGCTGTACCCTCTAGCAAACTGTCTAAATAATTGAGATCTCTGTAGGACAGGATGTCAAACTTAAGGCCCGGGGGCTGGATGTGGCCCCTTGAGAGCTTTTACCTGGCCCGAGAGCCAGTTGTTAAATAAAAGAAAATACTGTAAGAGCACTCTTACAGTATTGTTTTAAGCATGTTTATATTTTAAGTAAAAAAATATATCATTAATTGGCTTTGCCTGTGTCTTCTATAAAGTTTGTATCTCCAGTACCTGACATTAAATTTTATGCTACACATGGCCTGGCCCGACCAAGTAATTTTTATATCATATCCAGCCCTCGTAACGAATGAGTTCGACCCCCCTGCTGTAGGACATTTGTTTTCCACATCTATATTAGTATCAACTTTCACATTTGTACCTTTAGCGATAGTTTGAAGTAGGCCTCTCGGCTACTGTTGAAAGGCTAAATTCTAGTTCCATTTTTATCAGGTTTTTTGTGCCCCTGGCACTTAGCAGAAACCTGTTTCATTTTGGGAACCCTTATTATAGCAGAAGATTTTGTTATCACATGCTTACAGTTTGACAGCTTCTTTCATTTTGTGTGTGTGCTGAAACCAATTGATTTGATGCAGTCTTATATCAAGAGCCCCGTGGCGCAGAGTGGTAAAGCTGCAGTACTGCAGTCCAAGCTCTGCTCACGACCTGAGTTCGATCCCAACGGAAGTTGGTTTCAGGAAGCCAGCTCAAGGTTGACTTAGCCTTCTATCCTTCCGAGGTCGGTAAAATGAGTACCCAGCTTGCTGGGGGGTAAAGGGGAGATGACTGGGGAAGGCACTGGCAAACCACCCCGCAAACAAAGTCTGCCTAGAACACGTTGGGATGTGACGTCACCCCATGGGTCAGGAATGACCTAGTCCTTGCACAGGGGACCTTTACCTTTTTTTTTTTAATTTCAAGACACGAATGATAGAATTCTGAATGAGAATAACTTTTCAGATGGATCATTAAAAACAAATAGGGACATGCTTGCCTTTAAAGGCAAAAATAAATATTAAACATTGGGAGAAGAAAATGGAGATTAATAGTTTAAAATGAAAATAACTGTGTGCAGCAGATTAGTCAGGCAACAATTTATAGTTTATGATAAGTACATAGGCAAGATTAATCAGAGAGCAAAACATAATGTTCCCTAAATGATATTTGACTGTTTAAAAAATTAAAACAGGAAGATGGCTCAGAAGTCGGTGTAGGAGGTGCCCAAGTAACTGGCTCCAACACACGGAAGCACATATTGCAAGTATCCACCTTCCAGATGACGATACTAATGCTCTTTAACAACAGAGAAAAATACACTTTTGAGGTATGAATTGTGGCTTTCCAAGGTAACTGTAAAAATGCATGTTGTCTCTTGAATATGGTGTCATCTCTTCCCCATCTAATGGAGAGGGAAATATTCATTCCTTTCAGCAATTGAACAGGACATTCCTGAACTTGGTATACAGGCTGTTAATGCCTTGAGCATCCATGAAGCTCATGGCCCCTTATTCAGGACCATCAGTACATGCTAGAGAAAGTCTTGCGTGTCCAGAACTCACTGGATACTTAAATGTATCTTTGGTTTTTCTCTAAGAATATTTTGTGTGTTCCAGATCTTTTTTAAGGCAACAGATTTTTCTGCCCTGTTTGTTTAACATGCTGAAAGCTGTGTTTTTCTTTGTAATACTTGATATTAGTGATAAGATTGTGTGTGTGCATTCCCCCCCCCAAAAAAAAACATAATTCTGTATTTGCCATGGAATGGAGAATAGATGCTTAGTTGTCAGAATAATTTGTGAGTTGCTATACTATTAAAGGGCAGTTTATATATATGAAGTTGCCTTATACCGAGTTAGACCATTCATCTAGCAAGGCTAGTGTTGTCTTCTCAGAATGGCAGCAGCTTTCCATGGTAGAGGTCTCTCACATCACCTACTGCCTGGTTCTTTTAACTGGAGATATTGGGGAATAAATCTGGGTCCTTTTGCATTCCAAGCAGATGCTCTGCCACGAGCCACACCCCCTTATATGGATATGTAATCCATTTACTATTTCCAATTATCGTACTTTATTTAAATAAAGGAGATTCTGGTTCCATCACTTAACTATACTAAAGCAGTCATAACACATATAGACATATCTTCTCCTGAGGCTGCCTCTCAGAGGTTTGCTACTCTGTATATGGAGGTTCCCTTAACTCGCCATGGCTAGTAGCCATTGATGGACCTACCCCCCATGAAATCTGTCTAACCCCCTTTTAAAGACATCTCTATTCATGGCCATCACTATGCCCATTGGCAATTAATTCCACAATTTAATTACTCAGTGCACAAGTATTTTCTTTTGTCTGTTCTGTTGCCCAACAGCTTAAGTGGGTGTCCCCCGAGTGCTACTATTATTTTATCAACCTCTATCATGTCCCATCCCCGATCATTCCATTCCCAAGCTCTCCCGCTTTTCCTCATAGGAAAGGTGCTACAGCCCCTTAATAATCTTGGTTACCATCTTCTGTATTTCTTCTGGCTTTTTTTGGTATGGTGACCAGAGCTGCACACAGTATTCCAAATGAGGCTGCACCATATACAAGGGCATTGCAATACTGATCTATTTGGAGTGGTTTAAATGATGAAACATGTCACTCTCACTGTCTACAATCAAGCATCTTTGTTTTTCATCTGATCGTACAATGCATTTCATAATAGCTTCAGGGTTTGTTTTTTGAGTGAAATGATTTGTATTTTAAGGCCTGTATGGAACGAAGCATTCTGAAATATAAGGGGTACCAAGCTGGTTATTTTCTTTTTATAACCAGTTTTCCACATTTAGGCAAAATAAATTATCTTCAGGATTGAGAAGAAGAGAATTTCACTGTCCCTCTTAATGTGAGAGGTACTTCCACAACCTGCTTTGGAGATCCTCATCATAGGGACATTAGAGTGGCATTAATTTTCTACCAATAGCTAATACTAACATATAAACAAGTACATGTGTTCATAAGTTGTAGAATTATACTATGACATTCAAGACAATGTCGTATTTTTGTATGTTTGTATCTCCCCTCCCCATTTGTTTCTATTTAGACTAATACTGGAACCAAAGGTGGTAGTTCCATCAAACCTTGATTGTTGCATAATGTTGGATCATGTGCATGAGAATATATTGCAGTTAAGATAGGTGTGATAAAGAGGACTCCAGCAACTTCATTCTATTTTCTCTGTCAACACAAGCATAGTAGAATTTTTATTTTTATATGATGGGTTAGCTGGATTGGCTTCCCATTGAAATGTATGTATTTGTATTTTGTATTTTTCTAAAAGAACATTTTGTTTGATGGGTTGTGTATTTTTTCTGATGTTAACAGTAATTTATAAAGACTGTTTAAAACTTCCTTTGGGTGTTGTTGACTGTTTATCATTTGATGTAAAAGTGATTCTGCTTTCAAAACTCTAGGAATGGTACCATGTTTATTTACCTTTTCCTTGTTCTGTATCTAACCTGGCAACCATGTTGATTTGAAATAAAACACTTTCGTACATGTTTCCAAGCATGTAACATAGGTTTACATCTTCCTCCAAGTGTTTTCTGAACTTCTGAAATATCAAAGAATACACTGGTTTGAGTAGAGAGGAAAGAAATTGTTAAAGCTGTTCAGATTTTCTTAAAGCCTCTTTTATGCCACATAAACAAGTGTCCTATCTTTAATGTAGGAAATACAACAGGAGACAGATATCCCCGAAAGAGAGCTTGTACGAGCGTTACAGTCCCTTGCATGTGGAAAACCAACACAACGGGTTCTCACAAAAGAACCCAAATCAAAAGAAATAGAAAATGGACATATATTTACAGTGAATGACCAGTTCACATCCAAACTGCACAGAGTCAAGATTCAAACAGGTATGTTTGTGTTCATCCATAGCCATTATGCCTAGATTAGGTATTTAACCTTCTAAAATGCTGAGTTTGTACTGTGGTTGATATCTCATCTGGCCACCACCCATTCTTAGGGTTGTCTGCATGGAAAATGTTTCCAGATGACTCTGCTTCCTTGAGGTTTCACCTTCCTTTTGTAAGATGGGGTCCATGTATAGCAACTTACAGGAATATGTTGTATTCATCCTTGTCTCTACAGCCTTGATTAACTTCAGTGTTGAAAAATAAACAGCTAAACTGATAATGAATGATATACAAGTTTTCACAAAATAAAAAAGGGTTGTAATGGATTAAATAGATTGAGCGTGAGCTGAGTAGATAAATGGAAATTAAGCAAAAGAGGCAGTTATGGAACAGATACATGCAACTACAAGAAACAGTTGGTGACCCCAAAAATGCTACGATTTTAGACTTCTGTGGAGCTGGTTTTTGTGAGTTGCCTGTAAAAGCATGTGTAACCCTTGATTTAATTCTCCCCCTTTATCATACCATAACAGGCGAGTGAATATAAACAGATCTATTTTAAAACAAAACTTTGGTTTTGTAAAGAAACAGCCTCTAAACCTGCTCTACAAACCAGCAATACAAAGCTGCAAGAAACATCAGCCTTTTTTAAACTCCTAAATTAAAATATCTATTTTACCAAATGTTCCAGATCATTTGTTTACTTAATCTGCCCTTTTTGCCATGGTCCCTTTGAAATGGCTCCTCGATCATTTAATTTAAAGAACAAAATGTTTCTAACTTATTTTCAAGTAACAGAAAGAGACACAATTCTAAGGATATTTGTAACTTTGGAGATCTTTCTCCTGTTCTTTCAGTTGCTGCCAAACAAGGAGAATCAGATCCAGAAAGAAAAGAAACAAGACAGAAAGTAGATGACGACAGAAAACATGAGATAGAGGCTGCTATAGTGCGGATAATGAAATCTAGGAAGAAGATGCAGCATAATGTGCTAGTAGCAGAGGTAAACTCTCGCTGGGTAGAAGGGGAAAGCAAAGTATGTTATTTGCTTGGGATTTTTTTGCATTTCTGTTTTCACTGTCTTTTACTCCTTTTCCTCTGGCAACATAATGCCGTGAGGGGAGAGGTCTTGAACACAATTCTTTACATATTTAGCTGAATATAGTTCCCAGGATTCTTTGTGGGACTTGAAGGGAATTTAACTGATATAAAGTCAGTATATGGTTTTTTTGTACCGTTCTTATAACCTACATTTCTCAGAACTTCCTGAATGATAGATCAAAATCTCTGCAAAATAGAACTTATATTTTTATTTTTAAAAATGTATATCCTGCTTGTCTCCTCAAAGGGGACCAAAGAGGCTTACAACAGAAAGCACACAATGTAAATAAACCAGTAAACAAACAAACTATATTCTAGTCTTAGGCTAGTCCTGTGCACAGTGGCTGGCTCATATGAAGGCAAAGGCTACAAGCCATGGAATAAAAGTCCGTGCCCCTTTGGCCATGCCCAGCACTTAACACCTGCTGACAAGGAGAAGCTGAGATGAAAACACAGCAGTTGGCAAGATGGTTCCCAACAACAGTTTCCCCTTGCTGCCTCCAGAAGCCTCCTTTGTATACACCAAGAGGAATTTGATAAAGCTGGGGACCTTTACCTTTACTCTATTTCCTAGTATTCATAATGTATGTAATTCCTCAGAGGACATATCACTACAAACTAAAGTTCTTTGTCACTTGAATTTATGATTCATACAAAATATAAACTGCTGTTCTGTAATACGTGAAACTTTCAAATCTCAGCAGTAACCACATCTCATTCAGTTTCCAGGAGCAGTAACTTTTGAGCCTTAGTTTGTCTCATGCTCCTCTTGATTGATCAGTCAGTCCCATAGCACTTATCGAGGTGTTAATTCACCACGTAACCATTTTGCAGAACAGAGATGATGGTGTGCCAAGTCTACCCAGAGCATGATGGTTTTGAGTCTTCTTTGTGTGATCTTGAGAAGTAGATCACGTCTTGTCAGAACATGAACATGCTAATTCTTATATTAATAACAATTTGTCACTGCTGAGGGCTCTGATTGTCTAATAACAAAGCGTGGTGAATGGAACAGGCATTTCTGAGCTAGACTTGCCATCAGAAAGTATTTGTTCCATGGTCATGTCAGTTGGTTAAATGTTAATCACCTGAATCATCTCAAAGAACCAGAGAACAAAGTTAATAGGAATGTTTCTAGAGCAATTTCAGATATACCATGAAAGTGAATTGTCTGCTGCTAAACTTGGGAGGGGAGGGAAGGCGGCATGGTATAGCATGATCTCATCAGATCTCGGAAGCTAAGCAGGGTCAGTACTTGGAAAGGAGGCCACCAAGGAAGACTGCAGAGGAAGGCAATGGCAAACCACCTCTGCTTACTTAGTTGCCTTGAAAGCCCCTTGCTGGAATCGCCAGAAGTGTGCTGCGACTTTACGCGCGCACACCAACTTGGAAGGTGCCACTTGTACCTCATGATATTGTTTGGTTACGTTTTCTGGATTTTGATGCATCTTGGGCTTTTGTGAAAAAAGCTGTGGAGGCATACTAATATCATTCCCCTTCATTTTGCTTGAGTAGAAAAGCCTCAAAGTTTAGTCTGCTGTGTATTTTTGCAGCACTAGCAACTACTGACAATTTTACCATTTTTCTTATGTTCCAGGTAACTCAGCAACTGAAGGCACGATTCCTACCAAGTCCAGTTGTTATTAAAAAGCGTATTGAAGGACTTATTGAGCGAGAATATTTGGCACGAACACCTGAGGACCGCAAAGTATACACTTACGTAGCATAAAATGTGTTCCACAGATATGATTTATTCTTGGACTATACTCTTCGCATGAACTGGGAAGTTCTTTTAAATCATTAAATATTAAGACGACCATCTCTTCTATTAAATTACAATACATGTTCTAGACCATTCAGATCAAGCTTTTGCTCCTTTGGAGAGTTTTCAACATCAGATTGATTGAGCTTCAAGCTTCTCAGCGTTTATTCCTGTAGAGATCATCCTTACAGTTCCTCGGGAAAATGTGAATGTGCCGCGTTTTTGTTTTCAATACTGTATGAAAACAGGAAAAAAATAAAAACAAATTTAGAAAATACAGCTCATTAAAATAAAATTGTTGGAATTTCATTTCCCCAGATCTTCAGTGTTGATGTAAATGTGTTTTCTGTAGTGTTGCTTAGCACTTTGCGCATTGTATACGTTGGGTTACAAAAGAAACACGGCTGGTAAGACCGAATTCCCAGTACTACTGCTCTGCTTTGGACATTTCTTTAGAGACATGTTTAATTTAAACATTTACAAATTGAGAAAGACCTGAGAACATGGTTTTAGCATGCTTTACTTCACCTGCACTCTCACCCATATTCCAGTGAATACCACGATCAGGAAACTTTTTTGGGCACAGTTATGGGCTGTAATATTTGGCCTTCCCTCTTGTAAGTTTTAAGTTTTCCAAATTAAGTTATGTACAGATTAGGTTTGCTCTGGTTCCTTTGTAGGAGAAATGGAAAAAAGAAATCAGTTGTGTATAAACTGTATGATACTTTTTGCTGTTGTACTCACTGCTCATAGTGGATTGTACAGAGCGATGTTTTTATTTCACTCAATGTAGACAACAAATTTAAAATAAATGGATTTAGTGTACACAGAGCATTAACTCAAATGTATTTAGAGCACAGGGATGACAGTTTGTTAAACTAGATGCCATCCCTTGGAGAAGTGCATCAGCCTACTACACTCCATTCCTGAGGTAGAGGGGGTTTCTGGCTTTTTTGATTTCCCACTTTTGAGAAGGTTCAAGTGAAGCCATTGTGCACTATTAATTTACTGTTTTAAAAAATGCCATCTTAAAAATGCAATAAATATTGTTACTTTGATCTTAATGACATCTCCAGTTCTTACAGCAAATGTGTTTTCCCCCTCTCAGGGTGGTTCATCAGGAAGCTGCAAAATCTGATTGCTCCAATGCTTTCAAAACCAGAATTATTCCCTAGAGGAGATATGCATTGTGCTAGCTTTATTATACTGTATGTGCCAAAATAAAATGGCATTTGTGTAGTCCGTGTGCTACAAAACTGATTACTTTTTTACAGCCAGGGAATTCAGGTTAGATTTTGTTTTTCATCAGATTCCTACAATAGTAATTGTGATTTGACTATGGATATTGTGAATAAATGAGGTAGTGCTGATGGAATAACTTTAGCATCACTCGATAAAGAGTCACCTTAGAATATCCTTATATAGCAGGATGTATCTAATTGTTCCCTTTGTGGCACACATAACTTATTTATATTTAAATATGTCATTCCAATTGGCTTGAAGCATAAAGCATTTCTGATTTTTGTAGGGAATGGGAATTTCAATACTCCTGTGCCTAGTATTTGTTGGTCCACTGTAAAGAGTCTGCAACTTTGAAACACTCTTGAGTATATCTAGCAGTCCACATTGTTTTTGAATGTTCTGTTCAGTTTTGGTAAAGGGAAAAAAGGTTAAACAACATGTCACAGGTAGCTGCTGCAATATATTTGTATGCATGTATTCATGAGTATATAAAAATTTATGTTTATTACTATGGGGGGCTGTGTTCTGCTGCAACCAAAATAAGTTTTGTGGTGTCTTAAAGATTTCTTGTGGCTTATGTTTTCATAAGATATTGAAACCCACACGCAAGCTAGTAGGTCACCAACTACAAACATCTAAAAAGAATAGAAACATTGCAATCCATTAAGTACTATGTTCCTAGGCTGATTAGTTCTTTAAAGGTAATAGCCAGCACTTTGACTTCTTAAGCACAGAAAATCAGCAGCAAGTGTAGCTCTTAATACTGGCTGTAGATGTTTCCGTATAATTTATCGCTGGGCAGCAGTTGTGCTATGGCATTTTGTACTGTGCAGCTTCTGAACAGTCTTCAGGGACATAACCTCATCTAGCTCACGGTATAGTAATCAAGCCCTGTCATAATCAGAGCTCAACTTGCTGGATCATGCCTTGCAAGGAAGATCCACGGCCTGAATTTGACAAGAGGTACTAAGCCACAAAGGACACTTGAGTCAGAACAGAAAACAGAACCTTTATTGGCATTTACAGTAACAAAACAAACAAGGTAAAGCAGCTAGATATGGATCTAAAAAACGAATACACAGTTCATCAGTAAATTTTATAATAAACAAATGAGGGTTCCCCTCCTTCTTTCTCCCTCCATTAGGACCTTGGCCAGGAACTCAGCTACCTGAGTGGTAACTTCGAAGCTTTTGTCATCCAATAAATGGGCTATGTTACCAGTAGTCATTGCAGTAGTAAATTGGAAGAGAACTAATTAAGCTGCATCGAAGCTGTGTGAAAAGTGGACAGTACAAGAGAATATGATGTATTGGAACACTTGAGTTTCCATGCATAAAGGATATAATTGCATCTCCCAGCTGAACTGGCTCTTATTTGGGGGAGCGGGGGAGCGCAACCACATCTAGAATAGGCTGTCTCCCTGATTAGTTTCATTGCTGTAGCAATTTACATAGTACATTCTAAGTATTCAAAGTGCTTCACATACATATTTAGCAAGTCTTAGAACAACTCTATTAGGTTGCATGTGTGTTAAGTGCTGTCAAGTCACTTCTGACTTGTGGCAACCCCATGAATTGATGACCTCCAAAACGTCCTGTCCTATTGTTAACAGCCTTGCTCAAGTCTTGTAAACTGAGGGCCGTGGCTTCCTTTAATAAGTCATCTATTAGATTAGTATCTATTTAGTTTTCTTTTTAAAAAGAAAAATGAACATACAAAATCAAATCTAGTGAGGGGGAGGAAGAGACTAGAATACTTCATAAATTAGTGGTTCTAGGATGCAGTCATTGGTTAAAACAGCTCTAGATTATAAAACTACTGCCTAGAGCAAGCTTAAGCTGATTAGATTCCAACAGGAAGAAAGTAAAATTTAAATTTTAAGATTTATTTATAGTCTGCCTGAAGTCTTTTTGGAAAAAAAACTGGACTAAAAAGCAGTAAATGAAGGCTGTGTAATTCTAAACACTCTTACTTAAGACTAAATTGCATTGAATTTGGCAGGGTTTGCATTCAGATAAATATATAAAGTTGTTTACATTTGAGTTAAATTGGAATTCATTTTTTTAATTACCGGTAAATGTTTGTCTTAAAAGGTTTCACATTTGGTCTACAGAGACAAACACCATCCTAGCTGGGGAATAAATACTCTGACATAGTAGAGGGAAGTGGTAATCCTATGACTGGGCTGTACCACTTCAGACACCACCCCATTTTTTTTGGGGGGGGGGGAGATTTCTACCGAGAAAGCAAACATGTTGAGGAGAAGACTAGGTGAAGGCCTTTCTGACATCTAGTTTTCTGTGTGCAAAGGATCTTTTTTTGTGGAGAAGCATTCAGTCATGAGAACCATTGTCGTTCTTCACACAACGCAGAGGTAAATTGTGGAACTCCCTGCCCCAGGATGTGGTGATGGCTGCCAACTTGGAAGGCTTTAAGAGGGGTGGGCATGTTTATAGAGGATAGAGCTATCCATGGCTGCTTGTTAAAATGAATACTAGTCATGACGCATACCTACTCTCTCCAATATCACAGGAGCATGCCTATTAATATCAGGTGCTGTGGAACACAGGCAGGATAATGCTGCTGCAGTCATCTTGCTTGTGGGCTTCCTAGAGGCACCTGGTTGGCGACTGTGTGAACAGACTGCGGGACTTGATGGTCTGATCCATCATGGCTTTTCTTATGTTCTTAACCACCCTGTGCAGTGAGAAGGTCAAATTTCAAAAACCTTTATTGGCATAATCAAAGCGGTTCAATGTGAAGGTGATACTTGCTTCGCAGCCTGAAAAGTAGGCATTGCTATTGATGTTATTTTGAAGCAAGTTGTTTGGTCATAAACTGTGCCAATTAATGGACTTTGTATTTGTTCGCATACCATGTTCTTTTTCTGGCAGGAGAGGAGGGGCCTACTTTAAAGGGGTAAGTTTCTGCTGTATGGTAGAGATTTAAATACAAGCCATTCTGTGGTTGGCAGTGGGCCATCACATTTTAACTGTAATTTAATAAATGTCAGATAAGATTTATGACTGAAATATGGTGGCTGCCAATAGGGTGTAGTTGTTGGTATCTGACTAGGGCTAAGGAGTTCAAGATTCACTAAGCCATGAAGATAACTAAGAATACAGTGCTATACAGAGTTAATCCAGAGCATCTGCTTTGCATACAGACGGTCTCCATTTCAATCCCTGGCAACTCCAGTTTAAAAAAAAAACGGATCAAGGGAATGTGAAAGAGAGCCACAATAGACAGTACTGACCTTGGTCTGACTCTGTAAAAGGAGCTTCATGTGTTCAATGGCTACTTCAACAGCAACTTGCTTTGGATGGACTTCTCTGCTGGTGTCACAGAGCAAGTTGCCCACTCTGCAAAGAATAATAAGAGTTGGTATAAATTGATGCATGTTGGAAACTAAACGAATGCAGCATTTCAAGGATACCAGTATCAAGTGGACTTGAGAGAGCCAGCGTGGTGTAGTGGTTAAGAGCAGTGGTTTGGAGTGGTAGAGTCTGATCTTGAGAACCGGGTTTGATTCCCCACTCTTCCACATGAGCGGCGGAGGCTAATCTGGGGAACCGGATTTGTTTCCCCACTCCTCCACACAAAGCCAGCTGAGTGACCTTGGGCAAGTTACAGCTCTGTTAGCTCTCTCAGCCCCACCTACCTCACAGGGTGTCTGTTGTGGAGAGGGGGAGGGAAGGTGATTGTAAGCTGGTTTGAGTCTCCCTTAAGTGGTAGAGAAAGTCAGCATATAAAAACCAACTCTTCTTGTAGTTGTAGTTTAGAAAGGTGGTGAAGCTGGGTGTGTTTTAGCTGAGCCTTAAATCTACTCTGATCTAAACTGACACTTGCACAGGATGTAATGCTTGTGTTCTATCCCTAGGTGTCACTACAGTTCTGTTTACTTACACGACAGAAGCAGGACATTTCAACTTCCTTGTTAGCTCTCAAAGAGCACAGTTTGTATTCGTGGATGAAGAATTGCCCAAAACAGCCCTTCCAATAATCTTCAGGATTGTGGGGCCAAACTTATCCATGTCCATGAGACTATGCTCGCTACATCCATTAGCTAGAAACAAAAAATGTGAAAACATTCAGTTAGAGAGGATTAGAAGAAGAGTTGGTTTTTATATGTTGACTTTCTCTACCTTTTAAGGAGAATCAAACCATTTTACAATCTCCTTCCCTTCCTCTCCCCACAACAGAAACCTTGTGAGGTAGGTAAGGCTTAGAGAGCTCTAAGAGAACTGTGACTAGCCCAAGGTCACCCAGCTGGCTTCATGTATAGTAGTGGGGAAACCAACCTGGGTCACCAGATCAGAGTCCACCGCTCATGTGGAGGAGTAAGGAATCAAACCCAGTTCTCTAGATTAGAGTCCACCGCTCTTAACCACTACACCATGCTGGCTCTCCAGATTAGTTCATAGGAAAATTGTGTGAATCACATGAGTTTCAATACAGCATATACTCATGTAGGCTGTAGATAATGTAAGAAGATGGAATTGTTTTAGAGTAAGCATCACATTATTGATACCTCTTCTGTTTCTCTGTGTGTATTTAACTATCAACATATTTTATTCTTACAAGCTGCTAATCCCTTCTCACAAGACTACTCAATTTTGTATTTGAATTGTTGAGCTCTTTCCCCTTGGTGGCATCGGTGTACAGCAGAAACTGTAAGGCAGTGATTGACGTGTTCTTGAAACGGGAATGTTTAGATAAAAGTAATATAGTTTTCCACATAATTACATTCCTATAAAGTTACCTGACGTGACAGTCGAGGCAGTGTAAATGACAGAACAGTCCTTTCACATCATAATATTATGACAAGAACATACTACCCTATTATGACAGAGGCTGATTTATTGGAAAAGTAATCTATCAAGACACCTAAAATTACACTGTAGAACTATCAGCCAAGGCAGCTGTGCAATTATGTAGCAAAATCTCTGGTGAGAGATGGTACTGAGGAGGGAATAGAGTGTTTCTTTAAATGTATATTAAATCCCATTTTTCATAGAGCTAACTTCAGACATCGGTGTCAAGATACCTTCTCAGTGTTAAGATTAATTGGCCAAAAATTACAGATGAGTTGCACAAGACGGGCAGCCCATTCCTGAAGAGTGGGGGGGGGGGTAGATAGGCGATGGCTGCCTCGTGAGAGGCTTCCCGGCCAGAATATAAAAGTTTTAAAGGCATTTTTTTAAAAATGTGAAACTCCTCCATAACATGAAACTGCCTTCAGCAGGCAATTTGATCCTAATTGAATTGCCACTGTGTGAAAACCACACTTTCTGCAAAACCCTCATCTTTTTGCTAGCTTGTACCCCCTAATGAAAGTTCTAGATAATTGTAAGAAGGGGAAAAATGAAGTTTGATTTAATTAGGTAATATGCCAGAATTAAAAAAAAAAAAACTGACAGAGGCTAGCATAATGCAACCAAAACAGGACTCTTGTAGCACCTAAAAGATGGAGAAATAAGTCTTTGTGAACTAGACAGAGCTCACTTCCTTCACTATGTTTGAGAATGGAAACTTTAGCATGATGAAAGTGTTGGCCACTCCTGCAGTTCGGGTGTTCAGAAACTTCATCATTGAAGGCAGAGATCTTGATGGACACTGTGCTCCCCACATTTGATGGAGTTCAGCTGACCTTTGCCGAGTCTGTTAAGAGCCTTGGAGTTATACTGGGCCCAACTTTATTACTGGAGAAGCAAGTTAATGCAGTTGCTTAAAAGGCTTTCTTCCAGCTCAGCCTAACCCAAAAGATGGCCCCTTGATACAGCTGATCTGGCCACCTAGATCCATGCCACAGTAACATTAAGACTAGAATACTGCAATACGCTGTACATTGGTCTCCCCTCAAAATCAATGTGGAAACTCCGGCTGGTGCAGAATGCTGCAGCTCAACTATTTATCAGGCTAGCTAGACGGAGCAGGCATATTACTCCCATCCTTCAGGCACTTCACTGGCTGCCCATCAGTCACCAGGCTCAATTTAAGGTATTAGCCATCATGTACAAAGCCTTCACCGCCTGGGCCTTCATATATGTGAGACCGTCTCTCCCCCTACGCTCCACTATGACAGCTTCACTCATCAGAGTGCCGTCTTCTGCAGGTGCCAACCTGCAAATGTGCAAAATCAACAATTGCCTGTACATGTGCCTTCTCTGTTGTGGCACCTACCTTGTGGAGCAGCCTTCCTGAGGAGGTCAGGAAGGCTCCCATTCTCCGGGCTTTCTGCAAACTGTGCAAAACTGAATTATTCAAGAGGACTTTTCTACACAGGCAATAGACTTGCACTGTACTAAATGAGTCACAAAGTTACTTAGAAAAATTATTAGGGTCTGTCATCTATACTACTGTATATAGCTTGTTGAAACTAGGATCCTATTATGGAATTTTGCATCATTCACTGTCTTGCTCATATTTATGCTTTGCTTCAGTTCTGCTTTTACACTTCTGATTGGTTCTTCAACCCTAATCCTATTGCATTGTTCATTGAATGTCCCATCTGCCAATTGTACTGACTCACTCTGTGTAATCCGCCTTGAGTCCAAGTGAGAAAGGGGGTCTATAAACAAACAAACAAATAAAGCCAAACACCATTCCTTGCATTTTGTGCCAGTCGTAGAATTTCCATGATTTTTTCCAATATTTTTGAAGTTGGGTCGTGCCTTTTCGGGTGTATGTGTTGTGCCTGCCCTTGTTTCAACATGACTGTCATGAATCTCCTGAAGATGGGAAAGACATTGGTGTAGTGTTCAAGAGGTATGCACATAATGGTGGGTATATACATCATACCCCAAAGGCATGAATCTCAGTCATTACAACAGATCAATAAGCTATTCAGTAATATACAGCTGCAAATGGAACTATACACAGCTCGATATGAAGCAGCCAGAACACCAGGGCACACCAATTCATCATGCAGGGTAGTCTTCATAGCATGCACTTAGCACATAGTTCCATTAATGATTTCTCAACTGTTGTTAAATGTGACCATGATTTAATGTAGTGATGTTGGCTTCCAAGTAAGCCAAAGCAACCACTTTTAGTGGAGACTACTTTAGGTCTTTTTACAAAGCTCTTTCTTCCCACCAAGGCAGAGGAGGAAGAAGAAGAGTTGGTTTTTATATGCCGACTTTCTCTACCACTTAAGGGAGACTCAAACCGACTTACAATCACCTTCCCCTCCCCACAACAGACACCCTGTGAGGTAGGTGGGGCTGAGAGAGCTCTAACAGAGCTGTAACTTGCCCAAGGCCACCCAGGTGGCTTCATGTGTAGGAGTGGGGAAACAAATCCAGTTCTCCAGATCAGGGTTCACCGCTCCAAACCACCACTCTTAACTACTACCCACGCTCTTCGAACACAGGAGAATTGTTCATTTGACAGTATCAGAAAAGAGCTTTCATTGGAACTACTTAGCCACAGCAGGGTGGATGCAGTTGACATATTCATCTGCAGCTAACGGACGTCAGACTGTCAGGGATGTGTTTTGGGGTGACATCCATGCATGAGTAAGCCCATGATGAACAGTTGAAGAGAAGAAAAAGCATGACCTCTCCAACATACACACTACATTCCGTTTCTGGAATAGATTTAGCACTTTGTGAGTTGGCAATTCCCCAATGCTCAGTTAAGCCCTGTTACATCTAGCAATACTATCACTGGTGTACCAGTTAGAGCAAGGGTCCCCAACCATTTTGAACCTGGGGGCACCTTTGTAATTCTGGCACAGCATGGGGGGTTAGGGTTGCCAACCTCTAGGTGGTAGCTGGAGATCTCCCACTATTCCAACTGATCTCCAGGGGACAGAGATGAGTTCCCCTGGAGAAAATGGCCCCTTTGACAATTGGACTCTATGGCATTGAAGTCCCAAACCTCACCCTCCTCAGGCTCCACCCTCAAAATCTCCAGGTATTTCCCAACCCGGAGCTGGCAACCCTGTGGGGGGGGGGTGCAGCCAAGAAAACCGCTGTTGCAGGAGGCGGAACCAGCCACAAAATGTTACTGCAGCTTACCTTCAGTCACACAGTGAAGATCCTTGTGCTGTACCTGCAGTGGCTGCCAAAGCAACATTTTAAAAAATCTGCACTGCCAATCAAATCTCCAATGGCCAATCATCTTCTTAATTACTGCTTTGATTACAAAGGTCATTAACAGCGGGCTGTCACACACAGAAAGGGAAGCCTACCAATGGCCAATCAGAAGCCTTCTGGGCAATAGCCACTCTTGGCCCCCACACATTTTCTGAAAACACTTGGTGGGTACCAGGGCAGGTGTTGGTGGGGGCCAGGATGTCCTCAAGTTAAAAGTGAGAGCCAGTGTCCCATACATTCTGTTCTGACCTCCATAGAGGAAGAGCAGGATAAAACTGTCTACAGGAAGTTCCTTGTCTTCATCTCGACTACTGCCTGTTTTCTGATGGAACCAGTCTTCATCCTTGCATATGAGTCAATGTCTTAATAATTAATTTTTTTCATAAAAGCCCTCCCCCCCATTGTTGCCAACCTCTAGGCCAGGGGTGGGGAACGTCAGGCCCGGGGGCCATTTAAGGCCCGCGAAGTCATTTGGTCTGGCCCTTCGTGGGTCCTGGCAGAGCTCTAGCTCCGAAGGATCTAAGACTGGCGGTTTGCCCCCTCCCGCGGACAGGAATAGCCTCTATTCAAGGCGGATGTGAGTTAGTTTTGCAGAGAAAAGCAACCTTTTTTTCCCCTTGCAGAAGAGTCGTTAGCTGCGGGGCTTCTAGGATCACCCAAGAAACTAATTTTTAAGTTGATAATTTTGTACGGCCCGTGAATGATATTACAAATATCCAAATGGCTCTTGGCGGAAAAAAGGTTCCCCACTCCTGCTCTAGGCTGTGGCCTATGGTTTGCTCTAAGACTACTCGGAGGCCATTTATGCATGGGGGGTTTTGCCTTGTATTTGCCGCTCTCTTAATGCACTTTTTTTCCCCCCATCCGAATTCTCAAAACTAAAAAATGCAGCATTTTTTCCCCCCAGTTTTGCGAATTCAGATTGGCAAAACGCGCGTCTAGAGAGCGGCAAGCCCAAGGCAAAACCTGCCGTGCGTAAATGGCCTGAGCTGTCCCAGTGGAGGCGGGAGCCGGAGCCTCTCCAGCAAACTCCCCTCGCGGGCTGCACAGCCGCCGCGGGCCGGCCTGCGCGCGACGCCTCCGAGGGGCGGGGCGTGGGCGGGGCGTGGGCGTGGCTCGAGGCGGAGGGTCCTCGAGCCACTTGTTGCCCGCAGGCGCTCTTGGCGGCGGCAGGTGCGGCGGCCCAAGGAGGCTCCGGCGCTCCCTCCGGCTGCAGGCAGCATGAAGGCGGGGGCCGGGTAGGCGAGGGGCTGCGGGGGTAGGCGGTCGCTGGCTGGCGGGCGGGCGGGTTGCTGGGGTGCTTTCCAGGCGGCGGAGCTCAGCTGGGTCTCCGGCTCGAACTCTGCCTGCCCTGCGCGTTTGAATGGCGCTGGCGGACGTCCAAGGGGGGTGGGTACACAGGGGGGGGGGGTGGATATTCGGGCACTATATATTTTACAAATGATATTATACAATGTAAATTGATTGGTTGTAAAAGTGCCCTTTTTGTGATTTTGTATTTTGATGTTTTCTTTTTTTGTTTGTATTAGGATTTTATTTTATTTTTATTTTATTTTTTACTTTTTGTTTAATTATAAAAAATAAAATAAAAAATTTTTTTTTAATGACGCTGGCGGAGGGGACGGTCCGCTTCCCGCCGAGGGGCGGCTGCTGGTTTGGCCCTGGGACCGGCTTTGCAGCCTTTGTGCGTGTGTTTGCGGGCTGTTGGGGATCGGGGAAGGCGGCCGCCCGAAACCTCTTGGAAGCGGCAATAAGTCATCCGACGCGATGGGTGTGGGTGGGTGTGTGACCGTGACCTTGCCGGTCAAATTCTACCAGCAGCCTAGAGTGGGGGAAACCCGGCCTGCCTCTTTAATCGAGACTTATTTATCAGGTTTTGCTGTCTGCCTATATGCTCTGAAACGCTTCGGCTGCCTATTCCGTTCATTCAGCCTTCGTGGAAGGGGCAGGGTGCTCCCCCCTCGTCTAGGTTTGGGGGTTGCCGCACTTTGTATTCCCAGCGATGTATTAAGAGTTTGAAAATGTTGTAAAAAAAAAAAAAAACCATCGCTTTAAAAGGGTTTTTGGATACCACGGCTTATAAATGGTTGGAAGACGTCTTCACGGCTAAAGGGGCCAAACAAAGTGCGAACAGTGTTTTTGATAACGTTTTCAAACTCTTAATACATCGGTGGGAATACGTAGAAAGTGCGAACGGTATTTTTTAGAACGCTTTCAAACTCTTAATACATCGCTGGGAATACAAGTGCGGTAACCGTCTTTGTCAACACTAAGTTGTTGCCGTTTGAAAGGCAAGAGGACTTCAGTTAGCGACAGGGTGGATTCTGCTCCCTCTTCCCAAATAATTATTTTTTAAAGGCTGCAAGGTTTGCAAATATTTCTAGCACTGTCACGGCCCATACAAGTTGCAAAACAGGTCTCTGCCCTGAGGAGCTTGCAGGCTAAAATACCCACTAGGTGTTATGTTCTATCTATCTATCTATCTAAAAAAATCCAGCTATTTAGACACACATCCCCTTCTCTCTCGATGAGAAATATCTAGATTTGTCAGGTACTGTTTGCAGAAGAGAGCCACTATTTCATAGCCTGTTTTTGTGTTGATTTGATGTCCTTCCCATTCTGTGCCAGTGTAGAATGAGAAGTACTGAAATAGTCCTGTGATGGACTCTTTGGAATATCTAACCTGGCAAAAAAAAGAGAGAGAGAGAGAGAAGAGAGGTTGCTATGGTAGCATGTATGTATTCATGGGCTTCAATGTGACCTTTTGACTTAAGTTTAACTTGGTCTAATGCTTCCTTGTTCACAGCTGACTTGGAGCAGCAATGTGAACCGCTTGCAGGAAACTGAGGTGTGGGGGAGGGGAGATCAGGGAGTTGACAAGGAACTTAATACATCCCTGTGGCATTGTGCTTGTTCAGGCATCAAAGGATGGTTTTGTAGAATCTCGAAGAGGGAGGCGTCCGCCTTTGGGACGGAACAAAATTGATCTGTAGCACTCTGGTCAGGAATGGCCCTTTAGTGTAACGGGAGCAACCGACAGGTCCCTGTCCCAAGGAGCTTACAATCTAAATTTAGAATGAGGGTAACACGGAAATAACGCTAACAAATACTGACCCAAGTAACCCATGTTAGTGTGTGTTCAGGATTACCTTTTGGTTGGCAGTTCAATCAGAGAGAGGCGCACCTAGTTCAGGCTGTCTGAAAGAATGCCAGCCGTCAGAAAGGGGTAGCTGGCTCACCCAGTTCTGCACACCTCTTGCAGCAGAGTCATTCAGGAGCTGGGTGGGGGGAGAGAGAGAGACTTGTTTTGGTCTGAAAGGAACGTTGTCCTATAGCACTGTGCCATCTCCTGTGTTTTCACAGTGATCTATCTAGTTTTAGGCCAGCAAAACAGCATGAATAAGGCTTCTGCAAATAAGTTTGCCCAGCTCTTTCCTCCTTTTTTTTTTTAATATGAAGATACCGATGCTGGGAACATTAGCAGATGGTGGGCTCAGGAGTGGGGCAGGAAAGGTTCATCCTTGTGGGGAAACATGACGAATGTTCTGCAGTACAGTGTGTGCAAAGAGACTACCATCACAGGTCCTTATAGTGGGAGGAGAGACACAGAGCTCTTAAAAATGTTGGCTACGTTTGTTTCTCATTTGTAGGTCTAGACTTTGTAATACCTGTCTTGAGTTATATAGCATCAGAAGTGCTCCAGTTTTGTGGGGTGATGTTGAGCTGAACTTCTCTGAGGACCTAATGGCTGTTGAGGCTTCATTCAAGTGCTAGGCTGGCTCGACACCCTCTTGACCACAGAATAAAATGGGAGTCCTGTGGCATGGATAAACTTATATAAACTGTACTGCAGCTTAAGTTTCTGTGATTCCCAGCTCACTTCATCAGGTGCATTGGAGTATAAATCCATCAGGTCCATTTATACATACAGCAGAAAGGCAGAGAGGGGATTTAACAAAGAGAGGCTGACTGGCTGTAAAGTGGTCACTCAGAATGGGTGTGAGGAGGACAAAATGTAAAGCCTAGTGCAGGATGAGAGAAGCATAGGAAGTTTCAGAGATACAGCTGAAGTAATTAGGATATGCAAGATATCAGCCACCGGTAGTGAGTTAATAATACCAGGTCCCTGTTAAGTGGGGGCGGGGTGTGTGTGGATATATTGCCTTGATTTTTTTAAAGGTGTTCTAATACAGCAATTTCACATTGGATTCTCCTTTAGAAGTTCCTCTGTAAGAAAATTGTGATTTTTAGATAAGCAAAAGAACACCTTGGAAGATTAAAATGTTGCTCCTTTGGTTTTTAAATATGGAGAGTTTTGAAACACCCTAAGCAACTCATGGGTCGCCATGAGTTGGAAGCGACTTGGCGGCACTTAACACACACACACAGAAGCAAACTTAATGTCTTGGCCACAAAAGATTCTTCAAAATGCTATATACAACTAACACATTTGTTTCCCCCTGCCCCAGATTATGTTGTATTGGACTACTTGTATTGGACTTACTTGCCAGAAGTAAGTATTTTTCCCCTTATCTATATATGCTCCTTTTTAAGAATACTAAAGGCTTGATGTCCAGAATCTTCTAAAAACTAGTTCAAAAACTTTAATTAGTAGGGTTTTTTCCATTCTTCCTGTACACTTCAAAGTACAAATCTCTTCTCAATACCAGTCATGTCAGCTGCCTAAAGGCCAACAAGGTTTTCTTTCCTAGTGGAATTGGTATTTCACATCTTTGTGCAAGTTAATTTTTGTACCGTGAGTGCTGGGAGGCTTCCGTGATTCAAACTTCCAGTAATGAGTATTAATAAGTGTGTGATTGTGGTTCTTTACCTTTCCACGATTACTGAAGGCATCAAAGGAATCTGGCCCCCTATAAGCAAAACTGTAATAGCCGGTAATAATTGTTTGCAATAAATATTTTGAACAACATTGGGGTCTAGTTCATCACTGCAGTACTGCATACTACTTCATTACAAAAGCAAGAACAGAAACCATGAATTACTTGTTTATGAGGACCAACCAAAATAACACAAAACAGTGGGCAACTTTTGATTTATCCAGAACTTTTCAACAGGCTGGATGTTATAAAAAGAAAGAAAAGGGCATGGGGAACCCAGAAGTCTTGGGACTTTGCATTTTACTGACAAATCTTAAGTTCATGACCTGAGACATCTGTCACTCCCCCCTTTTATTTTTGTAACATCTAGCCTAGTGAAAGGTTTTGAAGAACATGAAAGGTGGCACACTGTTTTGTGTCATTTTGGTTGGTCCTCATAAAAAAGTAATTCATGGTTTCTGTTCTTGATTTTAGTTTTGCTTTGGAACAATGCGGCTGCCATACTTCTTCATTACAGTAATTTGTGATGTTGCTGCTACAAAATAAATGCAAGTTTTTATCAATGCATGTGATTAATGTTCTGAGCAGAAAAATAAATAGACTCTTGGCTTCTTGACAATGAGAGGTATGCGCAAGGCCATGCAACTATTATGTAATAGCATGGCTATTTGAAATTGAATTACTTGTTGACATTTTCCTGTAGCAGCCTTATCATATATCACTCAGGAGCACTCCCATATCAGATGGAAATGGGTCATCTGAACATCTTCCAACAGTTACTCAGTATTCTCAAATTATTTTCAAACCTGTGCATATTTTTTCATGTGTGCTGGTTTAGTGATGCACCTGAGAGAAAATAGCAGGGTCTTATTTTTGAGCATCCCACATGATGGTGATGCATTTCTCCATTTACTCTACAGATATGTCCCAGAAGTTCCACGGGGCCGTGGGATTACATTGTCCTAAGTACTTGTATATACAGACGTTTCCATGCTTCATTCTTTGGGGACCTTGCTCCCAGATGTTATGCTGGCCATTCCAGGGGAGTTTAGTTGTTGTTTCTAGAATCAGAAACCGGGCCAAGTGTTTAAGGCTCCAGTGAACCACTAAAGGAGAGTGCAGAGAAACAGACGGAATCCCACAATGCCGGCGGATATATAAATTACCAATTGGAAAAGCTGCCAAGGCCTGTTGTAAATGGGGTGAAATGGGGACTGAAGCAGGATCAAAGGAATGTCTTGAAGTGGGTTGAGGGTGCTTGCTGTACACATAGGGCTGCCTCGAGCTTTCTGTTCTAAAGTGTGAAATAATTTGTCGTTTTAACTTATTTTTTGTTTTTGAACCCAAAACAATAAACACAACATCAGGTGATGCAGAAGCATAGAAAAATACCACCCAATCAAGGGGGAAAAATAGAAAAGTATGCAACTGCTACAACGAAGTAAAAAAAAAGCACCTAAGCAGCACATTTGAAATCAAATGGCATTGCTCAAAGGAACCATTTTAATAATTTAATGTAACTTTAACTTTGTTATGTGCTGTCCGTCGATTTACACCTCTTAGAAAATATTGCTATTTTATGTTTAATTCTATGTTGCCAATGTGGTAATACACCCTGCATTTTTAAGCAAGTGGCTGGAAAATCAGACAGGAAAAGACCAACATATGGGTACTAAATCAGTAACAAAACAAAACCCAAATATGTCCCCCTTTGCCGACTACGCTAATCAGAGTTTGTACGATGCTGAGAAAAATTACTTTGGACCAGGAATGTGCTAAAACTGCAAGATGAATGTGGGAGTTAAAAATGTGTAACAAGCAGGACTTGTAGGGTATGTGATGAATGATGGCCAACAGCACAGCTAGTCTAGTATTTTTAACTTGACAAGTATTTCCCAGCCTTGCAGCCTTCTGTTTTCTAACTGGAGATGACTGAAATTGAATTTGAGCTGTAACACTGTCAAAGCCATGTATTTTCATAACGGGGCTCTGGTCCCTTGTGCCTCAAAACATCTTTTCAGTTAGGCGTTCCTCCATTGCTGTCCCACTGTGGATTGTTTTAACAAAATATACACAGAGCAAACAAAACTTTGTGTGAAGCGTATAAAGGAAGAAGAATGAAGCGGTGTGTACAAAAGCACGTGACGTTGAAACCCATCTGACTAATGGCTGGGAAAAGAGGGCAAACTGCAGTTCTAGGTTCACACTTAGGAAAATTAGAGTTTTCAATAAGATAGGCTATTAGCATACTCCCACATGGCGGGAAGCTTGTGCAGGGGAACGGGAAGCAGGTGGCAATTACTGATAATAGGATAATTGCTGTCTTGTGTGATTTTTTTGTGGGGGGCGGTTGTGTGTGAGAGTTTTTTTGCTCTTTGGGAGTTCCCCAAAGAGCTGCTTTTCAACATATGCTATCCTAACAAAAGAATGGAAGCAGAATGATCTTTTGTTTCCTTTTTTTTTGCACTGTGCTTGGGAAAAAGGATTTCCTGGAATCTGGAGCCTGTTTTACATGCATCTCAGAAATTCAAGTATTTCCAAGTAATCATCATGTCACTTTTACTTTTTTTTTCTTTTTTTTTACATTGGAAGTCTCTGCCATAAAATACTGCTTATAACATAGCTCTCCTGGTTTGTAAAGGAGTTTTGCACCACCTTTTATCTCTGTCCTTGCAACAAACCTGTCAAATCATACCCATTTTAGAGACAAAGACAAGCAACAATGAGGCTGCAGCAGTAGTAGGATTTAATCTGGATTTCCCCAATGCAATTTGTACATTGGGCCAGAGTGATTCCAGCACGTTGAAGCCTCCCTTGGTACAGGAGAACAGGGCTTCTAAAGCTTTGCAATGAAGTGTAGAAAAGTCTCTTGCCTGGTTTAATCCGCTTTGATAAGGGGCTGTCATGGATTAGTTCTTGCTGCTGGGGAAGAGGGTGTCATAAATCACTTGCATGTGTTAAATGGTTTAAATATGTCCTAGTTTACGATAGCTCCAACACTGATGCTGATTTTTCTTCTATTTGTTTAAAGCAGGAGCCAAGCAACATTTTATAACTAAAGAGCCAAAGTTTGTCAAAATTCAGAATGGGAGATCAACTAAGCCAGTGTGAGCACCCAGTTGCAAAACTGAAAATCTACAGTTCAGCAGTATTGATAATTGTTGTGTTGATTGGCGATCCATAAAAGTGTCTGGAACCTAAACACTGGTGGTTGCTAGTCACATATGAGATCTCACAATAAATAATAAATACAGGGGCACCCTGGACAATTATTTTAGTCCACTGGCATAAATTTGTGCATGGTGTGCCCATGGGTTACTGGCATCTGTTCACCTCTGTCATTTCCCTGTCTCTAATACATATCCAAGCAGCCCTTTAGTTCCGTAAAAACCATTGCCTGCCATTCTCTTCATATCTATGCGTTAAAGATTGTTCATTTTTTAAAGACAGTTGTATTTGGTTGTCTGCTGATCCAGGCTCTGGAGCCATAGGTTGCAGGATCCTCCTTGAAAGGGAGATCTGGCCAGCTAAAACCAGTCGGGCTTGCGATGTTACTGTTAATATCGATCTTCTGTCTGTGTGATCCTCTTGAGTGCAGCACAAATGTTTAAACAACTAAGAGCAGAACAAGCAGCAGCTGTATTGCTCTTCTATAGCTGGCCTAAGGGAAGAAAGCCAGGAGGACAACAATAAAAATGAGACAGATTCTCAGCGGGGGTTGGGAATGGGGGGTGGATCTAGCCCCGAGTACGCTGCTTGTGTCTGAAAGGCCCCTGTAGCTGATGACTGGCAGAACTGACATAATACTTCCTTTGGATCTTTACCATAGCTGTGAGAGCACCACTTTTCCATGAGTGGGAGGAAACATTGAAATGTTTCGACGTGGTGTAGTGGTTAAGAGCGGTGGACTCTGACCTGGAGAACCGGGTTTGATTCCCCGTCCCTCCACATGAGCGGCGGACTCTAGTCTGGTGAACTGGAGTTGTTTCCCCACTCCTACACGTGACGCCAGCTGGGTGACCTTGGGCTAGTCATACTCTCTCAGCCCCACCCACCCACCTCACAGGGTGTCTGTTGTGAGGAAGGTGATTGTAAGCCAGTTTGATTCATTCTTAAGTGGTTAGAGAAAGTCAGCATATAAAAACCAACTTCTCTTCCTCCACTTTATGAGCCATCCATGTGGGCTTTTCTAACTAAAGCAGCGCCTTTCAGCACCAGTTACCTGTTTACGGTTTGCTAAAGTACCATTCATAACCAGAGTTCTACATATTATCTTGTAGATAAGTGGGTCCCACATGGATGGACTAATATTTAAATTCCTCTCAGTAGTAGGCTTATGCATGGGAGGCTTTCATTTCTTTCATTTTTGCTGTTCCAAAAGGGACTGTTGTTATTGGGTTCTTTCATATGGCTTTGTTTGATTATTGTTTCTTCTGTTGTTGTTGTTTCCTTTTCATAATTCTATTGTGTTATTTACCGTTGTTTTCAATGGAAGACTCCTCCACCCCCAGATTTGTACCTTTATGGTTTTCCATCCAAATTGGGAAAACTTCTGGGGAGTTGTAGATCTCTCCTAGGACATACACTCCCAAATTTTAGACAGAAAAAAAGGTCCCCCTTTTTGCAGCAAAAAAGGTCCCCTCGTTTTGCAGCAATGAACGTCAGTGGGAGAACTGATAGGAGGACTCCAAACATGCATTAACACAGACAGCAGCGTTCAGTGAGGGAAACTGGCACAGTGACCACTTATTTATTTATCTATCTTTTAGATTTATATCCCGCTCCTCCCTCCCTACAGCGAGGCTCGCAGTGGGTAACAACAAATCAAATACATTTTAAAACAGAAACAAAATAGATTAAAGCCCATAAAATACAAATAAGAAGGACAGTAGCTTGAAGAACAGTAGCACAAGGAAGAGGTAGACTAACAAGGCAAAGGCATTTGGTGGCCAATGGAGGGCAAGGCATTTGGGCAGGCAGGCAGCAGGAGCAAGACCTTGAGGTAGATTTGCTTGGGAGAGGAAGAAGATTTGTAGAGCAGCAGGCAAGCAGGGGAGTGCAGGCTGCAAGGGGAAATTTGGCATAGCCAGGCAGGTGTTGAGAGGAGAGTGGAAGAGTACTACCCCATATCCTTCAGGACTTGAATACCTTACACGTGTATGGAATTCTAGGGGCTTCTGCTTGCAGTCAATCAAGAAAGCCCAGAGTCTCTCTCAGGTTGTGCCCTCACCAGGAAAACCAGTAGAGTCAGAGAGGCAAGACTGTAATAATGGAAAAAAAGAATGAAACAAAGAACAAAACAAAAGAAATCATTTTTTTAATGATAGGCTGTTTAGATGGGGAATTTGTTTCATTTCATACTAATTATGATGATTACAAAATAACCATTTCTGTAATTATTATAATTAATTCTAAAAAAATGCACAAGGCTACGAAACAGTGTATTTCAGTGCTTTTCAGGATGGAACCAAGCTGTTTTCCACTGCTAGGATTGATCCCAAATGTATGAAATAGGTAGCTAGATGCCAACTAGCAAGCATTTCTAGAAAATGAGCCCACATGCACATAAATATTGCCTTGTGATTGCGGGGCGGAAATGAAGCCTCTGGTATAACTGCCACAGAACCAGATGTGGGACCCTTCCTTCCATATTAAATAGAATAGCAATGTGTAAACCTCGCATTCAAACACCATTTCCCCTGAAGTCATGGCTTTCCTGAGATTACTTCTTGGAGATAGTTATCTGCTATCTGCAGTATTCACATTGGCTTCTTTTCAATTGTCCTATTTCCTTTCAGCCTTTAAAAGAATGGTTTATCTGCACAACCCAGAAGGGTGTTGTCTCAAAAAAGAAAATTGCAGGCTTTGTAAAGCAGAAATGCTTGGTGTGCATGCTGAAAGAACGAAACAATGCTGAGCCTTTAAATAAAACACAAACACCACAATGAATTTTTCACAGAGATGGTGTCGGAGTCCAGCAAGTTATGCTGTTACCTGGGATCTGCTAGTTGTCAGGTGGTAATTTTCTATCATATTTGAAGATATAGATGCTTATAAAATCAAATCTCTTTGCAATTATTGCTTTTCCCCCTCACCCCTGATTTTTGTAATAATATTATATTGGAAGGGAAATTTGTAGGGAGGTGCTGGGATTTGGAAATGGGAGAGGGACTTTAATATAACGGAAAGTCAGCCTTGGGAATCAGGAGACGGGGAAGCTCCCCCTCCTTGCCTTACCCCTGAGTTTTCATGTGCAACTATCAACCCGAATTGCAGGCAGTAAAAAGAAGATTAATCTTTGTGTTAGTATCGTATCGAGGTTTGTAGAGTTCACAGAAGTGCTTAAATGGGAATTGGCTGGGAAAGGCAGGTTCTAATTTCCCTCTTTAATTGGCTCTGTGTGGGATCGCCCTACGGGCAGTATACGCACTGAAGCAGCAATGTTGTCATTACTTTGTGTTTTGAAGGTCAGTGTGCAATGGATGGAAGAGCAGACTCTTTGGTGATGTCTGTGCACCTGCTTGCAAAATCTGGATATGCATTACTCTTGCGGCAGACCCTCAGTCAGCTTCAGAAATGGATCTGCCTGGACGTACGCCTTTTCCTTGTGTCAGAAGTCACTTCGCCAGTTAAGTATTACGAGACATCCCGCCAAAAGAGCTCCAGGTTCCCTGGAACATCCATTCTGCTTTTCTTGCATGAAGACTTGGGGGAGGAGCGGATTTTCCAAGTCCATGACGTTTTCCAGCACCCGCCGTGGCACCGTGTCAACCTGGAAAGCGCTCGTGGGAAGCCGTCCTGGCAGGCCCTTGGTAATCAGGAGTTCTATGGGCTAGATGAGCATCTGCCGGTGTGGGGAGTGCGACAAGTTCATTATGGCTCTGAAATTCTGCGCATCACACTCTACTGTAGCTTTGACAACTACGACGATGCGGTGAGGCTTTACGAGATGATCCTGCAGAAAGAAGCGACTGTGCAAAAAAGCAGCTTCTGTGCCTTTGTGCTGTACACAACCAAGAGCGTCGCAGTCCAGCTTTGCCTGAAGCAGCTGCCTCTAGGGCTGTCGGTCAATTTGAAGGAATCTTCGGTGTTGCAGTTCAAGGTGCATGAAATTGGGCAGCTGGTTCCCCTCCTGCCTAATCCCTGTGTTCCTATCAGCAGTACTAGGTGGCAAACGGAAGACTATGAAGGAAACAGGATCCTGCTTCAGGTATTATCCTGTGTATAAATAGTGGCCAAAATCAGTGTCAGTACTCCCGAGCAGCTTCCGCTCATTAAAATGGAGATCAAATAGAATTACAGAGGATACGTGCAACTATTATTACAAAAAGTATAGACTGTATAGTATATATTACCTGTGTAGACTAGTGAGTATTGTTGCTAGCCCATATTTAGAAGCTTATTCATAAATATCTGCTGTCTTATTTAAATATTTCTTTTACATTTATGTAACTGATGAGTTTGGAATATCTGGCATGCGTGCCCTTTTAACTAATGAGAGAAAGGAGTTATTAACAAGGAGTAATGGAAAGGAAGGCAATTTGAGCAAAGTGCCTGTGTCTACCCATCAATTTGATGGAGACATGTTATTGATCATTTCTGTCTAAGGATTGTCTGGTAGGAAAGTGAACTCCTCCAGTAAACGCTTCCACAACCAGCATATCGTAAGCTAGAAAGGACTTCAAGGATTTTTTTCTGAGAATGTCAGATATAAAGAGTCCAGTAGCACCTTAAAGACTAACAACATTTCTGGCAGGGTATGAGCTTTTGTGAGTCACAGCTCACTTCTTCAGATACAGCTAGAATGTGTCCCTCTATCCTTAAGTAGAGTGAATTAGGACACCCATTGGCAATAGCATGTAAGTGTCAAAAGCAAGTAAATGACATTACCAGGTGTGATTAGATTAGGTGTGATATGCAGAGGGGTAGTAGGCTGGAGAAATCAGCATTGGTAATGAGACAGGAATTCCAAGTCCCTATTCAATCCAGGAGAATGCATTGTCTTGAGATTCATTATTAGTTGTAATTCAGCAGTCTCTCTTTGTAAGAAATCCCTTTGTAAGAGAGCTTGGAGAGTTTGGAAATTTTGCTCGTCTTAAGGTGCTACTAGTCTCTTGCTCTTTTCTACTGCGACAGACAGACTAACACGGCTACCCATTGTGAAATATAAAGGGAACACCATAGTCACATATAGATATTTCTGACAAGGGGGAGGGTGAAGGGCATTTTGTCAGAATGGAGTTGCATCATTTTCACCAGTTTAAGATGACATCCAGTAAAGGCTGGTATACCTTCTGCTATATGCATCCTGTTTTCCCTAGTGGCCAACCAGATGCCAGCATGATGTAGTGGTTAAGAGCGGTGGTTTGTAGTGGTTTGGAGCGGTTGACTCTGATCTGGAGAACCGGGTTCGATTCCCCACTCTTCCACATGAAGCCAGCTGGGTGACCTTGGGCTGGTCACCGTCCTATTAAGAGCTCTCTCAGCTTCACCTACCTCACAGGGTGTCTGTTGTGGGGAGGGGAAGAGAAGGAGTTTGTAAGCCGGTTTGATTCTGACTTCAGTGGTAGAGAAAGTCGGCATATAAAAATCAACTCTTCTTCTTCTTCAAGAGCAGCATGTAGTCAATAGATTTCCCATGCTGTTATCCCTCCCCTTCCCGAAGCAACTGACACTCTGAGGCACACTTATTTACTTCATTTATAATCTGCTGTGCCCTCTGAGCACGGACATTTTGTTTTGTTGCTATGTAATAGCCATTGATCGATAGATCTAGATCAGCTTTGTTTCCATCTACCTTCCAAGTATTCATGTACTTTAGTATAACTACTAAAATTAATTTTAGCTTCTTCATAGCTACTTAGTCCCAACTATTAGAAGCTGAACAAATTCTTTAAAAAGTTCTAGAAATAGCCATGTGGCTACCAGTGGGAAATAATGCCCAAGAGGATGCTTTACAGAATGATGTAGGAATATGTAACCCATCAGGCTAGTAACCACTATGGCCTTACAGCAGGGGTGGGGAACCTTTTTTCTGCCAAGGGCCATTTGGATATTTATAACATCATTCGCGGGCCATACAAAATTGTCGTCTCTTCTGCTCCCAGCCCTCTTGTAGTACGGAGGAAATACGTTTCTCCATGGCCCGGGTGAGAGAGGGTTAATACAGTTTCTTGGGCGGTCCTAGCAGCTCCATAGCTAACAACTCTTCTGCAAGGGGGAAAAGGGTTCCTTTTCTCTGCAAAACAAACTCACATCTGCCTTGAATAGAGGCTATTCCTGACCACGGGAGGGGGCGGATCGCCAGTCTTAGATCCTTCTGAGCTAGAGATCTGCCATGACCCACAAAGGGCCAGGACAAATGATTTCGCTGGCCTTAAACGGCCCCCAGGCCTGACGTTCCCCACCCCTGCCTTACAGACTACTGAATCTCCAGAGGCAAGAGAGGCCCATGGTGGTGAGAAAGCAATCATCATTGTTGCTTGTTTGGTCTTGCTCAGGGATGGTAGAATTCCAGTTGCCTTTTTCTTACCTACTTATATCAGTCATTTATGACTGCTTAATCCTTTCATACATAAAGCAGTCTGGTCTACAGCCATAGATAGTGTTGATGGAAAATGTTGCTCATTGCTTGTCACGTCTACAGTGAGTCCTGTTACATAATTCAACCAAATGATGGTTGAACAACGTATGAATGACTTCAGCTTCATTAAACGACCCAGGTCTCTTTGATTGTTGGCAAGGCTTGTCTATCAGAGGGATGCATGAATAGAATATCTCTAAACTGAATCCAAAAGATATTAAAATAGTAGATCAACTAAATAAAAGGCTCATGGGTTTTTCTATATTTCCAGTTAATGTTACCATGCTAAATCCATAGACTATGAAACCGCCATTTTGTATTAAATACGGACCTATGTTCATAGCTCACTTTGGAGCTGATCAGTATGCACCTCCCCTTTTGTCATCTTTCCATTCATATGATGATAATGTATTATTCCTTGATGGGGGAGGTCAGTACATCATAATTCATTATTGATTAAAACCAATAAGGCAGGAAACACTTCCACTGAAATGTTTCAAGACATTGGAGAGAAATAGCTAAGAATCCCCTGAATGCTAGTTATAAATGTTGAGGGCATGTTCTATAGTAATGTATTAATGTTACTTCATTCTCTTTTTGCTTATGTTTGCTTGAATAATCCATACAATTGATTTGCAGAATTCAAATGATGCATGAGCTTTCACGGCTTGAATGGCTTCCTACGAGGAATATCAATTAAACGTTCTCTGTACACCCTTACATTATTCATTTGCAGATTATGGGCTTAGAGGCTCAGGTGAAGACACGATCACGTTACTGATGTCCAAGGCGCTGCTGACTTTTTTACTTTTTCTTTCTTAGGTTCAAACCAGCTCAAAACACAGTGGAAAGCAGGATTCACTTCCCAATTGCCTTAACGATGCAAGTGAGGAAAGGCTCCCCCACTACTCCAACCCCTCCCCATTAGCTGCGAGACGGATAAATGTGCAGCAAAAAAATCGAACTCTTCGAGCTGTGAAGAATAAAAACAAATCTACACGGAGTGGGATGTATGCTCCAGGAAGTCTTTGTGATCCCTCACAAAGCCACTCTAGCTCTTCATCCCAATCACTTTGTCCCACAGATTCTTCTCTGCAGGACCTAATACCTTCTTACATGAACTTGAGCACTCAGATAAGACTTTCTAGTAGTGAACTCTGGCATTGCAAGGAGGAAGAGACTAATGTTGATACAGGCTACAGAGTGGAACCTTCTAAACGTGATGGCTCTCCATTGAACAGGTTCTCAAGGGACTTGCAAGACGGTCTTCCGTCACCCCAGGAGCTATGTCGTTCGTTCCCTGGCACTGGCTCCAGAATCAGCTTACTCTCTGCAGATAGAAACCATCCATCATTACGTATTACCAAAATAAAGAATAAAGTATCGGGAGAGATGCAGTCAGGTTCTCATCTAGGAATATCAAGAGCAAGCCATGGGAATGAAAAGGAAGAGGATGAAGAATTTTTTATATGACTTTAAATACAAACTGATTTCTCAGTGCCTTATTTGTGAAATAATGGAGAGAGCAATCTGTATCCTGCACAAAGACCTTGTCCTTGTGTAGATACCCCAGCTGCCTATACTACCTTATTCTGTTAGTGCAAAAAGAAAGCTTAAGAGTAGTTTGCATAAGATTGCACTTTTAGTTGGTTTAGCATTAGTTATTCTCCATGAACATTATTCTCTCACGCAGTCCCAGTCTAAGCTCCTTGAAATCGATAGGAGAAACTTTGCACAGGATTGCACTGTTAAGAGTTATTTTAAGTGAGTTGTAAGAGAAAGCTCAAATGCCAGAGGATTATTGTGAAATAGCACAATATTATTGTGAAATAGCACAATATTGTGAAATATGTCTGTATTGGCAATCGAGTGCATTAAGTGCATCGCATGAGGCGTGGTTATAGAATAGTATTCCTGGTTATGGAATATTATCCTCACAGTGTTTGTGAGACTGTCCCTGAAGGCACAACTGCCTTCCTTCTACCTGCTTCCATCACTTGTTCTCAGCTGTGGCTGTGACTAACTGCTGCTGTGTCTGCAGGAGCATGCCTCTTCTGTCATCCTCTGCACATGCATGCCAGAAGTTTAATGCCGTACGTGCTCAGTGTCCATGTTTCTTTGTGTTTCTACTCTGGTTACTGAATTCCTGCCGGTTCAGCCATAGAGCTGTTTGTAACTTCTGGCTTAGCTGATGATACCGGATACCCAGAGCTCTGAGGAAATTGCTCACCAGAGTTCTTGTCAGTGACCTGCTCCTATCACTTAGAATCATAGAATTGGAAGGGGCCATACAGACCATCTAGTCCAACCCCCTGCTTAATGCAGGAGAAGCCCAGAGCATCCCTGACAAGTGCTTGTCCAGCCTCTGCTTAAAGGCTGCCAGTGAGGGGGTGTTCACCACCTCCCTAGGTAGCTGATTCCACTGTCGAACAACTCTTACTGTAAAAAACATTTCTCTTAATATCCAGCCAGTACCTTTCCTCCCACAATTTAAACCCATTATTGTGAGTCCTCTGCTGCCGACAGGAACAGCTGCCTGCCCTCCTCTAAGTGACAGCCCTTCAAATACTTAAAGAGAGCAATCATGTCCCCCCTCAACCTCCTCTTCTCCAGACTAAACATTCCCTACTCCCTCAGCCTTTCCTCATAGGGCTTGGTCTCCAGGCCCTTGATCATCCTCGTTGCTCTCCTCTGCACCCACTCCATTCTGTTCACATCCTTTTTGAGGTGAGGCTTCCCTAGTGTAAGGAGGTCAAGTTCTGGGAAAGCTGGGAATATCAAGCTGTGTAGTTCTATGGGGATGTGGCAAATGGCTCCATATGTGGGAATGGAAGTGTTCCATTAATTCGAATTGGTGAGTAGAAGTGAGACTGAGGTTTGGATTTGCACACTCCTCTCTTAGGATAGGTGCAAACACTGGCTTTATAACTGAAAATGGTCTATATCTGCTTTATAGACTCTCTGGTGGCAGGGCTAGGAAAGAGAACAACCAGAGTCCCCTGTAGTTCCTGGGGCACCATGACACTTGCCAGCACTTCTCTTAGCACCTGCCAAGTCTTTGTAGAAAGCGGGCAGGGCCAGGTGTGGCATTTTTGAGTTTCTGACATTTATGGAATAATGTTCACAGTGGCTCTATGTAAAGTACCCATGCAAATAATAGAGTGATATTCTAAAAACGCAGTGGCGTTTACTCCTGACTAAACACATTGGGCTACACAGCTGAAATGCTTGATGCACCTAACTGGAACTGCTACCAAAGTCATCAGATCTTCCCAGTTTTAGTGGATGGTTATAATTCAAGTTGAAGTTGATGACATCAGTACATCAAATTTTGGTTACTTTTATTTTATGCTCCTATTGAAATCTGTTCAGAATCTCATTACTGGCCCTTTCTTACATGCCCAAGGAAATGCTGATCGCCACTTTGGGGTCAGGAAGCAATTTTCCTCCAGGCCAGTTTGGCCAGGGATCCTTGTATGTATTTTTGCCATCTTCTGGGCATGGAGCAGAGGTCACTGGAGGTGTGGAGGGGAGGTAGTTGTGAATTTCCTGCATTGTGCACAGGGTTGGACTAGATGACCCTGCAGATCCCTTCCAACTTTATGATTATGTGACATAAGCAAGGAACTCTCACCAGCCATTCAGCACCAACTGTTGTTGTTACAGTAATAGTGTAGGTGCAAAATGCCTGGGCTCCTGAGAGAAGGGCCCATGTGAAGGCAACAGCCTAGAGAAGAAGCATTTCCCCCTTCTCCGTTTGCCTTAGTATGTTAGATGCCTGCAAAATGAAGACAGGTGCTGCCAAATGAGGGATTCTTAGCAAGCTCAATATGCATACCTATTTTGTGTGTATGCAAGAAATTGTTTTTAAACAATATATTAATTTTTAAAAGCATCCCATT
Organism: Euleptes europaea; assembly: GCF_029931775.1. Taxonomy (NCBI): domain Eukaryota; kingdom Metazoa; phylum Chordata; class Lepidosauria; order Squamata; family Sphaerodactylidae; genus Euleptes; species Euleptes europaea. The sequence goes on from NC_079316.1 coordinate 37,552,163, forward strand.
AAAGGGAGCTTCTGCCTGAAACGTTGAAGAGCTAGTATCAGTGTTATGCATAATCTCACTCCGACATTTTGTGGTTGGCTCCGCCTCACGTAGCAGATATTTTCTGGTCGCACCCTTCACCTTCTGAGAGTGTTCCAAAGATGCCCCCAGACTCAAAACGGTTGGTGGTGCCTGCCTTTGAGTTGCTGTTGGTTAGAGAAGCTGGTATTGAACAAGATGGGGGAAGGGTCGCTCTGTCAAGAAAACTGACAGTGGAGATCTGAGCATCAAGAGAATTGAGGTCATCTGCTCAGTTACACTATATCACTAGTATTGTTTTTACATCCTTCTCTGGCTGTGCCATGTTGTACAGAATACATATTGTTGTATGCCGTCCCTTCAAATGAAATGTATACTTCTGCATGCAGTATTCTTACAGCCCGATGAAAGAATTCCAGAAATAAACCATCCTTTATATTTACAAATTAAGGCTTTTTTTTTTTTTTACCATAGTGAGGATAGAACTGCATTTTATGAGCCAGTTTAGTGTAGTAGTTAGAGTAGAGCTTGCCCTAAAGCTAGTCATTCAGTCTTAGCCTAACCCACCTCACAGGGTTTTTCTGAGGATCAAATTAAGAATGTTGTAAGCAAGCCACTTTGAGTCGTCATCGAGTAGAAAAGTGGGTTATAAATGAAGTAAGTAAATAAATGTGATTATTTTTCTGTTGGGTTTTTGTGTGTGTGTGTGAAGCCCAGAATGCAGCTGTAGGGTTTTGACTTGAAGGAGGAAACCAGCGCTGAAATAAAAGCATCTTGGGTATGGCGATTTTTCAGAAGGCAAATGGCCTCTCTATTTTCCAGACCTTCACTTTAAATTTTCTGCAGTTGTATTCTGTCAGGAGGAAAAATAATCATGGAACACACACCTGACAAACCGAAACAGCCCTATTGAGACTTGCCACTAGCTTTACTGTTGTTATAGCTGCTGGCAGACAGTCTTGTAAAGCTGATGGTTTGCTAATAGACTGAGATGATCAGCTACAATTCTTGCAGTGAAAGCTAATGATGCCCTGAAAGGGCCATTTGCCTGCAGACATGAGGTGTGAGGCAAATACTTTGCACGTATTTGTGACAGGTCATGTTCTACTCTTTCTATATTCTAAAAATAGAGTTGCCAAATTAAAAAAAAATACTGGCTGTTGTTTACCAGATGATACTAACCTCAGTGCCATGAAATGCTTTAGCTGACCATTTCTATACGTTAAGCCTCTATTAAAAGGACAGAGCATTTTTCTCCAGGCTGATTGGCCACCCTAGTTACATTTGGAGTTTATGTGCTGCTTTTGCTGCTATTTGGTCAACATTTTTGAGACTAGGCAGCTAAGGCTCATAGCTTTTTTGGAAGTGCAAGCTCAATGGATTTCTTTCAACCCTGTATGCATGTCATGGCCCTCACTCAACCACCAAACTCAGCAACAACATGTCTTGGGGAAATAATAAATCCATGTTGCTCTTAAGAGTGATCTGGTACTATGTGAGCACTGGATTTGTGTTTGTAGTTTCATTTCATTCTCTGGAAGTCAATTGTCTAAATAGGTTGCCAACCTCCAGGTTCTAGCTGGAGATCTGCTATTACAACTGATCTCCAGCCGATAGAGATCAGTTCACCTGGAGAAAATGGCAGCTTTGGCAATTGGACTCTATGGCATTGAAGTCCCTCCCTTCCCCAAACCCCACCCTCCTCAGGCTCCGCCCCAAAAACCTCCCACCGGTAGCGAAGAGGGACCTGGTAACCTCATTGTATATCTATTTTACTAAATGGGACATGGTGGATACGTACCTGACTTCCAGTTGATCCCCCATCAGCAGTAAGTCACCTTCTAACCAACAGGCTGCTGCAAACTTAGTGTTCCGCTGCTGTTCGAGTTGCTTGTGACAATTCAAAGACATAGCTGATTGTGAATTTTGAACAAGGTAAATTCATCTGTCGCACATATTCACTGAGAAATTTGCAGCAGCCCTAGCCCGCCTTTCTCACAGAAATTCAAAGATTAGAAAATATGTTTTAAAAAAACTGATCAGATAGCATGCCACTTCAGTAAACGATGCAATAGGATTAGGAGTGCAGAATTTCAAAACAACATCAACAAAAAACCCTGTCTAAGGCATGCCATGCCATAATGCAGAAGTGTGTTACAGAGGTAGAAGACAATGCACTAATAGCAAGATAAAGACCTGGAGTTGTTGCTGGTTATGACCTTGAAAGCCCTTCGTGGCTTGGAATCCCTCATCTAAAAGTCTGTCTTTCCCCATATGGTCTTGTGAGCCAACGACAAGATTACCACTTGCTGGATGTTCCCTCATTAAAGGTGGCCCACCTGACATTGACAGAGGCCTGTGCTTTCTCTATGGTTGCTCCCACTTTACAGACCTGGCTCCTGAGGATGTGATGGGGTGCCATCCTTGGAAACTCTTAAGAGGCACTGAAGGCCATTTAATGTGCCAGTGCTTTTAATTGAGTGTAGGTTGCAAGAACTTTATTAAGTTGGGTGGAATTGAGGTTGTATTGTCTGATGGTTTCAGTTATATAGAGTAAGGTGCCTTGAGCCATAGGGAAAGGTGGGATACAATTTATTTTCATACGTATAAATACACAACAAGGAAACAGAGCTGAAAGATGGGTGGGGAACATTTCAAAATCTCAGTTGTGTGCATACATACAGCCGCCTAGACACCTGGCAAGTCAGAATGAAGGCTGTGTAGCAGAGATTCCATCAGGCGACTACATAGCTATGTTAAATGGGCATTCTAAGGGCCAAACTGGACGTGCTGGTTTTCAAAGGGTTGGCTCCCTACTCAGCAGCTTTGGAAAATTACTGTAAAAATAATAATAAAGGTGAGTCCAAACAGGCTCAATACCACCACAATGGGAGGAAGGGCTCCTGCCTCCCCCCTCCAGTCATTTTCCCATGCTGAAGCACTGCTGGGGAGAATTATTTTTCCATTATCAAAAATAGAGAAATACCCCATGTTTTGGCATGGGAAAATGGCTGAGGGGAGAGGCGGCAGCCCTTCCTCCCATTGTGGTGGTATTCCAAGTCCAAGTGGGTTTTCCTTTATTTTTAAACAGCCATGCCTTGCAGCTGCTGTGTGAAGGACACAACTTTTTGAGAACCAGCACGTCTAGTTTGGTCCTAAAAGCACTTGACCCAACAGCAGTGTCCGTCCTCAAGCTCTGAATACTACCTCTGTGGGGATGCTCTTGCATTCAAAGTTGGTCTACAGCGACAATATTACTCCCAGTGACAATAGCAGGAAAGAAAGGATAATTTTCAGGGTAATTTCAGAAATGAGCCTGTGCTTTTGTTTCTACATGGCCAATTAGTATTCAGAGCATTTCCCACATCTCTACTACCTATTGAGAAAATAACTCATGGAACATCTCTAAAACACTGGTTAAATGTTTATCTCTTTTTGTGATTTCCAGCACTGAGGCGGTCTTTCCTTTTTTTTTTCCTGGATCTGTTTAGAAAGAGCACTGCAAAGGAATAATGAGCTGTAAGAACCACCAAGAATGCAAAAATACTGCTGCGATTGTAAGCGAGCAGGAAACTGCATGGCAGCCTAGCAGAGAGTATGCCATTTTGTTGAGCTAGAAGGATAGAGTAGGCAGAAGGGGAAAAGAAACCTTACGGGTGCTGCCAGCACCGCTGTGTGTTTTAAATTAGGCCTGAGGATACAATAACATCTTTTGTCTAGCCTGAAAGTAGCAACGCAGCATTTAAAAAGAGGAGGGAGGGGGCTTTGGGCAACTAGTTGCCAAGGAGCAAGAGCAGCATTCCATAGAATCCAGGAGACAAAGTAGAAAAAGTGCTTTGGGATTTCTGCCTAGTATGCCTTGGCTCCAGGCTGCTGAAGAATAAGATTGCGGTCTGAGTCAGTCCCTGCAAAGCTCTGTTAAAGGGGAGAGATCTCAGAGATAGAATGGAGCTGTTGCATTGAAGGAACATTGGCGTAGAACCTTGATGCAAATATTGGAGATGTACAGGAATGCAGTTCCCTGTCTCCCTATGTAATGTCTTAGGCATTCAGTCAATGCTCAGTAGCTCGTTCAGTGGTTTCCCATGAATGCAAACTATTCCAGATGCCGTATTAAAATTCATTTAGATGTACACAGGTTGGTCTTCAAGCTTTCCAGACCTGGAACCCACCTTCAATCCCAAATGGTAGCATGCTAGTGAAAATACAGACTTGATCAGAAAAGTTCCTAAGCTGTTTGTATATGGAAAGCAGAAATGTTTTGGGCACGACATGTATATCTGGAGATGTTATTTAAAGCAGGAAGATACTGCACAGTTCAGAAATAAGGCTTCAGTTCTGTGCATTCTTACTTGGGAGTAAATCCAATACTGAGCACAGTGTGGCTAACTTCCGACAACACATTCACAAGACTGTAGTCTCCCTCAGAATCTATTTTCAGTTAAACGTTTTTCCAAGACCTTATGGTTTTACAGAACATATACAAGTAGACAGTATCTCCTGGTGGCTCCAGGTCATTTTTGCCGTGATTCTCAGTGCACAAGGACACACTTTTTAAATTAGCCATGGAAGCACCTCCATGTAAAACCATTACAGGGGCATTACATAATCCATGCAGTTTTATCTCTGAACAAGACGGTAGAAAGCTTAGATCCTATTTCCAGCTGTCTTTGCTTAAAACTATTGTCTCCACATAACGTGCAGGTGTTTCTGGAACAGGCATTTTGGAGCAGTCCATGAGTTCTGTTAAATCAGAAGTGGCCCTTAAAATCTAAAAGGCCTGTAAGCATGCAGGCCTTCTGCCAGTCCACATTCTTTCCTGGATTCGGCTCTCTCCAGCACCAGCAAGCCATGAGCTGGGGTCTCTCCAAAGCGTTCTGAATCTTGAAAAATCCTAAATATTGCAGTCCAGAGTGTATGGATCACTGTCAGCTGTTGACGGGTTAGCAAAGTAGGATGAAACTGAATAGTGTAACTGTCCCCAGTACGCTAACTATCCCCAGTATGGTTGCCAACCTCCAGGTGGGGCCTGAAAATCTCCCAGAATCACACCTGATCTCTAGACTACAGAGATCAGTTCCCCAGGAGAAAATGGCAGCTTTGGTGATGGATTCTATGGCATTATGCTTTGGAAGGGGGGGGGGATGTTCTGTCCCTTTTAAGTGGCTTAATTATTATAATAAAGTGCTGTCAAGTTGCAACCAACTCATGGCAACCCCTTATGGTTTTCAAGGCAAGAGACAAATAGAGGTGGTTTACCATTGCCTCCCTCTGTAGCAATCATGGACTTTTGGGGTGGTCTCCCTTCCTTTTGAGTACCCAGCTTGCTGGGGATAAAGGGTAGATGACTGGGGAAGGCACTGGCAAACAAACAAAGTCTGCCTAGAAAACGTCGGGATGTGATGTCACCCCATGGATCAGGAATGACCCGATGCTTGCACAGGGGACCTTTACCCTTCCTTTTGGGAGGGGCTGTGGCTCAGTGGTAGAGCATCTGCTTGGCATGCAGAAGGTCCCAGGTTCAATCCCCAGCATCTCCAGTTAAAGGGACTAGGCGAGTAGGTGACGTGAAAGACCTCTGCCTGAGACCCTGGAGAGTGCTGCCGATTTGAGTAGACAATACTTACTTCGATGTACCAAGGGTCTGATTCAGTTTAAGACAGCTTCATATGTTCATATGTTCTAATTACTAGCCAGGGCCAACCTTGTTTAACTTCAGAGATCTGACTAGATCAGGCTAGTTTTCTTACTGAAATAGCCTTTTAAGCAAAGTAATTCACCTCCTATGCATTAACATTGTAAGTATCCCCATCTCGTGGTCAGAAGTGGCATTTTCTCCTGAACACTTTTGCAGACTTTGGGCTGGGAGGGGGTGGGGATCTGATTATGACCAAAAAAGAGACATTAAGCAGTTTCAAGACAGCATGGGTGTTTACGCTGGCACCATCTTTTAAACGGTGTGCCTGTTTAGCTAGTTAGCACCGAAACTGTGCAATTGGAATGGAATGGGTGATTGCATGGTTGCTCTGAACAGAAAGTAATGCTAAGTTAAAGCAGAACAGTCCTTGTTTTGTTCACTTGGACTGTTTCACTGAGTTCATCCCAAACTTCTTTTCAGATAATCTCAGAAATACCCAGCTTCTTCCCACAAAACCTTGATATTTTCAATCTTTTCTCCATTTTTATGCTACACTGTAAAGGACACAGTATCTAGATCTTCTGACATGCAGCCTAGCTTCAAAAAAACAAGCTGCTGGGGAAAGCATGTATTTACATCCCTGGCCAGAAATTACACTGCTTTGAACTTGGGGAGAGAAAGATACAGGCCAGATGCAGACATGTGAGCTAATGTGGCACGGTGGTTAGTGCAGGACTAGTATTTAGAGTCAGGACCAAATTGCCACTTTGTCATGATGCTTCCTGGATGACTTGGGCCAGTCACCCTCTCTCAGCCTAGCCTCCCTCACAGGGTTATTGTGAAGATAGGGTTGCCAGATAGGGTTGCCAACCTCCAGGTAATAGCTTGAGATCTCCTGTTATTACAACTGTTCTCCAGCTGACAGAGATCAGATCACCTGGAGAAAATGGCCGCTTTGGCCACTGGACTCTATGGCATTGAAGTCTCTCCCCTCTCCAAACCCCACCCTCAGGCTCCATCCCAAAAACCTCCCACCAGTGGCAAAGAGGGACCTGGCAACCCTATCTCCAGGTGAACTGATCTCTATCTGCTGCAGAGCAGGTGTAATCGCAGGAGATCTCCAGCTAGTACCTGGAGGTTGGCAACGCTAAGTGGGCAGCATGTGCAGCCAGGGGCACAGCGGACTGAGTTCTTGCAAACCAGCAAGCAGGGAAAGGGCAAGAGGGGTGGCAGGGTGTGTGGGGGGGAGGGGAGGCAGCAGCGGAACCTGCAGAATAGGGTTGCCAACCTCCAGGTATTAGCTGGAGAGATCCTGCTATTACAACTGACCTCCAGCAGATAGAGATCTGGCTGCTTTGGCAACTGGACTCTATGGCATTGACGTCTTTCCCCTCCCCAAACCCCACCCTCCTTAGGCACCTCCCTAGAAACCTTCCGCCGGTGGCAAAGAGGGACCTGGCAACCCTACTGCAGAAGTCCTGGGCCCCAGCAGCTGGCCCACCTCAGGGCATGCTGATGCCTGTCCTGATAAAGAAGCAAGTTATTTGTATACATAAAAATAAATAGTCATCTATTTTAAACGTGGTTTAGACTGTAAGTTTGCAGGCAGAGATTGTTATGAATTTTTATCTGTTGTAAATTGCTATGCATGGATTAGGCACTCTAGAAATAAGAGATGATGGTGGCTTCTGTAAGTATTTTGCTACAGCTGTGGTGCCCCCCCCCCCCCACATTTTGGAGGTAAGTAGGGAACTAAGCCCACTCAGACATTGGGGGTTACTGTATTATGTATTCCAGCGATGTATTAAGAGTTTGAAAATGTTATAAAAAATACTGTTCGCACTTTGTTTGGCCCCTTTAGCTGTGAAGACATCTTCCAACCATTTATTAGCCGTTGCATCCAAAAACCCTTTTAAAGCGATGTTTTTTATAACATTTTCAAACTCTTAATACATTGCTGGGAATACATAATGCGGTAACCCCCATTGTTAAACATTCTGTAGAGAGAGAAAAAGTTTTCACACAAATGAAGAAAGGCTTTCTGTAAAATTATAAAGTGTGTCTCATTCAGAGACATGAAAGATGAAAAATAGCCAGTCAGCTGCCTGTATTTATTCTGCAGCCACCTTGATTGTCTACCGTGTGGGTACAGATCTGACCAGTAGAGGGGGCTGTGGCCTAAACTTCTGCTTCACAGTAGAGGAAGCAGCCCAACACACCAGATAGACTGAATCCTTGGTTTGGTCAATGTGCGTGTTCTCACTGTGGCATGTGACAGCCCTGACAACCCTCCGGTGACTCTGCCTTGAGCACTGCTAACATGCAGGCGCATTGCTTTCCCTAGCAAAAAGGAGTAGCCCTAGGATTGCCAACCTCCAGGTACGAGCTGGAGATCTCCAGCTATTACAACTGATCTCCACCTGATAGAGATCAGTTCCCCTGGAGAAAACGGCCGCTTTGGCAATTGGACACTATGGCATTGAAGTCCCTCCCCAAACCCCGCCTTCCTAAGGCTTCGCCCCCCAAATCTCCCGCCGGTGGCAAAGAGGGACCTGGCAACTCTATGCCCTGTTCTACATAAGCAAATACTTAGTAACGAAATGCAGAATGTATTGCATTACTACATATATGTCTGTGTGGAATGCAATATTCCAGACTAATAATGCAGAATGAAAATGATTTCCATCCTGTGGCCCACAGAATCATTGGAAGCAGGGTTGCCAGCTCTGGGTTGGGAAATACTTGGAGATTTTGGGGGTGGAGTCTGAGGAGGGCGGGGTTTGGAGAGGGGAGGGACTTCAATGCCATAGAGTCCAACTGCCAAAGTGGCCATTTTCTCCAGGTGAACTGATCTCTATCGGCTGGAGATCAGTTGTAATAGCAGGAGATCTCCAGCTAGTGCCTGGAGGTTGGCAACCCTACAGATGGATCTAAATAGGCCCGAACTAATTTAAGCACATTAATATTAATCCAGTTAACCGATATTCATATCCCAATCTCTCGGGGGGGGGGGGAATGCCTAACACAACTGAAGTTCAGTGCAATGTGTTCTACTCATGTGCCCCCTTCCCTTTAGAAAACCCACAGGAGCCTGGCTGCTCCTCCCTTTGGGTACTGCATTCTCCGGGGCTGCCTGCGGCTTCGACCGCTGCTTGAGGTCTCTTTCCAGCATCGTCTGCAGTCGCCTCTCCCCTTTCGTCCCATGAGGCCAATCCAGGCGGTAAAGGGCAAAGTTTGTGGTTACAGGCAGCTCTGAATCAGCGTCTTGCATCATGTAATTTCATAACTAAAACTGGGTCTTGCCAAAATGACAGGTCAATCCCAGGCAATCCGCTGGCACCGGCGGTTGCTGAAGTGCATCACGTGGGAGCAGGCAGGGGATGGCTTTCAGCCTAATAGGAGCGCTGGGAACATTTTATCTTCTTTACAGTGTGTCAAAGAAATTAAAACAACTTGTTTCCTGTTCTAGCATTCATTCCCTCCCCTCCCACCTCTCATCTCCTTGGCACTCTTCTCCCTCCTCCCCGTTTCCAGGAACTGTGCTCTATTTCCCCCCCCTTTTTTTGGTGGGATTTTGTTTTTCATCCTGTTCCATGGAAGAAAGATCAAAATGTTTAACTTAGAAAAAAAATGCAGATAACTGCCTACCTTTTTGCCAAAATTCCTTTTCACTGAAAACTCCATCATCGCTTAAATGTAAAATGTCAGTCTTCGCTTTTATTTCAAGAGAGCTTTTGACGAACACATTGGCCAAATCTGGGAAGCGGCAAATGGCAAATATGGGTAGATTTGTGAAAATGATATTTAGTAACAACATGTATCTTGTCAGTGGTGCAAAGATCTGTTTTTTGGTTGGTTGTTTGCCTAGGGACAACTCAGTAATGGCTCTGCTCTTTAACAGTAGTGAGATGATATGTATTTATTTACTGCATTTATACCCGGCCTTTCTCGCAAAGTGGCTGACATTGTTCTCTTCCTCATTTTATCTTCACGTCAACCCTGGGAGGTAGGTTAGGCTAAGAGTGTGTGACAGGCTCAAGGTCACCCAACAAACTGCCATGGAAGAGTGGCATGCGAACCCGGGTTTCCGCAGATCCTAGTTCGGCACTTGAACCACTCTACCACGCCGGCTCTCAGCCAGTTATCAACCATACTTTTCGCGAGGCATGTAATTCTATCACACTTATGGGCCATTCCTCTTCTATGAAGTCAATGGAAACTCCTGCTCACATGGCTTTCTGAGCATGGCTCAGAGCCATTCAGAGCACTAAAACAGGATAAATATCTTTTCTGATTTTTGTTTTCTTTCCCTCTGTAATATGAGCTTGCCCATAACGCAGCTTATTATCAAGGTCAGGATTGTCCACACTGACAGACAGTGTCTCTCCATGCTTTCAGTGGAGGTCTTTCGCATCACCTGCTACCTGATCCTTTTAAGTGGAGGTGGTAAGGGTTGAACCTGGGACCTTTTGAGGGCAAATCAGAGGCTCTACCACTGAGCCACACAGCTGGGCTCCACTAATAGAGCTGGGTGAGTCTGGCCATTTTCTAAAAGATAGTTTCAGGAGGATAGCCGTGTTGATCTGCAGTGGAAGAGCTAGGTTTAAGTCCAGTAGCACTTTAGAGACCAACAAGATTTTTGGGGTATACGCTTTTTAGAGTCAAAGCTCTCTTTGTCAGATACAAGACGTAGACTAGTGCAAGCATGTTTGCCCCATGGCAGCTAGAGCAACTTTGTAAGCCCCGGCAACACTTTGATTGCTACCAGTTAGCAGTCCTTGGAAATTCTGGTCTATATACTATTGCTTCAGGAGGATGGGTCAGAGTTGAAGGGAAAGCAGCAGTATTCTTCCCAGGGTCCAACATGTTCATTGGTAGGGTTGCCAGCCTCCAGGTACTAGCTGGAGATCTCCCGCTATTACAACTGATCTACAGCCGATAGAGATCAGTGCACCTGGAGAAAATTGCCACTTTGGCAATTGGACACTATGGCATTTAAGAGGGGAGTGGACATGTTCATGGAGGAGAGGGGTATTCATGGCTGTTAGTTAGAATGGATACTAGTCATGCTGTATACCTATTCTCTCTAGTATCAGAGGAGCATGCCTATTATTTTGGGTGCGGTGGAACACAGGCAGGATGGTGATGCTGCACTCATCTTGTTAGTGGCTTCCTAGAGGCACCTGGTTGGCCACTGTGTGAACAGACTGCTGGACTTGATGGGCCTTGGTCTGATCCAGCATGGCTTTTCTTAAGTTCTTATGTTCATTGAAGCCCCTCTCCTCCCCAAACCCCACCCTTCTCAGACTCTGCTCAAAGAATTTGCGGGTATTTCCCAACCCGGAGCTGGCCACACTACTCACTGGGCTTCCCTGACCTGGCTTGCTCTAAATACTGTCAGGCCAAGCCTTGGCCACAGCTTGCTTGGCTTTTTCTGACTGGTTCTTTATTCCACCTTTGTCTGTCTGCCTTCCTCCTGTCTCCATGCATCTCACTCCCAGCTTCCTCAGCTTTGGCCAGCTGAAGTCATGGTTTGTGGCATCCATATTATGCGACAGTTCATCCTGCTGGCAAACTGTTCTGGAGCTCATGGACACCCCCCCCCCCCGGAAATACCCCGTATTTGCTTGTGCTTAGTCCAAATGTACTTGGCTGCCTATGGCCCAGTGTTGAAAACAGGATTGAACTCGAGGAGGCCACGTTAGATTGGTGATGAAAACTTCCCGAAAGGCAACAAAATCTCAAAACGTTTAATCCTGATCAGGCGTCAGTCTGCTCCCAAACCAGCGAGTTACCAGTCAAAGGCACCTTTCCCCCTTTCCCTGTCAGTAGTGAACCTAGCACAGCCCGTCAGAATCGATTCCGGATGTGGGAATTAAATATAAACCAAGTCGGTCAAAGTGAACTTTCATACCAAGAGGCAACATATGGTAGCTGTGAACAATTAACAACCGAATGAGCTCATATTTCAGGGTGGGGACAGTTTAGTTCTCCGCCAGGACCTCACTGACTCAGATAAGCACAGAGAAATTCCAGTGGAGTCGTATCACCACAGTTTTTGAAAGGCTGTCTAGACAAGGCTAATATTCGGATATCAAAACCTGTCTATATATTTTTTTTCTCTCTTTCAGGTTGAGTAGACCCTCTCATACACATGAATACATCCTTCCATTGCCGTAAACAGCAAGCGTCTTGTTATTATAGAGCATTATAAACCATGGAGGCTTTTTGCTGCTATAGTAACCGGCTTCTTCCATTTTTCCTTTCCCAGAAATATTCTTTTCTGGAATTCAAGTACAGCAACATGTTTTAGGTCTAGGGTTGAAATTGGCCATTATTTTAAGCCAGATTCTCTCTGTTAGGTCCTCTGAAAACTGGTGATCCTTCCCTGTGACCAGGGAAAGAAATAAGATACCAGAGATCAGATGATCCAAATCCCTAGCAAGGGCACCACTTTTAGCGACAATGTAAAAAAGCACATGCAGTTATTGATTATGTATAGCAAGATGAGTGATTTGAAGGATTGGGAGGGAAACAACTTTCCCCCTGAAGACCCACCCCCAGTTTTTCCAATGGAAATAGCAGAAATTGTAGGAAGTACTGACCAACACCTCCTATGAAATGTTTTCACTTTGGAAATGAATGAAATCCTTTTAAAGAAAAGGTCTACTCACTCATAGGGCTGGATTCATCACCGTGTTTCTGTGGGCATGAGGACTTGCAACTGTGGAATGCAACTTTCTCACCTCACCCCACTCCTGCAGGATCCAGAATTTCCCCACTGAAATCTTGCTCATGGGGTGCCTTTCGGGGGGATTTTGAGCTGCCCCGGGGAGGGGGGAACTAAGAAAGTTAAGTTATGTGAGCAGAAGTCCTTGTGTGTTTGGGAACCCTGCGCTGGATCCAGCCCAAGACAGTTGCATGAAAACAAAGGCATTTCTGCTTTAAAAATCCATAAACATGCCAAATGGTACAATTTTATATGCTGAGTTATAAATGATGCATTTTATGTTGTTAAAGCAGTAAAGTAAGTTCAGGTTTGATAAGAAAGTAAGGCTTGCATACATTTCAATTTTTTTTATTATGGTGGTAACAAATACAAAAACAATCCAAAACCCCACACTAACATGAAAATGCAGAGAAATATCACTAAATTATACAGCAATCTACATACTTTAAATAAATAGACCCAAGACAACAATCCAAACTACAATACATCAACTTTACATTGCTTCTTTAGCTATAATCTACACATACCCCAATGCCTCCAGTTTAACATTGTCCTCTAGTTTAATCTTATTCCAGTGAACAATAAGCGGTTTCCATCTTTGAATGAACAAAATTGTTGCATGAGGGTCCTTGTCCCCTTCATTGTTTATACATCATAATTTGATCCATCAGCATATTACACCCTACATTTCATTTTTTCTCAGTTTGTTTTTAAAGACACCTCCCCACCATGACTTCCACATTTCTGGACATTTTATGTCTCTAAGCAAGATGGTTAACTGATGGCTTATGAACTGTATCTTGCACTTTGGGGCTGGCTCCCACCTTTCCTTGTGCCATGGAATAAGCTTTCAAACAGGAATCTGTCCCAGAGGGAAGTCATAGTCAATCTCCCAGTGCCTGCTGGACACACACCTGCTAGCAGGATTGACAACCTCCAGGTGGTGGCTGGAGATCTCTTGCTATTACAACTGATCTCCAGGCAACAGAGATAAGTTCCCCTGGAGAAAATGGCCACTTTGGCAATTGGACTCTATGGCATTGAAGCCCCTCCCTTCTCCAAATCCCACCTTCCTCAAGCTCCACCTCCAAAATCTTCAGATATTTCCCAACGCAGAGCTGGCAACCCTAGTTTGGGGGCCTGTGCAGGTATGAATAGAGATCTCTCAAAAGTGTCTCTATTTTTATCAGTGCAATATAAGTGGATATAGTACTCAGCCTTTTCATTTTCTTTGTTACCTGTCTTTTGTTTAACTCAGCCTTTTGTTCCTGCTAGCCACAGCTGTGAAGCTGCATTTTTTCAGATAATTCAAGTGTAATCTCCCCCCACCCACCCCCTACAGACCAGGACACACACTTTGAAACAACAAAGAGACCTGTGACAAACAAATTTATTGAAGCACAAACTTTCATATGTTGCACATATGTGGATAGGTACATATAACCTGAGTACAGAGATAAGATGGCTAGGGAGGGGAACTACAAAATAAGGCCCAATGGTCAAACAGTGTGAGAATCCGCACCCTACCCCCAACACACACACACCAGTATTATTTATTTATTTAGGATATTTCTGTGCCACCTCTTCAGAGTCCTGCTCAAGATGGCTTGAAGTGAAAACCATATCACAATATTTTAAACAAGCCACTGGCCATAAGCAACATAAAAATGATCCATAAAGCAGAAGCAGACCATTAAAAAATGGATAAATTGAAACCCCTAATTAAAAACCTGGGTAAAAAGATGTGTTTTAGCCTGGTGCCTAAAAGAAAGTAAAGTAGACACCAGGCAAGCCTCAAGGGGGAAGTTGTTCCTAAGGCAAGGGGCCACCACAGAAAATGCCCTGTCTCTAGTAGTCACCACCTCTCTTCTGAAGGTAGGGGCACAGAGAGTAGGGCTTTATCAGCAGATCTTAACTGGCAGGCTGCATAGTATGGGAGCACACAGTCCTTCAGCTACAAATACCTAGAGCAGTGATGGCGAACCTTTTAGAGAGCGAGTGCCCAAACTGCAACCCAAAACCCACTTATTTATCGCAAAGTGCCAACATGGCAATTTAACCTGAATACTGAGGTTTCCTCCCAGCTCGGCAAGGGGGGGGCGCAGGGAGTCCAGGGAAGGGGGGGAGCGCGGAGCCCTTCAAAGCCCCCGCCGCCCAGAGTCCAGGGAAGGGGGGGAGGCTTTGAAGGGCTCCACGCTGCCTGCAGAGCCCCGCGCGTGCCCACAGAGAGGACTCGGCGTTAAAATAGCTTTAGGCATGTTTAATACAGTATTGAATCTCACAGTATATTTGGTTGGTCCTTAATACAGAAGCATGTCAACACATGCAGCAACATTTATAATCTAGAGAAGGTATAAAGGAGAAGGAATACATTTTGTGCTTAGACACCCACAAGGGAATTTATTTATCCACAACGTGTCTGGTCACATGACCTAAAAGGTGAAAGAGTGAGAAGTGCACAATGGCATGTATCCTACCACTTCACTAAGCAAAGTTTGGAGCCAGTGTGGTATGATGGTGAAGAGCGGTGGTTTGGAGCAGTGGACTCTGATCTGGAGAACCAGGTTTGATTCCCCACTCCTCCACATGAGCGGCGGAGGCTAATTTGGTGAGCTGGATTTGTTTCCCCACTACTACGCATGAAGCCAGCTGCGTGACCTTGGACTAGTCACACTCTCTCAGCCCCACCTACCTCACAGGGTGTCTGTTGTGGGGAGGGGAAGGGAAGGTGATAGTAAGCTGGTTTGATTCTTCCTTAAGTGGTAGAGAAAGTTGGCATATAAAAACCAACTCCTCCTCCTCCTCCTCCTCCTCCTCCTCCTCCTCCTCTACTTTCCTCCAACTTAACTGGTTCTTCCAGTGGAAGAGACACCTAAGACACTGGAATGTCCTCCAGCCTAAGGCAGAATACACACCAGTTGTCCTCTATGCCATCATCCTGAACGGCTCAAGATGAGCCTCGCTGGCTACAGTGTTTTAAATGGCTAGCAGCTGTGCACCAGATGGTTCACGCACATACATTTACAGAGATGTACACTAAATTCAAGATACACCCATGTTCCACTCAGATATGCAGTGCAACCCTAGGAACACTTTCCTTGAAGTGCACCTCACTGAATAGGATTCTGAATAGACCTGCTTAGGATTGCACCTTTAACTTCTGGAACTTTAGGAAGGACTGAAATCTAAATAACAGCAACAGTTGTGTGTGTATAATGTGTATGTGGGGGGGGGGGAAGAGAAAATTAAAGCCATCCCCCAAATCTCCCAAGGGGCAAAAAAATAGAGACAAGTCCTAGAAAACAGGGACAGTTGAGAGTGTATGGCAGCCCGAAAATGGGAAAGAAAATAAGCGTATAGTAATTAAAGTCAGAGATGATTCAGGCAGAATCAAGATGTGCCTATTTTAGTAACATACAGGCAAAATGTTCATGTTTGGCAACTAAGCTGAATTTCAGAGAAGGAAGATGTCAGAGATAAAATTAAGATATGAATGACTTCTTGCATGATGGTGATATCTAGAAATGATGGAGAAATCAAGGAGGAAAATATATTGAGTATAAGGCAGATATCTCAGTATTCCATCCGTGGAGAGAGATAGACACAAAAGTACATCACTAGTTGGCTGCATTTTTAAAGAGAGCCTGCGAAAAAAACCATTTTACATTCTCATTCCATTCCATAATACATGCATTTTGTGGGTAAACATTAGATTACAGTGCTTAATAATAACTAAAGCTAGGAAATTCTCTGACCTAAGGATGAAACTCTGTACTTGACCAGCGTTTATTGCGTGCATATTCTTAATTGTAGAGATGTTTTCTTCATAATTGATTCGCTTACAGATTCATGGATGGATCACATCAATGGCACCGGAGGACATGAAAGACATTGCTCTTATTTTACTGTTAAACTCCAGTCTAGTTTGTTCAAAACAATGTGAGCTTTGTCACTGATTTACGTACAACCCCCAAAACTGTACAGCCCTTAACTTACCTATACAGCACACAAGAAAGCTGTATGTTTTCCCTCACCTGCCTGGGAAAGGCTTTTAGTAGGAAAACTGAGTGGGGAAAGAATTAAGAAGCACCCATACGCACCCACCAGTTTCCCACTTCAATTTGCTGGTTCTGTGGCTGCATTTTATTTTTTTAAAAGAAGAGGTTGAGGAAGAACTACATGTAATGGTGTGTCCTGTGTAGCTTGCCCCTAATTGGAGCATAAACAGGAGGTTACTCACATTTTTGTTTAATTTTTTTGTCTTCCTAATCCAGCTTTGGGACGAAGAATGCTATGGTATACCCTGTTCTTGTCAGATCTCAGAAGCTAAACAGGGTTGGGACTTGGATGGAAGACTATCAGGGAAGACTTCAGAGGAAAGCAATGGCAAAAACATCTCTCTCACCTTGAAAGCCCCTTACTTGGGTTGCGGTAAATTGGTGGCAACTTGATTGCACTTACATACATGACCCCTATTTCACTGCTTCTTTTACAATGCTGGTTTTATTTATTTGCTGATTTCGTGTATTATTCCAGCTGGTCTGATGGCTCTGTTATCTTGTCTGTCTCGTCTTCCGTTTCTGTTTTATACTCTGTGATGCCTTACTGGAAGTAACCTTGGGAATCTTTTTTTAAGGGTGAGGGTAGAAAGATACCAATTGTTTAAATAAATTTTAAAAAATAAATGTCTTGGGCTGTAGATCGAAGTGCTGGACCAAATATTTATGACTGGGCTGCCAAGTGGATAATTCCTGACAGTATAATTGCCTCCACAGAAACTTTGCTGAAAGGATCTGTTGCTTGTTACTCGCAGTATTTCTGGGGATATATAAGCAGATAAACCCGATGGAAGCAATAAATAATGTCTATAAAGAGATTTGTATGCAGTAAACTGTAAGTCTCCCTGTTTCACAAGAAACAACAACTGTTGTAGATCAGTATCATAAAATCTCCTCCCAGCAGACTGCCATTGACATTGACAATGGCCAGATGTTTAGTTTTAAAAAGTTCATTTCTCCCTAAAATTAACCTTTACTCTACAGCCCAGCTGCTTCCTGTTTCAAATATATGTCCAAAGCACACTCTATTTTCTTGGCAACATAATTAGGCTCTTAGACAGATTTAAAAGTGTTAATGTTCCCACTGAATGGGAAAAAAGGGCTTGTCACATGGATGTCTCCATGCTGTGATGACTGTACACAAGAGAGCTTTATTTCATGCATTGACAAACCTAACTGCACCCTTTAAACCAAACACAGATGTGGTGAGTTCGGGGGATCTTGGCCAGCACAATGACAGTGAGCAGTAGGGCAAGGCTAAATGCAAGGATCTTCTCATCCTCTTAGTGGTCAGGGTGGCCAAGAACTGACATGTTAATGGGGACCGTTCTGTATTATTTTTCACTCAATCATGTGACTCAGCTAACTCTCCTTCCTTGGTGACGACTGGCTCCAGGATGTCATGACGCCCTTAAATTTCTGCTTAACTACTGTTTAGTGGAAGGGCAGTAAACATTAGAGGGCCTCGGCACAAATGCAAAGAGGCTGGAGACAGACATAACAAAGGAAAGTGGTTTTAAGCGTCATTGCTTGGGCCCAATCTTCACCCATTTCTTTTCTCCCACTGTTGTCCCTGGTCAAACATGCCTCTCAGCCCTTTAAAATCTGTTAACCAAACATGGAAGTGAGATGCCAGTCCATACCATAGGAAGGGTCTCTTCTTCGAAACTTAGGGTTGCCAACCTCCAGGTATTAGCTGGAGATCTTCTGCTATTACAACTGATCACCAGCTGATACAGATCAGTTCACCTGGAGAAAATAGCCGCTTTGGCAATTGGACTTTACAGCATTGAAGCCCCTCCCTCCCCAAACCCCACCCTCCTCAGGCTTCACCCCAAAAACCTCCCGCTGGTGGCAAAGAGGGACCTGGAAACCCTGTCAAAATTGCATTCAACTGTCTAAAGAAACTACCGACTGGCTCCAACCTGTATAAAACTCTAGTTCTTTCGGTTCTGTTTCTTCTCTTTTTTTGTTTGTTATGAAAATGTAATGTAAATGTATGAAAATGTTATGTAAATGGGCACTAGTGTTCCCAATGGTTTTTGTTTTGAGAAAAGAAAGGAACTTCACATTTTATCCTTCAATTCTGGCAAACAATTTTTTAAAAACAAAAATAAAATAAGAAACAGACATGAATACTACCTGTGGCCTTGAATGGCTGAGGTTCTATACAATAAAGTTAAGCAAGGCCTATGGGGGGAACTTGGGGAAGGCACTGGCAAACCACCCCACAAACAAAGTCTGCCTAGAAAACGTCGGGATGTGACGTCACCCCATGGGTCAGGAATGACCCGGTGCTTGCACAGGGAACCTTTACCTTTTTATGGGGGGAACTAGTAAAGGACTTAGTGGGTAAATGAATAGTTGTCAATCAGTAAAATGCAGTATTAAATTAATCATGATGTTGTCTAAGAAAATAAGCAGTGAAGCTGTCAATCCGGACTGACTCTTCTCCTTGCTTAGAATGGATTTGCTCCAAACCCATGATGAGGGCATGTCTATTACCAAAGATCCATTTAAAAGATTTCCACATTCAAGGCCTTCTTTTCTTATACCTTCCCCTCATCCTAACTCTTAAAAAAAATACTAATCTTCTGGGGGAAAATATGCTTAGGTAAAGTTATGTTACATTTTAATTTGTGTTAAAATCAGGCACAACAGGGAAACACTGATATATCGTTAAAGAAAGGTATACTGAGCTTTTAAGTTATAGCCTTAGTTAAGGACTTATGCTTGTGAAATAGAGAGGACCTGTAAAGAATCCAAATTGGTCTATAAAGAAGATTTAACCGTTATCAACAGGAACTAGTATTCAACCATCTTTGCTGAGGAACTCTAGAAGCTTGCTTGGGGTTTCCTTGGCCAGCTAAACTTTTAGAGGCATCATGTGTAGGGTTGCCAGCTCTGGGTTGGCAAATACCTGGAGGTTTTTGGGGTGGAACCTGAGGAGGGCGGGGTTTGGGGAGGGGAGGGACTTCAATGCCATAGAGTCCAATGGCCAAAGCGACCATTTTCTCTTGGGGAACTGATCTCTATCGGCTGGATGTCAGTTGTAATAGCAGGAGATCTCCAGCTAGTACCTGGAGGTTGGCAACCCTAATCATGTGGTCTCCTCAAATGCCTCTCTGAGCTCTTCATCTCACCAGGAGTGGCAACCCCGAAACCAGTTCTTGGAGCTGCTACCAAAAGGAGTAGCCAAAGATTACTCAGAACAGATGTGAGATGTCATGGCTCCCATCCATTTCAATTCAGGCCTAGTTCGGGCAGGTCAGGAAAGGCCATACCCCACTCAAGTGCGCAGTATTTGCTCTTTCTGTCCATGCTGAGGTACAAAATGGTGCTCAGAGCCATGCAATGGTGAAAGGCTAATTGCTGCCAGGCAGCACAGTGATCTAGGGCGTTGCCTTCCTTCTCCCTGCCAACCAAAATGGACATAGATCACAATGAGTAGCCGTGTTAATCTGTCACTAACAGTAGAAAAGAGCAAGAGTTCAGTAGGAAAGAGTTAGTCTTTCCTTAAAGACTAACAAAATTTCTGGCAGAGTATGGGCATTTGTGAGCCACAGCTCATTTCTTCAGATACAGCTAGAATGTGATTTCATCTACCCTTAAGTAGAGACGAGTGAATTAGACACCCAATGGCAATGTAAATATCAAAAGCAAGTAAATGACATTAGCAAGTGTGATTGGATTAGGTGCGATATGAATTTTTGCTACTACAATATCCTGCTGATATGGTAAGAAAGATGATTGGAAAGGCCAGAATGACACCCAGGCTTGCTTACAGATAGCCTGCTAATCTAAAACAACTTCTCACCTGCAATGATAAACTACTTAACAGTAGCATGGACTCTGGTACCAAGGCTTGCAACAAACCAAGGTGCCAACTTTGCTCTCATATAGATCCTAGCAATACCATCACTGGGCCCAGAAACGTCAGCCATGCTATCTCAGGTTCATACTCCTGTTCATCTTCTAACGTGATTTATGCTATCACATGCCAGCAATGCCTTTTCACCCTCTACATTGGACAAGCAGGCCAGTCCCTGGAACAAAGTTTGATGGACATAAGTCTGACATCAGAAACCGCAACATTCAGAAACCAGTGGGGGAACATTTTAACCTTCCAGGACATTTAGTTGCTGATTTAAAAGTAGCAGTTCTCTTACAAAGGGATTCCACAGGGAGATTACAAAGAGAGACTGCTGAATTACAACTAATAATGAAGCTCAAGACCATGCATTCTCCTGGATTTAATAGAGATCTGGGATTCCTGTCTCAGTACCAATGCTAATTTCTCCACGCCTACTACCCTTCTGCATATCACACCTAATCCAATCATGCCTGCTAATGTAATCTACTTGCTTTTGACATCTACATTGTTAGTCAAAACTGAAAATTTTGTTAGTCTTTAAGGTCCTACTGGACTCTTGCTCTTTTCCACCAAAATGGAGTCCGACAATACAAGGTCCATGCCGTGAGATGGAAGGGCAAACATATTTGTCTTTAACAGATCCTACTACAGTTTATATTTCTAACCATACAGGTGGCTCTCGTTAGTGGCTAAGACCTACTAGAAAGAGCTATGAGATAGTCTACCTCTTTTGACAAATTGTTTGTGCATACCGATGGTCTAAGGATGGTGAGAACTCTATACTAATTCTAGTGCAAGGACTCATATTCTAATAAATCTTTACGTAGCATTCTGTCCTGAGACGAGGGGAGAATCTGCAGTTTGTCAAGACTGAAAATTCTCCGTGCACTTGATAGTTCACTGATTAATGCTGTGGGTATTTTTTATTCTGAAATCTTACATTCTTCGATATAAAGAATGGGAACATTCCTCTTTTTTTAATGAAGAAATGCAGTTTCTAAATGTCATGGGAAGGAGGGAGTCGTGGAATTGTGAGACAGCTGTAACAGATTGGATTAAAAAGCCAGCCAACAGAAAGATGCAGAATCTTTAGAAAACTTAATGATGTTTAAAGATCCTGTCAGGATTTGTACGGGGTTTTAAAACTGCTGCTTGATGAAGCTACTCATAAATGTAAAAACACGTTTCAAGCACTGTAATATTCTTCCAACATTTTGACATAATCAGGTGTGACCAAGAAACAACTCAGAATACAGATTTGATTTTCAGGTGCTGGAGCTATCTTCATGGGTCTTACACCTAAAGTTGTTTTATACTGAACCAGAGCTTGGTCCATCAAAGTCAGTATTGTCTACTTGGACTGGCAGCAGCTCTCCAGGGTCTCAGGCTGAAGTCTTTCACATTACCTACAACCTGGTTGTAAGGATGTGTCACTGGCCACCGAGATTAGGTTAATTAATGCCATCATATTCCCTATTACTATGTATGGGTGAAAGCTGGACAATGAAAAAAGCTGACAGGAAGAAAGTAGACTCCTTTGAAATGTGGTGTTGGAGGAGAGTGTTATGGATACCATGGACTGCCAAAAAAAACACCAATCAGTGGGTTATAGATCAAATGAAGCCTGGACTGACCCTAGAAGCTAAAATGACTAAACTGAGCCTATCATATTTTGGTCACATTATGAGAAGGCAAGAGTCACTAGAAAAGACAATCATGCTAGGAAAAGTTGAGGGCAGCAGGAAAAGAGGAAGACCCAACAAGAGATGGATTGACTCAATAAAGGAAGCCACAGCCCTCAGTTTGCAAGACCTGAGCAAGGCTGTCAAAGTTAGGACATTTTGGAGGACATTGATTCATAGGGTCGCCATGAGTCGGAAGCGACTTGATGGCACTTAACACACACACACACACACACACACAGCCTGGTTCTTTCTAACTGGAGGTGTCAGGGATTGTAACTGGGACCTTCTGTATGCTAAGCAGATGCTCTGCAAACTGAGCCACAACCTCTCCCTTTTACACAATCTTAGCTATTGCTCCTGCCCCAAAAACCTCAGGAACTGGGTTCAAGATGTTTAACACTGTAGACGTTACAGCCCTTCCCCATTTCAAACAGATTTCTGACTAGTAAGAGGATGAGGAGTCATATATAACACAACCTTCTCGAGGCCTGGAAGTTAATTAATGGTGCCATAATATTGCTGCCCTGTGGTGCTCTGTTCATGACCTGAGTTTGATCATGACAGAAACCCGTTTCAGGTAGCCGGCTCAAGGTTGATTCAGCCTTCCATCCTTCCAAGGTTGGTAAAATGAGTAAAATATGTACCCAGCTTGCTGGGGGTAAAGTGTAGACAACTGGAGAAGGCAATGGCAAACATAGTCTGCCTAGTAAACATCGGGATGTGATGTCACCCCATGGGTCAGGAATAACCCGGTGCTCGCACAGACTACCTTTACCCAATATTGCTGCAGACCCAGATAAATGCAGAGCAGCATCATTCAAGGCAACCTTTGATTTTTTTTAGTACCGCTTTAGTACCAAACAACAATCCTTGGCAAGGCCTCCTTGAATTTTTGATGGCTGGAGTGTCAGGTCTGGTAGCAAGATGGGAAGCCTGAGCTATACATAAAACTGGGATTTGAACTACTCCCAACACTGGTATACTGGTGTGGATCCAACCACCCTCCAAAGAGCCTTCCTCCAGTTTAAGAAGCCTCCTTCCAATTTAAGTGGCTTTTCTTCCTCTGGGAGAATCACCTTTGTTGAAGGAAGCCTCCTTAGGCTGGAGGTAGTCTTCCAATTTTGCTCAGGGGAATGGTAGGACCAGGGTAGGATTCCCACCACTGTTATTTAGTTCAAGTATTGATAAGTCCCTTTTTTGTGTGACAGCAGGCCTCCAGAGCAGAAAAAAAACCAATATAATAGATCCAGTGGCTCAGGCTTCTGCTTCTGCTGCATCCTTTTTTGTGGGGAGGCAGCCCTCTGCTGTGGAACGCATTCGTCCGACACCAGGAGCCCCTGCAAGTCATTTTCCAAAGAGCCAGAAAGAACTTAGCAGCAGACGAAAGCACTGTGTGGAGGATGGCCAAAGCGGCCATTTTCTCCATGGCATTGAAGTCCCTCCCCTCCCCAAACCCCGCCCTCCTCAAGCTCCGCGCCAAAAACCTCCCGCCAGTAGCGAAGAGGGACCTGGCAACCCTAGTAATATGTCTTCTCTCCACTACTCTCTCTGCTGTTCTTTCAAGGCTCTGCAGTAGATTCAGAAGCGTGCCATGCCCGGCAGCACCAGAGGCATTTCTACTAGGCAGGCAAGGCCTCTTTTCACCCAGGCAGACAGTGAGTCTGCAGTTCCTCACTCGGCCAAGCAGCAACAACACGGGAACAATGCTAACTGTCCTCCTCTCAGAAATTACCATTGCTCCTAAGGTAAAAGGTAAAGGTCCCCTGTGCAAGCACTGGGTCATTCCTGACCCATGGGGTGACGTCACATCCCGACGTTTACTAGGCGGACTTTGTTTACGGGGTGGTTTGACAGTGCCTTCCCCAGTCATCTTCCCTTTATCCCCAGCAAGCTGGGTACTCATTTCATCAACCTCGGAAGGATGGAAGGCTGAGTCAACCTTGACCGGCTACCTCCCCTCTCCAAACCCCACCATCCTCAGACTCCACCCCCAAAATCTTCAGGTATTTCCCAACCCAGAGCTGGCAACCCTAACCTGGGTAACTTGGTGGCCACATTTTTTGGGAGCTGGTACCCCTCTTATGCACACTGACACAGCATGTGTACAAGAGAAGGCATATATGCATGGGTCAGTTTTATAGAAAAGATTCTGCAAGTGAAGCAAAGCAGCACCTCATGGGATAAAAGCACCGTAATTTGGAATGAAGATTTTGGAGAAGGAAGCCACTCATTGTGGCACATGCTCACTGATTCCATAGAGGCGAACACAATTAAGCAATAGACTACATAATGGTATCCCTTCCCAATGGATTTGGTTTAAAGTGTACAATTTTTTTACAAAAGTGCAAAGTTCCTCTGCTTCTTTAAATTTGTCTTAAAGAAACATTAGCTGCAATTATTTTCTGCATCATGGAATATTTATGATTAGCTAATTCATTTACTAGACTCAGAGCCTCTTCTGGAAATAGATGGGCATCTGGAGTCTCGTTATTTTCAGTGGAGTCATACACGATAATGATGTTTGCAGTATTAATTTTGCTAGCATTATAAATTCTTTTTCCCTTTTAGGTATTACAGTGATTTGGTGGTGGTCAGGTTTCTCTTAGCCCTCTGCAATTGTATTCAAGCCAACCCTTAATTTTAAACAATATTAAATGTTTGTGCCTGTTACTCTCCCGTTAGTGCAGGGGTGGGGAATGTCAGGCCCTGGGGCCATTTAAGGTCCGCGAAACCATTTGGTCTGGCCCTTTGTAGGTCTTGGCAGATCTCTAGCTCAGAAAAATCTAAGACTGGTGATCCACCCCTCCCAGGACAGGAATAGCCTCTATTCAAGGCAGATGTGAGTTTGTTTTGCTGAGAAAAGGAACCTTTCCCCCCCCCTTGCAGAAGAGTCGTTAGCTATGGAGTTGCTAGGACCGCCCATGATGCCACTGGTTGGATGCCTGCCTACTTGCCCGCACCAGGGGGTGTCCTCTGGGGCAGCTGCCTGCTTGGGGTTTGGTCGGCCAATTTTT
The DNA here is from genome assembly GCF_029931775.1 of Euleptes europaea. NCBI lineage: Eukaryota > Metazoa > Chordata > Lepidosauria > Squamata > Sphaerodactylidae > Euleptes > Euleptes europaea. The sequence continues at coordinate 37,577,180 of NC_079316.1, forward strand.
AAGTTGATAATTTTGTATGGCCCGCGAATGATGTTATAAATATCTAAATGGCCCTTGGCGGAAAAAAGGTTCCCCACCCCTGCATTAGTGGAATACCTATAGCCTGGCCGTTTTCAAAAAGGAGAAGCAGTTATAGTGTATACCTATGGCAAAATGGTGGTGGGAAGTGCAGTGAAGTTGTAGCTGACATGGCAAGCTCATAGGTTTTCAAGGCAAGAGACAAAGAGGTGGTTTGCCATTGCCTTCCTCTGCATAGTGTCTCTGGTATTCCTTCGTGGTCTCCCATCCAAGGACTAACCAGAACTGATCCTGCTTAACTTCTGAGATCTGATGAGATTGTGCTAGCCTAAGCCATCCAGGTCAGGGCATGGCTAAATAGGCATACCATATTTGTCAATGTATTTTGTATACATTTCCCCCCTTTCACAAGGGTTATATATTTATATCTTTCCATCATCTCTCTCTCCCCCCCCCACCTACCTACCTACCTAGCTATCTAGCTGTCTAAAAGACAACTGCCAACATTTCGTCCTGCTTGTGAAACTTTCTGTTACACATTCAGGTGACCAAGAAACAGAAAGTCAGGTCAAATTATGCCACATGGGATCAGGCTTCACCATTCTACTTTCTCCCCTCCAAGTGAATGGCTGACATTTAGTCCCAGAAGGAGAAGTGCCACACTGCAGCTTAAGACACAGTTGTGGATGATGGGGACAAAACCCATCCTTCTCTCCAACTTTTGATGGTTTCTCCTCACTGACAGAGATATTGCAGGAGTGTGCCACCTGAAGATGCAGAGAACCCAGATGAGCCTCAGCCCCCAGCCAAAGAGTAATGCAGTTCACAAGCTCTCCTTTTACGCAAAGGCCACCCATCTTTATGACCAGCATTTTGCTGGGGCTTGAGCGAAGCTTCAGAAGTGTGGGAGAATGAGCAAGGTCTCCCCATGACTCTGTTACTTTTCATTTATTGTGCATGCCGTGTAGGCGTTTGCTAGCTTTCTGTGCTTTTTTGGAGTGATAGAAGGTTTCAGTTCATGCCAGCTGGCATCTTTGTCTCTTTACAAAAGTCAGTGCTCTGTCACTATTTCACAAAATACAGTCGCCATCTGTCAAAATATCATATTCGCTCTTCTCCAAACTGACTCCCTGACTTCTGCAATTAGTTAAAAGCAGGAGCAGGTTGAAAACGTTGCTTGTTTTGACAGCATCCACGATCCCCATGGGCAAAGATGCCTGTTTGTTGTTATCATCCCATCTAACTGCAACACACACACATACACTCCCTGTAGTGATCTGGATTTTAACCCTGAAGATTTTCTTGAAGGAGCCTTTAAGAGCGGCTGAAAGGGTTCTTAGCGCCATTTCCCAAGAAATACTCAGTTTTAGAACCATTGTTGTTCAAGGCATTCTGATTTAATAGTGGTGATTTGTTCAGATGATGGCATCAGTTAGGTGAAGATCTGCATCATACTTGAAAATAAAAGCACCCCAGAAAACTATAATTGACCACTCAAAGCCAGTTTCTGGTATAGTGGTTAAGAGCGGTGGTTTGGAGTGGTGGATTCTAATCGGGAGAACCGGGTTTGATTCCCCTCTCCTCCACCTGAGCGACAGATGCTAATCTGGTGAACTGGAAGGGTTTTTGGATGCCAAGCTAAAAAATGGTTGGAAGACGTCTTCACAGCTAAAGGGGCCAAACAAAGTGCGAACAGTATTTTTTATAACAGTTTCAAACTCTTAATACATTGGTGGGAATACATAGAAAGTGCGAACAGTATTTTTTATAACATTTTCAAACTCTTAATACATCGCTGGGAATACCTAGTGTGATAACAGCCACAGTTGTTTCCCTCACTCCTACACATGAAGCCAGCTGGGTGACCTTGGACTAGTCACAGCTCTCTTAGCACTCTCTCAGACCCAACTACCTCACAGGGTGTCTGTTGTGGGGAGGGGAAGGGAAGGGGATTGTAAGCCGGGTTGATTCTTCTTCAAGTGGTAGAGAAAGTCAGCATATAAAAAACCAACTCATAAGAACGTAAGAACATAAGAAAGGCCCTGCTGGATCAGACCAAGGCCCATCAAGTCCAGCAGTCTGTTCACACAGTGGCCAACCAGGTGCCTCTAGGAAGCCACTAACAAGACGACTGCAGCAGCACCATCCTGCCTGTGTTCCACCACACCCAAAATAATAGGCAGGCTCCTCTGATCCTGGAGAGAATAGGCATGCCTCATGACTAGTATCCATTTTAACTAGTAGCCATGTATACCCCTTTCCTCCATGAACATGTCCACTCCCCTCTTAAAGCCTTCCAAGTTGGCAGCCATCACCACATTTTGGGGCAGGGAGTTCCACAATTTAATTATGCGTTGTGTGAAAAAATACTTCCTTTTATCTGTTTTGAATCTCTTGCCCTCCAGCTTTAGCAGATGACCCCGTGTTCTAGTATTATGGGAGAGGGAGAAAAACGTCTCCCTGTCCACTCTCTCCAAACCATGCTTAATTTTATAGACCTCTATCATGTCTCCCCTTAGCCGCCTTCTTTCCAAGCTAAACAGCCCTAAGCGTCCTAACCGCTCCCCATAATACTAACCACTCCTCTGCTTCTTCTTCAAATGCTACTAGTGTTCTAGTATACTACAGAATATGTAGAATGCAACAAACTGAAGAACCAAATGTTTCATTAATTGCGATTTCCCCCTTGTCTTTTCAGTTGGTGTAAGTAAACATAAGTTTAGGTCCTTAATCGGGCTGGAGTGTGTATGCATACATCCAATCGAAGTGAGTCAGTTTTACCTATCGGAGCTTCCCAATTCCAGTGGGTCAGATCTGGCATGATATCACCCAGTTTCAGTGTTCATTTTCCAGGATTTGCACGAAAGCTCAGCTGGGCAGGCATTTACTGAGTAAGCAGATGATGGGTTGCTTTGCGTGAGCCCTTTCCCCAACATGCTGAAAATGACTCCACTTTCATTATTTTTCAGCTACGGCCTTTCAGTACTGTTTGGATGGCAGTTGCATAAGCCAGACATGGCAGCTGTTGTTATGCGCAATGTTCATTTCTTGTGACTCAGTGAAGAGCAGCAAGTGTGACATGACTGCTGTCTACAAATGTGCAGTTCTGCACAGAGAGGGCTAGGAAAACAAGGGAACCCTGTATGTCTCCCAGAAGAGTCTACTAATCAAGCATGTGCAGATGGATGAGACCCTTCCTATGGAACAGCGGTGAGAACATTAGGCCACGGTCTTCTATAAGCAACAGAAATACACACAACATCGAACAGAAAAGATGAGCTGGGCCTGAGGCACAGAGAATCACTCTATGTCACACTGGAGAATCCATGAGAGATTTAGAAGGACAATCCTGACCTTTTCCTTCCCAGACCTTTAGCCACAAGGCTGTTTGTCTTCCTGCTATGTCAGCTTGGATGGATAGTCCAGTTGTACAATCTCTTTGCTCAAGTCTTTTCCCCTCACCCACACCCATTTATTTATTCTCCCTACTTTCCTGTGATTATGCTATGAGTCGTGCCCCACCCACACTGAACTACTGTGCAAGAATTCTCAACAAGAGGCCTAAATCAAGCCCAGAAGTTTCCCTTGAGCAGGAAAGGAAGACTTACAACTGCTTTGCACAACTGCATGTCAATTTTGATTAGAAAGAATGTAGATCAGAAATGTAGACAAAAAAACCCTTGCTTTTACATGAAGAGTTAAATTCATTGCAAAGAGTTCAATTGCAAACTCATCTGTGGTCCCCAAAACATACAGACACATGGGAATTGTAACTTACAGTGCATTCCTAAAGAGAGCTACTCCAGTCTAAGCCCATTCATTTCAATGGGCTTAGCCTGTTGTAACTCTCCTTAGGAATACACTGTTAAAGTTGCACACAGGATAAGCAGTAAAGATGTACAGTTTCTTACACTGTTCCATCTCAATCATTCCTTCTAGGAGTAAAGCAGCTGCTCTGGTCATGGAAGCTGCAAAACTGGGTCACCCACAGAAATCAGAGAGGTGTCTACGTACTCAGGAGATTTCCCAGGTTTTCAGGAAAATATAATTTTGTAAATTAAGCCAAAGGAGGGGAAATCCCCCCAAAGAAGTGGCCTGATGAGGATTGAATTTCATGTGTGGAAATATGAAATGTCGAGAGCAGAGAGTGTCACTTAAAGGTGAAAGGAGACAGGAAATCAACCTGCTCAAAGCCCAACAACTGAGAAGGATCCTAGAGACTGGGATTTGGGAGGGTGGAATGAGATTACAAACATGTCTCCCTGTTTTCTGGGGCAGGCTTTTTGGCTGTTCAGCAACAGATTCCTACATTCTCAGGGGGGCCATCCTTGGTGTACTCAGCCAAAAATCTTTAAAAATCTTTTTTTTAAATTAGCAGCTGCTAACCCTTGAGCTTTGAACTAGAAGGCCTGAGGACATCTCAGATGTAACTTTTGCACTGTCAAGTAGAGTTGCCGAGAAGACTGGAGGAAAATGTCCTGTCCCTTTAATACAGGCCTAATATGTGAAAATGGGCAGCTGAAGCTTTTCACAGCAGGGAGGTAAATAGCATCACCTGCTAAATAACATCCTATTAAGCCTCTATTAAATGGGCAGGATATTGTTTTCTTCAGGCAGCTGGCAACCCTACTGTTGTTCAGAGACTGCCAAAGATGCCTGTTTTATACTCATATAGAAGAGTAAAAAAAAAAAGCTCCCAATATTACAAACATTTCTAAACGGCCTAGTGCCAGATCTGTCTCCAAGCAAGGTCCAAAGCTTACCTACATGTAATTCTTTATTATGATTTTCTTCAAGTTGGAGACAGAATAGGGGCTCAGCCATGATGATGACCTTCATGGAGAACTTTAAGCATGCACAGTGTAACAAGCAGCTCTTGCAATCCCTGGTGGTGACCCACCTACCACTCTGCTTTTTCACTCACAAAAGAAAAACGTACCGTATGTGTTTCAAGAGTATTGAAACCTTACATTGTAGTCAGTTGGCCAGTGAAAAAAGAAGAGGTAAACAGCCAACCACATGAGAATACCTAGTCTCTCCAGGATCAGAGGAGCATGCTATTTATGTTAGGTGCTTTGGAACACAGGCAGGATATTACTGCTGTAGTTGTCTTGTTTGTGGGCTTCCTAGAGGCAACTGGTTGGGCCACTGTGTGAACAGACTGCTGGACTTGATGAACCTTGGTCTGATCCAGCATGTCCTTTCTTATGTTCTTATAATAAATAGGTATCAGAAGATGACTCCAACCAAACTCTTGTGAATGAAAAGTGCCAGCACTTTGATGTGTCAGGGTGATGGGCCATTCATGACTGTTAAGGACACCTCAACAATTAGCAAAGTTCTTAACTAGGAAGGTCCTTGAAGTTTACAACTAAAGGAAATTTAGTAAACAGCTTTCTGGAAAACAAAAGAGAAAGGTTGTTAGGGCTTAGATCCAGAATGATGTTTTGCAACAAATTGACCACACTTGTAATGACAATTATGTAAAATAAAACACAATGTACTATAGCTTAAATTCACTATTTTGTGATTTCCTTTTGATTCCTCACTGGCTCACCACTCTCTCCTCTCTCTCTCTCTCTCTCTGTATGTGTTGAATAATACAGGAGCTATACAATATACAATGTACTATAGCTTAAATTCACTGTTTTGTGACTCCCGTTTGATTCCTCACAGGCTCACCACCTTCTCTCTCTCTCTTTCTCTCTCTGTATGTGTTAAATAATACAGGAACTGGAAAACATCATAACATTAAATGCACACAATGGATTTGCAGAATTGAAATGAAATGGCAGAACACTTTAAAACAGCTACACCTCCAGACAGAGGTTTCCCCATTCAACCACAATCACCACCACAAAATAAAAACTCCAGAAAACCCCTCCTGCCTTCACTTTTTAATCTGCTATAACTCAGGCATTTTAATCCAATTTCTTGGAAACGAGGGCTGCTTGTATCCCTCACTGGAGAGAGCCTCTGTACCAAATGTCATACCGATAGGGCAAATCATAAGGAACAGAATTTTTATGGTTTTAACCGGGAATGAGTCATTTCTGAGTAAATGACAGTCCTGTGCCGGCTTCTCTATAATGAGGGGCTTTCTGTGTTTTCTGAAAGGGTCATTCTATGAGAGCTACTGTGGACTGGGAGCCAAGCAATTCACTCATGCTACACTGAATGCTTTCACCATTCTCAAATCTAGTCATTGGGTTGGGTTTCTTTTAATGAGAGCCAAGGCTAACCGTAGACCTAATATATTTTAAAAACACAACATGTGTTGCTCTCTTTAGCTGGGGCTCGGAAGGAGGATGGGCCAGTTGGGGAAGATGAACTGAGTTCAGTTAAGTGGACGACCCATGCTTGGTTCTGCAGGATGTTAAAGATTGTTGGAGGCAAGGAAGTTTGCCAAGGCTGTTGCATCTACTGATTTACTACTGAGCTGCATGGATAGCATCTTGCCTGGAATTAGAACCTCATGGCTTCTGCCTTGACAATAAAATACCAACGTGGGGGGGGGGGCAGGGAATGTCCACAAAAGAAAACAGATAGATTATGCATGTTTCAACTGGCTTATCATTGTTCCTATAATGCACGGTCTTCTGCAGCCAACATACCTTGAAAAAGATTCATCTTAATTAAAATTAATATTCATCTAAAAATCTCTTAGGGCCACTGCCTCTACCCTTAAACATTGTTGTGGATTTGATATAGTTGGCCCCCAACGGTGATCCCAGGAACAGTAGAAAAGAGCAAGAGTCCAGTAGCGCCTTAAAGACTAACACAGTTTCTGGCAGGGTATGAGCTTTCATGAGTCACAGCTCACTTCTTCACGAAAGCTCATGCCCTGCCAGAAATTCCGTTAGTCTTTAAGGTGCTACTGGACCCTTAGAATCATAGAATCATGGAGTTGGAAGGGACCACCAGGGTCATCTAGTCCAATCCCCTGCACAATGCAGGAAATTCACATTACCTCCCCCCTCACACCCCCAGTAACCCCTACTACATGTCCAGAAGATGGCCAAGATGCCATCGTGCTCTTTTCTACTGCTTTAGAAGACAGACGAGGATGGAATATTTCTCACTTTCCCTTGTAGCCCAGTACAGAGCATCAGAGCAGCTGTGGGGGAAAAACTCTGGAATGGGCAAACCCAGTGAGCTTGTCCAAACCCAGTGAGCTTGATGAATGGAGCTGGCACTTGCTGAGTCAAGTAAGAGCCGCTTTACACTTAGTCAGACCGCTGGTCCATCTGGCCCAGTGCCATCTCCTCTGAACACTCTTCTGACTCTCAAACAAACTAACGTCTCCCCAACATCTGCTTCCTCCAGTTCTAGGAATGAACCTTCATGCAAAGCATACACTCTTACCACTCGGATCATGCTCATAACCTCATAAATGACTGAATTCAAGAAGTGGTAAAGGAAGACCTCAAATGGTATTTTTCCCCTTGCTTAATTGGTCATGGACATTCTTCCTGAGCATCAAATTAAAGACCATAACTCAGCCCAAAATAAAGTTACGACGTATTAATTCCAGCAAGTCTCCTTATGATGGTGGAATGGTTTGAGTTGTCTTCTCTGTTATTTGATTTTTTTCTTGAAGTCATTCTGATGGCCCTCATTCCTGATGTTACTTTTCAGGCAACTAGGCATTTTGTGTGTAGTAGTGGGGACATTTTGAAAAAGGTTCTGTAATGTCAAGCCTCCTAGGAAATAGGTCATTGGGGAGTGGACATATTCATGGAGGAGGGGGGTATTCATGGCTATTAGTTAAAATGGATACTAGTCATGCTGCATGCCTATTCTCTCTAGTATCAGAGGAGCATGCCTATTATATTGGGTGCTGTGGAACACAGGCAGGATGGTTCTGCTGCAGTCATCTTGTTTGGGGGCTTCCTGGAGGCACCTGGTTGGCCACTGTGTGAACAGACTGCTGGACTTGATGGCCCTTGGTCTGATCCAGTAGGGCCTTTCTTATGTTCTTATAAAATTGCTGTCACCAATAGTTGCAGCCATGTCTAGATACCATAACCCATATTCAAGGTCTTTTCTGAAATTCAAAGTCATGTTCATGAAGATGGAAGATGCCCATCCCGGTTTTGTGGGGTGAAGCAGAGCTGCCTGGCGATGGACTGAAACACAGTGGTCCAAGTTCTGTGTAACTATGTCAAGAATGCACAATACTGGTGTACTTCCCAGATGTGATACAACCATGCTGAACTAAAGAATGCACAGCATGCTCCTCTTGTTCCAAATGAACTTTCTCACACCAGTATTTCTCAGTGAGACTTACTGGTGTAGAAAACGATAAATTGCTTTTGAAGGACAATAAATGCTGATAACCCTGCAAACAAACGCCCCCCACCCCACATCTTCAGGTTAAGGTAATATGGCATTTTTAACAAGTCATCACCATGGTTTCAAAATCCAAAGCCCTCTAAACTCTTGACATTTTAATCATTAAAGGTCAAGTACATGTAAGTACTGTATGTATCCCCTCCCAAATTCCTTACATAGTTGGAATAGAAGAACCTCCAGGAAATAAAAGTTAACAGCAGTTTGAAAATCTAAACAATTATTGACAGTGGCAATTGAAATTATATAGCATGTTTCAAGGGTTCAGAGCACTTATGCTATCTTAGTAATAAACCAATCTTGGTATTGCAGATGGTGCCTGAGGCAAGGAGATCAGTGACTTACAGTGGACACCTGGTGAGCTTGTGGCTATGTAATATGTTAAATTGTGGAACTCCCTGCCCCAAGATGTGGTGATGGCTGCTAACTCGGAAGGCTTTAAGGGGGAAGGGGACATGTTCATGGAAGACAGGGCTATCCATGGCTACTAGTAAAAATGAATACTAGTCATGATGCATACCCATTTTCTCTAGTATTAGAGGAGCATGCCCATTATATTTGGTGCTGTGGAACACAGGCAGGATGCTGCTGCTGTCATCTTGTTTGTGGGCTTCTTAGAGGCACCTGGTTGGCTACTGTGAACAGACTGCTGGACTTGATGAACCTTGGTCTGATCCAGTAAGGCTTTTCTTATATTCTTATGTTCTTATGACTAGATGGACCATTAGTCTGATTCAGCAGGACTCTTTCCTTACATAATTAATGTAAGCAAAAACCCGTAGAGCTCTGCCAAATGGGGCCGACAAATGACCTCATCTAAACTGCAACGGCCAGGGAGAAAACAAACGCATGCAAAAGAAAGGCTGACAAAAATGTCAATACCAAATGAAGTGAGCAAATGTAACAGCCGCGTGATCGCAAGCTAATTTTCCATGTCGTTGTCATTAGCGGTGATGCTAGGTGAGCTAGAGATAATACACCCTGCTGTACTTTCAGATTATTGCAGCGCATTGCTTTTGAAATACAGTCTGAACAAATTGGATTTGGGAGTTGTGGAGAGATGTTCACGAAACTTCTCGCTGCCACTTCAAATCTCTTTTCAGAGCGGAAATAGACTTCAGAACTTTCTGCAAGATTCTTCATCTGTCTGATTAGATTTCGTCCTCCCCTCCTCACTGTTTCTTTGCCTCGTCGGTTCTCCCTGCTCAGCCTGGGTGAATGTCTTTCTTTCCGTTAACGGCATAAACCCTTAATCAAGAGCTGTCTGCGTAATTCCATGTCTCAGCTCTGCCCTTCTTAAAAAGTCAGCTTGCGACGCATTGGGGAAAATGTGCTTAGTTCAAAGAAAAGAAAAATATAGGGGAGCTTCCAAAAGCAACTATCTTGGGTGGCAAGTGCAAAATTACTTCCCTGCAATTGGAAGACTGTGAATTGCATGGCTTCTGGCCTTCTTGGCATCACAGGAACCGCAAAAATGCTTAAATTTAGTAAGTCCTAGAACTGATGTCCCCAGTCACCTGACATGTCATAATTTATGAGCTTAGATATTCTCAGCAGTGTAGGACTGAAGGCATTTTTCTTTCTAACCTTTACACGGGCTTAGCAATTGGCATCCAATAATTAATGTGAATGGCAGTCATTTTTCAGCCGAAGACTAGAACTAATTAAAAAAAATTGTCTCGCGTACTCAGATGGCAGACAGACAGACAGACAGACAGACAGACAGACAGACATTAAAGACTGGGGCTGTCAGACCACAAAGTTTATGAAAGCTCATATGCCAGGACAAAGGAAAATGCTGAATAAGGACGATCAAGAATGAAGTGACCACATGCATTTGGCTTTTGTTTATGAAAAAACATGAATAATTACCCAAGGGGAAGTGGCTCGCTAAAACTGGGTGAAGATCAGAAAAAACAAAACCATTACCATAACTGAGATGAAACCTATGAGCAAAGAGAAAAGAGTCAAAGCCTCAGAGAAAGAGGCAACCCGGAAGCCTCCCCACATCTTACAAACTACTACTAATACCATGATGGCAAGGATCTTCAAGTACTTGAAGGGCTGTCATATAGAGGATGGTGCTGAGTTGTTTTCTGTTGCTCCAGAAGGTTGGACCAGAACCAATGGGTTGAAATTAAATCAAAAGAGTTTCCATCTAGACATCAGGAAAAAATTTCTAACAGTTAGAGCAGTTCCTCAGTAGAACAGGCTTCCTCGGGAGGTGGTAAGCTCTCCTTCCCTGGAGGTTTTTAAGAAGAGGCTAGATGGCCATCTATCAGCAATGCTGATTCTATGACCGTAGGCAGATCATGAGAGGGAGGGCACCTTGGCCATCTTCTGGGCATGGAGTAGGGGTCACTGTGTGTGTGGGTGGTAGTTTGGAATTTCCTGCATTGTGGAGGGTGTTGGACTAGATGACCCTGGTGGTCCCTTCCAACTCTATGATTCTATGATTGTATGATCTCTCAGCCTCATCTATGTGCGGACTTTGACTTCTCTCACTCTTCCTTTTTTGTCTTTCCTGTTTCTGTATTAATTTATTTTACTCCTTTTTTACATTCTCTTTTCTTCTCTGTCCAGTTTTTCCATGTTTCAGAGAGAGGGGGCAGTATTAGAACTGGGTGAGCTCCCTGGTGGCAGGTCTTCCAGACAGGGTTGCCAGCTCTGAGTTGGGAAATACCTGGAAATTTTGGGGGTGGAGCCTGAGAAGGTTGGGGTTTGGGGAGGGGAGGGACTTCAATGGGGGATAATTTTATAGAGTCCATCTTCCAAAGCAGCCATTTTCTCCAGGTGATCTGGCCTCTGTCACCTAGAGATCATTTGTAATTCCAGGAGATCTCCAGCTACCACCTGGAGGCTGGCAACCCTACTTCCAGATAACTGCTAAAGGGCAAAGGATGAGAGAGTAGGAAGTGGGGTGGGAGAGGGCTATCTTCAAATTTGAGTATCCCTTACCTCACTCTGCCTCTTTGGCTCTACAGCCGAGAAACCCACCAGGATTTTCAAAAGGCCAGTTCATACCTGGACCCTTATCTTTGCAGTCTGAACAAGATAAGATACACAAGGGGAAGAGATAGACATTAGGGTTGCCAACCTCCAGGTACTTGTAGGAAAAAACAGCACGAAGGCTCTCAATAATACTATTAAATGTCTAAATGCAATTGTATATATATATTTTTCCACATAACAAAATTGTAAAGTATCAAAGCATTACTTCATGCATTTGTAAATGGTAATTATTTCAAACAAAAATGTCCAAGCTGAACAAGGTAAGTGCTTGTATCTAATTTACAATAATAGCAGATATTTAAACAAAAAAAATTTTCAAGAAAAAAAAAAAAAAAAAAATTGAACAAGGTAAGTTCTTGCGTCTAGTTAACACTTAAGAAAAAACAAACCCAGAACATTACATACTTATATATACACAAATGACTGTAGAAAATTGCACATATGTGCTTCCATTCGTTACTAATGGTCATATGAAGTCCAAAGTAAAGTCCAAGTCTCCTGAATTCATAATTCCAATATCCAAGACGATACCTCCGGCTTGGTATTCGTTTCGCTTATGCTTCTTCAGTTATGTGTTGTCCTCATTTCATACAAAATCCATATATTTGTTCAATTGTGACCCTTAAGGTGCCTGAATTATTAAGAATGGAAACTCTGTCATAATATGCTGTTAATAATATCTGGGTATATACAAAAGAATATTTTAATCTTACCCCATGTTCCATAATGTCCCCGAGGGTTCCAAGTAAAAATAATGTTAATCTTACCCAAAGAAAGTTCAATATTGACCCTGAGGGTTCCTAGACCTTCAGTTTTCCTGTCCTTCAGAGAGGTAGTAAAAAAGTTAGTGTCAGGTGCTAATCTATAGCCATCAGGTGCAACTGGTCAGGTGTGTTACATTAAAGAAATATTTTCACTTAAAGGAGCCTACATGCAATTAAAGAAAGCAAGACAAATCAAATTCACTATTGAGACCAGTAGGGGTCAGTGTTTTAAAAAGAAAGATCAGCTTCATTTCCTGCCTATGCAAAATCTGTGAGATATCTTGGAGATGATACGGTTTAGGTGTGTATTTCCATAATGTGAAAAATAACATGTCATTCTCAGAATGACCCTTCTGCAGAAAGTGCGCTGTGAGCGGAGCCTCTAAATTTTTCGCGCGTAAGCGCGCTTTGTGCTCACCTATTCTTAATTTGAGTTGGCGTGTCGTGGACCCTATGTAGATTAAAGAACAGGGGCACGTGACCGCGTACACCACGTTATGTGTGGCACAATTACTAAAATGTCTTAATTTGTATTTAAAATTGAATGCAGTGGAGCACACTTCCTTAACTTGAAGACTCTGTGGGCAGAATATGCATGAGCCACACTTAAAATGGCCGTGGGTGACTTCCTGTGACCTTCCTGTTGCGCTTGTTTTTATGAGCTGATCCCTAAATGATGTGGTTTTTCTGAGACCGAATAAAGGAACTTCTTGGCAACCAGGTATATCTTTCAGAATATGCCAATGTTTAAAAATGATCCTTTTAATATCATTAGTAAGGTGATTGAACTGAAGAGAAGACGTAATTCTAGGTGGAGTACTTAATGTGTCTTCCGATCGGAGAAGGGAATCTCTGTTCTTTTGTTCCGCTTTGGTGCGTGCTAAATGTAGTACTTCATCTTTGTATCCTCTGTGTTTAAGATTAGAACATAATTCCATCGTTGCTTGTATATAGTCTTGGTAGAAAGTTGCATTTCTTTTCAGCCTCAAGATTTGACTGTAGGGCAGATTCCGACGTAAATGAAACGGATGATATGAATTAAAATGTAATCCAGCGCCCCGATCTGTAGCCTTCTTGTAGGGTTTGACAGCTACGTGGTCCGTTGGGGTCCTAAAGACTGACACGTCTAGGAACGAAACAGCCTGGTGGTTAATACAACCCGCAAATTTAAGATTTGTATCAAGTGAGTTGATCCAATTGCATAAATGTTGGTATTGATTGGCTGAGTCCAAAATGAAAAAAAGGTCATCAATAAACCTAAAATATAATAAGACATGTGATTTAAAAAATGAATCAGGAAACAAAAATGTTTTTTCAAAATGAGCCATGTATAAATTGGCAATTGCCGGAGCACAGGCTGAACCCATGGCTACGCCTTTTGTCTGGAGAAAAAATTGATCCTTATATCGGAAAAAATTATTTTCAAATATTATATCAACCAGGGATAAAATGAAATGAGTAGGAGGGTCCATGCTTCGTCTAGTGTCCACATTGTCTTGAATAATATTTCTTGCCTCATCCAATGGAATGTTGGTATATAGCGCTGAGACATCTAAGGTCACAAAGACTGCTTCGGTAGGAATTGCATGATTCTCTATTTTACTTATAAAATCCGCTGTATCCTTAACATAAGATGGTGTACGTATACTGAAGGGCTGCAGAAAAAAATCAATATATTTTGAAATGGGTTCTAAGAGCCCTCCCAAGGCTGAAATTATAGGTCTACCCGGTGGATTGTTCAGGGATTTATGTATTTTCGGCAGAGAATAAAAATGTGGCACCTTTGGAAATTGTACGGTCAAAAAATCAGCCGTTGGCTTATCAATATAATTCAGTGCCAAACCTTCATGAAGTACAATTCTAATGATCTTGGAAACCTTATTTGTAGGGTCTTTTGAAAGTTTCATGTAATATTGCACGTTATTAAGTTGTCTGTAATTCTCTGAATCATATTGTTCCGTATCCATAATAACTATGGCGCCGCCCTTATCAGCCTCACGTATCGTTATGTTCACATCTTCAGCTAAAGATTGTAGTATGTTGCAGTCATGCTGTGAAATATTAGGCTGCTGTAAGCTCCTCCATGCTTTCCTTTTTTCCAAATTGGCCACGTCTCTAAGTACTAGGGAAGAAAAAGTGTTAATAAAATGACTGGGATTCTTCGGGGTGAAGGAAGACTTGGGGCGAAAATTTCTAATAATGGAAGACTGTCCTTGGAAAAATTCTTTCAATTTTATGGTGCGGAAAAATTTAAATAAATCAATGCGGGTCTGAAATGCCGAATAGCGTGGGGTGGGCACAAAACCTAAGCCTAGGTTTAATATTCTGGTTTCATCAGAGGATAATATTCTCTTGGAAAGATTAACTACTAGGTTTGTTGGAATTGTTGTGGCCGCCGAGGACGTCTGGGAGGTCTTGGTTCGTATTGAAAATCCCGTCTCCCGGACCGGAGATGGTAAGAGGAACCGTAGGAGCCGCTGCTGGAAATGCTGGAGTTGCCTCCTTCAGAGGAGGAGGCTTTCGCTTCTGAAGTGCGCATTCTACTCTCGTGTCCCTTAAAACCTCTTGTTTGTTTCTGTCCTTGCCAGAAATAAATCCTGTTGTGAAGATAATCATCTCGGTCTCTTTGAAACTTGCGATTTTTATAATTTTCTATATCTGATGCATATTTCTCCAGGTCTTTTTCCAATTGATTAATTTGTGTTTCATAAGCCTCTTCTGAAATGGTTGTCTTTAGTTCCGTTTTCAGCTTTTCTGCTTCTTCCTTGGAAGTTTCAGACTCATGTAAAGATCGTTCGATGACCAGCATCATAAGGTCCACTGAACATTTGTTTAAAATGGAAATCCACTTATCATTGAATTCCTTATCCGATTTATACAATGCAGGAGGTTTTTGCATTCGAAGCCCTCTTGGTATAATGTCATTTTCAATGTATTCTGATAAGGTGATGGCATGTGAATCAGCCCTGACACTACGTTTTAACACGTTCCAAACCTTGGACATATCTCTAACTGGGAGTTGTCCCTGAGCAGTTTTTTTAGGTAAGCGTTTAAAAATTCGTTCTTTATCAGAATTAGAGTAACTGAAAAGAGTTAATTTATGAGCCATAGTATAGAAAATCTTAACTAACAAAATACCTATGCTGAAACTAACGTAGTTGTAGGAAAAAACAGCACGAAGGCTCTCAATAATACTATTAAATGTCTAAATGCAATTGTATATATATATTTTTCCACATAACAAAATTGTAAAGTATCAAAGCATTACTTCATGCATTTGTAAATGGTAATTATTTCAAACAAAAATGTCCAAGCTGAACAAGGTAAGTGCTTGTATCTAATTTACAATAATAGCAGATATTTAAACAAAAAAAATTTTCAAAAAAAAATTGAACAAGGTAAGTTCTTGCGTCTAGTTAACACTTAAGAAAAAACAAACCCAGAACATTACATACTTATATATACACAAATGACTGTAGAAAATTGCACATATGTGCTTCCATTCGTTACTAATGGTCATATGAAGTCCAAAGTAAAGTCCAAGTCTCCTGAATTCATAATTCCAATATCCAAGACGATACCTCCGGCTTGGTATTCGTTTCGCTTATGCTTCTTCAGTTATGTGTTGTCCTCATTTCATACAAAATCCATATATTTGTTCAATTGTGACCCTTAAGGTGCCTGAATTATTAAGAATGGAAACTCTGTCATAATATGCTGTTAATAATATCTGGGTATATACAAAAGAATATTTTAATCTTACCCCATGTTCCATAATGTCCCCGAGGGTTCCAAGTAAAAATAATGTTAATCTTACCCAAAGAAAGTTCAATATTGACCCTGAGGGTTCCTAGACCTTCAGTTTTCCTGTCCTTCAGAGAGGTAGTAAAAAAGTTAGTGTCAGGTGCTAATCTATAGCCATCAGGTGCAACTGGTCAGGTGTGTTACATTAAAGAAATATTTTCACTTAAAGGAGCCTACATGCAATTAAAGAAAGCAAGACAAATCAAATTCACTATTGAGACCAGTAGGGGTCAGTGTTTTAAAAAGAAAGATCAGCTTCATTTCCTGCCTATGCAAAATCTGTGAGATATCTTGGAGATGATACGGTTTAGGTGTGTATTTCCATAATGTGAAAAATAACATGTCATTCTCAGAATGACCCTTCTGCAGAAAGTGCGCTGTGAGCGGAGCCTCTAAATTTTTCGCGCGTAAGCGCGCTTTGTGCTCACCTATTCTTAATTTGAGTTGGCGTGTCGTGGACCCTATGTAGATTAAAGAACAGGGGCACGTGACCGCGTACACCACGTTATGTGTGGCACAATTACTAAAATGTCTTAATTTGTATTTAAAATTGAATGCAGTGGAGCACACTTCCTTAACTTGAAGACTCTGTGGGCAGAATATGCATGAGCCACACTTAAAATGGCCGTGGGTGACTTCCTGTGACCTTCCTGTTGCGCTTGTTTTTATGAGCTGATCCCTAAATGATGTGGTTTTTCTGAGACCGAATAAAGGAACTTCTTGGCAACCAGGTATATCTTTCAGAATATGCCAATGTTTAAAAATGATCCTTTTAATATCATTAGTAAGGTGATTGAACTGAAGAGAAGACGTAATTCTAGGTGGAGTACTTAATGTGTCTTCCGATCGGAGAAGGGAATCTCTGTTCTTTTGTTCCGCTTTGGTGCGTGCTAAATGTAGTACTTCATCTTTGTATCCTCTGTGTTTAAGATTAGAACATAATTCCATCGTTGCTTGTATATAGTCTTGGTAGAAAGTTGCATTTCTTTTCAGCCTCAAGATTTGACTGTAGGGCAGATTCCGACGTAAATGAAACGGATGATATGAATTAAAATCTTTCCAAGAGAATATTATCCTCTGATGAAACCAGAATATTAAACCTAGGCTTAGGTTTTGTGCCCACCCCACGCTATTCGGCATTTCAGACCCGCATTGATTTATTTAAATTTTTCCGCACCATAAAATTGAAAGAATTTTTCCAAGGACAGTCTTCCATTATTAGAAATTTTCGCCCCAAGTCTTCCTTCACCCCGAAGAATCCCAGTCATTTTATTAACACTTTTTCTTCCCTAGTACTTAGAGACGTGGCCAATTTGGAAAAAAGGAAAGCATGGAGGAGCTTACAGCAGCCTAATATTTCACAGCATGACTGCAACATACTACAATCTTTAGCTGAAGATGTGAACATAACGATACGTGAGGCTGATAAGGGCGGCGCCATAGTTATTATGGATACGGAACAATATGATTCAGAGAATTACAGACAACTTAATAACGTGCAATATTACATGAAACTTTCAAAAGACCCTACAAATAAGGTTTCCAAGATCATTAGAATTGTACTTCATGAAGGTTTGGCACTGAATTATATTGATAAGCCAACGGCTGATTTTTTGACCGTACAATTTCCAAAGGTGCCACATTTTTATTCTCTGCCGAAAATACATAAATCCCTGAACAATCCACCGGGTAGACCTATAATTTCAGCCTTGGGAGGGCTCTTAGAACCCATTTCAAAATATATTGATTTTTTTCTGCAGCCCTTCAGTATACGTACACCATCTTATGTTAAGGATACAGCGGATTTTATAAGTAAAATAGAGAATCATGCAATTCCTACCGAAGCAGTCTTTGTGACCTTAGATGTCTCAGCGCTATATACCAACATTCCATTGGATGAGGCAAGAAATATTATTCAAGACAATTTGGACACTAGACGAAGCATGGACCCTCCTACTCATTTCATTTTATCCCTGGTTGATATAATATTTGAAAATAATTTTTTCCGATATAAGGATCAATTTTTTCTCCAGACAAAAGGCGTAGCCATGGGTTCAGCCTGTGCTCCGGCAATTGCCAATTTATACATGGCTCATTTTGAAAAAACATTTTTGTTTCCTGATTCATTTTTTAAATCACATGTCTTATTATATTTTAGGTTTATTGATGACCTTTTTTTCATTTTGGACTCAGCCAATCAATACCAACATTTATGCAATTGGATCAACTCACTTGATACAAATCTTAAATTTGCGGGTTGTATTAACCACCAGGCTGTTTCGTTCCTAGACGTGTCAGTCTTTAGGACCCCAACGGACCACGTAGCTGTCAAACCCTACAAGAAGGCTACAGATCGGGGCGCTGGATTACATTTTAATTCATATCATCCGTTTCATTTACGTCGGAATCTGCCCTACAGTCAAATCTTGAGGCTGAAAAGAAATGCAACTTTCTACCAAGACTATATACAAGCAACGATGGAATTATGTTCTAATCTTAAACACAGAGGATACAAAGATGAAGTACTACATTTAGCACGCACCAAAGCGGAACAAAAGAACAGAGATTCCCTTCTCCGATCGGAAGACACATTAAGTACTCCACCTAGAATTACGTCTTCTCTTCAGTTCAATCACCTTACTAATGATATTAAAAGGATCATTTTTAAACATTGGCATATTCTGAAAGATATACCTGGTTGCCAAGAAGTTCCTTTATTCGGTCTCAGAAAAACCACATCATTTAGGGATCAGCTCATAAAAACAAGCGCAACAGGAAGGTCACAGGAAGTCACCCACGGCCATTTTAAGTGTGGCTCATGCATATTCTGCCCACAGAGTCTTCAAGTTAAGGAAGTGTGCTCCACTGCATTCAATTTTAAATACAAATTAAGACATTTTAGTAATTGTGCCACACATAACGTGGTGTACGCGGTCACGTGCCCCTGTTCTTTAATCTACATAGGGTCCACGACACGCCAACTCAAATTAAGAATAGGTGAGCACAAAGCGCGCTTACGCGCGAAAAATTTAGAGGCTCCGCTCACAGCGCACTTTCTGCAGAAGGGTCATTCTGAGAATGACATGTTATTTTTCACATTATGGAAATACACACCTAAACCGTATCATCTCCAAGATATCTCACAGATTTTGCATAGGCAGGAAATGAAGCTGATCTTTCTTTTTAAAACACTGACCCCTACTGGTCTCAATAGTGAATTTGATTTGTCTTGCTTTCTTTAATTGCATGTAGGCTCCTTTAAGTGAAAATATTTCTTTAATGTAACACACCTGACCAGTTGCACCTGATGGCTATAGATTAGCACCTGACACTAACTTTTTTACTACCTCTCTGAAGGACAGGAAAACTGAAGGTCTAGGAACCCTCAGGGTCAATATTGAACTTTCTTTGGGTAAGATTAACATTATTTTTACTTGGAACCCTCGGGGACATTATGGAACATGGGGTAAGATTAAAATATTCTTTTGTATATACCCAGATATTATTAACAGCATATTATGACAGAGTTTCCATTCTTAATAATTCAGGCACCTTAAGGGTCACAATTGAACAAATATATGGATTTTGTATGAAATGAGGACAACACATAACTGAAGAAGCATAAGCGAAACGAATACCAAGCCGGAGGTATCGTCTTGGATATTGGAATTATGAATTCAGGAGACTTGGACTTTACTTTGGACTTCATATGACCATTAGTAACGAATGGAAGCACATATGTGCAATTTTCTACAGTCATTTGTGTATATATAAGTATGTAATGTTCTGGGTTTGTTTTTTCTTAAGTGTTAACTAGACGCAAGAACTTACCTTGTTCAATTTTTTTTGAAAATTTTTTTTGTTTAAATATCTGCTATTATTGTAAATTAGATACAAGCACTTACCTTGTTCAGCTTGGACATTTTTGTTTGAAATAATTACCATTTACAAATGCATGAAGTAATGCTTTGATACTTTACAATTTTGTTATGTGGAAAAATATATATATACAATTGCATTTAGACATTTAATAGTATTATTGAGAGCCTTCGTGCTGTTTTTTCCTACAACTACGTTAGTTTCAGCATAGGTATTTTGTTAGTTAAGATTTTCTATACAAAAAACCTCCAGGTACTAGCTGGAGATCTCCTGCTATTACAACTGATCTCCAGCCAATAGAGATCAGTTCACCTGGAGAAAATGGCCGCTTTGGCCATTGGACTCTATGGTATTGAAGTCCCTCCCCTTGCCACACCCTGCCCTCCTCAGGCTCTGCCCCCAAAACCTCCCACTGGTGGCAAAGAAGGACCTGGCAACCCTAATAGACATGCAAGATCCGTTAAATACCAGAATGAAGGAGGTGAGTTTTTATCTGGCATTAAATAAGCCGAAAGCTTCAGCCAACAGCTGCCCAAAGGCAAAAAGTTCCAATGCCAGGAGTGAACAGGGCGGGATGGCAATGCTGAGGGAAAGGAGGCTGTAGTTTTGGATTAATGGGGATCAAGGGGTTCCAGAAGTGCCAAGAGAGTGTGAAGGGACATGGAAAGAGAGAAGAGCAGATTGTGTTCTGACAAGACAATTACTGTTGCTCTCCCAATCAGTTTGGAGCCTTGGCTGCTATGTGTATGCACATAGTTGGATCAGAGCCTCGTCATTTATTTCCTGCTTTTCTTTTCTCGTTAGCTGAAAGTGTCTGCCCATATTAGACGGGGGGGGGGGGACACTGTTTAAAGAATTCAAGCCAAAAAATTCCATAAAAGAAAGAAATAATATTCACGCCAGAGTGATAAAATGAAGCCTTGCCTATGTTAACTCGTGTGTATGCTCTGGGCATCAACACAGACTTCCCATGAAAAGTGACCTTTTAATTTGGTGGTGTTCCCTGTGGGTGTCATCCTTTAACGCTGCATCCAGTTTCGAGAATAAACAAGGTGACATAATCTCCTAAACAAAACTCTGTGTAAAGTGTTCTCACTGTGGACAAATGTTTTGCTAACAAGGACGGCTACAGAAACTGGCTCTTTGTACAGAAACGTCCGAAGGGTGAGACCGGAAAAAAGCTGTCCTGTATTTTGTTTTTCCTAGAATTACTTCACAGAACGTTTTTTTTTTAAAAAGAAATTCTTTTCAGCTAAGAGTTTCCTTGTGTGCTTAATGTGGTACAGCTCTCTACCCATCGGCCAATTCGGAAATGAAGTCACTGGTCCAATGTGCTACATCATACCCATTAGATTATTATTTAAAATAAGCAGGGCCTGACAAAGAAATGGTTTTAAGTGAAATAATAATGACTAACAGCGTCTGTAGGTTGCATCTCACTGTGGGGTGTAACCCAGAGTAGGTGGATACATCCTCCTCTCTCTCTCTCTCTCTCTCTCTCTCTCTCTCTCACACACACACACACACACACACACACACACACACACACACACACACACCTATTAGGGTTGCCAACTTCAGGTTGGGAAATATCTGGAGGTTTTTTGGGTAGAGCCTGAGGAAGGTGGGGTTTGGAGAGGGGAGGGACTTCAATGCCATCGAGTCCAATTGCCAAAGTGGCCATTTTCTCCAGGTGAACTGATCTCTATTGGCTAGGGATTAGTTGCAATAACAGGAGATCTCCAGCCACCACATGGAGGCTGGCAACCCTACACATCTATCCATATGTGGTGTCTTTATTCTAGTGTCCCAACTGCCCCTTTCAGGGAACTTTATGACTATATATGAAATTGCCATATGCCAAGCAAACCACTGGGTGACCTACAGTGCCCCCTAAGCAGAGTTACACCCTTCTAAGGCTATTGACGTCGGTGGGCTTAGAAGGCTGTACCTTTGTTTAGGATGGCACTGCTAGTTGGGTATTGCCTTTTCTGACTGGCAGTGGGATTCCAAGAACCTTGCCAGCCCTACTGCTCAACATCCTCTAAATAGAGATGCCAGGGTTTGAACTGGGGTTCTTCTGCATTCAAAGCATGTACTATGCTGCTGAGTACGGTTGCCAGCTGTGGGTTGGGAAATACCTGGATGTTTTTTGGGGGTGGAGCCTGAAGAGGGCGGGGTTTGGAGAGAGGAGGGACTTCAATTTCATAGAGTCCAATTGCCAAAGCGGCCATTTTCTCCAGGGGAACCGATCTCTGTCGCCTGGAGATCAATTGTAATAGCAGGAGATCTCCAGCAACCACATGGAGGTTGGCTACCTTACTACTGAGCTATGCCCCCTCCTAGCTATCCCTACCTACAAGACAATGCGTGAATATTAAGCCCCACTTGCTTAAAAGCAAGCAGAAGATTTTGTGAAATACTGCTGGTATAAACATTCCAGCAATCTCATGAAGAATGAGAACACAGTTCTGTGTTTCCTATTGTTTTAGATGAGACCTGCTCTGGAAATAAATCTGGTCTTCATTTCCACTCGTACCTTGGGGCGAATTCGGACCTTATTTGTTTGTTTGTTTTTATTAAAAACTTTCCTGCCGACTTAGGGTCTCCAAAGTGGAAAACGATGAAAACATTAAAAAAACATATAAATATATTTATGAACAATTTAAACAGAATGCATAAACTTACAAACACATGAACAGGAAGGGTCAACGACAATGAGAATCAGTGAGGGGACGCTAAACAAAACAAAGTGTTCGCCTGCTGGTGGAAGACCATGATGAAAGGGGAAAGATGACTCTCCCTAGGGAAGAAATTCCATTAGAAATTCTCAGGTGCCACACCTGAGAAGGCCTTTTCCCAGGTTGCCCCTCATCTCGCCTCAGATGGTGGGAGCCCCTGAAGAACAGCCTCCAAAGGTGACCTTGACAACATAATTGTCCATTTTCTACTGCCTCCCCCTTCTCATACACTAGAGATGTGTCTTGAGGCCACTGACTTATTTCAGTGTCATCTTGGAAAGATTCAGATGGTTTTAGTTAAAGAAAACAAAGATCCAATTTTTGGCCATTGTTCAGGAGAACATGAATGTAACATTAAACACCGGGCTCAGAGTAGGTCTATCAGAAATGCTGCCAACCAAACTGATCTGCACAGTTTAAATGATGGTCAAGCATACCACCAGCTAGGGTTGCCAACCCCCAGGTACTAGCTGGAGATCTTCTGGAATGCCCATGTGCTGTAGTGGTTAAGAGCGGTGGTTTGGAGTGGGGGACTCTGATCTGGAGAACCGAGTTTGATTCCGCACTCCTCCACATGAGCGGCGGAGGCTAGTCTGGTTAACTGGATTTGTTTCCCCACTCCTACACACGAAGCCAGCTGGGTGGCCTTGGGCAAGTTACAGCTCTGTTAGAGCTCTCTCAGCCCCACCTTCCTCACAGGGTGTCTGTTGTGGGGAGGGGAAGGGAAGGTGATTATAAGCCGGTTTGAGTCTCCCTTAAGTGGTAGAGAAAGTCAGCATATAAAAACCAACTCTCCTTCTCCTTCTTCTTCTTTTTCTTCTTCTTCTACTACTACTACTACTACTACAACTGATCTTCAGCCGATAGAGATCAGTTCACCTGGCTGCTTTGGCAACTGGACTCTGTGGCATTGAAGTCCCTCCCCTCCCCAGACTCTGTCCTCCTCAAGCTCCACCCCAAAAAACCTCCCGCTGGTGGTGAAGAGCGACCTGGCAACCCTACCACCAGCCTGCAGAATGTTCATTCAAGTGGTCTGTCTTGCCCCTCACTGCCCACTCCTTCCCTCCCTGCCACTTCCTCCTCCTCTTTTCTCTGGGGACAATGGCTAAAATACCCTGTAGCTGAACAGCTGAGATGAGAACTATCAGGGCTGGCCACTTCCAGGGTCTGGTTTCTTGCAATGAAAGGGCACTGGAAACGTAGAAAGCCTTTGTAATATCTCCCAAAGCCCCTTTAAATTTAGTGAGTTTAATTCCCAGCTTTTTGTCTGATTCCCCCTGTAATGTTTCTGGGTTCCAAAATAGAGCCCAGAAGAATGAGGATAGTTCAAGCAGTTTCAATCTAAGGTGCAACTCCAATTTGCCCATCCAAGCACTCTCAGCTAACTAACTGAACTGCCTACTTGAACATGTGACCTTAGGGAAGGTCTTTGAATTAACACACTATACTAATATCATTGTGTTTTCCCCCCTACCATTAGATATAAGTATCTGTATTCTGGTGCATTTTTGTTATTTATCTGTGTTACTCATTATAGATGAAGGAATGCATTCAGAGTCAAAGTGTACAGTTCCATCTGAACTTTTGTAAGTTTAATTTTAAAAAATAATTTGAGCTCCTGCTTTCTGAGTTTATGCTGTTCTTTTTATGATTTTAAGTTTTATATGATTCATAGCTGTTTAAAATTGATTTTTAGGATCATGTGCCCCATTTGGTGTTGGCGGGGAACTCTTTGATATCTATATATTGAAATAATGCAAACGACCAAAGAAACAAGAGATAATAATAGCTCGAAATGCATTATGTATCATTTCCCCACTTTCCTAGCAGAACTATGCTATTAACAGAAGTAGTAAGGTAGAGGGAAAGGTAGGGATTAATAGAGAATGGAGAGATTCTACTGAATTTTATATAGCTTGCCTCTAGCTGTTTAACAGCTTTTTTTGAAAACAGAGTAAGCAAATGAATGAATGACAGCATGGCAATTTTTGAAAAGGCCCTGAACAAGGAAACATCTTCCAAACTCCTGCAGAGTGACTCAAATGGAGCCCAGATTCATGTTGAGGAAACAGTGCCGATGACAGCTTCATTTGCACTGGCTTTTTGGCTTTTACTTTCTCTTCCTTTACAAAACTGAATCAGACGAATGATGATCTCCTAGCTCTGCAGGAAACTCTTGGTGGCAAGCTGACCAGAAAATGAGAGAGATAGTGTTTAGTCATGGTGGGCAACCCTTGCTTCCTCCTAATTTACCCAGGTCCACTGCTGGGTAAACACCATTATTTGTCAAACTTTATTGTACCATAAACTCAATGGATTGGAAATAATAGGGCAATGATTAAAGGGCTGAGGAGGCATGCATGTATGCAAAATAATTTGCCCACATTAAGTGCTCTGACATGTAAAATGCACATTTATATTGACATAAACAAAGACGGCTAGGGGCCCTGCAGTAATGACTTCCCAGTTTGAATGCTGCGTTTCTCATTTAGAGGCACATAGTATTGCTGCTGAACATTTAGAGGTTTTGTCGAAGGCTTTCACGGTCAGAGTTCATTGGTTCTTGTAGGTTATCTGGGCTGTGTAACCGTGGTCTTGGTATTTTCTTTCCTGACATTTCGCCAGCAGCTGTTGCAGGCATCTTCAGAGGAGTAACACTGTCCTTCAGTGTTACTCCTCTGAAGAAGCCTGCCACAGCTACTGGCGAAACGTCAGGAAAGAAAATACCAAGACCACGGTCACACAGCCCGGATAACCTACAATTACCAATTTAGAGGTTTGCTGTAGTGATGCCACAGGCCTTACCTCATGCCTTTGTCCCATTTGGGGGTTCCTAGTATATAACCATCAACTAGAGTTGCCAACCTCCAGGTACTAGCTGGAGATCTGCTCTTACAACTGATCTCCAGCTGATAGAGATCAGTTCACTTAGAGAAAATGGCAGCTTTGGCAATTGGACTCTATGGCATTGAAGTCCCTCCCCTCCCCAAACCACGCCTTCCTCGAGCTTCGCCTCAAAAACCTCCCACCGATGGTGGAGAGGGACCTGGCAACCCTACCATCAACATTCAGGATTGATGGATAATAAGGGGCGAAGTAAGGATGGAGAACATGTTCGATGCTTTCTTGTCCAGGCCCTTTCTCTTCTGCAGAGGGATCAAAGGACTTCCTGACCAAGATGAGCCACATTGGCCTCTTATGCAGGGACGTTTTCCCGTGGCCCTCCCCGCTGACTTCTTCGAGGCTTCCTTTTGATTATGCATGTCTTTTCCGCCCGTCAGAAGTTGCCTCGCTCTCCCCGTGCATTTTGCCCATGTTTTCCGGATGCTGTTTTAGCCAGAATCTGGAAAATGCGGGCAAAACACGTGGGGAGAGCGAGGCAACCTCTGACGGGTGGAAAAGGCATGCATAATCAAAAGGAAGCCCCGAAGCAGTCGGCAGGGGTGACTGCGGGAAAACATCTCTGCATAAAAGGCCATTATTTTCATGGTTTGGATGGTGGTAAAGTCACAGTAGAACATGAGCAGCTTAAAGCAAGTTCAGTATGCTGAAACTAGGGCACAATTATTCAGTAAAGGAGGGGGGTTGAAGATTTCATTAGAGAGGGAAGTGAGATCAGCCAACTTGATGAGGTCAGTCTTCAATACATTGTATTGAATTGGAGAAAAGAAGTATAATTTAAGAGGTCTATAGTGCAATCCTAAGTACAGTTGTACCCTAAGTCTGTTGAAGTCAGTGGGCTTAGAAAGGTGTAATGCTGTTTGACAGAATTATTATTGTAAAAAAAATTCTGTTTAATTGTAGTGGTGACTTATCAACACAGGACAAAAAATATACTTTTTTTTTTTCAAACAAATGGGTTTGTGTTTTTGGCATGCGATTTATTTTGCTTTATGAATTACCTAAACCAGTAAGTTTACAGGCGATATAGATGCTCCAGAATATGGATTTAAACACAGGTAGGAGAATCAGTTGCCTTCTATGTATAGCACTCATGTGAAAATGCTTATCAACTTTACTAGTGTGAAAAGAAGCCACATGCTGATCCTCACATGTGTAACATGATTGGAAAGAATCAGAAGATTTGGTCCAAGAGTGAGAGTACTAGAGAGCAGGCTTGCCACCTCCAGCTTGGGACATTCCTGGAGATCTGGGGGCACTGCTCAGGGAGGGCAGAGTTTTTGAGAAGGCAGGGAGCTCATCAGGGACGTGTTGCCATAAAGTCTGCCCTCCAAAGCTCTCATTCTCTCCAGGGAAGCTTATCTATGTACTCTGGAAAACCCTTGTAATTCCAGGAATGCTCCAGGCCCCACCTGGAGGTGGGCACCCATACTGGATAGTAACCTTGCTTTCTAATCTCCCCACAATAACGTTAAATATGTTAGCAAATAAAAGTATTATAATTGCTGATGTTTTTCATTAAGTGCAAGCTAATTGTAGTAATTAGAACCATATGTCTAAAGTATTCATCCAAAACCTTAACAAAAAAATGGTTCTTGTACCGTCTCTTAAAAACTGGCTTTGAGATATCTACATATTTCTCTGCTCTACCCACATCATCTGAACTTTTCATGCCTTGCATCTGCCTCTATATGAACTATAACTGATGACTTTCTTCCAGACGTTGTTCACTAAAAACATTCCAGAATGTGTAATTTTGGAAGGGAACTGGCAATGAGTAAGCTGCATAAAACTTATACTTCCTCTTAGTAATTGTATGTGTATGCTGCAGTTCTATTTGCTGTTCAGCTAAACATGTTAATATTTCTGAAAAGTTGCAGTGCTTCTTTGGGAGTAGACTATAAACCCATTCACACAACTGTGTATTTGTCAAGTTTGTGCCTGTGTGTATCCTTTTCTGTACAAAATCAGGCCCCAGTACGTGGTGATTAAAAAAAAAAAAAAACTTATGCCCCTACCAACTATGCAAACCCTTAGTGAAATAAGTAAAATATTGGTATTCACCAAAAAACTAGGATCTGGATGTTCAACAAAGCAATAATAGATGACCTTAATAAATCTGTTATGGATACAGATTTCTCTCAAGTGGGGTGCCACAGAGTTCGGTTCTGGACCTGATACTTTTCAATATTTTTATAAATGATCTGGATGAGGGTGTGGAGAGACTATGCATTAAATTTGCAGGTGACACCAAATTGGGAGGAGCAGCAAACACACCACAAGACAGAGATAGAATTCAATGAGATCTGGATGCACTGGAAAGGTGGGCAATGTGAACAAGATGCAATTCAACAAGGATAAGTGCCAAGTTTGACATCTGTGTAACAAAAATGAGGAACATGCATACTAGATGGGGGGGTACACTTCTGGGTAGCAGTGTGTGTGAACAAGATCTTGGGGTACGGGTGGACCATAAATTAAATATGAGCAGCTAGTGCGATACAGTGACAAAAAAAGCTAATGCGATCTTGGGGTGTATCGCAAGATGGCCTAGTTCCGCCTCCTTCATCTGCCTAGCGGCAGAGATCTGTTTCCAAGAGCTTGGGCACCCATTAGGGATGGCTCCGAGCTGTGGGGTCTGTTTCTTAAAAAGTGCTAATTTTAAGGTCTTAGGGGGTGGGGGGTGGAGCACAGTGAATAAAGCAAAGAGTTACAGGGAATGAGTCATTGGGGAATTTTTAACGGAGATTTGCTGCTGTTTCGATGCTGATTTGCGTCGGAGTCAAATTTTGGTTATTTACTGCAGATCCGGCTTTTCCCTGATAGAGGTATAAAAGTCGCGTTATGTCAGCGGCAAACCAAACCACTTCTGAGCCGTACTTTCTAGTAGAAGCGCGTTTTGTTGCTCGGATGCCCATGAAAAAATGTTTGCTTCGGTTCCACTGTCCCTCCCCGTGACATCTCCTTTCTCCTCCCCCAAGAACGGTGATTGGCTGGGGCAGTTTCGCGCTCGGACAAGAATACCGCCCCTTTTGCTGCCTGCCTGCCTGCCTAGAGTCCTGGCACTTCTCTCCCTCCGTCCCAGAGGCTGGCAGGCGGGCAGGCGGCACGCCTTCCCTGCCCCTCGCCCGGGATGGGCCTTGGAGCTGGGCCCACACCTCCAAGCCCAGGGGGACGTCAGATGGACGGCTCCAGGGGGAGACCGGCGGGGCCACGCCATATGCTCCTCGCGCGCTGGGGGTGGTGGTGGTGGCAGCTCGGTCTAGGGCAGCTGGACCCGTGGGGGGGATGTTCAAGGGAAGGGGCTGTTGGCCCCTCTACCCCAGCGGGGAGGGGGGATTTTTGAGAATTCGGATGGGAAAAATGTGCACCCTGAGAGCAGAAAACCGAAGGCAAAACTCCCTCCCATCACTCTTCTGAAGAGGGGCGGCCAGCCTGCTCTTATCTTCCTCCTCTCTCTCGATGCACTGTGGCCGAATCTTGGCCGGCACGCAAGCCAGGGGCCTTCTTTCCTCTTCCCCCCCCCCCCCGCCATGCACACTGGCTGGATCATGGCTGGCGCGCAAGCTAGGAGCCCTCCTGTCTCTCACAATGCAATGTGGCCGGATCATGGCCGGCGTGCAAGCCAGGGGCCTTCTTTCCTCCCCCCGCCATTCCCACTTTCAGCTAAACACTTCTCTGGGCACATGGATGCAATTCCTGCCCCCCCCCCAATCCTGTCTATCATTAAAGGGCAATGGGTTCCACACTATAGAAAATAGAGGGAAGCTTTGAGGAAAGCGCTGCCTTGATCCCCCCCCCCATTTGGAATCTGACTGTTCCAAAAGCAGAACAGAGCGAGGGTGGAAGAAAAATGGAGGAGACCAGAGGGACTGGTGCTTGTTTTTTGCACTGGGGCTGGTGAACCGCACGAGGTAATCAGCTGGGCGGAGTTGGGGCGGTGCTGGGGGCAGGCATAAACAATGAGCCTGTTGGAAGGGGAGGCCTCCTGCAAAAGGGACAGACCAAACCGTTGTCAAATACAGCGTGCTTTGTTCCCATGAAAAACCAAAACTACATCGAGATTGACAGGGATAAATCGCGGCCATAAAATAAACATTTAAATCATGGTTTTTTTAGTCCGTGGCAAAACAGAAGCAAAATCTACCGTGAAAAATGCCCCATTCTCTTATTTGGGCTTCCAGGTGATGCTGGAATCATGAAAGAAGCCAGATTTTAATGTAGACTTGGAGGGGGGCACACAGGCACACACTGCTCCCCCCCCCCCGCTTTGATTGTGTCTGATGGTGTAAACCTCTCGAGTTTGCAATTTTTAAAGACATTCTCTCCCCTTCCCCTGTTGTTATCCTTTGCTTGCAACGATTTGAGTGTGATTTTTTAAAACACACACACACATTCTGTGTTAGGGAAAACTTAAGAAAAGGAGCAGGTTGATAGTTTCAGCATGGTTTTTGGGAGAGAAAGGTGAACTGCTGGCTGCTGGTTGTGCAAACTACGGAGGGGTTGGGGTGTTGGAGGCAAGCCATGATGGCAGCCAATCAAAATGCACTATCATGCCGTCACTGGTGTGCATGTGAAACAACAACAAAAAGGGGGGAAGACGGGGGGATGTCCAGTGTATCAGCAACATCACAAATGACTCAACGCTCCCCCAGGGGAATACAGGTTTTTTTGGGGTAAGGTGCGGATAAGATGAAACTGGAAGGAATAAACCAGCAAAAGTGGCTACATGTGTACAAAAAAATTGAATTCGCTGCCATGCCTGTAAGATCGACCACGAGGATAATATGCTTTATGCGAATAGTGCGGAAACTGCCTTTTCCCCTTTAGCTACCACCTCAGAAGTCATTCATCATTAAGCAAGGCAAACCAAAAGAGCAAAGCAGAGTTCAGTCTGTTTAAGGATGATGGAGTTCCTGATCACTCTGAGATTAACATTACTTCAAAAGCAAAAAGAGGGCCATTTGTGACTGAATAAAAGTATCTTATAGAAAGACTGGAATCTGGGTCAGAGGCTTGCTTCTCTTTATACATAAATCATGAAGTGTTTGTCAGTACATTTACAGCACTAGCACTGCAATCATTGGGATTGAAATGCTAATATGGCAAGTCTTTACAAAATCAAAGAACTGCTAACTGCATGTGTGAAGCCACCCTTTAAGCTTCTCTCCTCCATAATATGCAAGAGGTAGTGGTAGCATTTGATCAACCTCACAGGATTTTCCCAATTCAATTGTCTAATGTTCCAAAGCTCATTCCCATGGACTCAGTAGAAATAGTCAATCAAACTTTATTTTGCATTATATTGTCGAAGGCTTTCACGGTCAGAGTTCATTGGTTCTTGTAGGTTATCCGGGCTGTGTAACCGTGGTCTTGGTATTTTCTTTCCTGACGTTTCGCCAGCAGCTGTGGCCGGCATCTTCAGAGGAGTAACACTGAAGGGCAGTGTCTCATTAGCATTCATTAGTAGATGCCAAGAAGTATTTGAGAGAACACTGCTGAACATTTATTTATTGAGATATTTATGTATGCCCCACTTTTCTCCCCAATGGGAACCCAAATTGCCTTACAACATAATTCTCCTCTTCTCCATACTAAAGGTGAGATAAAAACGTAAAGTTGAGTACCTTGGAATATAGCAATGTCTCGCCTACAAAGAAGAAGAGGAAAGAAGATCCTGCAGGGGGCAGCAATCTCTAGATAGACAAGCCTGTAGGACAGGGGTGGGGAACCTCAGGCCCGGGGGCCGTATGCGGCCCCCGAGGACATTTTTTGTGGCCCTCGGGAGCTCCGGGAACCCTGCCGCAGAGGCGGGGCGCAGGGTGGCCCTCCCCGAGGGTGTTCCTGGGGCCACAGCTTACAGCGCCCTTGTAGCGCCCTTTGGACCTCCTCTCACCCACTGTCAGTTGTTGGTCGGCGAGAGGGGAAGGGGAGGGACGCTTCCCCCAAGGCTGCCCCCTACAGCTGTGGCGTGCAGGAACGCTGCGGCACATTGTAAGCCCCTCTCGCTGCCTGTTGACTGTTGAGCAGTGGGTGGGGGGAAAGAGGCCGGCGGCTCCCGGCTGCAGAGTATGCATGCGGGAGCCGATTTGGCGGGGGGGGGGCTTTTATGGACTCTAGGGGGGGAGTGCATGGAGACTGGGGCCCGGTTGCTTGGTGCTCTGTGCGCCGCCGGGTGTGTGTGTGTGGGCGGGGGAGGTGGGGTGGCTGGGGCCCGGTCATGCAGGCCGGCATGCGCGCGTGTGTGTGTGTGTGGGGGAGGCTTTTCTCTTTTCTTCCTCTTTTTCTGTCACTCTTTCTCCTTTCTCTCCCTCTCTTCCTCCCTCTTTTCCTGTCTCTTTCTTTGTCTACCTCCGTCCTTTTTTTCTTTCCCTCCGTCCTTTTCTTTCTTTCTCCCCCTCTCTCCATTTCTTTCTCCCTCCCTCCCTTTTCCTCTTTCTCTGTTTTCCTCCCTCCCTTGCCAGTCGACTGTGGGTTGCGCCCCCCTGGCGCCTCGTTTTCTGGGGCCCACCGCTGGCTGCCCTCCCACCTGGGAGGGGGGAGGGGGCGCCCTGCAGGCCTTCTCTGGCTGGCCTCCCTTGGGGTTGCCAACCTCCAGGTGGTGGCTGGAGACCTGGCAACCCTAGCCTCTCCCCCCCACCGGGAGATCTACACCTGGTGTGGCCCCCGAAAGATGTTATAAATGTGCGAATGGCCCTTGGCAGGAAAAAGGTTCCCCACCCCTGCTGTAGGAGGTACCTTTTTTTCCTAAAGGGGCTTCTCCTTGTCTGTCTGCAGAATGCTCCTCTTAAGATTTCTTTTAGAACAATCTAGAACTTTAGAAGGGTTATCTGTTGTCTTTCCCATCCAATTTGTTAGTTCATAAATAAAGCTTTCTTTAATCAGTTCAGTATCCTCACTGCTACATGGGCTCTCTGCCAACAAAGTACATAATGAATGCACCCAAATGGCCACTGTCATCACATTTTCATTTACTATTTTATCCTTGGATCAATCCTAAGTCTCCCACTTAAGTGCTCCCCCATTGTTGTAGAGTCCAATGAGACTAATGAGGGCAAGGAGGCTGGTTTGAGCTTACGGCTTGCTTTATTGGCCAAGGAGTCATAACCGGGTGAGCCAGGATCCAGACAAACAGCTCCGCGATCCTGTCACACCGAAGCAGGGCAGACGCAAGAGGTTTTATA
Source organism: Euleptes europaea (assembly GCF_029931775.1). NCBI lineage: Eukaryota > Metazoa > Chordata > Lepidosauria > Squamata > Sphaerodactylidae > Euleptes > Euleptes europaea. The sequence continues at coordinate 37,609,835 of NC_079316.1, forward strand.
GACATTTGACATTCCAATACAACAATGATACATTTTCTTAACATGCGACGTTAGCTTGTCAATGCAACGTCATTACTTTCTACAGCGCCTGCGTGAGCCTCACTACATTAATGAATGGAGCCTATTTTTTTAAAAAAAGTTTTTATTATTTTCTATAATATCTTAATCCTGCTTTTCAACAATTTAACATTTCTATTAACGTTTTTATAAAAAGAACGTAAATAATATTGTTAATACATTGTATATTAAAATCAAACAATTGACCTCCCCTCACCCCGTCCATCTAATAATAAATTTATTACTCTTTTGCATATCAGTACTAATCTCAATATCATATTATATAGTATTACTATCTATCCATATATTCAACTTACACTATAGTAAATAATACTTAGGTTGTACTTATTCCCCTCTAAAAAAACATATAATTCACTGTTATAAATGTACCTATATATATTAATAAAAAAGTTATATACGAAAAGGATTAGGTCAATGAGTAACCTTTGAACATCCCTATTTGAAATTCATTTTCACAGTATGTTTTCCATGCCCCCCACTCCTCCAAAAACTGTACATTATCTTTCTGATTTATTAATGCTGTGAGTTTTGCCATTTCCATCAGTTCCAACATCTTCTGTATCCAGTCTTTTTTATCTGGTAATCCCACCATTTTCCATTTGGCCGCATACACCAATCTTGCTGCAGTGGTGGCATATAATAAAAATGTCCTTTGAGTTAATATAGTGTCTGGTACCATAGATAGTAACATCATTTCAGGTGTTTTAGGGACATTATTCCGTAAAATCAATCTTATTTCAGTGTATATCATGTCCCAGAAATTTTTAGCCTTTTCACAAGTCCACCACATGTGATGAAATGAACCAGTTTCCTGGTTACACTTCCAACATTTTGCTGACATAGATTTGTAGGACTTTGCAAGTTTTTTCGGTGTTAAGTACCAGCAATACATAATTTTGTAGATATTTTCTCTTAACGATTGAGAAAGTATGGATTTCATGTCTCGAGACCAAAGCCTTTCCCATTTATGTAACATTATATCATGACCTAGCATCTGAGCCCAACTGACCATAGTAGGTTTTATTCTTTCTTGCTCACAATAAAGTTCCAATAACATCTTATACATCTTAGATATCAAGTGATCATTTGAATCCAATAAGAGTTTTTGAAACTTAGATTTGCCTTTAGAAAATCCTGTTTTCTGATCTTGAAGAAATACTGATTTTATTGGATAGTATTGAAACCAGGTTAAAAGATCCTTAACGTCATCATATTCTTTTAGTGAGCATTTTGTACCTTCCCATTTTAAAAGGTCTTGATAGGTAATAAATTGGGCAGGTCTTAATGGTCGTAATGTTAACATTTCCTGTGATGAAATCCACAATGGAGTCTTCGTTTCCAACAAATGTTTGTATCTGGTCCTTATTTTGTATAAAGATGATTTAACCATTATGTTGCTGAAATGATGCATGTGTCCTAATTTTATCATACCATAGATATCCATGCCAACCACTTCTATTATCAAAACCCTCTGAATGGAGCCTATCTTATTGAGCAGTTAAGAGTGTTCCTTTGCAGGGTGAAGCGAAAGTATCTGAAGGGGGAGTAGGTGGGAGGGAGGCTGTTGAAGCGTTCCCTTATGTGAGAGGAAAGATTCCAGCCTTTGGCATGTGTGTGTGCCTACGTGCTTGGTGCTAAAGGAAAGGGCCCCCCCGCTGGGGAGCGGCTTCTGTGGTTCTTTGTAAGCAGCTTATGCGTGTAGCTTGGGTGTATATCATACCTGTGTTGCAGGTATGATTACTCAGGCGCAACACCACTCTCAGTAAATAGGGTTGCTGACCTACAGGTGGTGGCTGGAGATCTCCCGCTATTACAACTGATTTCCAGGTGATAGAAATCAGTTCCCCTGGAGAAAATGGCTGCTTTGGCAATTGGATTCTATGGCATTTAAGTCCCTTCCCTCTCCAATCCCCACCCTCCTCAGACTCCACCCCCAAAATCTCCAGGTATTTCCTATCCCGGAGCTGCCAACCCTATCAGTAGAGTCTATATTGAACTTGACTACTGACCGGGACTGTAATAAGGACTAACAGAAAGACAGACTGGAAGATAATGCAGAGATGCCTTCACGAGTAAGATAAATGGGCTTTGGTAGAGGTGCTTTATTTCAAGAAACACAGTAGTGAGGCTTTTTGGTATTTAAGCATGGAAATCAATGGCTATTTTTCTGTGAATGGTTTCCCCACTGTGGGGTTGGGTGGGTGGTTTTGTAAAAATTGTTTACTGTGTTACAAAGTATTTTCTGATTTACATACCTAAATGAGAATTCAGCATGTGGAAGGAAGATAACACATCCAAGATAACACATCCAAGGATGTGTTATGCCCATAACTGCCAAATGAGTGCTTGGCTTTGAATGACTAGTCTTTCTGTTGAGCTCCCAAACAGTTTGAATTAAATGGTTGATACAGCTAAATTTGTTTGGAACAATCATTTGCACTGATTTTTCTTAAAATAAACAATCACCTTTTTAAAAACTATATTTTCAGTATCACAAGCAGAAGAATTCAAACATTAGCAGGGCTGAAAGCTTCCTTGATGAGCCATAGTTCCAGACTTCAGGGTTTTTGGGCCATAAGGTCTTTTTCACTGCCAGCTGTTATGCAAGAGACAGGACACCAACCCATAACTAAAACCTGTAATTATTTTTAAAATTTATTTTAAAATAGTTTATATACACTTTCTCTGCAACATGCAGTCTCATGGACAGAACATTTTCACTTTCTTGCTTTCTGGCAGTACTGCAAATTTCCCTACATTTGGGACTTTGGGCCATTATTTTCCTCTTTAGTGAAGAAGTACAACCCCGTGGTGCAGAGTGGTAAGCTGTAGTACTGCAGTCCAAGCTCTGCTCACGACCTGAGTTCGATCCCGACGGAAGCTGGTTTCAGGTAGCCGGCTCAAGGTTGACTCAGCCTTCCATCCTTCTGAGGTCGGTCAAATGAGTACCCAGCTTGCTGGGGGTAAAGGGAAGATGACTGGGCAAACCACCCCGTAAACAAAGTCTGCCTAGTAAACGTTGGGATGTGACGTGACCCCATGGGTCAGGAATGACCCAGTGCTTGCACAGGGGCCTTTACCTTTACAACCCACTGTGTTGATATGTATCTGTTTCTTATTCTTAACTACCTGTTTGAAAACTGTGCTGCCATAGAAGTGGTAGCTATGATATCACTAATCTTTTCTTGCTGAGCTGTGGCTCACGAAAGCTCATACCCTACCAGAAAATATTTTTGTTAGTCTTTAAGGTGCTACTGGACTCTTGCCCTTTTCTACTTTTCTTGCTGAGTTTGCAAGCAAATTGAGAGGTCAAGCACTTTTCAACTGTCAATAAACTTTGTTTGCTTCAAGTTTCTTTCATCTTGGACAGTTAATTGAAACCGTTACAGAAAAATTAGATTAATTGCTTTTTAATAGAAGTTAAGGATTGAGGCTGGCCTTCTTATCTTGCTATATTCGATGTAACTCATATGCACCTGCTGATTTGGCTTATTTGCACTTATGTTAATTATCTCATATTTAGTTATGAACCAATCAGTTAAGAACATAAGAAAAGCCATGCTGGATCAGACCAAGGTCCATCAAGTCCAGCAGTCTGTTCACACAGTGGCCAACCAGGTGCCTCTAGGAAGCCCACAAGCAAGACGACTGTAGCAGCTTTATCCTGCCTGTGTTCCAAAACACCTAATATGATAGGCATGCTCCTCTGATCATGGAGAGAATAGGTGTGCATCATGACTAGTAGCCATTTTTACCAGTAGCCATGAATAGCCCTCTCCTCCATGAACATGCCCACTCCCCTCTTAAAGCCTTCCAAGTTGGTAGTTATCTAGATAATAACCACATGAGTATACTAGAACAGATTTAAAGAAAAATAAGATTTTTAAAAAAATATGACAAGCAAATCAGATTTCTCTGGATGGAAGTCTCAGAAGAAAACTAGGTGAGATTTCTTGGTGGGTAACTTTGGCTTTTTGATAATTCCTAAAAGCAGTGAGACAACAAAGCTGAAACCTGAATTGCTTTTAAAACTATTACTTGCTATATGATTAAGCAATGCGAGGAACTTGGTACTTTTAGCTTTTATCTTCACAGTAATTGTAAGGCTAATTTTTTCATGCCTATACTTTTTTTGCCTTACTCAATAAAAATATTTTCTTTTCTCAATAAAAGATAAAAGTTTCTACAGGTATTCTGTTTGGTTTGCCGGTTAATAGTTAAAAAAAAAACTGAACTCAAGCTCCTTACTCTTAGGTAGGGTTGTGGGGGGAAAAAGCGGTCAATTTTGGGTTCAGGTTTATTGGGCCCAATATTTTTTCTGGCAAACCCAATACCCATACTGGTAAAGGGGTATTTTGGCTTTATTTCTGGGTTTATCGAAAAACTTGAGTCCATTGTCGTCTACGGGCAAGGGGCCTGCAGTTCCCTTACTGTATCAAGGTTGGCTGGGAGGTCTTGGCAGAGCAACAAGACTTTATCCACAATGTAGCAGAAAACCGGGGTTCGTGGGGGAGAGAGAGACCCAAGACTGTTGTCAAGAAAAACAGTTTTATTCGCAGCTGCGGCTCAGCTACTTTAGCAAGCAAAATCACTGAGCCCCGACTGTACTGGGGAAGAGACATTTATCCCAAATCCATGCTCTGATGAGGCACGTCAACATTCCTTGCTTATCTGGTTGTTTTACATAGTCTGGAGCCTAAGAGCTCAGCGGTTCCATCCAGTTCCCATTATTGTTCACCGTGACTTTCCATGACTTTTCCCCTACTACCTTAACACACACATAGCAAGCTTGTATTGAAGCAGACATTTTCCCCCTCCTGCCTCAACAAAATAGCTCGAAAAAAGCCTCACAGCTATGTGCCGAATTAACTCTTAAATTTGGTTGTCTTTCTGATAAGGACGTAATGGACCTAATGATACTAAATAATTGTGCCAGGTGAGAGCTAGAGGATGCAATGGAGGCTGCATAATATTCCTTCTTAGCAGCCTTCACAGCCATCTCATAGGCTTCCATAAACGTCCTATAAGATGCTTAGACGTGTGGTGGTGGTGGAAAGTGCCGTCAAGTCACAGCTGACTTATGGCAACCCCGTGAGTTTTCAAGGCAAGAGACATTTGGCGCTGGTTTGCTATTGTCTGCCTCCACGTGGGCTGAGAGAGTTCTGAGAGAACGGGGACTGGCCCAAGGTCACCCAGAAGACTTCATGTGGAGGAGTGGGGAATCAAACCTGGTTCTCTAGGTTAGAGTCCGCCGCTCTTAACCACTACACCACACTGGCTTATGCTTAGAAGTGTATGGAGAGTATATTGCTGCTTGTTGCATTTCACAAGTTCCCATGTTCACTGTCAAAACACATTCCATCACTCTTCCTGAGTGACCTGAAATGAGCTTCAGCTGGGACAATTTGGTTTGCTGTCACCTGCTAGCAAAAGGCAAAGCAAGAATTAAGCAGAAAGAAATCAAGGCTATTGGTAAGCAGTTGAACAGCTGGTTCTCAAAATTATTAAAGACTGACTCAAAAGGGGATGATTTTGCCTCCCTGTTCTTGCCTTTCCCTGCTTCCATTCATTCACACAATGATACAAAAGCTGCAGTCCAGTTATTTGGTAGAAAGTCCACTGAACTCAATGGGACTTACTTCCAAGTAAACCTTCATCAACTTGGGCTGCTTGGCTCAGTCCCCCTATTCCCATGTGTCTGTTGTGATTGGCAATCTCCCTCCCTCTCTCTCTTTGGCCATTCTTATCAAGTCTGGAACAGGGGTGTGGATAATCATCATTCTCCTTCTGGCAGCTCAAGGGGGCAGGCAGCTCCGTTACCCCAGCAACCCTGCTCCCAGGGTCAGGTAATAGGTCATGTGAAAGTCCTCTGCTGCCAGTCAGAATAGACAATACGGACTCTGACAGACCAAGGGATGACTCCGTATAAGACAACTTCATGTGTTCAACAGCTTTAGAGTGGCCCCAGCATCTCCAGTTAAAGGGACCAGGCAAGTAGGTGATGCGAAAGACCTCTGCCTGAGACCCTGGAGAGCAGCTGTTGTTTTGAGTAGACAGTACTGACTTTGATGGACCAAGGGTCTGATTAAGTATAAGGCAGCTTCATGTGTTCATGTGTTTACAAGCTTTGGTGGTGCTCACAGATTCCCTAGATCAGATGCCTGGAATAATGTCAAATTTATTTTCTAGAATCAATGATTTGATATTTCACAGAAACTGAATAAATATATCAACAACCTATTACAAAGGAACTGAATAAATCACTGTGACAGAATTATACTTAAGTCACTTGAATAGTACAGTCCTCTGGAGAATTGCTCCAGTCTAAGGCCACTGAAATCAAGTGGGCTGAGACTGGAGTAATTCTGCATAGGATTGCATTGTCTCTTTGTCCTTTTTCATCCCAGTATTGCTACATGAGATGCAGTTCCTTCTTGATGCACATTTGTTTTTCCACTTCAGTTCAGCAATGTTATCAATATTGATTCTCGAGTGAGTGTTTTCTTGGGAGACACAGCTGAAGCTATTTTCCAATTCCAAACTGAACCTTGCTAGAACATGATCACCCACATAGCAAACAAATGTCCATCTGCTGATCGGATAATTAGTTCAATGTGTATAGTACATCATGCACATTAGGATGAATAACTTTCCTGGGTCTGGTATGAGCATAGCCAATCTTTCCAAATATTTAAGCATATCTAACTCTAAGCTCCTGCTACATATTCCTCTACAGGTGTGGTTGCTGCTGCCTGCTCAGATGCTCTCACTCTAGCTCAGGGAGCACATGCTGTGTGAGAAGACTTCCACGGCATGGTTTGGGTTCCTGGCATATTTAGAAGCCATTCAGCTGACACTCTCCTCTTGAGAGGGCTTTAGCTCTCTCTATTCATAAACCTTGCAGAGAGCTGAATTATGTGGATGGCAGCCCACCAAGACCAGCATGGGAGTAACCACAGAGGCAGCAGTAGCCCTGCAATGGAAGGGAGTATAAATGCCTTTGTGGTCAGGTTGTCATAAGCAATGTGACTTGTGCAACAAAGTAAGTAAGGTTGACATCAGAGATGTGGGTGGAAAATTTTTCCAATGCTTAATTTTTTCATGACAAAAAATTTTTTTTTGAAACACTAATTGTTTCATAAAATGAATAACAACAAATGGATGCCATCGTCAATACAATATTAGACAAGCTTTGCCCTTTCTAAGTTATACTTAGTGTTTTTCAGGTAATTATCCCTAGGAATTGTGTGAGTTATAGGTATGTTTTATTAATTTCTAAACTGAGGGTGGGGAGGATAAAAACCACAAATATAATAATCAATATAAAATTCAAACTATGAATTCATCTGGTTGACTATGTAAGTCAAATCAAACCCAATGCTAAAATTTCTCAAGTGGTGGAAGGGATATGGTAATCACCAGTCTGATATGGAACTAACAAGTAATGCAAGTGATAAGGTACTCCATTGACCTTTGTGGACTGGAGTTAAATTCTGCTGAAAGAGATGAGTTGACAACCACATCTATGCAGTAATGTATATTGGTCTTTGGGTGTGCAAAAATTAAGTCAGCAATCCTGAGCATGTCTATTCATAATCAGTCTGTTAAACTGGCTTACTCCTAGGAAAGCATTCTTAGCATTGTTAATATATCAACAGTTTTCAGTGGTTCTCGTAGGTTATCCGGGCTGTGTAACCGTGGTCTTGGTATTTTCTTTCCTGACGTTTCGCCAGCAGCTGTGGCCGGCATCTTCAGAATACTCCTCTGAATATGCCGGCCACAGCTGCTGGTGAAACGTCAGGAAAGAAAATACCAAGACCACGATTACACAGCCCGGATAACCTACGAGAACCAATGAACTGTGACCGTGAAAGCCTTCGACAGTTTTCAGTGGGTTTGAGTCCCCCTGCCTTAAACATTAAGAACATAAGATCCCTGCTGGATCAGACTAGTGATCCATTAAGTCCAGTATCCTGTCTCACAGAGTGGCCTACCAGTTCCTCTGGAGGTCCAACAAAAAGGCATAGAGATGGAGGCCTTCCCCTGATGTTGCCTCCTGGCACTTGTATTCAGAGGTTTACTGCGAAGGTTCCTTTTAGTCACCACGGCTTTTAGCCACTGATAGACCTATCCTCCATGAATCTGTCTAATCCCCTTTTAAAGCTATCTATTACTGAGGGCAGCAGGAAAAGAGCAAGACCCAACAAAAGATGGATTGACTCAATAAAGGAAGCCACAGCCTTCAATTTGCAAGATCAGAGCAAGGCTGTCAAGGACAGGACATTTTGGAGGACATTTTCATTCATAGGGTCGCCATGAGTCGGAAGCGACTTGACGGCACTTAACACACACACATGCCTGTGGCCATCACTTTTGGCAGCAAATTCCACAATTTAATCTTGTTGTATAAAGAAGTTCATCATATTTTGAGCGCGCATTTGCACCGAATCTTTTGATTAAATATCAATGATGCAACATTCTTTCCCCCCGCCATATGCATTAAAATGCCTAAAAATTCTGATGTCAGAAATTGCTCACAAGCTTTTAACTGCAAGAGTGAACTCAGCACTAATCTTGGCAATTCTGGATTCCATGCTTGTATTAAACAATATAATGTTGTTCATTGTATGGACTCACTCTGTGTAATCCGCCTTGAGTCCCAGTGAGAAAGGCGAATATAAATAATGTAAATAAATAATAATGGGAGTGTTCATTGCCTGGTAGCCCTTTGAACAACTTTGTAAGACATTTTGTGTATTAACATTTGCAATCCAGTAATTCTTATAGTTGATAATAATGCATCACTTGAGAAAGAAATACAAGCGAAGCAAAGAAAAGAGCAAATACAACATTGTTCATCGCTAGGTATTAAAGACCAAACTTTTCAGACTGCTCAAACAACCCATGTAGTAAAGTTCTCCACAATGTGATGAGTAATAACAAGTTAAATGATAATTTCTTCAGAGTCTGTCTTATCCCTCCCTCTCCAGTATATTTTTCCTTCATTCCATATATCTTAATGATTGCTGCCCCCAACATGCAGTTGTAGGGCTAGGGTTGCCAGGTCCCTGGAGGTTGGCAACCCTATGTAGGGCAGACCTGAAGGGACAGGATACCACTGGATCGGTAAACATGCATGGGATTGGTGTACAAAACTGTTTCTCATACTATTTGAAACTAGGTTCAAACCCTCCCCCAACTTTTCTGGCCATATCAAAGTCAAACTTCCTTTACAGAAACATATGATGAACTGCAATTAACATTTAAACTTCATATGAAAAGTCAACACTGTACTGGCAAAGCATTTCTTTGGTTTTTCTCTCAGGATTGCCATGGAAACCCCTTGTAATTTCTTTTCTCTGGTTAGCGGCATACTGTGTGTTCAATATACAAATAAAACCAATAACATTCAGCCTCACCCTTTAAAAAGTGTGTTTTTGCATAGTTGCTGCAAAGTCTGAGTATGACACTGGCATTTTGTTGCCTGTGTTATTTAATATCTATATAGCAGAGATTGTCTAGAGTTGGCAGCATTATTGATTATGTGATGACACCCAGTTCATTATTTGTCATTCTAGGAGCAGAAATCTCATCTCTGAACCAATTTCTGGCCACAGTGATTGACTGAATGGTTGTTCAACAAACTGAAACTGCATCCAAACAAGATGGAAAAGATACTGATAGGAGATCCAGATTTTATCTATCATTGATCATTTTAATTCCCTCGTCAGATGAGGAACTCTGCTGTTCTCACTACATCCAGGATTCTACTAGACATCACACAAGTTCAGTAGAAGGAGATTGGATTGCAGGTTGAGAATACTGAGTGAATGTGAGAATTCATTTTTAGGTCCTGCATGTCTCAAAGAAGCGCTCTCTATGTGTGTTCCCCAACCAACCCATTACAATTGATCGGTAAACTGCTGCTTGGTGTTCCATCTTGGAGAAAGGTGAGATATTACAGCTTATTCTAAAAGAACTTAATGCTATAGAATGATATGATACTGTGGAGAGGTAATGTGGTAGAACCTGGGAGATGATGTTGAAATCTCTACTATACCACTGTGCTTACTGGGTCATCTTGGACCAGTTAATTGTTCTTACCTTCCAGGGTTGTCAGGATAAAATGGGGGCGCCATGGATGCCACTCTGAATTCCTTCAAAAGATGTAATATCCATATAATACATATAAAATAAATGGGGTTCTTTCTCGTTTCACCCGACCTGCTTGAATGTGCCTTAATATTAAACATCTGATCCCTGACTATTAGCATATATCCTTGTTCCTTTAACTTCAGCTACTGTGTCAGCCATCTTACTTGCTTATTCTCTCTTTAGTCCTGACCTCTTTTTCCTTTGTAGTTCTATTTCTAGAGAAGTGCATTTTAAAGAACAGTTCTGTTTTCTGAGTCGAAGACACTTTAAAGCCATGTGGTGGAGGTGGGGACCCCCAGGATAATCAGAATCTTGGAGAGGTCTGCCTCAACTCATACAGAATCCCTGTTGCCAAAGGAATAGATGTTAATGATCTTTATACTAACGGTAATGGCGTATCAGGCACTAAGAGACAAACACTGAAAGTGAAGTGTGTTTAACGTCTTTGTTTGTTCCAATAGAGACATCAAAGAATGCCATTCGAGGAGGAGACTTCAAAAGTTTCCTAGAATAATTAGGTCTCTATTTTTGCTAGTTAGATTTGCCTTTACTACTAAGAAGCATAGCTGCTGCTAGCGATAAGCTTTAGTTGCTTCTGAGCCCAGAAGTGAAGATTTTTCTAGTGGCTAAAACCTAATTGCCATGAAAATTCACAATTGGAGAATGCTTTTTAATGAACCAGGAAGCTTATATACTTAGTTTCTTAAATTAATTCCTGACATATCATTGAGAAAGTATAAACCATGCATGCAAAAACTTTGCAGGTGGATCCTCCAAGGTCCGTTCCATTTTGTCTTCCCATTTTGTCCAGTTGCCTCCTCCTCCTACCCGGCCCAGGTCCAAGCCAAACCCCTATGGCAAAGCTTGAATCTAGCCAGTGATAATGACGGTACAGGAGACAATTTCTGTTGACTTCCACACTGCTAATAGCTGGGAGTGAGCCAGTGCCCTGCTGTGCATCAGCTTCATGAGGCTGCCCCAAACAGTTGCCTGGGTGGTTTGTGCAGAAAGCCAGCAATGCAAAGAAACTTGCCCTTCTCCCATGAAAACATATCCAGGAACAGGAGGAAGTTTTAGAGCTGAACAGGGAATGACCACCACATCAAATGTTTGTAAGAAACAGTCAACACCATCAATTGACTCAAGCAGAAGATTCTCGTCAAACAGATGTCTGCTAGGTTGGTTGCTCAAGTTCCAGAGTTTCCACCAATCAATAAGAGCTTTGTTAAGAGAAAGCAAGTAGCATTAAAGAGCTTCTGCACATGCACCTTGAAAGCAGCTGATTGGTGGGTGCCTCATCATTTGAACATTGATCACACACAGTGGCGGACTGGGTCTAAAAATATTGGTTGCCAGGAGACAAAGGGACCCACAACTATAAGTCGCAATAGTAAAGATCCAAGCCTATATAACGTATGCGTCGGCCTTACATAACCCAAATCAGAATTATTTTTTCAGAGTTATTTATTATATTCTTAAATATAAAGTATCCTCAAAAATGATTTTATTAAAATAGTAATACAACATAAATTTTAGTTGCATACAGTAATAATATTGGAACTTACATTTTCAAGCTATTAAAAGGTCATTAACATTTTTAACCTATTGTCTAAAGTTTAAGGGGTCCCACTTCATCAGGGGCTCACATTTCTCACTTGCCATCGGGCAAGCTGACATCCTGGCCAGTCCGCCACTGATCACACATGGTTAGAGTCTTACATAACATCCTAAGCCAGAGAAGCCCTGATTAGTATTTAGATGGGAGACAACCCAGGAATTCCAGGGGTGCTATGCAAAGGCAGGCAATGGCCAACCACCTCTGAATGTCTCTCGCCTTGAAAACCCTACATAAGTCAGCTGCAACTTGATGGCACCTTTACACACACAAGCCAGAGAAGAACTTCTCAGAGAAATGATTCTCAGGTTGTAATACGGTACTGTGAATAATAGGTAACCCACCAGGTGACGCTCAAACCAGGACTCCTACCAGTCCATGCCCAACACCACACAGCCTGTACCATGAAGAGAGCGGCTGCAGCCTATATAATGCAACAACACACCACCTGGGCTGTATTTCCCCTCCTGATCTGACATCACCTGACTGGGTTCTTGCACATGACTCCAGGAACCAAACATGAAGTCTCAGGTTTTGTAATTCCTGTACTTTCAGGTTAGTCTCCAACTGTTCCACATTTGGGCTCCATGGAACATGCATTCCTTTGAGTTGCAAGCACATAACAGGAAGTCATGTGACATCAGAACCATTTGACAGGAAGAGAGCCAGATTTATGACTGCACAAGCATCAAGGCCAAGACCAGATGAATTTACTGGAACTTTATCCTCCCCACCTTGAATTATGTATCTTGCCTAGGGTTGCCAACCTCCAGGTACTAGCTGGAGATCTTCTGCTATTACAACTGATCTCTAGCCGATAGATATCAATTCACCTGGAGAAAATGGCCCCTTTGGCAATTGAACTCTATGACATTGAAGTCCTTCCCCTCCCCAAACCCCACTCTCCTCAGGCTTTGCCCCATAAACCTCCTGCCGGTGGTGAAGAGGGACCTGGCAATCCTAATCTTGCCTCTTGGCTTCGCTCTTTAGCCTGTTCATTCAGACTCCTAAGACATGAACTTTTCTTCAACGTGCTTCTCACCTCTAGCCCTGTGCCCTGAATTGTACCTAGGGTCTTGCTTACAGAGCAAGACAGATTTGGATACCAAGTCAGGAAAACAACACGGCTGGGCAACATCACTAACTGCAAGCCCTAGTAAATAAATGCTTTAGTAAATGTAGCTGAAATGACTACAAACAAATCCCAGTTCACGAAGGAATGAAGAAAGCTGTAAGATTACATTCAACTTAGTTTCTGCCTTTATAGTCTCTTCTATATTTTCCTGCATAATCCTTCATTACAGAAGCATTGGAGTAGATCTACAGTGTAACCCATGCCACATTTCTGTTGAGGACACGTGCGGAGAAATGCCCTTGGGCTTCCATCCTAGAATTCACCCCAATAGTACAGCCATTGGGATTGTACTCGGTTCATGAGCTGGGACCTGGCTGCAAGCTCATAGATGGCAAAGGGGATGAGTCATCTCTCTCCCCAGCACTTCAGAGTTTAGTTATGCAAATGGGTCAGGCCAAAGTAAGAGCAAAAAATTTAACATCTCACATCTTGCTGGAATTTCACACCTCAAAGAACAGAGACTAGGACAGCCAAAAGGCTACAATGACCCCAGAGAGTGGGGATGACTTGGGATGACTGCAGGGTTTTCCTGACCTCCCAGGACCCAAGAGAACTGGGCTTGTGAGTCCATTCCTTTGCACCATGAAACCCTTCTTCCTTTTAAAATTGAATTTCTGATTATTCATCCTATTACCATGAAATGTAGTGTAAAATGTCTCCTGCATCAAGAGGACAAGCTTACCAAATTTCAGGCACATTGGAATTAAAATGTCTTAATAACAGTAGTTTAAATACTGGATGGAGAAAAGGGGTATTTTGTGCGTGTGCTTGCAACAGTTTTCTTCTGCCAACAAACACATTTTTAAGCTATCTGTCTGGAGGCATTAACACTGTAGACAATTCTGGTGTGTCATCATGGTGTCTTTTTAGTTTCGTGTTTTTGCACATCCATTGTATTCTTTTAATGTTATGCTGTTTTTTCCATTTTAATGTTATAATTCACTGGAGATGAAAACTGAACTTTTGTCCTATATGTATGGTGGTAGCTTGGTGGGTATTGCCCATTCTAGCTTCTTCTGTCACTCTCTAAGTCCTGCACCCTACTCCAATCTTCCTGCTATTTTCTATTGTTATTGTATTTATGTGCTGGGCCATGTCAGGTTACAGAGAGGCTGATTGTACGCACTAGAAATGGCACCTAAAGCAGAACAGCAGCTGTTCGGGAGGCTGCTGGGAGATGAAAACAGGAGCAGAAGTTGTCAAGCTGCGTCAAGGTCAGTCAGGCCAGTCTGAGGTCAAAATTCCAAAGGGTCCTTGCAAAGAAGCACCATTAGCAAAGGTTTCAGGTTCTTTTGCAAAGTTGTGTCCATGAGGCTGGCTTGTGGAAGCCAGCCTTTTATTCTGGCTTTCCTATCCATAGCCTTCATCCCCTGAAGACTCACAATTTTCCATGCAATGCCTCTGAGCTTCCAATCTGGCACTACGCTTTTTAGTGTGGAGTTCTACTCTGCAATGCTGTCTGCATTGTTGAACTAGTTCAGATGAGCTAGGTGGACTGATAATCTGAAAGGTTGCAGCTGGTGCTGGGTCAACTAAGTCAGGCATCTCCACAGCCATTCTGGAATCCCCAGCAGGGCTGGCCTGTGATTCAGATTCCTTCTGCAACTTGTTCTCTCCCTGCTGTGGGTCAGATTGCAATGGGCTCTCAGCCAGGTGGGGTTCAAGGAAGGCTGGGTCCTCCTGGAATGGCTCTTCCCTTGAGGATTCCTCACTTGCAGGGGTCTTAGCCACAACAAAATAGAAGTTTAATCAATAAAAGTGAGCTGTGAGCTATTGGCATCCATTTTATTATGTCCCTGCTGCCAGAAATTCCAGGTTGTACTGGCTGGTTTCCCCTATACAATAGTGACATTGAATTTTTTTTTTAAGTTTATGTATGCTTTCTTTTCTTTCTTTTTTGCCACTTTGATCAGTTAGAATGGATTGCTGAGATGGGTGACATGCAACTCCATAAAAGCTTATCAGTATGTAATGGCTGGTTAGCATACCTCAAACCAAGATCTAAAACCATGGTTTGAAGTTGGTTTATTAACCACAGTTAGTCTTAACTGTGGTTTTGCATCACATGCATGCACACGGATGATTCACTGCCCTAGTTTGCTTGATTCGATGAGCCCAGCTACCCAGGCAACTGAACCTTGCCTGTTTGGGGAATTTCAGTAAATGGAGACAACAATCCACTTTGTGTTGCTCCTCGCAACACATCAGTTAATGACTGTGACCTTCTGAGGTCGGCAGAACTTAACTGGTGACACATGATAAGGCAACGCTTACAGGTTTTCCTTTCTGCTACTAGCATACAAAATTTATAAACATTCTTGAGACTACATCCTCTTTCCCCAGTGAAGAAAGGCATTTTTAATTTGAAGTGCCTGGAGCTCCTGTTTAGAATTTTTGGTTTACAAACTCATGCTTTAATAAAGTTACACAAAAAGCCACAGGCTTCTAGCATATACAACACTATTATCAATGGATAAACAAAATCCTCAGATTTCCAGTAACCTTAATGTGATCCTTAAGGTACTGGTTTGTCTCTGTGTTGACCAGTTTAATGTACAATGTTGTTTCCAAAGTCCCTAAGGATGTCAGTATAATCACACATATAAAACATAAACAGTTAAATGGTTCAGAATGGTCTTTTAAAAACACGGGCAAAATGTGGGGAAATGCAGGGGGAGAGCAAGGTGACCTCTGACAGTCGGAAACGGCACACAATCACAACAAAGACCCGAAGTCACTGGAGGGGTGACCACAAGGGAAACAGCCAAGCGTAAAAGGCCTCTATCCCCTTCCCCCTACAAGACATTCAAATCCAAATGCAACTCTATGAGGTTTAGGTGTTGCTAGGGTGACACTCTTAATCCCAGCCCCCATAATCAGCCTCCTGTTCCCCCCACCTGTGAGACATCTGTGTCCCAGTGCAGTGACAATGAGGCTGGAATGTTGTGATTGCAGTGGTTACTGCAGTGCTCCACATGGTGGTAAGATCACCATAGCAACTACAGGGTCCTGGCTGGTAGTGGCAGGTCTGGATGTCTTCAGGTAGAGGCCCTCCTCTCAAGAGACCTTTGGATCTCCCACTGCAGCCAGTCAGGATGCTACAGTCAGAATGGCAATTGTGGTGCCCCATTTCTGCTGGGTTCTTCCTATTTCTCCTTGAAACTGGCCACCATACCATGGATTCAAGGCATGGCACACTATAGCAACCACATAATCCAGGCCCTATAGGCCCTACACGTGGCCACAGATGTCTCTTGCGCGGGCGGGAGATTATGGATTCCGTATGTGCCATATGTTGTGCACCCCAGATATGAATATTTCCAGCCCTGAACACAGAGACAACAGAATCACTAGTGATTTTTGAAGTTACAGAGAAAGACTGGAGATGGCCGGCAGGAGGAGGGGAAAAAAATTCTGCTAACATTAAATCGTTTTGAGTGGCAAGTGACATTACCTCATGTACCCTGAAAAGTGGGCTCTGTTCATTAACTGTGTATTTGGACAAAAGCGGGCTCTTGGGTCATGTAAAATTCAACAAGTTTGTGTGAATCATTTTCAAATGAGAACACACCAAGGAGGACTAGAGTGACGGCCTCCTGCATTTGTGCTGGATCATTAGGGGAGGTTTCGGACCATATCAGATTTTTCACAGAGTCAAACTCCATTACTAGGTTGTGAGAAGCAAAGGAGGAAAAAATTTCTGGTTCTCTGGCACCATAGTAAGGAAAATGAAATTAAAAATCTTTTCGTGACACAGCTCTCCTTTCATAATAATGCATTGTACTAAAATGAGATCCACAGCACAAAATATCACACATGTATACACTCACATATATATTCAAATTTATAGCCCGCCCTAATTCCCAGCAAGCCAGGCTCAGGGCGGTTAACAAACTTTAAAACACATAAAAAACACACACACACATATATATAATACAGTATTGTGCCTTGGAATTCTCCAGAGACTAATTATTTTTAAGGGAGTTACTGATAAAAAGGCATAAAATGTAACAAGGACTCTCTGAATGAATACTCCTGATCATTAAGGGAAATCATATGATACAGCATGTTTTTGGTCCTCTTCATGGGAATCATGGCAGATAGACAGGATTTTAGTAGAGCATAACTGAAAATGTTAGTAGAACTATTTGAAAAATACTGTATTTTTCGCTCCATAAGACGCACTTTTTTCCTCCTCAAAAGTCAGGGGAAATGTCTGTGCGTCTTATGGAGCGAATGTGCTGGGTGTGCTGGTGTGCCCCGCCCCATTCCAGCATGCCCAGCCGGCTCTGTGCACCCCACCCGCCTCCCAGTTGGCCGTCGGGGCGGGGAAAGCCGGCTCGCATCGTTCCAGCGCGAGCCAGCTTTCCCCGCCCCGACGGCCAGCTGGGAGGCGGGCGGGGTGCACAGAGCAGGCTCTTGTCATTCCAGCGCGATGCGCACACGCCCAGCCGGCTCTGTGCGACCCCGCCCGCCTCCCAGCTGACCGTCAGGGCGAAGAACACCGGCTCGAGCCGTCCAGACGCGCACGCGCCCAGCCGGCATTTGCTCCATAAGACAAGTTTTTAGAGGAAAACAAGATTTGTTCTTGTTTTCCTCCTCTAAAAACTAGGTGCGTCTTATGGAGTGGTGCGTCCTATGGAGCGAAAAATACGGTACTTCTTGCTTCATCAACAATAGGGAGACAACTTATACAAAACACTGACATAGTGCCGAGCAGGTGTGACAATGTATTGGTATGCAAAGGAACTGAAATAAACGTATTCCATAATGAATTTTCAGATGAACTTGCCACTATCGCAAGACCATAGATACTGATGGGGGAGGCAATCCTCTAACCAGATGTTCTGAAGCAGCGGGAGCCATTGCTTGGAATTAGTGGCTTGACAACAGCTTTCATCGTTACTTGCAGTCAGTATTTCCATATAGGTGGCTCTCAGGAAGACCCCTGATAAGGGGACGACAAGATGAAGCGCAGAAAATGTTCACTGTCAGATGAACACTAGGATGCCAGCAAAACTCACATGCAGACAGGGTGTAGTTTTCTTTTTCTTCTGGTTTTCTGCCACTTTGGTGTTTGACCCATGTATGCAGCAGCTTTACAAAGCTTGAAAGCATCCTTTGTTTACAACAAAAATGAAGAAAGGATATAAGGATTGTGGAGCTATGTCCATGCACTTGTGGTAGGCATTCTGGTTGCCCTGCTGGGAAAGAAAAGTACTCAGCAGTTAGCCCTCAATACCACTATCTACAGACTCGTCCATGTCCTAAATTACATTTAAAAAGAACAACAGTGGATCTATCAACAGATTACTCTCCAAGAACTGGGTTAAGAATGTGTATGTGTATAAAGTGCCATCAAGTCACAGCTGACTTATGGATACCCCAGGAAGGAGCTATCAAGGCAAGTAAGAAGCAGCAATGGTTTGCCATTGCCTTCCTCTACAGTCTTCCTTGGTGGTCTCCCTTCCAAGAACTGACCCTGCTTAGCTTCCGAGATCTGATGAGATCAAGCTACACCATGGCTCCTTCCCTCCTAAGCTAAGAATAGGAAGCTGAATTATTGTGAGGTAATGGTAGTTTCAATTATGTAAACAGTAACCTATGAAAAAAGCCCCGTGGCGCTGAGTGGTAAGCTGCAGTACTGCAGTCCAAGCTCTGCTCACGACCTGAGTTCAATCCCGACGGAAGTCGGTTTCAGGTAGCGGGCTCAAGATTGACTCAGCCTTCCATCATTCTGAGGTTGGTAAAATGAGTGCCCAGCTTGCTGGGGGTAAAGGGAAGATGACTGGGGAAGGCAGTGGCAAACCACCCCATAAAAAACAAAGTCTGCCTAGTAAACGTCGGGATGTGACATCACCCCATGGGTCAGGAATGACCTGGTGCTTGCACAGGGGAGCTTTACCTTTTTATAACCTATGCCATGCCTCTTCTCCAGGTATGTTGTTTCCCAACTCCACATGCCTTTTTCTTCCACATGAGCCTGCCTTTCCCCTACAGACCTTATGTTTGGTTGTTGTTTTTTATCCTCTTCGACCAGCTGTCACAGGCTCCAGGTGGCTGTCCAGTTCCAAACTCACATTTAATAACACTCCCATCTACTTCTTGATTGTGCGTGGGCTATCAAGTCACAGCTGACTTGTGGCGATCCCATTGAATTTTCAAGGCAAGAGACATTCAGAGGTGGTTCTTGATTACACAATGTAATAATCATGCTACACCAGGACTATAACTCAGCAATGCGTGCTAACACATTGCTCATAGCTATCTCCTCCTCCTCCTCCTCCTCCTCCTCCTCTTCCTCCTCCTCTAGACAGGGAGAGATGCAGTAAAATGTTCATCCTTCTTCCTGTTCACTGTGTGGTCATAATGGCAGGGATCTGCTTTGCAAGAGGCAGCCTCGTGACATTCTGCTTTGGCTGAGAGCCAGAGTGGAACTGTGCAGCCCCCTGGGTAACTGTGGACCAATTCCTCCCTCTCAGCTTAATCTTCCTTGTAGGGTTGATGTGAGGATCAAATGGGGAGGGGAGAAACAAGCATGCTGCCCTGAACTCCTTGGCAGAAGGGCAGGATAAAAATGTAACAGCTAGATAGCAAGAAACTGGAGGGTGTTAAAGAGCTGTCTTTTCCTATCAATGTTCCTCTGTTTGTAAGAGGCCCATGGTGAAATCCACATGATCATGTGAACGATCAAATATTCCCCACCCAGACCCTTCCTGGTACAAATACTGAATCTGACCAAGCCATGCTTACCAGAAAGCTGGATACTAACTGAATGCAGTCCAGTTCCAAGTAGAAATGACATCATCCACCTGCTTCCAGTATGATGTTTCCCTTCTCATGTCCACAAATGTCTATAAAGACCAGAAAGTGGACAGAACGCTTGTCTTTGTAATGTCACAACAGCCATGCATAAATACAAGTGCATGGCTGTTTCAAAGGGCTGAGGACCTGTTCCCATGTTTCCGGCTGTCACACAGGAACCTTTGTAGCAGAAATTCTTGCATGTCACTTCTGGTATTGCTCAAAGGCAGCAGGCAGGTAGATGAGCTCAAGAAAGTTCCCTATGCTGATGACGACAACATACAAACCAGCCCCAGTTCCTCTCTCTCCTTCACGTTCCTATGTCAAAAGACAAATACCATTTCCCTGAACGTGTTGTTAAAATAACGAGAGAGAAATGGAACAGTTCAAAGTCACCTTCAAGCTACTTCACAGCCGCCTTCCTGAAAAAAACATCTGAATATGGACAAGCTAGGAGCATAGGTGCCACAAAGAACACAGTATTGTTTTCCGGAGAATAAATACAGGATTCTTCCCAGAAGAGACACTGTAAAAACAATTATTCAAGACAACAGGAATCTAATATGCTTGCTGTGACCTGGCATCTTTGAATGACAGATGTTGAAAGGATATTGTTAAAATGGTTACTAGCCCATCACCAGATTGCCTTTTGCAAGCCTTGCAGAATGATATATTTTTTTTATCCCCGAGATATTAGAATTTCTAGCAGCATGTGCTAAATTCACTTTCAAGTTAATAATCTTGTCCTGTGGACATATATTGACATTGAGATATACTAACAGCTTTCGTTTTTGCTTCCGGCTGGTTGAGAGGCTCATGAGAAGAACAGCAATGCTACATGGGATTTAATTGTCATTCAGGACGCAGTTTTGCTGCAGCTCGATAAGTGGCAGATTGCCCACAGCAACATTTTCTTGATGCTTCAGGACACCGCTCTGAGTACAATAATAATAATAAAAAAATGCCTCTAATGTGTTAATTGAGTTGCTTTACATGTCACCTGAAGCTTTCCATCCTGAATGCATAATTAGAACAATGTTGGTCAAGGAGGAAGAGGGAAGGGAAGGAAGGACAATTGGAATCACATGGAGGCTGTTCAAACATTCGGAGCATCCTTCCCTGATGTTTGAATGGTGCTGTCTGCTGAATGAAAGAACATGCTTGGTTTATTCCAGATGTTGCAGTTTAGTAGAATGTAATTGACACAGCTTGTGCAATGCTCTAGAAAAAAAAATAATTTATCCCAATAGTTTACTTCCAGTATTTTTTATTGTAAATCACCTGAGGCTGACTATAATCTCAACAGGTTGCAGTTCATTGTATTTATAAAGCTGTCTCGGGAGGACTAGAAAACCTCAATCTCAATCAGTATTGCTGGGGCAGCCTTGCTGTTTCAGTGGTGGAACTAAAAGACTCTCTCTGAAGTAGATGTATCTTGGTCATTGATGGTGAGCACAGGGGACAGTTTTAAGTGAGTTCAAAGTGGGATGATACAGCATTGTGGCCTGCTGTGCATGCATTCATTTGATCCCACTGCCTGGTTCCACAAGTTGTAGAGCACTATAAAAACCTACTTACCAGAGACAACAGTGGGATGCATCATGCGTGTGTACACCACGAACAGGGCCGAAGCATGGGTTGGGGATGGGTACTTTTTACTGGCCCTGATGGCAATCCCATTACAAAGATATGGTATGTTTATGTGTATGTGTAAAGTGCCGTCAAGTTGCAGCCGACTTATGGAGACCCCTTATGGGGTTTTCAAGGCAAGAGACGAACAGAGGTGGTTTGCCATTGCCTTCCTCTGCATAATGACCCTGGTATTCTTTGGGGATCTCCCATCCAAGTGCTAACTGTGGCCGACCCTGCTTAGCTTCCGAGATCTGACAAGATCAGGTTAGCATGGTCAGGGCATGGTCTATTTATGGCATCTTGGAAATAAAATTAAAAAAGATGGGGGGTCTGTGAGGAATTATGTGTGTGTGTGTGTGTGCAGGGGGGGAGAGGGTGATTTAGAAATCCCTCCCTCTGCCAAAATCTTCTGTACACTTTCAGGGGCTTGAGTAGGCTAAGTTTCATGGTCCCATATTTTCCCCTTTAACTGACAGCCGCTTTCACCATGCTGTGCCTCCTGGGGCATGCTCAATACTCCTTGTGTTAATTTACACAATCCTTGTGTTAATTTACAAAATTGTATTTTCCCTGCCCATTTGGGAAGCCCTTGAGTGCATAAAGACCACTGCTTTTTCTATTGGTGACCTGGTTTCACTGCTTTCATAATTGGCACTTGATGATGATGATGATGATGATGATGATGATGACGATGATGATGATGATTATATTTTCTGTCAAGGATGTACCAGGCCCTTAGAAATTATGCTGGGATCCTGGCCACAGGTGCTAATCTCTTTCATACTTCTGATGGCATTCAAAGTCATAACGCTCTCGATGCTCGCCAAATCATTAACAATTAGGAGA
The DNA here is from genome assembly GCF_029931775.1 of Euleptes europaea. Classification (NCBI taxonomy): domain Eukaryota; kingdom Metazoa; phylum Chordata; class Lepidosauria; order Squamata; family Sphaerodactylidae; genus Euleptes; species Euleptes europaea. The sequence continues at coordinate 37,632,100 of NC_079316.1, forward strand.
CAGCACTCAATTTTAGAAGACCACTCTATGAAATGAAAGAGGTTATCCAAGTCACTTCATGGTATGGTACCCTTTGGAATGAACGAAGAAAGAAAGACAGAGAAGATAAAATAGGACAAAACTGAAAATAAAATACAAAAGACCTTGGAAAAGGAACAAAGATTGAAAGGCAATGTAATTTAAAAGTAGGACAGAAAGCAGGATAAATGGAACATCTCAGCTAGTGCTAAAAGTAGCTAAGTAGTTGGTAGTAAAAAGAATTTGGTGTAAGGCACTAGAGACTGTATGTTTTTTTATTACATATCCTCTTTAGCAAAAGGATTAGGTTGGCCCTATGGTCCCATTACCCTAGTGTACCAGCATGCCATAGTCACGATCCCCTGTATTCCTAGCAGTAAAAGCACAATAACTGCAGTAGACACAGGAGTCAGTACAACTGACAGCTGTTTCCACAGAGTTCCTGGCAACGCTACTATTACCTACTATTAGACACTCAATGAGAACCCTCCCCATTACACGTAACTGGCACTAAGCAACAGTCCTTGATAACATGAGCATCACAGAACCCATTCAGTGCTTCCTCCCACACATAATGCTCAGTCCTAGTCAGAGATCAGGTTGAGTTCATCTGAAAGGTACATGGGAGGTGGAGGGCACGTGCCGTCCTAAGCACAATGTTCTACAACAGGCCAGGATAGCAGCGTCTGCAGCACCAAGGACAACTCCTAGGTAGCAGACAACTTGCTCCAAAAAGGTCTGCAGCTTGGCAGAGCCCTTATATCTCTATATTTTACCCTACCCTTCTTCCAAGGCACCCAGGGCAGCATATATGGTTCTCCCTCTCCCATTTAAAATTTGCAACAACCCTGTGAGGTAGTTCAAGCTAAGTGTATGTGACTGACCCAAGGTCAGCAAGGTGGGCTGTGGCTCAGTGACAGAGCACCTGCTGGGTATGCAGAAGGTCCCAGGTTCAATCCCTGGCATCTCCAGTTAAAAGATCTGGCAGAAAGTGATGTGAAATAACTCTGCCTGAGACTCTGGAGACCCGCTACCAGTCTGAGTAGACTATACAGATCTTGATGAACCAAAGGTGTGATTCAGTAGATTCATGCGTTCATGGGCTCAAGAAAGCTTCATGGCAGTGTGAGGATACCCCTGCACATACCCCAGTACTAGAGAGCCAGCGTGGTGTAGTGGTTAAGAACAGTGGTTTGGAGCGGTGGACTCCGATCTGGAGAACCGAGTTTGATTCCCCACTCCTTCACATGAGAGGCGGAGGCTAATCTGGTAAACTGGATTTGTTTCCCTACTCCTGCACATGAAGCCGGCTGGGTGACCTTGGGCTAGTCACACCCTCTCAGTCCCGCCTACCTCATAGGGAGTCTGTTGTGGAGAACCAACTCTTCTTCTTCAACACACCTGCCATGTTTCTGGCTGTGGGGGAGGCTCTGCATCCTCTGATGCTGGTGGGAGAAGCCTCCAGCAGGGACAGTTCTGGTATGTTAAGTCTTGGGATGGCTTCTAGTTCCCTCCTTCCCTCCCTCTTCCTACTGCCTCAGGGGAGGGGGAGAATGCCACAAATAATCGTTCTGAATTTTTAGAACTTGTCAAGAGAGAAGCCATCTTCAGAGGAAAGTTCCACTTAACATTTTCTTTCTTTCTCTGGCTGGTTAGCAACAGGTGTCATCCACCCCTCCAACCCCCCCATAGACAGTTAGCTGTTCAAGGATGTTTCTCAACCCTTCCTTAAGTGGTAGAGAAAGTCGACATATAAAAACCAACCTCCTTCTCCTCTTCCTCCTACTGTCTGTCCCAACTGCCAGCTTCTCTCTGTAGAGTGGCAATCTTACTCTTGGACTTTTCCTGAAGGATGTCTTGGAATTTTTGGTGAGATGAGCCACGACATTGTTAAGGTTTGATGATGTGGCAGTTTCTTGAGGGGCTCAGGCTTGAGTGATTCAGGCAGCCTGTGTAGGTTCATTATCAACCAAGGGGATCTTCAGTTTAGGAATCAATATTTGACTCCTCTTTCAGTGGAACTATAAGGCCACAGGGCTGCCTCAAAGAGAATACTTCTTGAGACCTAGGATTATGACTAGGGATGCCACCTTGTTAAATAACTCATATTTGATTATCTGATAGTCTGAATGGATTACATATTAATTGATTAAATTTGCATAAATGTATATGGGAGATATACAGTAGTTCTAAAGAGGACATGAAGTTGCCATATACGGATTCGGGCCTGTCATGTGCTAAGTGGCCTCAAACCAGGGGACCCCTATGGTTTCACCAGCAGGGGTTGCCCTCCTGGGTTCCTCTTCAGTCACATGTACTCTTTGACTTTCTTTTAATCAGCGTACATCAAGTGAGTTTCCACCCTGTTCCCATGCTCAGTTCCTTCCTCTGTAGTCCGTCCCCTTTTCCCACAGTCCTGGGGTGACAGAGAGCTCTGCACATAGGCCATTACCTAACTGGTCCCTTGCCTGATTCCAGCCTGCCGGCTGCGGCTTCTTACATTACAGGCTTTCCCCGGCAGCCTTCTCTGTCAACGAGGAATCTCCTGCAAGGCCGTTCTTTCCAGCTGCTTTCTGCTTTCCTGGCTCTAGCTGTTTGGGGGCGTCTTTGAATGTTTCTTCCCCCAGCTTTCTCCTACTCTCAGCAGCAGCCCTCAGTGTCTCTTCCACTGCTTCCTCCCTATCCCCGCCTCCCCCATCTCTTTTCAGCCTCGTCCTTAAAGTACCCAGCCGGCTGTCCTGACCCTGCCCACACACTGGTGTCAGAGAACTGGACTGCTGGTCACAGGGCCATTGGTCTATCAGCACTGCCTACTCTGATCATCAGCAGCACACTAGGGTTTTGGGTACAGGTCTCTCATATCACCTCTTACCTGATCCTTTCAACTGGAGATGATGGGAACTGAACCTGGGATCTTCTGCCATGGCCCCTCTCCGAAGATAAAAATGTTTGCTCTCTTAGCTTTGATATGATAGTTTTGAATGGAAGTGCAAACTGTTGCTTACTTGTTGGGATGTAATGGCAAACAACACCTTGTGTTAAAGAAGAATCCACTAATTTATTCCGATTGTGAAAGGGTGAGAAAGAAACATGTACACAAAGGGCTTGTTCATGTTGCATCAAACCATTATTTGGCAAACCCAGACCATCCATGTAGGCTTCTGTGCATGAGCTACTGGTTCTCAACACACACACATTGTTAGGGTTGCCAACTTCCAGGTACTAGCTGGAGATCTCTTGCTATTACAATTGATCTCCAGCCAATAGAGATCAGTTCACCTGGAGAAAATGGCTGCTTTGGCAATTGGCCTCTAAGGCATTGAAGTCCCTCCACTCCCCAAACCCTGCCATCATTAGGCTCTGCCCCAAAACCTCCTACCGGTAGCAAAGATGGACCTGGCAACCCTACACATTGTTAATAAATACATAGTTAATTCACAATCACTGCTGATATATTTTTTATTGTCAAATTGTTTGTTTATATAACATTCAGTTATCTGGGAATTTTTCTCCTAATGAGCTTTTTACCAACCTGGAGGGCAATTCAGCCATTGTTAAGTGCTAACAAGTTTTGAGTTTAGGTTCATTGCAGAGTTATTCCAACCTAAACTGATTGAAATTAATGGAATTCGACTGCAAAGGAATGCACTGTTAGATTCCTAAGTGAAATAAATTGCTGTTTCTTTGACTGGTGAACTATTAATTATTGATCAATGATTGTACTGTCATTCATTTCCAAACTGCAGTTCTTTAAAGGTCTTGCCTTATCTGTGTCTCTTCAAAATCTGCAGAAACAAACCAGGCCCTTTTACAGAGATCACAAATGTTTCACTGACAATTTTTATTCATTTGCTATCTGGGCCAGATTTAAAGTTCTCAAGCCATTAATATTTCTTCACATTTCAGGTAAAAATCTCTTTCCTTTTTTTTGCCCATTATGTGCTGGAACTACTAAAATATATATCATTGTGAAAAGTTCAGAGACATCATTTCCCAAGATAGAATTGTTTCTTTTTTTCTTTCTTTTCTTTTCATTTTTTTTTGTCCGTGTGGCTCAGCTTCAACATTTTGCAATGCTGATCCTTTATCTTGTATTTCTTTGGTACAGTGAATCATTCTAATGCTGGCTCAATATTTGAGACAGACAAAAAAAAAATGATGTTTCTCATTTGTAGTTCTCACTGAGAAGAATAACAACCCAGTTGCCTTCTTTCTGCTTCTGGCTGCCATTAATTTAAGTCATCTGCAAACTCTTTTTTAAAGTTGCTTTCTTTCCTTTTGCTTTTATTTCCATTGTTGTTTGTCCATTTCTATTTAGAGAAGAATGTTCTTTTGTTCAGAGCTCCAGACTGAAAATTTTGAGATTTGGTTTCTTGGTCTTCCACAGCTTTCCAATTTACCTTGAGCATATTACTACAGTTCTTTGTGGCTTGTTACCAAAACCCACTGATGCAAAAGGGGCATTGCCATCATTGTTATTTCATGCTTCTGGCTGACGATTTATTTTAATGTAGGATTATAAAATTGTTTCCATAAATCAAAAATATGGAATTCATTATCACAGCGTGCAAAGATAGCTGCTACTTAGGTTTTTTAAAAGAGGTAGTTCTAAGAAGAAGAATTGTTTTTTATATGCTGACTTTCTCTACCACTTAAGGAAAATCAAACCGGCTTACAATCACCTTCCCTTCCCCTCCCCACAACAGACATCCTGTGAGGTAGGTGGGGCTGAGAGTGTGTGACTAGCCCAAGGTCACCCAGCTGGCTTCATGTGCAGGAGTGGGGAAACAAATCCAGTTCACCAGATTAGCCTCCACCATTCATGTGGAGGAGTGGGGAATAAAACCCCGTTCTCCAGATCAGAGTCCGCTGTTAACCACTACACCATGCTGGCTCTCTAACAACAGCTATTACCCACAATAGCTAAGTAGAACCTCCATGTACAGAAACAGTCTGTTTCTGATTGCCAGAAGCTGATAAACAACAGGGGAAAGCCATTATCTTCACACACTGCTTCTAAGGGCCTAGAGGTTTCTGGCTGTTGGAAACAGGGTGTTGGATTAGAGAAACCTTCATCTGATCTTGCAAGGAAGTTATTATGTTTAAAGACCTGTACAGGCTAGGACAAACATACCTTAAGGACTGCGTCCTCCCACATGAACCTACCTGTACACTCCGGTCATCTTTGGAAGCCCTGTTTCAGTTGCCAGCATAATCTGAAGCTACATGGTAGGCAGCCTGAGAACGGGCCTTCTAGGTTGTGGCATCAAAACTTTGGAACTCCCTCCCCAGGGAGATTCTTCTCTCGTCTCTTATCAGCAGATGAAGACTTTTTTTGTTTCATCTGTCATGCCCCCAATAATGGTTACTGGCTCTCCTAGGTTGTTTGTTATGTGCTTTAATTGGATTATTTTATCATTTTAACTGTATTTTTAATTACTTAAATGTTTTAATTTTTTAAATGTTTGCCGCCTTGTAGACCCCGATTGAGTGGAAAGGCACCATAAAATGTTTTAAATAAATACAGAATGTTTGTCTTGACAAGATATGGAAAATCAGTCCTTTCATCATGACAGGGATCCTTTTCCCCTGAGGGTGCTTTGGAAGCTCCCACCCCACCCCATGTGGCATGAAACTGATGGATGTTCCAAAAAAACAATTTGTGATATATGCATGGAGAGTTGCTGTTCAAAGAAAATAAATCAGAATTCTGCAGGATAAAACACAACTCCTTCGGCTACTCTAAATTAGCTCTCTTGATCCTGAACTATGGCTTTAACAACCACGGTTGTGTAAGTAATTTTATTTAAAGAGAATTAAATTACAGTGAAGTAAGCAAAGATACAATCTTTATGTACAGAATGGAAAGTCTTACTTATGAACTGATTGTGATCATAGATGCAGAAGTTGCATCTATTTACTTAGCAAGGAGTAACTGAGAATAAGCATTGTCTGGAGAACAATAAATGTCATACTTCTCAAGAGGTTCGTGAGAATGCACCTAATATAGATGGGAGTGGTTTGTCCCACTTTAAAATATAGTGCTTAGGTAAGTAATTTCTCAGTATATCCATCATGAAAAACACCATTTTTATTGCCTCAGTCCATAAATGATATTTTATAAATGGAATGAAAATTTAAATTCATGTGCCGGATAAATGTGTTAAATCACATGTGACTGATAAATCACAGTCAATATGCATAGGACAGCAGTGTCAGACAACATATTTTGAAACATTTCAGAGATGAAAATAACAATAGGAGTACTCTGGCCTTATGCATGTGTTATATAATCACACCAAAGCACCCCTCCCAAGTTGCCAAACCATCTCTTCTCCTCCTACTCTTTGCGGCATTAATTTATTCAGCACTAGCCCCGTGGCGCAGAGTGTTAAGCTGCAGTACTGCAGTCAAAAGCTCTGCTCACGACCTGAGTTCGATCCCAACGGAAGTTGGTTTCAGGTAGCCGGCTCAAGGTTGACTCAGCCTTCCATCCTTCAGAGGTCGATGAAATGAGTACCCAGCTTGCTGGGGGTAAAGGGAAGATGACTGGGGAAGACACTGGCAAACCACCCCGCAAACAAAGTCTGCCTTGGAAACTTCAGGATGTGACGTCACCCCATGGGTCAGGAATGACCTGGTGCTTGCACAGGGGATCTTTACCTTTACCTTTAGCTCCTCCTATGCTGATATAAAAGAAAAGAAACTGTTGTTTTGGCTATAGATATAGTCAAAAAACACAAGGATCCTACAATACATTATGAGTTATTCAAAATAAATCTCACTGGCTGCAGATAGAGTTGCCAGCTGCCTGGAGAAAAAAAATGTCATGTTGCTTTAATAGAGGCTTGATGGGATATTATTTAGCAGGTGATGATAATTACTACACATGGATATTAAGCCTCTATTAAAAGGACAAGACATTTTTCTCCAGGCTTGTTGGCAACCCTATCTGTAGCTTGTGATCTAGTAAGCTGTATGCTGATGCCTCCCTGGCCTGGCTAGCCTGATCTCATCAGATCTCTTAAGCTAAGCAGAGTCGGCCTTGGTTAGTATTGGATGGGAGACCCACCCCCAAGGAATTCCAGGGTTGCTTTGCAAAGGAATACAACGGCACTCCACCTCTGTTAGTCTTGTGCCTTGAAAACCCCACGGCAGGGGTCCCCAACCATTTTGAGCCTGTGGGCACCTTTGGAATTCTGTCACAGCATGGTGGGGGCAGCCAAAAAATGGCTGCCACAAGAGGCAGAGCCAGCCACAAAACGATTGCCATAGTGAAGATTTTTGTGCACTGGTAGCTGTTGCTGAAAAAGCAACATTTAAAAAAATCTGTACAGCCAATCAAATCTCCAACAGCCATTCAGAAACCTTGCTGGCCAAAAGCCCGACCTGGCTCCACCCACTTCCTAAAAACACTTGGCGGGAGCCAGAAAAAGTGTTGGCGGGCAACATGGAGCCCACGGACACCCGTAAGTGACTCCTGCCATAAATCAGCTGTGACTTGATGGAACTTTGCACATACACATTATGGTAGAGTTGCCAGGTCCCTCTTTGCAACCGGCGAAAGGTTTTTGGGGCAGAGCCTAGGAGGGCGAGGTTTGGGGAGGGGAGGGACTTCAATGCCAAAGAGTCCAATTGACAAAGCACCAGTTTTCTCCAGGTGAACTGATCTCTATTGGCTGGAGTTGTAATAGCAGGAGATCTCCAGCTAGTACCTGGATGCTGGCAACCCTACATTATGATGCCATTTTCATATGCATATACTAAAGATAAAATGCATGAGCCTTCCCCACTCAGAGATTTAATTCCCAGACACCTGGTGGCAGAGGCAGATCTACTGTGAAACTAATGAAGCTTAAGCTTCAGGGCCCCCAATCCTGGAGGGGCCCCCAAAGCAACTTTTTTTAATGAGTGGATTTCTCTACAAAATTGATGGAGTTTTTTAGTGATAGAATCATAAGCCAATGGGTTGAAGTACTTAATATTGACTTTAGCACATGCTCTAATACTAGGCTGACCATACGTACTGTTTTGAATGGGCCAGTCCAGTTTTTGTCATATTTCCTGGCCATCCCGTCTTTTTAATTAAAATGTCTATTTTGTCCCGTTTTGAATGAACCAAGCCAGTTTTGTTGCCTCGTTCTCACCACGCAGCTTTATTTTACACTCGGAAGGAAAAGGTACAACTTTCCTGTTATGGGTGGAAGCAAAACGTGGCCCGACGATCAACACGTTCCCACCCACTTTGCTGTTGCGAGCCTCTGAAGCAGCATGCCAAAAAATGCACAAGGCTTGTGTCGTCCCCCCCCCCCCTTTGGCCACTTCGGGATCATCGCGGCTAGTTTCTGAGAGTGGGTGAAAGCAAGGAGGTGAAGCCGGGATGCATTAAAACGAATGACAGGCTAGCCAATTAGAAACAATGGGAGAGGCTGCACAGCCCATCGAAGATAACGGGAGCCTGGATTGTCAATTGGCTTGCATGAGCTCCATTGAAACACATTACAGCACAAAAAGCGTTGCAAAGAAAATGTGGAATGGATTTTCCAGTAAGGTCCTTAAACCCAAATACACTACTCTGGGACTGGAATGACAGCCCATGGGACTAGCACAAGCGTTCTGGGACCAGAATGACAGCCCCCAGAGTGGAATGACAGCCCCTGGGATGAGCAGAAGTGTTCTGAAACTGGATTGACAGCCCCAGTGGTGGAATACGCGGGTCACAAAATGCCTCGGCTACACCAGCAGTTTTAGTTGTGGTTTTCCACGTTAAGGAGCCTAATTCTGCTGTTACTTGAACATTCAGAATACAGTTGATCATGTTCCATGTTCTGCTTCAAATTCCTTATTGCACATAAGAAGTACATTAGAAAAGCCAGGCTGGATCAAACCAAGGCCCATCAAGTCCAGCAGTCTGTTCACACAGTGGCCAAGTGGGTGCCTCTAGGAAACCCACAAACAAGATGATGCATCAGCACCATCCTGCCTGTGTTCCAATGCACCTAATATAATAGGCATGCTCATCTGATCCTGGAGAGAATAGGTATGCATTTGCATCATGACCAGTATCCATTTTAACTAATAGCCATGAATACCCCTCTCCTCCATGAACATGTCCACTCCCCTCTTAAAGCCTTCCAAGTAGGCAGCCATCACCACATCCTGGGGCAGGGAGTTCAACAATTTAACTGTGCATTGTGTGAAGAAATACTTCCTTTTATCAGTTTTGAATCTCTCACCCTCCAGCTTCAGCAGATGATCCCACTTCCTAGTATTATGAGAGAGGGAGAAAATCTTCTCCCTGTCCACTCTCCCTGTACCATGCATAATTTTATAGAACTCTATCCTGTCTCCCCCTTAACTGCCTTCTTTCCAAGCCAAACAGCCCTAAGCGTTTTAACTGCTTCTCATAGGGCAGTTGCTCTAGTCCCCTGATCATTTCGGTCGCTCTTTTCTGCACTTTCTCAAGCTCTGCAATATCCTTACTTAGGTGTGGTGACCAGAACCGTACACAGGATTCCAAGTGTGGTCTCACCATAGATTTGTACAAGGTCAATATGATATCAGCTGTGCATTAATATTTATCATGTTGCTGTAAAATTATATAAAATTATTACAATTAAATACTTTTATTTACTAGAGTGGATATTTCCTATGTTTTCCTATTACACATTATTTTTCTGAATATGGCATCCATGTACTCGTGTTCCTATTGCTGTATAGTTGGGACATATTGAGAAAACATGGCCCCAGGAGCATAAAATTTTTTTCATTTAAGCTCTTGGTTTGAGAACAACTAAAATATAGTGAAATGTTGTATGTAGTATAAAATAACAGTATTATTTTTAAATTTCTCAATTTGATTTTACCCAGTCCCCCTCTACATCTACCTAAATTTTTGTATGGGTTCTGTCGCTGAAGAAGCTCAATATGTTTGGGTAATAAAACTTTTTTTTATCATCTTGCTTTTTCATGATTACAGAATATTGCATAACCCCTGTCCCGTTTTTGCCATCCCAATGTCCCGGTTTTGTCTCAAGGAAATATGGTCAGCCTATCTAATACCCATTTCACATGGCCTTAAAATGTCCCTGTAATTGGTCAAATTTCAAAATTTTCTTGGGGGCTTGCAGTCCTCGAACCCCCAGCTGTAAAGGCTCACTGAGCTCACCAGAATCTATTCATAGCCTACATTTTGGCAGCTGGATCCTCAAATCCTTTGTTGTTGCACAGTTTAATAATTCTATAGCTCAGCCCTTAGGCTAGAGCCAATCAGAACCATAAAAAGACATCTGAATTCTCAATTCAGGCTGCATTCGTACATTTTAACACCAAAAGATCAGAGTTTCACCTCTTTATCCTAACGTACCCCCTCTGATGACCCCTCCCTATTATTATTATTTATTAGTTAAATTTGTAGGCCACCCTCATTCCTGGTCAAAGCCGGGCTCAGGGTGGGTGTCATGTTCCTTGGCCTCAAGGGCAGCCTACAGGCCCTACGGAGGCCTATATTAAAGTAGTGACCAGGCCTATATTTCCTAGATACCTTCTGGGCCTTGTGACTGGTGGAAGAGGATTTGGAGGGAAGGCTAGGGCCAATCGGGGGTAAGGGAGTGGTGCCTGGGGAGAAGGAATAAAAGGCCTTGGCTGAAAAGGGAGGATGGTTCACTTCTAGGGAGCAGGGCTGGGGAGAGGCTGCTGCAGACAGAGGGATCCCTCATCCAGAAAGGGGTGAGTTAGCCTGAGGCCTAGTGCCAGGAGAGGGCTAGGGACAGTAAAGATCGATGTGTTAGAGTTTTTATTTGTTTGATTGCCTGCCTTTACTGGTTTTGTCGTCCTATTGTGGCTTGAGTTATCATTATTATTAGACCTCTTAAATAAACTGTTTGTTACTCTGCCCTGGGTCCTCAAGCCTCATTTGGTCACCTAGAAAGTATACCCTGTTGGGAGAAGAAGCAGCCAGGTGCTCTGGGCCTTCTTGAGTGAGGCTCACACCAGAGTGGTGGCAGCTACTGAAGATCCCCATTCCTCTCTCTTACCTGACAGCAGGTAACAACAATCATAATAAAATCATATATATCTAAAATGCATAACTAATCAATAAAATTCATAAAACCATTCAATACAGTTAACAAGATGGTACTCATATAATTACAGGGCCATTGGAGGCCCAGCCAAGCAGCCAAATCTTCATATCAGAAGCCCTGAGGGAGAGGAGAGGGAGGCCAGTAACGATGACAACCTGTGGTTGCCCTCAATTGTAGGCCTGGTGGAATAGCTCTGTTTTACAGGCCCTGCAGAACTTCTGAAGGTCCTATAGGGCCCTGATGTTACTTGGAAGAACATTCCATCAGGCTAGGGGCAGGGCCTTGTTGGATGTTGCCCTGTTGTTGCTGGTTGCGAAGGGGGCCCCATAACAGTTCAAGCTTCAGGGCCCCAAAAATGTAGATCCGCCACTGCCTGGTGGAGGGGGCTGCAGCAACTGAATGAATGGCAACTCTACAAACTTGCACTGACACAATGTTCAAAAGGCATCTCAAACGCCCTCCCAGTTTACAGTGCAGTAGTTTAGCAGGGACAGGTATCAGAAAATTGAGTAAACTGGGAGAGTTGGAAACTATCAAATTATATGGGGTGGGACCAGATTTGGTTTACTTTACCTGCAGTGTAGGTGAATTAAGGAGGACACACAACAAATGTACTGGTACTCAAATTCTGCAATACTGGTACTCTCAAAATGATCTGATAACTAACATAATTTTGTTTCCAAAGAACACAGATCAACAAAGCTTCACACAGCCAATTAATGAACGTCTGTCAGCAGGTACCTAACATTCTGAAATTATTCTTTCATCATGTTCCTGACTTGGAGTTCCTTACTCCCACATCGGTACAAATCTCCCCATGCCTTTTTCATTTCAGTTGTTCCTGAACAATTGGGTTTGATTGACTTCACTCCTGGTACAAAAGAATCAGCTCAACTATTCTGTGATACATCACAGCAAATTATAATCCAATCCATATTTCTACTTAATAAAATGCAGTTTAATGCAGGAAGCTATTTACATCTTGCTGGGTATTAAATTATCTCCCGAAAATATCTGCTAAAATACTTCTGTTGGTGACAGTAAATGCAGGCTTTGAAAGCTTGTATGCTGTTAGCCAGGGGGGGGAAATCTTGCTTTTATTTTCTAGGGTTTTAGTATGCAGTCTGATCCACTAAAATTGCATTTGTTGCCAGTAAACTCTAATCCAGTCTGGGTGAAATAAATATGTGCTCAGGCTATGTGTGGTGTTTCTAAATCACCAAACAAAAAGGGAATAAGGTCAAATTAGGTGTATGGGCGTCAGGTCTCTCACCTTTCATTGTGATAAATATATTCAAGAGATTGCTTGAAAATTGATTCAATACCTACCAATATCATTTACAGTCCATTTAGGATTGCCAACCTCCAGGTAGTACCGTAGTTGGAGATCTCCTGCTATTACAACTGCCGATAGAGATCAATTCACCTGGAGAAAATGGCCGCTTTGGCAGTTGGACTCTATGGCATTGAAGTCCCTCCCCTCCCCAAACCTCGCCCTCCTCAGGCTCCCCCCCAAAAATATCCAGATATTTCCCAACCCAGAGTTGGCATCCCTAAGCCCAGTACTAGCATAATCACCATAATATCATCACAATACCGGCACAGTGTTACACCAGTGTAACTCTGGTGCAACTTTACTGGTTTAGGGGGTGACAGGTGTACCATGAGAGGTGCAAAACAGACAGTGCAGTCCTGAGGGATGCCTGTGCCATGGCGCTGCGCCACCGGTCTTATCACAGCAGTGCTAGTATCTTCCCTGAAGGGTTTTGGCAGAGATTGGGCAGCTGGGGGAAAAAATGAGAAGCTGGGTTGCTGAGACCGTAACCGTGGCAGCGTCCTCAGCAACAGCACCGTCGCATCCCATACAGGTCACAAGGTGCAATGTCAGGGCTATGATGGACAGGGCAGACAGAACCAGTCATGGGCTGGCAGGAGTGGGGACCCAGCCCTGCACACATCATAACTGAGGGGCGGGAAGGGGTGGGGCCATGGATTGAGGCGCTGTGTCTGTGGCACCCCCACCCTCTTAAAGGAACTGAGCGCTGCCTGACAGTGACTGGGCAGCTGACAAAGTTGGCAAGGGCCCCAGAAATCTCCCTTCTGCGGTGACCCCAAGCAAGCCTATGGCCCATACAATGCAAAGGCTCTCATCGCCTTGAGAGGGGCAGGGGAGATCACAAGGAGAGTGTCCAGTCACGGGTGTCCACTGCTCATCAGTGGAGGTGCCTCCAAACTGTGGCCACGCTGCCAAAGGTGACCACGGCCCACCCTTCGGGCCACCCCTGCTGGTGGTGCAACAGGAACAGGGGCTGCCAGGACAGCCTATTGTTTGTGGGCTGACAGAGCCACTGACAGGTCCACGAACAGCCTTTCAATGTGCACCTGTCCATCCTCGATGTCCCACATGACAACCAGAAGTCCCTCCATATGCATGGAAGCCACCACCACAGATGCTACCACCATTCCATGCACTGGTGACTCATGGAGAAAGCATCCTGCCACCCATCGTGCATCTCCAGCCCCTCTTGCTCAATAGTCAACCACATGGAAGAGAGGGTGGGGGTGAGCTGTGCTGGCAGTGGGCCTCATGCTGAAGCCCTGGCAAAGGACCTGAGTCCCCCACTCAGGTTCTGAAGCAGCTGCCAGCCTTCCCCACCAGCACCCTCCCCATTCCCCACACACACACCCTCTGAGGACGTCAAGTCCACCTGCTGCATGGGCTTGCCCAAAGCTGTTGGCTCTGGGGACACCATGATACCTAGTGACCAGAGGACTGTCCCAGCTACCACAGCTCGTCTCAGAGGGTTCAGGATGTGAAGTTGGTTCACAACATCAGCTGTGAACATCAGGGAGAAGGGTCTTGGGGGAGAAGCAAAGAGCAGCAATCATTTTGGACAGCCATATCATTCGGCCCCATGGTTGTTACCTAAAATCATAGAATCATAGAGTTGGAAGGGACCACCAGGGTCATCTAGTCCAACACCCTCCACAATGCAGGAAATTCCAAACTATCTCACCCACCCATCCCCAGTGACCCATACACCATGCCCAGAACATGGCCAAGGTGCCCTCCCTCTCATGATCTGCCTACGGTCATAGAATCAGCATTACTGACAGATGGCCATCTAGCCTCTTCCTAAAAACCTCCAGGGAAGGAGAGCTTACCACCTCCCGAGGAAGCCTGTTCCACTGAGGAACCGCTCTAACTGTTAGAAAATTCTTCCTAATGTCTAGACGGAAACTCTTTTGATTTAATTTCAACCCGTTGGTTCTGGTTTGACCTTCTGGGGCAACAGAAAACAACTCAGCACCACCATCCTCTATATGACAGCCCTTCAAGTACTTGAAGATGGTTATCATATCCCCTCTCAGTTGTCTCCTCTCCAGGCTAAACATACCCAGCTCCTTCAACCTTTCCTCATAGGACTTGGTCTCCAGACCCGTCACCATCTTTGTTGCTCTCCTCTGGACACGTTCCAGCTTGTCTACATCCTTCTTAAATTGTGGTGCCCGAAACTGAACACAATACTCTAGGTGAGGTCCAACCAGAGCAGAGTAAAGTGCTCTGTGGGGCTGTATCACTCTGGCCTCATGTCATGCGCAGAGTACACATGTGATAGCTTTGGGCAGTATAGACTCCTGGGAAATTACACTTTGCACAAACAAGGGAGTACTTTCCACAAGCAGCCAAGGCTGATAACAAACATAGAAAGAGCATACTGCTAACACTGGTTAGAATCCTAACACTTGTTTAGTCCTTGCAGGACTCTGTCTCAGGATGTAGTCCCCCTAATAGTAACCTTTCTGGTTGGCTGTTGCTACTGCTGGCCAAATGTTCATGGCTTATTGTGTGTAGCAGGCTCACAACATGGCACAAACCAAATCCACAAGGTAGGTTTTAGTATTGTCTCATTGACCACATTATCTTCCTAACAGGTGAAACCCAAAGTGAAGTCAACTGGAGGGGAAAGTATGAGAAATGGATGCATATCTATGGGGCGTTACTTTCTCGCCACCATCTACTGAGGGCCGTGTATCTTTTCCCACCCTGTCTGTCAGGTTACCCTCTCCTCCAGCTTGTGCAACTGGCCAGCAAGCAGGCAAGTGAGGAGCAACCCCGCTCGGAGGCTTGGGGGGAGGAGGGGGTTTGTTTTGTCTGAGGGAATTCCAGCTTTCCTGGTAGGGATCCATCACAGCTCCCCAACTCTCTTAAAAGCTCAGGGAGGCTCCCCTTTTGGTAGCCACCAACACCGCCTTGAGCTTGCCCCTCTCACTAGTTTGATGCTAGGTGTGACTTCAAACAGGGCTGTTTGCTAACGTGGGCACCGCAAGGCTTGCAGGCAGGATTTAAAGGACGTTTACCCGTTAGACAATACAAATATTTATTCCACTATCAATATCTGTAGAAGGTTTTCAGGCCACAGAAATGAAGGTGCATGTTCTAAGAAAGAAAGAAAAAAAAACAGAGAAAGATTTCTAACCTAATTTAGAAAACTATAATTGCCTGGCATTTGCTTTCTTCTCCCACATCGGTCTGGAGCAAATGGGTGCGCGCAGCAACCAGTGGTCAAGAACTACTCACATCAGAGGGATTCATTATTTTCCCTGCAGGATGCAAAAATATATTGATCCAGGGGAGATGGGATTTTCCCAGCCTGGCTGCCTCGATCAACATTAATTCATCTTCATAAATGTCAGTCCAGTCCAAGATGAAACTGTTTCCCCTGCTCTCATCCATAACAGGCCAAACTATACATTACACTTCACCTCAGGCAAGGCAAGCCACAGCTTCTCAATCTCATACCACTGTTTACACCCTGGAGATAATATTACTGATCTACTTTACAGGGTTTTTTTTTTTTGTAAGGATTATCAGATAATGGCCTGTATTCAAACACACTATTAAGAAACATTAAATACCTGTTTCTTAAATAGGGGCAGCCAGGATCGTCTTCTTCTGCAGCAGTCTACTGAACAGGGTTGCCAACTCCAGGTTGGGAAATTCCTGGAGAATTGATGGTTTTGGAAACCTGGAAAGGACAGGTTTTGGGGGAGCGGAAGGACCTCAGCAGGGTATAATGCTATATAGTCTACACTCCAAAACAGCCATTTTCTACAGGGGAACTGATCTGTGTTGTCTGGAGATCAGTTGTAATTCTGATATCTATCTATCTGTCTATCTATCTACACACATATATAACAAGTAAATGGAATCCCAGCCTAAACTGCCATCTTTACAGAAGCAAATTTCCAGAAAGCAAAGGAATCAGCATGATGACTAATAGTGATCCAAGATATTTTCCTGTAAGTTTTACTCATTAATGGGAACAAGTTCAATCTTGCTACATCATTAATTGGTTAAAGAAATAATGATTGCTTCCTGCTAATCAAAATTGAACTGATAATAATAACTGACAATTGAACTGGTTAGAAGATAACTGGAGAGCTAATTCTAATCAACTCTACCTTTTTAACAGGGTGAGAAATAAGTGATTCAAACTTTTTTTAAATTGCCCATTTGGTTGAAAACTGATTTACTGAAAGTGAATTTTAAAACACCCCACAAAATTTAGATCCAGTTTAACAAAGGTTGAAGAGAAGGAACAGGAAAACTAATCTATCGTACGCATGGAATAAAACTGCCACACTGACGCTGAGCCTGAGGCATAAATCCAGGCAACACATTTTCTGTTTTTGTTTCTAGAAGGACTACTACATTCACTTGCTGTTTGCATGCTTTTTGCCAGACAAACAAGAGAAAGACTAGAGTAACACATAGCCTGAAGTTCTAGTACGGAATTCAAAGATATCATTGGGGGATAGGGCCATGATGCAGGCAGAAGTACGGTAGCCCCAAGAACATAAAAGCAGCTCTGCTGGATCTAGTCTAACATTGAGTTGACCACAGTGGCCTGATGGATACCTCTGGGAACATTACAAGCAGGACTGTCCCGGGATAACGGGCACTTACACCATCCTGGGGGCAAACACACCGGCACCGGGGAGCCGCACAGCTGCCCCGGCCCCCGCTGGCATTCTCAGACTGTTCCTGGGGGTGGAGCTGCCTTTAGGCAGCTTCCTAACCCCTTTCACCCCAAGAACGCCCTCTCTCACAGTGGTGTAACCTTTTTGGGTGGTGTAGCCCTGATACTTTCAATAGGGGAATTTCCTGTTTTTTTAATGTTTTAAATAGTTTGATTTTCTTTTCAGTGACTGGGAAGCCTTTGAGGAGGTGGCGCAGCTGAGCCGCTCCCAGCTGCCACGGATCTCCCCCACCCCTTCAGGAATGGGCTGCCCTCCTGTCATTGATTGCCACTCTGATAATTCAAGTGCCAATAAGAGTACAGAATTTCAGGTACGTGACTTAATGCTATATGCTTCATTAGGACTGATAAGTCCAAACACTCCCATTGACCTCTGCCCATGGAAAGCCCAGCACTGAAACACAACTAATTTATGTGAGCAAAATCCTGTATAACAAGACTTGTGACTTTCAGACCAGTTGCATTGTAAAAGTTGCTGCCAGTATCCTTCAGATCTATATAATACTCATTTGTTTGTGTTGCTAAGGATGCAGGCGGAATTAACGGGGAAATCATTGTGGCAGGCTAGGAACAAAATCGATGCACTCATGGAATATTAAACTCCATGCTGGCTCTGCAACTTAATTCCTAATTTTGAGGGCACGGCTGGATAAAAATTAAATAAAATTACTACTGCTTATTGGCAGGGTGCCATGCAGAAAGAGCAGTGGGGCAACCCCCTCCTCTGTTTTGGAATACATGTGTTTATCCCTGAGGGACAATTAAATCTTTAATATCCAGATCTTGAATTAAAGATAGCCCAAGATACATAGGGAAAAGAGGTGTGTTGAATCGCCAGTTTAAAACTGTTTTACCAGGCAGCTGAGCTAATGTATATATAGCCAAGTGGATGAGAATGGGTGATGATCCATCACTTACTTTACTTGCACAATCTTTTGTTAAGAATTCCTCTGTACGCTCTGTTATGGCTTCAGAGAACTAAAAGGAAAGACGTGATGATGTTCTTGTTTTTTGTTTTAAATACTCTGCTGAAAATATGGTTCAAATACAGGAGTAAGTTTTCACCATCCACATTCCCTGTGGCATCAGCAGTGAAACGCACAGATTACAATCTTGCTGAATATTCAGGTAGCTGTAATTTGTGGAAGAAGCACAGTTCACCTTGTTAGAATGATCTGATAGTTAAAGCTAATAGGCTGTACCCAACCAACCATGAATAGACCTCTTCTCATGGAACTAAATTGCCCTCCCTCACACTACTATTGCAACTAGGATTGCCAACCTCCAGGTACTAGCTGGAGATTTCCTGCTTTTACAACTGATCTCCACCTGATAGAGATCAGTTCACTGCAACCTGCCCCCCTGCCACCAGAGCTCTGGACATGATATGGAAGTTTGCTGCAGAAGGGAATCAGAGAAAATGGGCTGCTGTCCACCAGAAGTGCCTTCTGTCAGTGGAAAGCACCTGTTGCATAAACCAAAAGTTTATATAAAAAGGTAGCAACCCCTCTCCCATTTTTCAATATTTCCAAGTAAGACGCTTGTGTGGTTCTGGGAGTGGTTTCAGGGAAAGTGGCAAGATCCGCAACAGCGATTGGCGGCATTTGTGTGTGCAACTCACAGGGGCATCGTTGGCTGCCATTTCATGATTGATGAATGCTGCCAGGGTAGCTAGCTACAGACTCTGGCCTGCCTGCTATGCCACCTGTGCCTGGTGGGGGGATGGGCATGGTTGTTTCCACCTGCAGAATGTCCATAGGGAGTGGATTAGCATTGCCATGATAACGCTGGTGGCCCGATTCTTCTACTTTGGTGGCCTTAGGGTTACGCTGTTGGTCATGGAACTGACTAGAAGAAGAACAAGAGTTGGTTTTTATATGCTGACTTTCTCTACCACTTAAGGGAGACTCAAACCAGCTTACAATCACCTTCCCTTCCCCTCCCCTCCCCTCCCCTCCCAACAAACACCCTGTGAGGTAGGTGGGGCTGAGAGAGCTCTTAATAGAACTGTAACTTCCCGACGGAAGTCTGTTTCAGGTAGCCGGCACAAGGTTGACGCAGCCGTCCATCCTTCCGAGGTCAGTTAAATGAGTACCCAACTTGCTGGGGGTAAAGGGGAGAAGACTGGGGAAGGCACTGGCAAACCACCCCGCAAACAAAGTCTGCCTTGGAAACGTCAGCTTGATACCATCATCTTTATCCAGTACCTGGAGGTTGGCAACCCCAACTACACCACCCTGGCTTCCCGTAGATCTGTGAAAATTAAACGTAGACACAATTCATTGTAATTGGTTCCTTCAACTTTTGTCCTGTCATTACTTAAAATCGTTTCGTGACAACTGATTAAAAATGGAAATTCGATTCAAGCAGAGTTACTAAAATAAAACCGAAAAAACTCTTATTCAGCACTTCTTTATTTATTTATTTTTTTAAAAAATAAATAATTATTAATAATAAAAAATAAATAAATAAATAAATAAAAAGAAATTACTCAGCACTTCCATTTGCAAAAGCCGGCGCTTGTCTTCCCCACGACTGAACTAAGACCTGGGGCGGGGCGGGGCCAAATAGAGACCGGGCAGGCCGGTGTCAACAAGCCGGCCTCCTCCGGCCCTTTCGCGCGGCCACCGCAACCGCTGAGGCGCGCCTGAACTTGACACACCAGGCACCGCGGAGGGGGGGGGGGCGGCGCGGCGCGGCGCTGAGGGGCGGCGTCGTGGCGCGTGAGGGGGGGGGAGGAGGCGGGGCAGTGGGCGGGGGGAAGCGAAGTAGGCGCCGCCCGGCCGCCCTTGCGCTCCCTCGCCGGCGGGCGGGATAAATGCCGAGTTCGGGGCGGCAGTTGCGGCCAGTAGCCGAGGAGAGTCGGCGGGCGGAAGGAAGGAGCTCGGCGGTCGCTCTGAGGAGGCGCGTCTCGGGCGAGCTGAGGTGAGAGCGGGCTCGGCCCGCCGGGGGTTCCGCCGGCCTCCCCTCCCTCCCTCCCTCCCTCCCTCCCTCCCTGAAGCCCGGGCGCCCTTTCGGTGGGACCCCCCCCCTCGCGCTTTGGCCTCCTGTTGGCGTGTACTTTGTGCGTGTGGCGCCTCCAACCGCCCCTTTCTCCGGCATATTTCTCTCTCGCTCGCTCCTCTTCGCGTGTCCGAGGGCGGAAGCGCACGGGAGGTTTTGCCGCTCTCTAAATGCGCGTTTCTCCCCCCCCCCCGTCCGAATTCTCCACACTCGACAATAAGCCCCCAGGCAGAGTTTTGAGGATTCAGATTGGGGGGGGGGGGAGAAACGCGCATTTAGAGAGAGGCCAATCCCAGGCAAAACCTCCCCTGCGTTTTCGCCCCGAGTTTGGGGCCGGCAGCTTCCATGAGAACTCTTTGTAAGGAGCTACCGACGCTCGTGTCCCTCGCGAGTAAAGAACACAGTGGGTAGCCGTGTTAGTCCGTCTGCAGTAGTAGAAAAGGGCCAGAGTCCAGTTGCACCTTCAAGACTAACAGAAATATTTTCTGGCAGGGTGTGAGCTTTCGCGAGCCACAGCTCTGTTTGTCTGCAGTAGTAGAAAAGGGCAAGAGTCCAGTAGCACCTTAAAGACTAAGAAAAATATTTTCTGGTAGGGTATGAGCTTTCGTGAGCCACAGCTCACTTCTTCAGATACCTTCAGATACCTGAAGAAGTGAGCTGTGGCTCACGAAAGCTCCTACCCTGCCAGAAAATATTTTTCTTAGTCTTTAAGGTGCTACTGGACTCTTGCCCTTTTCTACTACGAGTAAAGAAGTTTGCTTGCTCTCTCTTTATGGCGGTTCCTGGTTCGGCTTCTCTGAGCTGTAACGCGCGCCTGAGTTTGGGGGTTTGTAGGGGAAGAGAGGAAGGAACTGCTCAGTTTCGCGGGGGGTGGGGGGAAAGCTTAATACGCAGAGCAGCGTGTGCCTGACTTCTGTGCTTGAATTCACAAAAGGCTTGGAGGAGTAGAGCCTCTCTCTCTCCTCCTCCCTCCTCCTCCTCCCTGCTGCTCACGGCTATTTCAAAGGGCTGGAGGTCATCGGCGCGGCGCTTTCCTTCTCCCTCCGACACACAAAGTGCCTGCTGAACCCGCCAGCCCCGGTTGGGAACCGGTAGCAAGTTTCCTCCTGCGTTTAGAAAGATGAGTGCCACGGTTTTCGCCTTTTAAGACTTGCACGCCGGATTGACGTTGCAATCCTAGGCAGGGCGACACCGTTCTAATTGGAATTGCACTTTTCGTGTTGCAGGTAGGGTTAACCGACTGCATTCACACGCCATTGTCCGTCATCCTATTGTTGCAATAGGGTTATGGCGTGGATAGACCCTTCCAGTTGGAAATGATCGCTGTGGAGCAGCAGGAGTATGGTATCCAACAGTGGGTGGTTGCATCCACCCCATTTCTTGGGCCACTGTAACCTTTGAAATTAATCTCACTTGGCCCCTGTCCCCTTGCCGCAAGCAAGCAATGCTTTGTTAGTATAGGGTAGGGCGCTAGGTGAATAAGCATGGTTTCTGGTCATGGAAAACAGGTGACTAGTAAAATAGTAGAAATCTAGTTCCTGTTGGAATTTTTTTTAAAAAAAAATTCCATAGAGATTCTTTATGTGGGCTAGTTTTGTCTGTATGTTTTTATTTTAGGCTCTCCATTCTATAGTGTAAACCTGTGACACTCTTTGTAAGTCTCCTGTACGCCTGTGCTTTTTGTGAGAGCTATACACATTGTAGCTGCTCTGATTATTGCAAGTTGTGATCATTTGCTCTTTTTTCTCTTGCTATACTGTCTAGGCAGATGTTCTTCTCTGTATCTGTAAAGTATTGAACACAAACTCTTTGAAAACCTTCAGTTTTTCGGGCGTTCTCATGGCAATAAAAATGACTGTAATGCCACCTAACATAATGAAGGCTTACTAGTAGAGAGTGCATTTAAGAAATAGCAATTGATTCCTTAGTCAGGATTGGAAAGTGGAAATATATGTAGCTTAAAGCTGGTGAATAATATCTTTGCCACTGTTCAGAAGATTTAATCCGGTGTTACCAATATGGGTTTGGTTGGTTTCCCTTGATTTGTGTGAGGAAGAATCCTGTTTCTGTACTTGGAAATGGGGACATACAGTTCATGTGGCCTGTCTGCTATGCTGGTATAAAAAGAGCAGGGATTTTGCCTAGATTTCTGTAGCATCATTTTGTTCCAAAGGAAATTTATAAGTGGTTTATATACAATGAACGTAGTGAACCTCCTTCTTATTGCTCTTCTATACTTTTATTACTGTAGCTAAAATTTTGAGCTTGACGCACAAGAATATGTATATTTACTAAATAAAGTTCTATGCAATGTTTAATTCATTTCTACCCTATCTTTCTCCCCAGTGTGGGCCCAAAGCAGCTTACATCATTCTTCTCTCCATTTTCTCCTCACAGCATCCCTGTGAGGTAGGTTAGGCTGAGAGAGTGTGACTTGGCCCATGGTCACCCAGCAAGCTTCCATGACACGTGAGAAGATTTTAACATGGGGCTCCCAGATACTAGTCAAACATTCTTAACCACTGCACCACACTGGCTCTTCATTTAGTATTGCTGTAGTATAGAAAGCTAATTTTACTTTGTAGGCCTGATTTCCATCCCTTGTCTATACATAGCTACCAGAAATTCTGAACAGAAGGTTTTGGGTACATTTCAGGGGAGAATAGAAGCATGAGTTGTTAAAAAAAGCAAAGTAGTTAAAAGTAAATTTTCAGCTTCTGTTCAAGTCTAAACTATTCAAGACCTACTTTTGGCAATGGTTTTATAATTAATATTTGACGAGCATATTGCACATGCAAAGCATTATAGAAACAAATGTGACTGGGGTGTGTGATTGCTGCCCCTACTGATCCAGAGCTGCAGCTATATTAAAGTTGTACGTATGATGTAGTTTAGCTGAACATATCTGTTTCAAAGAACTCCTTAGTATTAGGAAATCTACTGCAGTGACATGTTGCTCAACCATAAGACAGGTGTATAGTGACTAGATACTTCTTAACTAAATACAGACAAAATACTGCAACCAAGAACCAATTTACCTAGAATATAATTCTCTAAATCTATATTTTGATGGCACAACCAACTCCAGTGTTTATTGTGGGCTGTTCTCTTAACTGTTGATGGATTTCACTGTGGGCTTATTGACCTCATCAGGCCGCCTACCTATGCTGAATTGGTTGCTTTCTCTACTAGTGGGAAACTAAAGAATTAGAAATGGGATGAACCTTTTATTCACTTTCTCATATGGAACTGGAATGCCTTTCCTAGTCAAACTTTGGCAAGGCACTTGGCTCTCAAATTTAACAAGCAGTCGCTGAAAGCATCTTTTGAGAAGCTGCTCAGAGTGAAGAAATAGGTCAGCCACAAAATGCATGCTCTAGGAAGGCAATATTTCTTTTAGTCACACTGTTTAAAGAGTCTACCTTTACTGCTAAGTAAAAAAAAAATCTGAGAGCCATAATGGGACAGAAAGGCATGCATTTATAGATCCCAAAGACAATTGGAGAGGTATATTGTAGCTTTTGGTCTTTTGGTCAGCTTTGAGACAGGTGTTTGAAACGTTCTCATCTGTTGAATTTCAGTGGAAATCATTTTGACAGACAGAACCTCTGTTCTGTAGCCAGTAATTTGAATAGCCATCAGTGTGATAAGACCATTCTTGCTCTAAGCTTAATAGCTTCATTGGACAATGTGTAAACATTGATTATTTAAAAATGAAATGAAGTTTGTGGCTTGCTAAATGGTGTGTTGAGGTCTACTTCTTTAAATAGTATGTTGCTGTGTCTTAAGATTTGTACTGGACTAGCTGTGTATTCTAATAGCTGTTCATTTAATTCTTTTTATTTTTTTGCAGCTGACTTAACAGCAGCATTTGTAGGGTTTTCAAGGCAAGAGATACTCATAGGTGGTTTGCCATTGCCTACCTCTGCATAGCAACCATGGTATTCCTTGGTGGTCTCCCATTCTAGTACTGACTGGGGCCGACCCTGCTGAACCTCCGAGATCTGATGAGACTGGGATAGCCTGGGCTACCCAGATCAGAGCCGTCCCTTAAATACCCTATATTAATAAACCCTTGAGCTCTAAAATGTCAGCCTTCAGTTTTGACATGGTCTATATTGTTAGCTGATCTGCTCTTGTGAACAGGTAAGTGTGCTTGGAATTTGCTGATAGATTTAGCAGGTAGTGAGCTGGTGAAAAGAATATGACATTGGTTTAGGTGGTATGGTTGGTTTAGGAAGAATTTATTCAGAATTACTGGAGTTTAACACGTGGCTGCAGGGTGAAAATGTTTCATTACTAAGCATTATGATGGTGGAACACAGTTAAGTGCTGTGCCCAACATTTATAACACGTCAGGAGCTGACCCAAGCTTACATCTGTATCAAAATCTGATCAGCCGTTCACAAACAAAACTGCCCTAGCTCAGTGTGCATCCAGATGGCTGGTATAATGTAATTGAAGGTGTGGTGCGTTAAGCATTGGGCACCTTGCCAAAAAAGGCGTATTTTCATACTAAGCGCTACAGTCATTTTATATTGGTCATTTTAAAACACTTTTAATGGAAGTCCTCATCACTGGACTGGCTTTCATTTGGAACCATCTTTTTAGCAATGGCCTAGGATACAGGTTTCCTCATATGCTATTGACTTAGGATATTTGACCAGATAAGCTTTCGTATATGCATTAGAGTTCAGTGATCAGGAGTCACTGTACAGTCTGTGTACTGTAGCTGTAAATAAGATTCTTGATGCAATTAGGAATATGTCAATCTTTGTGCTTCTGTTTGGAAAAATATTGGACTATTATGTGTAATGAAGCAAGGATGTAGCTTTGGTAATGAAGTATTTCTTGACATCTGTCTTTGGTTAGTATAGATGCTTGTAATAGCTAAAGCCAAAGCTATACAACATATAGATGTGTTTTTCTTCCATTGGTTACTGGTGTTCTGCATCAAGTACCTTACACCTTCTTACTGATAAGGGTGTGGATCCAGAGATCTGTAGAAGGGCATTCTTAAATCAAGCCTGTTTTAAATGTCTCCCAACGTTGAAGAAAATGGCTCTTTAATGTGATGGTAGAAATCTCATTCCTGATTATTCAAGTGACATCAGTTTTTTTATAGTAACTAGTAAATAAGGTGCTAAAAATATCTTAAGAATTTGTTCGAGTCAAAATAAAACATTGTGTTTGATTATTGTTTATTATTATTAGCTTCATTTGGGATGCAATGCAGATTACAAATATGCTAAGAACTATTCAATCAGCAAACAAATTGCAAAATATTATAAAAATTTATTTTAACAGTAAAGGTTCCTAGTGAAACAGAATAATGCAGTGAGGCTGGACAGATTACAATAATGAAAGAGTATTTAGTCAATCAGCAAGTGTACAAAATGTGATACAACAATTCATTAACAGCGGACATTTTTAATAAAACAAAATAATGCAGTGAGACTGGGACTGAGGACCTAGAAATACAATGCAAACAACAAGCTATCTAAGGCAGCAAAACAATCAGTGTAGTAATACTTGTTATATAAAACAGTTCAATTTAACAGCAAGATTCTTAATAATACAAAATAGAAGGCCAGGAAAATGTACATGTGCATCTGTGTTCTGATTAGTGTTCTGAATATTTAGTATGGGAATGCATCTGAACATTAAGTGCACCCTCTGGTGTCTGCAAGATGGATAAAATAAATCTTTTTGTGTATTCTGTTTAAAAGTCAATAGAAATATTATAAGGTATGAACAATTATTTCCTGATGCAGTGATGCCTTCATCTAAATGTTTGTTTTGCTAATGGTGTTGTGTATGGTCAGACACAAGTACCCGAGGCACATCTATGTTAATAGGGCCAAAATTCCCCGCCTCTTACTCCATGCCCATGAAGCTTCTGATTTAGGTTGTTCATTCAGTTAAGACACCTTAAATCCCAACCATGTCCTATAAACCAGTAATAAGGGATATTTTTTTGTTTTTTATTTTATTTTCTATAAGGGATCTTCATTCAGTTTTAGATTTGTGTATCATGACTTCTTCATGTTTCCTGTTGTCTCCTCATAGACTTTTGCTGGCTTGAAGGGGAAGGGAATCTTCTCTCTTTATTTAAAACAATGTTGAATTTGAGCACCTGTAAGCATCTCAGTAACTTTAATGCAATATAGAGAAGGGTGGGAAGTCATACTGAGTTATCAAGTAGGTAGATTTAACTTGTGTTCAAATTAGCCAAATATGTTAACAAATCAGTGCCCAACTCGATCCTGAGAGGAGTAAGTGAAGAGATGTCACAAGGACAGGGCACATGAATACTTATATTGTCAAGTGGGAGAAGTCTTTTCCTTCCAATTTACTTTACTTCTGGTAGTGCATGTAAACAAACATGGATCCTCCTGTCACAACTACTCTGGACTCTGATTAATGGGTGTAGCAGTGAAAATTTAAACATATAAATGGACTCTAATGGCACTAGTGGTTAGGAAGAGAGGCCACACAAAACTTCTGTCTGAGGTAACTGCAGGAAGATTTGTGACTCTAGGGTCTTTTATGCATGGGAGTTTTACCTGGGGTTCAAGGCTCTCTTGACCCACACTTCTCCTAAAAATGCTATGCATGTTGTTGTTTGCCCTGGAGAAAGTCCTAGGGTTTCCGGAGTACTGCAGAATCACCAGCAGAAATCTGGAAGCATCTGAGTCCCCTCCCCTTGAAAACACTGCTCTGTGGTTAGCTGTAGTGCTTAATGTGAGAAAAACGTAACCGCACCCAGCTCCCCTCTCCTGTGCTTTGGCTTTTGCATGGAAATGGGGATGATTTGACCCTGGCTGATCTCAGGGGAGATCGAAGAATCGCATTAAAACAGGATCAGGAAGACCTGGCCATTGCGCGGGCTGGGTACAAGGTCATCTCGAAGGGACAGAAAACTCATACATAACCCCAATGAAAAACCAAGTCGGACCGACAGAGAAAATAAGTCATAGTGCCCATGCATAAAAGACCTAGTAAAAACTTTTTGTATTGGATGACATACCAAAGAGCAGCAGAGCACAAAATGTAATGTGGATTGCCCCACTTCATCATTGGCTGGTCAAGTGAAACTTCTAGTCTGTATGTGGCTTTGGCCTTCTGTGTACTTATAAGCTCAGTGTATATGGCAGACATTATATTATAATATTACTTCTTGCATGTTGTAGGTTTGTATTCTGTGCTATAGCGTTCTGCACATTAACTCTGATCTGAGTTGGTGTCTTCTGTGGCCCACAGTTTTATTTTATTTCAAATCTGGTTGGGGTAGGCAGTTAGATGTGGCTGGAGAGTGTTAACAGGATGCCAGTTCCTCTTTCTCAGTTTTCATTGTACTTGTGTGAAAAAGTAGATTTATCAGTGCCTGAAGAACCTTTTGATGCCAAAACACAGGGGATGTGCTGGAGAACATCTTGCTAGGCAAGCGTCTCATCTGTTTTTGCCTCCTTCCTGCCTTTAGGTATAGAGGCTGGGCGTGGCTACAGGCATGATCCCTTGAGTACCAGCTCCTGGCACTTAGCCCCTGTCTCACAGCCCAGGCACTTATGATAATCAGCCTAGTGAAATTGGACCCACCCAGCATGTATTTGCTTCTGTTTGTTTTGATGATTTGAATTATATTGTTTAATTTCATTGGGAAATTCTGTAAGCCACTTTGGGTCCCTCGGGAGAAAAGCAACATTAAGAAATGTCTTAAATACAGGGCTCTTTGAGGAAAGGCTGTGAGACTGACAGTCTTATGGATGTAGTAGTAGAATGCTGCAGGATTCTTAAGTGCTTGCAAAGCTATTATCTGGCAGTCTAGGTACTACTTACATACTAGTTATGTCAAACACGTGAGTTGCAAACTAGTTTTGATCAGATATCAAGAAGCAGAGACATGATTTCACTGTGTATCCAAGTATGTAGATTTAGGATTGCTTAAGTAGAGGTACTGGGATTGCTAAACTGGAGATACTTGGCAGCTAAACCAAAGATACTTGGCAGAAGGACATGAAAATCTATAACTGGCTGAGTGAAGAAAAACTTTTGGTTTAACTGTATTTATCCAGCAGCATTCTGTCTGTACGTTCTGTTTGAATTCTGAACATTAATGTATTTGGAAGTGCGTGTGCTTCTGGTATGTTTGTCCCACAAAGTGCAGAAAAATTGACTAAAGGAAATCAGCATTGGCATATTTCAGCCAACAGTCACTACAGGCTCACAAGACCATGTTTGAAATCACGATGCTAATCAAACACCCTTTAAAAGGAGTGAAACATAAAAGCTGAAACATGCTGAAACAAGCTGTGGGTATAAGTTACAAGGCTGAGTGTGCGCTGTGAATCATACATGTTAATCATGCATTCTCCAGTGCACTTGAGTAACCGCCTGGACCATTTATAGCAAGTGGTTATTTTGCAAGGTTAATAGTTGAAAGTTCTTTTGAGATTTTTAGCAAAATGTGGAACTACTTAAGGAAAAACCAGAGCCTAAGCATCTAAGATTACCTGGTGATGAGAGCTCCAGTACACTTTTTTCATGTTGGGCATGAAGCATCCCAGTTTTTGTATTCAGTACTCACACTCCACTTTTAAATCTTGAAGATTTTGCTTACAAAGTTGGGTGCCATTTCTCTATTTGACTTGCTGGCATGGTTGAGACAGATAAACTAGTTCTGTTTTCTTCTAAAATGTTCTTCAGGGACTTCTTAAAGCTTACAGCAGGCTCCCAAATGTATGTGTATATATAACTCTCCCTCCCCATTCTCACTTAAAACTACATAACAATGATCTTACAAAGAATACAGTTCTCCCAATAGCCTTATGACTGTTTGTAGGAATGGAAACAAGATGAGGTCTATTGGCACTTAATTAGCTTAAATATTGTTTCATAAAGTGTTCAGCCTGACAAAGGTCATATCTCATGGTTGGGAGTTGAACAGAGTTTGAACACAGTATGTGGGATTTCCATTACATGTATGTACTACCGAAGCAGTATTACATCTTTTTGTCATTTGAGATTTCTCAAAGTCCCTTAAAGTTACCACAATTCTTTATTTTGGTTCTCAGCCTTGAACTTAAGTAAACCTTATGGTTGATTCAGTGTTCTGGGAGATTTTTTTTGTACAGTTATATCCTGCTATGGGGATTTACGCATGGCTGTGTTCACTTTTGTTTGATCCTGTTCTGTCTCACACTTTCTAATCACGCTTTCAACAAATTGAACACATGGGGACAGGATAGGGACAAACAAACGCCTGAAGAAGGGGCAGTAGCGACAGCTCTTCCCGTGCCTCTTGACCCCCCCCGGCTCCCGTGCCCTCTTCCACCCCCCCCCCCAGCAGGCATTTTAGCCCACCTCAGAGGAGCTTGCAGCCTGCATCCCAGAGCACCACCGTCAGAGGCGAAGCGGCGGGTGGCTCTGACTGTGGGGTCTGAGGTACAGGCTGCAGGCTCCTCTGAGGTGGGCTGAAATGTCGGCGGGGGGAGGAGGTTGCAGGAGCGGGGGGGGGAGAGAGGCACGGGTTGAAGGAGGAGAAAGGACCTGCCACTGCCACCGGGGCCAGGTGGTTGCTACAGCCGTGTGAGTTTACCGGTGTTCAGAAACGTACCGGCAAACTCCTGCGGCTGTAGTGAAGCACCCATTTAAATTGAGACCACACAGGACTTTGAAAACCTGTGGAAGTCCCGGAAATGCGTGGGGCGATCCTGCGGCCGGGCACCCACTGTGCATGCTTACTTGGCAGATTCATTACAACTGCGGGAGAAACGGCAGATTCATTACAACTGCGGGAGAAACGGGGGACAAGACGGGTACAGGGTTCCAAAAATATCTATGTTGGTGTTATTTAACTTATAAATGATCCACAGTCAGAAATGTATGGTACAGTAGATTTGTACATAATACCAAATTAGTTTGGTGGTGCGACTTTAGCTCACTGGTAAAGCATTTTGCATGCAAAAAGGTTAATTCTCAGCATGTGAAAGACTATGAAAGTCTTTCTAGGCACCTTGGAGAGCTGCTGTGAGTGGAAGTAGTCAGAACTGAGCTAGGGCTAGATGGATCAATGGTGTGGTTCTTGAAAAAAGCATTTTCATAGATTCACATGACCAGCCTAAACAGAATCCAACCATTTGAAGCCTTTGAAATAAATATATCCTGTCTTTAAAAGGAGCAGCTAAAATGATTGAATAGTAAGGCTGGTGGTTGTGTTATTTCTTTTTAAAAGATGGTTAAGAGGCAGAATGGTAGAGATCAATAAAATTAACTGTGGAGGGGCAGATAAATTTCCCATGTAAAAGATGTGCACAAAATTTTAGCCAACAGCGCTCATAAGTCTGGGAATCTCACCCTCATAACTAGCACAAGATCATCTAGTGAAATTGACAGTACTGGGTAGAAAAAGAAGTTAATTGCTTTCACAAACTCAGTTCGCTATTGCAAGATTTGGTAATGTTCATTAACATAGAGGAGTTTAGGAAAGGTTTCATGGAAGATTGAATAGTAAGGCTTAGCCCAGGCTTGCCAGAGCTTAGGAGCTAAGCATGGTTGGCCACAATCAGTACTTGCAGTAGGAGAGGAAGGCAATGGCAAACCACCTCTGCTCATCTTTAAGAACATAAGAAGAGCCATGCTGGCCCAGACTTGAGGTCCATCTAGCCCAGCATCCTGTCTCACTCAGTGGCCAACCAGTTCATTTGGAGGCCGAGGCCTTTCCCCGATGTTGCCTCCTGGCGCTGGTTTTCCAAGGTTTACTACCTCAATGTGGAAGTTCCCTTAGGCACCAGTGCTAGTAGCCACTGATAGACCTATCCATGAATCTGTGTAATCCTCTTTTAAAGTGGTCTATGCCAGTGGCCACATTATCTCGTAGCAAATTCCACATTTTAATCACTTGCTGTATAAAAAAGTATTTCCTTTTGTCCATCTTCAACGTACTGCCCATCAGCTTCATTGGATGCCCTTGTGTTCTAGTACTTTGGGAGAGGGAGAAAAAGTTTTTTTCCTTCAACTCTCTACCCCATGCATAATTTTATAAAGCTCTGTCATGTCCCCTGCCTTAGTTATCTCTTTCCCGCTCTGAAGGAAGGTCATCTTGAAGCGTTGGGTGTTTCTCGTCCCATTGCTTGGAGAGGCAGGACTAAAATTAAAACTATTTCCTGTTTCGGGGCGAGGAACGCCCACACTTCCAGTTATTCTCCTGCCTTGCTGGATGACCTTCTACTTCAGAGTAGAAAGGACCACCTCGGTGAGTAAACAATGAACCTTTTCTAAGCTGAAAAGTCCCAGACTCTTCAACCTTTCCTCATAGGGAAGGTGTGCCTACCCCCTAATCACTTTGGTTGCCCTCTTCTGTACTTTTTCTAGCTCTGCAGTGTCCTTTTTGAGATATGGTGATCAGAACTGCATACATTATTCCAAATCGGGCCGCACCATAGATCTAAAGTACAAATCTCTTGCTTGGAACACTTCACAGATGGGTTGCCGTGAGTCAGTTGTGACTCGACAGCATGTTCTTCTGTCAGGGTCTGCTATCCTTGATGTTAAATGGAACCACCATGTACAGAGTTAGTGAACTTACTAGTGTTACATGGGGTGTCCGTCACCTCTCAAAACCCACAAATAGGGCATTAATGTATGTGGCAGTTAATGGAAACCGAATATTTTACTAGCTGGATCTTGAGCCTAGTTTACACTCTGGGGAATGAGGTCGTAGAACAGAATGCCCCACATTAGACTGCAGGTGATCAGTTCCAACTATGAATAGTCTTTTGCATTAAAAAATTCCGTATAAATAGAAAAGTGGCGCTAGGGGAAGAAAGCTTCTACCTCTCTTTGTTTGCTGAGCCATCTTTCTGTCTGCAGGGAGTTTTCAAAATAGGGGAGGTTTCCGGAATGTGTTTGGAAGATCAACCCTCACTGAAGTAGTATAGGCTACCACCTCAGCATTCTGCCACCTTATTTCCAGTTTGTCTGGCTGCACGTGTAAATCCAGCCTTGGTAGAGTTCAGTGAAACTTGTGCTCTTAAGGCTGGGCTATAGTGGCTCTACATAGATCTCATCATCCCTGTACCAGCAGGTATTACTTCAGTTGCCCGGCAGGTGCACATAGCAGAACTGGTTTGAGTATTCATTTAATTCAGCAGCTGCCAAATGATTCTGAACAGTGAAGTGGTCAGTCTGTCATCATTAGCTGAAATTGGTATAGGAGTGGCTGTGGCCAAAGCCTTCTGAAATCTTGGGAGTCAGGAAGCTGACAAGATTTCTGATGATTTGGGAAGGTGCCTGTTGTCTTTCCCCATGACCATTATGTAAAATACAATGTTATACAAGTGTGCTTAGTGTGTATAATTTATGCACAACACAGAATCCAGCTTTTCTTGGTGCAGAATTTGCATAGCCTATGTTCATAATTTTTTAGCTGAGTACATAGCCTAGGCCATGTTGTCTTAAGCTGTAGAGCTGCTTTGGCAAAAACAATACACATTTCACATCATGCCACTGTGCAAACAGAAGCAGTTTTCCTACGCCCAAACCTGCTTCCATAATAGCACTTACTTAGACCAAAAAGCCTTACCGTGAAGGTTTCATATCACACTGTGATGTGGGCTGAGTTGCAGGTTGGGCGCTGCGGCTGCAGGTCTTGAAAGTCTCTGAAATGTCAGGTTTTTTAGAAGCCAGGTTTAGCAAAACTGCCACCATTCAGTTTGTAAATGTGTTTCTGTACACAGCAGAAATGGAAAATTAGCAGTCAGCATAAAAGTGTAGGTTTTTATGTTGTGGTAAATTTAAAGAACAATATGTCCCATAGGTTCATTTTGCAGCCTTTACAGTTGGGTGACAGTTTTCAGTCTTTCATTTAACTGATAGCACTGGGGATACTTGTTGTGCTGGCATCCTAGTCTCCACTCTCAGCAGCTGGCTCTTAGCTCTTGAAGCTCAAGAAGAATGAGAGATGGCAGGACTGATAACCTCAGCCTTGATCCTCCTAAGAAAGACAGAACAAATACAAACAAAACAAAAAGCACAATGTAGTGATAAATGTGAAAACTCATTAAAGATTATTGTCGAAGGCTTTCACGGTCAGAGTTCATTAGTTCTTGTAGGTTATCCGGGCTGTGTAACCGTGGTCTTGGAATTTTCTTTCCTGACGTTTCGCCAGCAACTGTGGCAGGCATCTTCAGAGTAGTAACACTGAAGGACAGTGTCTCTCAGTGTCAAGGGTGTAGGAAGAGTAATATATAGTCAGAAAGGGGTTGGGTTTGAGCTGAGTATTGTCCTGCAAAAGTATTGTCCTGTAAGTATCAAGATAATGTGCTAATGAGGGTATGGTATGTTAATATGGAACCATTGTATCCTGAAGTGATCTGTTAATGTGTGTAATCCAAAGCTAATCTGTATGGCTATTGTTGAATGTTGTCTTTGTCTGGAGGTTTTTCAGGGCAGGAAAAGGCTTGGCTTCCTGCCCTGAAAAACCTCCAGACAAAGACAACATTCAACAATAGCCATACAGATTAGCTTTGGATTACACACATTAACAGATCACTTCAGGATACAATGGTTCCATATTAACATACCACACCCTCATTAGCACATTATCTTGATACTTACAGGACAATACTTTTGCAGGACAATACTCAGCTCAAACCCAACCCCTTTCTGACTATATATTACTCTTCCTACACCCTTGACACTGAGAGACACTGTCCTTCAGTGTTACTACTCTGAAGATGCCTGCCACAGTTGCTGGCGAAACGTCAGGAAAGAAAATTCCAAGACCACGGTTACACAGCCCGGATAACCTACAAGAATCATTAAAGATTCTCCTTGAACTACTGTAAGGAAGAAAAATAGCTATAGGGGTAACTTGATTGACAAATATACTGAGCAAACCCTTTAGATGCTGAAAATGTTACAGACTACAGCGAAGAACCTCTAGGTTAGTGGTTCCCAAACATTTTGGGCCACTGCCCCCTTGGTTCCACAAACAACCTCAGTGCCCCCTACCCTATCCAACAACTCAGTTGAAGGGGCCCACTTCTAGCACCCCCTGCTTCCCCCTTGCCTCTTAGTGCCCCCCTAGGTAATCCCACCGCCCCCCAGGGGGTGGTACTGCCCGCTTTGGGAACCACAGCTCTAGGTGATACAAGTCAAGAATGAGAAGAGTTG
Organism: Euleptes europaea; assembly: GCF_029931775.1. Lineage (NCBI taxonomy): Eukaryota > Metazoa > Chordata > Lepidosauria > Squamata > Sphaerodactylidae > Euleptes > Euleptes europaea. The sequence continues at coordinate 37,666,424 of NC_079316.1, forward strand.
TGATTGTAGTAAAGTTCCTGATTTACTTGAACCCGATGGCGGTGGACAGGAACCAGTTACTTCGGAAACTTTTAGTAAAAATGCCTGTCTCAAAGTGTTAAAGTGGTAGGGCTTCTTTCAGGGCCTGTGAAGGATAAGTAAAACAAAAACATCCAGGAGTCTTGTGGCAGTTTGTGTAGCCTGACTGATTTATAATGAAATCAATGAGTAAATTTGTGTAGGATTGCCCTGCTAGTAACATAACTAAGCTTTCATGAGCTATGGTGCCGAGTTCATCAGATGCTTAGAGGGTGACCTCAGTTGGCAGATAACACATCTGCATCATGGATGGTTTGTTTCTTTTTATTCCTGGTGATATAAATTCTCAGTTATTTTACGTGAATCTAATTTAACCTGCACAATCTAGTTCAGGAAAACAGATATTCTTTGTGAAATAATGTACAGCTATAGTAACTGGGTGTTTTAAATTCCTTTCACAATAAGATGAATCTTGCTTTTTTCTCCTGGTTTGGGTAATAGATCTATAGCAGAGCTTTTTTATTGCAACCATGTACACATGAAGCTGCCTTATACTGAATCAGACCCCTTGGTCCATCAAAGTCACTATTGTCTACTCAGACCGGCAGTAGCTCTCCAGTTTCTCAGGTAGAGGTCTTTCACATCACCTACTTGCCTGGTCCCTTTAACTGGAGATACTGGAGACTGAACCTGGTACCTTTTGCATGCCAAGCAGAGGCTCTACCAGTGAACCACAGCCCTTCCTCTTGGTTCTTGAGAATTCTAATGGGCTGTTTGCATTCCTACTTCCCTCACCTGTTTTTAAAGTGTTTAAAGTGAATTAATTCTTTTTTAAAAAAAAAACCCACCTGGAACTCATATGTGACTTTATAAGTGGAACAATATTGTACAAAAGCAAAGTAAGATGGTCGTTTCAAGCCTAGCTTCAATTAAAAAATAATAATCGTGCTCTATAACCAAGAAGCTGCGGGATGTCCGGCCTATCTTTACAATACTTTGAGGCTTTCTTTAAACAGGGTAGAGTATATTTGTCAGCTGAATGTCAGCCCACTGCACCATTGCTTGGTTGACTTGTAATGCCATATATGAACAAAGGACCACCTGTTCTTGCAGGCCCTGCCTCCTTGAGTATGTGATGTGTGATATGATGCAAGGCTGTGTCCCCTCTCCCATGATCTTTGCTTTATACTGCTATCCAGTACTAGGAAAGATGTATGATACCATCTACATAGTAATGTGTTACATAAAAGCTTTGGTTCTTCACCATAGCCGTATTGATATCTTATGATGTAATGTTGAATCCCTAATGGGTGTGTTAAGACAGGTCATTAAGACAGGTCATGGGCTTGTTTTGCAGAGTGGAGAGCATTGCAGAGTCCTTTGGGGAGGGGTCCTTAACCCATTTTTTCACATGTGTCAGTTGGGTTCTTGGCTGTGTCTGCCTTGAAGGTGATGTGGCATATGATTCACTAGTGTTTATAATGTAGTTCCAAAGTTTCAAAAACTGATTTCACAAACTAATATGCTGAAGAAGGGAAGATTTGAACATGATGGAGAAATGAGGTTCCTGCAGAATTACTTCATAACAAAACCTCAGAGGTCAGATCCAAATAGCAGGAGAACATTTGTAACTCAGTGAGAATAGGAGCACTTCCTTGGATTATGGGGTGCCCATCGTATAGCCACGTGGGAGCAGCTGTTCTGCGTCGCTGTCCCAGGCAGTTGGAGGGCTACTTCTTAATGATGCAGTCGTTTGGCTAGGGCAAATACTGTGTCGGTCCCATGCTTTGAGGGATGGCGTAATAGAAAAGTAACTCCCACTCAGCTGCAACTGGGTGTGAAGGGTGCCTGGTGCTGGATACGTTGTCACCGAGGTAGTGTCTGTTTCACTGATTCCAGCACGGGCACGTGTTCTTCTGAGGCACTGCAAAAGCTTGCCCTTGATCTGTCTACGGAGCAGTTTCCATAAGGTGGTAAACAAGCGCCTGTTCACACACAAGGATCTAACCATTTAGAAGAATCCTAAAATTAAGATAGGGAACAATCGTGTCTTTTGGGAACACTGGGTATCTAGGGGCCTAATGTTCCTATCTCTGTTGATTGAATGGATGATGATGTCAAACCCTATGACACTCTGTGCACAGAATTTAATCTCTCAGCCATAGCTAGCTGTCAATACATTCGGTTAAAACATTGTGTGACCCCTTTTTTGTCTGTTTTTGCAATTCCCCCCCCCATTGCTTTCTCTACAGCAATCCTCAGAAATTCTCCCTTAACATACTATCATTATATACAACTTCTTAAGAATCGAATCAAAACGCAATCTAGATCCCACCCATTCCCAGTGGAACCAGGAAGTGAATACCTCAATCCCACTTGTTCGAGTGGCAAAATGCACTTAACTCCAGAACAGCAGATTAATGGATTTATGTCTAAGGTTTACGCACCATAAAACTCTGTTATGAGTGCAGTGGTATCCTACTAAATTCAGCCACCTATGTTTTGCTGAAAGTGACATCTGTTGGTGCTGCCAGACACCTAAAGCCAGTCGGGCCCAAATGCTCTGGAAATGCCCCAAAGTTATATGATTCTGGCATGAGGTTATATCTTGGTTTAATCTTACACTATCTACCAAACTGTGCCTCCCAGCTTTGAAAATCTCATAGTCCCCCCTCTGTGGATAATTAGGTCAGTGATAGGTTAATCTTTGTCTAAAGAAGTGAATCACATAAAACAAACTCTTGGGACCTTCACCTCCATCTGGCAAGATTTCTTGTATCTCTTCAGGTAGTGATGCTTCATCTTCTGCACTTGTGTTTAGTAAGTTCCATATTGCTTTTTCGCACTCCCCCCCAAATTTCCCCCCTGCTGTTTTTCTTTTTCTTAATTTCTGCTCTCAGCTGCCTGTATGTGCAGCTCTCTCATTGATGGGTATGTGGTGGAGGGAGAGTTACATGGGGTTTGTTGTTAATTTACTATTCTATATAGAAAACAATAAAAGATCTTAGTAGGCAGAATTGTTTCCTTTCTTTTCCCTCACACTTATTTTCCCTGGATGCTCCACATTTGCCCCAGAATAATCTACCCACTCCCTGTATAAGAAAAAATGGGCATTCCCAGTCAAGATCTGGATAGGGGGTTTCCCCCCTCAGTGGATGGCAAGACAGTTTCTTGAGAATTGAAACGTTTGAAGCTTCAGTACAAACTGAAATGTAGTATACAATCCATTTGTATGTTGCAGAAGATGTAGAGACTCCCCCCCCCCCGAACTTTGTGGATGATGGTTGATGATTTACTAAAGTGTAAAAAGGAGGGGCGGGTATCTTGTGTTCTTTAGGTGATGCTAATTCTTCCTTATTTGCTTGCTGCCATGAACATTGTGAATAAGGCTACCGTAAGCTGTCCAGCTATTCCAGCTCATCATGTTCCTTTGCTTAGGGAGGGGAGCTGTGGCAGTTTTCTTATGGGCTGCAGTGAGTGGCCAGTGGACGGAATGGCTCCATTCAAATCTGACATAAGACGAACAACCTTTTTTATCAGTTGATAATAATATGGTTTGGAATAGTCTTGGATAGTCGTGATAGTGTCATTTTCTGCTAAGTTGCAAATGAACACAATATTGACTTCAGCTAAGCAATTCATTTAATATTGGAAGAGCTCCAGTTTCTAGGCTGCTTTTTCATAAACGCGAAATAGAAGACAGAGATCAGGCCCTGCCGTTTGAGGGCGCAGGGAGATGCTGCAATTGCGCATTTGCGGGCCCCAGAGCTCTTCTGTTGCTATGACTCCTCACTGGATAGTGTTGCAGCTGTGCAGAAGCGAAGCTTTGTTTGCCCCAGCCTCCTTCCCGTCGCTCCATCCTGTTCTCCTCCTGTTCTCATGGGCATTTGACATAATTGCTGGAGTGGCAGCTGTGGTGGTGTGGAGAACAGGGAGGCAGCTGCTGTGGAACATAAATTGCACTCAGTGTGGTAGCGTTTTCTTTTTCAATCAAGGCACTTAAGGGTAGAAGCACTGGAGACCTTGGCAACCTACTGCTGCATTTCTTTTGTGGAACTCACTTTGGAATTTTACCAAGGTTTTCAGGTGGAAGAATGGTAGGAGTGATAGGGAGCAAGGAACATTTAACTCTTCCCTATTGGAAGGAGTGAAATATGCTTTGTACTCGGGTGGCTTTTGGCCCATTCGCACACAGGGAAGGCAATAGACCTCCACAGTAGATTGGAACATATACACCTGCTGCTACCTGGTGGTTCTAGGTGCAGTAAGTAGCAAGGAGCATACACAGTTAAGGGAAGAGAAAAGATGCTGAAGCAATGGCTATCAGTAGCGTTTGTAGAAACCCTTTCTTCCTCCTGGTCTCTTGGTTATAGGGCATTAGATCCAAGTTTTTGATCCTGAGCGGAGCTCATGAGGGGCCAGGCTCACATATCAGTTCTAGAAGGCAGGCTGTGTAAGCAGGCTTTAGTTTTCAGTGCACTCAATCCTATATAACGACGGTTATAAGCCCAAGATATAATTATCTCTTTGTATTGTTTCTAGAGAGCCAGCGTGGTATAGTAGTTAAGAGCAGCAGACTCTAATCTGGAGAACAGGGTTTGATTTCCCACTCCTCCATGTGAATCCTGCAGGGTGACCTTGGGCCAGTCACAGTTCTCTCAGAACGCTATCAGCCCATGCTGAGGCAGGTAATGGCAAACCACCTTTGAACAACTTCTCTCCTTGAAAACCCTATGAGGTCGCCATCAGTCAGCTGTGACTTGATGGCACACGGACGCAGTTTCTGTATGTTGAGGACAAAAGGTGGCTAGAGTCCAGAAACACATAAAATTGTAAAATATAATTACATTTTGAAAGATGCGGACGCCTACATTAACAAGCATATTATAATTTCCACTTTGGTATGCTGTGGCATTTCTGGTATACAATGGTACAGGAGTTGGCGTATTTTTACAAAATGTTTTGCTTATATGTTTGCATGTATATTATGTGGCAGAACAGAATGCTAGCTACTTCTCTGTTTTGGCTGCAATTGTGGTTTAAGTGTTAAATGTATAGAATATGGCCTTGCTTTATTTCCTGCTGGCATTTTGCCCACATCCAAAAATAGTGATATGACTCAATTGCACTGGCAGTCTTTCCACTTGTTAGGGGCTCACACTGTAACTGGAAGAGTGCTGAATTTAAGACCTGGGAGCTGGTGAAGTTTGCCACAGCAGGCCACGTTATTCAAGACTTTGACTTGGTGAAGAGGCGCCACAAATAAGTTATGTGTAGAACTGATGTTCATTTGACCATTGCCTTATTATTTTTTTAACTCTGTTTTCTCCCCCCCCCTTTTTTTAGGTTGCTTCTGGGCAGGAACCATGAACTGGCATCCCCCCCTTCTCTTGGCGGCTTTGACATCAATGTGTATGTGCTTCCAGCTGAACCCTCTGTCTATTGAGGAGCTAGGTTCAGACATTGGGATCCAAGTTTTTAAACATTTGGTCAAAACCAGGCCTAAAGATAATGTTGTGGTGTCTCCCCATGGAATTGCATCAGTGCTAGGAATGCTTCAGCTGGGTGCTGATGGCAAGACAAAGAAACAGCTGACCACAGTGATGAGATACAGCGTCAATGGTCAGTTCTTCTTTGCTGTTGTGGTGGGGTTTGGTGGTGGGCTGTCATTGTGTGGTTTTGTTTGTGGAAAATCATAGGATAGGTGAGATCGACTTGATTTATACACTGATACAAAGACCGACCTATAGTCAGAACAGTAGTCACTGTGCTTGAGAACACTAACCAGTTATCTTGGCCTAGTGCAATATTAAATAGTACTTTAGTATCTCTTGTACCAGACGACATCCTTGGCCACAGCGTTCAGCATTGATGATAAACAGTGAACTTAACAAGGACTGTTCTCCTTCTAAAGCAGACAGGATTGAGCTTCATTGCCAGGGCTGTGTGGGAAGCATAAAATGTTTCTCTGTTTGGGGCTGAAAGCCTCTAATACATGCCTTCAGATGTCATTCAATAAAATATTGTGGAGTTTAGAGACAAATTAAACCAGCCCATTTGTTTGTCTCTCATATAGCATTGGATCCTTCAGTATCAACCTATACAACCTTTCCAGAGAGAGAGCTCTTGCTTATGTCAGGCTGCGTTCATCCCCCAGCCTGAACCTCTCCTCTGACAGGGGCTTAATAGACCTTGTTGCTTCTTTAATCCTGCTGAGCATTTGTGCAAATGCAGCTGTGTCTTCTGAGCATGTTTCAGGATGCTTACACTATATTAAATGTAGTACGTTCCCTTAATCTTTCAAAATGGGAGCATTCCTTTCAGGAGTGCCATAAGAGTTATCATCTTGCTTGCTTTTCCATTTTGTTTTTAAGATACATTATATATGCTGATTTCAGTCTCTGAACCCCAAAGACCTGAATACTAGAATTTCTTCAGTTTTGTTTAAATCTTGCTTGAGCCTCTCAGCACACTGAAATTCTGTTTTTCCTTGAGTATATTAATACAAACCAGGAAAGCTATCAACCTGTCATTGTGAGCCAGCAGCTCTGCCACCAGTCTGAGGATCTTTGTCTAGCTCTCCATTCACCACACACTAAGCTGCTGACCCTACTGGCAGTGTTCTGTATGCTGCAAAGAGCCTGTGTAGTGCAGTGGCCAAAATGGTTGGGAAATGGTCACTTGTAATGCGGTGACTTGCCCAAGGGTATCTGTCACTGCTGCCGTTTCCCATCTGTGAAGTGCATACAGTCGTTCTGGTGTTGGAATGCTTGAATGCTGGAAACGTGGCTATAGTGAAAGACCACATCTTAAGACGTTTTCCCAAATTTGAGCATGAGTTTTATACTTAGTGTCTTTGTATAGAAGAGATAATCTTTGCCTTGGTCTGAGACCCCATAAAGTAAGCTACATGAAACCATGAGCTTCTGAGAAAATGTGTTTTGGATCACTGCTTTGTCTGATTTTCCCTATGCCAAATCTGATTCAGCTCTTTTCATGCTTGCTTCTGCTTATTTTAAAGAGGTAATTTTAATCTTTATTCATCTGATAAAGGGTCTTTATCTGTCTTTCAAATAGGAGTTGGTAAAATACTGAAAAAGATAAACAAGGCCATAGTGTCCAAGAAGAATAAAGATGTTGTGACAATTGCAAATGCAGTCTTTGCAAAAAGTGGCTTGAAAATGGAAGTGCCTTTTGTTTCACGGAACAATGATGTGTTTCAGTGCGGTGTCAAGAGTGTGGACTTCATGGATCCGAATGCTGCCTGTGACAATATCAACCAGTGGGTAAAAAATGAAACTAAGGGTATGTGATACGAAAACAATGACTATTGTCTTTTGTTACCGATGCCTTTCCTGTTCCTCCTTCTAATTTGTTAAAAACCCTTTCCTTCCCTGTAGCTGGAATTTAGAGTGTAAGCTCTTCTGAACATGGACTGGCCTCTTTCGCTTTATAAAGCGCTGGGTATGCTTACAGTGTCTGTCTCTCATTCCTCCCCTGCTCTTGCTCCAGCTCTACTTCCTGCCCTACCTGCTTGCTTTTTTCTCTTCTCACTTGCCTGATCATCCTGCCTGTTCAGGCTTGTGCCACCTGGTTCTTCCACTTGCTTGTCCCCCTCCCAGCACTGCTTCCAGTTTCCAGGATCATTTACTCTTGAGTGTGTCCCCCCTCCCCACCGCTCTTTTCTCTGCTTTTCCTTCCTCACACCCTGCTGGCTCTGTTTCCTTCTTTCTCCACCTCTTACACTGGCTGCCTTTTCTCTCCATTCCATACAGTGCCTTTTTCCCCCAGTCTTGCTTCTGTCCCACATACTTATTTGTGTCAGACATCATTTCTCCCCCACTTCCTTCCCTCTTGTTTTGCACACAAGGTGGGGGACCTTGGCAGTACAGGTTTCCTAGGCAATCGGAAAATCTAGCTGAGGTCTCATAAGACAGTCTTGTGAGATCCTGGCACTTTTCAATGTCTATGTTTTGTTTACCTCTTCCTCCCTTCTGGGATTTTTTTTTCTGGGTTTGCAGAAATAACTGCCCTGTCCATGGTTGGTCCCATTGTGTGAATTTTTTAATCTGCATGATATGGGGTTGTTGTAAAGCTACCTTAGATGTAGGCTTTTAGTGCTTGCTCTCTTGCTCCTTTTGCGTCTTAATCCTAACGATATGAGAATCCAAGCATTAAAAACAACAAGCATGTAGACGTATTTGATATGTGCTTGCTGTGTTTTGACATTTTGGGGCATCTAACATTTTTGGAACCCAGTGGGCATGTTGGATAATTGTGGCATTTATTGGTTATCCCATGACATGTGTTTTTATGTATATATGTATGTATTCTATATTTCTCTCCCGCCCTCCCCAGCCGGAGCCAGGCTCAGGCGGGTAGCAATATTAAAACCATCTTACAGTCCATAATACATATTCATTAAAACAATAAAACCAACCATAAATAACCATAATAAAACAACAGATAGTGCTCAGTAGAGAATACTTGCTGCTGAGAAGCACTGCAGCCAGACATTCTCCCCCCCCCCCCAAGATCCTAAAATAAATAGAACAAAGGAGGGGGGAAGGTAGGGAGGCCAGCACAGATGATACCCGTGGCTATCCTCAGTTATAGGCCTGGTGCTTTAAGACCTGGGAGCCCCTTGATTACATTCTCCTCTGTGTGAGGACGTGGTAACTTCCTAAAATGACTCTAGATAATGGAATAGTAAGGGAGAGAGGGAAGGGGGTTAATGTACATTTGCACATTTTTTAGTGTACAAATTAATCTCTGGATTAAATTTTACATCTCTCATAACTACAATTATGTCCCCTTTTCTCTTAATCTCCACAAAAACTCCATTCCCATCACCACTTGCTTCAATATAAAGCTCCTGTTCAATATGTGCATTTAAAAGAGCTCCTTTTTAATGAACCTCCTACGGTTCTTGTGGTGAAATTTCCACTGTAGCTCAGGATGGTGGTTTAATATGATTGTCATTTGTATGCACAGTGTTGGTCAAGTTGCTTAATATTATAATATGTATCGCTTTTAAAAGTGAAATCTTAATAGAATGCCAGTGAAGTTCCTGGTCTGTTAGGTATAGATATCTGTGGGAATTCCAGGGCTCTTAAATGCACCTGGTCCCTTGGCTTCTGATTCCTCTGAAGCCCTGGAACACCCTGCTGTTACAGTGGCTCATGAAGGGGTTGAGAGGCTTCCCCAGGAAGGTTAGCATATTCTTGAGGTGGGGGAATGCCATTTGGACCAAGGTGGACTGTAAGGGATTCACTGAGTTGCACGTATCCAGATCCTCCCTCAAACATCTGTAAACTCAGATTTGAAGAGAATTGGCAAGAACTTCAGGCTTGTCCGAGACTCTTATAATTCCTTGTTCTGTTGTTTCTTCCCAACACTTTGCTTCTTCTGTCCAATCTAGAGTGTTCAAAACTAATTTAGTTTTATGTATCCAGCTTTTGTGTTCTGCCTCTAGGGAGCCTACTTTGCACAACACATAGTACACTAGGGTGTTTTCCACATGGAGGCAAGCTGGTGTGGCTTGCCAGTTGCTGCTGAGGCTCCCACTAAGCACAGTGGCAGTAAGGTTTCCACATGGCAGATTTCCCTGCCCTAGCCTTCGGCAGTGGCCACCCCTGCACCACCAGGGCTTTTTTAAAGGCAATTTGAATATTGTTATATTGCTATACTGTTCTAACAATCTGCATACTTCTCTGAATTTCCACCTTTCATTTTTATTAAAGCGTCTAGAATTTTTTGTTGTCGAGATAAAAGGGGGAAAGCATATATCTGCCACAAAAGTGGCTAAATGCTGTTTAAACAATGAAAGCTGAGAATTCAGAGAACCTGATACACAGATTGTCATAATATTTTGTGCGTATGTGTAAAGTGCCATCAAGTCACAGCCGACTTACGGCGACCCAGTAGGGTTTTCAAGGCAAGAGACTAACAGAGGTGGTTTGCCATCGCCTTCCTTTGCATAGCAACCCTGGACTTCCTTGGTGGTCTCCTATCCAAATACTAACCAGGTTCGACCTTGCTTAGCTTCTGAGATCCGATGAGATCAGGCTATCCTGGGCCATCCAGGTCAGGGCCATAATATTATAATGGTATTCAATTCCTGGTTTAGAAAATAGACCCCTAGTGGCAGTGTGGGGGATGGGTTCTGTGGCAGTGGGGAATGGCTGCTATGTGGATGGGACTGGGCAAATCTGAACTTTCCTGCCCTCATGGCAGCCATCCAGACTTTGCTGTGATCTTTCCCAAATTTCATAGCAAAGAAGGTTTGGGAAAGGTTGGAGAAAAGCCATGGAAACCCTGGGAAGTTGCCTCAATGTACTAGAGTGCTGCAGGAAAGCAGGAACAAAACCCTCATCCCAACAGCACTGAACCCAGTGCAAAGATCTAAATTATCTTGCCTTGAAGCTTGGTTGAAATCCAGCATGGTTGCTCTCCATAGCTCTATCACCTTTTAAATCTTGCTTCAAATTTGATTTAATGTGATTTAGTATCCCAAGTATGTATGTTTTATTTTTCTTCCCTTTCCTCCTCTTTCTTAATTTGTTTTTGCATTTTTTTCTTCTGTTTTGTGCAGGTATGATCAACAGTGTGTTATCGCCAGATGCTATTGATAGTGCTTTAACAAGGCTGGTGCTGGTGAATGCAATATACTTTAAGGGACTCTGGAAATCACGTTTCCAGCCAGAAAATACAAAAAAGCGCACATTTAATGGAGCTGATGGAAAAGCCTATCAAATACCTATGTTGGCTCAGTTGTCTGTGTTCCGATGTGGTACGCTCAAAACCCTCTTCCTTTACAGAAATATAAAAAGTATTTTTTTTTGCCTAGAATTCACTTCAAACGTTGTGCAAAAATTAAGTAGTGCAAATGTATTGTATGACAAGATTGACTATAGTGAGGGTTATATTCTCAATAGAGCTATTTTTAAGACCGTTACGTGTAATAGCTGGATGATGTGGTCTTTTGGAAATCTCACTTCTAAACTTAGTGGCTATGAAGTAAGTCTCATTAAACACTTCCTCAAACAGTTGCATACTGCTTATTTTCAGTTCATGCCATTAAGGTTTCTGAATAGTTTTAGCACTCTTTAACAGGTTGGAATCCAGTGCTTACAGAACAATGTAAATATTTACAGTGTAGGAGGAAACAACTTAGTGTGTCTTGTAACTGAGTGTCAGCTGCAGGCCTTGTGAAGTATTCATGAAGAAATGACTGATAAAAAGTGAATTATCTATTGCATTACTGCAGTAGATGCCGCTCACTTGCTGAACAAACTATGCATATGTTGGTCTTTTGGTCAAATGTAGGGTAAGGGGAGAGAAGATTCCCACAGTCTTGACAGATAACAGACTTTTAGGATATAATGTGGGGGAGGTACTCTGCAGAAACACTGAGCTTTCTTCCTCCTCTCTGTGTGTTCTGTAGTGGATTGTAGTCTTAAAGCAACAGACCTCTGACCTGTCTGCTGCTGCTTCCCAGTCCCCGGAGGCTGCACACGAAGGAAACTGGGGAAACCCGTACGGATATGGCAAGGAAAGTGGATGGTAGCTTGGGAAGAGAGTTGGAATGTTGCTTATCTAGGGAGTTACTGACAGTCTGTTCTCTTCTCCCAGTGACCATGATCAGACTGGAGCCTTGCTTACCTGTTTTTAGATAAGTGAGATACTGAGGCATCAGTTGCTATCTCACTTGGTGACAGAAAGCGTAAGGGTTTCTTTATGCCTTTACCCCTTCCATCAGTTCCTTTCTGTTTCTTTTTAGGCACAACAACTACACCAAATGAGTTGTGGTACAATATCATTGAATTGCCATACCATGGCGAAAGCATCAGCATGTTGATTGCCCTGCCCACGGAAAGTACAACGCCTTTGTCTGCTATTATTCCTCATATTAGCACAAAAACTATACAGAGCTGGATGGCAACCATGGTACAGAAGAGAGTGCAGGTTATATTACCTAAGTATGTTCTGTTTCCTCATTTCATTTTTAAATAACTCTCCAACAAATAAACCCCTTCATTACAGAGCAATTTTCAGTCCAAGACCTGATGCATTCCTGTATTGCTTCTCACAGGTTTACAGCAGAAGCAGAGACAGATTTAAAGGAGCCTCTCAGAGAGCTTGGCATTCAAGATATGTTCGAACAGTCAAAAGCAAACTTTGCCAAAATATCAAGTAAGTTACCCTTGGGTTCTGTAGCTCATCCTCTTTAGAATGAGAGTTTTATGTGTTATATTCATAAAAATTAATTGGTTACTTTGAAATTATGCTGTTTGTCAGTGAAGCATGTACCTGAACTTAATGGTTTAAACCCAGTGTCACACTGTCTTGCAATTAATGGCATTTTCCATGCCTACTGTTAAATACATATCAAATTTTCTGCTAAGAATTCTGCTCCTGATCTTGATTGTAAACAGTGCTAATTAAAAGGCACACTTGACTAGGCTGACTTGGTATTCGCTGGCTTAGGGGAGGGTCTTGAAATAATCAAATCGTAGGAACAGCTTCTAAATGGTTTTGTAACAGGCATATGTAGAATCTGTTTAACACCAAGATATGGATTAGATGAGACCCTGTACATATGTGATCAGGTTTCCCTATGTCTTTAACTGTCTTGAAAAGCTGCACACAAGGGCAGAAAGTAATTTGAATTGGTGCCACATTGCTTGACTGGGTGAACTATTCCCCTCTCCTATGTTTCCCAGATAGAAATTGTCCCCTTATTGAGCAGTCATTAGCCTGACAGGGAAAGGGCACTGGGGGAAAAAAGAGAAGTTGAAAAATAAATATGCCCCAGTATTGCAGCACCAGTCCAAAACTGCTTCCCCTGTGGCTGCATTTAAATTGAAGATGTCTGGAGATAACAATGAAAGATGTTTTGCAAGTTTCCCAGTTGAGCCCTGATTCTTTCGGTTTAAGTAGAGCTAGCTTCATTACAGCACACATGGTTAAGAGCAGAGAGATACTGAACTACAGACTTAGCCCGAAACAATCTTTGTTTAACATGGGGGGAGTACTTTCAAAGCTGTGCTGTATGCACATAATCAGATGTTTTTGATTTTGAGTCTCTGTCAGACTAGCGTAAAACCACTTCACTAGTGATATTACAACTTTAAATCCAAACTGAATACAGCATTTTCCAAACATTGCATTCAAGTTTCCAATGCTTGCCCTCCTCACCATGTAATATTGTGAAGAGGAAGCATAGTGGATTGTGAATCAGTTCAGGATTGTGAAATCGTTAAACCATGCCCACAGCTAGGATTGCCAGCTCAATCTTGGATAGTTCCTGGAGATTTAGGGGTGGTGGCTAGGGACTGTGGAGTTTGGGGTTGGGAAGAAACTCAGTGGTGATGTGATGCCATAGAGTCCCCCCCCCTCCCCGAAGCTACCATTTTCTTGAGGAGGACTAATCTTTGTAGTCTGAAGATCAGTTGTAATTCTGGGAGAACTCATGGCTCCACCTGGGGTTGACAACTGCACCCACAGCAATTTTAATAAAGCTTTGCTGTGATAAAGTACTAGTAGTGTGTGCATTGCCTTGACCTGGATAGCCCAGGCTAGCCTGATCTCATCAGATCTCAAAAGCTTAGAAGGGTCAAGCCTGGCAAGTATTTGAATGAGAGACCTCCAAGGATCATGACGCTGAGGCAGGCAATGGCAAACCACCTCTGAACATCTCTTGCCTTCGAAACCTCATCAGGGGTTGCGATAAGTCAGATGTGACTTGATGGCAAGAAAAAGGTGTCTGCATTAGTTCTTCAGTGCTCACCAGAATCTGGGTAGAGGACCTAGGGACATTTGTTAGTTAGTGTACTGTATCAAAAGCATTACAGTATTACAGTGGCAGCAGTGCTGAATTTGGAAGATATGTATTTTCCTTTCCTCTTTCACTGCTGTTGTACTGGCTGCATTTTTTGACAAACAAGTAGATTCAGCTACTGTTGAATCATTATGTGATTTGATCATTGCTCAAAATGCTTTCCAGTTACCTATAAGCAAACATCTTCAGCATATGGGTACTCTGAGTGTCTTATTCATAATAAAGGTATATATAGAACCATGTTTTGCATCAAAGTTTACTAGCTGTATGTATGTTCAATTAAAAGAAGTACAGTTAAAAGAAATTGGCTTCTCCAAAGAGCGTTACGGGTGTGTGCACACATGTTGTGTAACTTAACTTTTGTCTTTAAAACAATTTTTTTAAATAGGAACAGAAAGTCTTCATGTATCTCAGATCTTACAAAAAGCAAAAATTGAAGTTAGTGAAGATGGAACCAAAGCTTCTGCAGCAACAAGTAAGTAGTGGATTTGGTTATGCTACTAGAACACCAAGAAACAATTAAAATGATTGTGTTTGTTACTTGTAAATAATTTTTGTGAATTTTGAGGCACAACTGAAATGGCATAAACAATCAGTTTCCAGATAACTTGACGTACTTCAAAAAAGTAAGCCTGCATTTTATCAGAGCCTTAGAGATAGTCTTCCACAAGGCTAAAGTCAGCCTAAAGCTGTGGTGCATGGACACAGAACTGTGAAATGTATGACTCAATATTGGGACCTCAGAATGTCCTGACCAAATTAACGTAGTTTAAGAATCATCAGTCTTTCTAATGGAGATTATTTTGTATTGCAGTTTCCATAAACATAAATGTTACAAAATGGAGGGATCTAGATTGAGGACCACAGGATGACTAATCATTCTGTTTCTCTTTGTTCCAGCCGCAATTTTAATAGCCAGGTCATCACCACCTTGGTTTGTAGCGGACAAACCATTTCTGTTCTTCATACGACATAACCCTACAGGTAAGCTGTTCTTTCTTGCTCAGCTTCATGTTGACTTCCTTCGTAGACTGGCAAAATGCCAACAGCATTTCCCAGGAGTGAGAAGCCTGAAGCTTTAACAGTAACGACAAACACTTCAGATTGGCTTTTCCTTTTTTCTTCCCCCCCTTTTTTTACAACTTACAGATATACAAACACCAAAACACAACATACATAATACATAGTAAAACATATAACCTTCATTCTAGATTCCTAACACAAAAAATTGCATGATGTGCCTTACTCTGACTATAAAATGTTATTTCTACCACCTACTCAACTATATTATCTTTTATTTCTTATTTTATCAGTTAGTCATTCAACATTAACCTTACACCTTCTATTTGTAATTCTCTTAAAATATAAAAAATTTCACTATCTTATATGGTTTTCTCAAAAACCTACATTTTACTATTAATACAGATTGGCTTTTCTTATCCAACGAGGTCCTGAAACTCCTTTCTTCTACATCGTACATAGGAGGTTTCTTCTCTTAAATACGAGACAGTAATCGGCAGCTGTGCAGGATTTCGACACTTGGGGGGTTGTTGCCAGGAACTAACTGGCCCCTCTGTTCTACCAGCGTACTAACTACCTCATCTACATATATGGTGCATGAGGAAAGTAAAAGTGCCAGAACTAGAGGGAGAAGACTCCTGGCAGTCATCCCCAGCCATAGGGCGGCTTAGGACATCAAAGGCGCATTATGCAGTTCTGAAGAAGAGCACTGGCCAGTCATCAAAACACACATATCCTCTGTTTGCTCCACTTCCCTGCTCTGTTTTTCTTCTAATTGATATTCTAGCCCCTGCATTTGCTAGCTGTGTAGGGAAAACACCCCCCCCCCCACACACACACACACCCAGAAAAATGACTCACAAGGAGAGTGAATGGCTGTACATTTTAATTAAATGTATTGGCAAAACAATACTTCAGGCTATACTTCCCCACCTTCTTCCCTTTTCGCTATATGCTGCAATCAAAGATGGGCTGAAAATAAAATCTACTTGAGAGAATAAACTTCAGGTTTTTTCCCCAAGAGTAAGTATATTATATATCCCATGATGCAAAATTCCCCCCAAGGTGCCATATTACTGGCAACAGTAAATTCTGATTGGGGGAAAAGGGAGACAGTGGGGCCAGAAATTACATCTCTCCCCCCAGTAAGTAATCCTCTAATCCAACAGTCGCAGAAGGAAGACCCATGGTAAGGATCATTGTGATCCTAGGCCACTTATGCATGGGAGGTTTTGCCTTGGATTTGCTGCTCTCTAGATGCACATTTTCCCCATCTGAGTTCTCAGAACTCTGGATGGGGGCTTATTTTTGAGAATACAGATGGGAAAATGTGCATCTAGAGTGGCAAATCCAAGGAAAAATCTCCCATGCATAAAATGGCCCTAGTAACAAAGCCCATGACACATGGGACTGCTCCTAGTCCTTGAAAATGGAGCTTACAGGTTTGTTTGTTTTTTAATTCAGTTTTCTGGTGTGCAGGTGCAAGATTCTGATTAGGACCATGGCATGAGGGGGTGGTTTAAGCCTCCCTTCTCACACCAGGTAAAATGGTATAAGGTGGAAATATAAGCCTCTCTCCTCTGTGGTCCTGCTCAGAATTGGGGCCCCACACACCTGAAATTTTTTTTTTACAAGAACACTGAAAACTCTTAAACTTCAAGCATCTTGTTGGTTCTCTAGTGGCAAGATCTTGGGCACCCTGTGGACTGTTCAAACCCAGGTGGGATGTTTTCCCATCCCTCATGCTTCATATTTTGGTCACATTGTGAGAAGGCAAGAGTCACTAGAAAAGTCATGCTAGGAAAAGTTGAGGGCAGCAGAAAAAGAGGAAGACCCAACAAGAAATGGATTGACTCAATAAAGGAAGCCACAGCCCTCAGTTTGCAAGACCTGAGCAAGGCTGTCAAAGATAGGACATTGATTCATAGGGTCGCCATGAGTTGGAAGCGACTTGATGGCACTTAACACACACACACACATACACGCTTCCCAGTATATATGCCACATCATGGAGATAATTGAGGTAAATAACAAGTGGTGTGTGTGTGCGTGCTGGGGTTTACTGGCTTTTTATGTGTAAGCCATCCTAAAAGAAATGGAGTAGAAGCAATAACCTATCTCGTTGAGCAGTGTTAATTGAGGAGTGAAGGCTAGATGCTTCACAAAGGAATGGAGTTGCAAGACATCCTGTTCCAGTAGTGCCCCCATTCATGGAAAGAGCTGCATGACAGGATCAGCAAAGGTTTCATGTATCTCCTACAACCTTATTGTTAATTGACCAAGTTGGGGGAAGGGAGGCCACTGGATGGGCATAAGATTAGCCCGGACCCATTCTCCAGGCTGTTATGATGTGCTGTGAGTGTCTGTTTACATGTATCCCCACAAGATAGAGAAGAAATGGGTCTCTAAAGATTATATGGATTCCTCTGCATATGGATTCTGTGCTGGGTTGAGGCGGGTGGCTGGGTGTGGGAAGGAAACAGATCGTATCCATAGTTTCCATCAGCCTTGACATAGCATTCCTCAAATGTAAAGAAGCCAGAGTTGATTTGTGCGTGACTTACATGAGGTTATTTTGTTTTTTCCCCTCACAATTTTCCTGAGAATAACTTTGACCTGGGAGATGGAGATGACAAGGCCACTTAGCAAGGTTCATTGCTGGGGGGATTTCATCCAAACACAATACTAGACACCAGTGCCTACCTTTCATTGATTGATTGATTTGATTTATGTGCTGCCCATTCCTGGCTAGGTCAGGCTCTTTTTTAATAGATGTGTGCATGAATTAGTGATGTTTTAAAATATGACTTAGAATAGCTGTTCCCAGATGCACAGCACTGCTTTTGGATCCACCCAGAGGCCAATGTCTAAGAATGGCTTGTTTTAGTTGGCTTTTGTAGACTGACTAGCAAGTATAGAGTGCATGGCTTGGTTTCTTCTTTGCTGTTGTTTGAGACTGTGGTGTATGTTGTGATTTGCTTTTGTTTTGTTACCTTTGGGAGGGAAGTCTGGAAACCTTCCCAAATAGTGTATGGTTTGTAGTAGGAGTATTTAGCCACATTTTGATAATGCTTGGGCGTCCAATGCATTTAGATTTAACCATTTCTAAGTCTGATCTCAGTTTTGCACTGAAATCAATGAGGTAAAGGTCATTACTGACCCATGGGGTAATGTCACATCCCGATGTTTACTAGGCAGACTATGTTTACGGAGTGCTTTGCAATAGCCTTCCCCAGTCATTTACCCTTTACCCCCAGCAAGCTGGGTACTCATTTTACTGACCTTGGAAGGATGGAAGGCTGACTCAACTTCAGTTGGGATCAAACTCAGGTCATGAGCAGAGCTTTTGACTGCAGTACTGCAGCTTACCACTCTGCACCTTGGGGCTCTCTAAATCAATGAGATTTAAGGGTTTATATTTAGCTAGATCATACCTTTTATGTCTAATGACTCAGTTGTCCTTATTTCCACCCCCCACCCCCAGAAATGACTGGATACTCTGGGGCTTATAACTTAAATGCCTTTAAGAAGGAAAGCAAAAACAATGGTTTATTGGACCTAGCGTGGTATAGTGGTTAGAGTGTCAGACTAGGATTTGGGAGACATGGGTTCACATCACCATTCTGCCATGGAAGCTTGCTGGCGGTGACTTTGGGCCAGTCACGCTGTCCGCCTAACCTACCTCATAGGGTTATTGTGAGGATAAAATGGAGGAGCGAACATTGTACGCCACTTTGGGTCTCAACTGAGGTAAAAAGTGAGGTATAAAAGCTATTTTAAAAAATTAAACTCCTTCCTTCTAAAACTCCATTTTCTTATACGGCTGCTAACAGACTTAAGGAATTCCTGCTTAATTGACTTTCAGTGGCCAGTTGTTTGAGTATGAATGTGCATGTTACCAAATTGTCAGTATAAGTGCTCATTGAGATACTGAAGGATGTGTGAAGATTGCAATTCAGTAGGCGGAAGCTACCACTTTTATTCTCTCTTCCAATGATGCTTTGTACCAAAATACCCCAAATGTACTCTTAACTCAGTCACCGGGAGTCAGTGTTTTGATTAATCAATTTAAATCCTGCAGCCTAATGAAAGGCATTCTTATCTAGCTGAAACTAAATTTTAAGACTGGCACACTCTTTATAAACTAGGCATGTATTAATTAGCAAAATCTTCAGTAATAATTTCTTGTTTTTCAGGTGCAGTTTTGTTTATGGGACAAATCAACAAACCTTGAACATGGGAAGAAATTTTTCTGCAGAAGAAAATTAAAGATTGATGCTCTTCTGTTAAATATTTTTGTACACTATTCTTTGGCTAAGAACTAGTTTTTAAGTGATTGGTCAACTAAGTTTTGAAGAAGAAACCTGAATTAGCCGACTTCTTGTGTGGGCAGGGGGTGGAAACAACTTTTTCAAAACAGTTTAAAGATTCTTAAAACTACTGATTGGTTCCCTGTGCTAACAAGTTTTGAAATTCTGTTTTGGTCTATGTATTTTGTATTGTAATTTGAAAAGTCTTTAACCAGAGTTGGAACTAAAGGGACATTTTCTATTTTATTTTTTACTTTTGGTTTGTACCGTGCCCTTCTAATACTGCTGTTGTCCATGGAATGGTTTGGTGGGGCATCCTTGTTAGAAATTAAATTTAAAAGCTTTAGCAATTTTTATTTTATGTTGTGCATGCATTGCTGAGACTTAAAACTAATGTCCCGGCTAACGCCTTTGCGTTGTTGTAATGTAAACTTGTCATTGCTAGTATACACTTTCTATGGATTTAAATTTTATATTTTTTTGTACAAAGGAAAAGAAATAAAAGCAGTATGAACAGTTGGAAATTACATAGTGTCAGTGTGATGTTGGAAGGAATTCTGTCATTGTCCTCATGGGAGGTCCATGTAAAAAGCTGCCAAATGGAAGATCACTCAGGTTTGATTTCCCTGGTCTGATGGAACTTTGGTGCTTCTCATAAGTACTAAATAGTTTCCCTGCCAAGAATGACTGAAACCTTATATCTCTGTGGAATAAATATTTTGAAATGCTGTTTTCCTGTGCATGCTGATAACTTGAAATAGATTTACTGGATGCTCGTGCCAGAAGTCCTTGCAAGATATTGTATGGTATCTTTAAAGAAAATCTAAATTCCTCAATAAATCCCACTGTTTAGAACCAGTGTGACACCAGACTTGCACCTTCCCTGTTTAAAATATTTTAAATCAAATGAATTGTATAGTCTCGAATCCGGAAAGGCATCCATATCTGCTGATTCTTCCTGTTTGCTACACGAATGAAACCAGACAATTCTTATACGCTTCTAGGTACGTGTGGCTATCATAAAATTAAGTGGAAGCTGCTTCTGTCATCAATTACCTGTTCACAAAACAAATTTTCTTCCAGTACAGGGAGACTTCAGAAGGCTGGCAGTTTTTATCTGGCAGTTGACATAAAAGGAAAAGTGTTCTTATCCTGGTAGAATAACATTAAATATGTTAGTATTTGCAGAATGGGATTAAATAATATCTGCTATGATTTCAATTTCTGTGTACAGCCCTACAGGTAGTTTTCTCCAGTCCTGATAAAACTAGATTGTTTTGACATGCTAAAGCCTAAACACTGGTTCTGAGTTCATCATCCTTATGTGTTTGGTTGGGATTCAGTGAAGTTTTAATTGCATGTTTAAGAAATGCAATTTTGGGAAGCCTGCAAAAATGCTAATCTTCTTTGTAAGACAAACTGGAAGCAGCCACCAGGGTTCATATACATCAGTGTAGCTGTGATTTCCACATGCCTGTCTGGAGCACAGAATGTCATAATCACTATCTACTTCACTGCATATTTCAGAAGGAGTTGCGTAGATGCTGTTCAAGCTACTTCTTGTTTTTTTAATATGAGCTTATTTAAGTTTTATCCTGTTCCATCCTTGGGACTCTGGAGAGCCGCTGTCTGTCTGAGTAGACAAAACTGACTTTGATGGCCCAAGGGTCTGATTCAGTATAAGGCAGAGCTTCATGCATTCCTGTGACTTTAGTTTTGAGCGTGTTAGAAACCAAATAATGTAGTAATTGCCTTAAACCTCAGCTACCAAACACCAGCCCAAGTGCCACACTCTGACTGGCTTTGGAAAGCGGCCGTGCTCCAGAGATCTCTACAACTGGTGGGGGTGGGGAAGAAATGTAAGCCGTGTGTATTAGACTTACATAACAAGCTGGTTTGTCATTTTAGGAATGAGCTTTGGCTCGCTCTCCCTTCTCCTTTGCCCCTCATAAGCAGCTTAGCAGAAAGGACAAAAAAGGTCCTAATTAAGGTGGAGGTTTTGTTCAGTGGTCATTCTCCAACTATAACACTACAGTGATCCGGCTATTCTATGACAGGCTATTTAGATTGGTAGGGTCTGCTGTATCAGGTCCTCCATATTATCTGGCACTCTGAAATACTGTCATGGAGATGTCATATATATGTTTGTATTGGAAGCCATGTAGGCTGACATTTGATCTCTCTTACATTCTTTAAACGGGCATGGTTTTAATACATTCCTCATATACCTCTCCAATGAATGTTGTCAGAAGAGCACGTTGAATATTTTGCTTTCTGAGGTTGAATTGGTTGAAAAATTGGTTACAGTGCCCTCTTAAGGACAAATTGCATATCATACTACTATTTTCATGGAATAACAAGTGTGTGTCGATAATTCCAAGAAGGATTAGATGAGATTCTGCTAAAATACCAACAGTTGCTTTTTAATATCTGCGTCTGCTGCCGTAGGGATAGAAAAATAAAAATACAAAGTAAAAATAAAAAGATAGAGGCTGTCTTGCGCCAAAGTTAACTATAAAAAGAATAATCAAGCTATGAAGATACCACCAGATGGAACAGAACAATTAAATGTGCATCTAAGGATTAAAATTCGTCAACAGAGATTGCTAATACCTTATCTGAGGCACTATTAACTTTGAAAGGTTAATGAATGCAGACCTGATTGGAAAACAATCCAGGAAAGTAAGAGTGGGATTATGGGAGGCAAACAGCCAGGACAGGAAAATGGTAGATTGTAATCTGGCTTTTTATTAGTCATCTTGCTTTTTATTAGTCATCTTGCAGTTAAGAGGCAAGGCAGTATAGAAATAAAATACAATAAATGTTAAGCTCACAGGCATGATCTTCCACAGAAAGGGCAAACAGCAACTTGATGGTATGGTGACCCGGAAATGGAAGGGCTTCTGAGAGACAGCTAAGGAATGGGGCTGATTCAGAACTGCTGCTCTCCCACAACGTTGCCGTGCTGGGACAAGGATGAAGATTGTGTTCTACTTTGGCATTGGGTCTTGAAAAGAGTGGCAGGTATGCCAGCAAGTTTGAAATGTCCGCTCACACATACATCCAGGATTAAACTGAAGGAAAAAGGAGCAGCTGCTATATCTCTTCATAGCCAGGTCAACTGTGTTTTTGTTCCAGCCTTAAGCCATAATATGATTTGTCAGTTAATGGGAGGGGGAGAGCCCTTTCCAGGCCTGTTTTGGCCTTGGAGGGGCCCGGCCTGGCAGCAGCCACCAAGTGACTTGCTACTACTCAGCTTGCATGACTCACCCAGGCCTGGCTGCTTGATACTGTTCAATAGCCACCCTCCCACAAAAACCAATGTGGTGTACTGGTTAGACACTCAGATTAGGATCAGGAAAACCCAGGTTCAAGTCACCATTCTGCTGTGGAAGCTCACTGGGTAATTTTGGGACAGTTGCACATTCTCAGCCTAATCTACCTCGTAGGGTTATTGTGAAGGTAGAATGGAGGAGAGAAGAATAATGTGAGCTGCTTTGGGTTCCCATTGTGGAGAAACGTGGGGTATAAATGAAGGAAGTGCACCCAAGGCCCAGTAGGTACACTTGCCTCTGACCCTTCTACAGCAACAATGATCCTTGTCATTGCATGCTTTCCTCTTTAATCACAGTGCAATAGGGGTAAAGTGATTATTCTACTTCCGGATGGGTTAAAGAGCTGTGTGCCTCATAGGGTTGCCAACCTCCAGGTACTAGCTGGAGATCTGCTATTACAACTGATCTCCAGTCACAGAGATCAGTTCACCTGGAGAAAATGGCCGCTTTGGCCATTGGACTCTATGGCACTGAAGTCCCTCCCCTCCCCAAACCATGCCCTCAGGCTCCGCCCCAAAAACGTCCCGTCGGTGGTGAAGAGGGACCTGGCAACCCTAGTGCCTCAGTTAATTTTATTGCTGCTGGTTAATCATGAGTACATTTTGAATGGATGCAGAGGGCCCACCCAATGATGTATTATTGGTGAGGTTGCCAGATGGGGTTGCCAACCTCCAGGTACTAGCTGGAGATCTGCTATTACAACTGATCTCCAGCTGATAGAGATCAGTTCACCTGGAGAAAATGGCCACTTTGGCAATTGGACTCTATGGCATTGAAGTCCCTCCCCTCCCCAGGCTCTGCCCCAAAAACATCCCCGCCAGTGATGAAGAGGGACCTGGCAACCGTATTGCTAGCTCTGGGTTGGGAAATACCTGGAGATTTTGGGGGCAGAGCCTGAGGACAGGGTTTGGGGAGGGGAGGAACTTCAATGCCATAGAGTCCAATTGCCAAAGAGGCCAGAATATGGTGGCATATTCTGGGTTGGGCAATTCCTGGAGATTTAGAGTTGGAGCCTAGGCAGAGCAGGGTTTGGGAAGGGGGGATCTCAGCAGAGTATAATTCCATAGAGCCCACGTACCAAATCATCTATTTTCTCCAGCAGGACTGAGAGATGAGTTGTAATTCTGGGGGATCTCCAGGCACCACTTGGAGGTTGTCAACCCTAAATGGTCTGCTTCCAATGTTGTTAAAAGTACTGGATTAAATTATTTTCATTTTATGTGTCTGACATCCAATACAACTGTCTGCTTCTTTTCACACGGGAAACAAGGGGGAATTTGCTAATTTACCGAGAGCCCTTGTTTAACTTTCATGTTTACCGATAAATATCTAGATTTTTATTTATTTATTTTTTTACATTGGCCACTGGTCTCTGCATACCTATAAGAGCATCAGAAAAGCCATTCTGGGTCAGACCCAGGCCCATCAAGTCCACCAGTCTGTTCACACAGTGGCCAACCAGGTGCCTAGAGCGGTAGAACCGGTGATCGCAAATATTCACACTGGGTTTTTTACAATTACAAGATTTAGGACAACAGCTCGCGTTTCATCGATGCTAAACTTCGTCTATAATCTCCCGAGTCCACTGTTCGGCCTCTACGATGAAGCCCTTATTGTCAAGAGCCATGCCAAGAGTCATGCTTCTTTCTGTTCAAAGTGTATCATGCTGTTCAAGGGTGTCTAGTGGTTCTTGTAGGTTATCCGGGCTGTGTGACCGTGGTCTTGGTATTTTCTTTCCTGACGTTTCGCCAGCAGCTGTGGCCGGCATCTTCAGAGGAGCAACACTGAAGGACAGTGTCTAGTGGTTTTGCTTCTTTGAGATGTTCAAGCTGTCAGGGATCATACTGTCCAGGCAGGCTCTTGACATGAGTTAGGCCTATTCCTGTTCAAGTGTTCTCCTTTGGTTTTGTTTCTCTGAACTGTTCAAGCTGTCCCCGCTCCCTCCCTCCCCCCCGCCACCCCTGCGCTGACCTTGAGTCTCTAGCAGACAACTTCAGTATTATGGCTTGCTCACTCCCTACTTCCTACCAGGCACCGTTATCTCCTAATTCCCTAGCCGCTTAGTTTTGCACCTGGGATGACTCTGTGCTTAAAAGTGTAAGCACTTGGTCCCGATGCACTCCCACAAGCAACACTCGGTAATCCAAAGAAGAGTTGACTTTAACGGAGATCATACAGGTATTCAGAGCTTGCAAAGGTAAAAAGGCAGGAATGGGGCAAAAGGGACCTACAACAGAATATATGGGGGGGGGGGATTGGTCATATCAAGATAGCACAGGTTGGCACGGTAACCCCTCAGTCCAACGGGCCAGGCTCCCACGAGCTTCAAAGCCAGAGAGGAATGCAAACGTTAGGAAAACAGTCCTTGAGCAAAGCAGAGCCTCTGCGAGAAACCAAAACTATCCCTAAACGCAGAGAGCAGGCCTGACACAAAGTTATGCTTTGTAGTTTGGTTCGCCATTGGCTTTGAACTTGTGGATGGCTTACGCTGTACCTACGGATCCTGAATAAACGTTTACCCGCTTTAGCCCTGCCTGTCTGAGCGAGCGAGCGACCTTTTGGGATCGCCGAGGTTGGCTGGAGAACCTCCCAGCCACGAGCGCGGCCTTCTATTCCGCGGTTTACGGTAGCGAACGGCGGCACGGATTGCGCAGCCGGCGGGCCCTCCCCTCCCAGCCCAGCCGCTTCCGGTAGGCGGCGCTATTCCGGCCACTACGGGAAATGGCCGGGCGCTGAGTGCTTCCGGCGGCCCCCCGCTGTTCCGGGCCGCTCGCCGCCGCCGCCCCCCCCGCCTCCTCTCTGCGCCATGGCGGCCGAGATCCACTCGCGGCCTCAGAGCAGCCGGCCCGTGCTGCTGAGCAAGATCGAGGGGCACCAGGACGCGGTCAGCGCCGCCCTCGTCATCCCCAAGGAGGACGGCGTCATCACGGCCAGCGAGGACAGGTGACGGAGCCCCCCGGGGAGCGGCGGCGGCGGCGGCGGCGGGCAGGGCCCCCTTGCAGAGCACGGGCGGCGCTCCGGCCACTTACGCCCGGGAGGTTTTGCCTGGGGTCTGCCGCGCTCTAGATGCACTTTTTCCCCCCTCCCCCCCCCATCCTCAAAACTCTGCCTGGGGGCTGCTTGTTGAGTTTTGAGAATTTGGATGGGGGTGGGTGGGAAATGTGCATCTAGAGAGCGGCACATCCAAGGCAAAACCTCCCGGGCATCAGTGGCCTCCGTTGCATTGGCCGGGTGGAGGAATCCCTCGCTCCCCAGAGGAAGATAATTCACAGTGGCCATTTATTCATGGGAGGCTTTGCCTTGAATTTGCTGCTCTCTAGATGCACGTTTTCCCCATCTGAATTCTCAAAAAACAGCACGGGGGCTTATTTTTGTGTTTTGAGAATTTGAATTGGGAAAATGTGCATCTAGCGAGCGGCAAATCCAAGGCAAAACCTTCCATGTATAAATGGCCAAAGGGTAGCCGTGCTTGTCTGCAGTAGTAGAAAAGGGCAAGGGTCCAGTTGCACCTTCAAGACTAACACAAATATTTTCTGGCAGGGTAGGAGCTGTCGTGAGCCACAGCTCTGTTAGTCTGTCTGCAGTAGAAGAAAAGAGCAAGAGTCCAGTTGCACCTTCAAGACTAACAAATATTTTCTGGCAGGGTAGGAGCTGTCGTGAGCCACAGCTCACTTCTTCAGAAAGCTCATACCCTGCCAGAAAATATATTTTTTAGTCTTTAAGGTGCTGCTGGACTTTTGCCCTTTTCTAAAAATATTTTCTGGCAGGGTATGAGCTTTCGTGAGCCACAGCTCACTTCTTCAGATACAGCTAGAATGTGAATCCATCTGTCTTTAAGTAGAGGAGAGTGAATTCAGACAAGCATTCGTATGTAAATGTTAACAGTATGTCAATGTGAATAGCAGGCGTGATGGGATGAGGTGTGGTCTGCAGAAGAGTCTGTGATGTCCAGGGGAGAGATGGGTGTGGAGAAAGCAGCATTGGTAATGAGCCATGAATGCAAGGTCTTTATTCCCTAGAGGAAGGTCCTCGTCCTTCTCGTCCCTCTGGAAAGGGCCGCTCTCTGCCCCCCTTGAGACTTGGCTCTGCCTGTTGGCAAACGACGCGGCTGTTTCCCCCTTGCATCCCTGCAAAAGGATTCAGCAAGGAAATAACTTAGGAGGGAAGCCAGCGAGCTGGGTGAGGCACGCCCCCCTCTCCGTTGCCCCAGCGGGACTGTCCCATAAAATGGAGAGAGGCGTAAGAAGAGCCCTGCCGGACCGGGCCGATGGTTAGGGTTGCCAACTACCAGGGGCTAGCTGGAGATCTCCCGCTGTTACAACTGATCTCCAGCCGATACAGATCAGTTTCCTTGGAGAAAATGGGTGCTTTGGCAATGGGACTCTATGGCGTTGAAGTCCCTCCCCTCCCCAAACCCCGCCCTTCTCAGACTCCACCCCAAAAACCTCCTGCCGGTTGTGAAGAGGGACCTGGCAACCCTACCGGTGGTCCAACTGGTCCAGCATGCAGTTGTACACAGCGGCCAGCCAGTTGCCGCAGAAGACCAACAACCAGAGCATATAGGTGGAGGCCCTCCCCTGTTGTTGCCTCCTAACACTACTATCCAGAGGTTTACTGCTTTTGTGTGTGGGAGATTCCCTTTAATCACCATGGCCAGTAGCTGCTGATAGTCCTGCTCTCTGTGAATCTGCCTAATCCTCTTCTAAAGCCATCCACCAGGATTAGAAGGGAGGTAAAAATCTCTTATTAACAAGCAGTCTGAGTAGGCTGCTTCCCATATGCCCAGCCAGAAACAGTCTTTTGCTGTTCCTTCTTCCTCTCTTCTTTCCACCCTCTCCTGGCAAAGACTGACTCTGGAAGTGGGGGGGGGGGATAGTGGCCCCCCAGTTGAAGTGTTTGATCTTCAGAATGTGGGACATAAGTGGAGGACGGTCTTCCTGGGGTGTAAATAATGGCCTCTAAATAATAAGGGTTTCTTTGCAGTCCTATACACTTCACTAAGTAGGAAGGCCCCTTGTTCTAGCTTAGAGAGTTCAGGCTGAACTGATGAAACAGGTGGTAACCTATTTAGAACTGCTCCCTCTGAGTCCTAGCAGGGGTTCACATTTTCTCTCTCTCCCCGTCCACAGGTATTATGGGTACTGGGTGGATGTGGCTTGTCACTGAGGGGAAAGCACTTTGCAGATGTCCTAAAAGTACAGGTTTTTGAATTATTATTTGTGCATTTCAGGGCCTTGGAAAGTAGATTCTAAAATGAAGCTTAGGTTTTGCCAGAACAAGACTGCTGTTTCTCCCATTGTTTCCCTCTGCCTACCAGTAATTCACACTGGCTACTGGCATAAAAAGATGAGAGAACATCATATCCTTTTTGCTGGAGTTACTTAACAAAGAGAGGAAAAGCCCTTCCCCTAGTTTGGATAGACAGGTGGCCTTATATACGAATAGGGGAAGCAACAGAGAAATCAATTTGTTCATAGCTCTAACACTCAGATCCCACTTAGCTTAGGACCAAATGCAGATAGACTTCTAGGCTGCAGACTCTCTTCCTTACACACATTCTGACCCTGGTGGAAGGATGGCTACTTCTTTATGGGGGGTGAGTGTACCTCAGCTTCCAAGGCATGCCATGTTTAGACTGGATTGATAGTTTCTTTGTCAGACCAGTTTGACTCTTCTGCTTTGCCTTGAGATATTGCAGGCTGACCCTGGAATCATGACTGTTAAATCTGTAGAGACTAATCTTCATGAAGCTTAGCACTCCTATCTCCGACAGCAATATGTTTTGACTTTGGCTTAGGATGGGTGCTTCTGGGGAGAATAATTTTGTGGCTCTCATCTAGTCTCTGTGCAGAAAACTTTGTCACAACATGACCTGTGAATTCTCTCCTTGAGTTTTCCCCAATGATATGCATGGCTGAATTCCAACTTCAAAATCCTTACTATTCTTTGGAATAGTACTTTGCAGTAACAGCATAACACAGTTACAGGTTGAATGTTCTCAATGGCTACCTAGCATATAACATTACCCTACCTTTGCCCTTATTGTGGTGGAGCAGAATTTATAAAGGTATGAGGGTTTGCTTTTTAAGCATGGGAATCTGTAAAGAAACCGCCCCTCTAGCCTTCCATAAGTAATTGGGTAATAAACTGTTTCACAAAAATGAAGGGTTAATTGTTGCTAGTTCACGAGAGCCAGTGGGAATTACAGCATCTGTTGCATTGGGTTATGTTGGAGCTAAGAAAAGAACGCTCATTTCCTCCAACTGGGTGAACCATTGTCTTCCATCACACTATAAACAGTGTCTCAAGGATACAAGGCAGAAAGCTTGAATCTAGGCTTGTATTCTAAAGTATTGCTTGAATTGTAGAGAAGGGAAATTCCTCTTGTTTTTGCCAGAAAGACAGAGACAGGAAGATGTGCAGCTGCAAGTCTCCTGACAGGCAGGGCAGACGTTCGTAGAGGGCGTTACCACACATGGTATCCCAAGTGCCAGCTGAGACCTGGTACGGAGCAGTGGCTGTGTACACTGCCTGCAGGCAAATCCCCAGTTGAAACCTTAATCTCCCTCGTGAACAGGTTAGGTGTCTATTCTATCAACGTGGGGATAAAAATGCACTCCTGTGGTGCTACTTTGGTTCATTGTGCTCAGGGAGTAACAATGTGTAAGTACTGTGTAAAGTATGAACTGGACCTTTCTTTAAAAAGTATGAGGAAGCCAGTTGGAAGGAAATGTCTGTTTTGTGGTCACCTTTGTAATTAGTAAAATAGTTCTCTGTGCTGTTAAGCTACATGCCAAAACCTTTTCCAAGAAGAACTCTTCAACTCCACTTGCTTTATAACGGCTTGATCTTTGTGTTTCCCAGTGTGCTTTCTCTCTTGCGTGAGTGAATGTATGTGTTGCGTCCTAGTTCCATGCATTACCTAACAGTAGCATGAGGGGAAAAATCCATTCATGCAATGCATTTTTTGCAAACCCAGACAGACCTGTACATAAGATAATGATTTACAGTTCAATGTAGCAACTGTTAAACAGCTGTAATACTGCTGCATGTAATAAAAAGTTTCCATTGAATGTCATGGGAACTGCGTACTAGTGAAGAAGCAGAACAGACAGAATTCACCTCCTTAATGTGAGTTTGTAAAACAAGCACACGTTAAGTTACTTGCACACAATAAGATACTTGCTTGAATGCCCATGAAATACATTTCATTATTTTTTAAAGTAGCTCATTAAGAAGGAGTTTCCCATAAAGTGATACACAAGCTGTTCTCTCTCCCTCATGTTCACAGGACGATTCGAGTCTGGCTGAAGAGGGACAGTGGGCAGTACTGGCCCAGCATTTACCACACCATGTCATGTAAGTGCCTGTGTCCTCTGTGGGTCACAATCCGATTGGAATGTATTTGTTTAGTGCATTTCTATCCCACCCTTCCTCCAAGGAGTGCAGGGCAGTGTACATGCTGCTTTCCTCTTCCATTTGATCCTCACAATAGCCCTGTGAGGAAGGTGTGGCTGAGAGAGCGACAGGCCTGAAGTTTTCTAGTAGCTTCATGACAAGGTCTGAACCTGGGACTCCAGGTCCTATTCATACACTACACTGCATTGGCCCACCCTCTCTGGTGGTGGTGTAGGTGGCAGAAGCAGTTAAATATATGTCAGAACAGACACACATACAGTCTTTGCATGTGGATGATGCACATGTCTTTTTCTATACCAGTGTGTAAAAATTGTGAGCAAAGTAGCCTTAACTGATGTACCGCATCAGGCTATACATATAAGCCTGTGTAGTAGTATCTAATTTGGTTTAAGCCTTTCATCTGGGTTCTTCAACCCACTTGGGCTTCTGAAAGTAAACAGATGTTTTCCGGCTTCACACCCCTTAAGGATAAAATTCGTTCCTCCTGAAGTGAATGAAGGAGCTGTGGCTCAGTGGTAGAGCAGCTGCTTGGCGTGCAGAAGGTCCCTGGTTTGATCCCCACCATCTCCAGTTAAAAGAACCAGGTCGTAGGTGATATGAAAGACCTCTGCCTGAGCCCCTGGAGAGCTGCTGCCGGTCTGCATAGACAGTACTGACTTTGATGGACCAAGGGTTTGATTCAGTAGAAAGCAGCTTCATGTGTTTAAGCCTTATTCCCAAGTTTTCCAGAACCTATTTTGATCCAATTGTGTTGTTGTGCTTTATTATTGAGGTATGTAAAACCTTTTTAAAAAGCTGTTTGCCTTGAGAAGCCAAAGCGTGAGGAGCCCATATAAGGAGCCCACATAAAAGGGACCTGAGTTAATTTTTTTACAATCTGTTGCTGAAAATAGCACAAGGAGCTGCTGCTGCAGCCTGCCCTTCATCTTGTGATATATTATTGGCTAAAAAGATGCTGACCTTCTTGGGATTCATGTATGTCTCCCTTCTCTTATTGTTATAGCTCTCCTCTATCCTTCCTCCCCAAAAAATCTTATGCTGCCAAAAAATATGAACACCACTTATTTCTTTTGTAGAATAGAAGAAAATGGCATGCTTTTAATGAATATTTTAATTTGTTTGGTGCATCTGAAGCCTGCACTGTAAAAATATATATACTGATCTCCATGCTGATCTTGTGCAGTCCCAGCTATTTGACAATTCCCAGAAGATCCTCACGTAGCCTTTTTTTGGTTATGTTTAGGAGATGCGCTCACATTGAAACCCTTGCTTTTCTTTGTACAGGGGCCCGATTCTTTCCTAGCAGCTTCTTCCATGCAAATTGTTAAGAGAAAAACAGCGGTTCTGAGCCCTTAAGCTTTTAACTTTCCCTGATGCAGAGCATTATTATTTTGTAAAAAGCAAGCCACAGATGAGCAATAAGTTTTGAGAGTGTGTGTGAAAGACTGCAGTGAAAAAAAAAACTAGGAACACTTTTCCTAGGCAACTGTGTTGCCCCATTTGATAGGTACTTAAAGATTGCAGTATTCCCCATTGCTGCTGATCAAAATTTCCTCTAATTTTCTCCTTTTGATGCTTTTATGACCCCTTATGATCTCAGTTTTGAGAATCTGGTTTTTTTGTTGGCCTGTTGGTCCTATAGACTTATTTTAGGCATCTGTATGTAATTCACAAGATTTATCATGTGAAAATACTATCTGCATCTTCTGTCCCCCACTCCCCCCCAATTTGGGAAGCAAGTAATCAAGTTGGCAGAGTGACCCTGGCCTACTGTGGGAGATACTTCGCTTTGGCACCCAAATGGGAACTATGTTGACTACTTCTGGCGAGAAATACAGGCGTATCGTCCATGTATTGTCCAGTTGCATATGACGAAGCATTGCTTCTGTGGGGCTCCTTTACTGAACGGAAGTGTTTTCCTCACTAGTATGTCTTTAGTATCCAGTTTAGCTAAATTAGTATCCAGTTTAGCTAACACAAGCCTTTGTGTTGCCACTGTTTATTCTCATTCTTCATCTAATAGGAACAAAAAGAAAATGCTTACTGACCGTAGAGTTATTTTTTCCTTGCCAGATTCTTCTGAAAATATTTGAAATCTGAGCCTTAAATGGGTCAGCCTAAATTTTTCAGTCATCTCCAGTAAATGTTGTTGAGCTGAACTAAGGGTGCCACCTGACTGGCAGGAAAAGCCTAACTTGCTCCTAGACCTCTAACATCAATTTAATCTGCACAAAATGAGCAAGCAACGTTTTCATGGCACAAAGATCAGCATGAGGCCTGCTAATGCTTGCAAATGGCTGTTCAAAGTGTAAGAGCAGGTCAGTAAAATCAAAGTTGACAACCCTATTCTCAGAGCAGATGGTAAGATAATATGGATGTATTGGTCTCCACAGAATCCATTCTGCTTTTTCTCAGAAGGTGCATGGAGAAATAAGAATCTCAAGGTGATGTAAACAGTGACTCACCTTTCTGTTGGTTTGGTGAGCCAAAAAGGCTCAGTCCAGAATCATCCTGTGTAATGTTTACATTGTGATCATTTATCTTTTGGGGCAGCTCCATGTTCCGCGATGGCATATCATCATGACAGCAGACGAATATTTGTAGGCCAAGACAATGGAGCCATTATGGTGAGTTTCTTGTGTGTTTTTTTAGTGTTCTTTTAACATTTTTGCTAAGGGCCTAGTATGATGCTAGCCGTCATTCATATTTAACCAGACATTTTTGGAACATACCACATTATAAAGCATCTCTTAGGTAGGTCTCGAGAGAATTGCTGAACGTGATAAAAAATTAACTCTCTGGCATTAGAGAGTTAGTGTTATTAGCCAGTTTGTGGCTGACTAACATGGCCTTAAACTGGGATTATTTTCCATTAACCTAATTAAACCCTGAGAGATGAGCCAATAGTGTTCATCTTATCCTGTAAAGAGCAGTACAGTTTCTCACACCCTGCTCATTGTAGACTCACCATTGAGCTACTGCTACTTGGCACTGAGCAAGCAACATCCTAGGCACTGTACAACTCTCAGAACTGAAATGGTTCCTTCCCATTGGGCTTACAACATATTGTAGGAGAAAACGGTGACTGATAAGTTAATAGTAGAGGTAGTGTGGTGGAAGGCATTCTTAAACAAGGCAGGTTCAGGAAAAAGAGGGCCGTGTACTCACTGCATCAGATGAGAACGTAAACCTGTTTCTGGACTGTACTTTTCCAGGTTACAGGTAGGGGCTCACATAATTCAATATTGTTCTGTACAAGGTTGGGGTGTGTGTCTGCTATACAGGGGAAACTCCATGAGTGGGTTAGTCCCGAACCCCTTTCCCTGATGCCTAGCTATCTATATGCAAGGAATGTTTTTTGTACAGTTAATCATTCCGTCTGAGCCACCTCCTGCCATCGGAAGTGACGTAGCCCAGATGCAGGCTTACTGTGTCGCCTTTTGGTTAAAACCGGGCATCCGTTTTGAAGGGCACCGGAGGGAGATAGGAGAACTGATTTGGGAATCTGACTCTGAGGTGAGCTAATCTGACAACTGATTAACAATGGTCCCATTCAGTCCAGGCTTATGGAAAATGTGGGTCTGGATGGAGAACATGGTAGAGTTTGGATTCATATCAGTTAGCCATTAGACATTTCAAGCTGGCTGGAGGGCCTGTACTAAGAGCATATGTAGAAGTTTAAGGAATGATGAGTACAGCAGCTTTGCACGCTTTGGCGCTTTTGAAAATCCAAAACTATCATGGCAAAGATTTATTTTCCATCCAGGTACAAGGACTGGAAGTGATGGAACCATACTCTTGTGTTTGTTTTAGTGCTGTCCATATTGGTAAACATGAACTGAAAATAAACCTGAAAATAGCCATTTTGGCTTTTTTCGGGTTTAATTTCAGCCGAATACTAAAAACCAGGAAGCTGAACAAAGCCGGTAGGCAATTCTCTAATAGATATTTGACTTTTTTGGGTTTCAGCTATTCACATTTGCTCAAATGCACAGCTCTGTGCCTTCTCCCATTTTTCTATCTTTGACTGGTTTTGTTTGGGAGGGGGTCTTGTCTTCTCCCAGGACCCCATAGTTGGGGCCATTTTGAGATAGCGGTCGTGTAATCAGAGGCAACTTGGTCTGACCAATTATCCAGGTCTGTCGCCCAATAGAAAACTAATCTGGATAGCAGAAGGGTCATTAAAAGATGGGGCTCACTCAGTCCTGTCTGGAGGGTTATACCCTCCAACTAAAAGTACCAGCTTCAATAGCTGCTGATCGGGCTTCTGAAGAAGACTCCCTCACTGCACGATGAGTAATCTCCTTCAGAAGAGCCACCTTGGTCGAGACTTCAACTGGCTCTGATATCACACCCCCTTATGAAAACCTGCTGTCAAACTGAAGATCATCCTGAGTAGTGGCTTCGTTTACCCATACTGTGACCATCTCTTGAAATCAGATTTTTGATGACTATATTACAGGACTGTTCACAGCATGTCATTTGCCACAAAAAGAAATAATTTCTGTGCCTTATTTTCCTTGCATTTAAGCTGTTTTCCTCAGTTTGGAAGCTAATTTGCATGGACATCATGCAAAGCAACCCAGATACGAACAGAATCCCCAGACTCTGAGGCATCATCCTGCTAGTTGGCTTTTTCTAGCCGCTCTCGGCAACACTAACCTTCTGAACCTGAAAACCGGTTGACTGCTTGGCTCTCACAAATGCCTGGAGTATGGGGGCGACCTCTTTGTGGGCCCATAAAATTGGACCCCCTGCCCAAACTTTGGTGCACATCTAGGGATAGTTCCTTGCAGCTAAGCTGCAGATTTGGTGACTCTACCTTGAAAAACGCACCCCCCTGGACCCTCGAAAATAAATGCCTTAGACTATAATGGACCTGAATTTTTTTGGGGGGAACCCGGAAATAAAGCTGAATACCTATTTACTGATATGGGTATTTGGTCTATTTCAGTTGTCCCGAAAAAAAGGGCCAATAAACCCAAAATTTTCCGGAATTTTTTTTTTCATATCCCTGGTTTGCTTTTGAGCCTATCGAGAGTTTCATTCTTCAACGCAGCGTAACCAGTTGTGGGTCGATGCACTGTGCATGCCGACCACAGTTTGACATCTATCAATTTGATGGTAATTGACATGCAGACTTGTTCATGCAGCTGTAATGGGCTTATTATCTACACCTCTGTCCTGAATATTTGCAAAGTAACCCTTTGTCTCTGATCAAACATTTCTTGCCAATCGAAAATGAGCATGTCCATGAGTAGGTGTTCTGTCAGTCTTCCCTCCGATCTGCCAGTTCTCCCTCTGCAGGGCATCTTTTATGTAGCAGAAGGTTGTGATGTTTCATCGCCCCTGGCTGCATTCTGAAGTAATACAGGCCCAGCGAGCGTGTCGCAGCGCGTGCTTTTCTAGAATTTGTAAAGGAGCTCTTAGGCGTAGAGTTTTCACAAGGCCTGAAAGTCATTTGTGTTTGCTTGCTTCCACAACACGGACAGACTGGCTGCTGCTTATTTGAGGGCCTAGAGACTCTTCTGTAAAATGGCGATCCCAACTATGTTTGGTAATGGCCTGGACCCATACCCCTGATTTACACTTCGTTCTCTCTGTTGCGCTGGATAGCAGTTCTCAGGATAGTCAACACCATGCCACCTGCTGACACCTTTCCTGGGTGCCCACCAATTTTTTTTTAGAAAGTGGTTGGGGCCAGATGGGGCTCTTGCCCTGCCGAGTTTTGGATTGGCTGTACAGGGTAAAGTAATGTTGTTTGCAGCAGCTGCCACCAGTGTTCATTTTATTCTGTCTCTCACTCCTCTATCCCATTATTATTATTTTGAAATTATCCCTCTTGTCTCCTACACTTGGGCTTCCCCTGTTT
This sequence comes from Euleptes europaea, assembly GCF_029931775.1. NCBI lineage: Eukaryota > Metazoa > Chordata > Lepidosauria > Squamata > Sphaerodactylidae > Euleptes > Euleptes europaea. Next base: position 37,702,241 of record NC_079316.1, read on the forward strand.
CTGTGTGGCTCTGCCTCCTGTGGTAGCCATTTTGTGGTTCTCCTCTCTGCCTTGTGTGACAATTCCAAAGGTGCTGATAGCATACGGGCCTGCCTAAATCTCCAGGACTGGACCTGGCAACCCGGTATGCAAGCGCACAGACTGCTTTCTAGCCGCACGCCTGCCTCAAACGCTACTGGGCAGTCGCGGCGCGACTCATTTGAAACTGACACAGCTGCTCTTGCCAGCCCGGGCAACCAGCTACTAGGAACCAGATGCAAAGGGGCTGTCTCTTGTGAACCTGAGAGGAGCCATGTTCCTGTACATCTCTGTTTTAGAAGCAGCCATTTCGCAGAGAGCTGACAGCCACGTACCCAATGCGAGCTGCTCCCCCTCCCAACTTCCTCCGTTGCTCAATGAGTCGTTAGCAGTAATCCTGATATCCAGATGAGTCATCCCTCCTGTCCAGCTGCAGAGACCCCAGGACATTTGCACAGATCGCACCTATTGTTCCGGAATGTAAATCCCATCAGCAGAAAGATTCTTGACCATCTCGGGTTGTGAAAGCCATTGGAATTATAATAGATTTCCAAATTCTCACTACCCTGCCCCGGTAGACACAGCTTAATCCTTTTGTCCACCTTTTTGCCACCTGGGAACCTGGGAGGGGTCAAACCCCTCTGCCCGCCCCCAGAAAACAGTATAATTAGGATACCCCTGGCCCATTCATAGCACCTTAGGTCTTTCCTGGCACCTTTGCCGTTACTCTGTTGGTTTGGTTTCGCGAGCCTTACCACGCTCCCTCCCGCCTTGCTGGTCAAGCCCACGGGAACCCCTACCCCCATCTCGGTCTTTCTTTTCAATCTGTTTATAGTCTGCGTGAGTTGGACAACACCTCATCTAGATAAGGTAAATATATTGGGTCTACGATATCCTGCCAAATTGGCAAATTTCCCTGTACTACTGCCTTTAATTTACTAGCTTCTTGTATGCTTGTGATGCACCATTTGAATGCCTGAATACATAAACACTGTTTAATTTGGAACTCCTAGCCTCTGTCTTTATTCAAACGTCTCATTAAACGGATTCTGGTATAGTTGAGTGCGATACCGCTCTAAAAATACATAGTTGCCGATTGCTCAGCTAATTTCCCCATATAAAGGAGCAATTCGGCTAACAGATTACTGGTGGAGAATGCGGGCACTCCTGCACGTCTGAATACATGCGAGTCGGCACGTGTGTATTTAGCGTGTTGACGTAGGAAAAAGTTTTTGAGACGCTTTGAATTTTGACTAGTTTTCACAAAAAATCAATTGTCACGTAAAACGACAGTGTGTGTGTGTCTGAGTGTGTGGCTCTAGTGAGCGCTATCTTGTGGGTTGGCTTCTCCCCCCTTCATTCTTTCAGCCCCAAGTCCAGCCGCCAGCTGAGCTACCTTCTCAGCAAAGCAAGGGGACTGCAAGGCTTTGCCCTGGGAACCACCTCTCTTCGGAGACTCCCCATTTGAACGGCTGTCCGGGTGGGGTTATTGTAGTGTAGGATTGCACTAGACATTTTGCACGTGCTACACTCAGGACTGATATAACCCCCCCGATTACTGAACTGAACCAAAATAGGTGAGGGGTCAGGCGACCTAGACTGCCTGCGCTCACCGCCCCAACTTCCCAAAGCCGTGAGGGGTCAGGCGACCTAGACTGCCTGCGCTCACCGCCCCAACTTCCCAAAGCCGTGAGGGGTCAGGCGACCTAGACTGCCTGCGCTCACCGCCCCAACTTCCCAAAGCCGTGAGGGGTCAGGCGACCTAGACTGCCTGCGCTCACCGCCCCAACTTCCCAAAGCCGTGAGGGGTCAGGCGACCTAGACTGCCTGCGCTCACAGCCTCAACTTCCCAAAGCCGTGAGGGGTCAGGCGACCTAGACTGCCTGCGCTCACTGACTCAGAAAAGGAAATTAAAACAGCAGACGGACAGGAGAGTCCTAGCTGCAACCGAGGACAGGTGAAGCGAGTAACCTGATTCCCCCCCCTCTTTTGGAAAGTGACGGGTATAGCCGGTGAGCAAGGGCTCAGCTTTTCCAGAGGGTGCATGTTTTGAAAACTAAGCCCCGCCAAGGGTTAGGAGGAAAGGATTAAACTGCCTGAAACTCTCCGCCTGGAGTAGAGCTCCTTAAGGGTAAAGCCAGGAGAGACTTAGGTTTTTTACGCCATTCCGCCCGGGGAGCATTTTTAAGCCCCGTCAAGGGTTAGGAGGAAGGGACTGAACTGTTTTTTTGACCCATCTCCGCCCGGAGTAGAGCTCCTAAAGGGTAAAGAAAGGAGAGGATTGAACTTTTCATGCCACTTCCGCCCGGGGAAGAGAGTAACTTAAGCAAGATGTTCAAACAGCAGGACAGTCTCCCACGTTTGGCAAAATGGCTAGCTAAGAAAGGTGATTGTCCGTGGGAAGAAAACAGCTTTTGCACTGAGAACCCTATTGCTACCTTGCAAAATGCGATTAATGCCTTCTGCGAGAAGGACAAGCCGTCCTCTTCAAAGAAAGATAAATATATAGCTTGGGGACTGTACACAGCCCTCCGAGACTGCACATCCATGCTAAATGAAGCCAGGAAGGCTTTTGATGAGGCAGAGCAGCTCTCTGCCCAAAAACAGCAGAAAGATGTCCTATTGCAGCAGAAAGAAGATAAAATCCAGAGATTAGCCACTGAAAACCAAACAGTAGCCGCAGCCATGTTAGAACGCATCAAGGAAAAAGATGCTCTAATATCACGAGTTAAGGAGTTGGAGAACCAGGTAGAAGAAATCAAAAACAAGCACGCCCGCGCAGCCCAAGCTGCAAAGTATCTGGCAGAGAAAGCCAACCAAAATATTGAAGCAGCCTCCCACGAGGCTTGCAAAAGAGAGATTCGAGCCCTAAAACAGAAATTAGACCTTCAGCAATCCATTATTAGCACAGTAAACCCCTGTGACGAAGAAGAGGATGACATTATACCCCTGTACCCAATACTCGGTCATATGAATGAACCCACTCCCCCCACTCCTCCATCATGGACGAGCACCCCCCCCCCTTGAAACAGCCCCAGTGGAACCTATACAGTCACGGTGTGTAGTCACCAAACAAGGAAAGCAAGCGGCCGTGACCAAAAGAGTCACAGAGACCCGGAAATGGACCGCGGATGAGCTCAAGGCTATAGCCGCCCATGTTGGCCCCCTAAATCGGGACACAGTCATAACTTGGCTGGCTACTGCCTCCTCCTCTTACGCGACTGCGGACGCAGATGATTTGACCACCTTAGCTTTAAGGTGTACCCCCCAACATGAGCACCCCCGACTCCAGTCGGTTATAGCCTCCAGAAACCTGAAAATGGCTTCTGTGATAGACTGGATGAAGGCAATCATGGAATTTAACAGAGTAGGAGACTCTGTCAAAGCTCTTTTTTGGGCAGACTTTCAGGCTCCTGGAGAGGACCCTGATACTTATGCCACTAGGAAGAAGCTCCTAGGACGGCTGGCCGGTATCGTGTATGACGATATGAACGGTACCCCCATCTATAATGATATAGATTTCCTAAGTCCCTTCTTGGAAGGCTTAGATGTGGACACTAAGATCCTGGCAGGGCTAAATGGTAACCCGGAATATTGCTGGGATGAGATAGAAACCAAACTAAGAGAAGCGGCTAAACAGTACCAAATCAGAAAGGTGCGCAGCTCCAAGAGAAGCCGACCCCACCACGAGCCCCTCCAGCCCGTGACTTACTCTAACCACGGCCCCCACTCTCGGTTTAACCCAGACCAAACTAAAAATGGGCACAACAAGGGCACATGGCAGCGCAACCATAGCAAAGGCCAGCAAGGAGGCGACAGGGAGTCTTTTCAGCAGACTACCCCTAGCGCACCTCCGGAACAACCCTTCGACGACACCCAGCCCCAACAGCAGCGCAGAGCCTCCGTATATGTCCCTCGCCAGATTGAGCCCCAACAGCAGCGCAGAGCTTCTGTATATGTCCCTCGCCAGATTGACCCCCAGCAGCAGCGCAGAGCTTCTGTATATGCTCCCCCTCCACCCGATGGGCAGCAGCGCAGAGCCTCCGCGTGTGTTCCCCCTTCCCCCTCTGCCCCAAGGGATAACCTTAGAGGAATAATATGGTTCAGACTCAGGAGCAAAGGAGTCGATATGGATCAGTATGATGGAGCCCCGCTGCAAACCTTGCTCCAAGCATTGGCTGAGCTAGAAGGGAACCAGGCCTTTGATCCCTCTCCCAGCTATGCTGTGAGCAAACTGCAACCCCCAGAGCCAGCTCCCCGCGTCAAAACGACCGCGACCGCATAGGGATGCCCGGAGTCCCCTGACCTCCCGATAGGGATCGTGGCAGAGCTTAAACCCGACCCCTGGGGGAGGCCCATGGTAAAGGCGGAAATAGGGACTCCCGGGAATATACAGTCCGCCACCCTCTTAGTAGACACAGGGGCTGCTCTTAACGTGCTGCACCCCGCGTTCATTAAACTAGGTCAGCCCACTTCCACCACCATGCGCCTTTCCGGCTTTGGAGGCGGAAGCCACCGGGCAAAACTTTGGGACAACATCCCAGTAAGGATTGGAGCTATTCAGTCCTCCCTGCAGGCCTGTGAAAACCAAGGAGAAGACGATGGCATCCTAGGGATGCCTTTCCTAAGAGAAAAACAAATCACAATAGACCTCGCTAACGGCTTCCTGTGGCGAATCCCCAGAGGACCCACGTTAGTGAATGCTGTCCATAGATGTGCGGCCCTAAAAGCCCCCCTACCCCTGGCCCCGATCATAAATGATATCTGGGCACAAGAATTCCAGCACGTCTGGATCCAAGACAAGGCTGAGTGTGGTCTAGTCCAAGGAGCATGCGTGCTCATCGAAGGGAAAGATCCCCCTCCCCAGCGCCAGTACAAGTACCCCGCGGACGCGGAAGAAGGCATAGGGAAGACCATACAGGGTCTGCTGAAGTGGGACGTTATTCTGCCGATGCAGTCCATCTGCAATGCCCCGCTGTGGCCTGTATTAAAAGCAGATGGAGTCACCTGGCGGATGACGGTCGACTTTAGAGCCCTAAACGCAGTCACTCCCCCAGTCGCTCCAGTAGTGGCCAAGTACAACGAGATCCTTGCCGCCATAGCAGCTGGATCCAAGTTCTACTCAGTCATTGATTTAGCCAATGCCTTTCATAGCATTGAGCTCCATCCATCCTGTTGGTACAAGTTTGCCTTTACCTTCAGAGGACAACAGTATGCATTCAAGAGAACGCCCCAAGGTTTTCACTCCTCCCCAAGCATCTGCCATGCACATGTGGTTCAGATGTGGGAAAGACTCCAGCCTGACTCGCGTCCACACGTGCTGAGTTACGTGGACGACATCCTCGTACACTCTGAGTCAGCTGAAAAGACTGCTGACATCACCCGAGAAGTCCTAGGACTTATCGGAGAAACCGGCTTCAAGGCAAGCCGTGAGAAGGCTCAGTTGGTGCAAGACAACGTCAAATACCTGGGACTAGCACTAGGACCTGAGGGAAGGGCGCCTGATGCGCAGCGGGTTGAAGTGATTGCAAAGCTCCCCGCTCCCACAGACGTTCCCTCCCTCAGAGCCTTGCTAGGCACCTTTAACTTCTCACGCGACTTCATTGAGTCGTTCTCCGATAAGGCTAGACCCCTCTATGCCCTACTCAAAAAGAACACCCCGTGGAAATGGGAGGCAGAGCAGCAAGAGGCGTTCGCTACTCTGAAAGCCAATCTCATGCAAGCCCCCGCGCTAGCACACCCCGACCCCGCCAAACCCTTTCACATTCAGTTGGCTACGTCAGAACGCAGCATAGGAGCTACTCTGACTCAAGAGCAGGCAGGCGCCCCACGAGTTATCGCCTATGCCTCCAGGAACCTGAGCCCTGTAGAGATACGCTTTAGCCCGTGTGAGAAAATGTGTCTTGCTCTAGTTTGGAGCCTGACACACTGGGAGTTCATAGTCGGAGGCTCCCGGGTGATAGTTCACACCTCCCACACGCCACTCAAATATATCCTCTCAGGGAAAATTCAAGATGGACAAGTGTCCAATGCCCGAATCGCTCAATGGACTCTGACTCTAGTTAACAAAGGAGTGGAATTCCAGCGAGCCCCTAGTGAACCACAGTCCCCGTATGGCCTCTTAGTTACAGGGGAACAGCATGAGTGCCCTCTCCCAACGATAGTGCATGATCCCTGGCCAGCAAAGGAAGGAGTCCCCCTAGCAGAAGCAGAAGCGCTTGGCTTCGAATGCTGGTTCTGCGACGGGTCCTCCTTCTACATTGATGGCTCCCCTCGCACCGGTTTTGCAGCCGTTAGAGTAAGGGATCAGCATGTGCTTAAGGGAATCACACGCCCCCACTCCAGCCAAGCGGCTGAAATAGACGCGCTGTTAGCAGTCTTAGACTGGGAAGACCCCCGCACCCCAATCGCCATTTACTCCGACTCTGACTGGACAGTCAGAGCAGCCACTATCTGGCTCCCGGTGTGGCAGAAAAATGATTGGAAAACACAAGAAGGAAAAGCTGTCACATACCAGCAACGCTGGATGGACGCTGCAGCCCTAATCCAGAGACGCATAGCCATAACCCAGATCACGCATGTCAAAGGGCATCAGAAGGATGACTCTGCAACAGCGTACTGGAACAACCTAGCTGACCAAGAAGCAAAAGCCGCAGCTGCTTATGACAAACCCTCCCCACCCCATTATATCAATGAGATCAGGCCAGTAACCACACGAAGGGTTGCTGCCCAAATGAAAACCTCAGAAGTGTTAGACTTGGCTACCCTGCAGGAATCAGATCCAACCATCCAACAGCTAGCCCAAGCAGGCAAAGATGCCACGGGCAAATTTACCATCCAATGCAAAGACTCTATAGTCTGGGCAGTAGGCTCAGATGGCGAATTCCATTGGGTCGTGCCCACGGATGTTAGAGGGGATCTCATTCAATTTGTCCATGAACAAGGGCACAGGGGCAAAGAGCACACGCTCTCCCGGGTCCAGGAAGTTGGGTGGTGGCCGCACATGCGCCAGGAAGTAGCTCAGTGGGTAGACAACTGTCTCTCCTGCGCAATGGTAAATGCGGACTCCTCCGGCCCCAAAGCCCCCCTCCGGCACCAAAGAGTTAAAGGACCCTGGGCACAAATCCAAATCGACTTTATAGGTCCCCTCCCAACCACAGCCAGAGGAAATAAGCACTGCCTGACTGTCATAGACCCATTCAGCAAATGGGTCGAGGCTTTTCCATGCAAAAGAAACGATGCAGCCACCACAGCCCGCCTCTTATTTAATAACATATTCACCCGCTTTGGAATATGCAAAGTGGACAGCGATCTCGGGACACACTTCACTGGGCAAGTCACCCAGGAACTGTGCAAGGCGCTAGGCATAAAACAGAGATTCCACATCGCTGGCCACCCCCAGTCAGCGGGAACCATTGAAAGGACAAACCGAACCCTCAAAGAGGCACTTCGCAAAATGGTGAAGTCCTCAGGGAGAGACTGGGACGAAAAACTCCCTATCATTCTAATGGCCCTCAGAGGCACCGTTGCCACCCACGGCTATACTCCCCATATGGTTATGACAGGCAGGAAAATGCGCCTCCCTGAGTCCCTCTGGATTAACTCACAGCTACCCAATGACATGGAGACTGTAGTCATTAATGAGGAATGGGTCCGCAGCCTGGTCAAAACCATCTCAGAAGTGCACCTTCAAGTGGCACGGAACCTAGGAGTCAACCTGCAAAGGATAGACAAAAAGTTAGGCTGGGTCAGAAACCCCCAGCAGTGGGAAGAAGGACAGTTGGTCCTCTACAGAAAATTCTCCAAAGACGGACATCCCTTGTCCGCAAAATGGCAGGGACCTGTACCTATCACTAAGAGAGTGAGCCCTGCCGTCTATCAGGTAGCCATCCCCAAACACAAGGGAGACACCTGGTATAAATTCTTCCACTGCTCCCAGCTAAAGGAGTGGAAAGGCAAGCCGCCAGAAGTCCAGACACAAATTCAACCAGCCGCGAGACCCCCCTCGCTGCCCCCAATCTCAGAAGTCAGAACTAAGCAGATCTCAGTCATGAGTATATCACACCTTCCAACAGTCTCTCTGGAAGGCACCTTCATGGAGATCTGAAACAGACTGTATATAGTTTCTATTAGTTTGCTTCTTCTGGGTTAAAAGCCCCAGAATAAGCAAGGAGGGGAAAGAGAAAGACAACCTCCTCACAAATTTTTCTGTTGAAAACCCCCCCGCATATCCTGAATCCGATCCCTCTCTGTACTTGCAGGGTCCCCAAAATGGAATGGAAAATATGGATCAGGACCTTGTGCTTCCTCGTTACCCTGCAACTTAGCAATGGCCAATGGCACAATGCAATTCGCAGCATATCGGGAAAACCGCACTGGACATGTAAGGGCACAAGAGCAGAACATGAGCCCATGGTCTGTGACATTCTTAAGAGTAGTTATACACGCACAGAATATCCCTACTTTTCCCCAAGTAACAGATTTAGAAGTTGCGAAGAACAATGGGATGAAACCCCAAACTTGATTCTCATGTGTATAGAAGTTAAGACCAGCGCTCAGGTCCTCATGTGCTATTCCCATGAAGACAGACAAATTCCACTGGTTGAAGCTACTTGCATTTGGAAACAAGAGGGAGACCCCAATCTCAAAGACTGGTCCCAAGTAACTCTACCACAACCTAAGCTCAAAACCCAGTGTAAAAAGAAAACTACCCCAAAGCCAGCGACCACCTCTGTCCGTACCCCCACTCCTCCTCCTGTTACCGAGGATTGGGCTCCAGCTTGCGCAGTTTGCATGTTGTCGGCCGCAAGTTGGAAGGCAGGGGAACCCCTAAAAATTATTATCCTAATAGGCACCAGGACCAAAATGGAAGTGTCCACTAAATTAACCACCCCTACCGGGGAGGTCATCACAAACCAAGTGGGAAACTGGACAAATACCCCTTGGACAGTTAGCAACGAGGACTTGGCAAAGCAAGGACCTCCAGACTGGCTCATAAGGTCCACGGACCCCAAATGCCCCAGTCAAGCCCACTCTATCAGGTTTCACCACCTGGGAGTGATAGAAATACGTTTGACTCATTCAGTGGGTCAATATCACTTAGAAGTGGAAGCAGGGGATTCCTTTAATTTAACATTTGACCCCCTAATTTCGGACCCACAAAAACTCATGGACAATTTTACTAAAGTCGCTGGCTCCCATGTGATCAAAACAGATATAAAGGAAACCGTTCTGATCCAGCCCCAAATGTCTCTAAAGGAGATCCGAGTCCAGCTCTCGGGTCTCAACACCACGAATAGATTACCCCAATGCGCCCCCTATCTAAAACCGGGCCAGGAAGGATGGAAAGCTTGGCTCAGGTTGTGGACGGACGCCTCTCCCTCCCCCAACAGAAGGAAAAGAGCAGCAGCCGATTGGATTGCCCCCGCAGCGGGAGGAGCAGCCCTTATAGATGCGGCAAATATAGAGGTCCTGGCTAATAAGTTTGCTTATGCTACAGCCACGATCTCAGACCTAGGCAAGCCCATCTCCAACTCCATGCAGTCCATGTCTGAAGTACAGCACTCCATCAGTGAAATCTTAGTGAATTGGGAAAGCCAAATTGAAAGAGACTTTGCTCTCCTTTTAAAAGGGACCCAGTCTCTACAAGCCAATCTGTCCATTGCCATAGCTTGTACCCAAGCCCATAGTTTAAACACAGCCGTGGCCATGGGAATAATTAAAGAAGCTTCAGCGGGGCACCTCCCCCTGGAAATCAGACACCTCATAGCCCCAAAACTAACAGCCACCGAGCTGCAGTTAGAATCATGGTGGACCTTAATGAATTCCACCTTCCACCCCCAATCTCAGGAACTTTTACTGTATTTATTAACGGCTAGCAGCCGAGAATCTTTTCCCATTTTTCCTATCGTTCCCCTAGGCTTGCAAGCAGGAGAGTCAGACGTGCTCTACGCTAACAACCCCTCCCACTGGGCACGACTCTCCTCTCAAGGCATAATTTTTCTGAATACCAAGGGTTGTGTTCACAGAGACCGCCTCGGTTTCATTTGTGAGGACTATGCGTTAGAACCTCACCACCCCTGTTTAACCCCCCAAATAGATCAGGTCAGCATCTGTAAATATGACCTGAAGCAGGAGAATGGATCTGCGCTGGTATATCTGGGGAAAGGATGTGCCTGTGTAAGATCCCCCTGCCCTTTTCTCATCCTGAACTCCTTTTTATTACAACCAATGCTCCCGTTTATGAACAGATGCTTTTGCAACCTCACATCTGTACAGGGGTGTGATTTCCAGTACACCATCCCTGTATGGACCCGAGAAGAAATGATTTTGTCCCCAGAACTCTTCACCTACATTCAACCCCTCTTTTTAGGGATGGGCTTAGAAGCCATAAGTCAGCTGTTTAAACATCCCAAACTCCATTCAACCCTCCAGAAAATAAAGCAGTCCGGAGACACCAGCTCTCTAGTCGTCTCCCATACTAACAAGGAGATTGCAGATATCTCTGCCAAAATAAAGAAAGCAGGAGAGCACTCATGGTGGGAAACCCTTTTGGGATGGAGCCCCTCCGCCACCGGATTTTTGAATTTGATTCTCCACCCCATAGTTGTGATCCTGGCAGCACAAGCCTGCTTAACTGTGCTGATTATTTTTCTTGGGTGCTGGGTAAAAAGGCAGCTCAGCAAGCTGGAGATTGTCAATCGCACCACCCAACTAGCATATAAGCCGCTCTAAAAGAAAGGGAGGAGGGGAGGAGATGGAACCCTCCATTTCTCCACTCCCCCTCTCTCTCTCTCTCTCTCTCTCTGGCTCGTCTAGCAATTTTATTATTATTATTGTGGCAAGTAAAAGTGTGTAACACAGATAAGCCACTCAAATGGAAAAAGGGATGAACTAGTTGTAGAAATTTTATTGTGGAAAGGCATAAATATGAATGACCATAATGCCTAGTGCCAAGTGCAGAGGCCTCTCCACCCCCAGCGGCATGCCACGATCAATGCAGGCTGCGCGCGCACACCTAAATGAATTTCATATTGTTGTATGCATTATGTGTATTTTTATGAATAGTTCTTAAGGTCAGACAGCCCCCACCCCCCAAAAAAAAGGGGCCCCCCAGCATTCCAAAGCCCCCTCTAGTTGGGAAGGAGGGAACACTCCCCCTTCCATGAATTCAATGTTTATTCTTTAACATCCAAAGTGGGGTTGTTATTGGCCAAACCCCGGGCACAAAAATTAAAAGGTTTTTTTTTCCCCTTCTCTCCGGAATTGAGTCCGCTGGTGGCGCGTCCTCACACCCACCGTAAAGGCGGGAGCCTCGGTGCAACGACCGATTTCAAGCTAATGAAGGACGCCCGTGCAAAGCGGACATATTGATTGCCGGAGAAGAAGGCCTTGCGGCAGTGGGGGGGGTGCAAACACTCGGGCCATCCTGGTTTTGGACGGCCCACCCACCAATGCAGGAAGGCCTCCACTGCCACCGCATGGTCTCCTAAAGACACCCGCCTTGAAATCACAGGGGCCCCCTCCCACCGAAAAACAAACATTCCCCTGGAAAGCCAGCACCCTTCTCTGTGTCAAAAATCTGCCGCTGTCTCTTTAACGGACAGCACCTAGGCTGAATACCTGTCTAAACACCAGGAGCAGTCAGTTACCCATCAAGCCCTTAGACTCAAAAATTTGCATAAGCCGGACCCTTTGGTGCAGACCGAGTCTGCGCAGTTTTAGCATGAAGTCCCCTCGCCCCCTCCCCTTGGAGCATACCAAGTCAAGTATGGAAATGTTGTTGTATATGCTGCTTTGTTTAGTTAGAATTCTATCTTTTACCAGTATGGGAGAGGTCTCCCCCCGAGAAGGCGATTCCGGCTCCTGTAGAATCGCCCTGTTAGGAAGAGACCTCAAGGTCCTGGTTACATAGTTAGCCCGCTCAGTGGGCTGACTATCCAAAACCAGAATGATCCGCGTGCAATCCAGAAGGCCCACCTGGGCCTAGTGGTAAAGGACCGCATTTACTGGTGGGTGTGGGGACATGCCACCAGGGAAAATTAGCTTAGAGCTAATGGATTGAGCCTCGGTCTAACTTGGTCCCCTAGCCCCGGTTACCTTCTGCAGACTGTGTCCAACTAAACCTCCCATCTAGTATTTTTCTCATATGTATAAGAATAGGAAACCAGGAAAGGCCTTACAGACACCTGGATATAGAAATGTTATTGCAAAGGTTTTATTAGGAAATGTGTAAATGTATTGTGTACCATAATACCCTGCGCCTTATGCAAAATGCCTCTCCTCCCCCAAAATCGCCTCCAACGTGAAAGCGAAGGTCCGCAGCTCGAAAGGCCGCGAGACTAGGAATGATTGACACCTTTCCCTTACGGAGAAATCCGAGAAAGGCCGGCCTTTGCCGATAGGACCGCATCCGGGCTCTTTCCCCCATCTGTTAAGTCTGTTCTTTGACCTTCATAGGCGGGGCTACCCCTTTTCGGCTTGCCCCTTTGGAGGAATTGGCTGGGAACAGGCAGGAATTTGATGGCAGTTTCACTGTGGTACTCGCGGGAATGGAGCTGTCTGATCTGGCCTATGCCTTGGAAGCCAATGCCAGTTGTTGTCGGGCCGGTTTTGGACCACCAGCCCACGGCCAGCACTAGGCCGGCTCGGTAAAGAGCAGGGGCTAGAAAGTCCTCCGGGTCCACGACAGCTGTAGACGCACCTAGCATGGCGACCGACTCAAAATTGCAAAAAGCCCATACTAGGAAGGTCAAAGACAGACCTAAGCCCCCACAGGTGCCCCTACCCAACATGCCAGCATACCCGCCATTTGCATACGACCGCCCCTCCAACCCTAAGGCTCTAGTTATGCATAATGTTTTACTGCGTGTGTTGTGTATATATTTTGTTTGATCTATCTTTTACCAAGAGTATTGAGGCCCTTCCCGAGGAAGCGATTCCAGCCTGACCAAATGGAATCGCTTCGTTAGTCAGAGCCTCGACGGTTTCGCCCGGATTAACCCGCACGGCGGGATCATCCGGTCCGAAACCAGAATGGCGCGAGTGTAAGCCAGCAAGGTCACCTTTGGTGACCCGCCGGATAGGCGCCACCCCCGAGAGGTACCATAGTGAAGACCGCGCAAGCGCGAGTCTTCATGATTGATGGATGGCTATGGAAGGCGAGGGCATCCACTACAATAGATCAACCCTAAAAGGATATAGTGGGCACAAAACCAGTGCGCAGAAAGGATCCCAGACAACTAGACCCCTTAATGACAGGCAGAGGTGCCAGAGTAAAATGGTATAGTAATCTTATTGTGCCTCTAGCATGGCCCTAGATCTGGCCAGAATGCCTTGCAAGGCTGTATGTAAATCACCCCACGCCCCCTTAGCCAGGCCATCCCATACCAACCCCCGAGACAGGCGAGGCCCCGAAGAGTGCTACCGAAGAAGCACGAAGATAGCCGAGCCCAGCCGATTGCCAACGGAAGAGGCAAAGAAGATTTTTTTTTTAAGCCCCCCTCTCTTTACCATGGGGAGGAGCGAACTGGAAACCATTGCGTTTATGTTGTGCCTTCACCCTTCTACTAGGAGGGGAACGAGATTTTCCAGATCCTAAAACGAATGCTTGTAAACCAGCGGTATGTCTTTCTATCTTTGTCTATCTGTAACTTTAAAAAGGGTACAAAGTTTTTCCTTTTTACATCCGGCAGTTTTGCCTAAGGTTTTTTCTTTGTATCCTATGTATACTGTTATGACTCAATGTATATGTTTTCAGTTTGTTAGTTTAGCAATGTAAGCTTGAGTTTAGAAAACAATGTTTTATTTTGTACTGTAAGATGAACCGGATGCTTTGATACATGCAATGCACCCGCCCTGAAATATGCTTGCAAATTTAACAATGCACACTTCTTGAGAGGTTGTCCAACTTCACTAGGCGGCCCCGTTTTTAATCTAAGGTTTTAGTATAGGACAAATGGTTCCCAAACCTCCATTGGCCAATGCAACCCGACCCCGGTGTCTCCAATCAAGACTTCAATCAACACGTGTTAAGTGTGCCGCCATTTCAGACGTTGTCTTCAGGCGGCAAGGAGGGGAATTGATAGCATACGGGCCTGCCTAAATCTCCAGGACTGGACCTGGCAACCCGGTATGCAAGCGCACAGACTGCTTTCTAGCCGCACGCCTGCCTCAAACGCTACTGGGCAGTCGCGGCGCGACTCATTTGAAACTGACACAGCTGCTCTTGCCAGCCCGGGCAACCAGCTACTAGGAACCAGATGCAAAGGGGCTGTCTCTTGTGAACCTGAGAGGAGCCATGTTCCTGTACATCTCTGTTTTAGAAGCAGCCATTTCGCAGAGAGCTGACAGCCACGTACCCAATGCGAGCTGCTCCCCCTCCCAACTTCCTCCGTTGCTCAATGAGTCGTTAGCAGTAATCCTGATATCCAGATGAGTCATCCCTCCTGTCCAGCTGCAGAGACCCCAGGACATTTGCACAGATCGCACCTATTGTTCCGGAATGTAAATCCCATCAGCAGAAAGATTCTTGACCATCTCGGGTTGTGAAAGCCATTGGAATTATAATAGATTTCCAAATTCTCACTACCCTGCCCCGGTAGACACAGCTTAATCCTTTTGTCCACCTTTTTGCCACCTGGGAACCTGGGAGGGGTCAAACCCCTCTGCCCACCCCCAGAAAACAGTATAATTAGGATACCCCTGGCCCATTCATAGCACCTTAGGTCTTTCCTGGCACCTTTGCCGTTACTCTGTTGGTTTGGTTTCGCGAGCCTTACCACGCTCCCTCCCGCCTTGCTGGTCAAGCCCACGGGAACCCCTACCCCCATCTCGGTCTTTCTTTTCAATCTGTTTATAGTCTGCGTGAGTTGGACAACACCTCATCTAGATAAGGTAAATATATTGGGTCTACGATATCCTGCCAAATTGGCAAATTTCCCTGTACTACTGCCTTTAATTTACTAGCTTCTTGTATGCTTGTGATGCACCATTTGAATGCCTGAATACATAAACACTGTTTAATTTGGAACTCCTAGCCTCTGTCTCTATTCAAACGTCTCATTAAACGGATTCTGGTATAGTTGAGTGCGATACTGCTCTAAAAATACATAGTTGCCGATTGCTCAGCTAATTTCCCCATATAAAGGAGCAATTCGGCTAACAGTGCCCATAGGCTCAAGAAGGTTCGGGTCTCCTGTCTTGGGCTGTTTCTGAAGCCATTCTTCAGAAATCCCCAGTGAAGCCCAGAAGGTGACAAAGCTAATTTAGTTCATCAAAACAGTTGAAAGAGACTGAAGTTCCCTTTTCTAGCTTATGCTTATTTTCACAGTTTAAATCCATTGTTCTGGCTTGTTGAAATAACAGTAAAATGTAAGTGTTGTTGTGGTAATTTTCCATTATAAGAGGCTGTCAGGCAAAGGTAAAGTACAAAATCTATGTGCCAAATAAGCCCCTTCACCCACTCTCCCTCCAACTAATGCTTGTAAAAATTTCCTTCTTCCCTCATAGGAGGCTGCCCCATTCCCACTAACCACACCTATAGCAGGTTTTCAGCATTTTCCCCTGTGAAATGTAAGGTGCAAGCAGGCAACCTTTTGGAAATGGTTCCGCCATAGAGGGCACGAGGAAACCTCTCTTTACCGTCTGGTGCCACTTTCATTCTCTGCTGCTCGTCTCTTAAGTGTTCCTTCCTTTTTTTTTCAGGAGTTTCATATCTCAGAAGACTTTAATAAGATGAACTTTGTCAGGACCTACCCAGGTAATAAAACAACGACGCAGGGATTACTTTGCACATAAAATGTTTATTAATTAGAAAAATTAGGAGGCTGAATTGCAACCCGTGTCAGATGTTTTCATAGATCATTCCTGTTTGCATATCTTAAGTAGTAGCTTGCCTGAATATGTTAACATGATGTAATTACTTGAAATATTTTTTTTTTTTAAACGGAAGAACCTTTTATCACAATGATGGTAATACTGGTGTTTGGCATTGTCATGGGGCCAAAAGGTAAGCCATGGGTTCTCATTAGAGAATTTCAGTGTGTATGCTTATGTATACATGAATACACATAGAGTGGCCATATTACCTAGGACAGCTTTCTTGTCCTGTACTTCCTTTTTTTTAATGCGCACGTGTACAAACATGCTCTTAGCCTGTGCGTCATTGGTAAAATGAGAATGGACCAGGGTGGAGAAACCACCCTTGGTGAAGGCTTTTAATCAGCGTGGGGCCTTATCCATTTTTTTGGATTTCTCATGAGTTATGGCAAACAGTTGCAGAAATTAGAGGGAGAGGTTTAATCTACCACTGATATAATTACTTTTCTCTGCTGCTGTATTGTGGTTCAAAGATCTGTCATGGAAAATTCCCACAGGCCTGGGGAAAACCCTTCCTTTGGGCAGGGCAGTGAAGCTCCCTCCAGCCAGCGGCACTGAAAAATTCATGCCTTCCGTGAGCTTCTGCTTCTCTTCAGGACAACTTTCTCAGTGGTCATGAGGCATGTGGGAGGAGAGAACATCTGCACAAAACAGTGGCGTGGGTATGGAGTAAGCTATGGTCTTGGTCATATGCTCAGAGGGGCAGGGATATGGTGCTCCATTTATAAGCAGCCCTTTTCTCTCACAAGGCCAAGCCAGTAGGAGCAAATCTATCTCATGACTTCTTGTCATTTTGCACCAGAAAAGAATGTTCCTCTTTTAAAGGAGACCTTGTGTTCAGAAGTGGCAACAGAAGGCCCTTTATTCCAAAGAGGATAACTTGTTTTCCCATTCCAAAGGAATTCTTCTCTCCTAAAACCAACTCTCATAGGAAAGAGCACAACCCTCCCTCTTCTCTTGGCCCTTTTTGCCTAGTTGTGGTTATTTGAACCCTGTCGAGAATGTGATGGTTGTTTACGCTGAGCTGCTGGTTTTGTCTTGAATGGAGACGGACCTTCAGATTCCTGTGTGAAGGAAATGGTAAACCACAAGGAGTCTCTATAGGAACAGACTTTTGTTTGGCGTTCAACGGCAAATGCAAAATAGAAAATATACCTTCACAGGAAAAAAAGAAATAAAGCCGTGCAGGCAGTCTTGTGTCTTTCTGAGAGCTGTAACTGAGGGCAAAGCTGCACATTATATGTAGCTCTGTAATTTGTTTTTTAAAAATGGCATTTTCCTCCCGGTGCAGCCCCCGAGGGCAGAGTTCTAACTGGGAGACCAGCAAGGGAGAAGATGGACTTACTGAGCCTCCCTCCCCCCCTGCTCCAACTGTCCATCCACTGAAAATCATCACCTTCTACCAGTAACTAGTACCTTACTTGGGAGATCAAATGACTACCTGCATCTTTTCTCCTTGTGAGCTTCAATAGCCGGGAAGTGTATTTTAGATTAAAACAGCCTGGGGAGGGTGTTAAGAGATCTTTTCTCTCCCCCCTCCCCCCCCTCACCTGGGCGAGTATTCCCGTTTTTTTGTTAAATGATTTTTAAGATGGTTCATTAAGAAAAAAATGAGCTGCATGCATCATGTAGCTCTCATTTTCTAGGAATACCAGTGATCATTGGACTCTTTCCCCTAGTACTTTAGAGCTAAAGTTACCTTTGCTATTTTGTACCTGTGTCTCATCCATGCAATCAAATATACTTCAGGCACCATGGGCTGTTTTTCACTGACCTTAATAGTACGAACCGTGCTAGCCTGGACACATGAGTGGTGTTCTGACTTGGAGCGCTGCTTTTCAAAAAGTCATGGGGAGCCATAGAAGCCTTCTGGGAATGTGGACAGACCTTGTGTTCCTCCCCACTCCAATTGTGCAACGTACAAGAAGGCAGCAGAGCTGAAATTTCTGGAGGAGGCATAAAGGGTGGAGAGACTCTATTCCGATCAAAGTGTCTATGTAAATATTTCTAGCTGTAAGTGGCTGCGTTCTGTCTGTGTTTCTGCAGCTCATCAGAATCGAGTGTCTTCGGTTATCTTCTGTGTGGAAGCTGAGTGGGTTATCAGTACCGGCCATGATAAATGTGTCAGCTGGATGTGCACCAGGAGTGGAAACATGCTGGGAAGACATTATTTCACCTCCTGGGCCTCTTGCCTACAGTATCCTTCAAAGTGGTTATATCATAATCAATGTCGGGATTTTCACGTTTGCATTTAGATCACATGCTGGGCTTCGTGTCTCTATCAGTCTTTGCCCTTGCTACTATTACAAGGTCATTTGGCTTTTGATGTCTGCTACAGCTTAACTGGCAGGTAGCATTGCCAAATGCAGCCTTGCTCTAAGATTCTTGGACCACCCACCAGTTTGCCACTTGAGCCATATACAGTATTTACTCAAGCACAAGGCTAGGTTTTTCCAGGTATGCCATCAGAAAAAAGAAGGTGGTCAGCTTACATTTGCGTGTAGGATACAGTTATGTCCAGTGAAAAAAATTGAGGGGTATATAACAATTGGGGGGGTCATCTTACATTCAGGGTTTTCCTTTCAAGTGAAAATGGTAGACTGTAGGTTGTGCTGTCCTCATGTAATATTGGAATGGTGGCCTACAGCAGAGGGCCAAGGACAGGTTGGGGGTATCCACCTGACCACTGAATGAGAGAGTTTCTCAGAGGCTCTCTGTTGCTGATGAGGAGTTCTTTATTTCCTATCTGTTTTATTGTATTTGTTAGGAAATTACTGTCATTCATTTTATGTCCCACACACATACAGTGGTGGACTGGGTTTAAAAATATTGGTTGCCAGGAGACAAAAGGGGGCCCACCCACAACTATAAGGCTATCATTTAATTTGTATAAGAAATAAGTAACATTTTCAAAAAATACATAAGTGGAAAAAAGGTACAATTAAAATTCCCAGCTAAGCTTCATTGCGCAGTCGCAGTAGTAAAGATCCGGGCCTATATAATGTATGCATCGGCCTCACATAACCCAAATCAGAATTATTTTTTCAGAGTTATCTATTATATTCTTAAATATAAAGTATCCTTGAAAAATGATTTTATTTAAAAATTATTAAAATAGTAATACAACATAAATTTTAGTTGCATACATTAATAATATTGAAATTCTCTGTTATATTTTCAAGCTACTAAAAGGTCATTAACATTTTTAACATATTGTCTAATGTTTAAGGGGGCCCACTTCATCAGGGGCCCACAGGGCCCACTTGCCATCGGGCAAACTCACACCCTGGCCGGTTCGCCACTGATCACACATATACCCCGACTTTGGGATTCTCAATTAAAATGGACAGCTCTTCTTGCTTCGCCATTGTAAAACAGTACTCGGCTCTAGCTGGAATATGGAGTACTAAGAATCATAAGACGGCCAGCGGTCTATCATTTGGGCATCCTGGTTCACATTGTGGCTAGCCAGTGTGCTGTAGAGTTTAAGAGCGGTGGTTTGGAACGGTGGAGTCTGATCTGGAGAACCGTGTTCGATTCCCCACTCCTCCACATGAGTGGAGGAGGCTAATCTGGTGAACTGGATTTGTTTCCCCACTCCTCCACATGAAGCCAGCTGGGTGACCGTGGGCTAGTCACACTCTCTCAGCCCCACCTACCATGGTGTCTGTTGTGGGGAGGGAAAGGGAAGGTGATTGTGAACCAGTTTGAGTCTCCCTTAAATAGTAAAGAAAGTCGGCATATAAAAACCAACTCTTCTTCTTCCTCCTCCTCTTCCTCCTCCTCCTCTTCCTCCTCTTCTTCTTCCTCTTCCCCCCTGGAGGGCCAGCAGAATATAGGGGCCAAGGGTTTCCCCCAGCACTGGTGTTCCAAGGTTTGCTGCCTTGATATACGCTGGTTCCCTTGTACTGTAGATGCTGGGAGTCTCAGAATTAGCAACCTCTCTATTCCTTTTGAGAGCTGGCCATTGGAAGCTGTAGCGTAGAACCAGTTCCTCATATATCCAGGTGTTTTTTTTACAGCCTGCCACAGCTCTAAAAAGGAACATCATTGATTCTTGCAGTGGCCCTGTGATGCCTCTCATTACTTACTAGTCTGTCTTTGTTTCCCGTCAGTAAAAGAAGAGTATGAGACCTGCTTATTGATGTTGAATAAGCCCATCGGAGAACTGTGATTTCAATCCAGATCATGTAGGATGAAGTTGGTGCTCTTGTTTTCCAGGTTGCGCCAGTTGTCCACTCTAAGAATCTAATAATGTTTTCCCAGAAGGTATCTTCTTTTAGTGGTTGATTGCACACTTCTTCAGAGGGAATTTTGTCTTGGCATTACCTTGGTTGCTAGAGTCATCAAAAGCAAGGCAGAAATGTTCATTTTGGTGTCAAGAACCTCCTAAGTGCAGTAGCTAATGGGCTGGTTAGAGAGAGTTAAGTGAATAGGCAACACAGGACCTGGGAGGTTCTGAGTAGTGAACCATGATATTTCACCAATGTTGAGGTTTTTATACCTAGTCTTGGAAACTGTGATTAAAAGTGCACACTGATTTGGAGTAGTGGAAGCAAGTCTTCCTGATAAGCGGTCCACAAGTCCAGTTCAAAGTATTGCACTGGGGGTGCAGTTCATACGCCTTCCAGTGATTTTTGTCTTTAGGCTACTGAGCTGTGAAGTAGGCAGCAGTGAAGCATGACAGAAGGAACAAGAGGGCCAGCTGGA
This sequence comes from Euleptes europaea, assembly GCF_029931775.1. Classification (NCBI taxonomy): domain Eukaryota; kingdom Metazoa; phylum Chordata; class Lepidosauria; order Squamata; family Sphaerodactylidae; genus Euleptes; species Euleptes europaea. The sequence continues at coordinate 37,722,848 of NC_079316.1, forward strand.
CTGACGGCTTCATTGGAGCCCAAGAGGTCTTTGTTCTCACTCTGAGTCAGAGGGCATCTTGGAGACAGACGGGTGATTCCTCTTTCCGGTGTTAGGGTAGGCAGGAAGTAAATTAATTTTCCCACTTCCTGTTCCTGGCCAAAATCGTCCTCTGGCTTCAGTTTTCCTCCTGTCTTGCTAGGGGAAGGCAGCATCGCAGTAGAAGGAACCTTCTCAGTAAGTAGCCAAGGTCCCATTTCCTGCTTAGGAGTCTTCCAGATTCTGACAAGAGATTTTCTGGGGTGTACTTAAAAAGGAAATTTGAGCACAGCAAAAAGGACTTGTTGAATTAACTTTGTATTTGTCCTACTTGGGTAACAATTTGCGTGTCAGTGTTCCATGTGAAGCAATTTAGTGGCCTTTTCTTTGTCGTAACTTAGAATTTTCTGTTTCTAGCTAGCCCTCTCTGTGTCCCAGGAATGTCCTCTCAGTCAGCACCCATGGAATCCCAGCACACAATGGCATGGGGCCTTGTGTTTGTGTTGCTCTCGAGTGTAGGGTCTGTTCTGTCACACAGCTGGTCAAAAGGCTCTGCTGCTTGTTAAGTGGAGATCTGGGACACGGAGTGTCATTCCTTGATTTAGTTGTGCACAGATACGACTTTGAAACCCAGCACGCCTTTGTGGGTGACTATTCTGGGCAGATAACGCTGCTGAAGCTGGAGCAGAACACCTGCTCAGTGATTACGACTCTCAAGGGCCACGAAGGTAAAATTTACACTCTTTCGGTGCTAAATAAGATGCCAGTTTATCTTTCTCCTTAGAAGACATGGATGCAGTTGAGCTCTTCCTCCTGTTATTGTGGTGCAGAATGAAGCGCTGTTAAAAATATCCTCTTACTTCGTCTCTCAACTGTGCCTGCCCCCTACTGTAGCGTGTGCCACCAGCTTTCCTGACTTCCGATTCTGCAGTCTTTTTCTCATTCAGAGGGCAAGCTACTGTTGCTTAGGACAGAATTTGGGAGGGTCTTTCCCTGCACTTACAGGAAATGTCTGGCAGTAAGCCCTGTTAGCAGTGATGTCCTTTTCCTTCCCTGTCTACTTATAGCACATGCTTTTCCTTTATACAGTTGCCAGGTACATTCTCCAGCTAGAAGATCTTGGTCAACCAGGAAAGAGCTCTGTGTGGCTGTTTGGACAGTCACTGCCTGTTGAAGTAGATGGTCAGTGGACCTGTGCTCTGTCTCCGGTACCAGCAGCTTTGCGTGTGTGTGGAGAAAGGACCAATTTGGACAATCCATTCTTTAGGTTTTTCACACGCTGACACTTGCTGGGATGGACTGGTCGTTGGGTGAAAGTTCAAACCGAGTTAATGGCTGAGAGGGAGCAGATCAGAGTCTGTTAGACTTATAGACAAACTCCAAAATGAGCACATAACTTCAGTGTATTAAAAAAATGTGCCACTAGATGGCCACATTTCAAATAACTGCGCCTCAGCACACTCCCATGAAAAGTGATGTTTACTAGGCCTGCCACATAGCAGAGTGCCTTGTATTTATCCAATCTGTACCGTATCTTTTCGTGTTAAGCCTGTGCTAGAACATCTGTTACCTGGGCAAGTTATTACCTTGTTTTTAAAAAGGTGAATGGTTATTGTTATCTGGGAGTCCAAGATTCAAATACCCGTTCTGCCATGGGAACGTGCTGGGTGGTTTTGGGCCAGTCACACACTCTCAGCCTAATCTACTTCACAGGGCTGTTATGAAGATAAAATGAAGGAGACTGATATCCGCTTCTTTGCTTTCTCCCCATTGTGGAGAAGGATGGAGCGTGAATGACATAAAAGTTCGGTTGCGGAGGCTGCCAGACTCATTGCTCTCCCTGTCTGTTTCATTTATTATTTCCTGAATGTTTCCTTGGCTGTATGTAACAGTGGTGATCTTATCAGGGCTTCACTACTTGGTGCTGTTTCTTGGGGGTCTCTCCAATTTGCTTCCCATAGCGTGAGCATCCCTGCCCCTTCTGGCACACATGACTATCCTTCACCTTCTCCTGAGTCTGAGTAAGAGGAGCAGTTGGCCCCTGGCTGATTCTACCATTTTTTTTACATCTATACCCATCTATGGTATCCTGAGCTCCTTGGAGAAAGGGTGGGATAAACATGCGGTATATACATCTGATGATGTGGGTGCCAATTCATGAAAGCTCATGCAATGATAAATCTATTTATTGTATGCGCCTGGCAAAAATCTGCCTGCCTCGGTGACTTGTTTTCCAGACATTGCAATTTATTCATCATTTATTTAATCAATTTATACCCTGCCTTTCTCCCCACTGGGGACGCAAAGCTGCTTACATCATTCTCCTCTCTTCCATTTTATCCTCACAACCACCCTGTGAGGTAGGCTACGCTGAGTGTGTGTGACTGGCCCAAGGTCACCCAGCAAGCTTTCATGGCAGAGTGGGGACTTGAACCTGGATTCCCAGATCCTTAACTACTAGACCATGCTGGGTCTCAAGCATATCAGTTTGTGAAATGCCAGAAGAAAGTTTCATTTCACTTTGCTATATAGATGTCTTGTTCTGTATTCCCAAGTCTGAAGACTGATGATTAGGTTCAGGACAGTAGCCTGCCTTCATTCAAAATTTTTAAAACTGATTGTGGCAAAGAGAGAGATTTCTGAAATCATCCCAGCTGTTAAGAACTGGTTGTACTCATCACAGTAAACTGTGTGTGTCAGGTTACTTGTTTGAAAATTGCAGTTTCAGCCCTCTACTCTCCCAGCTGGTAGAAGGGGATTGTGGCTAAAAGACGAGGAAGTCAGAGAGCACTCACCATCGGAAGTGATTCAGGCCCTGCTTCCTAGTGTCAGTTGAGAGAGCATCCCCAAAAGATGCACTTATTTGGTTGTTATTGTTATACGCTGCTTTGAATTCAGTGAGGGGTACTGAAGCATACTTTTAGGTTCCAGGTGGGCTTCCTCTTCAGGCACCAATGAAGGCTGTAGCTCCCCTTGGCTCCAGTGGTTACCAGGTGCCTTGAGACCATTCTGTTGATCAGAGATAGTTGTGTGAAATTGACTTCCCCTTGATGGCTGCTAACAGTGATGTATGGCCCTGCCAGAAGTCGATGATAAGCAGCACAGCTATACACACACGTAGGGGCTGGCACTGATTAACTGAATGCAGCTGTGCTCCTGTGAAGAATGCCAGTTTCTATGTACCTTCCGGCAGGCTATAAATACTGGACAATGAGAATTGGGTAGAAACAAAGTCAATATCGGGGGAAACTGCTGTACAAACAATCAAGTAAACTTGGATTACGCAGCTGGCGTAGATAAACTGTCAGGATAAAGAGGTTGATCATCAAGAGTAAATTTCAGAGGCTGTTGTCAGGAGCAAGTTGGAAAGTCTCCCTCATTTGAAGGCAGAAGCTAAAAGTCATGATTCGTGCATGAGGGTTATTCCCCAATGCTGAAATCCTTCTATTTCAGACAACTGGTGGTGCATGCATATAGTTTTTAAGTGTGCACAGCATGTTTGTAATAGTAATGTTGTCCATTGCTTATGAAGAAACCTTTCTGATAGGGTTTCTTAAAACGTGCATCATAATCTGAAGAGACCAGACTTTGTCAAGTTATGTCGTGTTCTGGAAAACCCATTTCTGCTTAGCAAGGATTCCTCTTCCCAGCTCCTCTCTTGGGATAAGAAAATGAAATGGAGTCAGGCTGATGAAGGATTGGTTCTGACATAGACATACCTTAATTGCCCCCCTCCATCAAAGCTTGTATTAGATAGGTTGTGAGCCAACCTTCTTGTGCTCAGGTGAGTTCCCCTTGTCTCCATTTACAGTGCAGGAGAACTTCTCAACTTGTTCCACTTGCCACCAGCTTCTGTGCTGTAGAAATAAATGATGAATGTGTGCTGATGGAGAATGTGGAAGAACGCTTGTTTTGCCAAAGAGTGGCCAATTTACTATTTCCATATTGCATTATAAACAATTCATCTGTTGTCATTTGTGAGGTGTGGTGTGAAGAGAAGGGGCGCAGTTGCTGCCAAATGGAACCTCTGGTTTTGAAGTTCGAAAGGATTGCACCGAGTCCTAGTTACTGGGGGACAACAAGGCTGTGGCCTTTGTGTTCCTGATTGTGAGCTTGCTGGGACATCTGGCTGAGCACTGTGAGATACAGGGGGGTGGACTAGATGTATTTTTAGTCTGATCTAGCAGAGCGTTTATGACGATTTTCTGAAGAGCAGGTGGGTGCTTATCCCGAAGGTTACTGATTTTCTCCCACTTTGTTGTAACAGATCATGTGCTTACTTTTTAAGGCACTGCTTCTTTTATATATTGTTGGATATGTGTGTAAAGTGCTGTCAAGTTGACTTATAGCCACCCCCTGTGGGGTTTTCAAGGCAAGTGATTAAGCAGAGGTGGTTTGCCATCGCCTTCCTCTGCAGAGTCTTCCTTAGAGGTCTCCCTTCCAAGTACTGCCCCGGTTTCACTTCCAAGATCTGACGAGAGCGGGGTGTACTATGCTGCCTTCCCTCCCTATATTGTTGGAGAGTGCTGTTTTTGTGTGTATAACCCGCCCTGAGCCCTGCTTCTGTGGGGACACGGTGGGATAAAAATCAAATAAACTAAACAACTGGGGAAAACATATCTAAATTCAGCTCTTTATTTCCCTGTAACAGCTTGAGGTTAGTTTACAGAAATGTTTCCTATTAATGACTTTAAGTAAAATCTGTCTAGTGGTACAATTCTGTGAGCGCTATGACGCATGATCACGTAAGGGGAGTTGTCAAAAAAACAACACAATAATGTTTCTGTTAGAAGGGAAGAGATGAGCGCTCAACCTATGCCTTAAACTTAACAAGAGCAACCTATACCTTAAACTTAGCAGCCTGTAGATGCTTTGCCCATGCGTCTCATTCTTTTCTGAACCTAGGAAGTATTGCTTCCCTGTGGTGGGATCCTGCTCAGCGATTACTCTTCTCCGGAGCGTCTGATCACAGCATAATCATGTGGGACATTGGTGGAAGGAAAGGCCGGACGCTGCTGCTTCAAGGCCATCAGTATGTTGTGTTTTCTTGCTGAAATTGCACACAAATAAAACAGTAAGTAAGCTAGCAGGCACTGTGCCTACTTGGAGCCTAGTTAGCTTTCAAAGGGTGGAGAGCAAATCTAAAGGAAAATACTGCCACTAGGCTTTTGACTGGAATTTAGTTATGGTTAGTGATTAAATCAAAGAAGAGGTAAGTGGGTAAATGTGTGAATGCCTATAATGCCCCATGATCTCATCCAATTTTGCCTTCTGGAATTGAGAAGACCGGTTGATAATCGTGGTCCATTTCATCAAGTTCTTACATCACTGGGCTTCTCTACTCTGGTGAAAACTGTTTTAATCAATGGATATAAAGTGTAACTCTGCTTAGGAAAAAAAGAGAAATAGGAAAAGGGAAGCCAACAAATTAACTGGATGGTTCAAACCAATTTGTGAAAATCTCCCCCAGACACTTCTTTGTTCCTTTCTGGTTTACCAGGCCACAGTGCTGCAGGTCACATAATTTCCTTCTGTGGAAACTTAAAGGTCTAATTTTTCTCCTTCCTCACACACGCAATACTGGTAAATCTGTGCCATTGCATACACTCCCCTGTAAAGGTGAACAGAGCTCTTGGGAAGAGATTATCTGTAGCTGGTTTTCAGAACCATGACATGCCTGTGGGTGTGTCTACGTATGTTAGTTTCTGCTTTAAAAAAAGATCTGAGAGATGACAAGATGGGTGGCTCTGCAAAGTCATCCTCAAATTGTTATCCTTAAATGAAAGATGAAGGCTAAGAAAATTGCCAGGAGGAGGACAGCAATGAGACTTCCTAGAGTGGCCATGAAGAAGCTTGTATCTCTTTAATATATAGTTGGCATCACCACATTTTTGGTGACAATTAGTCTCATGCCAAAAACTATGACGTTGCAGCTCATGACACTGGGATCCTCCCCTCATAAACCAGAAATAAAGAGCAAAAGATCGATTCATCCCCAACACGCATGGTGCAGTTACAATTTTGTACCTTAGTTTTCTTGATTAAGCCACTTGCTTCCTGGGCCTAGCACATTATTCACAGCAGAAAAACCACTTCATTTGAAATATCATTTCACTGAAGTTTGCTATTGCTGGCCCCTTTCAAGTTGCATTGAGAAGGCAGGAACCATAAGAAGGGCCATGCTGGATCAGACCAAGGCCTGTCAAGTCCAAGTTCATGCAGTGGTCAACCAGGTGCCTCTAGGAAGCCCTCAGACAAGACAACTGCAGCAGCATTGTCCTGCTTGTGTTCCAAAGCACCTAATATAATAGGCATGCTCATCTGGTACTGTAGAGCAGTGGTTTTCAACCTTTTTCTGACCATGGCCCCCTTCTGACCTTGTTTCCTTCCTGTGGCCCCCCTGTCCTACTGGTAGAAAGGTTGCTATTTAAATGTTTTGTTTGTAAATAGCCAAGGAACAAAGAAGCATAAACAGCCACACAAAATGCACACATGCAGTTCTTAGTGGGAAATTGAAATTTACAAAAAATACCCCACAAAAAGGGAATACAACACGCTAATAAATAACAGTGTTCACATACAAGGGAGAACAAAGCCTCTACCACCGTTGCACAAGATTACAGCGATACAAAAATCCACAGTTGCAAACGATGCATAGAAGTGCAATGAAGAAAGTCATGTGTTAGGTTTTCATGTGTTTCTGTTTTCTTCTCACTTCCCTTTGTGGCCCCCTAGTCTCGTGCCGTGGCTCCCCCATTTACGCAGTTTTCACCTGTGGCCCCCTTGAAATATCCTGGGGGCTATATGGCCCCAGGTTGAGAACCACTGCTGTAGAGAATAGATATGCATCATGACGAGTATTCATTTTGACTAGTAGACATTGATAGCACGATCCTCCATGAACACATCCACTCTCCTCTTAAAGTCTTCCCAGTTGGCAGCCATCACCACTTCCTGGGGCAGGGAGTCCCACAATTTAACCCTTGCATTACTTCTTCTCCTTAGCACTCTGCATTGGAAAATGCCATCTCTTTTTTCCTTACAGTGACAAGGTGCAGGCCCTTTGCTACATCCATTTCACGCGACAACTGGTTTCCTGTTCTGCCGATGGAGGGATCACAGTTTGGAATATGGATGTTACCAGAGAGGAGGTAAGGGGGTGGGGTGTCAGTAGATCAAAGGCTTCTCTCAGAACTCTCTCAGCCCCCCCTTACCTCACAGGGTGTCTGTTGCAGGGAGGGGAAGGGAAAGTGATTGTAAGCCATTTTGATTTTTCCTTACGTGGTAGAGGAAGTTGGCATATAAAAACCAACTCTTCGTCTTGCTACTTTGGGAACCTCTAGGTCAAAAAACACAAGGGATGAAGGAGAGTAAACCAAAACAGCAAGTGACAGCTTGGTAACATTCTTATCCCAATCATCTGTCTGTTCAGTCTCTTCAGAAACCTCACGTGTGCAGTACAAGGGTTCCCTTCCCAAATTTTATCCTCTCAGCAGCCTTGTGGGATAGGTTGGGCTGAGACTGGCTCAACAATACACAGTGAATTTAATGGCTGAGCTGCAATTTGAACTAGCTCTCAGTGGGTAAAGTCCAGCGCTTTAGCCAGTACTCTGCTGGTTCTTCCATAACACACAAAATATTTTAGAAATCTTGGTACTTCAAAGCAGTCACTTTGAGATAATTTTCCTTGATTTATTAACCACAGTGCCATTGTATGTCCAGGCTTATTTCAGTAGCCGTTGAGGGCTGAAAACTTGCTTGTTAAAGTAAAATCAGAGGTAACAATGAGAATTTGTAGAGCATCCTAAAATGGCTTATAGGTCACAGATGCTGTTTTATGTTGCCCATTTCCACACTATTTTGCTAAAGTTAATGTATGAAAAATGTCTATCCTAAAGTGTGTTTTTTTTAATTAGGCAAATCTGTAAGTGCCTTCCTATAGAACAGCAAATTAGGAAAAATTCCTGTTCTTTCATGGATTTCAACAACAATTTCAGCAGTGAGAACAGGAATAGAAGCAAATGCATATACTGAAGATAGACCTAGGCAACGGTTTGGTTAATTGCTTTAAATGGCATCTATAGCGTTCAGAAACAAGAACAGGACATGTTGAACGTCAGATTATGACTGAAAATCGGAAGGCATAATTATTTGCCTGTGGAAGGCTTCAGCTTTTCCAATTATTCAGAATCTCCTCTTAATCATCCAAACGCTGAAAAGAGGGGCGCTTCAAACCCGGCAGCAAGCTAATAATTCAGAGGCGGCAAAGAAGGCTTCCTCAATTAACAAGACGGTATCAAAAAATGCCACTGCTGAGGGCAGGAGTGTGGGAGGCACACGCAAATCTAGGCAGCAGCCACCAGTTCAACAACCCCCCGCCCCCGCACGCAGCTTGTCGCTAAATGAGTCTAATTGTGTCTGGAGGGTGGTAGGTTTTACAAGCCACACTTGAAGTTGAGGGACAGGCCTTTGAGGTCTCCCGGTTGAGATGAAAGCTGTTAGTGTTTTTCTACCGTTGTTGATGATGCAAAGCAAAAAGACTTTGTTCATAATGCTCATGGCATTTTCATCGGCTCGGAGAGGCTTTGTTTGTTCTCGTGTAAAAAAAAATTCCTTCTGTCGTTACCTGCGTTTCTAGGCCCCTCAGTGGTTGGAAAGCGACTCCTGTCAGAAATGTGAGCAGCCTTTCTTCTGGAATATAAAACAGATGTGGGACACCAAGACCTTGGGCCTGAGGCAGGTGAGGCTGTGCTTCATGCTTGGAGAGAGGCTTGGAGCTGGCCTCGTGTTCTTGTGTGGAATACAGGGGGGTTAGTTTTTAACTCTACAGAAAACAAAAGTCACCCAAGATTACACCGAGAGCCTGTCTAGTCCAGCATTCCATTCCCCACTCTGGCCAGCAAGTTGCTTCCAGAAGCAGAGGATGAAGGCAATAACCTTTTCCTATGGTTACCTGCACCCCTCCCCAACAACTGATGGTCTTTGGCATACAATCTCTGAACATGGAGGTTCCTTCTGGTCATCATGGGTATTAGCCTTCCTTTCCATAAGGTGAACTAATCCCCTGTTGAATCTGCATAAACTGTTGGCCTTCCCTGCATCTTGTGCAGGAAATTCCATCTGTTTGCCAAAGGGACGCTTACTGCTGTATTCTCTCCTTCTGTAGCCCCCTGCATCCCTGGAAAAGCCACCTCTGAGTTGGTGGTCTTACAAGAAGGGAATTTGTTAAAGGACAAGTGTTAACAAATGGCCAGGATTTGGTTATGTTTGGGGGAACAAAGTACAGAGGAGTAGAAATGTGAAGAAGGATATATTATAAGGCAAATGTTGGGTGTTGGGTGAATTTATAAAAATTTTAAAACAGAGTTTAGTAAAGGTGAGCCTGAAGACAAAATGAGAGATTTAAAACATGCAGTTCCTATTGCTAGAAACTCAGGGTCACCTAATGAAACTGAGAAAGGTAGGATCTCTTTTGCAACTTTTATGGTTCAAAGCCTGATTGGAGGATTATATTCTGTGGTGAGTGGGGCAGTCAGAGCTAGCGGTAGGAAAGGGGAGGTGACAAGAAAGTCCTTTTGTAGAGTTCTGAAGGATTCATTATGTGACCCTGAGTTTCTAGCATTGTGGAATGGAGGAAAAGGAGGGAGCACATAGCCTTATTGCTTTGTACACCAGTACAGAGTTGTGCTACACACCTTCTGTGCATACTGTGGGAAGGTAATAATTACTCATGGCACTTACACAACCATATTCCACACAAATGCCACAATAGAAAAGGACAGCATTTTCCATCGCCGCTATCCTCAGTCTCCTGGCAGTCTTGGTAAGGGCACTTCCATTCGGGCAAGATGTCTGATTGTTTCTCTCCCGCTGAACTCCATGCTGCCATTCTTCCCATGCTATCACAGGGGTTCACTGACATGGACACATGGCCCACTGCTGCATTTCAGGATGCACCAGGAAAGCAGAAAATTCTGTGTCGACTGCAGCTCTGTTTGGGTGCTTGAGATCCAACCCAAAACTTTGCTATTTGGTGCTGAGCTACATAATAGCCCTTCAGCAGGTACTCTGGCTTAAGAAAAGATGGCCAGGCTTCATGCAACAAGCCAGTAACAACCATAAATCTACAATGTGAAAAACTGGAAACATTTTGTATTTATTAAATATTTCTGTGCCATTTTTGTTGTACTGTCAAATCCCTAGCTAGTCTGATGCCTTGACTTGAGCCTGGATGGCAGACATGTTGTTTCATTTGAAGTAAGATGCCTGAGTGGTTGTTTCATCCTTGAGGTTGTGGTCCATGATGAGCTGCAAAGGAAACTCAGCTTTCAATTGGATTCAGTCTTGTTTTCAGCAATGGAAAGTGTTTTAAGCTGCAGATCCTGCACATTTTTTACAGTAAGAGTTGTTTGACAGTGGAATCAGCTACATAGGGAAGAGGCGAGCTCCCCCTCACTGGCAGTCTTTAAGCAGAGGCTGGACAAACATGTGTCAGGGATGCTATAGGCTGATCCTACATTAAGCAGGGGGTTGGACTAGATGGCCTGTGTGGCCCCTTCCAACTCTGATTCTATTCTCCATCTGAGCTTGTTGGCAAAATGATACTTAAGACGCAGGCTACAAACGAAGCCTCGCTTGGGGCGCTGCCTGCACACTAACTGAGGCTGCTACAGGTGGAGATATTTTAGCATAGCTTTGCCTTTACATACTTCATGGGGAAGGGTCCCCAGCACCTTTTTAAAAAAACTAGAAATATCATTATTGATTTCCGTTTCATGCCTGTGGTTCAGGGGGCAGGCTAGCCATATGAGCCACTGAGCAGTTACCCTGTTCGCATGGTGGAGTGCAGTCAAGACCCGGGCACAGTTGAGGTGACTTGCGACCACCCTTGGCTCTCTGTACAAGCGGCAGCCGGTCTTCAGGTTATCGCCAAACAAACGAACCCAAAGTGAGCCCCTCTAAGAGCTCCGTTCCGGTCAGAACGGGACGATGGGCGTGTGGCTTCTGCTGCCGGCATCTTTTACTTTCTCCTTTCTGTCGGCAGCGGCGGGCATGAGATACGCAGCTGGTCCCCATCGGCTTGAAAATCCTCCATTTTTCCCAGCACTGACTGCGCTTTTATTCTCAATCCCTTCACCCAGCATCACTGCAGGAAATGTGGCCAGGCAGTATGCGGCAAGTGCAGCACGAAGCGCTCCAGCTACCCCATCATGGGCTTTGAATTCCAGGTCCGAGTCTGCGACTCTTGTTTTGATTCAATCAAGGAGGAAGAGTAAGTATCCCTGGAAGTGGCCCTTTTAGTGTTCATTGTAGTGACCTTTTTTCTTTGGAAGAGTTTGGTCTTGCGGCCCCTTCAAGTAAACGTTATCAGGAGAAGGAAGGTTATTTCGCTGGGTATAGTGATCTCCGATTAGGTCAGTTAATCAGTAAACTGGCTGGCTCCTGTGTGGAAAGCAGAAAAAGGGGCCTGCCCACAAGCAAGACAAGGGTCTATATCTGTCGGAAGGCTCACCAGGTATGCAGGAAAACAAGACTTTGTACATCAGCCAAAGAGGGAATCCTTTCTCAGGAGCCTGATGAGAAATAAAAATGCCACAGCAGCAATGGAATGTTGAGAGCCTCAAATTAACAGAGTGTCAAATTAACAAGAGGGGGCATAAAACTGATAAAATTCCTAAGATTCCTGAGGGGTGGAGTTTGTGTTTTTTTCGGGATCTCAGGAAGGTTCGTGAGTGTTTTTTTCTCTTTCCCCTCTGCAACGCCTCTCAAGCCCACGGCTTATCTGTTACAGGTTAGTCAGACTCCCTCCCTTTCACGCTGCCGTTATGAATGAGTTACACGTTGGATCTCCCCTGCTCTCCTGAAAGCTTGCAAGGCAGCTGAGAGGCAACGCCACATCAGTCCTGGTGAAATACAGTTAATCTGCCACTTACTGATGTCGTAGAAGTGTGTCCTATATGAAGTGAGAGGGCAACCAAATAACTTTTTTAGCTTCATTAGTCAGGGCATTTGCAATAGTTCATGACCAGGATGGTGGGTAGACAGCCTTCAACCAGTCAATTTTTTAATACAAAAAAGGTTTAATTACTGTTCTTCGTACATGCAAAGATATCCACAGATCAACAGCGAGGCCAGAGGTCTGCATACATCACTTCTGAATATTTGGAATTGATTAAGACCTTAATGAGCTGGCTAGTTGTTTAAATGTCATTCAGATGATGATGCTGTTCTCAGGCTTGACTTGTTAGCTGTTAAGAAATTTTATTTCCCTGAAGTGCTTTCTGTATTGAAATGACTTCTCATGCCCAGCTTGAGTAACGTCTCCTCATTTGAACTTTCTTCTTTTTTTTGCGCTTAACCCCCCCCGCCCCAAAAGTCGCACATCTTTGGCAACTTTTCACGAAGGAAAACATAACATTTCCCATATGGCCATGGATATCTCAAGGGGACTGATGGTGACGTGTGGAAGTGATCGTGTAGTAAAGGTAAGAACTTTTTCCTCTTGCATTTTGGGCTAAGGAGAGATCTAAATATATGGAAGTGACGGTTGACTAGTATTTGGGACAATATCAGAGGTGTAGTATCTGCAGTGCCTTGGGCCATCAGAACTAACCTGTTCACTGCTTGTTAGGCAGTATCCCTTTGAGCTCCCCCAGCCTTTTTCTGGGGCTGGCATGACTGCCTTGGAGTCAGTTCCTTAGGAAGCCATGCAGTGGAGAAGGTACTGCTGAAATATGCAATTGGATGAAGAAGAAGAAGAAGAGTTGGTTTTTATATGCCGACTTTCTCTACCACTTACGGGAGACTCAAACTAGCTTACAATCACCTTCTCTTCCCCTCCCCACAACAGACACCCTGTGAAGTAGGTGGGGCTGAGAGAGTGTGACTAGCCCAAGGTCACCCAGCTGGCTTTGTGTGTAGGAGTGGGGAAACAAATCCAGTTCACCAGATAAGCCTCCGCTGCTCATGTGGAGGAGTGGGGAATCAAACCAGGTTCTCCAGATCAGAGTCCACCGCTCCAAACCACCGCTCTTAACCACTACACCATGCTGGCACTATGGGATGTGACCCATACTGGAGCACTAGTCTTTTCTGGGTGCTTCTGTGCCAGTGGAGGCCCCAAGCCTGTCACTAGAAAAGGAGACTAGCCCCTGACACCTTGTAGTTCTGTGTAGGTGCATGCACACCATTTTGGACTGTTAGAATTTGTCATCCAAAGTATACTCTTAAAATAAGGACTTGGGCTGTATAATAGAGGATATCTCATTACCTGTAGATTTAGAAAATAAGAATTGGCTTGTTGAATTAGGCCAAATATTCTAGACGGCTTCCAGCCAAACGCACCTGGAAAGCGCACAGAGCGCAATGGGGAGAGAGCTCTGATCTGCTTGGCCTCGCCGTGTGCGTTCAGTATGAACATTCACTTTTTAGCCAGCATGACCCAACAGAATATCTTGAATAACCATCACAAGATATTGCCTGTTAGTTTCATCAGTCACTGGAGAAGACAATCATGCTAGGAAAAGTTGAGGGCAGTAGGAAAAGAGGAAGACCCAACAGGAGATGGATTGACTCAATAAAGGAAGCGACAGCCCACAATTTGCAAGATCTGAGCAAGGCTGTCAAAGATAGGACATTTTGGAGGATTTTGATTCATAGGGTCGCCATGAGTCGGAAGTGACTTGACAGCACTTAACACACACGTATTATCAGGCCACTTATTTGTAAGTGAAATAGTTTTCCTGATCCTGCCTTTAAAAATAGGCCCTAATTATTTCCTCAGTGTATTAGAAATAAAATATTCCAGATACTTGGGGGGGGGGGAGGGAGGAAATGAAGCTGTTTGGAGGTTTCATCGTCCACTCATTTAGATAGTTTTCCTGTATTTTTTTAAAAAAACTTTGGTCAAAAAGGTAATTTGTGCCCCGGAGGCAGATAACGTTTTATTTTCATTTGCAACGAAAGCCTCCAGTTCCTTATTTCCATTAACTGCCTTGGTATTCCATCTTTGACTAAATCTCCACCAGACTCTTGTGCTCTGTGCTACGCTTGCTAGCTGGAAGCCTCCACGGTCTGGGGGTTAGACAGCTGCTTAACTTAAGCGAGGCCAAGGTTGTAGGTCCCATTGAGAGTCTTGTGTCACAGCTGCGTTTTTGTTCTTCAGATATGGGACATGACACCTGTCGTGGGTTGCAGCCTCGCGACTGGTTTCAGCCCCCGTTGATGTCTGCCCGCCACCGAAGCATCCCTGACGTACCAAATAGAAGAACCTCCGTCTGTGACTTTTGATACAAAAATGCTGGCTGCTCGACTGGGCGAATGCTGTCCCCCTCTCCCCCCCACACACAATGGACAGCGTGACTCCTTTTTTTCGTGGAGCAGAATTCTTCTTTAGCACTTACTGGAAGTGGTGATGGAGGCACACCCTGGTGGAACGGACACAGGAGAGGCTTTGAGTTCAGCAGGAAACCTGGCCGAAAAGGACTAGTTGTGACTTGACTTGCTCGTAGTATTCAGTGTTCTTTTCCTCTGCCACAATATACTGTACAGTGGCTAAGGGTTAACATGAACGTAGTGACAAAAAAACCTGTGCAAATAGTGGTAACTTATTCTCAGCCCTAGTGAAATGTTGCTGTAGATTCCATTTGTCTTCTGAACAGTCACTAAAATGGCTGCCTTGAAGGAAGATTGAATACAACTTTGAAAGAAGGAGGAAAGCTCCCCACCCCTCCACTTCCAGAGAATTGCAATAGGGATGAGTGTTGATAGAGTTTATGGGAGTATTTTCTGCAAATGTAGTTGTTGATAATCCTTTGCCAAGTCCAGGGTCTGTTTGGATTTTTGAAATCTGAAAATTATCTCAAATCTCATTTGAGTGGATTTTTGTACCTGGCAAAGCACTAAAACGTAACCCTCTTCCCCGTAACAATAAACGCTAACTGATGTGTCTGTACCAATCAAGCTCCTTTGAATTAGAGGGAATAATATCTCTTGTTGTGTTGTAGTGATTGCTGTTTATCACCCGGGGGCCCCAGTAAATAATAAAAGATGTCTTTCAGATCCCATTAATTTCTCTTGAAAAATCATCATGATGAGTGTTGACTGTGTACCTATGTGTAAAGCCCTCAAGAAGCAAGTGTTAATCCTCGTTTTGTTCTTGTTTTTGGTATATGTGTACTTGGAATTTATCTGAAGGGTGAAATTGTTATTTTAGTTTGTCACAAGTCAATGTTGCATGCTATAGTCTTCTGAAATACTGGTTTCCTGACAATTGATGGAGACTTCAGAAAAGACACAATTGTTGCTAAGGGTCTGAGATAAAACTCCATTGTGGGAGAACTGTGTCTTCAGGAATGAACAAGGAGGGATACAATATTTCAGCAACAAAACGCTGCATAAATAATTGAAGAATAGCACAATCCGTATGGAGAATATACCTCTCTCTGACTTTGATAGAGTTTAAAGGCTTAGGATGGTAACCCCCTCGAATTCATAAATTTGCTCTACTCAATGCCTTATTGGACTGCTGTAGTGGAAGTGAAACTTCAGTTTTCATTGGGATGGTTCGAAGGAGGAGTCACTTCACCTCAGTGCCCAGAGAGAAACTTTACCGTGGCTGCAAATGTTCATCCGTCTCATGAAAATACTACCGTGACTTGAAGATGTTTGTATCTTTCTTTCTTTTTTAAAGTGGACATTATCTTGCATATTTCCTTATGTTTAGTCTTCACAAGTTGACCTAACTAGCCATTATCAGACAAGCCTCCTGGCTGCTTATTTTCTCTTCTCTCATCACACATACACTCCTATGGTCTGGCTTCCTAATGATTAGCAGTATAAACTGCAGAATAATAGTTTCTACCTCCTTGGCAATTCCATTTAAAATCTTCCCTCGGTCTTTTGCCAGAGGATGCTGAATTTGCTTCCCAGCCGAGGAATATATTTTTTGGTAGCAAATGGAATTAATGTTCGTAGTATTAGCGTCAGCAAGTACATATGGATAAATTCTGTTGGCTAAACACCAGTTCATACATCTGTACACCTTGAAGTTTTCCTTGAAGACTCTGCTCAAGATGATGCTTGTTGTTTATACGGAAAATGGCAGCAGGGGTGGGGGTGTCTTACCGAGCAATGTAACAATAACTGTTCTGTAACATGCAGCTACTGAGACTTGGTTTGATGCATTTACCCCACTTTTTCCACAAATCTTTTCTTCGGTGGGGAGCAACAAGTACTAATGTATTTTTGGCTGACAGTAGCTGTGTTCTTGTGAAATTCTGTATCCTTTTGTTACCTGAGATTCTGTTATTGCTGTCCATGTCTTTAAAAAATTGCGTATTGTACAATTAAAAAACAACTATTTCCTGATAGTCATTTTGTTTCTCTTCTTCCTTATGACATATGTCTTCTGGGAAATAATTGCTTCCTGTATAAAATGCACTTTTATTTAAAAACATAGTTAAGTAAATAGCCCATCAGACTGAGCCATGTTATACAAAACTTGGGAGAGGTTTTTTGAACTAGGGCCAAGATCTGTAAAAGATTAAGGATTCTGAACATGTGCAGGCTATCTCCTTGAATACCCACAGCCACTGTATGGACAGGTTTGAGGGGAACAAGGCTTCAGATCAGAGGAAGCCACTCTCGCTTTAGAAGTAGCAATATTTTATAATTGGTCTTTCACCGTGGCCATCTTCTGGGCATGGAGTATGGGGGTGTGGGGGGTAGTTTGGAATTTCTTGCTTTGTGCAGGGGGTTGGACTAGATGACCCTGGTGGTCCCTTCCAACTCTATGATTCTATGACCTTACCAGTGTCAAGAACAGGAGAGCCAGAGCCAGGAGGTGTGGTAGTGAGGACAAGTGACGTTGCAGAGCTATAGAGCAGGGGTGTCAAACATACGGGCTGCGGGCCGCATCCAGCCCCTTGAGAGCTCTTATCCGGCCCCCAAGGCAGCCACATGCCCCTGCTCCCGATCTGGGCTGGAGAGGCATGGTCCGACCAAGTGACATTTATGTCATATCTGGCCCTTGTAACAAATGAGTTCCATACCTCTGGTATAGAGTAATCCTCTCCGCTACTGGCAGACTTTCCATCCTGCCACTCTTCTTGGCATGAGTGCATAGAAAGCTAAGAGGCAGAGCATTCTTACTTTTGAGACATGTGTTCTACAAGTAGATCCTTCCTTAAAGGAGCAAAAAAATGACACTTAAGGGCTTATGACTCAGCAGGCGGAGGGGCTATTACACACCTTAGTAACCTCACCCATGAGTTAGTGATCCGTGTCTTAAAAGTTTCAAACTCCTTGTCTTCCTGGGCTCTCTAGTGAGGGTTCCTATTTTGGAGGAGCCACAGCACAGCGCTCAAACAGCATACCTCTTGGTCGAACCATTCAAAATGTATGCTTAGGTGTGTGTGTGTAAAGTGCCTTCAAGTCGCAGCCGACTTATGGCGACCCCTTTTGGGGTTTTCATGGCAAGAGACTTAACAGAGGTGGTTTGCCAGTGCCTTCCTCTGCGCAGCAACCCTGGTATTCCTTGGTGGTCTCCCATCCAAATATTAACCAGGGCTGACCCTGCTTAGCTTCTGAGATCTGACGAGATCAGGCTCACCTGGGCCATCCAGGTTAGGGCATGCTTAGGTACACAGCTTGAATTGCTGGGTGTGACCTTATTGATACTGGAATCTATGGCCCAGTGGTCTGACTTGGGCCAAGACACATTTTTACACTTTTGTTTTCCCCCAAGTTACTGTTTGCCTACTTGGTCCCTCACCTTGTTCTTATAGCTTCCTTATGCAGGACTACTGGTAAAAGGGGTGTATTCAGTGTTCTTTATATATGCTTAGACTTAAATGTCTGTAAAGGGACTGCGTGGAACTTTAGTGTTTTCAGGAAAGTATGTGATTATTTTAAATGCTTCCTCATTCAGATGCTGTAAAAGTGGAGCTAAAACATCTGGAATATACTTTGCTGGGGGGAGGAATTGAATTCCCGCCTTTTTCTTTAGAGGCTCTTTGCTTCTAACCATTATACGACTGGCCAAAATTTGTGCTGCCATTTTTCCTTTTGAATGCCTGTCATGGGGAATACTGTAAGACAAAGTTGGTTACTTGCATGCCTTTTTCTACTTAGAGCTGCTTTTTCAAACATGGTTTACAAAGAACGTTCATTGCGGCGGTACCACTGAGCACAATTTATCACGGCATCGTTATGGATTGTGTTTAACAATCATTACAAAAATCCTACCAGGGCTGAGCAGTTTGTAACAGTTGAGGGCTACCAGTAGACTTAGCAGTATGGTGTGTGGCCCATAGGCTTCTCAGATAATCCTGGATGCTTGCAGAAGTGTGTGCACAAAATGATTAGAGTTCAGAAGATGGTCACAAGCAGACATCCATATCTTACACTGAATCTTTTTTTCAAAAGACCACATTAGCACATTGAAAAATAAAGCGATAGAATAGCAAAAAGGCAGATTTTAAGCAGATCCCCCCTCCAAGGTTTTGGTGTTAAGATCTCCTCAAACCACCTTCTGGTAGGTTTGCTGATAGGCAGTAAAGAATCAGGTTTCAGGCCAGTGCAGGCTACAGGCTATAAGAGCAAGAGGTAATAAAACAGATTCCATAGCAACAATTCCCCTCAAGAGTCTTTATCCTCCCCTTAGGCTCAAGTTTCTTTGCAGAACGTGCTTAATATCTGCTTTTCACCTCTTTAAATTTTGTCACTTCTGGCCCAAAGAAGAGTTCTGGAGAACTTGAAAGCCTGCACCCTGTCGTGTGTCATTGGGTTGGCCCTAATGACATTACATGGATTATGTCCTTGGCTTAAAAAATGGCAGCAAGTGATGAAAAGGTTAATGCTAGAGAAGAAAATAAAGATGAGGAAGTGGTGCCTAACTAATGAGTAGAGGCACAGGATAACACAGCAGCACCATGGTGCTGCTATGGAAATGAGGCGGCAATCACCAGTTCCCCCTGGAATTCCTGCAGGTGCCTTGAAGGCTCTTGGTACAAATACATGGATTTGATCTGCCAGGAACAGAGGGTGCTAGATGGACAAAGAACCCTGATTTTAAGGAACAAGAGGGACATTCCGGATTATGGAAATTGTAGGTGCAGCATGCTGATGAAGCACTTGGCATGCTAGCTCCGACATTAGAGAAAACCAGTTTGGTTCTAGGCAACCGGAAGTGAACCTAACACTGTTTGTTCACTGAACATGTTACAAGAGAGACAGGTGGCTTTTACTGACCTTGGGGGAAATGTTCCATAAATTTTCAAAGTATATATATATATTTGCGGTCAAAGACCAATAAATACATATTGTATGTAATAACCAACACACAACAAAATGTAAAGACTTTTCAGATAAAACAGATTACAGCATGATAGTTTAACTATAAGCTCTTTCTTACACATAAAACAGTCATCAGGATCATCCGCTAGTAGGCTTCAGTAGACTAAGCTTATCATTACCTGCGTCTTTAGTTTTATCCTACTTGGAGCTTTAATCACCGCAACACAATATTTAGCAACCTGTCTTGTAATTAAAAGGTTTTTGTCCGTCAATAATTTTTCAAGTCTCTATTTATTAGAATGTCCAGGTAAATTAACTAATAATAGGTATAGAATAGCAAGTTGAAGCTGATTATATATAGGACATTTAAAATTATCAAAGTAGTTCATCCGGTTTACTTGCACGTGGAGATGATTCTTCATGTAGCTCTTGTTGCTTCTGGTATTGCCTGAGAAGAGGGAAAACCTCCAGAGATGTAGAATAGGTTGGTCCAGGATAGGTAAAATACATTATAAGTAACATCAGGTATGGTAGAGCCAGGCAGTCCCAATTCAGGTGTTAGCCACAAGCCCAATTTCAAATTTCTCACAATAATAATAAGAATTAAAGATGGGAAAGCAATCTGTAGACATGATGAAGGTAGAAAATAAAGTTAAGGATGTTAGCTACTAAGCATAAGCAAAAATTTCAGAGGCTACAAGGAACAACAGAAGAAATGAACAGTAACATAAAAATAATTCTTAAAAGGAATGATTACATGTGAATTAGCATTTAATGACTGTGCTGAAATGTTTATAGGTGATGTATTTTTAAAAGTTAAACTCGAATTACAAAAATTAAAAGTAAGTAATAAAAGCCAAGAAATGATGCATTTTTATGCAATTGTTCATTATTCCTTTAGAAAGTATGTGCTTGGTTTTCTGTGAATATCAGAAGGCTTGTAGTGGGGAACAGGAGCTCTGCAGTTTAGGAGCGGCCACCAAGAAGGCTTTGCTGGGCCACTGGCAGCCAAATATTTTGTTCCATAGGGACTCCACTCACTTTGAGGGCCACAAGTTGGATGCTGGCTCCAATGGCACTGGAAACCGGATGAGCCAGCTGGCAGCACACTCAGTAAGCCTTCACAAGAGGGCCACGTTTCAGATACGGTTTCCTTTGCCCTCTGCTGCTCTTAAGCCATTTAACATTGTGAGAGTACAGTGGGAGAGTTAGAAGAAAAATTCCCATGAGCCAGCAGGGTTGCCAGCCTCCAGGTGGGGCCCAAAGTTGTCCCAGAATTGTAAGTGATCTGCAGACTATGGAGATCAGTTCCCCTGGAGAAAGTGGCAGCTTTGGAGGGTGGACTCTGTGGCATCCTATCCCTGATGAGGTCTCCTCTGCACCCAAACCTCCAGGAATTTCCCAGGCCGAGTTGAAAACCCAGTGAGCTTGATATAGGTCTGGAACTATTCTTTGCCCACCTCTGTTCTAGATGGGCCTGTGTGTATTATGTTTGATGTGGAGTAATCAATGTTAATAAAAATAAAAAAACCAGAAGATCATTGGTAAAACTATGAAAAAAGAGCTGGGATGTCACCCCGCTCCCCAAGTAGGAACAAATATGCAAAAACAGTTTTTTTTCCATGGCTCTAAATTCTTGTAATTTTTATAAGCAGCCACTCAAGCAAGTTTCTGCTATGTAGGTTTCAATCTGTCTCTTCATTGCTCCCACAGAGTATATGTAACTATGGGGGTTACCACACTTTGTATTCCCAGTGATGTATTAAGAGTTTGAAAATGTTGTAAAAAACATCGCTTTAAAAGGGTTTTTGAATACCACGGCTTATAAATGGCTGGAAGACGTCTTCACAGCTAAAGGGGCCAAACAAAGTGCGAACAGTATTTTTTATAACGTTTTCAAACTCTTAATACATCATATTGTCGAAGGCTTTCACGGTCAGAGTTCATTGGTTCTTGTAGGTTATCCGGGCTGTGTAACCGTGGTCTTAATACATCGCTGAGAATACAAGTGCGGTAACCCCGTCTTATTTATGCGGCTTAGTTGAATGAAGCAGAGTTGGCTGTTAAGTACCAAACAATGCCATCCTAAGCAAAGTTCCATCCTTCCAAAGCCAATTATCTCAACACACTTAGAAGGGTGTAACTCTGCTTAAGATGGCCCTGAACGTGATCCAGTACTTAGTGTTTAGGGATAGGTGCCTTTCTGATATGTAACCATAGTGTTCCAACTTATGTTATATGGGTCCTATTTGGGGCAAGTAAGAAAGATGTGATTAAGTCATAAAAAGCCAGAAATGTGAATGCTACTGTGGATGCTATGACTAACGCGAAAGGAATGAATAAGACAATTATACGGAAAAGCTACAAACCAGTTCAACTAGAGTATCTGGATTAAGGCCATTTAGGAGCATTGGCCTCAGCAGGATAGAAACTGAAACCTCCACCTTCGCAAGCTTGTTGATTGAGCTGTAAGTCCAAAAAATACTTTGAATCCATCATAGGGGCTGTGGCTGCCCAGAAGCTAAAGAAACAAAACAGATGGCTTGTGCAATCCAGAACTATTATGCACACTGACTGCACTAAACCCAGTTCTGGAACGTATCTGCCATATATACCTATTTTTATGTAACAGAAAAAATGTTTTCATTACTTAAGACGTTTGAGCTGCCGATTTCACCATTTCATATTGAGTTTGGAACATACTGCAAACTGGAGACCGAGATCTTATGCAGTGTTACAAATGTGCAAGTCTAACATAAATATGGTAGAACTGGATTTCTTAGATGCAGGCCATTGAAAATGGTGACGTTCACATTTCAAACCTTTTTAAGCAGAAAAGACCTTGGAACACAAAAAACAAGTGTGTTTGTTTTCCTGTCAAATGGTGTGCCTTTTGCAAATCTCCTATGGAAAGCCCTCTCAGGACTGCTCCGGTGCCAAATGTCCTCTTCTCAGGTCTGATCCTATGTCAAAACTGACCTCTTTGTCCTCAGTCCCACCGAAAGGGAAGCTTAAAGGGCATTTTATACAATGTGAGGTGTACAGGGGTTACCACACTTTGTATTCCCAGCGATGTATTAAGAGTCTGAAAACGTTATTAAAAACATCGCTTTAAAAGGGTTTTTAGATACCACGGCTTATAAACGGTTGGAAGATGTCTTCACATCTAAAGGGGCCAAAGTGCGAACAGTATTTTTTATAACGTTTTCAAACTCTTAATACACAGCTGGAATACATAATGCAGTAACCCCCTATATCTCAAAACGTAAAGTGCAAATGCCACAACCCACATGGTTGCAAAAAATGTACATAATTCGATTCACTTAGCAGGGAAGGTGGGACTGGCTGATAAGCAGACTGGGCTTGCCTTGGTTAATTAGTGGAATTATTTATTTCTGTCATTTATATCCGAGCTTTGTCCCCAACGGCGACTCAAGGCTCCTTACATTGTCATCCTAGCCTGGGCGAGTCACCGCCTAACCTACCTCTCTACGGGCCTCTGGAGGCCAGGTCTACTGCCAAGAAAGCCAGTGGGTAGACCTGGCCTCCCAATGGGACTCAGCCGGAGGCCAGGTCTACCAATAGGCTTTTATGGCGGTAGACCAGGCCTCCAGACGGGGAGGGGGAAATGGCAGGACTTACAATTTAATTTTTATCAATAAATACTATCACTATTAAGTATGATATCAAGTTTTATTCAGTGTACCTATAGTTTAATTAAGACTAATAAACTTTAATTAAAGTTTTAAAGTTAATAAACAGTGTACCTATCTATATAGTTTAAGAAATTTGGCTCTCAAAAGAAATCTCAATCGTTGTACTGTTGATATTTGGCTCTTTTGACTAATGAGTTGGCCGACCCCTGGCTTGGAGGAAGGGCTAAAAAATGGTCTCGCTAAAGAGCACGTTCCTCGGGGCTGAGCCCTTTCCTTTGGCTTCCCTTCTTCCGGCGAGCGCCACTCCCGCTTCTGCAGCGAAAGGGAATCACCCAGCTCTGCCGCAAGCGTGACCGGCCCGCAGGGCGCGGCGGCGTCCCGCCCTCTCCCCTCCTCCTCCTGCTCCCCCTCCTCCCCCTGGCGGGGCAGCCGCGACTCTCCCGGCCGGCCCCTGGGGCTGTTGTCCGAGTGACGCGGCCGGGGGCGGAGTTTCAAACTTTCCGTGGAGGGCCTTATGGGAAAGCTGGGCGCGCGGCTGGGAGTTCACCTGTTGCGGCGGGGGGGCGGGGGGAGCCTGCATCGGGCGGGGGGTCGGAGCCTCCCGGGGAAGCGGCCATGGTAAGCGGCGGGGGGGGGGGTGCGCGCCGCAGGGCGGAGGGGGTGGCAGGTGGCGGTCTGGTTGCCGGCGGGCGGGAGCACCTGCCGGAGCCAGGTGTTGCAGCGGAGCGGCTGCTGGACGCTGAGTGGCATGGCCTTCCTGGAAGGAGACCTGGGGCGTCGCGCGCGTGAGAGAGAGCTGTTGAGGGCTTGGTGGGACCCCCCGGAGTGAAGGGACTTCCTTCCCCTTGCCTTTCTTTAGCCGCGGCCGTAGATTCCCCCCCCCCCCAGGAATCAGTGGGGACAGAGGGAGGGCGTTCGCTTCCCCCTCTCAGTGGCTGCCGCTTATCTCTGCGGTGCCTTTCTCTACCTGTTGCTGATGCGGCGCCAAGGAGGGAGGGGAGACCGTCCGGTTGGAGGAGCCGCCGCTCCATCCACTTTTCGCGTCCAAGCCAATTGCCTCCCATGCTGTGGAGGCTGGGAATAAAATCTGCTGGTGGCAGACGGGCGGTAAAAGTCGCTTTTGGAATGCAAGGTGTGCACTGCTGAGAAGAAAATCTTGTTTTCCTGTAAATGGTTTGGGTCAGTGGGATAGTTTTCTCCAGCATGGAGAGGTAGGGTAGAGCAGGTTGCACCTGCTGGGTTTCTGCCTGCCGTGAAACTTGTTAACGCTGCTGAGGAAAATGAGCAGCCCTGATGCAGGATCCCCACCCCCACCCCAAGATATGGATGGCGTCTGCATTTTTATTTTGCCTGCTTTTGGCGCATCAGGAGTTGCTGGAGATAGGATAATGGTGAGATGTGATAAAAATTTCAGTGCATGGGTGTTCCCCCACATACACACACCAAACACTGGCTGATCACCTTTAGAGAGGATTTCTCTCCCAACTCTGATAGTCTGTGCTTTGCTCACCTTCAGGGGCCATGTTTGCTTGTACCTGGGCTGCTCAACATTTCTATGAGTGGCCTGGATTAACCTACGTCGAACACCCTCAGGAGTTCAGACCTCTGCTTTGGCTCTGTGTTTTTATTTTCATACCCATCTTAAAATGAACTTTTGCCTATATGGTTTGGAGGAAAGGGACCTACAGTCGCATGCTAGGAAAAGTTACCCCTTTCTGAGTCCATTGAGGTCAACTGGCATAGAGGAGTGCCACGACACTGAATGACATTTCAGATTTGTCCATATGACTAAGGGCACTTTCACAGATGCTGAATAATGCACTTTGTCCTCTTTCAGTGCACTTTACAACTGAATTCTGCTGTGTGAAACAGCAACATCCACTTGCAAATAATCACTAAAGTGCATCGTTCAATGTGTGTGAAAGCACCCTAAATGCTGGGAATCTTAAAGGACAGGCAAATAAAGGTGCAAGCAGGTCAGGCAATAGAGATGGCTAAGCGATGAAGCTCAACAACATTCCTGAGCTCAAATCAGGTTCTTCCTGGTTCTTGCTAACACTCCCATTGGCTACCTGGTCTTTTGTCACTCCTTTGCATGTAGTGCTTGTCATCTGTAAACTGATGGGGCAGAAATTGCACAGGGTGGATTTTGATCCTGGATTTGCATGTTTCCTATCGCAGAAGTTTTCAGTGATCTGCCCACCCCACCTCCTTCCTCTTTTTATCCTTTTGGATGAACTTTGCTTTATGTGTTTCAGATAGCATGTATAATTTCTGGGGCTAGCAAACAGTTTTGACCAATGCCTGAGTGGTGAGTGGATCTCACATATATTTACTTATCCAAAATAGTAGGCTGGTTGGCGACATTTGCAAAGACGTTTGAGTCATGTGCTTAGTTACAGCATACTTTTCTTTCATCATTTCTGAAACAGAGGAAGAATCTCTGACTTTCCATGTACTGCTTGACTGGGTCCAAGGGGAAGGGAAGGCAAGCCTCTGTCTTAGTGTCACAGTTGCACATTAAGAGTGCCATCTCTTCTAAAGAAAATGAGAGCGCATGGCCTGGGAAATATAAGAAGATCCCTAGATCAGAGGGGTTATGTCCGTGTGGAACAGGGGCCATTGAAACCATCAAACATGCACTGATATGTTGCCCATTCTACCACGAAGTTAGATCAAAGCTTATTTCCCCCCTACTTGGTAAATTCCCTGAAGAGTCAGTTGAGCTTTTGGCAAAGAAGCTCCTATTAGGAGAAGACCCTCAGCTTATGCTCCAAACTGCCAAGTTCTGCGCAGTTGCTATTAAAATATGCAGAACTTTTATTAGAGAATGATTGTTAGAATATTTTACAATTTTATTAATTTTAAGATGATAATTTTAACCAGGGGTTGCTTTTATTGACCTTACACCTTTATATGTATGGGCAGTCTGGGATTCAGCGGTGCAAAACTATTGTGTCTGGAAATTTTGATGTGTTGGCACATGATTGGTCAGTCGACCGTATTAATAAATTTGAATTTGAAATTTGAGAGCACATGGCCAGGTGATAACTAGGAATATGTATAGGTTGCCAGCTCCAAGTTGGGAAATACCTGGAGATTTTGGAGGCGGAGTCCGAGGAGGGTGTGGTTTGGGGAGGGACTTCAATGCCATAGAGTCCAGTTGCCAAAGCGACCATTTTCTCCAGGTGAACTGATCTCTATCGCTGGAGATCAGTTGTAATAGCGGGAGATCCCCAGCTACTACCTGGAGGTTGACAACCTTAAATATGTAATGCATGCATTTTCTTCCTTTTTATCTCTGCCTCCTTCTGTTTCCCATGAGGCAAATTTGAGATTGTTTGCTGCTTGGGGCAGACCTCCTTTTCTCCTTGTGCATTGATGGTGCAATAGAAACAATAAGTTTCCCCTTTAACTGCTGTGATCCCTATAGCCTGGCCATGGCTGTTGCTTTCAGCATGGGTTATGTTGCAGATGAAGGAGTGGTGGATTGGTGGCAAAAAAGATTCTTGGTGGTAAGAGCCAGTGACAGACTTGCTCCTCCACTTCCCCCACTAAGCCACATCTGTATTGTCAAGCATGTGGCAGCCTTTCAACTTTTCCATCCCTTGATACATTGAAAGTTAAGCAGGTCTGAGAAAGAGAAGGGGTAAACTGTCTTTTATGTGTGTGAGATAAGTTGGAAAGTGAGAACGAGGGAGGAGTTACACATGATGGCAAGCCTGACTTTCCTCCTCCTCCTCTGTAACAGGAAATAAAGCATAACCCTGAGCTTGGAGCTGTTCCATTGGCAATTTCACTAGGGGAATGGCACTTTTGTGATTGAGGAGAGGAGGGAGACTTGTTGCCAAGTTCCTATTCCTGCTGCACTCCTGCGCTTCAGCCCCCATACCATTAATAAGGATCTCTTGGTGCCCATAATTTGAGGAATTCAGTGGGCTGCACTGTGAAGGGAAGCTAGGGAAGTGTCATTCCATAAGCTTTTGTGGTAATTTTGATCCATCCTCTTGTTTTTATGTCATTCTAAATGTTTTTCCACTCCAACTGGACACCATTTGCTGCTGCTGGCAGAGACTGGGAAATGGTATAATGTGAAGACACAAGCACACAGGATACAACATACTACTATGGGAGGGAAAACAGAAAACACTCCGGGGGGGGGGGCGGGATGTGCATTCTGCTCTGAGGTACGATGATTTCCCTAAGCAAGTCTGTACCTCAGTTGAGAATTAACCCCAGGCCTTCCAATTTCACCCCCAACAAATGTGAATCATATAGTCCAACTGCATGCTTATATTAGCTGCGGCATTTGCAGCAGCATGAATTTAAGTTAGATTATTAAGAATTAGACTAATGTGGTTATACAGATCTTTAGTGGAAACCCCTTTTTCATTTTTCAGTTGAAATTTGGATGACTCAGATTGAAAACTGCTGAGTAATTCAGACACAATTTGTAAATGGTTCATGAAGCTGTTACTGGAAGGTATCAGAAGGCATCTTCCAGACCAGAGCTTCCTGCCTCTTTCTGGTCAGTCTAGTTTCAGTGGTCAGCCTAAGCCAACGAGAGAGTGGGAGGTTTAACAGATCTTTTTTATTCTTATTTTCTAAATGGCCCTGAGCATAATTTTCAAAATTAGTTTGAGCAGAAATTATTTGCACACATACTTGAGAGTAAGAGCCATAGAATTCAGTGGGATGTATTTCCAAGTAAGCATGCATAGAGTAGAGTAGTGGTTAAATACAGTTTTCCTCATTCAGCAATATACCGGTAATGGTTTTTCCCAAGTCCATAACATAAGAATTGCCTGGTTGGACCAGGCTAAAACGTCATCCAGACAAATAGTCTCTCTTGACAATATTCAGCCACCTGTCTCTGAAGGATCACAGGAGCAGGGCCTTGCATCTTGTTTCTGCCGTAGCATCTGGGAACCAGAAGCAGATTGCCTCTGAACAGGGAAACTGCGTTGTTCGTGCAGTCCCTGATTTTAACCAAATTAGCAGAAGGCTTGGGTGGTGGGGAGAGTGAGAGAGAAAATCTGACTGAGCTGCTTTGTGAGTTGCAACTATATGTTAGGCAATTTCATGAGTTTTTAGCTCGTTTACACATGACGAACTTGCTCTTTGATTATCAAACTAAGCGCAGATCTACAAGTTCCTGGCTCCGGGGAACAGGCAATTTCAATAGAAAAGATAACAGCAGCATCTCATAATAGGGAGAAAAGGAGGAAAAGTAGAAAACAAACAGGAGGCAGTGTTGTTTGGCAGGTGGTGTGATAAGGCAATAGCCCTCCTAGATGTGTATAAATATATTTCTCAGCCTCCGTTTATCTGAAACAATTAATTGCTTGCATCCCCTTTCTCACTGTGTGTCCACATGAACAGTATGCCAAGATCTCACATCTATCCAAACATATGACTAATCTCTTATTTTTCACTTTTCCCAATCTCTGACCCTGTCTTCCCCTCCCTGCCAGCAGCATACAGTCTCTTCCAGCCATTGGCCCTGAGCGTGTGGGCTGTCTTCCAGTGAAACTGGAACAATCTTACTTGCAGAGGTAGAAGTGCTGAATATTTTATTACTCACCTTTCAGTGATATCCTTTTCAGCCGCTGAGCCAATGAAAGGAAGAGAAGGGGTGGGATCAGAGGGGGCTTGGAGAGAGGCAAGAGCTGCAATTTAGCATATATAATTGGTGTGTGTATAAAGAGGCACCCATGGCAGCAGCTATGCTAGCCAAGTGAGATAGCAGCAGGACAAGGCAGCAATAACCTCCAAAGCCAAGTTTCCTGCTTTTTCATTGGGTAACTGAAATGTCCAGACTGGGTACTGAAGATAGCAGCACTGCTTCAGCACCATCATGGTCTTCTTATACTTGGATTATAGGTAACTTCCCCATGGCTGCCAGTACTAAGTAGCATACCGTTTCCTGAACACAATAAACAAAGAGCCCTGCTGTGTTCTGAGGATGCCCTTCCCAGCTGATCTCTCTTTCTCTCTCTGAATTCTCCATCTTCCTTCTTGACTTCTTCGTTGGTAATCTGGTGGAAAAACATTGAGCCAGCAAATTCACTCCAGTTCCTCCTTTTTCCTGATCAACAAGACACTTCATTGGATCCTGAAATACCGTCTGTAAATGTGAAGGGCACTTCTGGATTTCTACTGATTTTTTTCTTGCCCATACTGAATCTACTCCCCCCCCCCCAGAGCTGCATTTCAGGAAGCATAGTAAGCTGTGGTAGGAAGGGGGAGACAGAGAAGTATTGGCCTGGGCTATTTCAATACCAGGGTGGTTTTAATCGTCTGGTTGCAGATGCAGCTGTGTGTGAAATAACCCTTGCAATAGAGGTTCCAAATAGCCCAGGTAACCTGCCTTATGTACATCTGGGGTTTCTCTTTCATACCTGATGTGTATTTAATCCCCTCCCTCACTGGGCAAAAATGTATGGTCGCTTTAGCCTCCTTTATTCCCTGTTTCAGCCAGGATCGAACGCACATTAGGCAAAACACATGCGTTCAATCCTGGCTGAAACAGGGAATAAAGGAGGCTAAAGCGACCATGCGTTTTCGCCAACTGTGTTCTAATATGGCTCTCAGGATTCTACACCCACCCCGTTTAAAAATTTTTTTCCATTTTGAGGAGCATGGATAACACTGCAGAGAAGTAACCGTTTTTTAAAACGTAACCCCACACAAACATATTTGCAGAAATATCGCAAATGAACTCCTTCCCTCCCCCATCTAAATGGCAGGCTGAGCTGTGGGTAATTCTCTTCTGTTTTTTTAAAGAAAGCTCAACAAGCATGAGTAACATTGGATAGGAATAACACAATACCTTTAACAACCCTTTTAAAAAATCTTATATTCGCAGAGCCTCTGTCTATCCCCTCTTGCTGTCTAAAAGGCAGGAAATTCTTTTCTGTTATACTAATTCCTGCAAGGGGCTAGTTCCTTGCAATTATGTGGTTTCTCATTCAAGCACAAGAAACTGCTTGTGCCAATAGCATCCTTCTCAGGAAACACCGTTTTTAACAGGTTTAAAATAAAGCAGATGTGTGTGTGTAGGGAACAGGCTGTTAATGGTCTGTGCACAAGTAGAATACAACATCATATGGAAACATGAAAAAAACTGCACCAGTCAGGAATCTGAAATGTGGGAAATCCTTGGTATGAATGCAGCCCTGAACTCATAGTGCTTAGAATCTAATTGAACATTGTTTTACCTTTCCTACTGAGACAGAGTAAGCATTCCAAGAGTCATAGCATATGAGACTATGGATCCAAGTATACATTCCATCAAAAATTTAGAAGCTTAATGTTTCTGTTGTGCATATTCCCTAAATTATAAAGAAGAAGAAGAGTTGGTTTTTATATGCCAACTATCTCTACCACTTAAGGGAGACTCAAACCTGCACACAATCACCTTCCCTTCCCCACAACAGACACCCTGTGAAGTAGGTGGGGCTGAGAGAGCTCTAACAGAGCTGTAACTTGCCCAAGGTCACCCAGCTGGCTTCATGTGTAGGAGTGGAGAATCAAACCCGGTTCTCCAGATCAGGCTCCACCGTTCCAAACCACTGCTCTTAACCACTACACCACGCTGGCTCCCAGTGTGGTTTAGTGGTTAGAGTCTCCATCTAGGATTTGGTAGATCCAGAGTTGAATCTCCTCTCCACCATCTCATAACCCCTCCTGTACCTAGGCTCTTTGTGAGATGTATTCATCTTCCTGCCTTTATCGACCACTTTTTCCTGAAGCCAGGCGTCTCCTTACTTTACCTATCCTGAATCTCAAACCAGCCAGCCAATCTACACAACACTCCTTTCTCTCAAACGATGCTGTGCCAATGTTCTCTCTGTGGTTTTCTCTGCAACTGTTCTCCCACTCTTCAGATCTCTGCCTCACATTCTACTTTATCAATTTCTTATGACTTGCTCTTGTAAACTGCCTGACGTGTCCTGCCTTTAGGCACGCTGCCCCCAACTTCCGTTTCTCCTGGAGCTTCCAGTCCTCCATCTGTTCGGTTTGCCATCACAGCTTTCTTGATTCTAAATTGCCTGAGGATTTTTCTGAGAACTGATTTTTCATTTCACAAAGCTAGAATGTCCTGAACACTCTAAGGCTTAGAACTTCCTACAGATGATAGAATGTTTGTGAATTCTAGGGTATTACATCAGTTTAGCCAATCTGTCCATTTTTAATTTATTTTTTGGTCATCACTGCCACTGTGCAATATCTCAACACATTATAATCCCTAGCAGAATAAGTACACTGGGACTGGAAGCATATACAAGTAAGCTGTAATAGAGTAAAAAGTGGAGGACTGAAAATGCCATTTCTCATTCAATTGGTCCTGATACCTGCGCTGGCTTTTCCTCCTCTCCTGCCTTCCATTATAGCTTATTGTGTTTTCCCTTTGTTTCCTGCTGTCATCTCCATTATCTTCGCTCCTCACCAGGAGTTTAGACTTTTCAGTTGGGGGCGGGGCTGAACCTAATCCAGGCCCATATTTAGTAATCAGTATTAAATTATTTCAATATATTATTTATATTTCCAAAAACCACATGCCATCAACAATTCATTATGTTGCTTTAAAAGTATAATAGTATTCACTCATTGTAGTCTGAATCTCAGTCAAAGAAAGAGGACTCTGTAAGAGGAGAGGAAAGATGTCATGAATTCCTTCACTGAGACAATTTGGGTAAATATTTCGTGTATGAAAGGAAATACTTCTTCTCCCTCTCTCTTTTCCTCACAACTTAGGCTGAGTGTGTTACTGGCCCGAGGTAACATAGTGTGTTTCACGGCTAAGTGGGGATTTGAACTCTGGTCTCCCCAGTCTTAGACCAACACTCTGACAACTACATCACTTGCATACTGGACACTCAGTATGAATTTCCAAATGCATTTCAGAATTCACAGTAAATACTGGCTTCTCAGATACCCTGAACTGAAAATATGGGAGCATTTGTTTGGCTGAAGTAGGGTGCAGGACAGCAGAATCACCTCACTTTCCATGTTCGAGGAACCAGCTTTATCTTCTCTCCCCCACATACAGACGCACAGAGAGAAGCTTTATCTTCTCTTCCCCCCCCCCCACACACACAAAGGCTGAAGAGAAAAATATTCCCATCTCTTCCATTTCTTTTTCTCTAAAGTTTCAAGTCCCAGGATACCGAAATCACCTTAACATTCAGCATTTGAGCTACATGCCTCCTGCCCCCCCCACCCCAAACACACATGGCAAAAGACAGAAATACTCCCATCTCCTAGTTTCATTTCCACTACAGTTGCAAATCCCAGGGTACTAACATCACCTTAACTTCTAGTATGTTGTCTGTTTCAGTGATGCACAGGTTGAGAATAGGGGCTTTAGGCAGAAATTCCAAAGTTCCCTAGGAAAAAATAAAGTAAGAGGAAAAAAATAAAGTAAGACAGTGGAGGGATGCTCCTGTGCGGCAAATAAATGTCCCACATGCCCAGAAGAAAGAGAAGTGGAGTTGGCAGCCTTTGTGCAAGTGGAGAGGATGAGACAGCACAGTTTTGGCTGGTGGAGCGGCAATAGTTACAGGAAGCAACACAAAAAAAATTCAAAGACATAAGGTCCTGTGAGCACTTGTCCCCGTGGTAATCCCACAAACAGCATCCACAGACAAGGAGTCCAAAAGAGAGCTGATTTATTGGAAAACATACAGGTATGCAGAGCTTACAGGTACATTGGCACGAATGGGAATTGGGAGCACAGTGCAGGGCCTATATGGGAAAGTACTAGTCATAACGGGTCATGGCGGCCCCCCCTCTACCGAGGAGCCGTTCCCACGGGAGATAGCGCTGGAACAGGAATTCAGCAGTTAGCAAGTCCGACCTTGAGAGGCACCTGGAGGAATCGAAACTAAAACATTCACAGTCTGACAGGCTGCTGAGAGCAGTGGAAAGCAGTCCTGACAGGTCCAGGAATTGAGGGTGATTCCAGGATGAGAACCTGTGGATTTCCTGGCTCTTACTGAGTTGCGGGGGGGGGGGGGGAGAATGGGCTTCCCAGAATGGCGACAGAAAAGCAGATTGCATCCAGGCAGGATGGACCAAAGGGCTGGCAGGGTGGAAGCTTCCCCTCTGCCTGGAGCAGGCTGGCTGGCTAGGAGACATTCAGGGAAGGTCAGCAAAAAGTAATCAGCTCACTGGGCTGCTTGATAGTAATTAGATTTTGCATTCAGGAAGACTGGCATTTGCTGATGAAATTACCATAATAGACCAAGGTGGGTGACTGGCTTTGCAAGCCCCTGTGGCAATAGTAGGCGTGCAGATGTCCCATCAGCGAATCAGCCTCCTGCCCAAGTTTTTGGCCACTCATTAGGCTGAAGAAAGCCTTGACCTCACACTGGCGTGTCACTCTCCCTCATATACAACCTACTGTGAGCAGACAGGCGGCCTCAGATCCCTGAATCAAAAAGCTCCCATAGATGGGCATGCAATTAGGCTGAGGTACAAGAGCCCAAATGAATTGAGTAGATCGTTTCTTAATGAATCCGCTTGCATCTCTCTTAAATTATGTCACCGTGATACATGAATAGACAGAGAACAGAAAAGCACAGTCTGCTCTTTTGTTCACAGCTTCGGACTTTCCTTTTGAACCGTGTATTGATTGCCCCAGGTGGAGATGTGCGATCAGCTGGGTGAGGTGTCACTGAAATAGGAGAGCATTGAAGTGAACCATGTCTTAAGTCCACAGACACCTTTGTTTGAGGCCCAGAAAGCTCAGCCCTGGAGCATGAGGCAAGGAAAGGATAATCAGCAAGGCTTCACTGTTAGGCTGCAGCTATTTCTGTCTTTTAATTATATCGGACGATAGCATAGTATGTGCTAAATGGACTGGAACAGAGAGAGGAAGCATCGTGTGTGGAAAATTGGGTTAAATTCTGCTGAGTTTCTTAAGTTCTTGCTCAAGTTAACAAGCAGAGGGCCATAACATTTGTAGTTTAGGAACAGGACACTCTTGGGGATTTAGGCTATTGATTCCAACTTGTACCTTTCTGAGTCGCTTGCCCCTAACCTAGCCTGTGTTCTTTTACTTACATACCTCTTATCACGTATGACTTAGTGCCCACAAATTGATTGTTATATGGCATGTGTTTGATGGAATTGCTTTGATTTATGCTGTTTGTATATCTTGCAGTGCAAGCCTGTGCGGAGTGACTTCCATCTGCGCCTGTTGATTTACCATTAGTGTTGATCTGTATCAGGCTTCGCTGTTGGTTATGATGAACTTCTGACATGGAAACCTGCAGGGGAACTGACAGGACAGCCTAGGGAATGGTGTGTGGTGCTATCCTCATGTGCCACTCTGGTTGGCACAAGCCCTGTCCACATGTTACAGTGAATGCACATATATCTCGCGTGTACGTGTGTACATCTGTTTTTAAGAAAGAGCCCACATGCTTTCACTTTACATATGAAACTTGCGACCAGTATGTGGACAAATGGGCAGTTTCAGCCACATGTTTAACTGTATCAGTATTGACTATAACAATGCACATATAAAGAAATGTCAAGTGCACAATGTACACAGATTTTATGTGTGTTCCCGGTAACTTGTGAACAGGGATACAGTGTCCCACAGGAGTAGAAGCAGGGGAGGCAGGGGGAGGGGGAGAGGAAAGAGCTACTGCTCAGTTCCTTCCCCTTCAGTGTTGATAGACCCTTTCTCTAGATAAATACAAATACGGAATTTCTGCTTCATATATTATGTATCAACCTAACATTTTAGCTATCTTCCTGAAAAGGTAGATGAATCTTGGTTGCCTTAGTTTTTACACATGCCAGTACATCCTAACAATGTTGTGGGAAGAAGCATTGTCATTCACCACAGTGATTACTAGAGCACAGTGGGAAACACCCACACTGACTCAGTTCCTATATCACTATGATTTATTAGGAATCACATACACTGCTTTAGTCTTCATATGGCGGTAGGAGTTTCACCTCCAGTAAACACCACCCTTTGTCATTTCCTCACTTACCTGGTAATTGTTTGTTCAGATGCTCAGGTTTCTGCTGGGAAGGTTATCTATCTAATTTTCCTGTTGATTGGAATGTAAGTAAGTGAGGAAATGTATTCTGTAAGCTGGAGCTGCCAATGAAATATAAGTGATGTCCACGTTTTAGTGTAATATTGAAAGCAGAGTCATAATTCCCAATAGTAGGCTCACAAAACTGTCTGTATGGCTATCACAACTAAATTGTAGTTGGCATGAGCCACTCAAAGCTTTGTATTTTAAAGCCCTGAATTTCAGTAACAGAGAAATAATTAAGCATAAGTGTCCCAGTATGACCAAAAAGCTGGATAATGCTGTTTATTTTTATTGTATTATCAGTTAAAAGGTTGAAAGCAAATTGAATACATCAAAGCAAGTGGTGTAGTTGCTTGAGTGTTTAATTTGGATTGAGGAGATCTCAGTTCAAATGCTCACTTAACCATTAAGCTCATTGACGAACCTTCTCACACGGTTCTTGTGAGGGTAAATATGGGGCAATCTTTACACCAGGGGTGGGGAACCTTTTTCCTGCCAAGGGCCATTTGCACATTTATAACATCATTCGGGGGCCATACCAGGTGTAGATCTCCCGGGGGGGGGAGGCTAGGGTTGCCAGGTCTCTGGCCACCACCTGGAGGTTGGCAACCCCAGGGGAGACCACGCAGAGAAGGCCTGGAGGGCGCCCCCGCTCCCCCCCCCGGCAGGAGGGCAGCCAGTGGTGGGCCTGAGCAAATGAGGTGCCAGGGGGGCGCAGCCCGCAGTCGATCGGCAAGGGAGGAAGGAAGGAAAACAGAAAGAGGAAAAGGGAGAGAGGGAGAAAGAAATTGAAAGAGGGGGAGAAAGAAAAGGATGGAGGGAGACAGAAAGAGAGGGAGAGAGAAAAGCCTTCCCCCCACACACACACCCGCCAGCCAGCCAGCCAGCCAGCCAGCCAGCCAGCCAGCCCTGCACGACCGGCCCCAGGTTCAATGCCCTCCTCCCCCCCAGAGTCCACAAAAGCCCCCCCGAAGCCCGATCGGCTCCTGCGCGCGTGCTCTGCTGCCGGGAG
Source organism: Euleptes europaea (assembly GCF_029931775.1). Taxonomy (NCBI): domain Eukaryota; kingdom Metazoa; phylum Chordata; class Lepidosauria; order Squamata; family Sphaerodactylidae; genus Euleptes; species Euleptes europaea. The sequence continues at coordinate 37,758,895 of NC_079316.1, forward strand.
CCATAGGCCTCTTTCCCCCCATCCCTCTCGCTGCTAAACAGACAAGCAGCTAAACAGACAAGCAGCGAGAGGGGCTTACAGTGTGCCCTGGTGTTCCTGCACGCCGAGGCTATAGGGGGCAGCCTTGGGGTAAGCGTTCCTCCTCTCGCCGACCAACAGCCGTCAGTCAGCAAGAGGAGGTCCAATGGGCGCCACAGTGCAAGCCGCGGCCCCAGGAACACCCTCGGGGAGGGTTGCCCTGTGCCGAGCCTCCGCGGCAGGGCCCCGGAGCTCCCAAGGGCCACAAAAAATGTCCTCGGGGGCCACATACGGCCCCTGGGCCGGAGGTTCCCCATCCCTGCTTTACACTGATCTTGCAAGGAGAGTAAGAGATGTTTATGATACTTTATTTGACATTTCTCATTTCAACAAATATTCATCACAGTGTGTTTTCCAAATTGGAGGTGACTCGACATTTTGGTGCCCGAGATAGCAACAATAGCCTTCCTGGACTTATATAATAAAATAAGTAGCTTACAATTTGCTACCTTTTAATTATATCCCTAAATCTGTGACTTCAGGTGGTTTGTCTCACCCTTCTTAATAGCAGGGATACTCCCATACTAAACAGTATAAGTACATTTGGAGATATTTTTTGTGACTGAGTCTGAGTAGACAGTACATGAAATGCGAGTTGGGTTTGGGTAATCCAGCCTAACTCATGTTTAACGTATTAAAGCGCTCACTTTAAAAACAGTGTGTGTAGCCTAGGGTTGCCAGGTCCCCACTTAGCTTTGGCAGGAGGTTTCTGTTGTGGGGGGGAGGGGGTGCGCGCGCCAACGCGCCACTTCCGGTTGCCACCTGCCGCATGCGGCTGCAAACAGGCGGCCCGCTCGCCCCAGGGAGGGCGAGGGGAGGTTCCCGCTGGTGCGCACAGGCCTGCGCGGGCATGATCACCCGCCAACCCTCAGCTGGTCGGCAGGCAGAGGGGCAATTTACCGGGGGTTTGCCCGCCACCAGCCGGCACCTTGCAACCCTAGTGTAGGCCAACTAAGCTCTCGAGTGTGGCATAGTGGTGGAAGGGCTTCAGCATTCCCTCCCTTCCACCCCACATGCATTTGTGAGGAAAAAAATGTCTGTGGAAGGCTGCAGGCAGGCTGTTTGTCTTATGGCTGGTTCCATGTGTCTGTCTAGGAGACATGGAACTGGCAGTGGGGGAAAAAGTCTGCCCCATGGCCATTTTTTTTCTAGCAAAAGTGAAAGGGGTGGAATGGTGGGAATACTAAAGCCCCTCCTGCTACTGTGCCCTCCCCACACTATTTTTAAGGTGAGCGCTAGGTCACAGGTTAAACGTAAGTTGGGCTGGGGTTCTCCCACATCAGTGTCCAGGTGCTGTTTGATGCCTTCATTCATGCATCTCATAAGAAGGCCCTTGTTGCCTGCGTCAAACAATGTGGGATATATATACAGATGACACAATGGAGGTCATTTGAAGGGTTTCTGTGTGGCTCAATCTAGAAGCAAACAAATGTATCAAAACGTACACTGACTTTAGGAACTATTGAGCAAATGTTCATGGAGTTGGTTGAAGTTGGCTAAAGTTCATGACTACCTAATTTAGTTGACAAGCCAAACATGGATAAATGTATTTTGTACCTAATTAAGCTTTGCATGTTAGACTTTTTTGTTTAGTTCAACCACAGCTGCTTTGTTTTTACTATCCACTTGCACTTTGTGTATTGTCACAACATCAGAAGGTGTGTCGTTGTTCATTCTATCACCTTTCTTGTTGAGCAGTTCAGCTCTTTCTCAGAATGTATGCATGAATAACGCTTTCTGTAGTTTTACCAGCAATGCAATGTAATCATTATACCAGCCAAACAATTTAAAATGTTTTTGTCCTCTTCCTTCTGGTCTTCTAGTCTGCAAAATTATGTACATCTGCCCATTTACGAGCAGTTTCCACAATAATAATTTCTTGATTTATTATCATCTTATTTTAGAATTTTAGCAGGGTCAGAATGATCGTTTTGCTATGTAGAATGAGAATATTGTCGAAGGCTTTCACGGTCAGAGTTCATTGGTTCTTGTAGGTTATCCGGGCTGTGTAACCGTGGTCTTGGAATTTTCTTTCCTGACGTTTCTCCAGCAACTGTGACAGGCATCTTCAGAGTAGTAACACTGAAGGACAGTGTCAAGTGTGTAGGAAGATATAGTCAGAAAGGGGTTGAGAATGAGAATGTTGGTCAAATTGAGGGCCTTGAGGTAGAGAGGTTATCACAGGACCTTCTTGCTGCTTTTGACAGACACGTGGGTTAAAAGAGAATGTCAGCGCAGAAGTTTATGTATTTGATCTTATCACATTTGCGGTTTGCAACCTGTGCAAAGTGAATTAAAACCGTGACCCTGTACTCAGCTGCCAACTCGCGAAGTGGCCCTAAGCAAAACTTATCATGACCCCACTGTGTACATAATGTGTTGATGATAATGCTGCTGGCTTCCCAGGTATTCCCAGGTATTATAAATATTACTGAGATCATGTTTTTTAATCCGTTAGCTGCCTTGGTGGCCCTGATGAGGGCAGAAAGGCAGGGCATAAATTTTGTAAATAAATAAAAATAATATGTGGGAGAAGGGCAGTAGAAACTCTTAAGTGTATAAAGGAAACAATATTTGTTTCAAAGCAGGTGGGATTCAATGCAGTTTTATTGTGTGAGAGAATTTAACAGTAAATTAACTGTAGTTAATTTTCTGTTGTGGCTGCTGGCTCATTAATCGTCTGTTAGGTTAATGGGCCAGAGTGGTAGTCTGATGTTTCCATGCTAATTGTTAGAAGAAAGTCCCCTAATAACTCTTCTCAAGTACTATGAAAGTTGGAGAAGGCGACCCTCCTAGCTCAGGGGAGGGGCAGAAATGCATGTTGGTGAAGGGATAACTAGTTTTTTGAGTGTGGAAGAAATAGAGGACCAGACAAAGACTGCTATGAGCTGATCCAACACCCCCTGATGCTTCAGCTTCTCTCTATGGGAATCTGATGTAAAGTGACAGATGTGCTCTATTTGTATATCTGAAAATAAAACAAATATTACAAAAGATCATAAGGCTGTGGTGCATTCTCATCCAAAGGGAATCAACCATTCAAGGTCACACAGCTCATAAAAATGGGGAGCAAATAACAGTATATTCACTGGAAAAAAAACGTACCTTCTCCTGGAAATCTTACCCAAGAACATTATGCTCCTATCCTATTCAAAAACAAAATGCTATTGTCTCTTCCTGTTTTCTTTGATAACTTGCAAAATTTTGCTGAAATGCAGTTTTATCAGAAGGTAGCTGTCTATGGTTTTTGTCTCTATATTACAAAATTTGTTCTGTTTACTCTAGATACACTTTGTACTCCTCTTCAGCAGGCAAGGGAAATTAAGACTTCAGAAGTGGTTTATTACACTGCCTGAGAAAGAAAAGAAAAAGATCACCCGAGAAATTGTGCAGATTATTCTGGCTCGCAATCCCAAAATGAGCAGTTTTGTGGACTGGAAAGACCTCAAGCTTGTTTACAAAAGGTGTGAGTAGTTTTATAAGTCAGCTTTTCCCACAAATTGTATCCATTCCAGTGAGGTTTCTGAGGAGTGGTATGAAGTGAAAAAGATTATACACTTGTAAAAGAGTGTCTCTGTGTTAAACCCTGTAAATACAAATCAGCTTGATTATAAATTAGACTAGATTTGTCAGCTTTGGCTGGCTGAACTGCTAATCAAGATGAAATCAGCTCCATTCAGCAATTACAAAATGGTGTCAGGAGTTACAGCCATTGTATTGAATGAAGTCTGTGCCTGCTAAATCTTGCTTATTTAAAGGCAGCTTGTGATGAGAATCAAATATTAGCTAGTTGTTCAAAAATTAGCTGGGCACACATCAACTGTTTTGAAGTATTTAGAGTACCATCCAAAGAAAGTGAAGTGTACTGGAGTCTCTTTTAAAAAGAAAATTAAACTCAAAATTTAAATTAAAAATGCCATTAAGTACTTCGGTTCCTTTGATTGCTATAGTGGTTCTCTGGTTTGCACCTAGTGGATTTCTTCTTTTAGTAGCCTGGATGCTTTCACAATTTTTGTTAGTTGGAATGAAAGCACTGAAATGTTAAACATTCTGAAGCCAGCTTTCTGATGAATATGGCTGAAGGAATAGTGAGAAGATATCCAACAAAGATCAGGTACAGACAATAGTTTTTTGAAGGCTTGAAAGTTGTGTGATGAAACAATAATTGTTCATTAATTCATTTTTCTTGTGCCGCTCCCAAAACCTTTTTTATTAGAGCCTATGGTGGGACCATGTTTATTGAAATAATCTGTCTTATTACATTTTTATCTCCCCACCGCCTCCAAGTAACTCAGACTAGCATACACAGTTCTCTTTTTTTCCGTTTTAGCCTCAAAACAACATTGTGAAGTACTTATTATTTAAAACATTCATTGGCCTACTTTCAACCTTATAGGAACTCAAGACCACTTTATAGAAACTCAAGGCAGGTTTGGTTGAGAGTGACTGACCTGAGGTCACCCTGTGAATTTACAAGGGAATTTGAATCCAGATTTCTTTATCCCTAGTATGCCACATTCCTTCTCAGTGTAGTTATGTTGTGGCTTCATCAAGTTTCTGAAAAGCTATTGTCTGTATCTCCTCTTAAAGTTACATAGATTTAGAAAAAAATCACCTTTTGTAAAAAAAACTCATAATGAGAGGAGAAAAAACATCTGCAAGAAAGATTTATGCAGAGATCAAGTTAGCTTTTATTTTTGCCATGCTCATTATTTCTGATTATTGCACTGAATTCTCCATCGACTTTTGTGTATCTGAGATGACCGTACAGTAGCGCACGTCTATAAAAGTCAGGGGTACTAATGAGGGACTCTTCTAGACACTTTAAGATTAAGTATCTCATCATATATCAACCCACTGAAACAAACTCATTTTGAGATAACTGGTCATACAGTTAAAAACTTGAACTACAGCCTTAATGTAATCTTGATAACAATATTTTTTCATGTTCTAAAAAATGTAGGTATGCTAGTTTATATTTCTGCTGTGGAACTGAAGACCAGGATAATGAGCTTCTGACCCTAGAAGTTGTCCATCGTTATGTAGAGTTGTTGGACAGATATTTTGGCAATGTGAGTAGAGTATTATTATTATTTTTACCAAATTGTTGTTGTTCCTATCTACAGAACTGACTTGAGGTACGTTATGAGAATTTTTTTTAAAAAAAAGGCAAGTTAGAGCCAAGGATAATTTGTTGGCTGTTTTCTGCATGACATTCTGTTTCAGCTTTAAAACGAAAAACCTCTTTGACTGAACTTTGACAAGTTAATGGGGAAAAATAATTTGTGTGGAGCTGAGGGGATAGTAGCCAGGCTGGTGGTCTGATATCACCTGTGCTGCTGTCATTATGCCAAGCCTTTTCTATGGCCTGGAAAGATTTGGGGAACCCTCACTATCAGTAGGCCCCGTATTTCCTTGTCACCTCTGATATTGGTTCCCTGGCCAATATCTATATACTTTATATACATTGTCAGCATGTAAGACTAAGAGGACATGATTTATCTGTTTAAAAATGCCATTTGAGAAGGTATTTTGTTATACCCAGCTGTCATGTTAAATTGAAAGAAAGGCATTTTTTCTGAGGTATGTGTATGTGACTTTTACAGATTCCCTCTCACACTGCAGACCTCCATGTCATGTCCAGTGCTGTTCAGGTCAGGCTTAAGGAGCCTTCCTTCAATGAAGTGGAAGGGTAGGGGTAGGATCTACCCCAATGTTTCTAAGTTTAATAATCAATAAAATACAATTTGTTGCTGTTTGTTGTGGGAGCAAATCACTATTCAGAGCTGGAAAAAAGGAGGTTAGGAATATGCATGCCATTTGGGGTAGTACCCAATATTCTGACTTTTTAGGGGGGGAAATGGAAATATATGGTGTAAGGAGAGGGAATTTACTTCCTGGTGTACATGAGATATCTTTGTATTTAAGCAGTTCTCAGTATGGTTGTACTTAAGCAGCAGAATCTCTTAACCTTGAGTGGGGACAGCAGTTTAAAAGTATTTTGGAGCATCAGAGGGTTTCTTTAATGGCTGACCCAAGCCTCCCCCCCTTTGCTTTTTAGCTGTAAGAGTGGTCTGTTTCACTAGGCAGGGCAAAACACACATCCTTAAGGTGTGAGACTTTAGATGGCTGTAGTACGCAATGGTGAGACCATCCATACTTAATGGCCCATCTCGGAAATCCCCCCCCCAGTTTAAAACTTCTAGTTCACACTGCCCAGAAGACCTCTGTAGCCCACCCTCTGTTTCTGCATACAACCCCAAAAGGGCTGAGGGCAAGACCCTCATCATTCTGAGGAAAAATCCATTGATTCCCTACCTTCTTGTGGAGAACATTTACATACATCCTTCTGCTTTCTGAAGATAGCCCTTTGCCTTCCAACTGTTTTCCTAAAATACAGCTCCTGTGGCAATTCCCAGTGCTTTTACCTCCTCCAAAATGTCTGGGGTTCCTGCAGAGTGTTACCATGTTTGGGCAGAAGTAATTTCCACTTTTTTATGGAGGAACTGGATCCTACATCCTGACATTCATCTCGGAACTCAGAGAGATTTTGTATCCTCACTGTTTCCCTATATGACATTTAGCTCTGAACATTCTCCTCACCAAAACATCATAGATACCAGCAGGAATTTGTTTTGGGATGGAATTATGTATTTAAAATTTCGGAGCTTGCGGCCAAAGGTACGTGAAGTAAACTCAACAGAGTGAGACAAGAAGTTTTTTTTAAACCGCAAGAGCACAGTTTATTTGGTACAGCAGAATAACTGAAGTAATTATGACATTTATAAACTACATTCCAGAAACCTCTTTCCTGGCAAACTGAACACAACTTTGTTTCACAGTCTGCATAGTTTCAAAACCAGCCCAGCAAACCTTGCTATAACATAGTAACAAGTTTACTACTTTTCACTGTTCCTGGCCAGCATAGGGAGAGTTAATGAATAATTTTTACTCCCTGAACTGGGGATTGTCCCACTCCTTTGGGTTAAGCAACACAATACGATTTCTAGCAGGTTGTGTCTGGATGCTTTTGACCCAACTCACTTGCCACACAGCAGCTGCAGGGAACTGCATTTTAAAAGCCCCAGGGGCCTGATTCTGCTTGGAACTGTGACACAGGGGCTCCTCCTACCCTACAGTGGTTCCAAGCAGAAAAGGATCCCTGTGGGAAAATGCAGTTTCCCACAGCTGCTGTGTGGTTGCGGGGAAACTTAGTTGGCTCTTGGAAACCTAGACCTAACTCGCTGGAAATCGTATTATGTAGCCTGACCCTCAGTCTAAATTCTAACTGCCCATTCTCAACTGTTGCTAAGTGTTGTTTCTAACTATCATTGCTTTTCAGTGCTCTGGCATTATCGGTTCTTTAGAGATTGGCCCATGTATGTTATTTGGAGCTGAACAAGTCAATATTATATTTCTGAACAGTTTTGATCTTGTCATATGCGGATCCTTAAATCCATAGATCAGGGCCATGTATAGAGAAGGGCATGAGAAGACAATGAGTAGGCTGGTTTGCGAGTGGGCAAGACAGTGGAGAGGTAACATAGCTAGGTGAGCCCAGAATCAGGAAGAGGAGGTGGGGGGAGGGGAAAGAAACAATGAAGGCAAAAGGGGGTAAAAGTACCTGAAGGGGAGAGATGTGAGAGAAGGCAGTGGAAGGAAAATGGGATTCCTCCCCCACAGGACCCCCACATAGCATATGTTTAATTCTGAGCCTGGATCACAAAAGTGTGGATCAAAAAGCCCACACATTGGGGCCAGGAACAGGCAATGGTTATTTTTCTGCAAACCTGGGGGAAACAGGTTTGTTTTAAAATGTTTAAAGAAGGGCTGGGGGGTTACAAGAACCCCCAAACTGGTGAAAGCACTGTTTGCATTTGCACCGGCAACATAAAGGACTTTGATGGTTGTGGGCACTGGCAAATGTGAAGTACGAGCAGAGAAGAATCCAGATGGGCAAGCAGAAGGATGGGTAGGCACAGCCAAACTGAGAGGGAGATGGTAGATGGTGGTTCTGAGCCACCACAAGCCAGAAAAAAAGCTGTCAGGCAACAGAGTGGTTTCATCCAGACAGAGGAAGTGGCAGCACTGCTCTTTCTTTCCTTTCCTAGTCACCACTCCCTCTAGGGAGAGAAAGCAGCAGCAGCCAGGAAGCTGTTCTGCACTGGAGAAAAGGCAGGCAAGTGGCAGTGACAGAAGCTGGGGAAAGTGTTGCTGCTACTGCTTTTCCCTTTCTTCCTCTACCATCGAGGGAGGAAGTGGGCCAGCAGTAGAAAGGAGGAGGCTTTCCTCTACCTCTTGAGTTTCTTGTGGGTTCCCACTTGTGTACCCCTTTTATCCATCACACAGTGTCATAGTAAACCACTGTTTTGTCTCAACCATGTTTCTTCATGGGTTGGCATTCATACCAAGAGCTGCTGGGCTGGAGAGGTCAGAGTACTGGACTTAATGGTAAGAGACCTCCGTTCTCATTACCACTTAGCCTCAAACCTTTCTGAGTGACCTTGGGCCAGTCAACTTACCTAGCCAGTCAGTCTAACCTATATCACAGGGCTATTCTGACAAGAAAGTTGTGAGGAGAGAAGCTCTGTATGGTCTCCTGGTTTCTTCGGAGAAGGGTGGGATAAAATCAGAGACATACAAATCCCCCACCCACATTCCCTCCCATGTGAGTATTCTAACCAGTAGGAGAGTGGCTGTTGTCTGTGACTCATACGATACATTTTGAAGGGATAAGGCAGAAGCGTTGGGCATCTTTAGAATTATCTTCTTCAAGGAATATCCCTCTCTTGTTCAGTGAATGCTTGTTTATCTCTCCTGTTGTTTGGTAATTCAGTATGCTGCATCATGCATATGTGTTGCTTTTTTAAAATATTCTTTTATTAACAGGGATGGAGATAAACCAATATGTGTGTACAGCTGCAAAATTAACTCACTGGGTATTAAGAAAATAAAAGGATCTTGGAATGTTCTTAGAATCTTAACATATTTTCAGACTGAAATCTTTTTTGCATTTCCTTTATTCGTGGTCTGCCACAAGGGTGCACACAAAGAACAGGGTTTTGTCTTGACAGGCTATCCAAATTGCTTGTGCTCGGTGCCATAAAGGCATGCCTGAATGCACTTTTCTTTAATCCTCACCAGGTGTGCGAACTGGATATTATCTTCAATTTTGAAAAGGCATACTTTATTCTTGATGAGTTTCTAATGGGAGGGGAAATTCAAGAAACTTCTAAAAAATCTGCAGTGAAAGCCATAGAAGATGCAGACATGTTACAAGAGGTAAGGAGAAAGATAATATAAGGGTTGGGTTTTGTTTTTGTTTTTTTACTGCTGGTATGCTGTTCTGTTCAAAATTTACAGTTTTGATCTTGTCATTAAAATAATTAGGAAAATCAAGGCGGCAGAACTAAGGGACAACACAATGTTACAAAAAGAAGTTTTAAGGATATTCAATTTTTAATCTCCCAGTATGAATATTCATGTTATGTCTTGATTTTTTAGCTTTTGATGCCAATTAAGCTACTTTTTTTGTTTTCCAAAGAAACCCCTGCTCTAAGAGAGACTGATATTCTTGCTACCTTGTAGACTGGTCCACTGTATATTTACATCAAAATTAAGTGTGTGCCAGATTGCAAGAAAATTTAAATATTGCAAAGTATAAATAGCTGGCTGGTGGGCAAAAAGACAACTCTAGCTCCATTCCAAATAAACAAGCTGTGGTTGTTGGCAGCGTGCACAACCACAGCTTGTTTGTTGTGTTGGTGTGCTCCTATTATTCTTCCAGTCTTGCTCACAGAGCTCAGTTAAATGCTTTTAGTTTCTTCAAGCTCCAGTTTGCTTTGCTATTTGCTATTTGAAGGTAGAAGCCTTGGCAAAGGAGAGTTTGTCTCCCTTCTTAAGCGAAGGTTCTACATTGGGACCTTTTCCACGCTTACATCTTTTGGCTAGTTTTCCCCTTGGCGAGATCATAAGTCACAGATCTGAGTTGGTTGCTTTCGCTCCTCATTGGAAGGGTTTCCTGCAAAACTTACAGCCTTGGCTCCAAATTGTAGACTTCAATTCATCCACCACCTCTCCAAATTGACAGCTTTTTGGGGGGGAGGCGTTACCACCACCCTTTTCTTTCTTGCTTGCTTGCTTAAAAAATGGCAGTCTGATCTGCAAGGGGGAGGGTTGACTCTTGCAAAAACATTTACAAACACCAACAGCACCTATGGAGATAGGAAAAAAGTAACCTTTCAGCAGAGACATGAGGGAGAGACAGCCAAAACATTTACCCAACCTTTTGAAGGAGACCAAACAGGACCACCCAAAGACTCTTTTTTTTTTTAAATGGAAAGTGCAAATGTACTCTTCAATTATGAGAGGTTTGATGTTAAAAGACATCAGTGAAATAACACTATTAGGAAGTCCAGGGTTGCTATGCAGAGGAAGGCACTGGCAAACCACCTCTGTTAGTCTCTTGCCATGAAAACCCCAAAAAGGGGTCGCCATAAGTCGCCTGTGACTTGACGGCACTTTACACACACACAATGGTTTTTAAAAAAAACTAAGCCAGGAATTTTTAGTTTATCACCGCCGAGCAATTTGGAAGAAGGGAGGGGATGGTGGAATGTGGATGCAAGGGATGGGGACGCAGGGTCTTGTCGAACAACGGCATTTGTGGGAAGGGAGTGGGGTGGAGTGTCAGCATGACATAGCAGTGATGCTCAGAAATGGGCAGAACAAAGTAACAGCAGATTAAGAAACTCCACACTAAAAATCAAGTGCAAAAGCCTTGCGCAAAAAGCACATCCAGAAAAAGTGGGGAATCCCTCCACTTTCCCTGAACTCACAGCAAAAACAGGCAGGAAAAATCTGGATACCCAAATAAAGCGCGAAGATTTAAAGGGCCAGACTTTCAGAAAATACTGTGTGTGGAAACAGTCTGGAATTGAGGTTTAGAATTCCAGCTTGTGTGGGGAAACAAAGAGCGAAAACGCATTGTTGTTTATCCTCCTTTAATCCCTGTTTTAGCCAGGATCGAACGCACATTAGGCAAAACGCATGCGTTCAGTCCTGGCTGAATCCTGGCTGAAACAGGGATTAAAGGAGGATAAAGCGACCATGCGTTTTCGCCCAAACTCTTAATTTGTCAAGGTGCCCATATTCAGACATCACAGCTAATTATAACTTGATCCTATCACGTGTCTAATCAAGCTCTGTGTTGAAGAAGGAAGGAGGAGGTGGGAGGAGCCAAGGGAGTGCCCAAGGACAGCCACAGACAGCATTTGTGCATGGCACTGCCAAACCGTTCTATAATTAGAGTTTGTCGTGGTATCTGAATACATCCATAGATATCCTACTTCATGGTTCCCTTTCCAATCAGGACTTAGCATTTTGAGAACTAAGCTTGAACTATTTAGAAAAAATAAATAACCTAGCTGGCAAACAAGGGTGCTCATTGGTTTCTTGCACCATTTGATAGAGTGTTGAGCTCTGTCTTTTAGTGCCTAAAAAGTCCTCAACTACTTTTGCTGACTTGTTTTGCGCAGCAAAGTGCAAGTATAAATTTCTTGCCTGAAAGCTTTAACATTAGAAAAGTGTTCTGGCAGACTTTGTCCACTCACAGTTCTTTCAATAACTCCTGTCTGGGAAAGGACAAGTCCTTTACACGGAGGCCTGCAAGATCATATTTGATTTGCCCCTTAAATTACCTTGGTCATAAACCAAAAATGACCTGCATAAATAAATACTAGGAATGTTCGTGAGCATGTATCCAGAGAAAGCTGGAACGACTCATGATGGCGTGAAGCACATTTTGGAAACTAGCCTTAAGCCTTATGGGAAGTCAGTGTGAATTGAACACATACCACAGTAACCTTCAGGTTAGTGGAGTTTGGATGCTATAAGATTGCTGGAATTTTGGACTGCGACATTGGGGGGAGCCAAAGATTTAGTATAGTTTCATAGTAGTTTTAGTATAAGTATCTGAAAAATTGAAAGCCAGGTTATTCTTGCAATTTGTAAGTCAAAACTATGGGCTTACCCTTTAGTAGGATTACCAGGCCTAGCTAGTGGGAGACCGGGGGAGCAGCCATCAGCAATAATATGACATCACCTGGGAAACCCCAGAAGTGACGCCATGCCTCTATAGGAATGGCTGGAATCTCTGTGGAGGTATCCTGCTGTTACAACTGATCTCCAGCTGATAGAGATCAGTTCACCTGGAGAAAATGGCCACTTCGGCCATTAGACTCTAAGGCATTGAAGTCCCTCCCCAAACCCCGCCCTCCTCAGGCTCCACTCCCAAAACGTCCCGCTGGTGGCAAAGAGGGACTTGGCAACCCTACCAGGAACACACTGTTAGCCTAACCTAACTCACAAGATCTGTTCGTGAGGGTAAAATGGAGGAGAGGAGAAAGATGTTGTAAGCCACTTGGGGTCCATGTTGTGGAGAAAAAACATGGTAGAAGTATCAAAATAAGTTATGAAGTCTGTAAACTAATAGCATGATTTGTTCTTTGTTGCAGACAATGGAAGAATATATGAGCAAACCTGCCTTTTAACTAGAACCCCCTTGGATAGAAAAAGATGCTGCATAGAATGTACATGTAAAAGCTGCTGTTTCTTGGCACCAGATTATTTGAGCAATGCAAAAACCTCATACCCTTGCAAGAGAAGATGAAGGTCAGCCGCAGTAGCACATCTAACAACGGCATGCATGTATTATACTTTATACAGGTTTCTTATAATTAATCTTTTTGGCTATCTAGACTGAACATTTGCCATTAGGGCATTTCTTAGCTACCTGCTTTTTCATTCGAAAAAAAAAATGAAGGATATATTTATATGACTTTTGTGTAAGTTTCTGACAAATTCAGTATAATTTTGTAAAAAAGCCATTTTCAATGTGATCATTTTTCTGGACTAATAATAATGATTTTGCAAAAAACTTGTGTTGTTGGTGATTTCTGATTTTAAGTTGGCTTTGAGGGTAGGTTGGTATTTCATGCACTTAACTGATATGTTTACAACAAGAGCAGTAATACACTATAGTCCTAAAACACACACACACAAGCATTAAGTAAGGTTGAACTGAGTTTTGCACTATGTATTCTGCTAAATCCGTCTAACCGAGTATTTTAACACACATGGTAGAAAATTGAGTTCTGTTCCAAAGAGTTTTGCCTTTGATTTTCTACAGTGATGAGAGAAGTTACCCCTGCTGAGTATCACCTAGTCACTTATTACTTTTGCAACCAAATGAATGGCTGTTTTTATTGTGGCTTCCCAGACAATTGCTTGTGTCTTATGCGCTTCAGCTAGTCTGTCAAAACATTTCATGTTCCTTTCCTAAATGGGCTTTCATTTTGCTGGGCACAAGCACAGTACAACAAGTGAGTAGAACAGGTGAGCTCCAAGTCAATGAAGGCTTTGAGTAGTTTTATTCCAGAGTGGTCTTTTTTATACTTCGTTATACTTAAAGAATTTCTCCTTCTCTTTAAGCATCGTGTGCTGTGCTGAAGTACACTTTGGTTTGGAGGTTCTTTCCCTAAACCCTTCTCTACTCAATTTTCCATTGTGTCATTATCTAATACTGATAATGAGATAAGGGGATGATAATTCCAGTAGCATCAAGAGACATACTGCCTTTTGGGGTCAAACCAGCTGCTACTCTTAAAAAATGTATTGGGGGGGATCTGCAAATGTGGTGTCAAGTTTTTCCAATTGGCGGTTAATCAACAAACTACCAGTTGGATTTTTGGGCTAATTCACACGTGCAGGTTCACTTGTGTATGTGTAAAGTGCCGTCAAGTCGCAGCCGACTTTTGGCGACCCCTTTTGGGGTTTTTCATGGCAAGAGACTAACAGAGGTGGTTTGCCAGTGCCTTCCTCTGCACAGCAACCCTAGTATTCCTTGGTGGTCTCCCATCCAAATATTAACCAGGGCTGACCCTGCTTAGCTTCTGAGATCTGACAAGATCAGGCTAGCCTGGGCCATCCAGGTCAGGGCACAGGTTCACTTACTGACTGTAAAATCAAGATGAATGTTATGTGCAACATTTTATTCCTGCCATTCTCCAAGGAGCTCAGGGCAGTGTACGCTGTTCTCCCTTCCTACATTTTATCCATACAAGAGCAATTAGTCTGAGTAACTGGCCCAAGGTCACCCACTGGGTTTCCGAGTGAACAGAAAATTGAACCTATATCTCTCCAGGCCTAACCCAGAACTAAGCACTACAGCATACTGACTTGTTTGTGTAAGTGACCCCTGTAGGTCATCTACTAGATGTGGAACTTTCATATTGAGACCAGCTCAAACACAATACTTTTCATAGAATCATAGAGTTGGAAGGGACCACCAGGGCCATCAAGTCCAACCCCCTGCACAATGCAGGAAATTCACAACTACCTCCCCGCTCCACACCCCTAGTGACCAGAAGATGGCCAAGATGCCCTCCCTCTCATCATCTTTTGAACCAAGATAGTTCACACAGGTAGTTAAGAATCTGGTGTCTAGTTCCTCTCCTTTCCCCAGTTTTTACATAATGTTCTTTTACCAGATGCAAAAAAAAGTTTACTTTTAGGAATGAATTTAGCAAAAGACTAAGGTTGCAATCTTATGCCTACTTACCTGAGAATAAACCTCATTGAATAAAGTGGGACTTGCTTCTCCGTAAATATGTGTAGGATTGCAGTACAATTCTCCATCATGCAATACCCTAAAATAAATGTAGCTGCAAAACAGGCAGTTTGTGTTCCATAGTGTTGACAAGCCAGGTGACATGCAATCAAAAACTATAGTCTAAAAATCTCAGATAAGAGAAATATTGCAGAGAACAGGTGTGAAAGCCAATTTGATACAGTGAATGGAGACCAAAGAAAGCAAATTCAAATATTTGACTCACTAGGTGGCCTTGGGCTTATTGCTTTCAGCTTCTGTTCTTACTTTAAAGTAGGAATCACAGTAAGTGACCTCCTTGGTTGCTTTTAATCAGTTTATTAGATAAGCTTTGCAAAATGCTTTGCGCACAAATAAAGCAACAGAACATAAGACTCATATGATCTATTACAACATTCTGTTTGCAACAGCAGCCAAAAACGGTATCTTCAGGTAAGCTCACAAGTGGAGCATGACAGACATCCATGATGGCTTGTCCTTAGCATACAGTCCAGAGAAAGAAGTCTTACAGAAGTTCCCCTCTCCAGCTTTCATAGCCAGTAGCTATTGAGAGTCCTATGAAGTTGGCTAATCAATTCCAAGAGCCACCCTAATTAATTCAATTAATGATGCTTTGACTAAAGAAACAACAACCCTCTTTTTGCTCAACCTACTGTTTCATTGGATAACCTGGGTTGTGTTTAGACTTTATTCATCTATCTAGCCTGTTCATAACTTTATAAACCTCCATAATGCTCCTTGGAGGAAATGTGACATGGTATTGCTGGGTCTCTGAAGCTAAGCAGGGTCAGTACTTGGATGGAAGACCACCAAGGAAGGCTTTGCAGAAGATAATAGCAAACTATCTCTGCTTCTCCCTTGTCTTGACAACCCCCTGCTGGGGTCACCATAAAACAGTTGTGACTTGACAGCACTATGCATGTATAATGCTCCTCCTAAGAACTGCTTGTCATGTGGAATCGGGGACACAGTTTCCTGCACAGTTGCATGTTGTGGATATATCAGGGTGGATTCTACCACTCCAGTGAGCAAAGTTTACTTATATATTTATTAAACTTTTCCTTTTGACTCAAGTGTGAAGCCTACCTCCAATCCAAGGAGCCTTCATGTCTACTTAAGTGGCTCTTCCATTGGAGGAAGCAATTTAAGTGAGAACTCCTTAAGCTTGGGGAAGGCTACTTGGAGGATGGTTGGTTCTGCCCCATTGCCTTTGTCTCTCTCCACCCAGGAAATCTACATGCTATCTCTGCATTGAGGCTTTCTGGATCTTTGGGGTGGGGAAATTTTGTACTTTCTGGACAACTTCCCCATACTTTCAGATAATCTAGGTATTGTTCTGCAACAAAGGTTCTCTGTGTGGGTTAATAAAAGACAGGGTTTGAAATGTCTTAACTATTTAGCATATCTTTGTTCTCTTGGTAATGGCCTTGGCCCCTCTTTCCAGGTCTTTCCTTCACATTGTTTCAGCCCTGCTCATAGAAGCATCATGTAACTTCTACGAGCAGGGCTGAGACAATGGCACCAATGAGTCCTCTCTCTTAACAGTCAAAACTACCCTGGAAAGGCCCTGTGCCCTGCCCCCTTCCAGTGGTTTTTACTGACAGAAACCAAGCCTGGAAGGCTAGCAATAATGTTATGGTTGCCTTGCAACAGCCACTGAAGGCATCTGTTTCTTAAAGCTACAGGTGCTCCTTTTATCATTGGGCTGTTTTAAACCCGCCCCCCATGCTGCTTTTTTAAAAAATCAGATCTTTCTGTAAACCTGGGGTGTTTTTCAAATTTGTAGAAAGATCTGTTTTGACATGGCTCCAGTCTCTGCATTCCCAGATTTTGACATGTTGAGAATTAGATATTAGTGATGATGATGGCATTAATTCTTCATACTTTTCCAGATCTCATCTGGCTTACAGATCCAGAGTTAGTCACGTCATGAGAAGACAAGACTCACTGGAAAAGACAATAATGCTAGGAGAAGTTGAAGGCAGTAGGAAAAAAGGAATACCTAACATGAGATGGATTGACTCAATAAAGGAAGCCATGGCCCTCAGTCTACCAGACCTGAGCAAGGCTGTTAATGATAGGACAGTTTGGAGGTCATTAATTTAAAGGGTCACCGTTAAGTCAGAAGTGACTAGAAGAAACATTAAACTCTTCATACGTTTCAGATCTCATCTGGCTTACAAATCCAGAGCTGAACCCAAACATCTTCCTTTGGAATCAAATCACCATTTTGCTATTAATGGATGGAGCCAATTAAAATAGACCCCTCAAGTTAAGTCTAATTGGCGATATTGTGTGTGATATACTCTAAAGAACACTCAGATTTCGTCCATCAGCAAAGGCAAGTGCCTTTATTACCAAGGAAATGGTCTTTTTGGAAAAGGAAGAACATTTTTTTGGTGCACTAAATAGCATATAATGCCCTGACACAGCATTTTGTTTTGGCATAGTTAGTAAACAAACATTTAAAGCACTTCATGTTATTTCACGTCCCAAAAGCAATAAATGCTTTAACTGAAATATTTGATGAGGGGAAAAGAAAACTAATCAAGTGTGGTTTACGTGTTATAAACAAACATTAACAAGAGTGAACATAAACAAACTCAAAGTTTTGGCTTGAATCCAGTGGAGCATTTCTGTGGGCAGAAGAATGTGACCACCAACAGAATGTGACTTTCTCATCTCATCCCCCTTGCTGCACCCTAAAAATACCTCTCCCCACCCCGCTCCTGGGAGAAGAGTTGGCTTTTATATGCCGATTTCCCCTACCTTTTTAAAGGAGAATCAAACCTGCTTACAATCGCCTTCCCTTCCTCTCCCCACAGCAGACTTTTTGTGAGGTAGGTGAGGCTGAAAGAGCTCGAAGAGAACTGTGACTAGCCCAAGGTCACCCAGCTGGCTTCATGTGGAGGAGTGGGGAATCAAACCCGGTTCTCCAGATTTAGAGTCCACCGCTCTTAACCTCCACACCACGCTGGCTCTCCTACAGATCAGACAGTTCTAAGTCCCACCTCTGCTGTGAACTAAGTGGCTTTACACAAACCACTCTTTCTTAGCATCATCTTCCTCATCAGCCAAATGCAGATAATGCTGATATACTTTCAGGGCGACTATAAGGATTACAACAAGATAATAGGCATGAAGCACTCTGAACACTGTAAGCACTAAGAACCTTTTTTTTTTAGAAGTATCACATTAGTAATAAATCGACTGTCCTGCATATATCTATATGTGTACATCTATATAACTAGAAAGGAAGCCGCAAAATCAGGCTACCTACAGGCAAGAAGGTGTCTTTACATGCTCTGGGGACTCCCTGAGGCATGCAGGAAAACACGACATGGCAAATTCGCCGAAATGACAACCTGGCCTCGTGGATACTGAAGATATTGCAGCAGGGTCAGAAAGTTGAAAGCTGGTGAGAGGGGGAAGATGAGAAATCAAGACCCTTAGAAAGAATCCTGAAGTGGGAGATCTTCAGCCAGTGGGATGGACTTTCCAAACTGTTTCCCCTCCCCAATTAGAATAGTAGAATCATAGAGTTGGAAGGGGACCACCAGGGTCATCTAGTCCAACCCCCTGCACAATGCAGGAAATTCACAACTACCCCCCCCCAACCCAGTCATCCCTTCTCCATGCCCAGTAGATGGCAAAAAAACACACAAAAAACCCCTCCAGGATCCGTGGCCAATCTGGCCTGGAGGGAAATTACTTCCTGACCCCAAAGTGGCAATCAGCATTACCATGGGCATGTAAGAAAGGGCCACGAGAGCCAAACACTGACACAACCCTTCCTGCCTTCCCTCTCGTGATCTGCCTAAGTTCACAATTTTTAGTGGGCCCTTTATCTGTTAGTATATCTCATAGAAACGAGGGGAACCTTCATGCCAATCTCAACAGCAGCACAGTGGGCTCATGCACACGCATGGTAGGAGCTTCTACATACTCAAGGAAAGAGAGGTGATTTTTGCTGACTTCCTCCTCTCTTGTTGCAGAGCTCAGGACTCCTCCCTCACGGTGTTCCCGACTGTCCCTGTTCATACAGGAGCAGCATTTGGGGTGACATTTTGGTCTTCAATTGCGTGGGAGGAGGGGAGGGAGTCCCACTCCACTGACAGAAATCCCTTCAGTCAGAGGAGATGTACAGTGGGATCTGAGCCACAGTTATAAGTTGTAACAACTGGTTAAAAATTTTTAATAGCATACGTTTGGTTTCATAACTTTTTAAAAATACTGCTGTAAAGTACCCAGCTTGCTGGGGGTAAAGTGTAGATGACTGGGGAAGGCAATGGCAAACCACCCCATAAACATAGTCGGCCTAGTAAACGTCAGGATGTGACATCACCCTATGGGTCAGGAATGACCCGGTGCTTGCACAGGGGATTATCTTTACCCAAAGTCCCAAAGATTTCCTTAAAAGGAAGGGACATGAGGATAGGACACAACAAACTGACAGCCTGGGCAAGATTTTGCAACACCTAAGAGTTTGGGAACCCAACTACCATTGAAGTAAACTCATACATTTAGAGGAGGCACCTGTTCTTAGCACAGTAACAGCCTTGAGCTAATATTGGCTGCCATGAGCTGCAGGTGAGATCAAAATTCCTCCACCTTCCATAGTGTTGTATGCTCCATGCCGTGGGATTTGTTTTATAATGCGGCAGATTTCATTGTCATTGGTGTTTCACAAGGTCTCCACAGTAAGCTCTTCATCCTTTGAAGCAGCCAGGCCTTGTAGTCTTTCATTAAAAAGAACCCCAACTTCTTCCCAGAGGAGAAAAGCTGCCTCCAGAGACACAGGCAATGGAGAACTCCAGCATATTTTTTTGCTCTCAATAGAGTGCATGCAGCTTGGCAAGGGTGAAGTAAAAATACCATCCTGTTCGTCCATCCATTCAACCATTCATCTGTTCAATAAACTGTGAACAAATAATACAGTTCTTATTTTTGGACAGCCTAGAAGATTTCATTGAAAATATCGATGAAAGAATCAAGTTCCGAGTCAACGAAAAAGGGTGTCGTTTCCTAACAGAAGAACAACTCGATTCTACTTTGTTCCTTTGGCTTGCTGTCATGGAAACCTGTGGGCATGCAGAATGACTAATGAGGCAGAGGCTAAGAGGAAAACGTGCCTGTTGCTGAACAGGCCTGGCAAGGTATAGATGACAGAGACATATAGTTATTTTAGGGGGTCCGCTGATTAAATTAAATGATGCAGAACAGCTCCAAAGAATAAGATGCCCTATGCCGGAATGCATCTAGAGCTGAGGGTTTCCATTTTGTGCTGACTCCTGCCCCCAAATAATAATAAATAAGGCCTGCCCTTGCTTACAGACATTTCCTCAACCCAGATTAACTATTCATCAGCAACAGTGGATCACCCAACAGAGAGACAAAACCTAAAGACAAGCCCCACCATGACCAATTCTGTCCCCATATCTATTCAAGGAGCACGAAGGCAAGTCACACCATCAAGGGCTCATTCACCTGCTCATCTCGGCTGTGATGCCCATCATGTTGTTGACTTTCAAAGCCCTAAATGGTCTGGGGCCATCATATCTGTGGGATCTTCTCTCCCGATACACCCCTCAGAGAATGTTACGTTCAACAGGGAACAATTTGCTGGTGGTCCCTGTTCTTGATCAGGGCCAGAGCCTTCTCGGCACTGGCACTGGCCTGGTGGAATTCTCTCTCTAGTGAGACCAAGGCCCTGCAAGACTCGATGCAATTTCACAGGGACTTCAAGACTGAGATGTTCTGCCAGGACTATGATTGAGGACAGTGATGGTTTCCAACTTGGCTGGCCTCCCTCCCCACTAGGGTTGCCAACCTCCCAGTAGTAGCTAGAGATTTCCTGCTATTACAACTGATCTTCAAAAACCTCTCGCCGGTGGCGAAGAGGGATCTGACAACCCTACTCCCCACCCTCCTTTTCTTCTTATCCTGGCTTTTTAGTTTATTAATGTTTGCCTGACATCCACCACTGTGATGAAATGATTAAGGGGTGCCACCAGAACTTTTAAATGTTGAGATTTTTAGCTATAACTGTGATGTTTTAATTCTTATAATATGCTGAGGGCTGCCCTGAGCCAGGGATTGCCAGGGACGGGCAGGATAGAAATAGAAAAATAAATAAATATGCCAGCAGTGCCCTTATGCAATCTACACTGTCTAAACTGGATTGCCTCTGTACAAGGCAAATCTTATCTTGGTTTCCCATAGCCACGGCTCAGTGGTAGGGCATCTGCTGTGCATGTAGGGGGTCCCAGCTTCAATCCCTGAAATCTCCTTTTAAAAGGATCAGATCATAAGAGGATGTGAAAGATCTTCAAATGAGACCCTGGAGAGTTGCTGCCAGTCACAGTAGACAACAGCAACATTGATAGAGCAGAGTGGACTGACTCAGTGTAAAGCAGCTTCACGTGTTCAAATCAAACATTTTTTAAAATAGAACACTTTTGGAGGAGGGGGGGATTTCAATATCCCCATGCTTAAAAGTTGGCCATGTTTCAGCCAAAAAGTTTCAAATGAAGATTCCACACAGTTATGTGGCTGATTTTAAATGTGTGTGCGGATTTGACATGCTTTGGCTTGTCTATACGGTATTCATTTTGCTTTGCCAGTTCATCCAATGTTGGACTTGGTCTACTGCACTTTGGGTTGAATTGTTCTTTCAAATGCATCTAGTCTATATGGATCTTGTTTTCTCTGCACAGTAATAGAACAATCCTACATTATGGATTTCTGGATCTTCTGGCCTCACTTTGGGCCTTTTGAAGAAGAAAAAAAGTTGGTTTTTATATGCCAGCTTTCTCTACCACTTAAGGAGGAATCCAACCGGCTTACGATCACCTTCCAGGGTCAAATTCCCACTGCAATTGGAGCATGCTGGGTGACTTTGGGCCAGTAACACACTCTCAGCCTAACCTACCTCACAGGGTTGTTCTTTAGATAAAAAGGAGGATAGGAGAACAATGTAAATTGCTTTGGGTTTCCAAAAGAGGGACATGTAGGGTATAAATCATAGACTCATAGAATCATAGAGTTGGAAGGGACCACCAGGGTCATCTAGTCCAACCCCCTGCACAATGCAGGAAATTCACAACTACCTCCCCTCACCACCCACAGTGACCCCTACTCCATGCCCAGAAGAAATGAACTGTGTGTGTGTATGGAAGTCTAGGTAAGGGCAGTCAGTTGATAAGTTTCATTTTCGCTGACAATATTGTGCAGTTGCTTCTATTCAGAAAGGGATCAGGGAATACTATTGGGTTGTGTCAAGCTGAGAGATAACTTTTTTTATTATTATCTTCATGGTTTAAAAATACTTGCTGAAAGTCTTCTGACAGCTGGTGGTTATTTGCTCCTGAACACATTGGAGTAAGGGAGAGAAGGAAACAATATGCCAGTTTTTAAACATAGTCATCAGGAAACAAATAGACATTTTGGAGCTGGCCTTTGAAATCATGGGACTGTTACTTAGTGTTCCTACTCTGAGATATACATTGAAAAGGATAAATAAGTTAAACTTAGGTTGGATTCTTCTCACACACATTTCTTGCAGCATGCATTTTCTGGACTTAGAATCCACTTTGTGTAATGCAAATAGTTAGCACCATTAGTAAGTGACTTCTTTATTGCTATCTGGACCTGCCTTTCTCCTCTGAATTGAGAGATGTATGAGAGAAGACCTGCACAGTCACTTTAAATGATGGCATATTGCAGTTCTCTTTTTGATACTTGAATAGGTGAAATTGCTGCCATGGACCACTTTGTACTATCATGTTGGCCTGGCTACTTAACAAGAGCAGACAAACTGAGATGCCGTAAGAGAAAACAATCTGAAATAGCAG
The DNA here is from genome assembly GCF_029931775.1 of Euleptes europaea. Taxonomy (NCBI): domain Eukaryota; kingdom Metazoa; phylum Chordata; class Lepidosauria; order Squamata; family Sphaerodactylidae; genus Euleptes; species Euleptes europaea. Next base: position 37,781,494 of record NC_079316.1, read on the forward strand.
AGCTGCTGCTAAACTTCACACATTCAAACAATCAACCGACAGCAGCTACTATATAGAAAACAGCAGCGTGCCGTCCCTTAAAAGCTGTCCATGTGAATCCACCAATTGTTTTTTGCTTCACCCAAATGGATGAGGGCATTTCAATTCCTTTGTAAAAGAAATGAAATTTTGAGGTCTAGCTGGCTGGTGGGGGTGGATGGATTTAACCTTTTCCCTCACACACACAGAAAGTGAAAAACAGGAGTGGCGGCTCAATGGAAGACTACTAACTTTGTATGAAGGAGGTCCCTGGTTTGATCCACGGAGACTCAAGTAAGGTTAGAGGTGCTCAGAAAGGCCTCTCTGTGCCTATCAAGGAAAAAAGCTGCTGCCAGTCAGAGTAGACAAGGCTAAGCTAGATAGACTAGAGGTCTGACTCAATATGAGCCAGCTTCATATGTGAATCAGTTGCTTTTAACCAGTGCCAGCATCTGTGGATATGGTTGCCAACTGCCTGGAGGAAAAAATGCCCCATCCCTTTAGCATTCATGCCAGGCATGCATTTCTTCCTACTATTCCTGATCTACCTGGTTCCCCAGTGATCAGAATCATTGACGAGAAACCCAGGCCTGAAACCAGATTGAAATGGGTGAAAGGCAGATGTGTCATTCAGGAATCCCTTGAGTTGTTCTGCCACCACACACTCTTAACACCTTCCCTAGGAAAGGTAAATTGGAGCCGGGCCTGTAATTGGCCACCTTATCCTTAACCAATGAAGGTTTTTGAGCAGAGATCTAATAACTGCCTTTTTCAAAGGCCCGAGGGGGGGAGCCCCCTCAGTCAGGGATAGGGTTGCCAGGTCCCTCTTCGCCACTGGTGGGAGATTTTGGGGGTGGAGCCTGAGGAGGGTGGGGTTTGGGAGGGGAGGGATTTCAATACCATAGAGTTCAATTGCCAAAGCGGCCATTTTTCTCCAGGTGATCTGACCTCTATCAGCTGGAGATCAGTTGAATTAGCAGGAGATCTCCTGCTACTACCTGGCAGTTGGCAACCCTAGTCAGGGAAATGTTGATGATTTTCACAAACAGCTCCAAAACGTTTTTCCCAGCAAGATTTTAAAAGCCATGGTGGGCATGGGTCCAGAACACAAGCGGTGGCCCTCACTCTTCCAAGGGCCCTGTCAGCAACCATAGGCAGGATCGATCTGAAACTACCCATAACAAAAGGACAACCAGGTGCTTTTGACACCTCAGGTACTGGTTCTGCTCTCAACTTGGCCTCCAAGTTGGAGTGGATGAGAGAGATTTTGTCGGCAAAGAACCTTGCGAAAACATCACAGCTGTGGGGCCAAATTTTCATTGACAACACGGTCGGGCTTAGGTGTTATCAAGTCACAAACTACTTTGAACAATTGAGCTGGACGAGATTCTGCTGACACAAAGGGTCAGAAAAGAAAGTCTTCGCTGCCTTCACTACCACCTCATAGGCCTGCAAATGGGCTTTATGATCTGCTCTGTATGATTCATCCTGAGTCCTCCACCAATGTTGCTCTGGTCATCTTCTCATCCGCTTCATGTTGCCCACCTCCCTGGTAAACCAAGGGGGCCTCACAGATTGTGGAAGAGGACACCAAGGAGCAACTCTGTTTATGGCCCCAATCAGTCCCTCATTCCATGCAGCGACAAGAGCCTCCACAGAGTCACAGGGGAGACTCTCAAAATCCCCCAGAGCCATCTGGAAACTTGCAGGATCCATTAATCTCCGAGGGTGAACCATCCAGATTGGGCCACCCCCCCCCCTTGCAGGTTAGGGTTGCCAGGTTCCTCTTTGCCACCGGTGGAAAGTTTTTGGGGTGAAGCCTGAGGAGGGCAGGGTTTGGGGAGGGGAGGGACTTCAATGACATAGAGTCCAATGGCCAAAGCTGCCATTTTCTCCAGGTGAACTGATCTGTATGGGCTGATCAGTTGTAATAGCAGGAGATCTCCAGCTAGTACCTGGAGGCTGGCAACCCTACTGCAGGTAGTGAAATTGTTTTTGTAATTTGAAAGCTGGTGTCCAGTATTTTGAAAGACTACATAGTCAAAAACACCCTCTTGCATACTCCACATTTGTCTCATGAGTGACCAACAACATAATCCTATACAACATTATTTCAGGGGGCTTAGGCTGGAGTAATTCTGCACAGCATTGCACTGAATGTCTACTAATTGCCTGTAGTGCTAAGCAGGTTAGTTAATGTTCCTTGCCAGCTTTGGCTCAAGCTTAAAGATAAAGGTTTGTCTTTAACTGAGTCAGACCATCGGCCTAAGTAGCCCAGCATTGTCCTCTCTGACTGACCGCAGCTCTCCTGTGGTCGGAGATCTTTGCTAGAGCCTACTGCCAGGTCTTCTTAATAGGAGATGTCAGAGAATTGAACCTGCGACCTTTTTTCAGGCAGAAGAAGTGCCCTACCACTGAATTATGGCCTTTCTTCAAGTTTAAGACACAGACTCCTCATCAAACTCTTTGAGGTCTCAGCTGAGGTTGAAGCAGGCAGAAAGAACCCTTTCCTGTTTTGCAGCATTCTACTGAAACAGCAGCTTTGAGGTCTTGTCAGTTGCAACCAGCCCTCTGATCCAGCCCTTCAAGAGTGCACAGCTGGAAAGGGGATCAATTACCAGTAGTCCCCATGTGGGTGGGAAAACCGTTCCCCTTCAAGAAACTACCTCTCACTGCAGCAGCTGAAATGTCTGGGGTCATGTTTTCTGCTCCTTTTCATCTAGACAGAATTTTCTTCTAATGAGGGGATGTATAATTTATTTGGATCAGGAAGATATTTTTCAGTTTGATTCTGTCTTGCCTGATGCTTGCTGGAACAGCATCCCTCCCTCCTACCAGGATCCATTGCTTAGCTTGAAATTGATGAAGTAAATGTCAAATTCTTACCCCAGGTCTTCTGAATGCCAGTGCCATCAGTTCTTAAATGGGCAATCAGATATTAATGTGTTTAGCCTAATAGAATGCTTGAGCCAACATGAACCCTTATGGCAGAAGAAATCAGCTCTGCAAAGAAAAAGAAACTTCAGAGAAGACAACCTTTGTTTATATTTGTTTCTACATGCCAAAGAATTGGAATTTAATTTACTCTCAGTACATAACTTAATCTTAAGGAGAGTTACTCCAGGTGGGGCCTGGAGACCTCAAGAAATTAGCACTGATCTCCAGATAACAAAGAGGAGTTCCCCTGGAGAAAATGGTTGCTTTCAAAGGCGGACTCTATGGAATTATACTCTGCTGAGGTCCCTCCCCAGGATCCACCCCAAAATTTCCAGGAATTTCCCAACCTGGAACTGGCAACTCTTAACACAAGAATCCATTTCCAGGCTTGTTGATCTTTTGAAAGAGTGGCGGAGACTGCCATGCTCTGGACTGGTGGTAAGGATGGAGAAGGCTGGGGGAGGGTAGCTGAGCTGGGTGTAGCAGTGTTTCATTCTCCCTAATGGAGCATCCTCCTCTGTGTAAGTGTCCTTGGACTATTGTACCAATCCCGTAACTTTCAAGAAATTAGGGAGGCTGTGTGTAGCTACCATGTATGCTTTTGTCTGCAGAACTGTTACCATTTGCTAGAGTGGTTTTTTCTTTTCTTTTATCACTCCTCGATTTCCTGAATTCACACTTTAAATGCAGGTATCGCTTTGCAGTTAAATATGAATGGTGAAAACTCACTAGTTTTTGTATGGGGCTGTTCCACAGGATCTTTTGGCTCCTGGCGGCTTGCCTTACATTCTAACCTGTACAGGTGAACAAGATCCTAAGTTGCCATGGTGGGTGCCTCTGGGTTCCAACCATAAAATATGGGGGAGGGGGTTGAGATTCAGGTGAGCACAGCTACGTGCTGCCATATAATAAGCTTTTCAGCCAGTGGGATTGCACATCAAACAGACCACTGCAGAAATGATTTTATGACTGAGAACTTTGGGTCAGTATAGCAAGTTTTCCAGGCATTTGCAAAGCTTAAGGAAGGCTTGCTGAAGGGCTTTGCTGACCAGAGCCATACCACAGTGACCTTGCCCTCTTCTCGATGAATTGACCAAGCTCAGAATTACATCAATACCAGCCCCTTTATGGTTGGTTAGTATGTTATGAGAGTAGTTAAGGACACTGGTGACTGAAACCCTGAATACATGTTGTTAGAAATACAGAGCTGTGGTTTCAAGTGGCAGCTCTGTGTCATGTTGTCCTCTACCTCTCCAGAACGTTTCCCCTCTATAATACGAAATTGACTTACTTTGAGTCCTGATAAACATTTCCTGCCCCTGCCAAGAGCAGCCAGGTGGGAAAGAAATGCTCACTGTATTGAGGGACACCATGATATGAAGTAAGGTTATATAGAGGAAAACTTGACACCAGACTGCTGTTTTCAGCCACAGGCCCATTTTCCAATAACCCTAAAACTCCCCCTCTGTTTTCTTGCCCATCCTCTAAACATTATTCACAACTAATATTTAACATCGAGTAACTGATACCTAGGAGCCCCATGGCGCAGAGTGGTAAGCTGCAGTACTGCAGTCAAAAGCTCTGCTCACGACCTGAGTTCGATCCCGGCAGAAGTAGGTTTCAGGTAGCCGGCTCAAGGTTGACTCAGCCTTCCATCCTTCCGAGGTTGGTAAAATGAGTACCCAGCTTGCTGGGGGTAAAGGGAAGATGACTGGGGAAGACACTGGCAAACCACCCCGCAAACAAAGTCTGCCTTGGAAACGTCGGGATGTGACGTCACCCCATGGGTCAGGAATGACCCAGTGCTTGCACAGGGGACCTTTACCTAACTGATACCTAATACAGTTTTTATTTCCTAACCAACCTCCACAGCAAAATTCCATGAACTACCTGAGGCAAAAATTGGCAAGATGTCTGTTGTTTTCAATGTCCAGCTTTCTTTCATTCTGTCTCGCTTGTCATCCTCCATAAGAAGAACATGAGAAGTGTTCTGCTGGGTAAGACTAGTGGTCCATCTTGTCCACCATCTTGTTTCAGTTGGCCAACCGGTTTCCTTGGAGGGCCAACAAACAGGGCACAGAGGCCAAGGCCTTCTTCTGATGCTGCCTCCTAGCACTGGCGTTTCGAGGTTTACTCACTTTGAACAAAGAGATTCCCTTCAGTCACCATGGCTCCATCAATGGACGCCTCCTCCATGAACCTGTCTAACCCCCTTTAAACATCATGCTAGTGGCCATCACTACACCCACTGGCATTTTATTATTTCACAATTTAATTACTTGCTGAGTAAAGAATTTTAATGGACATTTCTTGAACTGTTTAACAATATGTCAATGCTATTTATAGATGGGTTGCAAACCTTCTGGAAGGGCCTGCCATTCTGGAATTCCAACTGATTTCTAGCCTCCAAAGTTCAATTCCCCTGGAGAAAATGGCAACTTTAAAGGGTATTCTAGGTAAAAACCTTCCCCAAGTTCCTCCCTCTACAGGCATCACCCCCAAATCTCCAGAATTTCCCAGGCTGGATCTCTGGCAGCCCTATTTTTAGAGCATTAATATGATCAGTGGCATTATACTATGTCATCTGAAGCATACACTTAGAATGGGGTTGCCAACCTCCAGGTGGTAGCTGGAGAACTCCTGCTATTACAACTGATCTCCGAGCAACAGAGATCAGTTCACCTGGAGAAAATGGTCCCTTTGGAAGGTGGATATAATGACATTATATCCCACTGAAGTTCCTCCCATGCCCAAACTCTGCCCTCCTCAGCCCCCCCCCCCAAAAAAAAATCTCCCGGCATTTCCAATCCAGAGCTGGCAACCCTAAATTAGAACAAAACTGTTTGGACATTTCAATTGGTCCAAAATGTGGTTATTATCAGAGGTTGATTACAGGGATTGTATCACCCCTGTGCTCAAAGATCTGTACTTAGTAGTTACTCATCTACTTCTGGTCACAGTTCAAAGGGCTGGTTCTTATCTTTAAGGCCCTTACTGGCTTGGGGCTGTGGTACCTGAGCAACTATCTCCTCTCATACTATCCAGCCCAGCATTTAAGATCTGCCTCTCAAGCCCTGCTCTCTGTGCCTTCAGATGAGGGGCATGGAAGCCAAAGCCATGTGCCTGTTGTTGCCCCCCCCCCCCACAGCACTTGATAGGCTGAGGTTCACTGCTTCTGAACACAGAGGTTCCATTTTGTCGTTACAGCAAATAGCCAGTGAAAGACCTATTGTCTAATTTACTTTTAAAGTCATCTAAACTAGTGGCCATCACAGCATCACGTGGCAGTGAGTTCCACAAGATAATATTGCATTGTGTGAAGTACTTTATTTTGCCTATCTTTTATCTACTAGGTATCACAGATATTGGGTGCCACTGAGTACTAATATTATAAGAAATTTATTTTCTTTCTGCTTTTTTCTGCTCCATGTATCATTTTATAATTCTTTCATGTCCACTCCTAGCTAACTTTTTTCTTAACTGAAAAGCCCCAGACATTTAAGGTTTTCCCCATAGACTGACAACCTGCTCAATTTTGGCATAGTCCTCCCTTTTTCATATTGATCCAAAGATATTTGGAGTATCCCTGCAAAGAGAAGGGAGCTGATAAATCTTGTTTCTTGCACTGCAGTTTTCATGAAGCTGAAAAAACAAGGTTGCATTTATACTAGCTTCCTTTCTCTTTTTCAGTACTACACTGTGTTATATCTCTGGGATAAGGAAAAAGCTTTCTACTTGAGAATCATTGCCAGAGGGAACTGAAGCCTAGGTTTTATTGCTTCACAGAGAGCAAGAATGAGGCCCGAACAGAGCATATATACTTTTGGTTTTGTATCAATGAAGACTGGGGATAAAATATCACAGATGTCAGGCAAAAGAATTTCTGGCAAAGGGCAAGCCTCATTTTGTTTCCTTCCTTCCTTCCTTCCTTCCTTCCTTCCTTCCTTCCTTCCTTCCTTCCTTCCTTCCTTCCTTCCTTCCTTCCTTCCTTCCTTCCTTCCTTCCTTCCTTCCTTTCTCTGAGCTTTAATACTGACATTAATAAGAATGAAGTCATAGCACAATACATTCACATGCTGGTACATGTGTATTGACTATGCCTTCTCTTGTAACTGGTTGGTGCAAATGTGGGCTGTATTTCCTACAGATATTAGTGAAGTGTACCATAGACTTAGTCTTAGGGTTGCCAGCTCTGGGTTGGGAAATACCTGGAGATTGAGGAGGGGAGATTGAGGAGGGCGGGGTTTGGGGAGGGGAGGGGCTTCAATGAGGTATAATGCCATAGAGCCCACCTTCCATTCTTGGTCATTTTCTCCAGGCCATATAGGGTACATGGTCTTCCTTCAGTTGGTTTCCAACAAACTAACCCATGTGGTTGTCTTGGCTGGCTCCTGATATCCTCTTCTGTACATTACACATGACACCAGAACCAAGCTACGAGAAACAGGCTTTACAGATGAGTGGAAAATTTCGATGAACAGAGTATAAAATCTGTGATTTAAGACATGATCATAAAATAATCTAGGGGTAAGAATTCAAGCTAGTTACCAAAAGATTTGTTTTTGGTTATCTTTCAAGAGGTGGTTTATGAAGAACTGGAAAGATGGTTGAAGATTTTTTGGTACTAAAACTGTCTTTGAAAATAACAATAAACAGGAGTCTTGTGGATAAGGAGAAATTTCAATCCACTCTTAGGCTCAGGAACTATGTTATGGTATTTTCTGTATTTATTCCGTATTCCATTTTGAAACTAGGAATGTTTTATTAAGAATGAGAATGGTGTTGGTTGTTCCAAATCAACTTTAAAGAGCAACCCTAAACAGAGTTACATAAGAACATAAGAAAGGCCGTACTGGATCAGACCAAGGCCCATCAAGTCCAGCAGTCTGTTCACACAGTGGCCAACCAGGTGCCTCTAGGAAGCCACAAACAAGATGACTGCAGCAGCACCATCCTGCCTGTGTTCTACAGCACCTAATATAATAGGCATGCTCCTCTAATACTAGAGAGAATAGTTATGCAGCATGACTAGTATCCATTTTAACTAATAGCCATGAATACCCCCCTCCTCCATGAATATGTCCAATCCCCTCTTAAAGCCTTCCAAGTTGGCAGCCATCACCACATCCTGGGGCAGGGAGTTCCACAATTTAACGATGCGTTGTGTGAAAAAATACTTACTTTTATCTGTTTTGAATCTGTCACCCTCCAGCTTCAACAGATGACCTCGTGTTCTAGTATTATGGGAGAGGGAGAGAAACTTCTCCCTGTCCACTCTCTACAAACCATGCATAATTTTGTAGACGTCTATCATGTCACCCCTTAGCCGCCTTCTTTCCAAGCTAAACAGCCCTAAGTATCTTAACCGCTCCCCATAGGACAGTTGCTCTAGTCCCCTAATCATTTTGGTTGCTCTTTTCTGCACCTTCTCAAGCTCTGTAATATCCTTTTTTAGGTGCGGTGACCAGAACTGTACACAGTATTCCAAGTGTGGTCTCACCATAGTTACACCCTTCTAAACCCATGGGCTAAAACCATGTTTAGGATTAAGCTGTTAATCGTTTTGCTTAGCATTTTCCTAAGTAGCCACCCTTCCACTACATTAATGAGATTCATTACCACTGCCTGCTGTTATTCACCCCAGAAATTCTGGTCTTTCAGCATTTCTCCATGTATTGTAGCCTATATAGTTTAGGACACACCATCAGCAATTAGGGGAATTGTGAACTAAGATGTGTCTTGCCCCTTCCCTTTGTTAGAGTACAATTGTGCAGATACTGGAGGACCCCCTCATTCCTCTGAGTCCCATGCTGTAGACTTCTAAGGTTAGTAATAAGCAGGGACAGGACACGGATCCCTTTCTGTTGGTGGTGGCATCAAGTTGCAGAACTTCCTTGGTGGTTTCCCATCCAAATACCAACCAGGATTGACCCTGATTAGCTTTGGAGATCTGGCGAGATAGGACCTGCCTGGACCATACCGATCAAGGCATACCACTCTACTAAACTCTGTTGAAAACAGGCACAACTATGAAACAATCCAAACATTTATGGAACATCGAATGGAAACTTCCTGACATCTATAATGTATTCTTTCTTTCAAATGTCCTTTATCCACTATGGCTCCTTAGGCCAGGACTGTCAAACATATGGCCCAGGGTCCGGCCCCTTCAAAGCTCTTATCCAGCCTGTGAGCCAGCAGAGGAAGCTCCCCCCGGCTCCTGATCTGGGCTGGCAAGCCCGCTGCAGGCTCCCCAGCTGAGGCAGCCACCCCCCCATCCAAAGGTTTCAATGATCAAAGACTGTTAAATAAAAGAAAACACTGTAAAAGTGTTATTGTGTTAAGCATGTTTGTATTTTAAGTAAAAAATAAAGTAAAAAATAATATCGTTAATAGGCTTTGCCTGTGTTCTCTACAAAGTTTGTAACTCTGGTACCTGGCATTAAATTTTATGGTACAAATGGAAATAAGGTGCATTGCTGCAGTTGAAATTGCATACATTTGTAGCTGTATACCTCATGGCTATATGGTAGAACAAGGGTTTCCTCACAGGTCTTTAATGCATGGTTAGTATGTCCCTGGTTCATCCCTCTCTTGTCTCACACTTGTATATCCCGAGATTGGAAAACCGTATGCATGGTGTGGCTTGTTGTGAAGAAAGTCCTGGGAGGCTCAGGAACACCCGCTGTCTGAGAGAATATCAATATATCATCAAATCTTCCAAAATACTAATCAAAGTTGCAGAGAGAGGCAGCGGAAGTCATGGGGCAGAAGTGAGCTGAGCCCCCAGGAAGGAGAACATCATGCATAACCCCAACGGAGAAGCGAGACAATCGAGAGGGAGAATCGTGAGACAAGCCAACCATGCATAAACTACCACAGTCTCTGGCTTTCTTCCATCTAGCAGCCCATAATGGAATTTCCATTTTCTCATCCCAAACGTTTCTGCTCATTCTCATTTTCTAGTCAAATCTTTCACAGCACAGGTTGGAGCTTTCCTGAAGATTCTAGTAGTTTCCTTTGCTCGGAGCATCTGGAATCTTCCACTGTGTATGTGACATTCAGCTGTCTCTCAGAGACACCCAAATCTACATATCAATTGCTCTGCTTCTGTGGAAAATCTAGTTTCACAACAGCCAGTCCTACCTGGAGAGGCAGGTTTCAGCTAACCTTTGAACATAAACAGAAGGCGGATTAGACGTTTTCCACCAAAGCTGTGAATTTTACAAAGGTTACCTGCAGGGTGAGAAGTCATTTTATCGCGTATGGTATTAGCTTTTGTTGGGGAAAATAAGCACCTGGGAATGTAAGACATAAACTTCAAAAACCTTTTAGAGAAAATGGTTTAAAGCTCTCACTTCTTTTGCACTGTATTATTATGCCTGTCAGTTATATTTATTGTCACAATAGGTTTCTGAAGGGGACGTTTAATGGACATAATTTGAACAAGGATATTTGAAATCTCCTTTGAATGTCATATTATCATCTTCAGAATAGAACAAGCTTGATAACGATAAATATATTAAGAAGCTGAAACAAATTTAAATCAGCATTTACTCTGTTTTATCACTGGTTTTGTTACCTTATTTGAGACGTATTAACCAGAATGGCATTATAGTTGCTTAAGCTCACATGAATAAATTGATCAGTAATAAAAAGCTAGATTTTAAAAAACAACAGTAATGAATTATCTTTGGACACCAAAGGGAATAGATTTCCCCTCTTTCTATTTTTGGGAGGGTTGAGACATTATAGAAAGTCCAAGAAAATTACCAGAGAAATCTGAATAGCAAATCTTTACAAAAAACTTAAACCTTTCATAGGGATCATGTATACAGTTTTAATAGAAACTGGATCTGATAAACAGTGATTTAAGCCTAATTTAACAATGATACTGGGGGAGGTAAGAAGTTTGTAAGTATTAATGCTTGCAATTATGGTTTTACTGAACCAGAACTACAAAGGGACAAAATATTTGCTTCAACTTGGGAAAGTGAGTATGATCTAGCGGTTACCATGTCAGATCTGTGTTTGAGAGACCTAGGATCAAATCCCCCACACTACCATGACCTTTATTTATCTGGTAATTTTTATTTACAAACCGAATAAATTAAACTCACACACTGAATAGCAGCTTTCTAACTTCACCACTATCTTTTTCCTTCCCATGTTTTTTTAAAAAAATCATTAACTCTTTAATTGTTTTGGGAGGGGAAGGGAAATTAACACCCAAACCTCTCCCCAACAACCAACGAGGGAGCAAGAGAATATTTTCAGGAAGAGTGAATAGTTATTTCAAACAGTGTAGAATCATGGAATCATAGAGTTGGAAGGGACCACCAGGGTCATCTAGTCCAACCCCCTGCACAATGCAGGAAATTCACAACAACCTCCCCTTCACACTCTCAGTGACCCGTACTCCATACCCAGAAGATGGCCAAGATGCCCTCCCTCTCATGATCTGCCTAAGGTCATAGAATCAGCATTGCTGACAGATAGCCATTTAGCCTCTGCTTAAAAACCTCCAGGGAAGGAGATCTTACCACCTCCCGAGGAAGCCTGTTCCACTGAGGAACCAGTCTGTTAGAAAATTCTTCTTAATGTCTAGACCAGGGGTCGGCAAACTCATTAGTCAAAAGAACCAAATATCAACAGTACAACGATTGAGATTTCTTTTGAGAGCCAAATTTCTTAAACTTAAACTACATAGGTAGGCACACTGTTTATTAACTTAATAAACTTTAATTAAAGTTTTAAGTCTTAATTAAACTATAGGTACACTGAATAAAACATGATATCATACTTAATAGTGATCTTATTTATTGATAAAAATTAAATTGTAAGTCCCTGCCATTTCCCCGTCCCCGTCTGGAGGCCTGGTCTACTGCCATAAAAGCCTATTGGTAGACCTGGCCTCCGGCTGAGTCCCATTGGGAGGCCAGGTCTACCCATTGGCTTTCTTGGCAGTAGACCCGGCCTCCAGAGGCCCATAGAAGCCAATTGGTAGACCTGGCCTCTGAAGGGGGACTTTTCCCCCTCCTTGGAGTCCAGGTCTACCGCCAAGAAAGCCAGTGGGTAAACATGGCCTCCCAATGGGACTCAGCTGGAGGCCAGGTCTACCAAAGGAAGCCCGCCCCGCCCAACAGATGATAGGCGGGCGGGGGGGGCAGGAACTGCCGAGCCGCCTGCCCAGCAATCACGCGGCTAGAGGGGAGGGGAGGCTTTAGCCTCCCAACCATTGAGGGCAAGGGAAAGGGGGACCCGGCCATTCTTCACGGTGTGTGTGTGTGGGAAAGACAGCGCGTCCGCTCTCTCTCAGGCGCGCCAGCTCCGCAGCCCGGCTGCCGGCTCGAGCAGGCGCAAGAGCCGCACTCAACGGGCCAAAGAGCCGCATGCGGCTCTGGAGCCGCAGTTTTGAGACCCCTGGTCTAGACGGAAACTCTTTTGATTTAATTTCAACCCGTTGGTTCTGGTCTGACCTTCTGGGGCAACAGAAAACAGTGTAAGGAAAGGAATCTCTAACTCTGTTCTGATAAAACGTTTGTTTATAACTGGCTGTCTGCTCTAGAACTTAACACATATATTTGTGCAGGGCTTTAGCCACGCCAGGATCAGTGGGCATGCTGACCTAACAGGAACACAGATTTGTTCCACTTAATAATATTTTAAAATCTAGGTTTTAAAATTTGTATATTTTTACTGATAAAAATAAGTGAAAATTTTTAAATGGCCAAATTCTTCTCTAAAATGGTGTTAGGCCATGGTTTGGGCCTGTGGCTGCTGTAACATCTAAGAACATAAGAAAGGCCCTGCTGAATTAGACCAAGGCCCATCAAGTCCAGCAGTCTGTTCACACAGTGGCCAACCAGGTGCCTCTAGGAAGCCCCCAAACAAGATGACTGCAGCAGCATCCTGCCTGTGTTCCACAGCACCTAATATAATAGGCATGCTCCTCTGATTCTAGAGAGAATAGGTATGCAGCATGACTAGTATCCATTTTAACTAATAGCCATGAATACCCTCTCCTCCATGAATATGTCCAATCCCCTCTTAAAGCCTTCCAAGTTGGCAGCCATCACCACATTTGGGGGGAGGGAGTTCCACAATTTAACTATGCGTTGTGTAGTTTGGTCTAGTTTGGTCGCTGATAATCTCCTTTCAGCTACTATAAGTGTGAGTGGGGCAGGGACTTTAAAGGGGGGGGGTAACAGAATAATAACTCCTAACTGTCTTTGAGCCCTGACTTGGATGGCCCAAGCTAGCCTGATCCTGTCAGATCTCAGAAGCTAAGAAGGGTCACTCCTGGCTAGTACTGAGATGGGAGACCATCCAGGCCCGTTTACGCACTAGCAACTTACTTCGTAATTGCAACGTGTCCAGTACACAAGAATCCAACTCGCTTTTAAATTTCTGCTCGCACTGCTCTGCCTTTTTTCGCTGCATGTGATAAGCTGGGAGCAACGGGCTCCCACACATGCCCAGTCGGCTCTGGAAGCAAGAGGACGGCGATTGGTCCAGCTTCCCTTAGGGAGGCGGGAGGAATGGGGTGGTTGGCTGGCAGCAGGAAGTGGGCTGGCAGCAGGAAGTGGATTCAGCACTGATTGCATGATCCCACTGTAAGGCTCCCCGTAAGGAAGTCGCTTTATTTTTTTACTTCGCCTAATAAGCGGATCCTCTTACTGCGGAGAAAGTGCGCTCTGATGACGCTTCAGAGATCTTTCGAACAGAGTAAGTGCGGACATGCAAGGAAAGCCCGCGGAAGCCAGCGCCGCAAATGGTAAGTGCGGACACGGCCCAGGTCACTATGCAGAGGAAGGCAATGGTAACCTGCCTTTGTTAATCTCTTGCCTTGAAAACTCTACTGGGTTGCCATAAGTTGGCTGTGACTTGACGGCAGTTTACACACACGCAAACTATCTTTGAAAATAATGGTTCATATTTACATTATATGGGTTTGATGCTAACATATAAATGCTGCGACATACTTAAGCTGGGAAACAAGATGACAGAAATTCCTGTTATTTATGAAGGAATTGATGATTTTTAGTTTCAGAGGGGTAGCCATGTTGGTCTGCAGTAGAACAGCTAAATTCGAATCTAGTAGCACCTTAGAGACCAACAAGATTTTCAGGCTATGAGCTTTTGAGAGACAAAGCTCCCCTTGTCAGATACAAGTTGGAATGGAGATCTCTCAGTCTTTATATCCCAGTCAGAAGGTGGGAGGGGTGTGACAAAGGAGGAGAAACCACAACACTCAAAAATCAGTAGGAAAACATTTTAATCTTCCAGGTCATCCCATTGCTGACCTAAGAGCGGCAGGCCTCAAACAGCGAAGCTTCAAGGGGAGATTTCAACATGAGATTTAGGGTTGCCAGACCCAGGCTGAGAAACTCCTAGAGATTTGGGGGTGGAGCTTGGAGAGAGCAGGGACTGCAGTGGGGTACAATGCCATAGACTCCACCCTCCAAAGCATCCATTTTCTCCAGGTAGGGTTGCCAGGTCGCTTAGATTGGTGGGCAATTGCCCACCAATCCAGTGCCCAGCTTGGAAGTGGGGATCACTTGTGAGCGTGGCCATGTGGATGCCATCGCTTCACTTCCGGTTTACACTCGGGAGCACCGCATCGCAATAGGCCTTTTCCCATTCAAACTGGGAGTAAACTGGGAGTAAAAGGCCCGTTGTGATGTGGCAGTTCTGGGTGTAAACTGGAAGTGACGCAATTGCATCAGTGCAGCCAGCATGGTGTAGTGGTTAAGACTGGTGGTTTGGAGAGGTGGACTCTAATCTGTCCTCCACATGAGCAGCGGAGGCTAATCTGGTGAACTGGATTTGTTTCCCCACTTTTCCACATGAAGCCAGCTGGATGACCTTGCTCTAGTCACTGTTTTCTTAGAGCTCTCTCAGCCCCACCTACCTCACAGTGTGTCTGTTGTGGGGAGGGGAAGGGAAGGTGATTGTAATCCAGTTTGATTCTTCTTTAAGTGGTAGAGAAAGTCGGCATATAAAAATCAACTCTTCTTCTGCTTCTGCTTCTCCTTCTGCTTCTTCTCCTTCTCCTCCTCCTAGCACACGATCCCTGCTTCAGCTCAACACCAAAAACCTCCCACTGGAGCCGAGTGGGGACCTGGCATCCCTATCTCCAGGGAAACTGATCTCTGTAGTCTGGAGATCAGTTGTAATTCCAGGAGAGCTCCAGGTCACACCTGGAGGCTGGCATACCTTGTGAGATTGCTGAGCTTGAATTCATTCCCAAATTCAGAACAATGGACCTCTTAGGGCTGAATAGGGACATAGGGCTCTTATCTCACTACAGATGCTAATTTTCTGCTACCTCTGAGGTCCTCCTTTGTCAAACTCCTCCCACCTTCTGATGGAGTTATAAGGGTTCACAAATCTCCATTCCAACTCATATCTGACAAAGAGAACTTTGACTCCTGAAAATGCCTACCCTGAAAATCTTGTTGGTCTCTAAGTTGCCACTGGACTTGAATCTAGGTGTTCACTGACTTTTGTCATTAAATCTTTTGAAACCTCATCTGAGTATAGGGCAACTCCACTAAGCAAGAAAGGCTGACATTTATAGGGTTGCCAACCTCCAGGTACTAGCAGGAGATCTCCTGCTATTACAACGGATCTCCAGCCAATAGAGATGAGTTCACCTGGAGGAAATGGCTGTTTTGGCAATTGGAATCTATGGCATTGAAGTTCCTCCCCAAACCCCACGCTCCTCAGACTCCGCCCCCAAAAATCTCCAGGTATTTCTCAATGGCAACCCTAGGCGTTTACCATATGGGGTGGATCCTACATAGCATGATCATGATTCCCCTGCCTTCCCCTGCCACAGCCTGGTGAAATTATGGCCCTGGTATTCAGTGGACCTTGGAAACAGCATGGGATGGCGGTGAAGATGTGGTATGCAGGAGGAAAGGGAACCTGCTGAAAATTAGGTTCTTGTAGGTTATCCAGGCTGTGACCGTGGTCTTCGTATTTTCTTTCCTGAAGTTTCGCCAGCAGCTGTGGCAGGCATCTTCAGAGGAGTAACCTCTGCCACAGCTGCTGGCAAAACGTCAGGAAAGAAAATACCAAGACCATGGTCACACAGCCCAGATAACCTACAAGAACCTATGAACTCTGGCCCTGAAAGCCTTCGACAATATTCTGCTGAAAATTGCTTCCTCTTTGCCACAGTGGTAAGCACCTTCTGCAAGAGGAAAAGGAGAGGTTCCCAAACCAGTGCCTACATTCTGCTTAACTGGAAGAAGTATATTCAGAAGGCATCTGACCTCTTGCTGATCTCCTTGATTTTATTCATTCATTTGTTTCTTTTGTACCCCACCTTTCTCACCAATGGGGCCCAAAGGGGCTTACATCATTCTGTTCACCTCCATGTTATCCTCACAGCAATCCTGCTATGATCCTTACAACAACCCTGCGAGATAGATTAGGCTGAGAGAGTGTGACTGGCCCAAGGTCACCCAGTAAACTACCATAACAAGAGTAAGGATTCAATCTGGGTTTTCCAGATACTGGGGTGGCGCTCTTAAGCGCTACACCACACTGGTTCTCATTTCCTTGGCCACCCAGCTGAAAGACTAGTATGGACTTCACTGGAGTCACTGGGAGTGTGGGGGGTAGTTGTGAATTTCCTGCATTGTGCAGGGGGTTGGACTAGATGACCCTGGTGATCCTTTCCAACTCTATGATTCTATGACTTTGTGCTCTGCACAGCAGGCATCTTGCTGTCAGCTTGCCCTGAGAAAAATGTGCTTGCCTAAATTCCTGGGACTTTTCTGTGATCATATACTGTGTGTTGGGTGTGTGTGGGCAGTGGCCACCTGGCTATGACTTTCAGGGGATCAAGAAGTCTTCTAAGCGTCATCCCCTCAGAGATTGGAAGGATGAAAGAGCAGGTGTTTGTGTCATTCATGCATCCAGCTGTTTTCTCTTCTAATATCTGAAGCTATGTTCGTTTCGGATTCAACTTTTCTGAGGATGGAGTTTTCTATCTCTGACCCCTTTTCCAAGCCAACACAGTCATCAGCACCTGGCCAAGGCTACTTGCTTGCTTAGGAGGAAGTTGAAGTTCTTAGGTGGTGACGCTGGTTTTAAGTCCCCTGCCTTTCTTTTCAGAAGCTTGACGTCATGTGCTGATGAGTCACTGCTCTTAACGGGCAGCAAGCAGAAGCCGCCAGCTTTGTTTGCAGCATCTGCTCTGTTAGTCATTCACAAAAGAGCGTGGAGGAAGCTCAAGGGAAACGCTCGTGTGAAGAAGTAATTACATTTCTATTTTCATTGTAATAGCTCATTTGGTTTAGGTGCAGGGCTGAATATAGAAAAGGAGTTTACAGAGCCCTCTCTCTCCACACCTTTATAAATAATTTCTGCTGGACGCAAATGATGGTTCCATGTAAACTGATTTCATAACTTAGATTTAATGAAAGCTATTGCTTCATCTTTTAACTGCTGAAAGTTAAAAGAGAAAGTGCCAAAGCAGGACTACAGCTGAACATCAAGAAAACAAAAGTAATGACTACAGAAGAATTACACAACTTTAAGGTTGACAATGAGGAAATTGAAATTGTTCAAGACTTTCTATTCCTTGGCTCCACCATCAACCAAAAGGGAGACTGCAGCCAAGAAATCAGAAGGAGATTGAGACTGGGAAGAGCAGCCATGAAGGAGCTAGAAAATATTTTGAAGTGTAAGGATGTGTCACTGGCCACCAAGACTAGATTAATTAATGCCATCGTATTCCCTATTACTATGTATGGGTGTGAAAGCTGGACAGTGAAGAAAGCTGATAGGAAGAAAATAGATTCCTTTGAAATGTGGTGTTGGAGGAGAGTGTTACGGATTCCGTGGACTGCCAAAAAAACAAATCAGTGGGTTATAGATCAAATCAAGCCTGAACTGACTCTAGAAGCTAAAATGACTAAACTGAGGCTGTCGTATTTTGGTCACGTCATGAGACGACAAGAGTCACTGGAAAAGACAGTCATACTAGGAAAAGTTGAGGGCAGCAGGAAAAGAGGAAGACCCAACAAGAGATGGATTGACTCAATAAAGGAAGCCACAGCCTTCAATTTGCAAGATCTGAGCAAGGCTGTCAGATAGGACATTTTGGAGGACTTTCATTCATAGGGTCGCCATGAGTCGGAAGCGACTTGACGGCACTTAACACAAACACACATTGCTTCATCCAGAACTATTGGTCCATACATTTGATTCAACCTTGTTTGAACAAGGCCAGGGTAAAATCAGCATAGGCTAGGGTTGCCAAGTGCCTGGTGGTGGTGGGTAAAATCCTGCCAATCCACTGGGCTGCCCGCTGACCAGCTGAGGGCCGGCGTGCAATGTGTGCATGCGCACCCGCACAACATGCCTACGTCACTTTCGGGTTTACCCGGAAGCGACACAGGCACTCTAGCAACCTCCGCAGAAACTCTATGGAAACCATAGAGTTTTGGCAGAGATTGCTAGAGCATCCGCACTGCTTCCAGGTAAACCCGGAAGTGACGTAGGCATGTCACACAGGACACGTGTGCGCATTGTGCTAGGTACGCATGCGTGTCACTCGCTGCAGCAACGCTCCTAAAAAGCTCCTGCAGATGGAGCTATGGGACCTGGTAAGCCTAGCATAAGCCCATCCGATCCAATGACATAAGTATTAGTTTTAGTGGAATGAAATAGGGTTGCCAGGTCCCTTTTCGCCACCAGCGGGAGATTTTTGGAGCAGAGTCTGAGGAGGGAAGGGTTTGGGGAGGGGAGGGGCTTCAATGCCATAAAGTCCAATTGCCAAAGTGGCCATTTTCTCCAGGGGAATGATCTCTATCAGCTGGAGGTCAGTTGTAATGGCAGGAGATCTCCAGCTAGTACCTGGAGGTTTGGCAAACTAAAGTTAGCGTGCTGACAAGAACTTAGCAAACAAAAACAGCAACAAATTGCACAATACAAGGAAAGTAACAATAGTGGTATTAATATATCGTAGCCACTGTTACATATAAGAACATATTCAAAAATTTCTGTGCATAACACTCTGATACAAACAGTATCTAAAAGTACAGTCCTTTCAGGGATGTGAAATATGTTCCGTTTTCCTGGAAAATTACTATGCAGAAATGCATGTGTTGCACATCACTTGACCAAGAGGTATGTTTCAGGTTCGTTCTACAGAAGTCCGGTAACCATCTGTTTCGGCTTATAAAAGCCTTCCTCAGGGACCAACGCTTGCTGTTAATAACTTGCTTGCGCGTTTGGGGAGGGGAGGGACTTCAATGCCATAGAGTTCAATTGCCAAAGCAGCCATTTTTCTCCAGGTGATCTGATCTCTATTGGCTGGAGATCAGTTGAATTAGCAGGAGATCTCCTGCCACTACCGGCAGTTGGCAACCCTATTGGCAACCCTATTGGCAACCCTAGACAAAGTGCATGCTCCTCAACTACATTATGATGATTTAAGGACAAGTTTTCTTAAAAGGGGAGGGGATTCCTTCCATTTTCCCTCCTCCTCCCTGCAGACCCATACTATGCTGTTTGTCAGGGTCCACTGACCCCCGCAGTGGATTAGATTAGAGCAAGGTATTAAAAAAAACCCTCCAGATTGGCAGGGAGAAGAGGAGAGGAGAGGAAGAAGGAAGGTTTGCGTGAGAGAGGAAATGTATTCTGGAAGGGCTTTCAAGATGGAAGTATTTCCAAATAAGGAAAGCTGGAATGTGCAAAATTAGGACATCTTTACACATAGCCTCTGTTATTCATATGAGTTCACCAGAGGTCCTTACTGCTAGGCAAACTCGAGACCAGACTACAGGGAATAGGGCCTAAAGTATCTCAAGTGGATTGAAAATTTTAGAATAATAGTTATAGAACTGAGTGTCTAGCTGAGTCATCTCTCTCTGGTCCTTCATTTTGTGCCAGGACTACAACTTCCCGTGGCTGAACTACCTGGCAATTGTATGTGATTATTAAATTCTTTAATGCAAAGTGGTCTGTTCCTGCCTGTTCTCCTAGTCCATTTCGCAGACTTTGTCTTGAACATACTCTTCTGAGGCTCACGTGATTCTTTGATAAACAACTCATAAACAAGGCCGGACCATTCTGGCAGGACAGGTGGGCTAGATACAGGACAAAAACAGGGAAGAGACTGGGGTCAACAAAATGGAGGCAGAATGATCATGGCAACACACTGAAATCCATAGCAACACTGCTAAGAACCGCCAATCGTGAAGTGCCACAGCAAAGATGCCCCGTGTTAGACTCATAAGGAAAGAATTGACCTGGACACAATGATGCTCTTTTCTGTGATGACACCATGCCCAGCCTTACCCTCAAAACAGGACAAAGGAAGAAATCAAGGCAGTACCTTCATCTCTGGCAGAACTGTGGTGTTCATGGTAGGAATTCTATAACTACCGATTCTTGAGATCCCTGGAGTGGGTGTTTCAATAACTGGCATGACATTGGCACATCTCCAAGACATGGCAGATGTGTTCCAGGATTGGAGCACACACAGCTCCAGGCAACTGTTGCGACTGGGTTTGGAGTGTTGTAGGGAGAAAACCATTGAATGACAGACAAGGGGAGTGACAGTTAAACTAGGGCTGTCAATTCGGTTCAGCCCGAACTGAAAATCAGCCGAATTTCCCCTGATTCGGTGGTTTTTTGTTCGGGAGGAACCGAACTCAAAACTGACGGGCAACCGGGGGGGCCGAATTCAGCGAGTTCGGGAGTTCACGAATAAATTCGGCAAATTCGGCCGTCAGTAAGCAGCATAACCGTCAGTAAGCAGCATTCTCCTCCCCCGGCCAATCGGTGGCCAAGCTGGGTCTTCTTCTGGCCAATCAGTCAGGATTGAGTACTGGAGGAATCAGCTGATGTGCTACCCGGCCAGGGAGGGAGAGAGAGAGAGCGAAATCCTCGTGTGTGTGTGGGGGTGCTTGTGCACATTCGCTCCTTTCTGTGGCTGCAGGGGGCGTATTTTTTGGGGTACAGACACAAAACTTTCACTGGAGCTTCAGATGAAGCTTCTTAAGGTACCCCCCAAGTTTTGTAAACATTGGGTCAGGGGGTCCCGAGATATGGGCTCCCCCCCTTTTTCTTTCCATGGCTGCAGGGGATGCATTTTTGGGGGTACAGATCCCAAACTTTGAGTGGAGTTTCAGACCAGTGTTTTTAAGATACCCCCCAAGTTTTGTAAACATTGGGTCAGGGGGTCTCGAGATATGGGCTCTCCCCCTTTTCCCTCCCCCCTTTTTCCATTTATGTGGCTGCAGGGGGCGCTTTTTTGGGGATATAGCCCCCAAACTTTTAGCATAGCTTCAGTCAATTATTCTTAAGATACTACCCAAGTTTTGTAAAGATGGGTTCAGTGGGGGCAGAAATATCGCCTCCCCCCCTTTTCTCTTTCCATGGCTGCAGGGGGCGCATTTTTGGGGGTGCAGATCCCAAACTTTGAGCCGAGTTTCAGACCAGTGTTCTTAAGATACCCCCCACGTTTTGTGAACATTGGGTCAGGGGGTCCCGAGATATGAGCTTTCCCCTTTCCCCTTTTCCCTATTGGGATGAATGGATCAGATCCTGTGCATCTTCTCCAGAGCAAAACGTTCCGTGCCTAATTGGAATCATCTTGGATTACAAGTCCTCTCTTCAGCCCCTCTTGATGGAACAGAAGACAGCCACAGTAAGACCCCTTTGGGGGCTTTAATCTATAATTTTTCTCCTGTGTATGTGTGTGTGTGTGGGGGAAAGCAGAGTCTGTGTGTGTGTGGGGAGGGAGCAGTTTCTGTGGGTGGGGGGGAAGCCAAAGGGGGCTTTCGTCGGTTCTGCCTGGGGTGTGTGTTCCCCCTCGAGTCTCTCGCTCCCTGGTTTGAGGGGGAAGGTTTCAGTTGTGTGTTGCAAAGGTGTTGTTTAACAAGGTTGTGTTTGCAGTTGTTTTGCTAATTTCTCCGCTGTTGTCGGGGCTGGGAGCTTTGTGCGTGGGCGGCAAGCTCTGCTGAGAGATGCACATTAAGGGGGGGGACCCCTTTCAGGGCCCATATCTCAGCCCCCCCCTAACCCAATCTTTACAAAACTTGGGGAGTCTTTCAATAAACGTCCTTTGAAGCTCTGCCAAAAGTTTGGGACCTCTAACCCCAAAAATGCCACCCCCAGAGCCGCGGAAAGGCGCGATTCTGTTTTTAATGGCTTTATTCGGCCGAATTTTTTTCCGAACTTTGAATTCCCGCCGAATTGAACGGATCCGAAGTGGGGGAGTTCGGACTTCGGCACGTACTGAACCCAAAGGGCCAAATTCGACCGAATCCGAACTGTACCCTAAGTTAAACAGTAGAGGGAGGAGAGATCAGGGAACTGGAAGAAACACTTGGAGCTGCATGGGACAGAATGGATGTGTCGAGCAGGGGAGCAACACAACAGCATGACAGCAGGCAACACTGTGGCACCAAAAGGATTCTGTCATGCCATATAAACTGAATGTGTGTTGTGTATACATAGGGTTGCCAGCTCCAGGTTGGGAAATACCTGGAGATTTTTGGGGTGGAGCCTGAGGAGGGTGAGATTTGGGGAAGGACTTCAATGCCATAGAGTCCAATTGCCAAAGAAGCCATTTTCTCCAAAAGAACTCATCTCTATCAGCTGGAGATCAGTTGTAATAGTAGGAGATCTCCAGCTGCTACCTGGAGGTTGGCAACCCTCTTTAAACAGCGGTTGGATGGACATCTGTTGGGAGTGCTTTGATAGTGGGACCCTGCATGGCAGGGGGTTGGACTAGATGGCCCTTGTGGTCTTCCAACCTTGTGTGATTTTGTGAACCTATGTATACATACATTGTTTGAGAAGGGGAACCAAGATGTTGTGGTACCAGTGACCCTGGTGAAGTGGTTTCTTTAAAAAAAACCTTTAGTGTTTGGATTTATGAACACCCACCCCAGGTGTCTATATGATCTTTGATGTCGCTGAGAATCAGTGTGGTATAGTGGTTAAGAGCAGTGGTTTAGAACGGTGGACTCTAATCTGGAGAACCAGGTTTGATTCCCCACTCCTCCACATGAGTGGCGGAGGCTAATCTGGTCAACTGGATTTGTTTCCCCACTCCTATACACGAAGCCAGCTGGGTGACCTTGGGCTAGTCACAGCTCTCTTAGAGCTCTCTCAGCCTTACCTACATCACAAGGTGTCTGTAGTGGGGAGGGAAAGGGAAGGTGATTGTAAGCCGGTTTGAGTCTTCCTTAAGTGGTAGAGAAAACTGATATATAAAAACCAACTATTCTTCTTCTTATACATGGCACAGAGGATTAACAGTCATTTAAGACACTCCAGCAGAACTTCAGCACTTGTCCCCTAAGATTCAGATGCTATTTCAGTCTTCAGAAATCATTTTCATAAGGTATTTCCTCCAGCAATAAGACAATTAGTGTAAATTTACCTAATTGTCTGGTGGTTTGCTTAGTCTGGCCCTGCAATTTTAAGCATTTCCAAAGGAGTCCTTTCTGAATTCTAAACGTTTACTTTGTCTCGAATAGAAACTTGTAGGATGAAACGATACATGAATACAGGCAACCAACCCTAATGGTGTAATTTGGAGCTGAAAGGGAATAAAACATAGCTAGGATGATGAGAGGTACAGTCATGACTAAACGATATAGAGAAATGTAATTCCTGCCTGGAAGAGATTGAGAACAATCTTCCGTTCTGTAAAATGTGTATAGAAACTGCAAGGTGTATGCCATGTTCCATGTGATGTATTCATTTCTAAAGAAAATCTTTCCACCTGCGAGTACGGAAAGGTATTCTCAGAAGTGCCTACTGAGAGGATCACACGCTGTGCACTCAGCAGGAAGCTCAACCCCCCCTCGCAAAATACACAGAAAAAATGCTCTAAGATATAGAAACTAGAGCATTTCCTGTCTTCTGTACATCATCAGATACTTTAGAAACCTGTGGAGGGCATTACCTAGCCAAAAACCATCCCATATAATTTCAGTTCTGTGACTGAATGTGGAATGAGATGAAACCAGGCACTGTCTTTTGAATTTTTATCTCACCCTTACTTTATCCAAGGAGCTCACAGCAGTAAACATTTATTTACTATTTCTATATTTATTAATACTTTTTATTTCATTCTTTCTCCAGAAAGCTCAGGTGCATACATGGTTCTTTCTTCTTCCATTTTTCCTTGCAACAACCCTATAAAATGGGATTGACTGAGAGAGCGACTGGCCCAGAGGTCATCCAATGAGCTTCATGACAGAGTGGAGGTTGGAACATGAGTTTCCCATTAGTAGCAGGGGTTTATTGGGGCACAGTGGAGGGGTTCTGTGTGTCACATCGTTCTTAACTCTGGCATACCTCTGGGAAGGAAGCACAAACATATACATTCATCTGTTGCTTTATGTTTTGTGGTCTCATTGGTCCTTGATTCATGGTATTTTGCTCATCAGGAAGGGACAAGAGGACCTGACCAGGATCCTGGTTCCCATGTATTATAATGGGATTTTAGAAAGACCCTCTAGGTTTCACAGTAAACTAATCCCAGCTGCTTGTGCAGGAACTGAAGAGGTTTATTTACATATAACACAACTTGGGACTAAAGGCCCTAATTACAACTCCAACAGCTCTCTTAACAACAACACATTTAGGACTGCCAGGTGTGACAGCTGCTGCTTGGTAAGGTGGCAAGGGGGGGATAAGGGGGGAATATTCTGACACTGTGGTGTCACTTCCAGCTAGGGTTGCCAGCCTCCAGGTAGTAGCTGGAGATCTCCTGCTATTACAACTGATCTCCAGCCGATAGAGATCAGTGCACCTGGAGAAAATGGCCACTTTGGCAGTTAGACTCTATGGCATTGAAGTCCCTCCCCAAACCCCGCCCTCCTCAGGCTCCACCCCAAAAACCTCCTGCCAGTGGTGAAGAGGGACCTGGCAACCCTACTTCCTACACAACCCTGGAAATGACTCTGGATGTCATTTTATCAGTGTGGCACTCTAGGATCCACTCTAGAGGGGAGTCCTAGAGTGTCATAATGACGTGATAATGTCATTTTCATTGTTGCACTGCAAGTGACATCCTAACCCTCCTTCCTAACCAATGTTTTAATTGCTGTTTTTATGTCTTGTACATATTTTAACTCTGTTTTACATGTTTTTATATTTGTGGGTTTGGGGGGAGGGGTTTTTAATGGTTTAAAAACATGGTTTTACCATGTATGTTTTAAATTGTTGGCTGCCTAGGTGGCCCTCATGAGGACAGAAAGGTGGGATATAAATTTTGCAAACAAATAAATAATTTTTCAGGGTTTCACTGGAAGGGATGTTGCAATGTTAGAATGACATCCATTCGCATGTCCCCGCCCCCCTGAACCTCCCTCTGGTTGCCAGTGCCGGTCTGGCAATGCTAATACAGTTTCTTCCTCCCAGAAACTACCAGGAACAAGATGGTGTCTCCTCCAACATTTAATTTGTTTTAACTGTATCATCCTGTGTAATTCTTCACCACTCTGGGCAGCTTCTGCTTTTCATATTAGTGCTGTAGTGACCTCTCATTCCTGTCCCTGTCCAAGTGATTCTCCCTGCCAATTCAGACAGACGGGGGATGACTCTTCATTTTAGAGGAAATTAAAGGCCAATACATTTTTACTCTAGTTTTTCCCCTCCTTCAACTAGGATAAACTCCTTAGGGAAGGACTGTATGTCTCACCCAAAGAATCCTCCCTGACAAGTTTCAGGAAAGGAGGCGAAAGGGTCCCCATTATAGGAAATTACAATTATCATTTATACTGGGGTGTGTGGCTACATTGACAAGTGTGTGAGTTTTTTCTCATTTCCTAGGGTACTGGGGGGGGGGTAACTTTCACAGCTTGACTTGACAGAATATGATTGAAAGTAAAAGCAACACACTGAAACAAATTAACAGATTAATTTATTAGATTAATGTCTCCACTCCTTGCTGCATGCTTATGGTTTCTTTCTACTTTATTAGAACATTAAAGGTTAATATCTATTGTCCATTAGATTCAGCTGACATCTTGCTATGTCTTGCTATTGCTATGCAATTGTATCGGCCCATAATTCACATGAAGTATGAATGACTGCTCTGCTCTGATCTGCCAACCACAAACGGTGCTCCTTTTTCTGTGAATTCAGCAAGCAGTTCCTACATCCATCCGTGACACTGATCTGTGTTTTCAGAGGGTGACCTAGCATTTGTATAGTATAAAAAATGTCTAATGGATCTGCAGGACTTCCAGTTTCTCAAGATACTATATTTTGATGTTCACTTTTGGTGGCTATACCAGTTTTTTCTGATTTGTTTTAAAGCAATCTATTTGCTTCTCTAGATTGGCACGATACTGGTTTAAAGAAGTCAGACATCATTGGATATACCCTTCTCTGAGGACTTTGTTTGCTTTAATGTGCAAAAAGGAAGAAATGTGCTTTCAATTACCACAACCTGAAATAGAACTGTCCTACACAACAAGTAAATATATATATATATATATATATATATATATATATATATATATATATATATATATATCAGTGCATGCGAGAGTTATTGCCAAGCTGATTTTAAAAGTTCGAATTTATTTTGAACAGATACATTTTTCCTCATGGGAAACTGTTCAACAAATGTAGACAAACACTGTTCTATTCTAAGTTTATCAGAAAGAACTTTCCATCTGTTTGCTTGGGTCTCACTTGTTTTCTTTCTTTCTTTCTTTCTTTCTTTCTTTCTTTCTTTCTTTCTTTCTTTCTTTCTTTCTTTCTTTCTTTCTTTCTTTCTTTCTTTCTTTCTTTCTTTCTCAATGAAGTCCACAATTTAGTGAATGCCCTCATTTAGATTACTGTAAATATTCAGCAGTGTTTCTCCGCACTTTTGTCTGGAATTCACAATATTCAAAGAATGGGAAAGTTGACATTTCACCAGTTTTCAGACATGCATCATAGCACATACAAATAAATCCATAAAACATTTCACAGATGAAAGCAGGTACATGCTTTTCCATCTCCTCATACTAAGGATCACTGCCTGGTCCCTTTGCTGAACATTCTTCTGTTTTCATTGACTCTATAGTAGTGTGTCATGCACTTTTAAAAATAAACCCCAAAGGCTGTGTCATTTGGTTAATTACAGATATGCTACAAAACCTAATTGTCCTTCAGTCTGTTATCTATAGTTCAAAAATGTTTTGCTTATGCGGAAAAGGACTGGCAAACTCTTCCATGATAACTTAATGTTTGTACATGTACATGTATGTATCTGCACTGTAAACAAGATGCATCCACCCCACCCATCATCTATAGACTTTGGAATGGAAAGGCTTTGGAGTGGAAAGCTGAGGAACTACAACAGGCACCCTGAAAGGCAAAAATAGGTCCAAAAGGAGGGGCAATGGTTTACTATGGCCAGGTACTGGAAAACAGGAACCATTTCTGGTAAGAAGGATTGTTTGGAGCATATGAAGTAGATTAAATTGGAATGTGTTATCTATTAAAACATAAAACCAAAATAAAAGCAGCAATGGTCTTTTAGCTAATTACTTTCAATCCTTTTTAAAAAGATGAACTTTACAGTTACCATATTCCAGAGTTATTTCATTAGCTCTCCATATATGATGTTATGAAACAGCTAAAAGGATTTCGAGGCACTCAAACTTTAAATGACTCATTTCCTTCAGCTCGTCATTGAGTTAGAGCTCATCTCTGGGCTTCATAAACGGCATGGCAATGAACTCCATTTTGCAGTAAGAAGTTCTCCATCTTTTTTTACCTTCAGTCACATGGAGATAAATGAGTCACTTTTAGCCTTGAGAACTAGAAGAAGTAAAGCTGAAGCAGTTACATGTGCTCTTTCACCTGAAGGCATCAGCTTAAGAGGAGTCTTATCGAAAGAGTAAGGAGGGTATGGCAATCTAGGGGTGAGAAAGTGATGTATGTGTGTTTATGAAGGTTGAATGCTAGTCTCCATCTCAGGTGAGTTTGGCACAGAGGTATATGTTGTGATATAAAGATGCAGAATCCCTTGATTAACACTCAGGGAGGCCCTGATCTCAGAGAAAACATTCTTTCCTGGGAAACAAAGCAATAAAACTTCTCAGATTGTAGGCTTGGAGATAAGTTTCCTCTATGGAGACAAATATTCATGATCC
Organism: Euleptes europaea; assembly: GCF_029931775.1. NCBI lineage: Eukaryota > Metazoa > Chordata > Lepidosauria > Squamata > Sphaerodactylidae > Euleptes > Euleptes europaea. The sequence continues at coordinate 37,809,590 of NC_079316.1, forward strand.
AGAAAAAAAACATTTTCCTACCTGCCAGGAAGGAGAAAAGTAGATAGCTATTTGGGGAGGGGGGGTAAGAGAGAGAGTTGCGGAGATAGAAGCAGAGTTACTAATCCTGCATGACTCTCAGTTAATACCTACCCCCAACCTGAAACATTTTGGAAGCAGTTTAACAGCAGAGCTCAGTTAAAAGCAGTGTAGCAGGAACAACTAAGAGGGAGGTATAGTAGAATAATAGTGGTGCCTCTTCTGTCTTCTTATCAGACTGTGAGCAGCTTGGAAACCAGAAATCCAACAACCAGGACCTGTAAAGATGGACATGTACACGCTCGTTGGTTTTAATTGTGCATATATTACGACAGTCTTCAGATTAATAACATGTCTCTCCTGCTTATAATCTCTCATGTCTGCTGCTTTAGTGAAAACTTCATTGATTCATGACCTTTCTGTGAGTGTTCTTTTTTCTGCCATCCTCTCCTGAAATTCATTAAACTTTTCAACAGCAGGATGACAAGTTGCCTTACTTTGAGCTTGCCAATCGTGCTACCACTGAATCTCACGAACCTGATTAGTAATGAGCCATTGGTCATACCCATTTGACTAACCTTCCCCACCCACCCCCTTTCTACCATACACTAGTGTGTAGCCTCAAGAAATGACTAGATGTTTTCTGCACTTGTAAGGGAATGAGATACCCTTTCATCTGTCACTTGTAGTAGCTAGTGTTCCTTTAGAGAGTGACTATGACTGTGGAGGGGAATCTAATGCCCTTACAAGTGCATCAGGAAGCAGAGATGAAGGCAACAGGCTTGCTGCTGCAACACTGCACAGGTTTATGGATGCTGATTCAGGGGATGATGCCATGATAAACTTCACCTGTCCATTTCCATATGCTAAAACTGTATTAAAGGGACAGGACATTTTTTCCTCTATGTTGTTGGAAACTCTACTCAGACCCCCCAAGGTGCATGGGAACTTCTTCTATCCCATGTGGCTGATGCTGATAACGAATGTTATGACCATGTGGAAAGTGGAAATGTGAAATATGATAACACAAACACCTTTAGACCAGAAATATTTCTGGTCTGAGAACTGCATCACCCTTAGGGTTGCCCCCAAGTGATCGGTAAAGTCTATGCATATGCAGATATCATGGGGGGAAAAGATGACAATTTGGGTGTCAGCAAAAAACATGAAAAAGGAGGGAGAAGGAGGAGGATCAGCTAGAGGAAGAGGAGTAGCTAAGGGAGATGAAATGGACAACTGGGAAGGTCAACTGGAAAGGTGGGAATCAGAGCCACTGAGGGGAGGATGGAGCCCCCTGCTTGTTATTTTCTAATGTTTAAATACCTTCCATATATCACTGTATTTTTAAAAACATATGCATTTAAACCAATATTATAATAAGGTGTCATTTCATCGAATGCCCGTGTCATTTTTTAACGTAATGAAATGTGACATTTCTCAAGGCACCCCAGGAGAGCATGTCAGAGCAGCCTTCGCTTGTGGTAAACTACTTGCTTGAAGCTGTCTTGATGGTCCTGCTCAGCTGCTTTCCTGATGAATGGGAGCTCAGCCGCCACATCTCAAGAGTGTCCACATGACTATCAAACAACCACAAAACTATAGCAATTATAGGAATGATTTTGTCATGATTATTCACTATTACCACATACATACATTTAACTGGTTGCATAGGAGAAAGACTAGGGCCAATCATAACTTATGTTAAAATAAAACAGGAAGTCCAGTGGTACCGTAAAGATGAACAAAGTTTATTCCAGTCTTTAAAGTCCCAGGGGCTTTGGTCTTATTTTTCTGCAATAGACTAACAGGGCAACCTCTCCAAAAATATGGTAGCAGCATGTATTGGTCTGGAATGGGTCAGAATGTCAGACTGGGGAGACCTGGGTTCAAATGTCCATTCAACCATGAAGCTCACCAGGTGTCTTTGGACCAAGTTGTCTCTCTCTTTGTGTTAGTTTAACCTTACTCACAGGGTTGTTTTGAGGATGAAATGGAGGAGAAATCACTCTGAGGTCCTTGGAGGAAAGCTTGGAGGAAAGGGTAAGAGAGATTTCCCACCATGCGTTCGTAGAGCCAACCCTGACTCCGTCATGATTCTCTTTGGTGAGTTGCCACACAATTTATGGAAGCAGGTGTTGTTCCCGCACTGAAAAGTTAAGAGTATTCAGTTCCATGTTTCCCCCCACAGAGAACTTGTGCTTCCATTTCATCATCTTAGGTTTGAATATAGTTCAGCTTTATAATTTAAGGTCATGTAATTTCCTTTACTGTGTATGTTGCTGTACTGAATTTTCAGAAAATAGAGTGGGAGAGATCCAGAAGTACAACCAAAGAAAAGAACAACACATACCAACCCCCAGATAAATCAATCAGTCCGAGAGCATAGAATCAGAATCATAGAGTTGGAAGGGACCACCAGGGTCATCTAGTCCAACCCCGTGTACATGCACATTAAAAATAAAAATAAACAGGCACAGCAGTGCACTAGATGTGCACCTCTGAGGGGCATGCATGTATTCCCACTATTGCCCTACCAACTCCAAAGTTCTCCAGCCCCCCCCCTCACCTCACGTAGTTCTGAATTACCTTAGAAAAAAAACTGACTTCTTGAGCTGGAATGTTTTCATCTGGTGTCAAAGGACTGAGGTGAGTCTCTCCAAATCTAAGGAGGCAGCTCAGGCGCTCACCTGGGTCTCACCATGAAGTGCGAAAACATTTCCGTGTAGGTGTGCTGCATTCTATGAAGAAATTCACTGCTTTGCTTTGCTGCAATAAAGGTATTAACCTATTTCCCTCTCTGCTGTGATTGGACTTCTTAAAATATTTTGTATGGGGGAGGGAAATTAGGCTCCTTTATATCCATCTGTCCATCCACATACATTTCCTCTGCATATTTGAATATGCTCTGTGTGCCAGTTTTTGTGTCCAGCACATCTGCGAGCAGAAACTTCACAAATGAGAGGGGATTTTTTTGGTTCGAAATAAAGCCAGACGTGCTTTTCACTCCCCCCTGATATTTAGGTATGAATGCTGCTCTAGACAGTGACAGTGATGTGCCCACAATGCAAAATTAGCTTCACTGAATGGCTGGTTTCATTTCAGCTTTGTTTAATTAGCGAGAGTCACGGCATGTCACCCAGTTCGGCATCTGAGCATCTCCAACCTAAATTGCTCTCAAAGATGAATTAGAATATTAGAACTGTTTTGTTATGCTGTCAGTGTTATATGGAGGAGAAGGAGGAGGAGGAGGAAGGGGAAGCACAAGGCAGAAAACTTCCTTCCAATATTCATGGAAGATCCTGAGGAATCCCCTGAGAAAAATAAGGGAAGGGAAGTAGTGCTTCCTGGAGGAGAGGCTGACCGAATCTTCCCCTTGAATTATAGGAGGACACTGGTGGTGGAAAGTGGCGTCAAGTCACACTGACTTATGACAACCCCATAGGGTTTTCAAGGCAAGAGATGTACAGAGGTGGTTTGCCATTGCTTGCCTCCGCATCATGACCTGATATTCCTTGGAGGTCTACACCCTTAAGAAATCATATGGTGATGGAAAAGTTACTTCTGTTCTGCTTCCTGCCCTGCTCATTCTAGGTCCCCGTTGCTCCTGGTTCACCTTCATTTGCTGATGCATATCAGAACTTAAATTTTGCCTTCTAACAGACTGGTAGAAAAGTAAGTGATAGGATCCAGGTTGGAACAGGATGCGAGATGTTCCTCTTCTTCTGTTATATATACTTTATTGTAGTTCAAGATGTGATATCCACTTTGCAGCCTGGCAACCCTAAATTTTGGTAGTGGGTGTCAATAATTACAACATACCTCGAAGTCCGTTTCCAGTGAGACTGGAGATGTGTTGATTGGAGTTCTGTGTCAGGGAAAGCTGCTTCCTGCCAAAGAGCTTTCCCACTTTGCACGCTGCCAAGCACTGGCAGCAGCTACATGGATGGCCCTCTCCGCCTGCAACACTGTTTGTGTTGCTTAGGCAAAAGCTGATGAAGAACACTGTTGCTGCCTGCTGTGTTGTCATGGCAAGTGCCACGATTGCCTTCTGGCGTGGGCATCAGGCAGCCTGCTTGCCAATGGGGAGGATCACAGCCAGCAAATCAACTGACAATCGGATGCAGCGGGTTCAGCTCACCCTGTTTGGAGGAGGTGCTACTTGAAATTGGCCTGGAAGGTGTGGTGTTGTCCCAATCACAGAGGGAGAGGGAAACCTCAGTAGGTTTGCTCAAAACCTTTTTCGGAAGAGACAACTGGGATTATTCTGTGCTGACAGCCAGCTGGGATTGGGGGGCTGAAGTGTTTGTAGTTGCTGTTTGCCTCCTCTAGCAAAACAAACAACCAAACCAACCAGGCAGGTGCAAACAGCACCTTTTCCAAAGGACAAGGGGAGGAGGGTGGCCTGTAGCTGTTTTGGGCAGCAGCTAGGGTTGCCAACCTCCAGGTGGTGGCAGGAGATCTGCTATTACAACTGATCTCCCTCCAACAGAGAACAATTCACCTGGAGAAAATGGCTGCTTTGGCAATTGGACTCTATGACATTGAAGTCCCTCCCCTCCCCAAACCCTGACTTCCTCAGGCTCCACCCCAAAAACCTCCTGCTAGTGGTGAAAAGGGACCTGGCAACCCTAGCAGCAGCGGCTATTTCAAGCATGGTGTGTGTGTCCCTGAATGATTCTTCCACAGCAGGCAAACTTATGAAGGGGGAAGAGGTATGACTTGTTGATTAGCTAGAGAGGGTAGAAATTACTCCAAAGTATAGAATGCAGTCTTGATTTGAAGAAATACTTTCTGATTAATTTATTTCAATTAAAAATGGCAACTTTTGAACTTTCTCTGTTGGATGGAGAGGAAATTTGGAGCAATTTTGCCTCTCTTCCCTATCTTTCTTCAGCTCCTCATGCCACATGGCATTTTGTCTCAAGACTTCCCTGACCCTCATCAGCAGCTTTTTGAAGTTCATGGGTGAAGTGCTGGAAAGAGAAGGTGGGAGGGACCCACTTCTATAACTGCCTTCCAGTTTGCAGAATCTAACCTTAAGTCTTTTTAAGAAGCAAAATATAAAATTGCATCCACACCGAAGAAGGTCCTAAAGATATTTCCAGTGGTGTCACTGATTATTTATTACATTTATACATTTCCTTTCTTCTGATGAAATATCTAGGGTTCCAAACAATTACCAGACCCAAATCTATTTAGTTTGAATCAAGATGGTACACTTACCGTAGTTCATGTTACAACCACTTTCCCAGAAGCAGGGTTCATATTGTTCATAATGCTTCTGCAGTTGTCTTGTTTGTGGGCTTCCTAGAGACACCTGGTTAACCACTGTGTGAACAGACTGCTGGACTTGATGGACCTTGATCTGATCCAGCATGACCTTTCTTATGTTCTCATGTTCTTACTGGTTTCTTGGGAACTACGTAGAATTCAAAGGCTGTATTCATACATCATTGGCTAGTGTGCTGTCATAGGGCTATGGCATTCATTCACAACTGGATTATCTTGTGTGGACCAGTCATTCCAGTTGTGAATGATTGCTGTACTGTAACCACAGTGCAATATCCACTGGTGTGCATAGGGTTGCCAGCTTCATGTTGGGAAATACCAGGAGATTTTGGGGGTGGAGGCTGAGGAGGGTGGGGTTTGGGGAGTGGAGGGACTTCAATGGGTTATAATGCAGAGAGTCCACTTTCCAAAGTGGCCATTTTCTCCAGGTGAATTCTGTCACATTGAGATCAGTTGTAATCCCAGACACCACCTGTATGTTGGCAACCCTAGGTGTGCAGATGCAGCCAAAGACACTGTCCAATGCAGGTGGTAAATGGGATGGGGAAGAGAGCATAAGTGAGTCAAGGATGGTTGAGCGATGTGTGTGTAAACAATTCTGAAACAATTCTGCAAGGCCTGTAAGATGGAATTATTCCACCAGGCCTATGGTTGAGGACAGCTACTGTTTTGTCATCTATGCTGGCCTCCTACTCTTCCCCCTATAGTATTAAATTCATGGGGGCTCTGGTTGCTTGCAGGCTCTGCCGTGACACCTATATTTTTTTCTATGAGAGCCATCTGTGGTTTTAACTGTATTTTAATTGTTGAATTATTATTTATTTATTATTAGTCTGTTGAGATTTTATTGTATTTTTTATTGTATCTCTACATGATGTGAGCTACCCTGAGCCCGGCCTTGGCTGAAGAGTGAGGGTGGAATGCAAAACCAATTAAATAAATAAATGAAATAAATAAAGGCAAGAGAAAAGGTCCCAAGATATTGACTTGATGGATAACTTTGGACTAAGATCGGAGTCCAAATCTCTACTCCCCATATTATGCAGTCATTGTGTCTGCTATATGTATGTTAATGTTTTGCCAATGCTTCACATAATAAATGTGTAAAGAGCAGACATGTCAGCTGAAACATGTTGTGGACCTGTGCCAGAGAGCCACAGACAATCATGACTCTCTGGTGTGTGTATTCTCACATTACTTAGAACCATGTGTCTGCCTTTCACAGTTTGCATGTTTTCTGAAGGAAACATTAACTCAGAAGTAGCTTTAGCAAACATGATTATCATGGAAAATGTTAAACCAGCTCTGAATGTCTCTTGCCTTGAAAACCTTAGGGGGTTACCATAAGTCAGCTGTGACTTGACAGCATTTCTTTCTTTCTTTCTTTCTTTCTTTCTTTCTTTCTTTCTTTCTTTCTTTCTTTCTTTCTTTCTTTCTTTCTTTCTTTCTTTCTCTCTCTCTCTCTCTCTCTCTCTCTCACACACACACACACACACACACACACACACACACACACACACACACACACACACAGAGCTATAGAATTCCTGCCAACTTTTGCTTCATGTCACCCTAGAGCTCCTTGTACCTGACGCCCATTAAAATAACACATTGATATTTTTTCTCCTATCAGTATCACTACAAAGTATTTGTGCTGCAAGTGAGAGAAGCCACTACAGAGAGTTTCCAATTGTTATGTATAAGAAAATGATAGTATTCTTTCCCCCCAAAATTATATGCACTGTACCTACAATTCCGGATCTAGCGTCTGATAGATATATTTTGGGACTGTGGATTCTTGCTATTATCATGATTACCCATTTTCACAGAACTATTTGAAGAACAACAGGAAGATCCTGTTATCTCAACCAATCAATGTCACAGCTGAGCACTGACACAACCACCCCCCCCCCTTTGGAAGGAACATCCGTGAGAAGTTACTGCTCATCTTGCAGATGAGCTGCCTATTATTTTCCCCCTTTGTGACTACGACTATTTTAATTTGAGAAATCGGTCAAGGAATCGTTTTCAAAGACACATTGGATACTTATAGCCAATACACTAACCTGGATTCAAAGAGCTTGTAGTGCAAGTGGAAGGGCACTTCTACTTGTTCAAGGCAGAGGGTCCCCAATTTCTACTAAGTCGAGCTTGCTACTGCAGCCCTTCTGTTCCATACCTTGCACCATCCTAGAAGGCCACCTGGCCTCCAGTAGGAGCTTTTGGGGAGTGGGGGGTACAAAGGGCTGTTACAAGAATAGGAAATGGGGGAATACCCATTGTATATGTGCGCTCCTCCACTACTAAGGACATAGTGAATAACATTGTGGTAGATAAAAAGTTGCACCAATTTATTGCTGAATGCATTCTACTGGTTTCTCTGACATTTATTTTCTTGTTGATTTAGTAACCTTTCTCCCACTTTTCTCCCTGTAGGGTCTCAAAAGTGACATATACAGGCTAAAAACTACATTGCATGATAAAACATTGTATGTCAGTTGCTGATGTTATATTACATCCAATCATCTCCACATCAGCAGAAACAGCATAAAAGCAAACAGTGCAAAATCCAGAGGTGTCTTCCAAAGGGAACATATTGTTGTAAACTACAAAGTGGTCATGTTTGGAAAGATACTTAAATGGCATAAAGTGGGCAACGACTTTGCTACTGAACAATTTTAGATGTCTTTGGTGTGTTGCTATCATGAACAATGTTGAAAGGGAAAAAGTGATGCAGTTAGGATGGGGGAGTCTTGTCTTAGCAGTAGTGTGTGCGAAAAGGATCTTGGGGTCTTAGTAGACCAAACAGTGAACATGAGTCAGCAGTGTGATGCAGTAGCTAAAAAGGTAAATGTGATCTTGGGCTGTATCAACAGTAGTATAGTATCCAGATCACACGAAGTGATGGTATTACTTTACTCTGCTCTGGTAAGACCTCACCTAGAGTGTTGTGTTCAGTTTTGGGCACCACAGTTTAAGAAGGATGTAGACAAGCTGGAATGTGTCCAGGGGAGGGCAACAGAGATGGTGAGGAGTCTGGAGACCAAGTCCTATGAGGAAAGGTTGAAGGAGCTGGGTATGTTTAGCCTGGAGAGGAGAAGACTGAGAGGTGATATGATAACCATCTTCAAGTACTTGAAGGACTGTCATATAGAGGATGGTGCACAGTTGCTTTCTGTTGTTCCAGAAGGTCAGACCAGAACCAGCGGGTTGAAATTAAATCAAAAAAGTTTCTGTCTAAACATTAGGAAGAACATTCTAACAGTTAGCATGGTTCCTCAGTGGAAGAGGCTTCCTCGGGAGGTGGTGAGCTGTCCTTCCTTTCTAAGCAGAAGCTAGATGGCCATTTTTCAGCAATGCTGATATTATGACCTTAGGCAGTTCATGAGAGGGAGGGCATCTTGGCCATCTTCTGGGCATGGAGTAGGGGTCACTGGGGGTGTGTAGGGGAGGTAGTTGGGAATTTCCTGCATTGTGCAGGGAGTTGGACTAGATGACCCTGGTGGTACCTTCCAACTCTAAAATCTGTGATTTAAGTTTTGTTAATTTAGCCTATGTAACCCATTGGTGTTCATTCTGTTAATAGTGTGTGTGTGTGTGTGTGTCAAACCTTCTTGGTTACCTGATTTTTCTGGGTTGAAGTTTTTTTCTCCCCCCTTCTGTTTTGTTTTTGTGCTAAGGAGCAAAAACAGCTTCTGCCTTTCTGATCTGTATGTTTCATAGAAAATGCCATTCTGGACTTCATTCATTACAATTTTTACAAACTGGCTTACCACAACTGCAGAGAGGTAACCCTATTAGTCTGTTGTAGCAACATAAAACAAAAGTCCAATGGCACCTTAAAGACTAACACCGTTCATTTCAATATGAGGTCATATTGAAATAAACATTACGTCTTTGAGGTGCCGCTGGTCTTTTGCTTCATTTTGACAGAGGATCATTGCAGTTGCTGCTCTTCCGACAGGCTTTATCAAATGTACACAGTTGGATCAGAATGATAAAGTACAAACTCAACCATTTTAAAAGATCAGAAAGAACCCCATTTATCTATTTAAAATATTTATTTTAAAAAACAATTGATGCCCACCTTTCTCCTGAGCATCTTGGAGTACCAGGTGGGAAACAACAATGAAAAAAAAAAGGATTAAACAAACATTAAAAGCAACAGATATAAAAACACTAAAACCAGTCTAAAAACCTTGTCTCTGGATATTCCCCCACTGCTCAGGCTTAGACTTCTCCCCAAACTCTCTGAAATAGCTGTTTGCAGCCTTGCCAGAAAGCCAGGAGGCTAGCAGCCCCCCCCCTGACCTCTTCCAAAAGGCTGTTTCAGAGGCATTGGCTATAGAGTTGTTAACTCTGGGTTGGGAGATTCCTGGAGATTTGGGGGTCGAGTTTAGAGAGGGAAGGGTTTGTGGAGGGGAGAGACCACAGTGGGGTATAATGCCATAGAGTCTGCCCTCCAAAGCAGCCATTTTCACCAAGGGGTTGATCTCTGTAATTTGGAGATTAGTTGTAGTTCTGGAAGATCTCCAGGCTCTACCCGGAGATTGGCAAGCCTATGGGAAGTCACTGAAAGGCCTGAGCCTGGACTGTTGCTTACTATACCTTGGACAAGGGTGTGTGTGTGATGATAGACCCTGCTGTGAAGAACAAAACTACAGGCCATCCTTCACGTAGGTGGGCTCCAGGTCATAAGGATCTTTAAAGGTAAGCACTAGCATAATTGAATTGGACCTGGAAACGTATAAGCAGACAGTGATTTGCACTAGCTATGGTTTCCAGATGGTCTTCATGGACAGCCCCATATAGGGGATGTTACAGTAATCCAACCTTGAGGTCACAGAAGTGTGAATCACTGTGGCAAGATCTGGCACGGGCAAAAAGGGAATCAGCTTCCTAACTAGGGCTCATCTACAGTGTATCTCAGATTATCACCCAAAAAGATCAAAAAAGCAATTAAATGAGCAATTAAAACATTAGGAATTTTCTTTCCCCGCTCTGAAGAACTAAAAATAAATGCTATTTTGATCTGGAAAACGACTGCACTGAGCCATTTCCCCTCATTCATGTTTGCTGTCTATTTCTCTGTTCCTTACATCTTCTGTACAGCATGACTCAGAATTTCTCATTGTCTTTCCCTCCTCCCCCTCTCCGGTTTTGGCTTTAAATTCAGATGTCTGACGCAAAGCTGCACTGAAACCATGACAGCTTGATCCAGCCAAGTTCCCAGAGGACACTTGATCTTTGCTAGCTGGTACGTATCACTCACTCAGAGCAGTTATGTAAAGAAGATACTGATGTTTTGGTGCATCAGAGTTACGGTACAATCCTGGAGGGGGGAGCCCCAAAGGCCTTTGGAGGTAGTTTGACCCTTGCCCTGGCACAATCCACATGAGCACGTACACTGGTGGTGGGCCACTTACACTGTTGCTGGGGAGCGGTGCAGAAGTGTGAAGCAAGGGTGGGCACTGCCTTGGTGTCAGGGGTTCACACTGGTGCCATAGGAGGCATTCCTAGGGTGGGACTGGCTTTGGTCGGCTCCCTAAGCTCTTTGGCCCCAGGAATGCCCACTTTTGCCTGCAAGAAGTCAGCAAAAATGGTGGTGCGGCCACATGAAACTCTGTGAACAGTTTGCTGGGCCTTGGGGGAAATTCCATTTCTGGCTTGCTGCACCGGGCCAGCAAGCCTCTCAGGAGATGGCGCAGCTGTGCTGTCTAGGGTTGCTAGGTGGGTGGTATTGGTGGGCAATTGCCCGCCAATCCACCCAGCCGCTCCGGGGCCACAGCTGTGTGCCCTTGCGGGCGCACGCATACAATGATGGCACTTCCGGTTTGACTTCTGGGTGTGCCACATTGGTGATGTGGCGCTTCCGGAAGTAAAACCGGAAGTGCTGTCATCGGCGCGCATGGCCGCTTCAGCCTCACCCCCTAAAACCTCCTGCCGATCAGGAGGGGGACCTGGCAACCCTAGTGCTGTCCCTGGGCATGCCTCAACTATCCCCTTAGGATTGCTCTGCCCATTTAACTCCTATTTAATTCAAAGAAGGATATCAAAGAAATATTGTTTTTCAGTTAAGATCTGAGAGAATGAATGCCTTTCAGTGTGATCCCAATTTGTGACACATACATTTATGGAAATAACAATAAATAGACTTCAAATTTGATCTTTCCTTTTTTCAAAAGAAAGAAAATATAGACCAACAATTAAGTATGTAAAACAATAATTAACATGTAACAGTTCAGGCCTATTGTGTTCAAGCAGACCAGGGGCTCAGTTTTTTTTCCTGACTTCTCTCTAGCCCAGGGGTGGGGAACCTCAGGCCCGGGGGCTGTTTAAGGCCCGCAAAATCATTTGGTCTGGCCCTTCGTGGGTCCTGGCAGATCACTAGCTCAGAAGGATCTAAGACTGGAGCCTCTATTCAAGGCGGATGTGAGTTTGTTTTGCCGAGAAAAGGAACCTTCTTTCCCCCTTGCAGAAGAGTCATTAGCTATGGAGCTGCTAGGACCGCCCAAGAAACTGGGCCGTAGAGAAACGTATTCCCTCTGTACTACACGAGGTCTGGGGGTGGAAGTTAAAGGGGGCAGGGCCAGAATGCGCACGGAGGGGGGAGAGTTAAGTTGATAATTTTGTATGGCTCACAAATGATATTATAAATATCCAAATGGCCCCTGGCGGAAAAAAAGTTCCCCACCCCTGCTCTAGCCAGTCCCTTAATGATGAATAGACTTGCAGCTCTGCTCTGCCTTGGTGTGCCATCTATTCTTTCTTTTCAGGAGTTGTCATGTAGAATCATAGAGCTGGAAGGGACCAGCAGGGTCATCTAGTCCAACCCCCTGCCCAATGCAGGAAATTAACAACTACCAGCCCCACACACATCCCAGTGACCCCAACCCTCCCCCCACCATGCCGGATCCCACAATCAAAGCACTCCCAACAGATGGCCATCCAGCCTCTGCTTAAAGACCTCCAAAGACGGGGACTCCACCACCCTCCGAGGCAGCTCATTCAACCATGTAGCCCTATGTAGTTTTATAACAAGGCTGGAATCCTTCTGAGGTAAGCTATCTGCAGCTTCAGGCCCTCCAATCACTCTGGGAAGATGGTGCCTTTTTTTCCTTATATGGAATTCCCCAACCCTTTAGCCCCCAGTGGACTGAAGGTTACATTAGGAAGGACATACCACAATCTGACAAAGGAGCTATCCTTAACTTCATAAAGAGGGAGAAAAGATGGGAAGGAAGACATTAAAATACCTCAGGATTATGAAAAGTGAAACTTCCCAAAAACTGTTGGTGGGATAAGTTACTTTAAAGGTTTACAAACCAAAATGGCATTCCCAGCCCTAAGGCATGTAACTCTCCACTTGAACCAAGGTCATGATGGCTAATGTAAACGCACTCACCACATGCAGTGGTCCATTCAGATTGGGCATTAATACCTAGGGCATGCTTTTTTAGGCTTACAGTCACCAGTGTGCATCGGCCAGTGCATGTGGCATTTAAACAAAACCAGGCACGTGTAGAAACCTTATTCCTGTGGGCTATGTTATGTAAAAAATCAGATTTGGGTAGAAGAATAGACATGAAACAAGGAGAATAGCAGGAAACACTGTCTTGGTTACTAGCCCAAACCAACCTGAAAAAGTGTGGTATGTTCAGCTAAAGCGATTCTGTTGTGTGCACACTTTCCTATCACTCACTATAAATGAATAGCAGCTTCTTATTTCTTTGAGAAAAAGTAAAGTGAAACACTAAAGTGGCCCTGAACAAGGCGGGGGTAGAGTTGACCTCCACTGATGTTACTCAATTAGGTACCTTGCAGGGGCTATAATGTGCAAAGCACCCATTACCTGTGCAAGACCCAACATGCATCACCTGGACAATTAACCTTGGGATCTTGTGTGTATGTACACCAAGGTCACATTTTAGGACACCACTCCAACAGAAAATAGGGGGAGAAAATAGGGAAAAGAAAGGTCTTTCTTATTTAAGAGCTAGCAAGATACAGAGTAGGAAATTTGAATGGCAAGAATAGCAAAATGAGATGGTACAACGAGCAAATGCAAAACCTTTGTATAAGCTTACAGGCTATTGTTTATTGGAGGGAAAACCTGGAAGAGGGGGACTAGAAGTAAGGCAAGCCAATGGTGCTTTGGGGAAATAAAGGGGAGAAAGAAAACATCAGAGCCTGAACCTGAAGAGAAAAGACAAGTGAGAGTCCAGCCCAGGCGTGGGTAGAAAACAGGTCTGGGGATAGGGTTGCCAGCTCTGGGTTCAGAAATACCTGAAGATTTTTGGGGCAGAGCCTGAGGAGGGCGGGGTTTGGAGAGGGGAAGGACTTCAGTGGGGTATAATGCCATAGAGTCCTCCTTCCAAAAACGCCATTTTTTCCAGGTTAACTGATCTCTATCGGCTGGAGATCAGTTGTAATCCCAGGAGATCTCCAGCTACTACCTGGAGATTGTCTAGGTGGTCTAGCTGCTCTCAGTCTTTCCTCTGCATTATGGGGATAATTAGGCTACTTTACAGAGTTGTTGTAAATGCTAAAACAATTACTGGCATTTTTGATGCATCTAACAAAATGTACATTAGTTGATAATCAGAGAGGAACATAGCACCATTTAACTGGGAACACCTATCACACATGACCTTGTTGATCATTTGGTTTCTCTAAATGCTTTTATCATTCTTTGAATGTGAGTTCCTCAAGGATGGATGTGACTCAGAATGGAAAACACACATCCAAGGGACTTACCCAAACCCCGACAATTGCAGTCGCAGCGCAGTTCCTCCCCTGAAATGGAGCCAGTGGCTGGGTGCGTATTTCCAGCTGCTTTCTACCCACTGTCCACATGGCCGGACCGTTCTGTCTGCCTCTTGGCGTCAGTCTATTGAGGTGAGGCAGACTACTGCTTGGAGGCTGGAGTGGGGCATGATGCAGGTGCTCCGGTGTTTTCCCACCCCTTTTGTTTATTTAGGACCCTCTCGCCTACTGCCTGGCCTTGCATTCCGGCAACAGAGGACCTTCCCGCCCTCCCTGTGTTCAATGGATTGTTCTGTTTCCATCACAGCTCAAGGCGGTTTTTGGAATTGGGCCAGATCCATTTAGGGGGAAGATACACTTGAGTGCTTGCCTTCCCTCTTTGGGGAAGGGATCTTGGGGTCAAGTCCTACTGCAGATGCCCAGCTCGGGGACTGTTGTGTGGCTCCAGTCCCAGGTAGCGAAGGTACCACTTAGAGGTTTATGCCCAAGTGGAACTACTAGTTCACTACTCCAGTTTGCCCCCCCCCCCCAACACTTGGGTTGGAGGATCATTTCATCGGCCAACAGGACGGTTGCCCAATGCCTCGATTTGTTCATCGGCTGATAGGGTGGTCACCTGATGCCTGGATCCATGCCCTATGCTTCATCACTTCTCCAGCTGTTGTAATAAATAAAGCTGTAGCCTCTGTTAACCCATATCTTGTATATTTGTATCAATTCCTCCCCCCATTTCCTTTGTGGTGCTGTTCATGCCCTTGGTACTGCAATTAGAACCTTCTGCCACTGAGGTCCAACATATAGTATTTGCAAACCAATATGCTTAATCTATCATGCAGAAAAAAAACATGATGTTAAAATTAAGTGGCAAAATATAAAAAAGAGTACCAGTGATTTATTGCAGAAAAGGACAAACAACTGACTACTCTGAAAATATCTGTTCCTGCAATGATCTGTTATAACTGCATTTTAAAAAAACAGAAATCCCGGGGCTATTTTTCAGAGCAGAAGGCAATTTTCAAAGACGGCGGTAGTATATATTCTGCAAAAATTCAGTATCTGCAGTGAATTGCCACTTATTTTTCACTGTCATTAAAGTGACACAAAAACCAATTTACTTCAGAAGTGATACAACCCTGTTTTATTTTTAAGCAGTATCAAACTTTGGCAACATCAATTATATCAGCCAGGAAATTGACTGAAGTTAACCCTTCACAAGCTGCCAACCCTACTGAGCTGGCAAATGTGTTTATATAATTTCAGTCAGATGATAATAGTTTATTATATCATAGCAGCATCTGGAAAGCTTGCCAAAAATGAAAATTCCATTGTAATGGGACCTGTAAACATTGACTGTCTACCCAGCTGTCTCTTTTTATTCTTGGTTACTTTTTTAATGCTGGCTGGCATGAGTATATTTCTTTGCATTTATTTCTTGCAATGGTTAATCTCCTACCTCTAGAAACTCAGCATGAATAACTGAATTGGGGGAAAAAAACAATTCATAAACATTTTAAAAATGGAAAATGCAATCTATTTGATAACAATAATGTTTAAAAAACTCAGACACTAAACATGCTGCAATCCTGTGCACATTTATTTGGGAGTAAGCCCCATTCAATATAGCAGGGTTCACTTCTGACTAAACTGACCTAGGATGAGATTGGCAGTCTTGCATTTCTTTAGAAGAAATATCATGGTTTTGATATGTAAAACCTGCAGCCCTTACTGAGGTTACTCCCAGGTCAGTGCCTACAACTGCAGCTCAAGAAGCTAATTTGAGACACAATGTTTGTGTTCATATTGGAATGCAAAATAAATTTTAAAATACCCCAAACCCTGCATATATTTTCCAGTCAATGCAGGTTTTACATTCATGTTAGAAGCCAACTTAAAAAACATCCAATTTAAGCCTCACCTGTGGAAATAGTTTCAGGTCTGGGTTTGGAAGATCTCTACCAGACAGCCACCAGTCTATGTGTTACGGGCTTCCATGTGATACCTCATTTATATCTTTATGCCCATGGGAAATGTTCTGAGAGTACCTCCTCAGGAGATTTTGAGTTTGCTATTTTGATGGCCTTTTTTGCATGGGTTGTTCTCATTGGGGTCACCCCCCCAACTACCCCAGAGCATCGTTTTAATTATGCATGTATTTTCTGACCTTCAGAAGTCATCTTGTTCTCCCCTCTCATTTTCCTGGGTTTTTAGGATGCTGTTTTACCCCACGTTTAAAGTCTGCTTCAATCCCAAATCATGGGAAGAAAGAGTTAACCAGCATGGTGTAGCAATGGACTCTAATATGGAGAACCAGGTTCGATTCCCTGCTCCTCCACGTGAGCGGCTGACTCTAATCTGATGAACCAGTTTGGTTAGCCCACCCCTCCACATGAAGCTGGCTGGATGACCTCCAAACTCTCTCAGCCTCACCTTTCTCAAAGGTGTCTGTTGTGGGAAGAGGAAGGGAAGGCAATTGTAACCCACTTTGAGACTCCTTAAAAGGTAGAGAAAAGCGGGGTATAAAACCCAACTCTCCTTCTTCTTCCCCCAAAGGTTCTGAACTAAATCATATCACTTGTGATTTATCATTTTAAAAAAACTGCAGGGGGATCCATTCGTGGATTCCCTCAACATCTCAGCTAGTTTGGTGTTCATACATCTTAAAATCCTCCAAGTGATGGTGTAAAGGACATGAGAAGAGTTTGCTCCGCTCATGTGATCTCTGCTGGGAAGTGGAACCGACCAACAATGGTTCAGCACACTTGTCCACTACTTCCACCAAGCTCCACGGGGCCATTCCCAAGGAAGCATTTAGGATACAGCAATTCAGTCCTGCTCCAAACAGATAAAAACATCATTATAAAACCTTTGTGATCAGCTTCCACTGAGTTCTGGCTATTTTGACACATCCAAATGTGGGTGGAGGGGGAGCTGGTTTTCTACCTGTGAGTTTCTGGAGCTCTTGCTGTGTTGCGCCACACTGACATATCTTGTTGTTGTTATTTGCATGGGAGTCATTGCTATTTACTTCTTTGGGTAAAAAAGTATTACAGTCGGGGACACAAATGAAGAGAGCCGTAATCCTGCCCACCACTATTGGGTGGCTCAGCCACCTGTCCTAGATGATGCAACATATGGAAGTGTCCATGCAGTAAAGAGGACCATCTCCACCCCCACCCATCCCACTCATCATAAAAGGCGTCTGCTAGGTTATCAAAACAACAAATGCAATTGGGGTATTTATCATTAACACATAGATTTGGCATTTCAATGTAGAAAGCATGAGGGCAGGTGGGCAGACAGAATCCATATTGTATGACAGACTCTTTTTCTTGTTTGTTGGAACAAATTGACATAATGACTTCTCTTTAATTGGTATTGCTTATGAGGACTTTTTATGGTCTAATAATAACAGTGACCTGAGCTAACAAGATGAAAAGTGCTATACAGGTTTTGTACCTGCTGTATTGGGGTGGTGTGCATATCCGTATGCATACTTGCCTTATCTGTACAACTGTTTGGCTTCAGATCAGAGGTAAGATGATGCAAAAATCATAGACATGCATGAAAATGTAGATAAAATACCATTCATACCACACTGTGGTGGCCCCACGGAAGCAGCACAATATAACCAACCATATGTGAGGGCAGGTGGCCCAGAAGATGCCAGAGGCCAGGGGGAGTCTTCAGTGGGTGGAGCTAAAAGGCGACTGACTCCAGTGGCAGCCCATAGGAAGCAGGCTGCGGCCCAGGCCAGGGGAACCACCCATGCTCAGGCTGCAGTTTCAGACCTATCTTGAGAGACGTGGCTATGCATGTCTGCAGGCATGAGAGACAGAGAGAGAAAGAGAGCACAGCTATAGCAGGACATTAAGAAAGCAAGCTGACATGATGATAATAAATGATGGGAGAGTAAGATGATTTCAGCAGAGGCAATTGTGGGCTCATTTCCGCCAGTCTTTGTGGGAGGCGCCTTTCAAAACAGAGCCATGTCTGCTGTGGTTCTCAGGCATCAAAACTGGAAGTTTCTGGATGCATTCCGAACCATTTAAGGAAAAGGAAACTGAATTATCTCCAAGGACAATATATAACATTGCATTTTATTTCTTTAAGGACTTACCTTGTTCTTTGATGTGGGTTTAGCAGGGCTGTAGCTGGATCTCCTTGCTAGTCATGACTAACAGATGGCGCTTCAAAGAAATGAATGGGGGGGGAAACACAATGATTTCTTCACAGTCAGCTTATACCGTCCTGTTCCCAAGCCCAAGTGTATATTTTAATATTTATGAACACTGTCAACAATGGATGAATACAGCCAATTACTTTCATGAAGTATTTACCTATTTATACAAAAAGCCATCTTCGTTCGAGACATCCCATCTCTTGCCAAGGTGAAGTAGCCTGCCATGTTTTCAGGTCTGAGGTAGGATGAGCCGGTGGCCTAGGCAGGACAGTGAAGCCATTGGCCCCAACCTGGACACAGCCCTGATTTACTGGTTCTAAGAGACCATCTGGCCCAATCATAAAATGAAACGGGACACAAAGACTCTTCACTTGTAAACTTCATTGGGTATTTGGGTTTGTCTCATCCCAGATTGCTGTTAAGTGAGAAGACAAAGGGATGATCTTCTGTCCAGCTTGAGATGTAAGATAGCCTCAAATATAATGCAAAGAGGGGCTTTTATAAAAACGAGTTCAAATCTTTGTCATGTTCACAGTAGACATTTACAGTGTCTTGTGCCTATTTAATTTCATAACATTTATTGGATTGGAAGGTAGATCTATCCCAGTATTTGCATTTAATCTGCAAAAGGTCAAAATTGTCAAGAAAGATGTATTTTGCAAGGGAATTGAGCACTTTTTACTGAAGTAATGTAGCCATTATGGAAAAGGCAGGAGGCAGAAGGGTTTTAATAGCTTTCACTTCAGCCGTTCCAAGACAAACTGCATGTTGAATGTTGTAGTGTGGTCGGTGTGGCAAAGTATGTTTTTTCCCGCTGTGGCACAAGATATTTTGCATGTGAATAAGTTATGATAGGTAGATGTTAAGAATCCATGGAATTCTTAATGTCTGCATGTAAAAGGTAGTATAGATTTTGGCTTGGAATTTTTCATAGGTGCAAGTTGTTCTGCCCATGGAGAACAACCCATAAACTTTCTGCCCATAAACTTTCTTATCTCATCTGTGGGTTTTCTTCAATTCTGATGTGGAAGCACAATGCAAAACTTGGATTCACTGGAGTTTTTCCATGGGCAGAAGGATTTCCAAATATTTATCACCACCACCTCTGTGGCAGCCTATAATACTCTCTAAAATTCACTTCTGGGTCATGTCCCAGAATATGAGGATGATCAAACCACAGATATACAAGAAAAGGCTTTATGGCCTATATCCAGGGATGACTCTTGCTCACCAGTTTGGCCCAACATGGTGACATTCCTATTTGAGCAGTGTTATTCCAAAGCTGGACCTCCACAGATGTCCCTAGCGTGGATATTTGCTTTATACTTGGGTGTAGATGTCGGTCTTTGTATTAGGGATTCTCCAAAATAACTAATCACAAGCTAAGCTTTTGTAAATGGAGTAGTTCGACATATAGAGTTCATACCAATTAGGTAAGTATACTTATTTTATTTTTTAAAAATGTATACCCCTCTTTCCTCTCCAATGGGGACCAAAACCCCCTTACATCATCCTTCCCTCCTCCACCCTATCCTCACAACAACAATCCTATGAGGTAGCTTAAGCTGATAGAGAGTGACAGGCCCAGAATCACCTAGGGAACTTCCATGGCAGAGTGAGGATTCACACTTGGTTCTCACAGATCCTAGTCTGACACTCTGGCCACTACACCACACCGGGTCTCCAATATTATTAAACTGAGACCACTAAGTTGGGGTTTTTTTTGTGTGTGTTATCATTTGACAAACTGTTTAGCATATTATTAAATATTGCTTCATGGGATTTAGAAGGAGGAAGTGTGCAAGGATACCCATAATCACTTGACTGAACAGTAACTATACCTTTTTTGCCTTTTTGAGACTGCCTTTCTCTGACAACTCAAGGTGGCTTACAGAGCAATGCCAGGTTGCAAGAACAAAACTAAAAAAGCATTTAATTCATTCCTCTATATCCTCTGTCAACAAAGTCATCCTTTCATTAGCCTCCTGAGAAATCTCACTGAAATGAAACAGTCTTGCATGCCATATGCAAAATGGCCCCTGATGGTACCTCTACAGATATTCTTGTCTGAGGTAACATGGAACGTGCTAACCTGAGAGTGTGTATAGTAAGGAGGCAAGATGTTTTCCATTTGGTATGAAGGACCCAGGCCATGAAGGGTTTTTAAGGTAAGAACCATCACCTTGAATTGGGCCCAAGCACAAACAGTGCAGAAGCTGAAGTACAGGTGTTATATGTTCTCAGCAGCTAACACCAGACACGGACCTAGCTCCTGAATTTCATACCATTTGAATCTTCTGGGTCATCTTCAAGGACAGCCTCACACAGAGTGAGTTACAGTAGTCTAGCCAGTAGTCAATTGATCCATGCTACCAGGTTATGGTTGCCAGCGTCAAAACAGGAAAATAAGCTTCCTGCAAAATGTGATTGAAAAAACAATAACACTCCTAGGACTTAAAATAGCATGGCCCCAGCTGAATATGAACATATTAACTGTACTGAATATCTTGTCCCTTAAAAAAAACTGTAAAACAAGCAAGAGCCCAGCATTAGATGTCAGTCTATTGTGCAGATGTATGCCAGGATAAGCAAATAGGACTGGTTTGCTTGCAGCTGGAGCAATTCTCTAACATGAGGTAGAGGCATGGGTTTGGGCAGGGAAGGGATAGACTGCGGGAGGAAGGAGGTGTGTTTTGTTGTGGCAGCCATTGTTTTTCCATTACTTTCAGGTATCTAAATCAAAAAATGTCAGCATTTATCACTATGTTTACAAATGCAGGTTCATGAAACCAAGAAGAGACAAACATACAATGTTTACCAGGGTTTTATAGATTTTAAAGGTAGATTTATATACATTTCACAGTAATTCCATTATCACGTCTCACCAAAATAATGGGGGGAAACCCCTAATATATGTTATTGACAATAACAGTCACAGTAAATATCTTAAACAATACCAAGCAGGAGTCAACTAGGGGATCTGTAAACTGGCATGTCTCTGAAAGGTGTCACCATTCATTTTGCTAGGGAGGATTTTATGGGCCATGTAATTGCAACCAATGCAGTTCTCCTGAGTGGAAAGCAGGTGGCGTAAATGTACGAAGGAAACCTCTCAAAAACACCCCAAACTATGCTTTTCTCTCAGCAGTTCAATGGTGCTTTATTGGAGGGTTTTTTTTCTTCTTGCATCGGGCTGAGATGACGTCAGTATGGCAGTGGAAAGTCAGGTGATGTACACTATAAGCAGAGGGAGCTGTCCTGGTGCTGAAAACAGTCCACAAACTCGCAGCTGACAGATAACCAAGACCATGCTTTAGGTTGCTTCTGCACACAGGTAAGCAGATTCATTTTCTCTTGAACTTACCAAAGGAAGACCCAATGCATGTTTGCTCTGTAGCCAGCTTCTAGTAGAAAGACTCGGCTAAAGCAACAAAACTAGATAATTAGGAAATGTCTGAAATTGCAACCTGATGCACTTCAGTTAGTACAGTAACAGTGTTTTGCTGGGCAGTGAAATCTTTCCTCCCCTGCTTATGACCTGGTTATAGATACTAAAATAAAAATGAAGAGATCAGGAAAGCTAGTGAGAAACAGAGGAAAATGCTGCTTCCACACAACTGCAATGCCAAGAAATTAAACAATGACTACATAGTGAAAGGGGAAGTCAGCAATTTCAGTTGCTCTTAGTTTATCCTCCGCATGTGTATCTTTTGAGCCAGCATCAATGGGATTTATTTTGAACATATTTTAAAACAAAAACTACACATATCTATATTTAATCTTAGCAGCATCCTGCTTTTCACTGGGAGGGAAGTGATTTTTAAAGAAGCAAATCTTTCCATTCTAATCAAATTAAAACTGTAAGTATTCGAGATGAAGCTAGGTGCTTTAGATGACTGCATATTACTTAGAGGAAACTGTTACTGAACTGTCTCATAACTGATCAGATTTTATATCTGGAAACCCCAGTCCACTAGAGATAGCAAGAAATTTGCCATTTGGTCCAATGGCAGTAGATTTCTAGCCCATGATTTTTATGTCAGTTACTCACTAAGGGTGAAGGTGTTTTAGTAAATAGTTATTTGTAAATTGAGTGATTGAATCTGAGCACAATGTGAATCCACAGAAAGTAGTGAAGTGGGAAATAATGCAGCTACCATGGAAACAAATACTCTTTATCCTCACTTGTTTATATTAAAAATACAACTAGAAATTAATCATATAATGGAGCACGGAAGCAAATTACATTTTTTCAATATTAATTTTCAGTGTATTTTGTTTTCTCCATATTTGGAACTTTGGGTTACATTCGGTCTGGAAACTAGAAAAAAGTTATTTGTTTTTTAAAGGTACAAAGTTCTGTAATTCAGTATCACTGTACTGGGTTACTACAAAAGATAGGATCTGTAACATGGTTAGAAACCAATGAAGAAAAGAAACAATTCTAAGACTCTTTACTTGCTAAAATCCTAGTCAGACCCTCTAATTCAAATGTCTTCTATATATATGTTGTCCAATTTTAATTTGGTATGCAAAGTTTTCCTTTGTACAATTAATAAGTACAAGAAATTTGCTCTTCTGAAATTCATCCAGGCTTTGGTGACTGACAGGGCTGGAATCTTTCCTGTAACCTATGAAAGGTATTCCCAATTCTTTTAAGGGCATTCTTAAGGGAGACTCTTACTCAATGTTTTGAATGCTTTGGGATTAATGTTTTCTCCTGCATCCAGCGTCGAGAATTAACAAATTATTAGGTACAATACGGGGATAGTCAAAGTGCTCATTTGTGGCATAGTTGGATGGGAACAAGGCAATTCAGTGGCACTGGATGCTACTTTAATTACCTCAGTATGTAAAATTATTTCATACTGTGTTGCAAAAAAACAACAAAACCCTACTTGCTTGAATGGCATGACAAACCTAGTGCAATTTTCTACTCTGAGCAGTGGGCGTGTGCTAGCATTGGGGATTTTTCTACTACATGAATCACTGCTATCACAACAGAATGTTTCACCAAGCACAAAGGAGAAGGGAACAATCAATGGACTGAAAAAGGTGAATTAAGCACAGGCTGTTTTCTTTTGGGTATAATTTTCATGTGTCATGGTTTGTTTGTTAATTAAAAGAGAGTTCTTTGGAAATACTAGATTTACTTGGAGCCAGGTTTCAATTGGGAAGGGGACTTTAATTTCCCTCTGATTGCTGTAATCTCGATAAATAGCCTTTTAAACACTGAACATTTTGTGTGTGTGTGTGTGTGTGTGTGTGTGTGAGAGAGAGAGAGAGAGAGAGAGAGAGGGAGAGAGGGGGGGCATGGAGAGAGATGAAGAGAGCACAAAGATTATATTATATTTTGACTGTAAGAGTATAGTAGAGACCAAGCCTTTGCCTCAGCTTTAATTGGTGCCAGCCTCAGGATCTGTTTTCAGTGTCCATACTATCTTCTGGAATGTATGGACCAGGAGGGGGTGAAACAGCACAGTAACAGCACAGCTCTGTAACCCTGAGTAACAGCACAGTACTTTTCCTTCATTAAAGAATAACTACAGAGTGCCCATTTATCAGTGACTGAGATGAAACTATTCCTTTTCAGAAGTATCATTTTGAGTCACAGATGAGTCCCTTCATCTTTTTCTCACCAGCCTTCCAGATCATATTCAATGAACTACGTAGCTCACAAGCCACTCCTGTAGAAGAGATGCTACCGAACACCATAGAGTATATGAAACTCCTAATAAATTAACAAACATTTGACCAATCATGTTTTAGTGTTAGTTGAAATAACGATACCCACAGTAGACTTCATAGATATCCTTCTTGAAAACAACCTTTCCACTATTTCACAAAGATGACATATTGCTTTGATGCCAACCAAATAATATGGCCACAATTTTACAAAGAAGGTCACTTAAGCAATGGAAATCAATGGGTTTCACCATGATTAAGTTGGTGCTGGCCTGTGCTTTGTCATAGATCCTTGCACATATGCTTCTTTAAATCCTTACAGGCTAAAAACATTTCTTCAGTAAAAGAATGTAGCTTTTATATTACTGTGAGTAGCATTTTCAAAAGTCCTATGTGATTTGGCAGAATATTTCTTTGGCAAGTCAACAGTCAGTGAGATTCCTGCAGAAGGGTCTTATCAACCTTTCTAAAATGTTGTTCATTGTGCCTATTCACTAAACAAAATTAATGGAAAGAAACTGTTAACTTGATGTCTTAACATAGCCTATTCATCTCTTCCCACTTCAGTAATCTGTTTCAATCCAATTCTTTTCTGCAAAGCTGTGCCTCATTCAGCTGAGTGAATCAGCAGACCATAATGTTTTGTAGCTGTAGATGATGACAAAGACCAACAGTCAATAAGATCTTAGTTGAAGAGAAATCACCAGATCCCTCATAGGTTATATCCTTATTGATGAAATAATTTATTTCTTGATTTGGTACCTATTTTCTCTCAGATCATCAGGTCCGTGTCAAATTATATAGGCATAGCCAGATTATGTGCCAAAGAAAAGTCAAATTCTGTACCAAGAAGATGCTAATTCTGTGCTGAAAAATAAATTATGCAAATCAACAAATGTAGACATATTTAGCTATTTTCTCATAAAATCATTTGCATGAAGTAATGTTGGTCTCAATATTTGCTTCTTTGTGGAATTTGGAATTGTTTTTGGCAGATGAATATATGAAAGTGTGTTCTGCTAAGTCAGACCATTGGTCCATCTAGATCAGTAATGTCTGCTCTGACTGGCTTCATGTTTTATGGAAGATAAATGCCTTTCCCAACCCTTTCCCAATCCAAGATACTTTAACTGAAGATGCCAGAGAATGAACTGGGATCTTGTATAAGTAAAGAATACGCCTCTTATCAAACCATAGTTCCTTCCCAACGTTGTAAACTGTCATTTGCTGTGAACACTTGAGTTTTGATGATGTCCTAACTTTATCTCTATGTGTTAATTCTCATTTTCTTTATTCTAAGGAACATTTCAAACATGGCCGATGCTAAGGTTTCCCTGCTTGGAACAGCCTTGCTTCTTGCCCTTCTTTTTGCCCTAACATGTTTTGCCAATGCTGCTTCATTTCAACGTTACCAAAAGACCCAGAAAGACCCAGATTACCTAATGAAAAACTTGCAAAGGGTCCCAAGCCCAGATATGATCAAAGCTCTGGAATATATTGAAAGTCTTAGACAGCAAACCAGCAATGGAGAAACAAGCCCAGATTATAGTTCCTATCAAGGTGCCCAATACATTCTGCAATCAAAAGAAAGTAAAGACCAGAACTACTTACCAGATACTCTAAGGGAATCTTTGGCAGATGAGGAGTCACAGTGGGTTAAGGCAATGTTGAAAGCTCTAAGGCAAGGAGAAAAAGAATCAAAGGGTGCCCCAAAAGAAAATAAACCATATGGCATGAACTTAGACAATGTCTTCCTAGATGGAATGACTGATGATTATGATGATCGTTCTTGGGCTGATACATGGCACAAACATTCAAGGAAGCCACATGCCTATTTTGAAGAAAATCCAAGAGACAGTCCTTATAAACGAACAAATGAAATAGTGGAAGAACAGTACACACCTCAAAGTCTTGCTACTTTAGAATCAGTATTTCAGGAGCTGGGGAAAATGATGGGACCAAGTAACCCCCAAAAAGAAAGGTTTGAAGAACAGAAATTGTATGCTGATGATGAAGATGATGGTTATAAAGGAAATAACATTGCTTATGAGGATGTGGTTGGAGGAGAGGACTGGAACCCAATAGAGGAAAAAGTGGAAAGTGAAACCCAAGAAGAAATAAGAAACAGTAAAGAAGAAATTGAGAAAAATGAAGAGGAAATTGATGATGAAATGAAGAGGTCAGACGTTCTGGACGGAGATGTGAAAAGTGAGAATAAAGATCAAACATCAGATGACGTTTCCAAGGTGATGGACTATTATTTGAAGAAGATGAACAGTGCTGGAAGTGACATCTTAAGGGCCAAGCAAAGTGAAGACAAGAGAGCAGCCAGACTTTTGGGGAAGGAACTTGATCCTCAGACTATTTATCAGTTAATAGAGATATCAAGGAATTTACAAATTCCACCTGAGGATTTAATTGAGATGTTGAGAGCTGGAGATAAACATCAGAGTGAAAAGGAACAAGAGCCTGAACTCCCAGAAGATATAGATGAGATCCCTGAATCAAATGTAGACAATTCAGATGTATTCAAAAATAAGATGAACTCTTTAACTGGTTACAGAAAACAGCGGCTTAATTTTATGCCCGATAACCTGCCAGAAGACCTCAATGTTGAAGATATCATAAATCTTCTAGGAACTGAAAATGTCAATAATCAGAAACCTTCTTATCTTGTAAATCAGTTCAACCAAGAAAATGGTTTGCCAAGAGTGTCCTATATCCCTGGAAGATCTAAAGGACATCAGCTACCCAAAGCTTCTTGGCTTAGCCATTTGGAAAGACGACAAATGGAACAAGAAACTCTAAATGAGAAGGAAGAAGACTTAGCAGCTTACTTAGCTAAGATGCTGGCAAAATATCCTGAAGTTATCAATACACGTCAGATTAAGCAAGTTCCACTTGCACTCTCCTCTGAGGATGACTTGCAAGAGGATGACCAGTTTGAGCAGGCCATCAAAGAACACTTAAACCAACTGGGATCTCATGAATCGGACAAACTCAGCTCATTCAACAAAAGGCTCTCAATGGCCCAAGAGAATGATGATACACAAAACAGACCATATATGGATGAGGATGTGCTAGCAAAGGTTCTGGAATATCTAAACCAGGATACGTCTGAAAAGGGAAGAGACCACATTACTAAAAGGGCAATGGAAAATATGTAGTCGGCCAAATATTATTTATCTTAATTGTATTGACTTCTACCCAGATTCAGTTGTGATTTAATTTTCTTAAACTCTTCAGGGGCATTTCAGACATTACACTTAACAGCTTCATGCACTTGTAGGATTTCTTCGAGCATTTTCATTTTCATGAGCAATATAAAAGTTGAAAGGTTTTGCGGAACTCAGCCAGCTGTGATCTCTAATATACATATTTGGATATCATCTTTTGATGATTGACAAAACCACCAGGGGCTAAGGAAATTTCATTGTTAAGACCATACCGTTTTTGGATTAAATGATCATTGTCAGCCCCTATTCTTGCATTAAAATCACCTGCTAAGGGAAATGAGCTGTTTGAAAAGTTGCTTTTTTAATTTTATTAAATATGTCATCTAATAAGTCCCAGTTATCATTTGATCCATGTGAAGGTGAAGATGACATATGTATTGTAAATAAAATTATAGAGTGGGACCCTAGTGTTT
Organism: Euleptes europaea; assembly: GCF_029931775.1. Taxonomy (NCBI): domain Eukaryota; kingdom Metazoa; phylum Chordata; class Lepidosauria; order Squamata; family Sphaerodactylidae; genus Euleptes; species Euleptes europaea. Next base: position 37,837,177 of record NC_079316.1, read on the forward strand.
ACTAAAACAAAATCCTGTACCATAATCATTTCAGAATCATGGATGGGCAACGCTGTAGAAATTAAACATGCTAGCCCTCCTCAAGGTCGGCCCAAAGGATCTTTTGATGCACTCTGAAAGAAAACTAAATACTCAGGAAAATACATCTTCTCCACTATCCAGGTTTCCTGGATAAATATGATATCAAATGCGGATAAAAATATCCTGTTGTCCTCACTGGTAACCTTAGAAGACCAACCTGCCGCATTCCAGCTTAACATTCTTGTGGAAGGAGATGGTTAAGTTGAGGGCTAGGTAGTTTGGTCAACACTGGGGTTAACAGAATGAATTACAACACTGGGTTCCAGGGGGATGGGATAGATTCCCACTGTCTTTCCAGATGAAACATATATAGGTAACTCTTTATGTGGGAGTATTTCACAGGAAGAATTTTTAGCTGGGCAGGAATTAGTCTCCCTCGTAGGATAAGATTGGGGCTGGCTTTCCAGGTTTAACAATTCATTGTTAGAATTCTTCTCTGCAAGAACAAGGTGAACTGAACTACCCATACCAGTGCTAGTCTTGTTTTCAGTAATCAACTTCAGATTTTCTCTAAGATTCTTTAGCCTGCCAATGATGTTAATCTGTTCCACTTTTGGCAAGACACAAAAGGACTGCAATAGGTTGGAGTATGCCCTATCCAAATGGGTTGTCATTTAATAAGTTTGAAAAGTTGGGCGAGCTTTTTTATTCATGACTGAATTCCTAGTTGCTGGGATCAGGTTTGGAGGCAAGTCTTTTCTTACTGGGGAAAGATCAATTAAAAGTAATGTACAATGACTGGGGCGATTTTATTCCCCTTTGCTGATTGTAGGAGATTTGCCGCAGGTTTCTGAAAATAGGGTTTCTTGGTATTGGTGCAGAAGAACGAAAACATCTTTTAGGGATAATTCCATGAGAAGCAAACCACCACTGTTTGCTAATAAAGTAGGAACATGGGGGGGGGGGGAATAGAATGTAAGTGTAAGCTGTTTGTCTCATAAATATTCTTATTGACGTCTCTGGGACAGCAAGCAAGGAGATAAGCCAAATGCTCCTTAATGCGTCATTTCCCTTTCCAACCCATAATTCTCACTCGAAAGGGGAGATATCAAAGGTCACAGAGTCTCCCACAGCAGAGATGGTAAGCTCCCAGTGGATTCATTCAATTGCTCTTGTAAATGAACATGTTCAGAAGATTCCTGCAGGGGGGAAATGTGGCCTAATTCAATGTCTGAACTGGTCCTAATAGTAGATGATTTGACATTCAACAGTCTGTGTAAACTCCTCTGAATTGTTCTATTGTTTATGAGTATCTTTAAATGTTTTAAATCTTGGGTCAAATAACAAATTGCTTCAATTATTTTAAGAAACAGATTTATGAAATAAAGTGAAACTATAAAGGAGTAAGAGAAATCATGATCAAACCAGAGCAACAACTCTAAAGCATGAGGTTTTTTAAATCAATTGAAATATTTTGTTATTGTCTGTAGTGTTTTTTGTGAAGTACTGACTAAAAATAAAGCATTATATATATATAAATATAGTTTTATTTATAAAGCTTTTTCTATGCCGTGTTTTACTGTTGATGAATAAATATTATTTCTGGACAATAGACTGTTTTGCTTTGAATTTCTTGTAGAGTATCTGTTAGTCCCAAGTAATAAGAGAATTGTATACCTGAGCATGTTTATTTGGGACTAACAGTGCAATCCTCATGGGGGGGGGTAGAGGCATGCCTGGGGATGGCATTGATGGCCTGCCTCCTGAGCGGCTTGCTGCCTTGGCACAGCAAGCCAAAAATATAATTTTCAGAAAACCCTGTGAAACTTCTCCATTGAGTTTCATAGGGCTACATCTCCCTTTTTGCAGGTGCAAGTTCATTCCCGCAAAAGGGGGCATCCTGAGGGCAAAATGCCTTAGGAAACTGACTAAAGTCAGCCCTCCCCCCGGGAATGTTCCCTTTGGTGCCGGCGTGAGCCCTTTCACTGGAAAAATGCTGCTGCAGCAGCTGCGATCATGCATGGTGCTGCCACATGGCTCCTCAGCACCATCCTAAGTGGCCCTGTGCTGGTGCTAGAGCCAATTTAGGTGGCACTAACTCCAGCACAGGGGTCACGCTGGCTCCAAACCCCTGTTGCCTCCCCTTTAGGATTGCTCTGCCTGTCTTACTGAGTTAAATGGAGTTTACTGTCAAATAAGTGTGCATCAGATTGGAGCTAAGTAGATAGGTTCAGATTCTAAGGAGGAATCATGAGCAGGTCTACCCAGAAGGAAGTTCCATTTTATTTACTCCCAGGGAAGTATTCTTACAATTGCAGCTTTTATTAGATAAGCTTACTGGGATGGGGTTTTACAAACTTTGGATTCTTGTTGAGTTCTTCTATAACTTTTTCTGTAATCCTGAGGTTTTTTCCAGTAGAAGTTGGTCCAATATAATGTACTTGAGGCCAGCTTTCTCATTGGCTTCTGTGGAGGTAACACCTAAATCCTAAATACATTGATCACAATCTCAAGATCAATATAACAGATCTATGGGCATATATTGTACTATCTGCATAGTTTTTCTTCATTGTCTTGTTCACATAAGCATAGAAAAATTCACCTGTATCCAATCACATTTTGAATAGTTAAGGTCACTCAATTTTCTTAATAGGGGGTGGCAATTTCCACTGATTCCCTCTCCCATAGCAGACTCCAATTATTGTGTTATTGAGGGCCAGCTGACCACTGGGAACAAAATTTCAGGGGATGTGATGGATAGGTGATTGCCTCTGTGTAAATGACCATTTTATCCTGATTGATGACTAGTAAGCATAGGATCTGTTCCAGCCAAAAGTCAAATACCCTTCATATCCCATTGATTGCAATGTAAAATTTAAATACGTGCTTTACTTTCTCTTCCATTGAAATAAGTTAGAACTCAGTGTGCTTAACTCTGTTGGGATGTGCCTATAGCTTTCTGAAGACATAAGCACTAAATACTTTAGACATATGGGGTACATTTTGTGTTTAAAAAAGATATAGGCAGCATTAAACTCCAAATATGGGAACAGGGTTGGGCTAGCCAACTCTGTCTTGGGAAGTTCCTAGAGATTTGGGGGCAGTGCCTGGGTAAGGCAAAGGCTGAGGAGACAAAGGAGCTTAGCAGGACTGAAATGCTGTACAGTTCTTCCTTTAAAACTGCTGCTTCCTTCTGGGGTACTGATCTCTGTGGTCTAGAGGTGAGTTGTAGTTCTGGGAGAACTCCAGGCTTTTCTTGGAGGTTGATAAATCCTACTTATGTTCCCCAAATCCCTGCCCCCGACTAATGATTTTTAATGGTTGTATATGCCTTTAATTTGGTAGGTCTATAATGAAAGACAAAACCGTAGTGACCATATTGTAAGATTCAATGATTTGGTTGCTACTGTTATGCCTTTCATTATAGACCTACCAAATTAAAGGTACATACAATCATTAAAAATCAACAGTGAATCAAATGAATCACTAAAACATATCTCTGGAGGTCACATGGACATGGGCATTTAAGAAAGGATCAGTTTAACTAAACAAGATATGACTGAAAACTGTCATAACATTTATTATATTTTAATAAAATGTTTAGGCCTTGACCCTAAGCAGAGAGAGAGGACTTGTGCTAAAGGAAGACAACTTCCCCCCCTCCCCCTCTTATTGTAGCCTTCTGTGTACACACACCCAATTATGTTCTTTGGGGTCAGTGGATCCAAACAAACAATGTGGGGAGCAAACTATGAGTCTGCAACGAGGGGGGATTGGGAAAATCTCCTGACCTTCCTTCACAAATGGAAAAACTACTGGCAGAAGAGCTGCTGCTGCTTCAGTGGAATGGCGCATTTAGGATTCAAGCCATAATACATTGTTGGTTCTTACCTATTGACTCAGTATTAATTATTTCCAAGTACACTTCATCTGACAACTATCTTCTTGTCAAATGTAAAAGAATACACATAGGCCTCCCATCTACCTGCCCGGAACTGAGAATTACCCACCACAGCCCCAGTTTCTCACCCCCAATGAAGTGAGGAACAGGAGAAAAAAATGCCTCCACTCTAGGAATTTCCCCTAGTAAAGTCCATAGAGAATAGGAGAGGTAGCCTAAAACATTATTCAGAAGTCACATCATATCCTGCCCAAACTTTGCCCAGCCCTCCCCAAGCACCTCTCCACAAATTTCCTGTCAATATCTGAGGCACTGTTGAGAACCCTAGTTGCACATTGATAGTAAATAACAAAAGAAAGCACAATCCAAATTAATTCTCAATTTGCCCTATGGAAAACTAATAAAACGTCCAATATCCAGTTTCTTTAGATTCATTTTCACATCACAATTAAATCCCTATAGGTAAAGACAATATATGTTATAACCATTTAAGCCAGGGGTGTCAAACATATGGCCTGTGGGCCGGATCCGGCCCCTTGAGAGCTCTTATCCAGCCTGCGAGTCGAGGCAGCCACCCCTCCCCAGCCCCAGCCCTATCAGTTACATTGTAAACTTTTAGGCCTAGCAGTTAACATAAATCTGATAATACTTGGCAATAGTATGCCAGATATTTTATTGGAGGGCTACCTTCCTGAGAGATATGCATCAGTAAATGTTCTCTGCTGTTGATATTAAAGCCACACATTGGAGTTTGTACCATGAGTCCTTTCTAGTGTCACAAAGGTACAGCCTGGGGATATAAATCCTTTTTTTAGGGATTTCGCCTTGGCTCCAGATAGAAAATTAAATCATACGGTCCACTCCTTTTGTCAGCAATTGACGTCCTCTCCTCTCCTAGGAGTCATTTAAAATGGCTCTTATTTTTGAAAATGTGGCCTGTTGTGTTTATCTGTCCATGCATGCTGAATGCAGACCTCATTAGCACAGCATCCTCTTCTCTAGCTGTGATCCTCTGATTCTAGTTTGGAGCAACAGGTTGCCATGGCAGCAGGACAAAAAGGATTAAAGCTGGGGTTACCTCACTCATTGGCTGCCTTGCTATGATGTCATTGAAAACGATGCATCAGAGAGTTTTTGAATTAGTCTTATGAGAATGGCTTTGCTATGTCAATTTCAGCTTCCATTTGGGGTGAATTACACAAGCAACATCCCAGGTGAGTTTGTTTCTCTCGCCTTATTGCCACCTGTTAATATTATCAGTGAATGGAATTACTTATATATTTTAATTTTATATTGCTTTAGAACACATCCTATGAGGTGTGGTTTTCATTAATTTTATTGAACACAGCCAAAGCACAGAGATATTGAGGAAACACAGATACTCAAAACAAGCTCCATGAAAACACATTCTCATTCTTGAGGCAAATTCCTAGAAGAAAATGAGCATTGTACTGCAGCCTGCTGCCACAAGTTAAACACCTGTGAAGTTTATGTGAAGCACCATTAATCTCAAAGGAATGTTCATAGAATCATAGAGTTGGAAGGGACCGGCCATCTAGTCCAACCCCCTGCACAATGCAGGAATTTCACAACTACCTCCCCCACACATCCCCAGCGACCCCTACTCCATGCCCAGAAGATGGCCAAGATGCCCTCCCTCTCATCATCTGCCTAAGGTCACAGAATCAGCATTGCTGACAGATGGCCATCTAGCCTCCGCTTAAAAAAATCCAGGGAAGGAGAGCTTACCTCCTCCCGAGGAAGCCTGTTCCACTGAGGAACCGCTCTAACTGTTAGAAAATCCTTCCTAATGTCTAGATGTTGTAAATGATTATCCTGAAAAAGAGTAATTTTACAGAGCAGCTCTCAAGTCAGAAAATCATGGGCTTTTTGCTGCTTTTTTCCAATTCCCTGGACTGAATCTGGAATCATCAAACCAGATTCCCAAGAAGCAATACCAAACCAGAACCAATCCTAACACATAAGATCAGTGATGGTGGCTACAGTCCTAAAAACACTTTCCTGTGAATAAACACCACTCAATTAAATTGAACTTCCTTCTGAGCAAACCTGTTTAGGATTGCTCCCAGTGACTGGTTACCTCAACCTTTGAAATACTGTGCAGATGCCTGACAATATTCTCACAGCAGAGCTGTGTGTCCACATTTAACTTTGTCTGATTTTTTTCGTGATGAAAATGAAAGCTGCTGATTGCTCCACAAGGGGGGGGGGATACTTGTTTCTTTCCCCTCACAGGGCAAAACGTAACCTGAGGGGTGATTTTCACTGGGGAAACCATAAAGAATTAAACAACCTCTCTACTACCAGTGCTGTCAATGAAACCACTGGCTCATAACTAGATACACCCAAAGATACTAATCTGAAAAGGGGCACAGGAAAATGGAAATACAGACCTTAATAACAAGGGGTCATTAGAAACCACTGATTACTGATCCAGATAGTGTCTAGATTTTCTTGGAGATTTTTGTGTGTTTGTGTGTGACTTTGGTTTAAAGATAGAATGCACTAAGTCAAATAACCAAGAGTAGATATTGAAGGAAAGTGTCCATGCTGTCTTGAGAAGAAATTATTTTTCCTTAATTGAGGGGAAGCAATATTGTTTAGATTTTATGGTTTTAAGTAGTTTTACATATAGGGACACCCAATGAAATTGATCTGCAATAGGTATAGGACAGACAAAAGGAAACACTTCTTTACTCAATGAGTAATTAAATTGTGGAATTCAATGCCAGTGGAGGTAGTAATGTCCATAAGCACAGTTGGTTTTAAGAGGAAGACAAACTTACGGAAGATAGGTCTATCAATAGCTACTAGTCCATATTCAGAGGTATTAAATGTCTGAAATCCAGTACTAGGAGGCAATGTTGGGGAAGGACTTGGCTTCTGTGCTTCTGTTTGTTGTGGCCCTTCCAGGGCCACGTGGGCACTGTTTGAAAGAGGATGCTGGAGTAGATGGACCACTGTTCTGATTCGATCCAGCATGAGCTCTTCCTATGTTCTTATGAACTTAAATGGTTTACAATAAAATAGAGTAACATCTGAATACTCTTTAAAGTAAAGGTCAGGGTATCAATCAAACAAATATTCTATGAACTAGAAAAGGATCACAATGAAAACTGAGTAAAAGTGGTTCCAAAGTCAAATTTACCAATATACAATGGTAGTTTAACTCTTAATTGATTCTGTCTGTGATCCAGTCCTGGTTAGACCTTTGGCATTTCTTGCACTCAAGACACAACATAACCTCAGGGGGTGGGTGGGAAACGTGGTTCATACTCATTTCTTGCCAATACATCATCAGCTCATCTAGGCTGCAGACAAAAAGCTACTTTAAACCAAAAAAACTGCATATAACCAGATTTATTGTTATGTCTTAAACCAGCTACACTTTATCTGAAGTTACCCACTTTGCCCCAGAGTCTGAGCTTTGCTGAATCCACCCACCCATAGCTGCCACTGGTCCCTTTACTGCAGGCTGAGTGAACCAAGAGGGAAAGGCTCAGCAAAAGCCATTAAATATTACACAGAAGAATCATATCTCCTGTCACTGTGATTGCCAGTTCAGGAAAAGCTACTGAGCTGGAACCATATACCTGTTTTTGTAGGTCTCTGGCAAAGGAAAGCTGAAACTGTTGTCATTGTTACATACTTGATGGATATCATCCTCAATGATCGCAATAAATCTTCCAGACAAACAACGCTAGAACTATAAGGACACATTCTTATCATCACAGCTTTTGAAAGACAAGGTTGCCCCAGCTGCATTGGATGTTTGTCATTCTTGAGGAAGGAGTAGACCTACAATACAGGTATTATGGTTCCCAGGTACCCCCTGGCAATTGGAAGGGGGTGGGGACAGACTTACTGACAGCAAACTGTAGCCTAGGCCTCTGCCTCTGGCGATGTGTCGACATCACTTCCGTCTAAGGTTGCCAGCTCTGGCTGGGGAAATACCTGGAGATTTTTTTGGGGGGGGGGGGAGCCTGGGGAAGGTGGAGTTTGGGGAACCACATCACCTTCCCCCCATGTCATTTTTGTGAGCCCAATTGACCATGGGGGTTGAAAGGGGGATATTTGCCCCATTGTGGGGCTGCACATGCTATGAATGCTTGTATGTGCAGTGTCCCAATGGAGCAAATAACAGCCTCCATGTGCCCCTCAGAAACAGTTTTAGGTCTCAAAAATGGCATGGGGGGAGAGGCAGGAGTGTTTCTTTCCCAATCCGATTCAGGCCCCTGATGTATTTATATGCAGGAAATGGCATTGGTGACTCATGACTGCAATATAGCTGCCAGTACCCATTGGCAACTTGGGTAAAGTGTAATGTGTAGTTTGACCCTCAGTGTGGTATCAGACTACGATCTAAGAGACTCAGATTTAAATCCCCCTGAAACTTGGTGGGTGACCTTGAGCCAATTATTCTTCCTCAGCATTACCCACCTAACAGGGTTGTTGTGAAGGCAATACTTCATACCATGTACGCCATGCTAAGTTCCATGGAGGAATGGCAGGCAATATTTATTTATTTATTGAATTTATAAAAAGGTAAAGGTCCCCTGTGCAAACACCGGGTCATTCCTGACCCATGGGGTGACATCACATCCCGACATTTCCTAGGCAGACTTTGTTTGTGGGGTGGTTTGCCAGTGCCTTCCCCAGTCATCTTCCCTTCACCCCCAGCAAGTACTCATTTCACTGACCTCGGAAGAATGGAAGGCTGAGTCAACCTTGAGCCGGCTACCTGAAACCGACTTCCGTTGGGATCGAACTCAGGTCGTGAGCAGAGCTTTGGACTGCAGTACTGCAGCTTAACACTCTGCGCCACAGGACTCCTCCCATTGAATTTATAGCCCGCCCTCATTCCCAGCCAAGGCTGGGCTCAGGGCAAGTAACAACCTTTTAATACATAAAATCATAGCAGTAATTAAAACCAATTATTATAACATCATATTAAAACCATAACAAGATGGCCTTAAATCATCTCAGACACCCTATGCAACCGGGTTTTGACAGCTCAACCCCCACAGATACTAAAGTGGGGGAAGGGATGGGGAGGCCAGTAACGATGGATTAACTTGCAGCTGCCCTCAGTTATAGGCCTGGCAGTATGATAGATAGATAGATAGATAGATAGATAGATAGATAGATAGATAGATAGATAGATAGATAGATAGATAGATAGATAGATAGACAGACAGATAGATAGATAGATAGATAGATAGATAGATAGATAGATGTTGGAAAGTCAAATAGCAGGATCATATTAGGAACCAAGGTTAGATCCTATGAAACACCCATGGAAGCATCTCTTCCCTGCATTATCCCTCCCACAGCAACCTCTGCAAATCTCATGGACAGAAAGCGAAGCAGCAGTGAGAAGAGACAACTGGGCAAAATCACCCTTGGCATCACTACCTTGCCAGCAGACCATCTTGTACAATGGTGGCAGTTCCACTGGCACAAAAGGGCACTTTATGCCCATTCTTCCTTGTGGTGCCCCCCTGCCATTCTGGTTGTTGACAATGCCCTTTTGGAGGTCACAGAGGGCTGCTTTTGGAAGGGAAAGATGGGCTAAGATCTAGCACAGCAAAGGTGAAAGACTATAAAAACACAAAGTTGAGCTGAGGGTTGCCAATCTCTAGGTGGGGCCAGGTGTTCCCCCAGAATTGCAATTGATCTCCAGACTACAGAGATTAGTTCTTCTGGAGAAAATGGCAGTTTAAGATTATATGGCATTACATCCCTACTAAACTCCCCACAAATCTCCAGGAATATCCTAACCTGTAGTTGGCAAACTTTAGTTAAATGCCCGGGCAATTAAAATGTCTGCATTTGGTTGCTAAAATGTAACATTCTAGGTGCCAAGTAACTATTGTCGGCTCAAGATATAATCACAGCGAAAACCCTGCCTATGGTTGCCACATACCTCACATTTGAAACATGGAACAAGGCCTTCAAAGCCGATCTTACATGTTGAACTGATGCAAATGCAAACCAGCATTCCATGAAACAGCCATGTCCTAAACCATTTAGGACTCTCACAGTGCAATCCTAAACTGACTTTCAAGTCCATTGAACTCAACTCTGCTTAGGATGCCACCATAACGGTAAGAACCAGAACCTTGAATTGTACTTAGAAAAGAGTTGACAACCAACGTAGGGTTTTTTTTGAAGATCTGGCAAGATATGCTTTCTGTAACTCACACCACTAAACAATCTCACTGCCACATTTTGCCCCATCTGCAGTTTCTGCACCATCTTCAAATACCAACATGACTACCCTGCCAGCATTCCTGATATCAATTCATCAGCAGTCATGGTAGAATCTAAACCAACAGTGGGCCAACTATATTTTCAATAGAAGTGATAATAATGGGCAAAGGTTTGTGTACATTAAAATCTACCCAAACATTTATCCTGTTTTTATGGAGCAGACTTACTATATTAGCCAACGTGAGACTATAACAACAACAGTAGAAGTATAATTCAGATTTAAGCTTTCTTTGCTTCATCCCATAAACCTCTGTGCATATCACAGACAACCCAACCCGCCCCCCCCAGGGACTTCTTTGTTTGTTTCTCAGCATCCCCACAAATAAGAGAGCAAATGTGGAGACAGAAATAATAGGCCTACATGGGGTAATTGAATTGCTTTGATGCTTAAGCGTAGGAAAGATTCACTAACGTTTTTTTCATTCTCCAAGAAAGGGGGGAAGTGATTCACTGACATATCAAACCATAAATATTTTGTCTCTAACAATTACATCAAATATTTGCATTCTCCCCAGTGAATATGCAAAAATGAAACATTTTTTTACCCCCAATCCCCCAATACATCTCCAGAAGTGGAACTTCATCGAATTTAATGCTTTGTTGGTCTAACTCTTATAATCACTTGCTAGCTATGAACCTATAAAGCCAGCCATTTAGAAATGAGTTTGCACTAGGTCAGAGTAGTTTGTAATTGAGTTTATACGATGTCGTTTCAGAGAATGCCCAGGAGACTATAATTCAACCTATCTGCCTGACTTAAGATATTCCACTCTATAAGACTTCTTTGCAATAAATGGTATTTACTGATTTAAATTCTCAAGGCAGTAGTACATCTAATGATCCCTATTCTTTTATTTTCTAATACAGTTTCATAATTACTATCAGTAATGCAGATTAAAATTCCCACTTCTGGCACAAGCATGCATTCTGCCTTTTATTGGCTTTTAACCATTTTAATTGAGTGAATGTTATGAGGGACAGCGATTAATAATGTCCATCAATTCTGAGTATTCTGTTTTTTCCCTCCCTCCATTTCTGGTTTTCACCTTGATGGAAACAACCCATGTAAGTCTTTAGCTTTTTTTTAAAAAAAATTACTATTATATACTATGGAACCATTTGGGAGTAGGCTAGGATTGCCAACCTCCAGGTGGTAGCTGGAGATCTGCTATTACAACTGAACTCCAGGAGAAAACAGCTGTTTAGGAATGTGGACTCTATGACTTTATGCCTCATTGAAGTCCCTCCCCTCCCCAAATCCGCCCTCTCCTGGCTCCACCCCAAAATTTCCAGGTATTTCCTAACCTGGAACTGGCAACCCTAGGATAAGCAATGTCAGAGCTTTTGGTCAGCTCTGGGCTAATTCACAAGTCATTGACTAAGCATCAAACAATGTCTTGAATATATGAAACAGCCATCTGAGGAGAAACAAGTTGTTTTACTTGGGAAGCAAGTGCCTAATGCCTAACTATGCTAACCAACCCCTTGTAACCTGAAAACATTCCACCCCTCAACACTGATAGTTCTGTCATATGTCTGCTATATGTGACATCAAGCTAGTAGCCAACAAGGCAAGGGGAACAGAATGCAAGAGGAATTCCCCCCATAATATAATCATTCCTGGGGCACCGTGGTTTCAAAATTCTAGTCCTTTATTGACATCAGAGCTGGTTCTAGGGGGAAAAGTAAAGGGGGAAACCCAGAATAGGACACTGAGGGCTGCAACGCAGGAGGTTACTCACAGAATAAACATTCTCCTACTCATTTGTCCCATATCAATGATTCATCATCAGCCTCCAGTGATCTGATGAATAAACCTTCCTGTTTTCCAGTTCTTTTCTACAGCTGCTTTAACTTTAATAACCCAACCCTGCCAAGGTGAGTATCCAAAATATGTCCCAATGAGTCTAGTGTGTCACTGTGCCATCTAAGTCAGACCTATTTTCACGGAAGAAGTAAACACTTGCCCCAGTTTGTATTACCTCAGTCTGAAAGTGGCATCTTGTAAGACACAACGTTCTTCCACACACCAAAAACTCCCTAGAGCTCAAAATTTAGCATGTTGAGGGAAAGCTTTCTAGCCTAGCCTTCTCCTGTACCCCAACAGACTAGATTTATATGCACAGGGAATTTTTTTTTTGTATGGAAAAGCATTACGTTATATAAGATCCCAGCCAACAGTCTAAAGAAGTACACTCATGTCCTTGGTTTATCCATTCAGCCTTGAGAATTCCTTAACTGGTGTGCAAACACACATTCACAGTATACAAGTCTGTAGTATGTTGAAGAATTACCAAAATAACATATTATTTGATTCAACATGAACAGATGCTCAAGAGAAGAACCACTGATGTGGGACTAGATTAGGGTTGCCAACCTCCAGGTACCAGCTGGAGATCTCCTGCTATTACAACCAATCTCCAGCCAACAGAGATCAGTTCACCTGGAGAAAATGGCTGCTTTGGCCATTGGACTCTATGGCATTGAAGTATCTCCCCTCCCCAAACCACACCCTCCTCAGGCTCCGCCCCAAAAACCTCCTGCCAGTGGCAAAGAGGGACCTGGCAACCCTAGGCTAGATCAGCTTGCAGGGAAGAACTTTCTTCCACGCTGACTGCAACTCCATCAGATGCCTCAGTTGAGGGGCATATAGGAACTGAGTTAACCCTGATTATTTTTGCCTTTGGGCCTTAACCCAGATGAAGTCTATGTGTGAGTTTCTAGAACACCAGGACCATTTAGGACACTCTTCCTAAAAACAAAAACAGCACTGGTTGTAGAAACTGGCGTGTTCTTTGAAATCTTGCTTTGAGAGAAACTTCCCAACATAACTAGTGCCTGCCATATGGTGTTAGACTGGCTGGCAGGAAGCAACGATGAAGGGAAGTGGGTGGCTAAAAGGCCTTTTGCGAAGGTTTATTATTGGATGTCCTGACAGTTGGTTTGTGTATATTTTCTGCAGGTTTACATTTTCGGTGCCTTTAGGCAATCCATTCAGTAGCTTTATTTACCTTCTGTATGAAAAAAAAAATGTCTGTTGTATTTTTTACAATTAAATTGTTGTAATCATGTGGTATTGGACATTTAAACATACTCCTCTCTTCTTACACCCCATTTGATTGATGTCTGAGCTACCCTTTCTTTAACCGATGGGCAAATGAAGTCTACAAGGCAAGGCTTCTCAGCTTCTGGGTATGACAATAAAAGGGAGTTCCTTTACAAAACAGCCTTTCAAAGCCAACGGATATGCTGAGGAGAGAGGGGTTTTGGGAGGGGAGGGGCTTCAATGCCATAGAGTCCAATTGCCAAAGTGGCCATTTTCTCCAGGTGAACTGATCTCTATCAGCTGGAGATAAGTTGTAATAGCAGGAGATCTCCAGCTACTACCTGGAGGTTGGCAACCCTACTAGGTAACCATGGGCTAGGGTTGTCATCTCCAGGTCGGAAAATATCTGGAGATTTTGGGGTGGAGCCTGAGGTGGGTGGGTTTTGGGGAGGGGTGGCACTTCAGTGGTGTATAATGCCATAGAGCCCACCTTCCAAAGCAGCTATTTTCTCTAGGTGAACTGATATCTGTCCCCTGGAGATTAGTTGTAATAGCAGGAGATCTCCAGCCACCACCTGGAGGTTGCCAGTCCTACCATGGGCCCATCACTCTCTTTCAGGGTTGTCACCAGGATAAAATGAAGAAAGAAATTGTTTCAGTTGGCTTCATGCAAGAAAGAAAGAAATTCACTTCCTATTTGAAGAAAAGAATAACATTTATGTGAAGGAGATAATTTGAAACGTCTTGCTAACAGCCGTAATCTATGATATCCATTAGGCTTCCAGTTTCTTTTTCTTTTTTTTTAATTAGTGGCTCGTTTTCAATGACGTCATTCAGTTCTTCTCATGTAATTTTCTCATTTGCTTTTTCTAGCTAGTAGCCATTGGATTTTCTTGTTCTTGCTGTATATATTTCTTCTATGTAATGGTATATGTTTTCCAGAATTGACTTCTCATACATTTTTCATTGTTAGTGAGTTTTCTTTCCCTTTTGTGATGTTGCTTTTTTATTTTGGTATAAAGAGAGAAATGTGAATGCGGTTCTGAGCTTCTCGAAGGCAGCACAGAATAAAAATGTGAGAGAAGGGGATGGCATGCAGCTTAAGCAAAGGGAGGTGGCTCTGCTGATTCTCTTCGAATTGTAGCCGCCCATGCCTTTGCCTTGCAGGGCAACGTTTCACATAGAGCTGAAGTGGAGATTGGCAACGAATCTGTCCCATAAACTCTGCTCCATTTACAGTTCTCTGGATCCAAGCCTACATCTCCTTAGGTTAATAGGAGCCAACAGGTCCTTCCTGAATGAGAGGCAATGTTGCTGCAAAGTTCAGCCTTGTTCATATTCTGCTTTTGTTTTGTTTTGATGTTGACATGAGGCTTAATAATTCATATGCAGATGGTACATGAACTGTGAATATGTCTGATTAAATGTATTTAATGCTTCTCATGAGAGATTCCTTTGCACAGCATAACACTTGGTGTGTCTGCAGACTCTGAAGAAGAGCTGTATGAAAGGTTTTCTGCTTTCTGGGGGGCGGCAGAGGATGTTTCCAAATGTATATTGCCCAACAGAGTATGGCTGCATTATAATTACAGCATTACCAGCCACCAGATTTATTGGTCAAACAGCAATGGATCCAAAAGAGAGATCTTTTTTTCCGCACATCTCTTGTTGAGTGTCTCTTCTGGGGAAGGAAGGCAGGAATGTGGAATAGGAGCAATGAAGCAGGAATGTTCCAAACCTAATTTAACTGGGTAATTGTCAGAGCTTTTAGAGTTTCCCAGAATCACTGGCTGTACATCCACGGCCCTCACTTAGAAGAACCCCCCACAGTCCAAATGCCAGTTTAAATCCCCACGTAACCTCTCATTTTCCTGAATTCTATCCTATACATGCACAATGCTGTAATCCTTTGGAAGCAACGGTCCCATTTACTCCCACATTGCAACTCAGATAAATGGCATATACAGCTTAATTACGCTGATATCAGAAATAACCGGAGCTACTTTTAAAACAGTTATTTAGAAGGCTTTTCAGATTGGCTATATCAATTTGTGGTTACACTGATAAAGTCCATATGACAGTTTCTATTACATTTTATGTGTAGGACATCTATGTGCTCCACTCCTGCACTAACAGTTTAACCGTTAAAAATCTTGTTGTATTGCTGTTCCTGACTAGTTTCGCAAGGATAGAATGTAACTGCCAGGTGACTGCTTGGGAAGCTGTGATCCCATCAGGAATGGGATCCAAATTTGACAAAGCTGAGCTGTACATATACAGGTGAGTCAATTCAAAGGCAGGTGCAGCTGCAACTCGGTGTGAACTTCTAGTCACTGTATCTCAAAAAGGATATTGCAGAGCCAGAAAAAGTTCAAAGCATGGCAACCAAAATGATTTCCCGTGAGATAAGGCTGGACAATCTGGGACTTTTCCATTTAGAAAAGAGACAATTAAGAGGTGACATGATAGAAGTTTATAAAATTATGCATGGGATAAAGAAAGTGGATAAAGGGAGCTTTTTCTTATTTCCCCATAACTCTAGAACTTGGGGACATCCAGTGAAATTGTTGGCAAATAGGTTCAGAATGCACAAAAGGAAATACTTCTTTACTCAATGAGCAGTTAACTGTAGAATTCACTGCCTGTGGAGGTAGTGATGGCCATGAGCGTAGATAACCTTAAAAGGGGATTAGACAGATTAATAGAGGAGACATCCATCATGGCTACTAGCCTCAGTTCAATGCTGATAAGACCTCACCGGCCAGCTGAACGGCATTGGGGGAGGAGGCCCAAAGCAGGGAATCCCCCATCCCTGGCATGGGTATGCCAACCCTATCCCAAATCTTGCTATTCTACTGCAGACCAACATGTTTACCCACCTGAAACTAGATGAACTTTGTTTAGGGAAGAGGGAAGATAAGCACTATCCAAATACCTTTCAAGGTTCCAAAACTGGCTGTTTGTGCACAGGGCTGGATTTAAGGGCAGGTGACCCAGATTGTTTCTTGGGGTGCCAGGTTTAGGTGGTACCTCCCATGTGCTACCTACTCAGCTGTGCATTCAACAGTTGAAACAAATAGTACAATTTATCTCCACTTTTAAAGCTGTTCTTCACCGCCAGTGTTGCATTAATGGTATTTTTTATAGGAAAATGTATAACACCAGTGTCAATCACTTGTAAACAATTTTGGTATCACTGCTATGAGGCAATCAAACATTGTGAGATGAGTAACAAATGCACATTTGAGTCACTGCCGGTCTGAGTAGACAATACTGACTTTGATGGACCAAGGGTCTGATTCAGTTTAAGGCAGCTTTATGTGTTCAACTCTTCTTCTTCTTCTTCATTTGGAATACTGTGTACAGTTCTGGTCACTGTATCTCAAAAAGGACATCACGGAGCTTGAAAAAGTACAAAAGAGAGCAACTAAGATGATTGGGGGTTGGAGCACCTTCCCTATAAGGAAAGGCTGAAACATCTTGGACTTTTCAGTTTAGAAAAAGGGACTGGGGGGTGGGGACATGATTGAGTTTTATAAAATTATGCACCAGGAAGAGAGAGTTGACAAAGAGAACTTTTTCTCCCTCTCCCAAAATACTAGAACTTGAGGACATCCAATGAAGCTGATGCACAGTATGTTCAGTACAGACAAAAAGAAATACATCCTTATACAGTGAGTGATTAAAATGTGGAATTTGCTGCCGGAGGATGTAGTGATGGCCACAGGCATAGATGGCTTTAAAAGGGGATTCGACAGATTCATGGAGGATAGGTCTATCAGTGGCCATGGTGACAAAAGGGAACCTCCACACTCAGAAGCAGTCATCCTCTGTATCCAAGTTCCAGGAGGCAACATCACTGGGAGGTCTTGGCCTCTATGCCCTGTTGTTGGACCTCCAGATAAACTGATTGGTCACTGTGTGAGACAGGATGCTGGACTAGATGTACCACTGGTCGGATATAGCCAAGCTCTTCTTACATTCTTATAAAGCAAAAACCTGGTGTGGAAAAGCCCATCCAGTCCCTGTATCTTTTGATTTGGATATTTAAGAAGGAAAAAAGGGTTATCAAAATCTGGAGGATTTATGTGAATTTTTAAAAATATGTATTGGATTTCTAGTCTCTCTCTCTCTCTCTCTCTCTCTCTCTCTCTCTCTCTCTCTCTCTCTCTCTCTCTCTCTCTCTCTCTCTCTCTCTCTCTGTCTCTTAAGTAGGCTCATCAGACTTTGAACTTCAGTTTCTCAAGAGGACTGTTTATGTGACATTTGGGATACACCCATTCCAAAAGAAATATGGATTATTTTACCATCTTTCCAGCACCTGTAATTCAATTGATTACTGGCAGGAATGTTGCTATCAAAGATAATATGAACAACAACAAAAATTCTTTTTGGTGCATAACCTTATTTTGGTCTCATCTGCTCCTTTTTAAAATGGCAGGCCACTACTGCACTCTGGTGCAGCTGCACCTGTTCACAGATATTAATTTGATTTGCTGCCTAAATATCACCACGAAGCCAGGCACAACAAAAAAGAATGTCAAAACATGAGAGAGAAATGAGACTTAGGAAATGAAAATCAGGCCCATATGCCCACATAGATATTCATTCCACTGAAACTACTGGAGCTTATAAAATACTTACTGAACAGCTTGCAACATGCATGTATAAACTGATATGGCTGAAATTCCCAAAAGACAATGGGTATCTGCAGGGAATGATGGTGGTAATTGCTCCCCGGTCCTAAATTTACTGATATAAAGACTACAATCAGTTGGGTGATCTGCATTAATAGAGTCAGCCCCCCCGCCCCAATATTTCTGTGAACATCCTTACAATGGACTCACAGTAGATCAGCTCGTTGGTAGTTACGTTTCTGAAATAAGGTCAAAAGTTTTCATTTTGACTTCATAATTTCCTTTATTTAGTTGTACAAGAGTCACTGGAAAAGACAGTCATGCTAAGAAAAGTTGAGGGCAGCAGGAAAAGAGGAAGACCCAACAAGAGATGGATGGACTCAATAAAGGAAGCCACAGCCCTCAATTTTGCAAGATTTGAGCAAGGCTGTCAAAGATAGGACATTTTGGAGGACATTGATTCATAGGGTTGCCATGAGTCGGAAGTGACTTGATGGCACTTAATACATACACAATCTCATATGTGCCTCTAAACTGCATTTCCCCCCCAGCCTTTGGTGCATGTTTGAACCCATCAACAGTATGTGTTTTTGGATGCTGAGTACAGCTCTCCAGAAGACAACCATAAACTAGTGATTCGGGAGCATGGTATTTACACTTAACAACAAATGTTGCCCCCCCCTTCAAAAAGTCTGCCTGTATTTACCAAGCAAAACCTTTTCTGAAAATTCAAGCACACTGAATTCTTCTGTATATGGAAAGAGAACATTGGCCCACACAGCTCAGTATTGTCTACAGTAAACAGCTAGGACAGGGGTGTCGAACTCATTTGTTACGAGGGCCGGATATGGGCCAGGCCATGTGTACCATAAAATATAATGCCAGGTACTGGAGATACAAACTTTATAGAAGAGACAGGCAAAGCCAATTAATGATATTATTTTTTACTTTATTTTTTATTTAAAATACAAACATGCCCTATATTTAGGGTTGCCAACCTCCAGGTACTAGGTGGAAATCGCCTGCTATTACAACTGATCTCCAGTTGATAGAGATCCGTCCACCTGGAGAAAAATGGCCACTTTGGCAATTGGACTCCATGGCATTGAAGTTCCTCCCCTCCCCAAACCCCGCCCTCCTCAGGCTCTGCCCCAAAAACCTCCCGCCGGTGGCAAAGAGAGATCTGGCAATCCTACTTACGTTTGACACCCCTGAGCTGTGGTTTTCCAGGCAGTGGTCCTTCCCAGCCCCATTCTCCAGGATCCCCTTTTAGCTGGAGATGCCAGGGATGAAACTTGGTCTTCCTGCATCCAAAGCATGTGCACTACCACTGAGCTAAGCCCCTGCTCCTGTTATATAGGTCACTATTCAAGATGATACCAAAGGTCATATTGGCATCAGAAACTGCATCTCCCAATGTCCTGTCCAAATGTTGTGAAATATGATGGAAAATTCCAAATCCTGATTGTTGTCTGTCTCCTCTTCTCCCCAACTACAGTTTTACGATCCCAATTTTCAAGGTGGGATGGAGCTTCTGATGATAAAGGCTATTATGCCTCACATTGTGCTCAACCTTTCTAGCTGCCAATCAGTCTAAATGCACCTAAATTCAGTATTCAAGGAAAAATTGAATAGCCACAATGTACATGACAGTTTAAATGATTGCTCATACTCATCTCTTTTGATTGAACAATCTTTCTTTGACATCTGAATATACATGAATTATTAAAATTTAAATTGCAGATTTTTTGTCCTAATATACATACATCTAATGATGAGCTTTCACTTTCTTTTGGGAAAAAATGACAATCTGTTCTTGTAGAAAGAGCTATAGTTTGCTGATACGTCATAATACTTTGCCCTCCCACGCAGATTTGGAATTCTGATTTACACTTTTGTATGTAAGGTCTTGTTTTTTGTTATAAAAACCAAGTGACAATTATTTTTCCTAATAAATACTTTTTGACGCATGTGAAAGACAATCTACACTGCTGAAATTGATAACACCAATCATTATTTTATACAATTGCTATTACTTTTTTGTTATATAGCAATTAATCTACAAAAAAAAGACATAACTAGTTTTTATATAACTATATAATATATTTGTGAAAGCACCATGGCTGGTTCAGCACATTGTACTACCTCAGGTGATGGCCCACAACAAGGGGTCACATGCCCCCTAGGGTTGCCATGTGGCCATGGAGAGCAGGAGATCTCCTACCCCCCAGTGGCCTTGCCTGTCAGTACTCCAGCAGCCAACAGGAGAAATATATATATTTAAAAAAAGTTGCTGTCTGTGATGGTGTGATGTCACATCTGGGAGAACCTGTCATGAGTCAGCCTGCAGAGACCTCCTCTGACGAAGGGGAATTAGAAGTCAGAACAGAGGGACATCCTCAGGCATAAGTCCCACAGGAACAACCACAGGGCCTACAGTATGCCAGAATAGAGGATCAGCCAAAGTCAGGAGATGACTCACCATGCCTGCAGCCTGCCAGCTCAAGGACTCCAGTTGGACCTGACACCTTGCAACATGCAGTGTCTCCAGAGGCCTCGCCAAGGCCACTGGAGCAGAGAAAAAAACAGGTCCATCTGGCAATGCAGCAGAGACGGCAAAGTGCTAGACTGAAGGCTTTACAGAGGAACCTCCTCAGTAGCAGTGATGAGGAAGAGCAGGGCTGAAGCACCACCTGTGAACTCAGCCTCATCAGCATCAGCTGGCTCTGCTACAGCAGCAGGGGAAGGGATTTAAACCATCAGTTAGGCTTGGCTGTTGTGCAAGTAACTTGTCACCAACCTCCCTGTGTACCGGCCTTGTTTCCCTGCTATCCTTTGGACTGGCTTTGACTAATGCCTCGGACTTCCTTTGCCGGTATTGAGATCTTGGACTTTGCCTGAACTGTGAATGACCTTGGACTGTTCCCCAGACTACGCTTCCAGCCCTTGCTCCTTGCCTGCACCACGACAGAACCTGGAAGTGACATCTCACCTCTCTAGGAATCACTGGAAACTCTATGGTAAAACTTTAGAGTTCCCAGTGATCCTGAAAGAGGTGTGACATCACTTCTGGGTTATGCCATCACATATGGCTGATTCCTTCATGTCTCCACCCCCCAGTCTCTCACTAGTTGCCAAGCCTGGAAACCCTATGCCCCCCATGTCACTCCAAGGCACCAATTCAGCTAAAGTTTCTAGACCTGTAGCAGCAAATGGTGGAAGACTTTTCAGGCATTGACTGGGGAGGGTGGAGTTTCAGGTGATGTGACCTTATGGTAAAGACCATAGAGACAGGGGAAATTCCTAGAGCATCACAGCAGATGTGATGACACTTCTGGGTGTCATTCTAGGAATCTGAACAATATCTATGGTCATAACCATGGAGATTGGGAAAATTCCTGGAGCATCACCATAAATACTGTATCTGTCATTTTTCCCTGCTCTTCAAATCATTGAGGGAGCAGGGATTGGTGTCAAGATTGGGGGTTTGCCCACTTTGGGTGGGCAAATGGCAAGCAATCGGTTCTGGGCACTTACCCAGAGCCGGATTTGGTGTCCTGAGTGAGGGCGAGGGGCAGCAGAGCCTGCTCCGCAGCTCTTTTGCTGCAGGAGGGCTCCTTCTCCCCTCCTCCTGATTGGTTCTGGAAGCATATCGGCTGCCAGCCAATCAGGAGGCAGTCAAAGGGCTCAAATGAGCCGATCAGGTGCTGGGCGGGGCTCTTAGGACAGGCAGCAGCAGGAGAGGGAGTTCCCACTCAGGTCCTCCTGCTCTGCATAAAATCAGAGTTCACCCTCCACGCCGCTCAGTCCGTCTTCAGCTTTGTCCCACCCTCCCTCCCTATTATCCGGTTCTCAGGTTATATATATATATTTGTCACAACTATGGTGAGTTGTGCATGGGGGCTGGATTGGTTTTGCCAGGGGGAAGCAGCCTGCGTGCCCCTTCTCCCACCTGGGGGACCCCAATTAGGGGTTTTGGGGAGGCACGGGTGTTGAGTTGCCGTATCAGGTCGGCAGGATTTTGCCTCTACCCAAGTGATGGGGGAATACCAAGTGGCACGAGCCCTGGTTCATTCCCTACACCATCATCCTCTTCTGCTCCCAGCGGACTCGCTGGGGGCACGTGCTCACATCAGTTCGCACTGGGCCGGCTGATGTCCCAATCCAACCTCCCATGCTTTGCCTTCACGTTATCATCACTGTCAGCCAATCATTTAGTTGTGGCCACGTTACTCCAATAAACATTTTTTTTTATTTTTCCCCAAAAATTGTGTTTTAATGTCTTTGCACAACAGTTAGGAATGTTAATTCATGGTTTCCATTACCCCAAGCCCATTAGCCATGGGACAGCAAGCTTACTCTCAGTCACCTGCTCTGGAGCTTGGCAGCAGCAGCATGCTTTGGGGAGACATATGCCTCCTCCTGTGCTGTGGGCTGCAGAGAGGCTTTATCAGAGCAGAATTTATGCACAATCTAAGTATGATACAGTTTAGGGTCAGACAAGACCTCTAAATTTAAAAAAATACCAAATCACCATTTTTTGGTAATGCTAAGGGGCATGGGTCTTCAACTGGTATCTCAGTGGCAGCTGAAGAGTAGTCCACATAACCCCTAGAAGACCCAGAAAAGTTTCAAAAAGATCTGCAGTAGACTCTTTTAAAAAACAACAACTTTATTTTGTAAGATTTTGTAATGAGATTCAGTTTTCTGATCTGGGGGATTTTGCATTCTGAACTCCCTTAGTCCAAACTCAGCCTCCTTCCCAAGCGCTAATCTCTAATTATTACTATGCTGAACTAAGGGTTAAGCATTTGCCTTCTAAAATCATAGCTCTCTTGGTCCCTCTTCCAATATTTCACCAAAGCCAAACAGAAGCAAGCTGGCTTTAGCATGTCTTCCATTTTCCTTTGCCTGCTTTAATTTTTCTCTTTTCAATCAACAGGGCAGAGTGTGACCTTATATTTATTCTTGATTATTGGTGACCTCATTTTATGGTTCCAGGTGAGACATGCTTTTTATTTCTGATTTGGGCAGCTATGGACTGGAATACAATCTCCAGGTTCATCATTTTTGTTGCTGGACCACTCTGAATTTAGGGGAGTGAATTTGGAGGTGGGTGTAGGAAGAGAAGACTTTATTGTCAGTTAAATGTCGATTCATGAAACAATGGTGCTTTGCAAGGCAAATGGGAATGGTCACTGACTAAGGCAGATCTGTGGTTTCTAAAGACTAGGTTTGGCTATAGTTTAATCCACACCTCTCCGGTTATTGAAAAAACAGTACAGAGCCTTATTTCCAGGGGCTGTGACAGGAATATTTAAGGCCTCTAACATATAGCTAACATCCAAATTTTTAATTTCTTGACATTTAGAAATGCATGCAGTGTGTTGTCTTGGTGACAGAACCGGTCCTAATAGGGCAGCAGTTCCTGTTGGCAACAGCAGCAACAGCTGCTGTTACTGCATTAGTCATCCATCCCCCCCAAAAAAAAAAAAAAAATTAGTGAATCAACACAGGGGAAATAGCAGTGTGAGCTGCCATTCCATTTCCATTTCCATTATCATCATTCAACGTCTTTCTTCCCTCTTCTCCTCACAGCAGGCTCTGGATGAACTTGTTCATGTTCACAGAGCCCACAGGCGTCACAGTTCTGCAACAAATTTTGTTTTTTTGAATCCCAGGGCTGGTTCACATGTGTATGTCCATTAGCTGATGACTAGCCGTGCCAAGAACGTTTTCCTGCACTTAAGTCCCTTTGAATAAACAGGGCTTACTTTTCAGTAGACCTGCTTAGAACTGCTTCCAGAAATGCCTTGCCTGTGAGAGGACCACCACAACTCTAACACTACAGATAAGTTGGATCTTGCATGCAGATCCATTCTGCTCATGGTAGTACTTTCCTTTAGTGCAAGGTGAAAGCAGTACTATTAGCAGAAATGGCCTGCAGGATCCAATTAGAGTTCTCCCCTCACCAAAGTAGAAGTCATGGGACCAAAGTAGAAGTTCTCTTGTATTTATTCACATGACCAGTCATTCATAGGTGAAGATAATGGTTTTCCTACAGAATGATGAGAATGAGCAGGTGAGCATAGCAAAGCCCTGCCCCCACTCCATATCTTGCTGCCCTCCACTGCTTGAAGCATTTTCCCTCAAGCCTGGATCACATCTGGTATTGAACCAGGACTAGGAGAAATGTGTTTACAGTATGGGAGTGATACAAAGTAAGGCGGCAGAAAGGCACAGTTTTCCTTTCTTCACCCTTGTGATCCTTTTAATGCCAAAAAATAGACCATACCCCTGCTTTATGAATGGGCAGACATGAGAAGAAATACAGATGGGTCCCACAGTTACATCCAGAATAGTCCTACAACACAATGTCTGTAAATTGAAAAAACCATTCACACATATTTCACACAGAGCTGCTAGTGACCAAGCATAAAGAACTCAATGACAGGCACTATATTAGTCATATAATGTTTCCAGAATCCTCCTCTGCTAGCGTGCCTGTAAAAAGCACAAAAGGAAACATACTTTTCACTTCCTTGCGGGTTTCCTTTTAACCCCTTTCATGTCACACATTAGCTTTTACTAAAAATATCAGAGGACAGTGCTGGCAGATGGAAGCAAATATTGGTGCTTTTATAACAACGACTTTACAGATCCTTTAGCTGGTGATGGAATAAACGCCTTCCTGCTCCCAATGGCCTTGGACTGATACATACATTATTGAAACATTAGAATTTAGATAAAGGGGTAATAAACAGGGCTGCTGGGTGTGCATAGATTTTGATTATTGTGGATCCAAAAAAGAAGGCTATGAAGCACATTTGGGTAACTGAGAATGGATAATGTCTATTTCCTGAAGACAAGGCTGCATCTGGCTGCTTATAGTTCTGTAGAACAAATGGACTCCTGAAGCAAAATGAGTTTTCAGCCCTCTATTTTTGGCCTTTCAATCCTTGAAACTGGCTTCATTAATCGGGTTTTAGATCAGCTACTGTATGTTCACCAATAGAAGAACATTACCACTGAAACTAAGTTCACTTGTGCAAGAAAATAAGATAACAATTAGGTGGCAAAGACCGCAGGTGGTAGAATGTGGGTGTGGAACCACATTTTGGAATGTTTCCTAATGTTCTCCTTCATTTTAAAGTACTCCCTGCAGCTAGCCCAGCAAGCAAAATGGGAGGAAAGAAATTCATTCTCCTTGCCATGTTTGTTTTCTGTTTGCATGCAAAGGAACATGCAGCTCTGGAATCTACCACCTACAGACTAAGTGGAGAATTCTGTTTTTATACCTTGGCATTCTAGCATCTCTGCCCTATTCTGCTGCTTGTATGAACCATACTTGACATTACACGCCATTACAATTCCCTTGGTGGATTCGAAGGCTGTTAAAACTTTGAAAGATAATGTCCTTAATGTCTCCCAGTTCACTTTCTTCTGTAACAAAACCAAATTGTAACCAAACTGTAACCAAACTAATTGAAATATATTTATTATCTCCACAGTAATTTCCTTGAGTATTCTATTGCCTCACCTGCAATGAAACAGGTGATTATTAGAACTTTATTCTTGTGATAAGAATATTTTTGATCCTTGAACACATACAAAGATGTGCAGTATTGTAAGGACGCATGGCAGCTGTGACTTGGGTAGGATTGCCAGCCGCAGGTTGGGGGAAACCTAGAGATTTTGGGGGTGGAGCCTGAGGAGGGCAGGGTTTGGAGAGGGGAGGGACTTCAATGCCAAAGAGTCCAATGGCCAAAGTGGCCATTTTCTCCAGGTGAACTGATCTCTATCGACTGGTGATCAGTTGTAATAGCAGGAGATCTCCAGCTAGTTCCTGGAGGTTGGCAACCCTAGACTTGGGACATTGCAATCACCTCAAGTGGAATGTGTGTGTGAGAAGTCACAGCTCTGGAGTCAGCAGACAAAGTGATAGTCTAGTTTTTCTATGAAGTCTTCAGGCTAGCAAATTCATATTGGGCATGAGACCATGGCTCAGTGGAAGAACATCTACTCTGCATGCCGAAGGTACCAGGGTCAATCCCTGGCAACCCTAGATAAAAGGATCATTTGGTAGGTGATGTGAAAAACCTCCATCTGAAACTCTGGAGAGTCACTGCCAGTCTTGAGTTGACGATACTGACCTTGATCGACAAGTGGCCTAAATCAGTATAAGGCAGCATCATGTCTCCATATGTAATGTTAATAAGGACTAGCCAATGGAGGTTTTTCTATACAGGTATCAAAGGCTCCTGCTGGTAGCCAATTTTGAGCTGGCAACACTAGCTGGGAAAAAGTGAGGGCTAAATATGGCTTAAAACAGAAATCTAGTAAGATTAAGATTGTTCTGTCTACCATTATAGGGCGTAAACTGTAGACTGAGGGAGAGAGGATTGTGTTACTGGCTCATACCATTTTTCTGTTGCTTGTTAGTTAGACAATTTATTTTTGCTCAACTACTTGTTTTTCCTGTTTGCAAGAAATGACTGCAAATACAAGTAAGGTTATTTTTTTTTTCCATTTATGAAATTGGAGTTGTGGTGGTTTGTTTGGACCCACATTAAAGCCAAACTTGATCCATGTTTACTAACATACAAGGAGAAAGTGGAGAGATACCTGCCTGGACCTGAATTACTCTAACAAGTCAGATCCTCAAGGCTTCCTCTATATCCATGGCTATTTGGAGTATGTGGCCAGTTGAAGAGTCTTTTAAAACATGAAAATAAATAACTGACAATCCAGAGCACCAGACAGTCATATCTCTAATTCATAGACTGGTAGTGGTTGTAAAAAGGAATAGCACTGGTGCTTGAGAGGGGGGAACTCCTCATTAGAATTTAGTAGCTTGGGATCTGTACCATCCGGTTTTCCACATCTCCCCTTAAACAAAAGAGAGAGAAGAAAGATCTTAGAAATCAAGCATACCTTTGTATCTGCAAACAGTATACGGATCACGTTTACATTATGCTTATGTTTGGGATTCCCAGATGTGAGGGTATGAACTGGCCCTATACAGAATGGCATTTGATATTATGTTATATATCATCCTAGAGTTTGAAGTCATTTGTTTGAATTTACCAAAGCACCATGTTCACTCAGTTTCAACCAGCTGACCTGAAATGCTTTGTTACATTGCTTTGTAGATTGTCTCCACAACTGACAGGTAGAACCCTGGGATTTTATATGGAACTTGCTGCCAGAGATAATAAGGAAGTGTCACTACTCTATAAATCTTCTCAGTATTTGACATCTTGAATGGTAATTGGCATGAAGTCCTAGCTTTCCGTTTCCATATAATCTCTTGCTCTCGCATAAAGATGTTTATATACATTTTATTCAGCGCAGAAGGTAAAGTAAAGGGCATAAACACAACAGAAGCATTTTACTGGTAAAGAATGATCATGGTGTGATGAAACAATGTGACATAAGCTGATGGATCTCTGTGACATAAGTTCTTTGAAGTTCTTGTTTTTATTTCATTTGATGCATCGATGCTCGTTTGAATTATCACCCTTGACATAGCCAGTCTCACTTTAAGTACAAAATATTGTACCACTTGCTTCATTCCAAGGTTGTCCAAGTAGGATTACCCTAGCAGGAAGGGAATAAAGACAACTGCTAGACAACCACCAACCATCACTTGAGGTAATCCTAGCCCTTGGATGAGCTCATCGTGTCTTGAGCATGCATCTCACACTGGGAGGGTTTAGAATCATAGAATCAGAGAGTTGGAAGTGACCACCAGGGTCATCTAGTCCAAACTTTTGAACAATGCAGGAAATTCACAACTGCCTTACCCCCACACCCACAGTGACTCCTACTTCATGCCGAGAGGATGGACAAAAAAATCATCCAGGATCCCCGGCCATTTTGGCCTGGAGGAAAATTGCTTCCTGATCCCAAATTGGCATTTCCCTGGGCATGTAAGAAAGAGCCACGAGAGCCAAATGCTGACATGGCCCTTTCTGCCCTCCCTCTCATGATCTGCCTAAGGTCACAGAATCAGCATTGCTGGCAGATGGCCATCTAGCCTCAGCTTAAAAACCTCCAAAGAAGGAGCGCTCACCACCTCTCGAGGAAGCCTGTTCCACTGAGGAACTGCTCTAACTGTCAGAAAGTCCTTCCTAATGTTTAACCAGAAACTCTTTTGATTTAATTTCAACCCGTTGGTTCTAGTCCAACCTTCTGGGGCAACAGAAAACAACTCCCCACCATCTTCCATATGGCAGCCCTTCAAGTACTTAAAGATGTACTTATATCACTCCTCAGTCTTCTCCTCTCCAGGCTAAACATACTCAGCTCCTTCAATCTTTCCCCATAGTACTTGGTCTCCAGACCCCTCATTATCTTCGTTGTCGTCCTCTGGACACATTCCAGCTTGTCTACATCCTTCTTAAATTGTGGTGCCCAAATCTAATGTACTCTAGGTGAGGTCTAACTAGAGCTGAGTAAAGCAATACCATCACTTTGTGAGATCTGGACACTATACTTCTGTTTATACAGCCCCAAATCCCACTTGCCTTTTTAGCTACTGTATCACACTGCTGACTCATGCTCAGTGTATAGTCTACTAAGACCCCTAGATCCTTTTCGCACATACTACTGCCAAGACAAGTCTACATCCTTCTTAAATTGTGGTGCCCAAATCTAATGTACTCTAGGTGAGTTCTAACTAGAGCTGAGTAAAGCAATACCATCACTTTGTGAGATCTGAACACTATACTTCTGTTTATACAGCCCCAAATCCCACTTGCCTTTTAGCTACTGTATCACACTGCTGACTCATGCTCAGTGTATAGTCTACTAAGACCCCTAGATCCTTTTCGCACATACTACTGCCAAGACAAGTCTCTCCCATCCTATAATTATGCATTTGATTTTTCCTACCCAAATGCAGAACTTTACATTTATCCCTGTTTAAATTTATTTTATTAGTTTTAGCCCAGTTCAGTAGCCTATCAAGAACACCCTGTATTCTGGCTCTGTCTTCTATCACATTTGCTACCCCTCCCAATTTAATATCATCTGCAAATTTAATAAGCATCCCCTCTATTCCTTTCTAAATATGTTGAACAATATAGGGCCCAGGACAGATCCCTGAGGCGCTCACTTGTCACTCCTCTCCAAGAGGATGAGGAACCATTAACAAGCACTCTTTGGGTGCGATCTGTCAACCAGTCTATTACCCACCTAACGGTAATAGGATCTAAACCATATTCTATCAACTTGCCAACAAGAATATTTTGGGGAACCTTATCAAAAGCCTTACTGAAATAAAGATAAACTATGACCACAGCATTCTCCTGATCCAGCAAGGTAGCAAGTTTCTTAAAAAAGGAGATGAGGTTAGTCTGGCATGACTTGTTCTTGAGAACCCATGCTGTCTCTTAGTAATCACAGCCATCTTTTCTAGATGCTGAAGGACTGACTGTTTGATGATTTGTTCTAAAACTTTTCCAGGTATAGATGTCAAGCTGACGGGTCACTAGTTACCTGGATCCTCCTTTCCCCCCTACTTGAAGATTAGGACCGCATTTGTTTGGTGAGGATGATTGAATGTTTGCACAGGTATGCTCTTGCAAGGGGGAGAAGAAGGATCTTTAGCTTCTGTACTCCCTAAACCACTGATAGGAAAGTGGGGAGGTGTGTATAGATGGAGTGCTTGAATGAAAGAGAATGGGTGGCAAGAGAAATCTTGGATGTGCAACTGAGGTTGCCCCTGTGAGCACTGTCGTCTTCCACGTGTGTGCATGTGTGAAAAGGGAGCATGGATTCAGGAAGGACTGAAACCTGCATCTGCAACGCTCCTTCTAGGGTCATGCTATGGTGCTCCTTCCAATGTCCTTCTGTTGTTTCATCCCTTGTTTTGTCTTGCTTATGGCCAGTGGTGGCCTGACATCAGGGCTCATGGCCACAACAGTGTGTGCTGATTGGCTGTTTCTTCTGCCTGTCACGGGGGGCATTGTCAGTGTGTTACTCCAAGACTGGTGGCTTGCAGCAGAGTTACTATGGAGCAATTGATACGAAGCAATTGGAATGAAGCCTTTTCCCCATGTTTCCTCTTTAATGAGGGAGCATAGCTGACTAGCATTTCTTGTGTAGTGCCGGTACTGGGCCAGCGGGGTTGACTTTAAGAATCATTGCTCCAGGTCTAAAACCTAAGACTCTGTAGGCTCCACAACATTAAAAAAACCCGTCTGTGACTGAGTCAAGGATAATTCCCTTCCACAGGAAATTGAGGATTACTATGAAATCTAAGAGTTTTAGCCCACAATGAAAATGGTAAAAGATTCAATACAATGAAGATGAAGTTTGAGCTGGCAGGTCAAAAATTCAAATTATATTTTAGGTCCCTCGGATCAGGTTTGTGAAATTTCATGGCCAACTTACTTTTCAGATCCACAGGGCAATTAGATCCTTAATGGGGTCAGCATACCCTGGAAAATATTTCATGATGGCCTAACCTGACTGGAAGATTAAACTTAATTGACAGAGCAATTGCCTCCCCATGCTGAATCTTATACCATGCAGCACTTTCTTGTCCCCCGATCTTCATTATGATCTGCGTTTCCATGAAGGAGCAAGCTGCTGATATGTCAGCTTTGTTTGTCTTGGACATATACTTTTTACGATCTTCCTTACTTGAAGGGTTTCACCATAGAAACCTGCCTTAGCAACAGAGGATCAGAGCAATATGAGGAGCAAGCGACTATTAAAAGCCAACCTCATCATCTCCACAAGGTGCCTAGGGTCTTGCAAATGTGTTCTCTCTCTCTTCACTTATTATCATGTTTCTGCAGGACTTTATAAGACAAAACAGTGAAATTCCGGCTTTGGCAAAAAGCTTTACAATGCTTGTATCGCTTTATAATCTGTGACACTAACAACAGATGATTAGCTACAAGCATATACTCTAACAGTTCCTGTTTACAAAGGACTGTCCCTTTCCCTGGTAAATAACCATCCCTGGTTTTGCCTTTGAGGAAAGCCTTGTTAAAATGTTAATGCAAGATGCTGGTGTCATTATTCTTCAGGATGTCGCTCCCTCCTGCCACCTACCCCATGGTCTCCAGAAAGTACGTTTCAGAGCAGGGACTGGCTGCATCTTTTTCTCTAGCTCGCATCCATGTCAATATATGCAGAGGAACACCAAAGTATCACGTAGCTCACGGTCTTCCCTTTTGCACACTGCAGGTGCTCAAGTGTATTTCAAACTGCCGAGAATGTATTGGACGGTTGTTTTCCCCCAGTATATCTTAAAGGAACAAACATTTTGGCTTTTAAAAAAGGACAAGCTATTGTAGTGGAACTATGGAGGAGCCACGTTATGGTGTTACCAGGTAACTGGATAGGCTATGAGAGGAAGATTGAGCTCAAACGAAGTTCATGGTCTCAGAAAAACCACATCTTCTACAGGGTATAGAAAGCCAAACAAAACAGAAAAGGTACTCTGATAATTCAAGGGGCCCTTGCTGTCACAATGTGCCATCACTGCTTCAACAGACCAGGGGCAGGTCTAGAACATACAAAGCCTGACTTCTTGTCAATATTTCACACCAGAGTCATATGAAACTGCTTTTACAAGGAGCTGGTATAGTTTCGTGTGTAAGAGAATGCATGGTGATCTGGGAATCCCCTGGTTCAGAGCTCACGTCTGCTATGAACTCACTAGGTGGCCTTAGGAAAAGCACTCTCTCAGCCTCAGCCTTCCACCTGCAAATACAGACATACCTTACAGTGTCAGTTTCAGGATCATCACAACATAATATCATCACAACATAACTGAAGCAGTTTGAACAATAAAATGTACCGTGGTGGTGGTGGAAAGTGCTGTCAAGTTGCAGCTGACTTACAGTGGCCATTAACACATGGCAAGCTTTGCAATTTTTTGTCCCTCTCCTCTTGTGCACCTTTTGATCATTCATTCAAAAAATTGAACACATGGTTGAGAAGGCGAGCCTCCACCCAACTGGGGTTGCAGAGCGGAGGGGGGAGGGGGAGGAGGGAGAGGGAGAGAGAGGCGCGGGCTCCGGCACTCTTCCGCTGTCGATGGAGGTGGCGCCGGTGAGTTGCCAAGTGGAGGGGGGAGGAGGAGGGCTCTCTAGGCCCCTTCACCCTCTTGCCTTCTCCTCCTCCCGCACCACTGGGTGTTTTAGCAGAGGAAAGAAGAGGAGTCGAATCGGCACACGTACAGGCACCAGAGAACTCTTACTATTGTATCGATATTTTTTTAAATCATGAAAAGGCAGGGTTAGGAAAAGCCTGTTAAGTTTCGGGGGAGGGTGGGTTGATCCCACGGGAGGGAGGCAGCCATGCATGGAGACTCCCGCAATTTGCTACAATCGAGGAAGACTTGCACAACAAAACAGCCATGCATTAATGACCAGTGACTCTGTAGAGTTTTCAAGGGAAGAGACATTCAGAGGTGGTTTGCCACATTCAGAGGCGGTCGCCTCTGCATTGCAACCCTGGATTTCCTTGGTGGTCTCCCATCTAAGTACTAACCAGGGCCAACCCTGCTTAGTTTCCAAGATCTGATGAGATCGGGCTGGCCTGGGCCATCCAGGTCAGGAAATGTACCATATGCCTGTGTAAATGCTAAGTACTACTGCAATTACCTTTCTGACATTCAGGTATCTTTATTGGATAAAATATGATTCATGGTCTGTGGAGTTAGATGCCATTGGGGTAAAGTTTACAGTGAGAGTCTTTCAAACACTCTGACTTGCTTCTACAACTTATGACTCACCAAGTCAAATACAGGCCACTGCGGGGGCAATAAACTTAAAGAAACAGCAGCCGTTGACAAGCACTTGGTTAACTACATTCCATGGCTGCAGGGTTGTTTCAGGATCTCAAGTATGCAAGTCTCCATTAGGTGAATGTCTGCGATGATTCATACTTCCTTCTCCCATTCAGTCCCAGATTTTCATATCCACTAAATTTTCTTCAACAATCTATTTCCCTCTTCCTTTGGTATTTGTTTATAGGTATAATACTTTTCATGTAGTCAGCAGCTTTCTCACCAGCATGCACTAAAGCACAATTTGGCACAATTGAAAGCCCTCCCCCCCAATCAAAGAAGGACAATTCTTACAAATTCACAAGGTTTGATATATAAGGTGATCATGTGGATATTGTTGCCATGGACACAAGAAGAGTCAGGAAGTAAAAAAAGAATGGTGTGATAGTTCCTTGAATCTTTGCAGCCATCTACTGTGTCTGCCTAACTTGGCTAATATTTTTTAAAAGATACACAGAAGGCTGTAGTGATGAAGAATGTAGGTTCTATCAGAGCAGCCTCTGGCAGATAATTTTAAATGTGTTTTCAGCCCTTACAAACAACTTTATTCAGCTCCCCACATCCATCTAGCCATCTGCAACCGCAGCTACCAGGAACAACAGTGCACGGTGCCACATTGACTATGGCTAGTTGTGGGGAGAGACCAAAAGGGGGACCTTGTGGCCGGTCCCCAGCTCTTCAGCCACATTTGTTATGACTTTAGGCATTGGCTGCCCAGAAAATATTGTGAGGAGCATATGAGAAGGTTCTATGTACCTTCATTGACCAGGACATCATCATCATCATCAAAGTTGGTTTTTATATGCCGATTTTCTCTACCATTTAAAGAAGAATCAAACTGACTTACAATCACCTTCCCTTCTCCTCCCCACAACAGACACCCTGTGAGATATGTGGGGCTGAGAGAGCTCGAAGAGAGCTGTGACTAGCCCAAGGTCATCCAGCTGGCTTTGTATGTAGGAGTGGGGAAACCAACCTGGTTCACCAGATTAGCATCCGCCTCTTATGTGGAGGAGTGGGGAATCAAACCCGGTTCTCCAGATTAGAGTCCACCACTCTAAACGACTGCTCTTAACCACTACACCACACTGGCTACTCATTTGGAACTGGAAGGAATGCTCATCTGCTTGAACAAAGTGGAAGATGGCAGGGATGAGTCAGTGCTGCTGAACTTTACAATGAGATTATCCTGGGATAAATAAATAACTTTAGCAATGAAGACAAGCTGGTTCTTCTTTAAAGCAACCCCAGATCAGCCCATCTCAACCTTTTCTGTTATTGCCTTCACCATTCATCTGCCACTATCTAATGTCTAGTGTGGAAAATTTACGTCTTTTGCTTTTACTTAGTTGGCTTGGGAGGATTTATTCTAAGTGACTAATGCCATTGTTGTGTTGCAAGACTGACAACCTTCACTGGACAGAAAAAGAATTGATTTTGTTCTAGCACTCCCCACAGTTGTGTTTTCAATCATAAATAGGGTTGCCAACCTTCAGTTAATAGCTGGAGATTTCCTGCTATTACAACTGATCTCCAGCCAATAGAGAGCAGTTCACCTGGAGAAAATGGCCGCTTTGGCAATTGGACTCCATAGCATGGAAGTCCCTCCTCTCCCCAGACCCCACCCTCTGCAGGCTCTACCCCAAAAACATCCTGCCGGTGGTGAAGAGGGACCTGGCAACCCCTAATCATAAACTTCAGGGCATAGGACCCCTGCCTTTCAGGCCCCAGATGCCATTTTAAATGTTGAAACCCAACCATACCAGCCACTGCACAGAGACAGAGGTCATAAGGACCTGGTGCTGATATAAGCAAAACAAGATGCTGGGACTGGATCCAAGCCCTGGTGTTCTGCTCCGACAAGGGAGATGAGTGGCAGGATCCCCTCCAACAATTTTATGCTCTGGAATGGCATTCCACTTGGCATTCATACAGCATTTTCTTTCTATTGTTCAAAGCACTTAATGTCATGTCTCTGACAGCCCTGAGAAGTGATCAATTCTAGGAGCAGCACTATCAGGTTGCATTTCTTTTGGAGGAGGATGCTCTACAAACTTCTCGTGCCTTTGTTATAGTTGCTTTATTTAGAAATACATAAGAGCCTCATAAGTGGAGGCAAACAGGCATGGCCACAAGGCAGAGCACATAATTTGTAAGCATAAATGTTCCTTTCAAATCAGCAAAAATGAGGCTAAGCAGGTAATACAAAGCAAGAGAACTTTAATGCTAGTAGCCCACTTGTATGTGCCAACGTAACAAAGCTGAGTCACATTGGAACCTGGATGTGGGCCACAGATTTGATGGAACAGAACAGAACAACCTCTGTTGCGATGAGGGGCTCCAATTAGGGTTGCCAACCTCCAGGTACTGAAGTGCCACCCCTCTCCAAACCCCGCCCAGCTCAGGCTCCAGCCCCAAAATCTCCAGGTATTTCCCAACCCAGAGTTGGCAACCTTAGCCCATGGTCGCCTAGTAGGGTTGCCAGCCTCCAGGCAGTAGCTGGAGATCTCCTGCTATTACAACTGATCTCCAGCAGATAGAAATCAGTTCGCCTGGAGAAAATGGTTGCTTTGGCAATTGGACTCTATGGCACTGAAGTCCTTCCCCTCCCCAATCCCCACCCTCCTCAGGCTCCACTGCAAAAATCTCCAGGTTGTTCCCCTTCCCGGAGCTGGCAACTCTAGCTCCAGTTCATTCTACTGTGTTAGGAAAATAGCATCTATAAGCCCACAGGCAGCACTGATCCATATATTACTCCTCCAAGGAATTCAGGAAAGCATACATAGCATTTACCTCCTCTTTACCACTGCATGAGGTACATTAGTCCCAATGCCTCCATCATGGATGAAAGCAGATTTGATGCTCTAATCACAACATTACTCCAGCTCTCAGCCCAAGCCATTGCGATCCCTGAAGTGTGCCATCAAATTCCTTCAAGAGGACACATGGTAACTGCGTCCCAGATGGTCACCCGTCTCAGAATACGGCTTCAGCTGCAGTGCCCTGCATCTAAACAGAAACAGTGCCACAAGCATTATTTTCCTATTCCTAATCATGAGAAATAAGAGCCCCGTGGCGCAGAGTGGTAAACTGCAGTACTGCAGTCAAAAGCTCTGCTCACGACCTGAGTTCGATCCCGACGGAAGTCAGTTTCAGGTAGCCGGCTCAAGGTCGACTCAGCCTTCCATCCTTCCGAGGTCGGTAAAATGAGAACCCAGCTTGCTGGGGGTAAAAGGAAAATAGCTGGGGAAGGCACTGGCAAACCACCCTGCAAACAAAGTCTGCCTAGGAAACGTGGGGATGTGACGTCACCCCATGGGTCAGGAATGACCCGGTGCTTGCACAAGGGACATTTACCTTTACCTTTAATCATGAGAAATACATTCTACCTACCTATTTATCTGGTTATTTCTATGCTACTTACCCCCTCCCAATAGCTGCTTACCGACATTTCCAAAATACAAGATAGCCCATTTGTGCAATGCAAAAAAAAAAAAAGCATCCTGAGAAGGTCCACATTTGCAAGGCTGGCTAATGCAGGTCTCAGACAGTGGCCCAAGGGCCCTTCACCTGTTTCATCTAGCCAGGTTAGGGTTGCCAAACTCCAGGTGGTACCTGGAGATTTCCTGCTGTTAGAATTGATTGCCAGACAACCAAGATCAGTGCCCCTGGAGAAAAATGCTGCGTTGGAGGGTGGACTTTATGGCATTATACCCTGGTGAGGTTCCTCCCCAAATCCTGCCCTCCCCAGGCTCCACCCTCAAAATCTCCAGGTATTTCTCAACCCAGAGCTGGCATCCCTAAGCCAGACCCAGCCTTAAGTCCCTGCAAGGACAGGAGAAAACTCACCCTGGATGGTAATAGGGTTGCCATCCTCCAGGTACTAGCTGGAGATCTCGTGCCATTACAACTGATCTCCAGCTGATAGAGATCAGTTCCCCTGGAGAAAATGGCTGCTTTGGCAATTGGACTCTATGGCATTGAAGTCCCTCCCTTCCCCAAACCCTGCCCTCCTCCAGCTCCTGCTGGTAGCGAAGAGAGACTTGGCAATTCTAGATGGTATTCAGCAGCTGTTAGCTAGCTGGGTCTTCCCTACTTCCTTCCTCCCCTGGCAGGCTCTAACATGCACTAGCATTTATCTCAGGCTAGTGCCAGCATCATCATTCCCTTCTGCACTGATTCACCCCTTTTCTCCATTTTACCAAACAGCAAAGGGCCATGACCCATGAGGAGCAGTGTTTTTTTTCCCTTGAGGACTGTTCTGGGAGCCGGAGGAGGCCCGGCCCTCTGATATATGCAGATGGGGAAGGAGAGGCTTAATTGCACTACATTAAGCCCTGCATGTGTCCACAATTGCACCTTTCATATTTTTATTGCCATTCAGCATCTAAGTGTTACTTTAGCCATTAAAACATTGGTAACTTTGCACATTAAACCCTTTTTTATGGGTCCCCTGGTTATGAGTTTTTCAGCCCGCAGACACCAAAAGATGACTCCAATTTGTCTCTCTTAAAGTTTTGCTTTTAGCATTTGTTGTGTTTTAAAGATCTCATCTGCTGTGTGAAATATTCCACTTTTCCTTCCCCTCGGGCACCGTAAGCAATAATTCATTTATGAAGTCGTACGGTGCAGGTGATTTATTGCTAAATGCTCAGCTGCACCCAGGAAAAGAAGTGAATGGAGGCACACAGCAGAATCCCAGATGAGGCTGCAAGTTCAGGTTGGTTTCAGCTAACACTGAGCCACATTGCTAGCTTTGTTGATTACATGTTTATCCCTCCCTAGTTCCAAGGAGTATGGGCAGTGTATATGGCTTTCCACTCCTCCAATGTACGGTATCTTCACAACAACCCAAATCTGTGTGAACAAAAACATTACAATTAGGCATCTAAAACAGAAGCCAGGTGGATGGCTACAGGGAGGAAATACCACGGTCTAGGTGCCAGTACAGAAAAGACCCAATCCCTGGCAATTACTCACCTCAGAGGGCAGGGGATGCACAGAGAAGGGCTTCTTTAGAAGCTTAGGTAGGCAGATTTGTATGGACATCAATGGTCCTTTAAGTATGTCAGTTCCAGACCATTTGCCTTTTATACCTTTTAATCACTAGCATTTAAAATTGGGTCTGGAAGGGAATCTGACAGCCAGCAGAGCTTGTAAGAAAGGTTGAAACAGAGTTGATGAGGAACCAGTGAATGAGGATCAACAAAATTTGAGTTAGAAGAGAGGAGTCAGTCAGGGTCTCTTTTTTTTTTTCTTGCTTCAAAAATTTGTGGTGCACGAGATGGAATTTGTTCTGATACAGCAAGGCAACTTGTATGAGAATATGAGGTAAACAATGTATTGGTTTGGGGAAAAACTACAGTTTCTCAGTGTGCGGTGAGTGTTAAAGTGAGATAGGTGATCTGTGTTAATAGAATCAGCTGTGCAAAGTAGGGTGCCAACACCAAGGTGGTGCCTGGAGATCTTCTGAGATTACAGCTGCTCTCCAGGCGACAGAGATCAGTTCACCTGGAGAAAATGGCAGCTTTGGAAGATGGATTCTATGGCATTATACTTCATTGAAGTCCCTCCCCTCCCCAAACCCCACCCTCTTCAGGCTCCACCCCCCAAAATCTCCTCATATTTCCCAACCCCAGAAATGGCAACCCTAGTGCTAAGGGACTGAAAAGGTGTGGAGTAGGTTTCCTGTTTCTACGCATGTTTCCCATTTCTCTGCTTTGGGTTACCAGCCTAACAGTGAGGTCTGGTGTTTTCCCAGAATTACAACTGATGTCCAGACTACAGAGTCCCCATGGAAAAAAGGTAGCTTCAGAGGATGGTCTCTATTGAGGCTCCCCAAACTCCACTCATCCCAGGCACTGCCCCCAGATCTCCAGGAATTTCCTGAGCTGGAGTTGGCAACCCTATTTAACCACTTTGCCCATATCTGAACTGCCAATTGTACCATTGTGTGAGATGTTTAGCATAGACTAATCTGTCAGCCTTCATCCTTTGCTAGGCTCAACAGCTCCTGAGATATGGATTCTGCAGAGACTTACCCCATGTTGTTGTGGCCCTAGTCGTGCAAAGGAGCATTGGACATGGCTGTGCCTGAAATGTCTGAAAGAAGAAAAGCTCTTGTAGATTTCAAGGTTGTCATTCATTATCCATGGCAGTTTAATTGCTGTAGCTATAATGTAGCTATAGCTAAAATGTAGGTAGGTAAAATGTAGGTATAGCTAAAATGTAGGTAGGTAAACCTTGTATTTCTTTGGCAAAGCCAGTCAAAATACCTTGAATTCTATTTAGGTAATCTGTTTAGAATTCATTTAACTAGAGTAATAGAGAAGCTGAAACAGAACAGACCTCTTTCTCCTCGAATAGCTTTCTTCTCCCTCATTTTTTCCCATCCGAAGTCTCTCTCTACTTTTTCTTTCCTCGGGTACCTCCTGCAGCTCCCCCTCAGAGACAAAAATATTTTCCTTCACAAACTCAACAGGGGGCCTGAGCCCAAAGAGTAGGTAACATCTATTGTACTTTTGCCATACAGAATTCTAGGACTTGTTTCTCTTCTTGTGTATTTAAGTGTAAATCTATTCAACTGGTCTTTCTAAACAATGTCATTCATGGATTCAATTGCCACTTCTATGGGGATATTACCAAAATGATCTCGCTTCAAATTTAAATGATTTTCAGAGGTTTTTTTTTAAACGACTGAATTAAAAGGGTGGTTACAGAAACTAAAATCGCCTCTGGCTAAACCCTTAGCTAATTACTCCCTTTACCTTATTTAGCAATTTAAATACAAAGCAAGAGCACTCAAGTTATAAATAGTGCTCACTGAGACACAAAATGCATACATTTGCATAAAGGAGCTGAGAAACTGATGGGATGTAACTGGCATCAGAATATGCAAAGGTTCATTAACACCATTAGATAAGTTCTGCAAATGTCAACAGTTAAATAATACCTTGAAGCTGCAGCTGCTGATTTTAGCCATTTCCCCAATAATATATGGGTTTCACAATCTTCTATAAAGCTATTATGTCACCCCATGAGCAGGGGTCCATATGTTTTTTCCTGGCTTTAATAAGCAAACTAAACTTGAGTTTTGTGACCCTGTCCTGGAGACATGTATTTAACTTCATGGTGAAGTTCTGAGGGAGAGGGAAAGCTCAAGGGTGTTTAGGCATTCCTGGAGGACACATCGGCACTAGACCCATTTCAGTCTGGCTTCTGCCCTGGTCATGGGATGGAGACAGTGCTGGTTGCCCTCACAGACAATCTTCATTGACAGCTGGATCAAGGCGGGTTGGGGCTGCTGATTTTATTCAGTCTTTCAGCAGCCTTCGACACTGTCGATTATGATCGTTTGGAGCACCACCTCACTGATGTCAGGATCTGGAGTCCAACCCTTCAATGGCTGCACTCCTTTCTCTATGGTTGGGGACAGAGGGTGGTACTAGGGGAGAAAGTATTGCCACAGAACCCCTTGGTGCGTGGGGTCCCGCAAGGTGTGTTCCTCTCCCCAATGTTATTTAACATCTACATGTGCCCCCTCGCCCAGCTAGTCCGAAGTTTCGGGCTGGGCTGTCACCAATATGCTGATGATATCCAGCTATACCCATGTTGGCGAACCTATGGCACGTATGCCGCAGCCGGCACACTGAGCCCTCTCTGTGGGCAAGCGCAGACCCGTCGCGTCTGCCTAGGGCTGTGCCGTGTTGCCATGGTGAGGGCGCTGAGGGAGGTGCTTCTTCTCCCCAAGCCCATGCTCCCCAAGCCTGCGCTGGCGCCCTCCCTCTCCTTGCACTGGGGCAAGCCCCTCCCTGTCTCTCAGCTGAGCTGCGGCCGGTGACTGAGCAGAGGACAAGTCCTGGAGAGATGCATGCCAAATGCAAACTTTTACCTTTCAATAAAAAGTTGTTTGTATCATTGAAAGCTCTGTTATTGTGTTTTTCTTTTGACGCAAAATATGTGAATGTATGAGTTGTTTTTTCTAAACTAAAACCTCAGTATTCAGGTTAAATTGCAGTATTGGCACTTGGCGATAAATAAGTGGGTTTTGGGTTGCAGTTTGGGCACTCGGTCTCTAAAAGGTTCGCCATCACTGAGCTATACCTATTCATGGACAGCCAGCTGGACTCCGCCCCTGACACACTGACCAGCTGTTTGGGTGCCGTGACAAAGTGGTTGAAATAGAGCTGTCTGAGGTTAAATCCATCAAAGAGGGAGGCCCTGTGGCTCCGATGGGACGGCCTGGAGATGATGCACCAGCTCCTGACTCTTGGTGGCGTATGTTTAATACCTGTTCCTGCCATCAAGAGCCTAGTGTGATCCGGGACACTTCCTTATCATTGAAGGCCCAGATCTTAGCTGTACCCAAGGCTGCTTTTTACCATCATTGCCGGGCTAGGCAGCTGATGCTGTACCTCTCCAGCCCCAGGCTAGTCACAGCAGTCCATAGGATGGTCACCTCTAGGCTAGATTACTGTAACTCGCTCTATGTTTGGCTGCCCTTGAGACTGATCCAGAAACTCCAGTTGTACAAAATGCAGCACTGGTTGCAGGTGGAGTATCAGTTCAGGTTCAAGGTGCTCGTTTTGACCTATAAAGGCCTTAACGGTCTGGGACCATCATACCTGCAGGACTGTCTCTCCTAGTACGCACCTCAGAGATCTGGGGTTACGTTTTGCACACGTTACGTTCTGCACACACCATCTTGCTGGTGGTCCCTGGCCGAAAAGTGTCTGGCTGTCCTCAATCAGGGCAAGGGCTTTTTTGGCTCTGACCCTGGCCTGGTGGAACTCTCTCTCCAATGAGACCAGGGCCCTGTGGGACTTGACACAGTTCTGCAGCGCTTTTAAGACTGAGATGTTCCGGCAGGCCTATGGTTGAAGGCAGCAATGGTTTTTCAACATAGCTGGCCTCCTTTCCTGCTCCCCTTGCTGCTTATTTTATTAGATCTTTTAACAGGAAACCAGACTGCCTTCCAGGCCAGCCTTGGCCCCGTGTGAGTGCCATCTGTTTTAATTTAGAGATTGTTGGGTTTTAAATGGGGTAATTTTGTATGTTTTTATTGTGTTCCATTCTGTTTTATCTGATGTTAGCCATCCTGAGGCCAGTTTCGGCCGGCAGAAGGGGAAGGATATAAGACTAAAAATAATATTAAAATCAATAAATAAAAAGGGTTATTCCCACCTGTCTCTTTCTCAACTTCATGTTGTGAGAAAGAGTAGAGGAGTGTCCATGCCGTGTTTCAGAGATGCCCTCTGAAGATATGGAGAGCCCCTGCCCCCTCCTGACTTTAGAGTTAGGGAGGAGACACCAGGCTGCTTCCTTCCACGTTTTTTAATCCTCACATTTCTGCAGTCCTGATTGCCACAGCCATTTCCTTTTCCTTCCAGCCTTTTGTCATCACAGAACCAGTGGTGCTGAGCATGAAAACTTTGCTCCTCAGCACTTTCCAGCATTAAACAGCACTCATCAGCCAGGGGTGGAAGAGACAGAGGGTGTGCTGGTGGAGAGCGTGGCAGTTCATGCACTGATGAGAACACTTACTGATGTTAAGAAGTGCTTGGAGAGGAAATTTGGATGCTGAGACCAAATCACACTGGGAGAGGGGAAGGGGGGAGAGGAGTAGGAAGGAGGATGAAGCAGTAGCTCTGGATGTGTTATGCTCCTCAAAGCTCAAAGAGACCTTCACAACCAGTGGGAAGTGGATTTGTAGAACTTGCTCATGGCTATACTTCATGGAGAAAGCATGAAATATATTTATGAGAATGTAGGACCAGGATTGTAGAGGCACCAGTTCTAATCTCTACTCTGCCATGAAGCTCACTGGGTGACATTGGTCCAGTCATTCTCTCTCAGTCTAACCTACCCTCCAGGATGGTCATGAGAAGAAAATGGGAAGGGAAGAATGCTGTATGTCTCTGCTTCTTGGAGAAAACGTAATAGACACATTTTGGGCCTCTATTGAAAAAATATGTTGTTTGGGTTGCTTTAGGTCATGGCTGAGCAACAGGACCCTCCAAGATGAATGCAGTCCAGCAGCCATGTATTGAGGCCTTCCATTTGCTTGACAACCCCCTGTTTTTACAGTCCCAGGATGCCAGTAAAAACAGGA
This sequence comes from Euleptes europaea, assembly GCF_029931775.1. NCBI lineage: Eukaryota > Metazoa > Chordata > Lepidosauria > Squamata > Sphaerodactylidae > Euleptes > Euleptes europaea. The sequence continues at coordinate 37,879,999 of NC_079316.1, forward strand.
ATTTAGAGCTGAGCTCAACTTGGCAGACTACAAGTGTAAATCTGCCTTAGGTCAAGGTAGCAATAACAGGAGCATTACACATTAGTGGAAGAAAAGCTTTCAGGAAACAGAGTCTTTCTAATTGCTACTTCAACTTGCATTATATGACTCCGGTGCTGAAACATTTCTCCCTTAGAACAAGAAAACAAGTAGGATCATATGAAACAATGAGGGGGGGGGGAGTTATAAATGTGACATCTTATGAATCTGCTGAGATAAATTATCGTGGTCTTTGTTATCAAGTACTAAAAACTTTGTTTTCAAGTACCAAAAATGGGGAAATTATTTTCTTCTAGGTTACTTCATGAAGATTGCATTTTGATAGATGTATGAATGAGGCATAGCTATCGTTCCTATCACAAATACATGAGAGTGATCAGTACACAAGTACCACTACTAATATGTTTTTATTCCTCTAATATTCTTTTGGTGTGTGTTTTTTTTTAAAGAAGCAACTTTTTCTATCTAAATATGGATAAAGTTATTTTGTGAGGAAATTATTCTAAAGTTTTGAGTTTTAATGTTATCACACAAGCTGAAAATTGCAGTCTTTGAATTTCAGATCTGAATGTTCAGTTTGAACATGTGAAACAGCCAGGGATCTCTGTCATGCAAAACATAGGCTTTACTGCTGAGCCACAGCTCCTCCTGAGTTATATGTCTGGAGGAAAGGAAGTGTTTGGACAGAGTGGTGACTACAACTGATCTCCAGACGACAGAAATCAGATCCCCTGGAGAAAATGGCAGTTTTTTGGTTCTTGTAGGTTATCCGAGCTGTGTGACCGTGGTCTTGGTATTTTCTTTCCTGACGTTTTGCCAGCAGCTGTGGCAGGCCAAAAATGGCAGTTTTGGTAATTGGACTCTATGGCATTGAAGTCCCTCCCCTCTCCAAACCCTCTCCTCCTCAGACTCCGCGGCCCCCCCAAATCTCCAGGATTTTCCAACCTGGAGCTGGCAACCCTATTGAGCATAAAGTAAAGATCGTTCATTCTAGTTTTGCCCTTTGTCTGGATTACATCTAACTATTTTATTCTGGGTGGGCTGTGCTGTGCTGACCGAAGCCCTTGTCTTGGACTTTGTATTTTGAAACCCTGTTGGGCTCAGTCTTGCTGTATGAAATCTGGATCTTGAACCAATATTTGTAAATGTGCTTAGCTTAGAACTTTCAGTTTAATATTTTATTCTTACTGTTTCTTGCTCTGTTATTGTATATCCCTGTGTAATGTTATAATAAATCACTTTAATTATATTTTGTGGTGTTCTTCGGGCTTCAATCTGAATCCAGTACTTTAGTCCATATTGGCTACAGCTATCAGAATAGTTGTTTTCTGTAAGTGTATATGCAGTAAGGATGAACATTTGTTTATTAATTAAGGGAAATGTCAAATTTATTATTCTTAATAATAATACAATTAGGAAAACTAAAGAAGTTTGTTAATAATCATTATTCAAGTACTTGGCTGTCTGGTTGAGAGAGTTCGAACAGAGTTCCAAGTCAGAGGGAGAGAGTCAAAAAAGAGAATGAAACTGACAGGGAGTATTTCCAATCAGCAAAGTAAAACAAGTTAGACTTTCTGCTGAGTTTCCACCAGTCATCAAGCTGCATCTCCCAGCCAGCATCTCTTTGCTTGAAGTAATTCTTCTGTCTTTGAGACTGAATATTTTGGGGGTGGGGGTTCCCTGATGTTTTGTGGTTTGTATTAGTCCTGCACGACTGACCTGAATGTGATTCATTCACTATTTCTGCTAGTGTTTGACAGTATTGCTATATGTAGCTAGTCTGTGAGATCCCCCTTTCTTTTAGTATTCATTAAAGAGCTTGAGTCTGTTGTTTAATTCTGTACACTATCTGTTTGTCTGTTATTGTCATTGATTTGTGTCACTGTGACTTCTGGTATCCATATTAATTTTTGAGGTACTGTGCTTCTGATTCCTGCTGTAGGTATTTGGGGAGGAAGGACTGACTGTTGCACTATCCCTGCAGATGCAAAATGTTCTCATTTTAGTATGCCACCTGCTACTTCCATAGCCTTTTGTATTTGTTTTCTTTTTGGAATAATTTCATGTGTGCATGCATACCATATTCAGACGATACCTACTCCTACTCCTATCAGTACAAGAGGCTGCAGTGACTCGCTTTGGCGCATTAGCACAAAAACTGTCTCTTTCCCTCTGTCTTTTCTGCGGGAAGCAGATAATTTGAGGCACGAAAAAGAATAAAAGAAACATCCTTCATCTTTTGTGAAAGCCATCTACGGCTGTCATTTCATTTGACAGTCTCTCTGGCGAGTTCAGAGGTCACTGACAAACTTTCTCAGCAATGCTGTAGTCCCACTTAGCACACCATCACCATATTTTATCACGGAAATCCCACTGGAGTGCCCCTTTGCTCTAAATACAGACCTTAATTCCTTTCTCTGCATAGGCTATTGGGAGCTTGGAATATCAATCTCATTTTCCCTGGTGTCAGAGACAGCAGACATTTAAGCAATTTCCACTTGGCTTTCTCTGTTTTCATGACTCGGTTTTCTTGCAGTTCATTTGGATGAGTAACACCCGAATGCACAAGGCTGGTTCTTCTAACATGGCAATCGCACTCAATGGAAGTGTGCAATACCTTTTATTTTTAAACCAGTAATTCCAATTCCCCTGCCAAGATTTCAGAAATGAAAATTGAATTTCCTGCTGCCTAGCTCCCTCTGCAGTCATTTCCATTCTTCTAAAAGGGGTTTAAAGACACACATTTGGGACATTTTTACTCTACTACTCTACTCTAACAATGCACAGAACAACCAGCATTTACCATGTAAGCTTCTGGACCCTTTCGGAGTTGTTAAGTTAGCAGAATTTGTGAAGGTAATTTCAGGCAATATTCTAAAAGAATCTTGGCAAAGCCAATGTGGTGTGAAGGCTGGAATGCTGATATTTGCTAATGAGACCAAATCCCGACTTAGGCATCAAACTTGAGTTTGGGACCATCATTATCTTTCAGCCCAACCTACCTCACAGGGCACAAGAGGCACACCAATATATGCAGCTCTGAGTTCCTTGGAGGAAGGGCAGAATATAAGCATGCTATATAGCAGTGATGGCGAACCTTAGAGACCGAGTGCCCAAACTGCAGCCCAAAACCCACTTATTTATCGCCAAGTGCCAACATGGCTTTGAACAGCTGGGCACTCGGTCTCTAAAAGTCCCCGTCGCCCAGCTGGGTGGCGGGGAGTCGGGAAGGGGGGGCTTTGCCCCCGTATGCCAGCTGGGTGGTGGGGAGTCGCGGAAGGGGGGCTTTGAAGCGGTCCGCGTGCCCACAGAGATGGCTCCACGTGCCAAGTCCGGCACGCGTGCCATAGGTTCGCCAACACGGCTATATAGAATATTGGTGCAAACTTATCATTATGATAGAGAAAAGCTGTGGATGAAGGATTTGTATATTGCAAGGATCTTTGAGGAAGGCAACCTTCGTGGAATTCTAGTCAGTGATAACTGGACTACCAGTACCTGGTCAATGGAGGCTGGCAGAGAAGACAAGTTTTTCCCTCCTCACAGAAGGATCCCATAGGCTCTTTACTTTTCCCAGAAGGAATGAAAGGCAATCACTCACATATCTGGGAGAAAGAAACATGCATTATTGAGTTGGAGTCTAAACCTGCTTCCTGCCTTGGTTACCTTAGCCATAAGGTCCTTAATCTGCTCCTATCTAAGGATGCTGCAAAATTAGCAGTGAATGTACCATAAAATGGACCTCTAATCTGTTCACCTGCCTGCCATCCACTTTGGACAGCTGTGCAGAAGTTGAGATGGTGAATTATCATTTCATACTGACTTTGTTGGACCAAGGTCTGATTCTGTTTAAGGCAGCTTCATGTGTTCATTTCATTGCATTGCAGGTTGCCAGCTCCAGGTTGGGAAATACCTGGAGATTTTGGAGGTGCAGCCTGAGAAGGGCGGGGTTTGGGGAGTGGGAGGGACTTCAATGCGGTATAATGCCATAGAGTCCACCTTGCAAAGCAGCCATTTTCTCCAGGTGAACTGATCTCTGTCGCCTGGAGATCAATTGTACTAGTGGGAGATCTTCAGCCACCACCTGGAGGTTGGCAACCCTACCTGTAGGTGAGATGCTTCTACCCAGGGTCACGGATGGTCAGGGTATGTAATTAAATCATGTCAGCAGGGCACTGTGCCTTCTGTAAGGCTATTTGAAACTCCACATATACAGAATGAAGATGATAACATGGACTTCAATAAACACTGAGCAGGAAGACTTTTTTTTTTAATACAGTGTTTATAACTGCTAGCTGACTGATTTGTATGCTGTTTATTTATACAATTGGCTGCTGAATGGTGTGCAGCAGCAACAGGCTAGGAGGAGGGGGAAAGTAGGACTTCCATCACACTGTGTGGCAATGTGCATGTGTGAAACATTGCTGGTTGTACTGCACTGTACTATACTGTTTAAATACATGAAAAAATAACTCAATGAACAGGTTCGAATTGTTCACCAGCAGCTGAACTGATGGACAAAAAAATCAGATCCTTCTTTGTGACCAGCAGTGAATAGACTGAGCTCAGCTGGTGGGTGTTTCAGCATCTCTACTTCTATTAGGGTTGCCAACCTCCAGGTAATGGAGAAAATTAGTACAAAGGTAACAAATGCTATATTGTGTTTCAAAAGACAGTAATACATTACAAGCAAGGTGGAATACAAAGACAGTAATACCGGTACATTACAAATATATACAAAATATACAATCCATGTTTGATGCAGCCTTTGTGCAATACAATCTTCTTAATATATACTTGTAGGAATATTCATTAGAAAAGTCCATAAGGTACACACATAAATGATCCCAAAGTCTTCACTTAATGGGAGTAGATGGGGAACGGCCGTTTCAAGAATATTTCTTCAGCCCCAATTCCATTCAAGTTTCCAAAAGCAATTAAGTCTTGTGCACCATGCAGTCAATTCACTGGTTCCCGGTGGGATACTCCAAAGTGCAGCCAACAGCTATGCTTGTCTCCATAGCTGTTGGCTGCACTTTGTAGTATCCCATTTGAGTATTCCAGAGGGCCAAGAGAAACAGAGGCCACGCCTTTCAGAGAGGCCTTGTGCAAGACCTTCTCATTGCTAGCCTGTTACTAGGAAGAGGACTCAGCGGCTTGTGGAAAGTTCAGAGAGGCATTCAGACCCTGCCATGCTCCTATTGATGATGGCAGCAATTCAGTATGTTCCATAATTCATACCATCCAAGCCCACCCCAAACCAACATGAGTGGTGGGTAGGGCTGGCAACCTCCAGGTACTAGCTGGAGATCTCCTGCTGTTACAACTGATGTCCAGCCGACAGAGATCAGTTCTGCTGGAGAAAATGGCTGGCTGGCAATTGGACTCTATGGCATTGAAGTTCCTCCCCTCTCCAAAATCCCATCCTCCTCAGACTCCACCCCAAAAACCTCCAGGTATTTCCCAACCATAGTGGAGGGGTCACTAGGGGACGACAGAATAAGCAGCAGATTTGAGCCCTTTGGGGTCATAAAAGGTTGGCGGTTGTGCCCCTGGCATCATAGTACACAACTTGCGCTTTGAAGGGACTTTGAACTTGTTAAAATTACAAATATATAATTTTTAATAAGGTGCACATGTAGATTAAAAGCATAAAACTCCTAGTAAAGGCAAAAACTTACACATTCAGTATATACAAACATAAACTTAGATGTTGTATAACTAATGCCAATAAAGGCTTCGTATTTGTACAAACATAAACAACTGCGATGTACAATCTTTCTTTGACCACTATGAGACCCAAAAAGGACCAGACGCATTTCGGCCTGGATAGGCCTTCCTCAGTGGTCAGTATAAAATTATAACTTATCACACATCCTAATATTGTAATCATAACATAATGGGCAGTAAGAAATATCTAAAAGCCCTTCTAGTACAGTGAGGCTCCCTGTGAATTTCTTTATTTCTTATACGTTAAAACCTGGCTTCACTGTCTCACCTTCTGGTGTATGCCGGGTTCTTAAGGATGTGGATGCATCAACTTTGAACATGTCAAATAAGGCTACTGAACACATGAGCACAAGAAGCTGCCTTATACTGGAACAGACCCTTGGTCCATCAAAGTCAGTACTGTCTACTCAGACTGGCAGAGGCTCTCCAGGGTCTCAGGCAGGGGTCTTTCACATCACCTACTTGCCTAGTCCCTTTAACTGGAGATGCCGGGGATTGAACCTGGGACCTTCTGCATGCCAAGCAGATACTCTACCTCTGAGCCATGGCCCCTCCCCAAATGACTGAAGCCATCAAGTAGCATTGCCCTTCATTGAATAATAAGGTTGAGGATGTGAGAAAGGAATATGCCTTTCATTCATACAGAAGGCAAGCTTTAATTCCCTAGAAAGGCCTACAAATAATAAACTGTAGACTGCAGCAAACATGCTGTAATGAGGACAAGGACAATTCATGACAGTGGGCAAACACGTGATGTTAAAATGGTAGACAGGACTTTTAATAACCTCTAAGGAACACAAATAAGAAAACCAAATAAAAATGCATGGGTGATCTTAGTACAAAGTTTAGGGCAAGAAAAGCAGCATAGACCAAATAGCAATAAAATGGTTACAGTCTTCCTGTTTCCTTATAACGGGAGCTTTGAAAGTGCTTTGTTATGCCATCGAGGAGCATTACACCTTTGCAGCAGGGCAAAGACTGATACCTGTGTGGATTCTTCCAAGTGAAAGAACCATGCTGTGATATTGAATCAAAGGATAGAGTGGACAAGTAATTTAGAACCCCCACCACCACCTACCAAGGACTTTTTGTTGTTGTTTCAGGCTAGTTACCAAAAAAAAAAAAAAGGCCAAAAATTATTTATTTAAGCAATTTCTATGCCACCTTTCCATCTAAATAGGGTCTCCAAAGTGGCAAACAGTACAATAAGAAGAGTTGGTTTTTATACCCTACTTTTCTCTATTGTAAGGACTCTCAAAGGAGCCCCGTGGCGCAGAGTGTTAAGCTGCACTACTGCAGTCAAAAGCTCTGCTCACGACCTGAGTTCAATCCCAACGGAAGTCGGTTTCAGGTAGCCGGCTCAAGGTTCACTCAGCCTTCCATCCTTCCGAGGTCGGTCAAATGAGTACCCAGCTTGCTGGGGGTAAAGGGAAGATGACTGGGGAAGGCACTGGCAAACCACCCCGCAAACAAAGTCTGCCTAGGAAATGTCCAGATGTGACATCACCCCATGGGTCAGGAATGACCCAGTGCTTGCACAGGGGACCTTTACCTTTTTAAGGACTCTCAAAGCAGCCTCCTTCCCCCGCCCCCGCACACACATACAAGAGGCACCTTGTGACGTAGGTGGGGCTGAGAGAGTTCTGAGAGAACTGTGAATAGCCCAAGGTCACCCAGCAGGCTTGATGCGTAGGAGTGGGGAATCAAACTTGGTTCTCCAGATTAGAGTCCACTACTCTTAACCACTATACCATGCTGGCTCTCATTTAAACATTTTAAAAAATTAAAACAGCATTTAAAATAAGGCTATATATATAACATTTAAACAGTTCAATAAAATATTATGTTTTTCCCTTTCTCATCTATTTATAGATACATACCAGGACTGCCTTCAGACGTCACAAACAAACTATAGCTTATTCAAGACAAGAAAAAGCTATATAGTCCTCAGGCTTATGCAATCCTTTCCTTCCTCTTGCAAGATCATAGTCTTCCTGGTAGGAAGTCTTCAGGTAAATGCAGGTAGGTAAATGCAGTTTGTTGTGAGAGATCTGAATTGGGCCACTGAACAAACTGTAATTGGCTTCTTACCAATCAGCCAAGATATGAAATGATGATTAAACTGTAATGATAGTTGATTTAAGTCCAGTAGTGCCTTCAAGACCAACAAGGTTTTCAGAGTATAAGCTTTTGAGAATCAAAGCTCCCTTCATCAAGTATCTATTAGCTGGAGAATACATCTCTTCTTCATTGAACCACTAAGGTTTATAGACTCATTGCAATCTGAATGTCCCATTCGTATGACTTTGGGGTGGGGGGGAGACCATTGGTATTTTCAAAGCAACAGGGTAGGATAGGTTTCTTATGAGCAGAAAGAGATGGAAATGCAAACTGAAGGCAAATTCCAAAGGCAGTTCATCACTGCAAGTATCTGGCATGGTTTTGGTCTTCACTTGAACTTGAGGGGACTTAAGAGAGCATCATCGCATGAAGAACTGCTTTGCTCCAATTGGAGCTTTCTGCTGAGCTTCCTTAAGCAATGTGATGTTATCACTGCAGTAGGCATGGCTCTCTCTGACAGTGAAACGAAGAAAAGTGATTGTTCCTTTAGGGAGCCCTTTTATCAAACAGATGAAGACATAATATTTTTTTTAAAAAGGTTGACTCACTCTAATTTAATTTGGCAATCACTGTTTCTGTAAGTGCACAAAGAAAGACCACATGACTTTGCCTCAAAGTGGCTGAATAGGAACCCAAATGAGTTGAAGCTGCCAAGATAGTTTCTCAGCCATCATGTAGGTCCCCTGAAATGAACAAGCCATTCTGGAAGCTGCACTGAGCCACAAAGGAAAGGGTAACCCAACTGTGCCAGTGTCCAGGTCAGGTCTACAAAATTGGTGCTGGAATCATTTGCCATCCAGTTCCATAAAGCCAAAGGGCAGTGTGGAAGGGGATTTCCACTGGTTTGCTCTCTCTCTTTCCCAAAGCAGCCCACCCCCGACACCATTTCATTGCTCAGGGTCCCACAACCTTCAGGAACTGAATGTCTTATCTGGGAAAGCAGATGGCCGTAGCAAAATGATGGAGGCGGCAAAGATCAATTCTTCAGTTAGAACTCTGCTTGTCATCCTCCAACTTCAGGCTATTATCATTGTCTCACAAATGATTGAATCTTATTAAAGGTCTTTTTATGCAGACTGTCTGGACATCAGTCTAGTGTTCTGCTTCCTCACCATTGTCTACTTCTCCTCCATTATTTGATTTCTTCCTTTCTGCTGACTTTCTGAGTCATACCTAGGCATTTGTCCATCATTGCTGTGAATGGGAGAGTAGGGAGACACTCCCACAGGCTATGGTTACCCTGAGACTCAGGGAACTGGGCAAAGAGCTGTTGGCATGTGGGTATTGAGGGAGAGGTTAGGGAGAAGTGTGACGTCATGCCTGTCACTCTTTCTCAGCCTACCTGCCTCATAGATGAACTGTGAGGATAAAATAGGGGGAATCATATACACTGCTCTGATCTGTGTGGAGGAAGGGTAGGGGTATAAACAAACAAACAAACAAATAAATAAATGTGATTTGGGGGGATGTAAAGAGCAATTGGAGATAACTATTAGCCTGTTTGTGCTAACAGCAAGTCATGTGGTTGTTTTCATATGATGTTTTGGTGGCGTGAAGGGTAAGCAAATGAAATCTTTGCCTGGGGGCACCTTTGGTAGGTCACAGTAGCCCTTTGTTTGCCTGTTAGTTTCTTTTAGCAGACTCTGGTGGCGGTAAATTCTGTCAAGTCGTAGCCCACTTATGTTGCTCCCAATGAACAGAGGTGGTTTGCCATTGTCTGCCTCTGTATAGCAACCCTTGTTGGTCACCCATCCAAGTACTAACCAGCCAACTCTGATTAGATTCTGAGATGTGACAAGATCAGCCTAGCATCCAGGTTTAGCAAACTCTAAAACTGGTAATTTCATAATCTCAAGCACCCCACCTTAATCATATTTATCAGTATAGATGTGTGTGTGTTGTATGTATGCTTTTGTGGGGCGGGGGTTTAGTGTACACATTCAGATCTAAGGTTGCAATTCTGGAAGGAGTAACTACATATCAACATGTTCTTATTCCTAATACTAGGACGTAACATTCCCAATTCTGCTAGAGCTCTTTACTTTTTTCATTGTGTCTTACAAAATCATGCTGTCAAATATTATAGTTTTCAGACAGTTTCTACTATTAATGCACTCTTAATTATTACATGGCAATGATGGTTATCAGCAGCAACATGATATCCGTTCAATTTAATGTACATTGCCAGATCATTCATTTAATAGAGAACCCCATATAGACTGAACTGATATTTTTAGAATCATGTTATACTAGCTATATTCAAAAGCCCAGAAACCTTGGCAGAGCACATATTTTGCTGGACAGCTAAAACAAGTCAGAGTAGAGGGTGCTGAGCTAGATGGATGGTCTGATTTGGCATAAGGCAGCTTCCTTCACTGACATAAAAATGCATCAGAAATGAAAGGAATGCCATAATGTCATTTTTCTAAAGGTACCAAGGGGACATGTATCAGTCCTCAGAGGATTGGGTTCACAGAGAAGCCTTGTAGAAGACGTACCCTGCTCACTGAGATCTTGCCCCATATTTGACAGCCTCACCTTTCCTGAGAAAATGTTTCGGCCCTGTGTACATCGTAATGCACTCATGAGGTTGATTTTCATCTCTGCCATTTTCCTACTGTCAACCTCTATGGCACTCGGCAGATTTAGATAATTTCAGCCATTGCCTAAAAAGATCACTTGATGACAGAAGGGTGTTTCTCTAATGAACACCAGACATTGTATTTAGCTAACCAGAAAACATCAAGAAAACCTTTGGATTAATAAACTTCCACCATAAGCAAAAGTAATAAACACTGGCTACTTAGCAGCCAGGCTCCGAGAAGCACTGGATGTTCTTTCTTGATGGCATTGCTTGCAGCTTAAATGCGAAAAATCACATCATTTGTAACATTTGGGGTCCAGGTATTGTTTGAACAGATGCTTCTGAGATAAGGTAGACAGGTATGATCATATTTAAACACTCACATATATCTGACCCAGAGTTCCATGACATTTATCATCCCCTCATAATCTGCAACTTATTTTTCTAATAACGCTGTCAATTCTTAAAGGTTGGTTTGATGTGTGGCTTGAATTTTTAAAGATGAAGCCTGAGAAATCGAGAGACAAGATTGTCCTTGGGAGATTTTCAGATCTGAAAAATGATTGCCTGACATCAGAGCAACCCTAGAAATGCCAACAACTTTAGCACATTAATAATCAAAAAATTCATTCTGTTCTTAAGCATCAATTCCAAAACAGTCCTGGCTTTCCAATTTCAGTTGGTAAGGCAGCTCTACAAAAACACTGTAAATTCCATGCAACATCTCTTATCCCATTACTTCAGAACATAGGATCACACTCCTATAAGATAAGCTAACACTTCAGAATGTCCTGAAATTGCTATTCTTTAGGATCTTGTAGGATCGCCTTCTCCATTTCAGGGGTTGCAAGTACAGGTAGAGAGGGATTGCACCATAATGATCAGCTGCAGAATCTCCTTGCTGAGACGCTACCCCTTGCCCCTGCCCATGTGCTGCAAAAACATGTTGAGAACCAGTGTGATGTAGTAGTTAGATCACTGGACTAAAATTTTGGAGACCCAGGTTCAAATCCTTACTCGGCCATGTAGTTAGATAATGGACTAAAATTTTGGAGACCCAGGTTCAAATCCTTACTCGGCCATGGAAGCTTTCTGGATGACCTTGGGTCAATCACACACTCTAATCCTAATCTACCTCATGAGGTTGTCGTGAGGATAAAATGGAGGAGAAGAGAAGAATGTCCCCATTAAAGAGAAAGGTGGGGCATAAATGAAGTGAATAAATAAATAATAAATAGATGTTCAGGTTCTCCTGAGAGGGGCACTATTATCATCATTTTATGTACTCCTGAAGTAGATAGGATATTTTGGCTGGAGCGATGGATTCTGATACTTGGGATTCACTCCCCCCCACCCAGGTCTAAACATTAAAAGACAATGCTGTTGTCATAATAGATCCGTAATTGTAGCAATTTAACCCTTTTGCACTACAGTGACTCCAAAAACATAGCATGAACTAGTAGTAAGAATTCACTTCTCATATGGAATTCCTACCTGGGATACCATTGTGGTCCACAGTTTTTTAAGCCTGAAAATTATTACCCACATATGGAGGAATAATAATATATAATACGGGAGTGTGGAAATGTTTCTAAGTTCACTATTAAGAAAGAAAAACCTTTAAATTGTATTTTACAAATTGAACAAAAATAAAAAATGAACCAGTTTGCCTTCTTATTGAAGGCATATTTTCCAAATGCTGTCAGGTGAAAACAGGTATTGTACATTTATTTCATATAATATGAAAGAGTCATTCTGCTTCATGGAGAGAAGCTGAATACAATGAGCCCTGAAACCTACTTCTTTCTGAACTGATGGTTGGCTGGCTCAATCTACCCCAAGACTTCAGTCGTTCACTCCAGTTCATGAGTTTGCCATGAGAGTGGGGCCTCTAAGGACACACACAGCCACCAAGTGCTTCTTTCATCACTTGGATGAAGGTGCCCGTGCAGCCACTGAAGTGAATGGGAAAGGTGTCTTGAGAAATTATCTCAGTAAGTACATGGTCATCTCAACAGTGAATTTCCTATTCCTACTACTGAAGCATATATTTGCCATGTGTATAAAGTCTCAATTCATGTGTTTGTGTTATTTAAGTACTGCTTTTCAGTCCAAGTGTTCTTGAAGCAGTATACATCGACATGTTGAAAGAAAACTATAAAAGCTGACAGGCAAGGCCAAATAAGAGCAATCTTCATTGACGCTGAGATGAGGCATTATTGAGGCATGCCTGGGTGCTACCTATGGACAGAAGAAGACCCTTGCTGAATCCTACCAGTGGCCCATCTAGTCAAACACTTTTTCCTACAGAGATTAACCAAATGCCCCTGGAAGGTCCTCTAAGCAGGCCAGAATCTCCCTCAGTTGTTAAATGCTCTTCAACTAGTCTTCAGAGTAACGTCACTTATCATGGAGGTTCCACTTAGTCATCATAGCTAACGTCATTGATGGACCTATATCCCCTGAATTTGTCCAAGTCACCTTTAAGGCCACCTACAGTAGCAGCCATCACTACTTTTGTAGCATTTAATTAACATATGGAATTATAGCTTCTAGTGGTCTCAGAAATTCACCTGGAAACTGGAGAGATTTGTGTATCCTACAAATGCAGCTCTTAAATATTGTAATTTTCAGAGTTTAAAACCTAAATCTATATCTTAAGCTGTTAGATCCTTTCCAAACAGACAAAGCTGGTATTCTAATAGGTTACATCTAGATAGCATTTTCCAGTATTAAGTATAAACAAAGCCTTCATCAAAAATATGCACCTATATCAGTTCCATCTCCACACCTGCACATTTATGCTGAAAAACAGAGAGGCAGGCATTGGGAATGAGGACTGTAACCAGGGCCATCTTAACAGCATTATGGGCTCCTGGGCAAACCAGTGTGCTGGGGCCCCTACGACAACCACTCAAAGTAATAAAAAGTAAATGGTTGATAATGTTAAACATATATTTATTTTATTGGCACTTCAACAAAACTGGTGTTAAAACATTAAAAACATGCTGTACAGCAGCAACTAATCAACAATTTCTGGCAAGTCACTTAACATACACAGATTAGCATAGGGCCCCTATGCTCATGGGACCCCCGGGCAAGTGCCCATCGAGCCCATGTGCTAAGATGACCCTGACTGTAACTTGACATATGCTCAGTTGTTTTGTGGCTGCTTTAATAATTATGTTGCATTCTTTTTACAGTTGTACCTCCTTGAAGTTAGGTTGTACAAAAACAGCGAATACGTATTTATGAAAGCAGTTGTAGATATTTAGAATTAACAATTCTAACCTTGCCTGTTGACAACTGATTACATTCATTTGGTTTGTTTATTTCTGAAGTTTGGGTTTTGGGTTCCAAGAATTGTGTTGCAGCTTCCAGAAACATATTCTATCCCAGATTCTCCTAGGAAAATCTAGAAGATGAGCAACAAACTGCCCATCATCATCAGCAATTAATAATTAGTTTCGCACTAAGTACAGTTTGAAAACCAATTGCCTGAGACTGTGCTCTTATTTGTTAAATTGTGCACTTATCCCACAGGATACTGCTCAGCTTGCAATTTAGATTTATGGCTCTATTGTTTTCCCATTTTTAAGGCAGTATTTAAATATTTACAAGAATTTGCTAATGTGCAAAATGCTAATTAGCCTTAGTACAATACCATGCTTCATGAGACTATTGGCCAACTGCAAGTTGGAGAAAACCTGGAGATTTTGGGGGTGGAGCCTGAGGAGGGCAGGGTTTGGGGAGGGGAGGGACTTGAATGCCATAGAGTCTAATTGCCAAAGCGGCCATTTTCTCCAGGGAAACTGATCTCTATCAGCTGGAGATCAGTTGTAATAGCAGGAGATCTCCAGCTAGTACCTGGAGGTTGAACCTGAATGACCAACACAACGCTAAAAATATTACATTCAATAAATTGATAGAAACACTGTAGTGTAATTGAACCATAGTGAAACATACATAAACAATAAACAAGTGTGCAAAAATAACATAAAACAATGACACAATATATACAGAGAAAGTGCACTGCATAGAATAAATCTGTAGTCTTCTTATATATAGTCCAAAGAACTTGATGCAAAAATAATCCTGTGTGGAGTGTGAGAAGCAGTCTTGGAGTTCAAGTGCTACTCAGCCATGGAATAATCACAGAAACATTCTCCGGATTAATTCACATTTTCACCACTAGGTGGACTTTCTCTGTATATATTGTGACATTGTTTTATGTTATTTTTGCACACTTGTTTATTTTTTATGTATGTTTCACTAAGGTTCACTATGGTTCAACTACACTACAGTGTTTCTATCAATTTATTGAGTTTAATATTTTGAACCTTGTGCTGGTCATTCAGGTTCAACTATACTATACAGCATTGGTGATATTTTTGCTTGATCAGTACCTGAAGGTTGGCAACCCTAACTCTTGACCATATTGTAATCAAAAAAATTTAAAGGCAGATATCCTTAGCAAATGAGACACTATGGAATTTGGCCTCCATGGATCCTGGGACCCAGCCAGAGTAATTGTCATCTGGGGCAGCTGCCTGCTTGGGGCTTGGTCGACTAGTTTTTAAGTTGATAATTTTGTATGGCCCGCAAATGATGTTATAAATATCCAAAGGGCCCTTGGTGGAAAAAAGGTTCTTCACCCCTGCTTTAGGTGATTATAGACTCTCCAGATCTTGCTTGTTCATCACCAGTGGCCGCTCATTGGGCAAGGGTCCCACTCACACTGCCTACCCTCTTAAACTCATTTGAATAGATGTGGCATTCATTTGTGCTCTGCAAAATAATGTGATAACCTACTGTTACCTCTTGCTTTGCATTGGTGGCCTTTTGGGGTTCACTATGTACAATTTGTTTTTATTTTCTCTGAAATTAGGGTAGATAAGCCTACTTGCTTTAAGCATCTGATTACTTGGGTTCTGGGCCATCAAAGCTTGTGTCAGATGTGTTAGGGAGAAAATCCCAAACTGGTCTACACAGAAGAAAGTCCCATTTTATTCAATGGGACTTCATCCCAGGAAAGTGCTCTTAAGACTCCTTAGCCTTTAAGGTACTTCAAGATTTTGTGTTGGTTTTGAGGTGGCAAACTAACAAGACTACTTCTCTAAAATTACCATAGTAGACTACCATTATGATCATGGGAAGTGTAAACTATTGACTGTGGCTTTTCCAGTAAAATCCATATATATTTAGGACAACACAAGAGTGAATCATATTTCCTTCAATAACTTGAAAAAAGATGGTTTGCCCATTAGTCTAGGACAGAGAAAGATCCTTGGACTGATGAGGTTATAGCTAGCAAGGAAAGCATGATAACTGAACCAATTCATGTCTTTCCCAACAAACAAATATAAGGCACTATTGCACAAATAGAAATAAACTAGCCTATGGTGATTGAGATGTGAATTTAATTTCAGAAATGTGCATCATTTTGCAAAAGCATTATTTACAGACAGCATACATATTACCAGGCTATCTCTGGACTTTGATTTGCTTGCTTTCCGAGTTTCTATTCAGCCAATAGCATTCTGTTGTGGATCATTATTTTCAATCAGTTCTGGTTCTGAAAAGAGTACACTAAGGTGTGGGGGGGAAATGAATATTCTGTGAACAATCCAAATAATGACATTAGCAAACACTTAATTTCAATTATGGGATATGCATGCTATTTCAGCACTGTCAACAGCACTGTGCCCTTATATCTGAGAATTTAATTGGACTAGATATATAATTTACAGCCAAAAAATTGAACAAATCCTAGAGGTTTTTAGTCTGTACTGAGAGAGGATAAGAAACATAACCAATAAGGGTAAATCTTCATTAACATTTGGATTGGAAATAGCAGTGGAGTTTTAAAATATTTGGAGACAACTTAATTTACAGTTCTTGACCAAGTTCAAATTGAAAAATGGCTTTAATGAAATTATGAATGCCCTCTGGTGGATAAATTGCAGAAGAATATCAGTATCAATGTTCGGTATTTTTTAAAGTTTAGTATCATTTTTAGAGAAGTAGTGATTCCATATGGTATTAATTTAATGTCTGGAGGTCTCAGTGGATAAGCAAAAGGAGAAGAAGAAGAGTTGGTTTTTATATGCCGACTTTCTCTACCACATAAGGGAGACTCAAACCAATTTATAATCACCTTCCCTTCCCCTTCCCACAACAGACACCCTGTGAGGTGGGTGGGGCTGAGAGAATGTGACTTGCCCAAGGTCACCCAGCTGGCTTCATGTGGAGGAGTGGGGAATCAAACCTAGTTCTCCAGATCTGACTCCACTGCTCCAAACCACCACTCTTATCCACTATACCATGTTGGATTGGTTCAAGCATACATGTGACTGACCACTTTATTCTCTGCATTCAAAGAATTTGCAGAGAAATGGAATGTATGAACAATAGTTTTACAGGCACAGAGATCACTTGTATGTATCGTGTAGAAGAAAGAAGTGACCAAATGCATGTGTGAATTGCATCAAAGGTTGTGAAGCAAGCGCTTGATGATTACTTTCAGTATGGCTTTCACAAATTAATTCATGGCCATTAGGGCTAGGGATGCTGTTGTTGCAGCCCCTTTGGAATCAACTAAAGCACAAAGCATGGATTGGCTGAGGGCCCAGCCTATGGGAAATGGTGAAACAAAGAGCACAAAAAGGTTCTCTGCCTCCTCCCTACAGGCATTTGCTGTGTGCTGTTGAAGGGGCAGCATGAGATTAGTTGGTCACTTTGGGACTGAGCAGCAATTTTGGGGGTCTCTTATGATTGGCACTTTAGGGGACCTTTTTTGTTCATTCCATGTTGCCTCAGGAGGGATGGGCAAGTAGGTGATGTGAAAGACCTCCGCCTGAGACCCGGGAGAGCCGCTGCCGGTCTGAGTAGGCAATACTGACTTTGATGGACCCAGGGTCTGATGCAGTATAAGGCAGCTTCATGTGTTCATGTGTTCATGGATTAACTAGGCCTAGTCTGTGGAATTGGTTAGGCCATGGCTAGTTTGGGTCGAATAGGGCAGGTTGCTCATTATAGTTAGGGAGAACTGGCAAGAATCCCTAGGTATCATACAGTTCCCAAATAGCCCACCATTCATTCTGTGGTGGGTTGGATTGGCAGGGAATCCATGGGTGATAAGTGACATCAACCACACTGTGCCTCTGCAGCATGTTAGGGGTGAGGGATGAAGAAGCTTGGCACAGTTAATATACAGGTGAGGATAATCAAAGCTGGCAATAAATTGATGGCTGCATTGGGAGCCAGGGAAATGTTGCCAAAATGATGGTAGACAATAGGTATGAAAGGCTATCTAGAATCACCCACCTTTAAATGAGGGGACTAAATTATGACATAGATCAGCCAATTAAATTAACTAGTTAAACTCAGGTTTGGCTTTCTCATGTCTTCTTTTAGTGGGATGTTGTGGGGGGGAGCTGTTTCTACTATCAAAAATATAGGCAACTGATTTGTAGAATTATCTTTCTGGGATAATGACTGAAGTACACACACATACTACCATTCAAGGACTCTGCACAGACCTGATCTTCTCCATACCCCTGCTGGTTGACTCCTAGGGAGCAGCAGGAGAGACAGCCTAAAATCCTTACCATACCAGCCACAATCTGTCTCCAGCAGCCAGTGTGGATTAATGATTTTCAAAAGTCCATGCTGGCATCTACATGCCCCTGTGAGAAATGAATTGGGCTCACCATTAGTATGTGGCTTCCAATATAACCAAGTTGAATTGTTGCTTTTATTTTCTTGTTGAAACATGTATGTTTGCTGAAAGAACTTTTCATCCAATAGCTAGCAAACCTTCCCAAACATGGATCTGTTTTTCCTTTTTGTCCAAGTTTTGGACACTAATTACAGCTCAGAAAGAGCTGTATGAAACCCCCTAAGTGCTGATTTTCATGGCCCCAGTGAACAGTGTAACCCATGAGCTAGTACACAGGTCACAATTTTTAAAAACCCTCCTAAGCCTTGGGAAGAAGGAAACTGTACAATCCCTGAACTTGTCTCATTAAGCTCAGGGAAGCCCCTCATACAGGCTAACCCTTATGCAAATTCCCTCCAAAAACTCTCTGAAAGTTATCCAGCCTTTTTTCAGCTTTTTTCCATTCTCTGTGGCCATGGCAGAAACAAGGACAGCTCAGTGGTTGCTCCCCACTAGCATGGGGTGGACTCTCAGCCTTACAGAGAGTAGATAATGCTTTATCTCTAGGGTTGCCAGCTCTGGGTTGGGAAATGCCTGGAGATTTTACGGGCAAAGCCTGAGGAGGGCGGGATTTGGAGAAAGGAGGGACTTCAATGCCATAGACTCCAATTGCCAAAGTGGCTATTTTCTCCAGGTGAACTGATCTCTAACGGCTGGAGATCAGTTGTACTATCTTTGTCAGCCAAGCTCAGGGTCTGCATAGCTGTTTTTCCTCCAGAGTCTCAAGAATTTCATTAAGCTGTGGGTTTCTTTGTGGGCTAGTTCTAAACTGCAAAATTCCCTGAAACCTTAGGGACAGACTAGATGACATATTGGCAGATCCAAGCAATATTTATTGGGTAATAGAAGTCACAGAGGTCCTGACTCAGATTAGGGCACTGGAGGATGGGGTTTTAAACCACTCCTCCAAATCAATTTGTGAACCTCAGCCAACCTTCAAGGAAGAAAATGTTGCCTTTTCTTCCCTCAGTAGGGGAAACAGCAAATTGGAAATGGCCCAGATGAAAGGATTGGCCATGTCTCTCCTAGCACCGTGGGTAGGGTTGCCAACTGCCAGGTAGTCTGCAACGGAGTCTCCAGTACAAAAGTAGCAAAAAATTCTTATTGGTGCTTACACATATGACATCAAAATACAAGAGTGAAAGATACATATAAGAACAATCAAAGTTATATACAGTATGTACAATCTAAGTAAAGTGCAGTCTCAGTGCACCAATTGCCATGTTCTTTCAAGTAAATGTTGTATGTTCTTCAAAAAGTCCAATAGTAGGTACTATCCCAAAAGCACACTTTTTGGGAAAAGGTGGGGGACTGCCATTTCAAATCTTTTCTTCACTCTTGTATTGTTGATGTCATATGTGTAAGCACCAATAAGAATTTTTTGCTACTTTTGTACTGGAGACTCCGTTGCAGATTTTCTAACCATTGGTATTGGCATGGAGGTGCCTATTTTGTATTGTAACTGCCAGGTAGTAGCAGGAGATCTCCTGCTAATTCAACTGATCTCCAGCCGATAGAGATCAGATCGCCTGGAGAAAAATGCCACTTTGGCAATTGAACTCTATGGCATTGAAGCCCCTCCCCTCCCCAAACCCCGCCCTCCTCAGGCTCCACCCCAAAAATCTCCCGCCGGTGGGGAAGAGGGACCTGGCAACCCTAACCGTGGGCTCCTGAACTGAGGTTCTGGTGGCTGCTATTTACTAATAAAAATGGTCAGGAAATTAATTCATGAATCTCCTGGGCTCTCATCTAGTTCAGCTCTTTAAAAACAAGCCTTTGTGCTTTTTTGTACACTTGGATAAGTTTTGAGAAAGTTGCACTGAAAAATATAATTATAGAGAGGTAGTTGTGTTAGGCCCTGACCTGGATGGCTCGGGCTAGCCTGATCTTGTCAGATCTCAGAAGCTAAGCAGGGTCGGCCCTAGTTAGTACTTAGATGGGAGACCACCAAGGACATACCAGGGTCATTACACAGAGGAAGGCAATGGCAAACCACCTCTGTCAGTCTTTTGCCTTGAAAATCCAACTGTGTTGCCATAAGTTGGCTATGACTTGATGGCACTTCACACACATCATTGTGTTAGTCTGTTTCCATGAAATTAACCCAGGAATCCAGTGGCACGAAAATTAGTCTACTATAAGCTTTCATTTGGTTTTGATGAAAAGAATTCTGATTCACAAAAGTTTATACTGGAATACATTCTATTAGTCTTTAATGGGTCACTTAACTCCTTTTAATTTAACTGAAAAATAGGGTGCTCCAGTTTCTTACAAGCTGTTTTGAAATTACTTTTTATCCCCCAATTAGGACTGTCATTGGGAAAAAGGAATTAATCAGTGCTGAGCTTTCAGATGAACCCGTGCATAGAGTCATTGCGGAAGAACCCCTCCAGGAGGAGTAGGGAATGGGGTTGTCAGGGAAACTGATCTGAGCTTAGAGAATTTTGGCAGCTAGGTTCCATCCAAGTGGCTGCAGGATCATTTTCATTCCTAATAAGGAAATGTCAGGTGCAAGCCCTGGAACCTGGCTTAGCATGCCTGCCAGGTGATAGGCATGCTGGGAGGCTGCACCTAAGCCAGCTAGAAAAGAAGAAGAGGAAACACTAGCAGGTGGGCTTCATTGGGGCTTTGTTGGAGACCTGGAGCTGCTGGAAACATTTGCCACTGTAATAAGCCCCCCAAGGACTAAAGGATGTGAGGAACCATCTATATGCATATTGTGATTTGTTTTTGTTTTTTTGTAATTAATTTGTTTTTGTATTTTGTAATTAAAGTATATTTGTGTTACCACAGCACCTTGCTTTGTTGAGCTTCCTTTGACTTCCCAATTCCATTAGAAAGAGCCCTTGCTTCAGGCAAGAAAATGGCCTCTGGTACACTATTAGAGTTGCCAACCTCCAAGTAGTTAGTAAATTTCCGATAGGAAAATCAGTATATCAACACGCAGCCACTGATTACTATACTTTTCTATATTTTTTCAGTTCCTCTTATATTGGTAACTTATTCAATTTACAATAATACCGAACTTACAAAATAATAATACAGTGAGTTATGTTACATACAATATTAGTGCATAAACCGGACCATATGTTCACAACATACAGACTTCCTCAAAGTCCATAACATCCATTGTTATAAGCTTGTTATAAGGTCCCATATCAATCTCAACTGTATTGTATTCCACGGTGTTGTGGTATTTCACCAGGGAATTGGAACAAGAAAATTACTACCCGGCTACAGGAATCCTCAGCGCCGCGGTGAAGGATGCACTTGCTTCTGTGGTCAGCTGATCCCAGCCGGGATGTTTCTTCTTGGAGCTTCTGCTGTTAACTCTTGCATATACAGTTAACACTGCTTATGTATTTAAATTTTAAGTGCACATAAATGCTGTTAACAAAAAGCTGTACTAAAAAGTCTTATTCCATGAACTGCAAGATTGTGGTCGGATGGAAGGATAAAATTAAAGTCTGAAGAAGCAAATCAAATACCAGCGAAACAAGATAAAAACCGGGGTCTTGTTACTATATTGTTGCATGAATTATGTTGGATGGTACAGCTTTTTGTTAACAGTTATTGAGATTGATATGGGACCTTATAACAAGCTTATAACAATGGATGTTATGGACTTTGAGGAAGTCTGTATGTTGTGAACATATGGTCCAATTTATGTACTAATATTGTATGTAACATAACTCACTGTATTATTATTTTGTAAGTTCGGTATAATTGTAAATTGAATAAGTTACCAATATAAGAGGAACTGAAAAAATATAGAAAAGTATAGTAATCAGCGGCTGCGTGTTGATATACTGATTTTCCTATCGGAAATTTACTAAATACTAATTCAACACGCCCTTATTTGATTGAACCTCCAAGTAGTAGCAGGAGATCTCCTGCTGTTACAACTGATCTCCAGCCAATAGAGATCAGTTCACCTGGAGAAAATAGCCATGTTGGCAAGTGGCATTGAAGTCCCTCCCCTCCCCAAACCCCCCCTCCTCAGGCCACTCCCCAAAAACCTCCCGCCGGTGGCAAAGAGGGACCTGGCAACCCTAAACACTATGTAACTAAAAGTTCTGTACTATGGACAACTGACATAACAAATGAACAACTTGTATTTTCCATATGTAGGAATGAATAAAAACTTTGTGTTAGAAGGATCTATTAAAATCAATTTTTCCATCTTGTAATGCCACAGCTCATCAGGTCATGGTTGTGAATGCATCAGAATTGATCCCTTGCCCCAACATTCTCTATCATCTCTGTTTGTTCTCCATTCATCTTTTTGGTATTTTATTTGATTCAGCAATTCAGCCTTCGCTGACATTCTTTTGACATTCTGAAGTAGCTGGACGTATCACTTGTTAATTATTAATCTGTTACTTTGAACTGTACAAAACACATTTTGTGGAAAAGATTATCCTTAGAGTTTTTTCACATGGAGCCACTTCGGGAGCCCCCCCCCCCTTCTTATAATTCTTTTTCCAGGCAAATTTGCTATAGCTAAAATCTCTGGCATGCTTTTAAAAAAACATAAGATTTTGAAATGGGCACAGATTTTAAAACTTGTCCTGCTGGATAAGAGTCTCCAGCTAGGTTGCTACAATCACTCTTGGATTTCAATTTCTTTTCAGCATTCAGAGAAAATGTTCATAAAATGGCAAGTAATAGTTTATTGGCTGGTTGAAATAATGAGATGTATTACCTTTATTTGAAGAAATATCAAGATTTGTAAAAACAATGAAATTAGGATTTTTTTAATGCATGTTTATTATAGAGCAACTTCCTTTTCCGAAGGAAAATTAAAGGATTTGACCACTTTTGCATCAACGGGCATTAATAATGTATGCTTCTCTGAGCTAACCCCCTTACGATTCAATAGCTGATCTCTGTGTCCATTATTTCACAGTTTGACGCACAGCTATTGCAACAGTTCTTTCCATTTTTTTATTGTTCCAAATAGCTAATTATTTATAAGTTCTGCAGTACCGCTTCACGATGAAACCTGCATAATAGTTCAGCCTGTTGCTATAACAACTTTATTTCGAGGACACAGGTATACTAGGCACCACCAGCACCATCTGTATTAGTAACATCACATTAAATTCTGCTTGGATATAGAAACATTTATGTACAAACTCTTGGTCCTGGCCTAGGTGACTTCTTTTCACTTACAGGTAACAGATTTTCTATAGGTTTGGTATAGGCCAGGGATGGGGAACCTTTTTTCTGCCAAGGGCCATTTGGATATTTATAACAACATTTGCAGGCCGCACATTCTGGCCCTGCCCCCTTTAACCCCTCCATTTTCGCCACTTCCGCCCCCAGCCCTCTTGTAGTACAGAGGGAATACATTTCTCCACGGCCCGGGTGGGAAAGGGTTAATACAGTTTCTTGGGTGGTCCTAGCAGCTCCACAGCTAATGACTCTTCTCCAAGGGGGAAAGAAGGTTCCTTTTCTCAGCAAAGCAAACTCACATCCTCCTTGAATAGAGGCTATTCCTGTCTGCGGGAGTGGGTGGATTGCCAATCTTAGATTCTTCTGAGCTAGAGATCTGCCAGGACCCACAAAGGGCCTGACCAAATGATTTCACTTGCCTTATACGGCCCCCGGGCCTGACGTTCCCCACCCCTGGTATAGGCAGTATTATTAGTAAACTTACCATGCACTTGATGACTGGGGAATTGGATGTGTGAAATAGACTCCATCCCAAGAAATTCATCTGAGATAAGATGGTTCTAAAGCTTCGTCTGCAGTGTTTGTTCTGTGATGGCCCATTCACAAATACAGATCATCCTATGATGCTGCAGCCATGAATCTATGAGCAAGTATCTATGAACTGGCCTTTTTCTACATGATGATCATGTGAGCGCACCTACAAATTAATTCAAAGAGTTGTCCCCATGGATATTGCATGTGGTCATTTCAATGTTAGAATTATTCAGTGTGATATTGGGCCTGTAATGGTGCACATAAAGCTGCCTTATACTGAATCAGACCAAAAGTCTATCAAGATCCGTATTGTCTACTAAGACTGGCAGCAGCTCTCCAGGGTCTCAGGCAGAGGTCTTTCACATCACCAACTGCCTGGTGCTTTTAACTGGAGATGCTGGGGATTGAACATGGGACTTTCTGCATGCAAAGCAGAGGCTCTGTCACTGAGCCACAGCCTCTCCCCATAGCTAATGGAAAATAGAAGCATTGTGTGAATTATTCTTTGGACATGTATGAAGGTTAAATCAATGCAATGACCACAGAAGCATATTAGAAGCAATTGGGAATGCAAACATTACTGACAAAAACCCTTCAACTTACAAAACATGTCAAAATAGTTTGCTTAAATTTAATTGTTATATGAAGTGCAGGTGATTTTGCACTTTGAACTTCTCAAAATGAGCTAATGAAGGGCTCCAAAATGGAACATTGTCTATAAAATAACAAAGGCAGCATGTTTTCGAGTCAGGAGAAGCTAGAAGCAAGAGGTGCCAAGCGGGGTTCCACAGCAACAGATGGTGTTGTAATGCTCTCAGCAAGTATGAATAATTTCATAAAGGACAAGGAAGTCCTTCTATACCCTGCTGCAGAACCCAAATACACGCAGAAGGCTACAGCATACATTGCATGATAAAATTCCACTTGTATTTTTACTGAGACTTGTAAAGAGGGGAGGTTACATTTGCCTGAGTTTGAATAATTCTTTATCTGATTTTGTGAAAATTTTCAATGTACCTGCCATATATGAATCAGTTTTAGTATCGATAACGGTGGCATCCTCTTTGCTGTCACTCCCCTTGGGGGAAAAGGATGCAGTGGCAAATGGGGAGAGCACATTCCTCCACCATGTCTGGAAAATATTTGGATCCCACTTCAGCTGTTTGCTAGAAGCTACTGATGCATTGGTTTGGGCTTCCCATTATAAGCACGATTAGGAAATAGTCAGTGTTCCATGGAGTTTTCTAGGGAAATTACTCTAGATGTAATATGTTAATCTTTAAAAAATTCTGATAATGGGAGTAGGGTTGCCAGGTCCCTCTTTGCCACCAACGGGAGATTTTTGGGGAGGAGCCTGAGGAGGGCAGGGTTTGGGGAGGGGAGTGACTTCAGTGCCATAGAGTCCAATTGCCAAAGCGGCCATTTTCTCCAGGTGAACTGATCTTTATCGGCTGGAGATCAGTTGTAATAGCAGGAGATCTCTAGCTACTAGGGTTGCCAACCTCCAGGTACTACCTGGAGATCTCCTGCTATTACAACTGATCTCCAACCGATAGAGATCAGTCCACCTGGAGAAAATGGCCACTTTGGCAATTGGACTCTATGGCATTGGAGTCCCTCCCCTCCCCAAACCCTGTCCTCCTCAGGCTCCTCCCCAAAAACCTCCCGCCGGTGGTGAAGAGGGACCTGGCAACCCTACCACCTACTATCTGGAGGTTGGCAACCCTAGGGGAAAGTGGGAGGGAAAATAAGCTCAAACCCTTAAGAGCTTCTAGAGTTCTGGTGGGGGAAGAGGTGTGTCAAAAAAAGTCCCATTTTTATCCACAAACCCCCAATTTGCTGCAAGTTTGGACAGTCCAAATACTCTTTCCGCTTAACAGCCCATTTCAATGTACACCTTCTCAATTAACGCAGTGATATTTTGATACTATTTTAAAGTCTCAGTTGTAACATTTTAAAGTGTGTGACCAGCACTTAAACCTATTGGCAAAGTTAAATTTAGAGCAGGTTCCCTATGGTCTTCCAAACCACATTCCATTAAAAGTAAATAATATGTGTGGGCATCTTTGAAGTGATCTTTTAGCTCATCTTGAAAATATTGACTGTGGCTTT
Organism: Euleptes europaea; assembly: GCF_029931775.1. Classification (NCBI taxonomy): domain Eukaryota; kingdom Metazoa; phylum Chordata; class Lepidosauria; order Squamata; family Sphaerodactylidae; genus Euleptes; species Euleptes europaea. Next base: position 37,906,017 of record NC_079316.1, read on the forward strand.
TTAACCAGCATTTGCTGCTTTCGTTTCAATGCACACCTTTTAAAAAAAGACTACTAGGAACAAAAATCAATAATGCTGTGCTTCTCTAACATCGCCTGAATGCTCTAGGTATATGTTTTTTAAAAGTCTAACAGTACTGCCAGATCTCAAGATGGGTTAGTTGTTAGCAATAAAACTGTGTATAATTCGGGGTGTGTGTGTGTGTGTAACGTTGTGTATAATGGAGTGTGTATAATGTATGAGATTAAAATCACACCATGTTGCTAAAATATGGATTATATCATATATTTCACACAGCTAGATTTATTTTCAGAAGCTGAAAGTGGTGCTGACTGTCGTGTTATAAAATTTAAATCAATAATTTCCCCAGGGAAATAATAATTTAGTTGGATGGGGTATGCTGAGAACAAAGCTGAATCACCATAAATGTATATATCTAATTCCCACCTGTGCCCCCTGCCTCTGGATACCTAAATTCACAGATAAGGGGAACAAACCCCAAACAGATGTTTCTGCAGACATAGGGGAAATCTACGGATTAATCTGACATTTTAAAAATGGGGGGTTTAAATCCCCTTGATTTTAAAAAAGTGTTGTCTGCACATGCACAGACAACCCTATGGCAGGATGAGGCAGCTGTGAGAAGCAGCATGTATCCACACATGAACATTCATGTTTTCCTTACAATCAGACACGTTTGAACTCTTCAGATGCACACGAACAACCCATCAAATGTTTAGACCTGGTGATCGCTGCCTACTACAAGAATGTGAGCTAAAGTGGTGGAAAATAGAAAAAAAATCATGACTCCAACCATCATACTTTCTCGAGGGACAAAGTGCAAAATTAACAGTTAAATGAACAATTTCACCCTCACTATCAGTGAGACTGCAGAATGCACAGACAACTCTCTTTACTTTCAAAATGGCAGTGGAGGCCGCTGCCACAGAGAACCAGACCCAGCTGCATCAGCTGCTAGGCCAGGCTGCCGCATTGGTGGCAGACGCCGGGAGCAGCTCCCAGGCTGCGCTGCTGCAGCAGACACCTGGGGCTGCTCCAGGGACAACTGCAGCTGCGGATGCCTGGGGCTGCTCCTGGCTTTGAGGTAGGTGGCTGGGGGGAGATGGGGATCCCCCGCCCGCAAGTTTCACAGGTCCCTACTTGTTTCTACTGTTCTGAAAGAGGTCCAAAGAAATCAACAATGCAATCCTTGGTAGAGTTTTACCTCCTGATCCCATTCTTTTCAATAAACTTAGAATGGTTTAACTCTGTTTAGGATTGTACTGCAAGAGGGATGAAGCCACTCCTCCACTAGCCCATTAGCTTAACTGGTTTGGGAATAAGGACCCTGGATATATGACAACTCTTTCTTAGAATCCGTTATTACCCTGAAAGTATACTCTCAATTTATTTGCTGTGAATAAAATGTGTTTTTTTTTTCATGCAAGCAAATACAGTTGGTGTCATCTCTGGAGAGTTGGATGTGCTTAATCATAGAATCATAGAGTTGGAAGGGACCACCAGGGCCATCAAGTCCAACCCCCTGCACAATGCAGGAAATTCACAACTACCTCCCCCCTCCACACCCCTAGTGACCATAAGATGGCCAAGATGCCCTCCCTCTCATCATCTGCCAAAGGTCACAGAATCAGCATTGCTGACAGATGGCCATCTAACCTCTTCTTAAAAACCTCCAGGGAAGGAGAGCTTACCTCCTCCTGAGGAAGCCTGTTCCACTGAGGAACCGCTCTAACTGTTAGAAAATTCTTCCTAATGTCTAGACGGAAACTCTTTTGATTTAATTTCAACCCGTTGGTTCTGGTCCGACCTCCTTGAGCAACAGAAAACAACTCGGCACCCTCCTCTATATGACAGCCCTTCAGGTACTTGAACATGGTTATCATATCCCCTCTCAGTCTTCTCTGTGTATCAGAAAGTTTTCACAGGGAAAGCTGAAGACCAGCTGGGGAGCTTGCAGCTACTTAGATGTAACTCAGAAACGGTTGACTCCCACAATGACTGGTGGCTGCAAAACTGATAGTAGTTCAAGGAGTTTTGGTTCCTTCATCAACCAAGTAACATCAGCAGATTTCTGCAGCTGCACATCTCCCTTGACTTAAATAAACAGATATTTAGGAGGCAAGGTGTTAAATACCACCACAGGTTTTCTGTACTGGAGAGTAACATCTGTCTTCTTGAGATATGAAGTTGTAGGACTCACAAGACGCTGGAGTGGAGTATAATGGATGGTCCTAACAGAGTGGTAAGAGGACCCAGTCAAGCTTTTGCAAGCACCTAGTCAAGCCCAGCTTTTTCACATACCACCAGGAGAAGCTTAACTGATTTTCCAATCCTTCCATATCATTTTTTTTTACAAGCTCTCTAGTAAAGTTTTGTATCCAACTCATTTGTCTTCCTATCCAGGAAATATATGACAAGATCAATTCTAAACTTTACATCAAGTGTTGTTTACACGTGCTATGATTTTCTTAAGCCGTAATTAAGTTTGACACCTCCCTTAATAGCTTGGAGCAAACCAGATATTTGGAAGGTGCTGAATCAGCTTCCTTCCACATCTTTAATTTGCTGTCTCTGCAATCTCAGGATGCATTATAGCAGGGAAGACCTACACATCCTCTGTAGAAGCAGTTCTTCACCAGTGGAAACTGCTTTGCCAGTGCCAAGGGGAGAGGGAAAACCAAGCCAGAATGGAGAACTTGAAACTTTTTGATTGAATGGAGCTCCACAAATGCCTTGCAGAAACTGTGCTGGGAAATAGCCCCTTTACATAATTTCAGTGCCTTTGGGACATAATTTCCAGAGAGTCAGCCATGTTTGTCTGTTGCCGTAAACATAAACATAAGTCTTTATGGCACCTCAGAGATGAACAGTGACCATCGCCTTCCTTTCCAAATGCATCTGAAAAAGTAACCTCTACTCCATGGAACTTAGGCTGGAATTAAAATGGTTTGTTATTCTTTAAGGCACCAGGATACTCCTGCTTGTTTTTGTGATGTCAACAGCTATTTCATCAATGTCCACTTTCATGTCAGAGTTAGGCCTGGTTTACACATGTAGAACGGGGCGGGAAAGTGCTGGGGAGAAAGAGCTTACAGGTGAGAAGCATATCTTGGAATGTCCCCATGCACAAATATAAAAGGCCACTCTGCAAACAACACATTAGCACATCAGAGAGAAGTCTGGTCAAGAATCTTAATCCCTGCTGTGCTAGTCTTAACTTGTATATAGTTTTTTAAAAAACAACAACATAGGAGATTATTCCAAAATGTCATCCCGATTCCCCCCCACTTGCAGCCTCATCCAGGATTCTATCACCTCCTTCTGTATGTGAAGACCAGGACATCCTTGCCTGCCAAAGAACAAGGAGTAAGGATTTTCTTGATGAACAGGATTGGCATCAGACAGTCACAAATTAAATCAGGGTTTGCAACCTAGCAACCATCACAGCTATTCAACATAATTTCCTACTGTTGGGCATTTTGCTAATATTCTGTGTTCAGTACAGGACAATTGCTTAGAGAAATTGGACACTTCAGAGATGTAGTAAAATGTATGCAGACAGCAATCTGGCTATGTGAAGCTTAATGTTGTCGGAGAGCTATCCTACTGTCTAATGATGTCTTAGAAGGGACTAATTCTGAGAGAGCTATACAAGTTGAAGCCCTTGTGGGTTTCAGTAGTGTATTATCAAACAAATACAGTTCTGTTTTTTGTTTTTTCTGTACCTGGATGATGACTTTCTAAGGAAGCAAGAAAGCATTCATGAAAACTATTGAGGCAAGTACAAATGCTGTAAGTCTGGATATCATTCTGAGCATGCTACCAAGAGCCTGTTTGGACTCAAAGAAGAAGAAGAGTTGGTTTTTATACCTCGAGTTCTCAACCTTAAGGAGTCTCAAACCAGTTTACAACCACCCTCCATTCCTCTCCCCACAGGAGGCCTGGAGTCCAGGTTTTGTTTTTGTAAGTCAAGTTTCTACCCATTGTATCCAGAAGTATGAAGGCAGTGCTCTGTCTGACCAATGCATGAAAAGCAAGCGTAATTTTGCTAGGGATGCTGAAATACCAGTTTAACGCATGTACTGTTCACCAGGCAGCCAATTTTTTCAGTTGACTTTTCGTCTGTTCATCAACCCATTTATGGCTGTTTGGTGGGTTCCGTCGGCATATTCCTTCCTAACAGTACACTACGCTGCCATTAGCTTGCTACCCACAGTTTTGCGAAACATGCAGGCATTTGTGCAGTTCAGTCCTGATCCAAAGAGACCCGGTAAATCAGCTCATATTTGATCACTGCAGTCAAATATGGTATGTTCAACTGTGGAATACATGTTCACTGCAAAAATTCATGCCCCACCGCCCTTTTTTGTATGTCCGTTGTTCTAACTCATAAGGGAAACAGGTACGCTTGGCATATAAAAGACACAATAGTCACCTGAGAGTGTTAAGAGTGACCCTAAAAGAAAGTCTCTCATTATATACAGTGAGGAATGTAATAAAGAATTTCCATGGAAAAGAGAATAAAGCATAGATTATGAAGGATGCTGCCATATATGCAAGTGAATTGAAGCTTACTTTACATGCTTCAGACTTCTTGCAGTCACTGACCTAAAAGTTCAAGAGTTTTACATCTCTTAACTGGGGAACATCCCTTTTCACTGCATTTGGACAATATTTTCCAGCTTAACATCCCACTTTCTTTTATGTCTGGGCTAGCTGAGAAGGGGAGGGTTTAGGGAGAAGAGGGACTTCAATGCCATTGAATCCAATTACCAAGGTGGCCATTTTCTCCAGGGGAACTGATCTCTATCAGCTGGAGATCAGTTGTAATAGCAGGAGATCTCCAGTCACCACCTGGAGGCTGGTAACACTATGTATCTAAGCAAAATGATAAAGATGCACTTTTTAAAGTCCACAGTTCAGTAAATTCAGTACTGGCTGTAGATCAGCATCCTATGTTAAAACCACAAGATTGGATATCCAGTCTGGCTGGGAGTCAGCTATTTTCTACCCTTGAGTGGTGTTCTCAGATATATTAGCAGCCATGAACAACAGAGCCTGCTGGGAGGTATACTCTGAAAGAACAGGAAACAGAAGGCAAAAGGGAAGAGTTTGAGCTTGAGCCTGGGATGCCTTTCTGAATGATGCAGCAGTTGTTATGCTAGTTTAAGAATTACAATAAACCTTGCAGGAAGTGAGATTGTACTTAATCGCTCGATACAGTGTCTTGTTACAGGCGATCAACAGCTGAGTCCTTCTTTTAAAATTGGCCTTTTGCTGTCTCCCCCCCGCCCAAAAATAAAAAAAGCTCATATCAGAGTTATCATGTTGTCCCGGTCCTGTTCTGTGAGAATATTAATTGCCCATAAAATGAGGATACTTTCTCCTACCTCCACCTGAAATTTGGCAGAGAAGTTCCCTTTGATGAGGGTGCAGTCCCTGAGAAATCTGTATTATATAACAGACTATAATAAATGAAGGTAATAAAGAAACCAGTGTAACAAAGTAAGACTGGAATGTTTCCTATGCTAAGGTCTTGGGCCAGGTGATCGGAACATTGTCTAACCTCATTTTATCCTCCCCAGGGGGAAAGGCTGTGGCTCATTGGTAGAGCATCTCATGCAGAAGACGCAGGATCAATCCCCAGTCTCTCCAGTTGAAAGGTTTAGGTGATGTGAATGAGACCTGAGACCCTGGAGAGCGGCTGCCAGTCTGAGTACACAATGCTGACCTTGATGGACCAATGGTCTGATTCAGTATAAGACAGCTTCCTGTATTCAAAGATAATGAAGATTAAGGATAAAACTAATTAAAACAAACAAATGTTAAAAGAACAGAATAAAATTCCTCTGTAGACCCTCAGTCCATTCCAGAGATGTCTGCAATACTAAAGCTATAATGTGAACTGCTAGCACAAAGGGTTTGGTCACCGGTTTTTCAACATTTCTACTCTTGCCAGTGCCTCCAATTTGTTCCTTCTCTTTTAATAGGGCTGTCCAGGTGGCCAGTGGTGCCTTCATCTCTGGAGGTGGGGTGGTTATGAGATGCCAGAGAGGCTGACGACAGGAGGGTGATTGCTCATGCAACCAGGACACTCTCCAAGACAGTATCTGCACGCACACAAATTGAAATGGAGATTTCGCTTATGCTTATCGGGGTGAAAGAATTTGCAGGTATCTCTGAGCTTGCCAATTCATACTAATGACTGGTCATGAACCACTGGTGCACAACTTGTTTCTCAACAAGTTGCCTTTTCCACTGTAAGAGGATTCGGATGCAATCCTCTATGCCCTGTTTGTTGGCCTTCCAGGGCAACTGATTGGCTGCCATGTGAAACAAGATGCTGAACTAGATGGACCACTGGTCTCAGGACCACATACCCATTCAGTAGGCACGTCTATGTGATTTCCTAGGGCACCAGTGGTGGAGGGGCACCAGACAGCCCTGTTGCTCTCCAGTCCCCACCCAGCTGCCCATAGCATGGGAATCTGCCCCAGGAGGTGCCCCTAGACCCAATGGTTGGCTGGCGGGGAGCCTGCTCATTCCTTCCCTCCTACTGTTGGAGGGCAGGGCAGGGCAGTCCTAGCCCCAGCCATCTCCCTCCTTACCTCACCTGATACTGGAGGCGAGGAGGGCAGCATGTGTGATGAGGGAAGAAGGTGGGGGCCATCTTCCTGCCATCTTCACACCTTCCTGTGGCCTGGCAGGGTGCAAGGAGGGTTGAAAGATGCCATGCTGTGCCTCACCCAGCAGCCCATGCACAAGGAGGGTGGGCCACCATCTTCCTGCCTCCTTTCAGCTTGGAGAAGGGTAAGGAGGATGGGAAGGTGCCCTGCCCCAACTTGTCTGGCCAATGGTGAAAAAGAAGGGTACGTGCTCTCTTCTTGCCTCCCAGTGGCCTGGCAGGGAGCAAGCAGGGCTGTCACTGCTATGCCGCTCCTTGTCCAGCTGCCAAGAATGAGGTGTGTGAGTGGTGATATCTTGTGGCAGTGTGGGAGGGTGGAAGTGAGTACCATCTGCCTGCCTCCCCATGGCACCGGGGTGGCAACAGCTTTGACAACTAAGCCAAAATACCCAAAATCTTTGAGCCAGCCCTGACTGGTCTGATCCAGCCCACCTCTCCTTATGTTCTTTTGTTCCAACCTCATATTGAGTATGTTGTTTAAATGGGTTGTGAAGGGTTGGCTTACTCCAGTTGTACAGCCAACGTTCACATGAGCAGGTCATGGAAATGCAATGTTAGATGAAGCAAGCAAGCAAGCAAATAAATAAATAAATAAATAAATAGTAGGGATAGGGATTCATAGTATGAGGGACCTGTACATAAGTTACAGTTTTACTTAGCTGGTAATTTAGTGAGGTTGTAATTAGGTTGTAATGGTTTAGGCTTTAAGTTGCAGTTTTAGTTAGGTTGCATTATAGGGACCTCTAGAAGAAAAGCTATGGATTTAGTTACATTGTAATTTAGTTACAGTTTTAATTAGAATGTAATCTCAGAAGCTAAGCAGCGTCAACCTTGGCAAGTATTTGGATGGGAGACCTCCAAGGAATATCAGGGTCATGACATGGAGGCGGACAATGGCAAACCACCTCTGAACATCTCTTGCCTTGAAATATATGTGTGTGTGTGTGTGTGTGTGTGTGTGTGTGTAAAGTGCCTTCAAGTCGCATCAACTTATGGCAACCCCTTTTGGGAGTTTTCATGGCAAGAGACTAACAGAGGTGGTTTGCCAATGCCTTCCTCTGCACAGAACCCTGGTATTCCTTGGTGGTCTCCCATCCAAATACTAACCAGGGCTGACCCTGCTTAGCTTCTGAGATCTGACGAGATCAGACTAGCCTGGGCCATCCAGGTGGGGTTTGTGGAGAGGAGGGACTTCAATGCCATAGAGTCAATTGCCAAAGCCGCCATTTTCTCCAGGTGAACTGATCTTTATCGGCTGGAGCCTGTAATAGCAGGTGATCTCCAGCGACTACCTGGAAGTTGGCAACCCTATGTGAGAGTCACTGTAGGACATATTACCAGGCTTGGCTGCTGCTTCAGGCAGGGATGGGGATAAACTAATAAACCTAGTACAACAACAGTGGCCAGCAAAAGCCTATGTTAGAAGGGGCCTCTGGTGCCCTGGGGCAACTAAATAAAATAAAAATCAATAAAATAATAATAAAGTATATACAGCAGCTACCTTATGGACTCTACCATTGCACTGGAAAGGAGACTTATAGATATTTTCCATCATCATACACACGACACTTGGCATGATACATTGACACAAATAGTCATATGTATCAGTTTCTCATATGTTGTGACTTTTCTTGTAGGGTATTTTTGTAAGCTGTTTTGAGTCCCATAGAGAGTAAAAAGCTGGGCCTAAATGTTTCAAGTAAATAATAAGTAAATACAAATCCAGATTAAGGCTGTAACTGCATACACTGGGGAGTACGTCTTGCCGAATTTAGTGCATTCACTGCTTTTGGGGGTCAGAGGGGCAGGTACATAGGGGGAACCATCAGGTGACAGCATGACATCTGTTCAGGGGAAACCCTGGAAATGACATCATGCCTCTCTAGGAATTGCAAAAATTCTATGGTCCATAGAGTTTCCATTGGTTCCTAGGGCAGACTGATGTCACTTCTAGGTTTCCCCCGGAAGTGAGATCGTGCTGTCACCCACATATGATTTTTTTACATTATTTTTCTTCTGCCAGCTGCAGGAGCAGCAGAGGGAAACGGGATCTGGTGGGAAATAGGATAGTCTATTCAGCGGAACTTACATTCGATTAAATATGAATTGGCTAGGCTGTTGATCTTTAAGAATGCCTGGTTATGGCAATCATTATTTCTAGATATAACGGTTGATAAATTCTTTTGACTCCAGTCTGACAGCATGCAGTGCTTGAAGAATAAGACTGGCCCCAAGAGTGATCATTTCATTATTCGTCTCCCACGTACCCAGTTCTCCTTTCAACAGAAGCCTCTTGTCTTGAGAAGCAACTTTAATTAAACAATTCCTTGACCAAGTACAGTAATTCACCCACATCTTTTCCAGCTTAACTAGTAACTCCCTGCCTGGTATTCTATTGCTTTACTTAAGCACAAATAGATAAGACATTCCCTGAGCACTAGTTTGGATGACTATTTTAAGAGCAGATTTGATTGCTTTATGCTAGTACTCCATTCATTCCTAGTCTTAAGGAAGGCTCATTTCTCCCAGGTGGTATGCTGGTCATTCTGCAAATCCATTTATCTTTTCAAATAAACAATCCAGCTTTAATGAGAATAATTATGAACATAGTTAGGGGCGTCATCAAGAGACAGATATGGTATGGTTACCATGGCCCAGTTTTCTAGCTCTAATATGTTTCCGGTAATATTTTCACCAGCTTGCAAGTTAGAAAGCGTTAGAAAATCTGTTCGGATCACATGAATCACTGTGAACTAACAAGGGCAAGAAGTGAGTCACCTATCAAATTAATTTTATCTGCCTGCACTCAGCTCCAGGGTACATGAATGCACTGCAGAAGCCATTCTGGTTTGCCTTTTGTTTCTAGAAAAAAACTCCATTTTCAACTTAGACTTGTTTCTACTCATTAAAACATGGGTGGGGGGATTATTATTGTCTTGGTAAATGTGCACAACTGGGCAAATAGCACCCACACACACACAAGGAGAAGGTGAAGGAAAAGGAGAAGGAGGAGGAGGCTGGTTTTTATATGCCGACTTTCTCTATCACTTATGGAAGAATCAAACCAGCTTACATTCACCTCCCCCTCCCCACAATAGACACCCTGTTAGGTAGGTGGGGTTGTGAGAGTGTGACTAGCCCAAGGTCACCCAGTAGGCTTCATGTGTAGGAGTGGGGAAACCAACCTGGTTCACCAGATTAGCCTCCACCGCTCATGTGTTGGAGTGGGGAATCAAACCCGGTTCTCCATATCAGAGTCCACTGTGCCAAACCACCTCTCTTAACCACTACACCACGCTGGCTCTCCTATTTTAGGTCAGGAAAACAATGGCTGGTAATGCTGAAGCCCCTTCTCCCCTCACACACTGCAGTCCTGCACACTTGGAGAATTATTGCCCAGAAGTGTGATGTGTGACCAACCACTTCAAGGTCAGGCTGGGGGAACTCTGGTGCCACACATCAAAAATCATAAAGTAGTTTAACTGGAGTCAATGCCTCATTATGGTGAAGTGATATTTTAACAGGATTGTCTGAATGCGGGTGTCAGATTACATGCGCATAGAAACAAGTCTACCAGAATTTAGAAAGTACCATAATAAAATGGCATCTGCAGAAGGTCAGAGGACCTTGTCAGGTGACAATATTTCTAGATGGCTGGGTGGATAAGGGCCAAAAGGTGAGCAGGCAAAGCAGCTTCTTCCTCTTTAGTGAGATTTTCTTTTTATGTTTGTGTAGCCTTTATGTTATCAGTACTGGATAAAAGCTCATGCCACAGCTTCAGGAAGGAGAATGGTGCTCCCATTCCTTATGGTACCTTTTGTATCAATTTGTTTCTTCATAGATACACAGATTAAATTAGTAGAAAAGAGCAAGAGTCCAGTAGCACCTTAAAGACTAACAAAAATATTTTCTGGTAGGGTATGAGCTTTCGTGAGCCACAGCTCACTTCTTCAGATACCTTCAGATACCCGAAGAAGTGAGCTGTGGCTCACGAAAGCTCATACCCTACCAGAAAATATTTTTGTTAGTCATTAAGGTGCTACTGGACTCTTGCCCTTTTCTACTACTGCAGACAGACTAACACGGCTACCCACTACAGATTAAATTGTCATTACAGAGGCCCAAAAGCAAACACATAGGCAGGCAGCCCTAAACCCAAAGACATCTCTCTATGTATATGAGTGTGCTTGGGTGTGTATGTTTGTGTGTGTGTGAAAGAGTGTGTGTGAGAGAGAAATGGGGCTGGGGTAGGAGAACAAAAGAAGGAAGGCATATTCATTCTCCCCCCACCCAAAAAAAGCAAATGGAGAATAATCTGTTTCAGTTTAGTAGCAAGAGGAGCCCCATCCCAGCACAATATTTATCTGTAGCAACAAAAGGAAACCAGAAATCTTTAACACACACACACACACACACACACACACACACACTTTTTTTAAGGGGGGAAAATCCTTATATGCCTTCTATCTAAGTTCAGCAAAGATAAGATATGCAGTCAAACAGGTTTTCTCACTTGATTGATAGAGGCCTGATTGCATTGATTTTGTAGCAAGAACAAAAAAATGCAACCCCTGTTCTGCAGCTCTGTGTATCACTCAGTGGATTCACAGCCGTTCCAGCCTCTCCTGAGATCTGCCTCTCCATCAGCAAAGCATCTGGCGCAGAACATTTAGCAGTCCACAGTCCACTTGTTTACAATAACAGTATCTGCTGCAGCTCGCAACGCTACACAGCAGTCTATGTAGAGACACATTGAAATATAAAGAATATGATGGGGTGGGACAAGGCTGTCTGTTACCTGTCACATCTTAAAGTATTTGACTAAAACACTAAAGATACATTGCCTTATACCTTGTCTGGTTTCTGATAAACGGTAATAAACATAGACCAAGGTATGGAAGCAAACATAAGCCAGTTGTGATAAAACTGTTTTCAACACATTTTAGCAAAATAAGACAGGGGTCCAACAGCACCTTAAAGATGAAGGAAGATTATTCCAGCATAAGCTTCTGTGAGTCAGATGCATAATGTCCCCATCTATTAGGATACCTGAAGCTTTGACTATTTATACTTTGAGTATTTATACTCAAAGTTGCAAATACCAGAAATGTGTGTGTGTGTGTGTGTGGGGGGGTATTACAAAGAGAGGCAAGTTTTAAACAATCTCTAATCTGTTGCTTGAAGATCTGTCAAATCACAGCTGATTTATGGTGACCCTGTAGGATTTTCAAGGCAAGAGATGTTCAGAGGTAATTTCCATTGCCTGCCTCCACATCATGACCCTGGTATTCCTTGGAGGTCTTACATCCAAATACTAGCCAGAGCCAACCCTGCTTAGCTTCAGAAATCTGACGGAAACTGTCCCACACCATGCAGTCACCATGCAGTCACCATGCAGATGGAGAAAAACCCAGTTAAGACTCTTTAAAAAACTCGCTATTATCATGCATAGTATTCTACTTCATTGCTCCAAATGCCTCGGTTAACCAGTATGCTACTTACTCTTTTTTTCCTTTTTGCTTGCATTGACTGATAGGGAGAGGCCATGGCTCAGTGGAAGAGCATCTACTTTGCATACAGAACACCCTAGGTTCAATCCTGGCATCTCCAGTCAAACCGATTAGGTAGTAAGTAATATGAACGACCTCTGCCTGAAACTCTGGAAAGCCACCGGAGTAGACAATATTGACCTTGATTGACCAATGGTCTGAGGCAGTTTCATATGTTCATATATTATATCCTTTCACCTTATTGGTTACCAACAAACATTCATCTCCTATCTTTTTTCAGTCAAAGGTTTGAAACTGGTTCTTAAAACCCAAATATAATCCCACGTGTATTAAAGCTCAGATAACTCTACAGATCTGAAGAGCAGAGGGAGATCACATTTGGAGAGAGTAGAGCTATGATTCCAGAATATGCCCTCTTCAGTGATCCCTCCAAATGGATTTTTAGCCTACCTTTGGTGAAAAGCTGCTGTTTAGGAAGTTTAGTGGCTGCTGATTATTTGTCTTATAGCCCCAATAAGATATCCATGGTCAAACCCCAAAAGATTCTATATGAAAGGTGTTATGTAGTGAGTAGGTTTAGGACAGCAGAAACCTGTGGTAACATTGATAGTTTTACTTTAGTGTAGAACCTTTTGCTCTGCTCACTTTCTTAGATCAAGGCATTTACCTCCAGAAATTTCAACAATAGCATTCAAAGTATTTTTTTGCCTATCAACTTCATTGGATAAACCTGAGTGCCAATATTTTGGGAGAGGGTAAAAAAACTACAGTATCTACATCTTGGTTTGGCAGGCATAATCCTGATAATTGAAGGAACTTTAGGGGGTGGGCATGGAGAGTGGGAGCATCACGAAATACAGTGATGTCACTTCCAGAGGAAGACTCAGAAGCGATGACACTGCATTTTTTGCCTATCAACTTCATTGGATAAACCTGAGCTCCAATATTTTGGGAGATGGTGCAGAGTGGTAAGCTGCAGTACTGCAGTCTGAGCTCTGCTCACGACCTGAGTTCAATCCCAACGGAAGTTGGTTTCAGGTAGCCGGCTCCAGGTTGACTCAGCCTTCCATCCCTCCGAGGTCGGTCAAATGAGTACCCAGCTTGCTGGGGGTGAAGGGAAGATGACTGGGAAAGGCACTGGCAAACCACCCCGTAACAAAGTCTGCCTAGGAAACGTCGGGATGTGACGTCACCCCATGGGTCGGGAATGACCTGGTGCTTGCACAGGGGATCTTTACCTTTACCTTAAAAAAAAAAAAACCTACAGTTTATCTACATCTTGGTTTGGCAGGCATAATCCTGATAATTGAAGGAACTTTAGGGGGTGGGCATGGAGAGTGGGAGGATCACTGAATACAGTGATGTCAAAATATTGTCGAAGGCTTTCACGGTCAGAGTTCATTGGTTCTTTTAGGTTATCCAGGCTGTGTAACCGTGGTCTTGGAATTTTCTTTCCTGACATTTTGCCAGCAACTGTGGCAGGCATCTTCAGAGTAGTAACACTGAAGGACAGTGTCTCTCAGTGTCAAGGGTGTAGGAAGAGTAATATATAGTCAGAAAGGGGTTGGGTTTGAGCTGAGTCATTGTCCTGCAAAAGTAATGTGCTAATCATTGTCCTGTAAGTATCAAGATAATGTGCTAATGAGGGTATGGTATGTTAATATGGAACCATTGTATCCTGAAGTGATCTGTTAATGTGTGTAATCCAAAGCTAATCTGCATGGCTATTGTTGAATGTTGTCTTTGTTAGTCTGACAAAATAGTTGGTAGAATTGTCCAGTCTTTCAGTGTCTTGGAATAAGACCCTGTGTCCTGTTTGTCTTATTCCAAGACACTGAAAGACTGGACAATTCTACCAACTATTTTGTCAGATTGAACAGAGAAGCCTTTGAAATTCATAAACATCAGCACAACTTTAACAGAAAAGAGGAGAGTTTAAGAATGAATAAGGCTTGGCTTCCTGTTCTGAAAACCTCCAGACTAACAAAGACAGCATTTATAATAGAGAACTTTTAATTGAAAATATTAATTTATTATGGGTTTATAACTTTGTTTCACGGACCTTAATTTAGTTCTCGCGGACCCCTGGGGGTACACGGACCCCTGGTTGGGAACCAGTGGACTAGATGAACCAGTGCAAAAAAAATTCATCAAATTATAATCTGTAAGAGTGACTATGCTTATTCATTTCGTGTGGCTAGATGAGTTCTAGTGCATTATTTTGATCAGAAAGTGATAATGTTATATTTATGAAATTGCAAGTTATCTGGGACTTCTTTCCGTTTCTCCCCTTGAACTGAGATTTTGATTGTATGCAAATGGATTTGTCTTAAATTATTAATCAGTTTAAAGGCAGATGATCAATCAACTAAACATTTTAATAGATTGGCAATGTTGTTGTACCTGTGTTGCATAGATCTGTGCATAAACAAGTCTCTTCGTTTTTGGGTTTCAACACCCTAAAAGCATTTAAATGAAGCAGCAGCTGAAAAATGATTGCAGCTTGCTCTGACTGAAGATGTTGTAGTTCTTATCCACAAGCCCATTTGTCTTACCAGTCAGCTGGAAACAGGAGAGAGAATAAAAGAACCGGCCTCCGCCTTCCCTTCAGTCTGTGTAGCAAATAATGGGATTAAAAAGCACCGCTATTTGTACTTGTGAGGCTGAAATGTATGGAATTGTCTGCATAACCAGGGTAACATTTTTTCATAGAATCATAGAACTGAGGTTAGGAAAAGATTATACTTGATTGGATAGCAAAGCAACCAGTGGGTATCCACAAATGACTGTCTATGGAGAATAAACATTCCTAGATGTGAACAAGATTGCCCAGGATTTGATTGCTGCTGGCCTTATCATGATCAGCATTCTCTATAATTTGTGAATGACAGCATATGTACATACAGCTATGCATATAGGTAGGGTTACCAGGTCCCTCTTCACCACTGGCAGGAGGTTTTTGGGGCAGAGTCTGAGGAGGGCAGGGTTTGGGGAGGGGAGGGACTTCAACGCCATTGAGTCCAATTGCCAAAGCGGCCATTTTCTCCATCGGCTGGAGATCAGTTGTAATAGCAGGAGATCTCCAGCTAGTACCTGGAGGTTGGCAGCCCTACACATAGGCTTTGCCTGTGTAATCGGTACAGAACCTGCATGCATGCAAGTGTACACATTTATGTTCCAGTTCACCAATTATAGCCAATACATGTGTGGGGGGGGGGGCAGCATGCACAATGCTACTCTCCCCTAAGTGTGTTTACTCTCCCCGTCTTGTACATTTCGACCAATCCTCGCAGTCAGACCATGACCATACCTGTGGATATCCTGATGTACAATTAATAGAACATCTAACTGGATCTGGCTTAAAGTTCCAACCAAAGGACCCAATTTATACAAATTCTTCCCCCTCCAAAGTGGGACTATTGTGTAGAGACCAGGGGCCTACATGAGTCCAATTACAATGAACAGGAGGAGGGCTGTACCAAGGAACTGGGGGTTGAGCCCATGGCCTCCCATCTCCTAGATCTCTTATTTTCTTTCTGCTCTTTCTACGAGATGTTAGGAGTAAGAATGAGAAGAAGCTGAGACAAACTGACCTGAACTAACAGGCAGTTCCATTGCCTTCCCTCAAGACTGGAATATCTGTTACACAGGAATGAGGAGGAAAAAAACCATTTGAAGCCCAGTGGGTAGAAAGATTTTATCAGTTAAAACAAGGTATTTTAAATTGCAACTGTGATTTCAAACTGAGATTGCACAGATCTTCAAAAGTAGTCATGAAGAGGTCTATTTAATATTGCTCAAAGTAATAAATATCACAGCAGAGGCCTTCACCGAAATGCAATTTTGGAATGAGAAATACGATTTTAGGTCAGCATGGCTGCTGCCAGTGGTTCTCATCCACAGTTCTCTTGCAGGGTTGTTACGATTTTTTTAGACCCTTAGCTTTGTTGTTTTCTTCTAAGTGAAGTTGAAAATGAACACTTGTTGATCAGCAAAAACAGTTAATTTTGAGCACTTATGAACAATATGAAGAAGACAAACGATCTCATATTTTTTGTGGTAGGAACCACTGAAAATCCAGTTTCATTCTAGAGATCGATCTACAAAACAACACAAACTAATTTAACTGTCATGGTTTGCCTACAACCCACGCACCCACCCCCGGAAACTGTCTGCCCATGATCATCACAGTTAACTGGGTTTAAACTGTAGCCACATTATGAACACAGATAGTTAATTTATTCCTAATGTCATGGTTGTAAATGGGGCCAATCGGAAACTGCTTGGGTTTTTGTGTGTACATTTTTGTACACAAAATACACCCCTTGCTCATGATTTTGGCATTCTTTGTGAAAATGATCATTTAAACTGCTCTCATTTTCAGTTTCTCAAATGGCCATCATGGCAGAAGCAATTGTTATTAGCTACATAATGCTTGGTTGCCTTGCTGTTCACTGTGTGGTCCCTGACTAGTTGGGATTACTCATGTGGATGAGTCAGAAATGTTGAAGAAGTGGCCCGAGGGGGGGGGGAGGGGAGCACAATAACAAGAAAACATCAGCCAGTAGAAACAACACTATCAAACAGGACTGGGAAAAGGGAATGTTTGCACAGTTTAAGTATTATTTTGGATACATTTCTGTTCTACCTGTGAAATCATTTGCTGAAGTCTTTCTGGTGATGTTCCCATTGCTTAGAATACTGTTGATTAAAACAAGCAAGCAAACATCATTTCACATGCATGGAAAATAACACTGTAATATTTTCCTCTTCTTTTTTCTCAAGGTGTCTAAGAAGTAAATGAAGCTCAGTTCTTCATCTGAAACAGTCATTTTCCTTCTGCAGTCCTTTGTTTGTGTAGCCCGAGCACTGCAGAGCTTAGTGTGACTCAGTCGAAATGTAATCAGTGAGTCATAAGTATGGTCTGCTTTAGTGATTGATTTTGAACAACCCACATTTTCACTATGCCCAAAACATTTTCTTCAAGACCTTAAGCGATGAATATTGAAACTGAGGATTTCCATACTAAGGAACCCAGCCAGAGTACAATTTCTTGGTGCCTGGCAGCTGCTTTATCTGTCTTTATATTGCTGATTTGAAGCTTTAATCTATACAATCATTTCAACATGAATGTATCCAACCATAAAGAATGTCCCTGTGTGCATTTGTCCCATTAAAACCAATGAGCTTAAATGGTTGGGACTCCATGCTGGATTGTAGCCATGTTGAATATAAGACTTAAGGCAATAACAGTGAAGGAGAAGAAGAAGACGAAGACGACAACTTGGTTTTTATATGCCAATTTTCTCTACCTTTTAAGGAGAATCAAATCAGCTTACAATCTCCTTCCCTTCCTCTCCCCGCAACAGATACCTTGTGAGGTAGATGAAGTTGAGAGAGCTCAATGGGAATTGTGACTAGCCCAAGATCACCCACTGGCTTCATGTGTAGGAGTGGGGAATCAAACCCGGTTCTCCAGATCAGAGTCCACTGCTCTTAACCACTACACCACACTGGCTCTCTTTTGTATCTAGACTAAAAGCTAGTTGACATAAATGTATTTGCGTCCTTGTCAGCTTTATAGTAGTACGGCAGTTGTCTGAGCATTTCCCAACACACTGAGATTCCAATCTAGCATCTCTCTGGAAGTAATCTTATGAAACCTTTCCCACGGCACATTAAATTAGGATCCAGATCCATGTTGAGCTCTCAAATTACTTGTTTGCCATATTTAGATTCAGTCCTTAATGACCAAGACATATAAATAGTGATGGAAAAATCATGGAACACTAATCGTTTTTTGAGCCCCCCCCCCCCCCCCCAGCTCATTCACAAACAAGCATTATTGATGTGGAAAAATCTACATCCTTGGTAAAGCTCATAGATCAAATGTAAAACTAACTGAAAAAATCTTGCAAAGTGTTATGAAAGGAATCCAATGAAACTGGTGGACAATAGGTTCAGGACAGACAAAAGGAAGTGCTTCTATACTCGATGACTAGTTTAACTGGGGAAATAACTGCAAGTGGATGTACTTATGGCAGTGAGCACAGATGGCTTTAAAGAATTAGAACAATTCATGAGGGTTAGGTCTATCAGTGACTCCTAGCAAAGATTTCTAAAGGGAATCTCCACATCCAGAGGCAGAAAATCTTTGAACATCAGTGATAGGAGGCACCATCAGAGGAAGGCCTTGACCTCCATACCTTGTCTGTTGGTCCCTCCATGACAACTGGTTGGCCATTGTGTGAAATAGGATGTTGGACTAGATGGACCACTGTTTTGATCTAGCAGGGCTCTTATTACACTCATTTTTACATCGATCAGCCTCTGTACCAGAGGACGAGAATGCCCAATGTAACACCCATTTATAAAAAAGGTTCCAGGGGGGTCTCAGGAAATTACAGGCCAGTTAGCTTAACGTCAGTTCCGGGTAAATTAGTGGAAAGCATTATTAAAGATAAAATTGTCAAGCATATAGAAGGGCAAGGTATGCTGGGCAAAACCTAACATGGCTTCTGTAAGGGTAGGTCCTGTCTCACTAACCTATTAGAGTTTTTTGAAAGCGTCAATAAGCATGTGGACAGGAATGAGCCTGTGGATATTGTGTATTTGGATTTCCAAAAAGCTTTTGACAAAGTCCCCCACCAAAGACTGCTAAGCAAACTTCATAGTCACGGGATAAGAGGACAAATCCTCTTATGGATTGAGAGCTGGCTGAAAAATAGGAAGCAGAGAGTAGGAATCAATGGTCAGTTCTCACAATGGTGGGATGTGAGCAGTGGGGTGCCTCAGGGATCTCTGTTGGGACCAGTGCTTTTCAACCTGTTCATCAATGACCTGGAGTTGGGGTTAAACAGTGAAGTAGACAAGTTTGCAGATGACACCAAATTATTTAGGGTGGTTAAAACAAAATCGGACCGTGAAGAGCTCCAGAAGGATCTCTGCATACTGGAAGAATGGGCATTAAAATGGCAAATGAGATTCAATGTGAGTAAGAGTAAAGTGATGCATATTAGGGCAAAAAATCCCAACTTCACATATACACTGATGGGATCTGTGCTGGCAGCGACAGACCAAGAAAGGGATCTTGGGGGAGTAGTGGATAGCTCAATGAAGATGTCAACCAAGTGTGCGGCTGCTGTAAAAAAGGCAAATTCTATGCTGGCCATAATTAGACAAGGAATAGAAAATAAAACTGCTGATATCATACTGCCCTTGTACAAATCTATGGTGAGACCACACTTAGAATACTGTGTACAGTTCTGGTCACCACACCTAAAAAAGGATATTACAGAGCTTGAGAAGGTGCAGAAAAGAGCAAACAAAATGTTTAGGGGACTAGAGCAACTGTCCTATGGGGAGCCGTTAGGATGCTTAGGGCTGTTTAACTTGGAAAGAAGGCAGCTAAGGGGAGACATGATAGAGGTCTACAAAATTATGCATGGTTTGGAGAGAGTGGACAGGGAGACATTTTTCTCCCTCTCCCATAATACTAGAACACGGGGTCATCTGCTAAAGCTGGAGGGTGAGAGATTCAAAACAGATAAAAGGAAGTATTTTTTCACACAACGCATAGTTAAATTGTGGAACTCCCTGCCCCAGGATGTGGTGATGGCTGCCAGCTTGGAGGGCTTTAAGAGGGGAGTGGACATATTCATGGAGGAGAGGGGTATTCATGGCTATTAGTTAGAATGGATACTAGTCATGCTGCATACCTATTCTCTCTAGTATCAGAGGAGCATGCCTATTATTTTGGGTGCGGTGGAACACAGGCAGGATGGTGCTGCTCCAGTCGTCTTGTTTGTGGCTTCCTAGAGGCACCTGGTTGGCCACTGTGTGAACAGACTGCTGGACTTGATGGGGCCTTGGTCTGATCCAGCAGGGCCTTTCTTATGTTCTTATGTTGAACTCTATAATTTTGGGGAAGTTTCCAGCTTGTTTTTTGTTTTTACATCCATATCCAAGGGGGTGTAAATCTGCATGGTAGCTAGTACTATAGGCCACAGGCAGAAGAGAATGGAAGTCAACCTCTCTAATTCTTGAAAACCTGTAAAGTCCCAACAGAAATGCTATTTTATTAATACTCATTTGCTACAACTGGCATTTGCTGAAGTACAAGTGTGCCTCGGTGTATTGGCTAGTTCTCTTTTAAGAGTACATCTAGCCAATTAACCCCAGAATGTCTTGCCATGACACAGAGAAGATGCTTACATGCCGGAGGTGAGAAATGAAGTTGTCCATGTGAATTTTAGATAAAGTGACAGTTTTGCTGTGATTGTCACCTCTGTGAAATAAGGTCCAGTTCAGATCATTCATTAGGCTGTCTTGTGAGAATCCCACAACATCTCTTCTCATGTAACCTGGCAGTTCAACAGGACCACCCCCAGCAACTTCTCTGACCTCCAGCTAACATTTTAGAGAATTACCGGAATGTGACCAAGAGCTGAGAATTTCTCATGCTCAGTTTACAATGTATATGGCTTCAGAAATGTGAATTATAGGAAATCTCCTGGAGTAGTTAAAAAGTGGCTCAAGATAACATCTGTACCAGTTTATTCATTCATTTGTTAGTTTGTTTTAAGCATAAAGGCTTGGGGGTATGGAATGGTATAGTGTAGTCCAATCTTGTCAGAGCTTGGAAGCTAAGCAGGACCCACTAAAAGGAGTCTGAATGATTCAGGTGAAGGAGGTGGTGATGGGAGCACCATATCTATTGCCCCAGCTGCTTGGGTCAATTGGGTTGGGAACCAGCCCTGCTTTTACCAAATGACAGAGATCCATGATTTTTGCCGTGTCTGCTTGTGCTCTATGGAAGGATGATTGTCACTAAGCCTGTATAAACAGTTTTTAAAAAATTAAGGAGCAGATTACTTTTACAGTATGCATTTATTGAAATACATCTGGAGTAGGAAACGGGCTAGAGAAGCAGTTGGGCCTTTGGATGATCAAGAAATAAAAAGCCCTCCTTTTATTTTTGTTGTCCCTCAGGAGTAACTGCTTGGCCACTGTGTGTAACAGAATGCTGGACTAGGTGGACCATTTACATGATCCAGCAGGCTTTGCTTATGTTCTTAAAATGCACATTGCACAGCCATGGATTGATTCCAGGAAATGCCAGAACTCCTTGTATCACCACAAATTAATTGTTGAGCAATTGTGTGTGTGTTAAGTGCCGTCAAGTCGCTTCCGACTCATGCCGACCCTATGAATGAAAGTCCTCCAAAATGTCCTATCTTTGCCAGCCTTGCTCAGATCCTGCAAATTGAAGGCTGTGGCTTCCTTTACTGAGTCAATCCATCTCTTGTTGGGTCTTCCTCTTTTCCTGCTGCACTCAACTTTTCCTAGCATGACTGTCTTGCTTGTCATCTCAGGACGTGACCAAAATACGACAGCCTCAGTTTAGTCATTTTAGCTTCTAGGGTCAGTTCAGGCTTAATTTGATCTATAACCCACTGATTTGTTTTTTTGGCAGTCCACAGAATCAGTAACACTCTCCTCCAACACCACATTTCAAAGGAATCTATTTTCTTCCTATCAGCTTTCTTCACTGTCCAGCTTTCACACCCATACATAGTAATAGGGAATACGATGGCATGAATTAATCTAGTCTTGGTGGCCAGTGACACATCCTTACATTTCAAAATATTTTCTAGCTTCTTCATGGCTGCCCTTCCCAGTCTCAGTCTCCTTCTGATTTCTTGGCTGCAGTCTCCCTTTTGGTTGTTGGTGGAGTCAAGGAATAGAAAGTCTTGAACAATTTCAATTTCCTCATTGTCAACCTTAAAATTGTGTAATTCTCCTGTAGTCATTACTTTTGTTTTCTTGATGTTCAGCTGTAGTCCTGCTTTGGCACTTTCTCTTTTAACTTTTAGCAGTAGTCGTTTCAAATCTTCACTATTTTCTGCCAATAATGTAGTGTCATCAGCATATCTCAAATTATGTTTCTCCCTCCAATTTTCACTCCATCTTAATCTAAATCTAATCCAGCTTTCCTAATTATATGTTCTGCATATAGATTGAAGAGATAGGGAGATAAAATACATCCTTGTGTGACACCTTTGCCAATTGGAAACCATTCTGTTTCTTCATATTCTGTTCTAACTGTGGCCTCTTGTCCAGAGTACAGGTTGCGCATCAAAACAATCAGATGTAGCGGCACACCCATTTCCTTTAAAACCAGCCATAGCTTTTCATGATCCACACAGTCAAAAGCTTTGCTGTAATCTATGAAACACAAGCTGATTTTCTTCTGAAATTCTCTCGTATGCTCCAGTAACCAGCGTATATTTGCAATATGATCTCTAGTGCCTCTTCCTTTTCTGAAACCAGCTTGAACATCAGGCATTTCTCGTTCCATATATGGTAACAGCCTTTGCTGTAAGATTTTGAGCATCACTTTACTTGCATGAGAAATTAAAGCAATGGTCCGATAGTTGCTGCAATCTTTGATGTCTCCTTTCTTGGGAATTGGAATGTAAATGGTTCGTTTCCAGTCTGTGGGCCATTGTTTTGTTTTCCATATCTGTTGGCATATTCTTGTCAAGATTTTGATGGACTCCATTTCTGTGGCTTGGAATAGCTCTATTGATATCCCATCTGCTCCTGGTGATTTGTTTCTCCCGATTGCTCTCAATGCAGCTTTCACTTCACTTTCTAAAACTGTAGGTTCTTCTTCAAAAGATTCTTCTTGGAAAGAATCTTTTATCCTTTCATCTCTTCTGTATAGTTCTTCAGTGTATTGTTCCTACATTTTCTTTATTTTGTCCTGTTCAGTTAATGTATTTCCATGCTGATCTTTCAGCATGCCTAACCATGCTTTAAATTTCCCTTTGATTTCTTGGATCTTGTGGAACAGATCTCTTGTTCTTCCTTTTTTGTTGTTCTCTATTTCTTTACACTGGTTATTATAATAGGTCTCTTTGTCTCTACGTGCGAGTCGCTGGAACGTTGCACTTAGATTTTTAATTCTATTTCTGTCACCTTCTACTTTTGCTTCTCGTCTATCTCTGGCAATTTTAAGAGTTTCCTCAGACATCCATCGAGGTTTTTCTTTTCTTTTGGCTAAAGGAATAGTCTTTGCACATTCTTCCTTGATAATATCTCTAGTTTCCACCCATAGTTCTTCAGGTTTACATTCATTTGAACTCAGTAATGCAAATCTGTTCCTTACATGGTCCGGAATATTGCTTAGATTGTATTTTGGTGCTATGAATGTTTTGGAGTTTTTCTTAAGCTTTATCTTGATTTTCGATATTAACAATTCATGATCTGTACCGCAGTCGGCTCCTGGTCTTGTTTTGGCCGAGAGAATAGAGCTTCTCCATCTTCTGCTTCCAATTATATAATCTATTTGATTTCTATACTGTCCGTCTGGTGATGTCCATGGATACAATCATCTGTTTGGTTGCCTGAAACATGTGTTTGCAATGTACAGATTGTTGTCTTCACAGGCATTTTCCTGCTTCATTCCGTGCTCCTAGCCCAAATTTGCCAACAACATTTGATTCTGCTTTGTTTCCTACTTTTGCATTCCAATCACCTATGATTATCAGGATATCTTGTTTAGGTGTGTGATCAATTTCTTCCTGAACACTGGCATAAAAACTTTCAATTTCTTCCTCATCTGCATCTGTAGTTGGGGCATAAACTTGAATGATGCTTATGTTGATAGGCTTTCCCTAAAGTCTGATTGATACTATTCAGTCAGACTTTGCATTATAGCTCCTGACTGCCTTTGCTACCTCTTGCCTCACTATTAAAGCAACTCCGTTTCTTCTCTTTTTGTCATTCCCTGAATAAAACACTTTGTAATTTTCTGATTGAAAATGTCCTAATCTGGTCCACTTTAATTCACTTACTCCCAGGACTGAGATGTCCATACGTTCCATTTCTTGTTTAACAATTTCAAGCTTACCCTGATTCATGCTTCTCACATTCCATGTTCCTATTATATGCATCGAACAGCTTCGGACTTTCCTTTTGCATCTATTCATGTCAACCAATGAACGTCCTTTCAGCTTTAGTCCAATCGCATCATTAAGAACAACGCTACTTGTACTTGTCCTCTGCTCTACCCCAGTAGCAGATTGAGTGCCATCCGACCTGGGGGTCCCATCTTCCAGCACTATATCTTTTTTCATTTTGGATTGTCTCATCATACGGTTTTCAAGGTAAAGGTTGGTCAGAAGTGGTTTACCAGTGCCTTCTTCTGTGCAGTACTAACCAGGGTTAGCCGTAGTGGCACTGCCGTTGTCTACGAAAGATCTTCCGCCAGTGTCACCTTCCACTACTGCTGCTGCCCAGTAGCTAACCTTCAGGGATTCCTCTGCCCCCATCCCCATTGGACTGCCTGTTCTCTTCTGCGGATGTGGCCATTGATCCCTTAAGGGGGTGGATGGATCTTCTTCTGGTGTCTCAGCTGTGACCATTCTGTCTTGAGTGACTCTGCTAGGAATTTAGTCTCTTGATAGAGTCTAGATGCCTTACGGTATTGCTCTCAGCTTCCCTGACACACACAAACCCCCTCACCACGTTAAGGTGTGCATCCAGAAGGGAGTTGAGCAATTACAGCAGATAAATGTCTGATTTTGAATTTTTTTTTTTAAAAAAATTAAAGCTTGTAGGGAATTTGAAATTAAAAGAATTTCTCCATCTTTCTCTCTCTCCCAACTTTTTTTCTTCCCACCTTCTAAACCTGCAAGCAAGAGCTGGTTAATATATGAGAGCATATAGACACATCTTTCCATGTCTGAGACCAGACCCACATGAAAATTGTGTGGCGAGAGTTTACAGCCTACAATTAGAAAGTCTTATTCAGTCATTAGCGGTGTTTCCCCCCCCCCCCCATATAATTCTCTCACCCTCATAAGAATTATTTGACAGTCATCTCTGAACATAGCCCTCTCAAATAATTCCTATGAGGGTGAGAGAATTATATGTGGGGGGGAACACTGCTAATGACTGAATAAAACTTTCTAATTGTAGGCTGTAAACTCTCGCCACACAGTTCTCTGTTGTTCTAAAATGCTCCTGTTCACAAGCATTTCATTATACAGGGGAGAATGAGAAGTAATATAATGACATGCCCTAATGATCAGGACTGGAGAGTAGCAGGTGAACAAGCAAGATTGCTGTCTGAAGGCAGAGGCTTATAAATTAATAAACTGGAAAAAATCATTTTCTATGTGAATAACTTTTGATCAAAAAAAGAAGGGATCAAGCGCAAGTTGGTAAAAAAAAAACCACATCAGTCACACACACAAATATACACATGTCACTGGTCACAAGATGCCAGAATTGTTTGAATCATGTTTATCTTGAACAGCAATAGATCCGTATAGTCCTAGCCAACATGAATTTCTATGTAAATGTCAATGGATACAGGGCAATTCAAAATGGATTTTTGCAAGGGTGAGCTTACACCAGTGGTAGGCTAGCTGACTGGTTGCTGTTGAGAACACTATAAAAAGTCTTGCAAAGGGATAGATATTTCTTATACTAATAGTTTAAAGAATAAGGCTTAGATCGTATCCTGTCCTTCTATTTGCACAGCAGCCTTCTCCATTGAAGAGGCAGCCCTTGTTTCTGGAGCACATTCTGCCAATGCTAGCAGCTTCTACTAACACAAGCCAATGTCTTTGGGATGAAAAGCTCTAGTGGCAGGGGAATGCATTCCCTAGGGCAGAGCCTTTTCTGCAATAGACCAAGAGGAGTGGAAGCAAGGGACAGGATTCAAGAAAAGACCGTTAAACCAGATCAAAGGTTCCAAGAAGTGGCTTTCTAGAAACTCACAAGCAGGTGTGAAGGCAATAGCCATTCTGGAATTCAGAGGTAGGACAACTTTGAATATGAAGGTTCTAGTTAGATCTCATGGCTAAATATCCTTGATAGAAACTGTCAAAGGTCTAGTGGGGACCACTCCTTGGCCACCAGGAGTTGAACTTAAGAGGACACAGGCACAAAAGGTGCAGGGCATAAAGCATGGAGCCATATGCCCTGAGTCTCCTGGTTCATTTACTAGGTTTGCCAGGTCCCTCTTCTCAACCGGTGGGAGATTTTGGGGGTGGAGCCTGAAGAGGGCGGGGTTTGGGGAGGGGAGGGACTTCAATGCCATAGAGTTCAATTGCCAAAGCGGCCATTTTTCTCCAGGTGATCTGTTCTCTATCGGCTGGAGATCAGTTGAATTAGCAGGAAATTTCCTGCTACTACCTGGCAGTTGGCAACCCTATTCATTTACAGCCTGCTATTTGTTAAAACCCAACCAAGAAATTATTACGCTACTATTAGGATATGTACAAAACAAAAGTGATCTCAACTGATTTCTTAAAAAAACAATCACTGTAGCTGCTGCTTGCCTTGAAGCTATACACTAACTCTGTACATACAGCCCCCTCCGTGCATTGACTGAAAGCATGGAGAGAGGGGGGGATTATTACACTTGCCTTGCACACTGCTTTGTCATCATTGCTGGCTCATGAACACAGCACCTGTACACAGAGACAGGGTCCATGTATATAATGCCTCCCCATGATCAGCAACATTTGGAAAGCACCAACCCTGATCACAGGGAGAGTGTGTGTGCATGCACACTGCCACCATGCATAGCCAGCTTGCTCAGAAACTGGTGAGCATGCAAGAGTGGGCCAGTGTGCTCGTGTGCAATCTCCCTCTTGGCATGTTCAGTCAACATGCGGAAGGAGTCCTGTGTACAGGTCTTATGTGATCTGGATTGCTTATACACTAAACCCATGGGTGGAACATAATGTGCGTTGAGAATTTTGAACAGAAAAATGGCTAGAGGGGAGAGGGTGACACTGACTGTTTGTCTCCCCACCAGCCCTCTTCTCTTTATTATGGTCTTCCAGGGCTGTTTTTCGTTACAAAGAAGTCAAGAATTGCACCTCCAGTGTAATGTCTAGTTTGTTTCGATGTGAGTAATCCATTCCAGGTTACAATCCAGGGTCAACTTGTTTGGATGTAAGGATATTACAAATGTGCTGGCAAGGGATCCTGAAGGTTTTTGCCTTCCTCTACACATAAAGCAGAAATGACTGGGGGAGTGGGGGAAGGTAGTTGTAATTTTCCTGTGTTGTGCAGAGGCTTAGACTAGATGACCCTCAAGGTCCCTGCCAACTCTATGTGTCTATGTTTCTGTTTGTACATTGTTTTCATGGTGGCAGAGAGAAAACATGGGTGAGGGGGTAGACCCATAGTCTTTGAACAATATACATCTGCTTGACACTGAAACAGGCTATGTTGGAATCTCCTTTGCTTCTGTTATTCTATGTCCAACAAATACGCTCCTCTGAAATATGAGTTGGATCAAACCAATGTTTATGTTGGTGAAATAGGGATGGGGTGTGCATTTGGATTTTCCTGAGCCAAATATACCCAACAATTGATGTTATGGGTCAGCTTGTGTGTGTGTAAAGTGCTGACAAATCACAGCCGACTTACGGTGACCTCATGTGGTTTTCAAGGCAAGAGACTAACAGAGTGGTTTGCCATTGCCTTCCTCTGCACAGCAACCCTGGTATTCCTTGGTGGTCTCCCATCCAAAAACTAACCAGGGCTGATCCTGCTTAGCTTCCTAGATCTGACAAGATCGGGCTTGCCTAGGCCATCCAGATCACAGCTTTGAGTGAGCCTGGGGATATCTAAAATGATACCTAACACTTGGGAGATTCCAGGAGTAAGAAACAGTTATTTCATGGAAGGGAAGGAAGCTTGGTCCCACGATCAACAGCAAAAAGACTATGATGGTGATCATGGGACCTGCATGAACAGACCTGTGTGGGACGGAACTCTAATAAGAAGCAAAACTGAGAAAGAAATTTGGCTGGATCCAACCCTCTGAAGTTTTAAGATCAAGGATTTTTTTTGTCTAATGATCTCTTAAATTGGTTCTTGTAGGTTATCCGGGCTGTGTAACCGTGGTCTTGGAATTTTCTTTCCTGACGTTTCGCCAGCAACTGTGGCAGGCATCTTCAGAGTAGTAACACTGAAGGACAGTGTCTCTCAGTGTCAAGGGTGTAGGAAGACTCTTCCTACACCCTTGACACTGAGAGACACTGTCCTTCAGTGTTACTACTCTGAAGATGCCTGCCACAGTTGCTGGCGAAACGTCAGGAAAGAAAATTCCAAGACCACGGTTACACAGCCCGGATAACCTACAAGAACCAATGAACTCTGACCGTGAAAGCCTTCGACAAGATCTCTTAAATTCTTCAGAAGGCATTAATAACTGGGTGCAGTAGGCTAAAAATGCAGTAGATAGATGTTTTCTAATTAAGCAATATGAATCAAATTAATGAGGCTCAATGAAGCTTTTGCCAAGCCATGACTATGAAGAAAAATAAAATCCCCAACCCATCAGTTTGGCTGCAAGTTCATGGTACTCAGTGAAGGCATTCAGTTATTCATTAATAACTGCAAGTTAACTAACCCAGCCCTCAATGATTACCACCTCTGGTGCTTTGCCTAATGTCTCCAATAACCTTCTAATTTTGCGCAGGCTACAATGGTGTCTAGCATGATTGGGATGGGACCACAGGGAATGGGAAAAGGCGAGCTGCTTGAGTGACTTGAATGAAATTGATTGCCTTCATTTCAATTTTATTCCCAGTGCTAGTTGTGCTTGGTTTCTTCCAAGGCACAATTTAATGAGATTTGTGACATGGCTGTGATGGCTAACGAATTTAGGGTGGGAAGTTTTCATTTGCTCTGGACCCCTTTAAATTAAACTGGAGAGTTTTACTTCCAAGAAGATTAATGAGAAAGAGGGGGGGGGGGAGGCTGGAAAGAGCCCAAATCAAGACAAGTTAGTTATTGTGCTTCATTTCATTTGTTTATTTGTACATCTTACACAGAGAATAAGGCAGACACTGATGGGTGAAGGGTACAGGGAATGAAAAGCAAAGGCTGCATAGAATTATTCTTTTTAAAAAAATCTCCCACTGTGGCCTCCAGCAGAGATTTCTGGTTCCTGTTCTCTTCTTCCTGTCTGTCAGACAAGTAAGTTTTTTAACCGCCCACTCCTCCAAGTAACTACATACTCATATACTACCAATTATATTATCATAAATGTAATGCAAGGACACCAATAACCTGCTATTATTTATGACAGCTGAAGATCAGTAACTGAAATTCTGAAGTGATAAGAAAAATAAGAAAATAATGGCTAGATGCATCAGTCCAGAGTCATCATCAGGGTTCTAAAATGGTTGAGGGTAAGTAATATCTATGTAATAGCATACATTCCAGCAGTTCTAATTTATGGGACAATCAGTCTGTCCCTGGTAAATAGTTTTGCCTTGCCCTTTGGGGCCTTTTAGGGGTCCCTTGTTTTTTTTTTTAAAAAATTAATATCATTAATATATGCTCATTATTTACCACCAGAGCTGGCTGTTTTGATGATAAATGTTGCTTAATATACTAGAGTTCCTGTGATTTAAAAGAGGTATATCCAGATTCATCACAAGAATCCTGTACAGTCCTATACAGTACAATCCTACTTGCATAGTGAAGGGTGAACTTGTAAGAACACTTTCTTAGGACTAACCCCCACTGAATAAAATGGGACTTCCTTCTGAGTAGACCTGCTTAGGATTGCTCTCTTGGCAAACCATCCTTCTGCATAAGCCAGTGCAGGACAGTTGGGTGTAAAGTAAATAAACAAATATGGAGGGCCAATGGAGAAGAAGGGGGTGATCAGGCAGTCATTTTGTTTCTGATCAGGACTGTCATCAGAGTGGGACCCCAGCAAGAGCCCCGAGCAAGAGACATGCTTTGGAGACTCCCCTTCACGTGATTTCTCAGATCTTGCAATGTCTGAGACTGAAGGAGAAACTCCACATTGGATGTTAAAGTGAAGAAATTAAGGCCAGGCTACAGGTAATCCAAAAGCTGACTCACAGGGAATAGCCAGATTCCTCTGGGAGCTCAGACAGTCCCCTGACAATGGCTCTGTTCTTTGGCTTCCTGACACTCATCAAAATTCTGGTTGTGCTTAATTCCTGAACAAGCAACGTATGACACTTTCCGCTCTGCTCTCCCTCCCCTCCTGATCCCAGCCTCCTTACTCCTCGAACTTATCCCTCCTCTTCTCGAAGTGCCACTCAGAGAGAAACTTTATTCCTCACCCTTCCACCTCCCTCCCTTTCCCCTCCTCTTTTTCTCTGTGATGCTGTATGATCATAACAATTTTGAGGGCAGGGTCCAAGTTTGGACTAGCCTAAGGGAGGACATATCTAGCATAACTAGGATGGCTTCCACTAGTATTCATCTGATTTGCTTCTGTGGCTTTTTCCCCAAATGTTTATGTGGTTCTGTAGGCCATCTAGTTGCTTGAAACTCAGTAATCCCCAAAAATTCAGTATTTTAGACTGTAATTCAATCTACCTATAGAACCAGCATGGTGGAGTGGTTTAGAGTTGTGGATTCTAATCTGGAGAACCAGGCTCGATTTCCCACTCCTCCACCTGAAGCCTGCTGGATGATCTTGGGCCAGTCACAGTTCTCTCAGAACTCTCTCAGCCCACTTGGAGGCAAGCAATGGCTAACGTCCTCTGAATGGCTCTTCTCTTGAAAACCCTATGGGGTTGACATAAATCAGCTGTGACTTGGCGGCACTTTTCACAGCACTTTCTCCCTATCAGAGGTATTGCCCAGGTTTGCACCTGTTCAAGTACAGACCAAAGGTCCCTTGTCCTGGGAATTTGCAGGGGCATGTGGGAAGCACGTGTACCCCCTAGCTTTCACGTGTACCCCCTAGCTTTCTGGGTAACAAGAAAGCCCCTATTTTTGTATTTGAAATTTTGGAGGTTATAGGATACCATGGGTTAATTATAATGCCTTGCTTAGACTTTTGATACTTGGAATCAATCTTATATACAGCAAGCAAATTCCCTTCCTTTGGTCCACTGTATGATTCTGTTTTCAATAAATATTAGTTTGTATTTATCTTATCTGGATTCCCTGTCTATTCCTTTACGACTTCCAAATCTGCACTAGCACTTTGCCACCTAATCAAAGATCCTTATTGCTGGTTTATGAGTCATTGCCCTAATTGGTGTTTGGGTCAGGGGAAGCATGTAAGAGTACTCCTCCCTGAGATATTTTGCGTCAGCCAGCATTACAATCTGAGTCATCAGCTGTAATTGTGAGAGGCTATGGAGAAGTCATTCTCTATACTGAGACCAATTTCTGAACCTGGGCTCCAATTCGGGAAGGGTCATGGCTCAGTGGTAGAGCATCTGCTTGGCATGCAGAAGGTTCCAGGTTCAATCCCCGGCAACTCCAGTTAAAGGGACAAGGCAAGTAGGTGATGTGAAAGATCTCTGCCTGAGACCCTGGAGAGCCGCTGCTGCTCTGAGTAGACAATACTGACTTTGATGGACCAACGGTCTGATTCAGTATAAGGCAGCTTCATGTGTTCATGTGTTCAGTAGGACTATCTTCACATGGAAAAGTGTCTAGAGTACATGTGTCTCCAGCAATACATAGTAGCACCACCAAAATATATTGTACAAGATAAGCATGTTTTAATAATTACCCAATTTTCATTATTGTGGCTGCAAAGAATTACAACTGCTTCTGATCTTTTCCCCCCCTTTTCGGTATGGATTGGGCGCGGTGAGCAGAACAAAGATGTTTTCCCTGACCACCTGAAGTGACTTTCAAATCCATTGATTCTAGCTTCTCTAGCATTTATTGCATAAGTAAACCTCCTGTTATCATTTTAAATTATACCTATTTGAACATGAGAACAGCGCAGTCAGAAGTCACCCTAGATCAGGGGAGAGTGTTTTGTTTCTGTTTTAATTTTTCTACTTTCAAAATTTGATGTATCTGAACTCCATGAAAGCTTGGTGGTGGAGAGTGCCGTCAAGTCACAGCCGCCTTGTGACCCTGTAGGGTTTTCAAGGCAAGAGGCGTTCAGAGGTGGTTTGCCATTGCCTGCCCCTGTGAAAAAACCTTGGTGGTCTCCCATCCAAATACTAACCAGGGCCGACCCTGCTTGTGCCACAATAAATCTGCCACAAGATTTCTTTTTTGGTTTTGCCACAGAAGACTAATCTGGCTAGTTCACTAAGACTCTGTCATATCCGATAACGTAAGCTTTGCCTCATGAAAACTTATAAAGTGGGGAATTGAGTTGGTCTTTAATGTGCTACTGGACTCAAATGTTGTTCTACTACCACAGACGAGCACCACTGCCTACCTGACGCTAGAACTCTATGTGCCAGTTTTCTGGAAGGAAAGAAGAGAAAGGAGGCTTATATATTGTTCTCTTCAATTGATATGAGTGGACATTTTTAAATTAAAAAGTAAGTGTGTCAATGCAAGTCTCCTGTAGGTGGTAATTAGGGCTGTCAATTCGGTTCGGCCCAAACTGAAAATCAACCGAATTTCCCCTGATTCGGTGCTTTTCTGTTCGGACGGATCCGAACTCAAAACTGGCGGGCACCCGGGGGGGCCGAATTCAGTGAGTTCGGGAGTTCGCGAATAAATTCGGCAAATTCGGCCGTCAGTAAGCAGCATAACCGTCAGTAAGCAGCATTCTCCTCCCCCGGCCAATCGGTGGGCAAGCTGGGTCTTCTTCTGGCCAATCAGTCAGGATTGAGTACTGGAGGAATCAGCTGATGTGTGGCCCGGCCAGGGAGAGAGAGAGAGCGAGCGAAATCCTCGTGTGTGTGGGGGGGGTGCTTGTGCACATTCGCTCCTTTCTGTGGCTGCAGGGGGTGCATATTTTGGGGTACAGACACAAAACTTTCACTGGAACTTCAGATGAACCTTCTTAAGGTACCCCCCAAGTTTTGTAAACATTGGGTCAGGGGGTCCTGAGATATGGGCTCCCCCCTTTTTCTTTCCATGGATGCAGGGGGCGCATTTTTGGGGGTACAGATCCCAAACTTTGAGCGGAGTTTCAGACCAGTGTTCTTAAGATACCTCCCAAGTTTTGTGAACATTGGGTCAGGGGGTCTCGAGATATGGGCTCTCCCCCTTTTCCCTCCCCCCTTTTTCCATTTATGTGGCTGCAGGGGGCGCTTTTTGGGGGATATAGCCCCCAAACCTTTAGCATAGCTTCAGTGAATTATTCTTAAGATACTACCCAAGTTTTGTAAAGATGAGTTCAGTGGGGGCAGAAATATCGCCTCCCCCTTTTCTCTTTCCATGGCTGCAGGGGGCGCATTTTTGGGGGTGCAGATCCCAAACTTTGAGCGGAGTTTCAGACCAGTGTTCTTAAGATACCCCCCAAGTTTTGTGAACATTGGGTCAGGGGGTCCCGAGATATGGGCTTTCCCCTTTACCCTTTACCCTTTCCCCTTTTCCCTATTGGGATGAATGGAGCAGCCGATCCTGTGAGCATCTCCTCTCCAGAGCAAAACGTTCCGTGCCTAATTGGAATCATCTTGGACTACAGCCCCTCTTGATGGAACAGAAGACAGCCACAGTAAGACCCCTTTGGGGGCTTTAATCTATAATTTTTCTCCTGTGTATGTGTGTGTGTGGGGGAAAAAGCAGAGTCTG
Organism: Euleptes europaea; assembly: GCF_029931775.1. Classification (NCBI taxonomy): domain Eukaryota; kingdom Metazoa; phylum Chordata; class Lepidosauria; order Squamata; family Sphaerodactylidae; genus Euleptes; species Euleptes europaea. The sequence goes on from NC_079316.1 coordinate 37,939,767, forward strand.
GGAGTGTGTGTGGGGAGGGAGCAGTTTCTGTGGGTGGGGGTGAAGCCAAAGGGGGCTTTCATCGGTTCTGCCTGGGGTGTGTGTTCCCCCTCGAGTCTCTCGCTCCCTGGTTTGAGGGGGGAAGTTTCAGTTGTGTGTTGCAAAGGTGTTGTTTAACAAGGTTGTGTTTGCAGTTGTTTTGCTAATTTCTCCGCTGTTGTCGGGGCTGGGAGCTTTGTGCGTGGGCGGCAAGCTCTGCTGAGAGATGCACATTAAGGGTGGGGGGGACCCCTTTCAGGGCCCATATCTCAGCCCCCCCTGACCCAATCTTTACAAAACTTGGGGAGTCTTTCAATAAACGTCCTTTGAAGCTCTGCCAAAAGTTTGGGACCTCTAAGCCCAAAAATGCCCCCCCAGAGCCGCGGAAAGGCGCAGTTGTGTTTTTAATGGCTTTATTCGGCTGAACTTGTTTCCGAACTTTGAATTCCCGCCGAATTGAACGGATCCGAAGTGGGGGAGTTCGGACTTCGGCACGTACCGAACCCACAAGGGCCAAATTCGGCCGAATCCGAACTGTACCGAATTTTTTGTTGTTGACAGCCCTAGTGGTAATGGGACTGATAAGGGCCAATAAACTGAAGCTTAATCCAGACAAAGCTGAGGTGCTGCTGGTCAATTATAAAGTTCCTCAAGAAGTGAGGAGTCAGCCTGTCCTAGAGGCAGTTGCACTCCCCTTGAAGGAACAGGTTTGTAGTTTGGGAGTACTGCTGGATCCTGGCCTACAGCTGGATCTGTAGTGGGGTCCAGTTCCTTGTTTACTATGGCACTTTGTGCATACACTGGTAATGCTATATCTACTTTTGAAGAAAAATGGTATATCAGGCAACAATATTATCTTCCTAAAAGCATACACCATATCTGGAATTATTTAAAACTGTGACCCAGAATCATTAACTTAATTATCGTTTAGGCTTTCTGAGAGGGGGATGATGCTTTGTCTTTCCAAACCTCTTTAGCTCTGCACCCTTATGAAACTTGCTTTATGTTCCCATCATATTGTGTCTACCAAGCTGTTAGAATTGCTATAGGAAAAGCTGCTGCATTCCATTAAAGCTGTGAGCAGGATGTACAGGAAATGTCACAAAAAGGTCTGTTCCCATGTGATCCCTCTCAGCAGCCCTCCAGTGACTTCATATTGTTTGGATATGTTTCAAAGAAACACTGAGTGGTGCATGAAGCTGTGCAAAAGTAGAGGAAATTATTAGTGTCTGTTTTCTGTCTTCACTTTCACAGATCAGGATTCTCTCTGATAGCCTGTGGGAGGCATGGCTATGGAAGAAGGGTGAGAGAGAGCCCTTCTCCCATTTGGCATAATCTGAAATAGTTCCAGCCAAGATGCGTATTCTCTACACTTACCAGTATACAATCTAGCTGAAGTCAGCAAAACTGCACAAAAATGTTTGTATGATTGGATCCTCAGAGTAATTTTGTTCTTTATAGGTACATTCCAGATCAAATCAGAATATCTAAACCAAAATTTCAAGCACATCTGAATGAATCCTCAACAAAAACTGAAGGTGAGAATGTATGTGTTCTTGATGAATTTAGAGGCTGAACCTTCTTCTATGGTTATCCTTTCTCACATGTTATCTAGACTAGAATGAGGGATCTGACTACCGCCATCAACTATAGTCTGACAGAAGAAGAAGAGTTGGTTTTTATATCAAACCGGCTTACAATCGCCTTCCTTTCTCCTCCCCACAACAGACACTTTATGAGGTAGGTGGGGCTGAGAAAGTTCTGAGAGAACGGTGACTGGCCCAAGGTCACCCAGCTGGTTTCATGTGCAGGAGTGGGGAAACCAACCTGGTTCACCAGATTAGAGCCCACCGCTCTTAACTACTACACCACGCTTGTTCCCAGAATCAATTCCTGAAGTATACTCTACTGATTTGATTTATAAAGCAGTTTTGATTTATAAAGCAGTTATAAAGCGGTTTTCCTAGGTGTTCAAATCCCTTTGCATGCATTATTTCAATAATGTTAAAAAAAACTGTAAACTTATACCTCCCATACTGCTTATCTGGCGCTAAGGGCCAAACTAAATGTTACTGTTTTCAAAGTCTTCTGTCCAGGTCCCCTGGACCCAGCGGATGTCCCCTGCAGCCACACAGCATTTGTGAGGAACAGCATCTTTAAAAAAGAAGAACCCAAACCGTCTTGAAACAGTACCTGTTTTAGAAGCTGTTCCCCATGGCTGCTATGGGGAATAGCTTCTAAAAACATTTAGTTTGGCCCTACGGATGAGAGCGAGTGGTTTACCTATATAGCTCCTTGATGAGTTCATGCAATCTGAGACTTGACCTAGGCACCTATCAACTCACAGTGCTTTCTCTCAAGCACTATTCCACAGCAGTTCATTAATCTTCTCAACTGAGGCAGGCGTGCTCATCTGGGATTTTGCTTTTTCTAGCAAATATTCCTTTCAAGTAGAGCTATATTGCTGGAAATATGTTGATAGTCTGATATGTTCTTGCTGTAGAAGATTTAATTTTCTGAGCATTTATTCTATTATACCCTTCATTTGCATTTGATGCCAAGTCCTTTGAACAAGCTATTTCATGGTTTACATTTAACAATTTCTTTCATTTTTAGCAAGGGCAGAGGGATGGCTTTCATGTTGAATGAAACATATCACATAATCCATGTTGGCTTTATCTTTACTCTAGCTCCACAAGGTCATTTCAGGTTGTGAAATAGACACTAATAGAAAGGGTTAACTTCTCCTTTAGTCCTACTGTGAATCAGGGTCATGCAGCTGCTATTTGCAAGGAGAAATTGCTTGGAAGTTGTAGGCATTGATCTCCCAATATTTCATCTATTTTGACATATGACAGAAAGATGTGCTTGTAAGACACTGCTGGATCAGGGGCCAAACCTACCCCACTCTCCCTAATGATTTCACTTTAGAAATAAGCTTCTAAACAAGTCAGTCACTATTCTTAATTAAGAACACAAAACCTAAATGTTTCATTTTTTGGAAATCCCTTAATTTGGATACGTTGCTAGCAAACTGACGAAATAATTTAGATATTGATATATCATGTCATGTGATTGTGGAAATTCAGTCCTAGCAGGCTACATGAGAACAAGGGAACTGATCAGAGTGAAAGGTGAGAGAAGAAATCTAAACTGAAAATAGTTTAGTACCAACTAGGGGTGGGCATCCTGAAATCCCCAAACCAAAAATATACAAGAAAATAGCTGTTTTGGCATTGATAACATCATTTCCAGATTTGTAAACACAAATCCCAAATCCTTAGGCATTACAACCCACCTCTCCCAAAAAAATTCATGTTGTTTTTCATGTGTGGGTTCTTACTGGTGTCAGCAGTACCAAGCGTTTTTGTTTTTCATTGGTTCTCCTGATTCTTGGGCAACCACATTTCTCCCTTCCAATTCGATCCTTGCAAGAGATCAGGAGCACTCCCAACCAAAACATAGGAGACAAATCACAGATAAGGATTTTAAAGATATTCAGCTGCTGCTCTGAGCTGGATGATATTTTTAGAGAAATGAAAGACCCCACCCATCAGGAACTTCTTAAGTAGTGGAAGTACTTAAGGTACCCTTACAGTGGACACCAAGTGTGAAGACATGTGTTTCATTGCCATTGGATGATTCATTTATCACATGCAATCACACATAACTGTGGTCTATCTTTTTTTTTTTAATGTGAACTATTTTCAAAGATTGCAGGGATGAGCAGGAAAGGATATGGACCACAACAAAGAAGGATGGCAAATGCAGAATTTTCAGCAGAAAGGTTAAAAAATGTTATTAGTCAGTCACTGTAAGATTATGTGAAGAAAGCAGAAGCAGACAGGATTTTTTAATGCTGATGATTGGCACTCCCCTGCTGGGCCACCACCATTTTGCTCCCAAAGGAAATAGTGGAGAGAAGTGCACTAAGGGGCACCTACTTTGGTTGTCTGTCAAAGTGAACCCTTTTGTTCATTCTGCTTGAAATTTAGGGGGTCTTTAGATTACAGGGAGGACTATGGTCTACGCAAATTTGATGCCATTAGCTTTAAAAACAGCTGCACCAGACCCTCATATTGGTCCCCCCCCTGAAAATAGTGGTCCCCAAATTCCAGAACCCGAAAAACAGCAGCCATGGATTTGAATCCCAACCCTAAACTGTCCTACTTGAAAATCAGGAATAAATGGAAAAAGTGTCCTCCCCAAATCCTGGATCTGGATGTGAAATTACAGCATTTTTTCCCTCTGAGCATACCCCTTGTCCCAAGTATTGTACTCTTTTCTAAGGCACAGCCACTTTACCATATCGGTTTTATTTTAGCCACAAAGCAAAGGGTTGGATCCAGTGATGGGAGAGTGGCTAGGAAAATGTACTTAGTGCCGTTCTGTTTGCACAAGCCAAAGTGCCACAGCTGCAGCCATATTGAGCACTTCAATATAAATTTTTAATGACATAACAATGTGCGTATGAAGCAACAGAATGTACAACCGATGGTTTCATTTAATTTGGTCTTCAAATTGCATCACAAGTGCTTGTGCTATAGCTTATGCATGTGAAAAAGACAGTGGGAGTAAAATTGCTTTCATTTAGTGCATGCTGAAGGCAAGGAGTAATTTTAGCACTTCAGGTTGTGCAAGGAGTGTTGCACAATAAAGGGTTTGGATTGGATCCCATGGACGATGTCTACAGACATCGTCCATGGGATCCAATCCAAACCCTTTATTGTTTATCTGAGCTTTGGCCTGATTAGTAATCCTGCTCTTAGTACAGTAATTTCTCGTTCATTATATCTGTTGGCCACTGCCTGGATTGCTCCACATCCGCTTCTATCTGTCTCTATATTGTTTTTGAGATAAGTTTTTCTCCTCAGCTCTTTGATCAGTTTAATTACATTATATATATATATATATGTAACATTGGTTATATTTTGTAAACTTTCTTGGATATCATATTTAGTAGAACACAACGTAGAAATGCTTTAAACAAATGGTGATTTCTTTTTCTGAGGTAACTTTATCTTTTTAATTATGGGTATTCAGCTTTATACTGTAAGTAAACTTGAATTCCATCTAGATCAATATCACAGTAAGTCAACTTGTGTCAGACATAAATCAAGGCAAACTAGCATATACAATTTACAGCAAGTATAATCAAAACATGTCACTCTGGTTACATCCCTTGAATAATGGCTTGTAAACTTTTCCTGCAGCTACAAGATTAAATCCTTAGTGCCAATTTTTTAGGAAGTAGTGAAAGCAAAATTGTGAATCTTAATTGTTCTCCTGTGAAACTGGAAAAAAATCAGCATTAAGAATGTATTAGTGTTTTATCCTACTCTTCCTTTAAGGAGTGTCACTCCCTACTTTATTCACACCCAACCTTGTGAACTAGCTGAGACTGAGAGACGGTAACTGGCCCCAGATTACCCACTGAGATTTATGGTAGAGTGGAGATTTGAACCTGGGTTTCCCCACTTCTCTGAATTGACCATCTCCTAATTGGAAAAAAGTCTCAGTTTCCCCCACCCCTCAAGTCATAGCTTGACATCAAGGTAAGATGAAGTATTGAAAAGTATCATTGTTTTGTCGAAGGCTTTCACGGTCAGAGTTCATTGGTTCTTGTAGGTTATCCGGGCTGTGTAACCGTGGTCTTGGAATTTTCTTTCCTGACGTTTCGCCAGCAACTGTGGCAGGCATCTTCAGAGGAGTAACACTGAAGGACAGTGTCTCTCAGTGTCAAGGGTGTAGGAAGAGTAATATATAGTCAGAAAGGGGTTGGGTTTGAGCTGAGTATTGTCCTGCAAAAGTAATGTGCTAATCATTGTCCTGTAAGTATCAATACTTACAGGAAAATGATTAGCACATTACTTTTGCAGGACAATACTCAGCTCAAACCCAACCCCTTTCTGACTATATATTACTCTTCCTACACCCTTGACACTGAGAGACACTGTCCTTCAGTGTTACTCCCCTGAAGATGCCTGCCACAGTTGCTGGCGAAACGTCAGGAAAGAAAATTCCAAGACCACGGTTACACAGCCCGGATAACCTACAAGAACCAATATCATTGTTTTATTGCAGAACTAAAGTAAGGCGCAGGTTCTATATCAAAGCACCCCTGCAATAGCTCAGGTTGCCAACCACAGAACTGAACCTCTACTAGGCAACCTGATTGCCTGAAACATTAAACCCCCATCAAGTTCTCCATTGCATTTAAATAACAAGAGGCTATACCCTGCACTTCACAAATGAGCCATAGAACTAAGAAATTCATGAAAGGGATTAAAGAGAAAAATGTCCCCATCTTTTTATGAACCACTGTGGTGTGTTCTGTAGCTTTCTTCTACAGTCTGGTAAGCACTACAGCCATAACTTCCAGATGGACACTGTCACTGTGTAGAATTCAATATTTAGAGCAACACATCTATATCTTCTCATAATGCTGCTACAAGTGCACCCCTTTCTCTGGCCTCTGTAAATCATTCTTTCCTTCCTCTGGTTACACTATCTCAGTCTATGGGAAATACTTTCACTGTCAAGCTCCATTAGCTGAAACTTCACAGGACCTCTGAGTGATGAAAGGCCATTCCTGGAAACCATGAGTAGGTTAGTAATCAAGATGAAGAGGCCAGAATAGGGACTCCTGATCACATCCACTTGAATACTCAGAGAAGAGAGGGAGAACTCTGTGGTGCTTATGTGCAAAAACCAGTCAAAGAAAAACTGAGGATATTTCTAGTGCTATTTAAATCTCTGGTTGTCAAAAAGGTAAGTTTATTCACTTTCAGAAACAATCATTTATTTGGGGTATTATAATTGATGGCCTTTTATGTATGGCTGTTTCCCTCGCTGTCACCCCTCTAATGACTTCGGGTCTCTGTTTTGATTATGCATGCCGTTTCCAACTGACAGAGGTCGCCTTGCTCTCCCCCTGCATTTCCGCACATTTTGCCCATGTTTTCAAATTCGTGATAAAGCAGGTCCCTGAAAACAGGGGCAAAATGCGCAGAAAAGAGCGGGGAGAGTGAGGTAACCTCTGATGGTCAGAAACAGCATGCATAATCAAAACAACAATCCAAGGGGTGACCACAAGGGAAACAGACATGCATAAAAGACCAAAAAAGAGCCTTGTCATTTTTATATGGGATTTCTGTTCATACAACACTTATGATACATGCTAATGCAGTTCACTCCATCTTATAAAAGGGGAGCACCCCAATGCCGGCATCCATCCCACTCTTGGCAGCGCAAGTGGCATGGGCGCCAGCGCAAGCAGCATGGATGCTGGCACGGGCCCTGGCCCACCTCAGGACTTTTGCCCTCCCAGCTCAGGAATGGGCTGTTAGTGCTATGTCAAAGTTCTGAAGTCTTTATATTTTATGTGTAAAGATTCAATAATAGCAACACCCCCCACACAAAAAAAAAATGAATAATGTCTGTCTATGGATGTGCACACAGCAATGAAGTGATACTAGAGAGAGTTATGGCACTGCTAAAATTCATTTAAGTAAAGCTATAATTTAAAGGCAGCTTAAGGCAATACTTGGTTTGCTATTGATCTAACAGTGAAAAATGGATGGGGTGGGAGAGAATGGTAAAACTTTAGAGATATGAACTTAAGGATATCAAAGGGACTAGCCAAGTAAAGGGGTGCTTTCAGGGTTCTATGTACCCTCTATTTTTCTACTTGTCTGCATTATTTAAAGTGATGATGGAAAGGATCAAGTAGGTTCGAGCAAGTAATCTAATTTCAAAAAGCAGTTAGATCTTTCTTCTCTATCAGCTCAGAACCTAACTGTTCTAACTTCTTGCTTCTGCATTGATATGGAGGTATCACTGTGCACAGTTCTTTACAAAATACAAGAAAAGAGGCCCCCTGTCCCAAGGAATTTATAAACAAAAGTTTGAGAAAGGGGAGATAACATAAAAGGGAGGGAGATGGGGGTAGGGGTTAATAGGGGAACAATGCTCATAGAGATGGATAGATAGATGATAGATGATAGATAGATGATAGATGATAGATGATAGATGATAGATGATAGATGATAGATAGATAGATAGATAGATAGATAGATAGATAGATAGATAGATAGATAGATAGATATGGAATCTATTGATTTTGTAATTCTGAAGACCATTTGGGAATGCTGAAAATCTGAACCTTCAAAAAATAAGGTTTTTTTTAAACAACCACACTTAAATAAGGAAAAATTATAATCAACAGAAAAATTTCTAAATCTAAAACTATGGTCTCAAAATTGTGGGTTTGGGGAGCAGGGGTTAATTTTCCTGTAAATACTCCAGAGACTAATTTGTTTCATCTATGATATGCATCACTACGGAGAACATAAAGTATTCAAAACCAATAATGTCAGCATAATTATTTCAGTACTACATAAGAACATACTGCATAAGAACATAAGAAGAGACCTGCTAGTCCAACATTCGGTTTCCCACAGTGGCCAATTCAGTTGTCCTGGAGGACCAACAAACAGGGCATAGAGACCAAGGCCTTCCCTTGATGTTGCCTCCTAGCACTGGTATTTAGGGCTGGCTATCTGTTTTTTTGTTTTTGTTTTTTGTTGTTGTATTTTTCAGTTTTGGGTTTATTGAACCAGAAAATATTTGGGAAATCCGGAAAACCCGGATTTTCTGAAAATATTTGGGTCAATAAACCCAGACCCGTATAATACCAAAAAAATTCAGCCTCCCCGGGAGGCTTTACAGAGGCGGGAGCTTTACAGAGATCCACACTGCCAAGCCTGGCAGCGTGGATCTAAACTAAGCCCCCGCCGCCCGCCTTCCTGGGACTCCCGGGGAGGGGAGGGCTTAGTTTGGCAGTGTGGATCTCTTTAAAGCACCCCCTGCCTGCCTTCTCGAGAGTCCCGGGAAGGCCGGCGGGAGGTGGGGGGCTTTCTTAAGATCCATGCTGCCAGTTTAACAAAGCTCTCCCCTCCTGGCTGGAAATGGCCAAATCCCGAATAAGCTCTGCATACAGCTACATTCTCACTAACTCCAGAAATACTTTTCTCCTGGTACCAGTATAATAAGAATATTGATTCCTTTTCTTGGTTTGTTTTTGTTCTTTAACTCAAGGACATTGTATCACATTGTAGCTTTTAGCAGCCTTAGTTAGTCATGGCCAAGTAATAGGAGAAGCAACCTGGGTGGGGCGAGGAAAGAGAGATTTGCGTAATCTGGACAGAAAAGACTATGCTGACATCTTATTTGATGGCATTTTTATAATCAGCAGCCCACATAAATATCAGTCATGTGAAGTGACAGATGGCATAAAAGCAATCAAATCTAGGCAACAGTTATTATAGAATACTGATAGCATGCCCTTGAAAGTGCAGGGTAAACTATGGAATCCTTAGAGTGCCATAAAAGGAAAAGAAAGAAATGGCCAACAAATCTAAACACACTCCAGTAGTTCTGGGAAAAAATCCATACCTTGCTGGATGGGAGAGAGGGAGGTCATTGTTAATTATTATTCTATGAATGGGTATGGTTTTAGTAAGAAAAAAGAGACCATTGGAACAATATTGCAAAACTGAACAGTAGGAAGAAAGCAAGAAATGATCTCTTTCTTTCTCTCCCTCACACACACACTCTCTCTCTCTCACTTACTCGTTTAAAGAAAAGGTATCGGACTTGTGTCAGACCGATATTGGCAAAATGTTCTAGCAATGGAATAGGGAACATGAAATTCTTTTGATAGCCATGCAAATGTTTAAAATAAATATGACTGGAAAATGTTGCAAAGTCATCTACCAAACATCAGAGTTGCAACCTGAAATCACAGCTACCCAATTTTGTATCTTATAGCTTGGGCTTCCGGGGAGTCTTCTTTGATGGACACTAGACTAAGCCAATCAAAGAACATATATACAAAGAAAAGTATTTCCACTCTCTTCTCTTGAGCAGTAGTATAAGTCTTTCGCTACGGAATAACTCTTTCTCAAGTTGTACTGTGAATATTATAGTGACAAACTCCAAGCCCACTGGTACCCCTTGGCCATACCTTGGTACCCTCTCCTGAAAGACACAGTACAAGGAACCTGAGGTGATAGCAACAGAGCAAACAACAGCAACAGAGGATGATTCTGGGAATGGTTTTGAATCCTTCAGTCTGTTTTGTAAATCGGTTCAGGGATTCAGCGATGACATCTGAATCAACTCAGTAGGGCTGTCAATTCGGTTCGGCCCGAACTGAAAATCAACCGAATTTCCCCTGATTCGGTGGTTTTTAGTTCGGGAGGAACCGAACTCAAAACTGACGGGCAACCGGGGGGGCCGAATTCAGCGAGTTCAGGAGTTCGCGAATAAATTCAGCAAATTCGGCCGTCAGTAAGCAGCATAACCGTCAGTAAGCAGCATTCTCCTCCCCCGGCCAATCGGTGGGCAAGCTGTGTCTTCTTCTGGCCAATCAGTCAGGATTGAGTACTGGAGGAATCAGCTGATGTGCGGCCCGGCCAGGGAGAGAGAGAGAGAGAGCGAAATCCTCGTGTGTGTGGGGGGGGGTGCTTGTGCACATTCGCTCCTTTCTGTGGCTGCAGGGGGCGCATTTTTTGGGGTGCACACACAAAACTTTCACTGGAACTTCAGATGAAGCTTCTTAAGGTACCCCCCAAGTTTTGTAAACATTGGGTCAGGGGGTCCCGAGATATGGGCTCCCCCCCTTTTTCTTTCCATGGCTGCAGGGGGCGCATTTTTGGGGGTACAAATCCCAAACTTTGAGCGGAGTTTCAGACCAGTGTTCTTAAGATACCCCCCAAGTTTTGTAAACATTGGGTCAGGGGGTCTCGAGATATGGGCTCTCCCCCTTTTCCCTCCCCCCTTCCATTTATGTGGCTGCAGGGGGCGCTTTTTTGGGGATATAGCCCCCAAACGTTTAGCATAGCTTCAGTGAATTATTCTTAAGATACTACCCAAGTTTTGTAAAGATGGGTTCAGTGGGGGCAGAAATATCGCCTCCCCCCTTTTCTCTTTCCATGGCTGCAGGGGACGCATTTTTGGGGGTGCAGGCACAAAACTTTCACTGGAACTTTAGATTAAGCTTCTTAAGGAACCCCCCAAGTTTTGTGAACATTGGGTCAGGGGGTCCCGAGATATGGGCTTTCCCCTTTCCCCTTTCCCCTATTGGGATGAATGGGGCAGCCCATCCGATCCTGTGTGCATCTCTCCAGAGCAAAACGTTCCGTGCCTAATTGGAATCATCTTGAATTACAGCCCGTCCTGATGGAACAGAAGACAGCCACAGTAAGACCCCTTTGGGGGCTTTAATCTATAATTTTTCTCCTGTGTATGTGTGTGTGTGGGGGGGAAAGCAGAGTCTGTGTGTGTGTGGGGAGGGAGCAGTTTCTGTGGGTGGGGGGGAAGCCAAAGGGGGCTTTCGTCGGTTCTGCCTGGGGTGTGTGTTCCCCCTCGAGTCTCTCGCTCCCTGGTTTGAGGGGGGAGGTTTCAGTTGTGTGTTGCAAAGGTGTTGTTTAACAAGGTTGTGTTTGCAGTTTTTTTGCTAATTTCTCCGCTGTTGTCGGGCTGGGAGCTTTGTGCGTGGGCGGCAAGCTCTGCTGAGAGATGCACAACAGTAAGGGTGGGGGGACCCCTTTCAGGGCCCATATCTCAGCCCCCCCTGACCCAATCTTTACAAAACTTGGGGAGTCTTTCAATAAACATCCTTTGAAACTCTGCCAAAAGTTTGGGACCTCTAAGCCCAAAAATGCCCCCCCCCAGAGCCGCGGAAAGGCGCGGTTGTGTTTTTAATGGCTTTATTCGGCCGAACTTGTTTCCGAACTTTGAATTCCCGCCGAATTGAACGGATCCGAAGTGGGGGAGTTCGGACTTCGGCACGTACCGAACCCACAAGGGCCAAATTCGGCCGAATCCGAACTGTACCGAATTTTTTTTTTGTTGACAGCCCTACAACTCAGTTTCAACACTTCCGTGAAATCTTGTACACCTAGCCTGAAGTGGTTGGCATGTGAACAGGATGGAAGTTAAAGCTAACCAGAAAATGTAGTTTGTCAGTGAGGTTTTGCCTTACATTTTTTGCCAAGCAGAAGCATAAAACCAATAAATCAGACTGGAGGGGATAGAGAAAATGTGGTTATTAAGCTGCCTAGGCATAATAATAAGTACAATATATCCAAAAACAGCAAGATAGCAATAAAGATTTAATTGGACTTAATAAACATTGGAAAAGTCACCTAAAGTTAATAAAATATGCCCAGAACGAAAGGGATAAAAATCAGGCAGGATTATGAATTAGGCTACAGGATTTGGATAAGAATAAGGCCCTGACTTGCCTGCTGCCTGACCTCCCCCTGCCTCCTAAGAACTTCTAGCCAGTTTCTAAAGTTCCTGGGTCAGGATCCAGAAAGACCCACTCCTGGCCACAGCATCCTGAACAAATGAACACATGAAGCTGACTCATACTGAATCAGACCCTTGTTCCATCAAAGTCAGTATTGTCTACTCAGACCGACAGTGGCCCTCCAGGGTCTCAGGCAGAGGTCTTTCACATCACCTACCTGCCTAGTCCCTTTAACTGGAGATGCCGGGGATTGAACCTGGGACCTTCTGCATGCCAAGCAAATGCTCTAACTCTGAGCCATGGCTCCTCCCTGTCACTTCACCTCACCTATGTTTATGTTCAAATAAGTTGGGTACAATGTCACAGCACCCAGAGCCTCAGGACATGGTCATCTCAACAGCCTCATCAAGAGGTGAATTTATGAATCGGGACTTACATTTTTTCAAAGATGAACACTCTGGGTTTACCCCCAGAAGCGCTGCATTGCCATGGCCGCTTTAGCTCTCAAACCTTTTGGGAGTTTGAGTGCTAAAGCGGCTGCAGCGATGCGGCGCTTCTGGGAATAAACCTGGAAGTGATGTAATCGCATTTGTGCACAGCTGTGCACGGGTGCAGTCGCCCCAGCCCTACCCTCAAAAACCTCTCACCGATTGAGAGGGGGCACCTAGAATCATACAATCATAGAGTTGGAAGGGACCACCAGGGTCATCTAGTCCAACCCCCTGCACAATGCAGGAAATTTTGAACTACCTCCCCCCACACCCCCAGTGACTCATACTTCATTTCCCAGAAGATGGCCAAGGTGCCCTCCCGTTCATGATCTGCCTAAGGTCATAGAATTGGCATTGCTGACAGATGGCCATCTAACCTCTTCTTAAACACCTCCAGGGAAGGAGCGCTTACCACCTCCCGAGGAAGCCTGTTCCACTGCGGAACTGCTCTAACTGTTAGAAAATTCTTCCTAATGTCTAGACGGAAACTCTTTTGATTTAATTTCAACCCGTTGGTTCTGGTCCGACCTTCTGGAGCAACAGAAAACAACTCGGCATCCTCCTCTATATGACAGCCCTTCAAGTTCTTGAAGATGGTTATCATATCCCCTCTCAGTCTTCTCCTCTTCAGGCTAAACATACCCAGCTCTGTCACGGCTTGTGGCGTTAAGGGATCTACACTCCTAGAATGTACCATTTACTGAGCAATGGAGCTATCTATTCAGCGAGACCTCACAGCCAGAAGTCAATGATAATTCCTACAAGGACTGTAGGCTTTCTATTGAGAAGTGCCAGAAAATTTATGAACAAGGGACTTCCTTTAAATAACATTTATTTCACATAAAATATATATGCATGTGAATACATATTCTCAAAACATGTCATAAAGTACAAACATTATGATTCTTTAACATGTTCAGTTTATGTTAACATATGCAAGCAGTTTCATACAATCTTTATAAGCAATTTCTCTATGTAAGGTTTCCTAACCTTAAACCTTTAATACATTTCTCTTTATGAGATTCTAACTAGTATCTCTAGATTCTTTCAGAATACTACAGTTACAGAATCTTGTGAAAACCTGATTAGTTTCACAGAGAGAAGATATGGTTAAACATAATGGGAAAAAGATCTGTTATAGCAAAAAGCTTCTTTATCCAAAGTACCTGAAATATAAACTATAAGTTATAGTAAATTAAGTACAACCTTATATTATTTCTAAAACCTCTCCAGCTCATATGCATAGCTGATATTTAAGATATTGCAAACCTTTTCTGTAAGGACATAGACTTTTCCCATGCTTCTATGTCTTTACCATATCTTTGATTCTCTGGTTCTTAGTTTATTTAAGAATTATAGTCCAAAGCTCATTGAGTATTTCATGCCAGTTCAGGTTCATTGAAATACTGTTCTGAAGTCTATTTATCAGGGAAAGCTGAAATTAGAGCTATTTGAGCTATAGTCAATTATTACAGCTAAGTGTAGTATCTTTACCCATTGCAGTGTGCAGAGGATAAGATACTATGATCTTTATATTTAAACCATTCTATGTTTATAGATGTCTGATCACTTTCAAGATCAGGAATGCTTCATACATGCTGATGGTATGTGTATCTCTTAACAGTCAGCAATGCAGAGCTTATATATTATTTATTATGTGCAAGCTTAAGGCTGTATTAGTGTTTATATGGAAGACTCAGCTATTCTCTAGCTTGTCAATTTCAGTGAATATGTTTCCTGAACTAAGAGTCTCCATGAATAGGCTTAATAGATTTTGTATATGTTTTATGTAAGCATTTTATATGTGCCTTAAGCTTTGTTACAGAGAAAAGAGATTCTCCTTTTCCCCCCAGGAACATCTCTTGCCTCTTATTCTGAGTACAGAAGCCTCCCCTATTATATTGGGGGAGCCTCTGACTCCTTTCTTCCCTGTTTCTGGTTCTAAGAACTGTATGGACCAGTTCTGTAATTTGGGTTTCACAACTTCCATGTTGTGAAATGGTATAGTTTCATATCACGCAAGACATGAAATAATAAAATATAATGGAAATGAGTTATGGCCAGACAGACTTGCTGCCCTCTCTGTAACTCACTTCATGTGTCTCACGCAAGAGACAAGTATAGAGAGTGAGGTCGGTCAGCGTCAGCCAACTTCCATCAACTCTCTGCTTTCCTAGTTTAACATCTTAGGAGGATGTCCAGGAGATCTAGCAGCCAGACAGCATTCAGCTGTCCTCTACCAGTCCTCCCCCCTTTTGGCCGTTTGAGGCTTCCTTATATCCTCTCAGATCAGTGGTTATCTGAGCTGAGTCAGGAATCTTCAGGCCTCTGTCATGGATCCAAATCAGGATCCATGGCAGTATCATTTTCACTCATCTATGGGGAAAATATTAAGTCACCAGGTTTACAAGTGCAAAATCCCCAGTACAAGGTTTATTGTACTGCTGCACTGTCTTATCGGACAGCGGCATAATTCCGTCCGACAGTGGCATAATTCCGTCCTTTACACTGTATCTTAGAGCAGAGACGAAAAAACCCCAAAACAGAGATGACCTTCCATTCTATGCCTGGAAAAGCACCTCAGATAAGCAAATGCCGACTTTTCAGACTTAACTATCAAGCAGGCAGCATGAAGTGCCTTTAACCTTGTAGCCGTGTAGTTATTTCAAAACAGCTATAAGTGGCATAACGTTTACCCCACATTACTGCATTAGGTCTTAAGGAATGCTTTTTATTTATTTAGATCCAGAGGAAAACCATATGCTCAAGCCAATTATTGCCACAGACTGCGACAGCTCCTTCAACCTTTCCTCACAGGACTTGGTTTCCAGACCCCTCAACATCTTTGTTGGCCTCCTCTGGACCCATTCCAGCTTGTCCAAATCTTTCTTAAACTGCAGTGCCCAAAACTGAACACAATACTCTAGGCGAGGTCTAACTAGAGCAGAGTAAAGCGATACCATCACTTCGCGTGACCTGGACACTATACCTGGAAACCCCTATGCGGAAATGATCAATAGGAAAGACTAGATCTGGTTTTTGAAGTGTCAACAGGAAAACTTGAGCAGGGCCTGGCACGGCCTGGCTTGATTTATCCCTCTGAGACACTGAAGGCTAATCACCTTGCAGTCTTCGCCTCCCCACACACAAGCATCCACTCCGCTGTCTTCGTAATGGGATCATTTGTCTTATTCACAAGTGAAAATCTGCCAAAAGACACTGAACGTGTTTTCAGATCAGCCAAGTTTATAAGATTTTCTCCGTTCCTCTGCCTTGACTGTGACAGCCCATTTAGCCACAATGCTTAATTAGATCTTTATTGGAGTCATGTAAGAAGTGTTATCTTCTTTTAAACAGGTTGCAATCTCTAGTTCACTTATTAGTCCAATATTCCTTCAGCGTGGTTCTAGTTGGATCACGTGTCATTGGAGTTTTGTGTTGCTTCTTCCACACTGCAAGAACAAATTAAAAGAATGGGACAGGTTAAGGTCTCTTTGACATCAGGGCAAGTGGCTCTTTGCTCTTTCGTCTATTAATCAGAAGGATGAATGGTATGTAAAGAGTAAAAGAATGTGTGCCGAGGTGCCATGGAAAGCAACTTGTCGGGTTATAATTCCTGTTTTACAATAAACAGTTGCTTTTTGACTGCTGCTGTGCAGCTTTGGACCAGGCTTCAGGATCCCATAAAAAGGTGCTGATCACATGAGAGAAGTCTACAATGTGGCTCCTTCCTGAAGTGGCATCAGCCTTCCTGTTACCTAAGGCAACCTCAGTATGGGGAGAAACTGCAGGATGGACTAAGCTCATGTGGTCTCCTTGTATTGCCATTACATCTTGAGAAGAAGCCACATTTCTTCCTTGGGCTGATGTACTGTTTCATTTTAAACATAGAAACACTTTGTTATGTGAAGAGGTGAAACAGAAGAATTCAGAGAATTCACAATCTTACTTATACAATGAATAGAGCCATTTGAAACCTAAAGCCCAAAGAAGAACCAGCTGTATACAAGAGAAAGGCCTTTCAAAGAATGAATGTAGATGAGAATTGATTGATCATGCACTATCTTCTTCAAAGGAAAGAAGATTAAATTGGTGTGCATTATCCAGATAGGAAATGGATACAGAAAATCTGAGCAAAGCTATGCAAGTGAATGTTGAATCTTTGGAGATGTAAGAAGACAGAAAACATAAGGCAGGTTGTACAATGGTAGCTATTAACCTGTTGAGTGTTTCCTTTGCTATACACATATTGTATGCTTTGCTTTACATATTGTGTTTGTGTGTAAAGTGCTGTCAAGTCACAGCCCACTTACGGTGACCCCTTATGGGGTTTTCAAGGCAAGAGACTAACAGCCTATTCCTGAGCTGTGTGGCCGAAAGTGGTTTGGAGTCGTGCAAGGGCCCACGCCGGTGTCCACGTCATGTGTGCCGGCGCCCGGGTCACTTGTGCTGCCATGACCAGCATGGATGCTGGTGTTGGGGTGTGAACAGCGGCCTCTCTGTGCTGCCGCAGCAGCGCAGCCCTAGGATGCCTGCTTGGCTTTCTGCTGGCATCCTGACAGCACACATCCATGCGCCGTCATGCCAGGGGGCATTCCCAGGGCATTCCGGGAGCAGAGCCACTTTTAGGCAGCTTCCTAACCCCCTTTCAGGCTGGGAATGCCCCCTTTGTCCTTACTCGCACTTACGCCAGCTTTTTAGGTGGCATAGCCCTGTGGAATGCTATGGAGCAGTTCCACAGGGCCTGCAAGTAAGGGCAGCTTTCTGTTTTTTTGGGGGGATGGATCCTCCTTTGAAGGCTGCGCGGCTGCACTGCCTCCAGCCACCAGCGCAGTCCCTCCCCTCAGGAAAGGGCTGCCCCGCAGCCCCAGAGGTGATTTGCCAGTGCCTTCCTCTGCACAGCAACCCTAGTATTCCGTGGTGGTCTCCCATCCAAATACTCTCCATGACTGACCCTGCATAGCTTCCAGGATTTGACAAGATTGGGCTACACCATGTTGCCTTCCCTCCCAAGCTTCACTTATTATTTTTATATAATTTTAACTGGCTTCCTCCAAAAATCCAGGGAAGAAATGTGGTGAAGTTGTTGAGAACAGTTAGAGAATTCTATTCCCCTTACAGTACTGCAATTCCCAGACATCCCTTGGAAGAGGAAATTAACACAAAACCAGTTTGAATCTGTAGTATCGATTAGGTTTGCTAACCCCCTATTGGGGCTTCGAGTTCCCCTGGGATTACAACTGATCTCCAGAGATCATTTACCCTGGAGAACATGGCTGCTTAGGAGGGTTAAGTCTATGGCACTATACCCTGCTGAGGTCCCTCCCCAAACCCTGCCTTCCCCAGGCTCTATCCCAAAATCTCCAAGAATTTACCAGCCCAGAGTTAGCAGCCCTAGCAGAAAAGGTGTCCTAGAGGCCTCTCAAGCTTGTTGTAACTAGGGTTGCCAACCTCCAGGGACTAACTGGTAATCTCCTGCTAATACAACTTATCTCCAGCCAATAGAGATGGAGAAACTGGAGGAAATGGCCGCTTTGGCATTTGGACTCCATGGCATTGAAGTCCCTCCCCTCCCCAAACCCCAGCCTCCTCAGGCGTCGCCCCAAAAACCTCCTGCTGATGGCGAAGAGGGACCTGGCAACCCTAATCCTAGCAGACGAATCCCTGTACAGGTGTTCTGTCATTACTGAAATAAAAGGTGAGCAGACAAGCTCTGTGATTACCAGTCATAATAAGAAATAGCAGGATTTTGCTGAAAACTTCAGTTGGCCTTGAAGAATTAAATTGCTGGAGCTGCTCACTTAAGGGCTGTATTTTTCAATCAATACTATTGACTTCATGCAGTGAGGCAGAGCATGTTCTTCCAGGCAAATTTGGTTAATGTGTGATCAGTCTGCTCCATATTTCACAACCTTTGGTAGGCACATTTTAATCTACTCAGATGGTATGGATTTTTAAGTAGTTCATTACCGTATCCGGCTGCAGAGTTAGATCCATGCAGCGAGAGGAAATTAGATTGTTGTTTTGTTTATTTCTTTAGATCGTTTTTTTTATCACAGCCTTCCTACAGGAAGCAGGGCAGTGCACATTGCTCAGTGTACCTCCGTACTTCCTTTGAGGGAAGTTAATGCTGAGATTGAGTGATTGGCTCAGGACACCCTGCTACCTTCATGGCAGAGTGAGGATTTGAACCTGGGTCTCCCAGATCTTTAGCAATCATACCACACTAGCTTTCTTTAGTAAAAACCCAACTTGCAAATGCAAGAAGTTTTTATAAAAGCCGCAGCAACGGGGAAAGCTGCACCTGTTGCATTGCTCTCTGTCAGGCATTTGATAGAGGGACAGGATTTCTCTCTGTCAGCAAAGGACTTGGTAGCTGTAGCTTGGAAGGTCTCCCAAGTATCAACACTGATTCGCTTCCAAGATCTGTTGAGATCTGGCTATACTGTGTCTGCCACCTTCCCTCCCTAAAAGGATTTTACAGTTCCTTTTTCCAACTGGAGCACACTCAGTCCAGTTTTTTCTTTGTGGCAGGGGAGGAACTAAATTCTGCATCTTGTTTCTTTATTAGGATCAGTTTAGTTAATTAATTGGTTGGTTGGTTGATTGACTGATTTAAAACATTTCTATGCCACCTTTTGACTCAAGCCAAGGTTTCCCAGGCGGTAAATATGGCAAATATTGAAATATTAGAACACCCCCAAAGTACAAATCTGCTTCTTTAGGGAGTACAATCCCATCCAGAAAAGGAGACATCCCAATTCCTCAGCTAGACCTTCACACCATGAGTAGTACCTCCATTTTGTCAGAATTAAGTTTCAATTTGTTAGCCCTCATCCATCCCAAAACTGTCTCCAGACACTTGTTCATGGTTTTCACAGACCTCCTGGGATCTGCTGGAAGTGCAAGACAGAGCAAAGTATCATCCACATACTGGTGGCAACTCAGCTCAAATCTCTGGATGATCCCACCTAGCAGCTTTGCATAGATGTTAAAAAGCATGGGGGACGAGATCGAACCTTGTAGGACTCCATAGGCCAGAGGCTAACAGGCTGAACAGCAGTCCACCAGCACCAAACTCTGAAACCTACAATTTAACACAACCAGTGTTTTAAAGTGGATATAATGCCATATGTGCCCTGACCTGGATAGCCCCAGGCTAGCCTGATCTTGTCAGATCTCAGAAGCTAAGCAGGGTTGGCCCTGGCTAGTATTTTGGATGGGAGACCTCCATGTAATAAAAGGGTCGTGACACGGAGGCAGGCCTCTGAATATTTGTTGCCTCTGAATGTTTCTTGCCTTGAAAACCCTATTGGGTTGCCATAAGTCAGTTGTGACTTGACAGCAATAAAATATCATATGTGAAGTGGGGAGATCCAGGTTCAAATCCTTGTTCAGGCATGAGGTTCATCAAGGGATTATCTTTCAGCTTAAGCTACCTCACCAGCCAAAACAGGGGTGATAATGCTACATAAGCTGCCCTGATCTTCTTAGTAGAGGAACAAAATTCTAAAAATATAATGAGTAAGCCAAATCAATAGGGCATATGTGTAGGATGAACAGATTTGTGTTGAGTTGAACATATGGTTGAGTTGAACATTGTGTTGAGTTGTCTATGATTCTTTTACCATATGCCCAACTGGCGACTCAATTCACAATTACTGCAAAACCAAAATGCCAATTTTAAGAATCCATTATAATGGTGCTTGTAGGTTATCCAGGCTGTGTGACCGTGGTCTTGGTATTTTCTTTCCTGACGTTTCGCCAGCAGCTAGGGCAGGCATCTTCAGAGGAGTAACACTGAAGGACAGTGTCTCTCAGTGTCAAATGTGTAGGAAGAGTAATATATAGTCAGAAGGGGGTTGGGTTTGAGCTGAGTCATTGTCGTGCAAAGTATTAAAGGCACATCAGCACAACTTTAACAGAAAATAAGAGAGTTTAAGAATGAATAAGGCTTGGCTTCCTGTCCTGAAAACCTCCAGATTAACAAAGGCTACAGTCTACAATAGCCATGCGGATTAGCTTTGGATTCCACATGTTAACAGATCACTTCAGGATACAATGGTTCCATATTAACATACCACACCCTCATTAGCACATTATCTTGATACTTACATGACAATGATTAACACATTACCTTTAATACTTTGCAGGACAATTACTCAGCATCAGCTGAGGCACGAAGCACACACCGGATGGTCATTTATGGTTATTTAAGTTACTCAGATGATTACGTGAATAACGCCACTTGAGTCCTTACCTAGAGTGGAAGGAACTCAGCACCTTACTCCTATGGGGAAGCGTAATGTATTCTATTTATGAAATGGTTATTCGCTTGAAACCAGATATTGTGGATGATGAAATATAACTGCAAACATTATATTTTTGTAAGTATTTTTGTACATATTTAAATGACTAACTGTGATAGAATTTTAGTAACTTATTGATAAATGAGACCAGTAATTTAGAAGAATTGGAGACAATTGAAAAGTATTTTTTATTTATTTATTGTATTACATAGGAAGAACTGATGAAGAAATGGGCTTTATGCCCTGAAACGATCGTTTTCTCCTTCTATGCATAACTTGCTGTTGTGTGAACAAAGAGCATCTTAAGAGAAGACTTCGTGTCTTTCCTTCTATGCACATCTTGCTGCTATAAGGATAGAGCATCCTATAAGAACATTTCTTGCAAACTGTACTTCATTACTTACCTGCTGGAGGAATTAATGTGTTACTTGCTTTGACATTTCATTATGTAAAATTGTACATCTTTTGTTATAGTATATAGAATTGTTAAGGGTGGTTGTGTTACCACATACTGTGAAAAATACAGCTACAATATATTTGGCTTTGGTAACAGCTATACTCCTGTACTAATTTCCTCATCTTTCTGATACGTGTGCAGAGGTGTCTTTATTTTCCTTCATTAACCTCCAGGTGGTGGCTGGAGACCTGGCAACCCTAGCAATAATGTCTGGTGGCTGAGCAGAGGACGAGTCCTGGAGAGATGCATGCCAAATACAAACAACTTTTTATTGAAAGGTAAAAGTTCACATCATTGAAAGCTCTTTTAACGCAAAATATGTGAATGTATGAGTTGTTTTTTCTAAACTAAAACCTCAGTATTCAGGTTAAATTGCTGTATTGGCACTTGGCAATAAATAAGTGGGTTTTGGGTTGCAGTTTGGGCACTCGGTCTCTAAAAGGTTCGCCATCACTGCTCTATGGCATCACATCCCTCTGAGCTCTCTCTCCTAACTCTGCCCTCCTCAATCACAACCCACAAATTTCCAAGAATTTCCCAAGCAACCCAACTCCCAACTTGCTTAGCTATTACTATGTGCTGTTCCTGCAAACCATGGGTATACACTTTCCTGGGATCAAACATGAATGATGAGGAAGGGGAAAGCTCGGAAGATCAGGAATCCTTCTGTGGTCCTCACAAGGTCCTTGAGCTGGGAAGGAATTACACTGCTGCTATTGTATGTGCCAAACATAGCTTAGATGTAGGATTGACAACTCCAGGTTGGAAAATTCCTGAAGATTTGGGGACAGAGCCTGGGGAGGACAAAGTTTGGTGAGGACACTCAGAAGGGATGTGATTCCATAGAGTCCATCCTCCAAAATGGCCATTTCCTTCAGCAGAACTGATTTTAGTAGTCTGGACACCAGTTGTAATTCCAGGAGAACTCCAGGCCCTACCTGGAAGTTGGTAACCTTACTTAGATCTAATCAACCCACATAGTCATCATGCCAATATTCTGCCTGATCATATGTAGGTTTCCTCAGAAGTAAGTCCTACTGAATTCTGTGGGTCTTACCCCAGATAATGCTGCAAAGGATTGCAACTGTAATTGTATAGATTAGCCACTGTCTACACTGTGACCCTAAATACGTTTGTTTATTCAGAAGCATTCAGTGAGACTTACTTCCTTATAAATCTACATAGCAGCCAAGCAGCCACAGATAAAGACCTGAAGATTAAAACTTCAAAAGAAAGTCTTAGAAAGAGACAACTATGCAGATAAAAGGAGAAGATTTGAATCATTCTGAAAGTAAGCAACATTAGAGTGACCAAGTAACTAGGACCATTTGCAAGAGCAAATACTGGTTGCTCTGTGAATTTGCATATTCCTGACCAGAAATAATACCTGAAATTTCCTGTTTCATATTGGATTGGACATACCTGAAATGTAGGGTTGCCAACATCCAGGTAGTAGCAGGAGATCTCCTGCTATTACAACTGATCTCCATCCAATAGAGATCAGTTCTCCATCCAATAGAGATCAGTTCACCTGAAGAAAATGGCCGCTTTGGCAATTGGACTCTGTGGTATTGAAGTCCCTCCCCTCCCCAAACCTCAGGCTCCGCCCCAAAAACCTCCCACCAGTGGCAAAGTGGGACCTGGCAACCCTACTGAAATGTGACATCTCACTGTGTAAAAAGCTCTGTCCTGAATTTAGAAACTGCTTCTGATTGATAACATGTGGGGAGAAAATTAAATGAAAACTGGCATTTTAGAGAGAAGGCGTTTTTAATTACTGATGGCATTGATGTCATTCTAAATCGTTGGCAATGAGGGAGGCCTTTTTACTGATTATCCCAGCTGCTGTGCCTAGGACCCCCTTTTTGTGCTGCAGCAAGAGGGTAAAAAAGTCCCATTCCACTGAGAGAAATGCCTTGTGGTACTGGAGATGTACTGCAGGAGCCAAGCCAATGTTTTAAACAACAATTAAAAAGGTAAAGGTCCCCTGTGCAAGCACCGGGTCATTCTTGACCCATGGGGTGATGTCACATCCTGACATTTTCTAGGCAGACTTTTGTTTTACGGGGTGGTTTGCCAGTGCCTTCCCCACTCATCTTCCCTTTACCCTAAGCAAGCTGGGTACTCATTTTACCGACCTCGGAAGGATGGAAGGCTGAGTCAACCTTGAGCCAGCTACCTGAAACCAACTTCCATTGGAATCGAACTCAGGTCGTGAGCAGAGCTTGGGACTGCAGTACTGCAGCTTACCACTCTGCACCACGGGGCTCTTACAAATATTATATTTATATAAACAACAATTACCTAACAAATGTATGAATAACTTATGGTATTAAGTAAATAAACAAATTCAAATCTCAAGCCAAAATAGGTTTAACCTCTTTCAGAAGTCAGACCTCAGAAAAGCTGCTGAATCTTCATAGAAATGAAAGGCTAGGAACACGGAACTGTGGTATAGACAATGAAATGCTGCATCAACACAACTATTAT
The DNA here is from genome assembly GCF_029931775.1 of Euleptes europaea. Lineage (NCBI taxonomy): Eukaryota > Metazoa > Chordata > Lepidosauria > Squamata > Sphaerodactylidae > Euleptes > Euleptes europaea. The sequence continues at coordinate 37,963,851 of NC_079316.1, forward strand.
TGGGAAAGACAAACAGGGTTGCTTTCACACCAAGGATTCTCACATTTCAGCCACCCAACTCATGAATTTTTTTTCATGTTTCCACATGTTTTCATCTATTCATGCACAGACTATTAACAGCTTGCTCCTTCCATATACACAGAAAATCTGTTTTATTTATAATCTGTGAAGAACAGTGTTTCTTGGGCAGGATGCTATCAGTAACTGCAGTTTCTTGTATCTGGAAGGGAAATAGTGCAATCGCAAGTGCCCATCAATTACTCTTTTAATTGTTGATGATAGGGGCCAATCTCTTACAGCAATTGCAGGGATTCGCATAGCAGAAGAGAATCACCCGCACCTCAGTGTGGAGTGTTTTTTAAAAAATTTAAAAAGATGTTGCATTATTCCTATGCAGCATTACCCATACTCCTCAAAAAAAAAAAAAATTAAAACAGTGTGGGAACAGAAATCCTGAGTGTCATGTGAGAACAAAGCAGGTAGGGGTTTCAATGCATATCCGGTGTCAAAAGGAAACCAAGGCTAATGATGGAGACAAAACAGATTCCTCTCTGCCATCTAGAATCTTTGTTTCAAGGGCAATTTCACACGCAATTGCATCAACAACATGGCCACCCTAGAAAACCATCCTGGTATGGAAGCAGCCTAGGTTTAAAACTATCCTTCCCAAGTAAAGCAGAGAACACCATTTTATGTCCATTGATTAGGACATGTAAAAGATTTATACAATCTGAAGAGAAACCAGAGTATAGAACAATGTAAATAACAGAATCCCTAACGTCTTTCTTCCAGACACAGAGAAGACAACAGTGCAGACCAAGGGACATTCTTACCAGTACTTTTTAAGAATCAGACTGCATATCAATGTCTGTGATCTAATTATACTATAGAACATGTATGATATTTAGAAATGCAGTTGATTAGATTAGATGAAACAGAGATGCCAAGAGGCTGATTTAGATGCATCCTAGTGATGCGAGAAATTTTCCTGCTTCTCCCCTGTCTCGGTTCTTTATATAATTGGAAATTCTCTGGGTGCTTTACTCACCAAAAGCAAGGACCAGAGGATATGATAGGAAAGACAGACCTTTTTCACAGATACTCTTTAAACAATACACCAGACATATAACAGTGAACCATCCTAGTTTATTAAAGTTACAAGAGACATATAAGGCAAAGAAAGAAGCAAATACTTGACTCAATATATAAGACAGACATTAACATACCCACACACAAGTTGACGTACAGACAAACAGTTACAGAGGCCTCTGGGTCACTTCCAAAGAGAGAGACAGAGATGGCAACCACTCAATGGGTCTGTGGTCTCTCCGTGGAAGGACAAAGGACTGGACAACTGGACCAGCCTTTTATAGCCTGAACCGTGAGAGAGGGTCTCAAACGGCCCCCTCCTTCCAAATTCTTTTAGGAAATTAGTTTCGCAAATCATGACTATTTGGAAATCCTGTTCTTCAAACAAGTTACTCAGTTTCAGACTGCTTGCTTATCTGTCAGTCCATGTACCAAAAACAATTCTCCCTGGGTAGGCAGACAATTTGCAGCCGGTCTAAAATGATCTTTTCTGTTTCTAAACATAATTTTAGGCACATAATGTGTTTGGTTCATTAACTCCTAGCAATGCAATTTCCTATACCCCTTTTAAGGTCAGGGGTCTAGTTGAGGCTGGGGTCAATTAAACGTCAAGTCTTCATATGGCTTCTACGCTCTAGGCTAATATAAGCTATAGGTTAATAAAATTGGTTCTTCTTAGCCCAAACTAATGTTTAATATAAAATTCTCGCCACATTCCCCCAGTTTTGGGTTAAGAAGAACCCAAACTACTGATGGATTGGCATAAGCATGTGACTTGCAGGTTGTGGTCTAAAAAGTATAAATATTGCTGGCATACAATGTGAGAGGCAATAAAGCATAATTATAACAGAAACAAAAATAAATAAGATCAAATTATAATGTACACAAGTATGTTAACCCATCCTGTTAAACTTGGAAATCAATTCTGTACATGAAAAATAACCCTGGGGTTTGTGTTTGCATAAGTGTCACGTTGTGCAGGTCACTTTCATTCGTTCTATCAGCTAGCTGTTGAAACCATTTCATACATCCTATTTCCTTAACTTATTGGACACTTCCCCTTTCACTTTCTAATATACTCTCCTGTCTGCCTACCGTCATTCTGTGGAGCATTTATAAAGCTCCTCCTTCAATGTGTGTGTGTGTGTTGCAAAGTGGGTACGAGGCTGCTGTGTGAATAGATGTAATATATATTGGGACCATGTTATTACAATTTGATGTAGAGTTAAATGTTGTCATACTGAGGTCCCCCATTTGGTCTTAACAAATGCTTGCTCTTCATAAACTATGTCCAGAATCAAGAATTCTGGGGTATATTTAAAATAACTAAATTTGGAATATTTCAGGTTAGTTTGCTGGCTGGAACTGTGAACAGCCCTCTGTTTTAAAGCCCTTTCACAGATTCAACAATCTCATACCCAAGCCCACACAGAAATGAAAACAACATACCTCTCACCATCAATCGACGTTCACAGTCATTGCTTAGTACCAATCCGAAAAACACTGCACACACACGCACCTACACAGTTCCCTAAATTGGTCTGAATTGTTGTGGGGTAATGGGGTTTCTTTTCTCTTTATTAAAGCGTCCTGGGGGTTGGTGAGGGATTTCTCCTGTCCAATGGGGATACTCCTGACTATCTATCCAAAAAAATTTTCTTACTAACCTAGATGGAAAAGCAATACTTTGTACATTTTATTGTCAGCAAGTGTTCGTTGTAGTAGATCAGCGACTCAAAGTTCAAAGCAAAATGAGGGCAAACGTTTAAAACAAAGTTCAAAGCAAAGTTCAAAACAAAAGGCTTCAAGGGTCATGAGGTGTCTCTGGCTGCTGGTGGCGTGATCGTAGAAAAATATGGTTCTCTCTGGGGCACTGGGCTGGTGGTCACAGGTAGCGTAAAGAGAGGCGGGGGAATCGGGATAGGGTTGTTGTCTCCTGGTTGGCCTGGCTCTCGGCTGGCTCGTTCTGCTGCTTCCGGGTGCATCTCAGGGTTCACCACCGTCTTTGCATGTGAAGCGTGGATCCACTGGTCTTTCCCCTGGATTTCGATAGCAGTAGTTGTTACCAGGAGCATTCGTTCCCACTTTGGCTGGAACTTGTTTTTCCTGTGAAATGTCAGTGTCCACACCAGGTCCCCTGGCTGGATGTTATGCCACATCAGCCGGTACGGATTGTAAGTGTTGCACCTCGCTGTAGATGACCCTTAAAAGTTTTGAAAAAGACAAAATATTTTTAGTAACCATGTTGCTTTCTTCTGTTAGGCTGGTGTAGTGAGGAGGATTAAAAGAAAGAAAAGAAAAAAGAGGTCGCCCAAACAGGATTTTGAAAAGGGGCATGGCTGTGAGAAGTGCGTCCACCCATGACAATTAGTTAGGTTAGCACATAACCTAACTAATTTCTAAGTTATTTCTTAACTAATTTTTAATTTAACTATTTACAAAGAAGGGTTCTCACTTGATATTTGGTAGACATTTCTGTGGAGAGAATTTTCCAAGTTCTCTCCCTTGAGCCCTTTAATTTTTTGGTCTCCTCTGCCTGCTACTTACCAAAGCAAAGCCAGAGAATGTAATAGGAAACACAAACCATGTACTTAGGACAGTCTCAGACCACACACACATAGCAGTAAAGCATATAGGTTTATTGAACTTACAAAGGTTGTAAGGCAAAGAGAAGGATAATACTTAGACAGATTTAACAACACCCCACATAGAGACTGATACACAGACAGACAGATAATCAGAGCCGCTCTGGGTCATTCCAAAAGAAAGACAGAATGGTCTCTCCCTGGGAAGGTCAAAGGACTGGGCCTCTGGACTAGCCTTTTATAGGTTGGATCATGAGAAAAGGGTCTCAAATGGCCTCCTCCTGCCAAATTCTTCAGGATATGAGTTTTCACAAATCATGACTATAAGTTGTTTAGAGGATCTCTTGTTCCATATTAATTCTTTTAGTGTCCAGGTCTGATAACTGATTGCTCTGTCCATCAGCCAGTGTACCAAAAACAATCTCTCCCTACGTGCGCAGAATGGCCTTGCCATCACAAACATAATTTTGGAGCATCCGATATGTTGTGGGTGATTAACTCTAAGCAATGCAATTTCCTATGACCCTTTAGGTCAGAGTCCTAATTGGAACTAGGGTCAACTAAAAGTCAGTTCATATGGTTCCTAAGCTATAGGTTAGTATAAGCTACAGATTAATAAAATTGTTTTTTCTTAACACAAACTTAATATAAAATATTCTCGCCACAATTACTAAAACCTTTTCTAGTATCAAACCTTTTTCTATTCACCATGATTTCCCAAAAAAAGGAGGCAGCCACCAATCCGCTAATTTTGATTAGGGTATAGGGGGGCAGGACAGAGCTAGAGAGCTTGTCCTTGTATGTCCGGCTTGAGGATTTTAAAATGCTGGCTGGAGGGAGCTTAATCGCATCACCTACATGCAGCGAAATACATCTTTCCCCAGATTATTTCCTTACTGAACCAAAGGCAGCCTTCAATGCTGCAAGTTTCAATTGAGGAATGGTGAGAGGAAACAAAGCCATATAATCTGTTCTCTTCATTTTTATGTTCAAATTTTTACCCTTCTGCAATCTGCTTTTTGCCCCATGGGAAAAAAGGGAAAAGCAGAACCAGTGGCAGTATGAGGGAATGCTTTGGGGCAGAAAAGATGCTCAAGCAGAAAAAAATGGCTGGAGGAAAAGGGTAAGTAACCCCTAGAGCTGCTTTTCCACTATTAGAACCCATAGCATTGGGGGAGGGCATGATAACAAGCTCCGTGTAAAGGGTACTTCAGTACTAACATGGTTTGATTGGTTGTCTTCTAGTAGAAAATCATTCTGTTACTACAGAAGTGGGACTTTAAAGAGATGGTTAGATTCACACATGCAAATTTTGAGCAATGAACCAACAACATCATCAAATGCTGTTAAACAGGCATCACAGAACGTAAATACAAACTTCTATATCAGCTGGCATCACCTTTTTATGACAGAGTCAGTTACACAGAGTTACACTGATATCAGATTACTGTATTTTTCGCTCCATAAGACGCACTTTTTTCCTCCTCAAAAGTCAGGGGAAATGTCTGTGCGTCTTATGGAGCGAATGTGCTGGGTGTGCTGGTGTGCCCCGCCCCATTCCAGCACGCCAACTGGGAGGCAGGTGGGGTGCACAGAGCAGGCTCTTGTCATTCCAGCGCGATGCGCACGCGCCCAGCCGGCTCTGTGCGACCCCACCCGCCTTCCAGCTGGCCGTCGTTCCAGCGTTCCATCGTTCCAGCGCGAGCCAGCTTTCCCCGCCCCGACGGCCAGCTGGGAGGCGGGCGGGGCGCACAGAGCAGGCTCTTGTCATTCCAGCGCGATGCGCACGCGCCCAGCCGGCTCTGTGCGACCCCGCCCGCCTCCCAGCTGGCCGTCAGGGCGGGGAACACCGGCTCGAGCCGTCCAGAAGCGCACGCGCCCAGCCGGCATTTGGTCCATAAGACAAGTTTTTAGAGGAAAACAAGATTTGTTCTTGTTTTCCTCCTCTAAAAACTAGGTGCGTCTTATGGAGTGGTGCGTCCTATGGAGCGAAAAATACGGTAGTGTGAACTGGTAATATTATATTTGTTGTAACCTAGTGGTATGTTTAATCCAGGAGCCATCATCTTAAATTTGGGCACCAGCACTGAAACTGCTCTCCCACCCCAAAGCCAAATCTTACAAATCCAAAGCTGGAACTAAATCTTGTAAACACAAGGTCGTTGTATATATTTTTTAGGCTGCTGTGTCATGTAAAACATCAAAATCCCATAACAGCTGTCTCTATAAATCAGCTAAGGACAAAACAGATGTGATACTAGGGAATCCATGAACAGACTTCCCAATTGTTTTTCAAAGGGAAATTGCATTTGCATGGAGCCCCGATCAGGGCTATGGTGTGAGGAGAGGGGAAGGTTTAGCCCTTCCCCTCCAACATGAGCCTCATTCTTCTGGAAGAGAAAAATAACAGGTTTCTCTTACCTGATTTCTTCTCCATCATGAGTTAATAACAGTGTACACAAAACCACTCTGGGGGAAGAGCCAAAGCCAATTTCTCACACACTGAACCCTCTGCTGAATCAGAGCCCTGTAAGCTAGTATTGCTCTTTAAAAATGCTGGAAATATCAAGATCTGTTTATAAATAGAAAAAAGCTTTTTCCTTTTACTTACTCAGAATATTTAAAAACCCACTTTTCTCACAGACATATGGGTTCAATATTTGGCATCGATGCAGCTTTGCAGTGTATGCATCTGGTTTTCACTGTCATGTGAACTCTGTAGGAAACCATGATCTCCATAGGAAACCACAATCCATGTCTTCCTCATACAGATTCAGTGAGTTACGCAGGTATGCTGTAAAAGAATTATAAACACATATACACATTAAGAGCATGGCCTTTAGAATAAACTGAATGATGAAACACAGTTGCTTGGATTCACCAGAAGGTTTCTATGCATAGAAGGGATTTCCAGCCACAGAGCATAACATCTCTGCCTCTTCTCTTCTGCTGTAGTCCAAAATTCCCCCTGAAATACCACTGCAGGAGGACAGGGGACCTGTGGAACAGTATGAGAGCAGAGTCTAAGGTAGGGCTGTCAATTCGGTTTGGTCCGAACTGAAAATCAACCGAATTTCCCCTGATTCGGTGATTTTCAGTTCGGACGGATCCGAACTCAAATCTGGCGGGCAACCGGGGGGGGGGGGCGAATTCAGCAAGTTCGGGAGTTCGCGAATAAATTCGGCCAATTCGGCCCCCTCTTCAGGGCAGCCCGCTGAAAGGCGCGGGCTGCCCTTTAAACTGATCTGCGCCTCCCAGCTGGGAGGCTCAGATCAGTTTAAAGGGCACCCCGCCTCCCTTCAGCGGGCTCCCCTGAAGGGAGGCGGGCTGTCCTTTAAACTCATCTGTGCCTCCCGGCCGGGAGGCACAGATGAGTTTAAAGGACAGCCCCCCCTCCTTCACGGCAGCCCGCTGAAGGGAGGCGGGCTGTCATTTAAACTCATCTGTGCCTCCCGGCCGGGAGGCACAGATGAGTTTAAATGACAGCCCGCCCCCCTTCACGGGAGCCCGCTGAAGGGAGGCGGGCTGTCCTTTAAACTCATCTGTGCCTCCCGCCCGGGAGGCTCAGATGAGTTTAAAGGGCAGCCGCGCCTCTCCAGCGGGCTCCGCTGGAGAGGCGCGGCTGCCCTTTAAAGTCATCTGCGCCTCCCGCCTGGGAGGCTCAAATGAGTTTAAAGGGCAGCCGCGCCTCTCCAGCGGGCTCCGCTGCAGAGGCACGGCTGCCCTTTAAAGTCATCTGCGCCTCCCGCCCGGGAGGCTCAGATGAGTTTAAAGGGCAGCCGCGCCTCTCCAGCGGAGCCCGCTGAAGGGGGGCGGGCTGCCCTTTAAACTGATCTGCGCCTCCCAGCTGGGAGGCTCAGATCAGTTTAAAGGGCCCCCGCGCGCCTTCAGGGAATCCCTGAAGGCGCGCTTCGGCCGAATTTTCCCCCGAACTCCGGATCCCCCCGAATTACCGGGGATCCGAAGCGGGGGAGTTCAGACTTCGGACCGTACCAACCCCACAAGGGTCAAATTCGGCCGAATCCGAACTGTACCGAATTTTTTTTTTTTGACAGCCCTAGTCTAAGGTATGCTGCTGTGGGGGGGGGGGAATGTTGCACATGCAGAAATTTCCTGGTGGAGCTGTATCAAACTATGTATGCTCACAGGCAAACATGAGCATAGACACAAGAGAGGGTGTAATGTGCATGTAGATGTATGACTTTCAATGCTGGAAATGTATCTGTTAGACAACAAGCTGGCTGCTTATTCCCAGCTGTACAAGCAGGCATATGTGGAGGTGGAGAGTGATAATTGACCAAGGATGGGAGCAGATTGCTGCAACGAAAGTTCCAATTTTGTTCCAATTTTCCTTCTGCTCAAAGTAAGGATATGAAATTCAAGTTGTTGTGAGGGTTTTGTTGTTGTTTGCAATTTGCATTTACAAATTCCTTCTATGTTCAAAACACAGCTAGAAGTTGCAGGACTTTAAATAATTCTAATCGTTTCTAATTGTAACAGAGCAACACACTTAATGAACAAATTGCACATTGTGAAGTCAGGATTATCAGGACTAATTATATTTTGGCAGTATAACCACACTCTGCTTTCCTGGATGAGTTTTAGAAAAACACAGAGCAATAAAGCTATAGTTCTCTCAGGAGGGGAATAGTCCTTAGCCCAGAAAATAGCCTCCATCACTGTGAGATGATAGGAAATATCAAACCAGTAATAGTCACGAAGGGAGTTGGTCACAATTCTTTCTAGGTCTGAAACAAGAACATTTATAGTATTTTGTTTCCTGACAATCCACAGAAGGAGAAGAGTCCTAATTATTATCACAAATTCATGCGATGATTATAGAGAAATTATTGCACATATTTCTAAGCCACATTAAAACAAATATTTCCAAAATGGTTTACAAAGGTAACACGCAACTGTGTGTATCAAACCATCCCTGCACAGAAAGCACATGGAGTTTTCCTCCTTGTTCCTGCAGCTTCTTCTGACCTCCAGTCACAGGATCCACATGGGGGAACACCCATGTGGGCCAGTGGGGTGGAGCTAAGTTTGCAGAGGAGGAAGGAGAAGCAGCTACATTCTCTTGTCCTTCCTCACTCCAGGACTCCAACCTACACAACTATACTTCTTTGTGGGTCCTGTGACCCTAGGACAGAACAGTGACCCAGGGGAAATCCACGGTTCTGTGTTAGAGCATCTGCTTGGCACACAGAGGTCCCAGGTTCAATTCCCAGCATCTCCCTTTGAAAAGATCAGGCAGTAGGTGATGCAAAAGAACTCTACCTAATGGTCTTTCTGGAGGTTGGAAGGGTCTGCAGAAAAAGATAGGAATGCAGGAAAACTCCGTGTACAATGCACAGAGTGATATAATTAAAGGCGAGCAAAGAAAAAAAATTCAGGAAAATTCATATTCAGGTATATTCTCAAATCTGTATATCGGTATGGGTTTTTTTTCCTAGTTTTTTTTCAGGGATCTGAAAAATTCAGCTCCATTATACCCTATGGAGAATCTTTCCGGGACTCTGGGGGGGCTGTTTTTTAAGATAGAGGTACTAAATTTTCAGCATAGCTGCTGATGACCCTTAAGTTTGGTAAAAATTAGGTCAAGGGGTCCAGTTTTATGGACTCCCATTTTTCCTCCATCTAGCGGTTCCTGTATAGACAATAATGGAGAAGAGGGGGGATTTAAACTTTAAAGTGCTTGGTGCAAATGTGCAGAAGTGCGTTTTTTTTCCTTTTAAAATGAGTTTCTAGTGCTGTAGCCAGTGATCCCAAAATATCCCAGAAAAAAAGCCTTTTTTCTCATTTTTTCGGGATTGGGATTACTGACTATAGTTTTAAAAACCTTTTTTCTGGCAAAAAAAAGGCAAAAAATGCCAGTAAGGTATTGTTTTGGCTTTTTTTTTCAGTTCAGCTTTACCAAAAGCACACCCCTAGATAGAACATATGCCATTTTAAAAAGAAAGCTCAATAAAATAACAGAATCTTCAACAGGTAGGAGAGAAAAAAAGCTAGGAACTTTATGAAGAATATGCCAGAAGAACAGAATTTACACAGTGACAGTAAGGTTGAAATAAAGGTTGAAATAAAGGGCTTTAATTAATTATTACCAGCTACAGAAAATAAAAGATTTAAGATTAATATGAAAAAGAAATGAAGTTGGAACCATGTGATGAAATCATCAAAATCTATGGTTCCCTCTCAGGCATGTGAAATAAATTTGTGACAGGAACCTCTGAGAGGAACCCACTTAGCATTTACGGTACTTAATGTCATGATATGACGAGGTCATATTTGGTCATTTGCAGAGACTGCCAAAAATATGAATGGGCACTATCTGTGACAAGTAAACATTGTACTGGAGGAGGGTTTTTTCGCTTCCCAGTGACCTCTTTGGAGGGAAGATAGGGCTTAGCCTCCCTTTAACCGATGGTAACTGTTGAGGCAGCAATGTGAGCACAGAGGCACTACACCAAAGGCCTCATTCTCACTCCTTGCCACCGCCTCTGGTGTAGCTGAATTAAAGGAAATGAAGAGTGATGGGAAAGTAGATTAGGGACATAATTTTGAAACCATGGCCATAGCAAATCCCAGTTTGACCTTAATATAGGTAGCACATGACCCAATAATCTTCCAAGACACAGCAAAGGTGTCACAAGGAAATCCCATATACCTATTATTTCCTTTAACTTCAATCCCCATCCTCCCCAAAGAAAGCAGAGGTCTAGTTTAGGGCCAAACTAGTGATAATAAGGATCCGTGCTTAAGTTCTCCTATGGTTTGTTAAAAGCTATTTTTATATATATGGGGTTCCACAGAGCAAAATTCTATCCCCCATGCTTTTCAATCTCTATATAAATCCCTTAGGACAAATCATCTGTAGCTTTGGGGTTGGTTGTCATCAATATGCTGAAGACACTCAGTTGTATATATCCTTTTCCAAATATCCTGGTGATGTAGTCGAGGTCCTGAATCACTACCTGGCTGAAAGTGAACAAATTGAAACTAAACCCTGATAAGATAGAGGTAATGCTGGTTGAGAAGAAGGAGGTCTTGAAGGACAATGTTCTCCCCACTTTTGATGGAGTTCAACTGACGCTTGCTGACTCAGTTAAAAGCCTTGGTGTCATACTGGACCCAACTTTATTAGTGAAGAAGCAAGTTAATGCAGCTGCAAAAAAGGCTTTCTACCAGCTCAGTCTAGCTTGTAAGATGGCCCTTTACCTTGATATGTATGACCTGGCCACCTGGATCCATGCGACAGTAACATCGAGACTAGACTACTGTAATGCATTGTACATTGGTGTCCCTTCAAAATCAACTCAGATACTCCACGTGGTCCAGAATGCCATGGCTTAGCTATTATTGGGTGTTAGAAGGAGCATGCATATTGCACCCATTCTGCAGTCACTCCATTGTCTACTCATCTATTACCAAGCTCAGTTTGAGATATTGGCTATCTCATACTAACCCCTTCTTGGCTTTGGCTACTCTTATTTGCAGGACTGCCCTCCCTATGCTCCGCCACGACAACTTTGCTCAAGTCAACAGGGGCTTCTGCAGGTGCCAACCTGCAAATGGGCAAAATCAACAACTGTCCGTACCTGTGCTTTCTCTGTTGTGGCTCCTAACTTGTGGAAAAGCTTGCCCAAGTTGGTCATGAAAGCTCCCACTCTCCTAACTATTCACAAACTATGCAAAACTGAATTATTCAATGATTTTACAAACTTGCTTGGACAATTGATTAGGAACTGTGGTCTATACTGCTGGGTATAGCTTATTGTAAGTAGGATCGTATTTATGTAATTTCTGTTGAAGAAGAAGAAGAAGAGTTGGTTTTTATATGCTGACTTTCTGTATCACTTAAGGGAGACTCAAACTGGCTTACAATCTACTTCCCTTCCCCTCCCGACAACAGACACGCTGTGAGGTAGGTAAGGCTGAGAGAGCTCTAACAGAACTGTGACTCACCCAAGGTCGCCCAGCTGGCTTTGTGTGTAGGAGTGGGAAAACAAATCCAGTTCACCAGATTAGCCTCTGCTGCTTATGTGGAGGAGTGGGGAATCAAACCCGGTTCTCCATCTTAGAGTCCACTGCTCCAAACCACTGCTCTTAACCACTATACCATGCTGGCTCTCTGTACTGCTTAATGTGTCATGTGAATACTTATGCTATGCTTCAGTTCTTTCTGGTGGTTTCAGATTTCTAAAATCCTGATACATTGGTTATTGAATGTCCCATTTTGTTGATTGTACTGATGTTGAGTCCCTGTGAGAAAGGCGAGCAATAAATAATGTAAATTAAAAAAGAAAGTATTCCACCTCTCCAGTGACCTTCTCGAGATTGCTCACAAAATAAAAACAGTTCATAAAACAATAGTGAAACACTTCCTTGGAACAGTATTTTCCGGGTGGGGGGGAGCTCATGAGATTTCCTCCCCTAGACACATTTAACGTACCAGGATAAAACAACAATAACAACAACAAGAAGAAGAAAACCAACACTTCAAATCAGTATATTTCTGTGTTGTTTTGTACCCCAGGCACATTCTTGTATACAGAAAGCAAGCTGTTAATGGATGCCTCAACTGAGAACAATGTTTACAGACAATGTTCTGTGTTGTAGGGCCACTTCTCTATATATGCTGCCAAAAATCCAACTGGGGTAGGAATTTAGCCAAGACCAGGGAGCCAAGTAAATCGCATCAGCAGAAACCCCTCTGTCTGCTAGGGCACCTCTGCATTTATTTGGGATCTGGTTGCTAGATAAGCAACTGAGATAAATTTTGGGGACATAGATAAATGAATATACTTGAAATGAAAAATGCCAGAAGACAGTCATAACATAAACATTTAGGATTAGTTTGAAAGTTGTCGTTTAAATTATGTTCTCCAAATTGCCTTGGTTCTTACAGAATCATATAAAATAAAGGTAGTACCATTATTATGAGAAAATGTATATTCTGTTATTGGCAAACCTATAGAATTATACTAGAGGATTTTGGAATAAAAAGAAAAAGATTATACTAGAGGATTATACTAGAGGATTTAGGAATAAAAAGAAAAAATGCACTTCTGGTTTTGTTTTAAGTGGGGGGGAAACATTTCACAGAGTTCTAATTACAGCCAGAAGTTTTTATACTTTTTTATACTTGTGTCAGATAGTTATTAAAAAAGTGTTCATTTTGCATTATTTGTATAATCAAAGTGTGACTAATACATCTTCACGGGTTTTTTTTAGACTCCTTCCCTCTTTAGATATCCAAACTCTATTTTCAAGTAAATAGGTAATATTTACTTCAGTTGTGGCATAATTTACCCTTTTGTTTGATTTGTAGTGGAACATGCAAAGCTGTATTATACCAAATCAGATCATTGGCTCATTTAGCTTATATTATCTACTCCTACTGGCAGGAGCTCTCCAGAGTTTCAGGCAGAGAAAGGTCTTCTCTAATGGATTAACAGTGCATTCCTGAAATGCACTGGCAGCCACGGTGAAAGGCCTTAGGAGGCCGACGAAACCCTCCGCTGGTGCAGGGGCCCACACTGCTGGCATGCCAGTGTGAGTGGCCCCAGTGCTGGTGTGCAGGCCTGGATGCCAGTCCCCGGCTGCGGCTGCGGCCGCAGCAGCTCTGGGCCCGGCTGCCGCCGCAGCCTCCCACCAGCCTCCGGATGCCGGCACAGGCTGTGGCGGTGAGCTGGGAGGCGTTACATCGCCAGGCAGGGGGCGGGGCTGACGTTAGTCAGCCTCCCGAGCTGTTTTGGCTCAGGAATACCCCTTTTTGTTTTAGCAAAGATACGCCAACTTTTTGCTGGCGTATCTCCCGTGCAATAGGGTTGCACGGGTTTTTGGCACCAGGTAGAGGTTTTGGCAGTGCCAAAACCTCTTTAGGAGGCAACGCCGCTGGGTTGCCTCCTAAAACCATTGCAGGCATTCCTTTCAGGAATGCGCTGTAAGTCTGGGATCATTTAACTAGAAATGTGAGTTCTTGATCTTGGCCCATGCCTTCTTGATGTAAAGCACATGCTCTGTATTACTGAGCTACGACCCTTAGTTACACAGGACTGGCAAAAGATCAGCGACCATCACCTAGACCTTATAAGTGACAACCTGAATCAATCTTTTAAAATGCAAGAAGGGAAACTGCCAACATTGTTCCAATCAAGCAAGTGCCATTGGGGCCACAGGGTTTGAGGCCACATGATGCTGTGACATCACGAATGATCAGTGCCTGGTTGGGGAACCACCCAATGGAAAAGCTGTCATTTAGATTAAATTAATGAATTAATTGCTGAATACCATCACTTAGGGCCAAGCTAGACAAGATGGCAGGAGAGCTGTGGTTGTATAAATATGTATACAATGAAGACAGTTTCAAAGGGTAGCCGTGTCAGTCTGCAGTAGAACAGCTAGAGTCAAGTCCAGTAGCACCTTAGAAAACAACCAGGTTTTCGGGGTATAAGCTGTCAAGAGTTAAAGCACCCTTCATCATATACCTGATGTCAGATGGTATCTGATGAAGGGAGCTTTGACTCTCAAAAGCTTATATCTCGAAAATCTGGTTGGTCTCTAAGGTGCTACTAGACTCCAATCCAGCATGTATACAATGAAGAAGGGGCCATGGCACAGTGGTAGAGCATCTGCTTGGCACCCAGAAGGTCCCAGGTTCAATCCCCAGCATCTCCAGTTAAAGGAACTAGGCAAGTAGGTGAGACCCTGGAGAGCCGCTCCTGGTCTGAGTAGACAATACTGACTTTGATGGACCACGGGTCTGATTCAGTATAAGACAGCTTCTTGTGTTCATGTGAACATACAAAGCTGCCTTAAGACAGGTCAGAACAATTATCTATCTAGGAAGGGTTCTACCTCTGAGCCATGGCTCATCTCCAGACAGGTACAGCCTCCCAGTTTGCAGCTGCATAGGCTTTGTGTCAGTTTTAGGCAGAATGTGTGTAGGTGGAAACAAGAGGAAGATAGGACTAGTAGGCATTATCCTTTCCACCTGTATGCATATTACATACATGAATATTGCGTTCATGAATTCAGGGCTTTTGAAGGATGCCCTGACAATTAAACTGGTGAGAAACAGAGTTATGCTTGTAGACCAGATACATCCTAATAGTGACATCAGTGGGAAGTACTTCACTCCCCTATTGAAGTTATCAGTTTAGAGTAAAAGGGGTACAGGTTTTTAAAAAACAGAGCCTCCACTTGATTGATGCATATCATCCTTACATTAAACAGCCTTATCTGGCAGTTTATGCTGAAGTCTTGCCATACAATTATATTGAATACATAATCACATGGGGGACGACGACTGGTACCTCTTGCCTGAAGCGGACCTATCAAGAATGACGGTTCAGCAGAACAGGTCCTGTGTGAATGACAGCTTGGAGAAAAAAAGAGAGAGACTGGTTTTCAATTAAACACAATTCCAATGGACGGGGATTCCATCCCACATCTTTATGCAATACAGCCCCTTCAGGAAAGGAGTTTTCAGTATGCTTTTAAATAACCAGGTACTGCTGTCAAAAAGGAAAAGCAATAATGCATCCTGTCAGAGATTACTCTGGGATGCCATCAGCTGCCTACTTAATAGGTGTGAAAGTGCCTATTGGGGTAGACTATGTCCTTGACCGTTTCCTTTGGGCACGATGTTTGTCAGGGGAAAATATGAAAGCCGGGCAAGCTTTTTGTCTACGTAATAGCATCTGCAGCCTGCTCTGCCTCCCACCTGAAATATTACCAACAGTAGAAGAGTGGATGTAGCTCCTCTATTATTAGCAGCTGCTGGAAGCCAGCAACATAATTTGTCTTCTGATTAATAATAGTGTTTGGAGTGACAGTTGATTTACTAATTTGAAGATTTCCTACAAAATGTACGCCCCACAATGTATGCGTCAGCAGACACTAGAGAGAAATAGCAAACTGTCTCTAACTTCAAGCTGTTAGTGTAAAGAACTAACCCACATCATTTTCAAATATAAATATTTTGTTATCAAGAGATAATGTTCAAATTGTTCAGACACTAATCATGAGAAGCAGTTGAGCGTGTTTGGCATTCCATTCAAAGAACAACCCTTGACCCCCAAAATAGAGTTTGCCTCATCACTTCAAAAGTACATAGACGATTTTAAAAATAGTGATGTGATGAATTTTTGGGAAGGACTTGACCATTTTTGGCATGAAAAAGGGCCATTTGGAAGGTAGAAATATTCCTCGAAACCATCCCAAAGGTTCAGCTCGTTATGCCTGTTCACTGATGTTCAATGCCTTATCTGTTTCTCATAAGAAAGAACACAGGAAGAGCCTTACTGGATCAGATCAGTAGATCTAGGTCCTGTTTTCCATAGTGGCTGATGATCATCTGTTTGTGCTTATCCCTATTATACAAGGAAAACATTTAGAACCAAATTTTAATTTTGAAGACAAGGCAGAAGGATTTGTAGAATTTGGAGAGGGAAATAACCCAAAGGACTAACAGCCGGATCCTAAGATTCGTTCTGCAGTCAATTAACTATAGATTTGGGTCAAAGAAACCACCATCATGGCTAATTATATCATCACCTATGGTAGTATGACAATATGGCATCCCAATAATGATGAAAATGGGAGAGTCAGGTACTAAATGCAGAAGACCAACAAAATATAAAATAGTACCCAAGTATTGGTGTGAACTTATAATCAAGACTCACATAAGAGCAGTCTAGCAATCCTAAGGTCCTTTTGGCTATTAATGAGCCAGCTACATGGGTACAACTATACAGAGCTATATAGCTGGTTCTATAGCAAGTATTCACAAGGGGTTTGTAGTTATGAGTCAACCTATTCTTGGCAGGTAAGCATTTTTTTTTTAAAAAAAAAACCCTCAGATCGATTCAATAACACATTTTAAAATTAGCTGGGGTCGAATTAGGAATAGTAAAATGAATGACCCCACATTCCATGTCATCCTACTTTTTTATTTTCTTATTTTGATTGCCAGAAGACAGTTATAGAAGTATAATTTAAGAGATTTTGCTTTGACTTCACTACTTCAGAATTTAAATTGATATCTTTATATCTGTAGCTTTATATAGTTTTATATCTATTTATTTTTATAAAAATTTTAAACCAGTAGTATATAATTGCCATGTGTTAAAGTGATCTCTCATCCCTGTAGACTGTCCCATTCCATTCAATGGAACATAGAGATCTGCCTAAAATGCATGCATAGAATTGCTGGACCACTGCAAACAATGGGACATCGAGGGCCAGCTCTACGTAAGGCCAACTAAGGCAGTCAGTCAGTGAATGGGAGGGAAGGGTGGTATCCATCATGTTCTCCAGTTATCAGCCACCTATCCCTTATTTCATCATCTCTTCCCCCTTCTCTGCTACCACTGTCTCTGCCCAGATGTTGCAGTAGGTAATTCCTCTGTGACTTTTCTCCTCCAGCCCAACAGAGCTTTCCAAACTCTCACGAGACACCTTCCTTTCATGAAAGTTCAGTCACCATTTTGGTTGCCTAAGCAACTGCTATAATTGGCAGGGTTGCCAGGGCAACCAAAATGATAGCCAAGCTCTCAAAACACAAGGAATCTCACAAGAGTTCAGGAGGCTATAGAGGACGTGTGAGGCTTGCCATGGTGGTTCTAAAGAGAACCACAGGAAAGAAAGCAAGGAGGATTAAATGCTTTGTCTCTTGAATAGTGGTGGTAGAGAGTGGCGCGGGTCAGCAAAAATATATATATTAAAATCTTAAGTATTTTTATCTTGCTTTTTTTCTCACTGAAGACCCAAAATGGCTTACAAAATACAAAAAAAATAAAAATTTAATAAGCAAATAGGAAGAAAAGCAAACAGTATAATACACCACATCCTGGGCTAATCATAGATCCATGGCTCATTTAGGGCCACACACAACAAGAAACAAGCAAGGAACCAGGAGCCCTTTGGTACTTGCCCTCTAGCCTGTCCCTGAAAGTTCGCATCCCTGACCACTCTCAGTTACAAATGCCTGTAGCAGGAAGGGCAACAGAAGCTCCGCATAGATTATATGCATCCGTCAGAGATGTTCCCAAGAGCCTCCTCCCCTATACTGAGCCTGTAGTATACGTGCTGGTGCTACTACGCTCGCAAGACATTGCTGCATCAGGGTTAGTTTAAAATCTGGATTGTGTCAAGATCGTGTAAATATTGGCAGACTATCACAGTACAAGTGAGGAAACAAAGGAAGTACTTTTCCTGCGTAGTGTCTAGGGCTGCAATCTGTGCAGTTTTAATTTATCGGAACAGGGTTGACACTGGAATCTTATTGAACAGCTGCTCTCTTAGATTAATGTAGGTTGGGCAGCAGTGTTCTGGGGGGGAGGGGTTCCACCCTAGATTTGCAACAGGAGCAATTCCTCACTTTCCCTTTAATAGCCGGAGCTCTGTTGCTGGAGAAGAAGTGGCAACAACAGACAATCACACTTCACGTCTATAAAAACGTGTTTAAAAAACAAAAGGATTGAAATTCTTTGATTACCTCAGATGGAACACATTCATAAAACATTTTATGTAAAGAACTGCAGCATTTGAAACACAATCCAAATCTCAACATGAGCTCCGTTAAACCACATGCTAAATGCCAAATTCTTGCAGAAAACAGTTGATGGTTATCATTTTAAAAATCATTTTTAGAGTCTGTTCTTAGCCTGGAATTGGTTTTATGAGCCTTATTTTAAGATGCTTATAGCACGTTTGGTGTTCTTTTTATGTCCTCGTAAGGATTTTAATGTGTGTGTAAAGTGCCGTCAAATCGCAGCTGACTTATGGCGACCCCTTTTGAGGTTTTCATAGCAAGAGACTAACAGAGGTGATTTGCCAGTGCCTTCCTCTGCACAGCAACCCTGGTCTTCCTTGGTGGTCCCCCATCCAAATACTAACCAGGGCTGACCCTGCTTAGCTTCTGAGCTCTGACGAGATCAGGCTAGCCTGGGCCATCCAGGTCAGGGCATGGATTTTAATGCTGGGGTTTAAATAGTTTATGAACTGTTAATTACTTTGATGGCATTATTTATTATTTATTTATTTATTTACAAAATTTGTGTGCCGCCTTTCTGCCCAAACAGAGCCACTAACGCGGCTAATGGTTAAAACAAAATATTATAAAAATATTTAAACAAGTCATAAACCAAAATTTAAAAAGCACATTACAAGTACATAAAACAGTAATTAAAACATGGGGCAGGAAGAAGGGACAAAAAGCCTTCACCTGCTGGCAGAAGAAAGTGGTACAAGGGGACAATTTTTTGTTTTACTTTTAAGCTACCTCAAGGAGGCTGTATGGAGAGGCGGCATAGAAATCTTATAATTAAATAAATAAGAACATAAGAGTAGCCCTGCTGGATTAGACAACTGCTCCATCTAGTCCACCATCCCGTTTCCAACTGTGGTCAATCAGGTGTCACAGGGAAGCCCACAAACAAGGCTCACTAGCAAGTTGCCTTCAGCCACTGACTGCTCCCCAGTATCTGCCAGACAGAGGCATTCTGTCTGAACAGCTAATAACAGATCCATCTTCCACAAACCTGTCTGGTCACACCCTTTTAAATCTATTGCCACATTTTGTTACAATCTGCTCCACAAGTCAACTACTGATTTTATCTATCTTGAATGTGTTATGAAAGGATAAATGTGCCCTTAGAATAACACAGACTTATCAATGGGATGGGGCACACACTTATAACACAGACTTACCTATGAGGTGTAACTACATCCCAGGTAAAGGACCAGCATCCGGAGCTTATCTCACTATTTGGCCATGCTGTCAAAGGAGCTAGGATGGATCGTTTTTAATTTCCATCTATGGTGCCTTAGAGGGTTTTATTTCTTTATTTACTGTATTTATACCCTGCCTTTCTCCCATATGAGGACCCAAAGTGGCTTCTATCATTCTCCTCAGTTTTATCTTCAGAACAGCCCTGAGAAGTAGGTTCAGCTCAAGGTCATCCAGCCAGCTTCCATGGCAAAGGAGGAATCTGAGCCTGAGTCTTTCAGGTCCTTGCCCCATACTCTGACCCTACACACGCTGCCAACCTGTTTGGAATAGAAGGCGAGTTTTGTTTCTGTCAGACAGTCAAGGGTTAATTTGTTTGTATTGATTGTTTATACAAACTCGGGATGATGATGTAATGCAATGTGTCTTTAGCTAATTGGTCAGCAAAACGCCATTGAAGACATGTCTTAGGTCATGTAGAAGCAATTGTGTTTTATTGCCCTCTTCCTTTGTTAAGAGAGGAAACGTTTTGGAGCCAGTTACGTTTGGATTTTACAGAAGCAAGATGCACATCTCTGCTGAGATGTGGCAAAAGCTAAGCCTTAGATGCCTGCTAGAGCATATTCTAAGGACTTCAACCCATTGGTTTATGATTCTATCACTAAAAAAAACGAAACTCCATCGATTTTGTTGAGAAATTCACTCGTTAAAAAAAAAGTTACTTCAGGGGGGCCCTCCAGGATTAGGGCCCCTGAAGCTTAAGCTTCATTAGTTTCACAGTAGATCCACCTCTGTGAGAAGGGCGGAGTTTGGGGTGGGGAGGGACTTCAATGCTGTAGACTCCAATTGCCAAAGCGGCCATTTTCTCCAGGTGAACTGATCTCTATCGGCTGGAGATCAGTTGTAATATCAGGAGATCTCCAGCTAGTACCTGGAGGTTGGTTAATATCCTGTTCAAGAATAAATATCTCAACACGCTGCCACTTATAATTCTTTTGTTATTTTTATACTTTTCTTATGCTTTCATTTATAAACAGTACCAGTTAGCAATGTTGTCATAACACAGTCTACAAATCATAAACAATCTTGTACAAAAAACGAGACGGAATTGAAATCTCACACGTCCATTGCACAAAGACAGAACTGAAATACTGTCCACAAGAATTCTCAAACGTCCGTTCCACAAAAGGAATCTTTCCAATGCTGTGAACCTCCGTGTCGTGTTGCAATGTTTCTGTAAGTCAGCTGCTCTCTGCTGACCAATAGGATTCCTCCTTTACAAGCTGTCTCACAGTTCCTTCTCCAAGTCACCGCGGAAAAAGTAAACAGCCCAATGCGATTTCAGCAATATTTAACAATATGACAAGCAACCGGTTATGCCTTGTTTCGCTGGTGCCTGCTTCATCAGATATATATAATTTCATTCTATCACAATTTTGTGATTCCAAGTGTCATGTCTACAAGTGGCAGCGTGTTGAGATATTTATTCTTGAAGAGGATATTAACCAGCATTCATATACAACAAGTACCTGGAGGTTGGCAATCCTGGCCTGAAGTTCTGTGTCAAGATGCCAATATCAAAAGCAGGGCCTGTCAGGCTGTGCCAGGGTGCTCCATATTGAACCCATTCCTATAAGAAGAGAAATGTTAAGACTGTTGTAAGAACAGCATTGCCCTGACCTGGATGGCCCAGGCTAGCCTGATCTCATCAGATCTCAGAAATTAAGCAGGGTCAGCCCTGGTTAGTATTTGGATGGGAGACCACCAAGGAATACCAGGGTTGCTGAGGAAGGCACTGGCAAACCACCTCTGTTAGTCTCTTGCCATGAAAACCCCAAAAAGGGGTCGCCATAAGTCGGCTGCGACTTGAAGGCACTTTATACACAAGAATAGCATTCGCTAGCAATTTGCCTTTTGGTTCTTTTCTAAATGCTCTGCCTCACTTCTAAATGTCTGTGCTTTCTAGGATTTGGGTTCAGGTATTAAAGATTCCTTTTACTCATGATTTTGAGTGTGAGCTGACTGTGTATTTATCCTACCCATCTTCCCCACAGGCTCCTTCACCTTGCTACTTAGAGAGGACCAATGCTGAAGGACAGGCTGACGGACAGAGACGGAGCAGGGAGGGGGAGAGACAGCCCACAGACCTCCATGTCTCTCTTGTTCTCTCTCTCTCACCCACCCCTGAACTTCTGGCATACAAGAGAGTCAGGAGAAAAATATCAATGTGGTGGGGGAGGGGAGTTCTCTTGTAGGTGGCAGCTGCTACTGAAGTACAACCCCAGGGGAAAGAGGGGTGGGGAAGCAAAAAGGTTTTAGACACAACCAGTCCCCTTTGCAAAGGAAGGTAATGGCATGGCAAACCACTTCTGCTTCTCCCTGGCCTTGGAAGCCCCTTGCTGGGGTTGCCATAAATCATAGAATCATAGAGTTGGAAGGTACCACCAGGGTCATCAAGTCCAACCCCCTGCACAATGCAGGAAATTCACAACTACCTCCCCTGCACACCTAGTGACCAGAAGATGGCCAAGATGTCCTCCCTCTCATCATCTGCCTAAGGTCACAGAATCAGCATTGCTGACAGATGGCCATCTAACCTCTTCTTAAAAACCTCCAGGGAAAGAGAGCTTACCACCTCCCGAGGAAGCCACAATCAGTTATGACTTGATGACACTTACATGCATAATCCCCCTTGGTGCTCAGCAAACCTCGCCACAGGGTGGCTGAGGACCTAGAGGGTGGTTTTGAGAGAATATATGGCCAATAAGGTTCATAGGTTCAACACAAGTTCTAGTATTATGGGTGAGTGAGAAAAGTCTATCTACTTTCTCTACATCTTGTTTTGCTAACACTGAGCATTAATACAATACTGTTTTTAACATGAGCATCATTAAACTATCTACCTGGCCACACACCTTGCTTTGTGCAAACAATAAAACAGCATTTTTAAAAAAAGATGTCACCAAATGATCTGAAAAATACAGAACAGGTTAATGAAGACCCTCTAGTCACATCTCTCTCTCTTTTTCTGTGTTGTTGCAGACTGCCGGGAAAGAATCCCCTAATTGGCTTGTCTAGCTCAGCACTATCTCGTCAAAATGCTCTTCCAGAGAACAAACCTGTTACTTTCAGTGCTGTGCATAATCATAAACATTTTATTTGGTTACTGCTTACTCACTTTTTGTCCCTGTTTATAAATCAAAAGTATAACCTGGTTCTTGTAGGTTATCCGGGCTGTGTAACCGTGGTCTTGGTATTTTCTTTCCTGACATTTCTCCAGCAGCTGTGGCAGGCATCTTCAGAGAAATAACACTGAAGGACAGTGTCTCTCTGTCCTTCACTGAGAGACACTGTCCTTCAGTGGTACTCCTCTGAAGATGCCTGCCACAGCTGCTGGCGAAACGTCAGGAAAGAAAATACCAAGACCACGGTTACACAGTCCGGATAACCTACAAGAACCAATGAACTCTGACTGTGAAAGCCTTCGACAAAAGTATAACCTATCCAGAAAATCTCTGGGTAAGGTGCATTAAAATGATGTACGTAAGTGGTTTCTGGAATGTGCTTAGTAAAATGCAGAGCTTCTCGGTGACACCTGCAATGGTCCAAGAGTACAACTCTCTCTGTAAGCACAATTACCAGACTTCTACTGCACTCCTACGTGGAGTTACACCATTCTATATCCATTGAGGTCAATTGGTCTTACAAGGTGTAACTCTTCTTCTTAAGACTGCACTGTTCTTGTTCCATTATTATTTCATTTAGATATAAAGTGAATAAGTCTTGAAGGAGCTTCGGGCTTGCCTGCATGATCTGTCATGCAAGCTAATTACCTACTGCCGCAACTAGGCATAGCTTTCCATTACATCTGACCTGGCAAATTATGGTTTGCATTTGCCTCGCAAACCAAAATGACTAACTATGGCTTGTTCCCACTTTGCAATCCTGTTTGCCCACCCTAGTTTGTCAGGTCAAATATAATAGCGAACTATAGCTAGCCATGACAGGAAGTAACTTGTTCAATGTGATTAGATGGGAGTAGCTCTATTCATGATGGCTTTGTAAACTTGTGGCATGTGATGAGATGGGAAGGAGGGATCACACTTTTGAGTCCAAAGCTCCTTCAAGCTCTATTCATGTGGCACCAAGTTTACCCCCTCAATTCACCACTGTGTGGTTAAAACTTCACTTACAATTGAGAACCTGTGTATTAACTGTTCTAAACTGTGGGCTGATTCATATTACAGGAAACCATCTATGATTTTCCCACCACTTGTTCTGGAATCCTATGGAAGGGAGCAGATTGCTTTCTATCAGTGAACAGCATAACTGGAAAAGGATGGACTCAAGAGACTTTCAGGATCAGGAACGTTTGCTAGGTTGTCTAGCACTGGTCAGCTCCTCAGTTGCGTTGGATCACCCCAATATTGTCTAAATACAAACTTCCCTTGGAGTCCTGAGTGATATCCCACATAATGGGAGATATTCACCCTGATATCACTAGTTCTGTTGCAAGATTTTTGGCGGAGGTGATGTCGCTCAAACGTCAAAACAAAACAAGCATGTAAGCTGCGAGTTGAATGTTGAAATAAATTTTGTGATTTCAATGAGGCTGGTTCAGGGGGAATATATTGTTATGGTATTGGTGATGCTATGTTTAGTAATTGTTTTCTACTGTGTTTTAACCTTAAGTATACATTGGGTGTTATAAATTGGTTATTTGGTGTTCTATTATGTATTATTGTTATGGTTAAGCTCAAGACCTTTGGTCAAAGGAGCTAGTAAGTAAATGGAAATGTCTAGATTGTCTTGCACCATGTTGTGGAGGGGCTAATTCTCTTCAAGCAACTTTGGCAAGCAGAAGCACCTCCCTTTTTGAAAAAAGTGTGCCTTAGTTCCTCTAGGGGCAGCTGCTTTCCCCTAGTATGCCAGAGCTGCTGCACAATGTATTCCTGTTGTCAAACCTGCAGTTGCAAAAGTAGGGTTTATTAGCTCAGATTTCCAGGGAATATTTACATAGAAAAAGACCTGTCTAGTGAAAATTGAGGAATGTGTCTCTTTCATGTACCTATGATCGGCAAACTTTCATGTGATGAGAAACAATATACCTTAGTGGAATGATGTATGATAATACAGTAGATGGTACTTCCATATGCTTATCAACATGTATGGACAAGTACTTCATAGCGAACATCATAGCAAAATTTCTTGTGGACAAGTACTTCATAGCGAACTTCATAGCGAAATTTCTTTTAGGCCTCCAAATAGTTTTCCAGAATGCAAAGGAAAGAAAATGTATGGGTCTTGAATTGGAAAGTAATGACTTTAAGGGGCACAAAGGTCTAAACTTCAACCAGTTGCCAAATCCAGTTTAGGAAATTCCTGGAGTCTTGAGTACTGTGCCTGGGGAGGGTGGAGTTTGAGGACACTGGTGTTTGGGGAGGGGCTAAGTGTGAATGCAATGTGACCACCCTCCAAAGTTTCCATTTCCTCCAGAAGGCTGGTGTCTGGAGTCTGGAGTTCAGTTTGGAGATCCTGGGAGAACTCTAGGCCTTACTTTGGGGTTAGAACCCTAACTATTATTCCTATAAGTCAAAGAAACATAATTAAATTCCATAACTCTCTCTGTTTATACATTCTTTTTGTGTATGCGGTCCATGGGAACAAACTACTTTAAACATTATTGTAAAAACTGAAAAGATTTCATAGTTCCTGTTAGTTGAAGTGTAATTAAAATGATGTATCTCATCCAGAAGAAATCATGTAAAGCAGAATACTACCCAAGTATTCAATTTTACTGGCTTATCCCAAATTAACAGGAGTCTTTTTAACCATATGTTTGATTTTTTTTTCAAAACAGGTCAATTGGTTTTCCATCAGCTTGAACAGCAACAAGAGAGCATGGCTTAGGAAGAGAAAAGAGGGTGAAATTACATTTACAACAGAACATCCCACCCCCACCAGCGGGCTGAATCTAAAGTAGTAGATCTTAAAACTGAATCACAATGCAAAGGCTTTGCTCTTGATGAAAGAACACAATGCAGACTTCCTCTGTCAAAGATGAGGGAGTATCTGGAACTCACCATATTCACATGAAGGATGAATCATCATTTACTGGGGAAGAATATGTCCCTGTCAGCAGATGATTCTGCTTATTCTTCTCAAAAAGATTTTCATGCAAGCTTTTTATGTTACTGTCGTTCTAAATACAAAACTGCTGCTCAGTTGGCTTTAAATTCCAGTCTGACCATATCTCTGTTCCCACATGGATCCCTCCTTTTGCTGAATTTGGCCAACCATTTCATCATTAACAAATTGTTCTTTTTCTCTTTAAGAGATAAGATTCACTAAACATTGTCTAAAGAGTTGCTGCACTTGATGGATCCTGCTTCCAACAGTTTTAGCAAGATAGATGTGGTTTTATCCAAGTGTATGTTCTTCCCTTTTATATGCCAATAAAGGCTTGTGTTGTGTTGTTGTGAAGATAGATGTGCAGTGGCCATTGAGTTCACAGCACTTTGAGACCTTTTAAGACAATATTTTTTCCATTTTATTCTCGTTCACTAGGGTGTATGACTGGTATGAACAGAGAAAAAACAATTGGGCTGAGAGACTGAGGTAACTTTTTTGTTGCAAAGATATCCTTTCCCCCCTTATATCTCCATAGCAAAAGAGACTAGAAAAAAATTAAAAAGGGAATTCAAAAAAGCCAGCATAGATTATTATAGTGTTATAATGGTTTAGCAGTATATCAATATCTAAGTTTTTTAAGCCTGGAAAAACCATGGGGGGTGAGGATGGCAACCATAGGTGTTAAGTAATAGTATGAGGCTCTCAATGCTTATCAAAATGCTATATTATACTTGTTACAAACATGGGTGAATACGTACAGAGTGTCCAAAATTATACAATTCTATACAGTGTAACAACTAAGACAATACAAAACATAAAGACAGAGAAACGAAGTAGCTATATCTCTTTGCTACAATAGTACCAAAATGAATTATATTTCAGTTCAGTTAATAACTTTTTCTTTTCTTTTATAAATTTTGTTTCAATCATCAACTTCTTCATGGGAACATGGAAGGAAGCATATTGGAAAAAAAATGGAAACGCTGTCCGGATAAACAATCGGGCTTTCACTACCAAAGGCAGCTTCTTCAGCCAATAGCTTCACATATATTATTGTTCCTTATTTGCAATCAATTAAGGTATAGAATTATTCAGTGGTTCAGGTTCTCAGTGCGCCCGGCTGGCTGCTAATCTGTTTGTTAGCAGCCAGATTAGCAGCCAGCCGGGCGCACTAAGAACCTGAACCACTGAATAATTCTATACCTTAATTGATATAGCTACTTCATTTCTCTGTCTTTATGTTTTGTATTGTCTTAATTGTTACACTGTATAGAATTGTATAATTTTGGACGCTCTGTACGTATTCACCACATGTTTGTAACAAGTATAATATAACATTTTGATAAGCATTGAGAGCCTCATACTATTACTTTATACAGCCTAGCCCTATAGTATTGGTGTTTACCTTCTCTAGCTAACCATAGGTGTTAGGCAAAAAAAGTGCAGGGGAAACTACTGTAGCAATGCTTTGTTGCCACTGCAAATGCTTCTGCATTCGCCATGTTTGTGAACGCTACAAGGAGAATCAGTGACACATGGAAGCATTCTTAGATGAACTGCCATGATGAAGATCACTGTAAGTAAGATAAAAAACAAGCATCATCAGACATGTTTGGTTCTATCCCTCTTATTGAAAGGATAAGGTCATGCTTTTGAACATACATGCATACTCATGTACCCACACCTACTCACGGTACATTCTACATCAGATCAGATGTGTATGTTCCCACTGTTCAATCACATGTACAGAATAACCTTTCTGGGGAGTGTGCTTTATTTTTAGTGTGCCTTTCTCACAGAGACTCAAGTCAGATTACACAATTTAAAACAATGCATTAGGCAGTATAATATGTATAGTCAACAGTGGGAAAAGCTGCATTACATTACTAATTACATTACTAATTGGTCCATTTTGCATCCCTTCCTCTTGTCATTCAAAAAAAATGTAGATGGCTAAGGAATAATTTCTTCCCAGGCTTTCTAGAGCCCACTTGCAAGGACTAAACTGGTTATGGCACATCATCAGTAAGAGAAGCTGATGATCTATTGCAAACATGAAATAGACTTTACAGATCTCTCAGAAATCTTTTTCCCATCCTCCTCTCAAATTATTTAATCTTGTAAAACCACATCTAATCTTCCTTAGGGCTGTCCCACTCTCTTTTAATACCATAACATGTATAATAACCTTATTTACAGCTAGATTCTCATCTTCCAAGCTGTGGGAAAAAGCCAGAAACCAAACTGTTATCAGCTTAAGGTCCCAGTGCAATGTGCCTCATCAGTACAAGGCCCATTCAGTTCAACAGGAGTACAATCTGCAGATCAGGCTAACTGGTGATATAATTTGTAATTCACATTCATTGAAATTCCCATGGTGAATGTGGGAATGCATTACTTCCTCCGCACTGCCTTTTGTCTCTCTGTAGAAGTTCGACAGACTTTTCTGAACTCCTTACGGTGATTTTGATGAGTTGTGACACTTTCAAAACAACCAAGAGGCTGCAGTACATACACTTCACGTTTCTGATATGCAGTATTTCTTGGTTGTTTCTTTCATCAGAATTTCATTTTGTTTGCCTTTGAAAAAGGGAAATATTTTGAAAGAAATTGTATCTAGGCTTATTGACCATACTGAGAATGGAGGTGGAATATGGGTCAAATCCTATGATTCCATCACTTCCAAAAGTTGCCATAGTTTGGATGACACCATTTTGGATGCCAAATCATCTTATGATCCTGATGTTATCTCTAGTATGTCACATTAAAAAGAAAGGGCACAGTCCTTCTACACTGGCTATAACTACAAAGGACCCAATGGTGCCTTCTTACTTTCTTCCAGGGCCTGGATGGTCCCTTCATGAACATAAGTATCTCACAGACAAGGAACTTAGGAAGAAAGAGATGCCTGGATGTGTCTATGTGAGGCGTTCATGAGCCTCTTGTTGAAAAGAATGGCCACTACATACCCATCCATTGAACTCCCTACCAATTTTCTTTCTAACCATTCATGCAGCTGTCCCTCTGTAGGCCGGGTTCTAAATTAAGCTAAAAATTTCCAGATAGCTTTTGTTATCTTAGGGCAAGGAGACACTTCAGTGCTATCCTAAGCAGAGCGCTGTAGAGTCCCTGCACAAAACCAAACTCTTACAGCATCTAAAAGTTATTATGCCAGAGATACATTTCTAGAAATAAGTATCTTTCATGTAATTTGCCATCTGGTCTTTAATTACTGAACATACTCGTTTTTTTGAAGCAGCCATCAATATAAATAGTTCAACCCTTTAATGATCTATTTATATTTATGACTTCTAGTTTGTTTTATCCCCAGGGAATAGTTTAGAAAAGCATATGTTTCTTGCAATTTACCCTTACAACAAATCTGTCTGATTTTAACTTCTTACTTATACATTTTGCATTTTTATTACATATTATCTAAATCCAATAAAACTCGGTATTGTTAGACTGTCTAATTACTTGGACCAAGTGTTTTCATGTCACGAAATGTTTAAAGAAAAGATTGTGTCCAGCTACCACTATTGCTATAGTGCAAGAAGAGGAAAATTTTATGCAGCATGAAGGTCAACAAGGTACAAGAAGCAATGCTATTAAAAATGCTAATTATCACCATTATTAGGGCATGGAAAGGAATAATTAAACAGTCAGCTAACATGATGTGAAGGCTTTAAAATAGAATTTAAAAAAATAATAATGATAAAGCAGTAGGAATTAGGGGACTTTGATGCAAGGGTGTCCTCTTCAGCTACTTTTACCCTATCTACACACACACACACACACACACACACACACACACACAGAGAGAGAGAGAGAGAGAGAGAGAGAGAGAGAGAGAGAGAGAGAGAACTGTTGCTCAAGATTATAACAGATTGGGCAGCCCATTCCTAGGGGTGGTGGTGGTACAGTGGTGTCTGGAGATGGCACAGTTGCACCACCTCCAGAGTGGCTTGCTGCCAGCACAGCAAGCCGAAGAAAGAATTTAAAATTATTTTTTACAACCCCGTGGAACTCCTCTTAGAGGTCCACGGGGGCTGCACCATGATTTTAGCAGGCATATCTCAACGCCTGCAAAATGGCGCTTTTTGTAGCTGAAAGGGGCTAGTAAGCTGCCTAAAAGAAGCTCTGCCCCCAGGAACACCCCTGGAATGCCTCCCAGGATGCCGGTGCAGGGACTTACGCTGAGAGAATGCCAGCGGGAAAGCTATGCCATCGTCTGAGTGCCACGCTGCCGCATCACCCTCCAGGGCTGGCGTAGGTCATCCTACACTGGCATCTGTGACAGTCTGCACAGTGCAAGTGGCACAGATGCAAATGTAGGGGTCACACCAGCTCTTATGCAGTCCCCCCTTGTGGATTGCACAGCTAAGCTCAAGAAAAAGTCTGTAGTAATGCTGTCAAAAATCACACTTCCTTGTTCCCCTACATATTTTCCTTTCTCAGAATAGATGGAGATGCAAGTTGAACATGGTTCTCTGAGAGGTTCTAAATTACACTGCAATTTAAAATGTGAGTCTGTACATGAACAGCTAGATTTGAGTCCAGTAGCTCCTTACAGACCAACAAGATTTTTGGGTAGAAGCTTTTGAGAGTCAAATCTCCCTTTTTGAAAGCTTCTACCCAAAAATCTTGTTGGTGTAAGGTGCTACTGGATTCAAATCTAGCTGCTCATCAGCATAATTTTAGCCTGAGTCTCAGACAGTACTTGCCATTTCAACCAAGGAAATACCACCAAAGGGCTCTGCCAGGGGAAAAGGCCTGCCAGGGCCAGGGCCAACATTTTAGGTATCAAGAAGCTATGCAAACCCTGAGCTGATTTGACCAAGATGTAGTACCTTTGTCAATAACAACAGCATTTATATAGCACTTTCAGAACTGAAAGCACTTCAAGTCCATTATCTTGCAGTAACTCTTACTTCAGCCTAGTAAAGTACACAAGTATTGTTTTCCCATATTGCAGATGGGTTTGAGACAGAGTAGTTTAGCTAAGGTCACCTACTAAATTGATGGCAGAATTAAGGTTTGAACCAGGGTCTTCCCTTCATTCCCTTAGCCACTGTGCTACACCATCTGCCTGTTGGAGGGAGTGTCATTGGCATGCCGAAGTGTGATTGGTGAATTGCAGCAGAGTTGTTATGAACTCCAGTGAAATTGCTTTGCTCTTTTCACCTTGGAATAGGGTATTTGCTGAATAAGTGTAGGATACCAGTCAGAGGCACTGGTGCTGTGGCGGTGTTGCACCAGTAGTATCAGTGTCTTAGGATGAGGCTGGGTATCACAGAAGAGAGGGGATGTGTGTGCCATTTAACTGCTGTGTCATGTGAATCCACTAGCATTCCCAATGGCAAACTTTTTCATCACTAGTCTGTAACTGGGCAGAGCTCTCTAGAGGTAATAACATTTCCATAATAACATTTTTGTGTTGCTGCCTTTCATTTAGGACACTTAAAACAAGAACAAGGGAGATGTGGGGAGGGTGGGTTGAATCGATTCTGAAACTCAACAAAATGCAAAATCCTCTAAAGAGATGAGAACAAAAAGTTAAAATTTCATTGCAAAGGAGTGGGGTTGTCAAACCTCTTGCAAAAAGATAATTGACTCCGGAAAGCATTCTGGTGTGATAGAAAATGTTATGCTAAGCCGTAAGCAAAAAATAAAAATCAAACTGCAGTAAAACCAGTGGCCGAGCAATGTCCGTGGCAGGGTTGCTGAAATGGAAAGCCAGAATCTCCAATAACTTAACCAGCAAAAATCTGGAATACCCTGCAGAAAATCTCAAGCAGAAAATGAAGTTTCTATTGGTGTATTACAACCATTCTCATGCTTGCTGGTGCAGCATCCTCACATCCACAGTGGTGGACATTGTCCTGTTCTCTACAGATTCAACGAGACCAGCACCATCGACATTCAATGATTCTTGACAGGCCATATATCCTCCATCTATAATGGTGATTCCCAAACTTTTCGGGCCACCGCCCCCTTGGTTCCACAAACTCAACCCCAGTGCTCCCTACCCTATCCTATAAAAAGCATTATTCAAAATAGGGTTTGTGTGATGCACTAAAAAGATAAGAACAATAAAATTTCAAAACAGTAACAATTAATTGCACATCTATTCAAAATCAAATTAAAACTTTTTAGTTGAAATGTATTCAACAAAACTGATGAACTTGACCTAGTGGTACCAGCTGGAAAAAAAAGTCTGGAAAAAAATTCTCATAGTTTCCCCCAAATTTGCCGGCATGGTGCCATAGCTTGATCTATTGTAAATTAGTGAATAACACAGCTAAAGGGGCCCACCTCTACTGCCCCCTGCTGCCCCCTTGCCTCTTAATGCCCCCTAGACAATCCCACCGCCCCAGGGAGTGGTAATTCCCACTTTGGGAACCACTGATCTATAACAAAGGAGAACAGGAGCACATTTAGCACATCATTTAAAACTGGTTTGAAAACTGAGTTCTAATGAGTGGAAGATTCAGGGTACATTGGCAGCCCAATTCACAACCCACTTATGCAGAAAATATTTTGATTGACTTGAATATTGGAGCAACTAATTTTAATCAACTTCCACCAAGTAAGTGACAGCAATTGCCTTGGGTTTATAGAAGGGCAAGGTCTGCTGGGCAAAACCCAACATGGCTTCTGTAAGGGTAGGTCCTGTCTCACTAACCTATTAGAGTTTTTTGAAAGTGTCAATAAGCATGTGGACAGGAATGAGCCTGTGGATATCGTGTATTTGGATTTCCAAAAAGCTTTTGGAAATCCAAAGTCCCCCACCAAAGACTGCTAAGCAAACTTAATAGTCACGGGATAAGAGGACAAGTCCTCTTATGGATTGAGAGCTGGCTGAAAACTAGGAAGCAGAGAGTAGGAATCAATGGTCAGTTCTCACAATGGCGGGATGTGAGCAGTGGGGTGCCTCAGGAATCTGTGTTGGGACTGGAGCTTTTCAACCTGTTCATCAATGAGCTGGAGTTGGGGTTAAACAGTGAAGTAGCCAAGTTTTCAGATGACACCAAATTATTTAGGGTGGTTAAAACAAAATCGGACTGTGAAGAGCTCCAGAAAGATCTCTGCATACTGGAAGAATGGGCATTAAAATGGCAAATGAGATTCAATGTGAGTAAGTGTAAAGTGATGCATATTGGGACAAAAAAAAAATCCCAACTTCACATATACACTGATGGGATCTGTGCTGGCAGCAACAGACCAAGAAAGGGATCTTGGGGTGGTAGTGGATAGCTCAATGAAGATGTCAACCCAGTGTGCGGCTGCGGTAAAAAAGGCAAATTCCATGCTGGCCATAATTAGACGAGGAATAGAGAATAAAACTGCTGATATCATACTGCCCTTTGAAGTGCCTATAAACTTCATTTATAGGAAAATATATTCTTTTCTATATACCGTATATACTCGTGTATAAGCCGAGTTTTTCAGCCCAAAAAAAGGGCTGAAAAAGCCGAACTCGGCTTATACACGGGTCAATACGGTAGGAGAGGGGAGGAGGGAGGAGGGAGGAGGGAGGAGGGAGGGAGGAACTTACCGCTCGCAGCCTCGCCCGGGAGCCTTTCTCCTGCCGGCAGGGGCCTGGAGGGGCCGGCAGGAGGTCCCTGCCGGCCGCTCTGCCGCTGCCCAGGCGGCAGGGAGCCTTTCTCCTGCTGGCAGGGTCCTGGAGGGGCCGGCAGGAGGTCTCTGCCGGCTGCTCCGCCGCCGCCCAGGCACCTGGGCGCCTTTCTTCTGCCGGCAGGGACCTTTCTGGGCCGGCAGGAGGCCCCTGCCGGCTGCACCGCCGCCACCCACGCGCCCAAGCGCCTTCCTCCGACCGGCAGGAGCCTGGAAAGGCCTCCTGCCGGCCCAGGAAGGCCACGCCGCCGATTCGCCGCGTCTCCCGGTAAGTAGGGGGTTCAGGGGCTCTTCCCCCTCCCCCCCTTGGATGGCACTGGGGTTGGCGTGGGGTGGGGTGGGAGGGCCTGGGAGGCCGGCGGGAGGGCGACCTGGGGCAGGGGCCCTGCGCTCTAAAATGGCGGCCGGCATTTTAGAGCGCAGCATTGCCGGTAAAGGGAATTTCTTATTGACCCTCGGCTTATACGCGGGTCAATAAGAAATTCCCTTTTCTGGCCTCAAATTTGGGGGGTCGGCTTATACTCGGGTCGGCTTATACCCGAGTATATACGGTATGTACACTCACATGCTTATAAGGTGCTATGCTCAGCTATAAGGGCTAGCATCAGACACAGATATATGCTTATGTACACATATGTAAAGGCAAAAGCCCCATGTATAAGGGGTAAAGTATTAATCTTTAGTTCAGATTCACCAGTGTGTGATCATGTAGTTAGCATAAACTGGCAGCCATTTCTATAAGGTGCCAGTGAGCTCATCTTCACTAGCCTGGTACTGCTAACCGCCCTAACGAGGCCTAAGCAAGTGATTTAAGACACTAGCCGTGTCAGATAAGAATGTTAAGTTTCATTTCTTCATTAGCAGATCATGTAGCGATCCATGTAAACGCCTCAAGACCACTCTAATAGGGTATGCTAATCACCCTGTATACTATTCTAATGTGTATTGGTCCTTATGTTATGTGTGTGTGTAAAGTGCCTTCAAGTCGCAGTCAACTTATGGTGACCCCTTTTTGGGGTTTTCATGGCAAGAGACTAACAAAGGTGGTTTTGCCAGTGCCTTCCTCTGCACAGCAACCCTGGTATTCCTTGGTGGTCTCCCATCCAAATACTAACCAGGGCTGACTCTGCTTAGCTTCTGAGATCTGACGAGATCAGGCTAGCCTGGGCCATCCAGGTATGTTACGTATGTTATACATAACCCTAATACCTGCCCTCTATTCTAAGTCTATAAAAGATGTTGCCTTTCTTTGTTCTCTATGTGAATTGTCCTGTGCCTCATTAAGGGCAATTTGTATCCGCTTCTGTTTATTGTTCCAATAAAAGAATTGTTTATTCTGCTAATCTCTCCTGAATTGCTTTATTGGGACAATTGAAGGTAATCCAGGCATATCATCTTGTACAAATCTATGGTGAGACCACACTTGGAATACTGTGTACAGTTCTGGTCACCACACCTAAAAAAGGATATTACAGAACTTGAGAAGGTGCAGAAAAGAGCAACCAAAATGATTAGGGGACTAGAGCAACTGTCCTATGGGGAGCCGTTAGGATGCTTAGGGCTGTTTAGCTTGGAAAGAAGGCAGCTAAGGGGAGACATGATAGAGGTCTATAAAATTATGCATGGTTTGGAGAGAGTGGACAGGGAGAAATTTTTCTCCCTCTCCCATAATACTAGAATACGGGGTCATCTGCTAAAGCTGGAGGGTGAGAGATTCAAAACAGATAAAAGGAAGTATTTTTTCACACAACGCATAGTTAAATTGTGGAACTCCCTGCCCCAGGATGTGGTGATGGCTGCCAGCTTGGAGGGCTTTAAGAGGGGAGTGGACATATTCATGGAGGAGAGGGGTTTTCATGGCTGTTAGTTAGAATGAATATTAGTCATGCTGCATACCTATTCTCTCTAGTATCAGAGGAGCATGCCTATTATTTTGGGTGCGGTGGAACACAGGCAGGATGGTGCTGCTGAACTCGTCTTGTTAGTGGCTTCCTAGAGGCACCTGGTTGGCCACTGTGTGAACAGACTGCTGGACTTGATGGGCCTTGGTCTGATCCAGCAGGGCCTTTCTTATGTTCTTATGTTAAAAGGGACATGATGTTTTAAATAAACCAAGCAATATGGATGGTTATGAAACATGTTTTTCTCTTCTTCGAAGGAAAGTCATTGGATTGGATCGGGTTGCATAGTTCCAAAGGAACAAAAGGATTCCATGTGGATGGTAGGGAGATCTTTGTGTCTGTTTTCTCTGGGGGGAATGTGGGGCGTATACCCATGCCAGAACCACTGTTTTGGGGTAGGATGCCTGAAGAACTGGGTCAAATTAAGGTGAGTAGACATAAAATTGTAGAACTACTAAGGAAATGGAAAACAAATCATCTTGAGGTCCAGATGGCATACATCTGAGGGTTCTTAAGGAGCTAAAACATGAAATTGTGGCTCAACTAACCAGTATGTGACTTGTCACTAAAATTGACCTCTATACCAAAAGACTGGAAAGTAGCAAATGTTATGCCAGTTTTTTAAAAGAGATCCAGGGGATTCAGGAAATGACAAATCAGCTAGCCTAACATCTGTCCCAGGTAAATTAGTAGAAACTGTTATTAAAGATCGAATGATTAAGCACATAGAAAAACAAAGCCTGCCCGGGGAAATCAACATGGCTTCTCTCTCACCATCCTTTAAATGTCCTTAAACTAGCGTGTGGGAAAGAGTGCCCCAGTAGATATTATATACTTGGACTTCCAAAAGCTTTTGGGTGATGTACGTCATCAAAGACTCCTGAGTAAGCTTAGCAGTCATGGGATAAGAAGACAGGTCCTCTTATGGATTAAAAAATTGTTAAATGACAGGCATCTGTTCCTGCATGTTTTGCCCACACTTTCTGGATTCTTGTTAAAACAGCATGTGGAAAACACGGACAAAATGCACGGAAACATGTGGGGATAGCGAGGTGACCTGTGATGGTCAGGAAAGGCATGCATAATCAAAACAAAGCACCAGAGGAGTCGGTGGGCTGTCCGTGAGGGAAACAGCCCTGCATAAATGGCCAATGAGTAATTAAACTGTAGAATTCATTGCCAGGAGAGGTAGTGATGGCCATGAGCACAGATAGCTTTAAAAGGGGGTTTAGACAGATTCATAGAGGAGACATCCATCAATGGCAAACAGCTCTGGTGACTGAAGGGCGCCTCCATCTACAGAGGCAGCAAACCTCTAAATACCAACGCTGAAAGGCAGCATCAGGGAAGGGCCTGATGAGATGGAGGCTGTTATAAGGAGAGGGACTAAGTGAAATTGAGCAAAATAATTGAGTGGGTCCAATCCCTTATTACATACATATATAAATATGTATGAGCTTTGCTCACAATTGAGTCACACACTAGTTTACCATTATCATTAGGTGGCTTCTGCACTAAAAAATACCCCAGTCAGGGCCGGATTACGACCTTTTGGTGCCCCCATACATAGGTAATTCAAAATATAAACAATACTAAACCATCAAAAAAATTATATTTCAAAATGAAACACAACTTACAGTAAGATGGAAAATAATGTTTATTTTTGTATACTTCCACTTTATATTTGAAAAGTTTTCTCCTACTTTTTATGGACCCTGGTTCAGCTGCACCATTTGCAATTTTGTACTATATGGTCCATGGTAAATTTCTGTGGTACCCCCCCTTCCCTTGATGCCCTAAGCACATGCTTATTTTGCTTAGTGGTTAATCCAGCCCTGACTCCAATTGGTACACATGTAGTTCTCAACACAACATTTCATGTACATTTTGAAGTATTTGCTGGGAGAGGGGGGTAAGTAGGGTTGCCAGGTCCCTTTCTGCCACTAGCAGGAGGTTTGGGGGGCAGAACCTGAGGAGGGCAGGGTTTGGGGAGGGACTTCAATACCATAGAGTCCAATTGCCAAAGTGGCCATTTTCTCCAGTTGTAATAGCAGTTGTGGAGATCAGTTGTAACAGCAGATCTCCAGCTAATACCTGGAGGTTGACAACCCTATGGGGGCAAGCTGACCTCTTAAATTACCAGGGAAGTTGTCAGTGGCATACTGTCCTGGAGGGCTGAAGATAGCAGGGAGCCAGCTGAGCTGAACCCCAGGGGTGCTAGCGGTGCCACATAAGTTTCTCGCCTTCGATTAGCCAGGAGTAACAACAATGGGTGTTGGCTCCCTTGTTGCCTCAGGACAAGAGGAGGAGATGGGCAAGCTAATACCTGCTGTCATCACTGCTAATTGAGTCTGATCCGAGTGGCCCCTACAGCATAGCCAGAACTGCTCCTCGTACATTTTTCCTATCGCACTGTATTCCCAGAGAAATCCTTTTAGTGTGAGGGGGTCAGCATTTGAGTTATAAGGCCCGAAACCCCCTTGGCATAGCCCTGTAACTGTAACCTTTTATGTTATGTTTTACCAACTTTAAATATCTGAGCAATAAATGTTTTCATGGGACTGTTATCATTATTAATGATGTCACAGAGGAATAATACATGGAAACTGGAAATCAAACGGACTGGCCTAATGAGAATGCAATGGAATGGACAATGACGCACTGACATTTGTAAATGTGGTTCTTGTCCTTTTCCATAGCTGAAGGTTGGTTTTCATACGCATTTGCTTCACTTCTTGGTATTTTGCCAGCATCTTCCTCCACAGAATCCTCCTTCATACTTTGGGTAGGTACAAATTCCTCCTGCTATCCACTCTAGCTAGATGCAAGATTACTCAGCCCTTGCCCACACATTCCTGAACTCTGTGACATTTTTTTCCAAGCTGAGCTGAGCTTTGAGACAAAAAGATGTATGTCCCTAAAGTGCTAGAATAAAATGTTCAACAAGAAAACTGTGAGAAAAGAAAAAAATGTCATTTGAATTATATTAGAATTGTTCTGCATGTCTTAATGATCTGAAACAAGACGTCAGTTTAGGGAAGTCCTTTGGGAGCTATCGGCTGAAGAACGCAATTAGAAAATGCTCACCTAGATCATGTCATTCCAAAGTTCTTGATTGTGAAGGATTCCCCACTCTTTTTTTTTCTTTTTAAAGGCATCATACTGATACACTCTCCCCACTTCTCCGAGCAGTGAGAAGTTCCAGGTGCAGCACCTCATGGGCTGGTTCCCGTTGAGAGATGGGGGCATGGGAATCTTGCTGTGTTTTTGTAAGACATTATTTATTTACAAATATATGGACACAACACATGTGAAAGCAAAGATGTGCTCTCTATAGATTATGTTTTTTCACTTTAAAATAATAGAAGTGGGAACCCACAAAGACTTGTGGAGGGCATCTCATTTTCCCCTTCCCCAATATTTCCTCACTCTGACCTAGATGGCCCAGGCTAGCCAGATCTCAGAAGATAAGCAGGGTCAGCCCTGCTTAGTACTTGGATGAGAGACCACCAAGGACTAGCTGGGTCACTATGTAGAGGAAGGTGATGGCAAACCACCTCTGTTAGTCTCTTGCCTTGAAAACCCCACCAGGGGTCACCATATGTCAAATGTGACTTGAAGGCACTTTATACACACACACTATTTCCTCTTTTCCCATAGCCTCTCTCTTTTTCATGCTTCCTTCTCTCTTTCCACACAAAAGCCAACCTACATTTATCTGCCCCTTTGTCTTCAGCTCCACACACACACACACAGCCTCAACCTAGGAAAAATATGGTTTACTTGTGCAGTGCTAACCACTGGCCCACTTGCAATGAACCCTCAAGGACCTATGAGGGGGCACTTCCCTTTCCCTCCTCCTGACAACCTCCATAGACTCTCCCTTTCCCCCATCTCATTCTTTTCTTCTCAGCCTACCTACCTTTTACATACCTACCTACCAACCTACCTTTTACCTGCCATCTTCAGCTATATTTATTATTAATTTCATTTATACCCCACCTTTCTCCACAGTGAGGCCCAAAGCAGCTTATATTATTCTTCTCTGATCCTTTTTATCCTCACAACAACCCTGTGAGGCAGGTTAGGCTGAGAGTGTGTGACTGGCTTATTAACCATAATGAATCTTAACTATGGTTTAGCGCGATGTATAAATTGAAACATCCTGGCTTAATCTTGGCTTGTTCCTCAGCACCATTTGCTCTTATGGAACATCAAGCTGTCTGGGAGGGGCATTTTTAATCATGAAAACAACATGGGGACAAGTATTAAACTACCCCCTTTTTAGTGCTATGACTCAGGTCCATACTGTTACCATTAGATTTTTCATATAAAATCTGGTCATTTAGCAGAATGCTCAAAGGCTATCATGCGCAGCAAAGCTCATCTAGTCTCTGTATGTGCCAGGAACAAAATTACTCCAAGTCTTTTATCTATTCAAACTAATATACTTGATTAGTATAGGAACTTCATTTCTGGATATGATAGAGTAAATATAGTTTCCTACTCTAGTCTAACTAATGAGGATGGAGGGAGATACAGGACCTTCCGTCCCGCCCTCATGGTTGCAAGATGGAGAAAGAAAACATTTGTGTGAGTGGAAGTGCGAAAAGAAGGAAGTGGTTCCCTGAGAGTTGCATCAAAGGGATAGTGTCAGAGCAGTAGAAAAAGGAAGCCCAGTGCCTTGACTCTTCTATCTCTCTGACTCTCTAGTCAAGTCCCCCTCTGAAGTCTGAGGTTAAGAGACAGCGCAAAGTCCTTCACTTCCAATACATACTAGCCCCTTGCAACTGCTTTTGGCATCTAAGTTGAACAGTGGGACGTTTGATCCGCAAAATATTGTGTAGATTGGTCCTGACCTTTCCTACAGAAAACTGCTTAGTGTCACACGGTCACTAGATAGGGTTGCCAACCTCCAGGTACTAACTGGAGATCTCCTGCTATTACAACTGAGATGTGTTCACCTGGAGAAAATGGCCGCTTTGGCAATTGGAGTCTATAGCATTGAAGTCCCTCCCCTTCCCAAACCCCGCCCTTCTCAGGCTCCGCCCCCCAAAAAAACTCCCACCAGAGGCAAACAGGGACCTGGCAACTCTATCACTAGCAGTGTCTGCAAATTTAGGACAGCTAAGGCTGATTCATTGCCACATTGGTTGAGATCAAGTTGCAAAAAGATTTTGCATCACCAATATTTCCTCATAATAGTTTATTTATATTTTCCACATTTATTTATGTGTGTGTAAATAAGCAGCCTACTGATTTTTGACTGATCTCAAATCTCTGAACAAAGAGTTTCCAGGAGGAATTTTAATCTGATCAAGGAAAGGTACATGATAAATAACAAACAAGTGAAAAATAAATGGAGTCAATTAATATTTGTACAATGTTCTGTATTTATGAACCTTTGAAATCTCTTAACTTTCCTTACTAAAACTCTAGGAAAAATTAAGCAAGAATGTATTCACAACCAGAGAAATTTCCCCCTCTCGTTTGTACAAAAAGAGTATTTAAAAATTGGCTAGGATCCCACCTTTTGAAGGATGTCTGATGATTGGAACTTGAATGATACATTTCAGTGGAGGGAAGCATAAAACAAGTGATGCAATTTTTCGGTGTCAAAATATTGAAACCTTTATCTTAAGATGGGAAGATGTTTTTATTGCGTGGGAGTTGTAAGTAATTGCCTGGAGAGAAAAAGCTGATTGTTTTGTCTTTAATTTCTTTCTTGTTCAGAAAGGCAAGAGTCGCTAATTAAAAATGGCAAAAGCTTTGTGAAATTGTCAATAAAAGACCAATGTGGTGTGTGTGTGTGTGTGTGTGTGGGAATAATTAATGAAAAATAGCAAAAGAACAGGGCCTTTACAATCCAGAGCAATATTCTCCTCCCTCTCACCTTCCGCTGACAATTTGCAGTAGCAGAGGAAACGAGGAAGAGCCAATTTCACCCGATTCCTCATCCTCACCACAGCCCCTTGTGTTGGGGTGCATTCTGTTCCCAAGAGTCCCCAGTTAGGGCAAGCAATAAGCTGTGGGGAGAAGAAGAAAGATCCTCTTTGCCAGCTTCTTCCATGGGCTTTCCCCCTACAGAATCCAGCCCATAGTGCCTTAAACTGAACACAGTGTCCTTGGTCAGGTCTACCGTTGCACAGAGTGGTCCTTAGAGACAGAGCGCCTGTTAACATTGCCTGAGAGCAATAAAGGTTTTTGGAATGGTTTAAAAAAAAAAATACTGAGTTGGAAACCCACACACCAAATAAATGTTTTACAAATCCCATAACCAATGTTGCTAATCTAAAGAGAAATGCTGTGGATGGGACAGAAGAAGGGGGAGGAAGAAAGATATATGAGCCTGTCCCAGTGAGTGATATTCAGTAAAAAGTCCGTTGGAGGAAGGAGAAAGTGGCATAGGTGAGGGTGGTGTGGAGGAGCAGAGTGTTATTTTTGCAGGCAGCTGCGTTGGAATAGCCAGGCCAATGCAGAGTCATGTACACATTCCCCCCTATGCATTCCCATGTGGAGGTTTTGGAGGAAGTCACTGGAGTCCAGGATCGAGATGGGATGCAACAGCTGGAACAAAAAGCCAGGGTTCTAGGAGCTAACTATATATCCCAAAAATGTTAAAATAGAGGGGGAAATAAGATATTTCTCAAAATGGATCAGATTGGATTGGAGCCAACGTTTTAAATCTCATTGGTAGGTCAGTGAGATAACTGTGGTGCGGTAAAAACTGTTCCCAAGGAGGGGGAAATTGGGGGAATCAATGACCTCTTTGATGAGATTTATGGCCCAAATAGAATAACAGACTAAGGTGATATGGTTACCATTTGGTTGGATTGAATTCTGGGGTAAAAGATACTAAAGGAAATAAATTTATCAAAATTTATCACTCTTACCACTTAAACAGATCTGGTTGGTGTTTATGTAATGCTGAAATCAATTAACTAAGACCCTGTTATTACCTTTTGAATGAGGAAGGGGGAGAATAAGCTCTCTTGCATTCATCCTTCCCCAAGCATCTTGATAATTATTTGACACCCTCTCTTTGAAGTAGATGAAGTGCTCTGCTGCGCTTGGACTCCCTTCCAGATTAAAGAAATACATTCCTGACTACTATTCCAAATTTTGGTAGAGATCAAATTTAAAAATAAAATAAAAGGATGCACAACCCTTCTGGAAGACCGATGAAGGGATCCTTAACTGCTAATCTGAGAGCCTTTCAATTGGGCTTAGACTGGAATAACTCTGCACAGAATTGCACTGAGTGCCACATGGAAAGAGGAATCACCATATCTTTCACTGTTCTTCTGACTTGACCTGTTTCCAAGCTTGTGCAGAGCTTGGGTAATCCTGATATCTCTATGCATTGGGTAAGATTGTATCATTCCAGTGCAGAGATGCAATTACACAGTCTTCTCTCAGAGGTTGGCAGGTCAATATCCCTCTGCATGAGTTACAGCTCCCAACTGGCCTCCTCCTAATCTGGAAGGACATTCAAAACATGCAGAGACACAGGAGGGAGGTTCCTCTGAGACTGGGCATTTTTTACTCTTTTCACCCACCAAAAGTAGACCTTACAGACAGAAATGAACTAATGAGCAATTTAAAAATATATATGGTTATACGAGACATTTTGCACCACTGAAGAACAGTGGTTTCAGAAATAATTTGATTTAGTACTAGATTTCACATAAAAGTGTATTCCCATGGGCAAGATCCTCTAATATGTCTACTTGGAAGTAAGTCTCCTGCAGCATATATCCTGCATCTCTCTGCAGTTTTCTTTGGTTCCTTTGTTTTCAGCCAAATTGATTACTTCCTTTTTTTCCAAGACTGGTAGGTTCTCTCAAGGCAGTCATGAATCAATGGTTAATTATTAGTTCTCATTCCCTTGGGGAAACAGCCTGTCATTTGTAGTCAGCCGAAATCATTGCTGTTCTTTAAGTGTGATAGTGCAATATGAAATTATAAATAAAACAAAAACAAATAAGCAATAGTTTTGGCTCGTTACAAAGTGAAAAATAATTTCTTAACCCCCTTCT
This sequence comes from Euleptes europaea, assembly GCF_029931775.1. NCBI lineage: Eukaryota > Metazoa > Chordata > Lepidosauria > Squamata > Sphaerodactylidae > Euleptes > Euleptes europaea. The sequence goes on from NC_079316.1 coordinate 38,006,977, forward strand.
ACCCACAAGAGATTATAATTTACATAAATGCCAAAAAGAAAGGGAAAAAGAAACAATCAGCTACCAGCAAGAAAGGAGTTAATTATTTCTGGTGGAAGAAGAAGAAGAAGAAGAAGAAGAGTTGGTTTTTATATGCCAACTTTCTCTACCACTTAAGGGAGACACAAACCAGCTTACAATCACCTTCCCTTCCCCTCCCCACAACAGATGCCCTGTGAGGTAGGTGGGGCTGAGAGAGCTCTAACAGAGCTGTAACTTGCCCAAGGTCACCCAGCTGGCTTCATGTGTAGGAGTGGGGAAACAAATCCAGTTCATCAGATTAGCCTCCACCGCTCATGTGGAGGAGAGGGAATCAAACCCGGTTCTCCAGATCAGTCCACCGCTCCAAACCACCGCTCTTAACCACTACACTATGCTGGTGGTGTAGAAGGCAGAAGGGTGGGAAATGTAAAAGGATAGTTGCCCAAAGATACCTCAGTATTGGTTCGATTCCCCAGATGGGACAGTCTGGAGTGACATTTGGGTTTTGTTTTGTTTATTAACTTAACAAATAAGGTTTCGGGGAGGGGAACAAACAATAGTATAAAAAACACTGGAATTGAATGGGATGTTGTCTGGATTGTCTGTTAAAACTGAGTAAACAGTAACAATTCCAGATTACACAGCTTGTCCCGCGTCCGGGCCAGCCCCGGCCACGGGACTGCCCGGCGGCGTCCTGGCCGGGAGGGAGGAACAGGCCGAAGGGGCAGGGCCGACTGCTACGTGGCCCGCGAGGGCCCAGGGGAGAGCGCGGTCCTGGCCGGACAGGCTGGGGCTGAGCGGCGCGGCGCTGAGACCCGGGGGCAGCGGGCTCCGCAGGGCGCTGACGCCACAGCCCGCGCAGGAGTCCCTGACTTTGCCACGCCCCCTACCCGGCTCGGAGAGAGTCGAGGGGGGAGGAGGCGTAGGACCAGGCAGGCGCGGGCGGGGGAGGCGGAGCAGTAGCCGCCAATCAGCGGCGGTGGGATCCCGACCCACCTGAAAGGGAGGACGGGCTGACAGGGCCAGGAGGGGCCGATTGGTGGAGCCCCGGCCCGGTAGGGAGGGAGGATGGGGAAGGGGCGGGGAGAAGGGGGGCCTGGCCTACATGACAAGGAGGGTGGTGGAGGCTGGGGAGGAAGAGGCGGCGGTCATCTGTGGAGCAGGTTGCTCGGCGGAGCAGGGACCGACCGTGAGGCTAAAGAGAAGGGCCAGGTTGCCCTCGAGGAGCCTATTCTGAGGCCAAGGAAACCTCCTCTGGGTCAAGTTGGCCAGGCCACGGGGCAAGCAGGCGGGGGTCCAAAGGGCAACTCCTCACACAGCTATTTAAAATTTATTTATTTAAAATGTGTGTAAGTTCACCTTTCTCCCAACCAACTGAAAACCTGTCAGGATTCTGTTTCATTTTATTCACTCTCAGCCCCGTGACCACAGCAGTCAGTCACTGGCCCAAAGCAGAGATGGCAGCATCTGGTGGCTTATTTAGTGGCATATAAAGCTGAGTGTCATCTGTGCAGTGATGACAATCCACTCTGAAACTGCAGATGAACTCTAGATGAGGTAGTGTGGAACCAACCTTACAATTTCTGTGGCCCATCACAAGCTTTGTGATGAAAGGAACAGGGCCAGCAAAGTACCATTAAATGAGGGGAGGGGGCTGTAGAGCATCTGCTTGGCATATAGAAGGCTCCAGGTTCAATCCCCGGCATCTCCAGTTAAAGGGACTAGGCAAGTAGATGATGTGAAAGACCTCTGACTGAGACCCTGGAGAGCCGCTGCTGGTCTGAGTAGACTTTGGCCATTAATGCATGGCAAGTTTTGAAAAAGTTTGTGCCTTCTCTATTGCATGCCTTTTGATCACGCTTTCAAAAAATTGAATGCATCGTCAAGAAGGCTTGCATCCACTCACCTCCACCTGACTAGGTTGCCAAGCGGAAAGGGGGGAGGTGGAGGAGGGCAGGGAGAGGAGAGAGAGGTGCGGGTTCCAGCCCTCTTCCTCCGCAGGTGGAGGCAGTGGTGAGTTGACAAGGGGAGAGGCGGAGGAGGGGGGAGAGAGAGAGGCGTGGGGTCTGGTGGTGGGTGGAGGCGGCGACATGGCTCTGTGCCCCTCCACTACGCCATCCCAACGGAGGTGAGGAGAAGCCGTCGGTGGGGAGGTGGGCGGAGGCGGCATCATGGCTCTGTGCTCCTCCACCATGCAGTCCCACCAGAGGTGAGGGGAAGCCGGCACTGGGTGGAGGGGGAGAGTGGGGTTGCGGGGTCCGGGTGCCATAAAGGTACCTCTGCTGCTTCTACCGGGTCTGCCAGTGGCTCTCCTCTGGCGGGGAGTCGACCCGGAAGCTTAACGCTCCAGCAAACTCTTGCCCTTGTAGCATGGTTTGAGTTAAAGTTGGGATAACGGAGCAATGTAAAAACTTGGGGAAGCTCCAGGATGGGCCAGGTCGAACACAGCCATGCGTGTTGACATGGTAGATTCGCTGAATGCCCGGGAGTTTCCCCAGACAAAACAGCCATGCGTTAATGGCCTAGACTTTGAATACTGAGTACTGACTTTGATGGACCAAGGGTCTGATTCAGTAGAAGGCAGCTTCATGTGTTCAATAAGTTCTGTCATATAAGGCAATTCCCAAGAAGCTTGATAAGGTGGGCCTTGGGAAGCTGGCATTTAAGCAGATATACCTCTGTGAAGATAATTAATTCCTGTGCATGTCAAAAATCAGAAGCTGGGTAAAATGGTCAAATCACCAGCAGAATTATTTCTGGAAGATCCTTTCAAAGCCCTTGGGAAGCACCACAGAAAGTACATTGCAACTTTTAATGAATGAGTCATGTAATTGCAGACTTCTGAAAAGTTAGCTTGATCCAAGAAGGTCACAAAGTATTGACTGTACAGCACATGGATCATTGGAACTGGTAAACAATTTAGACTCATTTCCTTCAAAGTGTATTTTCACACTGAACATAAAAGATATCTCAAAGCAGAACCTAAAGGATTTCTTTCTTCCTTGTACAGAGAAAGTTAAATGGCTTGATATTAGGCCGTTGCATGTCATTATACTAGAGCAGTTTCAAATACGTGAAGCATCTCAACTATGACCTTTGATTTGTCTTCGTGTTCAATTTTGCCAAACAAATAAATAAACAAAAGACGGCAGACGGAGGAGCTAATTTAGAGCAGGGGAGGCTGGTGCCTCTAAAAATAGGAGGTACCATTTGCATCTGATAAGCCATCATCACTGCACTTTCCCTCAGTACCAACACCACTCCACCTCGGGCCATGAAATTCTCCCGTTCTGTCCATCATGATGGGTCAACCTCCATGTTCAGAGGCAGAAATACACCTCTAAACGCCAGAAGCTGAAGACCAGCTGTCCCTTGAATGTCCAGCATGGAGAGCCAGCATGGTTATAGTGGTTAAGAGTGGTGGACTCTAATCTGGAGAACCAGGTTTGATCCCCCACTCCTCCACATGCGTGGCCGACTCTAATCTGGAGAACCAGGTTGGTTGCCCATCTCCTCCACATGAAGCCTGCTTGGTGACCTTGGGCCAGGCACAGTTCTCTCAGCCCCACCTACCTTATAAAGTGTCTATTGTGAGGAGAGGAAGAGAAGGCAATTGTAAACTGCTTTGAGTCTCCTTAAAGGTAGAGAAAATAGGGTATAAAAAATAACTCTTCTTCTCCTTCTCTTGGAAGCTTCCAGAGGCAGTTAGCATGCTACAGCTAAAAAAAGAAAGGTCAGGCTAGACAAAGATGGAGAACAAGGGTCTCCCAGCATCTTCTAAATCTGCATTTCAGGTTCACAGGACAAAGAGGGGAGGGGGCTTGGTCTTCCTACCCCTGCCCCACTCCAGACACACATCTTTGTTCTCCTTCCAAGGCTAACAGCATTACTGGGGGTGGAGCAAGGGGAAGTGGGAGCTTTGATAGGCAAAATCATGGATGGGTACAAGGCTAACCCCCTCTTCTCTCCTCATATAATTCAGTCCAAACTGCACTCGAAATTTAGCTTTGAAACACTGGGAGATTCATGACCACCATCTCATCTTGTGAATGAAAGTGGCTTGCCTGAGGCTACAAGCTAAACCCAAGGCAAGCGCCACGCCTCTCTTTTGCTCCCACTTATGTGACTACAATTTCCAATGTAGAGAAAGCAAACTAATGAGGGTAAGAAGTGTGACACACCCACATTTAAGCAAAGAACAAGGTAGAAGTGAGGTCTGAATGCAAACATTCCTTTAAAAAAATTATTTACTTCATTTGTACTCTGCCTTTCTCCCCAATGGGGATCCAAGGCGGCTTACAGTTTTCTCCTTTTCTCCATTTTATCATCACAACAACCCTGTGGAGGTAGTTTAGGCTGAGAGCGTGTGACTGGCCCAAGGTCACACAGAGAGCTTCCACGGCACAAGTGGGGATTCAACTCTCATGGATACCAGTCTGACACTCTTAACCGCCACACCATGTCAAACTCTGATTCATTTCCCTTTTCAAAACCTACCACTCCTGGTCTAATCATGATTTGGATTGATCCTTCTGACATCTTCTATCTCTGCTAAGGGTTGATAACCATTTCCCACTGATTGCTGGAACTATCAATATGCTATTCTTGGTTTGGAATCTCTCCTGCCTGTAATGGGCACGCAGATGCTGGATTCTTCCGCAGCAGCATGCCAGCAGGGTGTCAATGGAAAAGGAAGCATCTCAAGGAAGGAAGGGTTTGGCTTACAGAATGAGGAGGAAATTTGGACTGACTGCTGAGCAAGTCAACATCTGGATTTTGAGGACTTTGGCAAAGGCACGCTCAAGGCCAAACCACTGCAAGTTCTGTGAATGAAGCTCCGAGCATGTTTTTATTATCAGGCACACGGCAGCCAGATTCCAATTGGGACTGTGGAGTGAGAGAATTGGGGTGGGGGGAGTGTTAAAATTTCCTACTCTGAGAAGTTCTCTTTACTTGAAATGGCCCTGAGCAGTACTAATTGTCCTCTTGGGGGAAAGACACAGGTGCCTACTTGATCAGGAAAAAATAAATAATATGAGGCTCCCTGAGGCCATTTTAGGTCAAGAAAATGTAATTGGGCAAAGGGGGAAAGCTGCTTCTCCACTTCTAGCATTGCCCTGATTGGAATTAGGTCCTTGTATGCCTGAATAGTAAACCAAAAAAGGAATGGATGGGAGCCCCATTCGTCAACTCCCAGCGTCGTATCTGATTTGTTTCTCATTGGGCTCCTTTAATTTGGAAAGTTCTGGAAGTGCAAACTCAGAATGTTCTCACACAGCCTTTGATGTTCTTTGCCATTCTTAAGGCTTCAGCATGACTTCAAGAAGCCATCCCCAAGTGCTGGTAATGCCCTCCTAGAAGTGATATCAGGAAGGAACGTTGTTGACCAGGAAGTGTCCGGGGGGCAGCCAGTCTAGGGGCACAGGGGTGGGGGCTCATGGCTACTGCCAGTGCCAAATTGTCCAGAGTGAGGGAGCAGAGCAGAACTTGTAGTTATATATCAGTCAGCAGCAGCTAGAACTGATCCAATCATCTCCAGTCTCCTAAACTTTACTGTGTAAAATAAAGGGGTTCCTTTGAAGAAGAGTTCACCTACATGAACACATGAAGCTGCCTTCTACTGAATCAGACCGTTGGTCCATCAAAGTCAGTATCATCTACTCTGACTGGCAGAGGCTCTCCAGGGTCTCAGGCAGGGGTCTTTCACATCACCTACTTGCCCAATCCCTTTAACTGGAGATTCCGGGGATTGAACCTAGGACTTTCTGCATGCCAAGCAGATGCTATACCACTCAGCCACAGCCACCTGTGCAAAATATTGAGTCAGTCTCTGTCTGATTGTGGTTGTTTAGTTCATTTTGCAGCAGGCTTCTGTTTATGTACCTCGGTTCATTTCTAGCCAGACCCGTTGCATTATGGCCTGTTGAGCAATGTAAACTAGTAGCACTCTTCTGGAAAATAAGCCTGAACAAACTATAAATATCGGTCCCATTTTCATAAAATGTACCCAGATGCATTTGGTGCTTGCTTTCAAACTTGCTTCATAGGAAGTACTGAAGCTGTTTGTCTTAACAAGTACTCTGTAAAAGTTGCATAGTTAATTGTAGTCCTAACTGCAATCCAGGCCCAGTGAGATAATTTTATAGGCACCCAAAGTAGCAATCAAAAGAAAGTATATCACTGGAGCTGGTGCAAACAGGAAAGAAGTTAAATAGGGTATAAAAATTGTGTTTTATTGATGCTAAACTGCAAGCCAAACTCCCATCTTTGTTGGTGATTGTTTTTTCAGCCTGCCACCTACGATTAAGGAACAAAACCCAACCATGTTTGGTTAGGAAGATGTATATTTCAGGGCCTCCGCAGAATTATGTCAGAATATAAATATTCAGCAATCTCTTCTAACATCAAAGCCCAGTTTCTTAGTACTCAGGGGATCTAAAGAGAAATTGCAGAACAAGATAATCTTTATTTTTACTGCTAGAAGCTTTTCCCTTCTCCTCCTCTTCTACTTGTTTTTTGTAAGAGACATTTCTAAAATGGCCACCTCTCAGTATCTTATTTGGAAGTTCATTTCAGTAGGATTTAACAGCCCCAATACAGAGTTCTGTGTAGGCAATGAAGCTTATACAGAGGATCTGTATGACCAGTTTTCTCCATTTACTTCAGTAAAATGAGGAGTTCCAGGCAGTCTCCATGCACCTGGGTATACTTAAATGTTACTGAAATGGCCTACATGTGTACATATCGCAGCTAATTAAGCGTTCCGCCTTTATGTGTCCAGAGCACTCACTCAGACATGCAACCAGGGCAATTATTGTTGGAACCACTTGCTGGGTATATACCAGTGTCCAGGACTTAGACAACACCTCATAGAAGGTGTGCAAGTTCTCAAAAATGAACAGTGATAAGTGTATGGTTGAACATTTATTTTTTTTTAAAAACTAGTAGCATTGAAAATTAGTGAACAGAATACAAGTCAGAGGAGTATGCGCACACAGACACACACACACAGTTCTACAACCCAGGCACAAATGTTCTATTCTTGAGCAAGGTGGGGGCTGGACAGCTCCAATTCTTCTTGGATGAGGTTTCAGGTCTGGGCGTCTGGATATGAGACTGAAACAGGTGTGGATGCCCTGGTGGATGACTTGAGCTGGGAGATGGACAGAGGGAGTATGACTCGGCTGATTCTCTCAGCAGCTTTTGATACCATCAGTCGTGGTCTCCTTATGGACCATCTATCTGGACTGGGATTAGGAGACACTGTTATGTGGTGGTTCTGGTCCTACCTGGAAGGTGGGTTTCAGAAGGTGGTGCTGGGGGGGACTGCTGCTGAGCCCCTTGGGCTTTAAGAACATAAGAACATAAGAAAGGCCCTGCTGGATCAGACCAAGGCCCATCAAGTCCAGCAGTCTGTTCACACAGTGGCCAACCAGGTGCCTCTAGGAAGCCACTAACAAGATGAGTGCAGCAGCACCATCCTGCCTGTGTTCCACCACACCCAAAATAATAGGCATGCTCCTCTGATAATAGAGAGAATAGGTATGCTGCATGACCAGTATCCATTCTAACTAACAGCCATGAATACCCCTCTCCTCCATGAATATGTCCACTCCCCTCTTAAAGCCCTCCAAGCTGGCAGCCATCACCACATCCTGGGGCAGGGAGTTCCACAATTTAACTATGTGTTGTGTGAAAAAACACTTCCATTTATCTGTTTTGAATCTCTCACCCTCCAGCTTTAGCAGATGACCCCGTGTTCTAGTATTATGGGAGAGGGAGAAAAACCTCTCCCTGTCCACTCTTTGCCCTTTGGGGTCCCACAAGGTTCCATCTTGTCCCCTATGCTCTTTAATGTCTACATGAAACTTCTGGGTGAAGTCTTCTGGAGAATTGGGCTGGGTTGTCACCAATATGCAGATAACACTCAGCTGTACCTTGCACTTCCAGCTGATCCCAGGGAGGCTGTAGAAACCTTGGACCACTGTCTGGAGTCAGTTTTGGAGTGGATGCAGGCTAATAAACTGAAGCTTAATCCTGACAAGAGGGAGGTGCTGCAGTGGGTGGAAAGTCTGACTGGGAAATTAAGGTGTTACCCATTTTGGATAGGGCTGCACTCTCCTTGAAGGAACAGGTCCATAATCTGGGGGTGCTTTTGGACTCAGGCCTCCTGCTGGATAAGCAAGTGGCAGCTGTGTCCAAGAGCGCCTTTTAAAAATTTTGGCTGGTTAGCCAGCTGTGGCCTTTCCTGGACAGAAAAGATTTAGCCACTGTGGTGCAAGCCCTGGTTACATGTAGATGTGGGGCTGCCCTTGAAAAGTGTTTGGAAACTTCAATTGGTACAGAACACTGCAGCCAGGATGTTGACTGGTGTGGGTCACAGGGAACATATCACTCCAGTCTTGGCCCATCTACACTGGCTTCCAATTTGTTTCCAGGGACAAATCAAAGTGCTGGTCTTGACCTTCAAAGCCCTACATGGTTTGAGACAAAAGTCCCTGAAGGACTGCCTAGTCTGTTATGAACCTGCCTGACTGTTACGGTTATCCTTGGAAGTCCTGATTTGGGTGCCTCGGCCTTCTGCAATTAGGTGAGTGGTAACCCAGGAGCGGGCCTTCTTGATCATGGCACCAAAGCTCTCGAACTCTCTCCCCAAAGAAATTCATCTATCCATTTCTGTTGCAGTCTTCCATCAGCTGGTAAAGACTTTTTTGTTTTGTTTGTCATTCCCTCAAAGATTTTTCCTTCTTAATCAATGCTTGATATCTTGTATGTATTTTAAGTTTTAAATATATTTTAACTCTGTTTTCTAACACTTTTGAGGTATATTTGGAAGAGGCGTTTATTTTAATGGTTTAATGTGTATTTTATCATGTACATTTTACATTGTTAGCTGCCTTGGTAATCCTTGTAAGGGCAGAAAGGCAGGATATAAATTTTGTAAATAAAAACAAAAACTGGAAACTGGAAGTATATTAGGGAAATTCTTCACAAGTTTAAGGTTTTCGTTGGTCTGTTGGGTCAACAGTAGCTCTTTCTCCTGGGTTGATCTTGTCAAGACATGTAGGAGTCCTTCCTCCAAAAATGTGTGGTATCACCACTCTGAATTATAGCAGCAACCAGGCAATCAGTGACCTCCCCAAAACTGTTGCTGTCCTGTTGTTGTTTTTTTAAACAGTGCATTCAAGACTCCAGCTCTGCTGGTGAAGAGTTGGCTGTTGCAGGAGTGTTGGCCAGTGATCTGAAGGTCAACGCTGCCATTGACAGCAACAGTGGATTCATATTAATCCTCGGAAGAAGAAGAAGAAGAAGAAGAAGAGTTGGTTTTTATATGCCGACTTTCTCTACCACTGAAGGTAGAATCAAACCAGCTTCCCCTCCTCACAACAGAAACCCTGTGAAGTAGGTGGGGCTGAGAGGGTGTGACTAACCCAAGGTCATCCAGCTGGCTTCATGTATAGGAGTGGGGAAACAAATCCAGTTCACCCAATTAGTGTCTGCTACTCATGTGGAGGAGTGGGGAATCAAACCCGGTTTTCCAGATTAGAGTCCACAGCTCCAAACTACTGCTCTTAACACTGCTCTTTCATGGGCAGCGAGGGATTGGGGGGGGGGGTCGGAAGAAATAGTACTTAAGCCCCATCAAAGATTTATCATTTTAAAGACAGAAAATGACCTGGTTTCAACATTCCTCATGCATTACAGCTTTAGCGCTTGATAAGCATTGTCCTCCCACGTGCTGCCACAAAGCAGTATTGTCTCCTCTGAAACGTGGTAGAGGAAGGAAGTCTGGCTGTTCTTAGCATCTGTTTGGCATAAAGGGATGCCATATACATCCCAGTGATTGCAAAACAGGCAAGAATTTTTTAACAAACCAGTTTCTGGTACCGAAGAAGCGCTCAAGAAGGACCCAGTTGCTAGATTCTTCATTAGGAATGGACTGTTTTAAGTGAGCCCAAGAGCATGGGCAGTCCTGGAAGTGGTAAGGAACAGATGAGTGCCACTCCCTTCCCCAAAAAACCTAGAGTTCCATCAATTGTTGATCAGGGGGTGAGGAGTCGGCTTGTTTTACACAGGGTTACTATCTCCTTAAATTAGCATATTTGCAACTTGAGGGTGCTCTTCGATCTCTGCCTAAAGACAAAGGATTTGCAGCCCTTTATAACACCTGTAGCCAATGTTGGTTGCTTCAACAGTTGCAGTATTTTCTCAGGAAAGGTGATTTGGCCATGGTTATCCATGCTCTGTTGATATCCAGACTACTGCAATCAGCTCTATGTAGGGCTTCCTCTGAAAACTGTTTAGAAGCTTCAGCAGGAGCACAATAGGGCAGCAAGACTGCTGACTTGCATAAACTGTAAGGTACCTATCTCACCATTGTTAAACAGTCTTGGTTGGCTGCTGATTTACTTCCAGGCATGTTTCAAAAGGCTGGTTATTTACTTTTCTATCCTACACGGCCTGGGACGAGGGAAGACAATGGCTGCCTGTTTCCATACAAACCTGCTCACTTAGTCTGATGCTCTCGAAGACCTGTTTTGTGGGCCCAACATACTGAAGTGCAGTAGGTAGCTGGCCAGTAGAGAGAGTGGCAGGTTTCTTACCACTATACTGAGCAATGTTGAAGCCTCCCTCCTGCCTCAGGTGACTTCTTCCGACCTAAGTGATGCTCCCTCCAACAGAAGAGTCACAAGTTGGTGGAAGGGACATCCTCCAACCTAAGTTAGGACATTTGCCAGAATCTTTTCTGTTGTGGTGTCTCAGTTGTGGAATGCCCTCTCTACAGATATGCAGCTGGCACCCACCTGTAAAGACTTTGCATCAACTTGAGAACTTTTTTTTTTGTTTACCTCATATTTTTATTAGATATGTACTGTGGCTAGCTTGTAAACCTTTTTTTCCCGAGTACCCTATCTTTCGAATATTTATATTGCTTATAGACTGATGATACTATTGTTTTTTTAATTTATTTTTTAATTAAAAGCAATTACTGTTGCTCTTTGGGGTATTACTATTGCTATTTTAACAACTGCTTATTTATAGTTATTATTAATGATGTTCAGTTTATCTATCTATTTATTCAAATATTTATATCCCAGCTTTCCTAAGGGCTCAAGGAAGCTTATAAATGACAATTCAAAACATACAGGAAAAAATTAAACTCCAAATACCCCCCTCCACAAAGATACCTTATTGAAAGCCCTGGAAAATAGAATAGGTTTGAAATTTCTAGAGATGCCCCCCTCATGTCCTCAGAGAGCCCGTTCCATAGGATGGGAGCTATGATAGAAAAGGCTTCAGTTGATTGCAGGCAGGTTACCCTAAGCAGGGTAACCTGAAGACCACAAGTGGTATATGGAGTTCTGATACTATTTTTAAGCCATTGTAAGCTGTCTCGAGTGCCATTGGTAAAGCGGTAAAAGCAATTTAAATATATAAATGGTGTGATTCTGAAGTGCCTCAGTCAACTACCCCTGCTCAAGTTTGGGAGAATCATTCCAACCTTGAGAAGTTTGTACTCTTTATTGACATTTATCCTTCCCACTTCCAATGGTTCTGCATACAATTTTCATGACTGAGGGAGGGGGACCAGAAAGCCCAACCCCCCTTCTCTTTCTCCATGTTGTAGGTGGCAACAAGCAAATAAGAGAATTACCATGTGACACTTTACTCAACAGATTAAAGTGTGTATTTGACTATGTCCAAAGAGGCTACAAGAAACCAAAGGAGGAGAGCAAAAATCCTCAACTATTAATTTAGCCAGTCAGTGTAGAGAGAGGAACCTTTGCAATTCCACAATAATTTAATGATCAATTTAATCAAGTGCAAGTGCGGTATAGTAGTTAAGAGCAGCGGACTCTAATCTAGAGAATTGGGTTTGATTCCTCATTCCTCCACATGAAGCCTGTTGGGTGACCTTGGGCTAGTCCCAGCTCTCTTAGAACTCTCTCAGCCCCACCTACCTCGCAAGGTGCCAGTTGTGGGGAGGGGAAGGGAAGGTGATTGTAAGCCGCTTTGAGACCCGTTACAGTAGAGAAAAGTGGGGTATAAAAACCAGCTCTTTTTGGTCTGCTTCTTCTAAACTGACTTGTGCAGTGTTAAGGGCAGTGCAGACGAATAGAGTGAGGCAGGACACTGGCAGGATAAATCAACCTACAGCCTGCCCTGCTAATGGTCAAACTGGTGTGCCAGGTGATTGTCTCTAGGCAGAGTCGATCAAAGCTATAGTCGTGAGTAGTGAAAAGTTCCTGCAGCAGTGATCAGGAAAAGGGCACAAACTGATAGATAAGGCAGGGTCTATGCTGAGATGCAGCAGTGAGTTATGATTGCTGTTATTTTCACAGCAAAAGATTCAGGAATGGTATTGTTAAGGTGTCACCACGGAATAGATTCTTCTTCACAGATGCAATACATGCTGCATTGAACATAAGCTCTCTTCTGCCACCCAGTGGAAAGAACTCAGAGCAATCGTGTTGGTTGTTTGGGCCCAGCTGCCCATTAGTTTCCGGTTTGCACAATTAGGGCTACATTTGCAGCAAAAGCTCATGAACTGGCATCACTGTCAAAGAGGGTTGCCAACTTTCAGGTAGTAGCTGGAGATCTCCCGGGATTACAACTGATCTCCAGGAGATAGAGATCAGTTCACCTGGAGAAAATGGTCGCTTTGGCCATTGGACTCTATGGCATTATGCCCCATTGAAGCCTCTCCTTTCCCAAACCCCGCCCTGCTCAGGGTCCACCCCAGAAATCTCCAGGTATTTCTCAAACCAGAGCTGGCAACCCTACTGTCAAACAACATGAGTCTGTACTGGCACATCCTCCAGAAATCTATGAAATAAAAATATATATTTATTGATGTGGTGGGGGGATTAATTGGGATTTTAGCAATTATGGCTTAATGGTGTCTAGTAAGATTGCCAACACTTTATTACATTTACTGATTTATTATCACTTTTTTTTATCCTGAGCTTTATCTATGCAGCTAGGGGATTCGTCCAGTTTATCCTCACAATAACCTTGTGAGACAGGTTAGGCTTAGAGGAAATGTTTACAAAGGTATATAATAATCAGTCTAAATTCCTGTTGATTTTTTTTTTTTTTTGGTAAAATAAAGGATGGTTTTGTTTCTGTTAAGAGAGTTTATTACATAAATAAGGTCCAGTTAGTCTAGGAGTTATCCTATTGTTACAGAAAATCTTGTGGTGGAAGCAGACTTTACACCCCGTTAGTAGGAAATAACATTTGGCTACTAAGCAGAGCCACAATTTGTGAACCCCTTCCCTTAAACTATGCCAGAGGTCCCCAACGCGGTGCCTGTAGATGCCGTGGCACCCGCCAGCACCTTTTCTGTCGCCCTTGGTGATCCTTGTAAGGGCAGAAAGGCAGGATATACATTTTGTAAATAAAAATAAAAACTGGAAAGAGGTGTTTCAGCCACCTCTTTGTTCATGACAACCAGCAGCCTGGACACCGTGCCTTGCCCACTATCATCTCTAGATCAGCCCGTTCTTCAGGGGAAAAACTGAGGCACTGTGCCTTTCTGCTTTCTCTCTGTCTGCTGTCAGAGTTTCTCCATTGTCACCCAGTAGTGGGCCTATGGCCTCTTTTCCCTTGCATTTGCTCTTCACATATCTGAAGCTTTTCTTGTTGTAGCGAGCCTTCTTGGCCAGCATCAGCTCACTGTGAGCTTTGGCCTCTCTGATGGCTGACCTATAGTGCCTAGCAACCTGCAGATACTCTTCTTTCAAGGTATGTCCTTGCCTTCATTTCTTGAACATTTCCTCTTTCTCCCTTAGCTCATCATGGAGTTCTCTGTTCATCCACATTGGGTTCTTGGATCCTCTACCATGTTTCCTTCTTGTTGGAATAGTGCGGGCTTGAGCTTGCAAGATCTCTTGTTTAAGATCTGCACTGTGTTATTGAAGTTAAGCTGTGGCAATCATTTTGAAATAAAGATACAAAGTTATTACGATTTTTTGAAGTACACATTCCTATAAACACACACACACTTTTTACCAGAGATAGTGTAGTGGGGATTTTCAAGCCCCCTCAAGTTGACTGATGTTTATAAAAACTGAATTTCCCTGTTTCTTGAAGAGTAAACTATGTGTAGCAATACTAAGATAACTGTTCTGCTGGATAAAACCTCCAAAATGGCTAGAAATGAGCATGCATGGACAAAGTGGATCTGTGCAATCACATCCTGTGGTACGTACCACCCATGCAAATTAATCATTTTTCAGACTGCATTTCCATCTTGATCTTAGGGAAATGATCCATGGTGATTTTGTTTTTTCAAAAATGGTCCCGGTCATTGCCTGTATCTTTCTACTGACGCATGAAGCACATACAGCATATTGCATAGATAAAATTCACAGGGTAAGCAAGTGAAGCCTTTCCAAGGAATTTACATCACAAGGAATCCAATTTGTTTCCAGTGAGTATATAATGACTCCTGGCAGCAAGTTGTCAGCTTCACCATCCTGGCTTTAATAGGAAAAAGATAAGGCTCTTTATACCAGCACTAGATTCAACTTGGCATTCATACTTCAAAACTCTGAGGGATTAAGCTATGTTTCCAGAAGACTTTTTAACATGTTTCCTTTACGAGTCTCTTGATGACAATCTAAATCCCAAATGTTCTTTCACAAACTATTAATCTCCCTGATAGGACTCAAGGAAATAATGTGCAACTTTCCATAGCCCGGGGGGAGGGGGGATTAGTTTCTTCTGTATTCTGAAATCTTATTATATTAATTATAGTGCCAACCACACAAAAGTATTATTATCTCAGTTATGACGCTTGGGCCCATTTCTAGAGAATTCTGTATATTTAAGCTCTGTGGCAATAATGTGGATGCATTTAAAGGCAAGGCCCGCTAGGGCTAAAAATAAGATCTCAGGTTTATTAAATATTCACTAGCAAGGGTCTAAAGATAGGTGTATACAAAATGGCTGCCACACAGGGTTGCCAACCTCCATCTACTAGCTGGAGATCTCCTGCTATTACATCTGATCTCCAGCTGATAGAGATCAGTTCCCCTGGAGAAAATGGCCACTTTGGCAATTGGACTCTATGGGATTGAGGTCCCTCCCCTCCCCCAAACCCACCCTCCTCAGGATCCACCCCAAAAACCTCCCGCCGGTGGTGAAGAGGGAGCTAGCAGCCCTACTGCCACATGGATATCATTTTTTGGGTACCTGCCCTTTCTCCTACCGTTGTACTGGAGACTGCTTCAAACTACAGCTATTGTTGTGGCCCCTTTCTAATTTTCTGCTAGTTGCACAAAACTGGAGGCAGAAACGGTTGATGATGGAAAGTGTATGAGCTCACATCTACTCGTTATTGTCATATAAAGAAATGACAGGAAATGGACTGAAACAATGCTATTCTTGATATTTTGCCAGACACACAAGTGTCAATAACACTTTCATCGAAGTGGCTTCTATAATGTCACAATATGCTCAGATCGGGGGTTCATTCCTGGTAAAATTGTGCGAAAGACTTCCAGAAAACTTTATTCTTGTCCATCCCAAAGCCCAAAATTAATTAAATATGTATCTTGGTTCTAATTCACCAATTATCTATGTACTACCTCAGCACTTTAAAATAATAATAACACTGAATTCTTTCCCTGTCTGCAAGAGATGAGATCTAATTAGTTTATAGCTCTCGGGGGGTAGAAGGTTTACGGCATGAGAGAAATCCTGAGTGGAACTTACTGTGAGAAAGCGGCACCGAGAATATGAATCTCTGTCCAATTACAGTGAAGTCCTAGGCCATTATCTAACCCTGGTAGGAGTGAAAACTGTTGGATAAGTAAACCCATCTTATGTGAAGTTTTTAATTCTATTTTCTCAGAACTATAAACCTGCCACAATAGTTTCATACAGATATGTAAAATGGTGAAATTACATTGGCAAATTTTATGACATGCTATTAAAAATACCAGTCTTCCTAGAGCATGCACAATCACACCCACAGCCCCATAGCCTTCCGCCGGAGCAGACGAGGGACCTGGTAATCCTAAATATATACTACCAAAAAACCCCAAAAAACCTGTCAGAATCTTCAAGTAACAGTACAAAATTCAAGAGGCCAAGGTTGCCCTGAGGTCCTAAAGCTGGGCAAGATGCTTAGGGATGCCAGGTCCATCTTTGCCACTGGTAGGAGGGTTTTGGGGTGGAGCCTGAGAAAGGTGGGGTTTGGGGAGAGGAGAGACTTCAATGCCAAAGAGTCCATTTGCCAAAGTGGCCATTTTCTCCAGGTGAACTGATCTCTATCGACTGGAGATCGGTTGTAATAGTAGGAGCTCTCCAGCTAGTACCTGGAGGTTAAGGAAAGTAGTGCAGGAATCTTAGGCTATAGTTACTACAACACAAATGAGTGAGACATCAAAGTGTAATCAATGCATACAATAGTGGAAAGGGACAAACATACAACTATATACAATGGTATTTCAATAATCCACAAAGGTATGTATAAATGTGTTTTTTTCAATAGTCCATAAGGGTACATAGATCCAAGAAGATTCCAATAGTTGGTCACAAGACCTCAGCAGATGTGTAAAAGACTATTATGAAAGGAAGACGATCGTTTCATTCTTCATCAGTTCCATTCCTATGTCAAAAATCATTCTATTAAAATATTGCTACTAGGCATAATGGATCAATAAATATCAATAAATATCAATAAATATCAAAATGTCCATGTACTTACAATCCTTGAGGAACTGTTACATTTGCAATGACTTCTGTTTATTCCAACTATATCCTCTATAGATTTTAAGCCATATGGACTATTACATTTGCCAATGGATATAGTTATAAGATTTATCCCTAAGGGGAAGAAATGAATTTTTGAACCTTGTATACCTTTTGAATTGCATGAATTGTAAGTACATGGACATTTTGATATTTATTGATATTTATTGATATTTATTGATCCATTATGCCTAGTAGCAATATTTTAATAGAATGATTTTTGACATAGGAATGGAACTGATGAAGAATGAAACAATCGTCTTCCTTTCATAATAGTCTTTTACACATCTGCTGAGGTCTTGTGACCAACTATTGGAATCTTCTTGGATCTATGTACCCTTATGGACTATTGAAAAAAACACATTTATACATACCTTTGTGGATTATTGAAATACCATTGTATATAGTTGTATGTTTGTCCCTTTCCACTATTGTATGCATTGATTACACTTTGATGTCTCACTCATTTGTGTTGTAGTAACTATAGCCTAAGATTCCTGCACTACTTTCCTTATCCTTGATATTAGTGCAGAGGTGTTGATTTTGGTTTGCTCAAGTACCTGGAGGTTGGCAACCCTAAAGATGTTTCTTATGGGAAATAGAATAACCTTTGTTCTAATCAATGTAATCATCTTGTATGCATTCTTTGAACTGGGGTATGTGGGGGGGTGTAGCATGAGAGGTTGGGTTGCCAACCTGCAGGTGGGGCCTGGAGTTCTCCCAGAATTACAACTGATCTTCAGATTACAGATATCAGTTCTCCTGAAGAAAATGGCAACTTCAGAGGGTGGACTCTATGTTATTACATCCCTGTTGAGTTCCCTTCATTCCTCAAACTATGTTCTCTTCAAGCTCCATGCCCAATTATCCAGGAATTTCCTGTCCCAAAGTTGGCAACCATAGTGGGGGGGGCTAGTAAGAATCTTTGTCTGAGATGGCTTTTGATAGCTTTACATGTATCTATAGCAGATAAAGCCATCTAAAGGTGATAAATAAAAAATATCTGATAGCAGAACAACATTATTAGCATATGTATGAGAGTGTTGCTATAGCTTCTCCTAAGGAAATGTGAGCAATTCATTTCCCCAAAAGAGGGGGGTTGTGGGGGTTTTTTTGTTTGTTTTGTGTTTTTGTTACAGCAACCCATAAGCAAAGAAAAATTTGCATATGCAGCATGCTTGGGTGGAGAAAACTGCTCTCGTTCAAATTCACAAATGTTTTCTCCAATTCTGAGCTACTGAAAGCTGTAAAAATGTCTGTTTTCAACTATCTAAGCCATCTGGTTACCTGCATTTTAAAAACCAAAACATTTGTTCTGGTGATTAAAAAATATTTAAATTTGTGACTTCAGAGCAGAAACATTATATTTAATTGTTTTTCTCTGTGATGACAAATTTCATTTCCCTGTGGGTTTGAAAATACTTTCATAATTTATTCTATGACTAACAATCTGTTCAAGGACACCATTCTATGCAAGCCCAGCATACTTGAAGTAGCATCTGCAATAGAATTCAAAACTAACTGAATGCAGAATAGCATATGGAGCATGGGAAATGTAGCTCTACAAGCTCTTACCTCATCCCTACCATATGTACTGGGATTAGTTAAAGGCAGAAGGTCAAATCACTATGTCCATCCCAATCAGTGCAAAATAGATAGGTGTGCCCATTTCTCATTATGCTGCCTGTTGAGACATTAGCCATTGTTCATGGTCATTTTTTGTCTCCAGGGCCCCTTCCTTGGGGAATTAAAGTGCAGCCCCAGCTATATGCCCTGGTTCCTCCCTTTGCTTTTCATCCTATCATTTCCTGTCCTGGGATAAGTGCGAGCACCACAGCCCAAAACATCCATCTGTCTTGTTTTGTCTGAGGGCCAGTTCTCGTTACATTTTCCATGAGATTCATCAGTGGGGCAGTTTGTGCCCAGATTGTCAATGAAATGTAGTGCATGGATGACATATATGCATGGATTGCTTCCTTGCCAGACAGATCTGGCTCACATCTAGCTCCAGAGTTTACAGTCTAATGGGAAAGCCATCAATACAGATTGCATGTTCAGGCCTTACATTTCTGAAAGTATATAAATATGGGAGTTATTTGTACTTCCTATAACTAGGAAATGTAATGCCTAAATGAGGCCTTTATTCACGTTGAGTGTGAGGTTTTGATGTTCCGCCACCATATTAACTGCACAATTCCCATGGACTGTCCCGTTTCCCCCTTTTGGATATATGATAAGGTGCACTATAAGGAGCTGACCATTGGTTTGCTTCCCTGGGAGTAAGCCTAGGGTTTCCAACACTGTTCTGGCAAATGCTGGGGCATTTGGGGGAGTGCCTAGAGACAGCAGAATTTGGGGAGGATGTTACATCATGTATGTGTGTAAAGTGCCATCAAGTCGCAGCTGACCTATGGTGACCCCAGCAAAGGGCTTTCAAGGCAAGTGAGAAACAAGTACTGACCCTGCTTAGCTTCTGACAAGATGAGGCTATACCATGCCACCTTCTCTCCCTGTTACATCACTTACAGATGATGATCTAGGCTCATCTGGGCTGAAATTCCTAGAGCATCAACTCTAGGAAATTCCTAGAGCATTCCTGGGGGCAATTCCTAGAGCATTCCTGGGGGCAAGAAATTGGGGCTTTGGGTGGGTAATTTCTCACCCCTAAGTAAGAACCCTAAGAGGCCTAAGTAAGAACCATTGGATAAAATGGAACTTACTGCTTAGAATTGTTCCCTCAGTGTCACTTACTCAACTGGAATAAACACTTTCTAAGATGTTCCCCAGCACTATCTTAGATACTTCAGCCAAAGACTGAACCTGGGACATGAAAAAAAAAAGTGCTGTTCTCCACGGAATTCCAGGGAACCAACATAGGCTATATATGTGCCTTGCAGGAATTTGATGTACTAGGTCAGTACATCAGAATGTGCATACATGAAAATCCTTGCAGATATTTTCTTAAGGAATGGCAAATGGGTGTGAGCATTTGCTGAGCCATCCAGGTTGGGCAGGGCTGACATACCCTCCAGATAGGGTTGCCAACCTCCAGGTGGAATCTGGAGATCTGCTATTACAATGTATCTTCAGACAATCAAGATCAGTTCTCCTGGAGAAAATGGCTGCTTTGGAGGGTGGGCTCTATGACATTACACCCTGCTGAGGTTCCTTTGTTCCCCAAACCCCACCCTCTCCTGGCTGCACTCCCAAAATCGCCAGATATTTCCCAACCCAGAGCTGGCAACACTACCTACAGAGTCTCCTCATGGGGGCCTTGACAGGCCTCAGAATAGAGAGAGGAAGGGGTTAACAGCACCATAGGTTTTCTTCCTCTCTTTCTACTGCCTTCCCCTGTAGCTGGTTAGCTGGCAAGAAGGCTAACATGTCCTCCCAAGCCTGAGTCCCTGGTCCTTATGATGGAAAAGCCATAGGGTATGCCCTCTCCTTTCTTTTTATTGCCTCCCTGAGGGTTGTCCCCACCCTCCTGGGTTTATTGGCGGGGCGGGAGCTATTGTTAATCAGGTATGGCTGGGCCAGGCTGGTCTCCAGCCTTTCCACCTCCCTTAAATGGCTAATCTGCCCATTGGTACCAGCCCATTAAGGCTCAGGGCTGCCCCACACCACAACTGTTCCTCGCTTGCCTGGCCCTTCTAACTCAGACTCAGCCCTTTCCTTCTCCTCCCTATGTGCAATAAAGTGACAATACTGGTCTAACTTACAAGGTTGTTGAAGAGATTCTGCCAATGTATGTAAAGAAATTGTCATCCAAAAAGCACCTTATAAAGGCTAAGCATTATTACCTGGTTCCATCAGTCCCTTTTTTTTGAGACTGTGAGAGGTTGATGGGTTGAATATCAATTTGAGTCCCCTCCCCTCCTGTTTTTGCTGTCAAGTTGCAGCCAACTTATGGCAACTCTGTAGGGTTTTCACGGCAAGAGACATTCAGAGGTGGCTTGCCTTTGTCTGCCTCTGAGTAACAACCCTGCTATTCCTTGGCAGTCTCCCATCCAAGTACTAACCAGGGCTGACCCTGCTTCGCTTCCAAGGTTTGATGAGATCAGGCTAGCCTGGGCCATCCTAGCCATGGCTTTTTTTTACTATACCCTGTGTTAGTGTCATTTTACTCCACTGGGAAAAAAAATAATATGCACGGATTTGAGATCTGAATATAGCCCTGGTACCGTGTTTGGCTTTGAAAATTTGAAAGGCAAAAAAAAAAAACATTTGTAAAGTATTTATTCTGCAAGTGGGATTCCCTCCCCACTCTTTTGATGGTTTCGGGACTGTTAACATGGGATTCTGGAGGAGGGGAGTTGGCAGTGTTGCCTATCAAAAAGGGGGATACCAAGAAGATGCATAGCCTTCTCCCTACTGTGTGTAGCAATCCTTTTTTCATTTCGTGGAGCATTACTTCTCACGAAACCCCTCTTCCATTCTGAAGCTACACGCACAATGCTTACCTCCTCTAGGCTTGAGCTCCATCTCATCTTGCTTTGTATCCCTTGATTTTGGAAGAAATGCTAAGGGGTGGCATTCAGGCCAGCAAGCGGTCCAGCAACAGCTATGTTTTCTCTGCCATTGCCAATCAGCTATTCAAGCTAAGACGTTTATTTGTTATTTTAACCCTGGCCAAATGTGAACATGCCTTGCATGTGTGCCAAGCCAAAATAGCAAATGAAAAAGCTAGGCTGTGTGAGCACGTTTTCCCACCCTTATCTTTTTTTGCATATAGTCAGGGCAAACGAGGCCCCTTGTTAGATACTAGTTTGAGACATATTATACAGTCTCTATATCCTTGACCTGGATAACCCAAACTTTCCCAATCCCATCAGATATGGTTGCCAGGTCCTTCCTCGCCACCTGTGGGAGGTTTTTGGGGTGGAGCCTGAGGAGGGTGGGGTTTGGGGAGAGGAGGGACTTCAATGTCATAGAGTCCAATTGCCAACGCAGCCTTTTCTCCAGGCGAACTGATCTCTATCAGCTGGAGATCAGTTGTAATAGCAGATCTCCAGCTAGTACGTGGAGATTGGCAACCCTACCATCAGACCTCGGTAGCTAAGCAGGGTCAGCCCTGGTTAATATTTGGATGGGAGATGATCAAGGAAGTCCAGGGTACCTACACAGAAATAGGCAAACCACTTCTGAACGCCTCTTGCCTTGAAAACCCTATGGCTGTGAGAGAGAGAGAGAGAGAGAGAGAGAGAGAGAGAGAGAGAGAGAGAGACTCTTTAGTTTATGTTCTTTATTAAAATGCTATTTCAAGAAAGGCTAAATAAAGCAGAGCTTTCACGCAGCTCAACCAAATTTCTTATTATTATTTCCAGTGCTGCTAAAGGTCACTGATTTGAGTTGGAAGTCAATTGGTCCCATCAATCACAGGCCTTACAAGAACACACAATTGCAGTACATGTGATTTTTAGAACCAAGATTTTTAGAACTCCCCATATCCCACAGACTCACATCATTTATGGTAAACAAGCTTGGAAAATACAGAAGAAGGGGGCAGATTTTAGTCCATATATACACAAAGGAAACAATCATTTTTAATGGCAAATCTTTTTGCTGTGGCAGAAGTGGAGGGGAGGGATTATGGCCTCCATCTTCTGAAACTACTCCCTAGAAAGTTATGTTGTTTCACCTGGGATTTCTCATCTGTGTTTGTATCAGCAAATCACATGATTTGCAGCTGATCCCATGAAGTTTCACTTACACTGTTTATAATGCATTTTCTTGTCCTAAATGCATCATGAGTAATGAGTAATAGAACTAAATCAGTAGACTCAGGTTCTAGAGGGGGAAAGCAATTGGGGAAATGAAGCATCAGGCAAAGTAGATACTGGTACATCTTTGCCCCAGCCTCGTTGTCTGAAAGTCTTTGATTCATATGAATCATGTCATGTTCCCAGATCTACCCTCCCACACCCTGGTGACCCTATCACACCCCAGCAGTCCTCTCAGCAGCAGAACCCACTCTATTCTGCAACAGGAATTCGCAAAGCTGTCTTTCTTCTGTCATGCATTGCTTTTGCCAGGCCCACCAGGAGGCTTGGGGGAAGGGACATGGATAGGGTTGCCAACATCCAGGTACTGGAGATAAACAGCAGCACGAGGGCTCTAAATTTAGAACACTGGGAACTGTGAAAGAATGTAGGCAATGTAATAACAACCAAATCAGTTTGTCCAAGGTAGGTATATTATAAACATACACCAAGTAAGACTCAAAACTCATAAGCATATATAAGAAATAAACACATTCAAAAATAATACAGGTTGCTTCACCTCAGATACTAATACAACTGTAGTCTCTAATAATAATGCAAGTTGCTTCACCACAAATAAATAATGTAACTGTAGTCACAGCAGAAAGCACTTAGGTTGGATCACCATAGAAAAGTATATATAATTTCTATTCAAACAAAAGGGAAGACAGTAGATTTTGTTAACCAGTCAGGTTTCCATATTCTTCAAAGTAACAATAAATAAATTCTTTAGCAGCACCCGAGATGATCCTCTCAGATGGTAGCCCATAAATTCATTCACAGCATCAAGAAAAGAAAGACGACACCTCCGGATTGGTGAACGTTTCGCTTAAGAACAGCTTCTTCAGTTATGTTCAGGGCAATGCCTCTGTGAACAATATTTAGATTATGTAAAAGCTGTGTGATTTCGCAAAAAATTATCATGAAATATTAATAAGGAATCAGTCTTACCGATGTAATGGTTAACTTCTATTCTATGCAAGTATAACAAAAATTCTGTAGCTGGGCATAAAAGTTTCTATAAGAAGAAATATATAATGAGTAAGAAATCTAAGCATAGATTAATCATGAATAGCTAATAATATTAAGGAAGCAGAGAGACAGAGAAACAGGATAACAGCTTACCCGAGTAAAGGGAAAGACGACCCGACGGGTTCTCCTGATTTCAATTGAATACTGAATCTACTGGAAAACTAGTAGTAATTTAAGGAGCAAAGGTGAAGAATCCCAGCTGAATGAAATGATCTGCAGACTCACCTCAATGAATTAAGGGAGTAGAGTGGTAAAGACTTAGAGAAAACAGCCCAGGTCAAATTCGTTGTTGAGACCGGCAGGGGCCAGGGTTTTGAATAAGAATATCATTTTCATCTCCTGCCTGTGCAACACAGCGGAGATGTCTTCCTTCTGATAAGGTTTGGAATAATACTTCCATAAAACAAAAAATAATAAATCATCCTCTGTGTGTCCCTTCTTCAGAAAATGCTCCGTTAAAGGAGCATCAAGTACGCGTGCGTGTATTCGTGTTCTATGTTCAGCAATGCGCACTTTTAATTGTCTAGACGTGGAGCCTATATATAAAAGAGAACAGGGACATTTGACCGCGTAAATTACATTTTGGGATAAACAATTGCTAAATTGTTTGATCTGATAATTAAATCTGAAAGTGGTAGAACTGACTTCCTTAACGGGTAAACAAAACTTGCACATCGCGCATGTGCCACATTTAAAATGGCCATGCGGTTTAGATTTCAATTTCTTAGGAAGACGGTCCGTTTTGACTAAACAATTTTTCAATGAGTGTGTTCTCCTTTGACCTAATAACGGTGTTTCCTGACAACCAGGCACGCTCTGTAATAAGTGCCAATGACGAAGAATTATTTTCCTAATTTCTCCTGATAGATGGGTAAACTGTAAAGAGGCATACACTCTAGATGTTGATTCCCGAGGTTCTTTACTAGATAGTAATTCTTTTCGTGGTTTCTGCCACCTTCATTATTGCTTGAGAGGTGACTAGATCATCATATCCTCTCGTTTTTAGTCTATTAATCAGCCGTTCTGCAGCTTGGTGATAATCTTCTTCCAAAGTGGAATTTCTTTTAACCTTAACAAGTGACTGAAGGGAAGATTGTGTTTTAAGTGAAGGGGATGATGTGACTGGAAATGTAATCCAGCCCCCAAATCTGTAGGCTTATGAAAAGGCTTGACGGCTGCTGTATTCTGTGCGGTCCTAAAGACCGTCACATCAAGATAGGCAAGGGCAGTGGTACTACAATTGCCTGTGAATTTTAGATGCGGATCCAATGAATTAATCCAATTGAGTAAGGGCTCAAAATTAGAGACAGAATCTATAATAAGAAACAAATCATCTATATATCTAAAATAAGTGGTGATGTGATGACAAAAAAATTCACTACCAAGTGCTTTTCCTCGAATGAGATCATATATAGGTTCGCTATGGAGGGAGCAAAGGCTGCCCCCATGGCAACCCCCTGTGTTTGGACATAGAATTGGTCTCCATATCTAAAAAAATTGTTTTCGAAAATAATATCAACCAGTGACATAAGAAAATGTGTGGGAGGCTGGAGAGTAGAACGGGAATCCAATTTATCCTAGATAATATTGCATGCATCTTCCAAAGGTATGTTAGTGTACAAGGCAGATACGTCTAGAGACACAAAGACTGCTTCAGGGGATAAAGGTAAGTTTTCAATATTGTTAATAAATTCCCGTGTGTCTTTAATGTACGAGGGAGTCATTTTACTGAAAGACTGCAAAAAAGAATCTAAGAACTTGGAAAGCGGCTCTAATAAACTTCCCACTGCAGAAATAATGGGACGACCTGGGGGGTCGATAAGAGTTTTGTGAGCCTTGGGAAGACTTTAAAAAAAAGGGACCCTCGAACTTTGGGTCATTAGATAGTCGGCTATGGGTTTATCTATATAATTCAGAGCGAGCCCTTCAAAAATGACAGTTTTAATTATGTTCAAAATTTTAGAAGTAGGATCCGAGGGAATAGTTTTATAAAACCGACCGTCTTGTAATTGTCTGAGATTTTCATTATGATAACGTGTTGAATCCTGAATAACGATGGCCCCACCCTTATCTGCTGGTCTGATAATAATAGAAGAGTCATTTGAGAGATTCTGAAGTATGGCATGATCTTCAGGAGAAAAATTTGAAGGATTATCTTTGCGCCATGCCTTACGTTTTTCTAGTTTGTCAATATCCCTAAGAACCAAAGACTGGAAGGTATGAATGAAATGACTGGGATTCTTGGGTGTAAAGGATGATTTGGGATAAAAATTCCTAATGGGACCGGCTAGTCCTCCCAAAAATTCTTTTAATTTAATATTCCGAAAATTTTTGAAGAGGTCTACTCTAGTCTGAAATGCCGAATAACGGGGTGTGGGAACAAAGCCCAGACCCAAATTGAGGTTCTAGAGGGGGAAAGCAATTGGGGAAATGAAGCATCAGGCAAAGTAGATACTGGTACATCTTTGCCCCAGCCTCGTTGTCTGAAAGTTTTTGATTCATATGAATCATGTCATGTTCCCAGATCTACCCTCCCACAACCTGGTGACCCTATCACACCCCAGCAGTCCTCTCAGCAGCAGAACCCACTCTATTCTGCAACAGGAATTCGCAAAGCTGTCTTTCTTCTGTCATGCATTGCTTTTGCCAGGCCCACCAGGAGGCTTGGGGGAAGGGACATGGATAGGGTTGCCAACATCCAGGTACTAGCTGGAGATCTCCTGCTATTACAACTGATCTCCAGCCGATAGAGATCAGTTCACCTGGAGAAAATGGCCGCTTGTGCAATTGGACTCTATGGCATTGAAGTCCCTCCCCTCCCAAACCCCACCCTTCTCAGGCTTTGCCCCAAAAATCTCCAGGTATGTCCCAACCTGGAGCTGGCAAACCTAGGCAAGGCCTTGAGAGAAATAATATAAGGCCCTCCTGATAGGGTTGCCAGGTCCCTCTTCGCCATCAGCGAGAGCTTTTGGGGGCGGAGCCTAAGGAAGGTGGGGTTTGGAGAGGGAAGGGAGTTCAATACCATAGAGTCCAATTGCCAAAGCAGCCATTTTCTCCAGGTGAACTGATCTCTATCAGCTGGAGATCAGTTGTAATAGCAGGAGATCCCCTGCCACCCCCTGGAGGTTGGCAACCCTACCTCCTGAGACGGGGTGGGGTTCTTCTCCCAGGATTTGGATAGCAGAGAGAATGCTACCAAAGAGGAGGATCCCTCATCAATGACGGGTGGGTTGGACCCTGGAAGGGTCAAGTACAGAAGGGACCAATGTAGGCGTGCCAACCTGCAGGAGGGGCCTGGAGTTCTCCCAGCATTACAACGCTTCTCCAAACTACAGAGATAAGCTCCCCTGCTTAAACTGGCAGCTTCAGACAGTGGACTCTATGGCATCACATCCCTCCTCAACCCCCCTCCCTTCCCAGGATCTGCCCCCAAATCTTTAGGTATTTCTCAGCCTAGAGTTAGTAACCTTAGATTAGTGAGTCAGCTGTGTTAGGAAACTTGGCTGTTTCTCTTGCTCTTTATATGTTAATTTTGCTCTGTTTGCCAGAAAGCTATCCTCTCTTAAAGCTGTTGCCTGTTGCAAGTGTTTCTTTCCCCATCTGTTTTTTATTACCCATGGTTTTTTTGTTTGTTTGTTTGTTTGTTTTTAATAAAGCAGTTTATTTTGCCTACATCCTGACATCTCAATCTGGACCTTTCATCTGGCAGCACCTTCACTGTTCAAAAGGGGAGTGGGGTGCTCTGGAGCCACCTGTGTTGATGGTGACAACCAGTTAAGGCCCTTGCCTGCTCCAGGGCAAGGGTTGCCAGGTCCCTTTGCTCCACCAGCAGGAGCTTTGCAGGGGCATGGCTGGGGGCATGTGTTACATACGCATACCCCACACAACGCACCAACCTAGCTTCCGGGTTTACCCAGAAGCGACGTTGGCGCATTGTGCGGGGCGTCTCCCCCTCTTTTGCCTGCTGACCCTCAGCTGGTTAACGCACAGCCCGGTGGATTGGCGGGCTTTTGTCTGCCTCCACTGGGCAATTGGTAAGCCTATCCAGGGCTGAAGGGGGAAGGAGGGTATGTGTGAGGCTAGTGGGCTTTTAGGATGGGGCACCCCATCCACAATTTAAAAACCCACACAGCCCTGCCCTTTCCCTTGACACCTGATGTCAGTATCAGAGATGATAGTATTCAAGATTGGGATGGTTACATACTTTATCCCTTCTTGGAAGGCTGCAGATGTCACTGTCTATCTGCTTGCTTGATCTTATCAAAAGCACTCAGGCTGTAGTAACCCAGCAGTGGAGACGCGAGACCTTGTCATGATCAGAAATCTTTGTGACTTCTCTCAGTTTCAACCTTGGTTGCTAAGCATGACTCAGTTGCGCTCTTTATCTGGGTAGTTTAATACACTTGTTCTAAACCACCAGGGAGGGATCTCTGGTCAAGCTAAGGCTCGAAAGCAGTAACCATAAGCCACCCCAGCTCATTTCAAGGATTTACTAGCTGGCCTCCTCTTGTGTTTGAAACACCATTTTCCTGCAGAATTAGCAAGTCAAGTTTTTCACAAGCACGGCCATAAACAGAGCGAATGGCTATAAAAGGCACAGTTACAGGGGCCACCCAGTTCAAAAGCTAGCAACTCTAATTTGCATGAAGCCTTGTCAGTACGGTGTAGCATGACTCTGTGTTCAGTGTGTAACCCAGTTCCAAAGAGAGCAAAGCCCAAACAAGAAGCCTATGCAGTCATCCTAGCAAAGTGATGAGAGCTTCAGCAATCCAACTCTGCAAGAATTTCTGTCTCAAAGCTGCAGATTATTTAACCTTCCTGATTAGAACAAGGCTTAGTATATATACACACACACAGCAGAGGGGCAATGCTAAGCAGGTCTACCCAGAAGTAAGTCCTTTTTTATTCAGTGGTGCTCACTCTCAGGAAAGCATTCTTATGACTGCAGCCTAAATCTTCAGAGTGCCCAAGAAGGGTAGCAATCCAGGTTCATGTCAAAGAAATCTATGGCCTTTTATGCTTGGCTGTTTCCTGCGCGGTCACTCCTCTGATGACTTCGGGTCTTTGATTACGTGTGCCATTTTCAAACATCAGAGATTGCCTCGCTCGCCCCTGCATTTCCCCGTGTTTTGCCCACATTTTCAAATTCGAGGAGGGGAGGGGACATGGCTCAGTGGTAGAGCCTCTGCTTGGCATGCAGAAGGTCCCAGGTTCAATCCCCGACATCTCCAGTTAAAGGGACTAGGCAAGTAGGTGATGTGAAAGACCTCTACCTGAGACCCTGGAGAGCCACTGCCGGTCTGAGTAGACAATACTGACTTGGGTGGATCAAGGGTCTGATTCAGTATAAGGCAGCTTCATAAGTTCATGCGTCCATGAGATAAAACAGGTCCCTCAAAATGCAGGCAAAATGCAGGGAATGCAGGGGGAGAGCGAGGCAACCTCTGATGGTAGGAGACAACATGCATAATCAACACAAAGACCCAAAGTCGTCAGAGGGGTGACAGCTAGTGAAACAGCCAAGCATAAAAGACCTATACTAACAGAATGCTTAAAGTGCTGCCTTGCTCAACCTTTTTTTTGCTCACTTGCATATATGCAGATTGGAATAATGTCTAGCAAGGACTTCATAAAGCTATGATATGCATAACTGAACTGAACAACCAGCCCATCAGCCCAGTGGGCAGTTTGCCATGCCATTTTGTCAGTTCTGTTATTCAAAGTCCAGCCCTAACTTCAGTGAACTCTGAGGAGTAACAAAGCAAAAACACCATGAAACAGCCCACAAAACAGTGATCACTTTATTTAAATAAAATTCAGTGTCATCAGAAAGGAACAGTTAACATTAAATACATCAGACAAATATATACAGCTTGGTATCAAAGGTATAAGCACAACTGTCTTTGAAAGGGGAAAAAAGAGTCACTAGCATTTGTATTAAAAGAAAAGAAAGGAAAAGGGACAATGTGTCAGGTCACATGTCAGTCTCAGTTGGAAAGTTTCAGGATTCAAGTGACTCCAGGCAAAATGCCAAACATCAATTTGGTGTCTTGGAAAACTTAAAACAGCCCCTCTTGGAACAAAGTAA
The DNA here is from genome assembly GCF_029931775.1 of Euleptes europaea. Classification (NCBI taxonomy): domain Eukaryota; kingdom Metazoa; phylum Chordata; class Lepidosauria; order Squamata; family Sphaerodactylidae; genus Euleptes; species Euleptes europaea. Next base: position 38,036,641 of record NC_079316.1, read on the forward strand.
CCCACAGCTTGTGCTCAGTCCCGTTTTCTCCAATGGGATTTGCAGATGAGCCTCAGGAGAACAATCAAGCCTTCCTCCGAGATATAGTAATCTCTGAGACATCAGAAAAATAAAGTGACAATTCTCTTTACGGCACCAGGATAGCCTCGTTTTGATGTAACTTGGTGCCGAGGCCTTAAAATGGAAAGTGGAAGCGGAGTGTTTGCCTCATTCATGCCTCAGCCCTGCCCGTACCATTTTCCCAGACTGTATCCCAAGCTTTAATGGCAATGGATGTGTCCCCGGGTTATTTTAGCTTAGAAAACTCAAGCATTTTGGCAGCATTTCTGTTCTCATGCTTGCGAAAGTAATCCAAACATTGATGTTCACGTCAAATGCAAGGCAGGATGGAAATAATCATTTTCTGGTTCAGTGTTATAACTTTTATGACAATTGTGCAGTAGTTTAAGTAGCAATGCACATTATGGGGCTCAATGTGAAGAACCGGGCAACTGAAGGCTTTCACCACATGGAGGTAAACAACATCATCTGGTAAATCACATTCTGTTAAGCCCCTATTAAAGGGGCAGGGCGTTTTTCTCCAGGCAATTGGCAAGCCCATTGACAGCCCACAAAACTGGCTGGATCCTGTGTAAATTTTGTTGCTGAAAGAAGAGATAATCCATAAGCGGAACACCTCTGCCTCCTGCTACAGCACAAATTGTCCCCCAAATGTTGCTTCTAGGGGGGGGGACCCCAGGAACAGCATGGGAGGGTCAGAGGGAGGGAGGGAGAAATCAGTGACCCTCCTCTCAGTCAATGGAAGTTTTCCACTGGATCCAGTCCACTGTCTGATGTTCTACCTTCTGAGACTCCTGCCCCACCCAAACAGGAGTGCTGAGCAGAGGGAATGACAAAAGCAAATGAAAAGGGGCAAAAGTCCCCACCCCCAAAAATCAATAGATAGGAACGCATGCATCACATGCAAGATGACTGATGCAAAGCTAGCCTGGCCCACACCCATAAAAGAAAGCCTCCTTCATTTTACTAGGTTTGCTCCAAAACAGCACAGTTAAAGTAAAAGGAGGCAGAGTAGCCTCATTGAACTGTGAGCCCAGTCTCTGCTGGGGTCAATAGATGCAGCTTCATTCCTTCATTGGTCCTTGCCCCCAAAAGAAAATATCCTTTCACAAGCCTGCTGTCCACACATGTCTTACAGCCACATATGGCTGGCCCATTGCATTTCATAATTCCTGCCCTTGGTGACCAGGGCACATCTCCAGGGCATCACTTTTTGTCTGTGAGTCCTTCTCGAAGAATATTGTCATTTCCTGCAGTGAAATGCAATCACAAATCCATTGGGATAGCTGCTGATATTCTGGTGTTTGCATCTCTCTCCCAGGCACTTGCAGGATTCTAGAGTAAGCAAAGGCTAGGCAAACTACTATTTTCCTTGAAAGAAATATTCACCCTTTCCTTAATAAAAAAGGCAGTCCCCTATACATTACTCTTGCTCAGTAGCATCTATGTTTGATACCTCTCCTTCCTGCTTCCAGCATCACACAGGCCACCCCTTCGACTTTGGTGGAGAAATTATGAAAGTAGGAGGCAAAATTGGGAACCTTTCAATTTGATCTTCAAGGTGCCTCCTGAGTGCCTGCAAATGCTAGGAGTTTTGGTGGATGCTTTCTGAAGACCCTTCGCTGCTGCCGTTCAGGAAGGGCGCTTCGGCTGTTTCCCCCAGCTCAGCATCAGCTGCTTCCTCTTGGATTGTGAGGTGAACATCTGGCAAGGAAGACTCACTCATACTGCTCCCTTCCATGGAGCAGAGGGTGCAAGAGAGAGCTGGCGCCATGCTCTCCTGCAGCATGCTCAGCATCATCGGGATCTGCACAGACTTCAGCTCTGAGATGGTTAGCAGAGATTTGGTGGCTTGGCCCCACTCCCTCTCTTCGTCTTGGTACAGGAGCAGCAAGTTGGATTTCTTTTCTTTCCTCTTGGATTTCATGTAGCCCAGCATTATTCCCATGAGAAAGATTCCATAGAAAGACATAACAATCAGAATATAGAAGTATTCGTTTCCATTCCCTCCACTCTTCTCAGCAGTGGACGTTTCAGCGCTACGACTGACAGCAGCAAGTACAGGGTGAGTCATGTTGGGATCCATCACGAACATCACAACGTTCTCAGGGGAAAGGAGGAACCTGCAACAGCAGATGGAATTTGGGAATGAAAACCAAAATTCAGTTCTCTGAAAACAAACATTATCTCAGGGAGATATGAATGAAAATACGTAGTCCTTGCTTGAGATGTATTAATATTTTGATTGGTATACACAGGGCCAGCTCTACTGGCAAACTGAGGAAATCATCGGAGGTAGATATTGGAGGTGCCACCAACCAGCCTTCTGTCCTGCCCACCCATCGCCTCCTGCACTTGCTGCCTCTGTTTGGGGGCCAGAGCAGCTGACCCTCCTTGGCCTCTCTTTCCCAGCTTTCCAACATAGCAAGCCACAAGGGCCCAAAAGGAATTCCTGAACTTTCATGGCATTCCCTGCTCTTGTGAGAGATTGGCTATTATTTTGCTAGCCCTGCCAACCCTGCCGATTACTGTGGTTGTTTCGGTGTCATGAGTCAGCCTGCAGAGAGTCAGCCTGCAGAGATCTCCTCTGACGAAGAGGAAGTAGAGGCCAGAATAGAGGATCAGCCAAAGTCAGGAGATGAGCTCAAGGACTCCAGTTGGACCTGACACCTTGCAACATGCAGTGTCTCCAGAGGCCTCGCCAAGGCCACTGGAGCAGAAAAGAAAACAGTTTCGTGTGGCAATGCAGCAGAGACGGCAGAGTGCTAGACTGAAGGCTTTACACAGGAACCTCCCCAGTAGCAGTGATGAGGAAGAGCAGGGCTGAAGCACCACCTGTGAACTCAGCCTCATCAGCATCAGCTGGCTCTGCTACAGCAGCAGGGGAACGAATTTAAGCCATCAATTAGGCTTGGCTGTTGTGCAAGCAACTTGTCACCAACCTCCTGGTGTACCGGCCTTGGTTCCCTGCTATCCTTTGGATTCCTGGTATCCTGACTTCTTGGACTGGCTCTGACTAACACCTTGGACTTCCCTTGCCTGTATTGATATCTTGGACTCTGCCTTCGCTGTGAATGACCTTGGACTGTTCCCCAGACTACGCTTACAGCTTACAGCCCTCGCTCCTCGCCTGCACCATGACATTCGGCAACTAAGATGGTGACCAAACTCTTACAAGCAGAAGTGATCTCACAAGGGTTTGGGAAGTTCTATTGAGCATGTGTGGCTCGCTGTGATTTTTAAAAGAGATCTGGAGAGAAAGTGGGCAAGGGAAGATTATCTGTTCCCCATGGTGGGGAATGACAGAGGCGACAGTGTGTGCATGCAGAGGGTACATGAACGTTTGGAGGAGGGGTGGCAGGCAGGGCAGATGGGTGGGTTGCCATTCTTGTGCTAGGCCTCAGGCAGAAACATATTGTGAATTGGCAGTGGGTATAGGGCTTACCGAAGCAGGAATATTTCAAGAGGGACAGGTTCAGGAAATCAGTCTCAATAAGATTTGTGCCATACAGTTATATGAAAGCTGGTATAGTGAAGAGCACGGTCCAAGAAATATTGGGTTCAAATTGTATTTCAGCCATGCACTGAGTAGGTAGACTCAAGCAGGCCATTCTCTCACTCTTGATCTCCCATGGCAACAATGGAATAATAATGCTGGCCTACTGTACCGGTTTATTTGAAGAATTACTGACATCACCATATAGGAAGTTATTTGAATCCCTAGTACTAAGTATTGTTATTATCATATAACTCTACACCACATTGTCCCTTTCCTGTAAATATACTGTCCAAATGAATATATATCCAAGTTCATCAACTGACTTTCCCATAAAATACACTTTTTTGTCGTAAGACATGCACCAAACAGGACTGTGAATGAACATATCACAAAAAAAGCAATTGTCAAATACAAGAAATAAATGGGGAAGGCAAAAAGTGGGGGCGGGAGAAGCTTATCAGGCAGGATTATCGACTCGAAACTTTGTGAATTTGTGTCGCTTGTCAGCATTGTTCTAGGGGAAACAGCAACGGAAAAGTGCAGTGAAGCAAAGAAAAAGAAAGGATTCGAGCAACTTACGTGAGCCGGCAAATAATTTCTTTCTTCCCAAAGCTCCAGAGGAGACTGCTCCTGGACCAAATTCCTGTGCTCTGAGAACTTTTCCCAGCTGAGGCCAGAATTAATAGTCTCTGAAGAAATGTTTCGTCACGTGACTGCGTCTACAACAGTTTCATGCGGGAGTCAACAAATGAACTCCAAGGCCTGTGGCTCAGCTGCTGAACTCCCGACACCTCTGTAACACGCAAAGGGGGTGAGAAGTCTGAGTCATGTTTTCCGTAACAAAGACCTGTGCCAGAGAGTTTGGGCAGGCATGCTACACAGCCACTCAGCCCAGCCATGAGTTATGTGACTTGTTCCCAAAGCCGTTTTGTGTATACAAGCCTTGCTAATGGCTTTGCCAGGCAATACAGTGAAGTGAGAAAGCAATCAGCAGAAAACCCCTCTCAGGGGTATGTGCAGGTTTGGGTTTCTTCCTGGGGCTAAGATTGCCAAGATTCACAAGGGCTCCCCAGACTTAAGGCAAATTCTGTATGGGGGGACAGTCCCTGAGTGGTTTGATCTCATTGCCGCTGTGAATAAAAGCTATTCACGGGGGAGTAGAGCCTTCATATGGGGTGATTCCTGCTCTTTGCCTTCCCACCCACCATTCCCTTCCCTCCACCTCTGGTAGGATTTTTGCTGGTCTTTTTTAATATCTGGTAATTTGTGCATCACTAGTTTTAACACTATAGCAATATAGCAACTATAGATAATGTTGAAAAGCCCACTTGTGTGGCAGGGGTGAAGGGAAAATGAAATCAGAAGTCCACACCTTCCCCTCCACACTTTCCACAAAACCACTTGGGGTACGGTCTTTTAGAAAAGATGGTTTGGGAAATCTCCATCCACCACCTGGAAAATGACAACCCTATGCCCTATCCAGTTTGTTAGTTCCTATATAAAGCTTTCTTTACCCTTAATCAGTTCGGTGTCCTCGCTGCTGCATAAACACTCTGCCAACAAGAAGAACTGGAACAGTTTAAGAGGCAAGGCAGAGCAAGAGCTTTGTGTGGTGGTGACCAAAGATTCCCTCAACCCAGCCCAGATGTTGTGGGAAGACACGTCTCATTATTACTTGCTCAGTTTCATGGTCCCTCAGGATGCCCATGTTCCCCTAGTCTCCCACTCTCAGCAGCCTTACCCAAGGTTGCTGCAAATTGAAGCAGTGCTCAGGAGTTACCATTTATTGTGATATGAAACCAGGCAACAGCCTATTGTGACTCCTGATCATATTGTATATCTACCACCTGCAATGGGGACAGAACTGAGTCAGTTGGGATTTCACCTGCACCATTTCCTTGTTTTCACAAAATGTGCAACCCTTTACCTTGCCACTTCATTTGATAAAGTGATAGCTGTGGCTAGAGCAGGGCCATCAGGAACATCCTTGCAGCCTGATTCTTTGAATATGTGCTCAGAAGCAAGTCCTGAAAATTTCAGTGGTATTAGCTCCCTAGTAAGCATGCCTTGTACTGTAGAAGAATACTTGATGATGTATCCTTTTGATGGTAGCTGTGACCTGGGTCAAGATGAACACACTGTGAATATTACACAGTGAACACTTTGTGGAATGCTACTGTAGTATCTCTTATTATCTAGAGCCAATAATAATCAAAGAGCTATGTAGCCACTGCTGTCTTCCGGCAATAGTCCCTCTACTTAAACTGGCTCAGCTACTGGCACATAGCCATTTTTATACCTTATTAAAATCAATCCTATTATACCTTTCAACTATTTCAGAACACTTGGTTTGATCATTGGTTGGTTGTATGTCAAGATGTAGGATGCTTGGACACCTGCCGGTTCAGCTCATGTGTGCCAGTCATGAACAAGGAGTTGATTTTTTGCTGATTGGTTGAACTGTTTATTGACCCATTTGTGGTTGTATGGCAGGTTACTTTATTGTATTCCTTCCAAACCTTGCAGTATGTCACACCTGGCTTTTGGCGCATGCATACAGCCTGATTGAGGTGTACTCCTCACGTTGTCCAGCTACATGACTGCTCTGCTCAGCAGACAATTGTTTAAATAGACCTATCAGTCACAAATCATTTAAATTAATTAATTTATTTTATTTACATCCCGTCTTTCACCCCAATGGGGACCCAAACCATATCAACCAGTCATTAATAAATGCTGTGTTTTAATAAACTCCTTCAGTTTTCATCTAAGTAGTCCCTAGACACTGTAATGGCTGCTGATCAGCATGAATTGGCAACATCCTTGTGCATGCATCATGTTTCAAAAAGCCCATGAAACCCTGTTCAGGAGGCATTTGTAGCTGTTCAGCATGAATTGAACATACTGGGTGATAGGCTCATGTCTGGCTAATAACTTTGAACATGGTAAGTGTGACTATCCAACACATTGGCAGCGAAATTCACAGCATCCCTAGTCAAAATCAACCTTAGCATGGTTGTGCAAAAAAAAACCTGGTAAAGTTCGGGTTTGCGTTTATTGGGCCTGATTTTTTTCTGTAAACCATCTATGGGGATTTTTCAAAGCTCTTGTGGTGGCATTTTTGGAGGTAGAGTTACCAAATTTGCAGCGTGGCTGCAAGGGACTTTCCTTAGATGGACACCAAAGTTTGATGAATGTTGAGGCAGGGGGTCCAATTTTATGGGCCCACAAACGGGTCACCCCCATCCTCCAGGCATTTGCGAGCCAAGCCGACCATCGGTTTTTAGGTTCAGAAGTTTAGTGTTGCTGAGGCCTGGTGAAAATAGCCGATTGGCAGGCTGACACCTCAAAGTTTGGGTGCTCCCTTCATACCTGAGGCACATAGCATGATGTCCATGCAAATTAGCTTCCAAACTGAGGGAAACGGCTTAAATGCAAGAAAAATAAGGCACAGAAAACATTTATTTTGGTGGCAAATGACATCCTGTGAACAGTCTGATTTCAAGAGATGGTCACGGTGCAGGGAAACAAAGCCTCTACTCCGGGCAACCTTCAATTTGAGAGCAGGATTGCAGTGTGTGTGTGTGTGGTGGTGATATCAGAGCCAGCTGAAGTGATGACCAAGGCAGCTCTTGTGAAGGAGATTACTAATCTGCACGGGTGTGGCATCTTCTTCAAAAGCCCAATAAGTAGCTGTAGAAGTGGCCATTTTTTAGATGGAGGGTATATTCCCCCAGATGAGACTGGGTGATCCTCTTCTTTTAAATGACCCTTCTGCCTACAGACTAGATGGATAGTTTGGTCAGACCAAGTTGGCTCCAATTACATGACCCCTGCCTCAACTATGGGGCCCTAACAAAAACAATCAAAGATAGGGAAAAAAATGGGAGAAAGCACAGAGCTGTGCATCTGAGCAAAGGTGAGTAGCCAAAAATAGGGGATTGAAAGGAATAGGAGCATGGCTGTTGCTGTGGCTACTGCTGCCACCTTCTCCTAAGTATGCTATGTGGCTATGTTGTTAGCCTCCTCAAACCTCATTCTGGGGGAGGGGTGGAATAAAAATCTAAATAAATAATGTAAAAATGGGTAAAACTTTGCAGATCATTTTAGAATCCCCTCCTCAAAACCTCCAGGTGGTGGCTGGAGATCTCCTGCTACTACCACTGATCTCCAGCCGATAGAGATCAGTGCACCTGGAGGAAATGGCTGCATAGGCAATTGGAGTCTATGGTATTGCCAGTTAGAAGATTCTATGATATTGCAGTCCCTCCCCTCTCCAAACCCCAACCTCTTCAGGCTCCACCCCCAAAATCTCCAGGTATTTCCCAACCCGGAGCTGGCAACCCTACCTGAGACCCTCTTTTCATTTCTGGCAGATGGGGCTGCGAAGTTGGGGTGGGGGAATCTGCTTCAGCTCCAGCCTCCTGAAGTTTTACTTCCTGTACTGTTCTATTTTTCTGCTTTTTTTTTTTACTCAGTACCCTTTCTATGTTTTATGATTTATATTGTTGGCTGTTTTAAATGAATGAATGATTTGGGAAGGCAAGTAATCAGGTAGAAAATAAGTAAAATCTAGGTAGTAATTTGGCAGATGTTTCTGTTCATTTTGTTTTTGCAGAATAAGCTTAACTACTCTCTGTCATACTGCTATCTTCCTTTGAACTGAAATTACATGTTATGTAATCTATTTTAGAAACAAATGGACTAGTCTGCTCTGTAGCCAACATGTGAAAATACCCCGAGTCAGCCATGCCCTGGATGTAGAGCATAAATGTTATCCCCACTGAATAACTTCCAGAGATGTTTATGTTAAAAGACATTTCAGCTTCTCCTTGGGATTTGACAACTCTTCTGTTCTATGATCTGAACATTTCCCAGTCAGATCTTGTCTCTTTCCTTAGAGGTTAAACAAGCATGGAATTACACAATCAGAAACTTTCAGTGTTATACTTAAAAAAAAAAAAAAGAGGCTGTAAATGGTTGGCTTCCCGTCTTCCCTTGACCCATATGGCTTTGTTCATATAGGATGTGATTTTATCTCATTCCCATACAATAGCTCAGGGGTCACTGATACTGGATTAAAGTCCACTGAGATTTAATATGGCAAACATCTGTCTGCAGCATTACTTTGCCAAGTCTGTATGATTTTCTCTCTGTGTGTCATTTAATAATATATTTAATGTTGGTTTAAGTATATCACAGCTGGCTTTTCACTACCATCTCCCCCAGACAGAGAAAGAGAGCCATACAGACTTTTATAAATCTAACTTGAACACCAAAGGATTGCTTGATTCATTGCAGCTTTCTGGAAATTGGTTGGTGCAAAAGGCAAAATCCAAGTCCAAGCCTTCTCTGCTGCCAGTCCCTGAATAAGTGACAATCAAATAGCACACAAAAGACATGCTTTTCTTCCTGGAGACAAGGGGATTGCTCCATTCATTTTAGTAAAACAAAACTTGATTTATCCAGCTATGCTGACAACTCATCAACATTATCCATGTAGCCGTAGACCTGTTGGGAACATTCCTTTTCTGTTCTTCTGCACCCCAGATTTACACATTGTGGGATATGTCATAACACACAAGAGACAAAACAATTTTGCCATTTTTTTTGCACTTTGGCACTAAAACCTGATTTACAGAATGTAAGAGGGCCTGTTTCTCAACAGTAGTAGTAATTGTTGCACAAATGCTTCATATGCCATTATATGAGTTCACTCATTCCTGATGAAATGTACTTACTCAAGGGCATACTCCAATGGCCTAGACAGTGGGAGTTTGTAGCACCCTGGGAAGGAGTACAGGAGCCCAAGAGCTTGGGCATAGATTCTGGTCTGCATGCCAGCCTCACTAGAACAGCCAGAGCTACAGTAAGGCATGGGAAGGGGGTTTGGCTCAGTGATGAAGTATCTGCTTTGGACACAGAAGGCCCCAGGTCTCTGGCATCTCCATTTGTAAGAATCTCATGAGATGAAAGAACTCTCCCTGAGACCCCAGAGAGCCACTGCCAGTTAGAAGAGACAATACTAACTGAGACAGACCCATGGTCTGGTTCAGTATAAAGCAGCTTCATATGCTGCTTTATATAGTGCTGAATGCACTATAGGGCCTCTTTCTTGTATTCTGAATTTCACTTGTAGCACACATGCTGAAAACGTTGGACACTGGATTCATCTATTCTATATGAATAAACTAAACAAGTCTTGGTTCCACCTATGATGCTCATGAGAAGCTTCTAGGTGGGCATCCATAACATATATAGGGAAGAGCTGACAGTTGGCCTGATTTCATACAATGCAGCCATGGAAGGAATAACAGCAGATGTTCTAGAGCCACTTTACATCCTAGATGAATAGTGTCAGAAGAAACCAAAAATTTCTCTAGAGCAAACTGCTGCCCCAAGGAAAATTCAAATGCATACTGGCTTTTCCCTCCCTATACAGCTATACAATCTATACATTTTCCCATCCTACCATGTTTCCAGAGAAAGAGGAAATGACCACAACATTCATCATTGCTAGAGAACCTGTGCTAAAGCAAACATTCCTCCCAGTGATTAGCAAAACTAGTTCCTGCCAGCTTAGGTGAAAAATGCAGCATTAACCCTTTGGGAAAGATCCTCCTGCTGCTGCAGTTTTTATCAACTAGATTCTGTCTTATGAGTCAGAAAGGATTAATGACATCAACCCTCTGGGTTTGCGTGATCCCTGAGATTCTGGGCCCCATTCAATTCCCACTGGCCCTACAATCCTGTACACGTAGCTGAGTGGTGTGTATACAATTTTCTTATCCTTTTCTGAAGCAATCTGTTTAAGCTCAGTGTGAAAGGAAAGGGACAAGGGAGAAGGAGAGGTCAGGAAATCCCCTCCCCTCTTTCCAAAGCAAAGTTTTAGTAATGAAAAAGAAGCATGCATATTTTTAAAAGAGTGGGAGCAATGTATTTTATTTTAGATTTATTAAACAGACATAATGTAACTGGGTTGATGCAAAACAGATCAAAAGGCAAAGTATAACGTAAATTCCTGTCATGAGACTGTTACTTAAGATCATAGACTGAGTTCTGTACATGATCATTGATTTGCTTACTTCATACTCAAAACATACTTTAAAAAATAACCAGCTGCTTTGATTTCCTCAAAGTAGAAAGGTGGCTAATAAATAATTTTCATAAATAAGTAAAATCAATAAACAGCTTCCTTGACATTTTAAAACTTTATGTTGCTATTCATTTCCCATTGGCCTGTTTCACATATTCTGTAGAAGGAGAGGGGGGAAAGGTCTGATGTACATATATGTGTGTAATGGTTAAATGGTCAACTGGCACATGGGAACTGAGAGACAGCGTGGTGTAGTGGTTAGGAACGGTGGACTCTGGTGAACTGGATTTGTTTCCCTACTCCTACACACGAAGCCTGCTAGATGACCATGGGCTAGTCACAGTTCTCTCAGAGAACTCTCTCAGCCCCACCTACCTTATAAGGTGTTTGTTGTGGGGAGAGGAAGGGGAGGTGATTGTAAACCGGTGTGAGACCCCTTAAGGTAGAGAAAGTCAAGACATAAAAAAAAACTCTTCTTCTTCTCCAGAGTCAAAACATATTAGGAAACAAGCTCTTAACTGGCAGATCTTTGTTTCTAGTTTCAGAAATGGGGTTCCTGAATTATGCTGTAATACTCACACTGATCTGTTACTCTAGTTCATATCCATTGTTTTGCAGAGTGTGTTCAGATGGCAAAATAAACTTCTCCAGCAGTAAGTAGCTCAGGCCAGTTTTGACAGTTTCTGAAAACATTAGCTCAAGACTTCAGTATTTCCTTTCCTTTTTATCCCTTAGAAGCTCCTTGATCAATTGATCTTGAGCAGCATATATCTAGTGTTGGAGGGATATAAGGATTGAAACAAATCTTGCCACTGACAATGAAGCTTTGGGGTCCCTGTCGCTTAGTAAAAAAGGCATTATGTCAGTCACAGAGGCATTGGATTTGTATGTTAAAAGGGGGGAAATATAGTGCGATCGAAGTTCCTCGTAAAAGCGGCATTCCAAAAGGGCATGGGCTAATGAGTTAATAGAGCCAGAAGAGCAAGGGCAGATCCTGTCTGAGTATGGTATATTCAGAATTCTGCCCTGCATTACCAAAGAAGGATTAGCATTCAATCTAGCCAAGCAAAAAGCTCTACAGAGACGAGGAGTTGTCAGATAATATGTATAGGCAGGCAGACCACATGGAGGTGGTATTCCGAAGAACTGGGATGAACAGACGCGACGAGCACGAAAAGTAGTGCTGTTATAATCGAGCTCTTTAATGCGCTTTTTAATTTTGGTAAAAGCTTCAGTTTTCCCAAGATCTAATAACATATCCTGCGAGAAGCCCAACAACGAGTTTCTCATCTAAGATTTTTTGCCATGAGGATTTAAAAGGGTCATGCTTCAGAGAAGCTAGGAACCCCTCAGTGCTAAAGCACAGTTTAAGGTGTAGTTTAAAGGTGGCCAACCACGCCCTAGCTTCAAGTGACATTTGGCCAAACTTGAAACAAAGAGTAACACCAGCAACACATCGAGGGACATTTAGGAGTTTTCGTAGGAACTAAAGCAGTGGACGATCTATAGATTCATTGATGACTGTTATCCAGATGGCAACACCAAAGAGGATAATTGGGGTAATTTTCAGGTTAAAAACCTGAAGAGCCCCTGGAATATATTTGCCACCGTTGGTGTGAAAAAAGATGACAATAGCACCAACCCCAGGTACTTCAGTATTTAGTTTTTTAAAAACCCAGAAATCAGGAATGAACAAAAACTGAAAGAGAGTTTGGGCATGTTATGAATTGGCCTTCTCACTCAAGCAATAAACCAAGCAGAACAAATGTTCTGGAACTCACAGTTTTAGAGCTGTACTGCTCTTGGTAGGAATGATATGGTGGGATTTCTCATGCCGTAGACCTCCTCCACATAAAAGGAAATTGAGCAACAGGGAAATCAAATACTCTGACATTGGGAAGCCTTCTTAGTTTTAAGTAAAACTGACAAATTCAACCCTGAACTAATTCCAGGTGTTAAATGCTCTGGTGTGCAGAACAAAGACATCCCATGCAATTCTTCACATTCTAATCTTCTGTTGGGGTTGATTCTACATATCTGATTCACAGGTGTTTCCCATAGCAAATACACCTGTGTAGATTACATATTTCCACCTTGAAATGGGTATTTTCACACTTCTGGAATCATTCATGGGTTCAAGAAATGTCTGTCATTCCACTTTTTATATGTTTGCTGTGGGAAAACCAGTGTACCATCATTGTCTCACAACAGCTGTAATACAACTGCCCTGTGTTAAGTAAGAGTTTCTGAAGAGGATACTGTATTCAATATAGTAAGTAACCAAGTACTTACTATACTGGATATTAATAGTAGTAACTACTAGTAGTGGTAAGAACAGTAAAGTGGCTCCCAAACCTATCACTGTGCAGACATTTTTAAAATAGCAGCCCTTCCATGAGTTCAAGAAAACCCTATTCAGAAATTCAGAACTGCGTAATACTATGCCTGGGTAGGGAAGAGTGGAATCATGCTTGCTAACTGCACACCTGGATTTATGCGCCTACGGTTTAATATGGTGGTTTTGAATGCCTGTGTATGGCTACAAAAGGATGATCAATAAGCAAAGATCTTCATGAACAAATATCTTCAAAGTTTAAAGCCAACACCAAGGGAGATATATTGCTATTTCTGGAAAAAGTTCTGGAATTACAACTAATCTCTAGACTACAGAGATCATTTCTCCCAGAGGAAATGGCAGCTTTGGATTTTGGACTCTATGGCTTCCCTGCACAAAACTCCATCCTCCCCAGTCACAACCCCCCCACACACACAAATCTTCAGAGATTTCCCCAAGGCAGAGTTGCAACCCCAACGAGTTGTCATTGTGTAGATAAAATGGAGAAGGGGAGAATGGTATTTGTTGGCAGAGTAATTAACGCAACAGAGGCACACAAACTTGTTAAAATGTAGGTAAAGCTTTATTCAGGAATGAACATACTTGATACGTTAGTTCCTGATACTTGGGGGGGAGGTAGTTTGGAATTTCCTGCGTTGTGCAGGGGGTTGGACTAGATGACCTTGGTGGTCCCTTCCAACTCTATGATTCTATGATAGTAAGGAGAAGAGACAGAGACAAGCTTCTAACTATATCACTAGCTGAGAGAGAGACAGAGACAGAGAAAAAGAGAGGCAGAGACTATGGAACTTCTGAGAAGAAGCAGGATTTTGCCCTAATAGTCACACTGGTACTCCTTCAAGCCTCAACAGCTTTCCAGTTTTATGAAGCAACATCATAGGTTCTTACACCCTTCCAAATTTGCATTGAGATCTCTTGAAAAATGTCATTGTCCCTCAAAGAACATGGCAGTTATGGCCCTATAATGCCTCTTGTCGCTTCATACTAACAGCCCCCAAACTGTCTGCGCCTTGGCCCTGAGACAGAAAGAAAAGCTCTAAGCTATGAAGGGAACTTAAGTTAAAAAAGAAAGTGTCCTGAGAAACTTGTTCAGCACGACAGCGGGAGACCTGGACATTAATGAAGACTGGCGTTTTCCTTACCAAAAAAAAAAAAAAAAAAGCTTGCATACTGTGAATGCTTGCAGGAAAGTGCAGAGAAAAACACTGCATGTACATAAAATGTGTGTGCCTTATGCTGGAGGAAGGTCTGGATACATTTGAAATGTAGTTCAGGCATCTGCTATCCATGTGAAAATAGAACATCTGCTGTGCCATTAAGGTCACACTGACCTAGGATGCTCTTCTGTGATGAATGTGAATAGTGAGGACAGCTTTTTTTTTAACACTACCAACCATTTTTCCAGGGTTTAAAAATATGTGCAACAGGGCAGTTTGTTCATGTAACTCTGCACAACCTTTGGGCTTGTCAGAGACTACATGAGTAGCCTGGAAAACAGAACATGTTCCTGGTTTTATATTTAGGCCAATAGAGGGGAAGATTTTATAGGGAACTATAACTGGGGGGGAAGGGCCATAGGGGCGGACTGACCCCTATGCCAGTGGATCTGGTAGATATGCTGGCATAAAGGCCATTTATGCCCATGCAGAGCCGTAGCTCGGCTGCCCCGCTTTTGCACGCTGTCGTATCTGCAGAGCAGCTGAGCTAGGGCTGTGCACCAGCATAAAAGGGGATGATTCAGGGGGCAGAATTGACTTCTTAAGACTCAAAGTTGCACTGCCAAAATAGATGGTGAAGCCCATAGGCTGCATTTATAAGGTGTTTTTTAAAATGCTCCTCCCCCCCATTGGTGCAACCTCAGTAGGGTTGCCAGGTAGGGCTGTTGAAAACAATAAAAATTTGGTTTAATTCGGTTTCGGGTTTAAATGGCCTTTTTTTATTCGGGAAAACCCGAATGCTGAATTCCCCTATACTGGTATAGGTGGGAATTCGGCTTTAAATTCGGGATTCCCGAATAATTCGGCCATTTGAACACATTAAATCCATTTCATGGCTTTTCACGGCTCCTGCAGGGGCATTTATGCAAGTAGAGGTCCCATATTTTCAGGGTAGCTAGATGGGACCCTCCTTAAAAGAACTCCCAAGTTTGGTAAAGTTTGGGTCAGAGGGTCCGGAGTTATGGGGTCTAAAAGGGGTTGCCCCATCCTCCTCCATTCAAACGCATTGGCAAAGTGGCTGTGTTCAGACTCTTTAATGTGATGTTTGCAATGTAACTGAATGGAGAAGCTGGGCTTTAAACGGTAAATTCACCCCACACCTCCATAGAGACAAAGTGTATCACATTGTACCTCTATGAAGGCACTGGGCGAACTTTCCCACCCACCGTTTAAAGCCCAGCTTCTCCATTCAGATATATTGGTAAGATCATATTAAAGAGTCTACCGATACATTTGACTGGAGAAGGATGAGACTACCTCTTCCAGACCCCATAACTCCGGACCCCCTGACCCAATCTTTGCCAAACTTGGGGGTTCTTGCAAGGAGAGTCCCTTCTAGCTACCCTGAAGATTTGGGACTTCTACCTGTAAAAATGCCCCCACAGGAGCCGTGGAAAGCCGGATATTCGGGAATAGCAAATTGAGCTTTGCCAACCTCCTGGATTTTGTGGACTTGGTAAACCCGAACCAGAAATTTACCGAATTTGCATTTATTTGGTATTTTTCCAGTTCAGTTTTTACTGAATCAACAGCCCTATTGCCAGGTTCCTCTTTGCCACCTGTGGGGGGTTTTTGTGGTGGAGCCTGAGGAGGGTGGGGTTTGGGGAGGGGAGGGGAGGGACTTCAATGCCAAAGTAGCCATTTTCTCCAGGTGAACTGATTTATATAGGCTGGAGATCAGTTGTAATAGCAGATCTCCAGCCATTACCTGGAGGTTGGCAACCCTCAACCGCAGCCACATGGCCCAAAGCAGCTTAGACACCAACTGGCAGCTCATCTTCCTCATCCCACTCCACTCCTCCTCTTGGGTGATTCAGCTGCCGTGTTCTGTCCCCTGCCTCCAGCCTCATGATTGGCTGAAGGTGCCCTGTTTGTCAGAGCCCCACCACCACTAACCCCCACGCCACAGTGGGCCAGCACCCTGCTGCAGAAACGAGCCGGCATGGCAGCAGCATTGATAAACAGTGCAGAGGGGGGGAGAAAACCCTCCTTTTCCCTTCTGGCTACTCTGTAAGTCTCTCTATTGGGAGTGGCCCAGCCGCGACGTAGTTGCACCACAGCCAGCTGTGGAGCAACTCCCAGGCCCATGATGGGCTCACACTTCCCTGATGCCTGCTTTCTCATCATGGGAAGTGTTGTTGTTTTTTTAAACTATGGGTGGCTGAGATGGCATAGCAATTGGGGGTAGGGTTGCCAACCTCCGGGTACTAGCTGGAGATCTCCTGCTATTACAACGATCTCCAGCCGATAGAGATCAGTTCCCCTGGAGAAAATGGCCGCTTTGGCGATTGGGCTCTATGGCATTGAAGTCCCTCCCCTCTCCATACCCCGCCCTTCTCAGGCTCTGCCCCAAAAACCTCCTGCTGGTGGCGAAGAGAGACCTGGCAAACCTAAGTGGGGGTAGGGAAGGGAAGATGGGAAGTGGCTCACATTATGACCTGTTTGTGCAAGTTCTGGTTTCTTTCCTCAGTCATCTCTTTTGTGGCTTATTAAAGTTTTGTTACATTAAAGTCAGATCTGCACAGCATGGGAAGGGGCTGATTACAAGTTTTGCACCAAATCCAAAAAATCCTGTTTGTGGATTGGTGGGTTTTTTTTGGGGGGGGGGGGCTAGGCTTTATGCTTACACTGCCTGGTTTTGCAAACGATGTACATTTGGAAGATATTTCCATGCATACATCTTATCTGAATTGGGATGACTTGACTGATAATACACACTGAGATTTTTGAGCTGATTTGGCTTTGGTTTGTTCTCTCTCTCTCTCTCTTCTGTTTTTTGGGAGGGAGGGTGGCAGATAATTCTGGGCTGGGGAGAAAGACCCTAACCCTACAGATCCATTTCTGATTTGCTATTGCTTAACAGGGGAGGGAAGGCAGCATGGGATGGCCCAATCTCATCAGATCTTGGAACCTAAGCTGGGTCGGTACTTAGAAGGGAGACCTCCAAGGAAGACTCTGCAGAGGAAGGCAGTGGCAAACCACCTCTGCTTAATCACTTGTCTTGAAAGCCCCTTGCTGGGGTCGCCATAAATTGGTTGCAACTGGATGGCACTTTATTGCTTAACTGGATGGCACACATTGCTTAACAGAGCCAGTGCACAACTTTTATGCGATAATGTGGAATAAATGAACCAATGTGAAATGGATATAAGGCACAGACCATCCTCTCACACGTTGGGGTTTTCCACACTGGGTTTTGGATGCAGCTCAGCTTCTTAATGGCATTAGGTTTTCCCCTTCCTTACAGGAAGTATATTTTGTTGGTCATTGTAAGGGAGGGGGAAACCCAGCGCAGTTAAAACAAAAATAAAGATTATTGTTAATCCAGAGGAAGGTTGCTGGGTTCATTTGGGAGGGGGTTTGAATTATATCCAGTGATATTCTAATGACATGCAATTAGGATCTCAGTGTAAACAAATGAACAGCTGGTGTGTAGAAATGTGTGTGGTCTTATTGCTGTACGTGGGTCTTTTTTTTCAAACACATATAACAATACAGGGAAAGAGGAAAAAAGTAAGTGCTTTGATATGATACTTTTTTCTAAACCAGTTAAAAAAAAACTCAGAAGCATATTGTTTAATGGCTTTGTATTTCCAGAAAAATTACTTTGCACATATGCAATTGGCACACAAACCAAAAGTGTAAGTAATATGGAGATTAATTACAAAAAAATGGTAAAATAGTGTATAAGTTTGGCTTCTGCCTTGGCTGCCCATTGTTCATGTAAGAAGAGTAGTTTTATGAACCTATGAATCTGCCATGTTTTGAATCAGACTATTGGTCCATTGCCCTGACCTGGATGGCCCAGGCTAGCCTGATCTCCTCAGATCTCAGCTGCTAAGCAGGGTCAGCCCTGGTTAGTATTTGGATGGGAGACCACCAAGGAATACCAGGGTTGCTGCACAGAGGAAGGCACTGGATTGGTCCATTGCCTTCTCAGAAATGGAGAGTTCTTTGCTGACACCTGGCTTTCTTTCTTTCTTTCTTTCTTTCTTTCTTTCTTTCTTTCTTTCTTTCTTTCTTTCTTTCTTTCTTTCTTTCTTTCTTTCTTTCTTTCTTTCTTTCTCTGTCAAGTCACAGCCGATCTATGGCAACCTGGTAGGGTTTTCAAAGCAAAAGACATTCAGAGGTGGTTTGCGGTTGCCTGCCTCTGAATAGCAACCCTGGTCTTCCCTGGTGGTCTCTAGGGTTGCCAGCTCTGGGTTAGGAAATACTGAGATTTTGAGGGTGGAGCCTGAATAGGGCAGGGTTTGGGGAGGGAAGGGACTTCAATGGTGTATAATGCCATTCCAAAGCAGCCATTTGCTCCAGGTGAACTGATCTCTGTCACCTGGAGATCAGTTGTAATAGCAGGAGATCTCCAGCTACCACCTGGAGGCTGGCAACCCTAGTGATCTCCCATCGAAAGACTGAGCAGGGCCGACCTTGCTTAGCTTCTGAGATTTGTTTGTTGCATTTATAGTCACCCTCATTCCCAGCAAGTTGGGCTCAGAGTGGGTCACGGGATGTAATCATAATACATCAATTAAAACATTCTTTAAAATTACATTCTCCACACATTACAATAAAACAAGATGGCATTCATAGTCACGGATCGCAGCCACTAGGTCAGGCAGTAGACCCCCCAAACCAGTTGGGGGGAGGATGGGGAGGCCAGCAATGATGGTAATGGAGAAACACTTGTGGCTGCCTTCATTTTACGGTTGCCAACCTCCAGGTATTAGTTGGAGATCTCCTCCTATTACAACTGACCTCCTGCCGATAGAGAAATTGGAGAAAATGGATGCTTTGGCAATTGGATGCTATGGCATTGAAATCTCTCCCCTCCCCAAACCCTGCCCTCCTCAAACTCCGCCCCAAAAACCTCCTGCCAGTGGCAAAGAGGGACCCGGCAACTGTACCTCAGTTGTAGGCCTGGCGGAGCAGTTCTGTTTTGCAGGCCCTGCGGAATTCATTTAGGTCCCGCAGGGCCCTGAAGTTACTTGGGAGATTGTTCCACCAGGCCAGGGCCAGGGCCGAAAAAGCCCTGGCTCTCGTCAAGGACAGCTGCACACTCTGCGGGCCGGGGATCACCAGTAAATTTTTGTTCATCAAGCGTAAAGCTCTCATCTCTGATGAGATTAGGCTAGCCTGGACTACCCAGGTCAGGTTAGGGTTGCCAAGTCCCTCTTCACCACCGGTGGGAGATTTTGAGGGTGGAGCCTAAAGAGGGCAGGGTTTGGGGAGGGGAGGGACTTCAATGCCATAGAGTTCAATTGCTAGAGTAGCCATTTTTCTCCAGGTGATCTGATCTCTATCGGCTGGAGATCAGTTGAATTAGCAGGAGATCTCCTGCTACTACCTGGCAGTTGGCAACCCTAGGTCAGGTCGACAACTACTACTGAGATCCTTGTAACTGGGGGTACCTGGGATTGAGCCAGGAAGCCTTCTGCATGCAAAATATGTGGTCTGCCACTAAACCAAGCCTCCTCCCTAAAAGGAAGCACTTCAGTCTGATAACAATAGTAGTTTGTATAAAGCACGGGTGACAGCTGATTCTGAGGGCAACATTTTCCTCTGTGTAGCTGAACTCTAATAGAGGAAATGACCTTTTGAGTTTTATTTTGTTTTTTGCTTTGTGTGCAGTACCTTTTATCACAATCTCTGATGATTTCAGGTGACCGTAGCATGCATCTCTCTTGCCTTTCTCTTCATAGATGACATCTTGGAACAGCTCTTGGATAAATGTCAGAGCATTTACAATTATATCGGTTTAGAGAAAGGCCAAATTTCTCCCTTCAGTATTACTATAAAAAGAGCAGCACAGATCTTAAACATTCATGACTGCTGCCTTCAGACTGCGCCTATCATTCCTCCACCATCTTCGCTATTCCATTGTCCAGAGTATTTTTAACCTCTTGCTTACGTGAGTCCAAAGTAACAATAAAGGATGAGTGATCTAGCAGGGTAAAAGAAAAGCAAATGCTGAACCTCAAGGGAAAACACAGTTTCGTCAGCATATAAAGACCCAGAAAAAAATAAGCCATACATTACAAGTAAAAGCATACTAAGAAGAAGACGGGGAAATGTACAGTAAACTCTTGATGTTACACAAAACATAAATTAACACCTGAAGTAGTAGTTGTGAATAACAACAGCAACAGCAAAATTTATACCCAACCTTTCTGCCCTTACAAGGACCGCCAAGGTAGCTAACAATTTAAAACATACAAGATAAATTACATTATAAAGCATTAAAATCACCCCACCTCCCAAACATACATCATTAAAACAATTTTTAAAAGAATTAAAAAAGAGTCAAAACCATTTAGTGAGTCAGACCATTGGCTTATTATCTAATTTGACTGGCAGCAGCTTTCCAGGGTCTCAGTTGAAAGCCTTTCACAACATCCTCCTTTTAGCTGGAGATGCCAAAAACTGAACCAGGAATCATCTGGATGTAAATCAGATGTTCTGCCACTGAGCCACAGCCGCTCCCCTTCACCTGAAATGCAGAAACATTTGTTCTGTGAGCCCTTGAATTGGTACACAGCCACCTAAAATTGTAGTATTTATTTATTTTTAAAATTTGGTTACAAAGATAGACACTAGAATATAAAACAAAACTTCTACTATACAATCCCAACAGTAACATCTATATATCTAATAGTGACATGTGACCCCCATCTGCGGATACCTGAATCTGCAGATTGGGACCAAACAAATGCTATACAGATTTTTCTGCAAACCTGGGGTACTCCCCAGGTTTGCAGAAAAATCTGAAAACTTTAAAAAATATATTGGGGATTCAAATTCCCCTGATTTAAAAATAGCTTTGTCTGTGCATGCGCAGACAACACTTTTCCTTTTCAATTGGTGGTGGTGGCGGCCACCGCAGGGATCCACTCCAACAGCAGCAGTGGCAGATGCTGAGAGCCTGCTCTTGGCCTGGAGTGACTCCTAGGCACTGCTGCTGCCACAGCAGAGTTCAAAGATGAGTGGTTGTACTGGCGCAGCAATGGGGGGGGACATGGGATTCCCCCGCTAGTTTCGGGGGGCGGGGGCTTGTTAAATGTATTCCGCATAACATTCAATAAGTTACCAACATTTTCATAAATCTAATTCAGTTGCTCTACACCTCTACAGGGGCTGACTCCATATGCTAGATAAAATCTTTCCATTGTAAGTCCAGGTTCCAACATCACCATTTTTGTTTGCAAAGTTATGAGTTAAAACATAAAAATCTATTACTTTCTCATTAGGGTGATTTTTTTCTGTTTCTAGATTTTTGCTAATGTTAGCCTAGCTGCTGTCACTATATACAAAAAACTGTTTCTCTATACTTTTTAGGGATGGATACAGCATCACTGAGTAAAACTAATGCTGGAGTACATTTCACTTTATAACAGATGCCACTGGATAACATCAACATAGCCATTCCCCAAAAATGTTTTACTTTGGCACAACTCCACCACATATCTTCACTGAGATTTCTTTAAACACTATTACTGGTCATTAAAGTAAGAGCAAAGGTTGCAAGATGGCCCACACCCACACTGCTACTAAATTAAAACTTGATTTGACCTGCTAGGTCAGAGTAGATTTGATCACAAGACCACAGTTTCTTTGCAAATAAATGCAAATAAACATTGCTAAATTTTCTAAAAGGACCTCTTTAGAAGATCTAAGCTTTTTGTCACTATGCTAGATATGTCCCAATTAGAATTTCTAAGACAAATGAAGTGATAATAATATGTAAGTCAGTATTTTTATTATCCCAGATATGAGTCAAATACTACGAACATCAGCGGAGACTTTATGCTCAGTGGGAGGAAATTAAATATGGCTCCTTTGGCTATTCAGAGGTTGGCAGCCATAGACCATGTCAAGAAAATTATGAACATCTGAAAATAATGTTTAGTTTGGAAACGGCTGTAGAAACTGAATAGTTGTTTCTATTCCAGATATAACAACTTTATCTTTGTTACATGGTATGTGCAAGAAAGCACATTTCCTTCATTAAAGCATCACTATATTTTAGGGAGTTCACGCCACAGATTAAAATTTGTACTAATTGCTAATCACACATTTGTTTAATGCTAAAAAACAACACAATAAAACTAAGCACTGATTTATTTACTGATTTGATTTGTCTCCTACTTTTTGAGCGGTCCCTCAACCAGCTTGCAACGTTCATAAAATACAACGGATGAATTAAAAACCTCAGTATTTCAAAATGAAAGCAATAAAACAAATAGACCCATAAAGAGAGATTGAGATGGAGAAGAGCAGAACAAGCTGAAAAAATAGATTTTTAAAATATCAAAAAAAAAAAAAAAACCAATAAAATTTTAAAGTATACTAAATCTCCCACACATGGAGAATGTTTCATTCCTTGTGACTTGGGAGAGGAAAACCAAAATAAGGCAACTCTCCACTGGCTCAGAAGGGTAATGTATTTGTATGATAGTCCTTGTCCTGGTGCATAGCTCTGTTTCCCATCTGAACTGGTTTGAGATCTTTATGTGAAATTTATTGAAACAAATAAGCTTACTGGGTCAGATCAGGCAATATGTTCATGTCATTGGGGGTCACATATATGCATTGGTAGTTGCCCTATGTAGGGGAACAAGAGTGCTAGCAAAAGTACACCCTACTTCTCTGCTTAAACTGGCACTAAAATCTGAGAACTGGCCATATGAAGTTGACCTCAATCCTTCTCATTGTACATTTGTAAGCCCTGTTTGAACATTAGGACCCTGCACAAACAGCTAGGAGCTTGGAGGTTAGGCAGGTGCACCAGATGCTCATGGAAGTAAATGGTCTGCCCTCACCTCAGTTCTCCACTGCAGGAAATGCAGCCCTCCATAGTCTTATTGATATAGTCCTAAATTAGTCAGCACACTGCTCAGTTTATTTGCAGTCATAGACCATCAAATAGAGCAAATTTACATAACTAAATATTATGGGGTAAAACAAGTACAAAAGACACTTGAAATGAAAATACTTAAAAATGGCAAAGGTTACAGAGGTACATAGCTAATTAATATCAAATAGAGCGAATACTAAATATAGTTAAAATTGTAATGTTTATTAATAGCAAAAGATTAAAAAGGATAAATGTGTCAAAATAAACATACTTAAGTATATAAATACATACAGTATATACAGTACACATTCACTATTTCCTTTACTATTGTAGAGTCTTAAGCGATCTCTGCCTTATTTTAATTGCAAGCCAAGTTAATCTGGCAATGCTAACAGATAAATTAACTATTGTATCCGATAGGAGGAGTGCTAGACGTCGTTTTCTAGTCAGCCCACTGAGAGCTGCTACAAAGTTGTATGGTGGCTCCCACCACATAACTGTTTTACATGATTATAGCACTTGTGATGGCATGAGTTTAACATTTTTTGGCCTTGGTTTCCCCTGAACAACTTGTGAGCGCAAATGAGGTATCATAATACTGAAGGTATCAACATAATGCTAATGTGGACAAATATACTCTGGCCAAAGTGATATGAAAATTAACTCCTTTTTGGGGGTGGGGGGCTTTATATATTTTACTTTCTGTTTTCAGGTTTATCCCTGGACACAATCCAGTCATTACACCTTTTTCAATACCCTTGATTTCAATGAGAGTAATGTAAGCATGTGCTTAATTTAAATCAAAAGGAGTTAGAAGTATTTAATGTTGGCTGGATAATGTCCTTCAATTTTATCTGGCTATTAATAAAATATGCAGTGTTGATATTTATATGTCTCTCTGTGTGTAAAGTGCTGTCAAGTTGCAGCAGACTTATGGTGACCCCTTTTGGGGGTTTTCACGGCAAGAGACTAACAGAGGTGGTTTGCCAGTACCTTCCTCTGCAACCCTGGTATTCCTTGGTGGTCTCCCATCCAAATACTAACCAGGGCCAACCCTGCTTAGCTTCTGAGATCTGACAAGATCAGGCTAGCCTGGGCCATCCAGGTCAGAGCATTTATATGTCTACTAATTATTTATTCCACATTATCCACTTCAATATTGTATAATCATTACTGTTCATAAGAATTCAGGACTTAGTGCCTGAGACTGTAAAATCCAGCAAGATGTGTTACAAATCTGCTCATACTATCTTTTTGTTGCCTAGGTTGCCACCTGAAGAACTGTGACAGTGTTCACAAATAAAATATCGATTCATTGCTTGAATTATTTCTTTGGTCTCTTGGCACCTTCTAAAATATGTTTTGTTTGGAATAGCCATTATTTGTTCATGCAGTTTTTACAAAGAATTCAGATGATGCTGCCAAACTATTAGATCTATCTTTTTCCATATTGTCCTCCCATCTTATTTCAGACCCAGTTTATGTTAAGAGGGGAGTGGACATGTTCATGGAGGATAGGGTTATCCATGGCTATTAGTCAAAATGAATACTAATCATGATGCATACCTATTCTGTACAGTATCAGAGGAACATGCCTATTATATTAGGTGCTGTGGAACACAGGCAGGATGCTGCTGCAGTCATCTTGTATGTGGGCTTCCTAGAGGCACCTGGTTGGCCACTATGTGAACATACTGCTGGACTTGATGGGCCTTGGTCTGATCTAGCATGACTTTTCTTATGTTCTTATGTGTGTGGGGAAAGAGAGAATGCCTGCATTAAAACAAAATCTTTGGTGGACACTAGTGAAATATCATGACTGACAGAATATTTTTTTCAAAGAGTAAATGGTGGGGTCAGAATGAGAAACTGAGATCAGACAATTATTAATGAATGAACCAAGGTCAATATATTGCCAGTGGCCAAGAGGAAAACATTTCAGTACTCTTGCTTCTAGTGGAACTTATTTCTACAGTTGCCAGCCTCCAAATGGGGCCTGGAGATCTACTGGAATTACAGCTGATCTGCAGACTTCAGAGATCAGTTGCCCTAAAGAAAATGGCATCTTCCAGGAGTGGACTCTATGGCATCACATGCCTTCCAAAAACTGCACCCTCCCCAGGTTTTGCCCACTAGTCTCCAGAATGTCCTAACCCAGAGTTGGCAACCCTACTTACTCCTGAGTAAACGTAACTTAGAGTGTTCCTGAGTGGGGCAGGTATTACAATGCTGCTTCCAGCCCCTTTTGGAAGAACAATCCCTCAGCAGGTCCAAAGGATCTTTTTTGGGGAAGCAAATTTAAGATTGGGAAAAATGAATACTAAGTAAAATTCAGAATCTTTTACTTCACTATGTTCCCCGCCCCCAAGTAATGTGTTGTGTTCCTTTCTCCCTTTTGATCCAGCTATTACCTGGGGATTACCTATGTATTCTACCCCCACCAAGTTTGCTTAAATTTTGGAATCAGAGACCAGCATGACTGAGTTTCCAGTTACTGGTCTTTTCTTCCCTGTTCTCACAACTTGGTGCCTCTATTTACGCAGTTTAGAAATACAATACCATTTGCAGAACATGCTGGAGTCCTTTAAAAAGTAGCCATAATTTTCGTAAATAAGTCATTGCATTATCCAATGGCCTGGTTAGACCTCACTGGTGGAATGCTTGTTGCCATAGCTACCTAGAAGCAAAAAAAAACACATACACAACAGACTGCTATGGAAATTAAATTGCTGAGAAACATCAGACATCTGGATATTGCATGGATATTATATTTTGTGTGCTGCATAACATTCTAATTAATTTAATAATTGATATATATGGCTATTCCCACCCTCCACCCCAGTCAGTTCATGCATGCCCTTGATAGAATTCATATAGAACAAGATGTAGTTTGCGCCAGCTAAAATGAATGAAATCACAAAGAAATAAGCCAACAATCTGCTTATTTAAACATAACCAAATTACATCTCTGCTTTCTACAAATAAACAAAAGGCACAATCCGTATTTGTTCCTAAGAGCTTTAAAACTATTTAATACATTTTATTCCTCCACCACCACCTGCGGCTCCAGGCAGCAGTCATGGTTCTCCCCTCCTACATTTCATTCTTACAACAACCCTGTAAGTAGGGTTGCCAACTGCCAGGTAGTAGCAGGAGATCTCCTGCTAATTCAACTGATCTCCAGCCGATAGCGATCAGATCACCTAGAGAAAAATGGCAGCTTTGGCATTTGGAACTCTATGGCATTGAAGTCCCTCCCCAAACCCTGCCCTCCTCAGGCTCCACCCCAAAAATCTCCCGCCGGTTGCAAAGAGGGACCCTGGCAACCCTACCTGTAAGGTAGCTTAGACTGACTGACCCGAGATTGTTCAGTGAGGCTTATGGCAAGTGGAGGATGTGAGCCAGGCTTTGCCCAGGCCTAACCTAATACTCTTTGTATTACTTCAGTAGAATGAGCCGAGATGGGTTTGCCAACCTGAGTTTTCCCATGTAATTAAATTAATCAGAAGATACAGTAGAGAAAAATGCAAAACTGCAGTGACTTGTGAGCCATTTTCTGATCTACCCACTGGCTGGAAGCAGAAGCAGCAGCAGAAGAAGAGTTGGTTTTTATATGCCGACTTTCTCTACCACTTAATGGAGACTCAAACCGGCTTACAATCACCTTCCCTTCCACTCCCCACAACAGATACCCTGGGAGGTAGGTGGGGCTGAAAGAGCTCTAACAGAGCTGTAACTTGCCCAAGGTCACCCAGCCGGCTTCATGTGTAAAAGTGGGGAAACAAATCCAGTTCACCAGATTAGCCTCCGTCCCTCATGTGGAGGAGTGGGGAATCAAACCCAGTTCTCCAGATCAGAGTCCACCACTCCAAACCACCGCTCTTAATCACTACACTATGCTGGCTGGTGAAGCCAGCTGAAAAGCCAGCTGAGCAGCTGCTGCAAAAATGCAATGCCTACATGGGATTTTTACTTTATTCAAAGTAATATATACGTAAAGAAATGGAATGTTGAGAACATGCATCAGCAGTAGCAAAGTTGTGTCCAAAAAAGAATTTGGATGAAGCCTGGGGAGGGCAGGGTTTGCAGATGGGAGGGACCTAAGCAAGGTGTAATGCCATAGAATCCACTCTCCAAAGCAGTCATTTCTTCCAGGGCAAGTGATCTCGGTTTGTTTGGAGGTGAGCTGTAATTCCAGGCCCCACCTAGAGGTTGGCCACCGTGTGTGCCAGCAAATAACAGCTTACATTTGACATGCCAACTGCTGTACTGTTGTCACGTCACTGCCCACAATGTTACGCTGGCATTGCAGGAAGAGAAGTCAGCACAAATGTTTAGAATTGGGAAGCCATGCCCTCAGCTGGCTCCCCTTACGTCTTGCAGGCACACGCATTTGAATGAGTCAATGTCTGCATTGCATTACAAAGGTACAATTAATTTATTTCTCTATAAAAAGAAAACTTCCCCATGTTTAACTTTCTATGGCAGCATTCATTTTTCTCTTTGAAGTGCTGTTTCCCCAGAGCTTTGTGGAGAGAGAAGCTCATACAAGGCTATTTTCCAGCACAAACGATTGTCCAAACTCCTTTGAAGGTGATAGTCTTTCTTCAAACTGTACAAAATCCACACCCACCCTAGCTTTTAATCAAATCCTTGCACCAGTACTTTTGAAATATTCAGCCAGGGAACACTTTCTGCACTGACTCATACACTGAAGAAGTCGAACTCATCTGCTGGGGAGTCACAGTCTGATTTAGATTCTGGGATTTGAGTCAAATGCTCAGTTCACACAGTGCACTGGTAAAGCATGTTTGCCCTCCAGTGCTTAAAAAAATAAATAAATGGGGGGGCATGGTTCTCTACCTATCCTATGGGTACCTCATGAAGGCTTTTACCACTCCCCACAACATTAAGAACAAAACATAAAATGGCAAAAGTAAATAAATTTTAATATTATCAGTTGACTGTTTTCATTGTGCATAGGGTTGCCAGCCCCTAGGTACTAGCTGGCAATCTCCTGCTATTACAACTGATCTCCAGCCGATAGAGATCAGTACACCTGGAGAAAATGGCCGCTTTGGCAATTGGACGCTATGGTATTGAAGTCCCTCCCCTCCCCAAACCCCACCCTCCTCAGGCTCTGCCCCAAAAACCTCCCTCCGGTGGGGAAGAGGGACCTGCCAACCCTAACTGTGCATGATATTACCTGCTTGCACTGCTGCACTTTTTCCTGTTTGTGGCAGTGTGTTGGCTTTTAACAGGCTCTGTGGTCTTCACTATATTGCCCACACTCATGAACACCACCTGAATTTGTTGGCAGAATGCTTATGCCGCAGTCAGGATACTGATCTGATTAAGAGTAACAAAGGCTTTATTTGGAGAACTAACCAACTGGATAGGAAATAGAAGACAGTAACCTAGTTGCCTTGGTAGCTGAGAGAGAGAGGAGAGGAGAGGTGGAGAGTTCTAGGCTGTTCTAGAAGAAAAGCATAAGAGTAGTATTTTGCAGACAGACAAGAAGAAGCCTCTTTTAGAAAAAGCTACCGTCCTGTCTACCTAGAGCTTGCAGCCCCCCTCAGGATCTTCTTCCTTCTTAGTGCACAAGACATTGCTATATTCCAACAGAACTGCCCGGAGTATGACCTAGTTAGAACACAATCAGTCTTCTCCTGAGGCTACACATTGTGAGGGAAGGTTATCTGCTCAGAAAATTATGTAGCAATATTGATCTTTTCATTGAAGAACCCCTGAAAAGCTTCTGAGGGGTGTCAAAGTTGTGGTCATTTCCATCCAAACTTGGGTTGTCTGTGTCTTCTTTGCATGGGTTGTTGGGAGCTGGAGGTGCCGCTGGGCAACGGGGCCAGGTCTGGCCCAGGGAGCTCCCGACGCAACTAGGCACTAGGCTGGCAAGCTTCTAAGGGATGTCAGGGTTGCTTGGAACAGTTTGAAAGACATTGCCTTACACAATCTCCCTCAGGGCCAGACAAGACATGGTGTTGAACATCTGTGATTGGATTCTCCAAAGTGCGATATGCTTTCAAAAGCAGCTGTGAGGGTGTGTATACTGAGGATGTGGTATTAGGCAATGAGGTGGGGAGCTCCCACCCTGTACCCTTTCCCCATATTGTGCTTGTGTTTTTTCCCTACCAGGGCTACTAGCTGCCCAGTTTCACTTGAAGAAATGGTACAGGGAGGTAGAGATATGCAATTCTGCGCTGGTGCTGCAGTCCCAATCCATATCAATCCTCATCAGTTTTTTGAGGCCGACACATTAGGGACCCAATGACAGACCCCCTCAAAATCATATGTAGTTTGGCCCTCAGAGAGAATTCTCCCAACAATCTATCAAAGGTCACACTGCTCAGTGTGTTGCATTATGTGAATTCCAAATTTTAGCTTATTGGGCATGCATGTCAAGCATTTTGATACCCTCATCAGCAAATCAGATCCAAGCATCTTTGCATACACAAATACAGGCACATTATAAGCAGTTGGAGGCCAAGGAAGCAAGTATATTTTGTCATCTTCACTCTCCACTGGTTTAAAGATTTTTTTCTTTCCCTTTTGTTTTCCATCTAGTTAAAAGCCATACGGTTTGCAAAAACTGAGATCGGGATCATTTAAATATGTTCCTTTGAGATGATGGAAGCACTACAGGAAATCAGCCCAAAGGATCTGTTGAAACCATTAAGATTTTGTTTATTACCATGGGAAATCTTTATCAACAATCATTTTAACCTCCAGATGAATTCTTTATTGATAGCTTCCTCTAATAAAACATTACTTCTCTCACTGGGAAATCAGATTTTACTTTAGATATGGCCATCTTTTGTACTTTGATCTACTAGACATCATCTAGTTATTGAGAAGGATCTTTACTGTGGCAAATGCTCTCTGTTGTTAGCAAACAGCTGGTATTGATTCTCGGAGACACAAAGTGTCCTAGGCTCCGACACTGACATTTGATATCATCATGGAAAACTCTTTTGGCAAGCCTCCTCCCTCAGGGACACCAGGAAGGCCCAGTCAGCTGGTGGAACCAGGGAGTTCTGGAGAACTCATCTGGAAAGCACATGCTTCTGAGAGATGGAATTTAAGTATGAAATACATGTGTAAAACTTTTCAGTTTCCTGGTTATATCTACTAGTTACACATTTCAAATATTGGTCCTTGTTGAATATATGCACACAAATGCTGGGCTTTTAACAAGCATGTATAAGAACATCCTAGAATGTAGTTTCCTGAAGTATAAAAAGTAGAGAGCAGCCTTTTAAACTGGTGTAGATTTTATAGTCACTGGAAATACAAAAGCCGGTGTAAGTAATGCTTGCGTATACCATCACGGATTTTTTTACCCCCAACCTTATTCACTCATCACCTAAGAAAGATATTTGCAGTATGCCTATGAAGGCAACTTCTCCCCATATCATACACTGAGGGAAACATTAGCACAAGCCCCCATCCCCAAATCATCTCAAGTGAATTGCTTTAGATCTGATTCCCATATATATGCTCACTCTCAATTTCTCCTTGCTCAATAACTCTTGTCTGAACATAGTAACCAAAACCATTATTTTTTTTAAAAAAAAATGACAGAGCAAACTTCATAGAGGCAAAAATTTCCTGTTATGGATTTTTTTATTTTTTGCTGTCAAGTCACAGCTGACTTATGGTGATCCCACAGGGTTTTCAAGGCAAGAGACGTTCTGAGCTGGTTTGCCTTTGCCTGCCTCCGTGTCACGCCCATTAGTCTTTGGAGGTTTCTGATTGCAATACTTGCCAGGGTTGAGGCTGAGTGTGTGTGACTGGCCTAAGATCACCCAGCGAGTTTCCATGGCAGAGTGGGAGTTCGACCTGGGTTTCCCAGATCCTAGTCCAATACTTTAATCACTACACTATGCTGGCTCTCTATGGCTGTTTAACAAACACAAATTATGAGATGATGCAATGATTGAAAGATAGTGTGCACCAGCAAACATCTTGTTTACTTTAACTGTTGTAAAGTTTTAATAAATTACTTGTAGAAAGGGAAAAGGAAAGGACTAACACTAGGTTATTTGGAAGCTGAACAGCCAGGGTTCAGACAATCCGATCAAAACGTGGACCCTGGTCTGTGTTTTGTTCATTGTCTTGTCTTCTACTACTGTCCCCTTTCTCTATGGTCCTTTTAGGAATAAGAGACCTTGTAGTCTGACCTCTGGTACATCATCATTGGGGTTTAGGAGGGCGTGCTTTGGCTGTTCATTTCCCCACATCAGTCAACTCATTCTAAACCTTAAATGCCTTCAAGTATAGCGAGTATTGTAGTTTAGGAATGACTCAATCGTTCATATGAGATGAGCATTCCTGCCAGAAAAATAAGGCTCCCCAGAACAAACTTAACATACTTGCTCATATGTTATTTCAGAAAAAAAAAAAATACTGTGCTCACTGTTGTGGAAATATTTGGAAAGAATTTAAAAAGAAGAAACAGATGAAAACATTTAAATCCCTATAACTATTGACAGCGTGGGAGTAACAGTGTCAGATAAGGTCAGGGTCATTTGAGGAGATTTGCACATGTGCTAAAATTTAAAGACAGAATGGCAGCAGGAGGAGGAGTTTTATTAAAAAGGCATAGCAGGCAAGTTCTTACAACTGACAGTGCCAGCCACTAAATTGTGTGAAGGATTTTTATTAACCAAGTGGAAAGGGAAGCTGCTTCTTTAAGAGCTAGAGTCAATGGATGTAGGATGCTAATTTTCTGTCCTGCTCTTATCAAGCTGCTTACATTTTACATTGTACCTTTGCTTCCAGACTCGCTTCTTTGCAACATCCCTCCCATCTTCTGACTGCGATATAACGGGTCAGGAATCTCCATTCCTACTCGTATCTGACAAAATTAGCTTTGACTCTTGGAAGCTCATATCCTCAAAATCTTGTTGGGCTCAAACCTACCGCAGACCAACGTGGCTTCCCTCTGCAACTGTAGTAAAAAAAAAACCTTTGCCAAACAACTGGGTAGTCTGGGCCAGCTTTTGTTTGGATATTCAAGACCAGCTGATTTGGGGGGGATTTTTCACAAATAAACATTCAGTTATGTGATTCCTTCACCTGTAGTCTGAAAAGATGCTGTCCAGGAACATTTTTACCTGCTCATCTTCTGGTAAAAAGTCAGGCGCTTACTCAAGATAGGGTAGTTCAGAGAAACCACCCTTTTGAAAGGATGTGTTTCTATGTTTAGACCCTCCCCTTCCCTCAAGCTACAGATCACCTTCCCATTTCTGTCACAATGATTCACTTTGCTAATTAATCTTCTGTGAGGTAAAGATTGGGGCTAAGATCCCTTCAGTGAAAAGCTGGAAACAGATGAACTCGTGAAACTCAATTTTATTTTTGAAGTGTAAATGTCCAATTACAAATAAATAATTCATACAATATAACTGAGTTATGATAGACACGTATTCAGGCAGTTCAGAATAACAACCAAGATTAATGAATTTACATTAAATAATCAATTACTATAACAAAACAACTGGTCATCCAGTTACATTTTCAGCTTGGCCTAATGTATATAAATTCTTTCCTTTTGCCAGTTTAGGAGACAACAGATGTATACAGTTTTCTTACAAGCCCAGAAGAACACACATATCACATACCTAAAAATTAACAAATGAGTTCAATGAGGAAGTC
Organism: Euleptes europaea; assembly: GCF_029931775.1. Classification (NCBI taxonomy): domain Eukaryota; kingdom Metazoa; phylum Chordata; class Lepidosauria; order Squamata; family Sphaerodactylidae; genus Euleptes; species Euleptes europaea. The sequence goes on from NC_079316.1 coordinate 38,069,389, forward strand.
CAAAGGAGGGAAAAGGGAAACCTTTCACATGTTGGCCACCAACAGTTATTTTCTATGGGTTTCTGTTATGTTGAATTTGCTGTATAAATTCTCACAGATGAATCACATTAATATCTCAACTCCAAAGTTTTTCCTCATCTTTATTGAAAGCAATAGCCTATAGTATATTTACAGGCTTCATCATGAATTTTGATTGCACACTTTTAGCTTTAACTTTAGCAAAACATTGTACTGCTAAAAAGACAGCTTCCCCTTGAGGTAAATAGATGTGATTTCTGTAAACTACAATAGCAGCAGCATCAGTACAACCGTCCAAGGTTTTTCTGACATACACAGGTACAATCCATCACTGCTGCAGTATTCCTTTCAGTGAAACTTGCACGGGTCTCTGTCACAAATCTTGGTGAAATGGATGAGTTTTGGGCAGAAGCAGTGCCTAGTCAACATCTTCTCCTGCCCAACTCCATTAAAAGCTTTGCTTATCCTTATTAGAAGATACATGCAAGAACTGGGCCAAAATGGCTTATATTTAAACCCTGCAGAATTTAAAAATGCTTAAAATAATAGAGTCATTGTCAGTCTTGTGAGTTCGTTTCTGTGCACATTCTATTTCACTCCTAAAAACTCCTACACTTGTCCAGTGACATGGGAGTTACTTTCTTGTGGCAGGAGCCCATAAAGCTATGAACAGTGATCCCAATGAGGCAATTATTAGGTGGGGAAAACTCACATGGTCAGCCCTGCCCACATACCACAGTCACCTGGATTCACACCTTGGAGAGATGGTTCCCAAGTTGTGAAGAGGCTTTAATCTTCAATGCTGAGATCTATCTTTCATAACTTCTATGACGCCAAATGAGTCAGGCTAACTGAAACATTTTATGGCAAATGTTTGCCAGGTTCTTTGGAGGAACAGAAAGGGAAAGACCACATAACCCTTCCTTCTCCATCTGTTTTTTTTTCTGATCAAGACTGACATCATAGTAGCTTTGCAAATGGTATCTTTTCTTACCATCTCTTCCTATGGGGGTATAGATTTTGAGCAGTTGGAAAAGGGGGGATAAGCAGTTCTACCCCCTTGCCATTTGTTCAAGATTTCAGCCTCTCAGGTATGCTTTTCATTAAAAGCACACACGCCAGCTTGTAGGGTGGGGCTGTTGCATATATCTGTTACGTATTTTCTAGTTCGGCCCTAAAATACTAGAAATTTTAAGTTTATCAGATGCTCGCTTCTAGTAGCAAGTGTTTTACATTTTTAAAGTTTCAGAACATTCTTCCAGGTTTAGTTTCTAAAAGATTATTGCATTCTCTACCTGTTGTCTCTTGGCAAAGCAGCCATCATGGTTTATACCTAGAGGGTTTAACAAACTGAATACAGTTGGACAATTAGGGAAAACTCAAAAACGACTGCAAGGAACATCTGCATTATAATATTAGTGATCAGAAGGGGGAGTGATCATTTCACATTGGTTGGTTTGGTCTTACTACCTGAATCTTAAAAGCAGAAAAGAACCCACACATATTAAAATGGTTCAATGGAAGTCATGAGATACTACAAGTAACCAAACATTAGGCTATTTGGTTCCTTCCCTGTGAACATGGAATAGCTTCCATATGAATAGTCATTTATAAAACTCCCTCAAAAGAGAGCACATAGTCATGTACACATAAGCTAAATTGGTTTCTCATTCCTAAAGACATAATGTTAGTATCTAGTTCAAAAACTCTAACAATTGGCAGGGTTTGGTCCCATGGAACCAGTAAACATAGAATTTAACATTCACAAAGAATAGATTGTTTCATTTTATGCTGCAATACAAAAACCCTCACAAATGTCACCCCTATATTATTAAAATAGATCTTCATATCATCTTAACATAAAAGGAACCAGATATATTGGAAACCAAGACATTAAACAAAAACATAAAATATTTGCAAAGGCCACATTTGTCATTTTTTCAACTGCATTCTACCCGCAGAAGCCATGCAAGAGCCGTAGATTTCAATTAAAAACGCTTCAGTTACAGATGTGTGGCTGTGGATGCTCATATCTTTTAAAAGATTTTAATAAACCCACTGGAACTTCATTCCATGATGCCAAATGAATAAAATCCTTGAGATGCAATATCAATGCAAGCTATCTCAATTTGCTTAACTGTGACTCAAAATTTATTTTAGCTATTACAGAACATCTACTTGTCAATCTGAAATAAAGCTCCACAGGAGAAATCCACATCCTTGATGTTTCAAAATTTATTTTTCAATGAAACCGCAACTGTACATTTGTTTCCCGACTCAAGTTAAAACTTTCCAAAAGTACTAAACAGCAGTCATGGATTGTTTCAAGTACAGGATGGGCATAATCCAGCCCTGAATAACCACTTTTCAATCACATTGACTTCAATGGGAGAAATGTAACTGCTTCATGGTGCCATCCAAAACAGAGTTACAGCATTGTAGGTTCTACATACTGCACGGGGTGGCACTGTATCTCTCCCATTGCAGGCAACAGGGATCTAAAAGTGATTAACTCTGGCTGAATTGTATCAAAAGTCTTTTAAATAGCTAATGCCCCATTACCAATATGAAGATCCAAGACCATAGTTCTTATACTTTTTGAGGAAAGGAAGGACTCTTACAAATTAAAGCCTTCCCATACTTGCACAGATAAAAGTTAACTAATGGTTGCTGTTCATAACATCAAGTTGCCAATATGGACATATTTTTAATATCAGAATGAAAAAAATATGCTGTTGAAAAGCTGTCCAAATATAGACCAAAGTGGTAACCACCATTTTCAACTCAACATACAAATCTGGAGATCCATGAGGCTCAGCTGCACATACAGAACTCTGGAAGAACAGGGACTGCACCTTTCTCTTGAATGTCAAGAAAATCACTTTTATATTCATCCCCAATTGCCTGTGCAAAGCTTTCTGCAGTTAGTTTCTACTTTTATGGAGACCAGCGTGCCTTCATTATAGAATTTATAATGAAACTTACTTTCAAACTAAATATTTTGGGCACAACAATAAAACAGCCAAATAAATGAGACTAAGGTTATGATCCCATGCAAGTTTTAAATGAGCAAAACTTATGTCCAACTTAATTTCCTTAGAACAAGATTCCACCAATCATGAAATTAAAATGGACATTTCCATCACCATTCATGAACCACTAACAGTATATCTGAAAAGTTCCATCCACAATGAGCACAATCCACCATCAGTTTTTCTTCTGCAAATCCCACCAACATGACAGATTTTCAGGAGCACAACTTCAACCCATTGCAGCTGGGAATTTGCAGAATTTTCTTTATAATGGACTGTGTTCTTAGGGGCTTCATCTAGCCTTGAACTGGATCATAACTGTTGATTTGTGCAAAACAAGACAGCAAGGCTGAACTGTAAAGCTGGCAAAACACAAATAAAAGTCTCACCATTTGAAAAAGACATTGTCAAACATCAGGATGCACTTCTTTTTTAAACTGAGTTCTCACTATATTTAATAATTCAATTTGTTTATAAAATGGCCTCGATACATTTTGAAAAGTGACTACTTCTGTAAGACAGATTGATCTTAGATATAACATTTGCTCTGTTAAAGAGAAAACTCGGCATGAATAACGTCTCAAAACAGCTTGTTCTGCAGGTACACCGGCTTATGTACAGTGTTTCGCCATGACCATTTTTCCTTATTTCAGATAAAAATAAAATATATATGTAGGAGGAAACTGTCAGGCACATACTTCAGCTGTTGTTCTATAATGTCAGAATGTCAGACTATTACCTCTTGCAATTTTATACAAAACAATTGCACAGCAACAAATAATCTGGTCTTCTGGCCAACAATGATTTTTTTAACTATAAGTCATTTAATTGTACATAATTTCACATTGATCTCTCTTTAATATTTAAATACTTATGTAAAAAAGGCCCCCAAACTAATCATATCGCCAAGTTATCCCTCTATATATCCAAACTTCAAAAAGTTACAAACAAAACATTGTACAGGATTTATAAATCAGATTTAAAAACTTGAGGCTTCAAAATCATGTTAGTCCAAAAGGACTTTTAGGAAAAGTCACACACTGACAAGGTAGCAAAGGAAACTGGGGAAAAAAGGAGACAGACACAAGTTTGCTGCCTTAAAATTTTACTAATCCTGCCAGTTTAAAGATGTTGATATTATCAGAAGTAACAGCATATGCTGAAAGTGATGAAAGATGTTTTTGTGTTGGTCCCAAGTGATGAGACATGTGATTCAAGTATTTCCTATTTGATCTGAGCTCACCATAGCAAACAGGTGCAAGAAAGGATGAATTATTTTACTTTTGTTCCATACATTCGATTAATATCTGCCTCGTAGTGCGCAGTAAGCTCTTTACGTTTTAATTTGAAGGCATCTGTCACCAAACCAGTCTCTGGGGTCCATGGGTCAGGGCACAAACGAATTTTCAGTGGAATTTCAAATTTCTCCAGATTTGCTGCAATGACAGAAAAAGGTCAACTTAACAGACGCTGACAATTTAATGTCCTCATTATATTATATTCCTAACAGCTTGGCTGGTGCTGACGGCAGTCAGGGCCTCTTAGGGACGCATTAGAAGGAATTCTGGCTCTCTCAGTCTCCTCCAATAAATGGCCGGTGATATCAATGCTGACAGTCGGTGTGGGCCTCTGGATCAGGGCCTGCATGCTTGAAAGCGCAAATAATTCCAGGAAATAGGAAAAACTGAACAGTACAAGGAAATGAGTCATTGTAATTAGTAAGCTATAATATTTTGGCCCTTTTTATCAACATCTTTATACAGTATGCTGATTGTCTGTAAGCACTAACATTTTTTTGCCAATCAACTCCTTTTTAAAGATTTAAAAGCAATACTATGTGAAAGATAGGGGAGTATTACTTAAAATGAAACTTAAATACAAACTGTTACACAGCCCGGATAACCCACAAGAACCAATGAACTCTGACCGTGAAAGCCTTCGACAATACTAAGTTTTAATGTTCTTTGCTTACCTGTGTGCGCAGCACCTGCTAAAACCTTTTGTACTTCTTTCTCCATTTCGGCAGAGTGACATATCTCTTCCCAAGTTCCTTTAAATCCTTTCTTTCTTGCTAGTTCTGTAAGTTCTTTATGGTTTGGCACAATAAACCCAATGATGTAAGACTGGAAACTAAATTGATAAACATACATCAGCATGAAATCAAGGATATATTTTTGCTCTTTGCTTCATGAAACTATGAAGTTCTATAACACTTTTGTCACATTTTTTCTTCTAGAATATAAAATACAAATCTTAGAACTTAGCAAACAGTAATCCTGACACAGGGGCATGGAGACAAGTTCGCCACACTCACACACCCCTCTTTTTTGCAAGCTCTTACCACAGGCCCACACGGCCATCATGCAACTAGTAATCCCAAATCCACCTCTAGTCTTGAGATTCACATTCCATGATATCCACACAATACAGTTTATCATGGGGAAGAGGAGGACATGTGGCATTCTCAGTTTTAAAAGGCCATGCAAATATCAGATGCTCATAGGACTTCTACAGAAGTGGCAGCTAGGACTAAAATTCTCAGATGTGGTGTTACATGAAAAATTCCCCAGTTGTTCATAGCAGTTATGCACACAGACATGATACATTTCTGCTTTACAGGATGGAGAGAACTGGGATAAGGGGCATGCATCAAACCATTCACAATCTTGCATATTGTGCATGGGGAAGAACTAAGAGTCTGCCTATATGTGACAGCTGCTTTTGTGAAACCCTGAAAGCCTCCTCTCATAACCAGCTCAACAGCCAGCAGATGCCGGATTTGTTCAATTCTGCCTGGCTCAGATTTTTGGTCTCTTCTGAGATTTATCAGGGGGAGTGGGTAAGATTTATAATGTGAGAGTTAACAGCTCCTTCCCCCAATAACCATCTGTAGGTTAAACACGACTCCTTTATTTAGGCAAGGAACAGTTCCCTACTCCTGATAGGACAGGGAAACGTGATGGCTGAAGCAAAGCATCAAACCATTCCAGAATCCCCTGCCCATTAAAGCTAGCTGTAGGAGGGAAGACTTTGGGGTATTCAGCAGTCAGCTTCCCATATAAGCAGTCAGGCTGTAAACTGAGGATTCTTATAAGAGTTCTGAGAATTGACTGAGTGGTTTTGGAATAAAACCCATAAGCCTTTCCTCTTCAGAAATGTGTTGAAAGATTTACAGTGCCATCCTAAACAGAGATAAATGATTCTAAGTCCATAGGCTTATAAGGCTGAACTCTGCTTAGCATGGCACTAGTATTTGTTTAAACATCGATATTCTGCACTTTTCCTTTCATGAAGGTAGGGATGCTTTAACAACTGCCAGTTCTGCTCACTTCCCTTTTCCCAGTGGTAATCAGACAGCCAATTAATTGGTGAGCTGTTCATGTGTATTTGCAGGAACAGAAGACACACCAGAAGCCAACTCGCAGCTGATAAGGGATAAGTCAACTTTTGATCTCCTAAGTCTAGAAATTTTGCACTGAACCCAAAAAAAGTTTTTGTGGGGAAAACCAGGAGCCCACTCCCAGCCAATCAGGTTCTTCTAATCTCCCCATCCTGAAAACTTTGCCTCTTAGACTTGCTGAAATGCAGAAAATATACTGTGTGTGTGTGTGTGGGGGGGGTGATCAGAAGTCCATCTGATTTTCCTTCTCTTCTCCCCACCCCAAGCTGTCAGCTTGGGCTGCAAAGAAAAGAGAAATGACCTCTGTCTCCTCTCCCTTTTACTCCGATGCGTTGCTTCTGTCCCTGCCAACTTGGGAGGGGAATGAGTGCTTTCCCCACTCCCTTTTGCAATACAGAGCTTAAAGCATTGTTTCTGTTCCCACCCACCCTGGAGGGGAAGGAAGATAAACAATTTCTGGTATCCCTAATGAGAGTTTCAATGCAGCTAATAAATCAGATCCAATATTCAAACAAATAACAATAAAAAGGTTCAATAGTCTTCTGTACTACATGTGGCACAGAGATCTCATCTTTTTTTAACCCAATGCTTGTTCAAAGTCTTTTATTGATTGAGTTAGAAGGAATTTATTCTCCTTTCAAATCTTGCAGAAAGCCTATACATATTAAAAGAAGGTGTCACAAGTACAGAAAAAAAGATCTTGAATCCTTTGCCATTTTAGCACAACTAACAGGTACTCCAGCTATCTTACCTGCTTGCATATACACAAATATTATCTACTAGTGGAAAATTCTTCAAAGCGGCTTCAACTTTACCAAGAGACACATATTCTCCTGCTTGAAGCTTTACAAGATCTTTTTTACGATCTAGAGAAAGCAAAATAAAATTAAAGTTATTCATAACAAGATTTGGCATTACTCTCTATAAAGACCTACTAGGTGAGACTCAGTATAGTCCTATTGTTTACCGCCACACGAAGGTCATCAGAAGTGTAACACTGTAAGAAGTCTTACTATTTGCTTAATCCTTTTTAAACAATACTGCTGGCTTTCACAACATTGCACAAATAAATAATGTATTTACTTTGTATTAAATCTTCTGTTTAGTGAATTCAAGGTCTTGTGTTAAATATCAATTGCATTTATATATACACACAAACATAATTTAATCAACTACTGAACATAAAAATGCTTACTCCTTCACCTCCCTTTCTTACTCCTACTCTTAAGATTACAGTAATAGGCTAGCAAATGGTTTCCTTCTCTGAAAGTACATTTTGAAAGAAATGAAGTGTACTGATAAATTAACATTTACCAGAAGAAACTATGTATCTGAAATATAAAACACTTTCAAGTTATAGAACACCACCACATCTATAGCAGTAAAAAGGATATTAAGCCAACGGAATATGTTTAATCCAAGGGCCACATGGCTAACTCACCAATAATTTTTAGACACCCATCTGCATGAAATTCCCCAATATCTCCAGTGTAGAGCCACCTCTGTCCATTCTCATCTACCATAAAATCAGCTTTGGTTCGTTCTTCATTTTTGTAGTAGCCCATTGTCACATTTTGGCCTCCAATAAGAATCTCGCCTCTGGGATATGGTTTATCGGTGTTGAAGTATCCACCTACAACAGACATTTTATAAAGTGAAAATGTTAGCACATGTTAAAGTACAGAAAAAGGATGTTCCAAAATACAGTACGCATTTTCCCCCCCTATGGGAAAATGCAAGATCTGTCCATACAGTAAAACAGGGTTGCACTTATCTGAAACTGATGTTCACCAAATGTCTTCTGTGCAGGCACATATTGGGGCTGCGCATGTGCAGGCCTGCCACAGAATGATCTTCTTCTAGCTTAAAAACACTAGGACTACCCGCCGCTGGAGTCGTTGTGACTGTTCGCGTCTCAACGGTCACATGGTCCAACGGCACAGCGCCCCCTCCCTCAGTTTCACCTGAGCTGCCACAAGCACAGTCTATTAAACCATCTGAGAGCTTGTAGTGGGGCAGGTGGGAGGGAATGTGTGCCTGCACAAAAGACACTCGATGAACATCCGTTACAGCCTTCTTCTGCGCATGCATTCTCTGATGGAACTCTACAAACATAAGAAGATGCGATACAAGTGTTCCTAATGCTACAGCTTTGTATCCAGCAGTTGAAGCTATGTGCACAGGTCCTGATATATGATTGGGAACTGTATATGCAGCAACCACAAGTGGCTGATTCTGTTTAGTATGGCAGCAGACTGACAGGGCCATTGTCCAAGTAGGCTTGATTTGATCTATAACCCACTGATTTGTTTTTTTGGGTTTTTTTGGCAGTCCATGGTATCTGTAACACTTTCCTCCAACACCACATTTCAAAGGAGTCTACTTTCTTCCTGTCAGCTTTCTTCAATGTCCAGCTTTCACACCCATACATAGTAATAGGGAATACGATGGCATGAATTAACTTAATCTTGGTGGCCAGTGACACATCCTTACACTTCAGAATCTTTTCTACCTCCTTCATGGATGCCTTTCCAAGTCTCAATCTCCTTTTGATTTCTTGGCTGCAGTCTCCCTTTTGGTTGATGATGGAGCCAAGGAATAGAAAATCTTCAACAATTTCAATTTCCTTATTGTCAACCTTAAAGTTGTGTAATTCTCCTGTAGTCATTACTTTTGTCTTCCTGATGTTCAGCTGTAGTCCTGCTTTGGCACTTTCTTTTTTAACTTTTAGCAGTAGTCGTTTCAAGTCTTCGCTATTTTCTGCCAGTAATGTAGTATCATCGGCATATCTCAAATTGTTAATGTACCTCCCTCCAGCAGAATTATACCCTTTTAAATCCATTAAAGTCAGTGGGGGTTAGAAGGCAGTTTCCATGGCAGAGTGGGAGTTTGACCTGGGTTTCCCAGATCCTAGTCCAATAGTTCGGCTCTTGTAGGTTATCCGGGCTGTGTGACCGTGGTCTTGGTATTTTCTTTCCTGACGTTTCGCCAGCCACTATGGCAGGCATCTTCAGAGGAGTAACACTGAAGGACAGTGTCTCTCAGTGTCAAGTGTGTAGGAAGGGTAATATATCAACTGACCCTAGAAGCTAAAATGACTAAACTGAGGCTATCGTATTTTGGTCATATTATGAGAAGGCAAGAGTCACTAGAAAAGACAGTCATGCTAGGAAAAGGTGAGGGCAGCAGGAAAAGAGGAAGACCCAACAAGAGATGGATTGACTCTATAAAGGAAGGCACAGCCCTCAATTTGCAAGACCTGAGCAAGGCTGTCAAAGATAGGACATTTTGGAGGAATTTGATTCATAGGGTCACCATGAGTCGGAAGCGACTTGACGGCATTAACACACACAATTCTGCTTAGGACTGCACTGTCAAAATATAATCCTAAACAAAGTTACACCTTTCTAAGCCCATCTAACACACCAACCCTAAAACTGACGGAAAATTCAAAATGTACCAATTGGCATGCATATGCCTTTTAGGACTGGAAAAAAAAAATCCACATTTTCCCCCCACCTAACCTCAATGGCTTAGATGATTTACAATAGAAGCTTCTCATTTTATACTTCTAACCACTCTGTAAAAGCTGTTAAAAGACAAAGCACAACTGCATCAAGGAGCCATCGTAAGCAGGGCTACTCAAATGTACGTCCCATTTTATTTAATGGGGCTTGTTCTTAGGAAAGAGTTTATAGGATTGCAGCCTTCAAGAGCAAGTGGTTCATTTTGAAAGGAACATCTGTAGACAGTAGCCTACTTCATCACATGTGGTCATCTCCCACATATATACTAACACTACAAAATATACATATTAGAATTAATAAATTGTTACACAAAATGTGGCATTTCTTGATAGGGAGATAACTTTTTCCCAGCAAAGAGACTGGGGCATGCTGTGAACCTGAGAATCCTAGTCTGAACAACATTTGAATTCAGGTCCCCCACACTGGCATTACCCACCGTGTTATACAGCTCTCAGGTTTTTCGTTCTATTAATCTTGTTTTCTATAATAATTAAATTAATTTACATCAATAAGACAAAACAGTATGTACTATTTAGTTCTGGACTTTAAGAATTCACTTCCAGAATGCTATATTCATCAAACACTGCAAGCCTTCTTGCATGTTCCCTTATTAATATTTGTTTACCTAGAAAATCTAAACTGCTTATCATACTTTAAGAGCAAAACAATTATAGTGAGTGAAGAAATAATCCAAACTGCTTTACATAGTACAAGTATGAGTATCTAAATATAATAAATCATCTTTCAGTTTCTTGGAACAGAGTTTTTAATCAAAGCTTCTATACACAACACAACAGAAAAAGGATTTATTTAAAATACTGCAAAGCAATTAACAAAACAGTCCAGGGAAAGAACAAAATAATGTATTTTTTTTCTTAAAGATCTCCAGATTTCATTGGGAAACTTATACTCTGTGTAATTAATATGTACAAGCTGTATTTGGCTGCTGCAGAAAAAAGTAAAAAGGAATTTTGTGGCATTAACATTGTATTCCAGCAAAAATGTTTGTAGACTAATATATGTAGTCAGGTATTACATTATCTGGACATTTACTCGTTGTATGACATAAACCTCTACATATACTTTGGAAAAAGCATTTCCTCAGTAGTGGTTTGAGCATTGACAGTGACTAGAAAAGATTGTGCTCTATTGTGCCCTATTACCAAAATAAATTAGAGAAAAAGAAACAGTGCTGAAAAAGCTGGAAACAAATTTTCAAAACAAAAAAACCCAACAACCAAAATCAAAGCCCAAATTCAACAAAATCTCAAACCTGAAAGTTTGAATTCTACCCCAAAGTTCTAAATTTGCTTGCTGGGCTTTATCACCTGGTTCAGATTTAGCCATCAGCCACAGTACAGTCAAACTCCAAGTATTGACAAATACGCAATAGCGTTGTTGCAAATTTATGCTCAGGAAATGAATGAAAAGTCTTTTTTGTCGCAGGGGAGTAGCCGTAGAACACCAAAAAATAAATTGCAGACCAATCTGGAAAGTCCTGGGGTGGGTAGGACCAGCACAGACTACAGAATAAGTCCAGTCAGAATAGTCGGAACTTCTAATTTTTGAAAAGTCTTCGAGGATGAGGTGTCAGGGGATTGGAAAAATGCTAATGTTCCACCCATTTTTAAGAAAGGGAAAAAAGATGATCCAGGAATTTATCGACCAATTAGTTTGTAGAACAAATTAAGTTTGTGTACATTTGGAGAGATATGGTGTGATTGCTAAATCTCAGCACAGCTTTCTTAGGAATAAGAGTTACTAGTTTGGTCGATCATGGGAATGCTATGGATGTGGACTATTTGGATTTTAGTAAACCTTTTGATATGGTGCCCCATGATGCTCTTTTTGAGAAGTTGGTGAGATATGGACTGGACTCCATTACTGTTAGGTGGATTAAGGCCTGGTTGGCAGATTGTATTCAAAGGGTGAAAGTTCATGGTTCCCATCAAACTGCAGGCAGGTGACAAGTGGTTTGCCTCAGGGTTCTCTTTTGGGCCCAGTGTTGTTTAACATCTTTATAAGTGACTTAGATGAGGAAGTTCAGAATCTGCTTATCAAGTATGCAGATGAAACAAGTATGTGCTTATCAACTATGCATATGGTGTCATTAATACCTTGGAGGACAGAAATAGGATGCAGCTGGATTTGGACAGGATGGAGTGTTGAGCCCAGGCAAGTAAAATGAAGTTTAATAGGAACAAGTGTACAACTGTTGCACTTGGGTAGTAAAAATCACTCGTATAAATGCTGGATGGCGAAACCTGATTGGGTAGTACCACCTATGGAAAGGACTTGGGTGTTCTAGTGGACCATAAAGTTAATATAAGCCAGCAATGTGATATGGTGGTTAAAAAGGCTAATGCAATTTTAGGCTATATTAGCAGAAGTGTAGGGTTGAGGTCACGCAAGGTATTGATGCCACTGTAGACTGCTTTGGTTAGACCTTCCCTGGTGTACTGTGTTCAGTTTTGGGCACCAGTTTAGGAAGGATGTCAGTAAGCTAGAAGTAGTCTGGCATAGGGTGACGAAACTGGGGAGGGGTTTGGAGACCATGTCCTATGAAAAGAGGATGAAGGAGTCGGGAGTCTCTAGGATGGAGAAAAGACATTTGTGAGGTGATACGATTACCATCTTCCAGTACCTAAAGGTTGGGATGAATGTGCTCAGTTGTGTTGGATGACAGGACTCAGAATGATATAAACTACAGCAAAGGAGGTTTCATCTAAGTTTGAGGAAGAACTTCCTGATGGTGAGATATATTTGACACTGGAGCTGTCTCCTTTGTGAGGTGGTAGATTCTTCACCATTGGAGGTTTTTAAGTATTGACTAGATATCTACTTGTCAGGAATATTATAGCTGTAGTTTCTGCATTGACAAGGGATTGGACTAGATGACCCTGGTGGTGCCTTTCAACTCTGAGAATAAATTAAATAAATAGGAGCTTTAAGAGGAGCTAAAAAGAGTCAAAGCAGCCAACTCAGTTACTCACTTGCAACTCACTTTCTACAGCACAGGCTTCCTACATCCAGCTGAATGCCCATCAGAGAGCAAAGATCTCAACAGGCCAGACTAATATGGCCTAATGAGAGGCCAGCTCTCCAGCCTAATTAGCTCTTGATAACATTGGGATGTTAATGATTTATTTGAACTGGACTGAACTTGGAGCTTGAAGTGGTGCTTGTTTCAATGGACTCTGTTAATGACAATGAACAGTTCACAAAATTTGGGCTTGGTCCAATAACCACTTCTTTGTATCATCCACTCTAGCTACTGATACTTCTCCAGGTTTTCTAGCAGAGGGAGAGAACACAGGGGAGAGGAATGAACTTTTCTGATATTAAAAAATCAAGGGCTTCATGGAGTTTTCACTTCCAGCTATGATCAGAGCCCACCATATATGGGGCAAAGAATTCATACAGAACAGTAAATAAAACAGTTAGCCACTTCTTCCCATTGCAGTGCTTTGAAATCAAAATTCCTTCTACGCAAAAAAGCCCTTTGCCTCATTGGACTATTGGTGACGGAGAAATAAGAAGACAGTCGAGAAGTCAAAAACTGGCATTTAGCCTATGAAGAGTAATTTCCTGCCTCTTTTCAACTCATGTAATGTCAGTTGAATGTGAAACTACAATTCACTCCCAATTACGGGCCAAACTAGAGGAGACAGCAGTGAATCTGTGACTGGGTTCTCCTACACGTTTTTGTTTTCAAAGTATTTGTAATCTACCTGTATCATTTCTGTAAAGCAAATCCTGCATTTTTGCCTCTAGGGGGAAAATCCGGTTATGATGGAGTAGCACATACGGGGCACCAAAGTCTGGCCAGCTATGGCTCTTAGAGGCTCAGGGGAGTGATCCAAACCATATAACGTAACAAGATAAATGAGGTAACTGCTTCAGTGAGGATAATAAATCCAGTCTCCTTAAGAGTCCTTTAAACTGTGAAGGAGGACTCCTTTAAACTGTGAAGGTTTAAAGGGCTGTGGAATGAGCAGGACTGACATCAGACAACTTGCATGTTTTTGTGTCAGAGTGAGTAAGAAGCATATCGTTCGGTCCCTAAAATCCCTGTGGTGCTTCCTAGGTCAAGTCATGGGATGGCTGAGAAAGCAACACAAGGTTTAATGCTGAATGGAGTGAGGTTAAGGGAACAAAATCTTCCTTTTTGTTCTGTGAGTCCACGCATTTTTCACTTTTATTCTAAGGTATTACTCCTTGTAATTACCCTACACACACTAGAAGCCTTTGAAGGTTTGTCTGCACACATAGAAGAATGAAGTGGAATTCTGAGGTGGCAAAATGGGCTATACAGGTTGAGTATCCCCTATCTGAAAATACGATATCCAAAATCCAAAACTTCTGGTGAGATAGTGACACCTTTGCTATCAGATGGTTCAATGTACACAAACTTTGTTTCATGCACAAAATTATTAAAAATATTGTATAAAATATTGTATAAAATTATCTTCAGGCTATGTGTATAAGGTGTATATAAAACATAAATGAAGTTTGTGTTTAGACTTGGGTACCATCCCCAAGATACCTCATTATGTATATGCAAAAGAATCCAAAACACTTCTTGTCCCAAGCATTTCGGATAAAGGATACTCAATCTTTACCTCACAAAAAAATTCCCTGCAAATAAAAAAAAGCACATCACCAAGTCCTTCACACGCTTTGCTAGTTCTCTGCTTATTGGGAATTATTAACATAGGCAAACTTTAAAAAGTGTAATCCCTTATCTGCAGTCTGCCACTTCATTCTGCTTCATGTATAAATCAGGCCTAAGCCTCCTTAGAAAGAGAGTAAAATAGTCTCTCCTTAAAATGCCAGCAGAGTACCTAGAACTACATATTCTTACAACACCCACAAGCTCTTCGAGCTTTTTGAAGAGGAATAAAATTAAGTATGTGCTGACAACTACCATCAGTAAATGTTCTGTAAAATTTGGAGTGTTAAAATACAGTAGAAGGGGATCCAACATTTTTCTAATAATTTCACTTGGGGGGAAAAACTCCAGTATGATTTCTCTGAAAATTTCTGTAATAAGACTTAGCATTTACATAGCACATTTCAAGTCTTCAGAAGTGCTACAGGAAGCTATTGCCACAGGAAGCTATTGCATAATTGAGAGTGGAAGTTCTTTGAATATATTATTCCCTCACTGTGCCTTGGCAAAGAAAAGAGAGCCACTCTTCAGAGATTGGGGTCAGCAGATTACACAGCACTCTTCTCCCTGCTACCCACCTCAAATTCACATTTCTACTTTGTTTTTTACATAGCAAATGTATTTTAAAATTTAGAAGAAGTATCTGAAGCAATAGCAGGAGAAGCTCTGTCTAAAAAATACATCTGAACACAGAAAGCCAGTGTGAGAGACAGCCAGTGTGGTGTAGTGGTTAAGAGAGTCGGAGTAGTATCTGGAAGACCCAGGTTCAAATTCCAACTTGTGCCATGGAAGCTCGCTGGGTGACCCTGGGCCCAGTCACACACTCTCAGCCTAACCTACACTACAGGGTTGTTGTGTGGAGACAATGGAGGAGAGGAGAATGATGTAAGCCACTTTGGGTCCCCACTGGAGAGAAAGACAAGATGTAAGTGAATTAAATAATAATAAATAACACAAGCAAGCCTCTGATGACACAGAAAAAAGTGTCTTGGAATCAGAGCCACACTCATAATTAAAACAAACAACAACAACAACTACACATATCTTTTAAAGTTTGTCCTGAATGGAAGAGAACGATCATCTCACATTTATTATGGTTTTTATGGAAAAAGAAAACATTCCTACCTTCTTCCCAGTTCAACAGTTTGATTTCACAGCACACCAAGGGAGCGCCCACTCTGCCTGTTGTATAGTCCCAAACTGAAATTTAAAGAAAATGAAGTTAAGGGAAATCTTCAGAGGACGCTTGTAGTAGTTTTCTCACACATAGGGGCACAGAGTAAGTGGCACTTGGCTCTCTCAAACTCTTTCTCCAAGGCCGATACCTGACTATCTTCCACAGACTTGCAAATCTTAGGTTTTTAAAATCTTGGGTTCTTACAATCTTAAGAGCAAATACTACCCTGTAGTAGCTTAAAGAATTGTACCAGTAGGACATTTTAAATGCAGTCTTAATGTTCTTAAAGTATTAATTTCTTTAATCTTGTAAGCCATAGCAGAAGGGGGTGAGCACTGTGGGAAACAAATGCTAATATCAACCATAAAAATGTCACAAACTGTTACTAACATCCCTAGTAGTTTCAAAAGCAGTTTGTCATTCAGTAACTGGGCCTGCTGTTTGAGGAAAAACTAAGCCTGAGACAGAATGAAGCTTCACTGTTCTTACAATTCTAACCAGTATGCTACATGGGTGATTTAAAAATACATTTTTATTCAAAATTGCCATCTCAGTTGAAATTACTTAACCCACGTATGAATAAAAAGAGAAGCTATGATTTCTGAGTACTTCCTTCCCCTATTTCACACTTGACCTTGTTCAAAAATTGGACTCATACAATCACTTGCCATTACCATCACATAAAAGGTCAATTTGTAGTAATCTACAGAAAAGGTACAAGGTAATTTATGTTTCCTCCAAGAGGTTCCTTTGCAGAGAATCAAAAAAAGGAAAGTTTCAGATTAAACAGTAATGCAAAATACTTTCTTTAGAACAACAAGTACCTTCTCAGTATTTAAAAATACAACCATCCCACATTTTCAGAGATACAGAACTATGCTGGTTATGATTCCTATAGGCCTCAACCCACTGCTCACTAATTGGCATTCCAGTCATCACATTCCACTAACTTTCAGTTATTGTTCCAGCCCCAGAGGATTCTGTTAGGCCATATCCCTGTCCCACAGGGCAGCAGAAACAGATGTTCATAAATCTTTGCGTTGTTGCAGAAAGTGGAGCTCCTCCACACAACAAGACCCGAATCTTCCCACCTAGCAGCATTCGGACTTTCCGGAAAACAAGGCTAACAAGATAAAAAGGCACATTATGTTTTTATTACTTAACAAGGGAAAACAAAGACCTTGCATAGCCTGCACCATCCAATTGCAAAACCTCTTCCTGTTTCTTTATCAAACGGCTTCTTATCACTAATGGGGGTGGGCAAGAAGAAATAAGGAGTGGTTCATAGAGTGGTTCCTCTTGCTCAGCATTCCAGCTAGTTAGTAACTTTTAATAGACACTTTTCATTTAGCAAATTTGGGATGAAGGCATAATCCTCTCTCCATACGAATCACAGGCTGCCTAGCTCTCAGTTGCTATGCCCCTGCTGGCTATCACAAGCTTCTTTCCCAACATTTATTTGGTTGGTATATTTATGTTACATTTTCCTTCCACTATTGGGAAGTAGACATGAGTCCCGGGAAGTCTCCATCCAGGCAACGACTAGACCCATACCAGCTTTGATTCCACAAGGGTACTGTATCATACGCCTCCCACTCTGACCCTGGGACCAATATCTGCCACTGTGATAGCCGCTCCCCAGTCGGCCAATCTTCTAAATTCTTTGCCTCTTAAGAAAATTCATTTACCTACCTGTCACAGAGTGGAGTCGTGTAGCCTTTTGAAATCTGTTCCATCTTGTAATTGTAAGCCAATATAAACAGATTACGCTGGAAATTGGACATTTCATTAACTCTATTCATTACGTTTTTGTAGATTCGATCCATGATTTCCTGGTTAAAGAAATGGATTACCCCATCAACTAAGTGAGATAACTGTACAATAAAATTAATTTACTGGGTTAGACTGATATTGTTATATCAGATTGCATGTTTCTAAAAAGCCCAAGGTCAATTAGAGTACTGATAACTTTTAAAAAAAAATTAATTACAAGAAATAAACCTCCTCAAAACTAAAATATTATTCCCCTTAACCCTAAATCCAGATTTGTGCCAAACTTTGAAAGGCTGGAGAGAAACACTGAAATGATCTAAACTCACAAAGCCATTCCTGCCTCTCCACCAAATGCCATCCCAAAAGGCAGAAAAAAATGCTGCTTCATCATCATAAAAAAAGAAAAGAAAATCTCTCTCCCCCCTCCATGGCTTCATAAGGATTGAGCATGCTCAGTTCCCTTAAGGAGGCACAGAGTGAAGTTAAGAGGGAGAAGGGAAGAAAATCGGAAGTATTTGCCCTATTCATTCTTTTGGGCAAAACATCAAAATGATAGTGTTCCATACATCACAAGATGAAAAAAATCCTTCCTTAAGTCTCATTAGCAATTTTATTACATGAATGCTAAATTAATATGTGGGATGAAATGTAATAAATGCCATTAGTATCTGCAAAATTTCATTACAGTTATAGTTAATATTAATGCCTCAAATTTTCAATATAATTTCCCAAAGAGGCATTTGTTGGCTCAGGTTATGTCAACAATTGAGAACTGCTTCTGATTTACTATTTGCCCACACCTATTTCTGTGACAATATCCCTGTAGAAAATGCATAATATATTTAGGCACCACATTTTAGGCAACATATTATAATGCAATGAATATTTTTATTATTAAAAGGTCAGGGAAATCAGTCAACCACATTGATTTATCAGGAAAGTTCTCGAAAGAATTTAACACAATTCTTCATGGAAAACAAAAAACTCCATGGCTGACCTCTGGCATGTTTCTATATGTATCAGCCAACAGAGGAAGTGAGCAATACAAGGGAACTGCTCTCAAAAGGTTGTCCTTTTATTTTTTAAAGATGTGTGTTTAAAAATGAAGCTTACCGGCACAGCAGCCATTAGAGTTGGCTTCAGTGAAGAAACATCACCTTTACTTCCTTTCTTTATTTTAGAGGACTAAAAGAAAGTAAAGTAACTTTTAATTCAGCCCACATCACAAACTCTATAATTTGCTTGATACAAAAGATGCATTTTCAAAAAATCATGCTTCACAACATCTAATCAGAAAGTAAATATCTAAGGTATAATGTGTCATAAATATCAAAACACTGATATCACTTTACATAAAAACAAATACAGTTTTAAATACAAATGTTCAAGTTCATATTTAGATATATTGGGGGGGGGGGAATAGTATGCACCCTTCACCGGCATGCTCTGATTTATGCAACCAGCTTACCTGATCACTTAGAGTCTGAGGTGACGAGTAGCCGATACAGCATCCATGGGCCAGGCAAACAAGCTCAGCACTCAACTCCAGAACATGAGCAAGAGGCAGGTATCCAATGTAAACATCTTTTTCTCTGAAAAATATTAAAGCATGTGCCATGTTAATTATTGCATCCCCCCATTTTTTAAATATAAAAATAAAAAAAACCCTCCCTCCAAGGAGTTCAAATGGCATACACAGTCCTTCCTTCCTCCATTTTATCCTCACAACAAACCGGCAAGGTAGGTAAGGCTGAAAGAGAGTGACTGGGCCAGTGTACTTTATGAATGAGTGCACACTTGAACCCAGGTTTCCACAGTCCACGACTGGAACTCTAAATACTATACCTCCATTGACCAAGGATTGCCACCCCACTGCCAAGACTGCGGCATCATGAACCAAAACATACCTTTCTAAAGCGCCTTTGAAATGTAGACATATTGTCTTACGTAGCAACAGGAGGCTGGTGATGATGAATAATGCTGGCTCCCATTAACGACAACTAAGTGGCTCCTGTTAACCATCAGATTGGATGCTCTCTTCCCACAGGCCCTCTCTTCCTTTGTTCCAAGGAAGAGAGGGCCTGTGGGAAGAGAGCATCCAATCTGCAGTCTTGTACAGTAGCTTGACTGCACTAATTTTAAGGTGATGTACAGTTTTCCTTGAACCAAGATTCAAACTACTCAGACATTTTCTTCCCTTGGAGAATACAGTTTTATTTGAAACATGAACCAAGTTCGTGTCACATCAGAGAATGTTGGCCAAGGTAATGAAAAGCTTAAGAAAGACCTTTACCCCATGTGGCTGAGGTTTTCAACCAGATTTTCAAGTTACTCATCATCATCAAGAAGTTACCCGTAGTTGTTACGAGGGCTGGATACGCCATGAATGTCACTTGCTTGGGCCGGGCCATGCCTCGCCAGCCTAGATTGAGAGTGGAGGGGGGTGGCTGCCTCAGCTGACTTATGGGCCAGATCTCTCAAGGGGCCGGATTCGGACTGCAGGCCTTATGTTTGACGCCCCAGCTCTAGACAAAATAGTTTTACACTAGGGTTCACCTTTCAATGATGAACCATTTCTGAAGATCTGCCTGAAAAGTAATTGTTCTTTTATCTGGCTTGCAAACTATTAAGCGTGCTGATCTTTACTGAATAATCAAAACTAAAGAGGAGATCATCAGAATTCTAACCACATACAAACATTGTAAGTCTCCATAAATGTAAGTGTGTGTTAGCTTATTTTTCAGTTCTAGACTAAAAGCTTGGTTAAACTGAACATGGGACACAATTGCCTAGGAGAAAGGTGGGCTAAGCAATACTTTTAAGTAAATAGATCATATATTCTCCAAGTATATTATAAATATATCTGCTCATGCGCTAATATAGGAATTGTTTTAATTATTCTAGGAATGTAAAAAACAAAACAAGCGGTCATGCATTCATGGCAAGATTTCATACTTACCCCAGATGAGGAATCCTTTCAGCCATTCCAGTTATACCAGAAATAAGGTTACAATGTGAAATCATAACTCCTTTGGGAATTCCTGTAGAACCACTTGTGTACATAATGACTGCAGTGTCTGATGGTACTGGTCTCATTTTCTGTTTGTTGAGTGACACTTTAAAAAATAATCAGGAGAAATGTTACAGCAGCTGGATATAAAGTGAAATTTCAAGAGTGATTATGTTAGTATAATGATGAATAAAGAAGTTACAACAGTGACTGTTCTATTATAAAAAAATCTGTATCTCAACTATTGAATTGTCTGATGTTCAAAGCATTTTGGGGGGAAATTAGAACTCTGAATTCTTAAAGAGAGGGAAAGACCTAAGTACTTTCTAATAATCCTCATTTTGAATTATACCAAATTTATTCTAACCTTTCTATATGCCAACCATGGGAATTCTGCCAGAAAAGCTCTTATGGATCAAGTCCCATGACCTGCCAGATATAGGAATCCTAACCAAAATGTCCATCATGAAAGAATTATGCTTCCTTCAATATAAGCAAGCTCAAATATATGGCTGGCTGCAACCTCGAGAGGTTCCCCAATAACCTTCCTGCCTCAAGAACTGAATTCACCTAACCTAAACAACTGCCTAAGTGACACCAAGACACCACAACAATCTGTGATTTATTGCAGTGTTACTCTGCAGCTTATTGCAGAAAGTTATTTCCCTGTTGAGTCCAATCTTTTCAGTTAGTTTAAACATTTTTGCTCATCTTATCCATAGCAAAAGAGTCAAATTATGCAAACAAAAAGAGAATGTATTCTGGAGATCCTGGACTGTGTGTGTGCATGTAAAGGGAAGTAGTTTCACACAGTATTAGTCAACACATCCATAAAACTGACCGTTTTCCTACCTTACTCTCTCATATTTTAGCCAAAAAGCTTCACATAGGAGAAATATATGCAAGTGTGAACTTCCATTCTGTTTGGTAAGAGAGCTTATGTGCACATTGAAGCTTCAGATACAATAACCATCAGCAGCAATAAGGAACCACGCATACACCAAGAACAGCTGATATTCAGCACCTACCCTCTAAGCTGAAAATGTTCGAGTATACCAGGAGATACAGCAGCCTTCCAGAATTGCCATATCTTTGATCACCTCCACATTCTACTCCCCCCACCAAAAAAAAAACCCATTACCATTACAGGAAGAGCAAAAAGATGATCAAGCAAGTAAATAACTGTACATACTATTTTCTGCTTTCTCTCCCATAGCTTGAACAGATGTCATAGTGTGAACAATTACACCTTTGGGGAATTCTGCCCATGTTGTTGGTTTGCCATCCACAGTAATAATGTGGCGCAGCCGCGGAATCTGAGATGCAATACTCTGTGGAAAAGGATACATTCACACATTTTTAAACTGTTCACAGTATTTTTTAAAAACTTTTCAAACATTGATCTAACACAATACTTGGCAACCTTCTCAAGGTATGGATCTGGCGAGACTATTGCTCCTTGGAGTTCTCAACCAACCTACTCATTTACTTAAATTCACAGAAATCAAGCATTTCAAAATTATTGCTGTACAGCTTCTCGTCAGAAAGAATATCCATAAGCATTCTATAATATCACATCTCATCTCCCATTAGGTGCCAGAGGTCTCACTACCACTACAAAATCCTTTAGTAAATGACATGCTTCTTAATAAAGATTGGACTGTGGTCTGTGAAGTATACTTTAATATGCCATGAGTGTGCTTCATAAATGTGCTGCGCCATGGCTTTAGCTTATGAAGTTCATATTTTTAAAAGGCATTTAATGGCTCTCTTATGGGGGACTACTCAGACTGGGCATAATTTCTTTATGAAAATATGTAACTTTCATACTTTAAAAAAAAATTATTGGCCTTTTACTCAACTCCTGTTAAAAGTACTTGTATAAATAGCTAATTGATGTATGCAACATATTGTAAAACTGATATCAGCTGAAGCGAGGGTTGTCAGGTCCCTCTTATCAACCGGCGGGAGATTTTGGGGGAGGAGTCTGAAGAGGGCAGGGTTTGGGGAGGGGAGGGACTTTAATGCCATAGAGTTCAATTACCAAAGTGGCCATTTTTCTCCAGGTGATCTGAGCTCTATCGGCTGGAGATCAGTTGAATTAGCAGGAGATCTCCTGCTACTACCTGGCAGTTGGCAACCCTAGCTGAAGCATACAAGCTAAAGTTACATGCAGTACCCATGAAATGAGCAGAAAGGACTATACTAAAACTGCAGACCCATCCTGAGGTTTATAAGCAACCTAACAAGATATAAGCAGAGTTTATATTTCTACGGTCTTATATTATAGTATAAACAAATCTGTAGACAGGGGGAGATATTAAGTCCTACAGTATTCATATGGCATTTCCCTTCACAATATTAAGCAAACAAAACCTATGCATATGGGCATCTAATTAATCCATACAAGATTATTCCTTACCTTCAATTTTGTTTGCATCAATTCCCTGCTAGTAATAATGGTTGTCACTTCAGTTTCATTTAATCCATGTACTATTGCAGGGCCGCCCAGAGTGGCATATAGTGTAACAACTGGAAAAAATGAATAATGAATTTCATATTAGAGATGTCCCTGACCTCAGCACATACATTGCATGCTGAAAACACTGCCTCAGCATAGTTGTTTCAAATATGGTATTTGGAACTTTCTGAGAAACAGAAGATACAGAAACTATTTTGGTTATTCCATGCATATTTAGCTGCATTTCCTCAAAAGAAGTGTGATTCTGTTTCTTAAGGCTATAGTAGAATCTTTTATTCTTGTAACCAAATACACAGAGAAAAGTACTCTGAATTTTGAATCATTCATATTAATTGTATAGTAGGAATGTTAAAGCACTAGTTATTTTATTAAATTTATATCCTACCCTTTCTCTGCCAAAGCAGGGCTCAGGGCAGCTCACATCCAACATAGAGGCAATTAGTCATAAAATCAATATTATATAATATAACAATAATTAAAACTATAACATTATCTGATCGTTAATTAAAATCACAAAATTACAAATCCAACAACATCAATGACGCTTCCATGTCAATAGTGGTTGGAACATTCAGATGGGAGAGAGTGTGTGTGTTAAGTGCTGTCAAGTCGCTTCCGACTCATGGCGACCCTATGAATGAAAGTCCTCCAAAATGTCCTATCTTTGACAGCCTTGTTCAGATCTTGCAAATTGAAAGCTGTGGCTTCCTTTATTGAGTCAGATGGGAGAGTAGCAGGCATATAAAGAAGACGAAAGGTGGAACAAGGTAGAACGGGAAACATACTACACGGACAAATAGTATGAACAGACTTCCACCCTACACTTTGCATATCTGCCACACCATAGCATTAGAAAAAACAAGCAGAGAACGGTTGGGAACCCATGGGGACTTGTAAGGGAGAATCTCACCCCCCCTTCTCTCCTTTCTTCCCACCAGCCAGCCCACCTTTATTTGTCCCTGTCTTCAGCTTTTCCTCCTTTACTCCTCCCTGGCAGCCTCTACCCAGGAAAACTATGGCACAGTAGTGCATCTCCCCCTGCCAGGCAAGGCCACGCTATGTGGAACCCACAAGGACTTGCAGGGGGGACCTCGCTTTCCCCAGCAAATAATGAACATGCAGCATTTCCCCAATTGCTGGATACTTTCTTTTGCACATAAAGAATCACTTTTCCTAGATCATAGCCTCTCTTTAAATTTAGTGACTGTCAATATTATTTAGTGTCTTTGTGTATTAGGGGAAAGTAGTTTGTCCCTAATTCCCCCCTCTTGTTAGTTACAATTTATTATTATCAATTCTCAATGTGGCTAAATCTGTGAATGCTTGATTCCGAAGAATGGAACCACAAACAGGTAAGACAGATATTGCTACAAACCTGAGAAAAGCTGCAGTTTTGCATAAAAATCTAAATTTAAAAAATACACTGGGGAGATAACCACTCCAAATAATAGAACTGGTACCTGTAGCTTTAAGAAACAAAATGCCCTTTGTGGCTATTGCTATCCAACCATGACAGTATTCCCAGTTGCATTCTTGGTTTCTGTTAGTAAAAGGCGGGGTGAGAGGGCAGGGCCTTTTCCAAGGCTGTTTTGGCCTTTGAGGGGAGGACTTATTGGGGCCAGACCTGGTAGCAACCACCAGGCAACTTGATACCATGTGAGTTTCATGACTCACTCAGACCCAGTTGCTTGGTACTGTTCAACAGCAGCCATCATATGAAAATCAGTGTGTGGCAGTGGTTAGAGTTTCAGATTAGGGTCAGAGGGACCCAAGTTCAAATCCCCACTTGTGCCATGGAAGCTCACTAGGTAACCTTGGGCCAGTCACATACACTCAGCCTGAGCTACCCCACAGGGTTGTTGTGAAGATAAAATGGAGAGGAAAATAGCATAATTTGCTTTGGCTCCCCATTGAGAAGTGGGGTATAAATTAAGCAGATAGCAAACGTAGCTGAAGATGGTGGCAGATATAAGGTAGATTGGTTGGTGGGGTGGGAAAGAGAGAAGAAAACAGGGAAACAGGATTACCCAGGGGAAGAGAAAGAAAAAAATGAGTGGGGTGGGGTATAGAGGAGAATGCTGATTTCAGATACCTTCTTCCTTTCAATGGGCAATGTGCTGCTGTCTGCTTGGAAATGGATATCCTCATACACAACAACATACAACACAACTCATCACTGAACAGAAAGACTTCTGGGTAAAAGCTGGAGAATCTTTCACTCACTAATTTGGGAATTCTTGAAGGCTATTGGCATACCTTTGCTCAAGTAGGATTAAGGCCATTTTATGGACACTAGGGCTATGAGGCTAAACTGCTAACTTGGAAACAAATGCTACTGAAATCAAAATGTACAACATTTTCTGAATAGTTTGTGAGCACGGCTGAACATGTTTTTATGTCATTCTTACTTGCTTCCCAGAAGCAGTAGTACTGTGTGTGGCAATTCTCAGGCCAGAATGGCAACAATGGGAGAATCTCATCATACTGAGGCAGCTTTTTCCACAGCACTTGAGCTCATAATGAGTTCACTGACTGTCACTTCTAAGTTGCTATGTTTATGCTGCTGCATGCATCAGCTGCACTTAATATACATGGTAAAGGAATGTTATCCTTCCTAAAGACAGTCTCACTTCCCTGTTACAAATGGATCATACCGAAAATTTCTCACAACCAAAACTGATGGGAAATGTTGGTAGCATAATCACGGAGCAATTTTCACAGAACCGAATCCCATGACAAGCCAAAACTACCATAAACTGAGTTCAATGCAATGCCTTCCTGGAATCATGTAAACATTCATAGGACTGAAGCCATATTGCCCAATACAATGAACTGAAATCAATGACATTAGACTAACAATCCTATGCGAAGTCTGGTGGCTATATGAGGAGGGGGAATGCAGGTCTTGCAACTAATGCCTCAACACCTTTTTTTCTTCAAGAGTGAGCTGTTGAACTTAAAAACAAAACAAGAAGGACTATGTAACAATAGACCACAGTTCCAAATTGTTGCAGAGAAAGTACACATGCACATTGTTTTCTTTAATTTGGTGGGAGCAAAGTACAAAAGATTGCCTTTATTAGTTCCCATGAGCTCTTTCTGTTTAGTGCAGTGACCCTCGTTATGTAAACATAAGATTCCCCAGGCCAACTTTCTGCAAGATGTGGGGGGGGGGGGGCAGTATAATCTCTTGAACAATAACTGATTCATTTGTTCATTCATCTAAAGAGTGTGAAAAAAGCGAACTGAAAAATCATTCAGTAGTTAGAAGGCAAGAAGTCTATCTCGTTTACAAAGTGCTGTACGGACGTCATGGAGAAAGAGATGAAGTAAGCTACAGCAGCTGCAAGCCATTATCATGCAGCCTGATCTGCCGAGTTACTACTGATCAGCCAAAAGACGTAACGCAACCCCATGCATACATGAAACATGATTAAATGTTACAAACAACGCTGAAGTCGAAAATGTCCAGTTGCAGTGATCCAAGACAAAAAAAACCCCAACCCTTCAAAAACAATTCTTCCTGATATGAAGCGGGTTTCAACTACAATAGCTTACTTACGGCACAATCCTATGCAGAGTTACTCCAGCCTATGCTGATTGAAATGAATGAGCTTAGACTGGAGCAACTCTCCTTAGGATTGCACTGTTAATTGTCCAATGTATAATAAAGCAAGCACCAAAAGCCCAGTTGATTCTAGAAAAATGCTATGGGTTGGATTGCAAGAAAATTCTATGTATGGAAGCACAACCTTGCCAGCCTGCAGTGCCCCCCACACACACAAATACAGCTCCTGGGGGACAGGGGACTCTCAGGAGCAGCATGAGGCTGGTGTTGAAGGGCTGCCACTGCAGAGAGGGGAACAGGTAAAAATAACTTATGCCCACCTTGCACACTTGGATCTCTTTCACAGGATTCAACCTTAAACAACCATGATTATGAAGAAGAGTTGGTTTTTATATGCCGACTTTCTCTACCACTTAAGGAAGAATCAAACCGGCTTACAATCACCTTCCCCTCCCCACAACAGACACCCTGTGAAGTAGGTGGGGCTGAGAGAGCTCTAGGAGCTGTGACTAGCCCAAAGTCACCCAGCTGGCTTCATGTGTAGGAGCGGGGAAACCAACCCGGTTCACCAGTTAGAGTCCGCTGCTCGTGTGGAGGAGTGGGGCATCAAACCTGGTTCTCCAGATTAGAGTCCACTGCTCCTAACCACCGCCCTTAACCACTACACCACGCTGGCTCTTATGATAACACAAGAAGAGCCCTGCTGGATCAGACCAGCAATCCCTATAGTCCAGTATCCTATTTCACACTGTGGCTGCTCAGCTGCAATGGAGAGATGACAAACAGGGCATAGAAATCAAGGCTTTCTCCTGATGTTCCACCTAGCACTGGTATGTAGAGGTTTTCTGCCTCTGAATATGGAGGTTACTTTTAGCCACTGTGGCTAGAAGCTGTTGCCTTCATACTCAGTTCGTGGGTTGAAACATCTGGCTGACCACTTCTGGAAAAAGGATGCTGCACTTTCAGTATGATCCAGCAGAGCTCTTGTTTCTTTAATAGGCATTAACAGAGAAATTCAGGGATTTATTTTTATTTTTTTGCTTAAAAGGGTATTATTGTTTATAACCACTAGGTTAAAAAATTAAAATAAGGTTAAAAATATAGTACTCATTTTATGCTGATGCATGTACATGGTACAAGAAAAAGCGACAGAGCTAGGGTATAGGTAGAGACAGCCTTCTTTTCTGCTTTATAGTTGCAAGCTGCATATTGTGTTTTATTATTCATCCATTCATTTCACTTAATTATTATTACTTCTGAGTAGAGCTTAGCTGCCCTGCCTGGCTCAGAAGGGCAATATTCAGCACTCCGCTCCATTTTTGTTTGGTTTTCTTTTTTATTGCAGCAAACATTGTTTCTTGCAGAAATCCACTTTATGCTATTTCCTTGACTGCAATTCAGTGTTTGGAAATGTCTACGTGAAAAGTGTATGACCATATTACCATCTGCCAGAAAATAAGTCAGCCAAGTTCACTCATTTGAGATCATGAAGTGATGTGTCATGCTGTGAGCTGAGGCACGTCTCAAGAACTTGAGATGTCCAGCTAAATCCCCACCAACCTGCCTGACATCCTGATTCAGAGGCAAACTTCTCCACCACAGATGTTTCAATGTTTTGCTACATTTTAATGTAACAAATGCAAGCCTCCTCTTGAAAACTGAACAGTTGATTTTTTGAAGGTCTGAATTAAATTTATCAGATAATCTTAGGAAGAAAGATTTCTTGGTATTGCTGAAGATTCTATAGAGATACAATAGTTCTGACACTTCAGGTTCTTAATTACAATTTTAAAAAATTGACAGTTTTAAACAGAACTGTCCATTGATTCTGCCTTCCTATAGGGCATTCCCCAATGTATTTTATTCCTTTAAAAGCAGTGTTTCTGCAGCGAATATCATTGTGGAGTACATGTGGAAAACATTATGTCAGACTGAAAATCCACAGAGATTTTTCAGAAAAGATCAAGAAGCAGGAACCTTCTAGCCGCTTTTGCTTTTTTGGGAAGACTGAGCGGGGATATGATAACCATGTTCCAGTACTTGAGGGGCTGTCATATTGAGGATGGTGCCGAGTTGTTTTCTGTTGCCCAAGAAGGTCGGACCAGAACCAACAGGTTGAAATTAAATCAAAAGAGTTTCCGTCTAGACATTAGGAAGAATTTTCTAACAGTTAGAGTGGTTCCTCAGTGGAACAGACTTCCTTGGGAGGTGGTAAGCTCTCCTTCCCTGGAGGTTTTTAAGAAGAGGTTAGATGGCCATCTGTCAGCAATGCTGATTCTGTGACCTTGGGCAGATGATGAGAGGGAGGGCATCTTGGCCATCTTCTGGTCACTAGATGTGGGGGGGAGGTAGTTTTGAATTTCCTGCATTGTGCAGGGGATTGGACTTGATGGCCCTGATGGTCCCTTCCAACTCTATGATTCTATGGTTCTATCCTGAAATATTCCCATGGAGTTTCTCTTTCTCTATAGGAATCACTTCAAAGCTCAACTAAATCTTAGCAAGGTAGAGATATCAGATTTCCGGTATTTTTAAAGATACAAAAATGTTTATGCCTATTTTTATTTAATTTACCAGAGATAGAAAATAATAGTCATATATTCTGAACAAGTTCTAGATTAAGATAAATTTAGAGCATAAACGTAGACAAGTTCAATAATGTTTAAGTAAAGATCATAACAATAGAACGTTTATGTAAATTGGTTCCTGAAGTAAGCGCAAAATGTATGAATGGAAGTGTATGTATGTTTGTTTATTTTTTCTTTTGAAAATGTTAATAAAATATCTGTAAAAAAATGTTTATGCCTAAATAACCAAAGGGAAAAAAATAGGTATCATTCAGTTAGCCCACAAAACTTTACTTGGATTCTTTAGGAAATGTGGGATCAAATACCTTATTTTAATTCATACATTAATAAGGAATATATGGATTGCCAATCACAGAGTTTAGATCTGTCAAGCTGGAGACAAAAAATTAAGCTAATTTAGCTCCCTCAATTTTCCGTGGACTAAGTGAGTTTAAGGCCAAGAATTTTTATTTAATCAGATTGTAGACTGGGCCACAAATTACTCAGATATGTAGAGAATATTTTGTTATGAGGGGAATAAATGGTAAAAAAATTACATGTCTAAAATGAAAAGTATAATGTTGACCATGCTGAGAACTCAGAAATAGAGCTGCCTTTTGTATCACAAAAACAGTAACATACTTATTTCTAGAGAAAGATTACATTAATCAGTGTTTCTCAAATTTTGAATTCAGGAATCCTTTAAAACTTAGTGTACCTTCTGAGATCCCCCAACCCCACCTTATCTAATTGTATGTTGGGCAGATGAATGTGCGGAGATTCTCACAAACAGCACCTTACATCCTCCTGTTGCATCTGAGAATCTGTGAACAGGGATATTGAATATTTTAGCATGATTGCTACAACCTCCTCCCTCCCCATGCTTGCCTGCTACTTCTACTCTTTTGCCTAGCAACAAGGTCCATTTAATTGTTTTAGACCAGGGGTCCCCAATCTTTTTGAGCCTGTGGACACAACATGGCAACAAAACAGCTGCAACAAAATGGCTACCAAAAGAGATGGTGCCAGCCACAAAATGATTGCCACAGCTTAACTTCAGTAACACAATGTAGACCCTTGAGTGGTGGTGGCAGCTGCTGCCAAAGCAACATTTTTAAAAATTTGCAGAGCCAATCAAATCTTCAATAACCTTGCTGGCCCCATCCACTTCTTAAAGACACTTGGCAGGAGCCAGAAAATGTGTCAGTTGGCGCCATGGCACCCACAGGCACCAAGATGGGGACCCCTGATTTATACACTGACCTGAACAAGAACCAAGACGGTACTCCAGTTGCTTCCTACAGAGTTTCCACACACAACTTCAGAGTAAGGAAGGAGGAACATTTAAAGTCCTGGCAAAAATAGCTATCTGTTCCCTTGCAACATTTTCCCTCCCTGAGGAGTCGTAACCCACAGTTAAAAGAACACAGGCAGCATGCTGGGGGAAAAGGGCAGCATATACCTCGCAGGTATATTTTAATAATATTTCAAATCAGTCCACATGGTCCTGGTTTAAAATTAAGTCCACTACAAAAGAACACCACAAAATGACCAAAACAGTCACTAGGCAGGTAGACGTCAGTGAATCTGAACAGCTCTTCCTCTGCCTGGATTCTGAGGTGTATAGCAGAGAGGGAACTCAGCCCTTCCTGCCTCTTCATAAAAGATGCAAAAGATGGCCCTGAGAGTGACCTGAGTCATGCACTCACACATGGTCACTTTACTCACTGACATTACACAATGTAATTCAACAACACAGAGTCAAGTAACATACAAGGAATAAAAGTTTCAAATTAAAGAGCTCCAAAAAGCTAATGTGAGCAGTCCTGGATTGCTGGTACAATTTGTACAGAACCTATGAGACTAAATCATAGGTTGCATTTATTCAGAGAGGCTACAGCACTGAGGCCCTGACCTAGATGGCCCAGGCTAGCCTGATCTCGTCAGATCTCAGAAGCTAAGCAGGGTCAGCCCTGGTTAGTATTTGGATGGGAGACCACCAAGGAAGTCCAGGGTTGCTGTACAGAGGAAGGCACTGGCAAACCACCTCTGTAAGTCTCTTGCCATGAAAACCCCAAAAGGGGTCGCCATAAGTCGGAGGTGACTTGACGGCACTTTACACACACACACACACAGCACTGAGATGGGTACATTCCATGGCAATACTTATCGAGACTCTGGAGCAAGGACACCGTTACTTTATTGCTCCAAATATGTACCATAGCATCCATGTGACTGTATCCATAATTTTCAATGAAATGCAAATTAGGCAGTAATTTTTAAAAAAAAATGTAACAAACACACTCATTGTTTCCCCAGAAACAGGGAACTAGGTTCACCGTAAAAATCCTGGTCAGTTGTGGCTATGCACAGTGGCAAAAACCATATCCTTTATCCAAAAAGTAAATTTGGTCAGCTAGCCTGTTCACCTCACTTTACTTTCTAGGTGATGGAACCACCACCACTAAGCTTGCACAACAGGGTTGCTGGCTTTATTTTGATCCTCTCAGGCAGAAGTAACTCGGCCATACCAACTCATATAGCCAGCCGCAGTCAGTTCCTGCCACTGGCTCAACTCTACTAGTATTATGCTGGTAGAAGAGGAGACTGACCCACTGTGCTTAGCACTTCTAATGTCAATATGCACGAGCCCTGAAAACATCAAAAAGTGATGAAGCATTAAGGATAAAAATTGTGAAGATTCTTCAAAAATAGTTGGTATGGCCAATTCTTAGTAAAAATATATATCCCATTACTTGAAATGTGCATCTGTTCTACTGTTCTGACAGCAATAATCCCAAGGCAAAACTGAGAAGGGACTGTGGAGAGAGGGTCAAGAGGCAGAAGCAGCAACACTTCCATTAACAGTGATTACAACACAATCTGCCGGGAAAGAGCTGCTGAATCCAAAATGCTTTCTACAATTGCTTTAAATGGCCTATTATGCCAACTAATTAACAGCGCAATCCTAAATTGAAGTCACACTTCTTGACTTCAATGGAATTAGAAGGGCATAAATCTGTTTAGGACTTATATCAGTGATTTGCAGAACTTTAAAAGATAAAAAATGCTCTGTGAACAATATACTTTCATTTGTATATGAATCTTACTGTTGGTGAGAATGCAAGACACAGGGACATAAAGACCTCGAAGTAATAGGATTGCTCTGTTTCACACCAATTCCATTTCTCTCTGCCTCTTACCAAACGTCAGTGGGAAGGGAATATGGGAAGAGTCTTCAGAATGAACAGTTCATTTCGTTAATTTAGTAATAGTAGCATCTTTTGTTAGTGAATATAGCCAATTCAAGTGATCTGAAAACTTCCCTGGTACACAAAGGCTGATATTCCTCCCAGGAATACTTTGGAGAAGAGACGACCAGATTGGCCCTAGTCAGCAACCAGAGAAGGAACAACTGCAGGGAGTATGCTTCCCACCCAACATCTGCAAGGAAGGGACTCTTCTCTGTCAGAGGCACAGGGACTGCAAAACCAAGCAAGACAGCCGCCCCCAACCCAAAGACCTCTGGGAAGCTACACTTCCACCACCCCAAAAAGAACACTAGTAAGGGAAGATCGTCTTGACTTTAACTGGATACAAATGCTTAGAAGACTGATTTGGTTTTTTGCTTTCTCTCTTCACTCTCCTTACCTAGTTGGCCTTATACACCTGAGGGCAGGGACTCGTGTCTCTTGACTGACGTAAAACTATTTGGGAGGTCACTGTTTGAAAATGGGATATAAACATAATGAACAAATGAATGAACAACACTGCCAAAGAAAATACCTACGCTGATAGTTGTTCATGAAACAAGCCTGTGCAGTGATCATCCATTCTGCTCGAGTCTCACAGAAGATGGCGATGGTTGTCTTTGGTTGCTGGCCTAACACTGCTAATCCTTTCCCAAAGTTATTAGCTTTATTGTAAACATCTTCGTACGAAAGCCAGTTATAGTTTCCAAGGATGACCTGATAAAAATAATATAGACTTTTGTTCAGAAATGAGGACTAAGCATTTAGCACAACTGTCCCATCATCCTGGTCTTTTCACCCTTTCCTTCCCTACTGGCCAATATTAAGATTTAAGGCCCTTCAAGCAAAGACTTTTTCTGATAATGCTAATCTGTAAAGCCTTATGGCAGATATGGTGCTACACAAACAATAAAAAATGCAGAGGAGCAATCAGGGATTTCCAAAGATGTTCATATTGTATTCCTTCCTGTGTCCCCAAGTCAAAGGGATCTGGATTACACACACAAAAAAAGTCTATACAGGCTACTTAAGAAGTTCAATAACTCAGTGCTGGAGGCCACAGTGCAAAACCCCCCCCCCCAAAAAGCAAAAGACGCAAAGAGTCTTGCCACCCATGGAATCAAGTGGGATGAGGCCTGTTCTGTTATTTCAAGAAACTCAGTGTGCATGAAACCTATTCACTTTACTAGCAGATATTTACGGCCTGTAAAGATATGGAAGAATTCAGCTGTCTGTATAGAAGGGAGACACTTCACTGAGTGTCTGCCGAGACACTCACTTTCTGCTGTGTAAGGGCCACAGAGCCACAATTCTCCACTCAACTGCTGTATTTTGGGGAAACCAGTATTTGTATTATTTTGTATGTTGAGCCATATACAGAAATCAGGAGCTTATGTCCTACTGAAATCTTATTTAAATGTGTCTTAAATGTATTTGGTGTTCTCTGGGATTTTGTCACAACTACTTAAGATGCATATGTTTCAATTTAAGGTTTGAAAAGCGACTTAAAATACAAAATATTGTTGAAGGCTTTCACGGTCAGAGTTCATTGGTTCTTGTAGGTTATCCAGGCTGTGTAACCGTGGTCTTGGTATTTTCTTTCCTGACGTTTCGCCAGCAGCTGTGGCAGGCATCTTCAGAGGAGTAACACTGAAGGACAGTGTCTCTTAGTGTCAAGTGTGTAGGAAGAGTAATATATAGTCAGAAAGGGGTTGGGTTTGAGCTGAATCATTGTCCTGCAAAAGGTAATGTGCTAATCATTGTCCTGTAGAGTATCAAGATAATGTGCTAATGAGGGTGTGGTATGTTAATATGGAACCATTGTATCCTGAAGGGATCTGTTAATGTATGAAATCCAAAGCTAATCTGCATGGCTATTGTGGACTGTAGTCTTTGTTAGTCTGGAGGTTTTCAGGACAGGAAGCCAAGCGTTATTCATTCTTAAACTCTCTTCTGTTAAAGTTGTGCCGATGTTTATGAATTTCAATGGCTTCTCTGTGCAATCTGACAAAATAGTTGGTAGAATTGTCCAGTCTTTCAGTGTCTTGGAATAAGACCCTGTGTCCTGTTTGTGTCAGTCCATGTTCAGCCACTGCTGATTTCTCAGGTTGGCCAAGTCTGCAGTATCTTTCTTGTTCTTTTATCCTTGTTTGTATGCTGCGTTGTGTGGTCCCGATGTAAACTTGTCCACAGCTGCAAGGTATCCGATATACTCCTGCAGAGGTGAGGGGGTCTCTTTTGTCTTTTGCTGATCATAGCATCTGTTGTATTTTCTTGGTGGGTTTAAACACTGTTTGTAGGTTATGTTTTTTCAAAAGTTTCTCCATCCTATCACTGACTCCTTTAATAAATGGCAAGAATACCTTTCCTATGGGAGACTGTTTTTCCTGAGTTTTCTGATTTTTGTTTGGTTTAATGGCCCTTCTGATTTCATGCTTGGAATAGCCGTTTGCTAGCAGTGCGTGATTTAGATGATTAGTTTCTTCCTTGAGAAACTGTGGTTCACAGATCCGTCTTGCACGGTCCATTAATGTTTTGATTATTCCTCTTTTCTGTCGGGGGTGGTGGTTGGAGTTTTTGTGTAAGTAGCGATCTGTGTGAGTTGGTTTCTGGTAGACCTTGTGACCTAACTGAAAGTTTGTTTTACGGATGACAAGGGTATCAAGAAATGGGAGTTTACCCTCAATTTCCTTTCCCATGGAAAACTGAATGTTTGGATGGATATTATTAAGATGGTTTAGAAAGTCCATTAATTTTTCTTCACCATGGCTCCAAATAGTAAATGTATCATCCATGAACCTGAACCAGACTGTAGGTTTGTAAGGTGCCGATTCCAAGACCACGGTTACACAGCCCGGATAACCTACAAGAACCAATGAACTCTGGCCGTGAAAGCCTTCGACAATATTCCATGTAAAAGTTTGCTATTACTGGACTGAGTGGACGTCCCATAACTACTCCACCAATCTGTTCATAAAATTCTTTATCCCATAGGAAATAACTTGTTGTCAAACAATGGTGAAATAAGATTGTTATATCTTCTGGAAAAATCTGGTTAATCAATAAGATTGTGTCTTTTACTGGAACCTTGGTAAAGAGGGATACAGCATCAAAACTGACTAATATATCCTGTGGATTGAGTCTCAACGGACTGATTTTGTTGATGAAATGAGTTGAATCTTTGATGTAAGAAGTGGTTTTTCCAATGTGGTCCTGTAGGAGGTGGTCAAATATCTAGCTAATTCATATGTTGGGGAACCAATGGCGCTCACGATGGGTCGGAGTGGGACGGAATCCTTCATCCGGACACACACAGAAAACTATGCAAGGCAGAAGCACAACCACCACGATTATATGGACTACCTAAAATTCTTAAGGATTCCAACCCCTTTCTGACTATATATTACTCTTCCTACACACTTGACACTGAGAGACACTGTCCTTCAGTGTTACTCCTCTGAAGATGCCTGCCACAGCTGCTGGTGAAACGACAGGAAAGAAAATACCAAGACTTAAAATACAATTTGTTTTATGAAGGCAGTTTGTTGTGGAAAACCAAAGATCAAGGAATCTTGAATAAGATCAAGGAATCTTGAATAAGCACACTGGCACGTCTGCTGACATGCGTGTATAGTAAAGTTGCCAGATCCATGAGATGGGGAAACTCTTTTTCCATTTCAAGCCACCATGGTCAGTAATATTAAAGCTAGTCCATGTGCTCTTTAGCCAAGCAGCAATTAATCATGTATCACTAGTGGCTTTAAAGAGAAAAGTGTTCCAAGTGGCTCATCTGGAAGCCTTATTTATTCAAGTTTGCTATTTATGCATCTAAAATTGCACTGTATAAAGAGCAGATAACCGCAAATATTGCCACTTAAAAATGTTGGTAAATTTTTGACAAAAGGTTAGCATTAATAGATAAATACTGCCCTCTAGTGGGAAACGAGAAAGGAAAGCAGGGTTAGAGTTAGATGAAGATGGAGGGAAATTGGTAGAAGGAACATGAACAATTTGAGACACACAGAAAACACCACATTAGTGGCAGAAAATAGTGAAGACATGAGACAACTACTGATGGGGTTAAGCAGAAAGTGCCAAAGCAAGATTACAGACAAATATCAAGAAGACAAAAGTAATGACTACTG
Source organism: Euleptes europaea (assembly GCF_029931775.1). Lineage (NCBI taxonomy): Eukaryota > Metazoa > Chordata > Lepidosauria > Squamata > Sphaerodactylidae > Euleptes > Euleptes europaea. The sequence continues at coordinate 38,106,011 of NC_079316.1, forward strand.
AGGAATTACACAACTTTAAGGTTGACAATGAAGAAATTGAAACTGTTAAAGACTTTCTATTCCTTGGCAGCAGCATCAACCAAAAGGGAGACTGCAGCCAAGAAATCAGAAGGAGACTGAGACTAGAAATGGCAGCAATGAAGGAGGCAGAAAAGACTCTTTAAGTGTGAAGGATGTGTCATCGCTGGCGACCAAGATCAAAATAATTCATATCATAGTATTCCCCATTACTATGTATGGGTGTGAAAGTTGAACAATGAAGAAAGCTGACAGGAAGAAAGTGGATTCCTTTGAAATGTGGTGTTGGAGGAGAGTTTTAAGGATACTGTGGACCTCCAAAAAGACAAATAAGTGGGTTCTAGTGCAAATCAACCTGAACTTTCCCTAGAAGCTAAAATGACCAAACTGAGGCTACTGTATTTTGGTCACATTATAAGACGACAAGAATTACTGGGAAAGGCAGTAATGCCAGGAAAATTTGAAGGCAGAAGGAAAAGAGGACAACCCAACATGAGATGGACTGATGCAATCAAGGAAGCCATGGCCCTCCATTTCCAAGACCTGAGCCAAGCTGTTAACAATAGGACATTTTGGAGGTCAACAAATTATAATGTTGCCATATGTCAGAAGCAACTTGATGGCCTTTAACATACACAGTGTGCGACACTCATTAAGCTTCAGTGTATATACAAGCTGACTATGATGTAGCAGTAAATTAATTACTGTATGGCTTCTACGTGGTTAACTATGCAATCTTACACAAAGCTAACCCAGTCGAAGCCTGCTGATATAAATGGATTTAGACTGGAGTAAAGCTGCAATCCCAAGCATGCTTATTAGGGAACAGGTCCCATTTTACTCAGCTGAAACTTAATTCTGAGTACTCATGTGCAGAATTGTAGTACGTCATTCTGATAGCTTTCAGTAAGGATATGAATACTTTTCAAAATTCCATGCTTACTCAGATCGTGAACCATAAACATCATTGAAATGGTGAGGAAGATCAAACAAATTTATTGTATACTGAAGACTGCAACCACATGTATTTTGGAAGCCAACTTAATGAAATTATATGCTTTGTTGGCTGGAAATGCTGAGCTGTCTGTACTTCTCATCCCTAGAATTCAAAAAACCTAACTACTGCAGATTTTAATCATTTTTAAAGTTCATAATGATTTTAAATAGTGGAAGAAAAAAGTAGGACAAATCTGATTAAGCAGAGAATAGAATAAGGAAATAAGACAAGCCGTGCTAGATCAGACCAGTAGCCCATCGAGTCCAGCATCCTGTCTCACACAATGGCCCAACCAGTTACTCTGGAGGGCCAACAATATGACATAGAAGTAAAAACCTTCCCCTGATGTTCCCCCTGGTACTGGCTTACTGCTTCTGAATGTGGAGGTTCCCTTTATTCACCAATGCTAATAGCCACTGATATATTTATCCTCAATTAATCTAATACCCTTTTCAAGCCATCATGCCTGTGGCCATCACAACACCCTCTGGCAACAAATTCCACATTTTAAGCACCTGTTGGGTAAAGAAGAGCTTCCTTCTATTCATCCTGAATCAACTGCCCATTAACTTCATTGGATGCCCTTGAATTCTAGTATTTTGGGAGAGGGAGAAAAAGTTCTCTGTCCACTTTCTCTACTCTGTGCATAATTTTATAAACCTCTATCATGTCCCCTTTGTCATCCCTTTTCTAAACTGAAAAGTCCCAGAATCTATTAGGCCCCTTAATCATCTTGGCTGCCCCTCTTCTATACTTTTTGCAGTTCTGCAATGTCTTCTTTGAGGTACAGTGACCAGAACTGCACATGGTACTCCAAATGAGGCTGCACCATAGATATACACAGGGGCATTACAAAGAAGACTTTAAAATCGAGCAGAGTGCTATAGCATACCCATTCTACTAGCAAGCATATCCAACAGTGCCATCCTATGGAACAGAACAGAATAGTAGCAAAGGTGCCAGTTGTTTGCAACATAATCAGATCATTGGCTCTCTCTAGGGTTTATCTGCATTACATTTTAGCAAGTCTGACCCTCTTTTGTTTAAATTGCTAGACTAGAGCCTACAATTTCAATAGTGGTGTTTTTTTGGGAGGGGGGGGAAGAGACTTGAGAGGCTTTTGGGAAAGTGTGTGTGACCTGTAATGCTGTCTACCAACTCGTTCTTCCCACTGCAGCTTCCCCTTATGAACTCCAAGGCTACATGCAGTCCTTAGGTCAACATGGAGCCTGAATATGCATCAACCAGTGCTGCTACCAGAGCTGTGCACATGCCTCGCTCCTCCCTCCTCATTCAATGAAGGAAACTTGGTTTAAAATTAACTCATTTTACTGATATATGAATGCAAGAACTGTGACTTAAACAGACATCTGATTAAACTGTGTGCTTGCCATTTGTACAGCACAGGTTACTTGAGTTAGCTTTACTCCAGTATTCCTTCATGGTGCTCCACCAGAGGAGCAAAGAGCCAGACACATGAGCCCAGAAATAAACTGGGTTCGTCTACATTCAGGCTTAGAATGAGGCCTTGACTGGATGTCTGAATGCAGCCCAAGTCAAAGCTGATAGGAAGCACTGAGGAAGGGGGAGTGGAACAAAATGAGTGGAAGAGCTCTAACAGTCATCTCCCCCCACCCACCCCCGTGGGAAGAACAGGGTCTGTTTCTTTGGAGTGAGGGTGATAGCCAAAGTGAGGCCTTCCCCTTCACATGGCTACAGAGGACAAGGAGCAAAGAACCTGAAACCTCTCCTTCTCCTTCACTGCTTCTACTGCCCCTACATAGAAACCCACACAGAAATCACAACATGAGCAGACAGCTGCTTCTAGAGCTATACAGCCCTGATGCAATCAGATTCTTCCTGATACAATATTGCGCCCCCCCCCCCAAAAAAAGTAGAAAAATCAATGACAACTGTTTTGTAAGGGGCAAGTATACACAAGAACTAAACAGTCATAGGTGTTCTAATGGCCTGGACTGCACTTTATGTCCAAAGAAACAAACTGTTTCTGTGGCTTTTTTCTTCAAAGCCCTTCGTTAGATAAGCCTAAAGTCTTCAATCAGCCCATTTTTTTCTCTTTCTTAAGGAAAATAAGCAAATTGTTTCAGCATTTCTCAGCTCTCTGGTAGTTTAACAACTTGCATAACAGAATGACCTACAGGTTCCTAATACTAAGCATTCAGTCCACTAATTATACTTACAAAAGGAACTTACTAAGCAGCAAAAATGCTAATCTATCCTCAAAAGCCTAATTTGCAAGCACAACAATCTGTTTTCATTTACTCTTCAAACTAACCAGGATCAATGCTATGTACATTCATGGACCATGTGTCCTTAACTGTTCAAGAATAATGGTCCACAAATACTGGCTTGGCACAGTAGCGAGCCATTATTTGTGCTTGCCCACCATGACCACTGGCCCTTCTACTCCCACAGGTCCACTGGCAGCAGAAGAGAACTCACAGCAGCCTTTTTTTCTCATTTTGTACCAAGAGCTTCATGCAACCGCACTTCCGCTTGCAATCAGGATCCTCCAAGTGAAGGGCTCAAGCAGGGGCAAACTGCAGTATCTATCGAGAACATTTGCACCCTGTGCTTCCTCAAGGAGAGCAGGGCGGCCCTTCTCCTCCCCATTTATCCTTGCAACAATCCCCTGAGGTAGGTTAGTCTGAGAGAATTTCACTGGTTCAAGGTCACCCAGTGAACTTCATGGAAGAAAGGGGATTCGAGAAGGGGGTCTTCCAGATCCTGCTCTAACCACTATACTATACCAGCTCAGCATAAAATCAACAGTGTCAAAAATTTAATAGAAGAGGGCAGTTACAGACTCGCTTCCGCTGCACTGTTTTGAAAGGCCCTCTACACAGAAAAGTTCTTTTGCTCACTGGACAATACCTGTGAGATGCCTGCTTGGAAGAAGACAGCCGAGAAGTCCAAAGTTTGCTTCCACTCTATGAAGGTCAATTTGATTGGTCTAGACATCATTCTTGACAATAAGCACTGTGGGAACTGAATGCTCCTGCCTTCCCACAATCCACAGAACAACAAAATGGAAGTGCTGCTGGTGGGGGTGGAAGTCAGACCCCGGAACTGGGTGCTGTTCTGGGTGTGGTTGTTCTGGACAGGGTTGCGTTTCCCCTAAAGGAGCAGGTGCATAGCTTGGGGATGCTGTTGGGGCCAGACTTCCTGCTGGATAAACAGGCGGCCGTGGCAGCTAAGGGCCCCTTTCACCTGGTTTGGCTGGTGAGCCAGCTGTGGGCCTTCGTGGGCAGGAGGACAGATCTTGCCACCAGCAAAGGAAGACTTTTTTGTTTAGTTGGCGTTCCCTCACTAGCTCTTATTAGCCCTTCTCCCTGTTTGGGTGTTTTATGTGTTTATATTAGGTTTTAATTGCTTCATGGTGCATTATAATAAAATTTTATCTATGTTTGTATCTATATGTTGTTAGTCACCCTGGGCCCAGCTCTTCCGGGAAAGGGTGGGGTACAAATCAAATAAATAAATACATATTTTATATAAAGTTGTATTTTAAATACTTTTTAATGTCCTAAATGTTTTTAAAAATGTATTTTTGCCACCTTGGGGACAATTAATTGGGTAGAAAGTCAGCATAGCAGCATTTTGCTTCCTACTCAGATTATGATCTGCCAGAGAATCAGAAAGAGAAGACTGTAACTGGTTAGTTAGAAAAAGGTAATTTGACCAGAATATGAAAACTGGACAACTGTTGAGCAGAAACTTTAGGGTCTATGATGGACATTCACACTGTCAGAATTGAAATGAAGAATTTAAAGCAGGCAGCAAACAGTTCATGAGAGTGTTTTGGAAAATGCATCAACAACATTACAGGCATAGTGCTAAGCTTCAGCTTCTGTGCCTTTAAGACTGCCTGACAAGCAGAAATTCAACAGGCAAAACCTCCCCCTGCTTCTGTCCCTCCATGCAGGGGAAGGAATGTGCATGTTGAATTTCTGTCACTTTTAGACACACAGGGGTTTTCTCCTCCCCACCTCTCAATTCTCAACCATGTTGAGCTTTGTCTTCTACTTTATAGGCAGAGGTCATTATTCTTGTACAGGTATTATAACTACTAGTTACTCCTGTGCCCTTAAAAATCAAGAAAGGGCCAAAATGAAACAGTCTGTTTCGTTACAGCATCTTTGTTTATTGAAATTCTGCTTGTGGTGAGATTTATAAACACAAGTCCTGCCACATATAAAGGTATGGAGGCTGTCAGAAAAGAAAATTCACCCTTGTTTCGCTCAAAACAAAGTTTTCAGTAGGGAGACTGTTATTTCAAAGCACTTTAAAATAAATGGGAGGGGAGAAGCTTCTGTTGCTGACACTTTAACTTTTTTCCTAGGCATTTCCATGGCTCTGTCCATCCCATCCTCCCTTCTGCAAACATAGGGAGAATCTACAGATGCTATAAGGTACGTGGAGACCGCTAGGGAGAAATTAGGAATAGAGTACCCTGTTTCATATCATATTTTGTAGAAGAAAAGAAGCAGGACAAGCAACGCTTGCCACCTCTTTCCTTCTCTAAAATGTTGTGAGAGAAAGACCAGAAGAATTCAGAGAGGGGAGGTTTGTCTTTCATGCCCATCAGAGAGATCTTCTCTAAAGGTAACTGAAGGCATGAAAAACTAGGGGGAGGGGGTCTTTGTACTGGACAAGGACCTTGGCAAAAGAGAGACAGCTGCCCCAGGTAACCTGGCAAGAGGATTTGTGAATTCCCACCTATGAAAGCAAGGTGGAACCCAGTTTAGCCCTTCTTCACAGTCACAGATCTTCTAAAAGTGGAATTTAAAAAAAAAACTGGAAGCAAAACTGAAGTACAACTGAAAAACCATTCCCACAATGCTTTTCTTTTTCATACAAATTGCAATGTGATATATGGACAAAGCAATCCTCCAGGATACAGCTGCCACCAGTACTCTGTGATTTCTGTCCTTCCAGCCTGACAGACCTCTTGTAATCCCAAGAAAAAGACAGGGATACCCTTTGTAAGAGCCCGGCTGCTTACAGTACAGCCACTGGGAAGGCACTCTACAGTGCCTGAGAGACTCTTGTAGGTGAGAAGGGGAAGAGTCGGTCAGCCATTATTATATCTACCCCTGTAAAAATGGGCAACAGGGAACTGGAACACCAAATAGGAAGTCTTAGACAGCTACCACTTCCAAGCAAGGGAGCAAGCATTGCAAATCATTTGTTCTTGACCCAAGTATGTAAATACGAAAACACCCTAAAAATATATATTTCCTTTCATTAATGAACCTAATTTATATACAGTGTAACCTACTAAATTATTCAACTGTGAACAGCGCTTGAGAGAAATTCCATCCTTTCATACTTGCAAGAATTTGCAATGGACAGCCAAGCCTTCTGAGACTTCCAGTTCAACTGGCAGGCTTCCCTCAGACTGATCTTTCCCAAGAACACAGCTTTATATTGACAAAACAGCTTGGAAAACCAACATGCCTGTGTTCTTCCAGCACAGTACAAATTCATTACACCTACACTGTACATGCTGTTTAAGATCTTTTTACTCACTACTGAGAATGCCAACAATGTAAAACTTTAAGCTTTTCCTCCCTTTAGAGTAAAATAAAAATAAACAGAGGAGAAATGTACCTTTTTAAAAATTTTCCCAGATGGCTGGATTTCATCTTCTTCCTTTAAGATTTCCCGGATTCCCAACAGATTCTTATCCTTATATTTGCTTGTGGCATACTTGAAAACTTTGTCAAGAGTATCACATCCAGGATATAACACAGAAGCTAAACAATGCAAACTGTTAACAGATCTGTATGCACTACCTGGCTTGCTATGCACTGGTTTAGCTTTAATTTGCCTTGATTTGGCGATGGCATATCTTGATCCAGAAAATATATACCAGGGGATATAGGTTACGATCGTATATATCAGGATTACAAACTTTAAAGCATGAAGAAGAAAAGGGCTGACATCATGCTTTAGCTTCATTGTGTCCATTTTTGAAGAATGTAAACTATGCAGAACAGCTTGACAAATATATCACATCAAGATCAACAAAGTCCTGAAACAGAAGGGGGACAAAGAAAATATATTGTTATATTCTGAAAGCACTTGTTTGATCACTCCTGGTCACAAAAATACTTAAAAGTTTTTTTTAACCTGAAATCACATTTATTTTAAGGAAAATATAAATACCAAATATAAATAGGAAGCCAAACAGTAATGGAGGACTACTGTTAAATATTTCAGCATTTGGGAGGGGGAGTTTTGGGCTGCAGCGAAGGGGGCAAGAAAGGCAATATTTTTTTCAAATCTGGGGCCTTGACCCACCTCTTAAAGAGATATTAAGTACAGGACTAGGTCAGATCTTCTCTTGATCCCCTTGAGATCAGGGTTGAAGACCACCTGTGAGTTACGACTGTAAGCACTGGGTAGATGAACCATTACCAGACAGCCCAGGCATCACAAACCCAGTCCTCCAAACTATGACTGGCAGTGCAATCCTAAACAGAGTTACACCCTTGTAATTCCACTGAAGTGAACTGACTTAGAAGGGGGCAACCCTGCTTAAGATTCACTTTCAGAATTGAAGAACATGTCTTGGGCTCACCTGATCCTTCATTTTTTTCCCCAGGGTGGTCTCTCTCCTCTAACTGATGCTTGAATTAATGTTAACCAGTTTGCCAATTCAGACACTATAGAGAATTATAGTTAGGAATGATTTCAGTGCTAGTAAAAACAAAACAAGGGATAGAGTAAGAGACCCTTATGTATCGGGAGGATACGAACACATGAACACATGAAGCTGTCTTGTACTGAATCAGATCCTTGGTCTATCAAAGTCAGTACTGTCTTCTCAGACAGGCAGCAGTTCTCCAGGGTCTCAGGTAGAGGTCTTTCACATCACTTACTTGTCTGATTCCTTTAACTGGAGATGCCAGGGATTGAACTTGGGACCTCCTGCATATCAAGCAGATGCTCTCCCACTGAACCACAGTGAACTCGCGGCATACTCCCAAAACTTGATTTGGAGGACTGAGTTTGTAATTTATATACTGAGACAATTACAAAAGGCCTTCTTTGTATTCCTAAGTGGAAGCTGTGCTGCAGCAGATATATATAAAACCTATGTGTTATTTTAATAACATTTCCAGTCTATTTTCTTAAACCATGCACTGAAATAGTTTCCCAGCTGTAAAACATAGATTCTATCCAAATATCTCACACTCAGAGACGTCATTTCAGAGGCTTGGATCCACCAGAGTGTTTCCACAGTTCAACTGGGTTCAACTGGGACCCCAGCATTTGGGAGGGGGGGATTTTGGGCTGCAGTGGGGGGGGGGGTGGAAGCCATGTACCATGGACAGAAACCATCCACAGATAGACCCAGTGGATCCAGGCCAGACTTTGGAGCAGTATGAGAAAGATGCAGAGAGATTTCAGAAGGGTAGCCCAGGACACTCACCGAGGTTTAAATCCCAACCTCGAAATGTTGCCAAAATCAAGCTGCAAAATATCAACATTTAAGAGCATTGGTAGGGATGGGTTTTGTACATCTGAACAACTACAACGTTACACCATTTTTAAATAGAAGAGAAAGAAGAGTTGGTTTTTATGCCCTGCTTTTCTCTATCGAAAGGAGTCTCTAAGTGGCTTACAATCACCTTCCCTTCCTTCTCCCCACAACAGACAGTTCTGAGAACTGTGACTAAGCCCAAGGTTACCCAGGAGCCTGCATGTGCAGGAGTGGGAAATCTAATCTGGTTCTCCAGATCAGTCCGCCGCTCATGTGGAGGAGCAGGGAATCAAACACAGTTGTACACATTAGAGTCAGCAGCTCTGGTAAACACTATGGTAAAGGGAATTGTGCTTTTGGCACAGACCTGAAAAACTATTTATAAAAAGAGGCCCTCAGTATGTATAATCAGTGATTTGGCCAAAGATATGGTGGTCCTGAGGTATAATCACTTCTGTTTGCACAGCTACCTGTTACCCAGAATGGTGTAGTGGTTAAGAGCGGTGATTTGGAGCGGTGGACTCTAATCTGGAGAACCGGGTTTGATTCCCCACTCCTCCACATGAGCGGCAGACACTAATTTGGTGAACCAGGTTGGTTTGCCCACTCATACACATGAAGCCAGCTGGGTGACCTTGGGCTAGTCACAGCTCTCTTAGAGCTCTCTAAGCCCAACCTACCTCACAGGGTGTCTATTGTGGGGAGGGGAAGGGAAGGTGATTGTAAACTGGTTTGATTCTTCTCCCTTAAGTGGTAGAGAAACTCGGCATATAAAAACCAACTTTTCTTCTTCTACCCATCTGTCCTCCCCAAATTGGACTTTTCCAGCCTAAGATTCAGAAGAATATCATAAGTGATCATATCTCAATTCTCAAGAATCAATACATTATGCTACTACACAAAATAACCAATAACAGTGGCTTTTCATAGAAGTGACATGTTCAACATACAGAACTCAAATAACTATTTCTTGGATTAAAAGTTTAAAAGATTCTTTAGCCCCCCACTTCTTCCTTCTGCACCAGAGCAGCAGGAAATGGAAGGGGATATCCTACTGCAAACCTCGCTTCCGCACCAGACCCACCAGCTGGACACAGAAGTGCATGTAAGCCTTGCCATGCACTGTAGATGTACAGAATTTTCCCCTTATGTTTTAACAATTCAGGTCACAGTTTAATGAAAGGCAAATACAAATAAAATCTGTGCAGTGCCCAATATTAAGATCATATACATACTTTTCATTGTAAATTATTAATTTTATGGGTGGAAATATTTCCAAAGTGTGCTAAGGAAAGTATGAATTGCTTCCACTTTCATACTTCTACATAGTCCTGGTTTAAGACAAGAAGTGGTGTTTTAAAAAAAAAAAAACACTAAGAAATTACTCAAACTCCGCAAAAAGAATAGTATTTAAGGATCTTACTTGTTCACCTTGGTTACCGAGCCATATTGCTATATAATGCAGCTATTTAATGTCTGTTTTGTTCACTGGCAGAACTTGCATTGCCACCTTCTCTAGTGGCTGTAATAAAAACAAAAAGAAACAGCATGTTTTAGAAGAGTAACGAAATGTGCAAATACCCAAACAGTGGAAGGAAAAGGTGTCATTTTAAAATATTAAAAACAAATTTTATTGTAAACAGCCAGAAGCAATTTGGTAGGATAAAAGTTTTATAAATAACTCTGGCAACAGCCTGTCCAAGGGCTCATGAGAGGCTATACTTCTACCCTACCAGGAACAACCTACCACGGGAAAATCAGTTTGCTCCCAATGGGATATAACTTCCCACGTAATTTTGACACTACCAATCCAATCTCCACTCTTCTACCCTTTCCATACCTCTACTCATTTTCCATAGTATGTCATATAATTTAGTCTGAAAGCCTGAGGACAAGGAGTTATGTCTTTTCAATAAAGTGAGACATTTTGCAAGATGTCTAAGAAACAGAACATAAATATAATGAATAATCAAGAATACACTGTACACCTAGATGATGCACCACGTTAATTTCAGTACAATACAATATCTACAACAGTATTTGGCAAACACAAGGGTATATGGTATAGTGGTAAGGGGTCAGATCAAGATCTGAGAGCATTGCCAAGTACTGGCTATCCCGTACAAAGCCCTTGCTTTGGCCCCTCATATCTGCAGGACTGCCTCTCTCCCTACACTCCATCACAACAGCTTCACTCATCTGAGCAAGGCCTTCTGCAGGTGACACCCTCTAAATGGGCAAAATCATCAAGTGCCTGTAAAAGTGCATTCTCTGTTGTAGCCCCCTTCTTATCAAATGGAAAGCCTGATGAGTTTAGGAAGGCTCCCACTCTCTTGACTTTCTGCAAATTATGCAAAACTGAATTATTCAGGAGGGCTTTGCCCAAGCCTGATCTCAGAAGCTAAGCAGGGTCAACCCGGGTTAGTACTTGGATGGGAGACCACCAAGAAAAACCAGAGTCGCAATGCAAAAGAAGGCAATGGCAAACCACCTCTCTTGCCTTGCAAACCCTACCAGATTGCCATAAATCAGCTGTGTCTTGATGGCACTTTACACACACACAAAAGGGATGTACTTTAATGAAATAATTCAGAAAGATGCTTTGATAAAGGCATGGGGACTGTGGACTATACTACTGCCTGTTGCTGTAAGTACACTCTTACTATATAATTTCAGCTTTGTTTAACATGTAATATTTAAATGCTTATGCTTTGTTTCAGCTCTGGTTCAAATAACAACATCGTTGGGATTACCTTTTTACGCCTCAAACTAACTAGGCTTACTGGCGCTCATGAAGAGTGGTCACAGGCGGTCTGAACATGCGGGGGGGGGGGGGTAAGAGAAACCATCACCCTAAGGGCAGCACAGACACTGCCCATTGCATGACTACTCTTAGTATGCTTTTTTTCCCTCCTATAATTAAGGAGGCTGGTGCTATATCACAGAATTGCTGTTCTAAGCAAGGAAATTAAAAACTGTATGCTTGGCATTTCATGTTGCCCAATCACCGTGTACAGTACAGTATATTCTTTGATAACACAGTAATGAAATCTCCAGCACTAAAGAGACTTTAGTTCAATAGAAGTCAGTAAAATTTACTGCAAGAGAAAATGCATTGAAGTTTCTGGTAGAAACAAGGTTTGAGAAAAAAGAAGGGGGGAGGACAGGAAAATTTTTTTCATGTTCTTAGTCATCTTTTACAGATCAAGTCAATTGAAATTTAGTCAAGAGTTCTGAGAAACTGCCTGACTATTGCTAAAGCTGATCCCTATTATCCAATATAATCTGTGATTTTACCCATTACTTTCAGAAGTCCACTTGTTATTTGAGAAAGGGAGGGGGAATCCAACAAAAATGTGTTTACCGACTGATCCGATAATCTTGTGACAAACAATAACGCACAAAGTGTCAAGTCAAAGAAACCTTAAATGACTTTTCATTGTTGTGGTTGGTACTGATGAGACCGCAGTTTTCTGATCTTTCAGTCACAGCTGGATTTGTCACGGGTACAGTACAGTGTCAAAATCTGAAAGACAAAAAACTTAGAATTAAATAATTATAAAACAGTAACTAAGAGTTCCCTTTCACCTAAACAAATCCAGTAACCTGACACTTGTATACAGAAGAGAAACAGTCTTTATCAGGCCAGTTCAAAAATATTGTATCTGACAGTCTACTTTACTTCTTTGGGTGTGTATCCCAATACTATTGCTCAACAAACATTTGGGGACACTCACAACTAGATAAGCATGAACTTCTCCCTGACTAAGTAAGCTGTACCACATACCAATTCTACATTCAACCACTTCATACAACTGCTGCTGACCATTGTAGCAATCACTTGTGCTTGCTGACCTGATTCTATGTTTAGAATGCTATAACAAACAGCTGTTTAGCTAACTTGCTAGAAGCTGAATCCTGCTTTCTGGTGGTGGGTACACGCAACTGCCCACAGGCTGGGCACTGGCAGGACTTCCACGTAATTTTCCTACACCACTACACCATCAACAATCACAGAGAGAAACTCAAAGTCACAGCAGCCTATATGGTTGGAAGGAAACCTTGCTGAAACCAAGCAGTAGCCAAGAATCTCAGATACTCTTTAAATCCAACATCTCCAAACATATTGCCCAAGCCTACATATCTACAAGATAGTTAGACAAGTATCAGAACAACTGCAAAAGAATACATGTAATCAGAACGAGAACCTCAGTGTTGCGATTTCTCATTTTGAGCAAGCAAGCTTTACTTTCTTGGCTCAAACAAAGTAACTAGGATTGTCCTAAGGAGGAGGCTTATTTACTTTGAAAATTAACATTAAAAACATAGACAGTTCTGAATCTTTGGAGATTATTTTACTTTGAGATAAAATTGGAAGATATTCATCAGTTTCAAATAAAACAGCTTACTTGCAATTCCCTTTTTAAACTGGGGAGGGACAGACTAATAGGCCAAGAAAGCATCACTATAGTTTCTGACCCTAAACTGCTCTGACCAGTTACAGTGGCTTCAGTAGAGACTGCCCAGTCTCCATTCTCTCCTTCATTTCAAACACAGCATGGCATGGGACACTGGTGGACCACACCTAACAGGTTAAAGAACTCAGTATTTGTACTTGCTATAGGATTTACATTTATCTCTGCTCATAAACTTCCTGGGGGCAGCATGTTAGCTGGTGATGGAAGCAACATGCTGGACTAGACTGTCTGATCCAGCAAAGTAATTTGTTTCTTCTTATGATTATGGCAAACAAATCCCCCTGAAATTAACATGATTTGAAGCCTGACTCTAAACATCTCCTCAAAGCAAATTACACTGAGATCACTAGAGTTTCCTTGCTGGTAGAATATTTAGGAATGCAGACTCGCAGTATTAAGCATACAGTCAACTGTGTCTTACAGCCCAATCCTATGAATATTTTTTTCTGAAAATCTGAGGTCCAATGGTCTTACTCCCAAGTAGGTGAGCATAGGATTGCAGCTGGCAATTCTACGACCGCTTACTTTGAACACATATGATCAGGTCTCTAGATTCACTAGGCTCCATTTCTTTCAGTCTTACAGGTAGGTGTCCAACTGGCCTGGCAACAAATGTCCTGTCCCTTTAATAGAAATGGACAGCTTAAGGTTTTCATGGCATGGAGGTAAATAATGATACCTGGTAAACCACATCCCATTAAGCTTCTCTGATCGTCCCCATGGAATAACTTTTTTTTTCTTCAAGCATTTGACAATCCTATTTTTAGGCCGTATGTCTGAATACTGGACTACATTTTATATGCGTTTTACTTGTTGAAGTGAAGAAATGCACTATAACTATGTTTTAGTAATACTCTTTAGTGCAATTACTACTGATTAGTAAAGACTTTAGATTGCAGTTTACAAGTAATGTATGGTCATGGGAACGAAATATTCTCTTGATCGGCAACTGTTTTTACAATTACGGCTACTGTTTAATGGTCACCTTCATCCCAAACTCATAGGGTTAGTGCAAGCACAAGGCTAAAGAGATTTATCACGTTTTGGCTAGAGCAGGACAGAAATTTATTTTAACAAATCTAGTTTACTTATTCAGTTCTTTGCTGCTGTTAATGCATCATACAACTGTTTACCTGTCACATAAACCTTAATTTTATTACCTGTTGCACTTTTACAATTAAGCACTACTCAGATGCACTTCAGGATACTACTGCAAACAAAAGGGGGGGGGGTGTCAGATATTTTTGCCAAAACAGACATCAGTTACCAGAGCTAATCAGAAACACACATTTGCTTCTCAGTGAATGTGCACCAGATCATTTGTTCCAGGTGGACTGAACACACCCTGGTCTGTAACATCCATATACACTCTGTGGTTGCTGCATCCTTTACCCACTTTTAGACAAAGATTATTAGCAACAGCAGATATTGAAGGAACTGATGATACCTCCACCTAAACAAAAGACTCCCCCCACCCCCATTCTGAAATGGATGGGGGGAAACTGGGACACTGTCAAATGTGCAAGGGGACTGTGCCAGAATACGGAACCTCTGGAACCCAATTAGATAGAAAGTCGAGGTATTAAACTGGGCATGTGTTGCTTGTGCCTTTTAAAACTTGTATCTTCATTTATTAACCCAGGGCTTGAAATACTATTGCATATGACGACTGCATCTTTGCAAACATTGCGGGGGGGGGATGGGGGAGAGGGAACTAGTAGAAATAAGCATAACACACACACACACACACGATTCAAATGGAGAAAATGCACCCTCTAGCGTACGTTTCTAACTGGTGAGAAAGTCCATTTGCTCCCATTCTGCAGTATACACATTGCCTCAGAAACGGGGCGAGTTAACTTGAACGAAAGCAAGCCTGCAATTCCACTCTGTGTTCCTGGAAGCCCCGTTACCCGGGTGACAGAGGCAGCCGCCGGCGCCTTTTCAAAACCGGCCCCCCCTGCTTTGTAGAAAAGCTTACCTGCGGTCCGCCTGGGTGGGCGGCCAGGCTTCGTCCTGTCCCCCCACCCGCCCTCCCGCCAGGTGTCCCGGGCGGCACCCACGGCCATTCAGCACTTCGCGATCGGGGGTTAAAAGCAGCCTCCGAAGGAGGCGGCGTTTCCGTGGAAACGGAAAAGCCGCTTTGTGACGCGCCGGTCGCTTCTCTCCGCCTCCACCTGCGACCCAGCCGAAGCCGAGCGCTCTTTTGCCACGAGCCCCGAAGGCGGCGGGGCGCCCTCCAGCGGCCCGCCCCGGCCGCGCAGCCCCCCGGCTGGGTCGAGGCGGGGGAGCTCAAGCGGCGCCTGCAGTAACGGCTGCACGGAAAGGAGGTGGTGGCGGCAGCCGGCCTCTAGTGCCTTCCATAGGGTTTCGATTGCAACGATAAGCGATGCTTGGCAGTGGAGGTTGGGCCGGCCTCTTGCTCCGGAAAGGTGGGTGTGCGCGTGTTCAGGGAAAGCAGCTGGGGGACCCTGGCGAGTCCCTCAGCTCTGTGACAATTTCGTTCTCAACTAGTGTTTGTGTTAAGTGCCATCAAGTCGCTTCCGACTCATGGCGACCCTATGAATGAAAGTCCTCCAAAATGTCCTAACTTTGACAGCCTTGCTCAGATCTTGCAAATTGAAGGCTGTGGCTTCCTTTATTGAGTCAATCCACCTCTTGTTGGGTCTTCCTCTTTTCCTGCTGCCCTCAACTTTTTCTAGCATGACTGTCTCAACTAGGCTTGGGGTATAATGAATTTCTCATTCAAGAAAGCCACAAACATCTGCTGCATTGATTTCTCAGCACACCTTGGGAGTTTTCTCCAGCCAGCATCCAACTCTCCAGACTGTGAGGCCATTTATGCATGGGAGGTTTCGCCGCTCTCTAGATGCACGTTTTCCCCATCCGAATTCTCAAAACTCTGCATGGAGGCTT
Source organism: Euleptes europaea (assembly GCF_029931775.1). NCBI lineage: Eukaryota > Metazoa > Chordata > Lepidosauria > Squamata > Sphaerodactylidae > Euleptes > Euleptes europaea. Next base: position 38,121,933 of record NC_079316.1, read on the forward strand.
ACTGTTGAGTCTTAAGAATTCAGATGGGGAAAACGTGCAACTAGAGAGTGACAGATCCAAGGCAAAACTTCCCATGCATAAATGGCCTGAGTCTGTATTTAGAATCGAGGCTCTTAATTGGGAGTTCCCTCAGGCGAATGTTGTGAACCGTCCAACAAGAAGGATTCTAGCTACCCAGCTACAGTTGTCGGCAACCTGTACTTTGCAACGTCTACCATACAGATATGCAGTCATCAGAACTGAATGTTTATTTCAGTCCAAAGTCTCAGTAATGAAATAACAAAATTACGGTGATTAACAGGAAATGTATACTAATTCATACAATCAAAATCTGAGAAGTTTCATGTTAACCGCATGGCCTTGCAAAACAATTGTGCTAATAAAATCCTCGCCACAAAGACTATCCTACCTGCTGGTCCTTTTCATCATAACTAAAGTTTAAGTTTTAGACTTGGCAGAGGCAGTTAAACTTTGAAGCTTTTTATCAGGATGTGTGTGTGTGTGTGTGTGTGTGTAAAGTGCCACCAAGTTGCAGCCGATTTATGGTGACCCCATTGGGGTTTCAAGGCAAGAGATTAAGCAGAGGTGGTTTGTCATTGACTTCTTCTGCAAAGTCTTCCTTGGTAGTCTCCCCCTCCAAGTACTGACCCGGCTTAGGTTTCAAGATCTGACAAGATCAGGCTATATACTACACAATTCCACTCCACATTCCCATCGCAATCACAGCAGAGATTAAATATGAGTGCTTACTGGATCTAGCCCCAATTTGGCATAGTGCTGAACTAGGAGCAGGGAGACCCAGGTTCAAATAACCACTGCCATGAATTTATTGGGTGACCTTGAGCTGGTAATTCTTTCCCAGCCTAGGGTTGACACAGTCTTGAAAACACAGTGACTATAGAAGTGGGTCTCCCTTCAAGTCTGAGAATAACTGCTGTAACTCATATTGGAAAGAGCTCTACCTGCTGCCATCTATGCAGTTGTTAAAGACACAGTGCCAAGAAAAATGGTGGCAAGCCTCCTGCTTCAGGAACAGGCATACCATCTGCCCATTTCAGGCAAGCAATCTCCCACACTTGCATCTAGTCCAGCAAGAGAACAGTGGGGTTGAAGAAATTACTCTGTGCTATGCATCGACATCACATCTAAATGAAAACCAAGATGTGATGTTAATGTGTTAGCAGATACCAAAGCGTTGGCTGATGTGCTGATGCCATAACACATCTGGTGATGTCACACCATCCCTTGCCCCATTTTTAAAGCTCCTGGAGCACCAGGAGGTAGCCTGGCATCCCCATGTTTGCACTGTCAGCAACGGCGGTCACCAGAAGTAGGACATAATGTTGATCCAGCACAATTTTGCTGGGACTCAGCCTTGAAAGATGTGCTCAATGGCATCTTTACTTCACATGCAGAATGCCCTCTCTTGAGCTGTGTCAGACTGTATCACTAATATATGTAGGATTGGGATGAAACCTTCCAAAGTACATGAGTGCAACCGGTGGGGTTAAGTCTCAACATGGCTTGTTTTAGAAAGTAAGCACTGTCCAAGTAAGAAAGATGAAGCTAGCAATATTAATTCCCTGTTGTTTCATGCCATCTCTGCAGGTAGAAGCTACATTTATAGCTGTAACATTAAACACCCACAAATAGATCTCCCTATATTTATTTTATAAAGCCATTTTATGCTAGGACCATTAGAACATCCTATCTTATATTCTAATACTGAAATCAGCCAAATCTTTGGATAATTAAATCTGATGACTGGAGCTGTGAATGGGCAAGACAGATATTTCAACAAACCTGAAAAGGGCCCCAGGTTTGCAGAAAAAATTAAAATCTTTAAAAAAATACATTGTGGGATTTAAACAACCTGAAGGCACCCACCTCCTGCTTCCCCAAAGCATCTGTTCCTCTGAGCAATGAGCCAATCTTGGCTTTTCTCCACCTCACTGGAGCAGGGGGTGTTTCAGAAGTCCTCAAGAGGCTTCCCTTTTGGGGCTGCTGGGAGTGCCCATTCAGAAACAGCTACCCCCATCACAACAGGATGCTTTGCTGGGAACCTTCAAACATGTTGTAACTGCCCCTATGGCAGCCATTTTTGACAGTGCCCACTGTGTGTGTATTAAGTGCTGTCAAGTAGCTTGCGACTCATGGCGACCCTATGAATCAATGTCCTATCTTTAACAGCCTTGCTCAGGTCTTGCAAATTATGGGCCGTGGCTTCCTTTATAGAGTCAATTCATCTATTTTGGGTCTTCTTTTCCTGCTGCCTTCAACTTTTCCTAGCATGATTGACTTTGTCTTCTCATAATGTGACCAAAGTACGATAGCCTCAGTTTAGTCATTTAGCTTCTAGATTCAGTTCAGGCTTGATTTGATCTATAACCCACTGATTTGTTTTTTTGGGTTTTTTGGCAGTCCACTGTATCTGTAACGCTCTCCTCCAACTACACATTTAAAAGGAAGCTACTTTCTTCCTATTAGCTTTCATACCCATACATAGTAATAGGGAATACTATGGCATGAATTAACTTGATCTTGGTTGCCAGTGACACATCCTTACACTTAAGAATCTTTTCTAGCTCCTTCATTGGTACCCTTCGCAATCTCAATCTCCTTCTGATTTCTTGGCTGCAGTCTCCCTTTTGGTTGATGATGGAGCCAAGGAATAGAAAGTCTTCAACAATTTCAATATTCGGAAATTGTGGAACCATTGTGGAATAATGTGGAACCATTGTTCCACATTATTAACATACCACACCCTCATTAGCACATTATCTTGATACTTACAGGACAATGATTAGCACATTACCTTTAATACTTTGCAGGACAATGACTCAGCTCAAACCCAACCCCCTTCTGACTATATATTACTCTTCCTACACACTTGACACTGAGTGACACTGTCCTTCAGTGTTACTCCTCTGAAGATGCCGGCCACAGCTGCTGGCGAAACGTCAGGAAAGAAAATACCAAGACCACGGTTACACAGCCCGGATAACCCACAAGAACCAATGAACTCTGACCGTGAAAGCCTTAGACAATAATTTCAATATTGTCAACCTTAAAGTGCCCAATAGCCATTTTCAAAACTCCAGAAAGTGTCCACAAGTTCAACAGGGTTGAAGAGCCCTGCTTTACAGAATGGGAAGGCAAATGCTCAGTTGCTTTTTAACTGGACTGGCAGGGAAGGGTTTCTGTGCTATCATGGTCACATGAAATAAGCATCCTAAATGAGGTGTGAACTACCTCCTTTCTTTATAGTTTTGAAAGTATAGTTTCAGGATTCACTGAGTGCTCATTTGGTACGATGAGGGACCACAAGAGCTCCTGCAGGACTCTCCTGTGGCAGGGACAGAAACCCCACAACACTAGTGAATAAAAATACATGTGGCGCTTGATACGTTGTATACCCATGCACTATAGTCCAAATCCTATTGCACTGTAAATTAGATGTCCCATTCTGTTTGATTGTATTTGATTTACACAATGTAATCTGCCTTGACAAAGGTGAACGATAAATAACATATGAGGCAGGGAAGAAGCATCATCAATCGCCCAGACTACAGGATCTGCTACATGCCAGAAAAGTAGCAAGGGAAAGTCAAGATAAAGCCAATATATCCAATGCATGCCATGTGCTCCTGGTATGTAACATCCAAAGGGTGTGTGTGTGTGTACTGAGCAGTGAGTTTGAACCTTCAATCACTGAGTGATCATTTTCTCAGTATTTTACAGTGCAATCCTAAGCAAAAAATAAATAAAAATAGAATAACTGCACAGGATTACACTTACGTAGGATCACCTGCTTCTTATCTTGCTATGCACTTCTAACACGGATTTGGATTGTTAAAAAGCAATGAAATTCTAATGAATTATGTGGCTGCTAGGAAAGTGATGTAACCTTATACACCCCTTCCTCCCCTTGCGCATAAATTCCTTTCTCCGCTTCCTGCTTTGTGGTAGCCTTTGTTTGCCTGCTTCAGTCATGGCAAGCTATGGTTACCCTGAACGAGGAAGTGGAAGAGGGAATCCACAAGCATAAGCGTAGAAATAAGTGGGAGGAAGAAGGAAAAGAGCCTGCAGGACCCCTCAGCCAAACCAGGGTGGGACACCACAGTAGCATAACCGTCAGTGCCTTCACTTTTAGTTCAGGATCACAGGAGCGTGCCTATTATATTAGGTGCTTTGGAACACAGACAGGACAATGCTGTTGAAGTTGTCTTGTCTGTGGGCTTCCTAGAGGCACCTGGTTGGCCACTGTGTGAACAGACTGCTGGACTTGATGGACCTTGGTTTGATCCAGCATGGCCTTTCCTATGTTCTTATGTTAGTTTTCAGGTCTGGCCTTGCAGTACCTTAGCATACTCCTTAAAGATAAAGTCTTCATACTTCACAACAAAGATGTTGATCCTACATGATTATAAATAGGCCACCACTATCTTATGTACTATTTGAAGGGCATCTGGGTGCCTTGAAAATAGAATAATTATCAGGAAACCACAGCTAACCCATACTTCCAGAATGCATTTTTAGGCACATTGATAATTTTCAAATAGTTACTTAGGTTTTGTATCACATGTACAATGTTGTAAAAGGCAATGAAAACTGTGTTAAGAAGTCTTTCAAGCATCCTCAAAGACAAAAGATTACATTCTGTACTCTGGGTGCAGCAGATATCCTTTGTCTACAAAATGAGTGCCATTTTATTGGGTAGCAATTCTAAGGTTATTTGGGTGAAGAGAAGACACAGCTTGATATCCAGACATTGTGTGAGATTGGGGACAGAAAATCAGCATCATCTTTTTAGAACTAAAGATTAAAACCCTGACTCTCATGAGGAAGTAAAGGTTGTACTACTTCTACCGGGCTAACATAATGCTCTCCAACAAAAAACAATTCCTAAACAACAAAAACCAGCAAGGCAGAGAATGATTTTAATACAGCCTTTTTGCCTAATGTATGTTTGCTTTTTTGGGGGAAGAGGGTGCTGTGGAACATTCCTGCTAGCAATTTGAAGGGGGATAGCCTAGACATAGGCTGCTCTAATGAGACAAGGAATTGGCTAAATTGGTAATCATGGGACAGTCTTACCTAATTTTTGGATTACACAATCATTTCAGTAATGTATTCTTTTTTATTTTTCCTGGCAATTCCAAGTCACAAAGAGTTCATTAAAAACGTCTGAAATAGTCCACAATTACCTTAAAATATTAAGTAGGTAATGAATCAGAAAAGAGTATCTTCATCTTTTCCCCAAGACAACCAACTCTCTCATTTAAGGGATTCTTTAACCTAGTCTGTATAACATTAACCTAGCAGTAGCCAAATATACATACAACATACATAAGCACAGGGTTAGTGTCTGTAGAGGGGGAGCACAAGTTAGTGTGTTAGCCCCGCTCATGACCAAGCATGCTGACCTCCTACCTATGCCCATTTACTTCAAGGAATTAAAACAAATTAAAGAAATGGCATCAGGATTGCAAGCTGCAGTCTCAGTATTGTATACTCTGATGAAGACTGATACTTTGACATTTTAACTTTGCCATCATTTTTAAATCCTGAAGAAAAATTAGATATGGAGGGCAGAATGGGGGAAATTCTGATGGTATAGATTATCTAACATTTCATCTTGGAATCCCCTCCCTGCTGACCCTCAGAGAGTTATATCCCCTAACATGGTTAATACTTTTTACTTGGAGAACACAGCAAATAATGGCTCTAGACAAAAAGTACCATGTTTGAATGAATTATTAAGTAATTACACCTTTTGTCAATCAATGATTGATTATAGATGACTATAAGGAAGATAAGGATACACTTTGGAATTTTTGGATTAGTAATGAATACCAGGGGAATATACATAATGATTCTGTCAAAGTGACGGAAGAGGAGAACATTAAGCAGTAATTCTGAATTTTGTCATCCTCTTACTAAGCAATCTAAAAAGATCCCACAGTATTAACTATACATAACTGGATAGTGAAAGATTCTTCAGATTCTGTCATAGAGGAAAAGGTTCTGCTTTAAAATTTACATATTGTAAAAATATTTTCAATTGGGAGGAGGTAGATTAGTATTCATTTGTCTAAAGGCCAATGTCTATATTGTGGCTTCATTCCTCTGATGACGATCTGAAAAGCAGTTTCCTGTTCAGATGAATGTATCATGTCCACATGAGGTAACTGTGCTGTGGTAAAGCCAGCATGGTCTGTCACAGAGGAGGCCAACTCACTCATTTTGCTGCCAATATACATTGTCTCTGTGTCCACATTACTATGTGTAATACTAGCTGCAAGTGTAAATTGTGAAAACTTTTACTGCACACCATCTGCAAAGATGTGAAACAAGATGCCTACCTTTTATCCTCCTGCTTACCCACTTTTGTCCAATCCAACTAAGATCCACATACGGAATTAACTTTCTAGCTACACACCACTAGCAAGATCAGATACTAAATCCAGTGTGCTTCCAATGTAAGACAGAGACTCCATCTGATTTATCCCTTACAGTTTAAACAATCTTACATGGTGGGGAACTTGGGCTTTGTGACCACACAAATGAGGTTTTGCTGATTGCTCTCCTTCGGTCTCAGTTCTCATGCCAGTGAATGAGAGCTTGTGTCTGCACCCTGCTTCCTTCCGGCACCATGAGGATACTGTTTATGCCAGTTGGGGGGTGGGGGAGGATGACTTCTTTTTTTGTAAAAATAAATAAAATCCTGCATATCTTGGAGTACTTGCTATCTGTAAGGATCACCTCCAGCCATGTCCCTTCTCCACTTTGGCACACTAGAAGTTACTTAACTAATAGAGGACTGATGCCAAAATCATGTCACTGAAGGATCCCTAGAAGGTGTGCCTTTGATGTTGAGATGAAATCATCTTGTATATCTCGTTTAAGTCCAGTGTATAGTGTTGCCTCCAGAGGGCATGCCTCTGAAGTGGCCAAAGGTGAGATATAACTATTTTCCTAGTTAACAAGCTGAGATAAGGTAGATCCTATCTTATGCATGGTAATGGTGCCAATTTTAAATCCAGACCATAAATGCCTATACCCTAAAATCCTTAATGTAAATAAAACAAAAAAGCCATGTTGCCTTGCAGAGCACCCTGTGTTTCAGGAAATGGCTAGTGGGCTGCAATCCCATTTAATGCCAACATTAATATTTTTTTTAGAAACAAGATTCATTTACAGTTAGCATAATTTGTGGTTGTATTACTTATAGAATGGATCTTGAATCTGAACAGGACTGATGTGAGTGTCTCCTGGAGCAAAAGCTGTCTGTGGAGTGTCTACAGCCATATGAACAGCCACCTATGCACTTTCCTGCATCTATAATTACAAGTCTATAAATAGGGGGGAGCCTCTCCGAGACCTTATGAGCAGCTGTTAGGTGTTGCAGTCCACATGTCATCTCATTTCTATGGATCCCTGACCCTTTTACTGCAGCTAGCTCCAAGCTACAGATTATACAGGGATGGAGAGACAGAAATAATGAGCGTGTATGTGCCATTACACTAAATTCAAAAAGTTTGGGGAATTCTAGCATAAAATTCATAGCTATCGTTATTTATATGTCGCACCATCAATGTACACAGCGTTCTACAGAGTTTCTAGGAATGGGTAAGAATGTATTCAAAAAGCTACCTATCCTTAGAAAAGTAATCTCAAATAAAATTGAATTTTAAAATAGTAAATTTCTACTTTTAAAGTACCGTATATACTCGCGTATAAGCCGAGTTTTTCAGCCCAAAAAAAGGGCTGAAAAAGCCGAACTCGGCTTATACGCGGGTCAATACGGTAGGGGAGGGGGGAGGAGGGAGGAAGGAGGGAGGGAGGGGGGGAACTTACTGCCATCGCCGCCCACGCGCCCGGGCGCGTTCTTTTAGCCGGCAGGGACCTTCCTGGGCCAGCAGGAGGTCCCTGCCGGCCGCGCCACCGGCTCTCAGGCGGCCGGGCGCCTTCCTCCTGCCGGCAGGGCCCTGGAGGGGCCTCCTGCCCGCCCAGGAAGGCCGCACCGCCGCTGCCACCGCCGATTCGCCGCGTCTCCCGGTAAGTAGGGGGTTCAGGGGCTCTTCCCCCTCCCCCCCTTGGATGGGACTGGGGTCGGGGTGGGTTGGGGTGGGTCGGGGTGGGTCGGGAGGGCCCGGGAGGCCAGCGGGAGGGCGACCTGGGGCAGGGGCCCTGCGCTCTAAAATGGCGGCCGCCATTTTAGAGCGCAGCATTGCCGGTAAAGGGAATTTCTTATTGACCCTCGGCTTATACGCGGGTCAATAAGAAATTCCTCAAATTTGGCCTCAAATTTGGGGGGTCGGCTTATACTCGGGTCGGCTTATACCTGAGTATATACGGTATTTCAAAAACAGTGTCAGAAGCATAGTGGTTACCCATGTGTGCCGGTGAAATGCATTCCAGATATATATACAACTCTCAGATAACTCTTGGAAGTATCATTATTGCACACAAATTAAACTTTGCCTTGCAATCATTCTCTCCTACTCCACTCACACTGGGTACACCAGTCAATGTACAGGTGTAAGACACAGCAGCTAGGACTCCTAACACTTTTAACTGAATTTAAAGCAGCCACAAAAGGCCCAAGACTGAATAAGCATGCAGAAGGAACATATGAATGTGCCCCCTTGCTGTTGTCTACTCTGGTACAACTTGGTGGTGGTGGAAAATACCGTCAAGTCACAGCTGAGTTATGGTGAACCTGTGCTTTTCAAGGCAAGAGACGTTCAGAAGTGGTTCGCCACTGCCTGTTCCCTGATTTCCTTGGTAGTCTCGCATCCAAATACTAACTAGGGCCAACCCTGCTTAGCTTCTCAACACCACAATCTCAATTTAATTTGGACTCTGCCCCCACTTCAAACAAAATTAAAGCTATCAGGAGATCTGACAATGGATTTTCGCAGATATCGTGTTGGATTCAGACTAAGGCCTTTTATGCATGGCCTTCAGAAATCACGTCACTCTCCCCTCACATTTTCCCCATATTTTGAGGATGCTGTTTAAAGTCTGCCTTGACCCCAAATCAAAAGCCAGTCCTGTGCATACTTGTCACTTTGGGTTTTTCTCCCCACGCCCATTCACGCTTCTCCCTCCCACTTCTCCGTCCCCCTCATCCAACCCCTCCCCTCGAAGCCATTTGGACGTATACTAGGGGGAGAGTGCTAGAATACTATGAGGTCAGTTTCAGATTGAACAGTTGAGAAAATTCTGAAATAATCACAGAAGACCTACGTGACTGCTTATTTAGTCAGTTTCAGTTCTTGGCGGGATGACCATGTGAGTGTTTTTATGTTCTTATGATCCCGGCACTGAGTTACACAGAAACAAATTGGTGGTGTGGGGGGCGTGTCCAGACCCTTATCTGCTTTGGTTGTACAATGGCCACTCAGTTCATATCAAATGAAAGAATCCTGCTGTGGGGCTGGCAACATATTTCAAAAAAATATACTACGGCCAATTACAAAGCAGCATTTTTAGGGGGAGGGACTCACATGTGGTTCAGAAGCTTTGCTGGGGATGCATAAGTGATCACATGGTACTCCTGGAATTTCTTCGGGGGAGAAAGCCCCTGTGCATAGTTTTGAGATTTCAACTGCTAATACTGTGCAGTTAGAGAGCAGCAGATCCAGCAGAAACAGAAAATGCATAAAAGGCCTACGTTTTTCAGCAGCAAAATGGAACTTTCCTGCCTCTCCCCTTCCACTGCAACCCACTCTATGAAATACTGCTTCTGGGGAATAGGGGATCCCGAGGAACACCATGGAAAAGGTTTGCAGCAGGGAGAGGAAATCTGTGGTGGAAACTGCCAACTTAGTCTGGATCCAACCCATACTATGTTTAGGAAAATATTTACATCTTCAGCTGAATTACATGCCTGAAGGAAGCCAGAACATCAGCAATTAAAGAGAAAACTTTCATCTCCTTCCCTTGCACAACCCCCTTGTGTAGCACTGTGGCTGGCTTGCGTTAACACAGCAGGCCTTCTGCCCATAACATCCCGCTGTCCATTATATTAAAGTTACTAGGAGAAAAGCATATCGTAATTTGTAAGTAGCAATGTGCTTTTTCCATTGGGGGGTGGGTTGAAAGCTAGTGTATAATAACTTTACCAATAACAAAGTGTGAAGAATATCCAAGAGTTTAAAAGCAACTGGGGTTTTCCTCACAGCTAAGCTCTGAAAACTTTATTTCATGTTTCAATATGAACTGTTTATCCTTACTGCTACCAGTCACTATATTCCAGCAGTATTCCTTCTTTACTTTATTTATAGTCTGCCTTTCCCAAGGTAGATTCAGGGTAGATTACAAAATTTAAAACAAGGCAAATGGGATGGTGTATTCAGTAAATGTAACATCACCACCAGTTTCTCAACAATCATTCTTACTAGAATTTGTACAAGCAGTAATCTATATGGCTCATTTCTAGTTAGTAAATGAAAGAGAAGTTGGTTGAAACTGGGTGAAGTTGTTTAAAGGAAGTATCAGCTGCTAAAGGAAGTATATGCTGCTAACATCATGTGATTTAGTATGAATTTTTATTGGAGATTGCTCATGTACATTATATACTATTTTGATTAAAACACCTAAAATGAAAGCAAAGTAATGCAATAAAACAAAATAATGCTACTCACAGCCATTTTCTGATAAGTATACAATTATAAGCCAGACAATATGTATATTATATTGGCAGTATGTACACTATTACCTCCTCTTAGAAGTAAATGATTCTCAAATTGTGTTCAATTTGAAACCCTAGCATTCCTGAAATGAGCAACAAGCTTCCCTGAACAACTGCTTACCTATCACTAAGCATCTTCCTCTATAGGGCATAGCTGGTAGTTGTGGATTCCAGGATGCCCTCCAAAGTGATGTGGGTGAACACAGTGAAATCCAACAGAACTGACTTTAGAAAATGAGCTAAAGCGCTTCTAAGAAATCGCTATAACATGATGGGGCTCCTTAATAGACAAGCTGATAGGGAGAGTGTCCCCTGAGGATAGAAAACCGGAAAACAGACACTGTTCTAACACATGTTCCAACTGAGAAATCCTTTGCAGGTTCAGCAGCTCTTGTTCACTCATGAAGCTCTTCCACCTGTAAAGGTTTGTTTAGGAGTTAAAGTGAGGGGGCAAGTCCTATAAAGGATGTGTCAGTGAAACTGTCCCTCCATTGAACAGAATGGAAAAGCCTGCAGATGTTGTGTGTGTAAAGTGCTGTCAAGTCACAGCTAATTGACGGCAACTCCAGCAAGGGGCTTTCAAGGCAAGTGAGTAGCAGAGGTGGTTTGCCATTGAGTCTTCCTTGGCGGGTCTCCCTTCCAACTACTGACCCTGCTCAGCTTCCAAGATCCGATGAGATTGAGCTATACCATGCTGCCTTCCCTTCCCTGCAGGTGTTAGAGCTACAGTTACATTTACTATTGCCTTAGAGGTAACCAGTGAGGAAAAAATGAATAACACTACTATTCCCTCTTTTGGCTGCATCCTTCTAGAATTGGAGTTCATGTTTCTTCAAACATAGAGCTCCACTGCCCAGTCTATACAAACAGGCCTATCTCATTTATTTCTACATCAAGGAATACTGATTTGCAGTTTGTTGTATTTGTAGAATATTGCCCAAGCACATAGAGCTGTGGTCCTGGAATACTAGCGTGCATATAGCAAGTTCTGGATTGATATAACTTTTGTTCTACCCCCACCCTCTGCCAGCATCCTGGCAAAAGGAAGTTGTAGCATAGTTGTGTGTGTGATAAATCTTAACAGAAGCTACAGTTTCTTTCCCAAATGGTCTAAATAATTACAAAAATAATTACAAAATTAATAGAAAATGTACAGTTTTTTTTCCTTTTTAAAAATAGCTTATTAATGCCCATGACAGTACTGGTAATCTAATTTTATTTTCTTTGAAGTTTTCCAATTCTCGTCGTTGCCAGGAAAAAAAGCCTGACAGTGGGGAGGGGGGGGGGCTGGTGTATTCCTCCCCCTGTAGATTTTGGTGTCCTTTTGCTCTGAAATCTCATGATTCAAAAATCCATATCAACATAGCTTCTCTCATTAGTGTATGTATTAGGGATTGGTAACTGCAAGGCATAAAGTCACTTTATCTGCAAAAAGATTAATCAACTACAAATAGGACTCATCACGTCACGCAACATGGCTGAATTACTTCCTGAAAAAGGAATATGACCAGTGATGTGGATCACATCAAGAAACCGCAGCTAAATTTTGAAGGGCAGTTTATGGCAGAGTTCTACAATCCAAGCTGCTAGCAGATTAGCCTGGTATGATTTCAACCTAATTTTAATGAACCATCAAAATATTAATGAGCTGCCACTTCACTTCTGAGAAACTATCCAATATTGGATCAGAAGAAACAGAAATAGCCGTTAAGGGTCAGCTTGGCCACACAGACCCCATGAATATCTTATCATCCAGTGGGAACTATCACATTAACTATAGTTTACTACTCATTTTATGTTTTCTGGAAAACTAGCATTAACAGGCTTTTAACCCACAACGTATTCAGGCAAAGGACAATGACTTGGAAATTTCCAAATGAACACTATCAAGTTTTGTTGCTGAAAGCCCCTTTCTTTGGAATTAGAAAACGAATAATAATGATGAGTTGTGTCTTAGTTCCACTTACCTACATCTGGTAAAAGCAGCACAGATGACAACCACTGCACAAGCAAAGACCTATTTACCCTGTCCTTCCTGTCCTGCCACCGTCTGGCTACAAGACTGTAGGAGCATCACAGCCTAAGGATCCTGTAGAAGTAACATCTAGCCAGTGCCCGTAAATCCTACTCAAGTTCCCTACTCACCACAAAATACTTATGTTTACTGGCCCTCAACTGCACTTATTGCGTATGTGCTATTGACACATCACTGTTTGCTGACAGACATGCATACTCCTGAGTAAGTATGGTTTGTGTGAAAGTTGCACTCACGTAGAGAAAAGGTTTAGCTCTGTCTTCCTTTAGTACAAGGCTCAAATAATAGGCTAGAAGTGAACACGTATTCCTTCCAAGCATGTTTACATTTAGCTGCACAATTTCATTCCTATTCATGACCTCATTATACACTGATCTGAGTAGAATTCCCCTTTCCCAGCCAAGGTTCCTGCTGGTGATGCCACATGACCCCAGAGCATTCCCACTCTGCATATGGAATTGAAAATCTAATTAACGAATGTGACCATAGAACCAGTCTGGGTGTGTGTGTGTGCATCAGTGCATCAGCCACATTCATGCAGCTTTGCAACGCCACTGTCATCCCTGGTTCTGTCACAGATCCGAATCTTTATTTGTAGACAGGGTGGGTGGAGAATCCCCACCCTTTTACCTTCCTGCGACTGCAACAACAAGAGATGGAAAGATCATCAAGGGATAACTAGGTGCAGGTTCACGCTTGCCTGTTGATTCCTGGGTGAGTGGCAGGGCAATCCGAAACAGAGTGACAGCCATTGTAAACTCGTTTGCTTCAACCCGCTTACATGGGAGCCACTCTGTTTTGGCGTCTCAAAGCGCCACCCTTAACCCAGCACAAGGCGGGGGACCTGCTAGAGATCCCCATGTTCAGCCTCGAGCTGGAGTCCACGCATGAGCGAACCGACCCGCTGCAAGGAAAATTAGAACTGCCTACGTGTACTTCTGGGTGCGATTATTCCGGACTCACCCCCCCCCCAGAACAAAACCGTCGTGACATCACAGCCCCCCCCCGCTCACCCGAAGAGTGCAACCGCGACCTCTCCCCCCCACCTCAATTCCGGGCGGGCCCTCGGGCTGGCCCCTCATCCCGAGCCCGGGGCGGTTGGGCTCCCCTCCCGCCCGGCCGCCGCTCGTCTCCCCCTCAGGCTCCCGCCCCCCGGCTAGCTCCGCCACACTCACCGCCACGGCCGGAGGGAAGCCGAGCCGGCGCGTGTGCCGACGGAGACCTTGGCCCTGCCGGAGCGCAGCCTCCACGTCAGGCGGGCCAGCGCCGCCGAGCCAATGGCGGGGCCCCGACGGCCGATGCGCCCCCCCCTCTCCCGTCCCTCCCCCCTCCGCCCCCTCCCAGCCTGCGCACCTCGCAAACGCTGCCGCCGAGCAGCCTCATTCCGTATGCCCCAGCCGCGCCTCCTCATTGGACCGCGCCGAGTGGCGCGCGAGGGGCCGGCTCGGCTACGTTCTAAACGGCTGTGGCTGCGCGAGGGTGGGGGGAGAGAGAGAGAACGTGTGCGCGCGCGAGCGAGCTGTACAAGGGTTACTAGCGGTCAGGCGCCGGTCCGGGTCACGGGCGAGGGAAGAGGCTGTTTGCGGATCTCGCAAGAGACCCGGCACAAGCGCTGCAGGGAGAACCTGAAATGGAAGAAGCTCCGGGTGCTGATGGATAGGTAGAGCTCTTCCGGCTCAAATAAACCTAGCGCCCCCTCATTCACCGCCGTTTGACTGACGGCTGCATTGGAATTATTACGGGGCTTAATTGTTTTGGAAGTACATTAAACGGCTGGTATGCGACTCATTATGCAAATCAATAAGGCTGGCTGCTCACCCGCCGCCGTTTAACTCCCAAAATGTTCCCAGGTTATTATTTATTACATAACAACATAATCCCCAAATGCATTCTAAATCCATCTGCATCCTGCTGGGAAGAAAAAAAACTTGAATGGAGCACATGAAACAACACGTTGACGTTTTAGCTCATTTAGAAAACACCGTTTTCAATTAAGGGGATTTCCCTCCCATCCTCTGCTCGATCACTTATTATCATTCATGTTGCTGTAGGAAGAGCAATTTACAGCGCAATCATAAACAGTTATACCCTTCTAAACCCATGGATGTGTAACTCTTCTGGATTTCACCAACAAAACACATTCCTAAATGCATTTATGCAAAAATAAAGCCCGCTGTCTTAAAATGGAATCAGCTTCTAACAACAAACTGGAAGCCCAACAGTGTTTCACCTGGAAGTTTGTCCCATTGCTTTCAGTGGGATTTGCGTTGTTCAAGAGGTGTGTGCATTTCACATAGCCAGGCTTTACAAACCGCAGGGCAACTATGATGGTCCCATGTAAGTTGCAAACATCTGACAATGCTGAAAAATAGCATACAAGTTCTCTAGATGAATAAATAATAACAATAGATCTTCACAGTGCTCTGCGAGATGGTCTCAGCAGATGGGGATTGGCTGCATCAGTCTCATTGTCCCAGTCTGTTATGAAACCCTGTGCAAATGGCCATGGAATATGCTGCCTCCTTTGCAAATATGTTTTCTACCCTTTCTGTTTTGCACTAAAGCAATATAGGAAGCTGCTATCTGTGGGTATGAATTTATACTCACAGCTCTTCTGCCTGAAGCAACTCCAAATGGCAGGTTCTCTGCTGCAGGTCTTGCAACAAGCAGGTGAACATCCTGTATGAATTTATACTCACTGCTCTGTTGCCTAGAGCAACTCCACGTGGCAGGTTATTTGCCGGAGGTCTTGCAACAAGCAGGTGAATTACAGGTGAACATCCTTAAACGTGCCTGGAAGCCCAATTAGACTGCATCCGTTCCAAGCACGTATAAGTGAGTGAGCACCTATCATTTGTATTTTATACGCTTCTGCTGAAAGCACAAGTGTATCAGCAGCAAACACAATCATTGGGTGAAGTGTGAGCCAGTCTCAATAGTAGTTGGTGCAGAGTTTCAGGAATTTGTAGAGGAGTTCTACAACTGATTTCATTTTAAGCTCTTCACTCTTCTGAGCCTTGCCTCCCTTTCAGTCTGTGGCTGTTATACACGAAGGTAAGTATGTGTGCTAGCACAAGATCTTAGTGCTTAGGTAGAATTGTGAACCCTGGGGTTGGATTCTGGAGTTCTTCTAGAATTACAACTGATCCCCAGACTACAGAGATCAGTTCCCCTGGAGGGAAAGGTAGCTTTAGAGCATAGGTCTGCAATGTTTTTGAGCACCTATGGAATTCTGACACAGTGTAGTGAGCACAAGTACAAAATGTCTGCCACAAAATGGTGGCACCAGCCTCATAATGGCTGCCACAGCTTACATTTATTTATTTTAAACATTTGTTAGCTGCCTTTATCCCTTATGGAACTCAAGGAGGTTTGAGGGAGAGGGGGGGAGAGATATAAGCCAAGCAGGGACCATTAAACCTCCAGCAGTTTGTCCTTTTTGGTTTCAGTCAACACTGCCAACTTAGAAGGCTTTAATTGGGGAGTGGACATGTTCATGGCGGATAGAGCTATCCATGGCTACTAGTCATGGTGCATACCTACTCTCTCCAGTATCAGAGGAACATGCCTATTATATTAAGTGCTGTGGAACACAGGCAGGATGCTGCTTTAGTTGTCTTATTTCTGGGCTTCCTAGAGGGACCTGGTTGGCCACTGTGTGAACAGACTGCTGGACATGATGGGCTTTGGTCTGATCCAGCATGGCTTTTCTTATGTTCCTATGTTCTTAACACATGGTGCCTTAAATTCAGACATGGTTGTTAGAGTGAGTTATGAATTACAAACTATTGTGGAGAAAGAAAATGATTGCAATGGAATAGCAGTGAAGAACTTCCAGAGACAGTCATAAGACTTCTCAGAAACTGCAGCAGAAATTTGTGAACTGAAGTCAAACAGTTACATATTCCATGGAACTAGGGAACATCAGCGATTCAGCATTAAGATTTCAAGGACACTTGGAGTTTCCGCTAGCTTCTTACTCTGGTTGTTTCTTATTGATAAAATTTAGGCTGAGAGAAACAAGGCATCATGGTAGCCTGAACAGTTTGTTCTCAGAAACATCCCTTTTAACAAGGGGATCTGTCTTGCGGAGGTATCCTGTGCTTAGGAGAAAAACAGCAGACCATTTATTCTGAATAATAGTTAAATAACTGTATATGCATTAATAAGGATACAAATCTGTTCTACAAATAAGTGTTCCAAAATTTTAAAATAGGCACGTATAACATCAGAGGTATGTACAACAAGTGGACTCATTTGGACTATAAATTCATTTTTTAATCAGAAGGAAAAACATTCCCCATTTGTTTCTATTTTTCTACCAGTTCTATCCCAAACTCCTTCATGAATACCAAGAAGTTGATAGATTCAGAAAAGTATGTACGGTTCTGTGCGGCTGAGAGAATAAAATAAAAACATTATAGAGTGTTTTCAGTCCTGGGAGCACATTGAACAGCAAGGAAGATGAAGTTGCTTTATACTGAGTCAGTCTGTTGGTCGCTATTGTCTACCTCTCTAGGGTCTTGGGCAGAGCAAGGCCCAACATCTGCTCTGGAAATCCTTTGAACTTGCCAGAGACTGAACTTAAGATCTTCTGTATGCAAAGCAGATGCTGTCCCTGTGTGTCCATCCCCTAATACACAAGGGCACCATTTCAGACTTTTGGAAGGGAGGATGTGTCTGTTTATCATAAATGTTGAAGACCCATTCTTGAATATATTCAAGGAGGGAGAGGTTTGGAGTTTGCTATTTTAATTTTGGCTTTAACCTAAAAATATTTTAACTGCTATTGTAAATTGCCTTGAACCACGAGGAAAGGCAGGATATAAATGTCTTAATAAATACATAAAATAAAATAAATAAGATGATATTGCAACAAAAAAAAGCAGTTGAAGAACATTAATTTTTGGTGCTTTTTTGGCAGCTCAATTCTTGATATCAATACAAGTCAAACACTCCTTTGAGAGGAAGGAATAAAGGGATTTGCCCTTTTACCTGCATAGATCTAGTAGTACAGAGGTCCATTATATTGTTGCTAGCAATAGTTATCTGAAGAAGTGAGCTGTGATTCACAAAACCTCATACTCTGCCAGAAACCTTGTTAGTCTTTAAGGTGCTGCTGGACTCTTGCTCTTTTCTAATAATTACACAACCATAACACCAATAGCCAGAGTTAAATGTGCTCTTGGAGAATGATAACATGGTTTGAGCCATGGGTAGACATGTGACAGTCCCCCACCCCACCCCCATTTCTTTGCAAATGGGATTCTTGACAAAGCTGAGCTACTTCAGTTTTTCCTTCTTCCAAGCAGGGCTGGAGCTAAAATGACTCTTTTGACACAATGTTTCTCCATTTGGGGGAAAGGTGGGGGGAGGAAGAGTCGAGCAATGCAGGGGAAAAGCCAGCCAAAAGGGTTGTTAATGTGTAATGTGTAATAGATAGGGGAAAGATTAGCAGACAGGATAAAGTCTACAGAGAGCATAAAATGAACAGATATGGATAAGTCAATAGGTTAAGCAACTCCTTGTCAGGCTGTTCTGAGCTTGAGCTATCTATTGCCCTTTTGTCAATGTCTTCTTTGTATGGCACTGTTTTGTTAGCGGTAATGATAAAGAACAAATCCTGAAGTGACTGGAGAAGAGTTCGCTGACAATCACCTGACCAAGCTGGGACAGGCGGCAATGGGAGGTTGAGGGGGGACATGATTGCTCTCTTTAAGTATTTGAAGGGCTGTCACTTAGAGGAGGGCAGGGAGCTGTTCCTGTTGGCAGCAGAGGATAGGACTTGCAATAATGGGTTTAAATTGCAGGTGGAAAAATACCAGCTGGATATTAGGGAAAAAACTTTTTACAGGGGGATCAGCTACCTAGGGAAGTGGTGAGCTCCCCCTCGCTGGCAGTCTTTAAGCAGAGGCTGGTCAAGCACTTGTCAAGGATGCTCTACGCTGAGCCTGCATTAAGCAGGGGGTTGGACTAGATGGCATGTATGGAGATACACCAAGGTGCCTTACAGGGCCATCCTAAGCAGGTCTACTCAGAAACCCAAGCATCCATTCAGTGGGGCTTACTTCCAGGAAAGCATTCTTAGGATTGCACTGTTAATTGCTTTTGGAAATGTTGGGATTAATGGATCACAGTTTTCAAAAGTAAATATGCTGCAGAAAAGGGAAGAAGCAGGACAATGCTAGCCATGGGCAGGACGTGTCTGTGGATAGATGGATAGACAGAGAGACATGCACATGTGATCACATTCATAAATATTAAAAAGGAATTGCAATGGTATGTGATTCTTTTCAAAAACAAAGTTTAAAAAATAAAAAGTGCTTCTTTGTCACACTAAAATCAGGGGCTTACTGTGTGGGCTATTTTTTGTGTGATCGCTTCTTCCATTGTACTCCCCAGAGAGCCTTGCACTCTGCCTCAGACCATCTCATGGGGTGATCCCTGGCCCAAAGATCATCCGTCTGTCCTCGATCAAGACCCCAACTTTTTCACCTGTGGCCCCTGCTTGGGTGAATTCTCTGTCCAAAGATAGGTATTAGTCAGCCTCACCAGTTGTACTCTGTTTCTTTACTCTTTCTTACAATGACTCACCTATAATACTATGTGTCTGATTTGATGTAACTGAAATTGACTGGTTCAGAAAAAGACAGATGTTAAATCATCCTGTTTGTGTTAACTAGGAATCTTTTATCTACTGGGATATGAATATGAAACACAATGGTGGGCAGATACCGTGACTGAGGTATCAGCGTGAACATAAATAATGCGACTCCTATCCATGGGTTGGATTCAGACTAAATTTTCCAGTGGAAGGGAATTTCTGATTTCCACAAAATGCTATTCCTGGGGGATAGTGGGCACCAACGAATGACACATGGGAGGGTCTGCAGTGGGAAGGGGGAATTGGGGGAAATTGACAGTTTAGTGTGAGTACAACCCCATGGGTTAGATCCAGCAGTAAATTCCACTGATGAAAGGAGGGAGGTTTTTTTCACCCCTCCTTCACTTGCAGACCCCCAGTTCATTCATCATGCAGTTACTTTATTTTTATTTATTTTATTAAAGTGTTTATAGCCTGCTTTTCCTCTGGTTCAAGGCAGCTTACAATACATAATTAAGGTATCATATTACAACAAAATGGCAAACATGTAGTCCTCTGTCCCCCAGGGGCAGCATTTTGGTGAGAATATTAGGCTGCAGCAAGGCAGAGAAAGTCAACCATGGATCCAACCCCATGTATGGTAAGTCACACAAGATTTGGGTCTGAGTGAGCAGAGTATGTTGGGTTAAATGGATCACCACCAAAAAGGGAGGGAAATCCCCAACCAAAAAGGATAAGGTAAACCAAAAAATGTTGAGAACACAAAAAAACTGGAAAAAATAGTATTTGATCATAGAATCATGGAGTTGGAAGGGACCACCAAGGTCATCAAGTCCAACCCCCTGCACAAAGCAGGAAATTCACAACTACCTACCCCCAACATCCCTAGTGACCAGAAGATGGCCAAGATGCCCTCCCTCTCATCATCTGCCTAAGGTCACAGAATCAGCATTGCTGATAGATGGCCATTTAGCCTCTTCTTAAAAACCTCAATGGAAGGAGAGCTTACCACCTCCAGAGGAAGCCTGTTCCACTGAGGAACCGCTCTAACTGTTAGAGAATACTTCCTAATGTCTAGACGGAAACTCTTTTGATTTAATTTCAGCCCATTGATTCTGGTCCAACCTTCTTGGGCAACAGAAAACAACTCGGCACCATCCTCTATATGACAGATTCTACCAAGATATGACAGGTTCTACCAAGATAATATTAGATCAGTGATGGTGAAAAGGTAGGGTTGCCATTGCCAACCTCCATGTACTAGCAGGAGATCTCCTGCTATTACAACTGATCTCCAGAAGATAGAGATCAGTTCACCTGGAGAAAATGGCTGCTTTGGCCACGGGACTCTATGGCATTGAAGTCCCTCCCCTCCCCAAACCCCACCCTCCTCAGGCTCAGCCCCAAAAACCTCCCGCCGGTGGTAAAGAGGGAACCTGGCAACCCTAAAGGATATAAATGTAAATATGAAAGAAATGCTCCACATTTAAGATTCTACTTCAAATGCTTTCCCCCCTCTGTTCTGTGGAAGCTGATAAAGGTGTGTCAGTGATATGTGTGACTGGCAACACAAAGGTGAAGGGAATGGAAGTTCATTTTGCAGCCATAGCCTTGAACCAAGCCACCTGTCATTCCCGCAATTCTCTGTGCCCAGATCTGGACATTGATCCCAAAGCTGCTATGATAAACCGAGCCAGCATGAGAGAACTACAGCTGCACATAAACTTTGCTCCATGAGAAATCTCTGTCCAAACTTTGTATCCTGGGAACATATTCTAAACAAGTCAGCCAGCCTGAGCTTCCCTCCCCTCTGCCCCCTGCACTTTAAAACGGGAGCGTACAGGTCGAAGTACAAATGATGCTTCTCTTGCGGGAATGTTTTGCCCATGTTTTTAACCCAAAGCAGTTGTGGGTAGCTGCAATCACAATCAGAGGTTTGTTCAGGGGGAGGAGGTGATGATCTTTTCCCTGGTGGATGGTTTTTCTTATCAAAACTGCTCCATCTTGAGTTGCTTTCTGCCCTGCCAAGCAAAAAAAGTATACATTCTCTAGAAGTTCCTCCACAGGGCAAAAACAGCTTGGAGGGGTAATTTTTATATGAAAAATTGTCCTCCCCAAAAAAATGCAATCATTCTTCCACTCAAGATTGCAAAGCACCACAACTGCTTCTGGTAAAGAACAAACAAATGTCAGAGAAAACAGTCATATGACTGAGCATCATGTGTGGTTTGATCCTTATTTGTTTTTTAAAAAAACACATGTAATTCATCCTTTTAGAAAGGGCAATTGAGAAGCTTTAGTATACAGTCCTACATTCTTGCAAGCTGTACTGCTGAATAATTTAGAATACTCTTATAATGCCACACAGTTATCATTATTGCTGCCACAGGATATTGGCACATAGTTAAAACCAACTTTAGGTTGGCTTCATAGAAAATGCCAAGGGGTAGATTTCAATAAATTCTTCCAGCAACTATAGAAAGACTGTGGAGAGAGTGGTCATAAGAACATAAGAAAGGCCATGCTGGATCAGACCAAGGTCCATCAAGTCCAGAAGTCTGTTCACACAGTGGCCAACCAGGTGCCTCTAGGAAGCCCACAAACAAGATGACTGCAGCAAGCATTGTCCTGCCTGTGTTCGAAAGCACCTAATATAAGGGGCATGCTCATCTGATCCTGGAGAGAATAGGTAAGCATCTTGACTAGTATCCATTTTGACTAGTAGCCATGAATACCCCTCTCCTCCATGAACATGTCCACTCCCCTCTTAAAGCCTTCCAAGTTAGCAACCATCACATCATAGGGCAGGGAGTTCCACAATTTAACTGTGTGTTGTGTGAAGAAATACTTCCTTTTATCTGTTTCATCATTGCATGTTCTCCTCCATGCTCCTCCTCTGAGTGAAGTAATGATCACTGCCTCAAGAAACATAATCTTTGCTTCTATTATCCCCAACCCCACAATGTCCTGCTGTTAGCAGTCTATATATGTCCCTTTCCTGACCTCCTTTTGGTGGTAGCTGAAGATGTTTTGTCAAACATTTGGAGGCTTTCAGTTGCTGTTAGCCATTATGGCTAAATTATGTAGTCAGAGACATTTTTGCCAGTGAATACCAGTTGCTTTGGGCCTACAGGTAGAAAGGTTATTGCCTTTTGCCCTGCAAGCAATGTCCCTAGGAGAAATCGTCTGGCCACTGTAAGGAAAGAGCACGTTGGAGTTGATGAACCACTGGACTGATCCAGCAGGGTTCTTTTGATGATAGGCTTTAACAAGATAGCATTAGATGGTGAGTAACCCTGAAAATGATCAGCCTAGTTTTTCACCTACATCTATCCTCCATCCCATAGCTACTTTAAATCTTTGCTCTGTAACTATTTAGTACTAAAACACGATATTTACTAGGTGGAAGAGCAAGCTGGATGGAGAAGAGCAGACATAGGTACTATAGCGAGCACATGTTTGTGGGACCTCTCCTGTACTGCAGACATTACTCCTCCACAGGGGAGATTATTTGATTGATTTGCTTCATTTATAGCCTGCCTTTCTTCTCAGCGGAAACCCAAAATGGTTTAGATTGTTCTGCTGTCCTCCATTTTATCCTCATAACAACCCTGTGCAGTAGGTTAGGCTGAGAATGCATGATTGGCCCAAGGTCACCCAATTTCTTTAAATTGCTGGTTTTCCATAGGTTAATAAATCTTTTTTAAATGGTTAAAAAAAAAAGCATGCCAATAAGAAAATGAAGGTTATATGTTAATATGGCTTATCCTGGTGCAAAATTTGGCAACTGTGTATAGCAAGGACTGGAACTATAATTAGATTCTATTAGAAGAAAAATAAATATGCACACAATGCTCCCTAATGCGGCAAAAAGCCAACTGTGTATTACTGTATGACATTTCTACAATAAGTACTGAATGTGCCACAGCAATTGTACTACCACAAAAATAATACTGATGGTCCTACAGATATAATCCTCTAAATAATCTAACTGAAAAAAGGACTAAGGCTGGTATTATGTTGACTATGTTTAATGCTTAGACAGATTGGCAGAAGCTAGCTAAAATAACCCGTGTTAGGTAGAGCAACCAAGAAGAATGAGTAGGAGTGTATAGCTAGCTTCCATGGAGATTTTTAAGAAGAGGTTAGATGGCCATCTGTCAGCAATGCTGATTCTGTGACCTTAGGCAGATGATGAGAGGGAGGGCATCTTTGCCATCTTCTGGTCACTAGGGGTGTGGGTGGGGGAGGTAGTTGTGAATTTCCTGCATTGTGCAGGGGGTTGGACTTGATGACCCTGGTGGTCCCTTCCAACTCTATGATTCTATGATAGTATTCAGTATGTATGAGGAACTTACGGATGGGGATCGTGGGGCTAGTAGGGATGGCACTGAGCTGTTGTTACAGCTACAATGCTGTGTGGTGATTAGAGTGTTCTATTGGGATCTGGGATCCAATCCTTACTCTGACAAGAAGCTCACTGAGTAGGTTTGCCTGCCTCCAGGTGGGGCCTGGGGATCTCCCAGAATTACAGTTCTTCTCCAGAATACAGAGATGAGTTCCCCTGCAGAAAATGGTTTGGAGGGTGGACTCTATGGCACTGAACACATGAAGCTGCCCTATACTGAATCAGACCCTTGGTCCATCAAAGTCAGTATTGTCTACTCAGACTGGCAGCGGCTCTCCAGGGTCTCAGGCTGAGGTCTTTCACATCACCTACTTGCCTAGTCTCTTTAAGTGGAGATGCTGGGGATTGAACCTAGGACCTTCTGCATGCCAAGCAAATGCTCTACCACTGACCCACAGCCCCTCCACTGAGGTACCTGCCCTCCCCAGGCTACACTCCCAAATCTCCAGGAGTTTCCCAACCTGGATCTGGCAACCCTACCCCCCCTCCCGTGGCCGGGGGGAGGACTTGGCAACCCTTTCACTGGGCAACCTTGGGGCAGTCACTCTCTCTCACTCTAACCTACCCACAGGGGTCTTGTGAAGATAAAATGGGGAAGGAAGAACACGTGTGAATACATGATGCTGCCTTATTTTGACTCAAACATTTGACCTCTCAAAGTCAGCAATGTCTGCTTTGATGGGCAGAAGTTCTCCGGGGTCTCAGGTAGAGGTCTTTCGTGTCGCCTACTACACTATCCTTTTAACCAGAGATGTCAGCGCCTGAATCTGGGACCTTCTGAATGCAAACCAGATACCCTACCACTGAGCCATGGCCCCACCCTGAACCACAGCCCCACCACAACAATGTACGTTATCCTGAACGTCTTGGAAGGAAGGGTTACAAAAAGGTACTTGACAGGTACATCATCATCATAACAATTAAATGCTTATTTAGCATCAGTGGGATGTGAAACACTGTCCAAAACAGAAGCTGTTCTTGCTCTGAGTACAGGCAATCAAGTGTGGAAGAAGAAAATGTCGGGGTTGTCCATGGGTAGTGGTAGTAGGGTAGAGTGTTAAATGGGAATCAGATGGAGGCAAGACTAGAGTGGCTCAAGTGGTTTTGAAAAGAGATGTGGAGTTGGACTACTTCACACATCTGATGAGTGGACTCCGTCCTGCGAGAGTCTGTGCAGCAAGAAACATGTTGGCCTTTAAGGTGCTGTAAGACCCTTGAATGTTTTAAGAAAAAGACAAGCACGTTCCAACAACAAACCAAATCTCTTTCCCCCCCAGAATATCCTCTTTGATCCCTTTCCTTTCCTCGTGTTTACAAATACTTTTGGTTTCTTATACTTCCAGGTCTGCCTCATAAAGCATAGCAGTAATTTTCTAGCTGAATGCTTGGCACAAACCCTGGACAAATTCCTTAAAATACAATAAGTCCTGTTTTACAGGTTAACATTCACTCTGAAAGAAAAAACACATTATTAACAGGAATAATCTGACTGTGTTTCTCTGTCTAAACTCTTAGGCTTATGCAGCAAGCAGCTGATGTTGGACCGGGCCACATCATGGAAACTTCTCAGTAGTTTTCTTGACCTGTACAGGGATGGGGAAGACTCAGAGCTGTAACATTTGCAAATATGGTTAATATTTGGCAGTTGGTGGGACATCAATTATTTTAGAATGAAGAACAATACTTTATCATTTCAGGGCACACTTTCTTCGCAAGTCTGTTAGCAAACCAGGCTGCTGATGTGCAGCTCAAGAAACAACAAACACAAAACAGGGAAAGGAGGGTATGTTTCACAGGACCGGCATCTGATGATGAAGTGTGAATACATTCCAGTAGTCAAGTCTGTACAAGTTCATTACATACAGCTATGAGTTACATTAAAATTCTTTCATACATACTAGTTTGGATCCAGCAGGTTGTTTCCATGGGTGGAAGGATTTCTACTCATGAAGCAGGGCTTTCTTGCCTCCATCCTCCCACTGCAACCAAAAATACCCCACTCTGTGCAAGGAACAGCATTTCCAGGGGCATTTCAGGCTGCAGCTGGAGGGATGGAGTCAAGAAAGTCACAATACATGGGCAGAAATCCCACGGAAATACTGCTGTATCCAAGCCACTGACTTGGATCCAGTTTTGGAGACCCTGATTAAGAAGCCCTCCTCACTAATTGAGAGCCAATGTGGTGTAGTGGTTAAGAGCAGGCGGGTTTGATTCCCCACTCCTCCACATGAGCTTCAGACTCTAATCTGGTGAACTAGGTTGGTTTCCCCACTCCTCCACATGAAGCCTGTTGGGTGACCTTGAGTCAGTCACAGTTCTCTCAGAACTCTCTCAGTGTCTGTTGTGGGGAGAGGAAGGGAAGGAGATTGTAAGCCAGTTTGATTCTCCTGAAAAGGTAGAGAAAGTCAGCATGTAAAAACCAACTCTTCTTCTAAAAATGGTGCTAAATGTCATGTACCCATGCACGTGCATGCTCACACACACACACATTTCCTCCTAGAGTAAGGAGCAGAATGTAATTCTTTCATGCTCCTTTAAGACCCATTGGATACAGCAAGACTAAAAGGAGTGTGAAAGAGTTGTGCTCCATTCCCTCCAGGAGCCTCTACTGGGGAGATTGCTCAAGAGTCATGGGGCCTCTGGAGCAATCTTCCATTCCTGGGGGGCCAAGCACATCTGGTCAGTGGGGGCCCCTCTGCTAGACTGTGGACCTTGGGAGGTGCCCCACCATGCTAAACCTTGATGCCAGCCCTGTTGGTTGAGGTATTCTAGCAACTGAAGACCCCTTGATCAAGGTCAACTTGAGGTCGTCTAACAACTGAAGCAGTAACCTATCTTCTGCTTAAGCTTGCTCTGTAATGAGCCAGATATGCCAACAATGTTATATAAAACAAAATGCAGCTCCAACTACAGTCCCCTAAATGGAAAACCAAAATCAAATATTCAAGCCTTTAATTTTTATGTCACTGAAATCAACAGTGTCAAACCGTTCTACAAATACTTATTCTCAGCAGGAATAGAAAAGTTCTGCCATTGCTTTGGGTGAAAGCATTCAAACCATTTCAGCATGAGGTGCACTTCATAGACTGCCTCTTCCTACCTTAATTTCCTTGTCATTATTACAGGAGTTATAGAATATTCTATCACAGCCTACAGCACATTCCTGGAACAGCATAATAAAGGGCATGTCTGAATATGTCAATATTTCTATAGTGAAAGTTCTGGTGTCAACTGTTTCCCTGAATCTAGCCAGGTGACATCACCAACTAGAAAAACAGAAAACTCTGTGGTCAACTGTGTAATTATTTTAATAGTTCTTTTCTGATTGCACTACCCAATGTGCTGTTTGCAGAAAGGTGAGTTTTACATTTAACTTTTAAAAGCTTTGTGTGTGTTTTATTTATACTAGCAAAACGCCCATGACATAGAACGCCTCTCATCTGTTGTGAAGTTTCTCTGTGTGCTCGGCATGCATTGTCCCTCTGCCCCATGAGATTAGGAAACTATGCCAAACCTTATCATGGTTTGTGACAGAAAATGGTGAACTATTAAATTACTTTGCAATCGACAAACTAGTTATTCTAAAATTGACCAGATTTTGGAAAATGTATCCTTAGTGATGGAAAGAAAGCTATATTAATTTTATTACGCAACCATTCTTCTAGGACAGTGATGGCGAACCTTTTAGAGACCGAGTGCCCAAACTGCAACCCAAAACCCACTTATTTATCGCCAAGTGCCAATACGGCAATTTAACCTGAATACTGAGGTTTTAGTTTAGAAAAAACAACTCATACATTCACATAGTTTGCGTCAAAAGAAAACCACAATAACAGAGCTTTCAGTGATGCAAACTTTTACCTTTCAATAAAAAGTTGTTTGTATTTGGCATGCATCTCTCCAGGACTCGTCCTCTGCTCAGCCACCGGACATTATTGCTAGGGTTGCCAGGTCTCCAGCCACCACCTGGAGGTTGGCAGCCCTAGTAGAGAAAGAGAAGGGGGAGGGATGGAGAAAGGAAGGAACTGGGAAAGGAAAGAGAATGAAGGAACTGGGGAGGGAAGGAAGGAAGAAAGAAAGGGGGAGGGACGGAGAAAAAGAAAGAAAGAAAGAAAGAAAGAAAGAAAGAAAGAAAGAAAGAAAGAAAGAGAAAGAAAGAAAGAAAGAAAGAAAGAAAGAAAGAAAGCCTGGAGGAGGAGGCCCCGACTCGTTGCTGCTGGCCTCCCCGGCGCCTGTCAGCTGTTGCGGGGCAAGAGGGGGGGAAGAGGAAGAAGCCAGCCGCGTGTGTGCAATGCAGGAAGCTGATGCGCCGACGCATGCACGGTGGGGGGAGCTCAGCTGAGAGAGGGAGGGGCACAGACGACCCGGGAGGCCTTTTGGAGCCCACCCGCACGTGCCGGCAGAGAGGGCTACGCGTGCCGGAAGTGGCACGCGTGCCATAGGTTCGCCAACATGGTTCTAGGAGTTCCTTCATTTGACAAATGAGTCATCCCTAGAGATAGCTACTAAAAATTGACAAGCCATTTCCATTCTTCTCCAGAGGTGGGATAAAGAAAGAGAGAGCACAACAGGGATAGTTGCGCGTTTTAGTAGAATTCATGGCTTTGCTTCTTCACCCTTTGACCTTTCACCTCTGTCTCTTGGTTATGCCCTGGGAACACGTGAAGCTGCCTTATATAGTCTGTTGGCACCACTATTGTCTGCAGTGCCCAAGGCCTTACCTTTTAGACCACCTGCTATGATATCCTTTTAACTGGAGATGCTGGGGACTGAACCTGAGACCTTCTGCATGCAAAGGTGATGTTCTACAACTGAGCCTCGGCCCCACTCATAACACCACTAATGTCGTTCCTGGATTAGTCAGCTCTGAGCTAGTGTCTGCCATCTAAGGGGTCTTCCTCTTACCAGCTCTGTGCCTTCCAAGAGTTGGCAAGACTAGCTACATTTGCCTAAAGGCTAGGGTTGGCAACCTCCAGGTACTTGCTGGAGATCTCCTGATATTTCAACTGATCTCCAGCCAATAGAGATCAGTTCACCTGGAGAAAATGTCTGCTCTGCCAATTGGACTCTATGGCATTGAAGTCCCACCCCAAACCCCACCCATCTCAGGCTCCACCCCAAAAACCTCCCACCGGTGGCAAAGAGGGACCTGGCAACCCTACTAAAGGCTCACATCTGTGTGTTGTTCTCTAGGGTTAGTATTCACCACCAGCAGCATAAATTCAGCATGGATGCACTGCTTTTGGTCCCTATTGGTTTTACAGCAGTGGTTCCCAACCTTTTTTTGACCAGGGACCACTAGGACTTTTTAGTTCGGTGCAGGGACCCCAAGGTTCAAAATAAAAATTCTGAGAATTTTAAAATAAACTTTAATCATAACTGTTAGTTAAACATTAAACTTAGAATAATATTTGAATATATATATTTTATAATAGAGAACTTTTAATTGAAAATATTAATTTATTAAGGGTTTATAACTTTCTTTCACGGACCTTAATTTAGTTCTCGCGGACCCCTGGTTGGGAACCAGTGTTTTACAGGGTGGACTCTGATCTGGAGAACTGTTTGATTCCCCACTCCTCCGCATGAGTGGCAGAGGCTAATCTGGTGTATTGGATTTGTTTCCCCACTCCTACAGTTGAAGCCAGAGCTAGGTGACCTTGGGCTAGTCACATACTCTCAGCCCCACCTACCTCACAGGGTGTCTGTTGTGGGGAGGGGAAGGGAAGGTGATTGTAAGCCGGTTTGATTCTTCCTTAAGTGGTGGAGAAAGTCAGCATATAAAAACTAACTCTTCTTCAGGGTGGGGTTTATTTTTTTTTTAAAGATGCTCCTTCATGTCTTGGGGATCCCTCCTACCAGCTGTTACACTGAATTCATCTTCTTTGCTAATAAGAGGAGTGATGAAACAATAAAATTACAAATTTTGCATAACATGAAACAAACAGAGCACTGGTGAAACATCAAGTTTTCAAACTTGATTCTGTTTGTAGTACAGAATAGGTGATGGCTTACTCCTAAATGAAGACGGTTTGTTTGTGTCCATGCATGCATATATATGTGGTACACATGCACATGGGCTAGAAGGCAAAATGACCTCATTCCTGCCTTCACTATCAAATGACCCCAGGGTGCAAGGGCAATCTTGACTTTACAGAAAATTTAACTGTCAAATAGCAGTAAATCAAATAACAATATTTCATCGAGTAATTCTTGTAACCTTTCATCCATCAATTGGCCAGAAACCTGTGGGTAACTTTACATTCAGCAGCAGGATCTCCCCCTGAACATGGACTGCCACAAAGGATTACCAGATGAGTGTTTTCCATTTCAGTTGTTTGTATTGTCAGCAACTGTTTATTTCATGAAAAGTTTGCCTATTGCCTTGTGTGTATATATATTTAAAGTAAAAATGTGTGTTGTGTTAAGTGCCGTCAAGTCACAGCCGACTTATGGCGACCCCTTTTTGGGGTTTTCATGGCAAGAGACTAACAGAGGTGGTTTGCCAGTGCCTTCCTCTGCACAGCAACCCTGGTATTCCTTGGTGGTCTCCCATCCAAATACTAACCAGGGCTGACCCTGCTTAGCTTCTGAGATCTGGCGAGATCAGGCTAGCCTGGGCCATCCAGGTCAGGGCTAAAGTAAAAATAATCTATAATTAAATAAAATAACATACCAAGGCCCATTGTGAGACAGATTCCCACTGCATTTTTGGAAACGGTTGTTTTCAGCTGTCTGTGGTCTGTTGTTATGATGTATGTTTTTGTGCTGGGATGAGGTTTTTTAATGTTGGCTTTTAACTGATAACTTTTAATGTTCTGTTTTTATTATCTTTATTTTACAAGCCACCTTGGGCAGGTACCTGGAGAGGTGATATAAAAATGTTGTAAATAACGGACATAAAAATGTTATAAATCAGTAAATAAAGAATAAATACGTTTTCTGAGTATAGTTTAGCCCAGATGCTTATCAATGAGGCTTCTGCATGAAGGCAGAAACCAGATATATGTGAGGGAGCTGGAATTTCTACTCTAATATATCAGTGGGGAAATTTCACTCTAACTCAAGGCATACATGAGGGGCCATTGATTCGGCACTATATGGCCACACTCTGCATAATAGGGATAAGGAAAAGCAGTGATTTTATATGACATAAAAAGGAGTAACTCTAGGTCATATTAATGAATTACAGAGAGGCATTCATCAAGAGATTAGGAAACTGCTGAACCTCAACAGGGTTTATGTCAGCAGATCTCAAACCAATAAATGACTCATGATTGTAATCTATGAACTAGCTGTTCCGAAATGGACCAGAGTAAGCAATTTGAAAAATGTATCAGTGATTGAAAGAAAGCTGCTATATTTATCACAGTACCACCCTGCTTGCAGATTCGTCACTTGACAAGTGAGCAGAGAGATCTCATTGGAAACTGACAACTTGGCTTGGGTTATAGCAGCACCTTAGTCCTATAGTAACAACAAGAGGTTTCTTTTAAGAGACTGAGACATGATATTCATCCAAGATGGCAGCATAACTCCTGAAGTTCAAAAGATAATAACCGAGAAGAAGAGAATGGTCCCGTTCTGCTCCAGGTGGCAGGATGCCGGAGTGGAATGCACCTGGAACAGCACTCTGATTGCATGTTCAGCCATGGAACTGTCCTACCCCCAGGCAGAATTGGGGCTTGGTTTCAAAAGCAAGCACTGGTGGTTAATTAGCAGATCAAAGCAAAGCACCTGAACCAGCAACAACCTTCCCTAGGACTGAGGTTGAAGTTTAAATATCCTAGAGAGAAACAGCCTCACCCACAGTATGTATTGATGCTGGGACATCAAGCTGCGATTACTTTGGGTCCTGATCCTGCAAGAGGCTATAACTGCAAGGGCAGCAGCATGGGCTGCAAGCGCGACACTTTTCCTTCGTATGGCTATGTCTTCATAAGCCTGTCATCTCTGACAATCAAGTTGCTCAGGAAGGGAGCCAGGGGAGCTTTTGGTTTGAAGTCTGGCCCTACATAGCCAAGGGGAAGCTGATCCTGGGACTGGAAGTTCACCTGATCCCTCTGTCAGAGTTCCTCTTGCAGCAGATTCCTCCACTGAGGACTTCAGTTTAGTGGGGTGGATATGTTCCAAGCCCCCAGGGTGTTCATGGGAGTTCCCGGGACATCCTGGTTTTTTTCAGATTATAAGTGTACTCCAGGATCCAGCCCTGGTGGTAGGGTTGCAAGGTCCCTCTTCACCGCCGGCGGGAGGTTTTTAGGATGGAGCCTGAGGAGGGTGGGGTTTGGGGAAGGGAGGGACTTCAATGCCATAGAGTCCAATAGCCAAAGTGGCCATTTTCTCCAGAGGAACTGATCTCTGTCAGCTGCAGATCTCCAGCTAGTACTTGGTTGGCAACCCTATCTGCATCCATGCCTGGGGCCTGACACAGAAAGAGAGGTTGGCCCAAGGTAGAAGCATATATGGGCCTGCAGTGCGGGAAAATATGGTTTCAATGAGCACCCTGAGGCACCAGTTTGGAAGATGAAGGGGTAACCCTCAAACCAGAAGCCTGGGGCCTCAGGGCCTTCAGGGCCCTGGGCAGAAACCCCTTTGGGGGTGCCACTAACCTTGACCTATAGACCTTGTGGCTTGGGGGATTGGACGTGGCTCACCTCCCTCAAGCACCACAGAAGGGCAGGAAAGGTAACGAGCTGTACTCATGTGACAGCTCAGGTCTCTAAGCCAGTGTGGCATCGCCCTAAGACCAGTGATACACAAAACACAGGAGGCCTGACTGTTCTGCATCCCACCAATTGCCCCCACTGCAATTAGCTCTGGGTTTTGGGCTGTGTGTGCTGCAGACCCCTCTTGAGCAATGAAAATAAAGTTGGCCCTTTGATTATCCCAGTTTTGGTGTCGGCTGACCTTATTCGTCATCAGCAGACCACATGATTTAGCTGATGTGTGGCAAAATATAATCCAACTCTATGACATTTACACGTTTTATTCCACTGATTATTATAAATCCTTCCTTCCTCTTAACATTGACAAACTAGATCACAAGCAGGTTTGGGGTTGATTGATTCCATTCCACACAGCTGGGGTGTACATCCCCACAACCTAACATTAACTTAACATGAAGATTAACTGAAGTCGTTATTCAGAACCACTGGAATAGACAGGGTTAGGCAAGAATGACTATTTTCAAGAAAATTTAATGCGATGTTTAGCTTTCTAGGATACCATGATTGTGGTTATCCATGGTTTCTTGATTATAGAATCTAGCATAGGAGCAATAATGAAAAATGGGGAGGGGGCAGAGGAAAGATGTTGCACCATCTCCACAATTAGGTAGACTTTTTCAGTGCACTTACAGGGTTCAGTTACTAGTTGGCTCATTCTTCATATAACAATTCTAGCACAGAGCCTCTGCCTGGAAAAGACTTGACAACACTAATGCATTAAAAATGTATGACCAGCACAATCCTATGTAAAGTTATTCCAGTCTGAACTCAGTGAAATCAATACGTTCATAGAGTGGCTTCCATTCAGATGCAGCGATACAAGTTCATAATCATTCAGGTTGCTAAAATCGAAATGAAGTAAAGGGCAGCGACAGCGGATTAGTTAGTTAATAATATTTGTACATGGAACCAAGGTGAGTCCCAAATTCAATAAAAAGAATCCATCAAACTAAAGCAGACCTAAAACACTAAACTTCTAATTGAACCTCAAATCCCTTATTATACAAACATTAAAAAAAACATTGATTAACACCCTTTCCCACTTTTCCATTTCTCATAGTGCCATATTCTTTCTGTTGGGAGAAATGTGAGTGTTTAAGTTCATAATTAAAAATGGCCATACTGAATTTAACACTTTTTAAAATGATTATTGGCCTGTAGTCCATCAACTGTTTACTCCAAAGCGGTGCTTGAACATTCACATAAACTTCAGTCTGGGAGTGCAAGGAGACCACAGCTTCAGAATAGTAAAAACAATAATAATACAAGAAAAGACTCAGAAATATGAAAATTAATTAAATAATAGCCACACAGTCCCAAACTAAAGCCCAAACCATCCTACCCCATCCAATGAAACCATGGTTAAAAGCCTGTATAAAAAGGAACATTTTGTCTAGATGCCTATAACTAGCATGACTAAGCAGCAAGAGAACCCCTACTGGGAAAGAGCTCCAAAATGACAGCAATTGAATGTTAGTTGATCAGCTTTTGAAGTCGGGAATAATCTTTCTGGTTAAAGCATGGAGAGAGGGACACATTACAATTAAATATACCGTATGTCTGTCATTAGCAGGTTTAGTGGATCTTAGACCTCTTGCCATGAAAATTAAAAAGATTTGTTTAATATCACAATGTTTCCAAAGCACTAACCACATTTTAAGGATGGGAAACGAATCATTATTGGGCTCCATGACAGAATACTGTGTGTGTGTATACACATATATATGTCAGGGCCACAGCTCAGCGGTACAACATCTGCTTTGCATGCAGAAGGTCCCAGGTTCAGTCCCTGACATCTCCAGCTAAAGGGACCAAGCAGTAGGGGATGTAAAAGACCTCTGTCTAAGACCCTGGAGAGCCGCTGCCAGTCTAAATTGACAATACTGACTTTGGTGGACCAAGGGTCTGATTCAGTATAAGGCAGCTTCATATATTCACGTTTAAAGTTGCCGACTAACACTGCACAACCACTTTCAAATAATTAATGGCAGTCTCTTTGATCAAATCTGTTTTGAATTTGGCTGTAAAACTGATTTTTAACAAGTGTATAATATGCAGAAATGTCATGTTTTACCTATGCTTCTGGTCTCTAACTGATGAGCCTGAAATGCCACGGAGACAATATAAGAATTATTCTTGAATTTATCAGTGGGGCGTATTAAAGGTACATTTGTACTTTTCATTAAGTCAAATCTGATCTCGCAGGGTTGGCTCCTGTGCACCACCAGCAGAAGGTGCTGATGGAGGCAAAGCTTTCCTGTCTTCACTTTCTCCAAGAGGTTGCCTGTAAGCATCAAAAAGAGATGTGTGGGCTGGGAGGCGGGGGCTTGCATTCACTAAAAAGCCATGCAAAATCAGTGGCTGCAGTGAGGAGGAGGAAGTGGTTGAACTCACCCTACCTCTTGTGCAAGCGCAGCCTCTAATGCCGGCAGAAGAGTTCTTATGACATCAGAAAGGAGGAACAGGATCTAACTCACTGTCCCCCCCACCCCACCCACAAGCCCCGACATTCTGGCACATGACTTAGAACTTTGGATCATAGCCATGTCGATTAAGCTGCAGTTAAGAACCATTTCCTATATTTTGTGGAGATGATTTACTCTCAGAAGTCGGGAAAACTGTTGGATCTTGCAGCAGGTGGGACTAGGATGGAATTTAGAAACGTTTTTTTGCTGTCAAGTCACAGCTGACTTATAGCAGCCCCTGGTGGGCTTTTGAAGGCCAGAGGCTTCGGAGGTGGTTTCCCATTGCCGGCCTCCACGTCACAACCCTGGTATTCCTTGGAGGTCTCCCATCCAAATACTAGCCAGGGCTGAGAGTGTGTGACTAGCCCAAGGTTACCCAGCAAGCTTTCATGGCGCAAGTGGGGATTTGAACCTGGGTTTCCCAGGTCCTAGTCCAACACCTTAACCACTACACCACGTTGGCTCTCAGAAACATGTTGCAGTTATATATTACATACAGAAGAAGTAGGGTTTTTTTTTTTAAAAAAAATCACATACTATCCCATGCAAGATTAGAAACAGCTGTTCATATGCTCGCGCAGAGAACAGCTGCCTGCTTCTTCTCCCAGACTGTCATCC
Source organism: Euleptes europaea (assembly GCF_029931775.1). Classification (NCBI taxonomy): domain Eukaryota; kingdom Metazoa; phylum Chordata; class Lepidosauria; order Squamata; family Sphaerodactylidae; genus Euleptes; species Euleptes europaea. The sequence goes on from NC_079316.1 coordinate 38,157,491, forward strand.
CGATGAGCCCTTTAATTTCATTGCTTTAGAACATTTCAGTACACAGTTTTTATTCTGCTCAGTGTTTGCGAATGGTTCTAGAGAAGAACACTAACAACAAAGACAGTACAGATTTTTTGCCATAACAGATAGTAACAACAATGTCCTGCGTGGTTTGCTAGAATTTCTATAATGTTATACTGGTACTCTAAAAGGGCAATCCTAAACAGGTCTACTCAGAAGACCAGTTTGTTCAGTGGGGCTTACTCCCAGCAAAGTGTTCATAGTATTTCAGCCTAAACTGCAGTGAATATGCATGAGATGTTTCCCCAGAACTCTGTAAAATTTCTTAAGCTCTGACTGTTCCTGATAACTTTCATCTGTTACAGGCAGTTCCTCTTTCTGTTGTGAACAGAGAATCAAAGAAATGCAAAAGCACTGGTAGTTCTGAAAGATATAAAACCATGAGGTACAAATATGCAGATGTGTATATTGCATCGTAAAAAAATGTAAGAAAATGTGCATCATTAAATCTTCATTTGAAGACTTACCTGGAAAGATTATGTAATCACAGGGCAGTTCTTCCATTTGGTATACAGTACGGGCCAATCTCATATAAGGACACTATTTGTGTGTGTGTGTGTGTGTGTGTGTGTGTGTGTATGAGAGAGAATCTAAACACTTCTGTTGTGTTGAAATAATGTACTGTTAGATTATTTTAAATTCACACCCTGAATTTTGGTTCTTTTCACAATAGCATGGACACAACCGTGATGTGCCTAAGGTTTGAGTTTGTCAGGAAGATATGTTCACAGGGTTCTTGGGAGTTGGTTGTGGCAGATTTAGAAAGAAAAAAAAACCCGGAAAAAGGCCTCTCAGTAGCATTTAGACAGTATGGATTTGTGTTTACTTCTGAGAGACAAAGTTCATTGACAGTTCATAAGGAAACAGGGCAGTTTATCTTGTGAATTTAAGTATGGCCTCTTCCCCATTAACTGTAAGTGAACACTCTTGGGATCAAATGGTCTCATTCCCTAAAACATGGGAACTTCTTTCAACATTACATATATTTGGATTCAAGCAGCATGAAGTGGAATTGTGCTAAGTGTTGGGTTCAGGAGGCACAAGCTCCTCAGATGGAAAGCAGGTTTGGTTTCGGAAGCAGGAAATATCTGAATTTGTTAATCTGCTATTATCAATTAAAATCTGTTTTGCCCAGAGGATTTTGTTTGCTTGCTTCTCTCTTGGTGGGAATTTAATCCTCATTTTCCTTCTTCTACCTCAGCATGCTGCCTGCTTTTATATATTCATTACATCATAACATAAAGAATGCATAGGAGTTCCAAGTGCCCCATGTTGCTAAAGAGCTTATGCAACTAAATTACGGTGCCTGGCTAATCCTACATAATACAGATTAGCACTGTCAAATATTGCTCCGATCAGCCTGCTGTCAGTCTGCTCTTTTAAATAAGACATCCTTCTATCACATCAGTTCTCCCACAAGGCTGATCATACTGCAACAGAAAAACTATAGGAGTTAGAGAAACTGTGATTCAAGCCAGCATATGAATTAGAATTGCCAGCTCTGGGTTGGGAAATATCTGGAGATTTGGGGGCGGAGCCTGAGGAGGTTGGGGTTTGGGGAAGGGAAGGACTTCAATGCCATAGAGTCCAATTGCCAAAGCGACCATTTTCTCCAGGAGAACTGATTCTGTCAGTTGGAGATCAGTTGTAACGGCAGGAGATCTCCAGCTAGCACCTGGAGATTGTGCAACCAAGAAACTGAAAGAAAGTGCTGTAATAGCAGCCAAGCAACGAAACAATACAGCACTAGGCTCTTGCATAGAAAACCATATATTATACAATCCCACTTAAGGTACCAATTACAGGATGCTGTGACAGCACCTATAAAGTGAAAACAAACAAACAAACAAATCCCTCCCGTCAAAGGCAAAGCAAAAGTCTTAAAGGCAATACTGAAAAAACTTGCAGCTTAAGCGTGTAGGGGAATGAAAGAATAGTCCTGGGTAACACAACCCTGCTTGCAGCTGCAGGCTGGTCATGCGCAGTGTGCAGTATCAAACGGAGAAAATTCAATCTCAGTCTTGCCCAAGAAGAGGTTGGTCATGCGCAGTGTGCGTCTCAACTGGAGAAATGTCAATTATGGTTTTGCCAAAAAAATAGAGAGTGGAGTAGGGGAAATCCAAGGTAGGTACGTGGGATCTAGATAACTTCCAACACGTTTCGCTAGAAGGCTTCATCAGCCTGAAAATAGGATGTGCACAACACAAAGAATGAAAATACATATGAATGTAAGGGAACATAGCACGATATACATAGAAATATAAGAATAAATATAAAAGGAGAGAACTTCAGCCGACATATACAAGCTTATACAAACTTACCCATGATTCAGTTAAAGTTACTTAGACTGTGCTAGTTCACAGTGGACCCGCAGGTTCAAACCGCCATTTCTAGGAAATCTGGAAAACTTAGTAAAATTAACTGCTTTTAATGGAAACCATGAACATCCACAGGTGAAACAGATCAAACAACCTTAGAAGTAATTACAAGAGTTAAAGGGACACTTTCGAACCTGACTTCCTTTATAGAGGACACTGTATGTACTTTTCGAATGTAAATGACAGGATTAAAGGAAGCAAGATAGGTCTAATTCAGTATTTAGCCCTTGTGGAGCTAACATTTTACATAAAAATATGAATTTACATTCTTGCTGTAAAAGGCAGCGTTGGATATCTACCCGATTAAATGGATGTGGTTTAAACTGCCAAAGGACGAAAAAGGAAAGATCATTTTCGCTATGGCCCTTCTCCAAAATATTAAGCACGATCCTGGCTGAAACAGGGAATAAAGGAGGCTAAAGCGACCATGCGCTTTCGCCCATACTGGTTTTGAAATCAAGCAGGATAATAATTTTGTTTCACTATTGGCTCTGTGTGTGTGTGTGTCTTGTCTTAAGCCAGTATAATAGCCCCAGGCTACTGTTCACTGACTGAAGAGTTTGCACAGAACACTGAATCAGAGATTTGCATTGCCTTGCTTCGTGACTGCTGAGGATTGCATAACAAATGGATTTTCCACTTTCCAGCACTCCCTAGGCGAGTTGTTTTCCTTCCATCAACTGATGAGCAATGAAAAGATGATGAAAAGGAGAGGTGCCATCTAGTGGAGGTAAAGAAACATGAAGCTGGTATGTTCTGCCGGTAATGGTAGGGAATAGCTCTCTCCTGCATTACTAAGCAAAGTCTACTTGGGGGGAAAACGCATGGTCGCTTTAGCCTCTTTTATTCCCTGTCTCAGTCAGGATTCAGTCAGGATCGAACGCATGCGTTTCCGCTGAACGTGCGTTCGATCCTGGCTGAATCCTGGCTGAAACAGGGAATAAAGGAGGCTAAAGCTACTGTGTGTTTTCGCCCAGAGTCTCTTGTGCACTGTTGCACAACACAGAGAAAATTATACAAAGCCCCAGTTGTAACCAGGTATCTATTCCCCCACTGCAACAGCCACCAGCATCTGCAAGGGCTTCTGCAGAGGGAAGTCTTGTCTCAACAACCTTTCGCAGTTCTTTGAGAAAGTGAACAAACATGTAGATAACATAGACATTATAGACATTATATACTTGAACTTTTGACAAGGTACCTCACCAAAGACTCCTAGTAAACTTAGCAGTCATGGAATAAGAGGACAGGTTCTCTTATGGATTAAAAATGGGTTAAATGGCAGGAAGCAGAGTAGGAATAAATGCATAGTTCTCACAAAGGAGGGAAGTAAGCAGTGGGGTCCAATGACATTGAGTCCACCCTCCAAATCAGTCATTTTTCTCCAGGGGAACTGTAGTCTGGAGATCAACTGTAATATCAGGAGATCTCCAGGCCCCACCTGGAGGTTGACAACCCTTGGGGTGGCCTTGTCCTCTATGCCCTGTTGTTTTCCCTCCAGAGGAACTGTTTGGCCACAGTTGTGAGACAGGATGCTGGACTAGATGGACCACTGGTCTGATCCAGCAGGGCTCTTATGTCCTTATCCTTTGTACATATTACATTTCCGTATATATTACATTGTGTTCGGTGTTTAAGCACCCAAAATAAGACATACCGGTAAGAACTTAAGAAAGGCCCTGCTGGATCAGACCAAGGCCCATCAAGTCCAGCAGTCTGCTCACACAGTGGCCAACCAGGTGCCTCTAGGAAGCCACTAACAAGACAACTGCAGCAGCACCATCCTGCCTGTGTTCCACCGCACCCAAAATAATAGGCATGCTCCTCTGATACTAGAGAGAACAGGTATGCATGACCAGCATCCATTCCAACTAATAGCTATGAATACCCCTTTCCTCCATGAACATGTCCACTCCCCTCTTAAAGCCCTGCAAGCTGGCAGCCATCACCACATCCTGGGGCAGGGAGTTCCACAATTTAACTATGCGTTGTGTGAAAAAATACTTCCTTTTATCTGTTTTGAATCTGTCACCCTCCAGCTTTCGCAGATGACCCCATGTTCTAGTATTATGGGAGAGGGAGAAAAACGTCTCCCTGTCCACTCTCTCCAAACCATGCATAATTTTATAGACCTCTATCATGTCTTCCCTTAGCCGCCTTCTTTCCAAGCTAAACTGCCCTAAGCGTCCTAACCGCTCCCCATAGGACAGTTGCTCTAGTCCCCTAAAGACACCTTTACAAGTTGAATGCATGCATTGTGATGCCTACTAAATCATACCCAACATTTCCACAATGACATTCCACTTTCCCCATTCAATGTATCCTGCACTTAATTTTCAGTGGAATTCTCTCTTATTTATGGAAATATAACAACAGTTAGGATATGAAAAGTGTGTTTCTGCTAACAGTAGGATTTCTGTCCACGGATGATTACTTCCTTACCTCCCTTCTTTTGCTGCAGCCCCAAATACCCCATTGGAAGGAGGTGATGAGGAAATCATTTTCCACAGACGGAGATCCTTCTTTCAGAGGAAATGCTCTATGGTATTCAACCACTGAGTCTCACTCCCTGTCAGTACCAACTACAAGGACAACCTTTATCCAGGACAGCAAGAAATGCATCTATAATAAGGCCACTGCACTTTTTAAGAGTGCATATTTCACAGCAACTGATAGCTATTTGCAAGGTGGAAACGTTTTGTATTATGTTTTCCCTATAAGGGGATACAGCTGAACAGTTTTATGTATATACTACCTGACTTTACCAGGTAGCATTAAATCCACATAATGGGTGGAGAGAGGCTTTTCCAATATTGTGGGTATGTTTGCTGAATGACAACAACCATAGAGGTTTCTAGACCCCAATTCAGGCAAGAATTGATTGATATTCACACCTAATAATATGTATTTCTTTATTACCTTTATTTATATGCCCACCTTTCTCCCAATCGGGACTCAAGACAATTTACATTGTTCGCCTCTCCTCCGTTTTATCCTCACAATAACCCTGTGAGGTAGCTTAGGTTTGTAACTGGCCTAAGGTCAGTAAGAAGGTTTCCTTGGTAGAGTGGGGATTCAAACTGGCATGTCCCAGATTCTAGCCTGACACTCTAACCACTTTGCATGTTGATCCAATTGTTTCCTCGAATGGACTCTTATGTATATTTTGTATCAATTTCATATGATATCAATGTAAAGAGGCCAGATAATAGATGATGATATAACCACTAAAGACCTGAACCACTTGGGTCTAAGATATCTAGTAGACCTCTCTTATGCTCTGAGGTTGGCCAAGGGAACTTTACTGCAGGAACTCCTGATTAGGGAAACCCAAATGGTGGGAATTTATAGAAGAGTTTTCCTGACTCTATGGAGCTTGTTCCCCCATGCAGTGTGAGTGGTTTCCTCACAGGAGATGTTCTGGCATCCTCTGAGAGCACTTTTATTCTGAAAGGCCTTTTTAAGTTAAATGCTTCCCTGGTGTTTTTAAAATGTTTTTAAGATGCTGTGAATTGATTGCTAATCTCATTTTAAATTGAGCTCTTTGTATTATTTTTTACATTTTTCTTTGGTTAGACTCCTTGAGCATTTATTTCGAATGGAAAGCCAGGATATAAATATTCTAAAAATTAATATAATAAAATATATAAAAGGATGGATGGATGTGATATCAATACAAGATAGCTAAAATAATAGATCGACAACCTTCACAACAGCCTTTACTAGATAAGGAAAAGAATCTTCTTGAATAATATTATCAACTCTCACTTCGACAGAAGCACAAAAATGCCATTGAGAACATCAGTTAGTTTACATCTCAGTCATTCAACCAGTCTCTCATTGCAAGTGTATATCATAGTCACCCATGAGACATGAAACATTTTCAGGCCTGCATCCCTCGAGCGAAAGGAGAACCAAGTCCTCATGCTACTTCATAATTGTGTGTGGAACAGGAGAGCAAGCTCCAGTGCTTTTAAGGAATCTTCTTTCTATGTAATATCCTTAGGGCTAAAATGCATGAGATTTGCAATACAAACCTAACCAGAGTTATACCCCTCTAAGTCCATTTAAGTCAATGGGCTTAGAATGGTGTAACACTGCTAGGGATTACACTGTTGGAGTCTAGCACCTGGACTTTTTCTGAATCAAATCAATTTTATTCCATTGCATATACCACAGGATGATTTAACTGATAAGCCTCAGACAACTGTGTTTTCTTTTCAATATTTTCAAAATATTGAGCTACAATAGGAGGATGATACTATGCCACATATTTAAGACTACTTTGAAAGTAGAAAATGTTAATAGCCTTTATCATCTCCTTCCTGTTTTCCAAAATAATAATTCACTTCTTCTACTTCCACAGTAACCAGCTACAATGTTAATCTCCCAATATTAAATTTGAGGGTGCTGTACTACAAACCAGCTGTTCTTTTCATTCATTCTACAAAAAAGACAATATTGCATTATGACCTATGATGGGGCATTCTTCCTGTGTTTTGCTGATTTAGTTTCTCTCAGAATGCTGCATGTATTTCACAAAATAAATACTAGCATTACCAACTCCCAGTTCTTTTGAATAGAACTGAGTTTTATGAAGTGTCTGCAGATTAGCCCATTTGAATGACTGGCAATACAAACAGTATTTCATGGATATCATGTTAAAACTATCATGAAGAGGCACCAACTTCTGGCCTGTCATAGTTTAATCAACCAGTTGCGGAAGAAATAATAACACACAAAGAAAATTCAGTACATGTGAACTATGTTGCTATTCAAGTATTTATTGCTCCTAACCTTCCATTTCTCAGTCATAAATCTGTTGTTGTTTTTTTAAAAAAACATACTATAGTAACCAGGGCTGAAATGAAAGTGAGAAAGACTTTCACAAGACTAAACAGGCTGCAGAAGTGTCCAAACATTAGATGATCCCGAATCTGTTTGGCTGCATCCTGTTGTGACATCATCATGTCTACTGTGTGATCCCTGGCAAAGGGGAAAAAATCCACTAAAGGGGTCTGGGAAAGTTCAGACTTTGAAAGTTGTTGCTTCATAGCAAAAACATTCCACTCAGCCATAAGAGAAACTAAAATTCACATGAACGTTGACTTTTTCTCCAGGGGATCAGAAGTGGAATTATAGCTATGACATGGGTAAGGCTGCAATCCTATGTGTCATTACTTTAAGCCATTGAACTTAATGAGACTTATTTCTGGGTAAGCATGCGTGTATAAGTGGGATGCAAATGATTGCTCAAACATTCATTCTTTTTCCAAGATAGATTTGTGCCAGATATATGATAAACCACATAGGAAACTGTGGACATATCATTTTCTCCCTAAAGAAGTGAGGCATAATGTAGATTCCTTGATATGCGGGGGTTTTCCCCCTTAAGGTTTAAACCTGAATTATAATTACTGAATAAAAATTAAACAAGAACAATTTTACTACTCGGATCAACTAATAATACCACCAAGTATATTCCTGCTGTTGATCCTACAGCTGTTCAGGGAATTGTAGGCATATGGGATAATAGCTGCCCAATGGTGTCCAGAATTCCTATTCTGTCTGTCTGCTTAAACATGTTGAAGAATTGGAGACAGCATACTTGATCGATGCAGAAAAAAATATCCTTCAAAGCTAGTGGTCTCTCCCTTTCGCTCTCCTCTTTCATGGGAAGAAGGAGAGAGTGTCCTAAGGTGGGTTGTTCTTCTTCGGCAGCTTTCAAGAAAAGATTGGGTAAGTATATCAGGGATAACTGTTAGCTGAAGGGTTTACTGCCTGGTGGCAATGAGTGGGCCTATATGACACATGCCCCAGTATCCAAACCATCTCTTGTTCTTGTATGTGCATACTCCTTGAGTACATGGGGAAATAATGTCATGGAATTACCAGAGCTGACATTGACACAAGAGCCAAGAAAGTGGTTTTAAAGAAGGAACTAGGTAGAGAAAAATAAATGCTGATAGTGAGCCAACCTTCTGCACAGAGGAAGAACTGATGCTAGAACATCAGGTCTTAGTTAGCATAACCCTCAGCAAGGTTTCTTTCATCAGCAAAAAAATAAAAATCCAATGTGGATTGGATCAGTGTGCATTCTCTTTCCTTCTCTCTCTCCTGGAGCAGTCCATTCCTGGAGGGAAATAATTGGCATAATTTATTATTTCCACCTTGTTTTTCTTCCTGTCTTGTTTAACATCACAACTTGTGCATGAAAAGTGCAGTCCTAAGCAGAGTGGCATTCTTCTAAACTCATTGACTTCAATGGACTTAGAAAGCTGTAACTTTGCTTAGAATTGCACTGCAAATCTCCTAAACTTAGCAGATGTTCAAATTGCACTGGAATTTCTCCAGATCCAGCCTAACTTCACGAAGCATGCTCCAGCTGTGCGAGACTGGAATTCAAATGACTGGATGGTTAGCTAGTGAGGTTTTCAGCAGCTGTAATTAGGAATTTAGGTTTGTGAAGAAGAAAAAATCCCAAGCTGCTAAATTCTATTGATAGAACACATGACTGATACACAGTCTCTTACATTTGCTTACTTTTCAGGCATTGCTCTAATCATTCTTCCCCCACCCCGCTTTTATGATAGCAAAAAATGTGTTGGGGAGGGGAAGCTAAGATTCTTTAGCTACCACAGCTACCAGAGTCTATGTTTAAAAGATTGTATCTTACAGCTCATACTGTAATCATGACCCATACAATTTGATACCCCTCTCCTTATTAAGACAATTATTTCCTTCCTCCTCAACACTGCTAGATAGCTAAATCTGGCTGGTTATGTGATGATGTCACTAATAATAGGAAGAAAGGATATTTTTAAATGGAAAAAAATGGTGCCAAAGCAAAATCCAATTGGGAAGCCGAAGAATATATCATTGTCTGAATGTTCATGCAACAAACCCCTTTGGGAAGGGGGCAACAGTAGAGCACCTGCTTAGTATGCAGAAAGTCACCAATTCAATCTTTGCCATCTCCAGTTGTGATCTTGGGTAGCAAGTGTCGCGAAAGACCATTCTCTGACAGAGACCCCAGAGAACCTCTGCCAGGCAGTCAACAATACTGACTCATTCAGTATAATACAACTTGTTTTATCTCAGCCCTAACTCCTTTTCTTGACCTTCTCACAAATAGGAAGACGAAGGAAACAGTTCGGGTCTCAGCTGTGTAATTCCTAAACAATTTAATCAAATGTATTAGTAGGCTTCTCGGAGAATGGACCATGCTGGCCAAACATAGTAGCTTTTCCACAGGCTCGACTTACTCCTGATTTTTCTTGGCAGTTGATCCACAAGCATTCAGATTGGTTTTAGCACAGTTCTTCTGTACATCCCTTGGATGCTGCTGTTTGTTTACCATATTTTTCCTCTACTGCTGCTTTATTCTCCTTCCTGCATTAGTCATTTGGATGATCCTAACCAATGAAGGCTTGAAAATGATGAAATCACAACACTATGTAGTCAATCAGATTTAGCTATGTAATTATGATCTTGTGAATAATTGAGAATGAAAGCAGTACTTCCTGTGCAATTCATATTGATGTCCAACACACCACGGATGTACTGCTGATTTCAATCGCCTCCCAGACTTGGAGGGCATATGTAGTACTAAGGCCGGGGTTCCAGGAAAATTCTAGCAGCCTGAAGGCACTTCTCACATGTGAATAGAGAAGCAGATGATTGCCTTCCAGGAGACCTTTTCTGCACAATCATATCTAATAACCTAATGCGCAGAAAGACCTGTCAGGTAATCACCTTTATCATAAACCCATCAACTTCCACAGACATGGCCATAAAACATTCCAAGCCTTTTGTCCTCTAAGGTCTCCACGCGAGCAAGTGAGGAAAATGAGAATGCAGAAAAGCCCAGAGAAAATCCTTCTAAGGGTTAAACTACATGTTACAATTTCTAACAAGTCAGGTCCAGGTTTCCACACAACAGCTCGGAGGAAAGGCCTTTTAAAAGACAGCAGAAGCTTGACTCATCTCAGGGGGAGCAGGGCTCCTGCCTCCCCACCATGCCATTTTCCTGACCCAAAATGGCCTGTGGGGGAGTTATTTGCCCCATTTTAATGGAATAGAATTATTGGAACCAATGTTGTAGAAGGGCATCATTGGATCAACCATGAAAGACGAAGGCATTTTCTAGAAGAGTTTTTCATTCATATATTATCTTATTCAGACTCAAAACAGAAAGCATAATAGTAAAATTTCCAGGGCTGTTTCTAAAGTTTGCGGTATTTTTCAGCACAACAACATTGATTTAGAAAATGAGGGGGGGAAATCTGGATCATGAGCATATACGAGTCCATAAGATCAATTTCATACAAAAAGGAACCACATTTCAAGTATCATCATTGTGGAAACTCTTAGGACTTTTCTTAGCACACATTGAGTCCACTGCACAAGAGAGTCACTCCTGTAAGTTTTTGAAAGGGGAGGGAAGGACAAACGGTTCCTTTAGTCATCAAGGAGTTCTCTTACACCAGATTCTTCCTGTACTTGCATTTAGTCAAAGGTAAGAGATTCATGCTCTGGTATCCCATATTTTTCTTTGTTGCTGTCAAATAGCTTCTGTAGTTCCTGTAGGTATTTTTCATGCAGCTGATCAATCTCTTCAAGGGTGGGATTCAGATTCTGTTTCACAGTGATAGGCTCCCCAACTATAAAGAAATTTTTAATAATGATATAACAGCTATAGTATCATAATATAAGTGTTCTGTTGCAAAGTCAACACTTCAAAATTTTGTTGAAATTGGAATGTTCAGCATTTGTTTTCTGTTGCCTCTTCCACAAAAAACATGTAAACAACAGTCCGTGTTTAAAACCCCCCCCCCCATAACTGGAGGCTTCCAGAACTGCAAGGAACTCCAAGCACTATCCAAAATCTAACTTCTATGCATTGGCAGGACAAAAGTGGACACTGTGAATATAAACCTGCACTTTTCGGTGCCAGTCATGCTGATGCACCCATTTAGATATTATGTTCTGGGCTGAGATTAATACAGAAGAGATTCATTTTTAAATGGTTCCATGTGATCTTTGCACTGTAGAACCACGGAGATGTCCAAGTAACAAAGCTGGCACTGATGCAACTCTGGAAACACTGTAGGGATCAGGGTCACCAATGGATCAGGAGCCATTAACAAAGGAGAGCCGAGTCTATTCAAAAAATACAACACGGCTCCCTGTGATACTTTATTATGCAAATTGGTTTGAAATGCAATATTAATTTGCAAGCAAAGCCAGGCAAGGTCAACAGGGTTTCCAAACTGACTCGCTCAGCTCAAAACAAATTATTTTGCACAGGGAAACCCATTTTTCAAAGAGATTAGTGCTCAGTACATCCCAGGAAACCAAATTCACAAATGTAAAGTACTCCTGATACAGCTGGACTAGAGGTAATTGCCTATTAAGGCTTGAAAGCATTTTACTCGACTAGTAAAACAGGCACAGTTCATTAATAACTCATATCAAGGAAACGTTGCCATCTAAGATTCTTACTTATTCACTGACTGTATGTGTCCATCCGTGTGCTTTTGTAGTTGTGTTTATAAAACAACAGCTTCAATGAAATTTTTGAATCTATTCCACCCTAAAAGGCACTTGGTTGGTTAGTGCCAAAGAAACACATGCATTCCTACTTTTCAGATGCTGATCTTTTGTGATAGCACTCATCCTCTGTTTTACCCCTTGTTCTCCAAGTGCTTTATCCCTATCAATGAAGTTAAACTTTTGTTGCTGTCATATTTTAACAATGATGCAACAGGGTAGATTCTAATTGCTGGAAACGTAGCCTTTCCTTTAATCAAAAGTAGAGTCAATCATTTTTCAGTCTTCCATCCCTTCACTTTTGGCAAATGTCACCAGTCTCCCCCCACAATGCCATTTACATTTAAAAATTATTTACGTAACGGCTTTAGAAAGCCTCAGCTACAAACCTTGCTTGAAAACTGAAAAGAGCACAAGGGAGGGAAGAGTAGGGACACAAGCTTAAGATAAGACACAGTACCTAAAAAAACGTCAGCATTCTCAGACATTATCCCACTAATGCAAGGTCCAGTTCCGACATTACTTTTCCCTCCTCATGGCAGTGCCCTCTCTGGCAAGTTTACTGAAGTAGTACTGAACCAAAAGCAGAGAAAAGGCATTCCATGTTTGCACAGTGGCACCCGGGGAACAGAGGGGGGTGGTATTGGAAAGGGCAACCAGCCATCCCCAGTGCATCACATTAAAGAAAGAGTAGAATTCTACAAAAATCTATGGAAACAAAATACTTCCAGATGTCAGAAGGCTACCAGAGCACTGGATTATAAAAGACTATTATTATTATTATTATTATTGTTGTTGTTGTTGTTATATGACATTAGTTTGTCCCTTCTCATGTTTCAAGGGCATGCCCACTTGGGCTCTATAACGAGTTTAGTGGCTAAGTGGGGATGTGAAGGCTGAAGGCAGCGAGTATCGTCCTCTGTGTAACCCTAGCTCTATAGCAGAGTTATACAGGTAATAAAACATGCATGGAGGTGCATTGTATAAGATGTTCACAACTCAGAACCATCTCAGATGTCAAGAGCTAAATGTAATCACAAAAGCCAAAAATGAGAAAAGGAGGGAGCAGAAGAAATCCACCAAATAGAAGACTAAAAAAAGAGAAACACATTCATTTCAAACATCTTTCTCTTCTAACTTTGGTGTCTAGCCAGTGGTTTCTGCTACAGGCAATGGCTAGTTTGTAGCCACAGATTTGTATATTAGCAGTGCAATTACTCCAGTGTTAGTCCATTGACATCAACAGACATAAGACATGTAGGAAATCAAATGCTGCAGAAAAGAACTTACCAACAGTGTTAATAGGTTTCCTGTAAGGCATCAAGCCAAAGCTATACTGGAAAATGCCTCTGCCGTGAAAGAGAGGCAAAGTAAACCCCACCAGCTTTCGCAGACTCTCCTGCAATGCCCTGAGTCGTGATCCTTTAGGATTTGCGATCTGTTTGAACAGTTCGTTTTCACCAAAAGAAAACACCGGGACAAGTTCAGCCCTGCGGGGGGAGGGGGGAGGGAGGAGAAGCAAATAGTAATGAATCCCCACAGATGCAGCTCACGTAATGTCTTGACAAATATATCAAGTTGAGGTAGCTAAACCTCATTGTTATGTACCGTAATACTTAGTTGCACAAAATTCATAAAATTACATTATTCATATTTCAACATTGTGTCAAACAGTACATTTAAGACTCAGGCCAATCAAAAGAGTAGCAAATCCAGGGCACTCACAAACAAGTCAGGGGCTTCTAGACATTTTGAAGTCTCCCCAGGTATGCAGAAAAGTGTCTTCAAAATTAACTAAAATGAAAGGACCTTCCCTACAGAAAAACAACTTGTCTAATGAAGACAGCATGCCGTGAAAGGCAGTCGAAAGTCAAAAACTGAATCCTGGAGGGGGAGACAGATGTGTGTGTGTATGTGTTTCCGAATCATTTATCCTTCCTCCCTTTGATTTCTCACAGGCTCCCAGTTTGTTTCATTATAATGTCCAACAGGTTGTTTTGTTTAATTCGAGAAGCAACATACTGACTTCCAGGAAGAGCTCAACAGGCAGGTTGACTAGGGCATCCGTTCATACAACTGATTTGCTACATAAGTGCACTATATTTACTGTATAAGATAACATCTCTATAAAATAAAAATCTATGCATGATTAAAATCTCTTGCATCTGTTCTGACTTGGACTCTACGTTAGAAGTAACAAGGTCGGATGGTGCCAGGGTGCTGACTGGGATACTTTTCAGTGTATTCAACCTGAGGATATGGACAGGATCCTTGCAAGTTTGAGGCCTACCACCCATTTGTATGACCCTTGAAATCTGCTTTGGGGGGAGGGGTCTGGCTGATTTGGTCCGAGAGGTAATTAATGGTTCCTTAAGAGCCTTGAAACAGGCTGTGGTGCATTCACTTCTAAAGAAGCCTACCTTGGAACCAGGATATGGTCAGCAATGACTAACCAGTCTGACCACTGTGGTGCACGTCCTGGTTAGATCTAGATTACTGCAATGCAGGTTACGTGGGGCTACTCTTGAAAAATGTCCATAAACTTCACTAGCTGCTGATGCCCAGCTACATCTGTTGATGGAGGGCTGCCCAAATGCTGCCCCAGATGATCTGGCCAGCTGTCTGGAGGCCATGGTGGGGTGGCTGAAACAGAGCCCACTGAAGTTAGATCCATCAAAGATGGAGGTCCTGTGGCTCCACCCACATTCTGAAAAGCTCAGCAGGTGCCAGGGAAAGTAGTGGTGGACGCTGCTATAAAGTCTTTTTCTGGGGAAAGGATGAAGCTTGCTGAAATGAAGAACTAGCCTGGCAGTTTGTTAAAACAATAGAAAATTCAATTCAAGACACTAAATTATAACAGATATTTATTAACAAATAGTTGTCCATAAAATAAGCCCTTCATTAATCATAAAAATCAGTCTTGGATTGTTACACAGACTAACATGTCATCTTGATAGCCTTTTTTCACCCAGAAGGGTGGAATAAATTCAAGAACCAATACATTTTGAAATCAGAAGCAAACAATACACACAGGAAGGAAAAGGTGTGTAGCACTACTATTGGCTAACAGCATTTGTACGTATTACAAATACATAGCAAAGAAGTCAACAAAGAGGAAGTTACAACATACACAGTTTCAAAATGTTGCTTTGCTACTGCAGCATGAAGAAGATCTAATCAGAACGGTTTTTCTAATGGAAGGACCTCTGCTTTCACAGCTCTACCCACATGGAATCGCTTATTTTTATATATGTACAAGCTGAAAGCCACAGAGTTTAAAAGAGTGCTTGAGGGGACTAGAGCTGTTAGATTATCCCCTGTTGAACTACCCCTTGTTAAAGTTGGCAGAGTTTGTCCAGTTCCTTCCAATTGCTTACAGAGGGGATAATTTACAAGGTACATGGGCAGCTTTGTAGAGAACTTCATGGTTTTGACGTTTTGTTCATGGCCATGCCTCTTCAGCTAACTGAGCTCCTTACTCTCCAGTAAGGCCAGTATTGGCAACCTCCACTCCAGCATGCTCCTCACCAGCTAGACTTGGGCCTGTCTGTGTCCTTCCTTTCATCTGCTTTCAGGCACTCGTGCTGTGGTACTGGGCCCCATGAAATGGACTGTGTTTGGTGCTCCTCCCCTTCTGAGAATTGTTTTGAGCATTTCTTTCAGGTATTTCTTCTCATGGGTTTCTGGCAAGTAAGCCAGTTTCTCTCTCTGTCTCTCCCACTCTCACACACATGTGCATACACACCCCGCACACAAAGACTTGCATCGCAACTTTTAATTCCCGTACACGTCTCCCTCAAATTGGAATTCAAAAGTTGGCTTCAATGGGGCATGCTCAGGAACCATCTCGAGCTGCGTCTATACACTGAACACAGAAGGATCTTTGGACCCTTTGTGGGGCCATTTCCCCCCATATGCATATACAGAGTTCCATTTAAGCCCTAGTCTTTGATAAGCACCTTAATTTCTCATGTATTCCTCTCTTCCTTGAGGAAGCTCAGGGTGGCTTACATTTGGCAGATACTTGTCTAGCTTTTATGCTGTAGCAGCAGTATCCACCACCCCCCATTTTAATATTTGGAAATTAATGGAAATATCAGAATCCAGTGACTATCAAAGGTCACTCTCTAGAAAAGGAAGCTATATTTCAAAAAGGATAATTTGTATCTAAATTTCAATATACATGTTCTGTCCAGTTACTAAGACAAGGAGCACTAAGTAAACCACAGATGAACATTTTGTTTGGAGGACAGGAAAGATACACGGGGGAAACAGTAGCATCTGTACGAGACCAGAAAAGACCTCTGTCTTGGGACAAAAGCAAAACTAACTGGTTACAGCTTAGAAAATAAGGTCAGGTGTCACAACTTGCCTTAATCATCACATCCATATACAATCATTATGAATCGTTGGGTTCATTATTAGGATACAGTTTTGTGATCTAGTTGTTATTCTGGACATCTGCATGCCTCCCATTTAGTTCAAACATGATTTCTTCAGGTTCCCAGTTAATATTCTGCGTTAATGTCCCATTTTTCTTAAAATGTGCTGTCATAGGGACATATGACACTACCTTATACCAAGCCAGACCGCTGGAATATCTAGCTGCCCTTTGGCTACTCTGACTGGAACACATCTCCGGGATCTCAGGGAGTGGCAGACCTTTCCCAACACCTGCTGTCTCAGGATCCTTTAACAAGACATACGAAGACAGCAGTCCTAAGTAGCTCTTCTCAAAATCCCACTGACCCCTGTTAAATGGGGCTTAATGTTCTTAGGTTTAGAATTGCAGGGATTGTACCTGGGACAATATGCATACAAAGAATGCGCTCTACCAGTAAGTCACAGTCCCTCTCTACTGCTAAACCACAGCCCTCATCACTAATGTGGTGTGAGACTTACCCATGTTTCAAAGCAATCTCAATGAAACCTTTCTTCTTGAGGATATTAAGAGTTAAGCTTCCAGGACGAGCATCCAAAGATTCTCTTGCCCCTCCAATTACAATCACAGCAATATTTCCTCCTTTTTTATTGCTCAGTACATGTGACACACTCTTCTTAGATGCAGAAACCAGCCCTGAAAAATATTTTTTAAAAGAAGAAGAGTTGGTTTTTGTATTCCTCTACTACTTAAGGCAGAATCAAACTGGCTTACAATCACCTTCTCTTCCCCTCCCACAACAGACACCCTGAGAGAACTCTACAGAGCTTTGACCAGCCCAAGATCACCCAGTTGGCTTCACATGTAGGAGTGGGGAAACCAACCTGGTTCACCAGATTAGCATCTGCCACTCATGTGGAGGAGTGGGGAATTGAACATGGTTCTCCAGATTAGAGTCTACCACTCCAAACCACCACTCTTAACCACTACACCATGCTGGCTCTCTACTACAACACACTGCCATAGCACAACTAACCTCTGTTAAGTAGTGCCTTATATCTATTAATATAAATTATTGCCGACATGCAAATTTTCATAAATATGTCATCAATCTTCAAGTTGAGCATTTGGGCATATCCAGTAAGATTCAGAGTCTAGGCATGACATGACACCTTGATTGCACCACTGAAAACTTGACACACACACCTCCCAAAACCTGCCTGATGAATTCATGTGTTATGGCTGTAAAACCTACAAACAATCTGGAAATGTTTTCACACTATAATTTACTCTTGAAATTTAAAATTTGTCATCTGGGTTTTCTCCCCCAGTTTAGCAGGCAAATCAGAAAGTTTGTGGGGTCGTGGATTTTGTATCCCATTATGCATATTTTACATTGTTTGTTCGCTCTACAAAACTGTGTGAGAACTGAGAACGAATTAAAATGTATCTAAAATCGTGGACAGCCTTCTAGATACAAAAACATTTCTCTAGACATTCAAACTCTCCTAACAGATGGTGAGTTAGTATATTTTGATATGATAGCCTCAGAACTGTCAGTTCCTGATCATGTTCACATTCATTCACTGCTCACAAGTAGAACAATTACTCATTTGTGTCAGGGCAGCAGGAAAATATAGAAACACAGTTCTGTGGTGAGCTATATTTAGACTGTGGAAAATGTTCTGTCAACATAGATGATTAAGTTTCCATCAATGCCAATCCATCTACTTACTGAAAGAACACAACAGTGAAATGTCCATGAAATGCTGGTGGCAGGAAATTTCCTTTTCAATTATTATCCATTTCAGTGAGGTTGATCTTCAGCTTGTTTCTATTTTTATTACAGTCAAGGATGTTCACGTTCAGGGCTGGTTGGTGCTTACACTGGTCCCCATACAAATGTCTCAAGAGCACACTAAGATCATGGCCAGGCAGAGTTAATGCAGAAGAACTATTTGGGAGAACCTCTATGTGAAATCTGTTCCTGTGGCACCATGATTGGTTCACACCAAAATCACTTTTTGAAGTCACTGTGATCATGAAATCACAATAGTTGTGCAAAGACCCCAATGGAGGCTCTGGTTTTCATAACTCTAAGCACTTTCCAGCTGTGAGTCTAGCATAAACTTCAATAGAGTCAAAAGGAACTTTCCTGGAAACCCACATACTTATGATCTACTCCGTATGTAGAAATCTTTACCTCTGATTCTACATTGTGCAATCTTGGTGAGGTGCATGTTCCTAAAAACCACAGGTTTCACTATAGAACAACAAAAGCATGACCCCATGTGGCAAGAAATGAGATTTATTATACGGTGGAGAATTTTAGAGCTCTGTGGATTTGCTGGACAATGTATATCCTAGATCTTACCAAGCTGGAGACATTTGGAAAACATATCCATTGCAAGAGGGGACCCGCAAGAAACTTGCAGGAACAGATATCCCATTCCCTCCGCCTTTGTTTCCCCCTTACTTCTCTCAGTCTCTTACTCTTTCTCCCTCCTGCCACCCCTTTTCTTACTCTCCTCTATGCCTGTCACTTTCTCTTTCTGCCCCATCATTCTTTCTCTTTCTGCCCCCATCACCCTCTCAGCCTCCCACCTGCTTCCTCTCCCCCTCCCATAGCAGCAGCAACAGGAGATCCATTGTAATTCCGGGTGATTTTTAGCCCTCACCTGGAGGTTGGCAACCTTGGTTCCCATGGAGGAAATGGCTACTTTGAAGGGTAGAGTCCATGGCATTATGTGTTTTTGAGGTTTTCCCCTCTTCAAACCCCACCCTCCCCAGGCTCCACCTCTCAAATCTCCGGGAATTTCCCAACCTGGAGTTTGCAACCCTATCTACTTCCCACCCAACCACCAACCTACCTTTATCTGCCCCTCTGTCTTAGGTTTTCCATCTCTTCCCACCCTGCAGCCTCTACCTGGGAAAACCACAGTCTTTCTCCACAGTGGCAACCAGTTATTGGTTTTTTGTTATAAAATACTGCTATGCTTCCCCCACCCCCTTCAGTTCTAAGGTGCACTATTTCTTACTACAATGAAATTACTTTTGCTGGCAACCATCTTCATACAGGTTTCTGTTGCCACGGTGAAGGCATTGCTTATTTCAATGATACTTCACCATTTGAGTTTTAGCATACACATCTATGCAAAGGAAATGAAACAACTATGTTTATCATGGCTTATTCAACAAGATCAATAAATAATATTAGACGTCCATGAGGTCCAGGAATAGACAACCAGGCATGGGTTTGGAAGATTTAAATTCAATCGCTGCTTGAGGAGCACTTATTATGCATACCTGCAAAAGTAAGTTTCAGCCTCAGCTTTCTGTCTGTAAAAAATGTGTCTACGTCACGCAAATACAGAACACATTAGAAAACTGTCAGGCTCCAACAGAGTTGGAACAGAGTTCGAGGCTGTAGCAGCCTCTAACGTTTCCTATTTTATGGGTCTCAACCCAGGAAGAGCCTCAGAATAGGGCAAGGAGGTGATGACTGGATATCTCCTGCTATTATAACTGATCTCCAGGAAACAGAGAGCCTGGAGAAAATGGCCACTTTGGAAGGTGGACTCTACAGCATTATACCTCATTGAAGCCCCTCTTCACCCCCCCAAACCAAACCCTGCCTTCCCCAGGCTCCACCCCACCCCCCCAAATTTCCAGATATTCCCCAACCCAGAGCTGGCAACCCTACAAGGAAGGGAGTTTTGCCTTAACCCTGATCCCTCCTCCCCATGCCAATCCCACAGCTTCATGGGATTGGTCTGGCCCTTCCTCCCTGGCCTTCCCTGGACTGGCCTAATAAAGGATTTCCTGGGAGTGGGCTGACCCCAGCTTCCCCCAATGCCCTCTCTTCAGGGGTGGGCCCTTGAGGAGTGAAGGGAATGTGTGCCAAACCTGCGCACTTTTCAGGTTTGCAGAAAAATCTGTCTTGTATGTTCATAGCTCCAGTCTCTGGATTAAAGTATCCACAAGGTCATGACTAAAGTAAACAATGTCTACTTACCAGCACACAAAATATATTCTCTGAAGAAAGGGCATCTGAACCAGAAAGGCAAGGTGTGAAGGTATGGAGTCATACCGGGGAATAATTCCTTAAAACCTGTATATTCTGTACAAACGTTTCCAAAGGCTCCAGCAACAAGGACGCCATGTGGATGAAATCCAAAGAGGTAGTTTTTGCTTGGATCCAAATCCGAGGTTTTTATGAGCTGAAACAAATGGCCATTAAAATTCTTATGATTTTGTTAATAAACAAGAGAAGAAAGTTATTTCACGTCAGAGAAATGGTGTGGGGAGGAGGTATGAGCCTTCTCTCTTCATATACCACTGTCCCAAACCAAATTAGTCCCATGCACATCTGAGAAGCATAGAACTTTACAACATACCTCTTCACCCAAACCGGGGACATCCCTGGGGAAAACATAATGTATATTTAGGCCCTGCTCCCTCTTGTCTCCTAGCTTGAACTGTTAATAGAAATTGTACTGTCATAATTTTCCTCTTAATATCCACCTTAAACTTCAATTTCAATGTCATATTCCTAGAATAATTCAACCGACTGCAGACAAGTTATGGTAAATACACACCGTTGCTACTCGTCCTATTTTGTGCCACTTGTCATTTTCTCTGATTGTTATTCTTTCTGTACTACTTTCTACACATTAGCAGCCCACATATGCAAAATGTCAGCCCAATAAAAGACAAGGTGGAAAAAAAACAAGGGACAAATGGAGGTTTGTGGTCCTATTTGCAAGTGGACTGTAAGTTCAGGGGACAGGCTGGAGTATCCACTTGCAGGTAAATTTATTCACAGGTAGGTGCTCCCACTTTAGGCACAAATGACAATGTCATGATATTGCAGAAAGGACAATCTTAGGCAGGTCTACACCAAGTACTATTAAACAGGGCTTACTCCCAGGAATGTAGTCTTAGGATTGCACTGTTAGGTCATCTTTAATAAGCTCCCGATTTATCTGAAACTAAACTCAAGTGGATTTCTGACCAGGAAAACAACCCAGGACGCAAACTACAGCAACTTTTGTCACTGGGTTTTGGGACAAATCCTAGTAAAAACAGCTGATGCAGACATACCATGAGTTAGAAATTAGTTTGGTCTCAATTGCCAGCCTGATTGATTTGTCATAAAATACTGCCAAAAGTTTTACTCACTTGAATTGGAAAGTATTCCTTAAAGTACTTCCACACGGTCCAGTTTCTGACCCACTCGGATCTTCTCCCTCCAGTCTGGGGGGTTTCCCAGTCAAGGTAGAGCCAGAGGACATAAAAAACCGAGATGAACCAGTAATCTCCCAGAAGTAAGATGATGAAGATTCCACAGCAACATTGTGCTACAAAAAAGCCACCAAAACTGAAGTGAATATGACAAACATTCTCTCACACGCCTGTCTCAGAGTCAGAGTTTTACCAGTAATTCTATACATGTGCCGAATATGCAAAAAATACATTCCAGTGTCCTACTAGAATGGGCACAAAAACATGTCCTTGCCTTGGGAGCAATAGCTAGCGGCACGGAAGTAAGCATGAACAGCATCCACAGGCCCTGACCCTCATCCCTGCCCCTTTTATTTTCTCTCCAAGCACAGACGCTACAGAGATTGCACCAGGCACACACACACCCCAATCCTGGCAACCTTGCTCTCCCCTTCACAGCTAAGCCAGATAGGGCTGCCACCAAACGCCTGCCACCGCTTGAGGGGGGAAATGCAGCAAAACTCTTTGTCACCCTAATGATGAGACATCACTTCTGGTGCGAACCTGGAAGTGGCATGGTTGCATTGGGGGAAATGCTCTAGGATTCCACTAAAACTGTAGTGTTTCAGTGGAATCCTCGAACATCACCCCGATGCATTGATGTCACTTATGGGTTTAGTGCCACTGGAGCAACGGCATTTTACATGTCCCTGCCCCCTCAAGCCTCCTGCTGGTTGCCCACAGTCAACTGGCAACTGAGGGGGAGAAAGCCCTTTTAGAGCCAAAAAGGGGAGAGGAAACATGGAGGTTAGTTCTTCTTCCCCCTCCTTATGATGTCTGTAGGCACAGTATCCACAGTAACTCTGCTATTACTTCTTTGAGCTGGATCAAAGGGGAAAGAATCAGGAGGCCCACAAGTCATTCTCATGACATCGGTCGAAGCTCCCATTCAACTTGAAGACCTCCTGAATTCTGTCTGGGGGGGAAATCAGCTGCCTAGAGCCCCATGCTGGGGAGGCTACGCTGGAGAGACCCTGACCACCCAGCTGCCACAACAATCTGCGATAGGGTGTTGGAGCAGCTCTCCTTCCAACATCCCTACAGTTGAAGAAGAGTTGTTTTTTTATATACCGCCTGTAATGTATGTGAGTAGCTAGGATCGTAGCAAGGGAAAACCTAGGAGCTTGGGTCCCAGGCGAAGGCTCCTAAACCCTGCTCGCGCTATTGGCCAAGCCAACGCATCCCATTGGCCCTAAGCTGGGTCATGCCATTGGTGACCCGGGGGTTGTTTTCCCCCATCACGGATAATGGGGGGAGCGGCCACCAGGGGCCAGGGGAGCATTTAAGCAGGGCCTGGTTGTACAGTTCTGTACTTCAGTTCTGTACTTCACTACAATAAAGAGTTGTTGTTGGAACTCCGTCTCATCCTCGTGTGTCCTCCCCACGCAGACTTAACACCGCCCTTACCACTTAAGGAAGAATCAAGCCAGCTTACAATCACCTTCCCTTCCCCTCCCCACAACAGACACCCTGTGAGGTAGATGGAGCTGAGAGAGCTCTAAGAGCTGTGACTAGCCCTAGGCCACCCAGCTGGCCTCATGTGTAGGAGAACATGTGCAGCTGGCCTCAAGTGCAGGGGAAACAAATCCAGTTCATCAGATTAGCATCCACCACTCATGTGGAGGAGTGGGGAATCAAACCCAGTTCTCCAGATCAGAATCCACTCCTCTCAACCACTACACCACCCTGAATTCCACCCCACCTCCAAATCCAGTGATCAGGGGTAAGACTGGGAGCCAAAAGGGGCCTGTCCTGCCCCTGCCCTGTCACCTCCATTGGGGGCAAGAGGAGCTTGCCTGCTTGCAACCACTGTCCCACTCAAGGCAGTGACACCTGTGCACACCCACCTGCACATTTATGCCTGCCCTGTCTGAGGCTCAAGCCGCTGGCTTGTTGTGTTGCTGCCTTACACCAGGTGAGTGCTATGGTGGCCTGGAGGCCAAGCCATGATTCTGGGACCCTATCGTGGACTTTGCCCAAGGCCCCAGATCACTAAGATGCAGACGGTGAAAAAAAAAGGAGGATGCAAGGAGAGGACTGACCACAAGACTGACCTGAGGGGGAGGGGAGGTGTGACCAGGAAGGGAGGAGTCAGAGGCAGCTGGGAGAAGTGGGAGTGGGCAGAGGGAAGGGTCCTCAAAACGTCTGGGCGTTATCGCACCCAAGGAGAAAACGTTATGGGAACGGGGTAAGTTTTTAAAGCGTCATTAAACTGTTTTGGGATACAGCGGGCATTATATGGCTCCAAAACGGTTTCATGACTAAAACGGGAAAATGTGGTGCGTGGGGGAAGGAATGCTCCGAGTTTTAAAGGGTTCAGAAACGTTCCCTGGACTGGGTGCAATAAGCCCCCCAGTAGGGTTTTCAAGGTAAAAGACGAACAGAAGTGGTTTGCCATTGCCTTCCTCTGCATTGTGACCCTGGTATTCCTTGGAGGTCTCCCATCCAAATACCAGCTAGGACCAACTCTGCTTAGCTTCTGAGATCTGACAATTTCAAGCTAGCCTGGGCCACCCAGGTCAGGACATCAAGGATTTCCAACTTTTCAGCCACGTGACTGGTGCATTTTTTTCATCTGGTTTAAAAAAAGAAAAACTTGCAAAAGACCTGATATTTATTGGGCAAAACACTATGGGCATCAGCGGTCTCTTGTGTCTGAAGGGGGAAAAAGTCTAATCTTGGAAATGCTAGTCAGTTACTCTTTTATGTGCTGATAACTGCAAAGGGCCAGTCCCTCCAGAAATTAACATGACAGAAGTGGATGGCCTGCCTTTTAGGCAGAGGGGAGGGAATCTTGGGAAGAGGCTTGTTTTTTTTTTTAGGTTGTAAATGTACTGCGTTATTCCTATCCAGTGTGATTCATGCTTGTGGATTTTTTTTAAAGCAGAAAAGAACCACCCACAACTCAGTCTCTGCAACTAGGTATTTTAAAAAGAACTTAAAAAAAGATGTTCAATTATTTCTATGCAGTGTTACCCATGCTCCTCAACCCCCTGCCCAAAAAAAACCAGGGTGGCTGGACAATCTTGAGGACCAATGGAGAACGAGGCGGGGAGGGGGGCTTCAATGTGCCTCAGGTGTGAATGGGAAGCCACAGCTAAAAATGGAGAGAAAATGGATTACTCTGAGCTGTGCGAGATCTCTACTGCAAGAGTGATTGAACACAGAATCATATCAGCAACCGGACAACCGTGAAAAATCGCTGTGATGTGGAACCGTCCCTGGAGAAGCAAGTTAATGCAGCTGCAAGAAAAAGCTTTCTTCCAACCCAGTCTAGCCTGAAAGATAGTCCCTTACCTTGACACCGCCAATCTGGCCACCTGGATCCACACTCACTGTAACATCGAGAGGAGACGACTGTAGTGCACTCTACATAGATCTCCCCTTGAAGTCAAGTTGGAGATTCCAATTGGTGCAAAATGCCACAGCTTGGATATTATCACGACACTAGGCTGAGCATTAGTTTCTGAGATCTGACGAGAACAGGCTAGCCTGGCCTATACAAGTCAGTCTATTAAAAGGTAAAGGTCCCCTGTGCAAGCACCAGGTCATTTCTGACCCATGGGGTGACGTCACATCCCGACGTTTTCTAGGCAGACTTTGTTTGCGGGGTGGTTTGCCAGTGCCTTCCCCAGTCATCTTCCCTTTACCCCCAGCAAGCTGGGTACTCATTTCACCGACCTCGGAAGGATGGAAGGCTGAGTCGACCTTGAGCCGGCTACCTGAAACCGACTTCCGTCGGGATCGAACTCAGGTCATGAGCAGAGCTTTTGACTGCAGTACTGCAGTTTACCACTCTGCGCCACGGGGCTCCTAGTTACAGACAAAAAATATAGAGAGGAGAAAAGCTCCACTCAAGTCACTGTCCTGATACAAAAGCTGTCTCCCGCTCCCCTTCCCCCTGCACTGAGCATTTTCAGTAAACTGATAAGATTATACTGGTTGGATCGAAAAAGGAACACATCTCCCCTGCTCTGGCTCTAATTCCTAATGTAGAATAATAAATGATATAGGACTTGCATTGGTGGCCTGGCCCTTTATCTTACTGGGAAAGTTCCCAGTGGGCCACTGGTGGATAGGAGAAAGCTGAGCTAAGTGGTCCTCGCCACGCTGGTGGCGCTCCAGCCTGGGCCACAGAGATGATGCCCAGTGCCGTTGTTGTCATAGCTGCTCAGGTGTGAGGTGAGCAGATCCTCCAGTACTCTCAGTACTGCAGGGGCTACCTGGCTCAGCTTGCTTCAGGGCTGTTTTAGCATCCCAGTCTGCTCCTGAGTTCTTACAAAAACATTTAATAGAATAGGAAGAAAATCGGTCCTCTTAACTGGCCAAGGAACAGGCATATCCAGTAAAGTGCAGCATATTACAGTAAAGAAAAAACTCTTTTCACTAATTATTCTTAACAGTTTATTTCCTGATGTTTATCTTGCTGTAAGTCCCCCCCCCCCCCCATACATAGTCCAGAAAAGCTCTTTCCTGACCTGAGCAGTAATGACAGGAGAGATGTATTCTATTATCTTTGTTTTCCTAGGCACCAAGCCCCATCATTCATCACTGTCAGCAACATCCCATGTCCTTGATCTTCATCGATGATTAATAAGAAAACAACTGCTAAAATTGCCTGTCTGCTTTGTAAGTAGCCTTTGGCAGAAAACAAAGGGAAAGGTGAGACAGACAAACTGCAAGTCAGAAGTTCAAAGAAAGTGCTGAGGGTATTTGGCTTTGAGCTGATATTAGTCATGGAGAAGCATTTCATAAAGGCATGATCACTGGGAAACTGCAGTTCTGCCTGCTTCCTCTAACCACGTGAGTTGATGGGAACAGGAGCCTCCATTCAATTTTTTATCCACGTCAAGCCTACATCATGTGGCATTCCGCCCAAACATGTGTTAGTTATATTGAAAATGACACAGTCTTTCTGGCAAAAAAACTGTATTTGCAGCGCAGGCTAAGAAACCCAGGCATCACTGTGACTTGAGAAAAAGCCAAAATAATCTTTAATGCATTGTTTAAAATTAGCTACTTAATTGAATATTGACGCTAAATTGGCTTGTTTTGTTTTAAATAGATAAGGGATTCCAAAACTGTGCTATTACCTAAGAAATATATTAAATGTGGTATAGTGGTTAGAGAGTCAGAGTAGGATCTGAGAGACCCAAGTTCAAATCCCCACTCTGCCATGGCATTTTCCATCAGCCTTCATGTCATGGACTGCCCTAGTGTGGGAGGAAGGGTCCTCATTGGAGGAGGATGACCTGCCACCAAGCCTGCCCCGGCAGACACTCCCTGTGAGGTAGATTCCTCAGTGCCTTCCTTAAGGGGACCTTTGCCAGCACTGGCACTGCATCCTAAGCCAGCAGGGTCTTCAAGCAACAAGGCCCCAGCATCAACCTGCCTGCTGGTAGACCAGCCATGATCTGGTGAAGAGCTAAGACTGAGGCTGGGCCCAGACGTGCAAGCCTGGCAGCCTGAAGCCTCCCTCCGCAAAGGAAGCACCAGAAGAAATCAGTGAGTCACTGCAGGATCTGGGCTAGGGTTGCCAACCTCCAGAGTCCACAGCTCCAAACCACCGCTCTTAACCACTACACCTGAGGTGGTCAGGCTGTTCTGGTCCTGGGTCAATGCTAGAGATAGGAGAAAAATCCCTGCCCATATAAGCCCATATAAGGATTGCTTTTGCCCCAGGATCTGCTGTGGCCGGGACAGAGAAGACTTTCTCTCTCCTGTACAAGTGGGTGAGGTTGTTCTTCCCCCAGGAGCTGCTGCCAGGAAGAAAAACTCTTCCTTCTGTTGAATTGGACTGCGCAGGCGGAAATCCTCAATGCACTTAACTAGAACTTCTGTTGAAATCATCATTTAGGAAAGCCTGTAATACATAGGAGGGTCTACCGCTTATCAGCAAACCACAGGCATAGCATCCTGTTGAACAGCACTTTGCAAGAACTTTGCCTGAAGTCTTTATTTACTTACTTCACTTTTCTCCCTAATAGGCACTCAAAGTGGCTTACAACATTCTCCCCTTCAGCATTTTATCCTCACAACCATCCTGTGAAGGAGGTTAGGCTGTTAGTATGTGACTTGCTCATGGTCACCCAGCAGCCTGGACAGCAGATTGGTGATTTGAACCTGGGTCTCCCGGATCCTAGCCTTACAGGTACTATAGCACACTGGCTCTCATGGTGGCAGAGTTATGCATAACTTTCATTCTAATGTTTTGAGGTTGGGTCCACCTGAGGTGTCAGCCATATTGGGGTGGTGCATGCAGATTCAACAAGGTTGGAGACCCCTGATTTCCATGAAGCTGCTGGAAGAGGTCATCCAAAGATTTGGGCTGAGCTGCCACCAGTAGGCAACGATGACACTCGGCTATCCCATGCTTCCATCGGATCCCATGGAGTGTGTGGGAACTGCACCTGGAGGAGGTGTTTGTGAGATTGATGAGGGCTAACAAGCTGAAACTTAGCCCCAAGAAAATGGAGATGCTACTGGTTTGTGTGTGTGTGTGTGTGTGTGGGAGTTTGACCCAGGAATTGGGGTGTTTCCTGCTAGACTCAGGACTCCTGTTGAATGGCAGCAGTGTCCAGGGTACTGCGGAGAGAAGAATGTGTATAGGTGATGCTAATTCAGTTGAGGGGGTAGCAAAGAAGTAAAATTTTTAGTAGGTTTTTGAAACATGCAAATCTTCAAGCCATTTCCATTCATCCTGAAAATGGGTTATAATGTTACAATACAGCCACCCCAATGTAATTTCATCCAGTTCTATTCACACAGTGGCTTCGCAGAAACATAGAGCTGGAAGGGACCTCAAAAGTCATCTAGTCCAACCCCCTGCACAACTCAGAAAATTCACAACTACCTACATCCCCCCTATTCCCCCAGCAACCCCTGCTCTTTGCCCAGAGGAAGGCAACCAACCTCCAGGATCTCTGGCCAGTGCAGCCTGGAGGAAAATTGCTTCCTGACCCCAAAGTGATAGTCAGCACTACCCTCGGCATGTAAGAAAGGGCACAAGAGCTGAGCACTGACTCACCCCTTCCTGCCCTCCCTCTCATAATCTAAGTTCACAGAGTCAGCATTGCTGTCAGATGACATTTAGCCTCTGCTTAAAAACCTCCAAAGGAGAGCCCACCACCGCCTGAGGAAGCCTGTTCCACTGAGGAACCCCTTCAGTAGCACCCACTTTGCTGTTTCCTCTGTGTGCTATAATTGTGTGCGTGTAAAGTGCCGTCAAGTCGCAGCCGACTTATGGCGACCCCTTTTTGGGGTTTTCATGGCAAGAGACTAACAGAGGTGGTTTGCCAGTGCCTTCCTCTGCACAGCAACCCTGGTCTTCCTTGGTGGTCTCCCATCCAAATACTAACCAGGGCTGACTCTGCTTAGCTTCTGAGATCTGACGAGATCAGGCTAGCCTGCTATAATTACGTTGGACAAAATATGGAATTCTTCCTACCTGGAATTTCTGACCACTTTGATAAGGTTGTGCACTTTTTTGAGGGCAAGTGCCCTTTTGCTCAGGGCATACAATCATGTTGCCTGTGTAGGATTGCAGCCCCATCCAACGCCTCTCTTTTTTACTCAGGGGAAGCCCCTAGCCTGCGGACTGCCTCTAAAGTAGTTGTGAACACCCACACGTGAACACATGAAGCTGCCTTATTCTGAATCAGTCAGTCTTGTCTACTCAGACCGGCAGCGGCGCTCCAGGGTCTCAGGCAGGGGTCTTCCACATCACCTACTTGCCCGGCCCCTTTAGCTGGAGTTGCCGGGGACTGAACCTGGGACCTTCTGCGTGCCAAGCAGAGGCTCTACCTCTGAGCCACAGCCCCTTCCCATCAAAAGAAAACAACGCCGCTGCCGATTCTCGCAGGGACGTCAATTTCATGTTCAGTTGGGCTTGCTCCCAAGCAAACGCGACCCGGTCTGATGGAGACCGAGGGCTTCAGCATCGTCGACGGCGTTGCGTTGTTAGCCGCCTTGCGAGGAAGCAAGGCGGGGCATCCGCGTTTGGAAACGAATTAAATCCAACGCACGCGGGGCCGAAACCTGGCTGGACTGAGCAGGGTTGGCTTCCGCAGCACCCCAAGGACCCGTGCATGAAGGCAGGGACGCCCGAGACGGAGCGATGCGCAAGGAGAAAGGCGGGTTACCTAGGGCCAGGAAGGAGAACACCCACTGCGAGACGGCGGCGGTCTGCGCTCTCCTCCGCCAGGGAATGCTGAGCGGCGCGAACTCGACCTTCATGGCGCTTCGGTCCCAGCTCAAGAGCCGAGTGAAAGGGCCAAGCAAGTCCTCCCGCCTTCCTCCAGAGGAAGGAAGCAGGCAGGCAAGGCGGGTCCCAGCCTTCAGGCTTGCCAGTTGCTCAACACCTAGGAGAGCACTAGGGTTGCCAACCTCCAGGTACCAGCTGGAGATCTCCTGCTACTACAACTGATCTCCAGCTGATAGAGATCAGTTCTCCTGGAGAAAATGGCCGCGTTGGCCATTGGACTCTATGCCACTGAAGTCCCTCCCCTGCCCAAACCCCGCCCTCCTCAGGCTCCGTCCTGAAAACCTCCCGCCGGTGGCAAAGAGAGACCTCACAACCCTAGAGAGCACACAAGGGGGGGGGGAAGAGTTCTCCTTCGTTCCTTGTCATTCAACAGGGTGCGAAAGCCTAGCCAAAATCGTTCGGGTACTACTACCAGTACTACAACTAAAGGTAAAGGTTTAGGGTGACCCATGGGGTGACGTCACATTCCGACGTTTCCTAGGCAGACTTTGTTTACGGGGTGGTTTGCCAGTGCCTTCCCCAGTCATCTACACTTTACCTGGGTACTCATTTTACCGACCTCGGAAGGATAGAAGGCTGAGTCAACATTGAGCCAGCTACCTGAAACCAACTTCCATGCGGGTCAAACTCAAGTCGTGAGCAGAGCTTTGGACTGCAGTTCTGCAGCTTACCACTCTGCACCATAGGGCTCATGCCTACTATGACTACTATTATTATTATGGTCCTGCGCCTTTAGACAACTAGGTGAGTCCTGCCCTGGAACTATCTGTTTCATCGCAGAGAGGCAAGACAATTCCTAATAGGTGAAGTTAACTTGCAGTGTTCTGCAGCTACTTTGGGTGGTTTGCAGGAGGCTTCTGAAGTTAGTTCCCGGTTCATTCCTAGTTCACCAACTTCAGCCTCCTGTGGTTCGCAGAAGCGGGTAAGAAGCCTTATCTGTCTTGCACCCGATCCCGCTAGCCTAAGAACACTTTCCTGGGTGGGTATAGGCTTGAGAAGAGTTCTGGATATGAAAATGAGATTTAGCTAAGTAAAAAGGAATGCACATTGGGACACAAAATCCTAACTTCATATACACACTCATGGGGTCTGAACTGGTAGGAGAGTAACCAAGAAAAAGATCTAGCTATTGTGATGGGCAGCTCAATGGAAATGTTAACTTAGTGGGAAGCAGCACTGGAAAAGGTGGATTTTGTGCTAGGGATTATTAGGAAAGGGACTGAAAATAAGATGGCCCTTGTGCAGATCCATAGTGCAGTTGTATCTAGAATACTTTTGCTACTCTCGAGGGGAGAAGGTTTTGTAGCCTTCTTGAGGCTTCTCCCCCCTCCCAAGAGTAGAAAAACCATTTAAGTAATTTCTACCATTACTTTGTTTCAAAAACACTCAAGGTGATTTACAAACAGAATAAAATACAACACATCAGAATGAAATTATC
This sequence comes from Euleptes europaea, assembly GCF_029931775.1. NCBI lineage: Eukaryota > Metazoa > Chordata > Lepidosauria > Squamata > Sphaerodactylidae > Euleptes > Euleptes europaea. The sequence goes on from NC_079316.1 coordinate 38,188,846, forward strand.
ACAATATAAACACAAAACCCAGCAATCATATGATGAGATCAGAAGCAGTAAAAACCAATAAGAACTCAAGTTGTAGAATGTATACAAAACCCGCAGCAGGCATAAAAATAAGCGCAGCAGCAATAAAATCATTAAACAAAACAAAAAACCCTTAAAATGTAGAACATATATAATCAATATCTGCAATTCTGGAAACAACAGGGAGAATGAAATCACAGATCACACTGAATAGTGAAAAGAGGTAGAGGTTGCTTGGTTGGCAAAGATATAGAATTTAGGGTTGTTGCTTTGTTTGTGTTTTTAACTGCTACTTAGTTCTAAGCAACTTTTTTCCAGTTTTCCATGGCGTTTTGGACATGTTGTCTCTCTCTAGGCAGTTAACATCCCTATTTGAACATCAGGCTTAAGTGCACCCAGTTCAACCAAGTTTTTCTTCATAGGTTATGATATAGCTATGGAATTTTTATTTACTGATGTCTATGCTTGCTATGTTATTTACATGTTTTTAAGTTAATGTTCATAAGCCACCTTGAGGGCATTTCAAAGGAAAAGCCAATAATCATTTAAGACAGCTGTCTAATAAAGGTTTCAAGAACTATCACCCACCCAGTCTTTAATGGTCCCTTCATTCTTTATTATTACAGTCCACTACCAGTAGGTACACAAAGGAAACATTAAATACAGAAAGAATAAAATTTATATACAAATGATCTTGATAGAGTCTGTAATGGTCAGAGAATGGTCTGCACTGAAATACTACACCGCATGCACACGCTACATCAAAATGCAGACTGTAGACCAAGACTAGATTAACTCATGCCATCGTATTCCCTATTACTATGTATGGGTGTGAAAGCTGGACAGTGAAGAAAACTGATAGGAAGAAGACAGATTCCTTTGAAATGTGGTGTTGGAGGAGAGTGTTACGGATTCCGTGGACTGCCAAAAAAACAAATCAGTGGTTTCTAGATCAAATCAAGCCTGAACTGACCCTAGAAGCTAAAATGACTAAACTGAGGCTGTCGTATTTTGGTCATGTCATGAGATGACAAGAGTCACTGGAAAAGACAGTCATGCTAGGAAAGGTTGAAGGCAGCAGGAAAAGAGGAAGACCCAACAAGAGATGGATTGACTCAATAAAGGAAGCCACAGACTTTAATTTGCAAGATCTGAGCAAGGCTGTCAAAGGTAGCACATTTTGGAGGACTTTCATTCATAGGGTCGCCATGAGTCGGAAGCGACTTGACGGCACTTAACACACACAGAGAACAATGACATAACAAGCTAATTCACACATTTCAAGTGAACCGGTTTTGCATAAATCAGCTTGCAATCATGCTGGAAACACTTCAGCCGAACTGCTGCCTCCATCACTTGATTGCTGAGCTCACCAGCGTTCACAGCGTCAGTGGAGAAAGCTTATACCACAGGAGCCGCCAGACTCCTTTTTAGTTTTGTGGCAACCGATTGCCATGGCTACCAAGGAGCCTCTACTGCTCTTAGTAAACGAGCCTACTCTTTTCAGCATTTCCACTCTAAACAAGTCCGGGTTCCCACCTAACTTTTATAAGATTTTCACCATAGAGCTAATTCCCAGTGGGTCGCCGTGTTAGTCTGTCTGCAGTAGTAGCAAAGGGCCAGAGTCCAGTAGCACCTTAAAGACTAACAAAAATATTTTCTGGTAGGGTGTGAGCTTTCGTGAGCCACAGCTCTGTTAGTCTGTTTGCAGTAGTACAAAAGGGCAAGAGTCCAGTTGCACCTTCAAAACTAACAAAAATATTTTCTGGTAGGGTGTGAGCTTTCGTGAGCCACAGCTCTGTTAGTCTGTTTGCAGTAGTAGAAAAGGGCAAGAGTAGAAAAGGGCAAGAGTCCAGTTGCACCTTAAAGACTAACAAAAATATTTTCTGGTAGGGTGTGAGCTTTCGTGAGCCTGTGGCTCACGAAAGCTCATACCCTACCAGAAAATATTTTTGTTAGTCTTTAAGGTGCAACTGGACTCTTGCCCTTTTTTACTACCATAGAGATACTAAGGGATAGCGCGACGCCACCCGGCGTCCAGAGCGAATCGCGATCAACACAGGCTTTCCGGTTTTGACCGGAAGTTCTGGTTGCGCGATCACTCTCGCCCTTCTCTATTTCTATGCCAACCCTAGCAAGAGAGTCCTCGGCTGACGCAACGTTCTGGACTTTTAGGTGTCTAACGATTTGCCGGATCCAGCATCATTCCCACTTTCAGCTTGTCGGACTGAGTGCCTCACGAAGACGCGAATTTATTTCCATCTTTCTTGCCACGTTAGGCTCGTGTTTGGGACAGGCCCGCAAAGAGGGAGCTGAAGGCGCCGGGCTGGATCAGGCACCGGGGCGGAGAGCCGTCTTTGGGAACGGAAGGGCCGCCCGGCAGCGGGAGAGCGGGCCTTCCTGGAAGCGCACGCGCAGTGGGTGCGGAAGGCGAACGTCGGCTTTTCTTGCTGCCGGCCATGCCGACTGTCAGCGTGAAGCGGGACTTGCTTTTCCAGGCACTGGGAAGGAGTTACAGTAAGTGAGAAACGGGAGGGGAGCGGCGCGGCCGTGCCGAGGGGGACTGGGCATCCGTGAACCCGCGAAGGCAGAAAAAAGCCCTGGTCTCATGTTGCACTGAATGCATGCGCAACCTGCCTGTAGGTGTGCACACCTGTTTGTAAGAAGGAGCCAGCATGTGTCCATGTTACAGATGAAACCGGGGAGCTGTCCCTAGGTGAATGGGGGAAGGGTGTTAAATCGCGCTTTCAGCTATATGTGCAAGAGTCCAGTAGCACCTTAAAGACTGTCACAAATATTTTCTGGCAGGGTATGAGCTTTCGTGAGCCACAACTCACTTCTTCAGAAAGCTCATAACCTGCCAGAAAATATTTTTGTTAGTCTTTAAGGTGCTACTGGACTCTTGCTCTTCTCTAAAAATATTTTCTGGCAGGGTATGAGCTTTCGTGAGCCACAGCTCACTTCTTCAGAAAGCTCATACCCTGCCAGAAAATATTTTTGTTAGTCTTTAAGGTGCTACTGGACTCTTGCTCTTTTCTACTACTGCAGACAGACTAACACGGCTACCCACTGTGAATTAGCTATATGTGCGTTGAACGTATTGTGACGATTCCTCAGTGCGCACATGAAGAAGAATCGGGAGTACTCTGTACATGGATTGTGCTTGCGTTCACAGTAACTTGTGAACAAGGCTAGAGAAAAGGGCAGGGGGGTTGAGGAAGCTCTCCGGAAGAGGCGGCTTGTGTGGCCAGTGGGGTGGGGGAGCAGCCTGCAATTGACAAGGAAGGGTTTGGGTAAGGACAAATGGGGGGGGGGCTGAAATGCCATGTCTTGGTGGGAAGGGCGCTAAGGCCTTGTTCACTTACGCAGGGAAAAGAGATGGCGAGATAGTGGCAGAGCTGACTGTGCCATCTCAGACTTCACGGAATAGATTCCACATTTGGACATTCCTTTGTATCTTTTATCCTCCTGCAAATAGGAAAGTAGTCCAGCAGGGAGAAAGGTTCTGTTCTTTCTCTTAGCTAGTTCTATAGGTTTTCTACTTGTAGGAGTTTCGTTAGATTTGTAGGGTTTTTGTTATCACGGGAGGTGAAAAAGGAGCCTGGGAATAGAAGGAACCAAAAACACATTAAGATTATTGATTGTCTTATTTATGGTACAGCAAAGAAAGGGGATAGGAGTGTGAAAGGAAGGGAAATAAGAAGGCATCTGTAGTGGAGTACAGGGCACTGGAAGGCAAGGAACAAAATCTCTTGTTGTCCATTCACAATTTAGTAACTATATGCCAAATTATCATGTTGCAAAAGCAAATATAGAGAAGCAAACAATTGCAGTCAATGTCTCTCCTTTGCCCCCTCAGGCAGAAACAACTTTGCTATCATTGTTCTTTACATTAGGATATAACTTATGAATAAATCAATCTTGAAATATAATTTATCCACCGCATTTCTTTAAAAAATGGATAAAATTATATACTTAGACTGCCTCTGTCAATAAAAATATTAGCAGTTTCTCATTTAAAAGCCTTTTTCCCCTAGAAAGGTAGAATGATTTTGACTTACCATATTGCAAATTTTTACATGTGCCCAAATTAACTAATGCCAGAATTTCTTTTCAGCGGATGAAGAATTTGATGAACTTTGCTTTGAGTTTGGCTTGGAGCTTGATGAAATTGTAAGTATTTTTATGTCTGTATCAGCCTGTAAAGCCACAGAAGATATAGCGCAGTAATCCACCTGCTGTCTGTCAAACCTTTGTTCCTAAATATTATAGGATATCATTTTGTGACCTACTTACTGTTATACTGAAGTCTCAGATCAAATATTACAGGATGTTCTTTAAGTTCTTAATGCCCTGTTCAGCTTTTCAGTCACATTTGTTTCCTGCCTCCAACTTCTTGAAGTTTCTGTATTTTTGTTTTTCCTGACAGACTTAGTCAGGGTCTGATATGGCAATGCTACTATCTTTAAGTGAAGACTTAAAAAGGCATGACAGCCCCAAACCAATCTTCTCCTGCTGGTACATTGCCTGTGAGACTAGTCGATATCTTATGCCGTCCCAGTAGAAGGAAAATATGTACAAAATATGACCCAACTCCAAGGAGCTGAGTGCATAGCAATTGACAACCCTGCAGCAACCCACAAATCTTAGAGTAGGATGCATATGATACCCCTGTGACAAGCGTAGATGGAACTAATGCATGCTGATGCCAGCACATCCCCCTGATGACTAGATGCTGCCACAAAACACAGCAAGAGAAGGAACAAAGGAAACACAGCACTGCTCCACCTCAGGGTGGGCTGTGTAATGATCAGTAGAAGCCTAATAGCTCCATAATTGTGAGTTGAATTCTTCTCTTCCTTTCTAGAACACAACTGTGCAGATAGTGAAGGACTGGCCATGGAGAAGCCCTGGCTCAGTGGCAGAGCATCTACTTGGCATGCAGAACATCCAAGGTTCAATCTCCAGCTAAAAGGATCAGGTAGCAGGTGATGAGAGAGACCTACCTGAGACCCTGGAGAGCCGCTGCCACTCAGAGTAGACAGTACTGATTTTGATGGACAAGGGATCTGGTAGTGTAAGACAGCTTTATATGTTCATATATGATGCCTTCCCAGTGCAAGTCCTGTGTTGGAAGACAGCTGAGGACAGGCAGGGGATGGGAACCAATTTCCGTCTACCAAATCCCAATCAAACAGACAAGCTGTGACGCAACCCACACAATTGTTACGCAGTATCAGGCATACTAAAAAGGAGGTGGCATGCATCAAATGGTATATTTTAGACCCTATTAAAAACCACGAATGGACCTTATTTATTATATACTGCTGTTGACAGGCACTGTCTAGATTTTCTGCTTCAGGCATTACATCTCTTGGTCCATCTCTGACTGGTATTAACAAATGTCTTCTGATGTCCATAATTTAAGTTTAAACTGTTTTATTGTATAAACCATGTTGGGGATCTGCTTGTTTCTGTGTGAGAGCATATTTTTTTTTAAATGCAGTTTATTTCTTCATTAATGTATTCTTTTTCCCAAAGCATACCTTTTCTGCTTTATTTCAGACCTCTGAAAAGGAAATAATAAACAAAGAGCAAGGTGATGCAAAGGCAGAGGGTGCATCTCAAATCATTCTCTATAAAATTGATGTTCCTGCTAACCGATATGACCTCCTTTGTTTGGAAGGTCTAGTCAGAGGTCTTCAAGTCTTTAAAGAGAGGTAATGCAGCATCTGGAGATTTTATGTATTAAATGGTTGCTGGCCTGTGTTGATCATAACCTTATTACTAAGCAGTCCAGTGAAACACTTTCTTTTTCTGAAAAGAACTGAACAGTTTTTGTGTATTGTGACAGTAGATGTCTAAGTTTCTTAAGTTGCATCCAGTTGATCTAGAGAAGTAGAACAAAATTGAAAATTTTGAAAATCTTCTGCAACCTCAAATTTGATGCAAATTTGATTCATTTGTCAATCATAGCAAGGTAATATGGTATTCCATGCCCCCCATTGTAATTGTTAGTTGGTTTGCTTTGTAAATTGCAGCAGCTCTTGATGGGGTTGGAGTCATTTTTACAACAGTGTACACAGAATGGAAAAGAGAGAATATAGGACATTATTTACAAAATGATATATTTTCTTAATGTTATTTTCTCTGTACTTTTTGCTGCTATTCTATTCCTCTACTGCCAAAGGAAATTAATTCATAAAGGATTATTTTCATAACAGCTGGTGGCATGCTCAACACAATCCTGAAGGGTTTTTCTTTATTTACTTCACTGGCTTTGGCATCTATTCAACACCAACACCACCCTGCCATAAAGTACGCTTTTTGTTTGGGCGAGAGTTAAGCGAACAAAGCCTTCTAAATGTATTGCAGAAAGAAACAATTACACACACATACTGTTGACACAAATTTCACTTTATTCTCACTTTTCCTAATCTCCATTTGCAAGTTCAAGATTGCTGGAAAGTCAATATTTTATATCTCTGTGATGTGTGTAAATAGTTTTTCTTTGCACTAATTGAATAAACATCTGTTTATTGTTGGTTCTTCTGGCAAAACAGTGTTCTGTAGTTCAAAACATTTTAAAATCTACCACAATTGAAAACATGCATAGGATGCATGACAGTTGCTTTAAATAGTTCAAAGCACATTTTAAGAATCTGGCATAATCCATATAGCATCTTAAAGATTGCTTGGCTCCAGTCCCCTTAGCCTACTTTCTCATGTGAATATGTACATGTTGCAGTCTCTGCATGTATTTACCAAACTGATGGTTGCACTATTAGGTCTGGCAGTGTCCCTCACTTGGTTGGGGAATGTGGAAGGGCTAGAATCTGGTCCCTCCATCAAAGGTTGATCAGCCATGTTGGGGATAGCAACACCAAACAGCTGTTTGTCGAATTGATGTGTATAATTCAGTCAGAAACTATACTGCCTCAGGTGCTGGGATTTGGTTGTGTTATCCTGCATAGCAAACCTTTGCATATGTGGGACTTGATCCAGAAGAAGATCTCCTATATTTAGTTTGAATGTCCACAGTGAAGCATATGGCCCTGCAGAATATTGATGGGTTTTAATTATTAGCTTTAAAGTATACATGCTTTAAAAAGGAATACTTGGTGCTATTAAAATGTTTAATGTACAGTCTAGTCAGTGTCCTATGCATGGAAGAGGTGCCTGACTGGAGGGTAGTTGGTTGGGAGGGGATTTATTGCAACTGAGAACAGTGCATGCGAGAGGGGAATGGGGAGGATCCAGTAGGGATTGTCTCTATCTCTTTTATTTGTGTAAAAAATTACCTTTAATGTTAAACTGAGACCTTACTGTCTTAGGATAAGGGCCCCACGATACAAAAAGATCACGCCACCTCCTGGTGAACTCCAAAGACTTTCCATTACGGAAGAGGTAAGTACATCTATCAGCTAAACCTGAGCTTGATAACTTAGATGAACAAAAAGTGTTTGTCGTAGTTCTTAGAAGGTAGAGCAGGCATTAAAAGCAGTGTCGTTACGCTTTAAATATCATCACTATTTGCATGATTTCATTGTAATCAATAATGCCTTTTTGTGGAGGTAGAAATATTAATTTCTATCGGTTTCTCATAATTTGTTTTGACTCAGTGTTCAAAACTCATATTGCAGTTGATGGTAGGGTAACAGTCTGTGGGCTGAATGGGGCAGTTGGTGTACAGATGTGTGATGCTTTGGGTCCTGGCTAATCTTTAATTGCTGTTGTGTAACTTCCTCTAGAATTCAGTGGTTTGGGGGATTTTGGTTGTGTTACCAAGAGCACCTTTTCTTAGTAATGAGAAGGAATCCCCCCCCCCCGAATTTTCTGTAACCTGAAATTGTATCCATGTACATCCCAGACTGCTCAAGTCCGTCCTTACGCTGTGGCTGCAGTTCTTCGTAACATAAGTTTGACCAAGGACCGCTATGATAGCCTCATTGACCTTCAAGAAAAATTACATCAGAATATATGCAGGTTAGTTGGAAATAATATATGAGATTTCTAAAATCTGACATATCGAACAATGTCTTGCAAATGTAGTGCTTTTAGTGTTGTTGTTCAGGAAAATGTTTTTAAGCAATTTTTAAAAAGTACCCCTCGGCATTTGTAGATTTATAATCACTGATATAGCTAATTCCCAACATGTCCCATCTGGCAATACTTACATCTGTGGATTAAGGCCATGTACAAAGAAAGGACGCTTTCCTGCAAACTTTGGAGAAATTGGTTCAAGAAATAGGGTAGGGGATTTATATTTCTCCCCCAAACAAAGAAACATTGTCTGCTCAAGCACATCCGCTGAGGGCAGCGCCGCATTCCCACTGCCACATCAGCGGAAGTGGACATGCTGCAGCTGGTTGGGCTAGCTGGGAAGTAGTGGGCTTGCCAAACGAATGGAGCGGGAGAATGGAAATACTCTTCCCATCAATCTCTCTGGTCTATGGTTTTCTTATAAAGGGGTTGGGGAGGGAGGAAGAGAGAGTGAAAGATAACTTCTGAAAGAAGGGGTGGGAAGAAAATAAAGGCAAGGGAATGGGATATCCCCTTTCCCAAGAGTTCTCATGGGTCCCCGCTTGTAAATTATATTTAGTGTGGCTTCTGAGGAGGCTTCTTGGCTAAATTTTTTTAACAGCCATATTTTATATTCATTTTACTGTGTATCATGCACAGCTGATTTTAATAGGCCTAGAACATTAAATGATAACAATTTAATATTTTATAAAGGTTCTTTGTATACATTTTCTGTTGGCTCTAATGAGAGTTTCAAGGATGGGTGGAATCTTCTTTGGTCATAGAATCATAGAGTTGGAAGGGACCATACAGGCCATCTATTCCAACCCCCTGCTTAATGCAGGATCAGCCTAGAGCATCCCTGACAAGTGCTTGTGCAGCCTCTGCTTAATGACTGCCAGTGAGGGGGAGCTCACCCTCCAGGTAGCTGATTCCACTGTTGAACAACTCTTACTGTAAAAAAAATTAAAATCCCAATATCCAGCTAGTACCTTTCCTCCAGCAACTGAACCCCGTTATGGTGAGTCCTATCCTCTGTTGCCACCAGGAACAGCTCCCTGCCCTCCTCTAAGTGACACCCCTTCATAAGAGAGCAATCATGTCCCCCTCAACCTCCTCTTCTCCAGACTAAACATTCCCAACTCCCTCAGCCTTTCTTCGTAGAGCTTGTTCTCCAGGCCCCTGATCATCCTTGTCGCTCTCCTCTGCACCTGCTCGATTCTGTCCACATCCTTTTAAAGTGAGGCCTCCAGAACTGCACACAATACTCCAGGTGTGGCCTGACCAGTGCCGTGTACAGCAGAACTATGATGTCTTGTGACTTGGATGTTATGTCTCTGTTTCCTTCTGTCTTGTTTTCTTCTCAGGAAAAGATCGTTAGTAGCAATTGGAACCCATGATTTAGACACTGTCTCTGGTCCTTTTATATATACAGCTAAACCGCCATCTGAAATTAAATTCAAACCCTTGAATCAGGACAAGGAGTATACTGCCTCTGAACTCATGGATCTATACAGGGTAGGTGTCTTTTTATTTTAAAAAATGTCTCCAGAGGGACTACAAATTAAGTTAGTAACACTGTTCGGAGTCATACAACTAGTCTGGCCTTTGGGCTTGTTTCTAAGTGAGCCTACATAGAATACTGGTTTTAAAAGACTGGAGTGCTTTAAAAAAACAAAAGTTCCAGTGGGCACGTAACTGGGTTCTTGGGCGCTCTTCTAGTGACTTCCCAGACTGTAGTATTTTGCGCTGGCACCAAAAGAAATAATGATTGTGATGAGAATAGGGTAGGGGCTAGCAGCCAAACAATTGTGTTAACCAAAACACAGACAACCTTAGTCCCGATATTGCTCCAGTCCATGTTTTTACGCTAACAAATGTTTAAAACTCTTACAGTGCAATCCTAAGGAAAGTTACTCCAGTCTAAGCCCATTCATTTCAAAGGGCTTTGACGGGAGTAACTGCATAGGATTGCACTATTATCTTAAAACTTTCAAACCTTGATCAGATTAATTATTACCTACAGTGCAGTCCTGCTCTGAGTTACTCCATTCCAGACCCATTGAGTAGGTTTGGAGTAACTTTGCATAGGATTGCATGGGTAGATCTACTTGCCTGCTTCTGTTTCCTGTCCTTTTAACTTCACTCCTGTCTCCGTGGTCTTGCAGGTTTGTGTGGCACAAAGAAGGTCATAATTTTGTAGTATGTAAACCCAAGCATTGCCCCAAGCTATCATCAAGCTTCCTTAGTTATCATAAAGTTCCTTAGTTATGGCTTGCTGTGATGTCTGGTATGACTGTTGCTAAGGACATATATAACCCTAGTAAAACAATTATGCTTTAATAAATAAACAAAATATACATTGTTAAAAAGTGTACAAAAATTAAGTATCATACTGACTAAAGTAAGACTACATTTAGATTTAAAAAATCCAATATATCCCCCAGAGAGCTTTACGCATTTCAGGAATCAACTTGCTGGTGGTCCCTGTCTCCAGAAATATCCAGCTGTTCTCAGCCCGGGGCCTTTTTGGCTCTGGCCCCAGACTGGTGGAACTCTCTGTCTACTGAGGCCCAGGCCCTGAAGAATATAGCTCAGCTCCGCAGGGCCAGCAAAACGAAGAGGTTCCACCAGGTTGAGGCAGCAGTGGTTTGCAGATCAGCTGGCCTCCCTCCCTCTTCCTCCCCCCTTCTCCTTTTCCCCTCCTTCCCTCCCCTTTTCTTTCTTTTATTCTCTCTTGTTGGCCACATTTTCTTTTTCCTTGGTTTCTTCTTGTCTCAACTCCTTGGAGGATCTGCAAAATCCTGGGTCATTATTGGTCATCTGTCTACGACTGGTTATAAACCGGCTCACCATTAGGCATAATCAGTATTTTATATAGTAGGCATGACATTAGAATGCCATCGTTTAACTTGAGTTAGTGATTGTAATTTCATTCTAGGTTTTAACTTATATATTGTATTTTGTATGTATATTTGTTGCAAGCCATCCTGAGCTGACTTGGTTGGGAAAGGATGGGGTGTTAATAAAATAAAATAAATTTTAAAATATAGTCCTAACACATTTCAACTCAACAGTCTTTTTCAATGTTCTCTAAAAAATGGTAATGCTTTATAAAAAGTATATAACGGCAAGCTGCTTGGGGGAAGATGGGGGAACATTTTTTCCACCAACTTCTTCCAAGTATTCTACTGCTTGATTCATCCCAATGATAACAATTCAAACATTAATTTATGCTTCATTTATTATAGACGGATAGCCATCTTCGGCATTATCTGCACATTACTGAAAATGAACCACTTTATCCAATTATCTATGATAGCAACGGTGTTGTACTTTCCATGCCACCAATAATTAATGGTAAGGTTGTCCTTTGTTTCTTTGGTCTAACTTTGTTACTGCTATGCCTTGCTTCAAACATTTCACATGGACACACTCGCTGGTTTAATTCATTGTTATGCTCATACTAGTTTGTGCATTACCTGTTAGCTGTGTTCAGAACGTAACAATTGTTTTTCTCTTTGAGGCCTCACAACATGATATGTTGCACATGTGCCCATTATATAGCACTCATAAAAGCTGGGGTTGGCTTCCTGTTGAATGGCAAGCCTAAGTTTGTTGTGATGTAATGTGTGAAGCATTGGTGACAGTTTAATGTTTCGTTACTACTACAACTCAGAATAGTTGAAAATCTGAATTGTAACTTTTGGCTTCTCAAATTGTTTTCAGTTAAACACATGAATGCATCCTGTACAGAATCAGGCCTTGGTTAATCTAGACCAGCATTGTCTACTCTGACTAGCAGCAGCTTTCCTAGGTCTCAGGCAGAGATCTTTCACATCACCTGCTAACTGATCCTTTTTTGAACTGGAGAAGCCAAGGGATTGAACCTGCAACCGTTGTCTTGCAAACAAAATTCTCTAATTCTGGATAGGCAGCTCTACTCATCAGAAGACAGCAGGCAATTTCATTCACTTACCCTTCCTCAGTACAACACACCAACCCATATAGCTATTTCTCCATGTCTCCATTCATTCTCTGCTGTGGCCGCTAACTTGTAGAATGGCCTGCCTGATGAAGTCAGGAATGCTCCCTCTTTCCTGGCATTCTACTGATGAGGTCAGGAATGCTCCCTCTTTCCTGGCATTCTACAAACTATGCAAATGGGTTCTTGTAGGTTATCCGGGCTGTGTAACCGTGGTCTTGGTATTTTCTTTCCTGACGTTTCGCCAGCAGCTGTGGCAGGCATCTTCAGAGGAGTAACACTGAAGGACAGTTACTCCTCTGAAGATGCCTGCCACAGCTGCTGGCGAAACATCAAGAAAGAAAATACCAAGACCACGGTTACACAGCCCGGATAACCTACAAGAACCAATGAACTCTGACCGTGAAAGCCTTCGACAAAACTATGCAAAATTGAATTATTCAGCAGGGCATTTTCATAACAGTAATGGCAGCCCGCTTAGCCCGGTTTGGACCAAGCTTGTTAGGGCCTGGGAGATAAGCAGAGTCAAGCACAGTCAGTACTTAGATGAGAGATCACCAAGGAAGACTGAAGTTGCTACACAGAGGAAGGCAATGGCAAACCACATCTGCTGATCTCATGCCCTGTGGAAGGGGTACCCATGAGTCAGTCAGTGACTTGCTGGCATGTTGTTCTTAATGGGGCTTTATTATAACAGAACTGGTTCAGGAAGAATGCTTTAATAATAAAGGGGAAAGGACTATGGACTGTACTACTGTGTATAGTATGTAATATGTGTTCTATATGCATTATCCTATTACATAATTTCTTGTTTAATGTGTCGTTTTAATACTTGGATCTGTTTCAGCTTTGCTGCAGATTTTAATCCTATCCTAATCCTATTACGTTGCTTATTGACTGCATTGATTTACACTGTTTGATTTGCCTTGAGGCTCAGCAAAGAAGGAGGACTATAAATAATATAAACAAATGTTAGTCCACCAAACCGAGGAATGATCTTTCCAGCTGGTTTAGAAGGGGCGGAAGGCATTGAAAGATATATATGAAAAGAGTATATCCTTTCTATATATGTATGTTTAAATACAGGACACTGAATGGTCAGGTTTTGAGTTTTTTAAAGGGTCAATGTACATGGGAAGGGGCCATGGCTTAGTCGTAGAGCACCTGCTTTGCATGCACAAGGTTCCACGTTCAGTCCCTGGCTTCTCAAGATAAAAAAAGGATCAGTTAGCAAGTGATATGAAAGATCTGTGCTTGAGATCTTGGCAGGCTGCTGCTAGTCAGTTTAGGGAAGAAAAGGGCTTCACTCAGCATTCAGGATTTCACTCAACATAGATATTCCTCTGTGTGGGACCCAAGACCCCAGGAATGATCTTTCCAGGGGCCAGAAGGGGTTGCAGGAACTGAGAGGAATGTGGTACATTTTATATGTAGGTGTTTGGGTTAGACAACACCAGATTTTTATAGGTGGGTGTTTATAGGAATCAGCACCAAATTCTTTTTGTATATGTGCCTGTAGTAGCTTTCTGCTCAGTATCATTAGCACCAATGCACTGAATTCTTCTTTGAGGCCAAAATCCTAAGAACCACATGTCTGACAATATGTATGCAGCTGGCTGAAACCTTTCCTTCCAGCAGCAATTCTGTTTCTGCCCCTTTGTCAGGAGTTGGGTCAGCAGGTGAACAAGAAGCTCTGTTGAGCACATGGTTGTAAATGCCTAAGAGGGCTCCTTTAATCCGGGCATGTTCATGAGGCCTGCTGGCAATTCAGCTTCGAGTGCAGACTGCTCAGTTTGCATGGGGCCTAAACATGTGTCTAAGCATATGGGAAAAACCAAAGGATCGACAATCCTGTCCATGTTAAGTGCTCACCACTTGTGATTATACACAACTTTAAATGTCTTTTTTTTTTTTTTTTTTTTAGGAGACCATACGAAAATAAATCTCAACACCAGAAATGTGTTCATTGAGTGTACAGGTACAGACCTTACCAAAGTAAGTAATTTTGACAATTAAACAAAGTAAAGTGAAAGTAATGTGTATACAGCTGGCCTTTACTACTGTCATCTAGTAATCTCCAGAAATTCATCCTCAGCCAACAAGACATAAGAGCTTAAGTTGATGGTGTAAAATGTTGTAATTCTGAAACCACCACTAATTCTGAAACCACCACTATACTGTTATACTGGGAGTTGAATTCTAGCTTAATTACCCATATATGGGGCATGACATTCAAAACTCTAGACTTCTGGCAACCTTGGAATTGTACTCTTCATTATACGGAATAAATTTAATTGCATTTTAACCATTAGGACAATGATATTTTTCTTCCTGGGGTGTGTTTTTTTTTTCCTGCAGCCTCATACATTGCTTAAGTACCTTATTGGGAGTAACTGTATAATTTTCTAGCTTAAACACCATATACATTTCTTAGACTAATGTGGGTATGTATACTTTCTTTCTTAAGGCAAAAATTGTCCTTGATATCCTAGTCACGATGTTCAGTGAATACTGCCAGAAGCCATTCACGTGAGTCAGTATAATTATTTTTATTGTGAATTTGTACACTGTTACCATATCCTGTATTTTAAGTAGTCTGGTTATTGTTCCTTCCTCAGTGTTGAAGCAACAGAGGTGACTTATCCCAATGGAAAAAGCTACATCTTTCCAGTGAGTACAACAGAAGCAATAGAATGATAACTAATTAAGGGCATCCATGAAATACAAAACTCTTGGGTGGCCTTTTAAGGCATCCTTTAGAAAGGAGTTGAAACTACATGTAACTTCCTGCTTCCTGGCATAAGTGTCTCCTTCAGGTACCACTCTCGGTACCACTCCTCATCCATTCTCTTACAGGCCACAGGGCTTTATTTCTAACTGTTCCTTCACAGCTGTCTGGCCTAAAATCTTCATGTGGGCTTTCTTGTCTTCTTCCTGTACGCTGGAGGTAATTCCCTTTTTCTGGCTCAGGGCACTGAGAGAGTATGTGAGAGAACTATATAATTGCACACAGTTGACACGACCCCAACATGTTGTCTACCTTCTGCAATCCAGATTTTCTGTTTATTTTTTACTTTTATACTGTATTGTCAATTGATTAAAGTGGTATTGAATACAATGCACGCATCCCGAGAAGTATAAATTGCACTAATATACCGGGATTAAGATATCTAAAGAATGGTTGGGATGTGAATCTGTTTTTCACTGGATGGGATCCAGACTAAATTTTCTTTTCTCCTGCCTGTGCTCCCCAGCAATTGATTTAAAGAGACATAGTGTTTTTGGTACTGGAGGGAGTAGATATCCATTATGATTAGTAGCCACTGATAGCCCTGTCCTCCATGAATGTGTCCACTCCCCTTTTATAGCCTTTCATGTTGGTAGCCATGACCACATCCTGTGGCAGTGAGTTGTGTGAAGAAATACTTCCTTTGATCTGTCCTGAATCTCCCATCCTTCAGCCTCAGTGAATGACCCTGGGTTCTAGTATTATGGGAGAGGAAGAAGAATTTCTCCCTGTCCATTCTTTCCATGGTGTGCATAATTTTATAAACCATTATTATGTCTCCCCTTACTTGCTTTTTTTTCGAGGCTGATCAGCCCTAAGCATTTAAACTTATCCTCATAGGGCAGCTGCTCTAGCCCCGGATCATTTGGGTTGCTCCTTTCTGCACATTTTTAAGCTCTACAATATCATTTCTCAAGTTCAGTGACCAGAACCATACACAATATTCCAAGTAAGGTCTCACCATAGATTTGTAGAGGGGCAATATGATAGTGGCAGTTTTATTCTCTATTCCTGTTGTCATTAAGGGCAGCATGGAATCACAACCGCTGCACGCTGGGTTGACAGTCATCAAGTTATCTACTACCACCCCAAGGTCCCTTTCTTGGTCAATTGCTGTCTGCTCAGTTCCCATCAGTGTATATGTGATTATTTGCCCCAATACGCAACACTTTTCACTTGACCACATAGAATCTCATTTGCCATTTGAATGGCTGATAGGTTAGGTGGATTTTGAAAAGGATTAGACTGGTATGTGGAGAATATGCCTCTTAGCAATTCTCAGCCAAAATACCTAAATTTTTGGTTTAAAAGATATATACCTCTGATTTCCAGATACTTGGGTTAAACATCTGGAGACAGCTGCTTCTCTCATGCTATGAAACTATAGTGTTCTTAGAATGCTAACTTGTTAAAGGCACTTCTTCCTCTTTTCCAGGAGTTGGCTTATCGCCGAGAAAAGATAAAGCCTGACATCATGAACAAGAAAATAGGAATTAAGTAAGTTAGCCTCATCTTTCTTTGAGAAGTGCGAGAAGTCTGCGGCTACACCTATGTCACTTTGGGAATACAGATAGGGATGTCAGGATGGAATCCTCCTTTCTGGGAGAGACTGCTTGTACCATACCTTGGCAGACTTTCTTTGGTTCCAAGAGCCGGCCCAAAAATTAGGAACCAGATTCATTTTTCAGACCTCAAGGTTTTACTTTTCAAGGACCATATTTTCTAGTTGCTGTTATCAGAAAACCTAATCCTAAACACTTCACAGTTTTTCATAATTTTATTAAAGCTACGTTTTAGTGTATAAATAGATATGGCATAACTCTGGTCGTCATCACCACCACAAAAAGCTAACCTCCAACCCTAACCAACCTTCTCCCCAATAATTCCATTGTTTCTTTCAGAAGAGTATTGGTGCCAGTATAGAAAGCAACTGGTTAAGAAATGAATTCAACTACCACCCTCGAATGGTGTAAACTTAACATATAAACAAGCAGTGACAAGAGGTTCACCGCAGATCCATGTTTGTCATACAACAAAACATTCTGACGTGAAATGATAAATACTCTTTGTACTTCTGAGGATTGCTGACAGGCGGTGCAATAAAAATCTCGCTGAAAATGCTAAGCCTCGCAATGAAATTTCTAGTCACCATGGCAACCTGGTGCCTGGGATTTGCCAAGCCCTGATTTTGTAGTTTAATTTTAGTCCTCCCTTGCCATGGGCCTTCATTGTTCTCATGGAAATACTGCTGTTTAGCATTTATTGCTGTGCTATAAAACACCTGATTGCCTTGCCTTCCTGGCTTGGGTAGTAGTAGGGAGAGCCCATTGTTCTAGCAGCTAGCAGGAGCTCTGGAGTAGAGCTTTATTCCGCAGTGTACTCAACGTGATGATTAATCCATTCCTGACTGCTGAGTCCATATAATGCTGCCAAAGCTGCATTCTGTAAATCACTACTGAGTCTTGTTCAATGAGGAAGTTACATTTTGGCATCAGTTTCCTTCTCTCTGCTCCCCTTCCATCGTTTCTCATATTTTTTGTTGTTGTTTGGTACAGCATTGTCACCTGGGCATCAGCTGCTTGAAACCATTGCCCTTTTCTTTAAGACAGGATTGTCGTTTGCTGTGTCAATCAATGGAAAAGAAACCACCCACCCCGTTCTTACCCACTGAGGGCATATCGGTTTTAGAAGGCTATGCAAGGAGCGTTGTAAAGGTCAGAGGGAAAGATCCAGGTGAACCTTTCCACAGGTCTAGGGATGTCCACTCACGAAGCACATTTTTCATGCCTCCCTTCTGCTGCAGTAGCCTGAAATTCTCCCTGAAATCCTATTCCTATGGGCATGGGACCCCTAAGAACAGGATTTTGGGGATCATTGCAGGCTTCCATGGAAGTGGAGAGGTAAGAAAAACCCTGTACTCTGTAGGCAGAAGTCCTTGCACCCGCAGAGATGTCTAGTCTGGAACCAAGCCACAACTTTGAAGGAAGGTCTTCACTTTCCCTGATGAAAACTTTCTGCATTAGATCTTGAATGTTTTACATCTCCAAACTTCCTTTTGTGTGAACTTTGTATTCCTTTCTTTGGTGCCCGATATGAACAATATTTTTTTTCCGGGGGAGCAGGAGTTGTAGACTGTTTACCCATATACTAAAGTTATGTCTAAACATTTTGACTTTCTAGAAAACAAATCAGTCTTATGAGTTAGTTCCATGCTAAGTGTCCTAAAAATTAGTGTTGGGCTTCTAGAGACAAATGTTTTATCTCTTCAGGTAATTTATGACTGAGCCTTAACTCTTTTGGAGCAGCAGTTCATAACTAATGCTCCCTTGAAAGTGAAGTCATTGAGCAAATGAAAGGCGATGGCCGTAGAGTAAAATTATCTGAGACTTAAAATATGTTATTATATACTCTTGCTTTTGTTTTAGTGAGACTCCAGCAAGCCTTGCAAAGCTGCTCACCAGGATGTGTTTGAAGTCTCACGTCATAGGGAATGGGAACAATATAGAGGTTGAAATCCCTCCTACAAGGTCTGACATTATCCATGCGTGTGATATCATAGAAGACGCTGCAGTCGCGTATGGCTATAATAACATTCAGATGACTATTCCGAAAACATACACCATAGCTAATCAAGTAAGATTGCACCTTTAAGTAAACAATCTGTATTGTCAGTCGAATGGCTAGAAGTATGCCAGAAGGGTTCCTGGAAGAAAACTGTGTCTTAGAATTAAAACAATATTCTGTGATGTCTTGTTGCATGAGGGGTTTACCAGAGCAAAGATACAAAACAGATGCCCATCTGATCTGAGAAACCCAAAGACCTGCGTTGGATGGGTTTGAAAAGTTTAAACCTGGAGTCCGTATTCAATCCTAATTGGGAATTTCATTTCCTCAAGTCAAGACCAGATGTAGCTAGTTGGCAGGGCTTTTTTAAAAAGTCACCTCCATGATTTTGTGATGGTCATTGAGCTGAATGATTAAATAAAATTGTTTTCTTTTCCCACTAGTTTCCTCTCAATAAACTGACAGAACTCCTGAGACAAGACTTGGCAGCGGCAGGTTTCACTGAAGCACTCACTTTTGCTCTGGTACGTTTAATTAGCAGTTTCTGGGGCTGGATGTTAAAACCTCAGTGGAGGCAGGTGTGTTCACTGGGAAAGCTGCATGTTGATTGCTTTTCTTCGGCCTGGTATGGCCTTGCGCTGGCTGTGGAAAGTAAAGCGGCTTCTGGTTTCTGAGCGCTAAGACCGAGCATGTGCTGACCATGTTTTCTCCTCCCTCCACCTAATCCAATCAGAGAGAACAAAGAATAAAGGGCTTCCCTTATGGGAAGCTTGTGGCTGCCTGGAAAGCAAGCTACCTTCAACTCTGGGAGTGTTAATGACCCAGCAGAACCGGTGCTGGGTGGGAACCTTTTTTTTCTTTCTGAAGGGTCAGTAAGCTTGGCCTTTCCCGCTCTGTCAAAGGCATTAACTCTTGGCTGACCTCCGCATTACCTGCTGAACAGAACAGAGCTCCTAAGTAAAACCAGCTTCTATGATTGGTCTAGTTTGTAATATGGATTCCAAAAGGAGATGGAGCAACATGATATGACTGGTTTAAATTATAAAACTGCAAGTTGAAATTATTAGAAAGAGGAAAACTTTTTCCAGGCAACACTGTGTTCCATTCTGAGTCTTGTTTTTCCTTGATCATAAAAAAGTTTTGAAATGGCTAAAATAATTATTTAGCTGTACAATCAGTGGGTTGGTTCCAGTGCACCGGTTCCATGGGCTCAGGGACTTCTATCTGTACAGTGTGACCTTATGTGGCCTTCTGGACTGTCTCCACTGGGGAGGAGCCAAGAAAGTTCAAGATTCCTGGAAGGGACAACTATAAATGCAAGTGGAGAGCCAGCGTGGTGTAGTGGTTAAGGTGTTGGACTAGGACCTGGGAAACCCAGGTTCACATCCAAACTCATGCCATGGAAGCTTGCTGGGAAACCTTGGGCCAGTCACACACTCTCAGCTCTGACGCTGGCAAGTATTTGGATGGGGCACCTCCAAGGAATACCAGGGGCGTGATGCACAGGCCGGCAATGGCAAACCACCTGACAATGTCTCTTGCCTTGAAAACCCTACGTGGGTTGCCATAAGTTAGCTGTGACTTGACGGCAATAAATAAATACAAGTGTGTGATGTGTGAAGACATGTGGAAGGGAATTCACCCCCTCTTTCTCCCCTCTTGCTCTGGCTTTATCCCCAACTTTCCTGATTATGGGTTTCTTGTTCCCCAGTTCACATTTGTGCGTTTTCCTTCCCACCATTCCACCCCTTCTCCCCCCCCCCTGATCCTTACCATACTCCTCTTTTGCATGCACTTGTAATTATAGTGCTACAAGCACTTATGTGTGTGTTTGCAGAAACAGATTGTCTATCTCTTGGTGCCCTTTGTGGCTCTTTTGATCCATATGGGAGGGTCACCAAGGGGATTGCATATATAGCACCAAGCATAATGGGGTGTTATCCTAGGTTTATAATATGCTTGCACATATTTGATGTATATATCCATTCCATTGTCTTGTCAGTGATTTCTGGATCAAAACGTCAGAGTAACCAACAAAGCAATGTTGCAGATGTCGCAGTGTAATATTAACTCATCCTGTGTAAGGCCTTACATTGGTAGTAGCTGCTCCATCAGCTCATCTTGTTGGCCTGTTGCTTTCTAGTGGGCCGTGTGTAACCTGGTGGTTAAACTCACTGTGTGAAATTTCACAGTTCATTGGTAAAGGCCTTCAATAATCATTAGTAAAGTATATGCCGGGGTCCATTCACTCGAATGTAAGGATAGGGGTTTCATCTCTTAGCTGGGTGATCTACAGCTGTTTGGTGGCCCTGCTGAAGGGAGAAGAAGAAGAGTTGGTTTTTATATGCCGGTTTTCTCTACCTTTAAGAAGTCTCAAACCGGCTTACAATCTCCTTTCCTTCCTCTCCCCCAAGAAGACATCCTGTGAGGTAGGTGGGGCTGAGAGAGCTCAGAGAACTGTGGCTAGCCCAAGGTCACCCAGCTGGCTTCATATGTGGGAGTGGGGGAACCAAACCGGTTCACCAGATTAGAGTCCGCCGCTCTTAACCACTACACTATGCTGGGAGGTTTCGCCATTAAGAATTTTTACACTTAAATTTAACTTGTTTTTCCCCTCTCATTCTTAGTGTTCCCAAGAAGATATTGCCAACAAACTGGGGATCGACATCTCTGCAACAAAAGCAGTGCATATAGCAAATCCAAAAACAGCAGAATTTCAAGTGAGAACCAACAGTTGCATATTCAGTTAACTTCATATAATGTAAAACCTCAATGGTCTGTAACCAATAAATATTTTTTGCTTTCTGGGGGATTTAGGCATGAAATACAGTAATTGGATTTTAATGTAGAGGCCGCCTAGACGTCTCAATACTTGTGGATCAGTTCTGAAGATCTTACCTTGTAACACTGAAAATAAATAGATTCAATAGATTCTCATATTAAATTAATTATATATTAAATGAATTTAATTTATGTAAGATCTCTAGATAATAAAAAGGGCAAATAAAGTATGACATTCCTTACTTATAAGACTAGCACAAGTGTTGCACTGTGCTGGCCGATGGGGGAATTGCTAGAAGAGGAGAGAAATAAAGGGGAAAAAACAAATGTATTTACTATTGGGTATTCTGCTCCCTCCTGTGGTAGCATGTTGTTCTCTGAATTGGGGAAGGTGTAATTTAGACTAACCTGGATAGCCCAGGCTAGCTTGATCTCGGAAACTAAGCAGTGTCATCCCTGGTCAGTATTTAGATGGGAGACCACAAAGGAATGCCAAGATTGTTATGCAGAGGCAGGCAATGGCAACCCACCTCTGAACATCTCTTGCCTTGAAAACCCTAGGAGGTCGGCATAAGATGGCTGGGACTTCAAGGCAAAAAAAAAAAGTTTTCATCTGTACAATTCTGCATTTGACCAACAGGTGGCACGTACTACCCTCTTACCTGGTCTCCTGAAAACTATTGCTGCTAACAGGAAGATGCCTCTACCTCTGAAACTCTTCGAGATCTCTGACATTGTAGTAAAAGACTCCACCAAAGGTAAGAGAATCGAAGCTTAGCACTGATAACCTTTAAAAAATTAAGGACTTTATTGGGTCCAGCATGTTTGTAGCACTTGCTTGCAGAGAATTCCCACGAACTCAGTGGGATTTGGGATTTTGCGTCTCTTGTGCAGGCAATGAGACAGACCATCGGGAGCAAGGGGAGGAAGCTGCATGCCTCCCGCATCACCTTCCAGAGTCTGTCTCTTTGCTCAATCCAAATTATAATCATAGCTTTGAAGTTTGCAAACGCAGACCACTTGTATTCATCCTGATGACGTTTTGCACTGTTTGAGCATGCCCACGTGCATGCATTGGTGGGAGAATGCAAAACAGGGTTCATGAGTGTCCAGGAATCTTCTGCACATGAGCATTTGCCTATTATGGACTGAGTCATTCCCAAGTGTGTGACAATTTTTACCATATTTAAATGATTTTTTTAAAGTGAATAGAGGTGCATTTTTTGTACAGTTCAAGCACTGATATTTTGCTTTGAGTTACCCTTTCCCTGTTGTATCTGCTAGGTATTAATATTTAACTGTCTCCCTAGTTTTCTGGTGTTAAAGCAAATTGATAGGAAGGCATCTTTGTGAGAGGAAGGAGTGAAGATCTGGGAAATGTGTGTTCTGATGGTCATTAAGCGCAATGGGGATCCTAATGGTTCTGCTCACAGGGCTGTTGAGACCCCGCAGTAAGTTCACAACAGATGTTTAAATTCCAAACTCCTTTTGAGAGATATGCCCAATGCAATTTTTCCATTGCTATAGGGCAGCAAACACCAGTTTTATTTCCCAATGCATTTTTTTTGGCCTGTAGAAAGCCATTCTTTGGTGTGGAACAGCATCTTCAGACAAGTCATTTAAGTCTCTACAGTACATATATAATTTATGCTGATCTAACCGCATAATCGCTTTATGGAATGAGACAAAAGGTTTCTCTTTGAGTAGAATGAACTGAGGCTTGTCCAGGAAAGCTCAGCTTAGGTTTGGCAGCAAGTCTGTAGCATAAAATGAATGAACTTCATAATCAAATACAGTATTTTCAAATCTGCCTGTGAATGTGAATCTAGATATATGTGGGGTTAAACAGAGGTTGATGCTTCTCTTTGAGGCCCCGACTACAGCCAGATGAAAGCTCATATGATGGAATGCTCCCCAACTGCGGTGTGTGTGAGAAGATAGCCTTTTCCAAGACACATGCTATTTTTTTGCATGGTGTTAAGTTAGAAAAATAGAGAGAAAGGTGTTTGTACAGCATTTTGTGTAGAGCATTCAGTCATGTGACCTACCCCCCTTCTGCATTTTAAAGTGGTGCAATCCAGCTACAAGTTGACTATGGGGGTTACCGCACTTGTATTCCCAGCGATGTATTAAGAGTTTGAAAACGTTACAAAAAATACTGTTCGCACTTTCTGTGTATTCCCACCAATGTATTAAGAGTTTGAAAACATTATAAAAAATACTGTTCACACTTTGTTTGGCCCCTTTACCATTTATAAGCCGTGGTATCCAAAAACCCTTTTAAAGCGATGTTTTTTATAACGTTTTCAAACTCTTAATACATCGCTGGGAATACAAAGTGTGGTAACCCCCTATGTCAGTGGGAAGTAAAAAGGTAAAAGTAGTCCCCTGTGCAAGCACCGGGTCATTCCTGACCCATGGGGTGATGTCACATCCCAACCTTTACTAGGCAGACTATATTTACGGGGTGGTTTGCCATTGCCTTTCCCAGTCATCTACACTTTACCCCCAGCAACCTGGGTACTCAGTTTACCAACCTCAGAAGGATGGAAGGCTGAGTCAAACTTGAGCCGGCTACCTGAAACCAACTTCTGTTGGGATCGAACTCAGGTCGTGAGCAGAGCTTGGACTGCCATAATGCAGCTTGCCATTCTGCGCCACGGGGCTCTTATCAGTGGGAAGTAGGCCTATGGAAAGAGTATTTTTAAAGGGGGGGGGGGAGTATGGCCGATTCCTCTTTGATCTACCATTGTCAGTATGTAGGTGTAAAGAGAGACTGATGTGAAATAGGATTAAAAAAGACAAAATCCTTAAAAGGCAATGTTGATGAAATTGGTAACTGTAGCTGCCTATTTCTTCTCCAGATGTAGGTGCAAGAAACCACAGGCATCTCTGTGCTGTCTACTATAACAAAAATCCTGGCTTTGAGGTGATTCATGGGCTGCTAGATAGAGTCATGCAGTTGCTGGATGTCCCACCAAGTAAAGAGAACGGATATTACATTAAAGCAACAGAAGGTAAGGGAAACAGGAAATGCATGTGATCTTAACTGCATGTCTGCATTAGACCCAAGTGCAGGCCCGTCCTTAGAAATTAAAAGCTGACCTGGATAGAGTTTCTAGATACTAGTCTTCCATTGCTCAATCCTTGACAGCCTGATTCTTTCTCATTGTCTTCTAAAGAGTGCTCTGATTGACTGTTCCCCAAATTGGCATCAAGTGGCATGATCTTAAATTTTGCGCAGGCTTCTGTAATTCATTGTGGTTACCCAGAGGTGCATAGTACTTAGTTGAGAGTTCCTGTCCTGCACAGATGGGACTTGTAATTGCTGTTGCAACTGGGTTGTGTGCAAGGCTTGAGGGCCGATGTGTAGTGTAGTGATTTAGAAAGTTGGACTGGGGAGGCCTGGGTTCAGATCTCCGAGTTGCACTCTCTCAGCAGAACCCCACAGGATTGGTGTGAGGATAAAAGAGAGAAGAGGAGAAACATGCACAGCTACCATGATCACCTTAGAGAAAGAGTGCAACGGAAACATAATCAATGGCTATAATCACCTGGTGATAATATACAAGGCCTACTGACTGGAGAGTGACCTTACTAGTGTTGCTAGATGCCTGGCACTTTGTCATTGATCAATTCAGTGCCAATGTACCACTTTCCTTGTAGCATTCCAGTTTGTGAGACGGTTGTTCTTCTGCTTTGCACCATGTTACTGGAACTTACGAAGGGTTGACCATGTAGTTTACAATAACATGAAGTCAGTTTCTTGACTTAAAACTGTATGAAATGAAAATGGGCAACATTTTGAGATTATGGGTGACCAGTGTGTTCTGGTTGACATTTCAAATATGTTCTTCCACATGGGCATCTATCAAGAAAGTTATCCTGAACAGGAAAGTTTTAACTAACATACTTTTTTTGAAACAAATTTGCCTGTGTAGTACTCAAGGAAATGTAGAAAGTGATGTATAGTACATTGTTAGGATGTAGGATATCTAACTGGAGCACTTTTAGCCCACCTTCCCCCAGCTATGGACTCAGCAGTATAATCCCATAGTTCAGTCAACGAATCTACTGCAAACCTGTGAATCAAACAACAGACTTCAGTTCAGGAAGTTCAGGGTTAAAACTCTGTACGCTTGGGTATGAAGTCCTTACTCAGTCCTATGTAGGGGTGGTCTGAGTCATTTCAGTAGTCAGATACAGTAAACAGATGCTTTATATCTCTATGTGTTCATTCTTGTTCTGTATATGCCAACCACGGTTATTAGAGTACCTTCTGTTTCAATAAAGCCTAAATATCCATTAAGTTAACCTCGGGGTCACAACCTTTCTCCCCTTGTAGCACCACCTGTGCAATAGTTGCAGATGCTTGAAAATACGGGTGAAATTGTGATGTTCCCCAGACCTTCATACTAGTGTTTAGTGTAACCGGAGCCTTGCAGTGTATTGAGAAAATGAGTTTTGAGTGATGAAGTTTCTGATGGAGGGAACTTGCTGTTTTTGTTTTTTTTAAGTCTTCTGCAAAAAACCCAGATTATGCCTTCTGATATTTATTAATATCATGAAGACTACATTTCTCCTTTGGCTTTTATAAAAAGGTAAATTAGTATGGTTTTTCAGAATGCTGATTAAATTCTACAATGTGGGATCCTAAAGGGTATTAGAATATACCAGTAGTAGTTCCCTGAGGCTGTAGGCTTGGGTGTATTTGATCTTTATAC
Organism: Euleptes europaea; assembly: GCF_029931775.1. Classification (NCBI taxonomy): domain Eukaryota; kingdom Metazoa; phylum Chordata; class Lepidosauria; order Squamata; family Sphaerodactylidae; genus Euleptes; species Euleptes europaea. The sequence continues at coordinate 38,214,728 of NC_079316.1, forward strand.
AGTTTCCCACACTCAGAATGTGGCTCTTGGTGCGGAATCCTGAGACTCTTACCCTGCATTAATTTTAATTGTTTTCCGTGATTTAAAACTGTTTAAAACTGGGTAGGCACTGTTTGCCAAAGGAGGGTTGGAACTTTGTGTACTGTATAACCGCAGTCCCTTGATGGCTTCTAGTCACTTTGCCTATTTATGCCCCTGTATTGCTCATTCCTAACCTATACCACCTCTTCTGCTACTGCATTTCTTCTTATAAAGTGAAAGAATCTCTGTTGGATGAACACATAAATGTTTGTACAAAATAAGGGAACTTTTGTTTAAAGGTTGTTTCCCAGCGCATTATTTTCTGTGCTCAGGGCAGACACTTCGGTATTGTTTGTACAATGTCTCAAATGTTTTGCTGTATGTGATCTGTACTTTGAACGTCTTATCTGACATAATTTATTTCAGTCAAAGATGATTGTTAACTCAGAAAATACGTAAATAATCAGAAAATACGTAAATAATCAAACAAGACAAGCTGTATGTTTTTTTGAGCACAAGATGCATACTGCTATTTGTTAGAATTAACAAGAGGGAAACTTGGGAGGGGTAAATTTCATTGCCCCTTCCTTCCCCATTCTCCCAACTTCTTTTTCCTTAAAAGGACAGTTGATATTTCTGGTTGCCTAGCCAACTACACCTGACATTACTAAGGGTCCTGTCTCACTTAAATGTTCTTTCAAATTTCCTGAAGGACTTGGGGACTTTTGCAAAGTATCAGGTGAAAGTTAGTTTGCCTGGTACATTGTAAAGGGCCATCAGTCCTTCAGAAAAGGAAGATTTTAACAAGGACAACAGGCCTTGGATATGTTGCTTCTGCTTGCCCAAGCCCCATCCCCCCAATCATGGCCAAGATTTTGCAGTGGTAGTCTTGCAAGATCTCGGTCATGCTTTAGAAGCATTTTTTTCCAGTTGCAGGGTCTGCGGAGACATCGCTTGTAAGATTTGTTGGGTTTTTAAAAAAAAGCATTTTAAGTGTTCAGATTTTTCAGGAAATGACAGGCAGTTCTCTGAGTTTGCAGAACTATTCTTGCCTTGGATGCCCGCCCCTCCCCATTTGTGGATTTTTAAAAAATCGGCAGTGTGGGGGGAACCATGGGAACTGGATATATGATCATTTTCACTAGTGCAGAATTGTTCTCTTGGTTTATGTGCTATAGCCCTAATATGTTCTCAGATGAGCCAACTTTTCCATCCAGTTGGTTACAACTAGAGCCGTCTAGAGTCCTGCACAGGATCAGCAACCAGCAGGATTTGCCTCTTCTATTTCTGGATGATGACGTTCAAAAAAATGAAAGAGAGAAGAACGATGTAAGGTAGTTTAGGTTCCCGCTAAGGAGAAAGGCAGGGTATAAATGAGATAAATGAATAAATATCAAACCTAACTTTTTTTCTCTTCCTGCACCTCACGCAGTAACATCAAGGGCAAGGGCTGTTCCTGGGCTCCTTATTATATAAATAAATAGATAAATAATATAAATAATATATAATATAAAATACAATCTGCGCCAATTAAAATGCTGCTAGAATTCAGCAGCGTCTTGGACTGATATGAAATCAGATATTAATTTTTTTAAAGACAGCTTTTTTTTTAAAAAGCATTTTCTTGCATTTTGTTCGTGTTCAATCTGCACCAATTAAAATGCTGCCAGAATTCAGCAGCGTCTTGGACTGATATGAAATCAGATATTAATTTTTTCAAAGACAAATCTTTTTTTAAAAAAGCATTTTTTTACATTCTGTTCTTGTTCAAGTTTACCTGCTCCATTCATTGAGTTAGATCCATTCCTCTCCCCTGTCCCTTCACAATATAGCACTTCTTCAAGTACAGTGGGTGGGGGTTTGCAGAGGATCCTCCACCTGACCCTCAAAGAGCATCTTTTCAGGGAGTGGATCATACAAAGGAAAAAAAGGAGGAAACGACACAGATCCATCCCAGAAGCAGAACACCCTTCACAATCCTCTGGAGCCAAGCTGTTTTTGTATATGAAAGAGCAGTTTGATTGAACTTATTTCACCGGGATCCTGTAAGTCAGTGGCACAATGGGGGCTGATATTGCTTGAATATTTTTTTTTTGCGCCCCAGATTGTTCCAGAAGTATTAGCTTTGTTTTCTCTCTGATTTTGTAGTTTGTGCTACTATTTCCAGGATCTTAATGTTCGCGCCTCGCTCCGATAGGTTGTTGCGCTGGCAACATAAGTCGGGCACGCTTGGAAATTAGTCAGTTGTGATGCGCCTTGTTTCTCCTTACTGAGAGGATTGTGTAGCAGTGCTGCCACTCAACAATGTCCTCCTCCTTTCCATTCCTTCCTTCCATTTAATTAAACAGAAGGTGTGGAGCAGTGGATAAAATGTTAACAACGCAGTCAGTCCTAGGGGCAGCTGAGCAGGAAACCAGAGTGTTGTAATAATGATTGGAAAATGGGTCTGACGATTTGTGTTTATGAGCATATGTTTTAAAGCAGCTCTGTGGACTTTAAAATAGAACTTTGCTTTAAATGAAAGTCTCTTTAGCAAACGGCTGGCCAGGCCCATTGATCAAACTGTTCTGAGGCACTGAACCTTCTGAGAAGGTCTCGAGCAGCAAGGAACCCAGGAACAGCCTTTGCCCTTGATGCTACTTGGTACCTTCCTCAATTCCATGCTGCAATCCAGTTTCCTTGCACATCAGTAAAAACACTGTGTGTGTGTGAGAGAGAGAGAGTGCACAAGTGGACATCTCTGTCTTGACATTCACAGAGTGGGGACCAGGAAACCCACCTGTTTTGTTTGTTTTTTCCTTTCTAACTCAAGGGTCCTTTACACAACATAATCCCCATAGTCATGCTCATGCGACTAGTGGTATTAATATATGTTACTGCCAGATTCACATAGATCACAGATTGCAAGCTTTATACTTACCGTAGGACTGCTTGCTGCGTCCCCCTTTATTTTTCATCTTTTGAAGTGCTGAGGATTGGTGAAGTAAGTCAAAAGCAAGCTGTATTTTTTAAAAAAACAGCAAAAATCATGTTGCAGTAATTTAGAAAAAAGCTCCCAACAAAGAAACCAAAATTTGAAACATTTGCATTTGATTTGTCACACTATAATCTATACTTTGTAATGGTTTTTGCGTTACAAATGTGTTGCAGGCCATTTTAGTCAGTTACTATGTAAAGTAGATGAAGGAGTTTTCCATTTTTTATATCAAAAAATCTGTTGACCGAATAGCTAGCATTTCTTAAAGCCAAGGGAATGAACTGCTGAACTTTCAGAATCTTGTGGTAACTCGAGCCCTGCAGGAACAACTGCAGGCGGGTGACCCTGCTCCCGACTGAGAGTCCCGTTGAATCTAACATGAAGGTGATTGTTCAGAGAAAGTGTAGGGGGATTTTTCTGACTTAGTAGGAGACAGAGGAGAGTATAGGCAGGTGGGAAGGCATCAAGTTTGTTATTTATGATTATCCCCCTTTTCAGCCAAAGTTGAGTCTCCACATGACTCACAGGAATAAAAGAACCCAATGCAAATCATATTATTAAAATGTAATACAAATGGCCCCGATGGAGGGGATTCTCAGTAGATCTGGATTCAAGACGTGACTGCAGGATGCCTAGCTTCCTCCCAGCTCCATCAGTGGCAGCTGGAAGTTATGAATTAGTTCTGATGACTGTGTCTATGTGAAGAAGTAACTTAGGGGATCTTAGGAAGAGGTGAGTTTCCCATAAAGTCTTCATTTATTTATGATACCTTTAACCCTCCTTTCTCCAAAAGATTCAAAAGGCTTCTTTTGTCTTATTCCTTAATTAATTTTGGTGTCCTTCAGGATCACTCAGCTGTCACCAGAGATTATTTCAAAAGTTTCACAAGTACAAGAGTGAATGAGAAACACCTGAGATACATCAAAGGCTTAATTGTGTTGAGATCATAAACCAAAACATCAGTTGATATAATATTCCTTTTGTTTTTGAGGAGGGAAAAGGATAGGGTGTGGAAATTGGTGACAACATCAAGAGGTTGGTTGACTCGCTTTACTGTGATTTGTCATCTTTTTTGGGGTTAGGCAGAGGGGTGGATTTAAAGGATTGCCTAAGCCAAGCCAAAATGTCAAGAACTACTAGAAAGCTGGGGTGGGGAGTTTCTATTAGTACAAGATGTACAGTTTTTATGAGATGTCTTCTGTCCTGTCCTTTAAGCCACTGAAGAAGCCTGCTGTACGTAAACATTCTAGAGCCTTTGAATGATGACCACAAATGGTCATCTCTCTCACACAACGGTAGGCGAGTCACCCAGTACTAAGTAAATTAGCCAGATCCATCAATTCCCATTGAAATGAAGTTCATTAATCATCTGTTGGGTCTACTACCACATGTGCTTTCTTTGAGTACAGATCACAATGTCCCTTTATGCCCAAGTGTTCATCCTGTTTTGTGGTGGCTGACTCTGGGAAAACTAACAATAGACTGTGTCAGTAATCTTTTTAAATTCAAATCCATCACTGTAGCTAGGGTTCTCTTATGTTAATGGTGTTGCAGAGATTTTCATTGGATCTTCTTTGTCATCTGTATGTGGACCTTGAAGGTAAAAATATGAACCTCCACATCTGGTGATAAACATCCCTCTTTAGTTACAAGTGCTTGCTGAGGTCTTTATCTTGGTAGACTGATTGTGGACTGATTATAATTAACTGACCATGAAAAGGTGACTTGCGGTTGTTTCTGAATCCATGGTGCAGATTTTGCCTGGGAATCACAATGTTTCTTTTTTGGAGAAAGCGGTCATAATCTATGGATTGAAAATAAAATCACCTACTGTTCTACATTAATTTTTCTGTAGCTTTTGTAACTACTGCTTGATCTATTGGCGATAGCTTCATCAAATTTAATAGAGGGTTGCCACTTGGAAATGACAGATGCTACAAAGTGGGGATTCTTCAAGTGGTCAAATGTTAAAGAGCTAATGCAAATGTAGATGCCCCTTGAATTTTGCATTCCACTTAAAAAAAAAACCCTCTGCTTTAAACATTATAAAATGTAAATGTCTGTGTGCTGAAGGGATTTCAGGCCCCCTGCCTCCAGAATGGGCTAACTGGGAATCCCTCAAGGCAATTTTCCCTCTCTCTCCCCTTCCCTTGTATCTGCATACCTGTGCCACTGATTCAAATTTGCAGTAAAGGATTTTATTCTTTGAAGTTCAATAAAGGGATGAAAGGTTAAAATTGAATGGGGGGATTAAGTTTAAGGTGGTAAATATAGGTACTGTTAACTGTTTCATTTCCAGGATAAACTAACCGTTTAGACAGATGATACTGTCTTGCTCTGATATGCTCTAAAAGTGGTGAATCCATTAAAAAAAAAAAAAGGTCGTTCAGGACTATTTGCAAGTACAGAGTGTAGGATTCTCATGTGCAAAGCCCTACTGAATCATGGAAAAGACTGACAACAAAAGGATCACTTTAGCTCTTGTCTGTGGGATTCAGAGTGGTTATGAATTGTACGTACCTATTTAAGCACAAAATTTAGCAGGTTGTGAACATTTACTGTTAAGATGCTAACTAGTAAAGAAGCTATTTTTCAGAGCAGATGGAAGAAATTTTATGTATTCACTCAAAAAATTTCAAGAACACATGACATCCTGTGCTTGAATCCTGTATTGTTCTGTGTGTACTTCTCTCCAGGTTCTGTGAACTCCACAATGCTCAGAAAGAAGCAGGTGTGGAGTAAAAATATAGGGTCCAGGCCTTGATGTTCTTGCTTTCTAGTAAGCGCAAGACTTTTTTTTTTACTCTTGTTCCAAGTTTAAGCTAGTTGATAATTTGTAATTTGGATGGTTAGTTTACCCCAGACTTCCAGTGACGGGCCAACCGTGGAAGCTTTCTGGTTACTTTCTGGAGAGCCTCCTGTGGAAAGATTGTTGCCGACAGAACTAGCAAACTTATCTGGTGTGGTTGTGATGGTTAAAGTGAGCATTGTATTCCAGTCACAATAGATAGATATTGTTTGTCTCAGCATGTGTTCAAGGGGCAAGGATTTACCAATGGGAAAATGTGACAAAGCGTTCAAGAATCATGTTGGGTATCTAAAGTTTGTTCCTCTCAATTACTTAAGTGTTGATTTCCGATACTTTTTCACATTATAGGGGTGAACTGGCATGGTCTCAAGCTTTATCCCACCTCTGATCCTATATCATTCCTTTAATCTTTTCCCCCCAAACATGGGAAGAAGGGAAGGAACTAGGCAGAAGAAAAAAGCAGTGCAAGATGTTGGAAAGAGAATTCAGCAAGCCCTTTGAAGCTCAATTAACCAGAAAATGTGGTAACGAGTAGGTACACCACTGGATTAGTGACCAAAGAGTTTACTCCCTAAGTAATCAAAGTGGTCCTGCTGTCTGAACACAAAGACAATTATAAGTTCTTAGGGCCATGTTGTAAAAGCTTTAATAACAGAATTACTTGAACCTCAAAGCATTTTGGAAATTGCATTCTTAGTATGAACTGTGATTTTTGTCTGCTTGCATGTGGCTTTCTTAGGATAAAGCAAGAGCATCTCTTCCCACAGTGTATTTGTTTGTCTGAAGGTATTATGAATTTAGTTGTGCCCCACCTTCTACATTACTGATTAGAAACTTTCCGTGATAGTTTCCTCCTTTTAGGTTTCCTTGCAGCCCTTCAGAGTTCTCAAGTAAAATTTGTAACACCTGATGGCATTGAGATGTGATTCGAGCTTGGTTAAAGATGCTTGCTTGCAGAGCAACCTCGGTTGCAATTTTTTTTTTATTGGATTGGACTAGAACTATTCAAGAATAGTTGACTTGAAGTTGTCTGCAGAACCTATAGGACAGTTTAGCATAGTTTTCCAGTAGGAGACTTATCGCAAAAGTGTGCTTGTATATGCTAAAGGCAATTTTTCACATGAGTAAATGCCATCCTACATATTAGTGCAAGAAAAAGGCCTGCTTTTAGTACATGGGTAGCATGCCGCTGGGCTAAAGATCCTTTGTATTGTGAAAGCAAAACTTTTTGCTCAGTTAAGGAGAGTCCTCGGGCTAGGGAAGAATGTTAGGGTTTCTGGGTAGTGTGCGCATCAGGTGCACATCCAACAAGATGTTCCCTTTCCATATTCATCCTGTGCTGGTTCTTGGCCTGTTTCTGACAGGCGGTAATGCTGATTGAACTGTGATAACAACACAGACATTGCAGTATATGTGCATGTTTCTATTTTGAGGAGTGAGAAGGTCGTTTCCTTCACTTCTAGTTAGATTATTACGTGAAAATTCTAGCATGCTCCCTCTCATAAGAAACACTCCCTGAACATAGCAAACAGTGAGCATTGATTTACTTTGTTTAGAGTCTGACTTTCTAGCTGGAACAGAAGTCAGATTACAAAATTTAGAACAATGCAGTACAGAAGAAGAAGAAGACTTGGTTTTTATACCCCACTTTTCTCTACCAAAAGGAGTCTCAAAGCGGTTTACCTTCTCTCCCCCCGCCCCACGCACACAACAGGCACCTTGTGAGGTAGGTGAGGCTGAGAGAGCTCTGAGAGAACTGTAACTAGCCCAAGGTCACCCAGCAGGCTGCATGTGGACGAGTGGGGAATCTAATCTGGTTCTCCACATTAGAGTCTGCTGCTCATGTGGAAGAACGGAGAAGCAAATCCGGTTCTCCAGATTACAGCCAACCCGCTCTTAACCATTACACCATTTCACTACTATTGTATAAGGCTTACAATAAGCCATGTAGTAAGACTGGATTAGGAAACAGTGCAATTAAACTGTATAAAACATGACATAAGAAATTAGAAAGTCTGGCAGCAAGAACAAGATAACACATGCAATAAACAGTACCATAAACCACAGCCCTTGTTGGTTTGCAAAAGCAAATTCCACTTTATTACAGCTCTGTTCTCTTCAAAAAATGTACATCTTCAGTAAAGAAGTTAAACTAAACCTATTCTCAGTAGTATGCTAGCTTTTCATCGACAGAAGAATTTTTATGTGGGGAAGCACATATTTCCCCTCAAGTGGTATAGTTACAGCAGGACTATGCAACGTATTTCCCCCCACCCCTGTCCCTGAATTTTAGCTGAATTCTGGTAAGAAATGTTCCGCTTGCCTTGTACTGGAAATCAGAAGCGAATTGTAGAATGCATGGTTTCCAGCCCATGCCTTTTTCTTACGTTTCCTGAGTGCTTGTTGCTATGCCTGCCTCTACGAGCAAGATTTTCAAAAATGTTTCCCACGTGGAGTCTGACTAGAACCAAGAGACAGATTAAGTGGGTCAGCGACATGTGCAGGAAGTTAGGGTTGTGGCTCCTGTTAATGAAGAGTGCATGATTAACTCCCACACAGACACTTGCATGGAGCCTCGGAGCATGCCAGAACACTGAACTTTGCTGGTGGCATGTTTAGGATTCAAGAAAGCAAAATAACCTTGTGCTGTTTCCTTTGTCAAACCTGGCTTCCTGCAGTAAGAATTGGCAGCACAGTGTTTGAGATGTGGCCAGCAGTTGGGGCTTAGCATTCAGCTGAAACCTGAATTATTATTTTTTTAAAAAAATAAAAGGCCCCCTTTGCTACTCCCGTGACAAATTCCTTACATTGGAATGAGATGACTGCATGCTGCTGTAATTCAGCTTCTCACTGTTTGGCTAAGTGTGCTGCTGCCAGAAGTACATAGTTCAGGTACAGTTTCCCGTTCTTCTGAGATCATTTTAGATACAGTTACGGGATACTTCATGGGTGCTTTTGCTAATAGCTTATTTTGTCTGAATACCCAGCTTGATCCGTGTGTGTTAATGCAACCATTACAGAAATCGTTTTACTTCAGTAGCTCATGAACTTCTGTTGAAGAATATCTGATACTTTTTAAAAAAAAATAGTCATGGCTGTACGTGACTCTGGCCTGCTACACAAATGAGAAGTCTGAAATCTCAGTAATATTTGAGCTATAATGTGCTTCTTGTTAAGCCTGGTGACAATTGGGTCTTTTACCAGAAATATATAGCTTGACAGTTAATGTTAACCCATTGCTTGAGGATGCAGTTTGTCTTGCAGCGGAAGAGTTTCTGAGCAAATGTATTTTCAGAGAATGCTCCTACACAGTGGGAGGGTACTAAAAGCAAAATGTTGATCTGGATTAGTAGCCCGCTTGTTAAATTTAGAGATCCAAGGAATGATTTAAAAAGGACATAAGAAAGGCCATGCTGGATCAGACCAAGGTCCATCAAGTCCAGCAGTCTGTTCATGCAGTGGCCAACCAGGTGCCTCTAGGAAGCCCACAAACAAGACAACTGCAGCACCATTATCCTGCCTATGTTCCACAGCCCCTAATATAATAAGCATGCTCCTCTGATTCTGGAGAGAATAGGTATGCATCATGACGGATATCCATTTTGACTAGTAGCCATGGATAGCCCTGTCCTCCATGAACATGTCCACTCCCCTTTTAAAGCCTTCCAAGTTGGCAGCCATCACCACATCCTGGGACAGGGAGTTGCACAATTTAACTATGTGTTGTGTGAAGAAACGTGGACACACCGTAATTGTGTGTGACTAGTGTCAATTGCCAGCCTAGGAGACTTGGGTTTGTATGCTGCTGCCACCAGTACTTATGTTGGCAGCATAGGGGGCTGCTGGCCTTTGCACAGCTCATCCTGTATGCAGTGCAGGGGACTCTCTCAGTAAGACCTCTAGTAATTGCCAGCTGCTAATTCTGAGACCCAACTGAGCATATCCCCCCTCCCCTACGGCTATGGTGAGATATCCACATCCTGTTTTTGACACAGAAAGTATGTGTTGCTTAATTCTGGAATGGGAAGGGATGTATATACACTGTTTTCTTTGGTGCAGATGATTTGTTTAAAAAGTTTTCTATGTTGTGTGAACATTTCACACAGAAAAAGAAACACCATGATAAAGTCATCGTGATGTCACATGCTAAAAATAGTGTGTGGATTGGGCCTTACCTTTATGGCCATTGTGCCAGTTTCAGGGGATGTGAAGAGGAGCACTGCAGATTTTGAGGGCAAGTGCAGTGGGACATGAGACAACACCACTTCCGTTGCTGTTCAGTAAGGCTCTAATTGTGCCATTATAACTAAAACAGGCACTGAAGGTTGTGCTGTCTCATTAGACAACTAAAGCTTGCTCACACAAAACATTTAGCATTTTTGTTTCACAATATATGATGCAACTTTAACTTGACAATTAACAATGGTTGATGTACTAATTGCTCTTATTCCCATGATTGAAGACAAAGGCTTGCACATACTTAAGCTCTCTTTTTTAGCTTCTTCCTTGTATTATGAACCAATTAGGTTCGATGCAAAACGATTTGTTTGTTGTGACAATCTTTATGCATTTGTTCTTACCCCTTATTGTTTAACTGTTTCATTTAGGAAAAAGCATTCATTTTTCACCTTCCCTTGTCTCTTAGACTCTGCTTTTTTCCCTGGGCGCTGTGCTGAGATATTTGCTAAGGGACACAGCATTGGGAACCTCGGAGTCCTTCACCCTGACGTCGTCACCAAGTTTGAGCTCACCATGCCCTGCTCTGCTCTCGAAATCACAATCGAGTCTTTCTTGTGAACTTCGGATAGCAGCATCCCTTTTCCGTCCACACCATTCTTGTAACCAGCCGGGTTTCTTGGTAACTTTTAGAAACTCCTTCCTACCTTTCAATAGGCCAAGCTTCTTTGGGGCCCTGATTAAAAAAAAGAAATCTTCCATTTCTGCAATAGGGGTGTCTTCAGTAACATAAAGATATAGCTTCTCAAAAACCGCACCCTGAGCAATCCATCTATTAATAAAAATGTTTGAAGCTGAACTTGAGTCTATATAAGCGATTACAGCTGTGTGTAGCCAATCTCATTTCCTTATGTTCATGCAATAAGTGAATTGACTAGCACAAATGTTGAAATGGGAGCAGAACAAAGCGCTGAGTTGCCATTGTTTGAGACTGTCATGTGGTCACCAGGTGGGGAAAAGATGCTAAAGGAATATAATTATTTATACTAAGTAAAGTTACTTCTACAGTAGTTTAAATGTGTATAAGGTGATCTGTATGGGGGGGGGAATCAAAATAAAAGCGAAGTGTTTCTGTATCTATTTGCACCTGGGTTCCTATCCAAAGCTGGTCATGCTCAGGGCCCCATCTGTTTTCTTGTTGGAAGGACAAGCCACGCTTTCCCCCTGCTGCCAAACTCAGAGCAGTTTCGGTCTTATATACAGCTGTACAGGGGCCTGTCATTATATATATTCCCAAAGGAACTCTTGGACTTGAGGTTGTGATGCTAAACTCAGCTTGGGTAATATTTGAACAGTGACAATGCTATTTCTGTTTACCGCAGCCTGAAGAACAGTACTCATGGGTGCTATAATGTGACCGAATGGCAGTAGTCGATGGTTTGGTTGGTACCACTTTTTTTCTTGGTGGTGTCTGTATATATGTTTCACAGCCACACTCAAGACTTGACAAGCCCATGAAGAGAATCTCTTAGAATGTTCTAGAGCTGTTCATATTTCTGGTGTTGACTCAACCCATCCTGTGGGTAGAAGCAGTAGGATGCATGCCTTAAATGGGCTCCTTCCTGCATTGAGTATGGGGGGTTAGACTAGGATCTAGCAGACATTGGTTTTCCTTCTGTTGGAAAACTATATTTGCGAGGTTTTGGCTCTTCACTTTTTAAAAGGTGTCAGTTGTGGTGGGAAACCGCCCAGCACAGATGGTCACTTCCTGTCCTTATTGTGTGTGTGGGAGGAACATCTGCTGGATTTTTGCCAGCATTCTCAAAGATTTACTAAACAGCCATGACCAAACCGTTCCTCCTGCCTTACAGCAACACTTGAGCGTGGTCTGGCTACCCCAATCTCATGCATTGAGAGCCAACGTGGTATAGTGGTTAACAACGGTGGACTCGAATTTGGTGAACTGGGTTGGTTTCCCCACTCCTACACATGAAGCCAGCTGGGTGACCTAGGGCTAGTCACAGTCCTCTGAATTCTCTCAGCCTCGTCTACCTCACAAGGTGTCTGTTGTGGGGAAAGATAGGAGATTGTAATCTGGTTTGATTCTCTTTAAAAGGTAGAGAAAGTTGGCATATAAAAAAAAACTCTTTTTCTTCCATAAGCAACGTGTTTTTGCACAACTGTGGTTGTTGAATGAGTATTCCTTACACCTGTCAGACTTTAATTTGTTCCTGCAATAAGGGGTAGTGATATGTGTGTAACAGGAGCCAAATTTCTGTACACAAGGTAAAATATTAGAATTGCAGAACAATTTTCAGGTTAGTGTCATTCTGAAGGGGTCCACTCGAATAGTTCTTCTGCTTCCACTGGTGTCAGCGTTCTGGGCTGTTCCACTCACCCTTGTATTGACACCATTGTTGTACCACATGTGTACTGGAAAGGAACGAGTTGGGCAAGAATATGTATTTAACATGAACTTTGAGTAAGGCCACTGTCTGACTTCAAGGCAGTGGGCATGGTCCTATGGATTTGCAGTTAGTCTAAACTCGGAACCGGCATGCGTTTTTTAAGTACATTAGGCAGCAGGAAGGGGGAAACAGAGCAAAAATATCCCATTTTTTCTCTTCTACTAGCAGTACTTCTATTACTGCGGCATTTTGCCCATACAAGTCTCAAAAACTCTAGCATCAGCTTTTGGGAGGTTTCAGGTAACTAGGATAAACAAAAAGATCTCCACCGGATTCAGCCTTAAGAGTATAACCTAGGAAGTGCTCAATTCTAATTTCATGTGAATGACAAACTACCTAGCTCCTCTTAAGTGAACTCGTTTCTCTCCTCCATTGGAAAACAGGAAATAAACCCAGTTCTACCTGTCAAAGCTATTAGCAGGATTTTAAAACTAGCCTTACATACTTTTTCATGGCGCACAAGGAGTCTATTTGGCTGGTTTACACAACTTGTTGCAAAAGCCACACTTCAGCTTATAAAGGAGTAAGAACTGATACGTGGCTAGAAAAGATGACAATTCATTGTACAGGAAAAATTCTTACAATCATAGTCCCAAGGAAACACTGCTACATACAAGGCTCTTACCAAAAAAGATATTTGACAAAATAAGCTTTAATAAAAATAGTTTTGGAACATTTGAATAAAGCTAGGACTCATTAGAACACAGTTTGCACTGTACAATTTATAAAATGGTACAAAAATAGAAGTTGCAGGTTGAAGTTTATAAATCTGAGTACATGTGTTCATACAAAATAAAATAGCTAAGATATGAGAAAAAAGCTTTGTAACCAAAAGCACACAAGAAATGCAGATACACTTCAAGCAATTGGAAAGGTGGACACAAAATTAAGGATCTTATATTTACAATATGTTTTTTCCCTTAGTGCAGAGCTATATGGCTTTTCTGCAAACATTGGCTAAAGTCTGTGTTTTGCTGAAATAATAGGAATGTGGGAGAGTGGCACTACACTATATAACTTTTTTAAAAATTCACCCTTTCTCTGAAGAGCTCAGGGCATCATTCATGGTTTTCTGTATCCTCACAAGCTTGTGAAGTCAGTTCAGCCCAAGGTCACCAACTGAGCTTCATAGCTGAGCAGAAACTTGGACTCAGCTCTTCCCATTTATAGTCTGACCCTACTCTCTCCATATTATTCTGCCTCAGTTGTATGGAAGTACCGATGGGTAGGAAAGAGCGATGCTTAACCGATTGTACCCACAAATTCCCCACACCATTACCACAAGGCCGTTTTCCCCAGCCAAGCACACTTCTCAATTCAGTGCACAAACAGAAGAACAAAAATTGCCAGGAAGGGGTCAGCATCCTCTAGTCCCCCCCCCCCCAAAGTAATCCACATTACATCGAGAATACCGATCAGGAGTTCCCAGTGTCTTGAGGCATCTAGTTTTGCCTGAGGCATATATGTTTCTGATACGAAAAGCTTCAGGGCTTTAACCGTCATAAGCCTGTATATTACAGAACATGGGTATCACCCAGCATGTAAAGGTGCCTCAGAAAAATGCAAACACCTCAGCCTGACACAAGTGGAAATACAGGAAAAGAGGGATTTAACATCATATAATACTGAAGCTTTTCCCTTTGAGTCACTGATTTTTTAAATTACTTTCACTTAGATTCCAGTTAATTTCCCTGTCATGTGAGCCTAAACTGTTTACTGAAAGGTTCAAGGTAACTGATATAGTAATATATTTGTTCTCCTACAGTGGGGTTATATTTATGCAAAGTTGAAACCTCAAAATGATTTCTGATCATTCTTAGAATGAATTTTTTTTCATTGGACCTTTGAATCTCTTCTGACTTGAGGAAGAGTTCAGTGAAGAAGTGCGCCTATCCCAGGACTCAAACACATAAGGGCTTTTTGGTTTTGTTTTAAAGCCATTAGGGCAAAAAATAGTCACAGGTTTAGAATCCTTGCTTGAATCTTTAAATGACAGCAGAACACGACCATTTGGCACAGAAACAAAGTGAAGAAATAAAAGGATCAGGACCATTAGTCACAATTTAAAAAAAAAACCCACTCAAAGCCATCATTACATCCACACTTGCTCTCAGTTCCTTAGCCCTAATGCTTCAGAGCCCAGGGCCCAACAGTCACAGAACAGTAGTTGTCTTTACCAGTTTTGGGCGAGTATGTTATGTCTGGAAATCAGAGCACAGCATAACTTTATTAGCCAAAGCATATATCCATGGGACCTCCTGAAGAAGCTTCTTAATCTTTTTTGCTGGCATCACCTAGAATGAAACATTAGCAGTGGCATCTCTTTTTCCTTAGCCCTTTGGCCTCTCATCTTACTGCACTTAACTAAAAGCTTGTAAAACACTAAAAAAAAAACAGAGCGTCCCTCCCTTTAAGGATCCTTTCCAATGCACTGATTTGGTGACCTCTTAATTCTGGTACATCAGCTACAATGTGTAGCTTGAGAAACCCCAAATTTTAGGACAGGGATGACAGCTAAACATCTAGCATGGCAGAGTACTAGGTTGTAGCTCATATAAAGATTTGCTTGAAGACAGCCAAAGTCACCGAAGCAGCAACAGTTTCTTACATCCCACTGCTTTCGTGCCAAATCGCTGCGTATTTCATTAGCACAGAAAGGTCCTTTTGATGCACAACTTGGATTGCGCCCCCATGACTTGGACTGGGTCCCTCCCCCCAAAAAGTAGTACAGTACTTAGCTTAAACCTAAGACCTCATGCAGTAATGGGACAAGTACTGTAGCACTAAGACCAATGCAAGAGTAGGTTATAAACTTATAGGGCACTTCAATTTCTGTTTGCTGTTTGGCTACAGGATCATCAACAGAAACCTTGTACCATGAACACAGTGCTCTAAGTGCCATGCTTTTAACCATCTGCCGGGTGACCACTAGGAAACAAACGCCCACCAAAAACCTTAAAAGCGCCATCAAGACCGTTTCAGCAGTGACTAAAGGACTAACAACTTCTGCTGAATATTTTGCTACGTAGTGATTACTCATCCAATCCCCTATCATGCTCCCTGCTCCAGCGCCCAGAATTGTGGTGGTGTCTGCTCTCGTAGGACTGTAATGATCAAGTCTGGGGTAGTTGTAGCACAAGAGGAGGGGCACGGCAATGTAGAATACGGGGCACCAAGGGCTGGCGAGCATCAGGCCGTCAAGGAAATCCCAGGTCGGATATGTGACCGCAACCAGTAGCCCTGAGATCAGGCTGCCGACAATCACGTCCTGAAAAGAGAGACACGAGGTAAGAGTAAACATAACGCACAGAAACCACTTGCACTGAACACACCATCTTTCTCCCACACTTTAAATCAACTGTTTCCCAGAAGTGCATTCAACAACGTTGCATGCATTTAGCTGCGAAGCATTAACAGTAACTGAAGTAAGCAGAGCCAAATAATTGATTTTAAAGTGTTAATTATTTGGGGGGATTAGCAAGACCATAATTTTTTTAAAAAAATAAGAGGCCACCACCATAAACCAACACAAGCAAGTCAAAACCTCTAAGTACAATCAATGTAATTAGTTAGGAAGAACATTCCAAAGGAAAGGTGCCACCACTGAAAAAACTCAGGCTCTAGTTACTATTTGCCTCACATCCACGTGGACACATATAAAGCAGGCCTTGGGGACAGGATCTTAATCGGCATACTGGACAGGATAATGGAAGATTTACCTCACACTTGATTCATTTGAAACAACTAGGTAAGAACACAGTCTGCTGTTTGTTTGTTTTTGTCTTACATGCTCATAAGTAAAAAGACCAGCTTTTATATAAATCAGCCAGAAGAGAAGTCTCAGAAGCCCCCCTCCCCTTTTAGACTTCCTTAATATCAATAATGAGCCCCATGGTGCAGAGTGGTAAGCTGCAGTACTACAGTCAAAGCTCTGCTCACGCCCTAAGTTCGATCCCGACAAGTCGGTTTCATGTAGCCAGCTCAAGGTTGACTCAGCCTTCCATCCTTCCGAGGCCAATAAAATGAGTATCCAGCTTGCCGGGGGTAAAGGGAAGACGACTGGGGAAGGCAATGGCACGTTGTGATGTTACGTCACCCCATGGGTCAGTAAAGACCTGGTGCTTGCATAGGTGATCTTTAACTTTACCTTTTTAATATCAATAACCTCTTTACTAGAACCCAGGAGGCAGGCATTACCTGTACTTGACCTAGTTAAATTTATAGCCAGCATCATCTTGGTTGCTGTGTGATGTAGTGGTTAAGAACGATGGTTTGAAGCGGTGGACTCTAATCTGGAGAACCGGGTTTGATTCCCCACTCCTCCACATGAGTGGCGGACGCTAATCTGGTGAACAAGGTTTGTTTCCCCACTCCTCCACATGAGGCCAGCTGGGTGATCTTGGGCTAGTCACAGTTCTCAGAGCTCTCTCAGCCCCACCGACCTCACCGGGTGTCTGTTGTGAGGAGGGGAAGGGAAGGTGATTGTAAGCCGGTTTGATTCTTCCTTAAGTGGTAGAGAAAGTTGGCATATAAAATCCAACTCTTCTCCTTGCTTCTACCCTAACCTTTTCATCCATTATTTCCATATTCATTTACTCCTTGAGAACCGAGATGATGTTCCTCCTCAGTCACAGTGGACTGGATCCTATGAATCCCTTTCCTCTAGGGCAAGGAGAGCTGTGTTTCATCAGAACTAGTGGTTTTAGCTTGAGGTGCTAGTCCAGGACCATGACGCACAGGCTCAGCAGGGGTGGCCCAAAAGCAAGCTGAAGCATCACATATGAAGCATACAGTTCCACCTAAAGGGGGGGCATGAAGCACCCTTGGAGGGATAGCGGGGTGGGGCGTGGCTACGGTTAGGCATTTATAATCAGCAACTTGTTGCATTGAATACTGAAGTTCATGGCTCAACACATATCAGAAAAGCAGTGAAATAGACAGGTTTCTGCATACCGGGGTGGGGACTCCACAGCTACGTACAAAAATACTACTGTGATTCTCATAAAACTGGTCTGATGAATGATAAGCATGTTCATTGCTCTCTGACTGCTGAGGGCAGTAGAGAATCACTTAAAGGCCTGGGGGGTGGGGACTGAAGAAGAACAGAAATTGACCCGTTCAGGCCACTTCCCTCTATAGACCCTCAATTTTTGTCACCTTATTTGCATTTTCTTGGATACTGAAGGCAAGCAAAACGACCACTGCTTCCTGAAACAAAACTTCCACTGACTAATTCACTGAAGTGACAACTTTGAGAAATACATTTTAAACAAGTTTAAACAACTGTTTTCTGTCAACACGCATCTTTCCACACCCATAATCTCACCACTTAATTTCATAATTTTTAGAGGATTATCTTTCCTTCATTCACTTTGCACAAGAAGGTTGACATATTAATAAAAAAATGTAGAAACAACCACAAAGGCAGGAACACAGTATGAATTATGCATCTTCCAAATTCAGCACATGCATCTCCAGGCAAAGAAGCCTGTTACTGTAGTAGATAGTTTATTTGCTGCCCTTGGCCAGATAAAACAAGATACATGGACTAAAATGGTCTTACTGACAAAGGTTTACAGTCCGAGTCTTAAGTCACTTAAAAATAATAAAAATAATTAAAAAAATAACATCCAAGTTACAGCTGCCATTTGGACTAAGAGACTACTCTGTGGCAATGAATTTTCATTGCAGCCGTACAAAATTTTGCTACCTGAGAGGTGATTGAGGGATTATCTCCTTGTAGGAGCTTTTCTATCTTTTCTCTTTCCCTGTTGGGTCCCATTCTCAGTATGAGGGGCTCAATAAACTTAGAACTGGGTATAGTATAAAAGTTACAGTTCAGGAGAACATGTTCAGTGGTTTCTAAATCCCCGGATTTGCAGGGGCATAGTCTCTTTGCCCTGGGTATCTTCTTGAATTTCCCCTCTAACATAGCAGAGGGTAAGGCTGCGCACCTAGCCAAGGTAAAAGCCCTCCTATATTTGTTTACCTCTAACGGAGATAGGCTGCCGGTGCAAGGATAAATTTGGAGTGGGGGGAGCCATAAATAGGGGCACTAACTAGATCTACTTGTCGCTCGATATCTTTAACCCTTTGGTTTATAGTTGACTTAGCTTGATCCCACCCTAACTGAAGTCGTGCTAGGGGGGTAAAACCCAGGTTATTTAGTTTGTCTCAATGGCTATTGTTACTGTAGCAAGGATTGAATTCTTAAACAAACAGCCTTAAGCCAGTTTTGTCAAGTTAAAGCTCTATTCATAAGACAAGCAAATGAGCCTTTTGAGAACTTCATTACTGCTCCTGTCAATAGTACTAGAGAATAAAAATTCTAGAGGCTGTGAGCATATTTACAACTCACTGTGGATGTACAAGAGCTTCTTTATTCCAAGCTACTAAAAAACCTCAGGTATCCAAAAAGATGCACAATAATAATAAAACAGAAGAAGAAGGTTGGGGTTTTATACCCCACTTTTTCTCTCCCTGTAAGGAGTCTCAAAGTGGCTTTCAATCACCTTCCCCTCCCCATAACAGGCACCTTGTGAGGTAGGTGGGCTGAGAGAGTTCTGAAAGAACTGTGACTAGCCCAAGGTCACCCAGCAGGCTGCATGTGCAGGAGTGGGGAAGCAAACCCAGTTCACCAGATTTAGAGTCCACGGCTCATGAGGAGGAGTGGGGAATCAAATCTGGTTCTCTAGATTAGAGTCTTAACCACTACACCATGCTGGCTCTCGTGAGCAGCAGATCTGTGATAACAGGGACTCTTTAAGAAAGGAGTAATCTCTTCTATAGAAACTTCAGTACTACTCAGGAGTCCCTTCAGGGAGTGAATACCCAGTGGCTTGGACCCATGGGAATCGTTTCACATACAGAAGGATTTTGATCAGAGAAGTATGAATTTCTCTCCCTTTCCCTCCCAGTATAGCCCAAAATGCTATTCTTGGGAGGACGGGGGACCCTAAGGACAGCTTGAAAGAAGCATTTTGGGCTGCAGCAGGAGAAGGGAGGCAATTCATATACTATAATGTATACGATAAAACTCTAGTAGTTCAGTGTTTTTAATGTTACATCACTTCTAGGTGATGTTCTAGAAATTCCCTCAATCTCTATAGTAAAGACTGCGGAGATTAGGAGAATTCCTAGAAGGACAAGGAGTGACACCACCCCACAAGCTCCACCCTCTCCAAGCACAGCCCCAAAAATCTCTTAGCATTTGCCAGAGCAGGGTTAGCAACCCTATTCTCTCGTTTTTAGAGTTAAATCACACTGCTAGAGATAAACCACTTTGTGACAAAGTTGCATTATTCTTTAAAGACACAGACACCATACTCAGTACAGAAATGAATGGTCTTGAATTTTTTTATAAAATATGCTATTCTACCCACCCACATGCAACATTTTCCAGTGCTGCAGCACTTGCCTCGTCCCCAGCATATTTTGCAGCACAAGGATTTAAAAAAAACTGTCCCATTGTAGAGCCAGACAATTGCTATACTGCAATGTTGTCTTCCAACAAAGATTTCCCATGAGGGAAAGCTACTGACACTGTAGTGCTAAGGAATTGCTCAGTGTGAAAAGGGGGAGGGGAGTTTAAGATTTGGGATGTTCAAGAATTAGCCATTCCCGGTATTTATACAGACAGTGTCAATGCAGGAGGGACAGGGCAGTAGTTAGCTGAAAGGAAGTTAGAAAAGGGACATGGCAGTAGTTAGCTGAAAGGAAGTTAGAAAAAGTTAATTGGGTGTTAACTGGAGGGAGATTTACTATAATATTTTTCAGGCATTTACTTACTATGTACATCAAGGTACAGCAACACAGCAACACAGTAGAAACACAGAAACATATGGTTATGTGCACAAGGAACAGAACTTACCAGCACTGTGTGCATTCCATTGTAAATTCTGCTGAGGCCTACCAGTGTTGAAAATAAGAAGGCTCCCATCAGTCCTAGCTCAAAGGGGTACTGCAGAAATAAAAAGGGGAAAAAACACTTGACAGCATTTACAGCAACCATATGTCACACAATCAGGTAGGCACCAGTCATCATAATTATCAATGGCTGGTCTACATCTAGAATTCAGTCATTTCTAGAATAACAGAAGTTGTGTGAATTAGATCCCCAGACAATCTAGAATGAAAAACCTAGTAGGATGCATTCACATTTTCCTCAGAACTCAATTACTTGCATTCTTAGGACAGGATTTTAAAAAATCAGCTTTACAGCAGAACTGATGTCCAGCAATACAAGCATTTAAAATTTACACTGCATTTACAAGCCTATGCTTGTCACATTCACACCGAACAAATAAAGCTACCTTATATTTAATAAGTCCATTGGTCTACTGATGTCACAACATCTATTACTTATTCCTCCCCCACAAAAAAATAGATATGCTGGGGACTAAGCCCGAGATGTTCCGCATGCAAAGCAGATTTTCTGTCACTGAGCTACAGCCCGTCCCCAATGTGAAACATCCTTAAGAATTATATACAATGAGCGGAGATGGTATTATTCCCTAGCTATATTTGAAACACTGCTATTACGCGTATTCACATAAATGTCTGCTGTCCGAAATTTTACAGTAGAGATAATCTAGACTGCAATGGACATTAAATAAGTAAACAGTAAAATAAACAGAAGTTGACTCTGAAGAGCTCCAAATGAATCTCTTCCATAGTAAATGACTGGATAACAGAATATCAAATGAGATCCAGTATACCATGTGATAGATATTAAAACAACATATTCTAAACTCACAAATATGCAATAAATACACAGTGTTTCTGAAGGAGCCAGACTACTGACAAGGCAAAATCAGTTAGAGGGAATTATTAGGAAAGAGATTAAAAATAAAGCTACCAACATCATGATGCTATCATATAAATTGGGGGTTAGTCTTTTAGGACAGGCCAATTGGTCTTTACGCAATTGGAAATGAGGAAACGAGTAGGACGAAGGCATTTGGGTTATGCCACGCAGAGACATTCAGTTCAAGCTACCAGGAGGCACTATCAACTGAGATGTTTGCCTGAGGTGATGGGGAAGGATGAATACACTAGGCCTCAGTTCCTAGCCACTTAATAGCACGGTTGGGTGACATGGTTCCTACCTTATATTGGTCCACAGTCACAGCAACAAAAGTAAATGAGATGGCTGTTGCCGCCATTGCATGTGTGGATGGCATTCCGTATTCTGCAGTTGTTCTTTTTTCAAGCTTCACAACAGGTGGTGAACAAGGACGAGACCACTTCAGTAGGTCCTTTGAGACTTGGCCGATGTACATAACCACCTGGAGAAAACAAAATGTATTTCAGACATCAAAAAGAAGACACCAAGTTTCCACATTCAAAGTGGTATATTACTCCGGCGGGTCTTGCAAGAATAGGCAATACAAATAATACAAAATGTTGGAGACATTGCAATCAGTAAGGCGAACATATCCATATGTGCTGGTCATGGCCTGTAGTCACAGTTTTAGGAAAAATATTCCTAGAAATAACAAATATTATGCATCAAACCATCCATGCTACACCAGCATTAGTTCTGTTGACAATCTGGGGGGAACAAAATGGAAAAGCAGCATTCGAGGGATTAATAGTGTTTATGTTAATGGCAGCCCATAGGGTAATAGCAAAATGTTGCAAAACTGCAGAATATTTAATACTACATTGTTGGTATTCCGAACGGTGGCAAACAGCTACGGCAGAAAAATTGACACATCAACTTAGAGTAGTCAAAGGTAAAACTAAAATATCAGATTTCTATGAAATGTGGCATGATTTTATTTCATACACGAATCAGAAAGGTATTCAGCATCTAAACCCTTCCTTAGATTATGGAAAAGTAATTAAGTCCAAAATATATGAAGAATTATTTTTTAAAACCCCAATGCCATCAATGAATTCCTCTCTTATCTGTAATTGTAAGATAAACTGGAAAATGTGTTACATACTAAGCCCTCTTCAATAATCTGATTCAACTTTACATATTTTGTTTTTTTAATTATATTGTTTCTATGTTTGTTTTAAGAAAGTTTTGTTACTATTGTTTGTTTGAGTGGTTTTCTGTTTGGAAAATTAATTAAAATTAAAAAAAAAACCAAAGTGGGCCCTTAGAAACTTCCACATCGAGCTCCCCATTGGGAACTCACAGCTGGTGTAGGGTCGCATGTCCCCATGGTGATCATGTGGTATGTGTAACATGTAGTTTGGATCTAAAGTTCACATAATTGCCTACTTTTAATTTCATTAATTTCATTCTCTTGCCTTCCCAAAGTAAGAAAACCATATTGTTTCAAACTGCTTCCCATCAACTCCTTTTTATAAGATACTTACAAAATTCAGTGAAGGTATCAAGAACAGGAGACATGACATCATGCCAAAGAAAGCTATTATTGTTTGGTCCTGATCTACAAGCCACTTCCCCTAGAACAGCCTCACTCATGCACCAGTGAAATCCAGTGATCTATTTGAGGAGTACCCTGAAATTAGGGAGCATGGCTTAAGGACGGCAGACTTTGCCTTTAACGCCTGTAAGAACTGCTTGTTTCAGAAGTGCTACAGTTCCTTTGATGGCCATGGAAAACATGCTGGACTGATCGATGGTGCCTGTAGTAAACTGGGCACTACTTGGGTCACAAGGTCAAGATCAGAGGAAAGGCTAAGTGAGTCTTTTATCATCTCACATCTGCAGATTTTTGGGAAACAGACATTTTTGTGAATGCTCTACTGTCGTAGTTTCCCCTCACATTTTATCCATCCTTTTACAATGTGTTTCACTGGGGGAGGGGCTCTTCTTGCTCAGAAGAAAACTTCACAGGGCTTGAAGTCATTGGAAGTTAAAACAAAACTGGCATCATGTCTACAAAGTGGGGAAAATGAGCTTGCTAGAGTTGTATGTTGCTGGCAGTGACATCAGGGATGGTTCATTTCTCCTTTATCTGGGTGTACATGAGTTCAATAGCTGAAGTCACAAGTGTGGATTTGGTTCTTGCAGTTTTCTAGGTGCAATCCAGAAGTGACTACATTACAGGACTGACAGCGGGGTGGGGAGTAGAACTGAGCTGTTCCATATACAAAGCATTTTATTTTGTGCCACAAATCCATTTACAGCTGGCAATCTAGTTCTCCCACCCCCCAATATATTTCAGCTTTGGTTTTCTGCCAGGTTTTATTTAAAGATATTTTCACATCTTGAACCCTGCAGACAAACTGCAAAGATATTTAAGCACCCGGAAGGGGGAAGTACACTTTGTTTTAAGTAATTTGGATATGTATTTATTAAAGCCTTTTTTTATCTGAGTCTTGTAACTTAGATTTAAAAAATTAGTTCTCCTTTCCACTGCTGAAGCAACAAAATGGAAACAATGGGTTATACAAGACAATTGCAGTCCCCATGCTGCAGATGGATGGAGGCAGTGTTACCAAGAGTTTCCAAAGACCACCTATTGAATTCATGTAAGAAGCAAGATTTGGGACTTCCTCTCTTCTTTAAATTTGGGTTGATCAAAGATGATTTGCAGCCTTCTTTCAGAAGTTCAACCTTGTTTTCAAAGGTGGAAAGTAACAATAATCTCTTTTACTCCAGGAGCTCTAGTTGACAACATTGCCCTAGTCACAGATCTGTGCATCTGTACATCGCCATTCCCCTACAACCCAGAACAGTAGCTGTTATGTGGAGATGTCCCCTTAACCCTGCTAAACTGAGGATCAGGAGTTCAGAAGACAGCTTCTCTTACTATCCTTCACCAGGAGTAACTTCTAAACAACATTGCACAAACATGAACAAGATTCTGTAACTTTCTGCGACATGTTGAGGCAGGTCCTTAATTTTAAACACACAAGTTTAAAAAAACCTTGAATTAAGACAGAAGAAAACCCTTTCACCACAGACCAGTCCAACCGCCAACTGGAAAGAAGCAGATGAAATGGATGTTTACTGACAGTATCTCAAGTAGAGGACATCTAGGTTAGCCATAGAGCATATTGGGAGGCATATAGTAGACTGATCATTCTGTAAAACAGAGGAACTAGTTATAGCATCCCAAACAGCAATGTGTCCCAATATCTGATAATATGGAAAGCCATATGCGCAATTAACCTACATACACTTTGTAAATTACAGCATCCCTATGATAGTCAAACAGAGACCCTCCCACGCCAGCTTTGGCTACTTATGTGTCTGCCTCTTTAAGACTGGCAAGTCTAAATTTAGCTCCTAGTTCTGAAACACTATATCTCAATACATGTGTTAAATATTTCCAGCCCATTAAACATAAAAAGATCACTTTAAAAAGGATGGCTACCATTTCTTCTAGAGAAACTTCCTTATGGACCTAGAACTGTTTCTTAAAGTGATCCGTCAGGAAAAGTGTTTGTTCCCAGGTCTGCTCTGGTAAAGATCTTCTAACTATCAGGGAATGAAGGGAGGGGGTTGCAGCAGGAGAACACATGAAGAACACACTCACACACACCCGGAAAGTTACCATTACTCAATTAGCCCTTCTAAGTTATGTCCTGTGCATTCCAGCAGAGGTCACTACTACACACACACATACAGTAAATGGTAGATTTCTCTGACAATTGGTAGAAGGATTCGCAAATATATGTCTGAATGTGAAGTACAAGAATGAAGACACAGGTAAAGAAATTCTCACTACCACCACTCTGCTTTGTTTCTGGCCAGTCATTCTGGATTGTTTAGTGTCTAATTTTTAAGAACCCTGAAAAATAACAGGGCTAGGATAGGAAACCAGGGATAAAAAACCAGTGTAGTGAACATAAGAACAAACGCTGGCAATTCTGGATTTTAACTTCAAGTTCAGACATACATAACACGTGCACATATACATGCTTCGGATTCAGTCATTAAAGTGGTGGAGTCCTCCTACGAGACATTTCGGTCTTCACAGGCAAAGTGTTTGCCTGAAAGCTTGCATAGAGGTGTTTCAGAAATGTTGGTTCAGGCTTTGGGCCTAGTAAAATCATAGAAGGCCACCCTCTGGGAACTTTATCTCTTTATTAGATTTATATCCCGCCCTATCCCAGCCATGGCCGGGCTTAATAGTTTTGCAGTTTCAGAGAGAGAGAGCAATAAGAGATGGGAGTTAGACACAGGTACAACTGAAATCATTGGGGCCTAGAAACTTCAAAACCAGAGGGAGTTATGCCTCAACATTCCATCTCATTAGCACAAGGAACCCTAGATGGGGGAATTTGGCTTGCTTAATTGTGTCTGCATGCAGCTGCAAAGTACACAGTCACATCTTCAGCAACACACTTGATTGTTTGAGTCACTTGGCTAGCAACACATTTAATTTGTCAACTAGACTCAGGCCAACTGTTGGCATTTTGACATAAAGGAAGATAATTCTTTCTAGTTTTGTACCTCTTCTACTTTTGGACACCTCTTGATACTTGACATATTTGAGCCAGGTTGGGCTTCACATGGCCAGAATACCTGCTCTTGGACTTGGAAACTTTGCTTGGATGCTGTGTCTCAGTCTGATCAAGTAACATCTGGATTAGAGAACCAAAGCTTGTATATTAGGGTAGGTATTTATATTTTACTACTGTCTCCTTGCTGTTCACTGCTCTTATATTTGTATATTCCTGAATATGTCTTTCAATAAACCTTATTAATTATATCCTGTGGTGTTCTTTAGGTTTGGGGGCTTCAATCTAAATCCAATACTTTTGCCTTTATTGGCTACAGCTACCAAAGTAATTGTTTTTGGAACTCAACATGCACGTGTCCCACCTTGCATGGAAGACTTCTTGATTGACACACAGAAGGGCTAGAGATTCTGTCCCTTGGTCTCTGGCGAGAGGGTTAGTAAAGGGATTGGTGGTTGCTTGTTACCCTGAGGTTGTGAGGATTCACTCCCCAGCATTTTGTGGTGTCTTACTTGACCTGTCACCTTAAGTCTCTTGATATTTTTGACAGAGGCAGAAGGAAATCATCACATCTTTCCCATAAAGTTGTTTTCCAAACAAGTGTCACATGAGCAGTTAAGCTGTTTATAAGTTCTCTGCCCACATGTCTTTGACCCAATGCAGCGATGCAAAAAAGCAGACTTCCCAAACAAGATTAAACATGAATCCAGTGGCACCTTAAAGATTCACAACATTTATTCCAGCATAAACTTTCCTGAGCACAGAGCTCACTTCAGATGCATGCAGTACATATCCATATGCAGACCCGTTTGCTCTTAAAGTAACAAGCCAAAATGGTTGGAGTGGGAATTAGTTAGAGAGCAGCCAGCATAAAACAAGATCCAATCCATAGAGTAATCAATCTACTCAGAGTGGGTGAGCTGATATGCAGAGCAGGTTTCACATAAAATCAGATCTATCCAAGGGAAGTAAGGCTAAAATATAATGCCCATATCCAATTAGAAGAGTACAGAGACATGTGGGGAGAAGGGGCTCAGACCTTCCCCACCCCATACTGTTTTCCCGACCTGACATGGCCCTGGAGAGCAACTATCTGCCCCTCGGGGGAAGCTGACATAGTCATATCCTTTTAAGAAAAAACAGTCTTGCACTTTAGGTTGTTTTCTTCTAGAAATGCAAAACATTATATATAGGTCAATATACACAGTGATAATCACACCAATACTTACACACCACATAATTATGAGCCTTCTAGCAACATACGGGTGAATGTTCCAGTAACTGAATGGGAGGAATGTAATGTAGAAAACTTCTTGGCCCACCGCAGATGAAATCCAGAACAGGTAGTAGTAGAAGTAATTTGTTACAATATACTCATGTGAATGGTCCTAGGAGATAAATTTTTATGTTAGTACATTTTGATAAAAAGAAGTCCCTGTTACGCTCAAACTGTTCCAATACCATCTAGAGCTCCATTAAGTATTTTGCTATACAAGTATCCTCTGTTTGCTATGAAGCTTAAAAAAGAATGTTCAGTTTCTCAGACAGGTGTTTTAAATGGTACAGGCGGCCCAGCACCAGGGGGTTACCGCACTTGTATACCCAGCGATGTATTAAGAGTTTGAAAATGTTATTTAAAAATACTGTTTGCACTTTCTATGTATTCCCACCGATGTATTAAGAGTTTGAAAATGTTATAAAAAATACTGTTCGCACTTTGTTTGGCCCCTTTAGCCGTGAAGACGTTTTCCAACCATTTATTAGCCCTAGTATCCAAAACCCTTTTAAAGCAATGTTTTTAATAACATTTTCAAACTCTTAATACATCGCTGGGAATACAAAGTGCGGTAACCGCCCCCCCCCCCCAGTTAGGTTTCTTCCCCAGGTACATTGGTGAGTCACAGATGTACTGTGGAAACTCCAGGCTTCCCAGGGGACCCAATCCAGACTGGGACCATGACCCATGGGGAGAAGGGCTTTAGATCTTCCCCTGATCATTTTCCCAACCTGAAGTGGCTCCAGAAAGGTGCTAATAGCCTCAGTGTGGAAACTGAGCTGTTGCCTATCAGTACAGGTGCAGCCCACAATGGGACAAATAGTTAACTCTTCAAGGCCATTTCAGGTCAGGAAAACAGGGAAAGTCCTCCCCCCTCACACACACAATCCAAATCAAGCCCCTGCATGCCTGAAACTCTGACAGCATGCTGACCCAACTCTAGGATGTACCCAGACAAAGTTTAACATGTAGTTAGGCTTAGAGATACAGTATATACCCTCCCTAGCTTAGTAAGCAAAACGTTAAAATATGGCATTCTACTGAATTCCTCATAAAGAGCAGAGTTAGAATAATAGAATCATAGATTTGGAAGGGACCACCAGGGCCATCAAGTCCAACCCCCTGCACAATGCAGGAAATTCACAACTACCTCCCCCCTCCACACCCCTAGTGACCAGAAGATGGCCAAGATGCCCTTTAACAACTTCCTTACCATGTACCAGAATTTAATATTTTTAAATAGATTTCAAACTTGATTTGCTTTGTTACTTGAAGATATCATCCACTGTCTATGTCACAGACAATTGTTCTGTGCCAACTGTTCTGTACATTATTATCATAATGTAATAAAATGAATTTTTACCTTCTTCACATTAAAAGAACTGCACTGTTCACAGAATATCATGAGCCCACAATCCAATGAATGCCCTGGCATGCATTCAAAGACTTGTGTATATGTAGCTGAGGGCAGAGAATGGGCTTATTTAAAAAAGAGAGCAAAAGCTTTCCCACTTTTCTTCTAGTGAAAGGGGGCACTGAACTGGTTACTGTCTCTTAGGCACTTGCTTCTTCAACAGCAGCCAATGAATGGCAGGCCTTCTTAAGGCAGTACAGGCTGTTGCAAAGGCAGATGCAAACTCTTTTCTCAGTAATTAGACTAGCTGACAGAACACACACCTAGTGCCCCATGTGCAATTCAAGAATAGGATGTTAACTGTCAGTACTGGAAATTAATATAGCTTATTACTGCGAATCTCCAAGTAGCATCTTGCAGGCCCTATTTGAAGACAAAATGTTGCATGAGGAACTTAAGTTGCTTGCAAGAGTAACATCACTGATAGTTGCAGCAAGTGATCCATGCTACAGCCTTGCTCTTTAGAACTATACAAGTGGGGACCCGAGAAACCTGAAGGGAAGGGGCATTCCCCTTCCTTTACTTCCTTCCCTCTCCCCCTTCTCTATCAATGTTCCCCCTCTCTTTCTGCCCCACACCTTATCAATCTTCCCTCACCCCCTTCTCCTTTCACCCCTTTTATGTTAGTGTCTCCCCCTTTCTCTCCCCTGCCCCCTTCTCTGGCAGTCCTCTCACTCCCCCCTTCTCCCCTCATCCCTTGTATGTCAATCTCCCTCCTCTCTCAACCCCACCCCTTCACAGACAATGCCGCCTCTTCCCCACTTCTTCTCTCAATCTCCCTTCCTTTCTCCACCCCACCCCTTCTCAGACAACCCCCCCCTTCTTTCACGCCATTTTGGGAGCTGCAGCAGCTGTGGGTATGGAGGTTCACAACATGATGTCAACTGTTTTGGTGGTAAGTTATTCTAAAAGTTATGGATCACTTAGCAGGGGGGAAGCTCAGTTAGGCTTAAGAAGAGAACCCTAGGATTAAAGCTAGGGAGGAAGACAAAAGATTGGTCATATTTATGAATGCACTGTGCAAGTCTGAATGAGCATGTTTACTAGCAAGGTAACATTTTCTTCCCATTTCCTATATAGGACAATTTATTTTAAGCATAAAAATTGTTTATTTTTCTCTTTCAATTCCAACAATAGTCATCTTAATCAAGATTCATGTTTCTACTCATGCTTAGGCACCTGGACATGAGCAAGGAGTTGTTCAGATGTGTCCCATCGTATTTGGATGTGTACTTTTTACATGATTACACAACTTTCTTAGTTGCAGCCTGTCTGCTGCTACTGTTAGCCCCCTAACTGCCCCAGCAACCTGGTACACCATTGAAGTGTATAGGACCAAGACTAACGGGAGAAGCAGGGCACTGCTCCACAAAAGCGTATTAAGATTCCAGGGCTCTGGACTCCATCTTTGTGAACTGTGCATAGTCTTGACAGCTGTCAGGCAGTCATGGGTCATTTGCATTTCCCTGACCTTGAGGTGTGAAAGGCTGAGAACAATAAGGAGTAAGTAGCCTCCCTTGCATACTTAATGAAGCACTCCAAGCAGACACCTGGAACTGATAGGGAGAACCTTTAATCCCATCAGCAATCAGATGCTATTTAGAAAGTTCTGACTAGCCCCTTTGCATATCTGATACACACCCTCCAGCCTCATCCTGCATGCAGAAAAGATTAAATCAGCCATCTCCTGCTTCACTCACAGCCAGCGTGCCATAGTAGTTAAGAGTGGTGGTTAGGAATGGTGGACTCTAATCTAGAGAACCAGGTTTGATTCCCCACTCCTCCACATGAGTGGTGGACTCTAATCTGATGAACCAGGTTGGTTTCCCCACTCCTACACATGACGCAAACTGGGTGGCCTTGGACAAGTTAGTTTTCTTAGAGCTCTCTCAGCCCCACCTATCTCACAGGATGTCTGTTGTGGGGAAGGGAAGGTGATTGTAAGCCCGTTTGATTCTCCCTTAAGTGGCAGAGAAAGTCAGCATATAAAAACCAACTCTCCTTCTTCCTAGGAAATGTCTCAGTCATCCCCGCGTATTTGAAAATTTATACTAAAGTCATCAGCACAGGTATTCTGGAACATCCTGACATGTCCAAGATACTAGAGAAGTAATTAGAATCTTTGCCCCTGGTGAATCTTTTGTTTGTCAGTTACATTGTGCAGCCTCAGGGCTCATTTTTGCTAAGTATTGGCCCTCTCACCATTCATAGTGTGTGCGTTTCTGGATCCAACACCCACCCCTTATGTTCATGTAAGGTTCTTTTCCTGTTATTTCCGAGAGACGCTGGTTCATTTCGCTCCCTTCTTAAGTGTTGCTTTCAAGGGACATCTACTTCTTCTGGACTGGTAAATATCATCTCAACCCTCATATCCTTGTGTCCAACCCCTCCTACTGGTTTTTTTCTTAGGTTCTTGTGTGAATCGGGTGTGTGATTCTGCTGTGTATGTTTGAACTATTTTTTTTTAAAAAACGCAATGCTTCATTAAGAGTTTTCTAAAAGGGGCTCACCTCCATCAACGCTCGCTAAAAAGACCCTGTACCCCACCCCTCGCAAGTCCAGTTTTCTGTGCTAATTCCCCCCAACTTAAATGGAGACTGCCTAATTGGGGTAACACTACTGCCACAGCTGCTGATACCACTAACTCGTCCAATTTTTATGACACAAATGGTAAAAAGCAAACAAGAAAAAAAACTGTTTGAGATTTCTGAACTGCAATTTACGACTTCAGACAGCTCTGTGCCTTCAATTATCTGAACAATGAGCCCAGCTACTCCTGCTATCAGTTCTCACGATCAAGTGTCATACAGATGTGGCTGAGCACACAGGCACTAGAAGCAGTCAATGCAATCTACTTGGTGTTGGTCATTTAATGGACACATCAGACTGAAAGCACAAAGAGGAGACAAAAGGAAGGAAGCCCGTGCTTTCTAATTCCATCACCTTAATTATTTAACCATGTCCCTAGAGGACACCTTGCTCTCAGTTACTGTTAAAGATTTCATTTGCAGACTGGGCAAAAGCAGCCTCAACATGGCTCTGTGGCAGAAGCGTTTACTGTACAGGTGGAAAGCTGCTTGAAGTGACCTTCAACAGCAACTGCCAAGACACTCTGATTGGAAGCTCATATCGGATTCCACAGAGGAAGTTGGAGAACGGAAAGTTCACCTGGCAATAACATTTGTGCCAAAGTTCACAGCATGCCTCCTTTCTGTACAATCTACTTATGATACATGACTTTTAAATACAAGGGAAATGTAAAAGTTTAAAGATGCTTTTTTGGAACTGAACTGTAAACACGCTGTATTGTGTGTGGCAGTATGAAGCATAGAATAATCCCAGAGTACTCAAACTGACCACATTAACAGTTGTATACTGCATTGTGTTCTTAGCGCTACCTGGATCCTTCAGTCTTGCTCTCACTGAATTGACAATACTGATCTTAATGGGTCAATGATTTGATTCAGTATAAAGTTCCATCTTGAACACATGATGTTGCAAGTAGAAAAGTTCAGACCACAAAAAAGACTATGTGCAAAAATTAAAGTAGTATATTAACTCTACCCAGAAGATAGTGGATGTAGCATGGGGTGGTCACAATTTTAATGGCCACTTGAGGACTTACCATAGGCATTTGACTGCCACTACTGAGGGCAGGATGGAGAACTAGGTTACTCTCTGATGGGACTCAGCATGGTCTAACCACGAGACTGAGCTGTCAACCAGGAACTCCTTGCTCTGCCATGACCTCCAAAGAGATTCTCAGGCAAGTCTCTGTGAGGCACCCTTCCTTCACACCTGTACCTTAGCCTCACTGAAAAACCCCTCCCCAAGAACATTTTCTATTGACCTTTCACTGTATCTTCTAAATTCCACTAACAGTAAGCTAATGTTGGTCTGAAAACCAAGACAAAATAATTTTTAAAAATTCAGCATTAAAATGTTCCAAATAAATGTAAAATTATTTTGAAAATACTACTTTCTTCTCTTCTGAAAGTAAGGGACTATAAGCAGAGAACGGGGCAGGTTGTCTGGAGAAATGGCATAAGTCTCTCTCTCCCCTCCCCCAGAAATAAATAACTCAAAGTCAAGCACCTTCTAGAAGCCCCACCTTAACAACTACAATTATCTCTCTTTATAAATAATAATTATTATTATGATTATTTACATAATCTTAAAAGCTTTCCTTTCCCCTATTAAAAAGGAGTCTTTGAACAATCCCCTCTAAAGAAATAAATACCTCAAAGTCATGCACTTTCTAGAAGCCCTACCTTAACAACAATGATCTCTTTCATTATTATTATTTCCATAGCTTTCAAAGCTTTTCTTTCCCCTATTAAAAAGGGTTTTTTGAACAATCCTTTCATATGTGGTGAAAAAACTGTACCAGGATCTTGTAAAGTTTCAGGTCTTTCGCAATACATCTCATCCTTTCTAACGCCTCTAGATGTTTTCATCTTAGAGGCTGATGAGGAATTATCTACAATTATGAGGCACATGAGTACTATGCTTTTTTGAAGCTGCAGCAAAGAACCAATGATGATATATTATACCTGGCAGGCAACATCAAAACTCTGGAAAGTTTTCATAATTGATCAGCAAAAGTCCAGGCATCCATTTCAAGGGCTGAATATCGATACTAGTAATAGTGACATGCAATTTTAATTCCATCATAGAGTCCTCACCTGGCACAACAGCAATATTAATCACTGTTCTTTCAAAGGGCTCAAGGTGGTATATTTGGGGTTCTATTTTATTTCCTTTTCTTCAAAAAGTGGTGCAACAGCAAGGCTGCAGGTCCCCTTATTGGCACAAAACTTCCACATGGAACGCACAGCGCATGCATCAAACAGTCCGTTCAGAGATAGTACTTCTAGACAGCTGACATTTCTAAACTCACAGTTCTTTCCCTTGTAAAGAGAGGTTTCATCAGTGTTACATGCTAAATAATTTGTAAGCCTCTCCATCTAAAAATGGACATGCTTAGCCAAGAAACATGATGACTTTGATACTTGAAGTACATTTAATAATTGAGCATCTCAACCAGTTACAAATTGCATTCCAGAAGCAGAAGCAGCTCTAATTATGTCAACAGCAGAAATTAGAATTAAGAGTTACTTCTGAAAAAGGTCAAGGCACTGAAGCATATGGTTCTCATGTGCCTCACAATCCCACAGAAGATCGTCAAAGATTCTCCCTTAGTGGAAATCATGAAGGGCAGACATGAAGGATCTAGAAAAGATTATTAAGTGTAAGGATGTGTTACTGGTGATCAAGATCAAAATAATTTATACCATAGTATTTCCCATTACTATGTACGAGTGTGAAAGTTGGACAATGAAGAAAGCTTACAGGAAGAAATTTGATTCCATTTGAAATATGATGTTGGAGGAGAGTTTTACGAATACTATGGACCGCCAAAAAGACAAATAATTGGTTTTAGATAGGGCTGTCGATTCGGTTCGGCCCAAACCGAAAAACAGCCGAATTTCCCCCATTTCGGCGGTTTTTAGTTCGGGACGAACCGAACTAAAAAATGGCAGGAAAACGGGGGAGCCGAATTCAGCGAGTTCGGGAGTTCATGAATAAATTCGGCAAATTCGGGGCGCAGCAGCATAACCGTCAGTAAACAGCATTCTCCCCCGGACAATCGGTGGCCAAGCTGGGTCTTCTTCTGGCCAATCAGTCAGGATTGAGTACTGGTGGAATCAGCTGCTGCGTGGCCCGGCCGGGGAGAGAAAGAGAGAGAAATCCTCGTGGAGGGGTGTGTGTGCACATTCGCTCCTTTCCATGGCTGCAGGGGGCGCATTTTTGGGGGTAGAGACCCCAAACTTTCCGCAGAGCTTCAGATGACCCTTCTTAAGAGACCCCCCAAGTTTTGTAAACATTGGGTCAGGGGGTCCCGCGATATGGGCTCCACCCCTTTTCCCTCCCCCCTTTTCCATTTCCGTGGCTGCAGGGGGTGCTTTTGGGGGGTGCAGCCCCCAAACTTTCAGCATAGCTTCAGACAAGTCTTCTTAAGAGACCCCCCAAGTTTTGTAAAGATGGGTTCAGTGGGGGCAGAAACATGGGCTCCCCCCTTTTCTCTTTCTGTGGCTGCAGGGGGCACATTTTTGGGGGTGCAACCCCCAAACATTCAGCATAGCTTCAGACAAGCCTTCTTAAGAGACCCCCCAAGTTTTGTAAACATTGGGTCAGGGGGTCCCGAGATATGGGCTTTCCCCTTTTCCCTATTGGGATGAATGGATCACCCGATCCTGTATGCATCTCCAGAGCGGCAAATCCAAGGCAAAACCTCCCGTGCTTAAATAGAATCGTATTGGATTACCCATTCCTCCCAGCCCCTCCTGATGGAACAGAAGACAGCCACAGTAAGACCCCTTTGGGGGCTTTAATCTATATTTTGTCTCCTGAGTGTGTGTGTGTGTGTGGGGAAAGCAGAGTCTGTGTGTGTTTGGGGAGGGAGCAGTTTCTGTGGGTGGGGGGGGGAGAAGCCAAAGGGGGCTTTCACCCATTCTGCCTGGGGGGGGTGTGCCCCCTTGAGTCTCTATTTTGATGCTTGCCCAAAACTGGTTTTCAAATGGTGACTTAAAGAATGCATTTGCCTGGTCCCGACTCGAGTCCGATGCAAAAGGGGAAATTCCACCCCCTCCTGCTCATTATGCATAGCTAGCTGCCTCTGCCCCTTTCCATGGTTTGCAAACTCCCAGGTGTCAGGTGTTGCTTTGCATGGTTGCAAACGTGTTGCTTTGCATGGTTGTGTTGCTTTGCAGTTGTGTTGCTTTGCAGTTGTGTTGCTTTGCAAACTACTTCGCACCTGCCCCGCCCTTGCTCCCCGCAGCTCAGCTGTTTGTCGAGGCTGTGAGCTTTGTGCGTGGGCGGCAAGCTCTGCTCATAGATGCACATTAAGGGTGGGGGGACCCCTTTCGGGGCCCATATCTCAGCCCCCCCTGACCCAATCTTTACAAAACTTGGGGGGTCTTGCAAGAAGGGTCCTTTGAAGCTCCGCTGAAAGTTTGGGACCTCTATCCCCAAAAATGCCCCCCCCGGAGCCGCGGAAAGGTGCGTTGTGTTTTTAATGGCTTTATTCAGCCAAATTTTATTCCCGAACTTTGAATTCGCGCCGAATTGCACGGACCCGAAGCGGGGGAGTTCGGACCGGCATATCCCGAATCCAGACGGGCCGAATTCAGCCGAATCCGAATTATACTAATTCACCTGCCTCCAGGAGATACAAACGCATGGGAGGTTTTGCCTTGGACTTGCCACTCTCTAAATGCACATCCCCCCCGCCCGCCAAATTCTCACAACTCAACAGTAAGCCCCCATGCAGAGTATTAAGACTTCAGATGGGGGAAATGGGCATCTAAAGAGCGGCCAACCCAAGGCAAAACCTCCCATGCGTTTTCGCCCTGGGAGTACTGGTGGGGCGAGGCAAGAGCATGGAGAATCAGAACGGGGGCGGTTGTGGGAGAATGGGAGGCATGGACAATATATTGTGAAAATGAATTAAAGCTGGGAAGGCTTGAAGGGTATGTCTTGATCTAATTCAACTGAGTAAAGTAGAAAAATTAGTAAGGGTATTGATTTAGATTACAAAAATTGTAATTAGATTTATATACGAAGTATTACAATGAATTAGAATTTTAACGCAAAGGGGTGTGTGTGTGTAAAGTGCTTTCAAGTCGCAGCCGACTTATGGCGACCCCTTTTGGGGTTTTCAAGGCAAGAGACTATCAGAGGTGGTTTGCCAGTGCCTTCCTCTGCACAGCAACCCTGGTCTTCCTTGGTGGTCCCCCATCCAAATACTAACCAGGGCTGACCCTGCTTAGCTTCTGAGATCTGACGAGATCAGGCTAGCCTGGGCCATCCAGGTCAGGGCTAATGCAAAGGGGACAATAAAGTTATCAAATAGATAGAGGAGGAGAGAGGGGAAGTCAATGAAATATTAGAATCAACTAGTCATTTGGATAAGAAAAGTAATGTTTATATCGTATAACAATGTTATTGAATGATGCAAATTATTGCGATATATAAAAAAATTAAATACGAGGATCAGAACGGGGGCTGGAGGGAGTTTCCCTAGGCACTGAAAGCATTTGCCTTGCACAACTCCCCTTGATCACCTCGTTGCGGGGGTTGGGTTGGGTTGGTGCAAGTTCCAAAGGGCTGAGAGCCTCAGCGGGCTAAGTGGCCCACGCGCCAAGCACGGGGAGGCCCCTTCCCCACTTGCCCTGGGGAGGCCCCTTCCCCACTTCCTCCCGCCGCCCGTCTCCCCTCGTCGTTACCTTCCGACCGGCGATGGGGCGGCCGATGCAGGCGGCGCAGCCTGCCGGAGGGCGGCGCTCGGCCGAGGCATCCCAAGCCCTCGGCAGGTGGCCGCCGCTGCCCACCCCTTGCGCACAGGGCCCGGGGAAGAGGCCGCAGCAGCGCTGGAAGCGAGCGACCAGCTGCGGATCCTGGAGGCCGCGCGCCGGCCGGGCCATCCCGCGGCTGCGAGCGAGGAGCGAGCCGACGCGGCCCGCCGGCCGAGCGCGCCTGCGAAGGCGCCCGGCGGGGAAGGAAGGCAGGAAGGAAGGGCGGGGCTTCGCAGGTGGACAGGTGCGGCCCCGCCCACGCCCAGGTGAAGCCGCCGGGCCGCGTGGCGCTGGGCCCTTGCTTCAGGGCCGGGCTGGCGAGGCGCCCCAGGCCTGGTCTGCTTGTCTCCCGTTGGGACGGACCCGAGCCCCCGGCTTCCTTTCCGGATGCCGTTCAGACAAATCCCGGGGAGGAGGGTCCAAAGGGTGTCTTTCTTTTTTGAACTTGATAACTTTGTAACGATGAGTGTATGAACTAGAATATGCACTCGATACTCTTTTGTATCTTTTTTTGTTTTCTTTTTATTATTGTAACTGTTTTGTTTTATGTTATAAAAATAAAAGAAAATTATATAAAAAAAGAAAAGAAAGAGGAGGCATGTGGGATATCAG
Organism: Euleptes europaea; assembly: GCF_029931775.1. Classification (NCBI taxonomy): domain Eukaryota; kingdom Metazoa; phylum Chordata; class Lepidosauria; order Squamata; family Sphaerodactylidae; genus Euleptes; species Euleptes europaea. The sequence goes on from NC_079316.1 coordinate 38,252,230, forward strand.
CTTCTTTGAATTTATGAAGAAAAAGCAAGAATAGTATGCATGAAATATTATGCTGAGAGGGGAGCAGAAGATCTCCTCAGATTGCTGCTAAGTGCAGACAAAGATATACTTAAGCGTATTTTAAGTGCCACTTTCATCGATATCTCAAATCTCCTAAATGTCTCAAGAAATTTACAGTGCAATCCTAAACATAGGGCGCTTTCACACATGCCGAATAATGCACTTTCAATGCACTTGAACAATCGTTTGCAAATGGATTTTGCCATTTCACACAGGCTGTTACCGCTCTAGGTATCCCCAGCGATGGGGGTTACCGCACTTGAATTCCCAGCGATGTATTAAGAGTTTGAAAATGTTATAAAAAATACTGTTCGCACTTTATTTGGCCCCTTTAGCTGTGAAGACGTCTTCCAACCATTTATAAGCCGTGGTATCCAAAAACCCTTTTAAAGCGATGTTTTTTATAACATTTTCAAACTCTTAATACATCGCTGGGAATACAAAGTGCGGTAACAGCGCTAGTATTAAGAGTTTGAAAATGTTACAAAAACATCGCTTTGAAAGGGTTTTTGGATGCCACAGCTAAAAAATGGTTGGAAGACTTCACAGCTAAAGGGGCCAAACAAAGTGTGAACAGTATTTTTTAAAACAGTTTCAAACTCCTAATGCATTGGTGGGAATACATTGAAAGTGCGAACAGAATTTTTTAATAACATTTCCAAACTCTTGATACATCGCTGGGAATACCTAGTGCGGTAACAGCCACAGTAAAATCCAGCTTCAAAATGCATTGAAAGTGAATCGAAAGTGAATTTCTGCATGTGCAGAAATGCAGAGTTACACCCATTTAACTCCATACAGGTCAATGGCCTTGGAAGAGTTCCACTCCGCTTAGGATGTTAAGGCAGCGTATAAAACAGCTCTGTTTATCATTATGCCTGTTAATTTAGCTGGCTGAACGAGAATAATCTGGGGTTGACTTAAAGACCAAAAGATTTATTGTGTCATAAGCTTTTGTGGACTAGAGCCCATGGGACATGAATTGCACCCTTCATTGGCAGATATATTTACAAGGCTGTAGAGGAAAACCGTTGTAAAAGGTGGAGCCAAAAAAAAAAAAAACCTGCTAAGAAAAAATGGCCATTCAGAACAGCAGGGAGCGATAGTATTCCTAGCACTATGCTCTACTTCTGTTGCTGATTGGGATAAACTGCTGTTTCCTATTGGAACTGCAAATGCTATTCTGTTTGTCTCCCAGCCTATTTTAGGCTCTGCTGTACCTTTATCTGGAGCTAAACAAGACTGCAATGCAGAGGTACCCATTTACAGAATGCAGCTGTCAGCACAGCACAGTGCTCTGATTTCTAGGCTGCTGTCTTTGAATGACTTTATACTGCACAGTCCATTGGGGTATTGTCCTTTGCTTGGAAGCTCAGAGTTATATGCTAATTGTGCTGAAGGATACCCTGAGGATATCTAGTCCAACCCAGCCACATTCAAATCAGTTGTCCCAAGGCAAGCTCATACACACATCATTCTTTGCTAATTAAACCAACATAAATCAGACCACAAGCAGGGGAATGAGTCAAGATGCCTGAAGACCAGATAGTTTCAATTAACTCAAACGTTATCCTAGATCAAACAAGTTGTCTACAGGCTCAAGGAGATTGCAGAGGTATGTAATTATTACTAATAAAGCTTGATTAAAAAGCTTGTTAAAAGCCATCATGCACAAATGCCATTTCCTGTTTTCCATTTTCTGGGAAAGCCATGGACCAGATACCTTGTGAATGCTTCTCCTAGAAATCTCAACAAACTTAGCTCTCGTTTTCTTTGTAAATAGACCTGTTGCCTCTCAATCCATTTGTGAAATTGAGGGCTTGTGGAAATCAAAGCGCATTGGTGTGCCGGCAGCTATGCTCTGAAGGTCCAGTGTGTCTGGAGGCACACAGGTGCCGTTCCACTGCTGAAGTAAAGCAGTAAAAAGCTGCTGCCAGTTCTGCGATGCCCAGCTTCACTGTCTCCCTGCTCTGTAGCAGCTCAGAGTGCAGTGCCCCCCCCCACAAGGAAGGGAGGAAGAGATGGCCACCAACTCTGCCACTCCAACTCTGGGGGGGAAGGGGGAGCAGCAGACTGGACTAGGGTGCAAAATGGACAGAGAGAAACACATGCGCAGAAACTGAGATGGACATATATGGTTAAACCGTATTGCAGACTAAGAATAAGCCTGGGTTCCAGCTCTGAATTTTTTAAGGATGTAATTGTACAGAACACATCCATGCCATCTTCCTGTTGCTTTCCCTCATTCACTCCTTCTCCGCCTAAGACCAATGTCAACATCCTCTGTCTCCCTTCCTTCCCCTTTCCCATTTGCATCTCAGCTGCAACCATTGGTCAAGTAGAATGTGCTAGAAAATACAGTTTCCTGTGCTGGTCATGGTTCCTAGGCCTGGTCTCTAGAGACATGGCATACTCCCCCCCCCCCAATGAATAAATGAATAAATAAATAAGCTATGAAAATTACCCTCCTCCTCCCTGTTTACCAGTAAAGTGACAATTATCCCACCTACTCAGTAGATGGGCTAAAAATGACCAAATCCATAATTTTTCATATATAATAATACAGGGGATGCCCATGCCAGTTACAAAAAGAAGCAAAATCAAGCCATCCACAGGCAAGGCTATATTCTTCAAGTTTGCAGGGAAAATGTAAATGGAATATATAAATTAACTAGAAGCAAAAAATTTAAAAACCCAAATACCCTGATTATTTGAGCGTACTCCAAGGGACAAGGAATATTGAGGGCAGTTGAGAGTCATTTAAAGGGAAAACCACAGAAGAATATGGGGAAATTAACTTGTTCAAGCCCCAGAAAGCTTATATAATCCTGAAGGGAAAATTTGCCTGTATATCTGGGAAGGGAAGAGAATTGCCAAATTGTTTGTATTCGCCCCCCCTTTGTGATTTTTTTGCCAGCCCCCAGCTTGTTTCCTGTAACACCATAGTTCATAATCAAGTCCTATCTGGAAGGATGTGAAGTGGAGCAACTCATTAATAAAGCAGATGTTTTTAAATACTAGAGTGATTTCTTAGATATGAAGAAAAAATCAGTTTCTAAATTTAAAAAGAAGACCCCCCCCCCATCAGTGGCATGATAAGGGCTGAGCATTCTCAGTGCCTTGGGAATTCAAAAGAAGGAGCAGTTGACCGTCAGTTAAGGCAGAAGGTGGGAACGGTGGGAAATGGGGAAATTGGCCTCTGAGAGTTTGTAGTATTTTGAGGGAAGACATTTGGGGCTGGGGGGAAGTCACCACATGTGAATCCTCAAAGCACTCCAGTTTAATTGATTTTCATCCTTTAAAAGTTGGTTTAATTAGGATTCTCCCATCAACAGCACAGATATTTTGCTTTATGTTGCATTAGTTTAATAGGCCATTGGGAACGGACTACTTCTGTGTATGCAAATATTATGCAAGAGATTTTATGAAGTCTTTGAGGTCACACAGTGAGTGCAATGGCTGGTTGGGAACACTTACCTTGAAACGAGAGTCTTGCTGCCTTTCTCTTTTACACAATAACAACTTTTAGATGATATAATTCTGATTAGCATCCTCAAATCAAAATCTTCCCTGGGGTCACAACTGTAATGTTGCAACGTAGTGAAAACAGGGTAAGCCGTTTCAGGAGATTATACTATCATCCTTAATTACATAACTGATAATTAAGTCCTGAAGGGCAATTTGGGCAGAGCAACTAGCAATATTAGATAAATCCTACTAAGAAACATGGAGCAGTTGCGACTCCATTTTCTTTTCACTCCTTTCCTTGTAAAGGCAATGTTATGTCATTTTATGCATCGTTATGTATTTCCATGCTTCTGTCTGATGGAGATGGAATAATGTACAAAACAAGGACACCCCATCAAATGTTGTGTTTAGCTGCACATGCCCAGGAAGAGACAACAGAGTGGCAGCAGCTTTCTTGTAACATCGACTCCGCCCCTTTAAAATTCTTGCTAACTCTCTGTTGGGAGCAAAGCTTGGACTCTCAGGAGGGCAGCTTTCTATTTAGGCTCTTCATTGAGTTCAGAGTCTTGCTTGAGTAATTTGCATTGCTCCTCGCCTGAGACAGCACCAACAGCTCTCTCAGGTCTTTCCCGGATGTAGCTTCCTGCTTTCTTCTGCAGGGCTTGCATCACAAGACATTCTCCTCCAATCCTTATTAAGCACTTCATTCATTTGCAGTTTTGCTCAAATACGTCCTCTTTTGACTTCTGAGACTTCATTAGCTCAAGCCATCCTGAACCCCCTTGCCAGAGAAAACAGAAATAGGTTGCTGGTAGATAGAACAGTTTCGTCTAGATAAATTTGTGTGGCTAAGGCAGAGGTTGACTGGGATGGGCAAAAGCTGGAGACCAGATGTTTGTGCATTCACTGCTCATGTTGCTGTTGAGACATTAATTATTGATGGTTCTATCTAGATGAATAAGTTCAGTTCTGGTCCTGGATACCCACTAGTACACAACAAAACATTTTAAAGATAAAATAAATGCTGCTGAAATGGTTCAGGGGTTTGCTGCACTGGGTTTTTGCCTCATCTACTCAACCAAGTCCCAATAGTCAACAGAACCGACGTCAACAAGGACATGTACCTCAAATACAGCCTTAGGGAAACTGCACAAGAAGAGGAGGAGGAAACTGCTCAACAGGGGAGACCTGTTGAGTGACTCCCTCAACATGACTGCCTGCCAACTGACATGACTTGATACTAACAATTATGAGTCTTTAATCTCTACAATAAAGTTGATCTTGAAACACAGAAGTAGCAAGATCCTGATCAGCCCTTGTAGCGGGTTCATCATCTCCAGTGTGAATCATTTCAATGCAAGCAAAGTTGCTCCATGCAACCATGAAAAAGTAGCCTTCGGGCCAATGTTATGTGTATGAAATGCTACTGCCGCTGATGGCAAGTGGAGAGTTCTCCTCTCCATTTCATTCTTTGTGCAAATTCCTACTGATCAGTTATGGGTGGGCTTTGTTAATGAGAAGAACTTCAAATACATATAGTTGCTCAGGGTGAGAAAATGAAGGCACTGTCTCTTTTAAAAGCTCTCCCTCCCTAGAAGCTAAAATGACTAAAGTGAGGCTATCTCACACTGTGAGAGGACATGGCTCATTGGAAAAGACAATAAAGCTAGGGAAAGGAGGGCTGTAGGAAAAGAGGAAGACACAACTTGAGATGGATTGAATCAGTAAAGGAAGACATGGCCTTCAGTTTGCAAGACGTGAGCAAGGTTGTTCATTAATTCATACGATTGGCATAAGTCACAAAAGATATCGCATATCACACCCCTACACTCTGAACAGAAGCTAGGCAACTACCGGCAGCAACAGCTGTGTGAGTTTTTACCCTTCAAGGGAGGTGGAAGCTGGTTCCATCCTCTTCCACCAAGGTGGAGATTCTCTACCCATATACTGAGAAAACAAAGGGCTTAACCAAATGCAACATATTTTCACATGTACAAGTTCATTTTTTTCATAAGTGCTGAATCCATCTGGTTAGTCCTGAACCTGTTGCCATTATGGAACATCTATCTACCATCAGTTAGCAACTAAGAGGTCAAAGTGCTGCTACCACCACGATCACCTTCATCAAGTGTGCCCTCTTGTGCTGCAGCCATCCTTTTGGTGGGCAGGGTTGTCATGTCTCCCCAAAGAGAAACAAACCAGCATTGTAGAGATTTTTTATGTATCACTAAATAAATGGAAGTTACCTATCAACTAGCTTCAAAACTGACCTAAACAGAATTTTAGAGGTTACTTTACATAAGCATATAACACGTTTGGCTTTTGAGATCTGTATTAAGAACTTAGGGATACTGTTGAACCAGATCTTACAAAGAAATAGGACAGTGCTATTGCTATTGCTCAGAACATCTTCTTTCAGCTACATTTAGCTTTAAAGGGTTGCCCTTTTATTGGACACAGCTAAACTACAGTGATCCATACTCTTGTGACCTCAGTACTAGATTACTGCAGTACACTGCATGGGGCAGCCCTTGAAGATGACTTAAAAACTACAGTTGGTACAGATTACAGTGGCACATCTCCTAATGGGATTGCACAGGTTTACAGTATTTCTGGGTCCAGTTCAAAGTGCTAGTGTTGACCATTAAAATCCTTTATGGTTTGGTACCCATGTTCTTGAAGAACCGCCTCTCCCATATGAGCCTGGACAAACCTGACAAGCCTCACATTGAGGCCTATTTTCTCACCCTAAGAGACGGTAAGTCAGTGACTTCTTGGACCAGCATGTTCTTGGTGGCAACGTATGCTTGTGGAACAGGCTGCCAAGTGGTGCGAGGGCTGCCCCATCTCTTTTACAGACCAGAAGACAGTTGTAAGGCAATGCTGCCTTGGGACTGAATTCAAATTTTAAAAGGTAAAAGTACCCTGTGCAAGCACCGGGTCATTCCTGGAGTGACGTCACCATGGAGTGACGTCACCATGGAGTGACGTCACATCCCGACGTTTATTTACAGGGTGGTTTGCCAGTGCCTTCCCAAGTCATCTTCCCTTTACCCCCAGCAAGCTGGGTACTCATTTTACTGACCTCATAAGGATGGAAGGCTGATTCAACCTTGAGCCTGAAACCGACTTCCGTTGGGATTGAACTCAGGTCGTGAGCAGACCTTGGACTGCAGTACTGCAGCTTTCCCCTCTGCGCCACGGGGCTCCTAATTCACATTTACTTTGCCCTTTATTGGATTGTAAGATGTTGGTTTTATTTCTGTTGATTATGTAACTGAATTTTAACTATGGGGTATTAGATTTGCATATGGAAATTACTTTGAGCATATATGGTAATGTGGTATAAATATATATTTAAGAACACTGCCAATTTTTTTCCAGCTGTCCTTCAGGGGATTGCTGTCTTGTTGCACTTTTTCCACCTAAAATCAGCCATTTATTTGGTTAATCAGGTTATTACAGTTCAGCCATGCAACAGCACTAAATCTATCAATTTTACAAAAGATTAGCAGGCAAATTCTAATTCATATTTAATTAATGTTCTTGCTCTGCAAGAGAGGCTGCATGTTCTGTCTGTTTACCTGGAAAAGACTATTTCGTTTCTTGTGCTAGATCTACACTTGTATTCAGGTCCCCACCCATTCTCAGTCACCTGGATACAAAAAAAAAATACATTCCCATTCAGGCTGCTCTTTCACCCGGTTTCTTTGCACAAGGAAGAAACAGATCAAACAAGAGGGTAGAAGGCTACCAGAGGAACAACATTCTCTTCCTTGATGAAATGAGATTTTAAAATACACCAATAGTTGAACTATGGGGGCCTCCAGATGACACATGAAAAAGAAAGGAATTATTTAAACGAATGCTGTATAAGGCATGTTAAGAGCTAATGCTCTGTCACATGCCTCTGTGTGTGTATGTGTGCGTCATTCCCCTATCACTGCAGTTGATGTTGTTCATTTAAATGAAACAAGGAAGTGCATGCTTGCCCCTTAAATAAATCCAGTGCTGAGACCTCCATCGCTAGCTGGATTGATATTTAAAGGCTTTGCAGTACTCACTATTACTGCTGCTCTCTGGCTCCATCAAACAAGGCTTGGAGATAGGAATCTCACCTTCCCTGGGCTGTTTGTTATGGCAAAATTGAAAAGAAAGGCCTGCACCTGGCACACTATGATTAAAAGTACTACACATAACAAAGTATTGAGTTCCAAAGCCTGACCTGAAGCTAGATTGGATCCAGTGGTGTTTCGAATAATGACTAAGACCCCCCCCCCAATATGTGGTTACTATTCCAAAAATCGCAATAACAACCTGGAACCGTGATTTTTGTGTACATTTTCGGTTTGGGAATTTTGGGACGTATACCCCTACTGGAAACTGTTCTACAAATTGAGGTCTATTGTATTACTTATTGCCTGGTCCTTTTAACTGGAGATGACAGGGATTGAACCCAAATAATTTTGCAAGCAAAGCAGAGGCTGTATCACCGAGCCATGGCCTCTCCACTGAAGTGACATGCGTGTTCTTTGAAAGGTCCACAATGCCCTGCAAGAGGATGGATGAGAAGTTTCTACAGTTGCCATACTCATTGACCCTCCCACTGGGGGAGCAAATAGGCAGGTGCATGCCATCAGTGGCGCCCATGCAGTGAGGGAAACCCAGTCAACTGAATCCATCCATTACCTGATAGGACATGAAGCATTTCATTTCACACAGTTTTGCCACATACAGCAACACAAGTTTAAACCCACAGTGCCACATAATGACTCCCATTGCATTGAATCTTATATCAGCATGGTGTACTGGTTAAGAGCAGTGGTTAGGAGTGGTGGATTCTAATCTGGAGAACCGGGTTTGATTCCCCACTCCTGCACATGAGTGGTGGAGGGTAATCTGATCAACTGGGTTGGTTTCCCCACTCCTACACATGAAGCCAGCTGAATGACCTTGGGCTAGTCACAGCTTTCTTCAGGCTCTCTCAGCCCCACCTACCTCACAGGGTGTCTGTTGTGGGGAGGGGAAGGGAAGGTGATTGTAACCGGGTTTGATTCTTCCTTAAGTGGTAGAGAAAGTTGTCATATGAAAACCAACTGCTCATCCTCCTCCTCCTCCTCCTCTTCTTCTTTTGGAACACATTAGTGATACAACATCATCATTAAAAAAAATTAAGACAAAGGGTTCACCTTAGCCATCTCTTGACTCAGGCATACAGTCTTGCTATACAACTCAATCTCGATAGCGAAGCAGACTGCCATGGCTATCTCCCCAACTGCAGAAGTCCAACACTGAACTGTTCCTGGACCTCCCTGTATGTATTCATGTTGGCCAGATACCAGATGGCAATCAGTATGCGCTTCTCCACTGGAATGGACTCACGCATGGTGTCCCTCTGCCACGGTAAGCATCCTTTTAATGCCTCTCAAGTTTGGCAAATGTCTGCTTGGTCATGCAGAAATTATAGAGCCACTGCTTATCACCTCATAATCCAAGCATGAAATTCTCCCACCAGTCCGTGCTCCTTGGGTACACCCAATAATGATGGGGCACAGGCACACCAGCAAGGGCATACAAACACACCTTTGCTACATGCATGTGCTGAGCCATCGCTGTCCAGCACAGTTCCCCATCTCACTCTTGCCCTTGTCCTACAAGTCATTTCATATAATGCTTTGCTTCTCACCCGCATCTGATAAATGAAACTATAGTACAGAGCTTGGGAGTTTCTCAGTCAGAGACGTATTATGTGCATTGTCTAAATAAAAAAAAATCTTTAAAAAATTATTAAACAATACAATAGGAGCAATATACAAATATGTATATATATCAGACACAACATATGTAAAATGTAGTAAGAACTGGGTTCCAAATTAGAGAACGCACTAGAAAAACTGGACCAGAATTACAAAACTGAAGAGCCAGGCAATGAAGTGATATAATCTATAAAACGAGCAAGACAGTAAACACGGCCTAAAGCTTCTGCAAAATTACAGAAGTGTGGGAACATTTTTCCCTTTCCAATTCTAGATTTTTTTTAACTTAATGAAAACGTATGCTCACATATAGATTCTCGCAATGGCTTACAAAAGATTAAAATGAAAAACTACCACATTTAAAACATTAAAATTGAAAACTAAACAGAAATGAAAGCCATCACCAAATGGTCTGCATGTAAAAGTAAAAAGAAAGAAAAGTGTGCATTTTACTTCATAGCAATGTCTCTTAAATAATGAAATTTTAGAAATTAACAGTAAGTTGGGTTTATTAACAGCGCTAATGAGGGTAGTTATGATGGTAAACATCAAGTAGTTGGATTTAAACATGCAAGATCAATATTATGGATAGTAGTAATCGCAGTGTAATTCATATTATTTGATTGTTTTTCTGTATTCTGCATATTTTTGTATTAATGTTTTTGTATTTTACTTCATGTATCTCTTTGCTGTATCGTTTCTGTATCTTTTTGTATTGATAATTACAATTAAAAAATTAAAATTAAAAAATGGAATTTAGTAAAAGCACATCATGTTACCTCTGGGCATCTGAAAGGGTGGATTTAAGTAGCTAAAGAGCCCTCAAAAACTCTTCAGGCTCCATCGCAGTGTTGTTGAACATTTGAAAAGTGGAATAGAAATGGGGAAATTCGCTCATCGCCAAATGGCAATCTGTGAGTAAGTGCAAATCAGAGAATCTCCGGTCCCACTGGTGACCCTTCCCCCCAAAAAAACCATCCCACCCAATTATAAAATATTTAAATTCCATGTGACATATCAGTGCAGTATTGCTAGAGCACAAGCACAGAGTCCCCTCTGACAATAGCAGTGATGACGCTCAAGGAAGCGGTCAATTAATGTTACTCAGAGTATTGCTAGTATCTTGCATTGTATCGCTAGTATCTTGCACTGAAAACAAAAAAGGGGGGTGTTGGGTACCTGTCTCTGCTGTGGCCCTAGACTGTGATCCCAATGCTTTGGGAAAGTCTCTGTGTGCATGGGACCTTGGCAGGGCTCCTGCAATGGCTTCAAGCTTGTCAGGAGGTGCTGATGGGGTACAGGGTTCCTCAGATGTTTCCTGGTCTGCTGGCTCTCTGGGGGTGGAGTCCAGACCTGATAGCTTGGGAAGGATCACAGGGTCCACCTGCAGAGTGTTCAGAGGGGTCTGCATCTTGGAGATCTGAGGACATGAGACGGATTTTTCATTGTCCAAATACTCTTCCTCAGTGGAAATGGAACAGGCCATGACACAAGCTATTATTATGCGCAACAGTATCTTGGCTGGATCAAAATGTTGTGAATAATAGCAATGGAACTGACTGTGCCTGGCCATCTCTCTCTGGACTTTTCCTTTGTACCAGGATGATGCAACTTGTACCAGGATGACATACCATCTTGGTGATCTGGTGGAAGTCAGCACAGATTTGTCCCCAACAGGTTCTGCCAGACCAACCTTGTTTCCTTCTTTGATTAAGTGATGAGCTTGTGGATTGTGGGAACGATAGTTAATGTTTTTTACCTGGATTTCAGTAAAGATTTTGACAGGGTTCTCCATGATGTTCTGATGGGTAAACTAGAGAACTGCTGACTGGACTCTAGAAGAGTTAGGTGGATAGGGAACTGGTTGGAGAGCCACACCCAAAGAGTAGTTGTCAATGGCATTGCATTTGATTGGAGGAAGGTGTCCAGTGGGGTGCCACAGGGTTCAGTTCTGGGCCTGGTACTTGTCATATTTTTATAAATAGTCTGGATGAGGGAGGGGAGGGACTAATTAAATTTGCAGATTACACCACATTGGTAGGAGTAACAAACACACCAGAGGACAGAGATAGAATTGAACACTCAGGCAAAGTGGGTGGATGTGAACAAGATGCAATTCAACATGAATAAAGGCAGAGTTCTAAATCTGGGTTACAAAAATGAGAAGAATGTATACTGGATGGGGGATACACTTCTGGGTAGCAGTGTATGTGAACAAGACCTGGGGTATGGGTGGACTGTAAGCTAAATATGAGCAGCCAGTGTGATGCAGTTGCAAAAAGGGCTAATGCAGTCTTAGGGTGTATCAACAGAGGCATAACAATTAAATCACAAGATATCATAGTTCTGCTGTACACCAGGTAGCCGGCTCAAGGTTGACTCAGCCTTCCATCCTTATGAGGTCGGTAAAATGAATACCCAGCTTGCTGGGGGTAAAGGGGAGATGACTGGGGAAGGCACTGGCAAACCACCCCGTAAACAAAGTCTGCCTAGGAAACATCGGGATGTGACGTCACCCCATGGGTCAGGAATGACCCGGTGCTTGCACAGGGGACCTTTACCTTTACACCACACGGGTCAGCAGCACCTGGAGTACTGTGTGCAATTCTGGAGGCCTCACTTTAAAATGGAGGTGGACAGAATGGAGCGGGTGCAGAGAAGAGGGGATTGGACTAAATGGCCTGTATGGCCCCTTCCATCTCTATGATTCTATGATGCTGTGAGTTAGCTGGCCAATACATTTCAGGACTGAACTTTAATCATGCAAAGTGGTCTGCTCCTGCCTATTCACCTGCTCAATTCACCACCCTCTATCCTGAAAATGCACTTCACAACAATTCTCAGACAAGGGTTTTCTAGATCCCCTTGAGTATCACAAGACAAATAGACTGGTTACAAACCAAAGGAATATTAACTAAGGCCAGCAAGATGGAGGCAGGATGGTCATGGCAACTGGAGGGCCTGGCAGATGATGATAGTGTGTACTGTGGGCTTTATTCATTAACAACGCAAAAAAATTAGGTGCAAACCTGATGAGGCAATACTTCACACCTCAAACCTTGGCCTGCTATTATATTACTATTGCAATATAAACTCTTAAAATCATTATAAACTATCATAAAAAATGGAGGACTAGAAGGAATGCTGAAGGATGTAAAATGATTTAGGAGAAACATAACTTAGGGGTTGGGTTTTTTTAATAAATGAGAGAAATGTAATATATAAAATAATTGGGAGAAAGAATAGTGTGACGTACTCTATTATTGATGCTTCCTATTGAGTATAATTTTTGAAAAATGAGTCCTCAGTGCATTATCTGTTTGCACTGCAATATGTCTTTATTAGTTTCTCATTTATTGTCCTCAGTTGCAGTTTCCCTACACTCAAGCTGCCATATTTTTAACCTTGGAAAATGTAATTCTTCCTGGACATACCATGTTTATTGATATGGAAAATGTGGCTGGCTGCTCAAGTGTTATAGATGCCAATTGAATTATATTTGTGAAGTTTATTAAAATTATGAATGGAGATCGCTCCATAGAAAGGGGAGGAAAGGATCTTCCAGGTAAGGTGATGATGATGCCTCAGGTAAACCATAGTCATAATCAGTGCCGGCATCATCAATGGGTGTGTCACGGTCTCTGACATAATGATGGTATTTTGTGTACATGTGCAGAATTAATTCCATGTAGAGCTTGAACACAACATACAAACTGAACCACAAACTGCAGAGGTTTGTGTAATGAAAAGCCTGGCAACAGCTTGCAAAATGCAAATGTCCTTAAAACAGGCTGACTGAATTCTCTCAAGGTCTGAATTCTTTCAAGAGCTAACTAACTTACCCTGGTCTTGTCCTTGAAGGGGGAAGAACAGAGTCATTCTTCACTATCTGCCAGAAAGGTGTATCTGAAATTACCCTTCCTGATTCAGCTGCCAGCTGTCAGCTGCTCATATCTCAAGAGCAGAAAAGTCCTGCTATCCTCAAACCTTGAGAAGGTCTACTCAAAGACCTCAAGGCTATAAGTGCAGTAAGCTTCTTGTTTTCTGTAATCTTGCTGAAGGCTATGTTTCCTACTGACCAGATGGTTACATGTTACAATGTGAGCAATAATTGTGTTTTATGATTTATATAGTTATATATTGTATTGTAGATTTCTAAATAGTCTCATTTAATGCGTATTGTACTGAAGATGAGAATGGTATGAAAATTGAGTATATGGACTGATCATGGAGCTCAGAAATGATTGTTTATACTTTAAGCAAAATAGACTGAAAGGAAAGGAAGCCCATATTTGGTCATGGGGAGAAGCTAATAACCTGAACAGATGCAACTGTACATTATTGCACTGCTCATGTTATCTGAAAGTGGGGAGGATGATATCCCTCCTGATGGTAAAATCAACACTCTTAATGAGTCTGAAACAATATAAATACAGCCACAGTAAGCCCAGAGAATCAGAACCTTCCAAAGGCTCTCAAGAAAAGGCTGACTGGTATGTATGGCTTAAATACATTACTCTAGACTTTATGAATTAGATACTTTGAATTGAATCAGAATAATTTGACAGGCAAAAAAAAATCTTTGTACTCAATTGGGGCCCTCAAGGTAACAAACAGTTTAAAAAATAATCACTTAAAATACATATGTATAAAACCAACAATTAAAGATTTGGATTGTGATATTTTTGGAAGACTAAATTAGCAGCATCAAAGATGTAATTCTTGGTTTTAAAAAATGAGTGATACTTATAAAGTTCTGGACGAAAGATCTAAAAGCCCCGATAAACCCAGATGTTCGGGCATCCATGTTAAGAAGTGGTTTAAAATTTTCTGTAAACCTCTCTGCCAAAGAAAATTTAATAAAAACGCTATACCAGTGGTACACATCAAAATTTTGTATAATCTCTTTATTGTGTGGGTGTGTGGGAAGTGCCGTCAAGTCGCAGCTGACTTATGGCGACCCCTTTTGGGGTTTTCATGGCAAGAGACTAACAGAGGTGGTTTGACAGTGCCTTCCTCTGCACAGCAACCCTGGTATTCCTTGGTGGTCCCCCATCCACACACTAACCAGGGCTGACCCTGCTTAGCTTCTGAGATCTGACGAGATCAGGCTAGCCTGGGCTTAGACTAAGCAAACTGAAATGGAAAAGGGAGTGGTTGAAAAAGTAGAGCTACAGGGGAGGGGCCAAATGGGAAGGGTGTGGTTAGAGGCAACGGGGCTGTACCAGAGGGGAAAGAGGGCCCAGTTATACTCTATCACCCATGCAAACCTGGAACCAGCCTTGGTCATAAATGCCCACATAGAGATATATTGGTGCAACCCTTGCTCCTTTGGCAGTCACACAACCAACTGATGTTAGTTGTCTCAGAGGAATGGGAAAAATCCCAGCCTGCTATTGCCTCAAGACGTTGCTTGTATCTGGAGGAGCCGAGATGTTTACAAGTTGACTCTGTCTATGGGAGGCGCTTAGTCATTGGTGCCAATGTTATAAGTTATCCCTACAGTCCATATAGAAGAATTTGATTTGTTTTGGACACAGCTGCCCTGATTCAGCTGCTGAAATCAGTTGTTTCATTATTGCAACTATAAGTCTCAATAGCAACAATAAAAGAGAAAAATGCAAGTTCAGAAATATTGCCAGAGTATTCAGAAACATTACTAAACACGTTTAATAAAATAACTCATCTAAGAATTTGTGATACAGCTTAGCCACGGAAACAACAAACGTGGATGTTGTGAGCTGTGCGATCTAACACCAACAAGGGAAACAAACTTATTTCCTGTCATGGAAGCCAGCAGCTGAGTGTAATCAAAATGCAAGGTTGCTCTGCAGAGGAAGGCACTGGCAAACCACCTCTGTTAATCTCTTGCCTTGAAAACCCCATAAGGGGTCGCCATAAGTCGGCTGTGACTTGACGGTACTTTACACACATATAATAGAGTAGATCTTTTACAAGTGATCATGTTACATTATCATGATGGGTAAATGTTAGTTAACTAATTAATAAATGATAATTTTATACTGATTGTTATTACTGTTCTGTTGTAACCTACCTTTGAGCAACATGTAAATGCACTTGGGATGGGGTGTAAATGTAATAGCAAAAAGGATCATATATTGGCAATGTCCATTGTTCTTTTTTTTAAAAGAATCTATTTGCTCAACAACGAAGATGTCTTTTAAACAGCCGCTACTTTCTGTTGTATTTTTAAAATATCTCCTCAATTTACAGAGTTAAACTAAATATTTAAGGAACGTTTAAGAAGATAAGCATGACAAGTGGAAAGTAAATATTTTTTGGTACCTGAAAATAATAGTTTACAATGAAAGTACTTCCTTATCCACACTAGATAATGGTTTATACTTCTGCCTCGGGCATCAACACAGCTTGTTTAAATTCCAGAACTAAGGCTGATCAATTAAGATGTAATAATCCATCTTAGTTTTCAGATGCCAAGTTCAGCCACGCAAGACTGGCAGAATGCACGTTTTGTTTTGACTTGTAAACTGTCTAAAAAAACCCTCAAATTACATAAAATCTTCTGGTATGCCAACACTTTTTGTAAAACCTCTCTTACAACAAGTACCTAATGAACCTTCTAATAAAGAACCAGGGTTTATTTTCTAAGGCATACGCTTACATAGGGTGTACTCATTAGGGCAGAAGGGGCATATGATTGACATGGGGGGAACCACCATATAAATCAGGGGTCCCATGGGCTGCCTGTCACAAAGCTTCAGGAGCAGTCCAAGATATGCACCAGCAGGGAATCATAGAATCATCTGCCAGCGTTACACTCCAGTCAGGGGGAGAGGAAGTGTAATACACATTCAACTTTTACTTTTTAAAAACACACCAACATGAAGAACACCTTCAGAAGTAAAATCACTTCAGTACTAAAGTCTGTTTCTTCCCTCTCAATTCCTAGATAGGTAGGCTGCCTTTCCCTTCCTCCTTCCTGGGCAGGGGAGAGAAGCTGGGATAGGGCAGAGTCCCTTTTCCACTGTGTACCCGCCCCCCAGTCCACAGCTGCTAGATGTAATACCCTGCCATCCAAGGGCATGTGGTTCTCCGTACTGGAATTCAGAAATGGCAGGAGAATGATGAATCCAGAAGACAAGAAGAAAGAGAAGATGAGGGGAGGGGAGGAAGAAGAAGAAGAAGAGTAGGAGTAGGAGCTGGTTTTTATATGCTGACTTTCTCCACCACTTAAGGAAGAATCAAACCCGCTTACAATCACCTTCCCTTCTCCTCCCCACAACAGACACCCTGTGAGGTAGGTGAGGCTGAGAGAACTCTAAGAGAGCTGTGACTAGCCCAAGGTCACCCAGCTGGCTTCATGTGTAGGAGTGGGGAAACCAGCCCGGTTCACCAGATTAGCATCCGCCGCTCATGTGGAGGAGTGGAATCAAACCCGGTTCTCCAGATTAGAGTCCACCACCCCTAATCACCGCGGCGCTGTTAACCACTACACCACACTGGCTCTCAAGCAAGGCCTGTGGCAATTCAGTCTCATGGTCTTTGGTTTATGCGGTGCTCCTCCTGGGTTTGAGAGTCTGGTGAAATGGGTGCTGCATGGTCTACCCTCTCAACCTTGTTGTATCTGGATGATAACAAAAGAACCTATAAAATAGTTGATAGAAATGGACACATTTGCAAATAGTCCATAATGTTAATGACACCAATTTAAAGATGAGCCCCACAATGTGAGTTACTTGTGGTGGGGGAGTAACCTACTTGAGGAATACTTACAGCCCAAAATGTGTATTAAGGTCTGTTATAACTGAGTCTGCACTGTGTACTGGCTCACACATTATTTTATTTATTTATTTATTTGGACTTTTATCCCGCCCTCATCCCCGGCCCAGGACTTTTGATGGTTGGCAAGAGCCACAGTCACAGGAAGAGGCTTCCAAGCCAAGTGACAAGACAATCTATAGTGAAGCCATAGACACATGGCTCCAATATGGCTGCCCAGCAGGCCCTCAGCACTTTGATCTGGTAGAGAGCAATCTGGTACTTTGTGGGTTTTTCTGTTCCATTTGACAATACCATTTTATCTCCAAGATGCAAGAGGACACCAAGAAACACGTCGGTAGGTTCCACAGTGCCCCTTTGCACTATCTTAGGGATCACTGATATAAGATCACATGGGGGGAACTTCGGTGAAAGAGGATCTGGTATTATATTGCAATCCTAGGAATCCAAAGCTGGATAGGCTTTCAGAAGTAACAGAAAGATAAATGAAGTGGTAATGAAGACATGTTTTGGTAATATGTGAATAATAAGTGATTAATCTTCTTGAATGTTTTGATATATTTTTTTTAAGTAATGTATTCACTGTTTTTTTTTCTAGGCAAGAAAAAGCTTGTTGCAGCTATCTGGAACAAAGCCGGGCTTTGGCCGGGAAGAGCGGGGTAACAAATTGAAATAATAAATAAATAAATATAATTTCCTTTCCTCAGAGAATTACAGGATTGACGTCTGATTGATGTGAATGGCCTTGGCCTAAGTAGATTGGAGACAGAGTTTATGTTAAAAGAATGGTAACATCTCTTAATGACTGTGGATGTTTTCTCAATGGGCATTAACTGATGGCTCTGATCAAGTGCCCATCAGAACTTAGGTGAGGTGGCTCTCCCAGCTGGACTGTGTAAAGAAAAACAATTTTGGGTTGGAAAAAGAAAACTAGAGAAGCAGATACACACTGATGTGAACTGGCTGAGGCATCTCTTTCGCTCTCACTCTCTGTGATCTGATGCTAGCAGATCTGCTGCCCTGTGGTGAAGCCTCTTTGCTTCCCCCTGTCATCAGGTATATTTATACATTAAGCAAACATTTCAGAAAAGCACCGTCTCCAGGGCTCTCTCTCTGAAGAGAGCTAGCCCAACTGTCCCTAAATCCTTTTTATTTGATACAATAAAAAGATATATGTAATAAGAATATACATACCATAATAAGTACAAGGCCAACACGCCTACCCAAACCATAAAAACCCTGAGAAATTAAGAACTCATAGAGTGATGCAAGTTCCATTGTCTATACAACTCTCAATTATTACCTTTGACTTGCTAATAGAAAAACAATCATTATACTAGAGTTACTATGACCTTTACATGATATGATGTGGTTGTTTATTATCAAATCTTTATAGGTGTTAGTAGTAGTCAATTCCTGCTTTCTTAAGTGGGAAAAAAGCAAAAACATGCTTATTTATCTTTTTTAACTACAGAGGTTAATGGAAAATTTGGGGTTCTAGCCTACTTTTAACTTGATCCCATGTGCTGAGTACAACATTTACAATCATCATATTGTCAGTATTATTGCAGTGTCTTTTATTTGGTTTCTTTATGCATGGCCATAGTTTCAATGGGACCATAACAAAATTTTGTTCAATACATATTGGCTACTTTTCTCCTTTATCGGTTATCCATTCTTTCATCCAACTCAATCTGGCTGCTTGACAAATACAATGCTGTCCAGAACAGCAGTGTAGCAGCATCTAGAGGTCATAAACATCATAGCAAGACATTGAAACCCTCCTATTCTACAGAATGCTTAGGTATGCAATCATAGACCGGATAACAGGAGTCTCATTTATCTGTTCACCCACAGATGTACGAAAGAACTGTGCTCAAACCGATTCCAACGCTTGTGGATCAACTGTCAGGAAAATCAGGAGTAATTCAAGCGTCCAGAAAAGCCCTCTACATTGTTTTGCTTTATTGAAACAGATCCCCCCACAAGCTAGTTTTATCTCTTAAAGAAAAAAGAGAGAGAAGCATAATCTCTTTCCCTTCCGGGGCTAATAGTGCAGGGGGTGGAGAGGTCAGTCAGTGAAAGTATATGAGGGGAAAGGTTAAAGCTGTCCCTGCAATTCAACCCTGACTGGAATTTAGGTACGGAGTAGTTGCTCTTTCCCATTAAAAATGCTTGGCAGATCCATTCTTGGATCTCACAACATCCTGTGTAGCTTGGTTCACAGTGCCCACAGGTCCCTGGCTCAAACTTGGCAGACTCCAAGCCAGACAGGCAAATAAAGGTTTGTTGATCCTTCTATTTATTTATCCTGCTGGAATACCTCTGAGGTTAATAAATCCTCAGTAATCATGTCAGGAGAATATATGTGTGTGTGTCCTAGGTGAATAAAAACGGAGAGAAGAATTCCATGCCTTCTTGAGGTGTTGATCCTGGAAGGGCCATAACCCAGACTTTTCCAGGATCATGTACCTCCTGTACTCTGGGTAGGAAGAGAAGGCCATCCTTCTCTACACCTTTTATAAACATCTACACATATTGTGCTGAAGACCATGGGTTGACTCATAAGAACATAAGAATGAAAGAAAAGCCATGCTGGATCAGTCCAAGGCCCATCAAGTCCAGCAGTCTGTTCACACAGTGGCCAACCAGGTGCCTCTACAAAGCCCACAAACAAGACTGCAGCATTATCCTGCCTGTGTTCCCCTTGCATCTAATACAATAGACATGCTTTTCTGAGACTGTAGGGAATAGGTATGCACCATGACTAGTATTCATTTTGACTAGTAGCCATGGATAGCTCTAATCTCCATGAACATGTCCACTTCCCTCTTAAAGCCTTTCAAATTGGCAGCCATCACCACATCCTGGGGCAGGGAGTTCCATAATTTAACTATGCATTGTGTGAAGAACCCTTGCACATTGGGTTGGGGAGAGGGGAAGAGGCAAATCTTATATCTGGAAATGAAGGTGGATGGGTTACTTCTTACCTACTTGCCTAGCCCATTAAGGCTCTAGGATCAACACCACTAGTCCCTGTGGTCCTTCATCTCCCAAGCACTTGTAATTCGGAGTGGAAAAGATTTCCAAAGTTTTCTAGCAGAACAGGAGTACCCCTCCTCCCTCTGGTATTTCCCTATCAAAATGATCACATGATCAGGAGAAGAGGCATTACTTCCTCAGTTCTCTCCATGCTGCTATCAGAGACCCCAAGAAACTAAGGTTCCAGAGAGTTCACAGTGAGGCAGGAAGGAGGGTGTTACCCGAAATGCTCTTTAATTGGGGAAATTAGCTGAGCAATCGGAAACTATGTATTTATAAAGCGAGATCAACCAACTATACCAGAGCCCATTAACTGTGACCTTAAGAATAAAGACAGACAAGGGATTTCCGAATTAAAAGTGTTTATGTTGTTTCTTTCATTCGGTGGTGCAACACAAACATACACAGAATCTAAGAATTCAAAAGGTAGTAGAATACAGACAGATGCCCATTTGGCAGGGATCGTTGGTGGGGTAATATTTACCATTCTTGAAGAGGAGATGTCCAAGTTCCCGTAGACTAAGATAGCAGAAAATAAGAGCAAAGGCGGGGGCAAGGGGTTCCCGTAGACTTGGCCAGCAAGGCGGGAGGGAGCATGGTCAGGCTGCGCAAAAACCAAACCAACAGAGTAACGACGCGGAAGCCAGGAAAGACTAAGGTAACATTATGGGCTGGGGGCACCCCAGATATACTGTTTTTCTGGGGGCGGGGAGAGGATTTACCCCTCCTAGGTTCCCAGGTGACAAAAGGTGACAAAAGAATTAATCTTTGGCTGCCGGGGTGGGGTAGTGAGAATTTGGAAATCTATTCTGATTCCAATGGCTTGCACACCCCGGGAGGAACCGGGAGGTCTCTGCTGAAGTGATTAACGTTCTAAAACAAAAGGCGTGATCTCTGCAAACATCTTGGGATCGCTGCTGCATGGCTGGAGGAACGACTCATTGCTGAGATCAGGATCGCTGCTGATTGCCCATTAAGCTGCTGATGTTGCAATGGGGAAAGGGGGGTGTTGGCACTGACTATGTGACTGTCTGCTTTCCACGACATGGCTGTGGCTAGAACAGAGTCTGCACAGGAACATGGAGTCTCTCAGGTTCACTGGAGGTTGCCCTTGCTTCTGCTTCCTAGCTGCCGGCTGCACGGAGCTTGCAGGAGCGGCCGTGTCAGTTTCAACGGAATGCGCAGCAGCCGTCCCAGGAGCGTTTGGGGCGGGCGCACGGCTGGAACAGTAGTTGTGTGCCTGCATATCGGGTTGCCAGGTCCAGTCCGGGAGTTTAGGCGGCCCGTATGCTTACAAGGGAGTGTGCCAGCAGAGAAGACCAATTGACGAACAACACTTACAGGTAAGTGCAACCCTGTTTTCATCATCATGACTTCTGTGCAGTCTCACATTGGGAGACGAGCAAGCTCACTGAGTGAAGGAGGTGAGTGTGAAGTCCTCAAAGGAAGAGACCATGGAGGACCGCCTTTCCAACAGTTGTTTGGGATACCATATTGACATTCACCCAGAGCTGCTTTATAAAGGAGCAGGGACCTGTCTACAAGCATCCCAACAAAAATACTTCCAGGAAAGTGGCAAGGAAAAACAGCACTCTGGTGGAGAGAGGTGTGATACGTAAAGTGGCATTGAGCAGTCATGCACATGAGACAGAGTATGATAGCCTCAACCAAGCCACGAAGACGTGCGAGGATGCTGGCCAGTCCTTTTCAGAGCCTGAAAGACCAATACAAGGCAGTATTAGGGCCCTAGCAGACAACAAACCAAGAAAAGGTACATTTAAGGAATGTAAGGTGTGCACAGGTGTTTGGCGTCAAAAACAAATATAAGGAAGGATAGTGTTGTGAGACATGAGGACTGAGAGACAATCCCTGGGAATCCTGGCCAGGGCAGCAGACACCCTAATATTGTGAAACTTCATGAATGGAGGAGGCATAGGTTAGAACCCACAATGTCTTCATTCCACTTAGAGGTGCAAGATATGGTAGTGAAGGGGTGGCGCTTGCCACTCAGAAAAATCTGAGACTACTGCTACAATACCAGAAAGGGGCTGATCAAAACTACCAAAGAGTGTATGTCCTCATTTTCAGCTTAGTAAAAAAACAGTCGCCTGTAGCCTGCTTTTTGAAGACAAGTGGTCTTCTCGACACTGAAATGCTGAACCTTTGACGGAACTGAGGGTGATCGTCCATGTAAATTCAAGTAGAAAGAGTCATTCAGCAACCTAATTACAAAGGAGCAAGTCACTTGTGGCTCCTCTGAATACATGGATTTCTTTTGGCATTTTCTCATAACTATTGGATCAGCAGCAGATAATGAGCTCCAGAAGGCATCCTAAAAAAGCACCTTCAAACATATCTGGATTTCTTCATGCTTTGTCCAGCTAATGAAATGTTTCCAATTTTTGAGAAAGAGAGATTGGATGGCTACTGACAACAGTTTACGCACAAGATGGCTGCTTGTGAATTTACCAGGGGGCTTGTAAAGACAAAAGGGGGGGGGCTTGCAGGAGGATGCATACAACTATATAAATAGCAAATGATTTGGTAGATGTTACCATGTCACACTACTCCATTTACCTAGCTAGTTGCAGGGACTTGATGTGCTTTGAGTTGCCATGTGGGGCAGCTACTCAGATGGGTGCATACATTCTGAGGTGATTTGATTATCTGAGGTGATTTGATTATCTGAGGTGATTTGATGACCCCACATCTTGAGTTAGAAACATTTTATATGCTTTGTGTCAGTTTCTAAACAGTGCTTGACTTACACTGAATTATAAAGTAGCATTAGAAAATTAGGTTCATTTGAAAGGAATTTCTCAAAGACCATTTTCTCCCAGGATGGTAAAGAAGTCAGTGGGAAGACATCCTCCTTTATTGCTGTAATCAAAGCAGAGTTTTACATATTTGATAAGTATTATAATTAATACTCTTCACACGTTCCTAACTCTTCTCTCAGCAGTGGTACAATCAATTTCCCCATTACCTCCCACAGAATTAAGCCCTCGCTTTACTATGATTATTTTGAAACGTGACACAATTGAGTTTGCAAGACCGCTTGTCTTTTAATCCCCATTCAGGTCAACATAAATATGACCTGCTGCTGATATAATAAGCTTCTCAGTTTTGAACATGGTGGCATCAAAATCACCACAAGACAGCAAGTTTCTTCCACTTGTCCTGAACTCAGTTGCCTCAGGACTGGCAGCCCATATATGTATTGAGGTACCCCTTACAATTCTCTTAAGGGTCTCTGAACTGACAGATGGAAGCTTCAGAAAAAAGCTGATGTAGTGGTTAAGAGTGTTGGGCTAGAACTGGAAAAGCCTGGGTTCAAATCAATCTTCAGTCATGAAAATCACTGCGTGTAGGGCTGTTGGAAAAAAAAATTCGGTATAGTTCGGATTCAGCCGAATTCGGCCCATCTGGATTCGGGATATGCCGAAGTCCGAACTCCCCCACTTCGGGTCCGTGCAATTCGGCGCGAATTCAAAGTTCGGGAAAGAAATTCGGCCAAATAAAGCCATTAAAAACACAAACGCACCTTTCTGCGGCTCCGGGGGGGGGGCATTTTTTGGGGTAGAGGTCCCAAACTTTCAGCGGAGCTTCAAAGGACCCTTCTTGCAAGACCCCCCAAGTTTTGTAAAGATTGGGTCGGGGGGGTTGAGATATGGGCCCCGAAAGGGGTCCCCCCACCCTTAATGTGCATCTCTGAGCAGAGCTTGCCGCCCATGCACAAAGCTCCCAGCCCCGACAAACAGCTGAGTTGCAGGGAGCAAGGGCGGGGCAGGTGCAAAGAAGTTTGCAAAGCAACACAACTGCAAAGCAACACAACTGCAAAGCAACACAACCATGCAAAGCAACACATTTGCAACCATGCAAAGCAACACCTGACACCTGGGAGTTTGCAAACCATGGAAAGGGACAGAGGAAGCTAGCTATGAATAATGGGCGGGGCAGGTGCGAAGAAGTTTGCAAAGCAACACAACTGCAAAGCAACACAACCATGCAAAACAACACGTTTGCAACCATGCAAAGCAACACCTGACACCTGGGAGTTTGCAAACCATGGAAAGGGACAGAGGCAGCTAGCTATGCATAATGAGCAGGAGGGGGTGGAATTTCCCCTTTTGCATCAGACTCGGGACCAGGCAAATGCATTCTTTAAGTCACCATTTGAAAACCAGTTTTGAGCAAGCATCAAAATAGACCTAACCGATCTTATGAATGAGGGAAAACCTGAGGACATACAACTGAAGCCCCCCTCAAACCAGGGAGAGAGAGACTCGAGGGGGCACCCCCCCCAGGCAGAACAGGTGAAAGCCCCCTTTGGCTTCCCCCCCCACCCACAGAAACTGCTTCCTCCCCCCCCCCACACACACACACTACTTCCCCACACACACACACAGAGGAGAAAAATTATAGATTAAAGCCCCCAAAGGGGTCTTACTGTCTTCTGTTCCATCAGGAGGGGCTGGGAGGACTGGGTAATCCAATACAATTCTATTTAAGCATGGGAGGTTTTGCCTTGGATTTGCCGCTCTGGAGATGCATACAGGATCGGGTGATCAGTTCATCCCAATAGGGAAAAGGGGAAAGCCCATATCTCGGGACCCCCTGACCCGATGTTTACAAAACTTGGGGGGTCTCTTAAGAAGGCTCGTCTAAAGCTATGCTGAATGTTTGCGGGCTGCACCCCCAAAAAAGCGCCCCCTGCAGCCACGGAAATGGAAAAGGGGGGAGGGAAAAGGGGTGGAGCCCATATCTCGGGACCCCCTGACCCAATGTTTACAAAACTTGGGGTGTCTCTTAAGAAGGCTCATCTGAAGCTCCGCTGAAAGTGTGGGGTCTCTACCCCCAAAAATGCGCCCCCTGAAGCCATGGAAAGGAGCAAATGTGCACACTCACCCCCCCCCCACGAGGATTTCTCTCTCTTTCTCTCCCCGGCCGGGCCGCGCAGCAGCTGATTCCTCCAGTACTCAATCCTGACTGATTGGCCAGAAGAAGACCCAGCTTGGCCACCGATTGGTCGGGGGAGAATGCTGCTTACTGACGGTTATGCTGCTGCGTCCCGAATTTGCCAAATTTATTCGTGAACTCCCGAACTTGCTGAATTCGGCTCCCCCGTGTTCCCACCGAGTTTGCAAAGAAGTCCCAAACTAAAAACCGCTGAATCAGGGGCAAATTCAGCTGTTTTTCGGTTCGGGCCGAACCAAATCGACAGCCCTAACTGGGTGAACTTGGGCCAATCACTCTCTCTTTCGCCCCAACTCATCTCACAGGATAGTTGTGAGAATAAAACAGGGTACAACTATGTATACTACTGTAAGTTGTTTGGAGAAGCACTGGGATAAATATGTAGTAGAGAAATAAAAGTTCTGTGATAGAGTTCATATAATATAAAGAGATCCCAGCGTTCAGCTAATGCTTTCACGGCCCACACTAAATATATACCATGTCTGCACAGTGTAACATGATTCATACAGTAATAAGAGGCGAGCAGCTATATGGCTGTAAGAGGGAAGGCAGCATGGTATAACCCGATCTCGTCAGATCTCGTAAGCTAAGCAGGGTCAGCCCTGGTTAGAATTTGGATGGGAGACCACCAAGGAATACCAGGGTTGCTATGCAGAGGAAGGCACTGGCAAACCACCTCTGTTAGTCTCTTGCCATGAAAACTCCAAAAAGGGGTCGCCATAAGTCGGCTGTGACTTGACGGCACTTTACACACACACACACACACACACACACACACACACACACAGAGAGAGAGAGAGAGAGAGAGAGAGCTGTACTTTCTGTTCTACTTTGCGCATATAATACATATATTCACTCAGTCATTCAGGGAAGAAGCGTGCATTAATTCAGCTTGGGTTCCTAATCTCATTCACTGCTGATTTTATATGACTGTATGTGTGCATACTCACACGTGTGCATGTGTATGTTCTGGAGTCTGTAGACAAGAAGCAGCGGGTTGGAGATAATATTTAACTCTTTCCATACCCACTTTTAACTCTTTCCATATCCACTGATTTGCAAGGGACAATGCATCTCTGGCTGTTCTCCTTTTCAATAAGGTTCATTTCTGGTTTCAGAACCCAGCTGGTGAAAACTGGTCATGGTGCTTTTGCAGGTAGAACTGGCAGGCAAGGAAAGAGACCAGCATGCTTTCTCTGGACTGAATAACCTTTCGAATTATAGCGCAAACACTGGACAGTGAAGTTTGAATTTGTCTCATAACACAAGTTTTACCTTCAGAACCAACAGTCAATGTTTTGTTTTCATCCATGAAAGGGAAGGAACTCCAACCACCACCCCCGACAGAAAAGAGGAATAATCAAAACATTAATGGACCGTGCAAGACGGATCTGTGAACCACAGTTTCTCAAGGAAGAAACTAACCATCTAAATCACGCACTGCTAGCAAACGGCTACTCCAAGAATGAAATCAGAAGGGCCATTGAACCAAACAAAAATCAGAAAACTCAAGAAAAACAGTCTCCCATAGGAAAGGTATTCTTGCCATTTATTAAAGGAGTCACTGATAGGATGGAGAAACTTTTGAAAAAACATAACCTACAAACAGTGTTTAAACCCACCAAGAAAATACAACAAATGCTACGATCAGCAAAAGACAAAAGAGACCCCCTCACCTCTGCAGGAGTATATCGTATACCTTGCAGCTGTGGAGAAGTTTACATCGGGACCACAAAACGCAGCATACAAACAAGGATAAAAGAACATGAAAGATACTGCAGACTTGGCCAACCTGAGAAATCAGCAGTGGCTGAACATGGACTGACACAAACAGGACACAGGGTCTTATTCCAAGACACTGAAAGACTGGACAATTCTACCAACTATTTTGTCAGATTGCACAGAGAAGCCATTGAAATTCACAAACATCAGCACAACTTTAACAGAAAAGAGGAGAGTTTAAGAATGAATAAGGCTTGGCTTCCTGCCCTGAAAAACCTCCAGACAAAGACAACATTCAACAATAGCCATACAGATTAGTTTTGGATTACACACATTAACAGATCACTTCAGGATACAATGGTTCCATATTAACATACCATACCCTCATTAGCACATTATCTTGATACTTACAGGACAATACTTTTGCAGGACAATACTCAGCTCAAACCCAACCCCTTTCTGACTATATATTACTCTTTCTACACCCTTGACACTGAGAGACACTGTCCTTCAGTGTTACTACTCTGAAGATGCCTGCCACAGTTGCTGGCGAAACGTCAGGAAAGAAAATTCCAAGACCACGGTTACACAGCCCGGATAACCTACAAGAACCACATGTCCAATCTGTTGCCTCCATGGACTGTCAGAAGCCCAGAACACTAGTGAACCCGTAAGGAACTACATGGTCTTTGTGTGCACCTCAGCACAGTGGGTTTGTGGAGGACGCATCAGTATGCAGACTGACCAACTAGCAATCCAATTTATGGTTGCCTGAATCAGCCTTCTGCAACTCACTCAGTATTCATCAGTGTATTTAATGATTGAAAGATAGAATCCTGAAATAGTCAAATAGATGTGCAATAGTTGGTGCCAGCTTTTTAAAGGTTTCATTTACAAATATAAATCTGGACACTAAATAGTTTACATTAAAAAAAATCTAATACAATATTTTTATTCTGCTCATTAACATGCTCGTTCTGTATTTTGGCTCTGAATTGAATTTCTAGGTACCATAAAGACAAAGGAATTGAACACTAGCGGGAGGAAAGCACAGTCTGCAAATTACTGAAAGAGCAGCCACTAAAGAAGCTGCCTGCCGCAAATTTATCTGCTTTGGATAGAAGCAATTAACTTTCCTATTTATGTGGTAAGTAACCAGATAATGCTATGTAATTATGTATGATTTGCATTGAACGAAATGGTACTGCTAATTTCCACTGAAGTGTTGCATGCTATTTAAAATAATTAATTTGCTCCAAATTGTTTTCACGCTACAAGTATGGATAGCTGAGTTTGTCACAATTCTGAAAGATTTTTCTACAAATTTTTCAAAATGTCCTCGGACATCCGTAGCACATGATTTTTTTGCACAGAACATCAGCAGAATGAAGTTGGCTGGAAGCAAGAGAAACAGTAACCATCTCAAGGACTAATGCACAATTACCGAATTTAAACATTCTTTCTAAGCTGTACTGAACAATGATAAAAACAGATGGGTGAGCTTTTTTTTTTTTTAACCTAAACTTATTTTCAATGACTGCCTGATATCTGATGCATGGTAAACATGTCTGACACAAAGTCACAACCAATCCTAGCTCAGAGGCGGCAAAATGCGCCACCTTGAGCATCCTCCTCCACATTCAGCCACATGGAGAGAGTAAACTCTAGCTCAGCATGACAACAATGACATGCAGAGTTTCCTAGCAATGGTTTGCTTGAATGGAGAAAGTAGATGGGTTCATGATGATTGCTGCCTGAAAGTAGTACTTGTCAATATGACTGTCCCTGTTCTTCTCCATGTGCAGGCTCCAGCGTGGTGTAGTGGTTAAGAGCAGTGATTAGGAGCAGTGGACTCTAATCTGGAGAACCAGGTTTGATTCCCCACTCCTACACATGAAGCCAGCTGGGTGGCCTTGTGCTAGTCACAGTACTCTTAGAGCTCTCTCAACCCCACCTACCTGTGGGGAAGGGAATGTGATTGTAAGCCAGTTTGATTCTCCCTTAAGTGGTAGAGAAAGTCGGCATATAAAAACCAACTCTTCTCCTTTTCCTTCTCCTCCTCCTCCAGCTCTGGCAGCTACTGAGATACCAAGAGAAGTCTCTAGGTTCCAGACATATCAGAAACCACCATTCCAGCCAACTAGCGTGTACAAGACTGGGTCCCATACATAAGGGGAACTTCCCCAAAATGGCTGGCATGCACAACCATGCTATACAGGGGTGCCATTCCTTGGACTCGAGACTGACAATTGTCTTGTAATGTCCCCAGAAGGCACTACTGGTTGCTGAGAGAGCAAAAAGTCCCCAGGATAAATGCCTACCTGCATCTTTTGACAAACTAGAACAATCTCATGAATGATAAGCGCTCTGACTGGGATACTGGAAGATATTATGGGGACTTTCATTCCCTGGGTTTCAAAGTAAACAATTAATAAAGGGAAAATTAAGTCCATGCCTCTGTCCCCACCTCTAAGGTGTGGGGTGTGGCTCCTGACCAAGGGAAATGTAGAAAAACCCAAGAGGAAGGTGGCTGAGAGCAGCCTTCTCTTTTTAGTGTCTGTCTGCCTTGAAAATGTCTTACTGTGTCTTGAGGCCTCCATCATCTCTCCACTACCTAGTGTGCCCTGTACTGGGAACTGGTTTAGGTGTGTAGTATAGACTCATGTCTTATAGAGTTTCTGGTGATTCCTGGAGCTACCCTACGTCACAAGAACATAAGAAAAGCCATGCTGGATCAGACCAAGGTCGATCAAGTCCAGCAGTCTGTTCACACAGTGGCCAACCAGGTGCCTCTAGGAAGGCCACAAACAAGACGACTGCAGCAGCATTGTCCTACCTGTGTTCCACAGCACCTAAGATAATAGGCACTTTCAGGTTTTCTCCAAAAGTGATGTAGTCACACAGGATGTCCCAGCCTCCCAGATGTCCCTGCCCGTAACTCTCCCACCTGTTGCCAGGCATGGACTGGCAACGCTAGTGATAGCAACCTGTAGTAGTAGAGGCCTCCTGCATAAGGAGACCACATTAATAGCTAGGTGACTGGTTTCCATGTTGAGAGGTATGGAGGGGCTGCCACTGGTGTGCCAAGGGCTGCTTTGACGGTATGTGCCAGGAACAGCAGGAGAGTATTCACATAAATAGGGCCTTGAGGGTTGGATATAGATGTCAGTGGCACAGCATAAGCCCCCCACCCAGGGTCCATTTGCATGGTCAAAGGCCTTCACTCTCTCCCCTCTGTGCGTAGGGACCAATACTCTTAGTAACTAGATATTTGAGAGCCACTAACTTAAACCATTCCCTTTCTCATGGCAGTGCCTGTCTCTTTTCTTTTGTAAATGACTCCCTGTCTTTGCTGCTGTTGCTCTGAGGTTGTCATCTAATGTTACACTGTTTGGCCAGTCTGTCAACACTCAAACCAAAGGGATCGCTACAAAAATGCTGCTTTAGCCAAGGCTGAGCTCCCTGGATTAACTATATGCACAGCTACAGGATTTGAATTACAATCTCTGGAAAACTCATCTAAGATAGGATCATAAGAATACCATTGAGATCTGAACAAAAAAAGAGATGCTGATATTCTACTATCATCACTCTGCCTAATGAAAGAGGATGTTCCATTTACAGATGCACTGAGTAGGGAAAGAGGGAACAAACTGTCAGGAAGTCCCTCACTATGTAGGCCAAAGTCTGCTCATGCATGTTACCCTCATGCTGCCAGTGAACATTAGCAGCAAAGAGTAGTGTGTAGGCATAAGTCCACAGCTGGCAGGGGCTGCCAGTTCAGCTGAAGTGCATCTGGGTGCAGATGTTGTCCATTTGTACTGTATTGCTTTCAACTGGATGCACATTTAGAAGCACGTCTGAGTGTGTTCCATTGAAAACAACCACAGTACACTGACATCCCCTACACTGGAATTACACGTGGATCTTACACAGTCCAGGAACATTTTTGATGAACATGTATTGTATCAGCTTCTTATGAATTCAGCTGAGGTACAACAAGTGTAGCTAACTTCTTTCACAATATGGTTATTCTGAACAAAAAATCAGCATAAATATAGCAATAGATGGGAAAATTTTTGTTTTTAACTTGCATGTGTGAGATTTTTTTTAAAGCGTACTTTCAATGTCTGGTTTTTAAAATAATGTTTTGGTTTTTAAAATAATGTTTTGCATATGCCTTCCTGCTTCTGACAGAATCAAATAGCTGCTTTCTGCTGCAGTTGAAGCTTCCACTTTGTCTTCAAGGGCAGCCCCACATAGAGCCTGTTTTGGTGAACAGCGGGGACTCACACTCCCATAAAGCTTGCTTTAATTTATAGTCCAACTGATGCAAGCAACTCACACTATAGAGGTTCTCTTGAAAAGTGCCCGTAGCCAGTTATGTTACTTGGATCACTTAGGGCTTACAAACAGGACTACAGAGCACAGATTCCATAACTACTTTTCTATCAGATACTTTTGAAACACTAAGTGAATGCTGGATAATAAATGTTTCAAGATAAAATATTTCCATGATAATAGTATAAATGTATGAAACTGTCTTAAATTAAATCACACAGTCTGTCTGGCCCAGTGCTGTCTATCCTGATTGGCAGGGGATGGACAATGTCTCTGGTGAAAATCTGTATGCAAAATAAGGGCCCAGCTAACACTAGGCACTTCCATTCATGCAAGGCCAATGCTTTCAAGCAACCAGGCAGGGCCTGGCATGAGAGGAGGTCAGAGGATTGTTCCTCCAATGGGCAAAGAGAAGCGCAAGTGGAAACAAGGTATAATTGGTTAGAGGACATGTTAGATCATGTCATTGAACTCTGTGATGTGATGTGAACTGCCCCCCTTATCCTCTAACCAATTACCGTATTGGTATCTCTCTGCCAAATGGCTAGCAAATTCAAACTGACTCATAATGGTTTGGATCTGAACCATTCCGAAAGCAACAGGATATATCCACAACAGCTGATTCATAACTTTGTTTCTTTAAAAATATGTGGACCACTTTTCTGAAGTTCAAAATGTTTAACAACAATAAAACAATAACAATTAATAATGTGCTTCTGTAATCTTTTATTAAAAAGGAAATAAAACTTACATACAACACATACATTCAAGATGTTACATCGTCCCAAGGAAGCCAATCTTTGAAGCATTTTGTGATCATATAACAATTTGTCATAGAACAACATAATTGCTATCAATATTAAGGGGACACCTATTATATAGCCGTTTTTATTTGATCTATATGCTAATCATTTTTAAGTTATTGACATTATTTTATGAAATTCATTTTTATATCAACCCCACACATTGTTGTTACTAATGTGCTTCTGTGATCTTAACTAGTATATGAGCTCACAGGGAGAGACATAGCCCTTGAGGCATACAGGTCCCAGGCTCTCAAAGGTTAAAACTGACAACTCCAAACAACAAACTGGTAACTAACAAAACTGACCCAGTCCAGGCTAAATATGCATATGCCTTCCTGCTTCTGACAGAATCAAATAGCTGCTTTCTGCTGCAGTTGAAGCTTCCACTTTGTCTTCAAGGGCAGCGCCACATAGAGCACACTGCAGGAGTCAAAATTGGCAGTTACAAGCCTAGTCATAGTCCAGACAAATCATAGTTTATCTTGTCTATATCGGGAATTGTACCAGTATTTGAAATATCACTTATTCATCATGCTATAAGAACCAGACTTAATCACAATGAACGCAGGTTTCAAATTCTAATGGGATTGGGGGTGGGAAATCCCTTGGAGTTAAGTTCATACCCCAGGAAATCTAGCAGCAAATTTACCAGTTACCATGTATCCTTATCATGCAGAAAACATTCAGTGTCATCAACAGCTGTCTTGATCTGTTCAAGGCAGTCTAGTGGAGTTACACATCTTGTAGAATAAAGCATAATCTCATTTCTACTGTTCAGAAAGTGAACTAAAGGTTCTTTTTAAAAAACCTGGCAAACTTGTTCTACTATATTTTCTGTTTGCATGTTGGTTCCTCTATCCTCTATGTTTTCTACATTTTCTTTCATTCTAAACAACTGCATTTGTAAGTGAATTATGCTTATAGTCAGTGCTGCTGTTATTTTAAAGGAATTTCAGGAACTCTACACAGCACTCAAATTACAGGTAATTCATAGGCAGCTGATAAATATCAGCTGAAAGAGTAACATTGACTCCACTGGGTTGTACATAAGCAGTGGACACAAACACATAAATTTTGCAGTCATGATTAATGTTTTTCAGGTGGAAGGAACATGGAAGTCTTACAAACTTTAAAAAAATTAATTAAACAAGTCCAGAGGAGTCTGTACGATGAGCTGTATTTATGCTCCCCTCTCCTTGCTCCGTGGCCTCTTCATTCTTGCAATCATATCCTCAGCCTTTGACTTCTTTGCCTGCCTTATCACACCTGACAAGACTTACAGATTTGGATATTTATGATTTTGGTTATGAGTCTTGGAAAATAATGGGGCTCAGACCCATGTTTGAAGTACCTGCTTTGAGCATCAAGATAGCTTTTAACAGCCATCTAGCCATTTAAGACACTGTCTGATAATCTGGCTAGTTAGAACACTGTTTAATTTTCAACTTCATGTGGTGTATAGGGTCCATGCAATTATTTGCATACAAAATGCTTAACATGTCCTATTATATGGGCACACACACCCCTTTGTTGAGGTTGGGGTAAGACCCAGACTTTGAATCAGATTGGGGGGAAGGAATGAAATGCCAAAGTGTAATTCTAAATCCATGGTTGTTTGAAGGCTGGAGGGGAAGCAGTTTACAAGAGCCAAAGAGTTCAGTCTTGGGCAATGAGCATCCTTTGCTTTGGGCTAGTTAGTTCTGCCTGTCCAAACCCTCAATTGAGTAATAAAAGTACTTTGTGGGCAATGCATGAGGGAACAGGCACCTATGCTTATGCAAACACTGTTCTTCTTGGGATGAAACACATATTGTCTGTCCAGCACATATTGTCTGTCTTCTCAGAAGAAGAGTTGGTTTTTATACGCGGCTTTTCTCTACCAAAATGAGTCTCAAACTGGCTTACAATCACCTCCCCCCCATAACAGGCACCTTGTGAGGTAGGTGAGGCTGGTGAGAGACCTATGACTAGCCCAAGATCACCCAGCAGACTTCATGTGGAGAAGTGGGGAATAAAACCCATTCTCCAGATTAGAGGCTGCCGCTATTACCCACTACACCCCTAGTTTTGTTTTATGACAGGGACATTCCCCACTATAAATACACATGCTCTGTTCAACTCTTTTGTCACTTTCTGCATAAAGGTAAAGGTCCCTTGTCATGGTCCCTTGTCAACGGGTCATGCTTGACCCATAGGGTGATGTCACATCACAACATTTTCTAGGCAGACTTTGTTTACGGGGTGGTTTGCCAGTGCCTCCCCAGTCATCTTCCCTTTACCCCCATCAAGCTGGGTACTCATTTTACCAACCTCGGAAGGATGGAAGGCCACAGAAAGTAAACAGATGCAGCATAGGCAATGCCGCAGTGTTGCACAGGCTTGTTATTCAAACTTGTAAAATAATGAAGTTGCTATTCTGATCAAGACGCTGGCTCTGAAAGCACACCGTTTTAACACCCCCCCCAAAACTGGCATGTTTCTTTTTATTATGCCTCTCCTAAGCCTAGACGTTCAAGTCATTATCTGAGATTTTCTCTGCAGCGGATAAAGCCAACTGCTTTTCAAATGAAAAAGACAAATTGCAGGTCCTGAGAACCGAAATGACAAATGTTTTCTCTGCATGTTTTGCTAGCAAATCCCACATTGATATGCAATGAGTGCAAATACAACTTGTTTGGATGGATGAGAACATTTCATGGGGAAACTCCAAGCCATTACTTTAGAACGAAGAACCTGGACATTTTTCACTTACGTAGGCATTTAATTATGTCAGTTCTGGGTGTACAGGGGGTGGACTGGAAAATAAGGCTAGACTGTAGTTCTATTTAAATTGCATCATGGATATGAGAATGCATTTAATGATATAATTGTTATGAGGGGTTTGTGGGAATAGCACTAAATTTAATTCTCCGTCATCACAATTGTTTTTTTTTGTATTATAAATTCAGCATTGAATGTGTGTTCCAGTGTTCTAAAAGAATGAATAGATTTTGAATGAAGGCATTTTAATTATAAATTATTCAGAAGTATATGGATTTGGAGAAGAAAAGGGAAACTGATCATGTAGGAGTCATAATAGGCAGAATTAAAATATTGATCCAGTCAGTACTCGTGAATGAACAGAAGGCAACTTAAGAAAGAATGAGAAGGCAAGATCCCCTTATCATGTGACTTTCAGCTTTGATTCATTAAGGCAGCTGTGCAGCAAACTCTTGTAATAAAACTATGTAGCCTAACAGTATCTTCCTTGTAGGTGGACTGGGCTCTCTCCAAAATATTCATTTGGAACAATTTTTATTGCATTTTTAATTTTTATTATTTATATGCTACCCCTCAACTGTCATGGTCCTAAGGCAGCAAACAACATCAAAATCTATAAAGGCCAACATAATTTTATAAATTCATGAACAAATGAGTCAGCAGGCATTAAAATCAGGGATATCTTTATTTATAGCCCATGTGACTCACTGAATTAATGTTTAGATATGCTTTATGTATTACTCAAACCAAGATCTGTGTTTTGTATACATCTATATTTATGGATTCCTTTTTTTATTTTACTCTTAAAATATATAATCTCATTAGTTTATTTCACTGCCAAAGCAGTCATATACTTCAGGAATGTATTCTGCTTGATTACATCAATCTCTCATAGTGGAAAGTCATTGTTAGAATCTCAAAATGCAAAAACTATAGTTCACAATCACTACACAGGACCCGTTCAATATTTGTAATGGAAGCACCTTTCAAAAGATAGCAGGTCTAATTGCCCATCCAGAAAACCTTTATGTTGATAACGTAATGAGCAACATGGCCATTGGTTTTACAGGTAAAGACAAGGCTGAAGTCGGTCTCCAGTTCCTAGTTTCAAGCACGTATTTCAGATTAAAATGAAAAGCAACCCTATTATAGCAGCACAGAATCGCAGCCTAAGAATAGACCACTGTGGAACAATGTCTTGCCACAGTCAGAGTGCTGTAGTGGAGACCCAGGTTCGAATTCCCACTCTGCCACGGAAGTTTGCTGGGTGACCTTGAGCCATTCACAAGCCCTTAATCTAATCTACTTCACAGGGTTGTCCTGAGGATAAAATGGAGAAGGGGAGAATGTTGTAAGCCATTTTGGATCCCCACTGGGAAGAAAAGTGGGGTATACATGAAGTAAATAAATAAATCTATTATAATGGAGGCCAGTGCAAATGTTTAGGACCTGAAAGCCAGTTCCATCGAAGTTACTGTAAAACAACCTTGGTTTTAAGGGGTTTGCAACTGTTAACACTCCAATCCTAACCTCACAATGGAACGGTTTCACTGTACTTACCCACTGCGCACAAATTTTTTAAAAATGATTTACACTTCTTATTCATCCTCACCAAAACCTTGAAGGAAGTATATTATATTCCAGCTTAAAGAAGGGAAACTGAGGCCAAACCCAACACCTCAGCTCTGTTGACGTTTAACACTAACACCACGAATTAGAATTTTACCTCCAAGATCTATGCTGAACTACTTGGCCTATCTGCCGACCCAAATATGACCACAGCATCTGCTAACTTCATCAGGGATAGAAAAAGATAATATTTTGGGCAGAAAGATAACATCTGCCGCCCACCTCCTTCAACTGCTGAGGATCCTTGAAGTGAATCTGCTTGTCTACACCTACTGTTGCCTCAAGACACACCTTGTCTTATCTTACTAATTTGCAAGTAGCCCATCAAAATTTGTGCTGGTGCAGTACAGAATGAAAGAAGGGCTCCCCGGCCAGGGGCTTTACAGTCATTACTAGGCAGACAAGACTGGATGGAGAAGTGATATTGATGGGTATCAGGGGCAGTGGAAAGGCCTTTTACGGTGAGGTTGGGGTGCTTGAGAAAGGGACATGTCTTTGAGAGAGAGGATTTGACTAAAAGCTAGGAAAGGGAAAAGAGCTTAAACAATGCAAAAGGGGCAGCTGTTCTAGGGACAGGGTGGCTGAACCCAGGGATTGAGCAGAGCAGAGATCCATCCTTTATGGTGGCCTTCTTGTTGTGTGTCCATCAGACAGAAAGCATTCAGGTTAACATTTAAGGAACATTTGTATGAGACAATTCCAATTCTAGGATATTAGCAGTCAAAAAAGGTAAAAGTAATGATTACTGGGGATTTAGACAACTTTAAGGCTGACAATGAATTAATTAAAATGGTTCTTTTTCTATTCCTTGGCTCCATCATCAACCAAAAGGGAGACTGCAACCAAGAAATCAGAAGGAGATGGGCAGAGCAATCCTCGGGGGGAGGGGAGGTCTTTGGAACCGGAGTGACCCCTGCGCCAGCAT
This sequence comes from Euleptes europaea, assembly GCF_029931775.1. Taxonomy (NCBI): domain Eukaryota; kingdom Metazoa; phylum Chordata; class Lepidosauria; order Squamata; family Sphaerodactylidae; genus Euleptes; species Euleptes europaea. Next base: position 38,289,477 of record NC_079316.1, read on the forward strand.
TAGGGCCACTTGCGCTGGCTAAAGTGGCACTAACACTGGCACTGAGGAGCTATGCAACAGCACCACACATAGGCACCGCCACAGCCACCGCAGCATTGTTACCCCAGCGCAAGGGCTGTCAGATCCATGAGCCTTTTTGTCCCGGGAATGCCCCCTTTTGCCGGTGCAAACTTGCATCACCAAAAGTGGTGGTGCAGCCCCGTGAAACTCAATGGAGGAATTTCAGGGTCTTTATGGGGAAAGTACATTTTTGGCTTGCTGCACTTGGCAGCAGGCCGCTCAGGAAGCAGCATGGCTGTGCCATCCCTGAGCCCGTCACAACTACCCCCCCCCCCTTAGGATTGTACTGTGAGTCTCGGAAGGGCAGCCGTGAAGGCGTTAGAAAAGATCCTTAAGTGTAAGGATGTGTCACTGGTAACCAAGATCGAGATAATCCGTGCTGTAGTATTCCCTATTACTATATACGGGTGTGCATGTTGGACAATGAATAAAGCAGATAGGGAGAAAGTTGATTCCTTTGAATTGTGGTGCTGGAGGAGAGTTTTATCAATACCATGGACCACCAAAAAGACAAATAAATGGGCTCTTGGTCAAATAAATCCTGAACTAAAATGACTAAACTGAGGTTATTGTAGTTAGGTCACATGATGGGAAGGCAAGAGTCACTGGAAAAGTTGAAGGCAGCAGGAAAAGAAGAAGATCCAATATGAGATGGATTGACTCAGTCAAGGAAGCCACAGTCTTCAAGACCTGAGCAAGGATAGGTAATTTTGGAGATCATTAATTCATAAGGTCGCCATAAGTCAGAAGAGACCTGTCAGTGCTAACCCGCGCACACACATACACACACACACACACACACACACACACACACACACACACACACACTAGCAGCCCATAAGGTGAGCTTTCAGGCTCCTTCCAAGCCTTAAAATGTTGAACAGTGTGTGTTATTCCAGAAAGTAAAGACGAATTGCTTTTGTATCATCTACATTAAATGTTGTTTCTTTTTCTGAATGAGAGAATCAAGCCCCTAAATGTCAAACCAACCTACTCACTTAGTTCTCAGCATTCACATTCTGTTCTTTCTTCAAAATAGAGGAGTATGCAAGAGGGGGGTGGGGTTCAAAAGTGGGGTCCTCTTTCAGGGCAGACTCCCAGAACTGCACCCTGGTTCTCCTGCTAATGAAATGGACAGCTTAAAAGCTGGCCTTGCAGAAATCTACTGTTTCCAGCTTTCCTGTCAAACTAACGTGCAGAAATGGGATTGTCATTAAGGCCATTTATGCATGGGAGATTTTGCCTTGGATTTGCTGCTCTCTAGATGCACGTTTTCCCCATCCAAATTCTCAAAACTGAATGGGGGCTTATTGTTGAGTTTTGAGAGTTCAGTTGGGGAAAATGCGCATCCAGAGAGCAACAAATCCAGGACAAAACCTCCCATGCATCAACGGCCAAAGTGTATGAGAGGAAGAGCTGATAGCAGCAATCGAACATTACATCACCGATAGGAAAGAACATCAAAGTGGCCACTCGAGAGAGGTACCGTGGTAGGATCCGAGAGGAGGTGCGAAGACAGAGGAGGTGGCAGGAGAACCAGGCAGGCACCACAGCGGCTAGCTGATCGTGCAAGAGGTGGTGAAAATGCACTAAAGAGGGAGAGGGCAGGGGGAAGGGGATCGGCCACCGCCCTGGCCCCGGATCCGACCTGCCCCCCTCTTCAGCTCCCACCCCGCTCTGCTGATGCAGAGGTTCGTGGAGGAGAAGGAGGTTCGTGGAGGAGAAGGAGGTTCGTGGAGGAGAAGGAGACCCGAGACCGTTGTTTGCAAGAAAACAGTTATTTATTCGGAGCAGCTGCTACCCAGAGCACTCTACTGAGTAAAAATCTCTGCGCCCTGATTGTACTGAGGAAGGGATATTTATCCAAATTCAAGATATGACAACCCATCAACATTCAAGGTAAAGCTGACAGCACTCCAGACATGGAGGCGGCAGTATAGTAACCGTTTCACCCAGTTCTTGTTATGGTTTATTGTAACCCTCCATGACTCTTGCCCCAATTCCTTAGCACACAGACACACAGAGATATCCTACCCAGCAACAAGCTATTCCCTGGTTGTCCTAATACATTTCAATACATTTTACAGAAAGGAAAAGAGATTATTGCAAATTGCTAAATCAGTGGATCTTCCATAGTCAGGGGAAGCCTACCCTGCTGTCTCACCGCCTTGCAACGTTGCGTGGCTTTCACGCACAGGGGGACGGCGGTTGGGAGCCTTGCCCGCAGCCCCTTCAGGGTTATTATGGCCAAGAAAGCAGAGAGGACCGCAAACCACAACCCCAACTGAGCAGCCCGGCCACCGCGAGGACGACCGAGGCCGGAGAGCAGCTGGCCAGGGAGGCCCCATCTGCACCCGCACGCCGTCCCGCGAGGCCAAGAGCGCAGCGCCGCCGCCACGTGGCCGCCGCCCCGCGCCTGCCTCGGGCCCGATCCGCACACGCATCCCGCGACCTCGAAGTCACCTCCCCCCGCAGCTGCCTCTCGAAGCTCGCCAGCGGCCCCTGGCGGTGGGATTCAGCCAGGCGCCGTCACCTGCCCCCGTCAAGGGTCAAGCCAGCCAGCTGCGCTCTCGGTGCTGCTGCACAAATCCCTGCGGGCCACCTTCTGCCGCTTCTTGCTAAGCGTTCTCCTCACGTTCATAGGTCGTGTGTGTGTGTGTGTTAAGTGCCGTCAAGTCGCTTCCGACTCATGGCGACCCTATGAATCAGTGTCCTCCAAAATGTCCTGTCTTGGACAGCCTTGCTCAGATCGTGCAAACTGAGGGCTGTGCTTCCACGCACAGTAGGAGGGCGGTTGCCCTGACCTGGAAGGCCCAGGCTAGCCTGATCTCGTCAGTCAGAAGCTAAGCAGGGTCAGTCCTGGTTAGTATTCGGATGGGAGACCACCAAGGAAGGCCAGGGTTGCTGTGCAGAGGACGGCACTGGCAAACCACCTCTGTTAGTCTCTTGCCATGAAAACCCCAAAAAGGGGTCGCCATGAGTCGGCTGCGACTTGACGGCACTTTACACACACACAGGACGGCGGTTGGGAATCTTGTCCGCCCTCCCTTCAGAGAAGCTGAAGTTATTATGACCACAGGTCATTTATGCAGGGTCAATTTTGATGCTTGCTCAAAGCTCCTTTTTTAAAAGTGACCTTTAAAATGACTATTCACGGTCCTGATGCAAGAGGAGAAATTCAAACAAATTCCACCCCCCTACCACTCGCCTGCTCCTTCGTTCGCAGCGATCTCGTCGTTTGCATACCTAAGCTGTGACTGTGACTATTCACGGTTCATTCAGTGAATGCTTCAATGCGGGTGCAGAGCAAAAACAAAAGGTCGCGTTAAAGGGGCTCTTAAGAAATGTGAGGCAAGTATGCGCCGGCTGCAGTGATGTTTGGAATGATGGTTCAGCGTGAAGAAATAAAAAAAATATGCAGGGCACTTCAGCCTGGAACGCGCTGCTAATTACCAAGCATAAACAGCCATAGCGTTGGCACAAATCTGGGTGGCCTTCTTCGCCTTGCTGGCAGCTCTTATCCTCCTCGCCGGCACTGAGGCCCGATGCAGGACTCAGCAAAGAGCTGGCATCAGGTGCTCTCATTGGGTTGTCAACCTCAAGGTGGTGGCTGGAGACCTTCCGCTATTACAACTGATCTCCAGGTGACAGAGATCAGTTCACCTGGAGAAAAATGGCCACTTTGGCAATTGGACTCTATGGCATTGAAGTCCCTCCCCTCTCCAAACCCCGCCCTCCTCAGGCTCCTACCCACAAATCTCCAGGGATTTCCCAGCCTGGAGCTGGCAACCCTAGGCTCTCAATACAGGCCTTCCCCAGCAGCATCACCACCCCCCATGCCGGGATGCTGCGATTCAGAGGACCCCAATGGAATTGCTGGGATGGTTGTTTCCTTGGCAGGGCTCCTGTGCACAGCGGGCGGTGTAACAAATAGCAGTTCAGTTACTTGAGCCATTCCCCCCCGCCCCCCAGTCAAGAGAGAGCGCCCCTTTCTGGGTCTGAGTTTTCAGACTATTATTTAAAAAGGCAACCAAGCCCTGCCAGAACATTGGTTGCCAACCTTCACTGCTTCCCATTGGGATGAAAGGAAGGGCTTGCCATAACTGTCACCGCTTTTGGGTTGTCTGTCCCCCTCCCCAGCTGGGCTGGCTGTTTTCAGGACGAGCTGGAATGGAACAGACAACACTCTTCTACTTCAAAGGGAAAGATTTTCGGCCTGCGCTGCAGCTGTTGAAAGCATTAGGAGTCCTCAGAGGGCTGCCAAACCAATTTCTAAATAAACATTGGAGACGTTTCTCTGATGGCAAGCAGTTTTGGCTAGAGCTGGGATGTGAACAGCGCTTTACATCATCAGTGTGTACAATTAGAGCTGGATCAAGGCCCTTTACTTCCAGTGATATAAGCAGAATGTTACACCGTTTGCACATATATGATGTGCAATTAGGACGCTTCCTCTTTCATGGTAAAGGTAAAGGTCCCCTGTGCAAGCACCGGGTCATTCCTGACCCATGGGGTGATGTCACATCCCGATGTTTACTAGGCAGACTTTGTTCACGGGGTGGTTTGCCAGTGCCTTCCCCAGTCATCTTCCCTTTACCCCCAGCAAGTTTTTTTTACCATTCATTTTACCAACCTCGGAAGGATGGAAGGCTGAGTCAACCTTGAGCCGGCTACCTGAAACCAACTTCCGTCGGGATCGAACTCAGGTTGTGAGCAGAGCTTTGGACTGCAGTACTGCAGCTTACCACTCTGCGCCACGGGTCTCCTTCCTCCTTCATGACAGATTTCATATTTTGAGTTTATACAGAAGCTATAGAAACCCATATTTGTAATCATTTTTGTATCTTCCCCAACTCTGATTTATAGCGATATAGAGATATCTACCTGTTAATCTATCCGGAATGAAAGTATAAAATGTCAATATATGCACTCTGACTCAATTATGTGTGTGAGTATAGTTCTGAATTTTAAGTGATAGAGATTGGTTTTGTTCCCATCCCTATCCTATTCAGTACGAGGCTGGTGATGGATGAGATCACGTGGAAAAACTGGCTGGATTCAGGTATAACAGCAAATAGTAGATGAGCCTGGCAGATCATGTAGCAAATGTACTCCTTCTGCCCCACCTCTGTCCAGCAATAATTAGAGTTTCACCATTTGTGATGAGCCATCCTTTGCCATTATGCCTGAAATAGCAACCCGTAGTTTGCATTTTCTCTGCAAGCCATGATTCTAACCAGTTGTTTAACCATGGTTTACAATCCCGTTGCACGGAAACTGTAAATTATAGTTTCACAGTTTGTTCAGGCCAACAAACAACTTGCAGTCATTCCAGAATTATCTACTTATCTGGCTGAGCATGATGTGAGAAGGGATCATTCAAGGTTGAGGATCCATCCAATTGTGGTTTTGCCATTAAGTCTGGATTATTAAGCCATTGTGTTTAGCGTCACCATTGCACTCATGAGAGGCAGCTTTGTCTCTCCATTGCATTGGGCACAGGCTTTGCTACTTTAGCAGCTTCTACAGTGGTCAGATTATTTATTTATACATCACCATAAACGTGCAATGTGATTTATAGAGTACAATGAGACCGGTCCTGAAAGAATTTACAGGCTGAAAGAGAGGAGGGTGAGAATAATTGAGATGGAACCCAGACCACAAAAAAGGTTGTGACGATCAACTAATATTAGGACTCCCATAATCGATGAGGTTCAACCTCTTCTGGGCAGTACTGGGGTTTCCCTACTATATCTCTGATCCAGTATATCCAGAAGGCCGTGGGGGTTGCTAAAGGGCCTTTCTACCTCTTGCTACGTTCTACACCTGGGAGGAATCCCCACAGGAATTCCATGGAGCTCACTTGACCCCTAACAGATAAACAATGACAGGCGTTTAGAATATAGCTGTTCCTTCAGAGTGGCTCAGTGGTTCCCAACCTTTTTTTGACCAGGGACCACTAGGACTTTTTTGTTCGGTGCAGGGACCCCAAAGTTCAAAATAAAAATTCTGAGAATTTGAACATAAACTTTAATCTTAACTGTTAGTTAAACATTAAACTTAGAATAATATTTGAATATATACTTTTATAATAGAGAACGTTTAATTGAAAATATTAATTTATTATGGGTTTATAACTTTGTTTCGCGGACCTTAATTTAGTTCTCGCGGACCCCTGGGGGTCCACGGACCCCCGGTTGGGAACCAGTGGGCTAAAGGGATACAAAATAAAAGTCCAGAGGCACCTTAAAGACTAACCACATTTACTTCAATATGAACTTTCATGAGTCACAGGTCACTTCTTCAGATACGTGAAGGGGAAATCGTACTGGGAAATCTTATCAGGAAGGTTGGGGGAGGAGCCACGGCTTGGTAGGATTTATACCATGAGTCTTCCAAGTGTAAATTCTCAATGTAGGGGGAAAGGAGGAATAGATGTAGAAAGGTGAGGGGCGAGTCCTGTTCTAAATCAACAGAACTAGCAGTTACACCTATTGGAAGATGAGGGAGGTCAGATGTTCAAAAAGATCAATATATTAAGTGAAAATTAATTGATGTTGGCACAAAGTTATAGTCTAATAAAGCATGATTAAAAATATTGTGGAAGGCTTTCACGGTCAGAGTTCATTGGTTCTTGTAGGTTATCCGGGCTGTGTGACCATGCTCTTGGTATATGTCAGGAAAGAAAATACCAAGACCATGGTCACACAGATCGGATAACCTACAAGAACTATGATTAAAAAATTTCTAAAAAGTGGATCCTGTAAAGAAATACAGTTCATTCTAAAGCAGTGGTTCCCAACCTTTTTTTGACCAGGGACCACTAGGACTTTTTTATTCGGTGCAGGGACCCCAAGGTTCAAAATAAAAATTCAGAGAATTTGGACATAAACTTTAATCATAACTGTTAGTTAAACATTAAACTTAGAATAATATTTGAATATATACTTTTATAATAGAGAACTTTTAATTGAAAATATTAATTTATTATGGGTTTATAACTTTGTTTCGCGGACCTTAATTTAGTTCTCGCGGACCCCTGGGGGTCCACGGACCCCCGGTTGGGAACCAGTGGGCTAAAGGGATACAAAATAAAAGTCCAGAGGCACCTTAAAGACTAACCACATTTACTTCAATATGAACTTTCATGAGTCACAGGTCACTTCTTCAGATACGTGAAGGGGAAATCGTACTGGGAAATCTTATCAGGAAGGTTGGGGGAGGAGCCACGGCTTGGTAGGATTTATACCATGAGTCTTCCAAGTGTAAATTCTCAATGTAGGGGGAAAGGAGGAATAGATGTAGAAAGGTGAGGGGCGAGTCCTGTTCTAAATCAACAGAACTAGCAGTTACACCTATTGGAAGATGAGGGAGGTCAGATGTTCAAAAAGATCAATATATTAAGTGAAAATTAATTGATGTTGGCACAAAGTTATAGTCTAATAAAGCATGATTAAAAATATTGTGGAAGGCTTTCACGGTCAGAGTTCATTGGTTCTTGTAGGTTATCCGGGCTGTGTGACCATGCTCTTGGTATATGTCAGGAAAGAAAATACCAAGACCATGGTCACACAGATCGGATAACCTACAAGAACTATGATTAAAAAATTTCTAAAAAGTGGATCCTGTAAAGAAATACAGTTCATTCTAAAGCAGTGGTTCCCAACCTTTTTTTGACCAGGGACCACTAGGACTTTTTTATTCGGTGCAGGGACCCCAAGGTTCAAAATAAAAATTCAGAGAATTTGGACATAAACTTTAATCATAACTGTTAGTTAAACATTAAACTTAGAATAATATTTGAATATATACTTTTATAATAGAGAACTTTTAATTGAAAATATTAATTTATTATGGGTTTATAACTTTGTTTCGCGGACCTTAATTTAGTTCTCGCGGACCCCTGGGGGTCCACGGACCCCCGGTTGGGAACCAGTGTTCTAAAGGATCACTAGACTGCATTAAACCAAAGCCGTCTGGCTGCTGAGAGATTGTTTAGTAGAGAAATGTATCTGTTTTGTCATTTGGGACGGCCACGGGGTGTCACAGAAGACCCCAAAACGCACACGAGCCTAGCAAAGCTCTTTTGAGCGAGAACCCCCACTCCGCCGACCAGAAATTCAAAAAATCAGGCCTCGGGATGCGGAGCTTCCCGCTTCCCTCTCGAGCCCCAGCGAGATCACGGGGCGATCGCCGTCGGGAAGTGATCCGGGAGCCGGCGCCGGTTTGCCCGATCAGAGGAGGAACCCCGCGTGACATCACCAGCCAGCGGAGAGGAAAAAAGGACAAAAGAGCCTCCCGGTGATGCAGCCGCGGTGAGGAGAGGAGAGGAGCCGAGCCGGGCCGGGCGGGGGGGGGACCCGGAGGGGCGCGGGGCCAGCCGAAGAGCGAGCCAAGCACGCCCCGCTGCGGCCGGCAGGGCCCGCCAGGCCGCGCCAGAAAGGAAGCGAGGGCGGCAAAGACAGCCAGCCAGCCAGCCAGCCGCCCGGGGGTGGCGGGGCTCCCATTGCCCGCCTATACAGCGGAGGCGACCCTACCCCCTGCAGAGCGAGCCCCCAGAGGGAAGGGGTCCTCCCGGGCAGGGGTGATGGTGCCATGGCCGAGCAGGCCAGCGACAGCAGCAGCCTAGAGAAGGGGGCGCGGCCGGGCGAGAAGATGGCCGAGGGCGAAGAGGCGGCCGCGACGCTGGTGGTGGTGGAGGAGGAGGAGGAGGAGGGGGGGGAAGCGGCGGCGGCGGCGGCGGCGGCCTCGGCGTCCCCCCCCCCGGGCCGGGCCAGCGGCTGGGAGGAGCGCGAGTGCCGCATCTGCTACAACCGCTTCGACCTGGGGCGGCGCGCGCCCACGCTGCTGGCCTGCCTGCACACCTTCTGCCAGGAGTGCCTCGCCCAGCTGCACCTGCGCGCCGCGCACAGCCCGCGCCGGGAGGGCGGCGCCGCCATCGCCTGCCCGCTCTGCCGCCACCGCACCGCCCTGCCGGACTGCAGCGTGCGCCGCCTGCCCCTCAACACCAAGCTGCTGGAGCACGCCGCCCTGCGCGCCGCCTGGGGCGCCCGCCGCCAGCCCCTCCCGCCCCTCCCGCCCCTGCCCCCGCCGCCCCCCAACCCGCCCGGCCGCGGCGGGGCCCCCTCGCCCGCCGAGGAGGGCCCGGGCCCGCGGTGCGGCGGGGGCCTGGGCGGCGGCTGCAGCTGCTCGTCCCGCGAGCCCGGCTGGCGGCGCAAGGCGGCGAACCTGGGCTGCCTGGGCGCGGTCTTCTGCGTCCTCTCCATGCTGCTGCTCTTCTTCGCCTGGATGAACTGGCTGACGGGCTCCATCTTCATCGGCGTCGCCGTCCTCCTCCTCTTCGTCTCCACCGTGCCCTTCGCCCGCCACGGCTTCCGAGGGCGGCGCGGGGCGGCGGCGCTGCTGGAGCCGGGGGGCACCCAGGGCCCGGGAGGAGGGGCGGCGGCGGCGGCCTCGAGCGTCTCCCCCCGCAGCAGGCCGGCGGCGGACAGGAGAGGCCGCTGCTAGAGGGGCGCGGGCTGGGGCCGGCCCGTCCCCTCGCCTTTGCCTGCCCGCGCCTCCTGGGCACCGAGGGCCGTCCGCCGGCTGCGCCTCCTGGGCTCTTGGGGTCGCTCGCCAGCCGGGCAACCAGCTGGGGCGACTGTTCGAGCGCACAGCCAGTGTATATAGAGAAGGCCGGTGGGCTTTTCCCTGGGCGGGGGGGGCCCTGTGTCTTGAACGTGTGCATGAGGGTGCGCGTGTCTGGAGGGGTGTTGCTCAGCGGTAGGACATCCGCCTTGCATGCAGGCCGTAGGTTCAACCCCCATCATTTTCAGTTACAGGAAAACTGTGGGAGCGCTGTAGCCAGGACTGGCCTAGTTGGGGCAAGGCTCCGAATGGGCGTAGGGTAGGTTCATAATACGACAGTAAAAGCCTTACAGCGTGCGGAGGCTGTGGCGGAGTCGGCTCAGATGGAAAAGGCCCTTAGATGGCCGGTATGGGGATGCAGCCCACCCCCATAGCCTTGCTGGAGAAAAGCTAGGTTGGAAGGACAGGTGCTAGGCTGGTGACCATACTTTCAGGGTTGGTGTTAAGTCAGCTCTGACGCCATTTCACAGTGCCAAGATTCAGCCCAAGAATGTGTGAATGTGCTCTGAGCATGTGTAGAGTGCCTTTTCTCAGCACTTCATTGGGACAAGTTCTCTAGTTGGCCGCGGCTATTTAGTAGAAAGGGTGCAAGCTCCGTGCAGAGAAGCCCTCACTTTCCTAGCCCATGCAGGGTTATAAAAAGGTAAAGGTCCCCTGTGCAAGCACCAGGTCATTCTTGACCCATGGGGTGATGTCACATCCCAACATTTTCTAGGCAGACTTTGTTTACGGGGTGTTTTGCCAGTGCCTTCCCCAGTCGTCTTCCCTTTACCCCCAGTAAGCTGGGTACTCATTTTACCGACCTCAGAAGGATGGAAGGCTGAGTCAACCTTGAGCCCGCTACCTGAAACATCGAACTCAGGTTGTGAGCAGAGCTTTGGACTGCAATACTGCAGTTTACCACTCTGCGCCACGGGGCTCCTAATGCAGGGTTATGCACTCAGTTAAAGAGCATGTAGAATACACCACACTTCTCCAGGTATTTTGTATAGTTTACAGGGATACAGAATAAACCACATTGTTAGGGATTTTGTTGTTGTTTATTTTTTCCATGAGAAGATTGGAGGGTTGTTATGAGGATAAAATGGAGAGAACGCTGTAAGCTTCTTTGGGTCCTTATTGGGGAGAAAGGCAGGGTACTAATGAATTAAATAAACAAATTAAATACACATGGGATATACCATTTAAAGTAGGCCTGCCTGCAGAATCCCATCTGATATTACATTCCCATATTCATGTATTTTGACAATGAGAAAAGTGGGTTAGGCTGTGGTTGAAGCTGCATGCATTTGTAATGTGCAAGAGGCTGGAAGTGAGCAACAGATTTTGCTATTTCAAAGGGTCCCGTTTTCAGTTTATAGTCAAGGTAGATTGGTCTCGAGGCCTTACAAAGAGGCACCTCGGTGGCTGTGAGCTTCCACTACAGCATCAAAAATGGCCGTTTTACACATCTGATGACTGACTTTTTAAACCATCCATGCTTGAACCTGTTACTCTTACAGATTGTAAGTGACAGTGATTAACAAAAATGAAGAAAGTGGTTTGGTGTCAGGACACATACCTTGTGTTAGGAGGGTAGGACCATTTTCTCTGATAGTGGGTCCAGAATTTTCGATCCTTTGCTGCTACGTTATTTTGGTATTTGGGCAAGTTATTTAAACATTTTGTCTTATTTTTTCATGTTTTTAAGAAAGAGTGAAAGTTGTAGTAGTTCTGTTATTATTGCTTGTGAGTATGAGGTTTTTGTTACAGTTTGCCTGCAAAAGCTGTGATTTAAAGGGGCCCTGCTGGAGAGGGGCTAGTTGTCGTTCCCCTCCAGCATGGTGGTTAAGAGGGGTGGACTCTAATCTGGAGAACCAGGTTTGATTCCCCACTCCTCCACATGAGCGGCAGACTCTAACCTGGTGAACTGGGTTGGCTTCCCCACTTCTACACATGAAGCCAACTGGGTGACCTTGAACTAGTCATAGTTATCTCTGGACTCTCTTAGCCCCACCTACCTTACAAGATGTCTGTTGTGTGGAGAGGATGGGAAGGAGATTGTAAACCGGTTTAATTATCCTTAAAAGGTAGAGAAAGTCGGCATATAAAAAACCAACTCTTCTTCTTCCATGTTACTAATATCCCCGTTGCAGAAAACTTAATAAATTAGCCTCTGAGGCAAAGGCATCAGGGAAATCATTGAATGTCCTCTGCCCTCCTTTGCCCCTTTAAACTGCCGCCTCTGTGACTTTAAGTTCTGTGTATGTGTGTGGTGAGGGGAGAGAATATTTGGGAAACAACTCAGGAAACCGTGTGTAGTTCTACCCCAAGGCCAAATTATCACAGGAGGAGGGCAACTTGATTCTGGGCTATACCACTACTCCAGCTGGGTTCTCATAAGACTGAATGCTCTTCTGCACATACAGATAGATCTCTGGATGTGGTATGGAAAGCTAGCTGCTCAAGGAAAGGCTTCCCCCATTCTCTCTTGTATCTAGAAGGAACTCAAGTCCAGTAGCACCTTAAAGACTAACAACATTTTTCAGGGTATAAGGTTTCACAAGCAAAAGATCACTTCAGATACAAATGAAAATGAAGATCCATCAGCCCTTATATCCAAGTCAGAAGATGGGGAGGGGGGTGTTACAAAGAAAGTCCTATTGGAGTTAGGATGCAGAGGCACATTGCAAACTACAGATTTCGTCACAGATGCTAATTTGCTGCGCCCTACTTCTTTGCCTGCCTGCTAGCTCTAATAAAGCTGATTACATTTTGCCTCATGCCCTTGCATCTTCATTCCAAGTGGCACTTCTTTGCAACACCCTTCCCACCCGCTGACCTGGATACAAGGGCTGATGAAGCTTCATTCTCATTCATATCTGATCAAGTGAGCTTTGGCTCGTGAAACTCTGGAAAACTTGGTTGGTCTTTAAGGTGCTACTGGACTCCAGTTTTGTTTCACTACTACAGACTAACATGGTTACCCACTCAAAATTACATCAGACCTAGTTTTCCATGTGCAGGATACTTTTCTCTAATGAAGGAACATTCCATCATGGGAGTCTTCCCCTGCAGTCTGAAATGTTACTGCCCAGGCACATATTGACTTTCTCATCTGCTGTTTGTGAGCATAGGTCGAAGATCACTGCAGTTTAGGGCGCTACTGAGTTCCATTGGAATCAATGAGATTTCTGTTAATTCTGTTGGATTGCACCTGTTACATAGAAGAAGCACCTGAGATAAGACAATTGGTGGAGAAAAATGCAAAGCAGTATTAAAAGTAGCTAAACTACATGTAGAGCAGATCAGGGGTTAAAACTGATTGTTTCTAGAATTATTCCCCTTCGTATTAAAGATGGGATGCTGGAGTATTCTCTTATATTAAAAAGAAGCCATCCCTTCACGTTTAAGTGTTAGGGAACAGGTTATATACAATCTCTGTACTTTTGTAACATACTTGATGTTCTCTGCAGGAGTCAAGGTTAAATGTGGCCTTTGATCCTATTTGGAACATAATTAGTTGGTTGTTTTAATTTCATGCAGAGTGAAATCACAATATTAACGGAATTTTGTACTGTGTGTCCAAAAGCATGACTAAGTAAACCCCTTTCTTGAGAAACTGCACTGATTTCCCCCTCCCCCAATGCACTAGAGGTACAGCCATTCCATCTTTATTCTTGCTTAAAAAGCAAGTTTTTAAAATTCCCAGTCCTGTGATGGCAAATGGCTGGTTAATCATATATAAGCAATTTATAGTGCAATCCTAAGGGGGTTAAGGAGCGTCTAGGGATGGCGCAGCCACTCCACCTCCTGTGTGGCTTGCTGCCAGGTGCAGCAAGCTGAAAATGCTATTTTAAAGAAAACCCAGTTAAACCGCTCCATAGGGTTTCACAGGGCTGCACCATGATTTTAGCAGGCACAAGTTTGCATCTGCAAAAGGTGGTGTTCCTGGGGCGAAAGGGATTTGGGAGCTGACTACAGTTGGCCCCGCCCGCAGGAACGCCCCCTTTGGCACCGGCAGGAAGCCTGGCGCCGGAGATACGCTGCTGGCGAGGCTCCGCTGGTGCCCCTGCCTCACACTGCCCCACCGCTCCCTGCTGCTGGTGTAACTGGCCCTGCGCTGGCGTTAGTGCCAGTTTAGCCAGCACAAGTGGCAGTAACACCGGTGCAGGGGTCACGCCGGCTCCTCAGGGCATCCCCCCCCCCCCCGAGGATTGCTCTGCCCAAGTGGTAAGACTTTTTTCTGGATTGAGATGCTATTGGTATCAATTAAAATCCTAGCCAAAAAGCGCTGTGGCAAAGTTTACTAGCTTGTTGCCTGTTTGTTAAATGTTTGTTACAGTGTGAAAGGAATTGTGTTAACATCTCTGCTTCAAGGAGATCCACGGGCTAATTTATGCAAGGATATCTTCTATTGGACTTGGGATTCCAGGGAAAGTCCAATTTGCCTCTGAACAAATATTTGAGTTGGGATGCAGTTTCCTTGCACTGTGTTGCTTTGAATGGATTCATGTTCTAATGTGTGTCCCCATCCCCTCATGCTCTTGCAACTAATTGTGTGTTCATCTCCTGTTTGCATGGGACAAGAGCTGGAGCAGAGCCCTTGGCTTTAAGTGGTATAGTAACAGTGAAACGCAACAGCATTACTTGGACATTTATAGTTGCTTAGCATTGAAATATGTCAAGAAATCATTTGATGTTTTTCGTTTATATGCAAGCTGGTGAAACCCTTTTTGTATTTTTCACCTTCGGATTTTAAATTTAAGTTCCCTGTTTCATATGCAATGAGTGTAATTTTTTTAATGTCAACATTGTTTTTTAATGTCAACATTTTAATTGTTCAACATGCTAAATAACACTTAATAGGAAAGTACTGTTTATGTTGCAAGATATTTCAATATGGTACCTTGAAAACTTTTAAAATAATTATTATTAGGAATGACTGACAAGAATATATGAGCTTTGAGTCAGTTATGCATATGTGTCTATGGGTATATTTCTGAGTAAGTGATCTGAAAAGATTACTTGATTCTTCTCTGTCCTGTTGAACACGAGTCTATGAGGCTGCTAGATGAGATTGTAAAGCCCACATTTACCTGGTGCCATCATTATTCTCAACCACCCAGCAATACCTTTACACTTGGATCTAGTGTTGGAACTTTCTCAATATCTAGCCACGGTGTGGGGACAGATGTGGGTGAACTAACTAGAATTTTAAAAACAGTTGCAGTGGAGTAATGATTATCCAAAGCTTTGCAACTCAATGCATTCATTATATGGGGTTTAATGATTAATGAGGTTCTATAAAGCCATGATGTCTCCTGTATGCTCCGATTGGGGAAGTAGACAGGGTATTTTGTACCCATGCTCAGGTTTCTGGACAGATAAACACTGATCCCTAAAGGCAGTAATACAGTTCCATTCTTCTTCTCTTCATCCTTTAGCCAATCAGCCCAAAATGCACCCCTTGTCTTTGTAGATAGTTTATAAGGACCCAGGAGCTGAAGAGATAGCTCCATGGAATCACACAAAAAGAGATGGATAGTGTGCATATCATGACAGGGATAGTTGGTGATAACTACAAAACCTTATACACAAGATCTGGCCACATGCTCATTCACGTCTTTGTCGACTGGTTTCCATAAAGACGAAAACATGGAAAATAGGTAACACTGTCAAGTCTAATTTTATTTGTTTATAGTTTTGTTAAGGAGATAAAGTATTCAAGGAACAATGCAAAACTGCTGTAGAAATGTTACCCAAAAACATAAGAAATAGGACAGTTATACCAAATAAGAGATTGTAATCAAAGCTGAGACAGAAATCTCTTAACCCTTCTTTGTCTTGTTAAAGTCTGTATTTTGTTTGGGGTTGCTGCAATTTTTAAAATCAGTACTCCTGGATAACATTAAAAAGTTTGGGCAATCCAAGTAGTGCACAAACCAGCATTTTTCCTCAGAAACACCAGATCGCATGGCACTTATGCAGAAAGAGGCAGACCTTCACATGAAAACAACACAAGAAAGGTAGAGGGGAATACTTGTGTCATTGGAAACATTAACAGTACTATCTTAAGAACACTTTCCTGGGAGTAAGCCAAAATGAATAGATGTGAGTAGGATTCTGAGATGACTTGTTTAGGGTGGCACTGTACATCTCTGTCAATAAAGGGGAAGCACTGGTACAAAGACAGTGTGGTTCTGAGAAAGGAATGAGCCTGAACGTAGGAGTGTTGTGTATACAGAGGAGACAGGGTAGAACCAAGAAGTGGAAAGAGGCAGCACGCTCTACCAAGGGTTGCTAGGTATCCCGTTTTGAACCAGATGGTCCAGTACTTTTTAAAAAATATATAAATGCCTGGTATTTTCTATTAAAGTACCAAACAGTCCTTGGAAAACGGAGGCTGTGTTTGCCCTATGCAGAGGATCCAGCTGGGAGAGCCCCACCATGGGTCCCTGTGACCAGAACAGCCTCCTTGGGCAGTCCTTCCTCTGCAGCTGCCCAAGGAGCTAGGCCGGCACAAATGGGCTGAGAGGCGCTCACAGCCAGATGCTAGGCAGGGTCCCCTTCTCCCCAGCCCTTCCCCACTCCACCCTCCTTCAAGCTGCAGACAGATGACACTGGAAGAAAGATGAGCTTTTGGGAAGAAAAAAAAAGATAAAAAGTTGAACAATCTAATGTGAACTATAAGGTGTAATAGATTGTCAATCAACTTGAGAAATCAATTCCATCGCAGCCCTACGTTTTAACAATACTAGATTAAAATAGTGACAACAATCTAGGGTTGCCAACCTCCAGGTACTAACTGGAGAGCTCTTGCTATTGCAACTAATGTCCAGCCGATAGAGATCAGTTCACCTGGAGAACATGGCTGCTTTGACAATTGGACTTTATGACACTGAAGTCCTCCTCCTTCCCAAACCTTGCCCTCCTCCGGCTCCGGCCAAAAAAACTCCCACTGGTGGCAAAGAGGGACCTGGCAACCCTAGGCCGACTGGGTCTCCCTTTTTTGAAATCTAACCGTCAATAAAAACAGGCCCCGCCCTAGCTCAGCTTTTAGCTTTCTTCTCCGACTCGATTGGCTGGCAGGGCCTGTGGTTGATGGGCAGGGGTCCACGAAGTCGACGCTCGTGTGCGTTTTTGATGGGAATTGATACCCTTGTCAGAGGAAATGGATCATTGAATATTAATGGTATGAGCGGTAGAAGCTAATTAAGGCTGCACACACACAATAAAGACTCGCAGTCTGTTTTCTTAGCAAAAATCAACTTTACTTACTAACATCAGGGAAGGGTAACTTGAGTTTAAAATAACAAATTCCTTACTACATTCTAAGTTTCCTATCACTTCCCAGATTCATAGCTGGGAGTTTCTACAGCTTCACATCTTCACATAGTAAGATCTAAAATACAATGGTGGTGACTTCGTCTTGCTAAACAAAGAAGAAGCTCCTAATATGCAAATACTTTTACAACTGTCCTGTTTAACCAATAGCTAGTTGACACATACTGTAGGTCACATCACCTTTTGATCTGGTCAGCTTGGTTGCAAACCATTTAACCCTTGACTGCCTGAAATACAATGAAACTCGCTACCGAAGACCCAACAGTTTTGACGCTCCTGCCTGCTCGGCAACTCCTCGGGCGGGAAGTGGCACCAACGTCACGCGGAGAGGCGCGGGGGTGCGACGCGGCAGCAAGCGAACCAATCAACGCCGCCGCAAGCAGCGCCGGACACGCCCCGAGGCAGAGGCCGCGGGAAAGCCCCGCCCCCGCCCCCGGGAACTCCCCACACCCCTCCCAGCCACGTCACGCAGCGCCGGCCCTTCCCTGGCAGCAAGGCCAGGCGCGCGGAGGGAGGGAGGCTTCTGCGCGAGAGACGCCACTACGGCTGGCCTGGCAATGACGTCAGCCGCAGCCGCCTTCCAGGAATGACGTCAGCCGACGTCGAAGAGGAGCCTGCCAGGGCGGAGCGCCGCGTCTGCAGCGACCGCTTGGGCCGCGCCGCCAGCCCCAGCAGCGCCTCGCCCGGCGGCCACCGCGCGCCGCCCCGCCACGCCCAGAGCACGACGTCGCCGTCACGTGCCCCCTGCGCAGGCGTAGTACCGCCCCGCGGAGCAGCGGCGCGCGCGTCCTGCCCCTCCACCCCCGGCTGCTGGAGGTCGTCGTGGAGCGCGCCTTTTGGAGGCCGGAACCGGACGCTTCGCCTCCGGTGCTTCAAGATAGCGCTGGCAGGCGGCTGATCCTCTATCCTCCTCATCCTCACCCCTTTTTTGGCTCTTTTATAACATTTTTTTTAATTTTTTTTATATTACAGTAGTTTCCAACATTCATTCAGATGATTACATGATATAAACAGTATTTCTCTATTGTATATAACTAATGAATTCATCTATTTACATTGACCTCCCCTCTCCTCTATCTTTTTGATAAGTTTATTGTCGCCTTTGCATTTAATTTCTAATTCAATACAATACTTCATATATAAATTGGATTACAATTCTTATAATCTAAATCATTAATCTGAATAACATTTCTACCTTAATCAATTGATTTAGAACACCCCTTTTTGGCTCTTTGCGGGTTATAGGTGGTGGTGGCTAGTTGGGGTCGCTGTCCTCCCTGTTTGGCTATGTTTGCTTACACGTTTTCGGCAAATAACAGGAGCATTCAGTTTTTTATGGTTTTTTTGGGGGGAGGGAGGGGCTGTGGCTCAGTGGTAGAGCATCTGCTTGGCATGCAGAAGGTCCCAGTGAAAGGGACCAGGCAAGTAGGTGATGTGAAAGACCTCAGCCTGAGACCCTGGAGAGCCGCTGCCGCAGTTGAAGTTTGTTTAAGCTATGGATTTAGCTTAGTTTTAAACTATACTCAGTTGCTTGATACAATAGATTCCCTGTGCATTTCAATAATAAGGGAAACAATAAATTTAGTTATATGCTTTTTATAATCATAAATGTTATGGGACCATCCAACGCTGATCTAACACTAATCAAAATACAAGCTCATGGCTTATGGCTCATGGCTTATAGCATGAGTGAGCAAATGAGTAGGACTGGCCCAAAATGTTGTTTGTGTTTTGTTGTTTGTTTGTCTATACATGGTTTTTTGTGTGTGTTGTAAGCCACTTGAAGTCCCTTTTTGGTAGAAAAATGGGGAATGAATGAATAAAAAAAATCCATGATCATGTGCATAAATATAAAGCCATAACTGAATTCTCAAGCGCAAAAATGTCCAAGTTCTAATAAAGGAGCAGACAAGCTGCTCTCAGTGTTGGATTATATGTATTTTAAGAATCTGTAAATCTGAACCAACAATGATAACGTGGGCACAAACTTTGGGTCATGATATACATATGCATAAGTGGGAAAGACTTTGGTTAAAGGATATGAAATATATATATTCACAATCTATGAGAGAGAACATTTATAAAATGATGTATATGTGGTATTTAACACCAAAGAAATTAGCCAAAATGTATGGTAATATGTCACCGAACTGTTGGAAATGTCAAAAAGAAGTGGGTTCTTTTCATCATGTTTGGTGGCTATGTGAGAAGGCTAAGAATTACTGGGACATGATTTATAATGAATTAAGGTTGATATTACAACAAAATATCCCTAAAACAACAGAAATGATGCTATTGAGTATAATACCTGATACTATAGTGAACCAGAGACCTTTTTTGATGTATGCTACTATTGCCGCCAGAATGGTATATGCTAGGAGATGGAAAATGACAGATATACCAAACAAATCGGAGTGGATTGAAAAAATGATGGAATTAGTAGAAATGGCAAAACTTACGGCGTCGGTAAATCAAAAGGATGATAATGAATTTGCAAAAGATTGGGAGGCATGGATTAATTATTGTAGAGATGAACTTAAATGTGATATTAACAAATGTATTTTGATCTAATTCAGAAAGGATGTATTGGGCATGGATGGCTGTGTTATAATTGAATTAGAAAAACAATACAAAGAGGAAAAAATGTTAACTAAAAGATCAGAGGAGGGGGGAGGGGAAGTCAAAGAATTATACTTTTTAAAATGCGCAATGGAATGTATAATGATTATTTGGAAAAATAAAATAAAAATTTCATTAAAAAAAAAGAATCTGTAAATCTGTATCAAATCTGTATGAAAGTAAATCTGTATCAAATATATACACGTCATTACAAAATATTAAGTTACACTTGACAAACCACTTTAAAATTTATCAGGACAGGCATCATACTTACCTGTTCTTGTTATCTCTTAAATCAGTACGAATTGTCGTGCTCAAGTCTTTGCCTTGCATATAAAGTCTTTGTACACTAACCCAAAGTAGAAATTCACTTATTCATGAGAACACAAGACCAGAGGCAACAACAAGTTGTAAGGACACCAAAACAGCATACCAGTCTATTAACAAAGTAACACACACAATTTTATTATTATTGCTAGCTAAATGTTTTATTTATTTATTGGTTTGCTTGTTCATCCATCCATTCATTCAGTGCATTTCTATGCCCCCCTCCAGGGCCATCTACGGTACTCTCTTTGATGAGTGTTATTTTTGTATTTTTAAAAGTTCTTCAGTATTTTTTCTTCTTATAGCCTCTGGCAGGGGCCTTTTATTACACAGATATATGTATAGCTTGATGGAAACTACACTCTTAATTCACTACAGGGTTCACAAAAAAGGTTTCATTTTGCACATGAGTCTACAGTGAGTATGCTTTCCACATGTTCCTGGCAAAACTTGCAGACTTTTACCATGTCTCATGGGATCAGTGTACCAGCCAGTCTTTTAGATTTGTATTTCTCTGCCTTAAGTGCAGTCATAAGTTAGTATCAATCATAAGTATATTGTTCAATAAATGTCAGTATATATTCATCCTTAAATCAACATTAAGACGGTCATAAGTCTGGCTGCAAGCAATCTTTTTGGTCTTAACTCTGCCTTTACTTCTGAGTCAGCTGCTTTAGTAAAGCAACTTTTCCTATACATTCCAATTTGACAATATATTCTGAACAGGTCATTTTCTGTCTGCTTCCACTATCTGAAGTAAGGTGGGTGGCAGCAAGAGAGATTAATGTTTCTGTGATGGCACCCTGTTTGTTGAATTCTCATCAGACCCTTCAGCTATGGGGGGTATATGAGGCAACCCCCCCCCAGAAATACATTGTGCCCACACCTCAATTACATTTTTAAAGAAAAACATGTAAGTTGTTCATTGTTGAGATATAAGGGAGACAGTGCAGGCAGTTATTGTTGGAATTGCCTGGGAAGGAAGGAGGGGAAGGGAACCTCTAAGCTACCGCAGCTGGGCAAAAAATGAGAGTAACATTTATTTTGGGGGTTCCTTCTCTGTTTGCAAAAGGAAATTTGCCTCAGGAGCAGGCAAGGACCACAGGTAGAGTTGCCAACTGCCTGATTGGCGGGGGCGGGGGGGATGCCCTGTCCACTTAACAGAGGCTTAATGTGGGGAAATGAGCAGCTGAAACTTTCATGGCATGGAGGTAAATACATTACCTGGCATCCCATGAAGTCTCTGTTATAGGACCGGGTGCCTTTTCCCCAGGCAGTTGCCAACTCTAGGCACAGGAGGGGGCCAGTAGCAGAAAAATTAATGCCCAGTTTCATTCAGCCTGCTGTCTGTAATCATTCATTGCAAACCACCTTTCTGTAACTTGCCTGCATAAAGGGAACACATGCCTCTGGGCATGTTTAGAACACCTGTAACTCATCAGTGAATAACTACTGTCAAGCCCCTGTCTTCTTTACCTCCTACAAGATCCAGGATTAGGGCTAAAGGGCAAAAGAGACTTAATGCTCAGGCAGATTTAAACTCCAGAACCTTCCTCAACAGAAAATGAAGGACTGTTCATTACTGCAGAAGGCCAAACGGTGGCACCTGACCAAGGTCCACTCAGAATTGTTCTCAGGTCTATTCAATGGGACTTATTCACAGAAAAGTGTTTTTAGGATTGCACTGTGAGGGGCTTATTATCCCGGTAGTACATAAGAACAGAAAAAGAGCCCAGCAGGATCAGATCACTCAAACTCTTCATCTCTCTCTACTGAAAAGTCAGGCCTTTGAGAGGATCTAACTGCAACTTTTTGAGGCTGCGGGCATCTTTGGAATTCTGATGCTGCATGGTGTGTGCAACCACATAATGGCTGTCACAAGAGGCCGATCTAACCACAAAATGTCTGGGAGTGAGGTTATGCATAACTCTAGTAATGACTCTTCAACATTTCAGGCAGATGCTCCAAAAGGATACTTTTAAAACTGAACATATTGTTTAAAAATATGTTATTGCATACACACAATTACCTTCAGACCTTGTGGTGGCAGTTGCTACCAAAGAAACTTAAAAAAACAGACCTGTACAGCCAACAGCCAATCAGAAGCCTTGCTGGGCCAAAGCCACATCTGGCCCCATCTACTTGAGAGCCATCTGGCCCCACCCAAGATGAGAACCAGTGTGGTGTGGTTAAGAGTGATGGACTCTAAACTGGAGAACAGGGTTTGATTCCCCACTCCTCCACATGAGCGGCAGATGCTAATCTGGTGAACCAGATTGGTTTTCCCACTCCTACTCATGAAGCCAGCTGGGTGACCTTGGGCTAGTCACAGTTCTCTCTGGACTCTCTTAGCCCCACCTACCTCACAAGGTGTCTGTTGTGGGGAGAGGAAGGGAAGGAGATTGTTAAGCTCGTTTGACTCTCCTTAAAAGGTACAGAAAATCAGCATATAAAACCCAACTCTTCTTCTTACTTCCCTTTCTATAAACCTTGCCTGCTGTTCTACTATCTCTCATGCCCTGACCTGGATAGCCCCAGGCTAAGCTGATCTCATCAGATCTCAAACTCATCCTCATCTGTGGCTCCATGAATACAAGTCAATATCATACTGCTCTTATCTGTCTTGAACATGTTATTTCTGCTGTTGACCAAATAGTTCTGTCATGGGGTGAATTCAAAATACTTTAGGCCTTAGATTACCCAATAGAGTGCCTCAGATCCTTGGAAGCCTAATTAATTAGGCAGGAAATCCATCTGTTGACTTGCTATGATGATGGTTGTCATCATAGATGGCCTGTATCAATCACATTTGTTACACCCATGTTCAGTGAATGAATACTGTTTACCAGCACTCTGCAGGCTGCATTGTATATAACACCGAGCATGACAGTTGTCATGCAAACAAACCAATATTGTTTCTATTTAGTTTAAAAGGTTTGAAAAATATCATGTTAATCTATCTGATGCTGAAGAGGTATTAGAAAACTGGGAACAGAATTTTCACATGCCAAGTACTTGCTTTTACCTGGAAATAGACTCCCAAGTTTAGGACTCCTTTTTTTTCTTCAGTAAACTGAGAGGCAATTGTCTTCTACTGGGATTTAAAAATCACAAAGAGGGGCCAGGTTGATGGAATCAACTCAAGAAGCAGAAAGTCCAGCAGCCGTGTAGATTACACAGTTAATCCTTTTAAAATATGCCCTGTCCTTAAAAGACAGAAGGGACAGAGGGTGGGTGAAATTGTGACCCCACCAGAGGTCAAAGGGAATTTTGCAATTGACTTGGATAGAGTCGAGATTTCACGGTCTCTCAATACCAGAAAAAAAAATCATATTTTTATTTACGACTAAGACTATCCCTAATTTAATGACTAAAATTCCTAGTAGTAAGCAAACTATGACTTCTTTTCTCATTATAAGGCCACACTTACTTCTTAAAGTTTTAAATACACTTACTTTTAACAACAAAATTCATTTCCTATAGTGTCTGGACAATGTGAGTTTTGATTTACAAAAGTTTATGCCTGGAAAAATTTAGCTGGTCCTTCAAGTGCTTCTGGGCTCAAAGTTTGTTCTACTACTATAGACTAACATGACTACCAATTTGAAATTTACTTCTAAGAAGGCTCCACGGAAATCTGTGGGACTTCCTTCTATGAAAGTACCGTGAGTGCCATGCAGTTAACTTCCATTTGATAGACAATCCTACAGCAACCATTTGCACTCTCATGTGCACAGTATACAGATGTTACTTACTGGTGGACCTGCAGTTCTAATTAAACAGCTAAATAGTCCATGGAGAATTATTACATTTATTACATTTATTATCCCATCTTCCCACCAAGGGATTCCGGGCAGTATATATATCCTCTCCCCTGCACTGTATTCTCACACCAACTCTGTGAGGTAATTTAGGTTCACAGATGATTGTCGGCCATCAGTTCCCAAGTAGCCTTCATGGCAGGTTGGAAGATTTGAGCCCAGAGTGCCTCAGAAGTAGTCCAGCTGCTTAACCACTACACCACAATGGCCCTTCAAAAGAATGGAATGCATGCAATACCTTTTGTTGGTAACAAAATAATTGACCCAAAAACATTTTGCAACCTTTTCAGTTCACCAAAGCACTTCATCAGACAGGATGTTACAAACTTTTAAAAGATAGAAGAGTGGGAAAGTAGATTTTTCAGGCCATGATCTCCCACACATCCCCTGGGAGATGCGGGACCTAGAAGAGTGTTATTGCAACTTAGTTTGAGCACTCAAGTCCTAGTCATGCTCATGCAAAAGAAGTCCTACTGAAATCAATGAACTTTCAGGATAAACCAAACTCCGCTCCTGTCAGAAGTAAACGTAACGGGGCTTTTAGGGCTTTGCTTTTAGGATTGCAGCTTTAGGCTTTTGGAATGACCTAGAAACATTCCATGAAAATCAAGGGCTTCTAAGTTAGCAAGACAGCTCCAATTCAAAACCCATATTTAATTTTCTGCAACATTATCCATTTTAGATTTAAAGCAATCTGGAACTCTGGGTAATTTCTTCCCAGACTACAGTCCTAACCTAATAAAGAGTCCTAGGAGCAGGCCAGCAAAAACTTTCGCTGTACTTCATTCTCGCTCGTACTTGAGAGCTGCTTTTATCTTTGTTGCTAGCAGCATGGGCTGGTGGCAAGGCAAACTCAGGAAGGGGTATTGCAGAAGTTGGTTTTTGAAGAGCTGCATCAGATCAAGCCACATATCAAAAGTAGCCATGTGCTATGTGACCCATGCGGTTTGGTTTCTTCTGATTGCACAGTTGTGGTTTTCTGGCGGACTTTGTAAATCATGGCTGCCTCACTGCGGTCTCCTGTCTTTGTGTGATACTAAGATAAACATTTTGAATTGGTTTGTGATTTCAGGTCATGACCTCTGCCAAGTGTTCAACCCCCTTTGAGGTTTGGTGCTGCTCTGCAAAGTGAAGGGGGAATTCAGAAAAAGGATCAGGTTAGGTCTTTAGTGGACATATGGCCCATTAGGTAGTCCTAATCCACTGAGGGGAGTAGTCATTAAAGAAGATCAGTTACTGTGTTCGCACTGGCCACTGCTCCCAGAAAGAGAGGCATGATAGACTGTAGGGAGATTTAGTGGCCGGATTAGTTCTGGCTTCCAGCATGCCCATTCTAGCAAGGGAGATCTACTGATACTGACTTTAGCTTTATAACTGATCCTACATGTCTAAAGTATCAGGATGGGCCCCATTGTACTTGCTGGTTGAATCCTGCGATATTCAGCCCCATCCACCTTGATTTAAGGTGGATTAGGGCCACCAGACTAGCTTACCATGGAGAATGTTACATCCCCCCCCCTGACACAACCTACAATTCTAAGAAGGTTTACTTGATAGCAAATCCAATTATTTGAGCCAAACTTGCTTCCTAATGGTTTAAGACTGCAGTGGAACGGGTCAAAATAGTCGGGCGGGACCCATGAAAGAGTAGTGTTAGCAAATCTCCTTGTCCTGCTTGCCCATTTTGCACCTGCACCTTCGGAGAACTCTTCAAAGAGCCTTTACGTTTGGCAAATGACAGTAAGGGGCTGAATCCTAATCCTAACCCTTCCGTTGTTTTGGTGGTATTGATATGCTTAGGAGAGATTCCAAACAGTAGAGAAAAGAGATTCGATTGCTTTCCATGGCAAGGTTATCCCACAGACATGCTTTATTTTCATAAGACTTCACAGAACACAGGCAAGCCTCTGAGAAGGCAAGGGGGGATGGAGACAGTTGGGGAGGGGAGCAGTTGTTTCGCTCTTCCGCAGTACAAGGCTGAGGATGCTTTACAGGCACCTGAATGGCTGCCCAGCCACTTAAGAGGCACTCCTCCAGGGGCTTTCTTTACCTTTCAAAATCACGTAGACCAGCAGATCCCACCCTGCACGGCTTCTCCCATGAACAGAGCACTGAGCTAAAGGTGGCCTTTGGGCGAGCTGTGCTGGGCTCTCTTGGGCAGGTTTCCAGGACCTTCAGCTGGTGGGTAGGAAGAAAGGGCCAGAGCTCATGGGGAGGTTGGCATGGCATGCTGGGAGTTGCTTCTGGGAGGAAATGTCTGCCTTAAGCATGGGAGGTTGTGGGGCTTCTGTGGGGAAGTCTTGTTCTCTCTCCTGCCTCCCCACCCCTCACTTTCCATAAAAACGATTCTCTCCAGATCCTGTGGTGATGAAATTCTATAACTGGGGGAGACTTGGCTTTCAATAGCTGCTAAACAATCATCCCCCTCTTAGAGGAGCCAAATGCATTCAAGGACCAGATAATGCTGAATTCTCGAGTGTACACACAGGGGGTGGGGAGAGAGGGGGGGGGTTCTGCAGAGGCCACCCAATAGAGGCTCGCGCTGATCTTTCACTTCAGGACTTTTCACTGCAAATGATGGGGAGGGGCTGTGGCTCAGTGGAAGAGGTTCTGTTTGGCATGCAGAAGGTCCCAGGTTCAATCCTCAGCATCTCCAGTTAAAGGGACTAGACAAGTAGGTGATGTGAAAGTCCTCAACCTGAGACCCTGGAGAGCCACTGCCAATCTGAGCAGACAATACAAGCAGACACAGTTAAGTTCATGCCCCGGTATGTTTACTCTGAGTAGCACTCACTGAGCTGCTTGGGACTTCCCTTTGAGCAGCAGGTGGGTTTTTGGAATATACTTGCTTGGAAGTAAATGCTGTGGAAAGCCTCAGAATATCTGTGGTTGGGGGGCAGGCTGCATGAGGATGGGCTCAGAACCACCACCTAACATCACATGTGCATTTGAACTGTGTCCAACGTCTGTTCTCCCTCCTTACCAATTCAGCGGGGCCCAGGGCTCTGTTTTTCTTTTTCTTTTTTTAACCCAAATTTCTTCAACAAAAGCTGTCTTCATAGAAAAGAAGAAGAGTTGGTTTTTATATGCCGACTTTCTTTACCACTCAAAGAAGAATCCAACTGCTTACAATCCCCTTATCTTCCCCTCCCCACAACAGACACCCTATGAGGTAGGTGGGAGCTCTAACAGAGCTGTGACTAGCCCAAGGTCACTCAGCCGGCTTCATGTGGAGGAATGGAGAAACAACTGAGTCCACCTCTCCAAACCACCACTCTTAACCATCTCACCAAGCTGGAGGGGCTTCCCTGGAGGAGCCATGCTGGAGGAGGGGGCTTCCCTGAATTTCAGGGCAAATTTCACAGAGATCTCTGGTCCTGCTCTGTTTATGATGTTTTGGGGGTTTCCTCTTGATTGCTTAAAACGTTCTTGGAGACAAAGTGCTTTCCCCCCTAAGAGTTGCTCACAGCAGGGCCTGGACTGAAGGGTTTCACCCGGGGTCACCTGTGTCCTTCGCAGGCACCTGCCTGGTGTCGCACCCCACAAGCGAGGGGGTGGGCTTCTTGCTACAATGTCTAACCTGCCCTTTTATTACGCTGGATCTTTAGTGCCAAGTCCTTTCAAACAGCAGAGACGAGGCAAGCCGGGCTCCAGCCGGCGCTGCCAAGTGTGCCTTGGCCATAAAAGCGACGGCCCAAGCATCAAAGGACTCCCTGACGACTTCTCAACCTTTATTTATGTGGCCATTAATGCGATCTCCCCGGCGCAGATATACATCTTTATCCTTTAAACTGATATGCTGGGAATCAATTAGATATGCAGATTACATTTCATAAGATTCCAAATGTTAATCTTTCTCTAGGCCCTGACTGTTAAAAAATGTGAGTGTGTTTTTTTTGCTCTCGCCATCTCATATTATGTTTCGAGGACTGGGGCGGGAGGGGAGGGAACAATTAATCTTCAGGCTACTTGATTCCAAAGCCCTTCCGAGACCAAAAGGGGGGTTCCCCTTCTTGGGGGTCACATTTACACCAGACAGGACCAGGACGCAAAGGGGGGGGGAATCCTTGAACCAACTGGCACAGGAGGAAATCCGGTCCAAGACTGTCCTGTCCCAAAGGGCAGAGTTTGAAAACCCCGCCGTTAGCTGATTTTTTTTTTTTTTTTAAGAAGGGGTGGTGGTTAAGCATCCCGGGCTGTCAACAAATACCCCAACCCCCTCCATCATTGCTCAAAAGTACATCCCACGGAATTCAGGATTCCTGTCTTCTGAGTCATTTTCTTTGCAGCGATCAGATATCTTACTTTGTAAACCTGCAAAAGTTTTTGTTGGAAAGGTTCTGATCCTAAGCAGCAGCACTGAAATCAGTGGGGGTGGGGGTGGATTCTGTTCAAGGGGGCAGGCCTGAGGGCATTTATCAGTGAACAATCCCACTGAACTCCGGATATACTTTTCAGTGCAAGTATATCAGCTGGGACTTGTCTTCAGGATCAAATGCCTGTCCATGCTTACTTAAAAGTAATCTGCGTCGAACATAAAGGTCCTTACTTCTGAGGAAGCATGCAGTCGGGCAGAAAGGGCAGGAACTCTGCTGAAGGATCCACCAGGGGCAATCGACAGATGACCACCCCTTGTTCTGGGATTTGGGGGCCGGGGGCAGCGGCCCCTTGCCTTTCCCTAGGAGTCTGTTTTCCATAGGCAGCGCGCTGTACAGCAGGACTTTCACGCTGCAACCCTTCCAACATTTACTCAGGAGTAAGTCCCGTATAACTCCATCGGCCCTAAGCATTCTGCCTTACTTCTAAGTCCTAGACCTTGTCAGGTGCCTGTCTTTGGGAGTGCTTTGAACAAGTCTGCGAGGAGGTAAAGTCCCATTCACTGCAGGGGAATTTCCTCACACGTTTTCAGGAATGCATTCCCAAGGAGAATTACTCCAGTCTAAACACATTGAAATGAATGGGCTTAGACTGGAGTAACATCCCTTAGGAATGCACTGCATGTCTTGGAAGCAAACTCTCATGCAATTCTAGGTAGGCTTTACTCCCAAGTAAACGTGCTCAGGACTGAGGAAGAGGAAGCCCGGAGTCCTGTTTATTTAGAAACAGTTTAGGACGCCTCTCCGGAGACCTTTGTAAGGCGGCTTACAAAGGGAACCAATACCATAAATAATAAAAACAGCCCTGCAATGTGAAATTCCTGCATTGGGCAGGGGGTTGGACTAGTTGACCCTAGTGGTCCCTTCCAACTCTGATTCTATGATCAGCCACAAACGGCCATGAAATCAGTGCTCCGTAAGGCCTGGTAAAGTGGGGCGCTTCTCGGTGACCATGCATAGGATCCCGCCGGGGGATTCTCCAGCTGGACCCGATGGGCTGAGAAGCCTTCAGCCCTTCGGCGCAACGGGAAGGCGGCTCTCCTCCTGCCCAGTGGCGCTGTCCGGCACCTTTGTCCCCGCTTGACTCTGCTGGTCTGGAATCCTCCAAGGACGCCGGCTCAAAAGCGTGGCGGATCGAGCTGGTCGCCCGGCAGTTTTTGGCAGCCGCGTTTCTCGCTTGGTTGGCCTTCGACGGCGCGGCCGCTGGACCAGAGTCATAAAACGCTGCGCTCCCGCGGGGCGTCGACGCGTGGTGGAAACGGACCGGCACAAGCGAAAAGAGTTCCGTTTACAGCCCCGCTAATCGTGATTTTCGGCCGGGAGAGTTACTTCTCCCTCTCCTTCTCCCCAAGGACCTTTTGTGCGCCAGTCAAAAGCGAGATTCGGATACCCTGACCCCATCAGAGGACTCACGTTTACACTCGGATCCTGAACAGCCTGACGCGATGGTCGGTTAAGCTGGATTCCCCCCCACCCCCCCACCCCCCCCACTCCCCCACCCCCCCCACTCACCCACCCCGGGTAAAATTTGCTTCCTAGAAAGTTTTCCCAGTAGGGCGAGTGTGAGGATCAGGATGACCCAGAAACATCTTGAGCATTGATTTCAGCGGGCCTCGCTTCAGAATCTACTGTTCTGGGCTGATCACCGTCCAGCTCGATCCTACACATTTATTCAGAAGTAACTTTAACCACAGTCGGTAGGGATTTCTCGCAGGTAAGCATGCTCCGAACGGCGACTCCTCCTCCAGCCTCATAAGCATTCAGTTGATTTCCATGAAACCTCCTTCCAAAGAGGTGAGTTTAGAATACAGTTGGAAAAGCGGGATCCAGTCAAACGGAGATATTTATCCCGAACAAAGCCCCGCCGTTTAACGAAACTTATTCCCGAAACTTATGTGTTTAACAAAACTTAGGCCATTTATGCATATGGGAGGTTTTGCCTTGGATTTGCTGCTTTCTAGATGCACATTTCTCCCATCTGAATTCTCAAAACTCTACACGGGGGTTTATTTTTGAGTTTTGAGAAATTGGATGGGGAAAATGTGCATCTACGGAGCAGCAAACCCAAGGCTAAACCTCCCATATGCATAAATGGGCTTAGACTTGCTGTCTAAGTGTCTTTAGGACTCAGGACCTGTAGGACTCAGGACCTGTCTTTGGTGCAAACCCAATATATATTGATTCGTTTCCAGATAAAACACGATCGAGTGTTTTAATTAGGGCGCAATCTCTTCCCATGCATCTGGCTGGCAGTAAACTCATTTGCAGTAAATAAACAAAACTCTTCGACCGAAATTAACCAGTTTTATTAATACGATTTACAGGATCTGCCTGGAAGTCGGTTAGAAATGGTAAAGCCGTGATCCCAAATAGAGTGTTTAGAGGCAAGTCTGGTTGAAATCCACAGGGTTTCTTCGCTGCCAGCGAGGCATTTCGAATTGGGGCGGAGGTCTCATTAGAACCGGGGTCTGTTGGCTTGATTGGTAACTTAAGCTTCATGGCTAGGAAGTGAGGGCGCGTTTTCGGGCGAAGAGACACTTCTCCAGGATGTCTGTCGTCCCAATCCCAAAACAGGTTTATTTGGAGGTGGCATTTTCATTATTTATTTATCACCATTGGGGCATCTCAAGTGTTTGTAAAATTCGGAGTTAGCTGTTAGTAGGCAGATGTTAAATTTCGTTTTCTAGACTTCCCTTCTGAAAAAACACACACACACACACAAAAAAAACACCAATGACATTTGAAAGAATTTCGAGTGCAAATTCTAGCCAGTTACTTGGAAGTACCACTGTGGGATTTGCTTGAGGCCTTTAACGTCGATTTGGTGGGCCCTGACCAGGATCAAAGGGTTTCAATCCACTTCTCCCACTTTTAATGGATCGGCAGAGCCGGCGGTGAATTCTCTTTGGCGCGTTGCTACATTCAAATATCAGTCCTTCAATCGCATTTTTCTTTCTACTGGGAGCTTAAAAAAAAAAAAAAAAACCGCTTTGCTCGCCTGCAACAAGGTGCCAATAATTCGGTCCAGAGGTGCTGACCTTTGCTGAGCCGAGCCTTTGGGTTGGCAACTGCAGGGAGCCACACCATTTTATCTCCCCAAACATGGGCAGTCGTTAAATAATTCTAGGCGAGGCGATAATGCCAAGCCCACCGAAGCGAACTCAAGCGCTGAAGAACCTCCTGAACTCCGCAAGAAGCAGACACCTCCACGTGACCGACATCTGTGGTCTTAAGTTTCCTCAGCCTTCTCCGATCTGCCCTGCTTGGCCCGAAGTTGCCCTCCATTGTTATGGCGGTGAATTCAAGGGAACAAAAGCAAAGCGAGTTACGACCAAATACAGTCGCACACAAACCCCATCTTTCGTCCAACGCCGGCAACAGAATCAGAAGCCAGAGAAAGAAGCTATTGAAGTTTTCAGGAGTTAGAGGCACGATCCAGACCTTCATTTGTGCACGGAAGGTTTTGCTTTGGGTTTGCCGCTCTCTAGATGCACATTTTCCCCCATCCAAATTCTCAAAACTCTGCCTGGGGGCTTATTGTTGAGTTTTGAGAATTTGGAGGGGGGGGGGATGTGCATTTAGAGAGCGGCACATCCAAGGCAAAACCTCCCCTGCATAAATGGCGCAAGTTAAACTTTTCGCAGCCCAGTGCTTTTCAGAACTTTCTCCACTCGCTTTGTTCACTGGGCTTACTCCCGAGCAGGAATGCACAAGGTTGCGGTCCTAAATGTCCGGGGAGATGAACACGGGAGAAACCCAGGCTGAAAACTCTCGCTGAAATAAATGTGTCTTTGAACAGGGCGTTCTTATACAGGTTTACTCAGAAGTCCCACTTAGTGGCACCTACTCTCAAGTAAGCCCACTCAGGGTGGCAGGCGGACGTGTTTCACTTCGATGGAGGTCTGTTTCAGCAATCCGATTCTTCCTTTGCAGGGCTACCTACTGCCCAGTTTATATGGCCATTTATGCGTGGGAGGTTTTGCCTTGCTACTGTGTGGATGCACATTTTTCCCATCCGAATTCTCAAAACTCAAAAATAAGCCCCCATGCCGAGTTTTGAGAATTCAGATGGGGAAAATGTGCATCTAGAGAGCAGCAAATCCAAGGCAAAACCTCCCATGCATAAATGGCCTTAATCTTTTGCAAGACAAACTACGCCACAGGCAATTTCAGTTCTTTCCTTCTGGTAGTCCAATCCTGAACGCATCTGTCTAGACTCCCCCCCTCCCCATTTTTGTGGATCTTCCTCCCAAGTAAGGGTATGCAGGCTGGTATCTAGAAATTGCTTTGTACTGAAACCCAAAGACTTTCCAAACTAAAGTAAGGGGGAGGGGAGGGAAATCTAGCAAGTTATTTTTGTCCGAGACAGCTTAGAATCAGCTTTACAGATACAAAAAGAAGAAAATCAGGAGAAACAGCAATTGGAAAACTTCCTGCCGGGGCTGTGGGGGAAAAAGCCTCGTAAATAGCATAATTGATATTTTCCACCCGAAGAGGGAAGAAACACACTAATGTTACCGTCCATACATAATTGCCTGGGTGTTGTTAATAGCTCTAATTTTCCCTGCCCATTTGATGTGCGGCAGGTTTAATATAGAGCACTTACTAATCCAATTAAAAGAGCACCTGGCCTGGAAGAGCTCTATAATTAGCAGGAGCGTTTGGAGCTATTTCCACTGGAGAGGCGTGAAATCCTCTCCGCTGGGCTAATACGGGGGTCCGGGCATTCGTGGCTAATCGTCCGCCTGGAATGCGGACAGTTCCGGGGCAGACGGACGTCGAGGGACTCTTGGCCTCCTCTGGGGAAACGGTGACAAGCCCCCGCCCCGAGGCTGCCCTTCCTCGGACCGAGCGGCCCAGCCGGGACGGGATCGGGGCCCCAGGGCGCGCTGGTGGCTTGCCGAATGGATTGTTCCGCGCAGCGGGGAGAAGCCATTCACGTCGAGGCGGAGGAAGCGGGCTGAGAGCCTCTGGGACGCGGAGAGGGCCTGATTCGGCCCGTTGAAGCGTTTGGAAAGTTCAGAGAGAAATGCCCCCCTCTCCCCCCCCCCAATTGCCCTCGCTGCGGGATCCTTTGATTCCTACACGAGGGGTGGAGGGCGTCCTTTCTCAACGGCCTCGCGTTTGGGTTCGCGCTATTGTCACCAAGGAGTCGTTATGCTATGGCCCGCGATCGCCAACTTTCCTCTCTTTTGGACCTGTGCTTTCCCCTTTTCTCCTGCTTTCCCAACTCTTTGGATGGTGGGGCAACTTGGGATCCCCCTGACACCCGTTTCGTGGAGCGCCGCGAAAGGGAGGCCTGATGGCGCCAGGCCAGTGTCGTCGGCAATTTGCTCGGCCTTTGGGAACTGGCTGAGAGAGAGCTCTCTGTGTCTCTCCACACGAACACATGATGCTGCCTTCTACTGAATCAGACCCTTAGTCCCACACAGACAGTATTGCCTACGCAGACCTGCAGTGGCTCTCCAGGGTCTCAGGCGGAGGTCTTTCACATCACTTATCTGCCTAGTCCCTTTAACTGGAGATGCCGGGGATTGAACCTGGGACCTTCTGCATGCCAAGCAGATGCTCTACCACTGAGCCACAGTTCCCTCTCCACGGAACGCCTCGCTGGCTTGCTTTGGAAACGGGAAGGGTGGCGACAGCGGCCGCGAGCCGAGCAGCATCTTAAGGACTAACACCATTCTTGGGACTTCAGCTGACGCAGGACATGTTATGTTATTCTGGGTTGGCGGATTAGGGGAGCACGTAGGAATCTCATGCCCGCATTAGGGCTTTGCATAGAAACAACGGATTGGACCTCTTGTCTTTCCCAATCCTCGGGCTCCACTGTTTACGTTTGCTGTTGTCGTTTTTTTCTGCCGGGGTTTATGTCAATTCCCAACTGTTACATCTGATGAAGTAGGCTCCAGTACCCACTTCTAGTACCCACTCTTTCCCGGTTGCCAGGGAGGGAAAAGCCACGTCTGTCGCTCCCAGCTCCTTGGAGGAAGGGCGGGATACAAAATATACTAGCCAAACAGACGAAGGTAGCACGAAACGCCTAGTTGCTTTTGCTGTCACAAGCGGACGCGCCTGTTTGTCAGGTGACGTAACCCTCAGCTCTGCCACGACGGGCTTCGGCGAACTTCTCCCTTTAGAAAGAGAGATCCGTCTCAGTTGGCCCAGCTGTCTCGGAATCCTTCCAGGTCCCCTCCAAGTCGATGACGGAATTGGTTCTAATAGTTCTGGATTCCAACCAAAACCCTAGACAGGTTTATATTATACATAATCATCAGATTTTTTTTTCAAAGTAGGCATTTTATGCACGGGAGGTTTTGCCTTGGATTTGCCGCTCTCTAGATGCACATTTTCCCCATCCAAATTCTCAACACTCAAAAATAAGCCCCCAGGCAGAGTTTTGAGAATTCAGATGGGGAAAATGTGCGTCTAGAGATCAGCAAATCCAAGGCAAAACCTTCTGTGCATAAATGGCCGAGGTCTTCCATTGCTTCATGCCTGCGACTACTCGAAAGTAAAAAAAATTTTTTTGGGGGGGGGGGCTCTTTTTTAGAACGATAGAGGGTAGCTTATAGGGTAGACTTGACTAGAAGAAAGATACTATCTGTACATATCTTGGATGTGCTTGACAACACAAATCAATGAAGTTTCTCTTGGGAACGTGATTTAAACCCATTTTGGAGGCTCCCTGGTGTCATTCAGAAAGAGGGGAGGGACAGCTGACTCTCTCCCACTGAAAGCGATTTAAAAAACTTGGTAGTTAGAAATGAGTCTGCGCTGGCTTGAGGAGTCGCTAGATCACTAGATCTCGAGAATCGTTTCAGCGCACCTGAAAGGCGAACAAAACATACCTCAACGTGGGTTCCTCACTCAGACCTCACCTCATCCGATACATCTTCTGCTGCAACTGATTTTGTTCGTCTTTTTTCAAGGTGTCTTTTTTCAAGGGCCATTTATGCACGGGAGGTTTTGCCCTGGATTTGCCGCTTTCTAGATGTACATTTTCCCCATCCGAATTCTCAAAACTTTGCATGTGGGCTTATTGTTGAGTTCTGGGGATTCGGATGGGGAAAATTCAAGGCAAAACCTCCCATGCATAAAGGTTTCATTTAGAGATGGACGGGGTTTAGCTATTTTTCTACCCTTGACATCACACAGATCTTTGAGGTTTCGCCCCCCTTGTTCTAATGTAAAATCTGGGGCGCCTGCCTCCTGAACCACTAAAAAACCCTGGCTTTCTTGGAAGAGACTTGGGGCTGTGCATATCTCCGAGGCTCTGTTGGAATTCCAGCGTGCTGAGCTTTCACGCTGCATGCCCACCAGCCGGAGACCCTTTTTACAACAAAACAAAATAAAAATCGTTCGGAGGGGCCTAAAGGGTAACAATTTTCCAATTAGAAACTCCAGCTCCAGCCAGGCTGGGCTGTGTGGAGCTATTCAGGCACGCCGCGCTGCTCCCGGCCAGGCCACTGCGGTTGAGAGCGAAGACCTCTTGACTGCTGGTTCTGGAGAGGGAGGCCCAACCAGACCCGGCGGGCGACCGCAAGCAGCGCCTGGTGGCCGGAGCGGGCAACCCGCCTGGCCAGGATGAGTGGGTCGTTTTCTATAGGGACTTTTGGAGCTTGGGACGGCGGGGCAGGAACTGGCCTGGGTGAGAGCTGGACCCAAGAGAGGCGGTGGGATTGCTCGTCCCCTCGGGGGAACAAAGGGGAGATTCTGTTGCCCAGCTTCCTGGACAGCCTTTGCCTTCCTTTCACACTTGGGGTTCCGTTTCGGGGGATTTTGCTTCTCGAGCGATTTGGGACTGGCAGTTTGCTCCTAGCTGCAGGGGGTTTGGAAGTAAACCCCACCGACTTTCACCTGTTCAAGTGTTTGTTTTAAACGCGCAATGGTTTAATTGGGTTGGACTTCAATATTCCCGCCATGCCCTGCAATAGGATCTGTCATTTACTCCCTGCCAAGGGTCCCAGCAAGGCTGAACTCTCTCGTCACTCGGTCAATCCATTGAAATAAATGGATTGCAGTTCCACCTAGATGGGTATGATTAAATCTTGCGATGGATGCACGGGTAACACAGACGATGGAATTGGTGTCTCATATGTTTAGGGTCAGGGGAAATCTTCTTGCAGTGCAATCCTAAACAGAGGCGCAACCTTCTAAGCCTACTGAAATCAAGGTGCAAATCTGTTTGGGATGGCATCATTAGCGGAAGCAGCCAATTCCACTGGCGCTCGGTCAGACTGAAGTATTTGGATTTACGAACTCTTACGGGCAAACGCGGGCTTCTTCATTGAGCTTCGGTTTTGTATTAGATTCATAGAATCATACAGTTGGAAGGGACCACCAGGGACTTCTAGTCCAACCCACTGCACAATGCAGGAAATCCCAAACTACCTCCCCCCACACCCCCAGGAGGGACAAGGAGTTCACACTTCTGGCGCCTAGTGAAAAGGCCGGAGTTGGAATCCCTGACAGATTGCCTTCTCGGGAATGAATGGGAGTCGCCTAAAAGTACTAAGCCGGTCCTGTTGGTCCCTCCGCTGGTGGATCGCGTCCCAAGTGAAGAAGCGGAGGTTGACTATTAAGGGCCTCAAGATGCAGTCCGGACATTCTTTTACTTAGTTAAAGCTTTAAGCAAATATAGATCCGCTGTTGTGGGGAAGGGACGGTGATTGTAAGCTGGTTTGATTCTCCCTTAAGTGGTAGAGAAAGTCAGCATATAAAAACCAACTCTTCTTCTTCTTCTTCTTCTTCTTCTTCTTCTTCTTCTTCTTCTTCTTCTTCTTCTTCTTCTTCCATGAGGTCCCTCTGTACTCCGCGATAGGTGGATTCTGTGTGCCACCCCTCTATGTATGAGTGTGTGTGTGTGTGTGGGGGGGGCACCGTCGGTAGCAATGAGATACCGCTGGAGTGTAACTAATAGCAAATTATAACCATTTTCTTTCTCAAACGGCGCGAGACGGCGGCAGAATCTATCGCATTTACAGGCTCTCCTCTCCCCCTCCCCCTCATCCAAAGACACTCCACGGAAATCCGTTGGAAGTAAATCGTTTAGGATCACGGTGGGAAACTGATGGATTTCCCTTGTGTTTTGCGCGTAGTTCAGAGGCGCGCGGGCTTTAACCGATTCGAGACTCGGGGCGCGCATCGCAGACCACCGGGATACGCGGGACACAATCCAGGTGGGGGAAAAAAACCCTCACAGGATCAGTGGACTTTCTTAGCCAGCAACCCAGCCACGCATAGCTGCCATACTTTGGGATGGCCCCCGTCACTGGCAAAACTTCCACAGGTTTTTATCCCCCTTCCCTTGGAAGAAGGAGGTGTGGGAAGGAGGGTGACTCTCCCAAAATCACCGTACTGGAGAGAATGGGTCAAATAAATTAATGTTCTTAGGCCATTTATGCACGGGAGGTTTTGCCTTGGATTTGCCGCTCTCTAGATGCACATTTTCCCCATCCGAATTCTCAGAACTCTGCATGGGGGCTTATTTTTGAGTTTTGATAATTTGGATGGGGAAAATGTGCATCTAGAGAGCAGCAAATCCAAGGCAAAACCTCCCGTGCATAAATGGCCTTAGATTCCCTTCCCACCCACCCCAAAGCCAACATATCTGTTTGATGTAACAACGTGTTTATCCTGATCTCAAGCTCAGTTTTATCGGTTCGGGCAAGCCTATGTTGAGGAAGCTTTTCAATTCTATCAGTTCTTGTAGGTTATCCGGGCTGTGTGACCGTGGTCTTGGTATCTTTCCTTCTACGTATATATGCCGCGCTCCTCCTTCCAAGGCCCTTCAAACAGTCTGTTTCTCGCACAATGTCACTCGCCGACTTTTGGGACGGTTTTCAGCAAAGGCCGTCCCCAAACAGGGCCGACTCAAACGTCACTGCCCAGGCAGCAAGCTGTAGAGTTCCCCGGCAGGTTTTATCAGGCTGGGGGCCGCCCCTATCCGACCAGGGTCAATCCCAAAGAGAAACACAACAAAAAGGTGGGGTGGAGAAAAAAGATGACACGCATCAGACGCAGGAAGCCCCAAGTCTGCCACTTCCAGAATGTTTGATGTAGGTGTACATGTAATTTAATGTAATATGTAACACCATCTGCACTCCATTTAAAAGTATCCAGGGTACAGACTTGGGTTTCCCATCGTGTTCTGAAAATTCCCCCCCTTCCCTTTTTTGAGTGGTTGGGGGACTTACATCCGGTCTGATGAAGAATACTGAGAAAGCCGAAAGCTTGCCCATTGCTTTGTTAGGGCTGGACCTAATCTTTTAAAATGTCAAGCTGGTCCCACGTTGGGCCAGCGCAGCTCTCTCCGATCTTTAAAGGGGAGAGATCATTGATCCTATTTTCAATCTGATCAGAAAATTAATTAATAAACGGTGAAGTCGATCTTTATTGTTTTTTTAAAAAATAGATTTCTTTGAGAAG
Source organism: Euleptes europaea (assembly GCF_029931775.1). Taxonomy (NCBI): domain Eukaryota; kingdom Metazoa; phylum Chordata; class Lepidosauria; order Squamata; family Sphaerodactylidae; genus Euleptes; species Euleptes europaea. The sequence goes on from NC_079316.1 coordinate 38,328,064, forward strand.
GAGACCTTTTTCCCGTTTTCAGATGTCCTTCCTGTTGGAGCTTCTCGCCCATTTAACAACTGGTACCCCCCTCCCACCTCTTAAACACACTTTTGGGAAATAAAGCTCATGGAGTACTTCGGGCCCGACCGCAGCCCAGGAATCGTTGAGGGAAAACTGTACAATCACAAGTGATTTCTTCTTCTTCTTTCCAAATGCAGAGGGCCTCTGATCTTTCAGCGCCACGCTTCCCAACCCCCGACTTTCAAAGGCCACAGCGATACCTCCCGGGCCCACAATGCTCCACAAGGCACATTGGGAACCGCTGTTGATGCAGTTTTCTCCAAATGTCTAGGAGGCGTCCCAGTGATCCGTTGTCAGCCAGCGGGAACTGAGCTCCAAACCCTTTTCTCAACCATCAAAGCAAAATGCAAAGGAAAATATTGGTGTGATGCTTATCTACACACCTAACTTTTAAAAAACGAAATAATCATAATTCGGGTCTCATAATCCGTCTGGAAACTTCCCTAGTTTCCGGAAATCTTTCCTCACCATCCGAGTTATCTTATTTTGTCATCCATTGGCAAAAACCTGGACGCCTTTCTAAGATTTGAGTTTGTTTCACGACAGTCTAGACTAGAGATTCTCAAATGGCTCTCCGTCCCAAGACAGAAAACGACCAGCAACTAGTTTCTCTCTTTCTTTCCTTTAATATATTTTTAAATCCAAAATATATCACAAAGTTGGGCATGTGTGTGTATACATGTGGGGTGGGGGGGTTGGACCTTAAGCTTAAAACTCATTGTTTCCCCTATTTCAAAGCGGGGGGGGGGAACCTGAACGATTCTCATCCTTTTGATTGATTAAGGTCTTGAATAACTTGAGGCTGAAGAGTGACAGTCGCTGAATAGACGACTGCAAATAAAGAGCCCTGTGGAAAGCCGGCCTGGCACTTCAGAGTGTAAAGGGGGCGAGTTTGCTGGCACTTACCAAGTTATAAATAAAAGGACACGCACAATGGTACCTTCTTTAAAGACAGACACTCTTTACAACACTCCTGGCGTCATATCCTGCTGTGGTCACTTCAGCTCCTAGTCAGGGTTTTTTTTTTTTAAACTTCTTTTATTTTGTTTTCTTCCCCCAGCACTTTGGTTTCAGGGCTACAATAAATTCCTGGGAACGACCGCTCCTTAGCAAGAGCCACTGGAAGACGCGCAGGGACAGAGGAGCGCGCGTGTATCTTATCTGCACGCAGACAGGCGGCTCTCCCTTCCCCGCGCGCTCCCGCCTCCCTCGACGGCTCTGAAGAGCGCGGATCCCCCCTCGGGGATCCGCGGAGATTCCCGCGGCGGCTCATCGTCCGCCTTTGAGCCTCGATCCAAGGACGACCGGGATCAGCGCTGTCGCGGCTTTGAAAAGTTTCCAAACGGGGAAGGCGGGGTGTGTGTTGGGGGGGGGGAGGGTTGGAGAAGAGAGGTTTGCTGGGTGCCAGACACGCACTCGGGTGGGGGGGGGGAAGCTCGTCTGGAGCGCGGAAGACAAAAGACCCGTCTCGAGAGAAACCGAGTTTCTCTTTCATTTCTCCCGTCCCGTCCAGCTGCACGTTTACAACCTCCCGGCCAAGAAAGGCAAGGGGGGGAAAGCGGCTGGAGACAGAGAGGGGCAGAGCAAGGCGCTGACGCCCAGCCATGCAAGAGGGCTGGCGACTTCCTTATTGTCCTCCCCTCCCCAGTGGCATTGTGCCAAGAGGATTGTAAAAAAGAAGGGACCGTCCCGTCCCCCCCGTCCGCCCCGTCCCCCCTGCAGCCGCTCCCCTCTCCCCGGCTCCTCCTTGCATGCCCCCCTGTCCGGCCTTCCTCTGAAAGAAAGGCCCCTCCATCAAGCCAGGAGAGGCGAAGGCCGGGTCACGCTCCGCGAGCGGGGCCGCCGATTGTCGGGCGGAGAAGAGAAAGTTGGGCGCCTCCGTCCAATCAGCTCCGGGCTCCCTCCAGACGGGACGGTCTCCCGCTGGCCAATCGCGGCGCGGGGATCCCAAGGAAGCTTCGGGGGGTGAAAAGGACTAATAAATACTCCCGAGCGGAGCCTCCTTTCACTCGGTCATCAACAACAGGAAGAAGCCCTCGCCTGCCACTCAAAGGCCGGTCCGTAGCCAAGGGAGCGCATCCCACCGCGGGGGCCCGCGAGCCGGCCGGCTGCTGCAGCAGGTCCCTCTTCTCGGGGCAAAACTTCTCTTCCTATTCTCCCCCCCCCTCCCCATCTCTGCCTGCCCCTCTCTGCTTTGAGACAGCGAGTCGGGACTGACAAACAGAAAGGAAAAGCGAACTTCCCTCCCCCTTTTCCTAGAGTTTCCCCCAGCCTCCCTTCCTTTCCGTTGGGCACACGTCTTTTCTTTTTCTTTTTTTGCTGTGGGTAACGTTCCTCCTTATTTTTTGCGGGGATCTCTGAGCGGAGTTTATCTGCTCCACCCCCCAACCCCCATTTCCGAGATCTCTGGATATAATAAGGTGAAGCGAGCCAAGCTGCGTCCAACATGACAACTCTGGCTGGAGCTGTCCCAAGAATGATGCGACCAGCTCCCGGGCAGAATTACCCCCGCAGCGGATTCCCGTTAGAAGGTAAGACCGTCGAGCAAGAGGATGGAAAAGTGGATTCCGGATTTGTGTGAGGCCGATTGGGGGGGGGGGCTTTGGACCCTGTGTCAGTGGAGCTGTAGGGGGGGACGGACAAGTTTTGGAAAATGGATGCCTGTGGAAAAAGTAGTAACTGAGAACTTCCGAAGACTGAAAGGTGCAGGAAGCTGTCTGGCTCGCAGGCAGGTGCCACTGAAATTAAGGGTTGTTTATTTCCAGGTAAACCCGATTAGAACTAGAGTGTGGAAAACAGCACAGAAAAGTACACTAAGCACCCCCCTCACCTCAATAGCAGCACCACAACAGACAGACAGACAGACAGACAGATAGATAGATGATACTCTTTTTGTTAACTTTTTGGAAATTAAAAGTTCCGGAATCCAGTGATGTAAATGCAGGTCATCGGTTCTAGTCCATTCACTCTGTTTTTTTCCAAGTCAGTTTCACTGTAGCGGAGTTAGAATTGGCATCTCCTTGGGCCAGAAAACATCTGCAGATAAACTACTAAGTAACCCGTCTGTAATTTTAGACGATGTGACTCCAAGAAATCCAAACCGTCCCAAACACCCTTCACTTAAGGACAGGTACTGAAAACGAGGACCTCCTTTCGGTTGTTGTTCTGCTTTCTTTGGGGACTGGAGCTGTCGACACGGCTACTGCCGGCCCCACAAAACTGGAAGCCCTACTACTACATTACTGTTAAAGCTACCAAAACAGTTGCAACGATAGGGTCAAATTCATATTAAGTAACTGCCTTGAAATCGCTTGTCCTTGCAACGCAACCCCCACCCTCCCGTTTGCCAAACTTGCGGTCCTTGGCCACGCAACACCCAAACTATGTCAAAAGCATGCAGGTAACGCGCTTACGGCAACAGTAAGGATTCATGTGGACACTGGCAATCGGAAGTCCTCATGTCGGTCGACCCCTTAACCTTCGAGGACGTTCCTGGGCTTTCTCTTTTCCCGCCACCCCCCGGTTTTTAATAAAAGCATTTGATCCAAGTGTGAGAACAGTCCTGTCCCCACCTGGAAGAGACAGAGAGGAAAGCAGGTGAAACTTTTCTAGCCTGTTGATTTGAGAGCTTGAACGCACATGACCCTCGTCATGCTCGAGGAAACATGAAATGTGGCAACACAACCAGAGAACAAGACTGCAGGGATTGTTTTAGGATAGGTTGTATGGTTGGCAGAAATGGACAAAATACGGCGGCGGGGGAGGGGATCAACAAACCAAAATATATGTTGCTAAATTCAGATCCCGGTCTTCCATTTAAACCCAGATGTTCCCAATAATATAACCATATGACATTTTTAAATCTTTATGGTACCGCTTTCCCTTCTCTACCTACATTCCCCGTTAAAACCCGTCCAAGTGTTCTACGCATAGGAAATATTTTAAGGTATCTATTTAAAAGGTCATAGATTGGAACGGTCCAGTAGAATTCAGTTCGCAAAATGCCAGCGAGCCCTCTTCTTCTCTGCATACAGTGGATCGTAAGAAAGCAGAGCCGTTTACAGAAAGACCATTTCTCTCCCTCCCCTCCACGCCCAATATTTTTTTTTCTTTTTAAACTTAGGAGTCTCTCACCCCACAGGCGTTTTAGGAGGGACAATGTACCCCTGTTAAGCTGAAGCCCTAGTCAAGAATGCATGTTTTCCTTTTGTGGGGAGAAGGAGTAATTAATAAGATGAATCCATTTATGGTGGGCAAACCAGTCCCAGATGTCAACCTCGGCATGTGTTTGGAAGTCTGAAACTCTGCCGAAATGGAGAAATGGATCAGACTGAAACCCACTTGTCGCTGGGATGAACTCCCATTGACAGGAATAATGGGTTTCTTCGCACTGCGTGCATAAGACCGCAATGCATCCACCCCACCGATCCAGAATAAACACGACTTCTTGGTTTAGCGAGGACCTCTTTCAAAACTGATTTCCAAGTCCCACTTCGTTCAGATCTACTCATTGCAAAGATAAGAAAACCACACGCCTTATCTCCTGGGGTGAGTACCACTGAGTCGGTGAAGAGTGTTACCTTAACACGGATTAATTACTCGTGTCTTGAACAAAATGCACTGAAAGGGCCAAGGGAAGTGTTCAGGAAGGATTCCCACCAAGCATATCTGGGCCGGAGCTACTTTGAACACACGTGCCTCCCTGTGTCGTGTGAATTGGCTCTCTGGGTCCTACGTTTTTGGGGGGAGCTGCCTGGCCCGCTCCAAAAGCCGCATGTGTTCTCCTTTTGTCTCCCTTTCCTCCAGTGTCGACTCCCTTGGGCCAGGGCCGAGTCAACCAGCTCGGAGGGGTCTTCATCAACGGCAGGCCTTTGCCCAACCACATCCGCCACAAGATCGTGGAGATGGCCCACCACGGCATCCGGCCCTGCGTCATCTCTCGCCAGCTGCGGGTCTCCCACGGCTGCGTCTCCAAGATTCTCTGCCGGTACCAAGAGACCGGCTCCATCCGGCCCGGGGCCATCGGGGGCAGCAAACCCAAGGTGAGGAACGGGCATCCAGGGCGGGAAGACCGTCGCCAAAGCACGGAGAAACGGAGTCAGCTGGAAGCCCTGAAAATTTGGGGGGGCGAAGGGCAAACTCCTCGGGCACTTCGGAGATTCTAATCCGGTGCAGCGGGTGTGAGCAGGGAAGGGAGTTGGCAGCTTTTTGTATTTATTCCTCCAGGGGACAGAACAGCCAGGGGCCCCACCTGTGTGCCTTTGCACAATATGAATGAACACCAGCAACAGGGGAAATGTTGCCTCCAAAGTTTGTTTGTTTCTTATGCATGGAAGGTTTGGCCTTGGATTTGCCGCTCTCTAGATGCACATTTCCCCCAAAACTCTGCATGGGGGCTTATTTTTGACTTTTGAGAATTCGGGTGGGAACAATGTGCATCTATTGAGTGGCAAATCCAAGGCAAACCCTTCCTCTCTCTCTCTCTCTCTCTCTCTCTCTCTCTCTCTCTCTCTCTCTCTCTCTCTCTCTCTCTCTCTCTCTCGTTTCTAAGTAATGTCTGGTCACTGGCTTGCGTGTGGACTGTTACTAGGCTTCACTATATCACCTAATTGCTCTGGGGGGGGGAATGGGGGGGAGAGAGAGGACAGCGGCTGCCCCCCACCCCAGTCACACACTTGTCTCGATCTTTACTTTGACATATTAGGTAGGATGCACCTCGTAGGCCTGGTAAAGGTAGCGTCGGCTTATTATGGTGTTCATAATTTACGCCTGCAAACAGGCAGGGCACCGTGCGGGAGAAAATGCCACTCCTAGAGGGGAATCCGTTTCTTTCTCAGAGCCAAGCCTGATCTGTGCCCTCCCCACATTCGGCTTGCTCCCCTTTACCCACCCTTTCCTATATCTGTTCCCAACCTCCTTCTAGTGTGTAGGGCGACTGTTAGATGCCTTACACAATTTAAGGATTTTTTTTGGGGGGTGGGTGGGGGGAAGGAAAATTAAACCCCGGCCACAGTGGCCTGACTGAGTTTGGATTGATGTCCTGCGGGTTCCTCGGAGCATGGGAGGACGGTGCCTGCCAGTGGCCCGGAACCGGTTCAGGCCCACACGACTGAAAGCTGTGACGGGAGCGCCGCAGCATCCATCCAGCAGCACCTTTGGGGACTCTCCGAAGCTTGTCAGTTTCGAAGGTGCCCCTGGACGACTGTTTTACTGAGGCATCCTAAAAGAAGCCTGAAAGGACTCGGTCGGATTCTCAAATAATGTTCTTGGGATAATAGTGCCAACCCTACGATAACAGCTGCTTTTACTGGATCAAGATTGTTTGGTGAAGAGAACTCCAGGGCCCTCAATACTCTTTAGAGGTCCTGGAGCATTATTTACCCCACTGAACTGACCCTTCGTCATTTTCAGTTCAACAGTTGATATATTCTCTGGAAAATACCTGCCACAGGAATGTCCCAAGCTTTATATACAGATTTTAAAAAATTTAACTGATGCTGACTCCAAAGGTCATGTCCCTCGATTCTAAGGCGGTTTCCCTCCAAAAGTTAATTCACAGCTTGGAATATTCTGAATTTCGATTCTCTTCTCTCTTTCCGCCGCTCGGTTTCTTTTTAAAGAGTAAACAACTAAACAGATTGAAATCCCAAACGCTAATACACCACATCGAAAATCACATCTGTGCGTGTCCTGTGTGTTTTCTAGAGCTGCTTAAAACAAAAAAAGGCCCGATATTAATTTTTAATGTCTGACCTTTCCCACCCCCCAAAAAGGGGTTTAAGTGCCCCCTTCGTTTAGGGCCCTGGGGTCTGCGTGAGCAAAATAACCATCGTGATCTCCGTGGAGGTGGAAGCGCCAAAGCACTTCGCGTCGCTCTTGGGAAGTTTCCGAGGGTGGCTTTTTGCTTGACTCGAGTTTCAATGAACTTTCTGAACTTTTTTAATGACGTTTCGCTGTCTCCTTAAAGGGACGGGTTGTGTTTTTGTATCCATTGATTCTGTCTCTCTCTCTCTCCCCCCCAATTAAAAAAAACCCCACCCCAAACAGACGGAAACCTCTAACATTGCTTGGGAGAAACTCTTATTGAGTACAATGGAATTTATTGCCAAGTTGGGGCCTTGGGACGTGGGGTACCAGTTTCTCTGATCCTATTTTATATTACGGATTGCCCGTTTCTCTTGTGGGTCCTGATCCTTCATTTTTATAGGGAGAGGGACTACTTCCAAAGTTCCTGGCTCAGTCACTGCATAACCTCCCCTGGGCTGTCGGGCTTCAGATTGACACCCCGGGGATCTACTCGGAAAGCGGCAGAGATTAAGTATTGTCAGGAAGCGATGCTGGATTTTTATCTTGACTTTCAACAGCATCTGTCCGGAGCGACTTCACCGCTAAGACGCTGCAGATCGAACCCGCCCTAGATTTTTAGATGCTCTTTTCCTGGCTCGCTTTCTCTTCTCTCTTTCAAACGTGGGCAAACCGATTGTTTCTTTCTGGCTCGTTTGCATTAAAGCAGGTAACGACGCCGGACGTCGAGAAGAAGATCGAGGAATACAAGCGAGAGAACGCCGGCATGTTCAGCTGGGAGATCCGGGACAAGCTGCTGAAGGACGGCGTGTGCGATCGGAACACCGTGCCGTCAGGTAAACCCGGAGCCCCGCAGCTGCCTTCTAAGGCAGACCCTCCTCGACACCGATCCTCAGAAGCCAGCTCCTTCCACCCCCTCGGGCAGGACGCCCTTAATCCCTTGCAAACCAGTGGGCCAGGCGGGCTGGTTCTTTGGGGAAAGGGCGAAAACGCACGGCAGGTTTTGCCTGGGGTCTGCCGCTCTCTAGATGCACATTCCCCCCCCCCATCTAAAGTCTTCAAAACTCTGCACGGGGGGCTATTTTTGCGTTTTGAGAATTTGGCTGGGGAAAATGTGCATTTCGCGAGCGGCAAACCCCAGGCAAACCCTGCCGTGCGTCGGTCTTTCCGTCTGCGGGGCGCTTCCCTCCGGAGCGAAGGCGTTTCGGGCGGCCGCCCGCCCGCCCCTCACCCGAGGACTCCGCCGGCCCCTTCTGCGTTTCGTCTGCAGCCCCCTTTTGCGAGACATCAAACGACGCTGCTCGGAGCCTCCCGAGGCTTTTAAGGTCCCGGCGAGGGGCTGGCTGCCTGGGCCTGGAAGAGCTGCTTTATCTTATAGGCACGAGATGAAAGGCCGGGGGTGGGGGTGGGGGTGGGGGAAAGGGATCTCCTGGCGTGGGGGGGGGGGGGAAGCGCGCGCGCGGGTGCGCGTCGGCTGGCGCGGCCTTGTAAAAGCGGCCAGAAGACAAGGGATCGCCCGTTTCCCCCGAGTTCATAAATCCGGACGATCCGATTAATCACCATTTCAGCAGATGCATCTAGCGGGCGGGGCGGGGAGCCGGGAAGGGGCTTGCTTTTAATTAAAACCCGACGGCCAGCGCTTTCTCTGTCCTCTCCTTTTTCCTTTTGCTCCGGAGAGGGCTTTCCGGGGACGGGATTGTTTAGCCGGCCAGGGATCTGGAAAATATAAATCCTTAACACAAACTGGCATAATTTATAAGAAATAAGGACCCTTGTTCTTTGGAAAGGGAAAGAGCTTTTGCATACACGCGGTTGTTCTGTCTAGCTTTCCGCCCGGCGCATTCTTTCTTTCTTTTTTTCTTTCATGGTCCGTGGCTTGTGGGAAGAGTTTTCGCAGTCTACACTTCCTAGGGACTTTACTTTTGCCTGCCTTTACTTTTGATGTGGACGGAAGCCTTCTCATATAATGGGTGGGGTGGAGAATAGCACGTGGGGTGGGGGAGGACACCATTTATGCATGGAAGGTTTTGCCTTGGATTTGCCCCTCTCAAGATACACATTTTCCCCATCTGAATTCTCAAAACTCTACATGGGGACTTATTTTTTATTTGGATGGGGGAATTTGGATGGGGGAAAATGTGCATCTAGAGAGCGGCAAATCCAAGGCAAAACCTCCCATCCATAAATGGCCCAAGTGGTGTTAGCAAAGTCTTAGGGAACGTGGATGCTTGGGAGGAATCCTTAAGTGATTTCAAAGCAACGTCTCTCAAACGGTGCGCCATGGTTAGACAGCAGCGTCCAAGTACGGACATGTCCCATTTCAGGCAAGTTCCCTGCCGATAGTAGCGGAAGATTTTAACAATTTGACCCTCAGTCGGTCTTGGTAGTTTTGATCTGAGTTAATACAGGCTCCAAACGTGTACAAGCGCCCAAACTAAGTCCTACTCCAACCAATGGGAATGAAATCCACTTGGAGCGCTCCTGACACCCCGTCTCTCCACATATTTTACGTTGCAACTGAGGCTGGGTGATCTGAATATATGAACTCAATGGAACTGACTGCTCAGCGAAATCAGCATGTTTCAGAAGATGACCCCGATTTTGTCTGAAACCAGAATTTAGGTCTCACCGCCAGCTTGGAGGTTCTGATTTTCTGGCCGCCAGTAGATTCATTACCGATCACTGTATAGACCATGGGGTGATTGCCTTTTCTTTTAAAAATGCTAGTTGAGCCATTTATGCATGGGAGGTTTTGCCTTGGATTTGCCGCTCTCTGGATGCACATTTTCCCCATCCAAATTCTCAAAACTCAACAGTAAGCCCCCATGCAGAGTTTTGAGATTCTGGATGGGAAAAATGTGCATCCAGAGAGCAGCAAATCCAAGGCAAAACCTCCCATGCATAAGTGGCCCTTGGTTACTCAAATCAGGGGGATATGCAAGGGAATCAGAGCTGAGTTTTCTAGAAGCAAACCCAGCGTTGGGTGTAGGAGTCTCACGAGATTTGCCTCCCCCTCCAAAAAATAAACGTCAGTCCCCGCTTCTTCTAGCTTCTGCTTCACGTCTGCCTTGCCTTCCTTCTCTTTCCGAAGTGAGCTCCATCAGCCGCATTTTGAGAAGCAAATTCGGGAAAGGAGAAGAAGAAGAAGCCGAGCTGGAGAGGAAGGAGGCGGAAGAGAGTGAGAAGAAGGCCAAGCACAGCATCGACGGCATCCTCAGCGAGAGAGGTAAGGCCCGGTGGTCTCCCCTTTGGCGGGGGCATTGTAAACATTACCGGCTTGTTCAAGGCCAAAGGTTGGCTTTTGGGAGAGAATCTAGGGTGACTTTGATTTTTTTTAATTTATTTTTATTTTTTTTGCAATTCCCTTGGAAGTGCGTTACATGTGTGTGGATCTCGGTCTTTGCTCTGTGGCTTGGGGAGGAGGGAGATCCGCTAAACGTTGGAGAAGGCCCGGTTGTGAAACCTTGTGAAACCTTGGGCCCATTCTGTGGATGCGGGAGTCAAATCAGACTGAAAAGGCTTTCGGAGCTGGAGAAAGGTTCCCCGTGGAGAAAGAAAAATGGGGGAGATGGTTCCTATTCGTCAAAAAAAAAAAATCAGGTCAGGGTGTATAGCAGAGGCTGGTCTGAGCTGCCAACCTAGTCCTCTGAACAGATTGCCCCGGGAGTTTTGGGGAATCCAGTGGCGGCACCTGGAAAGGTCAGCAGCAGCAGCTGGAATTCGACAGGCCGCCTTTTAATACTGCCAGGCGGCTCTGGATAGGGCAGGACTATCCAAAGCAACGCGCTTGGCCTGAATGGAAGCCCCGCTGAAATCCACGGAACTTTCCTCCCAAGTTGTAAGGTCGTGATAGTATTCTGACAGTGAGGGAGAGTAATGTTATCTAGGGAGACAGGTCTCCTGGGATGGAAGCTCACGTTCTTTGATGGGGCTTACTCACAGGCAAGTGTCCTTAGGAGTGCTTGCTCACTTGCCTTGCTTTTGCTCACCGCAGCTGCCCGGCTCCTAGAAGTGAAGCAGGGGAAGCTTTGCTTGGCACGGCTAGGGAGTCATGAGAAAAGTTTTACTTGCTTCATTTCTGTCTGTCAGGTGAGTATTCAAGGCACAGGAGCCAGGCTAGAAAGAAAGGCCATTTATGCATGGGAGGTTTTGCCTTGGATTTGCTGCTCTCTAGATGCACATCCGAATTCTCAAAACTCCTCATGGGGGCTTATGATTGAGTTTGGAGAATTTGGATGGGGAAAATGTGCATCTAGAGAGTGGCAAATCCAAGGCAAAATCTCCCATGCATAATTGGCCAAAGATGGCAATCCTAACAACTGGCAGAGTGGGTTAAATGTTAGCCTTTCCTTTGTTCAAAAAGCCGGGTTGCCATTTCAGACCTGGAGACACTACCTACAACCCAGAACACTTTTTAAGTTCCACGGAAACTGATTTGTGGCCACGGTTTGCAATAAAGTCGTTCCCCCCAATGGATTTTACCTCCCTCCAGCGTGTTCAGAATTTCAGGTTGCAATTCTAAAATCCTTAGTAAAACCATGGCATTTACCTCTATATTAATGTACCCCGTCCTAATCTTTAACAGAATAACCTGGAGGTAACCCCTTCTAAAATCAGTAAAGTAGGGAGCACAATCTTTTCTACATTACCTGGAAGTAAATGCCATTGATTCCCATAAGGTGTGTGTGTGTGTGTGTGTGTGTGTGTGTGTATGCGATCCTATATATATAACTGCGATCACACACACACACGAGAATTGGAATCAATATTTTGATTTCGTGGCACTTATTTCCCATGGATTTAAAGATCAGCATGGTACTGTATAAATGAAAAGATAAGATGTAGTTCTCCTTTGAAAACCGACTCCTAGTCTATCGACGTTTACATTGGGAATAAGTAACCCCAACGGATTCCAGGCGTTTTATTTTGAAGTAGGGGCCCTTAGGTTTGTGATTGACATTTGGGCTCCTTCGCATAGTTCGATAGAAAGAAACAAAGTCTGTCGAACTTCGTGGGGCTTCCTTCGGGGAAAACATATATCGGATGAGATTGTAAAGGGAAGCCCCACGGGACACCGATCGACTGCTGTGGCCAGTCTGAGAGGCAGGTCACCTTAAAAAAAAAAACTGTTCCGGCACAAGTGCGTGGTAGATCTGGCTGCAGAAATGCTTGATCCGACGCAATGCATTTTTTTGGAGCCCAAAGCCAGACTGAAGATGGAGGAACCACAGAAAAACAGGGGGCATTTATGCATGGGAGGTTTTGCCTTGGATTTGCCGCTCTCTAGATGCACATTTTCCCCCAACCAAATTCTCAAAACTCAACAATAGGCCCCCATGCAGGGTGTTGGCGGCGGAGGGGGGGGGGTTCAAGGCTGGGTGCTGGTCCGCTCTGAACTCTGGAGAACCCCTGATCCGCTTGAGAAAGTGGCTTTCGGATTTGCAGATTCAAAACTGACGTTGTGAAGCAAGGAGGAGATAAAGACCCCTCCCCATATGTCTCCACCCAGCCTCCCAGTATTCATTTGGGGAGAGTTGGCGATCTGTGGAAAGAGGCTCCCAATGGAGGCCAAAAAGGGAGGGCCATCATCTGAAGTGGTCGTGGAAAGCCAAGTTGCTCAATGGGGGGGCGGGGGGGGGGCGGAGCTGTTTAGTCCCATCTTTTTCAGTGTTCTTAAATCGAGCAGTGTTTTGGGGTTAGTCGAGATGAAGTAATTAAAGAGAAAAAAAGAGGCAAAGGGGGAAGGGAAGGGGGGGAGAGAGGTCACGATCCTGCCCCTTTCCCCCCAGGGCTTCAAGTCAAATGAAAGATTCTTCCCCTCTAATCAGTGGAGTAGGATAGGGCCCTGATGATGGGGACAGTTTTTTTTTTTTTTACTAGATGTGTCTTCCCTTGATTTTAATAGAGCTCCTAAGTCAATGTGTTTAGTTACGGTGAAGGTGGCTGTGGATCTGAGGCGAAGAAAGAGGTTGTATGTTCCTATAAAGTTTGTTCTAGTTCAAAGTTTGTTCTAGTCTGTTGTGATCACTGGTTTTCTCCCCTCTCCCTTTTGTTCTCACAAGAGTTACAGCAGAAGCAAAAGAGAGAGAGAGAGAGAGAGAGAAACATTTTGGCTTTTTTTTTTAAAAAAAGAAGAAACCTAATTATGCAAGAATTTTTAAAAAGTCACTTAAGAAATAGGGTTTATGGAATTTGTGATTCTGAACACAGCGGAATCCTGTGCACATGTGAGCCCTGCTTCATTGAGACTTGACCGCTGTTAGGTGCGCATGACGCTTGCATGTTGTGTGGAAACTTGGAGAGCATGCATGCTCCTTGAAGTCTCACTGAAGTCAGTGGGACTTAACTTTCAGCGCATTCCAAGAGAGTCAGGTAGATTTGTGTTGATTTCCAGAGGGTTTTATGAGTAGTTCAAGTTGCATTTGCCACCGAAATGGAGGAAGGAAACCTAATCCGGTCCTCTAGAGGTTTCTGCCTGTTGCTGGTGGTTCTAACTAGTTTTTCAAGACCTTGTCGCTTGGGTCAGCAGACAGGCTGTTTCCAGCGCTGGCTGACTTTGTTGTTTGAGGTTCCTCTGGCGCTCCTCCTCCAAAGCTGGCCCTGCGCGTCCACCATCGGCTCTGGAGAGCAGGAGACAAAAGTCCCAAATGAGCTGGTCAAACATTTGTACAACTTTTCCAGCTTTTACAAAGAAGGCCTTCTATACACAATCTACACTTGGAGATGAACTTGGAAAACAAAGAGGGGAGAGTCCATTGAAACTCACACTTTAGCTTTGCCCAGACAAAGGTTCAGCTAGCAGCAGCTTGATGTGGACAAAAGAAGGCAACCTTTTTAGAATTCAGGGAGAAAAGAAGAGAAAACTGGCCCCACAAAAGGCCCAGAAAAGACTTTATGGTCTTGCAATGAGGGATGAATTATTCAATGAGCCCCAATAGGCAATGCTCTTGTGGAGTTTTATGGACTCTCCACAGTGGAAAAAGTAGCTATTTTCACCTACAAAATGTTTCTAGCCTTTCTAAACAGCTAGAGATAACGGACAGCCCTTCAGGATAGATAAGCAAAACCATTCTTTAAAGCTGTAGTATCTCTCAACATTCAAAACAAAGGAGAAAGAAAATACCCTACTATGGAGTTAAAGGTAGCTGCAGCTTCATGGTGTTTAAATTTATTATTTTTTTAATTGCACACATTGAGAGGCAGAGAAAACACTACTGGCAGGTTCATGGATATTTTAAGGCCTTTGCATCAAAGGTAGATTTCCACTCCATGGGAGCAAGCTTAAGCAGGTCTACTCAGACATAAGCCCACATTATTCGATGGGGCTTACTCCCAGGCAAGTGTCCTGAGAATTGCATCCAATACATTTTAACAATAATGAAATATAGTGTTAAAGAAAATGGATAGGCTATGGAAGAATAGTTAATGGCCAGCACATTTTTTTTAAAAAAAAGGTAACCAGTTTTATAGTTTAGTTCAGACAAATGGAAATGACTGAGGTACTGCTGGTTTACTCCCATGGCACCCAAACTCTGAACACATTTATCTGAAAATAAATTCCGTTGATTTAAATGGATTTGAATGTTTGGGTTGAAATCTTTTGGTGTTTGACGTCAAACATAAAGGATATTGCAGATTTCTTTCTTTCTTTCTTTCTTTCTTTCTTTCTTTCTTTCTTTCTTTCTTTCTTTCTTTCTTTCTTTCTTTCTTTCTTTCTTTCTTTCTTTCTTTCTTTCTTTCTTTCTATCTGGCATTTCATATTTGCCTCCAAGTTACAAATAATTTTTGTTACGAGTTTCAAACTATATGTTCAAAGAGTTTAATTATACCTCCAATTGGGTAATTGAGGACAAAGCTTGCTATTTGTTTGATGAACATCTGATAGTACATGTTTCCATTCCTTCAGAACAAAATCTTAAACTTATGTTCTCCAGAGTATATTTTTTGTTGCCTTCTGCTTAATGTACTGTGTTAACTCTAGTGCTGATAAAAGCTACAAGTGTCAATGAGGTAAATGAAAGGTCAATAATGTTACAATTTTCAAAGAATATGTATCAGTAGAAAGGAATTTGTTTTAACTGTCTTTAATAATTGCTACTTCTGATTCTGAATTCTCAAAAGAAGCATTATCAGTGGGTTTATACTGAGAACATCATGGGCCCATCCAGACAAACGTTATGCATGTTTACTCAGAAGTAATGCTGTTAAGTTCAGTGGGATTTATTCTCAAGAACTGTGCATTGGTTTCTTTTAGATATCTATAAATGAAGGTAATATCCAATGGTAGGGCCTGTTGTAACTTCTCATTTATCCTGTTAGTAATACGAATGGTGCAGTTGGGGGGGGGGATAAATGACCTCTTGAAGAACGCTGGCCACACCATTTTCAATAAGACCTGGCTTTCTGTAATTCCAAACATTTCTAAAATTGTAAACAGTACTTTTTGGAAAGAGAACAGTTATGAGTCAGGGAATCTTCTGAGTACAGTGCATGGCTAAATCTTTCGTGTTAAAATTGTGTCAGAGATGTACCCATCTATGGGATAAATTAAATTAAAAACAGGGATGAAAGAAAATTACATGTTTTTCCCCAAATCCTGATGTTATGCGGGTACTGTAAAATGATGGTTGAAATATTTTGCTTGTACAATGTATTTATTAGTTGCCTCTCTCTTCGGTATCTAATTAAGATATTTGTTAAAGTAGCCAATTAAAGATTTGATAGTGATATCAAACATTTTGAGTGGTGAGGGAAAACTAAATAGAGATTTTTGTCCCCTTTCTGAAGGACCACCATACTTTTAGTTGCCAAAATACTTTGTTCACTTCATATGTGGACAATAAATTTTCAAATTCCTGACTTGCCTGCAGTGGCAAGTCACAGATGTTAAGCCTAACTAGCTTGCCGGACTGTTATATATAAAAAATGAAGTCCACCATGGAGTAAGGGCATAATGCACAAGTGATTAAATATTTCACAGTGTAAGGATTTGGATAACCCAGTCACATAAGGTCTTAGATGTTATGATTTTGGGTGAATCTTCCTGCTTATTTTCTTAGTAATGATGTGTCAGAAAAAGGTTGCATCATTCCCATTCAGTCTCTTTTTCTACATTTTTACAGTGACCCAATTATTTATTCCCACGAAAGAAGACAAGGAAGTACGACTGAAATATAACGCCATTAAAAAACTTACAGAGTTTCCTTGTAAATTCCATGTTTCCCCCACCCCAGGCTAGCTTCTCTACCTCACATTCCAGACCTGAGTGATTTCAGAGAAAAGACTCATCCACCTATACATTAGTACAAATGAATCACAAGACAAAATATTTGTGTATAAGTTACACAAAACTACAATGTATTGATTGGTAGGGACTGGCATATTTATACAGATGTATGTGGCATGTATATCAATTAATCCAGAGTGCGTGGATTCAAGATGATTTATAATTAACCTTAAACACATTTAAGTGGAGATATGTTCCGCTAGTTTGATCACAAAAGATATTTTTGTTTCAGGAGCTCAAATTAAAAATAGGATATGTGATTTGGCAACTCAACAGGATTTGACAGCCATACAGTCTTTCAAAGTTGCTATATGGTATAATTATTTTAAACGTTCCCCTAATCTTGAGACACACTAAAAAACAAAACAAACAAACACAAACCCCCCCCACCTGTTTCCTATGAATTATAGAGAAGATTTAGTACTCAGAGGTTTCATGCCACATCATCTATGAATGTAGAAGTGTGTGTCTTATCAGAGTGCATTTGGGGACCTTGTTAAAAATGTACCCATTACTTTTCAGAATGCTTTTCTGTATTTGTCTTGAAAACAGTTGTCTGATATTCTTAGCAGAATTGCTTTTTGGAGTGTATATTCCATGAATTAGGTTTTTATTTATTGTTTATTTTATTTGTTGGATATCCTTTTATACGATTGCTTTTGTAACCAATATGCCAATGAAGGTATAGATTGATTGAAATTAGGTTCATTCTTACCTAGGACAGTAGCATTATTTTATGTGGCAGCAGCTGAATGTAGATTTCAGTTTGTTAAAACTAATGCTATTGATTTTGAAAGTTACGACGAGCCATCTTTATTAATTATTGACGCTGGTCAGTTTGTATTTCTCCTTTCTATCATGACCTTTTTTGGATTGTTACAGCTTTTGGCTAAACAGCAACAGTTTTGATAAGTGACTTCTCAGTTCATTTAGGAGCTTGATTTAAGACTGTTGTTGCCACGTAGGATAGTTATACGGTACACTTACACTAGCATGCCAGTGTGTGTAGAGTCAGGGTGGTATAGCGTCCAGTGTTTAAAGTGTCAGACTAGGATCTAGGAAATCTGGGTTCAAATTCCTCGTTGTTATGAAGCTTGCTAGGTGACCTTGGGCTAGTTACCTTCTCTGAGTCAAAACCTCCCTCACAGGACTGATGTGGGTATAAAATAAGGAAACTTATTTGTATGCTTTCCTGAGTTCCTTAGAAGAAGGGAGGGGGGATTAAAATGTAATGCATACCAGACCCTATGGAGATGCTGATAAAAGTGTAGCCTTGGACAGCATTTTGGAGTCCTTTTCAAGTTTAACCTTAAGGCAGGAACTGGACAGTCCATTCTTGCCTTGGCTCACCACACATAGCTTTGCCCCTGCTTGTTCTGGGAGTCCAGGGGAGGAGCGTCGACTGTTGAATACTAGGGTGACCAGGTCCCTCTTCACCCCCAGTGGGAGGTTTTTGGGGTGGAGCCTGAGGAGGGCAGGGTTTGGAGAGGGGAGGGACTTCAATGCCATAGAGTCCAATTGCCAAAGCAGCCATTTTCTCCAGGGGAACTGATCTCTATTGGCTGGAGATCAGTTGTAATAGCAGGAGATCTCCAGCTAGTATCTGGTGGTTGGCAACCCTATTGAAAACCCTACATTAGCCACTTGGCAGTTCTAAATATCTGCAATACGAGTCATTCATTACTGCAGCAGTATATGAAATAGGGAACCTGCTTATAACCTACTTTACCCCTTCCTGCTGCCCTAACACTTAAACGTTCAGCGCCATCTAGTCACAGACTTTGACTGGATTGCAACTGTGTGGGAGGCCCCATGTGATTGCTCTGCCTATGTGAGGCTGGGCCATTAAATGTTATGTGAATTGAATGACCCCCCCAAATAAAAGCTATCATGTCATTATAGTAATTTGTGAAGGGCACCTGTATCAGGGCTGGAAACCAGTTCTTCTGACTCATTCTGTTGCAAAAAAGACGAAGCGGTATTTGGATCTGGCTGAGGAACTCTCATTAGGACTGAGCGCGGTAATGGTTGTTTGAACGCCGCGTGGTCTGCGTTTTTGTTTCTCCACCCCTATATCCTGTAAACCTGTAATTCTTAATAAATTATATTAATTCTCCAGTACTCTGTGGAGGCTGCCCGTAATTTCCCACTGCTAAGGAAAGGGGAAATGCAAAATTGTGTACATAGCAATCACATCATTGCCGCCGAATGATTGCCGAGAGCTGTCCAGACCTAGTCTATTGCACATGGTCCGCCCGTGTGAGCATGTGGTATGCAGACTGGCTCATCTGTTGCAGCAGCACAGAGGCTGTACAGAAATAAAGTTGGAGGAAAGCCTTCCTGGACAAACGCGAAGCAATGCGAAATGGTGCAATGCATAATCTATTTTGGAAACACGAAGGCCGCTTGTATGTTCCTGCTTTGTTCTGTTTGCTGGTTAGTCCCCTTTCTCTTTGCTGCCAAGTCGGTAAGACGATGGTTTTTAACAGGGAATGAAAACACACACACACCGAACGTATGCAGGCCTTCCCACAGCCCCTTCTGGAGCTTGTGCTTGGGAGACACTGCTGTTGCTCTTGCTGGGTGACTCCTCCTGCTCAGCGCTTGAATGGTGCCCTCTGTTCTCTGGCCCAGTGGAATTGGCCTACAGGCATGATCACAATGAATTGTTCCCCAGTCATGTGCGCTATTCCAAAGAGCCCGACTCATCCCAGCCCTCTACCCTGGGCTTCAGTGGGGGAGCAATTCAGGCCGCAGCCGGCTAAATTGCCTCCTTTCTTTCTCTCTCACTTTCATCTCTGACCGAGCCCTCCCTCTCCTCTCTTTATTTCTTCTTTGCCCGAGGCTCGCATTTGTGCAAGTTCTTCATCCACCCCTGTTTTGAAGGTGTGTGTGTGTGTGTGTGTGCGCGCGCGCGCGCGCGCGGAGTGGAGGAGGGGTGCCTTTGAGAGAAAAGGAAGATGTGAACACAAAAGCCCCACTCAGTTGGTAACTAAAGGGCTGATGCTGCCTCTTGAGCTGGGGTGATGCTTTTCCTGTTTGTGAGTTTTGGGAAACATTTTTGCTTTGTACTCTAATGGAATTAGAGGACAGATGCTGACTGTAAATGGGACACGCGACTACCGGCCTCTAGCTCAAATATTTAGAAGCAATGTTACAATTACTGGCTTGATATGCTGACTTTGAAGTGGATGCACATGATCTAAGGGGCTTTTGGGGATAGATGGATGATCGGATGTTTAGATTTTGGTTGCTGACTATGGGTCTGAGACTATAAAAAATGATAAATGATTTGATACGAAGCACTGAGCTGACAAATCAGGTTCCAGAATGTCATTAACCCTTTTAAATTGTTTTATTAAGTGTTTATCAGCGATTTTAAAAGTGCTACTGGATGGGAGCTGATTTCCCCTCCTGTTTTTTCCAGGGCCTCTGAATGGGTCAGTTCATGCAGTTAGCTATTAACTCATGAACTTATTGATGGCATCAAAAAAAACCCTTCTTTTTACAGCAGTTTCACATGTAAAAGCCACTCTTAAGCTCATCCCATGTGTGGCTGCAATAAAAGTGAAAAGGATAGGTTGCCAGGTCCCTCTTTGCAACCGGCACGAGGTTTTTTGGGTGGAGCCTGAAAAGGGTGGGGTTTGGAGAGAGGAGGGACTTCAATGCCATAGAGTCCAACTCCCAAAGCGGTCATTTTCTCCAGGTGGACTGATCTCTATTGGATGGAGATCAGTTGTAATAGCGGGAGATCTCCAGACACTACCTGGAGGGTGGCAACCCTAGAAAATGAGAATGTCTTCATGTATGCTTTATGGAATGGAAATCTTCAAATCCCAGTCTGTATGAGTTATTTTTAGCACTCAACACCCTCATCTAGTATGCAACATTACTAATTTATAATGGAAGGTTGGAAGGTTGTGGAGGTGGAAAGTGCTGTCAAGTCTCACCCAATTTATGGTGACCCCATAGGGTTTTCAAGGCACGAGATGTTCAGAGGTGGTTTGTAATTGCCTGCTTCAGGTCTTCCTTGGTGGTTTCCCATCTGAACACTCACCAGGGTAGACCCTGCTTAGCTTCCGAGATTCGATGAGATCAAGCTAGCTTGATTATTAGAAGGTAAATCTACCATGTTACAATATTTCATCTACATTGTTGAATTGACCTTATTTGCTATCCTAACCAAACTATTTTAATTCAGAATAGTTTCACAAAGCAATATCACCAGAGACACTAACCTCCTAGTCCCATTACTATGTACAGCTATAATAGCATACAGACTGGTTCACGTTATGAAGACAACTATACTTGGTAAGAATGGCAAGTCCATTCTGCTGTTATCTTTTCCAGAAGTTTACTGCTGTGTCTTATTTCTGTAGAGCTGTGCCAGTATTGGGTGGTTTATAGTCCCCTTTACATCCCCTATCATGCCCAGATAGGGTTGCCAGGTCCCTCTTCACTACCGGTGGGAGGTTTTTGGGATGGAGCCTGAAGAGGGCGGGGCTTGGGGAGGGGAGGGACTTCAATGCCATAGAGTCCAATGGCCAAAGTGGCCATTTTCTCCAGGTGAACTGATCTCTATTGGCTGGAGATCAGTTGTAATAGCAGGAGATCTCCAGCTAGTACCTGGAGGTTGGCAACCCTATGCCCAAAGTATCCTACTTTGTCCAGTTCAATGCTTTACAATCCTTCTGTATGTTACTGCTTCTGTAAACAGGGACTGCTGCTGGTTCAGTATTACTTGCTTACCCCAGCACTTCACCTGTGCAAAGTCGTAGTTCAGCTATGCAATGGCACTGCAATGCCAGGACATGATTCAGTCAAAACATTATAGCTTTATGTATACATATAAAAATGTGACATATACATGAACCATGATTCATGCAGCCCATAACCTGTTTGCCTTAAAATATACACTCAGCTGGAAAGGGGAAAGGCATATGTATGCAATGAAAGGGGCTAGAGACTTAAACAAACAAACATGGGAATTCAGAGAACCTGATACACAGATTGTTTTAATGCTATAACAATGTTCAACGGACAACTAAAAAAACAATAATGGGAAAAGCCCTGGTGGCATGGGGTGGGGGAATGACTCCGGTTTGGTGGCTGGGGCAGAGAAACTTGCCCTGTGGAAACCCTGTTGCTGTTGAGGGAGGTGCAACAGGGAAACCATGCAAGAAACACTAACTTGTGGAATGGCCCAATCATGTCCCAGCCAGTGTGGCATAGTGGTTAAAAGCAGTGGTTTGGAGCGGTGGACTCTGATCTGGAGAACCAGGTTTGATTCCCCACTCCTCCACATGAACAGCGGATGCTAATCTGGTGAACCAGGTTAGTTTCCCCACTCCACCATATGAAGCCAGCTGGATGACCTTGGGCTAGATACACTCTCTCAGCCCCACCTATCTCACAGAGTGTCTGTTGTGGGGAGGGGAAGGGAAGGTGATTGTAAGCCAGTTTGATTCTTCCTTAAAGGGTAGAGAAAGTCGGCATATAAAAAACAACTCTTCTTTTTCTATCTCATGTGCTTATCTGCCAATATTAGCAGTACACAGGATTAAGCGACAACATTTTAAAGCCCAATTAAAAACATGCAATAAATTCATAAAAACAAAAATGAGAATTTCAGACATTTCTGGGGTGATTTGAAACATTTATATATTTGAGGTAATTTGAAACTTTATATCTTTTCTGAACCAAGAATATCTAGCACACAAATGCAGGGCTAGAGTCCAGCTCACCTTAGATTAGATTTATTTTACTGCTTAATGTTGCAATATGCTTTGGGGAGAGGAGATCAAGCAAAGCTGAGCTTGATAGATCATCGGGCATCCCCCAGGGCTAGTTTATAAACCAGCAATGGGGAAATGAAGCAGAACTACAAAGTGCTCTCTGGTTAATTTAAGAAGAAATTGAGTGAAACACAAAGCAATAAATCAGACCAATCTTGTCAGTGTAGGCTTCTTGTTGTAAAAATGTCACCTTCTATTGCATGGAACAAACACAAGTGCTCAACAGACAAGCACAATTTGCAAGAAGTAGAAATTCTTTCCCAATTTCAGGGATGCACAGCGAGACTCTTTCCTACAAGGCTTTTTATGAGTGTCATTTTTCTTCTTCTTTTCCTACCATACGCTGTTAATCTAACTCCGTTGAAATCCATTTTACTAGAGGAAATAAAATGGAAATATTATTAAATGGAAATATCACTGCAGTCCTATTACAGTTCAACAGAGTCATGTGGGGTGCGTATCTAGTGCAGACCAAGATGCCCATAAAAGGCAACTTATTCATTGTAGAGGAGTAAAAGTTTCCAGAGTAATTAAAAGTCGACACCTTTAACTGACAGTGCAGTAAAATACAATTAAGCAGCCCCATTGGATATCTTATCTTGTGCTCCTTAGTTGTTGTAAGGATTAAGATCTGAAAAGGAAAATTTTCAGCAGTCTTGGCCAATAATTGATTGAGTACTAGTTTGGCGATGCTACCATTGCTCCTAACAGGGCTGTATTGTTGTCCTTCCTCTATTGTAGTTCTGAGATCAAAGCAGAGTCATTTCAATTTATCTGTCTTAGAAAATCCTTCTTTGTGTCTGCAATGGATTAATGACCACATTTGCTATGGAGATCTATGAGATTAAATATACTCCGTATATATAGCATTCATTTTTTACAGTAAGGTTGCCATCACGCCTTGTACGTAGGCCAGTAAATTGAGGTATTTGATGTTATTCAACGTTAATGCAATTTATTTAGGATAATGGTGCCTAGCAACCCAATGACTTTTAAAATAAAATAAAGTTTCTTCCCCTTGTTAAATTTTGGAATTAAGAGTTTTAACTGGGCAAGTAATTACCATCAGGTTATATTTTGTCAAGTTTATTTTTAACTGGTCTAATCTGCCCTTTGCACTAGGAATAGGGGAAGCAAGAAATCTAACAGGAATTCTAAATGTGTCTGCTCAGAGAAAAGTTCAATTGATTGCAGTGGAAACTACTTCTGAGTTAACATTTTTAAAAACGTTGATCTGCCAGTTGCTTTTGGCATCCTATTTCTAAATAGAATTGATTTAAACTGAAGTCAGTAAGACATGCAGGGTGTGTATTTAGGATCCCAAAGGGGTTTACACAAAAATAAATCTAACAGTTCAATGGGACTAACTCCCTAGTAACTCCCTGGAGAGCCAGTGTGGTGTAGTGGTTAAGAATTCTGGATATTTACCTGGGAGACCCGGGTTCAAATGCCTACTCATGCCATGAAAGCTCACTGGGTGACCATGGGCCAGTCATTCTCTCAGCCTAAGTACCTCACAGGGTTGTTGTGAGGATAAAACAGAGGAGATGAGAACAATGTAAGCCACTTTGGGTGCCCATTGGGAAGAAATGTGATGTACAAATGAATAAAATAATAAATGTGCTAAGGGTAGGGTTGCCAGGTCCCTCTTCACCACCGGCGGGAGGTGTTTGGGGCAGAGCCTGAGGAGGGCAGGGTTTGGGGAGGAGAGAGATTTCAATGCCATAGAGTCCAATTGCCAAAGCGGCCATTTTCTCCAGGTGAACTGATCTCTATCAGCTGGAGATCAGTTGTAATAGCTAGTACCTGGAGGTTGGCAGCCCTAGCTAAGGGGCACAGAGACAATTCATTTGATACCTGGGCAAAATGGTTGGCAACTCAATATGAACATGCCCATATGAACATGCCCATGCTGCTTCAGTAAGATACGATACGCTGAAACCAAGCGGGACAGGCCATGCTGTCCCTTTGAACCAATGATACTATAAGGGAAGTAATAATATCCCAGGCCCTTTTCATGTTGTCTTCAGATTTTGAACATCACCAGAACAGTGTGGAGCACAGCCACATAGAAGGGGAAATCACAGTGTTCAAGTCACTTAAATGTTGGCATTTTGTGTCCCCAAAGCTCCATGTTATTAAATGTACATAGAGATTTCCTGCATGAGCCGTATTCACTTCAGTGGAAGAGATATCCACTGGGTATTAATGAAACAAGTGAACTCTGCATGTGGTGATGGGGGTGGGCGGGCAGGATCTAGGTATGTTTTGGGTATTGGGTCCCTAAGTGAAAAGGGCAGCAATCAGTTATGGAAGAAGTTTGATGGTTACATTAGGAAGTGTATGGTAATATAAGGACAGAACTGTCCATGCCGAGTGTTTGTCAGAAAGAGATGTGTTGGTGGTGGGATGCTTATCTTCTGCTAGTCTAGGTTTTTTACATTCATTTCTGGGGTCAGATGTGCTAGTGTAGTTCACATGCCCTGGGGAATCAGCCTACGACAGTCCCTTTCCTCTGCTGATGAGGCAAGTTCAGAACAGTCATAGGCAAAGTGCAGTGATCAGTTTTAGTTGAGGATTTTTTTTTGTTGGTAATGTGTGTGGAGGATTTTGAGGGAAAGATTCCTGCTTTTGCTCCAGGACTCACAGGCTGCAGAGCAAAAAAAGAAAGAAAAAGCGATTTAAATTCATGTTTTCATATTCCCGTCAATCCAGAAGTAGTTTTGGTTTTTCATGGGAACAAAGCAAGCAGTATTCTACAACGGTTTGGTCTGTCCCCTTCTGAAAAACTCATGGTTTATGCCCGCCCCCAACTCCGCCCCAACTCCACCCAGCGGATTACCCAGTGCAGTTCACCTCTGTGGACACAGCCCCAGCCAAAACAAAAAGCGCCAGTCCCTCCAGTATCCTTATATAACTTTTCTATTTACCATGCTCCATACCTGGCCACATACCCCCTTTCCCAGACTTTGACAGACGGTCATCATTGTGCCCCCCCCCCCCCCGTAGAGCTCCAGCCATCCATTGCCAGGAACTTCCATCCAGATAGAGAAGGGAGACCCAGAGCAGACTGGCTGCCCCTCTTCAGAAGGGTGACAGGAGTTTTGGCTTGGATTTGCCGCTCTCAGGATGCCCCCCCCCAACACACGCACACAGGATCGCACCAGCAGGAGGGAGACCCAAAGCAGACTGGCTGCCCCTCTTCAGAAGGGTGACGGGAGTTTTGGCTTGGATTTGCAGGAGGGAGATCTGTCCTGCCTTGGAGGGAGGCTGTCCCCCGGGCTTGAAACTCTCCCAACCAATCACCATTCACAGGGGAGGAGAAATTAGCTGACATGGGCGGGGACAATTGGTCCGAACCCAGGAACATTTTTCATGGAGTGAGAAAAAAACGCGTAGCAACCACAAAGAACGGGCCAACACAGGTTTGAGAAGACGCGGAGTTGACGCGTTTTTTCTGCTAAAACTGGAAGCATTCATGAAAAATCAAAATTTGCAGCGAGGCAAAACAAAGGCGAAACTGTGCCAAACCTCCGTGAAAAAACGACCACAGTGTTCCCAGCCGTGCTCTGCATCAGTCACTTTGGGAGTATGGGCATGTTGCTTGTGTATATGGTTTCAACAGAGTATTAGCATTCCCTCCCGTATGCATGTCTGTATGGTTTACTAAGGATTTGTGCACTGTCCCTTTGTAGAGTGATGTGCCAGAGCTTACAGGGCTGGTCATGTGAAAAACAAACAGGTTTTAGCACTGGAGAGTAAACAAGCTTTACAACACAAAGCTGCATTCATCTGGGAGAGGACGAAATACGTGTATTTTGCAATCACAACTTTAAAGTACAGCTTTATACAATATATAAAGTTCAGCTCTTTGTTTTTGCAAATATGTGACTGAGGTTAAATGGTAGAACAGAATTTGAGAGGCAAATTTTCTTCTCAGAAGTATGGCAGGGGGCCAGTTAAGGGAACAGCATATCCGCTGCGTGTATAAGATCCCAGTTCTCTCCCTGCAATTTCCAGTGAAAACAGATCTCATGAAACAGGGCTACAAAAGATCTTTTTCTGAAACTTTGCTGAGCCACTGTCAGTTAGCAATGGATGTGGACCAGTAGGCTGACTCAGGTCCTTATAATTATAGTTGAGAACTTTAATCATGGCTACGGAAATTTGATGGGGAAGAACTTCAGTTCTCAAATGGCAGCCAAGTAAACAAATTCTTCAAGTCAGTATTAAACACAGCGATGTTTAAATTATGAATGTAATTTCTGCACATCCTCCCAACAAAACGGAGCTCCTGGCAAGAATTTGTGAGTGGCTGTTCACATAAACATAAGCTTTATGAACATTAGAATTTTTACAAATATTAAATGGAACAATAAGTTGTGGTTAACAATCCTCAAAAAAGACACTCCATTTCAAAGCTTTACTCAAAAGCCACTTAAGCAGTTGGGACATGATTAGCTAAAACCAAGCATTTCAAATGTAGAAAGTTTAAAATATGCTTAATCTTACCACTAAAGTCAATGAAATTTAAAAATGCTTATCTTTGAGTGGATGGTCCCCATTGATTTTTAAAGCCACATGCAGCCCAACCCTGTACATAATCATTTGGAAGCAAGTCCTACTGATGTGAATAGAATTAATTTCCTAGTAGGGATGTGTAAGATTGCTGCTCTACGTGTGATCTTAAGCTATTTAACTGGAAATTAATGGAAGTAGTGTTGTAGAAGTTAAACTAAGAGTGCAATTCTGTGTAGAGTTGCTCCAGTCTGACCTCATAAAATCACTGGTTTCCACACAGGATTTCACTATTAAGTGGCTGGTCTACTTCTTGGGCCCTGACCAGGATGGCCCAGGCTAGCCTGATCTCGTCAGATCTCAGAAGCTAAGCAGGGTCAGCCCTGGTTAGTATTTGGATGGGAGACCACCAAGGAGTGCCAGGGTTGCTGTGCAGAGGAAGTCACTAGCAAACCACCTCTGTTAGTCTCTTGCCATGAAAACCCCAAAAGGGGTCGCCATAAGTTGGCTGCGACTTGATGGCACTTTACACACATACACACTACTTCCTGGATTTGGTTTCATGTGTTTCTAGTGCCCCAAGAAACCAGTAATATATGTTTTTGCTTTATGTTTACGTTTTTGTTTTGTTTGGCTGACTTGCCTATTATAAGACTTTTGCTTTATACCAAGTCAGGCCATTGGTCTGTCTAGCTCAGTGTGGATAACTGCAGGTTTTGACTCTCCCATTATCACTGGCAGAAGAAAGTTCCTCCTAATCCATTATTTCAGATCCTTTTAAAACTGGAGATGTTGGGTACAGAATTTTGTGTATTCAGTACATGGGTTCTTCCACTGAGCTGCATTCACTGTGCATCTCTTCACTAAAACAAGGCTATTCGTTATTCTTGCATGGGACTTATTAGATAACCACAGTAAGTATTATCAAATGAAGAATAAATAATTGCCAGGAGAAATTTTGCTGTGTGGATATTTTCCTTACTTGACAGTGATCAAAACTCTTGACTGAGAGTATTTTAGCACATGATGCAAAAAATAATGTTTGAAGTTTTTTCCAAGGCCATTTTTCAATGTTATTACTTCAGGGCGGAACATGGAAGAGAGAGCCATTTTATGAACAATGCCGTTGACTTTCCAGTCTACTTCAGATCTTCAGTGAGCAAAATCAAATTTAAGCATTGCATGTGAAGATTCCCTTATCACAGTATCAGTGAACAAGCTCTTCGGGTTTCTTTGGCTCTCATCTCATTATTTCAACTTATTTTGTCAGAGATGTACCAATGGTTGTTTTTAATGTATATACATTTTTTTAGTATAATGTTATCCACAGCCCTCTGCTGCTATTTCTTTTACTGAAGATGTACTGAATGATCTCATGTCCCTGCTTGTCATATATATTATGACAAATACAACCTCTACCATATAGAATCTGTCCTCTTTTTGTCTCAAAGCAAGCGACTTTCTTTCCTATGGGTCGATAATTTGTTCTGCCTTCAGAAACTTCATATACAGAAACTGGTGTTATTGCTTAATAAGTAGTATTTCCTGATATAGTCAAAGCTTATCTTTGTTGATCTGGTTCCTTTATTTGTAAGGTTTGTGTGTGTCCAGCCACTGCCACCCATCAACAGCACCACCATTTCTGCCTGCCTGGGTCATGTAGTAGTTGGTATAGCCCCCCCTTCTCTCCTCTGCCCAACCACCTGCCTGTTCTTCCACCCATCCCACAGCTGCTTCATAGGGGTGGTCCTTCACATTGTCTCTGCCATTTTTTTGAGGGGGGGTGTTACTTTTTTTTTGCAAACCTGGGAGGGGCAATCTGCAGAACACTACCCTGTATCTGAACCTGGGTCCATTCTCTGGGTTCTTTGACCTGCATGGGACCCATGGTGATAATGATATAATAATGATATGATTATGATATAATATTTTGTGTGTATGGATTACTCTACATGTTTGTATAACAGCAGCACATTTGGTACACTGTCCACTCCTTTTAGACCATTCATCAATGGAATTCATTTAATTGTTCAATTAGATAACATTGTTGAGTATAAAATCCCGCTACACAATTTGCAGAGGAAATGGCATGGAGAATCTGTGCTTGGTCAAATTAGGGGAGAAAGGAGGAAAGGGTATGAGAGCCTGGCTTTCTCTTCCTTTCCCCTCCCACTTGCCCCTTCCTCAGCTATGGAAGCCTCTCAGAGCAATCCAGCATCTGTCTTCTCCGACTCCTATTCTGTCGACTGTGTACCCATTAAAACATCAGTAAAATACCGTACACAGGTTTTAGTCTAGGTAAGTCTGAAAAAGGCTTAGTTTATGGAATTCAGAGCCACTGCGCATATGAAGCAATAGCAGAGAGTGACTCTGAACATGTTCTCCTTTCTATTGGTTTTCCTTTGTAACTATCTTTGGCTGACAGATTGTATATTGTTCTTGTTCAGGTTGGCATTTCAACCTCCCCACCATCCCCTAGACATTAGCTTTGTAACATGACCCTGTGAATAGGCGAGGATTGAAACTTGTGCTATTCCTCTCTCTACCCTGGCTAGCAAAGTGATATTCAGGAGCGCTCTCTCTGTTTGCTCAGGACCCTTATCTGGCGGCAGTGACAATTAGCTTCCTTGTGAAGAAATCTGCTATCTCAGAGTAAAGTGCAAGGGTTCTTATGCTTTCAAGAGCTGCCTACCAGAGAAAAGTTCAACAGATGCCTCTTCTTTCACCACAGGAATGTGCTACTGAATTTGATTTTTCTGTTTGCAATATTATTTCCCCCCGTTGATTCATTTCAGCATATAGATTTTTTCTCAAGATTGAGATAATTATGTGGTTGAATGTTTATAAAAAGTTGTACTGGCATGTGAATAACTAGGCATGTAGAATATATGAAGAAAGGAGATAACAGCAATTGTCATGCTAAATCTGCTGATAATTTAGCAGAGAATATTTTGATACTCAAGATCTTTTAAGTTGGACTATCGTAATGGGGCTCTCCTTGAAAGCAACTTGGAAGCCGCAATTAGAGCAAAATTGCAAAATGTGCCTGTCCATATTTTGGCTGGTATGAACTGGTATGAATAAAGCTCATATCTGTTTGTTTCTGGGTTCAATTCAAGATGCTGGTTCTTCATACAAAAGTCTTGAACACTCCAGAGCCCTTATATCTGAAGGACTGCCTCTCTCTGTTTGAACCCACATTCCTTTTGCCAGTCTTTGCTTGTCATTCTCCTCCTTGTATTTGTTCGTTTTTTGTAATTTGGAACTTGTAAACTTCTGTAAACCATTTTGAGTCTCTTCAGGGAAAACAGCTGCCTAAAAATGTTCACATAAATATAAATAAATAAGCAGGGAACCTACAAGGACTTACAGGAGGCATCTCATTTCCTTTCCCCCACAATTTCCTTTTCCCTGAAAGTTTCTATAGCCTCTTTCCTTTTCCTGCTTCCTTTTTTATTTCCCAGCTACCAAGCCAACCTACCTTTATTTGTCCCATGTTTTCAGGTTCCTCTTCTTCCCTTCCCCTGGCAGCCTCTACCCAGGAAAACTATGGTCTAGTTATGTGATGCCAGCCTCTTGGCTGCTCCCAGGTGAGCAGTGCTAGCCACCAGCCCCAGCTGTGTGGTGGGGAACCTGCAAGGACTTGTGGGGGGAATCTCATTTACCCTTCCCCAGTATTTCCTCTTTCTCTTCTCTGAAAGGCCCCAGAGCATCTCCCCTTTCCTGTTTAATTCTTTCCTCCCCACCCACTGAGTTGTGTAGTAGGGCTATACATACTGGGTTTGTGTGTGTGTAAAGTGCCTTCAAGTTGCATTACCCAACCAAAAATAAACCCCCAAAAGGCCTTTTTGGTTTCTTTCAGGTTTAATTTTGGCCAAATATTAATACTGGGAATCAAGCCTAAGCTGGATAGCCAATTGCCAAAAAATGCCGACTAGGTATTTGGTTTTTTTTGGCTTTGGCTTTCCCCAGGCTTTTCCCTATGGGATTTTTTGTTGAGGCATTGGGAGTGGGTGGGTTCAAGGTAGACTCACCAAATTCGCAGCATATCTGCAAGGGATTCTCCTTACATGAACCCCAAAGTTTGGTAAAGTTTGGGACAGGGGGTCCAATTTTATGGGCCCCTGAAGGGGTTTCCCCCTCCTCTATAGAAAAGCTTTGTAAACTCTGCAATGCTTTCCTTTGGAGAATGGGGTGATCCCTTCGGGGGCCCATAAAATTGGACAACCTAGCCCCAATTTTACCAAACTTTGAGGTTCATGCAAGGAGAGTCCATTGCTGCTACCCTGAAAATTTGGTGACTGTACCTCAAAAATGCCCCCTCAGAGCTCCTAAAAATAACCCCATATGGTTTAATGGACCCCATTTTTTTCTGGGAAACCTGGAGATAAAGCCAACATATCCATCTATTGGTATGGGTGTTCAGCTTATTTCAGGTTTCCTGAAAAAAATTGGGTCCAATAAACCCGAAATTTAACAAAAATGTTTTTTGCACAGCCCTAATGTGTAGCGCTGGTTACTGGACACTTGCATGGTGGGGAACCTACAAGGGCTTGCAAGGAGACACTTTACTTTCACCTATAACTCCCTCCCCACACTATTTCCTCTTTCTTTCCTTTCGGCAGTGGCTTTATCCTTTCCCCTTTCCCTGTTTCCTTCTTGCCTTCCCACTCACCCATCCAACCTTTTATCTGCACCTCTGTCTTCAGCTATATTATTTATTTATTTAATTTATGCCACACAATGGGTACCCAAAACTGCTTATATATTCTCCTGACCTCCATTTTATCCTCATAACAACCCTGTGAGGTAGGTTAGGCTGAGAATATGTCACTGGCCCAAGGTTGTCCAGTGAGCTTCCAAGACACAGTGGTTATTGGAAATAACCTGGACTTTTACTGACAGAAACTGACAGGTAATCTGATAACTTCTTGATGCAGGGTGATAATTCTCGTACAAATATGTTCTTATATTACCTCCAGATGGTTTGTGAAAAGAATAAAATTAACCAATGCCAATGAATATTTAGTTGTTCATTCATTGTGTCTGTTAGAAAAGTTGCATCTAAAGTAGACAACTGGCCAGCAAACATTATGTATCTCCTGGATTACCTCCTGTCATTCTCTATCAGCCTACAAAAAATAAAGTAGCTCATCAGTTAGGAGTCATCAGTTGCTGATGCAAAGAGCTGTCTGCTGTTTACTGTGCCCTAAAATGAGGTGTGTTAAAAATGTTGCCAATAAATCCTTTGTGTTGAGCATAATATGCTTGACCACAATAGAATGCTTTTACTTTAGTTACGTCTGGATCAGTGTCAGCCTCAGAAGAACTTCAAAGTTCTTTTCACAATACAGAGGTGCCATTTCTTTCTTGACTATCAGTAATCTAAATATATGTTTGTATGTTGTTTTTACATAGAGGAGGAACTATATTAGATATCTCTAATTTTCTCAAATTCACACTTTTTAAATCCCTACATTAAGGCATGAGCGAACTGGAATTTACATGTTTGAATGAGTACAATTGAGTGCTAAGCAGTTACACCCTTCTAAAGCTATTGACTTGATGGTTCATTTTGTGGTTTTATATTACAAACAGTAAGTGGCTGTCTAAAATTGTTTGTTTTTTAAGATTTTGCAAATTATTATGGGGGAGACTTGGATGAAAGAGACTCAACTATGTATCTAAACAAATGGCAAAGTTCAAATATCAACAACATGTATTTTGGCACAGTCTGCAACTGCCAACATCTGAATACCATTTTAAAAACAAATGAATGGAATTCAGATTTTAAACATTACATTTCTGTAATGTGAATTTGGTGGCTCCAAGTTAAGGCATTTCAATGAATTCCAAACTTAATAGAAACTCCTTTTCAGCTCCTTCTGCAATACCAGGTAATAACATTAACTGGCCCAACAATATACTAACAATTGTCAGTGGTGAAATAACTCCTGACACAACTCCTGGTTGCAGCATGTCCAATTCACCTTCAGTGAGATGTACACTATGCTATAGAGCGTATGCCTTTACTAATAAGATGAAACCCCCATTTGGCATGTGGCTGGAAAGAGGTATCATGGCTAAAAAATGTAAAAGGTATTAATTTTCAAGATGTATTCCTAAGGCAATAATTCTAGAACTGACTATAATTCTAGTTTATGAGAACACAATGTATTTTTTTTCCTTCCAAGTCACTATGCTTAGGATTGGAGTCTCAGATGTGCTATATCATATAAGAACATAAGAAAAGCCATGCTGGATCAGACCAAGGCCCTTCATGTCCAGTAGCCAACCAGGTGCCTCTAGGAAGTCCACAAACAAGTCGACTGCAGCAGCATCCTGCCTGTGTTCCAAAGCACCTAATATAATAGGCATGCTCCTCTGATACTAGAGAGAATAGGCGTGCATCATGACTAGTATTCATTTTGACTAGTAGACAAGGATAGCCCTATCCACCATGAACATGTCCACTCCCCTCTTAAAGCCTTCCAAGTTGGCAGCCATCACCACCTCCTGGGGCAGGATATGAAGCATATATTGGTCAAGCCTGACCTCTTCCTCATTTTAAATATTACTAATATGGCTACTGAAATTTGCATAATGAAAACTATTATATTAAAGCTTTCAGTAATGCTGTGAATAAGGTTTTATGTATTTTTTTAAAATTGTAAATCAGTTAATACCCATAAGGGACTTCCAAACATCAAGATGTTCAAAGATGGCACAAGTCCATTCAGTTTCCTGTAAAGCTACAGTTGCAACATGTATATTTGATGTTTATTAAGGCAAACTGCCTGCTCTCCCCAAGTTGCCATTGAGAAAAAAATCCACCTTTTGTGGGTTATTGTAAGAATTAAATAATATTGATAGAAGGGTCACTATATCTAATAGTACACAGGCTGGCCCCTAAGTGGATGATAAAACAACAAAACAGATTACCCACAGATAAATTAATCCCTGTCTGCACCAGGGACTCCTCAGGTATGAAGAAAGATAAGATTTTACTGTTTCACTAGAAGCACCTCCCCCATGGCTTGATGGGGACTGTGTGTGTGTGTGTGTGTTAAGTGCCGTCAAGTCGCTTCCGACTCATGGCGACCCTATGAATCGATGTCCTCCAAAATGTCCTATCTTTGACAGCCTTGCTCAGATCTTGCAAACTGAGGGCTGTGGCTTCCTTTATTGAGTCAGTCCATCTCTTGTTGGGTCTTCCTCTTTTCCTGCTGCCCTCAATGGGGACTAGATGGGGACTAGATAGGGGGACTAGATATGCAGAAAAAGGGACAGAATGTCCAGATCCGATAAGTGTCAGTTAAAAGAAAAACTGTGTGTATGGAAGTGAAAAGATCAGAGCTTAGAGAACTCTGGAGAAGGAAATTTTAGGAGGTGTGATTCTTTACACCCTTAGCTTGTTCCCTCTAACAGCAAACTTGGTGACCCTGTGCAATGAAACACAAGCATCCACAGACAAAGCAGGGCTTTCTGAATACATAAAGGATTCTCTCAGTCTATAGAAAAATATTTGTAAAAAAAATAAACAAGCAAAGAAAAATCCCCCAAAGCCCTCTATAGGAACAGTTAAAACACCTGACAACAATGCAAGGAAAACTGGCAGTTGGGGAAATAATTAGAAACAGCTGAAACTGACATTTAGTTCAAGAAACTGCTGTTAACTTCTTAGAACTGGGGTAGGATTTGTGAGAGAAAAGGAGAGAGCTACAGTCTGAACCGCAAGCTGAGGGGAACTGTAGCCACAAAGTAATATAAAACAGGCAGCAGAGAAATTTTAAAAATCACATAAAAGGGAAAAAGAGCAAAACAGTAAAAAGTGCTAAAGAAGAAAACATTGTACATTGAGGGAGAATATACAAGAAGAAAATAAGACACTAGCAGTTAGAGCCCCGTAGACCAAATGTGCAGGGTTGGAACATCAGTTGTTTAAAGGTAGAAAATAATTTGCAGAAACCGAAGGAGGTAAAGGCTATGAGTCTAATTTGTTGTATAGTTGTTACAGTGCCTTTTACAGTGCCTGTTACAGGACTTGCTAGACCTTGGTTCAAGTTCACACCCAGCCATACACTGGATGGCCTTGGATCAGGCACCTTCTTTTGCTCTAGCCTTCATCATAAGGTTGGGAGGAAAAAGTGAAGGAGAGCCATCGACACAACCACGCGGTCCTTGAATAATGTCAGCTGCACCCTCAGGAATGCCCCCTTTGATGCTGACGCAAGCCTCTGTGCTGGGAAAATGCTGCCAGCAAGGCTGCGCTTGTGCCTGAGGCTCACGCTGCTGCACCGCTCCCCAGAGCCAGCACACTTGCCTCAGCACCAGCGTTGATGCCACTTTAGCCGGCACAAGGGGCGCTATTGCTGGTGCTGGGGTAATGCCAGCTCCAACCCCCTTCCCCCTCCATTAGAACTGGGCTGTCCGTGGCTTAAGCAAGCTAA
This sequence comes from Euleptes europaea, assembly GCF_029931775.1. Taxonomy (NCBI): domain Eukaryota; kingdom Metazoa; phylum Chordata; class Lepidosauria; order Squamata; family Sphaerodactylidae; genus Euleptes; species Euleptes europaea. The sequence goes on from NC_079316.1 coordinate 38,362,980, forward strand.
TTTCCCTATGCCCCCTTTTTGTTTGGGTTACCTTTGTTGAATTTTTTTTTTAAAAAAAAAAAAACCTAATCATGCAAACTATAAATAATGTGGGCATCCTATATTATTTGATTTAGGCAGTTTCCTTACACACACACACACACATATATATATATATATATATATATATATATATATATATATATATATATATATATATATATATATATGCCACCTGCAACGCTTCAGTTTCCCTCAGAAAAATTATATAAAATGCACTGTCTGTTTACTGCATACAGGACTACACAGTTTTAACTTTATTATCAATTTGCTTTACAAATACTCATTCCTCTCACTTCACCCCCCCTTCAGTTTTATTTTTTCTTCGCATTTTTATGTCTCTCTGCTTTGGGCTGTTATTAATGTCTTGGTCTTGTTGGTGTCTATAAGTGCTACTGGACAGAAGACTAGGGGCAAAAACGCACGGTCGCTTCAGCATCCCTTATTCCCTGTTTCAGCCAGGATTCAGCCAGGATCGAATGCATGCGTATTGGCCGGACGTGTGTTCGATCCTGGCTGACGCCTGGCTGAAACAGGGAATAAAGGAGACTAAAGCGATCGTGCGTTTTCGCCCTAACTGTTCTACTGAAGACCAACACCGCTACCCTCTGAAATGATTAATGCCTTGTACCTTAACTAGAAGTGAACTTGACATTTCTCCCCCTTCATGAGTGACATTTTACCTCATGACTGCCTCTGTTTTCTTTCCCCACTTTTTATTATGAAAACAATTTGGTTTATACTTTACATAAGGATTTATATTGCCTCTTTAAAAACATTTAGTGTTTTCTTTATGAATGAAGCATTGTTATTTGCTTTCCCCCTCTATATGATAAACACTTCCAAATATCTTATTACTTAATTACTTATTAATGACCCCCCCCAACCAAAAAAGAATTGTTTTCATATATTTTCACACATTGTTATTGGACTATTATTAGTACCTGATAACTGAACTTTGAAAGTTGGATAGTGAAAAAAACTGACAGGAAGAGAATTGATTCATCTGAAATGTGGTGTTGGAGGAGAGTTTTATGGATACCATAGACTGGCAAAAAGACATATAAGTGGGTTATAGATCAAATCAAGCCTGAACTTACCCTAGAAGCTAAAATGACTAAACTGAAGCGATTGTGCTTTGGTTACATCATGAGAAGACTCACTGGAAAAGACAATAATGCTGGGAAAAGTCAAAGGCAGGAGAAAGATAGGAAGAGCCATTAGGATTGTGCTCTAAGGGTTTGTAGTATCTTGAAAAATGGAGATAAGGGGAATGGGGTGAAGATCCAAATTCTTTCAGTGATGAAGTAGAAATTGAAAACTATTGGTCTGAAGGTGTAAATTCTCTAATGAGTATGTATTTGGGACCAGCGGTTCAAGTTTGACTTGAGAAACTATGCTGCCAAACTAGCAGAATAAAGAATCTCATCAGCTAAGTAGTAGTTTGGGAGAAAAATACTGTAACAGACATCCCTGTAGTCATACTGTGGTCATGGTTGGTTCTATCAGACACAGATGAACGTCAGCTTTGTCTCAGACTAGTTCAAGATCTGCCCAATCACTTGAGAACCTAATTCAATCTACCCTGCAAGCGATTCTACCTTTATTGTTTAGCATTTTGTTTCAGTTTGGTGGCAGAACCTGAAAGCATTTATACATGTCTTCATGCTGGAAAAAAGTTGTCTAAAGAAACAGAAAGCCTGCTGCAAAAGGCACTAACCTAATATTTTCCATATGCACCAGCTGGTGCAGCCCTCTCTAGCAACAACCTAATGTTTCTGGCAATGCCATTTCCAGTGCAACTCAGAAGTGATGTCACTGCATAGGGATGAAGCACTAGCATTTGCCCCAAACTATGCTAGAGAGTCGTTCCTACAGGGTGTCATCACTTCTAGGTTGTGCTGGATGTGATGTCATCATGTCACTGGCAAACCCCCCCATTTCCTGTCCTCTGGCCCATTGAGCCCTATGCCTGTTTTCATAATAATGAAGGTAAGGTAAAGGTCCCCTGTGCAAGCACTGGGTCATTCCAGACCCATGGGGTGATGTCATATGCCGACGTTTCCTAGGTAGACTTTGTTTATGGGGTGGTTTGCCAGTGCCTTCCTCAGTCATCTTCCCTTTACCCCCAGCAAGCTGGGTACTCATTTGACCAACCTCTGAAGGATGGAAGGCTGAGTCAACCTTGAGCCGGCTACCTGAAACCAACTTCCGTTGGGATCGAACTCAGGTCGTGAGCAGAGCTTTGGACTGCAGTACTGCAGCTTACCACTCTGCGTCACGGGGCTCTTATAATTATTATGTAATAATTACTTTGATTCCCTTGTTCACTTGCAAGCATGGTTTGTTATTATTTTTTATTTATTATTGAACTTATATCCTGCTTCTCCCTGACAAATCTGCCATCTGCTGTCCCTACCTACCTGTCACAGATTATACATCTATGGCCTTTTGGCATGCTAGTAGTAACTTTGGACACTTAAGTGTTTTGGCCAATCCCCTCTTTCCCCTGCTACCAGCAAGTGTCTTCAACGTGCTGCTTCCTACCAACCCTAATTGCCCGAAATTATCCAATTATTTATTTAGTATATTTTTATCCTACCCCCCCCCCATGGGGACCCAAAATGTGTTACAAAAACACACTTTAAAAAATTCTCCCTGCTGAAGAGCTCCTGCCCACGGCCAGGTTTTAAATACCTGCATCAGATACGGTGCACATTTTATGTCCTTAAAACCTTCTGTAAATGGTAAATATAACAGAATGCCAGTTTGCATATAGAAGTCCTTCTATGAAAATGTGCGCTTTTAAATTTCTACTGTGGCAGGACCCAGGTTCTTTGAAAGAGTGTTTGGTGGGACATAAGATATGAAAGGCTGAGAACCACTCTCTTATGCTTTCACCAAACTCCCCTCTCTAATTTCCGACTAACAAACCCCCCCCACCGTTAAGAACTAATGGACATGGACTTTCCCTGCTTGCCATCCTTGCCTTCCATTGGTTGTGGATCTCTGGTCTCATTGGCTTCTCTGTAGATTGGTGCTTTTCCCCCCTCTCTGTATCACATACATTTCCAACTTCATGGGTTTGTCTAGCCCAACTTTCTTATGATTTGGTTTCTTAATTTTGTATTTAGAAATGTTTATGCGGTCTCTATGAGACCTTATTATTGTTTCAGAGTCCTTTTCCATGAGACATTAAAATGTTGATAGCAAATAGCCTGCCCTGCTATGCTGTTTTCACTGTCTGCACCAGTCCAGTCACAGATAAAATAACTTTCAGTTAAGGGAACTGGAAATCCTGAAATTATACTTTTGAATCCAGAAGCTTTTGAAGTATATAATCTAATCAAAATCAATCGCCTGAATGGGAACAGGCCAAGTATGATTGCTTTGTCTTTATTTTATGTCACAAACTCCAGAGTGACCTGTAAGTGACAGTCATGTACAGGAATAGATATGGGCTGCAATCCAAAGCAGTGTTCATACGCAGAGAAGAGCGCAATTGTGTGCACAATGGGAGATTTTTCTTTTAATGTTGCCAAACAGACAAGGTGACTTTTAAATTTCACAATAGCCTCTCTTCAAGCATTAAAAATGCTTTAGAGGAAATATCAAAGCCCATGTATGTCTATCATTATCCCTTGAATGCATACATTTTGCTTCTTTTGATTGCAGCTGTAATATACGCATTTGAAAATGTATCAGATAAAATGCTTATGCTGTAGATTCTTGCAGCGAATTGGTCCTTCATCAAAAATTCTCTCTACCATGGGCTTACCTGAAATAGTAATGGAATACCAAATCTAAGACGTTTTATCTAGCTGTTGTACATCATAGTTTCTAGTCTCTCTTCTGAAATAATATTAAAACTGATTAGGAGCATACTTCTAAGGGGGGGGGACTGAATTGGCAGAGGGAACAGACTGACCCTTATGCTGGCATATTTCTAAGATATGCCAGTGTAAGGGCTAGTTATGCCAGTGTAGGACCCCAGTGCTACTGCGCTGCTTTAGGGTGTCAGCGCAACACAGATGCAGGGTGCTGCACTGGCGTAGTTGTGGGTGGTTTAGGGGGTATGGTTGGCATTAGTTGACTCCCTGAGCCCTTTAAGCCCAGTAATATCCCCTTTGAGAGGCACAAAGTTATGCCATTAAAAATGGAGCAGCCCATTAAAGGGAAATTTCAAGTGCCTTCCACCATGCTAAAAAGGCTCCGATCAGCTCAGAATGCTAAATAAGGATGCAACCAACTGTCTCCCTCCCCTGGGCCCACCAATCCCCTGCCTAGCAACAAATCATGCCTCCCAACCCTACAAAAACCCCAGCCAGGATGCCCCACATCTCAGTAGGTAGGGTGCGTGGCATGGGAAGCTGTCTGACAGCTCCCTGCTGGGCAGACTGAGAGTGAGAGGAGAGGCACCTTGGTGGTGGGAAAAGCACAGAGAGGGTACTTAGCACTACTGGGCAAGCACTTTGCACAAGCGCCCAACAGGCTGAGCAAACTTCACACTCTGGCTAACCTCTCCCAGTTCTGAACCCAAACAGGTACTCCATCTCCTCAGCCAGGACCCAAAGGGGCAGCCACGCATCGACAGGTAAGCAGGGGTCTGTTTCCTCAACCTCCTTCCACCTTTCCCTTCCCTTCTGGCTGGGAGCTGCCCCAGCAAAGCTACCTCTCATACCCAAACCTGGAATCCGGCAGACCCCTCCCCACCATAGGCCCTGCACACAAGGGGCGTAGGGACCAGGCTGAAATACCTGCCGGAGGAGGGGGCCCTAGCTGTCAGCTCTGCGCTGGATTGGTAGCTCAGGCAGTTGCCAGCCCCCCCCCCCCCCTTGGACAAGGGCGCAAGGGGAGGATGGAGCCCCACCATGCTGAGTGGAGTGGGTAACCACACCATCCCTGGACTATTCCCTTACAGCAGTGGACTTCTGTGGAGCACATGCCAAGGAGGACCCCTCATGTGCTGTTGCTGTGGACATGAACACCACACAGATGAGGGTGTTTTGGATGGTGAGGGCCTTTTGCTGGGAGGGGGGAGCCCTGCAGCACTTGTAGCAGAGTGCTGCCCAAGGGCTGCCAAGTAGATTCCTTGGTGACCCCTGTCAGTGCCCACCAGGAGCTTTCAACCCTGTGTTGTTGATGCACATATCTGTGTTTTTCTGTTCTGCAGATGGAGATCCAACAGGGAGAGCTCCAGCTCCAACCGCTGACCTTCCGTGCCACACTAAGACCTGGTCACAGAACATGCCTGCCCTTGTATGCAGGTGAATGCCCCTCTTGGTCCTCCGCCCGATTTGGAAGCCACCCCAGGAGAGTCACATCCATTTCTCCAGAGGTGAAGCTGAAGTGGAGTTTGGTTCTCTCTGCTCTGTTGCCCCTACAGCCCTTCAATAAAGTGTCTTCACTGGCCACAAAAACTGAGTCATTGTGTGTGTGTGTGTGTGTGTGTGTGTGTGTCTGGGGGTTGTTGGAGGGTGGATGAGGAGGCTGATTCGATTTAGCACCACGGATGTTGCAATCTCCCCATGGAGTGGATGGAGCTCTTCTTGCTAAAGATGGTGACATATTTGCATGGGCACACCTTGGGGTGCTGTGCCCTCTGCTGCTGAAGCATGGACCCTCAGCCGAAAGCGCGAGAAATGGCTGCAGGTGCTACAGGGAGAGGAGTGTAATAAGTTGAGAAATTGCTGGGTTCTTGGGGCTGGGATTAATTGGTAATGGTACAGCCCAACTGCCAAGGCAACCAGACCCCTGGGCTGGGATAATGGTACAGCCCAACGCAAATGTGTTTTTAAAGGCTGTATTCCAATGGGCAGATGGGTGGGGGGACCCCTTCCAGGCCCCATAACTCAGGACCCCCTGACCCAATCTTCACAAAACTTGGGGGTTCTTGCAAGAAGGGTCCCCTCAAGCTACACTGAAGGTTTGGGACCTCTACCTCCAAACAAGCCCCCCCAGAGCCGCGGAAAGGTGCGAATGCGCACACGCACCCCCCCCCACGGGGATCTCTCTCTCACACAAACAGACACTCTCTCTCTCCCCTGGCCACGCAGCAGCTAGGCTCACGCACTCAACCGTGACTGATTGGCCAGATGAAGACCCAGCTTGGCCACCATTAGCCGCGGGAGAAGGCTGCTAGTTGCTTACTAGCTAATGGTTATGCTGCTGATTCGGAGCCCCCAAATTTGCCAAATTTATTCGACATTCTCCCGAACTCGCCAAATTCGGCTCCTCGTTTTCCCGCCTTTTTTGAATTTGGCTCTATCTGAACCGAAAACTGCCGAATTGGTGGAAATTCAGCTGTTTTTCTGTTCGGGATGAACCAAATCAACAGCCCTAGTGGCCATCCCCTGTGTTCTCCTGTGTTGGCTAACTCAGGGTGACATATGCCTATGCAGGGGCTTGCGGCTGCAGGGGTCAGTGCCGTGGCTCACGGTTCCCCCCCGCCCCCGTGACTTCAGCTGGGGTGTGTGGATACCAAACTGTGTGGATACCAAATCGAGGGGTCGTTGACGGGGGGGGGGTGTATATGAAGGAAGCCCTCCCTGAAAATAGGGACACTCAGCAAGTGTCCTAGGTGCAGTGTGGGGCTGGGAATGGGGGGGGGAGTGGTGTGTGGGGGTTGGCTTCTGATCCTCAACAACTGGGGGTCAGACCAAGGGCCACCATGGCTGGTGGTTCATCTCTCCCCAAGGGTGCTGGAGGGTGCAGGACTATGAAGGCCGTCCTGGGCGGCAGGGCACCTTCTGCGCTAGATGTGCTCCTATACCCGCTTTCACTAATGTGCGGGGGGTTGGCTTAGGGTGTTTATGGGGGAATGCTGGAGCCTCTGCCAACACTGTGCAACTAGGTTGATACCTGCAACTAGGTTGATATCTGCACACATAGTATTTGAGAGACTTATACTAACCAGTATTACAACAAGAACCTATTATACCAGATGTCTGAGTAATTGAGAATAGAATTTACAACATATACACATGCCTCATTGGGTTTGAACCTTTTGTATTTGTATTTGTATTCATTAATGTATTTCTGTAAATGTGTGCAGGTTTACAACGAGTTTTAATTAACCACTGATGAAGTCCCCATAGGCCGAAACGCGTTTGGTATGTGGTTATAGTTATCAGCCTCAGGAAATGCCATTGTGCTATTTTAATGCTTTTAAATAATTTTAACTTTTTTATAGCGCTTCTAATAAATTATACATTTAGTATTTATACATAGACTTATACATATTTTCCTTTCACCCAACCTTGGGTACCCAACCCTAGGTGTGTGCCACTGACACCCAGCTAGCCTTCCTGGGCACACCCCTTTCTGCCCCTGGGCACTGACAGGGCGCTGACAGGGGCTTGGCTTGGCCCCCATGCCTTATGACTCCTGATTGGTTCTAGCTGCCCTGTCCATCTGAGCACCACCACCTCTCCACAACACTACTACAGCTGCCACAGAACAGTTGCTAGGGACGCTAATGCGGTCGTGCCCATAGATGGCCTAAAAAGCCTTCCGTTTCCCTGTCTGTCACCACACAAAGAAAGCCTTCAGGGAGCGGGCTAGTTGTGCCACAGCCGGCCGCCATGGTGCTGCTGGCCCTCAGGGTTGCTTGGCCCATTATTGAACTGGTAGGACTTCCTTATTCAGCCCAAACAACTTTATTGGAAACATGCATTCAGTTTCTTTCCAACAAACTGCCAGGGACTGTGAGTTCAGAATCACATTATAAAAGAAATATTCTGGATGTAGTTAAGTCGTTTTAAATTTGGTGTTAAGTCCACTGTTGGAAATATCTTAGATTTGCTCAGTTTGTGACTCAGCTCTGAACCCTCCCTTATATTTGATACATAATTCAGAGACTTTTCCCTAGGGAAGGTCATGTAGCCAAGTTTGAAAACATCCATTACAGGATTTTGTTTCCTGTAATTATTCCTTCCCTAAGTCCTTTCTTTAAATGGAGTGCTGGTAGAGGATTGAGGATGAGTTAATATTCTGTTTAACTCCAGAAGACATTAAACCAAGTTGTGGAATAGAACTCCACATGTGCTTTGAATTAAAATGTTTTGAGTTCTTTGTCGTTATAATGCAGATACTATTGTAAAGCCTACTTTAATAGCCTAGAAAGTTACATTTACTGATTAGAGGAACATTCTGATTACATACATCACATCTCTACTGGGAAAGTGTTTTGCCTTGTGATTAAAAGAGGTTATTTTGTATATAGATATGGGCAAATATTTCAATGAAATTATGTTAGGAATCAATTTGTCTTTGTCTTACTATTAAGTCAATATAAAAGAAATAATTAGAGATCATTTAATTCTATTGCTTGTACTGGAGTAACCCTATTGCTAAATAGCAGTTTTAATATCATTGGTTAGTGGCAGTGCATTCTAAGGATAGTTAAACCCTTCTAAATCTATTGAAGTGAATGTGCTTAGAAGGGTGTAACTTTGTTTAGAATCATACTGTTAATTGCCTCCTGGAGGTGATATTGAAGTTTTTAAAAAATATATATAATAGACTTGTCACAACAGTTTTCCATCTTATATTTTTTTAGCACTGCACTGTCAAATTATTTCCCCATCAAATATAAAACAGTTTTGCTGATTTGCCACAAAAATAGAAGGAGCATCCTAACAAAGCACAAATTTGGCATCCTTGGAGATTGCAGTATATGGTCACATGCTTGACAAAATGGAGTAAACACAAATAAAGCAAAGAAATATTTAAATCCTCTTCTTTCCCATTAAACTCAAGTGTGAGCACATTTTGTATGGATAGCCATTGGTGCTGCTGCACATCTTACTCCTTTTGATAATATCAATATCCTGCCCAAATCCCATTGAGGTGAATGGCAACAGCAGCCATTAATAGACTGTATCAGTGCTCATGGATATTACAATGGTAATAAATATTTTCTATACATGTTGCACTAAACCACATTAAAAGGCAAAGTATATATTATGAAAATTCTAATAGTCTAAAATGGAATGGCTATCAAAATCTCTACTGAGATCCTACAAAAGTTAATGCATCGACAAATAGTAAAGTTTTGAAAATTAATAACATCATTTTATTTGTCTACTGCTGTTGAATTTCTCTATGGTAATTGTCAGGGGGTTACTTCAGTTTTGTCCCAAAGCTTTAAACTTTCTTTTATACTGGGCAAATAGTTTCTTAAGTGGTAGAGGAATGAGGTTAACAACCAACCTCAAAAAAAGAGCTCTTGTAGAAAACGTGAGCGTTTTGAGATTTGCATTGATTTCCATTTTAAATTCTAGCTGCAAAAAGAACCATTTTCAAATTAAATTCACTCCACTAGAGCTCCCGCCTGCTGACATGAATGCCAAAAAACTCCACCTTTTCTTTTTTAATGTAAGCTTTATTTACTGTGTCAGAAAAACAACAATGAGCTACAGTGATTTTAAAAATTGTTTGAAATGCTTTAAAAACATCTGTTGACTTCTGAGGGTTTAACTAGTCAAAGTTATAAGTAAAAAAAAATTAAAATCCCAAAGAGAAGAAATAAACAAACCATTGTTTGAAAATACCCCTTCTGCAGTGTTAAATGTATTCAACATACATCTTCGTTGAAATGAAATATCAATGTTAACTGTCAGAACTGGCAAAAAAAAGCAAAGTTTGATCAGTACTTTTTCATTCTTGCCTTCATTCTTCAATTTAACTTTCTTACCCGCCGAGTTTCTATTGAGTGGTTCTGCAGGAACATTTTGGATGATCACTGAAGAGTCAAGAATTTAATTAAACGCTGTCTGTATGAAGTATTTCAAACAGCTGAAGAAATAGCTATTGGCATCTTAGGGCCACGTTCCAAGGCATTGGATGCTTTCTGTTGCTCATAGAGAAAAGCACTTCCGGGAGGAAGGGGGAGGAGAGGTTGGGCTGAATCTTATAAGTATTTTTTCCTCTTCCAAACATTTCTGTGTAAAGTTACGTTTGGGGTCAGAGAAAGAAAAATAAACCTAGGTGAAGGAATTTTTCCCCCTTTATTAGCTCGTGTTAATATGCACCATTAGTGTCCTGTTGGGGAGAAAAAGGAAAGCAAGGTGTAACTTTTAAGCACACACTGATTTGTTCTTATTACAGAACAAAAAGTCTATTTCTTTATCATGTTATCATTCAGTTAATAAAAATTAGCTACACTAACAGCAGCAACTTAAAAAAAAAAAAAACTAAAGTCCAAGGGATTTTCTTTCACAATGAACATGAATACTGTTCAGAAATACAAATAGTCAAAGGATAACTTTAGGTCTGAAAGGGAAACCTGGCAAGGGTAATTGAATAAGCCTGGATCCCCTGAATATGTCATGGAGAGTGCAGTCAACATGTCATAATTAGGTTTATTGAGGGCCACTCCAACAATCTGCTTCCATTCTTCCTGCCTTATTGTCCACAGCTAGGCAAATAGCCAGGGGACAAAAGGAATCAAGTGCTGACAAAACATGAAAGAGGGAAAAGATTTAGCTGCTTTTATCATAGAAACTGAGAAGGACTTTGTGTAAATAAAGTAAGTAACTGGCCATCCTGCATTTAAGCAATACCGTTTTCATTAGAATTAATTCTTGACATATTGGAAGGGTTCCAAGGGAAGGATTTCTACTTCTGACAAGTTTAATTTGTAAATTAAAAACAGTCGGTTCAACATGAGCCTCCATCAACAAACCTTAACCAAAGCCATGCACACCGAAAGCCTGAGCAGGTGAAAAAGAGAATGACTTTGAAACCAAAACAAAAAATGTCTTCTTCAAAATTATGTAAATACCGGTTACTTCATGCCAAATGTTTTCTGCTGAAGCTTACAGCAGGATGCCTGTTTGGAAAGGCTGTTCAGTGACTATTTTATTTAAAGTCTATTAGCTGACCTAACATGAGCTCTGCAGCCTGCTTGGTATCTAGAAAAAGTATAATAGGTTCTGGGTACTGATTTGTTAAAAAAAAAAAAAGGAGTGCTTGCATAGAATATAATAATTCCTCTTGTAATGTACTTGTGCAATATTATTGACTCAGATGCTACAATTGTTATACCACATTGATCCGGTGAGCAGATTCATCACGGTAATGTTTGTATGGTATGTTAATTACATTTAGGATATATGTTTGGAATAGGATCAATATTTTCCATTAATACTGACAGAGTGGTGAATGAAAAGGAAGTTAGACTCTCATTATAGTCTGTCTACAAGCCAGTCGGCTCCCACTGGACTCAGTGGCCGTAAGGGGGACTCTATATGGTGAGTTAATGCCTCAAAAGTGCATGACATCAGAACATGCTTTCCAAGGCTGCATAAATGCTCCTTTAATGATTAAAGCATGACTTTTAAAAACAAATCCTCTGATTCTCTCTACCCATAGGACTGTGATGGCCAGTTTTGCAAGGAAAAGGGCTGCACACTAAGGAGATGGGGACTCAGCTCTCCTGTTTAAAAATACTGCCTAAGCTTGTGTTTAGAGGAGGCAACCTGTTCCGGAATTATTAAGCATGCAGAGAGGCAAGAATTTGCTCTTATGTTGAAAGAAAGGCATGCTGTGCATGAGCAGAGGTACATTTTTGCAGGATTCAGTGACAGCATTGAAAACTTACTCATGGGCTAAGCCCTGGTGAAGAATTAGTACAATGAAGAAATTCCAGAGAGAAATTCCAAAGGGGTGGCCATGCTAGTCTGTTGTGTGTGTGTGTGTGTGTGTGTGTGTGAAGTGCTGTCAAATTCCATCCATCTTATGGTGACCCTGTGAATTCATGACCTCCAAAACATCCTATCATTAACAGTCTTGCTCAAGTCTTGCAAATTGAAGGCTGTGGCAGCCTTGATTGAGTCAATCCATCTCATGGCAGGTCTTCCTCTTTTCCTGCTGCCTTCAATTTTCCTACCATTATTGTCTTTTCCAGTGACTTTTGTCTTCTCATCATGTGACCAAAATACGATAGCCTTAGTTTAGTCATTTTAGCTTCTAGGGACAGTTCAGGTTTGAGTTGATCTAGAACTCACTTATTTGTCTTTTTGGCGGTGCATGATACTTGTCAAACTTTCTTCCAACACCACATTTCAAATGAATCAACTTTCTTCTTGTCAGTTTTCTTCATTGTCCCACTTTCACACCCATACACAGTAATGGGGAATATTATAGTCTGACTGATCCTGATCATCAGCGACACATCCTTGCACATAGGGATGTTTTCTAGTTCCTTCAAGGCTGCCCTTCAGTCTCAATCTCCTTCTGATTTCTTGGTTGCAGTCTCCCTTTTAGTTGATGATGGAGCCAAGGAATAGACAATCTTTAGCAATTTCAGTTTCTTCGTTGTCAGCCTTAAAGTGGTGTAATTTCTATGATTGCTAGTCCCTCTTCCATTTCTGAAGCCAGCTTGAGCATCTGGCATTTCTTGTTGTGCATATGGAATTTTGAGCATCACTTTACTCATGTGTTAAATTAATGCCATGGTTTCATAGTTGCTTCAATCTTTGACGTCTTCTTTTTTCAGGCTTGGAATATAGATTGAGTGTTTCCAGTCTGTGGGCCATTGTTTTGTTTTCCATAATTATTGGCATATTTGTGTTAAGATTTTGATGGACTCAGTTTCTGTGGCTTGAATTTAGCTCTATTGATATCCCACCTACTCCTAGTGATTTATTTCTCCCAATTGCTTTGAGTGCAGCTTTCACTTCACTTTCTAAATTTGCAGGTTCTTCTTCAAAATATTATCCTTGAAATAAATCTGTCATGCTTTCGTCTCTTCTTTGTAGTTCTTCAGTGTACTGTTCCCATCTTTTCTCTATTTTGTCCTGTTCAGTTAATGTATTTCCATGTAGATCTTTCAGCATGTCTATCTGTACTTTAAATTTCCCCTTGATTTCTTGGAACTTGTGGAACAGATCTTTTGTTCTTCCTTTTTTGTTATTCTCATCTATTTCTTTACATTGGTTATTGTAATTGTCTACACATGCTAGTCACTGGAATGCATTTAAATTTCTGATTCTATTTCTGTCAACTTTTACTTTTGCTTCTTGTCTATCTTTAGCAATTTTAAGAGTTTCATCAGTCATCCATTGAGACTTTTCATTTCTTTTGGCTACAGGAATAGTCTTTGTGCATTTTTCCTTGATAATATATTTTGTACCAAAAACTCTGTTGTATGAAAACCAAAAAGGAATCTTGTACCGTCTTAAAAACTGGCAGATTTATTGTGGCATAAACCGCCATGGCTAGAGCTTACTTCATCAAATGCACAAAGTGAATCTGTCACAGATAAAGCCATGTGCAAGTATTTATAGTGGGAGAATTCCAAATAGCGGTGTTAGGAAAGGTGTATCATTCATGACATTTTTGTGCAAAACTCAAAAGTACAAGATGAGTACAGTCAATGATCATTCATAACAAATGGATCCCTTGTTATGTTAAACTAATGTAATGCCTGTAGTGAGTGAAAATGTGTTGCCTGTATTTTAGATCTGGTTAAACAGTTAAATCTATTGATAAATTCTAATTCAGCAATTATTTATTCTGTAACAAATCTGTTAATCTTTGAGATGCATCAACATTACTTTTTGTTTTTAAGCAAGAACAATTGGGTTCTTATTAAAATTCATTCTGTCACAGAGCTATGATTCTTTGCAAATAATTTATAAGTTATCAATATATCTAATTCTCAGCATACATCTAATTCTCAACATGGCCCAATCTGTAATTACTTAAGCCAGCATGGTGTAGTGGTTAAGAGCAGTGGTTTGGAGTGGTGGACTCTGATCTGGAGAACCGGGTTTGATTCCCCTCTCTTCCACATGAGTGGCAGAGGCTAATCTGGTGAACTGGATTTGTTTTCCCACTCCTATGCATGAAGCCAGCTTGGTGCCTTGGGCTAGTCACACTCTCAGCCCCACCTACCTCACAGGGGTCTCTTGTAGGGAGGGGAAGGTGATTGTAAGCCGGTTTGATTCTTCCTTAAATGGAAGAGAAAGTTGGCATATAAAAACCAACTCCTCCAACTCCCCCTCCCCCTCCCCCCCAGAACTGGAGCTATGGGCAGACAAGAAATATATTTCTACAAACCTGAGAAAAGCCCAGGTTTAAAACAACAACAGAACCCCTGAAATTTAAACAGAAAAATACATTGGGGGAGCATGGGTTAACCTCCCCAAAGCGATAGAAGCCAGCCACCAGGCTACTTACTACCACATGACTTATATGACTTACCCAGGACAGGCTGCTTGCTACTCTTCAATAGCAGCCATCCCACAAAAGCCACTGTGTTGTAGTGATTAGAGTTCCAGACTAGGATCTGGGAGACCCACAGTCAAATCACCTCTCTGCCATGGAAGCTCACTGGGATTACCTTGGGCTAGTCATTCACTCTCAGCCAAATATACCTCACAGGGTTGTGAGGAAAAAACAGAGGAGAGAACAATGTACACTGTTTTGATTCACCATTGGGAAGAAAGGTGGGGGTGTACATGAAGTAAATAAATAATTGCAGCAGAAGATGTGGGGGAAAGTTAAAGGTAAGTTGATTGATGGATGGGAACTAGAGAAGGAAAAAGGGAAAGTGGAGGATATGGGAGCTGCCAGGAGGAGGGAAAGAGGAAATAGTGTGGGGAGAAACATACAGGGGAAGGGGAAAGTGGTGTTCCCACCACAAAAGTCTTTGCAGGTTCTCCACTATGCAACTGAGAATAGCCTGGTCAGCACCACAATACTTGGCCTAGCCCAATGGCTGGAACTACATAACTGGGCCAGTTTTTCCCCAGGGAAAGGCTGCCATAGGGAGGGAAAGCTGAAGGCAAGGGAGCATATAAAGGTAGGTTGACTTGTGGATGGAAGGAGAGAAGGAATCAGGAAAGAGGGAAAAGTTATGGGGGCTTTCATGAAAAGGAAAGAGGAAATAGTGAGAAGAAAATGCAGGGCTGCCAAGCTCCAGTTGATGCCTGAATATCTTTTAGAATTACAACTGATCTCCAGATGACACAGATCAGTTCCCTTAAAGAAAATGGGTGTGTTGGAGGGAGAATTCTATGGGTCCCTCCTTTCTCCAATTCTCACCTTCCCCAGGCTCCACCCCTAAATCTCCTGGGATTTCCCAACCCAGAGTTGGCAACCCTATCTGCTTTTGTATATATAATGTTAAAGAAACGATAAATAAAAGATTATATTCTGGGATACTTTAGGCTATTTTCCATGAACTCTTGTTGTGCTGTTCAGGAACTTTGTATGTGAAAGGTATCTAGCTTGGGACAGACATGCTGCAAATTTTATGGTGAACATGTTCAGTAGGCAAACATATTGTTTCCAACATCAGTTATAATTCATGAGCTAAGCCTCAGATCTTCCTACCTATCCACTGTCCAGCTAGGCTTGCTGCCAAACAACTTCACAGCTGCACAGTCGCTGTGGGGATGGAGTTTTGAGGGGAGAATTGGAGGTCAGCCACATGAGGGGGTATCAGTGAAAATTGCCACCTTGAGCATTATGGGTCTACTCAACCCATAATAAAATAAAACCCCATCAAATTCTGAGGAAATGGATGGGAGCCTTCCCCCATATATTGAAGAAGCTTTGCAAGTTATGTGGTAAAATCAATCAGCATATTTGCTTAAATACACCTTCTGAGTAGGTGCTAACAGAGGACATATACATGAGTCATACTGTCCCCCTTGGTGTCCCATGAATGCCCACCCCCACCAAAAAAACAAGGAATCTTGTTACATTTCTTTGAAACATGTGAAACCAGTGTTATGAAAAATTCACACATCCTTATGCATCCTTTGAGTTCTTAGGTGATGACACTAGACACACCAAAAGCATAAGTATATGAGGCATTCTGAACATTCCTTGTTTGCATATAACCTCTGAGGCCTTCCTGAGAAAGCAAGTAGAGCTTCCAGGTAGCCACAATTAACCAAAATGACAGAAAACAGTGTAAAAGATTTGAAGTTCTCCAGTGCTCTTCATCAGGCTGGATGTTTTAAAAGGTCTTGATCTGTATCATGTGTAGAATTGTCCTGCAGACTTCTGTTCTCCCATATACAGAGATCATTGGAAATATTCTCTCAGTGATGGCAATCAATATGGAGACCATAATATTCAAAATCACCCTTTCAAATGTATTGCTCAACTGCATGCAGCTGTATTGCTCAGCCAAATACATACTAATGTAGGCATTTTTCTGGCATTGGTAGAAGTCTATGCTTGTTCATTGACTTTCATGTTATGAATAGGGTTGCCAGCCTCCAAGTAGTAGCTGGACATCTACTGCTATTCCAACTGATCTCCAGCTGATAGAGATCAGTTCACCTGGAGAAAATGGCTGCTTTGGCAATTGGACTCTATGGCATTGAAATCCCTCCCCAAACCCCAGCCTCCTAAGCTCCACCCCAAAAACCTCCTGCTGGTGGCGAAGAGACCCTGGCAACCCTAGTTATGAAATAATCTGGTAGGATAAACCAGCAGTAGTCAACTCAGTGTATACATATTGGTGTGCACACATTGAAAATAGCTGTGTTTTCTACTCCTATGTTACAGTGTATATTGATATACCTGCTAACTTCATGAAGTGGCCCCATTAAAATGAATGGGAAAAGGAAAACCATGTGTACCACCCTTAGTTCCTCGGAGAAAGGATAGGATAAAAATGTGTTATTTATGTATTTAGAGTATTGCTATGCTGTCTCTTTAGAGTCCTGCTTGAGGCAGCATACAATCAAAAACCCTAATAATAAAAAATCCATAAATAAATGCGGTATGTGAACATTTAATTTTTCACTTATGGCCAAGGCAAGTAAATGGGCACTTGTGTAAGTTAATGGAACACAGGTATGCCTGACTTTCACTGGATTGGATGTTTTTGTCCTACATGAAAGACTTATGATAGAAGAAAAGGCTTAATGATCTGAGACTGTGATTTTTTGGGGGTAAAAAGAGCCCCGTGGCGCAGAGTGGTAAGCTGCAGTACTGCAGTCAAAAGCTCTGCTCACGACCTGAGTTCGATCCCAACGGAAGTCGGTTTCAGGTAGCTGGCTCAAGGTTCACTCAGCCGTCCATCCTTCCGAGGTCGGTGAAATGAGTACCCAGCTTGCTGGGGGTAAAGGGAAGATGACTGGGGAAGGCACTGGCAAACCACCCCGCAAAACAAAGAAGTCTGCCTTGGAAACGTCAGGATATGACATCACCCCATGGGTCAGCAATGACCTGGTGCTTGCACAGGGGATCTTTACCTTTACTTTTTTAAAAAAGGGATATAAATCACTGTCCCAATGGGGCTGTCACATATGATATTACAGGATACTAAAGGATAACTGTCATCGTGGTGTAGAAACCTTTGGTGACAATGTTAAGGAAAAGGATGTTACATGCATGAGCTATAAAATTAATATATTAGAAATGAAAAAACCTGTAGCAAGTATTATGTGGCATTCATTGTAACTTTAATAGGTAACCTGCTGGGTCAAGTTTATCTAAGGGCATCTTGGTATAATTCAATAAGAATGCAGTATCTTTTCAATGATGTCTCAATTATAATTATGGTGAAGTTTTTTTTTGTGTGTGCTTAGGATGAAGATTTTTGTTCATGTACATAATTACAGAACAAAAATTTGGATAAGGGTTTACAGAAAGAAGTCCTTAAATGTCACAAGAAGTTTTATTAAGCATTTCCCTCACACGTAACTGCATAAAGGTGGACATAATCTGCATGGATAGAAAAATAATGGTCTTGCCTTTCTTTTTGTTGTTGATGGATTTATTAGAACTGGAATTGCAAGGAAGTATTCTGTTCTCATTTTACTGGCAAGACAGCCTCACTTCTGATATTCTATCCATTCTGTGCATCCCAACACATAATAATAATGAGTATTATATAGGAGCCAGATGGTATGTGGTTTCTAGAAGTGTACCATCAAAAAGGTGCAGCTGCTTGTCATTCATTAAGGATACAGTTCTGGGCATACTTACTTGGGAGGAAGTGTTGTGAACTCAAAATGCTTTCTTGTTATTAACTATGGGCTGAATGTAAGCTTTAAAAACTAAAGTACATTGACTTGAATTTAAGGTGAATCATTATTATCACTGTCATCATTGTAAGTGGCTGTTTATAAGCTTTTGAAAGTAAATCACACTAAAACATTTTAGATTTGGGATTTATAATTCTGACTAAACATTTAGACCGTCAAATAATCTTTTTTGAGTTCCTGCTATTCTCTACTACTTGTCTATATCGGTAAAGTCAATTAAAACTTATTAACATAATTATATAAGAACATTTATGTAAAATGCACGAAAGGCAAGGAGAACAAAGGTAAAGTTGATTTTTGTGCTAGAAATAGTTTAGTATTGTTTGTCTGTACACCTACGGTATATTATTTTTGTATGGAAGTTAGTGAAAATAACTGTGAGATTTCTACAAAACGATATAATTACTTTATATAGTAATTTGCTGAAGAGAAGTTTCCCAGATATATGGAAGTTTAGGAAGTTTATTGTTACTCTAAGAAACTCTCATTCCATATTTACAAATATTTTATAACCAATTATGAAAAAATAAATCACAGTGCGGTTAAGGCATGAGCCACATACTAAACGGACTCCAAAATATAGGATATTGAGTTTATTTTGGGTCATATGTTTCAGTGCAAGATTTATGTGAACAGGTTTCCTTTTTCTTTCTTTGTAGAGTAAGGGTTACACTTTACATCGGCTTTAAGTGGTTTGACAGGGCAAAGGTGAAAGTTAAATTGGATTTGAGTACCTGTGTTCCTGAGTAGTATATTAATTATGAAGTAGCTCTTTTGGAACTTTCTTCTTATGTCTGTTGCATAACATCCTCAGTTCAAAACTGAATTATTTCCCATGACTTCAATCCTTTCTCCACTGAGTGTAGATTTACCTACCAACTCTGGGTTGGGAAGTTCCTGTAAATTTGGGGGTGAGCCTGGGGAGGGTGGAGTTTGGTGAGGGGAGGGAGCTCAGTGAGGATGTGATGTTGTAGCGTCCACCCTCTGAAACTGCCATTTTCTTGAGGGGAATTGATCCCTGTAGTCTGGCGATCAGTTGTAATTCCGGAAGAATACCAGGTCTCACACGGAGGTTGGCAACCCTAGGAAAGCTCATGTGGGGAAAAATGCTCCGTGAGTTAAACCCAAGGCTATTTTCCACCGGCAGGAGATTAAAAATATTGCTCTTGAACTTGCAAGAGATTGCTGGATTGAATGAATACATCTCACTGGATCGGGACCACACAAATTATAGTTAGTCACACCAGCTCAGTAAATACTGATACGGGGCACATTTAGTCCATTTGAACTCTAGAGGGAGTTGTAATATGTACCATTCAGAGCCTATTGAATGTTTCTCTCTTTCCCCCACCAGTGTTTTTCTGCTTGTAAGGACTTTAATATCCTGAATATCTCTGTGCTTCTGGAAGGCAGTTAGTTAATGTTATTTGAAAACTTTATTGAAAGTAACTCTACCCATGTGGGATTGGATTATTTCCCCAACTTTGCTAAAATGAATGGCCTACAGTGGATACATTGCTTGTGAGAACATGCCCATACACATTTATCTTAATCAGGCAGGGCTGTACTGGGAGACCTCCCACTTTGGACTCCCAGTCACCACTGCTGCTCCACAAGATGGTAATGGGAAAATGGGGGCAGTCATTCAATGTCATGCCAACACCACAACAGTACTCCTGGTGAGAAACGGGAGTGATGTCATCCCATCAGCAAGATGCTCTAGGATTCACCCCAAATCCTAGGGTTAAATCACAGAGGTTTCATTGCATCTTAGAGTACCATGTTGACATGATGATTTGTGCCAAAAGTGATGTCATGGCATTGCGGTGATGCCAATTGGATAGGTCCACAATTCCCAGAGTCTTCTGCCAGGTTCTAGCACTGGTTAAAGGGAAAAACAGCACCAGCTCCAATTAACAATAATCAAACTGAATTTTATAATGATTACTCAAAAATAATTCAGTATTGGTGTACTATTCTGTACATTTGTCATTGATATAATCAAAACAGTCACAACCAAGGTGTCACAGGTTACCCCACCAATGAAAAATAAAAGTATTATAAACATCAAAATGAAATAAGAGTCCAAAATGTACAATTCGAGTTCAAATCAAAGTCCAATACTGAGTCCTCTTGAGAGAAAATGAACTGGTTCCGGGAAGATCCAGAAACCATCTGGTATGAAACTTGCAATAATAACAGAGTTCATCAAGGTCCAAAGTCCAACAAATCCAAAAATCCAAGACAACACCTCCGTATTTGAGTGTGTTTCGCCTGGAAAGAGCTTCTTCAGTTGATTAATCAATTTTCATAAGGGTACAACGACCTCAACTTCTTCAGTTGATTAATCAATTTTCATAAGGGTACAACGACCTCTGTAATAAATAAATATATCCAACAGAACCACATTGTATCCCAATTCCAATTAAGAAAATTATTATTAATAAAGAACCACATATATATACATACCAATGACCAGCGGCCCCACGGGCTCTCCTAGGTGTTCTATGCCAGCAATACCATGACAAAAATAAGCCCCAAGATGCACTTTTAAATTAGCCCAAATGTTTGAAAAACAAGATTTGTGTGTGTGTTTGTGAACTACAGTTCCCATGAAACTGTGTGAAAATGTGCACGTACGAATTAGTTCTGAACAGCTTAGAACCTTTTAACAAGCATCAAGTGACACTGCCATAAGAGACCCAGAGAGAACCACCAGCTAGTAAGTGTGTCCCGTCTCAAAATGTTGTTTTGTTCTTATATTCTTTCCTTCTGACAAAGTGTCTTTAGCTTTTGGAGATAGTACCAGGCTGTAGCATATCAGTGTGTCATTGCCCATGCGGAGTAATATTTTTTCATAATTGAACAGGTTTGAGCTATTCAAACACAGACAACCATGCCATTGCATATTCAGCTCTGGTGGTCACAACTTGAGAGCTAGGAACTGATCCTGTGGGTGATTGATTTGCATTTATTTTATTTTTGTTCAAACGGGGTTCTAGTGCAACAGGTAAAACAGATCTCCCATGAGCAAAGCATATGTCCCAGATGTAGAAGGGAATCTTTGAAGCCAACCCATTGTTTGTACATTTGGATTTTATGATATGTGTCATCTTTGTGGGTTCATTAAACAACAAATTTCACGTATTTCTTAGAGTTTTAACAGTACAATCCTATGCAAGTTCAATGGGCATGAAATCAATGGGCTTAGACTGGAGTAACCCTGCATAGGATTGTACTGCCAGTGTGTTTTTTTGGTATGAAAAAGACGCCTCTGTGGAGGATTTGGCTACAGATACAGAGATGCTAACCCACCTTTAGGTCTCAGCAAGGAATTAACTTGCCACAAGTATATCACCTTTCAGATTGGGGTGTTAAAATCTGAAGGTGAAATCAATCATTTTCTGCCATTAAAATCAATAATCATATAAACCTTAATGTATAGTTTGGTGGTTGCTAAGCTTGTAAAGAATTTGTTTCATTTTCTGGTTCCTCTAGCAAGATTTACAGAAAACTGTAATTAGAGTAGAATCAGATTTTTTAAAATCACAGTAGGACAACTTAATTCTATGGGCACTAAATTCAACCCTTGGGATCAGTGCTTAGTTTTTCAGTTTTAAAAATGTTCTACCCATGCAGGCTACCTTTTGGTATGAAGGGATTATGTAGGCGGCATGTTTTCTGGATTTGAGTCTTAGGGTATGATTCTATACACATGCACTTGGAAGTGAATTTTGTTTCTTCGATTATCCAAGAAATGTGCTTAGATTTGAGATGCCTGCTATTTGTGACAACAGGTATCATCCATAGGAAAGGGGCGTATTATTCAAGGTGTTTCTACTGATAGGAAGCGTGATCTCCCACTCTACTACACTCAAAAATCTGAAGGGAATCTGACGAAGACTGCAGCCCTGCTTACAATTTATTAAGGCCTAAATCCCACTGAATTCAATGAGATGTAACTGTCCAATAATGCAGACAACCCAGCTAAATAGCAGTTGAAATCCAACACTGGATTTGACTTGTTTAGAATCATATAAATTAATATGTAACATTATTAATTTGAACATATTCTTTTTATGAGACAAAAGGAGAACAACTGGGATTGAACACTGTCTTCAGCACCTTAAGCAAAAAACAACAACTCTTGCTCCTTTGAAGAAAACAATCATGCATTTGGAAAACCAGATTTGAACAAAGGCAAATATTCTGTTGTAGTGTTTTGCAATGATATCCATAAGAAATTAACAATACTAGATATCCATGTTGCCTTATTTTGGCTTTATTACAAACAATAGTCCTTCCTTCAGGCATTCCCTTAACTACAAATGAATCGATATGCATAAGTGCAACATTTATTTCCAAATAAAATAGGGCAATACACCCCTCTTGGTTAACGGAAAAACAAAGTCCCAAATGAACCCGTGTTTAAAAAGCACTTTTCACTTGTACCTAAGGATCATCTCAAGTGCCTCAGCCTCACCTCAAGCATGGAAAGTTCCAGTTGAAAAAGAGAAAATTTGAGACAGCTCTGAACAAAAGAGGGACATGGGCCCTCGAGTCCATAAACAAACAGGGACGAGACAATGGAGGTAGAGCCGCATCCCTAGGAAGCAAGTGACTTTCTTTTGTAGCGGAGGGCCCCTTCAAGTTGTTGTTGTTGTGGCTTTGAACACATCCCGCCATATTAACTTATTTTCTCTAGCCAGGGATGTTTGCAGTTTTTTTTTTAATTTGTTTACTCTCGTTTGTTTGAACTAATCACCACCACTTAAGTAAGGGTCCTTTTGCCTTGCCCCGTCTCCTCTTCTCGAAGCATTTAGCCATGGTGACCGCTCAGGCATAAAAACTTGCTTATCTGCAAATGAATGGCAGCTCTTTGCTTCATTAAAGCCTCTTTCTCTTTTGGCACTCGCATTGTGACCCTTTGATATTAATTCAAAGGGCAATTAAAGAATGCGGCCCATCTTTGAAGTCAAGCATTCAGGGCAAGGAAGGGGATGAACCTGGGACTCTGATGGACTGTGCCACATTCAACAGGCCTTTTCAAGGCAGTTTGAAGTGACTCAAAGAAAATGGGCAGAAGAAGGTCAAAGAGAAAAAAAGGGGCTAAAGAAACAGTCTGTATTTGTTCGAAGTATTAGCCAAGCAAACTGCAAATAGCAACAAAATGAAACAGTTAATAGAGCAGCCAGACAGAGGCATGTCAATCACTTAACTTGAAAAGCATTGGACTAACCAAGGCTTCAGTCCACTGTGTTATCTAATTATCTTGGGAAAGCCAGTAGCTGGAAGTAATAGTATTGTATTTCTTTCTGCTTAGTGCTCAGAAAAGGTGATAAATACTTGCGTCTTCATAATTATGCAACATATATACATAAAGGGTAGTGTACTGCCATATTGTAGGCTAGTTTGAAAAAAAAGGGGGGCAAATTCAGCCCCAGACAAAGGCAACAAACCAGCTGAAAAGCAAATAATCCAAGCCTCCTCATAGGAGCATTAGCACGTTTGAAATTCTTGCAATTGCTTTCATATAGAGCACGCATGGCTTCCAATGGCCTTAAAGAAAAACACATTTGCAAAGCCCAAAGAAGTTTTTTTTTTATTTAAGAAATAAGAGTTTGAAAACTGCCTACGATACTAAGGCTCAGACTTTAACCCACAACAAAGAGCCTAAGAGTTTCGGTGGAGGCCCTGTCCATCCATAGCAGCGTCGGTAAAGCCAAGTCATTGAAGTACATATAGTCCAAGGCCTGTCTTCATTAAAAGACTGCAACAGGGCAAGATTCCACTCACAATTTATTTTGGTTTTTCAGATTAAATGAGAACCACAGGGCCAATTTTTAAAATCCAAACACACTGAAGTAGATGCAGTTCCTCTCACAGAAGGATCTTCCCCATAAAACAGCAGACAGATTATAGTCACTGGTTATAAAAACATGTTTATAAGACACTAGGTATAAAAATGTGTTTATTGTCTTGTTGTTAGAGTATATGTATTGGCATCGTTCTAAAACAAAGGAGGGCTTCGAGGTAGTCTAGGTGGTTTCCAAACGTCAGCGACTATCTTGTGTTGAGTTTTCACTTTTCAGGCATATCATCTGCAAATGTGCTCCACAAGGCCTGGCTTCCTGTGGTGAATTTCCCTCAGTGGCTCTCATCAGCGGCTGCTATTGACATGGACTAGGGATAGGAAAACTCACTGCTCGATAACTTTGAATCATGTGGTATTTGTTTGGAAAAGTTATGCTGGAACGGTGAAATCTCATTTGGAGAAATTAACTGGGGCTTGGAAAAGTTAGCATCTGGACCAGCTTTTACAATGACAGAGGACTTTTGTGTCACAAGTGCATCTCCTTGCTTTTTTCACAAAGCCATTCAAAGTTATTTAAATCTTTATCTTCTTTCATTGGCCATATTATTCCTATGTTGACAACTGAGAATGAGAAACAACAGCAATGGGTTTATGCAATGTGTTCTTCAGCTGAGGGCATATTGTTATATTTGGAACATAAAGTAAGTGAAGATACAGGTATGGATCCCACCTAGAATTTCTGTGGGTACAAGGGGGGTGATTTTGGCTAATTCCTGCTCTGCAGCAGCTCTCAAACGCTACTCCTGAGGGGGGGGGGGACCCTTGGCTTGGGGAAAATCAGAGGTCTTTTGCAGAAGTGGGGAATGGGCAAAAGTCAATGAATGAATTGCGTCTGCAGAAATTCTGGGTAGGATCCAAACCACAGGCTACACTCCTACTGGCTATAGCAGATGGAATGCTAGAGGTCATGCTTTCCATTCTCATACTGACAAATGGAAACTGTATATCTCCTCTGCTGGTCAAGGAGAAAGATAAACAAAATTCTATAGTTTGGTTGAGACCAACACCCTAACCCAGTTCTATCCATGTTTATTCAGAAGCAAATTTAATGGGACTAACTCCCATTATTGGGCATACAGCCTAATATGTGTA
The DNA here is from genome assembly GCF_029931775.1 of Euleptes europaea. Lineage (NCBI taxonomy): Eukaryota > Metazoa > Chordata > Lepidosauria > Squamata > Sphaerodactylidae > Euleptes > Euleptes europaea. The sequence continues at coordinate 38,388,006 of NC_079316.1, forward strand.
GTCTGGATTGTGCCCATTGGGTTGAATTTTACAATTGCATGAGCATAAGGAGTTTATACAGCAGGATCTTCCCCCTCCCATTCTACCAGCAGCTGCCCACATGCTCCAAAAAATCCTCTTCTGAGGGTTGGGGGGTTCTTGTGGAGTGCCATGCAGCAGTGGAGGCTGCAGTGGACAGGAGGAACCAGGAGTTTACTCTGCTCAAAGTGTTCTGTACAGATGCAGGAGCAAGGGATTATAATTTTTCTGGATTGCACCTCTTCACTGCATGCCTTAGTGTCATGTGGTCCCCTGGCTGTCAGCAGAGGCTTTTTGAAGTATCCAAGGGACTGCTGGAGGAAAGCATAAGAACATAAGAAAGGCCCTGCTGGATCAGACCAAGGCCCATCAAGTCCAGCAGTCTGTTCACACAGTGGCCAACCAGGTGCCTCTAGGAAGCCACTAACAAGACGAGTGCAGCAGCACCATCCTGCCTGTGTTCCACCGCACCCAAAATAATAGGCATGCTCCTCTGATACTAGAGAGAATAGGTATGCAGCATGACTAGTATCCATTCTAACTAACAGCCATGAATACCCCTCTCCTCCATGAATATGTCCACTCCCCTCTTAAAGCCCTCCAAGCTGGCAGCCATCACCACATCCTGGGGCAGGGAGTTCCACAATTTAACTATGCGTTGTGTGAAAAAATACTTCCTTTTATCTGTTTTGAATCTCTCACCCTACAGCTTTAGCAGATGACCCCGTGTTCTAGTATTATGGGAGAGGGAGAAAAATTTCTCCCTGTCCACTCTCTCCAAACCATGCATAATTTTATAGACCTCTATCATGTCTCCCCTCAGCCACCTTCTTTCCAAGCTGAACAGCTCCCCATAGGACAGTTGCTCTAGTCCCCTAATCACTTTGGTTGCTCTTTTCTGTACCTTCTCAAGCTCTGTAATATCCTTTTTTAGGTGTGGTGACCAGAACTGTACACAGTATTCCAAATGTGGTCTCACCGTAGATTTGTACAAGGGCAGTATGATATCAGCAGTTTTATTCTCTATTCCTCGTTTAATTATAGCCAGCATGGAATTTGCCTTTTTTACAGCAGCCGCACACTGGGTTGACATCTTCATTGAGCTATCCACTACCACCCCAAAATCCCTTTCTTGGTCTGTTGCTGCCAGCACAGATCCCATCAGTGTATATGTGAAGTTGGGATTTTTTGTCCCAATATGCATCACTTTACACTTACTCACATTGAATCTCATTTGCCATTTTAATGCCCATTCTTCCAGTATGCAGAGATCCTTCTGGAGCTCTTCACAGTCCGATTTTGTTTTAACCACCCTAAATAATTTGGTGTCATCTGCAAACTTGGCTACTTCACTGTTTAACCCCAACTCCAGGTCATTGATGAACAGGTTGAAAAGCCCCGGTCCCAACACAGATCCCTGAGGCACCCCACTGCTCACATCCCGCCATTGTGAGAATTGACCATTGATTCCTACTCTCTGCTTCCTATTTTTCAGCCAGCTCTCAATCCATAAGAGGACGTGTCCTCTTATCCCATGACTATGAAGTTTGCTTAGCAGTCTTTGGTGGGGGACTTTGTCAAAAGCTTTTTGGAAATCCAAATACACAATATCCACAGGCTCATTCCTGTCCACATGCTTATTGACGCTTTCAAAAAACTCTAATAGGTTAGTGAGACAGGACCTACCCTTACAGAAGCCATGTTGGGTTTTGTCCAGCAGACCTTGCCCTTCTATATGCTCGACAATTCTATCTTTAATAATGCTTTCCACTAATTTACCCAGAACAGACGTTAAGCTAACTGGCCTGTAATTTCCTGGGTCCCCCCTGGAACCTTTTTTATAAATGGGTGTTACATTGGCCATTCTCCAGTCCTCTGGTACAGAGGCTGATCGAAGGGACATATTACATATCTTTGTTAGAAGTTCAGAAATTTCCCATTTGAGTTCTTAAACAACTCTAGGATGAATACCGTCTGGTCCCTGTGACTTGTTAGTTTGCAATTTGTCTAGACGTTCTAGGACTTCCTGCCTTGTTACCACTATTTGCCTCAGTTCCTCATTTTCCCCTCTCCAAAATCTCTGTTCAGGAGAAGGAATCTGCCCTGTATCTTCAACAGTGAAGACAGATGAGAAGAATTCATTTAGTTTTTCAGCAATCGCTTTATCCTCCCTTAGAGTTCCTTTACTCCCATTGTCATCCAATGGTCCAACCGCTTCCCTAGCTGGTTTCCTACTCCTAATATACTTAAAGAATTTCTTATTGTTTGTTTTGATGTGTTTAGCAATATGCCCCTCAAAATCTTTTTTTGCATCTCTAATTATCTGCTTGCATTTCCTTTGTGTAAGTTTGTGTTTGCTTCTGTTTGCCTCGTTTGGGCAAACCTTCCAGTCTCTGAAGGAAGACTTTTTTTCTCTCTAATTGCTTCCTTCACCTTACCCGTTAGCTATGGTGGTGACCTCTTGGACTTATTACTACCTTTCCTGACCTGCGGTATACAAGCTAGCTGAGCCTCTAGTAATGTGGACTTGAGTAACCCCCAAGCCTTTTCAAGAGATTTAACCCTCCTAACTGTTCCTAGGAGGGTAGATCCTGTTGTGTGAGCTTCTTCCACTTGAACAACTGCTGCTATCATACTGCCCTTGTACAAATCTATGGTGAGACCACATGTGGAATACTGTGTACAGTTCTGGTCACCACACCTAAAAAAGGATACTGAAGAGCATGAGAAGGAGCAGAAAAGAGCAACCAAAATGATCAGAGGGCTAGAGCAACTGCTCTATGAGGAGCAGTTAAAACACTTAGGGCTGTTTAGCTTGGAAAGAAGGCGGTTAAGGGGAGGCATGATAGAGGTCTATAAAATTATGCATGCTATGGAGAGAGTGGACAGGGAGGAGCTTTTCCCCCTCACTCATAGTATTAGAACGTGGGGTTATCTGCTGAAGCTGGAGGGTGAGAGATTTAAAACAGATAAAAGGAAGTATTTCTTCACACAACGCATAGTTAAATTGTGGAACTCCCTGCCCCAGGATGTGGTAATGGCTGCCAACTTGGAAGGCTTTATGAGGGGAATGGACATGTTCGGGCAGGATAATGCTGCTGCAGTTGTCTTGTTTGCGGGCTTCCTAGAGGCATCTGGTTGGCCACTGTGTGAATAGACTGCTGGACTTGATGGACCTTGATCTGATCCAGCATGGTTTCTCTTATGTTCTTAATTGTAGGAGCCAACCTATTAACTTTTTGCAAATCAACTGCAGCTGTGTAAAACTTACAAACTTCTATCCCTGCCACTATTTATGTGTGTATATAATGTGTTTTTGTATATATTGCATATATGACAAATCATTCCAGAAAGTCATTTTTTCCAAACTAAACTCCACATTGGCAGTTCGAAACTGTTCTGTAATGTCTATCATTATTTGCACAACACTTATTGCCTTAGCATAGTAAAAACAGGTGTTTTTTTAGAATGATACATCAACAAAAGGAAATACATTATTTTGCAAATAATCAAGCAACTCAATTTGTACTTGTGTAGATCCAGCCCCAGCAGAATGCATTGAACATGTATCTGTCAGAGGAGGACTTTGATTACTTCAGCCCCAAAGATGTCGATGGTCTGTTTGTGACTTCTCTTGCTTAAGCATAATTGAAATGCACTGTTGCTTCAAAAAACCACGGTTGTAAAATTTACAGCTTTGTCAGAAGGGTGTTTTCAGGATAATGCTGAATAAAAACAGTGCTTGGGTTTTATTAGAATGACAGTCCTGAAGAACGTGGATCCCACATATAGCAGTTCTTGGATTTATATGACCATCTCCATCTTTCAGTAACGGATGGCGAGACTCTGCTTACGATTTGTGAGCTGAGAATGGCAGAGTCACTGGCTTATTGAATCAACTGCCAATTACTGGCTTGGATCCAGATTAGGGTTGCCAACCTCCAGGTAGTGGAAGGAGATCTCCTGCTATTACAACTGATCTCTAGCCGATAGAAATCAGTTCACCTGGAGAAAATGGCTGCTTTGGCAATTGGACTCTATGGCATTGAAGTCCCTTCCCTCCCCAAACCCCACCCTCCTCAGGCTCCACCCCCAAAACCTCCCACCAGTGGTGAAAAGGGACCTGGCAACCCTAATCCAGATTAATGATTCCAAGGGTGCAAGGATGGAGTGCAATTTTCCTGCCTTCCTCCCATATCAACCTGAACTGTCCCATGAATCCCAGGAACAAGAATTTGGGAAGGGGAGAGACATTTGGGACTGCTGTGGAAGGTGGAAAAATTGTGCTGCATATGGAAACATGTCTGGATCTAGTCCATTGTCTGGGGCCTAGTACAACTAAAATTAATTTTGACTTAATTTTGAACAGCTGCAAGATCAGTCTATGTAGTCAAACACTGATATGATATGTACCAGTAGGTGCTGAATTTTGACATTATTTCTGTGTTAGAGACATACAGCTATGATTTTCAGTACCTGCTATATTGCTTTCAGTTATCTATTCTAAATTATTGTTTCATTTTGAGCCTGAGATTTTCGATAATCTTTCAGACAGAAAATTCTTAAATTAATGGTTTATCATTAATTTATTAGCATATTGATGAATATATACCTATTTTTATTATACTGACTGCTACTTATGAGTAAAGTCCAACTGATTGAAACAAGCCACTGAATGTATCAGTCATGGGTTTTACCATTAAAACCCTGCATGATAAGTGTTAGTGGTTTTTTGTTTTTTGTTTTTGGTGGGGAAGTTAACCCACAGCTGTTTAAAAACAGGTTTTTAACAAATACAGCAAGGAAGAGCAGAAGTACTTTGCCATAATTTATGTGAGCTAATAAATGTCAACATCCCTTTTATATTGCTATTGGAATATCAAAAAAGGAATTCCAACATTCATGAGACAACCAGGGACAATTTCAAAGCTTGTTACAAGATCATTTTACTGTGGCAAAGTATGAACACTTCACTGTCTAGGAATTCCAGCTGGGCTAATTATACAAAGCCACTATCTTCCTCCCCCCCCCTTTCAACGCGTACTTCTCTAGTGCTCTGCAAGGGCATGATCCAACCCAGTTTAATTTAAGGTACACATCTGCACTGGGATTTTCACTACTCTCATAACTTGGCTCTATAGGAGAGGCAATGCCAAAAGGGGAAACTGTTACTGTCATGCAAGATTTTGTTCATTAGATTCTTAGATGGAATTGACCTCATGGTTCTCTTGCCTTGTTATGTGGGAGATCAGAATGAGCTCTACATATGTACTATGTGGTTTGCTGAGACCAGAAACACTGTATCAGTGCACTGGGTCCCAGAAAATGCCTCCAGTTGACTATGCCCAAAGAGAATCTTTTCTCTCACCATCCATAAGGATGCACTTGGAAAGAAAACCTTTGGCAGTTACAGGTTGAGCAAAGAGCAACAGGAGAAAACGACACATGTCTTTCAAATTACCACTTAAAAAGTCCTCAACCCTGATAGCTCAGAGTCTGAGACTATGCCTTGAATGAGCACTGGACTCATAAAAATATATAAATTAGGGTTTACTCCTTGCTTGTGCTACTGCAAGACATCACATGTGTTTACCTCGGCACAATTGGCTACCAATTATGGAACTAGATCATCTCCCCCCCACAACTGTGAAAGTGGGGCAGTTTCAGCCGAAAGGATAACTTCTCTTGGAATAATTCCTGTGCTGCAGTATGTGCTACATAGCCTAAGGGAGAGCTGGTCACATCCACTCTGAATCTGCACCAAGCACATGGTGTGAGTTTCTCAGCACGAAGGGGTGAAGTACACATAACATCAAGGGTCTGTAATTTGAGTGTCTAACTACTCATAATAGTTTTATGGGTCTGCCTGGTGTCTGTGGGGATATTTATGTGCAGTGATAGGCTACCTGAAGTTTTCTTAACTGAGCAAATACTGGTTCCCCGGAGCTGTTTTGGATTGGGAAACTAGCATGTTTTGAGCCCCTTCTCCCCACAGTCCCAATCTGAATTGGGTCCTTATATATCTGAGAATTGTGTTTCAGCATGGAATTCCCAGGGCGCATCTGGTTGCTGGGACACAGGGTGGCCACATAAAAGTGTATCATGTAGTGTTATCTGGCTACAAAGTGTTATCTGAAGTGTTATCTGGCTACAAAGCAATGAAGGTTTGTTGTGAGGAAATATGGATTAGGGCAGCCGTGCTGAAGAAGGTCTATTTTATATCGTTCTAGTCCACACTGTTTCCCATATTGCACACAGGCCTTTTTAGCTGCATTAAGCCCTGGTAGGGGGAAAAGACAGATAACTGTATTGTATCTTTTCTCCTAGTGAGGTTTAGAGTATCGTAATTGTGGGAAGGCTGTCTGGTCAAAGTTATGATGGTGCAGTTGAATTACATGCCTAAGGATACATTAATGGACACTCATGATCACGTGTAGTTTGACTGTAAGCTTTGCTCAAAAAATCATGGAAAAGGAAAGAAAGAAAGAAAGAAAGAAAGAAAGAAAGAAAGAAAGAAAGAAAGAAAGAAAGAAAGAAAGAAACCCTTTCAGTTTGAAATTTAGTGCCTTTTCCTAACTTACTGGTGGGGTGACTTCAGTGGTGTGTGATTTATTTTTTAAGTAGAACACTTGTGGTCAATGTGTTTGAAGTATACAAAGCAAAAAGGCCAATTCAGGATCTTATAGTTAATGTGTAAGTTATTGGTGTTCAGTGGTTCCTCATATGTACTTACATGCATACTTACGCACACTCAAACTAGGCATTGCAGCATTATTTACAATAATAACTGAACATGTGTAAAAAGTTGGAATACAAATTAACAGTTTTTTGAAAATTTGGTTTTGCTCATCATGATTTGTGTACCAATTATAGATCAAGCAAGTGAGTGATTAATCATCCTTGATTCTGGAGGGGATATTTCTGAAGCCATTATATTCTGTAGCCCTCACCTCTGCAAAACAGAGCCTAGTTAACTAGTGTTGCTGACACCAGCTATCAGGTGGCAACTGAAGCCTTCTTTGGCCATGATGGCTAAATAGAACTTCTATATTCTTGAGGCAGTGTCTCTCTGAATATCAGCTGCTGGAAAGCAGAGACAGGTGAATGCTTTGACCTCTGTGTACTTGCCATCGTAGTATATTTGGTCAGCCAATGTGGGAGGCAGGGAGGGAAGCTGGCATAGTGAAGCCTGATCTTGTCAAATCTAGGAAGCTAAGCAGGGTTGGTACTTGGATGGGAGATCACTAAGGAAGACCGTGCAGAGGAAGGCAATGGTTTCTCACATGCCTTGAAAGCCCCTTGCTGGGGACACCATAAGTTGGTCATTATGGTCACCGTAAGTCAGTTGTGACTTGACAGCACATGTACATGATGTGGGAAGTGTGATGCTGAACTAGTAGGTCTGTTGCAGCGGGGCTTTTCCGTTCAAAAGAAGACTTAATGTTTAAAATGGAAATTGTCACTGATAGTTCAAAGAAATTGAGCAGTAAGAACATCATGTAAAAGTTTAAAGGCAGTGAAAGGAAATGCCAAAGACTACAATCCACAATAGCCATGAAGATTAGCTTTGGATTTCACACATTAACAGATCACTTCAGGATACATTGGTTCCATATTAACATATCACACCCTCATTAGCACATTATCTTGATACTTACAGGACAATGATTAGCACATTACCTGTGATACTTTTTGCAGGACAATGATTCAGCTCAAACCCAACCCCTTTCTGACTATATATTACTCTTCCTACACACTGGACACTGAGAGACACTGTCCTTCAGTGTTACTCCTCTGAAGATGCTGGCCACAGCTGCTGGCGAAACGTCAGGAAAGAAAATACCAAGACTACGGTCACACAGCCCGGATAACCTACAAGAACCAATGCCAAGTATGTTTGAATATCAAGCACCTGAATTAAGCAGGAGTGATAAAAACTAAGAGTTGCTATTCAAATCAATTCCAAAAAGGAGCTACGCATCAAAAAGTCCAATTCCACACACATTATTTTTTCCCCTCCAAAACACTTTACAGATGGATGACTGACTTGTATCTGACTTGTATCGGATGTTACCAGGATCTACTGGAATCCCTTCATTTTACCATCTCTGTAGCATTCCTTCCTGGTGATCTGAATCAGATAGCAGTCTGGCACCTGTCCTCTGACTAGTTAGCATTTGGCCTTGAATGCATACTCAGAAATGCACACCGAGGGTATGTGGACCCACAGTGCTAATATGCAGCAAAGACGTTTCATGGCCGCTTTACTGCATATCAAGTCTGCCTTCTTCCAGTGCCACCTTTGTCTACTCAGACTAGCAGCAGCTCTCCAGGGTCTTTCACATCATCTACTTTAACTAGATGCTTTAACTAGAGCAGGGGTGGGGAACCTTTTTTCCGCCAAGGGCCATTTGTATATTTATAGCATCATTCGCGGGCCATACAAAATTATCAACTTAAAAATTAGCTGACCCAGCCCCAAGCAGGCATCTGCCCCAGATGACACCCCCCTGCGTTCGGGCAAGCAGGCAGGCATCCAACCAGCGGCGCACTCGCCCACCTGGTGGCACAGGATGGTCTGTTGCACCAGCCGGGCGTAGCTGTCCAGCCGCACACCAGAGTTGCTCCTGCTCCACATGGTCGGGGGTGGATTCTACAGCTGGCTCCTGCTACCTCTGGCTGCAGGGATGAAATGAGGACACACTGGCTAAGAACTCACCCCTCCCCTGCGCATTGTGGCCCTGCCTCCTTTAACCCCTCCATTGTCGCCACAGCTGCCCCCAGCCCTCATGTAGTACTGAGGGAATACGTTTCCCCGTGGCCCAGGTGGGAAAGGGTTAACACAGTTTCTTGGGCGATCCTAGCAGCTCCATAGCTAACAACTCTTCTGCAAGGGGGGGAAAAGGTTCCTTTTCTCGGCAAAACAAACTCACATCTGCCTTGAATAGAGGATATTCCTGTCTGCGGGAGGGGGGCGGATCACCTGTCTTAGATCCTTCTGAGCTAGAGATCTGCCAGGACCTACAAAGGGCCAGACCAAATCATTTTGCGGGCCTTAAACGCCCCCACCCCCGGCTAACATTCCCCACCCCTGAACTAGAGATTCCAGTGATTGAACTTGGGACTTTCTGCATGCCAAGCAGATGCTCTACCACTGAGTCACCCATGGCCCCTCTTAAGGTTCACTTTCTATTAGACCTTTTCTAAGTACATGCAATGAATTTCTGAGTACTTGCAATGGCAAGCTCTACCCCAAATGGTGTATGTTCATTGGAATTTGAGCACAGAGTCTATGTGCATAATGAATACAACTCTGCAATCAGAAACCCTACTTTTCTCTATCACATTTTTATCTTGCCCTTCCTCCAAGAAGTTTAGAGAGGCATATACACAGTTCTTCCCTCCTTCATTTTATCCTCACAACAACCCAGCAAGGTCAATTAGTCTGAGAGAGTGTGATAAAGGCAACTCAATGACCCTCATGGCTGACTTGGAATTTGACCCTGAGTCTCCTCAGCCAATAACACCACCATTCATGCAGGCTTCTTCGTCATGCACACAGAACTATATATGTAACTGAAACATAGAATCATAGAGTTGGAAGGGGCCATACAGGCCATCTAGTCTAATCCCCTGCTTAATGCAGGATCAGCCTAGAGCATCCCTGACAAGTGTTTGTCTAGCTGCTGCTTGAAGACTGCCAGTGAGGGGGAGCTCACCACCTCTTTAGGGTGTGGATTCCACTGTTGAACAACTCTTACTGTAAAAAATTTCCCTAAAATCCAGCTAGTACCTTTCTGCCTGTAATTTAAACCCATTATTGCAAGTCCTATCCTCTGCTGCCAAGAAGAACAGCTCCCTGCCCTCCTCTAAGTGACAGCCCTTCAAATACTTAAAGAGAGCAATCATGTCCCCCCTCAACCTCCTCTTCTCCAGACTAAACATTCCCATGTCCCTCAGCCCTTAACTCATAGGGCTTGGTCTCCAGGTTCCTGATCATCCTCGTTGCTCTCCTCTGCACCAACTCCATTCTGTCCACATCCTTTTTAAAGTGAGGCCTCCAGAACTGCACACAGTACTGCAGGTGTGGCCTGACAAATGCAGTGTACACCTATGCATTCATAGTTGCTATGCTTATGTCACAATGAACACACTTAGGTCAGGACCAGAGCTTGCCACAGTGATCCCCCCCCCCCCAGTCAGAGGCAGTCTTAGCCAATGCCCATGCTTTCTCCCAGCTCCTGCTACTGCTTGCACCTCCCTCATCTGAAGCTCAGGCAGCTGGCTTCCAGGGGAAGTAGTGGCTCATGCCTACCTTGCACAGGGTGGAGGCCACCCCTGCTTTGCTCCAAAAGGGGTGATGGCAATAGGGTGATAGTGAGCTCATCCTAGACTTTTGCACAGTGCTCCAGAATCCCCAAGACTGCTGCTGCTTGCAGTGTCTGAAGATGGCTAAAGTACTTTGCAGTACAGGAAAGCAGACCCTGACAAACTCCCGGGATCAGCGAGCAGGGTAAATAGGAATGGCTTTATGTGCCTGATCCTGGGAGACTGTTGTGTATGTACATAGTTGGCAGACAAGCAGGGGAACGGAGGAGCTTGAGTCTTGAACGAAGGATCCTAAACCCTGCACACGCGATTGGTCCCCTGCTGGCAAGCGCCATTGGTCCTAAGCCGGCACACGCTATTGGTACCCAGGGGTTGTTACCCCCTATCACAGATTAGGGGGAGTGGCTGCGGGTGGCCAGGGTAGCATATAAGCAGGGCCATTTCCACTGTATGCCCAGTTCTGTTCTGTACTACAATAAAGTGTTGTTGTTGGAACTCCGTCTCGACCTCGTGTGTCCTCCCCACGCGGACTTAACAAGACATGGCCAGCCAAGGCTGAATTTGGGTCTAGAATGGGATGCAGTTTTGCTGCTTCCACATTCTTACTCCACTGTTACAATCACTGCATTCCTTGGCTCAATAAAGTCTGCAAAGAATAGCTTTGGAAGAACCATACATACGTATTGTGGATGTGTAACAGGATAGCCTGGGGCTTATTGACCTGATTTTAGGCTGTACAGCTTAAGCATACACACCAAATGAAAGTATTGCTGCTGATTCCAAAAAGTTTGGACTTTACTAAAAATAATTCTGGCAACAGGCTGAAAGTTTTTTTTAAAAGAACCCAGCTAGATATCAGAATCAGATTTATTAGTACGGCATATGTCAATAAAACATTTGTATCATCTATACATGAGACAAAAGATTACATAGATTTTAAAAAGACGATACCTGGTTAAAATTCTTGACTAATATTTAAGAAAATAAAATTCACTAAATATTAAAAGAAAAATTAAAATATAACCTAGTTGCATGACCCTACTTTAAGCAACGGACTTTATATGTGACTGCTAATCAACCCAGCTAGATAGTCTGTTAGTTTCTAACTGGTTAGCAACCCTAAATCTAGATGCTTTTAAAACTTCAGTTATTTGGGCTCCATTGATATCTAGCAATGAGATAGATTCATAATTTTCAGTGTTCAAATCTTCCCCAAAAGCTCTTTTGCAAACCTATTGTCCCATTTACTTAAATAGAAGGGACTGCTCCACAGGTGCTCAAAGTACATTAATAGAATTGCTACCTCTGTTAAAGTGAAAGAAAAAGTTGCTGTATATGTGGGAACCCATTATATGCTTAGGGCTCCCAAGTGTTCAAAGAACCACTGGACTGAAACACTTATCTTCTGGTAAAGGTGTTAGTTACAGTAGAAGATATTTTGCAGAATAAAATAGAGCAGAGGAGAACACCGTGAACCTCTTTATGGTTTGTTTCCATTGCGGAGAAAGGTGGGGGGTGTAAATGAAGTAAATACATAAGCTGTTGTCTATATAAATTGCTCTAGAATTGTACTGAAATTCCAAAGCACAAAAGTTGAATTTATAACTCCCTGACCTGAAGTTTGCATAAGAATCCCAAACATTATGAGCCTTCCAGTTTTAACAGAGTGAATTATACGTTTAAGGCCTTGAATGTAGTTCTGTAACTAAGGAAACAAAACACCACTGAATTAGGCCAGATGGAAAAAAATAGGGAAAATGTGTGACAATCCTGTGGTTCAAAAACAAAAAGAATATGATCATTATGTAATACATATTTTCTACTTCTCAGTGATGCTCAGGACCTTGAATCTAATCCAGGGGTCAGAAATCATTGCTAGCCAAGTCAACAACATGGGGAAATGACTAGAATGCAGGAGTCCAATGGTAGTCTGTAAAGGAAGCAAGTCATCTTAAGCAGTATACTGCTTTCACACATGCTGACGAATGCACTTTCAATCCACTTTCAGTGCACGATAGTGATGGTTTGCAAGTGGATTTTGCCATTTCACACAGTAAAATCCAACTGCAAAGTGCATTGAAAGTGGATTGAAAGTGCATTATTCAGCATGTGTGAAAGCGCTGGAAGTGTTGACAAACAGTATGACAAATATACGTTTGGGTCTAATATACCATTGTGTGCCAAAGAGTCACTGATTCATTGTCTGAACTCTGAAATAAGACTGTACCTGTAAAGCTATCTTGGTGCAGTTGTATGCCTCCCTGTCTGTCTTCACTATATATTGTAAGGGAATAGGCCTTGTTAGATTAATTATATAATACTGTTGTGATGAATGGCAACTCAAAGATGGTACTGTAGACAGAGAGAATATGAAACTGTGAGATTATTTTTTTAATGGTTTTAAAAACCATTAGACAAATATGCTGATCTCTGCAGTGTTCACTGAACCAGCTTTGTGATACTCTGCTAGCTAAGAAAGGCAAAGTGTACCGGACTTAAAAATATGGGTGTGTCTTTTTTGCCTCAACCAATAGACTAATACAAATATCAAGCCTTTGATGTGCAGATAGTGCAAATCCTTCCACGTGACCTTACTGTAAGCTATGCACTCCTTGAGAAGTGGGCTTGTCAGCTCACCCCATTTGACAATGCTATGTCTCCCTGTTCCCACAGCCTTTAGTGTGGGAACCCCCGAATTCAGGGTAATGGTGATCAGCAAAGGAGGCCTGGCAGAATTCCCTGCTGTGCAACAGCCCACAAAGGCCTCCCATTTCTTTGACAAGTCCTGGCTGCAGAAAATCCTCACAATCTTTTGTGCTTTCAGGTTAGATTCTCTCTATTGAATCAAAAACACAATGATAATACAGGAGAAAAATCCTTTTCAATAATTTCATTCCAGTGGTTTTTGGAGAACACTGCCCTGGCATTGCAGGGATTAATTTATAAAATAACCTGAATATTGAATTTGAAATTTCTTTTAATAAATTGGGTTGTTTCCTAAAATGATTTTTTTAAAATCATGAGTGATGAGAATCTAACAAGGAATGTAAAGGTCCTTGATAACACCCACTTTGCTAATAAAAATTATCTTCCACTGGAAGTTATTTACAGTGGTATGGTGAATACACTATTTCCTACTGCTTATTTAACATGATGTGCGGAGGAGTCCGGGACTCCGGAGTTGACTATTAGCATAATGGAATCCTCACGGTGCTCATAAAAATGGTAATGTCTTCTGTTGATTTTCAGCAATAGCAGTGCTTCTATAACTCCTACCTCTTTAGGGCATAATCTAGTTGAAATTAAGCACCTTTAAGCCTCATTGACTTCAATGGAAGAGATTTAAGCACATGCTTAACTTTCGACCAAAATGAACGGGACTGAAAATTATTTAACGTTAGCAGGATCATGCCCTCTCTTTTTAAAGCTTGACTCTAACATATTTTGCTATTAAACCCGCTTTTTTGTATATATACAACATTAGTAAGGGTATCATGGATATAACACAGGGTCCAGCACAAGCAAGAGTACCAATGGATTATACGAGAGGCTTATGGATAGCATGCCAGTGTTGATATGTGTTCCACTTGTTAAATGTCTATTACAGTATAATATTACAATCAAGCCCTTGCTTTGCAAGACTATTATTTTCCTGTTAAACTTTATGAGAGCCCTAATTTGGGTTGTGAGACTGTCGGAGATGCAACAGCTTTTAAAAGTAGACACTGGTTTCATTAAAAATAATAGATTAACCCCCACCCCAATATTTAGACATTTCAACCCCCACCCCAATATTTAGACATTTGATTAAATTTATGCCAACTGAACAAGTGCCAGATACTGAACTGTATGCTTCACTCTACGTGTGCTTTAAAATTAAAAATAATACAAGTTGAGACTTTGTAAGGATTTGTGGCGATCATTTCATTCTTCCCTGTATCACCTTCCCTGGTCTAGTTCTTCGTTCAGCTACCAGCAGAATCCATATACTCCCCACTTTCCCTGCTTCCTTCTCTCCTTCCCACTCACCAACCAACCTTTCTTTTATCTGCTTCTTTTATCAGCTTTATTATTTATTTGTTTTTGTTATACCCCATATTTCTCCCTAATGGGGAAACAAAACAGCAGACATTATTCTCATTTTCTCTATTTTACCTTCACATGAGGTAGAGTAGGCTGTGAAAGAGTGACTGGCCCAAGATCACCCAGGAAGCTTCCATGGATTTGGACTTAGGTGTCCCTGAGCCTAGTCTGACACGCTAACCACCACACTAGACTGGCTCTCAGCTTTCCCTCCTTCCCTCCCCCTGACCACCTCTCCCTGGGAAAAGTTTGGCCAAGTTAAAAAAGTTCTATGATAGCAAGTCACTCAGGAGAGTGATGTGATGGCCACTGTCAGGCATGGTCAAGTTGTATGGAGGCTGATAACTGGGCCCTTTTCATCAAGTCATAGACATTGTCATACCTTGATGAGTTGTGCTAATTGCATAGTAGCAAGTTGCCTGGTGGTTTCTACTGACCCTGGCCCTGAAAAGGCCTCCCCCAGGGCAGGAGGAAGTTGAGCAGGGGGGACTGGGAGGCCAAAATAGCCCTGGAAAGTGCTATGCCTCCTTCCCCTTCCTCTGCCTTCTACTGATAGAAACCAGGGCTTGAAGGTTGGTGATATTGTGGTTGCGTAGCAACCCGCACAATGGTCACTGAAGTCTCAGAAGGCATTCATTTCTTAAAGGTATAGGCACTGCTTCTATTATTTTATGGGATGTCTGTCTGTCTGTCATCTATCATCTACCTACCTACCTACCTACCTACCTACCAACCAACCAAAGATTTCATATTCTTCTGCAAACCTGGGGCTTTTCTCAGTTTTGTAGAAATCTTGTCTGTTTATGGCTGCACTCGCTCTGGATTTAAGTATCCACAGATGGGGCCATGCTGATAATTAGATATAATGATAATCCACCTTAAGGAGTGGCATTGCAGGTTCATAGCACCAGGACACATTTTTGATCTTCAAATAGGTTTGTCCATTCTCTCCAAATAGACTTGAACAGAAGCTCATGTCTTTCCTTCATATTATGGTCTGCTCCTCACATTAAGATATGTACTTACCCAAATATAAGCATAACTAAAGATGGTTGACAACACAGACAGAATTCTGCTGTAGCCTTGACCTTACTTCCCTCTTTAACAGCTATAGCCATCAGCCCTATAGAATGTGTGCACACAAAAGCTCTAATACAAGAGGGTATAGTATATGTTTCTAATTTCTTTTAAAAGAGCTACAGCCGTAATGTATTCTGATAATGGCTCCCATACCATTATTGTCCTCACATATTCCACTAAGTCACTGGAAATCCTCTGTACAGTGACAGTTCCACAAGGTGGCCATAACATATGAATTGCCATTCCCTATGTGGATCACCTCTACTGCATGTGAAGCATCCACATCAAGCTGAAACTGGTGCGGAAACTCAAGATGATATGGGCAGTCCATGTAGCGAACAACTCTCTTGCATTCCTGTTGCAATTCAGAATCACTTTGGTGTGTGAAAAGCTTGTTAGGTATGACCCCTGCACTGGCATTAATGCCAGTTGTGCTGGCTAAATTGGCCCTAATGCTGGCGCAGGGTCACTTACGCCAGTGCTGGGGAGCTGCGCAGCAGCACAATGCATGGGTGCTAGCACAGCAGTCATGGCAGTGTGCATTCCTGGGATTGCGGCTGACTTTAGTCATCTCCCTGAGCCCTTTCACACCAGGAAAGCCCACATATGCCAGCATGAACTTGCGCCAGCAAAAATGGTGACAGCAAAAAATGATAAGGACATAAGAAAAGCCATGCTGGCCTGTGAACGCACCAGCATCTTACCTCGCAATTTACACGCGTCCAGTACGAAAGGATCCAAGACGAATTTAAATTTCTGTTCCCACCGCGCCACCTTTCTCTGCTGCATTTGATAAGCCCAGACCGCTGCATTTGATAAGCCCAGACCGGCACTCTCTCCATGCATGCCCAGTCGGCGCTCCAAGCAAGGACGACGATTGGTCCTGCGTTAGTAAGGGAGTGTGGGGGTTGGCTGGCAGCAGGAAGTGGATGGAACACGCATTGCATGTTCCCACTTAAAGGCACCGGGTGTGGAGGACGCTTTATTTTTTTAATTCTGCGTATAAGCAGATGTGCTTAACGTGGCGAAATTGCGCTCTGGAGACGTCCTCGGAATCCTTCTGGTGAGTTGGTGGGAACATGCAGGGAAAGCCAGCAGAATTCAGAGCTGCAAACGTGCAATGCGGACATGGCCCTGAATCAGACTAAGGTCCATCAAGTCCAGCAGTCTGTTCCCACAGTGGCCAACCAGGTGCCTCTAGGAAGCCACAAACAAGATGACTGCAACAGCATTATTCTGCCTGTGTTCCACAGCACCTAATATATTAGGCATGCACCTCTGAACCTGGAGAACATAGGTATGCATCATGACTAGTATCCATTTTTACTAGCAGCCATGAATACCCCTCTCCTCCATGAACATGCCCACTCCCCTCCCATGAAACAATGGAGTAGTTTCATGGGGTTTAGGGAAAATAACATTTTCAGCTTGCAGCACCAGGCCTGCAAGCGGCTTAGGAGTCGGTGTGGCTGCACCATCTCTGGGCTCATCACATAGGGTTGCCAACCTCCAGGTAGTAGCTGGAGACCTCCCGCTATTACAACTGATCTCCAACCAATAGAGATCAGTTCACCTGGAGAAAATGGCTGCTTTGGCAATTGGACTCTATGGCATTGAAGTCCCTCCCCTCTCCAAACCTTGCCCTCCTCGACTCTGCCCCAAAAATCTCCAGGTATTTCCCATCCCAGAGTTGGCAACCCTATTGTCACAACTATCCCCCCCTTAGGATTGTCTGTGAGACAAATAAGCATCCTGTTAAGAGCTTTAACCAAGTGGAAAGGGGGGATATAAATGTTTGAAAAAATACAAAATAAATACTCCTAACACCTGTATACAGGTTCCGAGGTTGGGAGCTCAGTTAACACTGTTGCATGCAGCCACTTTCCTTCTCTAATCCTTTTCTGTTTCCCACTCAATTCCCTCCTTCAAAAATGTAGACATTTTTCACAGAAGGCCATTCAAACTCCCTTCCTCAACATTCCTGTGGACATTAAAGCTTTGTCCGAGCCAACCCTCCAACCCCAACGTCACGTTTGTGCAATCACACAAGGATAACTTTTAAAATGGCAATGGTATCAATTGTCCTGTTTCCCCCACCCCACTTTTGGGCAGTTATTTCTTCAGTTACTCTTGCTTCATAAAACTGTGCATATTTTACTCCTTACCTTGGTTGTTTTGTCTAGATCTATCAGTACTAATGGAATATGTTTATACCTTGCCCATTTTCTTATGGAGAATTTTCAAAAGGGCAGGGACAGAGAGAGTCAGCTTGCTTGCGTGCCCGGAGGCCTCTGCAGTCTGACTCAAACAGTGGTGAGGAGGAGCCAATCAGCTTGGTGGAACGGAAAGTTTACTTTGAAGGCTTCTTGTCTGGCTCTGCATAAAGCTTCAATAGAATTCCTTGTGTTTTCAGGCGAAATGCAGAAACCACTGCGTTCATTTTGATTTTTATCTTTCCCATAAGAAGAGTTCTGCATTAATATGTATTTCTTTGAAGCCGTGGAAAGGTCTAACTTTTTTGTGGGGTGCTATCTTCTGAATTGCAGAGCTCTAACTTAACTCTGGACTTGCTGAACAAATCATGTGTACTATACTGCCATTTTTAAAACCAGACGTTTGGCACTTTATCTTGCTCTCCTCTTATGTATTTTGGACCCCTTTTGGAGATTTACAATTTGTACAAATATATTTCAGACTGTCTCTTAAAGAAAGCAGTTTCATTTCCCGGTTTCAGCTTTTGCTAGCATCTAGTTCTGTTCAAGGTCTCTTCCTGATGTACCTTTTGTAGTTGTAATAAAGTTACTTGCTGTTGATTCCTGGAGCTTACCCTGGGCCACTTCTGGGTTATCCAGGGAAGTGATGGAGCAATGCACAGGATGTGGCCCCACCATGTCCCTCTGGCCAAGACTCCTGCCAGTTGCCTGGCAACCCTAGTTGCCTCCTTCTCAGGATGCTTACTTCTGTGTTCCAGTCTTAATGTTCTGTATATTATGTTTTAGTGTCTGCTGCAAAGGCTTTGGCTAGAAATGGCGCAGAATTCCAATAACAAAACATGATTCACATTGGTAGTCTTTGCCTTGCAGTGGTTTCCTATCTATTGAGGCAAGAGAAATGGCTGGTGAAATCTGTACAACTCTTTAAAGTAATGGTGGTGTTAACTGTAACCACTTTTAGAGGAATTTCCAATTTAGAGAGCAAGTGCTGACTGGTGTGTGTGAGGTTCTGGGAGCAATGAATGAATAAATAAATTTGTTGGCCTTACTCCCAACTGTACACAAGATTGCAGCCGTGATGACTCCTTATCCTGAAATGAAAACCAAAAAAAAAGGCTGCAATCTTATATACTTCTGCCTCTGAGTAAACAAGCATAGGGTTAATGTCCAAGCATCCATTTTATGAAAGATCCTTATATTTTTGGAAAAATCAATGTTTTGATAACAAACCTTACTTCTGAGCCCAGTGCGGGGCAGACTACATGAATGCAGTACATGAATGAGGATATCTTGTGTTCTGTGGTTGTTAGATTGTTAGACTAGGATCTGGGAGACCTAGGGTCAAATCCCTAGTCTGTCATGGAAGTTTGTTGGGTGACCTTGGGCCAGTCACATACTCTCAGTCTAACCCAGCTCACAGGGTTGTTGTGATGATGAAAAAGTGGTGAAGCAAACAATGTAGGCTGCCTTGGGTCCCCATTAGGGAGAAAGGTGAGATAGAGATGAGGTAAATAAAAAATACACAAACAAGCCTTCTGACATGCATGCACTCAGGCAGTAATTCTTGGTATGAGAATAGGTATGTTACTAGAATACAAGGGCATCCCTGTTTGCATCTGTGACATGTGAGAATCTCTTGTGATAAGTAATATGCTTGTTTTCTCATAATTATTAATAGGTATTCTCCTGCCTTTAATTTTCTTGCTGGTTACAAGAGTTACATTTTGAACAAAGGGAAATAACAGCTTTCAGCATCTGTTTACAAAATGCAAATAAATGCAGACAAAGCAGGGGCATTTATGACATTAAGAAGAAAAGAATGCTCAGAATTTGTTTTTGAGATGATACTAGACTTAGTGCTGTTATAAATGAAGTGAGGCTTGTTATCTTGTCTTTTCAGTAAGGGTGCCATTTAGATCAGAAAAAAGCATGAGGGGAAGGATTACTACCCTGTCTCTTAGCAATGCTGTCTTGATCTCTCTCTCTCTCTCTCTCCCTCTCTTTTGCAGCCTTTGATGAGTGTTTTTAAGATGTAAAATCCAAAATATTGAGAGATCCAGTCCATGATATCTGCATAATGTCAGATTTGCTGTTGTCCTTTTGGAATGCAGAGGGAAAACATGATAGCCCATCTTTATAGTAATGAAGAGCTATCAAGATTGCCTCTGGGGAGGTTATTCCACCATACAGGAAGCCAAATCTCAGAAAGTGGCAAGAGGGGACACCTGGAATAAGGCCTCAGAAAAGGACTTATGCCATTGTGCTGGTTCATATGGAGCAGGCTGTCCTTCAGATATTTTGGTTCTAAACCATTTAGAGTATTTACATCACAGTTAGAACTTGAAATTGTGTGGAGAGATAGCCTGGAAGTTGGTGATGATAATTTAGCACTAGAGAGATCACTTTGGAACAGCAAGTCCCAGTCAACAGTCTGGCAGCTGTACTATAAACTGGGTCAAATTACAGAACAGCTTTCAAAGGCTGTCTTATGTGCAACATGTTGCAGTAATCTATTCTAGATGTTACTGAGATGTGTACAACATGCTATATCTATCCAAGATGAGCCACTGCTGGTATATCAGACTAAGTAGATAAAAGAGCGGTCATGCTATGAAAACCACTTGACTTGTATCCTTGTACTAGACAAGTGATTCAGAAGAATATCATGGTTGACAACTAAAGCCATGGTGAAAACCAGGAAAATCAGTAAAGGCAAAACAAATGATTATTGTAACAGTATCCCCAAACTGCAAACTTAATCTTTAAAGGGGATTGTGACACTCACCACTACAGGATTAAAACCATTTAATGGTCAGTTGAATCACATACTTCTACCTTATTAAGTCTGAGCTTCAGTTTATTATAACTGGTTACTAGTAAGTAATACACAAAGACCTGCTTTGGACATCCACTGCCCCACATGTTGGTTTACTGATGATACTTATGTCAAAGAATCTCTTCCAATTGTTTCATGTATATGTTACATAGCATGAGGGACAAGATGGAAACTTGCAGAACACTGGAGCATTAATGTGATGCAGGAGAGATCTATTTATAGAGCACTTTTAGAATGTTGTATGTGTAGTCGAGAATGTTCTGTCTAGAATAGGGTTGTCCAAAAAAATTTGGGGGGTAAATTTCGGGTTTGGGTTTATTGGGCTAACCCTAACCCTTGCCCCTTTCCATTGAACTGTTTGGTCCTAGTTACAAGTTGTGTGCTTGTATTTGATTCTGTTACAGTTGGGCATACTTAATATGGCAGAAGGAATAGAACCTCTGGTCCATCTCAAGAGGACCATTGTTTGGATCATCAAGTTTTGTGAAAATATTATTCCAAACTGCAACTATATTTAATTGAATCAAATAACAAGTACATTTTTAAAACGTTTTCTTTGAAATTTCAGAAACTTTATCAGCTATAAAAACATCCAAGGTCACATCAATCAACTGGAGTTGATTGATCAATACATGAACATCAAAAAATCTAGATTTATCCCATCGATTTAACTTTTGCCCTCTGTGACAATTCAGCTATACCTATAATTTTATTTATTTAGTCATTATTGTTGTTTCTCTACAGTGTGGTTCATTGTGGTGCAAACTGTATTTCTCACTGTATTAAATCTCTTTGTTTGCTTTCCCCCCTTCAAACGCAAACTGTTTTCTCATCAACTGATATTCACATTGAAAAGGTGAAGCCAACTTATTCTATGTATGTTCTTGGCAAGTACATAATAGGTATTTAGATTTCCTCTTAAGGTCTTCTGTGTGAATTCAAAATGTTAATCCTCACAACATTTTTCTCTAATGACTGAAGAGGAAAAAGTGTTCTTTTGTATTAAGTCTTCTGGAAACTTTATTGTATTGCAGCTTTATTCCTAGAATTGCCCTTTTGTAAGACAGAGAAACTGAGGTGGAACAATTCTTTTTTTACCCTTCATCCATAGCATATTATATGGATATGTCATTGACTTAAGTCTAAAGCCTCAGACCAACACATAGAACCCCCCAAATCTCTGCACTGGCTTTCTGTCTCCTCCTGGATGCATCAAAATTGCAGGAAACCTAGTACTGCCTGTATACTAATCCACCACTATCAAGTTTCAAGCAGATTGGATCAAGGGGTCCAACTCTACAGGTTCATGAAAAAGGAGCCACCAGCCATCTCACTTGTCTCCACGTTTCCTCTTGGGGGGGGGGGGAAATCATGTTTTACCCAGGGCAAAGAAACCAATAGCCAAACACACAAAAGCAACCACTGGTCCAAAGCCCCCCAAATGCAAACAAAATCAACAAGCCCAACAGAAGTAACATCAAACCAGAGAATTCCCACAGAACCACAGGCCAATGGGGCAAGTCAAACATAACCAATGTCAACTCAGAGAATTCAAGCCAAACAACATAGGAAAGGAACATTGTTGCAAGTCCAACAGAACCTATGTCAAACCACAGAATCCAACCTGGACCCCCACCCCACCACACCCAAGCACAACTCCTTTAAAAATTAAGAACCTTTTAGAAACAAATAAACTGCAAAACACTTAAAATTCTAAAATTAGTAAAAAGAAAAGAACCCAACAGCTCACACTATTTAAACCCCTTTACATTAGCTTAAAACAACACCAAGGAAAACTATTTTTAAAAGAACAAAAAAAAGGGGGGGAGACACCCCAACTATAAACCCCCAGGCAAACCCACACAGAAAAACCTGAAATAATATTTTGCAACTAAGTCCAGTGTGGGGAAACCAGTTCTGAAGTTGTCCAGGCACAGAACAAGCAGGTCTTCCAAGGCAGGCAGCAGAAATCTAAGGCACAAACCAGAGCAGCCACAGCAAGCAGCAACACAAAGAAATCTAGCCTGAAATAGAGTCTAGCTGCAGGACTGCTTTTCATTCTCTTTACCCAGGCTCAGAGATCCATGGATGGCCATGAGAGAATTGTCATGATTGGGCTTATAGTTCTAGTGATCCCCCTAATGTTTGAGCTGACCTGCCTGTTTGGACCACATGCCTGCTGTGAACTGGGAGGCAATTTTTCCGTGGTCTATTCATTGACCCATTCATCATGGCTTTTTGACAGGCTGCTTCAACTGTTCCTTCCTCAGTACTGTACAACACAACCAACTTTTCATGCATGACAGTTGTCATGATGGAATTCTATTTCACCCATCTTCGCTGATCTGCTGCTTTCCTCAGCAAGGAGTAGTTTAAATAGACAATTATCAGTCCCAAATCATAGAAATAAATGATAAATAATTGCTGCATTTAAAACCAATTCTACCTTTCAGTGTTTGTGTAAGTGTGTGTGTGTAAAGTGCCTTCAAGTCACAGCCGACCCCAAAAACCTTTTGGGGTTTTCATGGCAAGAGACTAACAGAGGTGGCTTGCCAGTGCCTTCCTCTGCACAGCAACCCTGGTATTCCTTGGTGGTCTCCCATCCAAATACTAACCAGGGCTGACCCTACTTAGCTTCTGAGATCTGACAAGATCAGGCTAGCCTGGGCCATCCAGGTCAGGGCTTGTGTAAGTAGTCCTTAGCTATGTTAATGGCTGCCTATCTGCTTGGCTTAGCAGCTTTTTTGTGCATTGTCAGTTTTGTAAAAATCCAACGCAAACCTGATTGACAAGTGTTTGAGCTGTAGATGGCAGATTGCCTGGAAACAACTCTACTGCTCTAAGATCCTTGGAGGTTGAGTGAGGTACAAGTAGTATAAAATTTCTCATTAGAAGCAAGTATTTTATGTCTGGGAAAAGTGTTCAATCTACTGTTCTTTTATATAACTAAAGTTGCTTTTTAAATGGTTGTGACCTACCCTGCGCTCTCATAGATATAAGGATTTTGTATTTAATAAAGACCAGTGCCATTACAGCTATTTAAAATGGTGATATTGAAGCTGATGCCACGTGCATTTAGAGTTCCCAACCTCCATGTGGGGCCTAGAGAGCTCTGAGAATTATAGCTGATTTCCAGACTACAAAGATCAGTTTGCCTGGAGAAAATAACTGCTTTGAAGAGTGGACTCTATGGAATTATATCCCACTGAAATCCTTCCATTTCCCAAGCCCCACCATTCCTAGGTTATACCCCCAAATCTCCAAATTTCCCAACCCTACTTGTATTGTACTGATACAGTAGCATCCTTTGATTTCTAGTAGGGCTACCTCTATAATAAGGCAATCCTTTTAAAAGCAGTGTGCAAAACATTTTGAATTGCCCCTGATTTCTAGGTTCATTGCATGGGGGCATTTTACAATTTCCATGAAAAGCAAGGATGAATGACTCTGTAGAGATACATGAAGCACATAGGAAGAACCACGAAAGCGAATTTCTATAACAATTCCAGTGGGGTAATCAAGTTTGTTGTAGCAAAACTAAACAGAAGTCCAATGACACCTTAAAAGACTAACAGTATTTATTCTATTATGAGCATTCATTAGACAGAGCTCACTTCAGATACAATGGGAAGAAAGAAACTACTTCATTTTTACAGAAATTTAGAGAACTGGAGGTGGGAAGGAGGGGAAGTGTTGAGCAAAGTGGATGAGTATAATATATCAGCTGAGATTCTCTGGCAACTGGCCGGAGGGTTGGGGGCAGAGATGTAACGTAGGCCAGCATCACTGGCATGATGACATCACTTCTGGGGGAAATGGCGGGTAGCTCTAGAGATCACAAGAAACACTATGGTTGAACTGTGCTTTAAATCTTTAATTCCCCCCGCCCTGTTGCTGTTTGCAGTTGGAGATCAGAGCAGGGGATTCCCCGTCCGCATCAGCGGCTTGGCAGCCCTACCTCTCTCTCATGCAATGAAGATAAACCAAAATTTATATGGCAAACATTGTAGATAAAGCAGTGCAACAAACTTGTAAATAACAAGCATTTATCTTGAAACACCTGCAATCCCTAATAAGATTAGTGTTCCCCAAAAACAGACATTTATTGAAGTGTGTACACCATTTATACTTTATGAGTTCACTATAAGAAACATCAGAGTGAACATTGTGTAGCCATGCTTTATTTGTATAGTGAGGTGTCACCCTAAAAAGCAAAGGTAACATTCTCCCATTCTCATAATTAAACACCAATTGAAGCGACTGAGCTTATTCTCTTCTATGGTGTGAATGGTTAGGATCAACAGAATGTGAGCAACTGGCAAGTGTGCTTCACATTCAGCAGTGCAATAAATTCATTTCTTTCAAAATTTCACAACATGCATCATGGCTTGAATGTAAGTTTCAGAGTAAGGTTGCCAACTTCCAGGTACTAGCTGGAGATCTCCTGCTATTACAACTGATCTCCAGCTGAAAGAGATCGGTTCACCTGGAGAAAATGGCCACTTTGCCAGTTGGACTCTATGGCATTGAAGTCCCTCCCCTCCCCAAACCCCACCCTCTTCAGGCTCCACCTCAAAAATCTCCCACCAGTGGCGACAAGGGACCTGGCAACCCTATTTCAGAGGGATTTTTCAAAGTTGTGCAGGTTATCCCTCACTAAACATCTTTTCTGATTTTCCGTCTTTCCTACTGGGAACATACCAACCCTACCATGAAAGAACATTTCTCTTGGTCGTCTCTGTGTATAATATGTGACAAATATTCCATGTAGACACAGACTATGGACAGCTGAAAGGGTGAGAAATTGTTTGATTCTTGCCATTGTGGTTGTACATCATCGTAGTTTCATGTTTAAAATCATGTACTGTTCATGAGCAGTTAAGCTGCAGCTGTTTTATTTAAAATAAAATATCTACCTTTTGATGCTCCCTGATTATCAACTAGAGTGCATGTGAGCAGATTAATAGTACTCTGGGCGCAACCTTCTTTTTTGCCTTTGCGTATTATTTTGGGATTTAAGATGCTCTGTGTACACATCCTAAGAGAACAACTTGAATGGTCCCATTGTCAGCTCATTTAAACTGTTTGTGCTCTGATGCCATTCTTCAAAGCTGCGAGCTGCTACATTTTATTT
The DNA here is from genome assembly GCF_029931775.1 of Euleptes europaea. Taxonomy (NCBI): domain Eukaryota; kingdom Metazoa; phylum Chordata; class Lepidosauria; order Squamata; family Sphaerodactylidae; genus Euleptes; species Euleptes europaea. The sequence goes on from NC_079316.1 coordinate 38,413,699, forward strand.
TGTAAAAATGGTATGTTGTAACTGCGTCCAACTGTGCCGACAAAACGCCACAGCATAACTGTTAATATGCATAGTCATTTTAAGCATGAAATGGTTTAACTAATGATTTATCTCTTCCACTGCTGTGCTGTGGGCAGCTGTATGATTGGTCTCTTTAGCAAGACAAGTAATTTCTTTAACAAAATGTTAACGCACAGATGGGCCGTAAGCTGTCAGTTAACTATTATTGTGTGCGCATCTGCTTGCTTTCAATGTACTGCTTGATGTATTCAGCCACTTACTTAGCGGCGACCTTCTGAAAAGCAGCGCCTCCTCTGATTGGCAAATAAAATGTTCATTTGTCTCTTCTTCCTATTGTTTTGTTTTGGTAACACATGTCAGCAGCTCAATTACCCAGTTCATTAACAGCTCCCAGTGGTCGTGATGGCCAGCCCATGATAAGGGCAGTGATTGTGGCACATATGGGCAATAATAGGCTGTCTCTTGGCAATTGTAAATAAAAATCACTGGAGGGTTTTCTCTCTCTCTTTTGCCCCAGCTACTGTTTTTCCTTTCACCTTCCTGTCCAAAGCACATTCATTGCTCAAAGGCCTTTTTCTCCACAAAATACCATTTACAGCTGAGCCAACAACTCTTCCCATTTAATTCTAAGCATTTTGAGGCCAAAGCTGAGAGTGCTTAATAGGTGAATTTATTTTACCAAGATGTTGGCAAATAAATAATTAATCAATCAAAATATTTAATTAAATGGCAACACTTTTTCTTGTCTCGTGAGATTTCTCTGAGAAAACATTGTCTATGGCATTTCACCATATAAATATATTACGCCATTTGAAATGTTGTTATAAGCACGTCTTTCACAACTAATAGTTTTCAAAGGGAAAAATATTTTATTTAGAAAATCTGTATGCTGTCATTCAGCCATTGGCTTTGGTGGGAGTGACCAAAAAGACAAAATAGCATAAAAATGACAGATTCTCAGTACTAGAACAGTGAAATAGCTGATGAAATAAGGTGAAAAATGGCAGCGTTCAGCCATTCTCTTCTAAGCTCTGAGCTGTTAAGGTTATTAGGAGAGAGTTTTTTTGCTTAGAGCAGGGAGGATGAGTTTTTCAAATGCTAACTAAACACTTACTAGGGAGTAAGTCCCACTGAGATCAGTGGGAGCTGGATTGCACTGCACATCTAGTAACATACTTTAAAAGGATTAAAGTAATTTACAGCCAAATCCACAATCACTTAAGCTGAAGTATTTGAATTTAATCATATCTAACACCATTGCAATCTACAAGGCTGAATCAATGTCATTCTAGCAACTGTGCTTTACTTAGATAGTTGAGTAGGCTTTTGTATATTACCAGAATTTAATTGTAGAACTACAAGCTTAGTTACATGTTATCATTGTAAAAAATTTTCAGACTCTAAGCCTCAAGATATTACTTAACAACAAAACTGCTTTCCCCCCTCCTTTTCCTACTGTAACTGAGGCAAATGACAAATTTTCAGTTAATTTTTTAACATGGAAATAAACGAGAAAATGCATCTCCCCAACCAGGCCCTCATGCATAGTTATTTGTCTGTCACAGTGAAGCTATTTTTAAAAAAAAGTTTTTCCAAAATCCTTTTATTTATGCTTACCTATTGAATGTAAAATACAAACATTTGTATGGAAGTAAATTTCAGTGATTTCAATGGACCTTAGTTCCTAAATGTTACTTTGATTACAGCTCTAGTCCCATTTAATTATGTCTGTTAGGGAGTAAAGCAGTAGTGATCAAGTAATTGTTGCAGTGTAAAATGAGAGCCTGGCCATTAGTGTTAAGAAATTCCACCAGCATTTGTACCAGAAGCCCTTTATTATATTATTCTAGCTGATCACACACAAGCTCCTAATGAAAATACAACTGTGCCAATCATGGTAGTAAGCTGACCATAGTGTTGGGCTTTGCCATCAGCTGTCTATGAATTAAGGCAATCTATAAGGCTGACAAACAGCAGAGCGATGCTGATGCCTTCAGCAGTATATTGTTTCTTGAATCTTCCCCTGTTTAGGAGAAACTGGGGTGGGAATGGTGTTCTGTTGATGAAACATCTGGGTCAGATCCCAGTAAAAGCTACCGAAATTTGGAAATGATCCTACCTAGTCTCAGATAATGCAGTACTTATTATAGGAGTGGCCAGAATGAAACACTGGAGAAAACACTGCTTAAGACATACAGAGACATTCCAAAGACATATAGAGACACCTAAATAGTAAGTTTCAACTAAAAAAAAAACCTACCCTCCTCTTTTTACTGAGTCTTCTACCACTAGAGGTGACAATGGCAGTTGGGGTGGCTGCAAGAAAGCCATCTAATCCTGCGGAAAAAAACAGTGTAATTGTGCAAAATTGATGCATCTGAATTCAGCAGGTGCTTCAGCATAACTGAACATTTTGTACACACATAGTTTTGTATCTCTAAGTCTCTCTCCTTGCATGATAATCATAATTGTGTTCAGTTATGCTTGGGCCCCTCGGTTTCCTGGACTCTAAGTAGGAGCCAAGAATAAACAAAGCCTTTGAATGTTGTCTGAGTGGTCAGGTAACACCAAGGCTACTTTTGCATAATAAACAAATGGGCCTCGGCCTGCAGTGGTGGACCTACATTTTTGTGACCCTGAAGTTTAAACTGTTATGGGGGGCCCTTCGCAACCAGCAACAGTAGGGCAACATCCAACAAGGTCCAAAGGGCCTTGCTGCCCTTACAAGGACCTCGAGGCCCAAATGGTGGAGAACAGGGTGGTGGGGTGGAGTCCTTGAAAATGGGCCATACAGTGAGCCCCTTTCCACCAGCAACAAGGTCTGGGTAACTACTGTTATCTTCTTCAATAGGCTTGTTCTATGGCAGATGTGTTGGTTTATTTTCTAATAGAGAGGCAGAAGGTCATCAGAGGGAGCTCATTAGATAAAGAGGCGACAATCTGATTTTTGGTGTTAAAATGCACAAATGCGTTGAGTGCAGCCTGAATTGAGAATTCAGATGCCTTTTTATGGTTCCAATTGGCTCTAGCCTAAGGGCTGAACTATAGAACTATTAAGCCGTGCACCATCGAAGGATTTAAGGATTCAGCTGCCAAAATGGAGGCTATCAATGAATAGATTCTAGCGAGCTCAGTGAGCCCATACAGCTGGGGGTTCGGGAGCTGCAAGCTCCTGAGAAAATTTTGAAATGTGACCAATTACAGGGACATTTTGAGGCCATATGAAATGGGTACTGGAGCATATTCTAAGATCAACATTAAGTACTTCAACCTATTGGCTTATGATTCTGTTTAACAAACATTTTAAAGAACATCAATTTTGTTGAAAAATCCACTCATTTAAGAAAAAAAAGTGGCTTCAGGGCCCCTCTGGCATTAGGGGCCCTGAAGCTTAAGCTTCATTAGTTTCATAGTAGATCCACCACTGTAGGCCTTAGCCATTGTATGGGGAAATAAGGGCTAGGGGGGAAATTTTCAGTAACATTAAGTGTCAAGAAACTATGACTTAGGCCATCAACAAGTTTACCAGAGATGGATATAAGCCTGGAGACTAGAGAGAGGAAGGTATTTTCCAGATCAGAGGAGAATCAAGTTTCCAGAAAATCCAGTAATGGTGGTGGTGGTGGTGGGAAGCTGTTTTTAAGACTGTATTTGGACTGTAAATTAAGAGAGAAATGATATAACAAGATCGTCATAGGGTTAAATTTAGAGCTATTATTATAGGCTGGAACCAGATTCTACCCTTAGATTTTCCTTCTTAGTGTCAAAACTAACCAAACTTTCTATAGTCCCTGAAAGCAGATGCATTACACTCTCATGATGGCAGACTGTATTTTGTACAGCAGGGTAATAGATACTCTAGCTCATTTTCTGTATTATTACCCATTCTAGTTCTGCCTTATGGATTAGTTTGTTTTGGGGAAAATTCTGTCCTGCTAGCTAGAACAAGATCTCAAGATCCCTTTATAAAATAGGCTTTCTGTTGAACAACCAGGGCAAATATACATAAAGTTACTGTCATTGCACTGGTAGCCGGAACAAAATTGATAGGATTTTCTGAAGGTGACATCTATTGTGAGAAAACCTTGAAAAATGGTCTTTTGTATTCTGTGCTTTGTATTTTAATCTATATACTGTACATCAAGTCTCCTGCCTTGTTGTGACCTATAGTTTAAAACAAATAATGATTGAGCTGATCTTTAATGTGGTATTGCAATAGCCAGATGATGAATAATGTGTCCTCTTTCCATGCCAATTGCTTAGATAGGGGAAATCCGGGAAAGAAGTGTTTTTTCCACCCATGGGGTTTCGCTGTACAGCTAAGTCAAGATCACATGGAAGTGGCTCTCACTTTCTTCATATTATAATGTCTGAATCAGCTTGCCTGGGAGTATCCTCAAAATAATGCCATTTTCCGTGCAATACTTTTGTTTTTGCAGATTTACTTTTTGATGGGATTATTTAAGTGTCCATAAGTGGCAATGTTTCACTGAGGTAGCTGACTTTGTTTTCTGGATGGATCCAGGAGCGGGACTCCAAATCTGAATTCAACTATGGAAAATTTATATAAATAATAGTGTTGCCAACATCCAGGTACTAACAACAAAGTGTATGGCGTGCACAATTGACAAACAAAAAACTATATACACAAAATTCTTAATAGTCCAATCAGGTACAAAACACTTGTTATCAAAATAGTTAGAAAAGTATTCTTCATGTAGAAGTTGCTAGGGAGGAAGACGATCGTTTCTATTTCTTCATCAGTTCCATTTAGTTAGAATTTCCATATATGCACATACAAATATCCAAAATTAATCCGGTCTCTCACAGAGTAGAATGCCGACTGTATACAAAATATTAAGGTTCCAACATTCTCCAAATGTACAGTCGTTCGGACGATTTTACCAATTTGACTATTCCCAACGGGATAATGCAAGTAACTTGGTAAAATCGTCCGTACGACTGTACATCGTCTTCCTCTCTAGCAAATTCTACATGAAGAATACTTTTCTAACTATTTTGATAACAAGCGTTTTGTACCTGATTGGACTATTAAGAATTTTGTGTATATAGTTTTGTGTTTATCAGTTGTGCACTCCATACACTTTGTTACACTATTATGTTGTTGGTCCATTATTATCAGCCTATCCTGCATTTCCTTCCTTACCTTTGGTAACAGTGCAGTGGTTTTTATTTTGGTTGCTCAAACATCCAGGTACTAGCTGGATATCTCCTGCTATTACAACTGATCAGCTGATAGAGATCAGTTCATCTGGAGAAAATGGCCGCTTTCACAGTTGGACTCTATGGCATTGAAGTCTCTCCCCTCCCCAAACCCCGCCCTCCTCAGGCTCTGCCCCCAAAACCTCCCGCTGATGATGAAAAAGGACCTGGCAACCCTAATAATAAAACCTATATATCTGCAATTATTTTTTTACACTTGTCTGCTTTAACACCGCATATGAACAATTTATCAGAGTGAAACAGTATGTGAAAGATGCCATTCTGCCTTTGAAGCTGAGTAGGCCATAACCTTAATGTGGTGGTATTCAGGAACCTCATGTAAACCAGCCTAACTTTTGTAGACAGAAGAAATTACACAGGTATTTGAGTTATGCAACTCAGGTAGATTGGCACCTTAAAACTATTTTAGATATTGATTTATAGTAACTAAGTAGGTATATGTAATTCATCAAACAGTTACGGCTGCTTAACAATCACATCATTTTGATGGAAACATGCACTGGATTAAAACCTGTGCTTTCTATGTGGCAGTGAAAGGTGTTTTATATATTGAAGCTTCCTGGAATACAGCTAATGGATCCCATGGAAATAGCATATTCAAACTCCTACGAATATGTGAACAAGCGTACTTGTCACCATCTAAATTGCACTTGTCTTCGTCTGTTTAGCTATTTTAAATAAAATTATCATTTATTCACCAGGATGACCTGACTTTAGTCTTGCAACCTGACTTTAGTCTTGTGTGTTACCTTTCTCTATAAAACATTCCATGAGGTTTAAAAATAAAATCTTGACAGTTAAGGATATGACCAGGGTTCAAGTTAAGCTTTCTTTGTAAGATCCCAGCAGATGACAGGTAATTTTGTGGAAAGTGGCCAGTGGCCATTTGTAGACCTCTGATCTACAGACCTATCTCTTTTTTTTTGTCTCCGGTATTTTTAAAAACTGCCAAAGATGATAATGCAAAACAGAACAATAAAATAAAGGTAAAGATGTTAGGCAGCAGAATATGAAAAAAACACATGCTATTGTCAGTAGTTTAGGATGATTGTCTCCGAGCAAGTGCTTGGGAAATGCCAGCCCGAACTCTGCAGGGAAAGGAATATCATACAGATTTGGGATTAAATGACAACTTCGAAAGGCTGGTCAAGTAATCTAAACTACTTGCTGAAGTGAATGAGCTAGGCATTGCGGCAAGCTGCACAATGAGTTCCTGCGTCCTTATCTTAAACAAACACACAATCATGTATGTGGGGAGGCTTACACATTACACAGGTGGCTGCATACTGACATTAGACCTTCTGAATTTGTCTCCTGCTGCCTACCATATTCATAAGTAATCTGTACCCTCCTCCCAGGGTTGTGAGCACTTGGGGAGTTGCTAAGTGTCAGAATTTATTTGTACTATTTTGATTAGCCCAGGCCTGGCAGGGGTTTATTTTCTTTTTAATGACCCCTTGCTGTGAAGCTGAGCTTTCAAAAGGAGTCTGAGGAGAGGCATGGCAGAGCTTTACTGGGAGGAGGAGCGGGGAGAAGCAGAAGCAGCCCTAGGCTGGAAAGAAGCTGTGTGGAGTGGTTGTCTCTAAATTCTTAATTATGTTTTAAGATTCCAGAGGGAATGTTTCCTTAAATGGAAGTGCTTGTTACAAAACTGTTCGGGGGGCCATTTTGTTTTTCTTCATGATGTTTTTTTCCTCCTGCCCCATCCTCCCCTCCAGTGGCCATAACGGACTCCTCAGGACATTTCTCTACAGAGAAAGAGCAGCTGGGGAAACCTTTTGGTTAAGACAAACAAGGACCTAAAAGCAACACAGCTACGGCTAGTATCGCCTACCCCAAATGTGATTTATTAGGAAGTTTCTGTTTCTGTGACAATTTTTCCTGTATGCCTATTAAAATACTAATGTTGTATATTTAAAGTTTTACATTTTCAAACTCCACTAGCTTTTCTATTGCTATGGAAATAAAAAAAAATTTTTTTTTTGAAAGGAAGCGTCCAGGTGCTGAAGTCTCTGGACTGAAGAGACATGGATTAACCCCTACAGAGCATCCAGTTCAACCTCCTCTTAAAAAAATTTTAAAAAAAGAAATCCACACAACCCCCCCCCCTTCTCATCCACTTCAGTTTTCTTTGTGTCTCCTGCATCCTGCTAGGCAGGTGTCAGAGCCCTGAATGCGAGTAAAAAGGCCCGGTTGATGGATACCACAGATGGAGCGTGGAAATTGGTAGAATAGGCCTCAGCCACAGGCCATTTCTAAGGGCTCAACAAAAGCCGCTAAATAAGTCAACAAAAAAATCCCAAAGATCACAAAGGGAGAGTGTCATTTGTCATTTACTGTGAGCCCGTGAGGGGGTATCAGCCTTACTTGCACTCCTCCTCCTGCCTTGCACCCGAGTAAACACGATAGAGGTCACTCACATAGATTTCACTACAAAAAGGATACTTCAGAACAGAAAGCAGGCAAGAGGCCCACTACATATCCTCCAACATTTGACAGAGGGAAATAGGTGTATTTGTTTTATGGAACTGAAGTGTAAAAGGGGTTCATCATAAGAGAGGGATGAGCCCAAATTAGCCGGTTGCTTCCATGTGGTTGAGTTGCATGTCCTATCATCCCCCCCCCCAAATATACTACAATTTACTTGTAACCCCATAAACGGAACCAAGCTGAGTTATACCTTTCTAAGCCAATTGATTTTGGAGGACTTAAAAAAGGTATAACTCTTTTAAAGATAAAATTGTAAATTAATCAGAATTTCAGACTCTATTTCATGCTAGCAAATTTGTGACATCCTGCTTTCTCAGTAAAGCAAACGGAATTTTACCAGCCAAATAAAAGCACAGCAAGAAGATACGTTACAGTAGGGCTTTTTTTTTGTGGGGGTACTCACCAGTGCGGAATAGTTTCTCTGTTGCCTTAAGGTGGTCCCCCTAGGTGTATCAGGGCATTGGAGAATATCAATATAATCAGGCAGCTCTTTTAAACAAAAAAAAAAATGCTCTGCATTACAGTATTAGTTACAACTGAGCACATCATCGACTTGTAAACAAAGCAGAAATGTTGGGTGGCATGTTGTAGCATCTTCTCCATTGGTTGAAAAGTTCTGAGTCATAGAATAGCCTGAACTTAATACAGGACCTACATTAAACATTGAGTTGTCCTGGCTAGTTGTGTGGATAACAATAACTTGGGACAGAAAATGAACAGTAGAAAATGTATCTCAAGAGATATATGTAAAAGTGATGTGTTTGAAATAATCCCGCATTATATTAAAGCAGCTCAAAACTGGTATGAAAGAGGGAAAGGAGAGCATTTAATTTCCAAAGATAACACTGAATATTTGCTGATGAAGCTATGCCCTTCAAGCCTAAAAGAAAAATAAATTCTTTATTCAGATAGTTGTAAAATGAATTGTATTGTATTTGCAATAAATATATGGTTTTAAAATGGTTGTCATGATTTGCTTTTTTAATTATTCAAATAAAACATCCCGCTGAGAGTAGAAACAATGAACAGACTGAGTGTTTGTGTGCATTATTTATTGTTCAGTGTTAGCATGTCTGTTTATGATGTTTGTTGGGGAACTGATAATCACAGAATTCCATGTGACCAAATCCCTATGAAATTGTGCAAAGGGTTTATGTATAATAGTGTTAACTTGGATGAAGTATTTTCTGGGGCCACCAAATGGGTCATGAGGGGTTAAGGGACAAAGAACTGCTTTCTAATTCTGTAATTCCTTCTTTAATTAAACTTCATGGCTATTCCACTGGTGGCTAGTGCTTATGGGTTTCTCCTCCCATTCTTAAAGGAGGAATTTGTAATCCTGCGGAGTCTGACTGTTGTTCTGTACTTGATCTTTCTGGAGACTGATTGCGTTCCCCTTTCTTCTTCTACTATGAGTCAGTTGAGATTCAAAGATCTCTAGAGGAAGTGTTTGTGTGTTAGTGTAGGTGAACATTTTTTAAAGATTAGGGCACGATCCAGCCAAAGGTAAATTAAGCCCCATTAAGTTCCATGGGGAAGGCTAAATTCAGACTGGCTATTAAATTAAGATTGGCTATAAACTGTTTACATTTGGTTGGATCATAATCTTATTTTGGGTAATACAGGTAACTTGGGAAAAAACACTCTAGTCCTGCTCATTTGCTGTAGTTCTGTCCCTTTGTCTATCAAATATTGTTCATATCCAATTTTTTCCTGCACAGTGAAAATGCAATAAGGTCACAATTATCTGTACAAAGGGTGGTCATTAGGCTATTATGTTGTCTCAGTTCAGCTATCGTGATGGTTTTCATATGAGGACAGGCTTGTGTAGTTTCTCTGTTGCCACTGTGGCTGAATACAGCATTGGGGTACTGGGGTTTCCGTATGACAGGTTTCCCTGCACTTTCATAGAATCATAGAATCATAGAGTTGGAAGGGACCCCCAGTATCATCTAGTCCAACCCCCTGCACAATGCAGAAAATTCACTACCTCCCCCCACATCCCCAGTGACCCCATCCCTCCCTGCCCTAGTTGCCCGGAAGTGACTATCCTCCCCTTCTCCTGGGCCTCTGGGGCTTTTCCAGTTTTTTTTTAAAATAGCAATTATATATCAATATAGCATTATATGGCTTTCCCCTTATATATCTGCAACAAAAGGGGCTAGAGACTTACCTTTTTAGGAAAATGAAGGCTAGGAAATCAAAGAACTTGATACACAGATTATTATAATGTTATGTCAGTAAATAATATTGAATTTGTTTTTTAAAAAACTCCCCACTCACCAGGAGGCCACTACAGGGACAGGGGCAAAGGGAATGACTGCTACAAGGGTGGGAAAATCCAAACTTTCCCACTCACACAGCTGCCATCCAGGTTTTATTGCTGTCTTTCTAAAAACTTCACAGCAAAGCAGGTTTGAGAAAGACTGGAGAAAAACTGGGGAAACTCTGGGAGATGTAGAAATGCATCATGATATAATGGGTAAGCAGGAAAAAGCCCTGCTTCCCAACAGCATTGAACCTAGGGGAAATAACATGTGTGGAAATGGCCATGTGCAACCATGGCTAAATTAAACTAACTGTGGTTAGTGTGACTGTCTGAATGTAGATAACCCCACTAATAATGGCTAGTTAGAGTTCACTCAACCAGGATCTGACACCACAATCTGAAGTTGGTTTATTTATTTATTTAATTTTAATTGTGCTTTTGAATAAAGCCTGAATATAGACTTAAAAAAATTAATTCTGATTTAATCCTGATTTGTTTTCTGGCAATGCCTTCTCAGGCAACAGAGAGAAAGAAATGAAACCAGTATTTATTGAGGATTTGAACAATTGTCTATGAGCTGAACCCTGTTTCAATAATTAACCATAGTTAAAATAAACAATGGTTTCACATTATGTCTGAATCAAGCAGAAACGGGCAAATGTTCCCTATTTTTTATATTTGTTTATACTTCAGCTCTCCAGTTTCTGCTAATGATTTTGTAGATTTTTGTACAATTTTTATAACATTGTATAGTTTTTATAAGCGATGTAAATTATGAATGTATATATAAAATGTACATCATTAATACATACAATGAATGTACAAAGTTGGATGGAATAGCACTTTTATTGATGGAAGAGGGGGTGCTATTTTCCCTGATTGCCCACATCACTGTAGATCCTAACTTTGTCCTTTATGCTGTTGTTGAGGAGGTCCTTACTTTCAGGAGCAGAATCTTGAGGGGGACAGGACTCAGTGGGCTGCATCAGGAAAGGGAAGGCATTCGGTCAGTCCAGTCTGCTGATGGTGCTTTGGACTCAATCCATCATTATCATCAATATATCTAATTCTCAACATGGCCTTATCTGTGGATTCGTAAATCTGCAGATTAGGGCCTTGGGCAGACAAGACAGATTTTTCTACAAAATTGAGAGAATTCCCATGTTTGCAAAAAAATCTGAAATGATAGTGATGATGATGATGATGATGATAATAATAATAATAATGGAGAAAACCCCCAAAATGACAGAAGCAGTGCCTGTAGCTGTACGAAATGAAATTTCTTAGTGGCCACTGCTAGGCAACCACAACAATATTGCCATGCCAGCTTTCAAGCCTTGATTTCTGTCAGTAAAATGCAGAGAGGAGGGAGCAGAGCCCTTTCCAGGGCTGTTATGACTTTTGAGAGAGGATTCATTGGAGGAAGGCCTAACAGCAACCACCCAGCAACTCACTAATATGCAACTTGCAAAACTCACCAAGGCCTGGCTGCTTGCAACTGTTCAACAGCTGCCACTACATGATAGCTAGTGTGGTGTAGTGGTTAGATTTTCAGATTAGGATTAGGTTTGAATCCTCACTCTTCCATGGAAGCTCACTGAGTAACTTTGAAATTGGTAGGCGGGAAGGAGCAAAGTAAGCAGTAATGGGAGGGGCTATGAGGGCTTTCAGGGAAGGGAAAGAAAAAATAGTGGTGAAGAGGGAAATGAGATGCCCCCCACAAGTCTTTGGAGGTCTCTTCTTGTAATGCTTTTAATGAGAGCCAGTGTGGTATAGTGGTTTGAGTGTCGGACTAGGATCTGGGAGAGCCAGGTCTGAATCCCCATTCAGCCACAGAAGCTCACTGGGTGCCCATGGGCCAGTCATGTACTCTCAGCCTAATCAACCTCACAATGTTCTTGTGAGGTTAAAATGGAGGAGGGAATTATGTAAGCCATTTTGGGTCCCCATTGGGGAGAAAGGTTGGGTAAAAGTGAAGTAAATAAATAAATAAGTATAATGCTAATGTATCAGCACAAATAATGTTGAAGCATTCATTTTATGGGAAAAAATTAGTGTGAGGGAACAGAAAATGACATGAAAACAAAGAATCATCGGTTCTATTTGCACAAGGAAGAAACAAGATTGAAAAATAATTTTGGGAGATCAAAATTGCAGGGTGTTGAAAAATTAAAAAATGTCCCATAGTTGTTACTCAGTTTTTGCACAGCATCCCGACAGGGTTACCAGCTTCAGTCAGCAACTGCTAGAAGGAATTGGGGGCAGGGACAGGCATGCTGACTTATAATGTCACTTCTGATGAAAACCTGGAAGTGATGTCATTCTATTAGAAGGATGCATAGAATTTGACCCAAACTCTGTGGTTTAACCATAAACAATATGAGTTTTGGGCAAATCCTACATCATCACCTGGACATCACTTCTGGTTGTCGCTGAAAGTGATGTCTGGTACCAGTGCATCCCTGCAACACCAATGCACCCCCTATTTCTCCCCCCCCCCACAATCTGTGAAACATCAGCAGGGAATGTGGGCAATAACATGAAGCTCTCCCCATATCCAGACATGTAATATGTTTTGCATGACTACCACATTGTGTGTTCAATACTTGGACAGGCAAAAGGATTTCCTCCTAATTAGTTTAAAACCACATGCCACACAGCATTCCTAATGGCCATAATTTGGGAATGGGAGAACTGTAATTGTCAAGAACAAAACATTGCTGAGTGCTAGAAAAACATGGCCTCTTCACTGTAGAAGCAGCACATTGAGGAACGATGTCAGCATCCCTTGTAACAACTGAGTAACAACTGTGTAATTATTGCACAAACAAAAAAACATTGCCTGGAAAGGAATTTAGAGTCTCTAGACAATGCAGATTCTTCTAAGTTTTCTCAAGTTCATAGGCCAGATGTGTTTCTTGCAAGCATACACAATGCAGAATCAACTTTATTTCAGTTTAAATACCAGTATTTATTTATTTATTTGGACTTATATCCTGCCCTCAATCCCTGGCCAGTACCAAGAGAAAAGTTGCTGTTAAGTTATCTGGGAGCAATGCTTTTCCAGCGTGCTGTAGTGGTTAAGAGTGGTGGTTTGGAGCAGTGGAGTCTGATCTGGAGAACCGGGTTTGATTCCCCACTCCTACACATGAAGCCAGCTGTGTGACCTTGGGCTAGTCATTCTCTCTCAGCCCCACAGGGTGTCTGTTGTGGGGAGGGAAAGAGAAGGTGATTGTAAACTTCCTTAAGTGGTAGAGAAATTCTGCATATAAAAACCAACTCTTCTTCTGGACCAGGCACATTTTCTCAACCTAATCTAGTTCACAATACTTGCTGTGATGATTAAAGATAGCCTCTTTTGAGTTTTTACTGCCTTGCAAAGTATATCACAGGTGCATAACACAAGCTAGTCATGATAGATGCAGTCTCTCTCCATGGACACAGCTAGAAGAGTGGGAGGGATCAGCATTGGGTTCAACCTACTATTGGATAGGTGTACACTTCTTATCTGATGCTGATAGATTAATATTTTTGATATCAGATGTGTGGATTCTTTTGTCTCTCGAAAAATGGTGCTTCTTGCTTTGGCGACCAGGAAAATTAGGGCAAAGAAAGCCATTAAATGAATTTTGTTTTCCTTATTTTATATATATTGCTTTAATGAGAAATGGAATGTTGTGTGTAATTTGAGAATCTTATCATTTCCTGGATCTTATTAGTTTTATAATTTTTAACTTGTTGTAATAATGTTTTAGATTGTAAAGGCCTATGGCCGTGTACAATAAATCTACTACTACTACTACTGAATAGGGGATATGTATATGGGCTTCCTATTACACTTGTATGATCAAGGACTAGCTGTGAAAGGGGAAGCAGAGTTGGGTGCGTGTTTCTTGCCTACCTTAACAGCAGATTAGCTGTGTATATTAACTCCAGTAGGAATGCTACCAATCCATAATTCTTTTTTGTTCAGATTTGGCATTAATAGATTATACTAACCTACTGTGGGATTTTTTTTTTTTTAAAACCCCACCAAAATAAGCAGGTTACTTCAAACAGTTTTTCCTTCTTCTGACTAAGGTGCTGTGAGATGACATGGAGGCTTTGCAATACCTTGATAATAAATCCATGAAACTGTTGGCTGGTCAGGACTGAAAGGTGGCAGGGTGGGGGATCCTTTACAGAGGTTAGACAACTGAGATGGATTGCGGATGAGATTAGAGTTAATCTAAAAGTTGTATCCTAGCAATGCTGGAATTCATGTTGACATCTGAATGGTTAGTGGGCTGCTGAGTGTTTCTGGGTCAGCAACAGTTATTCTTATATGTTTCCAGATATTTATCAGCTGAGCTGATTGTAAAAGGACTTGGTCTTTTCTCCTGTGTAAGGCTGAGTAAACAGATTAGGTGTATTTCAAACACAGATTCAGCAATACTGAATATGTAAAACCGCTGGAACTGAACAAGATGATCTCTTCGGAAGGAAAAAACAACCAGGATTCCTGTTCTGGCTTTGTGTTCTTAGTTACACTTGAATGCTACTCTTTGAGCAAATACTTTAAAAATTGGGTTTCTAGTGAGTTTATTCTAGGACACGAGTGGAATTAAGTAGCCACTGGAGCAGTGGACATTAAGAAGCCACTGGAACCCTTGATAGGTAATCCTTGGCTCTGACTCACTTGCTAAATGTAGCTGTTTCAGTTGTCAAGATGCATAACTTTTAATTAGTTGAAAATGCATTTTGAATGTTTAAATTAATGAGCATATGTGTTTATTTGCATTGGGAGCAATCATTGTGCTTGACTCAGCTAATTCCAGTGACAACATAAGAACATAAGAAAGACCCTGCTGGATCAGACCAAGGCCCATCAAGTCCAGCAGTCTGTTCACACAGTGGCCAACCAGGTGCCTCTAGGAAGCCACTAACAAGACGAGTGCAGCAGCACCATCCTGCCTGTGTTCAACCGCACCCAAAATAATAAGCATGCTCCTCTGATACTAGAGAGAATAGGTATGCAGCATGACTAGTATCCATTCTAACTAACAGCCATGAATACCCCTCTCCTCCATGAATATGTCCACTCCACTCTTAAAGCCCTCCAAGCTGGCAGCCATCACCACATCCTGGGGCAGGGAGTTCCACAATGTAACGATGTGTTGTGTGAAAAAAATACTTCCTTTTATCTGTTTTGAATCTCTTACCCTCCAGCTTTAGCAGATGACCCCGTGTTCTAGTATTATGGGAGAGGGAGAAAAACATCTCCCTGTCCACTCTCTCCAAACCATGCATAATTTTATAGACCTCTATCATGTCTCCCCTCAGCCACCTTCTTTCCAAGCTAAACAGCCCTAAGCGTCTTAACTGCTCCCCATAGGACAGTTGCTCTAGTCCCCTAATCATTTTGGTTGCTCTTTTCTGCACCTTCTCAAGCTCTGTAATATCCTTTTTTAGGTGTGGTGACCAGAACTGTACACAGTATTCCAAGTGTGGTCTCACCATAGATTTGTACAAGGGCAGTATGATATCAGCAGTTTTATTCTCTATTCCTCGTTTAATTATAGCCAGCATGGAATTTGCCTTTTTTACAGCAGCCGCACACTGGGTTGACATCTTCATTGAGCTATCCACTACCACCCCAAGATCCCTTTCTTGGTCTGTTGCTGCCAGCACAGATCCCATCAGTGTATATGTGAAGTTGGGATTTTTTGTCCCAATATGCATCACTTTACACTTACTCACATTGAATCTCATTTGCCATTTTAATGCCCATTCTTCCAGAATGCAGAGATCCTTCTGGAGCTCTTCACAGTCCGATTTTGTTTTAACCACCCTAAATAATTTGGTGTCATCTGCAAACTTGGCTACTTCACTGTTTAACCCCAACTCCAGGTCATTGATGAACAGGTTGAAAAGCACCGGTCCCAACACAGATCCCTGAGGCACCCCACTGCTCACATCCCGCCATTGGGACAACTGACCATTGATTCCTACTCTCTGCTTCCTATTTTCCAGCCAGCTCTCAATCCATAAGAGGACTTGTCCTCTTATCCCATGACTATGAAGTTTGCTTAGCAGTCTTTGGTGGGGGACTTTGTCAAAAGCTTTTTGGAAATCCAAATACACGATATCTACATTCCTGTCCACATTCCTGTCCACATGCTTATTGACGCTTTCAAAAAACTCGAATAGGTTAGTGAGACAGGACCTACCCTTACAGAAGCCATGTTGGGTTTTGCCCAGCAGACCTTGCCTTTCTATATGCTCGACAATTCCATCTTTAATAATGCTTTCCACTAATTTACCCAGTACAGACTTTAAGCTAACTGGCCTGTAATTTCCTGGATCCCCCCTGGAATCTTTTTTGTAAATGGGTGTTACATTTCCCATTCTCCAGTCCTCTGGTACAGAGGTTGATCGAAAGGACATATTACATATCTTTGTTAGAAGTTCAGCAATTTCCCATTTGAGTTCTTGAAGAACTCTAGGATGAATACCGTCTGATCCCTGTGACTTGTTAGCTCGGGTTCAGGCAAGTATTCCTAGATGTTTTAGGACTTCCTGCCTTGTTACCACTATTTGCCTCAGTTCCTCATTTTCCCCTCTCCAAAATCTCTGTTCAGGAGAAGGAATATGCCCTGTATCTTCAACAGTGAAGACAGATGAGAAGAATTCATTTAGTTTTTCAGCAATCGCTTTATCCTCCCTTAGAGTTCCTTGACTCCCATTGTCATCCAATGGTCCAACCGCTTCCCTAGCTGGTTTCCTACTCCTAATATACTTAAAGAATTTCTTATTGTTTGTTTTGATGTGTTTAGCATCTCTAATTTTTTGCTTTTTGCATCTCTAATTATCTGCTTGCATTTCCTTTGTGCAAGTTTGTGTTTGCTTCTGTTTGCCTTGTTTGGGCAAACCTTCCAGTCTCTGAAGGAAGACTTTTTTTTTCTCTAATTGCTTCCTTCACCTTACCTGTTAGCCATGATGGTGACCTCTTGGACTTATTACTACCTTTCCTGACCTGCGGTATACAGGCTAGCTGAGCCTCTAGTAATGTGGACTTGAGTAACCCCCAAGCCTTTTCAAGAGATTTAACCCTCCTAACTGTTCCTTTCAACTTCCTCTTTACCAATTTTCTCATTTTAGAGAAGTTCCCTCTTTTAAAGTCAAAGGTAATTGTGTGAGATTTCCCAGTCACTTTCCCACTTACATATAAATTAAATTTGATGCCATTGTAATCACTATTGCCAACTGGCTCAACTACATCCACATCCCGCACTAAATCACTGGCAGCACCACAGAGTATTAAATCCAGGATCGCCTCCCCTTTGGTTGGGTCTATGACCAACTGTTCGAGGGCACAGTCATTTAGGATGTCTAAAATTTTTTATCTCTTTGGCTTGACTGGAGCATACATTTATCCAATCAATATGAGGGAAGTTGAAGTCTCCCATTATTACTACTTCATTACCTTTACATGCTTCCCTAATTTCATTCTCCATCTCAAGATCACCCTGAGCCATTTGGTCAGGGGGCCGATAGAACAAGTAATTCCCATGTGGGCAATCTGAAGTAATTTTCCCTTTGTCCATTTGCACTGAATTTGCCCGAACCGGATGCTTCTCAGCTCCTGTCGGCTTTTCCCCCAAACGAAGCCACATGATATAGATTTCAAATATTTATGTCCTGTTAGCAGAATTGAATTAAAAAAAAAAAAACACCTTGTTGAATATATTTGAATATTTAACCCAGGCAAGCAAATTGGAATCTGGCTGGAAATATTCCAAAAGGAAGAAAAGTGAGCATATTCACTGAAGAAACTATTGAGAATTATTCACTCATTTGAATGAACTATGCTGCAGCTCTCTCAGACAATGATGGTCCTTGTTTGGTTCAGTGGATGATCTGAACGTATTTGAATAAAGCATTTTCATTCAGTCCCTCCTCCTTTTCTGTACCATTTCTTGATTCCCCCTCTGCTAGCCAAAATACTAATTGATTCAATTTGTTTTTTGGTTTTAGCTTCAGCTCCTCAGTCAGATGAAGGGTCCGACATCGATTCAGAACCAGATTTACCATTAAAGAGAAAACAACGCCGTAGTAGAACAACCTTCACAGCAGAACAATTAGAGGAGCTGGAGAGAGCTTTTGAGAGAACCCACTACCCTGATATCTACACCCGGGAGGAACTTGCGCAAAGGGCTAAACTCACTGAAGCTCGGGTTCAGGCAAGTATTCCTTAGAAGATTCTTGAACAGTTCATTTTCTGTTAATTGGGGGATGAGCAGAAATATTGATGCTCTTTTGTAGCATTCTAATATGGATGCATTTTCTTGGCAAAGAGAGTGATGGAGATACCAAGTCTGTTCAAAGTTCATAATAGAGAAGAAATTTTCCATTTTGGGGAAAGGGTTGATCCAGTCCATTCTATATATGCATCGTTTAGCAACCATAGCCCTTCCACAAGTACTGTCCTTGCTCAGTTGCCAATGGAATGTGGTTTTCTTTGGGAGTGGCATTCATAGGGTTGAGATGTGGGAAATGAGTCACCTGACTCAGTCTTTAGACCTTTTCCCCCCCTTCCTGCTCATATTATGGAGTCCTACATTTAATTTTCATTTTTTTCCCTTTGTGTAACCACCCTGAATGGTTTCATTAATGAGTGGTATAGCATAGTATGTAGCATGCTTGAACGAGAAATCGAATTTTAGATTATTTAAATCTAGATTCCGAAAGAATCTGAAATGTAGATTCTGGGAAAAATTGCTAAATTAAGAGCGCATTCCTGAGGTGGGGGCAAAGCTCCATAGGAGCTGGCGTGACCCTGCACCAGCGTATGTGCCCATTTAACCCGGGATAATGGGTACTTATGCCGTCCCAGGTGGTACACACGCCAGCGCCTGGGTGCCTTGGAGCACTGCGGGCCTCTGCAGTAGGGTTGCCAAGTTCCTCTTCCCCACCGGCGTGAGATTTTTGGGGTGGAGCCTGAGGAGCGAGGGGTTTGTGGAGGGGAGGGACTTCAATGCCATAGAGTTCAATTGCCAAAGTGGCCATTTTTCTCCAGGTGATCTGATCTCTATTGGCTGCAGATCAGTTGAATTAGCAGGGGATCTCCTACTACTACCTGGCAGTTGGCAACCCTACTCTGCAGCCACCACACTGGGACCTAAATCCCATAAGCGGCAGGCCGCGTTGGTGTTGGGGGTGTTCCCAGGGCATTCCAAGGGGCAGAGCTGATGATAGTCTGCTTCATAACCCCATTTGCCCCACAGGAACGCCCCCTTGAGCTGTGGCGGGGCTGTGCCACCTTTCTCGGTGGCTCAGTCTCATTGTTTACAATGGGGCATTTCCTCCTATTTTTTTTAATTAAAAGCTTTTTTCCCTCTCCTTGACGGCCGGGAAGCCTCTGAGGAGACGGCATGGCTGTGCCGCTCCTGGACGCTGCGGGTCCACCCTCCCTCAGGAATGGGCTGCCCATTTGGTTTCTTATGAAAGATCTAACTTTATGTCTTCAAGATCTGGGTTAAACCAGGACATGGTAAGCTGAGCTCTTCGAGAGTCATCTTATTCATCAGACTTAATTCCCTTTTCGTTATACGCAAAATAAGTGTTGTGAAAATTGGCTCAGATTTAATTGTGAAGAATAGTTGGCTTTGTAGGGTATAATTTTGCTAAGGATTACACTGTAAGACATGCATAACCAACAATGAATATTTAAATTTAATTCAAAATTTAGATCTGAAATCAGATGTAAATGACTTACAGGGGTTCCCACCCTCTTAATAACTGGGTATTAAGTTTTGGACAGAACTGATGTAGTTGAATGCATGCACTTTGTAGGGTGATACATAGCCTATACCAGAAAAACAACAAAATCTCACAACATCATTTGCTACACTACAAGTATATGTGACAATATTTAAAATGTACAAAACTAAATATGTCTTGAAAGAGGAATTAAATACATCTGTCAGCAAAACCATGGGGAAAACTGGACATTAGATTTTGAAAAGTTAAATGCTAAAATGTTTCAGGCTTTTCACAATCTGAACTTCCAATGCATTTTACAGTTTTACCCACTGAGTTTATTTTCAAGACATCTTACATTTTATTCATTTGACTCTCTTTTTTCACAACTCTTCTAATGTGGACTATGAAGGGAAATCTAATGTGAGTATGAACTGCATTTTGAAATTCAATGGGAATGGTTTCATAATCTCACAAACATTAGCTGAAAGACATGTTTCAGCAACAGATGATGGGTGTTCAAAAAGGAATTGGATGTCTGTGTGGCAACTGAGAACTGTTTGGTTACGAATTTTTACAAACTCCGTTAATCAGAAATAGACCCTTTAGTTTCTTGTGTATGCAATTTTGGGATGTGCGAGCTTTAAAAGCAACACTGAATGTTCATATTTTTTTAAGTGGTGACCCACAGCTACAAGAAAAGCAGAAGTCTCATTAACATAACAGCTGTCTTAATGTGGCTTTAACCCTGTGACTTTTTACATTCCTTATGGCTTCCTTGGGTTCCCTTGAGACACATCTTGTCTCACACTTACTTCTGTGATCTACAGCCTAGCAAATTCCCTACTATGTTGAACATATGGACTTTTTGCTTAAAACAGCATGGAAGGATAAAAAGCCCAGTCAATCAATGATTAAAATACCAGAACGATACCTTCTGAAAATTCAAGATGAACTGAAGTTAAAGTGGCCTAACTTGTGGGTACTTGTTGAAGTTTGTAATTTACATAACCAATACAGAATGTTTCTAGGGAGATTGCCCTCAGTTTTGTCTTAACAGCAATCACTGCTTCTCTGCACCCCATAGGAATGATATCAATGGTCATGATAGGAAACCACCCACCTTAAAAAATCTCCTAGATCTAAGTTAAGGAAATTCATATTCTGTACCTAGAATAAATTATGCAATATATACCGGTATGCCTAAATACACTTAACTTGCATAATATGGATCGTAAAATATGGGGCTTTATGGACATTGAGAGAGAAAAACATTTAGATTTGGTCTGGCAAACATCCAGAATCTTAGAAGGTACAGGCAGTGGTAGAGGCAAGGAGGTAAAATTAACAGTAAAACCTGAATGGAGGGAAAATCAGAACTGGGGCAACAGGTTTGCCAACAGGCAAAACAGGCTGGGCTTAGACATTTTGACTCTTTAGGCAAATATTCTTTTGGTACCCCACTTTGGCATCAATTCTGATAAGGTAAAGTGTGACGTTGAGTCTCAACCTATTCATGGTGACCCCATGAAGATCCACCTCATGGGATTTTCAAGGCAAGAGAGGAGCAGAGGTGGTTTTGCCATTGCCTTCCTCTGCGTAGCACCTTCCTTGGTGGTCTCTCATCCAAGTGCTGACTCTGCTTGATTTCTGAACTCTGATGATATCAAGCTAGTCTGGGTTATTAGGGATGCTACAATTTCTGATACTCATATGCCTACTAGCTCCTATAGCTTGGCCTCTGGGTACTTAACTTCCATAAAGCTTCCTTCACCCCTGTATTCCCCCAGTGTGCTAGATGGTCCTTGATGTGTTTTCAGGCTCAGACAGGGCTTAATTTGAAATAGGGTTATAATGGGACATATTTTCAGCATTGTGGTTATTTGTCAAATCACTAGCTATGTGACCATTCCTTGGGATTATACTGGTAGAAAATCTCCATAGCACATTTTGACCTTAATGAAAATTCTAGAGCAGGTCCCATTCATGATTATGAATGATGTGTTCCACACAAATGTGAGCCTTAGCACCTCTCATTTTACAGATGGTCGCGTATTTAGGCTGTTATTCCACAACGTTGTTGTGACTGCTGTTTATATACTTATGCTTGTCCTTCTTCCCTGGACTACTCTCCTGATTTCATTTATTTCCTGGCTTTGGATCCCATTACACCATCCATTTTGTCACAATCCACTATTTTCTTGAGCATCACTATTTTTGTGATTTCCCTTCCTATACCATATATTAACTCAACTTTTATAAACTGGTTTAAAATTAATGTAGAGCCATAGTTATATTTCACACTCAACCTTCATTTATTCACATCCATTCTTTGACATTCTGGTCCCGTCAGTGGGATGGATCCCATCCCTATCCAACCACTTTACTCAGTAAAGTCTGAAGCCTTCTTCCAAGTTGACAGCCTCTTTCTCCAACTGAAGTGGATCTTCCATTGAAAGAAGAACCACTGAAGTTGGAGGAAGGTCCTTAGACTTGTAGGATGATTGGATCCACCCCACTCTTTTCTTGTCTTTCTCATCACCAATATTAGATTTTAATTGTGACCCCATATCTGTCTGTTTTTGGTTGCATTATAAGACTATAAAGCATCCTGTGCCCTGCTGCCACCACATAAATAATAATGAGCTATAACTTTCAAAACAAACTGAATACTGACATTGGGAATGATTCTTTAGGCACACAGAATAGTATCACTCTGTACTTTGTTAGCTATGTGGTGCATATCCTATTTGTGTTGGAAAATAAAATGGAAAACCAGTTCAGTTTTAGACAAGAAGTGCCAATAAGGATTGTGATGGTGTATGTCTCTATAGTCTTTAAAAACAAAACAAAACTATAACTTGGTTCCTACCTGTAATTTCCATGTACAATAAAGCAGGGTGATTTTTGCCAGTTTTCCCCCTTGTGGCAAAAAAAAATGCTCCCCCCAGTGATGCTTCTGAAGAATGGGGTCCCTTAGGAATAGCTTAGAATCATAGAATAGAATCATAGAGTTGGAAGGGATCACCAGGGTCATCTAGTCCAACCCCCTGCACAATGCAGGAAATTAACAACTACCTCCCCCCACATCCCCAGTGACCCCAACCCTCCCCCCGCCATGCAGGATCCCACAATCAAAGCACTCCCGACAGATGGCCATCTAGCCTCTGCTTAAAGACCTCCAAAGACGGGGACTCCACCACCCTCCGAGGCAGCACATTCCACCGTCGAACAGCCCTCACTGTCAGAAAGTTCTTCTTAATGTTTAGGTGGAATCGCTTTTCTGTTAGTTTATATCCATTACTCCGTGTCCTAGTCTCTGGAGCAACAGAGAACAAGCTAGTTCCCTCATCAGCTTGGGGGAGATAATCAGAGGTATGCTATGGGAGGGGGGAAATCAACTAAAATTACTCTTCCTTCCTTCCGTGGGCATTCTAAGCAGGATTCAGACTATTGTGTAAGGCCTTCCCAGTGCTGAGGTAGTCAGCAAGTCCACCTCTGTCACCTGTTGTCACATGTGCTCACTGAAGGCTTACACAGAGTATAAAACAAGAGCTTCATTCTGCTACAGTTCAATCTGAATGAGTCTGGCCTTTTGTAGGGCGACTTACTTTTATTTGGTGGAGAAGATCAGATGGGTTTCGATCAGGAAGTGGACATGTTTTTGGACTCAAACCAAGGCCTATGTGGATTTGGCTACCTTCTTACAGGAGGACATGTATTCAGACACTGAATATAGACTGATTTCTTTTCTTTAACCTTTTAATAGCCACATGACTGGAAGAAATAACCCAACTGCGCTTTTTTTGCAAAACAAAATGCAGTGATGGTCAAGTTTCAGTTATTTAATTTCCACCTGTTATGGGACTCTTTAAGGCACAAGAGACTTTCCAGAAAAGTCACACAAAGATAGATCAATGCTTTATATCCTGATCCATCCAGATTTACTGCCCTATTCCTATATTCCAACTCTTCTCTCTGCTGATTCCAGCTCTTTCCTTGAATATCTCAATCCCTGTTCACAATGTCCATGGTGGGCATTGACTTCAGTTGTCAAATAATCAACATAATGTTTATTTATTTAAATATCTATACTCCGCCTCTCCTCTTGGCCCAGTTTTACCTTGTATAGAGCCAGTATAGAGTAGTGCCTAGATTGTTGGACTAGGATGGGGATCCAGATTTAAAACTCTAGTCTACCATGAAGCTCACGGGTTGACCCTGGGCCAGTCACTTCTCTCAGCCCTACTCTTACCTTACAGAAGTTTTGTGAGGATAAAAAAGATATGGAGGAAAGCATGTATGCTGTCCTAAGCTCTTTTGAAGAAGGGTAAAAAAAAAGAACTATAACTATATGAACTGTGAAATCCTGAGGGTGGGGGGCAAGAGCCGCTTAGGAGCTGGCGTGACCCCAGTGCCAGCACCTGTGCCGCTTGTGCTGTCTAAAGTGGCATGGATGCCGGTGCAGGGTGACTTACACCGGCTCCAAGGAATGACATAGCAGCATGAGCCTCATGCGCTGGCGCTGCGTCTCTGGCAATGTATTTCATGCATGATTGCTCGCGCCGGTGGCCAGGGAGGGCGTTCCCAGTGGCAGAGCTACCTTTAGGCAGCTTCCAAAGCCCTTTCGCCCTTGGAACGCACCATGTTGCAGGCGTCAAGTTACGCGAGCAAAATAGCTGACCCTCAATGGGAGAGTTTCATGTTTTTTTTTAAAAAGTCCCTTTTAAATTTTTATTTACAGCCCAGAAAGCCTTTCAAGAGGTGGCGCGGCTGCACCATCCATGTCCCCCAACTAACTACCCCCCTTCCTTAGGATTGGGCTGCCCGTGCTGTTGATTTTACACTATGACGTTTTAAATATTAGCTGTCAAAAATCAATTTTCAGATATAAAATACTATAATATGGAACTCAGATATCAAATATCTGACAAATATTCAACACTGAAATTCACAAAAAAGGATTTGAGGACAACGTATGGGTCAAATTAATTTCATTTTTGTTGAGTACTGGCAAGGAACACGCTCCATTAGGACCATTTCAGAATTGTCAATGTACGTTACAGCCCACCTTGGTGCCTGAGGCACATATCAGTCCTGAACTTCTGTATACAATATTTCAAGTACAGAAAACACATAGTTTTTAACCAATGTCAGATGTTATTCTAACCATATAAAGCCAGCATTTCTGCTTAGAAGTATATTTTAGATACTAGGGATATATAACCGATGATTTCTTTATAGCCTAGGCTCTAGGGAGAGAAGGAAAAATGCAGCCTTAGAACAAGGAACTTTTTAGAAAAACAATTAATTACAGCGAGCAATAGATCAATCCACTGTGGGCAAGAGTCTTTACTATCATGCAAGGTATCCAAATTAGACTGGACGAATCAGTTAAGCACATTCCAGTCTGGGAAGAAAAGAAAAGAAAAGAAAAAAAAGACATGACCTTGTAGACCTTTTCCATCACAGACTCCCAATATTTATATCTTGCCTTTTGTTATCATTTCCCTCCCCAAGTAGTTTGTACTGAACAAGGCAACATCATATTTCCAGAGCACTGGCCGGTTATTCTTTCAAAGCTACACTCCTTCCTTAAGGCTTGCCTTAGTGAAATTGGCCTTGACAGTTCCACTGCCTTATCCCAAACAGAGAGTTTCCCATGTGCTTTTAAGGCAACAAGATCTCTTCTTCAAATGGGCGAACAGTTTGAAAAAAAGGAATTCAGCAAGACAATAGAGGATAGTTTTCTCTAAACAGAGTCCGGGCTTTACAAGGATGAATGCCAAATACATATCAAATCAAAAGACTGGTGCATTGATAAAGACACATCTAATTTAAACCAGAAAATGTACTCCCTTTCCTTCATTGTTGTATACCAGAATTATTTATTTAATTTTTGGCTCGCTCAGTGGCCATACATGAAAAGAGTGAGAGAGGAGGGGAGTGAGAACTAGAAAAGGAGGGGATTTCGAAGGGATAAAGTTATGAATTCTAAGGGAGCTAAGGGTAGAGTCTCAGGAAAGATATAAGAGCAAAACGTAGAGGACGTTTTACTGCTACAATACCACAAAGAAGACGGTGAAGAAAAGCCACATATGTGACAGATATTTATTGTCCAGCTGTTGGACAATCAACATTTATAATTCTGTTTGCATAATGCTCAATAGATGGCTGAAATATGTTTAGAAACATGAGCTAGGGATGATGAATATGGTGCATAATTGATTATAGTTTCTCTTCTTGTTGTTCACCCAGATATCATTTCTCTGCCTTGTAGCCGAAGCCATCTCCTGTGGGCTTCACATTTTCTGATGCTCCAGTTCATTTGCTTGCTCTTTTTTTTGGGGGGGGGGATATTTCATCGTTTTTTCAGTCTTTATATGCTTCCTTTCATTAGTGTTGTATCACCCTTCTTTCCCGAGCCAAATATACAGAGGGGGGGGGATGGCAGCTGAGTAAAGATGAACAGCTGTGTGTTGGGGTGCATGCAGAGAGCCAAAAAATACCTGGTGTATATGCAGACAGTATTATAGATCTTCAAAAGATCCTCCCAGAACTCTTTGATTCTACCCTGTACCGGTCATGTTTGGGAAAGAGCATGAGCTGATGTTATTCCTGATGTACACAGGCTCTTTGTGACAAAGTTTGAGAATGAGAATACTTGCTCTAAAGTTAAAAGGCTGGTTTCATTGAAAATATAAGGTGGGTGGTAGAAATGGGCTTCAGTTGTTGAATACTCTTAAAACTGATTCTAGTACTATCTCACATGCCTCTGTGTTTTCATCCATTCATAGGTCTGGTTTAGTAATCGTCGAGCTAGATGGAGGAAGCAAGCTGGGGCCAATCAACTGATGGCTTTCAACCACTTGATCCCAGGTGGATTCCCACCCACTGCCATGCCGACTCTGCCAACATACCAACTGTCAGAATCCTCCTACCAGCCCACCTCTATTCCTCAAGGTACAGAAGGAAGCAGGACATTCTCTTGAGTGGTGCTTTACTATGTTTTTATTTGACTCTAAAAGGTAAAGGTCCCCTGTGCAAGCACCGGGTCATTCCAGACCCATGGGGTGACGTCACATCCCGACGTTTCCAAGGAAGACTTTGTTAGTGGGGTGGTTTGCCAGTGCCTTTCCCAGTCATCTTCCCTTTACTCCCAGCAAGCTGGGTACTCATTTCACTGACCTCGGAAGGATGGAAGGCTGAGTCAACCTTGAGCCGGCTACCTGAAACCGACTTCCGTCGGGATCGAACTCAGGTCGTGAGCAGAGCTTTTGACTGCAGTACTGCAGCTTAACACTCTGCGCCATGGGGCTCCTATTTGACTGTAATCTACTAAAAAAAGAAAACATTAACGTGACCGTTTAGGGCATGCCTCTGCATCATGACTAATCCCAGGTTCAGTTGTACATTGGTTCAAGTGGATCAGGCTCACCTTTGGTTTATAATCTGATCCCAGTATTAAAGGCCTAAATTGGAAACCAATCTCAGTTTGCCACAGAGTAGGTGCTAGATTGGCAAAAGTGATGTTTTGTCTCTTTTCCCCAGTTGTGCCTCATCTGTGAACATCTGAACATAGTGTTGATTATTTGGCATTCTGTGAGAGCAGCTGATAAATACAGCAAAGGAATGTGGAATATACTTCTGAAATAGACTTCAAATGATAAAAATCCCACAGTGCCTTTTTCTAAACTAACTGGACTGATAAAGCAAAAAAAAAAAGTGACAAGGCCAGTTTTCAAACATCTTCCCATGCATAACTTCTAATAATTGCTTGTGTATATTGAAAATTGTGCTTCTGTTAATTCTAGGGTTGCCAACCTCCAGGTACTAGCTGGAGATATCCTACTATTACAACTGATCTCCAGCCGATAGAGATCAGTTCACCTGGAGAAAATGGCCGCTTTGGTAATTGGACTCTATGGCACTGAAGTCCCTCCCCTCTCCAAACCCCACCCTCATCAGGCTGTGCCCCAAAAACCTTCCACTGTGGCAAAGAGGGACCTGGCTACCCTAGTTAATGCAGGTGTGGTTGATCTAAATTAAAATCTTAGCATTGATTTGGCAACTGGACACCAAAGAGGTAGGGCACCTCACAGGTCGCAGAGAACTAAGAAGTCATTTCTAGGTCTGGATACAAGTTGCGTGCCCTCTTCCCCATTCTACATGACTCCTCAAGTAGCTGTCAGTACTGGGCCTCAGGAAGCTGTGCATAGAGATGAAAAATATGGACTCAGGAAGGACTTGTGCTGGAGATAAGATGGAAAGCTGCAGCAGGCCATACCAGACCAGAGTTATTTATTTAAAGATTCTTATGTTGTAAAGTTTGAAATGCATACTGGAGATCATCATAAGAAAACTTACCATTATCTGAGGCCCAGTCTCCCCCCCCCCCCATTTTCAGAAGTGAGGTAGGAGGAAGAGGACATTTTCTGGTATTGGGAGAAGACATTTTCCCAGCTATTTTTTTCTTTCCTTCCACTGGGAGCCCCCAGCTCAGAATATATATTTGTTAGCCATCCCATTCCTGGTGGAGGAATTTGATAAAAATATTTAAAATAGACAATCAATAACACGAACCACAAGCCTGCATTCCTTTACCTAAACCTAAAAACTCGTTCCTTTCCGTGAACACAATGGGGTCTACTTCCAGTGACACTGAACAAGGTACAGGTTAGCGTTGCCAACCTCCAGGTACTAGCTGGAGATCTCTCCAGCCATGAGAGATCAGTTCACCTGGAGAAAATGGCCACTTTGGCAATTGGACTCTATGGCATTGAAATCCCTCCTCTCTCCAAGCCCCACCCTCCTCAGACTCCACCCCCCAAAACTCCCACTGGTGGTGAAGAGGGACCTGGCAACCCTAGTACAGGTTGAAGGAACAAGAACAAAGATGAAATAACAGTCCAGAAGGAGGGAGAGCAGGAACAGAGAACAGAGGTGGTAAAGCGGGCATTAAAAAAAATCTTTGGATTGGTATGATTATCTAACAAAGAATCTGAAGCACCTTCATAGAACAACAATTCACAGAGTCCCATGGGGACAGTAGTTTAACAGCACAGTCATAACTATGTTTACCTGTTCATGTTAGTGGTCTTACAGCTTGAAGCTAGACTATAACTATAGTGCAGCATCTTATGCACCATATCTTCATTAAATACATACTGTGTTTCATTGTGGCTGGAAACCAATCTGGAAGGCGGGAAACTTTACATCACTTTGGGAGACTGCTAAACTGATACATATTTTATGTTATTTTCCAGTTCCAGCACCTAGCGTATTAAGATTCTTATTCTTGCGTGTTAGCTGCCTGCAGAGTTTCACGAGTTGCTTAACTATTGCACAGCATTAAATATTAATATTTGGTCTGATCATTTCTTACTTGCTTCGTCATGTTCAGCGTCTGAATTTTGCACAGTGAATCTGGAAAACCTGCAAAAGTGTCCCTTTTCATTGCAGCGGTGTCAGACCCAAGCAGCACAGTTCACAGACCTCAGCCTCTTCCACCAAGCACCGTACACCAAAGCAGCCTCCCTTCGAACCCCGAGAGCAGTTCTGCGTACTGCCTCCCGAGCACAAGGCACGGCTTTTCCAGCTATACGGACAGCTTTGTGCCTCCAACTGGGCCCTCAAATCCTATGAACCCTGCCATTGGCAATGGCCTTTCACCTCAGGTCAGTCCTGCTTTTTCAGACACAGGATTTGCTGTATACCCAAACTAAATTGTCTATTCCCCAAGGCCATAGTACAATGATTTGCCAAATTTAAACCATAAAGTATTCTTTATATAAGCCACATGATTTCAGTTTGCTAGTTTCCTCCCCTCCCCTCCCTTTTCCTACTGACTGAATCAAAAGTCATAGCTTATATTTAGTTTTAGGCAATGTTTTATAATGTAATCATGAAGTCTTTCTGGTCGCGTTCAGTTGTAAAGCATTGGGCTGTATTGCTTTTCTTTTTTTAAAAAAACCCTGGCTTTAAAAACACAGTCCAAAGCCACTGATTTTTGCCTTGATCCTTTTCAGCTCAAAGAAATACGAGAGTTTTTTAAAAAAATTAACAGCCCTACAAGTAGAAGACAAGTTACTCTTGGTCCAGCTGATGAGCAACGCACATCAGGCTAAGCTATAATCAAGTTATAAATACATAAATTAAGAACATTACCGCTCACAGAAAGCCTATAACTACTGGGAGGCCATAATTGTTTTCCTAATTTGCATGAGCTTTTCTTGGATGCCTGTGTTAATAAATTGCCTTGATAATTGAGTGTCAAAAAGGTTGGTTAAATTTTCTACTCCTGGCATCTGCCTTGGGCTTGACATTATTAGCAATTGCAAAAATATTCAGTAGGAGGGTTTTTTTTATTATTAGTGTGGGTTTAGGCACAGGTGTTTAGGAGAGCTGTCCACTGAATCCTGAGCAAATGTCATGACGGGGGGAAAGCAATCTATAATTACAATCGGGGATCTCTTCAGGGCCGAGAGTGAGAGTTTTAATGGCTTTATCTTCTCTTTGCTCTTTCTTCCTCTGTGTGGTTTTTTTATATTAAAAAAACAGAGGGAAGCTCAGAATGACACAAATGAAAAGTGAAAAGACAATTATACTCAATTACACACTAATCACTGACTATCACCACTGCCTAAGCAGTGAGAGGGCATTCTAATAGGCAGAAAATGAGATTTTAATAGCACAAAGGGTGGCCAAAATAACGACTCCCTATATCTTTCCCTCCTTCGTTGGCTTCCACTTGTGGTTTACATCTCGGGAGTACACTTCCTGGTTTCTGCTCCACAGTGATAACTCTATGCAGCTGAAGAGTTCAAAGGCACCAGAGTTGAAAAGAATGAATAGCAAAGGCAATGAAATAAACATTTTTGCCTAAAGGCAAGAGTTCATAAACCCTTTTTTTGTAACAGTAAATGTAATTAAGTTTCAGAGATTCCTATAGCACCATAGTAGGATGCAAAACTTTATGGCTTTAGTAGAAAAAAGGGCCAACATAAAAACAAGTGGATGTATTTCCAGTAAGACTTTAATTAATATTGTTTTTGAGGAATCTGGTTTTTTTAAAAAAAATATGATTCTCAACAAAAGGGTTGACATTTTATTTTGTAGTCAGATTCACAGTGTGCAATGCTGCAATTTAAATATTAAAACACTTCTGGAGTTCAGAATTAATCCATCAAACTCAGCAAATGGCATCATCATATATAGTCAGAAAAATGTACCTTGAAATGGAAACAAAATTATTCTATTGTGGAAAGAAAATTAAAGGCAATGGTGGACAGCTTTAGTGACATTTGGATCAAATATGGTTTTATGAAATATGAAGCTTCCTAGTATCGAGACAGGCCATTAGTCCATCTAGCTCACTGCTCTAACTAGCAGCTTCTCTCTTTGGTCCCAGGAAGAGAAGGGTCTGGCCTAACACCTGTGGCCCAAAAGCCATTAACCAGAGACGTCAGGAACTGAATTTGGGACTTTCTGCATGCAAGTGTCCTCTGTCACTGAGTCTAATCTGGGGCAGCTGTAATCGGTTAAGGCCATCTTGTCACTCAATAAACCAGTCACCTATTGGCATCACCAAGCAGAAAGCCTAGAATTCATAAATATGGAACAGACTGTGGCTTGTTGCCATAAAGACTGATCTTTTTATTTGAAGATTCATTGGTATAGGTCAGGGATGCCATTTCAGTCTTCAGTGGTGGGGCAGGGCAGGGGAAACAACATTCTTTTCCAGAAAATTTGTTACCGAACAATTTTCCAAAACCCATGAATGGATATATTCAATACGCAATTGCTAAGAATCCTTACATGCAAAGAAGAAGAGTTGGTATTTATACCCACCTTTTTCTCTACCTTAAGGAACCTCAAAGTGGTTTACAATCACAGTCCCTTCCTTTCCCCACAACAGGCACATTGTGAGGTAGGTGGGGCTGAGAGAGTTCTGTGAGAACTGTGACTGGCCCAAGGTCACCCAGCAGGCTTCAAGGAGAGCCAGCGTGGTGTAGTGGTTAGGAGCAGTGGACACTAATCTGGAGAACTGGGGTTGATTCCCTACTCCTCCACATGAGCAGCGGACTCTAGTCTGGTGAACTGGGTTGGTTTCCCCACTCCTACACATGCAGCCTGCTGGGTGACCTTGGGCTAGTCACACTTCTCTCAGAACTCTCTCAGCCTCACCTACCTCACAAGGTGTCTGTTGTGGGGAGAGGAAGGGAAGGCAATTGTAAGCTGGTTTGAGTCTGCTTAAAGATAGAGAAAATTGGAGTATAAAGACCAACTCTTCTTCTTCATGTGAAAGAGTGGGTAATCAAACTTGGTTCTCCAGATTAGAGTCCACCACTCTTAACCACTCCACTTAACCTCTATGATCTCTGGTTCATTTTTACAGCACACACCTCCAACATATAAAAATTCTACAAATATAGTAAGATATGATATATCAGAGCTGAAGTTTTGTGCCACTGGACTCTATCAAGTGTGCACTGAGGTCATTTTTGATGCATTATGTATGTTTCATATTCCTTTGGAGCAGTTCTGATGTGTAAATGTTGGGTTTGAGTCTGGATCTTAGCAAAGCATAAAATTATGCATCTGTTCAAGGATCTTGTGTGTGGAACTTTATCAAGCATAACATTATGTGTTCAAGGATTTTGTGTGTGGGACTTTATCAAGAAAGAAAAATACCATTTCTGTGACACAGAAAGTAATGTGATTTTGTAGAAGACTGCAAGAGAAAGAATAAATGAGAAAGTGCAGGCTTGTGATCTAGTGAAGAGCTTTTCCCTTCTATGGAACGCTTGTGTGTGTTCTTCACCATTCATTATCCCCTTCTGGGAAACGCCACAGGAGCCTGACTTGCACGACATAAGTTGTACTACTGAATTTATGGCAAATTCTTCTGATTGTATGCAAAAGGAAAGGCAATGTCTGGCTTTCATATTCACAAGAACACTTCTTAAGTTTACAAATCAGCTAAATCCCCTTCTGATTTTGATTCTTTGCAGGTGATGATGTAGCTCATAATTTCTAAGCAGCATGGTATTTTTGAGTAACACTTTTTCTTATTTTGTTTCTACATTGACATACTGTGAAAAGAGCTTACCACATGCATTTTATTTGAAGAACTATACTCATGATGCTTTTGCAGATGAAATCTAATATTTATGTGTTCATTCAAGCTTTTTGTTTAAAAAGTCTTAAGGTCAAATGAGATGTTATGTGGGAAAACTGTGCATGGGGAAAGGGTTAAACATCTCTTCTCCCCTATTGGTGCTCAAAACTGATTGGCAGTCCCTATTGGTGGGTGAGTAGATGGGCAGATGGATGGAAGGAAGGAAGGTCCAGCCCTGGAAAATCCAGTAATACGGATGTGCACTAGACCAAAATCAGGATTTGTAATTCAGAGTTAGGACTCTTCAAATTCAGAATTTGAAATTTTAAAAATCTGGCATTTCTGAACATCCGGTCTAATTTATCTCAGAAAATCTGCAATACTTTGAAAGGTGCTAGAGGGCAAAGTATTTGGTGCTTTCCAATCTAGTGGCAGTCATTTGTGGTATAAGAGGAATGGTGGTTTAGTGGAAGAGGTAAGGAGAAAGCCCTACATTTCCTATAAGTTTATGTGAGGGGATAAGAAGGAATGTGCCTTGTCCATCCTTTCTCCTTTATATTGGGGCCCAGAAATTGGACTGGGAAGTCTTTGGGATGTGTTTTAAGAGCAGCCTGCAGATCCCTTTATGGGATCTTATGCTATCATGCTGCATAAACATTTCAGAAAAAGCAAAGTAGCCCATTGGTGATATGAGGGGGCAGGGGACTGAATCTACCTACCGAATATCATCCCATTAATCCCAAACAAGTATTCAGTGCTGTCAAGCATGACCTTCATTCTGAATATGCTCATCTAAAATGATGAAGCCTTGACCCAGATGGCCTAGGCTAGCCTGATCTTGTCAGATCTCAGAAGCTAAGCAGGGTCATCCCTGGTTAGTATTTGGAATGGGCAACCTCCAAGGAATAGCAGGGTTGCGATATGGAGGCAGGCAATGGCAAACTACCTCTGAATGTCTTTTGCCTTGAAAACTCTATGGGGTTACCATAAGTGAGCTGTGACTTGATGGCACAAAAAAAGAAACAGATGAAGACAATTCACTGTGGTGCATGTACATCTTTGGATCAGGGCCATAGGCTGCACCACACACGTTCTATTTTGTTTTATTAATTGTATTTATTTATAGTCTTCCTTTCTTACTGAAACTCAAGGCAGATGCCAAAGGCCTTACATAAATTTTTAAAGATATGTACATTAGTAATGATTACAGTACTCCACAATATGCACTGAGAAACTGAATGGGCTGAAATGGCAGGCCTATTTCTTAACACACAATCCCCTGAAATGTCCTCTGCTCTTAGCTCCTTTCCAACTCAGAGCAGGTCTGCATTTCTCATCAGGTTGATTGAGTATTTCTCTGCTGTCTGCTTTGCTCATTATTACCGATGGTGGTGAAGAGTTCCTCTGCTGCAAATGGTTGATCTTTACAGGAACAAGAAAGTGATTAATGGTATCAAGATCTAATGTCAAACAGTGTCTGTATTTGTATTTTTTTAAAAAAGAAAATCCTCTCAGATTCAGCCTGTTAACTAATGAAATGACATTTTCAAAGACCACAGTGTCAAAATTGAGATTATTAATGTGTAATCCATGTAAATTGCATATTTTGCATCTGATCTGCCTGTTCTTCCTGGGAAAATATTTATTACTGCTTTCCTACAAATCAGATTGCGGTTGACTTTCTTCTTGACAAAGACATGTTATTTCTGAAAGTTATAGGGAAGAATGTCTAACTACTTATGGTCCTGCACTTAGCTCAAGGAAACTTCCGATTCTGCATGTCAATTTCCATGTTTACCACCTTAAAATGTTGAACAGCAACTATGTCAGGATGTCCTTTCCAGAACAAAACTTTAAAACTGTGCAACAGAGTTACATGCTGTCATAGGTTTGTACCGTTTAAGATAAAGTAGGAAATATTCTTAACCATAAGCCCTAGGATTCATTGTCTTCTGGGTAATACTGGCATATGCCTGTCCACCAAAGAATAGTGCATCTAGTTATACATGCCCAAGGAGGTTTTGTCTTGTATGTTCTGAACAGCAGAGGAGCAGAATGCACAACTGTGCACCATCTGCCTCTAACCCCAGGAATGGCTTGAGAGGAGGTCCTCTAAATGGGGAAGGAGATTCTGTGCTTTTACTGGAAGGGGTCAGCAGGTGGTGACACAGATACCAGGGACGCTGATGCTGCCCTGCGCAGGTGCATAAATACTGAGGGTATGATAGTATCTGGTGTGAGTGCAGCAGGGCATCCCTTGCAAGTGCTGGGTTCTGCTATCCATGCAGTAGTTGTGTGCCCTGCCTGCACAGCTCTGCTGAAGCTGCTCTGGTGTCTTCATCGCCACCTCTTGATGTCTTCTGGTAAAGGTACCAAATCCCCTTTCATCTTCACTGGTGCTCCATGGTAGTAGTTGGAGATCTCCACCACACAAACACCCCTGCTCGCTTCCTCCCCCACTCCCAGCTTTTTGACACAGCTGACCTAAGCACAACATTTACCCAATGGGGTTGGTGCTAATGGCAGTGCAATTATGTAAGAGGCAATGTATGAGGGAATAAAGACCCTAGGGGTTAATGCACTAACAAAATAAATCGTCTGTAGAAACGTTGTATCGTTGTCTCAACGCACCCCAGACCTAGCGTTTGTCTTGAAAATGCTTTCATAGCGGCAGATATCAGTGTGTTCTAGAAACCCTTATATGACGATGTATTTTCATACACCGTTTCAAAGACTGCAATCCAAGGGGTGTGAAAGGTTGCATACACTTTTCATTTCTCCACCCCTCTGTTGGTACCACCCACATTTGCATCAAAGCCTTTCTCCTCCTATTCCACCTCCCCCCTCCCCTCCTGTCTGGGCCTACCATTTTTTGTGCTTAAATTTGTACTTTCAGCTGAGTTTTCAGGCTTCGGACTGGGGCGGGGGGGGGAGCGGGGGGTAAGAACCAGCCAAAATTGCTCTTGATGGGGTGGGGGGAATGCAGCAGGAGGAGAGAGGGGGGGAGAGAGAGAGAGAGCGCACACACACAAAATCATGGCAGGCATACAGTCCCAAGTCAGGGCTCTACCACCGACGCACAAACACTCCTCTTTGTAACTCTCTCAGTGCTCTGTGCTACAGTGGCAGTGTGGCTCCTTCCCTTCCCCTCGCACACTTTCCCGGTGCAGAACCAGTGCTGAAGGATATGCTCAACCGCTGCCTGGATCCCAATCTCACACAGAGAATTCCCAATCTCCCTCCCCTTCCTCCTGCTCTTAATTTTTTTTTCAAATATACATGTTCCAGTGTGCAAAAGAGGTATTCTTAAAATGGGGAGTAGAGGTATTTTGGGAGGTGCACTCTGATGTTAGAAGCAGAGTGAAAATAACATGGTGCGAGGGGGAAATTTGAATTCGCATCCAACACTACCATCTTCAAGGCATTTGCAAAACGTTTCCCAGAATGAGTGCGATAGGCCCCCCTATTTATTTAAAACATACATCTCAAGTATCTTTTCAGCCAGGAGGGAAAAAGTATTCCTCACTCTTGCAAAAATCTCATGATGTTGGAGTTGCCTTATCACTTTTGAAACTTTACCATTGACATTCAGAAGTTGCCTGTTTGGAATATTAGTTTTATTAAACACTGAGGATTCGGATCATTCAGAATTCTTTCAAAGAGAATACGGACATGCCACTGGACAGGCAAGATGCGAAAAGATTCCAAAGAATTTGCACTACCAAGATTATAGTCTGGGATTTGGAAAACAGAGATTGCTGCTGTTGCCAGCCTGGCACATGAATTTATGAAAACAGAACACCTGGATTAGCAAACATTTAAACTCAAATTAGGGCATATGATCCTACATAAGCATTGGGCTCTCAAAACTATTGTTTTGCAGGAGTCTTGAAAGACAGCAGCACCAACTGCATGTTGGTGTATTGTGAAAAGGTTTTTCTCATTATTGTTTCAATGTTGTAGTTTTTGGAATTAGGTTCTTTGTGCCATTTTCATCGTTGTTACACCCCATGGATCCCAGTCATCTGAGGCGAATGCCGGTTTATACATGTTTCAAATGAACAAATACTCCTGAACCCAAAAACCAAGTATGTAGTTGATTTTAGAGGGATTAGCAAAGCTCACACATAGGGTTTTCCATTTCCCCGAGCCCAAGGGCTATGTAACGCAGTTAGGCAAACAGATTCATTCCAGAGAAATCTAAACTGTTCAGTATGTGCTAGGGAAAGATCAGAATGAGAAAGATCAGAATAAGAGAGGATTGTCGTTAGATTATACTAGGGAGAGGACCTTTTTTTGCTATCACCTAGGTTGCCTATATGTTGAAATTTGCTTTCTAATTTAGATAACTGGTTAGCAAAAAGTGGTGATAAATATTTGAAAGGATTCCTATTGATACTGTAGGAAACAGACAACCTTATCCTACATCATTGTCATTTTAGGGACTGTATGTCCAGGTTCTTTAACTCCAAACAGAGCTGCAGTACATTCCATTTTGCATTCATCTTCATTGGCACAGACCTCAGGGGGTGTCTGGCATGCCAGTTCCCAGAATGCAGGATGCCAGCTATGGGCATTTAATATCTAGTAATAAAAGTAGTAATAGGAGTAGGTAACTGTTATTTCTATTTTTATTAGATATTATCTTTAGATTGCATCCTGCAGCAGGTTTCTGTAGGAAGGTCCCATGCATGGATCTCAAGGCTGAGCTCAGCTGATACTGGTGAACCTGAGCTATTTAGGCCTTTAAAATTAAAACCAGGCCTTGAATTGGACCCAGAAGCAGACTGGAATCCAGTGCCACTGGCAGGACACCTACTTATGTTTTATTGTTGTTGTTGAGCTCCATCCAGGACCCCAGCAATTGCATCTTGTGCCAACTGAACTATCTTTAAGGGCAGCCCCCCCCCCCAGCATGTGTTAAAGTAGGAGGACTAATAATACTAATCATATTAATTATATGATGCTTTTGGAGTTTTCAGAATGTGTTGTGCACATTTTCTTAGCAAAAAATTCAGCGTTATTATGCCCATACCCTGAAAGACAGTGGCTTGCTAACTACTGCCTAAGTAAGTTTATGGCTGGGGTGAGACTATTACTTTTAAAGCTGCAAATCCTTGAGGTGAGTTGCAGTCCCATGAAAATACATGAACACATGAAAGCTGCCTTATACTGAATCAGACCCTTGGTCCATTAAAGTCAGTATCGTCTACTCAGACCGGCAGCGGCTCTCTAGGGTCTCAGGCAGAAGTCTTTCACGTCACCTACTTGCCTAGTCCCTTTAACTGGAGATGTCAGGGATTGAACCTGGGACCTTCCGCATACCAAGCAGATGCTCTACAAAAATAAGCCACAGCACCTCCCCCTCAGAATTAACTGAGGCGGACTGCAAGCAAAGGATGTGGTCTTTTGGGTATATTTTCTGGTGATGGGAGTGGGACATTACAGAAGATAGTTTTTTTCCCCAGTGAAAAGAGTTAACAGCAGGTAATGCCATCCATCTTAGCAGCAGTTTGAAATGTTCAGTGTAGTGATGAATGAGGGTATCTGACCCACATCTGTTTTACATTAGAATGGAACATTGCTCTGACATCGTTAGGAGCATTTGTCAAGATTCCCTGGACAGAGCTTCTGTAAATTACATGCCGCAAATGTGTCAGGGTCAGATAAGAGGATATCATTAACTCCACCGAAGTTTACTCATGGGCCTGTCAGTTCAACTTAATACGTTAACAGCCAACAATTTTCTTTGTGCTGTTTCATTAAATCTTTCAATCAGGTTAAAGCAGGAAAAAAATGTATCACTGTAGCACCTCAAATATAGCACATGCTTTTCTCTCATAAATCATATTAATTGCAGACATGGTCACACAGCATATTAAATGCAGGCATGCGTAAATGAATTAAAACATATGAGGATTTTATGATACCTTCGGTAGGGTCCGAGTTGCTAAAATGCCAGTGATGTTAAGTGGCATTGCATTTCATTTAAATGATTTTTTTTAATGAAATAGAATTCCTTAAGTGGTAGGGGGAAAGTCAGCATATAAAATCCAACTCCTCCTCCTCCTCCTCCTCCTCCTCCTCCTCCTCCTCCTCCTCCTCCTCCTCCTCCTCCTCCTCCTCCTCCTCCTCCTCCTCCTTCTTCTTCTTCTTCTTCTTCTTCTTCTTCTTCTTCTTCTTCTTCTTCTTCTTCTTCCTAATAGTTCTTTGTCTCCCACATCAGAGCTTCATTTTGCTTGGGCTTTTAACAACAAACCAGTACCAGTGGATGTTTTTTGGAATAATTTGAGTTGCTTTTTTGGGGTCTTTCCATGATGTGCTACATTGACTTTACTTGATGTGCTACATCTACCATAACCCACACTGTGGGGGATAAAAGCCCAGAGAACATTTGAAGCTAGTTAACAAAAACTGTGCACAAATGATGCATGGTACCATTAGTTATATAATCTCAAACCTATAGTCAAAGAATGTCTGGCATGAAAAAAACCTTAAATTATATGCAACATAAAAAAACACAGAGGGGGAAAAAGTCTCTTTTTTTCAACATAAAAATCAGAAAAAAAGGCTTTCCCCCCATCGGGGAAAGCGCGCCTGCGCCACCAAAAACTGTGGTGCAGGACCACTATTATTCCAGATGGTATTCCCAGGGTGAAAGGGGTTTGGAAGCTGCCTAAAGGCAGCTCCATCTCTCAAAAGGGCCCAGGAATGCCTCCCAAGATGCCAGCACAGGGGCTTGCCCCAGGAGAATGCCAGTGAGGGGCCATGCTGGCATCCGAGGGCCGCGCTGCTGCCGCGATCCAGGCCCCACGCTGGCCCCACACCAGTGTCCATGCCAGTTTGCATGGCACAAATAGCTCAGATGCCAGCGTAGGGGTCACGCTGCCTCGTAAGGCGATTCGCCCCCAGCCTCAGGAATGGGCAGTTAGAGCATATAATAAACACTACAGTAAAACAGCAATGACATAAGCTCATACATGCCAAAATATTTTCATCAACTAGCTACCAAGTTAAAATTATGCGTTAACATAATTGCACATGCAAATAAGACGATTTGCTGGGAAAGAATAAGGGAAAGAAACACTATGGTGCTTTATAGAGGATTATGGCTCCCCCCCTTCTTTTATAGTTGATTGGAGCTCAGGGTGGCGTACACGTTTCTTCTCTCCTTCATTTTATCATCTTAATGGCCTTGTGAGTAGGTTAGGCTGAGAATATGTGATTGGCCCAAAGTCACCTAGTGAGTTTCATGGTGCACAGAGACTTTGAATCTGGTACTTCCTATTCCTGGACTGGCACACTAACCACTACACCACACTGACTCTCAAATATCATATGTTACTCAGATACCATGTAAAATATCGATT
Organism: Euleptes europaea; assembly: GCF_029931775.1. Lineage (NCBI taxonomy): Eukaryota > Metazoa > Chordata > Lepidosauria > Squamata > Sphaerodactylidae > Euleptes > Euleptes europaea. The sequence goes on from NC_079316.1 coordinate 38,453,954, forward strand.
ATCTATCCACTGCAGTTCAACTGACATCAGAAGAAATTAAGTCTAAATTATGTCAGTTTCCTATTTTATGCCATTTATTCCCCCTGAAAGCCGTGGGAATTGTAAATGCTTAGCATATCTCAGAATAAGACCTTCCATAGCTTTTCTGACAAAGTGATTAGGTGGAAGCCAGCCATGTCCTTCCTGTAACTCCTTGTACTGGTGCTATAAGGTCATGATACATACCAGAGAGAGAGAGAATTTCTGCCTTCAGGCTACTTCCTTTATAGTTTTCAAAGAGAAAGTTCCCAAAATCAAATTACCTAGATGTTAATCAACTGCAGCACGAATCCAAAAGTCGGAAAATATTTCTTGAGATGACAGTTTGACTTAATATTTTTTTTCCAGCTAGCCTCAAAGATGAGTGGTGTAGGGTGCTTGCTGAGTTCTGATACATTAGGTATCATCTAATCTGGGAGTCACTTGAGTTAATTTGAAATTTAAACAAATTTCTAAATATATTGGCATTGTATCCCCAATTGGCCTGCCAAGATGTTGACTTGAGTAAACTGGAAATGATATGCTGTCATTGGGGTGTACATGGAGAGAATGGCCCTGTCCTCCATAAGAGAGCCCAAGAGGCCTTTTGAAGAGAGAGCAGTGCTTGGAGAGGGCAGTACCAGGTAGTCCAGCTTAGGAATGTCATCTGGACAGCCAGTAGTTTTGAGGATGAAATGGAGAGGAGAGCCACGGGCACCATCTTGAACTCCTTGGAAGAACAGCAGGGTAAAAGTGTGATAGACTGGGTTTCTACTTGGGTAGATGCCAAGGGCTTTACAAGAATAACTTTCTGAAGTTTGCACAGTGACCCATGATGAGGAAGCTCCTCATCCAGTAATCACTCTGTGGCCATTGGATGATGCCTCCTAGGGCCACACAAGGCAAGCATGACAGGCTGACTTGTGAGGTGCCATTCCACCGTCGGTAGTATGTAGTGCCATATGATGCCAATGGTTTTGATGGATTTGATAGCTGGCTTTTAACTTTCTGATATGCATGGGGTAACTGCTTAATGTGGCGGTACACCAGAAAGCTTTCTGCTGCATTTTGGATCAAAAACCAAATAAGAGAAAAGATGTGCCGTTCCTTAGAACCAGATATGCCTATGCCTACTGACTTGCTAACCACCAGCAAGAAACCACTTTGAGGTTTGGAGTGGTTTTGATTGGAATGTGGGAACAAGCACAGAGACAGAAATACTTCAAGCTTCCTTCAGGAAAAACCACCAATTTATGCCTGCTCTGCCTACTTGGGTGTGGGTAGTTTTGCCAACTCTGGGCTGGATAGTTCCTGGAAATTTGGAGTGGAGCCTTTGGAGGGCAGAGTTTGGATAGGGGAGGGGCCTCAGCAGGGATACAATGCCATAGAGTTCACCCTCCCAAGCAGCTATTTTTCTCCTGGGGAAGTGATCTCGTTTGTCTGGAGATCAGTTGTAATCCTGGGGGATCACCAGGCCCGCCAGTCTTTGGGGTGGGTGGGGTCTGGTTCTGCAACCAGCAGCAGCAATAAGAACAACCCATAAAAATGAAATGATAACAGTAGACAGGATCAAGCATGACTGGTGATTCACTATTAATATTATGCCTATGTTGGTACTTTTTCTTTGCACCAGTTGCTTAAACAAGCAGCTGTTTCAAAAGGATGTTGGCAAGTACAAGTAGACTGCCCTTCCTCCATACTACGAATCAGGCCATTGTTCACAAGAATGGAGACTGTAGGTTTACGCAGTTCATTGAACAGTTTTAGCTTTCTGATAAATAATCTGTGCTAGTTTAGACTCCAGTCAAATCATGAAGTTTATGCCAAAGTAAACATATCCCAGCCTTGACATTTTGAATGTAAATGTTAACTCAAGCCACAAATGAATATTCTTTTTCTTTTTTGTTATTTTCTTAGTCTTGAAAAACAAATGGCCCAGTCCTAACCGTATTTGCTCAGAGATAGGCTCCACTGTACTTCCTAGTATTCAGGTTTTGGATTTCAAAGGAGATGATCCTTAGAATTCTTATGCCAGTAGCCGGGAAGGTATGTGGCTATATAACATGACCTCCTGTGGCTAAGCACCCTGGTGCTCTGTCACATAGCATGATCTTATGGTAATGATTGGGAAGAAGCTGACAGTGCAGTCTTAATTGGACTTACATCCTTGTAAGCACAATGAATTCTGAAGGGTATAATTCTGTTTAGGACTGCACTGTTGGAAACTGTGTCTCTAAGGCAGTATAGATGGGAGCTACTATTGCTCTGGGGTTTATAGTGTTCTGCTGCATAAAAGGAAACCAAGTATATGTATTTATAATAGTCTGCACACTTTCTACTGCCTAAAAACCATCAGTGGTTCATAGTTCACTTTCAGGTGTTCTATAACCTAATAAAAGAAAAAGGCTGCTGATAATTTCTAGTGCAAACTGTGCTGAACTGTGGGGTCTCAACTGACAAATATCTCTGGGTAGGCACAAATCTATTAATCCCTGCCTAAAAGCACAAAATGAACCCTGCTAGACTACACTTGTGGTCCATCTAGTCTCACATCATATTTATTTACTTCATTTTTACCCTACTTTTCCATCCAATGGGGACCCAATGTGACTTACAACATTCTCCCCTTTTCCATTTTATCCTCACAATAACCTTGGGAGGTAGGTTAGGCTGAGAGAGTAGGGCTGGCCCATGGTCACCCAGTGAGCTGCCATGGCAGAATGGGGATTTGAACCTAGCTCTCACAGATCCTAGTCCTAGTTCTCTAACTACTATACCATACCGACCCAGTTCAGTCAACATGTGTCAGTTTCAACAAGTGTTAAGGGAGAGTAGGAATGAGAATACTGATCTCCAGGACATGAACATGGCATCTATGTACATAAAATATATACATGAGGGCTGCATTCCATGACCAGAAGCCCTGCCTTCTTTAATGTCAACTGAACTGAACTCCTTCTGTTTTCTGCACTGGTCAATTAGATGTCTAAGGAAGCCCCTAAGCTGGGGAGGAAAGCAATAGAAATTCCCCTTTTAACTAATATTCAGAGGTACATTACCTCGAAACATGGAGGTTCAATTTTTAAGACCCTCCCCCAATTGGGATTGGGCAGTAAGACAATATAGCTATCCAGACAGAACTAGCAAACCAGAACAGGAGTTTAAAGAATCATTACCTTAGATAATGCAAAGCTTTACAAACCGATGTTTGCACTGATGTGTTGGCTATGAGTAAAGGTTCATGAACAATTGAGGTTGCCTATTAATACCTGAAATACTGATATAATGCTGCAGTGTAACAATCATAGTTTAAACAGGTTATCTGAATTGCCAGCTTTCATCAAAAAATGAAAAAGAAGAAGCAAATCTCTATCCTCTTCCCTCACTGAGATATAAGGGAAAAGGCATATCTCTATGAGGGAAAAGGATAGAGACTTCCTTTTAAAAAAAATGAAAGCTGGGAATTCAGAGAATCTGCTTACACTATCATTATAACACTGCAGTGTTATATCATATACCCTTGTCCGAAGAATGGTACACTCTTTCTGTCTGGGATGGCCATCCTCTTCCACCAAGTGCGCAGCTTTGGGAGCAGTGAGGGAGTAGGGGACACCTGCCTAGCCAGCCAGATCTGCCAAATCAACCCTAGCAATCAATGGGGTGACCAATGTCTCAGCCATATCTCCCTCACATCCTTTCAGCATTATATCACTATTTTAGAGACTTAAAAAATGGAAATAACTTGTCTGGTGGGAAGAGGGAGTGATTTAACTATGACAACAGTCTAATCATTGAAAAGTGGCCTGGAGGTGGGTGAGACAACGAAAACCAAGAGAAACATTGCACATTAAGAAAAAGATTACTTAAAATTGGCTTCGAGAAAAACATCGGTCTCAAAAGAGCCAGGAAAAAAATCAGGAAAAAAAACAACTGACGTGAAAATTAAAGGCATAAAAATGCATGTGGAAATCAGGGAATAAACTGAAGCAGGACAGGGTTAGATCTGACCAAAAAACACACACAAAACCATGGGGAAAAGCCCCAAGAGAGAGTGGCTTGTTGAGGAAGGCCACCCAGTGTTTGTGGCTGAGGTGAAATCTGACTGAGGACTTCACAAACCATAAATCTTTCCTGTGAGCACTGTGCCGCACCAGCCAAACTTTGGGGAATTGGGAGGAAGATTTCAACCTATTCTCACAATCAGATATGGACTTTAGTTATAGGGTGTTTTATTTCTGAACAGGCTTTAGTTGGAAGAGATGAGAGTTTGTTTACTGTGAAACCTAGTTTGTTAATGCAATGCTGGCATTGTGTGGATTTTTCTTTCTAGGCTATTAGTAGGGAGCAAACACTATATGTCTCAGTATTAGAATATACTTAACATGATTCTCCATATACATTGTTTTCTTTATCTGGTACTATGCAATAATGATTTTTGGATTCCAGAGGAGTAGTACTATGTAGCAGCAAAAACAAGACGAGTCTTGTGACATCTTAAAAACTAACACTTTTCTTGGGGCATAGCTCATGCTACACTAAATCGGCATGTCTTTTTACCACAAAACTTGTTATAATGATCTTCAGGGAAAATACTGGCATTGATTAACCTGAAATGTGTGAGGATGCAATTCTGAGCACACTTATTCTACTGATATCAATGAGGCTTGCATTGAAATAAATGTATTTGTGATCACGTGCATTAAGTCTGCAAAACAGGAAGATATGCAAAAGAGAAGTCACAAATAACTACATAAAATATTTGATTACTTTGTAAACTAAGGAACAGTTGATTAAAAATCTGCAATGGTCACCTGAAAGCACAACTTGTCCTTAAATAAATATATTTTCATTTGTAAGGTTCAAGTGTTTTTTAAAAATACTGTATCTATAATGGCTTTTGCTTTCTTTAATGTCTGAGAGCCTGTTGACAAAAAACAAAAACCCTCTCCTTGAACTTTAACAAAGCTTTGCTAGTTTTTCTGGCTATGTTTGATCTCACAACTGGTTTTAGTTTCCCTTGTAAATATAAAGTCATCATTTCCCAATCAAGTGTAAGGAAAGTTGCAGTATAGATTTCATGCTTATTTTTTTGACATCATCACTCAAAGCTTCCAAAGGTTTGCTCTTCCAGAAATAGACGGGTTGACTGCTCCCTCTTTTTGATGCATTTACTTTCAACATCTTTTCAAACTGTACATTTTCACCAAGCCAGCAGTATGCAAATTTGTTTGTTTACTTCATTTATACCCTGCCTTTCTCCCTAATGAGGACCCAAAGTAGCTAGCATCATTCCTCTCTCCTCCATATTATCCTCACAAAACTCCTGCGAGGAAGCTTAGGCTGAGAGTGTGGGAATGGCCCAAGCCAGCTTCCATAGCTACGGTGGCCAACTGCCAAGTGGTGACTGGATATCTCCTGGGATTACAACTGATCTCCAGGCAACAGATCCGTTCTGCTGGAAAAAATGGCCGCTCTGGAAGGTGGGATCTATGACATTATATTCCTTTGAAGTCCCTCCTCTCCCCAAACCCCACCCTCCTCAGGATCCACCCCGAAAATCTCCAGGTACTTCCCAGCTCAGAGCTGGCAACCCTATCTATGGCAGAGTGGGGATTTCAACCTCGCTCACCCAGATCCTGGTCTGACACTGTAACCACTACACCACCCTGGCTGTTGGGGAAGTCTCCTTAGGCTGGAGGAAGGCTTCACACCTTGTGCAATTACGTGGTAAGGCAGGGGTAAGATCTACCCCACTATGTGGTAGAGGTTGTTTTTAGCCCTATTTAAGTAATTTGCATTGCAATCCTATGAAGATTTATTCTAGGCCTTTGAAGTCAGTGAATTTAGACAAGAGTCAGTCTTTTTAAAAAATATGGAATGTTGTGTTTCAAGAATATAGTCTGGAATATTTTAAATGTCTGAGCTATTCCATAGAGCTATCCCATGTGTGTGTGTAAAGTGCCTCCAAGTTGCAGCTGACTTAAAGCAACCCAGTAGGGTTTTCAAGCCAAGTGACTAACAGAGGTGCCACTGCCTTCCTCTGCATAGTGTCTCTGGTATTCCTTGGTGGTCTTAGCTTCTGAGATCTGATGAGATCGGGCTCATCCATCCAAATGAGAGCAGAGCTATCCTATATGCAACATATATCCATCTTTTAAGAATGGCATGCACAAGTAACTATTTAGGCATAATTCTATTTTCTCTTATGCATTGTACAAAATATTATTTTTTTCAAGCCTGCTAAACTTTTTTTTCGGCCTTCTTTGTTTCAGGTAATGGGCCTCTTGACTAACCATGGTGGTGTACCTCACCAGCCCCAAACTGACTATGCTTTGTCACCTTTAACTGGGGGCTTAGAACCAACCACTACAGTATCAGCTAGTTGCAGTCAAAGACTTGAACATATGAAAAGTTTAGACAGTCTGCCTTCATCCCAGTCGTACTGCCCACCGACATACAGCACCACCGGTTATAGCATGGACCCTGTCACAGGATATCAGTATGGACAATATGGACAAAGTGAGTATTAGACTGTGGGGGCGTTTGTGTTCATTGCCACCCTTTAGCATTACCCTCTAGCGAAAATAAGAATTGGGATTCGAGATTTGATTAAACAACTACAGTTGGGCTCTGTAGGCAGGGTTGTGCTGAATTCTCAGTAGTATCCATTGATACCTAAGCAAAAAGTAAAAGGGGTGCCAGGTTGGCCACAGCTGGGGTGGGGGGAGTTTCCTGCCCTGAGCACAGCTTCCAGCCTTCTCTCAAATATGTAGATGCACATCTGTTTTAATGATGGGTATTCTGCTAATTTATTTTAAAAAAATGTTTAATCAGAAGGACACCTAAAAATTAGACTTGGGATGGGGAGACCCAAATCCCAATGAATTACTTAGCTTAGAATTCCCTCAGTGGCCTGAGGGAGAGAACACACTTACCATACATCCTGACATGTGAGCAGGCCATGTAATAAAGATGTTTATAGAACATGTAGCTAGGGGGTTATGTATAAAGCCCCCCCCCCAAATGTAAATCTGAGGTGTGGAAGTTGCAAAAAGTCTAATACGCAGGTATATCTAACCCACCATCAAGCTGAGGTGTGGAATCTTCCACATTTCTAAGTTTGACAAAGAAATATATTTTCCTTATAAGTGAAACTGTGTTCACTGCAACTGAGAAGCCTCCTCAGAGGCTTCCTGGTCATCGCAAAGAGGAAAAAAGCCTTTTTTCCAAAGTAAAACCAGGAAAAAAGGCTCCCCCCACCATCGGAGAAAGCGGGCCTGCGTCACATGAAAGGGTGGCGAAGGACCACCACCATCCCGGCTGGTGACCCTCAGGGCGAAAGGGGTTTGGATAGCTGCCTAATGGCAGCTCTGCCCCCAGAACGGCCCGGGAACGCCTCCTGGGATGCTGGAACACCCCGGGAATGCCTCCTGGGACGCAGGTGTGGGGATTTGTGCTGGGAGAACGCTGATGGGAAACCAGCCTTGTTTCCTGCTCTCCTGTTGCGGTCCAGGGGGCCAGCATAAGTGGCACTATGCCAGCATCCGTGCCAGTTTGCATGGTGCAAGTGGCACGGACGCTGGCATAGGGGTCACGCCGACTCCTAAGAGCATCCGCCCCCCCTTCAGGAATGTAATGTTAGATTCTTATTTTCTACTTCCCTGTGAGTTTAGAAGGAATCCCAAAGTGGGTTACTTAAAATAATGAAGTACAGATCACCAACTGAAACCATTAAATCCACTATAAAATTAGGAAAAGAAGATGCACATTTCGTATCTTAAAAGTGATGCATGACTTTTAATGACTGAAAGAGGATTAAAATGTTTATTTGTAACAATAATACTGAAAGGTGAAGAGTGATTCTAAAAACAAACAAACCCCGAGTTCTTTTCATTGTAGAACGACATTTGCTGCTAAAATAGCAGAGTGTTCCAACAAGATTTCTGCTGCATAATTATTTTCAAAAGTGATGTCAACAACATCTTGATGTTATTAATTGCTGAGACATGAAACCTGATTGCCATTAGGTAAAACATAGGGGTTGTCCAAAATGAAATAACCACTGGCATTCTGCTATTAGAAACACATGTTCTTAATGAGGTCAGCTCAAGAATCATTATAGTATATAATCCCAGATACATTGAGTTTTGTTAAACTTGTCCTAAGAATAAAAATATTAGTCCCTTTCCTTTGATATATCAGTATTAAATATGACAATGTCAACCTGTAGTTGACACTGACCCTTACTATGAGGTTGTCACAGCATGACTTTAAAAGCTTCTTTTGCTTTTTTTTTCTTAAACAGGTGCCTTTCATTATCTGAAGCCAGATATTGCATAAATGAACTGTCCACTTCAAGTTAAAACCAGTCTTGATTCTGGTCTCACTCCAATGTTTGGAATGGAGTGATCTTCCCACCAAAATGAGGCCCAGAATGGAGCGATCCAACTAGAGATAATGGGAGTGTTGTTTTCTTTTCTCCAATCAATCCTTTTAATAGACGTTTGGACATGTTGGGTAAAGCAGCTCAACAAGACAACAACCGCGAGCAATAACATAAAAATGCAGCACTGTTCAGCACTGATTTGTATTAAGTGGGGGAGGGTGTTTCAAACTGCTGGCTGACGTAAGCATTCCATTTTTAGGTTGCTGAAGAAGCATGGATTAATTTGGACACAGTGTTTGTAAAGATGGCAGCTGAATGCTGCAAACTCAAAACTCCTTTGACATTCAATCCCGACTTTAAACTCTGCACAGTTTGCAAAGCATGGGCGGGAGAACATTGTTTTAACACACTGGAAATTGACCTCGAAAGAAAATAGGTCTATAGGAAGCTAGACTAGATGTTTGAAGACTTCCAGAAATAACTTATTGGTTATCTTCTTGTTCTTTGTAATCATATTGTTGGTAAATGTCACATGCAAGGGGCTCTTCTTGCATTACAGCAAAAGAGATATTGTGTAACATGAAGAAAAATGTTGCAAGGGTTTTTTGTGTGTGTGATGTCCATGTTACCTCCTGGAAGAAACAAAAATACAGAATACCTTTGATTTCCATGACTGCTTAACAATGTGCAATATGGCGTACCTCACCAAGCTTTGGTAACATCCAAAGCATGATATATATAATCAGAATTATATTTTTCCAGGTACTTTTATTTTTACAGTACATAATTCACTATTATACAATGCTGAAGTGTCACAATCTCTTGTTAGATGATAGATATCCAGTTTATTAGTTTGACAGAAGACCATTCGGGGTCAATAATACATTTAGAATTTTTTTATGTTTACATTAGTGAAATACAGGACATATATCAGCTATGTCTCTGTAGTTGTTTTAAATTATACAATGGCATCCTATATTAAATTATACAATGGCATCCTATATCCAATGACAACCAAGGTTTACATGCATTTTGTGTTGTGACATTTTCAAATGTCAATAAATTTGTGTTTTGAAATGTTAGGAGGAACAGGAAGATGGCAGGCAGTGTTATTTATTTTTCTTTATTCTTGGAACCATGAATGAGGTAGGACACCAATACATTCCTTTTAGCATTCAAGTCAAGGGAAGTAGTGATTTAGTAAGACTAGACTATAGTACAGAAATTAGTTCGCACATTGGTCTTAAAGGGTGATGGAACAAAAGAATATTATCTTTGTGTTACAGCCTCTACCAACAACATACGTGTTGTAAAAAAAAGTCTCATATAAAAGTGCAGTAAATATTTACTATTTATAATGAATAAACAGCTATGAAAACTTGCCAAGTGCTCATTGTTTATGGTCAGATTACAGGAACTGGGAACAGATTACATGGACTTCCATGATGCATTATTATTGTGATCAGTATTCATTTTGTATGGCACCATCAATGTTCAATGTTCATGGAGCTGTACAAAAAGGATTAAGACCTGGATTAAGACCTGGGAAGAGATTTAGCATTACAGTTTTTTTACCCCCCCCCCCCCTCAGGGCTAGGTAATATTACCCAATTTGGCTTCTATTGACTCTTTACCTAGTCTGTCATCTAAATTAATCTCAGGTTACCATATTTTCCCTCTTTGCTCAGCCTTTCAGGGACCTGTGTATTCCACTGTGTGCTAGAGGAGACATTTGACCAGTGACTAGTTTTTATGTTCAGTTGTAGACTGCCATTTTTTCTTGTTTCCAGAAAGATGAAGGTGCAACTTGATAACAGCTCTATCCAGCACAGAAGAAGAAGAAGAAGAGTTGGTTTTTATATGCCGACTTTCTCTACCACTTAAGGGAGACTCAAACCGGCTTACAATCACCTTCCCTTTCCCTCCCCACAACAGACACCCTGTGAGGTAGATGAGGCTGAGAGATAGTGACTTGCCCAAGGTCACCCAGATGGCAAAATTTGTGCACAGTTTTGTGTTATTTTGGTTGGTCCTATTATAATATGGGTTTTCTTTTTCAATCTCCCTCCCATTAGGGTTGCCAACCTCCAGGTACTAGCTTGAGATCCCCTGCTATTACAACCAATCTCCAGCCGATAGAGATCAGTTCATCTGGAGAAAATGGCAATTGGACTCTATGGCATTGAAGTCACTCCCCTCTCCAAACCCCGCCCTCCTCAAGCTCTGCCCCAAAAACCTCCCATCGGTGGGAAAGAGGGACCTGGCAGCCCGACCCCCACTGAGCTGACATAGCTACTCACTGTCTATTTTGAACATGAGATTTAATTCAAGTAAAATTTGTTTTCTTATCTGGATGTACAACCATAGGAAGCACCAACCAATCAAATCCCATTTTGGTTCATCTTCCTGATGTTCTTCTTATCATGATATTCTACAAGCTCACATTTAATGTTAGGTTGGCTTTGTTCATTGCAGTATTAGAAGGAAATTCTAACATTCTCTAAAATAAGAGGAAACGAGAATCAACCAACAACTGCTGAGAAGTTTTGCCCTTGCCCTAGGAACTGTAATCCCAGATGTGTGGGTGCTAGTTGTACTTTCTCAGTAGAACATCACTAGGAATGCACCCAGCACTGCTTTTGTCTTTATGCCCGTATTACATGTCCCAGAGACCTGGCCCAGCAAATAGGTTTTGTGGTTTAGCCCTGTTCCCAGAAGACACGTCGACAGATCTTGTTCGCTGAGCCCCAGTGGCAGTGAGAGAGCCAAGGGAAGAAACTAAAATACATTGCTTGCAAAAATTTTTTTTTGCAAAAACGATTTTGCATTGCACAAAAATATATGATCCCATGAGGTTATATAATTTCACGTATCTTAAGTTCTGCGACTGGGCACAGTTTGTTATCCAGCCTCTCAAGCAATGTCATGAAAAATTAAAATACAAATGGGAAGACATATCTCATTTGACCTTTACAGACTAATTTAATAAAGCCAGCCAGATATACAAATATGAAAGAACATCTGCTGATAAGGACAGAACTAAAGCTTCCTTGTCTTGGCTTTGGAACAAGCTCAGAGTCTTTGTTAACTATTCAGTATCCTTAGACCATTTTCATTTGTTTTGTTCCTGTAACTTTGCTTCCTTTGCTTGAAAAACGTATTTGTACACAAATAGAAAAAAAATAAGACCTAACATTATTTACATGCTTAGTATTCTTATTTATTGAATTATCACAATTCCTATCTTCTTTGCACAGAGGCAAAGATTCTGGAATAATTCCCATCAGTTTAGTTACAGTAAAGGCTCACATAAACATAGTCGATACATTTTTGTATATAAATAAGATATTTCAAATTAAAAAAATTAAATAGGAGTCATAAATATTTTACATTTTCAGTAATATTAGATGACACTATTAAAAAAAAACAGCTTGGTTTACAATGGAATCGGAATATAATACAGCTTGTCAGGTAGGCTGCATGCCCAGAGGTTGTGAATTATGCTCCTACACAGTAAAAGGCATTATTTCATTAGTTGCAAGCTAGTATATTTTAATTTTGTGCATGCTTTACAAAATGGGAGGCCTTTTCTTCTGGTGATTTGAATAATAATATAAATCACCTTGACTGAAATCCATGTGGCATTATGAGTGTACACAGTGCGCATGGATGTATGATCTTACTATTTCTCTTTTCAAATAAAAATATACATCATTTATCCTAATAATAACTTAAGCATCACTCTTCAGTTGTCACGCTGCAAAATCTTTTATAAGCCATTATGCTCCATGGTTTAGATCCCATTCACATTCCTACCTGAGGTGCATGAAACAGGAAGCCATTTATGATTTAACGGTGAATGAAAATTGGAAGCCTAGTATTGCAGCTTGTGGGGGTTCAGGACACCCCACACAACAAAATTGTACTGATTTATTTACCTTTGCTGTAACCCAGGTAATTCTCGGAACCATACATCTGTAACAGGACTAGCAGTTATCAGCTTCCTCACAATTTTTACGGTTCCTTGGAACCAGTTTGCCAGTTAGAAATAGATAAGACTTCCTGGTTCACGTGTATGAAATTTCTGATTTCACATCCAGTATAGCTAGTGTTGCCAACCTCCAGGTACAAGTTGGAGATCTCCTGCTATTACAACTGATCTCTAGCCAATAGAGATCAGTTCACCTGGAGAAAATGGCTGCTTTGGCAATTGGACTCTATGGCATTGAGGTCCCTCCCCTCCCCCTCCCCTCCCCTCCTCAGGCTCCACCCAAAAAATCTTCCGCCAGTGATGAAGAGGGATCTGGCAACCCTAAGTATAGCCCAATTTTTTATGGGCCCATCCACCTGTGCAGCTTGATCTGAATATACCAGTAGGTGATAATGCCTAACTCCATGCATGCCAGGCCATCTCAACATATTGTGCAGCCCCAAGTCTCAGTGTTGTCCCCTCTTGCTCCAAGTCTTTGAACTCAAGTTGTTGTGCAGAAGTAGGGGACACACACCAACACTTGTGCCTCCTTTGGGCCTACTAGCCTATGGGAACACATGGAGGGGCATGAATCCTACTATTCAGCCCTTGTGGACTTCGAGGTCTGCTGCAGAGGTACTCTTCAGCTGGTCTTACAGTTCAGGGTTGACTCAAGTGGCTGATGGGGTGCCTCCTGCCATGCAGCTCTCCTCAGGTCCAAGGCAGGCATGGCTTTGGACCCATAGGGCAGTGGTGTGAGTCTTGTGAGAGGTGACAATCAATACAAGCCCCACTCATTTCCTCTTTCCATGCCACGCTCATACCCCAAACCAGTTGGACACCCCAAGCAGCCCTTTGAGTTACATGGGCAACAAGCCAGCTCAATGAGCATGAAAAGCTTTAGCAGCTGCTGTCTGCAGCTAACCGTGCAAAAGTAGGGGAAGCCAGTTCTTCTGGTTAGTTGGCAACCCATATCCCCTTATGATGTGGAAGGAGAGGTGCACCTCTAGAACATAAGCTTGTTTCAGAATATTAATTGTCTGATTAATCTAATTCACAACTCCGGTTTGAATGCAAAATTGTGCTGGTTTGCAAAACAAGGTAATAATTCAATGGAATTCTACAGTGTTACCCTAATATCTGCCTGGAGTTGCTTGGGAGAATGGTGGGTATGTAAATGTTCTAAATACATAAATAAACATAGCTCTGAGAGTGCCACTGGTTGAGGAAGGCTGTTTAGTTTAGCAGGGTGGAATCATATGGTTTAGGAATTGTATTTTTTTAAAAACAGCCCTTATGATTCATGGTCAAGAATGTGAGCGTTAATCATGATAGTATATATAAAACCCCAGCCCCAGGGATATGGGAATGGGAAAATCAGAGAAATTTAGGGCTGATGCACACAACTTTTTTTTTCTTGATTGACCTCCGAGAGGATTTTTATATGATGAACTTTTCTTAATGACTGTCTTTACACAGGTCTGTATTATGGTTTACTTCCTCTTGGAAAATAGTCAAAGAATAAGTTGGGTCAGCAGCATGTTATTTAGCTTAAAGAACCCTGTTTCAACCGTGCTTTTTTATTTGCTCCCCAAGCAGTTGTGAGGCCTCATGCCCAAAGGCCACACACGATTAAAGGTTTTTTTTTGTGTGTGCATGATTTTCTTGCGATTTTGGGTATGCAGTGGGATACATAACACTGTCTTGTTAGATGGTCAAGGTCTAGTAACTGACATTTGTAGCAATTTCAGTTGGCCCAAGTGTCAGGTGAATCAAATCTCAGCTTTCCTATATCCTGTCAGCACTCCCCAAAAATTGAACACAGATTAACCACAAAGTACAAAATTGCTGCTTGAACAGGGCTTTAGGGATTCAAGGGATTCAGGGCTCTCCATGTGATAACTCATGTTTTAACTGTAGTGGTCTGACATAAGATGTATGAAAGAACACAGTTTTGAGCATATCAGTGGTATTTTTTTCTTGAAAGGAGCCCTCACACATAAGGCCATAAGAACATAAGAGGAGCCATTCTGGATCAGGTCAAAGGCCATCAAGTCCAGAATTCTTCTCACACAACCAGCTTCATGTAGCTCAAAAACAGGATGGCTGAAACAGCATCCTCAAACCTGGGATCTTAGGCAACTGCTATCAAGAGGCATACTGTCTTTGGTACCAGAGGGAGTGGATATCCATCATGACAAGTAGCTATTGATAGTCTCATCCCCTTTTTATTTGTCCATCCCCTTTTTAAAGCCTTCCAAGTTGGCAGCCATCACCACATCCTGTGGCAATGAGTCCCACAATTTAACTATATGCTTTGGGAAGAAGTACTTCCTTTTGTCTGTCCTGAATCTCCTACCCTTCAGCTACAGTGGAATACCCTGGGTTCTAGTATTATCGGAGGAGAAAAGCTTCTCCCTGTCCACTCTCTCCACACCATGGATAATTTTATAGACATGTCTTCCCTTACTCAAATGTTTTAATCGATCCTCATAGGGCAGCTGCTCTAGCCCCCTGATCATTTTGGTTGCTTTTTCCTGCACCTTTTCAAGCTCTTCAATATTCTTTTTCAGGTGCAGTGATCAGAACTGCACACAATACTCTAAGTGTGGTCTCGCCATAGATTTGTATAAGTGCAGTATGATGGTGGCAGTTTTATTCTCTATTCCTGTTCTAATTCTGGCCAGCACAGAATTTATCTTTTTCACAGCAGCTGCATACTGGGTCAATTTAACAAGATTTAACAAGAAAGACTCAAGGGGAGAAGACATACTTTGATTGTGGTGTCACATTTTGGAAATTAAACGTTGCTCTTAGATACCCCTGTGATAGCAAAAAATAACCTTTTTTGGTCTCTTCAGAGGAAAATGTCCAACCAGGTATCATGCTGCTCTATAGACAGCAAGTGAAGACTATGATGAGATGCTGTGAGAACAGTCAACTGATTTATCCCAACAAAGTGCCCAAGAATTACTGACAAACCTCAAGATTCAGAATCAAAGGACTTCCCATTTCTCTGAAGTAATCAGCTATATAGCTCAAGGCTGCTGAGTTCATTTAAGCTGTGTCATCAGAGCTACTGAGCCAATGGCAGCCAGAGGGTGTGACACTCTTTCAAGGGTAACAAAGACCTACTGTGAGATCAGAGAGTCTGTTGCAGGTCTGAAGCGAACTGAAATAGCGGGTTATTTTTGATAAGTTTTCTTGACTTTAGGGACTTGGTTATGTACTGCAGTTTCATCAAAGGCCATTTATAGTTCAGAAGAACTAAGTTCTAAACTCACAACATACCACAAAGGAGACATGATGTTTATTTATACACCATCTTTCCCTTTGTAGCTCAAGGTGGCTTACAATTCATAAGTAAAACAGCAACAAAGCTCAATAAAAAGCTTTTATGTAGCTCAACATATGTAGCTCAAATCCCCTTAAACAGCCTAGCAATCAATCAATCAACCAACCAATCAATCAAAATTGCAGTGCAACACCATCTAAAAACCCTTCGTCTCCTCAGCAGCCCATTCCATAAAGTAGGAGATGCCATTGAGAAGGAACAGGCTCTAATAGGTGCCAGGTGGGCGTTCTTGAGCAGGTAGATGGCCAGAAGGTAGAAACCAGAGGACTATAATTGGTACAAGGACATATAAGAATTGAAATAGAGTCTGTTGGATCAGACCAGTGGCCCATCTAGTCCAACATACTGTTTAGAGCAGAGGCCAACCAGTTGCCCTGGAAGGCCAAATAAACATGGCACAGAGGTTGAGGCCTTCTCTGGTTCCTGCCTCCCAGCCCAGCCCAGCCATTCATTGGTTTGCTTTGTCTGTAGATGGGGACTCCCTTCAGTAACCATGGCTAGTAGCCATTGATGGACCTCTCCTCCATGCATCTGGTGTTACCATTTCAAAAGCTATCTATGCTCATGGCCATAATTACCTCCACTGGCAGTGAATTCCACAGCTTAATTATCTATTGAGGAAGAAGTTTTTCCTTTTGTCTGTCCTGAACCTATTTGCCTACAATTTGATTGGATGCCCCCAAGTTCTAGTATTATGGGAGAAGGAGAAAAGGCTCCTTCTACCCACTTTTTCTAGCCTGTGATAATTTTTACAAACGTGTCTCCTCTTAGCCATCTTTTTTCTAAACTGAAAAGGCTCAGACTCTCCAGCCTTTCATTGTAGGAAAGGTGCTCCAACCCTTTAACCATCTTTGTTACTCTCATTTGTATTTTTTCCAGCTCCGCCCAAAGTATTCCAAATGAGGCTGCACCATAGCTTTATACAACAGCATTACAATATTGGCTCTTTTATTTGCAGTCCCTTTCCTAATAATTCCTAGCATGGAGTTTTTCTTTTTCACTACTGCCATACACTGGGTCAACAGCTTTTCACAGCAATCTCAAGATCTTGTTCAGTCTCTTTGTTCAGGCCACATCAGCATAAATTTAAAATTAGGATTTTTGTTGCAATATGCATCACTTTACACTAGGGTTGCCAAGTACCTCTTCGCCACTGGGAGGTTTTTGAGGTGGAGCCTAAGAAAGGTGGGGTTTGGAGAGGGGAGGGACTTCAATGCCATAGAGTCCAATTTGCAAAGCGGTCATTTTCTCATGGTGAACTGATCTCTATCAGCTGGAGATCAGGTGTAATAGCAGGAGATCTCCTGCCACCACCTGGAGGTTATATAGTATTTACTATTTAGAATACTGTTGTTGTGCTACTGTTGACTCAGTTGGTGTTTCATTTATTTTTGTGGCTAAGAATTTGTGGTCTAGCTTTGAATATAATTTTGAATAATGTATGAGCTGAGTGCTGTTATTTTTGACTACTACCACCTGGAGGTTGGCAACCCTACCCCACACACCAACAATGATCGTTTGCCACATTGTTGCATGATCCCTTGGTTACTACAAAGGTTCCTTTGCCTCTTGTAGATTTCAGCCATAAGACCACCATTGGTACAGGGATATATGAAGAGATTTCAACAGTGATGAGACCTCTTGAGAGCAGTTGGGGCAATCAGACAGAACAGAAGCTGGTGGAGGAAGGGGGAGAGCCAAGGAAGGGTTTTCACACATAGTCCACCATACTGACAGGACCTCAGCTGGCTCCTGGTGTACCCATCTCTGCTTTAACGTCTGTAATAGACTCACGGATAGTAAGGCTCAGGAGCTTCAGCTCATGGGAATGATAATCCACCAAATGACAGGACTATTGCTTCTATTCTGATTTTGCTCATATACATCAGGGGAGATTAGCTATGACAGTTTATTCAGTGACTAAATCTTGATACATTTTCAAGCTTAATTCATAACACAACTGTAAGCTATTGCCTTGTGTTTACATTTCCCATCCATTTCTCACATTTCCAAAGCAGACTGATATGTGATCCCAGCAGTTGAGCTTCCATAATTGGCATTTTTCGAGGACCAAAAGAAACAAATTCTTTGTCCCCCATATTTATTTAATTTCTGGGGAACAACAAGTAACATGGTTAATCCACTGTTTGATCTTGGTTCCCTCTGCTGAATGTTCATTTCTCTTTTAATCTTATACTCTCTTTTTAATCTTCATTCATTATCCCTGCCATCACTGGAGGAATTTCTTATCCCTTAAGCATCCTATGGAAACTCCAATGGGGGGTATTATCCTAAGCCTTATTTTTCATTTCCAAATGTGTAGCTTTGAGCATCCAATCCCTGAAGCCATATCGTGCCCTAAACACAAACCACTGATCCACTAGTGATGTACATGTGACAGGAATTGTGCCTCCTCTCTATGGAATTTGCACCCAAAGCCAAACAAATTTGCACTAGCGTATGTTTCTCCAATTTCCTTTTAGCACCATCCTTTGCATTACTACATTGGTCTACTCCATCCCCAAAAATTCATTTGCTAATGCAATGAGCCTTGATTGGGCCAATTATTTACAAGTTATTGATTGCACACTGCACAGCAAGCAAGCAAGTTTGTTATCCAAACTACAAACTTTTATCTGGAACTGCTAAGGCTGAGGATGCATTCAAGACATTGTAATAAGCCCTGATTAATAAACCATGTTATAATCAAACCCAGCCTGCTTGTGATGGAGACAGTCCATCAAATCAGAGGTTGTTGGCTGGCACCGAATCAGGATTTCACACTAGAGTCTGTAGTAGACTTGTTAGCTATAATTTGTATAAATTGTGGTATGTTGTGGTGTCTGAATTCACAGTTTATTGAGTAGCACCATTCCGCATGGCCACCTAGCCACTGGGATGGCCAGATTGGGAGAACGTTGTCCCAAATGGGAGGCAGAAAGGGAAAAAGAAGAAGCAGCAGACAAAGGGGGGTTTATGCAGAAACTGGGATTTGTAATCTACCTCTGAGAGACTTATTTGTACAAGCCACATCTCAAGCAAACCATGGTTTATCATGATGCCTGCATTCAGGCATCCTGAAAAACATTATGCCTGTGCTGCCATACAGTTCCATTCTCGATGTGGAAAAAAAATACCTTGCCTATACTCTAGCAAGAGTTATAAAAGCCTACCAAACTCCATAGCTGTATTGCTACGAAACTCCCCTGCTATCCCTGGATGGTGATCCCCAAGGAAAGCCATATATTTTCTGTAGAAAGGAGTTGTGATTTTTTAAAATAATCTAGCAAAACTTTGGAAAGCATAAATCTTAAAACAAGACTCAGATTTCAGTTAAAGCCCATGTAATTATGAAATAATTTGAATCTTAGATTTGATTTGTCCTAGGGAAAACCATTCATTTCTCCTTGTCCCACTCACTACAAAAGAGGCACCATTCATGAGTAAAGTGTGATGAACATTGTCCTAGAAGAGAACAAAGTTTGGCATTGCCTTCTCGAGAGGGTCTCTTTTTGGGGGGGATATTTGTTCTTTATAGGGATTTTACATCATTTTAAAAGGCTAATTTTAAAACAAATAGTTAAAATGTAAGGCGGTGCATTTCTTCTATAAATTGTACAGTCTGCTCATATAACATTACATGCTTCACTTTCATCTCCCTTTTTACAACAAGCCCCTAATGACAAATGCAGGCCGTATAAGTGATACCGATATACCAGCGATCTTAGCATGTGAATTAGTCATCATACAATCAGTTCAGGGGTCAGGCTTAGAGAAACAGTGCGTGGTTGGCCAAGTGCTAGCCGGCTGAGGTGCTCTCCACTTCAAAGTCTTTGGGCTGGCTCCCTAGAATTCAGATCACAGGAAGGAACAGCTGCCATTGTCATTTGTGGCAGCCAAACTCATCCCCCCACCCCAGGCAGATAAGGTTACACTTCTTTGTAAAACAACAATTTACTTTAGAATGACTTAAGCCTGTAAAACACAATAGAGAGCAGGAATCCACACAGCCTCCCATGCTTGGCTATTATCATGCAAGTAGCCATGACCTGTGACAACCCGCAGTGAGGAAAACTTAACCCCGTGCTCTCGCTCTCAAAACGCTCCATATAACCCACTTGTCGCTGACAGTCATGGATTTAATTTCCCAAGAAATATTTACCGGCGTTTCTCCCGGAGGTTATTTCTTCCTTAAATATTCCCAAGGCACTCCAGAGCACAGCTATAAACCCTCATTCCTAATATGCAAAATGAACATGCAGTCCTTCTCATCTGTGGGGTTCTCAGGTTTTAAATGCACAAAGTCATTCATAATTTTTAGGGACGATTGCCCACACCTGAAGGCTTCTTGTGTCGTGGGCCAGAATTATGCCCATGTTGTAGGATATTTTCAAAGACTGTCTAATTATTGACACAGGAACATGCTAAAGTTTCCATTCCAAAGAAACTAGAAAGGATAGTATGGAAGAGGACCCCTTTGAGAAAATATATTTTTCCCTCTTACAAAAGTACTGCTGGTTTTGGGGATACAGTTAAGTCTACTATCTATTCCAAGCACTAAGGCCATAGTTTATTTAATGTTCATGGTGTAATACAATATTTTATCATATTAATTGTTTTAGAAATTATAGATAAGCATATGGACATATATAAAGGAATAAATCAGTGGAATTATATAACACCAAACAAGGGCAGCCCATTCCTGAGGGGGAGGGCTGAGCTGTCGACTGGAGGCTGCACAGCCTCCAAAGGAGGATTTGCCTCCTCCCCCTCACCGAAGCCAACACCTTGCCCTTACCTGCAAGCCCCATGGAATGCTCCATAGCATTTCATGGGGCTATGCCACCTAAAAAGGAGGCGTAACTGCAGGTAAGGGCAAAGGGGGCATTCACGGCCTGAAGGGGGGTTATGAAACCACCTAAAGGCAGCTCTGCCTCCAGAATGCTCCAGGAATGTTCCCTGGGATGACAGTGCACCTGGGACAATGGAGGTGTGCCTTCAGGACACCGGTGGGAGGATGCACCACCACCCCAGGATTGCACTGCCACGGCACCGCACGTGGCCCGGGCACTGGTGCACGTGGTTTGGACACCATTGTGGGTCCTTGCCCACCTCCTACAGACTTTCGGCCTCCCAGCTCAGGAATGAGCTGTAAATTTTAATTCACTATATGATTTTTAAACCCCACTTTTAAAAACACAACTGAGAAAATGTTTTCCCCAGGTACCTCTTTCTTTACTAATTAATTCCAAGAAGAAATGTTTAAAAACCCTGCCTAATAGGGACTCAGGAGTCCTGTGGTGCAGAGTGGTGAACTGCAGTCCAAGCTCTGCTCACGACCTGAGTTCAATCCCAACGGAAGTTGGTTTCAGGTAGCCGGCTCGTGGTTGACTCAGCCTTCCATCCTTCTGAGGTCGGTAAAATGAGTACCCAGCTTGCTGGGGGTAAAGGGAAGATGACTGGGGAAGGCACTGGCAAACCACCTCTTAAACAAAGTCTGCCTAGGAAACATTGGGATATGATGTCACCCCATGGGTCAGGAATGACCCGGTGCTTGCACAGGGGACCTTTACCTTTTAATAGGGACTCACTACTGTCTAGCTAAAAATGTTGACATTAGTTGGTTTTTCCACTTCCACTGCCTCCAGTGCCTTTGTAACTCACCTTACAACTGATATTTTTTTGGGTGATTTGCAGTAGCTAGCAGTTCAGGCAGTGGCCAAAGATTTTCCATGGGCCTCACCTTTACTATGCTTTACTAGTCAGTGAAAATGCTGAACAATAGTGCCAGTTTAGGGTTGGCATGGACATTAACATGTCACAGATTATTTTGAAAACAACAGTAATGTAATACCTTTTAATTAGGAGCAATTGAAATAACACAAAAAAGTGAACATAAGGTTTTGGGTTTCCAAGAACATTGTTATCTTGTTGGATATTAAGCACAAAAAATTATAAGAGTTGGGTGAGAAGAAAAAGCTGTTTAGGGAATAGTGTAAAAGCTGAACGTCCGTGTGAAGTTTGTAACTTTCTTAAAATGGAGACCAGAAGACATGGTAGACACTCTTTGGGTTTTTCCATCTCACACTAAATAGCTTTTTCTCCTCACCCCTTTTCTTTTTGCTGTTTTAGGCTTAACAAACTGATGAAGAATTCTACAAAACTTGAAATCTTATGCTCTCTATTTTGTGATATTTTGGTTGGGCCTAATAAAAAGGTGTTATATAATTGTTATTTTTGGATTATTTTTCTATGGACCAACTCAGCTACCTATCATTTCATCATTATTTTGCAAAACCTTAACCTAGAATTGATTAATTTCAACATGTGTAGAGGAAAGCATATCTGGAGAATGATATTCCCATTTTTCTAATTATTTTTTACTACAAATTGTTACATTTGAATCCTTCCCATTCTCTAAGGATCTCAGAATGACATTTTATGTCCACAATAAAATGAAAGAGCTGATGGAGGTGGTGTTGGACTTGGTGCTGAGAACTCTGAGGATGATTGTCCTTGGGGATTTCAGCTTACCTGCCAAGCTTCCTTGTCAGGTAGGGCTTAGGATCTCATGGTCGTTATGAAAACCATGAGTCTGTTTCAGACTGTAATAGGCCCAACACATGAAAAAGGGCATATGTTGGATATTCTTTTTTGTGCTGAGCAGCTTGTTGTTGATCTGATTAGGGGGCTGGAGGTTTGGCCCTTGTAGCAGTTGGATAAGTATCTTCTGAAGGCATGGCTGAGCTTGCTGCCTCCTTCCTGCAGGGGCAGTAGGCCAATTTAGATGGACCACCCTAGGAGATTGGGGGATGTTGGGAGCCTCACTGATATATCTGCGGAGCCCCATGCAGCTGCATGGAATGATGGGCTGACTGGGGCACAGTTGCTCCTTAACATCCTTTCCCACTCTCTGTGAAGCCCCCAGCTCCTTCGTTTACCAGGGAGCTAGGTGACATGAAGAGGACTGGAAGATGACGAGAGCAACAATGGTGGAAGACTTGGGATGAATCAGACAGAGCACATCAAAAAGCCCATTTGCAGGCTTATGAGGTGGCAGTAAGGTTCCCAGATACCCAGTAATGGCGGGCAATTGCCTGCCAATTAATGGGCCTGCCTTTCACCCCTCAGATGGCTGGCGGGCAGAAGCAGGCCAGGTAAAGGGGTGGTGATCCATGCACATGTGCGTGTGTGGGGATGTGCCGCAATAATGTCATTTCCCTGGAAGCGACAGAGATGCTCTAGCGCGTTTCTCCAAAAACTCTATGGAAACCATCTGAAACCTGAAAGTGATGTTATCGCAGTGCACATGCTGCATGAGTGGAGATCGTCTACCCAGCCCCACCACAACAAAGCTTCCACTGGTGGCAATGGGGGTTCTGGCAAACCTAGTTGGTAGTGAAAGCAGCGAAAACATTCTTCTCTGCCATCATTGTGTCAGCAGAATCTTGCCCAGCTCAACAGTTTAAAGTGATTCATGACTTCATAACACCTAAGTCCAACTCTACAGGCCATCAAAATTTGGCCCCCACCTTTGATATTTCTGAAATGTTATTTGCTGACAAAATCTCTCTCTCCCATTCTGACTAGGGCAGATTTATTTTTACTTTTCATTTTATTACGTTTCTACCCTGTCCTTTCCTGGGCTCAGGGCAGCTCACATCAACTGTAATACCATAATTTATACATTCAAACAATATCTATATTTATACATTAATGTATATATTAAAACTATATATATGTTCCACCAGGCTGGTCAGGGACAGCCAGATATTTCTCAGACCAGGGACTGCCAGGAGGTTATCAGCATAGCCTAATGCTCTTAGTGGTGGTGGTGGTGGTGGTGGGGAGAATCTAGTACCTAAGATGACTTCTAGCACCACTCCATTCTTATTATGGTTGCCAACCTCCAGGTGGTGGCTGGATATCTCCTGCTATTACAACTGATCTCCAGCCGATAAAG
This sequence comes from Euleptes europaea, assembly GCF_029931775.1. NCBI lineage: Eukaryota > Metazoa > Chordata > Lepidosauria > Squamata > Sphaerodactylidae > Euleptes > Euleptes europaea. The sequence continues at coordinate 38,477,646 of NC_079316.1, forward strand.
ATCAGTTCACTTGGATAAAATGGCCCCTTTGGCAATTGGACTCTATGGCATTGAAGTCCCTCCTCACTCCAAACCCTGCCCTCCTCAGGCTTCATCCCCCAAATCTTCAGGTATTTCCCAACCTGGAGCTGGCAACACAATTCTTATCCACCTATATTTCATTATCCAAGCCTCCAGATGTGTCTGTCTAGGTTCTGAACTAGTGCTTTGAGGCTGTGGTCAGGTGGCTAAGGCACAACAAACTGAAGCTGAAACCAGACAAGACAGGGGTAATGCTGGTCAGGAAGGCTGATATTCTAGAGGTACTCACCCCACTTGTCCTAGATGGAGTAACAATGGCTTTTTCAGAGCACTTTAAGAGCTTGGGGTGCTCATGGACTCTACCTTGCTGTTTGAAAAATAGGGTAGCATGGTGGCCAGGAGCGCCTTCTATCAGCTGCATCTGATTTGCCAACTTTCTCGGTACGTAGACTCAGCTGATCTCGCCATGCTGATCTATGTTTCTGTAACCTCATGGTTGGATTACTACTAGGGTTGCCAACCTCCAGGTACTAGCTGGAGATCTCCTGCTATTACAACTCATCTCCAGGCAACAGAAATCAGTTCCCCTGGAGAAAATGGCCCCTTTGTCAATTGGACTCTATGGCATTGAAGTCTCTTCCCTCTCCAAACCCTGCCCTCCTCAGGCTCCACCCCCAAAACATCCCGCTGGTGACGAAGAGGGACCTGGCAATGCTCTCTTTGTGGGGCTATCCATGAAGACTACCTGGAAACTACAACTGGTCCAGAAGATCGCAGCCTGATTTCTGTCTGGGGCTAGCCGCTGGGACCATATGTTGCCTATCTTGAAACAACTTCATTGGCTGCCAGTCTGTTTCTGAGTTCAATTCAAGGTGCTGGTTATGATCTTTAAAGCACTTCATGACCGAGGACCTACATATTTGAAGGACTGTCTCTTTCAATATGTCCCTATGCAACAACTATAGTAATCAGGCAGCTGCCTGTTGGCTATCTCACCACTTAGGGTAGCCCATTTGGTATTGGCCAGGGCCTGGGCCTTTTCCATTGTGGCTCTAGCTCTGTAAAATGGGCTCCCTGAACAGATGAGAGGGGCTCCTTCCTTGGAGTTCTTCAGGAAATGCTGCAAGGCCTGCCTGTTTGCCAGACCTTTTGAGAGGGTTTGAATAGCAGATATCTATTAAGTGGGGGAGATTTGAAGTTTCTTATTTCATCTTTGGTTTTAGCTGAGGATGTTTTAACTATTATTATAAGCCACCCTGAACCAAGAGGAAAGGTAGGATATACATGTTTGAATGAATGAATGAATGAATGAATGAATGAATGAATGAATTAAAAGAGGTAAGGTTGGGAAATAACTGCTTGTTCAAGATCATCCAATAAGTTCCAGAGCTGTTTATGGATTTTCAACCTGGGTTTCTCCCATCCCAGTGCAATGGTCCAACCATTGCATTACAGCAGAGCTCTGAACAGTGGGGATCATCATGCCAAGGGAATAACAGCAACCACCACATCTGGAACACATGTGTGAAACTGCTTTCAATTTTAGCATGTGAATAATTGTATTGAAAACAATAAAATAGTCAATATATATACCGTTCAGTCTTGAACATGATAATTTGCAAATATATCCTGTTGATTTCAAAGCAGCTTACTGCCAAGTACACATGCTTAGGACTGAGACCCTAAGTGTAACAGTCCTATTTTCTTAAATCAAGGTTTAGAGTTCCATACTCATAGGTTTCTTTTACAAAAATTTCCATGCAACTCAGGGACAATTTACATGTTACATACAAGGCCATGTAACAAAGCTCTGTTGGTCATTTAAAATAAATAAATAAAAGCATATTTAAAAGATGCTGTTATGAATGGAGCAGTGGCAGGCAAGGGATGGTGGGAAATGTGTTTAACTCTTCATCTGCTGGCCATTTCCCACTTTTCTCACATAGAGATTTCAGCTTCCAGACATGTGCTTGAAGGGAAAAATGATGCGCAGAAGAAGGCTTGTAGCCTTCCTGTCATTGCATCTGCACTCCAAGTTGCCTTTCCAATGCTGTTCTTCATTTTTTTTAAAATCAGTCAGTGGAGTTTTATTATATACATTCATATGCAATGTCATTAGGGTTGCCGACCTCCAGGTGGTGGCTGGAGATTTCCTGCTATTACAACTGATCTCCAGGCGACAGAGATCAGTTGACCTGAAGAAAATGGCTACTTTGGAAGGTGGACTCTATGGCATTATCCCTCCCCTCTCCAAACCATGCTCTCTTCAGGCCCCACCCCCCAAATCTCCAGATATTTCCCATCCTGGAGCTGGCAACCCTAGATGTCATGTCATGGTTCCTTTTTATGACCAAGGTAAGGTGAAAAACCAGTGCATATGACTATTCTGAGTGAAATTTCCAGTAACTGCAGGATGAAGATTGGATGTTGCCAGGGTGAACTTGTCTGAGAATGCGCCGGCCAGTATCAAGATCTCAACTCACCACATTCTGTCTCAGCTCACTTTATAGGGATTACTTTATAGGCTGTGGTATGCTGTGACCTCAACATATGTCAGAAATGCATTTTCAGGACACCTTGTCAAAAATCTCCTATTTGTGTGTAAACTGAATTCAGCCTATTGAGTCTAAATAGTCTCAAATGCAAGTACCATCTGTGACAAAGACATTGGAGGTCAGTTTGACTAGGATGGTGATTCTCTATACTGGCCACTTTACTTTGGATTCTTGCCTATCTTGAAAAATGCCTCATTATCAGGTGACTGAGACCTACTAAGTGCTTCACAGCATTCCTTGCTAAAACAGGAAACAAGCAAGGGATGGATCCAAGTTCCAGACAGGGCAATAGGGAAAAGTTCTCCTGAGCAGCAACACGTATGGGATCAGGTCCCTAGTCACTCATTGCCTTTTTACAATGCACACTTTTAATTCCTGAAGGAAAACAACGGCAAGATGAACCGGACAGCTTTAGCATCTCTCATCTCTCAGTGTGTCCTACAGATTCTGGAAAGAAACCTGGATGTAGGGAAAAATGCTACGAAGGAGAAAACACCCAAACACAAACCATATGACAACGCCTATTTCTTCATTCTCTTTGTCATGTTGTTTTACTCTTTCCTGGCGTTGACTGTCTTTTTCGGTTATGTCCGCTCCAAGAAAGCCATTTCAAAGAAAGATCCTTACCAGGAGTTCATTGAGGATAAGGATCGAAGCAAGAAGTGGAACACGAGCCGGCCAGTGGTGGTGAAATTTGACTTTGAAGAGGAGAGCATTCTTTGAAGTACTGAAAACCAAAATACTTTGCAAACTATACTGGACTGTCTGTGTCGTCTACATGTCAAAAGAAGGTCTGAACACATCTCTTTCGATGACGTCCAGCACATAAGTGAAACCACTGGCTAGAAGTAGGTAATGGAACAAAAAAGTTCCCCAGCAATGGAAATGTGTTTGTTTTGTGGAATGCCATTTCCCCCCCAGAGATAATGGAGTCTGTATGTACTTGCTTTTATTTTGTACAATGAAAGGGAGACGTTGCTGTTTGCTGCACAGCTTGCGATTATAGTTGAAGAAACAATCTCTAAAATCCATCCTGTTCTATGACTGCCTTTATGACTGCAGCTGAGGAAGGAGAAAGGATTTGTACTCATCTGCATCACATCACACACACATCACACTCACAAAAGAGGAGACATCTTCCAAAGGATTTTTAGCATGTGGGAATCTTTCTTGTTGGGACTGCCATCTGATCAGAAGGGCATATTTGACTTTCCTAATTTTGTTAGCTATGTACTTAACACCTCTTCGATCTTCACATTTTAATTTTTACATACCACGGCAAATATTTCCAAAGCGTGTTTACAAAATATAATGAAAGAAACATTTGGTGGAAACAGCTGTCTGTTGTTATGATTGTTCTGCCTCATTCTTTTCTAGCCTTAATTGGTGGTCAATATATCTGATCATATGTAAGGCAGAAAATGTCTCTCTGAAGTCCAATTCAGCCAAAATATTGTTTAACTTTCTGGAAAACCAGTGTGCTGTTTCCTTTTAAGATTGACTGCACATATTAATAAATATAATACAATTACTTATTCAGATTTACTGTAGTGAACATGTTGCTTATTAGCATGCCAAGAGAGTACACAGATCTGCATGATAGTTCATTGTTTTTGTGCTGTGAAAACAAGAGTTGATATGTAATCATTTCTGCACACACACACACACACACACACACACACACACAGACACTTTGTTTGGATCTCATGATGTATGTCGGTCACATTGCAAAAAATCTCTCTGTTTTTGTTTTGCGTTATGTTTAGAGGAGGAAATAGGTCAGCATTTTCATACAATTCGTACACAGTCAAAGAGAAGATTCTAGAACACACATTTCCTATAAAGTTAAATGTAGTTTAATGCTGTATTCATATAGCTATCATTTTATCTAGATATATGTTCCATTTTTTTAACTGAACTATTTCAAAAATTAAGACATTTTGTTCAGTTGAATTATAATCCAAACTATTGACATGACATTTATGTGGAGCAAGTCCCAGTGATCTGAACAGAGTTTATTTCCAAGTCTGTGCTCTGGATCACTTTTTCAGAGCAGGTTAATATGACAGTTAGCATATGAGCTTTCTTGTTTCTTTTTGATTTGCCAGTTAGACTACACGGTCTAGACAACTAGTGTGCAAGATATTGTTTCTGGTTTTTTAACTGAAAGTGACTTTAAAGATGCAAAGAAGTAAACGATTACATGTGTAACCTTGAAATAGATGTCCCACGAAACATTCATCGGGAAACAAAGAAAGGTCCAACAATCCTTGGAACCTAAAATAATAATAAGAAAATGTCTTAAGGTGCTGTAAAAATGGATCTTTTAAAAATGAAATAGACAATTGGAATAGTCACACAATTGTTACGAATCTGCTTGTATTTCTATTGTGTAGTTCCCTCGATAAAGAACAAAGAATGTGTAGGACAGCAGAAAAATTTCACATTTTTGAAACTGATAAAGGGCAGTTAATCAAACTGTGTTGGGCTTTTTCTTTTAAAAAAATCATCTTCCCTTCTGTTTTTCTGCAAATATTCATGCCAGTAAAAAAGAATGCATTAGTTAACAACTAGAAAAGCATCATTAATCAAATATAAGTGATCATTCATGGAAAGGTGGAGGGATAATTCATGTTTATAGAAAATATACTTTTTCTAATATCAGTGGAGTTAGTGGAAGCAAAGTTTTTAGCCTACGATCTGTTCATAGCTGGATATGCTTAGATCTGGCTGAAGTCAATGGTATTAATGTGGAATGGTATAGTATAGGTCTGCACTCCTGAGCAAATCTAGGAAGCTAAACTGGATCAGTACTTGGAAGGGAGACTGATCAGTACTTGGAAGGGAGACCTGAGCAAATCTAGGAAGCTAAACTGGATCAGTACTTGGAAGGGAGACCTCCAAGAAAGGCTCTGCAGAGGAAGGTGATGGCAAACCACCTCTGTTTAATGACTTATCTTGAAAGCCCCACCAGGGGGTCGCTATAAGTTGGCTGTGACTTGACCTCACTTTACACACACACACACACACACACACACACACACACACACACACACACACACACACAGACTTGTGTCTACTGACCACGGGATGTTCTGCTCAGCTACTTTTTCTGGCTTCTGAGAATATGCAAGGCGCTGCCCATATACTTTCAAGCTTATCATTTATCATTTTTGTACCCTACCGTTCTTTCAAGGAGCTCAGGATGCCATACACAAGATTTTCCCATCCTCACGACAACACTGTGAGGAAGGCTTTGATGAGAGAAAGTAACTGGTCTAAGATCATCCAGTGAGCTTCACTGCTCTATGCAGACTCTCCATCTTCACTGCTTGAAGGACTAGATTTGTGTGCTGGATCCCATAGCAACCCAGCAACACCCACCAGTCAGGTAGTGGCACTTGATGACATCCCTCTGAGTGGTGCACATAGGCACAGGCAATCACCACCTGCTGATGCAGCCACCAGCCCTCAATGCTACTCACCCCACCATGGAAGGGCAGAGGACAGGGAGGAAAGACCCAGAAACAGTGCATCCCCAAGAGATACACATGAACTGAGGGCCCCTCACTCCCACATAGGGCTGTTGAAAAAAAAAAGAATTCAGTAAAATTCAGATTCGGCAAAATTTGGCCCATTTTTATTCAGGAAATGCCGAAGTTCGAACTCCCCCGATTCAGATCCGTGGAATTTGGCACTAAGTTCAGAGTTCATGAATAAATTTGGCCATTTAAAGCCATTAAAAACACATTCGCGCCTTTCCGTGGCTCCGGGGAGGGGCATGTTTGGAGGTAGAGGTCCCAAACTTTCAGTGTAGCTTGAGGGGGCCCTTCTTGCAAGAACCCCCATGTTTTGTGAAGATTGGGTCAGGGGGTCCCGAGTTATGAGACCCAGAAGGGGTCCCCCCATTTGCCCATTGCAATAAAGCTTAGCCATTAAAAACACATTCGCTGCTTTCCGTGGCTCCAGGGGGGGCATTTTTGGAGGTAGAGGTCCCAACTTTCAGTGTAGCTTGAGGGGACCCTTCTTGCAAGAACCCCCAAGTTTTGTAAAGATTGGGTCAGGGGGTCCTGAATTATGGGGCCCGGAAGGGGTCCCCCCACCCATCTGCCCGGCCCGAGGTTCTGGCTGCCTCGGCAGTTGGGCCATACCATTACCCCGGCCCTGGGATCCCCCCCATCTGCCCATTGGAATAAAGCCATTAAAAGGGATGTACTAAAACAAATGACAAGTCAGCCCATTGGAAGCAATGGAAGAGGCTGCCCAGCCCATTGAAGATAATGGGAGAGGGGAATGTCGGTTGACTTGCATTGACTCCATTGAAATACATTACAGGGGATGTACTAAAACGAATGACAGGCTAGCCCATTCAAAACAACAGGAGCGGCTTCACAGTCCATTGGAAACAATAGGAGCCAGCCAGAGAGAGAGACTGTTAACCCACAGTTAACTCCACACGAAGTTGGCAACCAGTGAAAACAGCAGAAAGCACAGTCCCACACAGAGGCAATTGAGCCCACCCCCCAGCAGAACAGGTAAATCCACCCCCCTTTGGCTTCCCCCCTCACACACACACACACACACACACACACACACACACACACACAGAATCCCCCCCCCCTACATACACACACACAGGGGAAAAGTTATAGAGAGAAGCCCCAAAATGGGTCTTACTGTGGATGTCTTCTCCTCCTCCATCAGGAGCAGGGACTGGGAGTCAGGACTCAGGAGTAATCCAATACGATTCTAGCAGACTCACACACACAGACTCTCTCTGGCCATTTATGCACGGGAGGTTTTGCCTTGGATTTGCCGCTCTCTAGATGCACATTAAGGATTGCCTGCTCCCATTCATTCCAATGGGTGGGTGGGGGGGACCCCATAACTCGGGATTAATTGCCTTTTAGTCAGACCCCCAGGCCGGGGTAATGGTACGGCCCAACTGCCGAGGCAACCAGACCCCCGGGCCAGGGTAATGGTACGGCCCAACTGCCGAGGCAGCCAGACCCCCGGCCGGGCAGATGGGTGGGGGACCCCCTTCCAGGCCTCAAGCTACACTGAAAGTGTGGGACCTCTACCTCCAAACATGCCCCCCCAGAGCCGTGGAAAGGCGCGAATGTGCACATGCACACCCCCCCCCCCATGGGGATCTCTCTCACACACAAACAGACACTCTCTCTTTCTCTTCCCGGGCCGCACAGCAGCTGGGCTCACACACTCAACCGTGACTGATTGGGTTCTGAAATGAGATATGTTAGTCACACAGCAAGGAGGTTTGCTCTCCCCCTTGGGTGTAAATGCTAAGCGCCCCCTTGTGGTACCTCAGTGCACTATCCATGCACTTGCTGCCCCCAGGATGAAACATTGTGCACTTTAGGTGCGTATGTCAGAGACCTTAGAGGAAGAGTCTCATGCCCCCCTCCCTGTAATCTGAGTTATGGGGCGTGCTGGGGTGTGTGTGATGTGATTGGGTTTAGGGGTAAGGGTTTGCTGCCACTGGAGAGGGTTATGACTGGCTCTGGCAATAGATGGCATCCTATGCTATACCAGGCAGTACTGGTCATGTGTGTGTGTGTGTGTGTGTGTGGGGGGGTATTTTGCCTTTTCTGTTGTATGAGTGCCTATATACTACACTGCGTTTTTCCCCTGACATAACTTTATGCTGATTCTGTGGGACATTCCCAGGCTGGGATGGCTTAAAGAGCTGACTAACTTCTGTCACACACCCAGGCCTGCCTCTTCCCCTGCCAGTGCAGAAGGTTGCATTGGCAGGGCTCTGGTGGGGCCCTGCCACAGCACAGAAGAGAGCCAGCGTGGTGTAGTGGTTAAGAACGGTAGTTTGGAGCAGTGGAGTCGGATCTGGAGAATCGGGTTTGATTCCCCAGTCCTCTACATGAGCGGCGGAGGCTAATCTGGTGAACTGGATTTGTTTTCCCACTCCTACACACGAAGCCAGCTGGGTGACCTTGGGCAAGTCATGCTCTCTCAGCCCCACCTACCTCACAGGGTGTCTGTTGTGGGGAGGGGAAGGGAAGGTGATTGTGAGCCGGTTTGATTCTCCCTTAAGTGGCAGAGAAAGTCAGCATATAAAAACCAACTCTTCTTCTTCTTCTTCTTCTTCTTCTTCTTCTTCTTCTTCTTCTTCTTCTTCTTCTTCTTCTTCTTCTTCTTCTTCTTCTTCTTCTTCTACAGAACATAAGAACATAAGAAAGGCCCTGCTGGATCAGACCAAGGCCCATCAAGTCCAGCAGTCTGTTCACACAGTGGCCAACCAGGTGCCTCTAGGAAGCCACTAACAAGACGAGTGCAGCAGCACCATCCTGCCTGTGTTCCACCGCACCCAAAATAATAGGCATGCTCCTCTGATACTAGAGAGAATAGGTATGCAGCATGACTAGTATCCATTCTAACTAATAGCAATGAATACCCTTCTCCTCCATGAATTTGTCCACTCCCCTCTTAAAGCCCTTCTTCTTCTTCTTCTTCTTCTTCTTCTTCTTCTTCTTCTTCTTCTTCTTCTTCTCCTCCTCCTCCTCCTCCTCCTCCTCCTCCTCCTCCTCCTCCTCCTCCTCCTCCTCCTCCTCCTCCTATCTCTGAGATACAGCAGTGCATTGGCTAGTCAGGTCCCTGAGCACTTTCACACACCCCTCAGGATTGCCCTGGTATGAAACTAATAAAATTAATGAACATTCTAGTTGAGTGGCCCCCAATGTGGTACCCGTGGGTGCCATGGTGTCTGACGACACCCTTCCTGGTGCCCACCAACAGTTTTTTAGGAAGTGGGTGAGGCCAGAGGGTTTTATCCCAGCAAGTCTTCTCATTGGCCACTGGAGTTTTGTTTGCCTGTGCAGATTTTTTTTTTAAATGTTGCTTTGGCAGCAGCTGCCACCATAGTCGCTGTATGACTATGCAGCAGCCATTTTGTGGCTGGCTCTGCCTCCGGCGGCACCTATATTGTGGCTGCGACCAACACACTGTGCCTGAATTTCAAAGGTGCTCTCAGGCTCAAAAAGGTTGGGGCCCATGATGCGACAGAAATAAGGATCCTTCAGAACATTAAAATTCAACAGAAGGATGTCATAGCTATGCAATGGAGTGGGTCCAGTTGTCTACTCATCCAAGATGAAAGCTTTCCTCCAACCTAAGGAGTCTTCCTACAACTTAAAGAGCCACTTAAGTTTGAGGAAGGCTCCTTAGATTGGAGGACAGTTTTAAAATTGGATAAGTAGCATGGATGGATCCACCTCAATATTTCTTATTTCACTGGCACCCCTAGTTTAACAGGTATAATTTAATTCCCTTGGAGAAAATGGCTCATTTGAAGAGTGGACTCTATGGCATTGTACACTGCTGTGGTCACTCCCCCCTTCCAACCCCACTGTCTCCAGTCACCACCCCCAAAATCTCCAGGTATTTCCCAACCCAGAGCTGGCAACCCTATAGTCTGGGCCTCTGTGCAGATCTGGCTTCATCATACCTTGTAGTAGAGGGTAGTGCTATTCTACCACAGTGTAAAGTTTAGCACAACTATGTAAACATCTAATGTATTTATGTATTTACTTCATTTATACCGCACTTTCCTCCCCAAGGGAGACAAAAAGTGGCTTACAACATTCTCCCTATCTCCATTTTATCCTGACAATAATCATGTGAGGTTGTTTAGGCTTGAGTGTGTAACTGGCCAAGCCGCCAAAGGTCACCCAGCAAGCTTCCATGGAGGAGCGATGATTACAACGTTCCACATTCTAGTTTGACACCCTAGCCACTACACCGTGCTGACTTATTGTCTCCATTCCAGTATCTAATATCTTGCTCGGTTTAAGAAATTGTCTCTTTTTAAGCTATCAGTAAAGAAATGGAACCCAACTAGTCCCTGTTTTAAGACCCTTCCTCCCATGTTTGGCTGTTTATGATTACCCATGGTTTAGGATCCTCCTGCCAGTTTTTAGGCCACATGAGTGTGTTCCTGTTCAACCCAATTTGAATTCATTTCAAGAGTAAGATTTTATGAAACACTGCATCAAAGGTTTGACTCAAATCTAAATATGTTACATCTACCACTTTCTCTTCATGCCCTAATTTTGTAATTCAATCAAGGTTTTTTTTCCTTTTTTGTGGTAAGATCTGTTGCTGATACACTATTGTTGCTGAGGCCATCTGGTGCCTGCTAGTTAGTAAAAAGAAGTTATTTTTCTTTTCCTTACCTCTGTTCTGTTCTTTTCAGAATATAATTGCTACCCACACTTCTTGTTTTCACATGGTATATTCACCTAAAATAGAATTGCCAGCTCCTGGCTGGGAAATTCCTGGAGTTTTGGGGGCAGAGCCTAGGGAGGGTATAGGCTGGGGAAAGGAGTGTGCTCAGTAGGGATGTGATGCCATACAGTCCACCCTCCAAAGTTGCCATTTTCACCTAGAAAACTTATTTTCTTAGTCTGCAGGTGAGTTATAATTTCAGGAGAACTCCAGGCCTACCTGAAGATTGGCAATCCTACTCCTCTTTTTTGGCCGACAAGTCACAGCCGACTTATGGCGACCCCATAAAGTTTTCAAAGCAAGAGATGTTGGGAGATGGCTTGCTATTGCCTGCCTCTGCAACATGACCCTGGTATTACTTGGTTGTCTCCCATCCAAATACTAACCAAGGCTGACCCTACTTAGCTTCTGAGATCTGAAGAGATCAGGCTAGCCTGGGCTACCCAGGTCAGGACACTTCTTTGTGATAGTTAAATACAGGGACATGGACTTTTCAATTTCTGGGGGAGGGGACATAGAACTGCACCTGGTCCAGGCCTATATGTCGTACTCTATATTAAATTATGTAAATATGAAATTATTCATGTTTTCAACAGCCATATGCCATCAACAATTAATCATGTGGTGTTACATTCCCCCCCCCCAATAGTAATAGTCTCAGTCCTAGTCAAAGAAAGAGGAGTCTTTAAAGGACAGGAAAGATGTCATGAACTTCTTCACTGAGAAATCTGAGTAAATACTTTATTCTTGTATGAAAAGAAATACTTACCTTTTCCTCTCTTTTCCTCACAACTTAGGCTGATTATGTGTGACTGGCCCAAGGCCCCATAGTGTGCTTCAAGGCTAAGTGGGGATTTGAACTCTTTCCAATCTTACTCCAACATTCTAACAACTACACCACTCATATACTGGATACTCAGTACGAGACCATTTCCGCACACTGGAGTTGCTCCTGATTATATTGGGAGTCAATCCACAAATACTGAAATCAGTTTGGACAGGGTTCTTCTGTAGTACATCTGCCCTCCTTGTGCATTTTTACAGTTGTGGAGTCAGTTTATATTTTCTTCTGCATGTGGCTTAAATAATGAGGATTTTCAAGGAAAGGTACTGTCATCATTGGTGCATTCTGTGTTGTCAGAGCATCCACCTTATTTTTTTAAATGGCAGTAAAATATTAATATAAAACTGTAGTGTTGTGATGACAGCTTAAGCAGGTTGTCTGAATGCCCAGTTTTCATTTAAAGTAAATCTCTTCCCTCTTCCCTCATGGAGCTATGCCTTTTTCGTTATATCTCCACAAGAGAGAAAAGGGCCGCATTGGCAATTGAACTCTGTGGCATTGAAGTTCCTCCACTCCCCAAACCCTGCCTTCCTCAGGCTCTGTCCCAAAAATAGAGAGGGACCTGGCAACCCTATTTATTTGTTTGCTTACTGCAGAAAAGGATAGGATACTCCGCCTTCTGTCAATTAGTTTAGGAAAGTTAAGACAATTAGCTTTTTGATTAAAATGACATATTGTTGGGCAGTGGAAAATATCACAAGAAACCTGCTTAATTTTATGTATGCTTGCATTTTCAGCAAATGAGACATTTTAAAATGAAAAGAAAAAAGGTGCTTCACTTATTGCATATTCACGGCACAATAGCCTTTCAGATTTAGGGTTTTCGACTTGTAGGTGTTGTCGGTGTTCTTTACGCTAGAAATAACAGGGCATTAAAAGCATACACAGTTCGAATGAGTGATTTTGTTTGCCCTTAAAAGTTCTAGTTCATCTTGCCTGGAGATGCTGATCCTGAAATATTCGAGCCTCTGCAGATGTTAAAGGGCATTACTGGGATAATTACACATGCTTGCAGAATTTCATGGTAATTACCATTGCTATATTCCAGATAAATTAAGTGAGCGAGAGTCACTGCAGCCTTGATGCTGTACACACTTGATAACCTCCTCTTAAGATCTGATGAGCAATGCTGGATGATCAGATCACGAGTCCATCTCATAGTCATCCTGCTTCCTACAATAATCATATAGATGCCTCCAGGAAAACCACAAGCAGCGGAAGCCCACAAGCAACTCTGCTTCTGTCTGCAGTTAGGTATGCTGAAAGTTTCCTTTGCCAGCAAATACAAGTACAATGGGAACAATGGGTTGTATGCTCTGAACCATGAGCACCTTCCCATCTTCCGTTTAACATAGCACCTGCATATGCCCCCTGAAAAGGCTTTGCTGGGGCACCCTCAAGGATAAAATGTCACAGGTTCCTTCAGTTGTTGCTACAGAGAAGGAATCTTCCTGTGACATTCTATATCTGCAGCCTCCTGATTCTTGTGCTTAAGAACCCTGGTCTTCTGGATACAACAGCCAGTTCTATTGGTAAAGTTGCCAGCTCCAGGTTGGGAAATACCTGGGGATTCTGGGGGCGGAGCCTGAGGAGGGTGGGATTTGGGGAGGGGAGGGACTTCAGTGCAATAGAGTCCAATTGCCAAAGCAGCCATTTTCTCCAGGGGAACTGATCTCTCTGTTGGTTGGAGTTCGGTTGTAATAGCGGGAGATCTCCAGCTACTACCTAGCGGTTGGCAACCCTATATATTGGCAGAATCAGATGTCTTTGCTAGAAAGATCCAAATGCTCCAAGTCCACGTCCCCACATACTGCATGTGATATTTGAAAAAGGATAATGAAAGTTACTCATATACTTACAATTTTGTGTGATGACTGTGTGGTTTCATGGCTGGAGAAGATCTGGGGCCTTTTGTTCAACCTAAGTTTTATGTGTCTGTTGTAACCTGCTATGAAGGCTGTTTGGCTGTCAAAGTGTTAGTATTCATATAAGCATAGCAATGGGGCAAGGAGGACTGTGAAATAGACAGACATTTCAATAGGGTTACTCAGTGTACTCGAGAAAAAGACTCCTGGTTTTCTCTGTTGGAACCCATAAGCAATAACTAATGAGGTTTAAACAATGACTTTCTAAATGAAGGTAGCATGGAATTTAAACCAGTGAAATAAAATAAATAAAAGATGATTCAGAATTAGCGTGTTCCATATGCAGACAAAAAGATTTGGAAATCCAGCATTCTGTGGAAGAAAAATAAGCTCACAAACTGAATGTATTTATTTACTTGCTTCATTTATGATTTATTTACTTCATTTATCAATCAACATCTATTATGAGCAAAAGATCAACATCAGTTTAACAGCAATTTACATACACATATAAAATCAATATAGAGATTAAAATTCATAACATTTTGCTGAAATTAATTATACATCGAAGTTATTAAATCGTTTGGAATATCTGCTTTCTTATGGACAAGGTCTCAGCACAGAATTTGGCCACTTAGAAGTGGTCTCATTGGAGCGGTCTGCAAGGAGGAGATACACAAAAAATTTTTTCCAGATCTTCCTGGGAATTTAGAGAAGGGAGGAGATATGTGGAATGGATGTACTTATAAAATGGATAGTATAATAACATGTTCCACTGCTTCAGCTGTGTTCAATTGGCAGGAACACAGACTTTGAGAACAGGGAATACACAAGTATCTCCCTTCTAGTAGTGCTGAGGGCAGGCAGGTAAAACAGGCCAGGGTGAAAGCTCTGTGGTATTCGGGGAATTCTAAAGCGTAAAGATAGTTTGCTGGCACAAAGTTTTGGCGATGATTCCCTACCACCAGATAGAAGTGTGCCCAAGTTCAATCAGCCTGAAGAGCTGTATCCCAGATCTGTTGTTCATGTGTTTTGCTGAGGAGAGAGTCACTTAATCCTTGGGTTTATCATAGAATAGTGGCTAGAGTGTCAAACTATGACTGGGGAAACCCATGTTCAGATCCCTCAGATCTCTGCCAGGAAGGTCAGTAGGAAACCTGGAGCCAGTCAACTTCTCTCAGACTAACCTGTCTCATAAATAGCAAGTTTCAAGTCCAGTAACACTTTACAGACCAACAAGATTTCCAGGATATAAGCTTTTGAGAGCCAAAGTTCCCTTCCTCAGCTATCTGGCGAAGAGAGCTTTTTGACTCTCGAAAGCTTATATCCTGGAAATCTTATTGGTATGTAAGGTGCTACTGGACTCAACATTGCTACTCACCTGAAATGATCTCATAAAGTTGTTCTAAGGCTAAAATGGGAGGGTAGAAGGATTATACCACTCTGAGCTCCTTGGAGAAAGGGGGAGATTTTTAAAGAAGCTAATGGATGATTATGATGAGCAGGCTTGTGTGAAATTCTCTATTGGAACCCTAAATAGCTAAACTGATATCCTATTTTGTGGCATAAATTCACAATGTAGGTTCTTTGGAAATAGCATTGAACTAGAAATAACATTTTCACTTCCAGTTTCAAACTACACTGTTAATGGAGACATTTTTTTCCTTGTGCCATCTTCTTGAAAAAGATTACTGCCAAATCCATTTTCAAAGTAGTCAGTAAACAGGACAGCTGTCATCTGACTAGCTGCCGAGTTTATATAATTTACAGAAAGGCTGGTCATAAACTGCTTGGAGCTCCAGAGATTTGTACACCACCCAAAGTAGAACAGATTATTTTCATGCTTACTGTTGGTATTTACACTCATTATGAAGGAGCAAGTATTTCATTTGTTTGAAATACTTTAATGGTGCTCTTTCATTTAGTTTTGAGTTAACAGTAAACATTTTCCATAACAAACCTATTAGTCTTCATGAATTTTCTGTATCTGGATGGTTATGTTTTAAAATTGTGTCCATCAAGATATCTCCCACATGATTTAAAAAAACACAGGAAAGCTGTGGATTTTATGTCTGGGAACATAAAATAGGATGATATGAAAATAGGTCAGTGTAAGACAACAGCACAGTCAGATTGTGTAAGCACAAAATCATTCTGCTCCATAGCTAGGGGAAATAATTGAGGAGAGGAGTTACCAGGTTGGGGTGGTGGATTGGTAGGGTTGCCAGGTGCCCAGTGGTGGTGGGCAACCCCCCGGCAATTCGCCCCTCTGCCCGCCGACCACCTGAGGGTCAGTGGGCAAATGTGCACGCACTTGTACACACCGCGTGCACATCACTTCCGGTTTACAACCGGAAGTGCCGCCTCGCAAGGGGCCTTATATCACTCAAACTCTTAGTTGTAAACCGGAAGTGACACGCATGCGCAATCCTGACCTCAGCCCCATAGCCTCCCACCGGAAAAGAGGGGGGACCTGGCAGCCCTATGGATTGGGAGCAGCAGGCAGAGATTTCTGTATCCTCGAATGTGTTCTGCTTTTCTGGTAGAAAATTGGCCTCATCCCTCTTTAAAACAATTTGCTGTGACTTCATAATCATGCACTTACCCCTGCCAAATCATATTCTGCTGTAGGTCCCAATGAAACATTAAGAACCCGCATAGTTGTAGTGCTTAGTAAATTACTCCTCTTGGTATTAACATATTAGATCATGTCTGATAATGAAGGCATGTTTACTGCACTATTATTAGAACCTGTTTTATTGAATGATATCATCTGCTGACAATCAATTGGGTTGGAAACATTGGAGCAAAAATATGAGACCAGAAAGAAGCCAAACAAAATATAGAGACAAGATGAATTTATTATCATATTCATTTGTGCCGGATTGTTTTTTAGTTGTTTCTCATTTTAAAAAATGGTCCAGGAAAATTATGAGGTCTCATAAAATTTTTATGAGTGCCTTTAATACAACTAGCTGCTACACTACTGATGAACTGTGTTTTTTTTAAAAAAATGAACCAAACATACTGTATTTTCTGGCGTTTAAGACTACTTTTTAACCCAGGAAAATCTTCTCAAAAGTCGGGGGTCGTCTTATACGCCGGATGCTGAATTCCGAGCCGGAGTGGAGAATCTGCCTGGGGAGCCACCTCCGCTCTGTCCATGTCCGGCAGAGGAGGGAGGGGAGGCGAGCCCGGCGAGGGCGCTCACTGCCCAGCTCGGAGTCGGAGCCAGGTGCGCTGGGGTGCACGGAGGGAAGTGCTCGGCTGTGCTCCAGCGGCAGCGCAAGGCAGGCATGCGGCTGGCTGGCCGGGGCTGGGGTGGCCACTCTCTTCTCCCGGCACAGGGTGTTTTGGCTGCCGCCTAGCACACCCAACATGCCCCCTTTCCTCCCCGGCCTCCGCTTCAGCTTCCGTCTTTATGGGCTTCCCTCCCCTCCAAACCCTCCTTTAGCCCCGCCCTCCACGGGCCGTCGGCTCAGTCCTCCCCTTGCCTTTAGCCTCGCCCTTCTCGAGGGCCCTTACTCTCGCCCCCGTCCCCCTCTTCTTCCCCGCCCCAGGAGGACCGGGGGTGGCCGTGGGGTTGGGGCGCAGTCCCGAGGGCCGGCCCCAGGCTGCGGACTCGGGACAATCCCAAACTCTATATTTTAACTGTAAAAATCGGGGGTCGTCTTATACGCCCAGTCGTCTTGTACGCCGGAAAATACGGTACTCATAATTGTGGCTTCTGTTTTGTGAGCTTTGTGTAACATCTTTCTAAAACTTTGATTATTTGATTTTATGTCTTGCTACTTATACAGCTTTGATAGATTCCATTCATTTTTAGATGTTTTCACAGCAAAATATTTCTTGGCATGGCATAGTCACTTTGTGTGCAAATAAAATCTCATAGGGGTATCCATCCCAAAATTCCTGATCCCCCAAAGTACACAGAAATTGCTGTTGCAGATCATTACCATGATTTCCAGTATAGTAAACATTACTGAGCCCTGACCTGGATGGCCCAGGCTAGCCTGATCTCGTCAGATCTCAGAAGCTAAGCAGGGTCAGCCCTGGTTAGTATTTGGATGGGAGACCACCAAGGAATACCAGAGTTGCTGTGCAGAGGAAGGCACTGGCACCTCTGTTAGTTTCTTGCTATGAAAACCCCAAAAGGGGTCACCGTAAGTCGGCTGCGACTTGACGGCACTTTACACACACACACAAACATTACTGAAGCATTACTTTGAGTAAAGCATTACTGAAAACACTCCCTCCCCAAAATAATCCATGCATTTTTTTTTGTGTGTTTAGATGTTTAATTGTTGTTGGCAGCATCTAGTTTTTCATTGATTCTTCTGATTTCTTGGGCAACAGCATTTTTCCCTTTCCATTGGGTCCTTGCAAAAGATCAGGATAGCACTTCCATCCAATCACCATTGGAGACAAGCCTCAGAGAAAGAATTTTTAAGCTGGCCCTCAACTCAGAGACTTTAGCTGTGTGGCTGTATGCCTGCCTGAAGTGCATGGCTTCAGCTGGGCAGTTGTTCCCAAAGTGGGCAGTAGCACCTCCTTGGGGGGATTACCTAGGGGGCACTAAGAGGCAAGGGGGCAGTAGTGGGCTCTAGAGGCGGGCCCCTTCAACTGTGTTGTTGGATAGGGTGGGGGCACTGGGGTTTAGTTTGTGGAACGAAGGGGGCGGTGGCCTGAAAAGTTTGGGAACCACTGAGGTAGACTAATGGGGTAATGGGCTTTCTTTTTTTTTACTTTTTTCAACCTTAACACCGGCTTTTGTTGCCCTACCCAGGCTGGCAGACAGCATGGGAGTGTGTTCATGATGGTTTGCAGAGTTGTGTTGGTGTGACATTTTTGGGAAGCAACTTAGTCAGATCACACTGTTCATGCCTGCTCCTCTAACCTCAAGGTCAACTTGCCACTTGCTTACTACCCAAACCTGGGTTATGAGAGTGAGTTAACAGGTGGTGCCCTGACCTGGATGGCCCAGGCTAGCCTGATCTCTTTAGATCTCAGAAGCTAAGCAGGATCGGCTCTGGTTAGTATTTGGATGGGAGACCACCAAATAATACCACAGTCACTACGTAGAAGCAGGCAATGCCAAACCAACTCTGAATGTCTCTTGCCTTGAAAACCCTACAGAGTCACCATAAGTCAGCTGTGACTTGATGGCAAAAAATGAAGAAGAAAGAGACAGGTAGTGCATGACATCTTGTGACTCCTAGCTTCAAGCTTCCTGGTGTGCTTGGGAAAATAGGGTTGCCAACATCCAGGTCATAGCTAGAGGTCTTCTGGAATTATAATTGATCTCCAGACTCTTTCTCTGCTTTATTTACAATGATAAGAATGGAATACGTTCTAATTGTTTTAAGTACCGGTAGCTGCTCTTTCTTACTGATTGCTTTTTAATCCCTGTTACCTTACACTTGTTTTTAAATACATTTTGCATTTGATAATGTAATAGCTTTTATGGGAACTCAACCCGTAGAATTGTGTATTGTATTACAGAGTCCCATAAAGCAGCTCTATGTGAAATGCGTAGGGATTTTTTTAAACCTGAACAATAAGTACTTTTCTTCATTGAACCATCAGCTCTTTTGTCAATTTTTAACCCTTTAATAGGAGCCTATGGTGTGAAATTACAGAGAAGGGTTGCTAAAGTGCGGGGGAAGAGCAGGGTACAAACCACTGTTATATCAGGTAGCCTTTACGCCCGATGGTCTTGTTGTTAGAATGAAGGGAGGATTCCTGCTGTCATTGTAATAACTCCCCTGGAATTGCCCATCAGAGCACAATTAAAACCAAGGCACTGTGGTATGCGTCATTTACAGACAGGGTTGGGCCATGGTCATTGCATGGCACCAGGCATTAAGCCTGCCTTCCATTTGCATTGAATGAAAAAGAACAGGAAGGCATCTTTACTTACTTTCTAGCTGCTGGCATCCTCTCTAGTTACTCGCAGCTCAGTAAATCCCCAAATTTAGTAATTTAGATTGCTCTCGAGAGCAAGCAAGGTGTAGTGGTTAAGAGCAGCAGAGAACCAGGTTTGATTCCTACCTCCTCCACATGAGCGGTGGACTCTAATCTGGTGAACTGGGTTTGTGTCCTCATTCCTCCACATGAAGCCTGCTGGGTGACCATGGGCTAGTCACAATTCTCTCCGAACTCTCAGCCCCGCCTACCTCACAAGGGGTCTGTTGTGGGGAGAGGAAGGGAAGGCAATTCCCTTAAGCTGGTTTGAGACGCCTTAAAAGTAGAGAAAATATGGGTCTTCCTCTTCTTCTTCTCTTTCAATCTATCTGCATTTTCCTGCTTCTCACCTGTTATTTTAATATTCAGAAAAGATTAACACTCAAGTACTATCTCTCTCGCTGTCTGCTTTTCCAAATCTCTACCTGAGGTACTGCCTATGTCTGTGCCATTCCAACACAGACTAAAGATCTCTTGACCTGCAAATTTGGAGGTATGTTTGTGAACAAGTGTTTGTGTGTATCTCCAGAATTCCAGATAACAGCATCTGAGGCATAAATGGAATGTGATGACACTGAGACTAAATTAATTAAAATTAATAAACTAAAAATCATCCTTTTGAACAAAGGAATTGTTTTCTTATCCTGTTTATTTTTATTTATTAATTAGAATACTAATACCCTGCTTTTCCTCATGGTGCTGTGATTTGAGTTTAATTTATTATAAATGTAGCTACACATAGCCTTTTAGCATTAATTTTGTTTTAAAAAGTGTCATCTCCAAGTGCTTCTGTGTGGTGATGTTTCCTTTCTGGAATTAATTGGTTTTGCTTCTATAGCTCATAAAACTCTTGTAAAAGAACAATGTTCCTGACAATACTTTCCTCGTTAAAGAAAATGGGAATCAACCATGACAAGCAGTAACTAAGAGTAGCTGTTATGAAAGATACTTCTAAAAATTAAAAAACACACACAAAGAAATGCTGAATTTGGAAAAAATATTATTCATGCGATTGGATTATATTCTGAAGTTTATGGGGTTATATGAAAAAGACACTGGAAGGTTCTTCCAAAGCTACCATCAATGCAGTTTTGTGCAAAGCTACTCCCATCTAAGCCCACTGAAATCAATAGATTAACTTTGCACAGGATTGTACTGGGACTGCAATGTCCTTCTATTCACGTCCTGTAAACTTACTTTCTTTGACCATTCCAAGTTCTCACTATTACAAATCTATGAGCCCTTGCTAAATAGTGGTGCCTTTAGAAAATTTCCAAGCTACCATTTCATTGTGGATTATCTCCTGGCTGGTATGTACATACTTAAATGCCATCAAGTCACAACCGATTTAGGGAGACCTCAGCAAGGGGCTTTCAAGGCAAGTAGTCCTTTTCAGTTGTTACACTCCTGGCAGTAGGCGTATCAGCCTGCAATCCCCCCTGTTGTCTCCACTGTTGCTTGCAGGGTGGCAGAGAAAAAGGGGAAGGGGAGTCATTTTTGGCAAAACCCCAGAAATGATGTCACTGCATAAGTATAAGGTTATAGGACACCCCCCCCCAATCTCAATGGTAAAACCACGTTTTTTCAGGGGGCCTTAGAGCATCACTCCGACAAGGAATTGTGAGATTATCATCAGAAATGACATTGCATTGGATGCCATGATGCCTTTCCCCCCTCCCTACCCCACCCTTTCCTGGTGCTGAGGGGTCTGATACACATGCTGTCCTTTCAGAAGAAATGGCAATCAATGGCAATTATCCGAAGGATAATGTGTAGAGTATTTGTCCTGAATGCATGGTCAAATGTAACAACTGAACAGAGCTAGTAGTTTTGAAGAAGTCTTCAAGAACTAGTTTCCACTTCCCCCTCAAACCCTGTATAGGAGTGGCTTCACTAGGGTTGCCAGGTCCTTCTTCACCACCAACAGGAGGTTTTTGGGGTGGAGCCTGAGAAGGGTGGGGTTTGGAGAGGAGAGACACTTCAATGCCATAGAGTCCAATTGCCAAAGCAGCCATTTTCTCTAGGTGAACTGATCTCTATTGTCAGGAGATCAGTTGTAACAGATGGAAGTCTTCTGCTAGTACCTTGAGGTTGACAACCCTAGGCTTTGCTAACTCTGTTCATTTGTCACATTTGAGGCCCCTCCTATACAGGCTTTGAGGGGGAATCAGAAGCTAGTTCTTGAAGGCCTCTTTAAATCTATGCAAGCGTATTTATTGATTTACTTTCTCCCACTTGCCCATGTTACATATTCTGAATGGCTAAGCCAGAGGACGAGTACTCTATGATTTGAAATCTTGCTTCTAGCATTTAAGTTGGCCTAAACAGAAGTATTTATATTCATAGAATCATAGAATCATAGAATCATAGAGTTGGAAGGGACTACCAGGGTCATCTAGTCCAACCCCCTGCACAATGCAGGAAACTCACAAGTACCTCCCCCACACACCCCAGTGACCCCTATTCCGTGCCTAGAAGATGGCCAAGATGCCCTCCCTCCCGTGAACTTCCCAAAGTCATAGAATCAGCATTGCTAACAGATGGCCAACTAGCCTCTGCTTAAAAACCTCCAGGGAAGGAGAGCTTACCACCTCTCGAGGAAGTCTGTTCCACTGATATTGCAGCTTCCTGATAATTTGCTTCAAACTAGAGAAGCATAAGGCTGTTTGCAGCAACAGAGTTATTTTCCCCCTGTGTAGCTGTGTATTCAGGAAGATCTGTTTTCTCTGTTTCTGAGCTGATAACTGTTTTGTTTGATCAGTCTCAGATGAACAACCATAGCACATAACTGGCTGCCCACTCTTCTTCAAGGCTCTCTTGCTGGGGCCTCTGTTTTGATTTCACACTCTGTCCATTTATAGGCAGGCAATAGCCGAGCGAAATGAGATGGCTCCCCTGAGAACCGCTGTCTGTGGGGCATGTTTCTGATGAGCAGCATCATGTTCTGGAGGCTGTTTGTTCTCAGAGATGCTGACACAGGGGAAGAAGGTGAAGACCCTGGGCTCTAATATTTTCCACTCCTCTCCTAACCTTTCATTTTACCCTTTATGTCTTGTCTTTCATCGGTAGGCCGCGAAACCACCCAGCCACGCTAGGGCTGAAACTCAACGCAGCGTCCTCGAGTGTTTTTCTTTTTCCCTTCGAGAGCTCATAGCTCATGTCGTAGCCCTTCTCTGCAAAGATGCAAAGGAAAGCAGCCCTGCTCCAGCCAAAGAAGCTTCGGTTAAAAGAAAAAGTTCCTTTGATAATCTAATGTTGTTTGTGTATCTACTGCGAGAACATATACAGTGCAGGGAAAGGATCATTGTCCCACTGAGACTTGCCCTGATTAACCCCTGAGAGATCTAATCAACCAATCTATCATCACTGGTAACTTGAAAGTTCAGGCAGTGGCTGTAGGCTTCAGTTCCTTCCACAAACACTGGCCTACTACCCCTTTGAACTTAACAACCTTCTTTATTTTTATTCCTGCTTGTGACAATTTGTTTCATGGTTTGGTGACCCTAGAAATAAATAAATGTCAGCCTAATGGCACAGCTTAGTCCATTGGTTTCTTCCAAGGTACAGCCTCTTAAAAGGTAAAGGTCCCCTGTGCAAGCACCGGGTCATTTCTGACCCATGGGGTGATGTCACATCCCGATGTTTACTAGGCAGACTTTGTTTGTGGGGTGGTTTGCCAGTGCCTTCCCCAGTCGTCTTCCCTTTACCCCCAGCAAGCTGGGTACTCATTTTACCGACCTCTCTTAAGTTTGCACAAATTAAATTAAACAACAACAACAACCCACTGGCTCATAGTACAGTGACAATCTCCCACACAGTCGTATGTGTCAGGAGCGCAAGGCCAGCACAATTCTTTTCATGAGTTGGTGTATGGAACAGGAAAAGGGAAAGTAGGTATGCACAGGTGCCCAACATTTCAACTGGGCGGAGACTTTCGACAGTAGATCATCAGGTATGTGTAAATCATGCCCACAGAAAGAAAGGCAACAAACCTGTCGCAAAAGTGAGGACTGGAACACATTCTGTTGAAAATGGCCTCTGTGTGGTGCCTAGGGTTGCCAGGTCCCTCTTCGCTACCGGTGGGAGGTTTTTGGGGCAGATAGGGTTGCCAACCTTACCTTTGCCGTCCAAATACATAGGAAAGGTACACTCCTTTATGCGTTGAATGAATTGTGCACGGAAAGACTGAAGGCTTGAGAAAGTTCACACGAAATGGAATTATACCGGATCTCCATTGCATTACGTGTTGTTTCCGTTGCTCATGTGATGCAATATCTATGAACTCTATTGAAAGGAATCTGATAAGAACTGAGCCTTTGTGCCTGTATATTTTCACACTATTTTGTGTTAATTTTGGGATCATGTTTTGACCCATTGTCACATATGTTGTTGCTCTAGAAGTGTGACTGTATGTAATTTGTTCTCAATATATTTTCCTAAAAGCAAGATTTGCATTGTTGTTGTTTTCCTAAATTGGAAATTTTTGTCTTGTGCCATATTTTGAATTCCAGTACCTGGAGGTTGGCAACCCTAGTGGTGTCTGATTCCCCTCCTGGCCATTATGAGTATAGTTAGTTACTATGTGAATTGTTAACATCACATTATGTTTGCCTATATTCTTGGAGGCCAGGCTCAAGTACCTGGAACCTTGTAACACAATTAGGTTTGCCAGCCTCCCTCTGAGGCCTGGAGATGTCTTTGAATTACAACTAATCTCCAGGCTACAGAGATGACTTTTTTGGGATAAAATGGCAGCTTTTGAGGATAGACTGTATGGCATTCTGTTATTGTTTTATGGGAAACTCACAAGCACCTGCAGTTTGTTTGAATTCTTTTATTTGTACTATGTATTTAAGACAAGATTTTTGGCCATCAATACTAATATATACCTTTACTGAAAGTTTTTCTCGGGTTCTCACTGATTGTTGTTGTTGTTGTTGAATACCTTTATCCCAGCCCTCTTTCCCATGTCTTATTGTGGCCAGTTGCTTACAGTAATATCCAGTGGAGAATAAACAATCTGAATATGCAATTCTCAGAACACTTTCCTGAGGGTATGACCTGTTGACTAAACTGGGACTTTCTTCTGAGTAGATCTGCCTAGGATTGTTCCCTGAGGTTGGCTGTAAGTCCAATAACACTAGTGAAGCTCTGTCTCTTCTTCCTACACTGCAATAAGCATACTTTCCCCCTATTCTGTAAAATAGCACCCTGTCTTTACTCTAGCCATTGCTATGTGTCAAACTTGTAATATTCCAGCCAACCTGTTTTATATTTGCATAGTTGTTTATACAATAAGCAATCACATCTCAGAGCTATGCTGCATACTTTGTCCCCCCACCCCAGACATTTGGTTTGATGTGTTTTCCAATTTCTGCTCCTGGCACATCAAACTCCCAACAACAGAGAGTAGCCTAGCCTTGAGAAAAGGAAATAGATTCATGATGTAATCAGCAGAGCTGATATGTTTAGCTCTCTGTCATGGCCCTGTAGAGTTCACTGCTTTAAACTTATTTTCTTTCCTAAGCACAGCGAAACCTAATAAAGGCAAAGGAAGAATCTGGGAACTAAAATAGAGGGAACAGTTGAATTTGTCTGCGTGTAGCTGAAAGAATGTTTTAACAAAACAATATAAGCCGCTTATTGGTCGTCAATAAGATTTCAGTCAATGTACGCCTATCTTCGTATTTGTGTGTAGCCAATGGCAAAGATTGCTGAGATTCCAACTAGGTGCCCCCAGCTGATGCCCTAAGCTCATCTAGGAGAGTTAGGCACGTTTCTGGTGTCAGCTTTGGAGGGGCTGGCGGGCATCCAGGTGGCAGCTGCAGTACTTGGTATACTTCCAGTATTCCGACAACTTTGGCGCTTCCAGTCCAAAATAAAAAGTTGCTTTCCTAGGCTAGACTCACTGGAGCATGTTTACCTGGAAAACTGTCTCACTCTTGAGTTTAATTGTTAAGCCCTAAGCAGGAGCCATTTCTGATTCCTTGGCAGACCCCAATTTCAGCTTGTAAGACAGTGTTTTTCATCTTTGTTTCTGGTAAATCGCAGGCCAATTCCTTCAGCAAGGCTGGCTCTTAGTGACAACTCTTCCTTCCTGCCTGTGATATATTTCTCAGAACAAGATAATTGATGAAATTTCATATACTTTGTCGTATCTCAGCTGATAAGTAGATGAAGGGCTCTGTTTGACCCAGGTGTGGGGTAGGCTGGAGGGTGTATCCCAGTCCCACCCAGCTGGTTGCTTTGGGCCAGGTGGCCTCAGAAAGAGAGGGAGGGGTCTTTTTTGCATGAGCATTTTACCTGGGGTTCAAGGCTCTCTTGACCCACACTTTTCTGTTCCAAATCCTAAAAATGCTATGCATGTTGTTGTTTGCCCTAGAGAAAGTCCTGGGGTTTTCGGAGTAGTGCAGAATAACCAACAAAAATCTGGAAGTGTCTGAGTCCCCGCCTCTTAAAAATGCTGCTTTGTAATTGGCTGTAGTGCTTACTGTGAGAAAAACATCACCCCCCAGCTCCCCCTCCCTCTGGCAGAAACCCAAGTGCTGTTTTAAAACCCATTTTACAAAATGGAGCTCTTTAAAAGGAACAGGGTGGTGGTGGTGGTGGGAGAAACCCAAGCACCATTAAAAACCCCATCTTACTGTGAGAAAAATGTCATCCCCCACTCCTCTCTCCTGTGCCTTGGCTTATGCATGGAAATGGGGATGATTTGACCTGGTCTGATCTCATGGGAGATCAAAGAATTGTGTTACAGCAGGATTGGGAATACCCGGACATTGCATGGGCTGGGTGCGAGGTCATCTCTAAGGGATGAAAAACACATGCAGAACCCCAATGAGAAACCAAGTCAGACTGATGGAGAAAGTAAGTCAAAGTGCCCATGCATAAAAGACCAAAGAGAGAGAAGAGAGGGTTTAAGTGACCTGGTCTCTCTGCATCTTGCTGGCTCCCTTCTTCTAAAGCCTGTAGAGGGTTAGTAGGGAACTCTGCAGTAACCCCTTTCCAAGCCCCTTTGAAGGTAGTGTTGCAACTCGTTCATACTTCCCTGGCCAGTCTCTGCATCATACAAGAAGAGCTGTCCTTGCAAGAAGGAAGCGGCCCTTTGGTTGGGGTCTCTGGCCCCACTCCTCCAGACCCAATCGGGAGATGCTGCTGGTCAGCTGAAGCTCAGGCAGTGATTGCTTAAAGGGGCAGCCCCTCAGCTGCCTTGCCCCAGGTTGGCCCCCAGTTGGGGTTGGGGTTCTTCTTGACTCATAATACCAGGATCCAGATTTACAAGGCTCAACCACTGAACAGTTGAATTACAGTAAAGGACAGCATATGCAGAGTGCCTCTTTTGTACAACATGCCAGCTCTCATAAGTGTGGATTCAAAGGGGAGGGGCAGTGCTTCCTACTCAGAGAATGGCCAACCTGAACAGGTTTTCCATTCCCTTTTCACAATTTGTGTATATGTGTGTTAAGTGCTGTCAAGTCGCTTCCGACTCATGGCAACCCTATGAATCAATGTCCTCCAAAGTGTCCTATCCTTAACAGCCTTGCTCAGATCTTGCAAACTGAGGGCCGTGGCTTCCTTTATAGAGTCAATCCATCTCTTGTTAGGTCTTCCTCTTTTCCTATTGCCTCCAACTTTTCCAAGCATGATTGCCTTTTTCAGGGACTCTTGTCTTCTCATAATATGTCCAAAGTACGACTGTCTCAGTTTAGTCATTTTAGCTTCTGGGGTCAGTTCAGGCTTGATTTGATCTATAACCCAAACATATAAATTTCACAATTTAGGTTATATTATATGTCTAAATGAGCTCATTGACATTGCTGATCGCTGGATAGGTAACAAGTCGCCTGCAAGCCTTTGCAGACTTTGGCTGATGTCTGTGTCATGCAGCCCATGGGACTGAAACATTGCTTGGAAAATGGGAGACATTAATATGACTGCTGCTTAGATTAGTACTGTTCCTACCACCACTGCTACAAGACTCACAGTGGGGCTCTTGTGCAGATTCCATTCTCTTCATTGGGCCTTTCACCAGAGGAGTTTCCAGTAGACTGCGCTCTAGATATTTCCAATTCCTAATTGTTATTTTTGTCAGTCAAAAGCTAAATTTATCACAAGAATCAATAACATATGATTTTGAACAGCAGGAATAATGCAGTTTTGTAGAATATTACTTATACGGTGGCTGAAATGCAGAATTTTTATGGAACACGTTTTTACCCAGTATGCTTTATGATCATCTTGGTCAAATTTTGCATTTAAAAAGCTTACAAAATACTGTTTAGAGATATTTAGGAAAAACTACAATGGCAAATAACAACAAACAATAGAATTGTCCTAATTTGCTGCAAGGAAGAGGAGCTGATGTCAAAGCTGATTATACTCTTTTATGAAAGTACAAAAATAACAAATGTTATAACATCCTTTCTTCAATAAGCTAAAATATAGCCATGAACTGGCGACTCAATCATCCTGCTAATTGTGAAAATCCCAGGATTCAGGCAAAGGTTTAAGACACCTGTTGCTAGAAAATGGAACATTTAAAAATGGCATATAAACTAGTCCAAAAGAGAAATAACTGATTTTTAATCATCACTGAAGACTGAGCTAGCAATGTTCCATCTAATTCTAGCCGAGTAGATGTTTTATCAGACACTTTCCCCTATTTTAGAACGGTTGGAAACAGATGTATGACAAATTCAAACCAGTTTGGTTGTTTTGATCTCAGCAATGACCAAGATACTTTGCAAGTCACATGCAGATGGACACATATGGCTCCCATTGACTTTAATGTTTACTGTGCATGCACATCCAAGGACACAACTTTTGACCAATTCAATAGCCGTGAGGGATTTGTCTTGGGTTTTCCATCATATTAAACACAGACATGTTGCTTTTAATTGCTTTTAAAAAAAAATGAACTCATAAATAACATTCGTGACCTAACAAAGATGTAAACACATTGTTCCAAAACTTACAAATGTATTTCAAGGTCACCTTTAATGGCATTAATAGTGGCCTGAGCTACATGTCAACTGATAAGGGAAACATTGCAAGTGTTTGGGGAAATTGTCTTGTTAAAATGCTGTATGGCTACAACTTTATCAGTGTGGTACTTTGTGTAGGTTAGTAGTACTAGAAAATTCTTGGGTGCTCACATACCTAAAAATGTATTTCGGTATGTAGAAATTTAACTTTTTATTGCAGGACTGTGGAAGAATGGCACCTGTGGCCCTCCTTCCTATGTGCCATGGTCCTGATCTAAAGCAGGCCCCTGTGTGCCTGGAAGTGAGTTCCCAGCATAGAACTTCAGGTGCACACCTACTGCCAGTCCATACGTCCATTACATGGACTTTGTGGATCAGCCCTGATTGCATCCCAGTAGCCAGTGCAATGTCCTAAAGGCCGCTGAGAAATCCTTCCCTCCACTTAACCAATTTACAGGGGAAAATATCTGGCGCCACGATTGCCTATTCCTCACCAAGAAGGTTTTGATAAAGACAGAGGTACCTCTGCCATTTGGACTTTTACAGCTAAGTTGCTCAAAGCAAGGGTTAAAGTTTCCACCTATCATAATATCTCACATGTCTTTGCCAGACCCCACTAAACCTCAAGAGACCGGAAGACCCCCCATTTGAAAAGCCATGCTTCAGGACATTTGGCATGTCCACTGAGTTAATTTATGATCCAATGCAAAATGACTATCTCCTTGAAAAATCTACTGTATGCCTTTAGAGAAAAGAATAGAAATATTGTATACTTTTTTCCAACCACACTCTAGGAGAGGTCTCTTTTTTAGCTTGGCCAGCTCTGGAGACTATAAATGTACAATGTGGTCTTCTCGCCTAGCAACCAGAGATAATTGCATCCACCAAGTTACGGCAGCTGGGCAAATGTCAGCATCTTGGTCCTGATATTCATCTTTCTTATCTTCAAGTTTTTCACACAACAGCAGTGCAATGTAATGCAAACCTTCGAGCCTGTTTTTCCTTATAACTTTTGATTTGACAAAGGTCTGGACAACCTTCAAAATTCTATTACAACTTTTAGGAGAACGGTAAATACTTTTGTGTCCTGATAAAGGAAAATGGTCTAACTATTGACTTGGTTCCACTGGAGGACTTCCATGGATGGAAGGGGGCTGATTTCCAGCATCTCCACCTTCCTGTTACAGACCTGTCACTCTCCCCTCATGCTGTTTCTAGGGTCCCCTGTCTTCCCTGTTCAGCATTTTTTTTTGGGGGGGGGGAATTTGGACTGCAAGTGGAAGAGAAAGGTTAAGCTCTCTCAGAGGCATAGCCCCATTTGTGTGATACAGCAGAAACAATAGTCTTGTTATAATTTAACATGTAATGAATACATTGTGCCACGTATATATAGACGTTGCCAAAAGATGTTAGCTCACAGCCATGCTGACTGGATATCATTTCTTTGGGTTGCACAGTCGTGTGATTCGCCTGCAGCTATATCTTGTGTTTCTTGACCTTTTGTTCTCACTTAAAGAATAATATCCATTCTTCCCTTTTGTGCAGTCACTTTCTTGCCTGATGAAGTGGACTCTAGCTCGTCAAAGCTTATTACCCTGTAAATAAAATCTTATTCTTATGAAGAACATGTCTGGTTGCTTGCCCCAGCTATCAGTACGCTACCGCTATAGGGATTCCAATAAGAGCCATCTATTTTCATTATCCGATCATATGAGTCTTACGCCCATGGGTCCCTTATACTCTGCGTAAAAAATCACACAAATCTAGAAGAGCCACTCTCTACTAGCTCTGGAAGCCGGTGCCCTGGTGTAACCCACTATCCTTTGGGGATGAAAGAACTGAAATCCAGACTGTGTTAAAATACAGAAATATTTTTCTCTTGATCATGTAAGACCATACTTTGTGGGTATACCAAGTAGACCTGCTACTAGTTGTTGAGGCCAACTTCTGTGTGTTGTGTATGTGTGTACAAAAAGAGTGTCGTTACAATGGAAATGCTGGTCTAGTAAAAGGTATCACATATTCCCCTTTGGTCTTTGCCTGCCCAGTGATGCTATAAAATGTAATGATGTATGATGCTGCTGAGAACTCAGCTGTCGGTAAAATCAAAGATGTGTGACATGATTCATGTTATGGTGGAGAGGCCCAGTCAGTGACTTGCTTCTGCTCAACAGGGTCCGGTCTGTGCAGAGTTATCCTCATGGTGTCCATAAAAACAGCGAGGATAGATCAATGCTGCTGATTCTGGTAACTTTTTAAAAGCATTCCCCAGCACACTGACATGCACAGGAGAAAACCATGCTTGCCACGGGCAATATATTTAGGAACATGGAAAAATGGAAGTCTATAAATGTCTTCTGGTCTTCGTAGTGACCCTGTCTGACCTCTGTAATACAAGTACGAATGCTAACATATGCACAGTCATGGCACCTTCACAGTTGGCACCTTGCAGTTGCTGCACCACTTTGCCAGGCCTCTAGCAAACTTGTTGTCGTCCAATATATCTGCCAGGTCGAACTGGCTTTTAACTGACAACACCATGGGAAGACTAAACTTCAAAACAAATATGAACTCACAGGTGTGCTCTCAAAGAACCGAGCTTGCCTGGACTGTGAAGAGTAATAGATGCAAAAGCCCAGTGGTCCGAATTTGCTTTTCGCTCGCAGTAACTAACTCATGTACTCCTTCAGCCAGTATGCATAGGCGCCTGCTGGTAATGCAAAATGACCCTGCTAAAATATATTCAAGGAAGGCAAAGCAAGTGCAATATCTCACATTTTCTGTCCTGCATTTAATTAAGAAAATGCTTTATATTTAGGGTGGTAGCTGGAGATCTCCCGCTATTACAACGGATCTCAGGGAGACAGAGATCAGTTCACCTGGAGAAAATGGCCCCTTTGAAAGGTGGACTCTATGACATTATACCCCACTGAAGTCCTTCCCCTCCCCAAACCCCACCCTCCTCAGGCTCCACCCCCAATATCTCCAGGTATTTCCCAACCCAGAGCTGGCAACCCTATTTATATTGAAGGGCAAGAGTCCAGTAGCACCTTAAAGACTAACAAAAATATTTTCTGGTAGGGTATGAGCTTTCGTGAGCCACAGCTCACTTCTTCAGATATCTGATATCTGAAGAAGTGAGCTGTGGCTCACGAAAGCTCATACCCTACCAGAAAATATTTTTGTTAGTCTTTAAGGTGTTACTGGACTCTTGCCCTTTTCTACTACTGCAGACAGACTAACACGGCTACCCACTGTGAGCTATTTATATTGAGACTGTGATTGTGATATTATTTGGTAATCTATGCATTTTCCAAATCTAACAACCATGTGTTAGTTGGAGTCTTACACTATTTTCACACAACAAAATTGGGGGGCACTTAACATTTCCATTTTTCATGCTGCAGCCCTGCAATGGGATCTTAATCATACTTGGAAGTTAATCGTATTTGTTTGAAAGGCTTAACATAAGCACTTAGGCAATATGAAAAGGAAGTGCTTTAGATAAAAAGTAAAAGAAAAAAAATAAAGTATAGGGAATAGAGCAAGTGGCTGTGTGATGAGTATCTGTCTTCTCATTGGTAGTGCCCCAGGCACAGTCCTCTAGGAGTCTCAGCAGGTTTCTCAGCTGCACAGTTCTGTAGCTTACTGAAAGCAAAAAGGATTGCATTTCAGCTCCCAACATTATTTGGTTCTCTGAAGCAAAGCTAGATCTGGAAGGAGACACCTGCATTTTAAGTCCATTTGAAACTGCAAGATATAAATATAAGCCAATATCTTAAAGTTTCCTTGTGTAGTGATTTAAATTAAATTGCAATTTGAAGTGCCAGATGCCCAAGGTCTGTCAACCCACATTTTACATTTCTATACTGTTCTTCCTCCAAGAAACTTAGGCTGGTGTATTTGGTTCCCCTGTCCTCTATTTTATTCTCAGAACAACCATGCTACATAGGCTACGCTGGGGGGATTTGAACCTGTATCTCTCCAGTCCTAGGTGAATGCTGCATTGCAATAATTTTGGGGCTAGATTGTGGGATGACCATTTCCCAATAATCCACTTCTAGAGAAGTTATGTCTGTCCATTGTAACACTATGTGAACAATTTTGCACTTCTGAAACATAAAACCAGTGATGTGGGTTTTCTGGAAAAAATTCCCAATGTGGTGAATAGACTGTGTTCTGATTTAGCATATTCATTTTATTTTATTCACATTATTTATAGTCTACCCTTCTCACAGGGACTTAAAATGGATTACTCATAGTGAGTCAGTACAATCAACAAAATAGGATATTCAATAACCAATGCATCAGAATTTTAGAGGTCTGGAACTACCAGAAAGAAGTGAAGCATAGCATAAGTATTCACATGAAAAATTAAGCAGTACAGAAATTACATGAATAGGATCTTACTTACAATAAGCTATACACAATCCCTAATAATTTATCCAAGCAAGTTTGTAAAACCATTTTGTACATTGCAACCCTATTACCTGTGTAGAAAAGCCCTCTTGAATAGTTTTGCAGAGTTTGTGGAAAACCAGGAGAATGGCAGCATTTAATGAGCAGGGCCCCCAAAAGGAATTGTGGGGGCATCTCATTTTACCCTTTGTCCCCTCCATCATTATTCCCTGGCAGTCCCCATAGCCATTCCCATTTCCTGCTTCCTTGTCTTCTTCCCACCCAGCAGCCAACCTACTTTTATCTGCTCCTCTGTCTTAAGTTTTCCTTCCTTTCCTCCCCCTGGCAGCCTTTCTTTGGGAAAATTGTGTTGTGCAGTGGCCACTAGCACTGGGCCGGGTTGAGTGGTATGGAGAGTGAGTCTCTAGTGGTTGCTGCTGGCCCTGTATCTTCAGTGAGTCGTTCTCCATCAGGAGACATGACAAGGGAGGGGAATGAACACTTTCCAGGGCTGTTTTGGCCTCCAAGTCCTTCCCCGCCCCGCATGGCTTGACTTTACAGAAACCAAGCCTTGGAAGGATCAGCAATATTGTTTCCTAACAACCTCCAAAATTACCAATGACAGCTTGTGTGCTTTCTTTTCTTAAAGCTATGAGTATTGTTTCTATTATTTTGGGGAGTTTTAATCCCCACTGTATTTTGTAAAAGATTTCAGATTTGTCTGCAAACTTGGGACTTCATTCCGGTTTGTTGAGAAATCCCTCCTATTTGTCCCTACTTTGACTTTCTGAATCTATTAATCCACACTCTAATGGCCTAGTTCAGGATTAGATATATGATTTTGTCTTGAATTGAGTAAACTAAACTTTAGAGGTGCCCCATATTTTATGTTCCATTAGGAACAAATGCTTGAACTAAAATATATGATTAGGGGGAAAACAATCTAGTGTGATTTAAAATGTTACATTCAAATTTTTAAAACAAAATTATTCTATTGGAATAATGTTTGTAAAAAATTAAAGACAATATAGTATGTCCTTCCCCTATATTATTTAAATAATGAAGAGGGGAGAACCAAAAGCCATTGAAAACCATTAGTTGCTTCAGTCTAAGCCCTTTGATTTCAATAGGCTGAGATAGGAGTAACTCTAAAGAGGATTGCACTGTAATTTTAGCACACACAAAGAACTGTGCATGATATGCTGTGGACATGGTTGTCTATTCATCTACTTCAACAGAATTTAATTCTCTTCCCTCGAGGTCACTGGGTCACACAAGTAGATTGATTACTGTTCTGATTGGATATTCTGGCCTATTTTTCTAACATCCTCTCCCATTGTTTGAAGCTTTGAGTATAAATATTTCTGCTTAATAGATGAACAGAGAGAAGATGGCTCTGTTCAAGTTCCTATGAAATATAAATTCTCTGGATGGTGTGACCTACCTGGTCTTCATTCGTCAAGTAGAGGTGTGCATAATGGAACTCCCCAACTGAAAATGTACACCAAAAAATTGCTGTTTACCTTAGACGTGCACTCCATAGAGTTAAACAAAACAAGAAATTAACCTTTATTTATGGTATTAACATAACATTCAAGAAAGGTTGACATTGCAAAACTTCACTTTCATTGATCTTTCTATCTGTGGTCTTATTCCCGCAAGTGAGATCCTTTGGTTACAAACTGACTCTTTTCAGCCTGCTTTAAGCAGCTCTTCTGTGCAGTATCACTCAGTCAGACATCCTCCTTTCCTCTCTCAACTCCCCAGCTACTATTTTTCAACTCTCCCAACATTTCATGAGCTCTCATTGGTTGCTCTTAAGGAGAGGCAGAACCTACACTGTCCGTCACATGCAGTGATGTGGCCAAAGCTAGTAAACAGCCCATCTGTAACCCCACAGCTAAAAGCACTCCCAAGCTGTGTACCTGTTTCTTAAGAGGGGAATTCTAGCTCCATCCAGGAAAATATCTGCAAACCTCAACTGGCTTATTATCAGCAATATCTCAATCTTACCCGGGTCAAGTTCAGTTTATTTGCCTCATCTCACCCAATACTGCTTCCAAGCACTGGGTCGGATCTAATCAACTTTTCATCTAATGAAAAAGGGAGGAGCCTTTTGACCACCATAAAGGCTAAACCTGGGATTGACGCAAGCCCCATGGGTCAGGAACTGCACTGAGGAGAATAATTGGGTGCAGAAATACTAGTGAGCTCCAACCCGCTTATTCAGGACATTTTCTGTGTTGCCTGACTGAAGAAGGAGAAATAGAGGTGCATGTGATGTTGATGAAACCTCTGTACAAATCTCTGGATGAATTCCCTCAGCAGTTCCACATAGATGTTAAATAGCATGGGGGATAAAAGAGAATCATGCTGTATCCCATATTTTAAAAGCCATATGTCGAGCAGCTGTCCTCAATACCACCTTCTGAAACTGGTTATCTAGGTAAGAAGGGTTAGGTGCCCCCAATATAACCGATGTATCCCTTTCAAGGAGGCAATCCAGAGAAATAATTTGCTTATCCATTGTATCTCCATGAGGAGAAGGGCAGGAGATTCCAGCAACTTCTGTTAACAAATATTTATTTAAAATATTTATATCCAACCTTTC
Organism: Euleptes europaea; assembly: GCF_029931775.1. Taxonomy (NCBI): domain Eukaryota; kingdom Metazoa; phylum Chordata; class Lepidosauria; order Squamata; family Sphaerodactylidae; genus Euleptes; species Euleptes europaea. The sequence goes on from NC_079316.1 coordinate 38,513,147, forward strand.
AGCTGTAACTTTCAAGATGACTTGTAAACTATCTAAAAACCCATTCAAAAACAAAATGGTAAAATATTACAAATATCTGTATATAGGGTAACTGTATAAATGCAATATGTTGGACCAAGACATCATCACAGATTCACTAACAGTACCACAGTACTCTGAAGCTGCCCCTGAGTTTGTGGATTTACAGTTATTGAAGCATGAGCATTGTTTGAAGCAATGGTCTTGTGGGTAGAGTTTGATTACATGTCCATAGTGCGTAGTGACTGCCTAGTCCTTTATAAGATAACATCCATAGAAAACTTTGTTGGCATATACCCTTCCAAGAACAATTCCATTATGCAGCAAGCACAGTTTTTTTGGCATGTGCTTCAAGCTGATTAGGAATTTTTGATTTTGTCCCACGGGGATGTCTTTGAGGTTTCCACTGCGGGCAGCAAGTTATCGAGATTTTTAGTGAGATTGGTTGGTCATACAATGGTGTCCAACAAGACTATTGGCTCACCACAAGACTGCCATTGCTTGTATCTGTGCTTTCAAACAAAGTAGCATCCATGGTTTTGTCCTGCTGTTTCTGTTTATATAGCAGGGATCTTTGCTAAGACCGTGCCATAAAATGCTCCTCTGAAACTAGCCCAAGTTCACACCAGATGTTCATGTGGATCCAAGAATTAAAATAGTTTGATGCACATCACAAATTATAAGGCTAATAAGGATGTCTATGGCTTTCTTTACTGACATGTGTTTCTGGGTAGTCATCTTGGATCTGCAGCCTAATGGACAAATTAGTTAAGCCAGTCTTGTGGAGAGCCATTTTATCCTTAATTGTATTGGGGTGAAATGCTTAGCTTAACTAGTTTGTTCTGTCGTAATCTGCTTTAAACATGCATTGGTGGAAAAATGGGTTATACATTTAAATATACATAAAATAAAACATACTTCAAACTTTCAGGCTGCAATCCCGAAGGAGGGGGATGAAGCTCCTTAGGAGCTGGCGTGACCCCGTGGTGGTGTATGTGCTTATTTATCCTGGGATAATGGACACTTACACCATCTCGGGGCAAAATTGCTGGCACTGGGGGGCCTCAGAGCTCTGCCAGCCCCCCCCCCAACCAATGCAGCCACGTCAGCATGGAATTAGCGAAAGCCCGCACCAGTGTGGGGTGTGTGCGTGTTCCCGGGGCGTACATGGGGGTGGAATTGCCTTTAGGCAGCTTCCTAACCCCTTTCACCCCGGGAACACCCCCTCGTGCTGTGGTGTTGCCACACCACCTTTTTTGGTGGCACAACCTTGCTCTTTCCAATGGGGCCATTTTCTTTAAATCTCTTTTTAAACTTTTAAAAAAAATTTTCAGCAGTCAGGAAGCCTCTGTGGAGGTGGCAGAGTTGCGCCGCTCCTGGCCACTGTGAATTTACCCCCCCCCCACCCTTCAGGGACAGGCTGTTATCATACAGAAAGCACATCTATAGTATCTAAGCTTCAGAACTCAGTGTTTTTTGTGTCAATAGACTTCGTTCTTTTTTCTCTGTCAATAAGAGCTTGATGGCAAAAGAGGAAGTCTCCTTTCTAGGCCTTTTGGTTCAAAATTATATGAATATGGGCACTACCGTTATGAACTATAGAGCTTTAAAAGTGCCTTCTTTTATGCTTTCAGGTCTCCATGATCTCATTTCTCAAGATTTACTCTATTTTTTAAAATCATCCTAATTTGGCTCTAGCTTCTCTGTACCTATCCATATAGTTTACAGGAGAAAATGAGGTATTTTTGAATACCCAGAAGACAGAAAGAGAAATATTAATTATGTTATTATTATGGACTTTAAATTGTGGTATTTTTTGTGCTGTTTTAAATATTTAAGTGGAACCACCTGGGGTTGCAGCAATAGGAGATCGGCCAAAATCCCTGCTTGGTCCAGAGTTTCCCATAGTGATTACAGAACTACAGAAGAAGTTTTACAGTTTCTTTTTCTCCAACTTATTAACTCTGTGATATCCGTGCTATTTTGTGCATGTACAGCCTTCTGAAAATTGTACTCCCCTCTCCTCGATGTCATTACTTGACCAAGCCCTCCATGACCCTGGGGAAAGAATTCATGTCACCTACTGTGGAGGTGGAAAAATGACTGCAGGGCAGAAGGAAATGAAACTGTGCTGCCTGCCACCGTAGCTACTGCCCATCTGCAAAGCTATTTGGCAGTTCTTAAATCTGCCCTCAGACGGACATTCTGAAATAATGGACTTGCTACCCCAAGTCATTATGTGCCATACCAAATTACTCGGACAAGCTGGATGCACGTTTCTAACTGTACAAGCCTTGTGTTTTCATGTTACGGTTCTCAGACAGTTGCTGTCTTTTACCAAGAGCTTGCTTAGCTTCCCCTGTCGTTGGTCTCAGCCCCAGGATCAGGGACCCAACTGGAGAGATCGTGCAAGCAGGGAAATTCTGCAGTGCATACTCTAAGATGACCATAGAGAAGAGCAACCTTAACTCGTTTTGTCTTTGACTTTCTACAATGCAATGAAGTCCTGAGGAGAGAGTAATGCTTGAACAGCCAGTGCCATCAAGTGTTCAAACTGAAGCAGTGCCTTTTACTAGCTTTAGTTGGATCTCCACCAATGCCACCAATTGAACTAAAAGATATCCTTGTTGTAGCCATGCTACTCTTCACCCTTTCTTCTAATTTTATATGGATCGATGTATGCTTCAGCACAAGGGAAAAGGACTGCACAGCTATCAGATAAGAGTCAGCTTATTTGTTAGTTAGTTAGCTTGAAGAACAGGAGTGGGAAGATTTGGACTCTAATCCCTACTCAACCTTTGACACTTTCTGGGTGACTTCAAGCTACTTTCTTTCCTTCTCTCACATGGCCTAGCCTACCTCATAGGGCTGTTTGGCAGCTTTGAGGGCTGTTGTGTGGACCATATGTATCAAAGGAATAACAATTATGTTTATCACACTAAACACTGATAGTGCAAGAAAGCTTTAAATTTGGAAATGGGGATATAACAAAATATTGTGACACAAAATATTTTCCAATATTTTCTGATCAATCAGTGCACAATATTTTTTGTCTGGATTTAGCATTTTGAACCCAGACTGATGAGCTACTTCTGCTGTTAGAGCAAGCGGATTCCCCTGCTGGATAAAGGCTTCCCACTTAGCCAAAGGGATATGCAGATGCCAACCCGTGCTTCTTACCCTACTCCATGCCCTAGGGGCCATTTCACACACTACATAGACTGTATTGACAGCAGAGAGCTGATTCAGTGAGGAGTGTCATCCTTTTCAAATATTATAACTGGGTGTGCTGGGAGCTTCCCCAAAGCATATAATTCCTTTTGATATGCATGACTACCATGTTGTTTGAACAGGGGACAATGTGCATTTTTTGGATGCATGTACAACATTGGTATGTGCAGACAGAACACAGGATTTTTCAGGGTTCGTTTATCTCTACCAAGCTGTATGCACATGCAAAATACATGAAAAATAAAATGATGAACGGGTGGTACTTTGGAAGGTGCTTTTCAGTTTGTTTGTTTGTTTGTTTACCAAGTGTTAGCAAAAAGAAATTCTCAGCTTGTAATGTGTAGTTTGGTCCTGTGGTGTACACTTTAATATGTAAAATCTGAAGTAGGTCTAAGAAGCCTGACATTGTTCAGTCATTGGCACTGCAGCATTCCATGATAGTTAAAGAAGGCCAAAACATTCTGGTGAGAAACTCTGGCTCCTTCTGAATGACTTATTAAAATGCTTTCATGTTGCAGGATGACACCTGCATTGTTTCAAAGATGAACGTGGGAAGGATAATATTTTTTCTTAAATATTTGGTTATTATAAAGGAGGGTTAGATCTGACAAAGTAAGACACATTTAGAAACTGCTCCCCAACTTTGCAAATCAGCAAGAGGCAAAGTGAATTGTGTGAAGAAATGTTGCTACATTCCATGAGAACACTGAACAGACAGGTTGTAGCTTTCCATCTGGTTTTTTTTTATTTTTTTTGGTTATTCGATAGCTTTTATTATATCATTGCAGAGATAATTCCTTGTCTCTGCTTCACTGCAGAGCTTTGAAGGAATTTTTGTTATTGTTTGAACTTTATTTTTAACTGGCTATACAATTAAGGTTTTCGTCATAGGCTGGGTTCATTTCCCCCTACTCTATTTGGAAACATCCAAGAACTAGGCCAGACTAGATCATTCAGTTTTCATACATAAGATGTTTGAAATGAAACTTAACTCGTTCACAGTGGGTTGGATCCCATTAAAGACGGTGTGCAGTTCTTGTACATGCGAAAGGGCTAAACATTTCTCCCTGCTTTCTATGTTAAACGAATGAAATTGTAGCCCTATTTAGTGGCTTTCCCACAGAACTTTTTGTTATTGCCATCAAGTCGCAGCCAACTTATGTCAACCCCGTAGGGTTTTCAAGGCAAGAGTTGTTTTGGAAGTGAGTCGCCATTGCCTTCCACTGCGTAGCGACTCTGGTATTTCTTGGTAGTCTCCCATCCAAATACTAACCAGGGCCCTTCCAAGATCTGACAAAATCAGGCTAGCCTGGGCCAATAAGGTCAGGGCAGACCACAGGACTTAGTACAAGGTATTTCTTCTGATACAATTTGAAAAACAAATCACAGCATACAAATCTTCTGTTATGTGTCTGGAGCAATGGGATGCACATCTGTTATTTTGTTTAAAATTATGTTGAAGCGCTAAGTGGCTCTGCAGTCCTTGTACTATTGCTTGCACAAGTGGAACTGTGCTAAATACATTTTCCTTTCTGCTCATGCATGGCTGGATCCAAGTCAAGGCCTGTTGCTTGTTAAGTTTGGCAGCTCATTGATGATTCATTTGCAATTTGAAATGAGCAGTTGTTTGAGTAGTTTTTTTCTACAGTGGTGACATTCAGCATGGCAACTGATTTACTGGCTTGCTGGGGGTTTATATTGCATATATATGTGTGTGTGTGTGTGTGTGTGTGTGTGTGTGTGTGTGTGTGTGTATATATATATATATATATATATATATATATATATATATATATATATACATATAATGTCATCATGGGCAGGTCATGGATACTTTAACATCAGCTCCCTTTCAAATGTACATGTTGCTTTTGCTTTTGGACCTGTGTAGTCAAGGATATTAATCAGCTGGAAGCATCCATTATGTTACGGCATGCTCAGAATACAGTGGACTTAACTACTGTTTTCAGGTGACAATATGAGTACATATTAAGTATATGTGATGCAGTTTAGAATGGTAACACTCTTTGCTTTGGGAGGCAGGCAAGCAAAATGGCAAGGCTAGAATATTAGAGAGAGAAGCAGCACAGCTTCCGCCCTCTGTCATCCTTCTCCAGCAGGTTCAAGATAGCCAATGAAAACTCCTTTTTTGTAACTTGTTTGTTTTTCTTGTTGGATGGATTAAGCAGGCCATGGATGGAGTAGGTGGACAGAGACAGCCATGGGAACGCAAGGCAAAAAGGCACTGCACCCAACATTTTACAATTCAATTTACAGAAGTTCTGAGCATTTGTAAATGACAAATTATTTATTAGTATTTGAGGCCATTGCTCTCAATCTGTGATTCATCACAAGGGGGGTTCTCGCCATGAGTAGATAGGATGAATTTTGAATCTAGCTCAATGTGGTGGTGCGCAAAGAATGGAACTTGGGAAATAGAGCGAAAGGTTGCTTATAAGACCTACCTTTCTTGATTGAATAGCTAGGAGAAACATTTGATTTTTAATGCCGCCTTCTTTAGTACTGCAGCTGAATCAGATTGTGTAGTAAAATACACTATTTACTACAGTGCTGGGCTGGGAAAAGTTGAGTTTTGCCACGGTTCATTGATGGCCAGATAGTGAGTGTTGCCTGAGGGAGAGTCTCTTGAGGGTACTTTATAGAAAAGAGCAAGAGACTAGTAGCACCTTAAAGACTAACAAGATTTCTGGCAGGGTATGAGTTTTTGTGAGTAACAGCTCACTTCTTCAGATACCAGAGGGTACTTTGGTAAGGAGTGTGCGTGCTGTACATGGCCCAGTGATTTCTCATTGATTAGTGAGGTATGAAAATGCAACTGTTTGATACCCATGATCATTTCATACAGAACTGGAGATCTGGGAAGTAACAAAGATGTATGAAGATGTTGGTCTACAGTATGAAGACATTGTCACTATAAATAGGTAAAAGTGAACAGATCTGTCATATGTAAATAATGGTATATGGCCCTCCTTCTAGTATTGTTTGTTTATGTGTTTTAATCAAATTTTATATTTTACTGTAATTGTTTAAATGTTATAATGTTTGTATATTTACTGCCTTGCAGACCCTGATTGGGTGGAAAGGTGGCATAAAAATGCTTTTAACAAATAAATAAATACAGTTAGTTTCAGAGGTGTAAAGGTGAAACTTACAAAATCACTCCTACTAACCTGAAAAAAATATACTTTAAATTTAAAGAGCATTTTGATGTTCATTTCCTACTACTCTGGAATGAGAGGGCTCATCCTCGGGAGATTTGGTCATGTCTGTAGGTTCACATAATATAAAAGGGAGAGAGAAGGGAAAGGACATTCTGTGAGGACATGAAAAGTGTTTCATATGTAGAGAGGAGAACTGTAACATTTCCACTTCTTGAGATTTTTTGCTATGAATGTACGTGCAATACATTAAATAGGGAGAAATTATTTTAAAATGCTTATTCTGCTTAGGAGAACTTGAAATATTAGCATTGTGGGTTTCCATGCTCATTGGCACTAATAATGTGCCAAACCTCACCAGAGGTGTGAACTGTTCAATTAAGATGTCAGTCTTTCAGCCTACACAAATATCCTATCCCTGAGCTTTGAGTTTCACCCATCATTTTCAGTATGACCGAAAATAATTACACAATCTGTCCAAGGCAAGGAAAAAAGAATCAGTGAACAAGTTCCTACAAAGCAGTTTTAGGGCAGGTGGCTTAATCTTACATGTAAATAACCATTTCAGTATATTCTTCTGATTATAGATAATAGTTCTTTAGTAACATTAGCTCGCTCAGGTGTGGCATCTTGTTCTCTGTGTTGTAACCTGCCATTTATTCACACTCGCTGGGCGATTACTTCATTGAAAATCAGATTACACGTTTAAATGTCAGAAATTAAAATGCCAAATAACCTGCAGACTGTCAATTGTTAGCATCCCCTGCCCCTGGGGGTGCAATTATAACCATTTCTTCTTCCATGTGGGTTCCAACCTGTGTCCTGATAATATGTTGATATAGTGAATCAGTACAAATTTGGATTAAGCTCAACCAGTGTCATCATTCAGTATTTCCATACTGAACATCAGATTGTTTAATTTAGCAGTGATTCACAGATGGATGTGCAACCCAGTATTTTATTAATTGACTGCTCAACACTTAACCATTTGTCTCCAGTGGAAAATACCATATCAGGGATGTTGTCAGATGATCCAAAAGCTCTGTAGGATTCAGGGATGGACAGGCAGATTAAAACAGTTCAGGAACTAGCTAAACTGATCAGCACCTGCAACAATGGACTTTGGCTTATTACCTCCTCCCATAAACTGGGAGGAGGCAGTTGGTAAACCCACACTGATCAGAGTTGCTGCTGAATGGTCGAAGCCAAGAACCCCCTGCAGTACTGGCACAGCTAATGAGGCTTGAACCTGCTTACTCCTGGCTACCAGTGTCCCCTCCAGGGCAGAAGCCCACCAGGAACTTTCCCTATAAATTGAATGGCTGGTCCACCCTTTTTAATATTTGGCCTGTGATGGCTGTTGTTGCTTATAGTCAAAGCTGCCCTTGAGATCTCCAATGGTTGAACATGCACATGTGAACTCGCCTTGAGTAGTCAAGCAAAATCAAGCAGAGCTGTCCATCCCCATTCTTTCTGATGTCGTATTTAAGTTTATATGTTTTTTTAAAACAAAAACAAAAACATGGGCTAGAAAATATTTGTCTGGTGTCATTAAACAGCTTCATAAATGTGGCTGTTTGATTTTTGCAAAATAAAGCAGAAGGCACCTTAAAGACTACCGTTTATTCCAGTCAGAGCTCCCTTATGCTATATTCTTTGGTTAAGCAAGAAAACACACTTTAAGAAAAATGCTTCACATATAGAAGAAGAGAACTGGACTCTTCATTGATTTCATTCATCTACAAGAAAGATTTTGTAGTCATCCAGTTCAGAGACGTCCTGATACTCCCCAATCCTAGTGCCACTGGGCAACAGTAGATACCATCCAGACTTACAGATGGATGGAGAGAAATTTGCCTCTCAACCAGACAGAGGCCCATCAAATCCCTTCAATTTAGGGGAATCACTATCTATAGACACACTCCACTTAGCAGCTGTTTTATTGTTTTAAAAAACTGAGCTGTTTTTCCTTTCTTTTTATTTCAGGCTCATCTGACCAGAGGTCTTGAGCAAAACATGCATGGGATAAAATACTTTTAACATTATAAATTATTAAAATGTACAACAGAAATGACTTTAAATTATTAAAATGCTTGAAAGACATTAAAATAAAAATCACAATAACCAAAAATTGAGTTACTTCAAGCATAACAGTAAGTACAATAATAATAACATCTCTAGTTAACAATAGTTTAACCTTATCGTGCCTTTCACAAAACTACTGTTACCAGATATTTCGCGACACATTTGGTTATTTCTGGGACAACATCACCCAACAGAAATGGGACCACCCAAGAGTCAGCAGGAAGATGATGTCTTGATAAAATGGGTGCAGTCCAGATGGTATAAATCCAGAAAGTCTCTCTTCTCCTGAGATGGCCCTGGGTATAGCCCATAGATCACAGAATAACAGAAGGTGTTCTATTGTCTCAATCGCTCCTGATGCACAGACACATAGCCTATCTGAAAATGTGGCTTTATCAAACCGACTGCTCGATTCAGCTGATGGAAGGACATTCAGCCTGGCGAGCATAAAAACTAGCCTATGGCTGGGAGTTGTGAGGAAGAGCTGTTTTTAGATAGTAATGGTGGTCCAGGAGGAGAAAGGCAGATCTGTGGAGTATTAAGGATATATCTGCCTAATTCCTTGACTATATCCACTAGGGTTGTGCATATCGATAAAGCCGAACCCAAAATAAATCCGAAATTAGCCATTTCAGTAAATTCCGTGATTTGGGTTTACCAAACTCCAAAACCTGGGAATTAAGCCAAAGCTGAATAGGCGATTCCCGGAAAAGCCAAATAGATATTTGGCTTTTCGGGTTCGGCTATTTGCCTTTGCTCAGAGACATGACTCTGTGCTTTCTCCCCCTTTTCTTCCTTTTTTGGACTGGTTTTGTTAGAGCCCCATAGTTGGGGCCCTTTTGAGATAAGGTTATTTAAAAGATGGGGGGATAAATCCCCCAAATAAAAAGAGCAAGACAGCTGAAAACCACCAGGCTTCCGAAGGAGATTTCTTCATCCACGTGGATGAGCAATCTCCATTGGGCAGCCCCTGTGGTCATGACTTCAGTCTGCTCCGTTATCACCCCCCCTCATGAAAACCTGCTTACCAAAAGAAGGTTGCCCTGAGTAGAGGCTTCATTTCCCCACACTGTGACCATCTCTTGGAATCTGATTTTTCATGATCACAATAAAGGACTGCTCACAGCATGTCATTTGCCACCAAAAGAAATGTTTTCCATACCTTATTACTCTTCCATTTAAGACTTTTTCCTCCGTTTGGAAGTTCATTTGCATGGACATCATGCAAAGCAACACAGAAAAGAAGGCAGACCCCAGACTTTGAGGTGCCAGCCTGGAATCGCTTCTTTCAACTAGTCCTTAGCAACACTGAACTTTTGAACCTGATGGACAGCTCGGCTTGGAAATGCTTGGAGAATGGGGGCAACCCCTTTGTGGGCCCATAAAATTGGACCCCCTGTCCCAAATTTCACCAAATTTTGGTGACAGTCGAAGGACTGTCGAAGGACCCTTGCACCCAGGCTGCAAATTTGGGGAGTCTACCTCCAAAAATGCCCCCCCAGGAGCTTTGAAAAAATCCCCATAGACTATAATGGGTCCGAATTTTTCAGGAAACCTGAAAATAAGCCAAATACCCATATTTACCAGTATGGGTATTTAGATTATTTCCGGTTTACTGAAAAAAATTGGGCTGAAAAAACCTGAACCTGAAATTTACTGAAATTTCTTTTTTGCACAACCCTAATATCCACAATGGATGGATTTAATTTATGAAGGATAGAAATAATATGCACAGGAATTCAAGGGAAGCTCTCCATCCAGCCCTGTAGAAATGTCATGCTTGTCAGACCTGAATTCTTCAGTAACTATAGTCCATAAGTCTCAAAGCAAAGCTCCTTCTTAGGAAAAAGTGTAATGTGATCTGATCAGATGGGCATGGATGCACGTAGGCAGCTCTAGATACATGCAGATAGCCAGGATTCAAGATTTCCAAATAAGGAATATTTATGACATAATTAAATGTAAGAAAAGTGCTGTCCTCCTCACTAATCCTGTTCTGAGCTGGATTAACTTTTGATTAGAAAAAGTTGTTAATGTGATGACAAAAACAGGCTGTTTCAGGCAGAGTGTTGCAAGACATAGTAGAGGCCAACAGCATTCCAGTCAAGTTGCGCTCTCAGTCTTTTCCTTTTCACTGTCTGAAACAAGCTGTTGTAATACATTTAGGACAGCTCTTTTGTCTAGAAAGGTGAAGTACCTTACAGAATACCGTTCCAAAAATATATAGGCCTAGGGCATTTCACTGTCAGTTGAAATCTGAGTTGACGTCTGATTTTGATGCATTTATTTAATGTATTTTGATCCCACTTTTCTCCTGAATGGGGGATACAAAGTGGCTTATGAAAAACCCAAAGGTACACAAAACATCCTGGTCTGGGTTGGTCTATCAGGCAGCAGGCTAAGACCCAAGAGCAAAGAGCCCTTTGACTTGCACCCCCAGCCACACCCACACTTTCAGTATCTGCAACCAGAGAGAGAGAAAAACAATCTTCCCACAATTCCCGCTCTCCTGCTTTTTTGCATTTTGTAGTGTGGTATAAGTAGGGCTGTTAAAAAAAATTCGGTAAAGTTCGGCTTCGGCAAAATTTGGCCTTTTAAATTCGGAATGTGTTGAAGTCCGAATTCCCCCACTTCGGATCCGTGAAATTCGGCGAGAGATCTGGAGTTCGGGGGAAAATTCGGACCCACACGCCTTCATGGGGCTTCCATGAAGGTGTGGGGGGGGTGCTCTTTAAACAGATCTGTGCCTCCCGGCTGGGAGGGGCAGATCTGTTTAAAGAGCCCCCCGCGCGCCTTCATGGAAGCCCCGTGAAGGCGCGCGCGGGGGGCGAACCCTGAATCTGCTGAATTTATTCACCGAATACCCCGAATCGGCTAATTCGGCTCCCCCGTTTCCTGCCTTTTTTTGAGTTCGATTTATCCCGAACTAAAAACCGCCGAATTCTGCTGTTTTTCGGTTCGGGACGAACCGAATCGACAGCCCTAGGTATAAGTTCATCCATTTAGCATCTTATAAGAACATAAGAAAAGCCAAGCTGGATCAGACCAAGGCCCATCAAGTCCAGCTGTCTGTTCACACAGTGGCCAACCGGATGCCTCTAGGAAGCCCACAAACAAGACAACTGCAGCAGCACCATCCTGCCTGTGTTCCACAGCACCTAATATATTAAGCATGCTCCTCTGATCCTGGAGAGAATAGGTATGCATCATGACTAGTATCCATTTTGACTAGTAGCCATGAATAGCTCTCTCCTCCATGAACATGTCCACTCCCCTCTTGAAGCCTTCCAGGTTGGCAGCCATCACCATATCCTGGGGCAGGGAGTTCCACAATTTAGCTATGCATTGTGTGAAGAAATATTTCCTTTTATCAGTTTTGAATCTGTCATCCTCCAGCTTCAGCAGATGACCCCATGTTCTAGTATTATGAGAGAGGGAGAAAAGCTTCTCCTTGTCCAATATCCATACTATGCATAATTTTTAGACTTCTATGATGTCTCCCCTTAACCACCTTCTTTCCAAGCTACACAGCCCTAAGCGTCTTAACCGCTCCTCATAGGGCAGTTGCTCTGGTCCCCTGATCACTTTGGTTGCTCTTTTCTGCCCTTTCTCAAGCTCTGCAATGTTCTTTCTTAGATGTGGTGACCAGAACTGTACACAGTATTCCAAGTGAGGTCTCACCATAGATTTGTACAAGAGCCGTATATCAGCTGTTTTAGTCTCTATTCCTCATCTAATTATGGCCAGCATGGAATTTGTCTTTTTCACAGTAGCCACGCACTGCGTTGACATCTTCATCGAGCAATCCACTACCATCTTCTTCATGGCACAGCTGAGATTTGAACCTGGATCTCCCCCATCCAACACTAACCCATGATACTACACTGGTTCACACATGTCACTGTTTATTTGTTTATTTACTTCATTTATATGGCTGAGTTTTGGTCATGTTGTATGTGAATCCTTGCGGGTGCGGGTATTTATGCTCCCTCGTTGCTCTTTTACTATGCCAGTAAAGGTGTCTGAATCTGAATCTTACTTCATTTATACCTCACCTTTCTCCTCAGTGGGGACCCAAAGCAGCTTACATCATTCTCCTGTCCTCCACTTTATCCTCACAACAACCCTATGAGATGGAGAAGGAAGTAAGGGAGGTGACTTAGGCATATAATGTTATGATACTGGGTGACTTCAACTACCCTCACATTGACTGGATAAACATGTGCTTGAGTTGTGCTATAGAAATGAAATTCCTAGACAGTGCCAACTAGAGGGGGTAGTGATCTTGGACTTGGTTCTGAGTGGGGCTCAGGACCTGGTGAGAGATGAAGAGACCATTGCACCAGCTGGGAACAGTGATCACAATGCTATTAAATTCAGCATTCATGTCAATGAAAAGTTACCTCCAAAGTCTAAAACTGCAACATTTCAAAAGAAGGAACTTTACAAAAATGATGAGAATAGGTAAAAGGAAGATGATAGGGAAACACAAGAGAGTCAAATCCCGTGCGAGTGGTCCAAGTTCACCCATCAAGCTTCCATGGCAGAGGGAAGATCCAAACCTGTGTCTTTCTCTAATTCCTACACCATGCTGCTAGCTAGAAAGCATAACCGAGCTCCTCAAAAACTAAATGTAGCCGTTACATTTGACTTACAAGTGAGAAGTGCAAACATTTATTTATACCACAGTTATTGGCCTAAGACATCTGATGACAATAAGCCCATTACAAAAGCTCAAAGATCCCTAGATCACTCAGCAGTTAATGCTGAGTGATGCCTCTAGGAAGCCCACAAACAAGGCAACTGCAGCAGCACCATCCTGCCTGTGTTCCACAGCACCTAATATATTAAGCATGCTCCTCTGATCCTGGAGAGAATAGGTATGCATCATGACTAGTATCCATTTTGACTAGTAGCCATGAATAGCTCTCTCCTCCATGAACATGCCCACTCCCCTCTTAAAGCCCTCCAAGCTGGCAGCCACATCCTGGGGCAGGGAGTTCCACAATTTAACTATGCGTTGTGTGAAAAAAATACTTCCTTTTATCTGCTTTGAATCTGTCACCCTCCAGCTTCAACAGATGACCTCGAGTTCTAGTATTATGGGAGAGGGAGAAAATCTCCCTGCCCACTCTCTCCAAACCATGCATAATTTTATAGACCTCTATCATGTCACCCCTTAGCCGCCTTCTTTCCAAGCTAAACAGCCGTAAGCGTCTTAACCGCTCCCCATAGGACAGTTGCTCTAGTCCCCTAATCATCTTGCTTCCTTCATGATTGAGCAGCATACAATTTAGGGTTGCCAGGTCCCTCTTCACAACCGGAGGGATATTTTTTGAGTGGAGCCTGAGGAGGGGAGGGTTTGGGGAGGGGAGGGACTTCAATGCCATAGAGTCCAATTGCCAAAGCAGCCATTTTCTCCAGATGAACTGATCTCTATCCGCTGGAGATCAGTTGTAATAGCAGGAGATCTGCAGCTAGTACCTAATGCAACTAGAGGGTCTGATCATCTGATTTCTGCTCCACAGTAACATCACTATAGCTGGCTGGGGTGGTGGTGGTCAGGTAATGATACGAATAGCTGCTACATTCTCGCTGGGCCTTCAGTAGTTGTGGCTATTCTGTAGCAGAAATGGTAGCTCTAGCTGTAAAGTGCCCTGACCTGGATGGCTCAGGCTAGCCTGATCTCATCAGATCTCAGAAGCTAAGCAGGGTCAGTTCTGGTTAGTATTTGGATGGGGGAGCCCCTTCTATGGTAATGCAGAGCAGAATTCTGAATATACCATACTCAGACAGGATCTGCCCTTGCTCTTCTGGCTCTATTGACTCATTAGCCCATGCCCTTTTGGAATGCCGCTTTTACGAGGAACTTCGATCGCACTATATTTCCCCCTTTTAATATACAAATCCAATGCCTCTGTGACTGACATAATGCCTTTTTTCACTAAGTGATAGGGACCCCAAGGCTACATTGTCAGTGGCAAGATTTGTTTCAGTCCTTATATCCCTCCAACACTAGATATATGCTGCTCAAGATCAATTGATCAAGGAGCTTCTAAGGGATAAAAGGAAGGAAAGGATGGGGGAGCATCAAGGAATACCAGGGTTGCTGTGCAGAGGAAGGCACTGGCAAACCACCTCTGCTAGTCTCTTGCCATGAAAACCCCAAAAAGGGGTCGCCATGAGTCGGCTGCGACTTGACGGCACTTTACACACACACACAGCTGTAAAGTGGGCAGGGGACCTGGAAGACCCCACACTGCTATTGTTTCACAAAACGGACAATATCAAATTGTTTGGGAGATCGTTCTTGTAGAGAGAGTATAGCTATGATGTAATAGATCCAATTGGGAGGTGACCTGTGTACGGATAATGTGGATTTTTTTGTCCCAGTCCTTCAGTCCCAGCCCTACTGCATGATGTAGTTTGCTGTTAGATTCAAATTTTATCATTCAACTGTTGTCATATTTTGTCATCAGCTTACTGATCGACTGAATAGGTCTATCATACATGTAATCTGCCTTGTATCCCAGTTAGAAAGGTGATTCTGTAAATGGAAACAAACAAGCATGAATTCTGGCTACATTTCCAGTATGTTGAAAAGCAATACCTTTCACAGCTGACCAACTCTCTATGGTGTGTATGTGTCTGGAGGCCCAGGCAATATTCATGATGTGAAGTGAGCTCCAGCATATGCATGAGATTGGGGGGCGGGAACCAAGCTAGGTGAAAGGGAACCAGGTGGTGGCTCTGGTGGCTGCAGTGATCTGGCTACAATACCAACCATGGCTGCCTTTCTCCTACCCTCCGAAGAAGTGATCTGTGACCCACAAAAGCTTATACCCTCCCAGAAATTTTGTTAGTTTTTCAGATGCTGCTGGACTCTTGCTCTTTTCTACTGCTACAGACAAACACAGCTACCCATTGTGATCTCTCTCCTACCCTTTAAAGAAGTGAGCTGTGGCTCACCTGCCAGAAATCCTTTAAGGTGCTACTGGACCCTTGCTCTTTTCTACTTCTCATGACAGACTAACATGGCTACCCATCATGTCCTATCCTCTTGTAAGAGATGGAATCCTCATGAGGCGATGGAAAATGAAGGGAGCATGAATAAATCATGCTGTATTAAGAGGGGTAGTGGAATGGAATGAGGAGAAGCAGCATTAGCCAGGAGCAGAGTGGAGAAGGGGCAATGGGCTGAACGAAACAACCCTTTGCCTCGTTCACTGAGTCCTGGAGAAGGCAAGGGTGACCCTCAAACATGGACAGATGTGTACGTAGAGGAAAGGAGGTGTTTGTTAATTTCATTCGGTGTCATTTATGGGCATCTGAAAGGAAAATATAAGGCATCATAAACGATGCATTGGCTGGGCTTGTCACAAAAAGTAATGGCAAAATGAATTTCCTTAAAATAGCTTCTGACAGTGCAGTTGTAAAAATAAATGTGAAATTTTATTTTAACTGGAAGCTTCTCTAATCTGATGATGTTTTACTGACAAATTTCAGTGAGTAAATGTTTCTGACAGAAAATTTAAACATTTGCAGTTTCTTTCCCCCCATGTTTTCCTTATGTTCTGTTTTTATCTTCCCTGTCCATATTTCAATAGACACAGGTCCATGAGTAAACAGTTTCTCTTGTAATAATTAGCTGGAATTATGTAAATTAGATATACACTTCCTTCCCACAGGCCTTTGTATTGGAAAAAATAGGAATATGGACATTTTGACAGTTCTATAACCTTCTTTTGAATGGAATGAGTTATAATGGCTCTGCTATGAGTAAGCGGTTTATCTGAGAGACATCATGAGCTTCCCCAATACTCTGTTCCTGGAGTCTGTTTTACATTTTTAAAGTAACATTTCAATTAGAGATGATCCCAGCACAGTCTAGATTGGAGATCGGGGTCTTAAGAGAATGAAGAATTTTTCTCCCTTTGGTAATTGTATCTTGCACAGCATGTTGTTTGTGTTTAATTTTCCCCCCTCACAAAAATCATACTGTTTACATTATAGTAATTATGGAGCCGGTAGGTCAATATCTGTCAGCGGTATATTTGAAAGCTGTGCCGCAACAAAGATTCCTGTGCCTTTAGAGAGGTTCTACATGGGCTTCTGTCTGTAACAGTCCTAGCAGGAGAACAGAAGACTGAGTTTATACAGCAGAAATAAATGAGGTAGGTAAAGAGGGTGCTGCCCTGGACAACTTGGATAAAGGGCTGGATAAAAATGTAATAGATAGGTAACTGTCCTGTTGACATTTTTCTGATTGGCTAGTCCAGAGCTGCTCTATAATTGACTTGAAGGTTATATTTTGCACTCCCTGAATTCACTCTAGGCCTAGATTGTTTAATCAAACCATTCCTCAGCTTGTATCTCCCCAGTTTAACCCTTGGAAAAAGTTCAAGCCAAAAGAAAAAAAGCAAGGAGCAGCCCAAAGCACAGACAAAGTCTTTTTCTTTTGGCTTGAACTTTTTTCTTTTGGCTTGAACTTTTTCCAAGGTTTAAACCGTCCAGATCTCCTATCTAAGATTGTCACACAGATTGCATTCTGCATGCATAGATATGCTTCTGTCATCTGCTGGAAAGTCCCCTTCCTCTAGCTATAGACTGGCAGTAAGTGAAGAGTTGTGCATAGAATCCATTCATGTTGTTAATAAGTTTATTCCTTTTCTTTGTTATAATTATTATATATGTTTAGGCGATTTATTCTGTTCTTGATTCATCCAAGGAAGTCCTTGGATCCAATGCAGAATTGCCTTTTCACTTGAATTTTAGTGACATCAGAAATGCTTTTTTAAAAGATGGCTTTTAAAACAGATGCCGTGAATATTCTGCTTTGCACCACTACAGGTAAGAGAACCAAGCTGGATCAGATCAATCATATCTCAAATCTAGAATCCACAATGGACCACCAGATGCCCTTGGAAGGACCAGGAGGAGTACAGAAGCCAAAGCATTCCCCCTCTTTGTTTTTCTTTCCCACTTTTTGTAGAAAGTTCAGGATAAACATGCAACAGAGAGGAATCCTGTCTCCAAACAAAGGATTTAACCCTCACAGATAACAGATACTGATGGACCTATTCTCCATCACTCTTTAAAGCTATCTAGTACCTCCGTTCATCTCTTGCCTTGAAAACATATGGGGTTACCATAAGTCATTTGTGACTTTACAGCCCTTTACACACACAAAACTAGTAGCCATCATTATATCAAGTGTCAGTGAGTCCCACAAGTTAATGCATCGTGTAAAGACGTGCTTTCTTTTTGTCTGTTCTGAATCAATGGCCCTTTTGGTACTCCAGGGTTAAGTATTTGTGGAGAAATTCCACCTGTTTCTTAAACCATGGATCATTCTATATAGCTCTATCATGTTATGTGTCGTCCCCCCAGTTGTATTTTTCTCTCACCCAAAATGGCATTCACACTTTACTTGTGGTGAAAATGCTCCAACGCCCTGGTTGTCTTTTTTTGCACCTTTCCCAATACTATAATATACTTCTTAGTTCACCAGAACGATTGCTGCTCTGTCTATTTAGACAGCACCAGAAATTTTCAGATAAGCGTTTGTTTTCTAATTTATAGTGCAGTCCTAAGCAGCGTTACACTCTTCCATGCCTGTTGACTTCAGGGCTTTTAAAATGGTATAAAACTGTTTAGGATTACCCTGGAAGTCCTGCAAAAGACCCATAGGTTTGCTTTTTGTGATAATCTGGAAGAAGACTGCCCTCTTGTGACTACTGCGCAGCAATGTGAGCGGCTGCTGTGCATGCTTCTGAAGAAGAGTGCTCTTTCTCAGCAAAGCTCATGCCACAATAAATTTATTAGGATTCAAATGGTTTGTAATTTTGAGGCAATTCCTCCAGTTTGCACCAGTTGTTTAATTCTTCCCAGGAACAGAGGCTTCCCTGACCAAGTTTGCTAGCAGAGCAAAATGCAAAAAAAGGATACTCTCCCTGTGCATGCCCCACTAAATGAATTATTAAGGCCTTAGTTGGACAAACGATTGGTGGGTGACTCCCAAAGTAGAAAAGCGTCATGGTTTTGTTAAGCCCTTTTATTTAAACTGCAAATTTAAATAAAATGTTATGTATGTCGAACAGCAGCACCCTCACTTAAATGATTAACAGCCCTGTGCTAATGAGGGAAATTAATTTTAGATGCTTTTCAGCGCTCGGAGTAATTTGTGCACAAATACAAATCCCTGCTGTGATCTCACAATTTGAAATACATTGTTTCGGAAAATGCATTATTGGCACATTCATCATATAACTGAGCTCATTATTTAAAAAGGCTGACAAATATCTGGTTTCTAGTTTATTCGGGAGCGGCTTTAATCACTTTGGTAGTGTAAGAATCCCTGTCCCATTAGATGTGTGGCTTTTTATGTACAGTTTAAATTTAAAAGGTCAGGCTAGCTATTAAAATTTAAGTAATTTTCTAGAGATTTAAAAGAGCCATGAGGCTTGATGATGCAGAGCCTAGTTAAAATAGCTGAGGGATGTACAAATGCAGGGAGCGTAAGAATCTAAATCACTCTGGTATATCAGCAAACTAATAGTTTTGTAGGTGGACACTGACTGAGCCTAAGTGGGAGAGAAGAGGGAAAAGAAAAAGAAGAAGAGTTGGTTATATGCCGACTTTCTCTATGGCCATTTATGCTTGGTAATTAGCAGCGCGTTCTAGGCTGAATTGCACTGCACATTGTTTTGAGTTTTTCACGCTGAACCATCATTCAGGAAGTGACTACGAAGCTGGCGCATACCTGCTTCACATTTCTTAAGAGCCTCTTTAATGCGACCTTTTGTCTTTGCTCCGCCCCCGCCACGAAGAATCCCCTCAAAGAACCATGCAAAATTACAGCCGCGCGTTAGCTATGCACACAGCGGTTGCTAATGGCTATGCAAACAGGAATAAAAACAGGATAAAAAAAAACATACAACCTTTTTTAAATTTAATTAAATGTCCAATTAGATAGGTTGGGAAATCCGTGTGTATTTATAGGTGTCAAGAAAGCAGAAGATGGATGGGAATCTATTCTAAGAAAAAATGGATTGCATGGACAAAACCCTTCTTCCTCTTGGGCTTGATCTTGCTAGACTCTGTTTCTTCCCGCATTTTCCATAGAGCTGCCGACTTTTAATATCAGTTTGATCTGTCATGATTATCAGGTGATGCTATTTTCCTCCATGCTATGAAAAGCATCAACTGCAGATTTCTACATATTAAAAGAGCAGGACATTTCCCCCTCAGGCCAGCTGGAAACCTTAATTTTCTTCCCAGTTTGGCTCACCTTTTGGATTGGAACTTGGCTAGTAGAAAAAAAGGCTTCAAACATTCTCACACTGCAAGGTAAGTAAGAAGGTCGGACCAGAACCAATGGGTTGAAATTAAGTCAAAAGAGTTTCCATCTAGACATTAGGAAGAATTTTCTAACAGTTAGAGCGGTTCCTCAGTGGAACAGGTTTCCTCAAGAGGTAGTAAGTGCTCCTTCCCTGGAGGTTTTTAAGCAGAGGATAGATGGCCATCTGTCAGCAATGCTGATTCTATGTCTTTAGGCAGATCATAAGAGGGACGGCATCTTTGCCATCTTCTGGGCATGGAGTAGGGGTCACTGGGGTTGTGGGGGGAGGTAGTTTGGAATTTCCTGCATTGTGCAGGGGGTTGGACTGGATGACCCCGGTGGTCCCTTCCAACTCTATGATTCTATAAAGGAGGAACCAGGCTTGACTCTGCTAGCCTGCTTCTTTGTTTGCGTTTTAAAATAAACTTCTTTTACATATGAATAGTAGGGCTGTCAATTCGGTTCGGCCCGAACTGAAAATCAGCCGAATTTCCCTTGATTCGGCAGTTTTTAGTTCGGGAGGAACCGAACTCAAAACTGGCGGGCAACCGGGGGGGGGGCGAATTCAGCGAGTTCGGGAGTTCGCGAATAAATTCGGCCAATTCGGGGCCGTCAGTAAGCAGCATAACCTTCAGTAAGCAGCATTCTCCTCCCCCGGCCAATCGGTGGCCAAGCTGGGTCTTCTTCTCGCCAATCAGTCAGGATTGAGTACTGGAGGAATCAGCTGATGTGCGGCCGGCCCGGGAAAGAGAGAGAGAGAGGGAAATCCTCATGTGTGTGTGAGGGGGTGCTTGTGCACATTCACTCCTTTCCGTGGCTGCAGGGGGCGCATTTTTTGGGGTACAGACCCCAAACTTTCAGGGGATATTCAGACAAGTTTTCTTAAGAGACCACCCAAGTTTTGTAAACATTGGGTCAGGGGGTCCCCAGATATGGGCTCCCCCCTTTTTCTTTCCATGGCTGCAGAGGGCGCATTTTTGGGTGTGCCGACCCCAAACTTTCAGCGGAGCATCAGACAAGGCTTCTTAAGATACCCCCCAAGTTTTGTAAACATTGGGTCAGGGGGTCCCGAGATATGGGCTCCACCTTTTTTTCCTCTCCCCCCTTTTCCATTTTCGTGGCTGCAGGGGGCGCTTTTTTGGGGGTGCAGCCCCCAAACTTTTATCATAGCTTCAGAGAATCCCTCTTAAGAGACCACCCAAGTTTTGTAAAGATGGGTTCAGTGGGGGCTGAAATATCGGCTCCCCACTTTTCTCTTTCCGTGGCTGCAGGGGGCGCATTTTTGGGTGTGCCGACCCCAAACTTTCAGCGGAGCTTCAGTCAAGGCTTTTTAAGAGACCACCCAAGTTTTGTAAACATTGGGTCAGGGGGTCCCGAGATATGGGCTTTCCCCTTTTCCCTATTGGGATGAATGGATCACCCTCGAGAGATGCATACATATGGATCTTATATTGGATACAAATGGATTACCCAGCCTCCCAGCCCCTCCTGCTGGAACAGAAGACAGCCACAGTAAGACCCCTTTGGGGGCTTTAATCTATAATTTTTCTTTTCTGTGTGTGTGTGTGGGGGAAAGCAGAGTCTGTGTGTGTTTGTGGGGAGGGAGCAGTTTCTGTGGGTGGGGGGGGAAGCCAAAGGGGGCTTTTGCCGGTTCTGCCTGGGGTGTGTGTTCCCCCTCCAGTCTCTCTCTCCCTGGTTTGAGGGGGGGCTTCATTTTTATTCTTCAGGTTTTTCCTCATTCATAAGATCAGTTAGGTTATTTTGATGCTTGCTCAAAACTGGTTTTCAAATGGTGACTTAAAGAATGCATCTGCCTGGTCCCAAGTCATGTGCAAAAGGAGAAATTCCACCCCCTCCTGCTCATTATGCATAGCTAGCTGCCTCTGTCCCTTTCCATGGTATGCAAACTCCCAGGTGTCAGGTGTTGCTTTGCACTGTTGCAAAGGTGTTGCATTGCGTGCTTGTGTTGCTTTGCAGTTGTATTGTTTTGCAAAATTCTTCACACCTGCCCCGCCCTTTGCATGTTTGCAAAGGTGTTGCTTTTCAGTTGTGTTGCTTTGCAAAGTTCTTCGCACCTGCCCCGCCCTTGCTCTCATCAGCTGTTTGTCAGGGCTGGGAGCTTTGTGCGTGGGCGGCAAGCTCTGCTGAGAGATACACATTAAGGGTGGGGGGACCCCTTTCAGGGCCTATATCTCAGCCCCCCCTGACCCAATCTTTACAAAACTTGGGGAGTCTTTCAATATACGTCCTTTGAAGCTCTGCTGAAAGTTTGGGACCTCTAAGCCCAAAAATGCCCCCCCAGAGCCGCGGAAAGGCGCGATTGTGTTTTTAATGGCTTTATTCGGCCGAATTTTTCCCCCGAACTTTGAATTCCCGCCGAATTGAACGGATCCGAAGTGGGGGAGTTCGGACTTCGGCACGTACCGAACCCACAAGGGCCAAATTCGGCCGAATCCGAACTGTACCGAATTTTTTTTGACAGCCCTAATGAATAGGCAGACCCATGTAACTATCCAAGAGCTTTATTATTTGTTATCACTACCACTGTGCTTTCTTGAGCTGCCACATGCATGAGAACCATTTTCTTATCTGCTTACTTTACAGCAGTGGTTCGGCAACTTCAAAGTCTGCTTCTTGTAATCCTTGACACCAAAAATACAGACTTCTATGAGACTGTATTGTTTTTAGTATTGACCAAATGAAATGAGAAAATGAAAGATACTAATGGCATCAATTACCTGAAAGTAAGCACCTTTGAGGTTAACAGAACTTGATTTTAAGTAAATGCAGGCAGGATTTGGAGTTTTCTCTTCCAGCATCCATTTAGTCATTCCATCAGGATAATAGGATTTTCATCTGCCTGCTATTTTCATGAATTCCTGGGCTCAGTTGTTCAATAAAAGGGGTTGTTTAAATTTTAACAAGTATCTAAAATGCTGGTTATTTAATATCCCTTCAATATCCAATGTTTAAGAGGCTTGCATGGCATTAACAATAGCACCTTCCTATCCTTATAAATTACAGACTGTGGTGTTTTTATCTTTTCTTGAGACAGATCATTGTCTCCAACAATTGGGAACAGTTAAATTGAATGTTTTCCTGTGATGCCACTTTCTCTCGGAAACCTCAAAGAGAAAATGTAGGTTTCGAAAGCCTTTCAGTGGAACATTATAACAAGCAATGTGTGCGTGTGTGTGTGGTCTTTAAAAAAAAGTTCTTCAATTGTCTTAAACACTGAAGACTTTGCCAATGCGAGGCCTTCTTATTTTTTCTTTAAAAGATGCCTGTTTAAATACTAAGAGCATTACAATTGAATCCACTTTAATGAACACCTGTGAAGAACCTACACTTGCTAAAGATGAAGCACTGTGCTGCCATTTTAGAGAATGTGTGAGTATAGAAAGGGAAACCCAATAGAAAGAGCCATATGACAGTGTGCAGAAGCACAAAATATAAGAGTAAAGCGTTAGGTTGAAGACATGTGCTGTTTTGTGCTAGATACGGTAATTATATTTCCTTCCAAAGTATTTGGTTTTGTTTCCATCCAGATAACCTTAGAAAACACACATACGCACCTTTGAAATACATACCAGCCACAGTCCTGTGTTGATCACTGGATTATGTATGTAAAAGCTCCTCTTTCTCTATGTTCTTTATCATAATCATTGTCTTTGGTTAGGAAATGAGAACCTTTTGTGTGAAACGTTTAATAGTAATTTTTCAATAAAAGAACAGTATCACCTTTTCATGGTGGATTACTTTATCTCTGTTAATATTTCCTTATAATGGCAGTAAAAATCTTCAAATATTCCACCAGTAGAGAGCAGCATGATAAAGGCTATTTTAGCTTTTTAGAAGAACTGAATCTCTGGAAAGAAGGCGGTTAAGGTGTCAGGCTGCTATCTCGGTTTCGTTATTGCCTCTGTCTCTGTGCTGTATTGTCTGCCCCCCAAGGTCGCATGCCTAAGCCTAAGCCTGGGAACTCAGCTCCTGGGAAACTGTATTCCTGCGTGTAATCTCCCGCCTTTCCTGCCTTATAATATCTCCCAGCTAGTGAGCCTTTCATAGCTGTCATTTTATTCGTTTGCACTGTATGCCTATTTGATCAGTAAAATCCATCTGTTTGGACTCTATACGACTTTGTGGTGATTTCTGGTTCTGTGGGCCAAGGGCTGACATTATGACAGCTATCATACATCTTCACCGTTCTCCTAGCCAGGCTGGAGCCCAGGGGGGTTCGCCTGCCACTTGGATGGGAGCTGTGCAGCTCTCCAGGTGATCTACTACCCTGGAGCCCTTCTCAGAGGACCCTACTCTGTTACAGGACTTAATCGCTGAACTTTTCCGGACGAACCGAGAGGTTTGCCGCTTGAGGGGACTGGTACACGCGCAGTGGCAATCTCTTACAGGACGTCTCTGGATGTTAACATCGGAGGATACTGATGCTCGTTTAGATCTTCAGGACTTGGATCAATTACTGGACGATGCCCGATTGGCGACTGAGGATTTACAAATATTAACTGGACTTCTGGATAATCTTATTTCTCGACAAACTCTTTCTACCATGGCGGGGGCCCCACCGGAGGGTTTTTCCCTGATCCCGGATGCGGCCAGCTGCCAGGCTGAGGCCAAGCGAGTCGCTATTAGCACCGCTCTTCTCCTTGTGGAATGTACAAAGGACACCCCGGTAGCCACCTTGGCTCAAGTTTTGACCCCGACGTTTGGAGCCGAGGCATCCGCACTGGCGGTTCGAGTACAACCTCTGCTGGGCGGGGAACCTGACCCCATACTCTTGCTCCTCGAGACAGAACTTTTGCCGCGCATTACGGCAGAGACTGCCCTAAGACTTGAGAACGCCAAAGTTCTTGCGGATCAGCAAGCCGCCGAAGCGGCTAGGGTCGCAAGAGAGAGAGAGGCGGCGGAAGCAGCCAGGGCGGCTGCAGCAAGGATTAGGAATCAGGCGAACGTGGACACGCGCCCCAAGGACTATGTACTGGGACTATCAGGTCTAACCTTTTCCCCGGCGTTTGTCCCGTCGCGTGCGACCCAACGCGCACGCCGTTTGGCTGACCGACGTCGAGACTCAGATGAGTCTGAAGACGAGGATTTATATGGGGATAGCTCTCAATGGGCCACGAGCTTCCGAACCAGTAAGCCTCATCTTACTGGGGGCCCAAGTGAGGAGGTTCATCTTTTACGAGCCCAGAATCGGGAGCTCTCCGACCGTGTGGATCAACTCCAAGAAGTAATGGAACTTATGCTTCACGAGAACAGGCAATTACAACAAACCCTGATAGCTCAGAGACAGCCCGTTCCGATACCGGGTCAGGCGGTACCCGTACAACCACCCGCTAATGTGCCTGCTCCACCCTTACCTCCTGGAGCTCCTGTTGCTCCTCCGCTCCGACCACCCGTGCAACCACCTGCTAATGTGCCTGCTCCACCCTTGCCTCCTGGAGCTCCTGTTGCTCCTCCGCCCGGACCACCCGTGCAACCGGGTCAGCCCGCGCCCGGCCCTTGGAAGCAACTCAAATTGAGGACTACGTATGACGGATCTCTTGAGACTTTGCCTTGTTTCTTGCATCAAGTGGACAGTTATATGCGAGAACAAGGTCAACTTTTCCCCACGGAAGATAGCCGGGTGCGGTACGTAGCTTCCCTCCTGACAGGCAAAGCGGCTGACTGGATGGTCCTCCAGTTTGACACCCGCTCTCGTGCGATTCGTTCCCTCAACAACTTCATGACTGCCCTGAGAAGGAGGTTTGAGGACCCCTTCCTGGGAGAAAGAGCCAAAACGGAACTTTTACAATTAAAACAAGGCTCTGCTACAGTTCGGGAATTTGCCGATGAATTTCAGCGACTGGCAAGTAAAATTGTAGGTTGGCCCGAGACCACCCTAATCCATCATTTCAGGGAAGCCTTGCATCCTGACATTCTGAACTGGTCTTACATGCGGGGCGATCCCGATACCCTCGAAGGCTGGATCCTATTAGCCGAGGAAGTGGAAAGCCGCCGCCGCTTTATTTCTCTCGTCCGTCAAAAACACAAGGAGAAGGGCACCCAAAAGCCTCAACCCAAGGCACCACTGCTCGTCCCGCGAAATCCCCCACGTCCGCTCCAGGAACGTGAAGCCCGATTTCAGAGGGGTGCCTGTCTCACATGCGGAGAAATGGGCCACTTTGCAGCCGTTTGCCCACGCCGCCAGGAATTATTTCGTCCCAGCACGACAACCCGCGCCCGAGGTCGTCCACCACGCAGAGGCACCGCGGCCACCCGCAGCGCAGCTCCGGGAAGGCCCACACCCTCTGCACTCCATGCCGGGGACCCAGCCTCCCTGCCTGCTTCCAACGACCCCGCCGGGTCTCGGATTACAAGTGCCCCATTGGGGGACAGCTTTCCCTCTTCGGATGAGGAAAACCCTTGGATTTCTCCAGCCTTAAACCTGGAATCTCCCCTCGACTTGTCAAAAAACGGCTCCGGTCTGTGGTGAATGGAGCATCTCCACAGACCTCTCAGGATCTTCCTATCAAACCGAATGCTCCTACCAAAATCAAAGAAGTGGACTCCACCGTCTACGTAGATGCAGTTTTACAACAACTTAACGGAGGTCCACGAATCCCCGTCAAAGCACTAATTGACTCCGGTTGCTGTCGCACTCTCATAAACGAAGCCACGTTTGCTGCCCTCAGAGCCGACTCAGAGGCTTTACCCGCCCCCGTCCAATTTGCTCAAATGGACGGGAGCCAATTCCAGGGGGGTCCAGTTGATCATCGCACCATAGGGGTGGCAATGGGAATTGGTTCCCACTGGGAACAAATAGACTTCACTATAGCCCCTATCCGATTTGACGTAGTCTTGGGAATTAACTGGATTAAAGGACATAGTCCCAGTATTGATTGGGAAACAAACACTATTTCTTTCGCTAGTCCCACCTGCGACCAGCATCGGCAAAACTTTGCTCTGCCATTTCCGCCCGTTCCAGCGTTAACCTCTACTGCTCCAGTACCACCGGCTCTACCCGCTGTATACCGGGACTTTGAAGATGTCTTCGACCTTAAGGAATGTGATGCCTTACCCCCCCACCGGGCCTCAGACTGTGCGATTGAAGTAGTAAAGGACTGCACATTAACCAAAAGTAAGATTTACCCTATGAGCGCTTCCGAGCGCACTGTCCTCCGGGACTTTTTGGACAAAAACCTCGCCAGAGGGTTCATTCGCCCTTCGAATGCCCCAAACTCGGCCCCCGCGTTTTTCGTCCGGAAAAAAGAGGGCGACCTTCGCCTGTGCATTGACTTCAGAAAGCTCAATGCGGTTACCCAGACCAACGCCTATCCTATCCCATTAATATCGGATATTTTGGGACAATTACAGGAAGGCCGTGTATTCTCTAAATTAGACTTGGTGGAAGCCTACTACCGAGTCCGTATCCGCGAAGGAGATGAACACCTCACTGCCTTCTCTAGCTGTTTCGGAATGTATGAATTCCTTGTAATGCCGTTCGGATTAAAAGGGGCCCCGGGGGTCTTCATGCAACTCATCAATGAAATCCTACATGACCTTCTATATCGTGGGGTGGTGGTCTACTTAGATGACATTCTCATTTATTCGAAAACTATGGACGAGCATGTGACTCTGGTCAGAGAAGTTCTACAACGCCTGCGTAACCATCAACTGTTCGCTAAACTAGCTAAGTGTGAATTTCACCAAAGCAAACTCACGTTTTTGGGATACATCATCTCCCACCAAGGTCTTCGCATGGACCCCGCCAAAGTCCAAGCCGTCCTCGATTGGACTCCCCCCACCAACCGTAAGCAAGTACAGCAATTTCTGGGATTTGCAAACTTCTATCGGGGATTCATCCCTAACTTCGCCCAAGTGGCTCTACCCATTACGGACCTACTGAAAACTAAGGGAAAAGTAAGCTCGGCTGCCTTGCCCTCCGCAAAAATCCTATGGACTGAGCAATGCCAAGCCGCCTTTCTGGCCCTCAAACGCCTCTTCACTTCGGAGCCGGTGCTACGGCACCCAGACCCAAATCAAATGTTCATTGTACAAGTCGATGCTTCCGATGTAGCCATGGGAGGGGCTCTCCTCCAACAAGGACCGGACGGTCTTCTTCACCCTTGCGCTTACTTTTCAAAAAAATTTGCGCACGCTCAATTAAACTGGCCCATCTGGGAGAAAGAGGCCTCTGCAGTTCATCATGCACTGACTTTATGGCGGCAATTCTTGGAAGGGTCTAAAGTACCCTTTGAAGTTTGGACCGATCACAAAAATCTAGCTGCCCTCACGGGGTCCCATAAACTATCGGCGAAACAACAACGGTGGGCGGAGTTCTTTGCTCAGTTCCGTTTCACCCTGAAGCACGTCCCTGGGAAGCAGAACGTTCTCGCGGATGCCCTCTCCCGTTTACCACAATATCCGGTAAAACTCGAAAGACCCACCAACTCTCTGTTCACCCCTATGCAACGTGGGGCCCTACCTATGCTGGCTGTGCAAACCCGATCCCAGCATCAACACACCTTCCCTAACTCGCGAGCTCCGCCAGCCCAACCGGCTGCCCAGCCGCCACCACAACAGACCGGAGTTCCCGCCCCTCCTACCCCTCCGACCGCTCAGCCGCCTGCAGTCTGCGCGCCGCCGCACGTAAGCAATAACCCTATAACTATTTCTCAAATCTCCGGGACCGACGGGGGGGCTCCCTCCAAGCTCCCCATCTCCGAATCCTTTTTGACGGTCCTTCGGGACCAGTGCCTTTTAGAACGTTCCGCTCATACCCTACCTCCTGGTGTTTTGGAACAAGGGGGGTCCTGGTACAAAGACTCAAAATTGTATGTACCCAAAGCTCTCCGGAAGGACGTTTTACATTTAGCTCATGGAGCCAAAACAGCTGGGCACTTTGGGTTTCTGAAGACCCTTCACTTATTGCGCAGACAGTTCTGGTGGGGGGGAATGCGTTCCGACATTGACTCCTTCATCCGCAGCTGTCCCGTTTGTGCCGCTGCGAAACGATCGCAGGGCAAACCCCCGGGATTGCTACAACCTCTTGAAACGCCCAGCAGACCTTGGGAAGTGATTGCTATGGACTTCATGACTGATCTCCCTCTCAGTGGGGGTAAAACTGTGTTGTGGGTTGTTACTGATTTGTTTTCTAAGCAAATACATTTGATTCCATGTGCAGGGATCCCCTCTGCTCAGAAACTGGCCCGCCTCTTCGTAACGCATATATTTCGTTTACATTCGTTTCCGCGTAAAATAATTTGTGACCGCGGAAGTGGTTTCGTTTCTAAGTTTTGGAAAGCTTTCCTCAAGTTGGTGGGGGTGGAACAGGGAATGTCTAGTGCATACCATCCTCAAACTGATGGTCAAACTGAACGTGTCAATGCTGTACTCGAATGTTATTTGCGTTGTTATGTTAACTACCACCAGGATAACTGGGTAGAACTGTTACCTTTAGCAGAATATGCCTACAATAATGCCATGCATCAATCCACAGGTTTTAGCCCGTTTTTCGCTGTGTATGGACAAGATTTCAGTCCCATCGTTCCTACAGATGATGTAGAGGGGGAGGGGAACCCCGACATTGCCTCCTGGGCACACGCCCTCCGTACCACTTGGCCCTGGCTCGTTAGCAACCTCGACCGGGCCAAACGTAAATACAAAGCGCAAGCTGACAAACATCGCTCCCCCGGGGGTGATCTGCAAGTGGGTGCTTTGGTTTACCTTTCCACCAAAAACCTCCGGTCCACCCAACCGTGCCATAAACTCAGCGCCAAATTCATTGGCCCTTTCCCCATTACTCGGGTCATAAACCCTGTCACAGTGGAACTGGCTCTCCCCAAATCTTTGAGGCGTGTGCATCCTGTTTTCCACATAAGCCTCCTCAAACCCCATGTTGCTTCTCCACGGTGGCATCCGGACCCACCGCCTGCGCAACCCATCATGGTGGGGGGGGAAGAACACTTCGAAGTCTCCAAGATCCTTGACTCCCGTATTCACCATGGTACTCTCCAGTATCTAGTTCGTTGGAAACATTTCCCCCCTGCCTATGACGAATGGGTGCGCGCACGGGATGTCTCCGCCCCCGACCTCGTCGACGCCTTTCACATTGCTTACCCGAACAGGCCAGCCCCCTTGCGAACTGGGAGGGGGCCTTGAGGGGAGCAGAATGTCAGGCTGCTATCTCGGTTTCGTTATTGCCTCTGTCTCTGTGCTGTATTGTCTGCCCCCCAAGGTCGCATGCCTAAGCCTAAGCCTGGGAACTCAGCTCCTGGGAAACTGTATTCCTGCGTGTAATCTCCCGCCTTTCCTGCCTTATAATATCTCCCAGCTAGTGAGCCTTTCATAGCTGTCATTTTATTCGTTTGCACTGTATGCCTATTTGATCAGTAAAATCCATCTGTTTGGACTCTATACGACTTTGTGGTGATTTCTGGTTCTGTGGGCCAAGGGCTGACATAAGGGGAGACATGATAGAGGTCTATAAAATTGTGCATGGTTTGGAGAGAGTGGCTAGGGAGAAGCTTTTCTCCCTCTCTCATAATACTAGAACGTGGGGTCAACTGCTGAAGCTGGAGGGTGAGAGATTCAAAACTGATAAAAGGAAGTATTTCTTCACACAATGCATAGATAAATTGTGGAACTCCCTGCCCCAGGATGTGGTGTTGGCTGCCAACTTGGAAGGCTTTAAGAAGGGAAGTGGACATGCTCATGGAGGAGAGGGGTATTCATGGCTACTAGTTATAATGGATACTAGTCATGATGCAGGATCAGAGGAGCACGCCAAATATATTAGGTGCTGTGGAACACAGGCAGGATGGTGCTGCTGCAGTTACCTTGTCTGTGGACTTCGTGGAGGCACCCGGTTGGCCACTATGTGACAGACTGCTGGACTTGATGGGCCTTGGTCTGATCCAGCATGACTTTTCTTATGTTCTTAATAGCTTCAGTGGGTTTGCACAAGGGGCAAGAACAGTTCATCAATGGTTAAAATGGAAATCCTGGCATTAAATGATTCAATGGTCTCTCTTTCAAGATCTGGGATCTCATTCATGTTGTCCCAGGAGAAACAAATATCATGCACAACACTGCTAGAAATGCTATTTTGGTTCCCGGTGAGTCATATGAGATGGAACCTTGAAGAACTATGATTAGGATCTGCTGTGGTAACAAATAAAAGCAAACCTCAGGCATGGGAGATAGGATAAAAATCCAAGAATTCATATAAAAAATAGACAAACTTTTTATAGCTTCCTTGACTTGCGTTGTTAATCATGTAGGCATTGTTTTATACTTGGCAGTGCCTTTCCTAACCTGTGGAATACATTCTGTCTGAGGTTCAATTAGTGTGGTTTTAAATAGCTCCCAAGCATCCTCTAGGGATTTGACTCTCTTGTGTTTCTCTATCATCTTCCTTTTACCTATTCTCATCATTTTTGTAAAGTTCCCTCTTTTGAAATGTTGCAGTTTTAGACTTTAGAGGTAACTTTTTATTGACATGAATGCTGAATTTAATAGCATTGTGATCACTGTTCCCAGCTGATGCAACAGTCTCTTCATCTCTCACCAGGTCCTGAGCTCCACTCAGAACCAAGTACAAGATCACTATCCCCTCTAGTTGGCACTGTCTAGGAATTTCATTACTATAGCACAACCCAAGCACATGTTTATCCAGTCAATGTATATTAAGCTAATAAACAGTGTACCTACCTATATAGTTCTTCACACAACGCGTGGTTAAATGGTGGGACTCCCTGCCCCAGGAAGTGGTGATGGCTGCCAACTTGGAGGGCTTTAAGAGGGGAGTGGACCTGTTCATGGAGGAGAGGGCTATCCATGGCTACTAATCAAAATGGATACTAGTCATGATGCATGCCTATTCTCTCCAGGATCAGAGGAGCAGGCCTATTATATCAGGTGCTATGGATCGCAGGCAGGACAATGATGCTGCACTGGTCTTGCTGGTGGGTTTCCTGGAGGCATCTGGTTGGCCACTGTGGGAACAGACTACTGGACTTGAAGGGCCTTGGTCTGTTCCAGCACGGCCTTTCTTATGTTCTCATGCGTTTACTGCGTCTGTGAATCTAGAGAAAAGTTTACCCACATTGTTCACATTAAGTGTTTGTCAGTCATTATCATGATTTAATTTTATGGATACCTTACTTTTTTCCCTCCTCAGAGGCCATGTCTACCCACTGGCTTTCTTGGCGGTAGACCTGGACTCCAAGGAGGGGAAAAAAGTCCCCCTTCAGAGGCCAGGTCTACCAATTGGCTTTTATGGGCCTCTGGAGGCAACGTCTACTGCCAAGAAAGCCAATGGGTAGACCTGGCCTCCCAATGGGACTCAGCCGGAGGCCAGGTCTACCAATAGGCTTTTATGGTGGTAGACCAGGCCTCCAGACGAGGACTCTGGACGGGGAGGGGAAAATGGCAGGGACTTACAATTTAATTTTTATCAATAAATAAGATCACTATTAAGTATGATATCAAGTTTTATTCAGTGTACCTATAGTTTAATTAAGACTTAAAACTTTAATTAAAGTTTATTAAGTTAATAAACAGTGTACCTACCTATATAGTTTAAGTTTAAGAAATTTGGCTCTCAAAAGAAATCTCAATGGTTGTACTGTTGACATTTGGCTTTTTTGACTAATGAGTTTGCCGACCCCTGGGCTAGGAGGAGGAGGAGGAGGAGGAGGAGGAACGAGGTGGCACAACCCCTCCCCTCTCATTCTGAGGCCTAAGGGAGACTCTAAGTAGGGCGTCACCACAGTGGCCCTTCCTGGGGACAAGATACACACATGAACACATAAAGCTACCTTATACTGAAATAGACCTTTGGTCCATCAAAGTCAGTATTGTCTACTCAAATTGGCAGTGGCTCTCCAGGGTCTCAGATAGAGGTCTTTCACTTCACCTACTTCCCTAGTTCCTTTAACTGGAGATGCCAGGGATTGAACCTGGGACCTTCTGCATGCCAAGCAGATGCTCTACCACTCAGCCACAGGAAGGCAAACCATGACAGTTCATAATGCTGCAACCAGTATGTTGACTTGAGTGGGCCATAGGGACCATATCACTCTAGTCTTGTATTTTGTTCCAGGTGCCCATCCACGCTGGCTCCCAGTCTGTTTCTGGGTACAATTAAAAGTGATGGGGTTGACTTTTAAAGCTTTATATGACTTGGAACCAACATACCTGAAGGACTGCTTATCTACTCCCCTATGAACCTACCCAACCACTATGGTCATGTTTGGAGGCCCTGCTTCAGGTGCCCCGACTCCTGAAATTAGGCAGGTGGCAACTCAGTCATGGCACCAAAACTGTGGAATTCTCTCCTCAGGGAGATGTAGCTGTCCCTTTCTTTGCCATCTTCCACCAGTGGGTGAAGACTGATTGGTTTGGCATTCCCTCAGTGATGCTTCCTTCCTAATGCTTTCATTGTTGCTTTTTATGTTTTTGTATGTTTTTTTTCACAGGGATGTGCAATGGTATAGTATAGCCTGGTCTCTTCAGATCTCAAAAGCTAAGCAGAGTCAGTACTTGGATGGGAGACCACCATGGAAGACTTTGCTGAGGAAGGCAATGGCAAACCACCTCTGCTTCTCACTTGCCTTAAAAACCTATGGGATGACCATAAGTTGGCTGTTTGATGGCAATTCGCACATACACACATTTTTAGCTCTGGTTTTAATTGTTTTGATGATATGTTTGTATTAATGGCTTTTAAGGTATGATTTTAATATATATGTTTTAATTTGTTAGCTGCCTTGGTGGCCCTTATGAGGGCAGAAAGGCAAGGTCCAAATTTTGTTAAAAAACAACATAAATAAATAGCAGTCAGATCAGTTGTATTAATTGTTTTGAGACTCATAATGCTTCAGAGCAGGAAAATCATCTGAGGTATTAGTGGTATAACCTTGATTCAAAGAGCCAGATTCAAAGAGTTCAATTGCATTATCATAAAGCCATCATGAATATGAATACCAGCCTATTCTCCTAGCATATCTTTGGATGGAAGCAGGATGATTACCGGAGTGAGATGTTCCCAAATACAAATAAAGTAATCAAAGTCTAGCCCAC
Organism: Euleptes europaea; assembly: GCF_029931775.1. NCBI lineage: Eukaryota > Metazoa > Chordata > Lepidosauria > Squamata > Sphaerodactylidae > Euleptes > Euleptes europaea. Next base: position 38,547,083 of record NC_079316.1, read on the forward strand.
CTGTGATCACATTTAAAGCCAATTGTTCTAAATGTCTTTCAGAGCAATGGAAATTACCATGGTACTGTGACACATGCTGTAATATTAGCTTTTTTGTACAAGCATTGTTGAAAAGATTTAAATAACAGTTGCACACAGTGAGCCGATGGATGGAGTGATCCACTGATGAGCATTCAATGCAAAGGATCAAGATCGAAAGCCGAGGGAATGTCTTGGGCCTGACTTTTCTCTTGCCCCGGGGCTAACTGCAACTTCAGAGGGGTGCTTTAAATTGTAGAAAGGGTATGGAAGGAAAGAGTTAAATGAGCTCTTTCCCAGTCACTTACCTTCAGTCTTCAAGTCAGCTGGGAGGCACCGTTAATTAACTTTTTAAAGACCCCCCCCCAGGAAATCCTGTCCTTAAAATCCTAGGATATGGGGTTGATTGGGCTGTTTAAACTGCCTTGAAGCATGCTGAGTGGAGTGGTCCACTCAGCTGAAATTTAGTCCGTGGATATGGTCAGCACGGGCCTCATCCAGCACCACTGCGGGCCACATCTGAGACAAGGACACTGTTCTTTCCCAGTGTCTCAGACTAACTAGTGGTTCTGAAATTTGTCTTTCCTTGCACTAAAGCTGCATTTCTGTGTCCTTTTTAGAAAGTAGATCCCATGGAACTCAGTTGTACCTGCTTGTGAACACATGTAGTTATGACTGGGCTGTTAGGTTGTGTCTTAAATCATCTAGAGCTATTCCAGTCTGTATTATTATAGTAACTCCCTACAGTTCTTGTGAATATCTAATTTTGTAAAAAAGCAGAAATGTTTGGTATTGTATATATCCACATTTAAGAACTAGGTGGCACTGCAAGACTGCATTTTCCCCTTAGCTGTTGTACATCTAGTAATGGATTTTAAATTTAAATCAAATGAAAAAGCTTTGAAGTAGTACAGTTTGAGCAAACCAAATATATATATATATATATATTTAAACTACCTTTCAAATGTACACTGCTGGACATGGAAAACAATACATTTTCTATTGAAAAAACAGTGTGGCTATATTTATATACTCTAACTTTCACAATTTATCTGGCGAATCTGCAAAATGCCATAGGATACTATTCCTGGGTAGTTCACCTATAAAAATCCCATCAAAATGAGGCTGCTTCATACATCCATTGTACTTCCACAGAAATAATCGCTCTGTAGAAAAAGTCATCATGTATTGAAGTATGGTAGGAACATATTTTCGCCACAAGGACTGACATGTTAAGTATTTAATAAAAAAACCTACTGTGTTTCAAGGCTCCCCACTCATTTCCTATCTCCTCTGTTGTATCCCCCCCTTTAGTTTTCTTTCCTTTTATGGTCTTTATCCATCATCTTCTGATGAATTTTGCATCAATGTACAGTGTGAGTTATGCTCTATAGCTGGGAATAAAAGAGTTAGTTATAGGTAGCTGGAAGATATTTGGGCATAGATAAATTATTAGAACTACAGTCTTTATATGATTCTGAACAAGGCTCCAGAATGCAGACAAACAGTCCATTCGGGGGACGGGGTAATTTTTCTGCAACCCTGGGGGTATCGTCATTAGCTGTGCCCCAGTGAGATACTTTATTATACTGGTGCTGTGAAAGCAATATAGTGTGGCTTCTTCTCTTGGCATTGTGTGAATATCACACACAGGGCCCCCCGAGTTATGCTGTTCCCCCATCCACCCATTGGAATGATTGGGAGCAGGCGATCCTTAATGTGCATCTAGAGAGCGGCAAATCCAAGGCAAAACCTCTCGTGCATAAATGGCCACAGAGAGAGTCTCTGTGTGTGAGTCTGCTAGAATCGTATTGGATTACTCCTGAGTCCTCCCAGTCCCTGCTCCTGATGGAGGAGAAGAAGACATCCACAGTAAGACCCGTTTTGGGGCTTCTCTCTATAACTTTTCCCCTGTGTGTGTGTATGTAGGGGGGGGAGATTCTGTGTGTGTGTGTATGTGAGAGAGAAAGGGGAAGCCAAAGGGGGGTGGATTTACCTGTTCTGCTGGGGGGTGGGCTCAATTGCCTCTGTGTGGGACTGTGTTTTCTGCTGTTTTCACTGGTTGCCAACTTTGTCTGGAGTTAACTGTGGTTTAACAGAGTCTCTCTCTGGCTGGCTCCTATTGTTTCCAATGGACTGTGCACCCGCTCCTGTTGTTTATAATGGGCTAGCCTGTCATTCGTTTTAGTACATCCCATGTCAGTGAGTCTCTCTCTGTCTGGCCCGTTCTTCTCCCTTGTTTGGAATTCGGGGGGGGGGGTTCGGGGGGGGCTGTTCTGCTGGGGGGTTGATTGCCTCTGTGGAGTGTGATTTGGAGGGGTTGCTTGCCCCCCCAGAGCCGTGGAAAGCCGTGAATGTGTTTTTAATGCCTTTATTCCAATTGGCGATTTTTGGGGGGACCCTTTCCGGGCCCCATATCTCGGGACCCCCTGACCCAATCTTTACAAAACTTGGGGGTTCTTGCAAGAACGGTCCCCTCAAGCTACACTGAACGTTTGGGACCTCTACCTCCAAAAATGCCCTCCTGGAGCTGCGGAAAGCCGCGAATGTGTTTTTAATTGCTTTATATGGCCGAATTTATTCACGAACTCTGAACTTTCTGCCGAATTCCACGGATCCGAATCAGGGGAGTTTGGACTTCGGCATTTCCTGAATAAAAACGGGCCGAATTTTGCCAAATCCGAATTTTACCGAATTTTTTTTCAACAGCCCTATTGGTCACATGTGACTATCCTGGTTTAAATAGGTTTTTTAAATCTATTGTTACCCACTTTGAGGAATGGATAGGGTTGCCAGCTCCGGGTTAGGAAATACCTGGAGATTTTGGGGGCGGAGCCTGAGGAGGGCGGGGTTTGGAGAGGGGAGGGACTGATCGCTATCAGCTGGAGATCACTTGTAATAGCGGGAGATCTGCAGCCACCACCTGGAGGTTGGCAACCCTAGGAATGGAAGGGATAAACATTCAAATAAACCCATGGGCCATTACTCCACCATTATATTGGCCAGTTTATGTCACAAATCAGTTGAGACCTGGGCAGTAGCCATAGAAGTGCAACCATTAATAATATTGTTCAAACTGGAACTGTCACATTTTGAAGAATTTACTACAAGCATTCCGTTTGTACATGCTATTAAACAGATTGCTTATTATGGCCTCTTAGTTTCTCATTTCTGTTTCATTATATAATTTAACAGATTAAACAATATTCAGTTGCTTGTGCACCAGAGTTTATACTCCATGCAATTAGAATGCAGTAGAAAGTGGAAAAAATTACTATCATTTAAACTTTTGGCAAGATGGCTTATAATAAAGATTAAAAAGAAATATCCATTTTTTAAAAAAACAAAAACGATAAGGGATTGGAATACCAATCGACTAGAGCACATTGAATTTCTCCCTAAATTTCAATACTAAGCAGTTATTGCTTTCTTTGTAGCACTATAAACATTTTCTTGGGGCAATCATCATTTTGCTTTCTTGCATTAACATATAAATACTGCATTATATGGAGTCCTGCACATCTATGATTTTGTATTTCTTATTTAAAACATTTAGAATAGAAACCCATAGCCTGTGAAGTGTATTTCTATTCATACAGTACCATAATCAAAAGACTCAATCTTGTGAGTATAGGAGCTGAGAGTCTCAGAAGTTTACACTGCCGGTCCAAGACATCTTCGATGCCAACAGCTAGCTGAGCAAGGCTCTATTTATCATGTTGCATCCTGAGATTGGTGAATGCCAGGAACCAGGAGGGGATACATGAACAATAGCTTTATGTGCATCTCCTAATACTCAAGCTGCTGAACATGCTTATAGGACTGGACAGGGAGGAGTAGATGACTACCCCATCATTCTAATGGATCAACTGGGATTAAATGTGAAGTCATTTATTTACAAAATTTGCACGCCTTCCTTTTTTGCCCCATTAGAGCCACCGGGGTGGCTAAAATTAAAACAAGCATTATTCCTGTCTTTGATATTTTAGTACCACTGTTCCATCCTTTCTCCACTATGAAGGCTTTGGGCCAGGCTCAGTCTACCTGCCCATCCCACACTCACTGGTGGAACTGCTTCCTCCTCTGCTACTTGCCAGTCGTGCTGTCCATCTTTTCTTCTACCTTTTCTGCTGTTCCCCTGTAGTCCCAGACTAATTCATGTAAGAACTGAACCTCTCCCCTTGGGTGGGAGTGCTGTTCCAACTGGCATGGGCTAGAAGGAACCGTAGTCAGCTTGTCCCTCCCTCCCAGGGACAAAACCTCTGCCATATAGGTCTCCTGTGTGCCTGTCTCAATATATATATTGCACACGCATGGTTTTTCACCATGCCAGGGACCCCTCAATGGATGGCAAGCCAGACTCTTGCCTTTGGTGGCTAGTCCATTGGGCGGGCTAACACCTGCATCTTCCCCCCCCCCCATCAAGTCACAGCTGACGTATGGCATTCCCATAGGGTTTTCAAGGCAAGAAACATTCAGAGGTGGTTTGCCATTGCTTGCCTCCCGGTCATGGCCCTGGTATTCCTTGGAGGTCTCCCATCCAAATAATAGCCCTGCTTAGCTTCTGAGATCTGGTGAGATCAGGCTAGCCCAGGGCTCTCCATAGTAAATGCTCCATGGTAAATGTGGGTTAATTAGAAGTGTGGGAGGTGTTGTTTTTCACCAATTCCCCTTCCCACTACAGACTCCCAATTGGCCACTTACACTGTGTCTCTTGGCCACTCATAGCAGCATTTCAGAAAGCATTTTGGGCTACCTGGGGGTGTGATGAAACTGTTCCACTGACAGAAATGCCTTCTGTTAGCGGAAATTTACTGTGGGATCCAAGCCACTATCTAAACTGATCCTATGTGCATATTAACTGTATCTGCCTAGGCTATGGGAAACATGCAAAAAAGTAGGGTTTCCTTCTCTGTGGTCAGATGTATGTGCATACAGTTTGTATATGTCTATGTCCTTGTCAAAAACAGAGTTGACCTGTGGAGTTTGCCATCACAGTCCCATTATCGGCCTCACACATCTTTAACGTGTACACATTGCATGTGTGTGGAACTACTGATATAATAAGGGGTTTCCCTTGTGCTGGCAATCACAACTGGTCTTGACTTTTGAACTTTCTGTTGGATGTAAATATAATTTCCCTGTAATTTTTAGTTTTAATTAAAAGTTTGGCATTTATGCATTTAACAAGAATCATCAAGACCCATGTGTGTGGAAATAAAAGAACCTCTGGTTTTAGTTACATTGAAATAGGATGGGACCATCATAGTCTTCAGTTATCATCTTCTGAATAATGTGCAAGTCATAGAATTCCCCTGATAGTTCACATTATATAGAAAATTATCAGTCTCCATTATGTCAGTAAAAACCATTTCATGGAATTTCAGTCACTCAGTCTTGATCATTAACTTGATATTGGATCTAGTTCATTAGAATTTAAAAATATGTAATTTGGGGGGGGGGTAATGCATGCTAATGTGAACTCATTTTCCTACTTATATGTTAGGGGGAAATGGAGGATTCTTTAATAGTCTATGCTGTTAGTGTGCTGAGCTGTGATCGCTCATGATCTGTCTAGAATTATTCATGGCAATCTGGAAAACAAAAATATTTGAGGCAACAGTTTCCCAAAACATATTAAGCAGCCAAGGTTATCTGAGCCAAGATTAGAGTTAAAGTGAGAGAGAGAGCACCTGAAGTCATGACATCAATATTCTTACAAGTGACTATATTTATTTGTTCATTTAAAACACCAACACTCTGCCTTATCCAAGGTTCAAGGTAGCTCACAATCAGTAACAAGGAAAAGAGTAAAAATACAATCACAGTGGTATTCTGTCCAAGAGTCAAGGCCCTTGGGTGGGCTGCAGAACCTCAACTGCTGGATTATAAACCCCTATAGAAGTAGCTATTGTTGTTATTTTTGCTTTTTGAAAGGACCTGCTGCTAGTGTATGTATACCTATTCTCTCCAGGATCAGAGGAGCATGCCTATTATATTAGGTGCTTTGGAACACAGCCAGGACAATGCTGCTGCAGTTGTCTTGTTTGTGGGCTTCTTAGAGGCACCTGGTTCACCACTGGGTGAACAGACTACTGGACTTGATGAACCTTAGTCTGATCCAGCATGGCCTTTCTTATGTATAGAGGCAAGAGTTCAAGATTTCCTACCTTTCCCACTTGCTGAGAGGAGCGGCAGGGGGATGAAGTGAGGTCACTTAATGACAGAGAGAATTCCTTCATGGGTCTGACCCTTCTCTCTATGGTATACTTGGTGCTCAATGTGTGTTTCTTGCCCCTGACTCTCTTGATGTGCTGTCTACAATCCTGACCTTGACACAGATAAGACAATAACCCCACCTCTTTATATTTTGTGGTTGTGAAGTCACATGGCTTCCTGTCATATGTTTGTAGCTCAGTGGATGCCATGCTGCTACCTGGGGGTTAAATGTGGGTCCTGGGTCTCAAAAGGTCAAAGATCACAAATAAAAAAGATCCAAATGCCCCATAAAAACTGACAATTAGGACAAAGAACATTGCTCTTTAAAAAGTCATGTGGACAGCGCAAGTAAAAACCCGCCCAGTGGAAACCGTATTGTTTTTAGCCCATGACCGTTTCAGACCTCGTTGATTCAACAAGTTTTGCTGGGAACAAACAGGGTGGAGTTTTTTTTTAAGCTGAAAAGCTTATTTAAACCAAGTCTGTAGGATGCTGCTGTTCAGTATGTATTTGAAGCTGTTTTAAATGTTGCTTGAATATTGGAATAAAGTTCCTTGTAATTACATCTTTGTTTAAAAAAAAGTCATGTGGAAAAGGACAATTTTGCAAGGCCTGCAAAACACCAGCAATGCATGTACCCTCCAATGCATTCTCTGTAAGACATTTACATCAAACTGGAGCTGCAATCCTAAAGACCTATGCCCTTGCTAGGGCTGTCGATTCGGTTTGTCTTGAACCGAAAAACAGCCGAATTTTCCCCGATTCGGCGGTTTCTAGTTCGGATGGTACCAAATATAAAAAAAGGGAAAACAACGAGCTGAATTCTGTGAGTTCAGGGCGATCGCCGAATAAATTCAGCAAATTCGGGGGCTCCAAATCAGCAGCATAACCATAAAGGCAGTAAAAACACATTTGTGCCTTTCTGTGGCTCTGGGGGGGCATTTTTGGAGGTAGAGGCCCCAAACTTTCAGTGTAGCTTGAGGTGACCCTTCTTGCAAGAACCCCCAAGTTTGGTGACGATTGGGGCAGGGGATCCCGAGTTATGGGGCCTGGAAGGGGTCCCCCCTACCATCTGCCCATTACAGCCTTTAAAAACACATTCGTGTTGGGCCGTACCATTACCCCGGCTCGGGGGTCTGGTCTGGTGGTTGCTTTGGCAATTGGGCTGTACCATTACCCCAGCCTGGGGGTCTGTTTGCCTTGGCAGTTGGGCCATACCATTACCCTAGCTCGGGGGTCTGACTAAAAGGCAATTAATCCCGAGCCATGAGGTCCCCCCCACCATCCACCCATTGGAATGAATGGGAGCAGGCAATCCTTAATGTGCATCTAGAGACCGGCAAATCCAAGGCAAAACCTCTCGTGCCAGAGTATGTGTGTGTGAGTCTGCTAGAATCGTATTGGATTACTCCTGAGTCCTCCCAGTCGCTGCTCCTGATAGAAGAGAAGAAGTTATCCACAGTAAGACCCATTTGGGAGCTTTTCTCTATAATTCTCTATAATTTTTTCCTGTGGGTGTGTGTATGTGGGGGGGAGATTCTGTGTATGTGTGTGTGTGAGAGAGAGGGGGGAAGCCAAAGGGGGGTAGGTTTACCTGTTCTGCTGGGGGTGGGCTTTATTGCCTCTGTGTGGGACTGTGCCTCTGTGTGGGACTGTGCTTTCTACTGTTTTCACCGGTTGCCAACTTTGTGTGGAGTAAACTGTGGGTCAGTGAGTCTCTCTCAGGCTGGTTCCTATTATTTCCAAAGGGCTGTGGAGCCGCTCCTGTTGTTTCGAATGGGCTAGCCTGTCATTCGTTTTAGTAAATCCCCTGTAATGTATTTCAGTGGAGTCAATGCAAGTCAACCGACATTCCCCTCTCCCATTATCTTCAATGGGCTGGGCAGCCTCTCCCATTGCTTCCAATGGGCTCACTTGTCATTCCTTTTAGTACATCCCTTTTAATGGCTTTATTGGGCAGATGGGCAGATGGGGGGACCCCTTCTGGGCCCCATATCTCAGGACCCCCTGACCCAATCTTTACAAAACCTGGGGGTTCTTGCAAGAAGGGACCCTCAAGCTACGCTGAAATTTTGGGACCTCTACCTCCAAAAATGCCCCCCGGAGCTGCGGAAAGGTGCAAATGTGTTTTTAATGGCTTTATTAGGTCAAATTTTTCCCCAAACTCGGAACTTGGCACCGAATTCCATGGATCCGAATCGGGGGAGTTTGGACTTCAGCATTTCCCAAATCAAAACGGGCCGAATTTTGCCAAATCTGAATTTTACTGATTTTTTTTTTCAACAGCCTTAGCCCTTGCACATGAATCTGGCAGGAAAAGCACATAGTCCTAAGCTACTGTTAGATATGTCTCATACATTATTTAAATTCAATTACCTATCTTTGCTTAAGTCATATATCCCCTTTACCACTTAATAAATTCTCATTTTCATAATATGATATTCATTTTAGAGTATTATATTTCTGTTTTACCTCTATCTATTACTAATGTCATAATTCTTAATATTAGTATTCTCATATTTATTATTTACATTCATTCAAACAACTAAGAGGCTGGACTTAGCTTTGTGTGTGTATGGAAAGAAGCCATAGTCAAACTATGTGTTACAAACTATGTGTAATGTGACAGAGAAAAATATGTGAAAAGCATCAGAGGTTACAACAATGGGAGATGAGGAAGACCTGTGAGGGGACTGAAGTGAAGCATTCTTGTTGTGTGCTCACTCATTTAGAGTATTTGTTATAGGAGTATTGTCCACTGGAGGAGTGCCTATTTTCTTCCAATATGCTCTGCATGTATATTTATGAGTAAAACAAATATTACTAAGATACATAGATGCATAGTACTCTCTTATCCAAAGGAACACATATCAGTAGTGCTTTATTTACAAATATTCAAACAGAATATAAGGCCCCTTTCACATTGCCATTCTAAACCAATTGTTATCTGCTGTTGGCCCGATTCTAAGTAAGGTATCATTTGGATGGAGGTTTTATACAGTATATTTAAATCCATTAATGAGCTGGGTCTGAAGTACTCAGGTAATTTCAAACCATGCCACTTTTCCCTGGGTTTTTAATGGCATGTTCTTGTCTGCCTGTCTTTTTTTAAATTGTTCTAACTTTTGGGCTATAGTGGTAGACCAATATAGCAATTTAGTGCTGTATTACCAGCATTCAGCAAGCATCTGAATGCTGGCAATATAGCACAGAATTGCTATATAGCACAGGGTGGCTGCCTCAGCTGACTTGTGGGCTGGACAAGAGCTCTCAATGGGCTGGATTTGGCTCGCATGCCTTAGATTTGACACCCCTGTTTTAGGCTAAGCCAGAACGATAGACCTATTTACAGGAATTACATCACAAACCTACAGTAGTCCCATGGAATGCAGTTGGACCGAAGGAGAATGAAGCAAGTCCCTCTCCGCATAGCCCCACGCAGTTCCTTGGTTTGGCAGTGTGTGCCGGAATGTTGGAAACTGGCATTTCATTAAACCTGAACAATTTATATTTTTGTATTCAGATAACAACAGCATGGTTTTTCATTTACGTTCTGAAGTGCACTGTTAAGTGTGATAAATTTGACCCCAGATGATATTTCAAATCTTTTGTGCATTTTCCTCAGTCTTTCAATGTCCTGTTATTAAAAGGGGAGAAAAATAGGCCATGAATGAAAGATCAGCCATCCAGGCATGTGACAACCCTAACTTAATATCACATCAGTGCACCTGTTATGATTTAGCTATGTGTTGTTTACGATTCGTATTTCATGTTCACGGCACCCAACCTTGCAGGTCTGAGAGTAATATATAAGTTGCAGCTAAAGACAGCCTGTGTTCTGGATTCAATTTTCAGAGAGCATCTTTTCGTGGCCTGCTTATAAGCCCCTGAAATATGGCACTGTAATAGAAATGCTGACAGTCTTTTCACTGTAGCTGTGACAGTGGGAGTTGTGAGCAAATGGCATTATTAGATTCTCTCCTCCCCCCTCCCAACTCCAGTGATGGTTCTATCTTATATTTGCAATGAAGCTGCAATCCTTTTTTCTTTGGCTTACCTTCACAAGGCTTTGTTTCATCAGATTCGGAGGAGGATGACAGAATGAAGAAGCTCTCATTCTGCCTCTTCCATCTTTTGTTTAGCTTGGACAGAATGTGTCTCTGCTGTCTATTCTATTTTGCACTTTAGCCTGCAACTGTGTAATAAATACTTTCAATTGAACCTTCTGTTGGGCCATGTTTGCCATTTTCTCCCAAGTTTGTCTGTGTGCCTTCAACCATGCTATTTGCTATACCTGGGAGAGCACATCTCCTTCCCTTTCTCTGTGCATCAAGCTCCTTTCCTTCATAACCTTCATCTCATTCCTCATGATCCACATATTTAGAGAACCAGAATTAACATTCTGCAAACTCATCTTCAAGTTGAGATTCCTACTACAAGTAAAAATATAGAAAGAGACTATACCCCATATAAGGCAAGCTGCATATCATATGTAAAGCTTTTATATGTTGTTGTTTTTTTTAAAAAAATGAAAAACAGGCTTAGCAGGAGAATTTAGACCAGAGGAGTGGCATGGGATGGAGGTGTGCTTAACCATTTCCCTGGCCACTATTTCTCTACTTTAAATTGCCCTTTCAAAGCATGCTCTAAAAGTACATTTGCCCTCACCTTGAACTGGGAGGCTAATCATAAAAGAGAGATGCTTTGCCTGTGTCTTCCATAAAGTTTGCATCTCCAATAGCTGACAAATTTTGTGGTATGCATGGCCTGGCCCGACCAAGTGACATTTATGTCATATCCGGCTCTCGTAACAAATGAGTTCGACACCCCTGCTCTAGTCCTTTGATGTGTTAACATCTCTTGATTGGAAGGTCCAGGTCTGGTAGGCTGTAGCCCCGAGGATTGCATCCAGATGGGCTGAAGGTCTCACAGCACACATGGGGTGGGTCTGAAAAAGGGAGCGGTTCCTTTGTTTGACAACTCTTTGGAGTATGTGTTTTACCATGAAGGATGATAGAAGACAGAGGAGAATTATGCTAAAGAGGTTGCAGATGCACCAGGGATGGGGGCATCTTGCAACAAACAAAGATCAGTTGTAACTATGTACCATAAGTACTTTAGTTAGCACCTGCATTTTTGTTTTGTTCTTCACAATCTTCTTGGCTTTCATCTCACTGAATTATTTGGTGTCATCTGCAAACTTGGCTACTCCTTTTTTACCCCCAATTAGAAATAATTTATGAATAAAATAACATGAATTCTAACACATATCTTGTGAGACCCCCTGCTTACTTCTCTCTATTCTCTTCTTTGTTTCCTGTTTTTTAACCATCTGCTAAACCATAAATATCCAATGATTGCTCAATTTACTCAGGAAACTTTGAGAGGGATTTTGTCAAAAGCTGTTTTGGAAGTTCAATATCTACTGGGTCATCCCAAACTGTACACGTGTTGACACTACCGATGAAGTCCAAAAGATTGGTGCAGCAACGCTTCACATTGCAAAATCATTAAGATTATTAGTCTATATATTTAATAATTCTAGCTTAAGTAATGCTTTTTATCTGTTGACCTGGGAGAAATGTCTGGCTGTTGGGTCTATAATTTCCTGACTGACTCCTTGCTTTCATTTTAAAATTGGTATTATGTTTGTTACTTTCCAATCCACTGCTATGGAGGCTTATTTTAGTGACAAACGGCATATTTTTGTTAACTGATCAACAATTCCACATTTGAGGTTGAACATGACTGGTTCGAAACCATCAGGATAATTCCATTTCTAATTCAATTATTTTGAGTCAAGAAATGGATTCCTACCAGAAGATAGTGTTTCACCAACAATATCGCTTTTCAAAAGTGTAATGATACCTTAAAATTTAAACTCACAAGGTATCTATAGGCCTTGGGGCTCAAGGTGCCCTAAGACTCCCCCTTTCACTTTTCTCTTGTTTCACAGCTGTCTTTTTCTTTCCTTCCACATTACATCTCCGCCAGAGGAAGCACATCTTGACTCCTTGTAAACTTTATTTAGCGCCAGTGATGACTGCAGATCTAATGGTCACATAAAAGAGTTGCTGGTCTTCTCTTTCCATCACCTCACTCATCGGTAGGGTTGCCAACTGTAGGGTTGTGGCCCTCTGGCGACGCTGGCAGACCACCGCTATGACCACTAGGCCGTGTTTAGCGAGTTGGCAAACTGCCGCTATACCATGCCCGGCCTTGAAGGGGCAGTCAGGTGATGGCTGGCAGACCACGTCACTGAAGACTGCCCCTCCTCTGTAGAGGGGGGGGTAGAACAATAGACAAAGGCTTGTATGACCTAGTCTGCTATCTCTGCCGCTACCATGGTTACTCACAACAGTTGCAACTTACAAGTTAGTATTTACTGCTTCCTATAAATAAAACGCAGCTCTGAGACCAGAGGTCTGTTTTCCTTGACACCGAGTCCTTTGTCTTCATTCTCTCAATTCCCACATCTGGTGCCGCCGACGTGATTCGACGTGATTCACTGGGTCTCGCCTGCTTACCACGACTGGAAAAGGTTTACGAGTACTCTCAGCTCTTTGGCTCCCACGGCTCATCGGCCCCCTCGGCTTCGGCCCCCATTGGTAAGTATGGGTGAAACATTATCTTCAGAGCAGGTAAAGCATGCTGAAGAACTTTATCAATTGGTGAGACATAACGGGGACTCAGTGTCGACAGCAGACCTTAAGGATCTCCTACGGGAGATTGATTGTCAGTGTCCCTGGTATCCCCAGGAAGGCACTCTCAAACCAGGGGACTGGGAGCAGATAGGAAGGGACTTGAAGGGTGCGCCCCGTGCTCCAGTACAATATATTCTTGCCTGGCAAAAGGTTTATCGAGCTGTCTGCGCGTTGACCGCTGTGGACACCTCGCTCGTGAGACCTGCTACGGAGGTGATACCGCCCCCCTATCCTGCTCTCCTCCCTGCAGCCGCATCTGTGGCTCTTGTAGCTGCTTCGGCTCCTGTCCTTCCATCGCCCATACCTCCTTCTCCCTTGCCCCTTTCTCCTGCTTGTCCACCGCCTCGATCACAAGTGGCGCTGGCAATCCAGGCAGCCCGTTGCAAAGGGGACCTGGATCTTTCCGAAGAGTGGGAGGGGGAAACCCCTGCATTTTTTCCATTGACGCGTGAGCAAGACGCTCAGGGGGTTGTCACGATGCAATGGGCTCCTTTGCCTTATTCACTTCTTCGGGAATTGAATAAAGCAGTTAAGGAGAATGGCCTTCAGTCAACCTACTTTCAAGGAATGATTGAGGGACTTTGTTCTGGTTATAATATGTTGCCTAGAGACTGGAAAGATCTGATGCGAATGATTCTTAGTCCTTCACAGTATGTGGTCTGGGATAGTGAGTACCGTGCTGCTGCCCAGCTCGGTGCCACTGCTGAGGTCACTGCTGACCAGGCTTATGGGTCGGGACCGTTTGAGGACCTGCAAGCGCAGGCACAGCTGACAGATGCTCACCTTGCAGCAGCTAGTGCTTGCGTTCGTCGTGCCCTTCGGCGAGTTCCAACTACTGGGACGCCTAGTAAATCTTTTTCGGCTGTTAAACAGGGTCCCAATGAATCCTATGCGGGATTTGTAGACCGGCTCAAGACTGCCATCTCCCGTCAATTGGACAATCCTACAGCACAAACTGAACTTCTGGTAAAACTTGCTTTTGAAAATGCCAATGGTGATTGCAAAAAGATTCTGCAACAAGTCGTTCATAGACCTGGTTATACCCTTGCTGAAATGCTTCAAGCCTGCGCTGAAGTAGGCACCAAAACGTATGAAATGAATCTTCTGGCCGCCGCTCTTCGTGGGAAGGGTGGAGGCGGAGGGTCTGGTGGAGCGCGCCCCCGTCCCACCGGGAACTGTTTTAATTGCCAAAAGCCCGGTCACTTTCGGAATGAGTGCCGCGCCCCCGGTGGGGGAGCCTACCGGGGGGGCGACGCCGCCACTTCTGCTGCTACTAAACGGCGCAAGCCCTCACAAAAATGCCCAAATGCAACAAAGGCTACCATTGGGCTAAGCACTGTCGTGAAACTACTGACTCTGCTGCGGTTCAGGGAAACTGAATCCCGGGCGTCACTCCAGCCCTGGAACTAAGGAGTCGCCTGGCTTCCGCCTCTATGTTGCACAAGCACTTCAACAAACCCTCCCTGGTGAGGTTGCCCTTGTTTCCATGCGTGCTGAGGCTCCTCCTGGCACATACCTGGCCTTACCTACCTGTGCAGCCCAGCAACAGGGGATCAATGTGCAGCCGGACAAGGTTGTGGTCCAGGACAACTTGCCTATTGTTTTGCAGTGCTGGGGCACTCTTCCTTTGAATTTGCAGGAGGGTGCTTCCTGTGCGCACCTTGTTCCCCTCCCGCACTCGGAGGTGGACAAGGGGGATTTTTCTTCTGATTCCTTACAGATTGCCTTGGTCACCGAGAACATCTGGCACCAGAAGCCAATCCGTGAGTATAAGGTGCAAGGTAAAAAATTGCGGGGTCTTCTTGATACTGGAGCTGATGTTTCTGTGATCACCCCTCAGGATTGGGACCCCTCCTGGCCTCTAGAACAGTCAGCTGCTGTCTGGGGGGTGGGGGGTTCCACGCCGGCACAACAAAGTGCTCGGCCTCTCCTTGTCACTACCACAACTGACCAGCAGGTGGGGTACGTGACTCCAATTGTCGTCCCACTTAAAGTCAATCTTTGGGGACGAGACCTTTTGTCTCAGTTGGGGGCTACTTTAGTCACTAATGACTAAGCCTCGTGCCCTTGCTTTGTCATGGCTTTCAACAGACTATGTCTGGATCGACCAATGGCCACTACCTGGTGAAAAATTGGAGGCTCTGCAACACCTGGTTGCAGAGCAGCTACAACAGGGCCATTTGGTTCCTTCCACTAGTCCCTACAATACTCCTGTGTTCGTTATCAAAAAGAAATCTGGTAAATGGCGTTTACTGCATGATTTGCGAGCCATCAATAAAATTATTGAACCTATGGGTGCCTTACAGTGTGGCTTGCCCAACCCAAACATGATCCCTCGTAATTGGGAAATGGCTATCATTGACCTGGCAGATTGCTTCTTCACGATTTCATTACAGCCTCAGGATCAAAAATACTTTGCCTTCACGGTCCCAACTCTGAACTGTGAACAACCCACTCATCGATATCAGTGGTCTGTCCTCCCCCAGGGGATGTTAAATTCCCCCACCCTGTGCCAACTTTTTGTGGCCCAGGCCCTCGACCCTTTTCGAAAACGGTTTCCCCATTGTCGAGTTTGGCATTATATGGATGACATTGCCTTAACAGCTCCCCAGTTGCCTGAAAACTGGCAACAGGAGCTTGCAGCTGATCTTGCTCTGTTTGGCCTTGTGATCGCCCCAGAAAAAATTCAGCTTTCTGCCCCGTTTAAGTATTTGGGTCACAAAGTCCTTTCTGCATATGCTGCCCCTTGTTTTCCTACATTGACACTGCCCCCTGTCCTTACTTATGTTCAGCTGCAACAGTATTTAGGAAGCATCAACTGGATCCGTCCATATTACAAAATCACAACTGATGATATGGCACCGTTGTTTTCGGCTTTGAAACGAGGCCGGGGTCCTTCTGATCTCATCACCCTCTCTGCTACCGAGCTTCAAGTGCTCCAGTTGTTGAGAGAGCGCATGGCACAGCGCTGGGTGGATAGGCAATTGCCTGATTGTCCTCCGCTTTTGGCTCTCTGGAGGCCTCAGAGGCAGTGCTGTGCCATTCTCTATCAACAAAAGGAGAGGGAAGTGGTCATCGTGGAGTGGCTGTACCTTGCTCATGCGGCAGGTGCAACCATCTCTACGGTTCCTATGATGATTGCCCGCTTACTTGCCAAAGGTCGTTTGCGTTGTAAGGCTCTATTTGGCTCTGAGCCTCATGGTGTTGTTGTTCCTTTTACTGCTCTTACCTGGGAGCAGACACTAGCCCAAGATGATCAGCTTCAAATGGCCATGGCAGGATTTTATGGCCAAGTGCTTTTCCACTTACCCCGAGATCCCAGAATTCAAATTCAAGCCCAGCTTCCTTTACCGCTGCGAAGCATCCTATCCGTTGCCCCTGTCACTGGGCTCACCCTTTTTACAGATGGCTCCCCCTCCCGGGGAGTTGTCACATGGCAAGACTCCACAGGCCAGTGGAACAGTCGTTTTACTCCTCCCCAGCAGTCGCCCCAACGTTCTGAGCTGGCGGCTGCTGTTCTTGCCATTGGTCTTTTCCTTCATGATGCAGTCAATCTCATCTCCGATAGTTTGTATGTGTGTAATGTTATTTCTCAGGTAGAAGGAAGCTACGTGTCTCCTTCCTGTGATGACAATCTCTTAAGTTTGTTCATTGCTTTGCGCTCTCAATTGGCAAAGCGCACTGGATTGCTGTTTGTTGCTCATATCCGCAGTCATCAGCCCTTTCCTGGCATTATTTCTGAGGGTAATGCACGGGCTGACTCCCTTGTTTCCTATGCAGCTCTCTCCCCCATTGAGAGCCATGCCATGCATCACCAAAATGCCAAGGCCTTGGCGAAACAATTTCACTTGCCCCTTGCAGAAGCCTCTGCCATCATTCGGCAATGTCCTCAGTGTTCTGGACAGGCTTCCTTTCCTTCCACTGGTGTCAACCCCCGAGGTTTTGGTGCCAATCAATTGTGGCAAATGGATGTGACTCACTTTCCTCCATTTGCTCCCTGGAAATATCTCCACGTGGTTGTGGATACCTATTCTGGTTACCTGTTTGCTACTCCCCAAAAAGGAGAGAAAGTAAAGCACGTCTGTACCCATTTAATTCGTGCCTTTTCGGTTATGGGTGTGCCAACTGCTCTGAAAACGGACAATGGCCCTGCCTATTGTTCCTCCACATTTGCTGCCTTTTGTGCCCGGTGGCAAGTGCGCCATACCTTTGGCATCCCATATAATTCCACGGGCCAAGCCATCGTGGAACGTGCCAATGGCACTCTCAAGCGGATGCTTGAAAAATTGAAAACACAAGGGGGAGTTGGCCTCTCCCTCTTGGACAAAGAGGGCCTACTTGCTCAGGCTCTCTTTACCCTCAACCATCTTAACCTTCTCTCTTTTAACTCAAAATTTGTTACTAGGACTCAGCGGCATTTCCAGGCCGACAAGCCGCTGCCACAGCCCCTGGTGCGCTACCGCCGTCTCCCCGACCCCCTTTGGCACGGGCCGGTGCCTCTCATCACGTGGGGCCGGGGCTACGCCGCAGTCCAAACATCTACTGGACCGTTGTGGGTGCCTGCACGGTGTGTTCGCCCTGATCTTCATGGCGTGGCAGCAGGATCTCCCCAACCTGAGTCCTCCAGCCAACCTGATTCCCCCCGACCCGAGTCCTCCAGCCAACCCGATTCCTGGCTTCCGCCTTCAGTTGGTGGACCCTGAGCCCATGGCCGAGAGGCGTCGTGGTCGTCGCAGAGCGAGCCCTCCAGTAACTTGGGGGGCCATCAAACGCTTGTCTGAGCAAGCTCAACTGGAGTTGGCTAAGCAGCACCTGCCCATGACCCCAGAGAACTTTCTGGCTGCTGTGTTTGCCCAGCTGACTGTGAACTCAGTTCTGATCGTCTTATGTTTTTGTCTCCTGAGCTCTGGGGTGCAGGGGGTCAAGCATGAGTCCTCTACTCCGAACTTATGGGTTCGTCATGCTTCTTACATGTTTGCTTTTCATGGCAAGAATGTTTCTCTGATTTATGAGCCTCCTCTCTCTGCCTCTGCTATGTCCTTTTTGCCTACTCCCTTTAACTCTCCTGAACTGGTTCTGTCTGAACTCCAACATTTGAACCACTCCATGCTATTTGCTTCCACCACTGACCCGCACTGGAACAGTACTCCTTTCCAAAGGTTTCGCTTTCATCGCTACCTACCTGGGTTGTGTTTCTGTTGTTATGCTAGCAATCCTCTGTTTTCCCACTGGACATTTAAGACTGCTGCTGATCAGATGTGGGGAAATACTGCAGCCAATTATACTGCTTGTTCTGACCATTTTTACCTTTGGGGTACTTTTAACTCTTCCTTTAAACCCAATCTCCATCTCATGAACTCTACCACACAACAGCTGTATCATCGTTTACCGATGTTTTCCCCAAATGCTTCCCTGCTCACATCCGGAAGCATTTGTGGCAATTGGCTCATCCGAGACCCCAACCTTTGGTTCTTTTGGGGGTCAGGGTGGGCTACCAACTATCATCCTGGAAAATATCAGTGTGCAGCTCTTGGGTATCTTACCTTGCCAGTCCAAGTCCTGGATGCTTCTGGGACACCTTTAGCCAATCACAAAGTGAGGCGTGCCGCAGCGGCCCCCCTTGGCCCCGGGTGTTCAGATGCGGTTATTGTGGACACCCAACTCAGTGGGGGGAGCGACTGGGGTCGCGCCATAGGGGCTGGTCTTACTGGGATTTTGACTCTGGGGAGCTACCCAGGGATCATTGCCCAGGAGAACCGCCGTTCCATCTTAGGCCTCACTTGTAGGTTAGAAATGACTGTTAATGCTACAAGCCGCTTAATTCAAGATTTACAGCAAGAGATTTCTGAATTGCATCAAATCACCTTACAGCATCGCTTTGCCTTAGATTTTCTCCTGGCTCGTCAAGGTGGGTTTTGTAAAATTGTTGGTCAGGCAGGTTGCAAAGTCACATTCCATGACCTCAACAAAACCATTGAGGACGAGCTAGAGAAATTGCGTCATATGCTCACTAACAATGTTATTACTTCCGGAGCTCCTGGTCTTTTTGATTGGTTGACCAGCTGGCTACCTGACTTTGGGTGGCTGCGAGCAACCTTTTTAGCCTTACTTGGATTCATTGCTGGTTTTATTGCCTTGGGATGCTTTATTCAGTGTCTGCCGAGCCTTTACAATATGTGTGCTTTCTCTAAGGAGCATGTGCAACGTCGCTTTCTATATTACGCATACCATCAGCTTAAAACGAAAAAGGGGGAAGTGTAGGGTTGTGGCCCTCTGGCGACGCTGGCAGACCACCGCTATGACCACTAGGCCGTGTTTAGCGAGTTGGCAAACTGCCGCTATACCATGCCCGGCCTTGAAGGGGCAGTCAGGTGATGGCTGGCAGACCACGTCACTGAAGACTGCCCCTCCTCTGTAGAGGGGGGGGTAGAACAATAGACAAAGGCTTGTATGACCTAGTCTGCTATCTCTGCCGCTACCATGGTTACTCACAACAGTTGCAACTTACAAGTTAGTATTTACTGCTTCCTATAAATAAAACGCAGCTCTGAGACCAGAGGTCTGTTTTCCTTGACACCGAGTCCTTTGTCTTCATTCTCTCAATTCCCACAGCCAACCTCCAGGTACTAGCTGGAGATCTCCTGCTGTTACAACTGATCTCCCAACGATAGAGATCAATTCACCTGGAGAAAATGGCCGCTTTGACAATTGAACTCAATGGCATTGAAGTCCCTCCCCTCCCCAAACCCCACCTTCCTAAGGCTCCGCCCCCAAAATCTCCAGGTATTTCCCAACCCAGAGCTGGCAACCGTGCTCATCAGGAAATGGGAGACCAACCCCTAGAGAGGCCCCCTGATATCACAAGAGTATCTGGGGCAATCTCCCATTTCTTGATAGGGATGGCAATATAGCACGAGTCTCTTGCAATACAATCCTGAGCAGAGATACACCCTTCTAAATCCATTGAAGTCACTGCTGCATTCCTTTTGGTCATGCTAACCCTAAAGGACTGAAAGGAGTATGAAGGAGTCACAGTCCACTGCCTCCTTCAGACTCTCCTCCCATCAGGGAATGGAAGACAGGCCAGGCATCCATGCGACATCAATGGACTTTTGGAAGAAGCATTGAAGGGGACAGAACATTGAATGTATTCTAGTGATACTGACAGGACTTAAAAGGAGTTTGAAAAGATTCTTATACAAATGGATAAGATCAGCCACCTGCCTAATCCTGAGCTTTTTCTGTTGTGGCTCCCACCTGTTGGAATGGCCTGACTAAAGAGGTGAGGAAGGCTCCCACATTTCTGTCTTAATGCCGAATGTGCAAAACTGAAACATTCAGGAGGGCATTTTTATAAAGGGAAGAGGCTTGTACGAAATGGAATTGATCAGGAGGGTGCTTTCATAAAAGGAATGGAGTTCTAGTTTATTGCACTGTTTATTGTATATATTATCTTTCCTGGTGGGAAAGATAATTGGAGGAGGAAGTAAAGCACGGTCTGTTTCCTCTACTTCCACCATTTACTTCTCCCAGTAGGAAACGGTGTGAGTGTCAGTAGTGGGCATCCTTCTGGATCATGGGCTTTGGCATGTGTTTGATGCTGGCCCTGGGCTTTCGGTCGACTTGCGCATGTTGGTATTCATCGTTCATTTTTATGTTTTCACTCTCTAAAGGAAAATTATGTGTGTTAATATAGTGTTACCTTTCCCTATCCATTGGCATAGAGCCGATAAAAAATTTAAAACAAATTATTAAACAAGCCATATGAAGCCATAGCTGGAGACATGTTTTGAAACAGAAACCAGTTAGTCTAGTTTGCATTAATAGTGTTGAATATCTGAATATCAGATTGTTTGGGGTGAATCATCCCTAATTTAAGGTGTATAGGTATAAATTTACTATGGTCTTCATAAGAAGTAGAAATACTAGAACATTTCTACGTGAGCTAAAGGGGTTCATGCAAGAATGGTGGCATTGATGAGCAATGGGGTGAAAAAAATATTTTAAGAAACAAGGTGTTCTGACCAGTCCTTGCACCATGGGCAGGCATTACTGCTGCTACCCATGTACTTGCCTTCTCCCAGAATGGGGGCTGAACACCACCTCCATTGCCAGTTCCAGTAGTAGCTGCTGGCTGGTCCTGGGCTGCTTCCTCCTCCCTGCTTCCCAGGAAGGGAAAGAGGATGCGCATACTACCGTAAATGTGCATGCACACTCCTGACAGCATGTAGCTTCACTTCTAGGGTTGCCAGGTCCCTCTTCACCACCAGCGGGAGGTTTTTGGGGTGGAGCCTGAGGAGGGTGGGGTTTGGGGAGGGGAGGGACTTCAATGCCATAGAGTCCAATTGCCAAAGCAGCCATTTTCTCCAGGGGAACTGATCTCTATCAGCTGGAGATCACTTGTAATTCCAGGAGATCTCCAGCTAGTATCTGGAGGTTGGCAACCCTATTCGCTCCCACCCCCCAATGCTGCTGAACAGAGAGGAAGAAGCCAGCCAGTGGCCATTGCAATTGCCAGCATCCACTTCTCTCTGCTCTAAGGTAGATGAACGAGTAGGCAGGTGTGGCAGTAGCTGCTTAGGACGTCACCGTGAGCCTGCCCTTGGGTGGTAGGGTCCCACTGGTCCAGGATTGCCTATTCAAGGCATCTTGTTTGGTGCTCCCCAACCCTGGTCCTAGCTCTGGTTCTGATTCAAAATAATCTGATTGTGAGAATTTTTGAAAAACAAGAGCTGTCCCTGCAGCCATCATTTATTCGTTCCCACATGGGCAGTTTACAGCTAGGTGTGCATGGGTGGATTGTTGTAAAATTCCTAATTCATTTGACATAGTGATCATGCTGCTTATTATGTCGAAGTGTTTCAAATGTAATGCTACAAGTCAAGAATGCTTGTACATCTTTACTTTTCTGCTGATTTTCTTGACAATTATGGGATTTGGGGCCTCAAAGGGTTAATTTGACTGGATCTTTAATGAAATCAAAGGCAAACACTCCTGGGATTCTGCCTCCATGCAGTGAAATGTCACAGTCCATTGGTCTTTTCTAAGAACATTACACAAAATTACACCTATTTTCATCACTGTGCTCCAACTACAATATAGTTAAGTAAATATTTGCACAAAACTGTGACTGTTTTAAGGTTTCCTAAGGTGTGAGCTGTCCCACATGGTAAATAATTAAAGGATGTGCTTTCTCTAGTAGCACAAACCAGTGCTTGATATAGGTTTGATCATTTCACATCTCTTTGATAATTCATAACTGTCGCCTGCAATCATTTTCATCGTCCAGCCAAGCAAAGATAAAAGGTAGAACATGCTTCTTTCACCTACTCCCAAGGAAACTCCATTATCCTTGAAAGGTCACATGACTGAGTAAGAGCCAATCGGGGCAGAAAGCAGCCTCCCACAAGGACAAGCTCTGTGTGAGCAGAAAATGAAGTTGTTACCAGACAGCAAACAGCAGCCCTCAGTTCTTATGAATATTTGAATGAGTAACTAAAAACAGCTCGGTGAACTCTAAGCAACTGTGACAGCTGAAACTGCCTGGGAAACTAGCAGTCTACAAGGACCATGATGAAAAGATCAACAGTCGCATTCCCTCCAACGCTGTCGTTACCTTGCATACCGTAAAACATTTGTTCTCAGAATATTAGTTAGGAAAAACCATCTTGGTCCCTATAAATTTTCATAAGGAATGTCTCTCCAAAAATATTTTTTTCATCCCATTAAAATGCAATGATTTCTAACCATCTACTCAAGACAGGAGAATAGTCACATTTTTAAGACATTGAAATATTGATGTTGCTTTTGCTTATACTCCTAGAAAATTGGCGCTGGTGAATCTTTCATGAATATCTCTCAGCTAGCTCCATGTGGAAAGACAGACGATGAGAACAGTTTCCCTGAAGCTAAAATGTTCTGAATAATTTGCTCTAAAACATCCCAATATAAGCAAAGTAACTGATAATCCAGTTTTTGTATTTATAATAATGAGATTATGTACAATAACCTTGCAAGAACACATCAACCCTCATTCCCTCTTCTCCCCTCCTAAAATGCCACATGAGGTTTCATTAATTTTCTTTTCTCCTCTATTGCAAGTATTTTTCAAAGCTGATGGAAAACATACTTGGTGTCATCTTTGTGTCGATACTATAAATAAGTTATTTCTCATGCTTTCTCGTTCCCAATATCCTGATTTCACATGGGATATGTCCATGAGGCCCTGACCTGGATGGCTCAGGCTAGCCCAATCTCATCAGATCTTGGAAGTTAAGCAAGGTCAGCCCTGGTTAGTATTTGGATGGGAGACCACCAAGGAATACCAGAGTCACTGTGCAGAGGAAGACAATGGCAAAACACCTTTGTTAGTCTCTTTCCTTTAAAACCCGATGGGGTCACCATAAATAAGCTGTGACTTGAAAGCACTTTCCACCACCATCATGTCCATGTGGCAATTTTGTTACACTTCTATTTGGATGCTGTATGCAACTGACAGTTCCCAGTGTTTCCAGGGGCTAAATGTTCATTTGAGCCTCCTCTCGATTTCTCCCCCCCCCCATTCATTGCCAACGTTATTCTACCTCAATGAGAAAGAAGCATACATTCCTGGGTTCCATTCAGTGGCCTAAACATCACTTATGAAGCCCTTCATGTCCTAGGACCCACATATTTAAAGGTCCACCTCTCTCAATATGCCCCTCTGTGACATAGTCTCTGCAAATGAGTAAGATCAATACCTGAGCACTCTCTGTTGAGGCTTCCCCCTGCTGGAATGGCCTGCCAGAGGAGGTCAGCAAGGCTCTTACATTTCTATTGTTCCAAAATGTGTAAAATAGCATTGTTCAGAAGTACATTTTTAAAGGGAAGAGGCTGGTAGTAAATGGAACTGGTCAGAGGCTGTTACCACACCAACAACTTAATGGCATATTATCATCTTGGTCGGTGCACGGGTTTTGGATGCGCATTCATAATTTGTGATCTAACCTTGCCACTTTTGCTGTTCTACATTAGATCCCAATACGTCTCATTTTCTGTTTGCACCTCCCAGTTTAGAACAAAAAGTGTAGGGGGGAGTCAAGGGGGCTCCCCATCATGTAAACAGTGCAGAAGCTCCCCCGCCTCCACCTTAAATTTTTTGTTTCTGCGCATGTGCACTAGCGTTGGTACATTGGCGCAAGCAACTCAAAATGGATGCCACAGAGGCAACCAGTTGTCACAGTGGACTAGGGCTGTTGATTCAACTATTTCTGAACTGGAAATCAGTCAAATCAACGTTGATTCGGCTTTTTCCAGTTCGGAAATAGGCAAAGGCAAAAACCGCAGGGAAATGCCAAAGCCGAACTCTGCTCCTTTGGCGGAAAGCCAAATAAATTCAGCTTCCCCCTGCTTCGGCATGCCCCCACCTTTGTTTCCTGAGGAAACAAAGAAAGCTCTTCTGTTTGCATTGGTTTTAATGGAGAAGGGGGGCTTCCCTTTCCAGACCCATAACTTCAGACCCCCTGACCCAATCTTCACCAAACCGGGGGGTTTTGCAAGGAGAGGCCCTGCAAGCTACCCTGAAAATTTGGGACATCTACCTGCAAAAATGCCCCCCAGGAGCTGTGCAAAGAAACTCCCACTGGATAACATAGGGGCTTCCCACGCCTAAAGTGTGAAACCACAAAGGAGGAAGTGTTTAACAAGCTGTTTCTCACAATAGGGAAGAATAGAAAATTTCTTTGCACAGCTCCTGGGGGGGCATTTTTGCAGGTAGAGGTCCCACATTTTCAGGACTTGAAGGGACTCTCCTTGCAAGAACCCCCAAGTGTGGTGAAGATTGGGTCAGGGGGTCCAAAGTTGTGAAGGGGTCGCCCCTATTCGCCCATAAGAATGAATAGGAGCTGGCTCCAACGCTTTCTAATGGTGGGATGGGGTGACCCCTTCCAGACCCCATAACCTCAGACCCCCTCACCCAATCTTCACCAAACATGGGGGCTTTTGCAAGGAGAGTCCCTTCAAGCTACCCTGAAAATTTGGGACCTCTAACTGCAAAAATGCCCCCCCCAGAGCCGCTGAAAGACGCAAATGTGTTTAAATGGCTTTAAATGGCTGAATTATTTGGGAATTCTGAATTTAAAGCCGAATTCCCACTTATACCAGTATAGGGGAATTCGGCATTCGGGTTTCCCAAATAAAAAAAAGGCCATTTAAACCCAAATCTGAATTATACTGACTTTTTTTTAAACAGCCCTACAGTGGACCCCACCCCACCCTCTACCCAACCCTGGCCATATGCTTAATGTTTGTTTGTGTATGGATGCAAATAAGTTGGTGTCGTTCCATCATTCTAAAGAACCTTCACAACCACCTAACGTGGCGAGGGAAGCAGGCACATGGGGGGGCGCTTTGGTGGACTTTGGGTTCATGTAAACATGCCTCACCAATCAACATATGCAAGTGCCCTCTCTCCCATGTTAACGGGGAGGTGCAAGAGGCAACAAACATTTACTGTACACTCACAAGCTGAAAATGTTCTCTATGTGGCAAACACCTCTATCATCATTTAAAAGCATGGCGGTAAGAACTGGATGGGATCACAAACTTTCTCAATTACTGTGTGGCATAATAGCTGGACAGACCTATGTTATGATTGATCCAAACACAGATACACACTCCCCACCGCTACTGACTTATAACCCCACTCTCCCCGGTAGCCGATACAGAAGAGCAAAAAGTGCCAAAGCCTTGCCACAGTAGATACTAAAAATATTGATTGGCAGCCAAGCCAAGCTTTTTGGACTCATGCTAAACCCAAGTACTCACTATTCCAACTGGGTTATGTTTCTTTTGCACCAACGTTCTTACTTCTTTTTCAAGCAAAAAAAAAAGGCATCTGATGCTTGTAGAAGATGGAAGGGGGGCAGAAGAGGGGGAGGAGTTCTTAGGAGGAAGGATGGGGATACAAGAAAGCTTTTTTATCTCTTGTTCTACTGGGAACCTTAAGGCATGTTATCATTAGATGTGCTCCAATGTGTCCTACTAACACTTTAGAACCCTTAAACAGATGTTTTGACATAGGAACTCGAGGCCATTACCAAGCAGTAGGGTTGCCAGGTCCCTCCTCACTACTGGTGGGAGGTCTTTGGGGCGGAGCCTGAGGAGGGTGGGGTTTGGGGAGGGGAGGGACTTCAATGCCATAGAGTCCAATTGCCAAAGTGGCCGTTTTCTCCAGGGGAACTAATCTCTATTGGCTGGAGATCAGTTGTAATAGCAGGAGATCTCCAGCCACCATCTGGAGGTTGGGAAACCCTACCAAGCAGTGACTATAAAGGTGGTGCAGACCCATGAAGGCCCTTGGAGACAACCGCTGCAGTATCAAAGGGGACAGAAATTTCGTGACTGCAGTACAATGAGTACAGCTCAGCCCAGGTCTGCTCAATTTCAGGTGCCCACAAACTGGTCTGTGATGTTGAACAGAAATGTAATTCTGGCAACCAGCAAGAAAAGCCTCCAGCATACTCTGCTGAAAATGTTATACATTTATAAAAAGCAGAGAACAACACAGGCAGGCAGAAACTGCCTCTTTCAAAATGGCACCAGGCTGTGTTTTGTACTAAATAGCATTTCTGCTATGAGCTGGAGGAAACACAGATACCTGACAAATACAGAAACACACTCCCCACTGCTTCTGACTTATAACCCCGCTCTCCCCGGGAGCAGATACAGAAGAGCAAGAAATGCCAAAGCCTTGCCTGTGTAGATACTAAAAATATTGATAGGCAGCCAAGCCGAGCTTTTTGGACTCCTGCTAAACCCAAGTACTCACTATTCCAGTTGGGTTGTGTGAACTTGTATCAACTGTTCCCTTAAATGTTGCTTTTATGTTGTCATGCAGGGAAAGAAGAACACTCAAATTAATTATCTCAATTTCTCTACCTCATCAAGCAGGCATGCAATGTACATGCACACAACTGTCCTGGGGGAAAAAAACATTAAATAGATTATAGTTTGCTAGGATGTTCTTAATATTTGGGCTTTGTAACCTTGGGGGAAATGCACCATAAGATATTATAATTGCTGTTCCAGTTCACACTTCCTGAAATGTAAGTAACATATGTACTTTCATCAAATACATGTTTTAAACTTAGAAGCCTGATTCTCTGTGCATTTCCATTGTCAGCCCTCCATTATTGCTATTCAGCTTCTCACTGGGAGACTGCAAGAGATGATGATTAAGACTTTATGATACCACATATTGCAGCAGCAGCAACAGGAAACAGTCTCTAAAAATAATCTTTAGTGCTTGCCTTTTCCCTCTCTCTAAAATGTGCTCTGAGTTGCACTTAATAACTGCACCAGACCAGAAGAATCAGCTGTAATACACAGATTTCCAATTCTATACCTGACAAGGAGTTTGATTCCATAGCTGCCTTCAATTTATCTGTGGGCAAGGGGAAAGTTCACTTTATTGAAACTACTCATGATTTCCCCCCCAGTAGTTGGAGAAGTGTCTGTTTGGGCTCACAGGGACGACCTCGACACCTACAAAGAAATAGAATAATGCTTTGTATCCTGGTTTGCCGTAGACAAAACACGTTAGCTTTTTCCACTGTTTCTGGAAGTTATTTCCTCAGAGACTCAGGTGACACAGAAACATCATTTGAAAACTGGTTCAATACCCCATTCCTCCTCACATGGCACAGTACTAAGCTTGCTGGGGAAAAGAATCACCCAACTGAATCTATGGGAGGTGTGTATCGATTCTTACAGTCTGATCTATGAACCATTGTCCTGGAAAACAAATGTTAAGAATTGTGTACAAGACTGCTGCCCTGACCTGGATAGCCCAGGCTAGCCCGATCTTGTCAGATCTCTGAAGCTAAGCTGGATCGGCCCTGGTTAGTATTTGGACAGGAGACCACTAAGAAAGTCCAGGGTCACTACACAGAGGCAGGCAATGGCAAACCACCTCTGAAATCTCTTGCCTTGAAAATCCCACAAGATCATGATAAATCAGCTGTGACTTGATGGCAAACAAACAAAAATGAGGATGCTAGCCCTATCTTACAAAAGTAGAAGCGGACTAGTGCTGTGAAGTCAGTTAGATGCTCGGGCAAATTTGAGGAGTCACTATGTATCAACACAAAAAGGGAACTGATCTCTTTTGTCTGGAGATCAGATGTAATCTAGGGACATCTTCAGCCACCACCTGGAAGGTGTGATCAATTATATAATTTCAAAAAGGTGATTTATAATTCCAAATGTACACTTATAATATTCAAAATACTTATGTCCAAACAATGCAAACTATCTATCCAAGGTTTCATGATTATGTTCTTGTTTCACATCTGCTTCATCAGAAGTCTGTTGCTTTATATCTTGCTATTTCCAGGAGAATCTTGACCATTTCTTTTGGTCTCTCTGATTCTAATCCTGTTACCAAGCAGATTATTCTGTTTGAACTGGCAGACCACGCTGTTATGACATCAGCCTTTCTTTCGCTGAGGATGCTAGCCCTACTTTTACAAAAGTAGAAGTGGACCAGTGCTGTGAAGTCACTTAGATGCTCGGGCAACATTTGAAGAACCACTATGTATCAGCACAAAAAGGGAACTGATCTCTTTTGTCTGGAGATCAGTTGTAATCTTGGGAGATCTCCAGCCACCACCAGGAGAGTGGGAACCCTGATGGGCACCATGTGAAATACCCTGCTAAGGAGGTCAGGAAGGCTCCCACACTCTATTCTGCAGAATGTGCAAAAATATAGAGCTGGCTGTCATCAGCATATTAATTTCAGCCTATTTCAAATCCACAAATGATTTCTCCTAAAGGGCTGTACATGGAGATTGGATAGCATGGGATAAGACTGAGCCCCAAGGAACCCCACAAGAAAAATCCCACACAGATAACAGCTGATCTCCAACAGCAACCCTCTGAGACCTGCCATAAGGAAGGACTTAATTGAATCCCAGGTAGAACCCTTAATTCCTACACCTCAACAGAAGGGCATGGTCAACAGTGTCAAACACTGCTGATAGATACAATAACAGTGCATTCTTAGGGAAGAGTTACTCCAGTTTAAGCCCATTGAAATTAATGGGTTTAGACTGGAGTAACTCTCTTTAGGAATGCACTGTAAGAGTAACAGATGCAAGGCCCTTGTCCACACTCAAACAGAGGCCATCGACTAAAGCCACCAGTGCCATCCCATACCTCATCCTAAGGGCAGATTGAAGTGATCTAGAGTACATGAGCTATCCAGGAAGACCTGGCTTTGTTCTGGCACCACTCTATCATCTTGCTAAGGGTTGTGAATATATTATAGTGCCCAGAAGTTGGTTGCACAAATGGGGATACGATAGGTTTGATGTAGCACAAGTGGCTACTGTGGTCTTTTTCTTGTATTTTGGCTTATGCAAGACCTGTAGCACAAGTGAAAATTTTGTGCTGGATTGGCCTTCTCTATTTTGTGGCTTCATTCTGGGGGTATGGGGCAAATTGGATTTCTTACACAATAATGGTTTAGATCCTGCCTAGATTTCCATGGGTGCAAAGAGAAGGGAGCGATTTTTTTCTGATTCCTCCCCACCACAGCAGCAGCCCAAAACACTCTCTGAAATGCTGCCCCTGGGTGAGCCCCAGGAATAGCTTGGGGGACAACGACAAAGGTCTCCTGGAGGAGGGGGAGATGGGTAAAAGGCACCTCCCCTCCTGTAGAAATCTAGGCAGTATCCAAGCCGGAGTGTAGCTTCCATATAGTTGGATAATTTTGCATATTTCATATACCATAAAGATGGTTATTTTATGGCATTAGTGCATTTATTGGACAATGTTCAATATTTGCTGGGCTCCTCTTCATACATTTCAGCAATATTAGGTAGTTTGGAGACGTAGCAGGATAAATGAAGACTTACCTTGCAGCCTTTCTTCTGTGAAGAGTCTATGTTACATACCTATATACTTCCAAAAAAGGATATTCTTTTCAAGTAAAACAGTTTTATTAAGATCTTAGCTATGGTGGGTAGAAAGAAATGCAGTAGATGTATAAAGCAAATGACAAATCAATTCACAGAAATGCCTAATGATTTTATTAAGCGTTCAAAGAAAAACAAACTTAGAGATTTATAAATTTGCCTTGAAAAAAGAAGTTAAGCCATATGATTGATCAACATCTGCTTAAAATACTGAACTACATGTTTTTAATTAAGCGATCGGTATCTCATGACCCGGATCTCCTTAATTTTGTTTCCATTTATTTCTGTTATTTAGGACTGCAGCATTTGTGCTTATCACGGGGAGCCCAAATTCCTTTCTTTCCAAAGCTATTCTCTGTAGCAAAGGAAACTAAAATAACCTTTGGCAAAAATGGATAAACATCAACACGGTTTTGTATTTAGGGACAGTTTCTATGGAACCAAGCATATAAAAATGTTTACAGAAGATCATGGAAGTGGCATACAGCCAGTGTATCTGATTGTATGACCCCAAAGATGCAGGTGCGCTGCTTGGCTATTAGATTGGATCCAGTGTTGTTCCTGGGTAATCAGAGGCAGCTGTGACCAAGAGTGCCTTCTACCAACTAAGTCTGATATAACATCTGTGATTGTGCCTGGAGAAGTCTAATATGACCACAGTTACCCAGGCTCTAGCAATGACCTGATTAGCCTGTTCTTGCACACTATTTGGGACTGCCTTTGAAAAATTATCTGAAACTCAAACAGTGCAAAATGTGCTTGTTAGTTTTATGGTACAGCGAAGCTGATTTAAGCACATCACAACAGTGCAATGAAATTTCATTGGTTTCCAGTCAAGAACATTTTAATTTTTGCAAATACGTCATTTAAAAACCAAACTGAGCCTGTCCACAATGGTAATTTCCTCTTGAGTTTAGTACCTCTTCGACTGCCTTTATGTTTTATTTCAATTTCAAACAAGTGGTATTTCAACTAGTTTTGCATCTGTACTGTGATGGTGTTTGGAGTGGTGGCTGGCCAGGTGGCTGCTGTTGGCATATGGTTACAATGTTGCAATTACATATGCATCATTTAAAATCAACAGCAGTTTGAAGGTATATGCTCCTTTCCCATGGTGTCAGTTTACACCATTTATCATGTGGATTGAACTACAATTCCCAGATGGCAGCATGATAATCTCAATTCGTGTTTTTGAGCCTGTGCAACCCACTAGCCTTGGAATTCATCATGATGTCTCATGCTGACAGCTTATTGGAACAGTCTTCAGTTTCCACACGTCAACATGAGCAAGTATTTATGATCCAGTTTAGAACACTGGATTAACATGAAAATGATTGGCTTTGGGGGTCAGGCAGGTAAACTGAACAAGGCTGAAATACTAGAGAGGCAAGCTTCCCACAACCAAGGATATCCCCTCTTTTGTAAGTTAACTCTTTTGTAAGTTAACATCTTTTCTGTTGTGTGATTTTGTTCAAATAGTGGACAGGAAGGAGAGATAGGAGTGCAGGAAAGCAGTATGGCAATGGGTATGTGCAGAGGAATTGCAATACAGTTTTGGACACTGGAAAACAGTGAACCTGTTTTTCTGAGTGGGCTACTCACAATTTGCAAGAAGATGGGAACATCTGGGAGTGGGGAGTCAGCATCTCTGGTGCAGTGACATCACTTCCAGCATGGCCCATTAAACCATACAGTTTGGGGCAAATACTAGAGCATTACCCGGAAGTGATGACACCACTTCTGAGTTACACTGGAAGCAACATCATCACAACTGGGATGCTGATTGCCTCCCCCCATTTCTTCATGGAGTTTCCTCCTGCTGCCCAGCTGAGTGGCAATGGGCAAGGGCAGCTGGGAGCAGATCTCCTGCCCCCAATGAGAAGCTGTTAAGCCTAGATTCCAGTGTGTTTCTGGGCCACATTTAAAATGCTGGCTTTAATATTTAAAGTTTTATAAATTTGTGACCAAGATACCTCTCTGGCATGAACCTCCCCAGATCATTCAAAGAGGCCTGCTTCATGTTTCTCCATCTACTTTGGGTGGTAATGGAGCAGACAAGGGTCCATAGTTGCTTCATGACCATAAAGCTTTCTTCTCCATGATGCCTGCTTTGTACTTCCCCTGTCAGTCTCCTGGAAGACGGTCAAGACTATATTATTCATGCTGGCTTTTAATCTGGTTAATTTGTTAGCTGTTCCAAAGTTTTTCCACTGATGGCTCATAGTTTCGTGCTGCTTTGCTTCTTGTTCTTCTTGTTCTTGTATTTTTTAAAAAAGTTTGACTTTTAAAAAAGTTTGACATAAAAAATGCAACCTTATACATTAAGTGATTTTATGATTATTTCAAAATGTTTTAAATGGGCTGTTTACTGTGATCCAAAGTATTTAAAGGTATTTGGTTATTTTAAAGCACTTTGGGTATCCCTCAGGATCAAGAAGTAAGATTCACTTTTTAAAATAAATCTTTATTTTTATGTGCACCCCCTATATCCTAAATATTCAGTACTGTCTATAAAAGATATTTCTACGTATTGAGCTTAGATTAGATACCAGATAGTTGATCTAGAAAACTTGCCAAACTGAGAAATATTGAGGAAAGATTATATTTTTAAAAAATCGTGAGGAAATGTATTAATTTCTTATACAAAATGATGTTGAGAAGAATGACGCTTAAAATACATGATAGTCAGAGTATGGTGCTCACTTCGGCAGCACATATACTAAAATTGGAATGATACAGAGAAGACTCGCATGGCCCCTGCACAAGGATGACATGCAAATTTGTCAAGCATTCCATATTTTTGAGATTTTATTATGCTTATGTGAAAATAGTATAAGCAATGAGGAGTTTAAAATGGATAATATTTAAAAAATATGTTTTAAAGGTATTCTTGTTTAGCTAAACAGAAATAGAGAAATAGAGAATAAATATATTTTAGAATGTTAGAGATTAAATCACCACATAAGGTATATTCACACCCAGTGTGTGTGTGTGAGTGTGTGTATATAAATAAAATTGAACAGTAGATGTAAGATGTTTGAAATATCATTGTAATCCCCTGTCCCCCCAATCCCTTTTTCTTTTATGTTCCTTCCTTTATTCTTATTAAAATAAAACTTATTACAAAACAGTCAGATTAAGAAAACTGCATAACTATAGTATTACTACATCAGTAGAAGAAACAACCTGGGGAGACTGAAAAATCTTGTAAATTTCCAAAAGAAGAGTATGAGCATCTTTGGGATGCTTTAGGTATAGATCTTCCCTTAATGAAAGAGGATTTGTCCTACTGAAACGTTTTTGACTTTAAAATTCTATGGTATGATATAGTATATAGTACAGTATTTAGGTATACAGTAGTTAGGCTGCAGTGGTGATAGTCCTAATACTCGACACAGGAAAAGCTTTTGCAGAATATCAGATACCAATGTTGTATTTATCCTTACTCTCACCTTTCTGGTGTCTGGCTTTAATGTATATTTTTGTCAGATATTTGATAGAAATATTGAAGGAGGAGTATTCCTTCTCACCATATCTGTGTCAGGAATAGGTGGGTGAATCACACTTAGAACTACAGCTTGGTGCTGGAATTTCTTCTAAGAAACTTGCTGAGGTATGACAATTCTGCAGCTATCCCTACTTGACTTTGATATTTCAGCGATCATTCTCCTTATTTATGTATTTAGTTAGTCAGCTAATCAGTTAACTAGTTAATTTGTTAGTTAATTAGATAGTTAACTAGTTAGTTAATTAGTAAGTTAGAATAATTCTGTGCCACCTTTTCACCCCGTTTAGGAGGTACAAGGCTGCAAACAATCAAAAACAAACTTTAAAAATGCATCATATGAAAACAATTAAAAACAAAACTTGAACACACACACAGTTAAAACACATACAGTGGAAGAAAGGTCAGCCAGAGAAGTTTTCACCTGCTGCAGAAGATGGTGATAGAGGGGGACAAATAGATCTCCTTCGGGAGGGAATTCCATAATTCTGGTGCCATGACCGAGAATGCCATTTCATGGGCTGCCACCCACCTAGCCACCCACAGAAGAATCCCTGAGGATGACTGCAGTGGTTGGGTAGGTTCATATGAGAATAAATCGCCCTAATAAGTTTGAATCCTTTTTTTTTTTTTTGCTGTTTTGTCAAAGCCAGTTCATGCATTCTGATAAGCATAAAAATCTGCTTATGTGCATGGAAAGTAGTCACCTAAGCAGTATGACACTGGATCATTTTCTTATCTTGGATATTGTGGTGGAATCAGTGGAAGAAAATCAGGATTATAAAGATAAAAGGTTGCAAGGTCCATTCATGGATCCCCGAGCTTCCTGGTTTTCCTCTCTCTGGATCAATAATTTTCAACCACAGGAAAGTTTAGTATCGGGGTTGTGGGAGCTCTGTGGAGTAAGAAGCATGGAGGTTGGGAAACTACAGTGGGGAGGGGGAAGGGGCAGAATCACTCCCTTCTGTCTCTTCCATTAGCAGAATTCTGTTGTCTGCTTAAAATACTTAGAAGACCTTTGGGAGAGTATTGCTTTCTGGAACATGATTGATATTTGTTCTAATGAGAGCACATTTGAAATATTATTTATTTTTGTTGTACAATATCTGGTTTAAAAATCAATAAAAAAATTAATAGGGTAAAACCCAGAGAAATGACCATAAAGAAATCTACACGTAATTGCATTTCTTCTTCTGTGATGAAAACTGCCTCTAGGTACAATTTTTAAAAACACAGGAGCTGAGACCTCATGTATGGATCCCACCTCCGACTTTATACACCTCACAAGTGTTGACCTCTTACATTAAGCAGCCTTTAATTTTTGTTACAGTGTATGACCTAGCTCTGTCAGCCAATCATGCTTGTGAGTTTTTCAAAGGGTTTTTGTACATGTTGTGTGTGTGTGTGTGTGTGTGTGTGTGTGTGTGTGTGTGTGTGTGTAGGATACAGGTTTTCCCCCTCAACTAATGACTCATATCTTTCATTTGATTGTCACATCAATTTCATTAACTCCTTCTTTTCTGGTATAGAAACACTTTCGATGGATTCCTTCAGCAGAATATTGTTCTTCTCTGGTTAACTTTTAGGCCCCTGCTATTTCAGTCTTATGTAGCTAGGCAACAAATAGCAATGTGCCAACCACTGCTCCACAAATTGATCGACATCTTGCCTCTGCCAGCACCATATCTTCATTCCACAAAATTCCCATCCCTTGTGAAAAAAACCAAGATTGATTCTTTGATTCTTTCATGCGCAGCTATTTCTTGGGGTTATGGTCCAATCTTTTGTCTAGTTAAGTTGGTTGTAGAGAAAGTTACGTGATGCTGGCTGAAGATGCAATTGTATGGATGCAAACTTGGGAAACAAGGCCCACTAAAATCAACTGGACTTATTTCTGAGTAGGCATGGTTAGGATCAGGTGGCTATTCTTTATTGCAATTTTATGCAAAAGATGATGATGGCACAAGCTAATAATTTTTATTTCTTAAATAACTTGTTTTGTAACACTGAAAGTCACGGTAGATTTCAGTACCATCTGCTTTCTCACTTTTCCAGAGAGCTCATTCCGAAGAACATACAGAGAGCATAGTGTTGCAAATTAATGTTTCCGAGTAGTTCATAGCCTAAAACAGGGACCCTAGCCTAGTTGACCCTGTAGGTGATTTTGGAATTTTTAGAAAGGATAGTGGGTGTCATGAAGCTCTTCAGTATTTTAATTTCTGCAAGGACAGGGTGTTGAGGGAACATACCCTTTAAATGTATTTACATTTCTGGGAGAATGGTTTTTCCTAGTATACTCCCCATGAATAATTTTTTAAAGTTTCAGTTAAATGAAGTTTTAGTTAAATGAAATGTTCAGAGAGAAAATGGAAGATTTCACTTTCTGTATGTGTGTGTGTGTGCGTGGGGGGGGGGAACAAGAAAACTTTCAGGTAATAAATTAATATCCCAGGCATACTAATATTTATCAAAGTTAAATACATTGTGGTGGATGGTTACCATCTGCAAGTCTTTGTGAGGTTAAGGACTCTGAAAAAGTAATTCAGCTGATGCAAATATTGTGGCCACTATAACCTTGCATACAATAGGTTTTATCTGATTTTTTTCTCAGGTGGAAGTATTCTGGCAGGTATTAGGTGGTCAGGGCTGATTTCCCTGCTAATTCTAATTCATTTTTTCACCTAACCTTCCCTCGTCTCTTCTGGCTTTTCTCAGACTTACTTCCATTTCTCATAATAAAAGTTCCCCACCTACTTTTTGCTGGTGATGGATCTGTTATTGTGGTGCAACTGGCATCCCTTGGGAATTTTTGGGGGTGATACCACGATGACACTTTCATAGCGGATGTGGGGGGGGTTGCTAACTTATCCTGACAATGTGCGAAATCACTTCTGGTAACATGACAGAAAGTGATATAACAGTGTTGCCACGACTGCATTCCAATATTTTCTCTGGCAGGCAGAGTCAGGGGTTGGGAGGTCTCTCAGGCCATTTATGCATGGCAAGTTGCATGCATTTTGCCTTTTTGGGGGGCGCTTGCAGGAGAATAGCTCTGTAATCCTCTGCATGCTCTGGGAAAAGCTTCTGGAATTATGCTTCCTGAAGGAAAAACTCCTCTCTCCTTGGGGGAGCAGGGCCATGGGGGGGGGAAAATCTGTGAGGATTCAGGAGGTTCCAGTGAACGGCCTGTGGCTCTGAGGTGAAGGCGGCGGCGTTGGGGGGGGGGTGAACCTCCTAATCCTTTTACCCTGTGCAGAAGGCACACAACTCACACCCTGCTTCTCTTTGTGCAGCTGGGATTCTTGCAGCCTCTGCTTTGGGCTGCCAAGAAAACTTTGCTCTGGGAATCAAGATACTTCTGCATGGGAGGTTTTGACTTGAATTTGCCACTCTGTAGATGCATATTTTTCCATTGCCATGAATGCTGAGACCTTCGAGTGGGGAAGATGTGCATCCAGAGAGCGGCAAATCCTAGGCAAGACCTCCCATGAGGGAGGTATAGGGCTGTTGGAAAAAAAATTCGATATAATTCGGCTTCGGCAAAATTCGGCCCCTTTTTTATTCGGGCCGTGCCGAAGTCCGAACTCCCCTGCTTCGGATCCCTGAAATTTGGGGGGGATCCGGAGTTCGGGGGAAAATTCGGCCCCCCGCGCCCCTTCAGGGGGCTTCCCTGAAGGTGCGGGGGGCCCTTTAAACAAGCCCCTCTGCGCTGTCTGCACAGGGTTTAAAGACCCCCTCCCCCCTCCCGGGATTCCCCGCAGAGGGGTTTAAAGGGCCCCCGCGCGCCTTCAAGGAAGCTCCCTGGAGGTGTGTGTGGGGGGGTCTTCAAACAGATCTACACCTCCCGGCCGGGAGGCACAGATCTGTTTAAAGGGCCCCCCAACAAGCCCCTCTGCGCTGTCTGCGCAGGCAGCACAGAGGGTTTAAAGACCCTACCCAGCCCTGCCAGGACTCCCGGCAGGGCTGGCAGGGGGCTGGCAAGCCCCTCTGCGCTGTCTGCGCAGGCAACGCAGAGGATTTCCAGACCCCCCTCCAGCCCTGCCGGGACTCCCGGCAAGGCTGGCAGGGGGTTGTCAAGCTGTCAAGCTGTCTGCGCAGAGAGCGCAGAGGGTTTAAAGACCCCCGCCCCCCCTCCCGGGATTCCCCGCAGAGGGTTTAAAGACCCCCCCGCGTGCCTTCAGGGAGCTTCAAACAGATCTGTGCCTCCCGGCCGGGAGGCGCAAATCTATTTAAAGGCCCCCCCGCGCCTTCAAGGAAGCTCCCTGGAGGCGCGTGGGGGGGTGTCTTCAAACAGATCTACACCTCCCGGCCGGGAGGCACAGATCTGTTTAAAGGGCCCCCCAACAAGCCCCTCTGCGCTGTCTGCGCAGGCAGCGCAGAGGGTTTAAAGACCCTCCCCAGCCCTGCCAGGACTCCCGGCAGGGCTGGCAGGGGGCTGGCAAGCCCCTCTGTGCTGTCTGCGCAGGCAACGCAGAGGGTTTCCAGACCCCCCCAGCCCTGCCGGGACTCCCGGCAGGGCTGGCGGGGGGTTGTCAAGCCCCTCTGCGCTCTCTGCGCAAGGGGCCCTTTAAACAGATCTGCGCCTCCCAGCTGGGAGGCACAGAGCTGTTTAAAGGGCCCCCTCCCCACGCCTTCATGGAAGCCCCGTGAAGGCATGGGGCCTCCCCGAATCTGCCGAATTTATTCCCCGAACCCCCGAATTCGGCAAATTCAGCTCCCCCATTTCCCACCTTTTTTGAAAAACTGAAAAACAGCCGAATCGGGGGAAATTCGGCTGTTTTTTGGTTCGGCCTGAACAGAATCAACAGCCCTAGGGAGGTACCAATTTATCGGTATATCGCTATTTTATCAGGGAGAAATAAAAAAAAAAAAGGACTACACAGTCCTTAGCGAGATCCCCACCAACGGAAAACAGGCTTTTCTGAGGGTGGCCGCCGCACCCCGCGCATGTGTGGGATGACAGAGGGTGGGGAAAGAGGTGTGTTAATGGCTGTGGGAGGAACACCATTGAGATAACCCAGCCCTATCGGAGCAAAGTTCTGTGCATTTGGATACCACTGCATAATTCGAGGCTCCAATCAACATCAGACTTTCTCATTTGATTTGGTGCCGTTAATAAGCATTAATTAATGGTACCATTAATAAAAAACCCTCCAGGAGAGGTTGAGAATCCCTGGGAGAGGGCAGGAGTGGAATAGGACCTGCGAGTCTGAGTGGGCCCGTTCCACCACAGAGTGCAAGGTGAGTTGCAGAATCAGCTATCTTATACCCAGTCCCAGTAGCAGAAGCACATATGTGGAGAGCACATACCCCTCCTGTGCCACCCCACCCCCACCAGTACCTCAAGGGCCCATGAGCTTTCCTTTGGTGTCATGTAGTTCTGATTCCTAGGAGCCCCGTGGCGCAGAGTGTTAAGCTGCAGTACTGCAGTCAAAAGCTCTGCTCACGACCTGAGTTCGATCCCGACGGAAGTCGGTTTCAGGTAGCCGGCACAAGGTCGACTCAGCCTTCCATCCTTCCGAGGTCGGTCAAATGAGTACCCAGCTTGCTGGGGGTAAAGGGAAGATGACTGGGGAAGGCACTGGCAAACCACCCCGCAAACAAAGTCTGCCTAGAAAACGTCGGGATGTGACGTCTCCCCATGGGTCAGGAATGACCCAGTGCTTGCACAGGGGACCTTTACCTTTACCTTTTAGTTCTGATTCCATCTTTTCTGGAAATCATTGACTCTTCATCAGACCAGAATTTTAGGCTCCCCCCTTCCCTCTTGTTTAAATTATAAACTCCTGTTTTTATACCTACCTGGGGTGTCCTGTGAGTAGTCCAAGACCTCTAAATTGTCTGTGGGCAGACTGGTTTTGTTGTTTTTGTTATCTGAACTGGGGCAGCCAGTTTATTATTAGATATAATTATTTTCTCTCTGGTGTGTTAACTATAATGTAAAACAGAAAAGAGAAAGGTATTCAAAAACTATGGCTCCAATTATGTGGGGTAACCTTTGATTGTAAAATTGTAAATTATCTCATACTTTCTGCAGCAATACAAAAAGTCACCTATATTAAAATTTAGCCATCAGCAAATGTGTTTAAATTTAGTTCATGCACAAGTTAAAAAGCAGACAATTAGTTTTCTGAAATTCTTTAACCAGGAGACCTCCCTATTTCTAAAGGCGAAGGAACCTTACTTATGAACTGAAATCGTACAGAGTTAAAATAGGAAAGTGTGAACTGTAGCGACATATGCATTTATTATACTAAGCTGTAAATTAATAAACAATGTAACTAGCACTGTAGATTTAATTCTTGAAGAGATATTTCTGATTAAAACTTGCACTCCGGTTTTTTTTTTAAAAAAAACCAAGTTTCTCTGGCCATATGTCACAGCCTGACACCCTTCCTTTTCAGCTGCCTGCAAATAGTTGCTGAAGCCGAGTTCTGTGATATTATATATGAATGTTAAGTATGAAAAAATCTACTAAAGTAAGTCATGATTGTAAGTCATGATGCCAACCAAAGTTGGCATCCAGTATTCTTACATGCACATAACTGTCATGGATTCTGAATTTAACCCTCATAGTCTCCCCCCTCCTCAGTATGGAATTCCTAAATGCAGTCACCGTGGAGGGGTTAACCCCCCCACCCTGTTTTCACTCCTGCTTCTCACTGTTGAGCCAGGACAAACTTCGCTTCATAGAATT
This sequence comes from Euleptes europaea, assembly GCF_029931775.1. Lineage (NCBI taxonomy): Eukaryota > Metazoa > Chordata > Lepidosauria > Squamata > Sphaerodactylidae > Euleptes > Euleptes europaea. The sequence continues at coordinate 38,587,181 of NC_079316.1, forward strand.
TCACATCTACTGTATTTTAGTGTAAATTGATCTGTTTCTTGCTACAAATGGCTACAAATCAGAACTTCAGTTTTTATCTGAAGATATTGTGGAGAGCCATAAACATGCTTGTACTGAAAAGCAATATTACATCCTTCTTGAATGCAAACTTAGTTATTCTTCAGACTCACCATCCTGATTTCCAAACTCCACCTAGAAATACCTTGCAATAAACAACTTCTTTGAAGGTATTTAGAGAGCCCACCAAATACAAGAAACCAATTGGTGGTTGGAGGCAATTTTGGGATGGATGAGTGCTAATAAGCTAAACAAGCTAACCCCAACAAAACAGAGGTAGTACTCATAGGAGGAAAGATTGACTCACTAGTTGAGATGTCTTCTGTTCTGAATGTGGTTGCACACACCCAAACCAAGCAGACTCATAGCTTGGGGGTGCTGCTAGAACTAAGCTTCCTGCTAGAAAAACAGGTGACAGTGGTAGCCAGGACACCTTTTACTAGCTTCAGCCAGCAGTGGCCTTTCCTGGGCAGAAAAAATATTGTCATTGTGGTGCAAGCCCTGGTAACATCTAGATTAGGCTACTGCTATGTACTCTACATGGGGCTGCCACTGAAGAGTGACCAGAAGCTACAACTGGTGCAGAATGCAGTGGATGGAATGGGTCACTGGAACCATATCACTCCAATCTTGTTTCAGCTACACTGGCTCCTGATTTGCTTCTGGCCTCTATTCAAGGTGCTAGTATTGAAATTCAAGCCCCTCAATGGATTGAGGCCAGTATATGTTAAGGACCACCTACTCTCATATGATCATACCTGACCATTGTGGTTAGAATGATATAACTCCAAAGGAAAACAGCCACAGGAAGTGGCTTTTAAAAACACCAATTTGTTTGCTTCATATCTACCAAGAACGGCACAGGCAAGGGTCAGGAGATGATGAATTTTCAATATTTACTAGTTTGAGGCAACTGGGGTATGTGTATGGGGGGAAATACCTGCAGGCCTTCTTCAGATCAGGATGATTTTTTGTGAAGATTCACAGGAAGCAATAAAACACCATAAAAGGGCAGAATATCATGGGATCTATGAAGTTCCTTGGCTAGATGAAAGGACACTTCAAAGTCTATTTGTTTTTAAGCAGAGTCTGTCTTTTTATCTTGGCTAATTGTTTCAGAGGATGAATGGTAGGAACACAAAAATTTCTTTGTGCAAAAAAATCTTTTCAGATGTAGCTGTTTATGAGTCTTCTTTCATATCAAATAAAGCATAATTAGGTATGTTCAGAAGTGTATATTTTAAATTATCTGCTGTAACAAAGGCTTGTGCAAGTCACCTGAAAAGGGGGGGCTGTTGGCATTCCCTGTAACATTTCATTTTTGGAGTATAAGTTTCAGGTAATTTTTTTGTCCTGGGTTATTGTAACATAATATGTATCTGTATAACCGATGAAAACCCCATTAATAATATAATTGTTCATTTGGAAACAGTTTCATCTTTAATTGCTTTATTGCTTTTCTTCATTGACAGGGGAAAAGGGAAAGGCACATTATCACAAATAAGTGCTTTGCTTTTATAACTGCCGTTATCATTTCAAATTTCATATAATTAAGAATATTTTATTTCTAAACCCTTTTGTGCCAAGTAAGCCTATAAACTTAAAATGTGTTACAGCTTCAAAGCATTGAGCAGTCGAGACGCTCTGTCTTCCCAAGTACGGCACTGTATCAAATGATAATTACTCCAAAGCTATCACTTCAGAAACAACCGTCAGAGAAAATTAAACATAATCTTTGAAGCATAGACAAATATTCCAGGATTGGTTCCTACAGTTCCTCCCACAAACAGAAGAATGGCCTAATGTAATCAGAATAGCTGTGAATTAATTATGTACAAGTGGGGATCCCACAAGGGCTTGCAAGGGGCGCCACATTTTCTTACTACATTCCCTTTCCTCTTCCTGAAAGCCCCTATAGCCTCTCACCATTTCCTGATTCCTTCTCTCCTTTCCACTCACTAGCCAACCTACCTTCATCTGCCCCCTTGCCTTCAGCTTTCCTTCCTTCTCTCCCCTTGGCAGCCTCTCCCCAGGGAAACTAGGGGCCAATTGCATGGTGCCAGCTGATCTGGGCCCATTTGCACTGGGTGCAATATATATTGGGTGTAATGTTAGAAGGATGCTCTGCAGTGAGTGTGGTATGAGTTACAGTTTCTCCAGGGGAACTGATCTCTATTGCCTGGAGATAAATTGTAATCCCAGGAGTTCTCCGGCCACCACCTAGAGATTGTCAACCCTATGAGGAAGGGAAATGGAATAGGAGACCTCTCTCTCTCTCTCTCTCTCTCTCTCTCTCTCTCTCTCTCTCTGTGTGTGTGTGTGTGTGTGTGTGTGTGTGTGTGTGAGAGAGAGAGAGAGAGAGAGAGAGAGAGAGATAACAGCTGGGTAGCTTCCTGTACACATACGTGCATTTGCTCTAGCCCACAATGCTGGGAGGGAGCAAACATCAGGTTACTGTAGTTTTCAAGGTAAGTTAGAAATGTTTCTGTTTTTATTTCTTAGAACTTGCACCCTGATTTTGTAACCTGTATTCCTTCAAGAGATGTTAGCAGTGGAATAAAGCTTTGTTGTTTCAGGAGCAAAAAAGACTACATTGATTTCTACTCACAAGCCTTGCCATGCCTAGCCTCATTTAACAGTCCTCCTAGCTAGGGGTGTGCACCAATTTTTATTCGGTTCGGGCATATTAGACCTGGAAATTTTCGGGGTGGGGTGGGGAGCTTAATACTTAATTTGGCTTTTCCTGGATTTTTGAAAAATTCGTGTTAATAAACCCAAACCTGAAAAATACATCATAGAGCTGAAGGCTGGGCTTCAGTTCTACATCCTGCTGCAGTTGAACTCCATGTGGAGTTCAGCTGCGGCAGTGAAGGACTTCAGTTTGCATTGCTGCAGCAAAGCATTCTGTAGGTAAGTAAGGGGGAGGCTAAAAATGGCAGTGGGGCCGTAGCACCCCTGAATAGTGCTGGGGACCACTTTTTGGGGCCCCTGTTTATTGCCGCCATTTTTTTGCCAGTAAACCACCCCCCCCCAAAAAAAAAATACTGAAAAAGTATTTGGTTGTTTTTTTAAAAAAAATCCTAGCATCAAATCAGTAATAGGGGTGTGGCTCATGAGGTGGTGGCAGTGGCTGCCAATGTCTTAAGAGAGTTGTGGAGCACAGGGAAGGCTGGGGTTTCCTCAGACAAAACCAATCCCCTAGCCTCTGGACAGGGGTTGCATCTCTCTCATGTGTTTGGTGGCTGGTTGCAGGAATGGGGAGAGGGAGTAACCCAAGACAGGCTGAGGCAGGATTGTTAAAGCTGTCACCTCATCTGCACAAACAGCAGGGCTAGAGAAAAGGGTCTTAACTTGCAGGTTGGATAGTACAGGATGAGGTGGTCCTTCAAGTATCCCAAGCTATTTCTGTCAATAAAGGTAAGAACTATCCTTCAATCACCCTCCCTACTATGATGAATTATGTCTTTCTTTTGTGCCCTCAGTTGTGGGTGACATCCAGAAGGCATGCTGGCATTGGCATGTGCTGGTTGGCTGTATCCATATATGGCTGACACAGGGGTACTGTTGGCATGCCACTCTGTGATAAGTGGGTTGCAGGGATTTTGCAAATTTTTCTACAAACTTGTTCGATAGTTAAACTTATCATATTTGAAGGTGTCAGTCTAATGTGAGTAAGTCATCTGGCCTGTTTGATTCATACGAAACAGCCGTGAACACCTGCCAAAATGGTTTGCATTGGGTTTTCACAATACTGCACATGCACAAAGACACAACCAGTTCAAACGGACTGGAGGTCATTAGTGACAAGGGGGGTGAATTAGAAAGCCACTTTAGAGTGGGCTTCTAATCTACCCCTCCAATTGGTGAGTTTGGGGAAGGCTGACATACACCAAAGGTATATATTAAAGGGTTCAGGTCTCGCTTCGCTGTATTTCAAACTTTCTCAAACAGCAATAGGGTTGAAAAGAAGACCACTACTAGAAAGGACAAAGCACTGGATTCATACTTGGACATAGATGTGATATAGAATCTTGCAATGTGTTTTGGACAAACCCATGAAAAAAACATCAGGATCTATGCTTTGGATCCATATTTTTGCACCATGGGGGCACTATGAAGCAGTGGGGTTACGATTTTCATAGTGCTGCCTTTAGACTGAGATAAAAGCTACAATATGATAGCAGTTTTGTTTCAATACAAAAATTCTATGAATTTAACATCATCTACCCAGTCCCCCCAAACAGTGATTTGTGGGGGGCGGGAATTGGAAGCCCACTCCTAGCTTTGCTGAGAGTGGGGTTGTAACCCACCCAAATCCCTACATTGAAATAGTGGGGGATGGCAAATTATCCAAAGGGAAGGTCTACCCCATGAGTCCTAATGAAAAGGCGGTGTTGCGAGAATATTTGGACACCAATTTAGCCCGGGGCTTTATCCGCCCGTCTAAGGCTCCATACTCGGCCCCCGCCTTCTTTGTCAAGAAAAAGACGGGAGACTTAAGACTGTGTATTGATTTCCGTAGACTGAATGCTGTCACTCAGTCTAATGCATACCCCCTCCCTATCATTCCAGACCTTCTCGCACAATTGAAAGAGGGCCGAATCTTCACCAAATTGGATTTGGTGGAGGCTTACCACCGAGTCCGCATACGAGAGGGGCAACCTCGCCGCCAGAGCGGCGAACCACGCCGACGGGGCACACCCTCGGCCTTGCACGCACGCGCCGAGGTCGAAGCCTCGGGCTCTTCTGGCCCATCGGGGCCACGGATTACAGCTGAAACCTTGTGCCTATTTTTCTAAAAAGTTTTCCCAATCCGAAATCAATTGGGCCATTTGGGAGAAGGAAGCCGCGGCTGTTAAACATGCCCTCACCATTTGGAGGCATTTCCTGGAGGGGGCAAAGATCCCTTTTGAAGTTTGCAGCGATCACAAGAACCTGGAGGCTTTAAAGGGGGCTAGAAAGCTCACCGCGAAACAGATTCGTTGGGCGCAGTTTTTTGCCAAATTCCGCTTTGTCCTGAAACATGTGTCAGGAAAGGACAATGCGCTAGCGGATGCTCTTTCTAGACTCCCCCAATACCGCAATGACTTTGACCGACCGGTGGATTCCTTGTTTACCCCTGAACAGAGAGGGGAAGTCTCGGGACTTGCAGTAACCACCCGGTCCCAATCCCACCGCCAAGATTTTCCTCCCCTCAAAGGAGTCCTGGAGGCTTTTCAACAGCGGCTCCGGGACGCTTCTCTGAGGGAGGCGGATCAGCAGGTTCTCCCCGCACATCTCAACCAACAGGGCTCCTTTTGGTTGCAGGGGGGTAGGCTTTATGTCCCCGAAGTAATCCGAAAAGAGGTGCTGGGGATGGTTCACGGGGCCAAACTTGCGGGGCATTTTGGGTTTGTAAAAACTTTGCATTTATTGCGGCGTCAATTTTGGTGGCCAGGTATGAGAGCCGATGTGGAGTTGTACGTGCGCAGCTGCCCCGTTTGCGCCACTGCCAAAAAACGAATGGGAAAGCCCCCCGGACTCTTAAAGCCTCTGGAGACCCCGACCATGCCCTGGGAAGTAATCGCCATGGATTTTATCACTGATTTGCCCCCAAGTCGGGGGAAAACTGTACTGTGGGTGATAACAGACTTATTCGCTAAACAGGTTCACTTTGTTCCTTGTGCGGGGCTACCATCGGCCCAGAAGTTGGCTAAACTGTTTATTAACCACGTGGTGAAGTATCATTCGATCCCGAGGAAGGTCCTGTCCGACAGAGGGGCCCAATTCGTTGCCAAATTCTGGAGGGCCTTCCTAAAAGTCATGGGGGTGGAAGAGCAAGGACTCTCTTCAGCCTACCACCCCCAGACCGATGGTCAGACCGAACGTGTCAATGCTGTGGTAGAATGCTATCTAAGGTGTTATGTCAATTACCACCAGGACGACTGGGTAGACCTACTGCCTTTTGCTGAATATGCCTATAATAATGCCCCCCATTCCTCCACAGGTTTCAGTCCTTTTCATGTGGTTTATGGAAAGGACTTTGGGCCCTTTGGTCTCCTAACATCACTCCTGAACTTGAAGGGGTGCAGGAGGTCCAGGATTGGGTACAGGTGGTGCAGACCACTTGGCCCTGGCTGCAGAAAAACCTGGAAAGGGCCAAGCGCAAGTACAAAGACCAGGCCGATAAACATCGGTCTCCGGGGTGGGAACTCAAGGTGGGAGGGCAGGTTTACCTTTCCACAAAGAACCTACGTTCACTTCGGCCTTGTAAAAAGCTTAGTGACAAGTATGTAGGTCCTTTCCCCATCACCCGAGTGATCAACGACGTCACGGTGGAGTTGGAACTTCCTAAGTCTCTTCGAGGGGTACATCCGGTGTTCCACATCAGCCTACTTAAACCGTACGTCGCTGCCCCTCAGTTCCACCCCCTCCCTAAGTCCGAAATTGCTACGGTTGTGGGGGGGGAATCGCATCTTGAAGTTTCTAAAGTGTTGGACTCTAAGCTGAAAAAGGGAAAATTGTTCTATTTGATCCGCTGGAAGCACCTGGGACCCGCCCATGACGAATGGGTGGCCGCTCCCCATGTGGCGGCTCCCCGCCTGGTTCGAGAGTTTCACTCTGCCTATCCGGACAAGCCTCGTCCACCCGGACTCGGGGGAGGGGGGCCTTAAGGGGGGCAGAATGTGAGGGTCTGTACGCCTTTGCCTTGTGTGTTCCCCCCCCCTGGACTCGTAAAAGCAGTCCAGGCCTTTTGCCTTTCCTTGGTTCAGGCGCTGCGTCTAGCAGGCCCCAGATTGGAATGTCTCTTCCCACGTCCACCTCCCTTGCTCTCTCCGACTCCCTCCCACCAGCTATGGCCTTGGTAGGCAGATAGCAATAACGAGCTTCCTGAGGTCTTTGATGTTCCTGTACCATGCACAATTATCTCATAGATTCCCATAACATACATTTGACATCTGCTTCCCTGTAGGGGTTATAATTCTGTCTTTGTGAAATTGTGAGCACTTGCAACTTTACCAGTGTAAGGCCTATACTAACCTGAAGCTTCCAATAAAGTTCCTTGTTTCTGCATGACCGTCTGAGCAAGTGATTTTATGGAGTTTGCACAGGGAGGTTGGGAACCCTCACAAGTAGATGGCTGAAACGCAACAAAGTTAGAGATCTGAAACCTTGGTTTGGCAAGTGTACACATTGTGAAAACATGCATGTGTAAAAAGGTATGCACTGTATAGGTGGGAAGGAATTCAGCAAAGCAACCTGTTGAACACCAACGAACAGATCAATGACCTATTGAACCAATAGTTGAAAAATCTGGCCCTTGTTTGCAAGTGGAGAACAGGATGTGAGCTGAACTGGCAGGCGTTTGTACTTTCCTTGTTGCAGGGGGGTTATACGGGCTCTGGTGCAATTGCTATTCTTTCTGAAGCTCGTACATATTTTCCCTCTTCTGGGAGAGCATAGGATATCAACTAGATATGCGGGCACCATGCCGAAGTCAGTTCCATGCTGATGCCTTGGCATGGCTTTTGGCTGTTAGTGAGTTTCATGACTGAGTGGAGATTTGAAACAGATCTCCCCAGTCTACCATTACCCTCTATATCACAATGGCTTTCAGAACACTATGCCTATCCATCATATTTATGTATATATATTACTGGTTAAGTTCATTTTTTTCTGCCTCAAGGACATTCCTGTGTGAAAAGATGCCACATGTTTCTGGGGCTACAATCAATGAACATTTCCAGGTGCTTGTTTACTGGGTTTTCAGACACAGAAAACTCATTTAAAATGTTACAGAAAATTAATGGTCAACCAAAGGTAGAAATATGGAGGCCTGTCTGTTTCTGTACCATATGAATTGGTTCTGAATTACGGATTTCTGCTGCTCCATGGATTTTTGGCCTCAAATATGTACCAGTTTTTGTTCTGGTTGTTGCTTTCTTAAATTGTTGGGTTTTTTAAAATTAAACTTTTCTCCTTAACCCTTTTCTCCCAGACTGGTTTCTTTCAGATACACTCATCAAAAGGATTCAGTTCTTGTCTGCTCTTGGCTGACTGCTTCTGATTATGCAAGGAGGGAACTCTTTACTCCCTGAAGTTCTAGTTGCCCTCCTAAAAGTACTAGAAGTGTATAGTAATAGATCTCTGAATTAGAATGGTCTTGAATTAAGTTACAAATACCTCAAAGGTTCATACAGTATTAGTCCACTTAACATGCTAATCTTTAAGTCACTAACAGTACTACCCTAAATTGTCTTACACATTTATGAGCCCATTGACTTCAATTGATTTAGAAGGGTGTTACTCTGTTTAGGATGACACTGTAAATTGCAAAAGTTACCTGTATGTTGAGCCTCAGGGTTAATTCTAATGAGAAGCTTTAAAACTTTCATCATAGGGGTTGCTGTTAATGCACAGGAAGGTGACCTTCTCCAGCTTCCATTTTAATATTTCCTCTGCTCCTTTTCTCCATTTATAAGCAGCCACGGAGAGATGGTAGCAGTGGGCATAACCAAACATGCAGACTTTGAAACTAAAAAAGAGATTGAAAATTTGTTTGCTGTTTCAAAGGGCCAAGATGTTACAAAACATGTTTAAATAAATATACAATATTAGATTTTAAAACCCAGTAAGTGGCATGGCCTACCCTGTTAGCTACTTCTTGACTACCAAAAGCATGATATCCAATTATTTAACTGGGGCAATTACTATTTTCTGACGGCTGACTTTGTGAAATGGAATTTTTGGCCCAGACCTGGATGTACCTTAGGTCTCCGTTCCTTCCCCAGATCTCTAGAAATTAAAATTGCAATCAGGAGCAGACTAGCCAGTATAGCTGCTCGGGAATTTCCTGTTGGTCTGAAGGTGTTTCACATAGTAAAATCCAGTGGCAAAGTGCATTGAAAGTAGATTGAAAGTGCATTATTTGGCATGTGTGAAAAGCACCCAGGAGTTTCCCAACCTGGAGCTGGCAACTCTACCCCCCACCGGTGACCAGTGGGAACCTGGCAACCCTATTTAGTTTTTCACTGTAGTTTAGATTGTGCAATGAAAGGCAACTCGTTTATTCTTAATGGGTTGCTCTTAGTGATCTTAGAAAGACGGCATCTGCTATCAGCAGACTTTTGCCATAGCTATAAGCTGTTAATGTTCAGTACATGTGGAATATTGTTACTGATTTACAAATGGGACAAACGGGTGTTAATTTTCTCTGCAGGTATCTTTTCCATGAAAAAGGATCTTCGAAAATGGATTAATGGACCGGCCTCCTGCTGGGAATTATTTTTAGGCCTTTATTAAGAATAGTAAGCAGTGTCTGATCTGCATTGATAGACTTTTGAACAATTTTATCCCCATACTGGATCAAATACTTTGATATGTCTAACAATGTGCTGCTCATATATGCATTTCAATGTGTGTGTGTGTGTTTATTTCTAATATATTATACTTCTATATTACATTTAATATCAATATATATAATCTTTTGCAACTTGTTAATTGCATTATATACTATCATTTGCTTTTGTGCATGTTTTTTCAATTGTACAATATGAGTATTTCTAACATTGTTTGGATTTTTTTATTGCTTCAAGTTTTGTCTTTGTAGGTTCACTTCATTTCCCTTTAATTCTCTTTTTGTCTGTTGTGTGTTTGAGCTTCTGATATTCTATAGTAAATGTACTGTTTTCTTGGATAGCCAGATGCAAATGTGTCTGCTCTGCCACATTAACCATACCTGCTCTCCTTAGGGTACTTCTGCCCTTCTGCCTGCCAAATGCCTCCCTGTATCTTTTTGTTGTTGTTGTTGGCTTGGATGGAATTCTCAATATTTTGAAATTTGGACTTTTCAAAATTCTGCATCCAAAAGGTCAGAATTCCAAATTGAAATTCTCACACCGAAGCGCATGTCTGGGAGGAATGCTTGGGAGCAAACCAGAGAATTTCATTGAATTGGATAGGGAAAAAAATAGATCCAGAAATGTGTTCTGCCTTAAACTGAGTATAAGACCAGAAGCCTTTCCTCTTATACATGGGCAGGATCTAATGGGGGGTACTATTTTTGGAAACATCATAAAATTGCATGAAAAACTAAAACCAGCCAGAAATGTGTTTCCTGTTAAAATAAATGTTAACGAATAGAATAATGAAAATGAACATGCACAACAATATAAACTAATAAATGACTTTTTAAAATAGGGAAATGAACCAAATAGGAAAAAAAATTATTGTGCACACTCCTACAAAGAACACAATTGAGGTAAAGCGCTTGTAAGCCCCTTTGATATCAATAGATTCATTAACTTCATACTTTAATATGACTAAAAGATTTTAAATGCTTCCCCTTTTTCTCCACACGTTAGATTGAACAGTCGCCAGAACAACAACATACAACATCCGAGAGAAAAAGGGGGGAAATGATTTAAAATAAAGCTACAAAGCAAACAAGAAAAAGCAATAGCCTAAAGAAAGGCTAAAAGCAATGAGGTAGCCACAATGTACAAAAATAAAATAACATTTGTGGGGTAGCGGGGGGGGGGACTCCACCCACGCTATTTTGCATAGTGAATTGTTATTGCCCAAAGGCTATGAATTACAAAGATATCACAGAGGTTGCTAATGTTTCCAATCTAGCGGAGCCTTTGTGATCCATTGCAAAGTGATGATGACATTGCCGTGACCTGCTCAAGATGCAAGGAGCCTGTAAATATGCTGAGCTGCATTTTATGATGAGAACACATGAATTTATCTAACTGATGAAGATGGTATTTCGAGGGCATGCAAATGAGCCCTGGAGGCTAGAGAGTATGTGTTTCTCCCCATTGTAAAAATGGCTCCTTTCGAAGATTGCTGATATTCACTTTATAAAAGGCTGTTCAACAAAGGCATGTAGTTAGGAGTTGATGCTGATATTGTGAGTTTTGCCTCTCAGTTGATGGTGTCCTGGATGCAGCTCACAAACAGTGGGGAGGAGGAAATGATTGGCTTTGAAGAGGCACGCTGACACCATGGGTACATTTATCAGCCAGTACTCATCACAATGTACATTACGGAGATATTTTTTAATGAGGAATGATGCTCTAAAGGGTTGTTGTTACAGGATTAATCCATGACATGGGGAGGGGTGTGGTTACAGTAGAAGTTGAGCCTAGGCCCTGGAGGATAGCTTGGTAAGCTTAACCCTCAGGCAATCTTATAAAGCTCCCTGGCTCCAGCATTTTGAACATAAGCTGTCACTTGTAAATTTGAAGGTAGAAGACCTTTACTCTCCTTCTTTAGATCAATGTAAAAATGTGGCCAACTTGATCTATGCTAGAGATAACAGTTACACTCATTTTGATGCTCGGAGGACATGTTCTCCACTTGCCCTGGGCCTGTTATCTAAGGGTAATCTTCCTTCCTATATGGATTCTCTGGTTAGTCCAAAGTTATGTAGAATCTTTATGCATTCAAGATTTAATTGCCCCTTTTCAATGGTTTTCCTGGGCCGTATGCTAAAGATCCCTTTTTCAGACCGGCTGTGTCCCTGCCCTCTTCAGTCAGTGGACTCCTTGGTACATAGCCTTTTGCAATGTCCTTACGTATACCAACTTAGGCTAAAATGGATTATACTGTGTTTTAACAAATGGTCCACATCTTCTCGAGCAACTTTGAAGCAAAAGGTTCAGTTCCTCTTAGAGGACTCTGACCCTCAATGTACTTATTTTGTTGCTCATTTTTTGGAGGCTGCAGAGAAGAGACAAAGGGAAGTGTTTTTAGAGATGGTTCTTATTTAAGTTGTATAGTTTTATTGTTCAAGACCTCCGTCTAAGAACAGAGGGAAAGAATAAAAATAATCTGCTGAGCTTAGGGTTGCCGGGTCCCTCTTCACCACCAGCGGGAAGTTTTTGGGGTAGAGCCTGAAGCCGGGATTTGGGGAGGGAATTCAATGCCATAGAGTTCAACAGCAAAAGTGGCCATTTTCTCCAGGTGAACTGATCTCTGTTGGCTGGAAATCAGTTGTAATGTCAGGAGATCTCGAGCTAGTACCTGGAGGTTGGCAACCCTAGCTGAGCTTCTGCTGATAACTGTAGCATTCTGGGTGACAATGGCTTAGAAGCTAAGAACAAGATCCATATCTGCTAGATAGTTTCTTCCGCAAACCATGCTTTCTCCTCCACTAACAAGAACCAATCAGACGTGCCCAGAATTTCTCACCCTTAATTCAATTCAAAATTAAAATGGTTATTTTTGAAGCCTGACAACTTTATTAACATGCAACAGATTTGAATGGGAGCAGCCAGGAATGACCCAAGGCATAGTTCAGATTTTTTTCTGGGGTAATTGAAACTGCAAAGGAGAGTCATTCAAACCGCGCATTCCCAAAAATTGATGTACGGGAATGGCGGGGAGAAGGCACAGATGAGTTGTCTCCTAACGCTGTTCCTCGTACGCCGATAAACAAAAAAAAGGCATTTCACACTTTTTTTTGTTTAACGAGGCCTTTCGCCCCCTTGAAAACAACACTGTTTCCAGTGTCGGCGTAATGGGGCAAATGAGGATAGGAATAGGGCTGTTGAATTTAAAATAATTAATAAAATAGTTCAGATTCGGCTGAATTCGGCCCGTTTAGATTCGGGATATGCCGAAGTCCGAACTCCCCCGCTTCGGGTCTGTGCAATTCGGCAGGAATTCAAAGTTCGGGAAAAAAATTCGGCCGGATAAAGCCATTAAAAACACAACTGTGCCTTCCGCGGCTCTGGGGGGGCATTTTTGGGGATAGAGGTCCCAAACTTTGAGCGGAGCTTCAAAGGACGCTTCTTGAAAGACCCCCCAAGTTTTGTAAAGATTGGGTCAGGGGGGGCTGAGATATGGGCCCCGAAAGGGGTCCCCCCACCCTTAATGTGCATCTCTGAGCAGCGCTTGCCACCCACGCACAAAGCTCCCAGCCCCGACAAACAGCTGATACGTTTGCAAAGCATTGCAACACAACTGCAAGCAACACGATTGCAAAAGCAACACAACCTTGTAAGCAACACCTTTGTAACTGTGCAAAGCAACACCTGACACCTGGGAGTTTGCAAAGCATGGAAAGAGACAGAGGCAGCTAGCTATGCATAATGAGCAGGGGTGGAATTTCCCCTTTTGCATGGGACTCCAAATGCATTCTTTAAGTCACCATTTGAAAACCAGTTTTGAGCAAGCATCCAAATAGACCTAATCGCTCTTATGAATGAGGGAAAACCTGAAGACACACAACTGAACCCCCCCCCTCAAACCAGGGAGAGAGAGACTCGAGGGGGAACACACACCCAGGCAGAACCGGCAAAAGCCCCCTTTGGCTTCCCCCCCACCCACAGAAACTGCTCCCTCCCCACACACACACAGACTCTGCTTCCCCCTCACACACACACACACAGGAGAAAAATTATAGATTAAAGTCCCCAAAGGGGTCTTACTGTGGCTGTCTTCTGTTCCATCAGGAGGGGCTGGGGAGGACTTGTAATCCAAGACGATTCCAATTACGCACGGGACGTTTTGCTCTGGAGATGCACAGGATCAGCTGATCCATTCATCCCAATAGGGGAAAGGGAAAAGGGGAAAGGGGAAAGCCCATATCTCGGGACCCCCTGACCCAATGTTTACAAAACTTGGGTGGTCTCTTAAGAAGACTTGTCTGAAGCTCCGCTCAAAGTTTGGGATCAGCACCCCCAAAAATGCGCCCCCTGCAGCCATGGAAAGAGAAAAGGGGGGAGCCAATATTTCTGCCTCCACTGAACCCATCTTTACAAAACTTGGGTGGTATCTTAAGAAGGATTGTCTGAAGTTATGCTGAAAGTTTGGGGGCTGTATCCCCAAAAAAGCACCCCCTGCAGCCACGGAAATAGAAAAGGGGGGGAGGGAAAAGGGGTGGAGCCCATATCTTGAGACCCCCTAACCCAATGTTTACAAAACTTGGGGGGGGGTATCTTAAGAAGGCTCATCTGAAGCTCCACTGAAAGTTTTGGGGTCCCAAAAAATGCGCCCCCTGCAGCCATGGAAAGAAAAAAGGGGGGAGCCCATATCTCGGGACCCCCTGACCCAATGTTTACAAAACTTGGGTGGTCTCTTAAGAAGGCTTGTCTGAATCTCTGCTGAAAGTTTTGTGTCTGTACCCCAAAAAATACGCTCCCTGAAGCCACAGAAAGGAGCGAATGTGCACAAGTACCCCCCCACACACGAAGATTTCCCTCTCTCTCTCTCTCTCCCCGGCCGGGCCGCACATCAGCTGATTCCTCCAGTACTCAATCCTGACTGATTGGCCAGAAGAAGACCCAGCTTGGCCACCGATTGGCCGGGGGAGGAGAATGCTGCTTACTGTCGGTTATGCTGCTTACTGACGGCCGAATTTGCCGGATTTATTCATGAACTCCCAAACTCGCTGAATTCTGCCCCCCCCCCCCGGTTGCCCACCATTTTTGAGTTCGGTTCGTCCCGAACTAAAAACCACCGAATCAGGGGAAATTCGCCTGTTTTTCAGTTCGGGCCGAACCGAATCAACAGCCCTAGATAGGAAGCCACCAACCGGTGGCTCCTCCCCCCAGCCTGCCCCGAGAATGCCCCAGGAATGCCCCCCCATACCAGCGCAGCAATTCTCCGCCGTGGCCTGCACCACGGAGAGACACCAGCGGAGGGGCGAGGCGCAGCTCCGCGGCGCTTGGGCACCGGCGGAACTGCCCTTGCCGCCAGCGTAAGTGCATCTTGTTGTGTGATTAGATGCACTTACACTGGCGACGAGGTCACACCGCCTCCTAAGAGGACCCACCCCTGCCCCCCGTCTGCTATCCACAAGCAAAAGAAAGGATAACAAGCATGAACAGCTTCTCATTCAAGAGAAGCTTTCCAAACTGCTGTAACTGGGATGTTTTTTAATAGGTCTATCTGAAATTTGGTCTCATGAGGTGGTAGATGGTTTGGGACAAATAAAAGATGAATGGTATGGTGCCTGGATTGAATGAGGGATAGAATTTTCAGGCATTGTTTTTAAGCATGGTTTAGGTTAGGTGTCATTCATAGCCGGAACAGTAGTACAAAGGAGTTGTTTTGTTTTATACAGATGTAATAAAGGGTTAAATAACAGATAGCTATAGTGTATGCACTTAATAAACCACCTGTCAAAGATAGCTCAAATATATCTGTTGAAGTAATCATCCACCTAAAGGCTCTAAGTATCTTCGTATCCTTTGGGTCCTTAACCTTTAAAAAGTCCACATAGCTAAGGAATGATTGATTTTTGTGTGTGTGGTCATGACCTTCACTGTCTGTGCCGAGACTTGCAAGGGACTTATAGCTATGCAAATACATCAGTGTTGTGACTGCTGTAGTTAATGGACATTTCCCCATATCATTCAAAGAAAGCATTAGAAATATATATTTATATTGGAACTTGTGGAAGACAGACTTTGTCTAAAAACATATAAAGTTTGAGAGAATGATCTCTTTTGGATTACACTTTGTTTGATTAGGCTTATCAGTATGGGAACATTCATTTTTGTTTTCCTTGTTTCCTTACTCTTAAGCTCAGTTTGTGCTGTCAGTTGGGAGAAATAAAATTAACTTTCCAAAAAAAGCAAGATGGGAAGTAAGATTTACCTACACCAAATCACAACCAGATCTTTAAAAATGCATCTTTCATCCAGTTAAACAACATGTGTGATGTCTTATGCATTGCATTTTACATCCGATATACCAGTTCCCAAGCTTAGCATGTGGCACGTTTCCTAGTTTTCCTGTTCACAGTGATTGAATT
Source organism: Euleptes europaea (assembly GCF_029931775.1). Lineage (NCBI taxonomy): Eukaryota > Metazoa > Chordata > Lepidosauria > Squamata > Sphaerodactylidae > Euleptes > Euleptes europaea. Next base: position 38,602,986 of record NC_079316.1, read on the forward strand.
CCCTGGTTGAATATTTTAAATTTGTGGTGATTCCCCATTACTTTCATTTTCAGTTGTGCAAGGTAACTTGTAAAATTAAGCAGATCTTAATAAGTTCACTGCATATAAATATACTTGGGATATATACCTCAACTTTGATAAAACCTATTGCACTCTTATATGAAATTTTGGCAATTTAGGATGTTTGGATAGGTGTGTCTTAGAGGCAAAAAAAAAATTGCAAGGAAAAGTTGGCTGAAAAGAAAAGTTGCCTGAGTTTTAAACAGATATTCATTTTCTTTTTGGCTTTTTTCATTATAAAGATTTCAAGGCAAGGTATTTCGAAAACTTTGTTAACTCATTTATGTTTTACAGATATATAGAAATGTATGGTTTCAGTAAAATAGGTCTTTTATATTTAGAAGTAGAAGAAAGGATCAGTTATTGAGGCTGCTAATATCAAAAATACTTATTGTGGAGTAATCTAATTTGTCTAGCTGGAACTACTCTGGAGTTTAAGTCTTGTGACCTAAACACTGTAATTCCACAACCCCAAGGGACTAACAACAACAACAACAAAAGAGTTTTCCAATTCAAGAGAACTTGGTTTTAACTGGGTAATGTTAAGTTTGTTGGCTCTTTCAGCACTGTGCCTCATTCTCTCTGGACCAATAAATTCCTTAGAGATCTCTGCGCTTAAATACCCTAAGGAAAAAGAGAAATGAAGAATGTGGGCTCCTTCTCAAAGACTCCCTTGTTTTCTTGGAAAGTAAAAAAAAAATGGCTATAAGATGTATCCTGCACATTTCTACTTGAGTGGGCTTGTAATGGCTTGCTTTCCTTGCAGGGGGTTAATGATAACCAGCAGGCCACACATAAAAACACAGGATATAGATAATCACATAGGTAGTCTAGTATTGTTAAGTACCAGAGGCAAAATTAGACTGACTTTTACTCCTCCTGCTTGACACTCCGCTGAGCAGTCTGCCTTTGCATGGTGCCTCAAAATTTCTCATAGAATGCATTTTTAAAATTGCAATCTACATTTGCCATTATTATGCTTGGTATGACTTGTACTGCAAGAGCATCTGTCAGCCTCATCCAACACTGGAGTTCCTCTGCATTTGCAAAGCTACAAAGCAGAGGGTGACTGTTTCCTGATATATGTATGTAGGTTAAGAAGGGCATCAGGCTGCACAGGGAGACACCAAAGGACCAGTGGATGCAGAGCTGGTGCCACAGTGTGCCTGTTTTTTCTTTCTTTCTTAAATTCCTGAAGACAACTGTCTTTGTGAAGAAAAGCACATGCAGATGAAAAATATTCTCTATGCTACTATAAAGTTATGCTTTCTAGCTTGGCCCAAATACTGGCAGAAGAGAGAAAGGGTGAAGATTACAGTTAGACGAATCAGGCCTTTTCCTCTGGACCTGAATGTTGTTCTCACCTTGCTTCCATGTTTGTGGAAACAATCCTACTCTAGTCAGTGTTGAATTATAAAAGGCACAAACATATATGGAAGTGGACGAGAAGTGGATGGGGGAAAGGGTTGAAAATGCTGGACTGAAAAATCCACTTTTGAAAACAAAGCCTTATTTGATTCATGATGAAAAGTGGATGTGGATTTTCCATGCATGTACCGCTTTGGTACTGAGGCTGTATGTGCAGGAAAATCTGCCTGTTGCCCTGTTCACCTAAATAATGACCATATATATTGGGAGCATTTCTGAATACTGTTCCTAACTAATGCACAGTGATTTTTCTCACCCTACCCCTTCCAGGTCTCAGTTCAGAATTAATTCATCTGTTTTGAGGGTCAAAGAATGCGCAGAATAATTTTTTAAACTTTTTTTAAAGTATAAATTAACTTTTTAAAAAGATTTTTTAAAAATTAAATCTCAAAGCATTTTGCTCAAAGACGCACAACCTACATATTGAGTATAAATTAACTTCGTGCACGTAAGTACAGTCTCTTTCCAGGAAGGAGGAATGCAGGTTCTTGTGCTCCTACTTGAAAATTGCAGTGCGGGAGAAGACATACTTTATTTTATACTGTGTGTCACATTTGTATGCTGTACTCTTCGGCTGTAGGTGACATTTCCTAATTTGGAAATGGCTGGACAGGAGATTCAGGAGGAGTCAGAAGGCACCATATTCTGTGACTTGTACTCCTTACATTTCAGTTTCATCAAACAGACACCATATAGCCAGTGAAGTGGATGCTTTTTGGAGCACAAAACCTGGGGAATGCTGACTCAACAGGTGCAGAAATGGACCGTATGCTTGTAATAATTTTGATTTAAAATTACAAGTATAAGAACTTTTGGGGGGGCGATGGAGTCTCCCTGGAGTACAGTTCTTCATTAGGAGCTGGTACAACTGTATTTTCAGCTCATGGTTTTAGAACTTAATCAGCATCTCTGTTCCTGATTGTAACAGTAGAGAAAGAGAAGCAGAGTTATGGCAAGTGGAAACTGACAAGGAAGAGAAAGCATATTGACTAAACGGTTGTGAACTCATGCTTTCTTTTCTGCATAATCATTTATTAGTACCTCATTACTCAATATCAGTTATAATATCATCATCATTCCTTTATTGGCATAAAGTCACATTGCAGAAAATTACATAGAGGAATAGAGATATTGGAGCATAGCATTTACAAAATGGTTAAAAGATGGTAATTCGAATAGTCTGGCGGACTTTTATAGCAATCTTTAAAAACTGTGCCACCTTCTCCAATATATGGGGCAAGCGATTATTCAATAAAAAGGAAGCATTAAAAACATCAGAGGCATTCAGACTGTTTGCCAACAGAGGACTTAGTAGTTCGTTCCGAGATTTCCCCCTCATTTTCCTTGCCCCAAGTCTCCATAGCTGCCATGTACCACCAAATGTCTCTTTTAAAAAATCAGTCATTGACATATCACTATAATATTAAAGTACAGTGATATACCAATTACAGATTTTAAATCGTAGAGATAATTCAATGATTGATCTTTTTTAAAAGTCCAAATAAGTTTTCCAGTGGCACATGGAAAGGGGCGACTGGCGATTGTGGAGAACTGAGGCAAGGAAAGTTTTTCTAATGCGGGTGGGATATTCAATAACAAATAGCTCCCCATCAACACAGCTTGCAAAAGTGCTTTGACTGGAATCTTCTCAGATGATCATCCCAAAGCAGATTTATGAAAGACTGCAGCAAAAGGGGAAAGCACAGAAAGTAAATAATTATGGGACCACATTTTGTGAATGCTAAAAAAGAAGAAGCAAAAAATATCCCTCTCTACTGAAACAAGAGCAAAACTCTGTGTGGAAGCAACCCTAGAGTATAGCAATTCAGGCAGGGCTATCTAAGAGATTTCTCAATGTGTAGTTCAGTTCTGAGACTGCAGTAGTTGAGTTAACAGTAGAATAATAGAATCATCTTGCAAGTAATGTCTGCTTTATTGTGGCCCATCTGTGTAAGGACATTAATCATTTGCTAGTTCTTTTTTATAGTATTTTATTCCTTTTGGCCGGAGTTTTTCCTCTTCTGTCTGCTATGGAGAGCTGCTTTGTTGATCTTAACTGTCAGCCGACTGTCAGCTCTTCTCTCAGAAGCAATCTGAGATCCCTTCCCTTGCCCTCTTTCTTTAGAAATAAAGTTACTACTCAAAGGTGTTTTGGGATTTGGGGGTTCCTTCAGAAGAACAATACAATATAAGTGTAAGAGGCTATTATGTCAAAATAGAAATAAAGATCTCTTTAAAAGGTTAGTCAGAATGTCTAATTTGTTGGGTTCACCAGATTGTCTGGTTTATAAGATATTCTTCCCTGGCACAACTCTTAAATCATAATGACTTTTATTCAGCATTAATGTGGATGCCATGTGCACCTCTGCTGGACTTTTTTTTGCCAATTCAGCTTTAAAGAGCCATTACAGTAAAATGTTACTGTAAGAGTGAATGCCTGCCAAACATTTCTCAGAAGAGTGCGGAGCTTTTAAGGCAAACGGAATATTCACATAGCGTATAAATGTCAAAGATGAGACTTTTTAATTGATTAGATGAAATGGGTGAGAAGATGTGTGGAAGGTGTTTTTTTTATGGCAAAGGCAATGTCAGATTTCCCTTAAAAATTAGCAGGGAAAAACCAGAAGTTTTTTTAAATTTTGTTTTGGCCCAACTTGGGGGGGGGGAGGAGGAGGGCACATGGTTAAGGTTGCCAACCTCCAAGTGGTGGCTGGAGATCTGTTGTCTCAGGTTTCATTAAGCAAGATCTGATTGAATCTCCATAGCTGCAGGTTTTGCTTAGTTGCCTAAGATTTCTCTTTCTGTCTCTTCCTGAAATTATAGCATTCCAAGGTCTCATTGCTCCTAGGAAGACAATATTCCTCATACCTTTCCATCTCAATGCTATAGTGCAGTTTCTCACGTGTGGCAAGGCATTGTACAGGTGAATTACTTCCTTGCCTGCTTAGTTGAGATAGGCAGATACTCTGTCATATTTCTTATAGTCAGCAATGATACCTGATACCTGAGTCTTTAATATGATGGAAGCCACCTGTGTCTTGATCAAGTCCTTACTTAGTTTCTGCCTACAGTCTTTTTCTTGCACAGCTTTATCTTTCTCTGGCTCCATCCTCCTCTATTACACAGTTGTGCAAATGTTACAGTTGGTGGGCCTGATTCTCTGAATCTCCAATGTCCTTTTCTGCTCATAAACCCTATCCAACATTCAAGGCTCAAAGTGTCCTACTTTCATTTGAGTCACATTTGAGGCTGCACATTATGCCTTCATTCTGCATCCATTCATTGCTGCAAAATTCACAGCAATGATAAATCCTGAGATGGTTTCTCACTGTTTTCCAATTTTATTTAGGAAAAAAAAATGGATATCGTTGATGGCCAGATGAGAATTATCCAGGTTTGGACTACTGTATTCCAGAAGCATGTCTTTGTATTATCTCTGGCATATTGCCAATTCCCAGCCTGAGTGTCTTACAAATGATCACTCATGTTTGTAAAGGTCCTGGGGATAATTTCCAACCTTGTTTTCCACCCTCCAAAAAGAGAAAGATTATTAAATAGTGTTCTTTTTCATGACACAGTGACAGTCCCAAGGAAGATTCATGGTTGGATTATGTTCCTAGCCATTATAAATCAATGCTGATGGCAGAGATAAGTTGAAGGCTTGAAGTAAATAAAAATATATATTAGGATATGAGAAAGCCTTAGGCTTCAAAGACATAAATATAGAATGTAAAACTAACAAAGAGAGAGTAGAATCATTGAAAAGAATTTCTTTTTTAAGCTAACAAAATATGGCTGTCATGCAAGAGGGCTTAATAAAATATTAGGAAAACATATCGAAGTTGACGGCTGCAATGTGTTAAAACATTTTGGGGCTAGGTATGAAGGCATTTGGTTCAGAAAATGTTGCAGTCCATTAATACTGGAATTGATGACTTGTAACCTTTTATGCTTTCTATGCATGACACATACCCTTAGAGTAGAACTGCTTATCAGTTTGACTTTGTCATGTATCCAGTGCTGGGTAGGATGTCTCCAAGTTTTGTGTAAACTATGGGGGAAAATGCATACCCATTTCTGTTCAGTTCTCATGTCTACCTTATGACTCAGTCTGCCTTTATATGAAGGTAGTGATTAATAACTTGATCTCCCTAATTTAGGTTATTTATATTGTTAGAGAAGTTGCTAAGGAAACAACAATTAATTTTCAGAGAAAGCTAAGAATTAGTGTGAAACTTACTTATGGCATGATCCAACCTGTGGACCAATCCTAAGTAGGCAACAAAGCACAGAGGTTATTGAGTCCCACTTAACAACCATGCATGGCTGGTAGGCTGTATTTGGCTCCATGGGTCTTAAGTTGTATATGCTAGGGTTTTTGGAAACATTTCTTTCACAAGTAGTTTCATGGCACATACACATCCAGTTCCTGCCTACAGATCACAGTAACTGCAACAAAAAGGGTGGGGGTTGAGGTGGAGAATAGACAGTAAAATAACACTGGAGGTGAGCTACTGAGCCCAAAGGACAGGGTTGCCAGGTTCCTCTTCACCACCAGCGGGAGGTTTTTTGGGGCGGAGCCTGAGGAGGGTGGGTTTGGGGAGGGGAGGGACCTCAATGCTATAGATTGCCAAAGTGGCCATTTTCCCAAGGTGAACTTTCCCAAGGTGATCTCTATCGGCTGGAGATCAGTTGTAATAGCAGGAGATCTCCAGCTAGTACCTGGAGGTTGGAAACCCTATTGGAAAGTCTTGTGTAAGTGTCAATTTGTGCCATACTTTTCACCTACATTTTTTCCCTCCAGCACTAGCAATCATCTGAAAATGTGATTTTTGAACGATCCCATCACTGCAGTTGTATCGTTATTAGTTTGGGTTCATGCAAGTTTCTTTATCCAAATATGCGCCAAAGAATATTTACAAAGAGGAAAAAAAACTGCTCACATAGGTGTACCATACTAAAAACAAATGTAGGCCTGCTATTTGTTGGTAAGGTAGTCATACCAATGGTACTGTTACTAGAGATGTGCCATCAGAAATCTATGAGCTGACCAGAATAACACCCATTCATTAAAAAGAGCAGATGCTCCAAATCTCAGCAGAATGATTTCTGACATTTAGGAGCTCTTGGAAGTAGGGTTGCCCATTTCAGGCTTGGAAAGTCCAGGAGATTTGGAGGTGGAGCCTGGGGAGGGCAGGGATCTCAGTGGGGTACAATGCCATAGATTCCATCCTCCAAAACATCCTTTTTCTCCAGGGGAACTGATCTCTGTAGTCTGGAGATCACCTGTAATTCCCTGAGTGCTCCTGGTCCCACCTGGAGGCTGGCATCCCTACTTGGAAGCCTTCAAATATGATAGTCTTTCTGGCACCTTGCTGTCTGGTTTCATTATTTCTAGCTGTTGGTGAGAAGGACAGCAAGAAGATAAAGTGTTTCATCAGATATTTGTTTGCCAAGTTAGCATCCAACCAGCCCAAGTTTTTAAACTTACAGAAGGACCAAACCTGTATGAGCTGTTTACTTTTAATTAGTTATCCTTTTAGACATCTGCCTATATGTGGTTGACAGGTTATGGTTTTCAAGCATATGCAGATCTGTCTTAAATCCATCTTAGTGATTCTTGATCATCCTTTGTTCAGATTGCAATTTGATTACAAATTGGGAGCAGCATCCTCAGACATTCAATTATTGGAAGAAATATGCCTCTTGCTACAGACTAAAAACCTGCATAAAAGTTTGGTCCACTGGGTGCACCATTATATAGGCTTGATATCTGTTTAAAATCTTTTTAAAATATATTAGAAAAGCGAGAAAGAGACAAGGGTAAACTGTTGCAGTCATCACAGAAATAAAATTCTTCTTCTATTTGTTCAGGTTGGAATATTAGAAATCTGCAAACCTCCCATTCAGTTGATAGTTTGATTCCCTGCTCATCTGGCTGGTAGGTTTGGGGGGAATGTGGAACAGTTGGGAAAGTTCTGAATTCTTATACCCTTTGTATGATGTTGCATTGCTTTGTGGGTTATCCTTTCGGCAACTCAGTGTAAGCCATCTGGCTGACACTTCCCTTATGAAGGTTCGATCTGATTGGAAAGAACAAATCAGGAGCATAATTAAGGGCATGTTTTCACATTCATCAGATTAAATGTAATTCCAGCTTTCGGTTATTAATGGCCTTCAGTGTTAAATCTCCCATCACTGTTAAATCTCTTTACATTTGCTGGACTTTGGTAAGCATATTCTTTTTTCCAACATAATGGACATTCTTTTTTAAACATCACTGCCTGCCCTAGCTAATTGTCTAGATGACAATTGTGCATGGACATATTTTTGGATATTTGGAAACTTTTTATAGCTGCTTATGAGGGCTAAAATTATTTTGTTTTTAAAGAAACAACACTTCCTGCTGTAACTGGAAGAGAGGAAAACTCCATGCCCACAGAAATAACTACATCAAGGGAACAGTTGAGAATTTGGATGAGGAAATATCCAAGGCAAAACCCTCCCGTGCATAAATGGCCAATAAGCCCCCATGCAGAGGTATGAGAATTTGGATGGGGAAAATGTCCATCCAGAGAGCAGAATATCCAAGGCAAAACCTCCCGTGCATAAATGGCCAATAAGCCCCATGCAGAGGTTTGATAGCAGCACTGGGTTGGGAGCCATGTTTATGGGTCATCTTGATGACTTCAAGCTTGACCCATATATAAACAGACTTAAAGTTACCCAAACATACAGACTGCTATAAGTGCACACACATGTGGTAATAGTAGTAGTAGTAGGCCTTCACAAAACATCATCCACAGAGTAGCACAATGTTAAAAAAGAGACATGTACAAGAAAATAACATCTAATATAAGTGCACACAGGAAAGCTATACTCAAGAACTAAGATCAGTTTGAGTAATGCTTCCCCGAACATGTCAATGGAAAATGATTCTATAGCTAGGGTTGCCAGGTCCCTCTTAGCCACCAGTGGAAGGTTTTTGGGGTGGAGCCTGAGGAGGGCAGGGTTTGGGGAGGGGAGGAACTTCAATGCCATTGAGTCCAATTGTCAAAGTAGCCATTTTCCCCCATGTGAACTGATCTCTATTGGCTGGAGATCAGTTGTAATAGCAGGAGCTCTCCAGCTAGTACCTGGAGGTTGGAAACCCTATTGGTTTATTTTGGCAGCCATCCTGGTGCATGGAAGAATAAGACTTTGATTATACGAATATTGTGAAAAATAAGAAATTTGTGAAGGAGCAACAATTTGAGGCTACCGGCTGATGAAGCTGTCTTTGGATGGCGAAAGCATTCAAAGCATCCAGAAAACGCTCCAGCAGAGGCGTGCCTACGTCGATCACAAGCTCCATTATTTCATTCTGTAAAGAAAAATGAACAAGTCATTGTACTTACCTTTGAATGTATTTCACTAGTCATTGTACTTACCTTGAAAATCATTTGCCTTCTTTGAGTAGCTATATGCTACACATTCTTTGTATTTTTGTATAATATCTGCACTTGTAAATAATACATCACTTTTGCATACTATTTTGAGCTTGATACCATTATCTTTACCCAGCTTGTCTATAGGTATCTGTGCTTGATTTTTGCTTAGTACCTGGAGGTTGGCAACCCTATCTATAGCTAAGGTACAGTGGGGAGGAAGGGATGAAGCAGTAAAGCTTCTACTATAGGACTCGTTGCTATGGTACAGGCAGCTTGTGGCATCAGAGGTGGGCAGGTCTCAGATTTGGCATTAGAGGTAGCCAGAAAGGTAAGGGGCGCTTTTGATATTTGTCTAGTAGGTGTAAGGCTGTGCATCATCAACTCTGGCCCAGCTCTAGAGCTCATTCCCCCCCCCCCCCATCGATATATCCTTAGAATTCGTTCCCTTGAAGTTCTACTTTGTAATAAAGTCACTCACTCTAGGCTTTAGCATGCTGATGTAAATGGTGCCACTCAACAGTAATTTCCTCATGATATTCTATTTGCAGCAATGAAAACATCTCTCCATAATCTTGTACTGTCTCCAACTACTGTTCTACAGCCATGTATTTTGCCAGGAATTGCAATAATGCAATCAATGTTATAATTAAACTTCCTTCCCTCTAAGTATATATTTATGTACTATGAAGTTGACAACCAGCTGCTAAGAAGCCTAGGGTTTAATAGTTTCTCTCATCATTTATAATGCTTCTAGAATGTTGATGTGATTGATTACATCCACAAATAAGGAACTGTATGGTTTTGGGGGGGGGGGTTGCTTCAGAAAGCAGCCTATATTGTGAGAATTGATTATAGTCGCCTGGGGAGGTCAAACCTCAGAATGCAAATGTTAATTATTTTTTTCCTTTGGATTAAAAGCTAAATAACAAATGATTGAATCACTTTTATTAGCAGCCTCCTTAATGAATCCACTGTCCTTTGAACCTCGGGAGTTTAGTCTTTAAACACTTGCATCATGTAAAGAACAAAAACAAAGTAGTTAAAAATCTTACAGTGAATTGTTTCCACTCTAGTTGATAGATATATAGTATTGACTTAGGGCCCTGTTGAATCTCAAGAGAGATAACTATTTGCCCACAACAAAATACAACCCAATTTTCTTTCCCCCCCTCTTTCGGTCATATACCCCTCCCCATCAAAGTGCGGTGTGGGGGGGGGGAGCTCTTAGATGCAACAAAATATGTTTTATTTATTGATTTGAGCAGAGGCAAGATGATGATTTTCCAACTTGCTGTACTTGAAAAATGTCATCTCAAGAATGAACTGCCAATAATCCTATCCATAAATCACTCTGAATAATTAAAACAGCCACTGTGTGTTGGGAAAATATTTTATAGATTGCCCTGTCTAATGAAAGTTCACTGCACTCAGTAGTTTAATATGAATGCCACCTGAGATTTAAATGAAGGTTTGCATATCAGTGAGTTACACGCCATCAGTCTTTGTAACGATTAGACCTATCTATGATGCCTGGTTTTTGAAATCAAATTATGTTTAAGAATTAACATATCAGAACATCCTGGAAGATTAAATGCATGAAATATTATATTCCTCCCTTTTTATTTTTGGCTGTACAGTTTATTTTGTATTTTAATGCAATTCCTAAATCTTTTAAGAAACCTGTAATTCTACAGTTATCCATGAATATAAAATCGATAGGAAAAAAAATACCCAGGGAAGCACATATTAGGCTGGTGTTGTTATTCAGTGTTTCAGAGAGGACATAGAGTGCAATAAACCAGAAAATGTTAGAGAAGTAGTCTTCTCTATAGAATTACTGTGGCTGGAAATACAAGGTCCTAAAAGCAATTTAGTCTGGGGGCCTGCTCCCCCACTGAGCAAGTCTCTGAGAATGTTCTTGGGATGGGAAAAAAAATCAGAGAGGCAGCCAAATGGGAAAAAAGTTATAATGGCTGATGTCATCCACCCTTGCATTGACTGGGTTAATGCATGTTCAGGTCACAACAAGGAGACAACATTTCTAGGTACATTAAATGACAGTGCCTTAGGATGGTTTGTTATTGATCCTGTACTTAATCCTGAATGGTGCCCCATATCCGGAGACAAAATAGCATTGTTGTTAAAGTGATTGATAACGGTGATCAGAGAGCTATCAGGTTCAACATATATGCCTGTGGAAAGTCCGGCACTGACATTTGATTTCAAAGGAGGAAAATGTTTTAAAATTAGGTTATTTGCTTACCGTATATACCCATGTATAAGCCGACCTGCGTATAAGCCGAGGTGCCTAATTTCTCCCCAAAAATGGGGAAAAATTAGGCACCCGCGTATAAGCCGAGGGTCGGCTTATAACCCCTCCCCCCCGCAGGCTTACCTGACAGGGCTCTCCAGCGGCGAGGGTCCGGCGGCGGCGCGGCTCGGGGGGGCCTGGGCAGCCTTCCTGCGGCTGCAGGAGGCTGCCCCAGGCCGCTCCCGGCGGGAGGAAGCGGCGGCGAGGCCCAGGGGGACCCGGAGCAGCCTTCCTGCAGCTGCAGGAGGCTGCCCAAGGCCCCTCCCGCCCGGAAAAAATGGCGGCGGGGGGCGGGAAGGGCCGGGGCAGCCATCCTGCGGCTGCAGGAGGCTGCCCAAGGCCCCTCCCGCCCGGGAAAAATGGCGGCGGGGGGCGGGAAGGGCCGGGGCAGCCATCCTGCGGCTGCAGGAGGCTGCCCAAGGCCCCTCCCGCCCGGGAAAAATGGCGGCGGGGGGCGGGAAGGGCCGGGGCAGCCATCCTGCGGCTGCAGGAGGCTGCCCAAGGCCCCTCCCGCCCGGGAAAAATGGCGGCGGGAGGCGGGAAGGGCCGGGGCAGCCATCCTGCGGCTGCAGGAGGCTGCCCCAGGCCGCTCCCGGCGGCAGGAAGCGGCACGGGCCCGGCGTTCCTGGGTACGGCCTTGCTACCTCACTACCACCGCCACCGTGTCCGATTCATGGTCTCGCTGGATCACTCCATGTGGTTCCAGGCCTCTTCCAAGCCGACCACTGGATGCTGTACGAATGCAAAAGCCCCTGGGCTGGCGGGTCCCGAGGGCTGGTGCATGGACGGCTGTGGCGGAGGGATGGCATGCTGGTGGTCAGCTGTGCCCAGGAAGGAGTCATCAGAGTGGAGGAACCTCCGCACAAGAGCAAACTGTAGCAAATGCCTCCCCCCCAGCTTAGAGGAGGGGCCGTGGCTCAGTGGTAGAGCATCTGCTTGGCATGCAGAAGGTCCCAGGTTCAATCCTTGGCATCTCCAGTTAAAGGGACTAGGCTTGGGAGGTGATGTGAAAGAATTCCGCCTGAGACCCTGGAGAGCTGCTGCCAGTCTGAGTAGACAATACTGACTTTGATGGACTGAGGGGGGTCTGATTCAGTATAAGGCAGCTTCATGTGTGGCTTCATGTGTAGCTTTGCTTGTTTTGTCTGCCTGACTCCCAAGCCAAACATGTATGTGTTAAATAAGGGTGTTGAATTGGTTCACCAGCTCGTTGTTCTTTCATTGTTAACTTGGAGCTGTCATTTGATCCAGCAAGTCCTGTGCCTCCTCAGACACAATGAATGCTGCTGATTATGCTACTGACAAATGCAGCACGAACATTTGAAATATAGCTTATTTGAAATGATTCATGATCTGGCAATGATGACCCTGGAATATACGTAATCTAAGCAAGCCAGAAAATTATACGTGCCAACGGTGGTTTCTCATCAGTTGAACAGATTAAAAGAATTATTTGAAATACCTCTTGTTTTAAATTATGAACAAATCATCAATATGATTGTATAGGGTCCTTCATGCAAAATAAAATGGGCATTGTGAATAAGGTGAGTAATTTTCAAAAAGTTGATTCTGGGGGGGGGGGCAAAACACTAATCAGCGGTATTAGCAAACAGCATGTTTCCTTCATGCTCTGTTTGAGTGCTTGTATCTGCCTGGATGCTGCTGGAATCAAGATACCTAATCAGTTGGACATTTGGCCCAACCAGACTTTTTTATGTTCTTGTACTCCCGTGTTCTGTTTAACAGCTCAGTTGTCTAGGTTGCTGATCACTATTTTCTCTACTGTAATTTTCTAGGAGGGGACCTAGTATGAAAGTAGGAGACAAACAGCCCATTCCTAAAAAACCTCTGCGGCTGGGGATGGTGTGGCCATGCTGTTGTCGCAGCACCTCCACAAAGGTTTCGTGGCTGTCACGGGGGGGAAGGGTTAGATTTGGGGGGGAAAAACAAATGGGGGAAGGCCCCATTGCAAATAGTGGTGCTGCACTACCAAAAATGGTGTTGCAGCAACTCCTTTGTGTTAGGGGGCATTCCCAGCATGAAAGGGGTAGGAGGCTGCCCTGGAATGCCCCAGGAACACCTCCTGGGACGACAGCATGGGACTTATGCCCGGAAAAGACTGGCGTGAGGCCGCACCAGTGTCCGAGGGTTGCGCTCGGATCCTTTGCGGTCCAAGGGAGTCAGCTTAAGTGCCCCAACGCCTGTGTCCATGCTAGTTTGCACAACACAAGTGGCACGGATGCCGGCGTAGGGGTCATGCTGGCTCCTAAGAGCATTCACCCCCCCCATTCAGGAATGCACTGAGAGACCATCTTCAAGCCATTTTTGCCCGCTGCTGTTCAAACAGCTATTCAAAGGGTGTAGGGGGAACTCAAGGAAATTAGTTACTATAGTTAATTGCTGTAGTAAGTCCCCATGTTTTCCCATTCCCATCAAAGATCCATACATTCTTATTTGCACACACGCAAACACAAGTAGCTCGATGAACTTGTACTGAGCCAACTTCCCTCCCCTCAGACAGTCTTTGATCCACTGGCTCCAGACATGAAAGTGTCAAAATTTATGCTACCACATGAACTAGAGCTTCAAGTCTTCTAGCTGTGCTTCTGCTACACATGTGCAAGTCTAAGAATCCAAAGCAAGAAAGATATGGATACTCTGGTACAGATTGTTCCATTCGGAGATCCCTGCCTGAAAAAAATAGTGTATTTTTGTTAATAACTTTCACTTCCTGCTTTAATTTTTTTTTGCTGTGATTGTGTGGTGATTTACTAGGGTGACTTCATGGGTTAGATAAAAAATATTAGCCTGTAAATTATTTCAAGACTAATTTGCTTACCGAGAGGAAACTGAAAGGCCTTAGGGCATTTCTAACAAAACTCATTCCTAAAGCAATCAAACCATAACATCATACTTTAACTTGGCAGGTGCAGTTGCACTGCTGCATTTGAACATGTTGAATCATTCTGTCCTTCTTTTATCCCTGTCTTAGGGCCGATCTTGCCACTGGGTAACCTTATGGAGCACCCATAAGCAACAGTTTATAACAGGACTCAAAGTAAATGGGAAAGATTTACATATGAGTCTCATGATTGGGGCAGAGGAAGGGCACCCCCCTCCAGTTATACAGAAAGAGAAAATCCTGAGAATTGAGTGCTCCCTAAAGCAAAGTGAGGACCAAACTATATATTATGTTTTTGGCGAGTTGGTTCTAGGTCCTCCCGACCCGACTAACCTTCCCTGCAGTCACAAAGCAGCTGCAGAGAAGGTCATGTTAAAGATCAGAGGGACTCCTTTTCAGTTTGAAACTGTAGTGTGGGGAAAGGAGTGGCCCTGCCCTCCCCCCATTTTCAGAAGCTGGAACAGTCCTAGCAGGAAGCTATTTATTTAACTTTAGAGAAGCACATGCTCAGAATACTCCATCAGCATGGTTTAGTGGTTAGTGTTGGTCTATGATTTGGGAGACCCAGCTATGAATACCTGCTATGCCATGGAAACTTGCTGGGTGACCTTAGGCCAGTTACAAACTTTCAGCCTAACCTACCTCACAAGGTAATTGTGAGTATAAAATGGAGGAGAGGATAGTGAGGTAAGCCGTTTTGGGGCCCCATTGGGTAGAAAAGTGGTCTATCAATGAACCAAATAAATAAGACAGTAATTCTGAATGGGATGTTGTAGTTGCCTTAGTCAAATTTTCTCTCTATTAGTTTGATAAAGCCTTTGAAATGTATATAATGTGAAGTGGAAATTGGCGGGAAAACTAAGATTAAGTGGATATCAAGATAGTAAACAATGAAGATTGACAGGAGGACATAAATGGAGACTGAAGGAAGAGGCTTATAGCTAGAAAATGATGATTGAATGAAGAGGCAAAGCAATATTGCTCTCAGCCTATGTTAGTACTGATGAGACTGGAAAAATAGCAACATAATTCCCTCCCTAGGGAGATTTGTCTGTTCCCTTCGATCATTGTCTTCCACTAACAGGAGAAGGCCCAGACCTGGGTGGCCCAGGTTAGCCTGATTTCATCAGATTCAAAAGCTAAACAGGATCAGCCCCGGTTAGTATTTGGATAGGAGACCTGCAAGGATTACCAGTGTCTCAGACACTGGCAATGGCAAACCACCTCTGTTAGTCTCTTGCCTGGAAAACCCTACTGGGTTGTCATAAGTCGGCTGCGACTTGACGGCATTTCAAACACACACATGATGGGAGAAGACTGTTGATTTGTTTTGCCTGGCATTCCCTGACTGACCTAGGGTTGCCAGCAGGAGGCTGACAACACCATGAGACTTACATCCCAAAATAGGGCCTTGCCAGAGATGTAATGACATTAGCATGTCACTGATGACATGCTGGCATTAGCCCAAACTCTATGTTTTAGCCATAGAGTTTTTACTAATTGCTAGAGAATCTCCACAATGTGCTTGTGACAGTACTGCAAATGATGCCTTGGGACACTGATGTCCACCCCCCACCCCCATCCATGCCCATTTCCCCTCACTACCAGATGAGCAGTGGCACGATGAGCCCAGTGTTGGCTGGAGTTCTCGTGACCCCAGTGGGCATATGGTAACCCTAGACTGATCCTCCTCCTTATTTGTTTTTACACATGTACATTTTTCAGTTGTTTAATGTCTTCTTAACATGTTGCTGCCTTGAAGGCCCTGTGTGAGTGAGTATAAGTGCTGTCAAGTCGTTTCTGACTCATGGCAACCCTATGAATTAATGTCCTCCAAAATATCCTATTGCTCATAGCCTTGCTCAGGTCTGACAAACTGAGGGCCGTGGCTTCCTTTGTAGGGTCAATCCATCTCATGCTGGGTCTTCCAATAGAAAGGTGGGTTTCAAATGTTTTAAAATAAAATATCCCACTTCATTCCCATACTGCTTTTAATCAGAAATCTGCTAAGTTTTCCTTCAGTTCTAAGGGAGAAACTTGTACAACCATTTGCCCAGTAAAGCTGTGCCCATGTTTCACCTAACTCCATCTTGAGCCTCCAAGGTCTCCTTTCAAAATTCAAATTTTCCCCACAAAAACCACACACTGGGAAAGGTTGCTGATTCTTTGTGTCACTAACTTTTTAAACTAACTTTTTTTTTATGGAGAGCCAGAGTGGTGCAGTGGTTAAGAGCGGCAGACTCTAATCTGGAGAACTGGTTTTGATTCCCCACTCCTCCACATGAATCCTGCTGGGTGACCTTGGGCCAGTCACAGTTCTCTCAGAACTCTCTCAGCCCATGCGGAGGCAGGCAATGGCAAGCCACCACCTCCAAACATCTCTTCTCTTGTAAACCCTATGGGATCACCATAAGTCAGCTGTGACTTGACAACACTTTCCACCAACAACTTTTTAAAAGGGGACTGTGGCAGCTCTTGCTTCCGTGTTCAGAAGTAACAGAACAGGATGTTGCAAAGAGCGGGAAGTATCAACTAAAACAGTAGTGCAAACCCACCCATACTACAGAAACTGGGCTGCTTTTTCACAAAAAAATAAACCATAATGACAACAAATCAGCTCTTGGAGAAATCAGAAGTGTAAACAACAGAAGTGTGGGTTGTTACCAACACTGCCTGGAAGTACTGTTATAACTGCATTTACATTTGATTTGATGGCAATTGCACCTCCCTCAGTTCGTTGAGGCACTCAGTAGAGAGGCGGGAGAGTCAGTAGTTCCATGAGTGATAGGGGCAGCACCCAACCAAAACAGTCTGCTGATATTCCTGCCAATTTGTACTGTTCTGATAGGTGTTCCTGGGCACATCATTCTCACTGTATGCCTGCCATCGCACTGTCTCAGACTTTGACAAGGCTTTTTGACTTGGAATAAGTATAGGCCCTGTAAGTGTGACCTATTCATTATGTGGGGCTGAACTGGCAGTCTGAGAAAAAGGTTTACTTGCAAGTCTGTGAAGGATGGAGGGGTAGAGGTAGAGAGCCAGACTTTGCCTCCACCCCTAGTGCTTTGCAGTCTTTGCTGTAGTAGACAACAGAGGCAACTGCTTTATTTACATTAGCTGTGGGGGAGGAATCAGAGACAGAGATACAGGATCTTCCCTATAGTAGGCACCTTACCTGAATCACACACTGTGAGAGTAAGAAGTAGAGATGAAGGTTTTGCACCCAACAGTAAACACCAAAGCAGTCTTCAATGTGAGATATCTGTGAAGAAGAAGGATCAAATCCCTGCCTGTGAGAGGCTGCACCCACATCCACATTTTCTTGCCTATTGCACTATACAGCAATCATTCTCAACAGGAGTTTCCTGTGAGGACAATACAGTCCAGGCTATAAAATAATGACATAAATTTCCAATGATGTGTGGATGCAGCTTAGACACATCTATTGCTGAGATCTTTCGGTGTTGTTAATTTCATGTAAAAACATTAAGGAACCTCACCTTTTCTCTGATGCAAATTCTAAGCCTGATACAGACTTCTATCTTGTTCACTGGCTACATTACAACTGGCAAATCCTTTCTTTCTATTCACCAGGCAAAGCAGGTGGAGAATACCCAGTAGTAGACCAGTAATCCCCAGCTAGTAATCATCACATAAGCAAACATCTTCTAAATATATCAATATTCATTGAAGAAGCAATTAGCTAAGCAAAGCTTAAGGGGGGGAAAAAAACACCATACTCCGTACAAGGCTATCGTGTTACATTTCTGTATACCTGCTGCATCACCACTGAAATGTTTATGCATGACTCAAGGAATACTTCATTCAACCCTTTAAATCATGTTTATTAATGCTGTGGGAAATGCCACTCAATGTAAGATGATGTAGTCTATGTGAAAGCTGCAGCCTTTCAAAGACATGCTCATTGGTTTGATTTAAATGTCTTGCTGGCAAGCAAAAGCACTCCCCGTGGGACTCCAACCATCTCATTTGGACTGGATTGCTATCTGTGCAAAGCATCTAGGTGGGGGAGGTCTGTGGCTCGGCTAGCATCATGTTTAAGTCAACCTGACTCTTAGCAACACAAGTCATTCTAGCCATTGCATCCCATTCAGGTATCTTTTCCACTAGGGCTTGGCCATGTTGGCACTTCAGATAGTTCATTCGCACACAAAAAACCCCCAGAAGATTTCAAGGCAAAGAAAGAAGCCTGATCAATCTAAGGAAATGCAGAATGCCCTTTTAAAGTGCCTGTGTGTGTGTAAAATGTACCTTCTGCATTCTAAATTAAATGGCTAGTGGCAGACTAGAATCTGGGAGATCTAGGTTTGAATTCCCACTTTGCCGTTGAAGCTTGCTGGGTGACCTTGGGCCAGTCACACACTTTCAGCCTAACATATCTCACAGGGTTGTTGTGGGGCTAAAATGAGGGAAGGGAGAACAGTGCTGTAAGTCTCTTAGTGTCCCCACTGGGGAGAGAAATAGTGTATAAATATTTAAATAAATATAGACGTGGACAGTGTCCACAACAAGTACTTTATGAAAAAAGCAGCCTTTATTTTTCACAAGCAAGTGCAGTTTTTCTTACTATTAGCAACAGCTTTCTTTAATCCTTGTTTTTAGTGGGTAACTAATTTCTTCTTCCTTTTTTATTAACACTTGTAATTACCATAACTTGTTCTAGCACAGGCTCATTTGGAGATGCATTGTTTACATGCCTCTTTAAGAGGCTGATTTCCGTTAAGTAAGTTGTGGCTGATTAATGCTTTCCAATGAAATGTGGCATTGTGCAGCTTCTCCGCTTGTCGCTGGGATGCACTAGATGTGTCACAGCTAACTTGTTCCCTCTTTTCTCCCTCCAGCTAAATGGCAATCTGCCACTTCAGGCAGAGAGCAGAAAAGAAAACATTCTGCCGGAGTCACAAACCCATTTGTCTGGAGTTGCTTTTTGTGACATGACACTCAGTGCAGGTCTAAATTCCCAATTATTGAGAGATCATGCAAGGACCCCCCCCCCCAATAAACTCTTATTCACTTGCCTTGGCATTTGCAAGTCATAACAACGGAGAGGTGGCATTTTTGCATCTCTGTTGTTAGTGGAACATCAGGCTGTGTCTTTTTCTTTCTTCTTATCAGAATGCAAAGATCTGATTTTAGCAAAGGGGTTTGTATCCAAGACTTTCTTTCTCCTTCCCCCTCCAATGTTTAATAATTTTGTTTACAGCGGTATTCCTGAATGTAGGGTTCAATAACATTTTACAGTTAAATATTTTACTTTCATGTGATTGCCCTGAGAAATCTGCTCTCTTACTTGAGCCTGGCAGTGTGTAGGGGGGAGGGTTTTGCACCAATAGCCTGAGTGTAAGTCAGATTCATATAATTTACTAAAACACTCTATTTTCAAACACTGGACAAACAATGTTGCTCTAATTTTTATAGATTGTTAGAAAAGAAAATCTAACTATCCGTGCCTTGATTCTCTGATAGAGAAGACTACCCTGCAATGACCCTCTAGAGGAGAATGTGTTGGCAGAATACTGTTTGTGACAATGCAACATGAGGTTAAACTGCATAACTTGGCCTCAACTGACCCTATATTGACTCTGTACCTCATGCAACACCTTAAATTTATTGCCTCAGTTAATGCAATGACTTCCAAGAGTTTTCTGTGCTGTCTTCTGAAAAAAGATTTTGACTCATGCTGGTATAGAGAGAGATGGGAGAGATTTGTTGGACTTTTTTTTTTTTTTACTATGGAGTGGAATCATAGAGTTGGAAGGGACCAACAGGGTCATCTAGTCCAACCCCCTGCACAATGCAGGAAATTCACAACTACCTCCCCCCACACACACACCCAGTGACCCCCTACTCCATGCCCAGAAGATGGCCAAGATGCCCTCCCTCTCATGAACTGCCTAAGGCCATAGAATCAGCATTGCTGACAGATGGCCATCCAGCCTCTGCTTAAAAAATCAATTTATTGCCTCTTGTCCAAAAGAACTGAGTGTAACTTGAACCAAGCTCTGGTTTGAACCATCACTAAAACTCAATGAAGGCTTGTCCAGGACTTAACATCATGGCCCGAGGAATATTTTCTTTTCTTTTTAAACAGTTTTAAAAAAAAGAAGATAGCATCCAGCCTAGCAAACAGTTCTGGAGAATTTTAAATCGTGCCATAGTTGGATAATTAAGGGGCATGAAATTGAACAAGTGAAACAATTCAGGTACCTGGGCCTGAACTTTCAGTACAATAATAATTGGACAATTTGTAGGAACCTTGCTGTTTCCTCAGCTAAACGTACAAATGAGGCAACAATTAGTTTTTCTTATGTCTATGGTGGCCAATTAGTTCCCACCTCTAGTGTTTAAGGCTAAATCCATCTTCCAACTCTTATATGGAGTTCCCATTTGTGTAAGTGCTTTCAACCAGGACATTGAGAGAGTCCAGTCCACCTTTTTACGCCGTATTCTTGGTATCCCCAACTGTGTAGGGTATTGCTGCTCTGTGCCTTTAAACTGGACAAGGTTTTTTGGAGACTAGGGCTTGGATCCAGACCATTAAGTTTTGGTTACGCCTGCATTTCCTAACTGGTTATATCCCTGCATTGCTAGCGGATTCTCACATAAGCCAGTGGTCGAAATTAATTAATAGAAAAATCAAGTCTGTTGGCATTTCATTTGACTGTCTTTTGATGCTTGGGAAAGAGATGGCATTTAGATCAATATGTCAGTGCCTACTAGATATAGAAATGCAGACCCTGACCTCCCTAGATAATAGGTACTGTTCTCCCATATTTCATGGTGTTATCCAGGTCTATGGATCTGCAGCTTCCTACTTGTCTTACTTGGAGTCACCCGACATCCGCAGAGCATTTATGATCGCTAGACTTAACATACTCCCTTCAGCTATTCTACAAGGAAGGTACAAAGGAATCCCTCTCAACGACAGGTATTGTCCATGTATGATTGGGGTCCCTGAACACTTAACCCATGTGCTGTTGTATTGTAAGTTTTATATGAGGCCGAGAAATATTTATATTAACCCCCTACTGCTTAGTGTTCAGAGTTTCTCAGATCAGCAGCTGGTGATGTACCTTTTATCCAATAGAGTCTCTTCTGTCACCCAACAAGTTGCCAGATTTTTGCTGTCTGTACAAAGGATACGCGAACACTTTGTTCGTACTTTTAAGTAATGCTATTTTAATGTAATCCGTTTTACTTGATTCTGTAATTTTGTCCATTTATGTTAATGCCTAATAAAGGTAATGAATGAAAAATGAATGAATTTTAAATCTCTCACTGTTATTTGTCATTTGATTAGACCTAACAACCTAGTGAGAGCCAGCGTGGTGTCATGGTTAAGGTGTTGGCCTAGGACCTGGAAAACCCAAGTTTGAATCCTCACTCCACCATGGAAACTTGCTGGGTAACCTTGGACTAGGGTTGTGCATATTGATAAAACGCGAACCAAAAATAATCCCGAAATTAGCTGTTTCGGCTTCGTTTGGGTTCAGGTTTACCGAATGGCAAAACCTGGGGATAAAGACAAAGCCGAATAGGCACTTCCCGAAAAAGCTAAATAATTATTCAGCTTTTTTATTATTCAGCTGAATAATTATTCAGCTTCTCAGGTTCAGCTATTCGTCTTTGCTCAGAGGCATGGCTCTGTGCTTTCTCCCATTTTTCTATCTTTTTTTTTTACTTGTTTGAGATGGGGATCATGTAATTGGAGCCAACTTGGTCTGACCAACCTTCCAACCATACTACCATCCATACTCATCACCATTCAGTGGGGTGATATGGATAAAACATAAGGGTTTTTTAAAAGATGGGGCTCACCCAGTCCTGTTCAGAGGGATATACCCTCTAACTAAAAAGAGCCAGCTTCAAGAAATGCTGACACCACCAGGCTTCCGAAGGAGACTTCCTCACAAGTGCGGATCAGCAGTCTCCTTCAGTCAGCCCCCATGGTTGAGACTTCGGCTGGCTCCGATCTCACCCCCCCCCCCCGCCAAACCTGCTCTCAAACTGAAGGTTGCCCCTAATAGAGGCTTCATTTCCTCACACTGTGACTATCTCTTGGAATCTGATTTTTGATGGCCACAATAAAGGACTCTTCACAGGATGTTATTTGCCACCAAAAGAAACGTTTTCCGTACCTTATTTTTCATGCATTTAAGCCTTTTCCCTCAGTTTGGAAGCTAATTTGCATGGACATCATGCTATGCGCCCCAGAAATGAAGGCAGCCCCCAGACTTTGAGGTGCCAGGCTGTCAATCAGCCCTTTCCCCCAGTCCTCATCAATGCTGAACTTCTCAACCTGAAAACTGATGGACAGCTTGGCTCACAAATGCCTGGAGGATGGGGGCAACCCCTTTGTGGGCCCATACAATTGGACCCCCTGTACCAAAGTTCACCAAACTTTGGTATCCATCTAGGGAGAGTCCCTTTCAGCCACACTACAAATTTGGGGACTCTACTTCCAAAAATCCCCCCCCCCGGAGCTTAAAAAAATCCACATAGACTATAATGGACCCAAATTTTTCGGTAAATCCAGAAATAAGCCAAATACTGAAATTTACCAATATGGGTATTCAGCTTATTCTGGTTTACCCAAAAAAGGTTGGGACCAATAAACTTAAACCCAATAACTCAGGACCCCATAACTGGGGACCCCCTGACCCGATCTTCACAAAACTTGGGAGTTCTTGCAAGTAGGGTCCCTCCAAGCTACTCTGAAGGTTTGGGACCTCTATCTCCAAAAATGTTCCCCCTGGAGCCACAGAAAGCCACAAATGTGCTTTAAATGGCTTTATTCCAATGGGTGGATGGGGGACCCCTTCCAGGCCCCATAACTCGGGCCCCCCTGACCCAATCTTCACAAAATTTGGGGGTTCTTGCAAGAAGGGTCCCCTCAAGCTACATGGAAGGTTTAGAACCTCTACCTCCAAACATGCCCCCCCAGAGCTGTTGAAAAGCTCGAATGTGTTTTTAATGGTTTCAAATGGTCAAATTTATTCGCGAACTCCGAATTTCATGCTGAATTCCATGGATCCAAATCAGGGGAGTTTGGACTTTGGCATTTCTTGAATAAAAATGGGCCGAATTTTGCCGGATCCGAATTTTACTGATTTTTTTTTTCCAACAGCCTTATACCAAGAGCATGATGCAGAGGCAGGCAATGGCAAACCACCTCTGAGCGCCTCTTGCCTTGAAAAACCCTGCGGGCTTGCCATAAGTCAGCTGTGACTTGATAGCAAACACATACAACAACCTAACAAAATATACCATGTGAATTGTTTCTAGAAAGCTGGCATCTTTCTTTCTAGAACAGAGCAGCAGGGAACACAACTAGAAGTTGGTTCATATGTCCCTTAGGTGGAGGACTGGCCCTATTTGCTAGGCAGATAGAAAGTTTTACAGTCCCAGTTCCAATGTACCTGTAGTTTATCAGTCATCTGAGCAATGTATCACAGCCTGTATGCTATGGGGGTGGGGGTGGGACCATGGGGGGTGCCATCAGGCAATGGCATTATATCACTTTCAGGGAAAACCCAGAATTCATGTTATGCCTCTCTAGGAATTGCCAGAAACTCTATGGTAAAACCATAGAGTTTCTAGGGGTGTCTTTTCTCCAGTATAAATAGCCTCTTCCTAGAGGTATTTCTTAGAAAAGGTGCAAGCAATAGGCTAATATTACATGACTGTGTTAAGTCATAAGCAGCAATTTCTCTGACAAAAGTTAAATGAATTTTAAATGTACTTCTTGACCAATTCAGTAGTTCATGAAAAGATTTACCTAATAATAAAGGGGGGGGGTAGAGTCTATATTATATGCCATTAAAGAGTGGCAATATCATGAAATCCTGATGGTGTGTGCTGTTGCTGTCACGGATGGCATCAGCATTGCACCTGTACAGTTTTTACCCCAGTTTGTTATTGGAAACGACATATTTTATCAAGTGTAAAGATGATCATGCAAATTGTGTGAGATCTTAAATGTGATTTGCCACCTGCCTGATTGTTCAGAAGTGCGTGGCATGCTTAATGAATCTAATTAGTACGTGCACATATCAAAAGCAAATTTATAGTCACACTCATTGTAAAAGTATTTTTGTTTTCCTCGGCTATATAATTCAATTCCAAAAAACGATCCAAGACAGCCTGCTTAGCTTAAAATAAGACTTGCAGTCGGTATCACTGCATTTCCTCTTCCTCCTTGGTGGATATTGTTTCTGTTAAAAAATATTCATTCCTTCTATGGCATTCCCTCCCCCCCACCCCACTATCAACAATAAGAAAATGAAATTCATTTTGGAGGTAGGGAGATCTGAGGCTACCGAGAAAGTATGTTGTGTTATTTCTTAGGCGCTTCTGTCTCCAGAGGCTCAAATTCATTTTTCACAAGTGAAATTAGTTTAGTGCCCTTGCCTTTGTAACGGTGTGTGACTGTGCGTGTCTATAGACATATGATGTGATATCGTAACAAATCTTTGCTCACCTAGGGCTTCATGGTTGTCATAATGCTGTAAATCAAGGTTGTTGTGAATGTCACAGTGATGGCATATGATTACAATCTAGCCCTTCCTACCTAGTTTTGTCTGATCTCCTAGATGGTGGACATGTTTTCAAAAATCAGTTCCTGAATGTAACACAGTATTGAGAGGAAAAGATCCCCTGGATATCTTAGTTACTGTCCTAATGTCAAAAGAGCTATATGAAAATAACGAGAAATACTGTCTAGAATATTTATTGCTTATAAGGTACAATGGCTGTAATCTAATTCATATGGTCTTCATATACACTCTTCCATTGTTTTAAACAACATTCAGTTCCATTTTCTATGCTTTTTTTTTTTTTGCTTTGAACATTCTATCCCACGTTCTACAGAATCTACCTGAGGCAGTTTACCAGAACTGGATTCTTTTATATCAGAAGTCAAGCTCATCGTATTAGGAAATCAGTCTGATAATCATTTTCACTGGTTTCAATTGGAAACACATTTTCAGGTATAACTTCTCTCCTGCTTCCTGCTGCTCAGGAAAATCATATCAGACAATGTGCATATGTCCTGAGACTGCATTGCTCTTCCCTGTTTGCCCCCAGCCCTACCTGCCCCTTCAGGGCCCAAGCAAATGAAACCAGATTGCAAGACGCCAAAATAACCAATAGATCAGAAGTCTTCTGAAAACTCACATGTGTCAGAAATATTTTTTGTCAATTAGGATATTTCCAAAGGGGCATGGTTTGGAATGCATCTTCATGAGTATATTTCTGATGGTATATCTGTAGTTGCTATGAGGACTGAGGGATTGGTGCATGCTCCCCATATTCCTGTCCAGTGTTTCCCTTTTCTTGGAAAAATAATGTGAATTCCTATTCTTTATAATTCCCTGCTATGGTGATATACACCTCCAAGTATGCACCATAGGATGAGGGGGTACTTGACTCTCTTATACCATATGTAGATCCTTTTATTATCATGAACAGTGTACCTGTGGTAAACGGGACAGAGCTAGGGAAAAGTCTTTCATGATAGTGATGAGCTTGTTGGCTGGTGGGCACTTCTGAAGTATAATCTCTATAAGATTATATATTTGGAGAGGAACTGGATCATACTCATCTGCTTGGCATGAAGAAGGACTCATATTCAATCCACAGCATCTCCAGTTGAAAGGTACAGGTAGTAGGTGATGTGAAAGACCTCTGCCTGAGACTCTGAAGAACCACTGCCAGTTAGAGCGGATGGACTGACCTTGATAGAGTAATTGTCTGATTCAGTATAAGGCCATGTGTTCCATCAGGTATGCTGGGATTATTAGTACTTTAAGAAATTCTCCAGTTATGCACTAAAACCAATAGACAGCTTCTGGGATTAATTAATATGTGATTCCCTGGTGCATTAAATTGTGATGCAACATTATAGAACTCTAGAATTCCCCAGCACAGTTTGAAAACTACTGTTCAGCTACAGCCATTCAGCATGTAATTGGCTGAACCAGCATAAAAACGGAATCTCTTTCTTGGATCCTGACCCTTACATTTATCAAAAGTTGGCTGTGTTTGCTCTCCATTTGTGCTCTAATGTTGGCAACATGCAAAGGAATAGATGGGGAGGGGTGCTGACTAATACCCCTAGTTAAATTAAGGGAGCAAAGTCCTACCTAATAATAGCTTTATAACAATTTCATTTTGTGCCTTTTAATCATAGTATTTCCTTTTGAACAGTAGAATCCAAAGCAATTTAAGATTCAAAGCACTTATTTATAACAATTACACTGATCTAATCTATTTGACAATATCCATGTTAAAATTCCAAGCAATTTTTTTTTACTGCGTATATTATACATTAAATCCCAGCAGGGTTCCACATTTTGCAAGATCCGCTATAATAATAATTAGTGATTGGAGTCATTCAAACGATCTAAGTGACTTTATTCGATACAAATTTCACTGATTTGACTGAATTAAGACAAAGAAATATATTGTGTATTGTGTAAGTGAAGGAAAGTACTATTCTTTAAAGTTCCTTTTGTCTGCATCTCAATCTGTCATGTGCCTACTGATAGCTTTGAGCTTATAAATGCTTATTGCTTACTTCTGATTGTAACACATTATCAATTAATTGCTCACAAATCTCTGCTCTTAGTCTGTGTAGGTTGTAAGGAGTGGTAAATCATTAACTTTCAATGACAGCCTGTTTGAATTACAATACAAGCCTTGCAAGGTATGAAATTTGCAAGTTTAATTAGTTGAAAACAACCCCTTTGTCTTCCCCAATCCTGCTGGTAAGGCCAAGAACACATCCTCAGCACTCTGGCCTTTCCACAACCCTCTCCCCCCATCTTTTTTTCACTAGCAGGATTTCAGCATCTTGCCTACACAGGCTTTCCTCAGTGGGCTGCCTTCTCTGTTCTTTTCTTATCTTACACACGCACGGCTGGATTCCTGGGGAGTAGGAGTACCTGTAGGAAGAACAAAGTCAGCTGTGTATTGTTCCCTCGCTGTGTTCTGAATAGCAACAGATGCCTAAATCAAACAATGAAGAATCAGCCATCAAGCCCATGCCTGATCAACTGACATACATTATATTTTTTAAAGGGACAGAGGAATGAAGTATGTATGATTTAAGAAACACATGGCAAAACCCAGCAATTATCCAGCCACATAGAGAACACATATGGCCTGTTAAGCTACAGATCTTTCTGGTGTGCATCCCACAAAGTCAACAGCACATTCCCCAGGCTGCCCAGGGATTGTATTGTGGGTGGCTTCAGCCAAACGATGACAGTTTCAGACTCAAAACTGTGACAGGTTCAGACTCAAAATGTGCAGTAGCGCAGCCTCATGTTCTTACTGTTAAATGCAGTTGGTATTCTAACGTGGAGGAGGAAGAGGAAGAAGTGGTTTTTATATGCCAATTTTCTCTGCCTTTTAAGAAGAATCAAACTGGTTTACAATCACCTTCCCTTCCTCTCCCCACAACAGACACCTTGTGAGGTAGGTGGGGTGGAGAGAGCTCTAAGAGAACTGTGACTAGTTCAAGGAGTGGGGAAACCAACCCAGTTCACCAGATTAGTATCTGCCGCTCATATGGAGGAGTGGGGAATCAAACTCCGTTCTCCTAATTAGAGACCATCGCTTCTAATCACTACACCATGCTGGCTCTCAGAATTAGGGTTGTGCATATCGATATTCCTGAACCAAAAATAAACCCAAAATTAGCTGTTTTGGTAATTTTCAGTTTTCACGTTTACCAAACTCCAAACCAGTCCATGTTAGGAAAGTTTTTAATTTGATGAAATTTATTATGAATGAAAAATTGGAAGAAACTTCATATTTCTCAATGCAGAAAAGGTGTTTGATCATATGGCTTTTAAAGTTGGGCTAGAATCATTTATTTTGATTCCCTCGCTAGAATATTAGTCTCAGGCTTTTTGTCAGCCCCAATAAAATTTTTGAGAGGAGTTAAGCAAGACTGTCCTCTTTCAGCTTTGCTTTTTTGCATTAGCAATTGAACCCCTAGCAATTTATATAAGTGAGTCAAATGAGGTTCACGGTATTAGAATTAAAGATCGTTGTTGTAAAACAAGTTTAGATGCAGATGATTTAGCATTTTTATGTTGAACATGAACAGATCTAGTCAAAAGCTGATGGAAATCATAGAAGAGAACACATTGCTGTCTGGATATATCTTGAACATCTATAAATCTGAAGTATTATTATTTAATAAGGGCAGAGAAGATCTAAGTAAAGATACTTGTTTATATGAAGTTTTGCATCCCAAACTAATCAGGTATCCAGAGATTTGCATACCTATGCATTTGGACCCATTTTGTGACGTTAATCTAGCCCAAAGACTCACAGACGTGGATGTCCGACTATCCCATTTAGCGTCCTTGAAATTATCTTTGTTTGATAGAATTAATGTAATTGAAATGCTCATTTTCCCAAAGTTTATTTTTTTGTTTTGAAATTGTCCAATTCACATATTTAATGCCAATTTTTTTAAAAAATGTCAGAAAGCAATAATTGATTTCGTGGGGGTGGCATGTCTAGGATTAACAAGAAGCAGGGACAACAGAAAAGGAAATCAGGGGGACTTATGGTTCCTCATTTGCTTCTTTACTATTATGCTGCTAAAATTCAATGGATGGCTGAGTGGTTTGATTAACATCTTGATCCCACAGTTATGATCGAGCAATCATTTATTTCCATCTCCTTAAAAGACTGGATCTTTTTGAAAAAAGCAAGAAGGCAGAAGTTTTGTTTACAAAAATCTTTTATAATTGATGCCGTATTAGCAATAAGGGATATCTGTTAAAAGAAGGTCGTTCCTCATATTTCCATGTTAGCCTCTGTTGTGATAAAGCTTGGATGTAAGATAGGTTGGTCTAGGCAGCAATGTAAATAGTGGTTTGGTGCAACTTTATACCACTTCTACCAGTTGATTAAAGATAACAGAGTAAGACCTTATGAAGAGGTGGGTTATCGTAGCAATTATACTGTCTCTATGTTCCAGTATATATGCAATTGCATAGTTTTATAAATTAAAAAATGCATAACAAAAATGCATAATAGAGAATTAGGCTGGAATTGAACAAGTTTGGAATTGAACGAGTTTATCACAAAACCAATGTATTATTCTTTTTTATTGGAAACTAATAGTGATTCAGTCCTTAAGAAACAGAGGAAGTCAGTAGGTCGTAATATAGATCCAAGAGCCTAGTCTTATTTGTTTACCCGTGGTTCCTGTTTTTCAGTATCTACCCTGTTTAAAGAAAATATTTGCAATGTGGTTTACCATTGGCACCTCTCCTGTTCAGATCTCCAGAATTTATATAAATAACAATGATAAATATTGGTTTTGTGGATATATGAATTCCACTTTTTTGCATATGTGGTGGTACTGTATTAGAGCTGAGGCCTTTTGGGAAATAACAGTTAAGTTGTTGTCCATAGCATTTGAGGCAGCCTTGAGGAAATCAATTCACAGTGGGTAGCCATGTTAGTCTGTCTGCAGTAGTAGAAAAGGGAAAGAGTCCAGTAGCATCTTAAAGACTAACAAAAATATTTTCTGGTAGGGTATGAGGTTTCGTGAGCCACAGCTCACTTCTTCAGATACAGCTAGAATGTATCTGAAGAAGTGAGATACATTCTAGCTGTATCTGAAGAAGTGAGCTGTGGCTCACGAAAGCTCATACCCTACCAGAAAATATTTTTGTTAGTCTTTAAGGTGCTACTGGACTCTTGAGGAAATCAGTTCGGCTTGGTCTTCTTATCTGTACTATGTATATCTAACGTAGTGTAGTGGTGGTTAAATACAAAAGAAGGGCCCCGCTGGATCAAATCGTGGTCACAAACAGTGAACTTTAACAATAGACAACTTTGTTCTGTTTTATATTGCTGTCCTTCATTGCCATTCTAAATATGCCCAGACTGTTTCAAAACTCCATTTGTCCATAGCCCCCCTCCCCACTTTGTCAGGAACCTGTTTACAATACCTGGTGATTTGGGGGTGGAGCCTGAGGAGGGTGGGGTTTGGAGAGGGGCGGGACGTCAACTCGGCCATTTTCTCCAGCTGAACTGATCTCCATCACCTGGAGATCAGTTGTAATAGTGGGAGATCTCTAGCCACCACCTGGAGGTTGGCAACCGTACTGTATACAATACATCAAGTGTGGAATATATTGAATATGCCCTAAGGTTTGCTGGAAGGGTCTTCCTTTCTAGATCATCTGTAGTTGTGAATGGGGAATCCTCTCCATTCATCAAGAGAGAGAGAAACATGTCGAAGGCCATACACAGAATCCAAGCCTGAGCTGCAGTTTGAACTATGGTCCTCTAGGTATACTCCAAACACTGCCTTAGGAATGCCAATCACCAGGTGGGGCCTGGAGATCTTCCAGAATTATAACTGATCTCCAGATGACAGATATCGGTTCCCCTGAAAAAAAAATTGCTGTTTTAGAAGGTGTCCTCTACGACATTATACTCTAAATTCCACCCTCCCCATGCTCCACCCACAAAATCTCCAGGAATTTCCCAACCTTTAGATGGCATCCCTACACTGCATACATGCAGGAAAGAGTTCAGATCTCTCCTGAGTAACACACTGTCATTCTTGATAATTACTGGAATTCTGGGTGGTTGGAAATCCTATGACCAATTCACCAAACCAAAGGAAAAATCAGATCATATGCATTCAACACTGATCTGCAAAGTGATTCCATGAATCAGACCCAAGATGAAGTACAAATCTACTGTTGCCATTTCTGTGGCAAAAGGTCAAAAGCAGCAACATTTTTTCCTACTGATTTATTTGTAAAATTATATACTGGATTTGATCTAACCAGCTTTTCAGCTGGCAAAAAGGAAGGAGGATGACTGTTACAAGAAAAGGCTATTTTGAGGTTAATGGGATCTGTGTGGAAATTGAAGTAAAGAGGGAAATTGGGTGTTATTGAATGAAAAATCTTCCTGAATCTAACCCGTTGTAATTTTTTTGTTATTGGTGTGGTTCCTGAAGCAGTGTTAATAAGTAACAAGATAATAGAGCAGTAACAATAGATAAATTATAATAATGCAACTTTACAAACCTATGAAATACAGTTTACAGGCTGTACAGTCAGCACCAAGCCCAGCTGAATAGAATTGCCAGAAGAATAAAAAATATACTAAAGATATACTAAAGAAAAAATATACTAAATAATTCCATGAACCAGCCAGATATTGCAGTACTGCATACTGCAAAGGCTTGGGTGAATGTTTAAAAGA
Source organism: Euleptes europaea (assembly GCF_029931775.1). Lineage (NCBI taxonomy): Eukaryota > Metazoa > Chordata > Lepidosauria > Squamata > Sphaerodactylidae > Euleptes > Euleptes europaea. The sequence continues at coordinate 38,634,394 of NC_079316.1, forward strand.
CTTAGTTTTGAGTGCATATAAAATATTACTGAGAATTGCTTAATAACTGTCATGTAGATTGTGATCTTAATTATATCTTTATAAATCCATTCTAACGCCATTAGCTGCAATGGATTCATTTTCTAATTAGCATATTCTTATTAAAATCCGTTTTCTGGAAGAAGTTAATTATATATCTTATAGGGGCAAAATGTAATATTCCGTTAAATATAAGACCTGGGGAAGGTCTGGATTAACCAAGGATCTGAAAGTGACTTGGTTCACCAGGGCTACAATTAAACCTGGTGGTGCAATATAATTATCTGAATGAACGTAAGAAGAGTGAACCAGTAGTCCATCTAGTCCAGCAATGTGTCTCGCACAGTGGCCAATCAGTTATTCTGGAGGGCCAGCAACAAGGCATACAATCCAAGGCCTTCCCCTGATGTTGCCTCCTGGCACTGGCATTCAGAGGTTTACTGCCTCTGAACGTGGAAGTTCCATTTAATCACCATGGCTAGTAGCCGCTGATAGACCCGACCTCCATGAAACTGTCCAATGTTCTTTTAAAGCTATCTATGTTTGTGGCCATCACTACATACCCCAGCAGCAAATTCCACATTTTAATCACCCATTGTGTTACATCTTTCTTCATATATAGTTACTTTTAAGTCAGCATCAGCAAGTACAGCATAGATGGTTGCCACTGGGCATTTCTGTTTGTCCAAGTATAATCAAATTAACTTAAACTATTAAGAGGCCTAGTTGTATTTTTTTGAGTCTGCAAACTCTGTATAAAACTTCTAATTTGTCAGTATTAAAAAGGCAACACCACATCTTTATATCATAAGAACATAAGAACCCTATATCTATATTGTATTTATATCTAAATTGTATTTCTGAAAAAAGGTTTAATAATACCACCTTTAATTAAGTCTACTATTCTAGTCAAACATATCTTTTCCCAGATGCTGAAATTACTTTGTTGGAGAGCCTCAGAAAAATCTACATGGTGTAACTCAGGCATACAAATAAAAAATTAAAAGTCTAATCTAATTTTGTATTTATCCTGACTTTTTAATAGTGCAGACTGATCTGCACTAATTCTTGCTCATGTCAATCCACTCTTTCCAGCCAAATCCAGCTACTTAATGAACATGGTAAGCCAGTCAGTTCAATCTCCCATATCTTCTTAGCATGACCTCCACCAAATCAGCGGGAAAGTGCTGCAAGACATATAGCATTGGAATAGCTAACCCTTTTTTATCTCATATTTGTCGCATTTCTTGCTGATATATTCCAGGTTTCTTTTTATTCCAAATGAATTGATCAAACATACTTTTTTATTTTTGTAATATAGAGTTACTTACTTCTCAGCCTTTTGGCTAAGATCAAGTGTAGTATTTGTTTCAGTCAGTTTTGAGATCCATGGGCACAACAAATCAATCAGATGCATTCATTTTGTGCATGGGAAACTATGCACACAGGCTCTTTGATGGCCTGGTTGATGGAGGGAAAGTGGGGAGAGATTCACTACTGCTGTTGCTCTTCTATATCTGTTAGGGTTGCCAGGTCCCTCTTTGCCACCAGCAGGAGGATTTTGGGGCAGAGCCTGAGGAGAGTGGGGTTTGGGGAGGGGAGGGACTTCAATGCCATAGAGTCCAATTGCCAAAGCAGCCATTTTCTCCAGGGGAATTGATCTCTATCGGCTGGAGATCAGTTGTAATAGCAGGAGATCTCTAGGTAGTACCTGGTGGTTGGCAACCCTAATATCTATGGATCAGGCCAATTATGTTAGCTAACAATTTCATCTATTTCAAACAGTTTTACTCCTTCCTCTCCAGATCTCAAGGTAGCTTACAACAAATCATGGTAATTTTCTACCATGGGCTCAGAAATGTTCCCCAGCAAGAGATGTTTTCACAAAAAAGTAGGCTTTTGATGTTGCGTCAAAGATTTACGAAACAAAATTGAAGTAGTCACAGAGTCATACTTCTGTACAGAGGTGAAATAACTAGTGTTGGCAGAGCTTTGGAATGAAACCTTCTCTGTCAATGCTGCATCTTTAGTGTTATGTTTGAAGTCCTTACCCATGGAAAACAAAGTTCTAAGGCTTCATTGCAGTGGAATGAAATTATCTGCTCAGATAGACCATCAGTGCTGCACATTTTATATGGAGTCTTTACATGTCCATCAAAGAGGCTATTGGGAAAAGGGTCACATCTGCATGAAAAGAAAAACCACAACCTGATATTCGAGATTTTTGACAAACCATTGTGGTTTGCCTTTGTACTTTAACAGAGAGAACAACTATTGGAAAGTTTCATTGTTGTCCTGACAACAGTGGAGTTCACATGAACTGTAAAGTGCACATACATTTGTATGCCTGCATTTTCACAGAATACTTTCTATCAGCAAGGCCAAATAAGCTATTTGGCTGCTCCAAACCCTATGCTATAAAAAGAAAGATACCCAGGTTTATTTGAAGTATTCAGTGGAAGAGGATGACCTCGATGGAAGAGGACGACCATCCCAGATAGAAGGAGTGTACCGTTATTCGGTCAAGGGTATACGATAGCTGTGCTCCCCTGCTAGAACCTCCAAACAAGAACAAGATTCTTTAGAAGGAACTTTGCTATGTATCACAATGGAGGAGCCGGGCTTTAAAGAGATACATTGTATCTCCACGGAGGAGGGGGGCAAGGGCTATACAAACAGATGGTAGGTCTCAAACTTCCCAGAATCCTGTCCACATCCTCAGATTGCACAAGCTGAAAGGTATCCCACAAAACTGGACAAACCAGTACTCTGGGATCATCAGATCCTGTTTCTGCTAATGCAGAGTCCATTTCTGCTAATGTAGAGTCCATTTTTGCTAAGCACTTTGCGGATGTGGAGAGATTTTATCCACAAGTGCTTGGCAAAATGAGCTCAGTGGGCTGCATAACAGTCTACCTCCTCCTGCTGGCCAGAAGACCACCCAGAAGAGTTCTGCAGTTCTACATTGTGCTGATGCAATGGTGGCAGAAAAGTATTGCTGCTTTGCTGCCATCACAGTCCCAGAGAAGGCTTTCAAATGAGCTCTAGCCCATGCCTTGTCAGATTTGTCCTGAGTCTTTTCTCCACCGTTGCCCTATAGCCATCTCCCGTGATTTTAATCATCCACAGCCCCTCAGTGAACCAAGCAGCTGCCTGAGCTCTTCAACCTGACAGAGGGTGCCTAGGTGGAATTGTGTACATTTCCTGGGTCATTTCCCCATTCCAGAGGCCAACCAGGGTATCAACAAGAGTGCCAACTGTAGCAAGAAAATCCCCCAATGCCATAGGATCCATCAGGCTATGGGAGGGATCACCTTAATCAATCAGTCACCCAACCCTGTGCAGTCTTAGTACCCATGTAAGTCTAAACTTGAGCTAGTAGTGATCTGTCCATGACAAGGAGACCTTCTTCAATCCTCCCACCTTCCAGATCACGTTCCTGCCCAGAACAAAACACCATATCAAGAACATTGCCTTGCCCTGGCACAGTTCCCATTCATTTCGTTGACACAAGCAGAACTATCTAATAGATTGAGGCCTAGGTCTATATTTTGATAACCTTGCACTGATAGAAATGTGTACTGTTTGTTGCATGTTTGCTATTCCTTTATTCTTTCCCTATGTAGACAGAGATTTCATACAAATTAACATTTCCCTAGAACAATCCCCTAACTTTGTACATTAGAAACTAGGGTTGCCAGGTTCATCTTCACCACCCGCGGGAGATATTGGGGGTGGAGCCTGATGAGAGCGGGGTTTGGTGAGAAGAGGGACTTCAATGCCATAGAGTCCAATTGCCGAAGGGGCCATTTTCTCCAGGTGAATTGATCTCTATTGGTTCAGTTGTAACAGCAGGAGATCTCCAGCTACTACCTGAAGGTTGGCAACCCTATTAGAAACCTATATACATACGTGGTTTGGCAATTATTGCAAAATTCATTAGCCATTCTAAAAAGCAACAAAGCTTAAGGGACGTTAGATAGCATAATAATGACCAAACCGCTACCCTTTCTATTTTTTTATGATGCAATTAAACATTTGTTGTTGCCTCTTTTCCAAAAATGGGTGTTTTCCTCTTGAAGCCTAATGAGCACCAGCTGGGGTGGCACTGCCACATGTATAAATAAATGTATGTTTAACCTTTGTGCTGTGGTGGTTGCCCAGATTATTTTGCCTTGGGGGCATTCTGCTGAATGGCAGAATCCTGCCAAGCTGTGCAGAGCTATTTTATTGTCAAATCCCCTGCCATTCATTTAATTCTGCCCCATTTGTCATTGTAGTACAAGGATGTCTCAGCAAACAACATCTGGAAAGTGACTCGAGAAGTTCCTTGTTAATCATTTATTGGTTCTAGCAGAAGAGTTTTCGTCAACAGGGCCTTATGTCAAATGTTTGGCAAGATTTTTGGCTTACCCAAAAGATCTGAAGGATATTTTCAGCACTGAATACTTTCAGGGACGTCACTCTAGAAAATGATTAACTGTAGAAAGAGAGCCAGCAGAAATATCAAGGTAAATGTTTATGGCATCCTCTTCATCAGTGGCTTACAAAACAGAATGTCTGCATGTTTTTTTCTCTAAGTCTCCAGAATCAATGAATAAGTACAGTGTTTAATCAGACTCCATAACAGCAATAATTTCAGTCAATTGCTCTGATGTTTGTGTACACTTGTAAAATATCAGTTATATACACATTTCTCGTATTTTCCAATAAACCTTTCTTTATTGGCAGTTTTGTCTTTTGCTTTTTGCATAGCTGTTCTTTAGCTATTTTGTGTTGGCTTAATAGACCCTTAAACACTCCTGTTAATCAACAATAAAAATAAAAAACCTAAGATAGCCTGCCAGGTTTTATGGAATGTTGACATCCAAATAGGCCAGTTCTGTGCTTTTAACAGTTGTCTTTGGTCAGCTTGTAACCATCATAGCTAACGTAGTACACAGGTTCTGTACTTAGCCAGCGTCCTATTCATTTGGGGTGGGATCTTAGAAGGTTTTCTGCTAATAAAAGGGGAAGGAAGCAGGGTCCGAGTCAGCATTCTCTGAGGTGCAGCAGCTGGCAGGACCCAGGGCTTCAGACAGAGTCCACTTCCATTCACCCCCACTGCCTGCCCTTCCCCAGCCCACTCACTCATGAGTACTTTGCCACCAACATTCCTGGCTGCACAAGCTGTCCAGCATTGGCTATTGTGGCGCTCCTAGCAGCTTGGACCACCAGCAAGTTTGGAGAAATGCATGGTCTGTGAGCATGGGAAGCGGGAAGGATGCACAAGTAAGGGGGCACACGAGTGGGTGGGAAGGGAGGAATAAATGGTGGTCCTGGTGGGCAGAGGAGGGGAAGGGGCTACTGGACACTCTCCACCCAGAGCCCCCAGTGGCACCAGGGTGTGGAGGAGTGGATATATTGGACTGGACAGATGTCAGAAACCTATAGCATGGGTCTGGCTGGAATGTCATTGGCTAGGCCAAGCTGTTGGGTGCTGGAACCGGCTTATTCAGGGAAGGCACTCCCCTGAGTTGGAGGGAGTGGAGGGGAATACACCAATCTGGGCCCCTCCCCCAGCTCCCCAATGATAGGCAGTTACTGGGCATTGACTTAAGCAAGGAGTTGGGAAGCAGAGGTGGACTTAGGGCAGTGAGGAGTCGGCAGGCAGTATCTGATGCATGCGGAGAGGTGAGGGTACCCAGGCGGCTGGACAACAGGGAGTGAAGAAACTATCCTGCATGAGACCAAGCTGCATGCTTCACAGTTAATAAAACTTTGCTCAAATGTTACCTGGCCTCTACTGCAACCAAAATGATCAGGGGGCTAGAGCAACTGCCCTGAGGAGCAGGTAAAATGCTTAGGGCTGTTTAACTTGGAAAGAAGTTGGTCAAGGGGAGACATGACAGAGGTCTATAAAATTATGTATGGTATGGAGAGAATGAACATAATACTAGAACACGGGGGTCATCTAGCTGAGGCTGGAGGGTGAGAGATTCAAAACAGATAAAAGGAAGTATTTCTTCATGCAACACATAGTTAAATTGTGGAACTCCCTGCCCCAGGATGTGGTGACGGCTGCCAACTTCGAAGGCTTTAATGAATGAATGCAGGCCCAATACTCATCATCTTCCATCCTTTCTTGCACATACAATATCATATGCACAGTACCCTTGCAGGTACTGCTGACATGGGAAAAGATGTGATCCTGCTGCTCCACCAGCATAGTGTAGTGGTTAAAAGTGGTGGTTAGGAGTGGTGGACTCTAATCTGGAGAACTGGGATTGATTCCCTACTCCTCCACATGAGTGACAGACTCTAATCTGGTGTACCAGGTTGGTTTCCCCACTCCTACACATGAAGCCAGCTGGGTGATCTTGGGCTAGTCACAGCTCTCTTAGACCTCTCTCAGCCCCACCTACTTCACAGGGTGCCTGTTGTGGGGTGGCGAAGGGAAGGTAATTGTCAGCCGATTTTCTTCTTCCTTAAGTGGTGGAGAAAGCTGGCATATAAAAACCAAACTACTACTACTACTTCTCCTCCTCCTCAAAGCTTTGAATCTGTATGGTCTGACGCTTTCTTTTTTGTGGTTTACCTTTGATGTTTTTCATTTTATATATTGCTAAAATGAAAGCTTACATCCAAAAAGAAAAGAAGAAAAATCCATATTACTCATAGACAAGATGAATCGTACGTCGAAGACCATCAAGCATAGAAATAATACTGAAAGACATAACAGGTGGGCCAGCGGGGGGAGAAATACTTTATAGTCGGTTGCATAAATGGCATTTATTTTCATTATAAGAGACAAAAGAATATCACTAAATATGAAAAGCATCACATTTAGCCAGTCTTTGGGAGAGCCAAATTCGATGCATGGGCTTTGCCATAGTTGCTTGCCAAGTCCCATTCTCTCAAATGTCTAACTGCTATAATTGGATCTTTGTCAGTTTTCTGTGTTGTGCGAGTGCTGAACATGCTGCACTGACTGAATATATGATTTAATCTGTCTGTAGTAAAAGTGGTAGAAAGACAGAAAAGATATTAAAAAATGCATCCTCAGGTAAAACATTTGGCTTTCCATCTTCCTTAAAGCGAGGACCTCCACAAGGGCCAAACTACACATTACTGTGGACATGGGTCCAATCTGTGGTTACCGACACCTTTTTAGAGGAAAATTTAGCAGTTTAAAACTTGGTGTGAGGGCCTGATCCTGATTTACCCTGTGCTGAGGTGGCACCAGGTGATCTTGTTCCCCCATGCCTTTTCAAGTGCATGAGGGGCTGCTTCAGCACTTTAAAAGGCTTGTGGGGAGGGGGGAAGCAAGATCATTTCTTGCCACTACACCATGGTTCCAATCAGGGTCAGGACCTCATGACAATTTTCAAATGGCTAAACTTTCCTCTAAAACGGTGTTGGCTGCCATGAGTTGAACCATGTTTGTAACGTGTAGCTCAGTGGTTCCCAAACTTTTCGGGCCACTGCTCCCTTGGCTCCACAAACTCAACCTCAGTGCCCCCTACCCTATCCAATAATACAATTGAAGGGGCCCACCTCTAGCACTCCCCTGCTGCCCCCTTGCTTCTTAGTGCCCCCCTAGGTAATCCCACCGCCCCCTAGGGGGTGGTACTGCCCACTTTGGGAACCACTGGTGTAGTTTGGCTCTAATACTGAGGCTGTTCCTGCATGAAAACACAGATCCAGCAGAGGCTCCTTCAATGTGGCATCCCTCCCTCTACTTTTTGTCATTTGTGTTTCATGCTTTCCCATACACCTGCAAAATGATGGCCCTGGAAAGAGCGATTCCCCCAGCCTGTCCCCAGCCCACCTCCCCAAAGGAAGGAGGGAGCCAGCCAGCCAAACGACTCTGCCTGCTAGGTGCAGCTTGGTTGGGTGCAGGACAGCCCCCAAAGGAGTCAGGGAGGGAGAAAGGGCAAGTTGAACCTGCCTGTCATGTGCAGCTTGGACGGGCACCCTCTCTGCTGCATGGCATATAGCTTAGCCGGGCAACCTCCCCACACACAATGTGAGATTCAGCCCAGAACCCTCCTTCCCCGCCTGAGGCAGGCTAAGTGCAGTATTGATAGTATGAATCATAGAATCATAGAGTTGGAAGGGATCATACAGGCCATCTAGTCAAACCCGCTGATTAATGCAGGATCAGCCTAGAGCATCCCTGACAAGTGTTTGTCCAGCCTCTGCTTAAAGACTGCCAGTGAGGGGGAGCTCACCACCTCCCTTGGTAGCTGATTCCACTGTTGAACAACTCTTACTGTAAATATTCTAATATTCAGCCGGTACCTTTCCTCCTGCAATTTAAACCTTTTATTGTGAGTCCTATCCTCTGCTGCCAACAGGAACAGCTCCCTGCCCTCCTCGAAGTGACAGCCCTTCAAATATTTAAAGAGGACAATTATGTCCCCCCTCAACCTCCTCTTCTCCAGACTAAACATTCCCAAGTCCTTCAGCCTTTCGTCATAGGGTTTGGTCTCCAGGCCCCAGATCATCCTCGTCGCTCTCCTCTGAACCTGCTCCATTCTGTCCACATCCTTTTAAAGTGAGGTACTGCAGGTGTGGCCTGACCAATGCAGTGCACAGCGGAACTATGATATCTTGTGATTTGGATGTTATAGTTCCGCTGTACACTGCATTGGTATGACAGCAGCATAACTCTACCAGGTACCCTCCATTCTCTGCCAGGTGCTGCTGCTGGCCACACGCAAGTCCTAAATATGCATAAATTTGAGAAAGTTTACAAAACGTTGTAAAAGCCAATACCTTTTAAAAACTTCTTTAAAACCTGCACAAGTTTTCAGACACCTCCAAAGACATTGTCTCCCCCTTCTCAAAAGGCAGGCTGAGCTGTGGGTGATTCTCTTCTTTAAAACAAAAACATGAACGCCACAAGCATAAGTAATGCTGCATATGAATAATGCAATAGCTTTACAGCCTTTTAATAAAACCCTTCTCCTTCAATCCCCTCCCGCCTGTCTAAAAGACAGACCCCCCCCCCCCAACACTGGTGACTGAGTCTGTGGGAGCCTGGGTATGAGATTTACTTATTATTATTATGAGTGCAATCCTGAAAGGGGGGGCGAATCGGCAAAAAGCTGGTGTTACCGTGTGCTGACATAAGTGCCCATTTATCCCAGGATAAGGGGCACTTACGCTGGCAGGGGGGGGTTTCACGCTAGTGCCAGTAAGCCATGCCGCTGTGTGGGGCTCCGGTGCCGGCGTAACCACGCTGGGAGTGAAATATCGGAAGTGGGAGCCCACTTTGGCGTGTGTGTGGAGGGTTTTCCAGGGGGTGGAGCGGCCTTTAGGCAGCATCCTAACCCTCATTGAGTTGCAGTGTTGCTACATCATCTTTTTTGGTGGTGTAGCCTCCCTGTTTTCTATGGGGGCATTTTCCCCATTTTACATTTTAAATTGTTTTATTTTCTCCATGGCAGTCATGAAGTCTCTGTGGAGGCACTACGGCTGCACCACTCCCGGCCACCGGGGAGCCACCCTCCCCTTCAGGAATGGGTGCCCATTTCCTTTTCGCATTATTGTTTCACAGGGTATTTCTGGATAAATCTGAATATAGTGACTATATAATGGCTGGTCATCAGAAAATTTTAGTTTGATGTACTTACTGCACCACTGAGGAAGACAGTGGCCGAAACATTTTGGTGTTTTTTTTGTTTTATCATCTTCTTTGGTCAATTGTATATGTCTAATTTGATTATTGCTCTGTGTGAATTAGTTTATTTGCCATACTGGAAAAGAGTATTATGTACAGTACAACAATTTCTATGGTGTGGGGTCTGCTGGTCATTATTTTACTTTAATAGATATTTAGAACTTTTTTAATTTTGTTTTTTTATTTGTATATATTTTGAACTTTGTTTACTTAACCCTTTTGGCTATTTGATTTGTTTTCTGTGTTTATTCTCCCCCCATTTTTTTGACCTTGTAGTGCTTCTAAATAAGGTAACGACATCCAAAAGCTCTCCGATCTTGAAACGCAGAAAGACGATCCCATCCTTCATCATCTCTAATCTTTTTCACATCTCCAAGTGTGTCTTTACTGTTAGTGGGGTGGGGGAGCCTTAACATTCTGCCTGTCTGCAGAATAGGCAGATTGCCTGTTGCTGGGACAGGGCAAAACTTGGACTTCTGCCTCTGTTGCCTGGCTACTTTTGTCTCTTTCCTTTCCTGCAGTTGTCATTGACAGTCAAACTATAGCCAGAAACCAAGACTCTATGTCTGGTCCCCCTCTACTGTGTCATACTCTGTGCATGCAAATCCCCGTTTGGGATGATCTTGTTTGAGGAGAAGATGGGCTAACTGTTCTGTCTGAATGACTTCCCTGTCAGGCATATGTAGTCTGAGTCATTCTCTCCCCGCTTTGTCTTCCAACCTCCCACAGCCTGGAAAATGAAAGAGGACAGGCAGGTGCCAGAAGAGATTGAAAGATTTCCAACCACTCCCAAATACTGAAAATAATGTGGAACATTTACAAATGGAGATTGTTCAGGTTGGGTCTTGTTTAGTAAATTTCTGTCTACACATTCCTGGTAGTGACTCAGATTTTGTTATGCGGTAGTTAGATTTAAAAACAACAACGTTGAAATGCAACTATATATTGTGGCAGGAATTTATTTACGTTGGTTATTTTTTCATTACTCTCCATCTGTTGGATTTCTCACAGTAGGTCAAATCTAGAGCTCACTGAAATTATGGGTGTATGTCTGTTGAGGAGAGAAGCTTTGTCCTTTCTTCATTAAATATTCCCATCTGCCTTGATATTGGCCTTGTACTTATTCAATGAACTCAAGAACCAGGAGGGTGACTGGTTGGATAAAGCTTACTGCAGGTATTTCCCCCCGTGTTTAATGCCACACAGAAGTACCAATTGTTTCTGTACTGCATTCCAGCTATGTTCCTTGTCTCCTTTTTGATTGTGAAGTGATTTTATACTCCATGTAAATCCTGTAATGTTGAAGCTGAACTTTCGAACTCCCTGTCTCTAAACTGGTTTGCAATTACACAAAATGAGATTTCATCCTCTGTGTTACTATCCAACTGCTTTTCATTTGCTGTGTATGAAACAGCTTAGTTATTGGAATCCAGGTCCTAAAAGACAAATAACCATATTTTATGAAAACAAACAAAACACCCGCTGGAAATAAAACCACAGAAGCTGATTGCTGGTCAGCCTTTAAAGTAGATCTGTACATTTCTAGAATCTGTCTCCATGGAATTCCAGCACAACCTGATTCTGTCAGGAATCTATTGCAGAATGTATTCATTTATTCAAACATTTGCTAAATGTAAATGCTGACATCTTGGGTGCTCGGGGTCGCCTTTTTTTGCTCGAATAGGCATTTTTCTCCTCTCTTCCCATTCCCAAGAACAAAGAGGAAGACTGTACATGAAAGTTTATTGGGCAGGTAACTTTATTTCATACTACATCATCAGTCTGTACAAGTTGGGGACCTGCAAACAATCACTGGGGGGATTTGGAAATCCCTCATCCACAAATCTTCCTCTTCAGGATACCATAAGCTCTACAAGACTGACCCCCCCCCCTTGTCCCTTTTCCCTTTACTAACTTCCTTGTCTGTGGCCCCATTGTTCTGCTTTCAGGGGTCAGTCCATAGCTATTAAATATAATTGTGGGAAGGACTTGCATTCATACAGCAACTGTGCTGTGTTAACAACAGTGAATTTTGATAAAGAAATTGTCCTTGGCTTACTTATTATTTTATTTAACCATTTGTATTTTTCTCTTCTTTACCATAGGGAACCAAAGCAGCTTACGATACAAAAAAATAGGAATGCAATAGAAAACAAATAAGACAGGAGAAGGGGGGGATCTTTCAAATGCACAGCAGGCATCTCTCCAGTAAGGAAAAATACCTTTCCCCGAAACCCCAATGGGTTATTAAGATTGTCAACATCATTCCCTGTATAAAAGGACTTCTGTTTGTTTGGCAGTTTTAATATACTTCCCCTGTTCAGTATATAATGATTGGATGAGAGGGAACATGTAAACCAATATTTGTTTGTGAATTCAGGATGAGCATCTGGCAGTTGTAGTAAGTTCATTCAGCTTTTAAATGAGCTTGGCAGTATATTGTGAGAAGGAATGCCAGGTCTTCTGTGGGGTGCATTCATTTGATGAGGCTGGTGTTGCCTTATACACACTACCCATCCTTTCAGCACTTCTGCTTGCGGGTAGAACTGTCACTGTTCAGGTGGGTTAATGCTTTGTGACCCTAACTGACTCACACAGAATAGTCCCGCTATAGTGGGAGACTCCTGAACCCAGCCTCCAGCCTCCCATGACTACCTGGTGCAGCAGCGACAGCAAAATGAGAGAGGGGAGTGCTGATGCACTGATGCTGCAACATCCAGAAGTGACATCACACATCATTTGCGACAATCTTAGCAAGATGTTGCGATGTCACTTTTGGTTAAGTAACTAGCAGTGATGTCACATCATTGTGTGGCATCATGGGTCTAGCCCCCCTCAAAGCTCATGTGGGTGGCCAGCTTAATCTCAGGGCTGATTCACATGGTACAATGTCCTTGTGTCCTTGTGGGCTACCACAAGGACTAGTGCTAGGAGTTTGAGTCTGGGAACTTAATTCCCAGGTGTGTGCAGGCCCAACTGAGATTCGAACCATGCCATGTGGTGAGAGGGGGCTTTAAGCCTTCCTGCCATGCCATTTTCCCAACCTGAAATAGCCCCTAGGAGTTGCTGTTTGCCCTGTTGAGAAACCTGATGTGTACTAGTGTCTAAATTCAAGTTTCCCCAATGGGGCAAATAGCATCTCCTTGGGAATATTTCGGGTCAGGAAAATGGCATGGGGTGAAGGTCTTAAACCCCTTCTCATCACATGCCACAGCTCCAACCCAGAATGGGCCTGTAATTGTGGAATTATGTTCCAAGTTGGGAACTCCCAGAAATTGACTGTTGGAAGTCCACATGGAGGACATGTGCACTTTATAACATATAAATTGGTCCTCTGAGTAGCCCGTGGGAGTGACAATAAATTATCTTTTTTACCTAAGATGGAGAACTGGGCCCTATCTCCAAAAAGGCAGTTGCCTCCACCTCCTTAATCTTGAGGAGTTGAGCAACCAGCCATGAGAGAACTTCGGCCTAGAAAAAGTCTCTCAGGGCTAGGTTTCATTTTTTTTAAAGGTGGTTGTAAGCATACTTAGAGATACACAACTGAGAGGAAATACAAATTTTAGAAAATAAAATAACACTACAGTTTCTAGCTACTTCAGAACTTAAAAAGGTTTTCTGGTCTTCATACCTTGCCTGTATCAATGATGTGCCATTGGTCTCCTTTTTGAAGGTACTTGGCAGAATACTTGGTAAAGGTAAAGGTCCCCTGTGCAAGCACCGGGTCATTCCTGACCCATGGGGTGATGTCACATCCCAACATTTACTAGGCAGACTTTGTTTATGGGGTGGTTTGCCAGTGCCTTCCACAGTCATCTTCCCTTTACCCCCAGCAAGCTGGGTGTTAGGGGTGTGCAAAAAAATCAGGGTTTTTTTGGATTCAGGTGTATTGGACCAGACAAATATTGGTATTACGAGTATTCCTGAATTCCAATACCAATATGGTATTAGGATTTGGGGGGTTTGGGGAAGCTGACATTTTTTGGGTCCATTATTCCCTACGGGGAAACTTTCCAGGTAGCTGACATTTTTTTTTAAGGTACAGGCACCAAAACTGCAATGGAGCTACTGGTGCCTGTCCTTTAAATAACCCCCAAATTCCAAGTAGATTGGACCAAGGGGGTCCAATTCTATGGGCCCCTGAACAGGGTGCCCCCAGCCATCCTCCATTATTTCCTATGGAGGAAAAGAAGAAGAAAAAGACAACTCAAGCTGCTTCCAGGCAAAAGCCATGCCTCCCTTGGAAGAAGCAATCCAACAAGCCCAACAAAACCATTGCAGAACCCAGTAATCACAATAGAACCACAAGCCAATGTGCCAAGCCAAACAGAACCAAAATCAAGCCAGAGAATCTCTACAGTGGATACTCAAGGTGGGGGGATGTTGCAAGCCCAGCAGAATGAATGGCAATGCAGAATGCCCAGGAGAACCCTGCGCCAGTCTGTCAGTGCAAGCTCAACAGGACTTGTGTGCATACGAAGAATCAGTAGCAACATTCCACATCCTACCCGGGGGGGCGGGGGTTGTAAGCCCAGCAGAAGGAATGGCAAGGTACAGTCCCTACAGGAGCATTCCCCCCCCCCTGAAAAATCTTGGAAATGTTTGAGAGAGCCATAAATGCCCTTAAAATATGAACAAGATTTTTGGGGGTGTATTTTTGGCTCAGTTTCACACAAATGCACTCTCATAGTACGTGTCAGCCATCTAGATTAGAACATAAGAACATAAGAAAAGCCCTGCTGGATCAGACCAAGGCCCATCAAGTCCAGCAGACTGTTCACACAGTAGCCAACCAGGTGCCTCTAGGAAGCCCCCAAACAAGACGACTGCAGCAGCACCATCTTGCCTGCTCACATTCTTGAGACTTATGTGACCAACTACAGCTAGATTTTGATACTCTCTGTATGGTGTTGAAGAGAGAGAGTACAAATTGACTAGCTTACTGTTTAGTAAGGTTTTTTTTATAACCAAGTGGTTGCTTAGTTGCCTGTATTACTACAATCAGTGTGTTATAATTTTCTTATGCATTAGTCATCTGTATTAACTGTCCATGAATATTAAAGTAGCAAATGTATTTCTCCAAGCTGCCGAGTCATAGCTAGAGCCTGTATAATAAGTATTCTTTTTCAAGGACTGTTCTAATTCACGTGCTTGGTAAATGTAAATATTTGGAGATTATTCTTACATACTAAATTCATCAATAAATAAAATGTAAATTATAAATGACAGGGGCTTGTTTTAACCTCCCATCTTACCATTGGCTTCTGTCAACAAAGAGGCAGGAAGTTATAAGGGAACTGTGCAGCAATGCATGCAGGGATTGGTAGAACTATGCCTTCATAGCAACATACAGGAATTAGTGGTGGAGCAACAGCAAACACAGAATATTATAAACACCACTATAGTCATCTGTATTACTGCACTTTAGCACACATTTACGAAGTTACCAAACCTCCCCACATTTACTGTGTGGTATACTGGTCATTATCTGCATTCACCCATGGAGAGAAGGAGAATGTGTATTTCCCCCTTTATTTGGCTTTACATTGGGATTTGATTAAAATTCCTTGAAAACTGTACTTTGGTGCCAGATATTTTGGTGATGATTTCCAATTATCCAATTTCAAGAGGGGAGAAAGGGCATGGTAATTGCTGATTCAGTACTGTTCTAGCCCTATCGCTCTTTAGTACTCAATTAGTACAATTAGGGATCTATTCTGCCTGCACTTACGCTATGCATATATCTCATTCTCACATAATTAGAATGAAAAATAGAGCTGTGGGATTGTCTGTCGCTTACATTATGCAAAGTCATTTTCTTCTACTTTCAGCAATTAACTGCACCATTTGAAGGGAGCTCCAAGTATTCAGAGCAAGTTCTATTTGAATGAGCCAAAGTTCATGGAAGACTTCAATAGCCATAAACTAACTAGCACAAGAATAAAAGGGTGAATAATGTACAAGACTGGATACTTGTTCCTCTTATCTAAAGATTAGCTGTGTTTGGCATAACTGTTTTGCCAGATTTTCTTTAAGGCAGAGAGATGCATTTAGATTCCAACTGGTGAGCTAAACTCTGTAGTATATTTCTTGGAATGCTTGGCATCGAGAGGGGCTGTGTTTACTCCAGTCTGTTCTTCTATGGGCTGCTCCTGCAATGACTGCAATAACGTTTCAAATGATCAATCACATAGGAAAAGGCGGATCCAACCACAGACTGGCTCCCCATTGGGAGTCGAAGGGCTGATTCTGTGGGAAAGGCTTGTCTGTCGAGGTCCCACCATTATGGTTGGGTCACTTAAATATCACCCAGCTGTGCTAGAGCCAATAAGAGAAAAGGAATCTTCTACATGGCTTCCTGTGTAAATCCAGTAACTCACAATGACTTTCTGTCAAGCTACTTTATGCAGTTTTTCCTGTGTACTTTATGTTATTAGTGTATTCTAAAGGATTAAATATTATATAAGGAGACATAGGATGTAATGGAATGGTGGACTGAAGCTTTAGAAATGACTAGCTAACAGGTGTGTCATTTTCTGTTGCACTCATTTTGAATGGTGGTGGAAAGGGCCATCAAGTCGCAGCCAAGTTATGGTGAGCCCGTAGGGTTTTAAAGGCAAGAGATGAACAGAAGTGGCTTGCTATTGCCTGCCTCTGCATGTGCTTTATTCTTTATTTGTTTTGAATGCTCAGTAAAACTCTTGTTTCTGTTGGCTAGAAGACTCTTTTATTATCAGATACAAGATGATACATTGTTTCAATTACTGCTCTAGTTTACACCTGTAGCTAATTAGTCTGGTGACAGACCTGTTTGGAAGAACAGCTTGATGATAGATGCTGCTAACATGCCTGTTGGCTTCTCAGTTGGATAGACTTCAGGCTGCGGCTTGCAGATGCTACTCTACGTTCAAGAGCAAACAGATGCTTGTCATGGAAATCCAGCAGGTGGACCTCTAAAACATCTGAGATTCATGAATACAGCTTGAAACAGGAAATAGAAATGCGTGTAGAAGTAGCTTAGATGGAAGAGCAGGTCTGAATAGCTAGCTTGTTATCCGATGGTCATATTCCTTGCCTTGTGGTAGCTCCTCAGAGGATTTGCTCATTCTCAGCCGACAACGGGAGGTGACAAGCATTGCCTCAGGGACCTGCACCCATCTCTCAATCTCACAGTTCCTTCAGTCCTCAGCCTTTGGGTTGTTTCATCCATACATATTACTTTTTGTCTGCAGCAAAACTGTGTATTTGAATAAGCCATCACAGATGAAACACCTGAGATTGATATTCCATCCCTCTCCATTTCATCTCAGACACAATACTATTTAATGGAGTGATTTCACATATTCAGTTGTCAGATATCAGGGTCTGAGTAAAAAAGTGATAAGAAAAGTGCCGTATATTGTTGTTGTTGTTAATTACAAAATTTGTACCTTGATTTTTTGCCCTTATCAGGGCCTTTGAGGCAGCTAACGGATTAAAAATATACATACCTTAAAAATTATTAAATCCAAACAAAAATACATCATTAAGCACAACCAAGCTAAAATACACACACAGTACAATAAAAGACACATACATAAAAACAACAATTAAAATATAGAGCAGGAAAAGGGGATCACTGAGGGAACACCAGACAAAACAAAAAAAGTCTTCACCTGATGGTGGAAGATGGGAAGAGAAGGGGACAGGTGAGTTTCTCTGGGGAGAAAATCCCAGAGTTTTGGGGTCACAACTGAGCAGTCCCTGTCCCAGGTTGCCAACCACTTATTCTCAGAAAGTGGGAGCACCCGAAGCAGGGCCTTGAAAATGTTTCTAGCAGTCGAATAGTTTCATAAGGGAGTCCAAGAATACCCTCAAACGATGAACATGTTCCTTCAAGGGGAGTGCAACACCATCCAGAACAGGTGATACCTTAAATCCCAGGCCAGACCTTCCTCTCAGCAGTAGCACTTTCATCTTGTCTCGTTTTTTAATGTTGGGACTAAGAGATAAGATAGCATGATGCAATCATCAGCATTACGTTGCCTTTTGAGCAAGCCAACATGAATAAGTATGTACAACAAGGGTGCGGCCTCAACAAGACAGTATTACTTATATTTTCTGCTATTGAATATACTGCAAGAATGCATAAGGCCACTTTACCCTGGTTCTCCAACCATCAACACAGCCAGTGGAAATGACTGATTGAACAGTATAGCCTAAGTATCAATGACTATTTCTTTTTTCCTAGGACTGGTGGTGTTGGGAGTATGTGCCTATTCCAGGAATGCTTTCTGATATGGCTATATAATATCCAGTTAAAAATAGGGGCAGGGGCTCAGCAGAGGTGGCCTTTATGTTATCTATTTATGTATTTAAAATATTTATCTTCCCCAATCTCCTAAAACTCAGGGCTGCTAACAAAACAGCAAACCTGCAAGGACACAATCATAAGCACTCAATATGGGTGCTTTTGCAAGTACCCATACAGTGGACACTCAGAATGAAGACATGTGCTCACAGCAATTGGATGATTGATTCATCACATGCTATCATACACACACATGCTCAACTTTTTGGGAAAATTCAAACTATTTTCAAAGATTGCAGTGATGGGGTGGGCGTGGTTTTCCGCAAAGGAAGACATCCTTATTTTGTGAAAGGAGACAATGAACCCCCAACTAGGAAGGTTGGCAAATGCTGTTTTCATTGGATAGGTTTAAAAAGTCAGTCAATAACTGTAACAGTAAGCAAAGAAACTGGATGCAGCCAGATATTAAAAAAAAAAAAAAAACACATCTGTGGCTGGTACTCTCCTGCTAGGTTGCACCCCCCTCCCCCAGGAAACAGTAAAGAGAAGTATGCCAAGGGGCATCTACTTCAGGTGTCTGTAAAATTGAACCCCTTTTTGCATTTTACTTCAAATCTAGGGTTTTTTTAGATTAGAGGGAAGACTGTTCTGTGCAAATCTGGGACCATTAC
Organism: Euleptes europaea; assembly: GCF_029931775.1. Taxonomy (NCBI): domain Eukaryota; kingdom Metazoa; phylum Chordata; class Lepidosauria; order Squamata; family Sphaerodactylidae; genus Euleptes; species Euleptes europaea. Next base: position 38,653,040 of record NC_079316.1, read on the forward strand.
CCTCATATTTGTTCCTCTGCTGAAAATAATGGTTCTGAAATTCGGGAACCTGGGGGAAAACCCATAGATTTGAATCCCAAATTGGTACTGTCCTACCTGAAAATCAGGAATAAATAGTAAAGTTGTCCTCCCCAAATCCCAGATCTGAAATTATAATACATTTTTTTCTGAGATCGTACCCCTAAGCCAGAGTAATGATGAAGGAAAAAGCATAGAAGAAATACACAGCGAAAACTGTTCTAATTTTGAAGCAAAGTAACATGTTTGACTTGGCTGTGGCCAGCCAGATATCTAGAATCCCTTCTATTCTAGTCATTCTCAAACTTTTAGAAATTTTGTCCCCCTTTTAAATTATGTTGTACAAACCCCACCCAGCATTGGCCCCACGATCCACATGACAGCATGCAGTAATCCTCGTGTGGTCTTATGTGCATAGGTCTTGTGGCTGCACATTAAAACTGCTATATTAGAATACTCCAGTGTTTGAGTTATAGGATCCCACTCTGATTTCCCCTCCTAAAACTATGCACAATAAATAACATAAGAAGAAAGTAGGAGGTCTTCCCGACAGTTACTAGCAAATGATGCAGAAATACAATTCAGATCACTGATGGTCATCTACAGGGGGGAGTTCAACCGACCCAAATCCTGGCTGATGCTACCAGAGGCCTGCCCTTGCCCTACAATTTGAGAGACATTGCTTCATTGAAGTTCAAATGCCTAGCCAGCATAAAGATGCAGCACAACTTTTGATCGATTGATCGACTGGAATTCTGTCCCACACTTTCCACACTCTGCCCGAGGCATCTGGCTGTTTCCGTAACTGGTTAAACTCTTTCTAAATTAAAACTTGGAGAATGCGTGTGTCTATACACAGATCTGCACAGATACTTACTGAGTATTTTTAAATCTTAGCATTCTGCACTAACAGCACATCAGTGTGATTTTACCAAACACAGCATAAGGCAGTAATGGTATGTGGCTTATTGACTGCCATCCTCACCGCATCTTTAAGGCTGCAATCTCATGCATATTTACTAGAGACTAAATATCATTGAACACAATGGGATTTATTTTCAGAGAAAAACAGGCTTGCATTTCAATTTTCCATTGGGTTCTAGCATGTACTTATTTTAATCTTTAGAGTCAGACTAAGAGTTTTGGTTCTCATCCTGCAGACTATTTCTTTATTTTTCATGATTTTTATGACTAGTTTACACTGATTGAAAGGAGATGCTTTGGAGACCTTATATTGATGGCTGTGAATCATCCTGTCAATAGAGTTCTGCGTTCAGTTGCCAGTTCCCGGCCTCAAAGCCACCTGAAACTAATCAGATACTATTGCTTCCAGGATCATTAAGCTTGGGTCCCAGACATGGGAATTTAAAGAGAGTAGAACACTGAAGCAGGTTACGATGGGTAGCCATGTTAGTCTGTCACTAGCAGTAGAAAAGAGCAAGAGTCCAGTAGCATCTTAAAGACTACCGTAACAAAATTTCTGGCAGGGTATGAGCTTTCCTGAGGCACAACTCACTTCTGTCTGAAGAGAGCCTTGGTGAAGCAACATGATTAAGACACCTTAACTAGGCTGAAGTGAGCTAGATGTGCATGGTCACAAAAGTCTGGGTGAACTCCTGAAATAGGATGGAGGGCAAAATAATGTCTTGAGTGCCCTTCTTGACTGAGTAAAAAAATAAAGGAGAAAAACCAGGCGCTGGTTAATGAAATAGCAATACCCTTAGGCTGGGCAGACACCTCTCCGGTATGTCAGGATATTGGGTAGTCTCCAGTGTTGAAAAGTCTTTTGTTATTGGGAAATTACATGCCGCTGAGCTGGGGGAAATTGCACTTATTCTGCTTTCCTTGCAGCAACACCCTTCCTCTTCATTCCTGGCTGAACCCAGGTGCTTTGTAAGATTCCCCAAGTTTCAGATCCCCTGTCACTTAGGCTGTAAAAGGGGGAGCCTATTAAAACAACAAAGTCCAAAATAAGAGGGTAACACTACTATTTAAGGTGTCTTGGCTAGAGGAGTGGGCGGGGCCCTCACAAGGTTACAGCCTAAAATAGGGTTTGGTTTTGCTGTTGGGATGAAGGTGCCCTGACCGTACAAAAAAAGAGATGCTACCACTGTGAGTGAAATTATCTTTTTTAGAATTGTATAAACTACGCTAGCCAGCCAAATCCTTCCTAAATCATATTGAGGTCAGAGATGCTCAGGCAAGTGTACCAACCAGTAGCTTTCACCTTTTAGAGGCTGAATCAAAAGCATTTTGTTAATGTTCTTGTAACTGACACAGCAGTGTCCTTAGCTGTGTAATGTTAACTTTCCCAACAAACAGTCCACCATTCACTGTTTAAGACTAGGGTTGCCAACCTCTAGGTGGTAGCTGGAGATCTCCCACTATTATAACTGATCTCCAGATGAAAGAGATCAGTTTCCCTGGAGAAAATGGCCGCTTTGACAATTGGACTCTATGGCATTGAAGTCCCTCCCCTGTCCAAACCCTGCCCTTCTCAAGCTCAACCCCCAAAATGTCCAGGTATTTCCCAACCTATTTAAGACCAAATAGACACCAATTCATTATCACTAATTTCCAAAGGCTGAGCAAAGGGTACAGCCAAATATTACCATTGCATTGCCTCACCTCCAACCCATATATCACTGATATATATTCAGCTCAGAATTATGAAGATTGTCAGTTCCATGTTTCACACAGTGTCTCAGTCGAAGGCCATAAGTAACAAGACCCTCAGTGGAGCAATGCAGGTACAGGTAAATCTACTACATTAATTCTGGCAGTAATCCTGTTCCATTTAAAATCTGTGTGAGATTTGCCACTGATTTTTATAGAAGCAGTATCATGCCTAATGGCCCCACAGCACAATCCTAAATATATTACACCCTTCCAAGCCCTTAGCTGTGTAATGTTAACTTTCCCACACAAACAGTCCACCATTCACTGTTTAAGACTAGGGTTGCTAACTTCCATGTGGTAGCTGGAGATCTCCCACTATTATAACTGATCTCCAGCAGATAGAGATCAGTTCACCTGGAGAAAATGGCTGTTTTGGCAATTGGACTCTATGGCATTGAAGTCCCTCCCCTCCCCACTGCCACCACATGAGGAGTGTCATTTTCATTGAGCTATCCAGGACACATCCAAGGTCTCTTTTCCTCTCATTCTCAGCCAGTTTAGATCTCATCAGCATATGTTTTATGTTAGCATGTTTTGTTCCAACATGCACCACTTTATACGTTCCAGCACTGAACTTCGGTTGCCCCATCTCTGCCCATGACCCCAATCATGACCCCCTTGGAACTTTTTAAAATAATTGCCATCATAAGATGCTGACAGTGTAACCTCCTGATCCCTAGGGTTACCAGCTCCAAGTTGAGAAATACCTGGAGAGTTTTGGGGCAGAACCTGAGGAGGACGGGGTTTGAGGAGGGGAGGGACTTCAATGCCATAGAGTCCAATTGCCAAAGCAGCCATTTTCTCCAGGTGAACTGACCTCTATTGGCTGGAGATCAGTTGCAATAGCAGGAGATCTCCAGCTAGTACCTGGAGGTTGGCAACCCTACTGATCCTTTGTCATTCAAGTGCAACTTCATGTTTATTCTTGGGACTTGGAAGATTTGAGCCATAAAGGAATGAAGCATATGTGTAAGGTTTTGTTTAAATACTACTCTGCAGTACTTGTGGTTATCCCTCCATTTCAAGCAGCAGAGGTTTAGCCTTCATTTTAATCAGTGCTCCTTCAAAGTAAACTGCTGCTTGAAAAGTACCGTAGGAGGTGGTAGCTGACTCACAGCATGGAGCAATCAAACATTTGCAGAAAGCTTCCAAAAGTATGAAGTCTAACATAGGAACAGCTCCTATAGGAAGCTATGCAGAGGGAGTGTTCCCTCTTTGTTACAGACTGTAGCTTAAGCTAGTCTGAAGGAGGTGACAGCTTCTAAGTTGATTGCTCTATTACTTCCTAGCAAGTGATCCAGGTGCAACAGTAGTGGATCTCTGAGAAGAAATAGCCGGCAATGTGCCACTGCAAGCATCAGCCACATGTCAGAGCAAATGCACAGAGATCATCAGACTTGTGCTTTAACCAGTGTAGGCAGGTAGCGAAGGTGTGAAATTGAAACAAAAGCACCAATGCCTCCTACCTTATTCCTCCCAGACAGGTTTCATGTTCTTACTTAGAGGCTGAGCCCCCACAGGGGAGTGTTAGAACCTTTATTACATTCTCTATAATGAGATTTTTTTTAGATGTGTGGCAAAGTCACATTCCGCATCACCACTGATGCAGGCCTCTTCTGTTGCAGTCATGGGGGGGAGCTGTAACTTTTGCTTTTCTGTATTTCACAGTTTCCCACAACATACTTTAAACTCCCTATGTAGGATTGCCAACTTCCAGGTACTAGCTGGAGATCTCCTTCTTTTACAACTGATCTCCAGCTGATAGAGATCAGTTCACCTGGAGAAAATGGCTGCTTTGGCAATTGGGCTCCCCTCCCCAAACACTGCCCTCCTCAGGCTCTGCCCCCAAAACCTCCCGCCACTGGTGAAGAGGGACCTGGCAACCCTATCCCTATAGGAACAGCAGGATCTCCAGGCTTCATGAGGCCACATGCTACACTAACAACATTCCTTTCTGATCAATGGCCTTTTAGTAATACCATCAATTGGTCAAGTTAGAATCTCATGTATATCAAAAGAGCTCTTGTTTAATGTCTTCATTCTAGAATCGCCCGTGTCCAGGTACAGCCTGGAGATCTCCAGGAATTAAAACTTATCTCCATACTACAGATATCAGTTCCCCTGGAGAAAATGGTTGATTTTGACTCTATGCCCCCCCCTCCACAAATCCTGCCCTTTCCAGGCACTACTGTTGCCATACATTGGCTAGCAAGTGGCAGGAGTCTGGTGGGGTGGGGACTAGGGTTGACAACCTCCAGGTACTAGCTGGAGATTAAAGTCCCTCCCCATCCCAAACACCACCCTCCTCAGGGTCCACCCCAAAAACCTCCCGCCGATGGTGAAGAGGGACCTGGCAACCTTAGTGGGGACATGGGTGACTAACAGTGATTGTTTAAACTTTTTTTCCCTCCTGCTGATTGCTGGAGTGGTGGCACAAAACAACAGCTGGGGTGAGGGATTTCCTACCCTGAATGGAAAGCAGGCAGCCCTGGCAGCACCTCCACACACACACACACACACACACACACACATATCTCTAGGAATTTCACAACCCAGAGTTGGCAAGTCTAGTCCCCACAGCACTGGACCTCCATTCTCCTAGAGACTTGCCAAAGTAAGAGCATGATGAGAAAATTTCAAACCTTTTTAAGTGGGTTGGATTTTGGTGGCACAAAGTATGTTGGTGAAATTGATGGGCTTTTAATGTAATATTTTTAATCGGGTATATGTACAAGCCCTTACCTGGATAACCCAGGCTAGCCTGATCTTGTCAAATCTCAGAAACTAAGCAGAGTTGGCCCTGGTTAGTACTTGGATGGGAGACCACCAAGGACTATATGAGGAAGGCAACGGCAAACCACCTCTCTCTCTTGCCTTGAAAACCCTACTGGGTTGCCATAAGTTGACTGTGACTTGATGGCACTTTATACACACACATATGTGCAACCTTCTGGAGAAGTTCCATTGGTATTGCGCAGGAGAAATTTCAAGGGGATTGTGCCCTTATTCTGAAGGAGCAAGGTTTTGCAAAGCTGAGCTACATGCATCTCGGTCTGAACCTATATGATCCCCTCTCTCTATGTGCAGGAGAAGGGGATGACAAAGAGGCCAGCATGTGATTCACCAGATCTCATTTGTGATCCGGCGTGGTACCCCCAGATACTGTGTTGCAGTTGCTTTGTGGAGGAATCCCTGCCCAATGAGTGCCAAACCAGGAGTCTCAGAAACTCTATGGTAGATGTAACATTGGAGTTTAGACAGGAAGCTTTGTAATAACTGAAGGTGTTTTAAAGAACTTGTTGTTGCTGAGCTCCTTCAAAAATCTGGCGATATCCCCAAGTAGGACCCTCTAGTTGGCTTTGAAAAAGGGCAAAAGTAAAGGGAGAATATAGAGACAAACCCTTCTGATAAAAGGCCACTTACCTTGGAGAAGGTCCTGCCTAGCACATTCATGTAATGTCATCAAATGTTCATAATATCAGTCTAGAGATACTATTACACACGATCCTTGCAACATGAAAAGAGAAAACATTTATCTCTCATTTAATAAAAAACCCTCTTGTGATATTGTTAACCATGTGTTCTATTGTTGAAAGAAATATAAAGAATATGAAAGGGGATGTGTTGTTCCTCAACAGTAGTTTAGGAGCAGCTATTCAGTAAATATCGACCAAAAACGCATGGTCCCTTACCCATTTTATTCCTTGTTTCAGCCAGGATCTGAGGGGAAACTGTATGCATTACCTTGAAAAGCAGGGATGAAACTGTGCCCATTGATCCATGTAAACAGAAAGTGTGGGAGACATGAAGTTCCTGTTTAGTTTGGCACACACCCCACGCCCCCGGTGATTGGTCATTTCAAATTGACCAATGAGGGCCTTCCCTGCCCTGGGAAACGACCAATCACTGGGGGCGGGGCTGTTGCAAGCTAAACAGGAACTGTGCACATCTCCCGCACTTTTTGTTTACATGGATGGATTTGCACACAGTTTCGTCCCTGCTTTTCAAGGTAATGCGTACAGTTTCCCCCCAGCCCGGGTCAATTTGATCCTGGCTGAAACGAGGAATAAAGTGGGTTAAGGGACCATGCGTTTTTAGCCATCAATGTCTATAATTGTATTTTGGTAACTCAACTGCATCAGAAGATGGAGAGAGTTTTTGTTTGTTTGTTGTCTATTTGTTTGGTATAAAGTGTGACTTACCAGCAACTGTCACCCTGAAGAATTAGACCTGCTGCAGTATTTTGTTATATTTCAAAAGGAAAAAAAGTGAGCGAGCGCAAAAGCTCTTGCACTATTAAGCAAAGGCAGTGGCGCTGCTGCTCCCATCCTCATTATTCAATCCTCTCTTTAGTTCAATTATACACCTCCACAGCTAAGGAAGATAGATGAAGGTCATTTGGGAGTCGTAAACCAGAAAGCACTGAATGCAGAGCTATGTTCTTAAACTGATTTACACCTTGTTTTACAGCGCAGGGCTTCGATTGAAATGCAGGGGCAATGATTGAAAAGCTTTTCTCTCCTTGGTCTGGAAAACTCTCCATGTAATTTTTATCCTTGATGAAATACAGGAAGACAACTGAACACTCCTTTCGTCATCTGGGAGATGATAAAAAAACCACACCCCTATGTTACCCGAATTGCTCCTTTATATGGGGAAATTAGCTTAGCAATCGGTAACTATGTATTTTTATAGCGAGATCGCACTCAACTCTACCAGAATCCATTTAATGAGACTTTGAATAAAGACAGACAAAGGATTCCAAATTAAACAGTGTTTATGTCTTCAAGCATTCAAATGGTGCAACACAAACATACAAGAGGCTAAGAAATAACAGGCAGTAGTACAGAGACGTTTGCCAATGTGGCAGGAGAGCGTTGACCAAATATTTACCTTATCTAGACGAGGTGTTGTCCAATTTCACGTAGACTAATAAACAGATTGAAAAGGAAGACCGAGATGGGGGTAGGGGTTCCCGTGGACTTGACCAGCAAGATGGGAGGGAGCGTGGCTAGGCTGCGCAAAACCAAACCAACAGAGTAACGGCTAAGGTGCCAGGAAAGACCTAAGGAGACATAATGGGCTGGGATTCCCACAGTTATACTGTTTTTCTGGGGGCGGGGAGAGGGGTTGCACCCCTCCTAGGTTCCCAGGTGGCAAAAGGTGACAAAAGGATTAATCTGTGGCTGCCGGGGCGGAGTAGTGAGAATTTAGAAATCTATTCTAATGCCAATGACTGTAGCACCCGTGATGAGCTGGAATCTCTCTGCTGATGAGATTTACATTCAGGAACAATGGGAGTGATCTGTGCAAACGTCCTGGGGCCGCTGCGGCTGCTGTGGTGGAATGACTCATCTGGACTGCTGCTGATGGCCCATTAAGCAGTGGATGTTGCAAGGGGAGGGGGTGCTTGACACTGATTTCCTGACCTTCTGCTTCTTCTGACATGGCTGCAGCTGGAATAGAGCCTATACTGGAACATGGCTTCCCTCTGGTTCAGTGGAAGCTGCCCCTGTATCTGCTTTCTAGCTGCTGGCTGCACGGCGCTCGCAGGAGCGGCCGAGTCCGTGACTACGGAACGCGCAGCGGCCGTCCCGTAGCGTTTGGGGCGGGCGCGCGGCCAGCGGAGCAGTCAAGTGTCAGCACAGCGGGTTGCCAGATCCCGTCCGGGAGGGGGGGCAGGCCCCCTTCCGGCCACGCTCTGCTTCCGAGGCGGACGGCTCTCTGCACCGGGCCTGTGTCGAGGGCTGACTTTCAATAGATCGCAGCGAGGGAGCTGCTCCTAAACCAAACGAACGAATCCCCTGCCTTTCTGTACAGGTATCTTTAGCATTCGGACAGGAAACTGGTTGGGAGGTCCAAAGGGATGATATAACTGAAATCTACTCTCCCCCCCCCCTCTGCATACATACACACAAAGACAGGGAGAAAACGTATAATTGAAAGAAACAAATTGCCCTTCCAGTAGAAACAATCAGCTACCATTTTGTACTCATTTACCTCCCATATATCTCACAATGTGAGGAAGGCAAAGTATGTACAGAGAGAAAAAGGTTAATGAACAGAAGAAATAAACATTAAAACCATTATTTCAGGTTGATGACAGATGATTGCTGGATTCATTCAAATGATATATTTGACAATCATTTCTGTGCTTCCTTTGTAGCTATAGGGGCAGAAAACGCAGTGTCGTCTTTCTCGTTTTGGTGATGCTGCAGCATTCAGAAGGCAGGCATAGGTCTGCCTTCCACAATGATTTGGGTTTGAGATCACTTTTTAAAAATGGGCTTGTAATATTTTATTAATAGCAAGATGAATTAGGGGTGTGCAATAGTTTTTCCTTCACGTTCTCTTTTCATTTTTTCATTCCTTTTATGTCTTATTCCTTTTGTGTTTTCTGCTTCTTCGTTATTATTTGTTATTTTGCCAATGGGAGACAAATTTCCAACTCTAACTTGTTTTGATAGCATTTTCAAGTATTGTGCCTCTTATTTATTTATTTAGATTTTCATCCCGTCCTATCCTGACTGAGGTCAGGCTTAGGGCGGCTTACATCCATATAATATCATCCAAGACGATTCAATTGAAATACAATACATCAGAATTAATGACAAATAAATTACAATTTAAAACCTATGACAGGTTTAGCAGTTAAAAACACAATGTTCCAGATGGCACTCTGCATGCCGGTGCTGATAGCTGATCAGTCAGGGATGATGGCGACACAGGCCAGATAGGGAAACTAGCTATGATGGAATCATTGCTGCCCGCAGCCGTAGGCCTGGTGGAACATGTCCGTCTTGCAGGCCCTGCAGAACTGAGCTAAATGCCGCAGGGATTTCATTAGACAGAGAGTTACCTGAAAGATCCTTCCAAATTTCAGGAAATAGAAAACAAGGTCCCATTTTTCGTAGAATGGGCAGAGGCTGATGTTTGGCACTCCCAGAAGGTAGGAAGCGTTAAATTAGACAGTAGGCACACAGCCTGGCGCTTGACATCATAAAAGCACAGGTCAGAGTTTAACTGTGCATTCCTGAAGGGAGGGCGAGTCCTCTTAGGAGGCGAAAGGGACCTCGCCGCCAGAGTAAGTGCGTCTAATCACGGAACAAGACGCACTTATGCTGGCTGCGAGGGCAGTTCTGTTGGCACCCGAGCGCCGTGGAGCTGCACCTCACCCCTCCACCAGCAGTGTCCCTGTGGCGCAGGTGAAGTGTTCCTGGGGCAGGGCGGGGGGAGGAGCCGCCGGTAGGCAGCTTCCTCTCCCCTTTTGCCCCATTACGCTGGCGCCGAGAACAGCATTGTTGCGCCTGCTTTTTAGCTCGCCTGCGCCTTCTCCCCACCATTCCCGTTCGCCGAATCTCGGGAATGCACGGTAGCACCTCAAACAAGGCAGGGGGGAGAGTAGAACAGGCTCAGAGGCTTGCATTTGGCAACCGTAGGAAGGCAGGCAGCATTACATAGTGGGCAGAAGTTTGCATTTAGATGCCCCAAGAAAGCAGGCAGCAGTTGCGTATTTTATTTGACACCACAAGAAAAGCAGGCAGCATGGTTGGGCAGACACCCAAGACAGAGTGGCACTATCTGATTAAAGTGTTCTGCCACTGTAGGGTTGCCAGGTCCCTCCTTGCAACCAGCAGGAGGTTTAGGGAGGTGGAGTTGGGGGCGGAGATCAGCATCATCTACGTGATGATGTAGGTCCGGTTTGTGGGGTGGCTCCAACTGGGACAGCAGAGGAGAAAAGCATCCCCAGACGACCACCACAACAAGGGAAGCAACGAAGACAAAACAGGCTGCAAACTGCACCCAGTCCTCCTGCCTCATGCGAAACAACTGATTGGGAAAAACAGCTGATCAGTGGCAAGGCTCTGGGAGGAGCGGGGAGGGTAGATGGAGGGGGGAAATAAGGCGAGTCACTTTAATCAGGTTGTGAACCTTTGCTGTATTAACTACTCTGCCAACACTACGCACCTCCCTCGTCCCATATGCAGCTCAGCAGGGCTGCCACCTCCTTCAGTGCCCCACGCAGAATTAGAACCACTGGCTTGCATCTGCTGCTGATCACACAAGGGGTTTGGGCCATTAGCTCACCCCACTCATAGCTCGGGCTGGGCTGCTGGCTTGCAGTGGCTACCACATCCTTGTCATGGGGCAAGGGCCATCCCTTGCTTGGGGCAAGGGCCATCCCTTGCTTGGAGCAAGGGTGGCCCTGGCAGGGGACTGTTTCCAGTGATCTTAATCACCAATCCACCCTTGGATCTAACTGGTCATAAATAGATGAATTGCTCACTGAAATATCATCTAGCTGTGCAAGTGTTCGAGCATCCCTAATCATTATCCTTTGGACCATGCCCTGGGACATTTTCTTTCCATTCCTTTTTAAACCAACCAGCCACAGGAGGTGACTTTTGCCTTCTTTAGGAACTTCCTGTGATTTTTTTTTTTTTTAGGGGAAAGAGAGCTTTGTGTCCAAATTTGCATATTTTATTATTTTATGTATCATTTCAAACATGCAAAATATTTTACAATCGTCAGCTTATTTCGCAACAGCTTTTTAAGGTGCTCATTGCTAAAGAAGAAAATGAAGCCAAATGCAAGCTTGAAAATAAACTGTTTTTAATTCTCTTCAAAGACGCTGCCTATTTAAAATCCCATGTCTCTTTCTGCCTGATGTTACTCTGAAATATGTTCCAAGGGCACCCCTGACATTCTCTTCCCCAAAGAACTGAGAAATTTAGCTTGTGCTTGCTGACAACCACATTTACATTTGAGAGGGAAATAAAAAAATACTTCCGCACATCATATTTGAATTATAAACCAGACGCTACATTTCTGGCTTGCTTCTCTTTGCCTTTTAAATTATTGTCTTAGAACATCCTCTGCCTGGAGTACAGTTTTATTACATAATATTTCAGAACTAGTTTAAGGCCAAAGCCTTTTGTGTATAATATCTTTATTAAAAACAAGGCTGGAAGATTAAAAAAAACATTTACAGTCTATGAAAACATTTTCTCCTCCAATATTTAAAGTTGCATAAAATACACATTTTGGAAATGAGTCTATTAGTATGCATTTGTTACTGCTTTATTATGTAAAGGGAAAAGACATGGAGTTGGGGGGAAAGAGATATCTTTCTTAGATGAAGAGAATGACTTAACCACTTTTGGTTTCTTACTATTTAATGGCTGATTTTATGTTTTGGAAGGAACGTTATTCCGCAGATATTGTGATAGGCAGGGATGGTGAAGGAGGTTGATCAGATGTAAGAAGTTAGACATTTGTTGGCTTTGCCCTCTTGCAGGTTATTAGTCTTGGGGGTTATGAAGCCAAGGTTTAGGCACATTCCATCTTGTGCAAACCAGAGAATCATGCTAGGATTTAACTGCAATGAAATGCCATCTGATCAAAACAAAATCAGGTGCCCTTGAGAAAGTCACCCCCGCCCAGAAGCTTGTCTTGTGACTCCATGGGATCTCTTCACACCCTAACCAAATTAATGACCAATGCATGTGGGACATTAACTAGACATTCCAATCTATTTATTAATGTATCTACTTCATTTATACGCTGCCTTTCTCCTCAATGGGGACCCAAAACATTATTCTCCTGTCCTCCACTTTAGCCTCACAATAACACTGTGAGCTTAACTAGATTGGGCCAAGGTCACCCAGTAAGCTTCCATGACAGAGTGAGTGGAGTTTTGAACCTGGATCTCCCAGATCCTAGTCGAACAGTCTAACCACTACACCATGCTGACTGTCCAAGCAAATGACCAGAATAATGTATACCATGTTGGATAAAGCAATCAAGTCCTCAGCAAAAATAAAGTTATCTCTTGCTCCATTAAAATTTCCCCTGGAGTTACTCAAGGGAGAGAAACCCTGTACTCACCACTGGCAGAAGAAGGTGAACTTTGAGTGTTTAATGACCCCCTTTTAGCCCACCTTAACTGTCTATCAAAGTTCAAAGGTTTGGACCTGATTTGGATGACATGGAGACAGTGGGATTCATTTAGTGTACTGCCTACCATGCTGTCTAACAGTCTCCTTATCTGAGCTGACGAAAGTAATCTGTATTCTGCTTTTGAAAAGCCTAAGACTTGGTGATTTTAGCGATTTTAGCGAGTATGTTGCCCATTGTCTCAGACTGCCCCTGACTCCAACAGCTATGTCAAGGTCTCGTTGTCTAGTATAAATAAAGATTTCATGGCCATTACAACAATGAGACTGTCCCAAATTGCCATCTGCCTCACATGACTATGTTTAGCCTGGCATCCTTTCCCACTTAGAGATGAACCCATGAACACATGAAGCTGCCTTATGCTGAATCAGATCCTTGGTCCATCAAAGTCAGTATCATCTACTCCCGCTGGCAGCGCTCTCCAGGGTCTCAGGCAGGGGTCGTTCACATCACCTACTTGCCTACTCCCTTTAACTGGGAATTGAACCTGGGACCTTCTGCATGCCAAGCAGATGCTCTACCACTGAGCCACTGCCCCTCCCTGATGGTGGTCTGGGATGAGTAATATTTCTATGGTTCCTTTCTCATAAACAGAAGACTGTCATTTGGGATGATGGGATGGCAGTTGTGCTAAATGGTAACTGATGTGGTAATAGACTGAAGTTGCAAGTTCTATTTGTTGGAGAAAGATGTCCTTTGAACAACATTGTGGCCCATAGCTTGTGCTGTATGGGATATAACTTCCCCTAAATTAACTTGTTTGCAGTTAGGAAGAGCAATCCAGAAACCATCCAGATCCATCCCTGACCAACCTAAATGGTATTTCATTCTTACATTTCAAGTGGTTCAAAATGATGCATCACAGGTGTTATGAAAGACTTATCACAGTGATTATATTACTCCTGCCTTGAAAGAGCTACACTGCATGCCCTCTGGGTCCAAGATATATAAAGCGCTGCCTCCTCCTGTATGAACCTATCAAACTATTAAGACCTTCTGAAAAGGCCCTTGTTTGGGTATCCCTGTCTTCTGGTGAGCTATGACCAGAACTTGGCATTTTTTAGTGATAGTGATATGTTTGTGGAATTCTTTTTCACTTGAGGTCAGGCACTCCTAGCATCTACTTAGGTTGTTCAGACAGTGGACCGGCTCCGATTTGGGAAGCTCAAAAGTAACTGGGAGCAACACAAATTCAATTCTTGAATGTACTATTTGTGAAAAACTATTCCGCAACTGTATAATATGTTCTAATCTGTGGGCTGTATGCCCAATACAGTACCAATCTGCATGCAGAGTCATTGAAAGACCCTCCACATGACAACCATAACCTGGGAAAGTTCCCCATTGAAGAAAGCCATTGAGGTTTAGGACAATGTCAGCCATACTAACCGCACTCAGTATTTATGAATCCAAAGTTGGAATAAAAGAAGTTCTTCTGTAAAGCTGTCACACAATGGCTTTCTGGTTTTTGCAAAATTCCCTCTGACTTGTTCTCTAACCCCCCCAAATTATATATTTTTTTCATTTGTGGCTGTCAATCTGTGAACGACTCCCCCTCTGACAGTTCTGTCACCACCTTCTAGTGTCTTAGATTCTTTCCCCATCAAAGTCATGGTAAGTCATTTACATTTCCCATAAAGAATTTTCTGTGAAGACTGAATAATTGACATCTTTTGTATTTCATTTGTAATAGGTCTTTATATATATCACACATACATGGTTAGCATAACCTAGAGGTGATTTTAAAGAAAAATGGGAATAAAATGGGTTCTTCTCTGATCCATGCTTGGTTGTTTTTTGTGGGAGGGGAGATATTATGCAGTCTTTTAAAGAACTGCCATGGACTTCATGAAAGTAAGATTTACTGTCATTAATATCACATTTTGTTGTGCTGAATTTTAGCCTGAAAGGCTTCCAATGCTACCAGTAACATAAAGCTATCATGGGCACTAGTGAATCCTGTGATAAACACCTCCTTGGTAACAGGAACTTAATTTTAACAGGAGATGAAATGGCAGCTTCTGGCAAAAAGAGTGAAAAAACACATCTCCCTACATTTTCAACTACTTTCATGACACAATAAAGCTTTTAGGTACAACACTGTTAATTTTTTACTTCTCTTGCAGGAAAAAATGCATTATGGACTACTTGCTGAAGCTGTTGTCCCAGTCAGCCTGCAAGGCCTGATTTAAATGTGACCCTGATGAGCAAGAACTTATTTATGTGACATAACATGCATGCAAGTTTAGTTGAAACTGGGCCAATGCACATGCAGTTCCACTACATGTTCACCTGTGTAATGCCTAGAGTTGCCAGGTCCCTCTTCACCACTGGTGGGAGGTTTTTGGGGTGGAGCCTGAAGAGGGCAGGGTTTGGGGAGGGGAGGGACTTCAATGCCATAAAGTCCAATAGCCAAAGCAGCCATTTTCCTCCAGGTGAAGGGATCTCTATTGGCTGGAGATCAGTTGTAATAGCAGGAGATCTCCAGCTAGTACCTGGAGGTTGGCAACCCTAGTAATGCCTGCTCAGGCTTGCTAACATTGCATATGTAGTAGCTGTGGGTCCAAATTGAGTGAGGTGCTGAGCATATGCAATCATGTACAGGTAAGTTCTTCTGCCCTGCCAGCATCACATCAGGTCTCAGTTCCAAATAAAACATGTCTAAAAAGGATGTAGTGACTGATCGCTTTCCAACATGGTTGCTTCCACACAGGGATGGTTTTGTATTTTGCTTTCATCACCAATGCAAAAGCAAATGCAAAGATAAAACAGTCACTAATCATATGAATCAGTCCTAAATAAACAGTGTATCATGAAAAAGAATCTACCATTTGGTTTTCCTAGTCCTTTTGTGAAATCAATGGTTGCTGCTGTGTTTGATCAGCTGTGTTTTGGTGCATGCACAGTTTGGAAAAAACTTGGTGCAAACTTGTCTGGCAAATGTTTGGGTCATTTGGTGTGAACTGAACAGCCCCAGTGATAGGCTTATGTCCAATCATCATTCTTGAACATTCATGGCATTCCTAGTGGCTGAAGCCATAGATCCTGGCTAATCAGTTCCCTGATAACCAAGAGCTCCAAAAACTGAGCACACACCCCCCCCCGCACAGTTTCCATTGCATGGGCAGACAATCCTACATGTGAATACCCCCACACACACACCTTGTATGTTCACTCCATAACTGCTTTGGTTGTTTAAGGGTATTAAAGGTACGAAAGGGACATTATCTGAAACTTTGTAGAATCCTGAAGCTAGAAAATTAATATGGCATAGTTTGGGTAGCCAGATCTCCCACTAAGGCGCTATGGCAGGAGGCCTCCCACATATCCTCTCCATTGCACAGTGGGAGAAAAATTAAGAAAAAATGTTGCTCACCTCGATGCCGATATGTCACTTTCAGATACGTCATTTACATTTTCCAGCAATTTCTCGAGTTACCCATTGTCACTTCCTGGGGACATTGCTGATGTCACATGCCCCCAGCATGTCCTCGTCCCTCTGGTTGCCACTCTTGGCCTGGCAACCCTAGCCATAGTCAAACTTTCTTTCCCAATGCTAGACCCACACAGCAGCTTTATTTGTCTCTCGTTGAAAAAATATGTGCCTCTGCGTTCCTCTGTTGCTCCCCCATATACCTCCCCACTAAATTCCCACAATTAAATCCCTCTGTTAGTGGTTCTGTTCATGCGCTGTGTTCATGTGCTCCATATGCTGCTGTATGCTTTCTGGAGTCTTGCCTCTGTACTGCATAATATCTACATTGCTCCCATACATTGTTCTGTATCAGGCTGTCTGCCAAGTGACAAATTCTGTGCACCAAGGACAAGGTTCACTTGCTGACATTCCAACAAAGACTCGGGTTGATGAATGGGCTAGTGGACTTTTTAGCTCACAGAAAAGCAAAGACAGAGTTAACAGTCACCATCTTTGCTGAACACCAACCAGCTAGCTTTAGCTCTGTTTTCAAGCAAAGCAAGTCTTCTTCCTCTAGCTGCTAGCTCATTCTTTTGTCTTGCCAGGGCACACCTGAGTTTCACTTTGGAAGCCTCCCTTATATCTCACGAGTAGCTTCAGGTCTTTTGATTTGAGATCCAAACCTGTGTAGCACCACTGCTGTCTGAAGGTAAACACATTTCAAGCACAAGGTATAGAAATGTCACGATAGCAGAAAGGCTTTCAGTAAGCCAAAGGGCTGCTTCCCACATTATCGTTTGAAAGACATAGGAGGGCTTCCCAGGACTGGAAATGTCATGTGGGAATGATCAATATACATCCTGAGGTGAAAAGCACATCCATAGGAAGCTTCAAAATGCAGCTCCCCCCCCAAAAGAAGTGTGTCTTTTACTGAGCTAATTACATGGATTCTTCTTGACATTTTCAGATGCCGCAGCATCTCAGCGAAGCACTGCTGAGTTCTTAAATTGAGGCATGGAAGGGATGCCACATTTATTACATTAATTATTTGACCTGAATACCCATTTTCTCTAAATTCAGGTTGCTTTTCTGACCATCTCAATATTGGAATCCACAAGAGATCTTCCTTATTGGGAATGAGTCTCCAAACAATTCAACAAGTACTTACTTAGAATTAAGTCATATTATACTCAGAGTAAATGGATATAGGGGAAGAACTGTATGTAGGGTTGCCAACAACCTGGATAAAACATGTCCTGCCCCTTTAAAAAGGTAAAGGTAGTCCCGTGTGCAAGCACCGGGTCATTCCTGACCCATGGGGTGATGTCACATCCCGACGTTTCCTAGGCAGACTTTGTTTACGGGGTGGTTTGTCAGTGCCTTCCCCAGTCATCTTCCCTTTACCCCCAGCAAGCGGGGAACTCATTTTACCGACCTCGAAAGGATGGAAGGCTGAATCAGCCTTGAGCCGGCTACCTGAAACCAGATTCTGTCAGGATCAAACTCAGGTCATGAGCAGCCTCCCACTCCGCCCCACAATAGAGGCTTAATGTGTAGAAATGGGCAGGTGAAGCTTTTCATGGCAGGGAGCTAAATAACATCACCTGGTCAATAGCTTCTCCTCCTCCTCCTTCTTCATGATGATGATGATGATGATGATACAGGTGTGTGGGGAGGGGGTATTGATTAACAGTGCACTCCTAAGCAGAGTTACACTTTTTAACAGGGGTGTCAAAGGTACAGTCCAGGGGCTGAATCTGGCCCCTTGAGAGCTCTTATCCTGCCCACAAGCCAGCTGAGGCAGCCCTCCCCCACTCCCAATCTGGACTGGCGAGCTTGCTGCGGGCACACCAGCTGAGGCAGCCACCTCCCCCTCAGTCCTGAGATGTCAATGATCAAAGACAGTTAAATAAAAGAAAATACTGTAAGTGTATTATTGAGTTAAGCAAGTTTGTAATTTAAGTAAAAAATAAAGTAAAATTAACATCATTAATTGGCTTTGTCTGTGTCTTCTATAAAGTTTGTATCTCTGGCCCCAGGCATTAAATTTTACGGCACACATGGCCCGGCCCGACCAAGTAACTTTTATGTCATATCCAGCCTTCGTAACAAACGAGTTCGACACCCCTGCTTTTTAAAATCCATTGAACTCAATTAGGTTTTCTTGGAGTAAGTCACCTTGATCAGACTTGAGTAGGCTTCTGAATATTTCTTTTTCTTTTTACACCTAAACTCCTGACAGACCTGCTTAGGACCACTCTCTTAGTTTCCTCATTTACTTTCATGTTTCATGGATCTATAATTGGTTGACAGATCGCACCCAAAGAGTGCTTGTTAATGGTTCCTCATCCACTTGGAGACGAGTGCCTCAGGGATCTGTCTTGGGCCCTGTGTTGTTCAATATCTTTATAAATGATTTGGATGAAGGAATAGAGGGGATGCTTATTAAATTTGCAGATGATACTAATTTGAGAGGGGTAGCAAATATGGTAGAAGACAGAGCCAGGATACAGGATGATCTTGACAGGCTGGAGAATTGTGCTAAAACCAATAAAATGCTTTTCAACAGAGATAAATGTAAAGTTCTGCATTTAGGTAGTAAAAATCAAATGCTTAATTATAGGATGGGGGAGACTTGTCTTAGCAGTAGTGTGTGTAAAAAGGATCTTGGGATCTTATTAGACCAAACACTGAACATGAGTCAGCAGTGTGATGCGGTAGCTAAAAAGGCAAATGCGATCTTGGGCTGCATCAACAGAAGTATAATGTCCAGATCACGTGAAGTGATGGTATTGCTTTACTCTGCTCTGGTTAGACCTCACCTAGAGTATTGTGTTCAGTTTTGGGCACCACAATTTCAGAAAGATGAGCAATGCTGATTCTATGACCTTAGACAGTTTATGAGAGGGAGGGCATCTTGGCCATCTTCTGGGCATAGAGTAGGGGTCACTAGGGGTGTGGGGGAAAGGTAGTTGTGAAATTCCTGCATTGTGCACGGGGTTGGACTAGGTGACGCTGGTGGTCCCTTCCAACTCTATGATTCTATTATTCAAAACTCTAGCAAGAGAAAACATTTTTTTCATGAAAAAAGTGAAAGCATGGTCCATTGTTAAAAACATATTAGAAAATTATGCATGGCCATATCATTCTGTAAATCCAGAAAAGATAAGGTGAAAGATTTGGAATAAAATTGCTACTTATTTTTAGATTATTACTATATTTTCAAATCAGTGAAAAGGCTGAGCATAACTTCAGATTGGTTTTAAAAAGATATATAATAGAAAGACCTTTCTTTTGCCATTAAGCAGAGGCATGTGCTTGAAATAGTCTTTTGACACTGAAAAGAAATTGAATATTCACTGGCTGAGAAATCCCATCACAGCCAAGACCAGACCCCCTCATACAATGTCAGTGGAGAGGGAACTTTCATTCCACAGAACACACAATATATTTTTTTCTTGATAGAGCAATTACCAGTTAATCTTCTTAAGAAAGATGGTAATGGAAGCATTGTAAAATATCTCTTTATTATTTTTCTCTCTCTCTCTTTCTTTTTTAAAAACAACAGAAACATCACTCTGATTTGTATCATGTGCACACACATCAAAGCACTATTAGCCATTGCTGGAATCAATCTGTAGTCAATGCCTTAAAATGTGTTGTTGTTTTTTGCCGGAATTAGTAGCTTTATCCTGCTTTTTGTCTTGAACAGATATGGGGATAGTCCATCTAGCTCTGTCACAAAAAACTAAACTGTCCGTAGGGTCTTCTGTGGTGGCCAGTGGCCAGGGGGGACCTGTCAACCCTAATCTAATGATTGTATCATGGTCTCCCCCCCCCCCGCACACACACACATACACACACACAATTATCTAGGATGATAGCAACTAGCCCAAAGCCAGTTGCATCATGGAATGGGGATTTGCACCTAGGTCTTCCCCTCATTCGCTACTCTGTTCCCACTGACTCTCATAGTAGCCCACAATTCTCTGCTGGCCACTTATTTCTTTAGCTTCCAATGCCAATGGAGGCCCATAACATTCCCAAAGCATTGCTAGATGTTACATTTCAGCTTATTTAAATTATTAGTTCCATTAAGCAGATGGTTGCTCATGTTCAGCCGCATTCCTCTTTCAGCCCACAGTAAACTTAATGTAATCTTAAGTAAAGAGAGAAAAAAACCAATTACCTTTGTCTCAAGTGGACTAGCTATATTTAACAGCAGCACTCAGCTTTCCTTATCAGTCACCCTCTGGAGGTTTTCGATCAGAGCTGAAGGATGGATAAACCATTGTTAGCTCCCACCCTGATGATCATGGCATTTGGTAAGGTGTTTACATTGCTTTTTGTGGACCAAAGTCAGGTGATTGTTGTTCGGGAGAACAAGATCGACTGCAAAAAAGAAAAAGGAAAAAAAGAATGAAAACTCTGGACTCCATCATGAAACTATTTCAGGTCGGCTATCATTGGTCACTCTCATTATCTGAGATGGATGTATCACTCTAGACTGATACTGGTAGAGCATACCAAGTAGAACAGTCATGCATCAAGAAAGAATGCCCTGTTTGAAAAAGTCACAAAGATGCATTTTTGAAATTCCATGTGCATGGATTTTAAAAAAGAGATCTATGATCTGCCAATTTAGACATTACTCTGTACTTACAGTAGATTACTCACATGAGTTGTTGTTTTTAAAAGCTGAAGGTGACCTTTAATGTTGTTCTAAGTCTATACTGAAGGGAGCATATTTTAGGGAGTTCCGGTGCCATCTCATCGATTTTATGAGGCCTCTGGCTCAACACCCTCAAACTGCCACCTTGAAGAAGAAAGACATGTATTGCAGATAGAGAATTTTCTCATGCTCCTTGGGTGCTTCATGTGTAGTGATGAGACAGTGGAGGGCAGTGTGTCTTTTGCCAGGTGTGGTGCTGGTAGTGGCAGTGGAAGAAAAAATAATTAAAAAGCAGTCAGTATCCTGTGTGTCTCTACATCACTTCCACTGAAAACCTGAAAATGACATAGGGTAGCTTTTGGAGTTGCCAGAAACTGTGTGGTAAAACCATAGAGTTTCCAAAGATTATTAGAACTACCCTAAGTCACTTCCAGGGAAAACCTGCAGAAACACACAGGATACTGACTGCTTTTGTGATGTAGAGAAACACAGGACATCACTCCCCCCCCCCACAGCCCCGTACCTCTTCCTGTGTGCCAGGCATGGGCTGGCAACATTAGGTGCTGGCAAATTCCTGACCTTACTGCCCTCTGGATCCATCACTGGAAAATAGCCTCTCTCAGTATGTTTTTAGCTCAGCTTTCTTTGTACTGCAAATGTAAAGAATTAGACTGAGAAAAAAACATATTTAATTATATGTGTTTTGGTATATTTTGTAAAGTAACTTGAGAATGAAGGGAAGGCCTTAATGTAATATATTAGTGTTTAGTCTTGTGTTACCATATTAATGGCTAACTATGAATCCAAAACTTTGTATAAACTCCTTGTAGTGTCTCCACTCTTTTACCTTAAATTATTAATCTACCCTTCCAAACACAGTTCCATCAATATATCACTTTCATTGCGAGCCAGGGATTCCATGCCAAGTTCTACTCCCCTCTTTTATTTATTTTGTACTAAAACATGTCAGTGTCATTCATATAATAGAATAAAATGGTTTAAATCAAGCACTTTACACAAGCAATGATTCTTTATATTTGACTGGGAAACTGTGCCACAAATAATTGTCCACAGTTTGGATGGGATAAGGCTGAAAGGCTTCATCATATGTATTAATCATCATTTTTTTCTTAGGGCACACTAAGATTCAATGATGGCTTTCCTGTAACTTGTAATAAAAACCTTGGCTTGTTTCTTTTCTGGATTTTCCCCTGAGTTTTTTTGTGCAAGCCAAGGTCTGTTACCTGACAGTGAGGGATTCCTTGTTACAGGGTAAACTTAAGTATATGCTAATGGTCAGCCATTGGGCGGCCCATTCCTGAGGGGAGGGGCTGTGCTGATGGTTGGAGGCAGTGCAGCAGCATCGCCTCCAAAGGAGGATTCAGCCTCCCCCAACTGAAGCCAGGAAGCTGCCCTTACTTGCAAGCCCCATGGAACCACTCCATAGTGTTCCATGGGGCTACGCTATCTAAAAAGGCATAGTAAGGGCAAAGTAAATGCAAGTAAGGGCAAAGGGGCCTTCCTGGCCTGAAGGGGGGTTAGGAAGCTGCCTAAAGGCAGCTTCACCCCCAGAACACCCCCAGAATGCATGGATGTGCACTGTCAGGAGGCCGCGCCAGCGTCCTGGGGTTGCGCTGCCATAGCAGTACTGGGAGAATGGCATCTGCGCCCCAATGCATGCTTACGGGCTGGTCATGGCAGTGCAAGTGGCCCAGGCACTGGTGCAAGCTGTGTGGATGCCAGCACAGGTCCTTCCACGCCTCCTAAAACCTTTCGCCCTCCCAGGTCAGGAATGGGCTGTGTAGTTGAGACAGCATTTTTACTTTTCCTGTAGTTTATTTATTTTATTATTAAAATATTTATAACCTGCCTTTCCCTTGTGGCTCAAGGTGGTTTACAATTCCAAGATGAAAAGCATGTGAATACAGTAAAATACCGTTAACTTTCCTCCCCAAGAAAACGCCTGCATCTTAAACCCCATTAAAAGCCACTCCCAAGTCTAAGGATGGTGCCTTCAGGACACCTATATATCAATGTGGGTGCCACTATAGAGAAAGAATGAGCTCTAGTAGACATCAGGATGGCCACCTGAAGTGGGAGAAACTGAAACATAGATTACAAATATTTAAAATGTGCTAAAGTTTGCTAAGAATTTTTATTCGCATTTTGAAATGTGTGCTTCAAGACTACTGTCAATGATTTCATGGGAGCAGATCTGGGACCAAATGTTTTGTATTTCTCCCTCCTGTCCAGTTTTAACATTACATCTATTCTAGATGCAACATATTGGCTTTTTAAATGTGTCATTGTTTAAAAAAATGTTTACTAGGAAACATAGCACTGTAAGATGCATATGCAAAGTATGTGTAGGCATCTATTTGATTGGCCATTGATTAATTTTATACAAGGCTAAAGTTAAAAAAAATGCAAGGTGATATGACAATTTGTAAGAGAGAGGGTTCTCAGTTGACGTTGGCTGATAGATGCTAAGAAATACATTAACAGGACAAATTGACTTCACTTCTACTTTTATTGGCAGGAGGATTAAGTAGCTTATTTACTTCTCCTATCATTTTACAAACAAACATATAGTCAGTACATCTGTTACCTTAAACACACGTTTTTCCAGACAGTGTAATACATTTCTCTTCTGCCTAGGAGAATTAGCAGCAACAATTCATTTCTCTTGGAAAACACCATCTTCATAATCTATGAAATGAATATTCTTTTAATTTTTGTTTTTCAATCGATTCAGCCGCTTTTATTCATTTCCAATAGTTTTATTTCTTATGTCTACATAAAATACTAAAAAGCAGTGTCGCATGGTACACACTACCCTGTTGCTCTAAAATGGAGAAAGAAGGCTGGGGAAGAGCTTTCATTGGGTCTAGAGATGCAAGGAAAGACAATGTGTTATTGAGTGTTTGTGAAAAGGTAAATTATTTGGGAGGGACAGGGACCACAAGACCCAAAGACTGGGTGAGTTTTATATAACTAGTTGAAGTAGCTAGTTAACAGTGCCATCCTAAGTAGACAGTTTCAGCTGGGTAGTAGAATAAAATTCAAATCCAGCAGTGCCATAAAGACTAATAACATTTTCTTTTGGTATAAGCTTTTATGAGTCAAAGCTCTCTTCATCAGATCTCCATATCTGACAAAGTGAGCTTTGACTCACAAAAGCTTATACCCTTTTGTTGGTCCTTAAGGTGCTACTGGACTCAAATTTTATCCTAAGCAGAGTTACACCCTTAGAATCATATAATTATAGAGTTGGTTGGGACCATACAGGCCATGTAGTCCAACCACCTGCTAAATGCAGGATCAGCCTAGAGCATCCCTGACAAGTGTTGGTCCAGCCACTGCTTGAAGACTGCCAGAGAACTCACCACCTCCATAGGCAGTTGATTCCACTGCTGAGCTACTCTTACTGTAAAAAAAAAAAAAAATCTTAATGTCCAGCCGGTACCTTCCTACCCTTAATTTAAACCCGTTATTGTGAGTCCTCCTATCCTCTGCTGCTAACAGGAAATTCTCCCTGCCCTCCTCCAGGTGACAGCCCTTCAAATACTTAAAGAGAGCAATCATATCCCCCCTCAGCCTCCTCTTTTCCAGACTAGACATTCCAAAGTCCCTCATCCTTTCCTCATAGGGCTTGGTCTCCAAGCCCCTGATCATCCTCGTCTCACTCCTCTGCACCCTTCTAAACTCACTGCCTTCAATGGACTTAGAAGAGTGTAACTCTGTTTTGAGTGGTATTGTAATTCTTTGATGTTAAACTTCTTGTATGCATAATTCTCATTTATTAACATAACTATGTAAAGTCTGGTCATATGCAAAGTAGGGTTGCCAGCTCTGGGTTGGGAAATACCTGGAGATTTTGGGGGTGGAGCCTGGAGAGGGTGGGGTTTGAGGAGGGATCAGGCTATAATGCTAGAGAGTCCATTCTCCCAAGGAGCCATTTTCTCCAGGGGAACTGACCTTGGTCGCCTGGAGATCGAGTGCAATGCCACCTGGAGACTGACAACCTTAACGCAAAGATAACGCCTCCAGTGACACCAGTTGAGTGCATGGACTGCTTTGGCATGCTGAGGCTTTCTTGTTGGGCCGGGGTCAGGTTTTTATGGCTGCCATACAAACATGAGTCTGCCTCATGATGTTCTGGGCTCAACACATAAAAAAGGGTACTCTGTTTGTTTATTTATTTTACACTAAATACATTTCTGGTGGCCTGGTAAGCAGGTTGTCTATATCAGGGCTTCTTAAACTTTTCCCACACGCGACCCCTTTTTGCCTGAGCAATTTTTACACGACCCCCGGTATATAGGTATATAAAATAGGTATACAAATCAAACATTTACTGCTAATAAATCATAAAGAAATTTATTTTAAAATAATTCTTTGGTATACATATAATTTTATCATTTGTTAAAGACGAAAGCAAATTTGCATACTAATGAGATGGATGTGCTTGTCTATTTTTACATAAAGAATTAAATCTTGTTGCCAAATTTTTCACAATCCCCACATTCAGTTACACCACCCATATGGGGTTGTGTGACCCACAGTTTAAGAAGCTTTGGTCTATATGACTTGTGCCATGTTCTGCCCATTTTTCCTGCCAGCACAATAGGCGTGGTATCTACCTTCCCCTTAAGTATGTATGCATGTATTTATTTATTGAACTTATATCCCACACTCTATCCTGGCTGAAGCCGGTCTCAGAGTGGCTGACATCCATTAAAACACCACACAATAAGCACAATAGATATAAATTAAATTCAAATTCCAGTTAAGATCTAAAATTTCTGACAATACAATCAATCAAATTGGCACCTATCTATCAGCACACAGGTCCATCCATGGCGAGCCTGGGGAAAGGCAGTCAGAGTCCACAATCAAAACCCAGTATGATGGATCCCAGAATGCTCTTGGGGATTTTGAGAGCCTAAATGATGACTCGTTAGCCACTGGAATACTAGTAGTCCTCCATCTTACTTGAGTAGGAACCCAGATATGTGATTGCATTGGAGCTGGGGGGATTGAAGAGGACAAGGAGATGACTAGAGGAAGATTGGCAGAAAACTCATGCCCAAACTGATAGGCCATGCTATAGAACACATTGGGATGCCTATGAGTGCGAGCAGCTGTGAGGGTTCCCAACCTCCCTGTGCAAACTCCATAAAATCACTTGCTCAGACGGTCATGCAGAAACAAGGAACTTTATTGGAAGCTTCAGGTTAGTATAGGCCTTACAATGGCATAGTTGCAAGTGCTAGCAATTTCACAAAGACAGAATTATAACCCCTACAGGGAAGCAGATGTCAAAAGCATGTTATGGGAATCTATGAGATAACTGTGCATGGTACAGGAACATCAAAGACCTCAGGAAGCTCGTTATTACTATCTACACACCAAGGCCATAGCTGGTGGGAGGGAGTCGGAGAGAGCAAGGGAGGAGGATGGTGGGAAGAGACATTCCAACCTGGGGCCTGCTGGACGCAGCGCCTGAACCAAAGAAAGGCAAAAGGCCTGGACTGCTTTTATGAGTCCAGGGGGGGGAGCACACAAAGCAAAAGCTTACAGACCCTTACAGCAGCAAAGAGGCAATATTTCTCTGCTCTTGTTGTGTCAAACTGAATCTTGTCCAGGACAGTTACCGTATTTTCCGTACAAGACGACTGGGCGTATAAGACGACCCCCCATTTTTACAGTTAAAATATAGAGTTTGGGATTGTCCCGAGTCCGCGGCCTGGGGCCAGCCCTCGGGACTGTGCCCCAACCCCGCGGCCACCCCCGGTCCTCCTGGGGCGGGGAAGAAGAGGGGGACGGGGGCGAGAGTAAGGGCCCTCGAGAAGGGCGAGGCTAAAGGCAAGGGGAGGACTGAGCCGACGGCCCGTGGAGGGCTGGGCTAAAGGAGGTTTGGAGGGGAGGGAAGCCCATAAAGACAGAAGCTGAAGCGGAGGCCGGGGATGAAGAGGGGCATGTTGGGTGTGCTATGCGGCAGCCAAAACACCCTGTGCCGGGAGAAGAGAGTGGCCACCCCAGCCCCGGCCAGCCAGCCGCATGCCTGCCTTGCGCTGCCGCTGGAGCACAGCCGAGCACTTCCCTCCGTGCACCCCAGCGCACCTGGCTCCGACTCCGAGCTGGGCAGTGAGCGCCCTCGCCGGGCTCGCCTCCCCTCCCTCCTCTGCCGGACATGGACAGAGCAGAGGCGGCTCCCCAGGCAGATTCTCCAGTCCGGCTCGGAATTCAGCATCCGGCGTATAAGACGACACCCGGCGTATAAGACGACCCCCGACTTTTGAGAAGATTTTCCTGGGTTAAAAAGTAGTCTTATACTCCAGAAAATACAGTATCTATGTAATACAGCAAATGTTGACTTCATAGTTTGGAACCAGAGTGATAATAATTTGTCCATTATCTGTGAGAGTTTTCCTCAATTATTTGATAAGAGTTTTACTGTGAGAGTTTACTGTGAGAGTTTGACTCAATTATTTGGTGAGAAAATGTTTCAAACTCAGTGTGACTTGGATGTGGTACGGTTAATGATACAAATAGGGGTGTGCAAAGTCTTGTTGTTTTTTTCATGGACATTTACAGCTTCATGTTGACAGGATCCTGTGTGATATGAAAGACACCATATACTGCTTGGATCCCTGTTCTTCTTTATTAGCAGAGCCATTACTTTTTCCCTATGAGACGGTAACATGCCTTGTAAGGAAAAAGTAATTTTTTCATTAATAAATAGGGTTGCTAACCTTCAGGTGGTGGCTGGAGACCTCCCGCTATTACAGCTGATCTCCAGGTGACAGAGATCAGTTCACCTGGAGAAAATGGCTGCTTTGGAATGTGGACTCTATGGCCTTATACCCCAAAGAGACCCTCCCCTCCTAAAACACCACACTCCTCAGGTTCCACTTCCAAAATCTCCAGGTATTTCCCATCTTGGAGCTGGCAACTAGGGTTGCCAGGTCCCTCTTCGCCACCGGCAGGTGGTTTAGGGAGCAGAGCCTGAGGAGGGCAGGGTTTGGGGAGGGGAGGGACTTCAATGCCATAGAGTGATTGTTAGATGCCCTCAGCCCAACTTTGATTGGGAAAGGGTGGGGTAAAATCTAACAACAATACAAGGTTAGGCCCTGTGGTGCAGAGTGGTAAGCTGCAGTACTGCAGTCAAAGCTCTGCTCACAACCTGAGTTCGATCCCAAAGGAAGCTGGTTTCAGGTAGCCGCCTGCTCAAGGTTGACTCAGTAAAATGAGTACCCACCTTGCTGGAGGTAAAGTGTAGATGACTGGGGATGGCAATGGCAAACCACGCCCTAAACACAGTCTGCCTAGTAAACGTCGGGATGTGACATCACCCCAAGGGACAACAGTGACCCGGTGCTTGCACAGGGGACTACCTCTACCTTTTAATGCATGATCCCAACAGGAACTTACAGCAGGGCATCAGCTGAGAGTTCCCAGTGGTTACTCAATTTAGAAGGGCTGCAGGGGCCTAGTTCTGTTGGGACCATGGTGTGAGAGGAAGGCAGGAGCCCCCACCTTCAAGATCATTTTGGTTCAGCCAAATGGTACATGGGGGAGGCAGGAGACCCTCCCTCACATCACCCCAAAAGGTCCCAGTACAAATTGTTTCCTGCCGCGCTTCTAAATAGAGTAGCCATATGGACCTCACAGCTGGCAAATGGCTGCAAGTCCCTCTGGCAATCACATATAATAGGTAACACATAGTATGGGACCGAAAGGCTGTGGAAGAAGGGTTTTATTCTTTATGTTCAAGCTAGTTCACAACGACTCAAAATTAATTGGAAAGTGGGCCACAGTCTCACTGAGATGTGTCTTGGGTACATGCATCTTCCTGGCTGCAAATGGTACTAACACCCAATGTGTAACCTGATCCTTAAACTGACATCTAATTGTAACTTGGAGCTCTACACTGGCATTTCTTACAAACAATTGTTTTCAGCTGAACATAAGGTTTCTCTGCCATGGCTGATTCTTCACCTTTATCTTTGTCAGGCTGACTGTCATCATGTACCACTTTGTTGACTTTGAAGACCTCTCTGTAATTATTTTATGCTCTCCCGTGTATTTAGTATCAGGATGAAGTCATCAGCACACAAGCAGATCATAAACAGTTGATTGGCAGGCTTTTGTGCAGGGTTTTCAGGTTCGTTTCCCAGAGGACCAAAAACATGCTTTGTTGAATCAACATTCTGTTTTGATCCTTATAGCTCTGCAGCAGAAAAGACATTGAACACATTTGTACCTGCTATGCTGTTCTACCTCATTAATGGTTGGACATTAATGGTAGAAGACCGCTGTCTAAACTGAAACAGCCATTCATTCCATCCCAAAATAATCTCAGAATGCAAGGAAACTTCTTTGAACAGCTCATTCTTTTGCAGTGGTTGGCAGATTTCAGCTCCATGAAGACTATAAAGCACTTTTGTATGGCAGAAAAAGAACAGATAAAAGATCTAGTGCCATTCCGCATGTCTTTCTTTCATTTTGGTATAGAATCAAATCGTTCAGGCCTTTACCCTCTGCCTGTGAGGGAAGCATGCAGAACTTCAGAGACAATCTTGTTCTCTGGTTTTCCCCTTTACAATCTGACTTATTAATTAAGTGGGATAGTACAAGAGACCTGTCTGCTGTTGAAATGTTCCTTTGTAAAAAAAAAAAAACCAGGGGATTATCTCTCCACTGACAAATTATAGGCTTGCACCCTGCATTGTGTATCTTCTCTCAAAGAAGTCTAGTGCACAAAAGCTTCATCGTTCAGGTTTTCTTTCCTTAGGTCCAGTCATAGGTAATACAGCATTACTAAAGCAAGGGAACAATCTAGGAACCTGCGCAATTCTCTGTCACAGGCTGCCCCATGCCTATGGAACAGCTGCCCTGAAAAACTTCATAAGGCTTCTACTCTCCTGGCTTTCCAGAGAGGCTTTAACTATTCCTCAGAGCTTTTGAAACAACACAAGCCTTGGCCACAGGGAATATGTGCACAGGGTACTTTTAAAGTGGTTGATTGATTGTGTTGCTTTATCTTATTTATAATTTCCCTATTTTAATCATGTGTTTTTATATTAACTATTATACTAATTACCCACCAAGATCCTAACTTGGGGGTCAGGAGAAAGGAAGATATATTTTTAAAGGAAATCAGTAGATAAAATAAAGTTAAATCCATGTTTTTGCATTGCAACTATTACAATGAGCTATATTCAATCGCCCACAGACTTTGCAGAGCGGAACTTTCCCACTTCCTCCTCCTGCCACAGTTCACTGATTAGGGTTGCCAGGTCCCTCTTCACCACCGGTGGGAGGTTTTTGGGGTGGAGCCAGAGGAGGGTGGGGATTTGGGAGGGGAGGGACTTCAATGCCATAGAGTTCAATTGCCAAAGCAGTCATTTTCTCCAGGTGATCTGATCTCTATCGGCTGGGGATCAGTTGTAATAGCAGGAGATCTCCAGCTATTACCTGGAGGTTGACAACCCTATTACTGATTTGCCTGAAAATACAGAGCTAAATGGGGCTATGGTGTGCTGACACAAGGCAGCTTTGTATCTTACATTCAGGGTTCACTCTGCCCTGCAAAGATGCAGTCAGTACTTCAGTGTTTTCTGTGGTGCTGAGCAGTTAACAAGGCTAAATCTGTTTCCAAGTGAGAGTTTTCCATCCGGTGGCTGTAAACCTGGCCTTTCAAAGTGACATATGCCTGCTGATTTGACTTAAGCCTTAAAGCCAAACTGAGTTTAACTGTGCCGTGTAGAAGAAAGCTGGCTGCTGTTATAAAAGTTAATGAAATGAGATGACTACACTTTAAAAAGATAGCTCAGGCTGCTGAACATGTGTAAGAAATGGCCATGGTTTATATGGAATGATAAAAGGGTAAATAAAGATACAGCAAATGTTATCAGTTTGCTGGTAACACTTTGAGCCAGTGGAATTATGGTAGGGCATGCATTTTACTATTTAATGTTGGAATGCCCATATATTTTCATTTAAGATTAGCCTCCACCAGATTAAAGCCATTTAAATTAATATCAGCTAGTCATCTTCTTATAGTTTTATCCCAGAGTAAAAAGCAAAAACAAAACCTTCTTTCTTGAATTCCCTGTAATTTAGAGTTTGACAGAGTTCAACAGTAAAAAGAGATAAAATATATCATTTGGTGTCTTCATTATTGGCTACACAGCTAAGAAGGTAAATGACTAATTTCAAAAGATGATGAAAATGTACCAGGTCATTTGCTGTTATATGACCTGTTTCTTAAAAATAAAATCTTGTATGGATAATATCCCCTGGTTCTAAGTGGCTATTTACTGTCAACAAAATCTTAACAGTCAGGATATATATTTGCTTTAAACAAAATCAATTTTTCTTGCTTTTATCATTAAGTGTTCAGGTGGCACAGTGACAGCCATAAAAAGGAGTCTTAACGCAGATAAAAGCCAAAAGACTTGTGGCAAACCTTTCATGTGTACAAAAAAAGGAAAAAAATGCAGAATGGGAAAACTGTGGATAAGATCCAGGCACTGTAAAGCAAAAGCACTGTGATTTCTAATATGATCATATAAGCTCTTACACAGTTCCCATACCAGAATATCTGCACATTCTTCTTCAGCATAATGACATAATCATAGTCTGGGACACAAAGGGACATACATGTATAAACTCTAGTTGCCAATTCTGTACTACTCAACATCCTGCCCTTTAGTTGTAGCTATCCCTGATGCCCCAGAAGAAAGGATAATAAAGAAGGGATATAGACACCAGAGAAAACAACCTTTTCTGAACCTCTTGGACCACAGCAGAGGAATCATAACTCACACTGTCTTTAGCATAACTGCACTAACAGAGCAATCCTGTCTACCATTTATACTGGCTGACTCAGTATAGTAATACCAATATCATCCCCTTGTACTAATTCCAAATATGGAATTGAGCAGTTATATCACAGGATACTGGTGTGACCCTTCCACCTGTGTAACTCCAACTGGGTAGGAGTGAAGAATGGGTGTGGCAAGAAAGGATTGCTGCCATCAGTATGAGTCCAGGGCTATCTCGCCCTTAGGGATGCCAGCACCAGGATGGGAAATATCTGGAGATTTTGGGGGTGGAACCTCAGGAGGGCAGGGTTTGGAGTGGGGAGGGAACAGCCAAAGCTGTCTTTTTCCAGGGGAACTCATTTCTATCACCTAGAGAGCCATTGTAATAGCAGGAGATCTCCAGCCACCACCTGGAGAGAGATTTGGCAACGCTACTCATCCTCCAACTCCAGGGTTGCTTTTATTTGGGCAATTGCCCCAAGACAGAGCCTCAGTATAGATCATGAGGAGGAAGTTCTTCTTCACCCAATTTTCCCACTCTGCTTAGCCATTTACCTATTCCCTACTACCTTGGAATGGGTTTGATTCTTCCTGGCTGGTCCTGGACATGCCCTTTAAATGCTTCCCCAAGAGAGAGCCAACCCTGGGCTCAACCAATCCTCCCTCCCCAATCCAGCCCTGGGGAGTTACAAGCCAATGAATACTTTCTTGGAGTGGTGAGCTCACTGGCTCTGCCCCCTGGACTTCTTTAACTAGCTGGCTGCCCTGCTCAGCCTCCTCTAAGAAGTTCAGTGCTGCTGAGCCTACTGCTGAAAGTTAGCTGGGCTCCTTCAAGCTGGCTGACTCCTGAGCAGACTCTGCCAAGGCCAGGCCCTGTTGCAACCTGACAGGTACCTTCCCCACCTGTGGGGCTTGCTGGCACATCATGCCTTTGACAGGGCTTGCAGTCTTCTGGATAAGGTTGCCAGCTCTGGGCTGGGAAATACCTGGAGATTTCGGGGGTGGAGCCTCAGGAGGGCAGGGTTTGGAGAGGAGGCGGACTTCAATACCATAGAGTCCAATTGCCAAAGCTGCCATGCCATTTTCTCCAGGGAAACTGATCACTATTGCCAAGAGATCAGTTGTAATAACAGGAGAGCTCCAGCCACCACCTGGAGGTTGACAACCCCACTTCTGTGGTAAGTGCAGAGGTGTTGCCCCTGGACAACTTCCTTTTTAAAATGCCTAGTTGTTTATTTACAGAATGTTTAATCTGCTTTTTCTGCTGTCACCAAGACAGCTAACAAGTTAAACATATACATAATAAAGTCACATCTTTAAAACCATTAAAACCAACAAAAAGCACATCATTAAAACAATTAAAACTAGAGGTGAAGAGGGACCTGGCAATCCTATTTAAACCCTACTTGGACTAGCTTCTATTGGAAACAAAATACTGGATTAGACTGACTTTGGTCTAATTCCACAAGAAAATTCTCATGAAGTTTGTCCACTGAAAACATTGCTGACAAATGTAATGCATGAATAATACATGGAAGCATTTGGCAACCCAAGAAAGCAGGTAACAAATAATATATAGCAGGCAGGTCCTCCTGTCACTAATACTAACAAGGTTGACAGGTAGATATAAGCAATGGAGATGCATTTCTGAATGTCTGCCCCCTCCCAGTTCTTATGTCTTATCTAGTAAATACTGCTAACTCAGTTTAGTCTTTCTGTTGATGTAAAGTAATGTTGCCACTGGAAGAGGTCTAATTTAGATGCACACTAATTTAATTTGTTCTGTTTGGACATGCTGTGTAATGTGGTGCTGGAAAACAAGTCTTGAAGCAGCTTTTCCTTGTCTAAGCTGACTACTACAGAAGTGAAGTCGTCACGCCTTTTGGGAACCACTGTCCATGACTATGGCAGATTTAAAGTATCCCCCCCTTTATTTAGTGCTATTTTAAATCAGATTTGATTTGATATCAACTTGGGAAGACAAGATTTGATATCAACTTGTCTAATTAAATACCCAAGAGAATTGTTTTTTCCCCACGCATCTCACATAAATTCTAATTGTTTTACCTTAACAACAGTTTATTGATTCAGAAAATACAATCTGACAGTTTCAGAAAGTTGGGGTTAGCATAAAGCATATTTATTTGCTACATTAGGAATATCATCACTACTAAAATACAAGCTGTCAATGTTTAGAAACCAAACATTCAACCAAATCTGATTAGTATGTTTCAAAAATTAAATAGGCGCAGGCTATAACTGATATTTGATTACTTTTCTGCCTACATTTTAATATAATGATTTGTGCTGGATTTCTGTAATTAAATAATTGAATTATGGAGGTGGGAAAGCAATCAAATGTCTGCATTGCTAGCAGGCTTGTATTTAATTTTGCATTGATGCTGCTGTTCCTGAATTTGAGAGATCCATGCAGAACAGTTGATGTCTTGTTGATTGTGGAGACACTGGTTTTGCAACAATGTTGCATGTTGTTTTGCCTTCAGAATTCATTTGTATACCCCTGAACACAACAGATCAATTAGCACAATCATCCTTGTTGATAAAATCTGTGTATAACTGCTGATTGGTACACTTCCATATCAGTTACATATCTGGCAAATCACTCTCTCCTCTCTCATGCTCCTCCATCAGACCTTCTCAAACTCTGAACAAGACATTTCAGGTACCAGTATAATGTTTGCAGATATTGCTAGCTAAAGGTGATTTTCCAATTTGGATTTGTTAGTAGGATGAGGTTTTTTTTTTTTTTTACTTTAAAAACTACCGGTATATCTCTTCTTGCCCTTTCTTGTGACTGTGCAAGGAAAAGAGCTAGGGACTGACTTAAAAATGAATTCTGAGATTGTGGCAATAGGTCATTTAAAATGTTAGTGCACACTTCCACAATGACACTTATTATTTTTGTTTAAAAAAGTCTTCCAATGGTATGGGTGGTGGTGGTAGCTCATTGTCATGAATGCACTGATACAAACCTGTTGGGGAGGGGTATGAATTGTTTGATGTGAACTGAACAGACTGGGTGATCAGCTCATGTCTGATAGTTGCATTCAAACATGGTAACTTCAACTGTCAGATACATTTGATGTAAAATTTATGGCATACCTAAAATTACAATGTCTTACTTGGGAGTTTGGGCAAGTCAGAATCTGAGATCTGACCAAAAGAGTCACAAAGATACAAAGCCTGGTTTTTTACAGCATTTCTTAGTAAAAGTCAGGATCTGAATGTGAGAGGAGGGTTGGGAAACCTCTCATCTCTCTAGCTGTGTAATCAGTGCAAGAGCAAAGTTGTTTTAACCCCCTCCCAAGCCAGCCCTTCCGGTTGCCACTTTGCTGCACGACAGGCTTTTCTTTTAGCTCAGGAGAAAGGCCAATCTAATTGAAGCTCCCGCCCAGTTATTGATATCTAAAATCTACATTAAATGATCATTAGAAAGAGGAAAAGCTTTTATTGAGTTAGTCATTTAATAGGTAATAAACTTATGACACTAATTGGTGCCATTATACTCAATATAAACAGTATCAAAGCAATGTCGAGTAAATAAAGCCATCCCAACTGCCAAGAAATTCTGATTTTTAAGTGGCACATGCACTCAAATCAAATTACACTAAGAACTTTGTAATATAACATAAATAATCTTCAAAGCCCTTGGATTTACTAGCAGGGGTTTAAGTTCAGCTGTCTTTTATTGTCAACAGGGGCTGGCATGCTGAGAGAGTGAGCATTAAAATGAGGCTGTTCTTAAAGTGGTGTCTGTTAAGTGTCCACGACTGAGGTATTTATGCTACTGAGAGTCATGTGTAAGTGTATCTTCAAGGATGCAATTTGGCACAATGGCAGTTAATTGAAATATAAAGCACTTTAGCGATAAAAGGAGGTGTGACAGAGCCAAATGTTGAGACGCTAGCCCAACAGGAAAGGGGCATCAGCCAAGCAGTAGGAAGAGAGAGCCAAAAACCAAGAGTCCCAGAGACTTAGGCTGAGAACAAAGATGACATCATCTCCCTGTTCCCTCTTTTCAGGAGGAAGTATAGTAGCCAAGGAAGAGGCAGAGAGAGACAGAGAGAATGACCATTGGTGGGAGTCATGTGAATGTGTGTGTGCAAGTGTGTGTGTGCATGCAGGATGGGACATGATACTCTAGATTTAATACTTTCTATATGTTGTTCTGCTTAGGGTGGCAAACTCTGGGTCAGGAACAGCCTGAGGATTTGGGGTTGGAGCAGGGTTGCCAGGTCCCTCTTTGCCACCGGCGGGAGGTTTTTTGGGTGGAGCCTGAGGAGGGTGGAGTTTGGGGAGGGCTTCAATGCCATAGAGTCCAATTGCCAAAGCGGTCATTGAAGTCCCTCCCTTCCTCAAACCCCGCCCTCCTCAGGCTCTGCCCCCAAAACCTCCCGCTGGTGTGGAAGAGGGGCCTTGCGGCCCTAGACTAGCCTCATGGCAGAGGGCATTCCAAAGGGGAATGAAAAATCCATGAAAAATCAGCCAATTCTAGTTCAAAACTCCAGTTACTATTTCAATTGTGTTTGATTAGGAACAGAATACTTTCTCAGTTCAGTGTACCAAGGAGAACACAGAACAATTGTGTGGAGAAGATGATGGTATGCTAATAATTGTGCTTGGGGGAATGCACAGGAATTCATGTATTCAAAACAGATAAAAGGAAGTATTTTTTTCACACAATGCATAGTTAAATTGTGGAACTCCCTGCCCCAGGATCTGGTGATGGCTGCCAGCTTGGAGGGCTTTAAGAGGGGAGTGGACATATTCATGGAGGAGAGGGGTATTCATGGCTGTTAGTTAGAATGGATACTAGTCATGCTGCATACCTATTCTCTCTAGTATCAGAGGAGCATGCCTATAATTTTGGGTGCGGTGGAACACAGGCAGGATGGTGCTGCTGCACTCGTCTTGTTGGTGGCTTCCTGGAGGCACCTGGTTGGCCACTGTGTGAACAGACTGCTGGGTTTGATGGGTCTTGGTCTGATCCAGCAGGGCCTTTCTTATGTTCTTATGTATCACACTTGTCAAATCTTGAAGATTTTTATTTTTAAAAAAAGACTGAAAGATGAAGGAAAGAACAAAGCACAAAAAATAAAGTTTTAACAAAGCTAGCATTACATAGCAAAAGGATTATAATTTATTTATAATTGCAGTAAGAAAATTGGGACACACAACCAGCAAAAGGAAGAGCCCATTGATACTTTTTACATCGCACGAGTACAGAGAAGAAATTAATAAACAGTGCAGTAGGACACCAGTAACTTGAATTCTTTTTGCCACATAAGACAGAACGTGGCTTAGTGGTAGAGTACATGCTTTGCATGCAGAAGAGTCCAGTCTTTAATATCTCTGCTTAAAGGGAAAAAAACCACTAAGGTAGCAGGTGTTGTGGAAATCCTTCCTGCATCTGAGAACCTGGATACTATTCTGAGCTTGCTGGAGCTACAGTCTGACTTGGTAAAGCAGCTTCATGTATCACAGATGCCAAGTCTGCCTCTGAGAGGAAGACATTCATACAGATTTTAGGCTGATCTCCCTCTTTCTCATTTCCAAATTCCAGATCTAACTTTCCAATCGTAACCTAGTTCATACACTCATCAAATTGGTGAGGCTCTCCTCTTGATGGAGGGAAATGTATTCTGCCCGCCATTCCACCGTGCAGATAATGTCATGGATCATGCAGGGTTTCTATGTGGAAAATGGATCATTCAGATCCTCATTTTGGACTTTTTTTTTTACCTCAGAAAGGGGATGGGGAGATCGTGTAAAGCTGTGCCTACAGGGAACACTCACAAAAACCTGGTAATTGTACCAATCAAGGATCCTTTTTGTGCCACTTCTCCAGATATCCTAAATAATATTGTCAATTAATTTCTTCTGGGTTTCCTAAATAATATTAGCAATTAAGTAAGGGTTGCCAATCTCCAGGTGAGGCCTGTAGATCTCCCTAAATTACAATTGATCTCCAGATGACAGAGATAAGTTCCCACGGAGAAAATGGCTGCTTTGGAGGATAGACTTTATGGTATTTTACCCTGCTGAGCTCCCATCACTCCCCAAACCCCACCCTCCCCAGACTCCACCCCCAAAATGTTCAGGAATTTTCCAGTCCAGAGTTCGCAACCCTAAATTAACTTAAACTCTTGCAAGAACTGCACTTTCTACATTAAAGTAATGTGCTCTACAATATAGCACAGGTTAGGGATGCCAGCCTGCAAGTGGGACCTGGGGATCCCCCGGAATTACAGCTCTTCTCCGGACTACAGAGAACAGTTCCCCTGGAGAAAATGGATGCTTGGGAGGGTGGATACTATGGAACAGTACCCCACTGAGGTCCCTGTCCTCCCCAGGCTCCATCCCCAAGTCTCCAGGAGCTTCCCAACTTAGATCTGGCAGCCCTCCCCCCCCCCATCACTCACCAGTGACTAGGGGCAACTTGGCAACCCAACACAGGTTAGGGTTGCCAACCTCAAGGTACTAGCTGGAGATCTCCTGCTATTACAACTGATCTCCAGCCGATAGAGATCAGTTCACCTGGAGAAAATGGCCGTTTTGGCAATTGGACTCTATGGCATCGAAGTCCCTCCCCTTCCCAAACCCCGCCCTCCTCAGGCTCCACCCCCAAAACCTCCAGCTAGTGGTGAAGAGGGACTTGACAACCCTAGCACAGGTACTTCACCAGACAAGTCACAGTAACATGAAGTATATAAGACAATGTTTTTACATGTTTTTGAATTCCATTCAATTATAGTTGGATGTCTAGGAATTTTTTGTTTTTTAATTGCCACTTTTCAACATATTTTTATTTATCATTTATTTATTCAGAGAATTTGTATGTCACCTCTTTAAAATCTGCTCAAGGAGGCACACGAGAATACAAGAATGCCAATAAGTAAAACCAATCAAAACAAGTCAAGCCAATAAAAACAGAGCAATCTACAATGATATGTATAAGATGGGCCTAAGGCTCAGAGCAGACCATATGACAAATAAATAAACTATATAAACAGATAAAATGATAAACAATCAGTTGTAAGTTCTGAAAATATTTTTCAGGGGAAAATGACATGACCAAGACCTAAGGAAATATAGACCACACTTCAGAAGAGCTACAGACATTTATATCCCCTGAGGATCTGGTCCATTAATAGTGGCAATGAGGAGAACACTGCTAGCAAAATATCCATTTGCATTTTTTTAGATCAGTTTGTTTCTATCTAGGGTGGATGTTTGAACTGATGAATACATTCAAAATGAAGAGGGAAGTCTTGTCTTGAAATCTGCTTTCTATTTATTATACTCCCTGATGTATGTTGGCATCATTTTCTTTTTTGTACCTATGTAAACCATGACAAGGAGACATTTATTCAGGTCATTCATACCGTGTGGGAACATAATTAGTTTTCCTTCTCTGAACTGACAGACAATGAATATTACACTGAGAAAAGATAAACACAATAAACATTTATTTAAGAAAAATGTGGGCAGATAAGCAGTACAACTGAGAAAGATCTGAAATTACCATGGCTCACTAACTGTGTGTGAATCAGCAATGCCAAATAAATACCTTAGTTTAAGTTAAAAGGCATTAAAAGACAAAAGCAGTCATGAAAGTACAAAGCTAGCAGGGGAGACAGGACTACCCAGGGTATCGCACAGGCTGTTTCACATATGATTATTTGCCTGCTGGGAAGAATGTGTGGTTATTTCATTGGTACAATGAGCTCCTGGCTGTCAGGGAACAAGTTCCAACTCTTAATGCCTAGAATGACCACAGGGTAGCTTGTCTGCCTGGGGTTATGGTTGAGGACACACTAGATAAGCTGGTAAGTAGCACAGGGAAAGAACTGGTGAAGTAGTCATGTAGGCATCAGTGACACTGGGAAGTGCCACCATTCAGCCATAGAGGAGAAATTTAGGTTGCTAAGTAGGAGGCTAAACTCCATGGGCACTTTCGCACATGCACTTTTAATCCACTTGCAAATGATCGTTAAAGTGCATTGTAAGTGGATTTTGCTAATTCACACAGTAAAATCCAGCTGCAAAGTGCATTGAAAGTAGATTGAAAGTGCCCCATATCATCCAAGGTACTCATTGTCAGAAATCAATGAACATGCAGTGCCAGGTAGGCAGGGGGAGATAATGGAACTCAATGCATAGATGAAACGATGGTGCTGGGAAGAAGAATATAAATGTGTTTGGTGCTGGTGAATGTTTTGAGGCAAGTCCACAGGTACAAAAGGAACCAAAAGTCTATGCAACATGGCTGGGTTACCTGGAACCGCCCCCAACCCTACTTCTGCATTCTTACAAAATTAATTTCACGCACATATGTCTTTCCTGCTTTTCCATATAAAAATCACCAAAGTAGCTGAGTTATCTTTCTAGAATAAATAGATTGGATACAGGAAGAATAGTGATAGTAATATCAAAAGTGTTTAGCATTCCTATGGCCTTTTTTATGAGTGTGCAAAACACTTTTATGTATATCATCTGGGAAATCTTTTCAACAGCTGTATAGGGCCAGCCCATTGTGGTGAGGCTGAAAACATTGTTAGCAAAAGGCTAACTAGCAAGTTCTTGACTAAACTGAGAATTGAACGAGGAACTTCTTTGCTTATGCTATCAGTCACTAATTTACACTAATTTATACTTGTGGCACAGGTGACTGTTCCAAAAATATGGGTAGAACTAGTAATGATCAGGCAATCTGACATCAAAACAACGTGTTCAGTT
Organism: Euleptes europaea; assembly: GCF_029931775.1. Classification (NCBI taxonomy): domain Eukaryota; kingdom Metazoa; phylum Chordata; class Lepidosauria; order Squamata; family Sphaerodactylidae; genus Euleptes; species Euleptes europaea. Next base: position 38,693,376 of record NC_079316.1, read on the forward strand.
ATGTTTAATTTTACAGCCTGATACAGAAAACCTATGTGGTCATCTTTGTGTCCTTACAACAAAGGAATAATACCTCTGTAGTTAGTGCTGCATCAAACTTTATGAGATTTACGTTTCAAATGAAAAATGTTTTTACATGTTTTCATCACATCCATTCACATCTGCTATGTTGCTCCTGTGGCACTATTTAGGGTTTCTTTCTGTTTTCTTCACTACATGATCTGGGATCACATAAGGAACTTGGGATGCTCAAACACCCACCAGCTTGGCTCACATTCTGTTTGCTAGTTGCAAACAGGCAGCTGATTTTCCAGCACACTGTTTGTTGACCAATTCATGAAAGCTCATACCCTGAAAATCTTGTTGGTCTCTAAGGTGCTCCTGGACTCAAATCTAGCTGTATATCCAGGGAGAAAGGCCAATAACAGTTAGTGGATGCCAAACAAAACAAAAAAGTCTTCACTTGCTGGCAGAAGACAATGATAGAGGGAGACAGATTAACCTCCCTGGGGAAGGAGTTCCAAAGTTTCAGCACCATGACTGAGAAGGCCCTTTCTTGGGTTGCCCCCCTCCCCAATCTGTTTTCAGACAGTGGGGGCAGCTGATGCAGGGCCTCCGAAGATGACTGGAGTGGATGGGCACATTCATATAAATCAGTTATAAATAAATTATGTTTTTTTTTTAATCCTACTGTTTGGTGTTCTGAGTAGTCTTCAGTGTCACTAATAGCTGCCAATCTGTTTGGACCAGCAGTATTTTCATGCATATGCTGTTCTGTAAAACCCAACCCAATCTTGTTTAACGGGCATCTGAGTTGGTTAGTAATGAACAAAACAGGCCTGGTGAGCACCTCACATCTTAGCTTTGCAATGGAAAATGGTACATTGAACTGCTGAATGTGTTCACAATGGAATTCCCTCTAAAAACATGCAGACACCAATGTGTCATGTGGGCTGTCCGTTTTGGAGAGGGAAGAGCCCAGTAGAGGAACAGAGCCAAAGATCTCCCAACCCAGACAACCTGATCCCTTCTTCTGAATAACCAAAACCATGTTCATGCTAATGCAGTGTAAGTCCAAAAGGGTTCATTTCCAAAAGGGTTCATTGTCCAGTTTCAGTTTCAGTACCTTTATTAGCATACCAAGGACAATCAAAAAGAGTAAACCTAGCCACTATACATCCTTTTACCTGGGTTCATTGTCCAAAAGGGTTCATTTCCGACCAGCCTTTTATTTATGTTATTTCTTATAATGTTTGTGCCCTGCCTTTCTGTTTCTATAATCAAGACAATTTCTATAGCTTGCCTGTCATTGATTGCAATTTGACCTGGATATGAATATTGGTAATACTTTTGCTTTTGATCACTGAACTTGTTATATCCCTGTAAATCAGTTGTCTGGGTTTTGTGATGGATCATGTTGCTGTATAAAAAAGCAATGAATCTTTGTAATGGCCTCTATATGTTCTTTACTTAGCACTCCACTGCCAGTGGAATATTTATAGCTCTTAACCAAAGAGAGGGCAGTGGCAGGTAGGAGTCTGCTGAGTCCACACTGAACCTCTGCGAGGTACGACAAAGGGATTCATCAGCATGGTTCCAGCTAATGGCAGCAGAGGCTACAGAGAAAATCCTTCTTTCCTTACCCCGAACATCTCTTGTAAAGGATCTTTGCATTAATACAAAAATACATAAAGAGAGCCTGACTTCAGTCACAGCGAAGTCTGTGCTGACGCTGAATGATTCCATGCTGCTCCATTGTGAAAGAATGGTGATCTGGTACGCAGCAGAGAAGCACACATGGCCCTGGAAAAATCTTTTGCTCGAATAAGAAAAATTATTACAGCTTTTAAGCTGGAGTATAAAGAAGGGGATCCTATGTAGAGTGGGTTTTTTTGCAAGCATCAAAGGATAGAATTTGGAGCCTCCAGAATTATTTAGATCCAAATCCAATCTGTTAAGTGCCTTCCTGCGTTCTTTGACAACATACTTCCTCTCTGATAAATAACTTAATATTAATTATATACAAACATATTTGTCCTTTACAGAAGGATCTTTCTTCAGAACATTGATCAGCAAAGTGTGTGAAAATGTGATCAGATCCTCGACAGTCTAGTGTATCAGAAATAGAATTATATCCCTGAGAACTGCTATGATTGTAAACTTTAAGAAGTGGATTGCCCTCTGGGTTTGTATTTACATTCACATATTTCTGACAATTCAAACCAGCATGGAAGTCCATCTGGTATGCTTTTACCCAGCAAATCTTTTCATGCAAGTTGTGTGTGTGCAGTACAACACTGAACCAAAAACAAACAAGATGTCACTGTCCGTATGTGCCCTTTATGGAAATGTATGAAACACCATCAGCAGCGTTATGTGCAGCCATCAGTAGTTATCAGGCTTAGTGAACTAAGACCAGTTGCCCCAGTACCCAATAAAGACACGAGGCCACAGTTACCGAAAATGCTCTTTAATTGGGGAATTAGCTAAGCAAATCGTTAACTTTAATATTTTTATAGCAAGATCAACCAACTATACCAGAGCCCATTAACTGTGACCTTAAGAATCAAGACAGACAACGGAGTTCCAAATTAAGAGAGTTTATGTTGTTTTCGTTCAAATCAGTGATGCATACACACATACAGAAATTCAAAGAATTTCTAAGAAAGTCTAAGAAATTCAAAGAGAGTAGTACAAGCACAGATGCCAACGTGGCAGGGATCGTTGATGGGGCGATATTTACCATTCTTGAAGAGGTGTTGTCCAAGTTCATGTAGACTAAGACAGAGGAAAATCAGAGCAAAGGCGAGGGCAAGGGGTCCTGTAGACTTGGCCAGCAAGGCGGGAGGGAGCGTGGTCAGGCTGCTCAAAACCAAACCAACAGAGTGATGACTAAGATGCCAGGAAAGACCTAAGGTGACAATATGGGCTTGGGGCATCCCAGATATACTGTTTTTCTGGGGGCGGGGAGAGGGGATTTACCCCTCCTAGGTTCCCAGGTGACAAAAGGTGACAAAAGGATTAATCTTTGGCTGTCGGGGTGGGGACATGAGAATTTGGATATCTATTCTGATTCCAATGGCTTTTGCAACCCGGGAGGAACCGGGAGATCTCTGCTGAAGTGATTAACGTTCTGGAACAATAGGCGCGTTCTCTGCAAACGTCTGGGGATCGCTGCTGCATAACTGGAAGAACGAAGCATTGCTGATATCAGGATCGCTGCTGATTCCCCATTAAGCTGCTGATGTTGCTTAACAAGGGGGGTGTTGGCACTGACTACGTGACTGTCTATTTTCCATGACATGGCTGCGGCTGGAACAGAGTTTGCACAGGAACATGGAGTCTCTCAGGTTCACTGGAGGTTGCCCTTACTTCTGTTTCCTAGCTGCTTGCTGCACGGAGCTCACAGGAGCGGCCATTTCAGTTTTGCCGGAGTGAGCAGTGGCCGTCCAAAAGCGTTTGGAACGGGTGCGCGGCTAGACCAGTAGTCATGTGCCTGCATATCGGGTTGCCAGGTCCAGTCCGGGAGTTTAGGCGGCCCGTATGCTTTCAATTGCATGGGTTTAACTAGTTTATTTAAAACAGCTGACCCATATCATCAATTAATTTTGATAATGTTTAATTGTGGGCGGGCTGCACTAGGCAGCCTAGCCACGGCTGCCATTTATTTTGGCAAATCCACCCTGACTCCCAACTCAGCCAGCAACTGCTGCCAGACTTGTTTGTCATTGCCTGCACATACTGTGTGAAAAGGTGCTCAGCCTCAGCCCCTTTTCTTGATGCACCGTGAAGCCACTACCAGGTTCAGAAAGATGTTGCTGAGCATCAAAGATGCTCCTTGTGCCCCATCCCACCATAAAGCAAGTGATGGTCTGTTCAGAACACGTCCTCCATCACACCTGGTGGCTCAGGGTGCTCGCTGCTGCTCCCTACTTATCAATAAGCAACCCACCCTATCCCTGCCAAACTAGTTATGGCCTAAACAGTCAATGACCAGGCCTAGTCAAGCTATTAATAACCGCCCAACCTGAACATTATGAAGCAGATAAAAAAAGCCTCTCCCAAAAACCAATCCGGAAAGAAGCCCAGAAATTCCTGCTTGGCCCCAATGGTGACCAGTTAATCCCATAATATTCAAGGGAGGGTGGGTGGGTCAGCAACAGAATGCAAAAGCTGCTTCATGAGTGAGAAACAGCAGTAAAAGCTTCTCCCTCCAGCCTTCCCATTCAATGGCAGCTTTTGCCTTGCAGTCAATCTGGCCTCTTGTTTTATTCACAGTGGTCTGGGGCAAATCAATCTCTGGCTTACCAGCCAGGATGCCTCTTTTCAAACTTACTCTGCTTTTGAGATTTCACTCGTAAGTTATTTCTGTGTTGAGTGGTCAGCTCAGGTGCTGAGGCTGTGGGAAACACAGTATGCGTCCTGACCCATGTTTGGATCATGTGGTTCCATGTGTGGTCATGAAGACGTACATGTCCTAGATGCGTGTGTGTGTGTAAATAAATTGTGCACACTTCTGATCCTGTCCAAATTCACTGTACAGAAGCTGAGCATAAGGAAAAAATGCATGAGGGACTCATGAGGAGTTCTCATGTCCTAGCAAGATTCCAAATAAAGGAGGGGAAGTCTTTGGTATGTTAGAAAAGAAAGCCTTTATATCACAACAATAATAAACATCTTTAGACAGATGAAATATAATTGAGAATGGAACAATTCTATAGTGTTCACTATTAACTGAAGACATTTTCAGGAACTGAAGCCTTCAAAACTTTAATTAGCATATGTAGGTTATGAATTCAGTCCTTGATATCAGATTTCCTGCATGTCTTTGGCTCCTCTATGAATGAACACATTGTGACTTAAACAGTCATTCAGCCAGCTCATGTGTGTGTACTTACTTGAGCCAATGGAACCAAGGAGTGAGATGACTTATTTATTATGAGCTGTAATATGGTAAAGAGATCACTATGGAATGATGGACAGCCTTATTTAGAATTCCTCTTGCTAACTCCGAACAATGCTCATTTATTGGTATTAGACATTTCCAGAGTGCTTCTGGCACAAGCCTGACACACTCCAATAACAGATATTTAATCCAAATTTATTGTCGAAGATACATCCTTGTAGCAATGGCAGACTGTCCACTCATTTCTTGAACTGTTACACAGCTGGCCTTGCAAAGCCACTGAATGGCTTTGGCAAGTGTCCAGGGAAAACATTACACACGCATTATAAAGACATAATACATTTATGCAGGTTCCATGATTTTAGGCCCTCACATACTAGATTACCTATCAAATGAACCTCGTTTAAAAAGAAAACTAAACATCAGTCTATAATGGTATTTTTAGATGGGACATGGATAGGCCAATTTTAGATACTCAAACTGAGTTCTCGAGTCCATTCCAAAAATAGTTTGCAAAATATGAATTTCCCTTTATCAATGCTAGGACTTCCAGGTACTAGGGTTTGGCCCTGTGATTCAGGCTTTGTGATTGTCAGGACCTTAGGGGTAGTGTTAGATTCTCCAGGGCATCAGCTAGCTAACACTCTTGATGGCTTCTTTTACAGCATCTATTAATGCCTCCTTTGGGTAACAACTGTGCTTATAAATTGGCGATTGGAGGTAATAATCTGGAAATAACAGTTGAACTATATTTTAAGTGCACTGTTATTTTCACATTTGTTTTTTGTATGGTGAATAGTCCATCTCTTCAAAGCCCAAGGTTTGTGTACATTTTACAACTTCTAGTGGTGTGAGGACCATTGTTATTCAATGAGATGGATTCTACCCATATCGTCTCATTCCACTGACCAAAGTTCAAAGCCTTCAGCCAGCCTAGGAAGCTTTCTTCCAAACTCTTTTGTTGTACTAACAGCTAATTAAGTTGAAGAAAGACTCCTTGAAAGGTGGTTGGAAGCCTCCCAATGTGACATCGTCATAGGGTTGCCATCTTTCCACTGGCAACCCTTGGGAGTATGGGGGGATGGAGAAAGGGGAAACTGATGTCATGTAACTCTGTGGTGGCACTTCTCTATGGTAAAATCCATAGAGATTTGGGAAATTCCTAGAGCATCACATGATGCCATGACACACTTCTGGGTACTCAACTGGAAGTGACATCACAGTGCTGTACAATGTTAGTTCCCCACCATTTTTACTACTGTTGCTCCATCGAGCAGTGAGGGGAGCCCAGCACATGGGGATGAGAGGTTGCCTGCCACAGGAGACAACCTGGCAGTTCTACATCATGAGGTCCCACCCATGACATCATCAGGCTCCATCCTATTGGTCTCATGGCTTTGGTGGGGACCTAACTATCCCCTTGCTCCTTTAATAGTGTTTTCAAGCACAGTAAATGTTATAGTGCTCAATTCAACAGTAGCAATGGTGATAGCAGAAAAAGCAAGGACGCTGCCTCTTCCCATTTTATGTCTTCCTGCAATTTCATCTCCTGAAGCCCTGTCCTCTGGAACCCCCACTGCCAGCTCTGTCTTCAGCTGCTACTTAAGTGTGCTCAGCCAGCAGTCAGATAGTACCAAACAATAATTTTGCTTCTAGGTATGTCTTAATGAAGTCAAGCCGCTGGAACTCATTATCCGGGTGGCACCTGAGGATAGGTGGGTCTCGCTCACAGTCTGTAGGTCAATAGGAAATTAAAAACCGTGTGCAGGCTGCATAAAATGTCTTTGGGGCTTATTCCACTTTCCAGAGTTCAATCTCAGAATGAGGAGTGGATACCATCTGGCCTTTAGGGCATAGAATTGGGGGTGTGATGAACTGCTGAATTTTATATCTCAAAGGGAGATATTCTGTCTGTCTTTCTTCATTCAGGATTCTCTGCTGCCTCTAGACTTCTTTCTTCTGCCCATCACCATGTAATATAATTAAAGCTGTAACACCTCCTGGAGACCTTTTAAATAAAGCTATAAACTGTAGACCAAGTTCTTCTAGCATGCACCTGAAACAGCTTTTCTCTTCTACTCTCCCCCCCTTTTTCTACTTAGCATACAGCCTGATGACGAGTTCTAGGAACCTGAAAACTTTCACTTGTTTGTGATATTTTAATTAGTCCTAATTAAAAAAGTATTACATGATTGTTTGGGGTTTAAAGAATCTTTCCTTAAACCAACATGGCTACCTACAATTTTTCTCCTCAATTTTCTAACTCTTTTTTTGTTTTAATTCAGAGAAATTTGGTAGATTTGTCACAAAGCATTTAAAACCATTTATTAATTTAATAGAGCTCTGTTCTTGTAAGGATGATAGAACACAGCTAATCAAATATGTTAGGGTCCACTGGGAAGATCATATTTGTTCATTTTATCTGTCGTACTCATTATATTCTCTGTAGCGTACTGATTCTTTTTTCTTCTTGACTACATTTTTCTTTGTTGAAAAAAATTCACTTAGTGTTCATTGTTGAGATGGATAGGAAATTGGTTTATGGAGTGTATTACTGCAAACACATGTCAGTAATTTTATTTTTGTACAATACAGAAAAGAATAAAATTATTAAAACACAATTGCAATACGGATTGATTTTATAACAAAATCCTATGTAAGTTTACTCAGGAATAAGTCTTACTTTGTTCAGTTGGGCTTCTTCCCCAGTAAGGGTGCACAAGATTTGTTGCAACCCTAGGCACACTTACTTGGGATAAGTTTCTACAGAAAACTCAGTGGAACAGATGTTGGAGGAAACATTAATTTATATAAATACATTACCTGATATCTTTATAAAGTAAGTTACAATAACACTATAAACTACCAACTCCAGTCATCTTCAGGATCCCATAAAAGACACCGATACCTGAAGCTTAGGGCGGTGGCATAGAAACACATCTCTTGGAAATGCATAGGATCACACCATGCATAGGATCAAGATGCACTAAAGATTTCTGGTTATGATATTTAACAAACGTTGCAATTGTATATGCTGTTCCTTAGAAGTGTATGTATATTTTCTTTCTACCATTTTATGAAGTTGGCATTTTATAGAATCATAGAGTTGGAAGGGACCACCTGTTAATATCTAAATATCTTTTCGTGTCACTATAGTTTTGTTATTATGCTGTCTATATTATCATTTTTAAAAATCAAGAAGTCTTTAAAAAGGCAATTAGGTCTTAAAAACACATGTAATCAAGGTGCATTTCTTCGAGGCTTGGATTTCAGAGCAAGTCTATTGGAATCATAGTCCATGATTAACAGCGTAGTCGGTCCTAAGCAATGTCAAGCCCTTCTAAGTCCATTGAAGTCAATGAGCTTAGAAGGGTGTAACTCTGTTTAGGATTGCACTCTTTCCTAACTGAGCTATTAGACAATCATTAGGTTGATTACTACATATCAACTGCTGTACTTAGCTCCCTGATCATAGTACAGGAGGAGGATGTCTGCCCACAGAAAGGAATCATTTCTGATGACAGCTTTGCCTGACAGTTCTTACAGCAGTTTTGTTCTGGAAGATGTTTTGACTTTCAAAGTAAAATATCACTGTGGTATTTGGAGATGTAAAGCCTTCTCAGGCTGTTCTTAAAGCATGACCCTAGATGGAGCTTGAGCACTGGATAAAACCAAGCAGTCCACCCCTTTGGATCCCCACTGGCCATTTGCTTCTGTACCCCAAACACTAATGGTCTTTCCAAAGCCAGAATGAAATGCAGATAGCTATGAAATGAGGAAGAGAAGAACTAAGGACTTCTTGCTTCATTTAAACTTAATAAGTCTGACTATGGCTTCTGCTTAGCTTTGGTACCAGCTTTCACCTTGAGCCTTAGAACACAGGGAATCATAACAAAACAAGAAAGTGTGTCCAGAAGCATGAGTAGAATTTAGTTTACTCTGCAAGCATAATCAGGTTCCAGAAAGAACTTGATGAAGGAATCAAGGGCATAGTTCCTTGCCATGTCTGGCCCCCAGCATCAGTTAAGAAATTAAGCAATGATTTGCCCTTCGTGCAATTTTTGCATGACCTGGAACAAACGTTTCTACATACAAAGTGCAGAGTGGCCACATTATGCCTTTCCACAAGGCTTAGCCTTGGCCTGTATGATTGGAATTGCTGGATTGAGCTATCTGAAGCAATAGATGTACAGGTGTACTAATATGCCCTTGAGGTGTGTCTTTGAGGTGGCCAAAACGAGATCACAGCATGTTAGAGAGTTAAACCAAGTAAGCAGAAATGAGCAAGCGTCCAATAGCACCTTAAAGACTAACAACATTTCTGGCAGGGTATGAGCTTTTCAAAACCTAGTAAGGAGTGACACCCCACCATCCCCATTACCTCAAGTCCAGAATCCAATTTAATATCTTATTGAATGTCTCATTTTGTGTGTCTGCTGTATAACCTGAACCTGAATCCTGACTTCTATAATTTCTTGCTGTTTCCTATGAAAGTTTTTGTAAGCAGTTGATAAAATGAGGCAATATCTTTGGAACAAACCAAGCTTTTTGATGAACAGGGTTCAACTGGAATTCTGGCAACATGGGTAGTGCCATTGCTACCAGCAGAGGGTGCCATTGGCATAAACTACCAGGCAGTCTAATGCCTTTGCAATTGCTGTTGTTGGTTCAGATTGATGGGAGAATACAAAGATATTCCTGGAGGTTGCTTTTCTTCTTAAACTGGGACACAGTTCAAGCTTTGTGCTTCCAAATGCTAGGTAGTGTTTTTAGGACTTCAGCTGATTCCATTTCTTTTCATTTTTCTATTGATTTCAAGTGCCTGACTCTTGATATTCATCTAGCCTACTGGTTTTTTTTCTCCAATCCAAAATTATTAATTTTCCTCAGGATGTAACCAGATGGAATTTAAAAGAGGCATGGGTGGATTATGCAATTTCTTCAATGTCACTTAAAAGCAGACAGGAGCAATAACACTAGCGGTTTAGTGGTGTGAAGTGGGAAATGGTATGGGACAGAAAGGAAAACTTCCCTGTCCCAACACCAAGGCCTTAATTCATATTGGAGAACTTGGCTTTTAAATGAATTTGAAGACACTGGGAAACCCATTATTGATTGTCTAGTTAACCACTTAGTCCTCTATGACTGCAGGCTTGCTACCTTGGTGTCATTTTTTTGTTTTGTTTTTTTGCTGTCAAGTCAGCTGACTTATGGCTAGGGTTGCCAGGTGAACTGATCTCTGTCGTCTGGAGATCAGTTGTAATAGCAAGAAATCTCCAGCTAGTACCTGGAGGTTGGCTACCCTACTTAAGGTGAACCCATACAGCTTTCAAGGCAAGAGGCATTGGGAGGTGGTTTGCCACTGCCTGCCTCCATCACAACCCTGGCATTCCTTGGAGGTCTCCCATCCAAATACTAGCCAGGGTCAGGGCTGAATGTGTGTGACTGGCCCAAGGTCACCCAGCAAACTTCCATGGAGCAAGTGGGGATTTGAACCTGGGTTTCCCAGGTCCTAGTCTGACACTTTAACCACTATTTATTTTATTTTATTTATTTATTTTATTTATTTTTCAAATTTATAGCCCGCCCTCATTCCCAGCCAAGGCCAGGCTCATGGTGGGTAACAACCTTTAAAATACATAAAACCATAGAATAATAATTAAAGCTTCATATTAAAACCATAAACCAGGTGGCCTTAAAAACTCAGACACCATAGGGTACCGGATTTTGGCAGATGTGGGGGCGGGGAGGAGAGGCCAGTAATGATGGACAAACTTGCAGCTGCCCTCAATTGTAAGCCTGGCAGTATACCTCCATTTTACAAGCCCTGCAGAACTCCTTAAGGTCCCGCAGGGCTCTGATGTCACTAGGAAGGCTATTCCACCAGGCCGGGGCCAGGGCCGAAAAAGCCCTGACTCTTGTGGAGGACAGCCACACACTCTTTGGCCCAGGGACCACCAGCAGATTATTACCAGTGGAGTGTAGAGCTCTTTGGGGGATGTACCAGGAGAGGCGGTCCCACACTGGCGGTCTTACCTTGGTGTCTAGGCCAAGCTTTTCCATCTGCTCAGCTTCACCCCTAGCTGCCCACCTGTCAAACAAACAAAAAAACTTGAAAGCTGATACTGTTTTGTTAATCAACAGTGAATTATTTGATAACCGTATTATAATAGGGTGTTTCAAATTTGTTAGCTGCCTTGGGTGTTCCTTATATTCCAGTTTATATTATTTGTGGTTCTGCTTGAAATGCTCATTTAGTTCAGTCTCAGTCTTGACACTCGGAACATAACAGCAGCAAGAACACATCAGGAGAATTTACGCATCTGTGTTCTTTGCTTGATTGCAAATCAAGTGATGATTAGATGCCACAGACAGAGTTTTCAAGTACGTCAAATACAGAACCTTTTTATATGTCAAATGATCAGACGTAGAGTTATGTGCCATCAAGCAATGTATGTGCATGTGTGAATCAGACAACTAGAAACTAAACGTGGTACCTCTGAAATAGGTTCAGTTGAAGGGTGTGAACCAAATCCAAGACGACTGATTTGTCCATTAGACCCCCTTCAGCCTCTGATGTTGTGCTTTCATATAGCCTGATGACTATGGATTCACGACATAAAATGGCCCACAAGAACGTCACTATTAGAGCCTTTGATTTGGAGTCACAAAGGAGAATCAGCATCCATTAGTGAAGGATGTGGCTGTTTTTGTAATTAATCTGTCAGCATCTTCCATGCTGCCTTTATTTTGCTCCTGCCTAGACTTTCCCCTAATAATACCAGGGCAGCTGTGTAGCATGGGATGTAGCTATTTAAAGGACAGGACTCTGAAGCTGGATCAATCACTGTTTTACAAATTAGCATGCTGGAATATGAAAGAGAATGGTTCTGATCTTTCATAATGCAGCTCTGTGCGCCGTGCAAATAATGTCCTTTAAATTGAGAAATTAGTTACATCTTGATGGCTCACTTTCTTATTAGGTCACATTTGGCTTAATCATTCAAAGCGACTTCTAATTATTCCTATAATATCTTTTCACATGTGAGAATGGCCCATTTTCTCACTAATTTCACAAAGCTCGTTTCTCTTCCTTTAAGGGCATACACCCAGCTACTGATGTAAGAGCAAAAATAAATAAATAAATAAATAATGGAAGGAGCCAGGGGAGGGAGAAGAGGGGAAGAAAGGTGGTGGAGGGGCCATCTCTGCAGTGTGCCTGAAACGGGTAATTATGCTGTGCTAAACACATCGCTACAGTCCAGCTGGCACAATTAAAGAAATAGCTGATCAGTTCCAGTTATTGATTCGGCTAACATGTTTGTTCACGGTTGCTCCTAGTCTAATTAGTTTTTTTTTCATGCTTTCTCAGTCTGAGAGCATATCTTTCAGCTAGATCTATTTACAGTCATCATACAGTAACACAGAGTAGCCACTTATTTTCCAGTAACAGAACTTTCACAATCGCTCCTTTCTAATCATTCTAAGGATGGGTTGATAGCTTGGCTGCTTTGTGTGGTTGTGTGTGTGTGTGTGTGTGTGTTAAATCTGCTACAGAGAGCTAACCTCTGTGCAAGTTTCCTTATAAGGTTGGAGAGGAGAAAAAACACTTTAAATCTCACATTCTCCTCCCCCCGCCCCCATGATGGTGATGGAAGCTACCATGGAGTAAATAAACATGTCAATGCTTTTGTGCCCTCAGCCATTTGGGTAGGAGGAACATCTGTTTAAGAAGATATTAAAATGATCAAAGAGATGCATCTGCACATCTCACTTCAGAAGAGCACAGGTTTTTGTGCAGAAGAAAAGAAAATAACATTTTTTCCAAATGTACTTTAAATTATTTTCTTTAAAAACACTCAAGAATAAAGCCGCTCTGACAGGGGACAGTGCATCTCTGTGACAAGCTTCAAGACAATCAAACTGGCTGTCTCCAAAGTTAGCCGTGATTTTCCGTAATGTAGACCCACGGAGTTAAAAACCACTGAGTTACAGACTACCCTGTCAATCAAAGACCTTCTTGCAATCATTCCACTGCTAGAAATGAAGTCCGCATGTGCAAGTTCCCCGTTTGAACTTTACAAGAAGCATCATCAGCCAAATGGGACAGCGGCTGCCCATTTGGCTGGCACCACTTCTTGAGTAAAAGAGAGGTGAATAAGTGAACGAGGCTTTGACAGAGTGGCTTTAAAATGGTCTGTTCCAGTCTTCCCGGGAAAGATGGTTTATGCTGCAGCTTCAGGCTGGTGGGAGAGAGAAGTTCTACAAGTATGAGTTAACATCAAGATCATTGAGATTGTATGGAGACGTATAGAAGCGCCACCAAGCATAAGAGTTAGGCAGGAGGAAAAAAATGAAAGTTGGGAGTGGAAATTTCCAACTATTTTGGAATTATCTATCTTTAAGCCCCTAAAATAGCATGAGGTACTGGGTAGGGTCCTAGACTAGGATCTGGGGGGCCTGGGTTCGAATACCCACTCTGCGGTGGAAGCTTTCTGGGTCACCTTGGACAAGTCATACACTCTTAGCCTAACTTACCTCAAGGGGTTGCTGTGAGGATAAAATGGAGGAGAGAACAATGTAAACTGCTTTGGGTCTCCATTTGGGATAAAGGTAGGGTATAAATGAAGTAAATAAAAATAAATTTTGGGCATTGTACACAAGTAAAATCACAAATCACCTTTACACCCACACAATTTTAATAGTTAAAGAGTTTTACTATAGAACAAAGGATTGATCAAATGACCAATACTTATCACGATTACCTCATGGAAAAATATTTATTTCCCCCATTAGCTACTTCTTGCTAATGATGGACAAACACCCCTGCTCACATTTATCGAAATAGCTTGCCTTTTTGAGAGTATCTTTGTAAAATACCAGAACATGCTCGACAACATGTGCAACCATTTGATGGGGTACTTGCAAAATGCACACATGTGATCATCCCCATTCCCACCTCCATTCTGACCATTCTTCCCTTTCCCCAAGCTACAGAGCTAGTCTTTCTAAAGTGAATAACTGGCTGTGGGGTTGGCTCAGACAACAGGGAGGTTTGCCAGCCTCCAGCTGGAGTGCTCTCACTATTGCAACTGATCTCCAGATGACAGAGATCAGTTCACCTGGAGAAAATGGCTGCTTTGGAAGGTGGACTCTATGGCATGATACCCCATTGAAGTCCCTCCCAACTCCAAACCCTGCCTTTCACAGGCTCCATCCCCGAAATCTCCAGGTGTTTCCCAACCTGGAGCTGGCAACCCTACGGGGAGGGGTACTATGTTTTCTGTAAATCCTTCTTCCCTGGTCTTCCACAGTATGACTTCCTGACAGGGTTGGTGGGAATTGTCATTTTTGCAGCCTCCTGAATTGAACTGAAAAGCTAACAAAACAGCAGCAACCACCCCCTCAATCCAGGAAGAATGCAAAAACAGCAGCCACCAGTCAGCTGCCTATGTGGTGATGAATGCTGCCATACTGATATTGTATGCTTGTTTATTTCCTTTGCAAGTTTCAACTTTTATTTTTATGACTGTTGCGATATGGGATCCCTAAATGTAATTTCTGGAGCTGATTTTTTAACAATAAAGTATTTTATAGCCTAGACTACAAATTGAAGGTATATCACAATGCTCTCCAGTGTAATACCCATCGGTGCCATGGTGCCCTCTCATGTATTTCCTGGTGTCCCTTCCCCCAAAGCACAGCTTCCCCAAAGTGAAAAAGCCAATTGTGGCTTTTCTCCATCTTACTGGAGCAGTAAGGTACATCAGAAGACTCCAGGAGGCATTACTTGGTTCTGTAGAGGGTGCACATTCTGAAATAGCAGGATGCTTAGGATGATACTTAGCTTGGAACCTCACAGCATTTTGTGATTGCTCTCAATGACAGCCATTTTGTAATTGGTCCCACTTCCCATGACAGCCACTTTGTGGTAGCACCCACTGCTGTTTCTCAAAATTCCAAAAATGCCCACCAGCTTACAGGTTTGGGGACCCTGGCTTATGGAAAGAAAATTAATTGGCCAAATTGGGACATATTCCATAGGCAGTAGATTTCCTAGATAAGTAAGGAGCACATCACAAAACTAACCCAAAATCAGCCATCCTTAGACTGGATAAGAAACAGCTCATGGAGGAACTTTCATGTCTGAATGTACTTGCCGTTGTATAAGGGAAGGTCTTCACCTTCCAAGTAGCAGTAATAATAACACTTTGATAACTTTGAAATTATTTGCAAGGAAGGGATTGTAGCTCAGTGGTAGATTTCATATTTTGGGTGCAGAAGATTTCAGAACAATCCCTTGCATTTCTAGTAAAAAAAACAAAAAAAACACAGGTATTAGTTACTGCCAAGAACATGTCTCTGCTTGGACAGTTACTGCCAGTCTGAGTAGACAATGGGTCAACAGTCAGTAAAAGGCAGCCAAGCAGTCACAGGGGCTTCTGAAGGGTTGCTGCTTAGCTTTTGTTGTTTTGTTTTAGCTCTGTAAAAGAAGAATTCTACATTTGCATGTCTTTAAATGAAGTAATATATGCATACTTATTTATTTATCATTCATGCCCCCACTTTTCTAAACCAAATCGCCTTGAAGCATTCAAAATGAATAGCAGATAGATTTATTTGAGGACCACCTGATATATAAATATTTTAAGAGGGGAAAAAATCCTACCTAGGGAATACTTCTTTTCCTCACATAAAAAGAGAAACTGACCAGTTTCCACTGTATGCCACAAAGCTGTGTGCATTTGTATTCCAACTGCTGATGCCATGCTTCTTCCTATTCAAAGTCTGCGGCCTCCATTGTTGCGATAAGGCTAGTCTTGAAAGGACAATTCTGCGTCACAAAACTGTATTTTCCCTACAGATTTCTGTAAACAAAACCTTCTGGTCATGGTGCTGAAAAAGCGACCCAATAGAGTTAATAAAGAAGAGAGAATCGCACATGGTCCTGAAATTTCATCTTTGTTGGAAGTGGAAGAAAGAAAAGCTCCAAAATATGGTAACAGATGCTTGTACAAAATGGAGGGCTTGCCTTTGTGGCGCAACAGAACAGTATACCAATAAAGCTTTCTAGGGCTGTTATACTTGTGTTCAATGGCTATGACAGCTGTCAAGGAGCAGAGGGACTCCACTATGCCTTGAACATTTTAATCACTCCAACAGGCATACAGAATAAAATATGTGTGTCTTAAATGCTGTTGTTTTCACACAGCTCTGACACACTCAAAATAAGAACGAGACTTTAATCATGGCACCCTGTTTTCCACATCTGTAAACAGGGAGAAGGGGCGGCAGGTACATCTGGGCTGAAAGAAAAGGGAGCCATCTCCACTATAAAACTCTTACGCTATTGATAATGAAGCATATTTCCACTTTGCTCTTGCAAGATCATTAACTGACAGATTTTAATATTCATTAACTTTACCATTTTACTCTTAATAGTGCATCTTGAGATTCAAGGGCCTTTTTCGAACCCCCCTGAAATTAATGTTCACTTTTAAAAAAAAAACCCTACTTCAAATAACTATCTGTTAAGAAAACTTTTTAAACTATTGATGGCATGCCTATAAGAATGTGAAAGTGACAGATGAATTATGATTTTTTTATGTCTGTAAGAGAAAGAGGAAGGGTAATTACAGCTCCCATACCATTGTGTTCAAGTTGGAATTAAGATGCTCTTCTGAAAGAGAAATAAAAAGGGAAGATGTAGCTGTCTGTGATCTGATAAGCCCTTGCTCTAGTCTAGAACAAAGAGATATTGGCTATTCCTGCCAAAAAGACCAAGAGGGAGGCTTTGCATGTGACTTAGTGGTTTGCAAAATATTACTTCAAAAAGTTTAATTTTAAAAAGTTTATTTTTATTGTTTGGTTTTATTGTTACTATCATGTGATAGTTGGGTTTTAAATGATGTTACCTGCCCTGAGATGGCTTGCTGGGGAGGATAGGCTACAAATTTGAAAATAAATAAATAAATAAGATAGAGCCTGCTGGGTTACTTAAAAAAACAACTTTAGGGTCTGTTCAGCTGGTTGGCATCCACAAAACTCAGAATGGTCTAGGCATACCTTATGATTAAGTTAGACAAGACATTGGGAAGCCATAAATGAATATCTCTCAGGATTTTAAATAGTAAATAGGCATGGAACAGAGTTCACTTTAGATTTTGTCTGTGGCACAAGGTGTTTGAGTGTGAGAGGGGGGGGGCTTTCCTTGACATCATTTTATCAAGCTCAGCTCCCTGGAGCTGCTGATTTCCCCCAGGGAGAAACCATACCAAAACATATAGGCATCAAGAATCAGCTCATTGTGTGTGAATAGAGGCCAGGTAAGAAGTACAGGAGAAGGGTGAAAAACCCATTCCTTCACACCAATTTTTATAATAATTTTATTTCATTTTAATAAAAATAGAAACAGAAGTAGGAACATACAGAAAAGTGAAAACACAATACAAAACAATACAAAAGAAGTTCTGGGTGAATGTACAAAAAATTGATAAAATTACCGCATACATACAATTATTTTTTTATCCTACTTAAAGACTGTATTATGCCAAGTTTCTACCCTCTTAATATATGATCCTCTTACAGTGCATTCCTGAGGGGGGGGGGCAAAAGTTCTCTGGAGGCAGCGTGACCCCCCCATCAGCGTAAGTGACCTTTTATTACGGAATAAGAGGCACTTATGCTGGCTGCGGGGGCAGTTCTGTCAGCGCCTGGGTGCCGCAGAGCTGCACGCCACCCTTCTGATGCTGCAGTCTCTCTGGGACCTAAATCCCAGAAGAGATATGCGGCACTGCGGGGGGGGGGGGAGCATTCCCTCTCCAGCAACAGCGTTGCTGTGCCAGGTTTGCAATTGGGAAAAAAAGCCCATTTTCTTTTTAAAACTTTTAGAAAGGCTTTTTGAAGCCTTGAGGCAGCCAGGGAACCTCTTTGTTGTCCCCGGCCGCTGCAAGGCTCAGGAATGAGCTGTTGGTTTTACTGGCTAATCTTCCTGTGTTGCTAATATTTTTCACAATGACACTAAATTTATTTTGGATTAACATCTAGTGCATTCTTCTCACCAAACTGTGAAGCCCCATGCCTGCTGGTTATCATTAATAAACCTGCAGAACACCTATCTGTTCATGGATCTCCCAATGTCTTCAATATTCATTTATTTATTTGTTTTATTTATAGTCTGCCTTTCTCACAGGGACTCAAGGTGGATTATTACACATAGTGAGTCAGCACAGTCAACAAAATGGGATATTCAACAGCCAATGCATTAGGATTTTAGAAGTCTGGAATCACCAGAAAGAACTGAAGCATAGCCTAAGTATTCACACGACACATTAAGGGTTACAACCATCCTCCCATAACATACTCCCACTCTTCTGGTCTTGCGTTCTGGCTATGTTCATGGACTTAATGTCTAATAATTCAGCTGGTAGCAGCCAACTCAATCAGTTTAGTCTTTGGACTGGTTTAGTCACAAGAGTGAGTCTCATGCAGCTCTCAGGTACCTCTGGTCACAAGCACTGGAAGGTTTCATCACTTTGGGGAAATGTTTGCAGCTTCTCTTTGCAGCTTTAGGAACTACTCTAATATATGACTGCATAAAGACTTGTCAACGTTGGCTGAACTCTCCATGATGGAACAAGCCCAAATATGGTCCATTTAAAAGTCAAATAACTCATTCTGTGGAAGGGAATGTGGCCTCATCTCTTTGCACGTAGCTAATCACCCCGTTCCTCTAAGTCCATGTGCCCGTGAAAAATTACTCAAGTGGGCAGCAGTAGCTCAACTTTCATACACTCAATGTTGTGGCTTTATTCCCCAATGACTGAAATATGACTGCGCTCTTACTGGATACAATCTCCATAATCACAACAGGAGAACTGCTGCCATAATTGAGGCCTCAAATAAATTATAAACTCCACACATACTCAGCCAAATGTGCTTGTAAATCTTGCGAGGCCTCTCTACTACAACAACCTGTGGCTCTTACTATGTTTTAAAGTCCAGGAGAGTCAGATTAAACAATTCTTTCATACCGTTAACTGAGGAGGTCTCTCTGAATCAATCACCATACCAGGTAGCATTTGAAGGCGTTCTTAGCATACATAAGAAAAAATCTCTATAGTAGATACCATCAGTCATTAATCACATTTATGTAGCACCTCTTAACCTTCTTGTTCCATTCCCCATCTTAAAGAGACAAACAAACTTACTGCCTTTCCTAGTATGAACCTCTGTGCAAACTTAGATCTGTCCAGAAGTCCCTCCACATGAATAATTTCTATTCAGGGGTAGGAATCAGGCAAACTTTGCTAATACTCTATTTTTATAGAACAGTGTACTGGAGGATGTAAGTTAGCTCTTGTCCTTGATGGGCTTTGGGCATATGTGCAAAACAATTTTGTTCCAAAAGGTTAATTGTAATGCTATAGTGGGGGGGAGGGGTTGATATGAGCTGTGAATATTTGCATTATTTCTATGAGGTTTCCTGTTATCTGTTTTTAATATGCTGTTATTGTAAGCAGCCTTGAGCTTTGGGAAAGTCAGGTTATATATCTCTAAATAAATAAAATAATTAACAATGCAATCCTATTTATTTATTCCCCTCTGTTCTCCTCAATGGGGCCCCAAAGTACCCTACAAAAATACAACACAAATGGACAAAATAGGAAAAGGGGACATAAAAGATCAAACTAGAATTAAACCTTAGTTTTTGTACTGTCAAAAAACTAAATATATATTTTGTTTTCCATTCCTTTCAATTTACCATAGAGCATGTCCATATTTTCAGCATGAACATTCACTGGATATTCAGTACTGTATTATATCAGTCCTGTACACAAGACTTTGGTAGCCACCACGATAAAAAAAAAATCGTAACCTGCTAGTACAAAGTGCTGTACAGAGTTATTCCAGTCCAAGGGCTCATCGACTTCAATGGCGTTAGACAGGAGCAGATCTGCATATTATTGTACCATCACCTTTCATTTATAAGTCAAACCTCAGGGACAATGTGATTGGGCTACTCCAGTACTACCACATAACCTCATCCCAATATTTTAGGCATACAGCTTCACTGGAAGCTACTGAAAAGCCTAATGTTTCATAGAGTCCAATAAAGACAATTAGGAGGAGGTTACAATCAGTTCTTTATTTAGCTAAACAACAGAGCTGGGGTGAAATAGCCCACAATTAAGATGCAGGGTACTCACCAGAGAAACAAAGGAAAGTCAGTATCATTTATGCCTTCGCATGGGGCAGGCCCATGGCTGCTGACAAGCAGATTGACATAGAAAAGCCCCAATCACACTTTAGGGATATACTTTACTTTGATTAGACTATCCTATGGATTTTGCCTGACGTTGTTTCTAGGCAGCTCTAGGTCTTGTGATCTTGGAAGTAACTAGATACCACATTCCTCAACGGAAAGGTAATTCCGAAGATACGCTGCTTACTGGTGAAAGCCTGTATCACCCACAGACAGCGTGAGCTGGCTGATTCATGGCCCCCCGATGCCAACCTTCCCAAAGCTTCCATGTGTGCATTATGAATACACAGTATTACAAACCTGCTTTTATACTTTAGGCCTAGCTTTTCCAGAAGAGCAATTATGCAAACTGAGCACATAAGCATACAATAATGATTACAGGCATTACACTACAAGCAGCGAGTCTATACCTAAGGACCCAGAGGGCCTAGGTGGTAGATAGCTTAATCACTAGGGTTGACAGGTCCCTCTTCACCACCGGTGGGAGGTTTTTGGGGTGGAGTCTGAGGGGGGTGGGGTTTGGGGAGGGAAAGGGCTTCAATGCCATAGAGTCCAATTGCAAAAACGGCCATTTTCTCCAGGTGAACTGATCTCTATCGGCTAGAGATCAGTTGTAATATCAGGAGTTGTAACATCAGGAGATCTCCAGCTAGAACCTGGAGGATGGCAACCCTATCAATCACAGTGAAGAAGCATACCCTGATTTTCTCTGACGTTACAACCACCTTCCCTTCCTCTCCCCGCAACAGACACCTTGTGAGGTAGGTGGAGCTGGGAGACTTCTGTGAGAACCATGACTAGCCCAAGGTCACCCAGCAGTAGGGCTGTTGATTCGGTTCGGCCCGAACTGAAAATCAGCCGAATTTCCCCTGATTCGGTGGTTTTTAGTTTGGGAGGAACCGAACTCAAAACTGGCGGGCAACCGGGGGGGCCGAATTCAGCGAGTTCGGGAGTTCGCAAATAAATTTGGCAAATTCGGCCGTCAGTAAGCAGCATAACCGTCAGTAAGCAGCATTCTCCTCCCCCGGCCAATCGGTGGCCAAGCTGGGTCTTCTTCTGGCCAATCAGTCAGGATTGAGTACTGGAGGAATCAGCTGATGTGCGGCCCGGCCAGGGAAAGAGAGAGCGAGAGCGAAATCCTCGTGTGTGTGTGGGGAGTGCTTGTGCACATTTGCTCCTTTCTGTGGCTGCAGGGGGCGTATTTTTTGGGGTACAGACACAAAACTTTCAGTGGAGCTTCAGATGAAACTTCTTAAGATACCCCCCAAGTTTTGTAAACATTGGGTCAGGGGGTCCCGAGATATGGGCTCCCCCCTTTTTCTTTCCATGGCTGCAGGGGGCACATTTTTGGGGGTACAGACCCCAAACATTCAGTGGAGCTTCAGATGAAGCTTCTTAAGATACCCCCCAAGTTTTGTAAACATTAAGTCAGGGGGTCTCGAGATATGGGCTCTCCCCCTTTTCCCTCCCCCCTTTTTCCATTTATGTGGCTGCAGGGGGCGCTTTTTTGGGGATATAGCCCCCAAACTTTCAGCATAGCTTCAGACAATTATTCTTAAGATAGTACCCAAGTTTTGTAAAGATGGGTTCAGTGGGGGCAGAAATATCGCCTCCCCCCTTTTCTCTTTCCGTGGCTGCAGGGGGCGCATTTTTGGGGGTGCAGATCCCAAACTTTGAGCGGAGTTTCAGACCAGTGTTCTTAAGAGACCACCCAAGTTTTGTGAACATTGGGTCAGGGGGTCCCGAGATATGGGCTTTCCCCTTTCCCCTTTCCCCTTTCCCCTTTTCCCTATTGGGATGAATGGATCAGCTGATCCTGTGTGCATCTCCAGAGCAAAACGTCCCGTGCCTAATTGGAATAATCTTGGATTACAAGTCCTCCCCAGCCCGTCCTGATGGAACAGAAGACAGCCACAGTAAGACCCCTTTGGGGGCTTTAATCTATAATTTTTCTCCTGTGTATGTGTGTGTGTGTGTGGGGAAAGCAGAGTCTGTGTGTGTGTGGGGAGGGAGCAGTTTCTGTGGGTGGGGGGGGGAAGCCAAAGGGGGCTTTCGTCGGTTCTGCCTGGGGTGTGTGTTCCCCCTCGAGTCTCTCGCTCCCTGGTTTGAGGGGGGAGGTTTCAGTTGTGTGTCTTCTGGTTTTCCCTGTTGCAAAGGTGTTATTTTACAAGGTTGTGTTGTTTTGCAGTTGCTTTGCAAACGTCTCAGCTGTTGTCGGGGCTGGGAGCTTTGTGCGTGGGCGGCAAGCTCTGCTGAGAGATGCACATTAAGGGTGGGGGGGACCCCTTTCAGGGCCCATATCTCAGCCCCCCCTGACCCAATCTTTACAAAACTTGGGGAGTCTTTCAATAAACGTCCTTTGAAGCTCTGCTGAAAGTTTGGGACCTCTAACCCCAAAAAATGCCCCCCCAGAGCCGCGGAAAGGCGCGATTGTGTTT
The DNA here is from genome assembly GCF_029931775.1 of Euleptes europaea. NCBI lineage: Eukaryota > Metazoa > Chordata > Lepidosauria > Squamata > Sphaerodactylidae > Euleptes > Euleptes europaea. The sequence continues at coordinate 38,715,985 of NC_079316.1, forward strand.
TTAATGGCTTTATTCGGCCGAATTTGTTTCCGAACTTTGAATTCCCGCCGAATTGAACGGATCCGAAGTGGGGGAGTTCGGACTTCGGCATATCCCGAATCTAAACGGGCTGAATTCGGCCGAATCCGAACTATACCAAAAAAATTTTAATTCAACAGCCCTACCCAGCAGGCTTCATCTGTAGGAGTGGGGAAACCAACCTGGTTCACCAGATAAGAGTCCACCGCTAATGTGGAAGAGTGGGGAATCAAACCTGGTTCTAGAGTCCACTGCTCCTAACCATTACACCATGCTGGCTCCCTATGGCTTAAATGATGAAGTGTATAGTGCCTTGAATTTGGGGGATGTGATAGAAATTATGGTTTTTACATAGAGAAATAGCTAATGGCAGTAGTCAGTGACACATAACTTCCCTGGGATGCACAGACAGAATTATCCTGTTTTTTGCAGCATCTGTTGCCATGGCAGAAAAAGGGATTATATGATGAGATCTGAGCATGTAATCCCACACAGTGTATAGTTCAGCAAGAAATGGAAATACTAATATCCCTCTGCAGGCAGAGCAGACTAGGATCCAGGAACAGCCGTGCTGTAGTTACACCACATGCTGCATATTTTAAGGAATATAATTTCTGTCACTTTATCCCTAATACAATAGAAATGATATTCCTTAGCTCTCCTCAAATGATAGATTAAAGGAGGCATCTGAAATGTGTGAGTGGATCTGTCTGTCTGTGCCTCTGTGTGTGTGTTTTCCCCAGAGGCGCATGCAATTAAGACATCTCTTGGACAATGTGTCAGCAAAGATCAAAAGGTGTATGGCCCACCATGTCAAGGCATGCTCTTTGTATTGGCTTTTATGATAGTGGCCACCAAGAAAAGTGTTTGAACAATTACGTTTTACTAACCAAACGTCATTTTGAATTTCGATTGCAATTTTTGGTTTCTTCCTTGTTTCCCCAGGGGATGGGAAAAATAACTTTCGAATTGCTGCCATGGTCATGAAGAAAATATACATAAATATGGCTTAGATGGTTGCTTTCTCATCCTTATCAAAAGGTCTTAGTCCCTCTATTAGTTGTTAATGGCATTTAGATAGAGATTTGAGGGGGGTTAGATATAGACTGGTGGAGAGGGGGACTGTGAGTATTATAAGACTATCATATTGATTCCAAAATACCATTGGGTGAGTACTCAGACTCAGTTCTACACCCATTTTACAGAATCTCAAGAGAGCCTGAAACACATTAGTTTCCTTGATTCTGATCTTTTAGAAGCAGTAAGGAGTCAGGAAGCAGATCACATCTTCTCTACTTGTTCTTTCTCTGGTAGGTCTGATGTTAGGGATGCCAGGTCCCTCTTCGCCACCGGCGGGAGATCTTTGGGGCGGAGCCTGAGGAGGGCGGGTTTGGGGAGGGGAGGGGCTTCAATGCATAGAGCTCAACTGCCAAAGCGGCCATTTTTCTCCAGGTGATCTGATCTCTATCGGCTGGAGATCAGTTGTACTAGCAAGAGATCTCCAGCTAGTCCCTGGAGGTTGGAGATCAGTTGAATTAGCAGGAGTTCTCCTGCTACTACCTGACAGTTGGCAACCCTATCTGATGTACACTTTGAGGACTGCAACCTCATTATATTTAAGCACGCATGGGGTCTTGTTGCCAGAGAATAATTTCTCATTCCTTTGACATCCTTTATGGCCATGATATATTATTATTATTGTTATTGTTATTGTTATTATTAAGGGGGCACTAAAATCTTAACACATATTGGTAGCAATTTGGCAGCTTACTGTCAGGGTTCCCACAACCAACTAATGGAACCCTCTGTTTGACTGGTAACTATTTTATGACTGAGTTATAAAATTCAGGCTACCTTATGGCAATATTCCCTATCCTCACATAAGCATAGTTCCACAGTAGGCTAGTTTCAAATTTCTCAAGGACTAATTTCAGCCTAGCAAAGCATTTCAAGCTAGACTTTATAGGTCAAAGTTAGTTAGAAGGCTTTATAGAATGTACAGTCCCAGGGCATGTACACATACAAAAAAGTACAGGTTTTTATGATTCTAAGAACAGCCATATGGCATAGTTTGTGATATAAACTGGTGTCTCTTGTGGGTCACTGAGAATCCAAAAACGAGACTTTGCTCCTGAGCAGAGTAAAGAAGTGTGTCCTTGTGATACTTCTTTCTCACTGGGATGTGTATTAAAAATGTTTTCCAGATGTTTATAAAAGTTATTTACATGACTTGGAAAATATATATATATAACAAGGCAGTCAAGCTAAGTTATAGGCAGATCTTTCCAGTCATGTAGCTGGAGTTCTGCGTTGATTTGTATAGCATTCCCACCAACCCCTTTGATGTTACCATAGCGACCCATTTTTTTTGTCATGCACACTAGTGAATCCCATGTGTCTTTTTTTTCAGGGAAATCTGCTCTCTCTGTGATGGTTCCAATAATTTATGTGTCCCCCACCCTTCACTTTCTAGAAACACATATTCTTTTCAGCTGCCTTACTGGATTTTTGACATCCACACATGATGTTCCATTGCTCCTGTGAACAGGAGGATGGCTCTTTCCCCTCCCTTGAAACTCATCCAGATGTACCCTAATTGAAAAAAAAGCATTCTGTTGTTGCTCCAAATGCGACAGGCTTGTATGCCGCTGGCATTTCACCTTTTTGTTTCCTTTTTGATGAAGGCTCAATGTCTTTCAAATGAAATGTCAGCCTATTAAAAATGAGGGGGGGAACAATAACAAGAAACAAGATCAAAGTCACAAATGGAACAAAATATGTACAAGAGGACCCCCTCAAGATCAAAGGCATGTTCATAATTACCATGAATAAGTGGTGCAGTCCTCAGCCAGAATTAAATTAAACATTCTGAGAGAGGAAGCAATTCTCCAAAACAAAAGTTTTCTGTAGTAACAGAGATCTTCCAGAAGCAGGTAGAAGGGAGTATCAATAGAAGGCTAACGTGGAAGATCCATACTATTACTTATTAGCAAAATGCCTGCCGTTCCTATGGGTGGGTACATACATGGAGGATGAGCTTGTATAAAGCAAGGACGCATAACACTGTCATGAGTGTGGTGCAACTTTAGACCTCACTGTAACACTGTTACCCAAAGCAGTCCTTTAAGTTTTCCTTCGAAATAAATTATAGCTGTTTATTTACAAGGGAGAGAGTAAAAAGTTGCACCATCAGGGCGGGCTAAAGCAGTCCCCATCTCTGGTGCTATCAGCCATGAAGAATGCAGCCTGCTCCTACAGCTTTATTTTTTTAAAAGTAAGAAAAAAGGCATATCCCTGGAAGGGGAGAGGCTAGAGTTGCACCCGACTCATAGCGATCCTGTAGGGTTTTCAAGGCAAGAGGCATTTGGAGGTGGTTTGCCATTGTCTGCCTTTGTGTGGGCTGAGAGAGTTCTGAGAGAACTGTGACCGGCCCAACATCACTCAGCAGGCTTCATGTGAAGGATTGGGGAATCGAACCCGGTTCTCCAGATTAAAGTCTGCCACTGTTAACTGCTACACCACGCTAGAGGCTTACTTTATTTAAAAAATGAATGCTGGGAATTCCGAGAAGCTGCTTGACCTATCATTACAGTGGTATTTCAGTATATCGATATTTTAGTGCCTTTTTAAAAACATGCAGATATTATATTGTTATAAGCATGAGCAAACAATTAACGATAATGACAGCACCGTTCCTTTAAAATTCTTATTATTTCTGGCACGCACAGAACAAAGAAAATAAACTGACTCCATGACTGTGAAAATACAGAGGGAAGGTAGATGTGTGGAAGAACCATTTCCAAACTGATTCCAATGCTTGTGGATCGACTGGCAAGAAAATCAAGAATAAGGTGAGCATGCAGAAAAGCCCTTGGAGAAGGATAAAACAACACTGTGATGAAGGAATCCATGGATAACCTGTGGTCAAGGGCCCACAAAACCTTTAGTTGGTCTGGTCCAAAATGATGTGTGACCATTCACTGAGCAGAAGATTACCATGATATTGTCTTGGAGAGCCAGTGTGGTGCAGTGGTTAAGAGCAGTGGTTTGGAGCGGTGGACTCTGATCTGGAGAACCAGGTTTGATTCCCCACTCCTTCACATGAGCAGCAGACGCTAACCTGGTGAACTGGGTTGGTTTCCCCACTCCTACACATGAAGCCAGCTGGGTGACCTTGGGCAAGACACAGCTCTCTTAGAGCTCTCTCTCACCTACCTCACAGGGTGTCTGTTGTGGGGAGGGGAAGAGAAGGAGATTGTAAGCCAGTCTGATTCTCCCTTAAGTGGTAGAGAAAGTCAGCATATATAAACCAACTCTTCTTCTTCTTCTTCCCTGCCAATGTGAGGAGAATTTTACCATGTCTCTCCCTCTCCTTCTGGCATTTTATCCCACACTTCTTCCAAGAAGGGTGGTGTACATGGTTCTTCTCTCCCCATTTTATCTATATTTCTGCATATCTACACTAAATCACAAACTGAGACATTGTTAAGATCCTCCCTTTGACAGTCAAGATAGACAGACAATGATATGCCCACCTGAGAAACAACACTCGAAGCACAAGTTAACGCAGCTGCAAAAAATGCTTTCTTCTGATTCAGTGTAACCCAGAAGATGGCCTCTACATAACCAATCTGGCCACCAGAATCAGTGTCACAGTAAGATGAAGACTAGACTACTGCTAAGCAGGGTTGGCCCTCATTAGTATTTGAACGGGAGACCACCTAGGAATACCAGAGTAACCAGGCAGAGGAAGGTTATGGCAAACCATCTTTGTTAGTCTCTTGCCTTAAAAATCCTATGGGGTTACCATAAGTTGGTTGCGACTTAACAACACTTTACCCAAACACATCATATATACTGTTTGATGATGTAAGTATGATCCTACTATGTCATTTCTGTATTATTTAACATGTCATGGCTTATGCTTTGTTTCAGCTCTGTGTTAAGACTTTTGTTTTTTTTTTGTTTTTGTTTTTCAGATTTCTGCAATCCAGACCTTATTGCTTTGTTTCTCGGATGTCCCATCCTGTTGACTGTATTTGACTTACACTATGGAATCCGCCTTGAGTCTCAGTGAGAAAGGGAGAATATACATAATGTACATAAATAAATAACATAAATGGACAGATAAATGTGATAATACATCGTATGTTTCCATTACTGCTTCTTACAGAGAGAGGAGGGAAGCATGAAATGGGATTATCCTTTTCAGCAGCCATCCGGTGTTTGTCTTCATGTCTCATTCCAGCTCAGATTCCTGTGACCATCCCAAGGGTTCTATCGAGGAGAAATAACAAAAAAATTCAAATAAAATGCAGCCCTGCAACAGAAGGCTTCTGTTTTTTCTGCCTTTTGAAAGAGACAAAATTCCAACCCATATATATTTGAAGGCTGCCCAAGGACAGCTTTTTGTTTTGTTTTGACCTACTTACATAAAATGCACCAGCAAGAATTACTCTGGAAAGAAACTTACCAAGCTTTCTAATCATCACTCAGCAGATAGAACTAGTCCCAGGGCCATCGATGCACAACTTTCATTCTCAGTAATTCTAAACAGAAAATGAAACAAACAGAAGAAACATGAACAAGACTGGATCTTAGAATGAAACTCTGTTTAAATCTTATAGGACATATACCATACTTTGAAATTCTCTTTTTTAACACTGGAAAAGGTATATGAGCTATTATTAATGGCAACTGGTAGGACACCAGCAGGATGGGAACATGGGGGGTGTAGGGTTGCCAGGTCCCTCTTTGCCACTGGCGGGAGGCTTTTGGGGCAGAGTCTGAGGAGGGTGGGGTTTGGGGAGGGGAGGGACTTCAATGCCATAGAGTCCAATTGCCAAAGCAGCCATTTTCTCCAGGTGAACTGATCTCTATCGGCTGGAGATCAGTTGTACTAGCAAGAGATCTCCAGCTAGTCCCTGGAGGTTGGCAACCCTAGGGGGCGTGGCCATCAGCATGGCATAAAACCATAACTTTCTGGTGATTCCTAGGGAGGATTGACTTGGTTTCTAGGTTTTTCCCAGAAATGACGTCATGCTGTTGGCCTGATAGGCACTTTTTATTTTTCTCCCATTGTTACTTGGAGTGGCAGTGAGACATGGGAGCCTGGGTGAGGAATCCCCCACCCCTGGCAAAGGCCTGAAAGCCCTACTAGGAGGGATACCTGTGTTAATCTGGTGCAAAGCACAGCAAAGAGTCTTGTTGCAATTTAAAAAACTAACTACAACCACCCACCCCCTCTGCTGTCCTAGATATTGTTAAGGTAAAAGTAGAGTTGCCAATCTCCAGCTATTACACCTGATCTCCAACTGGCAGAGATCAGTTCATCTGGAGAAAATGGCCGCTTTGGAAGTTGGATTCTATGGCATGATACCCTATGGAAGTCCCTCCCCAAACCACACTCTCCTCAGGCTCCATCCCTAAATTATCCCAGTATTTCCCAACCTGAGCTGGCAACCCTAAGTAAAACAGATGAAAAGCAAAGGTAAAAATACTCTTTCTTCATGGATGGCTAGGGGTTTCCTTGAGTGCCAGTAATGTGGCCTGTAATGGGGCCTGCATAGTCTTGAACAAATGCACAGACACAGGAAATATTCACATGTACACACCCGTAGATATGTCCTCCCATATGTGACCATGGGTCCAGCATTGTTGGTCAAAAGGTGAACATAATTAAGAATCCTACAAAGGGTAATAAAAGCCATAAAGATTAAAACAATAGTTTTTTAAGCACCTAAAGTAAGCCAAATAAAATGTGGCATATCTCCTGAGAGCATGGGAACCTGCTTGGTAGGGTTGCCAGCTCTGAGTTGGCAAATACCTGGAGATTTTGGGGGTGCAGCCTGAGGAGGGTGGGGTTGGAGGAGGGGAGGGACTTCAATGGGATATAATGCCAAACAGTCCACCTTCCAAAGTGGCCATTTTATCCAGGTGAACTGATCTCTGTCGCCTGGAGATCAATTGTAATAGAGGGAGATCTCCAGCTATTACCTGGAGGTTGGCAACCCTACCGCTTGGGCTCAGAGCCTTCTTCGGTCTCCATGGAGATCACCTGAACTATGGCACAATGGGCTCCTTGATTCCCAAGTCAGAGGACCCCAAGAAGCTTTCAGGTAATAAAGCTGCCTGGTGGTGTGCTGTTCAAGGTTCGGAGACCTGGCCCTGACCATAGCCAGCCTTGGACTAAAGCCATCTTCCCCTCATAGCTGTAGCAGTGTGTAGTACAGACACACCTGAACACACAGGCATGCAAATTACTGTTTTTAAGTGGTTGCGATTGGGCAAGAGCCCTGGCTAATGGTGTGTGTGTGTTTTAAGTGCCGTCAAGTCGCTTCCGACTCATGGCGACCCTATGAATCAATGTCCTCCAAAATGTCCTATCTTTGACAGCCTTGCTCAGGTATTGCAAATTGAGGGCTGTGGCTTCCTTTATTGAGTCAATCCATCTCTTGTTGGGTCTTCTTCTTTTCCTGCTGCCCTCAACTTTTCCTAGCATGACTGTCTTTTCTAGTGACTCTTGCCTTCTCATAATGTGACCAAAATACAATAGCCTCAGTTTAGTCATTTTAGCTTCTAGGGTCAGGCTAATGGTACAGTTAGGTAATTTTAGCCTCTGGATTTAATGGTCTTAGGGGTGCCTTATTGTTGTTAATGTAGCCAACTCTGGGGTGGGAAATTTCTGGGGATTTGGGTGAAGCCTGAGGAGGGAGGGGTTTGAGTATTGTAGGGACCTCAGCAGTGTATAATGCCATAGAGTCCATGCTCCAAAGCATCTATTTTCTCCAGGGGAACAGATGTCTGTAGTCTGGAGACCAGTTGTAATACCTGGAGATCTCCAGACCCCACCTGCTGTTTGGCAACCTTGTGCTCTGGAAACTACAATGCCTGATATTCTACGAAGCAGAGAAATAAAGGTGGGGCTGAACTGGATGGATCTCACTGATGTCTAGCTGCAGTTTGCATTTGAAAGCCCCCCCCTCCCCCGCACTGAACCAGTGTGGCTTGGGCCTTAGATTTTCACCCCAAACTCCAGCCCTGGCAGCACCACCACTGACTGGGAAAGTTGTTAAGCTTTCACAAAATTTGATTCCAGACCTCTCTTTTGCTGAGAACCCATCAGCACAAAATCTCCCTGTTGTCCAAAATCAGTGAGCAAGTCTAAGCTGGGAATTCTACAGGAGTCAATGGAAAACTTACTCTGGTCTGTAAAATCTTTTCATGTCAAAGAATACAAATATGCTGTTAGTTAAAATTATTAAGTAGCACAAAACAAAAAAACTGACTCTGTATAACTGTTCTAAAATGAGCCTGCTTTTAGGAACTGAATCTATGAGTAGGTGTGTGTATTCCCTATAGCCCAGAGACAAAGTGTCCTTAAGGGTTTGCATGTATACAGCCATACTAAGGAATGGATCCACCAGAATGAACAAGAAACTCCTGGTGTGTTAGCTAAGTCAAAGAGGAAAAGCCTGAAGGCCTGGCTACCTCCCTATGTCCTCTCTCAAAAAGTATGATGAAGCACAGATTTTTCATACGGCTGACATAACAAATGAACACATGATTTGTGTGAACATCCTGAAGGCAGGTCCTAAAAGCATCTTGAAGGTTTACCTGGTGAGGAAAATACAGCTAATTGCCTTAACTCTTAGTGTCACATGAAATTATGGAAAAGTAGAAGTAATCATGAAGTAGAAGTGCCAGAAGGCCCTCACCAGGGGAACAGCAGATGGTACTGAACCTGCTCCCCAGATTGCAATTTCTGTGGCAAAAAACTGTTTCCATCCTAAAGGGAAAAAAAAGTTTCCATTTCAAGGGGGGAGGGAAGCTCCATAAATTAAGATGGCAAAAAAGCTGATAGTTTAAATTTCCATTTGATAGCTATACTTAACCTTTGTATAGTATGAGTTATGACAATGGCAAGTTGAATCTTGATGTTGAGAGCTCCTTCTCCATAAAATATACCTCCTCTGCATATTGCAAGCAGAAATAACTTAGCATGAAGACAGCCATTGTGAGGTCAGCTTATTTCCCAGTGTAAAAAGTTGACACCTAGATTCTTAACCATTATTATGAAATCCTACTGAAATATCCAAGGAGTGCTTTTAGATGTGAGGTGCAAGACAGACTCACATTCGTGTCTACATGATGCTGTTTTATAACTGTACACAACTTACTTGAATGTAATTTTTTTAAAAAATATTTCTATTATTTAGGTTTTTCTTAATGGTATTATTAAAACCTAAGGAAATTCTGAAAAGGACACAGTGGCAGAGGTTAAAGTGCCCCAAACCAGATTTTCCAGCTTTAATTGGATGCTCGCAGCTCAGCCATTTATAAGAATGGTGGTGTTCTCGGAGGGCTCCCAACAATGGAGATGTGTGGGTTGATGCCATCTGCAGCCTAGGGTTTGTGGAACAAAAAGGCGTTTGAGGAAGGGAGAAATTCTCAGAGATATCATAGAATGGGAATGGTTGGAAAGTCATCCATCACACCACTGACATAAATCACAGCTCACGACAGCCCACGGCCTTGGTGTCAGACACCGCCCGCGGCGTGTCAGTCTCACTGGCATCAGCACTTTTGTGCCTTCTGCCACCGTTTTTTTGTGGGCCATTAATTTCATTGGCTGACGTTACCCAAGAATGCCGCTGTTATCACCACTCGCTAATGCAAGCTTTATGATTGCGCACCCTAACGTACACTCATGGCGCATTCATCCTTTGACATGGGCGCACAATGGATTTTGAGCCGGGTGCCGAATTTGCCAGATGTTGCTCTGTCTTATAATTAGGTTAGCGCTATTTCCAGCCTAATGGATGTGGGGCGAGAACAGGTGGTCAGGGTACAAAAAGCCCCCAAACCCCTTAGATGGTCACCTGGTCAACAGTTGACTATTTTAGTCTATGGCATTTAGCTCTCAAATGTATTCTGCTTCTTGATTCCAAGCCACATCTTCCGGACATGAATCAAATGGCAAATAATCTGCTGTAAAACATTAAAAGCAAGAAGTCAAAACTCATACAAATGATTAAGAACGGCGACAGAGTGAAACAAAGCGCACACACATGTACACTGTATTCTATTCATAGTAGGAAATATAAAATTTTCCCATGTTAGTCATAAAACTTTCTACACTAAAGGGGGTAGAAGGGAATTTATTAGCAAATCCAAGTTAAAATGGAAATGTACATTCAACCTAGACAACCATAAAATGAAATATAATCTAACTTTCATTCTAAAACATGGGATTTAAAACTGGGTTAGAAGTTCGGATTTTCTCCTAAAATGCAGATCGAAAAAGATTGTTTTAGATTACTGGATCTTTTAATCAACTCTTCATTTCTGTATCAATTTTAGATATTTTTTTCTTAAATAGGATTCCTTTTCCTGGAGTGAGAGAATCAGACCCTCACAACCAATCCCACACTGTAGCAACAGTACCGTTTCAGACAAGGAGAGATTTGAAAGCGGCTGTGGCATTCATCTAATGAGAGCTTATTCTGAGCTGGAATGATGCTTCAACATAACAGTAATCTATAGACAGTTTGAATGACAAGTCTTCCAATCTGAACAATAAAATAACTATATGTAAATTGCTGCGGCTACATTATTCTTTAGCTTGTCAAATTATCAAAAATTGAGTAGGCAAGAGCAGTTGCTGGAGTACAGAGAGGGTGTTTTAAATCCCATCTATCCATTCCTTAGGATACCAGCACCATTTACTGGTTTGGGATTTGCTTCCAAGAGCCCCTGTTTGTAACTGAAATCATGTCTTCATGAGCATTTCTGGTCCAGTAGCTCAGCCCAGCAATAGTATCCCTCCAAAAGTGTGCATTTTACTGTGCAAACCTAAACAGAGTAAATGGGCTTAGAAGGGTGTAATTCTATTTAGGATTGCACTGTTTGCCCATCATTTTTCCTATGTCAGTTCAGGGTGTCACTTTAGGGTTCAGTCGATGGGCCGTAAGGAGACAGCATGGTGTAGTGGTTAAGAGCGGTGGACTCTAATCTGGAGAACTGGGTTCTATTCCCCACTCCTCCATATGAAGCCTGCTGGATGAACTTGAGCCAGTCACAGTTCTCCCAGAATTCTCTCAGTCCACGCAGAGGCAGGCAATGGCAAACCACCTCCGAACATCTCTTGCCTTGAAAACCCTATGGGGTCGGCACAAGTCAGATGTGACTTGATGGCACTTTCCACCACCAGATGGGCAGGAGTGATTTGTGCAGGAGAACGGGAAGATTCAGCCAAGCTTGCCAAGAACCACCATGCCCTTCAAGACAAAGTTTTCATCAGGGTCTCTCATACCACCTGGGCCCACTACTGTTTACCAGGCATCCTCTACTCCCACCTAACTAAGGTCTCAGTCCGAATCTTAATAAGACACCATTCCATTCCACACCCCTGTATAGTACAACCATACATCCTTGTCTCTTCTAACCAGTGTTGGTTGCTGCAACTTGCTTAACACATTTCACATCTTTAAACTGACCATCATACAGCTCTGTAATTTGTTGACTTACAAATAATGCTGATAATGTGTACCTTTAGAGAAGTTGTGGTGCACAGAAATAGAAAAGGTAAAAAACCAAACAAAAAAGGGTTTAATTTAGACAACGGAAAATCAAAATCAAAATGGGGATTTGAGAAGAAGGATTCAGAAGAAGGATTCAGAATCTCTATTTAAGACTGACTCCATCAGATCAGTACATCCATCAATACAGTAAAGAGACTGCCAAGAATATTCCAAAAACAAAATCCGCTTGATATATTTTATTAAGAACACGCAAAATAACACAACATGTTGTATTAATAAAAGGTATTAATAAAAGGTATTACATGGATTTTGATTTGGGGTTTTTGCTATGAACCAACACAGCTACGATTTGTTTTTTAGTAATACTACTACTCCTTGATGCTGCAGTCATTAAATTTTGCGCATAGATGTGTGAATCAGCTCTTAGTCAGCCCGGTTTGGTGGGCAGACATAATTTTGAAATTAATAGCTATTATTCTTCACAACGAAGCCAAAGGCTTTTCAAATAGAAAGGCAATAGTTGATTAACCAATTAAAATGCATCCATCTGCCAGCTTGGTAGCGAACTTGTTATTCACAGCATACCGTTCTAAAAAATAAAAGTTGTTTTATTTATGAAGATCTTCTGACACTGAAAGGAATGTATTCATAAACACGTACAAAATAAATGTGGATGAAGATGGAAATGAGCATGCAGATAACTGAGATTTTTTTTAAAAAAAAAGGCTTCAAATGTGGAAACAAATTTTATCTTGATTTACTGACATTTAAAACAGCTTCTAAAAGAAACAGGTAGATGCTTAACATGTTGCAAATAAATTGATAATGTTTGTTATTTAAAAGTGCAATTATTACTTTTGGGACATGGGGAAATGTTATGATGTTTGATGTAAATGAACATTATAAACATTTCAATGAGCTACAGAGAGGTTGCCAACTGCAGCCTGGGAAATTTCTGGAGATTTGGGGTTGTGCCAGGAGAAGGAGGATTTTGGGGAGGGAGCTCAGCAGGGATGTTCATTCAGTCCACCATCCAAAGCTGCCATTTCCTCCGGGGGAACTGTAGCCTGGAATACGGTTGCCAGGCCTGGTTCTAGCAATCTTAGCAGATTTTGGGAAGCATGGGGAAGACACAATACACAATGCAATGATATCACTTCCTGTGATGACCTGGAAATGACATCACCGCGTTGAGCAATGCTCTAGTAATTCACCCAGTCTCTACAGTAAATAGCATAGAAATTGGGGTTATTTCTGGAGAGTCGCTTAAGGTGGGCAGTCACCCAGAAGTAATGTCACCATGTTGCAAGACGTCATCCCAGCTTTCTCCTGCTGCTGCATTGAGCAAGCACAGGGAGATGGAAGGAGAAGACATCGGTTGCCAGGTCCTTCTTTGCCACCGGCAGGAGGTTTTTTGGGTGTTGCCTGTGGAGGGCAGGGTTTGGGGAGGGGAGGGACTTCAATGCCATAGAGTCCAATTGCCAAAGCGGCCATTTTCTCCAGGTGAACTGATCTCCAGCGACTAGAGATCAGTTGTACCAGCAGATCTCCAGCCACTACCCGGAGGTTGGCAACCCTAAGAGGACAGGACTTTCCCTACCAAGGCCAGGCAAATAGTAAGGTTTTCTGATCATTACCTGTAATTCTGGGAGAACTCCAAGCCCCACCAGAAGGTTGGCAACCATGCATATGATATGCAAGGATTCAGAACTTATAGGACTGCTTGATCCCATAATCTAATGCCCAAGACAGAAGTAAACAGTTGTTTCAACAGCTGGTTGGCTCATTATATATCAGAGGGTGTTCACTTGTTTTCCCCCTTGCTGCTGAACCAGGCCAGAGGTTTGCAGAAGGACCTGTGCCATCTGTTTATTTGCAGCGTCCAGTTTTCATGGTGAAGAAAATCAAATTTGCTCAGGGTGCTGCTTGGATTGTGGCCATGGCTGCAGCTCAACGCAATTGGAGCTAGTAGGGACTTAGCCATCATTCTCTGCAGTTTGGTCTTTCGTTAGTCTTTCGTTTGGTCTTTCGTTTGGTCTTTCGCTCCAGCCTGAAGGGGAAGCTTCAGGAGCTTCACACTTGTATAGCACATGATCAAGCCACGTCTTGATTCAAAGTAATCTCTGAAAAGAACAGACCAGTGATTAGTTAATATTTGCATAAATTAACACACAGTAATATATTTTACTTTTGCATTTACTGCTAAAAGTCAAATATTTTTTTCACCACCCTTGAGGACAACACCAAAAACATACTTTCCCTCTCTGAAAACAGAAAACTTTCCACATTTTAAAGATCTAGTGAGTGTTTTCGGCTTGAAGGGCAAACAAATAATTTAAAACTGTTCCTATATTTCACTACTGAGTTTCTCCAGATCTGTATGGCCAAGTCTGTAGCCTTTTGTAAGGAGGAGAAATTTTCTCATTTTCCAGTACTTCTTTTATTTTGATGTTTATCAAACAAGACCACAAAGCCATACATGTTTGGTAGCAGTGTTGAAGAGCATGCTGAATTTGCTGTTTTGCAGCCTACAGTTTTACAAAGAAAGAGTGCGAGAGATCAAGTTTTTTTTTAAATTTACCACAAGCTTTATAAGAACAGATCACATATAAATGATTTATGGATGAGCAGTTGTGATATACACAGAGGATAACAGAATACTCACTGAGTAAAGTTATTCAGTTTATTGTTTATGGAGAAATGTTTATGAAGAAACATAGACCTTCCTGTGCCACATAAAAAAATCTCCTTAATTCTCAAAAGACAGATTGCAAAGGGATGTAAACTTTACCAAAGGAGAATTGAGCATTCTCCATTTACTTTTGTAAAGGAAGACATTTTCAGGTTTCCAAGACTCCATGGACTATTAATTTTGCTCTACCCTTTTAAAACAGCTCATGTAAATCAGAAGGATAATTCTGAATTCCCCGTTGGGTGTGGGGAGAGTACCACTTTATATAGACAAACAACATTGTTTAATTCCACAAGTGACTGGTGGGTATTGGTGGAAATTTCCTTTGAATTAACAAACCAAGACTGAAGGTGTTGGTGGGCATCTTTATCCTAGATGCCTCCTGAAAGAGTAAACATACTGAACTGGTGGTGTGTGCTCTCTGGGCTACCTACCATTGCCACTGCCCTGACCTAAGCACCGATGTTCTCCTTAGGATTGTCAGCTCTGGATGGGGAAATTCCTGGAGATTTGGGTGTGGATCCTGTAGAAGACATGGTTTGGGGAGGGGATGGACCTCAACAGGGTATAGTGTCATAAAGTCCACCCTCAAAAGCAGTCATTTTCTCCAGGAGAACTATCTCTGTAGTCCGGAGATTGGTTTGGTTGTAATTGTGGGAGATTGCCAGGTCCCATCTAGAGGCTAGCCATCCTCGACCTGCTCCTCTGCTTTGCTCATCTTCTTACAGTGCACCCGGCTGCACTACTGTGAGTCAAGATCAATCATCAAGAACACTTGCGGGCTATAAAATAAGGGGTGCCCGGGAAGCAGGCTGGTACTAAGTTGTGCCTAGTGCCTGAGTCAGATCTAGGGATGCCAGGTTGAGCCTGGCAACCAGTGGAAGTGTTGGGGGCAGGGAATGGAGGGGATGTGGTGTTGGCGACATTGGCCAACGTCAATACGTCATTTCCAGGTACAACCCAGAAGTGACAATGGGTAGCTCTAGGAACTATTGGAAACTCTATGATAAAACCATAGAGTTGCATGACTTCCCACTGTACCCAGAAGGAATGTTCCAAAGCAGAGGCCATTGTGTTTGTTTTTTAATTTTTCAGTGGTGGTGAGCAACAGTGGTAATTGGCAGCAGTCCCACCAAAGTGGTAGGCCTGGCAACCCTACTCAGATCAGGCATGCTGCAAACGGTCAGGATAGGCTTTGTAGGAGCTGTGCTCTATTACAGAGCAACAGCCCAGGTTCTTCTTGTCTGGTCAAGTGATAGGGTTGCCAGCCGCCAGGTGGTGGCTGGAGATCTCCCGCTATTACAACTGATCTCCAGGCGACAGGTATCAGTTCACCAGGAGAAAATTGCTGTTTTGGAAGAGGGACTATTACAACCTGGAACTGGCAATCCTATCAAGTGAGGAAACAATAAGGCTCTGCTCAAAACAACTGTCATCTGGTCAGTGTATGGGACCATCCAGTGCCTGACCATGCCAATCTTGGATGCCCATGAGTTTTGATGGAGAAGATATTTATTTAATGGTAATGAATATCAATGAAGGGGAAGAGAGCTTGGTCTTTTTCCTAGCGCCGGAGAATTCTTGATGGGAAAACACCCCTCAGTTTTCTCCAAGTGGCCTCCAAGGAAGACACAGGCAATTAGCAACCGAGACAAGGAAATTGTGCTCATCACCGCTTCCCTCTTGGGTCTTCTTTCCCTCCGTACTGTGTTTTCTAGATTGTAAACTTGCCTTTTTCAGTTGTGTAGTGCTGTGCAAATGATTTTTTATTGTTATTGCCCAGCTTTTTCCGTATATCTGCTTTGGCCTCCTAACAGGGGCTTTCCAGGAGTATTGCAGAGTAGCTGTGGCAAATTGTCATTCTGCTGAGAGAGTCTTCATTGTGTCTGTATATCCATGCATGAAGCCTACTACACAAGATGCTATAATCCTCTGGAGAGCTTGCCTGTGGTTTTGTTCATGCGGCTCATTAAATCAAGCATTAGTACTGTATTCCACCCACTGCATTAAGCCTCCAGGGTGCGAGGGGTGACTGATTTGGGCCCCATTCTCTCAGTGGCCCCACACATCTGTTTAAGATCCTGGGTTCACTCTGCAGAGTCCGCCAACATATCTTTCCTCTGCATGTACAAACATTTCTGGCATAGATAAAAAGCTTTCAGGGATCTTTTGTAGAACCCTTTTTGATTGTACAAAAATCCTCATGCAGCATGTATATTCAAAAGGCTTAATTTTTTATTTTGAATGATGACATACTTGGTTTTCCATCCACACAGTTACGAAAGGTTTCATTCTTAATAATGGGATTTTCTATCCGGGATAGAATGGTTTAATCACAGCAATAAAAAAGAGCCTTAATTAGGATTTATGCTCCCTTCAGAGTGACAGAAATCTTCAGTGCTCCATAGGGAGTCTTGGATGGGGTGTGGTTTGATTTGTGCTATCATTGCATAAATAATCTCCAAGTGAATTTCTGTCTCCAAACACATGGGATAAACACAAATTAAAGCTCCGTGGCTCACACATCTGTCATTCTGGTTTGTAAATGAGTTTGCCAAAAGGCAATTCACTGAAAGGTTGTTTCATCTCAGACACTACACTAGCAAATGACTGGGGATGTTTTGGAGTACTGTTCTTCTACTTTAATGCTTCTGCAGTAAACACTGGAATAGGGGATTACGATTGACTGACATGGATCACATTCAAGATAGCCAGTAGGATTGGAATCTGACCCAGAGATATGGGGCACTTTCACACATGCCAAATAATGCACTTTCAATCCACTTTCAGTACATTTTAACAATTGTTGAAGGCTTTCACGGTCAGAATTCATCAGTTCTTGTAGGCTATCCGGGCTGTGTGACTGTGGTCTTGGTATTTTCTTTCCTGACGTTTTGCCAGCAGCTGTGGCAGGCATCTTCAGTGTTACTCCTTCAGTGTTACTCCTTCGGTGTTACACCTCTGAAGATGCCTGCCACAGCTGCTGGTGAAACGTCAGGAAAGAAAATACCAAGACCACGGTCACACAGCCCGGATAACCTACAAGAACTGATTTTAACGATTGTTTGCAAGTGGATTTTGCCAGTTCACACAGTAAAATCCAGCTTCAAAGTGCATTGAAAGTGCATTATTTGGCATTTGTGAAAGTGCCCATGGTCCTGTTTTGTAGAAGTCACTTGACATCCTGAAGACTTTTTGCCTTGATTGAGGGAAAAGTCAACTGCTGTTCTCTACGGTGGTGTCACAGAGGCAATACTAATCAACAGATAGGTAGCAATGGGCAAGGAAGGAGCTAATGTGGATAGACACCCCATAATATTGGGAGGGGGAAGGTAGCATGGTATAGCCCATTTTCCTCAGATCTTGGAAGCTAAGCAGGGTTGGTACATGAAACGGAGACCACCAAGGAAGACTGCAGATGAAGGCAATGGCAAACCACCTCTGCTTACTCACTTGCCTTGAAGCCCCTTTCTGGGGTCGCCATGAGTCAACTGTGACTTGACAGCACTTTACACACACACAATATTGGGGAGGGAGGCAGTGTGCATGAAGTAAGAGTTTCCTGTTCCCCCAGAGCTGCCTGCAGCAGATGGGCATATGAAAACCGGTTTCTGTTGATGGATTGATGAAGCTGGATTAGTCACTATGGCTTTATCACTGTTAGCTCTAGTACAGCTTTCATGTTTCAGAAGGAAAGCCTTTTGAACACACATTCCATTACCTATAAGGGTTGGTTTGTGTATTTACCACATTGAAGTCTGCCAGGTTTTTAAAGGTGTGCATGCCTGAAGTTTCAATTTCCATCCAAATTCTTAAAGTAACATGCCTGAAAAAGCAACCACAGGGTTGCTTGAGTACATGCATGCTCACAGCAAATGGTCGGCTGAATGTGAGCAGCATTGGGGATGGAGCAATGGGTGTAATTCTGCTCCCATCTACACATTCGGTGAATGTGCTGATGAAGGTCTGAAAAGGATATATTACTTGAAAGGTCAGGCCATTGGTTTCAATAAGACCTAGAGAAGTTTGTAACTTTCAATTAGCCCCTTTATGCCTCCAACTCACTAACTGATGCATACACATGTTGATACATACAAAACAACAATAATTAGAAATATTAGTTATACTGATCAGATGCTTTTGATGTTAAAAATTTCAAACAAAAAATATCATGCATGTTTTAGCTTTTTTGATGCATTAGAGAGTCACAGCTAGTCATCAGTTCCCAGTTCATGCACATTTACTCATATAAAAAGAACAAAATATGCATGCATGATTGTCACGTGTAACCCTCGACATACAAATTGCACCTTATTTCCTACACAGAAGGGAAATCTGTACAGGAATTTTGTAATATGTGAACTATCCCCCAGTGATCTGTCAGCCTGAGACAGTCTTCTGAGATTTTCCTGCACAAATTGAATGTGAACAGAGTGAATCAGCAGCCAGCCACACACACAAATTGCTAACAAGTACAAAGGTACATTACACATAGAATGGAAGTGGGCACTGTATGCTCATAGTGGCCAATTTGGATAACATCCAATCCATGAATGGGGGAAGAAATATGGTAGGGGTGGAATAAGTATAGCCTGCATGGATTCAAAGAATAATTCAGGATTCTGCAGAACCACTTGTCAGATGTTTTTAGGCTGCAGGACTTATTCTTCTTTTTAAAGGAGGAAAGACAGGGTAAAACTATTTTAAATACAATAAATTAAAAACACTCCAGATGTGTTCATTGGGCAGAAAGCCTTTGGGATATTGTGAAAATGGATGCAAGGAAATAGAGACAAACAACTATGATGCATATCTGAGGAAAACAAATGACTGAAATCCTTATCTAAACATGCATTATCCATTCTGAAAACTAAAGCGGAACCAACCTTAAAAAGTAGCCTCATCTAACCATGTGAATTGACCCTTACATGCCAGACAACATATTTTGGGTTGGTTCCAAACCATGAAACAAAACCTTTCGATCCAACACATTTGAATGAAGCCACAAAAGCCTCCATACAGAGGCCTTGGCATACAGCACTGAGTTGTGCATACTTTTTTGGCCAACAGACAGTCAGGATCACTTATGATGTGAAGATGTGGTGGGGACAGAGAGGGGGTATTCACTGGATGCAGCAGAAACAGAGCATGGAGGTCCACATTTGCCCATTGTAATTGCCTGCAGCTGGTGTTCAGATGTACGCTACCTTTTCAAATGGAGGTTTTGTTTACCCATCATGGCTAGGGTTGCCAACCTCCAGGTAGTAGCTGCAGATCTCCTGCTATTACAACTGATCTCCAGCCAATCGAGATCAGTTCACCTGGAGAAAATGGCTGCTTTGGCAATTGGACTCTATGGCATTGAAGTCCCTGCCCTCCCCAAACCCTGCCCTCATTAGGCTCCACCTCCAAAATCTCCAGGTATTTCCCAACCAGGAGCTGGCAACCCTAAACATGGCTAATCAATGGACCTATCCTCCAGGCATTTGCCAATCCCCCATTTAAGGGATAGTCATTGCTGCATCCTCTGGCGGTGAGTTCCACACATTAATTATGCACTGCGTGAAGAACTACTTTCTTTTGCCTGTCTTGAATGTACTGTCCATGAACTGTATTGAATACCCCCAAGTTCTATTTTTGGGAGAAGGGAGGAAAGTACTTCTCCACAGCATGCATAAACACATGAACACATGAAGCTGCCTTCTACTGAATCAGACCATCACGGTCCATCAAAGTCAGTATAATCTACTCAGACCAGCAGCGGCTCTCCAGGGTCTCAGGTGGAGGTCTTTCACATCACCTACGTGTCTGACCGACCCCATACTGTGCTTTGCTTTGGTTATAAAATAAGAACCCAGCTTTTACGTCCAGAGACTGAGGTGCTATTTACGCAGCCCAAACGATGCACTTTCAATTCACTTTCAGTGCACCTTAACGATCGTTTGCAAGTGGATTTTGCCAGTTCACACAGTAAAATCCACCTTCAAAGTGCATTGAAAGTGGATTGAAAGTGCATTATTTGGGCTGTGTAAATAGCACCATGGTCTTGTTTTCAAATAATGACCAGGTGGCCATCATAAACATACTTACAGTTATTCTGGTTGAATTGTAAGGTACCTTAAGTGAGAGATTTCACTTCTGCAGCTTTTTGCTTCCCAGTTATATCCAAACACAAATGTTCACTAGATAGTGACATATACTACTGGCATCCCTGGCAAAACAATCTGAAGTGATCAATCAGGGCACAAGAAGAACCAGAGTGATCCTCAGAGGGTTGGCAGTCTGTAACTTATCAGTAACTTATCAGTGTATATAAAAATACTTACAGAATGTGCCAGCAAGTAAACCTTAAGAGATTTGGGCTTCTTGTCTGAGACAGCAAACAGTTATTCGGAGGCAATTTGCCTGATCAAAGAAAGTGTATTATTATGGCCTTTTCTTGGTGAGAGGCTCAGTATGCGCGAGGGACTTCCAAGGGTGATTTTTATACTCAGTTCCAGATAACCGTTTAGGGCCAGAGGTGTGTGGGAGTTTTATAGGGGGGGTTTCATTTTTTGTGGGAAAGCAGTTTCTAAAGAACTCAAATTGATCCCTCCCTCCCTGCTTTAGTTTATGCGGCTGAATGCTAAAGGAAGAACTTGTGTTTCCTCCCCCCACCCCTAATCTAAATGTAGTGCAAGGCCTCTGGAGGCTGGAGAACACACAATGGCTCTTAGTGACTCTGTTGTTAGACTGACAGCAAAAAGCTTTAGGGAAGATGCACAAACGTTTGTAGGTAGGCATGGGAAACTAGATGCTGGAAACAATTCAATAAAAAACAGATTAGGCACTGATTTACAGTCCTTTATTGAGACTTACATACATGTTTATTTCTCTGTGCTTCTTGCAAAAAACAAACCGGATTAATCTGAGAGTAAAATGAATACCGGGACCTGATTGAAAGTCCTGCTGATTTTGATTGAAACAAATCTGACAGTATCGGGTAGGATCAAAATTGAGCCCATTAATCCCATCGAAAACAAATGGCTGGACTGGGTGGAGGATCAAAGTCAAGGGAAATGATCCAGTCAAAGTAAATAATTTTTATATCCCAGTGACTTCAATGGACTGACTTCCATCAACTTTGAAAGGTATAACTCTGCTAAGCAAATCCTTAAATCTCTTCCACTGAACTCAATGGGACTTAAAAAGCTTTTTGTTGGCTGAATCATGGCCTTCATTAATTATAAATGGACAAAATAATAACCATGTAAGAACCTACCAAAATATATGCAATTAGCCCTATTGAGACATTGCTGGGTTTACATAAAACCAGGGCTATTTTTCTAACTATTTTTCATTAATTAATAGAAGGAAAATTTATTTCCAGAAAGCCTGGTTGTTTGTATGTTTCTTTGACTTCTAGGCACACAAAGCAGTTCTCTACATTAGATACTTGCATCTGTTCTTTATGGAAGCGAGATGGACAAACTTTTAACATAGATGTGTTAAAAGTGGGGAGGGAAATAGATTCAGCTGTTCAGGAAGAAGCTGTTAATACATGAGATGCATCAGGCCAA
The DNA here is from genome assembly GCF_029931775.1 of Euleptes europaea. NCBI lineage: Eukaryota > Metazoa > Chordata > Lepidosauria > Squamata > Sphaerodactylidae > Euleptes > Euleptes europaea. The sequence continues at coordinate 38,737,797 of NC_079316.1, forward strand.
TTTGGCCATCTCTGTAGTGAAAACCTGCTAATGTTCTGAATATGAGTTATGCCAGTAAGAACTGAATCCTTTCTGAAAAGCACATCATTCCTTTCATGAACAATAATAAATAAAAGGAAAAGATCTGAACACCTGCAGTAGAACTGCAAAAGCCAAATGTTGCACCAGATTCTCCTGCAGCTAACTTGGGAGAAATGCAAGTGAACTGTAGACCTGTTCAGGTGTGTGCATTTTAAATACATTTTCTATTAAAGATCCTAATAGCAGATGGCATTGGTGGAATGTTGTGCTTTAAGGCTGAGCTGCACATTTTGGAGTTATTTCGTTGACAGTCCTTTGCTGAAAAAATATACACAATTTCCTAATTTATAGTGCAATCCTAAACAGAATCTAAGTCCATTGAAGTCAGTTGGTTTAGAAGGGTGTAACTTTGTTTAGGATTGTACTATCCAAATATTCTTCTCCTGACTGGTCTGAAAACTGGATTTTTGCTGTTGCCTCTTCAAAATAGTGAGACCTCTTGCCTCTCCTCTACAATCTTTTCCTAAACAGCTTCCGAGGAGTCAGAATAGATTTGTGGTGCATATCAAATGTATGAAAGCAGAAATACCCACGTTATTTCAATGAGGTTTTGTATTTTTAATGAATAGACACTTCTTTTAATCTCTATTTTTCCCTGGTTAAGTCAAGAAATCTTATAGATAATTAAGTAAAATGAATACAGTGTTTAACAGTTACATTTGGTTTGCAAGAACCATTCACAAGTTCTTTTATTTGAGCTGCCTCTTATCTTCTCCGGCAAAAGTACACAGGGGCATCAGCTATCATTACAGAGTTATCTTTAAGTGAGTGTTAGTGGGTGTTCCATAAGGAGAAGACGCTTGGATCAAGCAAAACACTGAAAATGAATCCAACGAATTAAACTCTATAATTAACTTTTTTATACATTATAACTACATCCTCACAAAAGTTAATCTTGATGAATGGTTATGCATTGTTGAAAACTGGGCATGATCCAGGCAAAGTGAAGCACTGTGGGGCTTAAAATTCTCCCATTTATATGAAAATAATTTAATGATTGGTCCATTGTTAGCAATATTATTTTTCTGCACAATTCATACTTGAGAAACCTCTATTCCGCAGCAAAGGGGTAACAAAATCTGCAAACTTTGAAATACATTAGTCCAGTTTTAATTCAGCAATTGGGAGAGTGATTATTTGAACACGGATGTAGCGTCAGTAGTTCTGAGCTTGAACTAAAGTTTGTAAAGCAGAGGATGTGATTTTGTTTTTTCTTCTTTTTTAAAGTAAGGTAACACAATATTGTAGGTTTAATGCAGGGATGCCAAGATACTCAGAAAAAGAAGGCTGAGAATTTGACCTGGCATTTTAATTTTAGGTAAGGGTAAGGTTTTGTTCAGATTTAATCCCATAATTCCAATCAATGGTCCAATGATTGTGCATTTGACTCTACCAATATCTGTAGAATGCAGTTTCCAAGCAGCATGTAATCCGAGCCTAATTTTCTATGTAATACATCACTATAAGACTCTTTAAATGCTTTTGAGATTCACAAAAGACCATGTTGAAATTGTAATCCCAGTTCAGTGGCCAATAAGAAAGTAAAAATAAAATAATGCACTGGATAAGAGTTTGAATGAAACATGGATTTTACCTGAGGTTACCTATACAGGAAAAAAACTCCTAAATATAGTTTATGCAATTTTTAAATATAATCTGGTAAATTTAAGATGAAAGCTCTTCCAGCAGAATGTCCAACCCAGACTCCAAATATTTCATCAGACCATTTTTTCCCAAGGATCTGACTACATTTAATTCAAGTGACATCTAATGGGAATGAAGGAGTTCAGCAGTTAGTTGTTGACAGTTAATATTAATTTAAATGAATGTCATATTAACAATGCCATCCTAAGCTATTCATGGGATCATTTTTTCATAGATTCTTCTGTTGTATCTGACCACTGGATAGGAAGACAAAGGCAGCAAGGACAAGCATACAAAATGCAGATAATGAGAAACGTTGCTAAATGGAACAGCCATCTATATCCATGCCAAATCATTTCCCTCCAAAACAAGTTAATCACCATAGAAATGGTGCCTGAAAATGAAGGACATTTGTCATATTCTACTGAGCTGGAAGGTTTTAAAACAGGGAACATTCTTTTATAATAAATCATAAAGTTTAAAAAAGAACAGGCTGTCTTGCACACTTTCAATGGGAATATACAGTGAATTGAAATAACTAGGAACTTTTGATAATGGAAATTGAAATAATTGGTTATTTTTGTACTGTTTGCTTGCTCCTTCAACAAAGCATTGGGTGGGTTTTCCTTTTAAAAAATAATATATATTTATCCTTAAAAAATGAACAAATGCATGGATGTCTACATCTGTAACCATTCTTAGGCCTTCAGGGCACTATTGTACAATTAGCTATAGAAGCTGAATTTTTAGTGTCTGGACTGAGCTGTATTCTGTCCTTCATTCTATGAGTGTTTTACAGATACCCACCTTTGTGTATTTCTATCTGCTGCAGGCCCTTAACCATAGGAAATGTCTTGCTGCAGCTAACTGAGCAGCCCATCCTTGAGGGCAAACACTGCTGAAAGCATGTGCTTGATATTCAGGCTGGTGTCCCTTTAAAAGAGAAAGCCACATTGGAGCAGATCTGCCTGCGCGGTGGATGATGAGCCCACCAAGCAGAGGAAATAATGATTTCATTTGCATATTTGCAGAAAAGCTGAGGACCCGAGATGTCCATTGATCAAGCCTCACGTTCAGAAGCTACCTTGTATCTTTTGTTTTACATTTTTGTTTCATCTGAGCTGTTTCAAGTGGGGGGTGGGGGTGGAAATCCAGTGAAGAGTTTTAGAGCTGTTTGGAAAATGCCCCCCATTTGGTGCAATCATGTGCATTCCAAAAGGACAGAGCAAAAGGCCTTTTGGAGCCAAGGGATAAAATGAAGCGGCATCAAGGATGCTTTCAGAGCCACTAGGGAGAATGACTTGTATGTCAAGAGCAGCAGGGAAAAAGAAACAACTCTTCACTATCTGCTGTTTAATTTAGAGTATTGCGGGGTTTGCTTTTTTTTGTCCTTGGCTTCTGATCTTTTAGCCCAGAAACAAAAGAAAAAAAGCATCGAGCAAGCCACTGTTTTAAAGTGATTAGAAGCACAGAAGGGGGGGTCCATGTCAATAGATTTGTTAGACTGTTAAAATTGATGTATCCCTTAGTCAATAGTTCAGAGGCAACTCGGCAAAATCTTTATTCTCAAGCATGTAAATCATCATAAGACTCACCAGCATTAGGGAGATCTGAGTTGTACCACAAAATGTTCCCAGTGTTAACACTCCAGCCCATAGCTCAGGGGGAAAAGGTATAACTATTATGCAGAGATCAGCATCAAAGGCTATAACAAGGGTTAATCATAATTAAACCCAGCAAAGCCTTTAAATGAAAGAAAGGGAGGGGAAACCCTCAAGATTTCCATCCCTTAATTAAAACTGATCCTTGAAAGTGATGGCCTTCTCAGCTACAACTTGGGGGAAAGGTCCCACTTGCTTAGAAAAACCCCTCTAACTTAGCTATATAAATCATTATTTGGGGAGCAGAAGTTTGCTTATACTCCCCCATGTTTCTACACCATACCACAATGCCAAATGTTTCAGACTGTGAGAGCTAGCAAGGTGCAGTGGTTAGCACCTTTGACTAGGGTCTGGGAGACCCGGGTTTGAATGCCTACTCAGCCTTGGGTTGCCAACCTCCAGGTGGTGGAAGGAGATCTCCTGCTATTACAACTGATCTCCAGCCAATAGAGATCAGTTCACCTGGAGAAAATGGCAGCTTTGGCAATTGGACTCTATGGCATTGAAGTCCCTCCCCTCCCCAAACCCCTCACTCCACAGGCTCCGCCCCAAAAACCTCCCACCAGTGGCGAAGAGGGACCTGGCAACCCTAACTTAGCCATGGAAGCTTGCTGGGTGACCTTGAGTCAGTCGCACACTCTCAGACTAACATACTCAGGTAATGATAGCACCAATGACTCCTCTCTCCTAGCACAGCCTATATCTACACATGAAGAAAAATGTGCACACAGGCCGTTTATGCAGGGCTGTTTCCCCACAGTCACCCGTACCGACTGCTTCGGGGCTTCGTTTTGATTATGCATGCCTTTCCCGACCATCAGAGGGTCACCTCACACACCCCCACGCATTTCCATGCATTTTGCTGCATTTTTCGGATTTGGGAAACATGGGCAAAACACCCAGAAATGTGCAGGGAGAGTGAGGTGACCTCTGACGGTTGGGAAAGGCATGCATAATCAAAAGGAAGCCCCGAAGCAGTCATCAGGATGAACGCAAGGGAAACAGCCCTGCATAAATGGCCATAGAACCACATATGTGAAGGTTCCAGCAGCAAAATCCATACAACCCCTTTTGCTGGAGAACAATTCACAGAAATGGAATCTGTCTACATAGGCCACTCTGCATACACTCTTTTGGACAGCCAGGTCTTCTGAGGGATCAGAAGCAGCAGTGGGAATCAGGATTTATTCCTCTACTGATACAAAAGCACCTAAAAACTAGCTGCACTGAGCTAGTTATCCCTTTTTGGAAGCGAGTGGATTTGTGCCTTTGTCATGCAAAAGAATATTTAATAGTTTATGACAATATTCAGTGAAAATACTAGAAGATACAAGTAGGACAGAGATATGAATATGCCTGAGGAATAGTCATGTATGCGACCTTGTACACACAAGGCTGGACATCCAGATCCAAAAAACACAACTCTTTCATTTGTGTCTGCCCAATCCTTTCTGACCACAGTAAAGTTTTTTCCTGGGGTTATGGGACCAACTGAAGGTTGGGAGGTTGCAGTGGGGAAGTGGACCCCTCCCTCTCTTTTTGCCTCTTCTGTCAGTCTAGTGGCTCTTATAGAAAAGGGAGGAGAGAGGTATTTTGTTCCTTTCCCCTTCCTTACTACAACTTCCCAATCCACATGACTATTTGTCCTCATGGGTCCCCCAACCCCAGGAATAAACTTTCTTGAAATCACAAAGGACTGCTGGAGGAAGGGAACACAGGAATGATCCGTGGTTGCCAGCATTTTCTGCTGACAAATCGCTGAATCCAACCCACAACGTAACATGTAAAGGGCCAACGGGTATAGACAGAGAGTGGGATGCTGATGCACTCCATGTTACCAATCACACAGGTCCTGGCTATGAGCGTTTATCTCATCTAAACACAGCACCTACATGCACATACACCGTACATCTGTAGGAATCCATTTGCAGGGCTGGGAATGTTCAAAATGCAGCATCTTTTATCAGTAGGGTTGCCAACCTCCAGGTACTAGCTGGAGATCTGCTGCTATTACAACTGATCTCCAGCTGATAGAGATCAGTTCACCTGGAGAAAATGGCAGCTTTGGCAATTGGACTCTATGGCATTGAAGTCACTCCCCTCCCCACACCCCACCCTCCTCTGGCTCCACCCCCAAATCCTCCTGCTGGTGGCAAAGAGGGACCTGGCAACCCTACTTATCAGTGACAGATCCACCTTGTGAAGTGAATGCACATAGGTGAGGGGCAGCCACACATGGTCATGAACAGTCATGAACTGTAGGCATACACTTTATAATTTGGAGACATTTCTTTATATTTAACAGTTTTGTTAAATGTTTACTTTGTGGACTTGTCATCTATTTATTTAAAAACCTTTCCATGCCACCTTTCCACCCAATTCAGGGTCCCTAGGGTGATCAACATTAAAACATTTCAAACATTAGGCAGCAGTTAAAATACAAATACATACAAATATTTACAACAAATAAAACATATAAATCTATAAACACACAAAACCCACAAACAGGGAAGAGGCTTAAAAAGAGTGAGTGGCCTACAATCACATGACCTCAGCTATAGAACAAGACTTAGAGACAACTCACACTTGGCCAATATTGTGCAGGCTCTGATTCTGGGGACAGGTCTGTGGAGGGCAGTTTGTCTCTCGCCTGCCCGCTTTGCTACTTGATCCTGGAACCAAACGGCTTGGCCGCCACCCTGACCTGAAAACACTATAACTCAGCAGCAGCCAGCCACCCACCAGAGAGTCCCGCTGAGGAAATGAGGCCTGCAACATGTCGCGGTGCCAGCTGTACCGCTTTAACTGCTCTGGCAACCCTCTTGCCGGGTCTCATAACATTAATTGCCGTGCCAAGGGCTCGGCGGCTCGCCTGTTCCCCCCAGTCTCGTCTGTGCCACCCCCTGCCAGCACTGCTATTTGTCAGTTGACGCTGGACAGATGCCGTGCCTAGGTGTGAGGACTGAGGCAACAAATTGGACGTTACAAATGGGGACACGCTGAAAGCGGTGTACTCCTTTTGAACTCTTCGGTTCTGGTCATAAGGTTGTTTTACTTAAACCAAAGTCAAATTGCACAAACACTGGGAGGGGGGCTCAGAGACAAAGCCCCCCCCCAAAAAAATAAATCCAGGAATCCAGAGCAAAAGGATCCCGAGCACGAGCCAGGAAAGCCTTCCCTCCCCCCTCCCAGAGCTACTGCTAGCCAGCAAACACAGCGCCAGATGGACCAATGCAGTGATCCAACACAAGGCAGCCTCATATGTTCACAACCGTAACAGTGTTTCTCAGGACCTAGGACCACAACATATTTTCGGATTCCACAATTAAATTGCTAAAGGCGTCGCAGAAACAGTGATCCAGGTATCAGGCGGTGTTCCGTGATCATTATCCTTGCTTCATCTGCTCATTCCACTTTATGCAGTTAATGACATAGGTTGCTTACACAAAGAGAAAACAGACCAGAGCTGTAGGCAGCAGTGTTGGTCCAAAGTGAAATCCAAAACCAAGAACAAAATCCTCAGCCTCTGGTTGGCCACTGTGTGAGAAACAGTGCTGGATTGGATGGACCACTGGTCTGATTCAGCAGGGCTCTTATGTCCTTAAATCCACGTATAGGGTTGCCAACCTCCAGGTACTAGCTGGAGATCTGCTATTATCTCCAGCCGATAGAGATCTGTTCATTTGGAGAAAATGGCCAATTTGGCCATTGGACTCTATGGCACTGAAGTTCCCCCCTCCCCAAACCCCGCCCTCCTCAAGCTCCACCCCAAAAATCTGCCGGTGGTGAAGAGGGACCTGGCAACCCTATCCATGTAGTACATTTTATGAAGACCAACCAACATGACAACAAAACAGCATGCAAGCTTCTGTGTTCATCAGAACGCCTCATCAGGCTGGATGGGGGATGTACCGAACAAAAGACCTGAATGTCCATTGAGAACAATGGGAGATGCCTGAAGGCCCATTGGATATAATGGGATCCAGGAATGCCAATTGACTTCTATTAGCGCTATTAACATACATTACAGAACACAAAAGTTGCAGAGAAACTGCGGAACGGATTACAAGAATCCTACTCTGGGGACTGGAATGACAGTCCCCCGAGTGAAATTATGGTCCCAGGGACCAGATAAACTGATTTGGGACTGGCAGGACAACCCCCAGAGTGGAAGGAAAGTCCCTGGGACTGTAAGTGTTCTGCAACCGCAATGACAGCCCTCATAGCAGGCTAGATACACTGCTCTAGGACTGCAATGCCAGCTCGCACAGATATTTCCATTTTCCTTGAATATAGTCTGCCAGGTTCATTTTGAATAGAAAACAAACCTTTGTCAGAAATAGTTGTAAAATCTGATTTGGGGAGTGGACTAATGGTTTTTATTGTGTTGATGTCTGAGTGAAGCTAGATTTCAAATTATTTGTTCACAAGACCCATAGGGGCCTCGGTAGGCTTACCAGGTCCCTCTTCTCATCCGGTGGGAGGTTTTTCTGGTGGTGGTGGGGGGAGATTGTGCGGGCACACCAACGCAATCACCTCATTTCTGGTTTACATCCAGAAGTGCTGCATTGCAACGGGCCTATACCACTCAAACTGGGAGTTTGAATGGTAAAAGGCCTGTTGCGATGCGGCCCTTCTGGGTGTAAAACGCATCGCAAGGGGCCGTTTACCACTCAAACTGGGAGTTTGAGTGGTATAGGCCCGTTGTGATGCAGCGCTTCTGGTTTGCAACCGGAAGTGACGTGGCACCATGGGCAGGCGCGTGTGCAAGCATTGCCTGCTGACCCTCAGCTGGTCAGCGGACAGCCAGGTGGGTTGGCGGGGGTTTGCCCGCCACCACCTGGTACTTGGCAACCCTAGGCCTCAGTCATGAATCCAGTGCACTTGATGGCTGTCGGAAGACTTGAGGAAGAAGCCTCTCCTATGGCTGGGGAGGGTGGGATAGAAATTGCAAATCATTATCATCATCATCATCATCATCTTGCCCACTTTGTAGAGAAACTCCATTAGAGAGCTGTTGTGTTGTGTACTAGGATTAGGTTGTGATGGGTACAAAATGGATTTTAAAATGTACTAATGACTACGTTGTGAACAATGGCAACATTCCCTTTGAAAATATAAAAAGCAGTTCCTGAGAGGTCTTGCCAATGCTGACAGAAACATAAGGCAGAGAGCAGAATAAACACATTATCCTTATATGTATTTACTGAGTCCTGCCCAGTAGAGGCCTAATGGTTGACTCAGAGACCGGGGGCAAGGTTTCCCTCGCAGGGTCCGGCAGAAGTGTGGCTTCTGGTGCCACTCTGGTACATCCTTAGCAATTGCTGATACATTCTTAGCCGGCACTTTAGCGGTGCTGGACCATCCCTGGTCCCCTGGGTCCTCCTCAGACCTCTCCTCAGTCACTCCTCAGGCCCCTCCCGCAAGGATTCTAAGTCAGATTCACTGGGCTGGTGAAAGGGGGTCCTGACATCAGTCCCAGAACATTTATGCCATTCCGAGGGACCATAATTCCATTCTGGGGGCTGTCATTTCACTCCCAGAGCAGTGCATTTGGGCCCAGTGCTGTCATTCCACACCAGGGCATTCAATTCAGTTCCAGAGCAGTTTATTCCACTCTGGGGGGCAACCCAGGAGACTTATGCTAATCCCAGGGGCTGTCCTTCCATTCTGGGAGTTGTCATTTCAGAATTAGATAAGTTTATCTGGGCTAGGGTTGCCAGCTCTGGGGAAGGAAATGCCTGGAGATTTTGGGGGTGGAACCTGAGAAGGGCAGGGCTTGTGGAGGGGAGGGACTACAGTGGGGTATAATGCCATAGAATCCACCTTCCAAAGCAGCCATTTTCTCCAGGTGAACTGATCTCTATCGTCTGGAGGACAATTGTAATCCATGGAGATTTTGAGCCATCACCTGGAGGTTGGCAACCCTAATCTGGGCCCAGGGTCCATCATTCCACTCTGGGGGCTGTAATTCCAGTCCTAGAACACATATGCGACTCCCAGCTCGGGGGCTGTCATTCCACTCTGGGGGTTTGCCATTTCAGTCCCAGAGCATTTTATCTGGGGCTGGGGACCGTCACTGTACTAAGGACCATCATTTCACTCTGGGGAGCTGTCATTCTCAATATCCATTTCTCATTTTCATTGCAACTTTTCTGTCCTGTAATATTTTTTTAATGGAGCCCATGCAAGTCAGCTTGCCCTCCTGACTCCCAATATATCCAATGGCCCTTCAGGCATATCCCCTTTTCCCCCAGTGAGCATTCTTGTCATTCCTTTTAGTACATCTCTCTGGATGGTATTTATACGTATGTATATGTGTATTTAGCCTGGATGGCCCAGGCTAGCCTGATCTCTCAGATCTCAGAAGCTAAGCCGGGTCAGCCCTGGTTAGTATTTGGATGGGAGATCAAATACCAGGGTTACTGTGCAGAGGAAGGCACTGGCAAACCACCTCTGTTAGTCTCTTGCCATGAAAACCCCAAAAGGGGTCGCCATAAATAGGTGACACTAAAGACAATGCATTTACCTGGGCTGAATAAAGACCTTGCATTCATGGCTCATTACCAATGCTGCTTTCTCCACACCCATCTCTCCCCTGGACATCACAGACTCTTCTGCAGACCACACCTAATCCCATCACGCCTGCTATTCACATTGACATACTGTTAACATTTACATACTAATGCTTGTCTGAATTCACTCCCCTCTTCTTAAAGACAGATGGATTCACATTCTAGCTGTATCTAAAGAGAGCTGTGGCTCACGAAAGCTCCTACCCTGCCAGAAAATATTCGTGTTAGTCTTTAAGGTGCTCCTGGACTCTTGCTCTTTTCTACTACTGCAGACAGACTAACACGGCTACCCACTCTGAATTACACACATATGTGTATTTAAAGCAGGACGTTTTCAACGTACCGTAGCGTGCATTGTCTCGATCTCCTAAAGCATAGAAAATCAGCTAGGAGCAGGTGAAGGGACCTATTATTTATGCATCCTTTCAGTTTGGCGATAAGTGGGGGGGGGGAGAGGACGGAGAGACTTTGGTGAGAATATATATATATATATATATATTTTCAAATGACCTTGTCACGTTGACGTCTTTGTTCGACTTTTCTTCTCCAAGCGTCAACCCACGAGGTGGCGCTGCTGCTTTACGTTGGGGGCTGGCCCCTTTATTTGTTGACCACCCCCTTCCCCCGTTTACGTGAATGAAAGCGGCGAGGTTGCTTCCCCCCCCCTTCCCGTTTTGTGGGCCAAGCCCCGACGCGCAGAGGAGGGGGGGAAGGAAATCCCCAGCCCGTCCGCAGGTGGGGGGGGGGGGGAAGCAAGCGGCAGAACGCGCGACTGCAAACTACTAGGCTGCCACCCTCCGCCCCCGCTGCCTCCCCCCCCCGTGTGTGTGTGTTAAGTGCCGTCAAGTCGCTTCCGACTCATGGCGACCCTATGAATGAAAGTCCTCTAAAATGTCCTATCTTTGACAGCCTTGCTCAGATCTTGCAAATTGAAGGCTGTGGCTTCCTTTATTTCCCCCCCCCTCTACCCCCCGAGAACACCTGGAGTCTCGAACAGGAGCAGCGGGGAACGCGTTGTCTTTTCCTGCCAAATCTCCCGCGAGGCGGGCTCGCTTTCCAGGGAGAGAGCGCCGCAGCTGGGGGGGGGGGGATGGAGTCCCGTCGGATCGCCTGCCCTTAGCAGCCGGGTTGGTTCTGAGTACCCCTTTCCGAAGTCGGATTGCCAACCTCCAGGTGCTGGCTGGAGATCTCCTGCTTTTGCAACTGATCTCCAGCCGATAGCGATCAGTTCCCCTGGAGAACATGGCCATTTTGGCCATTGGACTCTATGGCATTGAAGTCTCTCCCCTCCCCAAACCCCGCCCCCCTCTGGCTCTCCCCCCCAAAACCTCCCGCAGGTGGCGAAGAGGGACCTGGCAACCCTATTCTGAAAAGACCCGTCTGAATCCCGCAGCTCTGGTCAAGAAACCTTGCATTCCCGTGTTGCGAAAGGGGAGCGGGGGGAGGAGAGGGTGGTCAGAAGTGCACTTTCCTGGGAGTCAACCCATTGAATCCCATGGAATTTACCCGCGGGTAGACCAGTCCAGGCTTGATCCCGACGGCTCTTCCAAGAAAGCCCCATTGTCCCGCTCGCTTGTCAGAAGTTTCCGAGCCCCCCGCGCGGCTCGCAGCACGCCTCCTCCGCCTCGGCCGAGACGCCTTGGGAAAGACGCCGGATTAAGCGAGGAGGCCGCGCCGACGGTGCGGCCCGCCAACCGCCAGGGCAAAATAACCTTTTTGGGGGGGGGGGGCTTCTTATGTAAGCCCGATATGAAGGGGGGGGGAGAGAAGAGGCCGCGCGGGTTGCATTCAACAAAAGGTGAATCACCGCCACCTCCTCCGATCCCTCCGGCTGTTCGAGGCTACCTTTCCTCGAGAGAGAGCGCGAGCGAGAGGTCTCAAATGCAACTCCGGGACGTCCAGCAGACGTCCTTTGCAAATTCTTTCCGTTCGTCAGTATTGGGGAAAGAAAAGAAAAAAAGCACCCAACAACACGCCGAGCTATTATTGCAATTCTTTATTACCCTTTCCGAGGCGGATGCGAATTTCATTTTTTGCACATGACCCTTCCCTCCTCCCGGGCTCACCGTTCCCTTCCCCAGGAATTAGATCCCGGACGCCGCTCATGAGCCGCCCCGAGCCCGGGAAATGCAAAGTCTCCACGCCAGCGGGGAAAGAGGCTCCGCGGACGCCTCCCGGGGAAGGGAGAGCGCCCCGCCGCCGCCGCCCTCTCACCCCGTCCGGGCCAAGCGGCCGGGGCGCAGGAGGAGGAGGAGGAGCCGCGCGCGCGGTCCAGGCCCGGGGGGGCGGGGCTTGGCCTGCCAGGGGCCGCCGCGAGAGGCGGGCGGCCTTGACGGACGCGCCGACGTCACGCGGCCGCCCCGCCCCCTTGGCAATGTCTACCGCCTGCCGCACTCCCCATTGAAGCAGTTATTCCACTGGGATCGAGGAGCGGGGAGCAGCGCTGGCGCCCGAACACCATGGCCGGGGTTGCGCACTTCGCCGTCCTGTCGCTCTTCTTTGGGGTTAGCGAGGGGGTCACCGGCTCGCGGGTCTACCCGGCCAACGAAGGTGAGTGAGGGACGGACGGACGAGGGGAGTCCCGGGCTGAGCCGGCAGGGCAAAGTTCCAGGCAGCCTGTCGGAGGGAGGGACGGACGGACGGACGGACGGAGGGGTCCTCGCTCGGCTGCGGAGCCCCGGAGCGCCTCGGCTTTGGGGGGGGGGGGTTGGGAAGGAGGGAGGGTCTACTTTTGGGTTTGCCTTCGGGGTTGGCAGCCTGACGTTTGCAGCGCCGGCCGGGCTCCTGCCCCCAGGAGGGGGCCCTTTGCCGCAGCAGCCTGGACGTCCCGCAGCTCGCCAGCGCGCGCGCCCGCCGCGTGGGAACTTGACCTGGATTGCGCCGCGCGCCGCCTTTCGCCCGCCGGCCCGACCGGTCCGGGCTGCCGGCGAGCGACCCCCCCCCCCTCGGACCTCTCCCAGCCTGGCGGCGCTTCCAACCTCCCGAGCGAAAGTTCCCCCCGGACTCCTCGCTGGACGCCCCGCGCTCCCTCTCGGGCTGCTGCTGCTGCGCTCCGGGGCTGGTGGATGGACTCCGGGGCGCCTTTCCCCGCGCGGGACTGTCGCCCTGAAGAGGCCCGCAGAAGTCGATGCCCCGCCTTGGGGCTTTGGGTTGCGCCGTCGGGGGCGCACGCTTTGCAACAGCGTCTCCCTGGCTTTGCACGTGCCCCGGTGGCCGGTAATGCCCTGACCCCGCCTGGCGCAGAGGACAGGGGTGCGCGCGCCAGAGAGAGAGGGACGGATGCCCTTTTCAGGGCCACCGCAAGTCATCTACCCTAACGCTCAGTGCAACCTGTTCGTTTCATTCTTTTAAAGGCCCCAGCGGCACTGATGTAGGGCGATACACCGTTTCAACTGGGAACTGTGAAATCTGCGGCTTTTGCGGATGGATTTGCTGCAGATGCTGGCAGCTGAGGGAAATTCACTGTTCCTTAAAAAAAAAAAATCTTCCCCCCTTCTTTGCTTTCCCTTTATTCTCTTCATCCCCATCCTTTATTTATTTATCTGGCCTCCTTGGTCTGTTTTGCGTTCGTCCAAAGGGTTGTAACAATAGTGCTCTCTAGCGTAGAAGTGGTAGGCCGGTTGGAGGTGGCTTTGTCTCTCTTTCTACAAATAGTTCTCCATTCTCGATTTTCTGCAGTGGGGGGGACATATAGCACGACATTTTCAGATTATCTTTTTTCCTGGCTAAGAAATCAGATAAATAATACAACTATTCCTTTTTCCAACAAAAAAGGGGGGAATCTCCCCCTTCCTTGTTATAGTTTAAAACTCTCGAGTTCTGATTTATTTAGAACCTGTGGTTTTTGAGGCTCTTCCTTGGGGAGAGATTGAGTAGCTGAGATTTCACTGAATCTGTCTCGGCATCTTTAAGTTGAATCTGCACCAGGGGAGCCATCTTTCACTCCTAACACACCCCCAGCTCTCACTCCATCTTTAACAGGGGTCTTGGGAGGTGCAGCGAATACAGCACTGGGCCACAAGACAAGCTGTTCACCTTGTGTTTTTCCCCTCTGTTGTTTCCTGCAGAACCATCCCCTCCACTCCTCATAAAGGCAGTCTCTCATCTGTAGTTAGAAATGTTAGCCTGGGGAAAATTTTTTAAAAAAATGCACCCACTTCTCTCGTAACTGCTGTTAAACATCCAGAAAGTGGGAACAACACATTAACTTCACTATTTATGATACACCAGTTTGGAATACGCTCTGTGTCAAAGCCGATACTGCGCTAGCCTGTGATGTTCGTCAAGGTATTCTGAAAAGGTGTGCATTTCAATACTAGAAGTGGCAAACAAGCATAAACAAGGACAGTTGTCGCAAATCAAACGAAAGGACGTTGCACAAGTTACCTATTAGATGGTCCAAATGTCAAATCCCACATTTCTTACAGGCATCTATATAGTCAACAAGGTGCTCAGCTCTTCTTCAGCTTTGGACACAAAATAAAATTAGAGTGAATAAACTGACTAGCGTAACCTTATCCACATTTCTGTTTTGTCTATCTTGTTTTGGATTTTGTTATTTTCTAAATGGGAACTATTTCGTTTTGGGTTTACCTTTGGAAGCTCTTGTTTACATTTCGAGAAATGGGGCAGAGCGGTTAAGAGAATAAGCAGTGAGCTGAGAGGCCCTCCCTTCAAACCTCCCTGCGGTCTGAAAGTCAGAACGTGGCTTTAGGGGACGTGCTATGCCCTGGCATCCTGGCTGCAATATGACTTACTGTACAGAGCCATTGTCAAGCTTACTGAGATACGTGAAATGCATTAAACGCTCTGTTGGTATCAGCCTTGATCCGGAGATAGGGCGTAAGTTGCGAGGTAACAATGCATAAGTACCTACCAGGAATTATAATGAGCTTTCACTGGGGCTGACTTTCTCTGGATCAGGGTCACTAAGTATTTAACGGAACCTTATGATGTGAAGTTAAACAAAGGCTATGCTGGTAAGGTATTGGCATGAGTGTGAAAAGGAAAGTTTTGATTGAAATCTCAGTTGAGTAGGAGCTTCCTCTTCACATATGGAAACAGTCAGGTAAATGGTTTCTGTCGCTCAGCCTGGGTTTCAGTAAATGGAAATTAATATTTATACATATATATTTTGCCTTTTTGCAGTTACCCTATTGGATTCCAGATCAGTTCAGGGTGAGCTTGGGTGGATAGCAAGCCCTTTGGAAGGAGGGGTAAGTTCTGAATTAACTACGATCAAGATGCTAAAGGGGGATTATTAGTAACCTTCTGGCAAATCTGAATAGCTCGATTATTGTTGATTGTGGTGGGAAGGTCAGATTTCTTCTATGGCCTGTGTTGCGAATTACACTTTGTTGAGAAACCTTATACTCCCCATGGATAGGTCTGTCATGAAATAACCATATACTGAAAGAGTGGAAAGGGACTTTAAAAATCAGGAATGTAGTAGAATAATAATGCTTAGTTTATAATGAAGTACCACGAGGAAATGCATCCTGGAGGCTAAAAGGAATCCACACCTGTTTCTGCTCAAGAAACGGTGAGGTTGCATTTAGAGTAACTGTGATCCACTTTTTAAATGAAGGGACCAGAGGGGGACCAGAATATGCCTAAAACATTTCTAAAGGTGCGATGCATTGATTGAATTAAATTATCACCGTACGCCTTGGCGGTACTCTGGTTTCTATTTGCAAGTTTTCCTTTTAACATCAGGCAAAATGTCTGATTTCTTTAGGGAGAGGGTGTGGATGGGGAGGAGGACATTGTGCGAAGCGAGGCAGACCCAAGTGCTTGGTTTAATCCATTGCTGAATGGGGAATGTCTAACACATTTTCAGATTTCAGCGTTGGGAGAGAACCAAACTGCAGCTCTCTTAGCTACATGGAGACCTTCACACTTAATTTAGCAGTGGATTTTGAGACAATAAACATGTGGCCAGATGTACAGTGGTGCTGAGGGGGTTGCTGAGCATGTCGTAATTCTTGCTGAAGATGTTGGGTAACCAAGAGTACTCAGCATGTTCCAAGATCAGGAGTTTTATTAATTACCTCCCTCCAAAACCTTATTTTCATTGCCACACACAGCGTGAATATTACGGGGGGAGGGGATATTCAAGCAATGCACACATGATTCCTAGCTATATTCAAATGCTCTCAAATCCCTTTAAAATTAAATGGAAACCTCTTCTGACTGTGCTCAAAGGCAAACAATGCATGCCTAAGTAAGTCCAAATAATTAAAAAGCAAAGTCTTGAAAGATTACCAGACGTGTAATAAACACAAAAGCAGATTCTTTCAGTGCGTTAATGAAATATATACTGTAGTTCAACATTCCCTTATTCCCCTAATTAAAAAAAGGAGAAGAAGAAGAAGGGAATGAAATAGTGGCAAGCTGAAGGAATGTGAGGCTGTTTATTTAGTGATGCATTATGCATAAGCTCTGAATTGGTCCTATCATGGGAAAATGGAGTATTGTCCTGCCCCTATTGTTGCTCTGCCTGAACTTGACTGCAGTCAAGTTGTGCTCTGCCTGTGCACTCTGTGGTGTCCCTGGAACCTTTTTGTTCCCCCTCCCCCAAGAAAGAGGGGAGTGATTGGCAGGCCTCTGCTGGTGCAGACAGCACACATTCACTGCTGATTGCAGGCAATTGCCCTCCTCTTTTGACAGTGGGGAAAGGTACAGCTTTATCTCGGCGAAAGTCAGGCATCTCAGTTAGTCCTATACCCTGGAAAGGTCAACAAATTAGACTTTCTGGTGGGGCATCGAGGGCCATCCCCTCTGTAGATTCAGATCTCTCCGTTTTGAATGAGTCAGTAATCACATTGGTTAGCAAAGGGATTTGTAATAATTTGCTCATGCGTGTGTGTGTGTGGTGTATCTATCATTTCTCTTTTCACCTACATCTTCTAAAAATCTTTTTCAAGTTTGGGGATCCAATCTACAGTGTTTGGACATGACTAGTTTCCTAATTGTGTGTGTGCATGCTCTAATTTTAAGCTGGCAGTGAAAAATTCAAGCGTGTACAGTCTGTCTGCAAGACAGAATGCTTGGAAAGATTTTTCGTTCTAACTTCATGTGTTGCAGATTGCCTTCAGAGCATCAGAAAGAAAACACTCCTTTCTGTTTCTTCCCAAACGCCACAAGATATAGCCTTCAAGGATCAGTTCTGCTCTTTTTTTATATTGTCTGTAGTCTACTGTACGCTACAGACCTCCTGTTTTATAGATCCAGAGCAGCTTATTCTTGAAGTGTGAAGTGTTTTATGTGTTAATATGAGATGCTGGAGATAAAAATAGGCCACTTTGCCCATGAATAGCACCATTACTAAATCCATAACAGCCCTAGAGGAATAAATGTGTTACATTATACATTTAATTAATGATTTACCTTTAAAATTCACAGTTGAAAGGAAATCTTGGGTCTGGAACGCTTTACTGTGAATTGTTTAATCATGGGAAGAGCTGGTTTCAGAAAATCCCAAAAAGCAAAGAAAAAAAAAAAAGGGGGGGGGAGGTTGTCTTTGACCACACGTTTAGAATTGTTGCAAATAATAACCTACAATGTGAGACTCTTGAGTTCAGTTGTTCAATAATAAAATAAATATCTAATTCAAGAAAACTCCGAACAAAGCCTAAAGAGGAGAAAACCAGAATCAAAACCCCGTGAGGAATTCTTGCAAGTGAGGGCCCACTGAATGTGACCCGTGCTCTTTTCAGAGGCTTAAGTCGGCTTTGGAGCCAACCTTATAACCAAGTCTTCTTTTGTGAAGGCATGCTAAAGGAAATCCCATTGACAATTCTTATTTCCTTCTCTTCGGTCTCTCCCTGTTCCCCCTCCCCCCCAATGATAAAGGGAATGGAAAGTGATGGATCATAAAGGGCGAAATTGTAACACGATACTAGTTTCAATGCAGTTGTAAATTAAAGAGCTCTTGTCTGTTGCGGGCACCATGTTAGTGTTTAACATTGATAGATGGCTTTCCAGGGTTCCCTGTTATCGGTGACACAGGTCGACACACGGTGTATTGATTTATTTCTCCCTCCCCTTTTTGAATTCACAAGTATCTCTGGGCAGTAACTTAAATATTATCCTCTTGACTCTGGTGACTCTTGGTGTTAATTGCTTTAGATCTATAAACAGATCTAGCAATCCTAAAATATATTTTTTTTTAAAAACTGAAGAGTACTTGATGATGAACAGAATATATTAAAGGGTGGGTTGGGCCTTGTACATACGGGCCCATTTTCACAAGACTGTTTAATAGTTCACTGCCTCTTGAAGTTACAATCTAATCCTCTGATTTCTGAATGTAATTTTCACACGCTTTGTTGTGTGGACTGGAATCTCAGCTGTTATTTTACAAAAATGGAAAATAAGTGCCCCCCCTTTAAACTTTAATTCAGCATAACCGTGCTTCTTTTTCCAAGGGAGGAGATAGAAGAGTTCCCAGTGGTGTCTTTCTTTTTCTATCATGTGATTAACATAATCTCATTTAATATTTTTCATAGCCCCCATTGACCATTTCCACTTGTTCCTTTCCCTTATGACATGTTCATTATGCCCCCGCTGGAACATTGCTTGATACATGTGGAATCAAATTCACTTTTATATCAAGGATGCATTTTTGGACTAGATGTGTGTTTTGAGTAGGGGTTTTTTTTTTTTTTTTGGTAACTGACTTAGAGAATCAGCACACACTTCAGAAAGGCAATCCAGATTTTAAAGACATGATTGCAATTCCATTAAAGCCATTAGTGTTCCTCAAGAATATAAACGACTGTCTTGTCTTGAGGTGTGGGAAACTAGAATGGCTTAAAACTAAAACCACGTATGCAAACCAAAGAAACGTTAGGCATGCTGTAAGTTCCACTGATATCATTCAAGGGGGGCGTCTCTCGTATTTCCCCCCTTTCTCTCTGGGTTTGAAAGAGCAAAAGCTTAAAAGTGGTCTGCTGTTATCCCTTACCACTTTAATGGATTAGGTCTCCATTCAGTTGATGCAGTGGGTTTGATACTTGTTGGTGCCAGAATATATGCTGTTGTCACTCCAAACTAAAGATAGTTGAAGAAATGGAAAAGGCTGGAACTGGCCACAAGGAATAGATTTGGAGAGCACAGGGGAAGAGTGAGCTGGTGTAGTGTAGTGTTTGTCAGTGTGAGGCACGAGATGGAAACACAACACTTTAAATATCATTGCAGCCATGGAATCACAAACAGCCTCAGGCAAGCCTACTCTCTCAGTCTTCGTCCTCCCCTCCAGCTGTAATGTCGACATAATTCTAGCCTGCGTTGACGGGTTGCTATAATAAGATTGTGAATTTGAAGTTCTGGGTTGATTTATACTTCAGTCCTAACATTCTTTTAAGCCCATTGACCTCAGTGGACTTAGCAGGTTGTAACTCTGCTTCGGATTGCATTATTAGTTCTTTCCCCATATGCTGCAACAGATGAGGTATAACACTTTGGGCACATTGCTTATGAGCCTTTCTGCATCTTGACTACAGGGGACGATATCTGCCCAAGTGTTGTTAAGTGCCTACTAGTGTGGTCCAAACCTATTAAGATCATGTTACCCTTTACAATATTATACAAGATTGTTGGCATATATGTCATATTTTTAAAGAATAAAAAGTCAGTTCCCTGAGAATTTAAACTAGTCTGAACTGCAAGCTTGTTCCTTCTTAGGAGGTAGCTTTGTTTGTTCAGCTGTTTGATGTATCCTGTGTAGCTTTTCTTAATGGCTTTCGTATAAATGGAATAAATGAAGCCAATTGGAAGAGACTAATTAAATTCTGTGGTGCACGTTTGATTATACTTTTCACACTGTCACATTTCACATTTATCCCTTTGGTTCTTCACAGTGGGAAGAAGTGAGCATTATGGATGAGAAAAATACTCCAATCCGCACTTATCAAGTCTGCAATGTGATGGAGCCAAGTCAGAGCAATTGGTTACGAACTGATTGGATTCCCCGTGAAGGGGCTCAGAGGGTATATATTGAAATCAAGTTCACACTAAGAGACTGCAACAGCCTGCCAGGTGTCATGGGGACTTGCAAAGAGACTTTTAACCTTTACTACTATGAGTCGAGCAACGATAAGGAGCGCTTTATTCGGGAGAGCCAGTTTGCCAAGATTGATACAATCGCTGCTGACGAGAGTTTCACACAGGTGGACATTGGCGACCGGATCATGAAACTCAATACTGAGATACGTGATGTGGGGCCCTTGAGCAAGAAGGGATTTTATCTGGCTTTCCAGGATGTAGGGGCTTGTATTGCCTTGGTGTCTGTCCGTGTCTTCTATAAAAAGTGTCCATTGACGGTCCGCAACCTGGCCCAGTTTCCGGACACCATCACCGGGGCTGATACGTCCTCTCTCGTGGAAGTTCGTGGCTCATGTGTCAACAATTCAGAAGAGAAGGATGTGCCAAAAATGTACTGCGGGGCAGATGGTGAATGGCTGGTACCCATTGGCAATTGCCTGTGCAATGCTGGGTATGAAGAGCGCAATGGAGAATGCCAAGGTAGGGCCCGCCACATTGTACAGTTCATTAGGGCTTGGTACACATAATTGAATCAGAGATGAGAGTCGATGGAATAAAGCCAGTAATTAGCAATCCCTGTGGGATGCAGTGGGACAGAGGGGTCTAATGAGAAAGTCCAGCCGTTCCAGGTGGCAGGGCTAAGGAGAATATAATACTGACAGAACAAATGGCACCTCCAATAATCAACAGACGGCAAAACACATTTGTTGTTAGGGGATAGATTAGAACTGGCGTTCACCTAACAACTTACGTCTGAATGACTGTATAAGCCATGGATCTGAGCTACCAGTATTTAATGTAATGGGATTTCTTTCTCCTTTTTTTTTTTTTTAAAGTTACAGCCAGAAAATTCTTGCCAGGTTAACAACTGCACCAGCAAGAAACGTGGTTTTTGGTCCCTCTCCCCTCTGAAACACAAGCCGGAGCCTCCTTTTTAATTCTTTTAGGCTCTTAAGAAATGTAACTCTTTAGAGTCTCATTTGAGGTTTTTTTTTTTTTTTGCACTAAATAAGCCTTGAATATGTGACATAGCTGCTTTTGTGAAATATTTTCATTTCTCAGAAAGTTCCATTGTTTCTTTTACAAAAGGCGTGCTAGGAGACTCTAAGAAATGCAAAAAGTCATCTGTTTGCTTCCCCCTCCCCACCCCATCTCTATCCTCTGCAGAATTAGGGATTAAGAATGGTATAAAAGGCAGCTTACTTTTCTTTTTTAAAGAAAATAAAAAAAAGATTTAAAGCTCCCTTGTGAACCCCTGTGATTTTTAGTTATGCATTATCATGAGTTGATAAGTAGTCTATTACCAATTATAGATTTGATTACTTCTTTAGTCATGTGTTCAGGATCAATCTCTAATGAGTTTTTTTTTTGACAAATTAATAGCTTTTTTGTATTGCTGAACGAGACCTAACAATGGCCAGTCTGATTTTAATTGAATTTTGCTAAAAGTAATCACTGAACTGCTTTAAAAAAACACACCCCAAAACACCATTGTTGAAAAAGATGTAGCAAAGCAATCACTGGCTTGTTTTTCTTTCACAACCGGTGTCAAATGGCAGCTTCCTCTTGCCCCCCCCCCCCCAAAAAAAAGCAGATTCTGCTGGGATGGTCCGTTGGATCATTTTGGGACAATGTGAACTTCGTTTTTATGCACTGAAATTAAAAGAGCTGGCAGGAAAGCGTCTCCAAGCACAAACCTCTTCCTTTGCTCTCATATTTTCATCAGATGTGTGAATGTCAGTGGGCGAAGGAGGGGGGAGGGATGATTGCAGCGTCTTCTCGGCTACGCAATTATGAAGGGTTGGAGTGAGAATTGAAAAATGAATAGCCTCATGACAGGGCACCACGTCTAGAGTAAATTATTCTGTCTCTTGGAGCGGGGCAGAAGCTTGGGAACCTTTTGCGTGTCAAAAACAAAAGTCTTCCCAACATGCAGATGACACTCTGAGTCGATGTTCTTTAGTAGACTGGTGGCGTCGAGGGAGAATTTTTTTTTTTTTTGTAATTGTTTCTCTGTATTGAAAGTGACGGTTCTTGGTAGTTTTTTGCAGCTTAGGCTGTCAGAAAAACAGACAGAGTCAAACTAGGAAGTTGCCCCTTTTGCAGAGAAAGGACTTTGCATTCTGTTTCGGTGAGGTGCTAGGGCCGTATTGGCTGACCTTGATTGATGCAGAATTAAAACACTTCTTAGTCATTGACCCACACATTATTAACTAATCACATGCCAAACAGAACACTGTGAAACAAATCTCTGGTGATATTTCAGGAAGGAGATTCAGGAGCAGCATTCCCCCCCCACCCGAAATCAGGATCTTGAGTGAAAGTACCTGAAAACTCTCTGTTAAGCTTTACTGGACTTATGAAAACTGATTATTCACACCTCAAGTTAATGACAAATCCTGATGAGATCATTTATAAAGAGGAAGAAAGAAACCTTTGTCTTTTGTGTCTCCTATTATAAAACCAGCCCATTAAAGTTTCTTGCACGCCAGTAAGCAATCTTAAATAGGTAAGCCTTATCAGTTGTTGTGGTCTCCTTGTAAAACGTGACGTCTTCCTTCCAATACCATGACAAAACCTTTTCTTTATCTGCCCTCCCAGAATCCAGGCTTTTCTAGGAATTGCTTCTTAATCATGGCATTGTCTGATCATCCAAACTTTTGTTCCTTGCAAGCTGGCAACAGGGGCATCTGGGATTTGGGTACGGAGGCTTATCTTATGTTTGGTTATCGGTTTCCTTCAGCAAAAAAAAGTTGCTTGCCTTGATAACTTGTGAAAATAAATGCTGTGAGGAGAAAAAGATTTGTGTCATGGAACTGAAGGCGTAAGAGAAGAAAGCCATCTCCAGTCTACAAAAGCTGATAGAGGGACACCAACCTAGGGCCGCAGGGTTGTGAACAGGTTCCACCCCAATTGTTTTTCAATGTGCCGACTGTGGCAGGACAAATGCCAGAGGAGGTCAGAGGCCATTCACTTCCTCATCCATCTTCCTCCTGTGATCCTGAGGTCAGAGTTAAGATTGATTAAGATCTTAGAAGCTTGACAAAGGCTCAGTGGGGCAAAAATGAGCAGGGTGTATTGGTCAGGATGAGGGTCTCCCCGTTGTTCAGAGCTCTCACTCCTCATCTGCGGGACTCTTTAGAATCCTGGGGACAGACCTACATTTCCTCTTGCCTTTCCCCCTCTTCCAGCAGTGTATGCTGATTGAGGCCCAAATAAGGGAGTGGGAGACATGTCCAGTCTACCAGGTGATGCCTGGGTTGCCCCCAAAGCAGCTGCAAGTTCATTCATCCTCTTGATCTTGAGTAACATTTTCTGAACTAGACATGGTTTGTGTGTGTGTGTGTAAATTCTGCCTCTTGGTAAAACCACCACTAAGTGTTCTTTAAAGAAGAATGTGTGACTAGGGTTAAAAGAAGCCTGAACTTACTTGAGTGGTCTCAGCTCAGAAGATTATCCTGTTGAGACTTTGGTAGTCACCAAAGGGCAAGAAATGAAAATAAGCAGGGGGAAAAATGGTTTAAAGTCATCATTCTAAAACCCAGGAATTTTCCTTTGTACACTCCGTGCTTTAAATGGGTGTCAAACATTTTAAAGCCACCCTCTTACATTTCTAGTTTCAAACAGAAAGAAAGGAAACGTGTACTTGGTCTTACAACCAATTTGCTAATAGCTAGTGTTTTGAGAGGAAGAAAATGTATGGGGAATATTTTTAATGAAACATGAAATTGCCTTAACTTAGACACACATCTCAAGGTCAAGATAATTACTGCTTTAAGGCTAAATCTAGCCATTGGCTGATTCTACTTTGCTCAAATGTTTTGTTGTGATTGAAATTATTTGGTTACACGTTAGCACAATTAAGTTTTGATTTCTATTAAGCAATTTCCTTATCAAAGCAACAAGATATAATGTATGGAAAGGGCAAAGAAAATGTTAAATCAAGCAAGTAATAGAATTTGAACCATATTCTTGTGATGCTATGAAACTACCAGGATTAAATTTTGTATACACTATTTTAATATCATGCACCATAAAATTCAGATATTTTGGTAAAGATTTTATAACAGTTCCAAGAGGTTAGTATTTTTGCATTCATATATATTTTATTGACTTTTGATTTCTGAACCAAACCAATTGGCTGAAAATCCAACTCTGTTTTAAAATATGGATGGGAAAAAACTCTATTTTCTTTTTCATTTTTCCTTCCATCTTTTATAACAGGATACATAAGCATGAATGATATAAAAACTCTTATATCTCTGGCCCTAAATAACAACGTTATTGCCCTTTAGAAAGAGAGTTGGTTTCATTGTTCTTTAGTCCCTCTCTTTATTTTCTCTGCTGATTTTATATGTGTGTGTGTGTGTATCAAAGTTTGGATTCCTGTAGACCTACCCACAAGGTGTAATTGCTGTTGAAATCAATGAGTATTGCTCATGAGTAATTTTATGAAGCACCTTTTAAGTGTGTCTAGTACAGGAAAATGTATCATTAATTTGATTTGAAAGATGTGTTCTAGTTGCTGTTGATCAGACCAACTGGCTAAGTTTATTTTTTAAAAACCTATTAAGACTTTCAGCTACTGGTGTGAAAACTTGCATGTATGTGATGCAGATGTGAGAGATGTAGTCTTCTGAGGAATTATGTGGACAAATTTTAATGTTAAGTTGTTTTACTTTTGTAAAGATTTTTTTTAACATTGAATGAACAATAGTGATACACAATCTTAAACAGAGTTGCACAGAGGTTGGAAGTCAATGAGCTTTTAAAGGTGTGACTCTATTTAGGATTGCGCTCTTAACATGTTGCAGATTTATTTATTTTTTTATAGCCACGCACAACTGGGTTCAGACTTTTTACTTAAATATACTGCTGTTTTTCTTCCCTTCAAATATTAATCAGGTTTCTGAACAAGATGTGAAACTTTCCCAATTATGATGTGAAAATTGAAAGACATTCTAACTTATGGGAATGGATAGAGAAGGAGAGTTTAGCCATCACAAGATTGTGTATCTGTCTAATAGCATGGCCCATGATCTTTGTTGCGGCTGTGAGAAGTCTTGAGAAAGGAAACCTTCTTATGTCCCTCATCTGTGTTGAATATCTCTTTCTTTTCTTCCTTGCTCCGTTTTCAACTTGTGAGATCAAAATCAACTCTCATTTCATTGGATTATGCCTTCTTCTTTTGAAATTCTGTTGGGGAGCAGGTGAGGTCACATAGTTTCATGAGCTGGAAATAATTAACACTTCCATGACTAAATGGTCACTTTATGAATATTCAGGATCTGTTTCACCCTCCCTGGGAAGCAAACATGTCGGGTTCCTTTCTCATTACTCCCATTGGAGGCCGGAGAAGTTTCCCCTGTGAATGAGGATTGTCAGCTGTCTGGCCAGTTTGCCTTTTGCATGCAGCAGATTCCTCATTTGCATATTTTGTATACCCCCTCATGCAAAGTAGCCCACCCATTTCCCACTTTCACAAAGGAGATAAGAGCTTCCTTTGCAAAGTCCCGAGGAGAAGCTCCTTCTGTTTATGCCGGTCCCAAAGTCTTGGATTTCATGCAAATTAAGTCAGTTTTGATTTAAGGTCTTTGTTGAAGAGATAGGGAGTGCTATATTTGAACAGGGCTTGTTTTGTGTCCAGTTTCTCCTCTGTATGAGTAGAGTTTGTCACCACACACACGCACGAAACAACCCCTGCTTGGGGTCCTCACACTTTTTTCAAGTTGCCTTATGGGAAAGCACTGCCTACAGATGCTGTGCATAAAGGTTAGGTGAAGTGTTCACTTTAAGTATGAACCATATCCATGTTTCAAAGTTTTGTGAATGTAAGGAACCTATTAGATTACATTTGGGGATCTTTGGCTCTTGGCAAAGGCAGAGAAGGACCAAGTTTCAGGATTTCTTATTGCAGTTTAGCATAAATGTATGTGATTTATGTTGAGCCTTTCCGAAATGAGAAGTATGTTCTTTTCACTGTGAGACTGAAATAAATTGTATATGGAGAATAAGGGCTGGGACACATTATAAAGAGAAATAAAGGCATCATTTAATGAACTTTAATGAAATCACTGTTTACCAAAATGTTTTAAAATACCTTAGGAAAGATACGGGTCTGAATAATCATAATACATATATACCCTTGTTTTTTTTAGCTGTAAGAGTTTTGTCTCAACTCCCCTTTTTTTTTTTTTTTTTTTTTTTTAAGCGTTGATTTAAAGACTGCTTTTCACCTAATGTGGAATCTGGCTCCAAGCTCCACAATGCAGGCTTCCTTGGGACAGATTGGTTGAAAGGTATACTGATGAAAACGAAACATGTGCAGCATGTATAAACTTCAGGGTTGTTGTTGTTTTTGTTTAAATGGACTGTTTTCATTTTGCGTTTTTATAAATCAGCAGTCTGAAATTAGGAGCAAAATCCATGCGAGGTCTATTTTCTCTAAACAAACAGAAAAGGGCAGATTTTTTTGCCCCCTGTGAATATGCGCACAAAGCTTTTTGATGTGCAATTAGCGTTTAACTCAAAGTTAATTTCACAGAGCAGTAAACTGCGGAGTGTCAGGCTATGTGGCATAATTAAGCTGAGGTTTAAAACAACAAAGAAACGTGCAGAAGCTCTGGTTCAGTCCTGTGAGCATTGAGCGAAGTGAGACCTTTTGGGGTTTTTTTTCCTTCCAAGTATAATTGGGGAGGGTTATTAGGATTAAATAATATCAAGAGGACCTCTCATTTGGCCTGTGCTTTCATTTAGCCTGTCAAGAATTATAGTTTTCAGTCTGAAGGAATCAGAAACCTCTGTTTTTCAGTCTATGAGACCATGCTATCTCCTTCAGTAGAAAAGAGCAAGAGTCCAGTAGCACCTTAAAGACTAACAAAAATTCTGGCAGCGTATGAGCTTTCTTGAGTCACAGCTCACTTTTCAGATATCTGAAGAAGTGAGCTGTGACTCATGAATGCTCATAACCTGCCAGAATTTTTGTTATTCTTTAATGTGCTACTGGACTCTTGCTCTTTTCTACTTCTACAGACAAACACGACTATCCATTGTGATCATGCTCTCCTTGTAAAATGTCTAGATATTTCATCCCCTTTTTCCAGTTAAAAAAAACATTGGCGAAGAATGATTGCCTCCAGCCGTGCTTCTTCCATACTTCTACAATCTACCCCACTACTTGTCTGCCCATCCCACACTCCTAACACCCTCCTCTCAATCCCATAATAATCCTTTGAGCAATCCCTGTGAGACCATGGTCAGCAGTTTGGAGTAGGGTTGCCAGCTTCCGGGTGAGGCCTGGAGATTTCCTGGAATTACAATTTATCTCAAGGTGACATCGATCAGTTCCCCTGGAGAAAATGGCTGCTTTGGAGTTCAGAGTATGGTCCCTCCTGTTACCTAACCCTCACCTTCCTCAAGCTCCACCCTAAATCTCCAGGAATTTCCCAACCAAGAGCTGGCATCCCTAGAACTTGGAGGTTTGATTACTTCATCCTAGCCTTGTAGGCTGTGAGATTATTGCCCCTGCTTTGCAGTCCATTTACCCATTTTACTAGGGGAGTCTTCTCGTGATGTGAAAAACAGTGGTTTTATTGAGATGCAACAGACAAGCAGGGTTTGGCCCTACAAGAGTGAGTGTGGGGAAAAAAGCTCCAGCCTTTGAGATTCTTCTCCTTCTTCTTGTGTACCTTGAGCTAATTAGTTATTTGTTTGTTTATGGTCAGAGATTCTTACTTCCAGATAGTCAAACCATGCTTTGCTTTCATCCTGCTACCATCTGTAAACTTTGGTTTGTGGTGGTCTTTTGTGGGGGCAATTACAATGGAAATAACAAACTATGGTTTTCTCAAGCCAGGAGATAGTGTGTGGGTGAGCCTGAAGCTCTTTTCAGGCTTCTCTGCATAGTACCAAAGCTAGTTAGGGTTATGTTTAAACCAAGATGAGGTCATAAGTCTTTTTCTTAAAATGGTTCATCTTTACGTGATTGCAGTTGTAACCATCTGGTTAACTTTATAGTTCTTGGCTAAGAACATAACCTACAGGAAAGGCTGGGCAGCCCTCCAGAAAGACAATGAAGGGTGCTGTTGCTAGGTTAGTCTTTAACAGCCCAAGGACACCTTCACTGAGTATTAAGCCACAGCATTTCAGGTCCTTTGGAAAATTCCCCTTCTCCCCCATCCCACATCTGAGAACTGTGACAGGTGAAGTCCCATCTGTGGACCCTTGCCCTGCCTTCAAAGTTGTTAAAAACAGTGGCTATTTTCTTAAAAAGAGAAGACAGGCCTGAAGCCTGCCTAGAAGCTGCATCTAGTGATTCAGAAACCTCTGTCTTAATTCTAGATGTGTCACAGCAGGCTGAAGTTATTCAGTGAT
Organism: Euleptes europaea; assembly: GCF_029931775.1. Classification (NCBI taxonomy): domain Eukaryota; kingdom Metazoa; phylum Chordata; class Lepidosauria; order Squamata; family Sphaerodactylidae; genus Euleptes; species Euleptes europaea. The sequence goes on from NC_079316.1 coordinate 38,766,178, forward strand.
GAAGGAAAGACTCTCTGGCTGCATAGAGACAGAATGCGTGCCATTTTCTGTCAGGTCACCTTCATTGATTTCTTCATATGTTCCAAGACTGAGTCCTGGCATGGAAAACAAGTTCTGGAAGTGATCTCATGTTGTTTTTTATCCCAACAGGCATTGATAAATCCACTGGCCAGATGGCTAGGAGCAAAGTGCTCTTATTCCTCTGGAGGGAAGAGTGGCTAGTGGTGTGCATTTCTTCCCCAGAACTCTGTTTCCTTTGCAGTTTAGCAATGGTTAAGAAACAGCAAGAATCTCTTCTGTTGTATCTTTATCTTTTCCGAGCGGCAGCACAAGGGGGAAGAACACCCCACAGCACAGAGGGGCTTAGTGAGAGAGGCAGGTCTTATCTGACTTGAATTGAGGTTTGGATAAGATTTTAAAAATCCTGTTCTGTATCCCAGCACAAATGACAGAACTTCCTTCTGTTCGTCAAATATGCCAGAGAACTGGGAGGAGGAAGTCCAGGTTGTTGTGCAGAGGAAGGCACTGGCAAACCACCTCTGTTAGTCTCTTGCCATGAAAACCCCAAAAGGGGTCGCCATAGGTCGGCTGCGACTTGACGGCACTTTACACACACACACAACATACAAACCTAATTTTCTCCAGGAACTATATTGGTATGAGAACAGAATGACTAGTAACAAGTCTCCTTATTGCCTTGTTTAGCAAGGCAAAAGGTAACTTTTAATTGTAGTACACTAAAATATTCAACCTCATCAACTTGTTTAGGTGGGACTGGATTAGGCAGCCTTAAGTGTAAGAGAACGTTGGCCAACATAGGAAAGAGGTTCAGTCTAGCAAGCATGTGATACTGGGCAAGCTACATGCTCCTATCCTCAGTTAAAAAAAAAAATCAATAAAACAATTTCCATTTTTACCATTATGGTGAACACATAATATAAAGATTGCAAGGCAGTTTGTGTACTCGCTGTATGAATCGTAGTATTAATGCTATGTGAATAAGTGAAGAGTTTGTTTGGTTTTTTTTGGGAGGGAGGAGAGGCTTAGGAAGGATTGGCGAAACAAAGTATTCCTAAATTAACGTCTTAACGATAATTTTTAATCACTTTTAACCAAGCCAGACCCGTCAAAGGCAATTCCAATATCTCTTCCTGAATAAGTTATAGATCACCATCTGCTTTAAATCCTTGAAGTATCATGAGAAATAAGTCGATTGATAACAATAACTTCCCTTATTGGCATGGCTGGTTTACTCAGCAGTAGTGCAAAGCTGAAATACAGTGTCTTAATTATCCAGATAATCCTGTTTGCTTGTATTTTAAAACTATGAAGTGCTAGGTAATTATTCAGTTCTTAATAGAAGTCAAATGGCAATGTAAACAATAATTAGGATGTCAGACAGACTAATGCGCTTCAAAGCAAATTGGATTTTTTTTTCATACTGTTCAGCATGAAGTCCCATAAAGCTAACAATTTAGTGGCAAGGAAACAAGTTCCGTTTTGTTCATATTTTATGGTGTTATCTCTTCATGCCTTGTTTGAGAGAATAACAGTTTACCCCAACGAAGCTGCCTGCTCCATAGCCAAATGTCAGTTTAACAATTGGCTCCCTGCCGCTTGCCATTTGGCTGGGCTATCCCCTGGCTCCAGATTGGTCCTTTGTCTGCTTCAGTTCCAGTAGGTCAGAGGTTAAACAGAATACTGATTTCCTCCCGCAATATTGACGGCAGGTAAATATGGACAGGGCTGGTGGTTGATTAGCATGCAGCCCATGCTGAAGAGATTTGTTCTCCAGTCTCTTCCGGGCAAAGTTGTGCTTACTTTTCGATTAAGATTTTCTTACTTGGCTCCCTTCCACCACCCCCCTTCTGAATTACATGACTTTGAAAGCCTCTCTGTTTTCCTTTGATGTGTTCCCCAAAGCTTTTAAGCAGAGAGCCTTAGCAAGTTTTGGTCCTTCCAAGGCTTGGATAAATTTGAGATCTGCATGGAAACTCTTGGGCTCTGCTTCTGTGAAGAATGGCTGGGAATCTTCAGTCTCGATCCAGACCAGGTCCTGAATTTGTACCTTTTCACATCTTTGTACGAGTGACCTGAACAACAAGTGCAAAGCAATTACTATTCTCAGTCATTTTCTTTCTCTTGACAACTTAGCGGCTATCTAACATTTTTCATAAATACTTCCTGAGTCAGTTAATTAAATCTTGTCTTTGTCTCCATTACGTCCATTGTATTCACCCACAACTCAAGGACAGCGCAGGCTGGTAACAAAGGCACAAGGAAAGGACGCAGCTTCTTTCCCAGATATTTTAATCATGCGGTTGTCACACGGTAATGCTATTGGGTGCAGGGTTTTGTTTGGTGTGCGCTTCGTGTTCTCACCAGCATTTGAGTGACTTGCACAATTGGTTTTCTATGCCTCCTATCAAGACATCGAAGAAGGGTCCTAGTGTTCATCTGCACTGAAGCCGGTAATGAATTACAGCTGTTTTAATTACACCTTCTTTCATTGTTACCCCAAGAAGAACAGGTGTCTGAGGGGAAAAAAATTAATTAGTGAAATTGTTCAGTGGGTTTGATTGTCCTTTAAAAAAAAAACAATAAACATATAAATAATTCATATTAGTTTCTGAGTGCCACAGTCAGAGTATGGAGCATATTATTTTTCTTTATTTTTATTGAGGCTTCCTGCCAGGTCAAACAACCAAAATGTTAATTAACGAGCCTCCCCCTCATATTAGCCTACACAATTTTAAAAGGCTGTTTACTAGGTGTTTCTGCCTGCTCCCCATGGTTTGATGCAAATAGCAGTCCTCTCCGTGAACGACAAATAGAAAACTCAATTCAGATATACTTTAAAAAGTAATTAAAATTATCCCATGCTGTGGGATGCCAGCCCCAACAGAAAAAAAAAGCCTTACAGTACTTCTGCAAAGTACACATTGGATGTGTACTTCTATGAAGTTGGTACTTGTGTTTATTTGGTTTTGTTGTTGTTTTGAGAGTTTTCTGAAAAAGATCTCCCTACTTGAAAAACAACTACTTTTTTGAAGTGCCTAGCCTGTCAGTGATTGAAACACCCCCACAGTAAATTAGCATGTCAAAAGAATGGGATCAATATCTTCCCCCCTCTCCACTCCCCACTTCCATCTCTCCAGGGCAAGAGAGGTTGAGTAACAGCAGGAGTAACATTGTTACGAGATGGACCTGGGGATTTGGAAAGTAGGGTTTTGAGTAGCAGGGAACCATGGATGCCCCATGATCAAATCAAGACAACTTCCCAGTTTTTTTCCTCAGAGCAGTTGTTTAAAATTTGATTCAAGAGGAATTTACAGCTTTGGGGAGCGCTGGCAGACCACTCCCCACTTCCATCTCTCCAGGGCAAGAGAGGTTGAGTAACAGCAGGAGTAACATTGTTACGAGATGGACCTGGGGATTTGGAAAGTAGGGTTTTGAGTAGCAGGGAACCATGGATGCCCCATGATCAAATCAAGACAACTTCCCAGTTTTTTTCCTCAGAGCAGTTGTTTAAAATTTGATTCAAGAGGAATTTACAGCTTTGGGGAGCGCTGGCAGACCATGTAATTATTGAGAGGATTAGAAGGTAAGTGTAGGGAGGAATGGGAGATCAATGTGAGGGTATAAGTTAACTTAACTCATCCTTAGATGTTGGAGTACTCAGTTTTGTAATATTTAATCTCAGTATGTTGAAGATTTCTTTGGACTTATCCATTAGGCAATAAAATACAAAACCCCTATGATTGTATAAACAGTTCTGAGACCATGAGCTTGATGAATAATTAACAACAGAGTGTTGTGAACTTTCAGAAGCAGACACATTAATTGAAGAGCACGTTTGGTAATTATTTTCAGTAGCGTGTGATTTGTAACAATGGGATTAAAAAACAAAACACAACTAAGGCCTGTCCACAGCATCAGTATGCCAAGGGATAAATCTTATCCTGTTGTACACATTGTGATGCTGAGAATACGGAAGATTTTTATGCTTTTCATAATCTTCCCAAAGAACTCTGTGTTGCTCAAAAGTCTCGAAGACAAATTTGGTCATTTTGTGCACTGTATGTTCTTCGTTCCTTGGGATTTACATGTCGCAGAGTCATGCCCATGAATGACAGAGAGATCTACCCAGAATTAAGTAGTGTTGACCTTGACTGCTCCTCTGGCCGTAGGCAGTGCACTTAAACTTTCTGCTTTTACATTGCCATCTGTCAAGCGTGGCTGACATCAGTTTCAGAGAAGTGTTTTAAGAATTAAGGAGAGCTTGCAAAGTTTCTTGAGGATGAATAGGGCTATATATTTCCCAGGTGGTGGGGACCTTTTTTCCAACTATGCTGGTTGTTTAATTAGGAAATTATTTCGAATGATGGCTATATCTGAATGCACTTTACCTGTTGGAAATGTTACAACTGGAAATATTTTCTTTGGAAATATATTCCTGGTTGTCTTATTTCTGGCACCCCTGATTCTAAATGCATTTTCTTGGCAGTAAGGCCATGTCTGGCCAGCTGTAATGGATAGGATCGGATATGGGGCTGGATAGAAATATTTAGGCTGTGGGGGGAAAATGTTAGAAACCAGTTTTAAATTGTTAGGCTCCAGCCCTGTGCAAGGATAGAAAAAAATATATGCCAAAATTCTTAAGCATCAACTCATGGACAATCAGGTACTTGGGATTTTTCCCCAGACTTCATGAGATGTGTTATTTCAGCAGCACTTATCCATACAGTATAAATCTTTGATGGCCAACGTTGTCCTTGGGCTGTGCTTTTCCTCCCAGCATTTACTAGGACAGAGATTCCACCTCACACATTAGGCTGTAGACCAACTAGGTGCTTCAACTATTGCTAGTACCCTTCCAGTAGGGTCTGCACATCAAACTGCCCGTGACAAGCAGGAGTGCGTCCCAAAAGAATTCCTGTACCACTGTTTGAGGTTCACTGCTGCAGAAGGTTCCTTCTGCAGTACTCTTAAGGGTGGCCTTTCACTGTGTTTTTGTTCTGGCCACTTTGTGCAGTCCCAAACAGAGTTGTGCTGTTCTCAGTCCATTGGCTTGGAAAGGCGAAACTCTGCTTAGGATGGAATTGAAAAGCATTTAAAAAGGATAATTATGTAAATTTTGAACCTATCAAATAAAGCAGCTATACTCAGGGAGCCAATGTGGTGTAGTGGTTAGGGTGCCAGACGGGGTTTGGGGAGTGTTGAGTTTAAATCCCCACTCATCTGTGAAATTGACGGGATAACCTTGGACCAGCCTGGCTTATCTCACAGGGTTGTTGTAGGCTTGTCAGGTGCCTGCTTATGGTGGGTAAACTTCTGGCAATTGTTCTCAATGCCTACCGCTGCTTCAGGCCCTGGTAGGAGAAACTGGGAAGGGGGGGGGAAGGCCTGGCATGCTGGTGGTGCACTGGCATCCTGGCGCCACTTCCAGTTTAAATCAGAAGTGTCAAGGAATGCTCTAGCATTTTTTGAAGACTCTATGGTAAAACCATAGAGTAAAAACTGGGAAGGTGGAAAAGGCCTGCAACACCAGTGGTGCTCCAACTTGCTGGCACCACTTCCAGTGTTAACCAGAAGTGACAAGGAATGGTCTGGCATTTCTTGAAGACTCGATGGTAAAACCATAGAGAAATACCAGAGTGTTGTGGGCAATCTTCTGATGACACTTCTGGGCACACAGTCAGTGACATGAGTACATCCCTGGTGCCGTCATGATGGTGATAGCTTGCAAGCCCCCCCCCCCCCCCCCGCAGGGTAAGTCTCCCACCAGGATTACTGGGGAACCTGCCAATCCTAGGTTGTTGTGAAGATAAAATGGGCAGAATAAAAATGTCATAACTTGTATAGTTAGCTCATGTTTAGGCCATGGTAACTGTCTGATTTCTTAAGTCTTAATTATTTCCATTTTTAATGGCTTTTTTTTCATTGGAATTTGACTGAAAAGTCCATCTTCATTGTGATTTTGACAGCTGTTGGTAGATTAGTGTGTAAACATGTATATTTATTTTATTGCTTCTGCTTCATTCACAATATTTTAATTGAAAGCTACAAACAGTGAAAGTTAGCCATGCGTAGTCATTACTTCTGTTTGGCTTGAAGTTTGCCCTTCCAAATTCAGACATGGCCTCAATTTGTGACTTCTCTTTTTGAGTTCTGGCTGACCCTATGATGATAGAGAGATCACACCATTAATAAAGCTCAACGCCTTGATGTAGTGGGTTGTTGAGTAATCAGTGTTCTGTTGCCTCTGGGGTGCAAAAGGGAATGTGTCGATGCTTTGAAAGGACAGCTTGAAAAAATGTCCCTTGCTACACCATTGTATTGTAGGGGCCTGACAGAAAATGGCATGCATTCTGCCTTAGCAATTATTAGTTTAACCTTACAAGGATTGCCATCAATTCCAATGCTCACATAGTCTCTGTCGGATGGCAGATATACTACTGCGGTCTTTGGGATAAGACAAAGAGGTGGGGAAAACGACTCTTAAGATTAGAAGGTAGGATTTCAGGGTTTATAGCAAAAACAGAATCTGTGAAAGCCTGCCCAAATGGAAGAAAAAGTGAATTTATCAGCAGAGACTATCATATGCTCAAAAATCTCCCCTTACATTTTTCCATAACATTCTTGATGCCTGTACACCGGGGAGGATGTCAGCTGTATATTTTTAATCAATTTTATACCTGGCAGGTAGAAATTACTGAATGATAAATGACTCTCGCAAAGGAAATACTTTGAAAATTAAGTTTTAGGGCTTAAATTCAATGTACCAAAAAAAAAAAAAAACCTCCTTCTTTTCCATTTCCTCTCTGGAAATAGCCAGAAATTTGAGAAAGGTTTGTTTTCTTCTTTACCAGACTGCACCCGCTCACTTCTCTTGCCAGTCTAGCTCATGGCACTTGTGTTATTGTTTTATAGGGGCTCTGCTGGCTAACCCTAAAACTGATGTTGACCATATTTTTGTCTCATGAGTATTTCAATACAGTTGCTTCCTCTAGATCTTCCTGTAGTGCTTCCTCTATTTTATGCCAATGTGTCTCGTGCTGAAGAGTACCTGTTAATTTGTAAGCTGTCAGAAGGTTTGTTGTGTAAAAGAGAGGATGTACTCCACCCTCCCTGTCTGTGCTGCCTCTACTTTTCTGGCTTCTTACATCCTCGCCAAGGTTATTCAATTATTATAGATTTACATCATATATACCCAACTTTTTCTTACCAATGGGAAGCCAATGCAGCTTACAACGTCCCCCCCCATCTCCATTTTAGCCTCACAACAGCCCTGTGAGGCAGGTAAGGTTGTGAGAAAGTGACTAACCCAGCAAGATTCTACAGCAAAGTGGGGATCTAAACATGGATCCCAACTTCATCCTGAAGCTGGTGAGCCATTTTAAGACTCTCAGCTTTATTTTCAGCTTAATTATGCCTTTCACAAAAGAGACGACTTTAGTATCCATTGCAAATAGCAAATGGGAGAGGGGTGGATGTTGTGAGCGTAACTTACAAACATAGAGCTGGGAGAGACTTCAAGGGTAGTCTAGTTCAGCCCCCTGCACAATGCAGGAAATTCACAACTACTCCCTCCTCACTCCCCTAGTGACCCCTGCTCTATGCCCAGAGAAAGACAAAAAACCTCCAGGATCCCTGGCCAATCTGGCCTGGAGGACAATTCCTTCCTGACCTCAAGCTGGCAATTGGCATTTGGCATTAACCTGGGCATGTAAAAAAGGGCCACGAGAACTGAGCTCATCCCTTTTTGCCCACAGAATCAGCATTGCTGTCAGATGGCCATCTATTCTCTGCTTTAAAATCTCCAAAGAAGGAGAGTCTACCACCTCTCGAGGAAGCCTGTTCCACTGAGGAACCGCTCTGTCAGGAAGTTCTGGGTCAGGATGTTCTGGTTATCTTATTCTTGCCACTGCAACTCCCATCATCCTGACTCTGGTGTCCAGTTTTGAAAGCTTTATTTTCTGATAAGTTATGCCTGCCTGAGGTAACTCCCAATGATCGCCTGAAATTTGTGGCTATTTTGAGGTTCCTAGCTTTATTTCCTGATGAGTTATGGCTGCCATGGACAGACAAACAGACAAATCCTTTTATTATTTATTTGTTTGTTTATCAAGTTTCTACCCCATCCTACCCAGCCAAAGCCAGTCTCATGTGGAAGAACAATTCAGATGAGCAGCTAACTGAGTGGCTATTTGCAGACTGTGGTAATTCTACATCAACTAGAGTTTCCAAATTGATCTTGAGCGGAGACCAAAGCCAGATCAAGATAAGGGGCCATCTTTCAGGATAGGCTGAGTTGGAAGAAAGCCTTTTTTGCCACTGTATTAACTTCCTTCTCCAGTAATAACTTTGGATCCAGTATAACCCCAAGGTTACTATTGGAAACCAGTTATCCTCAGTGCGGGACCTATCCAGTGGAGTTCCACAGGGCGCAGTGCTATCCCCCATGCTTTTCATTCTGACCTCATGTAGGAAGATCACATTTTTGTAAACATGCTCCCTTCTGTAAACATGCTCCATGCAAATACAAAACTGCTGCATCGAAGAGTAGGATTTCTTCTTGACTGTGGGGAGTCAAGAGGCCTTACTTTTCCACATATCCACAGGCAGTTGAGTTTGCAGTAATGGCAGAATTAACATATGGCTGGATGCTGAAAGAAACTACAAGTTAAAGCCATCCCTTGATAATTCTGCCCTTTGGACAGAATGGATCTACTCATACGCATTCTCCTAACATGGACAGTTTTGCTACTATTTCCAAAGATGTTAAGAGAATCCTGCAACTTTTGCATGATCGTTTTTCCTACCTTGGGTAAAGTATGTGTGTCCTGGTCTTTTGACTAGTTCAGAATGTTCTTCGCTAAAAGGCCAACCTGTGTTCAGGAAGAAATCTGAACAGATGTCAAATTATTCACCAGAATAAGATATAAATGAACATGTGCTGTTAGAGCACTTGAAAACAGCAGTTGGATCTGTTCATGTTAATCCAGCTTTAGTCAGTCACTGACCCAGAATTTCGTCATTCAGTTTCTCATGCCTATTCATGCTTTTCCTTATATGTTTATTATACTTATTTTGCTATTCTCTCTCCTCCTTTAAATCCTCCAAATCAGTTCCTTCTGCATCATCTTGCTTAACTGACCTAGATTATAAGATACGTGTCTGAGCTGATGTGGGTCAGATAGTAACAGAAGGGGATTAGCATTAAAACTTACCTGTGGTTGCTATTGCGAATGGCTTCTGTATGGCAGAAGCTTACATAGGCTCATGAAGCTGCCTTATACTAAGGCAGACCGCTGTTCTAACAAGATTAGTCTATTCTGACTGGAAATGAATCTTCAGGATCTCAAGAAGAAGTCTTTCACATCACCAAGTACCAGACTTTTTAACTGGAGATGTCTGGAATTGAACCTGCAACCTTCTGAATGTAAGGCAGACGCTGTAGTACTGAACCACAGCTCTTTCCTTGTGAAAGTTGTAACATTTGAAAACCCCATTTCATCTGGTTTGACCTATAGTACCATGGCTTGATCTCATGGAGACTTGGGTATGGTCCGTGCATGGTTGTCACTTGATAACTGCAATATTAAGAAATGACGATCTGTCTTCATTCATATGACTTGGCCTTGGATCTGAAGTGAGGTAGCAGGGCCCAACTGAATAGTTTAAGGTTGATAGGAAGAGAGAGCGCCTTCTCAGTTGTTAATCTAACATTGTGGAAGCCTCACACCTTAGTCAGCACCAGCTCTTCCATCATAATTTAAAAAATGTTTAGAAAAAACTTTTGAAATTATCCAATCATTTATGCACTGCCTTTAGACCTCTTGTATCTTCTATATTACCTGTTGGATTTAGATAGCTGTTGTTTCGATTATTTTTGTTTTATACTTATATGATGGTTTGTTGAGTTTTAGGCATTATATTCTTTCATTGGGTGGTATTTGTATGTTCTTTTGTAAGCCTGGGATATTCTTGGAATGGAATAGTAGGCTATAATAGTAGAATAAAATAAATATGTGTACGAATCATAGATATAATATCACAGAAATAATGTTCATGTCCCCTTCTGTCATTCCAACATAATGCTTTTCAAAGCTGTTTATTGACACATTCATCTGCCACCAATGATCAAGTGTAGGGAAGTTAACCATACAGTCCTCTGCAGAGTTACTCCAGTCTAAGCCCATTGGCTTGAGTAGGCTTAAGACTGGAATAAATTTTCACATGATTGCACTGTCAGTGTTGTAAATGCATGTGTGAACTACCCCTAGGTCAAACCATCAACAACGGGAATTAAAAATAGTACGGTTTGTATTGGTCTCCATGTGAAGGTATGTAAAATGGCCTCTACTTGGCAGCCCTGCTATTTCCTGTGACACAGAACTTTCAAACTTTTGTCCTGATTGTGGGCAAAGGGAAGTGAGTGGATCCTGGGAAACCATTATCATTCTGTTAAAATGTAGGTTACATTGAAAACACTTTTCATTTGTACCCAGTTTCCTTTAATTAACTGGATTCCATGCTATCAATATACTTGGATTGCAATTAAAGTCATGAACCAATAGCTATATCTCAGGAAATAAGGAATGTATAGATTTTCTCTCTAACATGAACTGGTAGGTGGCTGTGAAATATTAAAACTGTTTACAAGTTTAGAGCCATTCACAGAGCAGGCATCATTTTCTGAATTATTGTATCATTACCTGAGCAGTGGAAATCAGCACCTTGCTGTGATATATGGGGAGTTTTTATACCTTTGAAATGGAGACTGGGTTAAAAAAAATACACTGTATATAGCCTATACTTTCTCTTTGGTGGTTTCTTTTCATGGCAGAAATATCAACCACGAAGTGCATTCAATAATGAATAAATAATTACTGTGCCAAGTCATGCCATCCAAGGTTAAGCTACTGCACTGGAGCCAATTAATTATTTGAACATAGATTAACAAACTTGGTGTGCTGTTGCCATCTACTATAAAAACCACTTGCTAAATGCTATGGTTGGGGTTTTTTTGTCACTAATTAAAATGTTTACCACAATTTAGTTTCAAGGTAATTTTGTTGCTCCTGTAGTCGTACTTTTCCTACCAAATGTCAATGAAACTAGTTTATATAATGATACAAACTCAGTTACTGAGCTTTGTGTCAAATTATTTTAAAAATTACGCTTCTAGACCTTCACCTGTCTCACCATGATCTCTCCTCACCCCTGTCTCGTAAGCTGCCTCGTAAGCCGTTTTGAAAACAGAAAAGCTGCACGTCAGCCTCCCCTCCCCTTATAAGAAGAGGGAAAGCACATAGAAGAGAGGGGAAATTGCAAATAAACCACCTTGAACAAGTGAAACTTGTTCTTATACTGAAACTTGCCTTATGCTTAATGAGACTACTGGTCTATTTGTCCTTACACTGAGTCGGACTATTAGTCAACCTGTTGTGACTGGCAGCTGCTCTCCAGGGACTCCGCCGTCTTCCCCATCACCTACTACTGCCTGATCCTTTTAACTGGATGTGCTGGGGATTGAACCTGGGACCTTCTGCATATGAAGCAGATTCAGTGCCACTGAACCATAGCTTCTCGCTAGCCTTGCAAATAAAAAGTTCAGGTTGCACTTTGCCACCTTCTCTTCTACTTCCCAGGAAGCATATAGAACTATCTCTTTTTGTTCTAGTCATCATTCATAAATCTGAACTCCAATGCACAACCTCTACTGTCCAGCTCCCAGTAGAAAAAAAGGTAAGTTCTCAAAGCTGCAGATTAGATTGTCTGTGACTAGATATATGCATCATTGGCTGTTGTAATCATGATTTTCCTGACTGGAAATTCCAGGAGATGAACAGTTACAATAACATATTATCCAACAATATATGGATCCAAACTGAAGGATACAGACTTAAAGAGTTAGATTCAAAGGAAGAGTCATGGCACTCGGGCTTCCTTTGGTCACTTGGGGATAATTCCTCCTCACCACAGGTGAGTGGGTAGGCAAATGGCTGATTATACGCCTGTAATAAGTCATTAAGTGAACTTTTCCGTATTTATGCTATGAAAGGCATTAATGGCTTTGGAAGCTGATATCTGTGTGTTCTCTAGCTAGTCTCATTTCTGCCGGTTGGATCCCAAAAGACTGAGCAGGATTAAATATTATTGTAATTGGGTTGAATTCCAGCAGAGGTGAGATAGAAACTCAGAGGTTTACAGAAGGAGAAACCCCTTTTGCATGTACAAAATAACAACTGCAGTGCAGAGTTCCTGTGGTGAAGGGAGGCTGAAGGTCTTTTCAAATAGCAGGAATTGTCAAAGCAAAGGTGTTTTCACCAAGAATAGCAATGTTGTAATCTTACCATGTGATCACAAACTCCTTCAAGTCTTCGATTAAAAATGTTTCTAGCTTTTATTATTACAGAGAAGATACTGGGGTGGTCCTTTTTATGTGGCTTTAGGAGGGGGGGAAGAAGAGAAATGGATTTGGTGACTTTCACTTATTCTGGAGCAAGCAATGAGAGTCCTTACATTTGTTATAAATCCAGTGGTCACAGGTAGTTCCCAGATGAGCAAGGAGCTTGTTCCCCCATTGATTTCAGTGGGTGGACAGCTCACATAGTAATTTTGTAGTCACCCAGACAATGCAGATCTACAAGTGTGGAAACCACTTAATAACAATTTGAAAGTTTATCATGTGGCTGTTGCAACCCATAGAGGGCCTAGTAGTGTTGGCTTCTATATGTCTGACATTCTGTGGGTTACTCATTTATATGGACTCACTTCCCACAAGGTAGGCTGCTGCACAGTCGGCGGTTGTTTGTTTTTAGCCTTAATACTAAAGGATAATAACATGTTCCTGTCCTCCATCTGACTTGGCTATTGTGTTGCATGTGCTATTTTCTTCTCCTTCTCAGGAAAGAGAGTACACAGAGCCACTAAACTGATCCAGTATGTGGGATGCAGACCTCAGACACTTCAGCTGAGGTTGCTGCATACCTGCTCAGGTATTGGAGGGGTTGGCTCTTTAAAGGAGCTAGTTATTGTGTGCCAATTGACAAGAAGAAGGAGGCAGCCCATAACTTGTGGACTGATTGAGAGGAAGCAGGAGGTTCCTATATTGACTCTCACTCAGAAGAGAGACTGATGATGAAGAGGAGGACACAGTGGGGACTGAAGAAATGGAGAAATAGATTGTAAGGGACCAACTAGCCAGTTCTTCTGGCTGGGGTCTTAAGATAGCTGAGGGCCTCTTTTCATCTTCTAAGATGTTTTGTAAATGACTGTATTGTTTCTGTTCCCGTTAAAAGAACTGAGCAGCTAACATATTTACCTGTCTTTGGACTGGGTAGAAAAGTGAAGGATGGACTCTTTTATCTGTAAAATGCCCCTCTCTCCACAGGAGCTTATGCATCTGTATGGTCCCTACTTGGCAACCAGAGTGTAATGCTGTGGAAACTGTAGCCAAAAAACAAAAGCCATGTAATACCTTTTATTAAGAGCAACCAAAACAATACAAAACAGTGGGCAAGCTTTAAGCTCCATCAGGCTAGATGATGAAAGAGGGAAGGGGAAGATATCTCAGGCCACAAGCTGAAGCCCTTGTCTTGTATGCAGATTTAAAATGGTGCTGGTAGCGGTGTGTACCCTTGTTCCTCTGGGTAGAAAAAGTCAAAAATGGAAGCATCCCATTGGTAACATAAGAACCGGCAGCTGATCAAATGTCTCTCTCGCACCAGATAGGACACTTAGGTCTCTTAAAAGTCTGGAAGTTATGTTAGTAAGTAATCACAATCAGGCAGGTGTATTTACCACTTGGCTGCTTGCCCCTACATTTTTATATATAAGAAGGGATTAAGCAAATTCTTTGAGGATAAGTCAATCAACACCTGCTAGTCCTGATAGCTAAGCAGAACCTCCAGTTTAGAGGTAGATAGGACAAACAGCAAGGGGGGGAGGCTATTGCCTTCATCCTCTGCTTCATTTAGCTAACTGCAGTTGGGAACAGGATGCTGGGCTCTGTGGTCCTTTGATCCAACCCCACCTGACTCTTCTTATGTTCAAGGGCAATTACTACTAACTCCAGGCAAGCGAGTGAGCATGAAATTACATGGCTGAGATAATCTAATCTTACGTTGCCTGTATGTGCTTTCTTGATTTATTTCTGCTTCTGTGGTGCTTTTGCAAAGAAGGGGAGTTTGCTTGTTCTGTTTACAAATGTGCAGGCTGTAAGTGGATATTTTTATATACATAAAGGTAAATTCAGTTACTCCACATATGTGTGTAGGCAAATCTTTTGGACAAAAAGCTAGGAATATAGCAAGACTTGCTTTAGCAAAGTCATACATAATCTTTGACTATTTTGTGGGGTCACCTGTGTTATTTGTTATTTGTTATTACTTGCTTTAGCAAAGTCATACATAATCTTTGACTATTTTGTGGGGTCACCTGTGTTATTTGTAACGGAAACATGGTGGCATTTTGCAAGAGTTCTTCAGAAGAGAACAAGTGCCCTATGCCCGATGCATGCACACAAAGTTCACACCCATGTATTGAAGAAAATATTTAGTATTGGGGATTTCTGCATGGCTCCGTCCATCAAAATGAAAACAGTTGCTTGCAATAGTGGGCTGCTTATGTTAAGCAGAGCTTCGATCAGATGAATTGACTACAGACAAAGGACTGCACAGAATGTGCCAAAATACGTTCTGATAAATCTGCAGCAAACCGATTGATTTTTACTTGCTTCAAATGTTAATGCACGTTTTCTGTAGGAAGCTGGCATTTGTCACCGGCTTGTTACAGTACTAGAGATGGTCATAAATTTAAACACTGTAATTGAAGCTGAATCCACTCTGGGTTTATTTACCAGATCAAAGCACAAGTCCAGCATACAACACTCCCTCCCTTTGCCAGCATAAACTCCTGAGTTTAGCGAAGTGCCAAGGAAATATTAACCATTTGAGTTATGAGAGTGCTATCCAGTCAGCCTCTTATGTGTAATAGAAGCTGAAAAGTTTCCTTCAGTTGGGGTAAATCCTGCTAATGATATTATTATTAGGGGTGTTAATGTTCTTATACGTTATAGAGAATTTGCTGGGGTTTATGATGGGGAATCTGGAATGCAATAATATATTGCTCTGGCATTTTACAGAAAAATGATACACTGAGGAATTACTGACATCTTTGTTACTGTATTCTTGGGTTCATTGTTATAGTTTTTATATCCCAAAAAGTATTGTATCACAATTAGCATCAGTTATGGTGCATAATGTCTTCTCCCAGCGTGAGAGCCAGCGTGGTGTAGTGATTAAGAGCAGTGGACTCTAATCTGTAGAACTGGGTTTGATTCCCCACTCTTCCACATGAGCAGTGGACACTCTGGTGAACCGGGTTGGTTTCCCCACTCCTACACATGAAGCCAGGTGGGTGACCTTGGGCTAGTCACAGCTCTCTTAAAGCTCCCTCAGCCTCACCTACCTCACAGGGTGTCTGTTGTGGGGAGGGGAAGGTGATTGTAAGCCAGTTTGATTCTTCCTTAAGTGGTAGAAAAAGTTGGCATATAAAAACCAACTCTTCTTCCTCCTCCTCCCCCCCCATAGGAAGATGCACATGGAATTATATTTAAAATGAAGTTTTATAGTTTGTTTTCACAATGTAACAGAGATCCTTAATGATCTGTAGTACAAACCTGGAATAAAAAAAGTTTGGCTTAAGCTTCTGAAGTCCCTATATTCCTTGTAGCTTTCTATAGTGGTGTGTTGGACTAGGATCTGGAAGACCCAAGTTTGAATCGCCACTCTGGAAGCTTGCAGGGTGAACATGGGCCAGTAACACACTCTCAGTCTGACCTTCCTCACAGGGTAGCTGTGAGGATACAGTGGAGGAGATGACAATGTTGTAAGCTACTTTGTGTCACCATTGGGGAGAAAACTAAGATATAAATGAGATAAGTAAACTATGATTGCTGGTTAACCTTGGGCCAGTCACTTTCTTTCAGTCTAACCTAACCCAGATTGCTTTTGTGAGGGTAAAAATGGAGGGTGGGAGATTGATGTTTTCTGCCCTGAGTACCTTGGAAGTAGGGCAGAATAAAAATGTACTACCTAAAAATAAGTGGTATGCAGTTGTGCTCCTCACCCCCGATCCAATGATAGATACTGCATGACCAAAAAAAAAAAGACTTCTGTGAACTGATTTCTTACTGGGTGGGGATCTGTGCTCAGTCTTCATACTGGATCTCTGTATCCAGCATTTGCAGCCGCTGCATATTAATTATAATAATGCTGAATGTTTGTATAATTCTTTTAGTGTTTAAAGAGCTTCACATATATTGCTATAGTAATCCTTATAATGGTTTGGTAAGGCAGGCAAGTATTATTCCCATATTGCAGAGGAGAGATATAGACAAAGGGAAAGAACGGTTTGCCTAAGGCCGCCTAATGAGTTTATGGCTGAGATGAGATTTGATCTGGCACCCTCCTGAATCACAGCTCACTACGCTACGCAGGTGTTTAGCTCTCTAGTGGTTGTAGCACCCAGGCTTCAGGATTTAACACTGAGTCGGTAGATCCCTTTCCTAGACAACATAGTTTTGGCACCAAAGCAACTTTGGCTATGCTAGCAGGAGACTTTTCAGGAAATGAGTTAAGGACGTGCATCTGTTTTGGTTCTCCTGGATCGTTAAACGCCTTTTGATGCAATTTATCATGGAATCTGGGTTGGGATGGTGAGACACCGTTTCACAGTGGTTTGAGTCCTTTAGGAAGAGTAGGTCTCCCAATAATTGTTCTGGGAAACCGCAGCTCTCTTCTGTGGCCTCTGGCTTGTGAGGTTACACAAGGTTCTTCTTGTTTTTTATGCTATTCAACATCTACATGGGGAAATCCAGAGATTTGTGGTGTGGTGGTATCAGTATGTGAATGGTACCCAGTGCTTTGTCTTTTCTACTAATTCTCAGGGAGGCATTGGAAGTCCTAAACTGGTGTCTGATATACCAGTGAAGGGCAAGGAGGGTAAACAAGCAATAACTTGATCTAGACACGGTATTGTTAACTGTGGGACGCAGCTGATCTGGACTGGACATAGGTAGTTGGCTTGTTTTGGAGGAGGTGCCACTTTTCTGTAAGAAATGGTATTGCAGCTTGTCTTGAATCCAGTGGTGACCAAGGGTGCTTTTTAAATTACCATCAGCATCAATTTCACAGCCATTTGTTTTCCTGATATCTAGATTAGATTTCTCTGACATATTTTACATTGTCCTTCCTTTGAAGAGGACTTGGAAACTACAGTTAAGCCAGAACTCAGCTATGGGGTGCCAAGGTATTAACAGAGGCAGGCTGCTTGGGGTGTATAAGTCTAGTTTTGAAGCATCTTCACTGGCTTCTAGTTGGTTTTGCGGCTAACATATCTTTACGGCTGTGTTCCACCATATGAACCTCCCCTTACACTGAGGCAATGGTTTGTTGCTTGACATAGGATCTTTTCAGTTGTAGCACTAAGATTGTGCTTCCCATGAATATCCAGCTTATACAAGCCTTGCTGTGTTTTAGATGGCAGGACAAAACTCAGAAGACTTGGGAAGGATAATTAATTGTGAACTTAGTTGCTGATTTGATTGCTTGTTATGGTGGGTTATTCTGCTGGAGGCTGCAGATTTTTTTAAAGTTTATTATTTAAAATGTTATTATGGCTTTCATTGATTTTACCTCACAATGTCATTTATGACGTTTTAATTCTTGTTGCATTGTGGAGCCATCAAGGTCCATCCCTTTATTTTATTGATTTATTATATTTTAACCTAAGAAGAAGAAGAATTTGTTTTTATCTGGCGACATTCTCTACCATTTTAAGGAGAATCAAACGAGCTTACAGTCTCCTTCCCTTCCTCTCCCCACAACAGACACCTCGTGCGGTAGGTGGGACTGAGAGAGTTTAGAGAACTGTGACTAGCCCAAGGTTGTTCTTGTTTTTTATGCTATTCAACATCTACATGGTGAAATCCAGCTGGCTTCTTGTGTAGGAGTGGGGAATTCAACCCAGTTCTCCACAGCTCTTAACCACTACACCACACTGGCTTTCCTACTTTTCAGCAAAAAAATGGAGTCCCAGGGGTCCATTTAAAATACAGATATAAATGAAATACAGTTAAGCTGCTAATGGATATAAAGTTTGGGTTCACAGTGGAAGGGCGCTTGGCTTTTCCACCTGCCCTCCAGATTGGCGGTTGTAATGAACAGGAGGGGATCTGAGCTGGATCCAGGTGTTCATGATGAAATAAATAATATAAATACAAACCGATGCGCACATTGAGCTGTCCCATCAAGGAAAATCAGCGTGGAAGTTAGCACAGGTAAATGAGAGCACACACAAAAGTCTGGGTCATGGGCTGTTTGAGCTTTGTTTATTTGACCTGAAGTCTGTTTGGTCAAGGCTGTAGCTCTAGGTGCGAATATGTGGGCCTTCCATCTGTCATCAAGACAATGGTGATTACCTTGTGGTTTTGTTTCTCTCCCACTAAATGCCTGCCTGTATTAACAGATAGATAACTTTTCACTTGGCTGCAGAAATGTTTACTTTGAACTATGATATCCGAGTGTAGAGTTTGGATTGGACCTAAATTTCTCTATTTGTTAAAAGAGGGCAATAGAATTCCCTTATCTCACTGAAAACTACATATTATTATGCTTAGGGATATTCCAGCTCTTTGATTTTGATTATATTTTTTTATCACGGGGAGGTACCATTTGGATTTTCTGCCTCTGAACCAAAGCTTAACATAAATATATATATTGCATAATTTAAAAAGAAAACATTACTAGCATAAAAATGTGGGGACTGAAACCTTCACAACCTATGAAATAAAACAAAATTAAGAAGAGCATATTCTTCCATTCCTGTTGAACAGTGTACAAAACTGTCCAGGAATGATGGGTCTTCCTTTCTACAAGATAATTAAGCAAGGGCCAACCTTAGTGCTGGATTGTCTTTGAGTCTCACATCTGATCTGACATCCCACCTTTGACTCATTCAGAGCTAGATGAGAATAGAGGATGTTCACCTTTCCACTAGCTTCATTCTTTGGTAGCGTGAAAGCCTAATTGGATTAATAAAAATGTAAATTTCTGTCTGCCGCAACATACTTTGTTTGTATCCAAGCCAGAGCATGTTCAAGCTGGATTTGTTGTTTAGGGATTTTTTTTTTTTAGAAAAAAAAAATCTTATTCAGACCATAAAACAATCTGCATCGCAAATTAATATTCAGTATCAATGCTGAGGAAAGACTAATGTTGGCTGAAAGCTTCATGACAAGGAAAGAATAGCTGCTTTATTCCTGTAAGAGAAGACAGGCAGGGCCATGATTGATATTGACAAAGTATCTAGTTAATTTTTGTAACATGTGCCTACCTAGAAGGTTAAAAGCTGATCTCAAACTGCTCAAGGCATTTGTTGCATGGAATAGATTGTTAAATCTCAATCTTATCAGTTTGTTTCATCTTTCAAGAGGACTATTCAAATCACACTGTGACAACAGGATGGTGTTTGAAATTCACCTCGCAAACACATTCTGAATTGTTTTCTTCACTCTGTGAAACCCTGCTTCCTTGAAAGAACACACATTGCTTGAGTTTGTGAAGGATCAATCAGCAATTTGCATTTCAAAAGACATATGAGGTGTTTCCCACTTAATATACTCCGCAGTTTCCCAAGTTCACTAATACCATCTATTTATAGACCATAAATTTCTTTCTGGGCCAGTAAGAGAAAGGCATTTTTTTAAAATTAAAACTCCTTATTTTTGTTTTGATTTTTAAAGTGTTATAAGTGTTATAATTGGAGGTTAGTACATTTTCAGTTATTTCATTTAGATGGATCTTGGCGATGAAATCATGTTTTATATATATTGCATTTGCACGGCCTGTTTTATTTATTTATTATTTCAATTTAATACCCTGCTCTCCTCGGCCAAGACCGGGCTCAGAGCAGGGTATTAAATTGAAATTAAATTTTGCACGTAGTGGTTAAAGTAAAGTACATTTTCCAGAAAATAGGCATAAGCTGATACAGTTCCATGAACTGCATTCAACATTAAATCACATATAATTCAGATATGATCAAATAATGGCATTTGGGTCAAATATAATCTGCTAAAACATTTCATCTGTCCCTCAGTAGGCCTACCAAATTTGAATGGTGTGAAATATATATATATATATATATAATCTTGTTCTCTCTCTGGCAGAGCAATCCTTAAGGGGGGGAATGCCTCTGGAGGCAGTGTAACCCCTGTGCTGGCATAGATGCCACTTATGATGTCTAAAGCGGCACCTATGCTGGCACAGGTCTTCGTCTGGGTGCCATCACAGTTGGATCCTATAGCAGTGTGCATGACAAGAGTTCATGGAAGTGGATCATGAAAAGCCATCCTCAAAGAGAAAGTTGTTAGGGCTTCCAGAAAACTTTCATACTCTAACCTTTTTTTTTTTTTTATCCTGTGATGGAATTCCCGTGATCTGAACACAGTCATTATTTTTTTATTGTTCCTATATCATGTTATCTTTTTCTCCTATGAACTCCTTTATTATAACAAATTTCTTGTCCTTCTCAGTGATGCATACATTTCTGAGTCTGAAATTCTTCTCTCGTACCAGTGCAAAATTATAGTTAACCTTGAAATTATTCTTCTCTGGCTTTGATGCTTGAGTGAAGGAACTGACACATTCCTTGTACAAAGAGCTAAGAAAATAATCTAGCAGATAATGGCCTTTGCCGCCTTCTCAAGTTGAAGCACCCTCCCCCAACCAATAATTATTCATTTCTGTTGAAAGTAAGATTAATGTTAACTCTTATCAGAATAGAATTAAAATAGCGTCTGTTTTGTCCCTTGGTTTTAATTTTTATACAGTAGTAACACTTAGGGGTACCACAGTAAAAGAAAGCGTTCACAAAGTTCAAAGGGCATGAACCAGCCAAAAGTAAGCATATCAAAGTATTATTAATTTGAACTGGAAATCTTAAGTACATGTTTAAATTTCTTCACATCAAATCAGTAGGACTTAAACATTGACATACTTGTGAACTGGAGATGCTGGGGATTGTACTGGAGGATCTTCTGCATGCCAAGCAGGTGCTCTGTCTCTGAACCATGCCCTCCCCCCAGCCTCCGTGCTATACACAACTTTTCCCTCAAAATAAGTATATTACAGCTATTTGCAGTAAGATCAGAATTTTACCCACAAGGAAACTGAACATGATGATGGTCTTGCAAAATAATCTTAAAATACTTTGATGCTCAGGACAATTTACCTGTTAATTTTTAGCAACATTTTTCATGTGCCAGAATTATATCCTAACAGAACTGTAGCCAAAGTATCTTCTGCAGGAGATTTATTTACTTGGATCAGCCTTTAATGACATAAATAGGGTTTGGGGTTTTATTTTGGGTCTTGCCATACTCAAATTTGGTAGTGGAAGTACTTTGCTGTACTTTACCTGGCTGGGTGCAGAGGGCTATTGCTGCAGAGAGGAGAGGCGTCAATTTAGCCTCTCAGAGGTGATTGGCTAAGGCTAAATATGCAATCGTCAGTTTGGCATCAGGGAGGCCAGTGTGGGTTGGTGGTTAGAGTATAGGATTGGGACCAGGGAGACTAGGCTTCAGATCTCCACTCAGCTATAAAATTCACTGGGTGACTGTGAGGGGGCGTGTATGTCACTCTGCGCCCCTTGAAGGAAGGCTAGGATAAGTTTGTGATGTCACATGTGGAATAAACTGTGGCTTTGCTGGCCTAAGGAAACAGGACTATATGTGCACACCTGAGGGCTGTAGGAGCACCCTTTCCTGTAAGCAGTTCCAGATCCTGCAAGGAAGACGGGCCCAGATGCCTATCTGCCGCTGATGAATCATACTTGCTAGACGTAGACAAAGGTGTGAATTGTTTCTTAGATAGGGAATGGGTACCTAATGAGCCTTTGGGGGAAATTGGCAATTCTTTTTCCCTGTTGCATATCCCAACAGCACCAAGTATTTGTGAAACAATGAGGCAGGATATTAGAGGTTTTGTTGTTGTGGCTTCAAAAATGCATCTGGTTTGACTTGCTTTCTTTTTTGTGTAAAATCACAAGTTGAAGCAGATGAGGAAGATCTTTTCCACAAGCAGGATTTTTATAGTTAATCTAAAAGTTATCATTAGACATGACAAGTTTAAAGTGGGGCCTGGGGTATAGTATTGCAAGGCATTCTGAACATGATATTTGATGCCTGCTGTAGCATAGATACAGGTTCTTTTAAAGTCCCCTTCTCTGCACACCTAAGAAATATGGCACACAAGCCATTCGTTGCAGGGTTTCCATTGGCCTCCATTCATCAGCTTTGCTCTGCTTGAGGAGTTTTCCGGCTTCTTTGTCAGCCTTGCCGACAGCCCTCCTTCTCGATTTCATGTTCACCTTTGCTTTCCAAAAGATGCAGCCAGCAAATCAGAATGCATTAATGGAAAATTCCCTGGCCTAGAAAAACAGCTTTTTAGTACTGACAGAATGGACTGATGGAGCGAAAGCTGGTCAGATACGCTGTGTGTTTTTTTTCCACTGTGAAAAGTGGCGCATTTGAAAGGCTTGCTGTAGTGCAATTTCAGTGTCCCTCTTTCGTTTGTTCATTTCCAGCCGCGGTTGTCTATCAGGGACGTGGCAGACATTAACTATTTTGGTGGAAATAATGCGATGATACGGGGGGCTCCGTTCTCCCTGCCTCCAATGCTTTTGTCCAGTCAAAAGTATTAGTGGGGCTTTGTGTCTTTCTCTGTCCTTTCTAAGCAAAAGAAAAAGAAAGGAAGAACGAAGCAGAGGCAAAAGGCATCAGTATTGCTAGGGCCCCTGTTAGCACAGAGTGAAAATCCACTATATGGGGAGGAAGAGGCTCTTGTACCACTCCTGTTGGTCGTTTATTTGTGCAGTTGTCTTGCTCTATCCAGTCTTGGTATATCTCTCTAATGAAATCTGGTTCATGCCAAGTCCCGCCAGCTTGATTATTTATTTATTAACTGCTCAAACTGGAATGCTTGACAACGACATGCATCTTATTTATTTATTCTTTTAGTTAGCATTAACATCTGACCTTTCTCCCCCCCCCCTGCTTTCCTAGGCACCACCTTCTGTCACATTCCGCCCACACAGGTGAAATTTCACAAGCCCTTCATCATCTCTCATAACTTAAGCATCCGGACACACCTTTCTAATTGTCATTTATATCCGACTGTCGGTGCCTCTGGCAGTGACTGAGCTCACATTTCCACAACATTTGCTGCAAAACCTTTCTCATTTAGCTGACATCTTTCTAAGAAACTGACAGTGGCAGTCCCCACCTTGGCTTCCCCTGCCTTGCAAAAATATGTAACCAACTGGTAGGGTCTTTTGTTCCCCCCCCTCCCAAGAGGTTACTTCGTGAGTTCTTTAAAAAACTAGTCCAGCTTCCCACGTATGCAATACTAGAAAACACTGACCTTGAATTCCAAACTGCTTTGAATTGCAAATATCGTGTATTATAGAACATGCAGTTCCAGGGTGGGGACTCAGTTCTGAAGCAGAGTTTAACCCTTTTGTAACCTTGCTCCACAATTGGGCACGTAACAAAACAGCATTCTTTCTGCGGCTAGCATACAGATACCTATTAACTTGTATGGAGGTTGATCTTTAACAGCAGTGCCTGGAAGCATTTCAGTATTTCAGGGTAGCTGGTCTGCTCTCTTTGGCACGCTCTGCCTTTTGTAATGCTTTTGTACATGACACCACATGCTGCGGGGTGGAAGAATTCTCAATCAGTGCTCTCTTATCAGAATTCTGGTGGTGATTCCGTCATGTGCAGTTTGGGAGGGGAAGAATCTAATTTTGCTTACACAGGATGGAAATGTACTAAATCACAACCACATCACAAGTCTAGGAATTTTTATTTTTTTTTTGTTTTTGAAAGGGGGTTATTTTGTGTGCTGTAAAGAAGTGCAACCGAGCTGCTCTCATGCATGAATACCCTTCTTTGTTCTCCTCTCTCTATGGGACGAAAGCAGTTGGGAGTCGAAAGGGGGATATTTCATCTGGGGCTAGAATCCGGTTATCAGAGTGAGAACTCTCAAGTATTACACTCCATTGAAGCTCTAAAGCAAACATCCAGGTAATCATGTATTATTGAGAGCAGAGCACATCCAGTGGAATGATGTCATTAAATATTTGCACAGTCAAGCCCCACTTAGGTTGACAAAGGTGTTTATGCCGCCACTGTGCGCGGCTGGCACAAAGCGAAGAAGTGTTGTGCCCAACAATGCGCTAGCAAAAAAGGAGAGAGACATCCAAATAAATAAATCACACACGCGCGCAAACACATAAAGATAGTCAACCTATGTGTGATGTTATTGTTTCCCACTGGACGGCCGATCCTGCAGACTCACAGTTTTCTGCTGGCTCTGTGCAAATGTACAGAGCCACTAGTGGTTGCTGTTTGGCTGCAAATTCGCAAGGGAGAAATATGTGCAGAGAATAAACTTGACACATTAGACATGGCATAACTAATTCATTGCAGCCATTCCTTCACCTCGCCAACACGACAACACTTCCTCTGAGTTGTCTTTTTTTTTTTAATGTCCCTGTTTACTGGAGGATGCTTCTTTCTGTTTCCTTGCATCAAATGCTGCCGTGAGAAATGAATGCAGGCAATTCAAACGATGCCTTGTATGAACTAGCTGTCCTCGCAAGAGCATGAAGCGTTGACTTTGGTGTCATACGTGCACAGATATTTTAGGCATGCCTACCCGAGAGGGGAATGAATGCTTTAGATACTTAAGTGACAGACTCTACTCTTAACACAGCAAGCCAACTAACAAATCAAACAACCTTGGCTTTGATCTTCAAACTACTTATCTCCCAGAAAATGTCACTGAGGGCTATGAACTAACCCAGAAGAATAGCTTTGAAGATCACAGTTATACAGTCTCCATAAATGCCACAAAAAGTGCACCACATAAAAAGTAAGTGGGGAGTTTACACTGCATCATAGTTGATAGCTATTTTTTTTATCTTCGCCCCAACTATTCTTTCACTTCTGAGATCTGCTTATTTGAATTTGGAGTTTGGGATCTTGCCGTTTTGTTTCTCCAGCACAAGGTATTTCCATGTCAGTTTGAGGGTCTTATGCCAGAGGAGCACCTGAGTGCTGATGGAATGAAATAGCAGCATCTCACCCAGTATGAGCCCTGAACTGGATGGCCCAGGCTAGACTGATCTCAGCAGATCTTGGAAGCCAAGCAGGGTCAGCCCTGGTTAATACTTTGATAGGAGACCATCAAGAGTTGCTACCACAGAGGCTACACTACAAACCATCTCTGTTCATCTTTTGCCTTGAAAACCCTATGGGGCCTCCATAAGTTATCTGTGACTTGACAGCACTGCCCCAGGATGTGGTGATGGCTGCCAACCTGGAAGGCTTTAAGAGGTGAGTGGATGTGTTAATGGAGGAGAGGGCTGTACATGGCTACTAGTCAAAATGAATACTAGTCATGATGCATACCTATTCTATCCTGTATCAGAGGAGCATGCCCATTATATTAGGTGCTGTGGAACACAGGCAGGATAATGCTGCTGCAGTTGTCTTGTTTCTGGGCTTCCTAGAGGCACCTGTTTGGCCATTGTGGGAACAGACTGCTGGACTTGATGGGCCTTGGTCTGATCCAGCATGGCTTTGCTTATGTTCTTAGCTTAGTATGTGATAGTGGGGTAATTTTGACATGCAAGGGGGGAAAAACAAAACGAGTGAGAACTGCTGAAACAATTTGCTGTGTTGAGCCACACATTACTGGTTGCTTGCACTGATTCCCAGCTGTGGCCTGTATCCTACCATTCCTCTCAGCATAGTCTGAAGCCTTTCTGCATCCTAAGGAGCCTTCCTCCCATAAGTGGTTCTTAGAGGCTAGAGGAATGCTTCAAACTATGTGGAGCAAAGTGGTAGGATACAGGCCAGTGTGTAAGCATTCACAAATTGGACAGTCAGGACTCCAGAACACTTACTGTGCAATCCTATGCACAATTACTCCAGTCTAAGACCTCTGATTTCAGTGGGATTAAATTGCAGTAACTCTGTATGGGATTGTGCCGTTATACTACTTGTTATTGTAAAACTTCCACTGATGAAAAGTTTTCAGCCTGTGGAGTTAGGTTTCAATTGATGAAGGGCAGACAGATTTATTTTGTTAGTCTGAATTCTTGTATCACAAAAGAAGAAAGCTTCCATCTGTAGCTATTGGAAGAAACTATTGTGAAGTATACATTATATGCCTTTCCATGCTGACCACACTCATCGGTGTGAGGGTTTGGGTTTCTGTTTTTGATACTAAAGCTAAGTTTTGCCTTTCCAACTGGTCCTGGGTGTGTACAGAACCATTAAAAACAGGTCTGTTAGTTACATGAGGTTGCACTAATAAAGGGCTTCAGGAGGAAGAAAACAGCAATTAGAACATAATGAAGTATCAGTTTTATAGTGGGCACTGGAGGTGTGGGAATAGCTCACACCTTTGCTGGATCTGCTAAAAATGCAGATCGCCAACACATCGTCCAATCTGTGTCCTAAAGTGAACTCTGAAGTACACATTAAATAACTGAAGGTGAGATAGCTAGATTGGAGTCCAGCAGCACCTCAGAGACCAACAAAATTTGGCGGATATAAGCTCTTGGCAGGCAAAGCTCCCTTCCTCAGCTTTGACTCTAGAAACTTTTGTTGGTCTGTAAGGTGCTACAGGTGCTAAACCTCACTGTTCTACTGCAGACCAACATGGCTGCCCACTGAAATGATCTTCATGAAGGTGAAGTAAAGTGATCGTTTGAATCAGAAACCCAGAGCTGGTCTTGAGGTTACTTTCCCCCCCCCCCCCCCGGCTAACCTTATTGGCTAACGTTCCTACCCAGGAAACCCAAATTGTGTGTCTGACAATCTTTTCCCCACTCATGCACCTATGATGAAAAATACCTTATATTCTAATAGCAAAGTTGGCCATATCTTTGGATACTTAAATCTTGGGACTAGAGCTGTGAACAGGCAAGACAGATCTTTACAATCCTGAAAAGGGCCCCAGGTTTGCAGAAAAATGTGAAATCTAATAATAATAATAATAATTCACTGGGGGGTGTTAAAAAACCTGAAAATGATAACAGAAGCACCTGTAACATTAATCAACAGAGTCCCTCAGTGGCTGTTGCTAGGCAACTACAGCATCCCAGCCTTCAGTTTCTGTCAGTAAAAGGCAGGGGGATGGAGAAGGGCCCTTTCCACGCCTATTTTGGCCTTTCAAGGAGGGCACCTTGGGGTCAGGCCTGCAGGTTGAAAAATTCCTTGAGATTTTGTTATTCAGTCTGAGGGAGGCAGGATTTGGGGAGGGAAGAGGCCTCAGCTGAATATAATGCCATATAGTCCACCCTCCAAAGCAGCCATTTTTTTCCAGCGGGATACATTGAGTTAATCTCGAGTTCAGTTGTAATACTGGGGGATATCCAGGACCCACGTGGAGGTTGCAACACTAGGCCTGGCAGCAACCACTAGATGACTTTATACCACCTGACTTGCATGACTCAACTAGCAGCCACCCTATGAACGACAGTGTGGTGTAGCAGTTAGAGCAGGTTTGAATCCCCATCTTACTGTTGAAGCTTATTGGGTGATATTGGACCAGTCACATACTTTCAGCCTAGCCTACCTCACAGGGTTGTTGTGTGGATAAAAAGGAGGAGAGTATAAACTGCTTTGGCCCCCTCTGTGGCGAAAGACTACTTTTCCAAGGCAGAGGCTGCGGGGGGGGGGGGGGAGAAGACGGAAAAGTTAAGACAGAGGAGCGGAGAAAAGTAGGTTGGCTGTTGGGTGGGAAGGAGATAAGGTTGCCAACTCTAGGTTGGGAAATTCCTGGAGATCTGAGGGGTGGAGCCTGGGGAGGGTGGGGTTTGAGGAGGGGAGGGATCTCAGAAGGGTATAATTCCATAGTCTCCACCCTTCAGAGGAGCCATTTCCTCCAGGGGAGCTAAGGGTTGCCAGCCTTCAGGTGAGGGCTGGAGATCAGCTAAAATTACAACTGATCTCCAGTTCTCTTGGAGAAAATAGCTGCTTTGGAGGATGGAGTCTATGGCAATATACCCTGCTGAGGTTGCTTCCCTCCCCAAACCTCACCCTCCCGAGGTTCCACCCCAAATCTCCAAGAATTTCCCAACCTGGAGCTAACAACCGTAAGTGGAACAGATCTCTGTAGTTGGGAGAGCCATTGCCACCACTCTTGCTGTGGAGGGGGGAGGATTCAGGTGGGAGGCTGGGTTGGTGATGGGGGGCACAAAGAGGAAGTTATAGGTAGGGGACAGAAAGAGAGAGAAAGTGACAGGCATGGAGAAGAGAGTAAGAAAAGGGTGGCAGGAGGGAGAAAGAGTGAGATACTGAGAGAAGTAGGGGGAAAGGGTAGGAAGCAAAGGTGGAGGGAATGGGATAGCTGCTCCCCCAAGTTTCTTGAGGGTCTGTTAATTCCAATGCAAAGAAAAGTGGTATAGCATGAAAGTAATCCCTGCTAGTTTATCAAACCCAAGCAGTCCTCCCATACAATATCACAGACACTTTACCTTACAGTCTGAGTGCATGTTTTATAGTTGCTTCCCATTCCCTTGAACTGTAGATGATACTGTGTAGTCTTAAACAGAATTACACTTTTTCAAGGATTCATTGGGCCTGTAATCCCTGTTTGCAGGATGATCTGTGATTTGTGAGCATTTCCGGTGGTAATCTGATGCCTCATGGACTAGACAGGTACTGGAGAAAAAGGACCTCTCCTAGAGTACAATTTAAGCTCCAGAGTTCAGTGCTAGCAATAATGTAGCAAGAGAGTAGGAATAGTGCTCTTAAAGCACCTTGGCAACTCTCTTACATATGGTTGCTATCCTGAAGGTGGGTCATGGCGATCCCCTGGAATTACAGCTAGTCTCCAGATGACAGATCTGTTCCCCCGGGAGAAAATGGCTGCTTTGAAGGGTGGACTCTACGGCATTATAACCTGCTGAGCTCCCTCCCCTCCCCAAACCCCAACGTCCCCTGGCTTGTCTCCCAAATCTCCTGGAATTTCCCAGCCCAAAGCTGGCAACCTTATCAAGTCCCAGAATCCTGAAGAATTCTATATTCATTTTCTTCTTGACACAAAGTCAGCTATGTTCCAGGCAGAAGTGTGGCCATGTCAATTTACTGTACCCCCTGCATTTATAACAAACATAAATAAGCTTCACCGAGCTATGCAGATTGTGGCCAGGTAGATGATTTTGCAGGCAGTACCTTTTCCTCACCACTAGGTGGTAGTTGCAGTTTTGATGCTTCTCAAGGTTTACATAATACAAGTGTCAGTGATTCACACGTTGGTTTATTAATTCATTTATTTACGCTATTTATAATCCCCCTTTCTCACAAGGACTCAAGGTGGATTACACAGAGTGAGTCAGTAGTCAACAAAATGGCACATTCAATAAACAATGCACTAGGCTTGTATAAGTCTAGAACTGCCCAGAAATCTAAAAGAATACAGCTGAAGCATAGAATAAGTATTAACATGAATCACTAAGTTGTGCAAAAATTACATAATAGGATCCTACTTACAGTAAGCTATGCACAGCAGTATAGATTGCAACTCCTAATCATTTATCTAAGAAGTTTGTAAACCAGTTTGTCCAGTGAGTCCTATTACCTGTGCAAAAAGTCCCTCTTGAATATTCAGTTTTGCGTTGTTTGAGGAAAGCCAGGAGAGTGGGAGCCTTCCTAACCTCCTCAAGCAGGCCATTCCATGAGGTGGGAGCTACAACTGAGAAAGAAGAAGTAGAAGAGTTGGTTTTTATATGCCAACTTTCTCTACCACTTAAGGAAAAATCAAACCGGCTTACAATTGCCTTCCTTTCCCCTCCCCACAACAGACATCCTGTGAGGTAGGTGGGGCTGACGGAGCTCTAAGAGAGCTGTGATTAGCCCAAGGTCACCCAGCTGGCTTCATATGTAGGAGTGGGGAAACCAACCCAGTTCAAAATCCCTCAAAAACAGAAGACCCTATTGGGTTCAAGGTCCTACTGCTGGGGAATTTTACTGTAACTGCAAAGATATCTCTGTAGTTGTCAAAAGTGTTTTTGTTCCTTAGGTTTCAGTGATGATTCAACTGAAATTGTTCATGGGTTCATTTTGAGAATGAAAATAGTTTAGTGTGATTGTCACAAGTGGTGTGTTCCAATCACAAAAACTTGCCGGACTTGAGAACTGTTTTGTCTGTCCTCTGTAAGTATCCTGAAATCGGTACAGATAGCTAGACTTTGCCTTCAGTCTTTTGTTTTGTTTTTCCTGGCAGATGTAGCTGGTGGCAGATACTTCTCCTTGTGAATTTGACATCGGTGGGAAAATAGCTATGAATTCTGCAAGCTGGTCTCCTGCACACAAAAGGCTAATTTATTTATTTTGCTGGTATGAGGTTACCCTGACACTGATACGCTAAAGCCTCACTGTACTAAGCCATTTCGAGCACCATTGGGATGTCACCGAGAGCATTCTGTTAATCATTTCAGTAAAATTAAACCTTAATACCTTTTATTGAAACAAGATAAAAGTAATGGCACAGGACCTGTAAACTGATAGCTCTAATCTAATCATTATGATACGGCCAAAATCAGAGGTGATAAGGGTGGCAAGCAGTCTAAAGACCTCTGAGCATTTTAAACAGTAGTTGCACTTTGTAAAAAAACAGTATCCAGGGCGGCTCTGCTACTAATTTCCATATCAGATATACTTGGTAAACAAATAAATCTTGTGCTTGCTGACTGATACCTTGCATGGTTGGAAAGAGATTAGGGAAAGTAGCTTGCAGTGCCCAAGGGGATTCCGCCTCCCCCTTGGGCACCAACATTATTATTTCTGGTAATTCAGACTCCATGACTCACTTTTCCCCAATGAAAAGTTTTGGTGGTGAGTTGAATGAATTTATTCTGCTTTGCCTCATTCGTTCTTCTAGAGTAGATTGTGGCATCCATTGGTTTGCAATTTTAGCAGTTTTTTTTTAAAATCAGGTATAAAGAAATTAAAAACACAATGAAATTGCACAGATCCTAGGCTTCTCTGAGAATATTTCAAGGATGTCCAGTTAATGAGCTGGATTCTATGGAAGTACAAGCACCAGGAAATCACTGTTCACCCAATTCAGGAAGAGGGAAGGAGGTGATGTAGCTTAATTTCCTCTCTGTATTTTAACTCCCCCCCCCCCCTAATCATAATGCAGTTTGTGTATTAGGGTCCTTTGATTCTCAGCTGAGGATATTCAAGGCTTGACGGGAGCTGCTGGGAAAATGTGAAGATGGGGAAGATCTGCTTCCACAATTTCCTCCTGCCTCCATAAGCTCATGTTTCCTTGCTACCAAGCCGAAAATGTAATCAATTTACAAATATTTAAAATGTGTATATACTGTTTATCAATCACAACATTCTTGGTATGGGGAACTTTGTCCACCAGAGACTTTCAAAAATGTGTTGGTATATCAGAGCATGAGGGAGGGAAGGCGGCATGGTATAGCCTCATGAGATCTCGGAAATACTTGGAAGACTTTGCAGAGGAAGACAATGGCAAACCACCTTTGCCTTTCACTTGCCTTGAAAGAGCCTTCCAGAGGTCGCCAGAAGTTGGCTGTGACTTGACGGCACTGTACCCACACACCGGAGCATGAGAGGTTGCCATAATATGGCCTGGGGATAATTGGGATTGTGCTATGACCATTTCTCATTTCCAGAATGGGTATGGGACCTGTTGGAAAGCAGGGTTTCCTATTTTTTGCTCTGCATATGTGGCTGCCCTAACTAGAAACTGTGGTTCCCACATGAAGTCTCCTAAATTCCAGGTCATTCCTATACCCTGATCCCGGTTTAGACTTCTTGGTAAGCCCACACTAAGTGTGCAATCCTGAAGGGGGGCGGGGCAGAGGGAGACTTACTCCAGTCTCCCTGGACGCCAGAGGCAGTGAGGCACTTGGATGCTGCCACAGCCTCCTGGCAGCATTCCAACAGCACAGCTCCCTGTGCCGGTGTCCTAGGAGGCATTCCCAGGGTATTCCTGGGGGTGGAGCTACCTTTTGGCAGCTTCCTAACTCCTTTCGCCCCAGGTATGCCCCCTCAATCAGCGGCATTGCTATGGCACCTTTTTCGGTAGCACAACCTCGCTGCAGTCAATGGGGGCATTTACCTCGTTCTACATTTTAATGGGTTAAAATTCCCTTTCAGCAGCCAGGATGCCTCTGAGGAGGCGGTGCGGTTGCGCCCATCCCAGCTACCATGTTTCTACCCCCCCTTTAGGAATGGGCTGCCCATGTTCCTGTATCTGATGCACAGACACGTGAACCCTATTGTTTAACGTGTATTTCTCATATTGGTTGCATAAATGGGGGAGGGGGGGAGATTCATATTACACCAAATCAACTTTGGCATATGCAGAATTCTTGAATGGCTTAAAATTAGCTAACAGAAATTATTTTTCCTGTTATGGTAAAGAGTGTGGGCATGATCTATCCCAGCATGTACAAGTTTGACTTTGTGCTCAGTGAGTCCCTTTTCCCCCCATCCTTTCCAGCAGTCCCTCAGCATGTGTACATCACAGAATCACCATAAAGACCAGGAACCTGTGCATGCTTCTTTCCTTTGCCAATTTGCAAACTACTTAAGCTCTAGTTTCCTTTAAGTGTTATGCTGCTTCTTCCATGTGTGCAGAGCAGAATCATGCTCTTAAATGGCATCAACAAACTGAGTGTTCTCCCCAAACCTATGGGCTCTGAGAGTAGGCTTTTGGGTCATTGAGCTGGAACCTTAAGACATGTCTAGAAGTAATTCTAGGATTGGACAGCATGTCAAAATATATTGGTAATGCTAAGAGTGCACTGGGAATGTATTATTTTGAGAGAGTCATCCAGTGTATCATCACAGTTTTAGAAAGGGTTTCATCACAACAGTGTTTCCATTCAGGACTGAACAGATCAGGTTGCAGTGCTTCCAGTGATACATTTTTCTCCCAGATAAATTCTTGGCTCCCTTTGCTTGTTTGCGATAAATGGCCATAACAAACAAATCAGCATATTCACACTCCACTTGATAATTTACTTGGCACCACTGAAAGTGACTTCTTGTTTATACATGGGAAAGATTTACTGGACTCATTAATAATCCTGCAAGAACCAGAATAAATAAAGACAAATCATTATTCTAAATCAGAAAAAAACTTGAAAGGGCCAGGGAATTCACCTGCCAGGGCTTGTGGTCTTCTATTTCCTCCCCAATGAGACAACAACAAAAGCCGCCAGAATTCATGCTGTCTTTTAAGGCCTGAGATAACTGATGGTGGGATAGTCCAACTCTTCCTTTACCCTGTTACTTCCCCTGGAATTCTTACTTGTTTTCATATATACTGCAATGTGAAATTTCAGATTCAGACGTTTACAGCCATTACACATTTTTCTTTGACTACCTTCCAGACTCTTTAATCTAACTTGTAAGCGGAGACTCTACATGCTCCATATTTTAACACTCATAGAAAAAGAGGCTCCAGCTTTAGTCCTAAGCACGCTTACTAGGATCTAAGCCCCCATTGAGCTTAGTAAGACCCTGGAGTAAACATGCTTTGAATTGCTTTGCTCGTGTTCATTGTGACATTACAAGATTCATACATTGTACAAAATTATTAGCCTCCATAACCCTTCACTTACAGAGCAATCCTATGCAGAGTTACACTAGTCTAAACCCATTAAAATGAATGGGCTTAGACTGGAGTAACTCTCCTTAGGATTGCACTGTTAGATCTCAAAATGTTTATTAACTGCCCATTCCTGAGGTTGGGGGCTGAGTGGGCTTAGGAGGCGGCACGGCCCCTACGCCGGCATCCATGCCGCTTGCAACATCTAAACTGGAATGGATGCCAGCGTAGGGGCACTTATGCCGACCCTTCTGGACTGTGGTGGCAGCATGGCCTCCAGGCGCCAGTTTGACCTCCCTCCAGCGTCCTCCCGGTGCAAGTCCTCACACCGGCGTCCCAGGAGGTGTTCTCAGGTGTTCTGGGGAGGTGGAGCTGCCGTTTCAGCCCCTTTAAGCAACGGTGCTGCTGCACCACCTTTTTTGTTGCCGCAGCATCACTGTTTTCAACAGGGCTCTCCCCCTCTTTTCCAGATTTTCATTTGAAAATAGCCCCCCCCCTCCACTGCAGTGGCAAAACCTCTTTGGAGGTGTTGTGGCACCGCCACAGCCACGCCATCCCTGGCTGCTGCAGCTCCCAAGAATGGGTTGTAACGCATGTATTAAAAAGCATTGGCTTAATTCTAAATCTTTGGAGTGCTTCACTGGAAAATGGATGCTTGCTCTCTGTGTTTTTCTTTTCGACATGTTAATCCATAAAAGGGCTTTTCAAAATCTGGCACAACTACTTCACTTTTTTAATACATTTTTTGAAGTTTCAAATACATTATAGTGACTTCTTTCTAGTTAACCTTCTTACTGATGCCTTCGCATGACAGTGCCAAAAATTGGATAGATTTTGTAAGATGTTTAGGAGCCATATATGGCCTACAGAGCTTGAAATACAGAGCAAGTAAAATATTAGTATGGACTTGAAAACTATCAAGCATAGTATCTCGATACAAAATTGATATTGAGACATTTTATACTTAATTCACGTGTATGTTCTTAAAATGGATACTGTGTAATATCAGAATGAGAGTAATCAGCCTGTGCAATAACTGGCTGCTTAATCCCTTTGAAAAATATTTGAAGAGACTGGGGGATATAGCAACTTTGCTTGCATAAGCAGTTCAGCAGATTTCATAGTCCCCCAGATCTTAAACAATTAACACTTAGTAACTACTTTTACTATCATGTCATAGTGAATAATGCTGTTATTCTCTTTTGGCTTAATCCTATATAGGGATGTAAAGTATCCAGAAATGTTGAAGCCATGGAGAAAATATGGGGGTGGGTTTTTTTTTTTTAAAAAAAAAAACACAGAAATTTTGAGAAAAACGGAATATATGCATTTTTTCTCAAACCTATTTTACTGCTTTAACAGAGAAATGTGCATAATTTATTATTTATTTGGCATATACAGTTGTACTTTTTAGCATTTTTAGGGAGTGGTGAAGTATAAATGTCTAAGAACCCATTCCTGAATGCGGGGGGAAGCTCCTTAGGAGTCAGCATGACCCCGTGCTGGCGTAGGTGCCACCTTATCAAGAAATAAGGTAGCACTTATGCCGGCGTGGGGGCAAACATGCTGGCATCCAGGCACCACCAGCTCCCGCCATCAGCGCAGTCACGCCAGCAGGGCTTTCCCAGAAGGGAAAGCCCGTGCTGGTATGGGGGGTGTTCTGGGGTGGAGCTGCCCTTTCGCCCTGGGAACGCCCCCTCGAGCAGCGGTGGAGCTGCACCATCTTTTTCGGTGGCACAGCCCTGTTGGAGAGAATGGGGGATTTTCTCCATTGCCTCTATTTTTTTATTGTTGGGAAAGGCTTTTCTTGCCTCCACAGCAGCCTGGAAGCCTCGGAGTAGGAGGCGCAGCTGCACTGCCCCCAGCCTCTGCGGATCTGCCCCCCTCTTCAGGATTTGGCTGCCCGTGTTCTGTGGTAATTTCTGAGGGGTAACCCTATTAGTCTTTGCAGGACATTAAATACGAGTCCATGAGGACACTAGACTGATAGCATTTACTCTATCATAAGCTTTTGTGAGGAAGTGAGCTCTGACTCACAAAACCTATGCTGGGATAAAGGTTGTTAGACTTAAAAGTACCCAGTACTTCACACACACACAGAGAGAGAGAGAGAAAACATACTGTCTCAATAGAGCTAACAGTATATTTGGAGGTCAGGTTAAACTTTGTCATTGGACATACTAAACACTCTTTGGGGGTGTTTTATCATCAATACATTATAGCATATTAATTATGTATCAAACTTATCTCAATTAAACTACATTACTTAAAACTTTTTATATGTCTATGACATAGATAGAAATTATCACTGTCTAAAGCTGTACATCGTCTTGCACATATAATCTTCATACTACATGTTTTGAAAGAGTGTCTCAAAAAAGCCTTTCATTCAACCCAAAAAAGAAAAAAAAATATTTCCAAAGTTTTTTTTTAGTTCCCCTTCCCAGTTTTTTTATTGCAATTTTTGTTAATATCATTGGGGGGAGGGGTTGTTTCCTGAATTGTTTCTTCTGCCACTTGATGAGCCTTGCACATCTATTTATTCCAAAACCTTTTCTGTAGTTCTACCTAGATGATGACTGGGGAAGGCACTGGCAAACCACCCCGTAAACAAAGTCTGCTTAGAAAATGTCGGGATGTGACATCACCCCATGGATCAAGAATGACCTGGTGCTTGCACAGGGGACCTTTACCTTTTTACCTAGAGCATTTTTATTCAGTCTTTCCTCCAAGGAACTAAGGGGAACAGATATCATTCTCCCTTCCTCTTTTGATTCTCACAACAACCCTGTGTGGTGGGTGAGGCTGAGAGAGAGTGATTGTTCAAGGCCGCCCAGGGAGCTTCATGACAGAATGAGAATTGGAATTGGGTCTCCCAGTTCTTAGTCCATTTCTTACACCATGAAGTATAACCATCTCTATCCATGATGCAGCCTATTTAAGGAACAAATCCCTAGTTGGTTATGCTTCAAAATCAAGCCACAAGTGCAGCCAGTAGAAATGGTTTTGATTTAGCTTTCGTACAACTTCATGATCCTTTAAGTATTGAAGGCACACCACGCATATTAGTATTTTAAAGGAATATGGTTTGTAACATCCTCTTTCTCAGGAAAACCAGATAAAAGATCTGTTTTTCTATGCCTCTTTGTCAGTGTCTGTGTGTTTTAAAAGGTGGAAATTGTATTCAGAATCGCTTTCCTTTTATATATCTGTTGCACAGAAGAGAATATGAAAGAAAGATATGGAGAAAAAGCTATTATATCATTTAAGCCACCACTTTATATACCACCTTATATAAGGAGGATGTTGTCACTTGAAAAAAGAGGGTATTGTGTGCTGGGAGTACTTTTAGCCTAAGCCAAGAATGTTGTGTTTCTTTATTGAGTTACTACATCTTTACAGGAACAAGAATTTGTGCAGGGCATGGGGATGAGGATAAAAAAATGTCCGTTATTTTTTTAGTCAGTGGCATTAAACTGTACTGTTCTCCAGAATGTCTGTAATTGTAATGAGGTATTAATGCTGGTGCTTCCAAAATATCAAAGGGTAAAGAAGACGGATGCAAGTCATAAAATGAATGGCCCTTTTTGAAATGTCATGGGTAATCAAGGATGGAGTTGTTAATGGATCATGATTTGCAGACCACTATGTCGATTGATGTACAGCTTCAACAGGGATTGATAGCTTTTATGGGGGTCATTATATAAAGCTTTCAAAGGTGTATCCATGAATTGCCTCAAATTAATAATCATTGTGTGTGTGTGTGTGTGTAAAGTGCCGTCAAGTCGCAGCCGACTTATAGTGACCTCTTTTGGGGTTTTCATGGCAAGAGACTAGCAGAGGTGGTTTGCCAGTGCCTTCCTCTGCACAGCAACCCTGTTATTCCTTGGTGGTCTCCCATCCAAATACTAACCAGGGCTGACCCTGCTTAGCTTCTGAGATCTGACGAGATCAGGCTCGCCTGGGCCGTCCAGGTCAGGGCTAATAATCTTTGGAGCTGTGATATTTGCTCATCTAGAAGACACTGAGACTGATCCCAGGACACTGCATAGAAGCAAGCTTCTCTGGAGGCTTACTTCCAGGTAACATGCTTAGGATCACAGTGATTGCTTCACCTTATTAGTTCTCCTGGTTGGGGTATACTCCAGCTGAAAGCAAAAAAGTTGAGCAGATGGAACCAGATCATTGTTTTGCATGGTTTGTTTTGTAGGCCCCTTCAGAAGCCAGTGTCTGTCCAAGGTCCTTTGGAAGCCCACAAGCAATGCCCTTCCTAAGCGATGGACAATCAACACATATGCGCCCCGTTAATGTCTTTTATTCAGGTGAAGTCTCTTTCCTAAACCATCCTCAGCCCTCTCCACTACTTTCCCTTCAGAGTAAAGGTTAAACTCTCACCTGCCTCCCTCAATTTCTTCCTTCTTAACAGATGTCAAAGATATTATACTTGCATTCAGTAACCCAGAATACACTCCAAATACATGATCATAAACTGTAGTGTCAAAAATGGGGATAATTGTAAAAAAAGATTTTTTTTTTAAGTAGCTGTTCATTAACCATGTTAGATTAGCTGAGGTATGGGAGTAACCAAAAGCTTGATCCTTTGTATGTTTTATTTAAAAGTGGGTTCCACTGTTCAGTGGGCTGGCTTCCTTTCCCCAAAGGTATGCACAAAATTGGAGCCTGTGCAAAGTTCCCTACAAATAATCAGTAGAGAATGCAGAGGGCTTACTTGAGTAAATGCTCTTTACAGCCTAGATTTCTAGCTGCTAAGGAAGCTAGAGAAAAATTCCCAGTCTTTCGCTCTGGTTGTGTCTACATCGACTAAATATAGCAAAATCATCAGTACTGCTTGCCCAGCTTCTGCCTTCCCAAACATCCATACCAGTTTGAACTCCATCTTCATTCTTTCACTTTGGAAAGAGCCCCTCCTTACTACCTTTAGAAAAAGCTTTACTTGTCTGATTAGCTGGTTAAACTCTTCAACGCACACTCTCCGGGGGGCAGGAATCCCACTGAGATCACATTGAGTGATTTCCCCATGTATTTCCCCTCCTGTCACATTTTTTGCAACATACATTCACTAGAGTGGACACATAGTGCTCTCTCTCATTCCTGCCCTCAGCTCACTCCCCTGGCCTATAGGCTGTGCCACTCACCTTGGCTGGCTCCTGCCTGCCTGCCAGCAGGCTCAGTCAAAGGGTTAGTGGAGTGGAGGAGTCTTGCAGCCACAGTCACAGTTGCATTGGACAGGGCTGTCCCTACACCTGGCAGTGATGTCATGGAATCACTCCCCCACCCACTCCCTCACATGGAACAAGTTGCTTCTTCAGGTCATCTCAGTGTGATGGAGTGGTTAAGAGCAGTGATTTGGAGCGGTGGACTGCTATCTGGAGAACCGGGTTTGATTCCCCACTCCTCCACATGAGCGGCAGAGGCTAATAAGGCGAACTGGATTTGTTTCTCCACTCCTACACATGAAGCCACCTGGGTGACCTTGGGCTAGTCACACTTTCTCAGCCTCACCTACCTCACAGGGTGTCTGTCATGGGGAGGGGCAGGGTAGGTGATTATAAGCCGGTTTGATTCTTCCTTAAGTGGTAGAGAAAATCTACATATAAAAACCAACTCTTCTTCATGTTCTTCATGTCATTTATGGCCAATTGTTATATCAGTCTGTCCTTCCCAAGTGCAAGGCCTGGGACAGTCTCCCTGATTTGCCGTACTCAAGGGATGGTTCTGCCTACAAGAAATCAGTTAATTCACTGAATTACTACAAGAACAGCCACACAATTTATCTTTTACCTTCTTGCCTAGGGTGAGCAGAAATTGTTCTTGCTCTCTCATTACCATTCACGCCCTTTCCCCTATTCCTAGCATTGTCAGAACTGTTCCAAAATGCAGCACACCTCTGTAGAGGCTAGGCTTATGCTGTATCACTTAGTCTGCATTCTCACATGAAGTTAAACTATTGTTTCTTAAAAGGTGATTTGTGCAACAGACTCTTGTTAGCTAGTTAGTTTTCGCCATCAAGTCACAACAGACTTATGGCAACATCGTAGGATTTTCAAGGCAAGAAACTTTCAGAGGGGGTTTGCCATTGTCTGCCTCCACGTTGCAATCCTGGTGATCTCCCATATAAATACTGACCAGGGCCGACCCTGCTTAGCTTCCAAGATCTGATGAGCTCAGACTAAGCTGGGCTATGAATAAAATATGAATAAAAATTTGTCACAGTCTGGAGTCGGGCTCTTAGGAATGTTTTTAACTTTTTCAGTGTGATACTGCTCAAGGCCATTGGGTTGAATGAGTAGTTTCATTTAAGTTAAGATCTGATGAGCTCACGCTAGATTGAGCTATCCAAGTCAGGGCATCTTGTTAGTTTACCAGCCATAAATAACAAATCCCAGTTTTTATATCCTCTCCACTGACCATCAATCAAGGAGGGCATCTGTCCTATGCTGACATGCCTGCCTAAGTTTCTAGGAGGTTTGTGGTGGGAGGAAAAGGCAATCTTGAAGTGCAGTCTCTGACCTGACAAATAACAGCCTATCATACCTCAGCATCACCGAAGAATGTCCCAAATTAGCAGATGGATTTTGCCCCAAATTTGTAGACTTGAATGGGATAAAGGCTGCCTGTCTGCTTCCAGGATCAATTCCAAGTGTTGGTTGTCATCTTGAAAACCTTTCACAGCCCAGGACCCTCTTACCTCTCAAACTGCATCTCTTAGTATACTCCTGTGCACCTGCTGTGTCCTTCAGACAGCCTTCTCTTGATAGTACCCTCACCTTCATTAGTCCATTTGACAAAAGTTCAACCACAGTTCATTTCAGTCAGCCTCTGTGGTAGGCCCGTTCCTCTGAAATGGCTACCAGACCAGATACAGCAGGTGCCCTCACTTGCCGCATTCAGGAAGGCATGCAAGACTTCTGTTCTGGAGGGCATTTGGTGGAGGTTAAACCATTTGGGCTGTGTTTAACTCGGTTTTAACTGTGCTTAATTGTGTTTTGGTATTAATTTGTTAGACACTTGTGATTTCTGTGTCCTTCAGCTTTTGCTGCCTTGAGTTTGCAGTGATAAGGCAGGGTATAACTATTTAAAATAAATACCGGTAAATAAAATTGCTACTTCTGCTGGCACTGCTCTAAGATGATAAACGTCCTAAGGTGTTGCTTACTTATTTTGTGGACCTCCAAGCAAGTATTCCTATGAAAACTATGCTGTTGGTGGTGTGCATGTGTCGGTGTGGGAAATCCATACTTCCCCTTTCAAGCTTGTCCAGCTCCTGGTGTGCGTTATCAGAGCCTGCATCTAAGTTGGGGAGTTTAATTGCCCTTTCACTGAGCTGTTAACATTTAAGAGATGAGAGATAATCCCAGCAGACTGGCCCATGCTTACAGATGCAGATCTCCGTTCCTGTCAATGCTTTGCCACTGATTGGGAAGGGAGGCTTGTAAGCAGCCCCCTGACAATGGGATTAGGGTTTGTTAATGTGGGGATTCAGGCAATTAGGAAGCTTTAAGAGGAGGAGAATGTAAAGCCTTGCCTAGTGGTCTGGTTAGTAATCCCTGCTGATTCTAAGGCTCAGTTAAAAAAAAAAAAAAGAGTACATTTTCTGTACATAAACCAGCCCTCGACCATACCCCTTTCTGCATGGCCACACTGCCTGCCATGAAGGAAAGGTTGAAGGAGCTGGGTATGTTTAGCCTGAAGAGGAGAAGACTGAGAGGAGACATGATAACCATCTTCAAGTACTTGAAGGGCTGTCATATAGAGGAGGGTGCCAAGTTGCTTTCTGTTGCCCCAGAAGGTCAGACCAGAACCAACGGGTTGAAATTAAATCAAACAATGCTGATTCTATGACCTTAGGCAGTGCATGAGAGGGAGGGAATCTTGGCCATCTTCTGGGCATAGAGTAGGAGTCACTGGGGGTGTGTGGGGAGGTAGTTGTGAAATTCCTGCATTGTGCAGGGGGTTGGAGTAGATGACCCTGGTGGTCCCTTCCAACTCTGTGATTCTATGAGTCTGTGAAATTACCCAGCTTGAAACGGGCTGGTTTGCACAGGCATGCTCAGTCACTTATTGACTGGCAACTGGATGTGTGAGCTGACTTCCACTGGAGTGCACTATGTTTAAAGGGTAAACTACATGTTCGGCACTAGTGCACATAATTGGAGTCCTCGGTGCTCTTTATTGTTTAGAGAGGGGCTTTGGGAGCCAGTGACTGAGAATAAAGAAGCAGAGAGGAGGTGCTAAACCTCTCCCTTCAACTGCCATTGCCCCACTCCAAAATGACCCTCCAAACTGTTTTTTTCCTCACAGGATTTCATCTGTGGGTTGTTGAAATGATGGAGGAGGAAAAGCAGCTGGGGAAAGCAATTTATTTACTTCATCTGTAGCCCTCATTTCTTCCAGTGGGGACCCAAAGCGTTTTACATTATTCTCTTCTCTTTTATTTTATGCTCACAAGAACTGTGAGGTAGATTAGGCTGAGTATGTGTGACTGGCCCAAGGTCACGCAGCAAGCTTCTTGATCAGAGTGGGGATTTGAACCTGGAATTCTAGTCCAACCACTATACCACACTGGCAGTGTCGAGCAGAAACTTAGCAGGTAGGGATAGGATTAAGAGTCCCTTCCCCTGCCATTCTTCCATTTTTAATCACTCCTGAAGCTCGTTTTCTACACACACAAAAACAAACAAACGAACAAAAAAGGGTATTAGGGCTCCATTACTTTCATAATCTTCAGGCAGGAGTTTGTTTATTAGGGTTGTTGTTTTTTCCAATCACCAAGTCATATTTTCCAATTAGGCTTCCATTGATTCTTTACATAGTGCACTGTGGTGCATCGTCTGAGCTCAGTTTTGGGTTCTGTTAATATAAGGAGTACCCAGTTTTCCTTTTGCTCTCTTTCTGTTCAGGGGGATCTGTGTGACTGAGAGACATCTGATTAAAGGGGTTTTTGTGTTCTGAAAGGAAGAGTCATTCTTTTTTGGGGAGATCCCTTTTTCCTGGAAGCCTTTGATAAAACTTGAAATCTATTTTGCAAATCTGCAATACATCTCATCTTCCATTGTAACACTCCACTGACTGCAGACCCGGAGTCTTTCCGTCATGTCTTGAGACACCTTTTTCTCTCGTCCCTTTTGTCTCTCGTTCCTTTTGTTGATTGATTGATTGATTGATTGATTGTTGAACACCTAGCCTGACAAAGAGTTCTGGAGAATTTCCAAAGTTTGCGCATTGTTTTGTGATATGTGTGTCGGTCTTTACATAAAAGTCTTAATGTTTATTATGTGAGATTACTTGAGGAGATAGGGAAGTTTCATCTGTGGCATTTACACGTGCAAATCAACACTTGATGTTGTGGCCAAGGCCACACCTGCCCCTGTGAACCAGTCCTTAGCTTTGCCACATCCTAGGGAAAGTTTTACTGGGCAGGTTTTGAAAAGTTACAAGGTAACAATGTCATTATGGATTTTCCCCTTCCTTGCTTGAATAAAGGAAGAAATGGCTGGCTGGCTTTTTAAAAATGGCGAGCTCCTTGAAATTTACTAGCTGACTCATTTCCTGGATCTTAACAGCTTTCTGCAAAAGCAATTAAATTTCCCAAGTCAGATGAAGCCTATAATAAGCATAGCAGCAGCTTGAGCAGTTTGAAATGGGAAAGCTAGTTCAGATATTATTGTTCGCTCAGCACCACTTGCTGCTGACACCGGTATTAAATGTTATTCAATAGAAAAAAATTCAAGTATAAGATGGAGCAATCTTTGCTAAGCCAATGGACCTGAAGTGTGTGCCTAGCATAACCTCCAGCATTTTAAAATTGTAAAGCAATTCTTCCACATACCATGAGCTGTTTTTGTTTTTTGTCTTTTTAGTACTGGGCATTTTACTGGATGTTTTTTAAAATTTTTGCCATCTCACTTAAAAAAAAAGTATCTAAGCCATATTTCAAGCATTTCTTAGTAATTATAAACGCTAAAACTTGGAGCCTGACCTTAAGACTTATTCCTCTTCAAATAAGTTCTCAGAATGAAGCGTATGAATAGGTGCTCCAATTTCATGCTGCTGAACATGACATTCAGATGGTGTTGCTGTATAGTGCTGTGGCCTCGGGAAACAGCAGGAGCATTTGGTTTCTTCTTCATTAAGCTGTACTTTCCTGTGACAGCCAGTGAAATAGTGGTGTAACAGCCAGGTACTGTTACAGTATGACTGAGAGGCAAGGGGAATTCCTGTCCTTGCCTGGAGGACTAGTATGTACCTGTCTACCAGCTGAGGCAACCATCAGAGGTACTCCTGTGGGC
The DNA here is from genome assembly GCF_029931775.1 of Euleptes europaea. NCBI lineage: Eukaryota > Metazoa > Chordata > Lepidosauria > Squamata > Sphaerodactylidae > Euleptes > Euleptes europaea. The sequence continues at coordinate 38,810,237 of NC_079316.1, forward strand.
CTCCACATTTTGAAGCTAGGTGGGTGTGCACCAACGTTGAGGCCTTCTTGGAGGTACCATCTGTTCCCTGGAACTCCATCCCTACAGAGGCTCATATGGTTCCAACTGTGTCTTCCCTTAGATGCCAGGCTAGGGTGTGTGTGTTTCTGTCTTCTTTCAGTCCCTATGCAGTTGGTTTCAGCTACTCTGTTGTCTCAACTAATGCTACTTTTAGGATATATATGATCTCTTCTTTTTTTTTGCCGTCAAGTGACAGCTTACTTATGGCAACCCCATAGGGGGATTCAAGGCAAGAGATGTTTGGAGGTTGTTTGCCATTGCCTGCCTCCGCATCACAACCCTGGTATTCCTTGGAGATCTCCCATCCAAATACTAGCCAGGGTCAGGGCTGAGAGTATGTGACTGGCCCAAGGTCACTCAGCAAGCTTCCATAGTGTGATTGGGGATTCAAACCTGGGTTTCCAAGTTCCTAGCCTGACTCCTTAACCACCACACCATGATGGCTCTCATTTATGATTTTACCTTCCTTTAATTGGATATGTTTTATAGGTGCTGATTTAACAGTTGATTGTGCTGTGGTCCTTGATGTTTTGGTTCATTTTTACTACGTTGTTGTTTTATGGTTTATTCAGTAAGCTGCGCCAGCTGAATTTATGTAAAGAGGTGGGATTTTAGCATGTTAAACAAACAAATAAGTATTCCATCAGCACTGTACATGTATGTGTGTTGCTGACTGATTGCTTCCCTTGCTGCACCACGCTGAGAACAACATCCAGTCAGTGATTTTCCAAAACAAAAGTCCTTATTGTTAAAGACTAACAATATTGATTTCAATATGAGCTTTCATGAATCACAGCTCTCTCCTTCAGATATATGAAGGTGTGAGTTGCGACTAACGAAACTGCATATTGAAATAAATGTTGTTACTCTTTAAGGTGTCACTGGCCTTTGTTTTATTTTGCTACAACAGACTGACCTGACCACCCCCTTTGCAAGTAACTTTCCACCCAAACGTAGTTGACTGAATGGGTCCCCTTTCTCCATGGCCACATCCTGGTGCTTCCAAATAAAGGCAGGATTCCCCCCCCTCTCCCTTGAGCACTCCACGTAGCAGCCAGTGGTAGCACCTGGTGAACGTGTTCATTGGCTGTCTTTGGTAGAAACTGATGGTCATGTTTGAGCATTACCTTCACACATTGTCCACCGGTGTTAGTGCCCAAATAAGCCTGACACTTTGACACCCTCTGCTCAGTAAGTGCCCTTATGCAGCTTTCCCTCCTGAATGATGATTGCTCCATGATTGCTCCATCTGGCCTTAGAAAGAGCCAGTGAATAGTTAAGGCCAGACACAGTGTTTGTGTTTCGAACTCTTTCAATAGCTTCCTACAGTCTAAACAGAAGACAGCAGAGACTCAAAAAATGATGGCTGATTTCACTAGATATTGTTTTAGTTACTGGGTCGGAGCCTACCATTTCATACTATCCACATCTGCAGCACAAGTATCTTTCTGTGGGTGTAAGAAATGCATTTCCCCACTACTTCCCCCTGTCTTATTTTCCTCTGTGTCCAGTTCTGTAGCAACAAGGGTAACAGTGGTATGCAACATTGTCAGAAGCATGAAGCCTCTGATCTTCCCTCACCTCACAGGCTTAGAATGAAGCCTGGGCACATCTACCCTCACCAGGGCAAAGGAACAGTACCGTCTGCCTGCTGCACTTCAGATTCAAGCCCCCAACCCTAACCAAGTGGACTCAGGGATTCTGGCGTGGAAAACACAAACTTGCGACCTAAATTAAAGGTCAAGCACTAGCCTAGCACTAATACTGTGTCCTCCATTGTGTAATTTTCTGGAGGTAGATTCATATATACTCAACAAGCAAACTGGTATTGTTTACCACCCAGATGGAGGCATTCAAGTCTGAAAATATCGCTGCTCAGAACCTGGTCACTATAAACATAAGGGGTTCTATGTGTGAGTCTTCGGTGTGAATTTTGAGGCTCCTGGAAAAATTCCTGACCATAGAAATAAAAAGTTACCAGAAGTGTTATTACTCTTCACCCAGAATTTGTCCTTCCTTTAACACATTCAGGGTGGTGTAGAAATGGTTCTTCCTTTTCCACTTTATCCTATTACTCTATAAACTCCATGGCAGAGTGGCGATTTGAGCCTGGGTCTCCCAGATCCTAACCCAACATTCTAACCACTATGCCACTATGACCGTCTGAGATGCTTCAGAAGGAACTGTTACTTGCCCCAGGCAAGTGGCCAAATAACAAGGCAAAATCAATCCTCCACAGAGCTGTCCTAGATTTAAAAACGAATAATTCCGCATAGCAAGAAACAGCTCTTGATGTTACAACATTTAATTTAACCCATCAAGGTTATGATTTAATACACAGAATATGTGAAGTTAGGAACAATAGGAGATAGATCTTACCAGTGTCAAAATCAAAGGCAGATGTTTTTATTTGTCAGTTTGATATACCACAGTGAATTCTGCTACTTGAATATAAGAAAGGCCTTTGTTGTTGTTCTGACTTCTAAGGGTATATAGCTCATCTTTAAAGGTATTAAACTGAGTAATTAGATTGGATCAGTGAGGGGGGGAGTCATAATTGGGTCTTGTTAAATCAGTCTATGTAGTAATGTACATCTAAAAATGTTACATAGTAAAATCTCAAACTTTTGTGTAAAACCTTGCATATAATATCCTATTAACAAAAACGAAACACAAAAACCCCACCCAATGGTGAATGTGTTGTCAGTGACCTGGAAAGAAATTGTGTCCCATGCGTGGAGGAAGGACAATGGTGGAAGTCCTGTGCAATTGATCTCAGGGAGATAAGGATGACTCTCTTCCTTTGACTTTTTGTCAAAAAAATCAAATTTCAAGGACTGTTAATCAAAAAGTCCCCATGAGCATTGGGGACTCAAACAGCTGCACAATAACTAAAGGGGCTTATGGTGTGGGGCTGGGGCCTATCACGGGAAGCTATCCAAACAATTCAGTTCTATAATTAACAGACAAAAATCTGTTCAGAAATAACTTAAGAAGAAGCTATCGGCCTGTGTGGCAGATGTGGATTTGTTACAATTTGAGAAAGAGAATGTGATGTATTTAAAGAAAAGAAGTGGAGAGGGAAGGCAAGGAAATGCAACTTCTATCTTTTTTTATTTTACAGAGTGCCACTAAAATATAAATTGCAGCTATTTTCCAAGGTAGCAGGTGCTCTTGATATTGTAAACCTGTGATCATCAGTCTAAAATGCATTTAGCAAGACACCAGCATGGCATTTTTTGGCCATTTTAGAAAATAATGCTGTTGCTATTTTTGTTTTCAGACAATTGATAGGAAGTGGGTTACTTGAGCCGGTTTCCTTAATGTAGTTTTTCTTCTGTTACACGTGCTAGCTTGTTACTGAAAGTTCTGTATATTATGTTAGCATTTAACTTAGTGGGTTTGTGTGTGTGTATGTGTGTGAGATAAAGAGAAAGAGTTCGAGAAATGGCCTTTGGTCTTACATCAGTGAGGACAGCTTCAAATATTTTCCATAAGCTAAAACCAATCTAAAACATGCACATAAATATAATTATTCTTCATAAAGCAACTAAGTTTTGCCCAGATGTTTAAAAGAAATGTACGTTGGGAAATTCTTCATTGCTGGATGTTGAGTTATATGGAGAGTTAGGATTTGGAAATGACCTATATATGCAGCTGGGATGCCGTTAAATTGGAATTGCAGAGCAGCATTTTGCACTCCTGCTTCACAGTGTGTACCCGTGGAGGCCCATGGTATTTTGGATCATGTCAAATGTCTGCTGGACAGAGCCTCCTATCTATCCATATGTGGCTAACAGACCACACATAGATCTTTTCCTTTTCTCTGTAATGCAGTGGGGAAAAAATCCTTTGCTCTGAGTCAGAGGACTGCCATTTACATGCAGTCCCGGCTTTATGCATAACGAATGTCTGCAACAGTGGGTAATTCTGCAGTGATTGAAGCGATAGATCCAAACAACCACCTGCTGCATGCACCCGTTCATAGGGACAAGAGTGTGAATCCTTGTGTCCTCCCTAGGCCATAGTACAGAACTTGTCCCAAAGAGACATTACCTGCATGCAACTCTTGCTTGTTAATTTATGCCATTATATCAACTCAAATCCTATTGATTTGGATGGAATTTAGTACCACTAGGTATCTACAAGGCAACACATGCATTATAGAGTGTGTTCACTCTAGGGTTGTCAGGTCCCCTCTCCGGCCACCAGCAGGGGTAGGGGGTAGGGTTGCCAGCTCCAGGTTAGGAAACTCCTGGAGATTTGGAGGTGGAGACTGGGGAGGACAAGGACCTCAGTGGGGCACAATGCTGTAGAGTCCACCCTCCAAAGCATCCATTTTCTCCAGGAGAACAAATTTCTGCAGTCTGGAGATGAGCTATAATTCCGGGAGATCCCCAGGCCCCACCTGGAGCCCAGCATCCCTCGTTCGCTCATTGCTGTCATATTGCTTGTGCCCCCCTTGCCTTGAAAAAGGCTGTTCCTCTGAGATTATAACCCTGCCGAGGATCTAAACCCTTGCCCGAGAAAGGCTCTGAGTTGTCCTTATTAAGCCGTCAAGAGACCTGTCTAGATTTTGGGAAGCCATTCTTCCTTCCTGGTATGTATACTTTTCCTTGCAAGAGCACATTCAAACCCCACTTGCAGAGTTCCCAGCTGGGTTGTCGTTACTGGGCTTCTACTTGTCTTGGCACAGTTCTCCCTACAGCAGAGGGAGATGTGTCTTCTATGTTGCATTCTCGTGTTCAGCATCAGTGTGCACTGGTTGGCTGCCTTCATGTATGGCTGACATGGGGCATTGTTGCATGCTTCTCTGTGATAGGTGTGTGCTGCTTGTGTCACTACGGTCTTGTGTGCATTTGCTCTGCCGGCCGTTCTTTGGAGCTGTATCTCTTCATTGCCTTTCTTTTCTAAGCACAGGTGTGCCTCTGCATTGCATTGACTTCCGGGGCTCAGGTGTGAGCTGATGTACCTGAAATGGCAGTGTTATGGTTCAGGTGGTAGTTGTTGGGGCTGAACTCTCGGTTTTATTTGAGGTTATTTGGATGTGAAATAAAGTTGATATGTCAAGTTAGGAGGCCATTCAGTTGGTAGAATTTTGCTTTTCCCCATTTAAAGAGGTTCATTATAAAATCTTGAAAACAATTCTGTGTTGAAAGATAACCTTGTTATGTTGGTGTGTGATCTGAATAAAAGAAAATATTTTCCCTTCACCCCTTTTCACTCTCTTTCTCTTTCTAACAGAGCGAATTAATTAAGGCAAAGATAAGGGCATTGAAATCAAAGTTTGTATTGCACATGTGACCTAGTCTCTTTACAGTGACATCTTTTGCAGCTAGGTAAGAATACCATTCAGGCTGTGTCCTCTCCGACATATCCTCCCAAGAGAGGTAAGGATTGCCTTGAGTACGCAGTACAGACTTTTGGGAAACAGTGACCTATGCAGGCTTGCTTGTTTTTCTATCAATTCACCATAGCCAGTCATAATGGACATGTCAGCTGTTATTTCTCCAAGGGACCCCCATCCAATGGCCAACCTTTGCAAAATTAAATTAGATTGCAAGATAGAAGTGGACCAAAATGCAAATAAATGTTGTACAAATGCAGTGGGTTAGCAAATGTGCCAAGAGCTGAAATATATTAAGTCTAAATACAGTGAAATGAGGAAAATTGCGAGCTCTGTTATATGATTTTATACAGCTGAAGTAAAATGGCTATGTGCCTCTGAAATTGCCAATGCATTTAGAAAGAGGTTTCTGTGAGTTTGAAAAATTAATGAACTTGGTTTAATGTAGTAGAAAGCAAAAGAATGTAATGCTTGCAAGAGAAGAAGAGGGAAAAAAATCTCTTGAACTGAATAACAACTTTGGGCTCACTGTTTCCTTCCTTCAGGAGCACATACGCTGAAAAATGGAAGAAACAGCCCCAAAATGACTAATGGCACCATCAGAGAGGAGGCGTAAATGAGTTTCTAGTGAAGACAGTCTATACTATTTTTTAATGTATTTATACTCCATCCCTCCATCTTATGCTGGATCTCCAGGGTATCTTGCAACCAACGCAGAACAGCACAGAAAACATCTAAACAGTAAAACCACAAGTCAGCACAGTAAAATTAGTTATTAGACAAACACCATAAGGCAGTTCTTCGTGTCAGCATAGAAAAATTAGTTATTAGGCAAATGCCATAAAGCAGCCCTCAGCCAAAACCCAAGCAAACCTCACAGGTCAAACTCCAGACGCCCTTAAAAAGGATCTTTTTATCAGCAATCAGAACAGCCTCAAAGAGGAGTCCGGGCAAACTTTGCCTTGGCATGGAGTTCCAAATTTACAGAACTGCTATCAAAAATATTAACTCTGTTGTGGCCACTTACCATACATTGAAGAATCAATGCTTAGAAAAGTATCTCCAGGATGACCTTAGTGTCTGCAGGGGTGTATATGGAGTGTATATGGGAGAAGATGCTCCCCAAGATAACCTGGCCTTACATTTAGGGTTGCCATGTCCCTCTTCACCACTGGTGGGAGGTTTTTGGGGCGGAGCCTGAGGAGGGCGGGGTTTGGGGAGGGGAGGGACTTTAATCCCATAGAGTCCAATTGCTAAAGCGGCCATTTTCTCCAGGTGAACTGATCTCTATGGGCTGTAGATCAGGAGATCTCCAGCCACCACCTGGAGGTTGGCAACCCTACTTACACTAATTAGGGAAGAGAAACACTTTTTAAAAAGTGGAACCAGTGAAGGTTTCCCATTCATGCTAATAAATGGTATAGTGGTTAGGAGCAGTGAACTCTAATCTAGAGAACCAGGTTTGATTCCCCACTCCTCCACATGAGTGGCAAACTCTAATCTGGTGAACTGGGTTGGTTTCCCCACTCCTACACATGAAATCAGCTGGGTGACCTTGGGCTAGTCACAGTTTTCTGAACTCTCAGCCTCACCTACCTCACAAGGTGTCTGTTGTGGGGAGAGGACGGGAAGGAGACTGTAAGCCGGTTTGATTCTCCTGAAAAGGTAGAGAAAATTGGCATATAAAAACCACCTCTTCTTCTAATTAAAAAACATTTTTATTTGCCCTGGAAATGGCAACCAGTGAAGATATTCCTGGGCTCTTGCTCCATCAGCCACACATTTCTAAACATTCTGTAAAGGTATTCTACAAAGAGTACATTATGATAGTCTTGTTTGGATGTCACAAAAGGACGAGTAACCACTGCCAGATTCTTCTTTTCTAAGGGGCAAAGCGAAACCCTCACAAGTTGGTTAAAAAAGGTATTCCTGGCCATCACCACCATCTGACCATTCTAGGATCAGTGGTAGATGCAGAAGGAAGTTCAAGCTGCAGACCTGGATTTTCAAGGGGAGTGCAAAACCCCCTCCATAAAAAAAATAAAACACCCACATCTGTGTTTTGGACCCAAAAGATTCAGTTTGAGTGCCTCCATCATCCATCACTGGTTTCAGATAATAGCTCATAATCCCCCCTGCTTCCCCAGAATACGATGGTAACAAGATATAAAGGTTGTTCACATGAATGGGAAGCCTACATTGGTTACCCTTTTAAAAAAGTGTCTCTTGTCTAATTTTTTTACCCCCTATTATCACAAATGCCCAAAAGCACTATTTAGTATCTCTGAAAATGCACTACATTCACATCTTTTTCTTCCGTTTATTTATTGTTATTTACGTTTCCCCTGAAGTACCATCAGCAGCTAATGAGGCAGCTTTGGAGAGCTGGTGAATAGAAGCAGGGGGAATCTGGAGTTCTTTCTAGAGAGCTGGGGGGTGGGGGTGGGGGCAGCAGATGCACCAAGGCTGCTGCTTCAGTGTTGTGAAGGCTCACAACGGCTAAGAGGGTTGCAGTGTCTAACACCAGCTACTGATGCCATCACTCTTCCTTGTGTTTGGATGCCGCTATCCACTCAGGAGGAGGGTACTTGTCCACGCGCTGTGCACCAATCCTAGTGGCTCTACCACCTCCTGACATCATCAGTAAGAGCGCTGTTTCCCCTTCCTTGCTTAGTGGCAGAAACTGAGAGTGTGGCAGCAGATTGTTGCAGGATGAGCCATTAGTAAATGCAAGAATAAAATATTGGGGAGTAAGAGAACAGTTCTGGGCTTCCTATGGCTGTCTCTTCCCACTCCCTGCAAGTTCTCCCCTGCTTTCAGAAGATGGAAGAACTGAACACCATTCTTCCTTCTTTGCCCCTTGCATTGTGTCAGCATAATTTGAGTATCAAGCACCATATAAAGGAACACCAAACTATAGGCCACAAAGCCCCAATGTTCAAATCTAGGAAAAAAACATATTTTCCATGTGAATATATGAATGCTCTGATATTTTCAGTAAGATTACTTTCCCAGGCCCTGGAGGTGGAAGAGATGCTTAGCCTTTAAAGTGCTACTGGACTTGTTTTATTTTAGTACAAACAATAGTCTAAATTAAACGGGGGGAAATACAGCAACAACTGCTATTTATTTCAGCACTCTTAGCCCACAAAGAAAGCTCCCCTGTTTCCTTACTTCCACAGATTTTTACTTGGCTACAAAATAAGCCATAGAATACAGTCTCACTTGCAGATCTTAAAGTTAATAAGAGTCTGCATGCTGATTCCTAAGGATATATTCATACCAATAAGCAATTCTTGAAAATGCTGAGGCCTCGTCTATAATGCAGTGGAATGAGGCACAGAATCCTAAGAAGGTAGAACATTTCCAGGTAAGGGGGAAACTGGGTCATTTTGATATAGGTTGAATTCAGTCTGACTTCAGGCAGCCTGGGTATATCCCTGTCGTCATTAGTTTGGTCCAAAGTTCTTCAAGATTTTCTGACCATTTTTCAGAAAGTGGGCTTTTGTTTCACAAAAACACAAGCTGGGGAACTGTGAGAAATTACATATTGGGTAGAGAATAAACAGTTAGGAAATTTCTCCCCCTGAGTCACACATTTTACCTTACAGGACAACATAAACTCTTGTGGGCTTGAACTGGCCGATTTCTCCAACCACTTCTATTATCCTTCTGTCCCTTTAACTGACTCTCAACCGCTCTCAATATTCTGAAATTACTGAGTATGTTCAGGTCTCAGTAGACACTTTGGGAGAGGTTTTTAATGTATATATTATCATTTTCCTGTTGCTGAAAACAGGAACTATTACAAAAGTTACCAAAATATAGCTGACTGCAAACATCTTGAACTGCAGTTACAAGTTACTGAAATTAACAGAAGTCATGAGCATTACAAACAGTGCTAAAGAGCATATTCTTATTCATGACCAGTATTAGATATGGGGAAGTAAGGAATCTTCTGAGCTAAAAAGAAACTGCAAGTGCAGAAGAGAAGCAGCACACACCAAACATAGCTCTGAAGTTGGCCATTAAATGATTGATAAGATATTTAAGCACCATGGGATTTTTTAAAACAATGTGTGTATAAAGTGCCATCAAGTTGCAGCCGATTGATGGTGACCCCTTGGTGTTTAATGCAAGAGGCATTCAGAGGTGGTTTGACATTGCCTGCCTCTGCGTGGGCTGAGAGAGTTCTGAGAGAACTGTGGCTGGCCCAACGTCACCCAGCAGGCTTCAAGTAGAAGAGGGGGGAATTGAACCAGTTCTCCAGATTAGAGTCCTGCTGCTCTTAACCACTACACCACGCTGGCTCTTTAAAAACAACAACAATATAACACAATACATATTAAATAATCATTTTAATCAATCAATTAATCAATCAATTAATGTCCCATGTTTCACCCCAGTGGAGACCCAGATTGGATTAAGAACATAAGAAGGGTCATGCTGGATCAGACCAAGGTCCATCAAGTCCAACAGTCTGTTCACACAATGGCCAACCAGGTGCCTCTAGGAAGCCCACAAACAAGGTGACTGCAGCAGCATTATCCTGCCTATGTTCCTAAGCACCTAATATAACAGGCATGCTCCTCTGATCCTGGAGATAATAGGTATGCATCATGACTAGTATCCATTTTTACTAGTAGTCATTAATAGCCCTCTCCTCCATGAACATGTTCACTCCCCTTAAAGCCTTCCAAGTTGGCAGCCATCACCACATCTTGGGGCAGGGAGTCCCACAATTTAACTCTTTAGGGGAAGGGCTGTGGCTCAGTGGTAGAGCATCTGCTTGGCATGCAGAAGGTCCCAGGTTCAATCCCCGGCTTCTCCAGTTAAAGGGACTAGGCAAGTAGGTGATGTGAAAGACCTCTGCCTGAGACCCTGGAGAGCAACTGCCGGTCTGAGTAGACAATACTGACTTTGATGGACCAAGGGTCTGATTCAGTATAAGGCAGCTTCATGTGTTCATGCGTTCAACTATGGGTTGTGTGAAGAATTACAACATTGTTCTTCCATTCTCCATTTTATCCTCACTTCAGCCCTATAAGGTAGGTGAGAGTGAAAGAGAGGAATGAAGAGAAGCAAGTGATTTTGTTTGTTCTTGGCTGCTCCTCTGATAAGGAGACCTGTTCTTATTATACAAGTTGTCTGAGCTTGTTGGGCTGGCTGAAAGATAGGCTATGCTTGATAGGTATGCAGTTGTGTTCCGGGACTAATTGTGTTTGATGTGGGGAGGCAGAGCTTGAGTCTGCCATGTCTCCCTTGCCAGGGTTGTGGTTTCTGACTTTAATCAAAACCCCAAGGCCATTTGAAGCGTAGCCAGGAGGCACCCTGCAAGTCGAACCCTATGTAATTATCTGATGTGTGTAAACTCCGAGGGCATAAATCTTAGTCACCAGAGCTATGTATTTTTATAAGATTCCTTGGTCCAGTGACAGCCGAAGCAAGCGAGGGTAAGATTGATCTCACAGTGATTTTTATGGATGCTGCACCACACTTCGTAAACTTTGGACTCGTTAAGGAGATTCCATAAATGGGCTCAGTTAATAAGGGCGAAGTGGCTCGCTCCTTTACAAATAGGTTGCAAAAATCCCTACCTGTTGCAAGCGCTTCATAAAAGGGGGAATAAAGAAATTAAATCATATAAAAGACTGTGGAGTGAGTGGGAGAAGAACTGAAAGCTAATGCATGTCGGGTTTCTGGAGGCGTACAAGCAAGAGCAAGGGAACTCTAAAGACTGACTAGGTGATAAATTAAGAGACAGGAAAGTGAATCATGCTGTAAATATTGGCACTAACCCTCCCTTCTCTTGCTCTTTGTACTTTATAAAACTGCCTGGATGCTTTCAGTGTTCTCAGGATTCGGTGGTGTTAAATGACCTTTTTATCTTTAGCCTTGGCCAAAACTTCTTGGAGGACATGCTTGTTTGTTATGATACCTTGAAGATTTTAAAACCCAAATGAGGTAAAGGTAGCCATCCATGTAAGCATCGTGTTTATGAAGGTGATGTCACTGAATGCTTGCCAACCGCAGGGGGGGGGGCATGTCAGAGTGCCGTCGCTGGTATGCTGCAGCTCTGAGGAGAGGGGGGAAATGTGTTGATTTCATCCCTTGGGAAGAGGGAAGCAAATTAATCTGGCCTTTCCAGAAGGGAGAACTGCCATTTCCGTACATGTTAGACTAAGAGGTTGGCTGCCAATCACAGTGGGGTCTTATTTTGTTCTGTCTCAGAAATTGGCAGTGTTATACCATCAGCTGCCTTCCTGAAGTGGTCATGGAATTAAACAACTGCACCCTGTTTACTGCAATGTGTGAGTGCCTGCAGGTGGGAAGCAAAGGCAGTGAGGCTTGCACAGCAAACCCATGCCGAGAAAATAAAATGAGACAGATTTTCCAACCAAGTGGCTACATGGGCATGCTTATAGGTGCTGTCGTAAGCTCTCCAGGCCAGCTTGTTAAGAGGTTCTCATCAGAATTAAAAATTGCTTTCCTCTGTTGGAGAGCTAGCAATCAAGTGCTCGTTGGCTGGTTAATTTCTCTCCTGGGGATAAATGGACATCATTTGTTCCTTTTTTTTCTCTTCCAAATATGACCTCCACTCCTCAGGTCTGGATACTGAATAAATGAGGTGGCAATTTATTATCAAGTCCTCTACCAATAACATTCCTCCTTTCCGTTTTTTTCTCTCCCAAGCTTGCAAGATTGGATACTACAAGGCCCTCTCGACAGATGTTGCCTGTGCTAAATGCCCGCTTCATAGCTTCTCCATCTGGGATGGCTCTACCTCTTGCACCTGCGACCTGAACTTTTTTCGAGCAGAAAATGATGCTGCCTCCATGCCCTGCACTCGTAAGTCAGAGTCCTTTATTTATTAATTTCCTTTCCCTTCTTCTTCTAGCTGCCTCAATAATTTATACATGAAACACTCCCTGGAGATGTGCATCCTGCTATGAAAAGTGTCTTGTTGGTGACAGGAACATTCAGTTACAATTTCCTTTTAAACAAGTCAACACAACATGTCAATACTGGGTCTCCTCTCCTGGTACACAACAGGGAAAAAAATGAAGTTTGCAATTAAGTGACAGTATGTAGGTCAACAGAGAGAATAAGAGGCTCTGCTTTTACTTTTTGTTTTGTGTTTGCTTTGGCATCTGTTTTGTAGAAGAGCCTCAAAGCTACATTGTGGTGGCAATAGAAGCCCTGCATTTCTGAAATTTAATTCGGAACCTTGGAGAAGGAAACTGAGTCATGGAAAGGTTGATTTGTGGCCACTCGATCTTTGGAGCTTTCAGGCAGTATGACTGTTTTGAAGCTTAGCAGTTTAGGAAAATGAAAGTGGTTTTTCAGCAATGCCTAAATGGGCCTTGCTGCCTTTTGTATAGTTGTTATGGGTTGACTAACGAAGGAAGCTTTGACTCTTATACCCCGAAAAACCTGTTGGTCTCTAAGGTGCTACTGGACCCGAATCTGTGTGCTGTGGTCTTGTTAAATGCTTTGCCGAAGTATCGGAAAATATAACTAAATATAACTATAGGAAGGGTCAAAGTATCTTTTGGACATGTTCCATGTGTTCCCAAGATCACTTCCACAAACTGTTCAAATTCTAATCACCACATATTACTTACTTATGTATTTAAGTCATTTACATCCCACCTTTCTCCTCAGAGGAGACCCAAAGTGGCTTACACTATTCTCCACTTTTCCATTTTACCCTCACAACAACCCAGTGAGGTAGGTTAGTTTGAGAGTGTGGCTGGCCCCAGATCACCCAGCAAGCTTCCATGACAGCATGGGGTTTTAAACCTGGGTCTCCCAGACCCTAATCTGACACTCTGATCGCTAATCTATAATAATATTTATATGACTCATTTGTTGGTACGTCAGTGAACATCAGAAGAAGTTTGCGGTTACATTGATGAGGGCTGAATGAAATGTGAACAAGACTCTTACTATGAACCGCTTTGAATAAGAGGTGGATTGGGATATTAAAATAGCCCAGGAACCAACTGGACTGGGTGGCCCTGTGTAGGAGTAACGACAACGAACACAGACTCACCAATTGCCTCCTCCTGAGTCAATGCTAATTGAGTTTGTGGCAGAGTGGAGATATGAACATGTGTCTCCATAATCCTAGTCCAGCAATAACCACTACACCGCACTGTCCCTCACACCACTTGGTTGGCTTGGCCATGTAAGTTGCTTTTAGAACTGTTCCCATTTGTTTGGGTTCAGTTTCAGTGTGGATTTTTTTCCCGTTTATCACAGATAGTCTGCAAATGTACCAGTTCTTGCTCAAATGTTTTATGTGTACCAGAGTATTATTTACTTGCTACAAGTCACTGGCTTCTCAAAGCACTCCATGCACTCCATAAACCAAAGACCATGATTTTAAACTGCTGTGGGTCAAGGCCTACTGTAAAATCAGTCTTTCGTTATCTGTTTGAGGCAAAGGGTAAAAATCCATTATAGTGACCATTTAATTTTCTGTAATCCACACAACACATGGTGTTATGTTGTGCCTTTTTCTGACCTTTCTTTCTTATACAACACCAAGAACTGGTATATGGTTTGGTTATTGCTTGCTTGCGTATTTTATTGATTAGCCTGAAAACACTCTCCCCACATTTCTGTCGTTAGTTTGCGGGGTCCATGTTTAATAGAGTGTTTTTCTCCATATCAATTTTGTGCTGTATCAATGCAATGTACCCTGTGTCAATGTCGGACTTAGAAAATATGCTCTGGTTCTTTAATAGAAAATACCCCAGGGCTGTATGTGATTCTTCATTTCTTCAGGAAGCACTTTGAACACATGCAGCTGCCTTATACTGAATCAGACCCGTGGTCCATCAATGTCAGTATTGTCTACTCAGACCGGCAGCAGCTCTCCAGGGTCTCCTGTAGAGGTCTTTCACGTCACCTACTTGCCTAGTCCCTTTAACTGGAGATGCCAGGGATTGAACCTGGGACCTTCTGCATGCCAAGCAGATGCTCTACCACTGAGCCACAGCCCTCTTTACTCATTCCCCCCCCCACTCCAATCCCTGGTTCTAGTCTTGTGCATCATGCACAGAGCAGGCTAAATCTTTTAACTCTTTGCCTCCCAGCTGGGAGGAATTCTGTTTTGACCAATCCTGGGGGCTTGTGTGCTCACGTTTTCTGCCATTCACCCTTACCCAATCAGAACAAGGTGCACATCCTTGGTCTTTATGGCTCTAGCTCTGGATATAAAAATGATCCATCCTGCCTCTTCTTGACAGGTGGGCAAATGGTTATCAACTGTTGTACCAACGTGTCGCTATAAACAGGGCAAAGAAAAATAAAAGGGCCACATCAGTAACAAGAGATAAAAATAAGGCTGAGGCCAATGCTGCAAAATATGCAACAAAAAGCAACAACACCGTTATTCAGAAGAAGCCTCTTGGGGGAAAATGCTTAGGGAAATTCTATTCTGAGTAATAAATTTGTTTTTTTCCCCCATAACAGCACTTTGCTTCCCAGATTTCTTTCCATAACAGCACTTTGCTGTTATAGAAAGAAATCTGGGAAGTTTCCCTGAACATTCAGTTCCTCAACTTTGTTAATTCTTCAGTCTCTATGAGGTTTGCTATAATTAGACCTATTTTCATTGACTAGGCCTTAAAAGAGACAGTTAACACTTATACTGGCTCTCTGGCTTTCCTCAAGTTTTCTAGAGCTGAAACTCCATGTCACATTTGCTTGTCTGGGTGCATATCAGCCACACACACCCATTGCTTTGCTGTTAGGATTATTTTGTCATATTAGTGGTTTCAGCATTGAGAGACAGAACGATGCTTCACTTGCAGAGCAGGAACCTCAGAGAAATGTGCTGGGTTTGGATCCAATCTTAGAGAACTATTTCATTGGATTCTACTTGCAGATTTCCTTTTTGGGGATAAGTAACATAGTCATTAGTAAAAATAAAATTCAGACCTATTATGAGTCCATCTGCAATATTTGCCTTCCAGATTGCAAGTTAACAGCACTAATTTTTAGCCACTGCCCCCACCCCACACACACCATTTTTTAACTGGTGCTTACTTTCCAATGACTGTTGCTGATTGAGGCCAACTAGGTTATCTATTTTCGTCTTTCCCCCCTTCATCCGTAAAGATGTCTGTGAAATTAGTTTGTGCGTCCATGTACATTTTACTTTACAAGTGAGGGCCAAACTGTCATTGTTATTGTTCAGTTGCCCATATCAAAGCATACTCTGGCAAACTCCCCTTTCTGCCTATCAGATCTAGACAATTACATGTTACATATAATGTCTAATTTGGTCCCTAGTTTGGATAGACCCACATTTTCACCTAATTTTTTTGCAGTTGTCATCTACCCTTAGTTTTTCAGCTGAACTGGGAAATTCTTCAAGCCAAGCAAAACATTACTTGCCTGACTCCATATCCCCATTCAACATACATGCTTATCTACAGTAGCTTTTCTTGAGAGGCTTACCTTCCTGTTGTGGCAAACAGCTGTATTGAAAGCTTTTGGTTACATGGTAATTTTCACTAATTCTCAAAAGGGCTTTGGATGTCATTCCATTATTTTAATTTGGAAATTTGCATCAAACTGCCCATCAAGAAGCTGGTCTTTTGCCAGGATCTCCTGTCTGGCTGTTAGAACTCTAGTCCCATAAGGTATCAGAGGGCCTCTTCTGGATTCCTTCTGTGACTCATGAACGAGTCCTGGCTACCTCTGATAGATGCAGTGTTCCAAACAACACATTTCTCAAATCTGAATGCTGCTTGTCTGGAGGCAAATTCTACATGGCCATTACGGCAGGCTCATGGGTTGACGAGAAGGAATTGTTTCTGTCTGTCATCCTAGCTAGGGCTGTTGAATTAAAATTTGGTATAGTTCGGATTCGGCTGAATTTGGCCCGTTTAGATTCGGCATATGCCGAAGTCCGAACTCCCCCACTTCGGGTCCGTGAAATTCGGCGGGAATTCAAAGTTCGGGAAAAAAATTCGGCCGAATAAAGCCATTAAAAACATAACCGTGCCTTTCCGCTGCTCTGGGGGGGCATTTTTGGGGTTAGAGGTCCCAAACTTTCAGCGGAGCTTCAAAGGACCCTTCTTGCCAGACCCCCCAAGTTTTGTAAAGATTGGGTCGGGGGGGGGGCTGAGACATGGGCCCCGAAAGGGGTCCCCCCCACCCTTAATGTGCATCTCTGAGCAGATCTTGCCGCCCACGCACAAAGCTCCCAGCCCCAACAAACAGCTGAGAAGTTTGCAAAGCAACCCAGCTGCAAAGCAACACAAACTAGTAAAGCAACACCTTTGCAACTGTGCAAAGCATGGAAAGAGACAGAGGCAGCTAGCTATGCATAAGGAGCAGGAGGGGGTGGAATTTCCCCTTTTGCATCAGACTCGGGACCAGGAAAATGCATTCTTTAAGTCACCATTTGAAAATCAGTTTTGAGCAAGGATCAAAATAGACCTAACCAATCTTGTGAATGAGGGAAAACCTGAGGATACACAACTGAAGACCCCCCCTCAAACCAGGGAGAGAGAGACTCGAGGGGGCACACACACACCCAGGCAGAACGGGCGAAAGCCCCCTTTGGCTTCCCCCACCCACCCACAGAAACTGCTCCCTCCCCACACACACACAGACTCTGCTTTCCCCACACACACACACACAGGAGAAAAAGTATAGATTAAAGCCCCCAAAGGGGTCTTACTGTGGCTGTCTTCTGTTCCATTAGGAGGGGCTGGAAGGAGGACTGGGTAATCCAAGACGATTCCATTTAAGCACGGGACGTTTTGCTCTGGAGATGCATACAGGGGGATCCATTCATCCCAATAGGGGAAAGGGGAAAGCCCATATCTCGGGGGCTCCTTACCCAATGTTTACAAAACTTGGGGGGGTCTCTTAAGAAGCCTTGTTGGAAGCTCCACTGAAAGTTTGGGGACTGTACCCCCCAAAATGCGCCCCCTGCAGCCACAGAAAGAGAAAAGGGGGGAGCCGATATTTCTGCCCCCACTGAACCCATCTTTACAAAACTTGGGGGGTCTCTTAAGGCTTGTCTGAAGATATCTTGAAAGTTTGGGTGTTGCACCCCCCAAAAAGCGCCCCCTGCAGCCACGGAAATGGAAAAGGGGGGAGGAAAAAGGGGTGGAGCCCATATCTTGGGACCCCCTGACCCAATATTTACAAAACTTGGGGGGTCTCTTAAGAAGGCTCGTCTAAAGCTCCGCTGAAAGTTTGGGGTCTGTACCCCCAAAAATGCGCCCCCTGCAGCCACGGAAAGAGAAAATGGGGGAGCCCATATCTCGGGACCCCCTGACCCAATGTTTACAAAACTTGGGGGGTCTCTTAAGAAGGCTTGTCTAAAGCTCCGCTGAAGGTTTGGGGTCTGTATCCCCCAAAATGCGCCTCCTGCAGCCTCAGAAAAGAGCGAATGTGCACAAGCACCCCCACACACACACGAGGATTTCTCTCACTCTCTCTCTCTCCCCGCCCGGGCTGCACATCAGCTGATTACTCCAGTACTCAATCCTGACTGATTGGCCAGAAGAAGACCCATCTTGGCCACTGATTGACCGGGGGAGGAGAATGCTTCTTACTGACGGTTATGCTGCTTACTGACGGCCCGAATTTGCCAGATTTATTTGTGAACTCCCGAACTCACTGAATTCGGCCCCCCCTTTTCCTGCCATTTTTGAGTTTGGTTTGTCCCCAACTAAAAACCGCCGAATCAGGGGAAATTCAGCTGTATTTCAGTTCTGGCCGAACCGAATCGACAGCCCTAATCCTAGCCATTTATTAGGGAGATTTTCCCAAACTGGGAAAAATAGACTTCCTGGTCTACATTGCCTTCCTAAAACAAGAGGGTGACACCTCTAGGGCCTAAAACCTGGCCTTCCTAAATCATGTTTCTGGGCTTCAGCTGTTCCTCTTCAGAGCTGCATTTGGTGTGTGCTGCTTCTCTTCTGCACTTGCAGTTTCTTTTTACCTCAGAAGATTCCTTACTTACCCATATCTAATACTGGTCATGAATAAGAATATGCTCTTTAGCAGTGTTTCCAATGTTCATGACTTCTGTAAATTTCAGTAACTTGTAACTGCAGTTCAAGATGGTTGCTTTCAGCAATATTTTTTGTAATAGTTCCTGTTTCCAGCACTTAACTGAAGTCTCACAACCGATGATGGAGAACTAGAGAACAACTGTCTTGTGTGAGTATAAAGGAGCCATAGACTGCAGATTCAAGGCTGAAACAAGTTTTCACTCCTCCTTTGGGCAGGAGACAATATGTCCTTGTAGATACGGCTAACAGTGAAGTGCTGGAAACCTCTCTTAAGCCACATTGCCTCCCACCCCATCTGTACACAATGCAAGATAAGTGGAATTGCCCTGACATACCAAGATGATTAGACACACAGGAACCAACTTCTGCAAGATAACACTATTGATAGGAAGCAGCTGGTGAGAATAAGGTGCTTGCCTACTGAGGCAACATAGTATGATATGAGGGAGGGACAAGAGGTGAAGAACAGCCTTAGAATGGAAACCTGGGCCAGCATGACATCACCGGCCTCATAATACCAGGGAAAAGAGAGAGCAAATACCAATGGCGCTCTCATACTTGAGTAGTCAACTTGCACAACACTCAGGCACGGCCAAACTGAATCTTTGGTGAGGGTGTGTGCATGTTTGTCTAGCCTAAAATGCATAAGTTCTTTCTTATTTCATTTTAAAGGATCCTTGCCTGGGGCTGTCTGTCTGTTCACTTCTGGGTTCAAACCCACAGGCTAATAATTCTCCGTAGGGTATGATCAACTCTGGAGTAGATGGCAAAGGGCCACAGGTACTAGAACAATCTCTACAAAGATTGAGACATAGCCCATCTATCAAAATCAGGAGGAAGTATATTAGTTAATTACAAATCACAAATGGTATTACCCAATTCCATTGATAGGCAGACCAGATGTCCACATATTTATAAGAAGCAGAAAGGTCTGGAGCATTAGAGCTCCTATCAGAATGTCTGGTTGTATTTGAGGAGTGTAGAGAATGTCTGTGTATCACAATTTTGCATCCAGTCTTCTGGATACAATTCAAAGAATGACTAAATTCAGAGTCATTTACACTATTGTGACTTTTGACCTGGTATATGCTTGCTGTGATTCAATCTTTTACTACTATAGTCAGATACTTCCATTTATTATTATTTATTATTACTGTTTTTTACAAAATTTGTTTGCTGCCTTTCTGCTCAGTCAGGACAACCAACATTATAAAACATTATAAAACATATCATAGAAACATATCATAAAAATCATAAGAACAGTTTAAACCAAAACTAAAATACATGTTCAAAGCACCTAAACAGTAAATAAAACATTTTAGAGGTTGTTAGTACTCCCCTGAACATGCGATAGGTGAACCATTTTGGTTTGAACCAATCTTGTTACATGCTGATACTGCTAAACAAGCATAAAATGAGTCCTGCAGACACATGTCCCCACCATGGGGAAGTGGAATTTATTCAGCTGCCCCAAATCACAAGCTGCTAGACCTCAATGAGGATTTATTCTGTCCTGTTTTGTTCCAACCCATCACATCTAGGACTCCGTCTTGCTGCCAGGTCACTTTTGTGTGAAAACCTGGACACCAGACCCACTATTTCTGTATTATAAGAGACCCCTCTCCAAATTAAGAATCACCCTTCTACTCCAAATCACTACAGAGGCGGGGACAACTTTGGACATTTCACTTAGCAGGGTTATTCAAGGCACTTTATGATTCCATTTTAATATGAATAACAGCAACAATCAACAACTTCCAAAACATCATAATAATCACTTTTATCATTTTGGCATCAAGTGGCATAAGAAAGCGAAATACCAACTGTAGGGATTGACAGATTTAAATGAAAAATTAAGGTGGGACCATAAAGTGTTTACTGTTTGCAAGGGAAGCGAGGTATAGTGGTTAAGAGCGGTGGTTTGGAGCAGTGGACTCTAATCTGGAGAACCGAGTTTGATTCCCTACTCCTCTACAAGTTAGGTTGTCGCATGTAGGGGCAGATGCCGCCATAACACCAATTTTGGGGACATACAATTGAGAAACAGTTGACTAACAACACCTGAAAATGAAATGAGTTATAAATGCTATCTTCTGTCTGTCTTCCAGAGACTTTCCTCTGGAAGAAGAAGGCAGAGTACTCTTAAATAAGTTTCCAGATTTTTGTTCAACCAAAGTTCATGTTTTCCCCTCTGTTTACCATTCTGTTTACAAGAGATCCCCACCACATTCTCCAAACATGTGTCCCCACAATAAACTACAGTGATTCCACTATGGAGTCTCAGAGACTCCTCTGCTGTTATCTAGTGCAGAATTACCAGAATCTTAGAAAAATCGAGCCGTCTCCGGTGCAGCTTCTGGATGTATCCGATCAGAGCCTTCTGCGTTCTTTTCCCTCTGTTAACATATGAATTTCTATCCTGTTATCTGTGTACACTGGAATTCGGAAGGAATGCAGGGGGGAAAGCTATTTCTTCAACCATTTGACTACCTGGAAAGGTTACTTTACATTAGCACGTGGGAGTTCATAGGATGCAAACAAAACATTCACCTTGCGAAGTGGAAATCTTTTTCACAGATACCGAAGGTGAAGTGTCATTTCCCTACACAGGCATCTTCACTAACTTCTTGACACTAGCAAGCAGAGCATCCAATATAATCCCTTGAAAGGATCATGAATTGACCAGGAATCTGAAATGCAAGAGATGAGAGTTTGTACTGTTGAGTACAATCGTGTTCATATCCTGATCAAATGTGATAGTTTCTAACCGGGAAATATTTGGCAACCATTTTCAACAGTAGGATGGATGCTAAGAGCCTGCTGATCATGCTTTTGGTGAGATTTTAATCTCTCTTGGTCATATTTTTCTTGTTTCTGCTTCTTAGCTAATGGCAAGTCAAGAGTAGAACAAAATGGATTCTGAATCCTATTGTGCTGACTGTGGCAAATGTCCAGTTAACAGTGTATATTTTTCCATTGCCGAGATATGGAGACAAGCCACAGTTTGGGGATAGTCCTTTCCCAGTGGCTTTCTAGTTACAACAGACCTTTGTGTCGCTTTTCCAACTGGAGTCAGACTGAAGACTTTCTAAAGCAGGAAGCTTTGAACCATGTTGTATGTAGGAGGGTTGGCGGGAAGCCAGGAAGAGCACACACGTATAACAGCAAGCTGCATTTGTCCGTGTCACAGACAAATAGAGGTTTATCACATCATCCGAATGTAGCCTGCAGTTGTGATTGGCTGATGAAGGAATTATTTCTCTTGAAGCAAGAGCCCAAGCTTGTGATATCTTTGGAAGCAAGCTCTGGACGAAGTGAATTTTTCTTTGCAGTCAGTCTCTTTTGTTCTAACTTTCTCTCTTGATAGAGCCACAATTCTCAGATTTCCTCACTTGGGAAGCAAGGGAAAGTGTAGCACAGACACTGGGAGACATTTTATACAGATATACCTCACAGTCTCTTGTACAGCATTATCAGAGCAGCTGTTTGAAGAAGGCCTATAATAATAGGGGGGCACCTAAACAGTGTTTAGGTATCCCACTTTGCCATGAGACTTCTGGATTCTGCTAGTCTACTTTCCAGTCAGAAGTATGTCAGAAGATTCTGACAGTCTGTTTGTATATATGAAGATATTTTGGCATGTACTGTATGAATGAATGTGAGGGAGACAAGCAGAGTGGCTTCACTTCATTTTCAGCTGTTGCTGACATACTGAAATCCCATTTCCAAATTCTTCATACTCTGAAAACTCTTTGAGAGGTGTGTCTGTGTTATGGAAAACCCAGTATAGATGGCGACCATATTTTAACAGTAAAAAGGGCTTTCAAGGCAGCGTGCAGCAAGTAGAGCTTTCCACAGCAACACGAGACTGAAGTTGTGGGACACCTCTGAAATGACTGTCTTCCTCAGATCTCTTAAAAGGATAGAAGCCTTTTGGCATCCGAAAACCATAAGTGCAGTCAAACCAAAATTTTAGACAAGGGTACCACACTTACTTTTTAAGAGCCTCGTGGCGCAGAATGTTAAGCTGCAGTACTGCACAGTACTGCAGTCAAAAGCTTTGCTCACGACCTGAGTTCGATCCTGACAGAAGTCGGTTTCAGGTAGCCGGCTCAAGGTTGACTCAGCCTTCCATCCTTCCGAGGTTGGTGAAATGAGTACCCAGCTTGCTGGTGGTAAAGGGAAGATGACTAGGGAAGGCACTGGCAAACCACCCTGCAAAACAAAAGTCTGCCTTGGAAACGTCGAGATGTGACGTTATCCCATAAGGCAGGAATGACCTGGTGCTTGCACAGGGGACCTTTACCTTACCTACCACACTTATTTATTTATTTAGGTGTATGGCTCTTTTTTTCTTTTTAACAACTGCTGAAGTGAAAGCTTCCTGGTTGGCATAACTTTTTTTTAACGAGGGGAGATGGAAAAGAACAAAAGCAAACAGAGGGTCTTTCAAACTGATTTTAGTTCTCCTTACCAGTTGGCTAAACCAGGTGATAAACCCAGTTCCTTAAAGCTGACAGCCATAATAATCAAGCACCTTCTTTGTTCATTATGCTCTCTTTAACCCCAGTAGTCTCATTCAGCCTTGAATTTAGTAATCGCTCAGTGTGACGGCCTCCTAATGAAGAAATAAAACATAGAATCTGAGACCCCACTCTTCTAGCAAAAACACACACTCTGCTCCATTGGCTTGTAAAATCAGGTTTCTGTTCACTATTAAGCCAGGTGAAAAAGTAGCATTGGCTAATTTAGGGGAAAACACCTGGAGTGGACTGAAAATTGTTCTCTTTCTAGTTTTGTGGGAAGGAAGGTGTTTTTGTTGCTAATTATTTGTTGCTAATTATTGACATTGGCAGATCTCTTTCTGTACATCATTGTTCCTCAGTAGTGATTCATTTAACAGCATTAATAGTTACCCTCCTTGGTTTTGCATCTTCACTGTAAGCCAGGGAGCTAGACTACAGCACTGCTCTATTTCATCGCTGAAAGAAAGAGAACTAGAAAGTCCCCCCCTCCCCTTATACAATCCCCATGACAAATTATGAAAATTGCACATTTAATTTTTATGCACTGGTTAGAAAATACACTGCATACCGCCTATAAATTACCAACATGACCAGAATCAAAAACTTGGCTCAAGACTACATTTTAAAAAACAACGCTAAACCTTATGAGACCAGTTTGATTGCTAGCGTTGTTTTATTTAAGTCTGTTGCTCCAATTTTATGTTTAAGGCTCATATATATGGAACCCTGTGTGGCAGACAGAGTATGGCCCTTCAGGTGCCTCCGTGTATGATCAGCAAAAGGGAATATTAAGGTTGAAAGGTTTATGAGGTATGCTGGGGGCCTGAAAACAGGGGAAAAGTTGTACCCCTGCCAGACACTGAAAAGCCAGGATGCCCTACTCTGGATGGGGGAGGATAATTAGGGGTGCACAATTCCAGGGTCTTAAATTGCCCTGAAGGCAATTTAAGGTGTTGCTGAAAGATCATCTCTTTTCCAAGTAAGCATATTTGTGTGTGTTCTTCTTAACGTTGGGTGGGGCATAAAGAAAATTGGTGCCTAGGGGCCTGTCATGTCTTTTGGCAGTCCAGCTCATAGCCCTGGAGTAGGGTTGCCAGGTCCCTCTTCGCCACCGGCAGGAGATTTTGGGGGCAGAGCCTGAGGAGGGCGGGGCTTGAGGAGGGGAGGGACTTCAATGCCATAGAGTTCAATTGCCAAAGCGGCCATTTTTCTCCAGGTGATCTGATCTCTATCGGCTGGAGATCAGTTGGCAACCCTACCCTGGAGACTTCTCTGAGTGTGCAGCGGATTTTGTAGGTTGGGGCTAGAGAGGCTCTGGTTTTTTTATGAATGCTGCATAGTGATGAGAAAGGCTGGCAGGTAGTAGCCTCAGCTAGTGGTCCTGTGTCATTCCCGTGGACGTTATTATTCATTGTCTAGTAAGTAAATAGGGCTTCCCTGACCACCTCTTGGGAAACAATTGCTAATGAGGGCCCGCCTGAACGGTTTGTTGGCAGCTGCATGCCTATTCTTCTGGGTGTTTGCTTTAGATACTTTAGCAGAGAAAATAGCTGAAGTGATATCACTAAAGAGAAAAATGTAGGTGTCATACAGAGTTGTCATTCTGGATATGCCTATTGGCTGGCTTGCTGACCGGGTCTTGAATGAAGAATGAGATAAAAATTTAATACATAAATTATTGCATCGAAGAGCAGTTTGTAGAAACGTCAAACCTTTGTTCTCCCTTCCTCTTCCCGCCAAACAATATGCCTTTTAGAAGTCTTAATTTTGGAGGGAATTGTTCCTTAGAAAGAACATTTTATGTGTTTCACTTTGGTAATGACACTGAATAATTTGCTCTCTTGAGGAATTCAGACAAAGAGCAATTGATTGATATTATGTATTTAGTGATACTAAAACAGCTGCCTTCAAGATTTTTTTCTTTTACAGATGAAAAATTTAAACTAACAAGGCCAGATTCTTTTTGTAAAGTGGTCCTCTTTTAGAAACTTCAATTTCCACTTCAGATTATCATGAAATCAAAAAGGGCCTCGTTTTAAATCTCAAGCATCCTATAGATTGTCTTTGCATTCACCTCTTATAATTGAATGTAGTCCACTGCTGTATTTTGTCCTGAAAGTATATTGTTTTTAGATTACCATTTCAGCCCTATTACTCAGAACCCCTGCTTCTAATGCTTTCTGACAGTTATCAACATAATGAAGCATAATGAAATGATGAGCAATCTTACGGTGGAATCTCAGACAGCGCTGTGTCACTGTTGTAAAAATGCAAATCGAAATAGCGTTGTCCTTATCTTGTTTCCAAGGACATGGGCTAGATAAAGGTCTGAGTGTTTTAATCTTACAGTTGTGTTTCAGAATTCAGGTTGTCGTCCACTTGAAACCTCCCCAAGATGTATTGAGAGCTGTATTTTCCTTGAACTGTGGTTTCAGCTGTATTCTGAGCCCTCATGAAGTCTCTCAGTACATGTAAATGACTGTTTATACAAAAAAAAAAAATCACACAGACAAGTTTGTGGGTGAGGATCCCATGGCTGTTTGCATTTTTGCGTACAGGAACTTGCATGGATTTTGTTTTTGTCTTTAAATAGTGTCTCAATTCTATATCTAGAAAGACTCTATCGCCTGATATAATCTCAAGGTCACTGGATGATGCACACAAAAACAACAACAGAAGAGCATATGGCTATGATAGGAAATGGAGTATAATTTTTTCACATTATTTTCCTGAGAATTTTTCAGTTCGTACTAATTTTTTTTTTAAAAGCTAATCCTTTCTGAGGCTGAAATTTTACCAGATGTTAGGAGACAGAGCAATTTAGATGCAATAGTATCGAACAGGACTGGCCCAAGGTTTTCTGGTGCCCTTGGCGAACTGTGACTTTGGTGCCCCCCCCCTCCCCATCCAATAGAGAGAACAAAATGAGAAGCCTAGAAAGAACATTTTACTTCCTGGGCATTCCGAATGAACAATTAAAAATAAAACAGATAAGCTCTTCATAAGCTCCATGTTCCATCATGGCAGCTCCAAAAGGCTAGAGTCAACAGATGTGGAGATTCGAGAAGCCAGTTAATGTTGTTTCAAGTCACCACTCGGCTCACCTGTCTATGGGGTTATGGGACTTTTGCAACAACACACACACCCCAGCAGCATTAGAGAAGGTGTCAGGAACAGGGCAGATATGGGGGGGAGGGTGGCGAGGATTGCAGAAGGGAAGGAGGAAAAGGGAAAGAATGGTGGGTGGTGACACTTTCCCTTCAGTCTCCAGGAGAAAAGAGGCTCTCCTCACCTTTGTAGTGCCCCTCAAAATCTGTAACCCCAAGTAATCACCTACACTTGCCTAGTGGTTGGGCTGGCCTTGCTGTTGAATTCAAGTCTATAGAGGATCTGGTGTTTTCACCAAGTACTTTCTGATACAAATTTTGCATCACCTTTGTGTGAGATTGCTACCATCTTTTTTTTTTTTTTTTACTTCTGCTGGTTTGTCTTTAATATCAGCTCAGTATACAGAAATTATTTGGTGAAACTGCTTCCATGTTGGGAAAAGCTACACCGACTAAATTTTAGCTTGTTTAGCTGATGCTAATTTCTGCTGTTAAAGGAATATCACCAGGAAAATGCTGACAGCTCTGTAGGTAATCTTTTCATAATACCCACTTGAAGTTTCGTAAAATCAGCAATCCCAGGAGAAAAGATTGTGACAATGAGATATGGAATGAAAATAGATTTCTTCAGAGACACAAGATACATCTATATGGTCACTTATGCATGGTAAGTTTAGCCTCCTTCGTTCCCTGTTTCAGCCAGGATCAAGTTTTTGAAAATGCACGTTTCCTCATTCCTTTTCGGCTCAACCCCGTTTCAACCTTAAACGAACTCGGCTTTTCCCATTCCTCTTCTTGCCGGAGTCAAACGGTCTTTCCTAGCTGAAACCAGATCCAAAGAGCGTGCATACACTTGCCTGGCATTGAGCTTTCCCCGCCCCCTTTCCAAAACTTTCTTCTGTTCTGTTTGCTGATAGCCATACAGGGGAAGCAGCAAAGATTGCCATCTCTCACAGCCAATCACGAAGAGGCAGGGATTCAATTGCTTCCTGCTTCCTGGGAGCTCTTTCTGAGAGAAAGAAAGTTTTTTTAAAAAATAAGGCTTGGATTTCGCCCCCCCCTTCTTTCAGATGGCTCCACTTTTTGTTTTTTGTTCTTAAAATGCTTTTTTATGCGGCAGTTGGGTCTGGGGGGGGGAAGGAGGAAATGGTCTCTCACGAGGTGAGCCAATCACAGACCAGCAATTAAAGAGGTGGGACTTCATTTGAACTTGGGAGGCTGCTTTCCTGTATTCGTGCCCCCGATTTGCACAAGGTTTATTCCCTGATCATTCAAGCCCATGCATACAGTTTTCCCCAACCCAGGTTGATTTGATCCTGGCTGAAACGGGGAATAAAGAAGGGTAAAGTGAGCATGCATAATCGGCCTATATCTAATTCTCAATTGTGCCCTCTGCCTGCACATGCTTAAATCCACAGATAGATGCACACTTCCCCCCCCCCCCAAACAGGTTTTTCTACAGACTTGGGAGACTCCCTGGATCTGCAGAAAAATCTGATTTTTTTAAAAATGGGGGGTTAAATCCCCCCCAAATTCCCCCCACTTATCCAATGGTGGTGGCGATGGCAGCATCACAGTAAACCTGGTGAGAAAGTGGGGCGGGGAGGAACGAGGCCTTGCCACTGCTCTCAGCAAGCTGGCCAGAGCTGGGCTGGGGGTGGGGGAGAGAAGATGAGGCCGCGTCGCATTTTCCAGCAAGCCAGTGATAGTGGAGCTGTGGCGGTGGGGGGAGGGGAGAAAGGGAATGCTTGGGGGCAGAAAGAGAGAGAGCTGGGGTACATGGGCAGAAAGAGAATTGAGGTGGTGGGGCAGAAAGAGAGTTGAGGTAGAGGGCAGAAAGATCAAGAGAGACCTGGGGTGGCAGAGAAGTAGTGGGAGAGGAGAGGAAATGAGCGTGGGGGTAATGTCCCTTCCCCACAAGTTTCTTGCGGATCCCCACTTGTAATATATATAATATACAGATATACAAAAACACACAATATACACAGATGGATTATGTGATTCCAAAAAGTTATTTAGTGCAAAGACTCACTCATTGTGCCAAGCTATCCATACCTTTAATAGCCTTCACAAAAAAACGCAATCCCTACCAGCACAACCCTTTCCAACAAACACTCCTCTTTTTGTGGGCTGCTGTTGCTGCAATCAGTGTTCTCACTGATGCAGATCCAAAAAGGAAGACTGAGTGGATTAATATAAAGTTATGTCCACCTGTAAAATCTGCAGTTTGTTTAATGTTGCAGTTGCTGAAGGTATCAGTGTATACCAAAGACAAAAAGGATGTTTCCAAAGGATGTATTTTGATTGGAGGTTTTATTGTGCAGTTCACATAGCCATGGCATTTGACTGCCTTTGAATGAGATCTTTAAACCTTACAATGAAATAAGTATCCAGAAGATCTTTTGGCAGGTTGGTCTGAAGGATCTGCGCCAGAACAAATGACAAAGAAACTTGTAAAAACAAAAAGGAGTCTTGTGGCCTCTTAAAGACTAAGAGATTTACTGTAGCTTCATGGAACTTATGCTACAATAAGTCTGTTCATGGGGTAAAAAATCCCTTTTGTTTCTGTCTTTTGGTGTGTGTGTTTTGTTAAGTTGCGTCTGAGTAACTCAGCCACCACTCTGGACTCTCCTTTAAAGAGCCACCACCACCACCAACCACCACCTTGGTAGCTGTTTGGTGATGATGCTCAACAGCTTAGTAAGCAGCAAAGGCAAGGCGGAGCCATGTTAGCAGTTAGAGCAACTCCCAGCCTCCCGCAAAATACTGTCTGGCATCATACAATGTCCCTGCAAAGCAAAAGCTTCAGAACTGCTCCCATGGTTGTTGGAAAACATATTGTACATCCCTTAGTGACAAAAATCACATGAATGGGTGCCAGTCCTGGGGACCAAGTCCTATGAGGAAAGGTTGAAGGAGCTGGGTAGGTTTAGCCTGAAGAGGGGAAGACTGAGAGGGGATATGATAACCATCTTTAAGTACTTGAAGGGCTGTCATATAGAGGAGGGTGTTGAGTTGTTTTCTGTTGCCCCAGAAGGTTGGACCAGAACCAATGGGTTAAAATTAAATCAAAAGAGTTTCCGTCGAGACACTGGGAAGAATTTTCTAACAGAGCGGTTCCTCAGTGGAACAGGCTTCCTCGGGAGGTGGTAAGCTCTCCTTCCCTGGAGGTTTTTAAGAAGAGGTTAGATGGCCATCTGACAGCAATGCTGATTCTATGACCTTAGGCAGATCATGAGAGGGAGGGCATTTTGGCCATCTTCTGGTCACTGGGTGTGTGTGAAGGAAGTAGCTGTGAATTTCCTGCATTGTGCAGGTGATTGGACTAGATGACCCTGGTGGTCCCTTCCAACTCTCTGATTCTATGATTCTATGACCTCAGAAATGGCTTCAAATGAATGGGGGGATAGGTCCATTAATGGCTGCTAGCCACGATAAAAGGGGCCTCCACATAAAGAGGCAGTAAACTGCTGAACACCAGTGCTAGGAGGCAACATTGGTGGAATACCTTGGCATCTGTGCCTTGTGTTTTTTGGCAATCCAGGGTAACTGGTAGCCACTGTGTGATGCTGGATAGATGCACTACTGATCAGATCCAGCAGAGCTCTTCTTATGTTCTTACTAACAAGTTAAATTTTTAGATAACTAGACAACAAGGCACTGATTTTTTTTTAAACGGTTACTATTCAGTAGATTTGTGAACTATTCAGTAGATTTCTACAAAGAAAGTAGAAGGTGATTGATATTTCAAGTGGCTGCTGTACTTAGTGGACTGTTGACTTTAGCCCTGACCATTGTGAAAACACATAGGACCAAATGATAAATGTCCAAGGATGCCTTGTGGCTTAAGAAGTAAGGGTCACCCTCAATGGCAAAGTTTATGTAAACGAGCCTGCAGCAATAACGGAGCTCACCCCGACTGCTGAAAGAAAGCAATTAGTGGCCGCAACATATACAGCTGTTAGGGGAAAGCCATGGCTTTCTTTCAGAATCAGACATACCTTTCTGTACTGTTTACTCAGCCTTATAACCTGTCTCTCAGTGGAAGAGAGATTAACATTGAAAAGTATATCTGAACAGCTTCACAGCTTTCAGCTCTGAAACAGTGATTGAAACATTATTGACAGCTGTGAAGATACATGTGCCTAATGAAGTCTTAGAAGGAGGAGTCCAAAGATTCTCTTGGGTGAAAAGGGGAAATGGATCATTTTACAGAAAGATGAGCAGACACTAGGGGAACCAAGCTGAACTAGAGAATTACAGCAAATGTAAGAGGAAATTATACCGATTTGGAGGAAATGCCCATAAAGATGAAAAAGGAACAGAATAGATGTACTTCTGCTTGCATTTCCATAAAATATAAGAAATATTATTTTCAATTGGGCATTTCCTCCTTAATCATGAGTTCACAAGAGGGCCCAGGATGCATTTTAAGGCATATGATAGCAACCTTGCTGAAGGTAAGCAGGTATGAGTCTAGCTAGTGCCTGGATAGCAGATCCTCCTCAACAAAGATGTCAACATCTGTCTGTCTGTCTGTCTGTCTGTCTGTCTGTCTGTCTGTCTGTCTATCTTTTCTTGACCAGAATGCTTCCCATATTTGACCAATCCTGTCCCGCCATGTTAGTGGATCAGTGTAGGAAAATATAAAGAAACTGAACATTGAGTTATTTTTTTTTCCCTTTTAGAATCACTTTCTACATTCAAGGTGAATTTGGCTTGTAGGAGCTGTAACGGATTTTGAATTGATTATAAATTTTTAAAACATTCCTTTTTGAAATGGAGTTCCTTTTATCCTTTATCTTTTCTTCTTTACAGTACACCCTTCCACCCCATTTTGCATGTAAGCCCTAATTTCTGTTAATCCGGTACATCAGAAAAAGTTTGACCACGGCCTTTTACACAATGCATAATGTGTGTCTTGCTATATATCTAACCATTAAAGGAAGTGACATCTGTTGATTTACTTCCAAGTGTCTATCCGGTGAACAGTTTCTATACCCTATGGAATACTCTAGTGGTGATTTACTGTCTGGTCAGTGTCATAGCACTGATTTAAATCTGATTCTTCTTAACAGTTTCCTTTCGGAATACAATAAACATTGGCTGGTCTTCTCTGTTAGATCATCCTTATTATCGTGTATTAGGTTTTCCCTTTCGTAAGACCTTATACTCGTAAATTGCTTAGAGATGCTGGCAAGAATCAGAGTACAGCCTACATCTTTTAATATTGCTGAGGTTGAAAGTATTATCTCACAGGCTATAACCTACTATTCACAGGGCCCATTTAATATCTGATGTCATCAGGATCTACTCATCTTGTTGGACCATTACTGTATAAGCTAAACCAGTAGCTTTCATATTCCTGCTTCTCATGTGAAGCTTTCGGGTGGCAAATCTGCTTATATTGCCTATGTTAGTCTAACAGATAACTAAAGCTAATGTCCAGTTTGTTCTGTCTACACTGCACATTATCCAAAATAAAGTCACCCATGGAAAAACTGGAGTAAGTAAAGCATATTTTGTAAGTTGCCTAACGTTTTGCAGCTCGGTTTCATCTTTCTCTTGGCTTTGATTATCAGGCAAATACCTGGCCTAACCTCATTTCTTCCCTAAGTAGCAATCTACATTTGCACAAACCTGTGTCATGTACTGACGCACACATAAAAACAACGTTTGACAGATTGTTATCTTGTAGCATCCGACTGTGCACACTCTATATTCTGTAGTTTTCTCAGAAACTGCTCAGCCTGTAATAAAATAAAATAAAAAATAAAAAAAATATTGTTCATCACAGCAACAGCTGGTCTTAATTTCATTTCCTAGACAGGGTACAAAAGTTCTCTATTGCATAAAGATTCTGGCTTACTCAAGTCAAATTTGTATAAGTTTCATTATTAAGGAATGAAGAGACTGCTTTTTTCATAGCAATAAATACATTTATTTTATGAAAGTGTTTCTTGATGGGCTACTCAGTCTCCTGCTTCCTCTCAGACATGATCTGTTTCAGGTAGTTGGACATCTTAGCTCTAGCGGAATCCATACATGAATCTATATCAAGGATGAGATGACTTCATTCTTTTTTTTATTATTATTATTATTTGAATCCCCCTGGCCTTCTGATGTGTTTTCAATTTGTAAAGCAAGTATAAACGTTCAGTTAAGATTAAATACATATCTGTTTCGAGCATTCCTGAGAATGTACTCTTTGTTAAAAACCATCAGAAGTGCTTTTCTGGATCGGGTTGAGTTGAAAGAATTCATCAGTGGTTCATGGGTCAGCCACAATCTACCATCTGCCTGCCTCTGACGGATATCACTTAAGGACTCACAGCTGTACTCATGAACTGCCTCTGCTGAAACGTATTGGACTGTGAATGGACGATGCTCATGGGCATGGATCTTTATCCTTTCCCAGTAGCACCTGTGATCCCTGAAAAGCCGATGCTGGGAGTTGGGAGAGTCTCATGGATCCACAGAGCCACAGAGAGGAAGAGGTATTGGGCAAAATAGTCCCACCTTACCCTTCCACCAGCGGACCCCTTGCTCTTTCAGTTTGTTGGCTCCAAGGGTAATTTATATTAGTGCAGGGATCCCCAATCTTTTACAGTCTGTGGGCACCATGAGAATTCTGACAAAGTGTGGTGGGTGAAACCAGAAAATGGCTACCACAGGAGGTGGAGCCAA
Source organism: Euleptes europaea (assembly GCF_029931775.1). NCBI lineage: Eukaryota > Metazoa > Chordata > Lepidosauria > Squamata > Sphaerodactylidae > Euleptes > Euleptes europaea. The sequence goes on from NC_079316.1 coordinate 38,843,016, forward strand.
CCAGAAAATGGCTGCCACAGAAGTATCATGGAGTGAATTCCAGTAGCAGTTAGCCATCATTGATTCCTTTTAAAATCAATGGAACGTACATCAATAATCATGACCACATCTCACTATTACGCTGGGACTGTGTCCTATGTGTTCTGACGTTACCCTTCTTGCATCATTTAGAAATGAACTTATTCTTTAAACATATTTTCTTGCATACACACAAAATAAGTATACATATTGAGTTAACCAAGAAGCCCTTTTCAGGTGGCATCTGCCTTCATTTTGTAGGCATTTAACACACTTATGCAAGAGGGAAAAGGAAGAATGCTTCTTTCCATAAGCCCTTCTGTCATGAACCCAGCCATCCTTCATTTTGTGTGTGTGGGGGATAACATGTACATATGAACTCATCTATAATTTACTGAATTTTCCAGAAAAGGCTACGAAGCTAATTGGAAGAAAGAAATAGGCAACTGCCTCTATCTATCTCTTTCACCTCAGGTATCATCCTCCCAGAATTTTTAAATGTCAGTATTCTTCAGTGCAGATTAGGCTATTTTGTGGCATTTTATCTTAGACAAAACCTTTATGGGAATCCCTCATTAATAATAAGTTATAATTTTACTTTTTTCACAGTTCTGCTCATGACAAAACATTCATGCTGAGCCATCTTCACTGACTTAGTGGAAATAATATCCCCTGTGTCAAACTAGACAATCTGGTCAAGTTGTGGAAATATTTAATTGAAGTTCGTGTCTGTTCACACCCAGGGAGGTTTTCAGAAGAGCAGCTCATTGGCAGATTGTTAATGAAAAATGCTGCATGGACAGACACCAGTATTAAAGACTTAGTCATAAGAAGAGCTTACAGGCAGTTTCTTAACAGTGTATGCCCACATTTCTAGACCTTTGTGCAAGTACTGATTGTTTTTAAATAAGGGTGTGCATGTGTTTTTAAGGAGGATATATACTGTAAAGGATTTGTGTCAGCAAAGAGACAAGTTGGCTTGGTTTATCAGCAGTAAGGGCCTAAATTGATCCTTAGTACAGATTTTGTAGTTAGGTGGTAGATTGTAATACTAGAAATTGGGGGTGTTACTCCACAGGTAAACCTGTTTCCTTCAAGGGCAAACACACCCATTGGCAAAATGCAGTCTTTCTTCAATTCTGCTGACATAGGGAAGATAAAAACTAAGATGTAATTGAGAGTAGAGATGCTGCAAATTTCGCAGCAAACGTGTTTTGACTGTTAAACTTACCTGTTTACAGGTGGTGATCAAATGTGAGCCAATCTCTTGGTCTATTCAGTTTGTGCAGAGCAGCCATGAACTCCTGCTGAACCGGTTTGCATTGGGGTTTTCCAGAACTATTCACGCACAAAGACACTACCAATTCAAACTAATCGACGGCCTTTAATTCCACTCAGGACTACTAAAACCCAGGATTTATTAAAGACTGATTTATGTGATTTATGAGTGATTGAATTGTCTATTTAAACTGGGGGTCCTCAGGGGTACCCATGAGTGCCTTGGCACCCTCTGATACTTTACCTGGTACCCACCAATTTTTTTCAGAAAGTGGATGGGGTCATGTTGAGCTTTTACCTAGCATGGGTCCTGATTGGGCAGTGGAGATCTAATTGGCTGTTCAGATTCAAATAACGCTTCTTCAGCATCAGATGCTACTACAGTGCTGGTTTTCTTCTCTCACAGCCCTCTTTCTGACTGCATTTTTAAAATTACCCCTCTTCTTACCTGCACTTGGGCTTCTTCTAGGTGGCCATGTGGCTCTGCCATTGGAACGTCATTGAACACATACCAGGGTGTAACCTACCACCCCTTCTAGGATTAAGGAAAACGTCCTCCTTAAGGGACCAACTTATCAAGACTGATCTATTGCCTGAAAAATCTCGGCTCTCGGCTCTTGGCCATTTCAAATGTAACGGATGCGCAGCTTGCGCGTTCAGTCTGCCTGTAAAACAGATCACAGCAATGGATGACAAATTCACCTATACCCTTAAGCAATTTTCCAATTGTGCTTCCACATGCGTGGTTTACGCCCTCCTTTGTTCTTGTCCAGTGCCAAAAATGTACATTGGTTGCACAACACGCCAAGTTAGACTTCGTATTGGTGAACACCGGACGAGGATCAGAACAAAGACTTTGGAGGCACCGGTAGTTAGCCATTTTATAAGCCATGGCCATAGTGACCAAGACCTCAAATTCTTCGTTATATGGCAATATCAACCTCGATCCTTCCAGGTCCAAGATGTAAAAAAGATGTTAAACTGCCAGGAAAAGCGCTTTATCTTTCTCTTCAAAACCATGCCCCCCTGCGGCTTGAATACTGAGTTCGACTTATCCTGTTTTCTTTAAGAGTAATATTCCTTTAACAATTTCTGTTCTATCACTACTCAAACCCGCAGCTGTGGGTATTTCAACATGGAGCAATTTCCCTCCGCCATTCTGAAGAAGCATAGGCAGACTCTCCACGGTTTTCTTTACTTGAAAATACTTCTTTTGAATATCTTCATACCAATTTTTCAATTTGCAAAATGGGTAAGACCCGCTTAGTTCTCTTGACTGTCTCATTTTAGAATCTTAAATTCAGCTGAATAATAATATATATATTTTCTATATATATATTTATATTGTAGGGTTATTATACCCCTGTGAAATCCCGCGGTAGTGATTATTCTTCCATTTGAAGTGTTGGGTAAGCTATCCCATGTGTGTTATATATTGGTGACAGCTCTCAGACTCAGTTTTGTTCATTTTGAAAATTGTTGTTTTGTTATTGATGGTCCCTTTAAATGCTTTAGGGTCGGCACGCTGAAGAAGATATCGAAACGCGTTCTTGCGACGGACCCAGACATGGACCTTTATTTTGTTTGGTCTAGCTACTCTTTGTGATTGCATATTTATATATGTTGTTGTGTAACTATAGCCATTGGCTTTATTGAATCCACAATTTTTATTCTTATTTTGCATTTGTTCAGCCCTGAGAGGCATTGTACTCGTTTGTTTGAGCCGGTTGACCATGTTGATTTTGTAAGCCTTTTACGGCTTTGCCTTAAGTCCTGCGAGGCTATTAGCGTAATTATACACGTAGCGTATTTATGCACGTCTACTCTTTGATTGGTTTTGAATGAATATAATTCTTATACCAAGACCATTTTTGTCTTTGATATTTATGTATTTTATTTTTTGAGCCACGTGCTGCCTTTTCATACAGTCTGCCTCCTGTAGCAGCCACGTTGTGGCTGTACCTATCACCCTGCGTCAGAATTCCAAAGGTGCCCACAGGTTCAAAAAAGTTGGGAACCCCTGATTTTAAACAACTGCTAACAATAATGAAGCAAAATGCGGGAGGGTTAGTAGAACTCAATCAAACTGAACAAGAAAATGCATGCATGAAAAGCTAATTGCACTGTACTGCATGGTAAGTTGTACGGTGAAACAACTGGGTATGTTTAGCCTGAGGAGGAGAAGAAGACTGAGAGGATATGATAACCATGTTCAAGTACTTGAAGGGCTGTCATATAGAGGAGGGTGCCGAGTTGTTTTCTGTTGCTCAAGAAGGTCAAACCAGAACCAAAGGGTTGAAATTAAATCAAAAGAGTTTCTGTCTAGACATTAGGAAGAATTTTCTAACAGTTAGAGTGGTTCCTCAGTGAAACAGGCTTCTTCGGGAGGTGGTAAGCTCTCCTTCCCTGGAGGTTTTAAAGAAGAGGTTAGATGACCATCTGTCAGCAATGCTGATTCTGTGACCTTGGGCAGATTATGAGAGGGAGGGCATCTTGGCCATCTTCTGGTCACTAGGGGTGTGGACAGGGAAGGTAGTTGTGAATTTCCTGCATTGTGCAGGGGGTTGGACTTGATGGCCCTGGTGGTCCCTTCCAACTCTATGATTCTATTATTCTAACTAACCAAACACAGATCAATTAATTATTGAACCAATTATTACAAAATCAAACAAACAGGACACGAGCCAAATTGGTGGGTATTCAAACATCCCTGGTTGAGAGGCAATAATGGTGCTGTGGTTAGAATGCTGGAATAGGTTCATAGATCCACTGATTCATTAAGTTTACTGGGTGACCTTGGGTTTTTGTACTGATGAAATGGAGTTCAGGAGACCTACAGATGAGATCAGGCTAAAAAGAGACCTTTTTCAGCCCTTTTGGGGGATAGTTGTGTCCATAGTGTTGTAGAGTGCAGTCTACAACAAAATAGTCTACTACTATTAAGTGGCACAGTTTTAATTATTTCTGTGCCATTTAAATGGCACTACTATGCAAGCCCTACTAAAATGATCAGATGATCCACAGTAACAGGACATGGGGGTTTCTGCATAAAGCCTCACTGAGCACACAACGTCCATATTTACATATCCTCAGGTTCTTTTGTGTGTAGGCATTATTTTTTTTAAAAAATAACACTCCAAACCTAAACGAACTATAAAAAAAATAGATGTCATTGAAGTCAATGTAACTTCTTTTGTCCACCTTTCTTTTTGAGACTCAAGGCTAATTACAGAATTATTTAAACAATGTAATAAAGACCAGTAAAGTACATGCAGTTAACAATGCAGTAATACTGGATTATACCACTAGAGAAGAACTAAATAAAACAGTATAATAAAACAATACAGTAAAACAGGATTACAGCACCAGAGAAGAATGAAATAAAATTGTGTGTGTGTGTGTAGGAAAGGGGTTATCTGGGTTTTATTGTATTAGTTTTAAATTGGTTTTAATTATAACTTGTAAGCTTCCTTGAGCCATGATGAAAACAAGATACTATTATTTTAATGAAATATATAAAATATAATAAACATTGCTGTAAGAGGGAGGAGAGAAATCAACCCATTTAAAAAAAAAAAAATCACAGCCCTATTGCCAATATAAAAACTGCCCTCCCGCACAGTTCTGTTTTACCACATTCCGCAATGCTTGAAGCCTTGTTCACATGTTACGGTGAACACACATACATCACAGATGTACCTGTGTACATCTGTTTGTGAGAAGCAGCCGACAAGTGTGCACTTTACAAGTGAAGCCAAGTACCAGTACTTGAACAGATGTGGAGTTTAAGTCACATGTTCAGCAGTATATGCAACTAATGTAACATGCGAATTGTACAAGACACATATAAAGAAAAATCAAACGTACACGGTACACAGTTTATATTGTGTTCTCCGTAACTTGTGAACAGGGCTTTTGAGTAAATTGTTCAAGATCAACATTTAAGGCTTCGGTTAAGAGTGGTAGATTTGAGCTAGAGCTGTAGTAGATTCTTCCCTGAGTTCTTCAGTTCAATTGATATTTGATGCTTGACTTAGATGTTTTATTTCAGTATTTCAGTTTTTACAGTATTGGGCAATGTTTGTAGTTGGCATGCAGTACCATGTTTATTTGGTGGCGATAATTTCATTACAAAATGCCCTTACTTGTCACCTATCAATCACTCTGAAGTATTAAATATTGTTGTGTGACAATGGCATGCAATTTAGTATTTCATGGTATACGTCTGGCAGCAAGCAACAGCATTTAGCAGTATGTGGTAGCTGAAATACAATTACAGTTGGCCCTATGACAGTATTTATTATTTCTTTGTCAGTTAAATGGAACTCCTGTGCAAGCCCTGTTGAAATGAACAGATGATTCACAATAACAGGTCATGGTAGTTTGAACATAAAGCCATTCCACGCATAGGGAATTGTCTTGGCAATGACAAAATTAACAAAAAGCAGCTAAAATAGTCTAAAGTCTATAGCACTCACATTTTAATTTATGGGGAATCAAAATCAAAAGCTCTCTAAATATGAAAATTCAACTGCTTTCATACATTTTGGCACTTTGGGGCAGGGACTGAATGGTATCTTCTAAGTTGATGGAATATGTGAACACTTGGAATCATTTCATCAGCAGTTAAATGTTATCTTTGCATGGGGTAAGGGGGGAAAGGCTACAAATTACAAGGCTTAGTTGGTAGTAATTTTCATGTGGTCCCTTAGCAATGAACATGGGTAAATTGATCCATTTAGAGAGAGATTAATAGTAAAAAGTGGCACATTATATACATTTTCTTACTTCAGTTGTACCTCACCTTTCTCCCCAATAGGAATCCAAAGTGGTTTATATTGTTCCCCTCCCCTCCATTTTATCCTTACAACTCTGTGAGGTAGGCTAGGCTGTGTATTTGACTAGCATAAGGTCACCCAGCAAGCTTCCATGGCAGAGTGGGGTTTTGAACCTGGATTTTCTAGATCCTGGTCTGACGCCTTAACCACTACACCATACTCATGGAAACCCAGATGGCTGCTCAACTCTTCCACTTCAGTATCATGTAAACAAAGTCTTTATAAAGGAACAATTTCAAGGGCTCTGAACCTTTGCAGCGTAGTATTTCCAAATCCTCCCTCCTCCACCCTTGAGAAATAGAGTGAATGCACAGTTCACTGCTTGAGGAAAGATGGTTGCTCCAAGCAAAATGATGCTTCGCATCACCTGTGCTGGGAAAAGTAACTGACTGCTGCCTACACAGGCCTTTCTCAGCTTCTGTGAGGTTCTTGCCTTGTGGGATTCTCCATGGAAGCAAAAGAAAACCAGGAGCTTATTAAGCATAAAACTCTGCTTTCTCTGCCCTGTTCAACCTGCCAGAATTTCAGTAGTTCCATTATCAACTATCTTTTCACCTTCCTTTTTGTCCTGGAGGTGGGGCAACCTGCAAGCATCTGCTTCCCTTGTTTTCTGCTTGATTGCTTCTCTGTTTAGACACCACCAGCCTCCATCCTACATAGTAATTACCAACTTTTTGCTTCCGAGGAGTTTGATTCATTGTGGCACATTTTCCCATGTGAAACTGGACATGGTTACTTTGAAAAGCATCTTAATGGATTTGAGAGGTACTTTAATCCTCTGGTTGGTGCAGATGTGGCTCTCAGGCCAGAGGCAACTATTTTCACATAAATCAGTATCATCAGAAATCTCTGTGTGTGTTTTTTAGTTATGCATTTTCTATAAAGATTGTTTTTCAAACCGACAAAAATAAGGAAATGCGTGTCTTAACAGCAAATATTATTGGTGAAATTATTGTACATGAAATATTCCTATAGTGTATGCACTGTAGACGAAAGCTTGTGTTGATTTGCAGATGTTTTAATTGGTGGTGGTTGTTGTTTTTGGTACATGTTCTTCACAATTTATTTATCCCATCTTTTTCTCCAAGTAGCTCAGCTCTCCTGGTCATTTAACACTCTAAGACTACAGTACTTCAGCTTGCTACCTCTTCCCCATGCCACTCCCACTCTCCAGTCATCGGTTCACTATGCACACGTCCCACTGTGGTTCACTCACACAAGCATCACTCAGGCTCCCCAGCTGCACCAGTTAATTCTCCTCCGCTCACAAACTCATCCGCGTCATCTTTCACCTAAAATACAAACATCAGTCACTCACCTCTTTCCTCCCTCATTTATTTGCCACCCTGAAGATATGTTTCCCTTGGTCCCACCAATAAACCAAACCAAAGCCAATGCACAAGCTCCATACAGGTGTGTGTGTTTTTTTGTGTTTTTTTTTTTTTTTTTTTTTGAAAGGCTACACATACAGGCAGAATCACTCATGGATACTAGCACAGGACAGTAAAGGTTAGTTTAGTGACCTGTCAATTAGTAAGGTTGGTAGAAATGGTACTGGACAAAGGCAACAGCCCCTCTTGTTGCCACACCCCCTCATTTCATGCAGGGATGAAGAACCAGTGGGAGAGAAAGGAGGCACCATCGTGCTCTTCCTTGCCGCCTATAGCCCACCCGAGCCAACAGGGCAAACGTGGGCATTGCCAGGCTTCTTCGCTCCAGACACATCACGTCTCAGTTAGCACAGGGTGAAAGCTGATCCAGCCTTGCCCACTTTTCTCCCCAGTGGGTACCCGACACGGCTTACAACATCACTCTCCCTTTCTCCATTTTGTTCTCACAACTTCCCTCTGAGGTAGATTAGTCTGAACGAGAGAGAGAGTGACTGGCCCAAGGTCACCTAAAAAGCTTCCCGGGCCTCCCAGATCCAACACTAACCACTAAACCACACTGGCTTGTGATAGATTGTGGCAGATCCTGCTTTGGCTTTGCAGCAGTAGAACTGTAGCTTATGCCTCCAGTGCTGCAGCACTGAATATGATCACATTTCTTTCAAGACAAGTTGATGTTTCCATGAATGTCTCAGCAGTGGTATATATTGGGGGGAAATTTTGTTCAGATTAATCTTTCAAGAGATTGAAACTGGATTTCAGGCTCCTGTGCTCTTTTCCCTGTCCATAACGGCAAGGAGAAAGCCCTTTAAACATGGAGAGTTGCTATGTTTATTTGAAACAGGATCTTCCTGACCCTGTGAAATAGAAACCTCTGTATGTGTAGCCCTTCTTTGTACAGTGAGAGGTACAGGGGAAGGAATGCATGAACTCAGTCTCTGTCTAGGTATAATCCCATGGGTGATATTAATATCTGATCAAGGATTTAATGCGCAGTTTCTTTATTGTCTCTGGGCAGCATGCTTCATGAGGCTAGCTGCTGTGTGTGTTCATGGTGCTAGGAATGCGGTTGTGTTTGTTGCAAGGTGGGGTGCCTTGCAAATAAATGATTGATACTGTTGCTAATCATCTGATCAGACCTGTGCAGTTCCTAGACCAGGGGTGTCAACCTGAGGAAACATAGCCACAGCACAGTTTGCATGCACATTTCCCAATCCATTTGCGTGTGTAAAGTGCTATGCATATAAAAACATTCCTTGGATTAATGCATGGGGAATGGACATACGTGTTTTCAAGCATTTTAGTACTTCTTTTTAAAAGAGGCTTCCAGATTGTGAAAAGTACGGGCTGCACAAACCACCTGATGTGTTTTCTACCACAAATTGCATGATAATCTACAGCGTATGTATGCTCCTAGGCAGGGCAATTCTTTTCCTTCCTTGCTGTAGAAGTGTCATAAAACGATACTTTTGTTTTGCAGGCCCTCCATCTGCTCCCCAGAATCTGATTTCTAATGTCAATGAAACATCGGTCAACTTGGAATGGAGCCCCCCTCAGGACAAAGGTGGCCGTGAAGACGTTTCCTACAATGTGGTATGCAAGCGATGTGGGGCCAGTGATCTAAATCGCTGTCGGTCGTGCGGTAGCGGTGTACACTTCAGCCCTCAGCAGAATGGATTGAAAACCACCAAAGTTTCCATTACTGATCTTTTGGCACATACTAATTACACCTTTGAAATCTGGGCAGTGAATGGAGTATCCAGACAAGATCCGAATCCAGACCAGGCTGTATCTGTCACTGTGACAACTAACCAAGCAGGTAAACATTTATGCATACAATTTTTTCCCCTCTCTTCCTCTCCATACTTCTTCTCATATTCATATAGTTAAATGATTACTTACTTGAGTATTTTCACCGGTACTTAGGATGAAATTATGTTTTAAGGAGATGCTTCTGACAATTACAGCTGTGGCCCTTTCATATGGACTGGCATTGTGTGCACTAAACCGAGAAACCCCCAGGACTGATTTCCACATAGGATCCGTTCAGTTTTAATAAGGGCGTCATATTCTTACTTGGGTAGGAGTCTTAATTTTTGAGCCAGAGAGCAGCTTAGTCAAAAACCCTGCTGCTTTTCTGCACCATATGGAAGAGAAGTTAAGTTTGGAACTGACTGAGCCACTGGAGAGTACAGAGTATGGATAGATTAGTCTTGGCACTTCTCCAGAATCTAGAACTACAATATTGTTTGGCTTTTAGTGTGAGCTTCTGAAACAATACAAGCCATTCAGATAGCATATAGTACTATGGTCATGGAATAGTGTGCACAAGCCCAGTTTGTTGCTGTGTTCATGTGTGCATTTCACTTCTTCCCCTGTCCTTCACACACCAAGAATGGCAGTTAAAAACTAACTGTGGTTACTCATGATGCATCAGTGCAAACATGCAGGCTAACCAGAGTTAGAACATAAGAAAGGCCATGCTGGATCAGACCAAGGTCCATCAAGTCCAGCAGTCTGTTCACACAGTGGTCGACCAGGTGTCTCTAGGAAGCCCACAAACAAGATGACTGCAGCAGCATTATCCTGCCAGTGTTCCAAAGCACCTAATATAATAGGCATGCTTATCTGATCCTGGAGAGAATAGTTAGCTTCCCCCCACAACTAATCAGGATTCTAACCCTGTATGACCTCTTTAGGATCCCAGTTAGTAGGTAAAGCTAACTGCAGTTACTCAGCGTGCTTGAGTAACCAGAGTTTGTGTGTAACTATAGTTCTCTTATGAAGAGGCAGGGTTGCCATCCTCCAAGGGGTAGCTGGAGATCTCCTGGGATTACAGCTGATCTCCAGGCAATAGAGATCACCTGAAGAAACTGGCCATTTTAGAAAGTGGACTGTATGGCATTATACCCCATTGAAGTTCCTCCCCTCCTCAAACCCCTTCCACCTCAGGATCCACCCCAAATATCTCCAGGTATTTCCCATCCCAGAGCAGGCAACCCTATGAGGAGGTAGGAGCAAGGCACAAACAAGCCTGACAGCAAACTGTGGTTGTGCACGTTTTCCTTAAATGAGGTTATCTGTGAAATTCAGCTCTAGTTAATGTTGGGAAGTAGGGCTGTCAATTCGGTTCGGTCCGAACAGAAAATCAACCAAATTCTCCTCGATTCGGCGCTTTTCTGTTCGGACGGATCCGAACTCAAAACTGGCAGGCAACCGGGGGGGCCGAATTCAGGGAGTTCGCGAATAAATCCGGCAAATTCGGCCGTCAGTAAGCAGGCGCGGGGTGCCCTTTAAACTGATCTGCGCCTCCCGGCCGGGAGGCACAGATCAGTTAAAAGGGCAGCCCGCCCCCCTTCAGGGGAGCCGGCTGAAGAGGTGCGGGGTGCCCTTTAAACTGATCTGTGCCTCCCGGCCGGGAGGCGCAGATCAGTTTAAAGGGCAGCCCGCCCCCCTTCAGGGGAGCCGGCTGAAGAGGCGCGGGGTGCCCTTTAAACTGATCTGTGCCTCCCGGCCGGGAGGCACAGATCAGTTTAAAGGGCACCCCGTGCCTCTCCAGGGGAGCCCGCTGAAAGGTGCGGGCTGCCCTTTAAACTGACCTGCGCCTCCCAGCTGGGAGGCTCAGATCAGTTTAAAGGGCCCCCGCGCTCCTTCAGGGAATCCCTCTGAAGGCGCGCGGGGGCCGAATTTTCCCCCGAACTCCGGATCCCCCCGAAATTCCGGGGATCTGAAGCGGGGGAGTTTGGACTTCGGCACGGCCCGAATAAAAACGGGCGGAATTTTGCCGAATCCGAACTGTACCGAATTTTTTTTTTGACAGCCCTATTGGGAAGTAGCTGCAGGTTCAACAGAAAGAGAAACCTTAAGTGGCATTATAGATAGCAGTCCTTATCTTTCAAGGTTGTCGTCCATTATTCCTACCTTACATAATGAAAGGCAGTCTATCTCATCTACATAAGCATTGTCCATGAGGTGAGGGCGACCTTTTCTCCTTAGGCAATTCATATGGAACATAGCTTCTCTTTTAGAAAGGTCCGTACCTAAGAGCGTACCCGCAAGGGGATTTCATCTGCTCTCTGTTTGGTGTTGTAATACTCAGCTGGAATTTTTAAAGAGATGGCAAAAGCATGCTGTATCATGAGGGAAATCTGGGGAAGGCTGAGCTGAGGGTTGTGCAGATGCTGCAGCCAACGCTAGCCCTGAATTGGTCACTGCCTGTCGGGGCCTGCTCAGGTCTGGTTGCAGATGGGTAAGCAGGACAAGATGCTCATGGTGGCTGTGGGGGAAAGGGCCATGCAAGTGTGTTCATGAAAAAAGGCAGAAAATAATAAAGACAGTGATATATTTACAGAATTTGTAAAAGTGAAGAGGATCTTAATTCAGCCATCTCTGCTAAATCTGCAACCTGTGTTTATTTACGTGAGTAGTTGGCACTACATTTATTGAAATAAACACAGTACTATACTGGTATAAACAGTACTTTCGCGAGTTTGAGTGTTTTCTATTTTCAAGGCAGTTTTTATCAACAAACTGAGAGCAATTTAGCTTAGTCGCTTTAGGAAAAACACATATGTAACCTTTTCCCATCTCAAGCACTACAAGGGAATGTTTAAGTGAAAATATGCAAATGAATCTTTTGTTACTGAAAGTGATGATGAATACATTACCGTTTATAATAAGATTTGTGCCTGGGTTTATAAGTAGTATCCAAATAAGGCTTTAAACCAGGTATGATAATATTCTTTTTTGAAATGTAGATTTTAGAGAATGGTGTAAAAAATATTAGTGTGTCTTCCGAATGCCATTCAGTTCAGCTTAATATGATTTCATTAAGAAACAGCGCTGTAGTAATTTGTCTAATATCAAGAGAGATGGGGACATTGGGTGAAAATTATCACCGTGATTGTGTTAAGGTAATGGGAGCTTATTGGTGGTATCCTCATAACAAGTAGATGTGTGAATCACTGGTCTCTGTCTGCAGAGGTCAGGATGTTTGCCTAAGTACATTTCTGATGAATTCAGAAGATATGTGTGTATGACTCAACCAAAGTTAAGCTCTTTTCAGTCCTTTGGTATCAGTGAGAGTTAAGCACATGCTTAAATATCTCCCCTTGACATTCCTGGAGCTGAAAATGACTTATTTTTGGCTTGTATATGCTGTATGTTTTTCAAAAGATCCTCTAGAAACAAAGTCTAACTAATAACAGAAAATAGAAAGGCAATTCCTATATTATGTTTGGAGGCTGATTCCAGTGAGAAAACGTAGTGTCTTGCTGAGCAGCATAAAACCTTGGAGCTGTCCCACCGCCCAGATAATACAGTGAAGCTGTTCAAAATTAAAAATAAATCTTTCAGTAAGGAGACTCTGTCTGTGGTTAGCAAAGAACCTTTGCTTACTGGAAAGGAACAACATCTGTGTGTGTTTTGTGTATTTACCATTTATACACAAGGATAACTACTTGAGCAGTTTTAGTCTTCAGTGTGACAGATGTAATTGTTCTGTATATATTATGTGTGGGCACTCAGTGAAGTTTGGGCAGTTGTTTCTGTAGTAAAACAAAGAGATCTCACATGGGAATGAGGCTATGTAAAAAGAACTCACTGAATGGTATCGATTAAAAATAGAAATGTCTCTATCTTCTTTCCATTTGTAGAGAGGAGAATACTGCTGCTTTCTTAGGGTTTTGTTCTTTTTTGGCATCATTACAAGGTTCTTTTTTTTGTTGTTTAAGCAGACATATTCTGAGCACTTGGTAATTTGTTAGACTTTAAGCTTAACACTGCATTGAATCAGCCATCACAGCAAAGTGAGTAGAGGAAATGCCAATTAGGATGGGGATATCCTATCAATAAATAAACAGTCTTTTCCCCTTCCCTGCATCTTGCTGTGGATATTTTTTTAATTGTTGCCATGCTCAGCTATGGATCTTCTGCGTGAAGATGTCCAACTCTGTGTGATAGACTCTCTTTCCTCCAGTGTGTCTGTTTGCCTGCCACAAATCTCTTTCCTTGCAGGGGAACTGTAAACTATAACAAACTGTTTTTTTCATATCCCTTTATTTCATTTCTTCTGATCTTTAAGTACCTTCATTTTTTTAGACGCTTGCCTCCCATTTTCAGGAAATTGTTGCTGTTGTTGTCACTTGTAGTCTTCCAGGCATGTTAGAAATGAATATTTCTTGCTACTAACTTCAAAAAATTGAGTTTGGTTTCTCTAGCAACAGTTTTATCAAACCAAGTAGGGTGCAAAGAATGCCCATATAAGATTTTCAAGATGTTCCTTGGAGAAAGAGGAGCAGATTTGCATTTTAGGTTTTGCATTTCAGGTTTATATGCCACCTCACCAAAGAACCTGCTTGAGGCAGGTATCCTATCCTTCCATAAATCTTAACCTACTATCAGAACAATCAAAGCTTGTCAGGTGGTTGCTTACAGGAAACGTAGCCACGCTGGAAGATTGTATAAAAACAAGACCAATTATTATTTGACGTTTTGGTTAAGCCCATGTTTGTTTTTCAGCCGCTGATTTAATTCCACACAGCACAGAAAGTGCGTGTCAACCACTCTGTATTCTGCCAGTATTCTGCCAGTGTAGCCATATCAAGTGAGGATCCATTGTGATATGATGCCCTCAGATGCTTGTGGAGCTCACCCTGTCAGTGATGGAAGGTTGCTCAAGCAAATCAGAAGCGTCAGATTGCCCTTAGCTTCCAAATGCTAAGGGTCTGTCAGCCTTTCTCTTAGACTGCCACCTTGTTCTACATATATTCTGATTAGCTCATAAACACACATGCAGGCGCACAAACACATGAAATAAAATGAGGTGGGACAATTTTTAAAGTGGCTGCAAAAACTCATTTACCTTTTCCCTCCCATAAAAATAAGACTGGTACCGTCCATTATCCTCTCTGGTTTACCAGAAGGGCAGCTGAGGCACATGCCAGCCACTGCAGAAGTTCTATTACCTTGACTTCTGCTTATCCAATAATGCATAGTTATCCAGATTTGCCATGTGACTTCCTTATCTTCAAGTATCCCATGTGTCTATGTACATTATGTTCCTGTGAATATTTGGCTGTTTCATCAGATAACTGTGTGATTGAAGCTAAGCTTCAGACTGAAATAGCTGGAATAATCTGTACTTTCTTTCCCAAAAGATTTTTTTAAAATTTATTTTACTCACAGGTCAGAAAACTTTTCCCCCTTGGTTAAGTTTGTGCTGCTGAGTGAGTGTTTGGCTTACTTTGTGTGAGGAAATCGGTGACAGGAAAATAAGTCAAACTAATGAGTATTATTGTTATGTTCTCAAAGCAATAAGTGCCAAGGTCATTCTTATTTCTGGTGGGGCGGAGATCTAAAGATCAAGCGCATATCTCCTGGGAATTCTGTCTCCTGTACTCTCAATGTTCTGCTACTAGCTAAAAGTTATGTTGCTTAATTAGAATGCAGTTGTACAATGTTCAGAACTGGTCTAAGAAGAGAAAGACAGTTGCCTGGAGAAATATTTTAGTGTATAGACAGAAATGATGAATAAAATGTCCGGGGACAGGTCCCACCCCAGACTTGCAGGGGCAACTCATCTTGGCTGAGACAAGCCATACACAACTGGCAGCTGCCACAGCCAGGCAAGGACATGCCCAGAACAGGCAGGGTGGGGAGGCAAATTCTGGGTTCAGTAATAGAGTTTGGCAGCAGGTGGAGGCAGTAACACCATCAAACCCTGCCTAGGAAAGAGAGCAACCTGGGAGGCAGCATGGAAGAGCAGAGTATATGGAAACGTGGAGCAACAAGGTGGTGCAGCCCCCTCCCTTCTCCAGTCTGAGGCCTTGCAGGTCCTCCACTGCTGGGAAGGTCACGGCAGAGCAAGAACAATGTGGCCTTGACCACAGGAGCATCACATAAAATGACTTGACCAAAATGAAGAACCAGTACAGGAAGCTGCCTGTCTACCTAATTTTTAGCCAACCTTTTATCCAAACCTTTTCCCAGGGCAGTGAACGTGGGCCTAATCCTAACAACAACCCTGTGAAGAAAGTTAGGCTGAGTGGCTGGCCAAAGCTCATCCTGTGAGCTTCACAGCTTCCGTATGTGAATATCTCAGATCTTAGTTCAAAGTACTGACCACCACACCACAATCTTTCAGGTAGTGTTTTTAGAAGCCCTTTCTAAGTTTACCTCAGCAGTGGGGGAACTACTGTGTCCTTCCTGCACCAATGTAAGACAATGTAGGGTTTTGTGGCTCTTTCCAATGACAATGTCATCCCTCCTAGAAATCTGGATGACGTATGTATGTGAAGTAGCTTAACATGCTCATCTGAACCACAGGAAGAACACACACTGTAACTGCTCGCCTGCCACCGAGATACTGTTGTAAAGGGGCCCTTCTGAAGTAGGAGTCAGTGGAGTGAGAAAGGTAGTAATTAACTTTGACATGAATGTGGCTGTGTTTATATACTGAGCAGCACCACGTTAAGGTCATTTTTGAAATAAGTGGAATATTTTATCTCCTTGAAGCATACACACACAAAAAATTAATATTGAAGGACCTCAACTGTAGTGTGTTAGCCTTTCCAGTGAGCCAGACTAGGAAGCGCTGAAATCCAACCTTTTTAACAGGAACAGTTTTCACTTTCCAGTTCCGGTTTCCTTTGTCCTTTGCTAGCTGCTAGTTCAGTCCACATTCAAGATTTTCTTCCTGATGCATCACTTAAGATGACTTGTTGGTTATGTACCCTCCAGTGCAGCTTCCTCCTCATAATTCTTAATATCTGCAATAGACACTCACAATCCAGGCATTAAAAAACAGGTTTCATAGGTGGTTGGTTTATATATTTATGGCATTTTCTATCCAGCTCTTCCCAGAGGCTTGGGATAGGTAATAATACCCTAAAGGCAAATACAATAAAAATAGAATACCCAATTAAACATTGTTTATATTGAAATTAAAATCACACTGTGCCTGCTAAACCGTGGCTGTTGAATGACAGCCCAAACAAGAAAGTCTGACAGTGCTTCCAGGAACTATTCATGGTCAGACCTCTTAAGAGGAATTCCACAATGTGAGGTAACTACTAAGAACATGCTTTTGCTATTTGAAGCAGGCACAGAAATGGCTACGTCAAGATCATGACCAACAAAGCAGAAGCCTACCCTGATGTGCATATGTCCCACCTGGCACTCAAGCTTGGCCATGGTCTCAGTTATTGGGGGGGGGGGGTGTCTCCTCTTTTCTGTTGTGAAAAGCAGCCAGTCATTCAGCTGTGGGAGAAATTGTGCAGGAGCCCCAAACACTAGAGAGGAAGGTTGATTTCTCTGTGCCTTGATCCACCACGATAAATAGAGTCGTCAACAAGAGAGGAGTCCGAGGTGTAGCACATGTTCCTTACACAGCAGGCTGGCCTTTGTGTTCCAAAATGAGTCACATTTTGACAAATGGAAAGATTCTTAACAACATAAACTTCATCATTGTATAACAGAGGGGGGCAGAACTGCAGAAATATTCAGTTGATGTGTTGTGGCCATGAATAAAAAAGAATCTATTCCTATATTTTATATAAGCTCTGTTACCAGTTTTTAAAAAATAAGAAGAATATGCTTGAAGCATTTACACATTGTGTTTTAGGCAGCAGAGCATTTTAAAAAAAATCGACACAATCTATTCTGTCATTGTCTACCTTAGACTTTTGTTTTCATTCTTTTGATGTCTTGATGATTCATAGTATACTGTATATCCACAAGAATTTTGAAAGCAAAACAAACAAAGGGTTTTTGGGAAACCACAGAACTTTGAAGTACAAATGTGGTAGGAGATCCAGAGAGTAGAAAAATAATCCCAGCATTGGACTAGTTTGAAATACTACTGAAATGAATGGGTAGCTAAAAATACCTTTCATTTGTCCATCACATGTGCTTGGGAAGAGATCTCTCAGGGACCTCAAAGATAAACAGTGCAGATCAGTTGAGAATTCCCATGGTCATTTAAATAATGCCTCTGAAAAGAGTGTGCTGTGGTAGGAAATATGTCCTGTAAGCTGAATTTTTCCAGCTTTTTGGCAACCTACCACATTAATGTGTATTAGACGTGCATTTAAGAGCGTGTGTCCATGGAGCCAAACTAAAAACAAAACAAAATAAAATGGGAAATCTATTATTGGGAGAGGTAAAATTATTATTTAAGTGTTATTGCACAAAGAAATCACACAAACAACAATTGCCTACTTTCTGGCAAAGGCTGTGTACCACCCATTTCCATGAATTTCTATTCAGCGAGAGAATAAGGCTCTCAGTCAGCAAGGCAAAGAAAAGGTTTTAAGAAGCCTTAGTAAATCACCAACTTCAGGGTTCAGTGAACATCTTAGGGGAAAGTAGCCTGCCCAGTAGTGACAAGCGGTAATTACAATGTTTAAATACAAGTTTGCTCACATTTTGATATAGATCTGACAGTTTTCTGTGGGAAATGGAATTCATTACCCCTCTGTAGTGAAACGGTGTATTTACAAGTATGAATAGCTCCAATTCTTCCGTTTGCCTATATGTATTAAAAGTAAGATGGGAAATGCTCTGCATGGTAGTGAAAAGAATGAAACACCCCAGAACACAGAATAGCTTAACTAGCCGTTAAGTTACTGTGATTATCTATTTCATGTTTTGGGCAATTCTTTGTGATCTCCCCTAGATTTGATCCGTAATAGCCCCCTGAAATACATGTGAAGAATCAGGCAAGTTCTCAGCTGGACTAGAATAAGTAACCCTGCAGCAATTGCACCTTGCTCTTCACAGCCCAAATATCCAGGAAAGCGTCTCTGTTTTTAGCCGTTTCCCCCAATTGAGTAAAATTAATTGTTATCTCCTGGGAGCAGCCAGCAAGACACCAGAGTCCAGTCTGCAGTTGAGCAACAATAAAAGGATTCAGAGAACTTTATCAAAGCTTCTATTAACCCCCTGCTGGTGTCCTCAAACAGGATTTCTTTTTCCAGGAGCGAGAGCACAAAAGCTGTGCTACACAACTGCCCCTATGTGTCCATTCAGAGGTTTTAAATCCGCAGAGTTACTAATTAAAATGCCATGCAGTGTAGCACAAATAAACATAGCCTCCTTCTAAGTCCCCGCATTGCTCCACTGACTCATGATTCAAGGAGCAGAGTAGGAAGCTGACCTGATTATATCCACAGACAAGAACACTGCCTCAGCCTCTCATTCCCATGTTGAATTGTTACGTTTTTAACTGTAGAGGTGGAAGCAAAAAGCAAGACTGCTAGATACATTTGAACGTACAGGGATAATGGGACCATCTTTGCTTAAGCTATTTGTGTTGGGCAGACCTGTCCTTGCAGTACACTTTGGCGAGAAACCTCGATGACCTAAACATCATTTGCACCGGCACAGCATTGAGAGGATCATCCACGTTGTTAGTTTGCCTAGGTTTGCGCCGGCTTGCAAATAGAGCTGTAGCAATCCGTGGCGGTCTGTAATCCAAATGGCAACGTTTCTACGGACATCGTCATGCTGAGTGTCCTAGCGAACGCGACTCTTTTCACCGAGATATGTCACATCACATTTAGCTATGTGTGTGAATTGATGTGTAGAGTGTGTGTGTGTGTGTGGGGGGGGTGTAATATTATTTTTGATCTGGTGATGTTTTTTCTCCATGCAGCAAATCTCCAGTGGGCTTTCCCCCTGCCCAAGCAAATCATGCAAATGTATGGTTGCTATCTGCATGCGCTCGAAAGATTTCATGCCGTCTGTTTAGATTAATGTAATCTGCCTTCATTACTAAATTTAAGTGCTGGCATTCGAGGTCTCTGATTTAGTAGCCTTCTTGGTCATTGGAGCACTTGGCTGCAGAGCACTTGGAAGGGGGGGACCTCTTAATCACTATCAGACATTTATAGTGTTTTTATACCTCTCTCTTGAATACAGTCTAGAGAGAGGGCAGGAGGAGGGAAGTAAACCAGGCCGTATGTACATATGCCTTTTGGCCATCTCTAGTTCAAAACACACCATATGGAAAAGTCCTGTGGAAAACAAATAACAAAAAAGCCACTTTTTTTTTTTTTTGCCTTTCAACCAGAAATATATTTACTGGGTATCTTCGATAGGACATTAGAAAAGCAGTTGGGAGATATACTTAGCTATTTGGCAACAGCAGCAAGAATTGTATGGGCGAAAAAATGGAGAATAAAAGAAGTACCCACACTGCATGAATGACATCAGAACGTTACAGAGTTGGCAAAGATAGCCAAGTTAAGTAAATATATTGAAGATAGTTGGGTTTCCGACTTTGATATAGACTGGAAGGTATGGTCAGTATATATAAATCAGTATTTTAGGGATAAAAAAATGACCTTAGGTTTTAGAACCTAAATTTATTAAATGGTACACTAAGTAAGATGAAAATAGTTAAATAATAATTAAAGTAAAAATAGGTTAAATCAAAATTATTCGCAAGAGAAATAAGATATATGATGGTCTGTTCTGTGTGAGGAGAGTTGGAGGTCGGTTTCTGTAATGTCTTGTGTCTCACCTTTTCTTTTTTCTTTACTTTCTTTTTGTATATTGTGTTTTTGTATGTTTTATGTACTTTGACATATTCTGTAGTATTCTGCATATTTCAGTAAAACTTAAAAAAGAAAAGAACATATTTCACCATTGGATGCTCTTTAAAGGATTTTTTTAAGGAAATAGACAAAGAAGAATTAAAATACACTTGACTGTTTTGTATTTGTATTAAATTCTGTTGATTTCATCTGTTCAAGAGTAAAATTCATTTTATAGGCACTATTGAATGCCTAATATAGATAGACAGATGTAACCATGACACCAGTGGGACATGGTGAACTGCAACCTGGGAAAGCCAGGTTCAAATCCCCACTCTCCATGAAAAGTGTTTAATGTTGGGCAAATCATTTTCTTGCAGCCTAATCTACCCCCACAAGGTAGTTGTGGTGATAAAATAGAGAAAGGAGAAGAATCACGTGCACCACTATGAGATGCTTAAAGGAGGGGTAGGAGGAAATATGTGCTAAATGCACAAAATAACTGTCTGTTTAGAATAGGGAAAAAAGAAGAGGAACCTGAAGTGACGCACTTTATGAAGAATGGTGCCTTCATTTATTAAATGTGTTTTGCACATTGCCAAAACAGTTTAGGGAGCAGACACAAGGTAGCTTTAACATGATCTGCCCTTAGCACAATCAGAAAAGTACAAACTTCTGATGCTGACAATTATTGACAAATTTAATTGTTTGCAAACTGCAGACATTTGCCACAGTTGAAATATTTCTGGGCAGGTAACTATTTTTCTTCCAACCAGCAATTAAAAAAAATAAATCACTCCGAAGCAGAAATCAGTTTGGACTAGTGGTCCTGAGGGCGACTTCTCCGGCAGCATGTTTTAGGCCAGCAAAATGTTACATTATGAAACTTGATTGTTGCTTCTTGTTGACAATCTCTCTTTGCTGAGCCTTAATACATGTGAACGGTGGTTAATGGAGCATTTACTCTTCATAAAGTCTAAGCGCAGCCTTCTGAAGAAGTGTCTCTGAAGAAGTGAGCTGTAACTCACGAAAGCGCATACTCTACCAGAAATTTTGTTAGTCTTTAAGGTGCTACTGGACTCTTGCTCTTTTCTACTGCTCAGCCTTCCAGACTTGCAACAGGAAAATGGTAGCATCCCCAGTTCTGTAGCTAGAGGAAGGAATGGATTCTGCTGAAGCAAATAAGACTTAAATGAACTGTTCCATTTATTTCCCCAAGGCTTGGGTGTGAACACTTTCTCCAGCCTGAAGCCACTGAGGGGGTTAATGCAGTTCTGCTCCAAATTGCTATTGTTTTTTGTTTGTTTGTTTTACAGATAGCCAAAGCCCTTTGCACTTAGTTTCTAGCTTAATTCAAATGTTGCAATTAAAGATGGTTAGTTGAAACCAGTTTATTGAACTTGCCATAGTTAGTGCAGCAGGTGACTGAAACTGACTAGAGAGAACCAGTTTGTATGCTAGCATTGAGAGCCAACTTCAGTAGGAGTGGAAAAGGGTTGGGGTTTTGTGATTTGTGTGTATGGGCTACCCCGTAATTCAATCCTGTGTTCTGGGGCAGGGCTAACAACAGACTGGGATTGCTGCATTCAGATGTAACAATTAACCAAAGTTAGGACAATCGAGGATACATAAACTGGGATGTAACTCTGATTAAAAAATCCGGATTTGTGCCCCCCCCCAAATTAAGCAGAGTTAGTAGGGTGGTCAGCGTTACTAAAGTATGCTAAAACAGAGTTGAGTTTAGCATGCCATGTGAATGCAGTCTGTGTGTCTGCATGACCCTCTGGTCTAAATAAATTTCCTACTTTTGTCTCAGAGCTGGAAAAGGGATAGCCACGCCTGAGTCTTTTATGTCTCAAGTTGTATGCACACATAAATAAGCCTCCCTGTTCCAACAAAGCTGGCTTTTTAACCCATGGGACCATCGGGATTAAGAAAGTTAATAGAGATTATTGTAGGACAGCAAGATTGGTGTGTTACATTCTGTACACTGTATTATGTTCTGTATCTGAAGAGGTGATCTGTGACTTGTGAAAGCTCATACCCTGCCAGAAATTTTCTTAGTCTTGAAGGTGCTACTGGACTTCGGCTTTTTTCGACTGCTACAGACAGACTAACATGGCTACCCATCGTGTACACTTTATAGTTCCACTGCAAGACACATTTCCATTACCCTACCATTTCTCATTCTCCATTTGCTGCTGTGTTATGTTGAAAGTTTGAAAGGCTGCAATTATATAAACAGTGGGGAAGGAAGAACCACGAGAAGCCCTCTGAAGGTTGGAATGGGTACAGAAGTGACATGGCTTTACCAGCGACGGAAGACATGTGATTTTCTCTTCAACTCCAGAGCGTTTGTTAAGAGTGATGAGTAGCAAATGCCATAAACTGCAGAGGCTCCGCAGGGTAGGCATTGTCTGGCATGTTTTGAGTCAAATACAGTCTGATCTTTACCCACTGCTGTAAATTGCTCACTTCGTCTTCTTGCTTTCACATGTCACCAGCTTCCTGTAGGCAAAAAGAAAGAGGTTCCAGTTTGTGGACACATTTCTTGCAAAACAGTGCGGGTGCAGGCCTTGTAAATCAGAAGAGCTAGAAAGGGGGCATTAAACATGTAGTTTGTGCATTTTATTGGAAGTGGGAAATGTCAGGACTTGGTAAGCCTTTAATTTATCAAGCGGGGTCTAGTTTAGTATCCTGACTCCCCCTCTCTCCCTTTATTCTTCCAGTCCCTGCCTCTTCTCTTAGAGTACCTTATTTTCAGGCAGTGGAAGTCCAGTTCCTTCTCTACAAGGGCCACTGTAGAAGCCTGCCAGGAAACAACTGCCACCAGCTAATTCATTTGATTTCTTGGCATTAACACTGAGGTAGGGCTCTCTTATACTAGGGGGGTAAGATCCTAATTTTATTTTCTTTATGAGCTTTAAAAAAATCATAGCCGGTCAGTCTGAGAAAGAGTGACCAGCTCAGTGAGCTTTATGGCAGAATAGAAATTTGAACCTGGGCCTTGCCAGTCCTCAGGTAACACTGCAACCATTCCACCACACTGCTTCATCAAGCCATCCTTCTGCTTAGTTTTTGTGTGTCACAAAGGAGAGCTTGAAATGTTTATTTGCAGTGTGTGGGTACTTCAACTTCCTCACTGCTCCTTTTACTGAGTGGCTGGATTGTGTAGATGGCTGGCTCTCTGTTCATTGCCCCGAGAGCTACAGTGTTGTGATTTTTTAAGCAGTTGCCTTGCCACAGATACCATATTACTTAAAGCCATCTGGATTGAGCCACAAAGCAGAGACTATAAAAATGTACATTCGTTGTGTGGGGTCCATTTTGAACAAACCTTTTGCTTCGCTTGCAAACCATAAGCACTTCATTGGCCCACCTTAATTTTTCATTTTAATCAGTCGGTCCCTTCAGCTGGTATTTCCCTTTCTTATGCCACTTGATGCCAAAATGATAAAAGTGATTCTTATGATGTTTTGGAAGTTACTATGAGTTGATTGTTGTTATTATTCATATTAAAATAGAATCATAAAGTGCCTTGGTGAGCTACAGGTGTATCATAAACAAAACAGACAGGTCTCTGCTTCAGTGAGCTTGCAATTTAACTTCGGATGGTGGGAAAGATGAGATTAGAAGGTACTCAGCGAGGAACATGGGCTGAGAAAGCAGATTATTTTTTGTTGGTGGTAGTAGAGTCGGAGATATGACAATTAGGGCATGAAAGCAATGGGAAATAAGGACAGGAAAACAGACTCAGGCAAAATCCTGGAGGGCGTTAGAGATAAGGTTGTTTGTGATGCATGTGGAAGGAGGAGACTCAGTATAGTGATTTAAAGAGGAGGGCTGTACCGTGATCACAACAGCAGCAATGGTGAATAAATTTGGCAGCAGAATTTTGATGTATGACACAGGTTGCATTACTCAAGGTAAGAGGACGAATAAAAGAGATGATCAGAGCATGAAACAGAATTTTAACTTGGAGAAATAAGGAGAATGGTTAGACTTTCCTATTTGTGTGTCTGTTTCAAACCCTGACCTGGATGGCCCAGGCTAGCCTGATTTCATCCGATCTCAGAAGCTAAGCAGGGTCAGCCCTGGTTAGTACTTTGATGGGAGACCACTGAGGAATACCAGGGTCGTTATGCAGAGGATCCATGCCAGTTTGCACAGTGCAAGTGTGCCGGCGTAGAGGTCACGCCAAAGGAGTTTGGCGGGGGGGGCTCCTCAGGAATGCGCTGAAAATTTCCCAATTCTAGCAGCCACATATGCTCAGACTGCCACCCAAACGAGCTCAGCAGCTCTTCCACACACCTCATCATGGGCTGAAAATCAATCTGGCTGTGTGATGGTGCACTTCAGTGGTGGTATTGAACTGGCCATCGAACCGGGGCCCATAGCAGTCAGCTAAATCAGCCCTGAGAAGGAGAATCTCAAAAGTGCTTGCTTCCAACAATAGGGCAGAATTTATTTTTAGATGACTTCAGCCACAGATTGGGGGTGGGGGGTGGAATTAACCCCAAATCTGATTGACAGCTTTATATTCTTTTGCATTACTGTTTAGAATATTCAGAAGTTTTTCATTCTAAAGGCAAACCTGAAATCAAAGGTGACTAAACGCCAGGCACACTGAAATAATGTGGCACCTGTAATTTGAGCCGCTGCTGACACCCTAAAGTAAGATTTTAATTCTATGCTTGCACATTTCAAGACTCAAAGACCCTTCTCAAGTTTCACCTTCCACTTTCAAGTGACCTGCTTTTATTTTTACAACTATGCAGTGAGCGGAATAAAGTTCTCTCCCTCGTCTGTGCTTCACATGGTTTATAATTTGCGGCAGCAAAAAATACAGGTTTCAGGCGAAGGAGAATGGACTCTGCTCAATTACAGAGCCATTTGCAGGTAAAAAGATGTGGGTGGCAAGCTAGAGAGACTTCAGCAACATTGTTCCCTCTTCCCCCAATGCTCAGGCAAACTTTCACCCTTTATGGTGGTTCCTCAAGAACAGGATTATAGCTTATTGGCAGGCCAGAATGACAAAGGCATTTTCTTGAGCTAGCAATTTTATTACCATTTTCTGGCTAAATGCACATATTCATGGATTTTGGATTCATAACGCAGAACTTAATGTGATAAAACATTTCATGGTATCACAGAGGAGTTCAATTTTGCCATGATGACATTTGTATTTGATCAGGCAAGCACATGCATGCACACACATTTGCTAAATTCATATACAGACTTTATACCTTTCTTTTTTTAACCCAGGAGTAAGTTCCATTTGTCCCTTTTAACTGCTCCTGAGGAAAATTGTTCCTAGTAGCTTATAATTATTACTACCTGAGGGAGGGGCATTCAGGCGAATTAAAAGTATTGTGATCCCTCTACTTAAAAGCTTAACACTCAGCACTTGAAATTGTCTAGGAAGGAATCTCAAAACACACTAAAGATGATGTAAATAAGGTGCAATTGTTATTTAACAAAGAATTCCCCAAACACTTAAATGTTCTTCTCTGGGGGAGACTAACAATTAAAGATACACTCACATGTTGTGGCTCCTGCTGGTAAGACAAATAAAAGAGCTGTGACACAGAACAGCATGAAGAAGATGCCCTTTGAGCTTTCTGTTGAACAACCCCCCACCACCACCACCAAAGAACACTGGAAGAATGTTGTTTTAAATTATTTTTGTGCATTTTTTATTTAGCCTTTGGCATTACCCCCCCTCCACTTCTAGTTCTGTAGATTACGGCTCTTCCTACAAATATTATTAACACTTCTGGGGGAGGGGGGAAGCACTGGGAATGAGTGAAGAGCCTTGAAATGTCCATTACCCTCCCCACCAAAGATTTGTGTTTTGCTCAAAAGAAAACATCTAATGGTCTGCAGAGCTAATAAAATTAAGAAGCCAGCAATCATTCTGCTTAACTGTAAATTGGAAGTGTGAATTTGCTTCAACTGTCATCTGTGTATAATGGGAGTGGAATAAAATACGACCCACCAATTTGGCTGTCTTGAAAGTGAGGTTGGCTTCAAAGCAAGAGCTGATACATTTATGACTGGACAAATAGCACCTTTTGATATTTGTTCTAAAGAGGAGTCTTTTGGCTTGACCGGCCTTTAGCTCCATTGTTGCATAATGTTTTCATTTTTATTATATTTCTACCTTTTCTGTTCAGTATTTTAAGCCAATTCCAGAAAGTTGCTTAAGCGTTGTTAATTAGCCAGAATAGATCACATTCTGAACAACAATGTATAATGGAATCCAGCCTCTGATCAGTTTTAAAGAAACGGGAAATAATCTTTCCTTCCCCATAAACTAAAGTATCATATTCTTATTTGAAAGCTACAGTACAATAGAATTTATTGTTTGTGTACTACTGAAGGCAGTAACGTTACTGGAAATACGTGTTATAGAAGAATAACAGCCCACAGCAGAATATTCATGGTCCAAAGCCATGTACGTACACACTTACCAGAGAGTAATTCCCATTGAACTGGAAAAATATTTGAGGTTATATATGGCGCCTGGGATATTGGGCCCCAGGCACTGTCATGAAGAAAGGGTTTCTCTGTGCTACATTGTTCCTGAATGTGGTACTTGCCATTCCTACCTGATAGTTGACTGGCTACAATGGGAATTCGAAACTCCTTTTTCTTAACCCTTGTGCTAGTTGTTCTCAATTTTTTAAAAAATTAAGAGGATAAGGAATGGTGTTTTATGCTTGATTTGGAAACACCTTCTCCCTCACCTAGAAATCACTGTCCTGTATCTCCTTCTGCTCTGTATGTACAACTCTTTCTTCATCAGGTTGTTTACTATGTGGCTATTGAGATTGGCAAAGCAATCCTAATACTGGGGCGAAGAGGATAGGAGCCGGCGTGACCCCTGCGCCGGCGTTAGTGGTACATGCACTGGCTAAGTGGGCAGTAATGCTGGCTCCGGGGAGCAGCATGGCAGCATGAGGCTTGGGCACTGGTGCTGCCTCTCCGGCAGCATTTTCCCAGCACAAAAGCTTGTGCCAGTATCAAAGAGAGCGTTCCCGAGGCAGAGCTCACTTTAGTCTGCTCCCTAAGCCCTTTTGGCCCGGGAATGCCCCTTTATGCAGGCACCAAGTGACACCTGCAAAAAGGCAGGCATAGCCCCGTGGAACTTAATGGAGAGTTTCATGGGGTTTTCTTGAAAAAGGCATTTTTGGCTTGCTGCACTGGGCAGCAAGCTGCTCTGGAGATGGCGTGGCTGCTCTGTCCCCAGACACTTCTTAACCTCCCCCCCTTAAGATTGCTCAGTAAATGTATGATGTGCCATCGAACATGGACAACGGGCAGCTACCCGCAGCCTCAACCACTTCAGTTAAATGTTGTCATTATGAGGTTCTTGATGTTTGAAAATCTTCTTAAACCCTTCACTCAAGTTCTTGTGTTTACTGTGTGTGTTAAGTGCCATCAAGACTCATGGCAACCCTATGAATCAATGTCCTCCAAAATGCCCTATCTTTGACAGCCTTGTTCAGATCTTGCAAATTGAGGGCTGTGGCTTCCTTTATTGAGTCAATCCATCTCTTGTTGGGTCTTCCTCTTTTCCTGCTGCCTTCAACTTTTCCAAGCATGATTGTCTTCTCCAGTGACTCTTGTCTTCTCACAATGTGACCAAAATACAATGGCCTCAGTTTAGTCATTTTAGCTTCTAGGGTCAGTTCAGGCTTGATTTGATCTATAACTCCCTGATTTGTTTTTTTGGCAGTCCACGGTATCCGTAACACTGTTCCAACACCACATTTCAAAGGAATCTACTTTATGTTTACTAAGAAATCCTAATTCTTTTCCTTTGTAACGGTGCATTTTCCACAGGGTTTCTAAAGCCAGCCTTCCCATATCTGGTGGGAAAAGTGTGGGTCTTCGTGACAATTGCATGGGCTTGTGGGGTCCTGTGGCTCTCCATATTAGAGAGCCACTGGTTAATGCTAAATTAAACAATCTGCTTATAGCATTTCTTCAAATGTTTTGCATTGCTAACTCCATCCACCCGTGTCATGTTAATCACTGTCGTTCAAGCATTTGGGAATGTTTCTTTTCATTATTTTTTTTTAAGTGGCTGTAATGTTCAGACAGATTTTTATAAATTACCTTCCTACTGAAAGGCTTGTTTTCCTGTTTGTTTTAAGCTGGCATTCATACATACAGGAAACACACACACTGCTTCCTGCCATGTTTCTGTTGGCAAGTATTAAGTTATCTTTGTCAGAACGTGCCAACAGGCTTTCTTAGTGGGCAGGCAGAAATAAAACAAGCATTCCTCAGACTAAACAGATCTCTCGCTTGAGTTGTACTGCAGGCCTCTGCTTCATCAAGAGCTTCCTTCCTATATAAAGCTTTGTAATGCTGAATTTGAATATAAAATCTCTGGACACGATCCTGCTGAAGTTAAGCATGTTTTAGTTTTTCCGCCCTGTGTATACTTACGTGGGAGCCAGTCCCATTGAGCGCAGCGTGCTTCTGAGTAAATATGCATATAAGATGGAGTTATATGTCCACTGAAGTCCAGGGACTTGGAAAGATACAAATCTGTTTACGATTGCACTGTCAGAAGCTAACATCTATATATCTAATAGCCAACTATGCTCCAGTCTGTGGGTACCTAAATCCGTGGATTGGGTCCATTTACGCAGAAGTAAGATTTTCCAGCAAACTTGGGGGACACCCCAGGCTTGCAGAAAAAATCTGAAAATGTAAACAAAGTACACTGGGGGGATTTAATCCTGCCCCAAACCAATAGCATTGTCTGCACGTGCACAGTTCCTATACTTCTGAGACTGCAAAGCTGCAGGTAAGTGAGGGAGGAGTAGCTGGTGCCATTGAAGAGGATCGGCATGCAGCCGAGTAGGCTGCCGAGGGAGCCAAGGGGCTGGGCAGCTGGGAGAGCAGCCAGGGAGCCACCAAAATGGCCAGGGGAGCAGCCGGCAGAGCCGCCGAGGTGGCAAATCTGGCAGGGGGAGCAGGCAAGCCATTGCCGTGGAAGAGGCCAGACATCTGGGTAAGTGAACAGGGAGCCACCGAAAAGACCAGGGGAGCACCCAGCAAAGCTGCCAAGGTAGGAAAACTGGCAGGGAGGGAGAGCAGGCAAACTGCTAATGCAGAAGAGGTTGGACGGCTGGGGGAGCAGCCAGGGAGCTGTCAAAAAGGCCAGAGGGCAGCTGGCAAAGCCGAAGCTGGTGCGGTGGGGGTGGGGCAGAGTGCTGCTGCCGTGGAAGAGAGAGTGATGGTGAGGCAGAAAGAGACACTGAAAGAGTGATGAGGTGGAGGGGTGGAAAGAGAAAGATAGAGTGATGGTGGAGCAGAAAGAGAGAGAGAGATGGGGTGGGAGCAGAAAGAGAACAGAGTGATGAGGTGGGAGGCAGAAAAAGAGAAAGAGTGATGGGCGGAAAGAGAAAGAAAGAGAAAGTGATGGGTGGGGACAGAAAGAGAGAAGGAGCGACAGCAGATGGACAAAAAGTAAGAGAGGTGGCGAAGAAGTGAAAATGAGAGACACTGACAGAAGGAGGGAGAAAAGAGGAATCAAAGGTGTGGCAATGGCACGGCTGTTCTCACAAGCTTCTTGCAGGTCCCCACTTGTAATTTTTATTTTCTAAAAACCATTCTTCTCGGATACTACTTACCATAACACAAGCTCATTTTATCCTTGTACATGTGACATTGTGGGCACTGTATGTAAAGGGGGCATAAAAATAAGCGTACTTCCCCACTGCCCATAGTAGATTACTCTGACCCTTGCCTGTAAACTGTGGGCATGTGTGCAAAATGCTTATGTGCATGCATCAGAGAAGTTTGAATAGCACTATTTCCATCATGGGAGCAGAAAGTTGTTGTATACAATTTGTCTGTAGGTGTTGTGGCAGTATGAAATTAATGTATGTTGTTAGGGCCAGTGCACGCAGTGCTGCTGTTACTGATACTCAATAACTTGAGAGCCACATGTGGCTTTATGACATGACACCTGTGGCTCTTCTGAGCACTGTTCCCCATTGCAGCCCCTTCCTCATGTTCCAATAAAGTGGGCA
Source organism: Euleptes europaea (assembly GCF_029931775.1). NCBI lineage: Eukaryota > Metazoa > Chordata > Lepidosauria > Squamata > Sphaerodactylidae > Euleptes > Euleptes europaea. The sequence goes on from NC_079316.1 coordinate 38,873,129, forward strand.
AAGCTCTTCCCTGGAGGAGCAGGTGGTTGGCAGGTGGTTCCCTACTTGAAACAGCTACCACCAGAGGAATAGGTAAGCGGCAAACCACCCTGAAGTGCAGGACTCATGCCTGGGACAGAAGTAAATGTGGCTCTCTTGGTTGACAGTAATTGTAAATATGGCTCTCCACTTGGGTTGCCAGCTCCGGGTTGGGAAATACCTGGAGATTTTGGGGGTGGAGCCTGAGGAGGGGAGGGTTTGGGGAGGGGAGGGACTCCAATTGCTGAAGCAGCCATTTTCTCCAGCTGAACTGATCTCTTATCAGCTGGAGATAATTTGTAATAGCAGGAGATCTCCAGCCAGCACCTGGAGGTTGGGAACACTACTCTCCACAGGCCGTGGTGTGGGTACCAGTGGCATAGATGGTTCTCCTCTCTTCCTTTTATTCTTACAATAATCTTGTGGTATAAGTCAGACTGAGAGTGGGTATGATTGGCCCAAGGGTATCCTATGACCTTCAAGGTTGAATGGGAATTTGGTCTATCCATTACTGATTCAACAACTATATTGCTTTCATATGGGTTTGTGCTAGATTGCATTTCAAGTTTAAAGTTTACACAGTAGTCTGTCTGTCTGTCTCCCCCTCTCCCTATGCATGCTGGACTCGCAGTACCTTCCTAGTCTGATAATGTTATCTCATTTTCCTCTCCTGTTCCAGAAAGGATTATTTATCCTTGTTTAGGGCTTCAATATTCTTTAAACTAATGAATAATGAAGTTGGCTTTTAGCGTCTCTGTCATAAGGTAAAATTCTTAATCATAGTAATATCGTTAGTGCTTTCAGGCATTTAATTTAGATCCTTGAACAACGTTTTCATTCTATCAATAAGAACAAGTAAGTGTGGCTAAGTTCTACTGAAGGATGAAACAGTATTAAAACCTTAAGTAATTAAATTTAAATATTTGATTGAAATCTGATATATATACTATTATCCAGCTCTTGCATTCATCTAGTTGTGTGCATCCACTAGCAGTTTTGGGTGATGATGCAAATTTTTAAAATGCACCCAGCCGGTGCAGATATCCATGTAGGAACCTCCTTCAGCATATGTTCCAACTTGTGGGGGTGGAGCAATTATGTACAAGTACTGGTATATGCACGTCTATTTTTGGTATGTTTTGTTCCCTTCAAAATCGAGGTCCTGGACACTAAAAAGCTGAGACAAAGTTGTACAAAGCCCCCAAGGGCTGTTTTTTTTAAAAAAAAAAAATTATCAGGGAATTCTGAACTAGCTCACAAGGCACAGGTCAGAGAAGTTCTCAAGCCTTGGGAACAAAACATGAGTGCAATCCCTGAACTTGTTTGACTAAGTTTGGGGCAGCCCCCCAACAACTCAGCTAAAGCTTAGGTATTGTCTCTTTATATACTCTCTTTAAGCTGAGAATGAGAACCAGCTTGGTGCAGTGGTTAAGGTGTCAGACTAGGACCTGGGAAACCCAGGTTTGACTCTCCACTCACTCACTCCATGGAAGCTTGCTGAGTGACCTTGGGCCAGTCACACACTCTCAGCCCTGACCCTGGCTAGTATTTGGATGGGAGACCTCCAAGGCATGCTAGGGTTGTGACACAGAGGCAGTCAATGACAAATCACCTCCAAATGTCTCTTGCCTTGAAAACCCAATGGGGTTGCCATAAGTCATATATGACTTGATGACTAAAAAAAAAATGCAGCTGAAGATAGAGGAGTAACCAATCACTGTTATCTATCAGTGTGGCATTTCCTCAGGTTTGTTTAGACAGATTTACGGATTGCAAATAAATAGTTTTGGTTTTCATGCACTTTACTTTGATGTTCATTGGATATTCATGGCTAGACACAATAGTCAAAACTCACACAACACTTTAGCTGAGCTGTAAGAGTGATGCATCTGAATAAGAATCTTGATGGGAGTGGGGGGCTCATGAATAAATTCTATCCTGTTAACAACTTTGCTGAAAATTTTGGTCTCTGTGTGGTACACATCCAAATACTTGGAGATCTCGTTATCACAGGAGGCTGTATTTACTTTCGGTTGCCCACATGCCATTTTTAAATCATTTTTTATGTTTTCCTCTCCTCCTAATTTGAACCAGTGATGAAATACTTTCATCTGAATTCTTCCATGAGCTGTTAGAATTCAGCATTTGTGGGCCAGAGCAAATTGTTTTATGCTACTTGGACAACGTTTTGTAATGCATCTTCTCTCTCACTCTTTGTAGGCCACAAAGCAAAGAACTGCGGCAATAAAACTACTAGTGGGTGTTTAATGGTAGGGTATTGAGGAAGTAGATAAAAGAAAATTGCTCCATTCACATCAGTAGGAAGCGAGCCTTTTGAGGGGAGAAAAGGGGAGGTGAACTAGTGAGCTTGGGCTAGTTGAAAGTTTTGCCAAGGACAGCAGCCTCTATTTCACACCAAATGCACTGAATTCACCAGGAAGTATATTGTTGGAAAGCACAATGCATGCAATTCTAGTCTATGTAGGTACACAGAATGGGAAAAAATTAGATTCTTCATCAGCATCTAGTTTTCATTGTAGGGTGCTTTGTGAAGAAAGTGGGGGGTGGTAGCTTAGCACGTCAACCTCCATTGGCTAGAGCAGGTTCTGGTTATGAATGCTGTAGGTTCTGGTTATGAATGCTGTATTCACAAGTTCCACATTCTCCACAGACCACACCTCCTTTTAGGAAATAGCAAACAGACCTCTTAGCAGGGCCTCTGCTGCTGAACTCTATTATAGAGGTCATACCATACCTTCTTGTCTTCCTTAGATGTTCTGTGCATCATAACGGTGTGAGGGAAAGCCTGATAATGTTGAAGGAGCCATTTTATTAGGAAAGGTTCGGAGGTGGGGACATGGAGGTGCAATGTCGGCTGCATTGTTATGTCACTTCCAGGGGGAAATTGGAAGTGACATATGGTAGCTCTAGGAATTGCTGGAAACTCTGATAAAACATAGAGTTTTATCATATCATTTGAAACAGTGAAGGGAAAGAGTGGGACATTTTACAGTTTCATGTTTTGTTTCCCTCCTTGCTAAATCCTGTCTCCAGGAAATTTTGGATTGCAGCCAAGCTTGCTTATTCCAACATACATGTTTCCTTAAAAAGTCCTAAACATTTTATGTTGTACACACTGAAGAGATCATACCCTCTTTTTCAATGGTTTATTGAAATCTTTAAGATCATACAGGAACAGTTCTTAAAACATGTCACCTATGTTTTACGTTTGCTTGATGGTTACTCCACAGCTGAGGACCTCCTTCCCCTCCGGGGATCTGGCTAGCACTTGTTAGCCTGATTTAAGTCAATACGGCATTCTTTGGTATTAGTGTTCTTTGAGGATAATACAAGAATTAGCAGGTGTAAATTAAAATGAAATAGATTTACCCTAAATGTTAAGTAAACTTTCTAACCTTACCAACATTTCATCAGTGATGACAGTTGTACTGAGAAGTTTTCTTCCATAAGGGCTTTTAAGAAAAAGACTGGAGAAGCATCTGTCAAGCATGAGAGCCAGTATGATACCCTTGGAGGAAGAATGGGTTGAAAATGCACTAGACAGATAGGTATTATGATACCACAGTGTATCTATTCTCACAAAATGGCACATCCTAATCTGATGATTTGATTGCATACCTTGTTGAGCCAGCAGCCACAGGAAATAAATATAAAAACTGTTTATTGTGCACTAGCTACTATAGCAGATAGACAAGTACTTAGAGACAGACTGTAAGATAATGTGATTTTTTTCAGGGTAGAATATATTGTAATTCTTCCCCGTGTTCTTGTGCAGCTCGTGGATATTAATAGGTAGAGTACACCTTCCAAGCTAGTTTGATGAGGGGCAGGAAAGGCTAATTCTCTCCATAAATCAATTTAATTTAGGGTGAAGTGCATGAGAGTGCCAATCTCATGATGACCACTTTTGTCTCCCGCCCTCCCTCCTCATGGCAGCTCCCTACTTGTAGTGATCTCTGATGGGTAGAAATTGAATTTTTGCACTCCCCCAACAATTATCTCAGTGATACAAAGCTGCAGCTTGTGTGTTCGTGTCAGGTAAGATCTACAAACTGGTCCCCCATGAGCTGCCACACAGTGCCGCAAATTGAAAAAAAATGTGCTTCAGCTCTAAGATTTCAGTCTGACCCATTAACTAATTGTTAAGTCCAAAAGATGGAAAAACTCTTAATTCATATTATTATGCTACAATGCGCTAAAGATGAAAACAAGATTTTTGAAGTGCACATTTCTGGTGATGGAATAATAGCCAGTTCTGTCTGTAGAATAGCCAGTTCTGTCTGTTGGCCTGACCTGACATTCAAGAACTGTCTCAGTCTTTGGCATTGCCTAGTTATTGTTTACAGAATGCTGACGTTCATGAAAGTATGTGAGGTAAAAAAAAGAAAGTCAATACAGTCTAATTTTCATTGGATTTGCAAGCTTTTGAGATTTAGAGATGTAGTCTAGAGTTGAAATGACCTATGGCCATGTGTTTCAGTAGCTCTCTTCAGCATTTGTTATATGGGGAGACCGTCATTTGCTTCAGATATATACCACTGAAAAAAGGAAGGGGGTGGTAAGGGAAAACCCATAATGGATTTTCTCTCAGAGATGGCTGGGATCAGAGCTGCTCGCAAAAATCCCTGTGACAAAATTATACAGCTTGCCTCCAAGAGGCACTGATTATGCAAGCAGCGTTGCTTTTTGGTTTCACTGTTACTAATCTGTTTTTGCTGTATTCAGGGGTGGTGATTTATCCTAATTTTGTTCACTTAAGCAAATGAATGCAAAACTAATATCTCCTTGAAGAAATCTCCCCCTCTTGTTCAAGGACTTAAGTGGGTTATCTAACCAGGACAGTTGCATTATACCAAGTCTAGCTACCTCATATAAATAACTTGATGGAAGGTATTTGAATAGATGTTCTGTTTGCTATAGTATTTTCTGTCATTCAGTATATTTTCATGCACATGAGACACAGGGTGAGGGACAGACAGATGGGCAGATGAGTTGGTGGAGGGAGGAAAGCTCTAGAGTAATTTCTAACAGAGATGCCAAACTGTCAAGCGATAGATCAAGAAACAGTCTTCCTGACAGGCACAATTCAGTCCAGAGAATTTCTTTTGTGACTATATTTGAAGTGCCTGCTGCTAAGACTCTTTCCCATCAGACCTGTCCGATATGGTCAAGTAGTTCTGACGCTTTCATATCTAATTTTCTTTTTTTGTTTATTTTTTTTAAGTTATTTAAAATGCTGGCCTTGTGACAAATTATTCAATTACAAAATAATAACTATATTTTCAGGTGGGATTACAGATTTCTCTCTCTCTCTCTCTCTCTCTCTCTCTCTCTCTCTCTCTCTCTCTCTCTCTCAGTGTGGCATGTTTGTTCACATTATAATTTCACTTGAATGGTCTTGATAGATCTTCATTCTGCAGTTACTGTTCTTTGTTTCTTTTTTAAAAAACACCTGCATATTTCTAAGGTTTAAGGGACAAAGGAACAAATATATTCACTTGAGGAAGCTGTCTAATCTCTGGCCCTACAGAACAGCTTTTGCAGATAAGATTAAACCTTTCCTGAATGACCCTTTTTCAGTCCTAGAGGACCCCCCCCCCCTTTTCATTTGTATTGGTGCTTGTCAGTTGTGGCAGGATTTGATAACAGTTGGCTAGAGACGTGACCACACAGTAACAGAACAACAAGGACTGGGCATCATGGATCGTAAATCTTCAGTAAGCCCATTTCTCTGGCAGGACTATGAATCTGTTACTGCCATAGTCAAAGGGAGAAGGCATTGTCCTTTGGCCTGTTAAATATCTGAAGTTCAGGCACCAATGAAGACCCTTCAGGAAACAATCAGAGGCATCTATTGAGACTTTTCTCATTTGTCCAATTGTTTGTTTTATCTTAACTTTCCATATTGCACTCAAAATGTAATTCTAAAGGAGTGTAGATTTTAATCCATGTTATAATATTAGTTGAATTGTCCAGAGACGTATTGTCTTGTTCTGCTTTTTCAGCAAAATTGGAAAAGTGTCTTATTCCCGTCAAGTTCTCTATAAAATGTTTGTTGTGTTCCAAAGAGCTATTGTGTACCTGGAGCTCCCGCTACTGACTATGGCAGAAAGAGCTCTCTGCTCTTCCTACTCAACTGGATCTTTACAATTCTCATCACTAGGAAAGTTCTGCTTGAATAGACAGTAGTCATTGTGTAGTGCCACTTCCTTTAGGAATAAATTTCATGGAGGTACATGTTATGTATGCAGTGGGAAGCTAGAGTCCTTCTGAGCTTGGAGGTTCTCCAGGCTCCTTTACTTGCGCATTCCATTGGTTCAATGGACCTCAGCCGCCCAATCATGGACTTGGGGGGCGTGGCCTCGGGTGGCTGGGTTGGCATATAAGCCGGGGTTGTTGTACATTTCTCCAGTTCAGTTCTAGTTCACTTAATAAAGCCGTTGTTGTTGGAACTCTTGTCTCCGGTCTTGTGTATCGCCCACACTTACATGATAGTACATTTGATACTTTTGTTTATATTTGGTAGCATTTTATTTTAGGAGCAGACTAGGAAATGCCATTTGTAAATACTAGGGTGGACCCAACGGAAAAGCCGCTAAAGTTGGAGGAAGGCTTCACACTTTTCTAAATGGAGTGGGAGGTAGGGGTAGGATCCACTACACTAAAGTTGAGTCAATAATTCTGGTGCCATTTCACAGTCAAGTACTGGCTTACATGAAAACAGTGAGGCAGAAATAATGGACCAGAGATGCTAACTCCCATACTATATAGAGAGCTCAAGAATCTTCAATAAACTCTTAATGTTAGGGATGAAGCCATATTCCTCACATTCTGAGTCCCAAACTTGGTTTTGTGATCTTGTGTTAGGATTTAAAATCACACTTCTTGAATGAGTCTTGCTTGCTGAACTTGGTTCCTGCAATCCCTTCCTATGGCCTTGTTGCATTCAGAATGTTAAGAAGACTACAGAGAAGACTCATGGTTGATCTGTTTAGGATTGGTCTGGAAGTCAAAGAGATGTAATGTGTGCCCCCCACCCCATTTCTGGACTTGGTTCCATCACTAATCATGGACACTTAATTTCTGTGGTGAATGATAGCTTGTCCTTACTTGTAGCCATAGAAGTTTTTGCCAGCCCTCAGTGTGGGACAAGCTAACAAACCAACTTGATGACTAAATGTGTACTAGTGATGTCATCTGAGAACATTTCATTATTGTACCTTGCCAGAATAGCTTAAATGAGCTCATCAGGGGGCTGGATGCTGAAAGTATGAAGGATGGGCACCAAGCCACTGAACCATTGTGATGCAAGAAGAAGGGAGGGGCTGTTAGACCCAAAGGTTGTAGTGTACAAATCAGTGCATGGGCAACATGTAATATTTCTATCTTTGGTATCAACATGCCTAAAGTTGAATGGCTTTAGTTAAAGCTTCCAAAACATCTTATGTTGCATCTGTGTAAAAGGCAAATAATTTAGCATTGTCTGGTACTTTGGCCTTTTTTGAGAGCCGTTGTATAACATTTTCCTTCTTTTCTTTTTTTTTCTTGGCAGCTCCATCTCAGATTGCTTTGATCCAAGCAAAAGAAATAACAAGGCACAGCGTGGCACTGACCTGGCTGGAACCTGACAGGCCAAATGGAGTCATCTTGGAGTATGAAGTAAAATATTACGAAAAGGTATTATTCAACCTGGACAACTGTCATTTCCCCGATTCTGCTCAATACCAGGGCCAAATAGGTTTACCGTTATCATTCACGTCAGCACCCATTATCAGAGCCAAGTGTGTTTGCCTTTATAATCATTTCCAGTTTGACGGTTCATGGATTCAAGCAGCTGCAGTGAATAGCCCGCTGCACCTTGTTCCTGCCGTCTGGCAGTGGTGGCATTTTTCTTCCCTCTTCCTCTCCCTGGGAACCATCCGATTCCAGTGGGGCAATTTATAATGAGAATCAATAGACCAGAGAAATAGTGCAACATTAGCCTTACAACAGAGACAGAAGTGTAGTAATGAAGTACATAACACAGTAATAATAATGAGCTCTGTATGAGCTGATAGCTTTGCCCAGAATGGTAGTGGAGTTTTGATAGATTTTAATAGAAAATAAGGGAAAAGAAAATTACATTTTTCATCTCCTCGAAGTTATATGGAGACATCATTTCTACAAATAATTTGTCCCTCCTCCAGTTCAGGACTATTGAAGAGCTATTTCCTCTCAAGGTTGTCTGCAAAATGAACAATTACTTTTTTTTTTCATTCTTCCTTCCCTCTCTTTCTCACTGTTCCCCCCCCCCAAAAAAAAGATAATCACTTTATTTGCTTCCCTATTAAAGCGAGGCCAGAAACAGGCTGTTCGTTCGTTCGTTCGTTCTCTCTCTCTCTCTCTCTCTCTCTCTCTCTCTCTCTCTCTCTCTCTCTCTCTCTCTCTCTCTCTCTCTCTCTCTCTCTCTCTCTCTCTCTCTCTCTCTCTCTCTCTCTCTCTCTCTCTCTCTCTCTCTCAACACACACACAGAGAAAGACATTTTATAGAAAAGAAAGCAGAATACAATTTTAAGACAAGAGTAAGCTTTTTGTTTTTTGAGCATGCATCTCCTGAGGTTTTTTTTAGGGTTTATAGTTCTGAACTGCAACAGGAAAACAAGAGATGAGGAGAGCACATAAAGAGCTATTTGTTCATCAGGAGAATTGTGGCTGCAGTGTCAAGATATTTTTCTAAAGAATTCCACTCGTGCATTATTATTTTTCAAGCAGTCACCAATACCTGGACATATAACTTACCCCTCAACCATCTTTTATGGCTTTCCAGAAAAAAAATGGATGTTAAAATATAAAAGACATAAAGAACTCTTATGTCGCTGAAGAGAACAATAGAAAGTCTTCAGAGAGCCTTTGAAAATTCTATCTCCATTAGTAATATCCTCGGAATTTGAAGAACAATAAGAGGTATATTTATTTGTTCTGTTTTGATAGGATCAAAATGAGCGTAGCTATCGCATTGTGAAAACGGCAGCCCGAAACACTGATATCAAAGGCTTGAACCCTTTGACTTCCTATGTCTTCCATGTGAGAGCAAGGACAGCTGCTGGATATGGAGATTTCAGTGGGCCATTTGAGTTCACAACCAACACAGGTATAATGTTGGGGGTTTCCCCATTTTCTTTCTTCATCATCTCCTGAACACCGCATTTGCCTTGATTGAGTATAAATGAATTTCTTTTCCATTTGACATTTATTCCTTTGAAGCTGATGGCTTCGGTCAAACAGAGCTGTATTAGCCAGTCCAGTTCCCTCACTATCCTTCCAGTCCTACTTCTTAATTAATCAGCCATGTGCTAAGTGCAAAGCTGAATGTGAGCTTCCCTGTTTGGGGCTGCCTCCAGCTAATATGAGGATGGGAAGCCAACAGAAGAGCCTCAGTTTGTCCCTGGACCTATGCATGAAATTGAGTTTGCTGTCTGATTGGGGCTGTTGTATGGTGAAACTGTTCCTGTTTGGTTCTTGCTGTTGCATAGTTGGAACCTTGTCATGGATTTAGCTGCCAACTGACAAAGCCAGGGAAGAATTTAACCTCCTGCCCCAGTTGGTTAGAATGGAGTTTTTCCTTTCCTCTCAGGAAGCATTTGAGGATAGATTTGATATGTCTTTAATTGCAGTAACAGTTACTTACAGTGTACAGGTCCCTGGAGGAAGCAGAGAGAAAGTCTCACAGAGTTTCTTTGAGGTGATGCCCCTAATAGACTCAGAGTTGCGCAACTGCTAGTAGGAACCAGTTGCCAGTCAGCCTTCCCACCAGGATACGAAATATGTGTTTATTTGTTTGTTCACTTATCTGTCTATTAAAACATTTGAATCCTGCCTTTTCTCTTGGTTCATGGCGGCTTACAATAATAATAATAGCACATGCCTCTGCGCTGGATAAATATTTAAAAACATGACTGAATCTTGAGGTAAGGGAAGGAAAATGATATAGCCATACCTTTGTATTTAATCCCCATTGCACAGTGCCATTTTAATCAGTTCAGGTTTGCTCTGTCAGTGTTAACATCCCTCAGGCAAGGCATGTGAAAATGTGAAGCACACTCCCATACTGCAGACAGCTAAAAACATCTTGTTCTGTTTGAGTCACCTAGTTGCTCATAGTCAAGGAATGAGCATCTGTTCCATTTTAAATCAAATAAAAAAGGAAGCAGTTCAGTGGGCACTAAATCAGCCATTATAGTCTCATAGTAGATGTGAAGGAGAGTAGGGGAGGGGGGGAGTCTACACTCAGAGAGTTTCCCCCCAAACCATTATTGAGCATAATGCCTTTAACTAATTAAGGCCCTCCTGGAAAATTATGCCAAATGAATACATAATGAAAAGCCTGAGTGGGGTTTTGAATAGTACTGCAAACTGCCTCTGCACTTCAAATGCCAAAGGAAGCACGGCCCCATTGTGATCCTGTGTTGTTTTCGACATAGCATAACCATGGAATGCTAACAGACACCTTCTCTGTTTCTAGTTCCGTCTCCCATCATTGGTGAAGGTACAAACCCCACCGTCCTTCTGGTCTCTGTGGCTGGCAGTGTTGTCCTTGTGGTCATTCTCATTGCCGCCTTTGTCATCAGCAGGAGGTAAGAATTTAAGTTCCCCTTCTTTCCCCTCTCTCTTTTATGAGAAAGGTTTTTTTCGTCTCCCCAAACAAAGCTGAATTCTTTGATTAGCATCATAAACAGTGCATTTGCATCACAAGCCCCCCGCCTGTGTTGCTTTGATCTTCTCAACATCACTACCTCGGCAGCATGTAATGTAATGGTAATCATTCTAGCTCTATTGGCCCTTCAAATGCAAAGCCAAATTCTGGTAAGGGGGTGGGGGTGGGAGGTTTTAAGATGCCAGCCAACAACATGAGAGCTGAAGAAATTGTAATTTGGTGTAGGGCTTAATGAATGCATCACTCTGAGCTCAGGAGTTCTCAACTAGAAGTGCCATGCAGGGGGAAAAGAAAAAGGAATGAAATGATCCTCTGTTTGTGAACTCCTGCTTGGGGAAAAGATCCCTTCCTGATTTTCTGATTGTTTCTGCATTGGGCAGTTGCTCCTTGTGAGGAACACAAAAGGAAACACGTGAATGATATAACTTTGTATGTGGTGACACAAGAGACAGGTTAAACCTTGCCATTACGTGCCTCCCCAACACAAGAAAATAGCTCTTGGCATTTTTAAATGTAAATAGAAAAAATGGTCTTGTCTTCCTGTCTTCGGTGATATTGAAGGGGAGGGGGTGAAGATAGTTCAAAGGCTAGAAAAGATCACATGGGTCCTGGGGAGAAAAGAAGGGAGAAATAAAATGTTGTCTTTTTGAATCCCAAAGACTGCCAACAAGCACAATGTTTGAGACACCATGCAAGGAGGGTAGGGAAGAAAGATGGATGGTTAAGTTGGTCCTCTGCCTTTTGCACATCAAGAAACACATCAAAAGTGAACAGAGAGGACCCATTTGGTTGACCTATTGGTCAGCTTGCCCGTTGCCTGGAAGAAAAAAAATTGTTCTGTGCCTTTAATGGCATGTTATTTGCCTCTGTGCCCTGACCTGGATGGCCCAGGCTAGCCTGATCTCGTCAGATCTCAGAAGCTAAGCAGGGTCAGCCCTGGTTAGTATTTGGATGGGAGACCACCAAGGAATACCAGGGTTGCTGTGCAGAGGAAGGCCTTGGCAAACCACCTCTGTTAGTCTCTTGACATGAAAACTCCAAAAGGGGTCGCCATAAGTCGGCTGCGACTTGAAGGCACTTTACACACACACACATTTGCCTCTGTACCCTGAAAAGCTTCACCCACCTACTTCCACCTTAAACCTCAAGGGAAAAGGCATTTTTCTCCAGGCCGGTTGGCAACTGTGCCTGTTTGAAAGCAGCCATAATTAATCACAGTTTCTACCCATACAGAATTATACCACTGCAGGGCTAGCCCAAGGACTTTTGTCACCGTAGACCAGCCAGTCCAGGTAACGCCCTTGTCCCACTAGCTGGTCTGGGCTTGCCCTGAACCCACCCACCAGCTAGCCAGCCTTGGCTTGCCTCAGGCCATCCTTTAGGCACCACCAGCCAGGGCCCTGGATGTGGGGTGGGTGAGCTCTGAGCCAGCCTCAGCAAGTGCATCCAGAGCTTTAGCTCAGGCAGGTATGCCCTGAGCCATGGCTTGGTTGCATGCCAAACTGCTGACCCAGGCATGCACACCAAGGCATGGGTAGCTGACCCAGGCATGCACACCAAGGCATGGGTAGCTGACCCAGGCATGCACACCCTGAACTGCCAGCAGGCCACAGTGAAGCCTGGGTACCACAGGGCTCCTCCTGGTGCCCCCTTGTCCTCTGATGCTCTAGGCAACAGTCCCTGTTCTTTTGGTTGTAGCCACAGGAGGAAAGTTTGTGGAGGTCTGCACACCAAGATATTCCAGACCTCTTGCCTGAATTTCCACCGTTCAGTTTTTTCAAAAAGGGCATAAGGTGTGCACTGTAATCCCAAAAAGAATTACAACCTTCTAAATGCATTTATTTCAGTGGACTTTGAAGGGTATAAAGGACTGTATTGGACGTGTAGTTCTGCAGGGTGTTGTTTTTATTTTTATTTTTTATTGTTTTAGTATTATTAATATTTACCTGTTATTTGCCCATCAGTAATCACCACCTCAAGCTCCTTTTACCCCCCCCCCCACTGGGGAAAACTGATGTATATTCATAATTTTCCCCTAGCAGGGCTAAGTATAGCTTTAGTGTGGCAGTTTTCAGCTGGGAAGCAAAGGGGGAGGGAGGTAAAAAGCTCCTTCTCCCACACCTAGTTCCTCCTTTAAATGAAAACCCTAACAGCCGCATTTCATAACAAAAAAGAAATGTTGTAAAAAAAGAGTCACAAAACTACACATGACACATAGTTCTGCCCTACGTTTCCATCCGTACATTACAGAAACATAAGAGAGCACATGCAGGCTGTGTTCTCCCCAACTGACCAGAAGAAAACCAGCTGACTCCTTTCATTCTTATGACCAATAAGTACAAAGATATTGGGGTACTAGGAAGGTGGATCTAGGCACCACCTCCTTATTTAACTGTAGACAGATTACATTATTTCGTTAAACAGATTTGTTGTTAAAAAAAATACAACTACCTGCATTTAGGTTTTTGTTGTTTTTGCAGCACACCCACCCTCTGTTCCTCTTTCTCCAACCCTCCCACACCATATTTTTAAAAAGTTTTCGAAAGATGACAAGTATATATTCTCTCTATTATTTCTTTCCACATCTTCTCCTGTCATACCCACCAAAAACTGTCAAGCAGTCAGAATCAATTAAATTTCATTCAGCTATGTTTTAAAAACTGGTAGAAGTTCATACTTCTTGTGCTTTTTGAAATTATTTCTTACGTTTCGGAAAGGACGTGTAACAAAATCCCTTCTCTTCAAGTTGTTTTTGTTATTCATGTATTAGCCCCAAAGCACTTCTCACCTAATGCCAAGTGAACAGATTTCTGAGTTTCTATTCCTCAGTTGGATTGCCATTTCAAAACAAATCAAAGTAGAAGCCTTGTGTCACTGATGCTCAGTGAGAAAGTCACAAAATTCGGTTCACGGGCTGAATTGGGACAATTCCCCCCCCCCCATAATCTCATTCTGTCTATATTAACAGAGATTGTGGCCTTCTTCACACACAAGAGCAATTGCTGGAATAGCTTCTTCATAATAAAATTTCAGACAGTTGTGCTGGGTACCATGAGACCTTTATGGGCAGAAACCGTATGGAATAGGAGCTGTAATAAGGAGAAAAATTGGGCAAGATGGAGATGGAAAAGATAGCTGGATCTAACCAAGTTTGTGGTACAGTAAAGCAATTTTAAGGCTTCTTTACCACACCACCAAAATTGGTCTTTAAAAAAAAGTTTAGTTTTCATTTTGAACTGCCATGGCCCAACCATTGGAAACTTTTGCAAAGGTGCTATTGGCACATGCTGAAAAACAGAGATTAGGCATCACCAGATTTGCCCAGTTTTATTTTGACACAAAGCACAGACTCATTTTGACTCAACTCCCTTCCTGTAATGAGAACTTTGCAGTTACAGAATTCTTGCAGCACTGGGAAATACAGGATTAGGATGTAATGTTGGTTCTCAGCTCAAGCTGTATCAAGTCTCATTAAAAATATTGTGGATATTTTGCCCCATTTTTCTCCTCATTGTGGCCTGGGGCAGAATGGCCTGTCTGACCCTTGGGCCCTGCTGTATTTTGGCCCTCCAAGACATCTAGGGTTGTCCTGAATCTCCACCCAGTGCCATGCTACTCTCCTGGCTCTGCTGACTCTTGGAGGGGCTATCTTGCACTTTTCCTTTCGTACACTGCCACCAGCTAATCAGCTGAACAATTACAAGTCAAGAGGACTAGTATTCCCAGCTTCCCTTCCATGTTACCGATTACAGGTTCAACCTAGTGCCTGCATGTCCTGCTACCGAGCAACTGGTTACCATGGGGATGGCTTATTAAATTTGTGCACTTCCAAGGAATTAGAATCTAGCAACCAACCATCTCCCTCCCCCTGGCACCCATTTTAAATAGAGTGTGCAAGTGGTGCAGGTCTATGTGGCAAGATAATAACTACCAGTATTTAAAATAGTACAGAATTTATTGAAAGGGGAAAGTCCACACACATACTTTGCACAGATTGAGCAAGGAACACAAAGAAACAGTACAAATGCACAATCCTCTGTCCCTCAACTATATGCATGCCCTAGCTGGTCTTATTCTAAGACAGGCCCTTTAACTTTAGAAGTTACAGCAATTTAAAAGCTTCCCATTATCTTGAATTCTTTGTTCCGTCAGCCAGCTCTTTGTCTGTTCCAAGTGGCAATGATGGCCATCAAGATGGAGCTCAGTTGTGAGAGCTCCTACCTCCAGGCAAAATCAGCCTAAATGTGCCCTTCTCCCTCCGTGCCAAGGGATTTTATATTTTCTCTATCTGCACCCTCTCTGTGAGTCAAAACTCTTGAAGCTCTTCCTGGGGCTCCTAGGAAGATCGTATCTGGTCTCCTGCCTTCCATGTCTCTGTCACCTTCTGGGTGTCAGATTTCATACAAGGTAGAAGCTGGTCATTTCATGGTCACCCAGTAGGGCTATTTGCATTTACAAAGCTTTGATGTTTGGGTACTTTTCAGAGCCATTGACAGGATGGGCAGTACTTGGGAGCAGTTGACTTACCCCTTCCTGCTTGTCTTCTGCTAACTAAGAAAATTCTTCAAAATCAAGTGTGGGTTTTTTATAAGGCCCCAACCTCAAAATGAAATTGTACTCACCACCTTAATTTTGTCCTTACAACAACAACCCTGTAAAATAGATTAGGCTGAGCAACGTTGACTGGCTTAAGGTCACCCAACAAGCTTCCATGGCAGAGTGGGTTCAGAGCTGGGTCTCCCACATTCTAGTCTGATACGCTAACTGCTTTATCGCACATTCCCACTTCAAAACCATTAATCTCTCTTATAATACCTCATTGAGGAGAGGGCATTAAACACGATATCTAAATGAAATTTCCACATTCCGAAATAGCATAACTCTGACTATTAGTTGCTGAGGGCACAGACCATGATGGAAGGCTTTGTGCCCTGCTTAGGGGCTTCCGGGCTGACCCCTATAGGAAACTCCATGGATTCTTGGTCTGATTCAGCAGGGGCTCTGTTCTGTGACTAAAGCAGCATTCCTCCCCATTTACTCTCTTACTTCAAATTGCTTTCTTGTTTTTTTAAGAGCAGTTAAATTCATGTGGTTATAATATCTGATAGGTAGTCATTCACTGTAATGGATTTCTGTGGGTGTTCAGCTGGTTCACCAGCCTCCATGCTGACAAGAGGAAAAGAACATATGAAAATGTAATGCAGAGAGAGAGGTTTATTAAAAGCCATTGCAACAGAAAATAGCATCACTGAGCCTGATGACTTAAATTCCCCTCTGCTTTTATTGATCGCTTTATTATTTAAGGCAGGATTGATAGTGGGATGCATTGGATTTCTAATTACGAGTCGCCACCTTGGAGAATTGTGCCTGTCGAGTCGCTCTGAGATTATTCCTACATTTATTTATTTTTTTGGTGCAAAAATGCCACTTCCCAAGGCTGATAAACACTGCCTGGTGATTGATCCTCAATGGATCACTTTTTAGAAAATGAAATGTCAACCCCTTGCCCTCCTATTGATTCTCTTTAGTATCGGCCATAAAACTGTCAAAGGAAAGGCTGCTGGGAGCCAGGTAGCTGACAGTCTTGTCAGAGCTGATGTGTATCCCACCAGCACTTCTTCTGCCTCAAGCTGTCTCCTTAGTTATCTCTACCTAGAAAGGGTTCAAACTGGACAAAAAATAGATAGCCAGGCAGTTCGTAGTAAGAATGGATTCTTGATGCAACCACTAGTGGGAATGGCATAAAAGAAAGCAAGTGGCAGAGGGTTCAAGGATGTTTCACAAGGCATCAGAAAGGGGAAAGATGGGAACAGCTAGTTAAGTATATGAAATATTAGCCTCCGGATGCCTAATGCTAAAAGTTTTTTGAATTCTGTGGGTTTCATAGTCTATTTAAAAATGTGCCCCACAGACAATTTAAGTGAGTCCCTCCAAGGAGTAACCAAATCCTTTACTGGAATCAAATCAAATATGTTATGTGTTCATATTACATAACAGATTTTCTTTATAAAATGTGTGTTTTTATTGTTGTCTGCGCTGAAATAGTTCAAAATCTAATTGATTGCTCATTGAAACATCATGAACTTTCAGGTGATGTAATATTAGTGAAACATTTAAAAATGCTAAATTAGGTATTTAATAATGTACCCATATATCGCAGAATCAACACATGGTATGCTGTATACATGAATCTTCTTTCCAGTCAGAACATATAAGCTTTACAAGTGGATCACCATTGAGAGGAGAAAAAGGTGGTCATAATCAATATCCCCCACACACAATGTGATCAGTACTTTTGTAACTGACAGTATCTGTCACCTCTTTGGTATTTTGATTCTGATCTTGCTCACACTTGTTGCAGCCCAAATGTAAGTGCTTCATAAGTCTGTTTGACAGAACCAGCTCCTGTATATGGGAATTCTGGTTTGGATCCTCCTGCAGGTGCAAGGAGACCCTATTCTGATTCCCCTCTCCCATGCAGCCCAAAAGCCCTCCCCCCATGCTCCTCCTGGGGGGGTAGGGAAGTGGACCCTCCAGGAATAGTTGAGAAGGAATCAGGAAGATTTGGTGAAAATCATCCCCACTTCTTGCACCTGTGAAATTCTAGGAGGGATCCAACCCTATATGTCCATACCATCCAAGTGGCAAGATAATGTTCTTTGCACATACAAATCTCAATGGCTCTCATGAATGGGTACCTCAATGTGAATGGAGCCTTGTTGTGACTCAAGTGGTTTTCCCTGTGTGTCAACTAAGGATCTCAAATTTGGGCAGTGGCAAATGTGAACCAGCCATCTGAGACAGCAGATTATCACAATGTACTGAAATGTTAGTGCAACTCATCTTAGAATATATCAATTGAATCAGCAAAGGGTAGATAGTTTTGACTGTTTCTGATCAGCTTCCTTCAAGCATAGCTGTTTGAAGTGACATTTTTGTACACAACAAAATCATCTCAGAACTAAGCTCGCTGCCTTCTGGATGAAGAGGGCCACCCACCTTGCTCTCGGTTATCTAATTACTTCCTTAGGGGTCCTGATGTCTGCTCCTTCTTCTACAAAGCGAAATGATTCAAAAATAACTTTTAACAATGTTCATGCCCGAACAATGCTTCAGAGTGTTTTTAAAAAGGGAAGTGAATAGTGTGGGGGTTTGTTTTGTATCTAATTGGATGATATTTAATGAAAGGGCATTTTAATTATCACAGATCAGTGAAATCAAAACGTTAAGTCAAAATACTTAGAATTAAGTGGTTGGAATTCCATTGATGCTCCCACAGTTGTGTTTTAGCACACTGCATTGGTCACATCCTTCTGACTGCACAGAAGTCAGCAGTTTCTCTGAGTCTTTGTTTTCCCACTTTTGAAATGTGAATGCAAAAGGTGCCAGCTTCCATGGCTTGGCTAGGAGAGAAGTATGTGAGGATCCTGCTGTTTTAGCACAATACCTGCTAATACCCCATGGCTCTCCCTTTGCCATTTGTGGAGCACGCCTGTCAGGTTTAAACCCCGCCTCTTCTTTATCTCAAAGTCCCACCTGTAGACTTGTCTTCATCCCTGACCCCTGCAGTTTCTCAAAGCTTCTGTGTTCTTGCCTGAATCCCGCCTCCCATTTATTCACTGTCATCCAAATCCCTATAATTACCGAATTGAACACTGTGACAAAGGTTTCTTTCTGTCATTCAGGTGAGCTATCTGTGAATGTCAGTTTGTGTCCGACATTCCTCAAGCCTCCTGAGAACTCCCCATGCCCTAGTGACTACATAATGAGTAGAGGGGTGTGGAGCAGAGGAGGGGGGGTATCTTTTCAAGGCAGTAGGCCCCAGCAGTTTCTGTCCCTAAGCAAAAACTCAACAGGTGACAAAAGTAATACAACAAGGAATAGTAGGTTTGAAAGCCTTTATTAGAAGCTAAATATGTGTAATTAGGGGGCTGGAAAGTATTCTTTGGGCTTGCTTTTTGCTACTCCCTTCTTCAGAACTTTGGGGAGCTTTTTCCCCCCATGGTGCCTTTGTGTTAAAACAAGCAAAAGAAGATTTTTAAAAGTTACTCTTGTGGAAGCACATCTGCTTTTTTTCTTCTTCTTTTGATCCTACATATTGTAGTTAGCCAAAATTGTATGTGAAATTCTGTGTGTATGTTTATTCAAGTCAGTTGCAATAGAAAATCCCTTTACCTCGTGACAATTCTGTTAAAGTCAACGAAAATGTGTGGCTTGTAGAATATGACCTTAGTCCTAAAAAATTCCTAAATATTTGCCCCAGTGTTTCTGCCTTGTGTGCAGACCAAGTTAGGTGCTCATGAAATAATCGCCATCTCCATTTATTTGCTGACATGGAATCATTATTTAAGTCTAGTATGAAGTCCACTTGGCAATTTTAATGAACAGAGGCTGATAAGTCTGAGACCAATGACAGAGTTTAAGTCCTGATCCTTATAGACAGACTAGATCAAATTTTGTTTTGATTTTTCAGATGTGTTGACATTTAGCCAGCCACACAGTTTTGAAGACTTAATGGCACTAGAGTCTTCAGAAGATGGGACAGCAATTGCCATAGATTTCCCCCTCCTCCTGAAGACCCTTATGTTGTATCCTATTTTGTTCCTGAGGGTCTATTGACCCCAGAAACAAATTCCAGGGGGTTCAGTGGGATGAAACAGAAGGGAGAGGGAAAGTCCCACTCTGCAGAAACTGTGGATGGTTAGATACACAGTGCTATACCCAAAGTATCGCCCTTTCACTTTTATAGTTTAGAAGAACTTCAGGTCACACTTACAGTCATGATTGCAATTGCTTCAATAAGTTTTAAGCAGGGGGTTATTAGGAATCATGTATCAGGGTGGTGGTGGGTATTATTTCATTTTGTCGGCAAATTTACACAGTGGATCCAACAATCTAAACTTGCTCCTGTGAAGTCCAAGGAAGTCCTGATATTGGCATTAATAGAAAAATCCACAGGTTCCCATGGGGCAGGAGGGGGGGAGAGAGGAAGAAACAATTTCCATTTGGGGAAACTGAATTATAATTGCTAAGTGTGCTTTGAGAATTTCCCTGTCTGACCAATCTAAACCCTGGGATCCTGAGAATTTATGGAGATATGGAACAAGCTGAACTTAAGAGCAGTTCTTAGCCATGTGAATAGCTGTCTTTTAGCAAGAGCTTCCTTTTATTAAATTCTTTTAGATCTATGTTCACATTGTTTCTCAAAGATCTTTTCCAAAATTAAAGTTATAAATATTAGGAGTATATCATTCATTACAATAATGTGCCGGTTTAGTATTAATCTCTGGGATAATATGTTATTAATATGCCCATGTGTGAAGTAAAAATAAAATGATTAGGTATATATTTGCAGTTAGCAATGAAATATCAGCCAGATTGTGCTTGAAAACCCATCATTTATACATACTTTATAAACTCCAACTCACACACATTTTTAATTGTTCTCGCAAACCTGAAATAACTCCTGTCAAATCTGGAAAGAGAAATGTCTGCATTTGGGGACAGAATGCATGGGGGGGGGGAGTGAACTGCCTTTTCCAAAAATGTGTGGATGTTTTCCTTGATAGTGACAGCTACTGCAGGATTAGGAATGTGGCAACTCTGTGCTGCAGGTAGGTCTAGGCTAGCTCATCAGCCACAGCAGCAGAGAGAACAAGTTTTGGCAGGTACAGTAATTCAAGTCTTAGCAGGTCAAGAAGGCTCTTGAGTTCACTCAGTAAGATATTTATTTTGATTTGTAATGCTCTTTTCATTCCGACAGACGCAGCAAATACAGTAAGGCCAAGCAAGAAGCAGATGAGGAGAAACATTTGAACCAAGGTAAAAGGCAGCGATGCTTGGTTTTCTGATCTGGTTCACAAAGCATGTCCTGTGGTGTTTTTGAGCCTGGGGAAAAAAAGGAAATGACATCCCTTTTGATATAACTATCACTGGATTTCAGGGATTTGCAGCTTTTGTGAACATTTTGGACCATATTCATATGTGGCATTGTTTAGCTAGCTGGTGCTGTATAAAGTTTGTTGCCTTTGTCAAGGTACATGCAGGTTGAGTATCTCTTATCCAGACTGCTTGGGACCAGAAGTGGTCCGTATTTCGGATCTTTCCATATATTGGAATATTTTGGAATTTTTGCATATACATAATGAGATATCTTGGGGATGGGACCCAAATTCATTTATATTTTATGTACACTTTATACACATAGCCTGAACGCAATTTTAAACAGTGTTTTAAGTAATTTTGTATACATTGAACCATTAGAAAGCAAAGGTGTAACTATCTCACTGGAGTACCTGTATCAGCTGTTAAACAAGGGCAACGGCAAACAAACTAACAACGGCAGGCTTTCAGTCTCCACCTACGATGCAGTGTACACTGTATTTTATTTTTAGGTGAGAGGAAACATTGAAAGCAGGCAGCACGGATCTGCATGCATGCTGGCTCGAAGGGTCCAGTTTTTGGATCAGTCTGGATATGGGATATCCAGATACGGGATACTCTACCTGTATAGATATTCAGTGGCTGGCAACGTCTTATAAAAGTAGTACATAACTCTGTATTGACAATACAGTGGCTTGATATTGTGAATCATCAGCAGAAAGCAATGATGGTTCAGAACATTCTCCATCCTCCCCTCCAACCAGAGGCATTTCTGATTTTAGGAAAGGTTTTCCCTGGGATCAAGGGTCTTGTGTATACCAATAGCCATACTGGTTGGGTAGATGCAATGGGGAGTGGGAGGGAAAGAGATTACCCTGTTTTTCCTTTTATGTGGGTGAAACTCTGTTCACCAAAGACAAAGAAAGGAGCAATTTTGTCCCTTTCTTCCTCACTCCATCTAACTTGTGCAGCTTTGAGTACATGCAAGCCTTTTGAATCCAGCAATAAGCTTTTCCGTGAGTGGGAGTGGCTCCAGGGGGGAGGGAAGGAAGGGAAGTTCTTGCAAGCCTTGTACCTGGAAATCACAGAATGCAACCCACTGACTGCACAGACATAATCAGGAGAGAACCAGTTCACTGTTCAGCTTGGGGAATGTTGCTTTGCATAGAACATAGGTGGTGTTGCGTTCACGTCTCTTTTTCCACTCTTGCATAATTATTTTTTTAAATGCATGATGTATGTGTGTGGGGTGAGGTGAAGTTGTAAACCCATTGGCCGTGATCCAAAGAGACATTGTACTCAAGAGCTGCATGCCTACCCACTATTTTGCAACTATTCCATCTACACTACACTATTCCATCTCCGAGACACCGTTTTTATTACTTGGAACAGCTTTTGCAGAGACTTGGGGTTCTGCAGTGGAGCCAAAGCACCTGGAATAGTACTAGTGCATGCACAAATCTGGCAAATGGGCATCTGCTAATCTCAGCCAGTATATTTAGACATACAGATTTACACACATACACATTTCTCATTGCCAAGAAAACACAGGCTGCTGGGCTGAACAGCTGTGTTGCTGCTCAAAACACGCACACACAACATATGAAAATGCTTCCTATGTATTTACTTGCTAGGTGCCATTACTGTATTGCTAGTCACACAACTCAAAGTGAGAAAGCTTCTTCTGTGCTGGAAAATGATAGGCATTTTGCCTTTTTCAGACATGTTTTGTGTGATTTCCAAGATATTTTTTTCCTTGTGGAAATTCTTATCCATCCTATGATTTGCTTAAATATAGAATTTACAAGAATCAGTTATTCTGGACATCTTCCTCTTGAGGCTACTTCCATATGGGCAGAAAGAATCCAAAGGAAATTTTATCCTCCAATGTACTTACTCATTATAGTTTCTAATGAATCATATTGAGAATTCAAGCTTACTGTGTGAATTCAAATAAACGTAATTTTCTTGGTTAGAGGCCTTGCCTTTAATATGGAGTGGAATTCATACCAGGGTTAAAGCCTGATTACCTATTTGTATATATGGACAGAGAGGAAAATCACATTCAAATAAAGCAGTCCTTTGAGCCTGGGTTTCCTCAGCCTGTGTGGATACATACCAATGATTTTTCATGCTTGCTTATGTGGATCAGCAATGTTCAATAATGCATCCTTGCATTGCAGGTGTTAGAACATATGTGGACCCTTTTACATATGAAGACCCTAACCAAGCAGTGCGGGAATTTGCCAAAGAAATTGATGCTTCCTGCATAAAGATTGAAAAAGTCATTGGTGTCGGTAAGTTTCAAGGCACTGTCATGTTAGCTGATAATGGATTTTTAATGGTGAGTGCTTACTGGAGTAGCACGGGTTTAGTGGAACCGTTGCTGTGCAGAGATTGGCATTGATGTGTGAGAAAGAGGTTTATTAATGGTTTGTCTTTTGTATTGTTTCTTTGCAGGTGAATTTGGCGAGGTCTGCAGTGGTCGCCTCAAGGTGCCAGGCAAGAGGGAGATCTGTGTTGCTATCAAGACTCTGAAAGCAGGATACACAGACAAACAAAGAAGGGACTTCTTGAGTGAAGCCAGCATCATGGGACAGTTTGACCATCCCAACATCATCCACTTGGAAGGGGTGGTTACTAAATGTAAGTAGGTCATGATCTGCCACCAAATGCATAACCATTCCTTTGACTAGGGCAGTTTGAAAGTCACTATGGAAATTAAAACAGCATAAGGGTTTCTCCAATACTCTTCTTGCTGTGAAATGACAGATGGAGCAGATTCACGGATAGCTAATAGGAGGAAATCAGAGCAGGGCTCGCCATTAATCTTGTTGTCAGCTATAAATGGTTTTATGGTTGCCGCTGATACCCTATCTCCAAGCAACTTGTGCATAATTTTACAAGGGAACATAACACTACAAGGTTTTAGAGGGAAGGGGGAAATGTGATGGAAGGATGTTTTTCTGTGGAGGGTTACTCCACCTTTTGATTGGTGTGCCAGGTGGGTGTTTTGAAAGCTGGTCTGAAATGTCCTTTTATAGGAGGAATCAAAGCAGCAAATGTATTTCATAACAGTCAAAGTACAACAAAACTGCAAAGCTGTATGCTTGAAGTCTTAAGGCACCGATATAGGGTCCTTCAAAAGGAAAATAATCTTTGCCCTTTCTATGAGACTTGATTGTGTGGCTCTTTTTGATTTACATCTTTGAATCATTGACTTTCATTTCAAGGAACACCTGTCAAGCTTACATCCTCTTCCCATCTTCACCCCTTTAACATCCCAGTTAGCATTCATTAAATCAACTTTGGTCCAAGTACCAATCATGCAGAATCCAACCGCTATGGTTTTCAGGCCAGAACTGCAAGACGCTTGTGTTGGCCAGACTCAGAAAAGACCCAAGTCAAAGTATGCTGCAAAGGCCTTCGTTGTTTGAGATAGTCTTGTCTCGGAAACATGGCTGAGTGTAGCTGTAGAACAGGCCACTGTTGTTAACAAGAAAGAAAAAACCTGTTTAGAATTCAGATTCTGGTTTTTGTTAGGATTCTGGGTCTTCATGGATTAACCGGTTTGTTTACTGAAACCTTTGATTACTGATTTGATATCAGTTGGGGAACAGAATCTTTATCTGCATTGGAAGCTATTGAGCAAAAGAATGTAGTGGTCAGAGAAATATTTGGGATCTCTGCTACATTGGTGCATTGTGGGGAAAGCATAGAGCAGAACCACTCATTCTGTCAGCAAATGCTGCATCTTTCTTGAATCCGCCACTACGAACAAACTGGTATGTTTTTTTCACCACTGCAACAGAGGAACTCCTGAATATTGTCAGTGTCACTACAGAATCATAAAGGAAACTCAGTCACATTCAAGTGTCACAAAAAGCTCTGTCAAGCACCCAAAAAATGGCTTCTTTGCTATTCTTACATATTCTGTCCTCCTTAGAATCATAGAGTTGGAAGGGACCACCAGGGTCATCTAGTCCAACCCCCTGCACAATGCAGGAATTTCACAACTATCTCCCCCCCACACCCCCAGCGACCCCTACATGCCCAGAAGATGGCCAAGATGCCCTCCCTGTGGAATAAAAAAAGGAGGGGAATAAAACGCAACCTACGAACAAAAGCTGGGTACCCAAGGTCGGGTGAAAAGAAAATATATATAAGTCTATATTTGAATACTGAAAGTATAATTTATTAGAAGTGCTATGTAAAAGTTAAAATTATTTAAAAGCATTAAAATAGCACAATGGCATTTCCTGAGGTTGATAACTATAACCACATACCAAACACGTTTCGGCCTATGGGGCCTTCATCAGTGGTTAATTAAAACCCTTTGTAAACCTGCACACATTTACAGAAATACATTAATGAATACAAATACAAATACAAACAGTTCAAACCCAACCAGGCATGTGTATATGTTGTAAATTCTATTCTCAATTACTCAAACATCTGATATAATAGGTTCTTGTTGTAATACTGGTTAGTAAAAGTCTCTCAAATACTATGTGTGCAGGTATCAACCTAGTAAAGATGCCCTCCCTCCCATGAACTGCCTAAGGTCATAGAATCAGCATTGCAGACAGATGGCCATCTAGCCTCTGCTTTAAAACCTCCAGGGAAGGAGAGCTTACCTTCAAACTTACCTCCAGGGAAGGAGCATTTACCTTCAAACATGGAGAACGGTTGAGCACCTTGAAACTCCAATTTACTGTGATGCTTGAATGCAGGCACCTGGGCAAACTGGAGTTTGTTTCCTTCCCACGCAGTGGGATTTTAAACCATGGTTTAAACCCAGTTTAGAATTCCTATTCGTGGGTAAGAAATGAACTCAAATTTGCCCGGTTTCACCGTAAATTAGGGCTTGGAAGGCTGCCCCAGACAAGGAAGCTTTCAATCATGCTCTGTTCACAAAGGGAAGAAGAGAAGGTGGAGGCAGAAGAGAGGGCTCAAGCCCGAGAACAAACTGTATTCATATCTGTCACACAGAGACTGGTCATGACATCTGAATGCAGCAAGTATATTCAAGACACCCATTTTCCCAGGAACAGAAATAACAGGTCCAGTTAGTGCCGTTCGGCCCAGTTACCCTTCATGCTGGAGAAAGAGCATTCAAAAGTCTATCCCAAAGTTCTTCCCAGTGTTAATTGCCAAACTGGTTGGGGGGGGGGATTAATTAACAAAAAACTTCACTGGAAATCTAAAACAACCCTTGTATGATATGCCTCATTGTGTAGACTATACAACTGTAACAAATTGATTAATGGGTTACAGTGAGACGATTGTCTAAAAACATATTAATCAACTGACACAATGCTTTTCAGTATTTTTCACACTTTATAAGTAGGACTTGTTTATATATAATTGCTGAAAATATACACCATTGAACCCTGTCTTTAGGTATCAAATCTTCAGTTTGTTATAAGGATTTTTTTTAAAGCAGCGAGCTTATTTGCAGATTAAGTAAATAGATACACAGAAATTCACCTCAAGCATTAAGGAAAGCAAAGGGGGGGGATCCATTAATAGGCTTCACAATGAGGGCCCACAAAAGCCATTTTCAGTGACTGTGCTACGTAAGGGATTTTTTTTATAGCTTGGAGACTTACTATAAACACAAGTCTGAGCAACTTGCATGTGTGGCTGGGATCCTTTAGAATATGGAAAAAAGATTGTGGCTTTCAATCATGCCCAAATTGCTTGGATTTTAGTGGTTTATAGCTTGGTGTTTTGGGTTTCTAAAGATATTTCTCCCTTTAGTATATAGGTAATACTGTAGAGGTTTATGTTGCAGCCCATATTGAATTTAAAGGTAGGATAAAAATCTAGCAGTACAATCTAGTTTTCCAGAACACAGCCCCATTAATTTAAGACTGTATAGTCTAAATTAAGACTACCATCCTACATAAAGTTACACCCGACTAAGCCCATTGATTTTAATGTACACAGAAGGGTGTAGCACTGTTTAGGACTGCACTGTTATTTTGGTTATTAATAACCAGAGTCAGATTTTTTAAATGAGATTAACTTCTGCTAGGGAGTTTTTAGACTTGTGACTTCCTTTTAAATATTTGCCTTGGCTCTTGTTCCTGATTAATATCAGTATTTACTATACAGGGGCTCTTAGTGCACATTTGCTCCGTGCTTCTTTTGTATTGTGGATTGTGAGTGATGTATGAGATGATCATGTCGTATTGTATGTGTTTCGGGGGGGGGGGGATGAGCACTTGCTGTAGTGTATTTTTCTGTCTTATTAGTCACAATTAGACCAGGCAGCCATTCCATCATACCTTGGAGCAGTGGAATCAAGAGCCTAAAATTGCCTATACATGTTTATGAAGTGTGCTCTCTTCATGGTCACATTTACAAATTGGAAGTATTTCTAAAATTTGGATTACAAACAGGCCAAGCTCTCCTGTTACCAGGAGGTAGATGGAAATGTGAAAGGAATTTAGTAATCATATTTGGGATTTATCATGTATTGTGAAGTTTGGTGAAATTGTGGTGATATTTAATCATGGACACATTGGGTGAATAGCATCCCAAGGCCTCAGTTCAGGCCCCCCCCCCCCCATATTTTTACCTCACGCTTTGCCCAAGGAGTTGATGATGGAATCATAAATGAAAGAAATACCCCAGAATCACTATTACTATATAATCTTTATGATTATTGTAACAAGCGACAGGGGGAGACAATAAATCGTAGGAAACATGGACATTTTGGTACTCCAGCCCCCCTCCAGTGGTCCCTAAGGGACCAGAGCAGGTTGATATCTCCTCACATACACATAGAGTTGCCAACCTCCAGGTAATAGTTGGAGATCTTCTGCTATTACAACTGATCTCCAGCCGATAGAGATCAGTTCACCTGGAGAAAATGGCCACTTTGGCAATTGGACTCTATGGCATTGAAGTCCCTCCCCTCCCCAAACCTTTCCTTCCTCAGGTTCCACCCGCAAAAGCCTCCCGACAGTGGCAAAGAGGGACCTGGCAACCCTACGCATACATCTTTTCCCTTTAATCGACCTTCCTTTGCCGTCAATATTCGGTCCTTTCTGTAGTGTTTTCAGTTCCTTTGGTCAGTTTATACACTACATCTTTCTTTATAGCTGGAGAGTCCCCTTATATGAGGGTGTCCTGGATTTGCCACTTTGGCAATCTTCTCTGAAGCCAGCCTGTTTACCATGAGGTATAGTGTTTAAGCAGTTATAGAATGATGTAGACCTGACCTGGATGGCCCAGGCTAGCCTGATCTTGTCAGATCTCAGAAGCTAAGCAGGGTCAGCCCTGGTTAGTATTTGGATGGGAGACCACCAAGGAATACCAGGGTTGCTGTGCAGAGGAAAGCACTGGCAAACCACCTCTGTTAGTCTCTTGCCATGAAAACCCCCAAAAGGGGTTGCCATACGTCAGCTTCGACTTGACGGCACTTTACACACACACACACACACACAGAGTGGTCTAAGCACTTTCTTGTTGCAATCTTTACAACAGTCTTGTACACAACCCATCAGTATTATTAAAAATACATTGTCATTTGGGGGAAGGAAATGAAACTGAGATAGAATAGCATGCCTAAGGCCACACCTAGTGATTTCATGGGAAAGGGAAATTTCAAGCCAGAAACTCCCTGTTTCATCACTCATTCTCTTGGCCACTACACTATACTACCTTATTTTTATGTGACATGTTCGCTGCCAGGGAGTAAATATTAAGGTACACAATAATTCCCCATGCGCACACACATTGTTAAAACCATGGATGGAATTAAATTCTATCTGAAATTCAGTATTTATGTATACAAACGTTTCCCACTCTCTGCTGCTTCAAGTCCAAATGTATTTAAAAGCATAGAGTGGCATGTTGATTACATTTCAAATTTACAAGTTTTACCAGTTCAATTCCTTTGTTTGTTGAATTCCTTTGTTTGTTTGTTTGTTTGTTTTTTTGCCTGCAACATTCAGTGATCTCCTTGAGTCTCATGGTACCTTGATTAAAAGATACTAATCTTACGGGATTTTGCAGGTTTAATCCCTGCAAAAAGCTGTTAGGGTTTAGGCAGCAATGTGTTTGCCATTGGTGTTGATTTTCATACCACCTTAGTGAAAAAGAGAATCAACGAGGGAATCTTTGTGTTGAATCCCACTGAGGCTTTTTAACCCCCAAGCTGTTACAGCTGTAACAGTTATAAATGACTAGATACCATTTGCATAATGTACTTGTCACTGAATTAAAATGATTTAAAATTCACACCAGAAGGTGGGAGGCCAAACCAAATGTGTTTTGTTGCTTGGCTTCCTGTAGTTTGCTACTGACTTGCGTAGGCACCTCCAAACTGTCACCATTTGGTAAACAGGGTTACTTAAGCAGACATTCATCTCAATTTTTCCTGTAGGTTTACTTGAGTGTTGGTAATGAATGTATGCATTTAATATGCCTGAAATTACAACCCAGGATAAATTGTGGAGACAGACTTGTGCCTACATGTGTCTTTGTGTATGGTTGGGAAATGGGGATCAGGAAAATTAAAATTAATTATTAGTGATGAGTGATACTTTTAATGGAGGGAAGGCACATGGTATAGCCCGATCTCATCAGATCTTGGAAGATAAGCAGGGTTGGTACTTGGAAGAGAGGCCTCCAAGGAAGACTGCAGAGGAAGGCAGTGGCAAACCACCTCTGCTTAATCGTTTGCCTTGAAAGCTCCTTGCTGGGGTCGCCATAAGTCAGCTGTAACTTACTTGAGGCACTTAACACACACACACACACAAACTTTTAAAATAATTGTCTATAAGAACTTTCCTCTTTTAGATTCTGTGGAAAGATGCGGGCAATGTTTCAGTTGAATCCCACAGATGAACGGTATTCCATTTATGGAGCATGACTTTCTCCTCACCCAGAGCAGCCCAAAATACTACCTGAAATGCTGATCCTGGGGTACAAGGGAAGCCCAGAAACAGCAATGAAGGGAGCTGGAGGTCTTCAGCAGGAGGGGGGAATTGGCAAAAATCCTCTGTGGGATCCAAGCCATCTTTTCTCATTGTGTGGTTATTTTTATAGTCCACAGCATGGTAGTGTGGTAGAATCAGAATGAATCAGGCCTTGCATCCATCCAGATTCACAGCATGACATAGATCCCAAAATGTACTGAGTGCAGAAATCCAACACAATAAGACACTCCTTTATCTCTGTTCTATCTCTAGACCAATGTCAACATTACTTGGCCTAGGCATTATGGATAATGAAGTTATGCATTAATATATTCAAATTAAGAGTGTCTCCTATTTCTTTAAGTAGACAAAGTACCATTTGATTGCAGAAGGTTAATTAAACCCCATTTAGAAGTATTTGTTCCGTCAAGTGACTCTAGTGACAGTTGCAAAAGAGTAAATGAAATGGGGAAATATGCAGATTGCATCCAAGTAGGTTTCATCCTCATGAATACTGGAAGGGGTTGTGCCCATATATCAAGAGAGTGGTTTTCTTCAGCGTTTGCCTTTAAGGATTTAAATTCTCAGCCAGAATTTCTGAGCTTATGTTGATGCAGCTGGGTTTTATTTTTGTGCATGCTCACACACATATACAATTCACCTTTATTCATGCAAATGAGATAGGTAAGGTCATGGCTCTCTGATTTCCATTTCACATAGAGACTGGCTGGCATGCACACATGGAGAATAAGCTCATGACAGTGAAAATTCTGGCAGTGGCTGAAGTGAGGGAATCAGGAGCAGACTATGTCCTTTAGGTGCTGGCCTCAAGCCAGCATCCCTAAAGAAATGGGAAGGTGCAACATTTACAGGCTATTAATGTTCTTCAACATATTGTTTTCTAATCAGAAAAGGTTCCTTCTGAAATAGGAGCCCATAGTAGAATTGCAAGTGGAGGCAACCTGCTGAGTGAAAAATGTGCAAATGCAGAAACAATTATAGGAGATTTTCAGTGTGAGAAATATTTCACTGACATCGCATTTTCTTAGCCAAATGTTTGAGCAGATCCTACTAGTGGACTGTTTTGTTAAGGTGGGAAATCTTTCAGTTCAACCAGAGTCCTATCAGCAACGAAGAGGATTCTGTAGAAGAGGATTTGAGGGGCTGGGGTTCAGTGGTAGAGCATCTGCTTGGCATGCAGAAGGTCCCAGGTTCAATCCCCGGCATCTCCAGTTAAGGGACTAGGCAAGTAGGTGATGTGAAAGTCCTTAGCTCGAGACCCTGGAGAGCCACTGCTGATCTGAATAGACAGTACTGATTTTGAGGAACCAAGGGTCTGATTCAGTATAAGGCAGTTTCATGTGTGTTCATGTGTGTCATGTGTGTACATCTAAGCCAGGGATGGGGAACCTCAGGCCCAGGGCCCGGATTCGGCCCACGAGATCATTTCCCCTGGCCCTCGAGGCGATTCCGGGAGCTCCAGGGCCTGCCCTGCCACTCCAGCTCTCCCTATTTAGGCTCTCCCCTCGGCACTTCGGGCATTGCTGGCAAGCAGGAACGCGTGTAAATTTGATGCTGATTGGGTTATTGTTGGGCCATTTCTCCCAACTCTCCCCACTTCCTGCTCCTGGAGAGACACACAACTTCCACCCAAAACGTGCACCTGGCCGGAAGCCCCTTTCTCTCACCGGCTGTTTCCAGGTGAGTGGGTGGCGTGCCATGCCCTCTCTTCGCTCTCCAGCTTGAAACTGCTTGGGCGCCTGGAGCTTGTGTCACCATCTCCCCCTCACCTGCCTGCCGCTGGCCGCACCCTCCGCTGGCTCAGTGGGGGCGCTCCCCTCGCTCTCACCCGGGCCGAGGCCAACAAGAAAAGCAGGCTCTCCAGCCACTCCGCCCCGAAACCTTCCTCCCCCCCCCAGCTTGCCTGTGACCCGTGCGGTGGGGATATCCCCCGCAGCTTGAAGCTGCTTGAGCACCCGGAGCTCGTTCCACCATCTCCCCCTCACTGGCTACCGTTGGCTTCTCCCTCCCCTCGCTCACCCCTGTATATGTGTGTGTGGAAGTGGGGCATTCCCCCGATTGCCGGGCCACTAGCATGGCCTGGTGAGTGCATGTATGAAAGTATGGAAGGGGGGGGGAGCCAAAAAGCTTCCCCCAATTGCGTGTGTGTGTGGAGTGGGGGGGGGAGACGAGAAGGTTTCCCCGGCAGCCCGGTGAGTGCGTATGTGAAAGTGGGGAGGGGGGAAGCTGAGAGAAGGCTTCCCCAATCGTGTATGTGTGTGTGTGTTTGAAAGTGGGGAAGGGGTGGGAAGTGTGTGTGACTGCGCGTGTGAAAGTGGAGAGGGGGAGAAGCTGAGAAAGCTTCCCCCAATGGCGTGTTTGTGTGTGAAAGTGGGGAGTGGGGAAGTGTGTGTGAGTGCGTGTGTGAAAGTGTGTGAAAGTGGGGAGGGGAGAGAAGCCAAGAATGCTTCCCCAATCACGTATGTTCATGTGTGTGTGGGGGGGGGAAGCCTCCCTCCCTTTCCTTCCTTTCCTTCCTTCCCTCTCTCCCTCCTCTGCATAGCCTCTCCTAAGGAAGGGACCACCAGGGTCATCTAGTTCAACCCCCTGCACAATGCAGGACATTCACAACTACCTCCTCCCCATCCCCAGTGATAGTATAGCCTGATCTCATAATATTGTGAAAGCTAGGCATGCTAAGTATTTGTATGGTAGACTACCAAGGAAGACTTTGCAGAGGAAGGCAGTGACAAACCGCCTCTGCTTAATTACTTGCCTTGAAAACCCTATGGGGTCGCCATAAGTCTGCTGCAATTTGATGGCATTTTACAAATACTCTAGGGACAATGCTGTGAGGCATGTATGGAAAGAAAACAGCAGTGGGAATTTAGGAAAATAATCAGAAATTTTATTGAGAGGAATACAAGCAAGCAGTATGTGTGTGTGTGTGTTAACTGCCACCCAATCTCTTTTGACCTATGGCGACCCTATTCTCCTGGCCAGTCGTGCTTCCTTTGTCTACACAAACACACTCTTAAGTCCCATGTGATCCTCTCAGTGACTACATTTGCACAAGAGCTGGCCGGGCCTTCTGAATTTGGCAAGTCAGTTGGGCTGGTTACAGGCCAAAGTGACTACAGATAACCAAAATGGAGGCAAGGTGGTTCTGGCAACTCATACATTTAGAGAAAGAAGTCTAAAAATTAGCATATTTGTTGTGGTACAAGCCTTTATGGATTACAGTCCACTCTAATTCATGGAAGATCATGTCACAGTAAATGTTGGCATTGAATCCTATGAGCGGCACCTGCCCCTTCTCCCGGTAGCTCCTGAAACCTCCAAAACAGCTGATGTTACAGGTAAATAAGGGTTGTATAGACAAAATGCCTTAGGGCACATCCAAAGATAAATACATGGACAGCTACTGCTAATGAATATATCAAAAACTCATACTTAATAATAATGGATTTAATGTACTGTAGGAAAGTAAATCAATGCTAATAGAATAGTATCATCTGTGAGCTATGCAAGGTTAATGGTCAGATTTGTGTCATTAGCTTTCTGTATTGCATTTGCGAAACTGGGCATTGCTATTCAATTTGACCATGTCTGCATCAGAGTTCATTGACTAATTTGACCCCATCTGCTTCAGTGTGGAAGAAATGGAGAGAGCATGTTTGTAAATAAATTGTGATGCCAAATAAAGGTTCTGGATTAAGTAAGTAGGAAGGAAATTGCTATTTATGTAACACCTGAATCTGCTTACAACTGATTGTCTGTATCCCTCAAACCACAACTTTTATTTCTCAACCAAACGCTTGTGGTCATACAAATTCCCTAGCAAACTATGCAATTATCTTTGCATTACTCCAAGTGCAAATAGGCCTATTTGGCTCTAATACTGTATCGCCATTTCTTCTTTAGTGAGCAATTTATGGATCTTTATAGTCTCTAGAGACCCTGGTGTGTACCGTAGTTAAAGACCTTGTCAATGAGTCAGCCAAAGCGTTAATCTTCTGGATGGAGTTCTTGAACACTTCAGCTATGTGTTACCCTTTTTTCTGGCTCACTGTAGCTGAGGAACAGGCTCAGTGCTTTTTGGAATTAAATTAGATAGTGAAAACTATCTCTCCCCTTCATTTTCTATTAGCCATTCATCAATATATTGTGTTTTCTTTCGCCTAGGCAAACCAGTCATGATTATAACTGAATACATGGAGAATGGTTCTTTGGATGCTTTTCTCAGGGTAGGTAACTGTGATCGACTAAACTGAAGTGAAGAATCACTACGACCTTTTTTTATTTATGCCCTTTCTAATTGTGGGTGGAAGATGAGGCAGAGTTATGCTTCAGAGATGCTTACTTGTCAGTTTTTTCGGCTTCAGCTGGTGGGAGGAGTGGTGAGGCACCACAGAGGTGATGCATAAAATAATAAGCTTTAAATAATCTGTGTTTAATCAGAAGCAGGTTTGATTAAAATTCTCATTAAAAATCTGTGGGTTAATTAAAACTGGAACATTCTACACATCCCAGGAAGCTAGTATAAAGCTACTGGACTGTACTTTGCCAATGAATTATAGGTCTAGATAGAAGAAAGGGAATATGGAAACATTTTTTTACGATACTAAAACTGTGTTATAAGTCCCTTTGGGAACATATGGGTAGCTTGTGAGAAAGGAGAACTGGAATTTAGGATTCTGAGGCAGGTTGAGTCTTCCTCTCATATCTGCCACTAGGTAGATTAAAATCCCCGTGGCAGTAGACCCTCACTGATCCACATTGGATTTTGTCTGGGGAGGGACTGTACATTTGTTGCCCCCCCCCCCCCAAATCTCAATGGAATTTAGGAAGGCAGATGTCTAGAGATGCTGATTTGTTCTTACGTTTTCCTGTGTGTTTCTTTAATAGAGGATCAGAGACACCAGGCTATATTCCTCTTTCAATGCCGGTGAGCTGTTAACATTTACCTATGGAACAGGTGTCAGAGAGTGGGTCTACAGAAGACAGTATAAGTTTGGAAGGAAAGACGAACTCAAAAATAACATTGAGGAACATTTAAATGATGACACCTAGATAAATGTCCTTTGTGAATTTTCACTGTGATTTTTTTTTTTCTTGCAGAAGAATGATGGCAGATTTACTGTAATCCAGTTAGTAGGGATGCTTCGGGGTATTGGCTCTGGAATGAAGTATTTGTCCGACATGAGCTACGTGCATCGAGATCTGGCTGCTCGAAACATACTCGTCAACAGCAATTTGGTGTGCAAAGTTTCGGACTTTGGCATGTCCCGAGTGCTGGAAGATGACCCTGAAGCTGCCTATACTACTAGGGTAAAGCAGGACTCCCTTTCCCTTCATTACGCCATGTAAATGCCAAAGAAATTGTCAACTACAACAATTCTGGCATTACATAAACTTTGTCTATTTGAAACAGCTGACCTCTTCCTGATGCACTTGTAACCCTAGATTCTTTCCATTCTTCTGATTTCCTAGCACCTTTACATGTGTCAGGGACCTTTCAGATAAACAAGGTTGTGATATCTAGGGACATACAGCAGTGTGGCTGTGATCTTGAGTCCACATGCAGATTCCATACATGCACTTAATGCATGCCCACATTTTCCCCTAGTTGTATGGCTGTCCCATATAGCTGGGGATATAGTTTTAAATCTCTCAGCCGGGGGAAGGGGGATTAAAAAGTTTTCTGTTTGTTGGCTTGGAGAAAATCTTATCACTCTCACATGCAACTATGTGCTCAGTTTACAGAAGTTAGTGACATTCATAGAGAAATTATTGGTTTGGGTAGTCAGAATTTCAAACTTAACACATAGAAGCTTTTTGCTGCAAAGATTTGCATTTACTAATACTGACAAACATTTTCAATTATCAAAATGAATGTGTATAAATAAGTCTATTGTTCTTGGTAAGCTATAATCGGGTTGTTTCCGAGAGCCTCTTTCTGAATGCAAAACTGCTTTTCCCTCAGATTTTGCAAGTAAATAAATTCTGAGTGCGTCTAATAGGTTACAAATCTCATTCTTCATTGCTTATGAGCAGTCACATTACCATGTATTATGTTCAAAAGTTGTGAACTTATATTAATGACATGTACTTGCATGTGAGTCTATTTAGAGCCAGTGCCAAAATATGAAGAACAATAGAATTTTATAGGCATTGTTTTCCTGACTCTGCTAGAAGGGTTTTAGTCATCTGCATGTAAAGTCTAATGAACTAACTGCAGCTTGTAAAGCAATATCCTGATGATCACAAACAGCCTTGAAGTTTATACACATCAGGGAAAAAAGAAGGTACAAGGTTTATAATGTAGATTTGTAAGTTGGGTTCGATGTTTTGTTTTTAAATGCCTGCCATTCTCCATCTGTTCTCTCGATACAGAGATTATTCACATTGGGTAGCCGTGTTAGTCTGTCTGCTGTAGTAGAAAAGAGCAAGAGTCCAGTAGCACCTTAAAGACTAACAAAAATATTTTCTGGCAGGGTATGAGCTTTTGTGAGCCACAGCTCACTTCTTCAGATACTTCTTCAAAGCTCATACCCTGCCAGAAAATATTTTTGTTAGTCTTTAAGGTGCTACTGGACTCTTGCTCTTTTCTACTGATACAGAGATTGTTAGCAAAACCCAGTTTGTGCCATTCAATTCTCACATTTTTCCTGTAGTGAACATGCACTTCATTAAATTAGGAAGGAGAGAGGAGAATGGCGTTTGCCTTGTGAGGTATTTAATGCTGTCCAGCCCTGCAATTTCCCACTAACAAGGGCAGCGTGGTTTTGAGCCAAGACAGATTTCTAGAGAGCTGTGTTCAAACACAGGGGCAGGAGGTAAACCATTGAAAAGGCTTCCTTTCAATTTTGTGAGTGAAAATATAGTAAAGTGTTTTTCCTTCCAAGGGAACTGCAACGAATATCTATAATTTGCATCACAGTGTATTGTCTAGTTTTTGTATTAGCATTCAGGACAATTTGGATGAGTTCCACCATTTGAGTAACCACAAGGAATTTCAAATTATGGTCATTCTTAAACACCCAGCGGATACAATTAAAAACTATTATAAGCCATGTCAAACATAAGTGTTGTGTGAGTAAAAAGGAAAAAAAAAATAACTCATGGGCCTAGTAAATGAAGGAGCGTGTATGCCGGACCATCATTCAGGGGCACTGACACTATGCATGAAAAAATATGCATGTGTACCAAAGGCTTTCTCAGTATTTTCTCACAGAAGCTACCAGCATCAAAGTGCCAGTCCACTTTTGAACCATCATCACTCTGCCAAATTATTTAAAAAGGACTTTACTGGTTTAACAGTAGGAGCTGCTGCAGGAAAGAAGAAGAGCATGCCATTGAGTCACAACCAACCCATGGCAACCCCAATCCCAGGGTGTTCCAGACAAGAGAGGAGCAGAGGTGGTTGGCTGTGACCTTCCCCCACACAGCAACCCCAGTCTTCCTTGGTGGTCTCCCATCTAAGTATTAAGTGTGGCCAACCCTGCTTAGCTTTTCTTGCCCCAATGAGTTCAGGTTAAGCTAAGCTATCCAAACTGCTGCTTCAAGAAAACCAAGGACAAAACAAGATGACATGCAGATTTTTCACATGCAGTCTGCATGATCTTGTTCTGCCTGGATCAGAAAAGTCCTTAATAAACTTATGCACCTATTGAGGTCCTCAGAACAGCTTCTTCCAGCTGACCCGTAGTTCCCCAAGTGTCTGCAACCAATGAGCTTCCTGAGGCGATACAGACACCAGCTTCTCTACAACAGCACTGGAAGTAGTATAAGGCAGGGTTCTTTCCCATATATCATTCTGTTGTTGATGTAACATTGCATACATCCAAAGTGTGGTAGAACCTAGCGGCTACGTTGTGTGATTTTGTTTTAACATACCCATATTTTAATGATGTGAGCCACTTCAAACATACTGCGAGCCAAAATATAATTATTAAATATATAAATAAAAATCAGATCACAGGTCTGTCTAAGTCAGCATTATGTTTCCAGCTGTGGCTGACCGGATTCTTCCAGGAAGCCCATAAGCAGGCCAACTCCACAGCCTGCTCCTTGGCAACTGCCATATAATGGTACATTATCTCTGAACTAGAGTTTCAATTTAGGCTTTGTGGTTAACAGCTAGTGATAGGTTGGTCTTTCTTGATTGTATCTAAAACCACTTTAAAGGCATGTAAGTCAGTGGCTGTTTCTTCATCACATGGCCACAAATTCTATAAGCAAACTATGTGTGGTGTAAAGAAGAATGCTTTTGTCTGTCCAGCTGCTGTCAATCAATGTCCCCAAGATCTAGTCTTGTAAGCGAGGGAGAAATATTTGCTCTTTCCACTTCTCTACACCTCTACGGTGCCTTACCTATACAAAAATAAATTCTCCATGCTAAAAGGCTCCAACTTCTTTAACCTTTCCTGGTTGATAGGAAAGGTTCCCCATTCCTTTATTTTGTGGTTGCCCTATTCTGCACCTTTACCAGCGCTATGATACCCTTTTAAGATAGGCACTCAGGTTGCATATGAAAGCTTTATGAAGCTGACAGTTATTTGCCCTGACACTGCCACCACATAGTAGTTGGTATTTTCACCATGTTACTAACTTCGACAGTTCTTTCCTGGGAATTCACAGCAAGTTCAGATCATGCCAGTAAATATGTAAAGTTCTCCTCCCCACCACCACGGGGCATCACTTTTCATATATTTACCCTGAATACCATTTTCCTGTTTAGTCTCCTGTTCTCCCAGTCTGAAGAAAACTTTGGAGGTCTTCAAAAAAATCGGTGTTTGGCTTCCTTGTTGCTCCCCTGAATGTTAAATAACACCGGTAATAATGCAAATCCCACTATGTACTTTTCTCCTTTCTGAAAATGGACCACTGATTCCTAACCTCCTTCCTCTTCTTTAACCATCTACTAATTCATAATAGATCTGTCCTCTTTTTCTCATGACTGCTAAATTCACTTGAGCATTTATTAAAAGCTTTTAGGAAATCCAAATATATCATATATCTAATTCTGAACTTGGCCCCAGAGTGCAAATAAAAAAATCTCACACCTTTTCAGCAGCCATATTGGGTTGCCTGTGTACTTGCTGACAACATTACCAACAGCAAGTTTCGAGTTCAATAGCACCTTAGAGACTGACAAGATTTTGGGGGAAGCTCATACCCCCCAAAATCTTCTAGGTCTCTTTAAGGTGCTACTGGACTCAAATCTAGCTTTTCTATTGCAGATCAACACAGCTAGGCCCTGAAACATCGTTGTGATGAAACTCAGTGAACCGGGGTGGGAGGCAAAGAAAGAGTGGACAGGAAGGAAAGACAAAAAGAAAGACTGGGAGTGGAGGGAGAAAGAAAAGGAAAATAGGCAAATAGGGGGGATTGGGGAGAGGAGGAAGCAGAAGAAGAGAGAAGCCACAGAGGCTGCCAGAATAAGCTGGAGGTGGGATCAGCAGGACCTGAGGGGGGGCCTGAGAAAGGGAGCAGTTCAAGGGCTGCAAGGGGGAAGGAAGGAGGGAGAGTTTAGACAGTAGAAAGGATGACCAGTGGAGCACTGAGCTGATCTCTCCCTAACCTCCTAGGTTGTCCTCTTGTAATATCTGTCAGTCTACCGAAGTTCCATATTTATTAAGGACCAATAATTGTCTCTCACCATAAAATCAAGCTAGGATTTACATAAAATGTAACCGGTGGTAGTGGCATTGATGGAGACTGATACAAACTTTAGAAACCTTTACCCAGTGCTGTTCTGAAACCAAAGTAGTCATGCCTGAGATAATTAGGTGAGCTGTGTTAGTTGATGAAACCACAAGAGAAGAAAACATGACAGCAATTTATCTGAACAAATTACAAATCGTTGCTTTCCTTGAAGACTTTCTCCAGATGAATCTTCATAAAGCTAAATCTCAATTTAAAACACCTCGTGTATTAGCATAAACAAATGGAGACATTTCTGGCAGCGTTTTGTCCCGGAGAAGCAAAAACAGCTGATTGGGATGGCATTTGCTTTTAGCAGTCTGACCAGGTGTTATGGAACCATGCTTTCCAGTCCTACTTCCAAACGTCTTAATTATGTTCCAAGGGAAGTTGTTTTCCTGTTGTAGAGTATGGACCAATCTCAGTGTCCTTTGATAAGTGTGGACCTCAAACAAGTGTATCTGTTTTGAAGCTGGACAAAAAGGCCAGGCAGCAGACAAGCAAGAATATTGGAATAAAGCCCTTGCATTAGTAGCAAGTCTGTAAACGTTAAGTTTGCTGTGCTAATCCTGGGATCCATACTTCATAAGCTCGTAGCTAAATTAGCATACCCTTAAGCGGAGACCTGGTTTTGAACTGATAAAAATACACTGAACAATTTCCTGGTTTGCATCTCTGTGACTAAAGAAAACAGATGGATGACATTCCCTTCCTTATCAGTAGCATATGGCCAGGTTTGTGTGCTCTCTGCACTGAAATAAATAAATAAATAAATAACGTCTATGCCAAGATAACCCAAATTCTGTATCCGTAGAGCTGAATTCTGTAACCTGGAAAAAATTGTGCAATTCAGCATTTACATGTTCTTGCTTATTTACATATTCGGCATCACTTATTTTGCCTTTCATGGAGAGATGCTAAGAACTACGTAGGACATCGAAGCCCCAGCTCCACCTCATACCAGCCCCCCCCTTCATGTTTACCGCCTACTTTCAACCGTGATGTTGCAGTCACAAGGAATTTGATTTTGTTTTTGAAGCTGACTTTTTGAGATGCTAAATTCTGTCTACGGACTAAAGAAAATAATTGCCTGTTAAAAATAATTGTGACATTCTTAAGAGCACTGCTTCGTGACTTCAGATAAACAATGCATTATATCAATATAAACATAAGATATTTACTGTTGTATAAGTGCCTTTTGATATTTCATCTGCAGGGTGGGAAGATTCCCATCAGGTGGACTGCACCAGAAGCAATTGCCTATCGTAAATTTACATCAGCCAGTGATGTCTGGAGTTACGGAATTGTCATGTGGGAAGTGATGTCCTATGGAGAGAGACCTTATTGGGATATGTCCAACCAAGATGTAAGTGTTCTTCAACATCATATGAATGCTCTCATTGTTATCCCTAGTTGTTTCACTGTGGCCTCCCCAGCTGCATAGGAGCCACTTGTCCATGATGTACTTCCAAGCAGGAAAACGTCCTGTACAAATGATGAAATGGTGTGGCCAGAGTTGATTACACTGAGAGGGTGTCAGTTCCACAACAATGATCTCCTGCTTGCCGTAGGGACTGCATTTCTTAGATATAGATCCAGTTCTTTTCTCCCCCCCCCCTTCTTTTTTGCATTTTGTAATGATGTAGGAAGGAGTTACATATGTTTCAAATGGAACCTCGGAACAGTGAAACACTTTTTACATTTGCAAAGCACTCCAGACATTCTAGTGGAGAAATAAAATTGGTAACATTGATTCAGTTCCAGTTTCTCACTTGAGAATCCATCAAGAATATTAGAACTTGTTTTCCTATTGAGGGTAAACATTTCAAACCCTAGTGTTGTATAATTTCATATTTTTGAACTGATAATTTTCAAAGAATAGGCAAAATAATTTTATTTGGCATTTACAGGATAATTATTGTGTGAAAGACTTAGGTGATAATAACATATTCTTGGGGGATGTAAAAAAACAGCTTTAGTAAATGATCTCTTGTAAATTATGCAAGTCCCTTTAACTATACCAGCTGGACTACTTCAGTCCATTCCAGAAAGGAGTTAATAAAATCCCTGCTAGTGTTGCAATTAGTACTGAAGACGAAGTAGGAAAGT
The DNA here is from genome assembly GCF_029931775.1 of Euleptes europaea. Taxonomy (NCBI): domain Eukaryota; kingdom Metazoa; phylum Chordata; class Lepidosauria; order Squamata; family Sphaerodactylidae; genus Euleptes; species Euleptes europaea. The sequence continues at coordinate 38,914,492 of NC_079316.1, forward strand.
AGAACATATAGAACACTTTAAAATAATAGATAATATTTACTAGGAGGTTTTATATGCCGATTAACATTTGCTGGATCCCGAGACATGAAAAACAGAGCCTTTTAGCCACAGTTAGGAAGCTGAATTGTTAGACGACAAGGTCCTAGGTTCAACCAGCATCTCTAGTTAAAGGATCTTAAATAGCAGAGCTGACAAAGATCTTACAGCCAGAGCAGACCAGCCTATTGGAAAGTATCAAGCTAGGTGGACCAGTAGACTAGCTCAGTGTAAATAAAAGCTCACTAATAATTAGCAGGAAAGCAAAGATTCAGTTGTATTTTCGAAACAGGATGAGCATTCATTGGCAGCACAATGTAATTCAGAGCAACGTGGAAGCAAATTTGCTAATGTTCTTTATGGCACCCAGCTCAAGAGAGATCAAGAATACCCAGAATAATTGGGCCAGTGATGTAGCTATGATGCCTTTTACCAGCAGAGGTAAAACAGATGCTGGGCAACTCACATCACATAGATTGTCACATAGATAAAGAAAAACTTCAATGTGGTAGTGAGGAGGACGAGAAGGAATATACATCTTTTCCTGTACAGTTAGAATACAAATAAGGCTTAGAAAGTTATTAATTTTGTGGCTATGAATGGGAGGGTTGGTAGCCTTGGAAACAACATTTTACTCTGTTTACTAAACCGCCAGTGGCATTGGAGGTATGAATCCACATTGCTTGCCATTGTGTCTTCGCCACTCTTCTTGTGAAACCAGTTCTATGGTTGTGTGAATCAATGTGTGTGGCCAATTAATCTTTGTTCCTTCTGTAAAGACTACCAACAAGACTGCCCATTAGTGCCAACTGTGATAGAGTGAAGGGTTGTGAACTGGGTACTCGGCTGTCAGGAACTAGATCTTGATTATGCATGAGGTCATTCTGTGTAGGGTTGCCAAACAGGCAGTATGTGGTAATGAGCCTTATGTATGGAATGGTTTGTGGTGTCTTTTATATCAGTTTGCGATTGCATTGGATACTGTGAATAATTGCACACTTTAAATGACACGGTAGGCCTGTTTGTGGCTGTTCGTTCTGGGTATGGAGCAGTCCAAATGTAATCTCCCTTTTTGCATTTCACAAAAGACAGGCAGATTCGGGGAAGGGCAACTAGGACCAGGTGTCACAGGTAGTATACTTGAGCCTAACTATTACACAGGAAACATGAAAATAGCCGTGTCCTTGGGATACATATGGGGAGCATTAAAAGCCACAGGAAACCTTATTTTGGTTTCACTTCCGTCCCAAATGCACAACAAGTAGTAGATCAACAAAGGTCTTGAAGTATGATCCAGTGTTGCAAATTTCCAACATCGAATCCACAGTCCTCTGTATTCAAGTCTTAAAACTCATTTCCGTCACTGGAATCTATTTTGATGGGTGTTCACTGTGCCATCTAAACATTCGGGAGTATTTAGAAGGAAAGTGTAAAGGAAATAGCATCTACATTTTAGTCTAATAATAAGTTTAAAACCAACTTTTAATATATCTTGCAATATAGGCCATCTGTACATTTAAAATGACTGCATCTTCCACGGAAAAGGAACTCCAGCAGATTCTGGGGAGTACAAGATGTAATTTTTTAACATTAAAAATTAAATTTCTAATCACAGACATCTCAAAACAAAGCAATAACCATCAGCAAACCTGACAACAGTTGAAGTATGTGCTCAATTTTTAAAGTGTTTTCTTTGAATGGGCAGTTGCTTCCATATTTGGGCTCAATCAGGGATATCCGGTTTTATGACCCAAGCTGTACTTTATCATGTTATCCAGATCTCCTAAAATCTGGCTTTCCTGTTAGGTTATCAAAGCCATTGAAGAAGGCTATCGGCTACCGCCCCCAATGGACTGCCCCATCGCTCTCCATCAGCTGATGCTGGACTGCTGGCAGAAGGAACGCAGCGACAGGCCTAAATTTGGACAGATTGTCAACATGCTAGACAAACTCATCCGCAACCCCAACAGCTTGAAGAGGACAGGCTCGGAGAGCTCCAGGTCAGCTGTGCTTTCTTAATGGTGATGGATGAGGAAATAGATCAGTGGTGACAGGCAGCTGTAACTCACCCAAACTCCAGTGCTGAAACTGAAGACTGCTTCCTAGTCCTGGCTGGATTATTCAAGATGCTTCTTCTTTTTTTAAAATTCTTCCTGGGGGAGAAAAAAATAGCTGTGGAAGTCTGCTTTCCATCGGGGTTAGACTGGCGTCTGCTGAGAACAAGAGCCTTGTGGAATTGTGAACACAATGTCTCAATAAGCCCACTGAATGTTATTATAACATGGTCATTTTAATAATGTTATATATATATATATATATATATATATATATATATATATATATATATATATATATATATATATATATACACACACACACACACACATATTAAAATAGTTGTTGTCCTCCTATCATTACACCTATTTAGCAGTTTTTAAGGTCACATGGGAATCCTGTGTTGCTTTCATGCAAAACAAAGAGAGCTTTTTTTAGAAATAAAGACACTGAAAGGGGGGAGTTATATACCTCAACTTTAAATAGGCATTTTGCAAAGAACCCACTGCCTGCTCACCATTAAGGGCTGGGTTCAGTTCAAACCATTTGCTTAAAAAATATGTAAACCAAAACTGTTATATAGCAAATTGTAAAAGGCAAAGATAATACTTTCCCCTCATCCTTTACAACATCAGAGTCTTGAAAGAAGGAAGCCCCTCCTGGAACCTGGCTGAGCAGCTTATTTTTGTAGAGTCGGTAACCTTTACCCTACGTGTTACTCATCACCTTATCATGAAATAGCTACAGCTGTTCTGTAAACAGGCATAGCTGAGAACCAAACTACAGGAACTGTGTGATTAGCAATGCCACCATCAGAAGAGTTACTCCCTTCTAAGTCCATCGGTGTCAGTGGGCTTAGAAGAGTATAACTCTGTTTAGGATTGCACTGTAGATCTCCTGAGGATGCAGGCCGTTAAGTATCCTCTTGAGAAGGCAGGCTCCATATAGACCAGTCAGGTACAAACGTTTTTGAGTCAAGACAACTGAACTCAGATGAGCAGGATTTAGGGTTGCCAACCTCCAGGTGGTGGCTGGAGATCCCCCTCTATTACAACTGGTCTCTAGACAACAGAGAAAATTTACCTGGAGAAAATTGCCACTTTGGACGGTGGACTCTTTGGCATTATAACCCATTGATGTCCCTCCCCTCTCCAAACCCTGCCCTCCTCAAGCTCCACCCCCCAAAATCTCCAGGTATTTTCCAACCCAGAGCTGGCAATCCTAGCAGGAATGCAAGGACAAATTCTCAGGCATTGACAACTGATTCATGAGTCTTCAGGAACAAGGTGTCATAGCTGACCGGAGGCAAGGTTTGGAGGAAGAAAACATCCTAAAAGTGACACATGCTTCTAGGTGAAAGAATAATCATTCCATGTTTCTTAAACCAGCCTCCGTGAACAAATGCAGCAGTTAAATGTAGCCAGGTGGCAGCACGAGATTTAACCGCTGACAGTACAAACTCTGTTTTTCACATATAAATAAGCATGCCCCTCTGTCACCATTGCTTACCACTGATGTTACCAAAGATTGGTGATTAGGCCTCTGAGGCCACTGTTGCCCTGTTTCTTCCTGATTGTTCTAACTGCATCCGATGCTTGGCAAGTGTGCTCTCCTCTCTGTGTTAAATTATTTAAGAGGGAGGGCCGCCTAATACCGACTGTTTAACCTCCTCGAGTTGCATTTGATTCTAATCTGCTGATAAGCATAAATCGGCAACACCCTTTGTTTATTCCTATGGTATAGAATCTGTTATTCAGAATTCCTTAAAATATCACAAGTGTCTTTTTTGGTGAGCATGGAAGGCAAAAGATGGCTTATGGGTGCCCTCTCTGTATAGCACAGTCTATACAATAAATTTCCTCTCTTTTTTTCTACTATCCTCCTTACCCTTTGATGCATGCTAAATATAGCAGCGATAGAAAAGAAGGGTGGGGTAGCTGTAAGGAACTAGAAGCAACATTCATTCAGGATGAGAACAATCTGGACAATAACCTATATGAAGCCTGTGATACGCCCAGTCTTTGATGCCATGTATTTCAAATAAATGAAAGCAGTGGTCTTTTTTCCTTTAATTTATTGATGGGTCGTAGTGTGGTGGCATATAAAACCAGTGGCAATGTGGAAAGGGAGTAAAAAAGTCAGTACCAATATATGCACTGATTATTTTTTTAAAAAAATAATTACCTTGCAGATGTCTGAAAGGGAAAGTGAAGCATTCATTCCACAAATCAAAGATCAAAGCCACTCTTCTGTGCCAGCCCTGGCACATATGTTGGTCAGAAATTGATTGATTAAAGAGTGGATTAACTCCCTGCTGTCCCTGCTTTGTATGCAGGCACTTAGCTTGCTTGCAAACTTGGCTAGCAACATTCTTGTCTGAATCCTTTCTTAGGATCAGAGGTTCTAAACTAAGCTAGGGGCATCGGTCCACTCTTAAATGTTGCTGCATATTAATATTTGAGCTTCTCGGACAGAAAAGAGCTACATTAAGGGATCGTGCCAAGGTGTACTACCTCCCTTGTTCAAAATGCTCCAGATATAAAACAGATTTTCATTGGTCTGTGGGGCATATTTTGGAAGCCAAACGGGGAAGTGAGATTGCTGATTTCAGACACTTCAGGCAGAGGTTGGGTAGCATCTCCTAAGGTCTTTAGTACTTGTTATCCTGATTAGAAAATCACCATCTTTGAGATCCTTTTCAGCTCGTGTGCATTGATTCCCACATACTAAAATGTAGAGACACCAAATATGGGTTAATTTAATGTAATAGGTTAAAGTTTCATTTATGACCGATCTACGTACCAATAAACATTTATTTTAGTGTGGGTTACCACTCAACTAGCTGCCAGCATTTCTGGGCACCATCACCTGGCTCCAGACTCAGCCGGCGTTGCTTCTTGGCTTTGTTTATCCTGCCGGCACAGACTGTGCCGAGAAGAGCCAAGGCTCATCTCCTCCCCCCACATGCCTTAAAGACAACTAAGGGTTTAGTGGATGCTGCTTAGGACCAAAGGATTCCCCTTTGCCTGGCCACAGTGATTGGCTGTCTTGAGAAAACTCCATATTTAGATGCCTCAAGCTACTTACCTATGTGCTAATAACTCATACTATTCTTGTCAGCCTAGTTTGGAGCTAACCAGTCCAGGCCTATTTATTGTAACCCATCACCGCCTATAATGCAGAGCATATGAAAAAAAATCTCCAGTCTGAAGGAGACCCCAAAAATTCCTGCTCAGCTCCAAAATACTATCAGCAGATAGAATCATAGAGTTGGAAAGAGCCACGCAGGCCATCTAGTCCAACCCCCTGCTTAATGCAGGATCAACCTAGAGCATCCCAGACAAGTGCTTGTCCAGCCTCTGCTTAAAGACTGCCAGTGAGGGGGAGCTCACCACCTCCCTAGGTAGCTGATTCCACTGTCGAACAACTCTTACTGTAAAAAAAAATAAATCCTAATATCCAGCCGGTACCTTTCCTCCCGCAATTTAAACCCATTATTGCGACTCCTATCCTCTGCTGCCAACAAGAACAGCTCCCTGCCCTACTCTAAGTGACAGCCCTTCAGATACTTAAAGAGAGCAATCATGTCCCCCCTCAGCCTCCTCTTCTCCAGACTAAACATTCCCAAGTCCCTCAGCCTTTCCTCATAGGGCTTGGTCTCCAGGCCCCTGATTATCCTCATCGCTCTCCTCTGCACCCGCTCGATTCTGTCCGCATTCTTTTTGAATTGAGGCCTCCAGAACTGCACACAATACTCCAGATGCAGCCTGACCAATGAAGTGTACAGTAGAACTATGACTTCTTGGGATTTGGATGTTATGCCTCTGCTAATGCACCCCAAGATCGCATTAGCTTTTTTTGTTGCTGCATCGCACTGCAGTATTCTGCTGAAGGTGGGTGGGTGAGAGAGCATCTGCAGAAAGCCTGTGTGTTGGAGCTGGGGCTGGTACCAATAGTTCTATGCTTTCCTTGATTGTGTTACCCAGCACCTCTGTCCCAGCCCTGGGCCCTTGGAGCCTTGCATCCAATTTTCCTCTAGGGCATGGACAACCACACCCCAACCTTTCTTAGTTTGAACAGCATTGCTTTAGGTATTTGTGATAACTGCCATTTCTTCTGGGTACTTTACTGTTGAAGTCGTAGGTGACATATTAAGTTCTCTAGGTGAATGCATCTTTGAGGATAGCATCACCTGCTCAGGATAGACTCAACAGTGACAGTACTGTAGCATTACAGAAATACTAGGTTATCACAGATAGGCTATGTAAGACTGACGGGATTTTCTCAGCTGAATTGAAACCATGCTTCTGCATGTTCTTTGGAGGAGACAAAAGGTAGTAACAGTAAGATCTCAGTGTGTCTACAAGAAATGTAGTTGTGCAAAATGTTTGCTTTTTATTGAGATCTTAAGCTTTAAATCAGCGCAAGGTAGGTTTTCAAAGGCAAAAAAATATACCTCTAAATCTCACTGTAGTGATTTCAAGTATCTGTGCTGAGTACAAATGATAGTGCAGTTTAAATTCTGTTAGGTTTTTGTATGCTTGTTGGACTTACTGTTTTTGAGGCAAACTTCTTTCTCAACTCTGCCTCTCTCGATCTCTCTCTCCCTCTCTCTCTCTTCCTCTCCTTTCTTCTTTTCCCTCTAGGCCTAATACTGCTTTGCTAGATCCAAGTTCTCCTGAATTCTCAGCCGTAGTTTCTGTCGGTGATTGGCTCCAGGCTATTAAGATGGAGCGATACAAGGATAACTTCACAGCTGCCAGCTACACTACGCTAGAGGCTGTGGTCCATATGAACCAGGAGTAAGTACTCAGCGGTATAACAAAAAAACTGGTAAATCTGGATTTAATCGGCTTCTTTTGCTTTGTGCTGCATATCATTACATTCATTATAGCATTGGAATGCCTTTAGTCTTGAACGTATATAACTTGCCATCTACAGTGCCTTCAGACGTTTAATTAACATTTATATACATCCACCTTGCTTAGCATTCTTTTTATTTTTGTGCTTTTTAAATATGTGTTTGCTGGATTTGCATCTAACATCACGTTCTCACCCTTTGGCATCTTTTTGCTTCATACAGTGACCTGGCGAGAATTGGAATTACTGCCATTGCACACCAGAATAAGATTCTGAGCAGCGTCCAGGCAATGAGGACCCAAATGCAACAAATGCACGGCAGAATGGTTCCTGTTTGAGCCAGTACTGAACAAACTCAAACTCTTGAAATTAGTTTACCTCATTCATGCACTTTAATTGAAGAACTGCACTTTTTTTTACTTCTTCTCCTCTCCGTTTGAAATAATAATAATAAAAAAAGATTTGCAGCATTGATTGATATATAAAGATTGCTGAGAGCGTTGCGGGGAGGGACCTGCAGAAATGACAACCGGTCATTTGAAAACAGGCCTGGAACAAATTGTTTCTTGGAGTATACTTCTATGTGGATCAACACTATATAATATACATGTGTCTATATAACATCACATACAAGTTCTGATGCTGTGTTTGCTGCCAGATACTGTGTGTGAACGAAGGAAAGTACTATTGTTCCCTCAACAGCCATTGGGATTACAATCGTTGTGTTTGGTTTGTGGATAAACCACAGTTGTTCATCTTTTACTGGAATGAAGAATCTTCTGTACCAGAAAATGTTGGCATATTCTGGGCATCAGTGGTACTTTGCAGATACTTCAAAGGCAGACACCCTTTTGCTGATTAGTGCCTGTCACACAAAGATGTGCCCACCTGCAAGCTGAGACAGAGAGCAACCTTTGTGAATTACCAGATTTGGGGAGGTTGTGGTATTGGCTCTTGTGATGCCACATGGAGTATTATCTCTGTCTTCATTTTTGAAAACACCTGTCAGCCATTCTTGACTATGGATCTTCCAGACGTGCGTCCTTTTGCCCTTGTAAGAGGCATTTCTTTGTGCACCACTGAAAAGGTCAGTGGAAACATGGCTTCCCATGGTGTCTTTGTTTCCCTATTAGTAAGAAAGCAGAATGTATTTATGCTGTGTACTTGTAAAATAATAATGCTTTTCTTTTGAATCTAATAAGGGTTTGTACCCTATGCAGAGGGTTGGTTTCTCTGCACAAGAGGGTCTCAGTGAAGTCTCCATGTACAATTCCAGGCCATGTACCGTGTAGCATACATAGGTTCAAACTATGTAATCTATGTACTTCCTGTTGTGGTATCTAAATCACATGGCTTGGACCTGTGTACATTGGATTCTACACACAATTACCTGTATGCATAGACCGTATCACACAAGTGAGTGTAAGGTTATACAAGGAGGTGGGAGAAAGGACCAGTTTTCAGCTACATAGAGAAAATAAATATCTGAATGTTGCAGATAAACTGTACATTGCAGATAACTTTCAGCCTTATGGAATAAATTCGTACTAATTTGTTAGTTTGAAATATCAATAGTGTTTTTTTTTGCCATCAAGTTGCAGCAACTTATGACAACCCCATTGGGTTTTCAAGGCAAGAGACATTCAGTGGTGGTTTGCCATTGCCGGCCTCTGTGTACTCCTTGGTGGTCTCCCATCCAAATACTGACCTGGGCCGACCCTGCTTAACTTCCGAGATCTGATGAGATCGGGCTAGCCTCTTATATTTTATGAAGTCTCTCAATTCTTCCATCAGCCCAGCAGCAGCTGTGTTAGATCAGGTTTTGTGCTGTTTATGGATAAGTAACATAACAAATACATTGTAGGTGATGACTGGAAGGTAATGTATATAATCCGTCCAGTTTTCTTTAGCTCAGCTGTGCACAGCTTACCACCAATTCATTGCATTCATGCCAGTTATAGAACATGTGGTATGAAATCCGTCATACTTCCACTAGTGCTGAGATAATCCAGGCTCTAATTTCAACTCTGAACCACCTATTCTGAGCACATAGAGGAAGATGTGGTGGATGAACATGTTCACAATGTTATGTTTCATGTTTCTCAGCACCAGTGCAAGTTGGGATAGCGCTGTGTGCTCCAGCAACTCTTCCAAGACACCTCCCCAGTGTTTATCAAACTTTTTTCTCTCTCTGCTACTCATAGGCATTATGGTTCGCATCCATTTTGAACTAACATTTTCCTCCAAAGGATCATAATTAAAAGGTAATATCCCATTTGCAATTGTGCCCCTTTTTGCTCTACCCTAGCAATCAAAAACGGTGTGCTGCCCAATCCTATGCGTGTTTACTCAGAAGTACCAATGGGGCTTACTGCCAAGAAAGTGCGTATGGGATTGCAGCCTCAGGTGTCAGTTCTGTAAGCAGAGGGGCATAAAGGAAAATAGGGCCATTGATGATTTGGTGCAGAGAATATGGCTGTCAGGGAAGCCACTTAGAAGCTGCAGCTTGGTTTTTGATTTAGAGTTGGCGTCACCACCTGTTAGGTCTTCAGCTCTGAGACTACCAACCCCCCTCTCCCATTTCTGTCTACTCCTGACAGCAGCTCTGGCAAAAAGAAAGAAAGAAGGAAGGTGACACTTGAGTTGGATTTTGTAAGAAAGCTCTGCATGTGCTTGGAAGCCTGGAGCACCAAATGAATTGAACAAGTCAAAACTTGCCATATCCCCGCTGTCACTCTCATCATTTGTTGTCACTTTTAACAACAACTTACAGATTTTTAACCACAAGCCTCTCCTCTGAACTTGATTCTGAACGCCAGTTGTTGAGAACATGGGATGCTAAATTTGGATCCTGTCAAAACCATGACAGCTTAGTAAAAACCTTTTTGCAGAATTACCCATAAAAGCTTTTCTGTTTGGAAGAATATGGGTGTGTGTTTTTTTTTAAGGTTACTTAAACAGTCACATTTTAACACCACTTTGCTGGAAAATGTTAGGCTTTGATATTCATTGAAAACATTGACATTATTACTTTGCCAGCAAGCCCCTTTGTTTCTTAAATGCCAAAAAACTTGGGGTATTTCCACCTGCTTTCAAGCTCCTGCAGGAAATCTTGCTGGTCTTTAACAAAGATACCCTTTCTGAATTATGGTTGTGCTTGCTGAAATAGGACACAGTTGTCCCACATATGCTGGAAGTTACCCAGAGATGTCCACATTTTTATATACCCGTCTATATCAGAAGACCAACCTATTTTCACCATCACTAACTGGACATACCCTTCTCTGTCCGGAGGCCCAAGAGCACAACAGCACTTTCATATCTGCCCTGTTCCTTTCCCAAAGTGATCACTGGGAGAACTGTGCTCAGTGGAAGAGCATCTGTTGTGCATGCTGAAAATTCAGTCAATGGCTTCTCCAGATAAGCAACCTCAAGTGGCAAATATGGGAAAGACCTCTTTCTCTCTACAACCCTGGAGAGCTGCTGCCAGACACTTATGAACTAGACAGACCAATGGTCTACTTCAGTACAAGTAGCTCCATATGTTCAGTTGCTAAGCCTACCCTGACAGCTTCCCTAACAAAAGACAAGAATTATGAACACAGCTACAGTCTCAACCCCGTGCTCATGGATTTCTGTGTCAGAGCAGTACTGTGCAGGTACCCTTAACCCTGGAAAATCAACACAGGAACTCAGACTTCCAAATGAAGAATCATGCCCCTAAACCATATTTTTCTTTTAAGTTAAATAATTAGTACGGTTGCTAAATTTGTGAACATGTGAAGTTTCCTATCTCTAAAACCAAGGACATCATCTAACCTGGATGAATCCTTTTACAAAATAATGTAGAGAGTAGAGTCATTGCCAGACTAGAGCTCTTGGATGGTGAAACTAAAATGTGTACCGATTCATTGCACCAGGTTTTCAAAATAATAGGGCTTCTTATGTGTTGACCTTGAGTGGCCAATGCAGTGGTTTGATGTTCTTTTTCCCCCCCTCCAATAGGGAAAACGGATCCTGCTTCCTTGGATGCAACACTTCTTGATGCCCATGTTAAACTTGGAGGACAAAAGACCAGAGACAACGCTTTCCAAAATTCCATTGCCCCAATTTCCTCAGCACTGACCATAGACAAGACGGATTGAGACTAAGCTCCCTGAAGAGCATATCTCCGGTTTTCTTCTTTCTTTGGAATTCTTTTATCAGCAACAGGAACAAAAGAGGATATGGCCCTGGCACATTTTTCCCCCCATTGCCACTTGAGGAATGTACTATGTACAATATCGAAGCTCTACAGACTTCTCTTTCCTCACTTGGTTTCTTTAAAGTAAATTGGGCGTCTTCTTTTTCTGCATGCCATTGCTGCATTTGTACGTGTGCAAGTGGGGCCAGAGCTCGACAAGTCATGATCATGGACACTTGGGTTAGGTGCCATAGCACAGGACTCCGTTTATAAAATCATATGACAGTCAAGTGATACTTTACAGAAATCGTGCCATTGTGGGTAATATTTTTTAATAGAATGGAAAATAACTTATTATCTCTTCCAGGATGTGTGAGAGTATGTTTGGCCTTGGTGTGCATGTATGTCTGTGTGCGCATGCACATGTGTGTGCTTGTGTATTGCCTGTTGCACAGGATCACCTGTGAACATGCTGATAGCATCTCGAGATAGCTCGACAGGTTGTCTCTGAGCTGTTGAGTTCCCAGGCCAGTAGGTGAGCTATGCAACAGACGGGAGAAAACACACACACACACACTCCTGAATGTTACGATTCTGTATCTATTCATGTATTATATACCTGCCACACTAACCTTAACATATAGTTCTTCAGCCTAGAGCAGGGGCACTTTCCCTTTAGTTGTGGAGTGATCCATAGTGAGTTCCATAATGGTGATAAAGAATTCCATCAATAACCATTAGTCTCATTGAGGCCTGTTCATTACTGAAGTAGCAGTACCTTAAGGGAAAGTAGGTGGAGATGATGTCTTCATCCATCAGCAAGTTTTTTTGAACTGAACCATTAAATAGCTTTTTTCCCCCTTCTGAAACAGGCTTTGAAAGACTATTTGAACGCAAACAGAAATATGCAATCCTTATCCATTCACAGAAGTCAATTTGTCAGCGTGCCACCTGCGAGGATTTTGGGCCTCATCAATGACTGTTGAGAAAACTATTTTATTTTGTTCCCCAGTTAAAGAGTACGAGAGACTCTGAAGGTCAAAAAGAGGTTTGCAACAATGATCATGTTCCTAGCGTAGGTAAATAACCACACAAGACTGCACTAAAGAAAATTATAGCGGTAATGACCTACTGGTTCTACCTAGGGAAGTTTACAGCATCCAGAGAGTTCATGGCTAATTTTCTGTATAATGTTCTTGGAGGCATCCTGGAGTCTGGGGAATGGACTGCCATTCCACATTTTGAGCTCAGCCGCTGATGGGCTCAACCCGCTTTCTGGTTTCAGAGGACCCTTCTCTGCTGAGATACTGTACAGCACAGCAGGCTGAAACAGGACAGTCAAACCAACATGCCTTAAAGGTAAAGGTAAAGGTCCCTTGCAAGCACCTAGTCATTCCTGACCTATGGGGTGACGTCGCATCCCGACATTTCCTAGGCAGACTTTGTTTACGGGGTGGTTTGCCAGTGCCTTCCCCAGTCATCTCCCCTTTACCCCCAGCAAGCTGAGTACTCATTTTACCAACCTCAGAAGGATGGAAGGATGAGTCAACCTTGAGCCGTCTACCTGAAACCAACTTCTGTTGGGATCGAACTCAGGTCGTGAGCAGAGCTTGGACTGCAGTACTGCAGCTTGCCACTCTGCGCCACGGGGCTCCTCAACATGCCTTAGGGGGGATAACAATCAAGGAAAAGAATGTGAATACATTGCATTAAAATGTTCAGCACTGAATGAGGCCCTACAACGTTCTCCCCCCCCCCCCGAATTTCATATTGCTCCCGTCTCCTCCACCCCCCTTTCCCATTTTTAAGATTATATTCATTGATCTGATGAAGATGAAGTTTAAGATCAATATTCCCAGGCTTGTGTAGTTGTGCTGATGGCGGGACACAGCAATGTCATGGAACCAGAGGGAACTGCCTGCATGCTGGACCCGGCATGCTCAGATTGTAGGGTAATGTACTAAACAGAGCCTGGATTTAAAAAAAAAAAAAAAACGGCAGCTGACAATAACCAATGAATGCAGGACTGGCCTCAGTTTCATTCTGGCTACAGAAGACCCATCAACAGGAATCTCTAACACAGCAAACCTCTGTACATTAGGAAATCGTTCTGCTCACAACCCCACCGGTTGATGTTTGTCCAGGTTTCTTGCTGTATTAACTTTGTGATGGATCTATGTATTAAATATATATATATATGTATAAAAAAGCTGGTGCTTACCAGTAGATGGGACTTCAAAGCAGTATTTTTCTTTTGCGTGACATTTTCATAACCAGAAAAAAAAGCATCCTGAATACTAATTAGACAGATTTAAAAAGAAGAGAGTGCATTTATTTTTTTGTATCACTACAAGTATGTTGGAATATGCAAGGACTCTGGTTAAAAAAAAAAATTAGAATGTATGAGGCATATGATAATTTAGTCCCTATTGGGGGGAAAATCTTAACAGTGCATTGTTCAGTTCACAGATTTGAATGATCTCTTGATTAGAAATATAGATTTTTCTATTTTGTTTTAATTTGTAATTTTCCCCTCTCCATCGTTCTTAGGTACACATAACTTATGTCATTTATTTATGGTCTTTTATACCTAGTTTGTAAAATTGTAAAATAGCAAACTAAATGCAAATGTTTGCATTTGAAAATAATAAAGTAGTTGCTGTACAAATCTCAAATGTAGTTCCTGTGATTAAATATTTCTAGCACGTTTTGTTACTTTCATGTCTGTGCTAAATAAAACCAGCCCCTGATTATCAGCCCACAATCCTCCTAGAGGTAATCATGATGTTGGTCTAGTTCACATGAATAGCAGATACGTAATGAACCCGGTTCTGGACTGGACCACTTCATATTGTGGGTAGAGTAGATTCATGGATTAACCTTTTCCGTGAAGAAAAAGTATGTTGCGGCCATTGTCTTTCAGATACCTTGCCCATAAATATGCAAGCAGCATACTTACTGATCATTTCAAATTATATAGATTACAGTCATGCTCAGGTGCCAAACAAGAATGTACTGAGAGTTATAGAGACATACACAAAAAGGCAGCCCCTGTTGCCTATGAACTTACAGTTCAGAGATGTGCTGCATCGCAATAAACAGAACTGATCAGTATGATGGAAAGCAATTTCTGCTGTTGATTTATCTGGGCCACAGTGCCTTAAAATAATGGCACAATGAGAATGCAAAAGAGACCCCCCCCCAAAAAAAAAGGTTAAAGCAACACAAGAAAGTTAAGGTGGGAGACAGATGAGAGGCAGCTAACAGTGAACAAATAAGAAATGAATGTCCATCACATGTAGTCTGTACAGCTGAACGAGAGTTTAGTGACCACCGTAGAAACGACAAACAAAAAAGGCAGCCTCTGAGCTATGAACTTGCACCCACAGTTCAGAGAAGCATCTCAGTGAGTCGAAATCCCTTGTAGCTCAGACACAGGTCATAAATGTCTTCCAATGTGCTGCAAGGAAATCTACACCAATTAAATGAACTCTAATTTGGCTTGAAGATTGTAATGTTTAAAGGTTACAGAAGAGCCACGTGCCCGAATCTACCCAAGGAATACAACCACTTGTAACAGTCATTGGCACAGATTACTCCCACATACACATGCACTGCAAAATTGGCAAAAAGCCTTAATTTTATCACAGACTGAAAGTATGATAGTGAGAATTAAAACGTGTTAAGGGCTAACTAACCCTCCATGAAAGAACTTAAGTGCAGACCCAGGTCAAAAGTTCTCTTCTGGGTGAATGGATTGTTCCCCATTTGTACCAGGCTAAAGGCTGTGCGTCTTCTTATTCCACTTGACCATTCACAAGAGTGGCAAAAGAGCTGTTTGGGTTCCTGATGTACTCCAGTGTGCCCCAGGAAGGAATCCCAGAGGTGAATAGTGTGTGGAACATGTTGGGAATTGTTCCATGTCCCCCAGTTAGGGTTGCCAGCTCTGGGTTGGGAATTACATGGAGCTTTTGGGGGCAGAGCCTGAGGAGGGTGGGGTTTGGGGAGGGGAGGGACTTCAATGCCATAGAGGCCAATGGCCAAAGTGGCCATTTTCTCCAGGTGAATTTTCTCTGTCACCTGGAGATCAGTTGTAATAGCAGGAGATCTCCAGCCACCACCTGGAGGTTGGCAACCCTATCCCCAGTATGATTAACTTTAGCAGCAAGGGTGATCAAAGTGACTTAAAAGGAGGTTGCTCTGCTGGTGGCCTCATCAATGGTTCCACAAAAGCAGGGGGTCACCATGAGGAATTGTTTCTCTCGCAAGTGTTTGGATCTGTGAGGAGGCTGACCTCATATTCTGGGAGATGTAGGAAGAGTTCAGGGAGCTGGGTGGGGCTTCTAGGTTCACAAACCATTCTGCGGCAATTCAGCCATGAAACTGAACCACCAGCCTAGCAACAATATAAGTGCTCTGCAGAGAGAATAAAATGAATGTGTCCCAATCACTTGCCTCAAATCTACATAGCTGAGTCAACCATTGAAGAATCCAAGCTAAGTGTGTTAGTTCAGCTCAGCAACAACAGCAATGGTCCTTAACAATACATTTTTGAGGATCAAAAAAGCACACCCAGATGCTTTGTCATAATGTGCCATGCCAAGTCAGAGTATTTTGGACGGTGCTCATGTTGTGTGATCTAGAAACAATCATTTATTTTCTTTATTTTTAATTTTATTAGATTTTATTTTCGACCTTTCCCGACCAAGGTTGGGCTTAGGGCAGCTCACATCAGCAATAACAACAATGTATTCAATTTAAAATAAACTCCAATAATATATAATAATAGGTTAAATTAAAAACTTGTATAAAATCTACTTAAACAGAATATGATCAAAGAAGCTAGATGGCACCAATAATATTGGTGGCAGTGGCGACCAGCCAGATGAGAAAGTGGAAAAGCAGGACCAGGATGGAACAGGTTCGAACAGAACAGAGAGGCCATCTATGATAAAACCGTCGCTTCCCTCAACCATAGGTCTGGCAGAACATCTCTGTCTTGCTAAATCCCACAGGGCTAGGTCTCATTCGACAGAGAGTTCCACCAGGCCAGAGCCAGGGTCAAAACAGCCCTGGTCCTGGTTGAGAACAGCAGGACACTTCTTGGGCCGGGAACCATTAATAACTTGGTACCAGAAGAACGTAATGCTCTTTGAGGGGTACATGGGGAGAGGCAGTCCCGCAGGTACAATGGTCCCAGACCACTTAGGGCTTTGAAGGTCAATACCAGAACCTTAAACCTGATCCGGTACTCAACCTGGAGCCAGTGCAGCTGGCGGAGCACCCGTCGAATATGAGCTTTCCACGGGATCCCCATAAGGACCCTCATCACCACGTTCTGGACCAGTTGGAGTTTCCAGATCAGTTTATTAAGGAATAATAAAATCTGTTGCTGCCCTTCCTTATGGAGTAGGGTTAACTCCTTACAAAGTTTGAAATGGGTAGTGTCAGGGAAACTGAGACACCTATTCTTATTCCTTGCAAGCACAAGGCTATTATTTGCTTATTTTATTTAAAACATTTTAATGCCGTCTTTCCACCCTATCAGAGACCACAAGGCAGCAAACATGAAAAAAACATTAAAACATTCAAGCAATTAAAAACACAATTAACATTATAGAATAATTTAATTAAAACATGTAAACAACATTAGAAGGAGGATCAGTAATGAGAAGGAGGGCTATCTCACCAAAGGGGTGGTTTCTAGCCTAGCTGAGTTGATTTATTTAGTTTGTTTTGTTTTATACCCTGCCCTCACTCCCTGGCAGCAGCCAGGCTCAGGGAGGCTCACAACATAATATTCCATATATTAAATACAATAAATACAATAAAATCCCATAAAATCAGTAATAAAAATAAAACCAACAATTTCTGGCACCATAAAACATCTGTAACAGATTTGTAAAGTTGGCAGATGGTGCTCATTTTGAAGTATAAGGGCCACTGCAAGGCCTTCGGATTTGCCAACACCCCCACACATAGGGTTGCCAGGTCCCTCTTGGCAACCGGCAGGAGGTTTTAGGGGCAGAGCCTGAGGAGGGCAGGGTTTGGGGAGGGGAGGGGCTTCAATGCCATAGAGTCCAATGGCCAAAGCGGCCATTTTCTCCAGGTGAACTGATCTCTGTCGGCTGGAGATCAGTTGTAATAGCAGGAGATCTCCAGCTTGTACCTGGAGGCTGGCAACCTGACCCACACATCAATTAATAGTTAATACAAAAACAAAATGGGTAGGGAGGCCGGCGATGAAGGAAAATCGTGGCTGTCCTCAACTGCAGCCCTGGTGGAATAACTCCCTTTTGAAAGGCCTGTGTACAGCTTTAAGGTCCCACAGGGCCCTGGTCTCATCAGAAAGAGAGTTCTACCAGGCCTGGGTCAGGGCCAAAAAAGCCCTGGCCCTGGTCGAGGGCAGCCAAACACTTTTGGGGGTGGTTTTTCCCCCCTGTTTTCTGGGGGCTTTTCTGGGAATCTGAGCTTCCACTTAAAATCAGAAGGAGTACAGTCTTATCGCACCAGTGCAGACGCTATCACTTCATTCTGCTGCAATTGTAGATCCAATCTTAGATTTTTGAAGGGATGGAAGTTGGGACTGAGGCCAAGAGTTAGAGCCCTGAAGCTCTTTTGCCAAACTCTGGTTGTAGGTCAACCTTCCTAAAGCGACTATGTAAAAGCCACTCTCTAAGAGAATACTTTCCCCAGGCTCTGAACCTATCAAGAGAGGCCTTGCTAAGGTCCATGATAGGGTGAAGGACAGGATCTAAAAAAGGAAACTGAAGGCACTGTCCAAAGAAACTGTAAATGAATTTGTTGTGGCATTAGAAGGCAAGCCAAGGTCTGAGGCTGTGTCAGAAGTAGTCCACCATCTCTTCCCGCGTCTGCACCCGTACTTTATCCCTGAGACCAAGCTGTTTCAATTGATTTATTTTGGTAGCAGAAACATGTTCCAGTAGTACAATTGTAATGGAGATCCAAGAGCCTATGCCCCTGGTTATACTTCAATCATACTGCATTGCTTTTGCTGTATGCAGTCTTGAGGTCTGTGCAGCACAAGCCAAAGCGGGGGTGGGGGGAAGAAACATGCCTTATCTTGAGATCTTAAACCATTCTACTCATGTCAGAGAAGTTAAATGAATTTTGACAATTACAAAAAATGCCTGGTATATTCTAAATCAACAGTGTGATTGAGTTCCAGCTACATTTGGGGCCTCAGCCTCAGTTATTTTACCCTTTCCCATTTAAGGAAGTACCCTTGGGCCATTTACTGATTCTCGATTGAATGGGTAATAGACCTCTGACATATCTTATTTCTGGCTGCAGCCCTGAACATAATTCTTTGTTTACAGCAGCCGCCAAGAGACTTCTATGAATATGTAAATGTTTCCCTTTTTAAAAAAAATCAAATGGAAACCTACATCATTCCATTCCAATCATCCTCTGTAAGGCATAGATGGGGAAGTAACTGCCCAAAGACACAATGGTAGCAAGCTTGGATACCAGTATGTATTTGCTAGGCAGTGCTAACAAGCATAAATGCACCAATATTCACTATGCAATTATATCACAATCTCTTAGAGGCTATTAGTTTAAAATCCAAATGGTGTGCTTTTTCTGTTAAGATTTACTTCTTGTTAGAGATTTTCCGTGCATAAAACATGCTATGAAAAGTCTCCACATGCTTAGAAACAGAATTGTTCTCAAGATTTTTCTTCCCATGTCAGAAGTCTATTAGCTAGACCCTGGTGAAAATGATTCTTTCTTCACTTAACTAGTGTGATTGCACATAAAATGGTAGATATTTTTTTAAAAAAATCAATGGTTGTTCAAGAGCCTAATGGCACACAGGATTGAAGCCCTCAGTATTTCAAGTCCTGGAGAGTTTGAAGACATTTGCAGTCTCATCTGTGGCAGATGGAGGGCCAATTCATATGCCCTCGTTGCTCAATCTTGTTGTAATGTTTGCACAGGGCTGTGAGATCCCAGCTTCTGATTTGTGTAACATGAGTCAAGTGAAGCATTTCCTGCAAGAATGGGTAGCAGAAGAAGAAGAAAATGCCTGAGTATAAATAAGACATGAAGTAAACTTTATGATTCAATGTTGTTAATATTTCTGCCAAACATTGCTCTTTTATATTCTCAGAAAACATGGTCTCAAGAGCTCAACCCCCAGTTCTTTTTGCCATTCCAGCAATTAAAACCTGTTCTTGGGGATCAGGCAGTGGGGAATTATTTATTTTCTTAGAACATTTTTGATGCTGCCTTCTCAGGAACCTGCCCAAGATGGCCTACCAAATAAAAATTATAAAAAACAAAACATCATAAGATATTAATTAAAAGGCAGCCTTTAAAAAAAAAAGCCCCAGCGTAAAAACATAGATCATAAAAACAGACCACAGACCACTTAAAGCAGTTTCCAGGCTAAAATAGTGTTAAAATTAGTCATTGTTTCTGTTGACCTAATCACTGATATCCAGATTCTGAGCGGTAGGCCTCAGGATTTCATCCAGATATTGCTGATTCAAAGTAGACAAGTTCTGTTAACATCCATATTCCACCACCTCTGATTCTTGGATAAGACATGATGTGTGGACCATATTTTAGTCTGGATTCAGACACAAAGAAAAATATCTTGGAGCAGGGCAAACACATATAAGAATGAAAATATAAAATGCTGGATCTCCATTTCCTTCCTCCAAAAGAGCTGGAGAAACTTTTTCATCATATATTCATGATCACTTTGCATGCTGCTTCCTAATGAACAGTGGTAAAAGGACAGTGTTTACAACTCTGGCTTGGAGATTCCTGGAGATCTGGCCCAGGTGCCTGGAGAGGTTGGAGTTTGGGGAGGGGAAAGAGCTCAGCAGAGAAACAGTCCACCCTCCAAAGCATCCATTTCCTCCAGGGGAAAGTATGTCTGTAGTCTGGAGATCAGGTGTAATTCCAGGTTAATGTTAATATCTAATTGTTGTGGTCCTGCTCCATATATCCAGTTACCATCGGACCCATCCATGTCTGTGCTGGCCCCAAATGGACTTTCTTAGCAGATGTTTTTGAATCTAAGCAAGGAAACCGACAACCGTTTCAGGAAGAACAAATGGAGAACTAGCACAGAAAAAGCTAACTGGAATTGCAGTGGCATGCCAAACAAGCCTTACTATACCTAGTGACTGGTATCCAAACTATTAATCAAAGGCCCCTAGAAATCAATCAAAGGATTTTTAGCCACTGGCACTATTAACATTTCTATTAACTAAACACAGAACCCATGCCGATGTTTGAATAAGCCTCCATTCTATTTGTACCAGTCAAACCCCACATCACTGTTCAGACTGAACCTGCCTCCAAACGCAACTCCTGCCCAGTTGGAACCTTTTCCTCCTTTACGTTATTTGGAATAATTCCAGTGACTCTGCATTATCCCTTTTGATCACACATGATACTCATTTGACACCCACCTACCCCCCATCTCCTCTTTTAAAGACTCTTTCTGAGAATCATTTGTTTTTGGGCTCTGCTGCTTGTCCTACAGCCGAGGACAGACTCCTTCCAGTAAGAATGTCCCATGTGACCTTGCATACGCACTTTTGCCTCCTCCAAGAGTGCCTTTGTCTTGTGAGCTGTTTGGGTTCCTAAGTGACTATCACAACACTTGGCCTTGCCTTGCCTTTTCTCTTGTGGATTTACTTGCAGCCCAGGTGCCTGGACCTCTTAACTGATTTTGGATTGGTAGTCAGGCCATCAGGATTTGGAGCTATACAGAACACCTGCAAGTGAGGTGCCTGGTTGTCTTATAGAGTCCAATGATAGACAACAAGGAGGAGGTTAAGTTAAACCTACAACTAGCTGCCCACCTGTCTTCAGCTTTCCCTCCCTCCCTACCCCTGGCAGCCTCTCTTTGGGAAACCTCTGTGCTGTGCTGGCCAGGCCAGGCCAGGCCTAGTTGTGCAGTGGCGAACCCACAAGGACTTTGGGTGCCATCTCATTTTTCCATTTCCTTTTCCCTACACTATTTCCTCTTTCCCTCCTCCAGGCAGCCCCCATATCCTCATTTTTCCTGCTTCTTTCTCTCCTCGCTACTATCCAAACAACCCACCTTTAATCTACCCCCCATCTTAAAACACATTTATTATTTGTTTACTTCATTTGTACCCTGGCTTCCTCCATTTTATCCTTACAACAACCCTGTGAGGTGGGTTATATTGAGAGTGTGTGACTGTCCCAAGATAACTCAGTGAATATCCAGATCAGAGTGGTGATTCAAATCTGGGTCTCCTAGATCCTAGTTTGAAACTTGAACTGTAACACTACACAAGTTTTCTTGCAGTGATTGCTGTTGAACGGTAGCAAGCAGCCAGGCCTGCCTCTGGTTGCTACTGGGCCTGGTCCAGTGAGTTCTCTCTCAAAAACCAAAATAGGTCTGGAAAGACCATGCCCCCACACCTTTTACTGACAGAAACCAAAGCTTGAAGGCTGGCAGTATTATTGTGTTTGCTTGGCAACCCTTACCACCAGTGCCGGATTTACGTATAAGCTAAACAAGCTATAGCTTAGGGCTCCACTCTCTTGCCCCCCCCCCAATTTTTTTTTAAAGGAAATAATAATTATTTCACTATTAATATACTTCTTCTTAATTGTATTTCAGTTCAACAATTACTTTGATAAAATACATATTTTGTTATGTGCAAACGGATTTAGATACCTATTAGGTCCATAAATTACCATATAGCATAGATTCAACACAAAAAACAGCGACAATTTGTTGTTGACAAAGGACAGCTGGACATATAAAGGACCCCATTACCTTCAATAGTTTAGGGCCTCATCAAACCTAAATCCAGCCCTGCTTGCCATGCTAGAGGGCAATCATTTCTTAAAGGTACAGCTGTGTGTGTGTAAAGTGCCATCAAGTCACAGCCGACTTATGGCGACCCCTTTTTGGGGTTTTCATGGCAAGAGACTAACAGAGGTGGTTTGCCAGTGCCTTCTTCTGCACAGCAGCCCTGGTCTTCCTTGGTGGTCTCCCATCCAAATACTAACCAGGGCTGATCCTGCTTAGCTTCTGAGATCTGACGAGATCAGGCTAGCCTGGGCCATCCAGGCCCGTTTACGCACTAGCAACTTACTTCGTAATTGCAACGTGTCCAGTACACAAGAATCCAACTCGCTTTTAAATTTCTGCTCGCACTGCTCTGCCTTTTTTCGCTGCATGTGATAAGCTGGGAGCAACGGGCTCCCACACATGCCCAGTCGGCTCTGGAAGCAAGAGGACGGCGATTGGTCCAGCTTCCCTTAGGGAGGCGGGAGGAATGGGGTGGTTGGCTGGCAGCAGGAAGTGGGCTGGCAGCAGGAAGTGGATTCAGCACTGATTGCATGATCCCACTGTAAGGCTCCCCGTGAGGAAGTCGCTTTATTTTTTTACTTCGCCTAATAAGCGGATCCTCTTACTGCGGAGAAAGTGCGCTCTGATGACGCTTCAGAGATCTTTCGAACAGAGTAAGTGCGGACATGCAAGGAAAGCCCGCGGAAGCCAGCGCCGCAAATGGTAAGTGCGGACACGGCCCAGGTCAGGAATGGTACAGCTACTGCTTCTATTATTTTTGGGTGTTTTAATCCCCTCATGTTTGTTTTTTTATGTTTTTTTAAGATTTCAGATTCTACTGCAAACCTAGGGTTCTCAGCTTTGTAGAAAGATCTGTCTTGTCTGTTTATGACTTCATTCTCTGGATTTAAGCATCCACAGATTGAACCCTGTTGAGAATTAGATATATCAATTGCCATGTTATTTCTGCATTCTAGCATTTTTTCTCCCTTCCTGAGTGGAATAATTTGCTTAGAGTTTGGGTATCTTGCTCTTTTGTGGGTAGTAAACATTGGATACTTGGTATTATTTGATGGCTCAAGGTTTGCTAATTCGG
The DNA here is from genome assembly GCF_029931775.1 of Euleptes europaea. Lineage (NCBI taxonomy): Eukaryota > Metazoa > Chordata > Lepidosauria > Squamata > Sphaerodactylidae > Euleptes > Euleptes europaea. The sequence continues at coordinate 38,937,535 of NC_079316.1, forward strand.
CTACCAATTTTTTTTGTATTATTCTGCATAATAAACCTAATTTCTGGTTTGGACTTCCTTTGGATATAAGTGTTCCTTCTAAGTGTACAGTAGCACCTCACCTCTTACTGTGCAGTCCTAAACAGAGTAACACTCTTTTAGGTCCACCAACTTCAATGAATTTAGAAGCTTATGACTTTGTTTAGGAGACCACTGTAAGGTAGGTACCTTATCACTGGTGTGTAGGTCACTGCATTGATCTGAGTGTTTCTTTTAAACCTAAGCTGATTACTCAATGTATGAAGAGAGGCGGTGTATGAGGTGAAAGGGAGGTAGCTTCCTTACTTTGGACTGGTATAGTGTGAGGAGCAGAATGATTTTGTCCCCCTTTCCTCAGGGTGTTTTTATGTGATGCTCACCCCCATCCACTATAACACTATAGATCCTTATATGGATAATGCCTTTCAGTATTTGTTGTATGGCGTAGTGGTGCTGGCAGTATTTGCTGCTATATTTTTCTCCCTTTTGGCCCCTGTTTTTCACAGGTTTTAATGTTTCCTTGAAATTGCTCCTTCACTAGCCTTCAGTGGCTTATATGGTTTCTCTATTATTATCTAGGCTGCTTATCCCTTGAATAAGAGTTTAAGGGAATACTGCTCATGCAGATTAAACCCGTACACAGAATGGCAGTCCCTTGAAGCTGCAAACATGTGGAAACTGTTCCACATGGCAAGCTATTCATGTAAGTTGGTTCCTACCCAGTGCTGCAGGACTGCAATTCTTAAAAAAAGAAGAAAGCGGGATTAAAATAGCAGAGTGAAAATCACAAGGATTTGGGGACCACCTCACATGCTTGGCTTGCCAGGTAAAGCAGTGGCAGGCTGCAGCTGGGCCACTGATTGTGTCAATCAGGCATACTTCAACTGTTTGATTTAAGGAAGCTCACCAGGGCAATACTCATACACCCCTGTCTGAATGTCAACATGTTTTTATATTGGGAAGTATATATCTTTTCTTCTATATTTGACAATTTCATTCTTTTTTTTAAAAAAAAAAGTCCAATGTATTTATCAAATACAGGAACTTGTAAGTCCAGAATTCTGCAAATTGCTGTACTCACAGGTCACTTAATGCTTGAGGAAAAAAGGAACTCCTGTCAAGTGAGAAGAAGCAGGGGAACATCTGGATTCAATTTGGAAGATTCATCTCCCCTTTGCAGATTAGCACTGAAGAGTTTCTCATATTAGATGGAAGAAAGGGAGGAACCAGGGCTGAGATTCCCATGCACACCCTTTCTTTTGCTCTGTACATGTCTCATAGCTGATTATGACTATGAATAGGTGCACTTCAAACAAACCAGGTGCAGGAGCAAGAGGGAAGAAAGACTGTACCCACCTGATGGCTGCACTGAGCCAATTGCTGTCTGAAGAGTATGGTTTATTTCCTATCTTTGACAGCCTTGATCAGATCTTGCAAATTGAGGGCTGTGGCTTCCTTTATTGAGTCAATCCATCTCTTGTTGGGTCTTCCTCTTTTTCTGCTGCCCTCAAATTTTCCTATCATGAGTATCTTCTCCAGTGACTCTTGTCTTCTCATAATGTGACCAAAATACGATAGCATTAGTAGACAGTAATTGTCAGCAGCTCAATCCTTCTTTAAAAGAAGTATGGGCAAAGATTCCATACTGCTTAATAAGTCACACTTGTGTGAGATGTTTATGAATTGCAACACATCTAGAATTTGAAGGATGACAGCTATGTAGCCACTTCAGAATCCTCCATATCATCTGTAGAATTAATTTACTATTACACACAATATAAGCATAAGCAGTCATCAACACATCATGAGTATAACTGAAGTATGTGAAAATTATTATCTTATTGTGTTTGTGTTGTGTGATGGCTATGTCACTTTTAATCAGCAGATCTTTGCAGTTGTAACAGTACTTTCTAAGTTTTCCAGTCCTCTTAATTTTTTGTGCATTTGGAGAAGCTGAATGGTTTAAAAAGGTGAGCAAAGTTGATAGCTATTTACTGTATATTTTAGGTGTTTTATAAACAATAACGTATGATTATGGCTGTAGTGAGAACATATTATTATTGACATTATCCATTTCCCCCTTACACATTACACAGGATCATTGTTTTGCATACATGCTCTTCTTTAAATAGTGGCAAACACTACAGAGGAAGTGGAGAGCAATGGATAGAGGCAGGGCATTAACCAGGTTGGGACCAGCACTGCTGTATTTTGAGAACTGATTCACTTTTTGTTCCAAAAAATGGGGAGAGGGAGTTGGAGCACAGATTGCCTTTGCATGATTGAAAGGCACTTTCACTTGCACAAGGGGGTCTGCCATGCTGCACATGCATTGCACCACATGTTGTTCTTGAGGGGCCCCCAAACTTCAGGAGCAGCTTTTCAGGTGGCATGGTGCAGAAAAAAGAAGAGGTGGGAAGATCTATTCGTGGAATGGGGTTCCATGCATAGCTCTTAGAATCAAAACCTGAAATTTTAATTTGTGACCTTTCCTATTAAATAGTCTGCATTTCTTTTTAGGTCAGGAATATTTCTGGTTAAAAAAAATCTGTTGCATCAAGTGCCCTGCCCCAAAGTGATAGTACTCCAAACTCCACACCTTGACACACACAGAATTGAACTCAAATTCTTTCTTTGGTCACAAGCACAATTATGCTTACCATGCTAATAGGTTCCTTCAAACAAGCAGACAAACAAAACCCTTGTTTTAGCTGCTATGAAGCATAACTACCTGTTTTATAGAGAGAGAAGGAAGTAAAAGCTCAGTTTATTATAAGAAGGTAAAAGCTTCTGAACTTAAAAATAACTGTCCTTATTGAACTTACATATCTTTTACATTAACTATTAACAGAAATTAAAATATACATAGGCATTTGGGTTTGTTGAGAGGGCTATAGAAGTTTCAGTTCATTATGTGGAAATCACTGATTTACCATTAATATCTTTGAAGCCTTACCTGGAAAGATGGCTGCTACGCATAGTCAGAACAGCTGGCAGTGGCCCTGGATGGGGGGGGGGGAATCTTCATCTGTTTTGTGAACAACTGTGGCTATTTGCATCTAAAACCAGACCTCTGTGTGTTCCCCTAGCAAACAATTTCAGCTATGAAAACTGAAACTGAGTCTCTTTGTAAGGTAATTATAGTGATGTTGGGACTTAGCCCAAGGTTTTATGATCTATGGAGTCTTCCTAGTGACAGTCTAAAACTTTGGCTGCTATAAATCTGAGTTTATTCAGACACTTTGGTGGAGCTGCTGCATCAATTTCTAACTAAATCTGGCTTTATTCATTCCCTTACAATGACTTATCCATGTTTCTCCAGCACAAGGGATCCCATCCCTTAGTGCTCCCTTCTGATTACCTATTTCAGTCTTTCTGCTTATTGCCCTTACACTAAAATCTGCATGGAGCCTTAAACTAGCCCCCATATTGAAAAACAATACAGCCAAATCCCCATATTTGTAGCTGCATCAGGAACATATGTTTTACCCATGCCTGCTTTTTACAATCTTTCCCTTCTAAAAATTAATCTCCTCATCTTCAATACAGAAGGATTATAGGCTCCCTCCCCCCACCCACCCCAGACAAATGATACAAAACAACGCTACAGATTGCTGGCACAAACCAAGAGACGCATGGGAGGAAATATGCAATGTCGTTCAAACATCCGTTCTTCATTTTTGCTCATATCTAGAGGCTGCATCACAGAAACAGCAGAAACAGTTCATACTTTAACAAGCAACAGATCCCCCCACCCGTTTTATGATTTTTTCCCCCCAAAGGTAATTAGGTACTACAGATAATACATTGCTTTCATCTTATTGGTCAGAGAGGAAAAGGACTAAATATTACTAATATGGGAATGCTTCATTGTAGAAAGAAGGATGAGGAAAAGTCTTCAAAATGAATCCCTCTAGATGCTGTTGTTCTGTCACTTGTAATTAACTCTGAAATGTCTTGTATAACTTCTTTTTGCACTCCTTTCTCCCCTATTAGATGTTTGTCTTATTGCATCTCTGGAACTGAACTTAAGCTTCAGACTCTTGATTAGCCTCGAGTTGAACACCTATATGTCAAAGAATATAAGGGTCAAGGAAACCAAAGAAAAAGTTGATCTCAGCATCATGCTAGAGGATGGCCTTGCTCACTCGAAGAGCAGATGAGATGACAAAACTGCTGGCAGACTGAAGCACACCTATAAGAGCTTGCATAGATGGCTGATATTCTCAACCCTTATGCCTTTTAGAAATGTCCCTTTATTGTCCACTCCTATAAATGGGAGAACTGTTAAAGACATGATGAAATGTGATATCCTTTATGATCCTAAAACTGATCCATCAGGATAAAGAATCCTATAGGTAGCAACAATTTTGAATTGGGGGTGGTGGTTGTGGGAGACGCTTGTCAGCTTGTAAGATCCAGAATGAGATTTTGTATACCTCCTGCTGTAGGTACTTAAGACTTGGATGTGCCCCTGGGCACAAGCCAAAGGACTCAGCTTAGCCTGAAGGTCAGAGCCGAGAAGGAACAGGAAGATCTGGCAGAAAAGATAGGGGGATACACATGAACATATGAAGCTGCCTTATACTGAATCAGACCCTTGGTCAATCAAAGTCAGTATTGTCTACTCAGACCAGTAGCGGCTCTCCAGGGTCTCAGGCTGAGGTCTTTCACATAACCTACTTGCCTAGTCCCTTTAACTGGAGATGCTGGGGATTGAACCTGGGACCTTCTGCATGCCAAGCAGATGCTCTTATCACTGAGCCACAGCCCCTCCCCAGAGAGAGAGAGGGTAAGAGAGAGAGGTTAGAGTGTTGGAAATTAGACTCAGGTTTGAATCCCCACTCTGCCATGGAAGCTTGCTAGGTGACCTTGGGCAAGTCACATACTCAGACTAACCTACATGTTGTGATTGTTGTGAGGCTAAAATGAAGGTGAGGAGACCTTTTGGGACTCCAGTGGAGAGAAAAGGGGGGTATAAATGAAGTAAATAAATGAAAGGGGAAGATCTGATTTGTACTTAGCCTCGCCCCCCTTCTGTTCATTTCTTTCTTCTCCATTGTACTTCATTATTTTGTATTCTGAACTGCTTTGGGTCCTCAATAGGAAGAAAAGCAGAATATAAACGAATAGATGTAGTGGTTAAGAGCGGTGGTTTGGAGTGGTGGACTCTGATCTGGAGAATCTGGTTTGATTCCCCACTCCTCCACATGAGCAGCGGAGGCTAAAATGGTGAACTGGATTTGTTTCCCCACTCCTACACATGAAACTAGCTGGGTGACCTTGGGCTAGTCACAGTTCTGTTAGAGTTCTCTCAGTCCCACCTACCTCACAGGGTGTCTGTTGTGAGAAGGGGAAGGGAAGGTTATTGTAAACTGGTTTGATTGGCCTTAAGTGTCAGAGAAAGTTGGCATATAAAAACCAACTCTTCTTCTTCCTCTTCTTCCTCCTCTTCTTCTTCTTCTTCAATATATGAGTGAATCAATTGCTTGTGCTAGGAGAGCAGCAAGCCTGTGTATGAAGTCTCACTGGAATATCTCGCTGGGCTGACTCCCCCTCTAGAGCATTGTTAGAAAAAGATCTTTAATATGGTGTTTTTAAATTTAAAAAAATGACTTTGTAAAACTGTTCAAGAAAAGATTTTGTCGGACATCTTTGTACAACTGGATTTTATTCATGGACTATCTGAACATCCACTTTCGTGGCTGTGTAGAGTCAACACTATTTGTCCCATGGGAGGAAACATAATAGTACTTGTTACTCCCATGATGCTGACAAAAGATCCTAGGATGTTGAGAAAATGCATATGGGAAGGATTACCCCCCCCCCCCATCCTATGCTGTCCTCCCAGTAGAATCCCCACACCTGGTAGCTATTTCCATTTTTGAAAAAGTGGTGAGATCCATTTATGTACCTCCTGTTGTCTCATTTTGTTTGCACCTCACTGTATGTTTGTTTTAATTTCCTGCCTGTAAAATAGGCTTCCCATTTTCCCAATGAGGGAGGAACATCTTTCGCCCTAAGCTCCTGTTGTGAGCCACCACTCTAGCAGTTGACAGAAAGGGGGGGGGGGATTAAAAGTTGCTATCAGGTGATGGTGTTATGTCTCTTCTGGGGGAAACCCAGAAGTGACATCATGCCTTTCTAGGATTCCTAAAGAAAGGTGTGACATCATTTCTGAGTTTTTCCCAGAAGTGACATAATGCCATCACACAATGGCACCCCCTAATGTCCCCACCCACCCCTGAACTCCTGCCAGTTGCCAGCTCCTGATTGACAACCCTACTGTAAGATGGACAGGATTTATATGGAACCTTACATTAAAACTACCGTGCAATTTAATAATATTAGTAGAATTGCATCCTTGTTGGGTACATGTAATACTTAATAGGGACACACAATGCCTACTCATGTTCATGATGTTTCCAGAAGTATGGAGGGGTAAGCCAACCTGCACTCTTCCTAGATGTTTGCCATTGAATATCAGTTGTTGTCCACCAGATCCTGAGCACACTTTTTACCTTTGTAACACCCTTTTTCTTTGCAACTCTCTATAGTACATTTTACCTAATTTCTGCAATATGGAATTCTCTGTTAGGATGCTAATCAAGTATTCTTGCAGTGCAATCGAATGTAATTCTGCTTAGGCTTGTCCTGTTAGAGACCAAATCTCCCCTCATGTTATATCACAATATTTTGCATCCCTCTTGATTGTTCTGTCTATACATTCTGCATATATCAGAAGACATTTCCAGAGGCTGTCCCACAAGTATGGAATTTCCTTCCTCTAGACAGACATCATAGCTTATGCCCAAGCATTTTCTAGATGCTTTGTAAAATTTGTTTAGGAATGCTTTTAATGGCTAAAGTCAATAAAATATGGGGAACATATTAATTATTTTTCTTTGAAGAAGAAGAAAAGTTGGCTTTTATATGCCGACTTTCTCTGACACTTAAGGGAGAATCAGACCGGTTTACAATCACCTTCCCTTCCCCTCCCCACAACAGACACCCTGTGAGGTAGGTGGGGCTGAGACAGCTCTAAGAGAGCTGTGACTAGCCCAAGGTCACCCAGCTGGCTTCGTGTGCTGGAGTGGGAAAACAAATCCAGTTCACCAGATTAGAGTCCGCCGCTCATGTGGAGGCATGGGGAATCAAACCCGGTTCTCCAGATCAGAGTCCACCACTCCAAACCACCGCTCCTAACCACTACTCCATGCTGGCATTAAATTGTTATTTTAATTGCATTCCTATTTTAACACTGCCAGCCCTGGTTAGTATTTGGATGGGAGACCACCAAGGAATACCAGGGTTGCTGTGCAGAGGAAGGCACTGGCACTGTGACTTGACGGCACTTTATACACATCTTTGAGATAGGGCAAGTTGAAATAAACAAAATAAACAATTATACATACAATATAAGCAATTGTAATTATATACATTATAAGAAATCAGTCACAAAATTAACAATTTATGGATAACTGTTCTGTCCAAAGCCTTCTGAGCAATATATTAGGCAAGCGACTTTCCCCATTCACTTCAGTGGAAAAGAGAGGTATGCATTCCAAATATTCAAGACTGAAGTAACCCAAAATAATGTAGGGGTAAATATTCAATCACAATTAATTTCAATAGTAAGATGAAATATTGTTGAACTTGCCTGAGGAACACTGGAAAAATATCCAAAGCCCTTTTTATTTGTACACTCATTTTTACTTTAAACAAACTCTTTCTCGGTCTCTTCCTCTTTTTGTGCGTGTTCAACAACTGTATCCTTTTTAACACTGCCTATAGACAAATTCCATGACTCACCATAATATCATCTTCTTTTTCTTTTCATTGTCTTACAATTGAATCCATGCTCTGTTTTTCATTTGTTCTTTTTAAATCGATGTTTGCATCTCCTTTGCATACTATAGTTATGTTTGTATGTCTTTCATTATAACAAATGTGAACCACTCCAGGCCTATAAACAGTTTGGAGCAGTAAATATATAATTTCATTACTTCAGGATGTGTTAAAATATAAAATCCCAGCCCAGTGGTAGTTTGCTGATTTTTTAAAAAAGAAATGGCAGAATTCAGACTGAGTTGAATGTAAAATGTGAATAAGAGAAATTGTTATTGCCTTCGCTTTATATTGTATTTGAATAATTTGCCTATTATTTCATTTGACACCGTTTCAAAAACTAATGGCAAACATTGACATATTAGTAACCATTCATATAACACATTTAGACTTTGAACCAAGATGGGGAGAAATCTGTCTTAATCCAAGCACTTCATTTTAAAGGGTTCCTGGGTCAGATTCTCTGTGTTACCTAGATTGTAATATTGCTTGAGATTCAACAGTTGCCCCCATACACCAAAATGTAAACATCAGGCAAACTGCATAGTTGCATTAAGATTTATTATTAAAATATGGACTGTGCATTTTGTTAAACTCACTTCCCCCAAATTTGGAGGTCCCCTAAAAGACTGCCCCATTGGGTTTGCCAGCATTTGGGCAACCTATCTTGACTTCAAGGTCAATATACCTAAGACCTTGCTTTTCCTTGCCTGCACCAAACATATGTAGAGAAATGCTGCCCCCCCCCGCACAACTCTCCACCTCCGCCACAGACATATATATAGATACAGATACAGATATATAGTGTAAAGGTTCAAGCAATGATATGTGTTAACCTGCTCCCAGCCCCCTGGGACCATTCAGCCAACAGTTTGGTAACATCCTCCCACCCTTCAGTGACGGGTGTGCACCAATCTAATCATGTCAACATCACCTAACACACACCAGTCCCAGTTAAGGCCTCATCAACTCTTCTGGGTGAGTCTTATTCACAGAACCTAGCCTGCCACAGCAAATGTAAAGCAAGTGGGGGGGAAGGCTTCTTATCTAGGTCAATTAGATAGGAACCCCAAGATTTCCTGCTTGGTCCCAAAGTGACTACTTAATCTCATATTATTGCCACAGGGATAGAAGGGTGGGGATCATAAAGCATGCCAGGTAAGGAGAGTCAGTTTTAAATAGCCTTCCCTTCCTGGTCCCTCATTTGTTGCAATGAATGATGCAGAGATTACCAACCCTCGGTGTCTGGTACCTACTCTTCTCTAAGAAGGATAGGTTGCAAAATCATTCCTGCTTCAATTACATTGTGATATGTGCTTCTGTTGAGTGGACTCAACTACTTCCCTACTCAGCTTGTTGACATTTTGCCATCACTTCACAATGGAAATGCACTTAGAATACATAATTAGAATGGCTTCCAAACTTGCTTATCTGTTTCATTATCTGTCAAATATATGTTGAACCCAGTCAGAACATTACGGTTCACAAGAATATCTGTCAGAAGGTGAGTGAAGAATGTTATTATGGATGGGGAAAACAAATTGTGGGCCTTCCCCCAGATTTCTTTTCACAGAGCCTAGTTAGAGAAGATCACATTGTTCCTGTTATCCAGAGAGAAAACCAAAGACTGAGAGTTATGATTGCTGTTTTACACACATGAAAGTGAGGATGCAATAGGTGAGCAGGAACATGAACTCAGGTCTCTTAGTTCCAATAACAGTTGCTCCACAGAATCACTAAGAGTGTTCTAGCTATGTTTCATTTTTGTTTATTATTTATTGAAAACATTTGTATGCCACCTTCCCACCCAACCTAAGGTCCCCAAGGCCCAACTTTTTATCCTACCCATTCTCCTGGAAACTCATGATAGTATACATGGTTCCTTGGCCTTCCATTTTATCCTCATAACAACCTCATGAGGTTTGTTAGGCTGAGACACAATGACTGGCCCAAAGTCACCCAGGGACCTTTTTGGCAGAGTAAATATTTGAACCCAGTTCTCACAGTACACCAGTACACTTTAACCAGTAAACCAAACTGGGTCTGTTTGCCCTTCCACCATTTATTTTGATGCTTCTTGTGGCAGATGAACAAAAGGAGCCTTCATTGATAAGCACTAAGGAGAAAAGAAGCCTTGTCAGTGAAGTATAACATTATACCTGCACAGAGGCTCTTAGAAGTATATACAGATGTGGACCAATAGCATCAGTTACTTGCTGAGGCTCATAGGTGCACAACTACAGCATTACAGCACATGAATCATGCAAATTTGGCCATTCACCCATCCATGGTCAGTGCTCTTCTTCATCACAAACCTTCTCACAAACATAACCAGGCATGATGCAACTACCAAATCAAAATCTGAATCAGGTAATTATGAGTGTTCATATGAAAAAAAATGTTGGATGTCTGAGGGCTATAACAAAGTCATTACTTGACTCTTTTCCATGTGCATGTATAATTCTTTGCATGCTATTTTATGAGCTGCTGTGTTATTACTGATATATTTTCAAAGGTGACCATTCTTGCGCATTGCATCTTGGGAATTGCTGTGCAGGCCGAAGCTCAAAGAGAAGTTGTTTGCAGTTAGATGAGGAGCATCACTGGCAGAGAAAGATTAATGATGTGAATTCCATGTAAAATCCATATTACACATTTCTCCTTGGTCTGCTGACAGCCTAAACAAGTCCTCACCAGCACAGACAAATGACTCCATTCCATCTTAGGCACTACGGCAGGTCTAAAGTGCAGGAACCATGGAGTGATGGCATGTGCTTACGAGAACGGGAAATGTTTTCCATTAGTTTCATCTCCCTCTTATGTGAACAACCAGGAATTGTTCCAGTTGGCTTTACAGCAATTACCTTTAGAGAAGAGGGAGGTAATGGAGACAGGATAGATTTTCATAAACAGTACAACGGTGACCTCAAAACCTCCCCTCCCCGCTTTCAATTAAAACACACTTAGTTGTGTGTTTTTTTAAAAAAAGAAAAACAAAGTTAGCATGATTTTTCAAGTGTTTCTCATTTATGTAATGACTGTTTGATGTTTGTTTCTTCGTAAATAAAGCAGCAAGAGGGGGTTCTTTGATTAGGTAAGATCCAAACACAGCAATCATGAAAGCACCAACAGAATGATAGATCAGGTTTGCATCAAATACTGTCAGGGAGCAAACTGAGCAGGGGAGCAAAGAAGGAAAATCCCCCCTGGGGCTTTTGTCAACTCTTTCCTTAGATCATCAGAATAAGTCCAACAGGTGGTAGTAACAACCACATACACCAAGCATCCAGACTGAATGACTCTGCACTGTATCCTTGCAGGTCAATACAGCCAGTGATTCCCCCGGGGATGGTCCTGACATAGAAAGCCTATATGCCTTACCCACATAGGTCTCTAAGCTTCCTTTTACGCCTATACAATACACATCAGTTTAGAATTAACTGAGTGTTGTGACCTCAAACCTGGACAGAGGGCTTGTAGCCCGTGGAAATCAAGCGTATCTGGATCCATCATAATTCCATGGACTTTTAAATAGCCCCTGATTAAAGCAAACTGGTTGAGCAGTTTGGAGCCTTTGGATGGAACTCTTTGACCATGGAGATGGGGGGCTGCTGCCAAATAATCTGAGAAGGCTCTGGTACAGGAACCCATGATTGCAGAGGTGGTACCTAAATGTGAACTTTATCAAATCGTTGAAATTCCTTACTTCATAGTTGCTTTTGGTTCTCACACTGCAGATCTTCTGAAGATACTTAAGAACATTTTTATTTTAGAGGGCCTTTTAAAACTAATTTGTATCTTTGTTTTTTACATTGTGGATTACCTTTAAACCCTCCACATTTCATTTTAGTGGAATCACACAAGTCTTGTGACATCAGAGTAGATAGAGTAATAGTGATGGTGGAATGCATGCTACATAAAAGAAAAAAGAAAGGAGCTGGCCCTGAAGCAACATGTAGTCATATTTATTAGGCAAATAACCACTTTGTTCAAGATTTGTTGGAGAATACCTCTTTACCCAATTACAGAGCAAAAAGAGCCCCTGTATGTAGATGAGTATTTAGGAGTAACTTGGTTATAACTTTCAGCATATCTTCAAGCCAACTGTTAAGCAATGAACTCCAGGTAGAATAACAGCCTTATCTTTATCAAACAGCAGGTAAATTAAATGATAATCGTGAGAACAAACAGGAAAGTGTGAAATCAATGGAGTGATAAAGATGATCTTAAAGAAGAATATAAATATCCAGAATAAGACTTGCTCCAGACTCAGCTCCATAAAAGACAATTGAGAGTTCTTGCATCTTTTCTATAATAATCTAAATAGAATTTCTTAAAAATTCCTATGAAGACTACCCCCAAGCATATATATTTTCATAAAATGGTTCAGAAAGCAATTTTTCCTGATCACAGGATTTCAGAAAACAGATCTGTTTGCACTCTAAATTTTTTGAACACTTTTCTAACATGCCTTGGGAAACAGTCTTGCTTTTGAGGGACCAAATAGCGGGACAACAGGCTTATCCATTTGTGAAACACTCGTCGAATGGTTCCCAAGCTACTTCACAGGGAAGGAAGTTGTTTTCTGAAATTTGCTTCACAAGGCATTTTAGAAATCCTTTCCTTGTTACTGTGGAAAGGGCTGTTGTCATGTGATAGGATCTTATGCAAACTTGTCCCCAGGGACTGTAAGGCAGAACCAACTGTAGCCATTCCAAAACAAGGCAACCAACAGACCTAACACACAGTTTAAGCTGCCGAAATGCTCATGCTGAGTAGAAGCCATTCAAGGCCCATTGTTGTCAGCTTTAATATGGACTCGCAAACAGTTGGAGTCAAGGGCCTGAAAGAGAGGGCAGCTGGGCATGTTGATATTTCTCACAGCTCTCCCCCCTTACCTGGCCCTGAAGAAGTGGACTGCCAAACGCTGCTAAGATTGTTCCAGCTCAAGATGCCAATAAATAGCTGAAGTCAACTTAATTCTGGTCCGGCCTGGAAAGTGAATTCCACCACATCATGCTGAGATTTCTCCATAAGCTACTCAGAGACACTCCATAAATCCGTACGCTTCTCGGCACGCTTATCTGAATTGTAATGCAGTTATTAAACAAATTGTAAGTCTAATTCGTATCCCTCTTTAATACTTAAAAAAAAACAGGCACAATATAAAGCTTAATAAAAGCTGAATACTCCAAAACCCCTCTTAGAACTGAAAATATGACTACTTCAAAAGTCTTTACAAGGGCAGGATTTTAATGGCTGAATAATATGCTGGAACGGAGCAGTAATTTCTTCTTGAATGCTGGGATGAATTATTTATGCTTTGACAACATTATGTGTCTCCAAAGCAGCTTTTAGTTATTCGCCTATTCGAGGCTACAGCTGATCTTGCGGCCGGCTCTTGTAATTACATTAACCTCTTGACACAACATGACAAGCTTTTCCTGTGAACTGCGATCAATAGCCCATAACTGCTACCTATTTAAATCTGGGCGATGGTTACACTTCAAGATTCTAATTAGTTCTTTCCACCCCCATTCTACCCAACCCCCTCATTTTAGTGGACGCTGGGAAAAGAAATAAATGGCATCAAAAGGTTTATTTAAAAAATAAAGGCAGAAAATATCAAGCTTTGAGGAGGGGGAAGCAGAAGGGAGCTAGGTTTTCTAGGCAACAGATCAAAGTGTGCAGTCTTTATATTAAACTGCATCTGCATTTAAATGGAATTGAAGGCCTTGGCACAGGAACATTTTGGGGAATCAATTACAGGAGGGCTGGCACAGGTGGGCAAGGTAGTGACTTGATACCATTGAAGTACTGATGTATAATAGAATGAAATTCAGATTGTTTGTTTTTTCTCCTTTGTTTTCATGGAAGTTTAGTCACAGTAGACTATACTTCAGCAAAGAAAGTCCCGGTTTAAATGAGTAATCAATTAATTTTTTTCCCCAGAAATTAAAGAGTTCTATTTGTTGTGCAGAACATATCAGAAGGAAAGCTAGATTAGATTTAGATGAAGATGGAGTGAAGATTGGTGGAAGGAATAGGGTTGTGCATATCGATATACCCGAACCGAAAATAAACCCGCAATTAGCCGTTTTGGCAATATTCGGGTTACAGGTCGACCACATACCAAAACCTGGGAATCTGCATGAAGCTGAATAGGTGATTCCCCAAAAAGCTGAATATCTATTCGGCTTTCTCAGGTTTTGGCTATTCGCCTTTGCTCAGATGCATGGCTCTGTGCCTTCTCCCATTTATTTATCTTTTGACTGGTTTTGTTAGGGCCCCATAGTTGGGGGCCCTTTTGAAGTAGGGAATGTGTAATTGGAGCCAATTTGGTCTGACCAACCATCACCATTCAGTGAATTAATCTGGATCAAGCATAAGGGTTATTTAAAAGACAGGGCTCACCCAGTCCTGTCTAGAGGGATATACCCTCGAGCTAAAAAGAACCGGCTTTGACAGCTGCTCACACCACCAGGCTTCTGAAGGAGAATTCCTCACCTGCACGGATGAGAAGTCTCCTTCAGAACAGCCCCTGTGGTTGAGACTTCGGCTGGCTCTGATATCACCCCCCCCCATGAAAACCTGCTTTCAAAATGAAGGAATTACATAACTTTTAAGGCTGACAATGAATAAATTGATATTGTTAAAAAAATTCTATTCCTTCCCTTAATCATAAACCAGAAGGGAGACTGCAATCAAGAAATCAGGAGTCTGAGACTGGCAAAGGGCAGCCAGGAAGGAGCTAGAAAATATTCTAAAGGGTAAGGATGAGTTGCTGGTGACCAAGATCAAGACAATTCATACTACAATATTCCCCATTACTATGTATGGGTGTGAAAGCTGGACAGTTAAGAACACTGACAAAAGAAAGTTGATTCATTTGAAATGCAGTCTTGGAGAAGAGTTTTACAGATACCATAGCCTGCTGAAAAGACAAATAAGTGGGTTCTAGATCAAATCAAGCCTGAACTCTCCCTAAAAGCTAAAATGATGAAACTGAGGTTATAGTACTTGGGTCACATTTTGAGAAAATGGGCGTCGAGGGTGTGGGGGAGAGACAGTAATGCTGGGAAAAGTTGAAGGCAACAGGGAAAGAGCAAGACCTAACATAATGGACTGACTGTATGAAGGAAGTCATGGCCCTCAGTTTGCAAGACCTGAACAAGGCTGATAATAATAGGATGTTTTGGAGGTCATTCATTCATAGGGTCACTTTTAGGACTTTTAGGTATGTTCATCCAGTCTGAATGTTGATACACATTTGGATGTACATTTGCATCCATATCATGGTACCCATGTGGGCCCCACTGAGCTAGCTGGATGCATCTTTTACCTTTCCTTTTATCCCTTAGAAGCTCCTTGATCAATTGATCTTGAGCAGCATATATCTAGTGTTGGAGGGATATAAGGACTGAAACAAATCTTGCCACTGACAATGTAGCCTTGGGGTCCCTGTCGCTTAGTAAAAAAGGCATTATGTCAGTCACAGAGGCATTGGATTTGTATATTAAAAGGGGGGAAATATAGTGCGATCGAAGTTCCTCGTAAAAGCAGCATTCCAAAAGGGCATGGGCTAATGTGTCAATAGAGCCAGAAGAGCAAGGGCAGATCCTGTCTGAGTATGGTATATTCAGAATTCTGCCCTGCATTACCATAGAAGGGTTAGCATTCAATCTAGCCAAGCAAAAAGTTCTACAGAGACGAGGAGTTGTCAGATAATATGTATAGGCAGACCACGTGGAGGGGGTATTCCGAAGAACCAGGATGAACAGACGCGACGAGCACGAAAAGTAGTGCTGTTATAATCGAGCTCTTTAATGCGCTTTTTAATTTTGGCAAAAGCTTCAGTTTTCTCAAGATCTGATAACATATCATGCGAGAAGCCCAGCAATGCCACTTTCTCATCTAAGATTTTTTGCCATGGGGATTTGAAAGGGTCATGCTTCAGAGAAGCTAGGAACCCCTCAGTGCTAAAGCACAGTTTAAGGTGGAGTTTAAAGGCGGCCAACCACGCCCTAGCTTCAAGTGACATTTGGCCAAACTCGGAATGAAGAGTAACGCCAGCAACACATCGAGGGGATGCATCTTTTAATGAGGCGGCACAACCCCATCCAAGTCTTGCAGGACCCCGTCCAAGTCTTGCCTAACATGAGCTGCATTTGACTGCAGTCAAAAGCTCTGCTCACAACCTGAGTTTGATCCCGACGGAAGTCAATTTCAGGTAGCCAGCTCAAGGGTGACTCAGCTTTCCATCCTTCCGAGGTTGGTAAAATGTGTACCCACTACCCAGCTTACTGGGAGTGAAGTGTAGATGACTGGGGAAGGCAATGGCAAACCATCCCGTAAACAAAGTCTGCCCAGTAAATGTCAGGATGTGATGTCACCCCATGGGTCAGTAATGACTTGGTGCTTGCACAGGGGATTACCTTTACCTTTTATTTACTTCTAGCATTGTTTAAATAGCCAAAGTTCTATTGAAAACCCAAGATGTTTCCCTTGCTATTTAAATAAATGAGTTTGTTCCCCCCCCCCTCTGCTGCATTACATTGCATTACATTATGTTAGTTACATGGGCTAAACGTTAATGACTAATAACCAATTAAATTGGAGGCCTTATCGGTGATCTGAAGTAATTATCTTTCCAACTGCCTCCGAAACAGCCTTCACAATTCTTAATGTCTAGGAAGATTTCACAACTAGCTGCTCATTCAATATGCGCAAACAGCTCTTTGCAAACCATCACTGAAAAGTTTATACTGCTTAGTCCATTAGGTCTTGCTGATGAGCTTTCATGCACCACTCAACAGAACAGTACTGGGATACTAAAGATATGTGTGCAGGTTTTTGTGCTCTGTGTTACTTAAGTAAGTGAGCAAACACAAGGATTTAAAATAGGGTTTAAATAACATAGTGCTTAATGATGCATAGTAAGATTTCCTGGCATAATATCAGTTATATGTTTCTGATGGTACATTCCAAAATCCTTTTATGATATCAGAAATTTGACTCAGAATTTGATTGAAAAATCAAAGTGGTAGGAATCCAAGCAGAACAGCCCCCTCCAATAAAATATGATTTCAGACAAACATGCTTTCACACTAAGCATATTACATAATATGCTGAAGGAGGGGCCATGGCTCAGTGGTAGAGCATCTGCTTGGCATGCAGAAGGTCCCAGGTTCAATCCCTAGCTTCTCCAGTTAAAGGGACTAGGCAAGTAAGTGATGTGAAAGACCTGAGACCCTGGAGAGCTGCTGCCAGTCTGAGTAGACAATATTGACTTTGATGGACCAAGGGTCTGATTCAGTATAAGGCTTGGATGAAGTGGGGGGAAATAAAGTAATAGCAATTAGGTAAACTTGCTCTTGATTCTTAAGTTTTGTCATCCTAAAGTCATTTTAAAGTAAGTGAAAGTGTCGCATGAGCACTACAGAAATAAATAACAATGCCCAAGTTCAGCAGATCATATGCTTAAACATTTCTTTTTATTAACAAGTTGATTTTTTCCCAGCCATCTTTAGGTGAAGATCCATGCCAATCTCATGCATGTAAACAGTGGAACGTGTAAGGAGATCACAGGCCAAGAGAAATATGGGAAGCTTGTTTTGCAGCCAACCCATATTCATATCCATAAACTAAACTATTAATTTGCATGATTGGGATAAAAGGGAATTTCAGCCATAAGTTCATGGGAAAATATCACTTCACAGCAGTAGACCTAGTGAAATGAAGATCTCAGAAGGAAAGAAAAAAAAGTTGTATGTTCTTTTCTCCGTTACTCATTTTACAAAAGAACATCAACAAATCCATATGGAGGGATGAGTTCAGATTGTTCATCTGGCTTTTCTTTCTTTCTTTCTTTCTTTCTTTCTTTCTTTCTTTCTTTCTTTCTTTCTTTCTTTCTTTCTTTCTTTCTTTCTTTCTTTCTTTCTTTCACCGGGGCATTAGCATCACCAACACTTTTTTCTTAAAAGGAGTGGGGATGTGAGATACAAACACACTCACAAAGTCACTCTTTTTCAGATGGGTTATATGGCAATGTTATTCAGTGGGGTTGCTTGCCTGCCCCTGCATAATATGATTTGCTCCTATATGTAAGTAACTGCAATGACTGACTCTACTTCTTGACCCTGCCCTGTTTCTTTTCAACTGTACCCCTTCCCTATTCCTGCTCCCAAACTCTTCCTTGATCTGAAATCTTCTAGTGCTTCTTTTCTGCACCCCACACCACAAAACAAAGACACACAACACTGGTTCTTGTAGGTTATCCGGGCTGTGTGACCGTTGAAAGAAAATACCAAGGAAAGAAATTCTTAGGAAAGAAAATACCAAGACCATGGTCACACAGCCCGGATAACCTACAAGAACCAATGAACTCTGACTGTGAAAGCCTTCAACAATATTTTGAACACACAACACTGGTTAAACTAGGATTAGTGATCTGTATAATCAATAATGCTTCCCTCCCTTTTAGTGCAGGTAATAAGTTGTGGGCAGGCTTGATGTCCGCCTTGAGCAGCTGCCAAACGTCTGTAAGGCTGCAATCCTAAAGACACTTTCCTGGGAGTAAGCCCCACTGAATCAAATGGGACTTATTTCTGAGTAGACCTGCTTAGGATTGCTCCCTAAGTCTGCACTGTAGTTCTGCTGGTTCCACTTCCTTCTGCCTCACAAGCCACATTTGCTTCTATGCAGTAGGTGAAATCAATTCTCCCCTAGGGTCATGGTCAGGTAATTAAATGTCATGGGGGTGTACAAAGATTGGTATACAGCTGTGTGAAAATGCTCATGCATGAAATAAGCTTCTTGATAACATGGGCTTAAGCACCAAATGGTAAACCTCTTTTAAAAAGAAAAAACCACTTAAAATCATAATCACTAGCTGGCTCATTTTGCTCACTGTTTATAAATATGGTTGTCTGCCAAGGACTGAGCAGCCCTGACAGGCCTTAGCTGCGTATGCCTTCACATTAGTCACCTGATCCATTTTCTGCACCCACTAAACTTTTCTCTTTTTCATTTATCTTTCAGGTGTGTCTGTGTGTGAAGCAGGAAAAGGCAGGATAGTGCATCAGAACAATGTTCAAGTGCCACCCCCTCTCCCAATAGCATCCCTTGTACTTGACATTTAGACAGCGCTGCTCCAGAAAGCCCTGATTGGCTGCTACATCTGTACCATTTTTTGTTCAAAAGCAGCCTTTCTTCTTTCTATGAAAAGTGGCAAAGGCTCACACTCTTTTGAAATACACAGGCTGTTGCAAAGCAGAGGCATGCAGTGCATGGCATGTCAGGAGGTATCAAGAGCTCGATGTTTGAGCTTTCAATCTTTAAAACATCAGGCCGCTAAGTCAATATTCCTTGGGTTGCCTTGAGACTGCTTGAAGGATGGTTACATTTTTCCATTCCCATGTTCAACTTTTCCTTGGGCAAATCTCTCTCTCTCTCAAAGGAAAAAAAAACCCTTTCTGAAATAGTGATCATTCGCAATGTCCATTAAAAAATAAAATAAAATGAATACAGTGTGCTGAAAAAGGCAGAAGGAAACAGGAAAAGAGGCAAGAGTTAATGATAATAATAATATACAGTTTGAAGATGTAGCATGGATTCAGAATCTAGCTTGCCAATGTTTCTGGGCAAAGTTACTTCCTTCTGTGAGTGCACTGAAGTGGGTCAGATTCCTTTTGACAACCCTGTAGGGTGGTGCACAGTCATTAGCAACACTTCGTTAACAAAAGCTCTTCCTTCAGCTAGGAGACCAGTAATTTTTTCCCCATTTTAATTTTTTTTAATGAGCAATGTTATTCCTACTGCACAAAGCGATATATATTATGTGAGTTACTAAGGACCTGCAGAAAGCCTGAAGGATAGCTCTGAAGCCCTGATCTGAGTCTTCCTCAAAAGCACATGCATGTTTACATTTTTTAAATTTTGAATTAATTTATCCAGAGTGACCATCAGTCCCACAACTCTGTACATGTTTTTTCTTGGGGGAGGGGGGGAGATAAGGTTTCAGAAATGAAGCTTTGCTGTCATGTTTGTTATTGACAGAGTATTAAATCAAAGCCTTTCCTATGGTTATCCTGTTCTTTAGTAAAAGGGGACTTAGGCATGCACCTGAGAAAAGACACCGTCTTTCCTAGAATTGAACTTACCAAGGCACCAATGTCTGTTGGTCTTGAAATGAGAGAAAGTGACCAAATGATGAGATGGTTGGGCCTGAACCTTTCCGGGAGAGAACACAGATGACACAGACAGAAGCAATTAAGCTAGGTAAAGTGGTTGAAACCATCAATGCACATATCCCCCTCTCACACTTAAAACAATGTTGCTTGAAATTGTTCTGCGGTGGATGACAATTGTTTTGTATCTGCATGGTGTCACTCTGCTTTGCTGTTGCAGTGGTTCCCATCCCCCATCTACACAACCTCCCATCAGAAATTTTTTTTTACCTAAAAAAAACTTTCCTTGGTTCTCCTGAGCTTGCTGAGATGGTGGTGGTGGTGGAGTGCAAGGATTGTCCGTCCAATATTCCAGCCTCGCCCATTTGGCCTCCCTGATGACCAAAGCCAAACACGCTCATATGAATAGAGTGTTCTAAATTGAATCACTGACACCTGGGAGCTCTATTTCAATGCTGTAAGTTCTCAGCATGTGCCATCATGATGAATGTCCTCAACTGATGAATGCCATCCACTGTGCAGGCATACACGCACCACATTTGAAATGTAGCTGATATGAAATGATGCATGACCTGTTTATAATGGCCCTGGGGCCCATGCATGCCCAGCAAGACTGTGATCATGTGCCAACAGTGACTACTTGGCTGCCTGTCATGCTGAATTACAAAGCTACTCAAAATATTGCTCAGTAAAAACAACAACACTACAACGAATTATCAATGTGATTACATGAGATGCACAGTTTGGGAGAAAATGGATGTTGTGAACAAGCTAAGTTCAACTTTCAAATTCCTTATTTGCAAATATCAAACCATCCTTGAGTATAAGCGTCTGTATTTGTCACAGCAATAGACATATCTGTACTGCAAATAGTTGTTTGGGGGGAAGTCATACCAGTTAAAATGGTATTAAAACATATGAGATTGTAATGTAGGTATTCCCGAACTTGTATGCAGTGGCTTATTTCTAAATGAATGAATGAATGAATGAACAGGGCTCAGACCTGTCTAGAATTATTCCCTCAATATCTGATCTGAAAACTAACCCCAGATGTGTTTGTGCTGGTCAAGATTATTAATAGTTACAGAAAGGAACAACATAAAGATTCTCTACTCTGGTCATTATTTTGAATGGGCCATAACTCAGCCCTTGCATTCAAAACAGGTCCCAGGACTGCATACAATTAAAATGAAGCTTTATTAAGCATTGCTTTAATCCAAAATTTAAAGACTCTTCTAACTGTAACTGTTTCTGTAATCGGATTCAGTAGGTAGCGTGGAGACTGATCTGCTCAACTTTTGGTATTGTTAATTTCATTTGGAAGAAAAGCTGGGAGGAAGAAAAGCGAAAGAAAGCAGGAAATCTTTTCCTGGATAATGGAGCAATGTTGAATGAGAGAGAATGTGTTTAACTCCTCCCCCTTACTTCTTTTTAAGAGCTACATGGGTCTTTTCAAGTACATCAAAATTAATTAGTTTATTAAAAGCACAGTTTTTAAACAAAGTTAGTAAAACACAGTTATTAAAAAACACATTTACATAAAAATGTGCAGATTTACGTCAACTTGCTTTACAATGACACTCTATGCAAGTTACTCATAGAAGGGTGTAACTGATTAGTATGGAACTGTTAGAAATCTGTAGTGATGTTCGAGCACATTATTCCTACTGCACAAAGTGATATATATTATGTGAGTTACTAAGGACCTTCAGAAAGCCTGAAGGATGGCTCTGAAGCCCTGATCTGAGTCTTCCTCAAAACTATATGCATGTTTACATTTTTTAAATTTTGAATTAATTTATCCAGAGTGACCATCAGTCCCACAACTCTGTACATGCAATCACTGAATTACGCTCCTCATAGTCAATAAACATATAAGATCTTCTGTTCTTCTGTAGGCCACTGAAGAGATGTTGAATTTCTCCTTGATTATTCATTTAACGATGCTGCAACATCATCAGTGTTCAGTTGCAAGTCAGAACCAAATAGTTTCCCATTGTATAACACCACTCGGCATTTATTTAATAGGAGCTAATGTTCACTTTTTGAAGGCAAATGTTTTCGATGTACTTTAGGTAGTTTAGATTACAACTAGTTTGAGATGCAGAATCTGAAGTCTGGTAGCACTTTGAATATTGTATTTATATCTGATAGGCAGACATGGTTTCATTCCATAATTTATAATTAAAAAGATCAACAGCTTGTCAATGTCAAAGTGACAGAAATCTGCTTTGAGAATCGGCTCATCTACCCCTTCTCTTACAGGCACACGTGTTCTCAAACCAACTTCTTTACAACGCTCTAGGAATCTGCTGCAAGCCAGAAAGGTTTTCAAGATAAAACCTTTCATTGTCTTGCTTTTCTGTTGTTCTTAACATATTTAGATAGTAAAATGCTCTGATAGCTAGCATTTCATTACATCTAGATTTGTTTCAGCTCCAAAAAGAGAAATTTATTCATAAAAATACTCAAATGTTTCTGAAATTACAGAAGAGAAAACATGGCTATTGAGAAGATGTATATTCAGGGTTGTAGCCATCATTTTTTGTAATTGTCCCAATTCTTTTCCTAATGTATGTCTTAAAATTTTGAGTGCTTAAAATGTAGATACCCATAAAAGAAGAAAGACCTATTCCAAATTAATGAAGTAGCAATTAGTAGTTGAATTCACTTGAGAATTTTATTGAGATGCAGTTTAAAACAAGAAATAAACAGTTCCCCATTTCTTCCCCCTCCCCAGTCTCCTCAAATGTCTATAAATCATTTAGCAATGATCATCTAAAAGCTGCATTAAAACTGATATCCTGTGTCCCCTTTGAGATTATCCTGTGCTAGGGTTCTGTTTCAATATATACTGCCTATAATGAACAGATGTGTTCTCCAGCCATATCCAGTAACCTTTTAAAACAAAATAATGGTAATTGGAGCCCTATATACAACACTATGTGGGGTACAGCTAATGCGGTATATGACCCTCTTTTTTAAGCTAAAGTCCACTTCAAACTCTAAAACAATATAGTTCTTGTTTTATAGCCCTACTTACAGCATTCAGTTTTTAAGATCAGAAACATGCAAGATTGCTAAATATCACAACAAATTCAGAGTTGTGGCTTTTAGACATCTATAGATCAGTAGGCTTTTCAAGATCTGTTTTATAGTGCCTACTTTAAAATGCCCTTTTAATCGGGGGGATATCAGAAACTTTTTGTTTTGTGTTAAAGAGAACAGTAATGTTAGAATGAAAAACAATGGTCTGCATACCAATACAGTTTTGTACATGACTTTAATTTCATGACAAGTTCTAGGCATATCCAGAATAACTTCATGTGCTGTGCCCTAGTTAGGTTTTTTTTTTTTTTTTGGCAGGGGGACAATTTTTTTTTTTAAACAGTCAGTCTCACAAAAGGCATAGCTGGTGCAGAATGCCACAGCTCAGTTATTATTGGGAGCTTGACGGAGTATGCATACATATTACCGCTATTCTGCAGTCACTCCATTGGCAACGGATCAGTTACAAGGTTCAGTTCAGATGCTGATTATCATCTGCAAAGCCCTTCCTGGCCTTGGACCCTCATATCCGCAGGACCATATTTCCTGTATGCTCTGCCATGACAGCTTTGCTCACCTGAGTTACTAAGGTACTCTCCAAATGGGTAAAAACAGTGACTTATGCCAGAGATTTCCCTATACCCCCCCTCTGTCTTGTGAAATGGCCTGCCTGAGGGGGCCAGGAAGGCTCCCATATTTCTATCGTTCCACAAAATGTGTAAAACAGAAATGTTGGATGGGTATTTTTATAAAGGGAATAGGGCTGTTGTTTAAAGGAACGGGTCAAGAGGGTTGTCTATTGTACTGTCTATTGTTCTATTATCTGGCTTTTGGTGCTTTGTCTTCTACTTTCACAATCCATTTTCTGCATTGTTGATGGTCTACCTAGTCTCAGATTTTTGTGGTCTGCATTGTCTTCCAGTTTTGTAATCCCAGTCCAATTGAATTGTTCATTGGATGTCTTAAACTGTTTGCTTTAATTTTAAAAATAATATATTTTGTAATGTTTGTTTTGTCTCAGCGATAAAGGTAGGCTATATATGAAGTTGCCATGAGTCGGAATTCATAGGGTCGCCATGAGTCGGAAGCGACTTGATGGCACTTAACACACACACATATATGAAGTACATAAATAACAAATACAATTAAAATTTCCCTGCGTTTTCAGAAGAAGAAGTTTGTCTCATGGAAAATGGCTATGGCCTGAATATTTTAAAGTGGAGAGATCTAATGTGATGCCTCTGGCTTTAACACTGTTCTCTTGGACGTGCAACACCAGACAATATTTTATCCAATATACTTTCATCAGTCTTGAAACACAAACATTATCTTGAAACACAAACATCATAAACATATTATGATTAACATTTTCTGATTCCCCAAAATGATTGTTGGAGTAATACCCAAAAAAAATTAAGTAGAAAACATTACTTACACTGCTTGCATAGATTCACAACAGCTGCTAGATTTTGTATTCTGTTTAATATCCATTACACTTGGACAGATCTGCAAAAATAAGTAGCAATTGGTGTGAAGCTTAGAGAGTACACTAAATGGATCCTAGTTGGAATTCCTGGAAGTTAGTCCCTTTGCAAGAGGATTCACACTAGCACATTAGCAGCTACGGTAACTACTTCTGTTTCAGGCACCTGCTAGGAGTTAAGAGAAGAGAAATTAAATTAAGCTGCTGATGCAAAAGAGACATTGATGTAAAAGAATGGCATTAAATACATCTAAAGAGCTGTGCGGGCTACAAGTGTGCTAATCTACAAATACCAATGAGATGTATAGTAAAGCCAAGATTTGAAAAGAAGTGTAACTGAACTATGTATCCAGCCATAGTTTATCAAAATGATATGCTGCAATCAACCTGACATCACATTTTTCTCTGAATTTAGTAGGAAAACACTAAGCCCATTATCCAATTAAATGCACAAGTGAGACGCCAAGTAAATGCACCATAGGACTCTGGAATTTTGTTACTTGAGAAGCCATGACCCATTCCAAGGGGACATATGCTAGATTTGGTATTTGGGGACAGGAAACAAGAATCTGGGGGTGGGGAAGTTCTATGTGATTGTTGTTGTCACAGGCAACTCCTTATCTGGTATGATTTAGGCTAAATTAGAATGCCACATCCCTAGAAAAAGAGGATACAAATGTTCTTCAGACATTTTGTGGAGGGTTTCCTATCTAGTATGTCTAACAGTTGCATCACAGAATTTGGAGGCCATGCAGGTGGTGAATGTGATTGATCCTAATTTGCCTTGCCCATGTGGTCAGGGACATCAAGCCCTCTTGTTTTGTGGGAAAAAAAACAGGGGGTATGAAGCATCAGGGGCAACAGCTACAGTGGAAGGGCAGGAAAACACTCGTCAAATCTGACTGAGCATTAGCAAGAGTTCCTCAGGGGCTACTCTGTGGAGGTGATTATGGCAAAGAAAACAGACTTTTCTACCACCATTGCATCCACAGATTATCATCCAGTGATGCCAGGTTTAGTTGTAAAACACTTACTAAACCTAAGCCCCTTGGATGCCTCAGAAGCATGCTGTGAGCAATTTGCTAAACACTCTGCAGATAAAATTGTTCACGTCCAGTCCACATTAACTACAGAAATCCTGAATGTTCCTGAGGATTCCGTTCTTAATGTTTCTATGGATACTGCAATGGTTACAAGGGTGTTACAGTACTTTCCAGTCTGTACAGCCTGAAGAAGAATACAGAATAGTTCTAAGATTAAACACATGTTTTCTGCACCCTGTCCCTGCTGGCTAATAAGATCTGCAAGTATTAGTTTGTCTAAGTGGGTGGTGATTATTATTACTGTGTCATTGACAGAGGGACCAGGACCTTCAGGTTTAAAGGAGGCAGCATGTAGGATTTCTTTTTTGGGGGGGGGGGCAGGGAATGTGTGATTCATCAGACCTGAACAACTATAATTCTCTATCTAACTTGCCATGTGTAAATAAGGTTCTGGAGAAAGTGGTGGCAACTGAGAGCCAGTGTGGTGTAGTGGTTAAGACAGCGGACTCTAATCTGGAGAACTGGGTTTGATTCCCCACTCTTCCACATGAGCGACAGACTCTAATCTGGTGAACTGTGTTGGTTTCCCCACTCCTACACATGAAGCCTTCTGGGTGACCTTGGGCTAGTCTTGTAAGCTAAGCAGGGTCGGCCCTGGTTAGTATTTGGATGGGATACCACCAAGGAATACCAGGGTTGCTATGCAGGGGAAGGCAATGGCAAGTCTCTTGTTGAAAACCCCATAATGGGTCTCCATAAATTGGCTGCGACTTGATGGCACTTTAGACACACACACCCATATAAACCTACCAGACCACTTCAGTCATCTTCAGAGGCCCTGATTCAGGTGCTCCTGCCATCTGAAGCTAGATGGGTGGCAAGGCAAGAAAGAGCCTTCCTGGAGCAGCACACAAACTTGGGAATTCCCTCCCCAGGGAGATTTGTTGGTCCCCTATCATTTTCTTCTGCCAGTGGGTATAGACTTTTTTTTAATTGGCATTCCCTCCATGTTACTGTCCCTCCTCCCTGTTTGTGTGCCTACGTGTTTATCTGTTTTTTTCTGCTGTATTTGTTTTAATTATTTTATATATTTGTATTTTAAACAGTGTTTTAATGTTTGAATATTTGCTACCCTTTCTTCTAGCACCTGGTGAAAATGAGGTTCAGCTGAGCTTTTCCATTAATCCGTTTGTGGCAGCCTAGCCTTACATTTTGCCAAGCAATACATCCCATCAGAAACACACAGTTAATGGCATTTTTCCTACATTTCTGTCACAGAGTACCACAGTGCTCCCTCCTTCTCAAGGGAGGAGAAGCAGCCATGGCAGGTTACCTGGTGGGTAATGGGTGGCCAGATGTCTATGGGGCTCCATCAAATGATAGTTTTGGCATTGAGAGGACTTAAGATTTTCCACTATATAATTCAGTACCTGTTCAAAGCTTCTTATGAGAAGATTAGCTCCCAACTTATATCAGTGAGTTCTAGTCTATATTTCAGGTTTCTTGGATTCTGGGTTCCTATATTCTCTTTAAGTCTGTACTATTTCTAGTCTCAGAGGCTTGGTTTAATCTCCACCTCCACTTTCCAACCGTAATGAGGAAATCAGTCTTTCATCCTCTGTTCCATATTTGCATTCTCCCCAATTTGGATTCTCCCCTTGGCCTGGCCTTCTTCTCTATTTAGTGCCTCTCCTTGACTTGCCCCTTCCTCTTTAGTTAGTTCTTCCCTTTGTTTATTTCCCATCTATGTCACCTCCCGAGAGTTTTCCAAACCACCCCCAGCTAAGACGCAGCATTCCAGAAGAAAGAAGAAAAAAGATCCTGAAGGGGGCAGCAAGTGCCAGGCAGCCAAGCCTGTAGGAGGAGTACCTTCCTCCTAAGGGGGTTCTAAGGGGCTTCTCTTTGTTTGTCTGCAGAATGCTATTCTTAAGCCTTTCTTCTAGGAGAGTCTAGAACTCTCTTTCTCCTCTAGTAAAGCAGCTAGGTTTATCTCATCTCTTTCTGTCCAGTTTGTTAGTTCCTAAGTGAAGCATTTTGTTACCCATTAATCAGTTCAATGTCCTGACTGCTGCATAAGCACTCTGCCAACAGGCTCTAACTGAACCAGCCAGGGGTGGGATGGTTCAGCAGCTGCACTGCCACAAGCCCAACCATCTCCTAAGCAGCATAGAAAATAGAAATTGAAATATCCCTAAATTCGAGATATATATTCCTCAGATTTGGGTACATCAACTGTTTCCATGGTTCGGATGCAGCTGTTGGCCACCTTGCACTTTGTCTTAGATTTCTATGGTCACAATTGCCCCAGCATTGGCATTTCCATTATAAAGATACAGATGTTCATAATTAGAAACTGCATATAGTAGCTAACATTTATAGAAACTATAAATCTCCTAATTTCTGGGTCACATGCTCAGTGGCACACTATAAACCACTGATTACAGCATTAACCCATCTCTTTCAATATTAAAAAAACACTTTGCTTTTTTCTGTTCACCTAGCAAAGATTAATTAGTTTAGGTGCACGTGTGCCACCGTATGTTCACTGATGTCATCGTTTAGTTTAGTCTATCCCAAAATTGCATTCTTTTTTCATCAGAAGCTTCTTTTCTGTCCTCTTTGATTAGCTAGCAGCTAATGCTGCCACAGCACATGAACTGTGTGCTTCACAAATGAGTAAGATGTGTCTGACTCTAATCATTTTGTCATGAAAGTTGAATTGACTGGTTCATCTATTATATCTGCAAAAATAACATATTTCTAAAGAAAAGGCATATTAATTTTTTTATAATGACTGCATGTGTAGCAGCAGGCACCATCTTAGAAGAGGGATCCCCTCCCCTATTATCAGGAGGGAAAATGGAACACTGGTACCTGCTAGATGGCCATTGTCACACAAGGTTTATATACATTCTACTAAAAATGAATCAAAGCATTTTTAAAAGTACGATTGAATGGGAAGGCATCTTTATCCCTTGTCAAAAAAATTCCAGTAATTAATCTAAACCATCAATTAGCTTGTCATTGCAACTTGATGGTTAACATATCATTATCTTTCACTGTAAGAGGGACCAAAATCCTTTAGGAGACAGTGGTGGAAAAAATGTTGATTTGTTTAAAATATTTATACCCCACCTTGTCTCCGCAAACTCAAGGTGGCTAAGAAAACAGCAAAAGCTTCAGGACACAGACATCACAGTCCAACAAGTTTAAACCAATACACAATTAAACAGTTAAAAGCCAGCACACAGAGTTAAATGCAGCCCAAATGTTTTCACCTCCACCAAGAGCCCTCTGGAACAGAAGTCTTTCATGCCTTCCTGAATGCAGCAAGTCCAGGTGCCGGTTGCATGGTAGCCATTCCAGAGGAACAAGCCTACCACAGAGAATGCCTGTGGCCTAACTGTTGCCAAATGAACCATCCTAGGTGAGGGTACCATCAATAGAAGGCTGTCTGAGGGATGCTGCCGGTGCACAGAAATATAACGGGAGACACAGGTTGAGAGGTATGTGACTTGACAGTTGTTACTTTATGACATCAGGTCTACAGGCCAAGTCACATTCGCTTGCTAGGCTAACCTAGAAAAGATGTGCATAATGCCATCAGGGTTTCTGTAGAACAAAATGCCCTGGACCTGTAAGTTTGCTATACTAGCACTGGTTGGCAACACCGGCTAAGCCAAACAGCGATGTAATAAAGCTATTTTGAAGCATCTTTTGTTTTATTTAATGTGACACTTTTCTTTTTAAAAAATGCTTTCATAATTGACACAGAGCTATGACTGTATTTCCTTGGAAATTTATTTTGAAAAGGACCTCAGAACCATATCATCCAAAAAGACCAGAATTTAAATGGAGACCAACAGACTTAATCAGTTCTTCCCATAGCTTGTTTAATAGACAATAATCTAAAGTAGGTCTCCAAATGTATATCCAGCTTGGATTATCATTATGATAACCTGACGGGTAGCAACTGTTAATACATAGCCCTGGCTGGGTAACATGCAGTAATCTGTTGCTGCCACTGATCAGCAAGCAAAGAGGAGGAGAGACCACTTTTTTATTGGTAAGCATTGCGAGGTGATAGTGAAGGCGGGGCAGTTGGTACAGCACTGTGAAGATATGCAGGTGTTGACCAACCAGGTGGGTTCAACTGAGGTGAGCAATCTGTTCCAGGCTCTGCTGATAAGTTAGCAGCCATAACCCTGCACAGTACTGTTCTGGTTGTCCCTGTCTTTGCTGCCTCCTCACAATACCTGCCTGCAAGACCTAGTCCCCTCCCTTTTCGTCATTGTCAAGTTGCAGCCGACTTATGGCAACCCCGTAGGGTTTTCAAGGCAAGAGATTTCAGAGGTGGTTTGCCATTGCCTGCCTCTGCCTATTGACCCTGGTATCCCTTGGTGGTCTCCCATCCAAATACTGATCAGGGCTGACCCTGCTTAGCTTCCGAGATCTGACAAGATCAGGCTAGCTTTACTGGGGCATTATTCAGTGCCACCCCATCTCACCAGAAGTATGTGGCTAGCATATTCAGACTCGAATTGATCTTGAGTAAAGTTCTACAGAAGGAGGGTTTAAAAAGCAATAGAATCTTCCTGTGGAGTTTATTTTTAAAAAACCCACGACATCACAGGTACACTTCAAATGCAGTATATTATTCAAATTAGCAGTTTAATGCCCTTTTGTTTTTGTTACCACTTTCTAGTTTAATTTAAGGATCACATTCATATCATTGTCTCTGCATAACCATTAATTAGTATACCTATCTGGACTCAATTCATGTTATTCCTTTAAAAAAATGTATGCAAACTATACTGAATCCACACTCTGCCTATAGCCATAACCAAAAGAGGAAAAAGGAGCCTTAGCTAATTGGGCCAAGATTTGACATGAGTAATTCACCTTGAGCTAGCAATCTGTAGCTTTATTGTCCTTGTGTTCTTTTGCCTGGTGGCTGCTGCCTTGCGTTAAGAGATATTTATGGTTAAAAATGCAGCTGCTGGGCTGTTTTCTGTGTATCACATCTTGGGTCCGCACTACAGCAAAAGGCCAGCAGCAGAGGAAATAACAGTGCAGTTAACCTCTTTAACACTGATAATAAATTAGCACTAATAAGTTAGGTGCTGGGGTAGCAATCTCTCTGACATAATGAAATGAACAATCTTAAACAAGTGGAAGCTGCCAGTGCTACTGTGCCTCACAGTGAGGAACTTGGACAAGCATTAGATTTTCTTGGTAATTTATGAGTCAGGCTTTTAAAGAGAGTCTGGCTCCTACTGAAATGCCTAGAAGTGACATATGTGGCCAAATTTCCCAGATTGTTCCTCAGGAATCACCTGCTGAATATTTGCAATTAAGGCTGGCTATTACAAATCCATTCTTGAGGTAGCTCTCAGAACCGTGATAAATCCAAATTGTCAGCTGTTTTAATCTATAGCAGCAAAACAAAACAGGAGTTTTGCCTCAGGTTCTGATTGCCTGAACTGATGGGATGTTACATTCACAAACATTACTTTTGCAATAATCCAGATGAATAAACTGCAATGGAAGGTGAGTATTGCTGATAGCACCCTAATACAGTCTCATGAAAGGAGAAGCTGTGCTGAACAAAGTAAGGAGATCCAGGAGAATATATCCATGTGAGGAGGAGGAGGAGAAGGAAGAAGAAGCACAAGAGGTTTTTATACCCCTCTACCTTAAGGAGTCTCAAAGCGGCTGGCAATCATATTCCCTTCCTCTCCCCACAACAGACACCTTGTGAGGAACGTAGGGCTGGGAGAGTTTGAAGAGAACTGTGACTGGCCCAAGGTCACCCAGCAAGCTTCATGTGGAGGAGTGGGGAATCAAACCCGGTTCCTCTGATCAGAGTCCGCCGCTCTTAACCACTACACCATGTTGGCTCTCAAGAGACTTGCTGAAAGTCAGAAGAACCAAAGGAAGTGAGGCAGAGTAAGGAGAAGTGACAGACACTGAGGGCCAAGCTAGCTGATATGTTTTGCCACATGTTGGGTTGGGGTCTTAATGATTCTAGGGCCCTGGCCAAAAGGTCAGGATGGGCTCCCAGAATCACTATCCCCCAATGCCCCACACACTGGAGCCAAGCAAGGGGTGGTTCACAACCCATGAGAGGCTGGCAGGAGGCACCACTGCCACCAGAAGCTGGCTGCCCAAGCCCCATGCCTTGAATGTCCAGGAAATGTTGTGCCTGGAGGAGGCACCATCATTAGAAATCTTGAGGAGATACTGCAAGACCATTTTACAGCCAGTGCTTTTTAAAATAGCTGGAGGCACATTTGGGAGGTAAGCTCCCAATCTAGGGTTTTATTCTATTGGCTTTTGAGCGTAATGTTTTAACTATGACTTGAACCACAAGGAAAAAACAGGCAATAAATATTTTAATAAATAATTCCGAATTTGTCGTTTTGCTCTAACAAGTGAGTAGCCATTAAGTCTTTTCTAGCTGCACATTTTTTAAAAAAATCTACTTTGACAAGAACTGCAGTTATTAATTTGGGCTCCTGCGGCTTAAGAACGTCTCTCCATCTCATTGAGCTGACAAGATATCATGACAACTCCAGACGGTAAATACACACTGTGTGAGTGAAAGGACTGCTGCCTTGCAAAACATTTCTTTAAACAGCATGTTGTGCAGGAAAGGCCAGCATCCCTCTTTGCATAAAGACATAAACTGAAGCGACCGAATGTCCCTCCACCTTCCCGCCCGCTTAACCGTCTTGCAGCTTGGCTCAACTTCGGCTTTCATTGTGCTTTCATTTAAGTGAGCATCCATAAATGAATACGGCAAGAATTAATATGTTCACATGTTAAGCTGCTCCTCGTTATTATTAATTAGATTATCATAGCCCATAAATGCTGCACAAAGATATGGTTTGTGAGTCATGACTAAGTCTCTGTGATTGTGCTAATTTATTATGCGTTCGGAGACTGAAATGCAAATTTGTAAGCTGTGGGGCTCATTATGACAACATTTTTTGTATTCCACTTTCTCTTGGTCCCTTTGTGCTTCTGCTTCCACACTGCCAGAAAGAGCCTAATAATGCAGAGGATGGTGTGGAGAGGGATGAGGTACCATTGTCTTGTATCTGCTTAATGTTGCTGGCAAATTGGGACAATACAGGAGCACAGCCTCCTAGCAGGTTCCCCTCAGAAGTTCCTTCTTTTGTGGTTTGTCAGACTTTTCAGGTTTTTCCTCATCGCTTGGTTGCAAAAACATCTGGTTCGGCTTTTGAGAAATATTTGTAGCCGTTGCACATCAGGATTTAATTACTGCCCCCGAAACATTAATGGGCGCCATACTGTACTAATAGATTTTATCTCCACTGCCTTATATCTATGAAGTGTAACTGACAAATGGGAGCCTTGTTTAGCAGGGACTTTAATAACAGCAGCTATTTACTGAAGAACTATGAGCTGAGTGAGTTCAAATGATGGGCAACCCTCAAAAGGACTGGGACTTGGTACTGAACTTGCAAACAGATCTAGCAATTGGGGACCATTTCAGCCTTGTACTTCGAAGACAGGCTCTTGAAAGCCAAATCTCCTTTTGCTGTCTGAAGCACATCTTTTATGTGAAACTGAAATATTACCGTTGCTTTAGTGATTTTGAATCATAGTTAATACCAGTACAAAATCATATTGCAGACATCATAACATACCTATGTGACCAGACACAGGCACTATGCGTGTGAGCATCAGCTTCTGTCTCTTTAAGATATCAAGATATCTTGCCCAGCCCCCTGCAGTGCCTCAGTGCCCTCCACCTGCTGTGGGAGATGTTCTGCACCAAGCCCCTTGCTGCCAACCTCTTCACCGCCATCTGCCATCTTTGTGTAACTTCTCAACCCAGCACCTCCTCCCCCAGCACACCTCCTCAAACTCTGGCTTTGGCCCAGCTGGCAGAGGAGGAGGAGATGAACTCCCACTTGCTTGGGGTTCATAGTGGGGGCGGTTGCACCCTTTGTGTGATGATAGTTGGTTTCTCAAAAACATCTGGTTGGGCACTATAGAAAATAGAATGCTGGAATAGATGGGTGCCAAGGTCCTAGTTTGCCTAGGGAACCAAAAAACATTGGGCCAGGCCTGGATGGGTCAACATACGAAGTAAATTTTAATAATAATAATAATAATAACAACAACAAGGAGAAGAAGAAGAATACACCAATTTTCTCTACCTTTAAGGAGTTTTAAACCGGCTTTCAATTGCCTCCCCTTCCTCTCCCCACAACAGACACCTTGTGAGGTAGGTGAGGCTGAGAGGAGTCAGAGAGAACTGTGATTAGCCCAAGGTCACCCAGCAGGCTTTATTTGTAGGAGTGGGGAAACCAACCTGGTACACCAGATTAGAATCTGCTGCTCATGTGGAGGAGTGGGGGATCAAGCCTGGTTCTCCAGATTAGAGTCCACCACTCTTAACCACTATACCACACTGGACTTGTGGGTCACCATAAGACTACCAAAAAGACTAGGAACCACTGCTCTACAGTCTTTTGGTGTGGCACATCATTGCTGCTTGATCAAGTTATGCTAGTTAGCTTTTTTTCCCCAGGTGGGTTTGTGCATACAGAGTCAGA
Organism: Euleptes europaea; assembly: GCF_029931775.1. Classification (NCBI taxonomy): domain Eukaryota; kingdom Metazoa; phylum Chordata; class Lepidosauria; order Squamata; family Sphaerodactylidae; genus Euleptes; species Euleptes europaea. Next base: position 38,971,754 of record NC_079316.1, read on the forward strand.
AGGGTCAAAGTACACACTTCCAGAGGAGGCAGAGGCTCAGTGGTAGAGCATCTGCCTGGCATGCAGAAGGTCCTAGGTTCAATCCCCAGCATCTCCACGTAGGTGGGCGCGTAGGTGATGTGAAAGACCTCAGCCTGAGACCCTGGCGAGCCACTGCTGGTCTGAGTAGACAATACTGACTTTGATGGACCAAGGGTCTGATTCAGTATAAGGCAGCTTCATGAGTTCAAGGGTCAGACAAAATGCTCATGGATGAGAAAATGAATTTCTTTGGGTTTAGATCATTGTTGGTTTGTTTTCTTCCCCCCTCCCCTGAAGTTTATGAATTATTTCTTGAAAGGGTACCTGAGAAGAATTATTTTTGAATATAGAGGCCTCTCTATTTTTTCCATTGAGCCATGCTTTGCTTTTGCAGCCGTGTGTGTGTTAATAATTTGTATTCACAGAAGCACCGTTCCACCCCCCCCTTTTTTCTTTTGGAAGTTAATGCTTAGCAGAGGCTTTGTGATAGATTGGATTCCGAAGGCATTTGCAAAGCTGTGACCTTCGTGTGAGGACTATTCTAGCCACTCTGATCCTGACCCAAAAATTCTCCTCCAGTCTTTTTCTGTGCCAAGGAACTCAAATAACATCTCATTCATTAGATAAACTAGCTGGTTGGAAAATAGGCATGCAAAATACCCCAGATTACTCTACTTGAGAGTACAGTAACCAGCCTCCCCAGAGAAGCACAAATAACTCAACTCTTGAACCTCAAAGAAAATCTGACTTTTGCGGGAGCAGCATGACAGCTTGCAAATGAATGTGCCCTAGTGTGAGCAATGGAGTGTAGGTTAGACACAACAGTATTTGTTATAGCATCAAATGGCAGACCTGCAGTATTATAAAAATAAAATCTCAGAAGATTACTGGCTTCCACCACACTTACAAATGTCAAAATGTACTAGTCACAGCCTATTTGATATAGGCAAATACAGATCAAACCGCAACTCTGTTGATGCAATGGAATGTGAGGTTTTTTAAGCAAAAAAATGCCATAACCATCTTGCTAGCCAACTGCGAAGTATCTCACTTAGCAGTATGAAAAAGGCACTTCTTTTCTTTTTCTTTCCCTCACCCCCACTACTGAGGGATTATCAGCACAACAATCATTATGCCTTAAACTGAAAATCAATTTGCTGTTCTTTGTAAATGTGAGGAGTTTCACGGAAACAACAAGTTCGTTAAGTCAGAGGCTGTCTTTAATTTAAGTAGTACCATTTTAAGGCATTTTCCAACTTTCACCTACCTACCAGTGCTTTGTAACAATAACACAGTAGCCTTCTTTCCCAACACCAGTGGGGAGAATAAAATTACCCCCAAATCAAGCACACTGAAATCAAGCACAAGAATAAAAGAAAGAAATTATAATGTAATATATAATATATTGTAGGACTGAAAGAAAAACAATAACAACTAGGGTACAGCTAGGCTAGCAATTTCACCTATACCTGTGAAATACTATAGAGGACTTGTAGTAGTCTTGTTGAGATTTAAAGTGATATATAAAGCTCACTTTAAATATTAGAATATTAAACCACTTACTTCAAATATCAGAATATTAACCACGTACGACTGCTACAGTAAACTCCTAAACTCCATTTAGTCAACTTGATTTTAGGGACTTTCTTGACCATTTCTACTCTATGTTCAAAACAATCTAGCAATAGGTAAGTTTTACCTTCTCCAATAATATTAGAACTTAGGGACACTCTGTGAAGTTGATGGGCAGTAGATTCAAGGAAGACAAAAGAAAGTACTTTTTTACTCTATGCATTTTAAAATGTGTAACTCACTGCCACAAGATCAAGTGATGGTTGGTAGTATAGGTGGCTTTAGAATGGGATTAGGCAAATTCACGAAGGATAAGTCTATCAATAGCTATTAACCATGATTACTAAGTGGAATCTCCATATCCAGAGGAAGAACACCTCTGAATACCAGGCAATGATAAGGGAAGGGTTTGCCTCCAAGCTGTGCTTGTACACCTTCCAGGAGTATCAGGTGTTCACAGTCTGAAACAGGATGCTATACTAAATAGACCATTGATCTGATCCAGCAACGCTGCTCTTGTGTTCCTATGCTGGCTCTCAGTATTGCTGAGAAGTACAAAGGGTACAAACCAGGAAGGAGTATAATTTTTGACGTGGAAGAAGAGGCCAGTGAAGAAAGGGTGAAGGGAGCATAAAATAAGCAAACAAGCAGCCCATAAGTGATTGGTGGGACACGGAGCAAAACCTATACTTTTACAAAAAGAAAAGAAAAAGACTATTCAGAGATGATAAATGGGCTTGAGTATATAACCACAGGGCTCTATCCAGACATTATGTAGTTGAGATGCAGAAAAGTATTGTAACTTGGAAGAAACCAGAGGGGAATGCCATCTGCGTCTCTGTAGTGTTGCTTGAGTGCACGAGAGAGGAAAAGGTGTGAATTTCTCTTATGACACAATGCAGTCTCCACCCCTCTTGTCGCAGAACTTTATGTAATGTACAGAAAACCTCAAAAAACACTGCTGTGCATCCAACTATTTCTAAACTTCTATTCTGGTGCCTGCAATTCCCTGCTGTTTTCAGGCTCTCCTGTGACATTTCTATTTCAGACTCCAATTTTGCCCAGAAACTAGAATGGAAGTGGTACAAAGAAATAAAAAGGAGGGCAAAGTGTAATGCGGTATGCTTGGTCTCAGGAAAAGGATGGAAGAAGAAATGCATTTAAACCATTTGCACACGTTTGCTAACTTGCTTTCTAAAGTAGGAGACATTACAGCTACAGGCTATTGTGTGTTTAAGGATACTTTCCAATTCATAACAGAGCTGACTTTCAAAAATGCTGCATTATGTGGCGCTGGCTCCACGTTTCCCACAGAACCCCGTTGCTGATGTAAAATAAAAGTGTTTTACTTGACACTGAAGTGCAGCATTGCAGCATACATTAGGTCAGTGGTTCCCAAACTTTTCATGCCACCACCCCCTTGGTTCCACAAACTCAACCCCAGCACCCCTTACCCTATCCTATAAAAAGCACTATTCAAAACAGGGGTTTGCACGACTAGCTAAAGATAATAACAATAAAATTTCAAAACAGCAACAATTAATTGCTCATCTATTCAAAATCAAATTAAAAGTTTTTAGTTGAAATTTATTCAACAAAACTGATGAACTTGATCCAGTGGTACCAGCTCTTCAATGTCTGGAAAAAAAATTCTGATAGCTTCCACCAAATTTGCCAGCCTGGTGCCATAGCTTGATTTATTGTAAATTAGTGAACAACACAGTTAACGGGGCCCATCTCTAGTGCCCCCTGTAGCCCTCTTGCCTCTTAGTGCCCCCCTAGGTAATCCCCCCCAGAGGGTGGTACTGCCCACTTTGGGAACCACTGCATTAGGTGATTGTAATTCTCTTTGTGTTGAAGTGGTGTATCGTAGCAGGTATGTTTAATTCAGGAATTCCCATGTACAGTGAACCCCGTACGGAAGGCACATGTAGTCAGTGAGCATGCTGGTCACACCCCTCACCCGAATACATTTACTTGTCCTTACATACATTACACGGCTTATGTGACCTAGTAAGTTACCTTCACTCACCACCTCCCCTTCCACAACTGCAGTATGGGGGTAATAATACTGGCCTGCCTTATCAGGTTGTTATAAAAGCAATGTTTTTCAACCTTGCTGAATCTACAGGCACTTCTAGAAATTTGAGACAGGGCATTGTGTGATGCAAAAAAGGGGGGCTTCTCATGGGAGACAGGGCCATTGCAAGCCAAGTGGCTTCCAAACACGTACTCCCTACAGACACACCGACAAATGCCTCCTGTGGTCTTCTGAAGTATCTCTTGTCTCAAGGAGGTATAAGGAAAGTCAGGGCTGGATCTTTGCTTTGAGAAAGAGATGTTGGGGTTTCAGTTTCCAAAAAAAGGGGACTGCTTCCATGTCCACAGACATTTAAAAAGGTCTGTCTCTATGGCCAAACCAAATGTGCATGGCTTGGACACACCTGCACCCAATGCCTTGCTACTGATAGAGAGCAACTCAAAACTGCTCCCCCCATTCTTTGGAATTTATCCCGAGGATTCAAGAAGCACATGGGTAATAGGAAACACACTGCCAGGTGCCCCTTTGAGGATTATTATTGTAACAATTGTTAATTAATTGTTAATGCCATAAAGTATGTGAAGCACTTAGAACACCCAAATAAGTATGTCATACCTTTTAAGAATATTGGTATTTGTAAATGGCTGTGGAAAACCATTTTATTTCATTGGAGTTACAAATGAAAAAAAAAAAGTACTATCCCAGTCAATGTTGTACAGTGATCATCTGCTAAACTGTAAATGAAAGGATTTAAGAATTTATCCACATGGGAATGCTCCAATTGTTTAACAAATCATTGGGGGTATTCAGTTTTCACAAATCGTGGCCTACCCAAACTTTCATGAGACAGACCCCTGTTATCCCAACTGAAGGGGGACCATAGCAAATAAGTGTAAGTGTATCTGTGTAACTTAAGATGTAACATCAAATTTTCCAAAGTTTTCAGGCGACTTCTCCACAAATTCTAATTTGGCACAGAACCATGAGAAATTTCCACAGAAACCTTCCCTGAGCGATTGGTGAGGGTGATGAACGTATAAAAGTGAGTTCTTTTCATCTTTCGCTGTCTGAGGTCTTTGCAAATCTTTCCCCTCTCTTTCTCTTTGCTTGCTAACCCAGTTGCAATAGCTCTGGAGTCTGGTTCTGACTAAAGCTCTGTGGGGCTGGGATTATGATTTAGAGTTGGCTGAATAAGCATTTGTTACACAGATTCCTAAAGCTACCAAACAGTTTTCTTTTCTCTAATTAAAAAACTCAAGCCAAAACTTTCAGGTCTTTTCTGTCCCACCCCAGGAATTTCCTTCTAAAGGGTTCGTTGAAGAGGAATATGTGATAGAATTTTCCTCCGTCCCACTTTAATTAGTTTGATCTCCCTTAAAAACTATTAACATTTTTACAAATGTTTCTCTTCTGAGCCAAACTAGATAGACAATTTTCAGGTTTATACTCAATAATGTTCAATGGTTAACTTTTTCAAGTTCACCCTTAATAAACAAAGGTAGGCAAAAGTAAACAACTGTTAAAATAATTCATTCAGTTTCACAGTCATTTACTAAACTCCTCTCTAAATCTAAAGAATATACCAGGGGCCCAATCTTGTTCAACCACTGGGCAGTTTTGTAGTGTTGAGAATGGGGGAGTTGAGTCCCTTCACAAAATAGCTGCAATGGGAGCTAAGGCCAATCACATAATCTTGTGAAGTTGCTGTTGTCCTGAAGGGGTGCCGGTTGCAGACACAAATTTGGATGATACCTCCTGGATGCTTGTGAAGCACCTATGATTCCAGTGAGGTGGAGGGAACTGACTGTTCTCATTTTATGCCATTAAAGGCTTTGAAATTGAAATTGACTGTTCTCATTTATTTGAAATAAAGTAATTATATATTTCACAACTCTCTCTCTCTCTCTTTTTCTCTGTGTCAGCCACGTATTTATGTGTTTTTTGCCCTGACATGGATGGCCCAGATTAGCCCGACCTCATCAGATCTCGGAAGCTAAGCAGGGTCAGCCCTGGTTAGTACTTGGATGAGAGACCACCAAAGAAGTCCAGGGTTGCGACACAGAGGCAGGCAATAGCAAACCACCACTGAATGTCTCTTGCCTCAAAAACCCTATGGGGTTGTCATAAATTGGCTACAATTTGATGGCAAGTACAAAGTACAAAGAGAGTTTAATACGGTCCAAGACCAGCATAAAAACATACCAGATATACATACATAACATTAATTTGATGGCACTTTCCACTACCACTTGCCCTTTTAGGACATGGTGAGTGTGAAATGTATACGTACTTAGATGGATTTATTTCCCCCCCCACACACACACACACATTTATCTAACATTCCATTTAACACCTTTTCTATCATATTTTTATCCCACCATTCCTTCAAGGAGCCTAGGGCAGCCTGTATTCAAATATGGTCATATTTGTGAGATATCAACCCCCACCTCCCGCATATCACATGTTGTTGACTTTGTTTATCACAAGAGAAGAAACCCCAGAGGCCTGCCCAACTGTGATGCTCTAGCAGTGATAAAAGTCTGCCTACAGTTTCATCAGGCCTGTAATTCTCATGCAATAATAAAACCACAGGACTTTATTAATTCAGCCACTTTGGTTGCTGAGGAGATGATATTAGAGCACTGCCATTAATTCATCATTTTACCTACTAATATATTACTGTCTAAAGGGATTCATTGTTTCACTCCTCAAAGTGAATTAGCCTATGGCATATTGTAAAGGCTTCTGCCCAATTAACTCAGTCCAAGGTCATCCAGAGCTACTGGCACAGCAAAAATACAATCATTCAGAGGGATAAGAGATGTGCCATTTTATCCTTCATATCTTGTTAATAAAGTAGACAAAGCGCTAGAAAGAGAAAATACGCTGCCTTCACAGAGAGCACAGACCTTCAAACGTTGCCTAAACATTTACAATAGTTAATATAGGAATCTGGTCTTCCATTACGCAGATTATTGAGAAAGACAGCTCTTTCTAGGTACCATTCGTACGAGGCAGAATATAAATACAGGAACAATATACGTAAGTCGTAATCCATGACTTCCACCCATGCATTCTGCTTGAAATGAAACTGCCAAGCTAGAAAAGTTATAGAAGAATATAAACATTGTATGGAAAACAAAGGAAAGCACTGAAAATCCTGAGCAACCACAAAGGGAGAAATCTTAAGTGTTGGAGGACAGCCCCTACAATGGAAAATGAGGCTGTGCAGTTGGAAGAAAGGCATAAGATCCATGCCAAGGTGCGGGAGGTAAAAGGTTTTAGCACGCCTCATTGATGAGCTTTATTTTTTGTTGAAAAAGAAACCCTCCCTCCACTTTAAGCACTGGAGATTCTTTCTCCAGTCTGGTTAAATTATGGCAGGAAAGATCTCTTCATTGAGTGGTATAGTCTCTGAGAATTTCATTAAAAAGTTGCAGCCAGAAATCTGTTTTCTACTGAACCAATGGGAACAAATTAATATAAGATAGATGATGAACATATGTAACAATAATAATAAAAAAGAAAAATAATACCATATTTACTCGAAAGGAAGATAACTCTAAGTGTAGAATGACCCCAATGTTATACACACAAACGGAAACGGTATTACTCGATGTAATTGTGGCTTGTATGCAAATATAAGATGATCTCCTCTTTTTTTATGGCATTCAATATAATTTTTTTTAAAAAACGAAGAGGGCAAAGTCAGTCTCTGCTGCTCTAAAGGGCAAAACTGGAACTAATTGGTTTAAGGTACAGGAGGGTAGATTTCAGATGAACACTGAAAATTTCGTAATGCTAAATGCAGTTCACCAACAGAACCAATTATCTGGTATGGTGGTGGTGGGGGAGCTCTCTTTCAGTGGATGTTTTCAAGCAGAGGCAGGACAACCATCTGTGAGGAATGCTCTAGCTATGCATTTTGCATTGTATTCTGAGCTTGTAAATTACAAACTTTGGCAATATCACTCCTCTGAATTTGCAAAATTATTTGTAATTTTCACTGGATTTTTTTTCTTGCAATAAACCAATTTTGAAACTACTGCACTAGGGCTAAAATCCTAAGGACACTTTGCTAGGCATAAGCTTCACTGAATAACACTGGCTTTTTTTCTGAGTATAGCTGCTTAGGATTGTGCCCTTTGTGTACGTTGGTAATGCTGCCATGAGCTGGGAGATAGAAGTAAATGTACAGCATGTATCTCTCCCACCCAGACCTAGCCACAGTGATCTATGCGGTAGTCACCTCCAGGCTAGATTACTGTAACTCGCTCTACATAGGGCTGCCATCAAGACTGATCTGGAAACTCCAGCTGGTGCAGAATGCAGCAGCAAGGGTCCTTACTGGCATCCCGCTGAGAGCGCTCATCCCACCAGTGCTCCAATAACTGGACTGGCTCCTGGTGGAGTACCGGATCAGGTTCAAGGTGGTGGTTTTAACTTTTAAAGCCTTACACGGTCGGGGGGGGGCATCATATCTACGGGACCATCTCTCCTGGTATGCCCCCCAGAGAGTGCTACGTTCGACGAATAGCAACCTACTGGTGGTTCTCTGCCCTGGCCCCAGCCTGGTGGAACTTTCTCTCTAATGAGACCAGGGCTCTCTAACGAGACCAGGGATCTATCGCAGTTCCACAGAGCCTGTAAGACCAAGATGTTCTGCCAGGCTTACAGCTAAGGGCAGCAGCAGTTTTCAACATAGCTGGCCTCCCTCCTCCCCCTTTTATTCCAATCTTCTGAATTTAATAGCGGTTCCTAGTTGCTTTACCCTGGGCTTGCTATGGACCTGTGGCGTTATATGGGTGCCAATTTGTTTTATTAATAATTTTATTGTTTGATTTTTGGGAATTGACTTTATTTTATGTGTATATGTATTGGATTTTAATTGGTATTAGCCGCTCTGAGCCCAGCTTCGCTCAGGACAGAGAGCGGGATAGAAATGCAAACAAATAAACAAATAAATGAACACAGCTTGTGGTTCTGTAGAGTGATGATGATGATGCAAAAGCAAAACTCTCTAAATGGTAAAAACGCACGAGTTATAAAATATCATAAGAACTATTTTGTGATAGAGGGTGTATGCAATATTAGGAGCACAGTCCTTCAAATAATACTTTGATTATGGAGGAAGTAATTGTTCTTCTCATTGTCTTCGAACAGACAGCCTTTAAATCTTGTTTTTGGTGTGCCTTTAAATATTCTTTTTCAGCATTTCTAGATGTTTCTACTCTGCAATCTACAAGACATCTGAAGATCCTTCAGTGACAACTTAATTAATCCAAACGTCTTTATCTCAGCCAAAAGACAGGCCCCTCCAAAAAATCGACTTTGGAAACTGGTTTCCTCACTTCTTGCTTACAGTAGGGTGGCCAGGTCCCTCTTCGCCACCGGCAGGAGGTTTTTGGGGCGGATCCTGAGGAGGGTGAGTTTGGGGGAGAGGAACTTCAATGCCATAGAGTCCAATTGCCAACGTGGCCATTTTCTCCAGGTGAACCGATCTCTATCATCTGGAGATCAGTTGCAATAACAGGAGATCTCCAGCTAATACCTGGAGGTTGGCATCCATACTTACAGTCAAACGTGTCTTTTGAATTTATAGAGAATTAATGAGACACAAGAAATGGTTGGCTCACTGGCTGAAAAAGGAAATCAAGGAGCCCTGTACCATTGCACAACCGAAGGAGGTTCTGTTTCTTGGTACAGCGCAAAACATAGTGTGCCTGTATTCAAATTAAAGGTTTGTGATCTACAGTCATGGCAATTAAGATTTCTTTCTTTCTTCTTCTTCTTCTTCTTTTTTTTTGCTCCTGTACGTGCAATACATATAAGTATCAATTACAAGGTTTGTATAAATTATAGGGGTGATGAATTTCTGAATTGCTACAATGTGTTTAAACTGTCTGTAAGAAAGATATTAAGGAGCCTGCAAACCTGCTGTAGGAAATCTCAGACACATTTCTAGATAATTAATACAGTGTGTGGAAACTTGAAATCAACACTGAACGTGTTTCTTCTGAGCCAATAATTTAAATCTGCTTTATAGGAACACATTAAGCTAACAGTTATTAGATAAGGAAATGTTAAGATTATTAAGATAATAAAAACAATTAGTGTTGCTGTTTGAGAGAAAGGAGTCTGAAGATAGGAAATCTTCGGCACAAGAGAGACTATAGACTCAGTAAAGCAGTGTTTTGTCAAGAGTTATAATTAGCTTGTTCAGTTATCAGATCATTATGTATTGGGGTGGGGGAGAAGGTTGTTTTAGTGCAAAAACTAAGGGAAGTACTGCCACGAAAACTACCTAACTCTAGCACCGAACATTTATCCAAAGTTGTCCATTGATGGCCTAGGCTGCTACATTTACACGGTGACTTAGGTCAGATTATGGGAAGTTGTGGACCAAAAATACCAGGATTTAAATAGAAAAGTATACACATGGCATGGTTATTTGCAAATGACATGTGTACATCTAAGGATTAGAGTAGACAAGTAGTTGGTATCATCCCAGTTGCTTTAAAGCTTCACTGCAGGTGTACATCGCCCTGATTTAGAGAGGAGTTTAACTCTTTCACTCTTGCCATACTGCTATTAGCCTTGGAAGGCTGAAAAATAGGAATACTTGTCTTTTTGCCTTCTCAGGTTGTGTTACTACAAAGATCTCTATAAAGGACAGTTTAAAATGAATGAATAATGCTTTGCTGAAGATCATATGCCACATTCATTGAGCATATACATTCAAGAGCATATGCATTCATTGACTTCCACTATGATGTAAACCAGGCCTGTCCAACTTTTGACCTACCAGCTTGAACATGACACAACCTTGTAGCTATGAAACTCTCAGTTTCTATATTTTAAAAAGGTCCAATTTTATGAAAGCTGGGTTAGCACTTTGTGAAGGCTCAGGGGTTGGGATATGTTGGCAGTCTGGTCAAAAGGAACACCTAGTTTCCTCATCTGCAGAGTTTTAGTGCAGTAGCCACACATATGGTAATGAATGCAGCCCAAGAAGACAAAGGGGAACCAAGACAGAGCTGCCTCAGAGCATGTAAACAATGGGATCTTCTTGAGTCATAGAAATTACTCTAGTTTTCTAGTCTCTTCCCTTCTTTACCTGGCAAGTTTACAATGGGAGTGGTTATGGGGTTTGTGGGAAGAAGAAGCTCTCCCTTGAAGACATACACAGGCACATGGTCTGAGAAATGACCAGAAATACAGAAAAAGAAGGTAATACTGAGACAAACAGAGCTTGAATGACAAACCTGGAACCATCCAGATATATCTGCCTCTCTTTTTATCATAGATATACGTTTTTGACCTAGAGAAAGAAAAGTGCCCTTATACCTATGTCATTTTTCCTATGCTCAGATGCTGTAGTCTTTTGCTGTTCAATTGTATGCTTTTACCTGTTGCAACCAATGATTACTTACATAATGGTAGGGTTGTCAACCTCCAGGTAACAGCAGAAGATCTCCTGCTATTACAACTTATCTCCAACCGATATAGATCAGTTCACCTGGAGAAAATGGCAATTGGACTCTATGGCATTGAAATCCCTCCCCTCCCCAAACTCCATCCTCCTCAGGCTCCACCCAAAAAACCTCCCACCAATTGCGAAGAGGGACCTGGCAACCATACTCAAAGGATTCCCTCCTTTTTGGTCTGAAATCGGAGTTATTTGGTCTTTGCAACAACCATGGACAAAGCCCCATAGTTTGGCTTACACTTGACAACATGTAAGAGAAAGCATGCCTAGTTTTAGCTTTATCTCTAGCAAGTGAGATTTCTAAAATTATTCCCTACCCCCATGGTGGCTGAAAATATGGGATTCTGAATTTGTACAGAAGATCTGACAGTAGGCTGTCAGCCCTGCAGTGTTTCTAGTGGCCTACTGGTATGGTCAGTAAACTCTGGGGCAGTAAACTCTGTTTTTGAAAGGGAACAAGTGGGATGAAGCTGGTGAGCTGAAGTCATTGAGAGCTAGCAGCTTGAGACCTGGGCAAGCTGATTAAATTCTTCATTCTTTATGGTAAAAACAAGGGCCTGTGGGGTGTTTTAGCACAGTGGTGGCCTGCCAGGGACTGAATTATCCTCTCATTTTGTGTATTTCCTGGGATTACAGACGCAGGGTAGTAATCAAGTATCCAGTGGTTCACAATTCATGGCTGCATTTGACTTGGCCAGTGACAAACGATTAGCTGCAACTGATACAAATGTTTCCTTTGAACATATTTAGTTTTGTGTTGGAGAGGAGTTCTGGAAGTTCCATGGGATCAAATGATCATTTAAGCGACACTATTAAATCCTGTGAAAATATCAGTGTTCCTCATAAATCATTCAAATAATATCCCCGTCAACCCATTTTCACAAACAAAATATGGCTTCCTTATTTGTCCAGGGTAGGTTTCCTTGTAATCCCTGGCAATGAATGGGAGGTTTGGCAGTGGGGACATGGTGGCTGCGATATCATGTGTTCTGGTTTTCCCCAGAAGTGACCCAGTGGTGCACATGACATGGACTTTTTTTTCTCTGGATGCTGATTGGAGTGGCAGCGTGCAAGGACAGCCGCTGTCATAGTGGGAGCTCCAGTTCAGGGCCATTGTACAATGCTACATCGTGTTAGATATATGCATATATTAGGTGAGCTTTACTGACAGTTATCTTTATATCTATACCAATAATAGAAGAAAAAGAAGAAGGGTTGGGTTTTTATACCCCACTTTCTCTACCATAAGGAGTCTCAAAGCAGCTTACAATCACCTTCCCTTCCCCTCCCCACAATAGGCACCTTGTGAGGTAGGTGGGGCTGAGAGAGCTCTGAGAGAACTGTGACTGGCCCAAGGTCACCCAGCAGCCTTCATGTAGAGGAGTGGGGAGTCAAACCTGGTTCTCCAGATTAGAGTGTGCTGCCCTTAACCACTGCACCATGCTGGCTCTACAGTACACCAAAGTCTACTGAAATAATATATAAAGAAAGAATGTATGAAAAAATAAGTTTATATGAGACATCTAGTATATGATGCCCTCACCTGGATGGCCTAGGCTAGCCTGATCTCATCAGATCTCAGAAGCTAAGCAGGGTAGGCCCTGGTTAATACTTGGATGGGAGATCATCAAGAAAGTCCAGGGTCACTATGCAGAGTAAGGCAATGGCAAACCACCTCTGTTAGTGCCTTGCCATGAAAACTGTTGCCATACGTTGGCTGCGGTTTGATGGCCCTTTACACACACACAGTATATGATACAAAATTACAAACTGATTAGCTTTGGCTAAGATTATGCTATTCAGTGGGTTCCCCAGGTGACACTCACCAGCCTAGGAGTTCATGCAGTTGATGCTAGTGATGCAAAAAGGTTATGAAAATCTGTATAGGAACAGAATGCATGGCATGAAAATAAGATCAGAAGCAAGATTTAGTGATGTACTTTGTTGCATAGGCAAGGGCTGTAAAAGAATGATGGGATTAAGTTTTTGCCATTCGAAGGACCAAGGAAAAGAAACAGTGAGACTTATTTCATTTATGGAACTCCCTTGACATTGAATGGATGTATGGTTCAGGAGAAATTACAAGGCTTCTTTATGTATGTGGAATTGGAACTTTGCCTTTATTTCTAGAACTATTCCCCAGCCTACAAAGAAACGCATTATACCCAAGCCCTTTTCACACAATAGCCATGTGTAGAATTAATATATAGAAGGGATGACCACTGCACATTGACCCTAGAGTTATAACAGAACATATGCCTGTGCAAAGTGTACACACTTAGGGTCTGTACTACTTGGCAATCCTGAGTTCAAAAAAATACCCCAAAGATGACAGTGGTCTTTTTGATATTTTGCCAAGCACTCATTTGCCCACATTACTATATATGATACTTCGCAGATTTACACTTGTCATATACATTGACAGCAGTATAAGTGAGGAGCTTAAAGCTCCCTGTTAGTTTCTTTGCTGTTCAACATGCTTAAAGTCATTGGGAAATTTGCCTCATCTCACCTATCTGATTCAGCTCTTCTTATGTGGACATGCACTGTATTGTATACTATTACTTACTATTGTCATTTGTGCTTTTGCCCGTAGGAACAGCCTCTGTATCTAGCTGATTGTTATGTTGACTGTTGATTGAGCTTTTTGCAGAAGGACGAAATATACATTTGGGGTCAGTGTCATTCATAGCAGCAAAGAAAACCTAAGGCCCATATTTGTAGGAGATGAGTATCCATCTTTTTCTGTTTCGTTCCATAAAAATCAGAGAGGGCAAAAGTTTCAATGGGGAAAATCATGCAAGCATAGAAAAGTTAAATCCCCTTCCTCCCGCTGTGTTTTCTAAGGACCTAAGAAGAGCCCTCCTGCATTAGACCAGTAGTCCATCTAGTCCAGCATCCTGTTTAACACAGTAGTTAACCAGTTGCCTTGGAACCAATACAGGCTCTGTGCAGATATTATAGTGTTAATATACATGGAGATTAGTGGGTACTCCACCAGGATTGCCAACCTCCAGATGGGGCCTGGAGATCTCCCAGAATTACAACTGATCTCCAGACTACAGGGATCAGTTCCCCTGGAGAAAATAGCAACTTTGGACAGTGGACTCTTCCCTGCTGAGTTCTCTACCCTCCCCAGTCTCTGCCCTCCCTAGGGTCTGCCCCCCAAATCTCCAGGAATTTCCCAACTTGGAGCTAGCAACCCTAAGCTCCACCCTTTTCATGCATTCATTCTACAAGGAAGCAATGATTGCACAGAGTTATTTTGGTTGTGCTTTAAGCAGTCAACCACATGGACGGCTGCCTGTGTGAACTGTGACTCCCTCAGGAGTACATTCCATTAACATCCCTGGGAATGCCACAGATAAATTTCATAAAGTTCTCTTTTGTTTCTCAGAAGAGAGGAGAACATTTATTTGATTTACACATATCCAGTAAGAAGAGATCATGGCATCAAAAAACACCTGTGAAACATTTCTAAAATCAAGAATCAAAGCAAAGAATGGTATCCCCTAGAAAGGCAATGAACGCAGCAAGTCCCTCCCCCCTGTGGTTAGGACCAGAATGCAATGCTATAGTAAATTTCACATATTTTTCTTATACTCTAGAGTCCTGTAAAGGTCTAGTTTATGAGTTTGTGATAAATCACTGTAATATGATGCCTTGGTCAAAAGTCAGAACAATCTTCTCTTATATTTTAAGTTTCATGGTACTGTTGCCATGTTGGTAAAACAATATGAGGGAAGTAAAACCCTTTTATTGGACCAACGTGCTGGCAGAATAACAAATGTGATCAAAACAATCTCTTCTTTTCTCACCACAATCCTTGTAGCTGAGATGGCCAGAAAAAAATACTTTTGGATTTTTTTGCTGTGACAGTTTTATCCCGAAGAATGGTGTGAACTTGCAGCCTTCCTTTCCTGCCTCCCTCCCTCCCCACTTGCTCTCTTTCATTTTGTTTCATTTTGCATTTCTACGAACTGCTGCAGTATCATCTCTACCTATTCTTTCTCTTTCTGAAAAAAGTTCCAAATGAAATGCTCTCTCTTTCTCTCCTTAAAAATACCTTTAATTTTCCTTAAGGAAAAATATATTTCCTGCATCCCAAATGTTAGCTGAATTAGAATATATATTTTTGATATGTTTGGAGATGTTGATTTTACAAGAATGTGCTTAAAGTCTTCAGACTTTCAAAGTCGGACAATCTTATTGTGCCTTAGGAATGCACAAACTTTAAAGGAGACCTTTACATTTTATGTAATTTTTGGATTCCTTACCCCCTATTTGCTAAGATATGTGAAGGATTTATCATCTTGAAAGACAGATTTAAAGCTCAAAAGAGCCCATTGTGATTCTCAGCATCAACTAGCTCTAAAGAAGAAATAGTGTGTTCCAAACTTTCAGGCATGCCAACAACTTTATCTGTGCAAGAGAGAGCTCTGAAAGAATGATGGGTAGTAAATTCTGAAAGGGGGATTCAGTTGAGGATTACAGTGTAGATAATTGAGACAAGACCCATGTTTCTGCCTAAATTGGATAATACAAGTGTGAAAATATCTCATGAAGCTATTGATGTAGATACTTTGTTGCTTAACTACAGAAAGCCTCAGAGCATGGAGCCCTGTGCTGTACAGTTTTGTAAAATATTGGGCACGATCCAGACAAGTTAAGAATATATAAGACCCACAGAGCTTACTGAGTAAACAAGTGCATGCTAAGGTCTATTCTTGAAATGAATGGGATTTAAAAATATGAAAATGCTGAATTTATCTGGATTGGGCAAGACAATAACATAAGGGTTATTGCCATAATTCAGTCAGCGCACAGACTAGGGATATTACTAAATCCCGTTTTTGTGTTCTGATACCCTTCTCCCTGCTTAGGAGAAGGTTGTAATCTCTCAATAATAATAATAATAATAATGATGATGATGATGATGATAATGATATATTTTCTACCACAAGAAAGCATACAAATAACCAAACAGCTAATACTTACTCAATAAATAGAGTAACTTACACTTAAATACAACTTTAAGTGTATTTTTTGATCTTTTTTGATATATGCCACTATAGCTGCAAGATTGATTTATGCAGCAAAATGGAAATTGTCTGAGACACCGGATAAGACGGACTGGATTAATAAAATGTTGGAACTAGCAGAAATGGCTAAACTTACTGCATTAGTAAATCAAAAGGAGAATTTGGAATTTGTGGGAGAATGGGAGGCATGGACAACATACTGTGTAAATGAATTTAACTTGGGAAATATAAAAGGTTATGTTTTGATCTAATTCAATTTATTAAACTAGAAATAATATTAATGTTAATATTCAGATTTTAAGTCGAAAAGATATGTAATTAAATTTATAAATGAAATGCTATAATGAATTAGAATTTAAATACAAAGGGAAGAACAGAGATCAAATAGATAGAAGAGGGGAGAGGGGAAGTCAACAAGTTAGAATTTATATTGTTTAGATAAATATTGTTTATGTTGTACAATTATGCTAAATTGAATGATGGAACTGAATGTGATTTAAGTAGAAAATTAAAAAAAATATATATTAAAAAAACCCCATAAGGCCCGTGGGCCGTATCCGGCCTCTTGAGAGCTTTTATCCAGCAGGTGAGCCAGCAGAGGCAGCCTACCCCCCTCCCAATCTGGGCTGGTGATGCATGGTTTGGCCTAACCAAGTGACATTTATGTCATATTCGGCCCTCGTAACAATTGAGTTTGACACCCCTGCTCTAACCGTTACATGACACTGGCTTTCATAGGGTGGCTGCTGTTGAATAGTAGCAAACAGCCAGGCCTAGTTGAGTCATGCAAGTCAGGTGGTATCAAGTCATCCAGAGGATGCTGCCAGGCCTAGAGTTGCCAATCTCCAGGTAGGATCTGGAGATCTCCCAGAATTACAATTGAACTCCAGATGACAGAGATCACCCCCCCCCTGGAGAAAATGAGTGTTTTGGAGGATGGCCTCTATGGCATTATATCCGGTTAAGTAGTCTTCCTTCCCCAAATCCTGCCCTCCTCAGACTTCACCACAAAATCTCTAGGTCCCAACCTTGAGCTGGCAACCCTAGTCAGGCCTGGCCCCATTGAGTCCTCCTTCAAAGACTAAAATAGGCCAAGAAAGAACCCTTCCCCTTCCCCCTGTCTTTCACTCACAGAAACTGAAGCCTGGAATGCTGTGGTTGCCTAGCAATAGCTACTGAAGAAATCTGTTGCTTAAAGCTACAGGTGCTCCTTTTATCATTTTGGTTTTTTTAAAAAACCACCAATGTTTTTTTGTTTAGATTTTGCATTTTCCTGCAAACCTATGGCATTGTTCAGGTTTCTAGAAAGATCTGTCTTGCCCGTTCATAGACCCAGTCACTGGATTTAAGTATCCTCAGATTTGGCTATTAGAATATAAGATTTTTTAAAAAAAATCTTGCCATGAAATCATCTTTTTTGTGTATGATCATACTATCAACATTTGATATAATTATTTACCAATTTACACCTTGTAGCAGTGAATGTTGTTTTAGGTGGTTTAGTAGTAGGGTTGCCAACCTCCAGGTAATTCCTGAAGATATTATAACTGGTCTACAGCCTCAGTTCCCTTGGAGAAAATGACTGCTTTGGAGGGTGGACTGTATGGCATTATACTCTGCTATGACACCCTCCCTCCCCAACCTCCCCAGCCCCACCCCCAAAATCTCCAGGGATTTTCTGACCCGACCTGGCAACCTTATTTAGGAGAGATCTTGAAAAATAGTTTAAATGAAAGGAAGTTATTTCTTCACACAACACATCGTTAACTTGTGGAACTCCCTGCCCCAGGATGTGGTGATGGCTGCCAACTTGGAAGGCTCTAAGAGGGGAGTGGACACAGTCATGGAGGAGAGGCTATCCATGGATACTAGTAAAAATGGATACCAGTTATGATGCATGCCTATTCTCTCCAGGATCAGAGAAGCATGCCTATTATATTAGGTGCTGTGGGAGGAGAATGCTGCAGTGACAGATGCCTTATACTGAATCAGACCCCCTGGTCCATCAAAGTCAGTATTGTCTACTCAGACCGGCAGTGGCCCTCCGGGGTCTCAGGCAGAGGTCTTTCACATAACCTCCTTGTCTTGTCTGTGGGCTTCCTAGAGGCACCTGGTTGGCCACTGTGCGAACAGACTGACAGACTTGGTCTGATCCAGCAGGGCCTTTCTTAAATTCTTATGAGTGGACATGTTCATGGAGGAGAGGGCTATCCACGGCTACTAGTCAAAATGGATACTAGTCATGATGCATACCTATTCTCTCCAGGATCAGAGGAGCATGCCTATTATATTGGGAACACAGGAACAGGATGCTTCAGTCACCTTGTTTGTGGGCTTCCTAGAGGCACCTGGTTGGCCACTGTGTGAACAGACTGCTGGACTTGATGGGGCTTGGTCTGATCCAGCAGGGCTTTTCTTGTGTTCTTATGTTCCATATATTAATTCCACCTAGTCAGTTTTCAGAATTCAGCCCATGGCATTGTAAATATAGAGCTGTATTCTGTTCCCTGTTCTGTTTAACATCTACAGCAGGGGTGGGGAACCTTTTTCCTGTCAAGGGCCATTTGCACATTTATAACATCATTTGGGGGCCATACCAGGTGTAGATCTTCCGTTGGGGGGGGAGAGGCTAGGGTTGCCAGGTTTCCAGCCACCACCTGGAGGTTGGCAACCCCAGGGCAGGCCACGAAGAGAAGGCCTGGAGGGCACCCCCGCTCCCCCGGTCCTCCCCACTCCCAGGTGGGAGGGCAGCCAGCGGTGGGCCCAAGCAAACGAGGCACCAGGGGGGCGCAGCCCGCGGTTGATCGGCAAGGGAGGAAGGAAAACAGAGAAAGAGGAAAAGGGAGGGAGGGAGAAAGAAATGGAAAGAGGGGGAGAAAGAAAAGGACGGAAGAAGACAGACAAAGAAAGAGACAGAAAGAGAGGGAGAGAGAAAAGCCTTCCCCCTACACACACACCCGCCGGCCCCATGCGACCTGGCCCCATGCCCTCCCCCCTGAGTCCACAAAAGCCCCCCCGAAGCCGATCGGCTCCTGCGCGCATGCTCTGCCGCTGGGAGCCGCGGGCCTCTTCCCCCCCCCTCTCGCTGCTCAACAGCCGACAGGCAGCGAGAGGGGCTTACAGTGTGCCCCGGCATTCCTGCACGCTGCAGCTATAGGGGGCAGCCTTGGGGGAAGCGTCCCTCCCCCTCCTCTTGCAGACCAACAGCCATCAGTCGGCGAGAGGAGGTCCAAAGGGCGCCGCAGCACCCCTGCAAGCCAGGAACACCCTCAGGGAGGGCAGGGCCCCGGAGCTCCGAAGGGCCACAAAAAATATCCTCGGGGGCCTCATACAGCCCCCAGGCCTGAGGTTCCCCATCCCTGATCTACAGTAAACCACCATAGGAGGTCGTCTGAAGTTTTGGACTTGATGTGTCAATATACAAATGGCACCCATATTACCATCTTGTTCTTTTTTAAATTTATTATTTGTTGAAGGCCCCTTCACAGATAGCTCTTAGAGAGGAGTAGGCAAAATACATAAATTGCCTTTTACTGAGTCAGATCAGCAGCTCATCTGTCTCACTAATGCTACTCTGAAGGAAAGTGGCTTAGCATTTTCTGAGGCAAAGGTCTTTCCCACTCATGCTACCTTTTAATTAGAAATGTCAGCAATTGAACATGGGACCTTCGGCATGTGTTCTGTTGCTAAGCTGTGGAAAGGGGTTTGTTAATCATATTAACTGGAATTCTGCAAGCTGTTCATCAGTTACAACAGTGGTACAGCTCTGCTCTGCTGACACAACATTAGTAATACAGAAATTTGTAAGGTAAATTGCAGGTGCAGGTATCCCTGCCCACTTGCTGCCCACAGAATACAGTTTTAGCAGCTGCAGGGGAAATGGCATTGCTTCTCTTCGAACTGATTCATAGGACTGTACTGGCCAACTTTTATGCCTCATGTCAAATGTTGTTTATTTACTTATTTATCATCTGCCTTTCTTGTTCACTCAAGGCAGATTATGTACATAAGCGCTATCTAGTCATAGCCGATTTATGGTGACCCCAGCAAGCAGCTTTCAAGGCAAGTGAGAAGCAGAGGTGGTTTGCCATTGCCTTCCTCTGCAGAGTTTTCCTTAGTGGTCTCCCATCCAAGTACCATCCAAGTACCAACCTGCTTAGCTTCCAAGACCTGACAAGATCAGACTATACCATGCTGCCTGCCCTATATATATACACAACAAACATGGGAGTAAAACTGATTTGCACAGTTAGAGAAATAATTAAATTAAAACAGTACAGTACATCAAATAAGCAATACGTTATGAGAGGGAGAAAAAAAGAAAAATGCCTAGAAATTTTCATGGACAAACTACAACACTATTACCTTTAAAAAATAGCACAGTATTGAAGAATTCCATAGTACTACATCCCTTTCTTCATTTAGAAGAATGCCCTCCTGAACAGTTCCATTTTATTTATTTATTTATTTAAACATTTATACCCTGACTTTCTTTGTGGTTTAAGGCAACTTACAATAATAGCTTAAAAACATTTCCAGCTAAAACCAGAATTAAATAGAAAACCCCAAATGTCTCCCTCCCTCCCCTCTTTAAAAGGCACCTGCATTCAGTCCCCTCAAAAGCTCTGGCAAACAAGCAGGCCTTGCAGTTCCTTCCTGAATCTCTCCAAGGAGGAGCAATATAAAAGCAGGTCCCTTCTTGACTAGGGTTGCCAGGTCCACCCTTGATAGGAGAGAGGTTTTAGGATAAACCCATCACCGTGTATGTGTGTGCCACTCGCGCCTGTGTTCACCACTCTGGAGTAGCTGGGTGGAAACCACTCACCTGGCAACCCTATTCCTCACTCATCAGCAAGCCATGCCACAAAGTGGGAGCCTGAGTTACAACCAAGGATGTTCAGTTAAGGCCAGCTGTTGGTTCCTACCCCTTTGTAGGGTAGCACTTTCAGAAGATAGATTAAGCCAACTTTTTCATTCCATTTTGCCCTATTCTTTCTCCATGCCTTGTGGCTTTTATTCACGCAGATCCCATGATCGCCAGCATAGCCTGTTCAGGTGGTCAAAAGGGAACCCATTTTTTAACATCTGAAAAACTGGTTGGAGCCAACAGTTGCTTATAACCCTTTGCTTATAAGTAAAGACATGCATTTGAAAAGCTAAGGCTTTTAGAACGTTGCCTGGAGAAATGTTATGACAATTTAGAAAAGAACAGTGACATAATCCCTAATAATATTAAATGCAATTACCTTGATGATCAAATATCAAGTATCAAAATCTCTTTCTTTTACTTTATGTAGTGATATGAGGGGGTCCTTAAATTATGCAGTAGCCTTCTGAGAATTTCATGAAATATAATCCTATTTACAAGAACTTAGTCCCAGGCTATGTTTAAAAACTCTTATTTCACTTAGCTGTGGTAGCTGCCATTGCCCTGACCTAGATAGCCCCAAACTAGCCTGGTCTTGTTAGATCTCAGAAGCTAAATAGGATTGGTCCTGGTTAGTATTTGAATGGGTGACCTCCAAGGAATACCAAGGTCATGACGTGGAGGCAGGCAATGGCAAACCACCTCTGAATATCTCTTGCCTCCAAAACCCTATGGGGGTTGCCATAAGTCAGATGTGACTTGACTGCACCAATAAACAATAACCTGTCATTAATCTATACTTTTCCAGTTTTCTACCACCACCACCACCACACACACATATGTATTTATACAGAAAGCATTCTAATTATATTGACTTCTAAGTCTAGCTGCTCACCTTTTCTAATGAACCATCAATTTTATAAATCAAGCTGTAGATCAAAATACAAGAAAACTATTTTAGGCTAACAGTCAAAGCACCGGTTATTATTAGAATATGAAGATTAAAAAAATACTAATGCATAGCAACAGCTTTAGGACATTGAACTTCACAAATACCTAGTTTTACACTCTTATAGATCGTATTGAAATTCACAATGTTCTTACTGCAGGTGTTGGGCTATGCCATTTGTGACCTCTTGGCAATTCTACAATATGACTCAGCCAACAGCAAGATAAATATGGTGTTGCCAGTGACCAGTTGTGGATCCCATCCCACTCAGGTAGGGGTGCCAACTCACAGGTACTAGCTGGAGATCTCCTGCTATTACAACTGATCTCCAGCTGATAGAGATCAGTTCCCCTGGAGAAAATGGATGCTTTGGCAATTGGACTGTGTGCTATTGAAGCCCCTCCCCTCCCCAAACCCTGCCCTCCTCAGGCTCTGCCAGGAATGAAGCTCCGCCTCCTTCCCATCAGGCTGTGTCTTCATTTTGTTCCTGAGGCAAAAGCTCTCCAATTCATGAGCGATTATAATTGTTTATTGGGCTGATGAAGTATATCTTATATGAAACTGTGTGATTCTGGAAATACCATTTCTGTTTTCATAAGATTTTTTGGATCATGCATATATTGGCTCCCTGAAGAGTGGCTGACCATGTGGGACCATCAAGAAAACCTTCGTTGTTCTTACAGAGACTGCGACACTGCAAGTCCCAGCATTGCTTGAAAAGTGCAACCTTTATAATGAGAAAGTAGCACACGATTCAACAGAGACAGAGGCCTTTTGTGTAGGGACATTTCCCTGTTGTCACCCCCTCCGACTGCTTCTGGGCTTCCTTTTGATTATACATGCCTTTTCAGCCCATCAGAGGTTGCCTCGCTCTCCCCAAGCATTTTGCCTTCATTTACCAGACTCTGGCTAAAACAGCATCTGGAAAACACAGGGAAAATGTGTGGGAAGAGTGAGGTGACCTCTGACTTGTGGAAAAGCCATGCATAATCAAAAGGAAGCCCCAAAGCAGTCGGCGGGGGTGACTGCGGGGAAATGGCCCTGCATAAAAGGCCAGAGTGTACAGCAAGCTATTTTCTGCCTATTGAAGTTTTCCCAGTGTTCCCATGTCTCCAAATTATGGAGGATGCTGTTCAACACTCAATACTATTTAAAAATATGAATATGATCCCAAACTGTGAAAATAATTTTTTAAATCTCAGTATAACAATATTAAATATGTCTTCAAAATCTAGGGTTTTGCTCCCTTCCGTTCCATAATAAATACTTGCATTGATCACAAGTGATTAAACACACACACACACACACACACACACACACACACACACACACACCTTCAGGAAAGTGTTCTATAGTGCTAATGGTTAATATTGTTTTAGGATTACCAATGGCTGATTATTAAGTACATTCCACGCTTGCAAGCTGTGAATTCTGGTAACAGCTGGAAATCCCTAATTATAGTTCATAGGTAACACATTCATCTGGCAAAATCTGTAAACAAATCCTGAAAAGCAAATATTCCACTTACATAGTTAATTTTTGAGTGCTACAGGCCCAATTACCAAGGGGATAGGAGAATGCCTTTGCTCTGCTGCTTTTCTGTATGCCAAGAGATGAAAACATCCAGCAGTCACAAGGTTAAGAAGGGATTATGATATCAGTGTTTATGAAATGCACAGCAGCTCTGCACTCGCTCGGAAAATAAAATGGATTGCAAAATGCTCGAAGATAAAGGGTATGTAATTGTTGTACTGATTTTGTGACACGGAGAAATAATTAGGGAAATTAGTGGTAGCTATCATTGCTACCAACCGAATTTATCCGGCCTGGCATTTAGAATAGCAGCACAATCTGGCAGGAATGTCTTCAGCACAAGCACCTGCTGAAATGAATGGGCCCCGCTGTTCTTATTTATCTCAATGGGGCCTGCGCAGGAAAAGGGCCTGGTAGATTTTGTCCCTGATCCAATTGTGAATGAGCACATCCTTGTCGGATAAACAGCAATCATATGAGGCAGTTGATTTGAATATAGTCAGTTATCTGGCAGGGCTACGAATACTCATCCTACAGCTGTGGGATAAGGAAGAGGACACACATGCCTTTCTATCATGTGCAGTAACTTTATAGAGAAGCATTCAGTGAGAACTAGGTTCAAATATAGGATTGCCACTTTGGCAGTCCAGGTCATTGTTTTGCCTTTAAACCGGATGATGTGGCCACAGAGAGTTGGGGAAAGGGCCTTATAGACCATTTAGTGCAACCCCCTGCTCAATGCAGGATCTGCCTAGAGCATCCCTAAAAAGTGTTTGTCCAGCCGCTGCTTAAAGACTGTGACTGAGGGGAAGCTCACCACCTCCCTAGGTTGCCAAATCCACTGCTGAACAACTTTTACTGTAAAAATTTCATCCCTAATATCCAGCTGGTACCTTTCTGTCTGTAATTTAAACCCAATATTGCGAGTCCTATCCTCTGCCTCCAACAGGAACAGCTCCCTGCCCTCCTCGAAGTGACAGCCCTTCAAGTACTTAAAAGGAGCAATCATGTTCCTCCCTCAACCTCTTCTTTTCCAGATGGAACATTCCTAAGTCCCTCAACCTTTCCTCACAGGGCTTGGTTTCCACTCATTCCAGTAGGTAATGACTGACAGGGAATGAAGCCCCACCTCCTTCCCATCAGACGGTGTCTTCATTTTGTTGCTGAGGCAAAGGGCCTCTTCTCCAATTCATGTTGCTGAGGCAAAGGGCCACCTCTCCAATTCATGAGTGATTATAATTGTTTATTGGGCTGACGAAGTATATCTTATATGAAATGGTGTGATTCTGGAAATACCGTTCCCATTTTCATACGATTTTTTGGATCATGCATATATTGGCTCCCTGAAAAGTGGATGACCACATGGGACCATCAAGAAAACCTTTGTTGTTCTTACAAAGAATGGAATTTAGCATTTTGTTGCCTAATCATCACATGAACACTATTTACCTGTTGATTATCTCTGGTTGTAATATTTATGTATATGTAAGGTATTACACTTTAATAAGTATATGTTAATAAGAAATACATAGTATATTGTTTATGAATAAGCTGGCTTGTGGCCATTTATGAGTAGATTTTGAGTAGATTTACTGTGGTTGCATAAGTGGTGAATTTTGTATATACATTTTGTATATAAAAACATGTTTAGATGGTGAGGGCAGTTTCACAGCATATAACTAGAATATAACTAGCTTCTTTCAGGCTCTCCAGTTTCCACAACTTGCTCATAGTTTTCAGCAATTCAGAAGTCATTAACTTCCCCAGTTCCTATCACCTCTATATAACAAGGTACCATTTACAGTTATTAGAGGATGTATGAAGGCAGATTCATTGATTTTTTAGAGATGCAATGCCCTTCAACAAATACAGGGTTAATTCAGTCCCCAGTTTCGCCTCATGTCAATATACCTGCTTTTTTCTGTTTGTTCTGAGAAGCAAAATGATACTTGACAAAAAAGTATATCCTGACCATATGCGGAGACCCACAATCTTGGGCAAGGCTCCAGCAGATTCACACCGAATCCTCTAGTCGGCAAGTAATGGTTCTGGAACTAGGGGACAGATTAGCTTCATGATTGCATTTACATATTTAAAATATGTTCAAGTGATTCCATGATGCACTTAACACAATTTAAACAAAATAAAACAGCCAGAAAAAAAACAATAATTTGCCTGAATGTGTCACACATCAGGGTTATAGGCATTAGTCATTTAATGTCCTGAGGCATTAGCAGATGTCATGGCCGATAAAAGGTTCATCCTACATTCCAGAAAATGTAGATTTCATTATTGTGCACCACACACCACTTAGCTAGTTATCAAATTAATATTTAGATGCTACAGTTTACAGGGGCTTTTGAAAGGATGAGCTTTACCAGTTCCTCAGTTACAACATCTATGTTTCAATGCCAGGAGGCTGTTGTTGTGTCATCCTGGAACTCCTCAGCCTTTTTTGTGTCCCACCCAAAATTATTTTGTGCACAGATTAAAAAAGAATCCTAGTTCCACCAATACAAATGAGAATAAGATCCTTTTAAGGCAGCAACTGCATCATTTCAGATAATTGGGAATTAAGAACTGATTTCTTCCCAAATTTCTGTCAGTAGGGCCCTACCAAACATTTGAGATAGTCATGAGGTAAGTATGATAGTAAACTGCCCATAGCAATTTTCTTTTTCAGAACACTGGAACTGTTTAACAGAATGGTTAATCTCACGTTTAATCTGCTTGTGCCAAAACAGCAAGCCAAAAATAGTTCTGAAAAAAACATTTTACAAGGATTAACATTAAAATATCACAGTGTTATACATTTAATAAGTACATCGAAGCTGACTCGAACCAGTTCCCAAGATGGCACCGGAGCTACAACAGCACTCGGAGATCCTCCCCTTTTGCCAGAGTGAATTTTCCTTGCTTGCTTCAGCACAGCAAACTGCTCAGGAGGTGTTGCGGTGGCGCCATGGTTGTGCTATCCCTGGCCACAGCTAAATTATGCCCCCCCCCTTTGGATTGCGCTGCCGGTGTTAATCTATATAAATCTTATCAGTGTTAATGGCTGCTGATCTGATCTGTCTGGATCTCCAGTAGTTCACACATGCAAGTTTTTTTCAAACAGTCCTATGGGAGTCATAGTTTGCCACCCCCGGCGCCCCCTCCCACTATCATTACAAGACCAAACCATCCGCAACCCTGTGGGAAAATCAGTTTCACTTGCAAAGTAGGTGTTAAATGCAGCCACAAGGCAGAAATAAAACTCTACCACCACAGCAACTGTGCAGTCACAAAGAGGTTCAGCACTGCTGCCCAAGTTGGACAAATCAAAGACAAGAAGACCTAAAACTCCACTCAAGAGTGATTTCAGCTGTCAAAAGTGGTATGTTCACCAGCAGAATAGGTTCACCACAAAATTCTCAACATCCATAGTCCTAATAACACTTATTACACTGCTCTCCCCCACCATGGACCAACAGGGTCATCTGTGATCTTTATCAATAAAGTTGCAACTGAAACACACTCAAGCATATTGAGATTGGAAGAGAAACTGATGTATGGTAATGCACAATTTTACCAGGGGCAAGTGCTAAGATGAAGAAAGGGTCTGAGTCTGAAAAAATAGGAACAGTAGGGACACAGGCTGCTGCTGAAACCTGTTCGTAGAGGAGACTATAAAACTGGTCACTCTGCCACTGGCATAGGAAAAATGGAGACATCTTTATGGGGGCGGGAATGGTTGCATTCCAGTACTTATTTAAGTTCCTGGATTTCAGTGGTGGAGTTAAATAGCCAGAACTGCCATATTAAAGTCCTGGTTGAACTATGCTGTTCTCACAGTTAGTAATACTTCTTTGTTTTCTTCTGTAATATTATTCTAGATTAAATAATGAAGTTATAACATATTATACAGTTACATAAATTAAGCCCAGCAAAGTATATTTGCACTCAAGATGTCCCCTACCCCAACATTAAAAATGTATCATTCCTTATAAGATCTACATACTTCAATATACTTTTACAGCCCCAGGGAATTATTTAAGGATCTAAAGAAGAAGCAAAAAAAAATTGTTGTTTTGAAGAAAAAATCTACCACAGAACAACAGGGCTATATGTTTCCCATAAGATGACAAGGGGCATGATATGTGTAGACTGATTTTGAGAAGGGCTTAAGATCGGTGAACAATCTTTATTAGCATCTGTGCAAAACTCGTTATATTGCTTTAATTCATGAATGCAAGTTCCGTTAGTGTTCAGGCACTTAAGGCCAACAGTAATATTGCACACTATCTTTCTTTAAAAAAAGAAAAGAAAAAAAGATGAGAGCCAATCATTTTTGTATTCACACCCTTAAAAGAAAGAAAGAAGAAGAAAAAAACCCAAAGCAGCATGTTGTCGAATGCTACATATGCTGCAGAAGCCCTTGTTCCTGGCAACAGATATGAGTAATTCCTGTGAACCAGGCACGGTCTCTTAATTATTTATGGAGTTACAGGAAGGAGTAATGGATTGGGAAATGGTCCTTTTGACAGGAAAGCAGCCCACCTGTCTCTCATAGGTAATAACCTTATGCAGCCTTTATGTTGCATATGTATGGGTGAGTTCAATACCATTAACATGGAGTTTGGCGTAGAATACCAAGCTCCGGAAGGGAAATTGTGATTCAGTGCTAGGGAAAGAGGTTCTCAAAGCCGCTTTCTGTTTCTCATTCCTCTCCTTTGTCTGAATTCGATTACACTAGCAAAGAAAATGATAACGAGAATAACAGGAAAACAGGATACCGCGCAGGTAACTGTCCATTAGAATTTCCCACTTCTTTCTGGCTGGCCCGGCTCCTGTTTCTATAGCAGCAGTCTGGTGGGCAGAAAAGTCAGATGCGAAGAGTTTTTCTAGCACGGAGGCAAAATTTTTAAAATTGAAAAAGTCACCTCCTATATTTCTGCATTTCAGGCTGCCGTTAAAGAAACAAGAGCAGGGACAGTAAACATTAGCAACCCCGCTCTCTATACTGGCCCACAGTGCTGTCCTTTTATAAAATTTGGATTGATACGTTGGAACAATCTTGTACTTACACTGGTGTCATTTCCCCCTTACCTCTTAGGTCAAAAAAATGAGTTTTTATGACAGGGCCTACTCAGTGTGAGATCAGGACTCGAGGCTGTAGGCACTTATGCTGTTGCACCAGGGCCTTCTCCTCCTCCTCCTAACAATAAGGAAACTTGTGCTTAGGTTTGCCAGTTCTGGGTCAGGAAATTCCTAGAGATTTGGGGGTGCAGCCTGGGGAAGGCAGGGTTTGGGGAGGGGAGGGACATCCATGGGGTATAATGCCATAGAGTCCACCCTCCAAAGCAGCCATTTCCTCCAAGGGAGTGGGTTTATGACATCTGGACATCAGTTGTAATTCTAGGAGATCTCCTGGCTTCATCTGAAAGTTGGCAATTGCTGCAGTTTGTATTGTAAAGACATGTTGGGGAGGAGATGAAGCTATGGGTGGATCCATTGCATCCTGGAGGCAGAAAGGCCAAAGAAGCAAAGGTTAGTTGGCACAAATTAGTATCATGAATCTTAGTGGTAAAGATAAGGATTTCCTTCATGGGGGGAAGGACAAAGTGACACTGCTTGCTGCTTCCCTCAATGTTTTCAGAGCTGAAAACATGGGTACTTTTACAGTGCAGTCCTAAGGATAGGGTTGCCAGGTCCCTCTACACCACCGGCGGGAGGTTTTTGGGGCAGAGCCTGAGGAGGGCAGGGTTTGGGGAGGGGAGGGACTTCAATGCCATAGAGTCCAATTGCCAAAGTGGCCATTTTTTCCAGGTGAACTGCTCTCTATCAGCTGGAGATCAATTGTAATAGCAGGAGATCTCCAGCTACTACTTGGAGGTTGGCAACCATACCTAAGGAGAGTTACTCCAGCCTAAGCCCTTTCATTTCAATGGGCTCAGACTGGAGTAACTCTGCATAGGTTTGCACTGATAGTTACTTAAAAAACCCTTATTCTCTCATCACTTTCTGAGGTCCCACTCCCCATTAACAGACACTGATGAAATCTCTTCTCTAGCTCCTGTACTGATTCGTTTCATTTCCTCTGCCACCTGTATTAATTTACAGTGATTTAAAATCAAAGAGGGCTTTGTTTTCTTTTAGCTGGAAAAAACAAGTTTGTCAGCAAGAATTCCAAATGAGCTTCAACAGCAGATGTTTCTGATGTGGCTGATGGTGTGCAACACGATGCCCTTAATGGTCATGCGGATGTCTTTGCATGAATGTAGTAGACTTGAGCTGTGTGTACCCTGCATTTAGAGATTTAACTGCTGAAGACCATTGACAAGGACTGGAAACTTGACAGATGGCCATTCTATCTGTTTACACTGATAACATTTTAAAAAGGACATCCCCAAAGGCAAAAATAATGGTTTAGCAGGGACTGCCCTTAGTAAATAGGGCCTGTCAAAGTATATGCTGGCTGACCTCGCCATGTTTGCAAGGCATCATTTTCTAGGCTGTTTTAATTGCAGCAGCACTAGCAATAGAATTTGCTGTTTATACCATTGCAGCTGAAGTGGACCCCAAAGGTTCGGGTTGTTTAAACTTTGACTCTGACTGTGTATTAATACAAAATTGGTGAAATAATAAATTCAGATGCTTGCTGCTCTCAGGGTCCTGGCTCATCAGGCAGTGTCTGAATTACAAGCTTATTATACACACACACGGCTCTGTAGTTAGCAATTTCTGCTCCATGTGGTATTTGCAAACTGCTGAAGGAAGCAGTGAATAAATCTATTTAATTTCAGATTCAGGTAAGGAATTCTCTTAAATAACTCAGTTCCAATTCAGATGTGAGAATGGAGTATTGAACTCTGCTTGACAGTGAACTGCAACTACATTTTTTAATAATATGGAAATGGCGGGCCACGTGTTACCTACTGCATGCTTTCCGGTTGTTTCTGTGCGAGCCTGTTAGATCATTATCTACATTCAGCTAGGAAATCTCCATATATATTTTTTTGAGACAGAGAGGGGTGTTAATGTACTATGTGAGCTAATATTGCTGCTTGAGGGATGAAGGGGGATGGATATATCAATGTCTACCTGCAGGCAGAACAAAAATAGGCCGTGTGTGTGCACGCACACACACACAAACACCCATGAAACACTACAAATGGAAATTATTGTAGTTCAAGAGGAACTCCTCCAAGCACAGAACAAGCAGAAACATTTGCCCAAAAAGAAAAGTGACACTTCTGTTCTTCTCTAATTCTCAGACATAATAAATGCTGATTTTGCTCATGAAAGCAATTTACTGATGTGTGCTTTCCCGTAGAACTACCACAGTAACAATGCAGTCCTAAACTGTTACCCTTCTAAAACCATTGACTTCAATGAAAGGTGTAGCTTGGTTAGGACTGCACTGTTAGTAGGGTTGCCAGCTCCGGTTTGAGAAATACCTGGAGGTTTTTGAGGCAGAGCCTGAGGAGGGCGGGGTTTGGGGAGGGGAGGGACTTCAATGCCATAGAGTCCAATTGCCAAAGCAGCCATTTTCTCCAGGTGAACTGATCTCTTTCAGCTGGAGATCAGTTGTAATAGCAGGAGATTTCCAGCTACTACCTGGAGGTTGGCAACCCTACCCATTAGTCTTGTAGTGATCCTTTCCCTTGTTATTACATTGCCTGTTTACAGTTACATCTTGCATTTCTGGAGGGAGAGAGAATTGGAACATGCTTTAATGGTTGATCTTTTCCATACACACCCAACCCTTGGTGCATGAATTCCAATGCAAGAATGTCTGTCCAGCCTTTTCTTGATGTCCTTCAGCAAAAAAAGAGTCCAGCCTACCTCCTTCGTAACTGGTACTCTCGCCATTAGTGCTCAACAGAAATCTACCCTTCTGAAATTTAATCCCATTACTTTCAGTCTTTCCACCTGGAGCAACAGGAAACAAATCTTTACCTTCTTCTGTGTTACAGTTCTTTGGGGATTTAAAGAGTGTGATTATATCGCCACACAGTCCCCACCCCCCGCCAAAATAAACATACTCAGTTCTTCATATGCCTTCCACTCTACAGATGTTTGACCACCTTTGTGGCCTCACTTGAATCCATGTGTTTGCTTACCCTTTCCATTGTGGGTCATGTTCTATTTATGAGCACATACGCACGTACCACAGACAAACACACGTGTGTATGTGCCATACTGAAGGACCTCTCTTCTGAAACACTGAACCAGAACATCTTTGAGGCTTTGCTGATAAATGCAAAGGGCACTTCCATGATAGTTTTAAAAAAAATGCTTTCCGAGGAAGTCCCAAAAGTGGCTCTTGGCTCTTATATTGTTTGAAACTCTAATGTTAGTATGAGTGGTTTATTGTGCTTTCATCTGTTCATGTGGATGCTCATGACAATAAGAGGACTTACAACGCTCTTCAGTTGTACATACACTTAGTCACTTGACATATAGAGTGGGGAGAAAGATTGCACCTGCCAAAGGTATGTGATTGCAACATTATTATATACATATAAGAGCTTGCTACAGATCTTTATCTGAATGCACAGATATCGGGGCTGGATGAGTGGGCACAATCCCAGTTGCTTCTATATGTGCTCAGTGAATGTGCAGATGAATGTCTGAAAAGGGTTGTAGAATTCTTCAAACCTTGCCATGGTCAGGGTACATTGTGTGACAGGCAATCACTGATCTCGTAATTTGTTGGAATCCGTGTTCTGCAAGCT
The DNA here is from genome assembly GCF_029931775.1 of Euleptes europaea. NCBI lineage: Eukaryota > Metazoa > Chordata > Lepidosauria > Squamata > Sphaerodactylidae > Euleptes > Euleptes europaea. Next base: position 39,003,988 of record NC_079316.1, read on the forward strand.
ACATTTAAGGTTTTGGTAGACTCAGGAAAATAGAGAGAAATGTTGAATTATACCAAAGTTTAATACAAGTTGGTCTTTCATAGATCAGGTCCAGGTTACAGAAAAAAGAGGGGGTGACTCTTAATTATTAATCTGCTTGGGTTAAAATTGCTCCAGATTCTAACACTCTAGAAAACATACAGTGCAATTCTAAACATGTATACTCAGAATTAAGGACCACTGAGTTAAAAGGGACACATTCCTTATTAAGTGTTCTTAGGACTGCAGCCATAGTGTGGACTTCTAAACATTATGCCACATTGTTTGTTGAAGTAGATCATTCACCTGAGCAGCTAAATACACAAACAGCCTTGTGTAACCCAGTGAGATGCTCAGATAGACATAAAATATCCATACCATATTCCTTATATAGACCCTTCCTATCTTGGTACCACATTCCACTGAACATCAGTAGCGATTTTTCTGTATGTAAAAGGAAGTTAGCTTCATTACAGTTGCAGAAATCACCTTAAGGTAGAGAAAACCTCTAGCCAATTATTTTCTGTCTCCTGCAAACTTTAATGTGGGGAAAGGAAGAATGAGGAAAGCTGCTATTTCAGAGAAAGTCAGACAGCTGAAGCAAATCAATTGTAGATCATTTTTTGAAATAAAGTAAAGAGTGAGCTGGGAATGGAAAAAGAAAGGATGAATTGATCATGTTAATACTTTGAAGAAAATAAATATTTTCTGGTAAAAGAATTAATCTATTCCATGTTAGTTAATTAAAAGAAAACAGGATTAGCTACTTGTTTCCAAGTGAAACAATTTCCACTATTTCTGAGCTCTCAGAGGTTTAAATATAGATTCATAGACTCATAGAGCTGGAAGGGGCCATACTGGCCATGTAGTCCAACCCCCTGCTCAATGCAGGATCAGCCTAAAGCATCCCTGACAAATGTTTGTCCAGCCATTGCTTGAAGACTGCCACTGAGGGGGAGCTCACCACTTCCCTAGGCAGCTGATTTCACTGCTGAACTAATCTTACTGTTAAAAAAAACCCTAATGTCCAGCTGGTACCTTTCCACCCATAATTTATACCCATTATTGCAAGTCATATTCTCTTCTGCCAACAGGAACATCTTCCTGCCCTCCTCTAAGTGACAGCCTTTCAAATACTTCATGAGAGCAATCATGAACCCCTTCAACCTCCTTTTTTCCAGACTGAACATTCCCAAGTCTTTCCTCACAGGGCTTGGTCACCAGGGCCCTGATATCCTCATCGCTCTCCTCTGCACTCACTCCATTCTGTCTTTTTGAATTGAGGCCTCCAGAATTGCATTCCAAGTGCAGCCTGTGGTGTACAGCGGGATTATGATAGTTTGCGATTTGGATGTTATGCCCCTGTTGATACACCCCAAATCCTCATTAGCACTTTTTACTGCTGCATCACATTGGCTGCTCATATTTAGCTTACAGTCTACCCCTACCCCAAGATCTTGTTCACACACACTGCTACCCAGAAGCGTATCCCCCATCCAGTATTTTTGTTACCCAAATGTAGAACTCTGCACTTACTCATGTTGAATTGCATCTTGTTCACATCTGCCCACTTTTCCAATGTGTTCAGATGTCACTGGATTGTCTTCTGGGGTGTTCACTCCTCCTCCCAATTTGGTATCATCTGCAAATCTAATGAGCAGTCCCTCCACCCCCTCATCCAGATCATTTATAAAAATATTGAAAAGTTCTGGGCCCAGAACTGATCCCTGTGGCACTTCCCTCCAGTCAGATGAAATGCCATTGACAACTACTCTTTGGGGGCATATCTCCAACCAGTTCCCTAGCCCCCTAAATTTTCTAGAGTCTAGTCCACAGTGCAACAGCTTACCCATTAGAACATCATGTGGGAACCTGTCAAAACTTACAGAAATCAAGGTAAACAAAGTCAACGGCATTCCCACAATCCAGTAAGCTTGTCACTTAATCCAAGAGGGAAATGAAATTGGTCTGGTAGGACCTGTTGGGGACCAATCAATGCAGGCTTGTCCAGATCACCAGGTTGTCCTTCAGATGCTCATAGACTGACCCCTTTAAAATCTGCACCAGTATCTTCCCTTGGACAGAGGTCAGACTGACTGGTCTGTAGTTTCCCTGGGTCATCCCTCCTCCCTTTTTTGAAGATTGGGATAGCGTTAGGGTTGCCAACTTCGGGTTGGGAGATATCTGGAGATTTTGGGGATGGAGCCTGAGTGGGGTATGGAGAAGGGAGGGACTTCAGTGCCATAGAATCTAATTGCCAAAGTGGCCATTTTCTCCAGGGGAACTGATCTCTGTCATCTGGAAATCAGTTATAATAGCAGGAGATCTCCAGCCACTACCTGGAGGTTGGCAAACCTAGATAACATTCACCCTCTTCAAGTCCTCCAAGAAGTCTCGAAGATGATGGACAAGGGCTCTGCAAGCTCTCTAGAAAATTCTTTGAACACTCTTGGGTTCATAACGTCTGGCCCGGAGGATTTGCACATGTCCAATGCAGCCAGGTGTCTCTCAACAGCCTCTCTGTCCATATCAACGACCTGCCTGGATGGCGTGACTTGGCTACTATGATCTCTACATGAGTTTTGTGCACATCATTCACTATTATTTTTAAAAGATACAGTTGAGAATATGCAAAATAAAATAGTTTGAAATTCCCCATTGATCACTTCTGAGAAAAACACATTAAAGTCCACAATTCACTTGCTACATTTGGGACAGATGTGGAATTGGGACACACTTAATATGCAATAAGTGTTGCATGTAGATTAAAGCAGGCACAATATGCACATTTACTGGGACATTTTATTTGGCTCAATACAGAGAATTTTGAAAGATTAGCAAATGGGGAAGGAAAATTAGGAAAACAGTAAGAAAATAATTTTAACGTTTGTTTAAAAACTGATAGTATTTCTGAAAATCTAATTTTCAAACTTTATAAATGGATGCAATTAATAATGACAGTGTGGCATAGTGATTAGAATTCTGGACTAACAGTTCAATTCTATGCAGAATTACTGAAGTGTATTATTTATTTAGTTAGTTACATTATTTATAGTCCTCCTTTCTCACAGGGACTCAAGGTGGATTACACAGAGTGAGTCAGTACAATCAACAAAATGGAACATTCAATAAATAATGCCCTAAGATTGTAGAAGTCTGGAACCAACCAGAAATCTAAAAGAATAGAACTGAAGTATAGCATACATACTAGCACGAGACATTAAGCAGTGCAAAAATTGCATAATAGGATCGTACATACCATAAGCTCTACACAACAATATAGACCACAGTGCCTAATCATTTATCCCAGTAAGTTTGTAAACCATTGTGTACAGTGCAACCCTATTACCTGGGCAAAAAGGCCCCTTGAATAATTCAGTTTTGCATTGTTGCTGAAAAGCCAGGAGACTGGGAGCCTTCCTGTCCTCCTCGGGCAGGCCATTCCGTAAGCTGGGAGCCACAATGGAGAAAGCATGTGTAGTTTAGTTTGCCCATTTGCAGGTTGGCATCTGCAGAAGGCCCTGCTCATATAAGCAAAGCTGTTTTGGTGGAGCATGGGGGTGGGGGCGCGGTCTTGCAGACCAGAAGGACCGAAGCTATGAATGACTTTATATGTGATAGCCAATACTTTAAATTGAGCCCAGTAACAAATGGGCAGCCAGTTCCTACAGAATGGGAGTAATATGCATGCTCCATCTAGCACCCGATAATGGCTAAGCCACGGCATTCTGGACCAGCTGGAGTTTCTGAGTTGATTTTGAAGGCAGACCAATGTACAATGCATTAAAGTAGTCTAGTTGAGATGTTAATGTGGTGTGGATCCAGGTGGCTGGATCAGGTGTATTAATAACCTTGGACTGAAATAAATGGGCGTAGGCTGCAGTAAATATGTATGCAATTGCTCTGTAAAACTGGAAAGACCAGGATTCAAACCTTTCCTCATCCAAATAGCTCACTAGCAGTTTCATCCTAAGTAGGTCTACTCAGAATCTTACTTGGATCTATTCAATTGGGCTTACACCCAGCAAAATTTCTTTAGGATTGCACTGTAGGTGAACCTAGAAAATCAGTCTTGCAAACAAAATGAAAAAGGAATGAAATATGTGTGCAACCCTGAGATTTTTGGAAGAAGGGTAAGATTAAAAATGTGAAAGATCGATACCTACATACATACAATAAAAACTTAATTTTTATCTTACTTTGTTATTTCTGATTCACTTGCAAATGTCTGTAGAATATAGACATTTCAGCCAAACTTTGTCATGATTAAGTTCCATTCAAACCAATGGAACAAATTGGTTGTGACTAACTTAAGTCCCATTGCTTTAGTAAAAATTACCCTTAGCTAAATTGAGCCATTAGGATTATACCTGTTGCTGGTCTTCCATTGAACTAACAATGTCAGGTTTTCATCCTTGGTCTCTCCATCTGGCAATTTTTTGGACTTGGTGATGCCTTTTGGAAACATTTGCACTAAACTCACATGCGAGAATATTGATTTTAGTGGATGAAAATGGAAGCTGCCTCCATCAAAATGAACGGGAAAGCCTTCTCATACACAGTGTAAATTGTATGAGGGTCTGACTCCATGGAAGTGCTAGCAGAGGTGTTGGGCTGACAGGCAGTTTTTGTCATGTGCAGATGAGCTTATTTGGAAGCTGTCCAAGACTAAAAATTGTGCTGTGCCTGAACACTCAGTGTAAAGACCATATTCTATTCCCAAACACCTGAACCGCACAAAAGCTGGTTTTATTTTTCTGTAAAGGTTTGAAGCTAAATAGCCTCCCATCACAAATGATACATCCTGACAGACTTAAAGTAGAGTTAAAGCAAAAGGCATACACTGGTTAAAATAACATCATCTATGTCATGAAAAAGGAAAAAGTAAAACAGATGAAACTGTCATCTTGGTCATGCATCAAGCCATTCCCAGTCTTTTATAATACTACAGTTTAATTTATTAAAGGGAAGGGGAAGAGGGGAAAACCCCTTTCTGAGCATCAAATATTTAAAAAATACTAATGGCTGGAATTTGGTACCAAAAGTGGCAAAATGAGGAGAAGGAAATTGGGGGAATGGACTTGTAATTTATGATGACAAATATGTACAGTGATGTATGAACCATTGAACCCAAATGCATTTCAACTGTTATGTCACCAGCCTGCTGACAGTGGCTTCATAGCACACCCGTTAAAAGGGATCTTCTATTACTTGCTATAAAAGAGTTGTGGTTAGAAGAAAAGGAAACATCAGAGCAAGATTGTTGGAGTGGTCCACCAGAACCATCTGCAAAACAGCTCACTTCTTCAGAAACCTTTCCAGACTTACAAGTCTTCAGACCTAGTCCTTCCCTCAGTCACAACCATGAAAAATGAGCCAGTTTGGCGCAATATACATTTTATTTTAGAACGGCTTGGAGCCACAAAAAAGGGAAGGATCTTATATTTCCCTCTAGTAGAGTTTGCACTCTTGACATCAACAAGAATGCTTGATGAAGTCACAGGCTGGGAGAACTGTAAGCTGTTTATTTGCTGCTGGTTTCTGATTCATTGCGATGAACAGTTATGGCTGTTAGAGAACCAATTCCGCAGGATAAGATGATGTACATGTGGCCGCATTTGTTGTAATCTGTTGGATAGTTTCTGGTAATTTACACACGGAAAGACGATATTATTGGCTGAATAAACAATACTTTGCATGTGAACTGCTCTAAATGATTACAGAGATAACATTCCATTTGACAAAAGCGTGGGCTCCGACTTACCAAAGAGCCTTGGTTTGCAGGCTGCACTGGGGGGAGCCCAGAGCCAGTGTGAGGTGGTCTCGGGGTCTGTCATAGTGGGGCTGGGAGGAGAGTGAGTGCTGTGGGGGTCCCTTCCTGGCCGGCAGCAGGCCACATGTAATGGTGGCCGGCAGGGAAGGGCCGGATGGAGCCATAGCATCTCTAACAGCAGCCCTAACATTCCCTGTTTTGTCGTGCTCTGCTTGGACCTGCCTTCTATTCAAATGGACCAATTGGGGCCCGAATGCTAGGGGGAAACCCTGGCCGGCAAGACCTGGGCTTTTCACTCAGGTCCGCCAGCTGGGTATTTAAAGGGCCTCGCTCTGCTTCCGGCTCAGTTTGCTTCTGGAGTTGTCCCACCCACTCTCGCTATTTTCAGACTGTCGATGTTTACTTTTGAAGAATTTGTCACAAGGGTGGCGGTTTTGCCATGATGTGCCTGATAGTCTGGAATTCTGTCCTTTAGTCAACCCACCAAAGGTTCTTTATGATGTTTTTAAAGGAAATCAACACCCTCTTGTGTTAATGGGATTTGGGATTTTACTCTAGGAGATCTGGTACTGATCTTTATACATTCAATTGACAGTCAAATGGGACAATTTTTTAAAAAAAATCCATCCAGGAAAAAAATTGGCAAACTTGGATTTTGTGGCAACATTTTATAGAAAATTGCAGATTTCTTCCCTAGTGCAACAGCAAATATACATCGTAATAAGCTTTATACTGATAGAAAATTTTATCATTTGTGATTAAACACAGTCATTTCTCCAGAAAGAAACCATCATAGATACCAAATAACCTTTTGGATCTTTATTATTATACATGGGAGTTTTTAGCCAGATAATGCAGCTCAATGTATAGGAGGGAAGGGGCAAGGGAACTTGATAAGATGATAAGATATTAAACTGTAGCATGGTGCCAGATTTCTAATTTTCAAGATTTTTTTTCACTCAAAACAACAACAAACCCTAGCAAAGAGTCAAGTCGATTTGTGGATTAGCTGGAAGTAGAAAAGGAAGAAAGGGCAAAAAAAAAACAGAGGGGGAAGGCAACTGACATTTTAAGTGAGAGAAGCTCTCTACAGAAAACAGATTTCTCTTTGCAATCAAGATAGCTTAACAACCATAAACACGTTGTCAGAGGGAAAAATTACATTTTGCTGTAGCACAGACCACATACAGATGACTGATTTCTCTTTCAAGTTCAAGCGCACAAAAGAGTTGTTTATACATTTCAGCAACTGACCCAGGCTGGCATGACAATCTTCAAGATCCGAGCAAGGATGGCTAAAGGGCTTTCAAATTCTTCTTGGCAAGCAACACAGGATAACAATCAGAGGATGTATAAATAGCTCAAAATGACGATAAGGAAAAAATGAAGTTGCTGTTACAGATAATTTCCAATCCTTGCCTGCTTATAGAGATGCAATCGGAAAGTTGTTGCATTACATGATCTTTCAGGAGAGCAGCTGCTTTACATGCAATGTATGATCCTCCATGCTTGGAATACAATGAATAGCTGTGCATGCACAGTTGCAGGGATGACTTTGTAAATGAACTGTAGATTTTCCTATGGCCTTAGTCAAAGAAACTGTAACGGTCACTAGTGCTGCTTATCTAGTACAAAATAACAATTTGATGAAGAGTTCATTCATCTTAATGAAAACATTTCAGATAATTAGGTTACTGGAACAATCCACTGGAGTAATGAAGGCTTTGAAATACTGGCAGTGTTGTAAGTGTTCACAGGGAACTGAAAGCGGAGGAAGGCCAGTCACTGTGATAGAAAACTGAGCATTCCAAATAGAAAGTGCTGCCATATGGTTCCCACAATGTTCTTCTCTGCCCCAAATCACCTGCACACTGACAGAGAAAAAGGCTTGGTCTCTATGGATTGGCCTTGCATAATGATAGATGATTCCTTCTTATGCCTCCAAGTCACCCTGCAGGAACTGAACAGTCATCAAGGTGCCTCTACATGACTGAAAAGATGTCTCTCCATCGTCCTTTGAAAAGTGAAATGAAGCAATACAGGATTTGTACTTGTAGTAGGGTTGCCAGCCACCAGATAATAGCTGGAGATCTCCTGGTATTACAACTGATCTCCAGCTGATAGAGATTAGTTCACCTGGAGAAAACGGCCACTTTGGCAATTGGACTCTATGGCATTGAAGTTCCTCTCCTCCCCAAACCCCACCCTCCTCACGCTCCACCCCAAAAGCCTCCCACTGGTGGTGAAGAGGGACCTGGAAACCCTAACTTGTATGTCCTCTGAGTTTTCTCTGGCCACAGTAGCCAGTTAAGAAGGTGATGAAACACCATCAGTCACATATCCACAAGCAATCGACTTTGGTCTCCTAATTAGAATCCTGATCTTCTCAGCCTCACGTACTATTGGCTCTTGACAGGGAAAGCTACCAAAAAAGCCATATATTCAACTAATTATCTGTCATTCTTTGCATTTTCTTTGTAAAATTGCTATGGCCTGCTACACTGAAGCTAAAATGCTAAGCATGTGCAGCCTGCCAGGAGTTATGCTGTTATTATGGTAGAACAATTCAATCAAAGCAAGACGAGGCTTTCTTCACATGTGTAATCATTCCAGGTGTCTTCCCCTCATATTTTAGTCCTGATCTCTAAGAGCTCCTGGTAAGCTTCAGATGGCATTTGTTTCAAGAACAGTGGCAGTCACTGTGAATCTTACATCCTAGAGTAAGAAATTATTTCTACTAGGTGCTCTGGAAACTCTTTGAAAGAAAAATGGAAAGTCATGCAGCATATATAGCTAAGAACTGTGCAAACAAGCCAAGAGTTCGGGGGGGGGGAGGAACAAAAACCTTCAGGGTTCTTATGACATGTGACAAGAAGACCCGTCCCTTCTTCCTCACCCCAAAACTAGGAATTGTAATGACAACTACACCCTGATTTAACCTGAAATACTTGATGTTCATGTTTGGCATCTATCTCACTCCTTCCTTTAGTCTGTTGTACAGCAGTATAATTGCATGATTAAAAAAAAAGACTTTAACAATACATGAATGTTCTCAGGGATACACTGGCATCTATGGCAGTTTCTATGAGTAACCATTTAGCTAGGCAGTATGTCTGGAAAGGTCAAACATTTTGTATTTGGACATCCAGTCAGTGATTCCACCCCTGACTGAGGAAGTGTTTGAAATAACAATGAACATATTTCCCAAGCTGTTCTGTGGGTTGGCTTTGCCCTGTATTCCATCACTCCATCTTTCAATTTTACATTGAGTATTTCTAAAATGTATTAATTTTTGAATGGTGTCTCATCAGTTCACACTGTTACTTATGTGCCTTGCTAATGTGGAGAACAAAAATGAAAACAAATGGGAAAAGCTGGAACTCATAGACAGAACCAGATATTCAAATGAAAGAACTGCAAATAGCTGGCTGATGCGTCGGTGCTATTCTATCAACAAAACCAGATAATCTGCACCCTCAAAATCCGGGGAGATATTTGGTTGAGAATTTTTTTAGAAACATTCTTGTTTAAATCACCAAGCTAAAGCAGTGGTTCCATAAAAGATGCCTGCAGACATGGGGAGAGGTCGACAGAATAATTCTTGTTCCCTTCCTCAGCTTCTTCAGCCTTTATAATGTTCTCTCACACACACTGTGTGTGTGTATAAAGTGCCGTCAAGTCGCAGCCGACTTATGGCGACCCCTTATGGTGTTTTCATGGCAAGAGACTAACAGAGGTTGTTTGCCAGTGCCTTCCTCTCCACAGCAACCCTGGACTTCCTTGGTGGTCTCCCATCCAAATACTAACCAGGGCTGACCCTGCTTAGCTTCTGAGATCTGACGAGATCAGGCTAGCCTGGGCCATCCAGGTCACACACACCACCCATTGCTAATTATCAGAACGAGGAGAAAGCAGCAAAGGGACCCCCATTATCTCTATTATCTGAATGTACTGGACATGTTGACTCAGTATGTTAAGTCCACATGGGGAGGACACATGAGGTCGGAGACGGAGTTCAAACAGCAACTGCTTTATTGAAGTACAGATCAGAACTGGGGAACTGTGTAACCCGGCCCCACTTGTATGCCCCCCTGGCCGCCTGCGACCACTCCCCCCCTGATCCGTGATAGGGGGGGAACAACCCCCGGGTCGCCAATGGCGCATCCCGGCTTAGGGCCAATGGGGCGCGTTAGCTGGAGCCAATGGTGCGAGCAGGGTTTAGGAGCCTTCGTCGGGGACTCAAACTCCTAGGTCTCCCCCTTCTTATTTGCCTAACTATTTACATACATAACACAGTATGCCCTAGGTTTACCGACCTCCAGGTACTAGCTGGAGATGTCCTGCTATTACAACTGATCTCCAGCCAATAGAGATCAGTTCACCTGGAGAAAATGGCTGCTTTGGCAATTAGATTCTATGGCATTGAAGTCCCTCACCTCTCCAAACCCCATCCTCCTCAGGCTCCACCCAAAACAACCCCCACTGGTGGCGAAGTGGGACCTGGCAATCCTAGTATGCCCAGCTTTCACATATACCACTTTTGGCCCTTAATACCTCTTCAACCTGCCTTCTTTAAAAAGTTGTTAAAGCATCTTTTCCCAAAAGTCTTCCAGATTCAATGGTATCTGTAACTGCATGTGTAATGTGCCACCAAGTAAAGTTTAAAATGGACAAGTGGTGGGAGAGTGTAACCCTTTCCTTTCCCTGTAATTTATCTTTTTCTCACACCATTATGCCTCCCCGCCCCCCGTTTATATAATTGATTAGGCTCTGGGAGCCCAGGCTCAAATCCCCATTATGCCATGAAGCTTGCTAGGTGACACTGGGTCAGTCACTTTGTCTCAGCCCAATTTACTTCACAGTGTTGTTGTGAGGACAAAAAGGAGGAGGGGAGGAAAATGTACATAGCCTTGCTGAGCTCCTTGGAGTAAGGGTAGGATAAAAGTGTACACACACATGTACATAGCAGGTAACATGTTAGTGGGAGGGAAGGCAGCATGGTATAGCCAGATCTTGTCAGATCTCAGAAGCTAAGCAGTGTCAGCCCTGGTTAGTATTTGGATGGGAGACCACCAATGAATACCAGGGTTGCTATGCAGAGGAAGGCAATGGCAAACCACCTTTGTTAGTCACTTGCCTTGAAAACCCCATAAGGCGTTGCCATGAATCAGCTCCAGGTTGACTTTACACACACGCAACATGTTAGTGAGGTCTTCAGTTTCATGGCTGAGCAGCGGATTCCCAGGTGTACTATATAATATCTAGTCATTGTAAACTTTTGGTCCTAATCCAAATATGGCAAACATATAATCAGTGCAGTTATCTATGACAATTCTCACTATGTGTTGGAAGAGAAATAGGGCTCAGAAGAACAAGAATGTGCATTACATATACAGGTCTTGGTGCTGGACATGGGAACCTAACACAGTGACTCTTGAGAAGAAGAATTGAGTTGACTAGGAGCTCAATAACACAATTCATTTCTTCATGTAGCGAGGATAATCCCAGATACCACAACATTGAACCTAATTGCAAAACATTTTTTTGAATTTAATGTTCTCACAATAACTCTATACACAGATACTCAAATCATTCACGCCTACCTAAACTCCCACTTACACACCATTATAAAGCATTTCCTTCACATTCAGGTGCTTCAGTCTTACTGGTAATGCCCATAAGAGAAGAGTGTTTACTTTTGTCATTTGTCATTGTTATTAATCCTTTCTATCACTTGGAAGTCACTCAAGTTTGTTTTAATAACAAGAAGCATAGATCATCTGCATTGCCAAACTAAATATTCTATTGTTGAATAGGAGGGTATGGAGTTTCAGACAAGAGAAGTTGAATTTGCAAGGCAACATCAACCCTGCAGTGTTCTACTGTTCTTGTGTATTAACTATAACCCCAGTTTCTTGGCTTCTTTCCTAACATATCTCCAGCATTAATCTATGTCAAATTGTTCCCCAGAATGTTGAGGAAATCATGTTGCGTCAATTGATGTTGACACCATGAATCCTAAGAATGAAATAAAGTATTCCATTGTAATTCAGCTGTTTGACACTGGGTTGAGACTCCTCTGTAAAAGATGAGTCATACTGGCATAATGTTTGAGGATAATATTGTTGCAAAATCTATAAACCTTTGGAGGTTTGCAGAAAGTTACATGTGTCAACGTGAGAGGTGAATGTTCCAGAAATTTGGAATTATAGTTCTTTGTATCTCTCCCCTGCCATTAGAGTACTGTTTTAAGAGATCCTTTTACAGGGTTATTCCCTATGCAAAGATATAATCCTAGAGATTTATAGTATAATTCCAATAATGCTTACAAGGAATAATCTCATTCAGTTCAATGAGGATAACTCTCAGGTAAGTGAGCATAACACTTAAGCCTCCCCCCTTCCCATATTGTCTTTTTAAAAACAATAAAATGACCAGCTGGGCATGTGGGTACAGGCAAGTATCCAGTCACAGTGTTTCTCTTGAGCTCTCTCAAAAGCAAACAGCGTGTCCTTGATATATATATCACGAGACTCGTTTTTGCCAACCGAGGTGGTTTTGACAACTCTGTTCCTTTAATCTGGGCCAGTGTTTTAGACTGTCTAGTCCCCTCCAGAACTTGGGGTGGACAGGAACAGGAAGAAAGGAAGCTGTTGTCACTACAATTCCACCCAGAGAAAGAACCTGATTTACTAAATTGTCCTCCTATTTAAAACAATACTGCCTCCTTATTCTGATGCCTAGCATTAAGGACACAACATAATTCAGCTTCTGTTTTCTTCTTCAGCTGCGATCAAACTACAAATGGTAGTCTCCAGCCATAGAGGTTTGTATAGAGTTTGGTAATCACTATGGTTGCCAGCTCCGGGTTGGGAAATATTTGGAGATTTTGGAGGTGGAGCCTGAGGAGGGCAGGGTTTGGAGAGGGGAGGGACTTCAATGCCATGGAGTCCACCTTCAGATCTCCTGCTATTACAACTGATCTCCAGGTGACAGAGATCAGTTTGCCTGGAGAAAATGGCTGCTTTGGCAATTGGATTCTATGGCATTGAAGCCCCTCCCCTCTCAAAACTCTGCCCTCCTCAGGCTCCACCCCCCAAATCTCCAGGTTTTTCCCAGCCTGGAGCTGGCAACCCTATCTATGTGGGGCTGTCCTTGAAAAGTGTTCGGAAACTTGAATTGGTGCAGAATGCAGCACCCAGGATGTTGACTGGAGTGGGGTGTAGGGACCATATCACTCCAGTCTTAGCCCATCTACACTTGTTCCTAATCTGTTTTGGGGCACAGTTCATGGTGCTGGTGTTCACCTTTAAAGTTTGGGACCAGCATATATGAAGGACCCTTATGAACCTGAACATTATGGTCAGCTTCCAGAGCCCTGCTTTGAGTGCCCCCATCTTCTGAGATTAGGCGGGTGCCAACCTGGAGGAAAGCCTTCTTGGTCATGGCACCAAAACTCTCAGCCTTTCTCCCCACAGAGACCCGCTTGTCACCTTTGTTAGCTGTCTTCTACTTTTTTGTTTCATCTGGCATTCCCTCAGTGATCCCTCCTTCCTGCCTGTGTTTTAATTATTATTATTTTATATGTGTATTTAGCTTTGGTTTAATGGTCTTAATGTATTTTTGTTTTGTTTTTAAGCTGTATATTTTTAATCTGTTAGCTGCCTTGGTGGCCCTGATGAGGTAGGGCATAAATTTTGTAAATGAATACCAAAAAGATCATCTCTCTGCAAGGCAAATATAATGGTGGTCCAGTCCAGACAGCCACACATAGGGCTTCTCTAGGCCCCCAACCACCTCCCTCATCCCTCTTATTCTTTCTTTCCTAGCTGTTATATTTCATTTCCTGCTACAATGTAGCAACTTTTGGATTCCATCTTAAGTGTGCCAGTAAATGTATTATATATCCTTCTTGGAAGGGTTTTTATTGCTTTAAATATCCACAAGCCCAGGTGGTCTCAGAAACATCCATATGGTGCAGAACATGTGGACTAGATAATGAATTTCCCTGGAGATGCTACACATACGCTTGCTTTGAGATGTCTGGTGCCTAATTCTTCATCTGGGTCTTGGTACATTTGCACATTTAGCAGCAAATTATAGTAAATAAAAATTGTAAAATAAATCCTTTGCTTGTTCATCATGCTCTTACAACATTGCAATGTACAATTACTTGGGAGTAAGCCTCACTGACCGCAGAAGAATAGATTTCTGAGGAAATGAGTTTGGGCTGAGTTAATCTTCATTTTACATGAGCAGAAATACACACTAAGGTAAAGCTATTTCTGTGTTTTATGTAAAGAAAAATGAAGTATGAAACTAGTTAAATGTTCATCACACCAGATATGGAGCTGCATATTATCTAAAATCATTTCACTTAGAAGGGAAGGAATTTGAAACAATCAGAGAATTTAATTTAGCCCACATTTGTATCTTTTTTAATTTGGAAGATATACAGCATTTTCAAAAGGAAAAGTATTTGTATAATCAAGATAAATAAGAGCTAATGAGAGCTATTTCACCACAAAAGAGCATAATCCCAACATACAATAGTTTTGAATTAGCTAAAAAGGTAGGAAGGAATGGTTATGTGCAATTAGGTAATTTAATCAGATATTTTAAATGTTTAACCTATTTTAATACCGTTGTTTCTCTACGTAACATTGGTTTTAAACCATGCTGAATGAGAAATGGTTCAAATTCTTTGTTCAGATGTTACAATTTACTCATATTTTCTCATCCTAGGATAGCAGCTTGCAATAGTAACCAAAACCTACCCAGGAATCCTGGTTGGTCTACTACCAGTCAGAGTAGTAACTCAGAGTGCAACTCTATGCCCTAAGCAAGGTTGCTAGGCAGAGCCCGGCAGCCATGGGCAATGGGGGTGGGGAAATGGGAGGGCACCGTTGACAATGGCATGACATCACTTCCAGGGAAAACTCAGAAATGATGTAAATTCTCTCTAGGAATTGCTGGAAACACTAAGGTAAAACCACAGAGTTTCTGAAGATTCTGAGAGAGGGCTGGTGTCACTTCTGGGGTTTCCCTAGAAGTGACTTCACACTGTTAGCCAGTTTTTTGTCCCCACCCACTCCAGCGGCCACTTGGAACAGTGACAGGAAATGGGAACTGAGGGTAGGGGATCCTCCACCTTCAGCACGGGTTTGGCAGCCCTAGCTCCCTGGGAAATTCTACTGAACAAAGCAGGATTAAATCACGAATAAATTGAGATCCTTGCATTGAGAGAACTACTACTGCAAACAAAGATTCACAAACCGGGTTATAACTCTGCTTAAAATTCCTAGCTTGTGGTTCTCCTGTTTGTTGTGAATGAGTTCATGAGGGCCACTTTGCCTTAAAAAAATACACCAAGTGTTGTGGAACCTCTAGACATAAACCAGTTGTATGTTCACCCAGGAAAGGAAAATAATTTATTTTGATGGATTTATGGGAACATGCATGATTTGGAGACAGCTAGGCTTGGGGGTGTCACAAGAGGCAAGACTGATATATTTTCGTATCCTCAGAGTAAAACAGTAAAGCTCAATGGAGGCTGATGTATTAAAGGAAGCCACACCCCCAGAGAGCAGATTGGGCCTGCAACCTCCGATGCAACTGGGGAAAAGAGGGTTAAATATAGCCCGCTTGGCTGAGTATGTGTGCGTGTTTGTTTGTGATTGGCTGGAGAACGTCCAGGCTATGTTTAGGTCATCCATTCCACCCGGAAGGAGGTGGGAAGAGGATGCCAGGTGAACTTTGTACTGAGGTTAGGTTAGAATCCTTCTCTGTTTTCACTTTCCATAAGTGCTGTTATCCTCATTGTAGCCAGTTATTGTTTTACTTTTTTGGGCTGACAATTAGTAGCGATTAAAGCTTTTATTGATAAAAGTTGAGTCTGTACTTTATCCTATCCACAGCCAGACAGAGGAGGACTGTCACAGGGAAGGCTGGGATTCCTTCACATAACACCATCTCTATACTTGGCATTCTCGTCTTAGGGTTGCCAGGTCCCTCTTCACCACTGGTGGGAGGTTTTGGGGGCAGAGCCTGAGGAGGGCAGGGTTTGGAGAGGGGAGAGACTTCAATGCCATAGAGCCCAATTGCCAAAGCTGCCATTTTCTCCAGGTGAACTGATCTCTATTGGCTGGAGATTGGTTGTAATAGCAGGAGATCTCCAGCTAGTACTTGGAGGTTGGCAACCCTAGTCTTTGCCTAGTTGTTTGGCTGGGGGGCATGTTAAAAGCCAGCATGTTTCCTTTTTAAATTTGAAACACATTAAGGGAAGGCCTTGGATTTATGCCAAGTTGTTGGCCCTCAAGAATAACTGGTTGGCTGGATGTGAGACAGGATGCTGGACTAGATGGACCACTGGTCTAATCCAGCATGGCTCTTAGGTTCTCAGGTCTCATTTAGCAGCACCTGGAGGTTGGCAATCTTATCTCTACTGCTTGCTGTCAGTGACCTGAGGAGAGAAATGGACCTCCACAGGGCTGGGACATTACACTACTAACCAGAGTTAGTGGGATGGCCATTATTCATACCTCACCACTGAACCAGAGTTTAATCAAATAACTATTTATAAGCCATAGTTTAGCACAGTCGTTCTTAATGGAGGTAATCCTCCCTCCTTCTCTACCCATTTTTGGAGGCATTCAGAATTTTAGGAAGAAAATGGTGGATATTTGGGATTTTAGGCAGCCTAGCTGAAATAGCTTCTGGCAGACTAACTTTATTGCTCACCTTGCCCGAAGGATAAAGTCCAGATCCTAGATTTTTCCTTCAGGGCCTTAAACAAGTAGCACAGAGCAAACAGGAATCAAACTTAACATTAATGAGTTGGCAGATAGCCATCAGGCACAAGGGTCTCATTGAATGCATGCCCTAGATCTTTGTATCAAATGCACATATTGTGAATATACACATATAAATAAAGGTGCCTTGTTTGGAGTGCTGTTTCTTTGTCCTAATTTTCTGCTTGTGGCCTGGGGGGCATTTGATAGGCAGCAGTGGATTAAAGGTTAAGAAGCCCTGGTTTAATTTGATGTCTGAATGAAAGCTAAACCAATTTAGATCATATCTGTAGAAAGTTTCTGGCATACAGGTCAATTCCGTATATTTGGTTTGTTTAGATTTAGCAAAGCAGTACATTGTAACTAGTTATCTGGCTCATATCATATGTAGAACTAATTCTGTGACTATTTCTAGGCAGTGTTATCTGTCCAGGACAAAGAAGTCATAGTGTGGTTTAGTGGTTAGAGTGTTTAACTAGAACCTGGGAAGCTTGAGTGCAAAAGCCTGTTCTGTCAGGATGGTCACAGACAGAGTAGTCCTAAACAGAGTTATAGCCTTCTAAGTTAATTGAAGTAAATAGGCATATGAGGGTGCAATTCCTGCTGCTGCATCCTGCACCAGCTGGAGTTTCCAGATCAGTCTCGAGGGCAGCCCTACATAGAGCGAGTTACAGTAATCTAGCCTGTAAGTGACCATCGCATGGATCACCGTGGCTAGGTCTGGGCAGGTGATATAGGGCACAATCTGTCTAGTTGGCGGGGATGGTAAAATGCCGCCTTAGCTGTGGCTGTGACCTGTGCCTCCATTTAGGAGGCATCCAGAATCACACCCAGGCTCCTGATGGCGAATGTAGGTGTTGATTGTACACCATCAAGAGCCAGGAGCTGGCTTTGGTGGTTTTGTTTAAGAGTTTGGGGTATTCTAAGAACTGGCCTTGAGGATGAAGAAGTAGGTCAGTATTTTAAGCTAAGTATGCTTTCTTTCTGTTACACTAGCTTGAAAATTGTTTCCCCTCTTGGATAAGGCCAATCTAGCTACGCTGATCCATGCTACTGTATCCTCAAGGCTATATTAATGTACTGTACCCCATGTGGTACTGCCTTTGAATGTAATTTGGATTCTTCACTTAGCATAGAATGCTGCTCTCTGATTGTTGATGGAAGCAAGAAAATTCAACCATATGACTGAGATCTTGAAACATCTACATTGGTTGCCAGTCTGTTTCCAAGTTTAATTCCAAATGCTGGTTTTAACCTTTAACACTTTCACTGGCCTAGGGTCTACATTCATGCTGGACCCTCTCTCCTGCTAATGAGCCCTTTGAAAGCACTGCATTTGTCCCAATAGGGATACTTACAGTCCCAGTGCTGAGGGAGGTTAGGATGCTCTCAGACAGCATTCAGGCTTTTTCAACAGCAGCCCCAGTCCTTTGGAATGGGCTGCCAGCACCATTTATGGAGATCTTCCCAGGGTCGCTGTGAAGATAAAATGAGAGGCAGAGAACAATGTACGCCACACTGAGATTCTCAGAGGAAGGATAGGATACTAAAAAGCGGTCGATTGGTAGTATTTGGCTGTGTGCTTGATCCTAATAAAGGCAGCTACAAAAGATCTATAGTGTGGCTGCAGACATATCCATCCACTGATTTTTAAATGGTTATTCAATGCATTCAAACAAACAAAACACGCACAAAATTATTCAAAATTTTTCCTGTATCGATGTTTTACCCTTTTTGGGGGGCAGCAGAAAAGTGTTACCTCAGCAGAAGCGTGGGGCATCATAATCTAATTTCAGTGAATTTGAAGAAACCTTACAAGATTCAGGCATGATGCTCTCAAAAAGGTGGAAGCAAAGTCAGCAGCTAAGCACTTTTGAAAGGGGGAAAAACCATCTTAACACTGTCAATGATGGTTTAGATAAAGGATAAACACTGCACTCTTCCCCGCTGATGTAATTGGAACTGATGATCTGAATTAAAACTATAGTAACATCTGCCACTAGGAAAATATGACAATGTTGCACTGCTTTAACTAGAGAAGAATATGACCTGACATATTAGATACGGAAGTAATGAGGGGGAATATAAATTGTCTGGATAAGTACATGGACTTCATGGCAAAGGGACCGAGTGAGTGACTTGTGGTGGGGGCTTTGTAAAATCAGAGTCACAGGTGCCCTTCATAAACAAATGTTGTGTTTTCCTTCCCTGAGCTGGGAAATATCCACTTGAAATGCCGAGGCAATCCAGAAAAGCAGAGGCAGGCAGTGTTTGTAGGTCAGTGTCTGCTTCTTCAGCTTCAGCTTTATGAGTGTAACAGTGCAACCCTAAGGACATTTTCCTGGGAATAAGCCTCACTGAATACACCTGAGCAGGATTCAGAGTAGACTTTCTTACAATTGTTCTCTACCAGTGCAATCCTAAGCAGAGTTAGACCCAAATCCCTTGAAGTCCAATGAAGTCAACGGACTTGAAAGGATTTAACACTGCTCAGGACTGCGTTGTCAACTACTATGAAATACAATGGTCTCTGTAAAAATATATCTCATTAAGATTCAGATATAAAGATTGATAGCACTGAAGAAATTTAACATTTTGCCACCCAGTTGTTGAAGGCAAAATGCAATTTGAATTCTGAATGAGAAATGATACCTCAAAATTCTGAGGGTTACCACATTAGTTGGCATTTCTTGATTAGTTTGCTTTGGGCAGGTGTTAGATATGAAGTGTTAGATGCTGCCAGGCCTCCACTATTGACAAATGCCAAATGTGATTGCATGTCATCGATCAAATTCTCTCAAATGCCAATTACAATTGCAAGTTAACTTTCAAATAACGTCTGACACTAAATGCTAAATTATTGCATGGTAACTGTCAGAGCCCTGTGGCGCAGAGTGTTAAGCTGCAGTACTGCAGTCCAAGCTCTGCTCACGACCTGAGTTCGATCCCAACGGAAGTTGGTTTCAGGTAGCTGGCTCAAGGTTGATTCAGCCTTCCATCCTTCCGAGGTCGGTAAAATGAGTACCCAGCTTGCTGGAGGTAAAGGGAAGATGGCTGAGGAAGGCATTGGCAAACCCCCTCATAAACAAAGTCTGCCTTGGAAACGTCAGGATGTGATGTCACCCTATGGGTCAGGAATGACCCGGTGCTTGCACAGGGGACCGTTACCTTTTTTTTCTTTAAGTGTCAGTTATAGTATCCAGGACTAAATATTAGATTATCCATTTCCATCCCGAAATGTACATTGTGGTGATTTCTTTCTTTCTTTCTTTCTTTCTTTCTTTCTTTCTTTCTTTCTTTCTTTCTTTCTTTCTTTCTTTCTTTCTTTCTTTCTTTCTTTCTTTCTTTCTTTCTTTCTTTCTTTCTTTGATAGCTACTATGTAGGATTAATTCAGGGTGTGGGTTTGGGGGGGGGCATTGTTGCCGAGTATTGGATTCATTTGAAGATGTGGACGAACAGCCCTACTGACCTACAGGCTCTGTTCTCTCCCACCCCACCCCCAAAGCATCTGGGCACAAGTGGCCATTCAAGGTCTCCACCTGGCACATGCCACCCACCTGGCTTTGCCAACCCTCAGAGAGGGTTTGTTGGCAAGTGTTTGTTGGCAAGTGTACATATTCTTTTACTTAAGTGTTATGCCCTTCCAATTGTTAATTTGGAGCCCAAACCTATACATACTCCAACCATTATGGTTTAGGCTAAAATATAATATGCAAAACAGCTATTACTATGCTCAGAAAATATCTTTTCTCTTTCTCAGTACCTTACTACAGAGGCATAGGACCTGGTTTTACAGTCAAGTATCATGCTGTTCTGGTAATGTCTACATTGAAGAACCACATAGGAAAGACATCCCTTCCCTCTTCAAGCATATGGTTGGATCCAAAGGTTCTGCTAACTATGGAGCCTTCCTCCAATATAAGGAGACTTCCACTGGAAAAACACACCTTTTCCATCTTAGCAGGGCTCCTTGCATTGGATGGAAGTCTCCTTTGATTGAGGAAGGCTCCACTGTTAGTGGAACAGAAAAGTTGGATCCAACATCTTCAAAATTATTTCATACAGCTTATCACTATGTAAATATTTACATTCCCTAGTTACAGAAATTAGTTAACAAACTTGTAACCCCCTCAATTTATTTATCCTAACACTTACACCCTTCTTTCCACCCCAATAGGAAACCAAAGTGATTTCAAACATTGTTCTCCCCTCCTCCATTTTATCCACACAGCAACGTCCATGTGCGGTAGATTAGGCTGAGTGTGACTGGCCCAAAGTCACCCAGCAAGCTTCCAGGGCAGAGTGGGGATTTGAATCAGGGCCGCCCAGAACCTAGTCCAGCACTCTAACTGCTGTATCTCATTGGCTCTTGACATCCCAGATTAATGACTAACATTGCACTGAAGTATAACTTGCACCCCCAAATCTTTTTTTCCTTGAAACAGTCTGTCATATAAAGTGTACACCAATTATTATGTTGAGTTGTTTTTTCATACTTTCTAGAATGTCCCTTAAATCCTTAGAGAATCTGTGCTTGTAACTTAAGAACATAAGAAGAGCCATGCTGGATCAGACCCAAGCCCATCTAGTCCAGCATTCTGTTCACACAACCAGCTACCTCTAGGAAGCCTATGAACAGGAAGACTGCCATAGCATCATCCTGCCTGTGCTCCCCAACAACTGATTTAAAGAGGCGTAGTGCTTCTGGTACTGGAAAGAGTAGATATCCATCATGATTAGTAGCCATTGATAGGCCAGTCCTCCATGAATGCCGTCTTGTTTTTGTTGTATTGTATGGAGACTGCAGTTTTAAAGTGTTTTTTAACTCATGTTTTATGATCATAATGTTGTGACCCGCTCTGAGCCCAGCTTGCCAGGGCGGGCTAGAAGTGTAAACAAACAAACAAACAAACAAATTTGTCCACTCTTCTTTTAAAGCCTTCCAAGTTGGTGAACATGACTACATCCTGTGGCAGCGAGTTCCACAAATTAACAAATTAACTATATGCTGTGTGAAAAAATACTTCCTTTTGTCTGCCCTGAATCTCCCACCCTTCACCTTCAGTGGATGACTCTGCGTTCTAGTATTATGGGATTAGTATTACGTTTGTTATGTGTAGAAAAAAATCCTAAATACACAGGCAAAACCTAAACAAGGCCTGATTAGGGTAGTCTATATTCATCCTGGTGAAATAACCTCCTTATTCATAAGCTTCCACACCCGAAGTGGAAGTATTTCCTAAAACAATATGTATATTATTGGTCCACATGCAAATGAATTAAGCTTGTTTTGATTTGAAAATGCAGTATCTGCAGGCTTGGCTTGCAGCGGTGGGTCTTGAATTCGGATTTTTATTTGGCATCTTAGAAAAATTAAACAAGAAAGAGGGAAAAAACAGTTTCCCAGCACCAAATTAGTATTGTAACACAAATCAAGTGATAAGACAATTCTCCATTAGTATCCCACTCATTTATTCCCTCCTGATATCCTTAATACCAAAGTCCTATCAATGCTGCAGCACTTTACAGGCAGGGGGTATTTTCACTAACCCCATAGATTTCCAGTTCCCCATAACACTAGCACAGGACAATATTCACAGTAATTTGCTGATAATTGTTGCCATTGGTTGGTACATATGACCCTTTGCTTATGCTAATCAATATGTATCTCACTACTAAAGAATTGTATGTTTGAATAGAAAGTGACTATTCCAAAGTAAGGATAATTAGGCAGACTGAGCTACATAATGCTACTCATTCACATTCAAGAATTTGAAACAGCACAGTTCTTTCCCTGATATTATATCAGCAAGCTTCTCACAGTTCAGTACCAAAGCAATATACATTTCATCCATCCTAAGGAACTATCTGCAGGGAATAAGCGTAGGTGAGTAGTGCACATGCCGTTAAATTGAGAGAGAAACTTTAAACAGATATTTTTAATAGGCTATCATTATCGGGGCATTGTCAGATCTGAAAAGCACTAAATTGCATGGTAGCAAATTGTGAAATATTTGCCCTACACGAAGAGAAAGGAAGAAAAAACAAATTTGCACAAGGCTCCCTCCTCCCTTCCTAAGCTATTAATAAAAACTCATACATACGGGTGACATAGAAATTGTGAAGGTTACTACTTGGCTATGTGCCCCTATTCTCAAGGCTTCTTTGAGACCTCTGGTTAACTCATGTTCATGGGAAACAAATTTTGTATTCTGAATTCACATCAATTTCAGAGAAGTTGGATTTCAGAGGAGGACTTCTTTGCTGAATGTTGTGCAGCCTGTTGCTATGAATGTTTATGTGGACTAACTACCTCTGAGTTCAATGGACCTCACTCCCAAGTAAGTGTGCATGGGATTACAGCATAAGTTTCATCGTTCCTTAGGAGTGCTGCTGAATTTAATTTTCAGGACGGCCAGCTCCAACACCATGTTCTGCTGCCCCGGGGCCTCATTTATTTCCTACAGTTTCTGCTTCCGGTGACAGCAGTGCCTGGCAGCCATCCATCATGATTCCTAATAATACAATCCATGAGCAAAACAGAGTTTGGTGCTATAGCAGGGTAGCGTCATATACTGCTGTTTTAATGGGTATACAGAATGTGTAAATTAGGCCCATATTAGCCAGTGGTCTGAGAAACAGGCAATGTACTTGTTAAATATTTGGCTGCTAGCATCACAGTGGCTCCAATGAACTGTGAGCTGCACATAGCTCACAGAATGGGATTATTCCCACCTCCCCCATTCTGAAACCACTGAACCCTCCAAAATTCTGTTCCAGGGTTTCAGGGGACCCTTGTGAACAGCATAAGGGCAAAATGAGCATGCAGTAGGAAAGGAAATCAGTGAACATCATTCCTAATCTGCTGATGAAAGGGCACCATAAAGATACAAGCCAATGTTTGTTCACATAAACATTTATTTTGTAGTAAGCAGTAGCACCTTCAAACAATTCAGAGCCTCTGTTCATAAACAAAGGAGACATATGGTTCCTAATCCTACAGACTGGGGAAAAGTTAAATCTTTTTTTTTTCTTCTCATTATGAAATATCACCTCTGAGGTGTGAGCAAAACTTTTCAGGAGAACCAAAGTAGAAATAATAGCTAAAATCCGACAGGGTTGTCTATTGGGAACCGGAGAAACGTTTCCTTTTTGCATGCTACCAGATGGTGTTGATATGAACACCTTTGCCAAAGAGCCTGATAGCTTATAAGAGGAAGTAGAGGGAGGTTGAAGGGGGAGAAGATCAAAGGAGGTGAGTAGTAATGAAGAGGAAGATCTGCTGGTTCCCTAGTACTAGACAGGCAATGATAAGATTGATTGTTGTTCTAATGCTGTGCATTGCCCAAATAGCATATGGACTGCTATTCAATAGGAGTTAACTCTTTCCAACAGGAAACCTCACAGCTACTGCCTTCAATATACAGCTGGCATTTCATGACTGAAGAGTTACTATGGTATTTGATATGCAGAACTGAGCTCGGGCCCAGTTCTCACAAAAGAAAAGAAAACAGAATATGAGGTAGTATCCAACGGTATTACTTTAAGCTGTATGTAGGGCTCACATTAGGATTGCCAACCTCCAGGTACTAGCTGGAGATCTCCTGCTATTACAGCTGGTCTCCAGCCGATAGAGATCAGTTCACCTGGAAAAAATGGCCACTTTGGCAATTGGACTCTATGGCATTGAAGTTCCTCTCCTCTCCAAACCCCGCCCTCTTCAGGGTCCACCCCCAAAACCTCCTGCCAGGGGTGAAGAGGGACCTGGCAACCCTAAGCTCACATAGATAAATGCTTCTTCATGCAAAGATTATTAATTTCCCTATATACAGAAAAGTAGTCATCAAAGTGAAAGTTGCTACTTCATGACATGCTACTTTTCTACGTTTAGGCATTAAAAACAACAACCATGGGAGCCCTTTCCATTCTTCCCATATTTGTGCATGCACTGTCAGATGGCCCTTTAAAATTTAAATTACCAGTATTGGATAAGTTGCATTGTCTGCGTTTTATACATGTACAGTCAGCAATAGGGATTTGTACTTGTATTTGTCCAAATATATATCCCAATACATATCCAAAAATAACACTGTGACGGACTAAGGGTTAATATCTCTCAGTGACTGTTAGGTGGGCAGAGCTGAAGGGAAGAGACTCTGAGCTACTGGAAGAGAAGAGGTCTTTGACTCTGGGTTCCAGTGTGATAGGTTGTGCCTAGTGTGAATGGGGCAAAACCTGAAGGGTGATGAAAGAGAGAGTTTGGGGAGAAATGTCCCTACTCTAGTCACCCAGGGGAAGGAGGTATTCCTGGCCCAAGAGCATTGTGTGAAAATTACTTTAAGTGCTGTGACATAATTCCACAGAGAGATAAAGGAAAGGAGAAGAGAGAATCTCCACATTTCCTAGTTTTAGGCAACAGAGTATACACATGAACCTCTGTGTGCAGGTTTTGGGATTAGGCTACCTTAAAGTGTGGGAAACCTAAGTTATATATATATTAACACACATCCACACATCCACTCGCACGCACGCACACACACACACTTTGCACCTTTCCTTAAAACTAGTTTTCCCTCCCATACTTTCCCCTGTGAAATACAATAAAATTTTGTTATTTTATTGCTGAACTGAGTAAAGTCTCTGGTGTCCCAATTGTCTGAGGTAAAGCAAAACAGGTGACTTGGGATAGATTTCCTCCCCCCTTTTTTTTCTACATGGGTTCCATGATCCCTAGGGTTGCCAGGCCCCTCTTCGCCACCAGCAGGAGGTTTTTGGAGCAGAGCCTGGGGAGGGCAGGGTTTGGGGAGGGGAGGGACTTCAATGCCATAGAGTCCAATGGCCAAAGTGGCCATTTTCTCCAGGTGAACTGATCTCTATCGGCTGGAGATCAATTGTAATAGCAGGAGATCTCCAGCTAGTACCTGGAGGTTAAAAACAAAAAACAGCACCAGCTCTAAGAACACTAAATGTAATTATTCAATAACAACAATATAGAACAATAAACGTGGAACACTCAATCCATTTATATCAGATAGAAATGCAAACATCCCATATATCCAATCACAAAATGTATAACTCAGAGGAAAACAATAAATGAAAAATAGGTTACTTCACCAAAAACCCTGATAATGATAGGGTGTAGAGAACAAAGTCCCATTAAATTCATAGAAATCAATTCAAGAGGTCAAAAGTCCATGTAAAGAACAAAGTCCAATTAAATGCAATTGGAGAATTCCATCATTCAGTTCCAATTATATAGGAGAATTCCACCGTGTAAATCATACAAAGAATTCCATCATTCAGTTCCGATTATATAGGAGAATTCCACCGTGTAAATCATACAAAACGCCACCTCCGGATTTGTGTGCGTTTCGCCAAACGCTTCTTCAGTTGATAAAGTTTCTTAGGGTCCATAAACCTCAGTAGCCAGAAGTTTTCATAGGGTCCATAGACCTCATTCGACCAGCTAGCCTAATAGTTCTATCTCTCTGAGAGTTCCAGCCCTCAGAGAGATAGAACTATTAGGCTAGCTGGTCGAGTAAGGTCTATGGACCCTATGAAAACTTCTGGCTACTGAGGTTTATGGACCCTAAGAAACTTTATCAACTGAAGAAGCGTTTGGCGAAACGCACACAAATCCGGAGGTGGCGTTTTGTATGATTTACACGGTAGAATTCTCCTATATAATCGGAACTGAATGATGGAATTCTTTGTATGATTTACACGGTGGAATTCTCCTATATAATTGGAACTGAATGATGGAATTCTCCAATTGCATTTAATTGGACTTTGTTCTTTATATGGACTTTTGACCTCTTGAATTGATTTCTATGAATTTAATGGGACTTTGTTCTCTACACCCTATCATTATCAGGGTTTTTGGTGAAGTAACCTATTTTTCATTTATTGTTTTCCTCTGAGTTATACACTTTGTGATTGGATATATGGGATGTTTGCATTTCTATCTGATATAAATGGATTGAGTGTTCCACGTTTATTGTTCTGTATTGTTGTTATTGAATAATTACATTTAGTGTTCTTAGAGCTGGTGCTGTTTTTTGTTTTTAACTGTGGTTATTCAGCATACGTATTCATTAGTGTTAGTTTTCCCTAGTACCTGGAGGTTGGCAACCCTAATGTTCCCTGACATGGCCTTCTTAGGGAGTCAGAGGAAATCTCCTCTAATTTTTTTTCAGGTCTTTGAAATCAGAGGAGAAAGTCAAGCAAAAGTAAAATAATTACCCAGCTAACTTTCAGTTCTTTTAAAACTATCGTGTCTTTGTAGACATGGGTAGGATCCATGTTTTAGGATACTTTACTATTATAATCATTCATCTCCTGGATTTTCTAGTTTGGAATTTATACCCTCCATTAAAGCACTTGTATAATTTATCAAAAGCTACAGCACATTATGAGTGTTTTTAAGTCTGAGATCATTTCACAAAAGAGAATGAGATTTATTAGTATTCCTACACCAATACCAACCTAGCAAACATGTGACAAGAAAGGAAAATCTGGGAGATGAATTATTACAATAACACTGTAGCCAACAATATGTGCGTCCAGCCATGGTTTAGCTAACCAATTGTTGGACTTGTAGAAATGGATAGGTTGTTCTGGAGTCATTTTTTCCCCTTGCCAGGTCTGAATAGGACAAATCCTACAACCACTGCTGTATGTCTTTTGGAGGACTAATTCTGGATTGTTTTTCAAGCGTTTGTCTAATATTAAATCAATGGTATACTAATTTTTGTGTGAATCTTTTGAAAACTTTACTTTGGCCATTGTTAACTCAACATGACACCATGTATAATTAAAAAATGAAACATGATGACTGAAAGACATGATTTTCATAGAATGAGTGAAAGGTTTATTCATTTTAATTTGGAACACGATAAACCAAAACTGCATTCTGAAAACACTGCCATCAAAATACATCTTTATGTATATCTCTATTTTCCTCTTATAATATGGCATGTGACTACGATTTGTCCAATGCACATTTATCACACAAAACTAAAACATGCCAATTTTATTTTTATAACTTGATTGTAATCAAGTTATAAACATCTGTAAACAAAATTTCTATTTGTATAGTTGTCGTTTAGCTGTAAGTAGAAGAAAGGGGCCATTCCTTGCTTGGATTATAGTCTGCTGCCCTTAATTTAAAGCATAAATATTGTCCAATCAAGATGATGTGAACAAATGCCATTTGAAATGGGTTAAAATTCTTCTTTTCCTTTGTGGGGAAAGGAGAAATGTAAACACATAATCAATAACAGTAGACATTCTTAGGAAAATGAAATACAATCTCCATCTTGGAGCAATGATGTTAAATTTAAAATAGGGATAATTAATTTTATCTTAAAACCCACACACAACCTGGTTGCTGGGATGATTAAATATTTGCAGGATTTCAGTAAAATTCGTCCACGGAACAGGTACAACATGACTGAGAAGGGAATGCCATTGAAAGAGCAGAAGGTACTTTCTAAGAACATTTAGTTCAAAAAATAGTTCCTATTAATGCATTTGAATAATTTGCAAGTTATGCGTCTTTCTAAGAGGGTGCTAATTTCACCAAATACATGCAATTCTGTATTATTCAGACACCAATATCTAACTTGCAATTACTTTTACTTTTAATTCTGGAGAACATAGAGTCTCCTCTAGAATGATAAGGCACTTGGTGCAATATTTTAATTCTTAAATTATTGCCTAGACTACTAGTAGAATTAAGAAATTTTGCTTTGTAAAAAAAAAAATTGATAGCAACCTGATTTACATTCAACCCTAGGAGTAGAATTAGCTTTGCTCCAGGTATTCTAGATTAAGAGGTATAGATTGGTTTGCTATTTTTGACTTCCTAGATTTTAAAATAGGATCATGCATATAATACCTTTTAAAGTACTGTATATAATTTCAAATTGGAATAATTGTACCAGTACTATCACTGCAGTTTGAAATATAGCAACCTGTTGAATGTTTGATTCTCAAAGGGTAAAACTAGACATTAAAGCGGCACAGTTTGTGATTTTCAGTGTGGTGAAGGAGAATTTCCTCTATAGCAAGGACATGAGGTTGGGACCATTAAACAGAGGGATTGTCCCTCATCCTCCCCCCAAATCACTATTTCTTAGCTACATTTTTCCCAGTGGAGCTTGAAGACTGGAAAAAAGATGGCTGGTGATATCCAGAATAAAATGTGGATAGATGAAAAGTTCAGCCCTTACACTCACTCAACTATGCTCTCTTTTAACTGACCCCAGCTCCTTGTATACAGGAAATCAGCTCAGTCTACAGTGTGGTCATGTTGCTATCAAGGTTTCTGCCATAACAAGAATAGTTTCTGTAGCTGGATATAAAGTGTATCATCTGGAGCACTTTTCTTTAGCCTTTAAATACTCCCCTCCTTCATGTGGCCATCCCATCTCAGCATTGCATATCAGAAGCCAGCTGCATGTAGCAGAGGCAAACTGTCTGGTATCAGCCTAGCAGACGGTGTGCAAATAGCATCTTAAATGCCATGAAATGTCAATATTAATGCCTGATGGTGCAGCAAAAACTAATTTTTAAGTCAAGCAAGGCTAAATCTAACTGAATGGATTTGTTTATAGTCTCCAGCACTGAGATATGGGCTAAATCCCAAAACTGTCTTTTCACTTGTAAAAAGAGATCTTTGTCATATCCCCTTTGCCTGCTTCCTTCTTATCAGCTTGAGAGCAAAGTCTAAAATTAACACCCTTTCCATGGATCCCAGCTGCCCCAATAACTTCTCAGAAGTGGGGAGCAGCAACTTATGTGCCCTGGATACCCTGGGGGAAAAATTAGTAACCAAATCCAGTTTTAGCAAACATGAAAAACAAACTATGATTACCGCCTGGTGGTTATACTTGGGTATTTATGGTGAAGGAAGAGTTAATCCTGGCAGATTTAGTGAGAGGAGTGAGAATGACAAGATACAATGTGAGTTTTTAACATTACATTAAATGCTGGCACTGCTTTCAAAGGACTTTTTTATTCTACCTGGCTCTGGATGAATAAAAACCACCCCCACCCCTTTCCTGGGCTGCATTAGTGCAAAATGATCAAAAGATGACATCATGACAAGAACTGGTCTATGTGTGCATGTGTGTGTGATCACGACAAGTTAAGTCCATTCAGAAAAATAAAACTCACATTCCCCAGACCAGAAGTGTTGTATTCCAGTGATATATACATGGATCTCAATTTGAGGCTTATGACTGAGAAAAATCCACGAAGTGCCCATTCGTTTCTATCTTGCACTGAATTCAGCTTCATCAGCCTTGCTAGTCAAGAATAGTTTACATCAGGGGTCACCAGCCTTTTGTATAATGCTAGCCACTTCTAATTGAACCAGCAAGGCTCTCTGTTTAGCCCAGGGCTTAAATATCCTTGAGAGCAAGAAGCCCCATCTTTTCCTGGGCTTCATCTGGCCAGGGTTTGATTAAGCCGTGATCCTGCAAAGCATGGTATGTGCTTAGGATCATTATCTGGCTCACTTACTGGAACACGGGCTACCACCCTGGGACTTCTTTATCAAGTTGCCTCCTTGCAGGCCCATCCTCTTTGTCACTTTGCTGGGCGGGGAAGGAACTCAAGGAACTGGCTGACCTGGAGTCCGGAATGCCTGCAGCATTACCTGGAGGCAAGTCTTCAGGGGCCTTGGAATCCAGGAGCTCTGGGTATGCTTGTCAGCTCTGGGCTGGGAAATACCTGGAGATTTTTGAGGTGGAGCCTGAAGAGGATGGGGTTTGGGGAGGGACTTTGATGCCGTAGAGTCCAATTGCCAAAGCGGACATTTTCTCCAGGTGAACTGATCTCTATTGGGTGGAGATCAGTTGTAATAGCAGGATATCTCCAGCTAGTACTTGGAGGTGGGCAACCCTAGCTCTGGGTCTGGAAGTGGATCTGGGTCTGGAGTGGTGTCAAGTATCATCTGAGCCTCCTGATCTTTCTCCAGAGTGGTCTCTGGCTTGTTCTAGTCATTAGGGCTGTTGAATTAAAAAAAATTCGGTATAGTTCGGATTCGGCTGAATTCGGCCCGTTTACAACTGATCTCCAGGTGACAAGGATCAGTTCACCTAGAGAAAATGGCCGCTTTGGACAGTGGACTCTATGGCATTATACCCAATAGAAGTCTTTCCCCTTCCCAAACTGCGCCCTCCTCAGTTCCACCCCCAAAATGTCCAGGTATTTTCTAACCCGGAGCTGGCAACCCTAGGGGGAGGGTCCCAACAACAATAGTGTAATGGAATCATAGTGTCAAATTTGTTTTTGTTTTTTAAATGGTGAACATGAAAAGCAGTTCAAAGGTTGACAATCAGAACTATGCTTTCCAATAGATGTCAAAACACACATCATCCTAAGATCACAATGAAATAGCAGCACACATCACAATTTTGTTCTACAAGAAAGCAAAGAAAAATTGCTATTAAATCAGCTTCTAGAGAAAAACAGGGCCCTGACCTTGATGGCCTAGGTCAGCCCAATCTTGTCAGATCTCAAAAGCTAAGCAGTGTCAGCCCTAGTTAGTATTTTTGGATGAGAGATCGCCAAGGAACACTAGGGTTGCTGTGCAGAGGAAGGCACTGGCAAACCACCTCTGTTAGTCTCTTGCCTTGAAAACCTCATAAGGGTTCACCATACGTCGGCTGCGACTTGACAGCACTTTACACACACACACACAAACAGAAAAAATGGGACCATAATGCTAGAAAACAGTGAATCAATGACAGTGTGATCTGGAACCACCACTTCAATTGTATGTGCACATGATGGTAATTGTGCTACATTTGATTAGTATTGAGACATCTCCAGTTAATGCAATGCTTACATTGAAACAATCCAAGAGAGAGATGGGGGAAGAGAGACAAAGAGAGCGAGACATAGGTATGCTAACTGAGATGTGACAATGACAGAAGGACATAAATACCTTCATCTTCCTTTTGGAAGGTAAAAAGATTTTTTTTTTAATGTAGCCCTTTTTATCATCAGACCAACAAAGCTAGTAGAACTGGGAAATCAGTATAGCACAGTCATGTCAATCTAGCATTTGATCACAAATATAGTATTTTGGGCTCAAGAGAAAGTCAAACTGAAGGACACAACTTTTATATACAATGTTCCAAATTCAGATAATGGTGAAAAAAAGCAGTAGGAGCTACAATAGAATCTTATGGATGATTTCTACTCAATAATCACTTGTGAATTAAGAAAAGACAAAGCGAGATATCGTTAAACATGTCATGCGCTGAACTGTGCTACAGAAATATTATTATTAAATCACAACACAAAATTAATAATAAGGAAAAACAGAAAAGCACATCTATTCAACTGTAATATTTAATGCCTACCAATTAAACATCATTGTGCTGGAGTCGTTATGCTTATGCATCTCCCCAGCACACCCTATGCATGCTGTATTAATATTTTGAATTAACAATTCACCAGATTATAAATCTTGGTTCGTACAAGTGAGCAGCTATGTGGGAGCTGCTTGAAATCCAAACCTCACAGAGGCTGCATCATATGGCATGACATTCATTTACAGTAGAATTGTTGATATGGAAATAGCCATGTAGTAACCATTATCTGTGTGAAGCTGCATGCTCACAGTGGGGATTTGAAGCAGTGTGCTCTGTGCATCTGCTTGTTTCAGTGAATTAAAATGGCCTAGTTCTAATTATGCTGTTCCATGAAAACAAGAGGTGCTGACTGTTGTTATTTTACTGACCAGTAAAACAGATTCTGGTAGGTTAATAGGGCTGCCAATCTCCAGGTGGTGGCCGGAGATCTCCTGCTATTACAACTGATCTCCAGGTGACAGAGATCAGTTCACCTGGAGAAAGTAGCTGTTTTGGAAGGTAGAATCTATGGCATTATACCCCATTGAAGTCCCGTCCCTCCCCAAACACCATCTTCCTCAGCTCCACCCCCAAAATCTCCAGATATTTCCCAACCTGAAGATGGCAACCAGACAGGTTAATTAGATCTGAGGAATCAGTAGATTTCAGAGCTGGCAGTACATAGAAAAAAAATTGGCATGGCTGTCCTTGCCTATCATGATCTCTATCTGTGAGTTACCAGACTTTATGCCATGGCTCCTCTCTTTACTCTCCAGGTTCCAGCTGGGCACTGCCCCAGTCTCTCTACATTTCACTACTGCCATCCTGGCCCATCTCATTTCCTTGCTGACATTTTTAAAGTGCTGCTAGTATTTTTGAAATTTATGGTGCTGCCCTATGGCGCAGAGCCCCGTGGCGCAGAGTGGTAAGCTGCAGTACTGCAGTTCAAGCTCTGCTAACGAGCTGAGTGTGATCCCAACGGAAGTTGGTTTCAGGTAGCCGGCTCAAGGTTGACTCAGCCTTCCATCCTTCAAAGGTCAGTCAAATGAGTACCCAGCTTGCTGGGGGTAAAGGGAAGATGACTGGGGAAGGCATTAGCAAACCACCCCGTAAACAAAGTCTGCCTAGTAAACGTCGGGATGTGATGCCACCCCATGGGTCAGGAATGACCCGGTGCTTGCACAGGGGACCTTTACCTTTACCTTTTTTAGGGTGCTGCTAAATGAGACATGAGAAAGTAAGAAGAGCCATGCTGGATTATCATTAGACCAGTGGTCCATCTAGTCCAGGATCCTGTCTCACATACAGCCAATCAGTTATTCTTGAGGGCCAACAACTTTGCATAAAAGCCAAGGCCTTCCCTTGTTGGGTTTCAAATTAGAAAAGGAAACATGCTGGCTTAAAAGAAAAAGAAAAAACCAAACTACTAGGCAAAAGCTAGGGTTGCCAACCTCCAGGTACTAGCTGGATATCTCCTGCTATTATAACTGATCTCCAGCCGATAGAAACCAGTTCACCTAGAGAAAATGGCTGTTTTGACAATTGGACTCTATGGCATTGAAGTCCCTTCCCTTCCCTCCCCAAACCATGCCCACGTCAGGCTCCACCCCAAAAACCTCCTGCCAGGGGCAAAGAGGGGCCTGGCAACCCTAGCAAAGGCTGAGATAATGATTGACCGACTAGCAGAATTGCACCCTTCTACCAGTGTAAGTGCTGTCAAGTTGCAATCAACTTATGGTGACCCCAGCAAGGGGCTTTCAAGGCAAGTGAGAATCAGAGGTGGTTTGCCATTGCCTTCCTCTGCAAAGTCTTCCTTCGTGGTCTCTCATCCAGGTAATGACACTACTTCGCTTCTGAGATTTGACGAGACCAGACTACACCATGCTGCCTTTCCTCTGAAATCAGCGAGCTTAGAAGGGTGTAACTCCCTTGGCAATGCACAGTTAAAACGCCTCCTCTCCCACACTGGTCACAATGCTTTCTCTAAGCTAGAAAGTCACACTTGCCCAAGAGACTGTGTTATATCCAGCACGGATGTCTTTATCCTTCCCTGTGTAAAACTTCCACAAACACATAACAGCTATAGCAAGTTATGCTAAACTGCGGTAAAACCCATGGGCTTTGGGGGTTTCTCTCTCTCTCTCTCTGTGTGTGGGGGGGGAGACCTGAACCACTGCCTGAAGCACAAGGGGAGAAGTGTGGAGTAAAATTCTGAGCTGGAAATCAAGTGTGGAGTAAAATTCTGAGCTGGAAACATGAGTGACTATTAATAGAGCAGCAAATCCACTCTTGCTGTTGCTACTGCTTCTTACCATTTGCCAGGCAAGGAACTGCAGTGTCCAGTGATTCATAGAGCTATCCTTACCTGGAAGTGATGTAGTAACATATGCTCCCCCCCCCATGTCTCCACCCCAATCTTCTCACCAAGTTGCAGTCTCTGTCTGACAACCCTATTAATTACCAGTTTTTGTCATGCTGTGGGTTCTTTTAGAGTGAGATAAAGACTAAATTGATAATTTCTGTAGATTACCCCTTTCTGCTACAGTTCCCCCTTATGTTGTTCCTTGGGGCCTATGATCACCCAGGAACAGCATTTTGTGGAGATCAGGGGGCTGCAATAGGAGGAGAGAGAAAGAAATCTCTGTCCCATGGATGGAAAATTTAGTTTGGTTCCAACTCTTAAATTTGACTGGGGCTTAGCATGTCTTAATCTAGCCCTGTGGATAATTATGGTGGATAATTATGGTGCTGAATACAGATGTCATTCAGTGGTTTATCCCTGCCTTAAAGACTAGTAAACCAGGGAAAGGTTTTTTTCCTTACAGGTCTTCTGACCTTCTATAACTTTTTTAAAGGACAAGACCTGAGCAGAAGAGCACATTAGCCTGTAGGGATTTAACATGGACAAATCTGTAATGTTTGTGTGCTTTAGTAAATATGTTTGGATGTGGGAAAAAGCAATGTAGGATTTTTAGAGATGACTTAAATGTTGTACTTGCATCAGTGTTACATTCAGTGCAACTGAAGAGTATTGCTATTTCATTGGTTAAAATTTGCTAGCGGACTGCAAAGAATGAGAATGATGATGTTGTTGAGATTTCTAGATCTGTTCTTGCGCAACTAATGAACTTTCTGGCTAGGCAAACTCAAGATTTGTAGGAATATCCCCATCCAACAAGGAACTCCTGAAAATTTTATGATATGATGCTAGATTGGCAGAATCAGCAGCCTTAGATTAGGGGTTATGGCAGTTATGAAGCAAATCTGTATAGTTTTGATTAATTTGAAACCCAATTGAAAGTTGGGAAGACACAATTACTAAGAGATATAGAAACACATTCAATAATAAATTATTTTTATCTGTCATGTTATCACAGAGGACTAATATTTTGCAAATCTAAGTGGTGGGATGAATCTTGTGTAGGTATATAAAATGCTGGAAAAAATGCTGAAGATATATTGTTTGTACTGAAGGTGATAGTTATTTCTTCCTCCAATCTGAGGGTAAATACAAATACTACTCGTAAGGAAGACTGAAGTTATTCCTATTCAGTATAATCGCAATGCCTTCAATTTTGTACCTTCTCGCAGCCTACAATTTGCTGTTTACAATGTGCATTTAAGAATAATGTTTTTTTCCATTCTTCCTAGGGAACATTAAACCTGCCTATTACAAAGGACTCCTGCTTATATAAACAGAATTCAGTCAACTTTTTCTAGGACATGTGAAAATCCAATAATGTCTTGCCATGCGCCAACATACAGCTCCCTTACAGCTCAATTTTGGTAGCTGTCAAATACTTTAAAATGAAACTGAAGTTGCTCGGTCCACCTCTGTTTTAGGAAGGGTTATGGGAAATAAGAATCCTTGCATCCAAATAAGAAATATTGACACATGTATTTTGTCTTCAAACATTGGTAATACAGAAGAATTAAGACGCATGTCCTTGGAAGGGGATTAGGATGTTGGAAAGATCATTAGGACAACTAGAAAAAACATTGAGTGTGCTGAGCTTCGGGAAATGAAAAAACAGAATTGGAAACACAGCAACAAGATGCAGGGGAGGGGCTGTGGCTCAGTGGTAGAGCATCTGCTTGGCATGCAGAAGGTCCTAGGTTCAATCCCTGGCATCTCCAGTTAAAGGGACCAGGCAAGTAGGTGATGTGAAAGACCTCTACCTGACGCCCTGGAGAGCTGGTCTGAGTAGACAATACTGACTTTGATGGACCAAGGGTCTGATTCAGTAGACGGCAGCTTCATGTGTTCATGCTTACATGGAAAAGTATTTGGTCCTTGGTGGTGGCTGATGATGAAGGCTATCAAGCCCCAAACTCTGACTTTACTATAAGTAAAGAGAGATCTTCAATATCTGTTACATCTGAATATTTTGCTTTGCTGCAGGGCTGCCAAGAGCCACCATGGGCCCACAGACAAAGATTTCACTTGCCCCTCATAACCCTGATCCAGGGCCGTAGCTGGGGGGTGGGCGAGGAGGGCAGCTACTGTCCCTGTGGCATGCAGAGAGGGCAATAGAACTGCCTCACCTACCCAGCCTGCTCCTCCTGTAACAGAGGCAGTTTCGCTGCCCTCTCTGCATGCCACAGGGGTGGCAGCTGCCCTCCTCGACCCACCCCCTAGCTACGGCCTTGCCCTGATCCAAACCAAATAGCATAACAAAACAAACCACTTGGCTGGTTGTTACCATGAATCTATAGCAGGGGTCCCCAACCTTTTTGGGGATTAACGCATGGGCAGAATGTTCCTGGTTCGCTCCTCTGTTATCTCACAATATTTTAATTCCACAATATTTAAGTCTGGATAATCAAACGCATGACGCCAGCCTATCCCACATTAAGTCTGAAACAAGTAGCTGCTGGAGGCTCCCCGTGCGTTTGAACCAACCATATAATGTGGGATACTTCGCAGTGCGGGATAGCAGGGGAGTGACATCGCCCAAGGATTGGCTGAGGGGTTATCCAATCAAAGGGCGATTCTCCCCCTTTTTTTCTTGGAATACCAGTGTTCCGGTATACCATCGTCTCAACCTGTTAAGCATTGATCTTCTCAGGCATAAAATGGCTTTTTGGAGTGGGGCAGTGGAATGCATACTAGAGTGAGGGAGGTGCGTTGGTGCTACTGAAAAAAAGATGTGGGTATTTTTTTGCTGAGATGTTAGAAAACCGGCAATCTGGTGAAGCTAGCATACCTCAGACGTTTACAGGCATTGCAAACGAACTCACTAGTAGAAGCTGGTGTGGATGACAGGATGGATTGTGCTAGTCCCATGGGCTGTCATTCCAGTCCCAGAGCTCTGGGTTTAGAGATCTTACTGGAAAATCCATTCCACATTTTCTTTGCAACTCTGTTTGTGCTGTAATGTATTTCAATGGAGCGCACGCAAGGCAATTGGCAATCCAGGCTCCTTCAATAGGCTATGCATTCTCTCCCATTGTTTCTAATCGGCTAGCCTGTCATTCATTTTAGTGCATCCCGACTTCACCTCTTTGCTTCCACCCACACCTGGAAACTAGCTGCGATGATCCCGAGGTGGCCAGCCCAGAGGAGAGGGGAAGGAAAGCCTTGTACATTTTTCAGCGTGCCACTTCAGAGGCTCGCAACAGCACAGCGGATGGGAACATGTTGATCAGATTGACAGACCACGTTTTGCTTCCACCCGAAGCTGGAAAGTTGTGCCTTTTCCTTCCGAGTGTAAATAAAGCTGTGTTGTGAGGGCGAGGCAACAAAACTGGCTCGGCTTATTCAAAACAGGACAAAATGGGCATTTTAATTAAAAAGACGGGACGGCCAGGAAATGTGACAAAAAATGGGTCAGCCTATACAAAAGGAAGGTAGGACAGGACTGTGCTTCAGCTGCCATTTGCCTTGGGGTGGGGGCTCAGTCCCCCCTCGCAAGATCGGGGGTGGTGGCTCGAGGGCTTGAGCCCCCCCAAAGTTTACGCCTATGTGAGGGAGACCAGTAAGGGGCGTGTCCTTGAACGAAAGGAGATTAGTAGCGGGCTAGTCATGTGATTACACGCACGCCGGCGTTCCAGTAATGTAGCGAAATTTTAAAAAAGTAGCGGTTTAGCACTGAAAAGATCGCTAGAAAACAGGGATTGCTTAACCCGGGTTTTTTTGCCTTAATTCGCTATTAAGGTGGGTCCGATGCGCAGCACTTGGACGGTCGTGCGTGTGGACCACGGAGATTCGCTACTATTAAGGCACAAAAGCGAGACAAATTGGTCGTGCGTTAAACCCCTTTGAGTCTTCAGGCACATTTGGAATTCTGACACAGCATGGTGGGTATAACTACAAAATGTTTACTGCAGGAAGCAGAACCAGTCACAAAATGATTGCCACAGTTTAACTTTAGTATCACAGTGTTGTGGTGGCAGCTGGTGTAACAAAGTAACAAATTTTTAAAAATCTGCACAGCCAATCAAATTGTCAGTGGTCAATAAGAAGCCTTGCTGGGCAAAAGCCCCACCTGGCCCCACCTACTTCCTAAACATACTTGGCAGGCATCAGAAAAGATGCCGGTACATGCCATGGCACCCACAGGTACCATGTTGGGGACTCCTGATCTATAGTAACAAAAGAATCATGCTGTGTGTGTCCCTCGGTCCATTTATGGCAGGCATAACTCAGGGAATAAAGCTAGGAGACTCAAAATTGACCACCAGCTTCAGAGTGATTGATCGTTCGCTCTGCCGTGGCGTTCGCCCCAGATCCTCATTGCTATTTGTAAATAAATGGAAGAGTCTCTGTTTGTAGCAGGCAAAATTCATCAGAAAATAATGTATAAAATGACAATGTCCAAAACGAAGAGAACTGGAACACCGTGAAACAGGCTATCTTCAAGATAGGCAAGTACTCAAGTCCGCCCCTCTTGGCAGCCCTTCTTTGCCAAGAGACATAGATATTTGGGGAATCTTATGATTTAAGGAATCTGGCTTCTTTGCAGGTAGAAGAAATGTCCAACTGCAAAGAATAACTCATAAGACTATAACAACCCTGCCCTTTAAATGTAGCTTACACAGAAGATTACAGCTAATAACCTTTTAAAGATGTGTAATTTTTGCTTTGTTACAAAAACTAATCTGAAAAGCTGCCTTTCATGAGGCAGTTAATAAGACCCTTGCAAATGAAATATGAACTTAGTTGGATTAACAAATGTTGGGTTTGTAGGGTTTCCAAGAGGTTTTAAGACACAACTCGCTTTTTTTTCATATGCAACATGGTTACATGTCAGCATTTCAGAATAAAACTGAGCTTCTCTTTGACCTCAGCGCTCCAAACAGTACGTTCATAATTAGGCAGGTGTGATGTATTGTGGGACAAGTGTGAGATTAAGAAAATGGCACCAGTAAAACCATTTTCCTTAATAGAACCAAAGAATGAATAATTGCAAAGAGAAGAACAGGATTATGTCAACAAGAACAATGAGACGGATTTGAATATAGTTTCTGAACTAACTGCAGAGAAAACTACATCAACTAGAACCAGGTAGATGTATTAATATTTAGCTGTCAGACTTGTGGTACAATTTACATGTCAAGTGTCACTCTGATAGGGCTGTCTGGATAAATGCCCTGCTAACTGACACTGCTTCTCACTAAGAAGGAATAAAAAAGAATTGAGGCCACAGCTGGCATCACAGGGAAGCTTAGGTGGTCACTTGCTGACCAATGAGAGCTGCTGGAGGGCCCACTCACAGTGGTGGCTTCTCACTAGTGATGGAGGGAGTTTGGGGGAATCAGCTGAAGGAAGGGGGGTCACCTCCTTCCTAGCTCCCCTCTACCTCTCCCTCCCCAACTTTCCCCTTGCAGTCTGCTATCGGCATACAGTATTTGCCTTTGCACACTTGGGAGGTTTTGGTATATTTGCTTTGGGATGTACTAAAACAAAGTGCAGAGTTGCCCCTTGGGGAACAATGGGAGAGGCTCAAAAACCCATTGGATATAATGGGAGCCAGGAGTGCTAACTGATTTGAAAGGGCTGGATTGAAAGACATTACAGCACCAAAAAACTTGCAGTTAAAATGCAGAATGGATTTTGGATAAAGGTCCTTGGGCCCAGACTGCTGTGGGACTGAAATGATGGCCTGCAGAGTGGAATGACAAGCCCTGGGAGTAGCAGATATGTTCTGAGCCTGGAATGACAGCTCCCAGAGTGGAATGAAGGTGCTGGGGTGGTGGTAGCAAGAGTGTTCTGGGACTGGAATGACAGGTCCCAGAGTGGAATGACGGCCCTAGGGTTGCTAGATCCCTGCTAAGGGCAGGAGATCCCCTTATTTGGGCTTCCTCCCCCAAGCACTGTCCAGCTGGCCAGCAGAGATCCTATCGGGTTTAAAATGAGCACCCAGCCCCAGCGGCGCAATGATGTCACTTCTGGAAGTGACATCATCATGTCAGCAATGTCGAGGGAGACAATCTGGTATTTGGGCAAAACTCTATGGTAAAAAGAGTCTCTACCATAAAGTTTTTGCCCAAATTCCAGAGCATCTCCCTCAATGTCACTGATGTGATGACATCACTTCTGGAAGTGACGTTGTTGAATCGGCACCAGCCTCCCCCTGCTTGGGTGATTGTCCCAAGGTCACCCAGAAGGCTTCATGTGCAAGAGTGGGGAATCATGTGTAAGAGTGGGGAATCATCACATCATCCCACATTCTGTCCAATCCAGGCACTGCCCCCCAAATTTCCCAGCAATTGCCAAGGCAATGTTGAGAGCCCTAGAGCAGCTCGTGCCCCCAGCTGCATACATGTTCAGTTGAATATCTGCCCTTATGCACATACACTTATATGTACTGCTACATGTTTGGGGTCATGCTTTTCCAACTGTATATAGGAGCCTACTTACAAATACCTATATACACAAGGACATGGCAGAGGATTGCCTGTATACATGGGCACCACCTGTTTTCCTCAATGCATGTACAGCACATAACTTTTTGAATGCCTGAGCCAGACTTTTGATTTCACTTTATTCTACCTATGTCTGTCCTTGGCATCCACTGCTACCATTAGATGTATTCTTAATTTTGTCCTGCCTCTGGCTCTTATCCATGCCTTGCTAACTTTCATTCAGTTCTCATCAGAGATTCCAAACTTCCTGAATGTGTCACACGGGAATGTTGTCTGTCAAAATTCTCAGGAGGCCTGGCCTATGACCAATTAAGTGCTTTTGAGCATGCCCAGAGAATTACGTTTTTGAGGAAAAAAAGAGAAAGTGTCCCTTGGTATGAGCAGATTGCTTTTGTGAGGAAATGCTCTTTTATGTGTGTGAAACTACATATTCTGAGGACTCTGGTTTTCTCTGCTTTGGAGATGGTAAGCTAGCACTCATTGGGGGAGAGGCTTAGGTTTTGTTGTGGGCTTATTTATTTGTTTCTTAGATTTCTATACTACCCTCCTTCGCCAAAGCTGGCTTACTGATTCATTTACATAGTGGCAGTAGGAACAAGGGGGAGACGATCTCTGCTATCTCTGTTAATTCTTTCAAGACTGCTGACAGAAGGGAACTTAGGGGCAAAATTCCTGGTCACTCCGGGGAAACCAGAGCAAGAAAAGTTGTAAGCTTTGTTTCACATGATGTTTGGCTTGGGTCTAGGTGGTGTGAAGTAACCTTGTCTGGGGCCCATGTTGTCTCTTCAGTGTTCTGATTTCCATGTGGCAAAGCACTGTGTGTGCATTTATATTCACAGATCATATGTACACGGTAGAGACAACAATAGTTTAAGTTACATTTTTTCCCTGGTTTTAAATTCTCCAATTCTGGCAACTGGCAATGAGACTAAAATGCTGGCCAGTTGGTAACAACCCTATTTGAGTTAGCCATGCTCAGTTTTTCAGTTCTTCCTGACAAAAGACAAGGGTGATTCTCCAACACTTCTGGAATGTTTGTCTTTCATGGTATTTATGAAAGTCTACATTTGAATCAGCATGTTGGTTAGTTGCATATCATGAGATCAGATGGCTGTAAATTTCAGCCACCTGCAGGTAAATATTTGAAAAGGAAGTGAGGATCAGTCTATGTGCTGAGCAAAAAAAAAAGAAAATTCTGCAAAACACATTTTTCAATCAGCATAAATTATGCATATTAAAGCATATCACATGCATTTGCTAGTTTTTCAAAAGTTGTTTTGCCTCCAGGACTCAGGTTTGCTAAGAATTTTAATTTTTTGAGGTGAAGAAATTGGCTTATGAGAGGCAGTAGAACAGGTTGACCTCTGCAGGGAGCATTTGTGGCAAAGAGTATTTGTCCTGTTCAATCCAGACTGAAAGCCCATGGAGCATGAATCAAGTGTTGAAGGAGACTGAGCTACAGCCATGAGCAGCTAGAACAAGTACCATGTAGCAGGGATGGTAAACCACTATTGGAGAAACACCTTTTTGTCTTGGAGTTCTGACTCAGTCCTTACATAGCTGCAAAGTATTCAAAAGCCATTGTAAATTTGCACATCATGTCTTGGCAATGCTTGAAACTAAGAGCTGAAACACTCATTTTTAAAGCCCACAAACCCATAAATATTTGGAATATATATAGCCCTAGTGACGATCATTTCCTTTCATGTTCAA
Organism: Euleptes europaea; assembly: GCF_029931775.1. Lineage (NCBI taxonomy): Eukaryota > Metazoa > Chordata > Lepidosauria > Squamata > Sphaerodactylidae > Euleptes > Euleptes europaea. The sequence continues at coordinate 39,046,519 of NC_079316.1, forward strand.
ATGCATGATTGTCCAGCCCTTCAACTTTAAAGTAGTACCAAATCAAAGCTCCATGGACTTGTGCTTAGAGATTCAAAAGGAGAAGGTAATTTGGTTTTAGAATTACTGTATACAACAGGGATGAAACACTGAGAACCTTGATTAGAACTAAGGGGGGAGGACTGTGAAAATATGGAATCACTAGCACTGTCCCAACCAAGACATCATGAGGCCTTGTCTCAGGGTATAAATGAAGTACATAAAATCACCCTATAAACATAGTCTGCCTAGTAAACGTTGTGATGTGACATCACCCCTTGGGTCAGTAATGACCCGGTGCTTGCTCAGGGGATTACCTTTACCTTTAATGTGCTCAGATTCTCTGCAAACAATAAGAATGTAGTGAGTGTTAGCGAGACTCCGGTGCCAAATGGTAGTGGCAAACTGAAGAGAATTCACTGAAGAGTAGTCAAATAGTCTCTTGTGATTATCAAAATAGCTCTAAAAATAAAAATGGCTTGCGTATTTCATGTCCAAGTTGCCGAGCTGACAAAGGGTGTATGCTAAAGGCAAGTAAAACACTGCACCCTTATTTGCTATCTGGGAAGTGTTTTATTGATTGCTCTAACAACAGCAGTAAATTTCAATTTAAGCATTTGGTTACTACTGTAAGGACTTTCTTTCATCATCTTTTTGATCTTGGATAAACATTCACACAGTTTTATTAGGTGAGCTAACAGAACCTGCCTCAGTTGGTCAATCACAGTAAGACCAGTAGATAGACCAGACGTCTGTAAGATTCAAGATCCTAGATCACCTTAGACTATTTGTTGCACATTTGTTCCTATGCCTTTATCAATTGTATTACACACACAAATTCTGTAAGTGAAGCTTTCCATTGTTCTAAGATCTGTCATTTCAAAGGGCCACATATCTTCTATAGATGATTTCACAAATTCTTATCATTATCTGCCTAGTCCAGCTAGGAAGCTGGGCTTTGCAATAAGGCAACTTGAAGCAGGATCAGAGAAATGGCAAATGGATATAAAGGATAGGGTTCTTGTTTTTCAGTTGGAGAAAACTCAGAGGAGCAGTGTGTGGTGCATGAAAGAAAAGGAGGAAAGACCCAAGCTTCCACAGATTGCCTGAAATACCAGAAGGTGGGAAATCTCTGCTCCTAGCAGAAACAGGAAAGTTGCATGACCAGAAATTCACTCTTCACAGGAAATGTGCTCTTGTTGTCACTCATTGCCTGTTCTTTTTCTGTCAGGGCATCTGGGCTTTTAACAGCTGCATGACAAGCAGTAATTCAGCAGGGAAGCCTTTCCAGAACTGCATTTCCTTCCTGGAAAAAGATTCACCTGTTGGATTTCTGCATCTAGGACCCAGGAACTCTACCAGAAAAAAACTCTGAACTATTTGCTTGGAGCCCACATTGTGTGTGTGTGTGTGTGTGTGTATGTGTGTGTGTGTGTGTGTGTTTGAAGAGCCGTCAAGTCGCAGCCGACTTATGGCGACCCCTTTTGGGGTTTTCATGGCAAGAGACTAACAGAGGTGGTTTGCCAGTGCCTTCCTCTGCACAGCAACCTTGGTATTCCTTGGTGGTCTCCCATCCAAATTAGGGCTGTCGGTTCGGCTCAAACTGAAAAACAGCTGAATTTTCCCTGATTCAGCTGTTTTTAGTTCGGGACGAACCGAACTAAAAAATAGCGGGAAACCGGGGGAGCCAAATTCAGCGAGTTCAGGAGTTCACGAATAAATTCGGCAAATTTGGGGAGTCAGTAAGCAGCATAACCGTCAGTAAGCATCATTCTCCTCCACCGGCCAATCGGTGGCCAAGCTGGGTCTTCTTCTGGCCAATCAGTCAGGAGGAATCAGCTGCTGCGTGGCTGGGACGGGGAGAGAGAGAGAGAGAGAGAGAAAGAAATCCTCATGAGGGGGGTTGCTTGTGCACATTCGCTCCTTTCCGTGGCTGCAGGGGGTGCATTTTTTGGGGTAGAGACCCCAAATTTTCAGCGGAGCTTCAGACGAGCCTTCTTAAGAGACCCCCCAAGTTTTGTAAACATTGGGTCAGGGGGTCCCGAGATATGGGCTCCACCCCTTTTCCCTCCCCCCTTTTCCATTTCCGTGGCTGCAGGGGGCGCTTTTTTTGGGGTGCAGCCCCCAAACTTTCAGCATAGCTTCAGATGAGCCTTCTTAAGAGACCCCCCAGGTTTTGTAAAGATGGGTTCAGTGGGGGCAGAAATATGGGCTCCCCTCCTTTTCTCTTTCCGTGGCTGCAGGGGGTGCATTTTTGGGGGTGCATTTTTTGGGGTGCAGCCCCCAAATATTCAGCATAGCTTCAGACGAGCCTTCTTAAGAGGCCCCCCAGGTTTTGTAAACATTGAGTCAGGGGGTCCCGAGACCCCCTTTTCCCTATTGGGATGAATGGATCACCCGATCCTGTATGCATCTCCAGAGCGGCAAATCCAAGGCAAAACCTCCTGTGCTTAAATAGAATCGTTTTGGATTACCCAGTCCTCCCAGCCCCTCCTGATGGAACAGAAGACAGCCACAGTAAGACCCCTTTGGGGGCTTTAATCTATAATTTTTCTCCTGTGTGTGTGTGTGGGGGGGGGAAAGCAGAGTCTGTGTGTGTGTGGGGAGGGAGCAGTTTCTGTGGGTGTGGGGGGGGAGCCAAAGGGGGCTTTCGCCCATTCTGCCTGGGGTGAGTGTGCCCCCTCGATGCTCTCTCTCCCTGGTTTGAGGGGGGGGGGGCTTCAGTTGTGTGTCCTCAGGTTTTCCCTCATTCATAAGATCGGTTAGGTCTATTTTGATGCTTGCTCAAAACTGGTTTTCAAATGGTTACTTAAAGAATGCATTTTCCTGGTCCCGGGTCCGATGCAAAAGGGGAAATTCCACCCCCTCCTGCTCATTATGCATAGCTAGCTGCCTCTGTCCCTTTCCATGGTTTGCAAACTCCCAGGTGTCAGGTGTTGCTTTGCATGGTTGCAAAGGTGTTGCTTTGCAGTTGTGGGTGTTGCTTTGCAGTTGTGTTGCTTTGCAGTGTTGCTTTGCAGTTGTGTTGCTTTGCAAGCTTCTTAGCACCTGCCCCACCCTTGCTCTCAGCTGTTTGTCGGGGCTGGGAGCTTTGTGCGTGGGCGGCAAGCTCTGCTCGGAGATGCACATTAAGGGTGCGGGACCCCTTTTGGGGCCCATATCTCAGCCCCCCCTGACCCAATCTTTACAAAACCTGGGGGGTCTTGCAAGAAGGGTCCTTTGAAGCTCCGCTGAAAGTTTGGGACCTCTACCCCCAAATATGCCCCCCCTGGAGCCGCGGAAAGGTGTGGTTGTGTTTTAAATGGCTTTATTCGGCATAATTTTTTCCCCGAACTTTGAATTCACGCCGAATTGCACGGACCCGAAGCGGGGGAGTTCGGACTTCGGCATATCCCGAATCCAGACGGGCTGAATTCAGCTGAATCCGAACTATACCGAATTTTTTTTCTCAACATCCCTAATCCAAATACTAACCAGGGTTGACCCTGCTTAGCTTCTGAGATCTGATGAGATCAGGCTAACCTGGCCCATCCAGGCCAGGGCAGGTCCCACATCAGAGTATCTTAAAGCTTACAAAACCCATTGGCATTGCAAAACCAAGTATACTGCTCAATGATATACAGCCCTAGGAAAATAGGATTGCCAACACCAGATTGGGAAATACACAGAGATTTTAGGGGTGGAGCCTGAGGAGAGCAGAGTTTGAGTAAGGGGAGGGACTTCAGTGGGGTATAATGCCATAGAGTCCACCCTTCAAAGTGTCCATTTTCTCCAGGTGAACTGATCTGTCGCCTGGAGATCAGTTATGTAGTGGGAGATCTCAGCAACCACCTGGAGGCTGGCAACCTTATGAGTTGTACATACAAGAAATGAATTGTGATTAATTGGCAAGGCATTAAGAAGATACCTAACCAATTGTTTATAAACCTTGAGCACTCTGTTACAGGATATTTTTAAATAAACTTCTACTTAATTTTACCCTTCCCAGTGCCTCACATAGAACTGCCTTCTTTTGTGTTAATTGAATACACTCTGAACAGTAACTAGCCTAGACTGTAGTGTTATCACAGGAGGAGTAATATATAACATTATTTCATAGCTATAGAGGTCTATGTTAACCCTAAAATAGAACCTTACAGGAAAACAGAATACCTAAGCACGACAGAAAACCATACCTTAATGCCTGCATGCTCAGGGCCCATGGTTTCTGTATTAAGGAACAAGAAGGCCTTTTTTGACAACTGACAGAGGCACATCGCTAGGAACTTGGCACTTCCATAAAGTGCTGCTTAAAAATCTTAACTTTCTCGTCTCCTGAGCTTAAGAGCCCCCCCGTTAAAGAGCTTAACACAGTCCTTGACGAAGCCACATTGGTATAACATATAGCACTAAGTATACATTGTTAGATTTCCAAATTTCAGGTTGTAGCCAACTTTCTTTTGGGGCGAAATATGCCAAGGAAAATAAAAAAGAAATGATTCCGTTTCAGTATCCTGGCTCCAAAAGCACGCCTCTGGTCTCAAGAATTAACCTGCTTACTCTAAACAGAGTTTGACACCATCCTGAATTTGACACATCCAGCGCCCAAAGCTTTATTCAAGAACAGTATTTGGAAAGGGGGTGAGGCAGAGGAGAGTGTTAGTGGAAAAGGACTCCCGCTCCTTTCTTGCAGGGTGAGACAAGCATTTCAAGGACAGGTCATATTCTTTGGGCGGAATCTGCAACTACTGCCTCAAGCTGCTCTTGTCTGAGCACTGAGACTCTGGCGCTATTCCTCCCCTGAGACTTCCATGGATTTGATTCAAGCACCATTGAACGTGATGCTGTATTAATTGCCCTGGAGGGTAGCAGGGCCTTTGAACTGTGGCTGTGAGTGATATTTTGCTGTAAGACATGTGTCAGCACTTGGCTGGTTAACTCTGGGGCTGGGTTGTATGGCATGCTGAGACCAAGTATCTGGAAAACTACTTTGCATCCTAATCTTACATCTGTTTTCCATCATGCTGTGAGATTGACGGGCCATTCTATCTGAGAAGTGTCATTCCGGAATCATAGGAGTTTATGTTTTTTTTTAAAAAATACATACGCATACCCCCACACACCTGCATGCACGCAGACTGCACACTGTCAAATAATATTAAGGATTTGCTATCATCTCTAAGAGTTCCTCAGAGGACTTGGCATGCACAAGTGATGAGGTGATACAGTGGATGAAGGTGCTGCCCTTCAACCTTGGGAGGAACAGCCTTTGCATGAGGAACATTTCAGCATTCCAATACCATCTGTAGAATTAAGTGGGTGTAATCTATATCGAGTTTGGGGGTTGTTGATGAGGAGAAGGTTAAGAGAGAGGTTTTTTTTTTTGTATTGGTCTCACCATTCTAACACTCAAGAGTCATCTGTGTGCACCACATTTTATTTCTATTTTTATTTAGCAGTTCTGCAGAATGCCACCTCATGCTTTGTGAAGAAACAGCAGCAACAACAAAAACCCTTCTGTGAAAACTCTTGTATTCACATTCACAGATGGCATTTTCAACCATTTTTTGACACTGGCTCGTCAAAAATGCATTTAAACAGCTTGCAAAGCCAGGGACTGGGTCCAAAGTTATACATGTTCACACGAATACTAAGCCAGGCCAGATTGCTTTGTTGCTGAAGGTAAATAATCCAAATGCCACCACAGCATGGGTCACAGTGCAGCAGTCAGTTCTCCTGCACAAACCTCATTGAAGTGAATGGAGCTATACAAAGCCATTCCTACACTATGGTTCAACTCCACTTTCACAGGGCTTATATAGGCCCAAAATAGACATTATGTGTAATGTGATCACCAGTGGGACCTGAAGCCAGGCAGCAGCTGTGACCTCCCCCTGGGAACTCCATTCTGAAGCACCACAGGGGCCCGACTCAGATCGGGACCATAGCATGGGGAGAAGGGACTTCAGCCTTTCCTCTCACCTCATTTCCTCAACACAGAATACCCTACATATGCACTGAATACTTGTATGTGCATATACAAGGCCCCCAAAGACATTTTGGGTCAGGAAAACAGAACAGGGAAGAATGGCAAAGGTCCTGTCCCCCCCCCCCCCATGCCACAGTTCCAATCCAAATTGGGCCCCGGGGTGGGGGGAGAGGGCACTTCAGAATTAAGTTTACATGGAAAAATAGGAGCTGCCATCATGGTACAAACAAATGATGATTCCATGTTATATGTAACATCTAGTTTGGACCTAAGAGAATGTCCTGGTGGGTCATTCATGGGTCAGATCTGCCTCTTTTTCATTTGGTTACCATTAATAAAAACCCCAAGCCTCCTGCTTCACAGCACCACCTCACTTTGTCTTGCAGCAAGCCCATCTTTGCATAAATCCATGCCTCTTCTCTGACCTTGAAATGCATTTTTACAGAAATAAGGGGTCAACTTACTGAGTTGGCACATTGGTTATGTAGGTTGGCTGGATTTGTATAGAGTTTAGTACGTGAAGAATGATTGATTCACAATAGGTCCAGACATAATCCAGTTTATACTAACTAGTCATCTTTGTGACTGTGCAGTGATTGTGGATTGAGTTGAAAGTCAAGAATATGGTGAATCAGTCACACAGCAGCTGGGTTATTTGCTGAACAACAATTAGGTTGTGTGAACTGTTCCTAATCTTAGTTTTGAACTGAAATAAGAGCCACTTCATACTACAAACCTGATCATGAATAGATATTTGTTTTCCTGCTCAGTATGCACCATATTTGGATGGTTGAACTTGTTCTAATAAGTTTAGGTTTGCTTCCAGGAGGATATCACATGATCTGAATATGAATCAGTATCAGTCAGATAAGATTTTAAAACTCTGCTCACCCATTGTAGGGGATGATTTGTTCTTTTTTCCTGCACATATTTGTTTGATAAACCCTTACAAGAACTTGGGAAACTTTTAAAAATACCAGAAGTTTATTTCTGAACTTTGACCATTCCAAGCAGCCAAACGTGATAGCTCTGAAAAACAATATGAATATTAGATTCAACTATTTTTAAAGCGTCACAGTGGAATTTAACAACATGAAATAAAGTTTTGAAAATCTGGAGAATTTATCAGCTAAACCTTTCTACTCTACCATGATTTAATAAAGAACCATCTCTTGCCAATCTTTATTGCTCAGATTTGAGACTAAACTGATTTGGAAGCTGTGTATGTAATAGGGTAAACAAACAGCCAGCTTAGGTATGAAAAAAAAAATCAATTCACAGGGCCATAAAAGGTCTATTGCAATACCATATGTAACTACCCAGGGAGTGAGTCACAAACTAGGTGTGTTATCACCTTTTGCTAAACTTGAGTATAGGAGTAATCTGATAATAAACTTCCTCTGAAAATTCAGTGTTCCTGAAATCTCAAATCCTGCAATCCAGAGCAGTCCCAACACATAATTGATTTTCAATAATTTTCTCCACATTTTAAACTCCTATAGATATTGAGTTGGATTCCCATGCCCATTAGCAGAGTGGAATTCATTTATAGCCTGATTAGTCTTATGAGTCTTATGGCCCACCCATATGTGCCTTGGAGCCACTGTAAATGTCCCTTACAGCGCAAATGTCCCTGACAGTGCCAGGTTCACGCCACCTCCTGAGCACTTCCCCACCTCTTGGATTGCACTGTAAATGAAATTCAGATTGGCCAGGGATCCTGGAGGGTTTTTTTGCCATCTTCTGGGCATGGAGTAGAGGTCACTATGGGTGTGGGGGGAGGTAATTATGAATTTTCTGCAGTGTGCAGGGGATTGAACTAGATGAGCCTGGAGGTCCCTTCCAACTCTATGTTTCTGTGGTTCTATATATTTATAGCATTCTTCTGTATTTCACGAGAGCTGATCCAGGAAAACTTCTCAGTTCCATTCACAGTGAGACACAATTATGGAGTACGTTAGTGTTACTGCTGCTGAATTTAATGTCACTAAATATATTTAGAGCAATTGCATTTGGCATTTCGACAATACTGCATATTCTAATTAAATCTCAATTAAATGCTCATTCATTTCACTTTATAGAATGACTGCCACTTCTTGTCACCAGGTCATATCACATCATAAATTCTAGTTTAGAATATTCCCAACTGGGATGTAAAAATCTAATAGGATCATTTAAGAGACCACTTTTTAAGAAATACCTAGCATTTACCATCAAATGCTAAACCACTTGCCTTTCTCTGTTTAATGTGCTGTTGTCCCTTTATAGCAGTTAAAGGCATTTCTTTTTCCTACTGTGAGGAACAGCTTTCCATAAAATTCTCTCCCCCCCCCTTAGCCAGAATTTTTGTCGAAAATTGAAAATAAATTTAGAACTTATTGCAAAGTTATTAGTACAAAGCAACAAGATCATAATGCATTTTTGCATGGTTACTTCTGCACATAAATCAAATGTTTAGTATGCAATCAACCTAGTTTTTCTGGAAGCAGCCTCAGTTATGTGCACTAGAATTGAGATTATCTCTGCATGCAACCTATTCAGTGTTAATCTGCAGCACTACCTAGCTCTCAATGGAGAAGTAGACCAATTTGACATTTATATCTTTTCTTTAATGGCATAATTGATATAGTCATTTGTTTTTAGAATGAAAATGACCACACAAATATTCCAAATTTGATAGATTTTCCAAATTCAACATTCCCATTTTTGAATGAGAAATTTCAGATTACGAATGTGAAAATTTTCACTTGAAATGTGGAAGTTTCAGACCGTTTGTCTTTTTCTTTCATTGTCTTGATTTTGGTGAGCTTCTGGTTTACTTTTCCCCTCCGTAATGTAGCTGAAAAACCAGCCGGTGGGAATTTGCTTATCTGAGCGATGGGCATAGCCTCCTACACTCCTACACTCTTCTTTCAAGTTTTATGTCAGTAAGAGTTAGAACACAGAGTGTTTTAATATAAATTATTTTATTTTTTATGCTTTGTGGTTGAAACTGTATATTTTAACCTGCGACCTTGGAGTTTATTAGCAAACTCTAAGTAGGATATTGACCTCCATAAGAAGGAGCAAGCTGAGCTTCCTTGTATTCGATACTATCTAGAGGAGCCAGCTATGTAGGGGAGTGGTGGGACATTTAAGCAGTTTTGTAGTTCCTTCATTTTCTTTGAACTCTGGGACAATCTTAGATTGAGTTTCATGTTGGAGAGTATATAGTTTACTTAGTATTTGTTATTTTATCTGGTTTTATTTTTGGCTGTAGCACACTTGGTAGCTGGTTTTATTTTCTCCTTCTCCCTTCCAGGTAGGAAAGTGGCAAGTTGATTTATAAGTTTAGCTGCCTTTATTTTAGTTATTTTAGTTCCAGCCTCTAAAACAGGCAGTTGTTGCTAGTGGAGGTGGAGAGAAAAGGCTATAATATGAGGAAAAAGAGGATAAATCACTTTGAACCCTCCAATCCCCCTGTAGGGAAACAACTCAGAATTGATGGTTTGTTTAATATACCAACTACTAATAGATTTACAATATTAGGAGAGAATGGGAAAAACGAAGGGTGTGGAGCTAATATTGTAAGAAATAAGATGAGATGCTTTTTAGAGGAAGCTCCCTGAGTCCTTTCTCCCTGGAGAATGCCCCCCTTTTGCCAGTGCGAACATGTGCCTGCAAAAACGGTGATACAGCCCAGTGGAATTGTATGGAGCAGTTTCACGGGGCTTGGGGGAGATTTTATTTTAACATTGCAACTGCTCCGCAGCAAGCCACTCAGGAGGCAGCTTGGCTGTGGTGTCCCCAGGTGCGATTTAACTACCCCCCTTTGGGATTGTGCTGATATTGACCTGTATTATATTGAAAGAATATATGGACCAATTAATAGGGAGAGGTGGGTTCTTACATTCTTCTCTAAGTTGCCTTTTCAAATTATGGCACAGAGATGTTATTTTCACTACTTTAATGTTCATCCTAATTATGTAATGAAGTCTGAATATAGGAAACCATTGGTTATACAGGATCAAGGAGATTATGGAAGATTAAAAGATGATGTATTGTTTCAATCTCCTTTTGAGCAAGGTGAAATACAGGGCAGGCAATTTGGATCTATGGGACAGAATTCAAAATCAAGTAGGATAAATGATGACCCCTCCCCCCAGTTTTAAAGAACACATAGGAAAGGGAAGAGATTGCTTTAGAGGGGGAAACCTTGATCAGTGAAAAAAGGGGAATTTGGCCTGACCCAAAAGAAGAAAGTTTGTTAAATTAATCTGGGAAACTTCCTGTAAGTGAAGATAATATAATTAAAAGATTGTCAGAACTCAGAATCATTTAGTTAAACTTAGAAAAAAGACTCCGGGTTAGAATACAGAGGCTAATAACATAAATAGGGAGGAGAAACAATCTGGCCAGAACCTGATGGACTTGATTTCTCTAAATGTGCTGCCTGGTGATACGTTGCCCAGTGAAGATCAGATTAAGGGGGATAGTATGCCTACTTTGGAGGGATTGTATGAGGAAGATCCTATGAAAATTGACCTTTTAAAGGGGCAATGACACTGTGGGCAGAAGAAAAGACAGATGGGGAATGTATCACTAATATCATGGAACATAGCAGGATGGATGGGGAAATCTAAAAAAGTGAAGTCCTGGACCATCTGACAAAATATCATATAATCATGCTGCAAGAAATGTGGGCAATAGAGAAACCAGAATTACCAGGTTATATTTCTTTTCATTCACCAGCAACAAATGGTTTAGGTGTAGATCGGCCTAAAGCACACCTGGTATGTTTTTTGGCTACAAGTATGAAGATTGAGAGAGTGCATGTTTTATGTCAGTTGCCATTTGTTTAAGTTTTGTTAGTACAGATGTAGTCTATTAAATGTATATTATTAAATGTTTATATGTCCCCAATGACAAAAAAGAAAGTCATTGGTAATAGTTGGGGGAAGTTAAAGTTAATATTGGGTAGATTGGAAACCGAGTATTCAAAAACTCCACTCCTATGTGCAGGAGATCTAAGTGCTTGGTTGGGCCCACTGGATGAATATCTTTGGATGAATATATATTTTTTTTGGGGGGGGGGATTCCAACCATTGGGAACTTCCCTTTTTTATTTGGGAGAGAGTCTAGAGACCAAAAGAAGAATATGGCGGGGACTCGGGGAGACCATTATTTTTACTCCTTATTGAAAACAATTTATTGTTTTAAATGGAAATAGACAAATTGATAGGCTGGGAATGTGTATTTATTATGATTTAAAAGGAGCTAGTGTTATAGATTATGTAATGGTCTCACCAGCCCTTCTTAAATATTGTCTTGGTTTTGAAATATGATTGTTAATGGGTAGTGACCATCTTCTTATATGCACTGTTTGGTTTCTTCCGGGTATGATAGTTTTATTAGATAAATATTATTGTATGTTAGCTTGAATTTCGCAGTGTATCCATCCTCTTAAATGGACAACTGAGAGAATGGTAGAAACAAAGGAGGTCCTTGCTACATTACCTGCTCAGAATTTTAGGAACCAGCTTGAAAGAGCCTCAGATGTAAATGATTTGTTTTTGGTTTAAAAAAGAAATAATTTTATTAGCTTCCATTTCTGTTCAAGATTTGATAGAGATTGAAAAGAGAAAAAATGGTTAATTAATCAGGCAATGTGACAATACAGAAAATTTAATTATCCTGTTGCGTTAGAAAGCTTGCTTAGACATAAAAGGGAATGGAGAGTGATACTCAAACATAAGAAATGGCAGGCAGTATTTTGGGCTTGGGAAAGATTAATTACCATGATTGAAACAACTAATGTGAACATTTTCTGGGAAATAGTGACAGAAGGGACACAGCAGGGAACCACTGTGGGTTGGGGTGACACCCAAGGAATGGGAGCAACATTATAAAGAAGTATTTAAAACATCATACATAGAGCTGGAGGCCCCATGTCTTGAACTGAGCAGTCGTTGGAATCCAGTTACTCCAGATGAAATTAAACAATTGATATCCGTAATGAAGGAGGGAAAAGCACCAAGACCTGACTATATCCCTGTGGAACTTCTTAAATAAGATGCAGAATATTGGACAAGAGTTTTTGCTCATCTGTTTATGAGAACAAACTAAACAGGTCAATTCCCAGCAACATGTCCATAATTGTTCCAATTTTTAACAAGGAAATAGAGAAGATCCCTCCTCAAACCATGCAAATAGCCTGATCTCAATTGTGGCAAAATTGTGGCAAAATTATATGCGCTATACTTACATGGGAAACTGTTAGATTGGGTTATAGGACATGACATCTTGGGTCTAGAGCAGGCTGGTTTTCATAAGGGCCATTCAACAACTGACTGGTGTCTAATGCTCTCTCATTTAATACATAAATATGCTTCAAGGAAGTTTACTTGTGGCCTTTATTGATCTGCAAAGGGGCTTTTGATATGGTATCCCGCCCACGTCTTTGGGGAAATTATCTCAAACATCTATAGATTGGCCTGTACTTTGGGTGATAATTAAGCTGTGTGAGTGGCCTACAGCCAGGGTTAGATGTGGGAATAGGGGAGGCTGTCTGGAGTGATTCCATCAAGGAAGGGGGTATGACAAGGTTGTCCTCTTGCCCCTTTATTATTTATTTTATATATAAGAGATTTACCAGCTCGACTGCAAATGATTAGTTCTCAGCGTCATCCAAAATTGGCCAATAATAAGATCTTAGTTCTGTTGTATGCAGATGATATGGCACTTTTGTCAGAGACAGCAAGTGGATTGTGCAATTTAATCTCTAGTTTAGAGGAATATTGCGAAAATGAGCATTTGATCATAAATTCCCAGAAGACTAAGACTGTAGTGTTTAGTCAGAAGAAACGATATTGGAAGTTGTCTTGGACGGGCCAAAAGATTGGACAGTTGGACAACTTTGTCTACTTGGGCATTTTGTTTAATGTCAGATTGAAGTGGAACTACCATATAAAAATGACTAAAAGTAAAGTGGATGGAGTAATTAATGCAATTGTGCAGTATTATTTTGGATGAGGAGGGCACTTCATACCAGCAGCTATAAGAATATTTGAGGCTAAGGTAGTCCCTCAACTACTATATGAGGCCTGAATTTGGATTAATGGCAATGAATTATCTTGAAATGAAAGCCTGACATGCTACTTTTAAGTGTTGGGTAAGGTTGGTGCTAAATATAAGCCCCACTTCTATGTGCAGTGTCTTGGGAATAATAATTACAAGTCACTGTGGAAACAAATGGTAGATAGAACAAAAGGGCTAATCAGATAGGATTCTCGATGGACACTATAAAACAACTTGGGGAAAGGAGGGTGGTGACTCATATTTTTAAAAGCTTGATTTTATTAAATTGCAATAGTGTGCACATTACAAAATCACAAAATTACACAAGGGCCATCCAGTCCAACCCCCTGCCATGCAGGATCCTGCAATCAAAGCACTCCTGACAGATGGCCATCCAGCCTCTGCTTAAAGACCTCCAAAGAGGGGGACTCCACCCCCACCCCCGAGGCAGGGCATTCCACCATCGAACCGCCCTCACTGTCACAAAGTTCTTCCTAATGTTTAGGTGGAATCGCTTTTCTCGTAGTTTAAATCCATTACTCCGTGTCCTAGTCTCTGAAGCAACTGAGAACAAGCTAGTTCCCTCATTAACATGGCATCCCTTCAAATATTTAAACATGGCTATCATGTCACCTTTTAACCTACTCTTAACCAGACTAAACAAACCCAGCTCCCTAAGTCTCTCCTCATAGGGCATAGATTCCAGACCTTTGACCATTCTGATCACTCTCCTCTGGACACGCTCCAATTTGTCAACATCCTTTTTAAATTGTGGAGCCCAAAACTGGACACAGTATTCCAAGTGAAGTCTGACCAATGCAGAATACAGTGGTAGTATTACTTCGCTTGATCTAGACACAATACTCCTTTTGATGCAGCCCAGAATTTCATTGGCCTTCTTAGCCACCATATCACACTGTTGACGCATGTTCAGTTTGTGGTCCACTAAAACTCCCAGATCTCTTTCACATGTATTGTTATCAAGCCAACTATCTCCCATCCTGTACCTGTGCCTTATATTGTTTCTGCCTAGGTCAGGGATGGGGAACCTCCGGCCCATGGGCAGGATATGGCCCGCGAGCTCATTTTATCCGGCCCGTGGCCCACCTGCCAAGGCCGGGAGCTCCACTGAGCTAGCTGTTGCTAGCTGGAGCCTTCTCTTGGCACTTCTGGTTTTTCTGGGAGGCAGGAGCACATGCCAGCCCCAAATCTTCTTCCCCCTCCCAGCTTGCCTTTGTCTGTGGGGCGTGGTAATCCCCTGGCCACAGCCCCATGCCACGAGCTTTCGTGCTGCTGGGGCCTCACCGGGCTGTGCACTGGCCGCGCTGCCAGCTCCGGGCCCCTGTTCAGCCCTTCCCCTGCTCAACCCCACCCCCGAGAGCACCCCCGCACTGCGGCCTAATGCTGGCTACGCCGCCGGCTTAGTGGGCCCCTGTGTGTGTGGCCGGGTTCATACAGGAAGCAACCTGGGACCTTCTGCGAGCGGGTGGGTGCCTTTGTGTGTGTGCGGGGAAGGGGGGACCGGGAAGGAACCTGGGATCTTTTGCAAGCCGGTGCATGCCTTTGTGTGTGCGCGCGGGGGAGGGGGGGACTGGGAAGGAACCTGGGACCTTTTGCAAGCCGGTGCGTGTTTTATGTGTGTGCACGGGGGAGGGGGGGACCGGGAAGGAACCTGGGACCTTCTGCAAGCAGTGCATGCCTTTTTGTGTGGGAGGGGGACCGGGAAGGAACCTGGGACCTTCTGCAAGCCGGTGTGTGCCTTTGTGTTTGGGGGGGAGGGGGAGCCGGGAAGGAACCTAGGACCTTTTGCAAGCGGGTGCGTGCCTGTGTGTGTGTGTGTGCGCGGGGGAGGGGAGGCGGGAAGGAACCTGGGACCTTCTGCAAGCAGGTGCATGCCTATGTGTCTGTGTGTGCGCGGGGGAACTGGGAAGGAATCTGGGACCTTCTGCAAGTGGGTGCGTGCCTGTATGTCTGTGTGCATGCGTGCAGGGAAGAGGGGGAACCCGGAAGGAACCTGGGACCTTCTGCAAGCAGGTGCGTGCCTGTGTGTGTGTGTGAGAGAGAAAGGCTTCTCTTTCTCTCTCTCTCTCTTTTTCTTTCTCTCCCCTTCCCTTCCTTCCCTCCCCTTACTTTTCTGCATAGCCTCTCCTAGGACCTTTTGTAAACCGGTTCATGCTTAAAGGTGGTGGCTGGAGACCTGGCAACCCTAGCCTCCCTCCCCCAGCGGGAGATCTACGCCTGGTATGACCCCCGAATGGTGTTATAAATATTCAAATGGCCCTTGGCAGGAAAAAGGTTCCCCACCCTTGGCCTAGATGAAACACCTTACACTTCTCCCTATTGAAATCCATTTTATTGTTTATGGTCCAGCTCTCCAGTCTATCAAGGTCATTCTGAACTCTCACCCTGTCCTCTGGAGTATTAACTATCCCTCCCAACTTGGTGTCATCTGCAAATTTAATTATCATGTCCTCTATTCCATCATTCAAGTCATTTATAAAAAATATTAAATATTAGAGCAGGGAGAGTTTGCTCCACTCTCTTTTGGGGTATTTTCCCAGAAAGTATGCCAGAGTATTTAAATCTACTAACCTTTCCTAAGTATAGGAGAGCCTATATGATGGTCTGATTGAACACTCTGCCATCGCCTGAGTTGAAGGGCAGATTTAATAATGTTCTATTTTCCAATAGGATCTGCCCTTGTGGGTCGGATAATATATGTACAATAAGTCACTTTTTTTTTCATTGTCCGTTATTTGAGGTTGATAGACAGAGACTGGTTGAATCATTTGATAATGGAAAGAGGGCACTCACCTTTCATGGCATTTAAAAAAAATAAATCAGAGATAGTAAAGATTGCAACATTTATATGTGTGTTGTGTGCCTATTTTAAAGGATAATGGGAATATATTAAATATTAAATATTTTGACCTTTGTGCTTTAGTGTGGTCCTACTTAAGATCTATTGGTCATTTGAACAAAATATATTAGGGGAAATATTGGGGCTTGAGCACCCATGACCAGTTTTTCAGTGTGTATTGCACTAGTTATGTAAGAATTAACATTAACTTTTGTTTTTATGAATAACAGCATGCCTCAGGATAAATTGCCTTTCTTTAAGAAAGTATGAACAATGTACTTCATTTAAAAAAATGACAGAAGGGGAACTGAATTATATCTTTCTGGTCTCAGTCATTTCTGCATTTGTCCAGATTTGTTGCAGAAGCACTATACATTTACTCATGTAGACATGGATAAAACAGGGAATGCAGGTCTTACAGCTTTTTTGACCTTCCTCTTTGTCTCGTTTGATCCAATTTCATCTTCCTTTAAAAATCTTGGGGTTCCTTCTGATCAGAATTCATCCTTTGAGGATAATATAATAATATTACCAAGACATTACTTTACAGCCTGGAAATAAGCTTTCATTTCAGATTTAATGCTATTAAATGGAATTAGAAAAGCTCTTGCTTGCTTTATGTCCTGTAGACCTTTGATATGTCACAAAGGTTATTTGACATCTTGAAACAGGCTTGGAATTGTGCTGCACAGTTTTTATCCCTGTTATATCTAATCACTGTAGTCTTTAAATATTCTCTCTATTTGCATTGGGCCTGTAGTGAGATCTCAGCTTGATTTTTTTTAAAACCCTGCAGATTAGCAGAAGGTTATGGAGGTAACTATGAATCACTCTGCTAGTCTAATTACTTTACACCATGCAATGATTTAGTTTGGTGCAGCAAGAAATTCCTTTTTGAGCTATTGGGGGAAGAAAGAATTTATGGGAAATAGTACATTCAGTGGAGACAAGGAGCTGGTGTTCATGTTTAATGCAATGGAAGAACAGCAATACCTCAGATGGTTGCTCTAAAGGTATTTCTTAGGATGTCATTGTGTGGATTTGTTGACCTGTGTGCACCAGTATTGACAGAACTGCTGAGAAAGGGGGGTGAGGGATGGAATTCCCAGGGCCAAGTCAGCTGAAGGGCCCTTGAAGCCAGGGTCATACTGCATTCAGAACGCATCCAATTTATTTTACGTCGAATGCAGTTCTGCACTGCAGCCACTAGGGGCACAGAGAAAGCAGAGCACAGTATAATAGCAATTGCTCTGACTTTGCTGGCTGGGCCTTTCTACAATGTACACTAGAAAGCTTAGGGAAACTCTTGCTTATCAGATCCTGCTAAACCCATCAGCCAAGCCAATATTGGAGCAAGTCAAGATCAGCCAAGACAGCTCATCACTGATACAGTCGTTGCCAGGATGCAGCCTCCTAACAAGGTTGTTGTTTCCAGCAGTCTGTTTCCTTCTTCCTTTCCTTCGACCCAGCTCCATTGTTTTGTCCACTCAGTAAGAATTTGCAAAGGGGCAGCCCTGTTTGTATGCCATAGAAAATAAAACAACCTTTCCTTTCCCCCCCTAATTTATCTTCCACACTTTCCCACACTTTTCTCATTCCTTCATTTTGCTGTATTCCTTTCATGATATGCTCTCATTTCTCCCTCCTTCCTTCCACTACCCCCTTTATTTGTCAGTCTTTGTCTCAACTCCTTCTCATTCCTGGTTGGTAACTTAGAATCAACTTAATGGTAGTATAGCAATAAACCCTTGTTAATATTATGGAGAAAAGTGGCGGCAGGGGGGTAATATGTCCCCATCATCTATCAAACTAGTAAAAGGATGTTTCCCCCCACCCTTATATGCATGGTAATGGAATGTTAAACTGTATTAGTGGTTACACATGTGGAATAGAAGTTAGAACACCTTCTCTCCCCCTCCCCATCCATTAGATTTAATTACATTTTAAACACTATTCAGGCAGTGGATTGTGGTTGTTGTATTAGTGGGACATCTAATATCCCTTTGTAAATGATACTTTGCTTCTGTAGACATTAAGCTTCATGATATATGACAAAATCTTTTTAGAAATTGCCAGTTAAATCAATTCCAATGATCCCAGTACTTCTCATCCAGCACCACTACATAATCAATTTGCCTCTGCTTTCATGCTAGGTAAAGGTACAAAGGTAAACTTAAATAGACTTCTTACTGACTTACTTACTAACAATTTACTATATGAGGTTTTTGTGAACTACAGCCCACTTCTTCCGATGTGTCCTATCTTGGTAGACATATGTATGTGTGTACAAATCTAAAATTACAAAATGAGACTCATGGTTTAGATCAGAGTCATACAGGGTGGGGGACTCAGGTGGAATATTTGTCCAGGAAGCCATGGTGGGTCTCAGTAGCCCTGATTATTGACAGCAAACATAAACTCCACATGGTCCTGTCTCTTTCACATACATGCATGGGGCTATGCATGCACAGAAGGGATTCTCAGAGTCTTCTGAGCTAAATCCACCTCTTCTTTCCAGCTATCATTATGCTGAAGGTACAGCAATGTGTCTTGCTGTTCTCTCATCTGTTTATTATGTTACTTTAACATGTATCCTTTGAGGAACTATTTGAATGCCACATTTATTTATTTGTCTGTTTAGATATATATACCCTGGCTTTTTTCTCCAAAGAGGCCCCAAAGAGACTAACAATATCTTTCTTCCATTCTTTATTTTATCAAAACAAAAACCTTGTGAGTTAGGCTAGGCTGAGAGAAAGTGACTGGCCCAAAGTCTCTGAGTGAGCTTCCTTAGCAGAGTGGAGATTTAAACCTAGGTCTTCAAGTCCAACACTAGGTCACCTACTGCAATATGCTAGCCACCACACAGCCATATCCTGCCTTAATCCTGCCTGTTTCACCTTGAGTATCATTTTCTATGAGAGCCAGTGTGGTGTAGTGGTCAAGAGCAGTGTACTCTAATATGGAGAACCAGGTTTGATTCTCCACTACTCCACATGAAGCCTGCTGGGTGACCTTGTGACAATCACAGTTTTGTCAGAACTCTCTCAGCCACACTTACCTCACGAGGTGCCTGTTGTGGAGAGAGGAAGGGAATATGATTGTAAGCCAGTTTGAGACTCTCCTATTTTACATGACTGTTGGTATCAAAGGCCTATGCAGAAAACTACTGTTGGGCTGGGAGAATGTCCACTGGGTCTTCTGAACCTAACAGAACTGCGGTTGTGGAACTTTGGACAGGATTAAGCCTTAAAATAGAGGAGGCAGGAGATAAAGTAGAGTACATATACAGAGAACCCCTCAAACATCTGGAATAATACTGGAGTTCCCACATCTGGAATAAGAGAGGAATTGGATCAGTATTATAAGCCATGCACATACACATGACTCTAGAGAGATAGTGTAGTGGTTAAGAGTATTGAACTAATATCTGGAAGACCCAGGTTTGAATCCCTACTCATGTAATAGAAGCTTGTTGAGTGACCTTGGGCTAATCACAGTCTCTCAATTTAACCTACCTCACAGGTTGTTGTGAAGATAAAATGGAGGAGAGGAAAATGAGGTAAGCCGCTTTGGGTACTCATTGGGGAGAAAGGCAGGATATACATGAATTAAATAAATGAAAAGTGTGAACATGGCATATCTCAAGGTGGTAAATGGAACATTCTCACTTACTGATTTTGGGGGTGGGTGGGGTAGGGAAATGTAGAAAAGAATCTTTAGGAAACCGTTGTTAATAAAAGTTTGACGTCAGTGGATTGAATTGACTACTATCCTTCCTAGAGGTACAAATGATGACCAACAGAACACTAACTAATATGCATAAGGTCATGCAGTAAAACTAGAATAGAAGAACTAAGAAATTGATCCTTAATGCACTTTAAAATCATCCTTCTTGCCTTATATCCATAAACATCAAGGGTTGTTCTTCCATGGTTGTTACAAATCCAGCCAAAAAGGGGGGCAGGCCATTATCACATAGATAGGAATAATTCATTAAAATCAATGGAGCTACACTGATTTATATCTACTAAAACTTTACTCTTTTGTGCAATGACAACTTAGTGCAGACCTTTCTCCTATAAATAATACTTTGATTTTGGAAAACAAGGACTATCCTGAATAAATACAATCCTGAACTGAGCTCACCAATTGTACATACAAATTCGTCTTTCCTAATTATATAATCATACAAATCTATAATAGAAAGAGAGAGAAAATAAGAATAAAAAGTCTGCTATATACATTCCTAAAACACTCCTCTTCCAAGACCGTGTTGTATATTACCTGCATCAATCAACCCTGTTGTGCTCATTTTCTTTTACAGAAAGACATTTTGTGTGATTCTGGGAGAGAGCAGAAAGTGGCACAAAGAAAAAAAAACATTGCAAAATTAATTGTAGTTCTGAGCTAGCTGAACGGAATTGATAATGAACAATGTGGCACGGAATGAAAAATTAATGAACAGAATGAACAGCATTTTCAAAGAGATGAGAGTTCTTCGAATGCTCCATTTCATATTGCATTTCAATGATACTAGAAGGAGTAAGCACCAGGAGCTTTCCACAAGGGACTCGTTACTGGGAGGGGGCAACAAATAAGACTCCAGAGAGGACTGAGAAAGGAGGGCATGCTCAATACCATCAAAAGGCACATGCAGCTGGATAAACTAGGTTCTTCTGGGCTGCTCAGCAGGTTTGACTTTGTATAGGTGAGAAATAAAGTGAACCTCCATATTCACAGTTAGTGATCCCAGTACTCAGGGAGGGGCTGAGGCTCAGTGGTAGAACATCTGCTTGGCACGCAGAAGGTCCCAGATTCAATCCCCGGCATCTCCAGTTAAAGGGACTAGGCAAAAAATTGATGTGAAAGACTTCTGCCTGAGACCCTGGAAAGCTGCTGCCAGTCAGCATAGACAGTACTGATTTTTATGGACCAAGGGTCTGATTCAGTATAAGGCAGCTTCATGTGTGTTCATGTGTACTAGGAGGCAACATCAGGAGGAGGCCTTGGCTGCCAGACCCTATTTGCTGGCTGTCCAGGGAATTTTGTTGGCTGCTATGTGAAACTGGATGCTGGACTAGATGGACCACTGGCCTAATACAGCAGGGCTCTTCTCAGTACGTTCTTATGACTGAACGTACTGAGAAGTCTACGCATTCAGATATCACAGCAAACTGTAGTTAGTATAAAATAATATAGTATTTAACAAGCCAAGAGCAAATTGTAGCTTACTACCTCAGTTTAGCACACTCCAACAAACCAAAGTTTCTTGTGCAACCAGCATTCAGACATCATGCCAAACCAGAATGGAATCAAACCACATTTACATTGTTGTCTGAATGTAAGTTTCCAAAGTACTATTAAAATAAGTTAACTCATGGCAGCAGTTTGCTGGGCAATACTTCTAATGCCTTGAATCTATCTTCAGGTACTCATACCCATAGAACTTAAGGGGCATCTTGAAGGGTTCTAAGATAAAGGCAGTCATTTAACACATACTACTTGCTTATAAAGTTCTCAATACTGCCCCATTGTTTTACTGTTGAAGTATAACAGATTCATTTTTGTTCATATCATATTACTGGCCACCCCAAAATCTTTTTTTTGTTTGTTTAAAATTCTCTCTAAGCAATCTTCTTTGGAACCGGCGATATTTTAAGGAAGAGGCTGAATAGTACAATGGAGATTCCATAATTATATGGCACACATACTTGGTAACTCTGCCTTAGCAAGATTGTCCATGTTGAAAATGCATTGTTACATTTAATCCTTGTTAATTTACTCAAGCAAACATACCAAAATTTGTTTGATTTCTTAATATTGGGAGGAGGCTCTTGGCTCTCAATTCAACAAAAAGGGTGAGCTCACCAGCTTGCCAAAAATGTAATAATAATAATTGTTCTAGAGTTCAAATAGTTTGACATATGTTATCTCACTAATCCTTACAATCTTGTAATGTCTGTCAGGATTATTATTCCCTTTACTTCAGATGGCTGCTGAGGCACAAATCTTGTAGTTGGCCTAAGGCTACCTCATGAATTGCTAGAAAAGTTGGTATTTCAACAAGAGACTTTCTGGTTTACAACTGATGCTACTGCATTCGCAACTCCACTGTTTCAACTCCAAAATCTCAATTTTGATTTTGTTTCTCCCCTGTGCTAATTAAACCCACAAACCTTCATTTTTATGTCATTTTCTGTTCCATCACATTTTCTCTAGTAAATGTATTAATTTTAATGTTCTTATATTATTTTGGCATATAAATTGCGGCTAAATGTGGATAATGTATCCATGGCACTATAACTGCATAAATACTGTACAAACCAATCACAGACACCTGCGATTAACATGGGAGAAAACCAAGGGTCACAACGACAACACATGAACAGAAATGAAAAGTGCAGGTTTGCACATTTTAGCTTACAGCTCCATCTCTTCACCACTGTGCAATATATGCATGGGGGGGATTGAAGTGAGTTTTGATGGGAAAGGGCCTTATTATTCTTCTGAATTTCTAAGTGTGTGAAGTGCAATGGGCCATGCTTGCAACGTGGGCTTCCTGGTAATACCACAGTAATATAAAATTATTCCCTGAGGCAGATTACTTTTCACTCCACCTGTAATTTTTTTCCTGGCACTTTCCTTGATTCTAGCAATGCCTCAGTAGGAAGATTGTAAAATTAGAAGGAGGACTGAATGGTTTGGCAGCCCCACAAGATTGCTTGCTCTGACATAAAACAGAACATTATCAAGATTTCTGGCTCCATTCAGAAGAAGACAGCACTTTCCTCACTGCAAATTGTTTCACACTCAGAGATGGTGCCAACATACAAAATTGGATTTCTTTAAGGCAGCCAAAGTATAGTATTTACATTATCTAAGTGTGATAATTAAGTAATTAAACAAAAAGAACAGAGAATATAGTAGGATGGGAACTGGCAGGGGGCGTTTAAATTATTTTATTGCTGCGACATCATAAGACACACAATGTAGAGAATCAGACTAGTGAAACTTTAATTGTCAGGAAACTGCAGCATTAATATGACAGGACACAGATTTTTCCCTCTTCTGTGTCAAGGTATCCTTTACATGAGCGTAACTGCATTGCAGGTGACCCCATTTCGTTTTCACAAAGTTGTACATTTTGGCTTTGGTTGTTTAGACTTCATTTATTCCTGAACCAGACCCCATCTAATTGAATGCACACATACCTCAGAGGTAGAGCTGCACAGAATAGTCTTTAGTTTAATGTTCACTTTTAAAGCAGAATACTTAATATCTGCAAACAAACTACTAAAAAAAATACTCTGTTCATATTGTTTTGAAGTATTCTGGTGTCCTTTTGATCCTTCAGACTGTGTCCTTTCAGCATCATTTTCATGTGATGACTCCAGTGATTTTGTTTACATCTCATTTGCAGTGTCATCCTAAGCACAGTTACTCCCTTCTAAGTCCATTGAAGTCAACAGGCTTAGAAGGGTGTAACTTGGTTTGGGAACCCTCTGTCATAGTTGGGACATTGGTAGAAATCACATATTTTGTGACAACCAATAACATTAAATGGTAATTTGGGAAAATAAGTTGAAAAGGACAGAGAATGATAGTAGGACAAAGAACATCATCTAAACATTGAAAATATTTTTCATGATCACTGCAAAAAAAATTACCAGAATTGGAAGTCTCTTTTTAATCAAAAATGAAAATGAACAAGAGGGCATTTACACTCAGATCTAGGGGTTTGTACCACTTTTTCCAGAATTTTCGGGTTTAATAGAGCTGGAATTTTTTTTTTTTTTTTTAAAGCCGAATCTCTATACTGGTATGGGTTATTTTTCCCAGCTTTTTTTGGGAAATTTGAAAATTACAGGTCTATTATACTTGAACCTGAAAAATTCCATGCCGCCTCTGAACTCCATGTGGTCTTTGAACTCCACGTGGACTTTCAGCACAGAGCTGAATGCTGGGCTTGGCTCAGCCTAGCCCAGAATTCAGCTCTGCACTGCCTGCTGTCTTCGAGACCAACGTTGAGTTTGGAGGCGGCAGCACAAGAGTTGAACGCTTGGCCATTATGGACAGGTAGGGTTGCCAGCTCTGTGTTGGGAAATAACTGAAGATTTTGGGAGTAGAGTCTGGGGAGGGCAGGATTTGAAATGCGGAGCGACCTTAGCAGTGTACAATGCCATAGAGTCCACTCTCCAAAGCAGCCATTTGTGTGTGTGTGTGTGTGTGTGTGTGAAAGGATGCTTCTGTAGAGAATTGTGTGTGTGTGTGTGTACCTGCATGATACAATTTGAATTATGACTGCCCATATTTGCCATTTACCTTTGGTAAACTGATAGAGGACCTGACTTACCACAAAACTAAGCCATCCAATGGGCCACTAACACCAGCATATTATTAACTAGCTTATTTTGTTGTATTTTCAAGATATGCCATCTCTCTCTTTTTTTGCCATTAAGTTGCAGCTGATTTATGGCAACCCAATAGGGTTTTTAAGGTAAATGACATTTGGAATTGGTTTGCCATTGCCTGCCTCTGCATAGCAACCCTGGTATTCCTTTGTGGTCTCTCCTCCAAATACTAACCAGGGCCAATGAAACTGGGTTATCCTGGTCAGGATATGCCATTTTAGGGGTGTCCGGGACTGCCTCTCCTGGTATACCCCCCGAAGATCTTTACGGTCATCTGATAACAACTTATTGGTGGTCCCTGGCCCTAAGAGTGTGCGGCTGTCCTCCATGAGAGCCAGGGCCTTTTTGGTCCTGGCGCCCGCCTGGTGTAACGCTCTGTCTGGTGACATCAGGGCCCTGCGGGACCTTAAAGAGTTCTGCAGGGTCTGCAAGACAGAGCTATTCCACCAGGCCTATGGCTGAGGATAGCCGCAAATATCATCTGCTGTCCTCCCTATTGCCCCTCCTTCCTGTTACATTGTTGATGTCAATGGAGGGGTAACTCGCTGCACACAACCAGCAATGCGAGTATGGTTAGGCACCATTTGAAACTTTGTAATCTTGTGTTTTAATTGGGATTTTAATGTTTTAAATTTAGATTCTTATTGTTGGTGTAGTGATGTTTTTATATGATGTTACCTGCTCTGAGCCAGCTTTGGCCGGGGAGGGTGGGTTATAAATCACAAAATAAATAAATAAATAAATAGGCTCTCCAGATGGCACAACAAACATTTTAAACAATCCTTTTGTTCCACAGAGAGGTAAACAGTATTGTATTTTTCTGTTTTCGTATGCATTAACTTTATGTGAATTAGCCACATCACTTGAGCTGTGGTCTTTAAAGTGGTCAGAGTCTGCCATGGTGAGCTATGGTTTTGTTTTGGCGTTTTTTTTCTGCACCAAAAATGTAAAAAGAAACTCTGTAGTTGGAATGTCTTATGGTGTGGTAATATGCTGAAATAATGGTGCAGGCTGTCTTTCAGACCAAGGGGAATTTGGCAGCCCTGTTTGGGGTGGGTTTGACAGGTACTTTATGCCTCACTGCTGTTTCCATGTTTGAACTGATCCTGTTCTTCATTCTTTGAGTTGTCTAGTTTCCTCCTTTACAGATTGCTGACCTGAAAACATCCATGCCAATGGCTTCATTGTTGAAAGCCGCCACAGTGGAGTATGGGCTTCCTAACAGCTGGCCATACTTCATTGTAAAATTGTAAATGCTCAAAACTTTTGCTCCCGTTCCCAGGGGATCCCCTATTAAAATAATTTTGCATTCACAACGTGCCAACATTGCCTGTAAATGAGCCAGAGAAGCATCAGATTAAGCATAACTATGAATTCTGAGTGGGTTGGAGTAGTTGGAGATTGTTTCTCATGAAAGACTCATTTCTTTTTTTCTTTCTTTCTTTTTTTTTTTGCTGAAAATTCAAATAGCCAAGGATTGAGTGCTCCATTAAGGCTGTAGCAAAATGCAATTCACAATTAACACCTCCTGGATTTTCTCACCAGGGAGATCAAATGCCTTCATAAATCCATTTGTTCTTTTCTTGTAGAATTTGGATTCATCTTTTGGATTCTCAATCTCTATCCCATTTATTATTTCATTTGGTTAAATAAGTGTGACTTCAAAACAGTTTTTTCCTTTTTTTGTGTGTAAAGGAGACATGGTGTGACATTCCACCATTTAATACTGTTTAATCGGTAGACTAAACTGTGTAATCCCTTTCATTGTACTAGCCTGCAGATGGGAGTCATATGAAAACAAGTTTCAGAGGTTAGTTGTGTTGGTCTGCAGTAGAACAGCTAGATTAAAGGCCGCATTGTATTGTTGCACATGGGACTGCCTTGTGAATGAAGATGCATGCAAAGGCCTTACTGATGCAAAGGCTTTACTGATGAATATTTTAACAAGGTAGACACATCAGACAACCAATAAAGAGGCCCAGTTACTGATTAGGAATACTACCAAATTTCACAAACATGCTTTTAAAATTTTTACTCAGGAAGCCTTGTTTCAGTCTTGGTTCTGTCTTATGCAAATGGTACTCATGAATCTTTATTTTTGCACCATTTTGCTGCTGTCACTCTTCTTTATGATTAATTTTGGAGGTCAAATTCCTTTCAGAATGTTTGATTAAAATATTTGTGCACAGTTGTAAAGAAAGCTCTCTCTCTCTCTCTCTCTCTCTCACACACACACACACACACACACACACACACATGTTGGATCACTCCTACCTGTTACCACCATGTTTAAAATAATTGGGAAACAGTACATGACATAATGTAATACACTGCTTATTAATGAGGAATATGTGGGCTTGTTGAGGTTCTGGAAGGAAGCAAGGAGCATCTCTGTGTTGCTCAGAGACAGAACTGTCTATTAACCTTTCCAAAGTTTTAAGAGGACCCAAGACCTAGACATGAAAAAAGATAGGGCTTTGGTGTCTCATAAAAGTAATGTGGGAAGACAACCTCAGTAATATGGCATGCAGGGATTTGACAAAGCTGACATGGGCAAGTGGAAAATTCATCTCTTTCTCTCCTCATCATGCCTGTTTAGTTTTCTTTTTAGAAAGAGAAATCTAATATTTCCCTTCTGATAATGAGCTTATAAAACTAGGTTCAGGCACCATCAATAACAAGTGTTCAAGTTCTTGAATCTGAAATGTTTGTTGATATATTGCAAAACTTTAAACTCGGGGTTGAAAATTTTGCTTGTGATGTACCTTCCTTTTCTTGTCATGACTGAGAGAGAATATGCAAAGGCAAAATTAATTAAAAATGGGAGGGTTTTTTTCCAGGTTCAGAAACACATACTATGTTTGGAGACAGAATGTACAACAAGAAACCAGTCTATGGATCATGTGTGTCACTGTCTGTGAGCCCTTCCCCCACCTGTTGGTTGAAAGTATGTGACAGAATGCTCAAGAACATCTCAACTAATCAGAGAATCTCAGTGTTTATGTGTTTATCTTTTTATTGGTTTCTATTATGTTTTGTTTAATTTTTTTTGAAATACTATATATAGATAGTATTTTAAATTATTTGTAATGTCTGAAATTTTTAATGTTCACTGTCTTGGGAACCCTGAATTGTGTGTAAAGGTGACATATAAATGGTATGCATGTATAAATAAATAAATATGAAGCTAAGGGCTAAGAAAGCTCAAGAGGACAAAAACCCAGATGGACAAAACTCTAGAGGTACAGCAAGCGATACGAAGCTGCCTTCTACCAAATCAGATTATTGTTTAATCTAGTTCAGTATTGTCTCCTATGACATGTAGCATTTCTCCAAAGTGTAGGATACAGAAATGTCTTTTCTGTCATCAGTTACTTTTCCAGTAACTGGAAAAGCAGTGATTGAACCTGGGACTTTCTTCATACAAAACATGCACTCCAGCTTTGAACCATGGCAGAGCAGCTGAAGGAAGCAGGTAAACTAAGCAATATTATGAAAAGCCTCAGCTTGAGTGAGGCTACACAGAAGAAGCAAATTCCTGAGGGAGACACAGTGTTGAGAAACTGAGCATGCGGGTTATAAATAAATAAATAAATAAATCTTGAAGAAAGAGTTGCCAGGTCCCTGTTTGCCACCAGCAGGAGGTGTTTGGGGCGGAGCCAGAGGAGGGCAGGGTTTGGGGGAGGGGAGGGACTTCAATGCCATAGAGTCCAATTGCCAAAGCAGCCATTTTCTCCAGGTGAACTGATCTCTATTGGCAGAAGATCAGTTGTAATAGCAGGAGATCTCCAGCTAGTACCTGGAGGTTGGCAACCCTACTCGAAGAACAGAAATGTAAGTCTGAGAAAATTGAACGTGAAGCACACAAAGGAAGCAGGATAACTGAAGGAAGTGTGGCGTGGCACAGAAAGACTCAGCTGAAATCTGTAGGTGGACTGGGTAATAACTGGAGGAACAAAAGGCTGGAGATTGAGAAACTGAAGGGCCAAGGCATAAGAGAACCTGGGAGCCAAAGTACATGTTACATGAAACACCATGACTGGATCTTCTGATGTTTTATTTGAAATTAAAAAGCAGTTACTGGGTGGCAGCAGTGATTTGTATCTCAATGGAAGCAGGTTTTTAAAAGTCTTTGCCCCCCCCCTTCAAATCATTTTATATGGTGACCCTCTTAGCAACACACACAGAGACTATTTAAGGGCACTCTGCTGAGTTCATAGAGCCCTGTGGTGCAGAGTGGTGGGCTGCAGTACTGCAGTCAAAAGCTCTGCTCATGACCTGAGTTCGATCCTAACGGAAGTCGGTTTCAGGTTCAAGGTTCAGACTCAAGGTTGACTCAGCCTTCCATCCTTCTGAGGTTGGTAAAATGAGTACCCAGCTTGAGAGGGGTAAAATGTAGCTGACCAGGGAAGGCAACGGCAAACCACCCCGTAAACAGAGTCTGCCTAGTAAATGTCAGGATGTGACGTCACCCCATGGGTCGATAATGACCTGGTGCTGGCACAGGGTCTTTTGATAATGACCTGGTGCTGTCACACCTTTACCTTTTTTACTGAGTTCATACTTTAAAATAACCCCTTTGGTCAATTCTACACAATGTCTGTCATAAATGATACCATATTTGTTTCCTTCAGCCATGGGAAGAAAGACAGAGAAACTACACAATGTGCATCATGGTAACCAAAACAGATTTAAGAATGAGAAATCTGGTAGATTGTTGGCTGTCCTTCACTTCCACTTTCAATGCACTGGTCTCTGATGAACACCAAAGAGCTGATTCAGGAAAATTCTCCGATCCGCCTACAAAAAGATCAAGGCTTCAAGAGAGCTTGAAAATGAAGCACATGGAGGTGTATCGGGGGAAAAGGAAAAGTTAATTTATGTAACATTTGTCTTTGGAGACAGTCTTAGAACAAAATGATATTTGAAGTAGGAAGATTAAGGGCGAAAATCTCCACTGTGAACATGTGCTGAGAATGTAAATAACAGAAAAGGCACAAGTGAAATGCAGAATAGGTAGAGAAGGAAAGTAACAGATTCCTGAGGAAACAAAATGTTACATTGGGAAAATCTACTCAGCGAGTTAGCTCATTTTCTTTGGAGTAGACTGATGAGGATAGGTAGTACCATATATACTTGTGTATAAGCAGAGTTTTTCAGTCCAAAAAAAGGGCTGAAAAAGCCGAACTCGGCTTATACACGGGTCAATACGGTAGGAGAGGGGAGGGGGGAGGAGGAAGGAGGAGGGAGGGAGGAACTTACTGCTCGCAGCCTCGCCTGGGAGCCTTTCTCCTGCCGGCAGGGGCCTGGAGGGGCCGGCAGGAGGTTCCTGCCGGCTGCTCCACCGCCGCCCAGGCGCCCGGGAGCCTTTCTTCTGCCGGCAGGGACCTTCCTGGGCCGGCAGAAGGTCCCTGCCGGCCGCTCTGCCGCCGTCCAGGCGGCAGGGAGCCTTTCTCCTGCTGGCAGGGACCTTCCTGGGCCGGCAGGAGGCCCCTGCCGGCTGCGCCGCCGCCACCCACGCGCCCAAGCGCCTTCCTCCGGCCGGCAGGGGCCTGGAAAGGCCTCCTGCCGGCCCAGGAAGGCCACGCCGCCGATTCGCCGCGTCTCCCGGTAAGTAGGGGGTTCAGGGGCTCTTCCCCCTCCCCCCCTTGGATGGCACTGGGGGTGGGGTGGGGTGGGGCGGGAGGGCCTGGGAGGCCGGCGGGAGGGCGACCTGGGGCAGGGGCCCTGCACTCTAAAATGGCGGCCGCCATTTTAGAGCGCAGCATTGCTGGTAAAGGGAATTTCTTATTGACCCTCGGCTTATACGCGGGTCAATAAGAAATTCCCTTTTCTGGCCTCAAATTTGGGGGGTTGGCTTATACTCGGGTCGGCTTATACCCGAGTATATACGGTATCCTTGGTATTGAGAATGTGTTATGATAGAATAAGGGATTTGAGATTCTTTAGGAATGTTAATAGGCAGATTTACTTGAAAAAATATATAGGTGAGAATAATTCAGTCTTAAACAATTTATTGATTAATATGCTGACATGATGGGGATGCAATGCCCAGAAGTAGGTCCCATTTTATTCACTGGGTCTTACTCTCAAGAAGGATTTCAGCCTAGGCCTAGCAAATTCTAGCAGTGCATGCCTCAGCAGAGCTACGCCGTTTTAAATCCATTGAAGTCCATGGGCTTGGAATGGTGTAACTTTCCTTAGGATTCCTTGGGATTTCCTTAGGATCCTTGCAAACCCTAAATTCATCACAATTTCTTTGGACTTTCAATCAGGCTAAATACTAGAGACAAAGTTATAATCATCATGCTCTTAAAATGCCCTATAACGTATTTAATACTACAAAGCAAGGAGTTGAAATCAAATAAGAACCATTTTCCTATTGTGTATCAAAAGAGTAACCAATCTACTGAAAACAAAAGGTAGGGGAAAATACACAGAAAAGCCTGCACTATGCTACCTCCATTTTCTAAATACCGTGTTCATCTGGGGATTGTTAGAACAGCATGATGTGAGCAGAATGCTTTCAGCTTCCGACATCAAGCTAATCTATCCAATTTAATGTTCCAGAAGTCTTGTAATAAAATGCAATTTTTAAATGGATCACAGAAGAAGAAAGGGGGGGGATGTTAATTTTTTACATATATTTATATGGGTTGGGCAATAAAATGTGATTAATTCCACGGATTAATAAAAGTAAAACACAAAATTTACACCATTAAGGTTTTTAATGACAAGACTTTCTAAGAAAAACAACACATTATGTAATGACTAGGCAAGGGAACGGTTTTTCCTACTATTGTTAATTTAGTGCCATCAATGTGCATAGCACTTTATTAGGGTTGCCAACCTTCAGGGACTAGCTAGAGATCTCCTGCTATTACAACTGATCTCCAGCCAATAGAGATCAGTTCCCCTGGAGAAAATGGCCGCTTTGGCAAATGGACTATATGGCATTGAAGTCCCTCCCCTCCTCAAACCCCACCTTCCTCAAGCTCCACCACAAAAACCTCCCACCAGTGGCGAAGAGGGACCTGGCAAAGAGAGTTCAAAACAAAAGGCCTCTGTCCACAGGAGCTTACAAGCCAAGGTAGACAATAAAGAGAGGCAAGGGAGAGGCGAGGACAAATAGGGGAGGAATATGCATTCATTCCAGTTACGAGTGCTTAGGCTTTGTTTTCTTAGGGAAAGAAGAGTGGGCCAAAAGCTTTCAAGGAGATATTTAAAGGAATTGTGACGTGAGGCAGTTTGGAGCATAAGAAGCAATAAGAGAGAAAGAAAAGAGGAATCGTGAATGCCAGAGTGCTGGAGTTAGGGTTGCCAGCTCTGGCTTGGGAAATACTTGGAGATTTTTTGGGCAGAGTCTGAGGAGGGCAGGGTTTTGGGAGGGGAAGGACTTCAATGCCATAGAGTCCAATTGCCAAAGTGGCCATTTTCTCCAGGGGAACTGATCTCTATCAGCTGGAGTTCAGTTGTAATAACAGGAGATCTCCAGCTAGTACCTAGAGGTTGGCAATCCTAGCTGGAGCTGAAGAAGTGAAGGTCATGGAAAGGGGTATATTGGACATGAGAGCAGAGAGATAAAAAGAGGTAAGGGCTATGGCTCGGTAGCAGAACATCAGCTTTTTATGCAGATTGTCCCAGGTTCAGTCCCCAAGATGTAAAAGACCTCCCACCTATGGAGCTGTTGGCAGTCAGAGGAAACAATAGTGACCTTGAGAAACCAATGGTTTAGCTCATTTTAAGGAAGTGCATATGTTCAAAATGGGTCATGGACAGAACGTTTGTGCTGATTTTTGAAGCCAATGTAGGGTTTTAAGGAAGGGTATCACATGGTCACAATAATGAAAGCGAGCCTGCTGAGGACAGTTGTGGAAATCTAGAATATAAAAGGAGTCAAGCATGAGAGAATGAGTATTTGCCACTTTGTAACAAAACAGCAATCACAGCTGTAATCTTATTTGGCTGCAAATATGATGGGGAGGTTATGATGATGTGTGAGAGTGGGCAATTGCCTGAAGTAAGCGAGTTTATATGTGGTCTTGCATTAGAACAGAAAATGAACATACAAACTACTTATAATGTCTTAGACCATTGGTCCATGTACACCATGACTAAATGCTCTGACTGGCAGCAAGACATTCCTAATCCAGATCCTTTCCTAATCCAGATCCAGACAGTCCCTCTAACTGTACATGCTCTGTGCAGATATTAACACTATGTGAAACTATCAGGTCTGAAACAGGTAGCACTTTAGGTCATACTTACTAATGCTAGAAAAATAAGGCATTTAGCAGGTACTCTTTCTATATGCATGCCAGAACATTTATTAGCTGTGCTTATGTCTAATCTGCCAACGACTGTAGGACATGTGAAGTGAGGCAAATGAATGAATCCAAAAGGCATGTCAGTTAAATTTGGCATGTCTGGACTAATAAACCCCACAATTTAGGAAACTCACACTTCAGCTGTCTTTGAATGGGCAGAATTGCTCACTAAGTGAGAATGAGTCACACTGCAAGCCAGGCCAGGCATCTCAGGGTTTTATGCACATGTAGCTGAAGTTGTTAAAAGCAGTGTTGAGCTGACTAGTAACTAAAAAATTCCTATAGAGCCTCACATATTTGTTGAGACCAGGAGATTTATAGAAGTATACATAAAATATGACTAGGGCGTTTAAATTACTGGGGGTGATAACAAGAAAAAACACTCACAACAGATAAAGGGGTTCTTAGTTAAACACACTGAAGCTTATTTAAAGAGACCAGATTAGATCATAGATCAACAGGGGCCTCAGTGCAAAGAGTAGTCTTGCCTTACACATGGGGTAACATAGCTCCACTTAGCTGTAGCTTTGTTGAGATAAAACTGTTTGGTTTTCAAACCAACCTTGAAATAACTTTTCAGGTGAACAAATTAGTTAATTGGTATGCAGTATCCTCCTATGAATCTAGAATGGCCTTGAGCAAAATGATTTTTTAAAAATAAATAGCAAATAAGCATTTCATTTTTAGTCCATTCCAGAGTCTAGACCCTGTTGCATTCATGATGCTATCAGAGCACCCCAGAGGCCTTCCAACTGCCATGTTCTCCAAGAAGCACCTTGCCTTTCTCCAGATTAAGAGCTGGCAGAGGGGAAGGCTCAATATATTGATTCTTGTAAAAAAAGGTAAAGGTCCCCTGTGCAAGCACTGGGTCATTCCTGACCCATGGGATGACATCACAACCCGACGTTTTCTAGGCAGACTTTGTTTGCAGGGTGGTTTGCCAGTGCCTTCCCCAGTTATCGTCCCTTTACCCCCAGCAAGCTGGGTACTCATTTGACCGACCTCGGAAAGATGGAAGGCTGAGACAACCTTGAACCGGCTACCTGAAACCGACTTCCGTTGGGATCGAACTCAGGTCGTAAGCAGAGCTTTTGACTACAGTACTGCAGCTTAACACTCTGCGCCACGGGGCATTGAAGGCATTGAAATTATCATGATATACTCTGGAAAAATCTGGGGACACTGGGAACCAAGTTGAATTAGTACATATAAATTGAGGGAGAGAGGAGGTGGAAGAAAGCCAAAGCTAGGTCATTCTATATTACCGTATATATTTGAGTATAAGCCCAGTTTTTTAGCCATTATTTTTGGTTTAAAAAACTCACCTTGGCTTATACTCGGGTCAATACGGTAATTCGCCTGCCGGGCCCTCTCCCAGCACGCGCCCGCCGGCCAGCTGATGGGCGGGCTGTCCTGCCTTCACCCCCCCACCCCACCCGATCGCGCCTTCTGCGCGGCGGTGGTGGCTTCTTTCCCCCCATCCGATTGTGCCTTCTGCGCGGCGGCGGCTTCTCCCCCCCACCCGATCGCGCCTTCTGCGTGGCGGTGGCGGCTTCCCTCCCCACCCGATCGCGCCTTCTTCGCAACAGCGGCGGCGGTTTCTTCCCACCCCACCCCACCCGATCGCGCCTTTTGCGTGATCGCGATCGCGCCCTTTGCGCGATCATTGTGCCTTTTGCGCAATTGTGCCTTTTGTGTGGCAGCGGTTTCTTCCCACCCCACCCCGCCCTTCCCCACCCCGCCTTCTGCGGGGCGGCGGCGGTTTCTCCCCCCCCACCCCCCACCTCACCCGGGCTGGTCCTCCCACTTGCCAGCTGACCCTGCGGGGCCTCCTGCGCGCAGCAAGGGGGCCGCCGCCACCGCCTGCCTGCGCGCCTGGAGCCCGGTTAGGTAAGCCTGCGGGGGGGAGGGGGTGCATTTCCCCCTCGGCTTATACATGGGTGCCTAATTTTTCCCCATTTTTGGGGTGAAATTAGGCACCTTGGCTTATACTCTGGTCGGCTTATACCCAAGTATATACGGTAGGTATAAGTTCAGAAAGGTTGGAGGCTAATTAAAAATGAGCTCAACGGAGGCAGAATCCAAAAATTCATCATTTGCACTCACCTTTAATTTCCCCCATAATATGGTAAAACAAACAACATAGATATTTTAAAAGAAATAAGAGGAGTAAAGGTTATGTTACTTTTAATTAGCAACAGACCTTCAAACACATTCATATATAAAGGTATGACCACCTGTGTTTTAAAAACACAAAGTCATACATCCAATAAACTCTATAACCTTCAAAAATTATTTAAATTAAATAGATTTACATCTATTTATAACTTATTCTGTGGGAAGAGCAAACAGTTATATAGGGTGTTATATATGCCTCTGATCACCTGGAATTCTACTGGACCTTACTGTATACTTTCAAGCATGTTCTTTCAGTCAAAAGAGCTCAAAATATGTTTATTATACTTAAAACAATGAAATTCTTAGGATGATGAATTCATCACTCACTGCCAAATTGTGTGAGTGTTGACAGGGAAAGACTGGCCAAAGGAGACAGAGTAGTTGGTATATTTTATTATGGAACTCGATTGGAAGAGAGAAAACATAATAGCTGCCAGTAAGAGTGTTGAGCCTCTGGTTTTCAGGCAAGAGGAATGGCCAGAATCTCAGCTGGTTCACTTACAGCCCATTCCTGATCCTAAAGGATGAAAGGCCTTAGGAGGCCAGGAAGGGGCTGCATCGTGCCACTTACGCCGCCCAGGATTGCATGGATGCTGGTGCGGGGGGTGGTGGATGCCATCCTCCCGGCGCTGCCATGGCACTGCTGCCCAAGGATGCCGCCACAGCCTTGTGTGCCATCCTTCCAGGGGTGTTCCCAGGGCATTCCAGGGGCATTCCCGCACCGGGCCAGGGGAGGAGCTGCCTTTAGGCAGCCTCCTAAGCCCTTTCAGCCCAGGAATGCTCCCTTTCCCTTACCTGGAGATATGCCACCTTTTTAGTTGGTGTATCCCCATGCAACCCAGGGGAGCGATTGCACGGGTTTTCCAGATAAGGGCAAGGTTTCGGCCTCAGTTGAGGGGGACGAAGCCTCCAGTCACTGGTGCAGCCCTCCCCCTCAGGAATGGGCTTCCCGTCAGAAAAACTCATCAGCTGTCAAATCAACATAAGAGATGTTCCTTACAGTACAGAATATGGACCTCTTGTAATTTGCAATCAATCTGGGGGCATACAAGGAATCATGGGGCATACCATTTTTAAATCCCACCCCCAGCCACCTAAATCTCCCATACTGGGGTCCTATAAGCATTCAAGGCTAATTCCCTTCCTGCCCTTTAACTTATTATCAGTAGATCTAAACATTCCAAATTCCTGGGGCATGCTCAGTACTCAAAAGGCCATCTGGGGATGGGTTTTGTTTTTGGTTTAATTTCTACAGTTTCTTTGTAAGTCTCCCAAGGATGTAGAAATGCCCACTATGTCTATGACTGGTCAAGTTTTACTATTTTCATGACTGGTATAGAGTGCAGTCCCTTTATTGTTAGATAAAGTGATGTGACCATTGGGGGTAGGGGGACTAATTTCCTTATGGCCCAGCCCACATGAATTATATGGCCAGGGTATAGAAAATTTACCATAGGAATACTGATTCTTCTGGTAGATATAACATATAGACTAGCTTGGTCATAGGGTGGTCATTGTATATTAGTGTGCACACATGTCCACAAAAAGCAGAAATTCTGGCAAGTCTTAAGCAAGGAACGCTAAGAAGTTCAGTCCCTATGTCCTTCTGCAACACTGTGTTCGGTATATCCCATTGTCATCATCAAAGGCTGCTCTTGTCCTTTATTTTAGCCCTTTAAACAAACCAACTCATCAGGAGATAAAAACAAATTTGATGTGCTTACAAAAGTATAGAACAGCATTTTCCATAACATAGCTAGAGGTTTTTCAGGGACATCAACACTCCTCCAGGCCATTTACTCAAGAGTATGTCCTAAATCTCTCCTTTTAACCCAAACTGCTCTTAACAGTTCTTCCATGTTCATTTCTCTAACCCTTCACCATGAAAGCAGCAATTCCTCTTCCTGTATCTTTCTTAGCTAGCTAAACTTCTCATGGGCTACCCTTGAGAGGCCATTCATTATCATAACTTGATCTTGGAGGAACCCTGTTTATTCTTCTGACCCTGAGGATCTTCACAAATGGCTGCAACTGTCTGATAAACCTTTTCCTTTCAATACAAACACAAAGACTGACTAAAAATGTTATTCCTACAGTAAATCAACAGCCCTTAGAGTTGACACCTGGTCAGGACTTTTTAATTACTGCTGAGATTGATGCTGGATCTTTTTTTCATTGTGCGGGCTGACAGGCAGCTTGGGCAATGTAACCATAGTAACTCTTTATGGAGTATTCCAAGGGCCAGAATGGTCATATTAATGGCTGCTTGGTCATCTACCAGCTTGGTTATCTTGGTGCTTGGTCATCTACCAGATTGGGGGTATGGTAACCATGGAGTTTCCAGCTGTCCTACATCACTGCCAGTTTTTTCCCTCAGAATTGAAGAAGCAGTGAAACACAGACAACAATGACATTTTAAATTTTTTTATCCTGCTGCCACTCTGACCGGTGGTGGGCAAACAGGGCTGCTAGCAGGAGGCCTCCCACCATAGCAGGAAGCCCAGCAGCTAAGGTTGCCAGGTCCCTCTTTGCCACTGGTGGGAGGTTTTGGGGGCAGAGCCTGAGGAGGGCGGGGTTTGGGGAGGGGAGGGACTTCAATGCCATAGAGTCCAATTGCCAAAGTAGACATTTTCTCCAGGTGACTGATCTCTATTGGCTGGAGATTAGTTGTAATAGCAGGAGATCTCCAGCTATTACCTGGAGGGTGAAATAAATCACACCTCTATAACTAAGGATAATGCAAGCCAAAATCAGTTTAAGACAAAATGCCACACAACACTCTTGATCAGATTATAACCACAATTGGTTCTTGTAGGTTATCCGGGCTGTGTAACCGTGGTCTTGGTTACACAGCCCGGATAACCTACAAGAACCAATGAACTCTGACCGTGAAAGCCTTCGACAATATTTTATAACCACAATATCTCATGTAGTTTGTCAAAATTATCCAAAATACAAAAAAGTATCCAACAAGTACATGTAGAAAGGATCCACTTAAACACAGGTAACTACATCCACAAATCCACAGGATCAGAGTATTTACTCGCAATAAAGTCCCCTGCAACACACTACAACTCCATACGTAGGTGCCGGTGAACTGTTGAGATCCCAGTGGAACAAAAGTTCATGTCAGTTCGTCGATCCCTTCAAAGCAGTCACTTTCCAAGTGTAGGCACACACACGCAGACGATCTTTCTAGATATAGACTGTTTCAATACAATTTCTTCAGTGTGCTATTTATAACTCGTATCCAGTCTCAATAACTCACATGCTAAATTGCATCTTGGAATGATATGTCATGCTCGTGGCAACGGCAAAGTGGTATCTGTTCTTTTTTGCCACTACCATATTGCTATCCTTGCCCAGTTCCTTCAATGATCTCCTAGGAGGCACAGATATCTATTGTGCTGGGACGACAGTATAAACAATATGAGCCACTTTAGGGCTTAGTTAAGAACTCTTTATTTACAAGAACTGTTTGGAAGATCCAGGGCAAAGATGAGACTGGTGCAAACAAATATCAAAATACTCTTAGGGTTGCCAACCTCCAGGTGCTAGGTGGAGATCTCCTGCTATTACAACAGATCTCCAGCCAAGCGAGATCAGTTCACTTGGAGAAAATGACCGCTTTGACAATTGGACTCTATGGCATTTAAGTCCCTCCTCTCCCCAAACCCCGCCCTCCTCAGGCTCTGCCCCAAAAATCTCCCACTAGTGGCAAAGAGGGACCTGGCAACCCTAATACTCATCCCAGCTTCTATTTGGGCCTAGCTGCTCACTCCTGTGTCTTGTAATGGAACAGTTCAGGAGGATGTTTTTATAAAGGAATAGGACTGTAGTGTGTTGAAAGGCTTATAGCATGAATCAACTGGCTTCTACTGCATTGTCTTTCTTTGTAACCTACTCTCTGCATTATGCCATTTTTGCATTGTTTTACAGTTCTGTAATCCTAGTCCTAGTACATTCTCTATTGGATGCCTTATGCTGCTTGAGTGTTACTCACACACACACAGTAATCCACCTTGACTCTCAACAAGAAAGGCAGGCTATTTGAAGTATGGAGGAAGATAAATAAATAACAGTAAAAAAAGCTGCTTCCTCAACTCAGAGTGCATAATCCTAGATCACAGTGCTGCAAAACTGTTCTAAAGCTGTTTGAGTTTAGCAGTATTGCCATAAAACATTCTGCCACTGCTGAAAAATACAGTAAGACACAACAGTGAATATCCAAATCACAGTTTTATACTTTGCAGACTTTAATAGTTGAGGAAGGCTCTGTATGCTGAACAGAATGGTTTTTCATTCCAGTCAAAATGGTGATTTTTATAGTCCTGACAAAATCAAGGTAACTGGCTTTCCTGGCTTGTATCCAATTTTTAGCTAATGATTTTACTGTCTTCCTATATAGGATCTGTTCCTGTTGTGATCTTTTCATCATTTATGCGGATTGTACATATACACATATCTATCTCTAGAACTTCCGTTAGTAGTATGAAACAAATATTTAAACAAATAGTTAAAGAGGCCTTCAGCATTCTTTCTTTTTAAACTCCAGAAGTAGCTTTCATGTGCTTTTTTTCCTTTACTATATCCTGTCGGAAAGTATTTGTCTATTCACCTTAGTAATCAAGTGCAGAATTGGCAATACAGACACTTGTCTTTAAAAGATAGCTCTTGGCTAAAAGATGTCTTGGGGAACTGCCGGCCGACCTTATGAGAGTTCATAGGGCAGGGTGCAGTGGAAGACAGGTACTGCAGACCCACATTTCCTCTCAGATATGCCCTCCAGAAAAAAAAAATCAAGTACTGTCAGAACTGACACCTTCCCCAGGAATTAACATGTGTAGAGCTCTTGAAATACCTGCGCCCTAGTTAAATTCTCTCAGTATTCATTATCTATGTTGTAGGGCTGAAAACAATCACCTCAGGAGAACCTGAAGAGGCTTTTCATTGTTCTCATGAACTTGTAGTATTTGTTTAAATAGATGTCTTTCAGATGGGAGAAGGTAGTGGTGGACAGAGAATCATTAAGGCTGAATTTTAAAGAAAGAGAGAGCTGAATTTGTAAGCATTATAATCTACTGGATCAAAACACCATTTTAGCCAAGGGTCTGATTGGGTTGCTTTTTATTCATTTTCCCCTTTAAAAATAGTATTATTTGTTTGTTCTTCATTGTGACTATCCTCTCTGTAACCTCCTCAGCAAAGCGGGGATCAGAAATGGAAAAGGAAACCTCAACAATGCAGACCGGCCCCCAGGGAGGGAAGAGTGATTAATGGACAATTTTATGGCTCATTTGTAAAATGGGAAACTCTAACAGAACACTCTGTTTACTTTGTCCATACGATTCATATCAGAAAGCTGGGAACAAAACACACACACACACCAGTATATATCAAAGCATCAGA
Organism: Euleptes europaea; assembly: GCF_029931775.1. Taxonomy (NCBI): domain Eukaryota; kingdom Metazoa; phylum Chordata; class Lepidosauria; order Squamata; family Sphaerodactylidae; genus Euleptes; species Euleptes europaea. Next base: position 39,086,749 of record NC_079316.1, read on the forward strand.
TAGCTTGTGAAAACAAAGCAAACAGCTTATAGACATTAGTATTAAAAGAACCCAAACTACTTAAGGATTTATTACCAACACTGACTATAGTGGAATGGCAAGATAAAATAACACAACATTTTTCTTCATAGTTATTCAAGCACTATAAACTTAACCTAATGATACATGAAAGCTTAATGGAGGTGGTTTCCAATCTTGTCTCCTTCTTCTGAGAAGATGGCTGGTTACTGACTAAAGCCAGCTTGGTGGCTTAATGACTTTTTGGAGTCTGTCCATATATCTCTGCACACTTGAGGTATTGTGGCTAGATTTTCAGACAATGGGAATTTCATCAAGAAGCCACTCACGTTTCTAAGCCTCAGTAATGGCTCATTTTGCACAACACTTAAACCAGAATATCTTGATTTTAAGCCCATTTGGTTCCATTGAAATTGATGGGGACACATCTGCATCAATGCAAATACTCTTGTTTTAACTTGGTCAGGGATATAGTTGTAAATCAAGAGAACTGTCACTTTCTCTTTAGTTGCCCTCCCCAATATACTTTCCAACTCAGAGAGAATGGGGAGAGCGAGAAAGAAAACAGATGGAAAGAATTAGATCAATCCCAGCCAAGTCATGCTGACATAATGGCTGGTACCCAATGCAGCACTGCCACCAAACAATGGCTGTGAGATGTCACCTGGCTTTGATGCACATGGGACCCACCACAGAGCAGATGAGGAATGAGTACCGAAAGAGAAAAGAGTGTGGAGCAAAGAGGCAAGCAAGCCAGATTAGAAAGCAAATGAAACTACATTCTGAATGATTAATTTACAATAGCAATCAGGTTCTCAAGTGTCGGTAATGAAGTGATCATCCTACTTGGGAAAACATGGGAGAGGGCATTTTCTCACTGCCAGATACCAAAATCTATATATTTTGCATTCACTTGGGAAAGGAGTATCAGAAGGACTGGAATTGCTTTGGGCTGAGTAGCTACACTGAGGTCTCTCTCACATTTAGGTTGCTGTATTTTAATGTTAACAGCACTGCAGCACAGCCTTACTATAATGAAATTTCTTTAATCCTGCAGCAAGGGATGCTTGCTTTCTCATGAGACATTTGACCAATTTCAAGTTACTTAGCAGGTATGTCAAGTATAACCTTATATAATTAGTAATCATTCCTATGATAATTGATTTGAGGCAGTGTCCTTTTTTTGTGTGTCCTCATGTTGCACACCTGACAAATATATTTGGAAGTCATTAACACAGGGAGGGACATTCCTCCAAGAAGTTCTATTTCTGTTCAACATAATTTACTGCACTTTGATAGATATCCCTGATGGAATTCCCAGGAAACACCGCCTCTCTATTTGAAGGGCTTTCCAAGCAGTACCCAACTAAGTTTATGGGCAAATCTGCGCGTTACTGTGCTGTGTTACTAATAGAGGCTAAGAACATTGATTTCAATCGCCTCCATTCTGTACAGGGTTGCACTGTAAAGGCATTCTTATCTAATTGCTCCCTCAATCTTCTTCTGCAGGGGGTTCAGCTTGAACTGGTCTCCCTGCTTACTCAGTGCATAATCCCTATCAGTGAGAGAAATACACTCTGACATGACAAAATTAGTGCCATTTAGTTTAGGAGTTAAAGCATTCTGCCACTCCTGGTAACACATTGTAGATCATCACAAGGCCTATTCTATACAGGTAGAGTATCCCTTATCCAGACATCCCATATCCAGAATAATCCGAAAACCAGACCCTTCGAGACGACCCTTCAGTGTTTCCTCTCACCTAAAAACAATAAAATACAGTGTACACTGCATTGTAGGTGGAGACTGAAAGCCTACCGTTGTTAGCTTGTTGTTTGTTGTTGCTTTTTGTTTAACAGCTGATACAGGTATTCTGGTGAGATAGTTACACCTTTGATTTCTGATGCTTCAATGTACACAAAATTATTAAAAATATTATTGTTTAAAATTACATTCAGGCTATGTATATATACATGCAATAGAAGTGTTTTCTGGCTAATATGTCAGCCTCTGCCAAAGATCCATGCAGCTAGAACAAATCCATGGGGGGAAAAAACATGGCCATTATTATGACTACAAGCAAATGTCCTCTGCAAGCCTAATGGATAATAAAGTTCTGTAAATGGGCTTCATTTGTCATCCATCATGACACTTCCTTTCTAAAGTAAAGGCACAAAGGTGCTCTCTTTCATTATGCCTAAGCGAGGAAAGGAAGGAAAACAGTTCTGTGATCAGGGCTGGTTCAGGATATTTTGTCACCCCAAGCAAGGTACAATTCCTCCCTCCCCCCATTAATTCCTAATCAGCATAACATGGGTTCATGGAAAATAACCTACAGTTTCCTAAGATATAGTTTTATGTTTGTTATAATTTCTTTGATATTAAATACATAGCACTTATTAATTGATTGCTGCCCTGGACAGCCCAGGTCTGCAGCGGCGTGATGACACTTTCCACCATATAATTCATAAATTATGTGTGCTGGTTTATTAGCACAGAAATAATGTTGAAAAGTGCATATGTTTTATAGGCAAAATTCCATGCAAGAACATAGAAAATGATGCACAAATAAACATTCATGGGCTAGATTCTTACAAAACTACAACAGAAACTATCAGGTTTAATAGCAGAGATGTGTGTGTGTGTTAAGTGCCGTCAAGTCGCTTCCGACTCATGGCGACCCTGGGGGTTACCGCACTTGTATTCCCAGCAATGTATTAAGAGTTTGAAAAATACTGTCCACACTTTCTATGTATTCCCACCGTTGTATTAAGAGTTTGAAAACGTTTTTTAAAATACTGTTCACACTTTGTTTGGCCCCTTTAGCTGCGAAGACGTCTTCCAACCATTTATAAGCTGTGGTATCCAAAAACCCTTTTAAAGCAATGTTTTTTATAACATTTTCAAACTCTTAATACATCGCTGGGAATACAAAGTGTGGTAACCCACCCTATGAATGAAAGTCCTCCAAAATTCCCTATCTTTGACAGCCTTGCTCAGATATTGCAAATTGAAGGCTGTGGCTTCCTTCATTGAGTCAATCCATCTCTTGTTGGATCTTCCTCTTTTCCTATAGCGGAGATAATAAATTTTAAATAATCTCTCATGAGTGTGTGGATCTAGAATAGCCTGTAGGCTGCACCAAACCTTCTTACCCAATTGTCTCAGAACTGCGGAGGGGGGGGGGGCATTACCTACCTGTTTCTGTACCAGGGACTGTCACACTTTGAATGTGGAGCTGCCTTTTCACCACTGACAAAGGTCCGCAATCCAGCCAGTCAAAAACCCTTATCCTTGTTGTTTGATTGACACATTTGTGATTGGCATATTTGCCATCCTAGAAGCCTCCAGGTGTTTCCAAGAACAGGCCTGGAAGCAACTGAGAAGGAACAGGTCCTGAGACCTCTCTGGAAATGCTTCCTTTCCCACTGACAATAATCCAGTTTAAGACTCCTATGGGGATTCTAGCATTTCTCAAGAGCTCTGAAGAACTTTTGAGTGGGCCTGTATGGCTGTTAGCAGCTGAAACATTCACTGTATCACTTTGGTGCTTCAGTAAGTGAAGCTGCTACTGGTGCCAGCCTGTTTGGAAACAAACAATGCTGATCTGTTTTCTTTCATGGAGAGGAGCTTATAATGAAATGGCAAAAGGATTGCATTTTTTAAATATTTGGCTGGAAAAATTCATCTCTCTTTGCAGGTCCCCTAAGCCTCACTCAGGTGACCCATACTGGCAGAACATCAAAATCCTGTTGGGAAAGAGAAGCCTGGAGCTGGCAGAGTCTCCCTTGTGGTGTCTGCCTATCAACGTCTGCTCTTATTCAACTGGTCTGTCTTGGCAAGGAAAGCTTCATGGGATTGGCTCTAATGCTCAGGAGACAATGATAGAACACAATGAAAGCTTGAGAGCATGAAAGGAAAAAGACGTTCGGCTAGCAAGTCTGCTCAGCACAGTTCTGTTTATTTTTTAAAAATAACCTCTGCCAGTTTTCTGGACTTCTCATGGCAAACTTTCCAGAGCCAATGACCGAAGATGAACTGTTTGGTTAATTTAAAAGCAATTAAACAATAGAATTACTTAGTTTAATCAGTGGCTTATGACTAATGTTCCCTTAGGGAATTTTATATGAAACATTAGCAATGTGATTGAGGAACCAGGCATGCAATTTTCTGCTTGTATGCAATGCACCATTTTGGACCTATCACTGGGTGCATCAGTTGCCATGGGCCATCCAATAATATAGAGTGAATGTGATATTAAGCAAATGCAGGAGGACAGTGAATTTTCAGGGGCTGCAGGGCCACACACGGACCTCTCTTTATCTTCACATGTTAAGATCAGCTAGAGTGTGCCTACACATCAATTACAGAACATGTGAGCATATGCTACATACCTCTGGGCATACGGATGCATACGCATTCATGTGTTATGCATTATGTACAGTGTCTAAATGTAGGGTTCACCAGGGCCCATCCCAGGAACAGCATGCAAGTCAGGCCTCAAGAGCACAGGAGTCCTTGTCACATATTCTATTATATTGTGAACTCTATGAGGAATTTAGAAGATCTATAATCGAGCCCTGGTTACAACAATATGGTTATTTGCATCAACCTATAATGGAAGAAAGATTAATTATCCAATTTCTGCGTGAAGATAAAAGCCCTGCAATTTCTTATGATGTAGCTAAATTTTGCTGGAAGGCCATTATTAAAAGGAATGATCAAAACAAAAAGGGTTATACTATTAGTGACATATCAGATGACGAGTGAATGGTGAAGCAGTGTATAATGTACAATGTTTTTTGGGTACCCTATCATGTTGATGGTGTGTTCGATCCATTTGTTTTTGGTTGTTCTGCTGTATTTTTGTTTCCCCTTTTTATTGTTGTTTTTACTGGTGTTGTATGGGTACTTGCACTGCTCTGTTGTTTTGTGCTGGCCAATGGCCGTAACAATAAATGTAAATGCAAGTCTGGCCCAGCACAACCTGAAGTCATGCCCTGTCCATATTATACCCACCTAGCACTCTCTGATGCCTCTGGAGAGAGGTTAACAGCAGAAGGACTAGAGTGGCTTAGGCTATAATGAACGCATTCCAGATTTCACAGAGTATTCTGAAAGATATTTTGGTGCAGCCGAATGAATGCATCCATTCTAAACTTTACCAAACCTTTTTGGATGGGTGTCTGCTCATCTTTGACATATGGTGACTAAACAAAAGTCACCTTGTAGTTGAAAAACAGTCAGAGAATTGGCATACGGGCTGTGTAAGATATGTTAAGACAAGCTGGGGTGTGTCCCATCTGAGACAGGTTTCTACATAGCTGAAACTTAACACACATGGCAACAGACCTGGCAGCTTTCCCAGATTTTTTCCCCTCCTGGTACAAGGCTGAAGGAAAGCAATAGACCTGATCTGCCTGGGAGAGGGAGCATGATGTAATATTCCTAGTATGAAGTATCTATATTTAAAATGTTGACTTGACAAAAAAAATTACATTCACATCTGCTAAAAATACATATTATGGTATAATATTAGCACTTATTGGAAACAACTAGCCATAAGTATCGATCTGTGAACATGCCCTTTCTAGGTCCTTTTAGTGCTTGTTGTCATCAAAAGATATTTTTTTTGTTCCTGGAGCTCCTGCTGGAGTTCCTGATTCATTTGTTCCTTCAAGGCCATTTCTACACCATCCACATGCAAAAGATGCAAAAAATAATGCTGAAAATGCGATAGCTGCAAGACAGCGCAAAACAAGGAAATAGAAAATGGTATGGGGAAAAAAGATTAGAGAAACAAAACCAAAGCAGGGATTTTTGATTTGAACCAGCAAAGTGACAAATGCCATAGCATGCCTAGCCCTGAGCTATGGATGTTCCAATTCTATCCTACAAAGGATTTTGTTTTCTAGCAGGTTTTCTATTTGAATCTAGTGAGAAAACCGATAGAAAAAATGTGAAAATGGGGCTCAAGGGAAAAACGAAAGAAGGGGCAGTGCATGATGCAAAATGGAATACTAAAGTGAAGAATCACTTGTAGAGGAGAAACTGGCTTGAAAAGGAAACATGCCAGGTATCTTTGTAATGTGGGAGCAATCTTATATTGTCAAGGCATTACAAATGAGTCCTGAAGGAAGTTTGTGATACATTTCATAGTTTTAGCTCCATGCACACATTATTTTAAGCAAGTGGAAGGGTATGAGTAGGAATATGCACATGATCCCCACTTCAGAACTCCTGTGAAGAATTATATGAGTATAGCTTTCTCCTTGTTATCGGAAACCCTGGAAATGCAAAGTTCCAGATCACACAGAGAGCGTTTATGCATATGCAGGCATATGTGGTGATTAGATATGACCACATACAAGATATCACTCTCCTTTCCTTTCGCAATAGTAGTTTGTATGACCAGCCATTCCATTAGGTAGACAAAATCTCTGTAAATATGTTTTTTGTAAAGAAGGATCCACCACCTGGAAAAAGCTTAACATTGATATGACTAATTGAGAAAGGGGGTTTCTAGAGGGCATTACACTGTTCTTCACCTAAAGGTAAGAGCAGATGTAAAGAATATGTCTCCATCCTTTGCAAACAGTTAGCAAATGTTTTACTTAATTTTTAAAGAAGGGCACACACATTACAGTTCCATTAGGTAGACAAAATCTCTGTAAATATGTTTTTTGTAAAGAAGGATCCACCACCTGGAAAAGCTTAACATTGATATGACTAATTGAGAAAGGGGGTTTCTAGAGGGCATTACACTGTTCTTCACCTAAAGGTAAGAGCAGATGTAAAGAATATGTCTCAGTCCTTAGCAAACAGTTAGCAAATGTTGTACTTAATTTTTAAAGAAGGGCACACACATTACAGTCTCACAGCCAAAAAAAGCACTAGTTCCAGGACTTACCCGGAGCAGAATTTGTTGGCCTGGGCTGGGGGGAGGCAGCGGGGCAATCGGGTGGGTTGGAGACTCCCTGTAGTCGGAGGAGCACATGGCGTGGCCATCTGCCACGGTGCTTCACACGGCTTCAGGTTCGGCTACCTGGCTTGCCAAGCCAATCAGGCTCCTCAAAGAGGCTCAAACTGGCCTATCGGGAGCAATTGGAGGTTGGGTGTTTGTGGCTGGACAGGCAGAGCAGGAGGAGAGTTTTCACTCTGGTCCTCCTGCTCTGCATTTAAGGGGAGCCTGTCCCACGGCCAGCTTCATTCCGTCTCCGGCTTTGTCCCTCCCTATGTATATTGTTATTGTTATATTGTCACAACTTAAACGGTGTAAGCATGGGGCTGGATAGGTTTGTGGGGGAAAGCGGCCTGTGTGCCCTTTCCTCTACTCTGGGGGATCCCAATAAGGGATTTTGGGTGAGGCCTGGGTTGAGATACACCCAGATCGAGGGCTGTATGGTTGGCCTCTACCCAAGTATTGGGGGAACCACCAAGTGGTTCATGCCCAGGTGTCTTCCTGGTAACACGTCCCCTGCTACTTCAAGAGGGCTTGCTGGGAGAGGGATGCATACATCAGTCCGCAGTGGGCTGGCTGATGTCCTAATCCAGCCCCTATGCTACACCAAGGCATGTTCAGCTGTTTGCCAATAAATAGTTGTGGCCATTCCTTTCCAAACCTGTGTTAGTGTTTGATTAAAGTTGAATTTATTAGACAATGGTTGGTTATGTAGCCCCCGATATCTACACCCTCAAATGGCACCGGGCCAGCAAATAGCAAACAGTTCTTTGGCCCCTGCATGACTAACTGTGCAATCCTGGAGGGGGGGGGGCAGAGCCATATAGGAGCTGGCATGACCCCTACACCGGCGACTTTGCCACTTGTGCTGTGCAAAGTGGCATGGACGCTGGCACAGGGTGACTTACACCAGCCCCTGGGAATGGCGCAGTGGCACAGGCCTTGGGCACAGGCAGCATTGTCCTGGCATAAGAGACCGTGTCAGCATCCAGGGGGGAGTCCCTGGGACATTCCCAGGGGCAGAGCTGCTGTTAGTCATCGTCCAAAGCCTTTTTGGTCCAGGAATGCCCTTTTATGCTGCAGCAGTTCTACGCCAGCAAAATAACTTTATTTTATTTAGGGCTTTTTATGTCTGTTTTTACCAGCCAGGAAGCCTCTCAGGATGTGGTGCGGCTGTGCTGTTCCTGGCCATTGTCTATCTACCCCCACTCAGGAATGGGCTGCACGACATTTATTTCAGCCTCATCTTTTGTGAGATACAGCCCCCTTTGTCAGATACATGAACTAGATCTGAGAAGTGGGCTGAAGCTCATGAAAGCATCTGCCACAATAAATGTGTTAATTTTAAGTGGCCATAGACATATTTTTTTCTAAATTTTAAATGTTGTTATTTTAAAAATTCTATGGTAGGATTGTTACACAGCTCCATGATTAGAAATGTGCCTCATGGATATTTTGTGGCTTTTGTTGTATGTTGCATTGCACTCATTAATCAAAAAGGGCAAGAGTCCAGTAGCACCTTAAAGACTAACAAAAATATTTTCTGGTAGGGTATGAGCTTTCGTGAGCCACAGCTCACTTCTTCAGATACAGCTCATTAAAGTGTTGTATGTTGCATTGCACTCATTAATGTCTGTGTGTGTAGGTGGGTGGATGAATAGACAGATAGCTACAAATAGGCTACTTCCACATGGATGTCTATTTTTCCTTTTGTTTCTAAACTAGAGTGCTGTTTTGGACAATTACCTGAGAATGATCTTCAAAACATGGTTTCCACAAATGTATTGTCTGTTTTTTCAGTCATGGCAAAATTCACCAAGAGAGCTTTGGGTTCAAATATATCTTTATAGTACACACAAACAAATGGATGAATTGTATACAGTTGACCACTCTGGTTAGATTCTGGCAACTTCAAGTCAAGACAGAAGCAACAAGAAGCTAAACTAAAAAGTACACAAATAATTTAAAGAAGTGTTCTAACTGTACTGTGAGCCAATACTTGCCAAGGAAGAGTAAGTGAATTTTCATTTGAAAATACATGCACATGAACATTATGTGCTTGGAATGAGTCCTTGGCATTGTCACATTTGTACCATTAACAGTTTATTCAAGCTATCTTTCTTCAGTGTGTAAAGTCTGCTAGTTAAATTAACTTTTACAAAAAAAATTAAGAAATGAGAAAACTGAGTTCCATTTCATCTCTTTGTGACTATTAAAGTTCACACATCAGTCCCCAGGAATGCAGAAGGAGCTCTAAAATCATGCAGTTTCCATTCCAAAGAGATTGACTGAATGAATAGAAGAGCTCAAGGCGCCGTTCATAATTAGCCCATTTTGTTTAATCCCAGCTGTAAAGTGTTGCGAAGAGATGGAAAGAATGCCATTCTGAATTTATACCGCTTGCACCAAATTCTACGTGTGGTTCTATCAGAGTGAATTCATCATCGATTCCTTTCCTAGAAAAGGTTCAGTTCACCAGAATTGTGGGGTGACTGTGTGAGGCTGTTATACAGAACTTTATGATGGAATGCTCTTCATCCTCTTAGTGTTTATAAGACTGAGGACTGAGCTACATGCTTCAAGAGAGAGCTCCTGACTTGTTTTAAATGTTAAAAAGCAGCTGGAGGGAGGCATCTATTAGAATTAGTAAAGGAAACAAAAGACATGTACAATATGGGTGCCTGACTGCCTGTGTAATTTCCCTGTTGGAGGGAACTAACAAGTGAGGGGTGTGTGATTACTGCTTGGCAAATAGTAGAGGGGAAATGGTTCCTTCTGTCTTTCCTGACAAAAGATGACACATGCCAATCAAGGTCCCTGGTGACTACTTTTTCATTTTAAGATATCAATTGGGAGAGCACAGACCCCCCTCCCAATGTAACACATACTTTAAAAGCTTCTTAATTATTTCACAGTTTCATTACTTCTATGTGTACATGTGTAATGGAGGTGCATTTCAACCAGGTCTTCCCCTGGATACCCCCAAGCCCCAATGAAATGTGCACTCATTCTTGTCACAAACTGTCTTTCAAGTCACTAATAAATGGTTAGAGAACATGGACCTAATTACTTCTTGGGCCACTGGCAAAAATGTTACGAACTGGAAATAATGCACTGGAAGTGCAGCAAATTTTGTACTGGGGCAGCTTTGTCAGGACTGTTAGGGCCAAGCTTCTTTTGGGGGTTTCATACAAGCTTGGTCCCATCCTGTGTGTAAAATCTCATAAGACACTAAAGAAACCTTTACGGTATGTTTTATTTCTAAAATTTCAAACATAATGATAAGGTTGCCAAATCTGGCCTTGGAAATTCCTGGAAACTTGGGAGTAGAGCCTGGGGAGGGAGGAGTTTGGGGAGGAATTTCACCTAGGATCTCTTATACACCATTGAGTTTGCCTTCTGAAGCTTTCCCTTTTTAACTTTAACCCCCTGGTCAGTACCAGCTAAGAGAGGAAAGGGATCCCCACATGAGTATCACTCCCCCCCCAATGTTATAGTTGCTGCCAGCAAGCCCAGCGCAGCTCCAGGCCTCCAACACAGGGTCCACAGCAGCTCCCAAAGCCCCTTCACACTCACATATTCTGCCAGTGAGCCTGGCATGTCTCCTGCCCCCCAACATGCCCACTGACATCAATGCCGTTGAGCCCGGCATGTCTCCAGGCCTCCGCCACTGGGCTTCTGAAGCCCCTCCATCCTCGCAGCTTCCACTGGCAAGCCTGGTGTAACTCCTGCCCTCCCATTGCCCCTCACCTACATCGATGTCAGCGAGCCCAGTGCTGCTCCAGGTCTCCACCACTAGACCACTGCAACTCCCAAAGCCCTTCCACCCTCATGGCTAATGGCAGTAAGCCTGGGGTGGTTCCCAGCCTCGCCCTCTGTGGCTCCCCTCACACTGTCAACACTGAGACTTTGATAGACAATGATTTTGTTATGGGAGGGATTTAAACCCAACAATGTACTTTTTACAGTTTTCAGATTTTTCTGCCAACCTGGAGGGTCCCCCAAGTTTGGAGAAATATCTCCTTTATGTCAATGTGGGCCCAATCAGTTGATTAGATATCCGCAGATGGGGCCATACTTGAGAAACAGATACATAGATACATTGTTATTGTTATTAATATTATTATTGTTTAGCATGCATTGTTTATTTATTAAGTTTTTGTGCCTTTCCCCCATACACCATATAAGGCAATGTATAAATAATCAAACTATAAGCCAATGTAATGTACCGTAGACAGGTATCAAGATATATGCCAGGTGACTACAGAACAAAAAGTTGATGCCACTATTTTGACCTCCATATTTCAGACTACTTGTTTGACCACATACCTTGTGAATAGGGTTGCCAACCTCCAGGTACTAGCTGGAGATCTCCTGCTATTACAACTGATCTCCAGTCGATAGAGATCAGTGCACCAGGAGAAAATGGCTGTTTTGGCAATTGGACTATGTCATTGAAGTCCCTCCCCTCCCCAAACCCCACCCTCCTCAGGCTCCACCCCAAAAACCTCCCACTGGTTGCCAAGAGAGACCTGGCAACCCTGCTTGTGACTTCTGTTATCAACAATTATATGGGCCTATGAACTAGCAATTCTTGCAAAAGGCTAAAATCACTGGCTGAAAATATTATTGTTAATATATATGAAGTAACTACATAAAATGCCCTGAAAATACTCTTTTAAATTAATTTAACTTGACTGCGTCCAACAGTTAACCTTGCTAAATATTTTGAAACAGTGTCTACACAAGAAAGTTATTAAATTAAAATTCTGACCCTGCCACTGATTCACTGGGGAAACAGTAACAATAACCAAGGCTCCTGAAAGCTGCCCCAGGCCCCAAGACAAAGATTCCCACCCCCAAACTTTCCACCCAGACCCAACTGAAATAGCATATGAAAACAAATCACATGACTTGGCCAGTTTATGGTTACCAACTTCCAGGTGGAGCCTGGAGTCCTCCTGGAATTACAACTGATCTCCATCTGGGTGCCAAGACCCCTGGAATGCCTCCCTTGTGTACTCCTGATATTTAATGATATTCCTACAAAAAATACTGACACACTCAGAATCCAGTAATTGAGTACCAGAATTATATGCAGTAAGTAACATACAAATCTCAGGATTCAACAAACCAGCTTGTTTCCTTAAGAAAATCATCATGGAATATTATCCTGAGCCTGGTAGTCTTTTTATAAGGGACAAAATCTAAGCATGCGGCAAACAAGATATTATTTTAATCCACTTGGCAAAACATTAGGATGCAATTCAAGACAGCAAGCAGGTGGAGCAGAAAACCAGCATTTGACATTCAGTTAGCATGCTATTAGAGGAAAGTTATAAAAAATATTATTATTTTACATTAAAAAGAAAGGGCTGGTGTTGCAACTTGCAAGTGCTTTTTAGTATGTCTTAAGACCAGACGTAATAATGGTGTCTAAAAGGATATATTGTATACTCAAGTTGGTGTCAGAGTTTTATGGTCCAGGTCTTCCTCCCACCTTTTTTATAACAGAGGGTCTGAAAAGCGGACTAACCCACGTGATCTTCATATGCAATAAACACTTTTGACTTTTATAGATGCCAGCCTGTTATTTATTTGTTTTTAAAACGGGCAGCCTCAGGTGTCAAGTTTTCAGAACTTAACCTCACTTACTGCCAAGATAAAAATACTGCTGAGCTTTTTGGTCGGCCTCCGGAAAATGTGAAATTTAGAAGTATTTACTGGGCATGTGAGAGAGAATGCCTATTTAAAACGTATGTTGACATAAGCAAAAATGGGTGGAATAACGTATATCCTTCTGCCTTTCCCACATCCCCACCGTTGGCCAACAGGAGAGATTGCCAGAAGGGACCTGCCATCCCTAGATGACCCCAGTTTTAGTTCATGTATCCCTAGTATTCAAAAAAATACTATTCCTGTTAATCAGGAATACTTAGACCAAATTCTTTGGTGTGGAGATTCTACTACATGCCATTCTGTGTTGCTTCTCATGTGACTTTGTCCTACTGGATATGTCAGAATGAAAGGGCAACAAAATACCAATAAGGAAAACATTTTTTGTTGATTTTTAAAACCACGTTTTGTTGTTTCTCTTATGAAGAGATGTTTCCTTGAATTGTTTTGGGATTTCTAAACCATTGTAAACAAATGGTTAAATATATATCCTCTATACTTGGATCCCCCCCCGCCCAACACAGTGAAACTTGACTTTGGTTTTACTGTTCCAACATGATTGTTGGGCAGTGTCTACACTGTGTCATGTGTGAAGATCACTCAAATGTCACAACCATTAAAAAAATTCCCAATTAACCCAGAAGGGTACATTGAGCACAACGTAAAACATCTGTCCTCTCTTCACTCCAAATAAGGTATGATAAAGTACTCTCTTCAGTCCAGCAAGCCAATTTTTTGACAAGGCTACAGATACATTTTTCATTATATTGCTTTCAATGGGCATAACGGTGGCTTGTAATAGACAAAGTGTGGGATTTTAAAAATTGGAATGTCACTTTTGTGGCTTTAGTCAAGTCAATTTCTCTCAGCCCAACCAACCTTCACAAGGTTGTTGAGAGGACAAAGTACAGGATCTTCATCCATGAAGCTCTTTGAAAGAAGTATGCAGCGTGTATGTGCCTAATGTGATAAATCTCCTGTTCTGTCAACCAATTTCACTTCAACCGGCATCCTGGTATTGTGTGCTGGATTCTCTGTCCTGATTTAACCAGCCACATGGCACTGTGTATGTACCAGCTCTGTAATGGCAATATATAATGTCTGAAGAGTATTATACGTACATAATGGGAGGGATGGTTCTTTGAAACAGAGCACATGTCTAGACTGCAAACTTACTTTATATTATCAGCAAATTCTGGGAACTAGACTCTAAGGGAGTGCTTTCAGCACCCTCACCAATCTACAATTTCCAGGATTCTTTGGGGAAAGGCATATATCTAAATCGATATAAAATCAATATAAATTTCTATTGTAGATGTCTGTAGGAAGCTTTGGCATCAAAGATCATTGTAATGCGTTTCCATATATATAATGATTAAATGAGTAAATGGTAATGTGGTAAAGTCTCCAGGTTTTAAACTTTTCAGCTTTCTTCTTTTCCTTCCATCCAACCAAGTCTTAAAATTGTTAAATTTGCATATTGTTAACTCAAGTAAAATAAGTGGTGGGAGAGATTGAGTGGGTTGAAATCCAGCTGTAATTCTACTTCTGTGGACATTCAGTATAACATACTAACTGTAGAATGCCACACAGGTGTAACTAAAGGTACAAGCACCATTGAGCATGTAGTTTCCTTACACATAATCACCCTAGGAACATCTGGGTTAAATAAATGTAGGCTGCTTCCCTGTGAAAGTTCATCAGACCAGATGTAAAATGGTCTAATCCTACTGAAATCAATGAAGCTGTGCTAGTATCTCATATAGAAGATAATATCAGCAACAAATGGACTCATTGGTTGCTAATGGCTTGATGAATAAATAATAGTTCACACTAGAAATAGAAAGGTCTTCTGTAAAATCTGTTGTATATGTAAGCATGAAGAAAAAAAATGAAAAGTGTATGAATGTGTCTGGGAGTCTAGCTCTTTGTACTGAGAACAGAGATTACCTTCGGGTTTTTTTTTTTTTAAAGAACCTGAAAATTGTGGTCAGACTGTTAACCAGAGAAGATACAGCTGAATTCACTGAAAATACTCTCCATATTCAATAGAGATATATTAAAAATGCGCCTCACAGCTCTCACTATTTTCTCTTATGTGCTGACTTTCTTCTGACATCTTGCGACATATTCTGACATCTTGACATTATTGTGATAACTTCCATCATTTGTGTGACAATTTGTAAAGGTCAAGGACAAAGGCTCACTGCTGGTGGCAATTTGCACACCCATGAGCTCTGGTATCGCAGTGAGCTGCTATGTGTGGAAAGGCACTTTCCCTTTAAAAGTAAGGCCTGCTCCTAGTACAGACCAACTGTCCTTTATACTGTTGTACATGGTGAGTGGGAATTCCATGTCAATGCTGAAGAGGCCTTATAATGAGTCAGAACATTGGTCCATCCAGCCTGTACTCTCTGGCTCCCAAAGCTCTCTTCTCTGCCCTGCTAGAGACAGGCTTTTAATGAAAGATACTGAACATTGGGCCTTCTATGTGCAGAACATGCATTCTAACCGTGAACCACAGTTCTCTGTTCAGCAGAGGACGCCTGAACCACTGGATTATCTACAGCCCTACTTGTCCAGATGCTTCCCATTTTGGGGGCATAAATAAATAAGCCCTTATATATTCTCATCGGCAGAAAAAGAGTAGGAAACTGTGGATCAGATTCTCCTAAGTGAGAATTGTTTCACTTCACTGTTGCAACAGTGATGATTTTTTTTATTTTTTTCCCTTCCAGATTTTGTCTCCAATCAGAAAGTACCAATATATTAAAATTCTACTGCCAATAAAACTAGCTGTATGGCATTCGTCTGAAAGAACTTTCCAGCACTTCGATTCAGGTATCAGCCTATTTATGAAAATAATATTAGGCTGCGGACACTTATTCCTCTGATAGAATTGGAATGATTTCTTTTCACTGTTACAGTGATAGTAGACATAATCTCATCCCAGTGTGAGTGATTTATTTAAAACATGGTACCCATGCTGACATAAGGAAGGTTGAAATGTGGGAGAAGGGGCTAGGGGAAAAATCCAGACAGGGTAAAATAAGTGACTTGGGCTGCCACCAGCTACAGAGATTTGAGATAGGTCCTACTGCTCACCTTATTACACTGAGCTATGACTTGGAAGAGAAAATGGAATAGCAGTACGAAACAGGTTGAGGGGTGCAGGCTGAACTTTTCCCCAGAAATAAAATAAGTTTATCCATAGGCCAAAGGAGAAAATGCAGGTTAAATTGGGAATAGGCTCAGTCCTAATTTAGGGAGTCATTTGACTCAAAACAGGCAAAGAAAAACATGCTGCACACATTTCCTAGCATAATTTAAAATACCTTGTGGCCAGGGTTGAGCCTTCCTGTTTTATTCTGTCAGCATGGATAGGGACAGATCAAAAAGGCAACATCTGGGAGGTTCTTCTTATAGATTATTTGAATTCTAGAATCTAGTTTTCCCAAAGGCTTATTTTGAGCTGGCATCTAGGGTTAGGAGAGGTAAGGTTCCATTTGCAAGATGTTCATGCGAGTTGGCTAAGGCTATTGTGCTCAGCCAGGCTTTACACACTTTTGGGTATCTGTGCTATTTTCTAGGGCTGTTGAAAAAATATTCGGTACAGTTTGGCTTCGGCAAAATTCGGCCCTTTTAAATTCGGGCCATGCCGAAGTCCAAACTCCCCCACTTCAGATCCGCGAAATTCGGTGTGAGATCCGGAGTTCGGGGAAAATTCGGCCCCTCCGCGTGCCTTCACAGGGCTTCCCTGAAGGCGCGCGGGGGGGCCCTTTAAACAGATCTGTGCCTAACAGCTGTTAGGCGCAGATCTGTTCCCCCCCCATGCGCCTTCATGGGGCTTCCCTGAAGGCCCGCGGGGGGCCCTTTAAACAGATCTGGAGTCGCAGATCTGTTTAAAGGGCCCCCCGCGCGCCTTCAGCGAAGCCCCGTGAAGGCATCCGGAGGGGGGGGGAGCCTGACAGTTATGCTGCTGCGCCGAACCCCAAATTTGCTGAATTTATTTGCCGAACACCCCAAAGTCGGGGAATTCGGCTCCCCCGTTTCCCGCCTTTTTTTGAATTCAGTTTGTCCCGAACTGCAAACCACCAAATCAGGGGAAATTCGGTGGTTTTTCAGTTTGGGACGAACTGAATCGACAGCCCTACTATTTCCCCCTGGGTGGCCCATCCACTTATCCATTAAGACTTGCTGTCAGTTTCAATTGCTTGGGGTCCAGCATAGAAAAACAGCTCCATTTTAGATACAGAGGAGAAGAGTTTTCAGGAGGAGTGATGGGCCCCATCCACACAGTATCCTTCCCTTCCTATACATCAAGCATATATACCAGTGTATACAATAAGTATTTTTCCCATTAAGAAAAGCCCTAACCTTCTAAAAGGGAATAAACACAAGACCTCCCCCAAAATCCTGACATATCAAACTGTGGCTTACAAAGGGAGGAGTTTAGATGATTCAATCAAGCCTTCACTAAATAATGACCTGGCATTGACACATTAGGTTAATTTCCATAAGGTTGAGATTATCATATATCTTATCAGTACAACAATATATAATCAATGTATGCCCCTTTTCATGAATTGGCCCCAGTATAACCTGAGACAATGCTATAATGCACAGAAAGTCCAAACCTGCCTTAACAAGTAGGGTTTCCAAGTCTCTCTTTGCCACAGGCAGGAGGTTTTTGGGGAAGAGCCTGAGGAGGGCAGGGTTTGGAAAGGGGAGGGACTTCAATGCCATAGAGTCCAATAGCCAAAGTGGCCATTTTCTCCAGGTGAACTAATCTCTATCGGCTGGAGATCAGTTGTAATAACAGATCTCCAGCTAGTACCTGGAGGTTGGCAACCCTATTAACAAGGCAGCCTCATCATCAGTGTCGATGTTCCCCATGACAATCATGGTGTGTGTGGGGGTCCTCAGAACCAAGTACAAACAACCTTCATATGTTCCGATAGGGTGCCTGATAGTGTGATAGCCACAAGGTAAACCAGAATAAACCTTAATCTATACCTTGAACCCAACACAAGATACTTACTTACTTACTTACTTACTTACTTACTTACTTACTTACTTACTTATTTGTTCATTTGTATCCCGTTCTACCCCAGCCAAAGCTGGGCTCAGAGTGGCTCACATCAATCGTACATACAAAAATACAATTTCACATTAAAACCATAGATCTAATAAAACTCTAAAATTTGACTGGTGCTCAATTAAATGGCACAAGGTCAGTGGCCAGCCTGGAGGAGAAAACAGTCAGGATCCTCAAATCCAGCAAATCAAATAAGTAAAGGTAAGGGGAGAGGAAGAAGGGAAGCCAGCTATGATGGAAACGGTTGCTGTCCTCATCCGTAGGCCTGGCCTACATACATTAACATTGTCTACTTTTTACATCAAAAATCTATAGAAGGAGAGGTTGATGAAAGACTGAAACATAGTTGGAATGAACTGAAATGGAATAGAGGCAGCACTTTCACTCAGCCAGGATTCTCAATGACACATGCTAAGTCTACATGCATATCCAAGATCAAGTTATGAATGACAGATACCTTATTAAAAAGAGACCAGGCATTACAGAGAATTTGCCATGTATTATCTGTAAGATTTTCAGAAATGCAGGAAAGTGAAAGAGAAACATTCAAGGCAATATATATATTTATATTGGAACAACCTTTAGTGCAAATATGGATGAAGACTGTCAGGTATTTCATGACTGACTAGGCCAAGCTTGAGGAGAGAAGGAACTAAACTGAGCCAAAAGTAAATCCTTGGCTGCAGTTGTACTGGAGTCTAGTAAACTAGCATTACTAGACAACATGTATTAAACTTCTAACCGCCATTACACTAGCCAATAGGTGCCCTAACATGGTCACATCAAAGCTGTCACAGAAGCACTGATCATGTTTCTGGAAGTTATGATAAAAAAATTTTTTAATACAACTTGAGATGCGATAAAATAATGAAAAATCAGTTTGACTACAGCTGGTACAGGACAAGTCCTGCTGTCCTGCCTCTTGACAAATGTGGTTCTGGGACCACAAATTTGCTGGTATGTCCTCAAACTTTACCCTATGACAGGATGCAAAACAACAACAACAACAAAAAACACACAATAACAACAACCATGAGTGGACTGGATCCTACCAGCTTTTCTACTGGTACAAGTGGGTGGAGGGACAATCTTGCCTAATTCCCCTCCTCACTATAGCCCTATGCCATGTGAATTTTTGTCCATGTGGATCGTGCCATTCCCAGCATAGTCTTTTCAGGGGTTAAAAGAAACCTTTCCTCTTTTTTTAAACCAGTGTAAAAGTTGGTAGGATCCAATCCAGTTTGTGCACTGCAAGCAATTATGGCTATACAACACTCAGAAGAGATGTGCATTTCTGATCTTATGATTATCAAACTATTTACCAATATTTTGTTGGGTTCTTACAAGATTGGGCTCATTTATTGCTACTGCATCTATAGTTTTAGATCTTGATTGGTCACTACTGTGTTTTCAGCTGTCATTTTTGAGTGTATATTCATTGCTGTAAGATTCTTTTTTATACTCAGTCATGATAATTTTCTTTTTCGTTTCAGGAGGGAGCAAGTTTGCACTTATTGTGATGCTACAAGTTGTCTTGTGTCTTATTGGTCATGGAAAAGTGGGATATAAATTCCCCTGTACCAATAAGTAAAGTGTAATTGCAAAATTTCTGAAAAAACTTTCCTCTGGCCTTTAGGAAATTGTCCAGTGCATATTTAATTCTGACTTCCCAACATAGCAATTGATACTGAATAGCAGCAGCCTGCAATCTATGTAACAGGCACCATCAGATCAGATAAATGACCTATTAAATTAAATTGCTGCACACAAAGTAAAAGAGTAATCTCTGTGAAGTAAATACTGTCTGATCATCCTGAACAAATAAGAGCTCAATAAATAAACAGCTACTAGCTGTGATGAATGTGCTAGCTTCACAAAATCCAGGGCTGTCAAAGAGTCCATTAGATGTCACACAGATCAGACTCCAGCTTAGTGTGGCTCTTGAATGCTGGGCACCACACTAGTTGTGGTTAGCAGGAGGGTCAAAAACCCATATTTTTAACCAGAGTTCCTCCTCAGCTTGTGACTTGTTGTTTTCAGTAACTCTAATCAGTATGTCTGAATGCAAGAATGGCAGCACTATCCTAGGGCCCAGAATCTCAGCTGCAGAGTGGCATCAGCAGCAGACAAACTGGGTTTTTCAAGCAGACTTGGGTCATTTTGAATCATCTGCTAAACAAATTAGAGTTACTTCAATAACAGAAAAGAGCAAGAGTCCAGTAGCACCTTAAAGACTAACAAAAATATTTTCTGGCAGGGTATGAGCTTTCGTGAGCCACAGCTCACTTCTTCAGATACAGCTAGAATGTGAATCTGTCTGTCTTTAAGTAGAGGAGAGTGAATTCAGACAAGCTGATTTCTCCACACCCATCTCTCCTCTGGACATCACAGACTCTTCTGCATACCACACCTAATCCCATCACGCCTGCTATTCACATTTACATACTGTTAACATTTACATACTAATGCTTGTCTGAATTCACTCTCCTCTACTTAAAGACAGACGGATTCACATTCTAGCTGTATCTGAAGAAGTGAGCTGTGGCTCACGAAAGCTCATACCCTGCCAGAAAATATTTTTGTTAGTCTTTAAGGTGCTACTGGACTCCTGCTCTTTTCTACTACTGCAGATAGACTAACACGGCTACCCACTGTGAATTAACTTCAATAAAACGTAGTTTAAACTAAGTGCCTTGTGATGTCTGAATGCAGCGAAAGTGTCAAGCTGGCTAAGGAAGCCTCCTAGAGGAAGTTAGGGCAGTTGCCCAGGATGTGTAATATCTCTCCTGAGCTCTTTGAACCAGGGACCATTTTTTTTGGCAATTGGTTCGAATGAGCAAGTTGTTTGTTCAATGACTGCCGTTATCATCACAAGATCATCTCTAAAGAAAAGTTGAAAGCGATAATCTGAGAGAGAACTGTCATATCACGGAAGGGGTCCAGCAACTCCATTCTGCTAAATGAGCCGTCTTTCTCCAGCACAGGACACCTTGATCTGATGAAGTAACATGGTTGCAGGAGGTGTAGATATCCCAGCCACTCTACAGCATCAATCAATATTCTTGAGAACAGGACAACTGGAAGGAAGAAGTGACATTTTAGGTCATAAGAGATATGATAAATACAGCAATAGGCTTGCTCCTCAGTTCTTAGAGCAGGAAATATGAAGGAGGAAGGGGAAAGAGCTGGTGTAGCCTCAGAAAATGCTTTCTTCCAGATTTTGTCTCTTGGAATCATCCATATTTATCAGCACAATACATTCCAACAATATAAATTAACTTTATATATGTAAAAGTTTTGATGATTAACATGTTACTTGTGTTCTAAATCCACATTTACTAATGTAGTTGAAATAACACCTTGTAATCTTATTAGGTAGGTTCACTTTAGTAGGGTCATATAGAAAATCTAGGATTTTGAGATAAACTCCTTGCCATTTTCAACTTATAAACAGACTATGAAAGGGAGTTATTTTTCAGAAATCATGTACGGTACTGTAAACGTTTCAGTGATATTGCAAGGATTACTGTCAGAGGCTAATGAAAAGGCAGCACCACTTATTCTTTCACTTATAGGCTCAGTTTTGCAGGAGCAATGCTTCTGTGTTTCCTGCCCAATTATTTCTAATAAGATGAATAGAATGCTCTCCCGTCATATGACAAGGACAGAAAGAACCCAGCAATACGTTAATTCCATCTCTACTGTACCAAATGGATAAGAGACTAAAATGTCTTTCTTCATTTTTATAGATCCTCAAAGATTGATACAATAACAAAGCACAACTATCACTTAACACATACTTAGATGGAACAAGAAGATAGGTTGTTATGGAACACACTGAAGTCAGGCTGTTCTAGCCTGGCAGATTTAACAGCTTGCATTAGACCAACAATATAAAGAATACGAATACCTTCAAGAGTTGATCCAAGAGAGAGTTTGCATAGTAGTATTATTCAGTCTGTAGCTGTGTAAGCAACTTGTATATAGGTTTTACACAGACTCACATGGCAGGAGCTGCACATTCAGGTGACTGTATGAGACTGTAATATCAGTAGCCAATCCAAAAAGGTGATGCAGAAGTGCATGTTAGGTGGTCTTATAATAAAATACTATTCACCTGTGGCTGAACTCTATTTTACTTTAAATACTATTGATATGGTACAATCAATCATCAAATGTTTACAATTTACCTTTCCCTCACTGAAATAAACTGACAGCAGCAAAAATGCAATGCTGTTGAAGGCCTAAAGAACACAGAGGCCATTTATGCACGGGAGGTTTTGCCTTGGATTCACTACTCTCTAGATGCACATTTTCCCCATCCGAATTCTCAGAACTCTGCATGGGGGCTTATTTTTAAGTTTTGAGAATTCTGATGGGAAAATGTGCATCTAGAGAGTGGCAAATCCAAGGCAAAACTTCCCATGCATAAATGGCCAGAGATATTCTGGTCCCTTCCTTTATTCAGTGCACTTCTGATGCTCTTATGTTTGTGGCCAACTCCCAGCACACACTTTGCTTGCCTGGATGAACTACTGTGACTTTCTAAGACAGCTAAACTGAAGACCGCTAAAGAGATGATCCTTGTTGAACTAGATAGGAATAGTATGTCTTTGAATCTTCTGCGATATGGATGGATCTTGAATCCCTTTCTTCGTCAGAATGGGGAATACTCCTTGTTCCCAAATTTGATGAAAACTGTTAGGCATTTAAACATCATACTGTCCTAGCACATGAATGATTAGCATGGTCCTAAGGACTGCCATGACAGCCTAGCATCATGCCGCTGTGTACTTCTGTATAAATAGCTGACTCAGGTAAGTACTGCAACACAAAGGGTTGACTTGGCACCACAAAGCTGGGGGGGGGGAGAGAACCCATATCAGCTTGATGGAGGTGTTGTGGTGTCATAATAAATTAGATATGGAATAAGAATAAAAAATGGGAATTGGTGTGGCTGGAGAATCAACCCTTTTAGGCACTTTTTTAAAGCAGGCAACCCATGAGCACAAATTCTATATAATACTTTGATCAGGTTTTGCCGCTTAGCAAGTCAGACAGGAGATAGCTATAGCTATGCCAGAATACACAATTCTATATCCTGCTGTGACTGTGTATACCTTTCTGACTGGGGTGTTATTCCTATTGCTATCAATGGGATTAAGATATTTTAAACTGTTCTATAACTTCAGGTGCTCGAGAGCCTGGCCTTCAGTGGCAGGAAATATCACCAATTGTCTGTATGCCCTCTTTACCACAAATTGACTGTCACCTGCTAGCATTTTTTTAAAAAATGTTGAATTTATATATTGCTTTATTTTATGCAGTAGTCTCTGCTTGGGAAAGGCTGCATGAATCAAGGAGCTAAAAACTGTATAAAACTGTGGTCCTTGTCAAATTGATGGCCACAGATTTCATTTCATTATTTCTGGTGCAGCTTAAACATTTATGCAGTTTTTGACCCTATTCAGAAGTGAAATATTTAAGTAGTTTTTGACCCTATTCAGTGCACTTTCAAAGGGCTTAAAAACTATACATTTCTGCCTATCATGTTTCCTGTGCAGAATTCTTAATACACTGTGATTCAGTTGACTTGTTGAACTCACTGGCTTTAAAGGGGGATTACCTCTGATTGGTTTCCAGATCTCTACAAGTCAAATCCTATTGCATTGTCTAGTACTGGAAGTCCCACTGTGTTGATTATACCGATGTATTCTATATGATTCTCCTTGAGTTCCAGTGAGAAAGATGAACTATAATAACATAGATAAATAAACAGACAAATTCACAGAGGATAGATCCATCAAAGAACACAGAAGTTCCATGATGAATAAATGGAACCTCAAGATTCAGATTATGTTTACCTGGATTATTAGGTTAGCCAAACTCCAGGTGGTGGCTAGAGCTCTGTCGCTATTACAACGGATCTCCAGCCGATAGAGATCAGTTCATCTGAAGAAAATGGCCACTTTGGCAATTGGACTCTATGGCATTGAAGTCCCTCCCCTCTCCAAACCCCACCCTCCTCAGACTCCACCCTAAAAATCTCCAGGTATTTCCCAACACGGAGCTAGTAACCCTGTTTATGTGTTAAAGATACAAAGACCCAAAATTGAGTTCCCCATGCCTTTTAAACCAGACTCATGCTGGCTATCTTTTTTTACATCTGTTTTGACAAAATGATTGAAATAGACACCAAGGTTGCAATCCCATAAGATAAAACTGATATTTTTTGACAAAACCTTTAATTTGACCTTGTTGTTAATGACCATCATCATGAAATGAGTCTCTTTTTACCATCTCTTTTTTAAATTATAATTTTCACTGCCAAAAAAATTACAGGAGACCATAATCTTGTGTTTAATGTCACAGATGAACTTTCCTTCCCTGTATCAATAGCCCAAAGTCAACAAGGGTCAACGACTCATAACAGGCAGCTCTGCTGAAAGTTACCTTCAGTGTCAGGAATGGCATCCCATTGTTTTGAGATAAAATGCAATAATTGCTTTGGCTACAATGAGACCTTTGAGCCAGCTTCCTTTGGACTGGGATAATTAATTAAAATTCACTGGCTGTTCCCAAACCTTCCATGCTTTAGTGAGCTTTTTGTGAATGAACATACCTGGAAACCAATAAAGAACACCTGAGGGAAAAGATGGGTAATGATTGATTTCTGGGTATTGAAAGATGCCTCTTACATCCTAGTGACAAAAGGGCAGAGCCAAAATGGTTGGTAATCAATGTCAATAGATTTTGAAATGAATGGTTCAGTTACTCCTGTTACATAATACACACTGTCTCTCTCAGGGAATGAAAAGTGTCTAACCCCTTATAACCTGGTATGCTTCTAGGCAAATTTTCTTTGCTGGGAAAATCAGGAATGAAAGCAGACAATGATCTATGGAACCCCCTTGAATTAAAAAGAACAGAATGGCACCCTGCCATCAGAACGATCTTCTAAGGAATGCAAATAAGTGCAGAAAAGATGCACATCTTTCATTTCTAGACTCTAATTAACTTTTAATTTAATGAAACATTGGTACCAAAGCAGGCCTCAGAGAGACATTCTAATATGAAAGTGGCCTTTTATTTTTAAAATAGTTCCTAAATGGTTTTGTGCAGCAGTAAATCAAGTTTGTAAGTGGTGGCTACCCAATGGGGGATTCCCCTTTCAGTGGATGGAATGGAAAACTATTGTTGTACAGCTCATCTCTTGGAATAAAAGCATATATACAATGCATCCTTCTGAAATTATGTGTGCCATCCAGTAAATCACAGTTTTTACATAAAAAATCTGGGCAATATTGCTTGCTTCTGAATTTAAATCCATTGGATAATGGTAATGTACTGTCAAAGTGAAGATGTCTGGAAACACGCCAAGTAACCAACTACAGGACAGAAACTAATAGGTGAATTTCATTGCTGAATTTCACCCTTTAAGAAACGAAATTTTACAAGAGGCATCTTGTTCCTAAGGTAGGTGCAGGGCTGCTGTACACCACCACTAGGGTTGCCAACCTCCAGGTACTAGCTGGAGATCTTCTACTATTACAACTGATCTCCAGCCGATAGGGATCAGTTCACCTGCAGAAAATGGTCGCTTTGGCAACTGGACTCGTTGGCATTGAATTCCCTCCCCAAACCCTGCCCTCTTCATGCTCCACCCCCAAAACCTCCCACCAATTGTGAAAAGGGACCTGGCAATCCTAACCACCACAGGCCTCCAGATTCTGTCCCCACCTCCCCTCACACATTTAAAGGATATTTAAAGCAATATAAAATCAAGACGGAAAAAAAGTGAACCCCACTGAGCTCAGTGTAGTTTTTCTTTTCCTTCATTGCTCTCTCAGCATGGAGAGATTCAATGATCCTTAAGGAACAGAGCAGGCGAAAGCCTGTCTAGGAATTCAGATTCTCTCACTTTTCACCCTTCACTTAACTGGAAAGGACATCAAGTATTCTCTTGCCGCAGGAGAACACTTGCAATGCTTTTGAGTGAAGTAAAGAGTTAAGGTGAGCAATTAAGGCTTCCTAGAGAGACTTTAAACTGTTGCTGAAGCCACAAGATCACACAAAATGATGGGCTGCTGGGTATTCTTTTGCTCTTTCTGAAGAGTCAAATTTGATAGCTGGGTAGCCTGACATCACAGACCCCACAGCAGCTGTTCCTGTAGTCCCTTCATAGCTCCCCCTCCCCCCCAGTAGCCTTGCCTATCTGACGGGTTGCCAACCTCCAGGAGATCTCCTATTACAATTGATCACCAGCCAATAGAGGTCAGTTCTCCTGGAGGAAATGCCCACTTTGTCAATTGCACTCTATGGCATTGAAGTCCCTCCCCTCCCCAAACCCCGCCCTCCTCAGGCTCTGCCCCAAAAAACCTCCCGCTGGTGGTGAAGAGGGACTTGGCAACCCTGTAGCCTATTTGCCTCTTTGTTTTGTTTCTGCATCTGTGCTAATGTCCTGAGATACAGTCATATCAAGTTAATGACTGAACACAGGTCATTGACATCATTCTCTTCTTGCCAGACCCTTTCTCCTGTCAAAAATTGGGTGGATGAAGGCAGGGCAGTCTATCAGAGGGAACTGTAGATTTTTTCTTTGTTCAGACTAATGAACAAGCCTGCCCTGGTGTTTTTTATAACAAGCCTCAGACAATATCACATGCTCCACTCAGCCCTGTTGCTCATGAAAGGGTGCCCCTGCAGGTCAGGCTGGTTTCTTTGTAGTTCTTTTGGCCAGAGTGTAGCACCGGCACATGCAATGCCTGTTTGAACCCCCCCCCCCCAGGTTCAAAATCAGCCATGAGCTCAGCATGCCTCTCACAAGCAAACATATCTCTTCTGGGTTTAGACCTTGAGGGGCTCACTGCCATGGTGGAGAGTTTGTTTTTGGGTATCCCTCAAATTATCATAATTTTTAAATCCTTCTCTTGCAAACCATTATTTGGTGAATGTCATAAAGGAGACACATCCCACCAGAAAATAATACTTCTTCTTTTTTTTTTTTTTTACTGGAGAGTAAATATGTAAAAGCATGGTGCTATTTAAAACTTTTACACAAGGCATTAAGATTCGTAATGCTATAAACTATAAGATGCCAGATGCAAGAAATGGAGCTAAACTAGCAGATAAACTTATTAAAATCTTTCTAGACAGAGGAAAGGGTAAACTGCACGAAAGGTAACTTCATTCTTTGCCAAGAGGTACTGGGCCTCATCACGGCCATTTATGCGGGGGTATTAAGTTTGCAGTCCTTTCTGGACTGCTTCGAGGCTTCCTTTGCATTATTCATGATTTCACCAACCTTCAGACGTGACTTTGCTCTGGCCTCGTTCTTCCTCGGCAGTTCTAGGATCCTGTTTTAGGACGAATTTAAATACTGCTTCGAGGCAAAAGCAACGCAAATTCCCCGTTTCCATGCATAGCTCTTAACTTCGGGTTTCTCTCCGCACGCCCATTTTGGCTTCTCCCTCCCTCGTGTCTGTCCCTCCCATCCAACCCCTTCCCTCAAAGCAAAGCAGAAAAGAAGGAGTTAAACCTTCACGAAATGTGCAGGAAGACATTGAAGAAGGGTGCAAAGGTTGTAAGGCTGCTCCCAGCAGGGAGCTGTTGAAGAAAGATGGGGGGGGGGGGAATACCCAGCAAAAGCACACACAGTCCCTTTAAAAGCTGATCCGCCCCCTCCAAGTAAACTGCAACAAGTCTGTGTTTTCAGGGGGAGGGACTCGGAAGCTTCATGATTCACTGGGGATGCCTAATTAATAACAAGGTACTCCTGGAATTGGGGAGGGGGGAATCCCTCATTAATATAGTTTTTGAGAATTCAAAACAGAAAACTGTGCAGCAAACCAAACACAAATTTCCCCTGCATAAATGACCCACCATTTCTTCAGAAGTAGTGTTCAAATGTCCATCCTCAAGGAAGTTCCCTCCCCAGCCTCCTGGGTCCAGTCAGCTATGAGCGGCTGGATTGACTAACAATGCCATTCATAGATGCCCTGAGGTCTTCTCTAATTGTTTTTAATGTCACACATTAACACATGCTATTCCTACCTACTACTGTAGCCAGGGATTAACCAGTCCTTCAACAGGCCTATATGGCAGGTGGGGAAAAAAGGCTAATTTGAAAGGGACCCCAAAATTTTCTGCTTGTCCTCAAAGGGGCCAGCTTGTCCCACAATGCCTCTGGAAGAAGTGGTTGAGCCAGCAGCTACAAAAAGGGAAAATGCCTGCCAGGTATACAAAGTGGGCCGAAAAGCAACCCCCATCTCCAAGCTGGTTGGTTTGGCCCCATGAAGCTTCCAGCCAGGCTCCTGTCCAGTGGAGCCTAACACTATATTCTGTCTCTGTGCATGTGCGTGTGCAAAATGCTCATCATGTCTTTGTGGGGCAGGACCAAGATTCATTGCATAGTTTGCTTCTATCTCACTGTCATGTAGAAGGCGATGTTTTTCTCCTGAAATGGGGAAAGGTAAGGTATAAATTCAATTAGATGTCATACCAATATGCGGATGTGGAGTTGTTCTACTGTCTCCTCCCATCACCCTTAATCTCTGTGACCTGACACTAAAAAAGTAATATTTATATAGCAAGTCCAGTGTGTGTGAAAGCCTGCATATACATTATCCCATCAATCCTTGAAGCATTCCTTTAAGGTAGGGCTATGTTAGTAATCCCATTTTCCAGATGCAAGAGAGAGAGAGAGAGAGAGGGTGGCTTGCATAAGGCCACTTAGTGAGTTCATGGTAAGAGCAACTTTGGGCTTCCTGGTTCACAGTTGAGCCTCTTAGGCAACACTCTCTACAGGGTGTCTTCATGCATTGCTGCAGTAGTGTGGCTGCCACAGAACACCCCTTCGCTCTAGCTTGGTTCTATCTCACTGCAGTATGGAAGAAGATGTACTTAAAGGACTTAGTTTTTGTATTTCCTCACCTGTGGACATGTACCAGTCATATGGCACGCATAGCTAGGGTGGCACCAGTAGATGCAGTGCCCCGACAGAAGCACTGATAACCTGGTGTAGTGGTTAAGAGTGGTATTTTTTTGGGGGGGGTGGATTTTGATCTAGAGAACCGGGTTTGATTCCCCACTCCTTCGCATGAAGCCAGCTGGGTGACCTTGGGCTAGTCACTCTCTCTCTAAGAACATAAGAACATAAGAAAGGTCCTGCTGGATCAGACCAAGGCCCATCAAGTCTAGCAGTCTGTTCACACAGACTCAGACTCACCTACCTCATAGGGTGTCTGTTGTGGGGAGGGGAAGGGAAGGTGGCTGTAAGCCGGTTTGATTCTTCCTTAAGTAGCAGGGAAAGTTGGCATATGAAAACCAACTCTTCTTCTTCTTCTCACCTCAGATTTTTATTTATTTATTACAAAACAGGCTTCTTATTTTGTGTGTGTGTGTAAAGTGCCAACTTATGGAGACCCCTTTTGGGGTTTTAATGGCAAGAGACTAACAGAGGTGGTTTGCCAGTGCCTTCCTCTGCACAGCAACCCTGGCATTCCTTGGTGGTCTCCCATCCAAATACTAACCAGGGCTCACCCTGCTTAGCTTCTGAGATCTCACAAGATCAGGCTAGCCTGGGCCATCCAGGTCAAGGCATTTTGTAGCAATTTTTTAAAAAATGAGAGTTTCTTTGCAGGCCAGGAAAAAGTATTTTTTAAAATTGTAATAGTACTCCCCCCCACAATGGTAGTGCTCCAAATTCTACCCACTTGACTAGCATGTCTTCCCCCGCTGAGAGCCAGCATGGTTTACTGGTGGATTAAGAACTGGGAGACCCAAGTAATCCAATCCCCACTCTGCCGTGAAGCTCACTGTATGACCTTCAGCCAGTCATTACCTCACTCTCAACCTACCTCACAGGGTTGCTGTGAGGGTAAAATGGAGGATGTATAGTACCCTCAGCTTCTTGGGGTGGGATAAAAAGTATTAAATAAATACTGGCTCAAGGTAAATGTTTCAAGATCATTCTCACTCTTATTCTTTAGCACCTATGTTTATGAAAATGTTCAAGTGCTTAAAGGAGGTAACTTGAGAAATGGTAAGAATGGTGTACATTATTTGGGAAAACACTGCGAAGAAGAAGAAGAGTTGGTTTTTTGGTTTTTATATGCCGACTTTCTCTACCACTTAAGGGAGAATCAAACTGGTTTACAATCACCTTCCCTTCCCCTCCCCACAACAGACACCCCGTGAGGTAGGTGGAGCTGAGAGAGCTCTGAGAGAGCTGTGACTAGCCCAAGGTTACCCAGCAGGCTTCATGAGTAGGAGTGGGGAAACCAACCCGGTTCACCAGATTAGCCTCCGCTGCTCATGTGGAGGATTGGGGAATCAAACCCGGTTCTCCAGATTAGAGTCCACCGCTCCAAACCACTGCTCTTAACCGCTACACCATGCTATACTTTTATGTTTTTATTCAGTATATAAGTTTCTGATGCTTAAAACAATCATGGACACTAAAATATCATAGTCTCTTGGGGTTGGCAAGGAGCTAATACAAGTTTCTACAAGTTAGGAGGAAGTCACTGACTTTGAAATATGGCAGTCCCGTTTCTCATAGACTGCTGGCTATGACGTCTTCTTATGCTGGGCCAGGAGAGCTGACAATTTTTTTTTTTTATACCCTGCCTTTCTCCCACTGGGAACCCAAAGCAGTTTACATCATTCACCTCTCCTCCGATTTATCCTCACAACAACACTGTGAGGTAGGTTAGGTGGATAGTGTGTGTGTGACTGGCTCCAGGTCACCCAGTAAGCTTCCACAGCAGAGTCAGGATTCGAACCTGAGTCTCCCAGATCATAGTCTGACACACTAACCACTATACCACCCTACAGTACATGGGATGGGATTGGCAAAAGCAGAAATCTCTATGACAATGAAGAATGTAATAACAGAGAAGACAATATCAGCCACACTGTATTAGTAATAAACTTACAAGATTACAGGTGGAAAAGGTATCTTGACATCAAGAGGAAGCTTGCATGGCATTGCAGATAATTAAAGGAATTTGCCCTCAAGGAGTGTTATTCATGGGCTTTGGCTTCATTCAGATATCCTCTACAATGTAATTGCATGCAAATTAAGAGATGGGCACTGTATTAAGGGAACTACTTTGCCATTTCCCAAAGCAGAAAGATTAGCAATGTAGCTTGATGGGCAGTTTTCAAACTGCTTTCCTGCCCTGCATTGTTCTCTGCACATTGCCTGTTGCCAGGACATGGGCTTTTCTTATAATCATGGCAAAAGTAAACATTTTAAATGCAGATAAACAAAGTTCGGTTGTTAGGGAGAGAACCAGTCAGACAGGAAGTGCCAAACCAAACAATGTTGTTTATGAAGCTGATAAATTTTGCCCTGTCTCCCAAAGGAGGGAGAGCGTTTCCGTAGTACCTATGGCCTAAATATGTACAAATGAACACAGCTGAATTGCATGTGTCACGTCCTTAGTGTACAGATCAGCTCTGAAATACTTTGAGCATCGGATAAAGGGTAGACTTGGAGGGGGTGATAGAAGAAGTGATTCAAAGGTCTGTGGCGCAGTTAGTGAACAGGGATATCAAGCAGAGATGTGATGGGTGCATGAGTGTTGTGTGTACAGCTTGAAGTGAGCCCTCCAGAGATTGTTTCTCCTTCCCCCGCAAAGCCAGTATTGAAAGAAACTCACGTTGGTCTTAGCGATTGTTCTCTCCCAGTTGGAAGCAACGAAGAGGTCTGTTGTTGAAGCTGCCACAGTCTCCTGTGTGCTGGCTGCAAAGTGAGACCGAAGCAGAGTAGGTAAGCTCACCCGTACACCATACCTCATAGGACAGTACAAGAGAGGCAAGACTATTTCATTAGGGTGGTAGGGAAGCTAGGCTCCCAACAAAGTTTCGATTCAGCAGCACACAAGTGAATGATTCAGTATATTTTAACAGCCTTGGTTGAGATTACTTTTTAATACCATACAATAACTCTAGCAACATTGTCAATGCAGGCAAGTATCTCTTTCTCTCTCACACACAAACATACCAATTTACAGCTGTCCTTTTACTGCAAATAGATTTGAACCTTTCACATATAACAAGCCTTGTACATAAGGCCATTTAATTGTTGACCAGATTAGCCAATCATAGGGTTTCCAAATCTGGGTTGAGAAATCCCTGGAGATTTTAGGGGTAGAACCTGGGGAGGGGAGGGGTTGGGGAAAGGAGGAACCTCAGGAGATTATAATGCCATAGAGTCTTCCCTCCAAAGCAGCAATTTTCACAAGATCTGTATGCTGGAGATCACTTGCAGTACTGGGAGATCTCCAGGCGTCACCTGGAGGTTGGAAACCCCAGCCAATAAGATGTAAGGGAAGTCACTGTCTTCTAACCTCAGCTGCTCATCTGCGGTTTGGAAGTATTAATGCTAATTAGGAATAGTGGCAGCGCTACAACAGGACTGTAGTGACCACTAAGGTAGGGTGATGGACGATTTTTGTTTTGTTTTTGTTTTGTTTTCCTTCGAGACTGATTTCCTGCCCTGCAAATGTTCTCTGCATATTGCCCGGTGCCAGAATATGGGCTTTTCTTATAACCATAGCAAAAGTAAACATTTCAAATGCAAATAAAATAAGCACGTTAAATGCAGATAAACAAAGTTTAAACATTTTAAGTGGAAATCAACAAATCTTGTTGACTTTTTGAACTATGCTACGGAGAAATGATATATTTTCATTATGTGCCCGTATGTTATAGGTAGGCAATTCAACTAGCCCTGTGTACACACAACATTTCTGCATACAGGCAACATTCGTAGAGGGAACAGCAGGACTGTGCCCACTAGCTGTGCCTCCTATGTACATTCAGTCAAACTTTGGAACCAATGTGCAAATAAACTTTATGCACTTAGCTTCCACCCATACCATCCAGGAAACTTGGAAAAGTAGTGTTTCTGATTGCATTGTCAGAGCCAATGTATGTACACTCTGGCTATGTGCTGGCATTATGCTGAACATAGGCAGGGTGGGGGTTTAATGGTTCAATCCCATATCCCTGTAAGCATGATGTCTGAGTACAGATAATCTGTGTGTACAGGGTTTGCGTTTGGTGAATGAAAAAGCAGAGGAGACTAGTTTCCTACCCAACAGGGATTGATGCTCCTCAAATGAAGACACAAAGGCATGTTGCAGGTTAAGCTAAGTTTTTATTAATGATTAAAGCTGAACTGCAAATAATTACCTTTCAATTTAATTTCATTAGTATGGTTCTCTTAAGCAGTTCCCCCGTGGATTCACCAATATTTAGGTAGGAAAAGGGAAAGGCTATATATATATTTATATATTTAAAAATATAGAGACATGGAAATTGCTATTTACCTCCCCCCCCTTACTGGAAAGGGGTTTAGAATGTATCCTTTTCATCTTCATTTGTAAAACTTCACATCGGCTTCTTTCTTGCCTCCCATTTCCATTAACATACTGTAATCACTTTTTCTTCCAAGGCACACAGAACATGCGCACAACCTTTGATGAATTCAAATTTAAAAAACCAAGTGTGACGGTAATGATTTATAAGGACTGTAGCTTAGCAGAGGAAATACTCATATTGCCTGCAATGCTTCATATTCAGTTTCTTTAATTTAGAAGACATGGTGTAATGCAATGGATTAATCATCCTAAAAGATTTGTTGTTGCTAAACATCACACACCTGCGAGGAAATTGATTTTGTATTTTCAATATAGACAGCACTGCACCGCAGCCTGGCACTAAGAAGGATCTATTTAAAGAGTCACAGCGAAGTGTGATTTAATTTTTTTCCCTTTTGCCTTTGAAGCCATCACACATCCCTTCAGCTCAATTTCCCATCTTCGTCCAATGATCTGTTCCATCCCATGTGGACAATAAAGACGTCTTGAGATTTGCTGGTGGCTGCGAGAAGAGAATGCAGAATTTGCCACTTGATATGAAAACCTGGTGGTGTCACTTTCTCATCTGAAGTACATGAAGCTCAGTAATGCCCTGCTGAGATGGGAAGGGCGTTTGATATATGAAAAGGGCCTTATGATGAATCTAATATCGAGGGAAGGAAAATAAAGGTATCAATGTGCAAAGCATTTTTTTTTTTGACACCGAATGCACACTAGTGTACCGAAGGAGCTGAATTGAGCACAGTAAGAACATAGCAGCCACCTGGCTGAAGCAAGGAATAGTTTGTATCCTGATTTGTTTAAGAGTGTTCTGGACCAAATTTAAAATATTATGGCTAGGGCTGCCAACCTGCACGTGGTGGCTGGAGATCTGCTATTACAACTGATCTCCAGAAGACAGGGATCAGTTCACTTGGAAAAAATGGTTGCTTGGGAAGTTGGACTCTATGGCATTATACCCCACTGAAGTCCCTCACCTCCCTAAACACTGCCTTCTCCAGGCTCCTCCCCCCAAAATCTCCAGGTATTTTCTAACCCAGAGCTGGCATCCCGAATTAGGGTATGTATCTTCAGGGATGATCCAACCAACAGGGACATTTTCCATTTGCTTTTTATTCCATGTGAGGCTCCTCCCACACTGGTGCTGTCCGGGCCTTTGGCCATGGCACCGCTTTACTTCGCTAGGGTCTCCCCAAGCTAGGGTTGCCAGCTCTGGGTTGGGAAATACCTGGAGATTTTGGGGGCAGAGCCTGAGGAGGGTAGGGTTTGGAGAGGGGAGGGACTTCAATGCCATAAGAGTGCAATTGCCAAAGAAACCATTTTCTCCAGGGGAACTGATCTCTGTCATCTGGAGATCTGTTGTAATAGCAGGAGATTTCCAGCCACCCCCTGGAGGTTGGCAACTCTAATGGTTGGGCTTCTGGGGGGCTGCCTCCGTGCTTTCCAGATGGCCTGATAGCCTCTGAGGCTCACTCTTTCCTAGCATCTTCTTTGTGACATCAATGCCCAAAACTCTCGGGCCCAGGAGGGAGGTGGCAAGGCCCATGCCCAGGTGCTGCAGCTACCTG
The DNA here is from genome assembly GCF_029931775.1 of Euleptes europaea. Taxonomy (NCBI): domain Eukaryota; kingdom Metazoa; phylum Chordata; class Lepidosauria; order Squamata; family Sphaerodactylidae; genus Euleptes; species Euleptes europaea. The sequence goes on from NC_079316.1 coordinate 39,121,462, forward strand.
CTGCCCAGCATCCCATCCTAGGAATATAGCCCAATTTATGTGCAAGTGATGCACAAATAATGTTGGGAAATATGTGCATTTTAATAAGTGGAAATCAATGTATGGAAAAACAAGTAAAATTGATCATTGGTTCATTTCTCACAAGAGAGAACTGAAATCAAAATGGGGAGATTTGAATTGAATTGACTGACATGCAAACGTTGATCTTTATGTGTTTATTTGTTTTTGTTTGTTTAAACATGTATTCCCCGCCTTTCATTTTTGCTCAAGGAGGTGTACCAGTAATAATTTAAATATGACCAATATTTTTTTAAATTAACTCCTTCCTCCCCCTCAGGACGCCTGGTGTTTATACCCCATCAAAAACTCTGGTGAACAAGCAAGGCTTGCAGTGTTTCCTAAAGGTATCAAGTGAGGGAGCTTCCCTCACCTCTCCAGGAAGTTCATTCCACATAGTGGGGGCCATGATGGAAAGGGCCTGGGCTCTGGTCGATGCCAGGACAAACCTAGGTGGAGGAACAGCCAGCAGGTGGCAGCTTGAAGACTGTAGTTAGTTCATGGGAACATATGGGAGGAGATGGTCTTTCAGATGTGGGCCTCTAGCCATGAAGGGCTTTAGAAGTCATAACCAACACCTTGAATTGAATCACAACATATATAGGGTTGCCAGGTCCCTCTTCACCAATGGTGGGAGGTTTTTGGGGCAGAGCTTGAGGAAGGCAGGGTTTGAGGAGGGGAGGGATTTCAATGTCATAGAGTCCAATTGCCAAAGCAGCCATTTTCTCCAGGTGAACTGATCTCTTTCGGCTGGAGATTAGTTGTAATAGCCGGAAATCTCCAGCTACTACCTGGAAAGTGGCAACCATAAACATAAACTGGCAGTCTATGAAGCTGTTTCAAAATGGGCAACATATGTTCCCATTGGTTAGTCCCTGGCAATAACAGCCATTTTCATCTTCTAGGGCAACTCAGTGTAGAGCACATTACAGTAATCCAAATATGAGGTTACAAAAACATGGGTCGGCATGGCCAGATCAGTGGAATCTTTGAAAAGAGAGAATTGGTGAGCCAGATGCAGCTGATAGAAGGTGCTCTTGACTTCTGTGCAGATATGCCTTTCAAACAACAAGACTGTGCCCTTGAACTCTTTCAAGCTTCTCTGAAAAAGAAAAAAAACACAACACTGCATCCAGGATAAGTGGATCCAATACCTCCAGAATATCAGCCTTCCTGACAAGCATGACCTCTGTCTTGTCTGAATTCAACTGCAGATTTCTCTCCCTTAGCCACCTGAACATGGCCTCAAAGCCTTGGCTAACAAGATGGATGCATCTGGAGACTGGGGCAATGAAATATAAAGCTGGGTGCCATCTACATATTGGTGATCCCCAATCCCCAAAGCTCAAGATGATCTCATTCAGTGGAATCCCACAGTACTAGGGCTGCCAGCTCCGGGCTGGGAAATACCTGGAGATTTTGGGGGTGGAGTACGAGGAGGGTAGGGTTTGGAGAGGGGAGGGACTTCAATGCCATAGAGTCCAATTGCCAAAGTGGTCATTTGCCCCAGATGAACTGATTTCTGTTGCCTGGAGATCAGCCACCATCTGGAGGTTGGCAACCCTTCACAGTACAAATCTGCAACTCCAGTAGAAACTCTTTAAGTCTGATTAGGCAGTAGAGAAAGAAATCACCAGAGGGTTACCCCCTTAACTCATGTTCCAACTGGTGGATAAGAATGGAGTGGACAACTTTTTAGAAAGGCACTGAAAGATCTAACAGTATCAATGGGAATTATTGTCCCTGTCCAACTTTATACAAAGATCATCCACTTGTACAACTAAAGCCATCTCGGTTCCAAACCCAGGCCTGAAAATGGATTTGAATGGGTCAAGGGAAGCTGTGTCACACACACTATAACATTCCCCAAAAAAGATCAATAGAAGATTGTCCTATAATAGGCCACCTCATCCCTAGTCAATGAAGTGTTTTATTCCTTTATATATAGATTTTATTGGATTTTATACTAAAAATTTTCCATTGCATTAAACAACATCTATGACAATATAAAATTTCAATTCTAACCTAAAGTTGTTATAGTTCCATAACATATAATAAAGAAAAAAAAGAAGAAAAAAGAAATGGAAAATTTTGACTTCCCCTTCACCTCTATCTTCCTCTTAATAAAAAGTTCATCTCGTCGTGGTTAATCTAATCTTAATAAACTATCAATATCCTGTATAAAAAAAACCATAATCTGTTAGTAAATATAATTATGCTTATTCATTATAAAAAAAAACCAAAAATAATCCTCTGGATCAGATTAGAAAATATTCTTCCATTCTTCCCAATTTTAACTCATATTCACAATAATGCATCCACGCCCCCCATTCCCCCAGAAACCGAACGTCATTTTCTTCATTTAGAATAGCTGTGAGTTTTGCCATTTCTGCCACTTCAAACATTTTAACAATCCAGTCTTTTTTTCTCAAGAATTTCTAGCCCTTTATTCCCAAAATGATATCTTAATCTTAATTCCACTACATCATTAATAGCCATGCCACCCGTCTACACTATCAAAGCCTTTGGGTCCAGCAATCATGTTTAAATCAATCCTTTAACCATGGTCTAATACTTCCTTCTGTAACTGAAATAGGCCAGTCAGGTATGGGAACAGGATTTCTTTGTTCTCTCTCATTTCCTCAGACAGGATACGTATCCAAAAATAACTCTTTCTGGGCTTCATCTCCATCGTGGCTTCAATCTGTATTCCTTGACCTGCTCTCTTCTTCCTTATATCCACACGTCGTTCCATGACTTTTTTAAATGAAAAGTCTATTTCTTGTATGTCTGATCTCTTTATCGCCGGCTGGTTGCTTTCTTGAACTTCTGTCTTCTTCTTTGTATCCTTGTATTCTTCCATGACTTTTTGGGCAGAAGAGTCCATTGCTTGTATGTCTGTATTTGTGGTCATCATTTGAATTTTCAAGACTTTTATGTCTTCTATAACCAGATCCAACTTCTGATTGCCTACCTGTGATGATTGGTCAAGAGTCGTCATCATTGAAATCAGTTGAGCCATCTGTGTTGAAATCTGTTTTAATTGTTTAATTGTCGCCTCAGAATGTTTAGCAAGCATGTCCTGTATTTTTTTTTCCATGTTTGAATTCTGTAGAATTCCCTTTGATTTCATAGGAGCAGGGCTATGTATTAAGCCAAAAGAAGCTGATAAAATACATGTCCACAGACAGGGCCTTTAAAGTTCTAATTAAAAGATAATAATTCAAACATCAGCCTTATAATTTTTTCGGGTTGAAAAGAGTCGAAATAGGCTCTAGAATTGCGTTTTAAAGTTTTGAAATACCAGTGAGTTTTTTTCGGTCGCTCTAGGTCGGGCTGATCAGGAAGTATACAGGAAGTTGCTAGTGCCGTGGACCTTCTACCGCCTCTTCTCGATGGTTGTTCCTTCAGGAATGATTTCCAAGTAACTCGAGTGCGACGCGTAATCGGTCCTACAACTACTTCCTGTTATTTTAGTTCCGATGATAGATAGGTTGTTATAGAGGGTCTTCCGTTCCAGGCGCTCCCTTACTGCAAACGTGGCAGGATATTCTTCACCGGAAAATCAGGAAGAAAAATCTCCCTCCCCTTCCCTTGGACCCATTGGTGATAGTTCTTGTCAATCAAAAGGTATCCTTCCGACTCTTTATTATGGTTTAGGCTGATCGGATTGATAAGGCTCCTGTCGCTAATCCCGATGACTAACTCAGATCAAACTTTTTCAGTTCGGATTAAGGAGGAATGGGGGTCCCAGAAATATTCTTATCAGCCCCCCGTCTGTTCAAGTTTCCAGTAAGTAGACGAAGAGTTCTTTTGTACTCACTTGGGTGTCAAGAGGTGAGGTTCTTTTCTTTATGTAGTCCTTATGTTGGTATTAAGGTGGTGGAGGGTGGAGCTTGATGCCTAAGTTGCGTTTTGGCGATGTCCTTCCCTAGTGCCCTCGCAGGACCGGCGTCCAGGACTCCGAGGGGCTTAAAAAGCCCCCTCAGAGTACCTAGGAAGTCAAACCGCGTTTGCGGGCTGCAGGGAGTTCCTGCTTTCCAACCCACTTGCAAGGGTCGGATTGGGGTATCTATGTACCCCAGAAATAACGCAAACTTGGATTTCTCCCAGGACAGCCTGGGGAAATGGAGTGCTCTCCCCAGCAGCACCACCGGAAGCCAAGTGTTTTATTCCAAATGTCTAAAAACTGTCTCCTTCAAAGGCCTAGGGAGAGCCCCTTCAATCAACGAGGCATTTAAGATTTGCACTACCAGCTCCAACAGCTTTTCCTAGCATGGTTTTAAAAGTCAGGATGGGCACAAGTGGTGGCTCTCACACTCCCAAGGACCATGTTGGCATCCACAAGCAAGATCAATCTGAATCTGTCTATAAAAATAGGGCAAGCTGGTGGTTTTGATACCTCAGAGAACCAGACCTGCTGTCAACTAGGCCTACAAGTCTGAACAAACAAGATTTTTCCCCCAGCAAAATTTACCCTCTCACCGAGAAGTCGTGAGGACTGCTCATGTATGGCTGGTGCTGTGTGAAATTTTGACAGCCCACTCCCCATGTAAGTACAATGAGAAAAGGACATTTTGCTAGGGTGACCAGGGGACCAAGTCCCATAAACCCCATGAATAAAACAATTTGACAGCCATGAATCAACTTTGCACATCATAGTGACTACTCTGTGCATCAGGCAGGGAAGCATGCAAAACTATAAGCAAATTCACCATCCTGCATACAAATTCTGTAGTATCCTTCAACCCCTAGCTCATTTTTAAAAGAGTTTGCTTCTCATTTGTGTATTTTAACTCATTTGTTATCATTTGGAAATTTTCCTGCTCATGTGATTGATGTTTCGTATTCCCTCTGCAATAAGGGAATATCGTAACACCTAAGAATGTAAATAGCATTCTCATAGCAGCACTGACTGAATGGCAAATGTTGCACATGGCATCTGGTAAGGAAGTGATACCCAAATATACAGCAGAGCCATTCTTTCCAAGAGACTGGGATACATTCTGAAAATTCTGGGGATTTTTATGTTTCCATCTAGGCTTATGAATGTATGCAACCACTGAAGTTAATAGAGTGTTAGCAAGGAATTCCGTCTCATATCAGCCTTAAAGTTTTTGATTCAAAGCACTTTAAGGTCTCCTGTTGAACCTATAGAAGGTTAACATCTATAATGAAAAAGGATAATCTTGTACAGCAGCGTTCCAAGTAGTTATTTCATAGTTTGAAGGGGGGACTAACTTTTCTATTAACCAACTTTATGTGACTAGACTGAAAAAACAATTTCTCCGCTAATACTTGTTAATCTCTCCATTTTAAAAATGTCTCGTCTCTGGGATTAGACACCCAGGGCGCCCTCATTCTTGGAGTGGAATTTTGCTTGTAAGAACAAACAACTGTGCGATGGGATAAGGGAGGTGGCAGGGAAAAATTGCTTATAAGGCATGCTGGAGGGAGGGGGAATCATAAATAGGAGATGTGTTTGAAGAGAATAGAGAAGGAAGGGTGTCAGTAATGTGAGCGAAAGGGCAGAGCACATGGAAGGAATTTTTAATCTTGTTCTCACAAGTTGAAAAGGCTGCAATAGTGAACAGTAAGAGGTTAAGGAAAGGATAAGGGAACTCCCATTCCAGGTGTGCATGCATTTATATGAGTGTTTGTGTAGGCATTAGTTTTTTATTATTTATTTATTTATTTGCTATGGCTTGATTCCAAGTTTATCAAGGGGTGAAGAAGAGATTATTTCTCAGAATTCGTTCACTGGTGGGCAGAAATGCAGGGTGTTTGTCACTCTTCTCATTGTTTCCCCACACATTTTCATATCAATCACAACCAACAGAAAGGACTCATTTTTTAAATCTTTACTTACATCATGAGTTCCAGAGGAGCACTTAGTTTGTTGCACCAAAAACAATAGGCTGACTTTGTCTTTTAAGGTGTGACATGACTCCTGTTTGACATCAGGAATGAAAGGGTTTGTGTCTGCCATCTCCCCTGCCGTTTTCCTTTTTTACTATAACATTATCAGGAGATTTACAAAAACAGTAAAAAAAAAACATAAAAAGCTGCCATCTGAAGAATGTACAGAAAAAAATAGAATTACAAAGAAATCATCTAGCAAATCACCCTTAACTTCTGCCATCTTGAGAATCTTTGATTTTTACTTTCAAAGAAACAAAGCAGTTGTTCTGTTTTCTGATACGTGGACATGATATAGCTATTCTCAAAGTCAAAGAATGGTTGGTGAGCTAGCATATGTTGAGATTATCCTTCCAGATTGCTGTGCCATGCTTTTAGTAGCATTCACTAGAATTGTAGGAGAGCATTACCGAGTTCTTGTGCCTCATTTATAAAAACAGATAAGCAGATCTGTGGTTACCTTTTCTTCTTTGGGTAATTTTCATGCTATCCGCTTACCTTATGTCTCATTTGCATGATTGAATGACTGCTGAAGCAAATATTTCTGGTATGTACCTTCTCGCACTACAGTACTCCCCCTTACTTTCAGGCAGGCAGGAGAACAACTCCCCATTTTTGGGGTAATGGAAATTGCAGACCAAGATGGGAAGAGAAAAATGCTTCAAACAGCCAAGCACTCAGTGCAGTGAGGTAACAGGTAGAGAAGCAGGGTTTGCCTCCTCTCATGTAGGCATCCTGCTTGTGTGTGTTTACTTATTCTTTACTTACTCTGCAAAAGGAAGCCTCAATCATTCGTGTGTATGTGTGTGTTAAGTGCCGTCAAGTCACTTACGACTCATGGCGACCCTATGAATGAAAGTCCTCCAAAATGTCCTATCTTTGACAGCCTTACTCAGATCTTGCAATTCCTTTATTGAGTCAATCCATCTCTTGTTGGGTCTTCCTCTTTTCCTGCTGCCCTCAACTTTTCCTAGCATGACTGTCTTTTCCAGTGACTCTTGTCGTCTCATGACATGACCAAAATACGATAACCTCAGTTTAGTCATTTTAGCTTTTAGGGTCAGTTCAGGCTTGAATTAATCTATAACCCACTGATTTGTTTTTTTTGGCAGTCCACGGAATCCGTAACTCTCTCCTCCAACACCACATTTCAAAGGAATCTATTTTCTTCCTATCAGCTTTCTTCACTGTCCAGCTTTCACACCCATACATAGTAATGGGGAATACGATGGCATGAATTAATCTAGTCTTGGTGGCCAGTGATCAGTCATTCATACCTGCTGTCTATAAGGCAGGGGGGGTGGCATCTATTGCTGTGTGAAGGAATGGTTGGACTAATCTTTATCTCCCCACAAAGATTTACTTGTGCCTTCCCAGCACAGGTAAAACCCCAGAGAAAATATAGATGTGACACATCATGAACGCTCTTCCGTGCCTCTAAACTGGTGCTTCAATGAGAGGAAATACTTCCTGTTCATGGAAACACCAGTCAAGATTATCTCGTTTGGCTTGATCGTGGACTAAATGTTACAGTTGAATGAGGTCCCTGTCAGTCATGTTTGGAGTCATTCTATTCCCTTGTTGTCCCAAGGAAATGGAAAGAGCAGCAAATGAAAACGGAAAACGAGAGCCGAGTGCAGCAACAAACATTGCTGTGCCATTAAAAATAAAGTTTGGATGTCACTGCTGCCATTCATTTGGCCAGTGCAGGGAGAATAAAGCAAAAGTTGCCACCACACCGATTATGTGACATCATTTTTGGGGTGAACCCATAAGTGACATCACACTGCTCTATGATGTATAAGAGGAGCCCTTCTGGATCAGACTAGTAGTCCTTCTAGTCCACCCTATCTCACACAGTGGACAAGCAGTTCCTCTGAAGGTCCAACAACAGAGCAGAGGGGTCATCCTCTGATGTTGCCTCCTGGCCCTGGGTTTCAGAGATTTGAACATCGAGGTTCCCTTTAGTCACCATGGCTAATAGCCCCTGATAGACCTATCCTCCATGAATCTGTCAAAACCCCTTTTAAAGCTATCGATGCCTGTGGCCATCACTACATTATCTGACAGCAAATTCTACATTTTAATCACCTGCTGAGTAAAGAAGTATTTCCTTATGTCTAACTTGAATCTACTGAACATCAACTTCATTGTACGCTCTCAAGTTCTAGTATTTTGTGAGGGAGAAAAATCTCTCTTTGACAACTCTCTCCACCCATACATCATTTTATAAACCTTTATCATGTTCCCCCTTAGTCATCTCTTTTCTAAACTGAAAAGTCCCAGACTCTTCAGACTTCCTCACCTAGGGAAGGTGCTCCAGCTCCCTAATCATCTTGGTAGCCCTCTTCTGTACTTTTGTCAGCTCTGGGATGCCCTTTTTGAGATACAGTGACCATAGATCTAAACAGGGGAATTGTAATATCCACCATTTTATTTTCAATCTCTCCTAATAATCCCTAACATACTGTTTGCCTTTTTCACCACTGCAGCACACTGGGTTGACACTTTCACTGAGCTATCTAGTATGACCCTAAAATCTTTCCCCCTCTCAGCCTCAGCAAATTCAGACCCCATTAGCCTATACCTGAAGTTGGGATTTTTTTGTCCGTATTTGCATCACCTTACATTTACCAACATTGAACTTCATTTGCCACATTGTCACCCACTCCCCCAATTTGTGAAGATCGTCCTGGAGCTCTTCACAGTCATCCTTGATTTTCACCATCCTGAACAATTTTATGATCTGCAAACCTGGCCATTACACTACTTGCCCCAGATCATTTATGAACAAATTAAACAGTACTGGCCTAAATACTAATTGTTGTGGGACCACACTGCTTACTTCCCCCCATTGTGAGAACTGTCCATTTATTCTTACTCTTTGCTTCCTGTCATTTAAGCAATTTTTAATCCATAAAACAATGCAGGAGTCTTTGGTGAGGTACCTTGTCTAATGCCTTTTGAAAGTCCAAGTATATAATATCTACAGCTCCCAGTCTCCTACCATGCAAGCTACTGGCTGGCAACCCTACTCCTCATGGAAAATTGGAGGAAATTTCATTCAGATTAGTTTTGCTTCCAAGATTAGCAAACAGGGCATGTTCAGACCGGAATTTGATTACGTTCCGAATGCACACCCTACTTATTATATCGTATGTTGGCTCCAGTCCCAAATGGTAGGAGATGTTTAGCTCTTTTCTTCATCTGCAGTGGCTCCTGCAGGTAATATTCTTCCTAAAATCCAGAAGGAATTTTGGCTGGCAGCCAGACATTCTTGTTGCCATCATGACTAGTCCTTCCTGACTCAAGGGTGTGCCTAAAGAAAAAAACACACATCAGTCTAAAGACGAAGCTGGCGTAAGCCCAGTGAAACTTGCCAAGTCTGAGAAACTGTGCAGGGAGAAGAAAAAATTACAACATAAGCCTTCAATAACATTCCAGGTGACTGTGAGCATTTGACTGAAGATCTTGATCATTTGTGATGCTCTCGGTGTTAATCAAAATCAATGGCACAGATGGCTCCCACTGAAATATATACAGATCGTTACAAAGGACAATGTGTCTTTTATATAAGAGTGGTGTTGCATGAGCAGTTTAGATGATGATAAGAAAAGTGATGTGAGGGCAAAGAAGAATTTTCTCATGAGAACAGCAAATACCACCTTTCCATCAAGGGTGAACTGCTAGATTCATATTGTTACCTACCCATTTTCAAACCAAATATATCTTTAATGCAAAGAACATTCCCAGATCATGTTTCCACAACCATCTTTGATCACAGTCTATTTATAATTAGTGTTTATCTTTCAAAACTGGCCTTTTTTTGCATTAAGAAAGAATTTTCTTTAAGAAAATTTAAGAAAGAATTGCATTAAGAAAGAAACCAGTGGGTGGCTGGTGAACTCTGGAATTAGTGGAGCTTCACTGCAGGTGCTACAGCACACTTGTGCATGCCTCTATGTGTGCACATGCTTTTGACATACCCTTCTTTTTTGGCCTAGTGAATAAACCATGGACATCCCTTATCCCAGTTTAGCAAATCAGTAGCTGTATTAACATTGCCTGGAATTATTCAGGCAGGAAAGCACCTCTGCAGATATAGATAGAATACATTTCCATCCTCACAACTGAATAACCAGAGCCATGCACTGAAGACAAAGCATAAGAAAACAGCCAGACATCAACAAAGAAAAGAATACAAGAAAAACAAAGCAGCCTGCAGCAGTCCCCCCCAAACATGCTTCAATTATTTTTCAAAAGGCACCAGCCACTTTTTAAAAGCTATGCATGTGTGGACCTAGTGTCCTTAGACAGAGTTCCACAGAGGAGACACTACCATTGCTGTACAAAGGCACAGCAAAGATTTCAGGGACATTTGGGACTGTTGAGGAGACTAACAGCCCATTCCTGAGGCCGCCGCTGGCCTCTTCTGCACCACCCCCCTCCGCCAACTACCACCCTAGAGTAACTGGCCTGATGCCGGCGCCCAGGCCGTTTGCGCCGGCGCGAAGCCCCTCGGGTCTCCTAAGCACTTTCGGCACCCAAACTCAGGAATGGGCTGTTTGTCAACTAACAGAAGAATAGGAAAGCTGGAAAGAGTTCCTAAAACACTCTTTTGGGTCTGTACCTTCACGGTCTGCCATCCATATTGAACAAAACTCAGGGGATTGCAGCACGTCCCTAGAACAACCACACTATCTAATTGCAGACAGACAGAATAAAGGAGTCGCTTCTCTTTGAGGAAATGAAAAGTATTCATGTTTAACAATAAAGTCTAGAGGAGAATTGATAGGAAAGTTTCCAAGCGCACAGTAACTCAGATAGCAGCATGTGGTTATGGAATCCATCACGGCAGCCATCTAGCCTGAAGAACAGTAGCACAAGAAAGAGGCAGACTGATAACACAAGAGCATTTGGTGGCATGGGGGGAAATGCATCAGAGCAGGCAGGTAGACAGGCAGGAGGAGAACCTTGAGGTTGATTTGCTTGGATGAGGGTAAATTTGGAGAACAGTAGGCAAGCAGGGCAGTACAGACTGAAGGGGAAAATTTGGCACAGCAAGGCAGGCATTGGAAGAGGGAGGAAGGCAACGTTCCACCTCATATCTTTCAGGATTGGAATAACTCACACATGGATGCAATCATAGTGGCTACAGTTTGAAGTCAAGAAAGCCCAGAGCCCCTCTCTTCAGTAAGAAACATAGCTGTTTGGATGGTGAGAAATCAGATGATCCAGTAGAGGTATGATCTTTTACACGTGAGCACACACTACATAGATATCCAAAGCATGATGTTCCTCTGAGCATGCATATGATACTCTATATTTAACACAAGTAACCATTTGCACTGTTCTTTGTTCTGGGATTTACTTTGGCAGAAGACCAGCCATTCATAAGAAACAATAGAATCTGATTTTTGCTGGGTGAGTGACTCACTTTCTCTCAAGGATGTTATCTCTGTGTACAAGGCAGAGAGAGAGTTGCCTGCTTGTTAACTTTACAGGGAATCTCTCAAGCTGATTCGATGAGGCATTGCAATTTCAAGACTACTTATGCTAACTTAATGAAATCAATCCTATGCAAAGCACAGACATTCCATATAAAATACTTGATTGACATTAAATTATATGACAACAGTATTTTGAGTCCAAATCAAATCATCATGAAGGCTGGGAAATGTATGTAGGGCCTAAGGACAGGGTATGAATCATGTAAGTATGACCTTCACAAAAGCAAATGTCTGAGATTTGAGGGGGTGGAGGGAAAAGGGAGGCTTCTAGTGTGAACAACCAACCAACCAATCAATTAAAAAAATTAAAAATCAAGACAGTTGTTAAAGTATCCTGCATGCTATCCTTGGCATCTTTCAATCTTTGAAAGGAGTAAAATATATATGAATTGATTTTCAACCCTCCAGACTTTATCAAATTTGCACGTTTTGCACCCTCCCTATAATTCCATGCAGTAGTGAAAGAACATGCATGTGAAAAAAGGAAGAACCAATTCAGAGCTCTTGAAAAAGTGAATATTTTAAGTGTTTGCAGATGCCACTCATACTAGGCAATCCAAGTACAGTCTGAGCTAAGAAAGCAAGGGAATATCAGAAATAGCACCTATTAATATGAAAATGTGTATCTGAAAACATTTATCTTTGCAACATGATATGCAGGGTACATACCTTCTTAAGTGTTGACAACTTTTAAAAACCATGAGTGCCAAATACAGCTAATCCTTTATGCACATTTTATCCATTTATTTTATATACAAATATGTGAGCCCCATCTAATATCATATTCAGGTCTTTTACAAAACCTTGCAAGTATGAATCAAATATGCAACAAAGGAAGCAATCCTCAGCAGGTCTAATCATAAGTAAGTTCCATGTTATTCCATGGGCCTTACTCCAAATAAAGTATTCTTAGGATTGCAGCCAAAAGTTCATAAATAATAAAATGAACACCCCTCAAAAAGCAGCAGAAGCAACAGAATGCAGAGAATGCCCAAATGGTGGTGTCACTAAAAGTCTAGGGAAATGAATATAGTTTAATCTGGCATTTAAAACTCAGAAAAGCAGGAGCCAGATAAATGGGTTTGCCTGGTGGTTCTACAAATCATGAACCACTGTGTGTGCGCGCGCACACAAACACACAAAACACTCTGTATCTACATCAGCCACATTATTCCAAAAGTCAAGACACATAAAAGAGGTTTCTGAACAAGTTACCAGGCTCTCGAGGAAGCCTGGCAAGTTCCTAAGGAAGCTACCTCATCTCTAGGATTGCCAACCTCCTGCTATTACAACTGATATCCAGCCGATAGAGATCAGTTCACCTGGAGAAAATGGCCGCTTTGGCAATTGAATTCTGGTATTGAAGTCCCTCCCCTCCCAAACCCCGCCCTCCCCAGGCTCCACCCCAAAAAAACCTCCCGCCGGTGCCAAAGAGAGACCGGGCAACACTACTCATCTCAGACCCATAGTTCTATCAAAAAAAGAAAGAAAGAAAGAAAGAAAGAAAGAAAGAAAGAAAGAAAGAAAGAAAGAAAGAAAGAAAGAAAGAAAGAAAGAAAGAAAGAAAGAAAGAAAGAAAGAAAGAAAGAAAGAAAGAAAGAAAGAAACCCATCTTCTCCAGATGCCTTCTCAGGGTATATTCCTTTTCTAAGTGCAGTAAAAATTTAGCAAGAAGATCTGCAAGGCTCTTCACAAGATTTGACACAATTTCTGCTCTTTGACAAGATTTATTATTAAACAACAGCAACAAAGGAGGCACATTGCCATTTGCAAAAACAGACTTTGCAAGTCTACGGAAGAGTTTTGTTATGAACAAGAGGGCAGAACACTTGAGTCAGGAAAACTCGTTGATTTCCAGAAGTACTGAGGGATGTAGATTTCCAGCCTTTTTTTGCCAACACTGAAGGAGAATAGCAGCAGAAGTACCAGTATAGAAACATTGCAACACTATTAGTACCAGCACTAGTACACTGTAGTGAAAAGTTTATACAACAAGGACATCCAATGGGGAAAAAAAGGCACTTCCAGAGAATGAAATAAGCATATGACTATCAAGGTAGTAGTGAGGAAACTTTGAGATTAGGGTTGCCAGGTCTCTCTTTGCCAGTGGCAGGAGGTTTTGGGGGCAGAGCCTGAGGAGGGTGGGGTTTGGAGAGGGTGAGGGACTTCAATGCCATAGAGTCCAATTGCCAAAGCAGCCATTTTCTCCAGTTGAACTGATCTCTATCAGCTGGAGATCAGTTGTAATACCAGGAGATCTCCAGCTAGTACCTGGAGGCTGACAACCCTATTTGAAAGGATTTTCTGCAGTGTGACTGATCCAAAGACTTTTTTCAGAGCTAAAACAGGTGATTTCCTGTACCCTTGAAATTCAGTTTTTAAATCTAGAAAGCATCTGGGCATTTTCCTGTCATGCACTTTCTCTCTGAATACTTTGTGTTTACAAAATTAATACTTAACTTGACAAGTTGTGAAATGTAGTAACCAGTGACAGGTGACTGGTATTGTATCAACAAAACAGATACCATGAAGAAAATTCTACACTTGTAGAATTGAGCTGGAATTGAGTCATATTCCTATTACAGGTTCTCATTAGATGCCTGCTTTTGTGCACTCTGAATTTCTAGTCAATCACCTGTCAATTGGGTGAATTATATCTGTGATGACTTAACACTAGTTTACTCATTGCTGTTATTCATGCTAATTCATATAATAAAGCACCTTTGATCGTTCGGTGCAGATTTCCCCTATTAGTGCCACTCCAACTCTACAAATTAAAAAGAAATAAAAACGACAACAGGCCAATTTATTATTAATGTTTTGTAAAGTCAAAAGCAGTGCTGGTACCATCAAGCCCTTTTTTTCATTGTTGCTTTTCGTTCAGTACAAAGTGACATATTGCATTCAATTTTCTACAAGATTGCAAATCCTTTTCAGTTTCATAGTATAGTAACGTGGGAAAATGGTGCCTCTCACACTCAACCATTTGGGCAAGAATCCAAACCCAGAAGCCTTTCTCAATGCTACAAAACTAATATCTGCTCTCCTGTAGACTGGCTTCTAGCATTCCACTCCTGACTCATTCTTTGTAAAAGGGCCATTGGTGCCAAGTATAAACCCTTGCAGGATTAAGCTGTTAACACCACACATAAACAAATATCTTTATATACCCAATATAGTATTCCTTTCTCTGGGTGAACATTTACCTCAAGATATCCAGCTCTTTGACTAGCACGCTGAGCGTGAATTTTCACACCTCAACAAAAAAGGACCCTGAAAACTCTCCATATCACCTCTTCTTGCTTAGGTTATGACTTCTTGTATCCTCCTACTTTTCAGCAGTCCCAAACTTCCTCTTTATGACTCTTTAAATCACGAAAAGGTCCAAGTCATCATAACAAGGATCTTCACAGCCTGTTCACACTGCTTCTTCTTAAACCAAAACAATGGCCCTGTTCATATACTTGCCAAATAGTGTTCTAGTTCTTATGGTGAAGGAATGGATGTGTTTTGTGAGGCCTATAAATAGGGTTGCCAGGTCCCTCTTTGCCACTGGCAGGAGGTTTTGAGGGCAGAGCCTGAGGAGGGTGGGATTTGGGGAGGAGAGGGACTTCAATGCCATAGAGTCCAATTGCCAAAGCAGCCATTTTCTCCAGGGGAACTCATCTGTATCGGCTGGGGATCAGTTGTAATACCAGGAGATCTCCAGCTAGTACCTGGAGCATGGCAACCCTACCTATAATTGTAAATTGCCTAATGTCCTAGTCTTGTTTGACATGGAAAAAATGTAATAGATTTGGCCTTTTCACATATAGGTCTGTATCACACATTACTGTCTACGCCCAGGATCTAACCCCTCTCTATCAAAAAAAGGCTCCAAAGATATAGTACATTGTGGGGGGAGAAGGAATCATGAATCACTTCCAGAGCCAGACATCCCCTTCATATTTGAAGCCAGAGGGGAAGAAGGAGCCCCACAGAACAGAGATGCCTCCATTCACTGCTCCCTAGGAGGTAGCCCTCTGAATCTGTTGATTTTGCACAAATGGCTGCGGCTCAGAAGGGCACTCCTGTTGAAGCAGCCCAGCTCTACCAGAATGCATGCTTCTGTAATCCTGTGTGTCCTGTTTAATTCTAGGGAGGTTGAGCACAACCTCAATCAACTTTTAACTTCTGGTGGAGCAATGCTGTAAACTTCCTGTTTGTCAAAAAAATATGGATGGACATAAAGCAATCAGTCGATCAAGTAGTTTTGTGCAATGTATACATGCCAAAGAAAAGACTGTCAGCCTTACCCTGTGTTTGTAAAGTTATCCAAAGACATTCATCCTTTTCTTAAACACAAGGACACATGAAGATGTCTTTTATAGAATCAGATCATCAGTCCATCATGGTCTGTATTGTCTACAAAGAAAGGAATTGTCTCTTCAGGGTCTCAGGTGGAAGCCTTTCACATCACCTATTACCTGATTATTTTAACTGGAAATGCCAAGGATTGAATCTTGGACCCTCTGCATGCCAAGCAGATGGTCTATCACTGAGTCATGATCTTTCCTCGACTGAGCCATGGCTCATCCCCAAATGCAAAATAATTTTCAGATAACTTTTGGAAACATGCAAGACATACTGGTACTTGTTTGGGCTGACCTTTGGAGCCAGATTTAAGCTAGCATAAGGTAGGGGAATTTCAGTAAAATTGTAATTAGATAAGTTGTATATAGGGTTGCCAGGTCCCTCTTTGCAACCAGCGGGAGATTTTGGGGGCAGAGCCTGAAGAGGAATTGTTGCTCTTTAAAGTCCAGTCAGCTCTGGGCATTCCTTATACAATGAGACCAGCCCACATTCAGTCCAGTCATTCCTTGAACTACATGAATAATTTAACTTCCAACTTGATCTCACCAATCTGCGGGAATGAAGTTACTAAAGTCTGTACCTTGCGGGAAACAGTATGTCAGCTTGCAGATACCTAAAGTTAGAGTAATTCTCATGAGCACGTCCGTTTCTACATTCCTTATAAGGGCATTACTTACATGGTGATTTATCCTGCCCAAATGGAACTAACATATACATGATAATAGGTTTTAACGTTTTAAGACTGGAAAATCCAAAGACTGCTTAATTAGTTAGGGACTGATGTATGCTTTGTGCCACCTTTGACCAACATTTCAGTGGAAGGTACAAAACTACGCTATGCTTTCAGTGTTCTAGAATTCTGTTCCAAGATGGTGTATGGTCATCGCATTTTTGAGCTGCTTTAACATTTCTCTTTTCTTACATATACTTGTGTAGTTACTGCCTTTAATTGTTTAAATTGGAAAGGTAATATTTTTATTTTTTATTAAGTATTGTCTCATATAATAGTACAATAATATTTTTTTTAAAAAATGAATCAGTTTGACCAAAGCATTTCTATGGTATATGAACTAAGAAACCCTGGATAATGTAAATTAAACCTCAAATAATAATAATAAAGTCTCAGCACAGATGACTTTAGATACTGAAGGAAGTGGAAGGTAAATTAAAATTTAATAAACAAAACCTATGATTCATTTGTAGAAAGGCCTTATTCATATATATTTTTCATTCCCTATTATAGTAACACAGCAGAACCAAAATAGCCTCAGGAAAGAAGTCTTTAACTTGCAGCCTCAGTGATTCCAATTTCCACCACTGACTGGCCCCATCAGTTAATGAATTAAAACTTTAGTGGACTAATCTACCAAGTAAATCAATCAAAGCTTGCAGTCCTACTGAACATTCTGGTAAATATTATTTCTCTCACTTTTCCACAGTTAAATATGTATTGACTGCCTATGGACATATTGACCAGTAAGTTAATTTGGACTTTCCTTAAAGTTAAAGGTCCCCTGTGCAAGCACCAGGTCATTCCTGACCCACGGGGTGACGTCACATCCCGACGTTTCCTAGGCAGACTTTGTTTATGGGGTGGTTTGCCAGTGCCTTCCCCAGTCATCTCCCTTTTCCTTACATTGCAAATAGTTACATGATCTCTTAAAGACTGCTGTTGAGTAAACTAAAAAATAGGTTGGCTACTTAGTAGCTGAACATCGTTATTTAGAGGAAATAACATTATATTACAGCTAGTACTAACTGGCGGATATGACACAGATACAACATTTAGAACTGAATGACAGTTTATACTTGTCAGGCTGTTCAGAATGAAAGTGTAGAAGTAACTCCTCCATACGGTGCTTGATCTGAAACATGGGTATGTCAAAGATACTTTGTATGAGCTCAGGATGGGCCCTCATCAACAATTTATCAAGGCTTCAGTGCCAATGGATAGTGTGTGGGAGGCAGAGTGTTACAACTCCATGTGCTATGCAAATCACAGCATAAATAATTTAACTTCCATCTTGATCTCACCGCTCTCTGGGAATGGAGTTGCTAAATTCTGCACCTTGTGGGAAACAGTAATGCAGTTTAATGGGGAAGAAAGGGGATGTGGTAAAATGGATAGTCTTGAATTACTGTAATCTTGCTTGTGTGCATTTAAAAAAAAAAGCAAGAAGTACACACTTCTTCCCCACTGGCTAAATCACAATAAATCATGTAATGAGAAAAGTATAGTGTACTAGGTATAGATTGGGATTATGGAGATCTGGGTTTGAATCCCCCCTTCCTTCATTTTGTAGAGAAAGAACCACTAACTGCAATGGGAGCTGCAAAATCTATATTCACTGCAAATGAGTTATTCATGGGATCAACCTGTGTGTAAAGTGCCATCAAGTCGCAGCCGACTTATGGTGACCCCTTTTGGGGTTTACATGGCAAGAGACTAAGAGAAGTGGTTTGCCAGTGCCTTCCTCTGCACAGCAACCCTGGTATTCCTTGGTGGTCTCCCATCCAAATACTAACCAGGGTTGACCCTGCTTAGCTTCTGAGATCTGACAAGATCAGGCTAGCGTGGGCCATCCAGGTCAGGTCACGATCAACCTACTGTTCACCAAAGAGGTTCCTCCCCCAAAAGGAAGGGGAAAACATGTTCATTCAAAGGATTGTCCAGTGTAGTTACTGCTTCTTTGCCAGTATCTTATCTCAACATGGAAAATGCTGGGGGGGGGGAATTCAGCAATGGGGGTCTGTTCCTAGCCCTTCTGCCTGTGTACTCTATATGGGGTTGGAGTGCACAGGCAACGTGCTAGTAGGGATGCTCCTGCCTCCCAACTAAGCTGCATGCTAGATCAGGCCTCCTTGTAGTGGCCTGATCTGGCAAGCAGCTTGGAGAGGGAGGTGGAGCATTTCTATCCACCAAAGAAGAATAGTGGCATGTATCTGAGACAGCAAACAGGTAAGCATGGGGGGTGGGAATGGAGGAGGGAAGAGGGAAAATGGCAGGGGAGGGGAGGAGGGGAGAATGGCAGTGGGGCAGAAGTGGCCCAAATAATGCCAAATAAATTCACCATAATTCAGGTCTGCTTTTTCGCCCCCCCCCTTTTTGCTGCCATTTTTGCCAGTTTAAAAAAAAAAAAAACACCCAGAAAATACTGAAAAGGTTTTTTTAAAAAAAATTATCATATCAATATCCACAGCCCTAGTTCTTAGTGTATTTACTGTTTTAAACATTTGGCAGCATTCATTAAGTTAGTAGCATTCATCACATTAGCACATGCCCATAACTTTACTGGATCAGACTACTGTTCCCAGGCAAAAGTGAGAGAACATGCAAAATATTTGTGATACAATTTAGAATGCTAAATGAACATGAACACACTCAAGCTTTGTAAGTCAGTCAAAAAAAATTGGTTAGCCTGGAATACTATAGAGACAATCCATATTACCCCCCCCACACACACACACACATACACAAAGAGGATTGAGAGAAGCAGGGAAAATATATCTTTGATAAGTTGTATGTGTCAGATGGATTGGGTAAACTGAGGATGAGCTAGGGGAACAAGGACAGAATTGGGAAAGCAGTGCAAGAACATGCATTCACAAAACATTTGCAAAATAGTTTGGAATGATTTTGAGTGTTTGATAGCAAACATTTAAAAAGAGTGTTCAAAGTGTCTACTCACATTTTGTGCTGAGATTGCCGTTCAACCAGAGATGCTCATTCATCTAAGGTTCAGTACTTAACTGTGCCTTCAACACAGTTGAACATTCAACAAACTGTTTGCATTCTCAGTTGTGCCCAAAGCAGAATGCACATGTGTGTGCTTATGCTATTTCCCCACAATTTACCCCACCACTTCCACCCCCCGTGTTTGCCATATTCTTTAAGTACATACATCCTAACTCTACTTTTAAAAGAGACTCTCGTAATGACTTGGAACATAGTACCCAAACATGCTCAAGCCATAATTACCTAGCTGTTAAGCAGAATGCTTTCACTGCACAGGTAGAAAACTGCTTATAAAGGTAAAGGTCCCCTGTGCAAGCACCGGGTCATTTCTGACCCATGGGGTGACGTCACATCTCAACGTTTACTAGGCAGACTTTGTTTACAGGGTGGTTTGCCAGTGCCTTCCCCAGTCAACTATGCTTTACCCCCAACAAGCTGGGTACTCAGCCTTCCATCCTTCCGAGGTTGGTAAAATGAGTCAACCTTGAGCCGGCTACCTGAAACCAACTTCCGTCAGGATCGAACTCTGGTCGTGAGCAGAGCTTGGACTGCAGTACTGCAGCTTACCATGCTTTGCCACAGGGCTTCTAGAAAACTGCTTACTTGTGAGCAAATCTTAGAGAATCATTACTTGACAAAAAATTGACCTTTTGAAAAATGCAAGTTTGAATGTCTGTTGCAAACTTTGTTTCACTATCCCTGATTTGAACAGAGGTGTGTTTGTCTTTTACTGCTGTTACTGAGTGCCTACAAAGCTCAGTGTCGTGAGAATGACCCCTCCCACAAGTTATCTGTGGGAGAAGGGTAGTTTTTCCCAGATAGCATGATCCTTCCTGCCTCAAAGACCTCTACAAGTTACTGAGAAAATGGTATCTCTTTCAAGTGTGATGGACATCCAGAGGCAGGTGATCACTAGAAAGAAATGTGTGGTTACCGATGTTGACTTGGAGTCTGCACTCATTATGACTGCTTATGAAGAAAAGCTGGTAGACCCTTGCTTTGACTTTCAACAAAATAAGAAATGGGTTCTTCAGTGCTCTGTAGAACTAACTTAACCATATATCTACTATAGCCTCTTCACAATCTTCTTTCATCCTCACTGAATTCACTTATAAAAATATCTCAGGCTTATAAAAATAGCCTAGGGAAAGGAACTAATAGAAAAGTGATTTTCTTTGATCACTGAGAACTGTGATGGGAGGGGCTTGGTTTATACTATAGAAAATCAAAAATCAAGTTAAATATTATATCTTTTGAAGATCAACAGAATGCTCTTGCCATAGCACCATGTGGTTAGTAGAAAATCCTTCCTATGAATTTATAAAAATCATTTGAACCAGAAGATTTACTGTGTAATCCTAAACAGAATTATTTTTTTTGAAGCCCATTGGCTCAGAAGAGTGTAGCTCTTCTTACAACTCATTCCTGAGAGCTGCAGTGGCTGGGGACGGCGTGGCCGTGGCAGCACATGATGTCTCCAAACAGCTTTGGCCACTGCAGCCAAAGGGGGGGGGGGAGAAGGGCGTTTTAAAACAGAAAAATAAGAAAAGGGGGGGGGAAGCCCCATTGAAAACAACGATGCTGTGCCAACTAAAAGCTGATGCCGCACCGCTGTTGCTAAAGGGGCAAGGGGTTGAAAGGGGTTAGGAAGCTGCCTACCAGCAGCTCTGCCCCCCCCCCCCCCAGAACAGTCTGGGAATGCTTCCTGGGACATCGGCACAAGAACTTGCGCTGGCAGGATGCTGGTGGGAGGCCGAGCCAGCATCAGAGGGCTGCTCTGCTGCAGCAGTTCAGGGAGCCAGACGTAAGTGGTGCTGCACCAGCATCCATGCCAGTTTGCATGGCGCAAGTGGCAATGACGTTGGCATTGGGGTCATGGCGCCTCCTAAGCCAATTTGGCTTCCAAACTCCGGAATGGGTTGTTAGGATTGCAATGCAAACTTCCAATATACTCTGGACATGATTGGATGACATATGCAGGAAGGAGAGTTAAAACATTACTGAAGAAAACAGCCCAGCCTCCTCTGGGGCCTTTAATAATTCTCAAACTGAGTTGCCGGACCTGGCAGGTGAATTTTTCAGTGAAAACCTGCTAATGTGTGCAGATCAAGCTGCTCTAAAAGTACTGCTAAAGAGGCTGTCTAAACAGCTGATAACTTTAGATGCCACTACAGAAATGTCTGTGAGATGTTCTGCCACAGTACAGGGCTTTCATCTATTTGATGGTGGAAGTCCTTTCCAGATTTATTATTCTGTTCTTTCACTAGAGGAGGATCAGCTCACTTGCAGCCAAGTGAGAGAATAAATTCACACAAATATACATGCACACATACCTTAAATGATGTATATCATCTCTCCATTTCAACTAGGGTTATTAAAAAAAGGGCTCATTATTGATTCCCTTGTGCAGAATAGAATTTGCGCATTAAAAGCATATGTATTTGATTTTCTCCCCATAACTCACAAGTAGATATCCAATTGCTCTGCATGAACATTAAAAGTAAGTAGGGGAAATGTTTGATCCTCGGGTATATATATGTATATTTTTTCCCCTCCTGGATTCAAATCTCTTAACCTAACTAACGTACTCCTTCAATTTCACTCCCATTTATTTTTTCACTCTGACTGTAAGTAGCATGCAGTTGACATTCAGGCAATGAGTGACAAGAGGCACTGAAGGGTTACCAACAGATTCACAAAGCTAGTCTAAGAGATCAAACCTTTTAAAGGTAGTTTGTATGCTTAAACTCAATTATTTTTGAATATTTGGATGAAAGGCAGCATTTGATCTGAGTAATCATTTGGCATGTTAAAACTAAAGCCACAAACCACCATACATGGTATACGTAACCTCAATAAAAAGGTACAGTTCAAAAGTAAACATTCATATACAACGTTCACATTTTGATTATTTGGGTTATTAGTCATTTCATACCTCTCTGAGACTAACTGCTACTTAAAAGTAGTATTCTTGATCATGGTGTCGGACTTTCTATACCTGTAGACCACCGTGCCCACTTAGGGTGAATGCACATAGGGAAGAGGGCAAGCGAAGAAGAAGAAGAAGAAGAAGAAGAAGAAGAAGAAGAAGAAGAAGAAGAAGAAGAAGAAGAAGAAGAAGAAGAAGAAGTAGAGTTGGTTTTTATATGAAGACTTTCTCTACCACTTAAGGAAGAATCATACCGGCTTACAATCACCTTCCCTCCCCCTTCCCACAACAGACACCCTGTGAGGTAAGTGGGGCTGAGAGAGCTGTGACTAGCCCAGCTGGCTTCATTTGCAGGAGTGGGGAAACCAACCCGGTTCACCAGATTAGCATCTGCTGCTCATGTGGAGGAATGGGGAATCAAACCCGGTTCTCCAGATCAGAGTTCACCACACCAAACCACCGCTCTTAACCCCTACACCACGCTGGCTCTACACGAAGCACTCTGAGTCTTAAGTAGGGAGTCACGCCACTGGATTTGGCCCTGCTCTCCCTTTTTGTGCATTGACTTGGTCACACGCACAGTGTGAGTGCAAAGATATTACTTATTATACCTCTGGCTGCATTTACTGAAGAACACTTGTAATTCCATATCTGGACCCGATGTGATCATTGTGATTACATGGCTTACATGATAAATATGGAAACAATATAGAATTACTTGCATTCTAGACCAGTCTCTTTTCTTCGTCATCTGAAACAGCTTTCTTGTGACTTAAAGAGAATGTGACTTAAACATACAAAGGCTGTAATGTCAATATATAGCTGAAAAGATATGTCAGAAACAACCCAAGCAGTCAATTTATTACTGTTAAACCTCCTTCCATGACATGGTATTTACAATCCGACCTTGTTATATAAAGCAGTTCCTCTTCCTCTGGTACGTTTGTTATCTTGCTGTTTACAAATTCTCTGTCTGTTGCTCTTTATTACATGTAAAATATTGGATTCATCTGTGTACATAGGCTATAAACAATCATAAGTGTGTGTGTGTTTAAAAAAATATATTTTTGGATGATTGCTTAGAAGTATATGCAGCCAAAATCTGTGATCTTGGTCTTGCAAGCAAAACGAAGCCGTGTAAACCTAAATAAATGGAGTCATTGTTAAAAATAC
The DNA here is from genome assembly GCF_029931775.1 of Euleptes europaea. Taxonomy (NCBI): domain Eukaryota; kingdom Metazoa; phylum Chordata; class Lepidosauria; order Squamata; family Sphaerodactylidae; genus Euleptes; species Euleptes europaea. The sequence continues at coordinate 39,145,139 of NC_079316.1, forward strand.
TGGCTCTGACACATTTTTTTTCCCCAACTGGCTAGGAGATGTGTTTACAGAAAGTTACATAAGCAAGGCAAATAAATTTAAAAGCAGTAGTTTATTACACCCCATTTGCCTTGTAAATATCTGGAGGAGTAAAAGCACTTGAAAGCACAAATCTTTGTGTACATTACAAACAAAGGCTGCTGTGGGACTGCAATCAGCATGTGCCATCAAAAAAAAAAAGGGATCTACCTGTCAAATATTCTGAGTATTATGACAGAAAACTCATAGTGTTTTGTCCAGACTGAGTTTATCTGCTGAATCGAGCAAACTTCTTTGGGACTTCATACAAGTAATAAAACAACACACCCATTGCTGGACTAGGTCACAAACAATGTATTTGCAGCCCTAAGGGGAAAAGAGCCTGAAGGTTGTAGGCTGGACAGTCTTTCCTACACATCGGCTTGGAGGAATCATCAGGGGAAAGCTAGATTTAGCATGTAAGGCTTGTTTCACAAAGTCTACATATGTTAAAGGTCTCCAAGGCACTTTATGTGCCACTGAAGAATAGTAAAACTTTTTGTGTGTGATGGAACAACCCCACAAATACCAGGGAAATTGCCTAAGGCTAATGAGACGTCTTGGACAATGATAAGCAGCCCCAAAGCTGCACTGGTGAAAATCTGTAACTCAACCACCAGCATTGCTACAAACCTAAATGGATGCAACTGGAAGCAGAAATTGTACAAAACCAAACGCTGAAACTGGATCCAGTGTCTGGTCTCTGGAGTACAAGTAAGTGGTCTCAGATAATTTAATGTCCAGCACAGATGGGACAGGCACATTGAGCAAGGACTATATATCAGACTTAAAACGTCTTTCCTTTGCTTGCTACCTTCAATCTCTTGTTCTTCACTACTGTACTTCCCATAAGAATTTTTTCATAGCCAAACAAATGACAGGAGATGATATAACCATAGCAAAGTCATGGGATTATTTGCCTGGTTTTAGAGAGAATCTCATACATGAACAAAAAGAAAATATCTCCCACTTTTCTCTGAAGATAGTTTCAGAAGGTAGCAGTGTTGGTCTGCAGTAGAATGGTTAGATTTGAGTCCATTAGCACCTTAGAGACCAACTAGAGTTTCAGGTTGTAATCTTTCGAGAGTCAAAGCTTCCTTCATCAGACACAAGTAGGAATGGAGATCTCGGAAACTTTTTATCCCAGTCATAAGGTGGGAGTGGTGTTGGAAAGAATACTTGCAAAGGATGCAAAGGCACAACACATATTGTAATCAGCTTGATTAGAGCAGAGGGAAAATGCTTGGGGGCATACCATTAGAATCTTTAGTGAGATAAGAATCCTATGCCCCTACTCAGCTCAGGGGTGGGAGTGGGGACATTTTTCTGAACATGTGAATGAACTCAAGTTCAACCATTTCATGTTATAATTTCCCCTTTAATTTTTTTTGTTTGAGAACTGCCACTTTTCGGTCAGCGATGGAATAACCTGGAAGAGTAAAACGTTCACCCACTGGCTTTTGATTGTTGTGATTTTTAATGTCGGATTTATGCCCATTTATTCTTTTACATATGGACTGACTTGTTTGCCCGATGTAGAAGAAGAAGAGTTGGTTTTTATACCCCAATTTTCTCTGCCTTTCGAGGAGAATCAGACTCGAGTCAGTCAGGCTTACAATCACCTTCCCTTCCTCTCCCCACAACAGACACCTTGTGAGGTGGATGGGGCTGAGAGAGCTCTGAGAGAACTGTGACTAGCCCAAGGTCAGCCAGCAGGCTTCATGTGGAGGAGTAGGAAAACCAACCTGGTTCACCAGATTAGAGTCCATCGCTCATGTGGAGGAGTGGGGAATCAAACCCGGTTCTCCGGATTAGAGTCCATCTCTCCTAACCACTATACTATGCTGTAGAAAGTAGAAGGGCATTGCTGACTAGGGTTTCCAGGCCCACCCTGGCTACCAGTGGGGGATAGGAAAGGTAGGGTTGCCAGATCCAGGTTGGGAAACTCCTGGAGATTTGGGGGTGGAGCTGGGGAGGACAGGGACCTCAGTGGTATAGAATGCCATAGAGTCCACCCTCCAAACCAGCCACTTTTCCCCCAGGGGAACTGATCTCTGTAGTCTGGAGATAAGCTGTAATTCCAGGGGATCCCCAGGTCCCACCATCTTGGTTTGTTGCAGGCCCCAGTTCCAGACTCCATGTTAGAAAGGGTATTGTTGTGATTGAAAAGTTGTTTACAGTTAAGAGGCTGTCTATGGGCATGAAAATACCTACCTCCCAATGCCTATGACAGAGGAGTAACATTGTCCAGCATAGGCTGTAGGTCATTAATGATGCATTGAATTTGTTTGAGCTGAGAGCTGTATGTAACCACCAGGGATGTTCCACTGTTGTTTCATTTGGGCCTATCTTGTAGTAGGTTATCCTTTGGTATCATTATGGCTTTGTTGATCTGTTTCCTTACTACATTAGTAATTGTAACTCCAAGTATTGTAATTCCAATAATGTCTGCTGTAGGTCCTACAGGTAAGAATCTCTGTCTGAGGGATTGGAACAGATGCGACTGTAGTATAGAGCTTGGCTTTAGACAATTGATATGTTTGGCGATCAGATGGTTTCTGGTATAAGGTGGTTTTTTGTTTGTTTTTTAAATAATTTTTTTATTAATTTTTAGGATACAGAATTAAAAAGGAATAAGAAAAAAAGAGAAAACAATAAGATGGTTTTTATGCTTCCATTATGTCTTCAATAAATCTGAAGTACAGGAGGGGTGTTGAGGATGGAGTTGAGGATGGGAGTTGAGGAAGCACTGCATCAGGTTAGCCATGATAACGTGGTGCCATCCGGGTGCCCATGGCTATTCCATTGATCTGAAGGAATAAATCCTGATCTGAAAGAAGAAATAAATCTTCACCAAATCTGAAGTATTTGGAGGTCAGGACAACCTCACTTGGTAGTGAGGTTGGCCACTGTGTTGTCAAAGATGGTGTTCCCTATAGCTTGTAGTCCATTGGGAGAGGGATATTGGTACAAAATAGTGTTTCCTGGAAGATTGAGAGATTGTACTTTTCTCAGGAACCTTCCCAGAATTTGACATGATTACCTTCCTTCCCCCTCCCAATAATTTTAAAAGATACCTCAGAATTCATAGCTTAGATATTTGTATTATAATTGAATATTAGAGTCAAATTAGAAAAAATCACAGGTATCTAGACGTCTGTGGGGAAATGGCACTTAAAAAGCCATCTGTCTTCAGAAAATTGTACTCTCTTGACCAGTCCAAACAAGAATGACATCTGTTGAGGCAGGACTTGTGCATTTTCTATGCATCTAAAATTCTCCCAATCTGAGCAAGAAAGATGAGGGTGTTCTCCCTGCACAATTCAGCACATGCATTCCTTCTTGCCACTCACTATAACATCTGTAGCACATCACAATTGATTCAGCCATAGAACAAATCTTACATTCTGCATTGAAGAACTGTGTAAAGGATTTCTAATTTGACATAACCATATATCAGGAACTCCCTTCATGTAAAAGCAGAGTTTGAATGGGGATTGAGATTATTTTCTAGAGATCCTGGAGAAGAATTGATTTTGGGATGAGATTTTTAAAAATGCAATCAACCACTGAACACAAGTAACTGAATATTGTCGAAGGCTTTCATGGTCAGAGTTCATTGGTTCTCGTAGGTTATCCGGTTGTCCGGTTGTCCTTCAGTGTTACTCCTCTGAAGATGCCGGCCACAGCTGCTGGCGAAACGTCAGGAAAAAAATACCAAGACCACAGTTACACAGCCCGGATAACCTACGAGAACCAACAAGTAACTGAGTCTGTTTTATGGACATGACTGAACTTTGGGATTTATATAATCAACACAAATATGGTACTATTGATTTTTTAATATATTTTTATTATTTTTCAATAATAACTTACATATCATTTGACCATACATCCTCTGTATCAATAAAAATAATAATAAAGAGTTTAAAAAGTTATTAGGTGTATGTCTTCAATATTTGTATACGATTAAGAATAATTGACTTCCCCTCCGTAAGGTAGAGGAGATCACAGCTTCTATCCTCGAGGCGTTCACGGCGATGGACGTCTTCCTCAGCCGGCGGGACTTCGAAAAACCCTCCTCCTCGGCGAGAGCTCCCTCGGGAGGGGGTTGGGAGTCAAACCGCTCTTCTACAGCAGCAGGGGGTTGCCTGCATTCCGATCCCCTATTTAGGATTGGAGACGGGGCTTTTTGATGGAGCCCTGATTCAAAATGCCTCTTGGTTCCTCCGAGCGGACTCAGGGGACATGGTGCTGGGTCAGTGTCTCTACCGGAAGTCCAAATATGGTACTTTTGAGATGCAGTCCCTGTGTTCCTTTGTTAGGTCCTTTTATCAAAGGGGCTAATTTTGATCAAAACTGGTAGTGTTTTGTTTTTTAAATTGAATTCAGTGAAGCAAGGTATTAATAGCAGCACCTGTTTTTTTTTTTTTTTTTTTTTTGCGTTCCTAACTCTTGGTCAGCTGTAGCTATTCTGAACAAGTACCTGTGTAACATCTACCAAATAGCATGCTTTTCACCAAAATGCAATTACAGTTCACAGATCAACTTGTAAATAATGTATTGTTAACAAAATTAACACGATGAAGCATCAGATACAGAATGAAAAGTTGATACTTGCCCGGCAGTATATTCGAATGGTTCTTATCCAGTTTGCCTTACATACTCTGGTAAGATCTATCACTAAGTCATTAAGTGATTGTGGGTGGAATTTAATATTGTTATCAAAAATAAAACTGAGACATAAAGTTACACCTCTTTGCACGGAACAACAAAAATAATTAGACAAGCAATTAAAATCCGAGTAAAGTTAATCCTGTGCAGAACACTGCCTCTAAAGAATTATCATAAAACTTGCTGACATATTTTAGAACTGTTTCCAAAATATGCCCAATAGATCCCTTGTTAGAGAAAAACAGGGATTTGGAATAGTTTTCCCATTTGTGCCATAAAGATTTCTTGTAGAGCTCTTTTTATTTTCCCCCATTAAACTGCATTCATGCTCAAATAAATTGTGAACCAGTGAAATTTAGTTCCTTTAATGGCCATAATCCATCTATTCCCACTGTTAAACCAGGTATGGCACTGGACATTTTATAAGAAACTTCAAAGCTTTACTTGGTTTTTATCCAGCCAAATATTTTGGGGACCACATACTATGGAGCTGGATCCGTCTTCTGATGCCAAGTTTCCGCCCTTAAAATGGGAACATATATTTTCCATTAAAGGCTTTGTGAATGCCTTGCATCTTGACTAATGTTGTTGTGGTTGTATTTGGCTTACTAATTTCATAGGTGCAGATCAAAAACAAGAAAAAAATAATGAGAAAAGCAGTATGTTGATTCGACTTAAAGATTTCCAAATGGCTAGCCAAAAAAAAAAAAAAAAAAAAAGGTGAGGGATTTAAAATGAGATTAACCTGTAGTTGTGGCTCTCCCCATGAGGCTAAAGACTTCTTCACATGATGATTTCGGCGTGTGTGGCAGGAATGGGAAAAGGGTTGTCCATGCCAACATCCAGCTGTATCAGTTTGTTGCCATTTACCAGATTCCTACCAGACTGCCTATTGACATACCCTAAAAAGGCTTAATAGGCAGGACAGGAGCTTTTCCTCCATGGGTGCCATATACTGAATCTGCACACAAAGTGGCTCTTATCCTGCCTCTTGATATAAGAATCAGATTGAGTAGGCCATAACCTGTAGCAATAAGTAATTCCATGGTAGTAGGAGCAACTCCATCCCTGGCCCCCAATATTGGAAGAAAGCTAGTTGTGGGAAAAATCCATGACTTTCTGTGCAGCAGGTCTGAGAATATGATTATCAGGTCAGCAAGGAAGGCACTGATGACTAGGAGCCCAAGGTAATCCACAGTTATGTGAACCACAAAAAGAACATTGCTCCAGTCACCATACCTCTGAGAGATATATATGTGCTTTTGGGTGGGGAATTAAGCCAACTATGAAAAATAACAACAGTCAGTAAATGTCCAAAGCATGCAATGGGAACATATGGGAAAGTGGTAATATATCTGCAGAGTTAATTGGAAATTTTTCACATACCCCCAGATAACTATATAGAGAATTTTCTTGATTATACGTATATGCATATATACATAATGTGGGACACCACCTCAGATTTTTTTTAAAAAAATAACAGCATGATATACACATTTTTGTAATAACAAGGGAAACTCCACATCTTCTGGACCTGTCCAAAGGTCCAGGTATATTGGAAGAACATCCACAGTGAGTTCCAAAAACTGTTTCAACTAAAACTTCCCTTAGACCCCAAGAGCATGCTCTTGGGCTGGGCATTAGTCCATCAGAACTGCAAGTGCAAGCCACAGTACTGTTTAAATACGCCACAACTGTCGCCAGAATTGTATTACCAAGGAAATGGAAGACAACATCACTTCTGGATTTAGAAGAGTGGAAGGAGAAGTTGTCTGAATACGCTATTACGGCCAAAATGACCAATTTAGTAAATAAAGATCAATACCACAAGCTGTTTTTTGAAAAATGGAAACTTTATTATCAATACGTAAAAGTTTAACGATAGATGAGTGCAGGTGTTAGAAGGTTAGAACTGCTTTCACATAAGAGCAAGCAAAGCAACCACTGGTCAGAAGCTTCTCAAAGAAGACACCAATATTTTCCAAATATATCTTGAAAATCCAGGATTGGCTATACCCAAGCACACATCCCTAATGCATTGCACTAATATAATTTTTCTCATTATGCAGATGAAGTACTATTTTGTGACTCAAGATGGGCGACAGCATTCTTGAATAAAATATATACATTTCACATCAACTGTGCAAGACTGTCAAACACTTTTCAACCACCCAACTCTATTAAATTTGAGATTACCATGTATGGTGGATGATCTTAGAGCCCATTCCTGAAGGGGGGCAGAGCTCTTTAGGAGCCAGCATGACCCCACTCCAGTGTAGGTGCCACTTTATCATGGATGCCAGTGCAGGGGCAAACATGCCTGCATCCAGGAGCTGCAGAGCTCCACGGTCCCCCACTGCCAGCGAAGCCACTCCGGGAACTAAATCCCAGAAGAGAATGCCTGCACTGGCATAGGGGAGGCATTCCTGGGGCATTCCCAGGGGGGCAGAGATGATGTTAGTCAGCCACCTAACCCCTCTCACCCTGGCAATGCCCCCTCGTACAGTGGCGTTGCTACGATACCTTTTTTGGTGATGTAGCCTCGCTGTTCTCAATGAGGTGTCTTACTTCTTTTGTAAATACCTTTTTTACATCTGCAGCAGCCAGGAAGCCTCTGAGGAGGTGGCATGGATGTGCTGCTCCTGGCTGCTGCAGAAATACCCTCACGCTCTGGAATGGGCTGTTAATGTGAAGAGCCCTTATTCATTCATGTTGGTTCAAATGATGGTAGGAAGACATTGCTCAATAAGTTCCTCAAAATGACAGTAGGAAGGCCAGATATCCTTAGGCTACAGTGGGAGACCCCCCACACACACACACTTGCAGATGAAATTTTTGCATCTGTAAGTAACTTCAGTCACAATACTGGGTGAGCATGCTTCACAGCCTGTAGTTCATGTATTTCATCTTCTTTCATCCTTCATATCTGAACACATTTAGAAAAGATCTAGATAATGCAAGGTTGGTTCTCTCCCACAGTACACTTTATGCCATTGTGACAGCAGTTCTTGATACAAGAAGAAATAGTTATCACAGAAGGTATCCATTTGTCTTAAAAATTCAAATGCCTGTTCACTGCTATATTGTTTTAAAGACAGTTCACAGCTCATTATACATAATACATGTAAAATCCTTTTGGTTATTTTCAACGGGAAACCAAGCTGTGCTAAAATAAGGCATTATTTCCTGACAAAATTACCCAGAGAAGAAATACAACTCTAAGTTCCATATAATTAGCTAGGCATAATGTCTGCACATTAAATGTGCATTGGGAGTGGCTATAACTAGCAGCACAACACTGAAATATTGTGGTTAAAGCATCAGACTAGGACTGGGGAGAGGTGGGTTCAGCTCTCCAATCAGACATGAAGTTCACTGGGTAACCTTGTAACATTCACATAGTCTTAGCCTGACTTACCTCACAAGGTTATTGAAACGACAGTGGAGAAAGGAGAACCACTGAGTGCCTTACAGGAAGGGTAGGATGAAAAATAGTAATATCTAGATATTGGAGCACAGGCTTTGAGGTAAATTCTATCCATCTCTGATTAAAAAGAACCTCAGGTAGGAGCCCCGTGGTGCAGAGTGGTAATGCTGCAATACTGCAGTCCAAGCTCTGCTCATGACCTGAGTTCAATCCCAACAGAAGTTGGTTTCAGGACAATGTCTCTTGGCATTTCATTTCTAAGACTTTACAACAAATGGACTGTGGAGACACTCTTTTAACCATTTTTAATGCCATATATTCCGTGCAGAAAGCTCGTCTTCTGATAAACGGCTCACTCTCAACAGAATTTGCCATCACAAAAGGTACAAGACAAGGCTGTCCATTATCTCCACTTCTTTTTGATTTATCACTGGAAATACTTTCGAACTATATAAGAAATGATTCAAAGATTAAAGGTCTTACAATAGGAAACGAAGAACACAAAATTAAAAGCTATGCAGACGAAGTTGTTTTAATCTGTCAGAACCCCGGACAAACACTTCCACAGGTTTATAACCATATTATGGAATATGCAAAGCATTCCGGTTACAAATTGAACAAGACAAAGACGAAAATTATGACCTTTAACACTACAACTGATGAAGATAAGCATATCAAAGAAGTTACTGGTTGTCAGATTGCCAAGGAATCAGTTTAATATTTGGGTGTCAATATATCTCCACAGAATAAGACACTTTTAAGGTCAAACTATTTGAAAATCTGGGGAAAAATAGAAAAGGACTTAAGTGAATGGTCAAAGATGAATATTTCTTGGTTGGGTAGGATATCGGCGATTAAGATGAATGTACTTCCTAGATTGAACTTTTTATTTCAATTTTTGCCGATTGAAATTCCAGATAGAACAATAGAAAGTTGGCAAAAACAAATTAACCGATTCATTTGGAACGGGAAAAAACCAAGAATCAGATTTAAAGTGTTACAGGACGAAAAGAAAAGAGGAGGTTTAGCACTACCTAATTTTAAATTATACTATCATGCCGCCTGTTTGACTTGGATTACAGAATGGATAAAGCGCCCTAATGCCAGACATGTTATTTTAGAACGAGCAGACCTTGGACAAGGTTTCCACAAAGTTCTGTGGGACTCTACAACGAAAATCCGAAAGGATAAAATACCAGAAGACTGCGATGTGAAAACAGCGTTACTAAGAGTATGGAAGAAATACAAAAAGAGAATAAGTCCCTCTCCACCATCCATTATGTCACCAGTTGAAGCTTATCACGATGATGTTAAATTAAAACCGGGCGTTCATTTTACTTATAATTATATGATCAAGCCCACAGGAGAAATTAAGACCCTGACCAATCTTCAAGAAGATTTTCAAAAATTGAATTGGCTGACTTATTTACAACTGAGGTCTAATTTACAAAAAGACTGTTTTTATCCCCAGCCATTTCGTGAACTAACAGAATTCGAGCAGATAACATCCAAAAATGACTCACACTTATTAGGAAAAATCTATAAGCTTCTTCTGAAATATGAAACAGAAGAGGAACAAGTGAAAATCAATATGATAAAATGGATGCAAAATTTTGGAGAAATGATTAATATGCATTTATGGGAAAAACTTTGTACTTCCGAAATGAAATACACCGTCTCTCAAGAAGTGAGAGAAAACTGGTACAAAACATTTTATAGATGGTATTTGACTCCTAATATGCTTTCTCAGATGACTACCCCTGGAAAAAAAGGTGCCTGTTGGAAATGCCAAGATACTGATGGTTCTTATTTTCATGTCTGGTGGACATGCTCAAAGATACAAACATATTGGAAAAGAATTCATCAAGAAATTCAGTTAATGTTAAATATTAAACTAACTTTTGACCCCAAATTTTATCTACTCGTATAGTGCCACTGAATTTACCTGCGAAATTTCAGGACGTTTTTAAATATGCTACTGCTGCAGCTAGAACGGTTCTTGCAAGAACCTGGAAACAAACCCACATACCCGAAATAGAAGACTGGAAAGAAAAACTATTGGAATATGCTAGCATGGCTAAGATGACTTTCGAGATTAATTAAAAATCTACTGAATCTACAGAGCAATTTCATGATAAGTGGATGTCATTCTACACCTATATGAATTCTAGTTAATTGAATGTAACATGACGGTTATGTAATATTCAATTTGTTATACACAATAGTAATGTAATTTTAAACCTTCATACAATAGAATACTAATATAAGTAATAACAGAATGACACTATGTAATAGTTTTTTTAGTATAGAGAATGTCTCTTAATATACAATTGAGCTTATTTTTTATTATTGTATTGTTTTTATACTCATAATATTCAATCCCTTCCTTTTTTTTCCTGTACCCCTTCAATTATATAAATAAAATTTTAAAAAAAGAAGAAGTTGGTTTCAGGTAGCCGGCTCAAGGTTGACTCAGCCTTCCATCCTTCCGAGGTCAGGCCACTTCAGCTGGTGCAAGTGGTGCTAAAAATGCACAGAGGTCACACTGGCTCCTAGTCCCTTTCACCCCCCCCATTAGGTTTGGGCAGAAAGTCTTTATGTCTTATCTGTTGGGCCTCCAAGGTAACTAATTCACCACTATGTGTGAAACAAAATGTTGGGCTAGATGGACCACTGGCCTGATCCAGCCACACACCTTAAAAAAAGCAAAAACATTCGTATGAGTAGTTTCCTCCCTTAGCTTTGAAGCTGGCTTCCCATACTGCAAAGCTTTGCTTCAGTTTTGTACAGCTTTAAAACTGACATTTCTTTACTTATTAAGGAGATTTATTGCAATGAATATTTGAGTAAGCACAATTTAGTGTCAGGGTGGTAGCACTTAAACATACTGTGTGGGATGGGGAAGAAGATTTTATTTTTATGCCCATTATAAGACATAACATTTTTTTAGTGACTGTTTTTCACTATGGCTCTAAATACCCTATATCCTTGAAACTTAGCCAATTTAATCCTAAATGTTTGCTGAATGCATATGGAATTTGTTAGTTGCTATTTACTTCTTTCTTTGGGAAATCAATCTTCTCCTCATTTGTACGACTGATTATTTGTGCAGGGAATTTTTTTTTTAAGCCCTGGGTATCTTTGTCCACAGAAGCTGTTTGGATAAAAGAATTCTTTGCATAGTCAATGGTGGAGTGAGGTCTGGTGGATTCCTTTCTTTTCCTGTCCATGTATGTTATGCCATTTAACTTAGCCCTGAGCCTTTCCTAAACCCTATCATGCTGTTGGGAGAATTCTTGGAGGTTGAAATGTAGTTTTGTCAGGTAGTTTTGTCAGTATGCTGATGGTACTCCACTCTACACCTTTCAGTTTCCACCAAAGTAGGAGCAGTAATACTGAATTGGTGTCAGTAGTGCCATGATTCAGTGGATCTGAACAAACAGGATTTAATAAAAACAAAGATGTTTTGGAAGAAGCCAGCACAGAGTATTTATATTAAATGTGGAAAGATCTTACATTTTGTATTGCCCAATTCATACTCTTAATAATAGGTTACATTACCAATCCAGAAAATGCTATTCAAGATGTGCATGCTGCTGCTACATTAATGCAGCCCTAAGTTGCCTTGGAGTTTGTGTTAAGTGTAGGCATCAAAACATGGAGAGGAAGGAGGAATGGCTCAGGCAGATTTTGGGTTTTCCATCTTCTTACAAAGGCCATCTGGAAGTTGACTGATAGGTTTCTTGAGTCATAAAAGGAAGTGAAGAAAAGAGAAGACTGAAGTGAGATAAGAGAAAATAGCTTGTCGGAAGAACTGTAGAAGGATTCCTTTTAGTACCCTGCAACAACAAACCCCTAATACTTGGCAGAAATTAATGGTATTGGGAAAAGACTCAGTAATAGAATAAAAGGATAACCTATTGAACTTTGTCCCCAACTGATGTGCTGTAAGTTCTCCCAAATGGATGTGACAGTTATATGAACTATATTTAATAAAAACAATTCATAGTACCATTGCTAACAATGTAATGGTGCTAAAATCGTGCAGGGGAGGGAAGGCCGCCCGGATCTCATCAGATCTCAGAAGCTAGGCAGGGTAGGTACTTGGAAGGGAGACCTCCAAGGAAGGCTCTGCAGATGAAGGCAATGGCAAACCACCTCTGCTTCACATTGCCATTAAGTTCAGTGAAGTGATCACGGAACAGTCTCTCTCTCTCTCTCTCTCTCTCTCTCTCTCTCTCTCTCTCTCTCTCTCTCAGCCTAACCTACCTTGCAAGGTTGCTGTAAGGATAAAAGGGAATAGGTGAGTACTTTGAACTCCATGAAATAAAAGCAGGATGAAAAAGTGTAGACATGTTAAGTTTGTTTTTAAAGATGGCGGCCATACAAATAAAGAGGTCAGCTAAGCATTTTCTTGTCTCTTTCACTGCTAATAAAAAATTCCAAATAAACTGTACCAAGATAGCTTGTACTTGCATCACACCATGATAAACTAGATAAAATAAAAAACCTTCACAGTAATAGTCATACAAACAGTTCAGAATCATCAAGATGAGCCATAGCCCATGTGCCAAAATTCAATTCCATGTGCTGGGACTGTACTTGTAATTCCTCAACGTTTGATCACAACAACATTTTCCTCCTTCTCATACTAAGTTTCTCAGTTCATCCATCTGCATTCAGTTTCCCTTGCTTCACATGGGTGATAAATTACACTTTGCTTCCTCAGTCTAATCCTTTTCATTTATTTATATTTTATGGAGGAAACATAAAAAGACTTCTCATAAAAATCCAACTGTTCTTGATAAACCTTGTCATGTGCAAATAATGGAGCCTTGTCAAGCGACAAGCTCTGCTGGAAATTTATACCTTCTAATAATAATAATAATAAAAAAGAAAGAAAATCAGAAACAAATAAGGAATCTTTTGAATAGGATTCAAAGCACGTCTAAGACTTTGAATCAGTGACAGTAAAGTCTGTTCCATTAAAGAAAACTCAACAAACTAGCTTGGATCTGCTTATTTTTCACATTGTTTCTTAGAAATTGCGTTCAAAGTTGAATTTTAAGGATGCAGCTACCACCTAGAATGAGATGTAATTGTTGCATCAGGAGAATATCGCAAAACATGGTATTAGACTAGCATTGTGCAGATGTGACACCAGTGTCGCACTGAGATGCATACAACAACAAACATGTTTCATCATCATTATTAATTTTGAAAGCAGTTTTCATGTACAAAGTGATTGCAGTTGCAATTTTGCTAAGAGGGTTGACTGACAAATCTTAAACATCCCAAACCACCTAGTCAATCAGTATTAGAGAAAGGATCAATTGACATTTAGTGATGTGTAGTCAATGGGACGATCTTTGAGCAAGCGGTCCTTGCGCCTTCAGCATTTACCCAGCCAGATAGGGTCTGCAATAAACTTAAATGAGTTGCACCACTGAATGAGACGTAGTGGTGCCAAAAGAATTCTATGAACACTGAATTCTCTGCCAAGTTGAATTAGCCTGCACTGGCTCATTTAAATCCCAGTAAAGAAGATACAAATTAGGTTTTGGCACCTTGGTCCTGATCACATTTACTTGAAAGTAAATTCCAAATGCAAGCACTTTTACATGTGAGACTTTAATCAGTTTTTGCTTGATTTGGTCTGTAATGTGGATAAAAGCCTGACATTGGCTCTGTCCATTTAACAGGAAAATGACTATCTTCTGTACTCTATCCCACACTTACCTCATTCACTTCTAGGACAAATAATGTCAAACTGCATGCTTTTTAGTCTAATAGCCTGAAACTTTGAAGGATATTTCACACACTGCTCGAAAGCAAACTCAAGAGGGAGGTGCAGCCAATCACAGTTTTTTGAGTGGTAATTTCGCATTGGTCATTTATGCATGGGAGTTTTACCTGAGGTTTGTTGCTAGCTGGACCCACACTTTCCAGCTGGGAATTTCTGCACCAGCAGCCTCCAAGCGCAAATCAAGTCCTGCTCCTTGAAATGCTGCTTTGTAATTGGCTTACTCGTAGTGTTTACTGTGAGAGAAAATCCCCCCAAAACAACAGCGAAAAAGAGGAAGAGGAGTTGGTTTTTATATGCCAACTTTCTCTACCATTTATTACCGGGTTTACCGAAAAAATTGGGCCCATTATAGTCTATGGTGATTTTTTCGAGGCTCCTATAGGGGCATTTTTGGAGGTAGGGTCCCCAAATTTGCAGTGTAGCTGCAAGGGACTCTCCTTAGATGAACTTTGGGACAGGGGGTCCAACTTTATGGGCCTGCATAGGGGTCACCCCCATTCTCCAGACATTTGCAAGCCGAGCTGTCCATCGGTTTTCAAGTTCACAAGTTTAACGTTGACGAGGACTGGCAGAAAAAGCCAATTGACAGGCTGGCGCCTGAAAGTCTGGGGGCTCCATTCATATCTGGGGTGCATAGCATGATGACCATGCAAATTAGCTTCCAAACTGAGGAAAAAGGCTTAAATGCAAGAAAAATAAGGCACGGGAAACATTTATTTTGGTGGCAAATGCCGTCCTGTGAACAGTCCTTTATTATGGTCATCCAAAATCTGATTTCAAGAGATGGTCACGGTGTGGGGAAACAAAGCCTCTACCCGGGTTGACCTTCAGTTTCAGAGCAGGTTTTCAGAGGGGGGTGATGACAGAGCCAGATGAAGTCTCGACCATGGGGGCTGTCTGAAGGAGATTGCTCATCTGTGTGGGTGAGGGAGTCTTCTTCGGAAGCCTGGTGGTCAACAGCTGTTGAAGCTGGTTCTTTTTAGTTGGAGGGTATATACCTCCGAACAAAACTTGGTGAGCCCCTTTTTTTAAAAAAATCCCTTATGCTTGATCCAGATCGACCCACTGAAAGGTTGGTCAGACCAAGTTGGCTCCAATTATACAACCCTGACCTCAAAAGGGCCCCAACTTTGGGGCCTTAACAAAACCAGTCCAAAAAAGACAAAAATGGGAGAAAGCACAGAGCAGTGCCTCTGAGAAAAGACAAATAGCTGAAGCCGAAAAAGCCGAATAATTATTCAGCTTTTTCAGGAATCACGTATTCGACTTGGGGCAGTCCCCCAGGTTTTGGTGTTCAGTAAACCCAAAGCCCGAAAATTACAGACATGGCTAATTTTGGGTTTTATTTTCAGTTCAGGATTATCAATATGCACAACCCTAGCCTGAACCATTGTCTGATATTATCTACTCAAAGCAAGGTCAATACAGCTCTAACACCCTGCAGGAGAGGCGGTCCAGTTAAAATGGTCTCCCCATGGATGCTCATGGATCTTATTGTATTTCAGAATGCTCTAGGGGGTTTTAAGATTCCAAACACATGGCCTAAAGAGGGCCAGGAGATGTCTGGAAAAAACTCACCATGAATTCAAAAGAGCATGTTATAGAGCTCACTGGAAGACCCAAGAAACATCAATGACAATGGGAAAGAAGTGTTACTTCTCTGCTATCATTGTCAGTTTACAACCACCCCAATTGTTTCAAGTATCTCAGCATCAACTGACTCCTAAATCTGAACCTTTATTTTCTCAAAAACAGGAAATTAGCTGTGATTCATTTGTAAACAATTTTGCTGACAAAATCTCTCAAATACATTCTGACTTAGATCGATGTTATTTGTAACATGGATGAAACAGAAGAAATATCTAACACACTGTCTGTTCTGTTTATGGATAATTTTGACCCAGTTACTGTGATGGATGTTGACAGGATCCTGGGATCTGTATAGGTAACCATACTTGCTCTGGATCACTGTCCATCCTGGTTGCTCAAGTCATGTAAGGACCACATTAATGAGTCATTGATGTCTATCATAAATTAATCACTGATTCAAGGCATCTTCCTTCAGCCACTCAGTCATTAGTCCACTACTTTTAAAGATCCCTTCAGGAAAGTCTGCATTTGAAACCCAAGCTGGTGCTTCTTTCTATAATGTGATGCATTGAAGCAGCAGCATAATAAGAAAGCTGAAATCTTAACACACCCCTGTTGTCTGGGAACTAACCTGATCAAACCCAAGTACTCAGGGAATAGATATTTGTCAAAACAAAACTACTGCTTTGTCAACAACAGGTTGTTGTTAACATCATCTGTTTTTTGCCCCACAAACCACTGTCGTTAGCAGACAGTCGAGTATGCCGTTCTGTGCACTGGCAATAAAGCAACATAGTTAATGGAGACAGTGCAGAACCACAAAGCTAGAGGCATGTTTAGCAAAACACTAATTAAGTTTTAGTTATGAATTAATTTTAAATACAACATTGAATTAATAAGGGCAATGAAGTACAGCAAGCTATGCTGCTTGCTTCATTGTTTGTTATTCCATATAGACAGTGTGTATGCTTTGGAGATGAACACCAGAAGATAGATAAATACAAATGAAATATTTCCACTGTGTCTGCCCTACCTGAACCTCACCACAGTTTGCAGAGCTTAAATATTTTCTATCAATCTGTGTTATCATTTAACCTTCCATGTGTTCTGCTCTCCATCTGGCACGCTTTGTTGACAAGTCCCCCTTGAGAAGGGCCCTGCAAGGATAGGCAGTGTGTTTCTGTGTATTCTGCAGAAACCCTCGCACCCCCCGCCACTCTCCCCAACAATGGGCATTCAACTAGTATAAAACATTAGGCATAATGGCTATAATAATAACCAATAAAAACTACACTGTGGTTATTATTGCCTACTAACACAATAAATATCATTGTGATTGCTAATGGTATGGGTGGGCATTTATTTTAAGGACCCCTGTGGAAGTGAGTTTCTTAACATTGCATGCTCCTGTAGGATCCCTGTCAGTAGCGACTGAACCATCCATTGTCAGAGATGGAGAATGGGATATGTATTAATTGAAGTCTCCAAATTCAGTACTTAAATGTTCTCTGTAAGAGTTAATGACAACCATTTACTTATATTATGGCTTCTTCTTTTTTTGCCGTCAAGTCACATCTGACTTATGATCATGCTGGTGGGGTTTTCAAGGCAAGAGATGTTCAGAGATGGTTTGCATTGCCTGCCTCCACATATAGTAAAGGAAATTTGCCCTGACCTGGATAGCCCAAGATAGCCTGATCTCATCAGATCTAGAAAGCTAAGCAGAGTCGGCCCTGGTTAGTAATTGGATGGGAGACCTCCAAGGAAATCTGGAGTTGCTACGCAGAGGCAGGCAATGACAAACCACCTCTGTCTTTTACTTTGAAAACTCCAAGGGGTTGCCATAAGTAGGCTACAACTCAACACATGAAGCTGCCTTATACTGAATCAGATCCTTGGTCCATCGAAGTCAGTATTGTCTACTCAGACCTGCAGCAGCTCTCCAGGGTCTCGATAGCACTTTCTACCACCACCCAAGGAAATTGTGCTGCAGTAGGGATTAAGCCTGTTCCCTTCTTTTGATGATCATAGTATCTGGAGGAAGAAGTAGGTTTAGCCCTTACAAATGACAGCTTGTTTTACTTTGCCCAAAGAACTTGCTGGAAGCCACTGGTAAGCAAACCGTCTCCTTTCTGTATTCACTTTCCCATCCATAACCAGTATCTGAGAGAACAAGTTGCCTGAAATGCTCCGTTCATGCTGAGAAATTTCCCTTTTCCTCATTACCTGACTTTTAGTTATGGTCAATGGAGCCTATGAAATCCCACTCACAAATAACTTGTAAAACTTAAGCATTGAAATCCACTCATTATCCATGGCCTGGGGCCAAGCAGAAAAACAGTTACTCACCAGGGTCAGGAGGTCCAGGCTTTTGGCCCTGGCTGCGAGCTCATAATTATGGTATACTTCTGACTTTATTTTATTTTTTTCATGACACATGAAATTGTGAACAGGAGATACATTAGGAAGGGAGACCCATGCTACAATCTTGTACCAGGCTCAGAGAAGTGATACCCAAGCCCTATCCATGTCACTAGGCACTAATTCCTAAAGTGCCAGCTTGTCCTCTCCAGAGCTAGATTAAACCCTTCTTCTTTTAAACAAAATCTGAAGTAGAATAGAAATAATGGCCTATTATTACCCGAGTTGACTGAGCAAGCCTTGTGCATTATACTATCTCTCTATGGCATGTAGAACTTTTCACCATTAATTTATCTTTTACCATTTCCCATTTCCCATTTGAGTCCTTTCCATCCATTGCTTTATCCCATTCAATTTCACCCTACATTTCTCACATTTTTATTGCTGACAGAGTAATTCATATAGTTATGCATCTTTACTATGATGGAACATTTCTTCTCAAGAAGGGAAAAGTTTAACTTCTCTGATATTAAATGCTTGGCCAAGTACAGACATTTTTTTTTTGCAGAGGTATCGAATAACCTTTGTAATTCAGATTTAACTGATTAATAGAGGTTGAGTATATCTACATATTATGATATATGTGTATTGCAATCACTGAAATAATTATCTTTATGCTGCAAACCAACAATTGAACTCATGTGCTAATTTATATATGAAGTCACTTTCATTTTTAATAAGAGGTTGTACACATTAGGGGATCATTCAACGGAGGCTAGTCCCACCTGTGGCCTGAAATAGTACAACACACTCCACCACCTCCTCATTATAGAATCTGATTTCCATTTTGTTCTTCTTCCTATGCAAACATACTGCTTAGTTAATTAATCAAATGAGTACATTAATGAAATAGGTATGACAAAAAGACATTCTTTGTTTAGGTGATGCACGTATGTGTCACAGTGGTCACAGTTTTGGGGCATGGCTCCTCATGTGTTCTTTAAGTAAACACGATAACAGCATCTGGCTGAAAGCAGAGTCCATATTGGTGCATCACAGTGATGTGAACCTGTCAAAAGTGCTGTCATAGAACATTCTGCAGTAATGTTCATTTTGGCCAAATAACGAAAACAGCCAAGTTTCTATCTGCTTGAGAAAAACAGCAATATGTTTTGACAACAACAACAATGACCACAAAAACCCACTATCAAACATACAAAACACAAAACCTAGCTGGGTTAAGATGATGAATTTTATGTGTAATCTGATTTTCTTTTTTCAGAATCACATATACTTGAAATTCTGCTATTGATCTAAGCTACAGTTTCTTTTTCTTTTTAACATGCTCATCATCCAAGGAGACAAGGTAGAGAACAGCACAGTGACAATAAAATTTTTTTTGGATATTATGAGAGCACATCTTTATTGTGAGTGGCATATTGCATTCCATTTCCCCCCTCAATTTCCCCAGTCACCTTTACTAACTTTGTAACATTCTGCATTTTCACCAGGAGTTCCTAAGTTTATGTTTTTGAATTCAGTATCTAAAAGCACACTCAGAAATGTGAACAAGTTATGTGTTGTTTCTCCTCTGCTTAGGCCTTGAAACGTGCTGACGGCTATTGCAGGCAGTGAATTGACTTTGAGGAGCCAAGATGCATCATTAAACACCAATTTTCTCTTTGAAACCAACTTTGAGAGTACCTGCCAAGTGTAAATCACTGCTGTAGTTTAAACTACTGCTAAAGATCAGATTAGAAATCTAGGGACTCACCATGCTAACATTTGACACTCACAATATATGGGTGTAAAACCCAACAAATGTGCCACAGGAGACCATTATCATACTGAAGCAGAACATAAAAATATACAAGGGTATCTCTCAGCTATGTTGATAACCCAGTTTATGGAATGTGCATTATGTCATGAACACTGACAGCTTCAATTAGATAGGAAAACACAAGCACCTTTCTGTGATAGCAGAGAGTGCCCTGAAAGTCTTGGCTGACCTTGTCCAAAAAAAATATTAGGCACTTCGGCTTCCAATTTTAGGCTGCAGTGCAATCCCACACAGTGAACTCCACAAATTCCATGAAAATCAACAGGACTTTAGTGAATGGAACTGAGGAAAGGTTCTGCAGTTCATTTTGTACCAGAGAGTTTTATGTGCTTCTTGCTCCATCTCTTGAACGAAGATCTTGACTTGTTTGTGGATGAAACTATTAATATACGTCTATGATACGAGAAAGTATCAATGCAGATAAGTCCTGCAGGATATTCACAGGTCACATATAAATGCAACACCATTTCCCCATAATTGCTTTATAATCTGACCAAGACAATAAACCCTGTTTTAATCTTTATTTTCACCATCCCCAAAGTTACCTTGCTTGTGGATTATTTACAAGGTATCCCATATATGGAATTGGGAAAGTAGTTTGTAAGTGGTAATTGGGGGGGGGATGTCGGAGTGAAAAAGCTTCTATTGCAATTTATCTCTCCGTTGGAACTTGCAACCACACAGTGGCAATCTCTCAAAGACAAAAATATCATATGTAAGTTCTTCCCTTAGGCCTGGGTATTGTAGAATGTTTGCTTCATGGATTCTAAAAAAAATTTCAGGTTAATAAATCTCAACCCGAAAAATACCGGACCTGAAAAATGGGATCTTTCAGATCCACACTACCTCCCCTTCTCTGGGATCTGGAGAAGGCCAGCAGCATGGATCTGAAAGAAATCAATTTTGCCCCCTTCTCCAGAGTCCGAACAAGGGGGGCAGCATGGATCTGAAAGAAATCTATGCCTCCATGCGTCTCCAGACTGGAGAAGAGGGGTGGCATGGATTTTTTTCAAATCTGAAGAAGGGCAGCACTTAGCTCCTCCTCCTTTCAGTGTCCAATCACAGAGGATGCAGGGGTGGGGATGCTAGCACAATGGTGGATAGGAAGGCATGGCCGTTCCTATCCCCACTGCCTCCAGTAGCATGCTGGCAGCATGGATTGGAGTGCCCCTGCCTTCCTATCCACACTGCTTGCCAGGTCAGGTTTCCATGTGGAGGGAAAAAATGGGAGTGGGGATTAAAGTGGACCCCAAAATGACAAATAAATCATTCGGGCCCACTTTTTCAGCTCCCATGTATCCATTTTTTTTGCCAGTTAAACCCCTCACCCCGAAAAATACCCAAATTATATTTGGGGTGGTATTTTTTATTTGGCATATTGATATGACCATCCCTAGTGGGCTCCCCTTGGATGGTTGCAAGCCTCTCACTTTACCAGAGACTGCTGTAGTTCCTCCATTGTTCAAGTAGCAAGAGTTCTGGAACAGGGGTTCCTTGGTAGACATAGTAATATGGAGAGTCTTCTCCAAGGGTAGAAAGTTTTAAAACTTCTGCCATAAACATTGTGGTATCTATAAGGAAAAGATCCGAGTTCTGTTGTTGCTGTTAGATAGTGATAACTGTGCATTCCCCCAGGAGCCATAGATTTGTTCAACTACATTTGTTATCTCTATTGCCAAAGGAATATTCTCTCCAGTATGTACTTAAGAGTACCAGCACATTTATTTTATTTATTATTTTAGCATAGAACCAGCAAACAAAAGGGAAATATCTGGATATATTTTCAAGATGGTATGTATTATTTAATACACTGTCTTGAATCAGCTACGCAAAAGGCCACATCGTAAAACAAGCAAACCAAACCCTGGCTATTAAAATTGATCATGTTCTTTCCATGTTCCCTTCATTCTGTTGCTTTATTTAAAAATAAACATTTGCATAAATATTTAATATAACAGCTACAGCATGAAAAGGCCCATTGTCGGTACTCTATGGTAAATACATATTCACAAATTACTGCATATGATGGGGCCTGTTTCAGACTGAGACAAATAATATTAATGGAGTTGTATTCATTAGGACACAAATCTTTGTAACTTGCACATAGCCTTAAACAAACATTTTTTCAGTAGAGAGAAACATCTTTGGATGAACATCCTATTATAACAAGCTCACTAGTAACATTTAATGTACAAGTTAGATCGCTTTAGGAATGTAACTAACATTTGCAAAGCTTACAATCAGAATTGGTACTTCTGCTTCCAGAAATTATGAAACCTCTTCTGAGGTTCATGGTTGGTCAAATGCACCTCTTTGGAGCTAAACTGTAACCATTTCTTGTGTGACTGGAGAACCTTCTCTTTGAAGAGCCACTGATCATAATCTAGAACACTGGTTCCCAACCGGGGGTCCGTGGACCCCCAGGGGTCCGCGAGAACTAAAATAAGGTCCGCGAAACAAAGTTATAAACCCATAATAAATTAATATTTTCAATTAAAAGTTCTCTATTATAAAAATATATATTCAAATATTATTCTAAGTTTAATGTTTAACTAACAGTTATGATTAAAGTTTATTTTCAAATTCTCTGAATTTTTATTTTGAACCTTGGGGTCCCTGCACCAAACAAAAAAGTCCTAGTGGTCCCTGGTCAAAAAAAAGGTTGGGAACCACTGATCTAGAATGTAAATCAGTTTACATATTCTGCTGAACAACTGTTTGGCGGGACCTGCCACCCAATCTTTACCTCCTATTTCCATTCATTAAATCCAGGTTGGGAGTTTCCACTGAATCCTAGGGTGCCATGACATCACTTCCAAGTTTGGACTGGAAATGACATCATGATCTTCCCACAACAGCATCTCTCCATGTCCCCTCCTCCCAGTATCCTGCTGGTTGTTAGGAGATGACTAATACGGCTAAGAAGGCCACGAGTGTTTGTGCGACTGAGGTACTTGTGAGGGGGTTGAGAAGTGTGTCATTAGGGAATACAAATATGTTGTCAGTGAAGTTAAGTGTGTTAGAGTACATACCTTCTCCATTTTGGTCATTCTGTGCCTGCACATCAGGCTAAGAATTAATAGGAATTTCCCTAGTTTCTTTAATTAGGGTTCTGACATAAATTTGTATTGTGTCTAGGGCTGTTGATTTGGTTCGTCCCGAACCGAAAAACAGCTGAATTTCCCTCGCTCCGGCTGTTTTTCGGTTTGGGACGAACCAAACTCAAAAAAGGCGGGAAACGGGGGAGCCGAATTCACCAACTTTGGGGGTTCGACGAATAAATTGGGCAGATTCGGAGTCCCCCCGCACCTTCACGGGGCTTCCATGAAGGCATGGGGAGGGCCCTTTAAACAGATTTGTGCCTCCCGGCCGGGAGGCACAAATCTGTTCCACGCCCCCCCTGCACGCAGAGGGGTTTAAAGACCCCCGCCTCTCTTCCCGGGACTTCCGGGAGGCGGGCGGTGGGTTGTCAAGCCCCTCTGTGCTGTCTGCGCAGGCAGTGCAGAGGGGTTTAAAGACCCCCCCCTCTTCCCAGTACTCCCGGGGAAGGCGGGCGGTGGGTTGTCAAGCCCCTCTGCGCTGTTTGCGCAGGCAGTGCAAAGGGGTTTAAAGACCCCCCGCCCCTCTTCCTGGGACTCGCGGGAAGGCGGGTGGTGAGTTGTCAAGCCCCTCTGAGCTGTCGGCGCAGGCAGCGCAGAGGGGTTTAAAGACCCCCTGCCCCTCTTCCCTGGACTCCTGGGAAGGCTGGCAGTGGGTTGTCAAGCCCCTCTGCGCTGTCAGCGCAGGCAGCGCAGAGGGGTTTAAAGACCCCCCGCCTGTCTTCACGGGACTCCCAGGAAGGCGGGCGGTGGGGCGTGGAACAGATCTGTACCTCCCGGCCGGGAGGCACATATCTGTTTAAAGACCCCCCACGTGCCTTCAGGGGGCTTCCCTGGAGACACGCGGGGTGCCCTTTAAATAGATCTGTGCCTCCCGGCCGGGAGGTGCAGATCTGTTTAAAGACCCCCCGCGCGCCTTTAGGGAGCTTCCCTGGAGATGTGCGGGGTGCCCTTTAAATAGATCTGTGCCTCTGGGCCGGGAGGCACAGATCTGTTTCCCCCCCGTGTGCCTTCAGGGAGCTTCCCTGAAGGCGTGCGGGGGGGTCTTTAAACAGATCTGCGCCTCCCAGCTGGGAGGTGCAGATCTGTTTAAAGGGCACCCCACACGCCTTCAGGGGAGCCCCGTGAAGGCGCACAGGGGGCCCGAATTTCCCCCCCAAACTCCGGATCTCGCCCGAATTTCGGGGATCCGAAGCGAGGGAGTTCGGACTTTGGCACAGCCTGAATCAAAACGGGCCGAATTTTGCCGAATCCGAATTTTACCGAATTTTTTTCCAACAGCCCTAATTGTGTCTTCTAGAATCACCTCACTTTAAAGCTACTGCTTCCTGTATGACATTAATTGTATGGGAATGATGCTCTAAATCATCTTGATAGATCATGATGGGTAGCCATGTCTGTAGCAGAAAGAGCAAGACTCCAGTAGCACCCTAAAGACTAACAAAAAATTTGGCACGGTATGAGTGTTCATTAGTCACAGCTCACTTCTTCAGATACACACTGTATCTGAAGAAGTGAGCTGTGACTCACGGAAGCTCAAACCCTGCCAGAAATTTTGTTAGTCCTCAAGACGCTGCTGGATTTTTGCTCTTTTCTACATCTTCTGTATTCTCTTTTGAATTATGGACAATGTATGGAGATATCCTTATTCACACACAACAAAAAAGCCTAATTTTGATTCTTGGAGTATCATTCTCTTCTCTCTCGCCTTCCTAGGGGATTCAAACTTTCTTTTCTCATATAACTGGATATGAAACTATACATAAGTGTGAAAGGCAATCCATAATGGGCCAGTGTAAAAAAAAGCATCAGAACTTCAATCCAAAATGATTTTATTTGAGAGGGCTGTTAAAGGGGCTGTGCTTGATCAAACCTGTTCTTGTTCATCCTTGCTAGCATGGGGTGTGGTTCAGGTGAACCATGTTACATTGTGTTTCCAGAACAGCACAATCAGACAGTTCTATGCTAAGGTTTCCAGGTGTTCGATATTGACCTGGAGAGTGGCATTTTTACTGACTGTCCAGGAAAAAAAACTAAAAAATATCGGACAGTTAAATGTCCATTTTCCCCCTTGTTTTTCCTCAACAGTCAGTGAGAAGACTTGACTGTCGGGTCAACTGGCAACCATACCAAGCCCAAACAACACAAAACATGCTATCTGGACATGGAGAAGGAGACGTTTGGGGAGGGTGCTCCTCCCAGAACAGTGTGCTTCAAGCTGTTTGTGCTGGGAGGCAGCGGTGCCAAGCCCAAGCACAAAGCAGCAACCTCTGCTGCTTTGCACTTGAGCCTGCATGTCTCGTCTTTTCTTTAAAGCCACCTGGCAACTCTATTCTGTGCTTAACTAGGAACTGTACTATTTACAAATGATAATCCATGATTCAGGGGAAATTTGGGTTTGCAACAAAGTAGCAAAATACTTGTCTATTTCCAGCTTTGTCTTTGGCCCTAGCTCACTCCTGAGACCTTGAGATAAAACCCGTATTGAGAAGGGGTTGGGCTGTATGGCCCCCTCCAACTCTATGATTCTACTAACTGAAAAGCAATGGGGCTCTTGAGGAATCACATTGCTGCAAAACTGCTAAAAACTTACCAGAAACTGCACTGCTGGGAAATGCAGTAAGACAAAAGCACAATAAGTAAGACCTCCATGCAATCAGGTAGTACATTTTCACACATTCACCAGATTTACCTCTCCTTCCTCCTTATGAACCATAAACTCATATGTATGTAGTCTCAATGCACGGCTATGCTCAAATAAAATCTTGGAAATGGTAGAGTGGATTTGGAAATAGGACTGCAAGTCTCAGATTATGAGGCAAGTGGATACAATCCTTGTCTCACATTGTATTCAACTGTGTTAACTTAGAGACCCTTCTGAACCAGTCTTATCTAAATAGCCTAAACCAAGTTTGACTACAATGGACTCTAAGGGATGAATGAAGAGTGTAATTAAAATAAGAGCATAAAGAGATAGAAAGAGCCATGCTGGATCAGACCCAAGGCCCATCACGTTCAGCATTCTGATCACACACTGGCCAACTAGCTACCTCTGGGAAGCCCACAAACAGGATGACCGCAACAGTATCATCCTGCCTGTGCTCCCTAGCAACTGATTTAGGGAGGCATACCACCTCTGGTACTGGATGGACCAGATATTCATCATGGTTAGTAGCCATTGATAGCCCATTCCTCCATAAATTTGTCCACTCCCCTTTTAAAGCCATCCATAGTTAACTATGTGTTAGTGAAGAAATACTTCCTTTTGTCTGTCCTGAATCTGCCACCCTTCAGCTTCAGTGGATGACCCCAGGTTCTAGTATTATGTGAAAGGGAGAAATGTTTCTCCCTGTTCCCTTTCATCATGTCATGCATAATTTTATAAACTTCTATCATGTCTCCCCTTACTTGCCTTTTTTCCTAAACAGCCCTAAGTGTTTTAACTGCTCTAGCCGCCTGATCATTTGGGTTGCTTTTCTCTGCACTTTTTCAAACTCTACAATATTTGTTTCAGGTGTGGTGACTGGAACTGAACACAATATTCCTAGTGAAATCTCACCATAAATTTGTATAAGAATAGTGTGATGGTGGCAGTTTTATTCTCTATTCCTGTTCTAATTATGGCCAGCATGGAATTTGCCTTTTTCACAGAAGCAGCACACTGGGCCAACATTTTTATTGACCTATCCACTATCACTTCAAAGTCCCTTTCTTGGTCTAGTGCTACCAGCCCAAATCCCATCAGTGTATATGTGAAGTTGGGATTATTTGCTCCAATATGCGTCACTTTACATTTGCTCACATTGAATCTCATTTGCCGTTTTAATGTCCATTCCCCCAGTTTGAAGAGATCCTTTTGGAGCTCTTCACAATCTGTTTTTTTTTAACCACTCTAAATAATTTGGTGTCATCTGCAAATTTGGCTATCTCACAACTCACCCCTAACTCCAGATTATTTATCAAATCAAATCAAATCTTCATTGGCAGATTACTTATGAACAAGCTGAAAATTACTGGTCCCAATACAGATTCCTGAGGGACGACACTGCTCACATCCTTCCATTGCAAAAACTGATCATTATTCCTACTCTCTGCTTCCTGTTTTTTTAGCCAGTTTCCAGTCCATAAAACGACTTGTCCTCTTATCCCATGACTCTGAAGTTTGCTCAGGAGTCTTTGGTGAGGGACTTTGTCAAAAGCCTTCTAGAAATCCAAATAAACAACGCCTTTCAGCTCATTCATCTCCACATGTTTATTGACACTTTCAAAGAACTTTAAAAGGTTAGTGAGACAGGATTTACCTTTGCAGAAGCCATGTTGGTTTTTATTCAGCAGGGCTTGTCCTTCTAAATGCTTGGCAATTTTATCCTTAATAATGTTTTCCATTAATTTACTTGGAACAGACATTAAGCTAATAGGCCTATAATTTCCTGGATCCCCCTGGATCCCATTTTTTTAAAATGGGTTTTATATTGTCCACTCTCCAGTCCTCTGGCTGATCTTAAAGACACATTGCAATCTTAGAAGATTTTTCTTAGGATTGCGCTATATGTTTCACAAACAATGTTAGTTTAAGAGAATAGCATTAATTAGGGGTGTCAACCTCCAGGTGGTGGCTGGGGATCTCCCACTATAACAATTGATCTCCAGGTGACAGAAATCAGTTCACCTGGAGAAAATTGCTGCTTTGGAAAGTGGACTCTATGACATTATACCCCATTGAAGTCCTGCCCCTCCTCAAACCCTGCCCTACTCAGGCTTCACCACCAAAATCTCCAAGTATTTCCCAACTCAGCTGGCAACCCTAGCACTAATGGCCTATTTCACAGACCTTTGATTGATTGCATGATATTTTAATTTTACTATAAAATATTCACACAGTCTGACTCTTATCACAAGGTTGCATTTCTTAAAGTTCAGCACAGTTAAAATTCTTAGCCAATGATAAGTCTTTGGGCATGGATTCCAGACAACATCAACTGTACTCTATGAATTCATTGTACAGCTTTATTGATTTCTGTCATGATATGGAGATGGCTAAATGTTAAGCATATGCTCATAAAAATATCTGCTTGATTAACACATGAGAAAATCTGATTGATATGAGTTGATGACCAGCTGAGGAATTCAAATGTATGACAGACAATTTATTATTTAAGTACCACAACAATGCATACACATGTTAGCTATCTCAGAGATCACTTGTTAGAAGCCTTGAAAAATTCAGTCAAGGTCAGTTTATAAAAGGCAAAGCCAGGAGCTTTTAACCTTTCCAAACTGGGACATGCATACAAAACAATATTAATTTTCTTTTCTTATATATTATTTTAGCTCCTCTCTTTCCCCTTCCTTTCCTTGTAAGGTCAAGCTAAGAGAGAAAGAATGATTTGCCCAGATTAACACAGCAAGCTCCAGTCTTTCTTTCTCTGCATCGATCTTTCCCCCCTGCTTTCTTTCAGCAAAAGGAGTTAGTGGTGCTGTTTCTTTATTTATTCCTTAGGTTAGGCTGCACTTTGGTAGTTGGTTACCACACCATACTTGAAAATCAAGAACAAAAATCACTCAGGGATGCTTGATTCCTCCTTTGTCTGGGTTGCAATTTGGTTTGGGAGCTGTACCCTCAAACGCTGAAAAAAAGTTTGATATTTCTTGAACATTCAGAATCAAATCACATATGTGTTGTGTATGCATATACTCATAGTGCTTTCTCCATTCTCCATTCCTTGCCAACCTTCTTATACACTACCAGATCAGTAAGATAAGGGACATTTTTTGATCCTGTGGAGGTGTGTGGTGGGGAGCAGTGTGACTTCTCTCTCTGATCTAGCCTTGCTCATTTTGCCAATCAGACTCAATATTCCATATGTCTAGCAGGTAGCCCTCTTTGGTGGGCAATCTTCTGCCCTTCAGCCTTCAGCCCCTACCACTGCTCTAATGAGAAGCAGGAGCAAACAGGGTGGGGGAAATGGTGTTGCATGATGCCCCAGGGTCATTTCCACCCGAAAACCTGGAAATGATGTCACCATGTTGTGTGATGCTCTAGAAATCCCACTAGTCTCTTTGTTGACAACCATAGAGATTGTGGGGGTTCCTGGAGTGTCGCACCATGTGTGGTGATGTTACTTCAGTTTTTCAGCCAGGAATGATGTCATGGCAACACACAACATGACTTCTGCCTGTGTCTGCCCCCTCAGCCTTCCATCAGTTGCCAGCCAAGAGCTGGCAAATCCTAATGTTCTATGATTGGTGCATTCAGGTTCAGACAGCTTGCACATTTTCATACTGCTTTGCTATCTTCTTGCCCCACCAGATTCCATACATAAAAAATTGTTTTTCCTAGATTCAGTCTCTGTGTCAAGAGAAAGCTGTATGCTTTGTTTCACTAAACAGAGCCATGTTGCTTGTTTTGCCTGCCTATGAACTGTCATTCAACACAGTAACTGCTGACCATACGTGAACATAATGAAGACTGCCTACTGACAAATGTTACCAATTGTGCAGCACATGCAAAAACAGCAGATTAATTCTAATGCAACTAATTTTAAATGATACTTACCAAGAGCCTTGAGCATATATAATCCAAGCAAGCTGGTAAACTGTGAGCATATATCAGCTGAGGCTATCTGGCCATCCACTTCACTGTTCATTTTGATTCACAAGGAAATCATCATGGCAACCATAAGAGGTCCAACGGAAAAATGGGCCTTGCAAACAAAATAAATTCAGGTGTCAGACATTTGTTTTGCAAACATCAAACCATCCCTCCTTTCTCTTGACATCATTGACTCTCATGAATATATGAAGTTGCTTTGTATCAAGTCACACTATTGAGCATCTACATAAATATTGTCAAATCTGACTTGCAGCAGCACTCCAATTCCCAGGTTAGTAAGGCTTTCTCCTAACACCTGGTACCTGAAATCCTTTTAAGTAGAGATGCCATGTATTGAGCATGGGATATTCTGTATGCAAAGCATGTGCTATGCCACTGAATTCCTACCCACTTACCCCTTCTGTTGAAACATAAAGAGACAGAAGGATTTTTAAGATTCTACTTAGTGCTGTTGCCATAACCTATTCAAGAAAGTGTTAAGCTGAGTTCCACTGAATGCTATTAAACAGAGCCAAGCTGTTCACATCAGCGGTGTTTATACTTTTGGTGCATTTTCAGGTGATCAGAAGCAATGGAAGACTGGACTCCTGAACCTTGAATACTTATGCCAAAGATGCTGTTTCGGAAAGGATAGCTTTGCATGGGTCAAGAAACCTCACTTGGAGTTCTCCTTTGTTCACAAGGGAGAGGAAATCGGTGTTTGTTAGTATTTAGTTATCCTAGCCATGACCCATCACATTTTTCCATTTGGTGTTTGAAAAGTTGTTTGTAATATGGTTGAAATAATTTAAGTGCTGAATATTAGATGGTAAACCCAAAGAGTAAGGTGTTGGTTTCAAGCAAGACTTTCACTGAAGACAAAGCTCCCATACCACAAAATGAAGACACCCCCAAAATATATAGGTTAAACTAGGGTTCATTCATTACAATTTGAAATGAGCAAATGATTAAACTCACTCCCCATTGCCCATTGAGGGAATTCTCTAAGGGTTGGCCTGCTGAGTTTCAAAGTGTTTGGGCAATCTACCCTGGCTCTTATCTGGTCACAGGCCATGCCTGTTTCTCTTGCATGAATTTAAATTGTGCAGAGAGATGTTGGCAAGATTTGACCATCAACCCCCATCCCCATAAACCATGTAGTACAAAGGTGCACGAGTCAATGCTCTGCACCAAGAGATTAACCTCCCCAAGCCTCTGGGACTGTTCAAACATCAGTGGCTGGTTTGGGTGCCTTCCCCCTTCTATCCATGGATGCCTCAGGGTACTTGTCAATCTGATTAAGCAACAAGTACCCAACTTGCATAAATCCTGCCTACCTCACTTAGAGCTTCATCAACCTTCCAGGATCAGGCCTAGCCCAATCTCACAAAAACAGGCAAAAAGTGAGTCCCTTATCCTAGTCCATCAGGTAGAGACATCCCAAAATCCTGCTTGACCCTGAAGAAATCCATATTGTTGCAAATGGGAGGGGAAGGGAGGGGGGTCAACAGCAAAACAAAAGCAAATCAAATGAAAAAGGAACTTTTTAATATAGTCTCCTGTACTCCACCCTCTCTTTGGATGTGCTGCAAAAAGTAGCTCTTGCTTTTCCCCTCCCACAATTTCTCATGCTCTCAATTCTCTGTTGGGGATGAATGTTGAACAAATCATCAAACAGTCAGTCCTTGAGCATTTAGAAAGGATGGATCTGATTACTAAGAGCCAGCACTGGTTTCTCAAGAACAAGTCATGTCAGACTAATCTTATCTCCTTTTTTTTGAGAAAGTTACTAACTTGCTGGATCAGGGAATGGAGTAGACATAGTTTATCTTGATTTCTGTAAGGCTTTTGAATTTTGAAAAGGTTCCCCATAATATTCTTGTTGACAAATTGGGAAATTGTGATTTAGATCCTGTTACTGTTAGGCGGATCTGTAACTGGTTGACAGATTGCACCGAAAGAGTGCTTGTTAATGGTTCCTCATCCACTTGGAGAGAAATGACTAGTGGAGTGCCTCAGGGATCTGACCTGGGCCCTGTGTTGTTCAACATCTTTATAAATTATTTGGATGAAGGAATGAGGGGATGCTTATTAAATTTGCAGATGACACTAAATTGGGAGGGGTAGCAAATATGGTAGAAGACAGAGCCAGAATACAGGATGATCTTGACAGGCTGGAGAATTGGGCTAAAAATAATAAAATGCATTTCAACAGAGATAAATGTAAAGTTCTGCATTTAGGTAGGAAAAACAAAATGCATAATTATAGGCTGGGGGAGACTTGTCTCAGCAGTAGTTTGAGTGAAAAGGATCTTGGGGTCTTAGTAGACCAAACACTGAACATGAGTTAGCAATGTGATGCAGTAGCTAAAAAGGCAAATGCGATCTTGGGTTATATCAACAGAAGTATAATGTCCAGATCACGTGAAGTAATGGTATTGCTTTACTCTGCTCTGGTTAGACCTCACCTAGAGTATTGTGTTCAGTTTTGGGCACCACAATTTAAGAAGGATGTAGACAAGCTGGAATGTGTCCAGAGGAGGGCAACAAAGATGGTGAGGGGTCTGGAGACCAAGTCCTATGAGGAAAGGTTGAAGGAGCTGGGTATGTTTAGCCTGCAGAGGAGAAGACTGAGAGGGGATATGATAACCATCTTCAAGTACTTGAAGGCTGTCACATAGAGGATGGTGCCGAGTTGTTTTCTGTTGCCCCAGAAGGCCGGACCAAAAACAACGGGTTAAAATTAAATCAAAAGAGTTTCCGTTGACACATTAGGAAGAATTTTCTAACAGAGCGGTTCCTCAGTGGAACAGGGTTCCTCACAAGGTGGTAAGCTCTCCTTCCCTGGAGGTTTTTAAGAAGAGGTTAGATGACCATCTGTCAGCAATGCTGATTCTATGACCTTAGGCAGATCGTGAGAGGGAGGACATCTTCTAGGCATGGCAAAGGGGTCACTGGGGGTGTGGTGGGGAGGTAGTTTGGAATTTCCTACATTGTGCAGTAGGTTGGACTGGATGACCCTGGTGGTCCCTTCCAACTCTATGATTCTATGATTCTAATGCAAAACTACCCCCACCACTATTTCGGCAGAAATGTGCTTGAGTGGGATTCTAAGTCCCTCTTCCACCAACAATGGCAGACAATGTAGTTGTTTTAAAATAGATATTTTCCTGGCAGCTTGCCTCTTAAGATAAACAAGCTGCAGCATTTTGAAGCATCTGTAGTTTTTCTTTTGTTTTTCTTTCTTCAAGAGCAGCCCCATGCAGAGCATGTGGCAGTAGTCCAATTGCACAGTTACAAAAGCCTGGATCAGCATGGACAAATCTCTTGACCCTAAGAAGGGAGAACTATGGTAGACCAAATGCAGCTAACAGAAGCTTGGATCCAGTTGCACTGACAGAAGATGAAAAAATTTCACCCCTTTCCCCCTCTTGGCTGAAGCTCACTGACCCACAAGGCCATGTGGGTACTGTGAACTGAGAACCCAGGAATGCATTTTCCAAGGGTCAGAACGGACTGCTAGGGGCAAGGGACAGCTGACAAAATCCACAAACATTGCCCAAGTGGCTCACTGAATCCAACCCAGCATGCACTTTTCTGTACCAATCTGCTTTTTAAACAGAAAAGCTGGGTCCATAAACACCTCTATGCTCTTAACCTGCTCTGCAAAAACTAACTCAAACCAGATCATAACACACCTGCTCATATCCCCCAACACCCGAGAGACACTTTTTGAGGAACTGATAAGCTGCAATGGAAAGGTAGGAAATATCCATTCCACAAGTTGAGCTCGGCTCATAGTCCTTTGGCTCCAACCCATGATTTGCTTTAGTGATATTAGAATCAGGAGAATTAGAGAAACTACTTGTGAGTTGGACCCAATCCCATTATGCAACCATTTGGGGAGAATCTGGATCCTTTGTTGATGAGAGTAATCACTGAGAAAGAACAGGGTGCTGGGCTGCCACTCTGAGTCTATAGATTGGCAGAGAAAGACCATATGAAAACATACTTTTAATAAATTGAAAAATTGCAATTGATATTTGTCCCTTCCTGAAAAGGCCTGATGCAGATTCCAGTCAATTAACACATTATTTTTAACTTTCTCTTCAATTCCCTACTGGTTTTCTGCTGAAATAAACAACCCTCAAACATGGTTTTCTGGATTTATCCTTATGTGCTTTTGAAATCCCTAGATTGCATGACCTGGCTCACGACGTCCTATAAATTGGTATAAACACACATAAAACATTTCACTGCTGTGCAGGTAGATGACATTGCGGGTTCATGTTTATGAGTTTCAAAAGAAGCACAGTATCCTTCCCATAGTGAGCCTTACGCAAAATCAATCTTTCCACATTGTTCTAAAAGAATGTCAGGAGCAGGCCATGAGGATGGTATGCAGTAGTGTGATTTTGCTGCTTCCAGGTGCTGTTGTGCTTTCTGTCCAAGGCCAGTCTATGCCCCGTGTTTAGTCTTCATAGATTCCCATACTGTGGGAATCGCCAAGAACTCCTTCCTGCCTCCTGGAGAGGGGGTGGTTGCCTGGGTAACTGGTTATCTCCTTTTGCTCTTCCATATATGCTGTGTACCTTGCCTTTGACCCTTACTAGTGTCCTTTTGAATATGGCTTCTGAAACCTGTCGATTCTACCCAATAAAACTGCTTTTGTGGATTGGTTGTCTGCTGAGGTCTGTTTAATGGGGCCGCAGGACTAGAGCTTACATTAGGACACTAGTCCTATCCTTACTTGCTGACCTTGGCTGGAGCCCTGGAGGGTTTGCCTGGACACTCATCTCCTCGGCTTGGGGCACAGGACGAGCTCCCCGAGGACCTTGACTTTCTGCGCGCCGTTTTGGAGGCGGCGCAGCGGACTTACGTGGAGTCCACCCGGCTGGTTGGCCTGGTGATTGATCAGTGGTGTCGCCTGGCAGCAGCAACCCCCTGGAGGACTCAGGACGCTGATCTGCGTGCCCACAACAACCTTTTGGGACTGGATACTCTGCTGGAGGAGTCCCGGTTAGTGCAGGAGGACTTTGCTCTGCTAACTCGGTTATTGTCTGAGCTTACGCTCCGCAGAATGCAACAGGAGTCGGCAGCCCCAATCCAAGGGCTCGAGTTCTGTTTCCCAATGGCGGGGGCTCGGGAGGGAGACGTTCTGCAAACTGTTCCAGATCCCACCCTCTGCCACCGGGAAGCACAGGGCGCTGCCGCCAGGACAGTCGTGGTCCTCATGGACTTACCGCCAACCACGGCAATGGTGGCCCATGTCGAGAAGGTACTAAAACCTGAGTTCGGTTCTTCCTCTGCAGATCTTGCTCAACAGGTCCAACTGCTGTTGGGCCAACACAAGGAGATCCAGATGCTCTTGGAACAAGCAGCCGAACCAATTGTGACAGCCGCTGCTGTTCCCAAACTCAAGGAGGACTGAGCGTTCGCTGACCAGAGGCGGGTGGAGGAGCAACTGTTGGTGGATGCGGCCGCCGCTTGGGCACGAGCGACAGTAGGAACTGGAGCACCATCGGAAATTAGCGGGGGACTGGACTGGTCTTTCCACTCATTTTCTTCGGGCTCCCCGGAACCTGGCCTGCCCCAGGAGGTAGCGCGCCGGCAACGGCTCACCTTTGCTCCTGATGTGCAAGAATATTCGGAGGAGGTGGACTTGTATGCAGAGGAGGGTGACTGGAATACGAACTACTGAGTCAGCCAAGCCTGACGGACTGGGGGGGGGGGCTGAGGAGAAGATCCATGCCTTGAGATTTCAAAACCAAGAGCTGTTGGATCGTATGGCCTGTATGCAGGATCAAATGGACATGTTGATGAATGAGTACAGTCGCCTACAGCGAGCTCAAGCGGCGCCTGCGCCGGCACTGGTCCCAGGCCAACAACCCCCTGGCCAGCAGCCTCCACTAAAGTTGGCCCCAGGACAACCTCCGGTGCAACTGCTTCCGGGACAGCCGGCCCTGGTGCAACCGCCTCCGGAGCAGCCGGCCCCGGTACAACCGGCTCCCGGGCAGCCGGCCCTGGGACACCCCATCCCTGGACAACCGCCAGCGGGGCCGCCAGTGGGACCGGTCCAACCTGTGGTCCCGGTTGTGCAGTGGAAGCAACCCCGTTTGCGAGTGACTTTTGACGGCTCCGCGGACGCGTTGCCCTGTTTTCTGCATCAAGTGGACAGTTACATGAGAGAACAAGGGCACACCTTTCCCACGGAAGACAGCCGAGTGAGATTTGTTTCCTTGCTCTTGGCTGGAAAGGCTGCAGAATGGATGGTCCTCCAGTTTGATTGGGCTCGCTCCATACGGTCGCTTAATGAATTTATGCAAGCATTAAGGAGACGTTTGAGGATCCGTTTCAAGGGGAGAAGGCTAAAGCGGCCCTCCTACAACTCCGTCAAGGATCCTTCTCAGTCTGAGAGTTTGCGGATGAGTTCCAAAGACTCGCTAATAAAATAGTAGATTGGACTGAAGCTACCCGGAAGCATTACTTCAGAGCAGCGTTGCATCCTGAGATTCTAAACTGGGCATACATGCAGTGAGACCCAGCCACCTTGGAAGAGTGGATTTTACTGGGGGAGGAAGTGGAAAGCCGCCACCAGTTTATTTCCCTTGCCCGACGGCAGGCCAGGGAGGGGGGAAGCCAGAAAAACCTTCCCAAACCTGCCGCTCCTCTGGCCCCAACGAGGCCAGCTCTACCTCCGCAAGACCGAGCATTGTGCTTTCAAAGGGGAGCCTGCCTAGTTTATGGTGCCATGGGTCACTTCGCTGCCACTTGTCCATCACGTCCGGGACTGCTGAGTCCCACTCCCCAGCCAGAGGGGACTCCTCGTGGGAGAGGACACACTCGGGGGAGGGGTACCGCAGCCGAGCGGGGCATCGCTCCAAGACGAAAAGCACCCCCAGCTCTTCATGCCAGAGAAGTGACGATGGACCTTTCACCAGCGGACCCATCGGGGTCCAGGATTACAGTTACTACTCCTGGGGAGAGTAGCTCCGCATCTTCAGAGGAGGGTGACCACTGGAACTCCCCAGCCCTTAACTAGGAGTCTCCCCTCGAACAGCCAAAAAACAGACTGGGTCTGCAGTAGAGGGAGCGATACCGCAAACCTCCGCAGGTGTTCCTGAGAAACCCGAGGCTCCTGTCATGGTGAGTGAAGTAGAAGAGACTGTGTAGGTAGATGTGATATTATGACATTATAGAAAAGGTCCTCAATTACAAGTTAATGCCTTAATAGACTCTGGATGTTCCTGCTCATTAATTAACGAAACCACCTTTAAGACTCTCCAAGTGAAGTCAGTCCCTTTGCCAGCACCTGTTCAATTTGCTCAAATGGATGGCAGTGATTTCAGGGGGCGGGGGCAGTCGACCGTTGCACTGACGGAGTGGCAATGGGAATTGGCCACCATTGGGAACAAATCAACTTTACTATTGTGCCCAATGTTCGATATGCTATGGTGTTAGGAGCAAATTGGCTCAAAGGACACAGCCCCACCATAGACTGGGAAGCTGAGACTTTAACGTTCAATAGCCCGCTATGTGAGTTACACCGATATGAAGTGGTTGTTAAAACCGTAATCAAACCAACTCCTGCCCTGGTCTCGGACACCTCCAGTCCGACCCAATTGCCACCCGACTATCAGGACTTTGCAGACGTATTTAATATGCAGGAGTGTGATGTGTTACCCCCCCACCGCTGGACGGACTGTGCTATTGAGGTGGTGGGGGATGGAAAACTGCCAAAGAGTAAGATCTACCCAATGAGTCCTACAGAACGGATGATACTCTGCGAATTCTTAGACAAGAACTTGGCTCGCGGTTTCATCCCACCCTCCACCGCGCCCTATTCGGCACCAGCTTTCTTCATGCGTAAGAAAACAGGAGATTTGCATTTGTGTATTGACTTTCGAAAACTCAATGCTGTTACTCAAATGAATGCTTATCCCATCCCACTCATTTCTGATCTCTTGGGACAATTGAAGGAGGGACACATTTTCACCAAATTGGACTGAGTCGAGGCTTATTACAGAGTCAGAATCCGGGAGGGGGATGAATATCTGACAGACTTTTCCAGTTGCTTTGGGATGTTCAAATTTATAGTGATGCCTTTTGGATTAAAAGGGGCCCTGGGGGTCTTCATGCAACTCATTAATGAGATCCTCCATGATCTACTGTTCAAAGGAGTGGTGGATTATTTAGATGACATTCTCATTTACTCTAAAACCATGGATGAGCAAGTTGCCTTGGTTCGAGAGGTGTTGCAACATCTCAGAGACAATCAGCTGTATGCTAAAGTGTCTAAATGCGAGTTCCATAAGAAGCAATTGACTTTCCTAGGATATATTATCTCACACCAGGGACTGACTATGGATCCTGAAAAGGTGCAAGTGGTGCTCAGTTGGGAACCACCCTCTACTCGTAAACAGGTCCAAAGATTTCTCGGGTTCGCACATTTTTACAGGGAGTTCCTCCCACATTTCGCTCAGATTGCGCTACCCATCACGAATCTCCTTAAGACTAAGGGAAAAGGGAATACAGCCACCTTACCCAATGCCCAGGTGGAGTGGACCCCCCAGTGTCAAGCCGCCTTCGATAGTCTTAAGCAGCTTTTTACATCCGAGCCTGTTTTGCAGCACCCAGACTGCAATCAACCATTCAGAGTACACACAGACGCTTCTGATGTAGCGATGGGGGGTGCGCTCCTGCAGCGGGGGGAGGATGGACACCTGCATCCATGTGCTTATTTTTCTAAAAAGTTCACTCAATCTGAACTCAATTGGGCCATTTGGGAAAAGGAAGCCGCTGCAGTAAAGCATGCCCTGACAGTGTGGAGGCAGTTTTTAGAAGGTTCCAAGGTGCCTTTTGAAGTGTGGTCCGATCACAAAAACCTAGAGACCCTAATGGGGGCTCGCAAGCTGTCTGCGAAGCACGTGCGCTGGGCGGACTTCTTTACCCAATTTCAATTCCTTCTAAAATATGTACCAGGGAAGCAAAACCTTCTGGCTGACGCTTTATCCAGACTTCCCCAATATCCCACCAAGGTTGATCGGCCCACAGAGTCGCTCTTCACCCCTGCCCAACGAGGTGTATTGCCCACTTTGGCCGTATAAACCCATTCTCAGACCCGATCCCCACCGCCGCCGCTTTCAGTGGGAGGGGAAGCCCCACACCAGGCTGAGCTGGCAGCGCCACCTGCCTCGCTTCCTCCTCCCCCTGAGCGGCTGACAGCCATGGTTCCCGAGGTGCGGGGACCCGAACACCCCATTCAGTTGCCGTACAAACCCGTTCTCAGACCCGATCCCCACCGCCGCCGCTTTCAGTGGGAGGGGAAGCCCCACACCAGGCTGAGCCGGCAGTGCCACCTGCCTCGCTTCCTCCTCCCCCTGAGCGGCTGACAGCCATGGTTCCTGAGGTGCGGGGACCCGAGCACCCCGTTCAGTTGCCGTACAAACTCAGTGCCAATTATGTGGGTCCGTTCCCCATTTCCCGGGTTATTAATCCAGT
This sequence comes from Euleptes europaea, assembly GCF_029931775.1. Classification (NCBI taxonomy): domain Eukaryota; kingdom Metazoa; phylum Chordata; class Lepidosauria; order Squamata; family Sphaerodactylidae; genus Euleptes; species Euleptes europaea. Next base: position 39,184,085 of record NC_079316.1, read on the forward strand.
GGAACTCTCCTTGCCCAAGTCTCTACGAAGAATTCATCCTGTGTTCCATGTCAGTCTTTTAAAACCATATGTTCCTTCCCAAAAATGGCATCCTGAGCCACAACCTGAAGTGCCTGAAATGGTGGGGGGGGGAGGAGCATTTTGAAGTAGCTAAAATACTGGATTCTCGCATTCGCTATGGTTCCCTTCAGTACCTGGTCCGCTGGAAACATTTTAGTCCTGCCCAGGATGAATGGGTGTGCGCCTGTGATGTCTCCACCCCCCGCTTAGTACAAGAATTCCATGCCACCTACCCTCACAAACCCACAGTGGGAGGGGGAAGGGGGGTCTTTAGAGGGGCAGAATATCAGGAGCAGGCCATGAGGATGGTATGCGGTAGTGCGATTGTGCTGCTTCTGTAACCTTAAGCAGGTGGGGTGGCCCTCAAACCAAAACACATTAAGGAAATTAGAGTTTCCTTAAAATGTTTGGGCTTGAGGGCCACTCCACTTCAAAACTTTGGGGTAACAATACGCACCTTAATTCTATCTTCCATCTATCATTCAATATTCCTAGCCATCAAAATCGAATTAGAATAAATTTTTAAAACCAGTTCTGAAAGGTGCACAACTTAGGCTTTCTCAAGTGTCAATGGGAAAATGAATTCCAACATTGAGGAGCAAGCATTGAAAAGGCCTCTGAACCCATCTCGATGGACCAGATTTGGCACATAGATAACATAGAGAGAGTTTTGTTTGAGTTGAAAGGCTATTATAGAATCTTTTCAGCATGGAAGAGGCCTCATTGGCCTTGGTGTACACTTATAGAAAGTTGTCTTTTGCCTAATTGGATCATCTGGTTTAGTACTGTTACCAGGTTCTCAAAGATAGAGCTTTCCCAGCTCTGTTATCTGAGATTCTTGAAATGAAGATTGTAAGAAATTAATCCTGAGACTTTCTACATATAAAGCAACACATCTCCTCTACTTATCCTAGTGTCACCTATATTCAGCCACTTTGGAGTATTCCATAAACAAGAAGAAACTATTTGCTGGAAAACAAAACAGAACACCAAAATAGTGTGCCAAAATAAACCATGGCAAATCATAATCCTTCTTACCACTGCCAGTTTTTGTGAATCTGTTTCCAGCTTTAGTAGATCAATTCAGCCTTTAAAATGTGTATAGTTTAGAAAATATAAGCTTAGTTCATATTTAGCTATTTTAAGACTCTAGCTATTAACTGCAGTCAAACTCATAGGAATCTTTCATATACTGCATGCTGTTAATAGCATCGATAACTTTAGAAAGTCACAGGGCAGGAAAAGAGTGTGGAGTGAAACATTCTCCTGATTTGCAAATGGTTGCATAAGGAAAAATTCAGCTTTTTTTTTCCTTTCCAGGATTACATTGGGCAATTTAATGGTAGAACTCCTCACAGAATAAGATCAGTTGACTGGGGTGGGGGTGTTCTATGAGATGCACCCATTAGTCATTGCAGCATGAAATGATTTCCAAATGGCAAGGGGAACACTGGAGCATTATACAATGCAGGGAAGGAGCCAAGGAGTCTGCTTGGTGGCTCAACCTCAGCAAATAATTAAATCAGAAAGTTGAGAAAGGTAATATCTATGCTCCAATGAGAGTCACTTCTTGCATAATCTGGTTCACTAGTTAGCCCTTGACAGAAGGCAAGTGGAGATTTCCATACTCCTAAACTTTATATTAATGAACAGGAATCTCAGTTTTCAGTTGACATAAATGACAAAACTCTCCTTTTAGGATAGAAAAATACTTTGAAAATGAAACCCACATATACAAGGCCAGTGTAAAATAGTCGGGGTAATTCTTTTATAGGCACATTATGCCAGATTTTAGCATATCTGATTCTAGCATTATTACAGCTAGATTATAATGGTGAAGTATTTTTTTAATCGCATCTGTGCACATTGGCTGGTAATGGGATTGGACTCACTAATAATAAACTCTAAAACTGATACTACTGACAGTGTTTTCCTTGATAATTTAGAGCGGAGATTCTAAAACCATGTAAACCTCCCTATGGAGATACGGTAGACATGAGAACAGGCTCCTGGCTTTTTTTATTCAGTGTAACCATGCCAGGGAGTAATAGGGAGAGATGCTGCTGCAAATTTTATCAGAGCAGTGGTGGGGTTCCAGTTTTCTCTTCTGCGAGGATATAAGCAGCTGGCAATAATTTTGATCAGAGAATCAGCCCACGGGGAACTATTTAAACACTATAACTCCTCCCTACTTTGTTTTAGTAAGTGCCATGAAAAACAATTGTGCAAAGCATAACACAGTTTTGTCTTGGATCTAAGAGCAACCTCATTCAAGGGTAGAAAAGACACAGCTACTAGCTAAATGGTATGGCCAAAAAGTTTTTTTTATGGTGGAAGCAGCTGGATGTGGTGTTTCCTTCAGATGTTACCTCAATTACAATTGTTCTGAGTAGAATCATAGGAATGGACCCTACACAAAATCTCTGCTGGTGGAAGGAACTTTCATCAGCAGAGTGAGACTTCTGCCTCCCCTTCCCACTTCAGCCCAAAACAGTCTACAGTGCTACTCTTAGGAGACAGGTGACCTCTAGGAACAGCATCAGAGGACAGTAGGAGGGCTGTAATGAGAGATGGGAAGGGACAAAAACTGACCTTAATTTCCTCACTTCAGAGGAAATTCTCTTAGATCCAACCAGCTGAGCTAGAAGAGACTAGAATGTGATCTCATTCATCCTGTTTCCACCAAATCCTCACAGGTCAATGTATGTACTTCTGAGTACTCTTTTTCACCAGACCGAATTCATATACACCAGCTGAACCAACCTACAGGGCTGCTCTGGGATTTTTTAAAAAATCATGTAAATCACAAATGTGATAACACAAATTAAAATAAATAATAGGAAACGAAAAATGTTGCTGCTAGTAACAGTGTTATCCCCAGTTTACTACACTTTTGCAAAACAGAGGGATTTGCCACTGCTCATCTGTAAAGCCAGTCAAGGTAATGAGCAGGCAAAGGAAACCCTCAACCATTAATTCCAATTCTTCTCTGATGAGGACAGGGTGGTTCACTTTTTGCCTCCATGGTCTCCAGCTGTAGAAATATGGGCCCTGAAAGAGTTGGGAGAGTGTTTGCTCCTCTCTTAGCAACTTAGCATCCTCAGACCATGTCCATGTTGGAACTTTCTGCTCTCCCAACCCAGAATGTTTTAAAAAAAATGCATACATGTGGAAAGGGGGAGGCAGCTATGTGGCATTTTCTTCTGTGCATTTCAATTGTCCATTTTTCCATGCAGGTTATGCTTCTCATTTAGAACCCAGGATTCTCTATTACATATTTGCAATGAGGGGATCAATATAGTCTCTACAAAATTTCCATGTAGTTTATACAGCACTTGGGTACAGTATATGAGCACATCGATTCCACTCTTAGCAATGTCCCACAGATCCCGATGAACAGTGAAATCCTAAACAGAGTAACACCCAACTAAACCCATCTACTTCCATGGAATTAGAAGCGTGTGGCTCTGTTTAGGATTACACTGCAAATGTAGGATTGCCATCCACAAGGTACTAGCTGGAGATCTCCTGCTATTACAACTGATCTCCAGCCGATAGAGATCAGTTCCCATGGATAAAATGGCTGCTTTGGCAATTGGACTCTATGGCATTGAAGGCCCTCGCCTCCCCAAAACCTGCCCTCCTCAGGCTCCACCCCAAAAATCACTCTCCGGTGGAGAAAAGGGATCTGGCAACCCTATGCAAATGTCACATTAGCTGCAGGCAAAGCAACAGGGTAAGTTTATTTATGGCTGTTTATTCAGCTAATCGTCGGTTCAACCTGTATTGAACAACTATTTTTACATTGTTACATTGACCTGTGTACTAGATATATATGAGAAGCACTGAAATCCTTTCGCTTTTGAAGGGGAGAGGGGTTGAAAATGACCACCTTTTCTTGCTGACATTGCTAGTATGGTTTAAAAGAAAAAAAATCACAGCAAATCTCTCAAAATACATATTTTTGTAACTCTTTAAACCGGACTTACTGAATCTTGTCCTTTTGGAATCTGAAATAGTGCCCATTTCCTGGAAGGCAGCTGCTGTGATTGGAGAAGCTGCACCTGCTGCATTTTGGGTTAAAGCACAAGAGCCATATCATACATACAAAGGTGGCAACTCTGCCAATAATAACACAATCCTACGAACACCTACGTGGGGATAATGTTCATGGAATTCCGGAGTAAAGTGGGAGTAAACAGCATGTGGCATAGACTGTAAGTCAGGTTATTTGAACAACGGTTTATATAATGGTTCAATTTCCCTTTAAGACGGCACCATGTGGATTCTGCTGTGGAATGTAAGAAATGATTAAACACAAAGCCATACTGACAGACTGATCATGAATTGGCCTGGCTTTCTAACCAATGTCATAAGCTACCGTTTATTTTCTGCAAGAAGAAAGGCTCGCTGCCATGAGCAGTGTCTCTCCCCACCCCCAGCTTATTAAATCGTGGTCCAAGGCCCTAAAACGCACTTTTATATTTTCTCCTTCTTTGAAGCGTGACAAAGTTTAACCACTTCCAAATTTGCATATTTTCCCCTTGTTAAATATTACAGTTCTAGTCTGTTTCTTATGGCCCGATATACTTGATATGGGTGTTTTTTTTATTTAAAGAAATGTATTATTAATCAACTATTATTGTGAAAGAGAAGCATTTGGCTTCTCAACATATGGTTGTGATTTACAATAGCAGGAACCTTTTGTTTACAAGAGTGCATGTCTATGATTTTTAGCTTAGATCATCATCATTATTATTATTATCCTGATTTCTATTCAAATGCTGACCGGTTGCTGATCTTGGCGACAGGCTTTGCATCAGGGTGTGGTTAAAGGGTAGACATACACTGCACTTTATGTTATATCAACAGCTATCAGAAGTACCTAATGTGCAAAATCTGTTGCTTTTGCAGATCTGTGGCTGGCTGGGACCCAGTTGCTAGAGAGTGATATCTAAACATAAAATAATCTCTATATAAACTGTGGGTTTCTTAAAAGAAAAAAACAAAAACAAAATGTAAGCACACCCTGTTTGCTCTATCTGCAAAAACACTGGCCCTGCAGATCACATGGTAAAATAAAAGTCGGGAGAGCTCTGCTGTGATTTTACTGAATTTTCAGCAGCTGCTTTATGGCAATGCAGCACTTTGCAATGCTAGAAGTCAGCTTACTACAATCTTATACAATTGTGGATAGGGTTGACAGGCCAAGTCTGGCAACCAGTGAGAAGGTAAGGTGGGGCAGACATGGGGTAGGGGGGACAGCAGCACTAGCATGATGGTGTCACTTCTGGGTACAATGTGTAGTTATAGGAATTGCTGGAAACTCTGACAATTCCTAGAGTTACCCACTGTCACTTCCAGGCTGTACCTGGAAGTTACATCACCATGCTCGCAACACTGGTGAGTGAGATGGTTGGATGGGGCAGATGTGGGGTGGCAGGGATGGCACCACTAGCATGATGATGTCATTTCTGGGTACAACCCCAAAATGACAATGTGTAGTTGTAGGAATTGCTGGATACTCTGACAATTCCTAGAGTTACCCACTGTCACTTTCAGGCTGTACCTGGAAGTTACATCCCCATGCTCGCAACACTGATGAGTGTTTAATTTTTTTTTAAATTTATCTCCCTGCTGCCACTACAAACAGTGGGGGTCAACAGGAACTTGGTAGCCATGCTTGGGAGTGAGGTGGGCTACAAATCAATCTGAACCTTGTAGGTAGTTGGTTTTGCATGGCTCTTGTTTCTTTCTTCACCTTATAGTCTATTTTAGCTTTGATCAGGAAATTTCTATTTGAAAATAAGAGCACTACCATGTTGTCATGTGAAGTAGTTTGCTGTGTGCTATTGTTTTATATTTTTTATATTCAGGGTATAGAGCTTTTTGTAATTGAGGAATCTTTTGTGGGATTTTATTAGATTTATTTATTTTAATATTTTATTCTTTTGAGGTCCCTCTCCCCAAGATTTAGTGAAAGTTATGTGTTTTTATAGATTCCTTTTTCATCTGCCTCAATCACTTGTGATCCAAGCTTTGGATCAACTCATCTTATCTTTGCTGTTTGGTGCCTGATTTGAGCACCATCCAAGTTAGCTTTGAAGATGTGCAGTAGCTGTAGTGGTGGTATTTCATTTCTTTCTCCCTTGCCCACTAGGAGAAATTGATTTCCCCCAGGAGCATGGATGGTTGGATCAGGTAAATAAATGGTGTCGGGAAGTGAGTGTTGTGTTTGTAGAACGCTATGACTCTCCAGGGGTTGTGCAAAAATGTGCATGGGGAAACTGCTGCAGATCCAGACAGGTTGCTAATTAATGTTCATCAGATGTTCTATGACTATATTTGCCCATTGAGGGGGGATAAGAAACCTTGCCTTCTGTATGATTTTGGTTTGTGATGTCATTGCTTAGCCAAATCTCATTGGCTATGTGCTGTCGTTAGGAGGCCTTTTCAGCGTGAACTCTTCATAGAGCCAAATCTGATAGGTTTTGTGATGAGATGTAGTCATGTCGCTTACATGATCTCTGACAGGCTGGCATCAATATTTAAATATAGACTTGCTCACCTCTGTTCAGTAATTATCTCATTTTGTGTGATTGAATTATCCGAAGTTCTTCCTTTATCTAGTTAAAAAGAAGATGCTCTTATGTAAGATGCTGCAGTTCAGAAAGAAGTTATTTAGTGGATTTCTGTCATTCCATTGTATTTATTAACTCAGTGGTCTGGCTCCTTATTCATTATTTAGCTTCTTTAAAAAGAGTGCTTTGTCAGAGTCCTTTGATGTTTACATTGTCATCTGAAGTCTTCTGATAATTAGTCTCTAAACACTGACCTATTCCATTATAAATCATGCTGCACTAAATACACAGCATAATGATTAAGCAATTATGTAGACTGCACTTTACAGATTAGACACCTCAATAATAATGCACATGTATATTAGGATCTTGGTTGCACTACTGATCTAGAAATTCCAGGGAAAAAATATTTCATAGTTTCCAACCAAATATTTGTCCTATGGATTTCACTGATTAACATGTGAAGCAACACAAATAATTTCCTGCCCAGATATTTTAACGAATTCTATTTAGAGAACAAAGTCTTTATATAACATTGTTACAAACTTCCTATGTAAATCATAGGTTCCTTTTACTGATCTTAAAGGAAATCATATTCATTCCTGAACCTGCTTTGAGCATCACTATTTATTGCTAACCAAATGCCGGTATGCTTTAAGCCCGGCACTGTGCCTTTTCGTTACTAGTTGCTTTCTCCATTGCTGCCTACATCTGTCAGCGCTTGACTTTGCCTCTGGTGAGTCAGCAGTTTGAGGGCTCACAGCTGGGCTACTGGGTCCAGGCTCCCTACAGGGTGGGAATGGTCCTGACAACATTTCAGGCTGCGAGTCCTGCAGAGGCTTTGGGGGTAGGGGTGTCAACCAATTTCTCCCCCGGTATTTTTCGCGTTTGGGTTTATTGAACCTGAATTTTTTTTGGAAAATCCGGAAAATCTGGATTTTTTGATTTTTTTCGGGTTCAATAAACCCAAACCTGAAAAATTTGGCACAGATCTGGCACCGTGGATTTCAGTGAAGCGCTAACCGCCCACCTTCCTGGGACTCCCGAGAAGGCAGATGGGGGTGCTTCAAAGAGACCCTTGCTGCCAGGCTTGGCAGGGTGGATCTTAACTAAGCCCCCCCCCCCGCTGGGAGTCCATTGTTAAGATCCACCCTGCCAGACTTGGCAGGATGGATCTGAAGGAAGCCCCCCCCCCGCCTTGCCCGGACTCCCGGCAAGACAGGTGGGGAGCGCTTTGGTAAGATCCACCTGGCTGCAGCAACAGAATGGGGAGTCTTCGCAGGATGAGACCTAGCTCAGGCAGGCATGCTAGAAAAAAGAAGGCTGGGCAGGGCAACAATAAGGAAGCAACATGTGATGTACCTTGCAACTCGCTGACTCCCACTCTGAACAATGCTCTCTCTGACCTTGGACCAGCTTAAGTGACTACGTGTGTGGATCCTGATTTGGCAAGGTAACGGACTCTGTTTTCTGGCATTCTGATCTCCAGACTGGATTTTTCCTGACTCCCCTCTGTAACCTTCAAGCTCCAACAATGCCTCTCTCCGGTGCTCCAGAGGTGCTGTAACCCAACACCTGGGAGTTGGCAGCCAGCCAGCACACAGAAGTTTGATTATCCATTTGACATGGAGGCACTATCTCAATGCTTTCCCAACTTTATCCTCTACCCATCTTTGAGACCCTCACCCATAGACAAATCTCTACCATGTGCAATGGGTGAATTTAGTCAAGCCTCTTTCAATATATTTATCAACTCCAGCGTCCACTTGATGCAGATGGTAATGGAAGCTGTTGCCTATAAAAGCTTGCGCTGTTACTTTTTAAATTGCCACATGACTGTTTTTTTAAGTTATTGGTTTGTTGATGAGTCTTTCCTGTCACATTGCTTTTGGATCTGGTGTGGCTAATGCTGACATGGAGATTCTGTATATGTCCAGAGGCTCTTACACACAGTTATAGCTGGTGCATCACCATGTAGAAGTGTTTCTAGAGTCCATGTATACTTTCAAGACAATTATTATATTTATTTATTTACTTCATTTATAGCTTTCCTTTTTCACTAAACCTCGAAGTGGATAGCAACATATAGAAAACAATTCAATCAGACAGCATAACACATCCATTAACAATGCAATCGGGCTAGAATTACAAAGATTAGTAGAGCTGTCTATTCAACATCTATAAAATATGTGACAATTTCAGTGGCTACTTTCCAGCATAGCATGCAACTCCCATTCCAAAGAGGTTCTGCAGAGTCAGAACTTGGGGTCCTTTAGTGACAATATGAACTTTTAAGCGAATAAACCTGCTTATTTGAGCAGGTTTGTCATTTGAAGACTGAATATTTTAGTTGAGTATCAACTTTCAACATATTTTTATATTTCTGTCTTCTCAAAAACATAATTTCATAACCTGTCTCTGACCCCTTGGAGACAGAAGGGATTAGAAGGCTAAATAAAATGTGTTTCTTTTCAACCAGCTCAGTGAGTTATCTAGGAATAATAAGTTATTATATAGGAAAAACAATTCCAGCTTTAAGTTTTCTTGATAGTATTAGCATTAAAAATGAATTGAACTATTGAGGGTAACCATTTGACAGAATGTTGTTAAAATGGCACTCATAAAGGAAAATGGTGGACAGCCTTGTAAGAAGCAGGAAGATTATTTCATCACCTCCTTATTTTAAAGAGAAGAACATTTGAGTTTCCCATTAATGCCAGTAGATAATCTTCTGATTTTTCAACATTCTTTTATTAATTTTGGAATGGAATGGCCTCCTGAGCGGCTTTTGAACTATTTCATAGCCACACTATGAACAGTGACCCATATGAGGTGTTTCTGACTGCATTGCTGTTGTCTGTAGAATAAAAGAGGAAAATTAGCTCAGGACAAATGCCAGGAATTAAATTGTATCCGTGTAAATTTCTCCTCTTCTAATAGGAAGATTTGGAAAGTGATCTAATAGGGAAAACTTGCTTTGAAAAAGGGAGTCAAAATGATTATGGCACAGTCCTGTGATCTGTTATAAAAATATATAGACTATAGTTAATCAACACACTTTCATGTGCCTGTGTACCATTTGTTTGGGCTGGTATGCTAGTATTCCATCACTGCCAGATCCTGTTATTCCTGTGAAGTGTCAGCATGCAAAACAATTATGCAGCACAGAAATGAATGCGTAAACTATTGATAGAGAAGGAAGAGCTGTGGCATTAGGTTGAAGCTGAAGATTTACATGACAAAGATCTTTCCTTTAGAGCTGATCTATATGACGATGTTGTTCAGGAGGTGTAACAGTGGCAAAGACACCTGGCATTTCTAGGAACATTTCTTTCCTTCTTCAGTGTGTTACACATCAAATCTGGGAACTATTAAAGCTTCCCCTTGACCAGTGATTACTACAGCTTGCAGTTCCCATCATACAAAGCATGGCTCACTAACTTGGTAACTTCTCATTGTGGTCGTCTCCCATCTAAATACTAAACAGTGCCAACCCTGCTTAGCAGCTAAGATATGATGAGGTCAGGCTAACCATCCAGGTCAGGGCCTTTTCATTATAGTTATTCATTTTATTATAGATTCCATCAGCATTATAGACTTTTTCACATTTGGTGGTATCCAGCTATGTATATTGGGAGGGCATGCTACCCATACTATATGGTTGCCATTTTATCTGAAAAGGACACCACAGCTCCCCCCCCCCCATGGCCATGTAACATTTTATTGAGAGGATGTAGGTCTTGCATTGTTATTTCATATAACAAGAATTAAAAGTGAAAAGTTTCAGAAGACAGTTGCCCCCAAAATTAATTTTCATTTAGAAATATTGATTCAAACCTGTTGAGAAATGTTACCACTGGAATGATCTGAGACAAAGTTACAGCCCATTCCTGAGCTGTTGGTGGCCGGGGACGGCGGAGAGGAGGCGCTGCCACAGTGCCTCCTAACCTGTTTCCCAGCCAATGAAAGCTTGAAAAAAGCCTGTTAAATAGTTTTTTTTAAATGGGGCTTTTTGCCCCATTGAAAACAACGAGGCTGTGCTTGCTAAAAAGGGGACAGGAGGCTGCCTACAGGCAGCCCCGCCCCCCAGAATGCCCCAGGAACACCCCCGGGACACCGACACCCCCCCCAGAACGCTGGCAGGAGCCTTTATGCCAGTGACACACCAGTGGAAGGCCCAGCTGGTGTTCCTGAGCAGCTCTGCCACAGCAGTGCCAAGAGACCCACATCTGGGCCTTCCTGCCAGCATCTGGGCTGCTCTGCATGACATAAGTGACACTTAAAAAAGGTAAAGGTCCCCTGTGCAAGCACCGGGTCATTCCTGACCCATGGGGTGATGTCACATCCTGACGTTTCCAAGGCAGACTTTGTTTGCGGGGTGGTTTGCCAGTGCCTTCCCCAGTCATCTTCCCTTTACCCCCAGCGAGCTGGGTCCTCATTTTACTGACCTCGGAAGGATGGAAGGCTGAGTCAACCTTGAGCTGGCTACCTGAAACAGACTTCCGTCGGGATCAAACTCGGGTCGTGAGCAGAGCTTTTGACTGCAGTACTAGGGCTGTCGATTCGGTTCATCCAAACCGAATAAACAGCTGAATTTCCCCCGATTCGGCGGTTTTCAGTTCGGATGGTACCGAACTCAAAAAAGGCGGGAAAACGATGAGCCGAATTCGGCAAGTTCAGGGCGATTGCCGAATAAATTCAGCAAATTCGGGGTCTCCGAATCAGTAGCATAACCGTCAGTTAGTAAGCAACTAGCAGCATTCTCCCGCGGCCAATCGGTGGCCAAGCTGGGTCTTCTTCTGGCCAATCAGTTGCGGTTGAGTGTATGAGCCCAGCTGCTGCGCGGCACGGGGAGAGAGAGAGTGTCTGTATGTGAGAGAGATCCCTGTGGGGGGGGAGGTGCGTGTGCACATTGGCAGCATTCCATGGCTCCGGGGGGGGGGCATTTTTGGTAGAGGTCCCAAAATTTCAGGGTAGCTTGAGGGGACCTTTCTTGCAAGAACCCCCAAGTTTTGTAAAGATTTGGTCAGGGGGTCCCGAGATATGGGGCCCAGAAGGGGTCGCCCCCCCCAAATCGCCCACAAGAATAAAGCCACTTAAAGCACATTGGCGGTATCCTGCGGTTCCGGGGGGCATTTGGGGGGTAGAGGTCCCAAACCTTCCGGGTAGCTTGAGGGGACCCTTCTTGCAAGAACCCCCAAGTCTTATAAAGGTTGGGTAAGGGGGTCTCGAGATATGGGGCCCGGAAGGGGTCACCCCCCCCCCAAATCGCCCACAGGAATAAAGCTACTTAAAGCACATTGGGGCATTCCGTGGCTCCGGGGGGGGGCAGTTTTGGGGGTAGAGGTCCCAAAATTTCAGGGTAGCTTGAGGGGGCCCTTCTTGCAAGAACCCCCAGGTTTTGTAAAGATTGGGTCAGGGGGTCCCGAGATATGGGGGCCCGGAAGGGGTCGCCTCCCCAAAAAATCGCCCACAGGAATAAAGCCACTGAAAGCACATTGGCGGCATTCCGCGGCTTCGGGGGGGCATTTTTGGGGGTAGAGGTCTCAAACTTTCAGCTTGAGGGGACCCTTCTTGCAAGAATCCTCAAGTTTTGTGAAGATTGGATCTGAGGGTCCCGAGATATGTGGTCCCCTCCAACTGCCCATTGGGATGAATGGGATCAGGCGATCCTAAATGTGCATCTCTACAGAGCGGCAAATCCAAGGCAAAACCTCCCGTGCATAAATGGCCAGAGAGTCGTGAGAGATCCTGAGCAGCTGATGCTGCCCTGCTTCTGCTGGAACAGAAGACATCCACGGTTTGACCCATTTTGGCGCTTTTATCTATAACTTTTTTCCTCTGTGTGTGTGTGGGGTGGGGAAGCAGATTCTGTGTGTGTGTGTGAGGGGGGAAGCCAAAGTGGGGTGGGTTTGATTGCCTCTATGTGGGACTGTGCTTTCTCCTGTTTTCATCAGTTGCCAACTTTGTCTGGAGTTAACTGTGGGTCAGTGAGTCTCTCTCGGCTGACTGCTATTGTTTCCAATGGGCTGTGCAGCCGCTTCTGTTGTTTCTAATGGGCTAGCCTGGCATTCATTTTAGTGCATCCCAGGCTAGTTACACTTTTTACTTACGCTTTGAGCATTGTTGGATGCACTTTTGGCATAGTTACATCAGCTCTTAGAAGCCACAGACTGGCTTCTACTGTGTGTGTTTTGGGTGGCGGGGGAGCCAAAGTGGGGTGGGTTTGATTGCTTTGTGTGGGACTGTGCTTTCTCCTGTTTTCATCGGTTGCCAGCTTCGTCTGGAGTTAACTGTGGGCCAGTGAGTCTCTTTCTGGCTGGCTGCTATTGTTTCCAATGGGCTGTGCAGCCGCTTCTGTTGTTTTTAATGGGCTAGCCTGGCATTCATTTTAGTGCATTCCCTGTAATGTATTTTTCAATGGAGTCAATGCAAGTCAACCGACATTCCCCTCTCCCATTATCTTCAATGGGCTGGGCAGCCTCTCCCATTGTTTCCATTGTTTCCAATTCCTTTTAGTACATCCCTTTTAATGGCTTTATTCCCCTGGGCAGGGGTAATGGTATGGCCCAACTGCCGAGGCAGCCAGACCCCCGGCCGAGCAGATGGGCGGGGGGACCCCTTCCGGGCCCCATATCTCGGGACCCCCTGACCCAAACTCTACAAAACTTGGGGGTTCTTTCAAGAAGGGTACTCTCAAGCTACCCTGAAAGTTTGGGACCTCTCCCCCAAAACATTCCCCCCCAGAGCAGCGGAATGCTACCAATGTGCTTTAAGTGGCTTTATTCCTGTGGGTGATTTTTTTGGGGGGCGAACCCTTCCGGGCCCCGTATCTCGGGACCCCCTGACCCAACCTTTACAAAACTTGGGGGTTCTTGCAAGAAGGGTCCCCTCAAGCTATCCGGAAAGTTTGGGACCTCTACCCCCCAAAATGCCCCCCCGGAGCCGCGGAAAGGCGCGAATGCGTTTTGAATGGCTTTATTCGGCTGAATTTTCCCCCGAACTTGGAACTTGGCGCCAAATTCCACGGATCTGAATCGGGGGAGTTCGGACTTCGGCATTTCCCAAATTAAAATGGGCCAAATTTTGCCGAATCCAAATTTTACCGAAGTTTTTTTTTTTCAACAGCCCTATCCAGTACTGCAGCTGAACACTGCACCACAGGGCTCCTCAAGTGACACTTTAACCACCCCTTTTTTGGACCCTGAGCTCTTTTGGCTGAAGAGCTCAGGAATGCGCTGTCAGTGTATTTAGAACATAAAATAATATTTATCAATAAACATTTTTATTAAGACATAAAGAGTTAATAAAAAAAATTCAGTCCTACAATGGTAACTTTAGAGAGTAATTCTAAATTCAGACAATTATGGTGTTGCAAACAAAACACCCTTTTTCACAACAGTGCTGAAAATAACATGCTGTTGTTGTAAAGTAGTTTTTCAGTGAATTAGGTAAATTGTTCCTAAGAATAAAAACAATAGACCAAGTGCTTTACACAGACATGTTTACAAAAAAACATGTCTTATGTTTTTTGTAAGTGTAATGTTTGATTTTTTTGTCACAAAGACTAGATCTGTTTAGAATTCTTTAAAAATGAGTAGGGCCACATAGGTATGTCTAAATAGTTGCTTTACACAAAGCCCTTTTCATATTCACCTCAAAAGCATGGATCATAGAAAATAGGCTGAGGACAGAACCACTCATTACCATGATTAAAGTGCCCTGGAAGGTTGCATTTAAGGTGACCTTTTAGAATCTCTTATCAACAATCTGAAAAAATTGAAGCCAATTGTCCAGCAGCCACTTCCGATGTTACTATCTTCACTCACAGGAATGCATACTTAAATGATATTTTTGGCAAAGGGACCATGTCAGCTTCTGAATCAAAGTGACACAGATATGTCAATGTGGGGTTGGGGTGTCTGGTATGCTAGCATGTGACTCATAGGTACACATGGACAAATGTATTTTCATTTAACTTCTATATATCATTTCCCATTCCTACCTGTACAGTCAACTGAGAATGGTCACTTCTTTACTCTCTATTTGTCACATTTTTGGTTGTTGCTGGTGATCCTACTCACCCATACTACCATGTGGTCAGAAGGACTTGTGTATCTTAGGCCTTTTGCGCACACTTGACTTATTCCTGATTTTCTTGGCAGTCGATCCACAAGCGTTGGGATCAGTTTGGGCATGGTTCTTCTGCATGTCTGCCCTCCCTGTGCATTTTCACAGTTGTGGAGTCAGTTTATTTTCTTTGTGGAAAAAAAAACCTTAAATAATGAGGATTTTCAAGGGAAGGTGTTGTCGTCATTGGGGTCAACACTGGTGGTGACACAACACCCTGCACTTAAAAAAATGGCCCTTAAATATCAATATATCAATGTTATGTTGTAATGATAGTTTAAACAGGTTTTCTAAATTCCCAGCAAAAAGCAAGTCTCTATCCCCTTCCCTGACAGAGATATAAGGGGAAAGGTATAGGGCTGTTTTTAAAAAACAAACCCTGAAACCATTCATCTTCAGTGTGTGTGTGTGAGGAGGGGGGGACAGGAATGGTTTGATAATGATGACAGTCCCATCATTTAAAAGTAGGCTGGAAGTGGGACGGAGGAGGTGGGACAAAGAAAACCAACAGGAACTGTGATGAGGAAAAAGCCAAATCAAAATCGGCTTCCAGAAAAAGATTGGGGTAAAAGAGGTTTCAAAAGAACCAGAATTTTTTTAAAAAGTGAAAACTAAAGACACAAAAAATGTGTGTGGAAATGGGAGGGGGGAACTTAAGTAGTATGGAAGCAGAACAGATGGGGGGGCAACCATCCTGAAAAACCTTTAAATGCATGTCCATGTGAATGGGCCCACTGAGTTCCCTTTTTGTCCACTTTCTGTGAATGTGTCTAATCTTGGCAATGACCAACGGAAGCTTGTAAGGGGGGGGGAGGCTGCGCCTCCTCCACAGCAGGATCCAGCCCTTCTGCCAAAGCCAGAATGCTGCCCTTACTTGTGAGCCCCATGGAACTGCTCCATAACATTCCACGGGGCTACGCCACCTAAAAAGGTGGCTTAACTTCAATAAGGGCAATGGGAATGTTTCTGGTCCTAAAGGGTAGGAAGCTGCCTAATGGCAGCTCTGCTCCCAGAACCACCCCAGGAATGCCTCCCAGGCCGCCGGCGCAGGGAAATATGCTGGGAGAACACCGGCGGGAGGTGGCGCTGGCAACTGAGCCCCACACAGCAGCGTGTTGTCCCAGGGCCGGGTGTGTGCCACCCACCCATGACTGCGTAAGTGCCCATTATCCTGGGTTAAACATGCACACGCTAGCATGGGGTCACGCTGGCTCCTATGGAGCTCCCCCCCCCGAAATGGGCTGAACGTTTGGAAAAAATACAGAATACCTGGAGTATGGTGAAACCTGAGAGGGCATTATTGAGGGGAAGTATTAGCACACTCAAGCAGTTGTGATAATATCAGACATACATTCTAGTACCAAATATTAGAATGCCCATTTTAAGATGGAGCACCCATGCTAATGCCTGCACACACTGTGCAATATAGATCACTTTGGTTAGTTCTCCAGCTGGAAGAGCTCGCTGATACATTACAGTACATATATCTGAACCATAAATGTGGTTTGGAGGGGGAGGATCCTAGATGGGCTAGATAGAATCCAAGAAATTCTTGTGCAAAAGGCTATCAATAGGCTGCTTGAGGAAATTCCTTCCTCCATAGATCTGGCAAAGGTTTAACTATCTTCCAGAAAACCATGCAAAGTCAGGTAAATCAGGTAAACATTGTGTATAGTAATGAATGAATAGATAATTATTTTGTGACTTTTAAAATACTTATTGGCTTGAACATTTTGTTCTGAGTTTAATCAAGTAGTGCTTTTGCAAATAGTGACAGCTAAAACAATCTGCTAAATAAATAAGTCAGAAACTTATTACGACCATTAGAATTATTACTATTACTAAACATATTATTATGATTATTACTATTGTCATCATGTGAGCCACTGAGATACAGTGCTGTGATCAACTGCTATAATGTCAGATGTAGCCAAAAACAAACTCTGGGAAGAAAATGTGAAAGCAATTTAACCGATCCCATTCCCCCCACCCCCAGCAATATAGTCCACCAAATGTAGAGCCTGATCTATCAACCAATTCAACGTGTTCACTCATAACTGAGCCAGACAATGCGATTCAAATGGCATTGTGTTATAGCACTAAATCTTACTTGAAAACGCAGAGGGTTGCCAACCTCCAGGTACTAGCTGGAGATCTCCTGCTATTACAACTGATCTCCAGCCGATAGAGATTAGTTCACCTGGAGAAAATGGCTGCTTTGGTAATTGGACTCTATGACATTGAAGTCCCTTACCTCCCCAAACCCCACCTTCCTCAGGGTCCGCCCCAAAAATCTCCCACTGGTGGTGAAGAGGGACCTGGCAACCCTAACAAGTGAGAATGTACCTTTCATTGGATCAACAAGAATGTGCACGATTTACAATCCAGGTGCTCAGAAAAATGTTCAGAAAATAGAGCATGAAGTCTTTACTGGTTTTTAGATCAGTCTGGGGTTACTTTTTATGTGGATTTGGGTCAGTGGAATGCACTAAATCGGGATTTAGTTGAATATGAATATAAATGCGGTGTTGTCATGGATTCATCCTGTCATCTAGCCAGTATTCCAGAGCGTCCAAAGTAATTGCAGGGTATTATATCCCATATTTTTGTACTAGACCAGAAAGTGAGGCACACTCTGGGAAAAGAGAGCTATGGAAGAAAAAAAAAAACTTTAGATGCATATTATGAATAAAACTTGAGATGTTAAAATTTCCAGTCCTTTTTTGCTCTTTTAAACAGCCCATCAAGATCTCTGCATTACTGTTGAGTAGCCATCTTGTATGGACTTACAACCAGTTTCAACGCTACAGACCCTACACTGAGATCACTGAAAAACCTTTCCCTATTGCAACACTTCATATATAGTCTGTAAGCTTAAAAGCTGGCACAAACACTATGCTTACAGTTGTGGTATGTGCAAGAGCTTCTAGATGATCCACATGGAGCACTGCCATACAAAAAGGTTTGTGGCATTGTCATTCAGTGGTTGTAATATTTAAATCAGCCTCACATCCTTCATTAGGAAGTATAATTTTAAAAATGCTGGAGCTACTTCCATCTGACACCTTGTCCTCTATAACAAGATACAAGCTTGAGATGATTGCCTAGACAATGCATTTCACACAATGGTGCTACTGTTCTGAAGCAGCAGTGTAAAGAAATTCATGCACAAACATTTAGAACTGTAGATAAAAAGCACACCCCCCCCCAGTATTCCAAGAAAGCGTTTGTAATTGACGAGTTGACCCAATTATAATTCTAGCCTCCGGGAGTTCGTCCATCACTACTAATGACCTATTATTCTGTGTCATGTAGCCAGATGGCAACTAGTTGTTGGACAGGTGTGCAATCTAGAAAAAAGAAATATCCCACATTGGCTTTCCTATGCATAAATTCTAAGAAAGGTATCGTGCATTTTGCATTCAGAATGTGGTATTATGGGTTATAGGTCAGACATAACTTATATATGGGATATACTTTTGTTCATGATAGTGTCTGTATTTTTAGCCCTGCAAACATTTATCTTAATTTGTAACACAATAAAAAAGGAAAGCAATAAATAATAGCATTTCCTAGGTTGGGGAGAGGAGAAGTCAGGAATGGTAATGCTAATAACGGATTGCAAATACATATCTAGAACTTATTTATTTGGGGTATGCAATGCCTCATTTCATGGTAAAATTTGGAATATTTCACAGTAAATTTCCCCAGATGTAGATATTTCACAATTAAATGTAACATATTTATTAACACAGGAGAATATCCTTAAAGATGGATTGGATTTTATGGAAATTTGTAAAGGCAAAGGTAAAATTCAGCTTTGATAATAAGGTTTTCCTCTGAACTGCAAGACATACTGGAGACTCACCTCCGTCACAGAATTCAGTGACAGGTACAGGTACAGGATTAGAAGCACGCATATAAATTATAAAAATACATGGGGAATTTGAAGTTCTAAAGATTTCATAATTTTTCAACTTTTGGGTCTTTTTAAAGAATATTTTCAAATGATGATTGTATGAGAAATAAATGCTGGGTTGCTAATGGGATACTATGGATTATTCTGCAGAATTCTAGAGATACTACTGTTCATACAACATCTGCCCTTTCATTAACCATTTTTTTGAGATTCCTAAATAGGGTTGGGTCCAGTAAAGTGTGAGTGGAAAAGAAACCATACTTAGCACTGTAGCACTGGTGCAAGTAATATCACGGTGTCTAGTGTTTCACCACTGTATTGACTTGATCAAGTAATACTTTGCACTATGTTTTGGAGATGCAGAAAAGAAGATCTGGATCAAATGGTTTTAAGTTAGCACCAGCAGCCGGTGAGGTTTAATTTTAGAACTTCTACTTGTGTAAGAGCTGTAATAAATGCAGAAATGCTCCATGAGATCCAGTTCAAAGAAGGATTTTTAACAATTGTTGTTTCAGGATACCTGAATATCAGCAATTCCATTACCGTATATACTCGCGTATAAGCCGAGTTTTTCAGCCCCAAAAATGGGCTGAA
Organism: Euleptes europaea; assembly: GCF_029931775.1. Lineage (NCBI taxonomy): Eukaryota > Metazoa > Chordata > Lepidosauria > Squamata > Sphaerodactylidae > Euleptes > Euleptes europaea. The sequence goes on from NC_079316.1 coordinate 39,203,369, forward strand.
AAAGCCGGCCTCGGCTTATACGCGGGTCAATACGGGGGGAAGGAGGGAGGAGGGAGGGGGGAAACTTACCGCCGTCGCCGCCGCTGGGCCCGTGCCGTTTCCTGCCGCCGGGAGCGGCCTGGGGCAGCCTCCTGCAGCCGCAGGAAGGCTGCCCCGGCCCCCCGGCCCCCGCCGCCATTTTTCCCGGGCGGGAGGGGCCTTGGGCAGCCTCCTGCAGCCGCAGGGTGGCTGCCCCAGCCCTTCCCGCCCCCGCCGCCATTTTTTTCGGGTGGGAGGGGCCTTGGGCAGCCTCCTGCAGCCGCAGGATGGCTGCCCCGGCCCTTCCCGCCCCCATTTTTCCCGGGCGGGAGGGGCCTTGGGCAGCCATCCTGCGGCTGCAGGAGGCTGCCCAAGGCCCCCCGCCCCCGCCGCCATTTTTTTCGGGTGGGAGGGGCCTTGGGCAGCCTCCTGCAGCCGCAGGATGGCTGCCCAAGGCCCCCCGCCCCCGCCGCCATTTTTCCCGGGCGGGAGGGGCCTTGGGCAGCCTCCTGCAGCCGCAGGATGGCTGCCCCGGCCCTTCCCGCCCCCCGCCGCCATTTTTCCCGGGCGGGAGGGGCCTTGGGCAGCCTCCTGCAGCCGCAGGATGGCTGCCCCGGGCCTTCCCGCCCCCCGGCATTTTTCTCGGGCGGGAGGGGCCTTGGGCAGCCTCCTGCAGCCGCAGGATGGCTGCCCCGGCCCTTCCCGCCTCCCGCCGCCATTTTTTCCGGGCGGGAGGGGCCTTGGGCAGCCTCCTGCAGCCGCAGGATGGCTGCCCCGGCCCTTCCCGCCCCCCGCCGCCATTTTTTCTGGGCGGGAGGGGCCTTGGGCAGCCTCCTGCAGCTGTAGGAAGGCTGCTCCGGGTCCCCCTGGGCCTCGCCGCCGCTTCCTCCCGCCGGGAGCGGCCTGGGGCAGCCTCCTGCAGCCGCAGGAAGGCTGCCCAGGCCCCCCCGGGCCGCGCCGCCGCCGGACCCTCGCCGCTGGAAAGCCCTGTCAGATAAGCCTGCGGGGGGGGGGGGTTATAAGCCGACCCTCGGCTTATACGCGGGTGCCTAATTTTTCCCCATTTTTGGGGAGAAATTAGGCACCTCGGCTTATACGCGGGTCGGTTTATACATGGGTATATACGGTAAATTGATTTCAAAGTGGGGAAGGGAGGCAAAACAAAGTTTTAGTTGAAGACTTCCAAGCTTTCAAAGCAGGTCTACACAGAAGTACGTTCAGTGGGGCATACTCCAAGGAGAGAATTGTAGTCTCTCTCTCTCTCTCTCTCTCTCTCTCTCTCTCTCTCTCTCTCTCTCTCTCTCTCTCTCTCTCTCTCTCTCTCTCTCTCTCTCTCTCTCTCTGATGGAGCATGTAAAAGCTTCTGGGAGAGAGCAGTGCAAACTTCTTTGCCTTTTTGGATATTTCTAGAAAACCTCCCCATTTGGGTTTCTGATTTTCTTTGTACAAATTTGTGCTCAAAAATTTCCTGTTCCAAGGGAAATTTCCAGCATTTAAATGATGCAAAGTTGACGGCCCTGTGAACTTCTGTAGATCAACAGAAGGCTAACATTTCAAAGTGACAAATATGTTATCTCTGCTCTGTGAAATTCATCATTTGCCATTGGGATTGCATTACTTATGAGAATACTCAGGCAAATGCAATTCATTGTTAACTATTTAAAAGCTTTTGCAATATGAACAGCCCGTAAGAATTTTGAATGGCTAGCAAGTGGTGTGTGTGTGTGTTAGTGCTGTCAAGCTGCTTCCGACTTATGGCGACCCTACGAATTGATGACCTCCAAAACATCCTATCATTAACAGCCTCCCTCATGTCTTGCAAACTGAAGGCTGTGGGTTCCTTGACAGGTGGTACTCTGTCATATAAATACTATTAGCACACACAAAGGTAGGATGAATGGATAAATAGCCAAACCTTTTGGAGAAATGTGTGCTCCATGTGTTCACCTGTCCAATAATTTTTTGCTGTATTTTCTTTGCCAAGTGATTATTTCTTACCTAGCTACTGATACCTTCCTGTCTCTTATTCCTCTCCACTTTCACTGGTGTTCCATGTCATCTATCTGGCTTGTGGGCTTTTCATGATTATGTGTACAGCTACTGATTCTATGAATACAAGCTTACCGGTGCTTGTTTATGTTTTAATCAATTCTATTATCCTTCAAAATGGTTTATGTTCCATCTATCAGAATTGAGCATATCAGTCTATATTTTGGGTACATTCCAATCTGGACGCTCAGATATTTTTCCACGGTGAACTAGAAGCTCTGCCTTGAGAGCATGTTAAAAGAAATACATTCCAAACATAGAAAATGTTGTATTTACAGACCGCTATTGAATTAATTCCTCTTTCCCCCCGTGAAATATGATAACATCTCAACTATGTAAATTATATAAAGGAAAAATGAAGGTCATTGACATCTTACAAAAACTGTTTGGAGAAAAAACCATCCTTTTTGTGTACTGCCACGAGGGCTGTTTCAGATTAGACTTCCCTCAGAGACATGGCAAACCTCCATTCTGAATCCCTGGCACCAGAAAAAAATAGAAATATTCCCAGAATTAATAAAAGTGTATTTATACTCTCTTTTAGGTCCGTTTTATATAATATATTTTATATTTTAAGAGTATCATTGCATTACGGCAAAGAATTTCATTTTTATGCCTTTCTGAGAAGCAAGGCAGCTATGTCAGTGCTGCCTTTTTTACAAGCTATGAAATGCTATACAATTATGACATACCACCACTTTAATTTGAATATTTCATATTAGACAATTGGAAGGCTTTTCTGTCCTTGGAAGGAATCCATTAAGGGTAGGATTCTAACATGGGTAATACTTAGAAATAAAGCCAAACGGAGTATATAATTTAGCCCATAACCCCTGCTGCTTTGTCCCTTGGGAACCACTACTTTTGAAAATCTCATGGCACAGAAACGGAGTTACCAATCCAACTCGCCACAAAGGTAACCTAGGAAAAACCTTCAGGATGAGTCGCTGAAGATCAGAGTTCATGTCAGGAATGTCAATGAACTGATACAATTTGTTCTTTGCTCACTGCTCCTCCAGGCAAGGAGGCAACTATTCTGAGTTCCTTGTGGGACCAAAGACACTTCTTTAATTAGTCTAATTGAAGAAATGAATGCAATAATGGCTGGATTCCTGACAGAGGGTCTGTAAGAGCAGCATGAAAGAGGAAATCTAAAAGAAACCAAATGCCTCTAATGAAAGCAATTTTTTTTCAGGCTAAAATTAGCAAGACCCTTTCCCCACCCCCCTCAAGCTGAGCAATGCAGAAAGTCAAACGTGAAGAGAGGGGAAAATGCAGCAAATTGCTTCACAAAAGTCAATGGGAAGCTGGGAGCAGGTAGCTTGTGACCAAATACAAGTTCTTGTCTTCTGGTGCCAAACCCTAAATGCAAACCATCCCCAGCTTCAGAGACTGCAGTTTATGAAAGAGCTACCTCATGTTTGAAAACCACTTTTGCCTTTTTTAAACACAGCTTTGTTAAACATTTCTCAAGATGTATTATAGCTGTGTTTTCCTTTTTTCCCCAGAAAGTTTTTTTTTTCATCTTGTTGCTTATTAATCTTACACTATGGCTTCTCTGAAGTAAATTAGACTGATTATGAATGCATGAATACTAAACAGGCAATCAAAATATGGACTTGGAGGTAAATGGGTGGATGGCCATGGCAGAACTGTGTATCGCAAAGTTTTCACCTGGGCTGCAGTCAATTGAGGATTGGAAAATTATCTTCTGGATCCTTCTCAGTGTAACAGTGAATTACCATGGAGTGATCAAGGAGTATTCTAACTTCCCCCCTTCCAATTTTGTCCAGGGGTGATAAGTATGGGTTTTCATATGGCATGGAGGTCAATTTGTCTACTTATTAAAGCTGTAAAACCTAGTCTCATGAGATGCAGTCTACATGGTACCAAAATAATATCTCAGGTTTCATTGCACAAGGGATAAGTGAAAATTCAATGAGCATTTTTGATTTAAAATATTTAGGGGGCAAAACTGGGTAGATGGAAGAACCTTGTTCTTTTCCTCCACCACTTCTTTTGAGAGCCATCTACATGTTATGGTTACCGTATATACTCACGTAGAAGCCAAAAAAAGGGCTGAAAAAACCCAACTCAGCTTATATGCGGGTCAATACGGTAGGGGGGGAGGGGGAACTTACCACCACTGCCGCCGGCCTGCGCGCCTTCTCTGCGACCTGGGAGCGGCCAGCGGGGCCTTCCTGCGTGCAGGCAGGGCTCCGCCGCCACCCCTGCCGCCGCCCCCGCCACTGGCCCACGTGCCTTCCCTGCGGCCTGGGAGCGGCCAGCGGGGTCTTCCTGCGCACAGGCAGGGCCCCGCCGCCGCCCCCGCCGCCGGCCCACGCGCCTTCCCTGCGGCCTGGGAACGGCCAGCGGGGCCTTTCTGCCCGCAGGCAGGGCCCTGCCGCTGTCACCACCTCCGCCTCCAGCTGATCAGCAGGCCTCGTCCTCCTGCCTCTCCCAGTGAGTAGGGGGTTCAGGGGCTCTTCCCCCTCCCCCCTAGGATGGCGCTGGGGTCGGGGTGGGTCTGGAGGGCCCGGGAGGCCGGGCAGGAGGGCGACCCGGGGCAGGGGCGTTGCATAAGCAGACCCTCGGCTTATACGCGGGTGCCTAATTTCCCCCCATTTTTGGGGTGAAATTAGGCACCTCGGTTTATACGCGGCTCGGCTTATACACGAGTATATGCGTTATGTCTGAATTGGCCACAAGGATTTTCAGACAGATGTTGTTTTGTGAGTTCCTCACTAGAACTTCCAGCTCCCAGATACATGGGGCCTGATTCAGACTGATGGGTTACATCAATGGGTACATATACAGCCCCCAATGGGGAAAACAGTGTCTCCCTGATGCCATTTCAAGGAAAACTGTGGTGGGGGGGGGAGAGGGAGGACTGAAGCCTTTATACACCATGGTCTCTATCTGAATTGAGACCCCACATAACTCAAAGTTGAATTCCCAGTGGGGAAACTCAGAAAACAGCATTTTACTTAAAATCCTTGTGGCTGAACTAGAGATGAAGGCAAAGAAACAAATGGTGCAGGGGAAAACAAATTATTTAATAATTTTTGCAGCTCTTATGCGTTTCCTTCATTGAACTGCAGATGACCATAACAGGTAGGATGGCCCTGAGTGCTCTGGTTCTAATTCAATATAATTTTCATCATCAGAATAATTTGGAGGTTATATTAAAAGATCACTTTCCAGATGATCTTCCACAATAAAGTCTGTTTCTGACAGTGGAAGATACTTTTAAATACTTGCTTCTCTTTCAGTCACTTCTTCCTAACAAACTCTACAATCGTCACTGATCATTTGTCTGACATGAAAGCAAATTATACATTTTAACTTTGGTTCTTGGATTGGGTTTATCCTTCCAGTCTGGACCTGTTGAGCAAATTTCCTCTTCCTGTGCAAGACCATGTTGCAGAGGAGGTCAGTGCTAACTCAAATCTGCTAGCAAAGACCACTTGAAAAAGATTTCTGTAGTCTTCCCTTCACACACACATGGTTGGACTTGTCCAGTCTAACACAACTCTTCAGTAGGCAGAGGCAGCCGGAAAGCTGATCTGACCTGGCTCAAGAAGCAACGGCTTCTGTTTGCTGTTGGAGTGGAAGACAGAAGTGAGTGACCAGAAGATATTTCTTTCTAAAGGTTAAATCTGTGCTATAGGACCTTAATACATCATGACTCAAGGCAGGGGATATGTGGACACAATATTCTTAGATGTTATACTGGTAATAAATTTATATAACCCATATGTTGGAGATTTTAAATATTTTATATTGTTTGTTTTATGCTGTATGTTCATGTGGTATAGCTGACTGCAAAGCAACAAAAATTCATCTGAAATATTGTTCATTTTGTGTATTTATTTACTTTATTCATAGTCTGCCTTTCTTGCTGAGGCTCAATAACAATAAGTTTTCCCCCATTAATTTTAAGACTGAAATCAGAAGATCATGTATTTGGCTAATTCTCAGATGTCAATAAATAAAATGTTCTCCCCTCTCCCAGTAAAGTTAAGAACAGATTTATGAGTTTATGTATTGACACCTTTAGAATTTCAGCAGAACTTTATTCTAACATTAGAGTTGCCAACCTCCAGGTGGTGGCTGAAGATATCCTGGGAGTACAACTGATCTCCAGGTGACAGAGATCAGTTCACCTGAAGAAAACAGCTGCTTTGGAAGGTGGATTCTATGGCATTATATGCCATTGAAGTCCCTCCCCTCTCTGAACCCCACCCTCCTCAGGTTCCACTCCCAAATCAGGTATTTCCCAGTTCAGAGCTGGCAACCAATCTAGCATTCTAATACTTGATTATACTTTAGACTACCCATAAACATGTATCTATCATATTCTTATGTACTGATGTCTTCGTTTTTCCTGTACGGACCAATCTGAGACTTAAGCAATACTCCATTCTCTTCAGTGAGTCCACTTGTTAAGACCTTAACACTAACAAGCAGCTGCCTGCTGGGTAAATCAAAACTCTGCACCAGTTAGCTGTAAGATCAAACATTTTAACAGTTATGAAGCTGGCCAGCTGGTCAATTCAGATAGGACTATTCCTAGAAGCAGGGTGCACTTCACAAGTCTTCACCTGCAGGGCAATAGCTGAAACAATTATGTGCAAGGTCTGGCTAGAAGAGTACTGGAGAACTGAGTGGTGTTAATATATGGGATGCCCAGATAAAATCAGCATTAACAAGTGAATGTAGGTATTTTTCAGTTCTGCTAGGCAGTTTAAAAATGCTAGACTTTTGAGACTGCAAGAGCCTCTATGCCTGGGAACCTTAATGTGATCATCCTATGTATACAGTATATGAGAAAATCTGTAATGGAGGCTGGGACAGCTGGTGAAGCTGCTTCCTAATGGCAGCTGTGCAGTTTATCACCAAACCAGAACATTGGGAAAAAGAAATGCAGGGACATTTGTGCATTGCTGAATCAATCTGTCATTTGGACTCCGCCACCTGGGCTGCAACTGTTAGCCACCAGTTTTTCTGGCAGGTATCATGAGTGCCTCTGTGTGACTTTCAGGTCTTGGTTGCACTGAAATTAGTATGTGCAATGTCTCTTTCTCTTTCAAAGTCCCGTGGGTGGATTGACTACAATTACTGGAAGGAGTGAGACATTTAGGTTGAATATAGTAGTACTGGACCCTCTGCTCCAAAACATTCTAGTGTCTTTTTTACAATTTGATAGCTGTGTTTTATGTACTCCTATTCTTCTGTCACTTCATCACCAGCCTAATGCTCTTCCCCTTTGTGGTTCAGCCTCCCCCCCCCTGTGCCATTTCATGACCCAAAGTGGCCCCACAGGTTGTTATTTGCCCTGTTGAGGGGGGAGCTTCACATTAAAAAAAAATATAATGTCTACTTTGGTCCTAACAGTTAACTAGGGATCTATGAATATGCCCTTTTCATTTGTGTGTGTGTGCATGTGTATAAGTAGTTCTGAGGATTTTCATGTTGCTCATTTCCACTGATTTGTTTTTTTGGCAGTCCACGGAATCCGTAACACTCTCCTCCAACACCACATTTCAAAGGAATCTATTTTCTTCCTATCAGCTTTCTTCACAGTCCAGCTTCCACACCCATACATAGTAATAGGGAATATGATGGCATGAATTAATCTAGTCTTGGTGGCCAGTGACACATCCTTACACCTTAAAATATTTTCTAGCTCCTTCATGGCTGCCCTTCCCAGTCTCAATCTCGTTCTGATTTCTTGGCTGCAGTCTCCCTTTTGGTTGATGGTGGAGCCAAGGAATAGAAAGTCTTGAACAATTTCAATTTCCTCATTGTCATCCTTAAAGTTGTGTAATTCTCCTGTAGTCAATACTTTTGTTTTCTTGATGTTCAGCTGTAGTCCTGCTTTGGCGCTTTTTCTTTTAACTTTCAGCAGTTAGTGTCATCATGTAGTGTCATCAGCATATCTCAAATTATTAATGTTCCTCCCTCCAATTTTCACTCCACCTTCATCTAAATCTAATCCTGTTTTCCTAATTATATCCTAAACTGACCCTAGAAGCTAAAATGACTAAACTGAGGCTATCGTATTTTGGTCATGTCATGAGACGACAAGAGTCACTGGAAAAGACAGTCATGCTAGGAAAAGTTGAGGGCAGCAGGAAAAGAGGAAGATCCAACAAGAGATGGATGGACTCAATAAAGGAAGCCACAGCCTTCAGTTTGCAAGATCTGAGCAAGGCTGTCAAAGATAGGACATTTTGGAGGACTTTCATTCATAGGGTCGCCATGAGTTGGAAGCAACTTGACGGCACTTAACACACACACACACACATTTTTGTTGTAGATATTCCTGATTATTATCTTTTCATTAATTCATAAGTAGTTGAGACATAAATAGCATTAACTGCTGCATAAATTTAAAGGCAACATTTCATGAAGCAGAAAAGGGAATTTAAAAGGTTTACAGGTTCAATTGACATGGGTTTTTTAAAGCTGAAATGGTGGGTTTGTGAGATTCATTAGCATCCCTACAGTCAAGAAAAAATGATCAAAACATTCCATCCACTGATAGGGGTAGAACCAAAGGTCGCCTTCTGTGAATGGAAGATCCATCCATAATTGGAAGGGACAAACCCCATTGTAAGCATGTAGTAGCATGCATTTTCTACTCATTATGTGCTCTGTTTGTCAGGAGAAGACTGGTAACAAGAGTGGGTCCGCTGTATTAAAAGGAAACCTGTTTGAGTTAAATAATCTTGAGTATGTGCCTTTAGATTTCAATCTAATTTGACTGGAGTAATTTACCACAGCCATGCTGCCAGGAATAAGGCCTTAATTCTAATACGTGACCTATTTACAAATATTTTTAAAATATATTTAAAATTTTGCGAATGACACAATGGCCATTTTGATAAAAAGATAAATATATTTCTTTGTTTCTGCTCAGTATTTATTTTAAATAATATTATTATTTTATTTTATTGTATTTGTTATTTTAAATAATAACAATAAAAACTCTACCTACTGGGTCTCAATACATTAGTGTACAACTGTGGGTGTGAGTGTGTTTTATATGAAAGCAATGACAGCTCTTCAGCAGCGTATGTTAGCATTATAGTTATTACAAGTGGGGATCTGTGAGACTCATGGGGGATCCAGTCTTTCCCTCTCTTCCCTTGTTTGCTCGCTGACCATCAGGATCCCACTCCCCCACCCCTGCAGGCACCTGTTGAACTTGCGGGGAGGAGGAATATCACCCACCCCCTAACTCTAGTCTGCCTGCCTGCTCCCTGCCATTCTGTTCTCCCACACATTCCCCTCCCTGCCACTTGACTACCCTCCTCTACTTGACTAGGGTGGCAGCAGCTTTTGCTCCTTCACCACTGCATGTCTGGGCTGGCCTCAGCAGCAAAGAGGGTGAGCAGTGTCTCCCCATACCCTGCCTGCTTATAGTGCTGCCACATTGGTGGTAGAAGGGGTGACGGGGCACAGGTTGGCTCCTGGTCCTCTTTCCCCACCCATAGAGGAGAGACAGCATTGGCGGAGGTGGCTCCCACTCCTCCTCCGCTGCCCCTGCCCACCCACCAACCTGTCTGCCTGCAGAAGAGAGGCAGGGTCAGCTGCAAGTTCTCCAGCAGATACATCCCCCCAGGCTCATCCCTTCCCACTCACAGTAAATTTACATTGTCCACTGCTTGGGAAGGATTTAACCTCCAGTCTGAGGGGTGTCCACATCTTTCTACAAACCTAGGGATCTTCCAGGCCTGCAGAAAAATGTCTACTATGAGTCCCATTTTTGCCACAGACAGGCAGTGGTCTTCCTGCAGTCAGACAGAAGTTAGGGCAGGCAGGCAGATGGCAGGAGTCAAGGTCAGCAGGCAGGCTAATAAACAGGCAGGTGAGAGTCAGGGCACGTGAGACTCAGGGTAAGTACAAGGCAGACAGGACTAAGGCAGAGTAGGCATGAGGCAGGTTATGGAGGCAAGAGGCCGAAGCCAGGGCAACAACGGCAAGCCTTATGGGAGCTGTTGAACCAGCAAAGCTTCTAGGCTTCTGCAGGCTTATGAAAAATGAAAAATCTCCATTCTTGCCACCTGGCCCCAATCCAGAGATGTAAGCATCCACAGATGGGGCCAGGTTCACTATAGATGTGTTGATAGTCCTTGGAAATCGGAATTTATATGGGTCTTGGGTATTGTTAGCCTTCTTTACAGGAAAGAGTTAACCTGCAGTAGGACAGCAATCATGATAATTTAGTCCATCAGAAACAAAGTTGCTTCAGAGCCAATGTTTATGATTCCCATTGCATTCCATGGTACTTTTTGATGCATTTAACTTGAAAAGCTCTTTTTTTTCCCTGGACTATAAATTAGCAAAATCAGTCCTACAGGCACTTTTCTGGGAGTAAGCACCACTGAATAATTAATTTTAGTAGAACTGCATCCTCAGTCATGCACACATTGTTTACATTATGTATCGTTTGCCTCTGTATATGAAAATATACATAATGGGTTCAATCAGATGATTCCCTTCTGCTAAGTGAGATGCTTTCCAGAAGACTCCTCACTTAACAGAAAGGAGCTGTTGAATCCAGCTCTTTATGTACTGTTTCACACAGAGATGGAAAAAAGATACAGTTCTCTGTATTAATTTTGTGGTGTGTTTTAATGTTAAGATTAACCATAAAATCTGCCTACAGTAAAACTTTGAAATTCTGGACTATGCAATCCTTTTGCCCTGGACTGTATATTATAATTATGATCACATATTCTTTACCAATTATAAATCAATATGCTCAATGAATTTACCTTTGGGATATGCTATATTTATTATTATTATTATATTAAACAGATCAAATATTCTAAAGTCAAATGAATTTTCAATAAAAATAAATCCTATTGAGATTAATATGATTCTAGGAATTAAATTAGTAAATTAACTTTTAATTCCCTATATTATCAAAATGGTAAATAAAACAAATGTCACTTAAATCACAGTGGGATCCTTTATTATGCCAAATATTTCAGGATGATCCATGTTATTAAATAGAGAGGATGACTGAATGTAGCTAATGATATTGTTTTATGACTTACTAGTGTAAAACGGAGATAGGCTAGAAAACAGCATTGGTTTCTTTCTTTCCCCCACTCTCAGACAATTTTTTAAGCAAAAATATTGACAACATTTTGAATGAACTGATTAGTTTTTCTAATTTAAAAATAATAATCAGTGCTAGTTCTGCAAATCCAAATCCTGCAACCATATTAAATTATTCAAATTTTTTAAAAAAAGGACTCCAAGTACCTAAATGGGACTTCCTGGGCACAGCCCATATCTGTTCTGTGGTAAAATCAGAAAGCAAAGCCAAGTTTGTTCAGCCAGGGTTGGTTCTGCAATTTGGGGAAAGTCCAGTATAAAGCCCAAGACAAAGGCTGTCTGTTTGCATAAAATGCAAAGTTCCCCTCACAATGGGCTGAGGAAAATTAATCCTGCTCTTTGCTTTTCCTAGTGACTGACCCAAAAAGATTTTTTTAAAAACTCAGCCAGTTCAGCTTTTCTTTTCCTAATCAGCCAGCAATCCTGATAGATTAGGATATATCTAGACAGTCCTGAAGCAAACCAAATCAGGGGCTCTTGGACAGGCTGGTTATTGGAGTTGGTGCCTGGCATGGCCACAGGTGAAAACGCTAGCGTGATCCCATTCTATAAAACAGGCTAGGCCCCTATGTTCAGCCAGAGGCTTCATACTGCCTACTAGGCATGGAGGCTGGCTTTCTGCACTCTTAATTCTTTTTGTGCCTGGGGAGTTCTCTGGGACCTGTTTGCAACTAATCTAACCACAAGATTTCCAGTTCACCCCCGATTGTGTGTGATGTAGTGGTTACGAGCAGTGGTTTGGAGCTGTGGAGTCTGATCTGGAGAACCGGGTTTGATTCCCCGTGTTGTTGAGGGGAGGGAAGACAGCATGGTATAGTCCAATCTTGTCAGATCTTGGAAGCTAAGCAGGGTCAGTACTTGGAAGGGAGACCACCAAGGAAGGCTCTGCAGTGGAAGGCAATGGCAAACCACTTCTGCTTCTCACTTGCCTTGTAAGCTCCTTGCTGGGGTTGCCATCAGTCAGCTGTGACTTTGCGGCACTTTACACACAGTGTTTTTGGGGTGATCACCTGATACCAGTGGTGCCTCACTGATGCCAGTTCTCACTCTCCTCTACCTTCTACACTCCTGCCTCTACCCTGGCTTCCACTGTCACTACCTGAGAGCCAGAAAACCTAGGGCTTCCCTCCTCATTCTCCACGTGCAGCAAGCCATGCAAACCCAGTGGTGATGATGGGGAGGCGAGGCACGGCTGTGATTGCTGCCCCCCAAAATTCGCTAACTCAAGCCACCCCTTAGCCTGGCATCATTGCAAAGCTGGCCATGGCTAATATTACAAGCCAGGCTGGTCACAGTTAATTCTGGACAAGATTATGCCCAACATGAAACACAAAGGCATTGGCTGAGATACAGAGAGTAAAACAAGCACCCAGTCCCCCCAGAGTTTGCTATGTGAACATTTTTCTTTGAATTTAGCTGAGTTTTTTTTTTAAAGCAGTATGGGAATTAGATGCAATAGTTGTTCAAAAATCAAGGAAAATAGTACATGCACACTGGCAGCAACCCCCCCCCCCTTGAATAAGACTTGTGCCGAATCGTTTCACTACCTCTTGAACATGGAAAAATTAAAGAGCATTCCAGGAGTCAGGGAAGGGGCACTTTTTGTACAAATACCCACTGTTAGAAAGGAAGCTGGCACATGTGCAGAATGTATCTCTGAATCCCAGCAATTGTCTATGATTCAATAATCATTTGCCTCTCAACATTTTCCTCTCAGATGTATATAATAATTCAAATCACATACAGAAGACACTCTGTTAAGATAAGGACTTGTCACATGCACCTTCTTTTCAGGTCAGCCACTCCAGAAATGCTCTAAATACTGAAGGTGAGACATGGAAGATACACTCAAACAAGCTTTAGAATAATTTCTCTCTCTCTCTCTCTGAACAACTAATGCTCTTGAGAAGCATTAGAGTGGGCTGTCATGCATCGTAGACGAGACAGTGAGCTATCAGATGCTCTTCTTGAAAAAAAATGGCTATTAAGTGCTACAGTATAGACCTTTAATCTATGGGTCATCAGGGATGAATGGACAGCTATTAGACTGAGATGATGCTCTGTTTAGCACAATTATTATTCAATTAATAAAACTCTTGGGAACTTTTTCTTCAGAAGAGCTATTGGAAACAGTGTGGAAACACTGTCTTGTGGGAATAGTAGTATTATCAAATCTGGAGCTTGCGCTACGCAATACATTTTGAAATATAATTTATATTTAAAAAGCTGCCACTCCTGAAAATTCGGTAAGACTTTACCCATTCACTTAATGGAGCCAGTGTTGGGTAATGGTTAAGATTGGTGGTTTGGAGCGGTGGACTTTGATCTGGAGAACTGGGTTTGATTCCCCACTCCTCCACATGAGTGGCAGAGGCTAATCTGATGAACTGGATTTGTTTCCCCACTCCTACACATGAAGCCAGCTGGGTGACTTTGGGCCAGTCACCCTCTCTCAGCCCCACCTACTTCACAGGTTGTCTGTTGTGGGGAGGGGAAGTTGATTGTAAGCGGTTTGATTCTTCCTTAAGTGGTAGACAAAGTTGGCATATAAAAACCCACTCTTCATCATCCTCTTCTTCATCATCATCTTCTTCACCATCATATTTGGAAGGGGGATCATGATCTCTCCTCCCCCACTTCAGGGTAGGTTTTTAGTTTCTTGAAGTTTCTGGAACAAGTTCCCTTTCTCATGGTAACCTTGGTCCTCATTAGAATATTTTTTCCAGGCAGCATCTCATGATTTCTGGCAACTAGTGGTAATACCTGAAGAAAGTTGTCCCACCATAAGAAGAATGGATTTCTTTCATGAACTGTCTCTTTTCTTCACACATAAAATATCCAAAGACTCTGCAAGCAACAAGACCATGGGAAATCACTTTCCTGTACTGTTTTGCAAAGAGGACTACAGGCATCTGCTTTTTATTTCTGTGCAGATGCTTTATAAATACAGAGATGCATGTATGGAAAGACAGAAAGACAAATAATGTGAGGAGTATGCTTATCTTAACACTGCCCTGATAGTTTGTCTGGATTTGTTTTTACATCAAATGTATTCAAATACTGATAAGCAAAGGAAACTTAATGACCATTCCCCCCCCCCCCCCCAAGCATTTGGTTAATTATGGCAGGACTATTTGGAAAAGTACAGAATTTATTGTCCCTCCTAAAAGCTGCAAGAATGCCGCAGAGTGCCCTTGTTGGCAACACTTCAGTTGTGCTACCTTGGTAGAATAGCTTCTTGCTATGCCGGAGCCTGTAGTGGGGGAAAGCGAATGTGATTGACTTCAGCAGTGAGAGATCTGAGATGGAACCATCGCTCCCCTCCTCCCCTTCCCCACACACGGTGGATATAACTTTGCTCCTAGGCTTTGATTTCAGTAGTGGATTAAAGTTAAATGGAGTCCAGATCTTCCAATATTATGACATCTATGCCCACTGGCCCTTCCTCCCAGAAGGGATGTTTGTTTTTCTCCTGCTCCAAGTCCTTGATCTTCTTTCCAAGTGAGGTAATTCAGCCACTCCTAAGACTGCCCTGGGGCTTGCTGGCTCCATGCCAATCAATTATATGCTCTGCCACCAATAGTTATTTTTCTGCTCTGATTTTCTGTTTCTTTTGATTCCTGTGTCCCCCCCCCCCCCCAATCTCTTAATACAGAGCCTTACCTCTAAGGATCCTGGCTCAATGAATCTCTTACTGGTAAAAGCTGGGCTGTTTTAGCATCCCTATATCCTTTTATAGTGAACTGTGTCAGGGACTGGCCCCAAGTTTTTAATAGTCAGCTGAACAGAAGACCTGCCCACTCTCCAACAACATCAGATCACTCATTCAGCCCTCCATTCTAGTCTCCTGAGCACTTTTGAAAGGCTTACAAATGATGTGTGTGTGTAAAGTGCCATCAAGTTGCTTCCGACTCATGGCGACCCTATGAATCAAAGTCCTCCAAAATGTCCTATCTTTGACAGCCTTGCTCAGATGGACTAATGGTCTGAATCAGTAGAAGGCAGCTTCATATGTGTTTATATGTCCTTTAGCTTTTAACAGCAGCTTGATCTAAACTACTGTTACCCAAACTGGATCCAGAGGGGGGGAATTAGCATGTTATATGGTCTCCAGCCATATAAACAAGGGATCTTTTGATAGGGTTGACAACATCCAGGTAGTAGCTGGAGATCTCCTGCTATTACAATTGCTCTCCAGCCGATAGAGATCAGTTCATCTGGAGAAAATGGCCTCTGTCAATTGGACTCTATGGCATTGAAGTCCCTCCCCTCCCCAAACCCTGCCCTCTTCAGGCTCCACCCCAAAAACCTCCCGCTGGTGGCGAAGGGGGACCTGGCAACCCTATCTTTTGCCCATGTATACAGAAGTTTTATTCCTGCACAGTACTCCCAACAGAAAAAGTGACAGAGACCCACCAATTCAAACTAAATGGAATATTTATTTTCTAGTGTTCAGATACAAAACTAGAGGTAGAGCAAAATTACCTCTAACATTTAAGACCACGCCTACAGCTACACAAGTAAAACCCAGAATAAAACCACCCTCTCCATCCCTATCAAGACACGCACGCACACAAACTGAGAATAGGGGAAAGGAATGAGAGGGAAAGAGGTTAATAATACCTGATCCAAGGTTGGTCAGAAGCTGAGAATTGCAGGGAGTCCATAAGGCAGAAGTCCAATAGAGCAGATTCAGGGGTGTTCAGGTAATGGGAGAAAAACCTGTCACACTTTTCAGGGACCTGGGCTAGTTCTTTTATGGGGGGAAATTCCATAGTTTGGTATGGAACCCGACTTCCCCAGCAACAGAATTGGCACAAGAAATAAAGCTTGAATTTGATTGGGCAGTTTGAAGGTAACTGCCCCCCAAATTCAACAGAAAGAGTAGGAAGTAACACCTGACTGGTGGGTATTTTTAGCATATTGAAAAAGAAATGAAGGTAAGCTGTCCTTTTGATGGCCCATCTTGGATGGATCGAATTGAACAACAGCTGGATTGGAGATGATACTTTTCCTATCCACTGGAAAGGGCCTCATTTTGATGAAACATCCCTTGAAGAAGGGGATATGCTCATATTATTTATGCCTTGGAGCTTGGGGCGGGTATGTAAATGCCTCATCCTGCCTCTGTGCTGAAATGTGCTGTGGACATGACAGGCGAGATGCGCTCTCTGAAACTTATGCCAAGAAATGCCCGTTCGGTTTTCAAGGGGGTGCCCTTCAAAACAACTAAGAGGAGACTGGGGATCAAATTGGGATGTCTCAACTGAGGAGAGAACAGGAGCCTTACACTTGCTTTTCTCAATGTGGAGGAAAACAGGGTCACTTCTGGACATCTGAATATTAAGCTACCATTAAAGGACTGGGATCATGCATCGATAAAAATAAGGTGCCAATCTTATTCCTTAGTTCTGGGGAAATGCAAGGAAAGCAGATCATGCTGGATACAAGTCTTTCAAAAATGCCCAGGATACAGCAGATAAAGTTCTTTCCCAGTACCTGCTACCTGAAAATCTCTCTGGAGATGCTAGGTATTGAGACTGTGTGCATATGACATCCTGTTACACTGAACCATAGTCCTTCTATTCCCAGGTCACTTCTGATATCACAGCTTGACTGAAGAGGCAGTTGGCCTGACAGGTTGCAGTAAGGTGATCCTGAGATGGAGGGGAGGTTCAGCACCCTCATTGAAGAACCCTGTCTCTTTTTCAATGTGAGTGGGATAGATCCATGCTTAAACACACAGAGAGTCATCTTCATGTTTCTTTGTGCCTCAGAGACAGGCAAAAGCAAAGTATAAGCAACCCCAGGAGTCTTTTATAGGGGAGAAGAAAAGGTGTCACAATTGTTTGATTCTCAGAATCAAACGGTATTCATTGTTTCTGACAATGTCTCCTCCCTCCCCCCAACTCTTTTCACCATTCAGCAGGACAGCTACACTATGGCTGCTAGCTATGAAGAACACAGGTTGCTTTTCAGATTTGCAGATGTGCGCTCGTCATTTCCAGATGCTGTTCGCTTAAGACAGTCACTCAGGAAACATTGTGAGAAGCTGCAGGTTCCCCGTAAAACAGGCCTATAAACACAATAGATGCTGACAAAATAAGCCTTACACCCAGATGCTTCAGGAATAGAAAAGGGGGGAAAAAACGTCCTTACACAGTCAGTTCTTTGTTCACTCTTACCTTGAGGGTTTCTGTGCGAAACAATAAATACAAAGAAGCAGACGATCCAGCCCTTTTTACTAGATACATGACACCTATTTGCAGATAGCTGTAGCATTTTGGGATTTGCAGTCTGATTGTTAGCACAAATATGAACTCCTCCACCTGAGAAGGGGAATGAATAGCAGGCCATTTGCATCACCTGTCATGGGATGTGCATTAGGACCAATTTATATAATCAGCAGGATCAAGTGGTGGAGCCTTTACTGGATGCCAAGATTTCAGGCTGCAAGCGCAAGTGGCAGAGGGAGTTTGCAAGTTGGAAGGTTTCTCCACAAAAAAAACCCTCTGTGCACAAAGAAAACTAACAAAATTGAGTGATCATTAAGGATCAATCAGCTGTATATTCTCACATCTAGTGGACATAATTGATCCAGGCATTTAGATATAACTACAAACTTTGGACGAGGTAGGTATTTGGCAGTTTCACATTTCAGTTCCCTCAGAGTGTTTGAATATTCTATGATGACTTCTTCTGGCTCTGACATCCCCTTGATTTGGAATTCCATATGTTCTGGTGTATTATGTTTGCGTGTCCTGACCTGGATGGCCCAGGCTAGCCTGATCTCGTCTGATCTCAGAAGCTAAGCAGGGTCAGCCCTGGTTAGTATTTGGATGGGAGACCACCAAGAAAGTCCAGGTTTGCTATACGGAGGAAGGCACTGGCAAACCACCTCTGTTAGTTTCTTGCCTTGAACCCCCCCCCCAAAAAGGGGTCGCCATAAGTCGCCTGCGACTTGACGGCACTTTACACACACACACTATGTATGCTTAGGTTACACATGAGGCAGGAGACAGACATCCAACAGCAACCACTTTATTCTGTTAACAAGGAAGAGAGAACTAACTTAACTGCAAAACACCCCAATTTATATACAGTTCCCAATCACCCGGAGCCACCACCACCCCAGTCCAGGGTTGGATGGTCAAAGTCCACCTACCCATTAGAAGAAACAGACGACAAAGCCTGGAGCAGAGCCTCAAGCTCAACACAGTTCAGCACAGCTGAGTTCATCAGTTCAATAGTTCCACATAGTCCTTGCACCAACTAAATACATTATATGATGTATTTATTGTTGTAAATTGTTTTTATCTACACTGTTAGCCATTTTTGGGTGTTAGTTGCCAAAAAGCAGGACCCAGGGGAATAAAATAAATAAATAACCAAACCAATGTTTCAACAGAATTTTAGCTCTAGCAAAGTTTTTCCATGTTGATTTGTATGCTGTAGATGGACCAGAACGTCATTTATAGACCATTGGTCTAGATGAAAAGTCCATGATGTTTATGCAATATGCTGGGGCTCCCCAACCTTTTTGACCCTGAGGGCACATTTGAAATTTTGAGAGGGGGTGATGAGTGCCACCCCAAAATTACTGCCACAGGAGGCAGAGCCAAACACAACCTGGCTTCCACAGGAGGTGGAGACAAACATAATAACTCCCTCTTCACACCTCCTGGGAAGATGGAAACCTGAACTACACACTAAGGAAAGCCCAGGTGCTTACCAGTTTTGATCCTCTTCCAGACTCAGAGCCCCTAGGAACAGGATTTTGGAGGGCATTTCAGACTGCCATGGAAGAGGAGAGGCAAGAAAATAGTCCCATGAACGCATATCCTTCCACCTGCAGAAATACTCTGGAGGATCTAAGCCTTCATGTTCCTTGCAGCAAGTGGACAACTTAAATGTATCTCCTCAACTATACGAGAGGCATTTTCTTTCTTGCTGGTTTTACCTCCTACTTTCCATAAGATTTATAAAGCTGTGAGGTCAAAAAAATCATCCACACTGATCATCTGCTTCAAGCAGAATTATCCATACAGCAGTCCTCCCTCCTTTCTCACAGGATCCATTATACCCTAACTGGGAGCGAAACACAAAATACCATTCTGGAGATGAATAAAGACACTTTTGTTTTATTCTGTTCTAAATGTAGGGTTGCCAGGTCCCTCTTTGCCACCGGCAGGAGGTTTTTGGAGCGGAGCCTGAGGAGGGCGGGGTTTGGGGAGGGGAGGGACTTCAATGCCATAGAGTCCAATCACCAAAGCGGCCATTTTCTCCAGGTAAACTGATCTCTATCGGCTGGAGATCTGTTGTAATAGCAGGAGACCTCCAGCTAGTACCTGGAGGTTGGCAACCCTATCTAAATGTCTGCTAAGCACTGTCTAAGAGAGGAACCCCGCTATTATTTACTGTATCAAAATGGACCCTACGTTCTTACTGGATAACTTCTAGTAGCCATGGAACAGTGTAGAAAAGCAGGGTGGTTTTTTAAAAAACAACAAATAAAAATAGCCATTAAACTGCACTGGTGCTTATGACTCACTTTTATTATATCAAACATTCAAATACCCAAGCAGTCACCTATTTGGATTTTTGAAATTTTTAGATAAAAATGGTAATAATTTCAGTCTGATATCAAGCCAAACATGCATCACTCCCAGCTTTCTGTCACCAACAGCAGAGATGCTGTAGGAAAGCTCAGAAGTAGGGCCCCACTGAGATTGCTATCCCCTGTTGCTCATTCCCAGCATCTGCTATGATAATTACAAAACTTTATCACAGTGGAAATTTTCACAACATATTTCACATGATTTCATGGGGATGAATTGACAAAATGCTGTGAAACATGTCCTTTTGCGGAAATAATGAAATCTCAGATTTTTACAGCCTCAGTGATTGGCAACCGGGAAAGGGAGAAAACAACTCATTTCCTCATGCATTTTATGTTTGTGATTTAGGATGGTTACATCATTCAGCAGGGGTGGAGTAAATCCCACAAGCCAGTTGTTAGATCACTTTAATGAGGGAAAATAAAATGATTCCTTCCAAAAAGGCAGAGTACCTCTTGTAATTAGGTATCAGTGGAGTGCTATTATTTTTTTATCACTTGTTTTATGGTGGTCGGATTTTTGTGTGTGTGGTGAATCTGTATTGATGCCAGCGACCTTCTAGATATATTGAAAGAAAGAAAGAAAGAAAGAAAGAAAGAAAGAAAGAAAGAAAGAAAGAAAGAAAGAAAGAAAGAAAGAAAGAAAGAAAGAAAGAAAGAAAGTCTGCTTTTTAGATATTGTTATGCTAGTTACACTATGGTGATAAATCAAAGAGCTTTTTATTGTCTCAGTATTTTACAATGCACTTGTACAATCATTTCTGTAAGTTCTCTTTAGTCATGTACCATAGTTTTATGGTAACACTGTGAAATGGAGATCCAGAACACAAAAGCATTTGAAGGAAAATCGTTCAGTTTTCTGAAACAACCCTAAAGAAAGCATGACAATAAGGCCTGAACACCTGTGCCATTTAGTATTTTGTTCAATAAAAGTAGGGGAGTTGTTTTTTTTTTCTTTGTTTTTTTTGCATTGTTCTACTTCATCTTTTTCTCCCCCACCCCCACCATTTCACAGTTTCCCAATATACCTTTCAGAATAGTCACTCTTGTGGCTTAAAAAAAAAGGCAGAGTCACTTTTCTTTGTAAAAGTTCGAGGCTGGGGTTTCTTCATCATTTCAGTACATCTGTAGGGCAATGCCATGCTTGAGCGATGGCATTGGGCACGGTTGCCTTGTACTTCAGTGCACTTTTAGACCATTAAAGTTTATTGGTTGCTGAGTTATTTTCATTCTGAGAGCCACTAAACTTCTGATGCTGACTTTGAACATGTGTAGGTCAAGGGGAAGGAAAATGAAGGGTCATCTTAAGTTTATACAGTGGTGCCTTTTCATTTTCTGTAAAGCTAACTACATTTTAGGCTCCCTGTTGGGTAAGCTTTTCTCCTGCCTATTATTTTCCAAAGAGAGAATGCACATGACAGTCTGAGAATCACACCAGCCTGAACACAGATGGTAGGGATTATACTACACTGAGACTTGACCTTCAAAACATGTAGTTTCCTTTCAAGGTTTCTCTCTTTAGACAGCCGGGCTGGCTTTTGTCAATTAATATCATTAGTTGGTGTCCCCCCTCCCCCACCATGATCAATTATGTGTGCTTTGGAACATGTCTCAAAATTACAGCAGTATTCAAAGGATGAGAAGTAGAGGCCTGAAATAGAGGCAAATGCAGTGCAATACTGGAATATTTAACTCATCATGAAGAAATGACATTCCAGATGATACCCAGCAGTGTTGGTAGATTTCAATGATATTGTTTTTGCAGTATAAGAGTCTGGTCTTGACTACAATTCTATACAGGATAGGTGAGAAATGGACTTGCTATTTAAAGGCATAACAACAGCAGCAGTAATAATTACTGTTAACTTTTTAATATTTTAAATTATTATACAGGTAAATAATATCAACCTAAAAATGACATAAGTAGATATCTAAGTACAACATCCAGGTAGCATTTGTCGGACATACATGTTGTATTGATCACTCAATGCAGCATCTTTTTTTTTCTTTTACCAATTTACACAATCCCAAACCTGTCTTTCCAAACTGTTTAATTTAGCTTTGCCAGTGCTGGATTTTGCTGATATTTGTTCCTGTAAGCCTCTTTAAGAAGAGATCTTCAACATTTCATTTCCAGATCCTATGTTATGAACCCCCTCTCTGTCTTTCTTTGCTTTCCCACCCAGTTGATAACTTCTGTTGTCAAGCAAGGCATTGAGTTTTGGACACTACTACCATATGTCAGCGAGGGGTACATGAAACTGAAACAATTTCTGTTTATAAAGTTTTTTGGGGGGATCCATTTCTTTTTAAATAAAATGTTGATCCCAAGAGAGCGGAACTAAACTCTGAGTTTTCTATAACTCCTACGCCATCAACATTCCTCTGAGCATCATCTCTGTCAAAGCAGAAGGGGTGTGTGTGTGTGTGATAGAGAGAGAGAGAGAGGGAGGGAGGGGGAGAGAGAGAGAGAGAGAGAGAGAGAGAGAGAGAGAGAGAGTTTCCTTCACACATTGCTCTTGTGGGATCTGGGCATATATTATGAACTAATTAGTGTTTATAATATGAGCCCCATGGCGCAGAGTGGTAAGCTCGGTGCTGCAGTCCAAGCTCTGCTCACGACCTGAGTTCGATCCCAATGGAAGTCGGTTTCAGGTAGCCGGCTCAAGGTTGATTCAGCCTTCCATCCTTCCAAGGTTGGTAAAATGAGAACCCAGCTTGCTGGGTGTAAAGACAGGGGGAAGGCAATGGTAGACCACCCCATAAATATAGTCTGCCTAGTAAATGTTGTGATGTGAAATCACCCCATGGGTCAGTAATGACCCAGTGCTTGCACAGGGGACTACCTTTACCTAATTAGTGTTTATAAAAACTAAAAGTACCTAAGGCTGCAATCCTGGGGGGGGGGGTGAAACTCCATAGGAGCCAGCATTACCCCTCACTTTATCACGACGCAAAGTGGCACAAATGCCAGCATGAGGGCAATCATGCTGGCGCTGGGGATTGACGGTGCTCTCTGGGCCTCAGTCGCTGGTGCTGCCACACCGGCAGCAAAAGCCCAGAAGGGAAAGCTCACACTGGTGTTGAGGGGGTAGGTGTTCCTGGGGGAGGAGCCACCTTTAGGCAGCTCCTTAAGCCTTTCATCCCGGGAACAGCCCTTTACACTGCAGCGGGGCTAAACCAGCAAAATAGCTGGCCTAGTGTCTCTAAACCCAGTGGGCATTTTTTGCAGTTTTTAAATTTTTAAATGTTTTTATATTTCTTTTTTCCGGACAGGAAGCCTCTGAGGAGGCAGCACGGCTGTGCTACTCCTGGGGACTGCGTTTCTACCCCCTCCTAGGAATGGGGTGCCTGAAAAATAAATAGTTTAAAATCACGATGAATCTGTTTCAGTAGAATCATTCTAACATCATGTTGTGTTATAAAACACACTGAAATGAAGGGCCCCATCATTGGTATTATTTTTCTCATTATTTGATACTACTATTTTAGTGCAAAAATTATGGATATTTTCAGAAGAATATGTTAATTTGCATAATTCTCCTGATATTCCACTGTGAGTCTTTTAATCTAAAATGAATTAGAGATAAATGGTTGTTTATGATTTGCTTAGACTTTCAAACTTCATTAAAAAGGTCTACATAATTTACAGAAAGTCTGAAGAGAAACTAATTAAGACTTGCAGTCTTATGCAAACTTTCTTAGGAATAAGCTTCATTGAATGAAGAGGGGCTTATTTCTAGGTAAACATGCATAGGATCAGGCTGCATGAACTGAGACATTCATTAAATTCATGTTCCTTTTCTGAAGGCAGTCCAGTTTGGATGGAATTTGGTGAATGGAAGAACAACAGTTATGGATCAGGCAGGCAAAATGTATACCTTTTAATCAAGAAGCAAGGATGTGATTTGATCTGAAAACTGACAAGCCACAAATATGACTTCCTGCCTTCATTCCAACCCAACTCATAATTGTGGCTTTGCTTTCAAAGTGCACATCTATAGTGTGGAAAAGATTCTCACATTTCAGGTCTAAAAATTCAGAGTTTTCTCATGTATTTAGCCAGAAGGGCTAAGGTTATATATTCAGGGCACAATCCAAGCAATGTTAAAACCATTTGAAGTCCTGTTGATTTCAAAGAAATAATAAAATGTGTGTATTTTATTTTAAGTTGATTGGAAGTTAATAGGCAATGGACTAACTTTGCATAGCGTTGTGAGTGGCTCAGTTTTAAATGCATTGCATTGAAGTGAACAAGTCTGAAACAAAGCAGATTATGAATATAAGCAGTGCTTTTTTATTTAAAAATATTAAAACATTAAAATAAAATAAAAACCAAGAGTGCTGGTACTAGGATTGCCAGGTCCCTCTTCGCCACCTGCAGGAGGTTTTTGGGGTGGAGCCTGAGGAGGGCGGGGTTTGGGGAGGGGAAGGACTTCAACAACATAGAGTCCAATTGCCAAGGCGGTGATTTTCTCCAGGTGAACTGATCTCTGTCGGCTGGAGATCAGCTGTAATAGCAGGAGATTACCAGCTAGTACCTGGAAGTTGGCAACCTTAGTTGGTATTCATAAGTAAGGTTGCACTGATTTTCACCAATGACTCATTAGTGCTTGGAAGAGCCCCGAAAAAGGTGCCAGTTCTCAATACTCCTGTCTCAGTACCATTACAGAAAAAGCCCTGAATATGAGTATGGACAGACTGCAAGGAAGACAAAAATCATGTGTTTAGGAACTATTTGTGTTCATTTGCACTTTACTCAGTTTTTACTCAGTTATTATTTGGTGCTTTTATGTGCAGTTCATTTTAAGTTGCTGTGAACATGAGTGGGCAGGACATACATTTTAAATAAAATGTCTTTGCAACTGAATGTGTAAATTGGTTTTATTGAAAAGTGCACTGATAGATGCAATGTCAGTATAAAATCTCAGCTGTCGAATTGCTGTTTCATGCATGCAAGTTCAGGTTGGAGTCCCCGAGGGATGAACAAGCCTGTGTGACTGCACCCCTAAAGGAACACTACATTTTCTGTAAAACTGTTGAATGGAGACATACTGAAAAAAGAGTCCTGGGGTTTTGTGTGAAATGAATATCTTTCAAAGGATTGTATGAGTTTTGTATCTTGGTATTTCAAGGCAACAGAGTTGTTTGCATTATAAAGCAACACTGAATAGGGAATATTTCTCCTATTGTGTGTACACTGTCAAAGAACACATACCGGTACTCAAGACTTATCTTTTCTTGGTCTAAGTCACAGCAACTGGTGATACACACTGCTTTCAGATCAGTATCAGGCTTCAGTCAAATTATACATAATGCTCAAGCAATAGGGTTGCCAACCTCCAGGGACTGAATAATTGCTACATATGCTGATAAACGTGTAGTTAAGGGAACAAACAGCACCACAGCTGTGGTGCTGTTTGTTCCCTTAACCTCCAGGGACTAGCTGGAGATCTCCTGCTCTTACAACTGATCTCCAGTCAATAGAGATCAGTTCCCCTGGAGAAAATGGCCGCTTTGGCAAATGGACTCTATGGCATTAAAGTCCCTCCCCTCTCCAAACCCCACCCTCCTCAGGCTCCACCCCAAAAACCTCCCGCCGGTGGCAAAAAGGGACCTGGCAACCCTATAAAGCAACTCCCTTCCATTTGCATTTTTCTATCCAACAATCAACAAAACAGATGACTCTGGCAATTGTGGTCAGACACCTAGGATACCAGAAAGTTTATTAGCAGGATGTCCCTGCTTTCAAGAAGCACATAAGAAAAGCCCTGCTGGATCAGACCAAGGCCCATCAAGTCCAGCAGTCTGTTCACACAGAGGCCAACCAGGTGCCTCTAGGAAGCCACAAACAAGACGAGTGCAGAAGCACCATCCTCCCGGTTTTCCATCGCACCCAAAATAATAGGCATAATCCTCTGATACTAGAGAGAATAGGTATGCAGAATGACTAATATCCATTCTAACTAATAGCCATGAATACCCCTCTCCTCCATGAATATGTCCACTCTCCTCTTAAAGCCCTCCAAGCTGGCAGCCATCACCACATCCTGGGGCAGGGAGTTCCACAATTTAACTATGCGTTGTGTGAAAAAAATACTTCCTTTTATCTGTTTTGAATCTGTCACCCTCCATCTTTAGCAAATGACCCCGTGTTCTGGTATTATGGGAGAGGGGAAAAAACTTCTCCCTGTCCACTCTCTCCAAACCATGCATAATTTTATAGACCTCTATCATGTCTCCCCTCAGCCGCCTTCTTTCCAATCTAAACAGCCCTAAGCATCTTAACTGCTTCCCATAGGACAGTTGCTCTAGTCCCCTAATCATTTTGGTTGCTCTTTTCTGCACCTTCTCTGTAATATCCTTTTTTAGGTATGGTGACCAGAACTGTACACAGTATTCCAAGTGTGGTCTCACCATAGATTTGTACAAGGGCAGTATGATATCAGCAGATTTATTCTCTATTCCTCGTCTAATTATGGCCAACATGGAATTTACCTTTTTTACAGCAACCACACACTGGGTTGACATCTTCATTGAGCTATCCAATACCACCCCAAGATCCCTTTCTTGGTCTGTCGCTGCCAGCACAGATCCCATCAGTGTATATGTGAAGTTGGGATTTTTTGCCCCAATATGCATCACTTTACACTTACTCACATTGAATCTCATTTGCCATTTTAATGCCCATTCTTCCAGTATGCAGAGATCCTTCTGGAGCTCTTCACAGTCCAATTTTGTTTTAACCACCCTAAATAATTTGGTGTCATCTGCAAACTTGGCTACTTCACTGTTTAACCCCAACTCCAGGTCATTGATGAACAGGTTGAAAAGCACTGGTCC
This sequence comes from Euleptes europaea, assembly GCF_029931775.1. NCBI lineage: Eukaryota > Metazoa > Chordata > Lepidosauria > Squamata > Sphaerodactylidae > Euleptes > Euleptes europaea. Next base: position 39,230,031 of record NC_079316.1, read on the forward strand.
CAACACAGATCCCTGAGGCACCCCACTGCTCACATCTGGCCATTGTGAGAACTGACCATTGATTCTTACTCTCTGTTTCCTATTTTTCAGCCAGCTCTCAATCCATACGAGGACTTGTCTTCTTATCCCATGACTATGAAGTTTGCTTAGCAGTGTTTGGTGGGGAACTGCTACATTTTTGCTGTCTGGTTTCTCCAATTCTATTGTTTGTTGTCTGCCATAAGCAGAAAGAATGATTAGATTAAGTGAGTAACTGTGAGCAACCAGTCGTATTTTTAGCATTAATGATGTCAAATTATTATTATTTAATTTCTAGTCTTGAGGATTTACCCCCTACTCTTATTGCTTGCAGATATCACAGTATGTGATGCTAAGTAGCTAACCGTGTGGGAATACACAAGGAAGTCAATGAGTACGTTGTAGCAGCACAGACTAAGCACATATGTGAGGATCAAATACCTCTGCACCTTTCTATATTTGTCATAATAAAATCCCTGCCTTCTTCAGCCTTTAAATCACTGGTTCCCAACCGGGGGTCCGCGGACCCCCAGGGGTCCGTGAGAACTAAATTAAGGTCTGCAAAACAAAGTTATAATTAATAATTTCAATTAAAAATTCTCTATTATAAAAATATATTCAAATATTATTCTAAGTTTAATGTTTAACTAACAGTTATGATTAAAGTTTATTTTCAAATTCTCGGAATTTTTATTTTGAACCTTGGGGTCTCTGCACCAAACAAAAAAGTCCTAGTGGTCCCTGGTCAAAAAAAGGTTGGGAACCACTGCTTTAAATGATGCCTCAGGAAGCTTGACAAGAGACCGGTTTGCCTAGCAGTCTCTTGCCTTTGCAGAAACACTGGTCCAGGCTGAGGCCACATATCATGGAAGCTTCTCTTTCTCTGAGAACTCAAGATCATGCTGACTGCTGTTTCAGAAAACAAGATAAGGAAGGAAGAGAGTCCACCCAGAAGCCGGTTAGACCATTAGGTCTAGCAGTTTTAAGGCCAAAGAATTTGAAGAGGGGGTTTGCCTACGCATTCCAGCCAGGATGAATGATTTAATTTGGGCCAGAAGAGGAATGGGAAAAGCCGGGTTCATTTTGCGTCGAAACAGCGTTGAGCTTCCAAGGAATGAGATATCATGCATACTGAAAAAATTGATCCTGGCTGAAACGGGGAATAAAGGAGGTTAAAGGAGGTTAAAGCGACCATGCATAAAACACCAATGTGCCTGGCAAGCCCTGAGATATCAGTGTCCCCCAAACATTGTTGAGTAAGAAAAAAACAAAACAAAACCACAAGAAAGCTAATAATAAGCTTAAACCAAGAAGGATGCATTAATATGCTCTATTGCATTTCTTTCTGGCGTTGCATATTGTTGTCATAAACTTTTTTCCCATTATTGCCTATTTTTATTGCTGGTGTTACTGATTTGTTTCTTTATTTTATGCATTTATCATTATTATTAGCACTTGTATCCCATCTCTCTCATTGACAACTGGTTGCTAGGGCAGCTAGCAGCATGACAGACAGACAGAAAAAAGTGGGGACTTGCAAGAAACTTGTGGAAGCAGCTATCCCCTCCCCCTCCTTTTCTTTCTCTCTCCTCCATGCCTGTCACGTTCTCTTTCTTTCTGCCCCCACAACCACCATTCTTTCTCTCTCTTTCTGCACCCCAACCCATTACTCCCTCTTTCTGCCTCCTATCACCCACCCACCCCAGCCTCCCACCTGCTTCCTCTCCCTCTCCCACAGCAGCAGCAATGGCGACAGCACCCCCAGCCTCCCACCTGTTTCCACCCTCCAACACAGCCATTTTTTCCAGGGGAACTGATCTATGTTGTCTGGTGATCAGCTGTAATCCCAGGTGATCTCCAGCCCTCACCTGGAGGTTGACAACCATAGTTCCCATGGAGGAAATTGCAAGATAAAATGTATGGCGATACTACTGTTGAAGTCCTTTAACCTCAAAAGCTATTTAAGTTATTTTTAATTATAATGAGGATGGAGAAGTAGATAGGAGAAATCATGATGGTCAGTCATCCAAGTTTTAAAGGTGGGACTCTTTGGGTTTACGTTTCCTAAAGTACTTGTAATACTACCCTCTGCAAAGAGTGACTCATTTGTTATTAATTGCACAATTAGGTTAGAATGTACAACTATAAAATTACTTTGAGTCTAATTAATGTCTAGTAAAGGATTAATTAAAGTAACAAATAATTTTGATTATAACTAATAAGAATTACTTTTTTAAAGAATTTGCTCAAGACTCTCCAGTAATTTTATTAGTGCCACATGCTGCAATGGAATAATTCCTTAATTAGTAATTAATTACTTAAAGAAATGATCCATGTCTAAATCAGAACAAGCTCACAGTTTCTATTTATTTTTAAAGTGAAGCTTTATTAAGACTCTTGAATTCAACCATATTTAGAAGAAGCCCTGAGCAAGAAGTATGTGACAGGAGGCCTAAAAAAAAGATGTGATTCTTGTTCTATGTGATATACCTTCACTTTGATATGGTTTATATTGGAAAGCCATAGTATTTCCTGTTATTATGGATGGGTGTAAAAGCTGGAAAATGAAGAAAGCTGACAGGAAGAAAGGAGATTCCTTTGAAAGGTGGTGTTGGAAGAGTATTACAAATACTGTGGACTGCCAATAAACAAACAAACAAACAAATAAATAAGAGGGTTCTAGATCAAATCAAGCCTGAACTATCCCTAAAAGCTAAAATGACTAATCTGAGGCTATTGTACTTTGGACATATTATGAGAAGACAAGAGTCACTGGAAAAGACAATCATGCTAGGAAAGGTTGATGGCAGCAGGAAAAGAGGAAGACCCAACATGAGATGGATTGACCCTCTAAAGGAAGCCATGGCCCACAGTTTTCAAGGCCTGAGCAAGGCTGTTAACAATAGGACATTTTGAAGGACATTGATCCATAGGGTCGTCATGACTCAGAAGTGACTTGACAGCATTTAACAACACATATTGGAAGGCTTCCAAAACATCACTATTGAACAAATCATTAATTGACTCCACTCTATAACTAGCTTCTCATGTCCATGACCTAATTACTTCAATTTTAACTGTCAACTTTCCTATTGTGAGTTATTGAGAATTCCCTGTTCTGCTGCAATTGGGGATTATGTGGTAAAGAGAATGGTGGTGTAGACAGTAGCCAGAAAGACAGAAACAAACAGAAATATGGGGGCATGGGGAGCATAGAGATTCAATGTGGAGAGGTTGCTCTCTCACCTACTGATAATCCTCCATATGCCCCCATGTTTTCCATGGGATTGGTGCAGTTCAATCTCAGGATGACATTGGAGTGCAGTCAAGTCATAGTTGTAAGGATGAAGTGGACTAGTCTGATGAAGTGGAGTAGCTGCTCAGAAGACTGAGGCCCATCACTTCTAGATGACCCTTGCCCTTCGTAGCTGTTGGTATTGAGGCAAGTAGAATGGGTCTGGGAAGTAATAAATGCCTCTATGCAGGAGGGTGTAATTCCAACTGCCTTGAAAAAGGGGGTTGTATAACACTCCTGAGGAGGGCCCTGGACCCCACTGACCTGAACAACTATTGCCTAGTAGCCAGCATGCCAATTTTGGGCAAGGTGTTTGAGCAGGTAGTAAACACACAGCTTTTGCAGTCTTGGATGAATTATTTAGACTCACTTCAATCTGGATTCAGGTCTGGGTTTGGGATGGAAACAGCAATCTCACCCAGATGTTGATCTTTGTTGGGAATGTGACGAGGGGAATGAGTTCCTGTTGATTCTCTTGGACCTCTCTGTAGTATTCAGTACCATCAACCATTGGCTGGTTAAGTTGAGCGTGGAGGATACTGTGCTTCAGTGGTTCCACTCTTACTTGACTGGGTGATTCCAGAAAGTGGTACTGAAGAACTGTTCCTTAGGACCAGAACATTTATGCTATGGGGTCCTCAGGGTTCCATCTTTCCCCATTCTGCTTAACATCTATATGAAACCACTTGGAGAGATAATTGAGGATTGGTGGCACATAAGGTGCCACCAATATGTGGATGACACAGCTTCACATCGCCTTAACAGCTAGGCCAAGTGGATTTGTGGAAGTCCTGAAGAGGTGTCTAGGGATGGTAATGGGATGGATGAGGGCTAATAAATTTAAGCTCAATCCAGAGGAAAATGAGGTGCTGCTGGTCAATGACAAAACTGCTCAAGAACTGAAGAGCCAGCCTGTCCTGAGGGGGTTGCTCTTGAAGGACTGCCTCTTCCCATACTCTCCAGTCCTCCAGTTAAGATCTGCCTCACAAGCACTGCTCTCTGTGCCCCCATCTTTCAGAGGTGAGGCAGGAGACAACCAGAGACAGGGCTTTTTCCGTGGTGGCATCTCACTTGTGGAATTCCCTTCCTCTTGAGATTTGCCTGATGCCAAGCCAAAATGTTTCTGTTTACCAAGGCTTTGAATTAAGGGGCTGACTTTTAAAGACTGTTTTAGCTTGGAAACTTTTGTTTTAAGCTTTCTGTGATCTGTTTTTATTATCTATTTTTAACTCTGGGCTGGGGCTTTTAAATGCTGGATTTAATTAATATCTTTTATTTTTTTGGTTTTAGTATTTTTTATTTTGTAAGCTACCTCCGCTAGGTTCCTGGACAAGCAACATAAAAGTTCTAAATAAATAAATAAATAATAGCTATGCAGGTTAGAGGGCTGCAATGAGGAGAGGGAAGGGGTCAAAACTGCCCTGTCCTCCATCTTCCATTAGTGCAGCACAACTCCTCTGGCAGAAGACACAGTAAGGCTTATTTCCTCACTGTTCCACTCCACTCATATTCTCTCCCTGTTTATCTCTGTGTCTGCCTCTCTTCCCTCCGTTATCTCTTTTATCTCAGACTTTAGGTTGTTCATGGGGCAAGGGACTGTCTTCTTATATTGTGTAAACTAAAACACACACTGATGGTGCTATATTAATAGATCTAATTCTCAGTATCTTGGTTTGCAAAAACAAACAAGCAAAAAAGCTGTCTGTCTGTCTGTCTATCTATCCTAATCTATCCATCCAATTTATCATCATCTGGGTCACCTGGGTAAAAACCTCAAAATAATCGAAGCAGCACCTGTAGGTTTAAGAAATTAATGTCCTCAGTGACCATGGCTAGGCAACCACAACAGTGTTGCCAGCCTTCCAGCCTTGGTTTCTGTCAGCAAAAGGTGGAGGAGGGGGCAGAGCCCTTTCCGGGGGTGTTTTAGCCTTTGAGGGAGAACTCATGGGGTCAGGCCCAGTAGCATTAGTAATATTTTCTGCTAGTGTTAATTTGTCAATGATTTAGAGGGATTGTGAGTGAAAAATTACCTTTCTGTTAACACATACATAATTTTGTGTACCTCTGATATACTGGATCATCCCAGAACATAAAATGCAGGCCTGAAAAAGTCTGTCACTGACATACTTACATACTACCATGTTGTATATGATTTAGTGCCTACTGACATCAGTAAATCCTTTTAAAAAAATACAATGTAGAAATTTAAAAGTAAAATTTAATTTCCTTCCCATATGACATACTGTAGTTCAGCAGCAAGTCAGGCTTTGCATCCTGCTTCCCCCCCCCCCCCAATTTTTTTTAATTCAACTGTACTTTACATCCTGGCACTGCAACATGAGGCCATATTGCACTAAACATATAATCAGCAAAACCAAACATTCACAGTAACCAAGCTGTAAAAGAGATCTAAGTAGTTTAAAAGGTGTAATTCAAAGGCAGGTTTTGAGGGATATCAAGCTTTGAGAAGAATGAAAAAGATGATGGAATTTCTCCTCAGCTCTCAGAAGTGTGCCTAAATTAAAAAGGCAAAAAAGTAAAAAGTAAAAAAGATACAATACCTGATAGTAAACCAGGTTAAAACAGTGTATTATGTATCCTGTCTCTCATAAACAAGTTTGCACTGCAGGTCTCAGTATCTTAACAGTAACTTAACAACTTCTTTATTCAGATATTTTATATTTTCTTCTTCACAGACACCTCCTCTTGTATAGCAACAAACTACACTTATAATATATTCTATATATTACATCCTCTGTATTTTATGTAAGGTGTCTATTGTGGGGAGAGGAAGGGAAGGAGATTGTAAGCCGGTTTGATTCTCCTTAAAAGGTAAAGCCGGCATATAAAAACCAACTCTTCTTCTTCTTTAGTCAATGCCTATAAATAAACTCTGAATGTCATCTGAAGACACAATAATCGATGCTTGTTTGCATCTTCCACTAATTTTGGGAATCAGACATTCCATGCTCAGACTTCAACTAGTGGTGTGTGCAACATATGTAAATTGATACCTTAGTAGAAAAAGAAGAGAATTCAGCATATGCATTCATCAAGGAACCTGTCCAAATGTATTAGGTACCTCCTGGATATTTGGAAGCATGTTGTGGTAAGCCATAAAGTCATGAGAAAGGCTGATTGCAAAAGCTGCTGTCATCTGCTAAAGACTAGTACAAAGCATTTGGGTTTTATAACATCCCTCTAAGAGCTTGAGTGGTACTCTGACCTGGGGAAATTAGACAATATCCAATAGTAGCAATGTCAATAGAAACTCTTGTATGACACAGAAAAGCTGCATTGTGGTGGTGGAGGAGGAAGAAGTGCCATTTTAGTCAGCACTACCATTTGTTCAGAGAGAAAGGCATTTTTCCTCCACAAAAGAATATCCGTGGAGGGACCTGTGAAAAACAATGTCAGAATGTGACATGCATATGGATTTTGTAGGGGAAGCTCATTGAGCAGAAGTGGATGAAACTATAGTCTTTTCTTCCCAGACTTTTCATATAAATTATTTCTGTGAGGGCTTATTCACTTCTGGATTTGGAATTGGTAGATGGCAAGGTAATAGACATAGGCATCCAGCACTGAGATCTGCTTGCAAATTTCCTGAACTTGGATGGGAACAATTTATGCACTGCTGTGCTGTGAGACAACCATCTGTGGACTAGCTGGGCACTTCTAAAGATGTACGCAGGAATACATGGACTGCCATGTGCAGGGTGCACATCTCTTAATTGGAGCCCACATTGGTTTTTTTGTACTCTGGTATAGCTTTTTCACGAGCATTCTTCTGTATTTATAGTTTTGAGGTAGTGAAACATTATATTAGATATATGCCTTTGGGAATCATATCCACCATAACATTTCAGAGTGTTTAGGCAGATCTGCCTTCGATTGGAAGCTGCCTTCAATATTGTAAAAATCTCATATTTGCAGAAGAAGCCAAAAATAGAATAAAGATTTTCTATTGTAATCCTACTATGGAGCAGAGGTGGTCATCTCTTTGTAGCCTCTCTTTGTGTGTGTGTGTTAAATTTTCACTGCATATTTCAGTACTAGAAGTACATGTAGTTCAAAGAGACAGGCAATAAAAGTTCTTTCCAAAAAGAAACCAACATCTTGTAAAAAATACTCATTAAACAAGCAGTTGCTTAAAACATTCTAGATGTTACAGTAAATACCAGAACACTCAAAAATAAATTGAACATATATTTTTCATACAGAGTAAATCTTAGGCCTTTTCTGGCTTGGGCCATTCATTATATCAGGATGCAGTCTTTATAATTCTTCCTCTCTATGCTTTCTTCTCTATCAGAATAATTCCCCCAATACCGTCTCCTTCTTTATGCTGCTTTATTTTTACATAGGAATCCTGTGACCTGGTGGAATCGCCAGATTTAGAAAAGCCTGTCAGTGTGGTTCATTCATTCCTGAGCCATTTGCTTTAGATGCTAAACTGTGTATTTCTGATAATACATGCTGTTGCATATTGTTAATATTTGCCTATAGCTTTGACATAATAGAATACTTCAAAAATGGAAGAAAGGTTTCCTGCACCTCTTGATTTGCAATAGAATCTGTTAAGCCAACTCTATCACTAATAAAATGAATGTACGCTAATGGGTTCCAGCCTCACCTGGAGCCCAATTTTCCGGTGCCAGGGCAGAGGAGGGCGCAGTGGGTAAGTGGCGAGCGGAGGGAGGCTGCTGCAATGTTCGCCGCTTCGCTGCTTCACCCCCAGCCTCTACCAAGCTGGCCAGGCAATGGCTGCATCACAGCCAATCAGCTCTCTCCCCTTGAGTTAAAAGGGGCCAATGAGAGCTGTTGGCCTTGTGCATGGGTGGGGTTAGCTTGGATGGACCGGAGGCAGTCTCCACTCCCATCCATCTACTGAGTATAAAAAGGGGAGCCGGCTGCCGGAGAGCTCAGTCCGTCACCAGCTTTCGTCCCACCCACCCTCCCTAATTGTTGGATATAGTGAAATCACTAGTTAGATATATGTTTATACTTAACTTTGTCACAACTTTTGCGGGGTGAGCATTGGGCAGGATCCATTTAGGGAGGAAAGCGGTCTGCGAACCCCTTTTCCTCTTTTGAGGGGAATCCCAATAAGGGGTTTCGGGGAGAGGCATGGTAGTAAGGCAAGCCAGCGATGGGGCGGCTGTAAAGGCCTCTCCCTAGGTGGCAGTGGAATTTACCTAGTGGCTTATGCCCTGGTTTCCCCGTCTCTGCCATCCCCAGCTACTTCTGCAGGACCACTGGAGTAGGTGCAACATCAGGCTGCATTGGGGTCAGCAGATGTGTTGGATTCTGCCCAGATGCTGTGCCAAGGCTTACAGCTCTTAGTGGAATTTGGAAAAAAAGTTGTGGCCATTACCTCCACAAACAATTTTCTTCTAAGCTCTGTATGTTGCGCTGTTCTTTGTTATATTAAGTTTTAGGATCTTAAGGTAGCAAGCTTCTCCTCAGTAATTGCCCTGCACTGGCAATGGAAGTTAGCAGCCACATTAACCAAATGATAGACAAAGGTCACTGGGTATGAAGCCACCAGAGAAGGAAATAATTTGAGAATAAGTAGCTGTGTGATCAGAAGAAAAGTATAGCAAGGCAGCTATTTAATGAGAAACAGAACAAAGAAAGGCCTTGGCTATGTTGGGAGGAAAGATGGGACAAGAGCATATTAACTTCATGTACTTCCTTGATTTCATCTCATGTTAAATCACCAAGCCTGCTGACCAACATTTTCTTGAAGGAAGGAACTGTGGCACTGACATTATCAGAGTGGCTGTGCTATGTCTTCCAGACCAACAGGCAATGAGCATGAAAAGGATTCTATGAGGGAGAGAAAAACATAAAGCAAATGTTCTTGATGACCTGGATCAACACTCCTGTATTCTTTAAGCAGGTGTGAAAAGGGGTGTTAAGCTAGGCTAACCCCTTTGTGTGGCAGTGATAGGGAGGTCTGATCGTGATAGGTAGGGTTGAGCGGCAGGCACCCTGAGGCACCAGCAGTGATAGAGAGTGGGTCCAGAACAGTGCATCACTAGCCACATGGCAGGTTGAGGCTGGGAGGAGTGCCCTTGATGCTTAGCAACATCTTTCTGAACCCGGTATTGCCCATGTGATGCATCAGGGGAAAGGGTTGGGGATGGGCACCTCTCGGCACATTGTGGGCAGGCAATGATAAATGAGGCCAGTGGAAGAAGAAGTAGAAAAAGAGCTTGTTTTTATATGCCAACTTTCTCTACCATTTAAGGAAGAATCAAACCGGCTACAATCACCTTCCCTCCCCGTCCCCACAACAGACACCCTGTGAGGTAGGTGGGGCTGAATGTGACTAGCCCAAGTTCACCCAGCTGGCTTCATGTGTAGGAATGGGGAAACAAATCCAGTTCACCAGATTAGCATCCGACGCTCATGTGTAGGAATGGGGAATCAAACCCGGCTCTCCAGATCAGAGTCCACCGCTCCAAACCACCATTCATAACCACTACACCACACTGGCTCCAAACCACCATTCACAACCACTACACCACGCTGGGTGACCTTGGGTGACTAGCCCAAGGTCACCCAGCTGGCTTCATGTGTAGGAGTGGGGAAACAAATCCGGTTCACCAGATTAGCATCCAACGCTCATGTGGAGGAGTGGGGAATCAAACCCGGTTCTCCAGATCAGAGTCCACTACTCCAAACCACCATTCATAACCACTACACCATGCTGGCTCTCTGGAAGACACAGGACAAGTTTGGAGTCAGGGTGCCCAACAAAGGCAGTCATTGACAGGCTGCCTAGCAAACTGACCATTTCAATATGTTAGCATATTTAATAATACGACACAGATCTGCACAATTAATTATTTAAATAAACTCATTAAACCCAGTGCTGTTGCCTCACATCCTCATTGGGAAGTGCCTGGGGCAAACAGAGTCCCCGATAGTCAGGATGGATGCCCCACTCCTGTTCCCTTTAATTGAATTATTACTTCATTCATAGTCCACTTTTTCTACAAAGGCTCAAGGTGGATAATGTGCCCTCAGTTTACCTCCAGGAACTGTTCCTTTTATTCCTCCCTGGAGTTGGGTGCTATCTTGTCACAGACCAAGTGTGAGTTTCTCACTTGAAATAAATAATGCTGACTTATTGTGCCCCCTGGACCACTGCTAGACCTTTGTTGCTAGAGAAACACTCCCCTCCCCCCACAATTACTAATCAAGATATCCAAAGGTCACTTTTTCAGCCATAATTACAGTTCTGAGAGGGGAAAATTTATGCTCTGTCATCACATCCTATTATTGTCAATATAGATTGCAGCATATGTATAAAATGTTAAATTGGAGATGTTCACAGATTTCTAAAGCCACACACATATTAAAAAGCACATACAACATAAATAAAAAGCAGGCTAATCCATAACTGGTCCCATGTTTTCAAACACATATTGTCTTGCTGGATCAGGATCAAACCATGTCTAGTTAACCACATCAGCATCTGAACTCTTTGCATGAAGGATAGGTTATAAATTAGAGTTGATCTTGAAATCTGATGTAATTTGATTTTGTCATTGAAGTGGGCTTTAGCCTCTTCTGAGCCATTCATTGGACTGGATCCTGATCCACAAGCCTTCCCAAGAAACTGACACTTTATTTGTCCAAATGAATAAACTGAGTGCTCCTCCGCCCAATAATGAAATTAACCATTTTGTGCTTCCCCACTCAGTGATGAAATTAACCAAAGTTTTCTAAGCTGCTGAAAGCCTTAGTTTTATTTTTAGAACACTAGGAAAGTAAACAGTGTATTAGTTTACACAGGAGCAGAGTTCTGAGACAAAGAATAAAAGTTATGGAGATACTTACTTTCAAGAAGAAGAAGAACAACAACAACAAAAACAGAAAGAAGGAAAGAAAAGGTTCCTGGCTATGTAAGCATAACAGAAGGGGGAAAAGAGAAGAGGGTATCTCCTCCCATGCATTTTTAGGGGCTCTGTTCAGAGTTCATATACAAAATCAATCTTCTAGAGGAAAGAAACCTTATTGTTAACAAGAAGGATATTTAGGAATTTGATAATCAGATAGGTATAATAAACATTTAACAATGCTGTATGGGCAATTTCCACACTGCAACATACACTATATCATGCACATTGGATTATTATGGATGTGTATCAAACAGTGAGTAGCTCATGTCAGCACTGTGTTATGTAGATGTTAAAAAAATGTACAGGAATACACATCTCCTCTTCATGCCTGGATCCATTATGTGTATTGCACCTAGATTCACATGGCTGGATGCAATTGGAGCTGAATGCAAAATGCATCGAAAACACTGAAAAATAAAATAGAAAACACACTCTGGCAATTGCCTACCCCCTAACAAGCTGGGTTACAAAAGTGAGGTGATGGATAGGCAAGTTAGATATGTTGCTGTAAAGAGGTATGCTTGAAACTGTCTCATTTTTATCAATTTGATCCGATCCTTGTGAAATCAGTACTTTTCATTTAGTACAGCTTCCTTGACATCATAGTGAAAATTTAAAATATCAAGAAATATGAATGTCCCATTCTTCTGCAGATTCTTGTTAAAATAATGAGATCTTACTTTGGCTAGAAAGAAGCCAGAATTAAAAGCCATTCCACTTGATTCTTTAAAGTCTGCTTTACATTCAAAAGGAAATTATTCCGGATATTTGCAAATATCCTTTCCTCACATCTAAGATAACTGATTTTGCAAGGCCATATGGTTCTCCACAATGCCCAATTTTTCCCTTTGAAAAGATTTCATTCCAAAGAAAATGGGTAAAGAAGATGTCATTCTTCGAGGTTTGTCCTCTCCCTTAAAGTCTTTGATACAATGTGGCTTATAAAGTAGTTTTGAACGTAATCTTTTATCAGGTTCTTATATAAGTTCACTTAAGATGTTTGGATAAGTTCATACTTTAAACAAATGAAAACTGTCATTTTGAAAGAGACCCAGCCACATTTTGCTTAGAACTTAAGAAAAAAACTTTTAACTCGGCTCCTTTACAGGGAGCTGAAGTGTCAGCTCCAATTATTTGTGGTTGATATCTATATTTCATTCATACAGTGAGGGATCCAGACGTTAAGCTTTATAGAAGATCTAGCCGACCCCAATTTAACCAAAACCATTGTGGCCATCTACAATAAAATAAAACCTCCCTTTCTCTCTCTTCAGTTACTGGGAACATTGTTGAGCTCATAGACTAAACATTTAACAGTTGTAAGCAGTCAGCAGCTTTATTGCTTCTTACTACCCTCGTGGATTCATCCTGGATTCAATTTGTCTAAGAACATCAAAGAACATTCATTCCAAAGTACCCCGCGCATTTTGGACTGTTTAAAGATTATTTGCCTTGTGAAAAGCTTGAATGTAAACTAAACTAAAAATTGTCTTGGTGATTTTATTCTGTTTTAAATGGCTGTCACCTAATTTCCCCATGTGCGTTTACAATGCCACTCAAGCCTGAACGTATGTTCCTTCTTTCATGTAATGTACAGCACAACAGTTTCAAGTTGCATACTCAAATGGTTTTCTTTTCTTTTGAGAGTTTCATCTCCTACAAAGCAAATGTATATATCATTAGCTGGACCCCCCCCCCCCCCAGCACATCACAGTTCTCACGCTAAATTATGTGAATAATAGCAAACTAAACTAATTTGAGAAGTTTGAAAGGAGAGATGATTGGGGATTTACCAAGTAAAATTTAGTAAAACTTTGTATGTGTTCATTACTCAGAAATCTAGTGATAGGAAACAATCTGAAAATAAATAGGGAGTAACATGTTGGTTATATGTGCCACAGCATCTGATGGTTTTGATATGCAACCTGTACTCTGGACAAGAGGCTACTATTAGGACAGAATATGGAAAAACAGAATGGTCTCCAATTGGCAAAGGTCTTAAGACAATGATGTATTTTATCTCTCTATCTCTTCAATCTGTATGCAGAACATATCAGAAGGAAAGCTGGATTCTATTTAGATGAAGGTGGAGTGAAAATTGGGGAAAGGAACATTAACAATTTGAGATATGCTGATGATACTATATTACTGGCAGAAAATAACAAAGACTTGAAATGACTACTGCTGAAAGTTAAAGGAGACTACAACTGAACATCAGGATTACAGCTGAACATCACAAAAGTAATGGATACTGGAGAATTACTCAGCATCAAGGTGGACAATAAGGACACTGAAATTGTTAAACGTTTCCTATTCCTTGGCTCCATCATCAATCAAAAAGGAGACTGCTGCCGAGAAATCAGAAGGAGATTGAGACTGGGAAGGGCAGCCATGAAGGAGCTAGAAAAAGATTCTTAAGTGTAAGGATATGTCACTAACAGCCAATATCAAGTTAATTTATGCCATAGTATTCCCCTTTTACTATGTATGAGTGTAAAAGCTGGGCAATGAAGAAAGCAGACAGGAAGAAAGTAGATTCCTTTGAAATGTGGTGTTGGAAGAGAGTGTTACAGATAACATGGACCACCAAAACCAAACAAACAACAAACAAACAAACAAGTGAGTGGGTTCTAGATCAAATCAAGCCTGAACTATTCCTAAAAGCTAAAATAACTAAACTGAGTCTATCATACTTTGGTCACATTATGAGATGACAAGAGTCACTGGAAAAGACAATCATGCTAGGAAAAGTTGAAGGCAGCAGGAAAAGAGGAAGACCCAACATGAGATGGATTGACTCTATAAAGAAACCCACGGTCCTCATTTTGCAAGACCTGAGCAAGTCTGTTGATAGTAGGACGTTTTGGAGGACATTGATTCATAGGGTCACCATGAGTCAGAAGCAACTTGACATCACTTAACATACATACAACACATACTTGATTTTTTAATGAGCTTTTGACAACTAGTAAATACAATGACATCATTTACCAAAGGGCAGTTTACTATGCCCTGATCTGGATAGCCCAGGCTAGCTTGATCTCATCAGATTTAAGAAACAAAGCAGGGTCAGCCCTGGTTATAATCGATGGGAGTCCACCAAGGAAGTCAAGGGTTGCTACATGGAAGCAGGCAATGGCAAACCACCTCTGAAGATCTTTTGCCTTGAAAACCCTACTGGGTTGACATAAGTTGGATACAACTTGACGACAATTTACACACACTGCTTACTGCAGTGTACATGGAATCACTTGGTATACTTGATAGCATCGTCTGTTTCAAAGGCAGGGACCAGTATAAGATGGTTATTTCCACAGAACTGTCCACCTTGTTTCCTGTAGCCTGCCTCAAGTACACCTGATGGATCAAACCAAAAAGGCATCTAGTCTAGCATCCTAGATGTTCTTTGAAGGTCTACAAGTCGGGCATGGAAGCCAACTGATATTTAGCAAATAGTATTCAGTGGCAAGCCCTGACCCGGATGGCCCAGGCTAGCCTGATTTCATCAGCTCTCAGAAGCTAACCAAGGTCAGCCCTGGTTAGTATTTGGATAAGAGATCATTAAAGAAAACTGGGGTTGCTATGCAGAGGAAGGCAATGGCAAACCACCTCTGTTAGTCTCTTGCCTTGAAAACCCCATAAGGGGTTGCCATAAGTTGGCTGCGACTTGATGGCACTTTACACAGACATACATTCAGTGGCAAAACAGTCTAAACATGGTTAATTTAGCTATCATGGAGGGTCCTTTAGCCAATGATGGCCTTATTTTGCATTAAATTGTCTAATTCTCATTTAAAACCATTTAAGGTAGCATTATTATTATTATTATTATCATCATCATAATCATTATTATTATCAATATCATCATCATCATCATTATTATTATTATTCAAAGACTATCATAACATTAATAACATCACAGAAGCAAATACAATAAATAAAATCAAAATACAGTATATGATATATAATTAAGTTACATTAAAGTTAAATTAAATTATCTTTTTAAAATCTAAGATTTACTTAAAATCTTAGATAAATCAAAATTAGTATTCATCCTTTGACTGTTGCTTTCACCATAGTATGTCTTAACCATGTTGCCATGAAACAGAATTTTGCAGCAAGTTTGGTGCCGATTGGGTCTTTATCTGAGAGAAGATTCTTAACATAAAATTCCTCTGTGCGACCAGGTAACTTTCTTAATAACTGGAAAACAGAACCTTTATTGGCATTTACAGTAACAAAACAAACAGGTAAAGCAGCTAGATATGGATCTAAAAAAAGAATGAATACACAGTTCATCAGTAAATTTTATAATAAACAATTAAATGAGGGTTCCCCTCCTTCTTTCTCCCTCCTTTAGGACCTTGGCCAGGAACTCGGCTACTTGAGTGGTAACTTCAACTTTCTTAATAGTGGTTGGATCATCTCTCTTTGGATATCACAATAAAACATGCAGTGTAAGAGAACGTGACCAATTGTTTCAATCTCATCTGTACTACATGGGCATATTCTCTGATCAACTGGTATCTTATAATATCTGCCGTCTAATATGGCTGAAGGGAGGGCATTAAAGTGGGCTCTAGAAAATGTCCACTGATGTTTGGGATAATCTAATAGAGTTAAGTAAATTTCTGGATAAAATCTTTGAGGATCTCGTAACATCCGATAAATTTTGGCAGTTCGGTTAATATTTTGGAATTCTATATCCCAGATCCAATCTTTTATAATACTTCTGGCCCTCCCAAGTTCTAAGGTTAAGAGATAGTCAAGGGAAAGACCATATAAAAACAGTTTACCTGTGATTCCCTTCCACCATTTTGTTTGATAGGTATCAGTCAACATCAGAGAGAGCAAACCAGCTGGAAATTTGTTAAGTTTTACCCATAAGGTTAGTGTAGCTAGCCAAACTTTGGCTTCAATCTTTACATCAAATGCTATTATTTTAAGCGGTGCATCTAACTTTAAAAATATTTTCAGATTAATGTTGAGATCTATGCTATCTGAATAACAAAAATGAGTGTTGGCCCGTTGACGCACTAGCAACTTACCTCGTAATTGCAACATGTCCAGTACACAAGAATCCAACTCGATTTTAAATTTCTGTTCCCACTGCTCTGCCTTTCTTCGCTGCATGTGATAAGCTGGGAGCAACGGGCTCCCACACATGCCCAGTCGGCTCTGGAAGCAAGAGGACGGCAATTGGTCCAGCTTCCGTTAGGGAGGCGGGAGGAGTGGGGTGGTTGGCTGGCTGGCAGCAGGAAGTGGGCTGGCAGCAGGAAGTGGATTCAACACTGATTTCATGTTCCCACTGTAAGGCTCCCGGTGAGGAAGACGCTTTATTTTTTTACTTCGCCTTATAAGCGGATCCTCTTACTGCGGAGAAAGTGCGCTCTGATGACGCTTCAGAGATCCTTCGAACAGAGTAAGTGGGAACATGCAAGGAAAGCCTGCGGAAGCCGGCACCGCAAATGGTAAGTGCGGACACGGCCTTGGTTTCCCTATTGAAATGATTTATTTTTACTCTAAACATATTGCACTGCATGCTTATGATTCCTTATCGGAGTGTTACTATTAAATTATTTTATAGATCTGAGAAGCCTTCAGCTTCTTTTTCATCATTTTTAAAATAGGGAAGATCATAGCCACTAACCTAAGGGCACAATAGGAAAACAGCACCAGGATAATTTGAAGTAATTTACAGTAAATTTTATGTGGCTCTGAAATAATGTATGCAAGAAGATAGTCATCAGTAATGTCTCTGATGAATCTCTTGCAGGGCACAGAGAGGCTTATGACTCACCACCCTATGGCTATAAGACATGCCAAAATAGAAATTTGTTTTGCTATATTCACATTGGTATGTGAGAGATAAGGAGTCAGATCTTTGACCTTGGTGGATGTAGACAGCCACTTATTGCCTGATTACTATTAGACCTACAAGGGGATACATTACAGCAAACATTAACCCAGTCCCAACTGTGGACAAGTCCTGAGTTTGGCAACACTCATTAGCCTTCTTCAACTTTTACATGCAAACACTGCAAGTAGAGGAGGAGTGGAAATGAGTGCACAGACACTGCCTCTGCTTCTGTGCAATTGTTGGAATGTGACACAAACTGCCTTTTCAAACATTCACAATCGCATGGATGAAGCCTATATGTATACATGCTTTGGCACTGCTCACATTTATTTATCAAAATATTTATACCCTGCCTTTCATTTGTGGCTCAAGGCAATTTAAAAATCCAAATTTAAAAACATACGAAGTGTAATAAAACCATCTCCTCCCCAACAAATGCCTGAAGCCTGTGCCAAATTAAAAGCCCTAGTAAATAAAATGGCCTTACAGCACCTCTTAAACTGGGGTTGCCAGGTCCCTCTTTCCCACCGGCAGGAGGTTTTTGGGGATGTTTTCCAGGTGAACTGATCTCTATCGGCTGGAGATCAGTTGTAATAGCAGGAGATCTCCAGCTAGTACCTGGAGGTTGGCAACCCTATCTTAAACACTTCCAGAGACAGTGCTCCCTTCACCTTCACAGGTATCCTGTTTCATTGGGGAAGCTGGTAAAAGCACCGGGCAGTTCCAGGTAGGCTACCTTAAGCAGGAGAACAACCAGTGGGTGTCAATCTGAAGACCATAGTTGGCACCCTAAGTCCTGTGGGGAGAAATTAACCTTTCCACTACAGCAATCATGCATAGGCAGGGTCAGCACATAAGTTATCACTCCCCATCCATGTGCATTGTTTTCACCTTGCATATTACATCTAAATAGGGTTATTGAGTAGCTGGAATATAGCCCCAGTTCATATGAATAGGTCTAGTGCTGTCCCATATATGAGGAGGATCATACCATGTGCCCCTTCTAGCCCAAAGCAGGACTAGGGAAGTATGGGAAGATAATTTAAATTAGGTTTAAAGTAAGTCTCTCCCCAATCAGATGATCGCCATTCATTCTGAATTCCTGTTTCAGAAATCAAGCCCATGCCATTTCTTTACCACACAGGTAGTGGCATCCATTCACCACACAGGGCACAGGACAGTTTTAAGGAGGGACTACATAATAAGAAGGAGCCTCTGAAGTGATTTAGTGTCTGGTGAGGCTGACTCTTGGGAGATGGTATTTTCCCTGCTTAGGTTACCAATATCAGTGTGGGGCCTCGAATTCTCCTAGAATTACAACTGATCTCCAGACCAGACTTCTGGGGAAAATGGCAGCTGAGTTAAATCTCCTCCCCAAAGAGAGTTGCCAACCTCCAGGTAATAGCTGGAGATCTCCTGCTATTACAACTGATCTCCAGCCGATAGAAATCAGTTCACCTGGAGAAAATGGCCACTTTGGCAATTGGACTCCATGGCGTTGAAGTCCCTCCCCTCCCCAAACCTTGCCCTCCTTGGGCTGCACCCCAAAAACCTCCTGCCGGTGGCAAAGAGGGACCTGGCAAGCCTATCCCCAAACCCCACACTCCCCAGGCACCACCTTCAATCTCCAGGAATTTTCCAAAAAGGATTTGGCCACCCCTCAGTTCTGACAGGCCTTTTGGAGGGAGACATACTTTCTCTCTTATGCTCCAAGTCTCAATGCAGTATAGGGTCAGTTTATGTCACCAACACTTCTCTGTTCAGATAAGGTCAAAGAAATGTGGTCCAGACAATCCACTCTTTCACACAAAGAATGAATGGAATACTGAGGCGTCAGCACTGAAAACAAAGAATGAATGGCAAACAAGGGATCCAGTGGTCAGATATCCTAACCCATCATGATAGGACCCCTTGCAGACAGTCTTGGAGCATGTCACATGTTTTAGTGAGGGGAAATATGGTTATTTTTCAGAAGCCTGTAAGGAAAATATTATTTACTTGGAGAAAAACCATTCAGAAAAGTCTAAAACATCTCAGAAAAAAAGCTACAATGAAAGTTACGTGATGAGGTAGGAGTAGACACACACTAGTTTACCAGTTTAAGAAAAAAAAATGTGCTTAGTGAAAATATAGGACATTTCTGCAGATTTTCTATAACATATCATAGCCTGAAGGCATATAGACAACTGTAACTCTGAAATTGTGTATCGCAGGCCTAATTAAAGACAAAGAGCCTGATTCATCACAAAATCCATCCAGCCTCAGCACTTTGGATGGCCACAGAAGCCTTGTAAAAGTTCTGTTTGTGTGGTTTGGAATAAAATGTTTCATAATCACAGCATCTCTTTTGTGTAACTTTTTTTTTAAGTGCAACAGACTCAATAAAAGAGTTACCCAAAATCCCTTCCAGGCTGGTAACCTGTCTGTCAAGTTTCAAACCACAGTACATTAATTGCTACAAAATTATAAACCTGTGAACTCGGAGAGGTAAGAGCAGCTAACATGAAAAGATTTTAAGTGTTCTTTTATAGTGTTCTATATCACTGTCAAAAACCCCTCCGAATTTCCTCTTTCCGGCCATCCTCTTTTTAGATCTATGTGGACAGTAGACCAAAACACTCCGCTATCATAAAAAAGACATGTTCTTACCCTCAGAACTTTGAGTAAAATATAAGTCAAAGCAACAACTTCGGAAAAAAAACAAGGAAGGTGTTCTTTCAGCTGCAGTTTCCCCCCCCCCCCATTATAAGTAGATATTATATCAATAGATTGTCTGTCTGTCTGTCTGTCTAACTGCAGAGAGGCAGAGTGGTGTAGTGGTTAAGTGTTGGACTAGTATCTGGGAGACCCTGGTTTGAATTCCCACTCATGCCATGGAAGCTAGCTGGGTGACCTTGTGCCAGTCACCTCACAAGGTTGTTGTTAAGATAAAATGGAAGTGAGGATAACAATGTAAGCTGCTTTCAATTTACATTAGGAGAGAAAGGCTGGGTATAAATGAATGTGTGTGTGTGTGTATACACACACACACACACACATATACACATACATATATATATTCTGTATAAAAGATATTCTGTATAAAATCTTATGCACGCCTTTGAACGGTGATGGCAGAGAGAAGAGAAAGGTAAAAGTGGAAGTGCAGATAATGCCTAATTTCTCCAAAAGTGTTGTGGAACCTCTGGAGTGTCACAAGGTACCCACAGAAGATTTAGGAATGCCAAGATTCTTGGAATGTTCTGCTGCCCTTGTGGGAAAAAGCAGCAAGTGGCAATTATTTCATCTCAGTTCAACAGTATTCATTCTTGTATTTTTATAATGCTGGTCAAATGACCATAATAAATCAAATCGAATCATCTCAGTTTGCATCTCTCTTGCGCCTCTCAATGAATTCACAAGCAGGAATTCTACAGGCAGGTCCCATTCTCTGATTTCTCTATTTGCTTCTGATGAATATTTTTTAGTACTGATGAATTGTGCAAGACTCAAAATCCAATGGATCTCTAACTTTAGAACAAACCAAAGTCAAATATGTAATGTACACACATACCTAGAACTACTTATTTGCATGAAGGCTGTTCTCTCCACTCTGGTTCTCCTCTTTGTGAAGTTAAGTCCCTTTCCCCTTATTGCATTGCTGATGGACATAATAGTAGGAAGCTTAGGGCTGGCATCCCCTGTACGATATATTGCCTTATTTCAAATAAACTGAAACTCAAAGTCTGGAACAGAGTTTTTTGTGGTTCTCTTCTGCCCCAAGTAGCAGAATTGTAATAATACAGTAGGATAGAGCACACTGATATCTGAAGTGCTGTAGGGCCCTCTTCCAATCACTTGAAAAGAAAGTACTGAACATTATTCTAAAGGACAAAAATGTATCTACCCTTGTAATGCTGGTTCATTAGGCATCAGATTGATTTATTGTATTGTTTCCTTTATAAATCATTTTCATTATGTTTTATCACAGAACATGCCTACTGCCCTGGGGGAATAGGCAAGAAAGAGCTGAATGGCATGTGTAATAGACTGCTTTAATTAAAATAGTGCAATGCATATTTCAATGCTATTAACAAAAACAAAATTGATTTGGTTTTCTGGATAATTGAATATATTATAGGCCAGGTGCTTTCTGTTGGTTAACCCTCTGAGGTCAATTTCATTCCAAGCTTTTTTACATAAGATGGGCAGAAAGAAAAGTTTGGGAAGGGATATCCTGATATTTAAACCAAAGACCCCATACTAACTCTTCCGGGTGGCATGAGTCTCTTGAGATGTGAAAAAACTGACCAAAATTTACAATAAGCAATGTAAGATCCTTAATTTTGGCCTTCAGAATGTTGAGAGTGGATTTGTTTTCTCATTATGTATGACAGCAATAAACAAATAACATTTGAGTCTAAATGCCTTGTAAGGAAATAAATAATATGACAGCACTAATTTATTTGGCTTGTCAATTGAGCTTTGCTAATGCTTCCATATAAAAGGTAAAGGTCCCCTGTGCAAGCACCGGGTCATTCCTGACCCATGGGGTGACGTCACATCCCGACGTTTACTAGGCAGACTTTGTTTATGGGGTGGTTTGCCAGTGCCTTCCCCAGTCACCTTCCCTTTACCCCCAGCAAACTGGGTACTCATTTGCTTCCATAACCCCTCTACAAAAAATAAAAAAATCTAAAAAATGAGTAAAAGTCTATTTTGAAAATGAAAGAGAAGAATCCACTGCAAACATAATTTCCCATTATTTATTTGTTTGTTTTTATTTAGGTTATTTATAATCCTTTGTTCTAACAGGGACTCAAGATGGATTACACATAGTGAGTCAGTACAATCAACAAAATGGGACATTTAATAACCAATGCATTAGGATTTTGGAAGTCTGGAACCACCAGAAAGAACTGAAGCATAGCCTAAGTATTCACATGACACATTAAATGGTACAGTAATTACATTCTAGGATCCTACTTACAATAATCTATACACAGCAGTATAGACCACAGTTCCTAATAATTTCTTCAAGCAAGTTTGTAAAACCATTTTGTACGGTACAAACTTATTACCTGTGCCGAAAAGCCCTCTTGAATAGTTCAGTTATGCATAGTTTGTGGAAAGCCAGGAGAGCGATAGCTTTCCTGACCTCCTCAGGCAGACCATTCCACAAGGTTGGGAGCCACAATAGAGAAAACATGTGTATGGACTGTAGTTGATTTTGCCCATTAGCAGGTTGGCACCTGCAGTAGTCTCTGCTGACTTGAGCAAAGTTGTTGCGTGGAAGCATAGGGAGAGAGGCAGCCTCACAAATAAGAGGCCATGAAGGGTTTTCTATGTAATAGCCAGTTCCTTAAACTGAGATTGGTAACAGATGAACAGCCAATGGAGAATCTGCAGAATGGGAGTAATATGCATGCTCCATCTAGCTCCCATTAATAGCTGGGCTGTGGCATTCTGTATCAGTTGGGGTTGGCTGTGGCATTCTGTATCAGTTGGGGTTTCCAAATTGATTTTGAGGGGAGTCAGTGCATTACAGTAGTCTAGTCTTGATGTTACTGTGGTGTGGATCCAGGTGGCCAGGTCAGCTGTATCAAGATAAGGGGCCATTTTATGGGCTAGGCTGAATTAAGAGAAAGCTTTTTTTTTTTTTGCAGCTGCATTAACTTGCTTCTACAGTAATAAAGCTGTTCTATGATTGTCACTGTCAACAACCCCTTCCTGATCTCACCAGATCTTGGAAACTAAGCATGGATCAGCCCTGGTCAGTGCTTAGATGAGAGACCATCAAGGAAGTCTAGGGTTGCTATGCAGAGGCAGGCAATGACAAACCAGCTCTGTTTGTCTCTTGTCTTGAAAATCCTATGGGGTTGCCATAAGTCAATTGTGACTTGACCACACTTTATACACACACACATTTAGAGTGTGGACATAAACCTGCTTTTAGAGCCCTGGATTTTTATCTGCCAGTCTGGCCATCATGGCACCATTGGTCTTCCCCATTAATTTAAAAGACAGATACCCTCCAAATCTACATCAATTTAGACTGGCTTCTCTTCCCCCCCCCCCCCCCACATACACTCACATTTCCTGGGTAAAATATTTTCATCTAAAAAAGAAATTACAGGCTTTGGATCGAGTCATTATTTAACAGGTGAGTCACTGGATCATTGGGTTTTATAAGAAATCCATTACAATTCTTAGTTGCTTGAGCCTTTCAGTTCTCAGAGGAATTTCAGAGAGAGATTGATTCCAAATAGTTCCCATAAAAGAATAGACCACTGAACTATTTTTACATAAATTTCAATCTTTATTGTTTCCACTTCTACAGAATTAATTAGATTTGGCTGAGACCCCAATTACTTCTGATTTGTGATTTAGAAAGCTGAACTATAGATTAAAAAGTCGGAAGTCTTTTTGTGGCAAATGTTAATAGTCTTTTTGATACAAAAAGAAGGCCAACCTTTTCCTTTTATTTGAAATCAGTCACTCACAAATATCTTTTAGAAGTTCTTTCCAGCATATTTGTAAAATATGTGATAGGATATATGATAATATGGAAAAATGAAGCTGCACTGTTACTGGAAACTGCAAATAATTGGTTTATATTTTAAAGGATCTTGTAATAGGCATAATCAAATCATTGCATATATGTCAGATTACATTCAATACATTTGCTTCCTTCCTCCAGAATAAAGATGCAAGGATCAACAAAAAGGTAAAACAAAGGCCACAACTTACTGATCTACAACGTATATATCCATAATTAGCTTCCCACCCACCCCTCCTTCATTATGGGTGACTTATGCATAGGGGTTTTACCTGAGGTTCATTGCTTTCTGGACTTTCTTCTTGCAAAGCTATGCACCAGCAGTCTCCAAGCTCAAAACAAGAAGCTTTTAAGTCCCCATCCCTTGAAATGCCACTTTGTAATTGGCTGTAGCGCTTAGAAGCCCTCCTGAGAAACCCAAGTGCCGGGTCAAAAAGCATTTTAAAAACAAAAACAAAACAGAGCTTCCTAAAAGGAATGGGGGGGGGGACCCAAGCCTCATTTCTAAATGCCTTTCTTCTGCTCAGAAAGAACTCCAAAGAAGCAGGAAGCATTTGGATCCCCGCCACTTGACACGCACCAAGGAACAACCAAGGCAGACCGGGGACGAACATGAGTGAAAGTACCCATGCATAACCAACCATGGATGGATTTAGGAGAGGATATGATCTCCCGTCTCCCTTGTTTGGATGATTCCATTGTGGCCAGAGTATGGCATTCCAAGAGTTTGGTACCCATTTCTTAATAGTGCATCAAAGAGGAGTTGTTAGCTTCATGAACACTCCAAGCTAGGAAACATTGGACTGAATGAGACTGGTGCCCAGGGTGCCCAGGGAATCACACTCTCAATCCCCCTCCATCAGATAAGCCTTAAAAGTTTGGGTTGGGTTGAGTACCCCTTATAATTTCAAAACTAGGGAGTTCCCCTATATATCCTACACTATATGACACCAGGGTCCCCAACTCTTTTGAGCCTCTGGGTACATTTGAAATCCTGAAACAAGGTGGTGTCACAACCACAAAATAGCTGCTGTAGTAGGCGGAGGTAATCACAAAGTGGCTGCTGCAGGAGGCAGAGCCAGTCACAAATTGTCAGAGATCAAGGTTATATGTAACTCTAAGGGTGAAAACTCATGGCCTCTTTAGCCTCCTTTATTCCCTGTTTCAGCCAGGATTCAGCCAGGATCGAATGCATGTTCGGCGAAACGCATGCATTCGATCCTGGCTGAATCCTGGCTGAAACGGAATAAAGGAGGCTCAAGCGAGCATGCGTTTTTGCCCTAATAGTAACTCTTCAACAGTTCAGGCAGATGCTCTGTTTAACAGGATACCTTTTAATCTACAAAGACAATCAGAAGCCCTACTGGGCAAAAGTCCCATCTAGCCCCACCCAATTTCTAATAGCACTTGGAGGGCACCAGGAAAGGTGTCAGTGGGTGCCAGTGCTCATGGGCACCATGTCGGGGATTCCTGTACTACACCATGCCTGCCAAAAGAGTGAGCTTAACTTGTGTGTGATCAGTCACCTATAAAATCATCCCATCAGACACCTATAAAATCATGCAGGTATTTTGAAGATCAGTAAGTAGTATTGTCTTTTCCTTAGTGAAACTGTAAAACACCACCAACATCTCAAACAGGGGAAGGGCTTTGAAGAATCAAAACAATTAATGGCTAAGGTTAAACATTTTATACCCTTTATGGACATAATTTTATAAGGATAATTGTTAAATTTGGATGAATGTGCACCTTCCTTTTAATCTAGGGTTGTAATTTTTAATAATTTTTAATCTGACATGGAAAGCAATCTGGTACTAACTATGTCTGATTTATGAGCCTTCTTTGTGTGTGTGTTAAGTGCCGTCAAGTCGCTTCCGACTCATGGCGACCCTATGAATGAAAGTCCTCCAAAATGTCCTATCTTTGACAGCCTTGCTCAGATCTTGCAAATTGAAGGCTGTGGCTTCCTTTATTGAGTCAATCCATCTCTTGTTGGGTCTTCCTCTTTTCCTGCTGCCCTCAACTTTTCCTATCATGACGGTCTTTTCCAGTGACTCTTGTCGTCTCATGACGTGACCAAAATACGACAGCCTCAGTTTAGTCATTTTAGCTTCTAGGGTCAGTTCAGGCTTGATTTGATCTATAACCCACTGATTTGTTTATTGGCGGTCCACGGAATCCGTAACACTCTCCTCCAACACCACATTTCAAAGGAATCTATTTTCTTCCTATCAGCTTTCTTCACTGTCCAGCTTTCACACCCATACATAGTAATAGGGAATATGATGGCATGAATTAATCTAGTCTTGGTGGCCAGAGTCACATCCTTACACTTCGAAATCTTTTCTAGCTCCTTCATGGCTGTCCTTCCCAGTCTCAATCTCCTTCTAATTTCTTGGCTGCAGTCTCCCTTTTGGTTGATGGTGGAGCCAAGGAATAGAAAGTCTTGAACAATTTCAATTTCCTCATTGTCAACCTTAAAGTTGTGTAATTCTCCTGTAGTCATTACTTTTGTTTCCTTGATGTTCATCTGTAGTCCTGCTTTGGCACTTTCTCTTTTAACTTTCAGCAATAGTTGTTTCAAATCTTCACTATTTTCTGCCAATAATGTAGTGTCATCAGCATATCTCAAATTATTAATGTTCCTCCCTCCAATTTTCACTCCACCTTCATCTAAATCTAATCCAGCTTTCCTAATTATATGTTCTGCATATAGATTGAAGAGATAGGGAGATAAAATACATCCTTGTCTGACACCTTTGCCAATTGGAAACCATTCCGTTTCTCCATATTCTGTTCTAACTGAGGCCTCTTGAGCCTTCTTTACTTATTATTATATATTATCACTTACTATATCACTTATTATTATATATTATCACTTACAATGTAATTATATATTCAGATGGATTCCTCCCATCTCCACATGCAAGCACTTTTCAAGCACTTTATAAATGCTTGATCAGCACTTACAAACCATATTCAGATTTTTTCAGTCATTAGAAATGAGGTATGATTCAACATACATACAAAGTAACATTTCTGAAATGTGCATAAATGATTTAAGATGTTTAAAACAGGCAATAAAATAGATAATTATAATAACTGATCAGTATACCACCATTATACCATCATGGAATGGACAAGGGGCAATAAACTGAAGCTCAGTCCAGACAAGACTGAGTTGTTGTTGGTCAATGAAGCTTCCTGGGGGATTGCAGAGTTAGCCTGTACTGGAGGGGGTTGCACTCCTCTTGAAAGAATAGGTTCATAGCTTAGATGTAGTGCTGGATCCTAACCTGCAGTTAGAGGTCCTGATCTCCTTTGTGGCATGTAGTGCCTTTTATCAACTTTGGCTGATAATACAAGCATCAAAATATTGTCGAAGGCTTTCACGGTCAGAGTTCATTGGTTCTTGTAGGTTAACCGGGCTGTGTGACCGTGGTCTTGGTATTTTCTTTCCTGACATTTCGCCAGCAGCTGTGGCAGGCATCTTCAGAGGAGTAACACTGAAGGACAGTGTATCTCAGTGTCAAGTGTGTAGGAAGAGTAATATATAGTCAGAAAGGGGTTGGGCTGAATCATTGTCCTGCAAAAAGTATCAAAGGTAATGGGCTAATCATTGTCCTGTAAGTATCAAGATACTTATACGCATTAGCACATTATGTTGTGTGGACGGAATCCTTCTACTTACCCCTTTTGGGGAAGTATAGTATGTTTTATTCATACATGGGTTATTCGGTTGAAACCTGAGACTATGGATGATGATGAATAATTGCACGCAATATATTTTTGAAGAACTGAGGAAGAATTGGGCTGTGTGCCTTGAAACGATCGTTTTCTCCTGCAATTAATCAACTGCTGCAAAGAAAAGAAGTACATCTTTAAGGACATTTCAATTGACTTTATTTCAATACTTACCTTACATAGGAATTGTTGTGAACTTGTTTTTTGGGAAAATTTTACATGAAAAAGAAATAAATACATATGCTTGTTGGGAATATATGTTGTTGGTGGGTATATTACCAGTACCTGGAGGTTGGCAGCCCTATTAATAAGCCATCTGATCTTCTTTCATTGCATAAATAAACCATATCTGCCTTGGCACAGTGGGGCCACAAGGCATTCAGAGCATCTTCATCTTCCTCCAGGTCTCTCCAGATGACCTTGAATGCTGCTTGACTTGCTCTTCCACCAAGTTTTGCTACTCACCTTACTGGTGCCTCATACAAACTAGACGCACCCTCCATCCCAGTGCAGGCCCGCATACCATTTCCTGGTGTGCGCTGACAATGAGGAGAAGTCCTTCAAAATGCTTTTGTCATCCCAAGAGAGGTTCAATTGAGGCATAAATTGGTGTATGTTTGTATGTCTATATTTTGTGGGAATAAAGCCACAGATAAAGTGGGACATGCCATGTGTGAACACTTATATTCCTGAGATAACTTCTGCCAACAACCCCTTCCAAAACACTCTATATGTCTGTTTGCAAGGGAAGTAAGAGGCAAATTAAATTTAAATTGATACAATTTTTTCTTCAGAAATCTGAAATTGAACGGGATCAAGTGGGAGGTGCCTGTTGTGAACATAAAAGATGTTTGTGGCATGTCTGTGTGCACCCCCCTCCAACCTCCAACCACAGACATAAAATGAAAGGGGAGTCATGAGCTTTTTAAAGCATAAATTAAATACACATTTTAATTAAATTCTAATTTTGTAAATTCAGAAATCTGAACTTCAAAGTTGGTCAAATGTGTGCCAGCTCATCACTTCCAGACACTCTTTGTGTGTGGAACGACAATAATTTAAAAGAACTCATCACAAATTGCACAAAACAAAAGTACAACAAGATATATGATAAATATCAGTCCTCTAAATCTACTTATGTAGTGATTTGAGGCAGATACAGATCTGATTGGCAAGGTACTGGAGCTTAAAAGGCAGTGAGTTTGAGATCTTCTTTGGATTGGTCCTCCCCCCCCCCTTAGAACACTGTGTAGGAAGGCCACAGAGAGGAGAGGGCCCAGTTGGTATCAGTAGATATGAGGCAAGCTCAGAAGCTTCTAGATCCTGCTGTGTTCCCAATGATGTCATTGTGAACTTGACAACATATATTTTATGTGTGTGCATGTTTTGCAAGGTGAAAATCTGACCTTAAGAAACTTGGAATGTAAGAGCTTTTACTGCTAGCTCAATGTCTTAATTAATCTTGTTCTGTAGTAAGACTGGGCATGTTTAGATTAATTTGTATTTTATCTTCTTTTTTTCAAAAGAAGGCCAGCCAGCCAAGTTGTTTCTAGTTCAAGGAAATGGAAATGGTTTTGTCTACTAGAATTAGATGAGTAACTAATTTAACTTTAACTTAATTTTCCATAAATAGTTTCTCTGCATCATCTGACCTGCTATTTTTGGCTTCTAATAAGCTGCGTACACTGAGTCCATGACAGATAAATCTATTCAGTTGAAATGATTCCCAAATATGATATTGATAGTCTTGCTTTGTGCTGTAGTTTGGGCACACATCCAAGAACCACACTGATTTTGCAGTCATAGGAATATAACTGTGGTAGTCAATGAGAGTTTCATCTGATTAACAGACTGAACTAAAATAATCATAATTTCAAAATAAATCTGATTAGAGGAAAACTAAATGAAAAAATATTTACTTTATCCACGTGACAATTAGTTGTGGATGTTTTTATTTCTCAGTTGTGCTTGTAAAAGCAGTCAGGAATTAAGGGGCTATTTCCAATATAATTTGCCACAATATAAACATAGGCAGTAAGATTATTATAGTCACTTAAGGACAAAGCCTGTATAAAGACCTGTGATCAATATAGATATTCATAGGAATTCTCAGGTCCAGAGGCCTGTACTGATAAATCTCAAAATGCCAAATTAAGTTCTGTGGCATGCCACGTTCTCCAAAACTGGCCAAACATAACTCAATAATGGCATTATTGGTTGGGTTTTTTTCTTTTCTCTTCATTCTGTAAAGATAAGAAAACATCAACATGATCAACAAGGACATAAGAAAAAAACCTGCTAAATAAGACCAAATAGAATATTTGGTTCAGTATTTACTTTCAAACATGGTATGTTTTGGGATTCTCTCCAAAGACAGAGCATGATACATCATCTGACGGTGTTTTCAGCTAGTAATAAGCTATGTACACCGAGGACCAAACTAGATGTGGAATTTGTTATATATTCTCCATGGAGACTGGTGGCCCTTTGCCAGCTGCTGTTCTCCATGGAGAATTCCAAAATGCTGTGAGGCCCCAGTTCTGGTCAGGATCATGGCATGGGACAGGATGGGCTCCTGCTCCCCCTCACATCATTTTCATGACATGAAACAGTGCGGAGGGGTATTATTTGTCCCATTTTGTGACTACACATGCACTGTGTTCCTGACCAGAATTGGGGCCACATGGCACTTTTAGAGTGGTTCTTTTTGGGGACTGACAGTTGGTGTTTGGCTGCCAGTCCCTGTGGAGAACACATAACAATAATCTTGATTAGTTCAGTCCCAAGTATAGTAGGACTGTCAATTCGGTTCGGTCCGAACTGAAAATCAACCGAATTTCCCCTGATTCGGTGATTTTCTGTTCGGACGGATCCGAACTCAAAACTGGCGGGCAACCGGGGGGGGGCGAATTCAGTGAGTTCGGGAGTTCGCGAATAAATTCGGCAAATTCGGCCCCCCTTCAGGGGAGCCCGCTGAAAGGCACGGGCTGCCCTTTAAACTGATCTGAGCCTCCCAGCTGGGAGGCGCAAGTCAGTTTAAAGGGCAGCCTGCCCCCCTTCAGCGGGCTCCGCTGGAGAGGCGCGGGCTGCCCTTTAAACTGACCTGCGCCTCCCAGCTGGGAGGCTCAGATCAGTTTAAAGGGCAGCCCGAGCCTCTCCAGCGGAGCCCGCTGAAGGGGGGGCGGGCTGCCCTTTAAACTGATCTGCGCCTCCCAGCTGGGAGGCTCAGATCAGTTTAAAGGGCCCCCGCGTGCCTTCAGGGAATCCCTCTGAAGGCGCGCTGGGGCCGAATTTTCCCCCGAACTCCGGATCCCCCCGAATTACCGGGGATCCGAAGCGGGGGAGTTCGAACTTCGGCACGTACCGAACCCACAAGGGTCAAATTCGGCCGAATCCGAACTGTACCGAATATTTTTTTTTTGACAGCCCTAAAGTATAGCATCTGACTAGTACTGGGAAGATATCCCCATGAAGATGTCGATGCAGTGTGCAGCTGCTGTGAAAAAGGCAAATTCCATGCTGGCCATCATTGGACAAGGAATAGAGAATAAAACTCAAACTGCTGCTGTCATACTGTCCTTGTACAAATCTATGGTGAGAGTTCACTTGGAATACTGTGTACAGTTCTGGTCACCACACCTAAAAAAGGATATCACAGAGCTTGAGAAGGTGCAGAAAAGAGCAACCAAAATGATCAGGGGGCTAGAGCAACTGCCCTATGAAGAGTGGTTAAAACATTTAGGGATGTTTACCTTGGAAAGAAGGAAATTAAGGGGAGACATGATAGAGGTCTATAAAATTAAGCATGGCATGGAGAAGCTTTTCTCCCTCTCTCATAATACTAGAAGGTGGGGTCATCTGCTGAAGGGTGAGAGATTCAAAACAGATAAAAGGAAGTATTAATTCAGACAACACATAGTTAAATTGTGGAACTCCCTGCCCCAGGGTGTGGTTATGGCTGCCAACTTGGAGGGTTTTAAAAGGGGAGTGGACATGTTCATGGAGAAGAGGGCTATTCATGGCTACTAGTCATTATAAAAATGGATACTAGTCATGATGCATACCTATTCTCTCCAGGATCAGATGAACATGCCTATTATATTAGGTTCTTTGAAAACAGGCAGGATAATGCTGCTGCAGTTTTCTTGTTTGTGGGCTTCCTGGAGGCACCTGGTTGGCCGCTGTGTGAGGGACTACTGGACTTGATGGACCTTGGTCTGATCCAGCATGGCCTTTCTTATGTTCTTAAGATCTGGGTTTAAATCCCCACTCAGCTATGCACCTCATTAGGTGATCTCAGGCCACAATTCTTTTCAGAGCCTAACCTACTTCACAAAATTGTTGTGACTATAACTATTATGCCATCCTCTAGCTCCCTAGACACATGATGCAAAAAATATTGTTGATACATGATGCAGATTCATTTTTTTTCTTGAGAAGAACAATATTATGGAGCAATGCATAGTACAACCTACAGTTGGAAGTTCTGATTACAAGGTTTCAAGATTAGATCATTCTGAAGACTTGGGGGGATGGGTGTATGCGGGTTTACTATCTATCTGATGCTTTGCTTCATCTGATTTTAGGCTTGGATACAGTCTGATTTTCTGTGGGTCTACTGTCCATGGAGCATAACTTTGTCTCCCCTCTTCCACAACAGCCTGAAATTCCCACTGAAATAGAATTCCTGGAAAGACAGTGTACCCAAGAACAGGATTTCAGGGAGAGCATTTCAGGCTGCCACAGGAAAGGGGGGACAATAAAGTCATGCTTTGTGAGCAGTAATCCTTGCGTCCACAGAAATTCTAGTCTGGATCGCAGCCAACATGCCTAACAGCCCCATTTTGTTATGCTGTTGTTCACTCCAATTGCAGTGCATTCAATCTAGTATTTGAGAAGAGGGATTTTTTCACACAAATTTAGTACTGAAAGAAAGCACTCTTTCCCCCAAGAATAACCTTTTGAGTGCTAGAGGCACCACACCAAATGAACCCAGGATCTTCAATTTAGACATGACCTGTGAGATGGATACATCTGGGCATGGACGTGAGCATATAACATAGAACAATGTACATCAGCAAATATTTGTAACTTGTAGTATGTCAAGCCGCTGTAAGAACTAACTCATTGAAATGTCTTTTTTTGTTTTTTAAAGAAAAGAATGAAATGTTACTTGCCATGATTCTCTTTCTAAATGAAAATGCCTTCTTAGGTTTTTCATACATAGTATATTATTTGAGAACTGCACTGGGAATGCAGCATTCAACTGCAGAAGCGAACTAAAAAGGCAGCAAGTGTTTAAAACTGGTTAGGCACATTGTAGAAATGTATTATCCAGAGCTTTAGAAAATGGATTCAATTTAAATGAAATGACAGAAAATGAATCCATCAAAATATGCGTGCTCAACTGCTTCTGAGTCATGAAACTCTTGGGCTTTAAAAGGGGAAAAGTTAAAAAATGAGACAGAAGAAGAATTAAAAAAAACTTTAGAGACAACAATTGAAGCTTTATTTGAAAAAAAAACTGATTCATCATGAGCAACTGACAACATTATCATAATAAATGCTAATTAACATTTTTAGCCAATTATGGGTACCTAGGTTATAAAGCAAGAGTACAAACATGTTTGAGAATAAGTCCATTCTCAATGCTTTGAAAGGTACGACTATGTGTTAAAAATTACTTGGGTAGGTAATCCTTTGTTGAGCAGTAAATTGCACCAAAAAGATGATTCAAGATAAGGTAAGTTAGGTAAGAGGCATTCAACCAACAGACTGCTGTTCCTAGACTACTCAGTAATAGGGGTGTGTAATAGGAAAGTGATCCAAAATGCAAGTAATCAAAATACAAACCAAACACACTTTCTTTGTTAACCTTGGATGGGTAATTAATCCAAATTAAATTACTGTTGGATCCAGATCAACTAGGACAAATCTGACTGTGGGGTTTCTGGCAGAACCATGTTATCTCTGTGGCTGTGCTTTCTTTTCCCCAGTGCTATCTTTATTTTTCAATTTCCCTGGGGCAGAAACTTATACAGAAACAATTGAAAACTCCTTTGGATAGATGGGGCATCCCCTTTGGGGGCCCATAGAATTGGGGCCCCTGACAAAGTGTTCACCAAACTTGGGAGTTCTTCTAAGGAGAGTCACCGGCAGCTATGCTGCAATTTTGGTGCCTCCACCTTGAACCTCCTGAACCCCAAAATAATTCCCCATAGACTTTAACAGAGCTGAAAATTTTCAGATATCTGAAAAAGCAACAAAAAAACTACAACACCCCATTTACTGTTATGGGTATTTGGCTTGTTTGTGACTTTTCTGAAAATTTCCAGGTCCAATAAACCTGAATCCAAAAAATACCCCCCCCCCCAAATGATGCAAACCCATATCTCATCCTATATAGTCAGAAGTGATCCTTTCAGCTACACAAGATCTTCGCAAACTATTCATATCTGTTAATACTTTTGTAGTATTTTTGATGGATGCTCCAATAACTAAGGGAATTATAGTGAAAGTGAAGATCAACCATATTTTCCTCTTGTATTTCATCAAATAAGTTCATACACAGTTCTTTTCCATTTTATTCTCAGAGCAACCGGGGGGCGGTTAAGTTGAGAGAGATAGTGCAATCCTATGTAGTGTCACTCGCATCTAAAAATGTCTCCTAGTGAGTCCAACATAGGATCTTTCTTTCTGAACTTAAAGTAACACTTCTTTTTACTGCAAATGACATAAAAAAAGAAAAAAAAGAGAGAGAGAGAATTCCATGACTCAAAGCCAAACCCTAATCTCATTTGAATAGCATAGCTACAACCTGCACTTAGTATTGTTTTTTGGTCCAGGAAATGACTGGTATATTGCCTGTTTAGTCTGTTTTCCTCTAAGGTTTACTTTAGTAGGTTTGATTTAGAAAGAGGGGAAAACCTGTAACGCACTGAAATCTTGTGCAAGATCATGCAAGCAGTGTAAACTGTATGCCATAATTCCAAAGCATGTATATTTTTTAGTTTTTCTATCCATACAGCAGAAATGAATATTTTTGCAATAGCCCTGACACATTTGGTATTGCATTAAAAAAAAAAATAGGAAAGCAGTTCTGCGTGGACCAAAAGAATGAGATTTATTTCTGATTTTTGAAAACATGAACTTATATCCAGTATTATCCTTTGTCAATAATCTATTTACGGAATGGTAGATGCTGAAAAAGGAGTTATACACGCAAAATTACATAGCCGAAATCAATGACAGGCCATGAGAAACAAGGAATGAGCAGCTTTACAAGAACATTTTTTCCCTTCTTTTTTGTATTCAAACTTATGACTACATAGTGGTTGCTGAAAGGATTTTGTCACAACACTAATTATCTAGACTAAATCACCGGCTCTTAACTGCCTCTCACCTTTGCCCTCATGTCACTCCCATGACCAAAGTTGCCAACTTGTCAATAAATATGCCATTCTGCTTTCTTCTCCCCTTTGCTCCACCAGTTGCAGAAAGAGGTATATTTTGTAAGCTTAATTTCAGTTTAAAATCCAAAGGCCTGCAGCAGCAGTAGCTGTATCTTCCGTATAGAGCAGTCTTGGGATTCTGGAGCAGATCTTTAGCAGCTTACATACAATTTAGAAACAAACACAGGAAGTAATGATGATGTTGAGGTGGAGGATGCAGCCTAATTTTATCTGTTTTGGAGCATTATTTCTTATTCTTCAAGCTTGGATGTTGTTGACAATCAGAGTGATCTCAAATTTTATGAGTGGACTGAAGACTAGTCACCACATTTTAAGAAGGAGGTAGACAGATTGGAATGGGTCCATAGAAAGGCAATGAAGATGGTCAGGGCAATCCCTTCAGGAATAGTTGAATGTACTAGGCAAGTCTTCAAGCAGATGCTGGACAGACATCTGTGAAGCTTGTTCTAGTTTAAACTTTCTCTATTGAACTGTGGGTGGTCTGGATGTCCTAGAAAGCCCTTTCCGTCTACAATGATTCAATGACTATGCCACCCTAAGCAGAGTTATACCCTTCAAAAGTTCATAATGGACATAGAAGGGTGGTAACTCTCCATAGAATGGCACTGTAAGTTCTTAGATGCTTCAGTATATTGAAAGCTGAAGTAATGCCATTCTTTTCCACTTAGGGTCATGCGAGATTACTCAGATAATGCAGCTGGAGCTCCTTACCACCACAAAGATAACTGGGACAGTGAGGGAAAGATTTGTGCTGCAGGGGCTCCCACACTGCTGAGATGATGTCAAAACCTTGTCTAAAATGTTTCCACTATACACTTAAAATATAAAAATAAAAACCTTCAAGTGTAATACATTTTAATTCGAGCATAAACTTGGGTAGATACTTTGTCAGAGGCATGCGAATGTAATGTGTGAATGCAATAAACAATAGTTTCTAAATATATTCGTTGTATAGTTTTTAGGGAACAGTAATTGACTGTCGCTCCTGTTGAGTGTATGTTCTGTACACCCTGGTGTACCTCATGATGTGTGACATGGTCTCATAATGGGTGAAATGGCCCTTAAAAAACAAACAAACATTAATTTATATTTTCCTCAGTCGTTTTGGATTGTCTTGTGTATGTGTCTGAGATTTTCAAATACACTATACTGCATTTACATATAGAATGCACATCATTGATATATATGTGTAATGCTGAACTGGTGAACAAATGCTGTCCCCAAAATCATACATTTTATGGGGAAAGTTTGGTGCAAAGGAACTGAAAATGACTAAAAAATTAAGGGTTATGGGTTCAGTTCACACAAGGGAGAACCTTAAGCAATACAGGGATTTTGAGGTTGAAACGGTAAAGCTGAAAAATCTGAAATCATCCCAATTCACATGTTGAAATCATAGATATTTGTCTTGTAAAGTCAAGAAGAAATTTATTGTCAATTTTATTTCACTTGTGTCTCCAAAATGAGAGGAAATTGCACTTTCTCTCATTACTTTACTTCGGGTGAGTAAATTTCATTTTCGGAAGAACAAGTACTTTGTGGCCAATTTTAAAAAAATGACTGAATAAGCATCTATCTGCATATCTCTGTATGTATTGTGCCTCTGAGTGGCACATGCTATTGCTGTAAGTGAGAAGTCATTCTAAAGTGGCGGCTATGATGTAGTTTATTTACCACTTCAAGTAGTTATAGGAAATTATATAGCCATGATGAAATAACTCTTAAGACACAATGCAATCCAATTACAAAAGTAACAGTAAAAGCAGACTACCCGGAAGAGTTTTTTCCCCAAGTCAATGTACTTGTATCTAATTCTTTACAGAATAGCATTGCTGTAGTAAAGGTTGTGCAGCTTTTCAAGGGGCACTCCAGAAATACTGTAATGGTTCTACCAAAAAGGCAATATGACATAAGAATCATTTTTGTACCATGGTTACAAGGACTTTTATTTAAAATATTTATAAAGTAAAGTATAAATTATGACGCATAAATTGTAACATATAAAGTATTTATATCCCATCATTTATGGACTAACATGTCCTCAAGGCAGTTTGGAATAGTATAACTTTCAAAACCAAATAATTCAATAAAAAATCATATACAAACAAAGCTTATCAAAAGAACATGCTCAGAGGCACAAGCCCTTGGCATAATCTGAAGGGCAAGAGCCAAAGAACCTGAGAGTTGTAGCTGTTAGAAATTTGCCAATCCCCAAAAATTGCCCCTTTAAATAAAAAGCTAAAAATAGCCAAATCCAGCAAAGATGAAAAAAATCTTTTTTGTCTTTTCAGGACTCTCTATAGCCTCCATTAAAGCCTATGGGGAATCTTTGTGAGGTTCTGGGTGGGCTGTTTTTTAAGGTAGAGACACCATATTTGCAGCATAGCAGCTGGTGATTCTCCTTACAAGAACCTATGACTTTAGTAAAGATTGGATCAGTAAAATAAAATAAAATTGGACCCCAAATGGAGGGAAAATGGGTTGGACCCCTTGACCCAGTTTTACAAAGTTGGACCCCTTGACGCAATCTTACAAAACTCAGGGATTCTTCTAAGGAGAATCACTCACAACCTGGTGCCTCTACCTTAAAAACAGCTCTCCAAGAGCTCCATAAATATTCCCCATAGAGTATAATGGAGCCAAAAAGTTTGGATATCCGAAAAAGCCCCATAATGGTAAGGGAATTCAACTCTTTTCAGAAATGCCAAAAAATGTTCAGGTCCACTATACTCAAATCCAAAAAATACCAATTTTTGGGGGGTGCACACCCCTAGTTAGAACAGAAAGTTATCCTGACCAATAAAGGGAGCTAAAACAAAGTCTGTATCTAGTCAGTAAGGAACTGGCTGGAAATGCAGCTTCCGGTCAGAGGTCAGAGAACTAAGAGAAAAGTCATAGATGCTGCCAGGTTGTTCCACAGTCGCTTACAATAAAGTGTGAGTCCGTGAAGCTAGGCCTCTGTTGTGCTTGAATGATCCATCAAAACAGTAGCCCACAGCCTGGCGGAGGAACTGGTAGAAAGTGTGAAAAGACCTGATTTTCACCCAAAGCCTTCCTCCATTCCTCCTGTTTGTTTTTGTCATATGTTTTTTTTATATATTGTAAGCTGCTCAGGCTCCCCACTGGGTAGAAAAGCAGGATATAAACAAACATTACAATTGCTTAGCCAAGACTTTTTTAAAAAGCTGCTGGTGGTGGTGGCATGGGTTCGCGGGACATAGAGTTCTAGGAAACTGCTTTTCACAATGTGGCCAGTGTTCAGCTAGCCCTCTTTTCCTATTAAATCTTAAAAGCTTGTTAAAATATCCCTTTGCATCAGTTCCCAAAATTCTGCAGGGAGAAGGATGGAGGTTCGAAGAGCTGGAACTATTATTCATGACCAAGGCAATGTATAAAGTCTCTTTTTAAAGCCATTGCTTTTACACAATTACTTACTGCCTTGTTGCCTTCTGATCTCTTGTAAATAGCTTTCCATCAAGCCCCAATGAACCTCTTGTAAAATGAAGAAGAGAAACATAGACCTCTATGTAAGGTACAGTTTTATTTCCACATTGTTTAAATGGTAATTGCCTGCTAAGTGACTCACGCTTTCCCAGGGTCACTTCATATGACCGTAGACTGCTTATCTTGTATAGATTTGCTTACACATCTAATGTAAATGGTGTAAAAGAATTTTTTTTAAAGTGTCTCAAGTCAAACACACCCAGTTCAGCTTGCTAATAACTGGATGATGTGGTAGAAATTAGAAACAGTTTAAAGTAGACCCTAGTGAACTGCATTTGTGTTACTTAATTGCCTGAGATGGATGTAAGTTGGTGTTTTGGGGAATTGCTTCCATTCACACTGATGAGGTTTCCAGGCTCTAACCCAGACTAGAATGCCTTTTTTTTTTTTGTAAAGGCACATTCCAGAGAGCTTCTGATCAGAAACTTTGTTCAGTTTATGACAGGTTTTCTTGACATTTTGGAGTTTTAAAAAATGTTGCATGTTGACAATGTAATTGTGATTGTTCAGTTGGAGCCCATTGTGGGCGCCGTGGGGAAACTGGCATAGGAGGACCATCCAGTTTTTTTTCTAATTTAATTTTTATTGGAGTTATACTTATCGGGTTGGTCCAGTCGCTTTTCCACTCAATCTCACCTAATTACCCTCCTTACTACAGCCACCTCCTCCTATGTTTTTTGTCCATACCTTTTTCTGGTAGTCAAAGGGGACTCCCTCCTCCCATTTTAGCCAGACAAAAAGTTGGTTGGGTCCAAGCCAATCAAATTTATATTGATTTTAAATTTATATGAAGTCCTTGCTTTTGTTTGTCAAGTGAGTGGAACCTCTAACCTAGACTGTGCATCTTTTTGTTTATTAAAGCAATTCGTAAAGTTATTGGTTACAATAAAATATAAGTTAATCATTCTATTTTTCAAAGCAATTCTTGAAGTTATTAGTTACAAAAAAATGTAAGTTAATTATTCTATTGGTATAATTGTCTCTTTCATCACTCTGAAGAAAGCAGAGGGGAAGAGACAAGAGGCCAACAAAGAGGCAAGAAGCACCGGAGTCCAGACAGGTAGGAGAAAAGCTGTGGGAATTCCTTAAGATCAGGTAAAAGTGCTTCCTTCCTATAACATGAGCCAAAATGTGGTGTATTTAAAGCTATTTATTGTAAGTCATTTTAATGTTATTTTATGATATTTTTTTATGTTATTTTAATGTTTTATATGGTGGATTGTGATGGCCTTCGGCTACAGACAATAAACTTTATCACAACTTTATCACAGAAACACATTACTATGTGCATCTGCAGCATTGTGGCTGCCTCCAGACTCGAACCCCCCATTTCTACACTGCATACAGTGGTTACTTGTATGTTTTTTCCAATATGGCTAGTTCAGGGCACTGTAGCCCCAGTCAGAACTGGGATCTATGCAACTGATTTTTAAAACAAAAGAAATACTGGATGATCTATTCAAAGAACTCCTAGATTCTCATGTAATCTTCACCTCTGCCTTCTTTGATGGTTCCTCATCTCTCAAACCCTACACTTTCCCATCAGTACACACTCTCTTATTCTTGTGATGTTATTTACACTTTCCCATTACCTTGACGATGAGGATTCCATTCCTTCTTCCAAGGCCACACTTCTAACATTCACAACTCTTGAAAACTGCTCCCTCCTATTGCTAGATGATTCTCAGCATGCCACCCCAATGACAGTGATGTTAAAGAATCAATTATTGCTCTTCATTTCAAACAATAGTTTCCAAGAACCTTTGGTACACATCATCTCAGTTTGAAGCTCAAAATGTGGACAGAAAAAAATGTATTCCCAATGGGAAGAGACTACCTGCTAGCTGAATAGTATGGCTTGGTACTCAGTACTTAAGAATACTTACGGGTAAAGGGAAAATATTCATTACTCTCAGGAAAGTACTTCAGCAGTTTAACTAGCTATTGGAAGTCTGTATTTCATAGTTCTTGCAGTGCTGCTGACAGGAAGATAGGAAAGGGAGCAGAGAGAGATTCACATTTGAATCCACTTGATGGCTTTCTAAATCTAACAAATAATTTATTTACAGCACCAGATGTCTATAACATCTGCCCCCAATCTAGTACTGTAGATCAACTATTTTTTTCCTGATTGTAATTTTTTGGTTTGTTCGTGGCAAATTATTTACAAGTGAGCATTATTAACTATTAAAAATTCATCAAGGTTTGAGTAAGAAGTGTTAACTTGTTTTGTAATCGATCTTAACACATTTTTACCCCATCGGTCCTCCAAGGAATACGTTCCTCCCATTTTACGCTTCTCAGCAATGAGAGAGCTAGCATAGGCTTAGCTAGAGTGACTGGCCCAAGGTGACCCAGTAAACTTTATGAGAAAGCAGAGATTTGAACCAAGATCTCCTGATTCTAGTTTGACACTGTTAAACCATTTCATGTGGCCACACATGCAAGCAGTGGCTTGACCACATCTAGACATTTGATCACTGCAGACCAAAACAGGGCACATAGGCAGAGGTTAAGATTCTGCTAGTAATTGGCAGCTCATCTTCCTTGACAGACACTTTGCTTGTACTAACTAACTGGGATACAGGCAAGGCAGGTATATAATAATACTAATTTAAAAAAAAAAAAAACAGCTGAGGAGGGCATGTGGCTCAGTGATAGAACTTCAATTCCCAGCATTTCCAGTCAGAAGGATCTGGTAGTAGGTGATGCACAAGACCTTGGCTTGAGACATTGGAGAGTTGCTGCTGCTCTGAATCAACAATCCTGAGATTGATGCAACAGTGGTCTTATGTGGTCAAATAAATATACACAAACACCATGGTGAATGATCAGTGAGAGATATATGATGAAAAAGAATCAGATTTCTGTATATGAGAGAGCTACTGATTCAGGATTAGACAAACATGTTATTAAGTGGGTAGGTCTATTTTTAAACAAACATGGAAGATTTGGGCAAAGGAAGCTTTTGTGCCTTATTGTGGGGCTTGAATCATTTTCTCTTTGCCAGACTCTGATCCAGCACATCTGTTGGGATGGGAGAAAAAGGTTGAAATTAAATCAAGCACAGTTCAATGAGCAGAAGCACAAGATACCTGTTCTAGCATCTGTACTTTTCATTTTTGTTTTTTTTAACCCCCATTTAACTCCTCCTTGAAGATCCTAGGAAAAGAGAAAGGCTTTCTTACATAACAATGCACACTTTCATGTTTCTGCTCTACAAGGTGGAATTTTAATTCATTCTCTTTTATATTGAGATCCCTTTTTTCCCCTATCTGCCAGAAGATTAGGCAGAAGAATCCCTTGGAGCAATAGGTTCATTCCCCAAGCTGGGTGGAAAACAAAAGAAGTTATAGGTGGAAGCATGTTTTTCATTGAAACAAATGGGAAAAAAGAAAGAATAGGTGGTGGGGAGAATATGATCTCTTGTCATCCATATAAAAAAATGAATGCAAAATACTTCAGAACAAATAAACACTGCAAAAATGATGTGAATAAAATTTATGTGTCCAGTATTAGTGATGAGAAAAACATTACCCATCCCATTGCAAGTACTTGATTCCAAAATACTTTTTTCACATTCAAGGGATGTAAACAGACAGAAGTAATTGGGAACATCTTCTTAACAGTACTGAAGTATCACATTTGGCACTGCCAGCTGTGCTAGCTTCAATTTTCTCATTTGTCTCTGTGCCCTATTATTTCTACCTCATCTCTGCCCATCACCAGCAATTTCTCGGTGTCTTTTTTTTAAAAGGATGGCTATCCTTTTTGGAAGTGAAAGTATGTAAAATGCCAGCTAATTGGAAGGCCAGGGCAACTTTTGTGGGACCAAATGTCTGATGTGTTGTACAGGCATCCTTTTCAACTGCATAGTGAGAATTACGTGGTTTTTCTGCAAAACCTCTTGCAGCTAGATTGCATCTCCTTTGTGCAACTTTTATAATGTCTTCAGGAAAATTTGAACAAATAATTGGATTCCTGTTCTCTCTTAAATCTCTAGAGCATTTGCATGCCCTTGCCCAAAAGAGCAATTGATTCACACCCCAAAATGAGAACTTCAGTCAGTGTCTGAGCAAATAATGCTGGCTGGTTACCTCTCTTTGATTGTGGATGTTTTATTGCAACCCAAGAAGGACAATATTGGATGAAGATTCCAGCACTTCTGCAAAGTTATAACTGATCCAGCATTGCAGCCAATATCCATACATTTAAAAGTACATATCTGATACATTCAACTATACTTAACAACCTGTAGAGATATTGTCGAAGGCTTTCACGGTCAGAGTTCATTGGTTCTTGTAGGTTATCCGGGCTGTGTAACCATGGTCTTGGAATTTTCTTTCCTGACGTTTCGCCAGCAACTGTGGCAGGCATCTTCAGAGTAGTAACACTGAAGGACAGTGTCTCTCAGTGTCCAGGGTGTAGGAAGAGTAATATATAGTCAGAAAGGGGTTGGGTTTGAGCTGAGTATTGTCCTGCAAAAGTATTGTCCTGTAAGTATCCAGATAATGTGCTAATGAGGGTATGGTATGTTAATATGGAACCATTGTATCCTGAAGTGATCTGTTAATGTGTGTAATCCAAAACTAATCTGTATGGCTATTGTTGAATGTTGTCTTTGTCTGGAGGTTTTTCAGGGCAGGAAGCCAAGCCTTATTCATTCTTAAACTCTCCTCTTTTCTGTTAAAGTTGTGCTGATGTTTATGAATTTCAATGGCTTCTCTGTGCAATCTGACAAAATAGTTGGTAGAATTGTCCAGTCTTTCAGTGTCTTGGAATAAGACCCTGTGTCCTGTTTGTGTCAGTCCATGTTCAGCCACTGCTGATTTCTCAGGTTGGCCAAG
This sequence comes from Euleptes europaea, assembly GCF_029931775.1. Classification (NCBI taxonomy): domain Eukaryota; kingdom Metazoa; phylum Chordata; class Lepidosauria; order Squamata; family Sphaerodactylidae; genus Euleptes; species Euleptes europaea. Next base: position 39,273,225 of record NC_079316.1, read on the forward strand.
TCTGCAGTATCTTTCATGTTCTTTTATCCTTGTTTGTATGCTGCGTTTTGTGGTCCCGATGTAAACTTCTCCACAGCTGCAAGGTATACGATATACTCCTGCAGAGGTGAGGGGGTCTCTTTTGTCTTTTGCTGATCGTAGCATTTGTTGTATTTTCTTGGTGGGTTTAAACACTGTTTGTAGGTTATGTTTTTTCAAAAGTTTCTCCATCCTATCAGTGACTCCTTTAATAAATGGCAAGAATACCTTTCCTATGGGAGACTGTTTTTCTTGAGTTTTCTGATTTTTGTTTGGTTCAATGGCCCTTCTGATTTCATTCTTGGAGTAGCCGTTTGCTAGCAGTGCGTGATTTAGATGAAACTAACCATCTAAATCACGCACTGCTAGCAAACGGCTACTCCAAGAATGAAATCAGAAGGGCCATTGAACCAAACAAAAATCAGAAAACTCAAGAAAAACAGTCTCCCATAGGAAAGGTATTCTTGCCATTTATTAAAGGAGTCACTGATAGGATGGAGAAACTTTTGAAAAAACATAACCTACAAACAGTGTTTAAACCCACCAAGAAAATACAACAAATGCTACGATCAGCAAAAGACAAAAGAGACCCCCTCACCTCTGCAGGAGTATATCGTATACCTTGCAGCTGTGGAGAAGTTTACATCGGGACCACAAAACGCAGCATACAAACAAGGATAAAAGAACATGAAAGATACTGCAGACTTGGCCAACCTGAGAAATCAGCAGTGGCTGAACATGGACTGACACAAACAGGACACAGGGTCTTATTCCAAGACACTGAAAGACTGGACAATTCTACCAACTATTTTGTCAGATTGCACAGAGAAGCCATTGAAATTCATAAACATCAGCACAACTTTAACAGAAAAGAGGAGAGTTTAAGAATGAATAAGGCTTGGCTTCCTGCCCTGAAAAACCTCCAGACAAAGACAACATTCAACAATAGCCATACAGATTAGTTTTGGATTACACACATTAACAGATCACTTCAGGATACAATGGTTCCATATTAACATACCATACCCTCATTAGCACATTATCTGGATACTTACAGGACAATACTTTTGCAGGACAATACTCAGCTCAAACCCAACCCCTTTCTGACTATATATTACTCTTCCTACACCCTGGACACTGAGAGACACTGTCCTTCAGTGTTACTACTCTGAAGATGCCTGCCACAGTTGCTGGCGAAACGTCAGGAAAGAAAATTCCAAGACCATGGTTACACAGCCCGGATAACCTACAAGAACCAATGAACCTGTAGAGAGTTTGATTCCATAAGTGTAGTGATAAATCCAGCTAACAATGGATTAGCTTTCTTTATCTTTCTCTCCTTATCCTTGGCTAGTAAATCTGAAGCAAACTTTATGATGTGTAGGGAAGCAGTAATCACATTTATTTTTCCCTTTTATTCCTGTTGCTGTTGTTTATCACTGGAGGGCACGGGTAAGGACCTTTACAGAAAATAAAAATGTACAAGAATCTTGAGCAAGAGAGAGAGAAAAAACGACCAAAGAAACTCTTCTAATACTTCAGAATATTAACCTTTGCCTTAAAGGCTCTGTCTTAAAAGTGAGATTATCTTTGCCAATAACAAAAGTGTCCCAAAGGAGATTGCCTAAACTGGATAAGCAAAAAAATTGCACCAAGAGTCAGGAATGGGGGAGGAGCAAGACACACTGTATGTAAATGCATCATTTAAGAAGGTTGGAAGAACCACTTTCTCCTAGAACTCTCTGTTGCTGTCAGTCACTCATATTATAGACTGTGTAATAAAAGTATTACACTAAGACCTTAGACATTCTGCTTGATTCATGTCTCTTTCTGGAAGCCAAACTGCCTAAGTATGCCATTTCCTTGGGCCCTCATATTGACGAGAATAGTTCTCCATCAGTGGAGGAAGGTATCCTTGCATGGGTTGTGCCTCTTCCTGCTCTGGGGGCAGGACTTGTGCATTTTTTGCAAAGATTTCAAGTATCCTGAGGAGGCATTACCCCCCCTCCCGATCCATGCCTTGCCCACTTTGTGGATGGATGAGCTTCTAAAGCTCTCCCGCCTTGTTTATATAAAAAAGCAGGATAAAATATTTTAAAAATTAGCAACTGCCCCTTCCACCTCTTGCTTGTGAGTGGTGAAGGCAGAGACAAAGATGAAAAAGCTGTCCTAGACCGAACAACACCCAGGCAGAAACCAGAGCTGAGCTGCCACAAGAAGGCAGCTTGGTTCTTCCTTCCTCTGGGACCCCAGCACTAGCCTCCACAACAATGTCCGTTATTCAGCTATTGCTCTCCTCTCCCCTGCTGAAGCACTGGCAGGGATGGGAGTGGATAGCCGGTATCTCCTGCTCTGAAGTATTATTGGCAGGTGAGCCCATCAACAGAGCTGCCAACAGCTCACCCAAGCTGGTGCCTCACATCCTATTTACTCTGTGAGACCAGGAGACCTTAGCAAGTATGTGACAGCCCTGTCGATATCACTAGGGAAAGCCCCATTGCTGCCTTGTTTCAGGTGTGATTCCCTCCAAACAGATGGGGACAACATCCTCATAAAGAGCCCAAAATACCTCAGACCTTATCCTCAGAACAATTTCAACCTCCTCTGTCTTCTCAGAGCATCCATCCTCAGAGCTGAGAAATCCCTATAGGGTCTAGCTCCTGACTCATTCAATTACCAACAGGACCTCATTAAGAAAAAGAGTCTCTGAATTCTTTTCAAGTGACATCCAGGATGCCATGCAAAGTCTCTGCTCACTCCTTAGCCTCTAATGTTGTCATTTGCTGTAACTTCTGGCAGAAACAATGGAAGGTGGATCACCTTCCCAAAAATACCCTCTACTGTTCCTTATCAGGGAATAGTGTTTAGTGATATTGCACTGGATGAAGTACTGGTGGAGACCAAGGAAAATAATAAGACAATGCCCTCTTCTTCCAGAAAGGATAGGGAGAAACCCAACAGGGTAAGACAAAGGATATTTTTCTAGGACATAACCTACTTCTGCAGCTCTCTCCACCAATACTTCCACAGCAGACACAGGAAGGACAATGACTTGGGTTTTGGTCTCTACCTCAATGAGGCACTACCAGCTAGATTGGTTTGCCTTGACTGAGGCTGTGTTGAGTAGCAATGTTCTTCAAAAGTTAGGTCCTCAGTAATTCCTCTCTGTTTTTCCGGCTAAGGATAATGGAGTTTTTCAGTATCCCATACAAGGAAACCTTCCTCCATTGATGGATAATGGAATATTGGATTTACCTTGAGGGTTTCCTCTTATCAGTATATTGTAAGTTATCATTCCCACCCTAGTTGGCAGATGAAGAACTGGAAAAGGATTCGCTAGGTCAAAACGGGGACTGCAAAGTTTTTTCTCACCTATTATTCCAGTTACAGGTCTAAAGGCAGAATTCTATCTTCTTATGAGATTATGACACTTGAGGTGAATCCATCTTTCTCAGGAGCTTGGCAAGACATAACCGGGGGTGGGGGGGTACTGCCCATACAAGAATATCTTACAATCCACTGAGAAAACCCTCAGGGGGTTTCAGGGGGTAAAGATAAGTCTTTTACTTACTTTCCGTTTTCCCAGTTGTGTGCTACATTTGCCAGCTCAAAGCAGAGAAATCTGATGTGTTCAGACTTCTGGAATTAGGCAACAGAATGGAAAGTCATTGCAGTTTACTCCCCTCCCCAAGCCACATAATTGTGTAAATGTATCTTTTCCAATGGAGTAGATAGTGCTTCACAGTCTTTTTTTTAAAAAAAATGTGTAAAAAAAATGTAAATTGCTATCGGGTGCAATCTATTTTGTTGATTAGTTGCTTGTCTTGCCACCCTTAGCTCATTCCGTTCACCTGACCCTCCTTCTCCCTTGCTGGACTTAGGTTTCTCTGAGCTTTCTGTCTCCTTCTCCTTGCTCTGGTGTCCCTCCACCCCTCCAGGGTCACTGAGCTGTGGAAGCTCTTCCCTTCCCTAGCCTGCCTCCTCGAGGCTGCCGGGTCGGGATGCGTCTGTTCCAGGGCCTTCACTGCGCCTCTCAGCTGCCTTGGGTGGGACTGAGGGAGTCTGTCGGCCTTCTGGGACTGGCTGTGTTTCAGCCTCTCCCATGGGCAAACTGCATGGTCTTTGCCTGCTGGAGCTCTGGCTGGCTGGGAGAGCTGAGTGAGGCTGACTGGGAGAGGTTCGTAGCACCTGCCTCGAGAGGTGTCTCCAAACAGCCATCTTGAGCTCACTTAACAAGATGGGATAGAAAGATTTTAAAGTACATTAAAAAATAAACAAAAATAGAGCCGCAAGTCCCATTTGCTAAAAAGCCTAATTATAGTCTAAACCTCAATGATATATACAACACATTCTGAAATATGTCTAGCCCTGTTTCCCTGGTTAAGATGTAATTTAACCTTCAGTCAGACAAAAAAAAAATGTATACTGACAGGGTATTGATCACCTTTCCAATGTGCACAACACTTGACAGTCACAACCACACTGAAGCTCCTGCTAGGGCCAGCCTGACCATAGGCAGCAGCCTAGGGTGCCAGGCTTTAAAAAGGTAAAGGTCCCCTGTGCAAGCACCAGGTCATTCCTGACCCATGGGGTGACGTCACATCCCGATGTTTCCAAGGCAGACTTTGTTTGCGGGGTGGTTTGCCAGTGCCTTCCCCAGTCGTCTTCCCTTTACCCCCAGCAAGCTGGGTACTCATTTCACCTGCCTTGGAAGGATGGAAGGCTGAGTCAACCTTGAGCCAGCTACCTGAAACCGACTTCCATTGGGATCGAACTCAGGTCGTGAGCAGAGCTTTTGACTGCAGTACTGCAGCTTAACACTCTGCGCCAGGCTTTAAGGGAGGCAATATCAGATATAATTTATTTTCTCCATTGGAAATAAAACATATTATTGGTATGCTATCTCTTGACTTCATTTTTTCTCTATATTGGATATGTTTGTGGGGGGTGGCTCATAGTTTTCCAAGGGCAGCATAAACTCTTGGGGCAGCCCCGGCTCCTGCATCTGCCAGTGTTCCCTGGTAGAGGTCGCGGGACCTCCCTTCACCCTTGTGTTGCAATGAATGAAGGAAGCCTGCACATATGGGACCTGCGTTTGGTCTTTAGAGCATTACAAAATTCTAGACTTGTGCATAATCTTTTGTAGTAAAGATAACAAGATAGAGGCACTTAGTCATATTTGTGTGTGTGTGAATGTATTTACATCTAAATTTACAGACTTCTCATACTCAGAGCATGACCACTTTATGGTCTGAGTGAGAGAAAACATATTTCAGAATGCGTTGTGTGTACCAAATTCCACTGGCTTCTACAGCTGATTACATTTTCTATCTGATTTAATGTTAGAATATTTATGTTTAAAACCTATGCTCCCATGGTACACAGATGAGAGTTTTAGCTCTGGAACAAATGCACATCATTTTTTCATTTTCTTAATCTTATGCTGTAGGTGGTCAGTTTCAATTGCTGAGTTTGACACTGGGGGGTTCTTTAGCTGAAGGCCAAGTTAAACAGACAGGATAACTAAATTGAAAAATTGAATTTAATATGTTAAGTATTATCCTGCAGTTTATATAATCTCAGTGTTCCCAAGAGTTATGTGTTATAACTATATTGAATTTTTTTTAAAAAAAAATAGATTGGCATGAACTAGAAATGATTAAAGCCACTAGTAACAAAGTTTGGAAAGTAACATTTCACTTTGAGGGGAAAAACCAAGTTGGAAGGTATTGGGAAACATTGCAAAATGATATGCAATGCATTCCTAAACAGCATAACACTATTTATTCTAAGTCCATTGAAGCCAAAGGGCTTAGAAAAGTGCTTAGGACTGTATCCAAAAGGATAACTATGCCTCGGCCGGGGAGAGTGGGTAGTAAGTTGAAATAATAAATAAATAAAAATAAAATATAGACATAAGAGTGTTGCAGCACATTATGGACTAGAGGCCTGATTCTTCTGCTGTTTATGCAGCGCAGTTACAATTTCTGCCAGGTTCCCTTCTATGATGCTCTGGCAATTTTAGAGATGTCATGAGGAAGAAGGAAAATATGGGTACTTTCCATCATCATACCACCTGCCTCTCATTTTTGCCTCCTCTCATATCAGCTCCCCAGTTCCAAATATGTCCAGAGTTGACGGGGAACTAAAGCAACCAATCATAACTGACAGACATACTGTCTGAGGTGTTCAGAAACCCAGCCTTACTTGTGATGACCTGACAGCATTACTGCTAGAGAGCCAACTGTGCATTCCTAAGCACAGTCACAACTCCTTATGTCCATATGCTTAAAACAGTATAACTCTGCTTAGGATTCCACTTCATCTTTACATGTTCTAAAATCAATTAATAAGATAGGAGGGGTTGTACTTTCTTTAGGGTGACAATTTCCTATCTTTCTGATCTGACCCTTAAGGACACAATCAAATTTGGCATGAATTTCAGCTCTATTCCCTCCCTCTGCAACAGGTCTTTGTTCAGTTTCAGAAAATAAATACTGAAGGTCAGAGACAGAGGCTTGTATCCCATGATATGCACAAACAAACTTAGTGCAGTTCTGTTGGCACAAGATCTTGTGCCCCACATAGCTTTTCCCTCCCTATATATTATAGGGACTGGATATTGGTTGCGCAAGATCTCATGCAACCAAAAGCAGAAATGGAATACAATAAGCTTGACTTACTACAAATGGCTATCAAAGTCTTTTTCTTGCACTTCTGCTTATGGAAGAGCTCTAGTGCAAATGCAAATTTCATAGTGGATCCAACCCAGAGAGCCCAGGAAAAGGATCCTCCCCAGTCATTAATATATCCAATGCTCAATGCAGCCCATCTATGGATATTTAAATCTGAGGACTGGGGCTATGGACCCAGTCTCAGATATTTCCATAAACCTGAGAAATGCCTCAGATTTGCAGAAAAACCTGAAATTAAAAAAACAAACAACCATGAGGGTTTAAAATTCCACAAAATTATAAAAGGGGCACTTGAATCTTTAAGAAACTGATGCATCTATGGCCATTACTAGGCAACCACAAGCTTTAGTTTCTGTCAGTAGAAGGCAGGAGCAGGGGGCAGGACCCTTTCCAGGTCTGTTTTGGCCTTTGAGGGAGGCCTCATTGAGGCCAGGCCCAGGAGCAACTACCAGGTGACTTGATACCAAATGACTTATGTCTACTGTTGCCAGGTTCCCCCTTCTCCAGTCTTCTAGAACAGAGACTGATCTAAGGGACATGTTACACATCACTGTTAGAAGTTCAGCAATTTCCCATTTGAGTTCTTGAAGAACTCTAGAAAGAATACCATCTGAGCCTGGTGACCTGTTAGTTTGCAGTTTGCCTATACGTTTAGAACTTCCTGCCTTGTTACCACTATTTGCCCCAGCTCCTCACTCTCCCCTCCTCAAAACATCTGTTCCTTTCATGCTTTCCATGCAGTGACATGCCTATAGTTGGCAATGTACTGAAATATAGCAGAAAAACACATCTACTCAGGATATACTGTGGAGATGAATGGTGAAAGAGCATCGGATTGAGCATTGGATTGGTTAAAAATAATGGTAGCTTTTCTCTGGTTGGGAAAGAAGAACTTTGTTCTGAGCATTTCATTCACTTTTTTTTTAATGAGGTGAATTAGTACAGTGGGATGATATGGCAGAAGACCAGATGAAGATCACTGTGTGTCTTTAGGACATCCTGCCATTAACAAGACCAATAAAAGCCCTTAACAGTCTAACTACATTAAAACTCAATAGGCTTGAACATGTTTGTCCTATCTCAAAGCTTCACTGAACACTTGAAACTAACTGATACCTAAGTTAGTGGATGGTAGTATCTGCTCTGAGTGGGACATCACACATGAGTCAGGGGTTCTTTTCAGTTCCTGTGTGCACAGTTAGGCTTCAGCCTTCCCCTTGTGCCATTTTCCCAAACTGAAACAGTCCCTAGGGGGGAGGGGCATCAGTAACATGGTTATGGGGCTCTCCACGTGAAAGAAACTTCCATGCACTGAGCCACAGTGGAAGGTTTTATCAGTGGCTACCCTGGAAGCATAAATTGGACCTTTTGTTTCCAGGATAATATGTTGCATGACTAGCTGTATTTTTATATTCATCAGTTGCACCTCTTTCTTTCTTTCTTTCTTTCTTTCTTTCTTTCTTTCTTTCTTTCTTTCTTTCTTTCTTTCTTTCTTTCTTTCTTTCCTCCCTCCCTCCCTCCCTCCCTCCCTTTCTTTCTTTCTTTCTTTCTTTCTTTCTTTCTTTCTTTCTTTCTTTCTTTCTTTCTTTCTTTCTTTCTTTCTTTCTTTCTTTCTTTCTTTCTTTCCTCCCTCCCTCCCTCCCTCCCTCCCTCCCTCCCTTCTTCCCTCCCTCCCTCCCTCCCTCCCTTCCTTCCTTTCTTTCTTTCTTTCTTTCTTTCTTTCTTTCTTTCTTTCTTTCTTTCTTTCTTTCTTTCTTTCTTTCTTTCTTTCTTTCTTTCTTTCTTTCTTTCTTCAAAGTTGGGCATTGCTAAGTAAAAGTTTCTTCTTCATTTTCTTTTTCAGGTTCTCTCTGACAGGAATTTTCTTCTGCTATATCTTGGCATCTATAAGCACAACATGAGTTTAATGAGGAAACAGAGCTTATGTCTGGGTTTGTTTGAAGACAGCCTTAAGGGGCTCATTTATTAGAATTTGAACATCAGGCTTGCAGACAAAGGAAGTGTAAAAAGGAGTGAGCAAGTTCAGTGTGAACAGCAATAAAACAAGGATCAAGAGTTCTGGCTAAATTGTGTTGTCAATTACTCCTGTTCCGAGTGAATGTAAGTCAATTGCATTCAAATATTTACAGTGGCATTGTAATGACGAACAGGATTTTATCCCACTGCATTCTTTGTTCGAGGAATTTCTTATTTCAAGTCAGAAAATCAAGATAATCAAATTCCCTTGACCACAGTGGCTTTCTGAAGGAGATTGTACATCCACATGGATGAAGAAATCTCCTACGGAAGCTTAGTGGGTGGTTGCTGAAGCCGGCTCTTTTAATTGGAGGGTATATCCCTCCGGACGGGACTGGGGCCCTAACAACTATGGGGCCCTAACAACTATGGGGCCCTAACAAAACCAGTCAAAATAATAATAAAAAGGGGAGAAAGCACAGAGTCATGCCTCTGAGCAAAGGTGAATAGCACAACCCTAAACAAGAACCACGAGAAAGCCGCTGCAGTTCTTGTGAAAGCCTTCTCTAGACTGAATGTTTCAAGATCTCAGAAAAGGTGCTGCCAAGGTTGTTTTCCAACTATGTTTGATGTTTTAGATCAAAGGACACTAGTTTTGAGTGGTACCTCAAACTGTACTGAACTGGAACTGAAAAACATAGGTTAGTGACGTTGGTTGCACATACCAGCAGCATGACTGGTATGAGATTCATATGCAAAGTGGTTCACTAGTACCGGCTTTCAAGGGAAAGTGGGTGGAGTGGGGAGTCCTGCAAAAAAACTCAAAACAATACTGAGTCGTAAGAGATTATGAACAGTTGCTTCTCTTCAGGCTAGCATTTATTTCCATCTTAATCTACAAAGATATGCAGGCCTAAACTAGTTCCAGTGCCTGCAAGTTGTAATGGTATCTGAAACACAGAAACTATGGTAATGGTTAAGACATCAAAACTGTCAGTATAGACTCCTACCATATCTGATTTACTCTGTGGCTGTTCCCTCTCCTCAAACCTCACCAAGGAGTTCCTTCTGTCCTCTGGCATAAGCTAACGAACAATCTAATGCTAAGGTGTATCCTCCATCTTTAAATGGTGGCAGCATTTTTGCAAGTGCTTTTAGATGTAAAAACATACCCATTTTAAAAAGGTTCCCTCCCTGGTCCAGAAAAATTGTCATATACACAAGAACAATCAGACATTGGTTTAAAAAGCTGCTGAGTTGCAAAATGTCACAATCTGAACTGAAGTGAAATTTTCTTTCAATTTCTTATTGTACTGAAAATTGTAATCTATGCTAGGCTATGAATATTTGATTAATCTCTGCATGTAATTTCATGAGGTTGTTGGCTACTGGTTAGGAAGTAATCTTGTTCACAGCAATAAGTATAATTAATCAAGCTTGGCACAAATACTTGTTCAAGTCCAGGTATGTTTTGTTATGGTCCTTCTACCTTTATATTCTATAGAAATGTTCATAGAAATGTTCAGTGTCTGCCTTACTTACAGGCATCATAAACCTACTTACCCCCAAACAATGATTATATTCCTCTTAGAATCATGAACTCTGGTATCTGTGGACTCCCATCAACTGGACTTCAGTTCTATCATTAAGTACCCTATTTGTCTTATTTCAGTAGGGTTGCCAACCTCCAGGTGGTGGCTGGAGATCTCCTGCTATTACAACTGATCTCCAGGTGACAGAAATCAGTTCCCCTGGAAAAAAATGGCCGCTTTGGCAATTGGACTCTATGGCATAGAAGTCTCTCCCCTCTCCAAACCCCACCCTCCTCAGGCTCTGCCCCACAAACCTCCTCCGATGGCAAAGAGGAACCTGGCAACCCTAAGTTAAATGCAGAACTAATTGCATAATCAATTGCTTTGGAGGGTTTTAAAAAAATCATTGTTGTGGCACTAATGTGATAACTGACATTCTAATGATGTATTGCCATGATTGCAGTAGTCCTAACTTTTTAAAAGTCTCTAGCCCCTTCCATTGCAGATTTATAAGGGGAAACATGTTAAATCCCTTGAATATTCTCTTTTATGCATGCATAGTGCAAACACTCACTGGACTTCCATGAATTTCACACCATGTGTGAATATTTTAACTAATTTAGCAAGAGGAAATCATTGTTAAAGACACACCACAAGATAATCAGCTCTGTTATATTATTTTATATTGATCCATCCAGAGGGCTTACTTTTAAGGCTTCTGCTGCTAGCTAGGTTTTATCACATTATATCTAATCATGTCCTTCTTTCTGGAGAAATATAAATCTAAATAAAGAAAAGCAAATAAGTACTTGAATCCCCATGCAACTTTCTCTTCTAAGTGCTCATAGAGAAAAGATAATGGCTTCTTTTTAATTTAACTGTGGCAAATGATACATACGAGTATGTTAAGGTCATCGGGAAAAAATTCACTGAGCCACATTAGTGATGTTTTGTACAACCAGGGACCTGATGGGAAAAAAATACATAGCACTTTACAGTTTTCTAGAAGAATCAGTAGTAGATATTTAAAAAGGTATTCCACATCCTAGAAGAGAACCAAGGGTTTGCAAAAAGGGAATCAGACAAATCCAAACGTATCGGAAGAAATATTCTAGTAGTAAATGGGTAATGTTTATTGGAAGCATTGTTACATTTTAAAATGTATATTATAGTTCCTGAAAATTGCATTGGCTCCATAAAGACAGGGGATCCATTTATAGGTGAAGGATGCACACTATGTTGAAGTGGTTAGAGTATTGGACTTTGACCTGTGTCATCCAGGTTCAGATCCCCACTCTGCCATGGAAGCTCATTGGGCCAGTCCCTCTCTCTCAGCCTCACCTGCACAGGGTTGTTGTGAGAACCAACCTCTGAACCAACCTCTTTACAGCTGGAAATCTTCCACTTCCTCAGCAATACCCTCTAAGCTTTAAATTCCTTAGCCCATAGTGCTTAACCTGTTATTGTAGGGAAGGTACTCCAACCCTTTGATCATTTTGGCTGCCGTGTGTGGCTCCTTTTCCAGCTCTGATACCTTTTTCGAGTCCCTCTACACAGCTGTACTCACTTACTTCCTCCTCATACACTTACCTCATTTCCACTCTTCCCAATGAGTTCCTTTGAACTGTGTTTCAGGCTAGGATACACTCAATATCTGCATTTTCAACACGGAATTTGATAGAGCAGCGTATCAAGTTCTGCCTTGCATTTTTGCCCAGGTTTATTCCAGCCATTTTAAGAAAAGTAAACACACCTTCTTAGGGGGGAATACAATATGTATTTTAAAATGAGATAATTTTCTGTGCAACATGTTGTGATCTTGGACACTTGCCTGAGATAAGGAGCACAAATTCTTTCACTCCTGTGAGGTATGCTCTAGAGGTATTAAACCCCGTCCTTAATGTCATCTAACATATTTTCCAGAAATTTGCTCATCCCAGCAGCTTGTAGTGTGGTATTTCACATCAGATATGGAATACGTGTGTTATAACATTACATGCAAAGCAATAACTACGCAAAATGATAGCCCGTGTATAATCCTTTCATATACCATAGTTTAGGGTAATGCATTTTTATCCCTCTAAGCTAGATAAGCCCATAATATAATTTGAAAACATCTGAGTGATGCTATTGGCCCACCACAAGATTGGATTACAAATTGATAAACTCCTACTTCAGCTTGCTGAATTGCAAAGAAAAAAAATATTGGAACACTTTGTGTTTGTTAAACAGCTCCATTTCCAAATCCCATCGAATAGAGGATTTGCCGTGAAAGAAATGAAAACGATAAAACTGTTTGCAGTTTTTTTGTGGTTTTTTTTTTACTATTGGCAGGACAATGATAAACACACAACTTTCAACAAGACATGGGATATTCTGTTTACTGCAAGGAATGTATACTTCTCTAGAAAATCAAAAAAGCATGTGTTGGCATTTGGAAAGAACATGCAGTGCTGAATTGTGATATATCACATTCTGGGTTTTGAGCAAGTGAGAAGTCTGGCTTTCTTTCTTTTTAATACATGAGAAAAATGTGCCACAGTTCTATGGAACATTTCAGTGTTGGAAAGCAAAAAGTTTGATTTTTTTTCTTGATTTTTCCACTTTAATAATTCTTCCTTAGGCAATCTTATCACTGCTACAACATATGTAAAGAATAGAAAGGAAAAAAATCTATTTTGAGGTTGTGCTGCCCTTGTTCACTGAGGGGAATTAGGCCTTCATTTTGGGTCATGATTTAGCCCCCGCAACTCCATTGCTCAAAATGTTACTACTTTCTCAGAGGTGCGATGTGGGATTTTTCTCAGCTTTGTCTCCTCCATCAGCACCACAGAGAACAAGAGGAGTAGTTGGGCTGCTTTAAGGACTGGCCCAGTTTCTCATTGACTAGTAGTATCCATTGCTGCAGTTGCTTGGCAACTGTATCATCCAGTTACACCCCACCACCCAGTAATCATTGTAGGTGCTACAGAGTTAGAGCCAAGGCAGCAGCTGGACCATCTGAGGGCTTGGATTGTGTGTGTGCACGCTCGTACATGTTTAAATTTCATCCTCCAATCCTCCACAGGCTTGGGGAAAGCAGTTTGTGCTTACTACAGCCTCAGTTTTCTTTTCTTTCTTTCTTTCCTTTTTCTATTTTATAGCTAATATTTGCTGGAATTCTTTCTATTCATAACTGCTTCATATAACTGGGTAAATTGCCTTGGATGCCAATATTGGTATTTATATTTATTTATTTAAAGACTTTTATTCCACATTTCTCCTAACAGGGATCCAAGGTGGCTTACAAAAAAAGCTAAAAGCAAATCCCAGTCATATAAAACAGCAGCAGTGGTTTATAAGCACCTGACAAGGATCCCCAGTTCTCCGATGCAGCCAAATTGATCAACAAATTGAGCTCAATTCAAGGTGTTGGTTTTGTCCTTTAAAGACTTACATGGCTTGGGACTGGGGTATCCGAAGGACCATCTTCTCCCATACATTCCTGCTTGGAAATTAAGATTGCAGGGAGAGGCCCTCCTGACTGTCCCATTTCGTGGGCACATGAGAGAGGGCCTTTTTGGTGGCAGCCTCACAATTATGGAACCACCTTCCCAGGGCGGTGCACCTGGCCCTCTCACTTTCAGTCTTCAGGAGGCAGTTGAAGACCATTATATTTAGGACTGCATTTGTCTAATGTAGTTTTTATTTACTGGCAGTTCTAATTGAAAATTTTAAATTGTGATATTTTATGTGTTTTTATAATCATTGCTTTATTTATATTGTAAACCTCCTTGAATTCCACAAGGTAGAAAGGTGGCTAATGAATGTTTTAGATAAATAAAGGGAGGCACAAATGCTCAACCTAGGTTTTATTCAGCTCACTTTGTTGATATTTAGCAACGAATACTGCCGAGGGGTGTGCACCGATTTTCCCCGGTATTTTCCGGGTTTATTGAACCGGAATATTTTTTTTTAATCTAGAAACCCCAGATTTTTCAAAAAAAAAAAAATAGGAGTTAATAAACCCAAACGCAAAAAATACCAAAAAAATTCAGCATGGATCAAACTGAAGCTCCCCCCGCCGGCCTTCCCAGGACTCCCGGGAAGGCAGGCGGGGAGCGCTTTGTTAAGTTCCATGCTGCCAAGTCCTGGGAAGGCGAGCGGGGGGCTTCCTTAAGATCCACCCTGCCAAGCCTGGCAGTGTGGGTCTAAGTGAAGCTTCCCCTGCCCGCCTGAAGCAAGGAGAGTTTTCTCCTTGCAAGTGAGGGAAATACCCGAACCCGGAAAAGCTGAATATATTTTCAGCTTATCCGAGAATCGCCCATTTTGGCTAGGCTATTTTCCCTCCTTTTTTGCATCCGTTAAAACCCAACCCCAGAAAAGCTGAAATGGCATTTTTCTGGCTTGTTTTGGTTCGGGTTTTACCGAATGCACAGCCCTAATACTGCCTCCACATTGCATTCAAAACAGAATCTTCATAAAAGTAACAGCATAAGGAAAGAGCTGCTGAATCAGGTCAAAGCTCTATATAGTTTGGGATTCTTTTTCCAATAGTGATCACTTTGTCCCATTATTCCACCCCCCTTCAGGAGCTGATATTTAGAGATATAAAGATTCCATTTTGCTATCATAGCCAATACCTATTGACAAATATAAACCCTGCTCATAAGTTACATTCACACCATGTGTAGTGTGCACTTCAATTTTGTCCATAAGTGTGTTGATTAATTCTTGGGTTACATTCAACACATGTATACCTTAAATCCCATATTTATCTAAGTATTGGTCTCTGGTTAAAGTGAATGTGCATTGGCTCTTTCTTACAATTGGATGTACATGCATACATACAGGAAGTGCCTGCATTCACTGTAACATGTGAACACGGCTATACCCTCCATAGATTTATATTATGTCTTCTCAAAGCCATCTAAAGCAGTTGTCACTACCACATCCTATGAATTCTGTAAGCTAATTGTGTCACGAGAAAAGCTTTGTCTGTCCATAAATGACTACTAATTTCAACAATTCATATATTCTTTCATAAATCTTTATCATTCCCCCTCCATATTCATCTTTTTTTCTAAACTGAAAAGCCCATAGTGCTTAATCTGTTATTGTAGGGAAGAGACTCATACCTACTGATAACTTGGGTTGTCCTTTGCTGCTCCTTTTCCATCTTTGATACTTGTTTTTGAGTCCATGTTCACAGCTGGACTCACTTTCTCCTCATACACTTACCTCATTTCTATTCTTCCCAGTGGGTTCTTATCAACTGTCTTCCAGGTTGGGACAAACCTGTATCTGTTATCCTTATGCTCCACTGTAGCATCTTCTTTCTCCTTCCTCCTCACCTGCAGATTGTCCTATACATATGCTGCCTTTTAATACAATTATGCCAGGTTAGCTTGGATCAAATAAATAAGCCTGACACCATTTTTTTGTCCTCTCCTTAGCAATAAAAATGTAACTGTAGTATATGTGTCAGCTTTTGAAGAAATATCACATGTGGGCAAGCTTTGAAAACACACTCTGGAGTTCTCACATATCCCCATGTGAATCCTAAGGCACTGCAATCATGGGAGGAGGCTGTACTGCAAGAGCAAGTTCAAACATATGTTTGTTGTTGGCCAGCCTTAAGAAAAGTATACTGAGTGAACTGTGAGGTGTTACTGAGTGGGTAGTACTTGAGACATCTGGATGCCTATACATATAGAAACACATGCAAATTTGGAATCTACCACTTCATGAAATGAGCACAAGAATGAGAATAATACAGCATTCCTTAATTATACAGAGAATAATACAGCATTCCTTAAAAATATAGCATTCCATTATTCCATTTCTTTCACTCTCATGAAGAGATTGATTTAATGCTCAGTAAATATGAAGCATGTGCTGTGATCCAACTATCACTCACTTGTTCTCATGGAGGTGGTAGAAAATGAAGAGAACATAATGTCCCAGATGGACAGGGGGTGAGAACATTTGTTGACCTTATACACTGTAAAATACACCCTGCTCTTTGATGGAAGCATACAAATGTTAACTGTAACTTTGGTAAATAGGCTTGCCAACTTGCAAACATGAAAATTCGCAGCAAAATAACAATAAAAATATCCTGAACAGGCAGATAGAGATGTGAAGAGGAAAAAATCTAGACCGGACATATAAAAAACCATTAAAACACCATAGGGCCACACAGGACAGATGACTGCAAGACATCCAAGAAGACAACAGCTCTTCCTGCTGAGCCCTCTCATCAAACGATATTGGGTAGCATCCAGGCTTTGAATCCGGGGGGGGGGGGTAACTAATAGGTGATGATAGTCTTACCCTTCCTCAATTTAATTCATTTGAAAGCAGTCTAAACCGTAACAGAAAAATCTGTAACAGAAAATCTCATACATGGCATGAAAAGGTCTTTTTATGTTGTCTGGCCTGAATCTGAATCCTGAGTCTGCCAATCAATTTAATTAAGTGATCCTGAATTACTTATTTTGGGGCAGGGAGAAAATAAAAGTATAACAATCCACTTTCTGCCTTAACAAGGGCCATCAATTTAAAATATACATGATAAAACTACATTATAAAACCATTAAAATCAATCCCCTCCCAAACATGCATAATGAAAACAACTTTTAAAAGAATTAAAAAACAAAATTAAAATACATACCAATCAAATATATACAAAACATAAAAACATTGGTTAAGAAGGAGGGATCATGGAGGGAATACCAAACCAAACAAAAAAGTCTATACCCACTGGTGGAAGATAGCAACAGAAGGGGACAGACAAATCTCCCTGGGAAAAGAGTTCCAGAGTTTTGGTGCCATGACCTAGAAGGCCCTCTCTCTCCTGCCTAATCTCAGAAGGAATTAAGATTGTGTGGAGTTGCCCTCCTGACAGTCCCACCAATTACAAATGCTCATTTTCATGCCAGCCCCACAATTATGGAATAACCTCTCCAGGCAGATGTGTTTGGGCCCCACATTATTGATCTTCAGGAGGCAGTTAAAGACAGCTTTATTTAGGATGGCTTTTTGATTATTGGCAGTCTTAATTCCTTTTATACTTTGACTTTCATGGGTTTTATAATAGTTGTTTTTATTGTGTTTTTTTATAATGTTTTATCTATATTGTAAGCCACCCTGAGTTCTGCAAGGGAGAAAGGCAGCTAATAAATGTTTTAAGCAAACATTAAAATACCAGATCAAGAGTGTTTCCTGCACAATGGATAGGACCACTTATTACCTGAGCCAGGCCCATGGTAATCATGGAAGCCATGAAATCCTGAACTGATCATGACAAGACAGTCTCAGCATAAATGTTCAATGTTTTAGCCTTTCTTTGACAGAACATTGCTTAAACCCCTTGATTAATTTGAACTTTCAAGTAGACCACTGTAGTTTTATTCCTAGAGTTGCCAGCTCTGGGTTGGGAAATACCTGGAGATTTAGGGGTGGAGCCTGGAGACAATGAGATTTGGGGAGGGGGTCCTCTACATGTTATAATGCTATAGAGTCCACCCTCCAAAGCGGCCATTTTCTCCAGGGGAACTGAAATTGGTTGCCTGGAGAGCAATTGTAATAGCGGGAGATTCCCAGGTGCTACCTAGAGGTTGGCATTGGCAACCCTACGTTTTCCTAGCATAACCCCTTAATTATATTATCTCCTATTTTTTTTCCCACAAATAAGTATCTGTCTTTCAACTAGGCCAATCCCTCCCCTACTGCTGTAAGATTTAGTAGGAGTAAAAAGTTCTTTTTTATTATGTTAGTAAAGTAAAGGGATTTTAGTAAAGGGATTAAGTCCATTTTTCAATTGCCATAGCACCATCATTTTCCAGAAAGGAAGTGACCAACACAGTGAATACTGGATGCATCCAATAGAATCCGAAGTGTAAGAGGGTGTGGTCGGATTCCCTCACTAATGGAGGTGGAGCTTCCTTCTTATTGATCAGGATGCCATGAAAGAGAGCATGAGTCCCTGTCAGTTTGCTACTATCTATATGTGAATATGCGAGGACATAAAGCTGTCTTACACCAAGTCAGACCACTGATACTTCTATTCCAGTTTTGGCTGCTTAAACTAGCAGATTCTGCCCAGTTGCTTAGGTGGAGAAAGCACTTTCCCAGCTCCTACTGCCTGAAATCATTGTTACTGGAAATGCCAATAACTAAACATAGGGCTTCTGTCATGAAACATGTATGCTCTACCCAGTGAACCAAGACCCTGTCCTAAATGCACCTGTGTCAAAACAAAATTTCCCCACAGGAGCAGTTTGTCCATGACACCTGAGATGTACCACTTTCAGCCTTCCAAATAGCCCTGCATAGTGTGAAAGGAACAGGACTGCTGACATTAGCCTCTTATCTGCTGCACGTAACAGACGATATGAACAGAGAAGTGACTTTAAGCATGATTTTCAGGAAAAGAGGAAGTGACACATCCTCATCTTTTCTTTGGTACCCTGCAAAAAAGGGAAAACATCACTTATGTTCAGTGCTTTGTCTCAGTGATAGTCACAGTTCTCCCTGGACTCTCTCAGCCCTACCTACCTCACAAAGTGTCTGCTGTGGGGAAAGGAAGGGAAGGAGATTGTAAGCCAGTTTGATGATCCTTAAAAGGTAGAGAAAGTCAGCATATAAAAACCACTCTTCTTCTTCTTTGTGCTCCATCTCCCTTGTTGGAGGAGGAGGAGAAAGTCATAGATGGATGTACATTTTTCCCATCTCATGGCAAAAAATATTTAAGCTGGGAATGCCTTTGTCTCAGGAAACCAATAGGCTCTGGGGCTGTCAGGTGTTGTCTTTTCTGGGTCCTACTCCATCTTCTCCTTTCTTAAGAGGCATCATTGACTTTCATAGAGTATTTCTCGTCTGGTTTTAGTTTCAAGTACTGCTTATGGAAGATTTACCCTAGCCTTACGCTATTTATTTATTTTTATATTGCCTTTCTTTCAATGCACCCAAGGCAGTTTACCATTGAAAACAGTGACTTACCATCTAGTTGACATGATACAAAATGAAAAAGAGGAATAGGGGAAGGAAGAAGGAAATTTGAATACTGACTCTTACAAAACATCACACAATGTCCAGGTAGAATGGCATTTCTCTCTGAGAGCAGAAGCATCAACTGGCAATCACATCTGATCCAAAAGAAGTGTCTTTGTGGTTTCCCTCAGAGGTAACCAGGAGAAACAACTATTGGTGAATATGGTCTGAGAAGGGGAGCAGCCAAATTGCAGCAATTATCAGTCAATCTGATGGAAATGGCCTTATGCTTTCACCTTTCCCATTGTTTTACAGTTAGATGAAATGCCTGATGATGAAGCAGCCAGTCAAACTTGTGTAACTGTCCCCTTCAGTCTGAAGCATCTCCAAATATCCTGTTGCCTTAACTTTTCCCAGAACCAGATTAAAAAACTGGAAGTCAAGTAGTAACTGCTACAGATGCCACAACTGCAGCTGCCACAGCAAAGGCCTAGATAATGTGAACAATGGAGACAAGAGTCACTAGAAAAGACAGTCATGCTAGGAAAAGTTGAGGGCAGCAGGAAAAGAGGAAGACCCAACATGAGATGGATTGATGCTCTAAAAGAAGCCATGGCCCGCAGTTTTCAAGGCCTGGGCAAGGCTGTTAACAATAGGACATTTTGGAGGACACTGATTCATAGGGTCGCCATGAGTCGGAGGCGACTTGACGGCACTTAACACACACACACAATGTGAACCATGGAGGGCTTAATGGCAGAACTGTTGCTTCTCTGGTAAGCTAATATTCTCATCCCAGGATAGGGTGACCAGATACAATAAAGCACTTGGCTTCTATAAAGATGGCATTTCATAATATGCAGGCATTGATACTCCTAGAATATAATGGTATGAATACTTACACCTGCCCGAATTCCTCTTTCTTTATCACTATCAAAATTTGCACCTATGTTAGATCTAATTATGCTATTGAGGTGCATGTTTAACAGCTGATCTCTTCACACTGCTTGCCTGTCCTTTCTGATCTAGATGCTTTCTGTTTATAGAACCCTGGATTTGCCCATACCAAGATCTACCCATGACTGCATAGCCAGATGAATGTCTCTTGACCGGTCAGTTTCTCAGTTATTCTGATCATGATAGAACATTCTTTAGGCTTTTGAGATGTGCACAGCTGCACTTGGACTTTCTGTGGTATAGGTGTTTCTTGACTGTCAGCTTGTTCATCTGTATCTATGAGGTAACCTTAACAGGTTTAACAGTATCTCAGCATTTAGAAATGTCCCAGATGATTGCATAGGGCTGAGCAATTCTGACACCATTAGAGTACATACAGAACTATGGAAAATTATTTCATCAGTAAAAGTGCAATGCATATAATAAGTGGAACATAAATAATCTTTTTCACTGTCTTCAAAAGAACTAATCAAGAACTATGCAAAATGATTGTAACTCAAATATTGATTATAAACTAAAAGGATTTTAATTACATTACTTACATACATAATTTAATTTCTGACTACATAGACAAAAGGAATTAAATTCTTTGCCTAGCCATTTTTTTAAAATTACTAGTAAAAATATTCAGGAGGAAATTTGAATGTAATGGCTGGATTGTCATTGCTTTCATTATGCCTTAACAAAGGATTATACAGTGACAGAATGTATTCTTTAAAATGATTATATATAATGTGTGTGTTTGTGTGTGTGTAATGTGCTATTAACTCACAACTGACATAAGGCAACCCTGTAGGGTTTTCAAGCCAAGAGACTAACAGTGGTGGTTTGCCATTGTCTTCTGCATAGCAACTCTGGAATTCCATGGTGGTCTCCCATCCAAATACTAACCAGGGTGGACCCTGCTTAGCTTCTGAGATCTGATGAGATTGGGGTAGCCTGGGGCATTCAGGTCAAGACTACATATACAGTAACAAGTCAGATAACATTGGCTCGTAGCTGACAAGCTGAAAACCCTAAAGTTGGGTATTCATGGCCTAAGAGGTAATAGTTGGGCATCTTTCACCAAAAAACCCAAACTGCAAGCCCACTTCAGGCCAGTAAATAACTCACCTCATCACAGACTGTATCTCTCTTTCTCACGGCTTATGCACAAAATGCACTTCAAGAACTTGCACACAAGTGCCCCCTATCTGTGGATTTAAGTATCCACAGGCAGGGGACTCATGTGAGAATTAGATATATAGAAACATATAACCAATGCATATTGTATGTATAAATATATTATAAAAACCATAGAATTGAATGGCTTACCACAAACGAACCTACAATGGCAAAAAGTGGAGAACTGAAATGGTTCACAAAGATAAAAACGAATGTAAAAGGAAACAAACAGAGCACATATTCCCTGCTTCCTCTTTGCAATTCCTGGGGAAATTGTCTGCTAAAGGAGAGATAAAAGAAGCAGAGAAAAACAATGTCTAAATACGAAGATGGCTAGCAGCTTTTGCTTTCCTGTGTGTATGCCTGTGATCCCCTCCAGCTTTCTCTGCTTGTCTCCAGGGAAGCATTAGAATTGTCAACCATCAGAGCCCCACTTAACACTTGGCTACTTTTAACATTATGAATGTAATGTGTAGTCAGGCTCTTAGTTCACACACCACTGTATTATGCAATTCAGATAACACATATGTTCACTGAAGCCTCTTATTGTCTGCATGAATAATGGATTAATAGAGCATCTGGAAATTGTCTTCAGAGTATTATCGTTGCCACCTGATCTTATTCTTCATATCTGAAGAAATATGCTTTACTGTTCATTATTTCTTCATAGAATAAGCCAGACTGCACATACTCAGACAAACATAGCCCTCTAATGTGCAATTTATGACAAAACAGTTGACACCCTAGTCACATTGGATCCCAAACCTAATTTTCTTCTGCCATGTTGGGAAATGTAAGTGCAGACCATGAGTAGATATGGTTTCCCCGATGGGGCAATAGCGCCCTCAGGGGAAGAAGTCTTAAGTACCCTCTCCCCACATGCCTCAATCCCAACCTACATTGACCCCTACACACCTGAGAATTGCATCCTGAGCATGGAACTCACACTGCACATCTGATTACCAGAACTTGGGGATGATGTGTGGGAAATGTAATGCACAATTAGGCCCTGAGGACTATGGGACTTACCTCTGAATAATCATGCTTAGAAAGATGTCAATTTCCTTACCCTCCAAAGCTAGCCCATCACAATATCTCTGTCTTACTTTATGAAGACAACACTGTCCTGCTATCCAGGACCCCGGTGGGTCTTAAAGAGCCATGCAGAGGTTATTGCAATATTGCAAAAATGTTATATTCAGGATATAGGGAAAGGGCAGATGTTTCTACTTATAAGTATTGTTATGTTGCTTCTTGCACAGATTCTTTCTAAAGCTCTTGCTCATGTGGAACAGTATATTTAGATTTCAGGTCACTTTTCTGCCAATATACTGTAGCATGAGGCTTCAAGCAGTGGAAACCACCTCCTGCTAGAAAAATGGCTTCTTTTGATCCCATCCAATGTAATGAAGGGATTCCTGAATGATATACTAGTGGGCAGAATGTGAAGTTTTCCCAAGTCTTCAGCAGTGCCAAAGGATGGCTCCAAACAAATACATTTTTTACATGGATACACTTAGCAAGTGCTGTTCCTGACTATAATGTGATCTTCATCTCAAATGGTCAGTTCTATTGAATGTCATCAGGTGCTGCCTTCCAATTGTGAAGTGGCTAAATTTCACCCACAGTGTGCCATGAGGTAACTGAGACTCTCTGATGAAAGATACTATTGTAGTACCTCAGAGTTGTGACAATGTACACTGAAGTCTAATTCTGTAAAGACGTCGTTTGTCACCATTGTATGAGAACATGAGAGAGAATGCTGAGTGATATGTGCAACACGTCTGTTTATTGTGAACTGAATGTATACAAACTTAAAAGGCTAATAAGGTGAAGGCCAGACATTAAATGTAAGTTTAACAGAAGCTTCTCAACTGTAGGGTGGTTACGAATTAAAAAGGAGGACAAGCAAAGCAGTAGGTAATCATTCATGCACAATCGTTGGTTTTGTTGACAAAACCAGGCAAACAGTTTGTTGAACATCTTACTGTTATGGTTCCAACTAGATCAGTGGATGATGAGCACCACAAGTTCTTATAGGATCTGGACTCACCACTCCACAGGTCTACAAAATTTGGTTTTAAGGTTTCCAATTGTTCAGGTGCCAGTCAAATAAAAATGTCCTTATAGTCTGAAGTACCTTCACAGCAAAAGGCTTTGCTTAGAATGGATTTACTAAGTTTACAGCCTGCGTTTCTTGCTGAGACTCAAGGGGGATTACAAAATCTAAAAAAACCCCAATGTAATCAGACAGCAAAAGACATTCAAAAAACCATGCAATAGGATGAGGATTACCAAATTAGAAAATAACACAGAAGGGAAAAAAATGATATACCATTAACAATGCAAATTAACAGTTCTAATTACAAAAGCAGAAGACAAGGCAGACATGTGATAAATGGTGCAACACATTACAATCTTATGCCCTTTATATGTGCATGTCTTGAACCATTCTATTATACCACAGCCCTATTTCCTTCATAAAAATTCTCCTGAACATTTTCTGTGTTTATCATTCTGTGAAACAAGTCTTCCTGGCCTTCTCAGGCAGGCCATTTCATAAAATGGGGGCTGCAACAAAGGAAGCTTGGGTATGGGCATCTGTTGTTTTTATTCATTTGCAGAATGGTACCTTCAGAAAGTTTTGCTCAGATGAGCTATTGTGGTGGAGCATTGCAGGAGTGGCAGTCTTGCAGATATGTGAGTCCAAGGCCAAGAAGGGCTTTGCATGTGATAACCATTACCCTGAATTGAACCCTATAACTGACTGGTAACCAATAGAGTAACCATAGAGTAGGTATTATGCATATGCCTCATTGCTCTCAATAACTGAGCAGTGGTATTCTGTACCATCTGCAATTTCTGAGCTGACTTTAAAAGTAGATGCATGTAGAATAGTGTACAGTAGTTTAAACTTGAGTTTACTGTGGCATGGATCCACATGGCCAGATTGGGTGATTCAATGCAGGGACCCATCCTCTGGGCTCAGTGAAGGTGGAAGAAAGCATTTTTTGCAGCAGTATTAACTTGTTTCTCCAGCAACAATGCAGGGTCTAGTATAACACCGAGGGTCTAAGTCAACAGGAGTCAGTTGAGTCTCATCAAAAGTGGGGATTGCAGTGTTCTTCAGGACCTCGGCCTTTCCAAACAGCATCATCTCCATTTGGTCATGATTTGATTTCAACTTGTTCACCCTTAGCCATGTAACAACAGCAGCCAGGCACTGGTTCAGGATCAGGAAATAGTCTACAATATCACCAGAGAATCTGGATAAAGTAATATAGAGCTGGGTATCATCAGCATACTGATGCAGCCAACTCCGAAACCATTAACAATGTCTTGTAAGTGCTTTAGATAGATTAAATAGCATGGGGGATAAGACTGAGCTTTAAGGAACCTTACAGAATGGGACTTGCCCAGCTCGGGGACTGTCAGGGTGGCTTCTTGCCAAGTGGCAGGGGACCACACAGCAGGCTTCCATCCAAGAGGATCCCACATACTGCCATCCCAAGCTACCCACCGCAGGCCAGCTGGAGGTAGGAGATGCATCGGTCGGCATGCATGTCACTGATACCTGGGATCACTGCCCCATTCCATGCCAATGCCTGTTGCTGTAACCAAAAAAAGTTGTGGCCATTTTCATCCAACAATAGTCTCTCTGTGCTTAATTGCTTAGGGTTAGAATTGCATGCCAAATGGGGTAAAGTGGGTACTGCGAAGGTAGTGGACTCCAGACATTTCACAATTAAGCACTAGGCCAGCAAGCCACAGTTGGTTCAGAAAGCTGTGGCCAGAATGTTGACTGGAGTAGATCATAGGACGTTTTCACTCTAGCCTTGTTCTGTGTACACTGGATCTCAATTTACTTCCAGACTCAATTTAAGGTACTGGTTTAAAGCCCTATATGGCTTGGGGTTATACCTCAAGAACTACCTATTCACATATGAACCTACCCAATTACTCTGGTCATGTTCAAAGGCCCTGCTTGAAATACTCCCACCATCTGAGACTAGATAAGTGGCAACTCAATAAAGGACCTTCTCAGTTGTGGCACTGAAGCTTTAAAACTCCCTCTCCAAGGAGATTTATTTATCTCTATCTTTGTCTTCCAACTGCAGGTAAAGACTTGTTGTTTTGTTTAGTTTTTCAATCTTTCATTAACTTTTATTAGGTCTCTCTGTGCATGTTTTATGTGTTTATATATTGTTCTGCAACTTCTCTCTCAGAAATCAGCAAATTCGACACCTGATCATTGGCCACATAATTCTTTTCTAAATATGATTTATTATGTAATGGATGGATAACTGCCTGTGTAGCGACTGAGAAAAGGTGTCCTGAGTCAATGACTGATTTGGATTCATTGATATGACCCTAACATGACTTCAGCAACCTGGATGGACAAGGATTCAGAGTAGGGCTGTTGAAAAATAAATTCGGTAAAATTCGGATTCAGCAAAATTTGGCCAGTTTTGATTTGGGAAATGATGAAGTCCGAACTCCCCCAATTTGGATCCGTGAAATTCAGCACTAAGTTCAGCGTTTGGGAAAGAATTCAGCCAAATAAAGCCATTAAAAACACATTCGCGCTTTTCCGTGGCTCCGGGGGGAGCATGTTTGGTGGTAGAGGTCACAAACTTTCAGTGTAGCTTGAGGGGACCCTTCTTGCAACAACCCCCTATGTTTTGTTAAGATTGGGTCAGAGGGCCCCGAGTTATGGGGCCCGGGGGTCCCCCATCTGCCCATTGGAATAAAGCCATTAAAAACACATTCGCGGCTTTCCACGGCTCTGGGGGGGCATTTTTGGAGGTAGAGGTCCCAAACATTCAGTGTAGCTTGAGGGGACCTTTCTTGAAAGAACCCCCAATTTTTGTGAAGATTGGGTCAGGGGACCCTGAGATATGGGGCCCGGAAGGGGTCCCCCCCCAATCTGCCCATTGCAATAAAGCCATTACAAATGCATTCACGGCTTTCCATGGCTCCGGGGGGGGGGGCATTTTTGGAGATAGAGGTCCCAAACATTCAGTGTAGCTTGAGGGGACCCTTCTTGCAAGAACCCCTAAGTTCTGTGACGATTGGGTCAGCCCCCCCCCAAGTTATGGGGCCCGGAAGGGGTCCCCTCCATCTGCCAATTGGAATAAAGCCATTAAAAGGGATGTACTAAAACAAATGACAAGTCAGCTCATTGGAAGCAATGGGAGAGGCTGCCCATCCCATTGAAGATAATGGGAGAGGGGAATGTCGTTTGACTTGCATTGACGCCACTGAAATGCATTACAGGGGATGTTCTAAAATGAATGACAGGCTAGCCCATTCGAAAAAACAGGAGTGGCTGCACAGGCCATTGGAAACAATAGGAACCAGCCAGAGAGAGACTCACTGACCCACAGTTAACTCCACACGAAGTTGGCCACCAGTGAAAACAGTAGAAAGCACAGTCCCACACAGAGGCAATCAAGCCCCCCCCAGCAGAACAGGCAAACACACCCCCCTTTGGCTTCCCTCCTCACACACACACACACACACACACACACACACACACACACATATATACACACACACATATACACACACAGGAAAAAAAATTACAGAGAAAAGCCCCCAAATGGGTCTTACTGTGGATGTCTTCTTCTCTTCCATCAGGAGCAGGGACTGCGAGTCAGGACTCAGGAGTAATCCAATACGATTCTAGCAGACTCTCACACACATACTCTCTGGCCATTTATGCACGGGAGGTTTTGCCTTGGATTTGCCGCTCTCTAGATGCACATTAAAGATTGCCTGCTCCCATTCATTCCAATGGGTGGATGGGGGGACCCCATAACTCGGGATTAATTGCCTTTTAGTCAGACCCCTGGGCCGGGTAATGGTATGGCCCAACTGCCGAGGCAACCAGGCTCCCGGACCAGGGTAATGGTATGGCCCAACTGCCGAGGCAACCAGACCCCCGGGCCAGGGTAATGGTACGGCCCAACGCGAATGTGTTTTTACAGGTTGTATTCCAATGGGCAGATGGGTGGGGGGCCCTTCTGGGCCCCATAACTCGAAGCCCCGTGACCCAATCTTCACAAAAATTGGGGGTTCTTTCAAGAAGGGTCCCCTCAAGCTACACTGAAAGTGTGGGACCTCTACCTCCAAAAATGCCCCCCTGGAGCCGCGGAAAGCCGCAAATGTGTTTGTAATGGCTTTATTGCAATGGGCAGATGGGGGGACCCCTTCCGGGCCCCATAACTTGGGACCCCCTGACCCAATCTTAACAAAACTTGCGGGTTCTTGCAAGAAGTGTTCCCTCAAGCTACACTGAAAGTTTGGGATTTCTACCTCCAAACATGCCCCTCCCAGAGCAGCAGAAGTGCACGAATGTGCACACGCACCCCCCATACGGGGATCTCTCTCTCACACAAACAGACACTCTCTCTTTCTCTCCCCGGGCCACGCAGCAGCTGGGCTCATGCACTCAACTGGGACTGATTGGCCAGAAGAAGACCCGGCTTGGCCACCATTGGCCATGGGAGAATGCTGCTAGTTCCTTACTAACTGATGGTTATGCTGCTGATTTGGAGCCCCCGAATTTGCCAAATTTATTTGGCAATCACCCCAAACTCACCGAATTTGGCTCGTCATTTTCCTGCCTTTTTAAAAATTTGGTTCCATCTAAACTGAAAACCGCCGAATCGGGGGAAATTCGGCTGATTTTTGATTCGGGACGAACCGAATTGACAGCCCTAATTCAGAGTATGTTTTGGCTTTCACAGATCCCAAGATCATCCACCACAGTAATTGAGCTGAAATGATCCATACACTGACCAGACAGTGCACTGGACATTTCTACTGTCTCAGCTATTTTACAATCATTGTCCAAACTGAAGTGTATCTCAGAGATTTTATCAGCACAAAAAACAAAAAACAAAACACCCTTCACAAAAGTGTCACAGCTAACCGCCACTTTCTCAGAATTTAAAGACTCGGTGCCAGAATACCTTAAAAAGATGAGTTGGGTGTGAACTAGCTGATGCAATGATTGCACAGAGATAGGATTTCTTTGTCACTGTCACCTCTCTTCCATTGAGCTGTACAGCATGCTCTGTCAGATTATCCTTGAGTTTTCCACCAGTAACATTTTTGGCATTTCCTAGGCCTTTTCAGGTCACCCAGGTCCATAGTAAACAAAGGTGTTGGGTTCAGGATTGAGGGTGAGAGAGTTCAACCAGGGGTGGTGTTGGTGTTGGAGGGGGACAGTGTAGCTATGGCTCGTATGAGGACCTGTGACTTGTATGAGGATGGCTGAAGGTCAATGTGGTGAGTCTTGCCATGCTGTGCTGCTGTTCTGAGACAGAGTATTCATTTTATGACCAATTCTACTACTTTTTAAAGTTAATGGGGTGGATGGACTATTTTCACCCCAAGACTTCCAGACCAAGACCACCCTAGGCAAGCTGACAGAGTCAGAACGCCACATCATTTGTGTTCAAGATTACAAAACTGTAGGGATATACTTTCCAACTCCTTGATGTTTAACACTTCCTTAATTTTTTTTTCTTTTTGGAACAAGAATGAATGGATGCTACAAATTTTTTTCCATTTGTATGCAGTCTTATGTTAAATAGAAGCCTGGCTTTGTAATTTTCTTTAGTTCCTTCTGCCCATGGATCTCCTGAATGAATTTATTGCACAGATTATAACGGACATTAAGGAATACTTCAGAAGGCTCAAGGAAGGCACTCGTTTATTTTTGTTAATAATGCCCCATGGCCCCATGAAATCGCATGCCATTGTGCAATGTATTGGAAAAAATACAATAAATTTATGATCTCTGTTTTGAAGAATGTAAAGATCAAAGCACTTTTGCAAATGTTTGGAACATGCTTCACAGGTTAAGAAGTAATAGCTGTGCTGTAACAAATAATGAGTGTCTTAGGATTCTTTAAGTATTTCTGCTTAGTTATTGGCTTAGTCATATGATTGCAATGACTTTACTACAATCATGTGATGCCAGAAATGACAGCTTTTCTATGGAAACACACACACACAGACTTGATAAAAAAAATGTAGAAAACAGCAAGTGCGCACATTTCTCTTCCAATAGTGTACAACTAAAGGCTATGTTTGCACATTATATGGAACCGTACAGCAAAAACTATCCATGCGACTGCAACGATGGATAGAGAGCATTATAATAAGGTGATTTGAATACTTAGGCCACAGTTTTCTGTGCCAAACATATAAAACATATGTTTAAGCCAAACATATAAAACATAAGAAAAACTTGAAAAGTGTGTGTGGTGGTGGTGGGGATCAGGCATATTAAGAACATGTACACTAGCTAATCACAAATATAGCTAAGATATTCAGTATCCACAGAAGGCAAGGGACAATTCTTATAATCAGGGCTCAATATACCCAAGTAAAACAGAAAGGCAAAGAAAAATTAAAACACAAACATATCACATAGTAATCATATAAGAATGTAAGAACATAAAGAAAGCCATGCTGGATCAGACCAAGGCCCATCAAGTCCAGCAGTCTGTTCAAACAATGGCCAACCAGGTGCCTCTACGAAGCCCACAGACAAGACAACTGCAGCAGCATTGTCCTGCCTGTGTTCCAAACCACCTAATATAATAGGCATGCGCCTCTGATCCTGGAGAGAATACTGGTAGGTAAGCATCATGACTAGATCACATCTCCTAATGTGCTTTAAATACCATGGGGCCAGTGGTGTAAACAGTAGAGTCCAGTCTTCCTCCTTGTTCTCCTAGCAAGGTTAGAATAGAACCAAAAACCAATGGCTAGGTGGCCCATCGTACACATCAATTGAATTCTAGAGCACAGTTCAGAAAGAAGGTTAACAGGGAGAAGCAAGAGCCTATGTTTAATCCTTCCCTTGCAAACATGTGCATTGCTCCTGCTTTTTTAAAATAACCTTTCTTCTAGTGACACATATCACAAAAGCAACTAGCCCCCACGATATTTCAACATATCAATGTAACAAATATACAAAAGAAAAAACAAATTTAAAGGGTGGTGTGTTGCAAATAGAAGTGTGCTATCCTGCCAACCTGATAAGATGCCTAATATTTAGGGTATTGCATTGAGTTGGCAATATCTGAGAATGCTGCTGTCTTCCCAATATGGCTACCAAATCCAGTGTTCACTCCTGATAACATCAGAATCAAAACACTTGTTGGAGAGACAGCAGCAGCAGCTGGGGGATGCAGCAGAGGGGAGGGACTCCTCCCACCTCCACCCCCAAGCTAGTTCCAGGACTTAATTTGCCAGCCCCACTTACCAGTTCTGGGGCCCTGGACTCCATTCCAGGCCTCTTCTGTATCTTCAAAGTGCTGTTGCTGGCAACAGCATTGGCATTGCAGAACTCACTCTGGCCCCTGACATTGGGAGCATGCCAGTGGATGGGCTCCTCCCAGCTCTTGCAAGGCTTTGGGACACAGCACAGTGGTCCAGCCAGCATTTCCTCAATGTTGAGGGCTGGGTAGGATTGCCCAGGAAATTTGCCCACTGGTGCTTGAAATGTTGGTGAAAGTATATGAAAATGGAGGCTCACACTGGCATTGCATTGGTGCACTGATCAGGAAACAACATCTTGCCATGGTGGGGGGAGGGACTCTAGGATTTGTCAAAATTCTATGGTTTAATCATGGAATTTATGTGCATCCTATAGCCCCCTGGATGCGCCCCGTGGTGCACAGTGGTAAGCTGCAGTACTGCAGTCAAAAGCTCTGCTCATGACCTGAGTTCGATCCCGACGGAAGTCAGTTTCAGGTAGCCCGCTCAAGGTTGACTCAGCCTTCCATCCTTCCGAGGTCAGTAAAATGAGTACCCAGCTGGCTGGGGGTAAAGGGAAGATGACTGGGGAAAGCACTGGCAAACCACCCCGTAAACAAAGTCTGCCTTGGAAACGTCGGGATGTGACGTCACCCTATGGGTCAGGAATGACCCGGTGCTTGCACAGGGGACCTTTACCTTACCTATAGCCCCCTGAGGCCCCCTTGTTTTCACTAGAAGTGATGTCAGTGTGCCTGGCCAGTTCCCAGCAGTTGAAGATTGTGACCTGGCAACCCTAGTGCTGGAGGCTATGGCCACCACCAACACTGGTGGTGATGGCTTAAAGGTATACTACACTTCCACAGTCTGATAATCTTTTCACTCAGACACTGAAAATAAGGTTACCTCATGTCAGGATTCTCCCTTGATCCTCTCACCCATCCCTAATCTAAAATAGATTAACCTGCCTGACACAGGTACTTAGAAGAAAATAAGGAGAAGTAAGGATCTGATAGGGATAAGACTAATGCTCTCTCACAACCTCCCCTTCTCTCCCACAGAGGATCCACAGAGGGTAGTCTGGAGATGAGCTGTAATTCTGGGGGATCCCCAAGTCCCACCTGGAGGCTGGCATCCCTAGTATTTGAACCTGGCTGTCTCAGGTTCCAGTAGTATAACCATACCATTATATCACACTGACGTTTGCTCTGAATGTTTTAAATCCATGGAAATGACTGATGGCCTAATCAGGTAATATTAACGAATCTAACTGAAGTTATAGAATGAGAAAATAATCAAATCTGAAGTGAACTTTGGGGGGGGGCACCAGGGTAGCGTGTATATATTGAAAACACCCAACTAGCCATAGTGGAAATTAATCACCAAATCTGGAATACTTTGTAATTCAGAGTGGTCAGTAGGGATGCCAGCCTCCAGGTGGGACCAGAGGATCTGCTAGAATTACAGCTCATCTCCATACTACAGAGATCAGTTCCCCTGGGGAAAATGGATGCTTTGGCGGATGGGCTCTATGGCTTTGTACCCCACTGAGGTCCCTGTCCTGCCCTGGCTCCATCCCCAAACCTCCAGGAGTTTTCCATCCTGGATCTGGCAACCCTACTGGTCAAAGTGGTCATGTCCAGATTATATAATGGGGCAACCACAATGAAAGAAGAAAGAGGACGCATGATGCACATTTTCTCTGTTGCCTTAATAAAAATTACAACAAAAAGAACCTTAAATATCATATTATAATCAGACAGCAGGCATAGAAGCAGCAGGGATGGTGAGCATTGTCTTTTATTCATTAAAGCTCCTGCAGTTCTTCCAGTCCTTCATATAGTTTAGTGTAAAACAAAAAAAACCAAAAAACAAACAAACCCTGAAGTAATATGATGAATCACAAAGCAAGCTGCTTCAAGGCTGAATGATCTTTTTGACGTGGGGTGTGGCAGCAACAATGCATGGTAATTACTGAACTGAAGGGTCTAGGAACGTGCTAATGCACTTCAACCATAACCGAATAATTCGTTCATTTAGCCCCATTGTCAACAAAGAGATACTGAAGATCTTTGACACAAAATTACATGGCAAAAAGGGAAAAAATCCCAGAAAGATTCAAAACATCATAATAAACCAGTTAAAGTGGTAGAAATGCTAATGGTCGGCATTTAGTGTCTACAGCAGATTTCGATTGCAGCATAATTAAAATCAAATTTCTCTATCTAAGCAAGAGGATAGTAAATGAACACCTTTGGTGCAATGGGCAATCCCATATACTTTCAGTATAGCTGAGGTACACAATAATCAGCACTTCTGCATGGCCCAGGGATCCTAATTATATTGGTGGAATAAAGCCAGGTTTTGAATACTTTTTAAATTTTTTACACAGAACATCTGACTCAGAAAGACCTCTGTGAACATCTGAATGATACTGGGAAATAACATGATGCATAGGGATGCCAGGCCCCTCTTCACCATTGGCGAGATATTTTGGGGGCAGAGCCTGAGGAGGGTGGGGTTCGGGGAGGGGAGGGACTTCAATGCCATAGAGTCCAGTTGCCAAAGCAGCCATTTTCTCCAGGTGAACAGATCTCTGTCACTTGGAGATCTGTTGTAATAGCAGGAGATCTCCAGCTAGTACCTGGAGGTTGGCAACCCTAATGATGCAGCCAATTTAGTTCCTAGCCTATATGGCTTAGGTACTGCTTTATGCCAGTCCCGATTTTAAATAAGGTACAAGAGCACTATTGGCTCTTGATGAGCCATTTGCTTCCTTCTGTGGAGCAGCCAATGAGAAGGACGCTGGAAAAGTTAGGATGAAATGTCCTTCTCCCAGCAGCTGACTTTTGCTACAAATTGGCCCTTCATGTGGATAATGCAGGAGAAGCATTTTGATGAACTGTGAGGGAATTTGGCCAGGAAGTGGGCCCTTCCCCACCTGTTCCACAGTGTCTTGGGAAATGGCGGTATTCTCTAATTAGGCCTGGTCTTTTGACTGGCTAGTTCCTAACTAGTTTTGGCAGGAATAATATGAGATGCTACAGTATAGGTAGGCTAACAGGCAAACACCCTGAACCATCTAACGATGGGGGCTGTTCCCAAGCTAACCCATCATTGGCTCAAGCAGCTTGGAGGGTGAGGAGGCAATGCCCTTAGTTGCTGGAGTGGCACATAGAGGATGAGCCTTAACACCTTTGGGCACTGATTTACATTTAGGTGAGGGAAAACAATGGCAGCATTAATGCTAGGACCCCGGGTGGGTTTGCCCAAAGGTCTGGTAGCCATAGTAGGCAGCTTGTTAGCTAGGGTTGCCAACCTCCAGGTACTAGCTGGAGATCTCCTGCTATTACAACTGATCTCCAGCTGATCAGTCCTTTGGGGGGAAAGCTCATTTCCTAACTAGTACATAGGGTCTTTTAAAGTATGTTAATCAATGGGTTTAAATAGTATTATCTTTGTATGGGATTGCAAATCAGTGAGTTGGCCAGAAATATAGAAATGATCACATGCAATCTAAAATATGGGGGAAAGGAGTAGGGACACATCAATCTCCTTAAATGGTGCCCTCAAACCAGAGTATTTTGTTTTCCACTACTTTCATCTGTGTGTGTGTGTGTGCGCGCGCGTGTGTGTGTAAATATCTCCAGCTACTACCTGGCAGTTGGCAACCCCAGTCATGGTCATAGGAAACAGCAGTGATGTGGCAAGAGATGGTTGTGGCTACTGACATCACTACCTCGGACAGCAAAACATCTTGCGAACTCTGTATGTTGTTCATGATAATCCCAAGGCTTTTCAGCCATTGTATTCACTTTATATACATTTCTATATGTGTATATACTGCCTTCAGTTATTCAGGATAAACAGTTAAGGTATTTTTTTCAAATGAATAAAACAAATAACACTGGGGACTATATCTTCCTTGCTGGAAGCCTTTCTGTGGTGAAAAAGTTTGGCTCAGGTTTAAATAAGTAAATTTTTGATGTCTTCATTATGCAAGATCATATTCCTATATTAGTTTAGTATCCACATGTATTTTGGCAATCAGATTATTTGTGCCAATGTACTTCTTAATTGAAATATAATTTAATCAAGAATACACTGTGCCTTGCAGCAAAAGACTGGGGTGCCATACTGAGATCGCATGCCATTATATTTTGGTTAATTAAGGCCCATGGGCAATGGGATCTTCTTAATTAAACTTCATGCATATAAATTATTTTTAAATAAAATTACAGAAGTCTGTAATTAAGAACAATAACTATTTTCCCCCTAATGCTTACAAGCTTTTAAAATGTCCTTTTCTATAACACAACTGGGAAAATGTGTGTGTGTGTGTGTGGGGGGGGGGGCAGAATCAGGTGAAATGGCCAAGAAAGAGAAGTGCACAGATACAATCTGGAATGATTTGTATATTGAAATGGCACCGACATCACTGAAGCTTGGTTTAGCCAGATATCAATTGCCATTATTATTCTATGGCTCTAAAAACTAGCAAGATATTTTGGTGCTACAGTAAAACACCCTCCACAGAATATATTAATATAAAGAATGTCTATTTTATCTAGGGCGGGGAAATCAGCAGAATACTGGGAGGGTCTCTGGAAGTGACAGCATGCCATTGCTGATTGATTTTAAAAAATCATTCTGCCACTGGCTGTTAGAATGCCAGCAAGCACATGACACATTATCCTGTACCACCACTGCATGTGTTATGCTAGAACTGAAACATTGTGATATGAGGTAGGGAACAAATTTAGTGAATGACCTACATTTTCATGTGTATATGCTTCATGTGTATACGGAAGCGACTTGATGGCACTTAACACACACACACACACACAAACTTCCATAAGACACAGAGGGATGAAGAGTGTGCAACATTGGCCCATGCAATTGTCAAACAAGAGAAGTAGGGCTGTCGATTCGGTTCCATCCAAACCGGAAAACAGCCAATTTCCCCCTGATTCGGCAGTTTTCAGTTCAGATGGAACCAAATTTTTAAAAAGGCAGGAAAACGATGAGCCGAATTTGGCGAGTTTGGGCGATCACCGAATAAATTCTGCAAATTTGGGGGCTCCAAATCAGCAGCATAACCGTCAGTTAGTAAGCAACTAGAAACGTTCTCCCGCGGCCAATGGTGGCCAAGCCGGGTCTTCTTCTGGCCAATCAGTCGCAGTTGAGTGCATGAGCCCAGCTGCTGTGTGGCCTGGGGAGAGAAAGAGAGAGTGTCTGTTTGTGTGTGAGAGAGATCCCCGTGGGGGTTGCTTGTGCACATTCACGTCTTTCTGCAGCTCTGGGGGGACATGTTTGGAGTTAGAGGTCCCAATCTTTCAGTGTAGTTTGAGGGGACCCTTCTTGCAAGAACTCCCAAGTTTTGTGAAGATTGGGTTAGGGGGCCTTGAGTTATGGAGCCCGGAAAGGGTCCCCCCATCTGCCCATTGCAATAAAGCCATTACAAACACATTCGCAGCTTTCCGTGGCTCCGGGGGGGGGGATATTTGGAGGTAGAGGTCCCACACTTTCAGTGTGGTCCCCCCATCTTCCAGGCCCCATATCTCAGGGGCCCCGACCTAATCTTCACAAAAGTTGGGGGTTCTTGCAAGAAGGGTCCCCTCAAGCTACACTGAATGTTTGGGACCTCTACCTCCAAAAATGCTTTATTGCAATGGGCAGATTGGGGGGACCCTGTCCGGGCCCCATAACTCGGGACCCCCTGACCCAATCTTCACAAAAGTTGGGGGTTCTTGCAAGAAGGGTCCCCTCAAGCTACACTGAATGTTTGGGACCTCTACCTCCAAAAATGCCCCCCCCCCCGGAGCCATGGAAAGCCACTAATGTGGTTTTAATGGCTTTATTCCAATGGGCAGATTGGGAGGACCCCCTTACGGGCCCCATAACTCGGGGACCCCTGACCCAATCTTCACAAAAGTTGGGGGTTCTTGTAAGAAGGGTCCCCTCAAGCTACACTGAAAGTTTTGGGAACTCTACCTCCAAACATGCCCCCCCTGGAGCCGCAGAAATGCACAAATGTGTTTTTAATGGCTTTAAATGGCGGGATTTATTTGCGACCTCCGAACTTAGTGACAAATTCCACCGATCTGAATCGGGGGAGTTCGGACTTCGGCATTTCCCAAATAAAAACGGCCCAATTTTTGCCGAATCTGAATTTTACCGATTTTTTTTTCAACAGCCCTAAAGAGAAGTCTTTGATTGGCCAAGCCTAGATAGTCCTTTGCCTGGTCAACAATCAGTACCTTACCTCTAGTGAATTTCAAGCAACTGAGTGCTCAGGGATTCTACTATAAACAGAGATGTGGAAGGCCATACATGATTCTGTTTGGGGATAGTTGTGTGAGCACCACATATTTCTAGTAACGGAAATCTCCATCTGGAAAAGCCAGCAGTGAGCAGAGATGTTGCAGGTTCTGTCTATCAGTCTTCCATACTTAGGACATTTTGTATTCCATATTATGGAAGCTGTAGATTGTCATTCAATCTCCACCAATGGTCATTAACTGTATTTCCCACTTAAAATGTGACATAAAAGAATCACAATATCTTTTAAACATACCTCTTTCCTGTTTAATAACTGTGATTGAAAAAATGAATACCCTCCCTATTACAATATCCTTTTGTTGTGCATGCTTGATAGCACCTGGGTTGTCCTCTGGTGTTCTATAATGTGCAGAAATAGAGAAAACTGGAACTTAAAGACAGATTATACAATCAGCATAATTAAGTGGTACGCATTTTCCTGTTTGCAGGGAGGGTATTTTTTTCAAACACAGCAGCATTCAATATGCACCATCCATGCACTTTCAGAGTAAATTGATACAGTCTAGGGGAAAAAACATTACAGCACTTGATTCCACTGGTCAGATAAATTATCCTATAGTTCTGAGGGCCTGACCTGGATGGCACAGGCTAGTTCGATATTGTTAAATCTTGAAAGCTAAGCAGGGTTGACCCTCGGTAGTAGTTGGATGGAGACCACTTAGGAAGTCCAGGGTTGCAACACTAGAGGCAGGCAATGGCAAACCAACTCTGAACATCTCTAACCTGGAAAACCTCAAGGTATCACCAGAAGTCGGCTGTAGTTTGATGGCACTTTCCACCACCACTACCACCACCGCCACCACCACAGTTCTGAGGCAGAGATAGCATTAGGAAAAAGGGATTCCTGACTATTAAAGAATCTTATATCTTAACTCCCCACCCCCAAATGGATGGAGTGCATAATTTTTGTGATCAAAATTGCCTAAGAGTTAGGGCTGTTACATGCCCCATGAAGAGAACATATAGGTATCCCTATAGGTTACCATTTCAAGGAAAAGGAGATTCAGATCACAAAAAAGGTGCAGCACTGACCCCAGGGCAGGTCCAATTCACAGGGTGGGGGGTTGTTTTGTTTGTAATGAACAATTGATTCAGGGCTCTCCTATTGTTGCACACAGGTCCCTACAGGTGGATCTAGATGTGGCATTGATCACAAGGCTTCTGCTGCTGCAAATGACAAATC
The DNA here is from genome assembly GCF_029931775.1 of Euleptes europaea. NCBI lineage: Eukaryota > Metazoa > Chordata > Lepidosauria > Squamata > Sphaerodactylidae > Euleptes > Euleptes europaea. The sequence continues at coordinate 39,311,327 of NC_079316.1, forward strand.
TATTATAAATCCCCCTACCTCTCTCCGTCCTGTGCGCTATAATGTATCATGTTGTGCATTCCTTGCTTCCATGTCGCATTACTGGATGCCACAGGGAGGAGAGGGTAAGATGCAAAAGAGACCTCTTCTTAACTATACGTTATGGAGAGAAGACAGGAACTCAAGATGTTGTACTTTTCCATGGCAACACTCAACTCTCATTCCATCTGGAATGCCTATGAAATTCTAGGGAAGATTTTCAAAGTGAATGGCTTGTGTGCTGTAATCTAAAACAGGGTAATTGGCAGATGAAAATTCAGCAAGGATCCCAAGTTCTGTTAATTTGGAAGTCTGAGACTCATTTTAACAGTTGGTTAAACTATTTTTTGAAACCTCTCAGGAATAAGCTAATGCTTTTATTTCTAAAAACAAAGAAGAATGCAAGTCATCTCTTGCATCCCCCCCCAAGATGTTCCTTGAGATCAAATTCAGCACTGCTAAGCAGCACTAATGGGTTTTGTTAATGCAATAATTTCCATAAAAATAACACTTCGAAGTTTCTAGCTCACAAATTTCCATCATGATTTAATGGTGATATTCCATGCAATGCTGGGCTACAGTGTCCAAGTCACTTTACATTTCGCGACACACTTGATGTTGCCAGTTGATTGTGACACCCTTTTATATGTAATTAAAACATACAAACACCTCTCCCAGCAAACAGCTTTTCTGCAGTTAGAATTCTTTGAAAGAATGTTCCTTAAAAGTAATTAAACACTCAAATCATGAAGCTATGTTCTCACCATCCAATTTCCCCTACACCTTGATTAAGAGATTTGCAGTTGGGTATCAGAGACAATCAAAGTCATTTTGATGCCTGAATCAACAACAAACAAAAAATTCAACAGCCTCCCTCATTGTATTAAAAATAAAATTTAAAAAATTAAATCATCCTCTTGAAATAGATTATTTTACTCTAGTAATTGTAGAACCAGCCCCGCCACTGGTTTTTAGTAATGAAAACAAGAAATGGACTGGGAGTGGATAGGGAGAAGCTTTTCTCCCTCTCTCATGATAGTAGAATGTGGGGTCATCTGCTGAAGCTGGAGGGTGACAGATTCAAAACTGATAAAAGGAAGCATTTCTTCACACAATGCATAGTTAAATTGTGGAATTCCCTGCCCCAGGACATGGTGATGGCTGACAACTTGGAAGGCTTTAAGAAGGGAGTGGACATGTGCATGGAGGAGAGGGCTATTCATGGCTACTAGTAAAACTGGATACTAGTCATGATGCATACCTATTCTCGCCAGGATCAGAGGAGCATGCCTATTATATTAACAGAACATTCCTGACTTCTGAAGACTAAAGTCTTCAGGAGGCCAGGAAGGGGCTGCACTGGCGTGGGGCCCCCCCATGCTGGCATCTGAGCTACTTATGTCCCCGTAAGTGGCCCCAATGCCAGCGGGGAGGCCCAGACACTGGCCTCCCGGTGCTGGCAGCACCACCCCGGGACACCAGCGGGGCCTTCAGCTATTGTCTCACTAGTATAAAGGCCCGCACCAGCATTCTGGGAGGTGTCCCAGCATCCCAGGGGGAATTTCTGGAGCATTCCGGGGGGTGGGGCTGCCTGTAGGCAGCTTCCTGTCCCCTTTCCCCCGGGTATGCTGGTGGGGAGAAGAGCGAGGCTGCGTGTGCTTTTTAACAGGCGCAGCCTCGCTCTTCTCAATGGGGTGAAAAGCCCCATTTAAAAAGAAAAAAGTGCAAAAGGGTTTTTTCAAAGTTTCGGCGGGTGGGGAACTGCTTAGGAGGCACCGGGGGGGTGCCTCTGACATGCCATCCCCACATGCTGAAAGCTCAGGAATGAGCTGTTAGTGCTGTGGAACACAGGCAGGATAATGCTGCTGCTGTCACCTTGTTTGTGGGCTTCCTAAAGGCACCTGGTTGGCCACTGTGTGAACAGACTGCTGGACGTGATGGATCCTGGTCTGATCCAGCAGGGCCTTTCTTATGTTCTTATGTTGTTATGAAGTAAAAACCACTAATTTATGTCTCAGTATTTGCCTTCATCTGAAAGTGTTTATACTTTTGATTGATTTCCCTATGCTCCTCCTTTTTTTTGGTATGTAATTTTTTACTCTATTAGAAGATTCATACAGTGCCACAGGACTGTTTATATTTGTTGCAACACATTACAATGGCTACCTCTTTAGAATTCCGTGTTTGTATATTTATTTATTTATTCGTTCATTTATTTCAATTTTATCCCTGTCTTTCTCCCCTAGTGGGGACCAAAATGGCTTATATTATCTTTCATTTCCAGGCACAAAAAGATGTTGCAGAGTGATGAAGTTTCATATTCATTGTCTGGAAATACACACTGATTACTCCCATGAGCCCAAAACATAAGAACTGTCATTTTGCTGATCAGTCACAATTTGGGGCTGAATACAGGCACCCATTTATATTTTGCCAACCCAACAAGACAGATGATAAGGCCAGTAAGTCATATGATTCATATGGTAAATGGAGGGAAAATGAGGGAAACCCCTGTACATAGTGAGTTCCTGCATGTGAGGATCTCCAGACAAAGGCCATTTTCTACATACAATGGACACAAAGAAAATAAGGCGGTGGTTGTTTTTCGATCCTTTCGAATAACAATGGTTGCTTTCACAGAGGCCTTTTTCTCCAGAACTGACATAACTGGTTCCCTAAGTTATTGCGGGGGAATCTACATGACATCACTCTCAAAATATGGATATTGGTTTTATGTGTTGTGATCCCATATTCTTTTCAGAGCAATATTTTTGGCTGTAGATGAAATAGCAGTGCTAACCTATCCAGCACGGAAAGGCAAAACACTTCTGAAACACCTGGCTGGAGCTATGGTTAGGGTTGGGCATCAAGGTGGGTGCTAACCTGCAATTCCATGCCCTGCAATGCCCCTCCTCCCACATCTTTTCAACAGCTAACTGCCCTTTTCTCATTCTCATTTCTGCTGTTGTTAAAAGGAAAATATAGCAATAAAAATAAATCAGGAGCTTTTAAGTATTTGGTTTGCACTGGCCATTGTCTTGGGGAGTCTTACTTAAGGCACCCATCTTGGTAGAGAAAACCTACTGCTCCTGAGGACACATTCTTCTCACACCCACCTATAGGCTAGCAAGCCTGGACAGCTGGTGGACTGTGGCCATGCTAGGCTTGCATACCCTTCTTCAGACATGCAGATCCTCAGCTCTCTTAAGTCTGGAGCCTGCTACTTCCTTGTCCTCTCTGTTTGCTTTCCACTAAGGCTTCCTCTGCTCCAGAGTACTGCTGTACTCATGAGCCACTGCTGTTGCTGCCTACACTGAGACTGTTATTCCAGTAAGCTGAGGATACTCTGGTGGAGAAAACAGCAGCAGCTCAGGCACTGAATAATGCTTATCCTTCAGGAGCTGGAGGAGGAATAAGCTCCCATGCTCAACACCAGCTGAGGATGGGAAGGAAGGGGTTGGAGGTAGAACAGTGTCTGGGCAGGGGCGTGAACATCATTGTCATTTTCAATGCAGTACTACTGGGCTAATGCAAAAATAAAATGAAAGTTAAAAGAGCAAGAAAATCGTAGGTTTTGAGTTCTGAGAAATGTCGTAATTAGAGAGCCAAATGCCAGTGGTTGGGAATAAATCAGTTCAGGATATGGTTAAATTCACAGTAAACGGCTATTTTACTGAACAAAAGATCTCCACTGATTAAAGGCTACAATCATAAGCACATTTTTAAAGGGAATAAGTCCTGCTGAACTGAATGGGACTTACTTCTGAGTAAGCATACCTAGGCTCTCGCTTTAAGGCTTCAGTCCTTGATTACCAATGCACTTTTTTCCCTTTGCTGTTGGGATCCACATTGTGGATTGCACCGAGAAATACAGTGCTAGATTAACAGTGCAGTCCTAAACAGAGTTATACCCATTTATGACCATTCACTTCAATGTAACTGTGAACATATACAAAGCTGTCTTGTACTAAATCAGACCTCTGGCCTATCATTATCAGTAATATCTACTGTGACTGGCAGTGGCTCTCTGGGGTCTCAAAGTCTCCCAGATCTTTCACATCACCTAATACCTGATCCTTTTTTAAACTGGAGATTTTGCGGATTGAAACTGGTACCTTCTGAATGCAAAGGAGATGCCCTGCCACTGAGTCACAGCCCTTCTTTCAAATTCTACACTATGTTTAAGATTGCACTGTAAGTTGCATGTGGGATCTAGCGGTGTTAAGAGACATTATCTTAATCCCTCTTTACCCAATTTCTCCCTAAAACCCAACAATCTGTTTCTTTTCCTCTTTTCAGAGATTTGGGGTCTGTTTTGATACATTTTGATCAATCAGGAATTCCAAGAACAGAGTGGCAGGAAGGGAGTTCTGCAACATTTTAGAATTTCACTCAGTAGATGCTCAGAGGCAGCTACAGTCTTCACAAACCTTCCTATCATCCTGCTAGAAGACCACCCAGTGGTGTATAACACAAAATAACTGTAAGGGCTGAAGTCTGAAAAGGGTGCATTTATTTCCCTCCAAAGAGAGATGAGAGAGAAACCCCTCTTTCAAAAGAGGGAGAAAAAGAGAATGCGAGAACTCAATGGCTATATCTAAACAAATGAATTTGTTAAAAAGAAATCCCTCTCCCCATAGCAATGCTAATGGAATCCCTGTTTCCCTTCTGCTTACAGATGAATGTGGAAAAGGAACAACTGAGCAGCGCAAAAAGGTGATGGTGTGGGACTAGCCTTTTTGTTCCATTTATCTTGTCTCGCGATCTCGTTTTCTTTTTGATGAGTTGAACTGGTGGATAATAATACTAATCATAATTTTAAAAACCTTTCATTTTGGAAGTGTAATTCCATAAATGCTGCCCACCTCTCAGCTGAAGAAAGATCCTTAATTGATAAAGCTAGCTACAAAGCATTAGTACTGTGGATGTTAGTATAACAAATAGATTAGTTTGTGATAGATGAACAGCGCATATATCGATTTGCCTGCCAAGTGGGAATGCAGAAGACAGCTAGACAGTTTTCTGAATAGTGCTGGAGGGTCAGTAGTGTTGGGAATCACTGAGAGAGCCAGTGTGGTGTAGTGGTTAAGAGAGGCAGACTCTAATCTGGTGAACAGGTTTGGTTTCCCCACTCCTACACATGAAGCCAGCTGGGTGACCTTGGGCTAGTCACAGTTCTCTTAGAGCTCTCTCAGCCTCACCTACCTCAAAAGGTGTCTGTTATGGGCAGAGGAAGGGAAGGAGATTGTAAACCAGTTTAATTCTCCTTACAAGGTAGAGAAAGTAGGCATATAAAAACGAACTCTTCTTCTTCTTCTTCTTCTTCTTCTTCTTAAATCATAGAGTTGGAAGGGAATGGTAACTGAGTATTCTTGATCTCTACAAACAACTCTGTCCATACACAACCTTTCTGGATCCTGCAAAAAAGATATGAGGAACTTCAAGCTATACAAAAATGACAGTCCACGTGGGAAAGATGATATGCTTGATTTGCAAAAACTAACATTATTAGTCTGATTTTTTGGACCAGATTTTCCAGCTATGCTCAAGGTCACTAGAATGGGAGATTACAAAGCTCCCATGTGGACATGTTCTAACTCTCATGTTCTTCAATATGTTGAAAATTGGCTGCCCATCAATGCAATCTGTACTACAGATGGATAAGAGCAAGGATTTGATCACAGTGTTGTTGGATGAATACAATGACCATTCGCAAAATGAGCATGCAAGTGCTTGGTAAGTCTGTCATCTGTGGTGTGATGCCAGGTGGTAAGGAAAAAATCTTATGACACTGTTCTGCACCCAATCAGAATTTTAGGGAAACAGGGTAGTGACATGTTTCATATTACCTTTTGGAAGGACAATAGATGTGTCCGGTACACTATGTTAAGTTTCCACTTGGTAATTATTTATCAGTATTTATGCACTGCATTGTATGAAAAGGTGTCACTGTGGGTTTATTCCACATCAAACAGTCCCAGATGGAAGAGGTGCAAATTAATTTATTTCCTTGGTTCTTGTAGGTTATCCGGGCTGTGTAACCGTGGTCTTGGAATTTTCTTTCCTGACGTTTCGCCAGCAACTGTGGCAGGCATCTTCAGAGTAGTAGTAACACTGAAGGACAGTGTCTCTCAGTGTCAAGGGTGTAGAAAGAGTAATATATAGTCAGAAAGGGGTTGGGTTTGAGCTGAGTATTGTCCTGCAAAAGTATTGTCCTGTAAGTATCAAGATAATGTGCTAATGAGGGTAGGTTATGTTTTTTATGTTTTTTCATAAAACAGGATAGGATGGAGAAACTTTTGAAAAAACATAACCTACAAACAGTGTTTAAACCCACCAAGAAAATACAACAAATGCTACGATCAGCAAAAGACAAAAGAGACCCCCTCACCTCTGCAGGAGTATATCGTATACCTTGCAGCTGTGGAGAAGTTTACATCGGGACCACAAAACGCAGCATACAAACAAGGATAAAAGAACATGAAAGATACTGCAGACTTGGCCAACCTGAGAAATCAGCAGTGGCTGAACATGGACTGACACAAACAGGACACAGGGTCTTATTCCAAGACACTGAAAAACTGGACAATTCTACCAACTATTTTGTCAGATTGCACAGAGAAGCCATTGAAATTCACAAACATCAGCACAACTTTAACAGAAAAGAGGAGAGTTTAAGAATGAATAAGGCTTGGCTTCCTGCCCTGAAAAACCTCCAGACAAAGACAACATTCAACAATAGCCATACAGATTAGTTTTGGATTACACACATTAACAGATCACTTCAGGATACAATGGTTCCATATTAACATACCATACCCTCATTAGCACATTATCTTGATACTTACAGGACAATACTTTTGCAGGACAATACTCAGCTCAAACCCAACCCCTTTCTGACTATATATTACTCTTTCTACACCCTTGACACTGAGAGACACTGTCCTTCAGTGTTACTACTACTCTGAAGATGCCTGCCACAGTTGCTGGCGAAACGTCAGGAAAGAAAATTCCAAGACCACGGTTACACAGCCCGGATAACCTACAAGAACCAATGAACTCTGACCGTGAAAGCCTTCAACAATAATTTATTTCCATTTTGTACCAAACCACACTTTGGGAGCCAACAGTATTTAATGTTGAATATCTGGCTAAATTCTACTGTATATTTCACTAAAATCTTACTGTATCCTTTACATGAAACACAGAGATGGAACATATACCCACTTTATGTAAAATCAAACTATAATTTAAAAGGTAATTGATTTAAAGTTGCAAAAAATATGTAATAGGAAAGGCTATTTTAAAACTTGATTGATAGAGACTGAAGACCTTCTCTGATGACAAGGGTCACCCTAGCGAGAAATTGTGTTGCTAGGAAACTCTAGCCACAAAGTGCCATAAAATGTAATTGCTAACTTTCAATTGTAAATGGGTTAAGATATAAATGAACACTGATTAATGAACATACTTAAGAGATAATGAACAAGGTAGCAAAGGTATCAGTTAAATCAAATGTGGTGAAGCATTTAATTTATACGTTGCACAAACAGTGCAAAGTAAAAAAAAATCAAGGCAAAGTTTGTTGTCGGAGACAAAAGAATGAAGTACCTATTTTATTCTGATGGCAGGCTGGATATACTGAAGTGTATGTAAAACGTCTTATTTGTAATTTGTAATCCTAATTTTGGTCTAGCTGAAGCTGCTCCCTGTACTTTGCCCAGGAGACCTCCACCAAGTCCACAAGGTATGAGGTCATGTGCAATGCATTGACACACTGTTACATGCATAAAGTTACAGAAAACGGACTGTTAGTCCTCGGGCATATGAGACAGGACTACAGGGATCCTGCTTCCACTGGCCACAGAGTGTACGGGGGCCTTAACAATATAGAAATCTGAAACACTGTAAGACTTAATTAGAGCTTCAGTTTAAATGTCAGACAGTGCATTTGGCAGATTGTGCGTTTTCTGTTATGCGTTATGGTGGCTGTGGTGGGATTTGTGGTGTCATGCATTTATTTATTCACATTATCCCCACCTGTCCTCTGAAATCCTGATGGCATACAAAGCTCTGAGTACATGGTAATAGGGTAATGAGTTTTACAACTATATTAATCCAGCACTACAGATTTTTTATCCTGGTTTCATTGTTTCAGAGGGATTGAGGGTTGGTGATGCACAGCATGGCATAATTACCGAAATGGTGCAGTGAACATTATTCTATGTTGCAGAACCCAAGAGGTATAACAAATTAAGATTTGCATTGCTAGATCAGAGCAAATACCAATCTAGGCTACCTGAACTGCGATACTGATGTTTTGATTTGGAAGAACAAAAGATAATGGCTTTGCCAAAATAAGTGCAATCCCAAAGATTAAAAAAAAATTCTGCTGAGGAAATACATTCAAGAAACTAATATGTGAAACATGGTGGCTGATAACATGAAATAAAAAACAATTGATGTTTTTCAAATGTGGCAGTGGAGAATAATGTGTGGGAGAGAAATAAAAGTGAAGAAATATTCAATGGACCTGAAAAGTACTAGTGTAAAATGGGAACGATGAGGGCATTGTGTATAGGGGCTTGCCTTCCAATTCTATGGCACCCTCAATGACTATGGCACCCTGGCTGAGTAAGCATGCTTCAGAATCCATTTCTTCATTTGAGTATCTCCAGTTGAGAACATTCCCATAAAAGTTCTTAACAACAGTGACTACGTGACGGCTTCATTCAGCCCACACTATGCCTCCACATCTCTGAGATGCTTGCTGCAACTCCTTGTTACCTTACTTTACTTCACTCAAGTGAGTTGTGTTGACCTTTGCTTCATGGAAGGGTTTTTCTAGCCCCTGGGGTTCAGGCTGTGTTAGTCCCAGACACCCTCCTGGCTCCTCTACCTCCTTTTCCTCTCCTCGGGATTCTGTATCTTTGGGGGTCAAGACCAGAGTTCTGCCCCACTTCTGCGTCTGCTGACTCTTTGTCTTCTAGGTCAGTCGAAGAACCAGCAGCAAAAATGATCCTATCACTTTTGTGTGTCAACTGCTACAGCCAAACTAGGCAGTGTTCAATGACACAGGCGCATGGGGTGCCCTCCTGATTCCAGTTTACCAGCACATATTATAAAATGGAAAATTTATTAAAGGTATGACTTAAAGCAAATTAAAATAATGGTATAAGATGAAGACCTAAAGAAGAAGGGAAAATGGTAGAACAGCATGCTGACCTGACAAGACTTCTAATGTGGAAGAGAGTGGAGAGTTGTTGGAGATCACTGTAAGGACTGCAATATGTTTAGCTTGCTGATAGTGTAGAAAACAGAATAAAATCCCAGGTTTCTATAATTTGATATAATTTATCCACAGGAGAGGCTTATATCAATTTATGCTGCTTTAATATGTATGCAAATCTCTAAATCTTGCAAGATTACTATCCTGGAGAAAATAGATAGACCATGCAGGTATTTCTAACAATTAGTACAAATTCAGGTCAAACATGAACCTGTGTTTGGGGATGGGGAATGGAGACTGTGGAAAAGGTGAATCCTCTTCAAGTTAATAAATGGTCAAAAGGGCACAGTGCTGAAGAGTTGGATATGACACAGAGATAGCCTATTAATCTAATTTAAAGGTTTTCAGAGGAAGCAGGAAAACATGACTGATTTGCTTGGAAGGTCTGACTTCTGAATCCATTAAAATCCATGTCTGCTATCTCAGGCTCGCTCTTCACAATTATTTGGCTGGCTTTGGGTGATCATTATATGTCTTACCTTCAACACAGCAATCATTTGAGGGGGGAAAAGCCTGTGCCTGTTTTACCAAATAAAACAAACTCCCAATGTTCCCCGAAGGAAATAGCCACTGACCTGATATAAAATCAAGCTACATAAGCTTTTATTTCATCAACTGTTGTGCTGTAACCAGACACTCCCATAATAGACCCAACCAACCCTTTAAGTGAGCACTTTCCCATTTCACTTCTTGGCATTTGCTATTGTGATACAATGTTTGTTCTCACCAGTGAAATAACTAATTACAAGTCACCATGGGCTTCATTTGACATAAGGTTACAGTATTCATTTTCCAAAGACAAGCTATAACCCATGTCTCAATATGCTAATCATTCTGCATCACTGATATTCCTGTCTCCTAGCAAGTTTCTGTGGAGGCAGGCAATAGCAAACCACCTCCAAACGTCTCTTGCCTTGAAAACCCTACGGAGTCGGCATAAGTCAGCTGTGACTTGACCGCACGCACACACACACAGCAAGTTTCTGGAATTTCCAGTTGAGACATTACATATTTATTCCGCTAAGTGTTATCTATCTTATACAGAACATCCATTTTGAAAAGACGTGTTAAGATAGATGGACTACTAGCTCCCTGCTGCTGCTTTATTGTGGAACCAGGTAATAGGTAGTGTATGTTTTAATAGTGTTTGGGTTATTTCACAACTACAAACCCCTAGCTTCCGTAATTCAAGCTTTATTTATAAAGCTGAAGAAAGCCTTGGAGTCTATTCAGATTCCTTCCTTAGCTCTCTGACCTGTATTCTGCCGCTGCACTTCCATATCCTCGTACAATTCAAATAAGGTTTTTTTTTAATTGCAGCTTTTCCTATTGAATGAGAGAATCTATCATAAGAGTGGAGAAATCCTTTATTCAGATCATGTACAGTAGTCTGACAGCCAGCTGTGAGTTGGAAATGGTTGACCTTCCTCTTTGCCATGGAACAGCATAGAAAGTATACGATAACAGGAGGTGGTGAGTTATTCAACCAGATGGAGGCGACCTAGAAGATCCTTACATGACCAAACCCAAAGGTATTTTAAATATCACATGGATAGGATTTTGATGTTGTCAGGACAGAGATATTAAAAAAAAAAGGAAATGCAAATGAAATTTAAAAGGAAAACCATTTGCTATGAAAGTTTGTGTGGAATAGGGTGCTGGGATAATGAGTTGGATTCAACCATCTTTTCCTGTCATCACTGACATTCTACCTGTTTTGTGTACCTGGAGGTCCCATGATCTCCAGCATAACCATTTTTGGTGGTCAAAGAGAACCCACTCTTTCCTTGATCACCATCAGAAAAGCTGATAAGATCCAACCTTATGCCTGAAGTCAGTCTAGGAAAAGAGATGGCATTGTTTTTGCCTGCTTCTCATTCTGACGCCTTTTTTTTTTTTTGCTCCACTGACAGATAAGGGGGGTGATTCTTCTAAGCGACTATCACAAGAAGTCACAGCTTTCTCCTAGTGTCAGAGCACACTCACAGAAAGAGAGGTGCACCAGTGGCTCTTATAACATCCCCAGAATTAAAGGGGCACAAGCGGCACATCTCCTTGGCATGATGGTAAACAAATTCTTTCTACCACTCTTCTGTGTTCGCCATTGACTGAGCCAAGGAACAACTCAATATTTCTGCTGGATATTTTCTCATTAGAGGTATTAGAGGCTTGATAAATGAGTCTTTAGATAAGTCCTTAATAAATTAATCAAGTCAGCTTTGGCAAAAACATTATTTTGTTTCAGCAGATGTCACTCTGCTGTATTGATTGTGTCAGCCAAGCTAAGCTTGGTTCCTCAGTGTTCATTAGACTGCTAAGCAGGATACATCTTAATGTGTTTTGTTACTGTAGCTGCAAGGTATTTTTTACACCTCAAGCTAAACTGTCACATATTTTGCTTTCTGTTGGGATTCATCAAAAGTTACCGGGGGGGGGGGGGGGGAACCACAGCAGCTTTTTAAAAAATATATGTTTTTGTATCATAAGCTGACAGTCAAAGGGTACATTCCATGTGCTACACCATGTTTTCGTGGGTTGTCTCTTCCCTACCTTATCACAGCAGTACTCATTTTCACCATGGTGGGGGGGAGCTGGAGGGGGACAGAGGAACACTTTCAAACCATTCATAATGAACAGTGAACAAACACAGTAAAAGGGCAAAGCTTTCACACAAATAAAAAACCACAACCCACAGAGACATGGGAAAAGGAACCCAGCTATAGTCATAATCAAGCATCTAGAATATAAATATTTCCACAGCAAAAGAACAGCAGGCAGCTAAGTTAAGAACTCTAGGGGCCTTTGCTATACCACAAACTCAAATGTAAGTAGCAGAAATGGGGGGGGGGATTTAGTTGCTGTTTAGGAAGAAGGGAAAACCCCAAAATGTGCAATTTACTTCTCTGTTGAAAACTGTACAGACTTTAACTAAATGTTGTGGAAAGCCTGAACTATGAAGCTTGGCAATTAAAAAAAAAGGAAAGAAACCCTCATACCTGTCAATATTATAACCCCCCCCCAAAAAAAATAGAGATTCAAATTTTCTCCCTGACCTATATTTACTCCCTTTATTTCTGTCACGCTTAAAATCCACTCATCTATGCTGAAAACAAAGCCAATGAAACTAGGTCAGTTATTTTAATATTTGTTGTTTATTCTGGTCGCGTTCCTACGTGAATGTTAAAAGATACCAACAGCACAATCCTATACTTCAGTTATGCCAGAGGCACATTTTGAGCATGTACTGGGATTAGGTACTGTTTGTCACTGCCATAACATTGCACTGGTGAAACCCCCTAGCTGGTTCATCTCTGCTAGCGCAGATGGGCCCAAAACAAATAGTGTCAAAGATATTCACAATGAAGTGCAATCCATTCGAATTGATGGGTTTAGACGGGATTTACTCCTTTTAGGATTACACAGTTAGTGATTAATCTAAGATTGGATCTAACATTACACCAGTAATGACAGAAGTGGTGTAAATAGGGTTGCCAGGTCCCTCTTTGCCACCGGTGGGTGGTTGTGGGGACAGAACCTGAGGAGGGCGGGGTTTGAGGAGGGGAGGGACTTCACATGGAGTCCAGCTGCCAAAGCAGCCATTTTCTCCAGGTGAACTGATCTCTGGAGATCAGTTGTAATAGCAGGAGATCTCCAGCTAGTACCTGGAAGTTGGCAACCCTAGGCGTAAATCTTGCCATTGGATTAAATGAAGAACCAATAGCCATTGAAATTATTCATTTAGTTAGGCAGCGTTTTCACTGGGGCAGGATGTAGCCTTCACCAGCCTCATGGAGCTGATGGCCCAGTATAAAATGATATCATGCATAGGGTTGCCAACCTCCAGGTACTAGCTGAAGATCTCCTGTTATTACAACTGATCTCCAGCTGACAGAGATCAGTTCACCTGGAGAAAATGGCTGCTTTGGCAATTGGGCTCTATGGCACTGAAGTCCCTTCCCTCCCCAAACCCTGCCCTCCTCTGGCTCCGCCCCAAAAGCCTCCCGCTGATGGCGAAGAGGGACCTGGCAAGCCTAATCATGCACTTTCTTTAGCAAGAACATTGAGCTATGTTTGAGTATGCGAAAAGAAAAGAAAAGAAAAGCATGAAGAATAGAGTTGTTTTAAAAAATGCGTTGGATCCTTTAATATCAGGGGCAAGTGAACTTTCCCCTCCTTTCCCAGGATCCTCAAGTAACAAGTCCAGCTTTTAGGGGGGGAAACAGACCGTATAGGCAAGGGGAATTAAACCCTGTTTCCTCCCACGAAGGCCTTAACTGAAACAGCAGTTTTCTTTCACACAGAGAGATGAAATCCTTCCACATCACAGATCTCTTGCATCTAGTTTGGTGTATAAGAATTTTTATTGTTATGCGGTGAAGACTTAGCCTCCACCTGTAACCTTTCCTAGTCTGTCTGCAAGGCAGGTGGGCTGCCTACCGGGGTAGCAATTGAATGAATACACGGCAGTAAAAGCTTTCTTTCCTGGGGTATGTGGCTCATTACACAGCCAAGACAAATGTGGGGTTTTACTTTGTGTGCTCCTGTGGCTGAGTTAGTGAGTTTTATTTATTTATTTATTTTAACATTTCCCTCACGTTGGGGATTCAAAGTGGCTTACATAAAAAAATGCACCCAAAAAGTACAATTTTACAGTGATATACAAGCACTGATACTGCTGGTCTATGACTGTAATAAACAACTACTACTATAAACATTTGGGACATTCTTCCAGCAGATGATGGGATATAAAGTCATCCCCGGTGTTGTTAGTCCTGGCAGCAAAGCTCACACAGGTTCACAGGCTGTAAGCCAGAAGCAAAGAGTCAAAAGTCCTTTGGCTCTTGCCTTTGAACAAACCCAGGCTTAAATTAGCTGCAAAGAGAGGAGGGGCAGATGTTCAGGCCTGGCTTAGCTAGTTTAGACGTTTCCGTTTCCCTCCCTGAATAGGTTCTAGTGGTGTATCCCTCTCTAATTTTGCCGAAAAGCTTGCTGCTGGCCTATCAGCAAAGACACGTGTTGTGTTAATTCCACATTCCCCCTTGACTCAAGTCTTCATCTCCCTCTCAGCGCTTTCCCCACTGATTATAGCAAGGTGACAAGGCTGCCCCCTATAAATGTCTGGTTGTCGCTTCCCAGGCTGTTGTTTTATTGCTCTCTTTCACCCTTACAAGGGCATTGTTTCCTTTGCAACACTGGAATTGTTTGGGAGGCATCACCCAGTGAGCAGCAAAGGTGACATGGTGATGCAGTAGCCATGCTCATTTTTCCTTCCGTTAGTTTTCTTGTCAAAGAGTTGCTTTTTACACTGTAATGAAGTGCAGCTCTTTCTCTTCTGCTTGAATTGCAAATTGATCCCAAATTACAAGGAACATTCTCAAACAATAAACAGTTTGTTGAGCAGTCAAGACTATTCCAGGTGGTATTGCAGCCACCGTGCATGTTCTTATGCTGCTTTCCTACCACTGTCCTCCTCTCTGTCCACTCAACCCTCTTCACAGAAATAAAATACCTTACAACAGAACTGCTTTTCTTCTGCCCAGTGGGGTGGGGAAGGGGGAAAGCTCCATGATGTGGCTAAATATTTCAGTGACCCATTTTGCTTGCCTGACTTCCAAAGTAGGATCCCTGGGTGTTCTAACTTCAGTCACAAATAAATTCTCACATTGCCATCTACTCGCAAACTGTTGGCTTAATCTAGGCCATTCTGAGAACTCACCAGCCCTGTGAATGCTGCCAACTATGCAGGTACAAAAACCGCATATCCACTTGAAATATAACTCATCTTGAATGATCTATGAAATGCCCATCCTAACCCCAAGGCATATGTAGTCCCCTGCAAGTGAGTTTATTATGACTATGAGTTCACACCAACTACCTGTCAGCTATGCTGAATGTCACCAACCACACAGACATAAAACCATTCAATCCCTGCTCATTTGAATTTGTCAGCAAATCATCAGTACAAGCAGACTGAATGTTTACTTCCAGAGAAAATGGGCATCACAAGCCAGGAAAGTTCATTTTTTGAAAAGAATGAAGCATCGCTAGCTGGGCAGTTTGAGGATCCATAAGCATTTGGAGTGATCATTGGAGTGTTTTAATTACACAGCTCCTATTGCATATACCATACTAGATTTCATTGCTAAGGGCACTGTGATATATTTGTATTTTCCTATGGCCTGTTTTGGCCTGACCTGGATGGCCCAGACTAGCCTGATCTCATCAGATCTCAGAAGTTAAGCAGGGTTGGCCTTGGTTAGTACTTGGATGGGAGACCACCAAGAAATACCAGGGTCATTATGCAGAGGAAGGTGATGGCAAACCACCTCTGTTAGTGTCTTGCCTTGAAAACCCTTGTGTGTTGCCCTAAATCGGCTGCAACTTGACAGCACTTCATGCACACATGTGGTCTGTTTTATATCTATAGCTAGAGCTGTCCTTTGGGTACAGTGAATCAGGGCCCTATGCTGTGTCCCATACTTCCCCAAGGATGCTACTTATTACCTGAACTGCTGGCTCCTGACCCAGGTGATAGGTGGTGGCTTGGGATTTGAAAACCTATTGAATAAACGTTCATCCCCAATCCACTGCAGAAGACCACTGTGAATCAAGAGTTGGCTTGGAATAGAACTCTCACAAGGTTTAGGAAGGCTTGTCTGGGGCCCTGAAGCCCTCTAGGGATGGCCTTTTCTCTGGCAGTGATTTCGTGGAGATGTTCTAGCATTGTCATGCACAGATCAGTTCTTTACACATGTAGGCAATTGGAGACATTGTCGGAACGTGTCATGACTGGTATATATCCTTAGACTTCGTAATTTGTATCCTTCAGACAAAGTAGGGCTAATGAGGAAATGAATCATTGTGCAGCCCATGAAGTATATGGTAAAAAAAATGCAGCTAGAGACTTGAGTAGATTTGTATGAATTGTGAGGTAATCCCATCTCATCAAATATTTAAGAAGAACAACATAACTTAAGCATTGTTACACATCACTGCAAATCTATTATCTTATACACAACTTGCAGATGAGTTCATTAATGTGTCTGGACTGCCTAAATCCACAGATTGAAAAACCAACTACCAAGACATTATTTAGGAAACTTGAGGTATCCTCCACTGAACGATTAGAGACCTAATTGTCCATGAAATATTTTACACAGAACTATCACAATAATAACTTTTGAAATTTTTCTCCTAAGTCTTTTGCACAGTTTTAGCATTATCATGGGCTCAGATTCTCGATTGTTGTAGGCAGAGGGGTCTATAGAGACATATTTCAGAGGAGCTGCCCACTCATGTTAATGCGTACAGCTGACTAAAGTCCATTCATGTTTGCAGCTGTGTTGCCTGTCCTGGTGTTTGAATGGATCTGTGCATTTATATTCCATTTCACCACATATTTTGAACACGACAAGCAACAACATTATTCTTATTCCTTGGCAAAAAGACATAGACAACAAAAGTACCCCAGAATGAGAGTATACATCAGAGTATCAGTATGGCCCTGCATCATAATGATCAAGTAATGATTGAGTAAAATAAATAGAGTGCCATTCAATGGAATGGGGCAGTTGAATACCTGGAAAAAAATGAAAATCAAAATAACACAAACACACAATTGCAAATAAAAGGGAGTGGGGAGACAAGCATGAGCTTTTTCATCTATTCAGTCACTTTGTCAGTTGAAAGCCTACCAACCCTTCTTCACTTTTCCTCTGAGCAGGTTGTTAAAAGATCAAGACACATGCAGGATTATTGAACAAGTGATGCAGCACTGAAAGTAGGTGGAACCATCTGTGTCCATCTACACAGTTTGTGATCCAACTGCACAGAAGGACAGATAATCCTTTAGTGACTCAGAGTCCCTGAGATGGAATGTGGTTTACTGGCACGACAACCTGGTCTCATTTCAGAGGAGCATTTTCTCCCTTTTAATAATTATTCTGTCTCACTGTATGTGAACTAACAGACTCAATTTCATTTTTGTACTCTTTATACATATTTCCTGCCTGTTCACAACTACTGTAAATAGATTGTACAAACTAAGGCAGCATGAATGTATCCTTATGGTGAAACACGAGTTTATTTTGTCTTATCAAAAGGAATTCCAAAAAGAATTCTTTCATAAAAGAAAGCAGTGCATACAAATGCATCATACAAATGTATGATGTTAATAGCTAATCTGTACTTTATTGACACAATGCCATAATAACTTGCTCACTAGTCACATTTGTTCAACCCCATGACATTGAGAATTATGACATTTTTCTTGATACATAATGCTTGGCTTAACACCAAATTTGTTTCTGAAAGCATGCTACAGCCTCTTAGAGGAACAAGGCAGATTAGGCAATTTCCTAGGATTCTAGATTCTGGGTATGTGACAGTGCATTCCTGAAGGGGGGGCGCAAACCCCAGCAGCTGGGACAACAAAGCTGTCTCTTCAGAGACTTCCTGGTAGCCACAGAGGAGAAAGAAGCCCTTTTACCAAAGTAAAACCAGGAAAAAAGGCTTCCCCCCCCCCCGCATAGGGGAACGTGGGCCTGTGCCACGTAAAAAGATAGTACAGGATGGCCGCCATCCTGGGAGGTGTTCCTGGGGCAAGAGGGGTTTGGAAGCTGCCTAAAGGCAGCTCTGCCCCCCACCCCGAATGCCCTGGGAACACCTCCTGGGATACCGGCACGAGGACTTGCACTGGGAGGATGCTGTCAGGAAGCCGAGCCAGCATCTGAGGGCTGTGTAAGTGTTACTATGCTGGTGTCCATGTCAGTTTGCACAGCACAAGTGGCACAGATGCTGGCATAGGGGTCATGCCAGCTCCCAAGAGCATTTGCCCCCCTTCAGGAATGCACTGTGAGTTATGCAAATGTCTTGTAGAGAGACTAATTACCCACCTTTTTTACAACTCATTGGCAGGATAACATCCCTGACATTTAAGGAGGTGCAATTTTTTTATCTTCATGGGCTGCCCAACTGGGATGGACACAGTTTTAAAAAACATGGACAACTGACAAATGTTAAAAATGAAAATTAAAAAAAATAGATACATGGTCAGTTCTATCATTTAATGCATATACAGGAAGACTCAGCAGGAAACCAATTTTAAATAATTCAGGACATTTTTTTTTAACCAGTCACTATTCTTTTAGGAGTACTTTCACCCAGCTTCAGCTGGTATGCTAGTTGAGGTTGTTCCTGGCGCAGTCTGATCTAGCCATGGTGTCTAGACTGGCCTACTGCAATGCAGTCTACTAGGGCTATCTTTGAAGAGTGTTCAGAAGCTGCAGCTGGTGTAGAACACTGCGGCTAGATTGTTTGTCAGAGCCAGTTAATGGGATCACCTGACCCCTTACTAATATTATAGCAATTACACTGGCTTCCAATCCACTCCCAAGACCAAATCAAGGTGTTAGTTTTGGAAGTTAAAATCCTACATGGTTTGGGATCCTGGTATCTGAAGAACAGTCTTTTCCCATATGTTTCTGCCCAGTACTAAGATCACAGGGAGAGGCCCTCCTGGCTGTCCCATTGACCAAAGATGCTCATTTGGTGGGTCTTTTCAGTGGCAGCCCTGCAATTATGAAACAACCTCCCCAAAAAGGTGTATCTGTCCCTGTCACTCTTGACCTTTAGGAAGAAGCAAAAAACAGTTTTATTCATGACAGCATGCAATTAATTTCAGTTTTTCTGTCTACCAATAGTTTTACATCATTGATTTTAAATTAATGGTTTTATGTGTTTTATATATTTGATTAAGTTTTATTGCTGTTTATATTGTATATTCTATGGTTGTTAGCTGCCCTGAGCCTGATCATGGTTGGAAGAGGGCGGCATAGAAATCTAGTAAGTAAGTAAATAAGCCATCTTGGGTTTCTGTAAGCTTTCTTTTAAACACATCCTGGCAGCACACTGGTGAACCAAAGCTCAATCATTACAGGAATGAATTGTCTGGATGCAACCACAGTTTTGGATTGAGTGGTATAACAGTACAGTCCTACCCAAAGTTACATACTTCAAGTCCATTGACTCAGTAGCATTGCACTGTAAATTATTCTGTGGCAAGCAGATGAACGGGCATGCATCAGCATGATCCTATCTATTGCCTGGATTATATTGTTTTCATTTTTTTAAAAAACCCACTTTAGATCATAACCAGGAAAGCTTTTATAATAAAGAGATTAGTGTAAAAAGATAATGTTTTTACCAGGGGAGAAATGCAGTTAGGATATGGAGACATCAGGTAAAAACAGCAGGAGTCAGGTCTATTATAGATACAAAACTAGCTGAAGCAATTGAAGTAAGTGACTCATTGTACTTCGTTTGCATGAGTGGATTTCCTTTCTTGTGTTATCCTCATAAAATAAGACCAGCCTAATAATCTTTCTAAATAATCATCAAAGCATATTACATTTTTGTGTGCTTTCACCATCTGTCTTGTGCAGTTTTCCAGTCCAGTGCTTGTTAAAAATGAACGCAGTTATTTGTTTATCCAACTTGTGCACTGGGCAGGAATAATCAATTTCTAATTTGGCTTATAGGGCGACTCCCACCCCACCCCCCATTCTGCTCATTGTCTAGCCCCTGATGTGTTCAGGGCATAAACAAAAATATAAATAATGATCTCAAGACTGTTACTTGGAAATCAAGTATTGACCTCTGTGCAGCTGGGAGTATGAAACATAATCCTGCATACATATTTAGGTAAAGTGAGCTGAGCTTCCTACATTTCCCAAAACTTCTTTGATGTGGGTAGCTATTCTAGGCAGGCTCTGATTCAGACGTTATTGTTCCTATTTGCATAATGATCTCAAAACTATTATGATACAATTTCTCCGCATTCATAGAAAATATATAATCAACCGTCTTTGTTCCTGATATTATTTTTAAGCTAATGCCACGTCGTTATAAATAACACAAAATATGGTTACAAGGAACACACATGCAGACTCAGTTTTTCTTTGACTTTAAATATGAAGTTCATTCCTAAGATACCATTATTGTATGCCATGTTCACCGTTACCTGTTCACCCATGAATGACCTGACAAGGGAAGAAGCAGAGAAGAACCTGCTAGTTGGCTAGCAGCAGCTGAATAAGATCTGGCTGCATCAGTTTCTTCTCCACTTCACACAGGTATTTAAGGCCTAGCCATGTCCAGCGGTATGAGCGGAAGGGCTCTTGTCCTTCTCCTGTTAGCCTAAGGGTCATTGCTTTGATCTGGTGAAGAGAGAGACAGTGTGGAAGATCTGATCTTTACTCAAATGCCTTCCTCTTTCTCTTGTTTCTGTTGTATTTTTTTTCATTGTACTGTAAGCTGTTTTCAGTCCCCATTGGGAAGAAAAGCATGCCATAAATGATTAAATAAATAAATGCAGACTAGAGATTTAAGCTAGTTCTAACAAAATATTTGCCTCCACAGGTGTACTTTTGTAATCTTCTTGTAGACTAAGGGAATGGCCATCATACACCAAAGGTTTGTGATGATCTTGAACCTGGTTCCCAGACAGCATGCTAACCCTTTTTGTCTACATACTGCAGGGTATAACATCTCATATTTAAAATTTAGCTGTGGCATACCCCCCCCCCCCAAAAAAAAAAAAAGTTTGGACATTGCGGCTTTATATTATGGAAAATTTGATCTTTTAACTTACTATTCACATGGATTTTCCAAAAAAAATTACTAAATATTTCCTGGTTCCCACATATGGATTTTTCTTCTGAAATCTGAATAGATTTTCATTGAAGCATGACCAAATATATTCCTCTACACTTCCAAAACAACCCAATGAAGAAGACATTATGTGAGAAGATTACCTCCCCACACACACAAACAATGGGCTCTAAAACCGAGAGCAGGTGTTGGAAGCAAGCTGAGATGGTCCCACCACAGCTAGTGCCTGGAATCTGCACCAAAATATTTGTGTAGACCACAGTCTGATAATGCCAAACACCTTTAAGGAGATTTTCAGCCCACTTTGGGCATTCAAAAAAGCCTGGACAAAATAGTCCTGCAGATCCTGCCAAAATGAAACTGGGGACATTGACGGCTGCCACAAATTGGTGCCAGATTCCCTCTTCATGCAACGAGGCAAGGAAAGAATATTTCAGCTATTGCAAATCAAAATATGGTTTGTGGTTTGTGTCATAAGCACTGCAATTAAAAGCTTGTGGCAAAGCTGGAATGTGCTTTTAGGAAGCCAGATTGTTCCATAAAGAATGTAAAAGGCCTCCTCCTCCATTCACTTTCCAAATCCACAAAGGCAATTCAAAGTCCACTTTGAATTCTCTTAAAGGAAAAAAGCAGTTCTTTCCTGTTATAGTCAGATGCATGAACTGAGCACACACCCTGAATTCTGGACAAGAGTAAACAGAAAATAATGTCTCATATTAGGGTTGCCAATCTCCAGGTGGGGCCTGGAATTGCAAGTGCTCTCCAGATGACAGAGATCAGTTTCTCAGGAGAACATGGCTGCTTTGGAGGATGGACTCTATGGCATTATACCTCTGTGATGTCCCTTCCCCCAAACACTGCACCCCCCCTGGCTCCACTCCTAAATATCCAGGAATTTCCCAACTCAGAGCAGGCAACCCTATATCATGTGCTACTCTACACACACAAAAACTATGGAAGCTCAACTGACAATGGAGAATTTTCTTCTGCAGATTGTGAACTTCAGAGGATGGTTAACATATAAAAATCATTCTGATTTATTTCGTTGGTTGATTTATGGATATTTCCAAGTGATCCAAGATATGGGTAAAATTGTGGATCAGGAATTGTACAATCATTATAGAGATCTAAAACTAGGAAGAGCATGTCAGCAGGCCACTGAGTTGCCATTCCTTTCCAACACCCACTTGCTTCGTGATTTATCTTGTCATTGCTTACATATCACCTGTAAGATAATATTAATCTTGCCTCTTCAGTATGGTTACTGTTCCTCAATACAATGGCAAGCTCTTTTGGATCATCAAGCACAGATAACTTCACACACCTGATACTCATAATCATAGAAGGAAGCAGACAAATATCCCAAGGGAGAACAATGAGATTATACCCTAGTCTTAGAAAAGGGTCTATCTCAGCATGCAGACTCTTCTACATCCAGCATTAGCTTTTTAGTGTGCACCAAAATTGACTGAAGCTTAAAATTACAGGTAAAAATGAGAGTCACAAAGTGAAGCAAGATGTAGGATTGATTGCCTGGCAGATAGGAAGCTGTGAGCATTAGCGCATGGTAGGGGTCGGCGCACTGGAACAAAGAACAGTAATCTAACCGTTCTAAGTTTGGATGTCTCTAATGCCTCTAAAAATATGTGCCAGGCGGCATTCACACAAACAAACAATGGCATAGTGGTCTATCAGAATACAATCTGGAGAGGCTGCTCCATACAGCAAAGCCAGAAACCAGCTCGCCACACTGGCCATTTTCACCGTACATCATAATCTGTATAACAAAATGGTCTGTGGTGGCTCCATGAGGGAGTTATGCTTTCCATACCAGCTTGCTGTGCTGTCTGGAGTAGTTGACATGGTTGCCTGAATTTGGCTTCAGTTCATGACTAAGGGGAAAAAATGTATTTATTCCTTTTCAAAGTTATTTCTTGCTTCAACAAAACTGGCAAAGACTAGCAGCCCCTTCCTGACCTCCAAAGGCAAAAGTCCTTAGGAGGCCAGGAAGGGGCTGTGTCGGCATTGTGGGCTCCTGCACTGGCACCTGGGCTACTTACGCCGCCGTGAGTGGCCTCACTTGGCTGGGCCTTCTGCTGGTGGAAGGCCCAGCTGCCCAGGGATGCTGTCTTGGCCTTCCGCCAGCGTCCCACCGGCACAAATTCCCACGCTGGCATTTCGGGGGGCATGCTGGTGTCCCAGGGGGGAATTCCTGGGGCGTGCTGGGGGGTGGAGCTGCCTATAGGCAGCCTCTTGTCCCCATTTGGCCCAGAATGCTGGCATTGAGAATGGCACTGCAGTGACTGCTTTTCAGCAGGTGCAGCATCGCTGTTCAATATGGGGTGAAAAGCCCCATTTTTACCCCAAAAAAAGCCTTTAAAAAGCCTTTTTTAACCTTTTGGCGGCCATGAAATGGCTTTGGAGGTGTGGCGGCAGCACCATGGCCATGCCATCCCTGAGGAATGGGCTGTTACAAAAACTAAAACATTTAAACAGGTATACCTATATATATATATGTGTGTGTGTGTGTGTGTGTATGTTTATGTATATGTTTATGTATATATGTATATGTATATGTGTGTGTGTATATATATATATATATATATATATATATATATATATATATACATACACACACACATATATATGTATTTATATATATATAAAAATCACACACACATACACACACATATATAAATTACATTTATATATATAAATCACATCAGGAAACCGACATCAAACTAGTGCATACCTCACCACCAAAATATAAGCCCTCAGCACAATAACTTTAAAAGGTCCTAACTAATGTTCCCCTCACGGGCAGAACGGAGAACAAGCACAGATAGATTTCCAGTCCAGTATGATCCAACATCGTCTCACTTCAGATTGCAAAAGCCTGCAGGACTAGCACTGCCTTAAACTGCTTATGGAACCTTGCCAGAAAAGACACTTCAGTTTTTCACAGTGCTTTGTTGCCAATTTGGGTGTTAGTGGTAAAACAAAGTATTTAAAAAAGTACCCATAAGCAATAATCCAACTGAATCCTTAAGGGTCTGGATTTATTCCAACTTTATGATGGAAGAAGAGCATCTGCTTAGCCAAAACACTTCTTAAATTTGTCTTTTCACCAGAATGAGGCCACCTACAAGATTAAACCTTTCCCTTTTCCCCTTACAAAATGTAATTATGCCCTAATTTAAATCTCTAATTGAGTGCACTTGTATTGATATGATTATTCTTTTTTCCCTTTAGGGAGAGTATTTTTATTAGTCACCCAAGATGTCTAATCATTACATGGTAAATCTTTATCCCCCCTCCCAAACTATTTACCTCTATCACAAATGAGAACATGAAAGCCTGTCTTTAATTTAAATAGCATGTTATCTCTCAGATAAGTTCAACACTTGAATATTTATGATTTTAAAAGCTACACTGGAATTTAAACAATACTGGAATAGACACTGCAGTTGGGTTCCCACTAAAGATTTGAAACACAACATCTATATACATGTCATTTGTGGTGAGATTTAAAAACAATTGGGTTTTAATAATTTAATTCAAAGGAGATTGAGGATCATTTAAAACATGATGCTTCATACTGCCTAATTTAGTCATAATATTATAAACAATTATCCCTGACCCCTCAGCACGACCCTCCGCCTTTTTCTCTCCCTTGTCACAAACGTCAATACCTTTTTCAAAGCCAGAACCTTATTTATTTACTTCATTTATATGTTGCTTTTCTCCCCAATGGAGATCCAAAGGAGCTTATGCCGTTCTGATGTCTTCCCTTTTATCCTCACTCCAATCTTGTAAGGTAGGCTAGGCTGCAAATGAGTGATTAGCCCACTATTACCCAACAAGCTTCCATGGCAGGGTAGGTATTCAGACTTGGGTCTCTCAGACCCTAGTGCAACACTGAGCAATACACCACCCTGGCCTTCTATGGAAGAGCGGCATTTTCACCTTCTTTCTTTCTCTTACAGGCTGACCCTATTCCAGGTAAGGATTATGAGATTTTCATTCACCTGGTACTCAATCTTTATTATAGTGCCACTATAGCGTAGTTGATTGTTCAGTCAATACAGCCATGTCAACTGAATGTGTTGGTGGGAGAGTGGTTTCATGCCCACTGTCCCACCCACCGATCTCTGAAGATATAAAATTGTATAGGTGTATAGCCTCCCACACAATTGCAGATCCTGCCTTTTGGGTTCCTGATTACAAGCAGGCTTTCTATAGTCCTTTGGCTAAATTTGTGGAAGTCAGGGGTGGGAACAGTGGACATAAACCTGGTCCCTCTTCTGCATGTCAGCGCTCAATCATTTCTGAATTTGAAGAGAGCCACTACCTTTAATTGGATAGAGGGTGACTGCTTGGTAGTGCACAAGAAAACCTTGGGCTACACTGAAACAGAACAAAAACCCGCTCAGTTTCTCAGGATGAGGTTCTGGTATCCATTGACAGGGTTTGGATGCAGCACACGAGAATGAGCAAAAAGAATACCCACCACTCGGCTTTCAGATTGATTTGGGAAATCCATTGTTCTCTGCCTGATTTGCCTGGCTAGGCAGGGCCAGTCCTGCTCCCAGCAGCAAACAAACAAACAAACAAACAAAAACGTGGTACAATATGGTGCGTGCAGTCAGCTCTCATGGGTTTGCATGCTGCAAGCTTTGCTGTACAATGGCATTGCCACACATTGATTCTACACTTACCTGCATGTAGCAAACCTGTGTAAAGGTTGTAAACATGATGTTGGCCACTTCAGATTGTGCAGAGAAACTGAGCAAACCTATATACTGCTAATATAATCTTTATGTATTCACCATCTTGGGCTGATTTTGGTAACGTGAGACTTTCCCTATGTAAATGGAAATTCTTCTTAGCAAGAATAGTTAAACATATCCTGCTAACTTTCCATTGTCTTCCTCTCTGTTAGCAGATGAGTGCAGTTTCCTATATCCACACCCTCTTTTTGTCAGAAGAAGCATGCTAGCATTTATGTTTTTGTAAATTATTCTTTCAGAATTCTGCCTGGAGGCCTTCATTCATAAACTCAGCTTTGTTCAAAGCTGAAAGCTTTTAAAAAGAAACAAACCTAATTAAATGCAGTTTGTAAATCAAAAATGTTGGCAGCCACTAATGCTATAAAGTGTTTCAGGCAGTGCAATTTTTTTTGGGGGGGGCAGCTGTGCCACAGCCAGGGACAGCGCAGAAGCAGTGCATCTGAGCCCCCTTTCCCCAGATGGAGGTGTGCATACCCATGCCAGTGTACTGCGGAGGGGTCTGTCATTCATATGTGAAGGGGTTCCCCAGCAAGGGGAAGGGGCAGCAGCATTTTATTAGCTTGGAACTCCTGCTCCCTGCAAGAGTATCCTGGGATAGCTGGATAGGTTGCCGGGTACCAGACTGATGCACCAATCAAACATTGCAAAGTAACTAGCCAGCTGGGATGGTCCCGGGAATTGCACATCTGATCAGATGGTGATTCCTTCAACCATGCAGATCCTGGGCCCCATCTCCTGAGAGTGGGTACTCCAAGCTCACATGACACCGAGCTCTGACATGGGCATGGGTGTCCCAAGCATGCCCTGAGCCCCTGGCCCAGTACCCTTCCCACACAGGCTGGCCAGACCAACCTCCTGGGTGCCTCCCACAGGCAAGGTGGCCAGGTGGCTGTGAACATTATCATGGGCTATCACATGCTGCCATGGTGATAGTGACCACCCAGCCTGTCCAGGGCAGCCCATCAGCATATGGGGTGGAAGAAAAGAGAGACCACCCAATTGTGGACAACATGATCACTATATGGAAGAAATTAAAATCAAGACTAAGTCCCAATCCCCCGTTAATGATGGCTCCATTTAGTGTTTATGGTTCTATAATGGATAGAAAAAAGTATGGATCCATTAGATACGGTGATATAATAAAAAAGATGGAACATTTAAAACATTAACGGAAATTCAGGAAGTTTACCCACAGATATCATACTGCCCTTGTACAAATCTATGGTGAGACCACACTTGGAATACTGTGTACAGTCCTGGTCACCACACCTAAAAAAGGATATTACAGAGCTTGAGAAGGTGCAGAAAAGAGCAACCAAAATGATTAAGGGACTAGAGCAACTGTCCTATGGGGAGCGGTTAGGACGCTTAGGGCTGTTTAGCTTGGAAAGAAGGCGGCTAAGGGGAGACATGATAGAGGTCTATAAAATTATGCATGGTTTGGAGAGAGTGGACAGGGAGAGGTTTTTCTCCCTCTCCCATAATACTAGAACACGGGGTCATCTGCTAAAGCTGGAGAGCGAGAGATTCAAAACAGATAAAAGGAAATAATTTTTCACACAACGCATAGTTAAATTGTGGAACTCCTTGCCCCAGGATGTGGTGATGGCTGCCAGCTTGGAGGGCTTTAAGAGGGGAGTGGACATATTCATGGAGGAGAGGGGTATTCATGGCTATTAGTTAGAATGGATATTGGTCATACTGCATACCTATTCTCTCTAGTATCAGAGGAGCATGCCTATTATTTTGGGTGCGGTGGAACACAGGCAGGATAGTGCTGCTGCAGTCGTCTTGTTTGTGGCTTCCTGGGGGCACCTGGTTGGCCACTGTGTGAGCTGACTGCTGGACTTGATGGGCCTTGGTCTGATCCAGCAAGGCCTTTCTTATGTTCTTATGCAAATGTCAAGAGGGGCTGCTGGGAAGGGGAGGCACCCAGCCGTTGGGGGCCAGCCCTTGGTGGTCATTTCATCTGATGGCCCCTGGCAGGGGAGGCAGTGACACCTCCCGAGTGAGGGAGTGTCCTTGGCTTGCCCGTGGGTTTGTCCTGATGTGGGGACACGCCTTTGCCCAGCTCTTTATCTTGTACAGCAGCCTAGGGGTTGGGGCAGCCATCTCATTCACCCTTCTGGCAGCCTGGTGAAGAGCCACAGTCTCGCCAGGACCTCGTGCTGGCAGGAGGGTGCCCTGGTGCTCTCTAGCTCCCCCTGCCCAGATGCCACCTCCCCATCCCCCATGGGTGGGTTGGGGACTTGATGCCAGACTGAAGATCCCCTCCCTATAAGAAAGAGAACTTCCGGTTTGTGGGAGTGCATGCAATCCCCGTGGTGTTGCTTAGTGCCCCCAGACAATTGTGAAGTGGGTGCTGCATGTCCCCTCAAGTGGCCTGCCACCTGCCAAGGCCTTTCCTGTCCCCCACACCCCTGACTCCATCCCTCCAGCCCCTCTCCCTTTCCCTAACAGAGACACGAGGATGTAGCAGTTGGGTGCAAGTAAACTTTATTGAGGGGGTGCCTGTCTCCAAACCACTGCCTTCTCTTGGCTGGTGACCAGCCTAGCTGAAAGTGCTTTTTGGACTGTTCACATGAGGTCTACATTAAAATGACTATATGCTAGCTACTTTGTCATTCATAGTTAGAATGTTTGTAGTCGTTTCAGACATCAATTACTCAGCATGGGTCATAGTTGTGTTGGGTGAAAAGCAAGTTAGGAAATATTTCAAAGAAATAAATAATACTGTTTCATATTCAAGCAGGTTTGGCCATACCTTAAGTAAATACATCAGGTGATGACACAGAACAGTATGGTAGGCTTCACAGCTGCACCCTTCCATTCTTCCGTATATGAACCCGAGGTTGGTTCTAATGCTATTAAGGGGGTGAGAAGAGGGAATTCAAAGCTGTAACAAAAATCCTCCAAATGAATAGTATTTTAAATAGTTTGCCCAGGGCATCAAAATTTAATTGAATTTGTAGAACTCCAGCTAAGTAGGCAACTATTTTCTGACCTGGGGGAGGCCTGTATAAATAACATCAATATTATTAATGAACACTGCTATCATAGGCTTACAGTAATATTAAGCATATCTATCTTGGTATGGGAGGAAAAAAGCAACCTTCAAAGGATGTGATTCCTGATTAGTCATTTATATGTAATTGTTTTGACTTCCTTTATACTTTCCTACTTTTATATGTAATTGCTAAAGGACGTGATTTTTATGAGCCCTTGTACTGTAAGTGGGGATGCACACAAAAGAGAAACATCCATAATGGGCATTCGGATTTCTACCACCAGAGACAAGCTTCTCACTGGCTTAATTCCTGATGATACGTTTGCAATTTAGTTAACATAATGCAATTAAAAAGAGGGGGGACTCAGAGTCACAGAGACCAATGGCTGCTTCTTATATAAAACAACTGGAATTTGCTGTGGGAAGGATCTGTGGATTTAAAACTCTTAAATGTTCGAAGTCTGAGATCATTGCTTTCCACAGTAGCTCTGTCTCAGTATTACAAAATTCTATCTGAGGGCTTTTAACCATTACAAGAGAACATGGAATGGGAAAAGCCAGGGGTTAAGGATAAAGTCTTTTATTATTATATTACCTTGCACTGTCAGGCTGTTCCCAAAATACTGTTTTTTAAAAGCATTTGGCTGCATCTAAGTATAAAAATCCAAATATCTGTTTATCACTAACCTGAGCATCACCACAGCAGTCAAGTGCAAATTTACTCAGAGGATTTAAACACACCACTACAGTGATGTAGTAAAATAGAAAAACAGTTTTATTACTAGGAATCTGAATTACATAGCAGATTTTGTTCCAAGATGCTAAGAGACAATTTTCAGAAGTACTTGTGTAGATACAGGAATTAAAGGACATTCAAGAAATCAAAGAACGTCATTAAAAAGTTTCCCAGAGCAGAAAAAGCAACTGCCTGGCTGTTATTACTCCATTACCTATTATTCAGGAGGAAATATATAAATGACCACTTGATGGGAAAACTAACTCCCTGCTGGATCTTTAAATCTCACTCTTTGTGTCCTCAGTCCCATCACCTCATTGAGAAAACCTATTGGAACACAGAGAAAGGGTAGCTGCTATCTTAGTAACTTGGAACATTATACATGATTGTACACAAGGGGCAGAACTTGTGAAAAGGTATTCAGGATAGAGTAATAAAGAATGATGTCATACACTAAAGCAGGACAAATAAGTTCTTCTTAGCAACAGCTTATTAGCATTTACATAGTGGAAAAAATGAAGCCAGACTTGTCTACTAACATGGCCAGCTTGGAGTAGTGGTTAACAACGGTGGACTCTAATCTGGAGAACTGGGTTTGATTCCCCACTCCTCCACATTAGCAGCGGATTCCCCACTCCTCTACATGAAGCCTGCTGGGTGACCTTGGGCTAATCACAGTTTTTTCAGAACTCTCTCAGCTCCTCCTACCTCACAGCATGTCTATTGTGGGGAGGGGAAGGGAAGGTGATTGTAAGCTGGTTTGATTCTCCCTTAAGTGATAGAGAAAGCCGGCATATAAAAAGCAACTCTTCTTCTTCTTCTTCTTCTTCTTCTTCTTCGAAATGTGGTATTGGAGGAGAGTATTATGGATTCCGTGGACTGCCCCCCAAAAAAACAAATCAGTGGGTTATAGATCAAATCAAGCCTGAACTGACCCTAGAAGCTAAAATTACTAAACTGAGGCTATCGTATTTTGGTCATGTCATGAGATGACAAGAGTCACTGGAAAAGACAGTCATGCTAGGAAAGGTTGAAGGCAGCAGGAAAAGAGGAAGACCCAACAAGAGATGGATTGACTCAATAAAGGAAGCCACAGCCTTCAATTTGCAAGATCTGAGCAAAGCTGTTAAAGATAGGACATTTTGGAGGACTTTCATTCATAGGGTCGCCATGAGTTGGAAGCGACTTGACGGCACTTAACACACACAGAGAGAGGAGATGACCTGGCATATGTTAAATTTAAATCCAATGAAGTCATCCTCTTTCCTACTGCTCACATGAGTTAAATTTACAGCCACCAGCCACACATTGCTGCTGGTTCAGTAGGAAATGATGCTCCAAGAAGACAGTGTTCAGTCAGCTCAGGAGCCAGTAAAAAATACTGTGTGGACATGAGCATGGTAGGAACCCGCTGTTTTGCCTCCTGGTAACCTGTGGCATCACCACAAACCTTTTCTACTTTCTGCATCATTATGCAGGCTCTGTAGCCAAAGGAATTGAAACATTAACTAAGCAAAACCACAGTATATCCAAGCATATGTTGATTCATGGTCAGTTGACTCCCAGAAACCTGCTGATGGGCTGCTGCCCCTATAAAACTGTCACAGATCATAAATCTGACCAATTCTTTTGCAACTTGTCCTGATTCAAATGGCCAGATTCTTACTGTTTTTCTGCCCTCAGTTCTTTGTTTTTCCCACAGCAGATTCTGCTTCCTAATGAAGTGATGTGATGGTCTTCACCTATGAAGCTGAATAAACCATGAGTGATGTACTGGGATGTGAAGGTGTTATGTATGGATTCACTTTTCTTACTTCTAAAAAAACCTCCATAGTAACCAATAAGATGTGTACTCAATACCACTCAATGAAAAACAGTTAGCTCTTTACATATTTTAACTTCATTTTCCAGTTCTTAACAATAGTCTTTAAAAGTGGGAAAAGACAGATTCCCAACTTTCAATTTGTAAGAATGTGTTTAGAATGAGAATCCTAAAGGGTTTGTACATCTTTGCACAGCTCTATGGGTTTTTTTCTCTCTTTTGCTGACAAAATGGGGCCAGTAGATCAAGAGGAAGAGGTTGTCTAAAATTCAACCCACGTATTGCATACAGCAGTCTTATATACAGCAAGTTATTGAATTATGTATGTTTAGTTGATAACATTGGATGGAGAGATTCTCTTTGTGCTTGTTTATGAAGGTTTTACAAATCAATGCAGGTTTCTTAAAGCGGATTACAGTATTTGCATGGATTTATTTGCATCGACTATTTGTCATTTTTGATTCTCACTTAAGTTTTGTACTATTATTTCTGGCTTAAGATTTGTACTAGTGTTTCTAGCTGAAGTTTTGAAGTAGGAAAATAATTATCTAGGAATTGTAAATCACAGAAAATTCAATAAAGACAAACTTTGAAGCATCGCTTTTGGAAATTAAATAAACCACCTCAATACAGTTTCTTAGCATTTATTTTTTCCAAGAGAATTTTAAACTGTTTCAGTCATGATGACTGGAAACTTAGAATAATCAAATGAGTTTTTAAAAACATCCAAACCAATCTGATCATTGCTTAGTGGTTTTCTTTGTTACTTTTTTCAGAGAGGCAATATTATCTGCTTTCTGTCTTACATGACCTGTTTTCACATAAAAGAAAACCAAATATGGTTTTCAAGCACATCACAATGATATCCTGACACATTCACAAGAATTTGTTTGAATCAATACGCTTAATGTTGACCTGTTTTTCAAGCTGACTCTCAAACCTGCTAAAAGTCAGTATAGGCATGAGTCAGGAATCTAGAGTTAGAATTGGGATTTAACAATGGAAAAATGCATGAGTGGATCTCTCTCTGGTTTCTCAACTAAATATCAGCTTTAGATATGAGATTCAGTCAAACATATGATAGGAAGGAGAATGTTAACTGGTCCTGTGTCATTTTCATTGCATCAGTATTTGCTATTTATAAATCTTATCAACCTCCATGTAAAATATTTTGCAAAATTTACAAGATTTAAAAAAATCTTAATTGATAAGTCCACACCCCATTGTCAATTTCCGTCCCATTGATAAAATGAAAGAACTTAGTCACTGTTAAGTCCCAAATATTTTTAATATTGACTCATAGCAATATCTAATGTTGAGAACTGCTGTAACTGTAATGTCTAGGGTTGCCAACCTCCAGGTGGTCAATATAAACAAAACAAAAGCACTCCCGTGCCTATACCATATGGTTTGGAAATTAGCACGGGTGAAAGGTACACAAATGCACAGAGCCAAGTAGCAAAAATGCAAATGTTAATAAGTGCAAAACATCAAAGACAGCAGTGTGAGACAAATAGACCTAACAGCAGTGACTACACAATGTACACTAACAGCAGTGACTACACAATGTACAGTGACTACACAATACATGGATTATAGAATAACCCGGCAAAAAAGTCCTCTTCTTAAGTCTATCAAAGTTGGTTGGTTCCAATTGTATAATATGTTCATCTGGTATGAATCCAGTGAATATAAATCCAAAGATGGGGGACGGCCGTTTCACCTTGGTTTCTTCAGCCCCATATTATCTCCTATATATAAATACTTATATTAAAAATATTATCATATCTATATTCACATTGGTACATATAATATAAAATTATTATATACTTACATCCATGTAATGGTAATTCCAGAATATAACAAAGTCCACAAAGGTACACTATTAAGCCACAGCAATGTCCACAGGTTCCCAAGTGGGATACTAGCTTAGTAAAAACCTTCAATCTTTGCTTCCAATTAAATACAAAACAGGTGTTGAACTCCGGCTCCAGCGTGCATCTCCTTCCTGAGTTACCATATATACTCTATCACAGAAGCCCTTACTGGATGAAAACTACCTTATGCTTTATATGAAACACGAAAGATCGTTTTCAAGGTTCAAACCTCTCGGTTTAACAGAATCAAAGAGATGGATGAAAAAAGCCTCTTTTTGTCTTAAAAGTCCCAAATATTTTTAATATTGACTCATAGCAATATCTAATGTTGAGAACTGCTGTAACTGTAATGTCTAGGGTTGCCAACCTCCAGGTGGTGGCTGGAGATCTCCTGTAATTACAACTTATCTCCAGCCGACAGAGATCAGTTCACCTGGAGAAAATGGCTGCTTTGGCAATTGGATTCTATGGCATTGAAATCCCTCCCCTCCTCAGACTCCACCCCAAAAATCTCCAGGCATTTCCCAACCCAGAGCTGGCAACCATAGTAATGTCTAAGACAATGAGAGTTTCAATCTAGGAAGGCCCAAGATCAAATCTTGCCTTTGCCACAAGGACGTTTAGGCAAGCCTCAGCTATTTCTTCAACCCTGCAATATGACTGGCCCAAGGTCACCCATTAGGCTTCATGTGGAAGAGTAGTGAATCATCCCCCATTCTCCAGATTAGACTTCGCTGCTCTTAACCACTACACTATGCTGGCTCTCTGGTAATAATGATAATACTAGTTATTGCATTTATATACCACATTTACATCCTACCTTTCTGTCCAATCAGAGACACCAAGGCAGATAATAATTAAAACAAACATAGTAACACATCATAAAATCAATTAAAACCAGAGCTAAAAATACATGTATAAAACACAAGAAAAGAAATTAAAACATAAGGCAGAAAAGACTAATCTTATAGGTAATGCCAGACAAAATGGAAACTTTACCTGCTGGTGGAAGACATTGATAGATGAGGGGAGGATGTATATCCTTGGAGAGGGAGTTCCAGAATTTTGGTGCCATGACTGAGAAGGCTCTCAAGTTGTCATTTTACAGCCCTCTGAGGTTCACACCAATATATGCACATGAAGGACTTTGAACAGATGAGTACTATTAATACCTACTTAGTAGTATGGTGCAGAGCACTACACCACATATGGTGCAATCCTATGCAGAGCCACTCCAATATCAGCCCATTTGCATCAGTGAGACGGCGCAACTCTGCATAGGATTGCAACTTTAGTATATTCTGTTTAAACCATATTATTTATGAAGTCATATACAACTGTGCAATCTTATGCAGAGTGACTCACTCTAAGCCAATGGAGTAACTCTGCATAGGATTGTATTATAAGTACACCAAGCACTATCAGTGCTAAATATTATTATTGCTATTACTGTTACCATATTGCTGTGTTGCTCACTTTTCCAGTCTGAATATTAATAATTTTTCTAACTGTTCAATAAAAAAAAAAAAACTGGCTCTCTAGATAATTAAGATTACTCATTCCCTTGAGTTCTGACATAGCTGATGTGCTGAGTAATCCAGTAATCATTCTCTTGATGCTTTTAAAAATAAAAATAAACGGGGTTAACATGGGGATTAACTTCTTTAGATAAGTAATGATTTGCTTGCATTGTCATTTGTTTGAAGGGACCGACATATACAAATCCATTGCAAGTCCTGGTTTGATTATTCCTCTCAATCCTCATATAGTCAATAACCATTTTACAAAAGCACGTCTGTGGTTGCTAATTAAATTTCCTTTTTGTTCCCAGTCTTGCATTACGACTCCAGTTTCTTCAGATCAGTCCCATTGCTGATACTGGAGGAGCCTCTTGAATAATCCATAATAACCTATAAATAATGTAAAACTTTTTTTGGAAATCTCTGGGCAGATGCAAAAACCACCTTATAAGAAAAAGTTGACACCCTATCCTATCAGTTTGCATAGAGAAATGTGTGAGAAGGCATTCCCTGTATCTATTTTTTTAAAGATTTTTTTAATAAATATTAATATAAAAAGAACACCTCAGGAATGCCCCCCACACACACACACACACAAACCAGCATGAAGTGTGTGCATGGCTGCACTGCCGGCATGGCTGCACTGGGGGCATTGGCCCGGATGCCAGAATGTTTGCCCCCCCGCCAGTGTAGGTGCCACCTTAGGTAGCACCTACGCCCATGCGGAGTCACAATGGCTCCTAAGGAGCTTCGGGCCCCATCTTCAGGAATGGGCTGCCCAAGTCCTTGAAAGGTAACCAGCTATCAACACATTTTTCTATAGGGAGAGTGAGTGATCCTACTTGCAAACAAGCAAACAAACAAACAAAAACGTCTGAGGGAAGGCAACCCCATTAGCTGTCCCATCCCCCCCCCATTCATTGCCTGCCTCACACAAGGCAATAATTGTCCAGTAATTTGCCAATAAGAATCCTGAGGTTCATTCAAAGTTTGGCACTCTCACAAAATCGTATCCTAGCCTGGTATGCTGTGAACTGACTTCTTGGAATTGTGAAGTTTTATGCAGGACAGAAAAGGCAATATTTCCCAAGCCCAGTAACTGTTCTTTGTTAGCCTTGACCCATTGTACTTCATTCCTAGAGAGAACTGAAAAATGCTAGATTT
Organism: Euleptes europaea; assembly: GCF_029931775.1. Classification (NCBI taxonomy): domain Eukaryota; kingdom Metazoa; phylum Chordata; class Lepidosauria; order Squamata; family Sphaerodactylidae; genus Euleptes; species Euleptes europaea. The sequence continues at coordinate 39,347,220 of NC_079316.1, forward strand.
ACTGGCAGATGAGCAGAATAGGCTTGGTGGCTGGAATACCCTTAGTACTGCATTCCATTTACAGTAACCACATATTCCTCTCTTGTTTCATATATTGTAACTTCTCCCCTCAGAAGAAATATATCTTTATTCATTGGTCAAATATACATAGCCTCAGCAATCCAAATGTAGAGTGGTAAGCTGCAGTATTGCAGTCCAAGCTCTGCTCACAACCTGAGTTTGATCCTTACGGAAGTCGGTTTCAGGTAGCCGGCTCAAGGTTGACTCAGCCTTCCGTCCTTCCGAGGTCGGTAAAATGAGTACCCAGCTTGCTGGGGGTAAAGGGAAGATAACTGGGGAAGGCACTGGCAAACCACCCCGCAAACAAAGTCTGCCTTGGAAATGTAGGGATGTGATGTCACCCCATCGGTCAGGAATGACCCGGTGCTTGCACAGGGGACCTTTACCTTTTAGGGTTTTATAAAGGCTCAAATTAGCAAGGCATGTTATGTTGACATGCTGTTATTGTTAAGGTTAGAAAGTTAAGTCCTCTGAAAAATCTAAACAAGATATATATTATAAGGTTTTTTTTTTAATTTCAAGAGAATTCTGAACACTTTTTTCTACTTTAGCCATTTGCAAACTGTTGGAAAGTGGCATTCAGTAACTTGCTCCAGCTCTCTGAGAGAGGAAAAAATAAAGACCAGCCATTTGGGGTGGGGGGAATCTCATGGAATATTTGCAGCAAAGCCTGTGTCTTGTCAGAGGACCAGGACCAGGGCCAAAGCTGATTAGAATCTGTATGCTTGTTTCAAGCTATTGAACTATTTGGACCAGGCACAAGCACAGATTGCCACCGAGACTGTTGTGTTTAGGAAAGGCTGCACTGATCTCCCAAGGACAAAAGATTTTCACACCATTTTTTTTTCTCACTGAGAGCTTCCAACAGCATACTTTCTTGGATCCCGTCTCTCTTCACACAAAGAAACTTCACAATGGAAACAAAGTTTACATGATGAAAGTTCTATCTGTTTCCCACTAAATAAAGTTGTGTGGGTCTAACAGGGCTGTATTACCTCATACAGTGCAATACAGTGAAAATATTCTAAGTATTCTTTTGGTTGACTTATCTTTAGAGGCAGCTCATAACCCTGATGTCCTTGGCAAGAGTATAATGGGCTAATCTGTGAGGTCCGTTGGTCGATTCTTTGCAATGTTATACAAAGAGTGTGAGTTCTTTGTCATACTTCTAGTCTCATATCTAATCAGTGCCTTCCAATACTATTCTGCCTCTTGTCACAGTGCAGTTTTGGTTTCATATGTAGGGTTGCCAGGTCCCTTCCCTCCTCCGGCGGAAGGCTCTTCTTGTAAAGTGTGAGTTTGCGTGCGCCGACGCACTGACACGCGTGCGTCACTTCCGGTTTAGAATTGGAAGTGCTGCATCGCAAAGGGCCTTTACCTCTTAGTTTGAGTGGTAAAGCAGCCCTTTACCACTTAAACTAAGAGGTAAAAGGCCCCTCGCGAGGTGGAACTTCCGGTTCTAAACCGGAAGTGACACACGTGGTATGCATGTGTGCATGCACGTCTGCCCGCCGACCCTCAGGTGGTTGGCGGGCAGAGGGGATAATTGCTGGGGGCTTGCCCGCCACCAGCGGGCACCTGGCAGCCCTATTCATATGCTCTGTTGCCCCCCATGCTCCCTACTAAGGTATGCCCAGTGATATGCAAATCATTTTGAGATTTACACTACAAGGAAACGAAGAGCTCCTTACATTTTTTAACTCTGTCTATTCAATGGGACTACTACAAAAGTGGTTTTAGGATTGCACTGTTAACTCTTCACATTTGTCAATGCAGTTCTCAGATGTCATTACATTAAATTTGGATCTATATGTTCCTGTATTTGAAAATACTGAAACTACATGAGAGTGTTATTCTACATTTTATTTCATATTTGTTCTAAAGAGCTACATTGTGCATCTGTTATTACATCAATACATGTTGTAATGTTGTATTTTGCCCAGAAGAATAGACCCTGATTTTAAAGTGAGCAGTAGAAATGCCTTGTAGCATCAGCATGAAAACTGGTGTAGTTCATAAGTTTACTATTCAGTCAGGTTTTCTTGGAAAATCAAGGTAACTAAGCAAGTGGTGCTTTAGCACAAATTTGTTATCATCTACCAAAGTATCCTAATCAAGGAGCCAGCGTGGTGTAATGGTTAAGATCGGTGGTTCGGAGCAGTGGACTTTGATCTGGAGAACTGGGTTTGATTCCCCACTCCTCCACACGAGTGGCAGAGGCTAATCTGGTGAACTGGGTTGGTTTCCCCTCTCCTACACATGAAGCCTGGTGGGTCACCTTGGGCTAGTTACAGTTCTCTCAGAACTCTCTCAGCCCCATCTACCTCACAAGGTGTCTGTTGTGGGAAGAGGAAGAGAAGGTGATTGTAAGCCAGTTTGACACTCCTTAAAGGTAGAGAAAAGCAGGGTATAAAAACCAACTCTTGTTCTTCTACTACTTCTTTAATAAGTCCAGTTCTTGCTTTGTCTGGGACTGTGGTGAGAACAACTTCCTTTCTGCCCACACCAGGTCCTTGATGATAAGATGCTATTTGCTTGAAGAGTTTCAGTATAAAAGAGATATTTCATTGTGGTATATTTTATGTTTGCCTTCTGCTCTGAAAACAAACAGGTGTGGAAATTTAATTTGTAGTCAAATTTAAATTCAGAATTGTGTCATTAATGTATATACAAAAATATATATTCAGTCAGGCTGGTGCTGGCTCTCCTGGACGTCCTGGAGCATGGTCAGGCCTGGTGCCACCTCCCTCACTTTGGGCAGGGCTTGGACAGGCCAGGAACCACCTACCCAGGGTTACATGGATTTATGTATAGGCTAAATAGGCTGCAGCCCTAGGGCCTCTAAATCTAGGGGCCTCCACAGCCCAACTTGAATTTTTTTTGCAGGGCCCCAATTCACACAGCCAAAGTCTGCAGAATCTTAGAGGTGTAAATAAAATCTATCTAGATTGCCCTGGGGCTCTCTGAGACAAGACAAATCTATTTGCAATTGACCATCTGTCACCTTGACAACAAATGGCTTCGGGGAGCACAACAAGAGAAGCAGGGAGTTTCAATTCTCACACAGATGTAAATTGAGTCTGCATTCTAAAACAGGTAGAAGTCCCACCCCCTGTGCAAGCACCTGGTCATTCCTGACTCATGGGGTGACGTAACATCCCAAAGACATTTACTAGGCAGACTTTGTTTTATGGGGTGGTTTGCCAGTGCCTTCCCCAGTCATCTTCCCTTTACCCCCAGCAAGCTGTCATTTTACCGACCTCGGAAGGATGGAGGGCTGAGTCGACCTTGAGCCGGCTACCTGAAACCAACTTCCGTCAGGATCGAACTCAGGTGGTGAGCAGAGCTTGGACTGCAGTACTGCAGCTTACCACTCTGTTAGTCTGTAAGGTGCAACTGGACTCTTGCTTTTTTCCACTTCAGCCAGACAAACACACACAGCTACCCATTATCTATCCACAAAGGGGGGAAAGTGAGTATTTTATTTTACCTTTTCAGTTATCATTTCAGTTTGGAAATTGAATACTGGGGATTTCCTTGTTGAAATAACTTTGTTGCTTGCTGCTGCTGTTGTCATTTTTTTCTAGGCATGGGGTGGGGCTGTCATATGCATCCTTAGAAAAGAGCAAGAGTCCAGTAGCACCTTAAAGACTAACACAAATATTTTCTGGCAGGGTATGAGCTTTCGTGAGCCACAGCTCACTTTTTCAGATACAGCTAGAATGTGAATCCATCTGTCTTTAAGTAGAGGAGAGTGAATTCAGACAAACATTAGTATGTAAATGTTAACAGTATGTAAATGTGAATATGCATCCTTGGTTGAGAAATTTTTTTTCATGGTACTAAGGGGGGGGGGGCACTTCAGGTACTCCTAAACTCTTCTTTCAATTTCAATTTCTCCCCCTAACAAGGGAGTTAGGTTGCAGCCAAAGCCTTAGAAAAGAAGGAGGCAAGTAAGTTGGTTCCCAGTTTCCAGGGGTATTCATGGCTACTAGTTAAAATGGATACTAGTCATTATGCATACCTATTCTCTCCAGGATCAGAGGAGCATGCCTATTATCTTGGGTGCTATGGAACACAGGCAGGATGGTGCTGCTGCAGCCGTCTTGTTTGTGGGCTTCCTAGAGGCCCCTGGTTGGCCCCTGTGTGAGCAGACTGCTGGACTTAATGGGCCTTGGTCTGATCCAGCAGGGCTTTTCTTATATTCTTATGTTCATTCCCTATTCCCAGTTCCTTATTCACATTTCCTAGTTCCTGAATGGTATTGAGGACAATTTAAAAGCTCTGCACCCCAAAATAAGGATTGGACCATGACATATCATACACTCCCGCATTCAGGTGGCTTTGCCCTCCGAGGAGGCATATGCTGGGTCCTGATCCAAAGTCCGGTTCTTGTGCCAACTGCTCCCAACTGGGGTGCCCCCAGGACAAATGCACATACAGACACTGTATGTCCTCTTGAAATGCCTCATGTTGGGGACCCAAAGATTGTTTTGGGGTGCAGCTGAGCCCCAGTGTGCCCCCTGGGAGGGCACAGTCCCCTGAATGTGTGGATGTATGGTATGTGGTGGTCCAATCCTTATTTTGGGTTGCAGAGCTTCTACCAATAGGCTTTTATGGCTGTAGTAGACCAGGCCGCCAGATGAGGACTCCGGATGGGGGCGGGGGGGATGGCAGGGAGGCGTGCCAGAGGCCTGGCAGCGGCCAGGAAATGACCAGGGGTTGGGGGGGAGGGGGGCGGCCAGGCCTGAAATCCATTAATCTATATGATGATTTGCTCTACAAGATAAAGTAAAAATTCTGTGGTCTATATTGTTCAACACGTGCAGGTTTCCTATAATTCCTTGCATATCTATGTTACTTTGTGACCATGGACTCCAGATCTTCCCCACGTCTCCTGTCTTCCCATTCATTAGATTATTCGGTTCAGAACTACCCTGGGACAGAAAAGGGGTGCTATTTTGAATCATCCTTATGTGCTAAGGGGGCACCTGAAAAGGTCTACTGGTGGTTTTGTAATGTTTGCTGAACTGGATGCTGAACCAGTTGCTTTTGAAAGTTAATTAATGGCCCCAGCAAGCCTGTTAAGTCCTCTTTTTAAAATGTCTACACTCTAAAGAGTTGTTCAAGTAGGTTCTGCATTGGCCATTGTCCACCACCTAAGCTGCTACAGCTAACATGAACTGGTTTCAAACATATAAGAGTATATTATTACACTGTGGCTTACTTTGCATGGTGGTTGTTTGGATAAAAGGTTATAAAATGCTTTGGCGAATTTGAAATGCTATTACAAAAAGTTGGAAGCTGCAGGGATTACACCTGCTTTCACAACCAAGGCAAGCTTTTCATAGCAGACGTGTTAATATATTTGCCAAGGACCTGCATATAGTATCTAATGTGTACATGCTAGAATATTTAGACCGTGTCCAAGGTTTTTTTTTTATTTTTATTTTAGGTATGTTTGTTTTGTATTATTTCAAACCTTTACCCCCTTCATGATGAGATGGTAAATCTCTGTTCTCTGATGCTATGATTAACATAGTTACCCCTCCTCTTTTTAATATATAATTTCTCCTCCTTCAGAATCACAATGTTTTCCTTTGCCCCCCTAAATTTCTGGGTATCCCCCACCCTAAATTCCCCATGCCCCTGCCTCCATAGATAGTGGCAATGCCACTGGCTCTTCCTTGTGATGTCATAGCAATTCCTCTGGCCCAGCCCCAGCCCCCCCTGGGAAATTGGAAAGTCTTCGCCCCTGGTACGTGCTGCACTTTAATCAGTGGGAGAGTGCGAGTGGGGGGCCGGCTGGGGCAGATAGACCAGGCAAGCAAGCTCTCCCAAGTCCCTTCCATTCCTTCCCTCCTCCTTGGCTTGAACAGAGCAAGGCAAGCACATGTGACTGGCACTGCCGGCCTCACCCCTCCCAGGCAGGGAAGTCTATCTTTCACACTTCACAGAGCCCTGTCGGTGCCTGCAGCATGCACTGCAGATTGCCCACAGGCAGAGAGAGGCCTTGGGGATCAGGGAAGGCAGCAGTGGGAAGGGATCCTCGGAGGGATCCAGAACTACCTGTAGACGGCAGGAGGCCAGGCTGCAGGTTGGTAACTGAACCTCATCCCGAGGGAAAATAAGGATAGGGATCAGTTCAGGGACAGAGGAACTGCGTTTTGTCTTATTTTATTTGTGCCCGGTGGTGTTGTCCTTTCTGTGTTTGATTTAAAGTGCCTTTTTGTGTTTAAAATCCTGTTACTTGTAAATAGTCAATAAAATCTTTGTTCCTTGTTTAAAAGCCCAGTCTGGTGCTCTGACCACGGTGTCTCCCCCGCTCTGCCCACTAGCAGTGCCTTAAGAAGGGCCCTGGGAGGGAAAAAGCCCCAAAATGTGCAGGTGCCAACCCTCCAGGAGAAACCCAAAGTGAGAGGTTTTCATCTCCAAACCCCAGGAGTCAGCCAGAGGGGTCTCACTGCCCCTCCAGAAAGGCATAGGGAAGTCAGTGAGTGGTGGCAGCTACTGAAGAGTGACAGAAGCCCACCAAGGAGGTGGGAAGGCAAAGCGGGGCTCACGAGCCACAAACCGGCTACTCAGTCCCTCAGGGCTGAGGGTGGGCACCCATTCCGCCACCATGGAAAACTGAATTCTGTAAACCTTCAGCATCTAAGCAAGAAATTCAGCAAGGTGTTGAACCGTTGGATGGAAGCATACCCAGAAGATATTGACCTGAAACTTATTGATGAACCTTTTCACTTTCACCTGGACGTGAGACAAAGCCATAGGCTTACAGCAGAGCACTCTCTGTCTCATACAGACTTTTATCAAATTATATACCCAAAAAAAAATTCAGATGGCCTTTCCTAATGTGGAAGCAAACTTGCGGCTATTTCTTAGCTTTATGGTCACTAACTGCTCGGGAGAGAGGAGTTTTTCCAAGACTCAAAAGAATTAAAAATGAATTAAGGGCCATGATGTCTCAAGAGAGGTTGTCCGCACTGAGCATTCTGTACACTGAAAGTGACAAACTTAGACAAACAAATTTTGATGAAGTTTTGGATGATTTTGCTATGAGGAAGGCTAGAAAAAAAACATTTTTAGTTTTACTGTATTTGATGGATGTGGTCTACTTCTTAATATGTATTTTAAAACTGACTGTTTAATGACAACATAGATTCTAAAAGTGCCACACTGTCAGGTAATCATGATCATATTATTTACACTCCCCAGGCAATATTATTTGTAAACTCAAGGTTATTTTTTTTTTTAAGAATAACATTACAACTTTATTTTCCTAAAAATTAGTGTTTATTCCACAAAAGGTTTACAAAGTTCAGTTATTGCAAAAGTTTTTCAGGGTTAATTTTAACATTTATGCATTTTTTTTTAATTACCATGGTATTCAACAATAACATCTTATGTCCTTTAGAGGAGAAATTGTGAATTGCAGAATTTTAAATACCTGTCATCATCCTTGGCTTCACTCAGTTTTGTTTATTACACTCTTCCATTTTCTTCTAGTCATGCGGTGGGGGATTGGGAGGGGCCTCACAAGTGGAGTAGCCTAGGGCCTCTCTTTATCTAAATCCGGCCCTGGCTAAGGTGAGCTAGGTGCAACCCTTCTGCCAGTGGGCTGGACTGGTCCAGGTATGAGGGGAGTCAATCGGCCCATCCAGAGATGTCCTGGTGCCCATAGTAGCCAAAATACCTGTTCTTCCTTTGGTTTAAACTTTGGTTTAATTAGATGGATATCAGACTGAGGAAATGTGAACAAATTCCTACCTCAGCTTTCACTATTTTAATCAGTTTTTTGTAACAGAGATGAATCATCCAGCATCCACTTTCCATAACTAACCCCAGCTTAACAATGGATAAAAGAGGTGATGCCAGAGATAGAGACGGTTAGAATACATTCACAATTTGAGCCAAGATGAGACCATTCTGAATTTTTCCCTGGCTCATAATGGGATTTGTCACTAGCCAATCCTATCTCTAATGGGAAAAAAGAAAGTTTGCAACTGTCAACAGTTGCATCACGGGTTGGGCAAATTACTTGTTTTCTTTTAAACCCCTTGTTTATAAAATAGGAATAATTAGAGATTCAGTCTAAACTACTGTTCTGTGTTTTACAACACAATGAACACTAGGTGAATCTCTTTGTTCACTCAGAAGAATGGTACATAGACTAATATTAGTTAATATATTCCGTTTTAGTCTGAACTAAATATTTACAAAGGAAATTCAGGGTTTCTGACCCACTGTTTTACTTGTAACATTAATGCCAGAGAAAATTGTCAGGCATGACAAGGTGCTTAATCCTTCCCCAGATCTCCAATTCTTCACCTAAACATTCTCCTAGATTATTCTTAAAGAGTTTCCCCAACTGGGCTCTGAAACTGAAAGTGGCACGATTTGGAGGGAGAATCAGTGGGGTAGGAAGAGTTATCCCTGCTGGCAGACAATCAAGTGTAAGCTCTTTCCCCAGGCTTTCCTGTTGTCTCATCAGTTTCAGTGTTGTAATCATGAAGCTGTTCAGATAACAGTCTGTTCTGACTTTTCAATGTTTGGGATGCAGCCATAGCTCATTTGTAGTGTATCTGCTTTGAATGCAGAAAGTCCCAGGTTGTTGTTGTTGTTGTTGTTATAGTAGTAGTAGTAGTAGCTGTAGCAGTAGCAGTAGTAGTAATAGTAGTAGTAGTAGAAGAAGAAGAAGAAAAAGAAGAAGAAGAAAAAGAAGAGTTGGTTTTTATATGCTGACTTTTTCTACCACTTAAGAAAGACTGAATCATCTTCCCTTCCCCTCCCACAACAGACACCCTGTGAGGTAGGTGGGGCTGAGACAGTTCAGAGAACTGTGTCTAGCCCAAGGTCACTTAGCTGGCTTCATGTGGAGGAATGGGGAAACAAATCCAGTTCACCAGATTTGCCACTCATGTGGAAAAATGGGGAATCAAACCCGGTTTTCCAGAGTCCATCGCTCCAAACCACCACTCTTAACCACTACATCAAACTGGCTCTCAATCCTTATCATTCTGAGCTAATGGGAACAAGTAGAATGTTATGTAAAAGATCTCTACCTGAGACCATGGACAGCCTCTGTTTACCATGCCGGACCTATGGTCTGATTCAGTATACAGAAGCTCCATGTGTTCCATGAGTAAGAGGTCATCCTTATACCCTTTGCCTTTTTTTTTTGTTTGAGCATAAATGAAACATATCAATTACAACAAATGGTGATGGCAACAGCAACAAACTTTCTTTGAAACCAGCTGTGGTGGTTCAAATCCAAAGATTCATACAACCAGATTTGAATTCTCCATGATATAATGTAAACTTGCTCTATTTCTGTGTACAATTTTATGCCAATGGGCTCTTCAGAAGATAAGACCAGGTGACATGAACAAGGGGAAAAAACCCTTTTTAGCTCAATTTCTACTTAGATCACATTTTGAATATCTAATTATGTATTTATATGTTACCTGGCAGTTGCTATGAGATATGTAGTTTAACTAGGATATAAAAGAGTCAACTTGGTACAGTGTCACAGTGGGAGCCCCAGGGCATTAAGCCATTTTACGTGAACCTGTACCTCTTCTGGTTGATAATAATTTTGTTGTTATGCTGAAGATTTGGATTGGCCAATTTAGTCAATGGTTGTAAATTAGGAAATAGATAATTGCTCTGGACTGAATTCCATAGTGAAGAAATGTCCGATTTAAGAAAAGCACTTTACAGCCAGTTTTGATTTTCCCCACTGTTCTTTATTTCCAAAGTATTTGCAAAGGATCATTATTATGCAATACAATTTTTAAAAAGGGCTAAATGCTAAAATGATGAACATAAAACAAGTGAAAATAGTTTTCTAAAATTTGGCAGAACACATATATATAGATTTTGGGGAAAAGAATTAAGGGAGGGATGAAGCAGGGCTCCTCAAACATTTAAGAATTCCCAAAGAACTAAGAATTGTGGACAATTGCCACATCCTAAATGTCACATCCAGAACCATGGGAACAATTTCTGTTTGAGCGCCGACACGCATCTTTTTCAGAGAAGCTGACTAAAAATATCAGCTTTTAAAAATACTAATCATACTGAATATGGAAAGAAAAGAAAGAACGTCTCCTGCAGTTTCCATCTTTGTGATTATTATTTTTTTAATTATACCTCACTTTTTTGCCCTCACAAGGGCCACTAAGGTGGCTAACAATTTAAAACATACATGATAGACTCACATTATAAAAGCATTAATCCCCCCAAAACACATCATTAAAACAAATAAAACACAGAGTTAAAATACAGATAAAGGCATAAAAACCACAATTAAAACATTGGTCAGGAAAGAGGGATTGCTGAAGGAATGCCAAACAAAACAAAGTCGTCTTGACCGACCGGATGACAACAGAAAGGAACAGACAATTTGATATTCAGCAGTTGTAATAATGATCCACTTGTTTTCTGTTCTCCGTAAACCAATTTTACTTTGCATAATGTTGGGGAAATATTTATTTCCCTGTTGTTCACTTTCCCCTCCAGTATATACAGTATATATAGCTACAGGCAAGAGGTAAAGAAAAAGCAAGCATTGCTTAAGATGGACAAGGATGCTCATTTTGCAAAAACCCATAGCAAACTCTGCTCATTTATTGTGTTTTTCTCTTTCACAAAGGTGTGAAAAACAAACAAAACCAGAAAGGAGATAAGAAACTCTCAATACAAAGTTCACATGCAGAGAATATTGATACCATTCAGTGATTTCCCCAGTGGCTTTTAAGTTCACTCTGGGTGGCATGTTTTAAGTTTAGGGCAAATACTAAGCTAGAGGTCAGGTTTTTAATTTCATATCACTGCTCTGTTTGGCGTTCACTTTTCTTTACTACATAAACTTCAGCTAACAACCATGTGTTGTTACTGTAAAAATGCATTCCATATATATATATATATATATATATATGAAACACAGAATTCCTGTATAAGTGTCTCTGTAGCTTGAGGTGTTGAAAATGTGGCCCAGTTTATCAAAAACACAGCTGCCTTCCTTGGAGTTCCACAATGCTCATAACAAATAGATTTCTTTACAAACTTGTGAGAATACCCTGAGGAAAACAGCTGCGTTATTGCAAAGCCCATGAAATCTCAGGCGAGTCTGAACTATTGTAATTTCGATACTACTTTCAGAATTTTTTCCCCTTTTAGTCTTTAAGTTTTTTCTAGAAATATATTGTATGGGAAAATATGATAATTATTTCAGTACTCTAAGACTAAAAGACTATCCCTTAGCATTTTTGATTGACAAGACCAAAATGTAGCATCACTACATGTCACCAGGGCAATTGGTAAAAGTCAGAGGTTATTTAAGAAAAATAATAAGAGCTTTGAACATTGGAAAACAGAATGATATATTTTTAATTTGAGTAATCTTACACTAAAGGAAATTAAAAAATTTCATCCTAGAAATACTACTAATACACTGGAAAAGAATTCGTCAAAGCATAAGGAGAGCCCTTCTGGATCAGACCACTTGTCCATCTAGTCCAGCATCCTGTTTCATGTGGTGAACACATGAACACATGAAGCTGCCTTATACTGAATCAGACCCTTGGTCCATCGAAGTCAGTATTGTCTACTCAGACCGGCAGCAGCTCTCCAGGGTCCCAGGCAGAGGTCTTTTGCATCCCAGGGTCCCAGGCAGAGGTCTTTTGCCTAGTCTCTTTAACTGGAGATGCCAAGGATTGACTCTGGAACCTTCTGCATGCCAAGCAGATGCTGTACCACTGAGTCATAGCCCCTCCCCTGGTGAAAAACCAGTTGCTCTGAAAAGACAACAAACACACCACTGAGGCCAAGGGCTTCTCCTAATGCTGCCTCCTAACACTGGTATGCAGGTTTCTCTGAATATTTCTCCTGTCGTTCAATATGGAGATTATTTTCCATCATCATCATGGTGAATAGCCATTGATGGGCCTATCCTCCAAGAATCAGTCTAATCGCCTTTTGAAACCATCTAAGCTAGTGGCTATCGCCACAACCACTGGCAGTGAACCCCACAATTAAATTACACATTCTTGGCTCCATCAGATAATTGGAAAAAGCCAAAACAACAATATTTCCTCACCAGCATCCTTGCTAGATATCTTGCAGCACAGCAGCAACAGGATCTCTTGATAGCAAGAGGTCCTGTTGGTGCTGTCTACCTCAAATGAACACATTCTGCTGTGGCAGCGAACCCTTGTATTTCACATTAAAAATCCTAGAGGACCTCATCATTACATTGTCACTTTAGAATGGTTTTGAGAAATAGGACTGTCAATTCGGTTAATCCCGAACCGAAAAACAGCCGAATTTCCCCCGATTCGGTGGTTTTTTGGTTCAGATTGAACCGAACTCAAAAAAGGTGGGAAAACAGGAAGCCAAATTTGGCGAGTTTGGGGTGTTCGTGAATAAATTTGGCAAATTCGGGCTCTTTAAACAGATCTGTGCCTTCCAGCTGGAAAGCGCAGATCTGTTCCCCCCCACGCGCGGCTTCAGGTGGCTTCCCTGAAGGTGCGCGGGGGGCTCTTTAAACAGATATGTGCCTCCTGGCCGGGAGGCACAGATCTCTTTAAAGAGCCCCCTGCGCACCTTCATGGAAGCCCCCAGCTGGAAGGTGCAGATCTGTTTCCCCCCCCGCACGCGCCTTCAGGGGCTTCCCAGCTGGAAGGCACAGATCTGTTTAAGGGGCCCCCCACATGCCTTCATGGAAGCCCTGTGAAGGCCTGTGGGGGGCGAATTTTCCCCCAAACTCTGGATCTCGCGCCGAAGTTCGTGGATCCGAAGCGGGGGACTTCGGACTTCAGTACGTCCTGAATTTAAACGGGCCGAATTTTGCCGAAGCCGAACTTTTCTGAATTTTTTTTTTCATCAGCCCTATTGAGAAACCAAGTTACGGTCATGAGATGCAGATATAAGAATAAACCTGGCCAAAGAAAATTGGCAATTTATTTTGTCATCAATTGCTGCATTATATCTGGGAAGCTTCGTCAGCTTTTCATTTGGATCACAATGTGTTTGCTAATTGCAAGCCTCTTTGATCAGTTGAAAACATGTCCTTTTTCAAATGTTAAAAAAAGATTAAAAATGCTCTGAGTGTGCATGATCTCACATCTCTATTCCTCATTTATAAAAAGAATCAATATTAAAAAATAGAAATAAAATAGGTGTTTTAATCTTGCTGAAGGAGAGAAAGCTGTGTGGCTTACCGCTCTATTCTGCTCTTGTCCATTGTGACTGGCTGGCTCCATGTTTGCTACATCCCAATCACAAATGTTTTGCCATGACTGCCCCCCTTCCTGCATCCATTTACTCAATATGGAAAAACAGGACAACTTTCAAAAGAAGTTATTTCCTTGATTGCCTTGATCTTTCTGGCATGGGTCCTTTCTCCTGCCTGATCCCCAAAGCTGAGAATATTCAGTTTTATCAATCAGATTTGTGTGCTCTTATACTGCCACCTGGGCAGTGCAGAGCATACCCCAGAACAATACTGCTGATGGATGAATTCAAATAACTGTGAAGACACCTAAGTAGCACATGCATGCTAACATAGTTGATTTTCAATCGTGCATGACCTGCTTATGATGGTGATTCTGGGACATAGCTAATCCAAGAAAGCCAGCAACTGTTAGCATGTTCCAATTGTGGCTTTCTCTAGACAGCTTCTATGCTGAATGCCACCATTTGCAGATGCAAAACTATGCAAAATACAGTTATTTTCAGAAATGTGAGCAAACAGGGAAGTGATCAAATGAGGTGTTTCTCCACATGAAATATCATATGGAGAATGATATGCTAGGGTTGTGCATATCGATAAAGCCGAACTGTAAATAATCCCAAAATTAGCTGTTTCGGCAACATTTGGGCTTCGGGTTTATTGAGCACCACAACCTGGGGATCTCCCTGAAGTCAAATAGGCGCCTCCCCAAAAAGCCTAATAACCATTTGGCTTTTTTGAGTTTGGCTATTTGCCTTTGCTTAGAGGCACGGCTCTGTGCTTTCTCCCATTTTTCTATCTTTTTCTTTGACTGGTTTTGTTAGGGCCCCATAATTGGGGCCCTTTGAGATGGAGATCATGTTATTGGAGCCAACTTGGTCTGACCAACCTTTCAGTGGGTTGATCTGGATCAAGCATAAGGTTGTTTTTTTTTTTTTTAAAAAAAAGATGTGGCTTACCAAGTCATGTCCGGAGGGATATACCCTCCAACTAAAAAGAGCCAGCTTCAACAGCTGCTGACACCACAAGGCTTCTGAAGGAGATTTCTTCATCCACGTGGATGAGCAATCTCCTCCAGTCAGCCCCCATGGTCGAGACTTCGGCTGGCTCCAATATCATCTTCCCATGAAAACCTGCTTTCCAAAAGAAGGTCGCCCCGAATAGAGGCTTCATTTCCCCGCACCATGACCATCACTTCAAATCAGATTTCTGATTAAAGTAATAAAGGACCGTTCACAGGATGTCACTGCAACCAAATGAAATGTTTTCCGAGCCTTATTTTTCTTGCATTTAAGCCTTTTTCCTCCATTTGGAAGCTTATTTGCATTGACATCATGCTATGTGCCCCAGATACAAACGGAGCCCCCAGACTTTGAGGAGCTAGCCTGCCAATTGGCTTTCTACCAGTCCTCAGCAACGCTGAACTTCTGAACCTGAAAACTGATGGACAGCTTGGCTTACAAATGCCTGAAGGATGGAGAGGGTGACCCCTTTGCAAGCTCATAAAATCGAACCCGCATCCCAAAGTTCACCAAACTTCAGTGACCGTCTAAGGAGAGTCCCTTGCAGCCAAGCTGCAAATTTGGGGACTCTACCTCCAAAAATACCCACACAGGTACTTCAAAAAAGTCCCCTTAGACAATAATGGACCTGAATTTTTTAGTAAACCCAGCTGAATATATTTACTGGTATGGGTATTCTAGGTGTACCAAAAAAATTCAGGCCCAATAAACCCGAACCTGAAATTTACTGTTTTTTTGTTTATTTGTTTTTGCACAACTTTACTGGTAGCCCTTTATCCAAATAGCTCAGGCCTCTAGACAAGATTAAAACTTCCAGAGGTTTCTCCAGGTCACAACAAGTACTACAAACCAAGATATCATACCTCAAGTTATTTATTTGTTTGTTTATTTAAAACATTTTACGTTTTAAAACATTGGCACTCATCTAGCTTCAGCTGGCAGGGGCAACCAAAACAGGGCCTCCAAAGATGACCACTGTGAGCAGGTAAGTTCACATGGAAGAAAGCACTCCTTAAGGGATGTTGCTCTGAGTTTCTACAGGGCTTTAAAAGTCAGTACCAGCACCTTGAATTGAGCTCAGAAGCAAACTGGAAGTCAGTGTAGCTAGAATAAGACTGAATTGAAATGGTCCCTGCAACCCGCTCCAGTCAACACTCTCACTGTCGCACTCTGTACCAACTGTGGCTTTCAGACAGTCTTCAAGGGCAGCCCTACATAGACCACATTGCAGTAATCTAATCTAGATGTTACCAGGGCATGCACTACAGTGGCATTAAACAGTATGGAAATGGAATAGCACCACCTGCTTGTTGAAGCTGCTGCTTATAAAATCATTATGTATATTAGATACTAACCTTCCATAAGAGGTTGGCCTTCTGGAAAAGATTTCCCTATAGGCTCTATTTTGGCCTAGTTGCCCTTTGTTACATACTTAGAGACTCTGATGGTTTATAAGCACATTCTTGCCAAACATAAACTTTTAGATTTAATATGAGAAAATATACATTCTCCTTCTATTTTCTTACCTGTTCCTTGCCCAGACAGATTTCATTTTTTTGCTTTCCAGTTTCCTTTTCTTGATTTCTTTTTATTTTGGAGGTATATTTATATGTGATTTTATATAATCACTGAACTTTTGTAGCTATAGAGTATATTCTTGCAAAGAAATAATAAAATGCATGCTTTAAAATGTGCATGCTGTACTGTGGCAATGTAGCTAACATGTTATTGGAAGCCTTTCCCTGTCTTTTATAACAAGTTCAAAACACTTTAGTATAATTTGCATTCAACCATTAGCAAGCAAGTACAATTTTTTCTGTACCCAGTTTTCCAGTGATGTCAATCGGTACATCTAAAGTAAAGTCCAAGGGACAGAAAAAGCCTTTGGAGAAAAAAAAAATTCTCTTGTTATTTCTGGCAGGGAGCAAAGCACAAGTAGGCTGAAAGCTCATGTGAGCCTGCTCTCAGAAAGTTTCGAGTTCATTTTTGCCATTTGAAGGTCAAACAGCTCTAGGATTGGAAAAGTCACCTTTGAACTACCCCCTTCCTGGGTTTCATGACCACTTCTTGACTATAGACAGAAGGGCCCAGCTCTTCCATGCAAAATACTGTAGCTAATTTAATTTCTAGAAATAATAATGTGTCCCTTTATTGCACCCTCTTACTGGTATATCAAGTTCTTTACCAATATTAACTTAATCCCACAGCAACTCTGGCAGATATTATAGTGGAAGAAAGAGTCTCCGTTTCTGAAATTGCTAGAATTCAAAAATTAAGTGAGTTACATGGATGCACTTCACTGAGTAGCAACAGAGTGGTTCCAAAATCTGTTTATCAAAAGGCAGAATAAACTGTGTTGGAGACTGGCTCACCCAAACCAACAATTCTATAATTGTAGTGTTGCAGAAAACAGGGGTTCATTGGGGGGGGGGGGAAGAGACCCAGAGATCATTATCAAGAAAAACAGTTTTATTCCAGCTGGACACCCAGTTGCTCTAGCAAGCAAAATAACTGGGCCCCGATTATACAGGGGCGAGAACTTTTATTCCATTTCCATGCTTTGACAGGATGTGTCAACATTCCACACCTATCTGGTTGTTTTACAAGTCTGGAGCCTTTAGAGCTCTAGCAGTTTCATCCAGTTCCCGTTATCATTCACCATTCACCATGACTCTCCATGACTTTTCCCCTACTAACACACACACACACACACACACACACACACACACACAGTTATCCTGCCCAGCAACAAGCTATTCCCTGGCTGTCCTAATACATTTCAATACATTTACAGAAAGGAAAAGAGGTTATTACAAACTATTAAATCAGAATACTTAAGTGGATCCTCCATATTCAGGGGAAATCTATCTGGCTGTCACATTAGCAAGATATTTTCAGGCATATTTACTGATGCTATTGCTGTATCAAGGTAGGCAGCATATTCTATCCATTGGGTAAAATCAAGACTGCATGCTGAAATTGTTCGCTTAACTTTTGAAGATAGTAGAGTTGATTGAGGGTCAAAAATGTATGCATTTACTGGATATATCAACTCATTTACATTAAAAATACTCAAAGTGGTTTTCAAAATGCATTCACATGGGTGGTGGAAAGTGCAGTAAAGTCACAACTGACTTATGGAGACCCTGTAGGGTTTTCAAGGCAAGAGATGTTCAGATGTCAGTTGCCATTGTCTGCCTGCATAAGAATCCTGGACTTTCTTGGTAGTCTCCCATCCAAGTATGAACCAGAGCCAACCCTGCTTAGCTTCCAAGATCTGACAAGATTGGGCTAGCCAGGTCAGGGCACAGCATAAAATCATCTACTCATATCCAGACCATGAATTTAAGAGATATTAATCAAAACCACCAATTTGTATTATTGAAGAAGAGGAAGTGCATTTACCTGTACCCTAAATGTCAGCAGCCCTCAAAAGTGAAGGAAAACCAGTATAGTGTGGCTAAGAGTAGGGCTGTTGAAAAATAAATTCGGTACAGTTTGGCTTCGGCAAAATTCGTCCCTTTTAAATTCAGGCCCTGCTGAAGTCCGAACTGCCCCGCTTCGGATCCCCGAAATTCGGGCGAGATCTGGAGTTCGGTGGGAAATTCAGCCCCCCGCGGGCCTTCAGGGGGCTTCCCTGAAGGTGCACGGGGGGTGGGGTGGAACAGATCTGTGCCTCCCAGCTGGGAGGCACAGATTTATTTAAAGGGCCCCCCGCATGCCTTCAGGGAAGCCCCTGAAGGCACGAGGGGGGCCCTTTAAACAGATCTGCGCCTAACAGCTGTTAGGCGCAGATCTGTTCCCCCCCCCCCCCCGCGTGCCTTCAGGGGAAATTTCAGGGGAAATTCAGCTGTTTTTCAGTTTGGGACGAACCAAGTAAACAGCCCTATTGAAGATGGCAACCTTGGAAAAAACTCTTAGGTTCCTTTAGGTCTACTCCCCTTGGATTCCTCTTCCGGATCCTCGGAAAGTTCCAATGGCAGGATGGCCTTTGCCAGCAGGTTGTTCTTCCACTGCTGGTTCTTCCACTGCTGGCTTATCCTCAGTGGAAAATTCCCCTTCCTCCTTTTCATTGTCTGATAGGGAAGAGGGAGTAACATTTCCTGGGGAATGACTGGAGCAGACACATGAGAATGGGGCTTTTCTAGCCGCCATAGCGGGCCACTGCTGGGAATATTCGACCTGTCCCTTCCCGACCCTATGTCAATCAATAGGAGTATGCAGGGGAGATCCTGTGGGGGGGGAGCGATGGGAACTCCTGGATGAGGATGAATAAAGATGGAGGGTAAGCCATTTAAATATGCTCCAGCTCTTCCCTTAGGGCCCTCCATAATGTCACTGGAACAAGAAGGCTGCCCTCCCACAACCTCAGGAGGGGTAGTGGTAGTATGTTACTCCATTGTGAGTGCTCCATTTTTTTCATCTGGTTCGGGAAGATATTGTCCAAGGGGTTGGACTTGCCATCATTGCCACTCAGGGCCAAACTGGCAGCCATTGGGGCTGTTTTCTTCATTGAGGCTCTTTTTGCACAATTTTTCTGTGGCACGGTTTGCCCATTTGTTCTTTTGCCTGTTTGCTCTTTTGCCTGTTCTCATTGTCCTTTGCCTCCTCTGAGGCATTTGGAGACTACACTGTCTCCCATCAGCAAAGAAAGAAAGCCATCTGCATTGAACTCCTCCCAAGCCTTGGTGTTCTCTATGGGGGGAGGGGAAGGAAGGAGAAGCAAAGGAGAGGAGCAAGAAAAAAGGAGTGCAAGAGAGATTAAGATCACTCTGACAACAACAAGGATAGACCTTGGAAGGAGGAAGAAAATGGATTGAAATTGAGTAGAAAAAATAGCTGCAGCGGAGAGCTGTTTCTCAGCTGCTCTCCCTGTGTGAGGCAGGAACTAAACTGTGCTCATGAGTTTCCCACCTGGGAGACAGAAAGTGATAAATTGAGTTCTGCCTCCTTGAATGGCTGGTGGGAAACATCCAAGATTCGAGATGCCCTCCTCCTCCGAGCAAGAATCGGCAATTTGTGGACTTACCCTAAAATCACATGACTGTAGTTTGTTCTCAGACAAGGCTTACAGGCTGCTGTACAAGACTGTTTAGTTGTAATTTCTTTTAATGTTATTTTAAGCCATTCCTCATTCTCGTAGACTTCATCTGTGAACCTGGAAATATTACTCCCTGTCTTTCTCTTCCCTTTGCAAGAGGCGAGGGGTGAAAAATGCTAGTCTTTAAGCAGCATCGTTCCTACTATAGTTGTGTATGGGAGTTTGTTCCATTTGTTTCATTTTTGTTATTAATTCCAAAAGGAAATGGTTTGTTATTAGATTGTTTCATATGTGTGTGTTTCATGAATGTTTATTTCATTATTGTTTTGTTTTCTTAATTCTATTTGGTCCTCTTTCCCATTGTTTCAATGGAAGACCCTTCCTTTTGTTGGGACTGTACCTTCATGGTCTTCCATCGAAATGGGACAAAATACAGGGAGTATGTAGTAGTCCCTGAGGGCATTCGCATTACCAAATTTTAGACAGGTAGAATAAAGGGGCCCTTTTTTTGAGGCAATGAAAGGCACCCATATTTAACATTAAAGTTTAAAAGACAACTGTTATGAAAGATTGCAAACAGTAGCACAGACACTACAGCAGCCACTTAGCTTGAAGAACAGTATTTATTTATATTTTTACCCCGCCCTCAATCCCTGGTAAAAGCCAGGCTCAGGGCGTAGCACAAGGAAGCAGTAGCAGACTGACAAGGCAACGGCATTTGGTGGCACAAGGAGGATAAGGCATCTGGGCAGGCTGGTAGACAGCAGCAGGACTTCAGAGTAGATTTGCTTGGATGGGGGAATAAGGTTTGGAGAACAGGAGGTATGTAGGACACAGCAGGGCAGGCAATGGGAGGAGAGAGGAAAGTAAAGACCCACACCATGTCCTTCGTGATTAGAATACCTCACACTGTCTATCAAGAAAGTCTAGACCTCTCTCTCCCCCGCCCCACGGAAGACTGTGCTCTCTCTATGCCTTTTATATGGAAAATGCTGGCTGCCTTGTAAAAGTGAAGCCAATAGAGGCAAAGGATGCAATAACAAAAAGAACCAGAACAAAACAAAACAAATTGTGTTTTTCTTTTGTTACAGGCTGTTTAGATGTGGAATTTGTTTCATTCTCATAGAAATAATAATTACAATACATTTCCATAATCATTATGATTAATAATGAAAGACACAGAAGTCTAATTCCTACAAGGGTTGCCATCATACTAGGATTCTCCTGCTAGGGCCTGGAGTTCTCCCAGGATTACCACTAAACTCCAGGTTATAGAGACCGGTTCTACTGAAGACAATGGTAGCTTCAGAAAGCAGACTGTATGACACTACATCCCTGCTGAGCCTTCTCTCCCCAAACGCCTCCATCACAGCCACAAGTCTTCAGGAATTTCTTAAACCAGCGATGGCAATCCTAGTTCCTATAAAAGTAGAAGGACATTTTCTGAATTTTCCAAAGATGATTCTGGCTATCCTGGTCCAAGAATACTGGCCTCAAAACTATTTTTCTCAGTGTCCTGATTCAAAACTTCCTCACTTTTTTCCCAGGCAGTTAGCACACATCCTTCAGGAAGGTTAAATTTTGGTCTCAAATCTCTACTTTTGAAGATAGGAGATGCCTGCATTTCTAGATGACTGTGAATGCTCAATAATTAACAGGCCATAATAGAAAAGGAGACCAACTAGCCTACCAAGTAATATTATCTCAACCTAAAAATCAGTGTGAAAGGCAATTACAAACATAATAACATTTCCACATTTAAAGGAACCCCCAATCTTAAACAAAAAGCATATTTATGGTTTATAAATTTGAACAGTAAATAAAAAGTAATGCTCATCTCAGTAAGTTATCATTCTCTTGAACTTTCTGCACTCTTGAAAGTTTGTTATAAGCAACTGCATAGAAGCAACTGTACTTTGATTAGAATATGGGGAGAAATAACTGAATAAATATATAAAAACCAAGTGACTCAAACTCCAAATCTGAAACACAAGATGGTCAGCAGAAGATGTAATCAACTTTCATTTTAAATGAAGGACAAAATTATGCACCATTTTAATAAGTCTCACATAGTCATTATTTATGAGACATGTCTCCAAGGAAGTTGAGGACCAGTGATTAGAAATGTAGACATGAGTTATGGTCTGAGCACATACCCTGGCTAGCCCTAATTTAACATGGCCTCTCAGTTACATCCTCCAAACCACTTAACTTTTAACCATCCACCTTAAACAAAGCAACAATTAGTGTTTTTTTTTTTAAGAAAGGAGAATGACTACATTCCTTAAACATCTGGGAGAGACTCAGGAATACTTATAGATGGTGTGATACCTAAGACTAAAAGTTTAAAATGAGGCATTGGTTTGTAGAAAGATGAACATTTTAAACTAAATGGATTTTTCAGTCTCAGTCAAAAGAAAACTCATCACAATTCTCTCAGTCTTAATTTGGTGAACATAATATAGGGTACATGCTTTTATTTTATTTTTAATTTTTAATCTGTGCAGAGCATTTTCACGTTATACCAGTCATTGTACTATCTCACTGGGTTTGGGAGTACTTTATTTTTCACTAAATACATATGTAGGCTTTATTTGCTGAAGTATGCAGGGGAAAGGGTTTGCCTGTTTCTGAAAATAAAGCAGACTGGGGGGAAGGGTGGCCTTTTATGCAGGGATGTTTCCCCACGGTCACCGCTGCCGACTGCTTCAGGGCTTCCTTTTGATTATGCATGCCGTATCCGCCCATCAGATGTTGCCTCACTCTCCCCACACATTTTGTCTGCATTTTTCAGATTCTGGCTAAAACAGCATCTGGAAAACATGAAGAAAAAGGCCGCTTTGGCAATTGGACTCTATGGCATTGAACTCGCTCCCCTCCCCAAACCCCACCCTCCTCAGGCTCCGCCCCAAAAACCTCCCACCTGTGGCGAAGAGGGACCTGACAACCCTAGCAATGGGGCATACTCGTTAGTTAGTGTGCTTAGGATCACAGCCCTTATGTACTACATACTGTAGAAGAAGAAGAAGAGTTGGTTCTTATACCTGGCTTTTCTCTCCCTTTAAAGAGTCATAGGGCGAAAACGCACGGTCGCTTTATCCTCCTTTAATCACTGTTTTAGCCAGGATCGAACGCACGTTAAGTGAAATGCATGCTTTCGATCCAGGCTGAATCCTGGCTGAAACAGGGATTAAAGGAGGATAAAGTGACCATGCGTTTTCGCCTTCAGAGCGGCTTACAATCGCCTTCCCTTCCTCTCCCCACAACAGACACCTTGTGAGGTAGGTAGAGCTGAGAGAGTTCTGAGAGAACTGTGACTAGCCCAAATTCACCCAGTAGGCTTCATTTGTATGAGTGGGGAAACAAAACCAGTTCACCAGATCAGACTCCACTTCTCTTAACCACTACACTATGCTGGCTCTACTACAGTGTAGTAAAGTTATATTATGCAGGGGAACATAACAAAACAAAAATAAACCCTTTCCTCACTATATTCTAAATAAACTGTTCTTTCTTTAAAAAGTAAAATTCAGACCTACATGGATTGTCATGGATCACTTGTTTTTTATGCCCCCTCCAGAAGCCTCCATCAATTGAGTGTCCTTTATCTTCATCTTTACCATAAATATCACATTGCACTTTCCTTCTTTCCCTCATCTTGGCCCAATGATCCAGAAAACAATCAGCTCCATAAATCATCAGCAACCACAGCAAGCTCCAGTTTCCCACCTGTCCCTTGCCAGAGTGACACAGCAATGGGACCAGCCAGGCCTGGCCAGGGCAGGCCCTGCCTGCAAAGATCTATGTAGGACTGCCCTCAAAACTGATCAGGAAACTCCAGCTGGTACAAAATGCCATAGTGAGGGTCTTGACAAGGACCCTGCTGAGGGCCCATATTCATCCAGTGCTATGACAGGTGCACTGGCTCCAGCTGGAACACCAGATCAGGTTCAAGGTGCTGGTTTTGACCATTAAAGCCTTCGTATCTGTGGGATTGCCTCTCCTGGTATCCCCCCCCCCCCCGAGAGCACTGTGTTCCGCTAATAACAACATCCTGGTGGTCCCCTGCCCAAAGAATGTCCAGCTGTCCTCAACTAGGGCCAGGGCTTTTTCAGCCATGACCCTGGCCTGGTGCAACTGTAATCAGACCAGGGCCCTGAAGGATCTCAAAGAATTTTGCAGGGCCTGTAAAACAAAGTTATTCTACCAGGCCAACAGTTGAGGGCAGCTATGGTTTTCCTTAAGAGTTGGCCTCCTTACCAACCCCCCCCCCCATTGATATAAACGATTTCAACTAAAATGTGGGGGTCCTGACGGTTTTTCAGGCCTTACAGTTTTCCCTATGCCTCAAAAATGAGTACCATCTGTTTATTATTTCAATATGATGATTTTATGGGGCAGTTAAATTGCTTTATTTTTATATCATTTTATAATTTTAGTATATTTTACTGCATTTTAATGTATTAATTATTTGTTGTTAGCTGCCCTGAGCCCAGCCTTTGAATCAGACATTTAGTGGGAATTTTGAGCATCCCAGGTTTATGCAAATCATTTTCTCCTCCTGACCAGGGTATCTGGTCAGAAGCAACTGTGGCCTTCCCCTCCATGCTGCTTTCTCTTCCCTGTGGAGCTGCTATTGGCTCCATTGCAAATCTTACATGCAGTCATGTAAGTAACACAATTTATCACAAAGGAGCTAATAGCAGTTCCATCCAGCAGCGTAAGTGGATGTTGTAGCTAATCCTAAAATAAGGAGATCCATTTTGGAAGGTTTTTTCCTAAGTTCTTTAGGTAAGTCTAACATTCGCCTGCAACAACTCAAGCAGGTTCTATGCGACTAACAGTGCAATCCTATGCAGAGTTAGGCTTGGACTAAAGTAATTCTGTAGGACTCCATCAGTCGCTAGCCAGCACATTTGATGCCTGAAGAAGGGAAAGCGACACTCCAGCAGTGTAAGGGGAACTATTCACCACACTTTGTTAAGTGGTGTCAAGTTGCTTCAGACTCATGGTGACCCTATGAATCAATGTCCCCCCAAAATGTCCTATAGTTAACAGCCTTGCCTAGGTATTGCAAACTGAGGGCCATGGCTTCCTTGATTGAGTCAATCCATCTCATATTGTAGAAAAGGGCAAGAGTCCAGTAGCACCTTAAAGACTAACAAAAATATTTTCTGGTAGGGTATGAGCTTTTGTGAGCCACAGCTCACAAAAGCTCATACCCTACCAGAAAATATTTTTGTTAGTCTTTAAGGTGCTACTGGACTCTTGCCCTTTTCTACTACTGCAGACAGACTAACACGGCTACCCACTGTGAATCATCTCATATTGGGTCTTCCTCTTTTCATGTGGCCTTCAACTTTTCTTAGCATTATTGACTTTTCCAGTAACTCTTGTCTTCTCATAGTGTGACCAAAGTATGATAGCCTCATGTCCTTCAGTGTTACTCCTCTGAAGATGCCTGCCACAGCTGAGGGCGAAACATCAGGAAAGAAAATACCAAGACCACGGTTAGACAGCCTGGATAACCTACAAGAACCAATGAACTCTGACCGTGAAAGCCTTCGACAATATTATGATAGCCTCAGTTTAGTCATTTTAGCTTCTAGGGACAGTTCAGGCTTGATTTCATCTAGAACCCGCTTATTTGTTTTTTTGGCAGTCCACGGTATCTGTAACATTCTCGTCAAACATCACATTTCAAAGGAATCTACTTTCTTCCTGTCAGCTTTCTTCATTGCCCAGCTTTCACTGCCATACAGGGAATACTATGGCATGAATTTACTTGATCTTGGTTGCCAGTGACACATCCTTACACTTAAGAATCTTTCTGGCTCCTTCATGGCTGCTCTTCCCAGTCTCAATCTCCTTCTGATTTCTTGGTTGCAGTCTCCCTTTTGGTTGATGATGGAGCCAAGGAATAGAAATTCTTGAACCATTTAAATTGTGGTCCTAGGGACAAAAGCGGTTCCGCAACATAAATGATGAGGAAATAAAACACAACTAAATGGGTTAACAAAAGGCCACAGCTTTATTGGTTACAGCAGATGGGAGCATAGGGCACAGATTCAGGAATTGGGTGACCACCCTGACAGTGGATGAAACAATCCACAACCCATGTGTTGGGGGGCAAACTGGAGTGGTGAACCAGTGGTTCCACTAGAACATAAATCCCTGAGTGGTTCCTTTGCCACCTGGGAGTAAAGCCACAAAACAGCCCCTGAGCTGGGCATCTGTGGTAGGACTTTACCCCAAGACCCCAAAAGAGGGAAGGCAGGCATGCAGATGCATCTTCCCCAAATTGGATCCAGCCCAATGCCAAAAACCACTAAGCTATGACAAATGAATTTAATAAAAAAGATTAAACAAGGAAGGGTGGGTCTGCTGAAAAATTACAAGGCTGGGTTGTCGGGCAAGGCATCCTAAATAGCCCATGGAGGCAGGGCGATGCCTCTGTGCTTGCCCCGTCATCTCTCATCGACCCAGCCCCAAGAGCAGTCTGCCCCCATATGCCAGTAATAGGCTGTTTTGCCAGCAAGGGCGGGTGAAAAATAAAAACTCCGCCATGCTGCTGGCCAGGTGGAAATGGCCGGGAACACACAGCTCGCCTGGAGCTCCATTTCCAGAGCAGAACCATGGCCCCGCTGTCGCAATGGGTGGCTTGCGGTGAGTACCCCGGCTGCGTGTTTTTCTCATTGTCCATCTTAAAGTTGAGTAATTTTCCAGGAGTCATTACTTCAGTCTTCTTGATGTTCAGCTGTAGTCCTGCGTTGGCACTTTCTCTTTTAACTTTCAGCAGTAGTCATTTCAAGTCTTCGTTATTCACCACACTAGTTTTACCAAATGTTATGTATTCTTCAAATGTTTATCTAAGGGCCACCTAAGGACAAGGTGCAACAATAACAGAACTAGATCAAAACAGTTTTTTTAGGGAGGGAATATTAAATTAAAGATTCATTAACTGCAGGAAGACAGTGTTTCATCCTTAAAAACATTCTGTTTGCCTTTGGAAGCCAAAATTGGTTAAAGAGCTCATATGAAAGGGACCTACCCCACCAACTTTATTTATCTCCCTCTCTTAATTATCAGCACAGCACTGGAAATGTATCATATCATCCTGTTTTCCAGGGAAGAAATATACTCGTTGTATCATGTTCGAGAGTTTTCTGTGTTGTCCAAGACTGTTTCTGTGTAGGAAAAGAGATCTCTGTGTTACCCTTTCAGCATTACATTTACACGCATTTTTAAAACACCTGTGCACGCCCCCCACCATGTGTTTAGGAAGTATCTTTGAAAGCAGTACTCAGTAATCAGGAAGCCAGTTTGTGATTTATAGCTTTCCTACTAGTACTTGGGCTAGACCAAATGTTAAGTGATCTCAATTTAGAATCCTCATTGTCAAATACTGACAGATGTCTGTATTTTTAAGGCAGTTTTTATCTGATTAATCTATGCAGTGGAATGCTTCCAGTGCTTTGCCTGTATAATTCACTCCTGCAAAGAGAAAGAAAATGTATGCATTTTACATTTGAGGCTGACTCTCCATAGCAAGGCTTTAGAAGGCTAAAAATGTAAGGTTTTATTGTAGCTGTCTTTTGGGGTTGCAAATTGTTAACATCTGTCTCTTAGTATCATTTTTTACAATAGTCTACTCTCGAGATATCCTGCTAATGACTGTAATTTTCTAGTCAGCTGCTATTTGTCAAGGTAGTTTAAAGGTCATTTTTTTTTGCTATGTGAAGAAAATGGGTCTGGGTGGGTATTCTTTTTCTTTTACAGGAAACTGAGCTTATATGAGTTTTTGTTTATATCCAAAGCCATCATAATGCTAGCCCAACTAACATCTCCTTTACAACATTCCTGTTCCCATTCAGTTGGTACCTGCTCCAACACATTTTGATCTACATTCCTTATAATGATCCCGTTGCTTCATCTTTGTTTTCTTCTCTCCAGCTATGAAGAAGGATCATTACTTATTCATAATCTATTATTAAAATGTCAGAGCTTGATTAAACAGAGGAGATCATTAGCTTCATCCTTGTTCCTTAGCCTTAGGGTGCTTTCAAACTCCTTCTGTGTAGAGCAAGGGTGGGCTACGTGAAGGCCTTGAGGCTTTTTTGAATGGCACATAGGGTTGTTCGAATTGTCCGAACTGGAATGTTCCTTAGGGAAAAAGTAAAGTATGGTTCTCTCGTCTTTATAGTGACAAAGATAATTTTGAAAATGTCATGGCAAATAATTCAAAAGGATTAGAAGTATGGGTGAAATCACTTTTCAAAACAGTGCCACCACCTTTTTCAGGATGTAGCAGTTGGGATTACTTCAACACACTTTACAATCTGAGAAATGTCATTGCCTGGTGTTCAGTATGTTCATGTGTCCCCCTAAAATGTATCTTTGTCATATCAAATGTTGTTGTTTCCAATACTCTTATGGTAGCCTGCCTTTCTCATTGAGACTCCAGGTGGATTACACAGCGTAAATCAATGCAATCAATAGGATGGTGGTGTTTTGTAATGGACTATGGTCCTTTTTTTTTTTTTTTTTTTCTTTCAATAAGGATACAGGAAAGGAAAAAGGGAAAGGGGTAAATGTTAGCATAGTAAAAACAAAACAGTATTGTAAGATAATTTCTAATAAAGTATGGTTACAAAGTGACTTTGGTATGTTGTTCTTACTTCTAAATAATCTCTGGTATTTTAAAAATTATAGTTCTTGTTTAACAGTTAACTTAGCTAAAAAAAGAAGAAAAATTTTTAAGCAAAGTTGGTTATAGTATTTTAGCATCCCTTATTCGTGCTGATTGGACTTCATATATAAGTAAAAAGATGCCCACTTCTCCTGAAATTGCTCGGAAGATTCACTGGATTTAACATTCAGTTCATCAGTCAATTTTGCCATTGTTGCATATTCTAACAGTTTTTCTTTCCAATTGTCAATATCTGGTATATGAGTTTGTTTCCATGTCCTTGCTAAGATTATTCTAGCAGCTGTTGTGGCATATTTGAAAACGTCATGTTGTTTTTGAGGTAGGCTTGACGGTACTATGCTGAGTAGATAAAATTTTGGATCAAGTATAAATTTGATATCTAACATCCGTTGTAGTTCATAATGAACTCTTTTCCAATATATTTGTAACTTAGGGCAAGTCCACCAAATATGGAAATAGGAACCGTCAGATTCTTGACATTTCCAACATGCACCCTTTTCCCCAGGAGTTGCCATCTGAGAAAGCATATTTGGAGTCAGGTACCATCTGTAGAAGGTCTTATACCAGTTTTCTTTCACTTCTTGAGAAACTGTGTATTTCAGTTCAGAGGAGCAAAGTTTTTCCCAGGAGTCGGTATTAATCATTTCTCCAAAATTTTGCATCCACTTTATCATGTTTGTCTTCACTTGTTCTTCTTCTGTATCATATTTCAGGAGGAGCTTATATATTTTTCCTAATATATGTGAATCATTTTTAGATATTAGCTGCTCAAATTCAGTTAGTTCACGGAATGGATGTGGATATAAACAGTCTTTTTGCAAATTTGACCTCAATTGCAGGAAAGTTAACCAATTCAACTTTTGAAATTTTTCTTGTAATTTGGTCATATTTTTGATTTCTCCCGTAGGCTCTATCATATCTCTGTAGGTAAAATGAACACCCGGTTTTAGTTTGACATTGTCATGATAGGCTTCAGTTGGTGACATTATAGAAGGTGGAGACGGACTTATTCTCTTTTTGTATCTTTTCCAGACTTTCAAAAACGCTAATTTAACATCGCAATCTTCTTGTACTTTGTTTTTTTGAATTTTTGATTTAGAGTCCCACAGAACTTTATGGAAGCCTTGTCCCAAATCCGCGCGTTCTAAGACAACATGCCGACTTTTAGGTTGTTTAATCCATTCTGTTATCCAGGATAGGCAGGCAGCGTGGTAATATAGTTTGAAGTTGGGCATTGCTAACCCTCCTCTTTTCTTCTCATCTTGAAGGACTTTGAATCTTACTCTTGGTTTTTTCCCATTCCATACGAATCGATTGATTTGTTTTTGCCAATTTTCTAATATCCTTTCGGGAATGTCAATCGGCAAAAATTGAAATAAAAAATTTAATCTTGGAAGAACATTCATCTTTATCGTCGATATCCTTCCTAACCATGAAATGTTCATCTTTGACCATAGATTCAAATCTCTTTCAATTTCACCCCAGATTTTTAAGTAATTTAACCTTAAAAGTGTGTTATTTTGTGAGGATATGTTGACACCTAGATATTTTACTGATCCTTTGGCAATTCGGCATCCAGTAATGTCTTCAATGTGTTTGTCTTCATCTGCTGTTAAGTTAAAGGTCAAAATTTTCGTCTTTGTTTTGTTAAGTCTATACCCGGAATATTTTGCATATTCGGAAAGATGATTGTAAACGTACGGGAGTGTTTGTTCAGGATTTTGACAAATTAAGACGACGTCATCTGCATAACTTTTAATTTTGTGTTCTTCATTGCCTATTGATAAACCTTTGATGTTTGGATCATTTCTTATATAATTAGAGAAGACCTCCATTGATAAGTCGAACAAAAATGGAGAAAGAGGACAGCCTTGTCTGGTTCCTTTTGCGATATCGAATTCTGTAGACAGCTGACCGTTAATCAAAAGACGAGCCTTTTGCACCGAATATATCGAGTTGAAGACTCTAAGTAGAGTTTCTCCACAGTCCATTTGTTGTAATGTTTTATCAATAAAGTGCCAGGAAACATTGTCAAAAGCTTTTTCTGCATCCAAGAATATCATTGCTGTTTTTATTGATTTTGACTTTGCATATTTTATTGCACTGAGAACCAGTCTCACATTATCTCTCATGAGTCTTTTAGGAATGAAACCTGTTTGGTCTGGATGTACCAAGTTTCTGATATATTTTTGAAATCTTTTGGGAATTATGGAGACAAAGATTTTGTAATCAATGTTCAATAATGATATTGGTCTATAAGCTTGGGGATAACACTGGTCCGCAGCTTCTTTCGGGATTAGTGAAATATGTGCTTCTTGCCATGATAAAGGAATCTTGCCGTGTTCGATTACCTCATTGTAAAGAGAAAGTAGAGCCGGAGTTAATTGCTGTTCTAACAGTTTGTAGTATTGTGGTGTTAACCCATCAGGTCCAGGTGCTTTATCTATTTTTAAGTTATTAATGGCATCTACAATTTCTTGAGTTGTTATCTTCTGGTTAAGTGTCTCTTGTTCTTCTGATGTGAGTTTGGATAATTGTGCATGATTTAGATAAGTTGAGAGTCCTTGTTCTCGCAATTCGTCCTTCGAATAAAGTTGCTTATAATATTCCAAAAATATTTTTTCGATTTCCTCTTGTTTGTTGTAGGTTATCCCGTCGGCTTTAGCTCCAATTATCTTCCTTTTCTTCTCTTGTTGTCGAAGTTGGCTAGCTAGAAAACGACCAGGCTTATTTGCTCTTTCGAAAATCCTTTGCTTGGCATATTTAACTTTTATTCTAATTTCTTCTGTTTCTATCAACTCTATTTGGTGTTTGGTCATCTTGATGTCATGTAAAATGGTTTTGTCTGGTTTGAGTTGAGCTTTCTTTTCCAGCCTTCTTAATTGGTCTTGTAAATCTTTAAATTTCTTCTGTCTTTTTTTTTTTTTTTTTTTTTGGAATTCAAGGCTATCATTTTCCCTCTTACAAAAGCTTTACTAGCATCCCATATAACAAGATCAGACATGTCTTCTGTTTTATTAAAAATAAAAAATTCTTTCAAATCACGCTTACATTGTTCAAGTATATGTTTGTTCCGAAGTAATTGGTCGTTCAACCGCCATCTTCTGATCCCAATTTTACCTCTTGTTAAGGTCAATTCGATTGGGTTATGATCTGACAATATCCTGGGTGCGATAAGTATCTTCTCCACACTTGTTGTCATTGATCTAGAGGTCCAACACATGTCAATTCTTGAGTGAGATTTATGACGATTTGAATAAAAAGTATAATCTTTTGTTTTCGGGTTTTTCATTCTCCATATATCAATTAAATCAAATTCTTTCATGAATTTAAAAACGCTCTTCGGAAACTTCCCAGATGTGCTGCTGTGGGTCTTGTCAAACGTAGGATTCACGATTGCGTTGAAATCTCCTATCATTATAATTTCTCCTTGATGGTGTTCAGCGAGATTCTTAAACAGTGTTTGATAAAAAGTTTCTTTGGCAGTATTCGGAGCGTAGATATGTGCTATTGTAAAACAGACACCATCTGGTCCAGAAAGAATTAAAATCTGGTAGCGTCCGTCCGGGTCTGCTATGTGGGTTCTTACCGTCAGAACTTTCTCGTTGATATAAGTTACAAGACCTCTCTTCTTCACTTTCGCCGATGCCAGATAAGAAGTTCCAAGATGATTTGTATGTAAGATTTTTTCATGATTTTTTTTAATATGGGTTTCCTGGAGACAGATAATATCTTTTTTTTGCTTTTTTAAACTATGAAAAACTCTTTTTCTTTTGTTGGGGGAGTTGAGACCATTGATATTTAGTGATATTATCTGGAGATGATTCATAGTGGAGTTAGAATTCTATTCTATAAGGCAGCTGCTTGGTTTGATTTATCTCCTTCGGAGGCCTTCTTGTTTTTCCTTAATTCTCGCTTCTCAAGGGGTTGTTTTTTCTTTCCCTTCTGAGTTGGTTGAGATTTGCTGGGACCTTCTCCTGGAAAGTCTTCAGAATCTTTTGGATCTATATCTCCTTGAGATTTTAATTCTTCAAGTAATTCTTTGGCTTGGAGTTGATCGTGAATTATCCTTTTCCCTTGCGGCAGGGAAATTTCTAATGAATATGGAATGAGCCAACGAAACCTAATTTGTCGCTTGTCTAATTCTTGCTTCAAATCGTTATATTCTTTCCTTTTTGTTAGGACACTTCTCGGAAGATCGGTTAGGATCTGTATAGAATTCCCCTCCCAAATCAGTGGGTCGTCTCTTTGTGTCTTCAACAGTAGGTCTCTGGTTCTTTTGTGGACAAACCTCACCAGTATATCTCTTGGTTTTTTATACTTGGTGGCATAGAATGAGTTTATTCTGTAGCAGTATTCCAGGAGAGTATCGTCTTCTTCAAAATCGTAGTTGTCGTGGAGAAGTGTCCTGATGTCAGATTCTAGGGTTTCTTTCCCGAAATGTTCAGGGAGCCCACGGAATTTAATGTTCTTATCTCTAAGCCTCACTTCATGAGCGTCAACTTTGGTTGTAAGATCTTGAGTTATTTTTGATTGTTCCAAAAGTTCTGAGGTATGATGTGTTACTGATGTCTCAATTTCCTCTTGCTTCTGTTTAATTCTAACAATTTCTTGTGAATTGAGTTCAAGTTTCTCTTCGACCTTGGAGATACTTTGGAGAACCTTTTGTTCTGAGTCTTGTATTGATTTCTGTAAGGAAGTTTTCAAATCCGATATCATCTCTTGTGTGCGTAAGAAAAAATCTTGGGTTTCTTTTGCCATGGCCAGGCTTTTATTTTTTGTATCTTGAGTAATCTCTAATGTGGGTTTAAATTTTGCAACATCCACCTCTTGTTCTTCTTCTTCTGAGACTACAAATTCTTCTAAGAATTTTTGTTGTTGTTTACCTTTCAACTTCTGGGATTGTCGGTGTGCAAAGCTTGTAAATCTCTTCCTCATAGTAGATTAAGAAAGGCCTAAAAAGTTGTCGATTCCTGTTAGAGACGTTATAAAATTATGATAATCTAACCACTTCCACCCCCACAACCCAAAAATATAATATATTTGGTCTAACAATTCATTGGTTTGCTATGTTCAGTATATTAAATCAGATCACAAAGTTAATTCATGTAGTTTTAAAAATAAGGCTAATTATGTTGCATTACAGTTATAAGATTAAACAGCATGTAGAGTATCACTGGTAGTTCATTGATTATCTTCCATAAAACTTAACTATAGTTGTGTCAGAATTAATTGTTATTTTTTTTTTGAAAAATTAAATTGTAAAATTCAAATAGAAAAAAATAGAACCAATGTCTCTGTATTGTATTAAGTGGAGATGGATGAAAAGGGTTAACTGCAGTTAATTCAACGTCCACAAGAGGGCAGCAAAGCGTTCATTAGATTCACAACAGGAGAAACGAAAGTTAATTTTTCCAGTCAGGCGCCATTTTTCTTCTTGTAATCAAAACCTTGCAAATATATATATATATATATATATATATATAAAAATAAAAAGGAGAAGAAAGAAGATGAAGCTGGGGCGCGGAGCTAAATCCAGTTAAAACGATGTTGCTGTGAGGGGGGGATCAGAAATGAAACAGGAGGGTCGGGATGTTCAGCTGGGGTTTTTGCTGCTACCGCCGCGCCGCCGCCGCCACCACCGCCTCTCTGGCCGGTCTCCTACGGCCCGCCCTGGCCCCGTCCGTCCACCCGCACCCGGGTGGGCCGACAGATTCAGGGCAGCCGCGCAGAGACCTGCGGAAGATTGCAGGAACGATCACGGAAGGGAAGATTTACAGCCGTCTCCAGCCTCCAGCCTCCAGCCCGATTTATTCAGCCGCAGAGAGTTTTTTCCCCCCCTCCTCCTCCTCTCTTCTCCCGTCTAGCTGTCTTCGCTCAAGACGCGACCCCTCAGCAGGTAATCTGACTTGATTTAATATTAGGATGAGTTCTGGATTGGTTCAGTTTATTAGTTTGTTTTTTGTTATAGTAAAAAGGTTGTTTTAAAAAACGGAAGTGGGGGGGGGAGGAAAAAGTGGAGCGGATGGCCGCCATGGTCTCAGTAGACTCACCCCCAGCTGCGACCTTCTTCACCAGACGCTCAAGGCGTTTTGCTGGCAGTTGGAGCCCCGGAGATGGTCCGGGGGGGGCTTCATGGAGAATCTCTCCTGTTCAGCCCGCTCCCCCCAAGCCTGGGGGGGGGTCTCCTCGGAAGCAATTGGGATCCGCGAGAGAACTCGCGTCTGGCTAGCTCAGTCTCCGCCCGGAAGTCCCGACTATGGTCCTATACATATTATTCATTCATTCATTCAAGCAATGTAATACAACTAGGATTATAGAAATCTGAAACAAAGCATAAAGTATTAGACTTGATATGTTAAACAATGTTAAACAATGCAGAAAATGATATCATATAAGTATAAAAAATACAGTGAGAGCAACATAATACATACAACAATACATACTATACACAGTCGTATAGTTCACAATCCTTTTCTTTGGGTTACAACACCTTCCTGAACCATTTCATTGCAATATAGTACAAAATGTAGCAGCTAGACTGCAGGTCAGGGCCAGACATCAGGAATATGTGACCCCGATATTACAGTAATAACGCTGGCAACCAATCCACTCCTGAGCCCAGTTAAAGGTGTTGTTTTTGACCTTTAAAGCCCTACATGACTTGAGACTGGGGTATCTGAAAGACCATCTTCTCCCATATATTCCTGTCTGGGGATTAAGATCACAGGGAGAGGCCCTCCTGATTGCTCCATCAATCAAAGAAGCTCACCTGCAGGGTACATGAGAGAGGGCCTTTTCAGTGACAGCCCCATAATTGTGGAACAACCTCCCCAGGAAGGTGTGCCTAGCTTTTGTTCTTTAGGAGGCAATTAAAGATGGTTTTATTTAGGAACACATTTGGTTATGTTTATTATGGTTTAATTGATTGTGTTTATTAACAGTCCTGAATTGTGATTTTTGATTTTGGTTTTTACGTATTCTATTTGATGTATTGATCTATGTTGTAAGCCACCTTAAGTTTCATAAGGAAGAAAAGCAACTAATACATGTTTTTAATAACTAAATAAATATAGCCCCATTACCTTTATAATAATCTCCCCCTGAACAATTCTGTTTGACATCATTTGTGGAATGACAGTAGCATGGGTGCCTTCTTCCATGTGGGGATCCTAAAAAAGATGTGTAGGGGTAGTTGTTGATCTTGCTCATTTGCAGGTGGCACCTGCAGAAATCCTAAAAGATGGCCATTACTAAAGCAATGGAAACTCCTTTGAGAAAAGTTGCTCATGTTATTAAAACTCTTGAATTTGCTTTAAATCCTTCTGAAGTTTTGCCTGAGGAAACACCAGATATTCTTCCATTGACACTTGAGGCAAAATCCAGTGGCAAATTGAATTGTGAAACTTCCTTGATGGACTAGTTTTAGCAATGCTGTTTTTGCATGTCCCTCAGAATTATTCAGATCATATCCAGATTGAAACCTTCAACTTCACTAAAGATTATGCTTTAGCAATAAAAATGAAGTGAAAGCTCAGATTCCAGTGTGGGAGAACACTACCTCTAGCTGGAAGTTTGGGAGAGGCACAGCCTGTAGTAGGCAACTAAATCCCAAATCGAATGGTGTTGGTCCTGGATGCTTGGATGAATATTATCAATTTGAGCAACTCTTCACTCAAGCTGAGGAAGGCCCAAGCATATTTTCTCTGGGCACACTAGAAACTTATAAAGTAAGCTTCAACACCATAATTCTGTCCAATACACACAATGTCACAAGTCATGAAAAAGATCTATTTTAATTCTGGAAGCATAAATTAACCATATCATAGTAATAAGCTTACAGCCTCCCCCACCCCTCTAGTAAAATGTGTGCTTCTCTCTAGTCCTTGAGTCCTGGTTTAAGATAGAGATGCACAATGGGAAAAAATATTGTTTTAATTCTATATCATAATTTCCGAAAGAGCATGGTTATCATTTTCATTAAATGTCAGGAGGGCTTTTATTGTATTGGAAAGTCATGTTGATAGTCCTCTCTCCCTACTAATGCCCCCGCTAAGTTTCAAGTAAATTGGACAAAGGGGTCTGATTTTATGGAAAGTGCCCCTCCATCCTTCTCTCCATGTTTTCCTATGGGAGAAAATATCTGGTTATCTGGAGCAGCTGTTTTTAACTAAATGGCACTCCCCCAAATAACAAAAAAAAACCAGTAAAAATAAAAACAGTATGTTAGTAAAAAAGCAAACCAGATAACACCAGTGTGTCCCCTTTCTAACTAACCCCTTCCCCCCGGGGAAAAGAAAAGGTAGCTACTAGTAATAATCAAAATTAACCAAAGCAGACTGTAATCCAGGTGAGGGCTGAGCAGAGAATTCTAAAGTCCAGACCATGTGCACTCCGTATATGTGTACTCCCAAGAAATTTCCAGACAGGACAATCAAAATAATCCAAGGTGTTTTACAGCCAAAAGCACATGAGGAGACATGGGAGGGAAACTGCTGCATAGGATAGTCTGATTGGCCAAGCGCAGCTCTCTCTACCTAAATGCAGAACTTTACATTTATCTCTGTTGAAATGCATTTTATTGGTTTTAGCCCAATTCTTCAGCCTGTCAAGATCATCCTGTATCCTGACTCTGTCTTCTACCGTATTTGCTACCCCTCCCAATTTAGTATCATCTGCAAATTTATTTAGCATCCCCTCTATTCCTTCATCCAAATCATTTATAAAGATATTGAACAACACAGGGCCCAGGACAGATTCCTGAGGCACTCCACTCGTCACTCCTCTCCAACTGGATGAGGAACCATTAACAAGCACTCTTTGGGTGTGATCTGTCAACCAATTACAGATCCACCTAACAGTAACAGGATCTAAATCACATTTTCCCAATTTGTCAACAAGAATATTATGGAGGACCTTATCAGAAGCCTTACTGAAATCTAGATAAACTATGTCTACAGCATTCCCCTGATCCAGCAAGGTAGTAACTTTCTCAAAAGGGAGATAAGATTAGTTGAACTGCACACCCTTAGTGTAAGATATTTTTGTGACACAGAGTTGAGTAACTGATCTGCTTTTTTTATCCCAGTGTTTCAGACCTGTTGTAAAACACCTGAAGCAGCAGTTGTAAAAGTAGCCAAACTATTTACCTGATCACTTCCATCACAAACAGCATTAATGCTGGCCTTATGCAAAGATTTTTCGCATGCTCCCTAAATATAGTACAAGGTATTTTTTTCTGTTTAGTTGTATTAATTTGGGGTTTTGGGAGACAAACCATTCCCTAAAGCATTCTGCTGGCCCAAGCATTACTGAACTTATTAGACTTTGAATTAGCCTGGAAACTAAACTATTATTCTAATCTCTTTATGTAAAAAAGTAAATAAGTAGTAAATTAACAGAAAAGGAAGTAAATTGGTTTATAACAATTATAATATCTGAATTAGCTCTCCATGGTCATAGTTGTGAATATTGTTTTTTCAGCATAAATAGGAAGGGCATTACACTCGTCCAGCCCATTCCTGAGAGCTGCTGTGGCTTCAGTGATGCTGCGATGCCTCCAATGAGGTTTTGTGGCTGCTCCGGCAGGAAAAAAAGGGCTCTTTTTTTAAGGACGGAAAATGGGGGTAATGTCCCATAGAGAACAGTGATGCTGCACCAACAAAAAGCAATGGCCTTGCTTAAGGGGGTGTTCCCAGGCTGGAAGGGGTTAGGAAGCTGCCTAACGGCAGCTCCACCTCCAGAATGCCCTGGGAATTCCTCCTGGAACTCCGGGAGGCCAAGCCAGTGTCCGTGGGCTGCACTGTCACCCCAATCTAGAGGGGCCAGCGTACGTGCCCCTATGCTAACATCCATGCCAGTTTAGATGACGCAAGCGGCACGGACGGCAGTGTAGAGGTCATACCGCCTTCTAAGCCAATTCGCCCCCCCTCACAGGAATGCACCCTTCTAGGGCAAATCTGACCCATGAGCCAGTATATGCATGTGTAAGGTGTGTAGGCAGCAGCTTAGTATATTTTTAAAACTAAGCCCTAATGGTAAGCTGCCTAAATATGTCTGGTCCAAATAAAATATAGGCAAAAAGACTCACATTTGTAATCAGTAATACCCCTGCTTAGTCATTATATTTGACCACACATACAAGACACATAAAAGGGGCAATGTGTCTATAATCCAGTTTTAGAACATATACAAGAACCAAGATTAATCCAGTGTCTGGCACGTATATACCAACATGGAAAATCCACACACTGCCCTTGGGGGGGGGGGGATCAATTGCATGTTCATTTGCAGAGCATTCATTCTATATACACAGTCATCATGCCAGGAATGTAGTGAGTGAAATGGGCTGGTGATCCTCAGAATTTGGTGTTATGCCACCACTTTGAGTTAGAAATGCCAATTCAAATTTCAGTTGGAGAGACAAGATTTTTGCAAAGTTTGAGGATCTCAGTAATTTTGTATTAATCTGATGTTTGCTGAGTTGTAAAAAAATCCTGACTGTGTCAAAGACTGTTGTGGGGTTTTTTATTTATTTTATCTTATTTACAGAATTTATATCCTGTCTTTCTACCCTCACAAAGGCTACCAAGGCAGCTAACAAATCAAAACATACATAATAAAATCACATTTTAAACCCATTTAAAAAAACCACACAAAACACACATTATTAAACAATTAAAAACAGAGCTAAAATACATACAAGGTCATAGCTAACAACAATACAAACATATATTAGAAAGGAGGGATCACTGAGGGAATGCAGAGTGAAACAAAACTCATAGGTGGAAGACAGCAGCAGGATACAGATGAATCTCCATGGGGAGACAGTTCCAGAGTTTTGGTGCCGCAACGGAGAATGCCCTCTTCCTGGGTTGCCACCTGCTTAACCTCAGAAGGTAAGAGCATCTGAAGTAGGGCCTCCAAAGATAACTAGTGGTTGGAAGTAGCCAGTTGTTCAGGTATGTTGCCCCCAAGCCATATAAGACTCTGAAGGTCAATACAAGCTAACCTTGAATTGTGTCCAGAAGCAAATTGGGGCAGTATAGATGGGCCAAGACTGGAGTGAAATATGGTTTCTACAACCCTCTCCAGTCAACATTCTGGCTGAAGCATTCTGTACCATTTCAAGTTTCTGAACACTTTTCAAGGGCTCATTTCAGTAATCTAACCTAGATGTAACTGGGGAATGCACCACAGTGGCCAGATCTTTGCTGTCCTGATCATTGGGTCCTTTGCTCTGCTCCCTCTGCCCCCGGGACAACATTTCCACCCATGCATTCATTTTTAACACACAGTTGCTTTGTGTTAATTTGAAATTTTGTTTGTGTTAATTTGAAAATTTGAAATTTTGTTTCAAATTAACACATAAATATAAGCAGAAGAGAAAAGACACTTCTCGGCCAACATGCTCATATCTTGGAATGATTCACCACTGTCCAGGAGGTCTCATTATTGTCTCAATATTATTTGGATCATTTATTCATTGCAAACTAATGTACAATGCAGGATTGTTAATGTCATATGTGTCATTGCTTTTGACAGCTCCAATTAGCTGAAGGTTACCACCTCTGTAAAAGTGGAGAATGGGTCAAACTAAGAGGTGAGTGGGGTTGGGTATTTTACTGCTGTACATACACAAAATGTGCATTGGATGAAGAAGCTTAATTTTGTGATTTCAAACACAAAAGCACCTGGCAGTGGCATACAGAGATTCAGAGCAGAAAATGTCCTCCATATTATTATGCTTGAATCTGGAAAATAATTACTATAGGGAGAATTCTATGTAGGGCCCGTGTGACAGGCTGGTAGAAGCATATTTTTACCACCTCCCCGCTTTCCCAGCAATTACTGATTAGCCTTAAAAAAGCAATTCCAAGAGCTGGGGTACCTGCACTTATGAAAACTCATACAGCACAGGCTGTATTTGCAAGGAGAAACATGCAAAATTGGGCCTCTTCGCCCCTTCCCATCAGTGAAGTCTACTGGTGGCACAACTAGGAGAGACATTTTTTTTCCTTTTTTGGTGCAGTCATCAATGTTGCATGGTTTTTCATCTGTGTGGATTCCCATCAGCATCACCTTTTTGATTGTCACAGGCTGCTTCTGGTGGGAACGAGGGAAACAGGAAAAATCTACTTCCACCAGCCACTCTGGCTGACGCTCTTTAGAATTTGGCCCTATGTATCCTAATTATGGCATGTGGTGACAGCAGCATCCCTTAAAAGATTTTGTGGCTGACGAGCAAGCAGGTCATATTGCCCTTGCTTATACAGCTGAATCCGGGCGAATGGATCAGAAGTAATACAACTTCCTCTGGCTGGTAATAGGGGCCAGTGCCTTCCATCATTCCTCCAGTTTCTGTACAACTTCCAGTATTTTTTACATTGGGATGTATGCAATCACACAGTTCCTCTAACTAAATGGCATTTATATTTGCAGAAGAGGGGGTGGTAATTTCGACTGATTCCCTCTCCACCCACCATGGCCCTCTACTTTGTCCTCTGTGCAATTCCTGAGGGTGCACCAGACCCCAGGAATAACATTTGAGGGGGCTCAGTGGGCTGCAACAGGAAGGAGAAGTGGGAAAGTCGTAAGTCCACCCCAATACTACCAGTTATTTGTTTTTCATATATATTCGGTTTCCATGGCTGCATGATTTCCTTGAAGGGAGGCCTCAGGAGGAGATCTCCCTTCCCTTGCCAGCTTTCCCTGCTACCACTCAGCTGGGTGGCAGGGGAGAATTCTGCGGGTAATGGGGAGTGATCAGCATAGCCAGAAAAGAAAAGAAAAAGAAATTCAAATTGTTTGTGGGAACACATTTCTTATTCTTCAAAAGATAGTATTTTGTGACAAAACTTAAATGGCATTGAAATTCAATGTCCCAAATCCTGTGCTTAATTTCAGATTTAGCTTTTAAGTAACCAAGGGCTATTAAATGGCTAGATTGTAATTTCTCTCAAATGGTCCTTTTACATTTTGTCTGACAGGTGTCCATTAATGGCACAGGAGGGGGGGGGGAGCTTTAGCCAGTAATTAACCCTGCATATCCAAACACAGGCATCAATAGAAATTAAACCTACCTCAAGACACAAGGCTCCATTGGAAACATAGTGAGGGAACACAAATATGGCTCTCAAAAATTTAGTCTGAATAATTTCAAAAGATCTGTAGTTAACATGTGAGCCATATAACAACCGTGTAATAATCTTGGTCACAAAAACACGAATGGCTGAGGTGACATATTGACCCCTTCTAGTATACTAAAAAGTGTTAACATAGTTTGCATGTTTTGAATAATACAGAAAAGCAGGCAACCACAAAATGTAGCTGGTTTTGCTCAAAACGGTACACATTTTTTCTAACCTTGAGCTTATAGTCGTTTCTTTTTGTGAAAAAAATGATAAATACACAAATTAGATGATTTATCCTACAAAAATATCTGAATAGATGAATGCCCATTTTGATGTCATTGGTTCCTATCTACATAGCTTGGTAAGATATCATAGAAGAAAAAGGAAAATAAATGAGAGAAAATATCACATAGGGCACCCTCAAATGTACCAAATGGATGAAGAAACCAATTAAATGTATTTTATCCTGGGGGAGGGTATCTTAGTTTTCCTCTATTCAGTATCTTCCTCCTCCTCCTTCTCCACCCATGACTGAAATTTTACATTGTTTCCTGTGCGCTCCACAGGGAGGTCACTTGGAAGTTCAAATTATTGAAAAACAGTTAGATAATGACATATAATAAGATCACTACTTCATGGAAGATGATCTTTTATTCCCGTAAAACAACTCTGCAAAGTAGTTTGGTGATAGAAAGCTTGAAGATATCAAAACAGAACCCTACATGATGCACTTGAAAGTAATCGTTTAATTGAGCTACAATGCCAGGGTCACTAGAGAGACAACCTGGGTTAATAGTCTTTGAGAAGATCGTTCACATGAAGGGGCTCTAGCCAAATCTCTCAATATAATGGGCAGCAGCAGCATTCTGGAGATAAGAACCCTTTGCTCAGCAGTTGCCTTAAATATGATAAATGATCATAGATTTTGCATATTATCACTAATATATGCAAGAGTTACTGTTCCGGGGCTAAAATGAAACCATAAAACTGTTAAGGGGTTGTTAGGTGAATAGCACTGATGGGGGGCTGTCTCCATCCCCGTTTAGAAACTCGCTGACTGGAAAGGTCATACTTTGTAACAATCACAAATCAGTCATAAGCTTATTGACTAGCATACATTAAAATAGTGTGATATATAAATGTAACAACCAAAGCTGATGATATTACTTCTGTATATACTCTCTCCGTATTGAAAATGAAACACAATTCCTTTTATAGCAATTTCTAGCAATCCAAACTGTGAGATTAAAAACTTAGAAACCAGCCATATAGTGTGATTTTGCAGAACTGATTCTAGAGTAAATTAGTTTTACCCTGGAGTAACAGCCATCTGCCTCATATTATAGTAAAATCATCCACTTCCTTTGATAGTGCCTCACACATTTAGATTTTACGTATTGGCTCTGATTAGTGATGGTCTTACAGCTACATAGAGATAAATGCAGCGTTATGCCTCTGTATTGTAATAATAGAAGTAATTCAGTTCAGAGCTGCTTGGGGCTCCATTCCACACATGGAGTCTTGTACAAGAAGGACAGTTGCCTTCATTATCAGGAACAGTATACATTTCTCTCATGTGTGGGCCACTGAGGAAAATGTGTCTGTTCTTTTCCTGTTCACACAATACTGTTAGGATCTGTCATGTACACTGGAGTAGGCTGAAGTGTACACAAGTCCAAAATTCCAAGACCCATATTATTTCCAGTGAAAACATAAGCCTCTAAATGCCTTTTACAAGTTCTTTAGAAAGATATTAACCCATTGCTAATTACTCTTTTACTGTGTGCTTTAGAAATATCACTTGTATACAATTCTTGGGACAAAACTCAAAAGGTATCTTGATTATTTCCCCTAGTACTTTGTTTCTTTTAAAAAAAGAAAAAAAATCCTAATAATATTGGTCATTTAATGGTTAATAATACATCTAGATGCTAAGTTTTCCATAAAACTAAAAGTGGGTGTGTTCTATAAAAATTTCCCTAATTTATCAACTTTGTTCAGTAGCACTAAAGCAAGCAGTATGCTAAATGTATTTTCATAAACCCCCAAAATATCTAATGTACACAAAAGGAAGGAGGGAGAAAAGCAAATGATGGTATCTTTTAACATACATCTCTGCACAAACAGATTAAAAACAGATGGTTTGGGTAAATAGCCCTTCATATAAATTAGCTATTACTAAGTTCTAATATAAAATTAAATTTATTGTGGTTGTAAAGTTGGCAGGAAGTCATCTTGGCATGAAGGCTAACCTTTGTTTATTGATTTTAAAACCTGAGAATGATGTATATTTTGTGTAGCAACAGGCCAAGCGCTGCAGCCCATGTACTAGAATTACCATAGCTAAGGTATAAATAAATACTATTTGTCCTAAAGAGGAGACAGTGAGGACAATTCAGGATAATTTAAACACCTAGAAGTTCTATTGATTGCAGTGGGAGCAAACTTAAATGTGCTATC
Organism: Euleptes europaea; assembly: GCF_029931775.1. Lineage (NCBI taxonomy): Eukaryota > Metazoa > Chordata > Lepidosauria > Squamata > Sphaerodactylidae > Euleptes > Euleptes europaea. The sequence goes on from NC_079316.1 coordinate 39,390,883, forward strand.
TTATGTTGAAATTAATGGAACATGAAATTACTCGACTTGGATGGAACTGTGAAATTATCTTTATATCATATGAGCTAGCCTTATGGAGCTTACTTCTTATAGGATTAAGCAGCCTTAGAGCATGTTTGTGGAAGGGTGGGGGGAGGACATAGTAAACCTGGGCAGTTTGAATATAACTACCTTGATTCAATTTGTATACAGAAACTGTTTTTAGTGCATGGACCAGCTGGAGGTATAAAAAACATGCTGTCTACAAATTGAAACAGTATTCATCTGCATCATCTAACATGTAGCAATTTATTCATATAAAAAGACTATGTACAAGCATGGATACCAGGCAATATGTGCATATGGAGTCTTCTGTTGTTTCAATACCTCTCTGAATTAGAGTAACGGTATAAAATCAGATGAACTGATTTATTTAGATTTTTTTTTGAAAGAAACCACTGATATTCTGGATGAAAAAAAGTGCTGGAAGTCAGATTTAGAATGGTTAAACCCTGTCCAGGTAGAAACTGACTCTTGTGTATATACTTCAGTGAATTTCCCTTTAAAATACATAGAACTGGGACATTATTTGCCATTTGTGTGTCTTAAGGGTACTGCTCTGATTGATAACCATACAAGGGGAAAACCCACAATGACTTTCAAGGGTCCCTTTATTTTCTCCTGTATCCCTTTCCCCAAATAATTTCTTCTTTCTCCCCTCCTGGCAGACCCCAAATCCTCTCCCTTTTTGTCACTTCCTTCTCTCTTTCCTACTCACCAAACCTTTCTTTTATCTGCCGCCTGAGTCTTCAGCTTTATGTATTATTTATTTACTTCATTTATACTCCACCTTTCTTCCTAATGCCAGATTTTTCTGCAAACCATGGGTTTTTCTCAGGTTTGTAGAAAGTTCTGTTTTATTTGTTTATGGCTCCACTCTTTGGATTTAAGTGTCCACAGATGGGGTCATGTTGAGAGTTGGATATATCAACAAATGGAGGTGCTGCAAGGACTTGTGGGACAACTCATTCCCCCTCCCCCAGTATTACCTCATCTCCTTCCCTGAAAACCCCCATAGCCTCTGCCCTTTTCCTGCTTCCTTCTCTCCTTCCCACCCGCCAGCCAACCTATCATTATCTGTTCCCATGTCTTCAGATTTCCTTCCTTCCCTCCCCGTGGCAGCCTCTACCCAGGAAAACTGTGGCTGAATTGTGCAGCGCCAGTCTCTGGGCCAGGCCTAGTTCCATGGTGGGGGACCAGTAAAGGTTTCCAGGGGCATCTCATTTCCTCCTGTTTCCCTCCTCCTGGCAGTCCCCAATCCCAAGGGCAGCTCTTCCACTTTACAACAATACAAATAAAGTTGTTGCCTCTTTCCCCAAAGATTTCAGGCAGAAGGCTGGGGGTGAAGTAGAAGAGAGAGAAATGAACCAAGGTAAAATCTCTGCCTCTCCTCCACTATCTGTTTTCTCCTAGTACAAGCAAAGCAACTGCTGCTGTTGGAGTTAAGCTAATCAGATAGTAGGCATGATTCATGTATAGACTGAGAACCTCCAGAACTGGCCCACTCACTAGGCGAGGCGAGGCAATTGTCTAGGACAGCAGAAGAAGTGCAAATTTGAGGGATGCCAAAAAGCTCCACACCGAGTTCATTGGTCTCCTTGCTCCGGCTGCTGGGACCTGCAGCTGCCTGCTCAGTGGAGCCAGCAGAAGTGCAAAGGAGTGAGGGAGAGAAGAGACTATTCTGGCTGTAGCCACCCACTAGCCAAGCTTGCATAATTTGGCAGGCAAAGCACAGCGGCTGTGTGCCAGACAGCTTGCACACTAAGCATGTGTCTTCACCTCATTATTCCTCAGGTTCTAGCATTAAAAGGGATCATTTCTGCAAGAGCTGGACATGCGGCACCCATCCACGTTGTCAGCCCTCACCCCTCTCCCCCGGTCCTCAGCTCTTCAAGCTCATCTGTGCAGTTCCTCTGCCCCCAAGCATACTACAGTTTCAACAGTAGGAGCCCACCTCCTCCTTCACCAAGCGTGCTTTCCCCTCTGGCGTCTGGAGCGTGATTCTGGTCTCCATTTGAATCTCAGCCACTAGACTTGTTGGGAAACTGAAACAAGCAGCTGGGTGCTCGTTAGATTAAGTTTACTTTCAAATTCACGCTGGAGACTCCAGGGGAAGGGAAAAAGCTGCTTGTGCCATCATTGCACAGAAGCAGGCAGTGAAAAGGTTAACAGCACCATTTCTGAGAGGTGACGACACACAAACATTCTGCTTTTAAAAACCACTATAAATGGATTGTTTGTAGCAAGCCAGTTAGTAAGTCCTTTCCGGAAGGCAGTATCATCTCATTTGGAAGTTCTGCTGCGTAAGTGGGGAGAGAAGGGCCTTTGGCTGAGCGGTAAAGCATCCCCAAGTCTACAGTTATGAACACCCTTATCTGTTAGTAAGCCTCATTGTACACAGTGGGGTTTACTTCTGAGTAGGGTTGCCATCCTCCAGGTGGGATCTGGAGATTCCCCTGGAATTAGAATTCATCTCCTGACTACAGAGATCAGTTTCTCTAGGCAGAGGTTCCCAAACTGTGTGCCAAGGAGCACTTGGTGCCCCACGAAACATTTCTTAGTGCTCCATGAAAAGACTGGAAAGAAAAATAAGACTGTCATTCGGTTTATTATATAGATACTAGGTGAAAATTAGTGCTCTGTGACGAATTTCTCTCCTGAAAAGTGCTCCATGACTCAAAACGTTTGGAAAACTCTGCCCTAAATGGAAGCTTAGAAAGATGGACTCTATGGCATTGTACCCCACTTAGGTCCCTGTCCTCCCCAGGCTCCTTCCCTAAATCTTCAGGAGTTGCCCAACTTGGATCTGGCAACCTTACCCCGCATCCCCCACTGGTGGCCAAGGGGGAACTGACAACCCTACTTCTGAGTAGACATGCATAGGGTTGCTCTGCAAGTCACTTTGGGAGTGGAGTACGAGGACTGCCATTTCTTTTCTTCCTCGTCTCTCTCCCCCCTACCACACACACACACAGTTCAAGCAGGGATTGAAAGATATGCTTTCACACACATTCTTTGTGTACACCCTGAGAGGGCCAGGCATTCCCAATGAATGTGCTCATGCAGTTCTACATCAGGGCTGTGGGATGCCCAGAGTTCTCTGGGGCTCCAGAAGGAGCTTTCTTTCACCCCTTCCTGTGGCATGGGATGGGCAGGGTGGAGGTCTTTTGCATTCCTGGCTGTGCCCTGGATTATATTAGGATTACTGAACATTTCAACAAAAGTAAAATGTCTTTTATTTTTACATTGTTCATTTCAAATATCAAGTAAATAAAACTTAACATTTATTCTAGTCACGTTTCTCTCTATTGAAGAGGGCATGGCAAAGTCATAGTTTGCTTAGGGCGGCAAAAAATCTTGGTCCAGCTCTAAGAGCCTCCCCCAAGCCAGTGAGCCATCAACAGGTGTGTAGCCACAAATGGTATGGCCAAGAAATCATAAGAGTACACTATATGGTAGGCTTGGCAGGCCATCATGCCAAACCATGAAGCTCATTGGGCAGCCTGGAGTCATTATGGGTGAAGTCATTATGTGATGAGCTGGGGCCTGATAGGGTTGCATGCCAAGGAATAATGCTGAAGGAGAGATGGGGAGCAGGGACATGGGGGCACTGGGGATGCATGGCATGACTTCACTTCTGGAGAAAACCAGAAGTGACATCACTGTAGGAATGGCTGGAAACTTCATGGTATAGAGGGATTGCTTACAACCCTAGAACGAGTACAGTCACAACAGGGCTGTTGAAAAAAAAATCAGTAAAATTCAGATTCGGCAAAATTCAGCCCGTTTTTATTCGGGAAATGCTGAAGTTTGAACTCCCCCGATTCGGATCCATGGAATTCGGCACTAAGTTCGGAGTTCGCAAATAAATTTGGCCATTTAAAGCCATTAAAAACACATTCATGCCTTTCTGTGGCTCCAGGGGGGCATTTTTGGAGGTAGAGGTCCCAAACTTTCAGTGTAGCTGAAAACAGAACAGGCAATCCCCCCCCAAAACCAGTACAGCTTGGCTCAACCCCAAATAAAGGCGAGCGGGTACCAAATCCCCCCCTCAAGCCAGTATGGCTCAGCTCAACCACCTACAAATGATCCAAGGAGGAGGCGGGGCGGTTGGCGAGTAGAGGGAGAGACTCACACATGCGCACTGCCGCACAGACTCAACTCCAGGCGAGGGTGGCCAGGCCACGGGCATAAAAAAAAAGCAGAAAGCAAACTCCCGCAGAGGCAAGCGGGCACAAACACAAACCCCTGGCAGAACAGGCAACCCCCCCTCAAACCAGTATGGCTCAGCTCAACCCCAAATAAAGGCGAAAAGGCAGCAAATCCCCCCCCTCAAGCCAGTACGGCTTGGCTCAACCACCTACAAATGACCCAAGGAGGAGGCAGGGTGGTTGGCGAGCAGAGGGAGAGACTCACACATGCGCACCGCCGCACGGACTCAACTCCAGGAGAGGGTGGCCAGGCCACGGGCAGAAAAAAAGCAGAACGTAAACTCCCACAGAGGCGAGCGGGCACAAACACAACCCCCCGGCAGAACAGGCAACCCCTCCTCAAACCAGTATGGCTCGGCTCAACCCCAAATAAAGGTGAGCTGGCACCAAATCCCCCCCTCAAGCCAGTACGGCTTGGCTCAACCACCTACAAATGACCCAAGGAGGAGGTGGGGTGGTTGGCGAGCAGAGGGAGAGACTCACACTTGCGCACCGCCGCAGAGGTAAGCGGGCACAAACACACGGCAGAACAGGCAACCCCCCCTTTGGCTTCCCCCCCACCCACAGAAACTGCCCCCCCACACACACACAGGAGAAAAGGTATAGAGAAAACCCCCCAAAATCAAACTGTGTGGATGTCTTCCAGCAGGAGCAGGGATGAGAAGTAAATCCAATCCAGTCCTATTCCAGTAAGCAGGAATCGGGATCTCTCAGAGTCAGGAGCAGCAGCACCAAAATGGAAGGAAATTCCAGACTCGGGACGGGATGGGAGGACGGGAGTTTTTATACTCTTCTCCTGGCCAATTCAAAAGGGAGACTCCCTGTTCTGATTAGCCAGAAGAAGACCCAGATTGGCCACCATTGGCCGTGGGAGAATGTTGCTTACTAACTGACGGTTATGCTGCTGATTCGGGGCCGCTGAATTTGCTGAATTTATTCGGTGGTTGCCCAAACTCGCCGAATTTGGCTCGTCATTTTCCTGCCTTTTTTTGAATTTGGCTCCATCCGAACTGAAAACCGCCGAATTGGGGAAAATTTGGCTTTTTTTCAGTTTGGATGGAACCGAATCAACCTGATCAAGGAGCCCTAAGTCACAATCATGTGGCTTAAACAATACAAACTATTTATCAGACTAGTTAAAATGCATGTAAATTAAAGGGGGGGATATAATAAATCAACTTGAAATAGCAAATGCTTAAATAAATCTGGGATGCTTAGAAGGTACTGTTGTTTTAGAATCAAGCCAAATTTTTCACAGAGGATGAATTATCTTACTGGTTCTTAGTGGCCTGATCGGATAGAAACCTGCTAAGTGTTAACATTGTTCCCATGGTTTTTCAGTAGCGCCAGATACCCTGGGGCTTTTATCCCATGAACAAATACTCCAGGTGAAGCCCACTGCAATTCTGTGGCTTAAAGCTACCAGGTAACTGGTAATGTTCCCACTCTAGTATGTAGAACATAGTTTTGCCTAAAGCTCCCAAATCAAATTCACTTCTTCTGCTGACATAGTAATAGTAAAGCTGCTGAATCTTGTTACTCAATAAAGCTGTACCTTCAGCAAGAGAAGGGAATTAAGACTACAGCATAGCCCCCAGCTATTCCTCAATGCCTGGTTCTTTTAGTCTGCCAATCCACTATCTGCAAAACCAGAAACCTTACCTCTTTTCCATACTTTAGCAGTTCAAGGACCCACATTATAATAAATAGCACTCAGCAACTAGCATAATTATTCATCAGTTAATTTTTCCCCTTTTTGCAGCATTAGCCTCTCCATTACTCTCTGACTGTTGGAATACCATGATGCCTTTTATATCCTACAGTAAAAGCTAAGGAGAGAAAAAGAAGCAGTGTCTAGGCTGTTTCTTGTTCTGACATCAAGCTCATATCAATTTAGTGACACAAACTCATCCCTTATGCCCTTAAGACTGTTCTTCAAAAGTTGTTTCCATAGAATTACAAACACGGCCAACCTGCTTTTTAGCTTTTCATGTCTTGGGAAAGATCTCCCTTCAGTAAATTCTCCATGCATGCTACAATTGCTTGTATCTTTTTGAATGCAAGAAGGTGCCTTTTTTGTTACTAGGTTAATGAGAAGAATGCCAATTCCACTATGATCTTAAAGTTGTTGAAAGACAACCTTGAATTACAAGGAAAGAGACAGCAAACCCTAAATTAGGGTTGTCTATAAATCTGTGGGTTTTTTCCTTAAAAAAAAGTTTGCATGCTTCTATGTCAGTCGATTTATTAATGTTATGGTCATGGACCTTAACAATAGTGCATACTTCTATGAGTCTCACCAGGACCCTGAAATCTGATTGGAATCTGATCCCCAGTCATAAAATCATACAAAGCAGTGCTTTAAATTCCAATGTTATAAACTGGGGTTGGTCTAAAATCATTTTCAGGCTTGAAAAGACCTTGCTAAGACCATTTGAAGTAAGCATAAGTTACCCACTCTGATTTATATATCCTTTGTCCTATCACTGCATGGGTCATAAGCAGGCAGCCAATCACCTTCTTCATGGGCAGAGAGACAATTAGGGTTGCCAGCTCTGGGTTGGGAAATATCTGGAGATTTTGTGGCTGGAGCCTGAGGAGGGGAGAGTTTGGAGAGGGGAGAGATGACATAGAGTCCAGTTGCCAAAGCAGCCATTTTCTCCAGGTGAATTGATATCTGTGGGCTGGAGAACAGTTGCAATAGTGGGAGATCTCTAGCTACCATGTGGAAGTTGGCACCTCTACATGTTGTGCCTGAACCCATCTATCTGCTAAGCCTGTCCAGGTGAAGCCAAGCCAACTGGAGTCTTGGCAGCACAGGCTGGTCATGTGGCATCCTTTTCTCTTTCTCTCCTAACTGGAGTTCCAGCAGTGCTTCCTCCCTCTTGGGGCTCCCAGGCCAGGGTGAGGATCAGGTGTGCCCCATTGAGAGCTGCTGTTTCTGAATGAGCCACCTCCCTGCAAGTGGCCAAATTGCACCAGTGCAGATGTGATGGACATGCTGGAGCCAGCATGCCAACACGGCATGGTGGAGGGGGTTGCCCAGCTGCTTTTTCCCTGGCTCGGTAAACCTCAGGGAAAGACTGCCAGAGGAGGTAACATTTGGTGCAGTGGGAAGGAGAGATGAGGATGGGGAGGGAGGAGAAGGATCTCTTGTTTTCCCTGCATTATTGGGGCACCACTGCTAAAGCAAACATTTGTTATCGTTCCTGGGGGTGAGCAGGGAGAGGTGTAAATACAACTGTGTTATGCATGCAAACAACCAGGACAGAATGTTCAGCTTGGTGTGGTGGGTTTGGAGGTGTGGTGATGGTGCATGGTTTAATGATTGGGTATTACTGCATGCAAAGCACGTCTTTAGCCTTTTATTGTGTGGTGGCTTGAGATGCTTACAATAGATCTGCAGTTTGGCCTCTGTTAATCCCCCTTTACAGGTGGAGTGAGCAAGAATATTTGGTTGGAGGAAAAATTCTACACTGTCTTCCTAAACAAGAAATTGTTTCTTAGCCAAATGCTCTAGTTGAAGCAAAACTAACCAATATCTATTTTTACTTTTACATTGTTAATTGCAAATGCCAGCTAAATAAAAGTAAAAGTTCATTCTAGACTTCTCACTTTTCTGTCTATTGAATGGGGGGGGGGGAAGCCAAACTCATAATTTGCCTAGGCCACCGAAAACCCTTGGGCCAGTTCTGCAGATTGTAGTAAACTCTGACTCTAATTAAATGGCCTTTATGGAATTTATATATAAATAGACATCAACATACAAATGACACAAAATTAGATTATTTGTCCTGTTTTGCAAATTCCAGGGAAATAAGTGGATATTCCAAACATGTCTGGAACTGAAAGATTTTTTAACTAGTTTTGTTTGGTTTACTAGCTGTGTCCCTCCCTATAAAACTTTGGTCTCAGCCTTCAGGATTGTTGATCAGGGAGGGGGTCCCTGAACTGGGGGGCTCCACAATAGGCTGAAGCAGAAGGAAAAGGCAAGAAAATTGAATTTTCTGAGCGAAGCTCTGTTTGTGCTTCATTAGATACAATTGATTATCGTTGAATTGTTCTTTATGCAGCTATTTAAAACCATGTAGGAGAATATGGGTATAGTTATACTGAGACGAGGTTATGCTTACATATTTGCATTTATGCTGCACTTGCTCATGTAGCATCTATTGCACACACCCATTCAGAGCCACTAGTTGTTGTGTATGACTACAGGGCCAAGATCTTTAATTGAAATATGTTTCTGAACACAAATATTGAATATGAGCAAGACCAAAGATACTCACTAGTATACTTTTCTTCTTTTCCATTGAACTTACACAAAAACTTATGAGTTCGGCTATCCAGGGAGGGTCTGTCCTTCGTTTTTTGATCATCACTAGGCAGTAGACAATTATTTTGAGCCAATCTTTTCTGCCATACTCAGCAACAGCAGGCATCAGGCACAGATTTTGTTTGGAAATGAGTTGCTTTGGGTATATAGAGAGAACAGCAGTCTTCAGTGCCATGGCAGTTTTGGCAGACACGACCTATTGGCAGCCTGCCATTTTTCTTCATACCAAGGGAGTACATCAGCGTGAAGTTGTATTATTGCACTTTGGGGTGGGGGGGAGATGAACAAACCATTCACAACAGATAAGTTTTCTCATGGATGTTTTGGTTTTTACTTTGCTGGATATCCACAAGCATTTTACCAACATAGGTTGTCTACCTTGATTTTAGAAGAAGTTTTTATATGCCAACTTTCTCTGCCACTTAAGGGAGACTCAAATCGGCTTACAATCACCTTCCCTTCCCCTCCCCGCAACAGACACCCTGTGAGGCTGAGAGAGCTCTAACAGAGCTGTAACTTGCCCAAGGACACCCAGCTGGCTTCATGTGGAGGAGTGGGGAATCAAACCCAGTTCTCCAGATCAGACTGCACTGCTCCAAACCACCACTCTTAACCATTCCATTTATTTACTAGCTCCTTTGACCAAAGGTTTTGAGCTTAACCATAACAATAATACATAATACAACACCAAATAATCAATTTACAACACCCAACGTATACGTAAGGTTAAAACACAGTAGAAAACAATTACTAAACATAGCATCACCAATACCATAACAATATATTCCCCCTGAACCAGCCTCATTGAAATCACAAAATTTATTTCAACATTCAACTCGCAGCTTACATGCTTGTTTTGTTTTGACGTTTGAGCGACATCACCTCCGCCAAAAATCTTGCAACAGAACTAATGATAGCAGGGTGAATATCTCCCATTATGTGGGATATAACCCAGGACTCCAAGGGAAGTTTGTATTTAGACAATATTGGGGTGATCCAATGCAACCGAGCAGCTGACCAGTGCTGACAAAACAATAAGAGATGGTGTAGAGTCCCAATATCTCCAGATTTACATTCACAAACTCGATCTGAGTAGGGAATTTTCGCAAAACGACCTAACATCTCTGCAGTTGGATAAGCATTTAGTCTAGTGAGCATAAAGGCACGTCTATGGCCTGGGATTGTCAGCAAGCTCACATAAGAGGGCACGGTCTCAGGCGGGGGAATCCCCAGTGCAAGGGTAGAACATACACGCCTAGCACGGAATGTAGTGCTAACACACTCAAGATTTCTCACCCTTGACCTTACTAATTTAAGTGCTTCAGAGAAGTTTAAGTTGTTAAGAACTAATGGTGGAAGGTCAAGCAGTACCAGTTTACTATCTATATGTCTTCCCCACGTCCCTCTGTAATTATCTTCCTTTAATCTATGTAACAGGCCCCTTGGATGTTAGGAGTTGAGTAGAAAACCTTCAGCCTTAATTTGAAGGCAGCAAAGGCCCTAGATTCAAAAGAACACTGTGCGACCACCACTCTTAACCACTACACCACACTGGCTCTCCATCAAGTATCAATTTCCTTACAGTTAGCTTCTATTAAAGGTACAGGGCATTTTTCTCCAGGCTAGCTGGCAACTCACTTTTAGGAGAGAGAGTTTAACCCTTCCTCCCAAGCCCATTTTTCATGTAGACCCCCCCTTGCTATACAAGAGGAAAAGAGAGGAGAAGTATGGGTCTTTCCCCCTGCTTCCACAGACAGTAGCAGCTCTGGAGGATGAATTTATATCAGAAAATTCCCCAGAAACATGTTTCCCTTGAAGAGATGGGCACTATAACAGTCAGACTTGATGTGTATCACTCATAGAAGCAGCATTGCAATGATTATTTGGGAACATTATGTTAGACATTTACTTTTTGATATTAAATTTATGTCATATTTACTTTACAGAATCCAGTATTAAGAACCAGAATATATGTCTATGATGTGCAGATGAGGAAAACCTGTTTTGTTAGCCAAGCTAGAATGAAGATGAGCTCCCCCTTCTCTGCCCTTCCATCTCCTGCTGGTTGCCTTGCCTGGCAACCCTAAGAAAGAAGCACCTTGCTACTCAACTCACCTACATTCTACAACCTGAATTTATTAATTGGTTTCTTGCTTAATGTAATATGCATTCTGATGCCTCACACACATATAATATTGCAGGGGATATCACCCCATGTAATCATTCCATAAATCTGTAGATAATTATACGAGTGCATCCCCAAACTAAATGCAATATTTATTTACATATAAAAGTAGAGCCAAAACCTTTTGTCTAACATGAACATCAAACTGAGATAATTTGACACTGGAGCATTAAAAAAACCCCAACTATGTTAAATAACTAATGTACTATGGATGAAATAAATAAAACACTCCTCCAGAGCTGCATGGATTAATTGTTGTAATAATTTTGGGGAAATAAATTATTGTGTAATTTTTTAAAAAAATCCTCAACTCAGTATTATAGATATCCCAATAATATTCTGTGAATAATTCATTCATGAAGCCTTCTCTCATCTATTGAATAAATTATTCACAAAGAGATCACAAATAAATTCACAAAAGAAAATTAGTTCGTAACCTTTCAAAAGAGTGAAAATCCAATTGACCTCCAATAAAACATTTCTAAAATAGGGAATTAAAAACAGATTGTGTGATATTCCACACAGAATAAAGAAGAAAATGAAATGATAAATAATCCAGACATAAAATTCAAGTTCCTGTATGGAGATCCAGAAGTATGTTTGGGGGTGGGGAGCAATGTCACAGCATCACTGCCAGTTTGTACCCCAAGTCACCTTGCATTGCTCTAAGAATTGGCACATCTCTAACTAAACTGATGAGTAAATTCCTAGAGTGTCATGATGTCACTTTTGGTTACAAACTAGAAGTGATAACATGTGACAATGACCATGCTTTTTGCTCCTTCTGGAGTGAAGAATCCCGACATCCCTGGGGTGGGAGCTTGCCCGCTGTCCTCAAACAAATGACAACCTGGGGGAGGGATTAATAATTGGGTATGATTTATGGGAAGGGTTGCCAGGTCCCTCTTCACCACCAGTGGGAGGTTTTTGGAGCAGAGGGTGGGGTTTGGGGAGGGGAGGGACTTCTATGCCATAGAGTCCAATTGCCAAAGCTGCCATTTTCTCCAGGTGAACTATATCGGCTGGAGATCAGTTGTAATAGCAGGAGATCTCCAGCTACCACCTGGAGGTTGGCAACCCTATTTATGGGACTGCCTCTGTTAGTTCATGGATGAAGAAGCAAGACAGAAATGGTAAAATGCTCATCTGGTCAGAGATGAAGGTATAATGTAATGCACCTCAGATGAAGTGTGTTCTGTTTCTATGGCCTATGTTAGCCTAGCTGGTTGTAGTTTTTTAATATGTTAAATTTATTATACATGCATGAGCTCTGTTGCTGTACAGAAGATTAATTGATCATGATTTCTCACCTGGCCGTCAGAGGTAGCACTGAGCCTTACATGGACTTACTATGCAAACCTAAGTAGAATTACAGCTTTCTAAACCCATTGACTTCAGACCCAGCCATCTCAGTTGCATTTCGCATCATGCTAATGTACCCTTGAACTGATTTTGTCCATGCAAATTAGCCAGTAAGTAGAGTGATGGGCAAACACTACTCTGTTTGAATTGTAATATGATCACCAATTACAAGCTATATCATCAAACACTTGAAAAAATATCTGTTTGTTTGTTTGTTTTCACTGAATCCTCAGAACTGTCCTAAATTGCAAATGTGCTGTGCATGCACATCATTGCATCACTTTTCTGAAGTTGCCAATGTTTCTGGTGCCTGTATGTCAAATTCAGCTGACGAGGGGGGAAACATTACAAAGGAAGTATTTTACTTTTCTTGGTTATTTCAAGCCTACTGGGGGTGTGGTAGGGCTTCCAACCTCTAGGTAATTGATGGAGATCTCCTTCTATTACAACTGATCTCCAGTCGATAGAGATCAGTTCACCTGGAGAAAATGGCCACTTTGGCAATTGGAGTATGGCATTGAAGCCCCCCCTCCCCCCTCCCCAACCCCCCCTCCACCCCAAAAACCTCCCGCTGATGGTGAAGAGGGACCTGGCAACCACAGGGTGTGGTGATGGTAAAAACCTCCTTCCCTGGAGGTTTTTAAGCAGAGGCTAGATGGCCATCTGTCAGCAATGCTGATTCTATGACCTTAGGTAGATCATGAGAGGGAGGGCAGGAAGGTTTACATCAGTATTTGGCTCTCATGGCCCTTTCTTGCATGCCTAGGGTAGTGCAAATCACTACTTTGGGGTCAGGAAGCAGTTTTCCTCCAGGCCAGATTGGCCAGGGATCCTGGAACTAGTTGTGAATTTCCTGCATTGTGCAGGGGGTTGGACTAGATGGCCCTGGTGGTCCTTTCCAACTCTATGATTTTATGATTCTACAAGACTTTGCATGGATTGTCTGACTCGTACTCCGGCCTTGCCTAGTTTGCTTGCTTGTCTTTCAAAGCTGAGTGGTTTTGTGTTCATTGAGTGTTCTAAACAAGATCACAAATTCTTTGTGTGCTCTTGTCTTCTTGCCGCCTGACCTAGTAACCATAGTTCAGCCCTGACATTTCCAGGCAGGCACCAATATGAGGAATAATGCCAACTGCAGAGCACAAAAGCAGCACAGAGACTGAAAAGGTAGCTGATTTAAAAGATTGATGTCCATGGGATACAGCCATCCAAGCAGCAGTAAACTATGGGCATGCGCCCACAGCAGCTGTCTGGAAATCCACCCTGCTGATTGCTCCCAAATGCGCAAACATAAAAGCAGTCAAACTGCAGCTCATTTTAAATCACGAACAAATCATCAAAGTAATCATACTCAAGAGAAACTGGGCATTGCAAGGAAGAGAAGTTCAATGTCTGGAAATCTGATATGCAGAAACCAAATCATCACTTGCAAGTGGTCTGTTCCCAGCACCTGTCAATATTGGGGCAATAGCATAATAAAAACTTATGCCAAGGATCCTACTAGTTCCTAATGAAAGAACTGCTTAATATGAAGTGCTTGCTAAAATGTTGTTATTTAAATTCAGTGAGGTTTCCACTCTCCAGTTCATCACATAATGTGTTTGATGCCATGCACTGCTGTGCCATGGCACTGTTTCATTTTAGGAGGCAAATTTCATTTTCTCATCATATTTCATATGGTTTGTAGCGGCATTCATCTTAAAACATAAGATTATGAATTACATATTTAATGACTACCCTTATACCACTCCATTTACATCAGAGACTGATAAATTACCACTTCTGGTACTTCAGGTCTCTACTTCACATGTTGATTGGCACTTTGCAGATCATTCTCAGAGCTCTTAGTTACCCTGGTTACTTATTTTCTTTCCAGCAAGGAGGTCCTGATTCATCATATTTAATAAGGAACGGTATTAATGTATTGAGATTTTTTTTTGCCTTAAATGAAGTCCATGCTGAATTCTGGACTGGTCTGTTAAAATGTGTCTAGAGAGGCCTGTTAAAATTTATTTGTTAAAACAGTTAGACCCCCTACATTTCCATAATTGCTTAAAGTTATTAATATTTTAGCAGTGGATTGTTCAGTGTAGCAGAAGCCCTCTGCAGTTAAATGACATCTAGGTACAATGAACATGAGGTTTGTGATGTATCATGATATATGTGTGTGTGTACCTTTAAAGCTAGTTTCTGTTCTTCCCCTCAAGGCTCATCATGTTCTATGTGTGTGTTGGTTGCAGGCCTCCAGTGTGTGCCTTAGTATTCTCCATCTGTAAGTGTTCACTCCCAGTCAGAAGCAATGAGACACCTCTTATTGAAGCTACCAGAGTCTCCTGTGTTCTGGCTATTGACCAGGACTGAAAGATGATCTGATAGATAAGTTTGCCCCATCCGCCATGCCTTAGTAGATATCACAAGGCAAGGGAAATTGGATCACAGCAGTAGGCTGTGTCCCAAGCATTTATATGTTGGATCATGCCTTGTACATAGAGCCTATGCCAGCAGAATTCGTATGTACATCGATCTGTATGTTCCTCAGATTGTTCAAGGCTATCACACCAATGCAATACATGGTGCATTACTATTTTAGGAAACCTAGCTGACTGGAAGGAATTCAATTTTCTGTGGTCCATAGGCTAGGAGCTAGGTCAGTATTATATATTAATTTATTTTAATTTTGTGCATCAAAACTAATTTTTCCTGTGTGTGTTGGGGGGGGGTTGGGGTTTTTTTGTGTGTGCAAATATCTCTTTTGTGACTGTTGTCCATGGCCTCGGACCAGGTGACTGACTGTTGGCTGGTGGTCAGTTCCCCTGGGGATCTTCCTTGGCCTCACCACTCACCAGGTACAAAGTGCCAAAATCACTGCCACCATCAGGTGTCTCGGTGCAGCTCGGTGCAGCTTTTCAATCCTGTTCATTCACACCTCTGTGCCTTCTGGCCAGGTTGTTGCTCGACTCTCTGGGACTGCCTTGGAGATTAGGGTCCCTAGTCCCTGCTGACCTGGCAGGCACACCTCTTCAGGGGTTCTAGGGCACACCTCTTCAGGGGTTCTAGGGGTTCAGGGGTTCTAGGGCTGAGCATTTTTCTCCTGTGGCTGCCTCCCCACAATCTTTAAACCTTCCCCTTCCCAAAATATTGTCGAAGGCTTTCATGGTCAGAGTTCATTGGTTCTTGTAGGTTATCCGGGCTGTGTAACCATGGTCTTGGTATTTTCTTTCCTGACGTTTCGCCAGCAGCTGTGGCAGGCATCTTCCCCTTCCCCTTCGGCCCTTCTGTGCTCCTTGGCTTCCTCCTCCAATGGGCGGGCTTGGTTGTCTTCCTGGACTGCAGTGAGTCTGCATAGATCCCAGTGACAGTCCCCGGCTGTCTCACTGTCTGTGCCTCTTGACTCAGCCAGGCCACTCTCTCTCCCAACCAGGCGCTGCCACACTCCGTCCACATCTCCAGAATGCTTTCCTCTGCCTCATCGCTCCACTTCATTTGCTCCCAGCTGCCTTTTGACTATCTTGGTGATGGAAGCAATCCCCACTCTCCTGCTGGCATCACTGTACTCCTTCTAGCCTAGCCCTCTTTTCTTCTGGACGACTGCCAGGAACATGCTAATTCTGCCGGAGCCTCATAGAGCTGTCCCAGCAGCTACACCTTCCTTTTTTTATAATGTATTTTAATACTACCTGTCATTTATACACCATTTATGTGCAATTCCCAAAAAACAGGCATCCATTTTAAGGGCAGCGTTTGTATCAAATCTTATTAAAAAGCCAGGAAAAAGAATAAGATAACCTTGTAGACTAGTTAAGATTATCTGTTTTGTATAATGTTTAGAATACCACAAATAAGATATTAGAAATGAGTGACAGTCAAAGTATTTTGATTAACGTAGTGGGCTAGAAAGAATAAAATATAGAAATGGCAGGAGGATTATATATTTAACTTACTGTCTCTTAAAAAAATATTAAATGTAAAGTTGTAAACTGGATTTATCAAAGATTGTACAGATGGTGGTAGTTAGATATTTAGTCAAGCATGTGAGTGTAATTGTATGTCTAGTAGCGATTTTAGTACGTTAGATTAATTGCATGTACAGTAGCAACCTCTGTTTGGTTTAGTATATCTATTTGTCTTTCCAACTTTTGTAGTCTTTTTGTATGTTTTGAAATATATATATATATATATATATATATATATATATATATATATATATATATATATATATATTTCTGTAAAAAAAATCATTTTGAGTGTGGAGAATCAAAGAGAAAACTTGAACTTTTGAAGCAAACTGGAGCTGTCACGAAATTTGATAACCCTATTCAGTATGTATTCAAGGTACGTAATGCTTTATGTTGATAAGGAAGAACGATGGTAGAATGTGCTGTTAAGTTGCAGTCGACCTATGGTGACCCTGTAGGGTGTTCAGTGGTGATTTGCCATTGCCTGCCTCTGCGCAGTGACCCTGGACTTCCTTGGTGGTCTCCCATCCAAATACTTACCAGGGCTGACCCTGCTTAGATCTGATGAGATCGGGCTAGCCTGGGCCACCTAGGTCAGGGGTAAGGAAAGAAAGAACTTAGAACTATGAAAAGAGAGAGCAAGGAAGGAGAACAAGGGGCAAGAGCCAAAGGTGTCTTAGCCAGTAGCCATGCTAACTGAAAAAAAACAAAACATTGCTCTCCTGGGTGCCATTTAATCATGGTGACAAGTATAGTTAATTCCTTCTCTCCTTCAAGTTTCAGACCACGTGAAATGATATGTCAGGAATGTCTGTGTGTTTTGGGCTGCACTAGAGGTGTGATCGAATTTCACAAGCTTGCTGGCTTAATTAACATATCCGTGTTTAAATTTTGTTTCTCCCTTGTGCTCATTGAACCCACGAGTCTTTAGAGCTATTTTCTGATATATTTTTCCCTGTAGAATGTACATTTTTTCAATGTTCTTTGTGTACCACAAGTCATCATTATACATTATATGTATATTTATTAATGATATGTATATATAAATACAACATAAACTGCATAAAAATGTGGAAAAGAAGCACTTGAATCAACGATACCAAAAGATGAAACTACTTGTGATAACAACGTACATGTCAGGGGTGGGGAGACACTTGCCCCCAACCTGAAGATGCCACAAGGAGAGGTAAAGGTTGTCGTAGCCATGATACAGCAAGAAAAAGGTTGCCACTTACCTTGTTCCAGAGAGGGACCTCCCAGCGACACTCCATGTCTCTTTGCTCAATGGAGCAGCAGGGTAAAAATGGGAGGGGAAAATGTGTTGATCGAAGCCAGGAGATCACTTACTGTTTCAGAACAGGAAGTAACATTACAATGCTCTTGGAATTTTCAAATCTCTATGGTAAAAAACCATAGAGATTTGGGAATCCTTAGAGTTACCTGACACCACTTCCTGGCCCAAACAGGAAGTGGCATCCCAGCAATTTCCACCTCTACAGTCTCCAATAGGGGATTGCCAGCTGAGGACTGGCAACCCTATCATAAAGTGGGGCTCAGAGGGGTGTCCCTGATGTACCAAAAGGCAAAGAGGCTCCCTGTGTCTTGTGAGGAGGCTTAGCTTCCTCGTGAGTGCAAGGTAATTGCCAGGGGGCATGCATAATTTGAAGTGCTGCCTTTACAGTTGCCTGAGAGGGGGCAGTGAGGAGGAGGAGGTCCTTGGCTACCCACCAGACTGCATACAAAAGGAGCTGGGGAGAGGAGCAGAAACAGGTGTTTGAAAGCTCCCTCTCCTCTGCTGGTTGCCAATTCAACTGAATGGGTAAGTTTGGGAGCCTCCCCCAACATAAAAACAACAAAAAAGGCATTCTCCTCCATCTCTGGTCTGTGCTCTAATTCTACATCTTTCCCATTACAACTGATTGCTCTCAATTAAATGTGTCAAGAAAAAACACTTTTGATAGAGCTCTGTTGCTATCAATCATATATAGAATTCACATGAGAACTGAACATGTGAATTAATCATTACATTTCTTTGAAGCTATTGCCACTCCGATGGTTGCTCAGAAAAAGAATCTTGGTCGAAATGGCTGTTCTTGGTCGTCAGCACATTTTCAGCCTCCTTTGCTGCCAACAAGCTATTCAAAACCTAGAAAGTGACAAGCATGGCAAGGCTTCCAATAAATAGCTCCACTCCATTTTTAGAATTTAGTATCGTAGGAGCTCACCAGGAAGAAGGTGAAGGAGGGCAAGCCGCCAAGCAGCTATAGAGATTTTACAATCAATATCCCTTTATAGAAAAGAGTGCTCTTTTTTCCTGCTAATCCCTTCTCCCTTAAGAGCGCCAAAACAGTGACTTTTTCATTCTGTGATGACTCATTAGGTGGCAAATTTTATAATGCCAGCACAATGGAACAGATAGCAGACAAGCTTGGCTTGGGCTGGAGAGGGGAGGGTCATCCCCCAAAGAGTGTCTTGTCAAAGACAAATGCCAGATTACTACTTTATGTTTTCCAGCCTCAGCTCTTGATGCCGCTATCATGCTTGGCTTTTTTGTACAGTGTTTTCTGAACTTGTGATACTGAAGAGGAGAGGAACATGCCCCTGATTCAGCTTGTGGGGGCTGAACGCAAATGGAAGCAACAATCTGCTGCTCTGAACCATGAATGTCACTGCAAGTCTCTGTTCTTTTTGAATGCCACAATAATTAGGATGTTAACAAGTTGAAACCTGTGATAGAATGGCACTCTCTGTTTTGGGGAGGAAGAGACTGCAATGTTCACTACAGGAAAGGGTGTTTTCACACTCCTGCTAACTTGAGCAGAGTTTACACAGCCTACCTGATCAGTTTTGGATTAAGGATAAATTTTGCTTCTTTCTTGTGTGGGAATTTTGCTGTGTGCTGCATTTCACTGCTTTTGCAGTCCAATTAAACTTGGGGCGAAAACGCATGGTCGCTTTAGCCTACTTTATTCCCTGTTTCAGCCAGGATTCAGCCAGGATCGAATGCATGTTCGGCGAAACGCATGCGTTCGATCCTGGCTGAATCCTGGCTGAAACAGGGAATATAGGAGGCTAAAGCAACCATGCGTTTTTGCCCTTGGAGAATTTTTAAAGTTAATTCTGGAATTGGAATATGCACATTTTGGCCATTTATACATGTTTTCTCTTGGTCACCCTGTTAACTTTGGGATTTTGCTTTGATTATGCTTGCATTTTCCGACCGTCAGAGGTCGCCTCGCTCACCCTGTGTGTTTCCACGCATTTTGTCCGTGTTTTCTGGATTTGTGTTTAGCCACCATCCAGAAAATGTGGGCAAAATGCACAGAAATGCATGGGGAGAGTGAGGCGTCCACAGCTTTCAATTTCTTCCATGCAGCTGTATTTTTTCTCCCTATGTGTTACATGTGCACATGGGGAAAAATACCCCCCCCCCAAAAAAAACAAGTATGGCTACAGTCACCCTTGACCTGGATGGCCCAGGCTAGCCTGATCTCATCAGATCTTGGCAGCTAAGCGGGGTTTGCCCTGATTAGTGTTTGAGTAGGAGACCATCAAAGAACTCCAGAGTCATGACACAGAGGCAGGCGATAGCAAACCACCTCTGAATGTCTCTTCCCTTGAAAACGCTACGGGGTTCTCATAAGTCAGCTGAGAGTTGAAGGCACTTTCTACCACCATGGATACAGTCAGGGATAAATGTTTCAATATTTTTTGTGTGAGGTGTTTTGCTAATAATGATGAAAGTAGGTGTCCATATTGATCCACATTGTTTTTTGCAGTGTTTGTCAAGGAACATACGCACATCTGTAACATTGGGGTGGAGATGAAGTTTTTTTTTGAGAGGTGAAAACTGTGGCATGCTGTATCTGCTTTGTAGATAATTTGGAAATTAAAAAAAGAATGAATTGATGAATCTATCCATTGGTTCCACTTCAGAAACAAGACAGTTTAGATCTCCAAAATCTGGGGAGAAATGGGGGGAGGATTTTGGAAGCTCATAGCTGCCAGGCAGCTTTGTCTTATTTCCTACTTTGAGTGAGTAGACTTTCTTACAGGGATCCATAAAACTGCTTGCCAAATGAAGGATCTTCCCTTCATGATGTTTTGAGGCTCCCATGGAATTTAGCTTAAGTTTGGGATAAAATTGGCAAGTCCCAGCAATTGCTTAAAGGTTGGGATGTGTTCCCCACCCTCTGAAAGGATAAAGCAGGAGTGCTCTGCCTCTTGAAGCCTCCATACTCCCCCCCCCAATGAAGTCTCACTCTCATCTTCTCTTTACCAATTGAACTTATTGCCTCCCCATATTGTTACTTCATACTGATGTGCTGCAGTGGCCCATGCCAATAAATGGAATATAAATTTGAAGGTCTCCTCCATCATGTGCCTGTTTTGTCATTTCCCTTAGCTGAAAACAAACCAACACTTTTAAATTGCCACATTCCACAACTGATTCCACACCGAGGTGCATATGCCCTGCTCAGCTGTTCCTTATCCCCAATCAGTTGCCACAGAATTGAAATTAGTTTCAATTAGGGTTGCAAAGTCCAGGTTGGGAATTTCTTGGAGATTTGTGGGTGGAGCCTAGGGAAGACAGAGTTTAGGGAGAAGAGGGACCTCAACAGGGTATAATTCCATACAATCCATTCTCCAAAGCAGCCATTTTCTCCAGGGGAATGATCTCTGATGTCTGGAAATCAGTTGTAATTGCAGGAGATCTCCAGGCCCCACCTAGGGTTGCCAACCTCCAGGTGGTGGCTGGAGATCTCCCGCTATTACAACTAATCTCCAGGCAATAAAAATAAATTCCCCTGGAGAAAATGGCCGCTTTGGCAATTGGACTCTATGGCATTAAAGTCCCTCCCCTCTCCAAACCCCACCCCCTCAAATCTCCAGGTATTTCCCAACCCACCTGAAGGGTGGCAACACTTAATTAGTTTCACACAACACTTACACTTATACTTCCCATTAAAAAGCCACAAATGCCCATCCCATAGATAGAATTCTACAGTGTTTTTCAAAAGTGAGTCCTAGTAGCAAAGCTTCCATTTCTTCCTGAATATTTTCCTTTTGGTCCTCTGTTTAGTGCCGGGCTGTGGGATACAAGATGGTGTCAGGTTAGCAGTTGCTGCCTGTTCTGCTCCTGATCTTTGGTTTTATCCAGTTTATTTTCTTTACTTTTAATTTATGGTCAGTGTATTTTGGAGAACAGAGTGTATATTAAGGCGGACTTGCTCTCCTGAAGACTGTTAGGCTATTTCTGAGGTGGTATTGTTTACTGTTTTGTTTATTGCTTAATTATTTCCTGTTCACTCACTGCTTACCACCGCACTCATGAATCAATGACTAATTATCACTCTTTTCCCCCAGAGGCTTTTCTCTTTGTAGCAGTTATTCATTTTCTTTTTTAAAAAAAATCTTTTAATAAACATTGTCACAAAGAGGAAAATGTTCTTAATAATAAACATTTGTCACAAAGAGGAAAACAGCATTAAAGCTCCACCCTTTGCAGCCACAGAAAATAACAACCAATCATTAACCATTGATGCAGAAGTGAACAGGAAGTAATTAATTAAGCTGGAAGACGAAGGGAAGGAGGAAAATGTTAAGGAGCAGTACGTGCTGTACTTGGGTGTGTGTTTTAAATGTCATACATAGGGTTGCCAGATCCCTCTTTGCCACCGGTGGGAGGTTTTGGGGCAGAGCCTGAGAAGGGCAGGGTTTGGGGAGGGGAGGGACTTCAATACCATACAGTCCAATTGCCAAAGTGGCCATTTCCTCCAGGTGAGTTGATCTCTGTCGGCTGGAGATCAGTTGTGATAGCAGGAGATCTCCAGCTAGTACCTAGAGGTTGGCAACCCTACTCTTACATCTGGTATTAAAAAGATGGTAGGAAAAAAGGGAAAACGCTGGAGTGCAGCGGCTTGCCAACAACATCTGAATTCCTTATTAAAATTGTGTGAGTGCATGATGAGCCAGCTTGCTGGGGAGGGCAGGCTACAAATGTGAAAATAAATAAAATAAATGGCTACTCCAGATTAAACAGATAGTATGAATGCAACCCATGCTTCCCCTCAGTTTTGCTATAGTTTTGCTTCATGTGAGCATTACAGAAGCAAAGCATTTCAATGGAATGTAGTGATGCTACAGCTCAGTTATTTTTCATTGGGGAGGGGGAACGGTGCTGGCCATTCACAAACTGCAAAGGGACATGTGCCCAGCTCTTATCCATTCACAGAACCACTGAATGTGCAGTTTCATTGAAACCCTGAATCTGCTGAAACCCAGTCACTGCCTTGGAACGGAAACCACATGCAACCGTGCAAGTTTGGTAATAGAATATAGATTTATGGACTCCTCTTCCTCAAGCGCAGATGCTTAATCTGAATTCACTGGCAGTCTGGCTGTTTTACAGCAAGCTGGATATCAAAGTTCCTTGAGACTGAGAGGCACAGGAGTAGTGCCTTCCCTGATTGCCTGATCAATATTCCACTTGAGTTGAGATATCAGTGACTGGTTATTGTGCCTTCCGATTAAATTTCACAGCCTCTTGCCTGACATGGGAGTAGTGAGAAGTTCTATTGCAGAACTAATTGCCAAGAGGAAGAGTGATTTTTAACCTATAATTTACTTTAAAGCACCAGGAAGAAACCATTGTCAAAAGAAACACTGCTACTGTGCTAACACTAATGTCCCAGGCACTATACAGAATGACGTATTCTCACCAAGTTGACTGACTCTACAAACCTATGCGCATGTGCTGGGGTAGGTCTCATGTGCACGTGGTGGTAGACTGCCTGTTCAGCCATGAAAGTGGCTATAATAGAAATTTCACGGACGCTTCTCTGTCTATGCATGAAGTTCTCCCCAGCGTTCATAGTTTTCTAGGACTACAACCTTAATATATGTGGGTTCAGCTAAGCACTTGGCCATGTTGGTGTTGCATTGGGAAAGTTAAATGCATGCTAAACATTTTCATTGAAGTCAATTGACTCAAAATGCTTGCTGTGAAGTTGAATGACATACTAGTCCATTTGCATTATAGCTCTTCTGTGTTCATTTTCTGGTTACTGGCAGAAATAACCTCTCAGATATGATTTCTATTGTTCTGGGATCTAGGGTACGAGTAGTTCAGGTTACAATACTGAGAGCCAATTCCTGAAGGGGGGGAAAGCTCCTTAGGAGCTGGCATGACCCTGAGCCAGCATAGGTGCCACTTATGCCGGCGCAGGGGCAAACACGCTGGCATCCAGGCACCACTGGTGTAGGGGCAAACACGCTGGCCCCTGCCACCAGGGCAGCCACCCCTGGAAGGGAAATCCTGCGCCAGCATGGGGGGATGTTCCTGGGGCATTATTGGAGGGTGGAGCTTCCTTTAGGCAGCTTCCTTTTGCCCCTTTTGCCCCGGGAACGCCCCCTTGAATGGCAACAGGGCTGTGCCACCTTCTTTTGGTGGTGCAGCCACGCTGTTTGCTATGGGGCATTTTCCCCATTTTTTCCCTTACTTTATTTTTATAAATGCTCCCCCCCTCCCCGCAGCGGCCGGGAAGCCTCTGAGGAGGCAGCAGCACTGCTTTCAGCCATGGCGGATCCGCCCCCTTCTTCAGGAATGGGCTGCCCCGGTGCAATCCTAAAGAGAGTTACTCCAGTCGAAGCCCATTTATTTCAATAGGCTTAGACTGGAGTAACTCTGTACAGTATAGCACTGTAACAGTGCAATCCTAAATAGAGTTATGCCCTTCTAAGCCAAATGATTTCGTTAGAAGGGTGTAGCTCTGTTTAGGATTGTACTGTTGGTGTATTTTTTTACAATTTAATCTCATTAAATGAGTTGGACCGAAACTGATAATGATTAAGTTCTGAGGCTTCAATAATATACCTACATAACTGGGAGTAAATAGCATTGAGAGTAAACTGGGAGTAAATACCATTGAAATCCCACTGAGGTTGCCTAGGCTTTATTCTGTACAGGTATGCAGAGGCTCGCGCTTAAATCTGTTGATTATGAAAACCTGCCATTCTCCTTCTAGCCAAGGCTAAAGTTTATCATTTAAGGAAAGTTGCTGTGTTTTTAGCTCACATCTGCCGCAGGATGGAAGCATGGAGATCCATACATAATAAAGGAACAGATGTAAAATCGTATACTGTTGGAGTAAAACACTAAAAAATAAATAAAAGGCAGGAAGGTACAGCATCTTGCCACATCTCTGTCCAGCACATTGTCCCCATCACTACCATAAACAACGGTGCCTTTATTTTATTCAAATAGATTAGTTTCAAACTGATTCTCCTGAAATGTTTATGTAAGTATTATTGTCAGTTGCTAAGAGTCACTCCCATTCAAGAACTCAACAAATAAGTAAGACAACCTAAGGTTTGTGGAAAAGAACAGAAGAGGGACAACCGGCAGCAGGGGGGCTTGTTAGACAGAGGGAAGCCTCTGTTGTGGGGCCTCTCATTAACTTACAATAAAAACTCATCTTTCTGCCCTCTGAAGATCATGGGATTTGTAGTATTTTTTCTGCCTCTTGGACTGAATTAGGAGGATGCATGAAAGCTGTGAACTAAAGTGAAAATCTGGATGATTCTCTTTATTAAAAAGACACTTGTTATAGTGATAAAGTAATGTGTAAAAAGTGTGATGGCACTCAAAGTGGGACTGGATTTCATGGCAAACCTGAATCTACAGTTCAAAGCATCAGCCATGTGACTCTTTTTCTCCCTGTAATGTCCAAGGATAGAAATTGGTGATATGATAATATCTCATTAGATGACTTTCCATTCTCCCACCCCTCTTTGTTGGCTGGAACACTCAAGCGCAATGACATCATTTAACACTTTGAATATCCTCAGATGTTACTGGGGAAACAAGGACAAGACCCAGAGATGACTTTTTTATTGATAGACTCATAATATTTCTTCCTACCTTACATTTCTCTTCCAGAATTATAACTCACATTGGCAACCACAAATCTCTTTGTGGAATCAAGATACTCACACATTCCCTGGGTTCAGTGTTCAATTTGCATGTTTGGGCAGCATGCCCCTGCCTTAGGTTTGTTAGGCCAGGCCAGGCAACCAATGGGAGATCAGGTGAGACAGGGACAGCAGGGAGGCTGTCAGCAACAACTGGACATCACTTCTGAAAAAATCCAGAAATGACATCAGTCATCTCTAGGAATCACCAAAAACACTGTGGTTTAACTATTGACTTTCCAGTGATTCCTAGAGAAGTGTGACATCACTTCCAGGTTTTCCCAGAAGTGACATCTTACTGTTGCTGATGGTGATTTTTTTTCTTTTTCCTGTTGGCTGCTGGAGTGGAAGCAGGCAAGGCCTACAGGAGCCAGGAGATCTGCCACCCCCAGTGGGCATATGACAACCCTACCCTGACCCAAGGCCCTCATCACATGACATCTGATATAAACAGAAGTTCCTTACAGTTGTTTGACCGCATGAAGAACTAATTCTTTGCTCACCAAAAAAAGTAGGGGACAGAGAAATTACACCAGCCTAACTGTCATGGAGTATGTGGCTCTTCTGTTTCTCCTCCCCCATGGCAATGGGACTTCTCAGTGTTGAGAAAGTTTGACTATGTGGCCTAACAAAGACTGTTTGAACTGTTATGATGATTTGAGCATCTTTCCCTCTACCCTTCCCCCCACTCCATAGTGCTGAGTAAAGAGAAACCTAGTGGGATTGTTGAGGAATCAGGCTTGGAGACAGAGATTAGAGTTTGCACATGAAATTTTCTGAAGTATCAAGATTAGCATTAGCAATGTGCATTGCTGATACAAGATGAAGCCCCTAGTGGTACTGTCACTGACTCCTATTGAAACTATGAATCTCATTGAGTAGTAGCCTAGGGGACATGAATAAAAATATATGGAAAGAAGGAAAACTAAAAATGAAAGATGCATTCAAGGCATCAGGCCCCTGAGGCTAGAAGTTGATAGCCACAGACATTAAGAAACACCGATGAAGATAGTGTTGTCAGGCTGATAACAGATTATGAAATGCCTTTTAAAAAAGTAAAAGGATTCTGCCACATGTCCAAATAAATCAACACTCACTAGGGCTCCACTAGGCTTGATTTCTTCCTCCTGCTGTAATAAGCATGCTTGATTGCCAGGGCCTGCAATTCCTGGGGCCAAATCAAAGATATAATATTAAACTTCTTTCAAAAGATGCAGCAAGTGAAGCAACAGAAGAATGCAAATAAATCAATTCTGCATGCTTAAGCCCATCTCCCTTTCATGCATGCTTGGTGATAGAAAATGATTTTCTTCCCACCCAGCTTTATCATTTCTGGAGCTATGAACGATTGATTTTTCTTACAGTAATGAAGCACAGGAAAAAATATGGCTTGATATAAATTGATTACATTTGAGATTGCCGGGTGGTTCTCACCAGCTTTTGTTAGACTGGACCTCAACCTAGGATTGAAATAATTCTTGCATATATTAAGGGCAGTGATGAAGTGGGGTTCCCTGTGCACTACTAGACTTTTCCAGGGGCCATTTTCCTCCCCAAGAAAGTTGGCAAAATGTATTCTGGCAAACGAAGAGAGGGCTGCACAAAACCAAACAGAGACAAACAAAGAAACAAAAATAACAATTGGTGCTAGGATAAAATAATTAATAATTAAATTGCCTCTACGCTTCATCAGGGGGATTTTTCTTAACTCAAATGTCCCAAGCAAGCAATGAAACTTAGTAGATATGGTAAATTTCTGGTTCGGGTTCATTGGGCCCAGTTTTTTCAGTAAACCTGTAATAAACTGAATACCTATACTGGTAAATATTGTTATTCATTGTATTACCGGGTTTACAAAAAAATTAGGGTCCATTATAGTCTATAGGGATTTTTTTGAAGCTCCTGTGGGGGCATTTTTTGAGGTAGAGTCCCCAAACTTGCAGCATGGCTTCAAAGGACTCTCTTTAGACAGTCACCAAAGGTTGGTGAACTTTGGGACAAGGGGTCCAATGTTATGGGCCCACAAAGGGGTCACTCCCATCCTCCAGGCATTTGCTAGCCGAGCTGTCCATCGGGTTTCAGGTTCAGAAGTCCAGTGTTGCCGGGGACTGGCAGAAAGAGGCAATTGGTGGGCTGGCTCCTCGAAGTTTGGGGCTCTGTTCATATCTGGGGCGCATAGCATGATGTCCAGACAAATTAGCTTCCAAAGTGAGGGGAAAGGCTTAAATACATGAAAAATAAGGCACAGAAAACATTTATTTTGGTGGCCAATGACATCCTGTGAGGAGTCCATTATTATAGTCATCAAAAATCTGATTTCAAGAGATGGGCACGGTGCGAGAAATGAAGCCTCTAGTTTCAGAGCAGGCTTTTTTGGGGGTGATATTGGAGCCAGCTAAAGTCTCAACCATGGGGGCTGTCTGAAGGAGATTGCTCATCTGCACAAGTGAGGAAGAAGCCTGGTGGTATGAGCAGCTGTTGAAGCTGGTTCTTTTTAGGAGGAGGGTATATCCCCCTGGATGGTACTTGGTGAGCCCTGACTTTAAAAAAACCTCTTATGCTTGATCCATATCAACCCACTGAATGGTTGGTCAGACCAAATTAGCTCTGATTATATGACCCTGACCTCAAAAGTGGGGGCCCTAACAAAACCAGTAAAAAAAGATAGAAAAATGGGAGAAAGCATAAAGCCATGCCCCTGAGCAAAGGCGAATAGCCAAACCTGAAAAAGCCGAATATTTATTCAGCTTTTTCAGGAATCACCTATTCGGCTTTGGATTTACCAGAGATCCCCAGGTTTTGGCGTTCGGTAAATCCAAAACTCAAATATTGCTGAAACGGCTAATTTCGGGTTTATTTTCAGTTCGGTTTTATTGATATGCACAACCCTAGTTGGTTTTTATATGCCAATTTTCTCTTCCTTTTAAGGAGAAACAAACTGGCTTCCAAACTCCTTCCCTTCCTCTCCCCACAACAAACACCTTGTGAGGCAAGTGAGGCTAAGAGAGCTCTATCAGAACTGTGTCTTGTCCAAGGTCACCCAGCTGGGTTCATGTGGAGGTGTGGGGAAATCAACCCAGTTCACCAGATTAGAGTCCACCACTCTTAACCACTACACCATGCTGGAGAACCAGAGCTTGAAGTTTCCTTACTTTCTTTTAACACTTTGGCAGCTTTAAACTGAATCACCCAATTGCCTTTCTCTTCTGCCAAAAGAGATTAATTGTTCCATGGGCTTTTTACTTCTTCCTACTCCTGCACTAGAAGACCAATAGCTTCTTTTTGTTCCTGGGCAGCTTCCACGGCAGCACCAGGAGACTGGCGTCCAGGTCCTGTTTTCTATAGAACATTGGCTGCAAGTACCAGTAAAATGGGTTATGATCCACATGGTACACATATAGAGAGTTGTTATTTTTAATGAAGAATATACTTTTTTAAATTCTAAAATTGTTAAATGAAAGAAAGCTATGAGTAATCCCTGGAGTCACTTGTGGAAGCTATTTAGTTCTTCTGCTTGCACAAGACTAATTGCATTAGCAAAACAATGTGAAGTTTAAGTACAGGTTCATTATAGGTTGGATACTGGCCAACACACCATTTGAGCAACTGTCTCTAAAAGGTTTTACAGAGATTGCGGAAATCACAGCAAAGTATATCTGTGTATTTATTTGATACGAAGAAGAAGAAGAAGAAGAAGAAGAAGAGTTGGTTTTTATATCCTAACATTTTCTGTCTTAAATACAAGCAAACTGGCTCTCTCCTTCCCTTCCTCTCCCCACAACAGACAGCTTGTGAGGTACGTGGGGCTGAGAGAGTTCAGAGAACTGTGACTAGCCCAAGGTCACCCAGCAGGCTTCATGTGTAGGAGTGGGGAAACCACCAGATTAGACTCTGCAACTCTATACATACGTACATACATACAGCCCATACGCGCGCGCGCACACACACACACACATCTCCAAGGTGATTCACAGTTCACAAACCTTAAAATACAATATATAAAATAACTTCCACTGCAGCCAAGAGCCAAGGAGGAGGAAGAGGAGGAGGAGGAAGGGTGGCCCAGGCTGGCTTTCCTGTGCGACCCGTCGGGCTGGGCTCGACACTGCATGGAGGGGGTAACTTGGAGCAGTGCCAGCGACACATCCTGGGCTTCTTGGGGCCATGAAAGTGAATTCTGCTGGTTGCTTTGCAAAAAAACAGGAAAAGTTTGCAGCACTTTGTGATTGCTTTGCTGAAAAGGGTTTGGGGGATCTTGGCCCCTTTTCTCCCCAGGCTTCTGGGAGGTGTGTTGGCCTAGGACTGAGCTCTGCCCTCCCACAGAACTTCCTTTGGAGGAAGCAGACTTCTTGGGTCGAATGCATTTCTGCATGGGAGATTTTGCCTTGTGTTTGCTGCTCTGTAGATGCATATTTTTCCCCATCCGAATGCTCAAAACTCAACAATAAGCCTTCATGCAGAGTTTTGAGAATTCAGAGGGGGAAATGTGCATCTAGAAAGCGGCAAATCCTATGTAAAAACCTCCCAATGCATAATTTCCCCCCAATCCAAATTCTCAAAACTCAAAAATAAGGCCCCATGCAGAGTTTTGAGAATTCAGATGGGGAAAATGTGCATCTAGAAAGCTGCAGCGGGTGGCCCACGCCCCCTGGGGAGTGAGAGGGAAGGCTTCCCTGCAGGTGCACAGGGCTGCAGTGGGCGGCCCACGGCCCTGGGGAGGGAGAGGAAAGGCTTCCTAGCAGGCACGCAGGGCTGCAGCTGGCGGCCCAGGTGGCCCAAGCACCCAGGGGGAAAAAAGGGAAGGCTTCCCAGCTGGCACGTGGGGCTGCACCAGGCAGCTCGGGTGGTCAACACACCCCAGGGAGGGAGAGGAAAGTCTTCCCGGCTGGAGCGCGGGGCTGTAGCAGCTATGGGAAGCTCAAAAAATGTCAGGGGGAAAAAAGGGGGACTAGCTGCCTTGGCTCTGTGGGCCGGAGAAAAGCCCTCCAGGGGCCGGATCCGGCCCACGGGCTGCATATTTGACGCCCCTGATCTATAGGATGGACAAAGGGGAACAGATCATCATACATCAGTGTAACTAATAAGAACCGCAGTTCCTCTCCAGAGTTTATTTCAGTTCCAGTATTCCCAAAACTTTGCCATTGTCACTGAACATACAGGTGTGCTTTCCTCTATCAGCATTATTATAAGCATGCTTTACATAGAACCTTGTTGAAAATGCTTACAATCACATTTTCACATATTAGGAAAATTCCATCTGCAAAATCCTGTACAACTACCCCTCTTTCAAGAAAGACAAAAGATCTTCACTTCATACAGATCTTCATTTTATATAGAAAAAAACTCTTACATTTTTTGCTTACTCAGAAATATTAGAGAATCCCATCCGCTCCCTAAAGGACAAATTGTTCATAAAAAGGAGAAGCAGTTCTCAATAAAATAGATTAAAGGCTGTAATGAAGGTGCCATTAATTCTCTTACAATTCAATCTTGCCTTGATAAAAAGCACAAGTCCTACCTGACTATGTTTTAGAGCCTGATTTATGAAACAATCCCAGCAGCATTACTAATTGCACAGGTAGCTGTCAAAGAACATGAAATGGGTGACAGCATTGCTATTAAGCCAGAAATGCAGATTGTTTGAATTCTATCACATTTTTATTTCCCATCTTGTTAATTGTTGCCTCAAGATTATTAAGCAAGGGGCACAGACCTTTTTAAAAAAGAGGGGAGGAAACCTCTGAACAACATGAACAAGGGGTACAAAGTGCCAAAGGTCTGAAAAATGATACAGAAACATCCAAATACCAAAAGGTATATGTATAATTCAAAAATTGTGAAATGTAATAGAAAATACAAAAAAAAATGATTACAAAAATACAAGGTTATATTGTAATATATCCACAAGTCAAAATGGCAACAATTAAAAACATTATTAAAAGATATACAAACCAAATTTATGCATTGATGCATATATACAATACTCACACAGATTGACCTTTGGGTAGAGCCACAGTGATTGTCTTTTGAAGTTACACTGTACTACATGTTATTATTTTTCTTGATTTTGTTCTTGATTTTCTGGCTTCCAAATTAACCAGTGCAAGGTAGTTCATGACTGATGAAGATTTGTTCGTTTGTTTGTTTAAATTTATAATCCGCCCTCATTCCCAGCCAGGCAGGGCTCAGTGCGGATAACAACATTTCAATATAAAACAATAAAATTATAATTTAAAACAACAACAATCATCTTCATCAATCCATATGCAAATATAAATGTCTGTAAAATGAAATGCCAGATAAAATACCAACATTGCTCACAGTCGAGTAATAGTAGTGGTCACAATAGCAGCTACTGAAGACTGTTCAGGCAGCTAAACCCCACAAAGATTAACAGAAAGTGGGGGGAGGGATAGAAAGATTAACAGAAAGTGGGGGGAGGGAATTTGGGCTTGTTACAGTTCTCTCTGTTGTGGGGGAGGGAAGGCAATTGTAAGCCACTTTGAGACTCTTATGGTAGAGAAGGCAGGGTATAAAATCCAACTCTTCTTCAGCAGCAGTTATAATTACAGCCATCACCATCTACCAATGCTACCAATGATTCTCTTGGACTAGTTCCCCAACTTTGCTTCTTGTAGCATCACCAATATGGAGGCAGTTGTGGAAGGAAGTGAGAGGAATTTTACTAGATATTCATCTTTTCCCCTTTCTTACTCGTGCTCCACTTTGTTGGAAAGGTGATGCATGCCTGGCTGGGTGCCAAAACCAACATTCATGACAAGTTCTTGGAAGTCACACACTAGTACAGAGCAACTGCAGTGCAAAGGCAAATATTCCTTTGTTATATATATTCTTGATGACTTGATCTGTCAGAATATCAGCTGGGCCTCAGCACTGGCAATAGTGTGTGTCCAAATACTGTCATGGAATGAAAATCATTTACCATGCAAACTGTCCAGCTCAAACCATGCTTAGCAGTTCTGGAGTATGGGGAATACAGTATATCTTTATTTGCCTCTTTCAGTCTTGCTACATCTAAAATGAACAAAACTGCTTTACAGTGCAATCCAGAACAGAATGGCACATTTCTAAGTCTATTTAATGCAATGGGCTTAGATGGGTATAACTTTGCTTTGGATGGCACTGCCCTTGCACAAATCTATGGTGAGACCACACTTGGAATACTGTGTACAGTTCTGGTCACCAAACCTAAAAAAAAGGGATATTGCAGAGCTTGAGAAGGTGCAGAAAAGAGCAACCAAAATGATCAGTGACTGCCCTATGAAGAGCGGTTAAAACGCTTAGGGCTGTTTAGCTTGGAAAGAAGGCAGTTAAGAGGAGAAGGCAGTTAAGGGGAAGTCTATAAAATGATGCATGATATGGAGAGAGTGGACAGTGAAAAACTTTTCTCCCTCTCTCATAATAAAACTGATAAAGGAAGTATTTCTTCACACAACGCATAGTTAAAGTGTGGAACTCCCTGCCCCAGGATGTGGTGGATAGCTGCCAGCTTGGAAGGCTTAAAGAGGGGAGTGGACATGTTTATGGAGGATCCCTGGCCTGTTTGGCCTGGAAGAAAAATGCTTCTTGACCCCAAAGTGGTGATCAGCATTACCTCGGGCATGTAAGAAAGAGCTACGAGAGACAAACACTGACACAACCCTTCCTGTCCTTCCTCTCATGATCAGCACACTTGATTTTTCAATGCATGAGTTGAGCAATTCTCACATTACATTCAATGTATACATAGCTGAATATGTGATTGAAACCACACTTTTATCCAGTTACTGACCCCTGCTTTCATTTGTAAAGTGAGTGTGTGTTGGCTCTTTCTTACAAACAAGTGATGCATGTACATGCAGGATGTACATTTGTTCACTGTAACATGTGTACAGGGCTTCAGAGGGGAAATGGGAAGGAAGCTGAAATCCCTTTCTTGATGTCATGCAAGGGAATCATAAAGGGGGTAGGGGGAGAGTTCAAATAGATAGGAGCCTCAGATAATCCCCAGAAAGATTCTTCTGAATGGTGGCAGCTACCAGAGAATAAGAAAAAAAGTTTTCTGAGTCTTTAGTTTGATTTTTAAACACAGCCCCCTTGGCTCTTTGCTCAACTAGGTGCTCAGAGCTGAGACCCAGGTATGTGGCAGGGAGGTGGTGGCTGAAGGAAGCAGGTGCTAGGAGGGACTGTGGCAGCATCATTCCAGAATGTCAGGCAGAGGTCTTTCACTATACCTGCTACTTGATCCCTTTAAAGGGAGACACCAAAGATTGAACCTGGGACTTTTTACATGCAAGGCAGATACTCTTGACCACTGAGCTACAGCCAGGTTCTTTTTATTGAGCCCTGATAATGCAACACACAGTATATTTTAAGTATATACTAACAAGCAAAGCAGACCCTTTCTTCTATAAATATTTAGCATGCCTGGATTTTTCCCCATAATCAAAATTTCATTGGTATATTCTACTCTATTGGATTATCTCTTTTTTCTTCCCACCATTGCTTTTTAAAAAGAGGCAATATTTTGACTGTTCTTCTTTTGCATGTTCAAATGAAAACAGTCCTGATTGCTATGGAAGTTCAGCTTTCCTTCACTACTGCCTGCTCAGGTTTACAAAGGTGCTTGGAAGAATTTAACCCCAATATAGCATTTTGCCAGTCTTTACTTTTTCATGTTCTTTGATTCCCACTGTGTATGACACTGTGAAAACAGGGGTCAGGCCCCTATTAAGAAAGGTTATGGGAGGTTGAAGAGAAGAGGATTCAGACTACCCACTGGTATTTAAACCCTTCACCATGCATACTTCTAAGTGCTCAGAGACTATGTGAAACCTTGGCATTGGTCAAAAACAAAAGAAAGTTGATATAGACCCTGCATTTTTATAGAAGCATTCCAAATTTAAAGGAAACTTTCAGTAGCCTGGTGGAGACATCTTAAATAATAGCCTCTACGTTACGAGTCAGTAATCTTGGTGCTCTTTTAAACTATAAAAAGAGACTAACGGTAATAATACTTAGAATTCATATTGTGCTCCATAATGTTCAAAATATTTAATGTACAATATTATAGTAATTCATAACATTATAAGGTTCATCTGTATTAAAATGTAGAAACTAGAGGCTCACACAGAATCATGGAGTAAAGGGGTAATTTGAAAATCCCCCCAGTCAGATGGCTGCAGTGCAGAGGAGTAAGTAAGAAAAATCACCCCCTTCTCCATTGTCTATAAATATAGCCCCATTGATTAAAGAAAGAGCAAGGCAATCCCCCCCCCCATCTCACTGGAGCTCCCTGGCTCCTATGGCTGTTTGTCCGTATGGTCCCATGATCCCAGGAATCAATTTTCTTGGTGTCAGAATGGACTGCTGAGAACAAGAGAACACAGTGAAACCACCCTCTGCCAATATCTTCCACTGATAAATGGCTTGATACAACCTGTCATTACAATGGTGGCCAGCCAATTTACTAATTAAATGTTGTGATTATGTCCATATTGCAGAGAGGGCTGAAGTAAAGAGAATAACCAGTTGCAAAAGAACTTCTAGTGATTTTCTAACAAACAGAAAAATTGAGAGCTTTTCACTTGCAGGCTAGTTAATTGTTAGGGATGTAATGGCACCTTCATTCTGCCTTCCTAGGAAACAGCATTCTCCCAGCCCATATTAGCTCTGGGACCAATAAGGCAAGTTGCCAATCACAGTCTTTCTTGGAGGGGAGGAATACTGCAGCTGTCCATTACACTGGCCATTTCCTACCACTCATTGGTCAAAACATGCTCCTTGCATCTTGGGAGAGACACCTTGCTTGGATGATGATAGACCCCAACTGTCCAGATTCTATCTTGACATTGCTTCTCAACAGACTACCGGTAGTCTGATTAACTTATTATTACTACTAGCTAGCCTTTCCTCTGTTCTTATTCCCTCGGGGGAGAGTTACTAAGAGGGATGGCACATTTGTTTGAAGGGTGGTATTTGGGGCAGGTGTTCTTTTTGTGTTCTGTGCAGCTTAATACTTGGTTTGTTTTGATCTTCTGCCTTTCCTGTTTATGCTTCTGAGGGGCTTTGTTTCTGTCATTTTAGCCCCTGAAGCTGCAGAAGAGTATTCTGAGCAACCACTAACTTATTGTAAGACAATTAAGTTTTTCCCCCAAGTATCCCTTTTATTAAAAAAAAAAAAAACCTGGCATTTCAGTCACTGTAAAGCATGCTATTCCATTGCAAATGAATACTGCCTACAGCAGGCAGAGGAAAGCCTTCAGCCATGTGTAAAAGGGGATGAAGGCAATGTTCTTCTTAGTGTAAGACTTGGGGGGGGGTTAAAACTGGTCCCTAAAACATATGCTTGCAAGATGGATCCAGTTTTACTATGTCACAGCAAACTACCAAACAAAACAGTTTTGTAGTGGTATGCTGGGGGAAAAAATGGCAGCATATGGTGAACTGATAGAATGGAAACTGATAGAACTGAACTGTCCATTCCTGGATCCAAACATATAGTTTTATCA
This sequence comes from Euleptes europaea, assembly GCF_029931775.1. Lineage (NCBI taxonomy): Eukaryota > Metazoa > Chordata > Lepidosauria > Squamata > Sphaerodactylidae > Euleptes > Euleptes europaea. The sequence continues at coordinate 39,426,465 of NC_079316.1, forward strand.
ATGGCAGTAGGTATTTTCCTTGGATTTTCCATTCCTTTGATTGGAGTATTGCTCAAATAGTCTAAGGACAAATGGTTCAGATGAAGATTTGGCAAACAACTAGAGGAAGATGCCATCTCTTTACACAATTATCAATCTAATTAAGCAATAGTTACTGCCATTACGTTAAAATCAGTTCTGTGAGATTAAGCAGATTCCTGATTAAGCATGCCCCGATTAAGCTGAGTGCACAGAATAAGTGTTTTATTATTATGTGCCAGTGGATGTTTTGAATTGCTCAATTAAACAATTCCAGATCCCCCCCCCCCCCAACTACAAGGATTAAAAACATCCCTCAGTGGGTACGAGGAAAAGATTATTGCAGCATGATGCCTCTTCCTTTCGGGGAAAGGACCACTGAAATAGGTAGCAAACCAAGATGTTAATCTCAGTTTGATTTATGCTATTTTTAAAAAGCAATATTCCAACAGCTGCAATAACTAGCTAATTCAGGGCTTGACATGCTGAAATGTTAAGCATGTCAATACCTTACAAGCTGTACAGGGAAAGAAAGGCTTTTGAGAACGCTTGGTAGAAAGAAAATCCCCATTGTTTTATAAACGTTATGCATTTATTTGAATGTCAATACAGCACTTCTTGAAATTCTTTCCCCCTCACATTCTCATTTATGTTTTATCATAATATTTCCCTCTTGTTTGCTCTACTGATACTGATTATCTTGATTTATGATCACAGCTAGAGCAGCTAAAAGAGCCAATTTTTTCCATATTACAATGCTGAGACTAAATAGGTAAAAAAATAATAAAATAAAAACTGCTGGATGAAGGAAAATAGATTTTTCTCAACTGCAGCACTGATTATAGACTTGGTTTCATCAAACAGCAAGGGATATAATGACCTCTCAGCTATCTGTCCTTGTAAAAGATAGGAACATTTGCTTTCATCTCCAGCAGAGCATTTAGAAATGGTAATGTCGTTTTAGAGTGATTTAACATAAAACAAAAGCAAAACGGCAAAACGTTTGGTACTGATCTTTCAATAGAAAGAAGAGAGCATAATGTTCACCTAATGTAATGTTTCTGTTGTCCACATTAAAATACTTATCATTTTAAATGCAACCAACATGCTTTTCCATGATTCATAAATATGACACCCTTAGGTTCTTACACAGTGTAAATGCAGCACATGCTATATCAACTGAGAATGAAATCCTGCTCCACTTAAAATCAAGCAGGAAAATTACAATTTGTTTATATTTATATTTTAATTTGTACTCCATTTTTTGCAATTCAAAGTGGCTTGCAACAACATATCAGTTAATAACATAAAGATGCATAATAACTGTTCAGGGAAAATACAATTTAGAAATTAATTCCCAAAGACACAGAATGTTGACAGGGGGAAGAAGAATAGAAGATTCCACTTAAAAAAATGTTTGAATTGAGTTGGATGGATCTCACAGGAGATGAAGTTCTTCAGTACCAGAGCCACACTAAACAGGCTTTGTTTCTTGCTTGTAACAGTATGACAGCTGATAAGGGTACCTCCCTGGTTACACAACAAAAGTGTTTTTAAAAAGGAAATAACTTAACCTAAAATAAATTTAATTAAGAACCAAAGAAGGTTAAGACAATATAAATGTGGGCTCAGTATCTATAGGTTATCTTCCCTGGTTACACCAGTTAGGCCCCATGGGCTAGGCAGGATGAGAGTGACCCAGTTATGTCGTTACTTGTTCAAATCAACAAGCAGCTGAGGCATCTATAAATTGGGGGAGTGAGTCTGACCAAATAGATGGGGCAATCTAACCAATCCAAGAGCCTAAAAGGGGGACTCTCTGTGTTGAATATAATCATCTGAATCAGCACACTGCCCAGTGTAGGGGAATGGTGTTAATTAATACCTTTCAGCACATTCTTAGCGTTCAGGCAAGGAAACAAGTGTAGTGACATATGACCAATCCAAGCTTTGGGCCAGGGTGGGTCCACTTAGGTTTGATGTACTAATGAAGTTAAATTTAGTTCATTTGTAGTTTAAATTTAATTGTTAAACTTTAGTTTAGCTGACAATATTGTTTAGTGCATTCATATGGAGCATGTATTTGAAACCAGTGCTCAAAATCTACAGACAACGTTTCTTTCAACAGTCCTCTCATTTTCTTGCACAAATCCCATTAATTTTGGTGAGATGTTCCAAATGTATTGTGCCCCCATCATCTTAACCATTTACTGAAGTTCAAATATTTCATTGGATCATGTGGGTTGATGTGATCTTATCTCTCTCCCCTTCCCAGGTGATGTTCAAGGATGTAATGGCTTGGTTGAGGCCGCTCTTCAACAAGGGCATTCCCTCCCCAATCCAACCTACTTCTCTAATCTGGTTAGTGAAGAGCCCTTCAACTTTAGATGCCTCAGGGTGCTTGCCCTATAGCAACCCACAAAATTCTTGCCTTATGTAATGGCTTGACTAATCCAACACTAGGCTGAATCAAATTATCACACCCAATCTGAGAACACGTGAAAAAGCAAGTGAAAAAGGCCCCCATTCTGAGTCAATCTGAAGGGAGCCCTAGAGATTCCTGCTCAGCACCCATAACAGGTAACCAGCTAATCCCAGGTTATTCAATAGGGAGAGTGAGTCAGTGATCAGAATAAAGCCTTCTGAAGGCAGTTGGCATCAGTTTAAATAGCCATGCTAGCCTTTCTTTCCCACTAGTTAGCCTGCATGAGACATGAATGACCCAATTGGCATCCCGGGGTTCATTTAAAAAATAGGGCTGTCTCAAAAGTGCACCACCCATAGGTTGTGAACTGGCTTTTTCTTGATGCTCCAAACAATTTAAGGTGATGTAAATTAGAGATTTTCCTCTGTGTGGTTTCAAATAGAAACAAGCTTAAGGTATAGGATAGATATGTCCCTGTACTTATAATGGAGATGTTAAACTAAATTATGTCCTGTGTTTAAAAGACATTTTTCGCTGATGTTTGGAGTACCATTTATTGAGCCAGAAGGTGATTTCTGCCCTTCCCTTTGCAGACAGGAAGAATGCTAAATAAACCCATTATCTTTGGCACATGGGTGTGTGCGTGTGTACTCTTACTCTCACTTTGATGTACAATAAATAAAAAATGGACTGACAACTCTAAAATATGAAGACGCCCTATCAGTGTTGCCTGGCATTCTTACAAATCTGATCCACCCATGCTGCTTAAGCTGCAGTAGCCTTTGAAGTTGGAAAATACTACCCCAGGATCTCATAGCATTTGTAATTAAGACATAGTGTGGCAAATCAAAGGAGACGTGCTACCAAGTATCTACAGTTCCGTCCTTCTTTTTAAAAAAGCAAGCTGAGAGTCATGATAATAAATCAATTGGCTTTGCCTTTCAGGAAGAAAAGACCTGCAGCTTGTTATATTATGACTCAATCCCATCTTGTATCCAAGATCAATTCCTCTTTCTCTTCATGCTTTATGATCTTTGAATATCTTTTTCTTAATTTTTTTCTTCTCTTCTCCTACAAAAGGAGACTAATATTGCAGTTTTTAAACAACAACAAAAAATAGTCTATAGTTTGCTCTCCCAGAGGGAAGAAAGCAAGATTCTTCTCCTTCTGCTATTATCCTTCTTCTCCCTCCCCTTTCTGTTGTTTTCCCCTTTTTCTTTCAAGGTTCTACTGTTGCCTCCAAGCTGAGCAGGCAAAATGCATAATATAAAAGGATTACTAGTACAACTCATATCATAACACACTGGAGCCCCGGGAACCTTACGTTCTAGTTAGTAAGGCTTCCTTTCCATGTCATAATATATTAATAATATATAAACTATGCAACATTCTTATAAAGACAAACTGATAGAGGGTCGAATTGGAAAGATAATCAGACAACATTTCTATTTTTATCTGCTTACTATAGACAAACCACTCCACTAGCATAGATTTTTGGATAAGAGAAAGCAAAGGATTTCATTAGAATGTTTTGGGACTTCATTTTTTCTCCCATCTCTGCTATTTTTTATGAGTTTGTTTTTACTTCTAGACAGGTAGCAGCATTGGGAGTTATAAAATATAAACCAAGGAGCTGGTGGAAGCTTTTGTATCAAAGAGAGAAAAAGAAAAGCAGTGTTGCATAAACACTCAGTGTGCATTCAGACAGCATGAGTAAATTCCAGTTTGTTCATGGATAAGGTCAAGCTTGGTTTATTCTCAGGTCTGTGTGCTCCATTACTATTCTCTTCTTTTATTTTAGGAAGTATTTAACTATAATTTGTCATGGAGCTTGTTTTTTGCCCACAATCTGGAATTCTAAAAACTGGGATTAAAACCTTGTTTTGAATCCCAGAATGCATACCATAAAATTACAGCCTGAATAAGAGTGGGACATTCGGATATTTATTTAGGAATTTTTTATTGCACAATTCCAGAAACCAGTTTGAGAACGGTTACCAGCTCTGGATTAGCCACATTGGGGTATAAATTCATACAGTTCACTCTACAAGGCTGCCATTTTCTCTAGGGGAGCTGATCTCTGTAGTCTGGAGACAGGGCTGCCGTTTCCTGTCACTGTTCTGAGCAGCGACAGGAGAATTTTTTTTTTTTAATGGCCAGCAATTCCTTGACTGGTGTCACTTGTGGGTTTTCCCTGGCAGTGACAACACATCATTGATGGTGCTTCCCCATTATGGTTGCCAACCTCCAGGTACTTTGAAGCTTCCAATTCATTGGGAGAACCCTTGGTGGTCTACATAAGATTTTTAGGCTGAAGAAACCTTATGGTGAAACATGGTTCCTTTGCCTTTATCATCTTGTGGCTATCATTTCATTACCCCGGCAAGATAAGTACAGATTGGACAGACAGTACATCTACTTTATTAAGTCCTTGAGCTATGCAACTGTTAGAAGCCAGAAGTATCCTTTGCCAGCTGGTTTTCTCATGCGGTACAGAAAACACGGAGGAGTTTTCTCACTTGATATGAAGGATTGTGCTCTTCAATAACAGCCATCATTGGTGTATTGTTTGCCTTGGATTTCTAAAGGGGTGTGACTCACAGTGCACATTGTATTGTTGTGTTTGTACAATTGTTTTTGTACCGTGTAATTCAGTGGTTCCCAACCTTTTTTTGACCAAGGACCACTAGGACTTTTTTGTTCGGTGCAGGGACCCCAAGGTTCAAAATAAAAATTCCGAGAATTTGAAAATAAACTTTAATCATAACTGTTAGTTAAACATTAAACTTAGAATAATATTTGAATATTTTTTTATAATAGAAAACTTTTAATTGAAAAGATTAATTTATTATGGGTTTATAACTTTGTTTTGCGGACCTTAATTTAGTTCTCGCAGACCCCTGGGGGGTCGTAGACCCCCGGTTGGGAACCAGTGGTGTAATTAGATAGTTATAGTGAGGTGCTTTTGTTTATCTTGTATATAATGCATGTCTATTTTGTGAAATGTAGAGATAAGTTTGGGCTACGTGCTGTTATTTCTTGTGAGTAGTTCTCCTTACAGCATAGGGTTTTGTTGTATTTAACCTCCAGGTACTAGCTGGAAATCTCCTGCTGTTACAACTGATCTCCAGCTGACAGAGAGTTCACCTGAAGAACATGGTTGCTTTGGTAATTGGATTCTATGGCATTGAAGTCCCTCCCCTCCCCAAACCCCACTCTCCTCAGGCTCCACCCCAAAACCTCCCACTGGTGGCAAAGGGCGAAAACGTATGGTCGCTTTAGCCTCCTTTATTCCCTGTTTCGGCCAGGATTCAGCCAGGATTGAACGCAGTTCGGCAAAAACATATGTGTTCAATCCTGGCTGAATCCTGGCTGAAACACGGAATAAAGGAGGCTAAAGCGACCGTGCGTTTTCGCCCAATGAGGGGCCTGGCAACCCTATCTCCCATGTCCTCGCCCCATCTCCCTCTGGTCGCCATGCCTGGTAACTCTGCCTAGAGATCAGTTGTAATTCCAGGAGATCTTCAGGCCCTAAATGTGAGGTAGGTTAGGAAGCAAAAAGAGTACAAAAAGATCAGCAAAACAACATAAGACTTAAAACTGTAAAACGTGCCGGTGTCTTAAAAACAGCACAAAACAATATTAAGCCCAGGGAAGAAATGGAGAATGAGGTTTTTCAAGTTTTTGTTAATCAGCAAGCATATAATTATTTGGTAATCATACAGGTTGATGCTTCACTGTCTTCTGGCATTGTGCTGAACCTTATATTTAGAGGAGAGGGAAAGGGAGAGTCACCTGACTATTCTCCTGAATGAACACTGAATTGCAGCAAAGCACCGGAAAGTAGAGCACTGAGCTGAAGGCTGAAGTCCAGAATCAGAAGACTGGAAACATTGACCACCCAGTAAAGGGACTGTGCAGAGATGGCAACTTTGCTGCCTGTGAAGATGGCTGAAAATATATGAATCGGGTTCAGCTCAGCAATAGAAGTAGAGATCTGACAGCGTTTTCACAGCATGGAGAATATTACATTCTGACTTGAACATTCTGTCTTATGGGTGGAGCTTATATGGGTATGCTATTGAATATCTCTTCCTTGCAGGTTTGATACAAAAACCCTTGTTTCAATTTTGTTTCTCTGTTATGTGGATTGAAACTATGAGCCTTTATTTTCAAACCATTTTCTATTTTCTCCCCCCCCATTTACACATTTTTCTGTGTTATTTTTGTGTTGATTGCATATATATGGTGTATAATGGAAGAGCATGAAAAAAACAAATAAACCAGTAATGCCAGCAATGAAAATACTAACAAAAGGAATGAGAAAGGTATATTTGTGTTTATTTAAGTGTGGTGTAGTGGTTAAGAGTGGCAGACTCTAATCTGGAGAACCGGGTTCAATTCCCCACTCTTCCACATGAAGCCAGCTGAGTAGGGTTGCCAACCTCCAGGTAGTAACCCAAAACAGCACTATGACAATTTAAAGCAAATTAAAGTGAATTTTAATTTGCTTTAAATTGTCATAGTGCTGTTTTGGGTTGTTACAATTATCCTCACAGCACTGAGCCTTCTTGTCTTTCAGTTAATCTCCAGGTAGTAGCTGGAGATCTCCTGCTATTACAACTGATCTCCAGCTGATGGAGATCAGTTCCCCTGGAGAAAATGACAGCTTTGACAATTGGACTCCATGACATTGAAGTTCCTCCTCTCCCCAAACCCCGCCCTCCTCAGGCTCTGCCCCAAAAATCTCCCGCTGGTGGCGAACAGGGACCTTGGGCCAGTCACAGTTCTCTCAGGACTCTTTCAACCCACACAGAGGCAAGCAATGGCAAAACACCTCTGAACGTATCTTGCCTTGAAAACCCTACGGGGTCACCATAAGTGAGCTGTGACTTGATGACAAAAACAACAAAAAAGCTTATTTTACTGAATATTTGGATAGAAATGCATGCATGTAATGCCGATCACCACTTTGGAGTCAGAAAGCACTTTTCATTCAAGCCAGATTGGCCAGGGATCCTAAAGATTTTTTTGTCATCTTCTGGGCATGGAGCAGGGTTATCTTGGGGTATGTGAGGGGGGGGGAAGAGTTGTGAATTTCCTACATTGTGCAGGGGGTTGGACTAGATGACCCTGGAGATCCCCTTCCAGCTTGATGTTTCTATGATTCTATGCCCATCAACTTCATTTGGTTTATAAGGAGATAACTTTGATTAGGATTGAAATATACAAGACAACTGTGAAATATACAAGACAACAACAACAATAAATACCCTCATAGAGATAATGTATGAAAACCAAAAGAATTAAAAAGAGTACGGTACATCTGTGTGTGTGTATCCCGCCTCTGCCAGTTCAGATTATTTTGTAGATATCTAAAATTAAATATCTCCATATACTACATACCAACAAGCAAAAAGTAAAGGATTCTTAGTATACTTGTTTAGGGTGGAACTATGCATCTCCTAAGAAAAGCTAGGGTGCTACCTAAGGGATGCCTGCATATAGTTTTGTTTGTATAGACTGGCCTGTTTAAACACTTTGACACAATATCCCTTTGAAGGACTCTGGAGTCATTTAATGCCACTAATTGCTCTGTATCTTAATTTGAGTCTCAGCTAGCAATGATAGATTCTTGCAGTGAATTAACATACCATGTATAACTATTAAAAACATATCAGAGTACTTTAAACAGGTTACAGTATCTGCATATTTTCCTATTAGTTGTTCTTCACAGCACACAAGATAAAGTGTCCAAGTTTCTTGCTCTTTCTTGAAAGGGGTTAATGACAAAACAGGAAATGTTACTTACACATGGGGAGGAGAAGAGGCACATAGAAGAGGATTCAAACATGGAGAGTTCTGACAACATGATTTTCCTATTTTTGAGCCAGCCTGTGTGATTATTTTCTGCATACTCTTCTGTTCTGTTAATGAGTTCTCTCCTAATTATATTACTACCTTAGTGAGTCTGATGAAGTAATGTTAGTAGGATTTAAAAGCACCCATAACAATGGATCATCTTGCATTTTTTAAAGTTTGTATTTGGTAGGGATTAAATGTCGTGGATTATGATATCAATGGTAAGTAGCGATTAACCATTATCATTTTCTTTATATGGCTATGAAATCAAAAAGTAAGAAATAAAGTTGTATTTAACACTCTGATCAATATCTTTAAGACACCCAATAACAGAAAGAGGTGTAATGATTTTGCAATCATCTAGTAGTTTCTACCATCTTCAATTTCTACCATCTTCAAAAAGCAGCAAATAACAGGCCTATGTATATATGATTTGTAAAATGAGCTACTTTGACATCTCTGGGATATGGGATTTGTGGGATGGAAGAATAAAGCAATGAATTGTATGTTAGGCATCTGACAATATTATAGTAAATTATGAAACTGGTTCCTATAAATATTGTTAACATATGAGCATTGGTCTAAACTTGAGTGCCTTGGGGAACCCAGAGTCCATGACAAATGGAACTATTAACAGCTACTGATATCTTCTCAATAAGAAATGGCTATGTCAGTCAGGGCTTGGAAGAGGCAGTTTTTTAGATATGTGCCTCTGCATGAAGAAAGAGCAGCTTTAGATTCTGGAGGAGACAGAAAGAGAAGCAGATAGATATTTGTTATATATTTAAATGTGTCAAAGTGAATCTGCCAGAACTTCTGCTATGGCAGAAGACTTCCTCTCTTCCTTCTGCCACTTCTTTGGATGGTGGGAGGAAAAAAACTGCCAACATCACATTTGGTGGGATGCCATTTCAAGGAAAAAACCAAAAGTTATGGCATGTTACTCTAGGAATTGATGGAAATTCTATAGCTTTACCATACAGACTCCTGCTGGCAACCCTGGTTTTACTTAGTGGTTGGTTATGTTGAATCTGAGGAATCTACTGTCCTATTGTGTTTACTAGCTTTACTTACTCTGTTACTGAACAGAATATGCTTTGTTATGTACCCAGCCTTGTCTGTGAGCTTTATTGAGTTGGTTATAATAAAATTAACATCAAATACATTACAACTGGAGGGAGGCAGGTCCCACTATATTGGAAGACCTCACAGTATTGGTTGCCTATTCTCCGCCTCTTCACAGGCTGGCAGTAGGGAAAATGAAGGGAGCTTTCCAGTGTTGTACCCCAGTGCATGATGTCACTTCCACTGCCAAATCAGAAGAGACATAATTGCATTGAGGTAACACTCTAGGTTTCACCCCTAATTTCTACGGCGTCACCCAGATGTGATGACATTTACTTCCATTTTTGCACCAGAGGTAGCATTATTATAGGAAGTTGAATTTCTTTTTCCAAAATCACTCTTTTGTGATACAGCCATTGATTCCTCTTATGCTCTTTCCCCCCCTTTCCAAACAAGGATATCTCTTTCATTTCTTTTTGCTTTCTGTTTGTGGATTTATGTCACACCTCTAGGCACCATTTTGTAACTTCAGCCCTTGCACTGGTTTTTTTTAATGCTACACACCACAGGATGCTCTAGCAGGAGAGTAGGAATGTTTAGGAAGACATTGCCTGCCTCTAAGCATCTGCAAAATGAAATTCTGTGGAATTTCCCTTCTTGCCTCTTTTCTTTTCAAATTTCTCTTTGATCAAAATTGAATTGATTCAAAACAGACTCCAAATTCCTTAAAAGAGGAAAATAAATGGATTGTTAGATTTCAGGGAGAACTTGGTTGAAGAGGAATTAAGAGGATCCTTCTCAACAACACTGGCCAGAAGTAATGTTGGCACAATGCTGGCGAATCTGTCCTAGCCCTCAAAGGGTAGCCATCTGCAGCTAGCAACCTTGCTTAAAATAGTGCTGTGAAATGGCTGAAGCACGTAGAGGATTCATGATCTCTCTCTCTCTCTCTCAGGATCTAATGTGCAGTAAAACCAAACATAAGTCAAGTGGCACCTTAAAGTACACAAAATTTACTCGACCATGAGCTTTTGTGAGTCAGAACTCACTTCATCAGCTGGAATGTGTGATAGCAGATCTGCTGCCCCGTAGGATTGATGCTTTGCCTCACCTGTACTCTATTTTGTACAGCTGCAAATAAAGCAAATGCTACAAATACCCCATATGTCTCCTGTCCTTTCTCCTCCAAAGAGAACCAACCCAGGTAAATGCAGTTTCTGGAACTTCTCAGTGGTCCGAGAAGTGGGGAATATGTAACAGTATAAAGCAAGCTATTTGTTTTATAGAAGGATTTGGGTTCTAAAGGTCCATATAATTGCTACATTCCATATAATTACTACAGTAATTGCTACAATGGAAGGAGTATCTTCCATAGACAAATTATGATCTTTTTTTTTAAATCCAGACTCCTGAGGGCAAAGGTTCATGTGTTGGATGAGATTGGTCCTCTCCCCTTGTTTCCTCTCCACAGCCACCCTCGTCCCATTTGCACTGCACAGTATACCCACTATTACTTGCAGTTGACCAGTCATATGTATCTGTTGTTTATTCATCTAGTCATCTCTTTTCTCCCAAGATACTACAAATGATACACAGGAGGAAATTCAGCCTCTCCATGATATCTGATGTTCACTCTCATATATGTTGTGCTGCACATTTTTGTAGATGTTTATGGTGGTCCTGTCCATGACAAATTTGGATTATAAGAAGTCCAAGGCGTATTTTTATGCTGGTACTTTGAAGACTGATTTATAAGGTATACTTCTGGCTGGCTCAGTGCCTGAAGTAAAGACTGGCCTACAATCTGGAAAGTGTAATGACCTTCTTTAATGGGTAGAGATAAGCTTATTCAAATGGGGTTACACACAGGGATATGTTCTCAGGACTGCACTGGCAAAGGTATTATTTAATTTCTATCAGAATGTTATTTGTTATCATGTAGTATAGAATCTATTAATGTATAAATTTTTGACATCCACATGAACATCTGGATTGGCAGAAACAGGATTGGGACATATGATTAAAACTGTTGCTTGCTTTCACATCAGTACAGTATAAATAGATTAAAACTTTTTTAAAAAATAAAAAGCTGTCCTACCAACTCTTCAGGGGCAAGTACCAAAACAAAGGATGGAACTTCGACAATGATGCAGAAGAAAAACACCACCTCAGTCCTTGAATTAAGTTCATGTGATTTATGAAACCCTTGTAGTTAAGATCTACTACTTCTTTCCAGCTTCTGATTTTGGGGGTGGAGCCTGAGGAGGGTGGGGTTTGGGGAGTGGAGGGAATTTAATAGGGTATAATGCCATAGAGTTCACCTTCCAAAGCAGCCATTTTCTCCAGGTGAACTGATCTCTGTCACCTGGAGATCACAGAGAGATCCCAGGAGATCTTCAGCCACCACCTGGAGGTTGGCAACCCTAGCAGAAATAGGCATAGACTTTTTACCCTCATGCCAGTCTCCCTACTTTAGAAATCTCATTTTGTGTTGCTCTCTACTCCCAAGTACCATCCTGGAGGAGAAGCAAACCTTATCTTAATGCTTAATGCTCATTTCCTTGCCTCTCACCTACAATCTGTCAAGAAAAGCCCAAATCAAATGGGAGTCTCTGGCAGAAAAGAAGACCTGCAAAGCATCATGGGATCCCTACCAATCCCTCAAGGTACATATTGTAATCCAAGGAAACCAGCAAGCAGAGCACTCAATCCTAGCAATGACAGCAAAACATAAAAAAGAGACTATATATATATAATGGTAATATTTCTAAATCTTTCAAATTTAGATAACTACCAATAGAAGTCTATATAACTAATGCTGAAAAATTATTTTTAAGAATGCCAATCAAATCAAATATGTTTCAAATTCATTAAAATAGTTCTTCATGCAAAAAAGAAAGAAAGAAAAAGGTTTCATCAATACACTCTGAAAGGGATCAGATGGTAAAACAAACTGGAGATGGTAGTATCCGTTAAACCAGGGGTCTGCAAACTGCGGCTCCCAAGCCGCATGCGGCTCTTTCGCCCGTTGAGTGTGGCTCTCCAAACTTGGTTCAGAGCCCCTGCTCTCGCGCCCGCTTGCACCGGCAGCCGGGCTGCAGAGCCGGCGCGCCTGAGAGAGAGAGAGCGCAAGAGAGAAGACGAGCGGGCACGCTGTCTCTCCCCCCATCCACCGTGGAGAATGGCCAGGTCCCCCTTTCCCTTGCCCTCAATGGTTGGGAGGCTAAAGCCTTCCCTCTAGCCGCGCAATTGCTGGGCGGGCGGCTCAGCAGTTCCTGCCCTCCCACCCGCCTATCAGCTGTTGGGCGGGGCGGGCTTCCTTTGTTAGACCTGGCCTCCGGCTGAGTCCCATTGGGAGGCCATGTCTATCCACTGGCTTTCTTGGCGGTAGACCTGGACTCCGAGGAGGGGAAAAAGTTCCCCTTCAGAGGCCAGGTCTACCAATTGGCTTCTATGGGCCTCTGAAGGGCAGGTCTACTGCCAAGAAAGCCAATGGGTAGACCTGGCCTCCCAATGGGACTCAGCCGGAGGCCAGGTCTACCAATAGGCTTTTATGGCGGTAGACCAGGCCTCCAGATGAGGACTCCAGACGGGGAGGGGGAAATGGCAGGGACTTACAATTTAATTTTTTATCAATAAATAAGATCATTATTAAGTATGATATCAAGTTTTATTCAGTGTACCTATAGTTTAATTAAGACTTAAAACTTTAATTAAAGTTTATTAAGTTAATAAACAGTGTACCTACCTATATAGTTTAAGAAATTTGGCTCTCAAAACAAATCTCAATCGTTGTACTGTTGATATTTGGCTCTTTTGACTAATGAGTTTGCCGACCCCTGCATTAAACAGTGATGCGTTCCTCTGCTAATTATTCTCATGGATCATTCAGCTGAAAAAATTCATGGCAGGAATAATGAGGCAGATTCTCCCCCCACCCTCCCCAGTATAACAGCATCTTTTTAAAAAATGTGACTACGCATTTCTGCATTTTGTGCTGGTAAATATTGATCTGAATACCTTGAAAATGACTTTTTCTCCTACCTTTCTGTACTGAGCACACATCAGTTAGAGGATTTGATATTTACAAGTGCCATCTCTTGGGACCTTCCATTCTACCACTTTGCTGTTGTATATAGAATTATTTTCACACTCTTCCATGGCTTAGCTTTGCACAAATGCTGGGGGAAAATTAACCTGTTTGCTTTTTGCTTGTGTGCATTTAGCTACAATATAACCTAGAGCTATATTTAGGGTTGCCAACTTCCAGGTAGTAGTAGGAGATCTCCTGCTAATTCAACTGATCTCCAGCCAATAGAGATCAGATCACCTGGAGAAAAATGGCTGGTTTGGCAATTGAACTCTATGGCATTTAAGTCCCTCTCCTCCCCAAACCCCGTTCTCTTCAGGCTCCACCCCCAAAATCTCCCGCCAGTTGTGAAGAGGGACCTGGCAACCCTGGCCATATTGGGCATTAAACTTTCTGATGTCATAAGAACATAAGAAAAGCAATGCTGGATCAGACCAAGGCCCATCAAGTCCAGCATTCTGTTCACACAGTGGCCAACCCGGTGCCTCTAGGAAGCCCAGAAACAAGACAACTGCTGCAGCATTATCCTGCCTGTGTTCCACAGCACCCAAGATAATAGGCATGCTCCTCTGATACTAGAACATAAGAACATAAGAAAAGCCATGCTGGATCAGACCAAGGCCCATCAAGTCCAGCAGTCTGTTCACACAGTGGCCAACCAGTTGCCTCTACAAACAAGATGACTGCAGCAGCATTATCCTGCCTGTGTTCCACAGCACCTACTATATTAGGCATGCTCCTCTGATCCTGGAGACAATAGGTATGCATAATGACTAGTATCAATCAATCAATTTATTTGCAGGCATACACCATCAAATAGAGTGAATTTACATAACTAAATATTATGGGAATGACTAGTCTCCATTTTTACCAGTAGCCATGAATACCCCTCTCCTCCATGAATGTGTCCATTCCCCTCTGAAAGCCTTCCAAGTTGGCAGCCATCACCACATTCTGGGGCATGGAGTTCCACAAACCATTCCTTCCCAGAGCATGGTGGGGATGCAAACCTAGCACATAATTTCCAGCCATATTTATGTCAGGCCAATAACATAAGAAACAAATCTAGTTATTTACTCTTTCATTTGTCTTTTTATTTATTTATTTTTTGCTTTCATGATAATGCATGGAAACAAGTAGCTTGAGTCAGATTATTCAAAATTACTTTTGACTAGAGAGAAGCTTCATAATATTTAAAAGCCATCTCCAGGGAGCAAAGGCAGAGGTCAAGTAAAAAGAGGGGCAGCCTTAAACTGAAGAGTATAGCATGTTATAACTCACACCCTCTTTCAAATTATCTAACCTGTATCTAACCATGCAGTTCTGAAGACTTTGGGGCATTAAACTGTTTGAAAGAGGAGGCAGTGACTTCTGTCAATTCACCCTTCCCATTTCAAGCCCCCAATTTTGCCCCTATGCTGTTCCTGAAGGTTTGTTGAACCCCCATGAACAATATCTGGGGGTTCAATGTGTTGCAGCAGGAGGAGGAAGTGGAAAACTTGCTCTGGTGGGTACCATGGAACACAAATCTATTTATAGGCACCCACCGCAACAGAGACTGTTGGATTATTCAGTGGTTCCGTTTTATCTAATATTCACAAACGTTTTAGCTGCTTAATGTGAGAATATTGAAAAATGTTTCTGTGAAGGAACTATGGGGAAAGAAAGTTGACTGAAGAAAAAAAATCAGATTAGATGAAGAAAATATCTTCATATTGGGCCAGGGACAGCAGCAAATTATTGGCACCAAGGGAGTGGACAAGAATGTAGGTAGGAGTCTTGGTGGAAATTAAAAGAGCAAGAAGGTAAAAAAAAATGGTTTTGGGACTGCATATTGTATATTGATTTGTTACATCAGCATGGCAGTGTTCCTGCATGGAATTCAGCACATATGAAGTTCCCATGCCTCATATGAGGCTTTCATTCACATACTTGCTTGGCTCAGTTTCATTTAGCTTTTATCAGACACCTGAAAACTGTTCTCTGTGACCAAATACATTTTGTATACTGATTTTTTAAGTAACTAGCCAAATCTAAACCAGGCCGTAACTCTATAGTATGAATAAACTTCAGGAAATATTAATTTGACAAAGTTATTTCATTGCTACAGTGCTACGGGTCACAAAATAGAAATTATTTTCCCTTACAATCCTGAAAAATAAACGTCTTTTCATGTTGAAGAATGATCCTTTTTTCATTCAGCTAATGATTCACCTACTGTCGGATGTGCATACAACTGGGTTATCACTTTTCAAATTCTTGCAGATATTATCAGCAGACTGACACCCAACAGCCTCACTTTGTCCAGCTCTACACAATGAGGCAGACTCCCATCAGGCCATGGGGCAGGTCTCCAACTGTCAAGTAGCGGCGAGGCTGCCAATCACCGTTTGCCTGAAGTGGCGGCTTGCGTCGACTTTATCTCCAATCTATTTGAGTATAAATGGATGTTTGCAGGGCTTTAAGACCACACAAATCACCTCAGGCGGAATAATAATTGTTCTTGTAGCAGCAGCTAGGCTATTTCATGGACAAGTTGGGTTGGCAGAAAAGCGAATCAATTTATACAAGAGTGTGCAGTGTTAGATAAAGCATAGGTCCCAACGGTTTTACCTGATAGATTTAACTTGTTTTTCAAAAGTCAGTTGCCCACAGGCATTCTGCTGAGTTTTAGTGGATGGTCACCCATTTTAAGCAGCAACATAGTCTCAATAAGAAGGTACAACGTGTGAATTGTCACCTGTATTCAATGGATTTATTGAAGTGAAATCTCACTTTCCCTCATGGAGATAATGCCGAAACAAAATAATTCTTTGAAAGAGTGGATGCTCCTTTTTGGGGGGGGGGTAGGTTTTGTTTTTTGCTTGGTCTTAGGTGTTAATTATCATCAGAAACTCACAAACTGTAAGTCCAGGCATAGAGTAGCTATATCCAGATATATAGGTAAACTCTTGCAGTTAGTATCACAAATGTTGGATAGACAGATCCAGCTCTACAATTCGCTACATTAACAAAAACTACCATATGCTGTTTTTCAGGAAATGTACACACCTTGTTTTGCTTATACCATAAACCACCAATATGTCTATTACATTTTTATTCCACCCTCACCCTTTCTTTAAGGAGCTCAGAGCTTAAGCAACTGCATCTGAAGAAGTGAGCTGTGACTCATGAAAGCTGTCAGAAATTTTGTTAGCCTTTAAGGTGCTACTGGATTCTTGCTCTTTTCTGCTGCTACAGACAGACTAACATGGCTACTCATCATGATATATCTCCTGTGAGGTAGATTAAGCAGAGAAAGGATGCCTGGCCCAAGATCACCAAAGTAGTTTCATTGATGAGCAGAGACTTTAACATGGGTCCAAGTTCAATACTGTAAGCATTGCTATCATCAAGTCACAACCGACTCGTGGTATAACATCATTCTGATCATGATTAATAATAAAATTAATTTAACTATTCTGGATCCCACCAGTGCTTTGAATGACACAGAGCAGTATTTCACATTTGCAAAGGCATAAAACATAGGCTCATTGGCTACTTTGTAACCTATATGTTATACCATTTTGTACTGTTGTACTTTTGTCTACTTTGCTGGGAGCCATGCAAGACACAAAGAAGTGTGACTGTTTTCCTTTGGATTACATGATGCTAATACATGAAAAAGCACATTGGGTTGGATCCAACCAGTTTTGTGGTGGGAAAAAAACAGCAGGGGTTCCCTTTGGCCACCAAAAAAAGGCTTTGCTGGGGTCATGGGTCCTGGCCTGCATGGACAAAAGCCCTGTGGGATGGAGGCTGTAGGAAGGAGAAAACTGGGCAAGATTCAGTGGAAAAGTTGGCTGGATAGAACCCATTGTCTGGAAGTTCCTTCTTGATCAGTTCATTTTCTTTCATTTGGAATCCAAATACTTGAAGAGCTGGGTGGCTGGGCTACTTCATACATATATGGCCACAAACCTGGATTTGCCTCCAATTACATTTTCAACAAGGGGCACCCTGACAATTATGCCACATACATATAAATGCACATTTGCCAAACTCACATTTTATAGTTTTAGGTTTGCACATCAACCATTTGTGCAGTTTTAGAAATAAGTTATGAAGTGGTTCTTTACTCCAAAATTTCTGTAACCTGGTATTTGTTTCTCCAATTTGAATATCATCACCACACATCAAGCTGCCTTATACTGAATCAGACCATTGGTCTATCAAGGTCAGTATTGTCTACTGAGATTGGCAGCTGCTCTCCAGAGTCTCAGATTGAGGTGTTTCACATCACTGCCTATGTAGTTCTTTTAAATTGTAGATGTCAGGGACTGAACATGGGACCACATGCATGACAAGCAGAGGCTCTTCCACTGAACATGGCCCCTCCCCAAGTATCAATACATAGGTCTTAAGGATAAAAATATTGTTCTAGGTAGAATTGGTAGCCTACAGTATACAGAACCATTTAGCAACTATCTAGCTGTTTACGTCATTAGATTTAACAACAATTCCTAGCCTTTTCATTTTCTTTGTATGGAGCAAAGTTCTCAGCGCCTCTTCCCATAAGGTCCTAACCTAACACCATCAGAAAGTTTGCCAGCAGCATTTTGGATTCCCCATGTATGTAAAGAAATGTGTGTGAATCAAAAAATATTCACAGCAGTAACAGCAAAAAAATAGAAATCCAAAAAAAGATGAAACACTTCTTTATATCATGGGGTCTATCACAGTTCCTAGTATCAAACAGAAATAACAGGTGGAATTTGATATCACAGTGTCAAGACCATAAATGATGCCATTCCCACATCTAGAATGTATTAGAGAAGTTTCATTTAGTTCATTTAGTTCATTTCCAATGTTTGCACTGTTGGAAAAAGACAGAGAGCTTCAGGACAGTTCCTATTAAATGTAACAAGCAATGCCTGGGATCCAAAGCTGCAGACGCTCCCAGAAGGGGCTCACACTAGCCGAGTGGCATGTTTTACGGTTTTCCCTTTGAATAGCTGATCTCCTTGCCACATCGCATGCTGCTTTTGAAATTCCCCTCAGTTTCAAAAGTAATTTGCCATGGGGCATGGGGAGCTGCTGTTTGAGAAAATAAAGTGAAAAACCATGCTGGGCTCATGGATCAAATTCCATGGTTCATTGGGTCCTGGCCAATATTTTGAGAGAGAAATGTATTATGATCTCACTGTGTTGCCAATGGTCAATCTTCATACAGGTCAGATTTTCAGCTCTCTCCCTTTAAAAGGGATTAACAGAGCAATCTTAAGAACACTTTTCAGGAAGTAAACTCCACTGAATAGGATTTTGAGTAGACCTGCTTAGGATCGCTGTCTTATAGTATCAACAGAGCAGAGTTGGTATTGGAGTTCCTCTTAGATGTTGTCCTATGGTTATATATAAATGAAAGGGGTATGGCTCTATAGATCCATTCAAAATTGGTTCTGCCAATTCTGTGGTTTTGATCTAATAATGATTTCTGTAGCCAGTACATTGCTGCCTATGGGAGCAAAGCAAAGCAGGTCTACTGCAGATTAAGTCCCATGTTATTCAATGGAGCTCATTCCCAGGAAAGCGTCCTTAGAATTACAGCCTACATCATGCATCAGATGAGTTATGCTCCTGCCAATGAAAGCTCTGACATAATACACTTAAATGGCCACTAATCTGTTTAGGCGAAATCCATCAAATGTATGTGTATGTGTGGAGAACAGATTGTAAAGGAGCTCCGTATAACAGCCGTTCAGAACCTTCCCTTCCTTTCTATTGTATACACAGAAGAGCTGAGCACTGCAATGCAGTCAGTCATTTTACCACGGCACTCTTTGGTACTACAGAAAGCAACTTTGCAGTCAGCTCGGCTCATCCATGGGCCCCATGCATAGACCAACACCTTTTCGGTTGATAGCACTAGCACATGTGGAACCCAAGGATAAGTGGGCTGCTATAGCATCAAACATATTGTAGGCATGGTAACATAAATTCATGTGCCCCATTTAAAATTTAAAATCCTTTGAAATGTGGTGTTGGAGGAAAGTGTTACGGATACCCTAGACCACGCAAAAAACAAATCAGTGGGTTATAGATCACATCAAGCCTGAACTGACCCTAGAAGCTAAAATAGCTAAACTGAGGCTGTTGTACTTTGGACACATTATGAGAAGACAAGAGTCACTGGAAAAGACAATCATGCTTGGAAAAGTTGAAGGCAGCAGGAAAAGAGGAAGACCCAACAAGAGATGGATTGACTCTATAAAGCAGGGGTGGGGAACGTCAGGCCTGGGGGCCATATAAGGCCCGCGAAATCATTTTGTCTGGCCCTTCATGGGTCCTGGCAGATCTCTAGCTCAGATAGGGTGGCCAACTTCCAGGTACTAAACAAATAGTACGTATGCTGACCTAACTCAGTTGTGTAAACCAACAGCACCAGCTCAATTATTTATAAACACGAAATAGTATAGATTACTCAATGACTTATAAACACGAAATAGTATAAATGACAAAGATTGTATTAATCACGTTATTACTAAACAGGAATCAGGAATTAAGGTTGATACACCCACAAAATAATATATAACACCACAATCTGGGTAAATAACAAAAAGCCATGGTTACTTCACCAAATGACAAGTTACGTTTGCACCACCAAAGCTGTACAATTTTCATAGTCGCAGAATTACAAAGAGAATGACAAAGGCCTGTTATGAATGCTGCATATTTTAATAACAGCTCATCTTCCCACAGTGAGCACAGCTGCAGGCTTAAAGGATCCAAGTCAGCAAAACACTGAATTCTCTGCATGTGTTCAAGTTGCAGTGAAGTTGATGGGTCTGAAACTTATTTCTAATGGATTTTCCATAGTCATTTGGCCAGAACTGGGGGGGGGGGGCATAGAAAGGATGAGAAACAGAAACAAAAAGCCAAAGGCATTCAGTCTTAAATGTCAACTACTAATTAGTTTTGCAATCAAAAGAAAAAAATGCACGTCTTTTGTTCATATGTACTTTTCTATGCTGACTTTGTTAGGGTAGTTCCAGAGACATGGACATCATAGAATTATCAGCTGACACTTTTTGAAAATATTTTGAAAAGTTGTTTTTACATCTCTTTATTATCCCCCTTATTGCTACAGATGATAACGTGAATAATTTCAGAAATGTTAATTCAGATCTTGAAGTTGGCCATGAATTTGTCCAGATTTTGTTTAGTTATATGGATGTGCACCTGTACAAAACAGCACTCCCAGAGGCAGAGGCAGGTTGGCTTGTTCCCAGAATTCAGTGATGAGCTCCAGTCACAGAAAGAAAAATTCTGGATATTGTCCTCTCAGTGCATGCATATAACCTTTTGCAAGTAATTATGTAAAGCTTCTGTGCTAGGCATGGAATAATTGCTGCATGGGGGTGATAATCTGTAGATGCTTTCCTATTGGATTGGCATCAAGGGGTCAGCAAACCGGAGCAGTTGTTGAGCCTCATTGTGCAGCATATGAATGACAAGAGGCAGTGATAAAGCAGGCATTGGAAACAGTGATGTGGAGAAGGAGTTGCTGCCATGGGAGGTGCCAAAAGACATGATGAAACCTACCTGAGAAGTATACTTAGAGGACATTTTATACTTGGAGATGTTCTACACTGAGACCTGCTCCCTCCCTAAAAAGCTCCAGGCAGTATACATAGCTCTACCCCTTCTCCTGCAGAACCTTATGTCACGGATATGGCCAGAAATATAAAAGAACATTTGCTGGACTAAAAAGATCACAGAAGATGGTGCAGCACACATAAATAGCACACCTGGCCTCTCAGGAAAGCAATAGAATAGCCCTGAGGAACAGTAAGAAGAATACAAAGTGGTAACAGTTATATGGACTAGTGTAGATTAGAACATGTCTAACACATTGTCAATAGACACAATTTGTTTAGGCCCAGGTGCAGAAGCATATGAGAATTACAAGAATATTCAGATTCACAGAAATGAAGATATGATTCAAGGATGGGGGTATTGGCTGATGGCCAGAAGATGTTCATATGTACGAGAAACGTGTAATCATTATTTTTAAATAAGACTTTCAGCCCGTCCCTGTGGGGGAGTGGTGGTTAGGTGGTGGCTAGAGGCAGCGCAGCTACACCGCCTACACAGCAGGATCCAGCTCCTCTGCCAAAGCCAGAATGCTGCCCCATGGAACCACTCCATAGCATTATACAGGGCTACTCTACCTAAAAAGGTGGCGTAACTCGCAGTAAGAGCAAAGGGGGCATTCCCGGTCTGAAAGAGGTTAGGAAGCTGCCTAACAGCTGCTCTGTTCCCAGAACCACCCTGGGAATGCCTCCTAGGATGCTGGCGGGAAGCTGCACTGGCGGGGGAGGCTGTTGCAGTGCCCAGTTGCCAGTGGAAATGCCCCCCATGCTGGCATAAGTGCCGATTATCATGGGATAAATGGGCAGTTATGCCAACATGGGGTTATGTAACCCCCCCTTAGTTAAGATAAATATTAGTAAGAATGAATTAACATTTTTATACATTCTAAGAAGCTATTTTAAGTAAAGATAACATTGTATGGTGTTTGAAGTTATAAGATAATGAATGAACTTATAAGATAATGAATTAGCCAAGAATTAGCTTTATCAAGTGAGACAGTTAGCTATTGTTAGGAGATGATTCTAAAAGAGGGGAAGTTGTATTGATCAAAAGCTTGTTCACAGAAGTGGCTTCTTGCCTGTGACCTGCTTACGTTTGGGGTAAGAAACTCTTATGGGTTCATGTAATTGCTCTCCTTTAATTATCTTTAAGAACACAATATTTATCCTTTAAGAAACAAACTTAGAATGGAAGCAAAACCCTTTAATAGTATTTACTTGTGTACTATACCCAGAACAAACTTATAGCATTACTGAGGTGTACCTCTGGCTAGGAGTTAAATAATCTGGTATAGGAAAGCTAACTAGAGTGCACACATATATCTGAATCAAGTCTGACCAGAGTAATCCAGAACACTTCGTTTTGTATTAAAACTATAACATCCCATGAAATTTTGTTTCTCAATAGGTTAAAATTGATCAGATATTTCAGAATATTTAAATAAATACAAGATCCAAAATACAAAAGATGATATTATGCATTACACAAAAGTATGTGAGGACAGAAGCTCGTCAACATTTACTTGTGCAAAACATGATTTGACTGAGGCAAAGCTCTTCATCATTCTGCATTATGACTTAATGTTACACATAATTTTTGTCTACTAGTACAGCAACACAGTTAGTACAGAACCATTTATTTGCCTTTCTTTTTTGTTTCTTATTTTGTGACCCCCCAAAAATATTAAGTATGTATGCCAAGAAAGTAAGCATCTGAGAAAAAAGTCGATGTCAATATTTACCGAACTCCTTAAGTTGAAATCCAAAATTTCTACAATATGTTAGCAATATTAAAGCAGCCTGTTTGAAAGGCTGTTATGACATTTGCAGAACCATTTACCCATTGGCATGGTCTGGTTCTCTTTTAGAGCTAAACCTAAATTACTATTGCGACGTTTCACTCTGAACCTTCAAACATTTAAAGTACATTATTTTACCACCAAGCTACAGCTGTGTACCATATGAGCAGGTGAAAATGTGATGGTGAGGACTACAGTGACAATTCTGTACTCTTGGTAGATCCATCACAATGCAATTGTGCATCTGTTATATATCTTAGTGGTAGGAGTAGAAGGTAGTGGCCACTTGGCTAGCATTTAGAAACATTCAGGCGAATGAATGTCCATTATATTTTTCAGGGAAAAGTGAGCTACATTTTAAAAAATACATATACAATGAAGTATTCTTCTAATTCAAATAAAGTTTCTGACAGGCTTCTTTCTATCATTAAGGAAAATTCCTAAATGCTCACATTTTAAATGTTACCAGTACTGCAAGTTCCTCTACAGTATGCAGAAATAATAATCCACTGGGAAAAATGGGCTTCTAGAATTTCATGCTTCAAATTTCATGCTTTAAAATTAAACACACAGTTTATATGTTTGTGGTGTGTGTGTGTGATTATAATATGGCTTTTGGGCCAGTACTACCTCTGGAGAGCCAGTGTAGTTAGGGTTGTGAGCACTGTCTCAGCAAATACCAGATGATTTTGAGGGGAGAGGGGAGTCTGGGGGAATATATGCCATTTCCAGGTGACACTCTAAGAATTTTCCCTAATCTGTATGGTAGAGAAATGGGGAAATTCCTAGAGCAGCACTATGGAGGCCATATTTCAGTGATTTTTCCCCTGCACCTCAGTTTCTTAAGAGCACAAGATTGCAGCCAAGGACAGAGGTTAGCATATTGCAGCCAGGCAAATGTTGTACTGCTTAGTTGTTTTGGGTCTCCTCTGGGGAGAAAAGTAGAGAATAAATGAAGTAAATAAACCAAAAAAATGCTTGATTCTTGTAGATAAATAAATTGAAATGCTTGAGAGACAATAGGTTTGTTTTTGTTTGTTTTTTGTGACACTACTTTCATACCAAAAGGGTGACTTTCCTTTGTTATTCTGAGTTCTAATCTCAACAGGATTGTACCATGTGTCTTCTTACATATTTGAAATGCCTCTGAATTAGAATAACTCTAGGGCTTCTTTCAACCAGAAGTAGGTAGGTAGTACCTAGGGTTGCAAACCTCTAGGTACTAGCTGGAGATCTCCTGCTATTACAACTGGTCTCCAGCCGATAGAGATCAGTTCACCTGGAGAAAATGGCCGCTTTGGCAATTGGACTCTATGGCATTGAAGTTCCTCCCCTCCTAAGCCCCGCCTTCCTCAGGCTCTGCCCCAAAAACCTCCCGACGGTGGCGAAGAGGGACCTGGCAACCATAGTAGATTGTACACTTCAGATGACTCATGGGCCACTGGCTTGTTTCTAATGATCTTGCTGGTTGCTGGGATTTTTGCAAAGAATGTGGGACTAGGACCTTGATTGGATCCAACAAAACATTTGTAGTGCAATCCTAAACAGACTTACTTCAATGTTTTTAGAATTGTACAGCTCTGTTTAGAATTGCACTGCTAGATTCTTAACTAGGGTTTCCAGGTCCCTCTTCACCACAAGTGGGAGCCTGAGGAGGGTGGGATTTTGGGAGGTGAGGGATTTCAATGCTGTCCTATTGCCAAAGCGACCATTTTCTCCAGGTGAATATATCAGCTGGAGATAATTTGTAATAGCAGGAGATCTCCAGCTAGTAACTGGTGGTTGGCAACCCTATTCTTAACTGAGAGTGATCACGTAACATATTAATGATGACTTAATAATCATGAGATTGCACATTGTTTAGTAAAAAAGAAAAGAAAATAGACCACCCAAGAATGAGCCCCACCTATCCCCTGCTTTAAACGACTGGGCTTTAAAAAAATTAAATATCATGTCCTCCCCTAAGGCTTCCTCATGGAAGCCAAAAAATCTTCCAGCTTACTGTACTGAGACCATCAATGAAAGCAGGGCATCCTCTTAACTGCTAACAAATGAAGCTGAGAAATTAAGAATTGATTTCAGCTCAGCCCTAAATGTAAGCCATTTATAATACAACCATCAGTAGCTAGGTAAGCCATTTATTTTTAAAATGTCTATTTTCTACATTGAAAATTCATTGAGTTGGATCCTACGATTATCCAAGCAGATCTTATCCATGCTAGCAGATCATTCCTGCCTTCCCTCAGCCACTTCCTGTGGACTTTTAAAAGGAAATGCTCTGAGAGGGAAAGGCACATGTCACAAAAAGCTGGCCAAGTCAGGCATCTGCAGAGAAGAGGGAGAAGCAGATGATATTGCCTCTCTGCTCTTGGCATCAGCTAGGGTTGCCAAGCTCCAGATATTAGTTAGAGATCGCCTGCTATTACAACTAGGGTCACCAACCTCCAGATACTAGCTGGAGTGCTCCCGCTATTACAACTGATCTCCAGCCGAAAGAGATCAGTTCACCTGGAAAAAATGGCTGCTTTGACAATTGGGCTGTATGACATTGAAGTCCCTTCCCTCCCCAAACCGTCCCCTCCTCAGGCTTCGCCCCCAAAACCTCCTGCTGGTAGTGAAGAGGGACCTGGCAATCCTAATTACAACTGATCTCCAGCTGACAGAGATCAATTCATCTGGAGGAAATAGCCGCTTTGGCAATTGGACTCTAAGGCATTGAAGTCCCTCCCCGCCCCAAACTCTGCCCTCCTCAGGCTCTGCCCCAAAAACTTCCTGCTGGTGGCAAAGAAGGACCTAGCAACTCTAGCATCAGCAGAATTAGGGCAAGAAATATTATGCCAGTGGAATGGACTAAAAGCAACAATATTCCAACGGAATGGAGGTAAACCCTGACCATTTTTTTGTAAATTAAACTTCTGTGTGATGAGGTAATGTTGAGTAGGCATATGGCAGAAGTTAGCATTATAAGCATATTAAGTGTAAATAATCACTTTCGTTGTAAACCAAAGATATTTTGAAGGGAAAAATACCTTGATATCATGGTAGCCATGATGGTAGTTCAGGAACCAAAAGCAAAGGTTAGTTAGAATATGGGAACAATGTTTTAAACACTGAAAATATTTTGAAGGAATGTGGTGGTTTTTATGAGACTGTATACTTCACAGAGAGTTACAGACATCTTAAGTGAAATTTAATAAAATTATCAGACAGAAAACTCTTAAACTTGAAGGAACACTCCTGACTTTTATTCTGAAATTGGAATTAGTTTGTATAATTAAAAAGTTTAAGCAAAATAACTCTACAGATACAGATGGCTGGCCAGGGACGGCACTTGGATAGGAGATCACCAGGGAAAACATTTGAAAAGGAAGGCATTGGCAAACCACCTCTGCTTCTCATGTGCCTTGAAAACCCTATGGGGTCACCATAAATCAGCTGTGACCTCACAGCACTTTACACACACACACACACACACACACATGAGAAACAGGAAAGGAAGAAAATTATATTTTTCCTTAGTGCAGAGTAAGCTTTTACTAGGGGCAGAAAAGTGTATTGCCTGTCTGTAATAATTTAATATGACAGCTAATAATAAAGCTGAATTAATATTTTTTATCTGGCTCTGAAATCTATTTCTACCTGAATCAGAACACTCTACAAAGTGTCATAGTAGTTAGGGATATCAGGGAGGGATTCCTGCTTGAAAGGAAGAAAGATCATAAATAATGGATTCAAAATGTCCTTATATGCAGATGCCATAATCCTGACAATGACTGAATCAAGGGAACTTTTATTTTTAAATACCTGCCAATTATATAGACTATCACAATTAGGATTGCCAGGTCCCTCCTGGCAACTGGCAGGAGCTGTTGAGAGGTAGGTACAGGAGGAAGCAATCTGCATCCCCACGGGATGACATCACTTCCAACATGATGCAGAAGTGCCGGCATTGCACAGGGCAGACGCTGTAGCACTTGCCCCAAAACTCTATGGTTTCCATAGAATTTTTGAGAGAGTAATAGAACATCCCCCCCCATGCAATGCTAGTGCTTCCCAATCACAAAGTACCCTTGCCACATTGTTGACTGCTCCCTGGAGTTTTTCACAATCTGCCTTCTTTTCACCAACTTAAATAAATTGGTATCAGCAATAGGGGCATGCAATAATTTTTTTTTCTTGGCATTTTTCAGATGCAGGTTTAATAGACCCAAACATTTTCAGAAAATCTGAAAAAAGCTGATACACCATACTGATATGGGTATTTTTCAGCTTTTTTTGAATATCTGGAATTTTTTGGGTCCCTTAAACCCCATTAGAGATTTTTGCGGGGCTCTCGGGGGGTTGTTCTCCTTACAAGAACCCCCTAGTTTGGAGACGATTGAGTGAGGGGTCCAATTTTATGGTTCCCCAAAGAGGATGTCCCCATCCATCCTCCACTGGAAACTATGGAATGAAATTGGGGGGGGGAGCATAAAATTGGACCCCTCTCATCCAGTCTTCACCAAACTTGGGCATTCTTGTAAGGAAATGCACCAGCAGCTACACTGCAAATTTGATGCTTCTACCTCGAAAAACAGTACCCACATAGCCCTGCAAAGACTCCCCAAAGAGTGCAATGTTGTTGAAAATTTTTCCTGCCATTGAGAGAATGGTGGGGAAATTAGTCTCAGCTCTATCTGAATGCACACCCCTAATCAACAACAAACTTGGTCACTACACTTCAATTCGACATCATTTACAAACAAATTAAACAGCATCAGTCTCAGTATCAACTCTTTTGGTACCCCACTGCTTTCTTCCCTCTATTGTTAGAATTACCCACGTATTCCTACTCTCTGTTTCTTGTTGTTTAACCAGTCCTCTTATCACATGACAGCTAAGTTTACTTTCATGAGGAACCTTTTCAAAAGACTTTGGAAATCCAAGCACAGAATGCCTACTGGATTGGTCTTATCAACATGCTTGCTAACCCTCTCACAACACTCCAAAAGGCTGTTGAGACAGGACTTGTGGTGTAATGTCCCTTTAACAGGAGCAGTCTCCCAGTACAGTGTTTTCTCCCTAGTGTTTTCTAGGCAGCCAGCTATCGGTTGTTGGCTGATTCAGTGTAGACTTCTTCAAGGAGGCTTCAGGAGATGCTAATAAACTAAACTGTTTGCTGTGTGGGGTGCTTGAATATTTCATGAATATCCTCCTCACCTTCATCTGATATAAAAATGTTATAGGACTTCCCTTGGCAAAAGCCATGCTGATTTTCCTTCAGTAGGTTTTGTTCCTGTACATTTTTCATAATTATATTCTTAATGACGGGCAGCCCAATCCGGGGGGGGGGGGGTAGTTAGTTCATGGTCTGGGACTCCGCAGCCGTGCCACCTCCTGGAAAACCTTTCAGCCAGAAAAAATTAAGACAGCATTCTTTTAAAAAAAAAAAAACCTGTGAAGCTCTCCCATTGAGTTTCACAGAGCTATGTCAGCTATTTTGCAGGCATATTTTGCAAAATGGCACATTTTCGGGGTGAAAGGGCTTTGGAAGCTGACCAAAGACAGCTCTGCCCCTGGAGGCCAGCAGTCTAGCACTAATGTCAGAAAAATGCTGCCAGGGAGAAAGTGTCAGCGCACAAGGAACGGCCTGTAACTTCCTTGATCACCTCTGGAGCTGTTAAAAAATTGGTTTAACATTTGCTACTTTTCAGTCTTCTGGTGCAGAAGCTAATTGTAGCAACAAGTTACATATATTAGATGATCAACAATAATCTAATATATGATTTATATTATATATTCACATTTGAGCTCCTTAATAAGGCAGGGGTAGATGCCAGATGGATTGCAGGAACTGCATGGACAAAACACAGAACAGGGCTGCAGCAGGAAGGTAATTGGTCAAGATCAACCACCTTTACACTTGCACCTGCAGAAGAAAAGATTCTGGGGCTTACCCAGAGCCCATTTTGGTGGCCCAGGTGGTGGAGGGTGGCCATGGGCTGTTGTGGGCTGGTGGCTCCTCGTGGATGGCTAGGTGCGGGCTGCGGCTTGACTGCTGTCTTGCCTCCATTTGGCAATGTTTCAGGCTGGCCGCCCAGCTCAGCCAGTCATCTCCTGATTGTGACTCAAATGAACCTATCAGGAGCTTGTAGGGTTTAGGGGCAGGGCAGATGGAGCAGGAGTGGAGTTTTCACTCCGGTCCACTCACCCTGCATTTAAGGGGCTTTGTCCTGCCGCCAGCCTCAGCCTGTCTCCGGCTTTGTCCCAGCCCTCCCTATTTCTGATTAACATTGTGTTATTGTGGTTATGTCACAACCTAAGTGGTGTAAGCATGGGGCTGGATTCATTTTGTGGTAGGAAAGTGGCCTGCGTGCCCTTTTCCTCCACCTTATGGGATCCCAATAAGGGATTTTGGGAGAGGCTTTTGGTTGAGACATGTCCAGTTTGGGGAGGCGGTCTGGTTTGCCTCTTCCCAAGTGGCGGGGGAACCACCAAGTGTCTCATGCCCAGGTGTTTTCCCAGTACCACCATCCCTTGTTACTCCCAGCAGGCTCACTGGGAGCAGGATGCACACATCTGGCCTTATGGGGTCGGCCGTTATCTCCAATCCAGCCTCCATGCTGCGCCAAGATATGCTCAGCTGTTTGCCAGTAAATAAGTTGTGGCCATTCCTTTCCAAATCTGTGTTATTGTTATTACTGAGTTATGTTCAATGTTATTAGTTAAATCTGTTTTAAGGGGCTATTATAGATGGGCTGATGCCTCCACCCGGATTAACCCTGGGTCAGCAAAAGCTGTTGAGATGGAACATTTTAAAAATATAAATTGCTTTGATGACTTTATGGTTGAAAAGTGAGATTTATTTATTAAGTAAATAACATCAGCTTGTCCCTGACATTTAATCAACAGTAATGCAGCACCAAGTACTGTAAAAGCAGAGTTGAATAATAAGATTCAGAAAAACTTTGAATGCCAAAAAGTGAGGAAATACCAAACTGAACCATTCTTTCACAGAATGGCCAGAGTAGACAATTCTGCAAGAGATAGTAGTAGCAAATAATGCCACTGTACTCAATCTTCTTTATTAATTAGTATCACAACTGAGATTTAGAAATGACAAGATTAAACAGTATACAACTTCTTTTCAGTTTCCCTCAGAAAACTGAGTTGCACATATTTCATCTGAATGCAGACTTATATTAAGACAGTTCCATGTATCCCTTGCTTGTTAAACAGGAATCCTACATTCTTGTCAAAGTATTGATTGCTTTGACTGCCTTATTTTGTAGCGCACAGTTAAGATTACTGTGTTGCCCCCCGGGAGTTGGCGGTATGTGAAGAATAAGGCATGTGAGGAAGTAAATTGGGGACAAATGTCCTTCTAAAACTTAGTATTAAGAATGGGAATGTTGCATAAATGTACTTAGAACCTAAATATGATATAATCCTAACATTTCCTTCCACCCATGCCAAATAATGACATTTATTTAGAAATGTGCATGCTGCCTTTCCAGAGATCTGATGAAGGTGGCTAACAAAGTTTTTTTCCCCAAAATCAATAAAATAATAAAAGCAACAACATAAAAATTATCAAATTTATTATTATCAAAAATATTAAAGGCATGAACCAAGTAATAAAAGCAGGTCTGGGTAAAAGTAAATGCTTTAGCCTGGCACGTAAATGAGTGCAAGGTAGGCACCAGGTGAACCTCAAGGGTAAAAGCATTCCCAAGGGGAAGTGGTAACAGAGAGGGTGCCACTGAAATCACCCTGTCTCATCTTTGCACGAAGTGGCCCAGAAAACAGAGATTGAGAAGTTCTTAACAAGCAGGCTACACACTATGGGAAGAGGCCCTTCAAGTACCCTGGCCTTAAGTCATTTGGGGCATTAAAGATAAGAACCAACACTGTCCAGAAAAAAGATGGCCAGCCAGTGTAGATCTTTCAGCTAAAGGGGTAATTCTTCCATTCTTAGGCCCATACCAGGAAGCTTCCTGTTCAGTGTCTGTAAGTTAAGGTGAAATAAAGCCCAGGGGGGAAATAAAGCCTCCGAGTCTTTCAATATGTGTATGCTACCATCTGTTAAATGTTATATACATTTGTTATATATATTATCACCTGTGAGTTAACATCCCCCCCAGTATGGCCACACCTCTCCATCTTTTTCCTGACAGGGAAAAAAAAAACTTTAGAAGCTATTCTTGGGAATTGTAATTCATAAATTTGTTATAGTCAAGGGACAGTGGGTTAAATGGAGACCTTGGATTCATGGATCACTTCAACTGTCTGTAATCTCCTGCTGGTTAATGTATTTTCTTTTTTGAATGGTAAAGGTTTTGTGAATAGGGCTGTACATGAAAAGACAGAAAAAAATCCATTTGTAACTAATACAAATACTGTGTATGCTATTAACCATTATAATCCCATATCTAAGACTGATAAAAATTTCTGTACAACTTGGAAGCTGCTGAGCTCTTAAACCAAAGTTTAGGTTACTGAAGTCCTCTGTTCTGTATTTTATTTTGTCCCAATCCACATTCCAGCTTTGTACATTCAAGAAACAGTGCTTTACCAGCTCTAGTGAGTAATGAGCTAGTTAGGATCAATGGCTGTGTATTTTTAAAAGGCAAAGTCTTGTTGGCTTTCCCAAAGTATTCTGCTTGCATATAGCATGTTTGACTCCCCCACCCCCCTGGCATTTCTGATCTGATATCACATCAAATAGAGTTTACATTCTACTTAGTTCAAATCCAGCCTCTTGAAGGTCCAAGTTAGGAAAGAGTTAATGTTACCATAGTGCATTTATTGTTTTCACAAGCTGACCGTTATCCTTACTCTCTATTTTATGTCCAACATATGGCACAATCTGTATACATTTTTTTACTTTTTTTTCCTTCTTACACCACCTCCTTACACTCTTTGTATTTTATAGAGAGAGGTTTGTCCAGCAAATCTAATATAGTGTTTTAAAAGCCAACTGATATACTAAAGTATTAACAAACTAAGCTGTGTTAGATTTCTTGGCATTTGGTGAAAAAATATGACACACATGACCATCACCCCCCTAAAAACATAATGCTTTGGAAAAGGTGAGCACAAATAATACCATCTATGGGACTCAACATCAAATGACTCTGGTGCCAGGAGATGCCAACATATCATCATCAGCATTATCTATATATCTAATAGTAACATGTGACCCCTCATCTGCAAATACATAATTCCGTGGATTGGGACCAGCAGCTGCTCCGGGCCCCACCTCAGTGTCAAAGGAAGGCAGCAGCCTCTCTGGGCCTGGCTGCAGAGGAGAAGAACACCAGAAGCTTCTCCACACCCAACCACAACAGAGGAGGAATGGAGCTGTTCCAGGCCTTCTGGCACCAGAGGAGGACGCCAGCAGTTGCTCTGGGCCCAGCAGCAGCAAAGGAGGACTCTGGCAGCTGTTCTGGGCCCAGCAGTAGTTGTAGTGGACCAAATTGGACTTAGCATTAAAATTCACAGACCCATATCTCTTTCCCCCATTGTTTTTGCCCTGCTACTATGTATCTAAGGAAAGAAATATTTCTTGTCTACTGCACCCTTGTCATGTTATTGAGGGTGTATTTCCACCCATATGAACTTTCCCACCTGAGAATTAAGAACAAGTTTGGAGACCCTATTATGAATGCTTCCATAGTTAAAAACAAGGCATCATCCACTAGAAATAGAGTCTTCTGGTGATGGCCCTGGTTTGCGAAGGATGTTTTGAGAAGATTCATGGGCCTTTTAGAAGAACAGTTATCTCTCCCCCCACTCCAAGGTCTGTTGTGTTTTTTTTGCTGTGATATTTTATAATGTTTTTATAATGTTTCCTATTTAATATATTGCACATCACTTTAAGATTAATTGTATTGTTTTCAATTATGCTATTGTTTAATGTCAGGAAAAGACAGGTTGATAAACATTTTGAGAACTATAGATTTATAAAAAGAAACATGGTGAAACAAAATAACAACAATACAATAAAGGAAAGAATGCTATACGCAATCTATTAACAGGGCTGGCATTTGATCAGTAACTATGTAGAGACCAACAAGATATTCAGGGTATAAGCTTCCATGAGTTAAAGCTCCCTTCATCAGATATATTTACAGTGTCATCCTCAACAGAGTTACACCTTCGTAAGTTCATCGAAGTCAATGGGTTTAGAAGGGTATAATACTATTTAGAATTGCACTGTTAAATACTTTCTACAGCAGATTGAAGCATTTGATTATGAGATTGTTCCATTGAATAGCATATGGAGGAGGTGTGATGGCAGCCCTGATTGGACCACCTAGAATTTATTAATATTGGGGAAAGATCATATTACTTGTCAAGCATACCTAATGCAAAAATATATATTAAAATACTGTTTTTAAATTTCATAATAGAACCAAACAACAGTATGGACTTGCCAGGTTGCTTTTTTCTTTCTCTGAGGTATCAGGAATCTCATCCCTACCACTTCCAAACAAAGGAGTTAAAATTCCACAATTGAAAAGGGCAAGAAAACAGAAGCATATATATGCCTTAGAATGTACTTGCTCATTTCATTTTTTAAAATTTTTATTTTGCTGTCAAGTAACACCCAATTTATGGCAACCCTGTAGGGTTTTCAAGGCAAGAGACATTCAAAGGTGGTTTGCCATTGCTGCATCTGGGTAGCAACCCTAGACTTCCTTGTTGGTCTTTCATCTAAGTCATAACCAGGGCTGATCCTGCTTATCTTCCGAGATCTGAAAATGGTGAATGGTTGACTATTCTGCTTGATGATTTGTATTCGGCTTGATGATTTGTAGTTTCTAAAAACTTGCTTGTGGATCTCCTATCTTGATCTGCTTTTCTTTTCAAAAAAGCAAGTATTGCTATTCTCTACTGGAACCCCAGTCTATGAACCACAGGGAACCACTCTTTTTGGAGTGTATAACATTTTTACTTCTCTGATGTGACAGAATTCATACATTTAGAGCTCTTTTCCTGATGGTTTTCAATTGATTGGAGATGGACCATTAACTAAGCTTTGAAACCACCTTCCTCTGGACATGGAAGGCTGTATTTAGGTTCTGATAGAGATAATATAAAACCAGAAATACAAGATATCTGACAAATAGAACTAGAAGCTAAGGCAGCCATGTTTGAATGTGTGCACAGAAACAGTACATCTGTTTATCTTGAGTTCACCTGCTCAAGAAGAATGCTACAGTTTCCAGAAAAATTCTGAAGCTTCACAAAGTCTCCGCTGGGACATTCTCTTCCACAGTTCACCTGCTCATAAAGAAAGCTAGTCTTCTGAAAAAACTCTGAAGGTCTGCAAAGTCACTGCTGGGACATTCTCTTCCACAATTTCCTTTAAGATGAATGGAAGTTGTGCAAGATTCCCCTTTGATAATTCCCATTCTTTTCAGTTGAGTTTCTAAAGGAAAAATCTCTGAAAGATTATGCTCTACTACAATGGTTCTGAGAATCTAAGCATATTTTGTTCTGGGAAGATAAGGCAGTGTGGTGTAGTAGAGTGTCAGCCTAAGATCTAGGAGACCCAGGTTCAAATCTCCAATCTTCCATGGAAGCTCCCTGAGTTACCTTGGGCCAGTAACACACTCTAAGCCTAACCAACCTCACAGGGTTGTTGCAAAGATAAAATGGAGGAGAGGAAAATTATGTAAAACACTTTGGGTCCTCATCGGAGAGAAAGGCAGAATATAAATGAAATAAAATAAATAATATTGGGATATAAATAAATTTGCAGTGTAGAAGAAAGAATCATGTATGCAGTTTTAGTGCTAGAACATACATTTAATACCATGAAAAGAACATTACTTTGTGGGTGAATGTGAGTGTGGGTGAATGTGAGTGTGCATGCTTAAGTGTGCATATATAAAATGATTTAATCCAAATTACCTAAGAATCTTCTATTTTATTAATCCCAAATTGTATTCCTTGGTGTGGTATTTCTTTGCAGTAAACAATATGGTAATAACTGATTTGCCACTAAGTTATGAGGAAATTCCTTTACATTTGATTTATACAGAGAAAACTTAATTCAGAATTACTTTGTTGAGAGCTGGTTTTTCAAATGGAGAAACCCAATCTTTTATTTGATGATCTGTAATGAGAAAAGCTGTCTGACCCCTTAACTAGTAACAGTCATTTCTATTCATGGCTACCTAAACATATTGAATGTTTAATTAATAACAGAGCTGTTGCTTTGGTTCTGTTTAGTGAAGTAATAAAAATAGGCATAGTTTTCATTCTTTTTAAAAAAAATCTATGAAATAATAGATATTGTACCAGTGATGCCTAAATGCCTAAATAGCAATTTTTTAAATAGTTTGAAGTAAAAAAAATACTTCCATACATTTTCAGTCAGACTTTTATTCCTTTGCATACACATATGAACATTTTATAAACACATTAGTGTCCTGGCACAAATATACAGGGAGCTTTCCAGAAAGGCCTATATGAACCGCACCATTTCTCACTGGGACTCAAGGGAGATTAAACAGAGTGAGACAATAAGATCAACAGGATGGGACATTCAATAAACAATGCAATATATTAGGGTTGTAGAAACAACCAGAAATCTAAAAATAGAACTAAATCAAAGAAGACGTATGAAAATGACTCATTAAGTGATGCAGAATTACATAGTAGCATCCTACTTACAGCAAGCTGTATACAGTAGATACTGACCACAGTCCCTAATCATTAATCCAAGTAACTCTGTGAATTGTTTTTAAAGAATATAGAGATATTTGAATGAACTTGTTAGCTACAAAAGTGGAACCCTTCCCCGCCCCAGGCAATCAGACAGAGGGGAGATGACTCGGTCTTCTAGCGAAGAAGGTTTAAAGAATTATTATTCAGCTGAATAAGACTCCAGTCCAAAGCAGAAGCAACCACTTCCAGTCCAGCACAAGATTATATACTTGCCAAAATGTCAATCATTACAAATGTCATGTACTCCTGCTCTTTACATCATTCTTTCCCCACCTTAGACATACAAAGTCATGTTAAGCCCACATCACATCTTTCCATACAATCTATGATCAGAAAATTGAGGCAATTCTGCCTTTAGGGTGGACAATTTACTATGCTAATGAAGCAACACCTCTTACTCTGGCCTTGGCCAAAGCAATTACCTCATCAGCAGGCTAATAGAACTATTGGTGCTTAGAGCAGGGCATGGGAGATTGGATACCCATCTTATGTCTTGTCTCCTACAACCGCATCAGAAGTCCGTGAATCCACAGCTCCTTTCATCTGTTTCAGAAAGCTGCTCTCATTATTTTCATTAACCCTTAGCTTAGGCCAACAAACTCTCCTCTCCTCTCCTAATAGTGGTTGCTCTTGCTGCTCCAGTAACAGGCTTGTGTGCAGTGGTTGGGTGCCCAGCCAGCAGACAGCTGGTGAAGGTGGGAAGTGAATTTCCTTTCACCTATCTCCATTAGCTTCCCAGAAGCTGCTTCAGAGATATCCAAGGAACAAATATACCCCGATATCAGTGAATCATTACAAATGATCATTTCTGTACATATTTTACATTCTCATAATTCAAATATATTTTTCCTATTAATCATTGAAAAAGTACAGAAAGTATACTGCATCATTACTGAATTAAAGTACAATTGACTTCATGAATTTTGGATTCTGTACCCGCAAAACAATGTATTTGGTTGTTCCTGTTATTTTATTGATTGATTGATTGCCCCCCCTCCCCAGTTGAAGCCGGCTCAGGGCTGGTAACATTATACAAGATACATTAATACATCAATAATAAAATCTAAATCACAAAATCTAAATTTAAAACAAAATCCCAATTTAAAACTTAAAAACTGCAGAACTGCAGCTGGTGCCTAAACACTGCTTATGTTGCTGAATATACACAGCAGGTTTTCCCTCAGTTAACATCAATAATATAATAGGAGGGGGGAGAATAGGGAGGCCAGCAGATTATATTTGCGGCTGTCCTCAACCATAGGCCTGGCAGGATAGGTCTATCTTGCAGGGCATGCAGAACTCTTTAAGGTCCCACAGGGTTCTGATGTCACCAGACAGAGCATTCCACCAGGCCGGTCGAAGACAGCCGCACACTCTTAGGGTCAGGGACCACCAGTAAGTTGTTGTCAGTTGACTGTAGAGATCTTCAGGGGGTATACCAGGAGAGGCAACCCTGAAGATACAAAGGTCCCAGGCTGTGTAAGGCTTTAAAGGTCAAAACCAGCACCTTGAACCTGATCCAATACTCCAGCTGGAGCCAGTGCAGTTGGCAGAGCACTGGCTTTTTATGTTCTCAGGGTGAGACCCCTGTGAGGTGTTCAGTAAATAAAGACCCCAGGGAAATGTGCAGCTTTGATGGAACTCTCTTATGAATGTTGTAGAAATATTGCTGATGTATTTAATGTATTTAATGTATTCTAATGTTTGGTGTTTTATTAGTTTGTTTTTGGCTTCTGCTTCTTGGATTTTTTTTTAAATCCCATAACATTAGAAAGTAGATACATTAAATATAGACATATTGACTAACTCATATTGAATTACTTGGGACCTACTAACATCATTTAAGATGAGAACACTAGAACACAAACTCAAAAGACTCACTTACCACAAAATATTTAAAAAAATAAGCATTTTTCATTTGCTTTGCAAACCTTCCTTAAACTTGTCCTTTCTGAATATTGTATACCAGTGCTTCCCAACCTGTGGGTTGGGACCCAAAAGTGGTTGTGAAGCCTCTGAAAGTGGGTTGCAGGCCAGTCCTCCCTAATGGCGGTTCCTGCCCTTTGCATCCTTCTCTTTCTTTCCTTCTCACCAACTTCTCACCTGCTCATCTCCTCTTCTCTCTTTGTGACAATAATGGGGGAGAAAATGCCGTCCACCAGCTAGTAACTTCACAGAAGTAGCTGAAAGAAGGGTTGTGTGAGACATCACCTTCCCACTTGCCTGATCAGGCCCCTCCATGCACTCAAAGGAGTCTTCCAAAGAAGCGAAGCCTGATTCCACTCCAGCCTCAGCTGTCAGTTCCCTAACAGCCTGGGAGCCTTCCAGCCTGTCTCCTCCCCAGCCTCCATGTTTCTGCAGGGTTGCTAACCTCCAGGTACTAGTTGGAGATCTCCTGCTATTACAACTGATCTCCAGCTGATAGAGATCATTTCACCTGGAGAAAATGGCCATTTTGGAAATTGGACTCTGTGGCATTGAAGTCCCTCCCCTCCCCAAACCCTTGCTCTGGCTGTGAACGTCCCGAGGCAGCGTACCTTGCCTGCATCTCGGGAAAAGTGGGAAAGGTTGGAGAGTGAATGGGAGCAGTACAGATTGCCACAGAAAAACCAGAAAAGTTTGTGTGTGTGTGCTTGGACAGTCTTGGTGCTGCTCCTTCAGCAGCCCAGCCTCTTGCCCAGCCCTCAGAAGTGCCCTCTGGGGTGGGAGATGTATTGCACCGAGCCCCTTGCTGCCAACCTCTTCACTGCCATCTGCCATCTTTATGTATCTCCTCAACCCAGCCCCTCCCCAGTGCATTTCCTCAAATTCTGGCTTTGGCCCAGCCAACAGAGAAGGAGATGAACTGCCACTTGCTTGGGGTTCATAGTGGGGGCGGTTGCACCCTTTGTGTGATGTTTGTTCGTTTCTCAAAAACATCTGGTTGAGCACTATAGAAAATGGAATGCTGGAATAGATGGGTGCTAAATTCATAGTTTGCATAGGGCACCAAATAACCTTGGGCCAACCCTGGATGGGTCACTGTACAAAGTAAATTCAAACTTGTAGGTCACCATACCAAAAAGGTCAGGAACCACTGGTGTATACTATCATTTTATTACCAGTTCAGTCCCTCACAGCACCAATTAATTATTAGGCTAGGCAGGAACAAAGGGTATTTGGATGAGAAATCAGAGTATTGAGGATCTTTACATAGAATATCCACAAAAACTATGTGACAAATACTTATCTTTGGAAAGGACTGATTCTACATAATGCTTTTCCTTTCTTCCTCCAACATTGAATTGTGCTGTCAATGTTAACAGCCCCAACCACCTAATTTGTGGGGGAAATTTTCACCTCTAGGAATGCCCTCCTGCTGTGAACAATCTCTCTAAATTGTGACGAGGGCATTTTCTGAACAACAGAGCATAATACAATTTGGCATAATTAGGTTACATAATTTTTGTCTGTCATATATATAATCACAAATAGGCAACTGCCTATTTTTCATGTTGTCACATATGCACAAGTCAAATTGAAAGTTTTAGTTATTTCCCCTAAATAAGAAGGGACCTCTAAAGCTAAATGAATTTGTTTGAGTTGAATACCCATTTCAGAAGACCAAAATGATTTTAAAAAGATGAAGGCCACAGGAATGCAAAATTAAAGATGTCTGTGAGTTTGCTTCTCAGGACCAAGAGACATCTGAAATGACTTTACATTTCTCTTCCACATCATCCCCTTGAGACAACTGCAAATTGACTGTCACTGACTTATAGATTTTTTTTTCCTTTTGTGTTTTTTGCTATATTGAATTTCAGTGGCTGGGTTTCAATGAAAGAATGTGTGTGTGTTTTAAATATGAGAGAGAAGAGAAAGCATGAAACATGGATGAATAGCAAGATCCCCAGAACTAACAGCACTCCAGAGGAAGTAGGATTGACAGTCAAGAAGCAATTGAATATTGTCAATTTAAACTTCCCCACACCCATGTGAAGTATACAAATAAGGCTAAATACATGTATTTAAATAACAAAGGCATATGCAATAGAGAATTTAAACAAAACCAGTCATCCAGTAGTCTTCTTCATAGTAATTTACCTGATCATGTCATCTTATTGTCATTAGGACACCACCCAGATCATCTAAACCTAGCAAATCCATTATCATTTTTAAGGAGTTGTCCATTAGGCAATAAAAATCACCAGGAATTGATAATGGAACTGTGGCCAGGAAGGCAACTAAATATTAAATAGTCTGAGCCAACATGAGCCAATGATTAAGAAAAAATAGGAGGGCTCACAAAATCATATCCAACTCTGAATTTTAATCACACAAGCCAGTTCCCTGGTGATCTTCTGTTATTGGATCACACTTTATACCCAGGGATAAATCATTGGGTGGATCCAGACTAAATTGGCAGTGTCCACCAACTCTCCCTTCCTGCTGCAGACCCACCCCCCATGCCATTCCTCGCAGTCTCCTGTCCGCCAGGAGACACATTTTGTGGAGATGCTTTAAAGCCACTGTTGGAGTGGGCCAC
Organism: Euleptes europaea; assembly: GCF_029931775.1. Taxonomy (NCBI): domain Eukaryota; kingdom Metazoa; phylum Chordata; class Lepidosauria; order Squamata; family Sphaerodactylidae; genus Euleptes; species Euleptes europaea. The sequence goes on from NC_079316.1 coordinate 39,466,600, forward strand.
AGTTAGAGATGGGAAGCAGGAAAGTTCAATTCTGCCACTGAAATGTCTAGTATGGATTCATCCCATGGTATCTAAATTAGATGCCTGAGCCCAGGTATCTTGAATACTCAGCACATATCACCATCATACTATGGGTATTCCATTCAGCCACATTCGAGGAAGGCAATGAAAAGTCCGCTTTCCAGTAACTGAGATAGAAAGGAGCATCATTTAGGCTCTAGCTGGGCCTTCTGTGCCTTGGAGAGATCTACGTCAGAGCCCCTATGGATTGTAGGGGGAGGCTAGGGTTGCCAACCTCCAGATAGTGGCAACACCTGTTTTATATTTAGCATGTAGAGATAAAGAAGAGTTTGTTGCCACACTTTGGAGTATCCTTCAAGGAACCAGTTAACTAACCTAATGATGTATTAGGTAAAGAATGTATGAAGAAACATGAAAGTTGTAAGTATGATTTTTAATAATATATATATATTCTTGGTAGTACATGACATTATGATTGCTACATCAATTTATGTCATATTTGATATAGGTTTGAAGACTTCCGGGTTGGAGAGAAACGGCGGCGGTAAGCGCGAGAATCGCGCTCCGGTGAAGGACTGCAGGGGGGGCAAAAGATCACCCCCCCGTGCAAAGCAGCACCCCTCAGTGAAAGAGGGGGTGGGGAGAAGGTGGGAGCAAGCGCACCATCCTAGAAGCGATCCCTACCGAGAAATCGGCGGGGATCGCTCGGACGTGCAGCAGCTCAGAAGCGGACGCCATTACTTCCCTGGCTGACAGCCGGGACGAGCCACGGGGATTCTCTGATCTTAATTCCAATGCAAGTACTTTCACTTCTACTTATATCAGAAATCACAACTGAGGTGTCTAACAGGATTCATTTAGAAAAAACTTTTTACAATATCTGCTACAACTCCAGTAACAGGACCTGAGCTGAACCTGGCTTTTTGCCAGCTGGATTGCGCAGTTTAAATTCCAGCTGTGCCAACTACAGAAACCTAACAGATCAGTGAGGGGGAAAATGACTGGAAAGAGATGAAGGTTTAATAAATGCTGCAATCCAGTAACTGATTCTTCTCTAAGGTCTGGACATTATATCAAATTGGAGGTTCCATTTAATACTGAAAAGACACTTATGCTGACTAACTAGTGCGCAGAGCCCATCACCCCCCTCTTTTTTATTATAACAGCTCAGATCTAATGGGAGATAAAAAAAGAAAAGCATCCTAAACAGCTTTTGAAACAACAACAACTGCAGCAGGCTTCAAACAAACAATGAGAGCTTTTGTTTCTAACATAAATTTGGTGTCAACAGTTTCATCTCCTCCAACAACAGCCTCTGGGATGGCTAAGATGGCACCTAAACCGAAACTGCCTGAAGACACTCTCAACTCACTTCATGAGATGATGACTAAATCTTTACAAGAGAGTGCGGCTATAAAAGAAGCAGTCAACCAAAATGCAGTTGCTATTTCTGCTTTAAAGGACTCAATCACCTCTTTAACCCTATGACAAGACAAAGTGGAAACCAAACTGCAGAAATGTGTTCAGGACAGCAAAGAAGTCAAAAAGAAGGTGGACACTCTGGAACTTTCAGTGGAATCTATGCAGGAGAGAGAAGAGAAAAGGGAGGACCAAATTGCTATGTTAGAACTTAAGGTCAAATAAAATTTTATTCGGATACGTGGGCTGAAAGAGTCATCTGAAGGAACGGATTTAAAAGGTTTTTTAAAACTACACCTGGCAGAATTTCTACAAGAAGACCAAGATGTCATTGACGGTATGATTGTGACAGCATACAGAGTTAACTCAGCTTATGCTAGAAATAATAAGGTCCCAAGAGACTGCCTTATTCAGCTTTTTTCTAGAAGTCATCGGGATCTTATTCTGAATCAACATTATAAAAGCTCATTCACAATAGATGGTGTTTCTTTGAGAATTATGAAGGAGATCCCTACCAGGCTACTCAGAAAAAGAAAAGATTTTGTGGAAATTGTGGAAAGACTAAAGCTTAATGGTATTCAACATAGATGGAAGTATCCTCAAGGCATTTCTTTTTTTTTTCAAAGCAAGAAGATACAAGATTATTGACACTCATAAGGCTGAGCAATTCTTAAGAAGATATGACAAAGACCTCCCAAAATCTTCAAAACAACCTGTTCCAAGAGACATACCAGAAGAAGACAAATCTGAACAAGCATCTGGAAGTGTCAACCCACCAGAAATACCAGAAGAGGAGCCTCCTTCAGAAGAGAATGATGGCTGAGCTGTTTTCTTTTTAAAGACTACAAGGGTGGAGGGTGGGTGGGGTCTAAATAGATATAAATTGGGGGAAAGTAGGGTTGGGAAGAATTGTAAACTGATATGTTAAAAATATTGTCGTGGAACATTAATGGTTTGAATTCTCCCAACAAGAGGAGAAAGGTATTCTACCATTTACAAAAATCAAAGGCCAGTATTTTTTGTTTACAGGAAACACATATGTTACCTAAGGATGTAATAAGATTGGAGAATCTGAAATTAGGGAAACTATTTACATCCTGTAATGAAAAAAGTAAAGTCAATGGAGTGGCTATGTATGTTCCTTTGACATTGGAACCAAAGTTAATTTATAAGGATAAGGAAGGTAGAATCTTGATAATAGAAATTATAACTGGATATCAGAAAATATTATTGGTTGGTATTTATGCTCCTAATATGAAACAAAATTTTTTTAAATGATTTAGCTTTGTTATTGGCTGAGTATGGTACTGAGAAAATGATTTGGATAGGGGATTTTAATGGGGTAATAGAACCAAAACTGGATAGATCTATAAAGAAAAAGAAACTGAAATGTGATGGTAGGTTGCCTGGTATTTTTACTAATATGATGAACCAATGGGAAATGTTTGATATCTGGAGATTTATAAATGGAGGAAAAAAAGGGTTACACATATTTTTCACACAGACACCTTACCTATTTGAGAATAGATAATGATATGGCTTTCTAAAACCTTAATGAATATTTCAGAAAGTCTGGAGATATTACCAAGGGTATTATCAGATCATAATGCCATTATGATAAAAATTAAGATAGGTGATAAGAAATACAGACCATGGTCAGTAAATGATTATTTATTTAAAAAAAAGATTGTAGAAAAATTAAAAATAGATATTCAAACTATTTTATTGAAAATGTTGATAAGGTGGTTATAGATACAACGGTATGGGATGCTGGTAAAGTAGTAATCAGAGGGCTTTTGATTCAACAAAACACGAGGTGGTTTAAAATGAAAGAAAAACAAAAGAAAATTATATTAGAGAAAATTAAGCTAGAAGAAATACAAATAAAGAAAGCTCAAGATAAATTAGTTAAGCAAGAAAAGGTTAACATCCTGGAAAGGTTACAACAACAATATGAGTTATTGATAACAACAGAAATGGAAAATAAAATTATGTTTAATAGGCAAAGATTTTTTGAACATGCTAATAAACCTGGTAAGTTGTTAGCCTGGCAGCTTAAACAAAGGGAGAAAAAGGTGCCAATAGTAAGAATAAGAAAGAAGGTAAAATAATAATTGATAAACAGAAAATAATGGAGACATTTGTAGAATATTATACAAATTTATACAGAGAGAAACCGGCCTCAGATAAAGAAATGGAGATCTATTTGAAACAATTTTATTGGAAAGGTATATCGCAGGAACAGAAGAATTTGTTAGATTTACCTATATGCCCTAAGGAATTAAAGAAAACAATTGGTAAAAGTAAGTTAAATAAATCTCCAGGTTCAGATGGATTTACGGCATTTTATTATAAAACTTTTGAAGAACAGATATCTCCACATTTATTGAAGGTTATGAATTTATGCTTACAGAATGGTTCTATTCCACAAACTTGGAAACAAGCAAATATAGCATTAATACCAAAATTGGATACAGATTTGTTGGATGTTAAGAATTATAGGCCTATTTTGTTATTAAATAATGACTATATACATTTTAGCTAGGAGATTAAAAAAGGTATTAAATGATTTTATACATGAAGATCAAACTGGTTTTCAACCTGGTAGAATGATCAGTCAAAATGTTAGAATGGTGATAGACTTATTAGAATATTCAGAGTATATTCCAACCCCAATGGCTATGATTTTTTTAGTGGCAGAGAAAGCTTTTGATAATGTTAATTGGAAATTTATGGGGAAAATATTGGAATATATGGGTTTGGGTATTGGTTTTAAAACAGAAATTGAGAGTATATACACTCAACAAACAGCCAGACTTATGGTTACTGGAGTACTATCACCACAATTAGAAATCCAAAAGGGCACCAGACAAGGTTGCCCTCTTTCACCTTTATTGTTTATATTAGTTTTAGAAGTTTTATTGAATAAGTTAAGACAAGCTGATAATATTAAAGGTATAAGAATTGGGAGAAATCATTAGTGTGTATTTTGACCAATCCTAATTGTCAAATGGAAAAATGGAACAACATTGTAGAGGTATATGGAAAGCTTGCAGGATTTAAAATAAACAGGAGCAAAATGAAAATTCTGGTAAAGAATATGACTCTACCACAACAAGCAGACCTAATTAGTAAAACAGGGTTTATTATTGATTCTAAAGTTAGGTATCTAGGAATATGGTTAACTTCAAATAATCTTAATTTATTTCAGAATAATTATGCAAAAAATTGGCAACAAATTGTTAAAGATCTTAAACAATGGGAGAAGATACCGTTATCATTATGGGGACGGATTTCAGTAATTAAAATGATGGTATTACCAAAGATGCTTTTTTTTAATTTCAGAACTTATTAATTATAAAAGGAGTAAAAAAAATTAAAGTTTGGAAGAAGGAAATTCTGAATTTTTATGGGGAAAAGAAAGACATAGGATAGCCTACCATAACTTAATTGAATTAAAAGAAACTGGAGGCTTGGGTCTCCCAGATTTAAGAATGTTTTATGAAGCAGCTTGTTTTGGCTGGTTAAGGAATTGGATAGTATTAGATACTATTAGAGAATCCTAGATTATTAGAATTGGAAGGTTTTAATATATAAGATTTGGTTGGCATGCATATCTGTGGTATGATAAAGATAAAGTAAATAGGGATTTTAATTTTCATGTTATTAGGAATAGTTTATTACAGATTTGGAAAAGGTATAAAAGATGTTGGGAAGTTAAAACACCAGGGTGGATTAATCCTATGGAAGCATTTATGAAAAGGGGAACACAGCTTAATCTGGATATAGGTAATTATAGGGATATTATTGTGGTGACACTTGGACTCTTAAAATAAGAGAAGAACTCAAGATTGGAGATTGGTTTATGAATTATAAATTAAAGGATATATTTAATAAAGATAAATCAATAGGATTTAATAGAAATAAATCTAAATTGGAATTAATATTAAATATGGGAAACAAAGTCAGATAGCAAAGATGTATAAATTTATTATTGAAACAAATTTAGAGCAAGATAAGATAAAACCAGTTATGATGAAATGGATGAGAGATTTGGGGTATAATATTAATCTTGAGGTTTGGGAAAGATTGTGGAAAATAGAATTTAAATTCACAGTCACCAATGAAATAAGAGAGAATTTATTTAAGATGTTTTATAGATGGTATATTACACCAGAGATGGTTAGTAAATTTAAAGGGGGAAATTCTGATTTGTGCTGGAAATGTGGAATGGAAAAAGGAACTTTTATCCATGCCTGGTGGGTTTGTAAAAAAATTAAAAAGTTTTGTAGAAAGGTAGTAAGGGAGACTAATAACTTGATTAATACTAAAATAAATATAGAACAAGCTTTTTGTTTATTAAGAATAGGGCTGTCGATTCGGTTCGTCCTGAACCGAAAAACAGCCGGATTTCTCCTGATTCGGTGGTTTTTAGTTTGGATGGAACCGAACTCAAAAAAGGAGGGAAAACGGGGAGCCAAATTCAGTGAATTCATGGTGTTCGGCGAATAAATTCAGCAAATTCGGGGTTCGGCCCAGCAGCGTAACCGTCAGTTAGTAAGCAGCATTCTCCTGCAGCCAATCGGTGGCCAAGCTGGGTCTTCTTCTGGCCAATCGGTTTGAGCGATTGAGTGCACGAGCCCAGCTGCTGCGCGGCCCTGGAAAAGAAAGAGAGAGTATCTGTTGTGTGTGAGAGAGAAATCCCCATGGGGGGTGCTTGTGCACATTCGCTCTTTTCCGTGGCTGCAGGGGGCGCATTTTTGGGGGTAGAGACCCCAAACTTTCAGCGGAGCTTCAAAGGACCCTTCTTATGAGACCCCCCAAGTTTTGAAAACATTGGGTCAGGGGGTCCCGAAATATGGGGTCCCCCCTTTTCCCTATTGGGATGAATGGGATCAGCCAATCCTGTGTGCATCTCGAGAGCGGCAAATCCAAGGCAAAACCTCCCGTGCTTAAATATAATTGTATTGGATTATTCAGTCCTCCCAGTCCCTCCTGATGGAACAGAAGACTTCCACAGTAAGACCCCTTTTGGGGCTTTAATCTATAATTTTTCTCCTGTGTGTTGTGTGTGTGGGGGAAAGCAGAGTCTGTGTGTGGGGCGGGAGGGAGCAGTTTCTGTGGGTGGGGGGGAAGCCAAAGGGGGCTTTTGCCTGTTCTGTCTGGGGGGGGTGTTCCCCCTCGAGTCTCTCTCTCCCTGGTTTGAGGGGGGGGCTTCAGTTGTGTGTCCTCAGGTTTTCCCTCATTCATAAGATCGGTTAGGTCTATTTTGATGCTTGCTCAAAAATTGTTTTCAAATTGTGGCTTAAAGAATGCATTTGCCTGGTCCTGAGTCCAATGCAAAAGGGGAAATTCCACCCCCTCCTGGTCCTGATGCTTAGCTAGGATGCCTCTGTCCCTTTCCATGGTTTGCAAACTCCCAGGCTTCAGGTGTTGCTTTGCATGGTTGCAAACGTGTTGCTTTGCAAGGTTGTGTTGCTTTGCATGGTTTGCAAACTTTTTCTGTCCCTTTCCATGATTTGCAAACTCCCAGGAGTCAGGTGTTGCTTTGCATGGTTGCAAACGTGATGGTTTGCATGGTTGTGTTGCTTTGCATTGTTTGCAAACTTCTTCGTACTTGCCCCGCCCTTGCTCCCCGCATCTCAGCTGTTTGTCGGGGCTGGGAGCTTTGAGTAGGCGGCAAGCTCTGCTAATTGCAAATGCACATTAAGGAGGGGGGAACCCCTTTCCGGGCCCATATCTCAGCCCCCACTGATCCAATCTTTACAAAACCTGGGGGTTATTGCAAGAAGGTCCTTTGAAGCTACGCTGAAAGTTTGGGACCTCTACCCCCAAAAATGCCCCCCCGGAGCCGTGGAAAGGTGTGGTTGTGATTTTAATGGCTTTATTCGGCCGAATTTTTCCCCGAACTCCGGACCTCATGGCGAATTGCACGGACCCAAAGCTGGGAGGCGCAGATCTGTTTAGAGCCCCCGGCGCGCCTTCATGGAGAAGCCCCGTGAAGGCGCGCGAGGGGGGGAACAGATCTGTTTAAAGACCCCCCCGCGCGCCTTCATGGAGAAGCCCCCTGAAGGCGCGCGCAGGGGGGGGGGGGACAGATCTGCACCTTCCAGCTGAAAGGCGCAGATCGGTTTAAAGGGCCTGAATTTGCCGAATTTATTCACAAACACCCCGAACTCGCCGAATTTGGCTCCCCGTTTTCCCGCCTTTTTTGAGTTCAGTTCAATCCGAACCGAAAAACCGCCGAATCGGGGGAAATTTGGCAGTTTTTCGATTCGGGACGAACTGAATAGACATCCCTAGTCTTAGAAAGTAAAAACAAGATATGAAGACCATAAAAATAACAATGTAAGAATTATCAGCATTAAAACACTCCATTAAAAACAAGCCATGCACGTAAAATATTAGAAAGCAATATTGAGCACTCTATATCCATAAAATAGCCCCCATCACTAATAGAACATGAAAACAGTTTAAAAGATGGAAGCCCTCAGTTAAAAGAAAAGCCAGCTTTATCTGCTTTTGCCTCTCCTAGGATTGCCAGCTCTGGGTTGAGAAATACTTGGTGATTTTGGGGTGGAGTCTGAGGACGGTGGGGTTTGGAGAGGGGAGAGACATGTGTTCTCTCTTCTAAATGTTAGTATCTCCCTCCTCTAAAAGTCTGAATCGATGCTGCTCACTACTGTTCAACAGTAGACATCCCACAAAAGCCAGTGTTGTATAGTGGTTAAAGTTACAGACTAGGATCTGGGAGACCCAGCTTCGAATCCCCACTTTGCTGGGGCCAGTCATACACTCTCAGCCTAACCTACCTCACAGGAGTATTGTGAAGATAATATGGAAGAGAATGATGCAATATGTTTTGGGTTCCCATTGTTGAGAAAGGCAGGGTATAAAGGAAGCAAACAAATAATAAATATATCTTAAACTGGAGGCCGATTAAAGGTAGGTTGGTGGGTGGGTGGGAAGAAGAGAAGGAAGCGGAAAGGGAAGAGGATACTGGGGCTGCTAGGAGGAAGGAAAGAGGAAGTAGTATGCAGAAGTACTTGTGGATACCCCACAGTGCAACTGAGCCTGGATCTGGCAGCCAGCACTACACAGCTAGGCCATTGTTTCCCCAGCTATCAGGGGGAGGGAAGGAGGGAAAGCTTGAAGGTGGTAGGTAAGATAGAAAGATAGAGGTAGTTCAGCTGGTGGGTGGGAAGGAAAGAAGGAAGGAAGCAGGAAAAGGGGATAGGCTTTCAGGGAGGAAATACTGGGGAAGGAGAAAATGAGATGTCCCTTAAAAGTCCTTGCGAGTCCTCTGCTTGGTGTTTTCTATTTTGTAATTTGGTTAGTTAACATTACAAAGTCCTTCATAGGTTCACCAAACAGAGGAAAAAAGGATCTGGTCTGTTTTAATACACAAACTGATTTTTAAAACAGCAAATCATATTTACAGCATGCTGGTGACTTGTTACATTTTATATACATATGTTTTTGCCATGACAAGACCTCGCTTTGTAATTAATTTGCCAACACAGTTCAGTGTAATCCAATCCAGGTCTATAAAATGTACAATACATAATGCAGAAAAGTACTTTAACAGAGCTGTTCTGAAAAATCATTTGGTGTGATGGCGAAACATCAGGAAACCAAAGCAGAAATCTGAAGCAGGAAACAGAAATCTAAAACAGTGCTACAAATCCCAGAGGGACACCTTTTTTAGATGTGAAGTATTCCCACCACAAATCTTAACATTCATGCATTATATAAATCTGAGTGCTCTTCGGGGAACAAATAGAACAGAAAGAACAGAATCCCAGATTGTCCCCCAAACATATTCATGCAATATTATGTAGTACTTTTAAACTTTCTCATCATTAAATATCAATCTGTTCATGTTTGCATTTCAAGCCTACATATTCAGGTGCAGGAACTGACTCTGCTGAAAAGTAAATTTATTTTAAACAAGTGGAAGGGAGAATGAAATTAAATTAATTCCTGGACAAAACACTCCTAATGTTTGCACTAAAAGTCTGAAAAGATTTACTGGGATATTTAGCCTTGTATTAATAAAACACATGACAATAGTCGCTTTTTGTAGGCTATCATCTCAGTGGGAAGAATCCAGCTGCGGAAGGTTCTGTGGTGTAATGAGAACTTCCCTCCTCCCCATTAGACTGAATCCTGTGAACCACAGATGCAAGGCACTTGTAGAAGACTTGCATGTTAACCTTTCCTCACAAAAATCTGATGAAAATGACCTCTTGCTGCTGGTTTCACTATTCCCCATCACACACTAACACAATCAAACCGGCCTACCCAGGCATCCATTCTCAGCTCCAATCATACACAGTGCTTTTGGGGGATATTGCTTGGTGTCTCACCCCAGGAAAGAAGACACAGACACCAATATTAGATTAAACAAAGATTTATTCACCTAACAACTGAATTCTTTTTACCATCCCTTTAGTGTGGACTCCCTAAGAGGTTACCACTTAGAGCAATAAAACAGCTGTTCTTCATATGCCCTACCCTGCACAGCAAACTGTGACAAGAGATACTGCTCATCAAGATACTGTTCCTACCTCAGTCAGCATAAAGGTTCAGGTTTCCACGCCAAGCACTTGAGTTCCCTTCCCAAACACTTGGGCTGGTCAGTATGAAGTACCAGTTTGGCTATGTTACACCCCAGATCGAAGGGAATCAACACTCACCCCACATTAATACTGCTACCTTAGTTAGAGCCTCATCAGTCTTCTCTGACCATGAAAATATAATATATATTTATTATGTGAATGTGTAAAGTGCCATCAAGTCGCAGCTGACATACAGCAACCCCTGGTGGGCTTTCAAGGCAGGTGATTAAGCAGAGGTGGTTTGCCATTGCCTTCCTCTGCAGAGTCTTCCTTGAAGGTCTCCCTTCAAGGTACTGATCCAACTTAGCTTAGGATAGGTATGCATCATGACTAGTGTCCATTTTGACTAGTAGCCATGGATAACCCTATCTTCCATGAAAGTGTTCACTCCCCTCTTAAAGCCTTCCAAGTTAGCAGCCACATCCTGGGGCAGGGAGTTCCACAATTTAACTATGTATTGTGTGAATATCTGACAAGATCAGGTTATACTGAAGAAGAAGAAGAAGAAACAGTTTTTTATATGCCAACTTTCTCTACCATTTAAGGAAGAATCAAACAGGCTTACAGTCACCTTCCCCTGCCCACAGCAGACACCCTGTGAGGTAGAGTGTGACTAGTCCAAGATCATCCAGCTGGCTTCATGTGGAGGAGTGTGGAAACAAATCCAGTTCACCAGATTTGCCCTCACCACTCATTTGGAGGAGTGGAGAATCAAATCCGGTTCTCCAGATCAGACTCCACCACTCCAAATCACCTATCTTAACCACTACACCAAACTGGCTATACCATTTCACAACTCCAAATATTTATTATAGAGTATAATAAATACAAAAAGACTCTTCCTTGCCCAATTTGAGACCGATCTCACAAAGTTCTTGTTCAGCCCTTAACTAACCAGCTAATCCAATACAGTAAAATAATAGAAGGGTGATTGGAGCAGCTCTTCCATCTTAAAGGCTGATGCCAAGAGCTTTCAACAGCCCTTAATGATATCCAGTATGATTGGTTGGGCAGCATAAGCTTGTTCAAACTGCCCAATGGCCTGTGAGATGCGCAGGGGGAGGGAGCCCCAAAGGTTGAGCAGGAAACTATAAAAGGCAAGACTGGTTTCATTTTTGAGCTGCTCTTACTAAGCAACACTTGTAGGCAGGGAGGGTGCGGAGCATCAGCCAGAAATATACCAGGATCAAGGCAGCACACCACGTTTGTACTGAAGATGAACTACAGTTAATAAACAAGTTTTTTGTCCTAGTTTAAGACTGAGGTGCCCTAATGGACTATAGTGATTAGGTTCAAGCAATCAGTCTTGTATGGTTAGTTTAATGCAACCGTGATTTTACATTACATTTGAACTGACCCAAGTACTATCTCCTTTTCAGCATGTGTTGCAAGCTAAAACTTTTGTTTTTTAAAAAAATCCCTTCCTATTTGCCCTCTGGATTTTTTTTAGTACAAGTGTAAAGCTATTCACGACAAGCAAGGCATAACTTGATAGAATCATTTGTTTTCTGAGAATTAAAAAAACAACTGGCAGTAGCAAAGATTGCTAAAGTTGATAAATTATACCTCATTCATGCTCAAGGGAAGAAACATGCGCTGAAGGTAGCTTTGAATTAAATTACATGTTGATATGTCGTGGCAAATTTGCTGTTTTGTTCATTTACAATACCTCATGGACTTTTCGAAAGCTGCGATTTATTGCTAATTGAGCCAGAGGACCTCTCTCTCTGTCATTTTAAATCCAAATATATTTGTAGGCCCATCTCCAAATGACTCAGGATTTTAGACAACCTATTTAAGAGCCTGGGGAGATTATCATTAATAGCTGTCAGAGGATTCTGCACTACAACATGCTACATCCAACGAAGCTCATGGCACTGCCTCTTGCCTGAAGTAGAAGGCAAAGTGCATTCTTAAAACCATGCATGGATGAATATCAATATAAAAAGTTCCCTTTGGCAGAACTCTGCAAGGGAAGGCAGATTAGAAAATAATATTTAGGGGATGATAGAAACTTTTACAACTTCGTCTTGTACTCCCTGAGAAAAATTCTTTGATATGCCTAAAGAGCAAAACAGTATTTTCTGCTGATCCAAAGGAGGAAAAATATTTTGTCTTCCAACATTCAGCATTCAAAGCTTATAGAAGAGGAGGCACATGAACAAAGGTGGAGGAGCACTTCCCTCCCCCATTGCAGCCCACTGAGCCCTCTCTCCATTCTCTTCTTGGACGTCGGGGTACTCTCAGCATAGGGCGTAACATCTGGGCAAATAATCGCCCATCATTCCACCAACTAGGGCTGCAAGCTCCAGGTTGGGAAATACCGGGAGATTTTTGGGGTGGAGCCTGAGGAGGGCAGGGTTTGGAGTCCAATTGCCAAAGTGGCCATTTTCTCCAGGTGAACCGATCTCTATCGCTGGAGATCAGTTGTAATAGCAGGAGATTTCCAGCTAGTACCTGGAGGTTACAAAGAAATAATCACCTATACCGTACAGTAGTTCAGCAAAAAACCAGTATAAGGCTCAAATACTAATGTTCAACTCAAGCATTTGTATAGAAACAAACTACTTTTTTTCTTATTCTCAACTTGAGATGGAGAAACTCCTGTGAACTCACAGGATTCTTGAACGTGGGCATCCTTATGGCGCATGGAAACTATTACTAAAAATTATAAGTATTGGCTTAAGAAGCCACATCGGTTCTTGTAGGCTATCCGGGCTGTGTGACCGTGGTCTTGGTATTTTCTTTCCTGACGTTTCGCCCGCAGCTGTGGCAGGCATCTTCAGAGGAGTCTCTGAAGATGCCTGCCACAGCTGCGGGCAAAACGGTCAGAAAAGAAAATATCAAGACCACGGTCACACAGCCCGGATAGCCTACAAGAACCGATGAACTCCGACCGTGAAAGCCTTCGACAACATTAAGAAGCCACAGTTTGTGGTGAAAACGAGACAGTCAATCTGGAGACCATTTCCAATTGATATATTTGCATGTTCACATTGAACACACGAGATTTTTTCTCCATCTCAAGTCAAGCTTAAAAGAGAATTCACAATTTGAAGGACTTTCCTTTGGCAAAGAATATTCAAAGTCCTTGGACTCACTGATGAACTTTGTGGACTAGCTATTATCTGGACTGACCTGTACTTGAAAAGTCATACCATCCTCCTTCGGGAGACATTTTTTGTATATATTGTATAGTATATCTTTATGTTTTATGTTTGATATTATGCACTATGTCTTTGTCTATTTTCACTGAATTGAAAATAAGAAAAAAGTAGTTTGTTTCTATACAAATGCTTGAGTTGAACATTAGTATTTGAGCCTTATACTGGATTTTTGCAGTACCTGGAGGTTGGCAACCCTACCCTCAACATAAGTTCCATTCCATCTTTTGAAATTTATTTATTTATTTATTGCATTATACCCCACCTTTCTTCTTGGCTTAAGGTGAATTACAAGTAATAATGAAAACGTTACAAATTAAAATAAAATAAAAACCCACATTGTGTGTGTGTAAAGTGCTGTCAAGTCGCAGCTGACTTATGGCAACCCCAGCAAGGGGCTTTCAAGGTAAATGAAAAGCAGAGGTGAAGAAGAAGAAGAGTTGGTTTTTATACCCTGATTTTCTCTACCTTGAAGGAGTCTCAAACCGGTTTACAATCACCTTCCCTTCCTCTCCCCACAACAGACACCTTGTGAGGTAAGTGGGACTGAGAGAGTTTGGACAGAACTGTGACTAGCCCAAGGTCACCCAGCAGGCTTCATGTGTAGTAGTAGGGAAACAAACCCATTCACCAGATTAGAGTCCACCACTCATATGAAGGAGTAGGGCATCAAACCGGTTCCCCAGATTAGAGTCCACTGCTCTTAACCACTACACCACGCTGGCTCGCATACCACACAGGTGGTTTGCCATTGCCTTCCTCTGCAGAGTCTCTCATGGTGATCTCCCATCCAAGTACTTGACCCTGCTTAGACTTCTGAGATCTGATAAGATTGGGCTATACCATACTACCTTCCCTCCCAGAAACCCAAATTACTCCCCACCACCACCATATGGCAGCAACATGTGATTTATATTGTCTCCCACTGGGAAGAGATAACCCGTGCAAGCCTGAATTACTCAGACTGTTCTAAACCTAATGACTTCAATGGACTTCAAATAATGTTATTCTGTTTAAGACCACACTGTACATTAACTAGTCTTGCTAGGACATGGAGTGTGGGAATTGATAGATGACATTTAGTGCAGAAAGGAGAACATTTCAGCAATTTTGTCATACCTTGCCAAAATAAAATAATACCATTTTAAAAGATACCAAATAAAATAATAACATGTAAGCCGCTTTGAGACTCCTTATGGTAGAGAAAAGCAGGGTACAAAAACCAACTCTCCTTCTACTTCTACCAGTTTATTAAACAGGCCATCCCTACCAAATGGTACAGTTTTTTAAAGAAAGCTAAAAGCAGCCATATCAATAGCTGGACTGAATAAGCATGTTCTGCTTTGGATTTTAGAAAGGAATACACAATTTGGCCTCAGAATGATCACAATAATCTTGGTAATAGGCATATGAAAAATGTTCCTTATTTGTCTAGTAATTGTTTTATGGAAAATTCTTCAACCTTACCTGTTTTTCCCTCTTTGTCAATGCTGTACATGTATGAATTTTGAAGGCAAATATAATTAAAAGAAACAATTAGCTATGCAGTGCTCAAGTGACATTGTTTTGTTTTCCAGTATAATAAGGCATTACCGTATTCATTTCAGCAGAAATGCTTTTCCTTTAAAGCATTGACCTGATTTACGTAGCCAAAATCTTACAAGAAATGCATTTCTAGTCATCCTTGGCTGTACAGACTTTTGGAGGATGGCAAGAATTTCTACCCATTAACCTGGCAGTAAATTCTGCAATCCTGGGTGCAATTTTGAAAACTGCAATGATAATGGTATCACAGCTAGATTGCTTTAGATGATTGTGTGGATTGGCTGGGTCACACATTTTGTTGCCCATTCCAATATTCCCTGAGGGATGGTTAGAATGAAACGGGCATGCCAGATAAGCATATATTTTGAAGTCTCCATAAAACACTTCTTATGTATATGGTTTAACCAGGCATCGTTTCCATTTCATCGGCACAAATTTTAGTCATATTTTTGGTTTGTCAAATTGCACACTCTGCCTAAATCTAGACACAAATGGCTTGAGCTGTTCTAAGCGTTATTTGCAGTCTGAAGATCTTGGCTGCACAAAAACGTTGACTGCAGAGATTATGGCATTTCCAGTTGTAGATTTTCTACTGACATTATGCCCTGGTGCACATAGCATAGATACAATGTGCCAGTCTCCAGGAGGTTCTGTTGTGACCTTCATGGAGTGTGATCCTGTGTGAGTTCATAGGAGTAAATTACTGCATTAAAGTAACTGTCTTTCCTGCTGTGGTTTTCTGCACACAAAGTCAGAAATCCATTTGAAAAATGACAACACTTTCAAGCTGCAATTCCATTGGCATTTGACTCTTCTGTGATTAAAATATATTTATAACTTATAACCTGCAGATTGTGGCATTGTCAGGCACCAAATACAGGTTTGTATTATCTGAAAATGATTTTTTTCTTGTACCTTTTTAAAAGAGAGCAATCCTAAGCAAATCTACTCAGCAGTAAGAACCATTTTATTCAATGGGATTTACTGCCAGGAAAGTGTTCTCAGGATCACAGCCTTAGAAACAGATTCTGAATATTATTGAAGAAATGAGGGGATATGTCTCCAATATGATCAGGAAAGTAGTTTGAGGATATGGGCAGCCCATTCCTAAGGGAAGGGTAGATCCATAATGGCTGGGAACGGCACAGCTGCGCTGCCTCCACAAGGGATCCTGGCTGCTGCAAAAACAATAAAAGGCATTTTAAAAAGTGAAATGGGAAAATGCTCCCATAGAACAAAGCAAGGCTATGCCACTAAAAAACGGGGCACAGCAATGCTGTGGCACAAGGGGAACGCCCCCCACAGGCAGCATGGACTTTCCCTTCTGGTAATTCCCTGCCGTATGGTTGTGTTGGCGGCAGGGGCCAGCGCAGCTCCACAGTGTCAGTGTGTTCCCCCTGGGACAGTGTATGTGCACATTATCCCAGGTTAAATGGGCACTTACACCGGTGCGGAGTCATGCCAGCACCTAAGGAGCTTTACCCCCCCCCTTTTCAGGATTGCAGCCTTATTGTTAGTGATGACTTTGAATTAAATACTGTCTTTTCAATGGAACTCACTCTTCTCTCCTCATCTAGTGGACTCTGATTTAGAATGTGGCTTAAAAAAAACTACATTATGGAAGAGAAATGGGAAGACTTTCTTCAGATACATTAATGTTAAGTTGGATTTTTTTTTTAAATAGAGCTTTGGAATAGCAAATTTTACAATTTTATACAAAAAGTGCTTTGTTTTTTCTGATCTGATGCCATTTTAAAATCTGTAGATTTCAGGAGTTTGTTTTATAAATATTGTTCCGTTTCAGTAAAAAGAGATTAAACATGTTGAACTAAATTGCATAAGACAAAGCACATGTTGGAAGTACCACTCTGTTTCCTTGATCATAATGCTTAAAGAGTTTTCAAAGTTATAAACTTTACCTAATTTTCAAAGGAGTGTTCCAAGAATAAAGTGGTCATTCTTATCTATGCTTGTGAAAACATTAAAACTTCAAAGTACCACACAGAATTGTGACAACCCAATATACACTGGAAGTATGGAAAGATCTGTTTCTTTATACTTTATTATCCAGTGGTATAGACACAAAAAGATTTCTCCTTCCAGTATGGCAAAATACGGGTGGGGCATATGGAACTATATTTGGTAAATGATAGATTTTTCTCTTTTACCATAAAATGTGGAGAAATAATTTAGGCTTCAGAATTTTCACAAACCTGTGCAATATGTTGAAGATTTGCAGGAGGGTTAGAATTGAAAGTCACTGTGGTATAGCGGTTGGACTTGAACTGGAGATCTGGGTTCAAATTCCCACTCTGTCATAAAGCTCACTGGATGACCTGGGGCTATTCATTCATCTTCAACCAAATTCACCATATCAGGTTGTTGTGAGGATACCTTGAAGAAGGACAGACCTTGAGATCCTTTCAGGAAAGGCAGGCAAAAGTATTACAGATAGGTAAGATATTCCTCAAGAATCCTGAAAACCAAACTAAGCTCCAAAAGAAACTCAGAGTTATAAATTTAGATCTCCCAATTACAAAAATATATATATATATAAACTGTCATGTTTGTAATGCTTAACAAATACTTATTTCCCAAATCTTTTCTTTTCACATTTTAGATCAGGTTAAAAAAAAAATTTGCATAGCAATCAGAACTGAACCACAAAGTAAGTTGTGCATCGACAAATACTAAATTAAATCAAGGGAACTGAAAAATTCAGGATAAGCTTTATTTTTCTTAAGTATGCAAATCTGAATGTACAAACCTATATAAGATGTTTGTGAAAGATGATCTTTTAATCAAAAGAATTATGATTTTTTAGCACATTTGTGTAGTCTCTCCATCAATAGGGTTGCCAACTTCCAGGTGGTCAAAACAAAAACAAAGGCACCTCCGTGCCTATACCAAATAGGTTTGGGAATTAGCACGGGGAAGTGGTACACAAATGCACATAAACAGGTTGCAAAAAACACGTCTGTAATGAGTGATGAAGATGGAAAGAACAAAACAAGTGTACAACATGAACGCTTAGCAACTAAGTGACTGGTTATATACAAATATACAGGTAAGCATGAGACAATCTATTGGTGTGTATCTGGAGGCAAAAAGTCCTCTTCTGAGTTTCAAAATTAATCAGTTCAACAGGACATCCAATAGTAGGTATAAATCCAAAAGCTAGGGGACGGCCGTTTCACATTCGTTTCTTCAGCCCCATATTGCATCATTCATTTTATAGTAAGTCAATTACATATACAAGTCCATTTCAATTCAACATACTGCAGCAGCACTGTCAACAGGTTCCCAATGGGATACTAGTATATGTAATTGACTAAGCTTTCATGTTGTACACTTGTTTTGTTCTTTCCATCTTCATCACTCATTACAGACGTGTTTTTTGCCAGCTCTGTTCTCAGTGAACATTCAACTATGATACAATAGCGGATGAGAACTGCCAGAATATGGTTTGGATATATTCTCATTTTTGGCCTTGGAGCCAGGCATGCTGCACCTATACAAGAGTGAGGTGAAGTCATTTCACACGATTTCCCATTCTTCTTGCCACCACTAGTACTGCATGACATTTTATTCAGAAAGGCCTCATGCCTGGATTTTCCATAAGTAGGGGCACAGAAGGGTTACTAGGGGAAGGGAAAGACAGAAAAAATTCCCAACGTTGGAATGGAAATATAGATCAAACACTATAGCAGCCGTTCCATTGGGCCCATATAACAGTGATGGCGAACCTTTTAGAGACTGAGTGCCCAAACTGCAACCCAAAACCCACTTATTTATTGCAAAGTGCCAACACTGCAACCTGAATACTGAGGTTTTAGTTTAGAAAAAACAACTCATACATTAACATATTTTGTCTTAAATGAAAAACACAATAACAGAGCTTTCAATTATACAAACAACTTTTTGTCCAACCCCCTCTTAAAGGCATCTAGGCTAGATGCCATCACCACCTGTGGCAAGGAGTTCCACAGGTTAATTACATGCTGGGTAAGTGGGTGTTCCTCTTTTAGTAGGGGATTTCATTGAAGGGTGGGAGGCGCCGCAAAGCCCGCACTGTGGCCCAAGCGCTCTGCTCCCTTCCAGCTATGCCACGCTGTGAGCTATGCTCCCCTTCAATCTAGCTCCTCTCCAACCCCACTGCAGGAATCACTTTCGCCACAGACTCAACAGGCTGCCGCCGTGCCGCACCCTCACGCCACATGTGAGCTGCCCTGCCGCATGTGACAGGGGAGGGAGGAAGCGCTCCCATTGGCCTGCTGGGCAGAGGGGCGGGTGATGTGAGAAATGCCCCGCGTCCCTCTGGTTTTCTAGTAACGAACTCAGGCGAACTCTGTGCTGGGGCGACGGTGCGTGTGCCCACAAAGAGGGCTCTGAGTGCCCCCTCTGGCACGCGTGCCATAGGTTCGCCACCACTGCCATATAACATAACCAGATGAAGATGACATTTTATCCAGTAGTATACGTGAAACCACATGAAGAATATATCATCTTTCTGGTGTCTTTCAAATTTAAGGTTGCCAGGTCCCTGTTCGCCACCAGCGGGAGATTTTGGGGGCGGAGCCTGAAGAGGGTGGGGTTTGGGGAGGGGAGGGGCTTCAGTGCCATAGAGTTCAATTGCCAAAGCGGCCATTTTTCTCCAGGTGATCTGATCTCTATCGGCTGGAGATAAGTTGAATTAGCAGGAGATCTCCTGCTACTGCCTGGCAGTTGGCAACTACCTGGCAGTTGGCAAACCTATTCAAATTGTCAAGAATTGTTTGCCACACCACTACTCTTTAGGGTTGCCAGGTACTCCCTGGCAACTGGCAGGGGGTGGGGGTGGAGGACTTACCAGCAGGAAAACTAGGCCTAAGCCTGCATCACCAGCAATGCGGCGACATCACTTCTTGTGGATACCAAAGGTGACATCATCATGTAGCTGTTGGCATAGGGATTGTCTGGTAGTCAGGCTTCTGATAGACTTCTGGTAGAAGTAGGGTGGTTGCCAGCTACAGGTTGGGAAATACCTGGAGCTTTGGGGGGCAAAGCCTGAGGAGAGCAGGGTTTTGAGGGGGAAGGACTTCAATGCCATAAAGTCCAATTGCCAAAGCAGCCATTTTCTCCAGGGGAACTGATCTCTGTCAGCTGGAGATCAGTTGTAATAATGGGAGATCTCCAGCCACCAACTGGAGGTTGGCAACCCTAAGTAGAAGTTATTTTTACCATAGAGTATTTGCCCAAATACCAGAGCATCCCTGTGTCTCTAATTGCGGGTGATGTCAATCCCAGTGTCTATCAGAAGTGATTCAGGACTGGGCCTAGTTTTCTAGCTAGTAAGTCCCCCACTGGCTAGTTGATTGGCACTGGGAGGTGCAGCTCCAGAGCGGAGAATTCCCCACCACCAGCATGGTCCTGACAACCCTATTATCCTTTCTAGATACACACTATATACACACTAAATGTTTTTTTTAAAAAACAAACAAACATTTATTACCTTGCCTCACTCAAGGCAGTTTACAATACAATATAAATAAAACAACGGTTATAAAACACATAAAAGACGGCGGTTTAAAATCTCAGTTAGGACTGCGAATAAATAAAACCTAAATTAGTCAAATGCAGTCCTAAATAAAACATAGTTACATTATGCATATTGCAGTAACGTACCATGGAATAAAAGCTGTGTGTTGCCACATTGCAATATGGGCAGTTAATGCATAGGGTTGCCTGTAATGTTGTTGATTCAAAGCTTTCTGTTATCCTGTCAAGATATTATTCTTTTCTGAAACTCTATTTAGATTTAAGGATCATTTATTATATTGCCTCAATAATCTGAAAAAGACCTTCCCTAACATTTTTTATCACATTTTAAAGGTCGTTTTTATTTAAGAATATCTCCAAAGAGTTTATGAGTGAAATTTGGCATAAAATAGTATAAACGTTGAACATATCTTTAAATATATCATTATATTTTGCAGAAATGTATAGGGACAGGGTCTTTTTAAATTAAAAGTCTGCATTGAAAAGAGAACAAGAAGAAGAGTTGGCTTTTATATGCCGACTTTCTTTACCACTTAAGGAAGACTCAAACCGGCTTACAATCACCTTCCCTTCCCCTCCCCACAACAGACACCTTGTGAGGTAGGTGGGGCTCAGAGAGCTCTAACAGAGCTGTAACTTGCCCAAGGTCACCCAGCTGGCTTTGTTTGCAGAAGTGGGGAAACAAATCCAGTTCACCAGATTAGCCTCCCCCACTAATTTATGGAGGAGTGGGGAATCAAACCCGGTCCAAACCACTTCTCTTAACCACTATACCACTCTGGCTCTCTAGGCATTCCTAGCTGGTAAACTGGGAATTGATTTGCCCCAGTTCCTCTTTGAATAAAATACCAGGCCAGATTGGCTGTGAACTGAATGTTGCCATTAAATGGCAAGGCAAGAGGGAGAGGCTGTATATTATCGCTGGCTCTCCCTTGTAATGCAGCTTTTGCTACCTGATGCCAACCCACCTACCTTCCCTAGCACATCACAGGATTAACTGGTCACCATTTGGGGCCAAGCATGAATTTTGGGGGCTTCTTCCCTGATTGGTTATTGGGTGGAGACTTTTTTTGCCAGCTTTGTGATGTTCAGGTTGGTGGTGATTAATAGCTTAACTAGGCCTGAACTTATTGATAGGCAGGAATCAGCAATGAGCACTCTGAGCCATCGGGCACGATGGAGGGTGTGTTCTGAATGCATAATCACTTGCTTTATGGTGGGAAAGGGCTTGTGAAGGTGCCCCTAAGGTGCTGAGCAACATCTTTCCAAACCTCGTAGTGACTTCATGGCATATCAAGGAATAGGGATGGGGTTGGACATCTCTCCGCATAGTATGTGCAGACAATGACAAATGAGTTTGGAGCCAGGGTGGATTGGCTAGAAATGGCAGCCATGGACAGGCTGCCTAGCACAGCCCACCCTTAATTAAATATTACCATAATTAATTGATAGGGTTGCCAACCTCCAGGTGGTGGCTGGAGATCTCCTGCTATTACAACTGATCTCCAGTCGATAGAGATCAGTTCACCTGGAGAAAATGGCCGCTTTGGCAATTACACTCTATGTCATTGAAGTCCCTCCCCTCTCCAAATCCCACCCTCTTCAGGCTCCGCCTCCAAAATCTCCAGGTTTTTCCCAACCCAGAGCTGGCAACCCTATTAATTGATGATGTAGATCAGCAAATTTTAATAAACTAGTTAAATCCATGCTGTGATCTTGTATCTTTATTGGGGTGCTGGGGCAACAAGAGGTCAGTTAAAGATGGTTGTGCATAACTACAATCAATATGTATTATTGCCAATAAAATATAAACTGGAGTGGAGATTATACTACTGTTGTATGTCTGATTCATTGCTGTTGAAAATGTTCCCAAAATTCTGTATTGCCATATTTCTACACTGATTTTGCCCAGTCCCCTTAACAAGGCAATTTTATTTATTAAGACCACATCAAAGTAGATTTCCCCTTTGGTTTCCCTTATTTTGCTACCTATGAAATGATTTAATACATAGTTGTTTATATATTTACTTATGTTATCCTTCAATATGCTGTTAATGTTCAATGCACACCAGAATGTAGTCTGTAGTCTAAGAAGAAGTAGATCTCGGGGACCAATGGTTGATAACTCTCCCATCTTCCCTCTGCCAAAGAAACCCACATATACACAAGCAACCTTGGGTTTCAGTGTTCAGTTAGCCAAACACATGAAATATCTCAGAGAAGCATTCCCACATATATTTTCAAACAAACAGAAGAAAAATAATAGACATTCTAAAGAGAGGAATAGAAGGTCAGAAGAAATGGGAGTCAATGTGCGGATAATCAGAGAACGATGACAGAATAGAGCCAGGGGAATTAATTCATCCCTAATTGCAAATGTCTGTTCATTATATATTTTAATCTGAACTGAATTTACAAACTGAATTTTTTAAAAACATTCTAAATTACATCCACAAATACTGGGAACTAAGGAAGTAGTTTATAATTCCCTAGTTCTTCAACATGTTTTTTCTCCCAAAAAGAGCATTTGAAAAGGTTATTTAAAATTCATAGTGTGTAGGGTTCTCGTTAAAACATTGATGAAAGGGAAAAACCAGTTCTGAACAACAACTTCCTATTATCATTACCGAGTAGGACTATGTAATCAGAGAATACTTTATGAAGATATATTACTGCTCAGCCAAGCAATGCTGTCATATCGGCACTTTAAGATACATTTTTAAAAATAGTATCTGTTAATTATATAAGGAAGTACTTAAAAAGGAAGGAAGGAACCAATGCTGACAGATGCTATTTTTGAAGTTAGGCAATGACTTTCAGCGAACTAAGCAGCTTCCTCAGTTTTCTCATAGCTGTGAATTGATGAGAGACCTGGAGAATATTTCACTCTCAGTTTCCTTTTACATATTACTGGTAATGTTACTACTGTAACTGATTCTTGTACAAATCTATCAAAAAATCTCACTCTAATGAAATCAGTCCTGAATGCACTATGGAATTGCTCATGTACGTTGTGAATTATACCATTAACCACTAAAACAGTACAGTGAACCTATGCTTCAGTTTGGTTATTTGAGTCTTCTGTAGATCGCATAAAACCTTATAGGAGAAGTGTAAATAACAGAGTAAATTGTATACAAGAGGGGCCTTGGCTCAATGGTAGAGCATCTGCTTGGCATGCAGAAGGTCCCAGGTTCAATCCCTGGCATCTCCAGTTAAAGGGACTAGGCAAGTAGGTGATGTGAAAGATCTCTGCCTGAGACCCTGGAGAGCCGCTGCCAGTCTGAGTAGACAATACTGACTTTGATGGACCAAGGGTCTGATTCAGTATACGGCAGCTTCATGTGTTCATATACTGCCAAATTCTCACTTTAGCAGATGACTATAGTCCTATCAGCTTTTTACCATAAATTAATTAATTCTGCCTCACTGAGATCTCCAGATCTTGATGCCCACTGCTCTTTGCCCACTACTGGTGTTTCACTTGCTAGTGTGTGTGTGTTAAGTGCCATCAAGTCGCTTCCAACTCATGGCGACCCTATGAATTGATGTCCTCCAAAATGTCCTATCTTTAACAGCCTTGCTCAGATCTTGCAAACTGAGGGCTGTGGCTTCCTTTATTGAGTCAATCCTTCTCTTGTTGGGTCTTCCTCTTTTCCTGCTGCCCTCAACTTTTCCTAGCATGACTGTCTTTTCTAGTGACTCTTGTCTTCTCATAATGTGACCAAAATATGATAGCCTCAGTTTAGTCATTTTAGCTTCTAAGGTCAGTTCAGGCCTGATTTGATCTATAACCCACTGATTTGTCTCTTGCTAGAGCTTGTAGCAAATATTGCAACAGCAAGAGACAAGAAGAGCTGATTTTACTGTCTAGTACTTGATGTCTGCCTGTTTCCCAGCTCATCTCACCTAGGGTTGTCAGGTCCCTCCTTTTCTCCGGCAGGAGGCTTTTGTGTTTAAGTGTGTGTGCACTCGTGTGCGCGCGGTGACGCATGTGCAGCACTTCCAGTTTAGAACCGGAAGTGCCGCCTCACAAAGGGCCTTTACCTCTTAGTTTAAGTGGTAAAGCGGCCTTTTACCACTCAAACTAAGAGGTAAAGGCCCCTCGCGAGGCGGAACTTCCAGTTCTAAACTGAAAGTGTCATGCGCGGTATGCACGTGCGCATGCACATTTGCCCGCCAACCCTCAGGTGGTCAGCGGGCAGAGGGGGCAATTGCCATGGGTTTGCCCGCCACCAGCGGGCACCTGGCAACCCTAATCTCACCCCACCTGGCTGCCTACAGCACCGCTGCCACCAACTGCCTGCCTCATGTTTTTTTGGGGGGGCGGGGGGAGCAGTAGCAATTCTCTGTCCTCATACCCCTCACTCCTGTGACATAGCATCATGATATCTTGGTCTTTTCCCAAAACTCAAAGGGTAACTCTCATTTAGACACTTGATTGTTTTTGGCATTTGAAAAGTTTCACAACTTGTGTTTATGTGTATTGCATGTGGTCATGTTTAGTAGTTTCATTATAGTCAGGGGCCTCAAAACTGGAAGTGATCTGGGCTTCTCTGGATCTTTGAGAGCTCCTGACATTACCTGACTAGTATGTCTCATGTCAACATGTATTGTTTTCCTTTTAACAATGTTCATTTAACTCTTGGTGACAGCAGGCACAGTGCCTTGGGGCATGAAGAGAGGCAACCATAGTAAAGTAGCATGTAGTCATGCATGAACAGTTATCATATTTCCATAATCAGACATGTTCAAGCTATTTAGACACAGACTGATGTATCCAATGTATGACTTCAGTAATCACAACATGTTAGTAGGCTGTGAGCTAAAACAGTGGGTGATCAAGCATCTTTGTACTGAGGTAGAAAAATTATCTGACCTAGCATAAGAACCTTCATATTATCATGCATTCATATAAAATTATTTATAAGAAGAGTTGGTTTTTATATGCTGATTTTCTCTATCTTTTTTCAAGGAGAATCAAACTTGTCTTACAATCTCCTTTCCTTCCTCTCCCTGTGACTATTCCAAGGTCACCCAGCTTGCTTCATGTGTAGGAGTGAGGAAACCAACCTGGTTCACCAGATTAGAGTATACTGCTCATGTGGAGGAGTAGGGAATCAAACCCAATTCTCCAGATTAGAGTCCACTGCTCTTAAGCACTTCACCATGCTGGCTACCATGTGTGGCATATGGTAGCGTTTCAGTATTAGATGTGACACATAACTTGATACGGCCTCAAAGCATTATGTTCAATATCCCTGCCCTATGATAAAATGGAAAGCATAATTTTCTTCTAAGACTTCTAGAGTTAACAAAACTGACTCATGACTTATTGGACTTTTATTGTCAATTAGTACACATATACATAAAGGTTCTTTTATTACTTTTCTGAATTAGTGATATAATTTGGCCCAAGCTTTCTAAAGTAACAATCGTCTGCAGAAAGCTTGCTATTATCAAACTTTTTAGTTCAGATATCCCAATTTATAATTCCTAATGTATTATTTCATGTAAGATTATATTTTCTGAAAAAAATACCGAGAAAAAGATGCTCTCTGTGACTGTTCATCATATCTCTGATAGATTGGGCTTCATCCTGAAGAACATTCTGATCAAGGATGACCAAGATTTGATTGCAAAATCAACCTTGCCAGAATTCTGTGATCATTCCTACGTGTCACAGCATTTTGTACCAACTGAAGTATCCAAAAAGGCTTCAAAAGCAGTTTTGTGGAGAGTGAATTTCACCGGTCTAGTCACAATGTGATGTGGTCAGAGCATGAACACAGAGCATGAACACAGAGCATGTGTAGGTGCCGGGTGGCAGCAGCACATCATTCATCATGGGAGAGTCCAGACTTGCTAGGGCAGGTGCAAACCAATGCCAGCTGGCAGAACTACTGCCCCTGCTACCACCAAGGCCAACAGATTGGTGGGAGGCAGGCTCTTCCAAGGTGTATATGTTCCTGTACTAAGCCGGGCCTCTCCCTGATGCCCACGCTGTGTCACACATTGCTGACTTTCTCAGCCAAGTGCAGCATGTGGGTGATTTTTGATCTCAAAATATCACATATATTATGCAGGAATAGTTTCTTCTTCTAAAAAGCAGTTTGAACGCGTCAGTGTGCAAGTATCATATAACATAGGGTCACAAGCCATATTATAGGATAAAAAATAGAATAAAAAAGACTCCTTCTGCCTCTATGTATAAGACAACATGGACAAAACAGATTGTATAGCCCACCCAATCTTCTACATCCAATTAAAGTTCTCCCCTCCAATCAGCCTTACCAAAGTAGATGCAGATTTCATGTACACTGAACACAAACACAACAGCCCTGTCCTTTTGTTAATGAATCCATGTACAACCTTCTTGCAAGAAAGAGCCAATGTGTGGTCATTTTTCAAATGAAACTGGGTACCATTACTTTGATACATGTGTGGTTTCTGTTGAAATTGCAATAGCAGTGGCTCACATACTACGGAAATGGAGAGGTAATTAAAGGATTAATTCAGTAGCAAAGTTATTCAATACATAGAGGGGAGGGGATGCTGCCTAGTTAGTAATGAGGGGTCTAGAAGTTTCTTTTTCTAGTTTCTGTTTTGCTTGTTCCTTCCTTCGGTGCATGCTGCATCTGCTGCAGACCAGGAGAGAGCTCTACACTGTACCTATTTTGTTATCTGTTCTGTGTGTTTGAAAGTGAAGTAAAAGTTTTATTTCTTTGGGGGAAAAAACCTTCAGCCTGGATTCATTTTGATTTGCACAACTGCAACTTCTATCAAGTTCAATCACACATTGTGCTGTATATGCATTGAGTATAACATGAGAGTGCTATGGATAACGTGGACTGCCAATTTTTTTTTAAGGGTTATAGATCAAATCAAGCCTGAACTGACCCTAGAAGCTAAAATGACTAAACTGAAGCTATCGTATTTTGGTCACATTATGAGAAGACAAGAATCACTAGAAAAGACAGTCATGCTAGGGAAATCTGAGGGCAGCAGGAAAAGAGGAAGACCCAACAAGAGAAGGATTGACTCAATAAAGGAAGCCACAGGCCTCAGTTTGCAAGATCTGAGCAAGGTTGTCAAAGATAGAACATTTTGAAGGACACTGCTTCATAGGGTCGCCATGAGTCAGAAGCGACTTGACGACAATTAACTCACATAACATGAAAATTATCCAATACATATATAAAGAAAAATCAAGTGTACGCTGTACATGGATTGTATGTGCATTCACTGTAACTCGGGCACAGGGCTACTAAGACCATTGATCTATCAGTATTGTCAACTATGACTGGCTGTCTTTCAAATAACCCACATTGTATGTGTGTTAAGTGCTGTCAAGTCGCTTCTGACTCATGGGAACCCTATGAATTAATGACCTCCAAAATGTCCTTGCTCAGGTCCTGCAAATTGAGGGCCATGGCATCTTTTAGATAGTCAGTTACCCACCACCTGATCTTTGAATAGCAGGGCCTGGGGATCGAACCTGGCACCTTTTGTATGCGAAACAGATGCTCTGCTACTAAGCCACAAACCCATAGCCACACAGGAGAGTGTCTCAAGAAAGCAGATCCAGTGTGAATAGATGGGTATGTAAAAAGTGGCCATGGTAATTATTCAGATTGATCTATCTGAAAGGGTCAGTGAGGTTAACTGAGTAGATCTTCAGTATGGCCAGTTGCCAAAGCATGAGCTCAGATATTAGAAATGACAAAAGAAGAGTCTTCTAGCACCTAAAGGCTAACCAAAATACTTGAGATGTAATTGAAGTAAGCTGGAGACAAGACTCCAGGATAACTCTGCAAACCTTTAATAGAAGTTCAGCAAGAGGAAAGGATAGGATGTGCAACCAATAGGGCATGTTATTGCTTTAAATAGCCTCAGCTTATTACAATATGGCCCTGTGTATCACAGAAAATATACTTTTGTTCTCTGGCAGTTTTGAATACATGAAGCTGCCTTATACTGAATCAGACCCTTGGTCCATCAAAGTCAGTATTGTCTATTCAGACAGGCAGCTGCTCTCCAGGGTCTCAGGCAGGGGTCTTTCACATCACCTACTTGCCTACTCCCTTAAACTGGAGATGCCGTGGATTGAAACTGGGACCTTCTGCATGCCAAGCAGATGCTCTACCACTGAGCCACAGCTCCTCTCTAAGAATGGATACATACAACACAAGATACATTTTTGCAAAAGCTCTGGAATTCAAAGTGCATCAAGAGGCCTGAGTTGTAGCTTGATGCCAGAGTCCTCCTCTTCCATAAATACCTGCCACTCTTACCATGGCATTCCTTCCCCAGCATGGATTCCCTTTATGAGAGAAGGTTGAGTGGTGACAGTGCTCTGAAAAAGATTTATCCTTCTCATTTTAGAGCTTCAAAGCAGCCTCAATAAAAACACCTTGAAGCTCTTAAAGACTGTAAGTTTGAAGTGCCACTGAAAGCTCTTAATAACTGCCTGAGACTTCGAGTGTTGGCTGTCCACATACTGCCAAGTTCAGTTGGAGTTTTTCCAAACTGTCAGTTATTCCTGTACTGTCTGAAACACACAGTGCATTCCTTGAGGAACAATTCTTTTCACACTTCACCTATACCGGAAGCTTCCATGGTAATGGCTAGGAGAATACACAATACTGATGTTGCTTCAGTACACGCTGTGGATTTATCAATTGAAAAAAAGGACACATTATTTCTTCTCTAAATTAGAGCGGTGGACTCTAATCTGGAGAAACCGGGTTTGATTCCCCACTCTACCACATGAGCAGCAGACACTAATCTGGTGAACCGGATTGGTTTCTCACTCCTACACATGAAGCCAGCTGGGTGACCTTGAGCTAGTCAGAGCTCTCTTAGAGCTCTCTCAGCCCCACCTACCTCACAGGGTGTCTGTTGTGGGGAGGGGAAAGGAAGGTGATTGTAAGCCGGTTTGATTCTTCCTTGAGTGGTAGAGAAAGTTGGTATATAAAAAAATTAGAATGTTATAAGACTGACTTAATAACACTACTGTTTAGTGGTAACCCTGTCCTGATTAATGTCCTTGGGGTGAGATTTTCACCATTCTGTGCTATAGAGCAGTGTGTGTGTGTAAAGTGCCGTCAAGTCGCAGCTGTTTTATGCCGACCCCTTTTGGGGTTTTCAAGGCAAGAGACTAACAGAGGTGGTTTGCCAGTGCCTTCCTCTGCACAGCAACCCTGGTATTCCTTAGTGGTCTCCCATCCAAATACTAACCGGGGCAGACCCTGCTTAGCTTCTGAGATCTGACGAGATCAGGCTAGCCTGGGCGATATAGCAGTACGTATTGCTATTATACTATTATTACAAAAGTATTCCCACAATATAATGCCTATACACAGGCTACTGATTCCTTTCTTTTGAAGAAAAGAAATGAAACTTCTCTGATATTTGCTGCCCCTTAATTTATTTGTCTTTTCCCTTATAGGTATGCTCCTTCCTTTTAAACTTCCCTAAGGCTTGTATCATTTCATTATCAATTTACCACTTAAGAAAAGCTTAAGCCTATAGGATCAACAGGTGAGCTATCTCTCACACACGTATACACAAGGTCCTGTCCTTACCAAAGACCATTTCTATCCAGCTTCTTCCATCCTCATGCCATTCCCATATTACACCTTAATTCATTTTCTATATTTATCACATCCATGCTTAAATTTTAAAACAATATTATGTTATTTTGTTTTTCTCTCATCTTGCAAAAGCGTTTACTGTGCTCACAGAATACCTTACACAAGAAGGAAGAGTGGTTATATCTGCCAATTTCCTCTTCTTGCGGCAGTACCTCACTTTCTGTTGCTAAGGGTTCTCAGAAATAGCTTTTCAGGAGGCTGCAGTGGAAAGGAAAAGGAGATGTCTTTTGTTCCCTGAACTGCCATTCACAATTTGTAAGATCCAGACCACCTTCACTCATGCACTTCTCTGCACCACATTCCCAAAAAAAACACAGTGATGATAAGCTTATTACAAAAAAATGAAGCCCTGTACTGAAATAATATCATTAAATAAATGATAAAATGAACCATTTTAAAATATGTTTCAATACATTTATCTGAATTAATTCTACAGCCACTTATATTTCTACACAAATAGGTCAATTTCGATAGATAGCTGTTTTTGAATGCAAACTAACCAACAGGCTCTCGGGCGGGAACTTGCCTGACTGCCGTTTGCCTCCCTGCACAAGCCCTTATTCATGTGGGCCAATCAGGGAGAGCCTGCGGGAGGGGGGAGCGGCCAGCGGATCGCAAGCCTGGAGACTTCACTCAGGTCCACCACCCGGATACAAATTTGTCCCCCTCTTGCTTCCCTGCCGCTGTCCTCGCTTGCCTCCTGGCTCATCAACATCTCAGCTTGTCCCACCCTCCCAGCCTTTACCAGGCATTGTGGTTTGTTCTTTTTTGCTCTTTGCATGTCACAACTTATTGGCGGTGTGTGCATGGGGCCGGATCCAGTTGAGGGGAAAAGCCAGTCTGTGTGCTCCTTTTCCCCATTTTGGGGATCCCCTTAAGGGATTTTGAGGGAGAGGCCTGGCAGGGGACATGCCTAGCTCGGGGGCTGTCGGGGCAGCCTCCCTCCAAGTGGCAGGGGATTCACTTAGTGGCTCTTACTCATGTCCAAGTGATGTCCCGCATACTGCCATCCCAGGCTACTCCCAGCAGGCAGGCTGGGAGTAGGTAGTCCTCCCAGGCTACTCTCCAGCAGATGGGCTGAGAGTAGGAGGTATATCATCGGTCTGCAAATGGGCCAGCCAATGCTCTGGATCCTGCCCTTATGCTACGCCAATGCCCTTATGCTGTAACCAATAAAAGTTGTGGCCGTTTTCATCCAGATACTTTGTCTGTGTTCTTATTTGCATCCTAGGGTTTTGGGTGAGTTGGAGTCTTTGTAGCCGGCTCCAGCTGCTCCTCAATTAATCGCTGAGTCAGCAACCTTTATTCAGTTTTCTCTGTAGTTTATGTACTAGGTAGCATATTGTGTCTTGATTCAAGCAACAGCAGCTTTATTCTTTTTCAGCAGAAGGATTTAAGTGTGCTTCTGCTGTGACTAGCAAATGCCCAGTGGTCATGGCATGCAACACAATGACAGCTGTGAATTTCCGAGATAGTAACCGATTTGTTACAAGACATTAGCTTCCTACCACCTCACTTAAAGACAAACCAGCAAAAATGTGCTCCTTCAAACAAAATCCCAAACTGTGACTGAATGGAGAGGACTGCCATCATTCTGACTTGTACACAAATCGCTTATTTGAAGTGCAATTACAAATAGATGTAAAATCAGTTCTTCAAACCTCACAACTCTTCAATATGTTGTTTGACCTCTTAATACATTTGTTCTGGTGTCCCCTCTGTGTTAGTGGCTGTGGACACATTCATCCTTTCCGCCAGCAAATAACTAATACAATAATAAACTTGCCAACACCATTAATAGTTTAATAAGGATTACTGGCACTTTGCTCGTACAGAGGCAGATGCTCTATTATACCACTCAAGATGAAGGAAACTTTTGTCTGTTATGTGACAAAAGGAGAAAGTAGAAAGAAAAATTGTGGCTAGTGAACAGAGATTCTCTTCTGTCCATGGAAGCTTTGTGCATGTGTCTGAACTCCTGTACGTATAAAAGATTTCTGATGTGAGACTCAGGCATTTATTACGTGCCTATGTAGAAATTTATATTTCAATCATGAATATGTTCATATTGTATAATTTACAGGATATACCCGATTAAAAAAAATAAACATTAAATAAAAATAAACATAAAAAAATAAATGTTTATTTGGCTAGACAATAGACAAAAGACAATAGACAGAAAGGATATATAATTAAAAGGGATATGCTTGAGGTATATTACTATGGGATATTCATTCAAACCACTAGCTTCATAGGTTTTGCTGTTGTTGGCTGTTGTTTTTGCTTACTATCTTTTAAAATGTTTGCAGGGTTTTGTAGTGAAAATCTTGTTTGATCAGAGTGCACAGTAAGACAAAATAAATTAATTACACAGTTTTAAATACATAATTCTGAATATTAGCTATGTTCTCATCGTACACTTGGATATTCAGCATTTCTCTCCCTGAGCCAGTGTTGTTGCCAACCCTTTCCTTGCCCCTTAAGCTATCTACCTTGAGCTATCTACCTTGAGTTACTGAGCATACAATACTGGGATATAGTCCTCAGTTGAAATCAACTGAGTGTAGGTAGCAATCGGTTCCCCCACATGAACCCCAGAACTTGATCCCTGGGCACAAAACTGAATGAAACCAGTCTCACACCAGCAGTACTATTCATGGTCCCATAGGAGGCTAACTCTGTTCCTCTATTACATTTTCCTCGACATTAAAAAAAAAATCTCACACAAAAGCCCACAAAAAAGTGCAAATGTGATAAACAGGCAGTTGACTAAGCACTTAATAAAGACAAGTATCTCTAAAATATGTGAAATAAATACAATTAATGGGGTACACAAGTAACTAAGAAAAATATAGCTACTATGACATACTCCCCTCCCCCTCTTTACTATACCAGGGAACATCCTGATAGATCCCAGTAAGGCAACCAGGAGAACAAGGTTCCAAGAATGGTCCTGGCCTAACAGCCTAATCCAGAAAAAGTCAGTGTTTAAAAGGCCCTCTAGATTAATCCTTTGCCCAAGCAGTGGTCCTTGTTCAGAATTTACAGGATTAATCCCATGTTTAGCAGTCTGAAAGGCGGGAAGAAGACACAGTTGACTCATAAGATCACTTCAAGTATTGCTAGTCTCTACCAACTTTTCACTGACTCATCTGCTCTTTCAAACAACTTCGGAAAATCTAAAACCACAGGAGATAAAAAACACCACATAATTCCTATTCTCATCTCCTTCAGATTGGCCTCAATGTTACCTGATCTTGCAGGCCCAAACTATCAAAGCAACCTGTGTCCTACTCGACAGATCTCATCCAAAACAAAGGGTGTGCCTGAACACATTTGTGAAAAACTTATTTTGGTTTTAAAGCTAACCAGCAAGGCAGTCAATGCCCACTTACATGACCGACACTTAGCTAACCCAGTTAGTCACCAGTACATGTTTTACATTTTACGCAGGCAGTTTAATCTTAAGTAGAGTTACACATTTGTAACTCCATTTAAAGGCCAAAAAAGACATGACTTTTTCAACAAGTGGGGTGTTGGCTTTCCCTGCAGTTGCATAGCAAGGGTTGCCAGCTCCAGGTTGGGAAATGCCTGGAGATTGTGTGGATGGACCCTGAGGAGGGCAGGGTTTGAAGAGGGGAGGGACTTCAATGGGGTATATTGCCATAAAAGTGCACCTTCCAAAGCAGCCATTTTCTCCAGGTGAACTCATCACTATCGCCTGGTGATCAGATGTAATAGTGGGAGATCTCCAGCCATCACCTGGAGGTTCAGTACAGGAATCCAGCCATAAATGATGCCAAATATATTCTGGCTAAATCTTTATAGTATGTGGTAATATAACCACCAACACCATATATTGCCAACAACAAGTGTATTTTTTCTTATTTACAGGATGTTTCAACAGGAGAAAATGATCATTTCGGAGCACGCCACAGGAGTCCTTACCTGGAGTGGAAGGAATCCAATATCTTACCCCTTTGGGGAAGAATTTTGCACTTTAATCTTGAATATGGTATTCAGCTGAAACCTGATATTATGAATGGTGATGTATAACTGCACGCAGTATATATTTTTGAAGAACTGAGGAAGAATTGGGCTTCGTGCTCCGAAACGATCGTTTTCTCCTTCAATAGCCTGCTGTGCTGCAAAGAAAGAAATACACCTTAAAAGGACATTTTCTAGTGAACTTTGCTTCAATACTTACTAGTTAAAGGAATTAATTGCGTACTTACCTGTTGAAACATCCTGTAAATAAGAAAAAATAAACTTGTTGTTGACAATATATGGTGTTGGTGGTTATATTACCACATACTGTAAAGATTTAGCCAGAATATATTTGGCATCATTTATGGCTGGATTCCTGTACTGAATTTCTCATCCTTTGGTAATTGTACAGAGGTGTCTGATTTTTCCATCACCTGGAGGTTGGCAACCCTATGCACAGCAGCTGCGGGGAGTTGATTTTTAAAGCACACAGTGGCCTGATTCAGATCAGTACCATGGCATAAGGAGAGGGGAGCTCTCCTAAAACAGCCCTGAGAAGGATTGCCAGGTACCCCATGGCAACTGGCCAGGGATGAAGGAATGGGAGGAACTTAATTACAGCAGAGGCCTTGGCCTCTGTGGCTGGCAATGTGTCAATGTCACTTGTGGTGTGCACCGGAAGTGACATCCTCATGTTGCTGGCAACATGGAGACGCTCTGGTATTTGGGCAAAAACTCTATGGTAGAAGCTGTTTCTACCATAGAGTTTTTGCCCAAATACCAGAATGTCCACATGTTGCCAGCAACATGAGGATGTCACTTCCGGTGCACATCACAAGTGACATTGACACTAGGTCTCAATTTGCTGCTTGTAAGTCTCCCTGCTAGCTGGCTGAATGGTGCTGGTGGAGGGCCCCCAAAGTGGTGATCTGGCAACCCTAACCCTGAGGGCAGTATTGGTTCTATTTTGGAGCTGCATGCCAACAGAACCTGGATGCAACTTGTTTAAAAATGTCATTGTTTTTTGGCTCTAAGTAAAATCAGTATAAATCAGTAGACCTCTCTCCTATATTCAAAGTGTCTAATTGGTCTGTGAAAAACAGTACGCTTTTGCTTAAAAGTCCAGAGCCTTACCAATAAATATATTTGTGATTCAGTTCATATTTTGGTTCTAGACTCTTTAATACAGCAACATTATTTACTCCTAGATCTTATATATCAGGAATTGCTACTTAAACTCTTCAAGAGATCTTGAAAACATGTTCACTGTTAAAAATATACTACCTGTCAGCATTATTTAACTGTCTTTCTACCTATTTTCTTATTTATTTAACCAGACTAACTTTCCCTCCTCTGAGAGATACATCAACATTTGGCAGCTGTTTCTGGAGTGTGATCTCATTTAGAAATACAGAATTCTTGGTTTTTCTTCATCCGTTGTTTCCTTCTTTTCTGGCTTATTGCAGTGTCACCTAGTGCATGATGTTTGGCCATTGGTTGTTGACACAGACATCCTTAGGATGTCATACTTGACAGGACAGTGAGCCAATAAATACAGAAGGATAAATGGCGGAGGAAAGAGCTGGTGTCAGTTTCCATCTCCCCAACACTTACCAGGTGTTTTCTCTCCCTGATGGGAATGAACATTCCAACTTTCCCCTCTCATATCTGCAGAAAGCCAGAGGATAAATTATTGCAATCTGATCACAAAGTTTAAAATCATGAACACCATTTTTTCTTGGGGATGAATCTAAGGTTAAGTAAATATTTATGTAGTCTTCAGTGAATACAAGGAGAGAGAAATCCGTACAACAGCTGCTCATGACAAGGACTGTGGTATGCCTGTAGTGATTGAATTTTTTCACAAGATTGAATTTTTTTCAATAGGATTTAAGATGCACCTCGGTACTGTTCAGTACTAGTGGCCGTTTATGCTTGGTAATTAGTAGTGCGTTCCAGACTGAAGTGCCCCGCATATTTATTTATTTCTTCATGCTGAACTGGCATTCCAGACTTCACTGTGAAGCCGGCACATACCTGCTTTGCATTTCTTAAGAGCCCCTTTAACACGACCTTTTGTATTTGTTCCTCCCCTGCACTGAAGCATTCACTGAAGGAAGCATGCAGAAGCCCAGATGCGGCTTAGCTATGCAAACGACTATTGCTAATGGCTATGCAAATGAAGGAATGAAGGAGCAGGCGAGTGGGGGGTTAGAATTTGTTTGACTTTCTCCTCTTGCATAGGAATCATGAATAGTCTTTTTAAAGGTCGGATTTTAAAAAATCAGCATTGAGCGAGGAGCAGAATCAACCCTGCATAAATGACTGGTATGTTTTTTGTTGTTGCATTGGAGCATGTTGTGTATACCAGTGCTGACTTGATTGGATTTGATCAGAAGCATCAACTGAAGAGTGAAACGGGCAGAGTGGGTCTTCCCCGCCATTCTTCTCCTTCTGCAATACACTGAGGTCCCCCTCATTCTGCTCCTGGGAGTCGAGGGATTGCAGTGGGTTTAGTCTGGATTAACTCTGCATAGGATTGCTCCACCAGTGAATTTCATGAGGGGTTTGAACTAAGATTTTGCTGGTCCGGTTTTGGCATTGCAATCCTTGCACCAAGCGGGCTCTCTTCCGCTTGTTTTCTGGGCTTGCAAACTGCTGAATCGTCTTAAGTGTAAGCCTGGTGTCTCAGCACTCCTGTTGGCATGCATTAAGACAGTTTGCTGCTGTTCTGGGTTATTTCATTCTTCTGTGATCATTCGTTGTATGAAATTAGATTAATTCTCACAGAAGAAATAAAATTACTTAAGGTGAAATGTACTTGATACAACTGATCGTGTAGACAAATAGAACAAGCAGCAGTGCTGCCAGTGGCACATGCACTGTAAAAGCAACTATGTCAATCATCCTGCCTGTGCAAAGCAAGAATCCCCTTGCAGGGATTAGGCAAGACATCTTCTCAGGTGTTCTCTACCTCTGTCTCTATCTCTCTAGGTTGCTTTGTTAACTGTCCATCAGTTTTGTGGAGGGAGTTGCTGCAACTGAGGAATGAGCCAGCAAAGGGAAGACTCCTGGATGGCTGAGCAGCACAGTCAATTAGGGTGCACAGATATTTAGAAGGCAGGGCTGGTATTGCCAATGAGGATTCCATGTGATGAAGGCAATGAAAGAATTAGCAGGAAGAAAAGGAATTGGATACTTTATCCGTTTTTCTCTTGCATCTGAGGCAAACTCTCTTTACAGCTGATGCCATTCATTCCACAATGAGGCCAGCCTTTGTAACCTACATGATGATAGTATTTGAGTTAGCGATGCATAATTTTTTTAAAAAAATTTGTGCATGGTCAGGAAATCCGTCTGCATCACACCTATTTTCTGTGGCAAATTTCCCATTTTTTGTTCAAGCAATAGATGCAAAAATTGGTATCAAGTCAGTGTTCTATTGAATTTCATTAGTATTGTCAGGAAAATGACAGCCACAGTTTCATTATGGAAAACCCAAACCAAACCAGAATTGTCAAGAGATTCAGTAACATCCTTAACTAGAGTGTGAAGGAAATAATTTGTATTTCTTCATTGTTTGCAAGGAGTGGATGCCTGTTCAGATGACCACACACACATATTCACAGCACACTCTACACCGAAAGAATGTCAGTGAGACACAAAGGCTGCAATCCTATACACACTTACCTGGGAGTAAGCCCTACTGAACACAAAAAGACTTACTTCTGAGTTGAAGTGCATAGGCTTGCACTGAAAGTGGGCGGAACAAATATGTCATTCAGGACGACCTCTTGTTATTTTAAATACGATGTGCAATCAGCAGCTTAATCGAATTCTGGGTTTAAACAGGCCCAAGTGGCATATAACTAAGCACAATGGCAGTATATCAATAGACAACTTTATCCAATACTTTTAATGATGATTGAATTAGTAGTGGGAAGAAATACTTCTCTAAATTAAAAAAGGATGCATGGAAAGAGTATTCTCCCACAGCCATTGCAACTCTAAAATTCAATAGACAGATGTAAGTGCACCTGGTTTATACTGAGAAATCAAAAGCATGACCATCTCATATACAGGCTCAATGCATTAACATGTAATAATATGGCAAACCCTATTCCCTTGCAGCTGTTTCCAATGCACAACCCATTGTCTGTATCTTAATTAGGAACTCATCCTTTGTAATTCCATCTCCCTTTCTCTGTAAGAGATTGATCAAGCGTCCTATTGTTTCAGAAAAACATTGTTTTCCAAAATCAGCTCCCCCATTGTTTCTTTCTCATCCTTCATTACATTATTATTCATCAATATGCATGATACTAATATCTACAAACGGGGAATCAGCCCAGAGATGAAAGCATTTTTAGAACTACTCAGTGAGAAAGAGGCGGCATGCAGATAGTGAAAATAAAACAACAAGAAGACTAAAAATAACAACAAAGAGAATGGTGCAAAATTGTTTAGTTTAATGACAATGTGGAACAGGTGCAAATTAGCATTATTATGTCGGCATGCTTTATCACTGGGCCAATAACAGAACCATTGTTCCCATCACGTGATACATTTCACCTCGTAGTCCAGTTGATTAACATTTGAAATCTGTTTGCTTGATGAGCACATTTAACATGCACTGGGGTACTAAAAATGCTTGATTTACATTAGCGTTACTTTGAATGATTTGACCATGAAATATGAATGGTGCTTATATAGTATGCAATAGAAGAACTCGAAGAACTCTTGCTGGACAAAGAAGGCTGAAAATCATTAGATATACAAGGGGATAAAAACAGACAGTGGCCAAGTTTCACAGCTATGACATGTAGCTAGTCTGAAGTATTATGAGTTCTTCTGCAGTTGCAAGTGCAGTTCAAAGTAATATCTGCCTTGACCCCTCTCTGAGTGCTTTATTGATGTCCATTGGCAGTGCTCATGCAAACTGTGGGAAATGCAAGCC
Source organism: Euleptes europaea (assembly GCF_029931775.1). Classification (NCBI taxonomy): domain Eukaryota; kingdom Metazoa; phylum Chordata; class Lepidosauria; order Squamata; family Sphaerodactylidae; genus Euleptes; species Euleptes europaea. Next base: position 39,505,508 of record NC_079316.1, read on the forward strand.
AGTATAGTGTAATGTGTATGGACAAATGGGAAGAATGAGTTTGCTGCTGCCAAAAGCGATCACAAAAAAGTAAATTCCCTTTATGTGTACTTCATGGCATTAAGGAAAAGACTTTGTAGGATTGACCTAAAAACCAGCTTGCCAAATAATGCCAGGGCTGTTCAACATTTGTGATGGTTCCAAAGCACAAAGGCAATCCTCACAATGAGAATCTCTGCCAATAAGCACATCAGGAGCCCCTGAGTACAAGAGGAGCTTCCATCAGGCCAACATAATTTTTAACTAGCTCACAATTTTGATTCTCTCTATGTATCCACTTCAAATATTTAGAATGTGGCTACAACCCAGGTGGATTCCTTTAGCTGATGGGCTGCTATTTTTCAGCTTATTAAGGAACCCATTTCACTGTATGAGGCTACATCAACATTTGTGTGCTCTTCAACACATTTGCGCATGAAAATGGAGGGCATATTTATTTACCAGTTATTCACTGCAGACTCCCAGTACTGGTAGTGCTGATCCATAGATTATTTATTTTGAGCTGTTCAAGCCCTCCCATCACACAACCATTATTGAATCCTACCATTAAACACTATAATTCCAACCAGCAAAGGGGAAAAAAATGGCACAGAAGCTGCAAAATCCAATAATACATTTTAGTGTAAAAAAGACTTTGGTAGTGTCAAAGTCCTGACCCTTGAACAAACCAAAGTATTAAATCACACCAAAGCCTATGCAGCCAAAGAATTACTTTCATGACTCTTTTAGATCCTGACTCAAAGTGATGTATCACCCTTTGAAACTTCAGGCAGCAACAATCCAATTAGAAAAGTCTTTCTCAGTTTGAATTGTGTCGCATTTGATGGAGTTCTTATGTCCTGAAGTCTTTAAACTTTTAAAATAGCCCTTAAGATTTCACATTTGAAAGTCAAAATTCCATCCCACTTGACTTGCAGCAAAATTTCATTTCAGCTATATTTGAAATAGATATTCAGATCTCATTGCCTATCCAATGAAACACACATTTCCACTATGTGTACTTCTGAATAAATATTGCAGACACAGAGGTACAGCAGCCAGGGCAGAAGAAGGTAACCATTTTTTCTTAAATGATGGTAACATTTGTACATGGAACATTCCCATTCCCTTTAATATATTCTTCTGGTAATCCAGGCAAGGAGCAACAACAGAACACACTCTTGTTCATGCCACCTATCTGCTAAAGGTTTTGGCTGACCCAGGTGCAAGAACTGTTTTCCCCAAAATGATGAACAGATACAAAGCATACAAAGTGTTGCGTAAAATAAGGCCACAGCTTTTATTGGTTACAACAGACAACGAGCATTTTGGCGATGTATGAGGGGCGGATCTGCGCATTGAGTGACCACCCTGTCACCCAATTTAAACCCCCCAACCCGAATGGTGGTGCAGCAATCGGGGTCGTATAATGGTGGTGCACTAGGACATAAATCTTTGAGTGGTTCCTACACCACCTGGGAATGGAGCCCCACAATAGCCCCCGAGCTGGGCATTCCCTATAAGCTCCATCCCAAGACCCCTTATGGGAGTTCCCATCAAAGAGGAAGGCAAGTACACAGACACATCTTCCCCATATTAAATCCAACCCAATGCCAAAAACCGTCAAACTGTGACAAAATAAAATACTAAAAAATTGAACATAGGGAGGGCGGGTGGGTCTGCTGCTGCCAGGAACAACAAGGCTGGGCAACTGTGCGGCGCAGCCTTAAATAAGCACAAGAGGTGTGGGCGTGCCGACGCACCCACGTCATCAGGAATTGCCGCCAAGTGTGGAGAAAGGCTACCCTGAGCCAACCATAGGCTGTTAGAACAGCAGAAGTGGGCAGAGCACAGCCACCTGGCCATGCGGCCGGCAGGGCAGAGCAGCCTGGCAGGGTAAGGAGCATCTGGCTCCATTTTGGGAGAAGGAAACAGCCACACCGGATAGCAGTAGATGGCGCTGGGTGAGTCTTTTTGCTGTTTCTTTTTCTTACTAAAAGAGAATCCAGCTATCCAAGACAATTTCTCCATCGTGGTTATAGTTGTTGCTATGTGCATAATGATTTATTGAAATAAGTCCTCCAGAAACAAAGCAGGATTATGGTGCCTTGGAGACAAGTTGGTGTATAAAATGCCACAAGGGCTGTGTTACTCTGCATTACTTTAGAAGACCTTAAAATGTACTTGTTGAAAAGGTACAGCTGAATGAAGCTCTATACTAGATTCCAGTGTGGAAACTTACTACAAATCACTACAAAGGAAATCCTTAAAAGTCCCAGGCAGAGTAAGAACATTGACCGTATAACATTTTCCATGTCCCTACCCATAACTACATACAAATGCCTGCTATCGCTCAGGTCAGTCTACCCTTGCAATACTAATATGCTGTTTGTTGTTTTCCGAGCTCATCTATAACCCCAAATTAAATCATCCATCATCCACTGTAATTATGAGAACAGGATATGCCTCAAGGCCTTCTTCCCCTCACCCCTGATGCAGCACCCAGACTCTGGAGGGGGGTCCAGGCTGTGTTGACTCTCCCTTTTGCCACTGATGTAAACCCCATCCCATCGTACCTCTATGAGGGCAGGGATGTTGGAAAGGCCTTCCAAGAACAACACAAAATGGTAGGCAAGAATGAGGCGGAACTCAGACACCATGCACTTGACCATAATGTGGCATGACTGAACACAGAGGTGTTTGAAAACTAAATATTTTAATGATATTTTATTCTCTCTGCCACCAGCTCAACTTTCTCACTGATACTTAAGGTCTCGTTGCAATTACTGATTGTTGAGCAGCCCCTGAAACCCTTTTTCAGACAGAACAAAAATCACCCCAGATGATCAGAAGTACTCAATTTAGAGATTTCATGACATCTGAAAATTGTTGCATAAAAAGGCAATTGGGAATTAAATAATGTCACGATGCATTGCAAAGAAAAGAAAAAACAGGAAAGGGGAAAAAGAAAAGAAATCAGAGCGGAAATGGAGAAAAAAGAGACAGGAAGCAAAGGAATGAAAGGAAAAGATGTTAGTACCGAAATGCAGCATTTGTTCTATTGTCAAGCAGCACAAAGAAGGATACAACAAAGAGGAGGCTGTGTACCAAGGGTTAACTCTATTTTTCTTGTCTTGGCTGTAAGTAAGACAAGTAGAAAAACAAATTGAAAGTAAAAGGAGAGACAGAGATGGCTGCTGTGTTTCTTTTTTTCATTAAAACTCTTCCAGCTTCTAGCTATTTTTCAAAAAAGAATGGCATTTTTGGATGAGGGAGAGAAAGGGGGGAGTATTGGAAAGCAGCCATGCTCCATGTCCATTTGAGACTCTCTAGTCTCCCGCAAACCTAGTTTCTTCCTGTTTCTTCTCACACTTTGTTTCAATCTACTCCCAGGTTAATGTCTGGTTTCTACAACACTGGAGCTTTGACGCAGAAGCTCTCAGAAGGGCTGAGACTGGGCCCATTGTGACTAATAAGGCAAGGCATTGTTATATTCCCCCCACCAGCAGACAAATTGGTGTCTGTACTATTGCAAGAGCAGGAAGTGAAGCACTGTGTGGAACCAAGAGAAACAGCTTTGATTTGTGCACTTTCCAATTTTTCTTGCTCTTATTTCTGCTCAGGCTAATGTTAGATCCTTAATTTGTAGATGGTTGAATGTGTTCCTTTAACTACGATAATTTCAGCATAATTTGTTCAATGCTCTTTTAATGAAATATAGGTCGTTTTAGCATGGGTTCTTTCACTCACATTCACCCCCGGTCTGTTACAGTTGTTCCTTGGAGTTATGCATGAGTTTTGCATTCATTAGAGATGACCTCACGACCAGCCCTCGCAAATCCCGGGACTTCCCATTCCTCTAATAACTTGAGTCTTCGATCTCCCCTGTGATCAGCCCGGGTAAAATCACCATGCATAAGACAAAGCATGGGACATGGAATCTTGGGGGAGTGATACTTCTCTCACAGACAGCACCTCAACCAATTACAAAGCAGCACATCAAGGGGTGGGGATTTAAATGCTTCCTGCTTCCTGTTTTCTTGGAGTTCTTTCTGAGCAGAAGAAAGGCTTTTAAAAATGAAGCTTGGGTTTCTCCACACACACACACCCATTCCTTTTAGAGAGCGTCGTTTTGTTTTTGTTTTTAAAATGGTGTTTAACACAGCACTGGGTTTCCGTGCCGGGGGTGGGGAGGGACTTTTCTCTCACAGTAAGCACAAAAGCCAATTACAAAGCAGCATTTCAAAGGGCGGGGACTCAAATGGTTCTTGATTGGAACTTGGAGACTGCTGGTGCATAGACTTGCAACAGGAAAGTGTGGGTCCAGTGAGCAACGAACCTCAGGTAAAACTCCCAAGCACAAATGATCATAGAGTAAGAGGTAGAATAAAAGAAGGATCATATGGCTCTACTAATAGCTCTGTATTGGCATAAGAAGCCTTTGGCCAGCACAACAGGCTTTTCAGCCAACACCAGAGGAAAGTTTCATTATTAGTCTTTAGGACCTAACCCAGTGTTTTCTCAAATGGGTTTTCTGCAAAACTTTGGAGTTTTTTGTAATCTTCTCAAGAGGTTCTGAAGGAGACAACTGTTGATGTTACCATCAGTCCCAATCTCTGACAATGCCCAGCTATGAGACAGTGATACCATACTTTCTAACGTTCAAAAATTAAAGCAGCAACATGCTGTAAAACCCCATTTCTTACCTTATGCTGTCCATGTCCTACTCTTCCTCCTCACACAATCACACATTTCTGAAGGCTTTTTGGATGGCAGACCTTCTGTACGCTGCATTTCAGTAGCCTACTGTGACAGACAGCTGTATTCCAAAGAGTTGTCCTGGTCATAGAACCCCCATGATTGACAAGGAGTTCAAACAGAATTCTGAGAGTGGCAGCTAGAACTCTGACAGCTGAGAACTAACAGTTGATTGGGAGAGAAGTGAACAGACAGAGTTTGGTAACAGCTGTGCAAACTGTAAACTGTCTGGGGGAGGATTTCTCCTCAGGAGTCAAAAGGGAACATATTTTGGGTTTTTGGATCAGGACCGGATCCATAACCAGTTATATAAGGAAAATAGCTCTAAGGTTTATGGAGTGATTCCTAATAAGTCAAATGGGAGAGAGTTTTGGTGAAATGAGATCCCAGGCCAGTTTAAGAGAGAGAAACTGAGGAAGTGTGTTAATGTTCCTGACTCTTATAAGAAACACTCTGTAAAAGAAACTTAAGTTAAAAAACAAACAAACCAGAGAAAGCCAAGAAAAGCCCTCTCAATAGAAAGTAAAGAGTCAAACACTTGTATGTGAAACATTTAGCAGTTCAAGATATCCCTTGAACTTAACCATCTCAAACGTCTCAGTTCTGTTGTGTTACAATCTACATTTCCTGTTATGAAGAACTGCTAACCTGACTTTTAAATCCCACAAAAAGAGACAAAACCATTTTAAAGTTCTATTTCAAAAAGCCTCTCAAGTACCAAATATTTCTGACCACCTTATTATTCAGAATAACCATCTCCGTCATACCTACCATCTCATTAAAAAGGCAAAAATTAATTGATTCAACTGCTAGAATTTTTTGTTGTCCTAAAATAGGTTCTGTGCATTCTGCCCAATTCTCAATAATTGTCCTACATGGCTGGGGTAAATGCTTGTTTAATTTTTTTGTTGCCTTGACCCATAGGTATAGTGACATGCATTTCTCCCCCACAGAACCCTATTGTTATTCCACACAAAGTCATATCACATCTAGCCTGCACCTAAATCAGTAGCATTGAGTGCTCGAAGAACTGAGTTGAACTAAATGTCACATTAATGTAAAATACAATGGGTTATTGTAGGTTTCATTCTGATCAATGCTATTAGTTTAACTATGAAACTCCATATCTTTAGAAAAATTAATGCAAACAGTTATAAAAATCTGGGGAAGGAAAGCTGCTAAAATAATTACTACTTTATCTATTCAAAATTACCTAATCATCGTTTCTTGGAGAGAAGGATGCAGACATAGTTAGTCCCAAGACTGCTTTGACCCTTGTTTGATTGAAACCAACATCTGTTTCCCAGGTCTCCAGCTGGGTTTCTACTATCCAGAGGTAGCCAATTGCAGACAGATGTGACATTTCCTCAACATATTGTGTTGAAATCATTGACATTCACCTTATCAGTACAATGGGCACCAGAGCCTCTCAACACCTTGAAGTGTGAAATGGTTCCAGCACTGGGAAGTTGAAGAACTCTGTGACTATCTTCCTTGGAGACTTTTTTCCAGAGCTGTCCAAACAGTACATCACTCACCACTAAATACCAGAAATGTTAAAACTAACACAGCATGTGTAAATCATGCCAGTTTGTATCACTGAAGGGATTACTCTTGTTAAGCATATACAGGGTTGGTTTTGGTGAACCCAAGCATTCTTATTCTTGTTAAGAATATGAACTCTTCATATGCTTAATTGAGTACTAGAGTCAGAATTAACTGGATTTGAAACTCTTTTTCAGGGCTTGTTTCACCACTAAATTCTCCCCAATGTCCATTTCAACTAGGGCGATCGATTCGGTTCATCCCGAATCAAAAAACAGCCGAATTTCCCCCGATTCGGCAGATTTTTGGTTCGGGACGAACCAAATTCAAAAAAGGCAGGAAACGGGGGAGCCGAATTCGCCGACTTCGGGGGTTCGGCAAATAAATTCAGCAGATTCAAGGTTTCCCCCCTCCCCCGCGCCTTCAGGGGGCTCCCCTGAAGGCATGCGGGGGGGCCTTTAAACAGATCTGTGCCTCCCGCCCGGCTCCAGGGGACTTCCCTGAAGCCGGGCGGGGGGCCCCTATAAAAAGATCTGAGCCTCCCGGCCAGGAGGTACAGATCTGTTTCCCCCCCACTCGCCTTCGGGGGGCTTCGCTGAAGGCGCGCGGGGGCCCCTTTAAACAGATCTGCGCCTAACAGCTGTTAGGCGCAGATCTGTTTAAAGGACTCCCGCGTGCCTTCAGCGAAGCCCCCTGAAGGCACGCGGGGGGGGGAACAGATCTGCGGGAAGGCGGGCAGTGGGTTGTCAAGCCCCTCGGTGCTGTCTGCGCAGGCAGCATAGAGGGGTTTAAAGACCCCCGCCCCTCTTCCCGGGACTCCCGGCAAGAGGAGGGAGGTTTTTAAACCCCTCTGTGCTGCCTGCACAGACAGCACCGAGGGGCTTGACAACCCACCGCCCGCCTTCCCGGGACTCCCGGGAAGAGGGGCGGGGGGTCTTTAAACCCCTCTACGCTGCCTGCGCAGACAGCACAGAGGGGCTTGACAACCCACCGCCCACCTTCCCGGGACTCCCAGGAAGAGGGGCAGGGGGGTCTTTAAACCCCTCTGCCCCCCCGCGCCTTCACGGGGCTTCCAGGAAAGCGCGCGGGGGGGCCTTTAAACAGATCTGCGCCTTCCAGCTGTTAGGTGCAGATCTGTTTAAAGAGCCCCCCACGCGCCTTCATGGAAGCCCCGTGAAGGCCCGCGGGGGGGCCCAATTTCCCCCCGAACTCCGGATCTCGCCCAAATTTCAGGGATCCGAAGCGGGGGAGTTCGGACTTTGGCATGGCCCAAATTTAAAGGGGCCGAATTTTGCTAAAGCCGAACTTTCCTGAATTTTTTTTCCAACAGCCCTAATTTCAACAGCTGTACTGTACTTTTCCATGACACTGCATTACTTTCATTACTTTCTTTTGTGACCTGCTGCCATCCCCCCCCCTGATTTTTGCCTCTGGTAGGATATTATATAGGAGCCCCGTGGAACAGAGTGGTAAGCTGCAGTACTGCAGTCCAAGCTCTGCTCACGACCTGAGTTTGATCCCAATAAAAATTGGTTTCAGGTAGCCGGCTCAAGGTTGACTCAGCCTTCCATCCTTCCGAGGTCTGTAAAATGAGTACCCAGTTTGCTGGGGGTAAAGGGAAGATGACTGGGGAAGGCACTGGCAAACCATCCAATAAACAAAGTCTGCCTAGTAAACGTCGAGATGTGACGTCACCCCATGGGTCAGGAATGACCTGGTGCTTGCACAGGGGACCTTTACCTTTAGGATATTGTATAGTTGAACTTTTGTGTGTGTGTTGTTTTCTCCCATTTTGAAGACAGGTACCTTTATTTGAGGAATGAGTGTCTCATACAAACTACCACCACTTTATCTAATTATTTATGGCACTCCATATAATGTTTTTAGTAGCTCATGTTTTTAACGGGATCAAAGAGAATTTCCCCTATTTGACTCAGTGATTGTTTCAGAAATTTGGCCTGTGCTGAGTCCTCCTCCTTTACACTTAATTTTTGACATTAATTCCAGAAAGGGAGCATGTGCAGTTAGCCACAGATTTCAGTTCCTTCAGTTCATTTACACCTCTGCATTATCAGTTGTGCACATGTGGATTGATGGAGCAGTGCAAGGACGTCGTTGTGATATGACTGTGTGTATGATTGTGCCTTGATTCCTTTCTGTGTGGTGATTCACTGTTGTGCATATGTGGTGCTGCAAACTGATAAAACACACCCGCACACAAATACACAACCCCTTGCTACAGCTGAACATTACATGAAAATTGCTCTTGTATGGAAATTTATGTCTGCATATGAGGGGAAATTGACAAATCACATCAATGAAATACTAGAGGATTCCTAATGCATTGCAGTTCAGACAAAAGACCAAGTAATTTAGAACTCAACATTCCTGAGAGAAATTTGGATGGTGAAAATTTCAAGAGCTTCCCTAATTTTTGCTTAATGGTCTGTAATGTGGGTTCAGCACCTGCCCCTGGCCATTCTTTCTCATTCCCTTTACAGAGGAAGCAGCTTTACCCTCTGAGAGGCCTCCATGAGTGCCAAGGTAGATGACACAAGGAAAAACAGGCCTTATCTCAGTGTGTGGGCCACGGGCAGAGCATCAGGACAGCCCAAAGACTCTAGCAAGGCACTATATTTGAAGATGTTAGCTTGAGTTAGCTGCTACTATCTTTCACTTCCTTCCTGGATTCCCACCACCAGGACATCATCTCTAGCCTTCCTTACTTGCTTCCTTAACAATCCTCATGCTTAAACGGGGTCACACAAGTGTCAGCTGAATTTCTCCCTTCATCCCCATAAGAAGAGGCAAGGGAAAGAGCTTAACTGATGTGTTGGAGCCTCTTTAATTCAACCAAGGCTTGGGAGTATAAGGATACATAGATAGCAGAGCCCTTCCATGTCTAACACTTCAAAATTGAGGATGGGTCTCTTGAATTCCCCAAACAACAATCACCAAACAAGATGAGGTGATTTCAGCTTTACTGAGATTCTCTCCTCCTTTTGTTAGGTATCTATTCTAACTGAGCCATAGGATATATCATCTTTGGCTGACTATTCCCCTCCCCCTTTTAAGCAGAGCATGGCAAACTCCATATGCTCTCTGATGCAAAATCGAGATCTTCCTAAGAGAAAGACCACTGTCCTATCCATTGCTTTAGCTGCACACCACTGGCTGCTTAAGACTGAATATTGAGACAGTTGCTCCTGCACTAGGTTCTGTTTCCCCCTCTGTTGCCTTATGAGGTTAATGGCTCTGGGAATTGGTTTGACAGGATGGGGTTAAGTAGTCTCTATTCTTTTTAGAACCAGGTAATCCCAGACAAGCGATTTCTGAAGGACCAGCAAAACATAATGGAATCTGTGGTGCTGTGAACATGGGAAGCACAGAAGTTGCTCTACCCATGTTTACCTTATTTCTCCCTCTTCGAAAAGTTAATCTGTTCAAACAGTCTGCAATACACTCTTGTTATATCTGCCAGTAGCTTTCATATTCTTGTTTTGATATTTTGCACAGTAGGTAAATATAATCAGTCAACTACTGCCCACTGTGTTTGGCTTTGTGGGTGCAGTTCAGTTGTTAAAGCTAAAGATTTAAAGCTAAAGCTATTTGTTGCTGGGGGATCTGTGAAAGCAGAATTAATAAATGGGTTTCTTATAAATATTGGTTACTTCATTTCAAGTAAAAATTGCTCGTCCACACAATTGATTTTTGCGTGTTTAGATCACATCTATTCTGCTTCTTTTGATCACTTTAAGTGGTTGATGTGGATGGTGGTTTTAATCACACAGGACTAGTGCCAGATCACAAGATGATAAATGACCTAGAACTGGCGAGATGAAAGTAATTGTCAAAACCATTCTTGCTTTATATTGCTAGAGTGAGATGCAGACACATGGCTATTCTTAACAGTTTGTTGGAGAATGACCAATAGTTAAAAGCTAAATTATTCTGATCCCTTGAACACAAAACCTGAGACTGACTGGCATACTTGGAATGAGCTTTTGTGATCAAGAACCTTCTTAGTGAGACACCTGAGGAAGACAGTAGGCTGATTCATATTTTTCAGAGTCTTGACGCAAGTGTGTGATCTGGCTGGTAAACCAGGCCTACTATATGAGGGTTACAGAAGCAGCCACTGCGATTCTTATGGCTGCAAGAGCATTATTATTTTTTTGTGCTGCCCTAATCACACAAATGAAAATGATTATCATTTGAATACAAAAGACAAATGGAAGTTCTTGTTCATACAAAGGATGGTTCTACTTAACCAGCCATGAACTCAGTAGTGGCTACTGTGTCACCAAGAGGGACTAGTTGTTAATCAGAGGGGGCAAGTGTTAATCAGCCTTACGACAGTGGTAGCTACATATGGGTTAATACAGATAAGCCAACAACAAAATTAAAGATAATCACGTTACAGGAAAAGATGGGTCCTTGCTGTTCCACAGCACATGCACTATGTCTGTTGTGGTAGAATTTACAGGACAGGTACTCCTATGATGACAAATGGTGCAACTAGGGTTGCCAACCTTCAAGTGGGGCCTGGATTTCTCCCAGGATTACAACTGATCTCCAGACTACAGAGATCAGTTCCCCTGGAGCAAACAGGGGTGTGACGAACACAGAGTTAATCTTTGAGAGAAGCTCTGAGAAAGGGAGTGGGCGGAGCTAAGGAACTCCCTCTGTTCTGAAAAAAGGAATTGGATTCTGTTATTGGATTCTGTGTTTGACTCTGGTTCAGATTTGCCTAAACTGGTGTAAAACAAATCCTGTGGAGTGACAGGCAGAGATTGGGAGGGAAAGGCCCCTTTCTCAGGTCACTGGAAGGTTGTTAATTTGAAAAAGCCTCTGGAGTCTCATTTCTTCTGAGGTAAAATAAGTAAAGAGGACTAAGAGGGAGGGAAAAAATAAAACTCCAACTAAAATGCTCAGCACACAATCCCAGAGGGATCATGATAGGAAGCTTCAGATTGGGGACTCTATGCCATCACATTCCCACTGAGCTTCCCTTTCTTCCCCAAATACCACCCTGCACAGGCAGCACCCCAAATCTCCAGGAGTTGACAATCCTAGATGTGACTAAGCAAAACTGTGAATGTAGACATAATAAATGGATAAAGAAAACCTTTGATTTGATTAGCTTGCACAAAGGATTGTTATGAAATCCCTTCAAGGCTAGCATGGATGAAAATCTGGAAGCCTTGAGACAGTCAACCATGTTGTCATTTCAACCAATACCAAATTTAAAAGACACATACAGGAAAGTCGGTTCTTTAGGGTAATGCAAAAATCACTTTAGAGTTGTGATAGTATTCAAAGAGGCAAACTTATTTTTTAAAAGATTTTTGCTTATACAGTTTCCTTATTTCACCATGAAAGTAAGTTTAAATAGCTTTATATGTAACCCCGAGAGTGAATTTTGATTTGATTTCCCATGGGAATGTACAGAAATTTCAAATTCAAGACTGGACTCCCCCCCTTCAATAGTGTGGTAGCATCCAGTTCTTAACCAGCCTGCTTTTTTTAAGGCCAATTCTGTCTCTAGACCGTGTCTTATTGCTCATAAAGCATTAAAGAACTGATGAACAAAAGGTTCTGCTCAATTTATCTTTATTATTGAGCACATCAGCAACAGATCCAGTGGACATCACTCAATGGACTCAGCAAAATCCTTTTACATTACGTCCTCCTCATCATTCAAAGGCCCTTAAACTGTTCACAAGACATGTCTGGAACTAGGTAATGCCATAATCCCATTTCCAAGCAATTTTATCTCTGTTTTAAAAGAAAAGGAAGCTAAAGTACTTGAAGCGTAGGTTGGAAAGACATTCTTGCTTTTGTGCCATCACTAATTTCCCATTTGACTTTGCTAAGTCACACACATTAGACTTGAGGCACACTTTGGTAACATTATGTTTGTTCATCCCTAAGCACACATATATGTGTACATGTGTGTACATCTCTTAGAGAAGCTCCTGAAGCAGCTCACAAAAATGCATTAAAACAAACAATATAGTTAAATAAAACTATAAAGCTATAATAAAGGGAGGAGAGGGAACTAAAGGGCTCTACTGAGCCCTATTATGGTAATGTCTATGCTGCTTTGGGAAAACTATTTGTAATTCATTTAAAGGATTCAACCTTGTATGTTGACTTTATTGATGTTCCCAGTATAGGTGCTCAAAAAGCCCACTTACCTGATTTGCAATTCCTGTTCACTGTTGAGTCAGAACCTCATATGATCACCTTGACCGGTTGCTCACAATCCAAAATGCACTGCATTTTGTGTCTGTGCTGTGATGGCATTCAGCACAGTGGCTGGCCAAGTAGCCACTGTTGAGGTAAAGTCATAATTTATTGGCTTGTTTAGATTACAGATACCCCAGGTTCATCGATGGGCAGGCCCCGCATCACCTAACATCAGCATTGTTAGAATATATGTGCTGCCTTCGCACCTGTGCAGTTCACAGCATTTCTTTCTTGCTTTGAAAAGAGCAAGAGCCCAGTAGCACCTTAAAAGACTACCAAAAATTCTGGCAGGGTATGAGTTTTCTTGAGTCTGGCAGGGTATGAACCTTCTTGAGACACAGATCACTTCTTCATCTCTGAAGAAGTGAGCTGTGACTCACGAAAGTTCATACCCTGCCAGAACTTTTATGATGGGTAGCCGTGTTAGTCTGTCAATAGCAGTAGAAAAGAGCAAGAGTCCAGTAGCACCTTAAAGACTAACAACATTTCTGGCAGGGTAGGAGCTTTCGTGAGCTACAACTCACTCCTTCAGATACAGCTGTATCTGAAGAAGTAAGCTGTGACTCATGAAAGCTCCTACCCTGCCAGAAATATTATTAGCCTTTAAGGTGCTACTGGACTCTTGTTCTTTTGGAGTGCTACAGACAAACATGGCTACCCATCGTGATCTTTCTTGTTTTGAGGATCTGGAAATAACTCAACCTATCTCAAGTACATACCTGTATGCACAGGAAGGTGATCCCCCTAGTTTTTGTGGAGGTCGTTGACACAATCTACTGCATGAATATTTGGTTGGACACATTGAAATCCCTAGGGTGCGGGGAGGGGGGATCCAAAAAGAAGGAAGATTGAGGATTTTTTTAAAAAGCTGTGCACACAATCACTTCAAAAACTGCTGACTGTGGTGCTTCCATTTCATATCCCCCAGACTCTCCTAAGATTTCACTGTTCCTACTAATGGTAACTGTGAAACCTGCATCCATTCTGCACATTGGGACTTGAGCTTCCCTCCTACAAAAAGAAAAAAAAGAGAAAACTTTTATTTGCCCCAGTTCTTGTACTTCTAGCTTAATCCACAAGTCCTGATCCAAGAGCCCTGAAAATAGAATAAATGCCAAGCTAGTAATAGTAAACAATTATTAAGCAATCATCTTAAAATAAATACAAGCACCTAGTTCCAACCTCTTTTCAGGAAACAAACAAACATAAAGTTCTAAGACAGTTTGAACTCCACTCACTTCTCCATTCCAGTTCTTTGAAGTTGTATAATAACAGTAGTCATGTGGTGCTGTAAAACTAGAGGGTATATTGAGGAATTAGGTTTTGTAAGTATCAAAATATCCAATGAAATGGGCTGTAACCTATAAAAGATTATTTATTGTTTTGGCTATTGAAGAATAACATTGCTAACTCTTCTTAAGATTTATACTTCCCTACTTACCTGACACCACTGAATTCTGCAGCAGAACAATGGACATAAAATGTTCTTCAAGCAAGCCAGCACTACGCATTATGCGCCCTCCAGTACAAATTATTCAGTTCTTATAGCTGAAATTGATCAAAATAAATGTCAAAAGCCAAACAAAGAATCAATGCAAATGACTTCAGCACCAAACCGCTGCCTGAATACATCAAGGGATTCTATTAACCAGCAATCAGAGTTAATGACAGCAAATGACTGTTGTGTTAACAAAGTTGGGCACCTTTTAAAACAAAACTAAACAAAAACACTGAGATACACCCAAAGGTTTCAGTTCTAGGGGATGAAGAACAATCAAGGAAAAGAAAGGAGTGAGGACCAGAGTAGAAGGATAAATGAAATATGCATTCCAGTTGATTCCATTTTATAACTGTGGGAATTCCAAACATATTGGAATTGGATCAGGCACAATGCTGTGCATCATTCTTTTTCTTCTGTTCATCTGCATCTTCTCCTCCATGGAATGCATGAACATTGATGAAACACTGCACAATAGAAGAAGAAGAATTGGTTTTTATATGCCAATTTCCCCCTACCTTTTAAGGAGAATCAAACTGGCTTACTATCTCTTTCCCTTCCTCTCCCCACAACAGACACCTTGTGAGGTAGATGAGGTTGAGAGAGCTCAAAGAGAACTGTGACTAGCCCAAGGTCACCCAGCTGGCTTCATAGGGAGGAGTGGAGAAACCAACACAATTCACCCAGTCCACCGTTCTTAACCACGATACCACACTGGCTCTCCATAGCAAATTTCATGTAATCATAGATATGATTGCTTTTGTATATTATTTTACTGTGGTGTTCATGTACTCTTCCTATTCGTTGGTAAAATACCACACAAAAAGAATTTGTATCATGTAGGATTCTGTTTCTGCCACATTTTATCACTAGAACAGCACATATTATTTACAAAGAGAAGGGAAAGAAACATGAAGTAAAGAAGCTGAAAACTATGGCAAGTGGCGCATACTCTGTACAAAACCCAGAAATTAAAAAAAATAACAATGGTAAATCTCTACTGCATTTGCCCAGAAACAATGCCAGAGGTACAATCTGGAGAGAAATTTAGAGGAGGACAATTTTAGACATTGTCTTAAAATACATTCAGAGGAAGGGTCAGGTACGTTAGGCAAATTATGGAACTGGGTTCCATGAAATTAATTGGTCATTCTAAAGTCTCATTGTCTTAAATCTCAGAACACAAATAGCATATAGATTATTTTCCCTGCATTGCACTCTGCAAAATTCTCAGAATATGGTTTCTACCCATTAATCATGAAGGCAACCACAAAACTATTACCAGCTTTCAAGCCTTGGTTTCTGCCAGAAAAAGCCAGGGGGAAACTGCAGGGCCTTTTCCAAGGCTGTTTTAGACTTTATGGGAGGATATATCAGGGACAGGCACATCAGCAACAACTAGGCAACTTGTGATCACCAGACTTACATTACTCAACCAGGCCTGGCTGCTTACTACTGCTCAATAGCAGCCCTCACATGAAAGTCAGTGTGGTATAATTGGTGTTGCCAGCCTCCAAGTAAGTCCTGGAGATCTCCCAGGATTACAACTGATGTCCAAATTACAGGATTCAGTTCCCTTGGAGATTTAAGGCAGCTTCGGAGGGTGGAATCCATGGAATCAGATCCCTGCTGACCTTTCTCCCCTCCCCAAACTCCCCTTTCTTATGGTATGCTAATAGCCCTAGGCTGCCCTGGGACACCCAGCAAGGGGTTCAGGACTGGAGCTAGTGAGCAGGGATGGGACAGTGCTGTATATCCAGAGACAAACAAGGATCTCCTGGCATCCATCTTGTTTGTGCCAATGCTTCAGAAGCTGACTGGGCAACGTCATTCTGCTTACCATGCTTTCTCCTGAAAGGAACATTGGTGGTACATTGAAGGCAAAAGAGGCAAAGGACAGACATGTTTATTTAGCATTTATTTAGCTCTCCTGCAGTAGACCAGACGCACCCTGCCAAATCTCATCAACTCCATTCAGGTGAACTTCTAATCTTATAAAGTTACTAGCTAAACCCTCTGACTCACCTTGCTAGAACCTTTCCAGACCTCCCTTCATTTCTAATTCTATAGACCTATGCTCAGATACTTAAGCCACAAGTACCCAGACATCATTTCAGATCTGCATCACCTTGAAATTCTATTCTTCTGCCTCCTCCTAATCCAATCTAGAGCAATGACCAACTATTCCCAGGCTTTGCCAGGTGCAGTGAGACATAGCCTCCAACTCCTATCCAGGTAGGGTTGCCAGGTCCCCACTCACCTTTGGCGGGAGGTTTCTGTCCTGTTCTTGTGTTCATGCATGTGCATGCACACGTGCCGACATGGCACTTCCAGTTTACAACTGGAAGTGCTGCGTCGCAAGGAGACTGGGAACTAAGAGTTTGAGTGGACTAAGGCTCCTTGCGAGGTGGCACTTCTCTGGTTGTAAACCGAAAGTGCTGTGTTGGCATGTGTGTGCACAATTGCCCGCCGGCCCTCAGCTGGTCAGCGGGCAGAGGGGCACATTACCAGGGGTTTGCCCGCCACCAGCAGGCACCTGGCAACCCTATATCCAGGGGTATACATATATCCCAATTTGCCAGAGCAAATTGTAGGCATTTTTTCCTTGGACCCAAAGCGTGAGCCCTGCACTTACGTGCAGTCCTTCTTTTCCTTCCCTTCTTGCAGCTGCCATTCTGGACCTCAATCCCTGGATCAGGTAATTATAACCCCCCTGGGAACCTTTAATCCTTGTATCCAACCCCTCATACCTTTATTTTCCTAGTTCTTGTATGCATCAGGTTTTGTGTGTGTTTTGCTATGTGTGTGTTTAAAAAGTTATTTTTACAATAAAAACCAATTAATTGCTAAAACAAATCTCTTTATTAAGAGTTTTCGACTGATAGTTGATCTCTGTACACAAAGGGTTAAAGGTCCTGGTTACCCTTGCCTCTTGCAAAATATCATCTTCCCAGCTAATTCTCCAAAACAAAAGGGAAGACAATCTAATTTGGATAACACCTTCCCCAGGCTTTCCCCTCAAATCTCAAGGAATTTCCCAACCCACAGTTGGTAATTTTATGTGTTGCCATTTTTATGTTGTTTTTCTCTGTTGTGAGCCACGCTGTAACTGGCTTTAGCCAAGAGAAGGGCTGGATATAAGACCAAAGATAAATAAATAAATAAATAAACCCCTAGGTGTAGGGTTGCCTTGTCCCTCCTCCAACCAGTGGGGGATGAGGTAGATAGGGTTGCCAGATTCAAGTTGGGAAACTCCTTGAGATTTGGGAATGGAGCCTGGGGAGGACAGGAACCTCAGTGGGGGACAATGCCATACAGTCCAAAGCATATATTTTCTCCAGGAAAAGTGATCTCTGTAGTCTGGATAAGAGCTGTAATTCCAGGGGTTCCCTATGTCCCACCTGGAGGCTGACATCCCTACCTAGGTGTAATGGTTAGAGTTTCAGACTAGGATCTGGGAGACCCAGGTTTGAATACCCACTTTGCTATGGAAGTTCACTGGGTGGCCTCAGGCCAAGTTATATGCTCTCAGCCTGACTACCTCACAGGGCTATTGTTAGTATAACACTGTGTAACTGGATCCAGCCTGGATATCAGCACTGCACAGTTTTCCCAGGGAATAGTTGCCAGGGGAAGGAAGGAAAGAAGGAAGGAAGGCAGAAGACAGGGGAAAGGTATAGGTAAGTTGGCTGGTCAGAGGGAAGGACAGAAGGAAGCTGGAAAATGGGAGAGGCTATAAGGTCTTTCAGGGAAGGGAAAGAGGAAATAGTGGGGGAGAGGAAATGAGATGCCTCCTGTAAATCCTTGAGGTTCTCCTTGTGCAGCCTATTTCTATCACTCTGTCATTTTCCCTACATATCATTCACTTCAACATTACGTTAAGGGATAAAACAAAAGTAGATCTACATGGTAGTCAATGAAATGGCACCAGATCTGCAGGTACTGCCGCTGAACTCCATTTAAAGTTAATCACAATCTCCTTCAACTACTAAAATGGACTGAAGCTTGGGGAGCTTGGATTTTAGACTACAAGCTGGTATCCATACTTTACTAAATCCATGGTTAGTAATTGGATTAACAGAATAAGAGGGAGTTGACCTTAAAATTAACTTGAAGCATTGTATACTAAACTCGGACCTTCTTTGAGCCACGGAACAGCTCTCGGGAATTCTTTATGACCTTTCATGGGAAACCCAAAGAGATTAATAATGCACACATTATCTAGGCCCATGTTTTATGTTCTTCCACAAGCTATATTATATAAATGACTATAACATTTACCTAGGATTTATAGAGAATGTTTCCTGCTCTGTACAACAATGAAAAGTCTTTCCTCTCTCTTTTTTAAAGTTAAGAAGGTTGAGGACAGGAAAGTGGGAAAGAATAGTTGATTTGAATGGGTGGTTGAAACACTTCCACTGCAATCCTAAAGAGACTCACATTCTTCTGTTGGAAACATCACCAGTATAATAATTTGATAGACTTAGGCTATAACTCTGTTTAGGATTGCAATGAAAGTGTTCTAAACATCTATACCAACGATTCTCAACCTATTTCATTAAAGTGGATGTAGAAGTCAATGGACTTAGAAGGGTGTAACATGGCTCAGAATCACGATATTAACAACACAAAAGTTGCAATGCCTATCTACCGTATATACTCGGGTATAAGCCGACCCGAGTATAAGCCGACCCCCCAAATTTGAGGCCAGAAAAGGGAATTTCTTATTGACCGTGTATAAGCCGAGGGTCAATAAGAAATTCCCTTTACCGGCAATGCTGCGCTCTAAAATGGCGGCCGCCATTTTAGAGCGCAGGGCCCCTGCCCCAGGTCGCCCTCCCGACCCACCCCACCCCCACCCCACCCCACCCCCAGTGCCATCCAAGGGGGGGAGGGGGAAGAGCCCCTGAACCCCCTACTTACCGGGAGATGCGGCGAATTGGCGGTGTGGCCTTCCTGGGCCGGCAGGAGGCCTTTCCAGGCCCCTGCCGGCCGGAGGAAGGCGGTTGGGCGCGTGGGTGGCGGCGGCGCAGCTGGCAGGGGCCTCCTGCCGGCCCAGGAAGGTCCCTGCCGGCAGAAGAAAGGCGCCTGGGCGGCGGCGGAGCAGCCAGCAGGAACCTCCTGCCGGCCCCTCCAGGACCCTGCCGGCAGGAGAAAGGCTCCCGGGCGCCTGGGCAGCGGCGGAGCAGCCAGCAGGGACCTCCTGCCGGCCCCTCCAGGCCCCTGCCGGCAGGAGAAAGGCTCCCGGGCGAGGCGGCGGTGGCAGCGGTAAGTTCCTCCCTCCTCCCTCCTCCCCTCTCCTACCGTATTGACCCGTGTATAAGCCGAGTTCGGCTTTTTCAGCCCTTTTTTTGGGCTGAAAAACTCGGCTTATACACGACTATATACGGTAGTCATCCATCTGCCCTTCCATAAGCACATGACCCAAAACATATAGTCAGCTTTATTGCTTTGTATTTCTTTCCTTTCAGTATGGATTAGCATAGCCTTTAGCGTAGCTTTCAACAATAAATTTAAACTGCTAAAAATTATAGAAACAGCTAATCACATGATCATGTAAATAAAATGGGCAAAGTTAAAATACAATATAAAAACCACTTATATTATACCATCAAAGGCTTATTTTAAAAAAGGAATAAACTTTTAAAACTCTTTTGAAAAAGATGGAATTAGGTGAGGTAAGCTTCTTTGAAGCACCCCAAGGATGAAGGGAAGTTGCCTAAGCCAAACTCTCAAAGTTGACAAGCGAGAGGTAATTGACAAAGGTATTTCCTTGGGGTCCAGCAGCATCAGAACTATCCTAATGTCAGACAATCAACATAAGGGAAACATGATGTGGCTGGGTCTTTTTTAATGTATACTTTGGTGTACAGGCAATAAGAAATGATGCTTAAACTTGAGATAGGGTTGGTTTGCCCACTTGCTGTTATCCACAAGAATGCCCGTTGACAAGGTAACCTGCACTGGAATGGAGAAAGGAAATCATTTATAGTGGTTGCTTGCATATCAGCTATTAATAAATTCTAGTAGTTTCTGAATATCAGGTCTTCATTTCACAGAAAAAGAAATAATGGAGATTGCTTGATTATTCAGCCTTCTGCATCAACAATAAGGAGACTTGAATTTGTTGTGACAATTTAATTACTTCTACATATTATGAATCACAATATTTATGAAGAGAGCAACCTCTTCACACTCCAGATCAAACAAATTTGTAGCTTCTTATCAAGTTAGATGTTCGCCAGATATAACTATTCCCATTAATCATTCTGATCCTCTTCACATAAACTGTCAGATGACTGAATAACATTGTGACTGGCAACTTTCCCATTTATGAAGTTCCATCAAAAACTTCCAAAATTTACATTATATTCCTTTAAGGAGGTTGTTTTCTTACCTCCTTATCCTTTTAAGGAATTATTGCAGGAACAGTTCTGACAGTATTATGCACTAGCGCTCTTCAGCTGCAATGAAGCTGGGGAAAAGGCCAAAGTATGTAAATACTTGGAAGGTCATAAGGTCAAAAAAAGAGAATTGGCTAGTTTTCTTTCATTCTCCTCAGAGGAACTACTCTGCACCTCATCACTAGGAAAACACCTCTCACAACCACTAATTTTTTCCCCTGTAAACCAAAATTCACCATAATAGAATACAAAATAGAGGGATATTGACATCAAATTCCAATGAAGGAACATATCTGGGAAGTCAGAACACTGGTTCTGCAGTTCATTTCACATTGATTAGCACACTAAAACAGAGGCCATCTTTTTCTAAACCATCTGCTTCTGTTATTTATGATCCCTTAACTCACAAACCCAATCATATTATTCATTCTATTCTCATTTTTATATATTTGATAAGATTCCAATAATTAAACCTGATATCTTCTTGCCAATTCAGCAATTTAATCTATCTGTATATATACCAGAAGCATAGATGACACATTTAGTCCCCCCCTCCCAATTAGGAAGTATGAATTGTTATCTGCTCCAGCAATCTGATCTAGAGATGCAAGAACAGCCAGTTCTCCTGCCCACAACCCTTCTCTATTCCTTGCAAACCGCTTGCTGCCTTCTCTACAATGAAGTAGTCCATGCATGTTGGAGCTTTATGTGTACCTAGAAGTCACTAAATCTCTGGATTTTGGCATTTGCCTTTAACAATTTACCCTGCTAGACAGGGGAAGGGTGGGATACAAGTAGAAAAATAACAAAACAAATAACTAACTAACTAAATACAATCTTTTGATGACCTCTAAATATGCAACCATCTCAACACAACACTTCATGCCACATGTGATCATTATACACAACTGCTCTACAGAAACACCCCCACATCTTACATGGCTATCAAAATTAATTCTGCCAAAAATCTGTTATTGGTCCATCTAGCTTGGCACTGTTTTCTCTGACTGGCAGTGGCTTAGACCAGTGAGTTTTTCCCCAACCTACTCCCTATGACCCTTGAACTGGAAATGTCAGGGCTTCTAGTAGTGACTTTTCTTCATGAACCTCACAACTCCTGTTATCAGTTCACCAACCAAATCAATTTTATTCCATGTTGTATTAGACATACCTGATACTAAGTATATAAAGGGGGAAAACAGATTTGTAGTTGGGTTATTTGTTTTGAAAATCTGAGTTTGTGTAATCAGTATCAGATGTAAAGGTAGACATACTAAGACATCATTCTGATATCCATTTGATTTCCCAGTACCAAATTAGAAAACTGATTGAAAATTTTGGTTTCAATAGGAAACGTATCACAGCTTTAAGTAGTCTCTCTCTTGTATACAGTTAATTGTGATGGAATTCCCATGGACTGTGCCCTTTACCCAATGGATCCTATTTGCCAAATTTCAGGCAGATGAGAGGAAGCATCCCTGTTCTCACATAGAATAGAGAAATTTCTTGTGAGTCAGGTAAAGGTACTGGAGCCAGAAATATCCTGAAAGAAGCAAGAAGAAGGAGCTAGAGGAAGAATTTTTAGTTCCTCTCACCTGCACTTTCCATTTTTACTTAAAAAGGAACATTTCAATATACTGTTTGAGTATTCCCAGAAAAAAGCAAAAGGCCAAAGTGAATGTTATGACTTTTTAAAAAACGAGTCAGCATCTCATTCCCTGAAATCACACAGGATTTGTGGTGAATTGCCCTTTAAAGAGCTGCAGGGAACCCTAGAGGTTTATTTTCCTCATTCTGGAGCTACATGTATATATAATATAATGCCCTCAGGTCCTGCCCCAATTTTGCCCTGGGGTTGCTGGCTGCAGCCTGGCTACCCTATGTGAGGTGGTGTTCCTAGGGACTGGCCAAGTAGAATGAGTGGAACTATAGAAGAGGAGTGACAGAAACACATGTGGAAATATAAATAGCTGAAATGCGGAATCACGGAAGGGCTGCCTCAAAAGGATAACTCCAGAGAAAGGCAGGGTTCCCCCCGCCCCACTAATTGTGACCTCTTGTCTGAGTTGTAGTTATAGGGAGAAGGGTTTTGTTGGCATAAGACATGCTAAGCCCCAGTGCTCTCAATAGCAGGAAATCCCACTTAAGGATGAGGATGGATATCACAGTCCAAACATGGGACGTTATTTCACTAGTATGAAAAAATACCATACTCCATCATATATCACTCTCCCCCAGGGATAATTAATTTTGCTCTAAGCAAAACCTAAGAAGCAACAATGCTGTTGTTAAGTACACACATGCAGGGCATTTCAATTGCTTTATGAAGAGGTTCACAACCATCCTAGTCAAGGCTTGCAAGAAACGATATTGCAGGTCCGTTGCTCAGTAACCTGTTCCTTTGAAAGAATCAGAACCTTTAAAATTCTTTGGAGAGTTCTTCAGGCAAAGATATATTGCTCTGCTGCAGTCTGCATCACCATTTGGTATAATTATTCCCCCTAATTATGAAATAATTAGATAAAATGATGACATAAACCCCAGTGGAAAATATACATCTTTAAAGGGCCTAATGTTTTTGTCACTTAAAAGGAGAGCTCTATAACTGACTAGAGAAGAGAAAAAAGATAATTGGAAAACCAGCCACATCTTATCCGTCTCCCCATATTTCAGGCAAGTTGGCAAGGGCTCAAAAGCGATCACAGTCTGGCCTATTTTTCAAGGACCTCAGGAGAGTATAATAATTTAAATCATCATTGTCGGAAAGTGCCCAGAGAACAAATCTTTGCTATTCTTTGAAAATGTTCGCCAGTCTGGCGTGATGGTTCTGTTCTCAAAACTGGCACCGATGTTATAAACAATCAGTTACAGGGCAGCATTTGGCCACCCCAAGCTGACATGGGTTCAGGCATGTCTGAAACACTGCCAGGATAAGCATATTATCAAGAAGACATAAATATCCAAAACCCATATTGTTTAGGAATGGAACTAAAACAATGCTGTTACTCAGGATAGGAAGCATATTAGTAAGAGAAGGATAAGGGTTGTGGACTTAGAAGAGTGCATGCTTTGCATGCCGAAGGACCAATGTTTGGTCACTGGCATCTTCGGTTAAAGGATCTTAAGTATGGCATTGAAGTCTCTTCCCTTTCCAGTCCCAACCTCCTCAGGCTCCGCCCCCCCCCCAAATCTCCAGGTGTTTCCCAGCCCAGAGCTGGCAACTCTCAGCTAGATAGACCAATAGGCTGGCCTGGTATCAAGCAGCTCCTTCATACATTTGTACATTTTCAAGTATGTTTCAAGCTATCAGCTGGCAGCTTTCATATTCATAGCGCTTGATGACTAAGTTCTGAGTGATGGCTTGTATGAGTGAATAGGTCATCACACTTCATGCAGAACTTTCATATGTTTTTCAGCGGAATCAGTTCAAATGTTCTGCTTCACCAAGCATTTATAGTAGTAATACAGAAATTAAGTTTAGTGTGCACATTTGTGAGCCAGACCAGCAAGATGCAGTTTAACAGCTTCAGAACTGTCTACATGAATCCTTTAGCAGTTAAGAACTTAGGAAGAGCCCTTGCTGGATCAGACCAGTGGTCCATCTAGTCCAGCTTCCTTTTTCACACAGTGGCCAACCAGTTGCCTTGGAATAGGATTGCCAGCTTCAAGTTGGGAACTACCTGGAGATTCTCAGTGTAGACACAGAGGAGGTGGGGTTAGGGAGAGGGGCGACTTCAATGGGGTATTGAGTCCACCTTCCAAAGCAGCCATTTTCTTCTAAAGAACTGATCACTCTCAACTGGAGATCAGTTTTAATCCCAGGAGATCTCCAGCCACCATCTAGCACTTGACAACCCTAGTCCTGGATGGCCAACAAACAGAGCGCAGAGTCTGAGCCCTTCCCCAATGTTGCCTCCTAGCACTGGGTTTTAGAGGCTTACTGAAAATGAAGACTCCCTTTATTCACCATGGCTAGTTGTGATTTTCTAACCAATTTATGAGTCTAGTAAGGAGGCATTACACTAGTGAATCAATGAGAGCTAAAAACCGATTGTGAACTATAGTTCAGTCATGAGCTGTGAGGGTTATAGCAAGTCACATTCCTGACCACTGGGCTTGATTTGTCAGAGCATTTTAACTGGTAAATCCCCATAAAACTGTGTTCTGGTACTTACACCAAAGAGTTGGATGGCATCACATGAACTACAAGCAAATGCACACCCAAAAAAAGAACTTGCATGCAGGTGTGATCACTTTGGCAATCATATAACAAAAGGCTTCAATAGATTCAGAATAACACTGATAATAGTTCTTTCATACCACACTTTTCCCACTGTGTCATATATAGGGTTTCCAGGTCCCTCTTCGCCGCTGGTGGGAGGTTTTTGGGGCAGAGCCTGAGGAAGGCAGTGTTTTGGGAGAAGAGGGGCCTCAAAGGCATAGAGTCCAATTGTCAAAGCGGCCATTTTCTCCAGGTGAACTGATCTCTATTGGCTGGAGATCAGTTGTAATAGCAGAAGATCTCCTGCTAGTACCTGGAGGTTGGCAACCCTAGTCATATAGTATGATGTATTTTGGTAAACCCCATTCCTTCACACCATGCAGTCATGGTCCATTGCAATCCATACAGCAGCTGCTGCTTGTAGAGTACATAGTGGGGAATATTCATCATAGCCCTCATTAATTGCTGCTGAAGAGGGAGGGGTAAACAGTATTAGGGAGATCTGCTGGGAGAAAAAATAATTCAATATTGTAATTTAAGAAAATTTTGTTGTTATAAGGACAAAATGGAGGAGAAAAGCTGCTTTGGGTCTCCACTGTGGAGAAAACTAGAGTATAAATATCTAAATAAAAAAGATTAGAAATGTTATAAATAAATTACCTCTGCTGAGCATCATCAGTGGGACAGACTGTAAACTTACTCTAAGATGGCTGCTTCACTTTTGAAGGAACCTCAGTAGAGCAGGCTAGCCTGCCGAAGTGACATTAGAAGGAGCAGCTCAAAATTTGTGTGGAATGATGGTGTAATGACTGATTGTACAAGCTCCCCCACAAAAAAACATGGGTCACATAGAAATCAATGTTCTCAAAGGAAGCAAATATGAACTTGAATATTTATTAAAGAACATTATCTCTAAATGTCATTGTGAATTTCAAATTTATGATTCATTTTTGCCGCACACAAAAAATAATATGGCAGTGTGTAAGCTTGCATTGATTATAAGCTCTTTAAAATCACCTCTTAAAGTTTACTGAGACAGTACAGAACAAAACAGAAAAGCCGTTTGTCTCAGCTATTTCTTTTTCCGTTCAAGTGACAATGATTCAGAATGGATTTAGAAAATGCAAAGGATAGATATGTGCTAGAGTTTATCTTAGCCTTTGTTTTGCTGAAATGTGGTCAAATGTTTATTGTCATAAATTCAGACAGTTATTGCCTGATCAATGTTGTCTTTCCTGGATAAGCTGTTATTTGCTTTGGGGGCATAGTTTGTCCATTAAAATCGGCGCAGGCTGAGCAGCATATGGGCTATATGATAACAAACCATTTGCCAAGTTTAGAGGAGTACATAAGCTTAACACAGACCCTCTGAGGATATGTATTAATTTCAGTCAACTAAATTCTGCACTGCTTACACTGCAAATATTGACTACAACATCATCCTGTTGTGAGACCTTGAGCTAAGTCACATGGGCCTCTTTGGGTGCTTACATTTGATCAGTGCGGCCTTTTATTGTCAGCCACAGTTTAGGAAGAAGAAGAAGAAGAAGAAAAAGAAGAAGAAGAAGAAGAGCTGGTTTTTATATGCTGATTTCCTCTACCTTTAAAGGAGAATCAAACCGGCTTACAATCGCCTTCCCTTCCTTTCCCCACAACAGACACCTTGGGAGGTGGGTGGGGATGAGAGAGTTCTGAGAGAACTGTGACTAGCCAAAAGTCACTCAGCTGGCTTCATAGGAGTGGGGAAACCAAGCCGGTTCACAAGATTAGAGTCTGCCGCTCCTGTGGAGGAGTGGGGAATCAAACCCAGTTCTCCAGATTAGAGTCCACCGCTCTTAACCACTACACCACGCTAGCTCTTTTCAGTAAGTAAGTACTTCAGTAATTAAGTGCTGAAATGTTTGAACATGCACAGATCTCCATTTACTACTTAAAAACAACAACAACCATTTCCTATATATCAAGGTCTGGGCATTTAGCAGGAGTGCTCAGACTTTTTG
Source organism: Euleptes europaea (assembly GCF_029931775.1). Classification (NCBI taxonomy): domain Eukaryota; kingdom Metazoa; phylum Chordata; class Lepidosauria; order Squamata; family Sphaerodactylidae; genus Euleptes; species Euleptes europaea. The sequence goes on from NC_079316.1 coordinate 39,532,205, forward strand.
CTTCAGAGTGGTGGACACAGCGGGGCTGAAGGCACATGAGCAGTACTTCTCACACATGTAAGCTCACCAACTCTAATCTCCCTTACCTCCACAGACCTGCCATCATCACATAGTTGTTGTGAAATCCAAGATTTGGTCATTGCCTCATCTCCACCCCTACCTGCTTGCTCTTTCAGTGGTATTTTTTGAAAATCTTGATTTTATGCTTCTCTTCATGGAAGAGATTTCACCTTATCCCTTTTCCATTCTCACCTTACCTTTCATCACTTTCTGTACATGTGAATTAATCTTCAATCAGATGCAAGAGTCAGGGATAAGAGAATGCATGTATGACTGTTTTCATTGCAATAACTTTTTGTTACTAACAAAAACCTGGTTACTTCAGTCAATCTGGATTTGGGCTCTTTCTGGAATGAAAACAGCAAAAGGAGTTTTCTGCAATTAAAAGTTTACATGTGCTGTTTTTAAGGCAAAAGTGATCAAAACTGGAAGGTCTTCTTGAACTGTTACTACCAGAAATCAAAAGGCACCACATTATATCAAGAGCTGGGAGGCTGGCTGTCAATGCTGAGTGAAGAGCCATGAAGGACATAACTGAAGTGTTAGAGCTAAAAGAAACTGTACTTTGACTTTGTTTCAACCGTTAGAAAATTAGGAGCCGAGGTTTGAAACAGCTAGAAGCAAAACTTAAAAGCCAAACTAGTCATGACGCTGTCCATGGGTCTAACCCATGGATGCTGCTACCATTCTAAAGCCAGCTTGGTGTAGGGGTTAAGAGTAGTGGTTTGGAGTGGTGTATTCTGGAGAACCGGGTTTGATTCCCCACTCCTCCACATGAGTGGCGGAGGCTAATCTGGTGAACTGGATTTGTTTCCCCACTCTTACACATGAAGCCAGCTGGGTGACCTTGGCCTAGTCACACTCTCTCTGCCGCACCTACCTCCCAGGGTGTCTGTTGTGGGGAGGAGGAGGGAAGGTGATTGTAAGCCAGTTTGATTCTTCCTTAAGTGGTAGAGAAAATAGGTATATAAAAACTAACTCTTCTTCTTCTTCTTCAAAACAGCTGCAAGGGCCCAATCGGGCCTTCAGCGCAACAGGCTGAAATGCCCTTATCCCCCTCCCCGTGCATGCCTTTTCAAGCTCCAAAATGACTGTATCTCCCCCCATAGCTTGAAAATGTAAGGGGACAACAGCACCTCAGCCCACACGCGGCTGGCCTGATCAGGGCTGGGCCATCCTAGCATTTTAAATTACTTTAAAATAGTCCAAACTAGCCTGATCTCATCAGCGCTTGGAAGCTAAGCTGGGTCAATACTTAGATGTGAGACCACCAAGGAAGACTGGGGCTACTATGCAAAGGAAGGCAATGGCAGACCACCTCTGCTCATCTCTTGCTTGAAAACCCCATGAGGTGGAACTTCAAGGGGTCACCATACGTCGGTTGTGACTCGACAGTACACTTTCCCTTTTCAAATGTTCAGTTTAAACACATGGATGCTGTCATATGTCTTCTGGCCCTTAAAATAAAATTAATTAAATAGTACTTTCCAGAACTGCAAGCTAGGAGCTATCAACAGTGGTACGTTGGGATGTAAGAGGCCAGTGCTGTTGAATATGTCCTTGACATCAGTAACTAATGCTGGGCACGGCTTATCAGTCAGCAACTATATTATACTTAACTAAACTAAAGAGGAACCCAGTGGCATATTAAAAGACTAACAAAATTTATTCTAGCATAAACTTTTGTGAGTTAAATTGAGCATAAACTGACGTAGAAAACATCATGTCTCCATCACCAGTTTACAGGTAAAGTTTTTGGCTCTCCTTTATCTTCCATTCCACTCAGCAGCACAAACCACTCAGTTCACCTCTCACAGACAACCATTGGGAGTTGTCATGGTAAACAAATGCTTCATCATATTTGCTGCCTCAATAGAGCTATAAGTTCACATGGCCAAAAGACACCATTAATTGCTACATGTATGACCTCTAATTTGAATTCTTTTTTTCTTGACATATATTTTGCTTGCTTCTAGAAGGGTTCTCTGAAATACATTCACACACACAAATGCACAATTGTATACAAATACAAAAGATACAATTTTTGAAATGTAAGGTACATTAGCCAACCTGCGGTCTATTACAGAACTGTATACAGGGAATGTGGGATGTACTGCTTTAACAATGGCTAAATTTATCAATTTCTTGGACAATCAGGGTTCAAATTCCTGCTCAGTTCTGAAGCACAGAAGGCGGTTTTGGGAAAATCACTCTCTCTCAGCCTATCCTATCTCACAGTGTAGCTGCAAGAATAAAATGGAACATCATCATCTACATCACCTTGAACTTCATGGAGGAACGACAGGATACATAATGAGATTGATTACTCAAGCACATTTTAAATATCAAGATTCCTTAGAAATGAATGCAAAAAAATATTAGTGGGATGCTAGAAAATCTATTTCAGTGGTCAATGGAAGTGGTATTTTGCTTCTTCCTGTCTCCATTTGAACATTTATTACCATGGTATCAAGCTGGTCCAATAATTTACTACAGATTGTTTACAGCTAGCATGAGGTGTCTATTAACCCGTAACCATTTTATTAAAGAGCTGAAACCAACAGCGAGAGAAGATTAATTATTGGTTCCTGGCTGGCTCATTTGAGTGGCAGACTATTTAGCCAATCTGGATAATTAAGTCAGAAGGGGACTTCAGAGGCTCTTAGGTTATGCCTTTATAGACAGCTGGAGCATGACATTTTATGCATTCAGCTTTGGAAAAGACACATGCCAAACAAAGGCACTCTTCTGTTCTGACTTTGCTACAGCACCTTGCCTCCAGATATGGAACTGGCAGTAGCGGTGGAATAATTACAAGCCGAGAGGAGAGAACAGAAATGAATACTGCTTAAACACTCCCTTCTACATCAGTTTCAAAGGAAGACAAATGTTCTAAAGATTTTTTTCCTTAGTCATACTTCTGTTTACAGCAATTCCCCAGGAGAAAGAAAACTCACAAAGAGTGACTTCTAAGTGAACATGAAGGGCTGAATGAAAATAAAGATTCGAACTGTCTCAAGGAGCTATTTAATGTAATATGCTACAGTATGTAATACAATCTCTGTCCCCTTCTTTCCTAGCTTCCTCACAATTAAATGGCTTTTCCCCTCGGGAGCTTCAGCCTAATATTATAGAAGTTCAGATATAAATCTGGACCCAGCAACTGTAGCAATAGACCAATACTCTCCAATTCTTTTCATTTGCAAAACATGGTTTACTGGGCACCATGAGTTAAATGTGAGGTTTCAGTAAAAGCAAAAGCAAATCCCTGATTAGCTTTAGTAGCACAGTTATTTCTTCCAGTGTGTTTTGCTAATGAAATTACCATATGATTTAGGATGCCACGCTGCCCAGTTGGTTCTATATGAAAGAATGGAAGATAAATACAGCTTTCTCACCAAGGAGGTCGGGCTTTTCTTCTCTCTCTCATGCTCTTTTTACCCTATGAACACAAACGAATACTGTGTACATGGATGTATGTTTCCTAAACAACTAACTTACAGATTTTTGTTTTTCACTTGTCTTGCTAAACAACAGTGACACTGAGAAACCCTAGTAGGCTATATTTAACTGCAAGTGGGAAAGAGAGCCATCAGTCACAAAATTTATACTCCCAGCATTGTACTTTCTCTGACCTTAAACATCCAATGTGGTCTACAGGCACCTGCTTTAGTAGGAGATTTAGCTTTTGGCAGTGCAATTCTGGGCAGAATTACTCCAATCAAAGACCACTGAAATCCATGGTCTTAGACTGGAGCAACTCTGCATAGGATTGTACTGTCAGATACTCAACAATGCATCTTCTAAGCAGAATTTCTGGGTAAGGGTGAATAATGTGATATTATGTTGGCTGTAGAACACCAGGAGCTTCAAGAAAAACCAGTCATAAGAAAATAAGGAAAGCCATGCTGGATCAGACCAAGTCCCATCACGTCCAGCTCACAGAGCTGCCAACCGGGTGCCTCTAGAAATCCCATGAACAAGACAACTGCAGCAGCATCCTGCCTGTGTTCCACAGCACCTAATATAATAGGCATGCTCCTATGATACTAGAGGGAATAGGTATGCATCATGACTAGTATACATTTTGACTAGTAGCCAGGGATAGCCCTATCCTCCATGAACATGTCCACTCCCTTCTTAAAGCCATCCAAGTTGGTAGCCATCACCACATCCTGGGGCAGGGAGTTCCACAATCTAACTATGCATTGTGTGAAGAAGTACTTGCTTTTATCTGTTTTGAATCTCTCACCCTCCAGCTTCAGCAGATGACCCTGCATTTTAGTATTATGAGAGAGGGAGAAAAGCTTCTCCCTGTCCATTCACACAATAACAAAAGGAGAGGTAATTAATCTTCTTATTGAGATGTACTTGTGGCCATGAAGCCTTATCACAAAAAGTGCATGCACGGCCTGGAAAAGTTGTCAACCTGCCCAACTGCTCTTGTTTGTGTTCTGCTCATTGTTGCCACCCTTTCCCCACAATTGCAAAACAAATAAAAATACAGATGTGAAACAACTGTGCTACAGGTGCTCCATAGCAGTACAGTGTGGTTTGGCAGGAAAAGTGAAAATAACCCTTTAAAAGGCTAAAGGGGGGATGGCGCATGACAGCAAATTGCACCACACCATTTCAAAGCAGAGCTTAGCGCCTTCCTTCAAAGCAGTGACTGCCCTTTGTAGAGGGAGTTTCCAGATGGATGCTCCACCCACAGCGGCCTCACAACCCCCCCCCCTTGAAGCAGACCCAAGTAAGCTTTTATTTTGAATCCAGTTTAAACAGAAAAGCATTAGTAATGCCACCAATCATGCCCAGAATGAGCAGAATGAGCTCAGAATGAGCATGATATCATGTGGATGCTCCAATGAATCAACATGACCTGTTTAAGCAATTTAACAATTATGGAGGCTAAGGAAATTGCTGGACATTTTGAACTTCTGGTTAATACTATCAAGCCTTCTGGTGAATTTTAATTCAGCAATTTTGAATTGGAGTGCCTTTGCTGAAGAAAACTGACTTTCAATCTAGCAATAAAATGATCTGGTAGAATGAAGTATTCTACCACATGTTTTGCTTGTTGCCACTATTTATGTCAAATTTGTGTTCATTTATTCTTTTTCATAACTGCCATGTGTGCAGTTGTTTTAGAAACTGAAATGATGTATACCCTCCAATGATATTGATTTACATAACCTCAGCATTGATTCCCCTCTCTTTTGAAACTCAACGTGCTTTCTTTGCTGAGTTTTCATTCTACAATGCAAGTTTTGGGGAGAAAGTGAATACCAGAGCTCAGCTGTCCAATCACTTATCAGCTGCAACTGCTGCTCAGAACAAAGTTCATGTAACTAAGGACTGTTATCAGCAATTACAGTTTGATCACTATGCTTGTCTGTATAGTTTTAAGTTTTATATAGAAATGTCACATATTCGCCCTGGCCACATCAATCATGTTTGATTGCAATATATTTACATATTCTTCCACTGCCATCTGGGAACTGTAGTTTGATTCCTTCTGTCCTAAGCAAGCACATGATGGATGCCACTTACTGATGAATGTTGCCAACTTCATAGGTGAAAAAAAGCATAGAGACTTTGATACAGGCACATGTTAAATGATCATCATTATGATCAGGGTTATATATGATAAAAACAAATTGTCAGCATATAACAATAGTGGCTATCTGGCTACTCCACAGATGCAAAAATACTTGAAATGTTGATGATGGAACTATTGACAGTCTTGTTTTGACAAGCCAAACCAAACAGGGTTGAAGGCTTAAATCCCCTCACCCCCTTTTTTCTATTTGCAGAATTTTAAAAATCCAAGGTTTCAGAAACCTTTTTGAACTATACTTTTGAGTTTAAAAGACTGCTCTTATATCAATTGTCTTTTTTAACCCACCCACTGCACCCCTTTTTACATCATGGTATTTTTTTTATAATGTTATTGTTCCTTTATGTACATGCAATATTGTATTGTCCTGATTTTATTGTGATCTGCCTTGGATGCTTTTAACAGGCAGGGTAAAAATAATTTAAAAGGTGATTATGAAAGTCATACTTCATATCAAAGCTCCATTCATAAATGCTTTAACAAAGCACTGATCAATAATTAACACATATTTTAAACAATGATTAATCCATTCTTGGAAATGCATCATGCTGGTCAAAGGGTAATAGGCATTTCCTACTTCCACATGGTGTCAGGTGGTTAAAGTGTAGGACCTGGGATGACTAGGTTTGAATCCTCCTCTGGCATGGAAGCCCACCAGGTCACCTTGGGCCTGTCACAATCTTTCAGTCTAACCTACCTTCACAAGGTTGTTGTGAGGATTAAGTGGAGGGGGAGAAATGTTGTGAAAAGTCGCTTTGGGTCCCAGGTCAGGGAGAAAAGAGGGATACAAATAAAAAATAAATAAACATAAACATAAAGAAACATATTTCACAGTACAATCGCTGACTGACTTTAACACAGAGGTCTGTCATGGACAAAAATGGTGTTTCACAGCACATTTTGAATAGTTCACATCAAAATTAATTAGATGATAAAAAACTCCGGTACAATACTGACAAAAAGAAAATCAATAATAATCAAGAATTAAATACACAATTTCTCCTACTAAAGAATTATAAGTCAGGTTTTTCAACACATAATTTCATCTTTATTAAAAATTCTTTCTTAGGATTTTTCTCTAAAACTTGTTATTCCCTGATCAGATTCTCTAGGGAAGGGGTCATAGAAAAATCACTTAGAGATAAATAAACTTTGAGGGATTCTTAAGTCAGGTGACATTACTCTCTATTCATCTCAGCTGACCCGACATTCGTGCCCCTCAGAGATACCCTGCAGAGATAATTCACAATATTGTTTTATTCACATTCCTTCCCTCAAGGAAATTATCCTGGAGTAGCCATTGTTTTGGGTCCTTTCATAGGTCGAATACCTGACCTAAAAGCCATTGTGGTTTGCAAAGAATGTTTCACATCAGTGAAGTGGAATACACAGAAGTTGTGAACTTCTGTGAATGCAGATTTAAGTATAGTTTTTCACAAGATACATTGTTCCTGCCTGTACCAAGCACTTTACAATGATTCACAAATTGTTAAAGTCGTTGCAAACATATTCTTGTTAACATATGTCTAGCATAAATTTCAGTGCAGCATTGGGGTATCTTGCAACAGTTATTTAATTACAACACAATCCTAAACTTCAGTTACACTTACTAGAGGGCTATACAATCCCAGTTCAGTCTCTTGCTGCATGTTAAAGATCAATTAGTGCAAAGGACTTATATCAGTGTAGCACCAGGCAATTGGTGGCAGTAGCGGAGAAGAAACAGGACCACTGGGATCCTAAGTCCCCACAGAGGAGTCCTGTGCCTAACAACATTATACTATAACATTACACTAGCCAAAGAATTGGTATCAGTTACAGAGAAACTAGAGATGGGTGAGCTTCTAATCAAGCTTCTAATTGAGAAAAAATATGTCTGATGGTGCAGTCCTGGGGGTGGGGTAGTTGGGTCAGCTTGCTGGCCTGAAAATACAGGTACAAAAACGTAATTTTTTAAGAACCTCGTGAAACTCCTCTAAACTCCTCCTTTTTGCTGGTGCAAGTTTGCGCCAGGTAAAGGGGGCGTTCCAGAGGCAAAAGGGCTTTGGAAGAGATTTGGAAGCTGACTAAAGTCAGCCCCCCGCCCCAAACTTCCCAATTGACCTAATGGACAGCCAGAATATGAACATTCCCACTTCCTCCCATAAAACTTGTAGAGTCTTGACAGAGCATAGAATTCTAAAGAGTTCAGCCGTCAATCACAACAGTCTATTTTCCCAGACAGAAAATCTATAGTTCAGATGATAGGTTGTGTGAAACGAGGTTATACTACTCAGAGAAACTAAAAGCGCAGAAACAAAGATTTTGATAACAGGAATTCTAATGAATGGCACTTTGCACAAAATATAGACCACTTTACACAAACAAAAATAACTCTAGCCTGTTGAAAAATACTTGGAAGGGCATACAGTTAATATCTGTCTCTTTGGAACTCTTTGAGATACCAAGACACGCACATTCAAGAATCATTCTTCCATCATAATCCCTTTACATGTAATCTTTTACATCAGTTAGCGACAGATTAGACATGATGGAGTTTTCATGCCTGCTACGGGGATGCCACCAGGAACCAGGTATTTGTGTCGTCCCCCCCCCCCACACCTTTTCAAGAGCCAAAAAATGGCTGTCGAGTGATACAGCAGTTTTGGCACATGAAAAGGCATATGGGGAGGGGACAATGCTGCCCAGTCTCAAGCCCTGCCGGCCTGATCAGGATTGGGCCCTCATGCATGTTAAAATTGCGCATTTTAGGCTTTTACATGGTGGCTGCATTCCCATGGCAGACACAAGGATGCTGACTCGTCTAGTTTTGCCCTTAGAGCTGCTCATTGACATCTTCTTGTGACCCCTTTCACCAGGGTGGACCAAGTGTTTTTGTTAAAGAAGACATTTTGTTAAAAACTTAACAGTGGGACTTATACTTGCTTTGCTGTGGTGATTACGTCTATTGATAGAAATATTGTTTTGTTTTGTTATTGATTGTTTTTGTGATATATTTTAGCTGCCTTGGGTTTCCCTTGGGTTTCCCTTTTTGAGAAGGGAAAGGAGAGATAGATTTTTTAATAAATATAAGTAAACTAGCATTGCAAACAAAACACTCTGTACAGGAAAGCAAAGGAAAAAGGACTCATGTCTTAAAGAATGACTTCAGCATTTTTAAAAATTGGTATTCCTTTTCCTTCCTCCACCTCCTTGAATTATATGGTAACTCTATGTTGGCTGAACAAACCCTTCTCAATAGCTATTACTCTTTTTCAGACAAGAAGATGGTAACTAAGCACCATGCGACATAAGAAGAGCAGTTTGGCCATCAGTCCCAGTTGCTGGTAAACTCTCACCAGGCATGGGTAAAAGCAACATGAATCACAGATATCTGTAGTAAACCCCAGAAACTTCATTATTGGCATTCCTTTTTGCATTGTAAAATCTAGCCTGGTTGGATGGATCTAGCTCAAACTGACACTGCAGACAGACCTTTCACTGCTGAGGGAAGTGAGTCCCGTCTCCATCCCCTCAACAGATAAGTGTGGACAACTGTGACAGCTCGAACAAAGAAGAAGGATAAGGCATGAAAACTAGGTGAGCAAGTAGTGAGGATGATGCATTTTGAATAATGGGGATTCGTTAAAAAAAAAAAAGCCTAATTCCATTTTCAAATTGGATCCAGATCCTGTCAAATCTGGTCTGACTTGAAACAGGGTTTACATCTGACTCCTACCATTGCTCAACCCTACCTGCCAATTTCTGCCTTCTTTTTTCAATGTACAGACTTCTTTAAAGACAGAGGTATAATCAGCAGAGAACTCGTTAAGCAATGTGGGTAATCTCTACTGTAATTATATTTTCTAACCTTCCCCTTCCTGCCACTATTGATATAAATAGTAGTTTTCTCAGTTCCCAAACTGAATTGGAAAGCAAAGTAAACTACAGTTCCCAACAACCCTGCAGGATACTTCCATGGAAAATTGGAAAATATAATTATAGGAAAGATGGGGCCCCATCAGGGCCTAGCCTCTGTTTAATTAGCTCACCTGTGAGGAATAATTGCCTCTCTCCTACACAAAGCTAGGGTTTGTGACTTAGCAAGGGAAGGGGAACTGGCAAGTATTTTACAAGTGTCCTAATGCCCTCAAGCTTTTTGAGGACTCTACAGGGATGCTCACAAAACACACGTTGTTTGGGTGTTCCTGAAGTGTGTCATTTCCTGCAGTCTGCCCTATGATTTCAAACTAGCCAGATGCTGTGGCCGCTGGGTTTTGTGCCTGAGTGATAGGCAGGGACACAGCCATCATGGAGGCATACCCCTATAATTACTGTATGCAGACTGGCTTCTTCTGAGTGACATCATCAGCATAATACACTATAAGCAACGACAGTCAGTGGTATTGCCATGGATTCCAGTAGTGTTCCCTGCTTCTAGGTGTTTTTCCGCTTTCCTGCTGGGAATACATAGGACACACTACATCACATCAGCAGTGTTACACTTAAATTTTCCGGTGAGAAATTACCTAGAAAGGGAAATCTTTTGTTCTTGAATTCATGGAAAGATTTAAGTTTTTGGAGGGCTTGAAGAGTAGTGACTCTTGCAGCTCTTTCATTTACACAGCACTGTATCTCTGTTTTGCAATTTCTCATTTTGAACTGCAGCATATGTGTAATGATATCTAATGTAAGCTAAGCCTCCCATGAATGTAAAAGTCAATTCTTTTGAGATGGAAACGTAATGGTGTTAAACATCTCTTCATTGAGTATACATATTTTTTTCTACTACGGAATCATAGCCATACATCTAATTCCAGATATTGCCAACAAGTATATGATCATATATCTGCAAAATGAAGCTAGGACTGGGAGGGGGGATTTCTCTGCAAATCTGAAACAAATCCCAGGTTTGCAGAAAAATCTTAACTGTTTCTGAAGACCTCAGACTTTACCTGATGAACTGTGCACCTGACTGTATTATCATGGAATTGTGGAATAGTCGCAGTTGCCTTATATTCCAGATTGACAGCTGTATGCTGATTTGGTCTAGCGCGATTTAGCTAAGTTAAGTTTATGTATAATTGTGTAGTTGTGTATTTTGTGTGGGATTTAGATACGTTTACGCATGCGGTTAATGCCTGAGTATATTGATTGATAAAAGGAGTAAATAAGTTATGTGGCACTAATAATTTGTTGAGAATTTATATTGGTTGAACCACCTGGAGGTTAGCAACTTACTTTTCCTTGACATCTTGATTTTCTACATATAGGGTGTGTGTGTTTTGGTATGGGGAAGTATTCAATGATGTTGATACATGTTTACTGAAGTGGTACAGTCCAGATACAAGTTTACCTTTGTGTGAATGAAGGCTAAGTAATAGGTAATAATCACCAAGAAATCATCACATTATCTGCTGATAGTTGGATTTTCAGTTAATGGGATAAGCCAAAGACAAGGGAAGTTAAAACAATAACAAACGACAGCAATATAACCAATTTCAAGGAGATTATTGCTATCATAAACCGTATTAAATGGTTTTTTAAAAAAGCGATAGCCTGCTTTTTTTAAAGGTTATCTGAAGTTGAGTAAATGAAAGGCTGCTTTGTTAAATTGGTTGTTTCCAACCAATTTTCTAAGAATTTAGGACACAGGGAATGCTCTGATAGCCATATAATGAACATTTTAAATGCACCAGAGGTTGTTCTTTATTCTCATTGGTGGAAGGAAAGACATTAACTTTGTAATGTGATCAGCCTTCAACAAAGCTACTTCCTAACTCAGTGTACAGAATTACAATCAGTCTGCAGTATGTTTAGCAATTAGAATGTCAAAGCTCATCAGCAATTAAAAATGTGGGACAGAAAACTAAATGGGAAAGGACTCTTTGCTCTGAGATTGGATTGGGCTGGTTTAGCTGCACTCGTAAACACACATTTTCTTGCATGACTGCCTTTGACTTCCATGAGAACTAACACATGTTGGTACTATTAACCAGAGTGGGAAGCATCGATACTTGTAACTAAAATCCAAATGTATTTTATAGCGATGAGAAGTTATGACGAGGGCTGACAGGTTTCGAGGGGAGCTAGAAGATCTGGTGGCAAATCTTTGTTCCGCGTGCTGCCAACTTTGTATTCTTTCTGTTTTCCGCACTTTTAACTAGAGATATCCTGTTCCAACCCAAAGACTGCCCAGGCCTTTAAGCAAATATCTTCAATAGCAGGACAGGGATGCCCTCTTCATGCATTGTTTGTGGGCATCTCATCAGCTGTGGTGGGAAACAAGAAGCCAGAGTAGATGGTCTGACCCATAAGGGCTCATTTTATGTTCACAGGATAGCTGTGTTGGTCTGTAGTAGAAGAATCCAGTAGCACCTTAGAGAGCAACAAGATTTTCAGGGTATAATCTTGTAAGAGTCAATGCTTGAAGAGTATCTCACGAAGGGAGCTTTGACTCTGAAAATATCCCCCCCCCCCAATCTTATTGGTCTCTGAACTGCTACTGGAGTTAAATCTATCTCATTTTATGTTCTTGTGTTTTTCCTTGCTATTGGAAACATTGCTGGATTTTTTAAAATATAAAATATGGCTACACTCTGGCCTCTTAATGAGAGTGGGCTTTAATTTATAACTTTCCCCCCAAAACAAGTTCATGTTTTCTGTTCCGGCAATCTTAAAAAAAAAAAAAAAACCCGAAAAGGATTTTAAAGAGATAAAACAAACAGGCATGGTGTGAGGTTAGTATAAAATTGTATAAATTCACACAGGATTGAAGCTGCAAATGGTACTTCTTAATACATAATAAACTGCTCTGAGGCAGTTTCATGACAGCTGAAAGCATCTGCAACATGTTAAGTACAGACTTCCTATGCTAATGGACCTGGAGAATTGGTCTAGAAAAACAAGGAAAGGCAAATAAATACCTTTCTTTGTCCACCCATTTGATGAGAAGCTAGCAATCTGCAGAAGTGCTTGTACAGGTGTATATGTTTGTAGGCTAACTAGTTTAGACTACTACCATGACCAACCCTAATGTCTGTAGATGCCCACCCCAATGTCTGCAGATAAGCAGAAGCAGAGAATTTGAGGAAAGAGGGAGTTGTAGGCAGGTAGATAGGAGTGTTAGATTATGAATGCAGAGACCCCGGTTTAACTCTGCCATGAGGCTTCCTGGGTAATCTTGAACAGGTATTCAAACTACACAGACCAGTTCCTCTGGAGAAAATGGCAGCTTTGGATGGTGGACTCTATGGCATCACATTCCCACTGAGCTCTCTCCCCTTTCCTCCCCAAACTCCAACCACACCCCCAGGCTCCCTCCTCCAAATCTCCAGGAATTTCTCAACCCATAACTTGCAAACCTTATAACACAGTGACACGTGGTTGGTTCTCTGGAATCACCTGACTACCAGGATGAGGAGGATTGTGCTCTGTGGTATTTGGACTGTGGCTTAAGCATGCCGCCTGCAGTTCCTTCCTTTAAATAGGCCTTGGTGATGCACGGAGTAGAAAATTGTTGGTTCAGACAACATCTTGCCCGACTCTAACCTCAAAATGAAATCAAGATATGTCAAGGTCAATGAGTACTGTTGTGAATGCTCAGAGACCCACTGAACTGCAAGAGCTATCATTTTCTTTGAAGCAAATATTTCTTGAAATGACTGCATTGCCCCTTCTGTTTGTAGCATTCTGGTTGCCTGACGATTACTGTCAAAACATGCTTAAACAGGATAAATTAAGAAAGCAACAGTATTTTGTTTGGTTACATAATCTTGTGAACTAGGGATGCTAGACTCCAGGTGGGAACTGAGGATCCCCCAGAATTACAGCTCATCTCCAGACTACAGAGATCAGTTCCCCTGGAGAAAATGGACGCCTTGGAGGGTGGGCTTTATGGCATTGTACCCCACTGAGGTCCCTGTCTTCCCCAGGCTCCATCCTCCAATCTCCAGGAGTTTTCCAACCTGGATCTGGCAATCCTGCCCCCCACTACACTGATGGCCATGGGTGACCTGGCAACCCTATTTTGAATACTTCATGGCTGCTGTGTTTCTCATAGCCAAAGGTTCAAAGGAAGTAAACTCTTCAGTCCTCAATGATAATTGTAGTCTTATGCTGTCTCTCTCTTCTTTCTTTGACTGGAGTAAGAGTGATGGTTTTCTGCCAGCGCTACCACTGAACTATGCTATAGATGCTGTTATTACAGAGAGGAAAGCTAGGAAGCAGGCTTTTGAAGAAGCAGAATAAGATTCTTGCTGCAGGGTTGCTAGCTTTGCTGGGGGAGAAAGCCTTCAAAACCCTGCCCCTTCTCCCAAAAGCAAAAGAAAACATGGATGTTCCAGGTTGTGTGGGGGGTGGGCAGGATTGCTTTATATTGCTAGGCTTGTAAGAAATCTGATGGGTAGTGTTTCATCAATGAACAGTTGTACATTATTAGACAATAACCTGAGATGATTCCCCTTGAAAGAGAAAGCCCTGGAGCCTTATGATATGTTCATTTCATTTACCAGTATAAAAATAGACCACAAATGGAGGCAAAGAGGCACTCCTACAGCTCAGCAAATATGTTATCCCAAACAGATCCCAAAAGAGAGTGAGTTTACAATTTAAGTTGCTTCAGCCACGTCATAGTCATCTCTGTCTGCTTTTATATCTATTTCTTCAAACTACAAACCTTGTTTCTTCAGACACCTCCCCCTGCCTTCAGTTTGGAAGGATCATCTTTTCTAAGCTCTGATGGATACTTCCCAAAGAGCTATCAGAGGACTAACTCCTAAAAATTTCCCACTTTGGGCAACCATTCTGAGCTACTAATGGAATTTAAAAACCTGGATTAAAATACTACAGCTGATGTAGGTGTGGGGTGTCAGTCTCTCTCTGTGTGGGAATTATTGAAGCAATCCTAAGTAGGTCTACTCAGAAGTAAGTCCCACTTTATTCAATGGAGCTTACTCCCAGGAAAAATGCACATAGGACTGCAGACTGTTTTGTATTTAGTGATACTCCAGACAAACAGCTATATCGTGCATTCCTGAGGGGGGACGAGTCCTTTTAGGAGGCAGTGTGACCTCACTGCCAGCATAAATGCATCTAATCACGCAACAAGACACACTTATGCTGGCAGCGAGGCCAGTTCCACCGGCGGCTGAGTGCCGCAGAGCTGCGCCTCGCCACTCTGCCAGCGCGGTCTCTCCATGGCGCAGGCAATGGCAGAGAATTGCTGCACCAGCGTAGGGGGGGGTGTTTCCGGGTTGTTCCCTGGGGTGGGCTGGGGGGCGGAGCTGCCATTAGGCAGCTCCCTATGCCCTTTCAGCCCCAGAAGCCGGTGGCCAGGATGGCGTTACTGCGCACTGTTTTCAATGGGGCGAAAGGCCCTGTTAAACAAAAAAAAGCAGCGAAACGGCTTTTTTTTGTTTGTTTATCGGCATACGGGGAACGGCTTAGGAGATGGCTACCCTGCGCCTTCTCCCCGCCGTTCCCATATGCCGATTCTCAGGAATGTGTGGTTTACGCACTGAAACAGCAATAAGAGTTGTGCCAGAAGGAAAACTCCACATCTACTGGCAACCTTCAAGCCTTGTATTGGAAAAATTGCAATGGAGGTGAGAAATGAAGGAAAGACAGTTTACATCATGCAATGAATGTGCAAAAGAAGCACCTTCATTTGATTTTCACCAAAATTATAACTACATATAAACTCTGAAGAATTGCTTTTCATGCCTGGTAAGTACTTTGGAGTTTCTCATGTCATCTTAAATGTAGAATGACAATATTATTAAAATTACCCTACCTAAAGAAACAGTGTGATTTGCTGGGTCTCCTGAATGTTTGAGGATAAATGGGCAACCAGGCTGAGGAGGGATGTGTACACTGGAGCCCTGAACTCTTTGGAGGAGGTACAGGAGAAGAGTGAGACAGATGGGTGGAAGGACAGACAGACAGAGGTGTTCATTGTTCTATTAACCCATTTTGTTCTATTAACACTGCTTTCCTTACGCTATAAGGCCATTCATTCTGAAATCCTGATATATGACGAAGCTTGCTCTGAACAAATGGCTTTTGAGCAGCACTATTCCTAATCTTATAAAGCCTGCGGTACAATGATCATATTGGAATATTCAGTAGAAGTTTGCCTTTACAAAGCCCTGACCATAATCAGAAATAGCAAATTTTAAAAATCATTTTGACCTCTACTGTCTCAGAGATGTCAGTTGGTTTAACAACCTGCATACTCATATACTAAGTGCAGTGCCTTCCAACAGTGTCACTGCCAGCACCCACCATCTGCACAGCTTCTGAGGAGAACAGGCATTGGTAGCATTCATGTACAATACTTCCTGCTGCAAATTTCAAAGCATTTGAAGGCTTTGCCTCAGCTGTTTTTATACACAGCTACATTTGTGCAGCAATATTAAATATGTGGAAACTACACTGAGAAAGGAAGAGTGCATTAACAAACACAGGACTTGAATAGTTGGTCCCGTTAAGTTAGTGAATATATGGTCTGATTTAGATCAGAAGGGAAAGATTTGTCTGTTGGCTGTTTTGCTGTTTATTAACGGGGGATAGGGTTGCCAGGTCCCTCTTTGCCACTGGTGGGAGGTTTTTGGGGCAAAGCCTGAGGAGGGTGGGGTTTGGGGAGGGGAGGGACTTCAATGCCATAGAGTCCAATTGTCAAAGCGGCCATTTTCTCTAGGTGAACTGATCTCTATTGGCTGGAGATCAGTTGTAATAGCAGGAGATCTCCTGCCACCACCTGGAGGTTATATAAGGCAAATATGCACTAGTACTAACAGGATAGTTAGGAAAACTCTAGTACCAGGCTCACCAAACAAAATAAATAATTACACAAGCAAACTATGCAAACATGTATTGTGAACGTAAACATCTACAAACAAGTGCAAACATCAAAGAGAATATATACAAGTGAATCCACAAGGGAGAATTGGAAAGTCTCTTTCAAGGTAGGTCTCTATCAGAGTAAGTGAAAGTCTTATCTC
Source organism: Euleptes europaea (assembly GCF_029931775.1). Taxonomy (NCBI): domain Eukaryota; kingdom Metazoa; phylum Chordata; class Lepidosauria; order Squamata; family Sphaerodactylidae; genus Euleptes; species Euleptes europaea. The sequence continues at coordinate 39,548,864 of NC_079316.1, forward strand.
AAGGTAGTTTCTTCAGATTGCAGCTTCATCAGCTAATATCTTCTTAATATATATCATTTATCTTAGTAGATGCAATAATAGCAGTTTAATACAAGTATTCAGTCTAAATGCACCAGAAGGCTGCAGCATTTAGACTGAATACTTGTATTAAACTGCTATTATTGCATCTACTAAGATAAATGATATATATTAAGAAGATATTAGCTGATGAAGCTGCAATTACGCAGTGAAAACGCTCGTGAACATCCGGACGGCGTTACTGTGGACCTTCTCCCCTTTGTTCCACTTGGGGTTATTATCTGAAGAAACTACCTTGAGATAAGACTTTCACTTACTCTGATAGAGACTTACCTTGAAAGAGACTTTCCAATTCTCCCTTGTGGATTCACTTGTATATATTCTCTTTGATGTTTGCACTTGTTTGTAGATGTTTACGTTCACAATACATGTTTGCATAGTTTGCTTGTGTAATTATTTATTTTGTTTGGTGAGCCTGGTACTAGAGTTTTCCTAACCACCTGGAGGTTAGCAACCCTAACGGTGGAAGATATTTTTTTCTGCAAGGTCTAAAGATCCACGCTGGATATTTTGAATGTTAACAATAGCCACCATAGCTTAGTGTTTAGAATGTCAGGCTAAGAAACGGGAAACTAGAGTTCAAGTCCCCATGCTGCCATGATGCTTCCTCAGGGATCTTGGACCAAACAGTTTTGCTCAATCTAATCTACCTCACAGTGTTGTTGTGAAGATAAAATGAGGAAAGTAGAGTTGCCAGCCAAGCACTGGCAACCCCCAGGGTGATGCAGGGGGCAGGGTCTGGACATTCTGGATTTCACCAATGCTTCAACTTTACTTCTGGCATGAACCTGGAAAAGACGTCACCAATCTTGAGAAGATGCTATTGGATTCACCCAAAACTCTATGGTTTTATGGAGCAACTGGAACACAGGGATCCAGAGTGTAAGGTCTGGAAACCTGGCATCACTTCCTGTTCCATAATAGGAAGTGATGACACAGAAATCACTCCCCTCCATGCTCCAAGGGATTGCCAGCCAAGGGCTGACAATCCTAGCCTGCAACATGAGTTTGGATACCTTTCCGTCCCAAAATGCAATTCCTTCAACAAATTATTCAGTGCTTGAGACTTGTGCATCAAATTGCCAATTTATGACTTTATAAAGATTTTGTTCATTGGACTGATTTACCATTAATAAGTCTATTAATTCTAAAATGTCATTTCACGTGGTGAAACATATGTGTATCTTTCATAAAATTCTATGAATAAGAGTATAAAATATCAGCATTCTCTTAAAGAAGTCCTCTATCACAGTGCCACTTGTATTTCTTTGTGACCATGGCTCTACAGAAAATATTTAAAAGATAAAGGTAGAGTAGGCACAAAAACAGCTTTATGTGCACTTCATTCAGAATATAAGGGTGGGGGGAATGAATGTATTCTAGAGCTTCTGCAACAGTAGGGGGAAGGAAAATGTTACCTCTCGGTTTAAGCTCTTGTCTTACAGATCAGCATGTTCTAATGATCACTTAGGTACTGTATTTTCTAGTTTTGTAAACTCTTTGCTGAGAAAACCATAGGCTCATCATCTGGCTTTCACCCCAGTCCGATCTCTTTTCAGTATTCCAGCTGTGTTGAGGTCAACACACAAGTAGGTCAACCTGTTTGTCTGAAATCACCCAGAGTATGTTTGACTAACTTAGAATGAGAAAACCTAGGATGATCCTAACTCTGGGGCACATGAAACACAATCCTAAGAATGCTTTCCTGGGAGTAAGCCCAATTGCATAGAAGTGAATAACATTCTGAGAACACCTGGATAGCATTCTGAGAAGAATTGCTCTTTGAGTAATTTCCGTCAAACTTTTTGAACTTTGTCCATTCCTTTGTAACTCAGTCTGTTTCTTTCTTTGAAATGCCAAGATATCTGTGCCAAGATACTGTTTGGAAAATAAATATTTGTCACATGCCATGGCACAGGGTTTGAAATACAATTTAAGACTAAATAGAAGTATATTATTGCAATTCATACACACAGCACATGCTGCTGTAATAACCTGTGCATTTTCCTTGTGTTTGCACACATACTTTGTTACTTAGTTACATTCTATGACATTTAGAAGCCTACATAGAGTGGGAGAAAATCCTCAGAACTGAAAATTTGATAGCATTAATAAAAATTGTTATATTCAAACTTCACATAGGAAGAAGCATAATTAACTCCAACAAAACTTTCTTTGCAGTGAGGAATATAAAAAATTAAGAAGAGAGACAAAAACGTCACAAATACAACAGAGCAGGCCTCAGATCGCACCCTCCTTAGAATACAGATTACATCAGAACCTGCTGGAACTACCAGGAAGTTCAACTCTTAAAGAAACAGTCATCTTTCTACCACATATTCTGTTAACTATCATGAACAGACCACACAGAATATACAAAACGAACTAGGAACTTTATTGTAAACCACAGAACTACATCAGGAGAAAACCTTGAACTTGAAGTAAAGTAACTGCTAACAGGAGCCAAACTGAACTGGAACTGGAAAGTGAAATTGCTCTTGCTAAGAGGTGTAATTTTATTTCCATTAACAGCAGATCATTTCCAGTCACAACCCCATGCATATGCGTGTGTGTGTGTGCAGTCAAGTCACAGCTAATTTATGGAGACCCTGTAGGGGTTTTAAGGCAAGAGATGTTCAGAGGTGGTTTGGCATTCCCTGACTCCACGTCATGACCCTGGTAGCCCTTGGAGGTTGCCCATCCAAATTCTAACCAGAGTCAACTCTGCTTAGCTTCTGAGGTCTGACGAGATCAGTCTAGCCTGGGGCTATCCAGGTCTAGGCCCTGCATGTAATGTGAGACCTCCATAAGGGATCCTGACCCCTAGTTTTAGAGCTAAAAACAGTGTGGGATAGCCATAGGTTATCTGTAACTTGATGGCACTTTACACACACACACACACACACACACACACACAATAGTGTTGGGAAAAATGGGGGATCTCAAATAAAAGACAGTAATTTTCTATGGAAAGGTGACACATATCACTGATTAGATTTAGAAAGCCAGAAACTAGAATTAGTTTTCATCCAAATGGGCCTCACAATAAAAAGATGCTTCTTTTCTTGGTAAAGTTGTGTATAGACTCTTATCTATCTCATAACATTACAAATTTGAGAAATTAAGGAGCCAGGCTTCCTCATCCTTGTTGAAGTGATGGAGTGCCAGCTGCTGGTATTTCTCTTCTTAGAAATCACACCCCGTCCTTTTCTCATCATGAATCACTCTTCCTTCCTCCTTGCTATGTTTAAAACATCTTAGGTAATGAAAAACACGCTCCCTTATTAGCATTGCTCCACCTGTCTTTGGTAGCTCCTTCACACTATTGTCAAATGAAAGTAAGACGGAAAATGGTAATTAACCCATATGAACATAGTTTCTATAAAAGCTAAATTTATTGATTAAATTTTACTAATCTGAGTGAAGGAACTATTACTAAACCCTGATGTGACAATGGGAGCTGCCTTATGGGCACACATGGGTGTAAGCGATTCTGCAGATAAGGGGGTCCCAAATTGTGAATGACTTTAAATGTCTAGCACCTTGAGTTGAACATGAAAGCAAATTGGCAGCCAATGTAGCAATATTAAAGTTGGAGAAGTTTGTTGAAAAAGCTTAATCCCTGTCAGCAATCTAACAGCTGAATTGTGTACCAACTGTAGTTTCCATATTGTCTTCAAGCGCAGCCCCATATAGAAAAATAAGGCATTGAAAACATTACTTTTGGTGGCAAATGACATCCTGTGATCAGTCCTTTATTATAGTCATGGAAAAGTTGATTTTAATTTTTTTGAGAGCAGGCTTTCACAGAGGGGTTGCGATATTGGAGCCAGGCGAAGTCTCAAACACGGGGGCTGTTCTGAAGGAGATTGCTCATCTGCGTGGGTGAGGAAGTCTCCTTTGGAAGCCGGGTGGTGTGAGCAGCTGTCGAAGCTGGTTCTTTTTAGTTGGAGGATATATCCCTCCAGACAGGACTGGGTGAACCCATTTTAAATGGCCCTTATGCTTGATGCAGAATTACAGATCAACCCACTGAATGGTTGTCAGACCAAGTTGGCTCCGATTACACAACCCCTACCTCAAAAGGGCCCCAACTAAGGGGCCCTAACAAAACCAGTCAAAAGATAGAAAAATGGGAAAAAGCATAGAGCCATGCATCTGAGCAAAGGCGAATAGCCAAACCCAAAAAAGGCAAATAATTATTCAGCTTTTTAAGGAATTGCCTATTCGGCTTCAGGCAGATTCCCAAGTTTTGATATTCAGTCTACCCAAAAACCTAATATTGTCAAAACAGCAAATTTTGGGTTTATTTTTGGTTTGGGTATATCGATATGCACAATCCTAGTGGTGAGATAGCCAAACTCTCCTCAGCTTCCCATTCTTGGCCAACACAATCCAGGTCAGAGATCTTTGGGGCAGGGAATGCCCTGAAGGAGAAAGACTCTCAGATGAGCATCACCACCCACCCTCCCCGGTCCACTGTCCAAAACTGATGGGGGACCAAGAAACCTGGGGTGGGGGACCTAGTTCTTTCAGGGCAACTGTGTCGCCCTCCTAAAGAAGTTGGATAAGACTGAGATAAGACTGCCTACTTGCAGATGTAGAACTCTGTGCTGGTGGTTATCAATGGTCTATCAGTGTCTACTAGCCATGGTGACGAAAGGGAACCTACACAATCAGAGGCAGTAAACCTTTCAATAACAGTTCCAGGAAACAACCACAGGTCAAGGCCTCAGTCTCTATCCCTGTTGTTGATCTTCCAGAGTAACTGGCCACTGTGTTAGTCCCTTATTATGTTGTTAAAACAGCATAGGAAAGGAGAGGACCAAAAAAACTTGTTCTTCCAGGAAGCTGAATGCATTTCCACCATGGGATTGGTATTTAAGGTAATACAGAATAATTTTATATACACATAATTAAGGCATGTGATCACTGACCACAAAATACTGTGCTTTATTGAAATAATGTATGACTTTTGATCTTTCATTACTCGTATTCCATAGAAAAAGCCATCTTCTCCTGCATTTCTTTGCTGCTGTGATATTTGTCCTTGTAATTTATACAGTTGACGGCATTTGAATAGGCTGGAGTGATGACACTAGGAAAGGCAGATTTCTTTAAAAAAAATAGTTTTGCCTGCAGGCAGCAAAATGACTGCTGTTTCCTAAAAGACCCAGTATTAATTGTGTGCATGGATACAAATTTGTACTCCCATAGCATCTGTATAATTCTCTTTCAGCTATTTTTGGCAATAGTTCTTAGCTTACATTTACAGTGGTCCCTGCTGATGCATTCAATGCTGTATTATGCAGAAGAAAGTTATTCATGTCCTTATTAATTATTCCGTATGGAAGTTGGTGAATCCCACACTGCTCTCATATAGATTGTTTGAAGATAGCCTTGCAGCTCTGAGCAGATGATACAGGTAGTCTAGAGGGTCAAGGAATAAATGCATCGCATGTTAAAATATTTTAATTTCAGCTTTTAAAATGTAGTGGGAAGATAGATTCCTTATGGGTATGGGAGTGAGCAGTCCTATCACTGTGTAGGTGTCCCTTTGTTTTTAACTAGCAGGTACAGCCATATGTTAACATTAGTTCTGTGTTAAATTGGCCACTTGGAATTTGTACATTGAATTCTAAACGTAATTTGCTACAAATTCAGAGTTGTAGCTTTTAAGTTTGCAAATTTGGCATGTTTCCACTTTGTTACTGCTGTGTGGCACATTAATACATCCTCCCCAATCTTTAACAATAATTACACAATTGCAAGTTTTTACTCAGTTGGGCTAAAGCAGACAAAAGAACAAAAATACTAACCAGGCACCAGAAAAAACACACCTGAATTTTCCCATGTGACTGTTGTGATATATGATTTTTGTGATTTAGATTAGTTCTGCACCCCCCCCCCCAATTTTCACGGTAAAACATTCCATCCAAAACTCTTAGTGATGAGAATATTTGTTTTTTCCTGTGGCTATTTACTATGTTCTGTTCCTGTTGCTTCAGTACCACACTGTGACTAATCAGTGTGTCTTCCCACACCTCCCAGGGCCTTAGCTGCGTGTGTGTGTGGCAAGGATGCAACTGCCACCCCTGTGGCATACAGAGAAATGCCTCTCCTACCTGGCACAGAGGTGCCTACAGGAGAGGTAGTTCTGCCACCCTCTTTGCATGCCACAGGGGCAGTGGCTGCCCTCCTCACACACACACACACCCAGTTATGGCCCTGACATCTCCCCCCAAAATAATCTCATAAATGATTCCAGCCATTATGGAATCAGGTGGTTAATAGGATGACATCACAGCAATGTGTAACCAATAGGGTTGCCAACCTCCAGGTACTAGCCTGCGATCTCCTGCTATTACAACTGATCTCCAGCTGATAGAGATCAGTTCACCTGGAGAAAATGGCTGCTTTGGCCATTGGACTCTATGGCATTGAAGTCCCTCCCCTCCTCAAACCCCGCCTTCCCCAGGCTCTGCCCCAAAAACCTCCCGCCAGTGGCAAAGAGCCAATCAGATTGAGGTCAACTGAAGCAGCCTTCCAAAAACACTGCAGTCACTCCCTGGGCCAGCACTTTTGCATACCTTTGATACAATGTCAGCAATGTCAGGAAAAAAAATGTCCAAAGGAGACTGCGTTTTTAGGACTGCTGAACCAAATCATGAGACATGCTTTGAGAAAATATTTGCACCCTGTGAAACATGCTCCTCTTCCCACTTTTGAACTATTGAATCAGCCAGTATTCTTGCTTAAATGCTACTGCAATGGTATGTGATGTAGGACCGGCATCGTTCTCACCCAGTCTTAGCAATCGGTGAGTGTAGCAAATTTTAGGAGCACTTTTGACTTTGGACATAATCCTAGCAGTGTTGTCTGAAATCATTTATTTCACCGGCAGAGTTAAACCTGCAAACATGAAAAAAATCTCTGGGTGTGAATCACAGAGCTCAATTTTGGTTGGATTGTGCCTTTCTATGGTATTTAGCAAGGTCAAGTCCTAATTGTTCTGCTTTACCAGTTTGTGGATACAGGAAATGAGACTGTAGAGGACGTGCAGAAAATTTACTAATTGGAGCTACAGATATACAAAAAGCTCAGTGGAGCCATGAACATTCTAAACCTAAGGCAGTCATATTCATTTTTTCCTGTATGTATAGATCCAATTAGTATGAAATAGTCCCCTGAAGAAGGGCTGCCTAGCCTAGAACGTGTTAGGATTTTCATGATTTGTGGTTTTTGAATCATACCTTTCCTGTGAACACATTATGATCTTCTTTCTTCTTTTTAGTATCGGTGGAGTTCTCAGACTTTTCGTACTTAGTAGTTTGTGGTTCAAATAGGAATCAAAGATATCCATCTCTGTAGGAGCTGGTTTTAAAGGCATCATTTTCAAACAAGCAGGTACCAACCTTTTATTTCCTGTTTTGTTGGTGCATTTGAACATAGTTTGCATTTTTGGTTTGTCTGTCATCCCAGTTTGTTGTTGTTGGTTAGGAAGCCTTACAATTTTAAGGCTTCCTTGTTCATCATTTAAAAATAGCAAGTATATGATCATCAAAAGGTAAAACATAAATAGAATAGTTTCCAGGCACTATTATTTCCTCCATATGTAAATATGTATTTTGTTTCTGAAATGGCCACTGCTTTAATAAGTCCAAAAGTAAGAGATTTCTTGGCAGAGAAAATTGGCACTCGTTTTAAAGGGCTTTTCTTAAAAAAAAAAAAAAAAAGTCTTCATCACAACCCCCAGAGTGGCTTGAATCAAGGGTGGAAAGCCTAAGCTAACTCCACATTCCTCTACTTATCTTTAAGACTCCTACCCATGTGGCTATTGAACTTGGCTCTGTGTAGTGCTTTTCATACTCCATATATCTCAGAGTGCTTTATAAAATAATGACTTAGTTACTAGTAATACAGCAACTGTACAGGCAAGCAGAGCAGCCATTATTCATTCTGCAATAGCTCATGTGCGCTGTAGTCTTGGTCATTAGAAACAGTGTTTTTTTTTTCTCTCTCTCTCTCTGAAGCAGAATCTTTGCCAGGACAGCAAGCTTATTCCCCTTTTGCATCTGGAAATTGCAATCTCTATCTTTCACCTCAGCAGTCAGCAAAGAAGTAAAATGGGAAATTTCTCTTTACCACCTAGCTATAATTCACTGAGGAAAACCATGGTATATTAATTTATTTTAACACTTCACAGTTACCCACTGAAGGGAGAAAATTGTGCTAATGTGTGCTCAGAAGGAAACTGCAAATGCCTATATTCACATAATGTATTCCTATTTTGCCCACGAAAGGCCTAATGTGGCTTGTTTCATGCTTGCTGCAAAATCATCAGACATATCATACTAACATTCAACCTCCTGACCTCCAGAAAAACAGGTAGTGCATTTTTAAAAAATGTATTCAGTGGAATTAAGTGGAATTCCACTGTGTAAGGATATCCTTATTGATAAACAGTTTAGGAAACCAAATTGGTATGGCAAGTTTTTTGGACAGAGTGGAATTAAGATGAGGTTGGTCTAAGATGGGACATTGACCCTGTGAATAGTTTACATGGCCAGCTTGCTATTGAACTATGTGCCATCATTGAATTTAGTTTAGTTTAGCTGTTTAAAATAGTTATAGGCCCATCTTTCTCCCAAATAAACTGGGGCCTAAGGTGGATGACAGAATAAAAACAGTTGGGCTTACATCTTGAATAAATGCAAGTAGGATCAGGCTGGAAGTAATTTAACTAGGGTTGCCAGGTCCTTCTTCGCCACGGGTGGAGGTTACTGGGGCAGAGCCTGAGGAGGGTTTGGGGAGGGGAAGGACTTCAATGCCATAGAGTCCAATTGCCAAAGCAGCCATTTTCTCCAGGTGAACTGATCTCTATTGGCTGGAGATCAGTTGTAATAGCAGGAGATCTCCAGCTAGTACCTGGAAGTTCAGCAAACTAGAAACAGCACTTCACAAAGCTAGACACAATGATTCTAAAGTAGTGGTATTTAATAACATATCCACCACTGATAGTATGTAGGCAAAAACATGTGTTGTTAATTATTGCCTTAAAAGTAATGCCGAAGAGAGGACTATGCCTTGTTACAAACAAATAACAGTATTATAGGTAAGTCCATGAAAGGGGGTGCCAACCTCCCTTTCTTCCACAGATATGCTTCTTGAGAGTAGCAATTCAGTAGTGCAGTTGTTCTCAACAGAAGCCCGGTGATCTTTCTGTTTCAGCGATTAACGCCTTCTTCAGGGACCACTATATCATAAATTAGTACATAATACTAATTAACAAATAATAATTAACATGAATATGCTAGCAATTGGCTTAAACAAGGGCGAAAATAGAGAGAATAAGCCAATTGCTCAGTTTAAGGTGTTGGCTATCACATATAAAGCCCTTCATGGTCTTGGCCTCTCTCCCTATGTTCCACCACGACAACTATGATTATATCAACACAGGTATCTGCAGGTGCTAACCTGAAAATGGGCAAAATCAACAACTGCTTCCTCTGTTGCATCTCCCACCTTGTGGAATGGCCTGCCTGAGGAGGTCAGGAAATCTCCCACTCTCCTCGCCTTCCACAAACTATGGAACTATTCAAGAGGGCTTTTTTGTGTGTGCCGGTAATAAAGCTGCATAGAACAAAATGGTTTCACAAATTTACCTGCATAAATGATTGGGAGTCGGGACTTGTGATCATTACTGCTGCATATAGAGTATTGTAAGTACCTATTATGAAATCTCTGTACCACTTAATGTGTCATGTTAATGTTTATACTATGCTTCTATTTCTTTCTGGTAGTTCCAGGCTTCTAATATCATAATGCATTAGTGATTGAATGTCCCATTTTGTTGATTGTACTGACTCTCTAATCCGCCTTCAGTCCCTGTGGGAAAGGCAGACTATAAATAATTAGGGTTGCCAGCTCTGGGTTAGGAAATACCTGGTGATTTTGGAGGTGGAGTCTGAGGAGGGCAGGGTTTGGAAAGGGGAGAGAGTTCAATGCCATAGACTCCAATCGCCAAAGTGGCCATTTTCTCCAGGGGAACTGATTTCTATCACCTGGAGATCAGTTGTAACAGCGGGAGATTTCCAGCCACCACCTGGAGGTTGGAAATTCTATAAATAATGCAAATAAAAATAAATAAAAAATAAAAACCCCCAAACAACAAATGCATCAAAACAGTGCACAAATAGTTTCAATTTCATGCAGCACACTACATGATTATTAAAGAATAGAAGCTTCCAGTAATTGTTTAGCTAGAAACAACTTCAGACATTTTTGTGTATTACCTGCTTCCAACTGAACGTTTCATGGCACAGTCATTTTAAAGAGTTAAGCTTGTGCCTGGTTTTTTGCCACAGAGTCTTATGCAAATGAATAAGGGAGGCTGCTGCTCTTTGGAACTGTCCCAATTCCCATCTGCCTGCTTGCCTCACAAAATCCTTTGAACAAACAATTGAGATAAAATCTGTCATTGTAACAAGATTAGCCATTGGCTGCATTCACAAGTCTGTTGGGATACCTCTATTGCCTTACAATCTGTTATCTCTGTGAACCTGCCTTGGCTTTCAAATATGTTTCTTGTACTTACTAAAGTTGCTAGGTAATTACTACTTTTATCCCCATTTAAGCAAGCTGATTATATAAATGTTAGACACTGGTAGGTCCTGGCATAATCTTAATCCTGTGACTTTGCTTTATGCTTGCTTACTAATGTGGAAGAGCTGAAATGTATGGTGTGGGATATTTTCCAATAATAGCGACTCAAGGGACATACAAAGGACACCACACACAAGCAAGGAAAGGGAAAGACTGACACATGTGAGTCATTCTGAATTGTAGAGCTGCTCTGCAGGTGCCAGGAAGAGAAGAACACAAAGGCGAAAAAAGGGAGGAGGGAAGGAGAAAGAAAAAGGTTTCTAAAGAGAAAAATGGCTCAAGAAGAGCCAAATGTTTCATGTTTCCCCTTTCCTTGAACAATAGGAACTTTCTTGGGGGCAGTCTTTTATGGGGTGAGTTTTCCTGTGAGAAAAGGATACTGAAGAATGCCAATATCTTTTTATAATATTTGTATATAAATGGGACATGGGGCAGCGGACCTAACCAAGCAGTATTAGAAATTAAAGAACTGTCCGTTTCCATGATCAGAATTCATGCCAGCTACCTGCAAAAACAGACAGAAACAACAACAAAACTTGAAAAAAGATTTTTGCCTACTTTGCCAGCTGCTCCATTCTGAGTGCCTAAATACTTGGAAATGTAGTGTAGTCAGGAGGATATCCTGCCAGCTTCTCCACCGGTGGGAAAAAAAGGAGGCCTCTGCCAAACAAGCTATGCCAAGGTTCGTGTAACTAGGGTTGGCAGCTCCAGATTGGGAAATACCTGGAGATTTGGGGGGGGGGGGGCTGAGGGAGGCATGGTTTGTAGAGGGGAGGAACTTCTATGCTACAGAGTCAAATTGCCAAAGTGGCCATTTTCTCCAGGGGAACTTATCTCTGTCGGTGGGAGATCAGTTGTAATAGCGGGAGATTTCCAGCCACCACCTGGAGGTTGGCATCCCTACGTGTAACCCATGTGGACAACAGCCACAAGGGACAGTGGTAACACTGAGGAGGAGAAACAGAAGATATTGAGCAGAAAAACTGGGAAGATCACATCCTTTGTATCGTATGAAATCATGAACACTTGGAATTGAGATATGTTCAGAAGGTATTGCCACCATGTTAAGTAACCCCCCTTTTTTGCCTTTGGCAAATATATTTCATATTACAAAATTGTCAAAGGTCTTGTGTATTGATATATAATGTGGAGGTCTTTTATCGATGGGTATGAAGGCTGTGTGTCATGTAAATAAGTCTTTAAAGGACGAGAGTTCATATTTCTTTTAGGGATACTCAGACACTCACTGGTTTACCTCTCATTGTGCTTTCTGGTAATGAACAGGGTCCTGGTTTTTCAGTGAGTAGTTTGTCCACACTCAACCCAAGACTGTTCAGCAGCTTACCTTTTGAGTATTAAAACACTGAAGCACTACACAGTACAACTGGCAGCATTTCCTGCCAATGCATTCTCATACAGCTTGATGGGAGTACCGGTTCCCCCGCCCCCCACACCTTCTCCACAGAGCAGTCATCACTGTATATTGCTTGGCAGCCACTTGTGTAAATAAAGAGTGAGCAGATCAGTAACCGTGCCAGCGATTATAAACAAACAGTGGCATATATCCTAGCACTCCTTTCAGCAAAGCTAACAAATCTTCCACCAGTTCAAGTGGTTCTTCTTCCAGGGGAAGAGCCTCTTCTATTCAAGGAAAGCTTCCTTTGGCTGCAGGAAACCTTCAGATTTTTCTGACTGGAGTTGTAGGATACATGCTCCTGAGTTTTTGTTTTTGAAAATAGTTTTACCAAGTTAAGCTCCACCACCACCGCAGCTACTGCACAGCCACAAATCTATTTGGCATCTGTTCAGTTCAGATGGTAGGCAGGCAATGATATCCAAGGCTCAGCTCTTGAGCGATGTCTGCTTTCAGACATGGAACAGCTGCTTACTAAACATCTCCGTTGTGAATCTCGAGTCCCTTTGGCAATTATTTCTGACCTTTTGCGGGGTAATGGTCTCAGAGCATTTGAATGAAATGTGGGCAATTTCCTTTCTACTATTTTATCAAACCAAACTGGAATTGCTGATAATAGACTGTTTAATATATGCAATGCTTCGAGGTATTTTGAAGAAGGAAGTAGATACATTATAATGATTTGCAATGCATTTCATATTGCAACATGCATATTATATATACGAAGAAATGTAAATCGGCTGCGACTTGATGGCACTTTCCAACACCAACAACTAGGATTAAGGAAGAGTAGACAGAGCAACAATTGCACAGTAGTACAGGAAGTAAACAGGGTAAATCCACTCTTCATTGGCTACAGATTTGTGGAGTTAATGCTGAGTTGTGATCTGCATGAACTTTAACATCCAGTCATCTTATTGGGATATTTGGTTGATAGCCCAGTCATAGAAGCGTGATACTGCGTGATGTAAAATAAATCTCCCAAGAAGTATATTGCAAAAGTAAAACTTAAATTTATTCAAGTAGATTCAGTTCACATTCAAGTTGCAGATCAAAATAAAAAGAGAAGACTAATCTAAAGAATATTTTATCGAGTCATCCACTGAATTCTGAAGCTATAATGAGTATACAATTTCAAGCACTCTAGTAAAATTCATCCAGGACCCTAACATCATTTAATAATCCACTGTTTGCAGTTACTTTGCATTTGTATATGTTTCAGATTATAACAAACATTTTCTGTTTAATTAGCCCTTGTGTTTGTATGATGTTTCGGGGCGGGGGGGGAGACTATGTTAGCAAGAGCTTTTCTTTCCCCTACTTTGGTTATATTGTCACTATCCATCAAAAGCCATTGGTGCTCATTTAAGTAAGCATATTCTAGCTATCAATGCTTATTAAAGGAACATTTTAACTATTAGCTATATAAAAACCTAAATAAAAGGTCATCACTTTGTGCAGCCATTATGCTAGAAATAGAGGCTCTGCCCCAATATACCAGTTAAAAATCTTAGAAATGCTTACTGTGAAAAATGTTCAAGGGTGAGGATGTGCTCACACAAGGGCCATAAAATTGCTCCTGTCAACACTTAGATTTCCAGTTCATGGAAAACTGTGTGCCTCCTTTGCATAATAGAATTCTGTGAGGTACAGGCTGAATATAGAAACACTGGCACAGTAGCACTGTGGTTTGCAAACAATAGGACTGGGTTACAGATGTAATGATAAAAAGACCAACTGTGCCAATCATTTTCTCCCATTTCTTTGTATAGCAGATCATATTGTTTCCACCTGTGAGCATGGACGGGGGCATTCTTCATTAGTTCACCCATAACCAACTGCTATTTGACTCTTCCCATCCTGTTACTGCCCTAACCTGGATAGCATAGACTAGCCTGGTCACATCAAATCTAAGAAGCCAAGCAGAGTCAACCCTGGCAAGCATATGGGAGAGCTCCAAGGAACACCTGGGTTGAGACTTGGAGGCAGGTACTAGCAAACCACCTCTGAATGTCTCTTGCCTTGAAAAACCCAGCAGGGGTTGCCATAAGTCAGATGTCACTTGATGGCAATAATAATAATAATATATATAAAAAAATAGAAAACCCTGTAACTGCTTTCCTTACCAACCACTTGGCTGCATCAGAGGGAAGGAGAGTCCCCCTCCATTCGCCTGGCTAAGGGCTTTGGTCTACAGCAGACTCCTGCAGAAGCCATTCTGCCTTATCTTAATATATGTGAGAGCTGGTGTTGTTTGTTTCTCCCCCCTTGCCTTCCCAATCCTTCCTCCCCTTTGTAACTCCCCCCCCCGCATCATTTTAGGTTAGGAAAGAGTGAGGATGGGGGAGACAAGAGCACATCCTCGCCTCACATTATAGTTCCCTGCTCAATCTGGCTCTCTTTTATTTTTAAACAGACAGTCCTGCAGCTGCTGTGTGGCTGTGGGGAGAGATAGTCAAACCCAGGGAACCCAGATTCAACTCTTTTAAAATTTAATATCTCAAAGGGTGCCCCCATTAATGTAATAAATTGCAGTTCAGCATTTAAGTACTTAATAAAACCTTAGCTTAATCCAATCTTGGTATCTGTGTCTTCCTTTCATGGATGGAGGACCAAATCTCTGTCAGCGTGACCTGGTTTACTATGCTGATTGAACACATTCCCTGTCAGTTTTTCTCCTCATGCTCCCCCTCTCTCCCCTTTGAGTATGAACTAAGGATGCTCAAACATCGGCCAGTTTGGCCCATGTCCTGCTTGCTGGTTATAAACCGAGACCTGATTTTTCAGTAACTAGTTAGATCGCTGGCTGATCTGTTGCCTTGGAGCGCACACACATACACCCCAATGACGGCCTGAGGCAATAAAATGTGGGTTCAACTAGTTTTTTTTAAATTATTTAATTATTTAAATAAATTGAATAACACATCTATGCCACTGCTTATTTCAATAAGCTGAGTGTGGGCTGTGCTAGGCATCACATCGTCTGCCTTTGGGACAGACCCACCCTGGCTCCAAAATCGGCCAGAGTTTCCACTGACTTTGCTTGTCACTACTTGCTCAGCCCTATGCAGAGAGGTGCCCAGCTTCATCTCTCTCCCTAGATGTGCCACAAGGCTACTTCCAGGTGCAAAAGATGCCACTCACCACCAAGGGGACTCCTTCACAACATACCCAGCCCCAAGGCATGTGATGGCCTTTTCTAGACATGCCCTCCATTATGCAGATGACTCAAGGTGCATGCTGATTACCCCTACCTATGCAAAGCAACCTGCCCTATTCCTGCCAGCTAGTAGTGCCCCATTCTAAATATTACAGCTGAGGAGAATTTACCACAGAAATGCAGACCTGGGTGGCATCCCCATGATGAGGATAATATGAACACCAGCTTTAAATGGCCACAGACATATGTATATTCTCACCTCCAAAGTTGCAACCAAAAAGATCCAAGGTCTTTTAAATTTAGAATGTTTTTGTGTCTCCAAGTTCATCTGAAATAAACAGATGCATGCTGAACTGAGGGAAACTACCCCTATTACATCTTGCTCCAGTTACTGGTTCTGTCTGTGAACCTGTGTCATGCCTCTGCAGACTCTTTCAACAACCTCCCTGGAAAATGAGTCGGTGAACCAATGTGACTGATAGTGTCAAAGATGTAACGCAGTGCTGGGCTAGACAGAATGAACAGAGAAGTGGAGAATTCCCTTCTTTGTGTATGGCAAAATGAAATGAAATGTTCTTCCCTTGCACTGTCATCTTTTAAATGAATAAAAATGGCCTGCTAGGATCTTTAGGAAAGCAGTCGAAAAGACATTGGCATTACTCTTTATTTCACCTGAAGCCTTATTTAGCAAATTAGCTGTCCATTGTCATGAGCATATATAAACCCTGTATCCAGATGACAGTCTGGCTGGAGGCAGTAAGATAAACTCTTTTATCGTTCTGAAAACTCCCCCTAGAAATGAATTGCATGAATATTAGATCAGATTTTTTTTTAGATGTACCATTCACAAAGGGTTAGGGAAGATAACTTTATATAAACAAGAAACAAACATAATAAATTTTGAAACATTATTTTAAAAAGATATCACTCATTTAAAAAATGAATTTCTCCTAGATCCCTGCCTCCTGACCTCTTGCCTTTAAGACTTGGGAGCCCTGCCCTACAACCTCCCTCACCACAGGAGACCCACAATGGCCCCAGAGCACACGCCCAATACATTCCCAATGCCTAGAAAGGTCCTTCCAACAAACAATGCCTTTCTTTTCTCTTGTTTAAGCTATAATTTTCCTAGATCCTTTCCAAAATATAGTTGCTTCACACGTCTCTTGCTTCTGTGCCTTGTACAATAGAATAAATACTTTACAACCCCCCTCCTCTTGTATTATCACATTGTACCAAATGTAGGACTTTATACTTGAAAATCATGTTGTTAGCCACTAAGGTATATGGCCTCCCATGATAAATATGGGGCATATTTGTTCTTTCACAAAGGCTACTACCTCAGGTACATTTGATTATGCATTCCTGAGTATCACTCTTTCAGGTAGAAGCCAAATTAAAGACCATTATGTGGAATACCTCTCAGTAGATATGATACCCAGCAGTCTCCATTCAATAGATGATCAGATATATTAATGGGAGCCAATGCATCCTCTGTATTTCTACAACACATGTTTCCCACAAGAAAGTATGACTCTTTTCTTTCTAAGTAGGAGACCTGCCTAGACATACCGAGCTGCTAATGCTAATTTTGGACCTGAACCAGGACCTACTATACTCAATGGGGAAAAAATTCCCACTGGAGAGAAGGTATGTATAGAAAGCATATCAAATGGCCCCTTGTGAGGTAAAACAGTTTGCCAAATACAGAACAGATACATTTCACCAACCATTAGGGTATTTTCAATGACAGGTTCTATTATTACTACCTAAAAGAGGTTTATTAGTTTATTCCATCTTACTAGTAAGAAAAAAAAATGTTGATAGAGAAATAAAACATGCTGAAATTTTTAGCTATCAATTAAATTCGGAATGTTTTTTTTATTTGGGGGGGGGGGGCGGGGGAAACACCATGACTGAAATTTTGAGCAACTTCAGACTGGTTACTTTCCCATCTTGTTCTCCCACAAATCTCAATGTTGATTAAAGGCTTATGAAAATATTGTTACAGTCGGTCATCACTGCAGAGTATCTACAAACTGACAAAGTACAGGAGAAAGGCAGCAAGAAAGAGTGAACAAAACCCAAACCTACATGCCAGTCAGGATTTAATGATGCCCCTCTACAGCAGTAAAAAGAGATAGCCTGAATGGAAACTGTCAGGTTCTGCCTTCAGACTAGGGTTCAATACAAAGTTAGCCTGTTGTCACGTAGGTGGTGAACAATAAACAACAGAAAGGCAAAGCCACAAATAGTATGCAAAAAGTGAACGTTGTTATCAAAATATCAAAAAGAGTATCAACTTCAAAGTGCAAGAATATAAAACAATATACAGCTTATATGCAAAATACAAAGATGTCCAAGATAAATAGTCCTTTTAGATCATAACATGAATCTTGTAAGGGTGCCTCCAGGGCAATCCACCAGCTTGCTATGTAGCATGCGTTCTTGGACATATAGTGCTGTTTTTGGGTTCCCTTGACCTATATCAAGAGTGTAGGCAAACAGGGATCCGGTAATTTTCCTGTTTCGATTATTAATCTTCCTCAGACCAGGACATGGACTGCTCAGTGGATGGCTCACATGTCAGAATGAGAGAAAGTGGATTGCTCACATAGCAGAATGAGAGAAATCTACATAGCAAGCTGGTGGATTGCCCTGGAGGCACCCTTACAAGATTCATGTTATTCAAAGTATTCAAAGGACTTTTTATGCACAGTAGATCAGTAATCCTTTTTAAAACAGTTTGGGTAAAAATTATTTGAAGGATAATCTCATTCTCTATAAATATGCCTGTTTTATTCAGTTCAGTTTGGACTTTTGTTAGCAGTTCGTGTTTCTCTTTCATTCTATTTAATTTGTGGATATTGCTTTTAACCATGTTTTTGTTAGCTACCTTTTCAGGAATTTTTTTTAACAGAAATGCATGATTAAAAATGAGAGCCAACGTGGTGAAGTGGTTAATAGTGGCGGACTCTAATCTAGAGAACCAGGTTTGATTCCCCACTCCTCCACATGAAGCCTGCTGGGAGACCTTGGACCAGTCTCAGTTCTCTCAGAACTCTCCCAGCCCATGCAGAGGCAAGCAATGGCAAACCACTTCTGAACATCTCTTGCCTTGAAAACCCTGCGGGGTCACCATAAATCAGCTGTGACTTGACAGCACACACACATAATAAAAATGGTTTTATAAATAAAAATGAACAATACGTTCTCTTCCATGTGCAAGAGCCCAAAAAAAATCTTATCAATTGTTCCTATCAAAAAAGGGACCAGAGAAGCAGACAGGCCTCATAGGAGCCAGAGGAGGCCTTCCAAGGATGATTCTGAGCAGAGTATTTTGTGCTAGGTCTGTGGGATTTGTAGTTGTCTCTGTTTTAAGTTGAATTGGAATTGTACTAGTTCATATCCCTCCTTCAGTTTGTTCCAGAATCATCAAATATGTAATGCAGTTTTTAGAGTGTTGGATTAGGATCTGGGAGACTCAGGTTCGAGGCCATACTCTGCCATGGAAGCTTGCTGGGTAGGGTTGCCAACCTCCAGGTAGTAACTGGAGATTGCCTGCTATTACAACTGATCTCTAGCTAATATAGATCATTTCACCTGGAGAAAATGGCCGCTTTGGCAATTGGACTCTATGGTATCGAAGTCCCTTCCCTCCCCAAACCTTCCCTTCCTCAGGCTCCACCTTAAAAGCCTCCCGACAACGGCAAAAAGGGACCTGTCAACCCTATTGCTGGGTGACCTTGGGCCAGTCATACCCTCTCAGCATAACCTACTTCACAGGGTTGTCATGACAAAATGGAGGAGAAGGGAATGATGTAAGTCGCTTTGGGCCCCCACTGAGGAGAAAGGCAGTATATAAATAAACAATAAATACAAAGGATAGGAAGAATTACCCTAACCTTGATGGTCCAGACTAGTTTAATCTCATCAGATCTTGGAAGCTAAGCAAAGTCAGCCCTGATTAGCATTTGGATGGGAGACCAGCAAGGAATCCCAGGGTTGCTACGCAGAGGCAGGCAATGGCAAACCACCTCTATTTATCTATTGCCTTGAAACCCCTGGAGAGATGTCATAAGCTGGCTGTAACTTGACAGGACTTTCTACTACATAGGAAAGATTGTGAAGTTAGTGGTTTGTTGCCTTGCACAACTGATACCTAAGTTAAGGCAAAGCTGAGCCTCTGACTTACTATGAGCCCCTATGCATACTTTCTCCAATCAAAGCACATTGAATTAAAAGGCCCTTGAGTAAGTGTGCATAAGTTTGTACTACTAGAATACTTATTGAAGCCCAATTGCTAAGTATAAACAAAATACTATTTTTTTCCATACATGCATGACGGTATTTTTTTCATACATGCATGACACTGGTATTTTTACAATGAAAGAGTGCACAACGTTTAGGCTTCCAGCCTCCTATAGACTGTGTAACCTTGACTGAGTCTATAAATAACACAGAAATTGTAAAGCACAGGGCAAGCCATATTTTGTGGCTGGTGAACTACATTTGGCTTTGTGGATCACAATTTGTTTAGCCAAATATAATGAAATGTGAAATTCAGTTGTTCGCAGACTACTACAGATTCTCTGAAATCATCCAACAATTAAACAACAAGGAGATTGAATCACTCATAGTTTCATTTTTGGTTGTAACTTTTAAATTGATTCTGAAGGTCATGACTTAAACAGAGGGAGCTGTATTTTCTATTTTGGTCTGGTTTTAATTTGGGTAATCTTCCCATTAAATATAGCTATTTATGACATTTGTTAAAAGCCTATATTGCTAATTTAACTTTAAAAAATCTAATGGAGTTGTATTGAAAGTTTTCCATAAAATTAATGTCCCAGACTTAATGGATGTCTAAGGTATCATTATTAACGGGAATATTCCATAAACTAAAATCAGACCTTTTGAATGGGTGATGTGATACAGTTAGATCGGAACTTATTTAAAACTGGAAAAGAGCCAAAGTACCTAGGAATTCAATTTAAACACCTTATGGAGGTTAATGCTTTTACAGTATTTACTTTAATTAGTACTTTATTAAATGCCCAATTTCACTAGCATGTTGGAGAGAAATATTTGCCAACCTGTGAGTAGATTTAGTTTTTTTAGAGGTGAGACCACTTTATTGTCTCTCCCATCATGCCAGTATCGCAAATTTCCCATATTATTTCTTGTGCTCCATTGCCTAGAGCAACATTATTTTAGCAACAGTAAATTACTGGGCATTACAGAAGGCAATGCCATATCCATTGCTCATAGGGAAAAAAACTCTCACAAATGATCAAAAGTGGCTAAGCAAAGAGAAGAGGGCAATCTATGCTCAGCTGCATGCATTTTTAGACATCCTACAATTACTCTAATAGTTTTAATGATAGAGAGCAGTTTGCCCTACAAATTAATAAACTATCCCAAGAGCTCCCAACTTCATTAATACTAAACCTCCCCCTTTTCCCAGAATCTCCAGTCATTTGTCTTCTTCATAATCTATGATTTTGTATTCACTGACGAATAACACTCCTGTATTAGAATGAATGAAAATATAGCCTATGGAAAATGTAGCATATAGACTTGGAGCCAAAAACTATAAGCAAAATTTGGGAGAGCTAGATTTTAAATATTTTAACATCTATTTTATTATTTTAATGTCTATTTAACATCTACATGAAACTTCTAGGAGAAGTCATCTGGGGATTTGCAGCGAGGTGCCATCAATACTCAGATGACACCCAGTTCTATTTCTCAAAAGCTAAGCCAGGTGGGTCTGTGGAAATCCTGAAAAGGTACCTGGAGCAGGGGGCAAGGGCCACCAAACTGTATGTGGACAGAATGGAGCGAGTACAGAGGAGAGCAATGAGGATGATCAGGGGACTGGAGACCAAGCCCTACAAGGAAAGGCTGAGGGACATGGGAATTTTCAGTCTGGAGAAGAGGAGGTTGAGGGGGGACATGATTGCTCTCTTGAAGTATTTGAAGGACTGTCACTTAGAGGATGGCAGGGGGCAGTTTCGATTGGAAGCAGAGGATTAGATTCACAATAATGGTTTTAAATTACAGGTGAAAATGTACAGGCTGGACATTAGGAATAATCGTTTACAGTAAGAGCAGCTCAGCAGTGAAAATGGCTGTCTAGGGAGGTGGTGAGCTCCTCCTCACTGGCAGTCTTCAAACAGCAGCTGGATGAACACTTATCAGGGATGTTTTAGGCTGATCCTGCATTGAGCAGGGAGTTAGACTAGATGGCCTGTATGACCCCTTCCAACTCAATGATTCTATGATTCTATGATACTGTAAATGATGTCAATACAAGCAATGCCCCTTAATTATCAGGCAACAATAAAAAAATAAAGAAAGATCTCAGACCAAACCCTAAGAATTCATTCAACATCAAACTTTCGACCAGTGCAATATCATTTTTATAACACTTGCAATGGAAAAAATGTGGAATTAGTGAAGGTATGGGAAGGAAAATGAGAGTAAATTTCTATGCCTGGGAACCAATAGCATACAAGTCCTTTGTATATAAGATAACAACATTTTCTTTGGAATCCCATCATGGCTATCTTCATAAGAATTATTTTTTTGGTTAAAAAACAAATAAACATGATATGAGTGGGCCCTGATTCAGAGAAAACCAAGAATTTGATTAAGGTTGGGAAATACAGTGCTAAATATAGCAGACAACCAACAGCTGCATGTCACAGCATTTAATTAAAATTAAAGTTATTCAGGTCTTAAAGTACCTGAACATATGGCTCAGCCTAGAGATTCAGGACATTGGCAAAAATGTTAATGACTCCTTTCTAGGCACAGTGGAATGGAGCCAGTATTTTTTTACTCCAGATACTTCTTGAAAGTATGTCTTGTTGGCTGAAAATGTTTTAGTCTGTTTTAGGAAGGGAAATTCTGTCACGCTGATGGAGCTTCTCTACAAAGAGCCCATTTAAGGAGTTTTTGTTCCAAAATGCAAATGCAGGTCCCCTGCCACCCAAGACATGAATTCAGAAACAGATACTAAGACAAAGCTGTATATATTCTTAATTTATGAAAACCATATGTACCTCTCTCCAACACTTTTTTGTATATGTCCTCACAATATATTTCCATACATTTATCACACTTAGGCACTGGTCTCTGTCTTTTTCCTACATTTCTTTTTCCTACGTCACTTTCAACTTATTATCATCTATAAGTTCCTCTCACATCCAGCAAATTCTACTAAATGTTTCTGTATTTCCAAACTTGGCTACTGGAAAAGAATATACATTACTATTTTGTTGCATACTGATAAGGATAAATGGCAAATAATGTAGCAGGAAGCTTTGTGCATGTATATCATATTCACATATTAATTTTGCATACAAGCATGGGTCAGTGTAGTGTAGTGATAAGAATGTTGGACTAGAACTTGGGAGATTCCCAGAATTGCTACCAGTTTCATGCACAGGTCCAGATAGACAAGCACAGATTACACATTAAAACATGTGGATGAGAAAGTGGTGCCAGGAGGAAAGGTTTAGATTTGTTAGGTACTGGGGAACCATCTGAGTCAAGCCAAACTGATACAAAAGAGATAGGCTACACTTGAACCAAAAGGGGACCAGGTGGGTGGCACTTAATATCAAAAAGCGGGCAGAGCAGCTTTTAAACTAATCCCATGGGGAAAGCCAACAGGGCGGAGAAGCCTCTGGTTTTGAATAACTCCGTCCAAAGGTAAAATAGTGAAAACATTCAGGATAATATTGGTAGAAGCACAATAGAACTTGGGAGTGAAAGTAGTATGACAGAGGAGTGCCATGTGCTGAGACAAAAGAGCTCAAGGAGGCGAGGGTTGTAACAGAGGGAAACACTTTATAGGTGTTTATATGCCAGTGCCAGAAGCCTCTGAGCCAAGATGGGGGAGCTGGAGTGCTTGATACTAAATGTCAATAAAGATACAGTGGGTACCTCAGAAACATGGGGATTGGGGAAAATCAATGGCATAAGTTCATCCCTGGATATAAGCTCTATAGGCAGGAAAAAGAGGAACAGGTGGAGGCAGCTGTTGCACTTTATATCAGAGAGGGCTTACAGTCAAATCAGAAAACATTAATTGGAATGAACTACTCAACAGAAGTGATATATGTGAAGATACTATGACCTCCAGGTTACTTAAAAGTGGGGGCATGCTATCGCCCACCTGATAAAACTCTTGAGGCTGATGGAGAAGGAAATAAGGGACGTGATTAAAGCAGGTAATGTTATGATACTGGGCGACTTCAACTACCCTCACATTGACTGGGTAAGTAAGTCCTCAAGCAATGTAGAAATGATATTTCTAGACATCTTAAATGGACTCTACACTAGAGCATTTGGTCATTCAGAAAGGTAGTGATCTTGGCCTTGGTTTTAAGCTGAGCTCAGTACCTGATGTTGTTTCACCATTTGGGAGCAGTGACCACAGGGCTGTTACATTCAGCATTCATGTCAATTGAAAGGTACCCTTAAGGCCAAAGTAGCAACATTTGATTTCAGAAGAGGGTACTTTACAACAGTGCAGGGAATACTTAGAAGGAAGCTGAAAGGGAAAACTGCAGAGAATCAAATCCCTAGGAGATGCTTGGAAGCTAGTTAAAACCACACTAAATTGAAGCCCAAAGAGAATGCATTCCCAGGTTAGGAAAGGTACTGCCAAATCTAAAAAAAGATTCCTGTATCTTCCTTTCCAAGTAAAGGACACTAAAAAGGAAAAGGTCTGCCCCAACAAAGTGAACAGAAGGGTCTGGCAAAAAAAAAGGTATAAGGTAATATAATTAGGCATGAGAAAAGAGGAAGTTAGGAAGTAGACTCCAATCTGGAGAACCAGGTTTGATTCCCCACTCCTTCACATGAGTGACGAACTCTAATCTGGTGAACGAGGTTGGTTTCCCCACTCCTACACATGAAGCCAGCTGGGTGACCTTGGGCTAGTCACAGTTCTGTCTGAACTCTCTCAGGCCCATCTATTTTACAAGGTGTCTGTTGTGGGGAGATGAAGGGAAGGAAATTGTAAACTGGTTTGATTCGCCTTAAAAGATAAAGTTGGCATATAAAAACCAACCCCCTTCTACTTCTATCAGTGGCTACTAGCCATGGTGACTGAAGGGAACGTCCACATTCAGATGCAGTCCACCTCTGAATACCAGGGCCAGGATGCAACATCAGGGAAAGACCTCAACCTCTATGCCCTGTTGTTGACCCTCTGGAATAACTGGTTGGCTACTGTGTGAGACAGGATGCCAGACAAGATGAACCACTGGTCTGATCTAGCAAAGCTCTTCTTCTATTATGAGATCCATGTTGAAATCCCCAATCACCCTGATTCTCACTGCATGATCTTGGGCTACTCCCTCTCTGTGTGTCTAGCCTTCTTCACAAGGTTGTTGTGAGAATAAAAAGGAAGATCAGAACAAACTATGTATGCCACCCTGAGCTCCTTGGAAATGTAATAGATATAAATATGAATGAATTGGGAAATGTGACATGTGAATTCTATCCAGACATAATAATCGGGGCTAGTAGGCACTAATATTAACCTATTCTGTGCTCATTGGAGGGGAAATCATAATGTTAATCTGTAAATTGTCTTGTGTTTCTGGAAATCTTGGAATTAACAGAAGGCAAAAAAAAAATCAGTACAGCAAATATAACCACTCCATGCATTTAAAGATTTAACTTAAGGATCCTATGAGATAGCTTATGCCACAAATAGTGATTTACCCATCACACAAACACACAGAGATTCATGACTGAGTGGGGCTTTAAATCCAGGGCTTTCCCACCTCTGTCCCATCTATTACACTACACTGGCTCCCATTTAAAGGTCAACTAACAGCAATATGACTTCTTGAAGAGGACACTGGGTTAGCATAATATCAAGAAGCAGTAGTTTTCCAGGCAGGATATCTTCTGAAATTCTAGTTCTGTAATGACTCTTTCCCCTTTCCCACTCCTTCCTCCCCATCCCCCTTGAGACACACCAACAAACTCAGCAACAAGAAACAGAGTCTGCTCCCTTTTCTGGCTACCTGCCTTGTGGTTGCTATAAGAAAGGGTGACTGAGCCCCAAGCAAGGAAATGTAAAGCAGCTTTCAAACTTGGATGCCGGGGTGTAATAGTGGCAGAAAAGATATTTTCCTCATATTATAGACACAATATATCTAATCACATAATAGCTGGTGTGTGGTGTTTGGCAGACATCCCAGGAAAAGAGACAGAGCTGATCAATATGAAACATTCAAGAGGAAATGGAGCCAACAGAATGGGATAAGACAGGAATTGTGATGACTTGTATCTTAACTAACAGTGTATAGTTTGAATACTGTGAAAGCAATACTCGCTGGACTGAAGCAAGTGTGCAAGAATAGATTTCTGCTCTTATCCACTGGAAATTGTTTAGAGTTGAAAATTACTCACATATTTTATTAATATTTTCATTGTTCTCAACTGTTCCCATTCTCGGACATTATGTTGTAGTCATCTCTGGCACAGCACTGGAAGCCATCCTGTTCATGGTGCAACTTGTGATTGAGGGGGATCATCCATGTGGTTAATCTTGGAAAGATAAGAAAGCAGCAGCCAGGAAGAATTTCTGAGTTTTGTTCTGAATACTGAAACTGGAAAATATTTGGAGCAGCTCTTGTTTCCTAGTGTACAGCTGGGAGCCAAGAAGAAAGAACACCTCATCAGCTATCACTTCCAGCTAAATCTAGAGATGCACAAACTTGCCAATTTTCAGTTCTTTCTTTTCACGGAGCCCAAATGATTTTCACCTTCTTTTCACAAAATCTGAGTTCAACTGTTTCACTGAATTTTGGTTGATTGGATTGATCACCTGTAATTTTTAGTGTGTGTGTGTGTGGTTTTTTTTTTACAAAATTGTATTGTGTCCTGTTATGTTACCTGTTACATAATTATTGATTAAACCATTTGGGGAAAGGCATGTGAAAAATCCCATGCTGAGTGCGTACCTATCCTCCTACATCCCTCACGACAGCAAGCAGCCCCTCCAGGTGCCTGGCAGCCACCATCACAGAAGCTGCCAGCTCTTTCATCCACTGCTGACCCCTGAAGCAGCTTTCCATCACTCTCAGCAGCTGTCCAGCTTCTCCCACTCAGTCACCACCTACATGGATAAGAGAGTGAGGGATGGGCTGAGCCAGCTGGGGGCCCCATGCCCAAGGCCCAGGCAAGGGACTGGACTCCTCAGCATTGCTGGGACACCAGCAGCCATGCCACCCAGCTCTGGCTCTTGCACCTTCTCCCATCTCTGCTGCCCCTACTTCTCTTCCATCTGAAGATGCTGAGTCTGCCTACTGCATGGGTTCACCCTCAGCCATTAGACCCAGGGATCCCGTGATGCCCAGTGTCTGCAGGGCAACTGATCCACCCACCACAGCTCACCTCATGGGGGTCAGGGCGCAGAGCTGGTTCACAATATCAGCTGACATTGATCCTGGGGTGGGGGGACAAAAAATGGAGCCTCAGCTTATGTGGGCACCCATTACCATCTTTTTTGGTGCCACCACCCGTTTTCACTTCATCTCTGTAGCACCTTGCCTCTGCAGCCTGGCCACTGTGGTCTTCCTCCCCCCCCCCATGCTCTGGCCAAAGGGATGGTGGCCTAGCTTGTTGGGCCCTGTGGTCCCAGATGATCACCCTGGTGGGGGAGATGGGATGGCCAAGTTGGCGACAGCCACTTCCTGCCTTGGTCCTTGGTCTGGGTCCTTGGTCTGGGTCCTGGTTGCCTTGGGCACTGGCCATCGCGGCACCCTCCTTGGCAACTACCATAGATGGTCTCATGACAGCATCTTCATTTTGAGAGTAATCTGCGGGGCAAGGGCAGGAGTCATCAAGTGATGGGGGTGTGGGAAGGATGGGGGTTAATTTGTTGTTTTATGTTAAGGTTTGGAAATTGCAGTGGCCTTGGTAGCTAGTAATGAAAGTTTTGCCTTTCTCCATAGGGAAGAAAGGAAACTTCAACTCATTGAAGGGAAACTTCATTGAAGATTTGCCACAGATACATTACAAGAGTCAATGCAACAGATTTATTTTATTTATTTTTCTTTTGAAATTTTTTACCCCACCATTCTATCCTCATCAAGACCACAGTCACCTAGCAGATTAAAATCATAAAAGAAACAAATCTTTTAAAAAGCATTAAAAAACACATCATTATAACAAATAAAGATAAAATACACTTGTGAAAGCATTAAAAAAACCAATTAAAACATAGGGCAGGAATGAGGGATCACTGAGGAATGAGGGATCACCTGCTGGTGGAAGATGGCGACTGATGAAGATAGACAAGTCTCCCTGGGGAGACAATTCCAGAATTTTGGTGCCAGAACCAAGAAGGCCTCCTCCCTGGGTTGCAACCTGCCTAGTCTTAGAATGCAGGTGCACCTGAAGCATGATCTTGGAAAGTGACTGCAGTGGTCAGGTGGTTTCATAAAGGAGTAGACATTTCTTCAGGTCTCAAACCATATAGAGTTTTAAGGTCAACAGCACCACCACGAATTGTGCCCAGAAGCAGACTTGCAGCCAGTGTGAACAGGAATGATACAGTCCCTATGACCCACTCCAGTCAACATCCTGGCTGCAGCATTCTGCACCAAGTACTTTTCAAGAGCAGCCCCACATAGAGTTCACAATCAGGACATGTACCACAGTGGCCATATTTTTTCTGACCAGGAAAGACCCACAGAGGCTAACCAGCTAAAGCTTGTAAAAGGCACTCCTGATAACAGCTGCCTGGGTCCAAAAGCACCCCAAACTATGGGCCTGTTCCTTCAAGGGGAGTGCAACTCCATCCAGGACTGGTGACCCTTTAAGTCCTGGGTCAGGAGGATTTCGGGCCACCAGAAGTACTTCCACCTTGTTGGGATGTTGCATCCACTGCAAAACTGCCTCCAGGCACCAGTTCAGGGTTTCTGCAGTCTCCCTGGGATCAGCCAGAAGCGTTAAATAGAGCTGAGTGTTATCTGCATGTTGGATTAATTTGTAGGAGAGAATCTTGATAAAGATATGGTAATTCCAGAGTAGTGGGGAGAAATTCCAGTGAGATTAATCAGTGAGCCCAAATGGATGTTTATAGCCACAAAATCAAATTAGTTATAATGTAATTGTCTCGAGATGGAAATAATAATAATATAAACATCAACTTATATGGGAGATACTTGCAATGTAAAACAAACCTGGATCACTTAATTTGCAGAATTTTTGTTTACTATCAATATTTCTTCCAGAGATTTTGGATAGTTGCAAAACATATTTATTGGAGTTCACAGAATGACTAAATAATGAATTTGATTTCCCCCCTCCCAGATAGAATCTTTCTCGGTCCCCTGCTGCACTGCTATCTCCTTTATAAAGTTTCTAATTTTTTTTAAACAGGGTAATTTTTTAAAAGTTTACATGCAGAGTCTTCTATTTAAGTCAACTGTGACTTGATGGCAAAAAAAAAGGAACAAAATAATGGCTCCCATCCAAAAGTTGGTGGCCTCTCTGTTATGGATTCTGTGTCTTTACTCTGGATAGTACACATTCAGGCCACCGTGGACTCCTAGACCTTACTGACATCTTGCATGTTTTTGTTCACCAGTCTGAGCAGTGACTGAAGTGTTAAACTAGAACTAAAACTCGTGAAGCTCTTTGGTTGTTTTAAATCCAGATGTGCCAGAGGTTTGTGGCTCCTTTCTCTCCAGGAAAGCAGACCTGTAGTTGCTCTCACATTACCAAATATAAAAAGACATCCTCCCCAGCATGGGTCCATTAAAACAAATGCATATGTACACCCTAGTGAGACCACAGACTTCCGCACCTATTTTACCCATTTTAAGACTGAACTAGTGAACATATTGCATGCCCAAACCTCATATTTAAGGTTACTCTTGAGAAAGTCGAGTCAGCTCAGTGTAATTACAACAGTTAAAAAAAAGGTGATAAAATTACTATCCAAACGCCACATGCAACTTTTTAGGTTTTAATCCAAAGTATAAATATTGTCTAGAGACATATTAAACAACAGGAACACAATTCCACCTCACTGGGAACCCAAATGCTTGCTGCTTTTACCAGTGTCACAAAATCTCATTAGTTGGTGTGTTTTTTTCCAACTAGAGTCCTGGGTTTCTACTTTTTCTCAGTTAGCATGATAAATAGTTTTATAAAGTGATAATGCTACTGTATAGTATCTGGAATATTCAGAAATGCAGGGCAAAATGGGCATCTAAAGTAAGGCAGTAGGAAATGGCATTGTAATCTCATATCCAATTAATCAATGGGACATGGCACAGATTAGTGATCTGCAGGCAAAAAAATCACCCCACCCACCACCACAGTCCTGCAGCAAAACAGGATGGCTGCTGGTCTACGCCGGCTTAAATTGTCACGGGAAAGGGTGACGTCAGGACGCCTCGCCCCACCGCTGGGAAGGGCGGGGGAGGGGGAGAAACCCCCAGGCAAGTGTAGCCTCGCGAGACGGCGACGGGCTGCAGTCCAGCCTGGTGGAGACCTTTTCCCCTTTCTTGCATCCTGTCCGGTAAGTCCACAATGGGGGGACCTGATTAGTCAGGTCCCCCTTTTTTTCGTTTGTAACTGCTGGACTTCTGAAATTATTCAATTCTTGAACAGACCAAATTTGATCTCATGACGTTTCTTCAAGAAACCTGCTCCCAAGCCCATAAGATGCATAATGGGAACAAGCATCCATGATCTTTCTCATGATTGGCCAGGATGGAATGATTTTCAACTCCTGCTGCAATTCCAGTAAGTAAAGTGAAGTAATGTGGTGATGGTGAAAGGACACCAGGACTATGTCAATATGAACATATGATGCCTTTCTGCATCCCAGCACTAAAACACACACACACAACTTTTAAAAACCCCAATTATATGATGGTCCTTTGAACTGGAAAAAAATCACGCAGCTGCTGAAAATCTCAAGAACATTATCCCAAAAAACTCAGACCCTAGCAAGTTTCCATGTTTCTTTTAGTATCTGATTCCTTAGTATAGTGTTGACTAATCCTGAAACAATGTTATAGCTCCATTCATAGCATCCCCTGATTATTGGAAACTGCCATTCTCACAATGGAGTTATTACTGTTTCTGTCACAGGATATGAATTATGGACAGAAATTGTGACGGTGATAAACAAGAGAACACGGTGGCATTTATCACAGACGGTTGACTGTCTTAAATTGTAGTGTGGTGATCATACCTGAACTATGATCACTAATTTATTTTCCTACATATAGACCCTGTCTTGTGAAAACTGGTGAGTGTAAAGGTGAGGAGAAGGAGAGGGGGACATTAAATTATTGTAGATAGTGATAAAAAATATGAATGCTTACACTCACCACAGGGCATGGCTCATTTATTGCCACCGTCAATTGATTCAAGGTAACCCCTCCTAAAAAAGTGATAGGTCTGTGGAAAGTAATGCTAATAAATCTCTCTAGTATTAATGGCATTTGCCCTATCAATACTCTAGCTATAAATGTTTCCTTTTCCTCAAGACTGTCAAGTCTTTAATCTAGCTAACAGTTGGGTATAACTGCTATAATGGTTTGTGTGTGTGTGTATGTGGTAGTATCACTGAAATTTACAAGTTCAATATATATTAAAATCAAGTTCAAGAATGAATATGATTAACATTTTGTATTTTCTTTTACAAAAGAACCCCTTCCCCCCAAATTCTTCTGTATTCTTCTTTCTGATCCCTCATGTGCTTTGAGATTTCTTGGTGAACATCAGTGTAACATCTCATATCCTGAGCATGTGACACTATCAACACTCCCATAATATGTACTATAGAACTGTTGCATTCTTCACTTTTTTGTTGTCCTATTTTATTTTATTTGTGTATGTCTAAAGCACGTATACTGGAAAACGATTTACATCGTTTTAATGTAAAAGTTGTATTATAAATAATGAAAAACCACCATAAGAGATAAAGTAACTGGCTGACAGACATTGGCTTAGATCCAATGGAGCATTTCCCTGAATGGAAGGATTTCCTTCAATTGAATGGGACTTTCTTGCCTCCCCCCTCCCAATGTAGCCCAAAATGTTCCATGAAATGTTGCCCCCAGCAACAGCATCTTTAGGGGAGCATTTTGTATTGATGCAGGGAAGAAGAAGCAACTAAGTCACACTCCCCAGACAGAAATCTCAAGGTCCACTCAAAACAGTCTGTTGGATGCAGCCCATTGCATTTGGAGTGCTGACAATATTTATCATCTGCACAAGTACAAGAAAAAGTTTATTGACTGAAAAGCAAAAATATTTAGGGCTTAGAGTGCATAACTATAGACTGTGATTTCAGTCAGTGAATCCTTTGAGGACAGTGTAGCATGTTTTCTCATGTATACACAGGAATATGCCAACAGTTATGAAATATTTAAGGGCTATCAGAAAGGGCACAATTGATTATCTGCTCAGTTAAGACTAGGGGGAAAAACCAATTATTTTAAAAGATGGGAGCATAAATGGACATTAATCAGAACTTCCTGACTGTAAGGGCCGTTTAGCAATCAAACAAGGTGCTTGGAAGATTTTGGAGTCAACTTCCTTTGATTTTTTTTTTCCAACAAAAGATTGCACAGAGTTGGTTTCGGATTTTTAAAAGGTACAGGATAGCCTGCCTAATCTCTAATAATAGGGCACTAAAACTAGACAGGATCATTTTCTCTTTCCAGTATTATGTTTCTAGCTTCTTGATTAAATTAAATTATTCAGTTTATGATCTATGGGTAGAAATGATGTTTAGAAATTACTTTATCAATTAAATGTCCATGAACAGAATAAGTCATCAGTAACAAACTGATGAACTGAGCTTGTCCTGCTCTTTTACGATAATTACAATAAGGCTGCCATCATAATTAGTATTGTACAAGTTTGATTTCAAACACTTTTTTCCTTTTCATCTCACAAACCACTTCATAGTAAAAGTAAAAACATAAAAACATAAAACAATGTTAGCTTAACACACACAAACACACCTATAATCACCAAGCCGAGGAACCGGCAGTTGAAACTGTACCAATTCAGTAAATCCTCCTCTTAACCAAGTGTCCGAAAAGCAACAGAAATGGGTAAGACAGAACTCCCAGAAAGGGAATTCTAGGTTGTTGGTGCCACCACAGACAATGCCCTGTTCTGTATTACCTTCAAACCCAGTCACTGAAATGCAAGATTGGGTTATTTTAAACTGAATGTTTAATATTTATTTTTATCAAGTGAATCCTAAACAGTTTAAGGCAATTAGGTTTGAACATCTCTGTAATCAGTCCTATCAGTGTTTTGTTTTTACCATCAAGTCACAGGGTGGCCCCACAGGGTTTTCGAGGCAAGAGACATTCAGAGGTGGTTTGCCATTGCCTGCCTCCGCATAACAACCCTGGTATTCCTTGGAGATCTGCCATCCACATACTAGCCATGGCCAACCCTGCTTAGCTTCTGAGATTTGATGAAATCAGGCTAGCCTAGGGCTATCCAGGTCCCATCTGTAAAATGAGGGGATTATACTAGATTTCTGTTAACCTGGAACCTAAACGTACAGGACTGCATCTGTAAAGCAGGGCATACCAGTTCAAATAACTGTGTATCTAACATTACAATCATAAGTAGAGTTATATCATTCCAAGCCCCTTAACTTTCATGGATGTAGCTTTGTTTAAAATTGCACTGTAAATTCTGGTGGAATGCCTTCTACATGGAGAATATTGTCCCATGAACATAAACCCACCAGGAAATTAAGCTGATACTTTGCAGGCTGAGAAAGGGACCAACCATGGTTGCTTGTAATAGCTAGTAATGCCACAATCTGAAGATCTTTTTTGTAAACCGAGCTCAATATGTTTCTCATAGAAGCTAAATATTTGCCTGTTTGTGTTTTATTAAACTCTTTAAAGCCTGGTAAATATAGTATTTCAGACTTTGAGGCTTGAGTTGCTTTGCTTTTGGAACAAATTGATGGCGAGGCACAGCAGTTGTGAGAGGCTGAGTGTACAGCTGGGTATGCTGTTTTATTTTAATGCAGTTCTTTAAAATGCTGGAAGACTGATTGAAGTATTTCTTCTTTGGCTTCGAAGTATGCGCCTATAAGCTTCACTGGAAATTTAACCAAGAAAAAAAAAAGAATGCAGGAAAACTATTTTTCCTTTGTTAAATGTTGGAGCATGTCCAAGATTACAATAATTCAGTCAGCACAACTTTTATAAGTATGGTCTAGGCTGGTTAATAATCAGCCCTCCAGAAATCCTAGTATTCCATTGTTCTAAATACTGTTTATGACACTAATTTGTTAAAAACATTGATAATCCTAAGTAGTATATATTGGAAATATTTTAATAGCTGGAGAAAGAAAGGGCTTTCCTTTCATGAATTTCTTGTTTCTCAGACAATGGGGGGGGGGGGAACGGTTAGTGTGCCATTTAGGTTGGCATGCTAGATGTATGGTGATGACTAATGGACTTAAGTGATTCATGGTCTAGAAATGGCTAAAGCTTTTCAATATAAGAAGAAATTAGATCGACAAGATCCATAGTTCAACATGGGGGTATGAGGGGGAAATGTTCAATATGATTTCATGAAATGACATGGAAGCTATATATAACATTCTGCTTTTCCAAGACAACAGGTGGACTTTTACTTTTCTAAGATATGATGGTGCACTCTAGAAGAGCTGCCCCTAATGTTTAAAATATTTTATTATAAATGTACAAAATTATAAACATTAGCATTGTGCATACTGCTTAACCTACAACCTATGTATAAAAGGTTACTTCTATACATAATTCCAAGCAAATCTTAAATATATGCCAATTATTACATAACTAAATATTACATTTTATCCATGGTTATAACAAACCACATTTTTCAAAACCAGATTTCATAACTTGGCAAAGTAGTCTGCTTCCAGTGTTTTGTTATTAACAAAACTGCTACCAAAAAGTGTGTTATTACATACCATTCCTTCATAAGCAAATTTTCTGAATTATAGGCCAACAGGCATATTAATGGCATGAGGGGAATGTTTTTCTTTAATACTGCATATATCCCTTTTTGTACCATATTTTGACATTTTGCAATCCCACCACATGTGGAGGTAAGAACCAATGTGTTTCCCACATCTCTATCATAGTTCTATTGCATTTGGGAGCATTTTTGCTACACTTTTTGGTGTATAATACCACCTATATGCCACTTTTTTGCACTTTTCTCTGATCTGCCCATATATTTGAAGAGATATTTAATCACATAGTTCTTGCAATGTGGATTCTCGTATGCTTCTGTTTACTATTTGCTATTAAAATTCTCAGTCCCTCAATGCATGGTATTCCAAACTCTATTAAACTCTGGAGGCAAACAGATTAGAAACTGCATATAGTAATCTGCAAAAGTATTATCTTTTCTTATAAATTAAGAATCTTTCACCTTTCCATTATTGCATCCATAAGTCATCTAGATGTAGATAAAATATTGTATAAGATCCTTAACCTAATTTTTATATTTAAAAAACTTCAACATCATCTAAATTCTAACAACTTTAAGTAATTTGATTATATAGAAATGTAGTCTGTTACCATAATGTATTTACTTTTTTCTTGCACAAATCCAGTTGGCATTGGTTAAAAAATAATGATACCTCCTAGGTGGTTCAAATATGATTAGAGAACAGACCCGCAGTTGACAGGATTAATCACAGGAATGTATTTGAAGTCGCCTACATTATTCAGATCAGCTACAGGCTCAGTCATAGCTTGCACTTTATATAAAAAGACAAGAATCTTTACTAACACGATCACCAAAAGTGGATAAAGGTCTGTCAAGGGATGAATCTATCCAGTAGACAGGATATTTTGTTAGGGTCCAAAGTGAACAAGTTTGAAAGTAAGCACTCAATCCAAATTTGTCACAGGAAGCTTTGCTTTATACAACAGTGTAACTGTTGCAAGACTTCCTTTATTTTGCTCATGCCTCCTTCTTTTTCAGCTTTACTGTCTGTTTGTTGCCTCCCTGTGAAAACAGAACAAAAGTTCAGCAGAGAAAATAGAGCCACTCCTAAACCAATCATACTAACTAGAATTTATTAGGTATCCTGGGGAGTCACCTGGAAAAGCCTTAACTTCTTCCATTGCCTGGCACTGAGACCATCATTCAAGGTACTCAGTAATCAATCCATGCATCTTTAGCCAGTAGCTAGAGCTGCGATTGCTAGCTTTATGTTACCTATACAGAGAATCCAAGCCCTTATCTGTATCAGGTTCTATTTTGATTTTTGTACAGCTGTTTCAGTTCATCCAGTCTGAATTGCCTACCAAACCCTCCTGCTTTGCATATGGTAACTCTGGCTATGAACACCCAGCTGGCTGTGTTTGCTCAAACACTGTCACTGTGGGAAGTGTCCAGACTCTAATAAATCCTCCTAATAAAGCATATGCAAAATGTGTAGGGGTCTCAGTGAATTAAAATCAGTTCTCCCACTGCACCAATTGTCTCTTGTTTACTCCAAAATTGTTTACTCCAAAGTCAACTAGGTAATTTGGAGAGCAATCTTAAACAGGTCTACTCAGAATCTTACTCAGGTCTACTCCCAGGAAAGAGTTACACTGTTGGTATCCATTATTATTCAGTTTTTAATTGTTATTTTTACAGAGCTCCACATGAAAATCATGTGTTCCAATATACAATCACATCAAGATTTTTTTTTTTTTTTTGCAGTGTTAACCCTGTACACTAGGGTTGTGCAAAAAGTTTTCCAAAACAATTTGGATTTGGGCATATTGGATCCAAAACAATTTGGGATTCCCATATATTCTTGAATCCCCATACTGGTATGGGGTTTGGGGGGGGGCTAAGGGGGGTAATCTGAAAAAAATGCTCCATTATAACCTAGGGGAAATATTTCTGGGGCACTGGGGGGCTGTTTTTTTAAGGTAGAGGTACCAACTTTTCAGCATAACGTCTGGTGATTCTTAGAGGAATCCTCAAGTTTGGTAACGATTGGGTCAGGGGGTCCACGTTTATGGGGGGCCGTTTTTCCTCCTTTTGGGGGCCCATAAAAGATTCCCTGGAAAGATTCCTTATAGGCTATAATGGAGCAGAATGCAGGTGGAGGATTTAAACTTCAAAGTTCTGGGGAGTTTTGCACAAATGTGCCGATCAAAGCAGTTTTTTTATCATTTAAACATGGGTTCTTCCCTTTGTACTGCTGTAGCCAGTGATCCCAAAATGGTCCTGGAAAAAAGCTGAATTTTTCAGCATTGGGATTGCCAGTTACAGTTTTAAAAGCCCTTTTTCCCCAGCCCCCCCCCCAAGTTGAAAAATACCAGTAAGATATTTTTTCAGATTTTCGGTTCAGTTTTACTAAATGCACACTCCTACTATATACATACACTGGGGGAAGGGGGTCTGAATGGCATTTGGGAACTGAAAGCTGCAGTAAATGAAACATATATAAGTTACAGAATGAATTTTAGAAATCTAGCATGAAAATCAGAAATACTGAAATGCAGGTAGAGCAAATTCACAAAACAATGAAAAAATGGAATAAGGGAACTTCTTTCATCCGTATTGATAGTTTGTTTCTGTCCAAATCCTGGACATACTATTGGCATGCAGTTATCTAAATATTGAGCTATTTGCCTATCCTGAGGTGAGTGACTTGAGTGCAGTTATCTCAGACTACAATCTGTATAGAAACTTTTCAGCCAGGAGAATTAAGAAAAAACTGGTATTTATTTTGATTTTGTGTTTTTCTCTATTTTTCTCTGTTGGTTTGACTGGTGTTTTTTAAAACTTGATTGGAAGGTAATAGAGTGATTCATAAATGTAAAAACCATGGGACGTAAAAAGTAAAATTAAACTGTGCATACTGTAAGCATATTTCAGGTTAAGATTTGCCGAAAATAGTGTGAAGTAACTTTTAATGGGTTTAGGATGATTAATACTTTTTACAAATCTACTTGATTTGAGTTTTTAATGGTTATATGAGTTGCATATTGGGGAGATAGTAGCTGTGAAGAGTAGCTCAAACTTAGTATCATATTCCAATGCAAGAGCATCCTGCCTCTTACTCAACCTTCAGTCACATTCTATACACTACCAATGATGAAGATAAAAAGTGAAGCACTGTAGGAAAAAAAATCATATATCAATAATTGTAACACATTAATTGTTTTGGAGTTTGACTTCTGAACTCAAGCCACTGAAAAGGACCTACCCGATCATGCCCTGAAACAAGTCATCCTATAAAGAACCCTTCTCTTCATAGTCCAACCTTCTTTTTAAAAATTCAACACCAAACCTTCTAGAGATTGTTCCAGTACTTATATCAGCTGGGCTCATTTGGATTGGATCCTGTGACTCCCTTCCACCAAGTTTTCCTCCAACAGAGACAGATTTTCTTCAACAAAGGCTTTTCTTAATCAGAGAAAACCTTTCTCCATCAGAAGAAAAAAATCTCGATTGGAGGAAGTATTTGTCTGTTGAAGGAAGACTTAATTGATGTAGTAATAAGATTCAACAGAGTGTAACAAAGACATAGGATCCAGTCCTGTGTTAGGGGATTCAACCTATTACAGTCTTCCAACAGTTTAAAATATTTGCTTCTTATCCAAGCTTTAGCAGACGAGGTAAATAACTATTCCTTTTCCTGAAAAATTTCAATTATCTCACCTTGTCAACATCTTTACCACAAACCTGCAGATATTTGTTACTCCCATTTGTCTTTAGTACTCTTTACCATAAGAGTTTTTTGTGAGTGTGCAGCTATAATTATCATTGTTGCTTGATCTAGTAGCTCCCTTTTGCTTCTCTGGAAAAAAAAAAAGGTCCTTCATTTTAAAAAGTAAGGTAAAGGTACCCTGTGCAAGAACCGGGTCATTCCTGACCCATGGGGGGATGTCACATCCCGACGTTTCCTAGGCAGACTTTGTTTACGGGGTGGTTTGCTAGTGCCTTCCCCAGTCATCTTCCCTTTACCCCCAGCAAGCTGGGTACTCATTTGACTGACCTCAGAAGGATGGAAGGCTGAGTCAACCTTGAGCTGGCTACCTGAAACCAACTTCTGTTGGGATCGAACTCAGGTCATGAGCAGAGCTTGGACTGCAGTACTGCAGCTTACCACTCTGCACCATGGGGCTCTTCTTCATTTTACATTGACATTATTCCTGAAATGGACTTGAATCCATATGTGACCCATACATGCTTTTTCCAAGTTAGCTGTGCACCAGATGGGTGTTATTGTGGCATGTCCAATCTGCTTCTCTGTATGTGTATACAGGCATATTGTATACAGGCTGTACATTTCTGGGATGACAGGATGATCTGAATCCCTTTCTGCAGAAATTCCTGGAATGCATCAGTCACTAGGATCATGCTGGGTACACCACTCAGCTTCACACTCTCTTCAAAGGTTGTGTCTTGCCTGTCTGGTGGGGAAGCAAAGCATGCCACTGTCACCATGCATTGAAACACTCCTTCCACACCACACTGGTGTGAGGGCATTGGTTGGTGTTCACTGGATCGCCATGGAAGAATATTTGATGGTGTTGCTATGTTATTTATGGTTTAAAGTTATATATATTTATTCTTTTAATTATTTCTACTAGGAATGCCTAGGATTCAAACAACATCAAGCCAGCATTAACAGGCACAAAGCAGTCATAGTCTGAAGAAGAGTGCAGGCATCTTCCTCACTGAGCTTCAAGAAGATGATAAAAGTAATGAAAGATTTTACTGTTTTCCAAGACTTTCCAAGCAGTGCCCAGTTTATTAGGCTATTTGCTCGACTGAGCCAAAAAAACTTCAGTACATTAATCAGAGAAATTAATCAATGAAAATGTTCTTTGTGTGATCTTCCTAGAAGAACTTCATCGTGTTGCATCAGTGCATTACCAACTCCTTTCTACAGTTCCATCTTTAATGCTGCTTCTAGACCACCAGTCACTTCTTTTGTGGCTATTTTCTTTTTCATGTACTGCACAAACGAAATATTCAAGGTAAACCATACCTCCAAGTTAGATTATTCTTATTTACAGAAGTACATAATTTAGTCACATTGGTACACTAGAAAAAATCCATATAGGGCTTGTTCATTGGTGGTGGTGGTGGAGGAAAGTGCTGTCAAGTCGCAGCTGACTTACAGTGACCCCGTAGGGTTTTCAAGGCAAGAGATGTTCAAAGGTGGTTTGCCTCTGCCTGTCTGTGGATAGCAACCCTGGACTTCCTTGGTGGTCTCCCATCCAAATACTAACCAGGGCCAAACCTCCTTAGCTTCTGAGATCTGATGAGACTGAGTAAAAATCCCAAAGCTTTCAAGTTCATCAGAACTCTGCTTCAGGTAGGTTTTCAAATGTACCTGTTGTATGTGTAGTGTGTCATTTAAATCTCCAGCTTTGCTGCAAGAAAAACGACCACATTTTACTTCTGCTGCCTTCCTTACAACAGTCTTGTGATGAGCAAAAACTACCATGCTAATACTGAAGTGTTTGTATTTTTATGAGCATTCTCAAACATTTGAAATGCTTAACAAGATTTTGTGAGCATTAAGAGAGAATGCATATTTCACAGATGCATATCCACTCAGGTGCCTATTTCCTTTCCTGTCAGTAACGTTATCTTTCCAAGGCATAAACCTCAGTATTCTGAAGGGGGGGGGCTGTCCATAAGAGAATGGTTCTTTAAACACAACACCTCTTATTCTTTGTTTTGCATACATCTTAGCCTGAAGAAAATTCTAGAGAATCTGAAAGTTTTCAGCAGTATTGTGATTTTGTTTAACCCACCCTGACCTGGATGGTCCAGGCTAACTTATCTTGTCAGATTTTGGAAGCTAAGCAGGGTCAGGCCTGGTTAGTAGTTGGATGAGAGACCACCAAGGAAGACCAGGGTTGTTATGCAGAGGCAGGCAATGGCAAATCACCTCTGCTCCTCTCTTGCCTTGAAAACCCCATGGGGTTGCCATAAGTCATCTGAGACTTGACAGTTCCTTATACACACATAGAATGGTTTCTACTAAGACTGCTTAAAAATTAAACTACAAGTAATGCTGTGTTAGTCAAAAAATGTACTGAATAAATGGAATTACTGTAGACTATCAGGAAAGACATTTACCAAGTATTATGTTTTATTCATGCAATTTACTGATGCCTTTGACTGGTATGACATTATGAGGATTGAGGCAGGTCAGGAATTACAAACAACAAGCAGACTCAATGTCAACTCGCCTCATTAAGAAGAAATGTTGGATGTCTAAAGCAATATATTTACTCATGTCCATCATTATGCCCTGACATTCATCAGCATGAATTGATTTCAAACAGCCTGTTCCAGAGTGGCTCTAAGCTCCCTGTAGTGACCAGAGAAGGCTTGTTGGCAATCAGGAATGCCTTAACTTTCTTAACAATTAGCAAAGATGGGCTTTCCCAATGCCCAGTGTCACTGTAGCATATGCACATATTGATCCAACAGCACTGATTCTTCTCTTTTGACCCCCTGTTGTTTCATCTGTTCTCTGTGATAGCCCTCAATGACTTCATGCATCACTCTTACCTTTCCAATAAGATTCCCTTATTGTTACTAGGGTGTGTGCCATGTGCTGTTGAAGAGCCATTGGAAGTTGAAGTGACTCACATAATTAGTGTCTACTTATGCTGTGTTCTGATCAATTTGGACTAAAGGCTGGTGCATTTACAAGTGATAGAGTTGGGTCAACAAATCTGGCTTATATTCAGTGACAGCTAACTAGAGTGCAGCTCTAGAGGAGGGGAAAGATAAAAGAAAGGATCAGGGTACAATACCCTGGCATCTCTAGTTAAAAGGGTTGGGAAGTAGGTGATGGGAATATGGCTGTTGATTTGTTAAAAACCGAACTGAAAAAATACCGAATAAATACAATTTCAGTAAATTTCTGGTTTGGCTTTACCGAATCAGCAAAATCTGGGAGGTTGGCAAAGCCGAATTTGCCATTCCTGAAAATTCAGCTTTATCAGGAGGCAAGGGGCAAACTTTGCAAAGATACATTGCAAAGATCACACTAAAGATTCTGAACACAGCCACTTTGCCAATGCATTTCAAAAGAGGAGGATGGATGCAACCCCTTCCAGACCCCACAACTCCGGACCCCCTGATCCAATCTTCACCAAACGTGGGGGTTCTTGCAAAGAGAGTCCCTTCCTGCTATCCTGAAAATTTGGGACCTCTACCTGCAAAAATGCCCCCCCAGGAGCTGCGGAGAGCAGCAAAATGGGTTTAATGGGTTTAAATGGCCGGATTTTTTGGGAATCCTGAATTTAAAGCCGAATTCCCATAGGGGAATTTGGCATTTGGGATTTCCTGTGGGGGAAGGCCAATTAAACTTGAAACTGAATTTTCCTGAATTTTCTTTTTTTTCAACAGCCCTAGATGGGAATACCTGAGACACTGGAGAGCCATTGCAAGTCAGAGTAGATAAGACTACTCTTGATTGGCCTATGGGCTGATTCAGTATAATGTACCTTCATGTGTATTCATTTCTAGCACTCTGAACCTGTATACATTAAAAGGAATTAATGGTATTAATTTCACCCTTGATTCAATTACCCTGTGTAGGCACTAGGACTCTACTGCACAGATGCACCACCCTCAACTTATTAAGTTATTTAATAGGCTTTCACATTATTAACCATTTGGGTGAGACCCCAGTAACAAGAAACAACCTCAGTAAATCTTCCGATTACAACTTTTCTTATTTTGGAGAATGTTGTTGTCATCATTGTTGTTAAAAATCTTAAGTACAAATCCTAAATACAAAATAATTGGAAATGTTGAAAACACTGGAAGTGGGAGAATATACGTCTTGCAAGCAATTGGAGCTCAGCAAAGGAAATTTGCTTAAGAAAATGTCCCTCTCAAATTTGCTACCATTCTAAATGTCCTACAATCAATCACAGTTGTTCTTGCCTGTCCTCAAGTCCTTTATGGCACTGTTTGGTTTACAAATGGATGATGGATTCAGTACAGAGCCAGCTCTCCATTTATTTCTCACCATCTTTTAACCCTTAGAAAGGATTTTTTTTGAAGTTTAGAAATGCATTGGTATAGTTATAGAATGAATACAGATCCCAGAGTTCCTTGAGTTGTGTCCAGTACACTATAAAAGGGCAGCACATATACCATGTAAACACAATACACTCCTTTCAAAAGCTAACACACAGTAAAGCTCTGCATAGTTTGATTTCCAAGACAAAGTGATTTTTGTTTCTCTTCATGCCCATTAATAAAATGAGCGTGATTGGCTGATTGCTGAATGAATTAACAGCTGCAACTGTAAATTGGACAATATCAAACACTGTGACACACATGAGGAGGATTGCTAGAAAAATATCATTAGCCTTAATGACCATTGTAAGTGACATTTACGAATATCTATGGAACGTAACAAATGTGCATGCACACACACACATACTTAATATAAATGTGTTAATACATCCTGATCTGTATTAATCAATTAAGCATTAGCATGGTTTCTAAGTATTTCAGTGGCTGGGAAACTCTACACATTACTTTAAAACAAGTCTTAACCATCTGTTTTACCCTCTAATTACAAATGGAACAAGAATATAATTCACAATTGCATCATTAAAAAGACATAAGAGTTTAATGTATGTCTGTGTTCCCTTTTAATGCTGACAGCATCTGTTATGTTTTCTACACAAAAACACAGATAAATTTTCAGTATTTTTCCCAGAGGATACAGACAATTTCATCTGAAAATGGGAATTTTATAAAGACATATATACATATATTATTGAAAATACACATAGGGCTAGTTAGCATGTTTTGTTTTGTTTACCTTTCAATTTATTATTTCAGTGGTAGCATGGGACCAGAATGCCAGTTATCCTAATTCTTTCAGTGTGCCACTGAGAGGCAAGGAACAGATTACTAATATTCTTCTCTATTTGATTGTTGCGTACACATCATAGATAATGTCAGCTACTTTGAGGGAAGAAGAGATGGTTTTTATACCCTGCTTTTCTCTACCTTTAAGGAGTCTCAATCAGCTTACAATCGCCTTCCCTTCCCCTCCCCACAACAGACACCTTGTGAGTTAGGTGGGGCAGAGAGAGTTCAGAGAACTGTGACTAGCCCAAGGTCACCCAGCAGGCTTAATGTGGAGGAGTGGGGAATCAAACCTGGTTCTCCAGATTAGAGTCCGCTGCTCTTAACCACTACACCACACTGGCCCATGCATGTTGACAAAGCCATTTCTTTCATACCAGCTACATTAGAAGCAGTGCTGAATTTTGGAACGGGTGAAGTCAGAAACATGTGCACTCAAAAACCTTGTCCCAGTTATGAATCAGCTAAACCCCTTCATGATGTTCAGCCAGCATATCTCAGCACCATTTGTCCCCTGATTTTTCTGCCATCAGTTTCCTTCCTCACCTTTCTTTTCCAAGTGTATGTTGTGAAGGCAAAACAAAGTGCTTGAGAAGACAGAAGTCCTACTTAGGGCTGTTGAAAAAAAATTCTGTAAAATTCGGATTCGGCAAAATTCAGCCCTTTTTTATTCGGGAAATGCCGAAGTCCAAACTCCCCCGCTTCGGGTCCATGCAATTCGACATGAGGTCCGAAGTTCGGGGAAAATTTCGGCTGAATAAAGCCATTAAAATCACACCCGCACCTTTCTGCGGCTCCGGGGGGCATTTTTGGGGGTAGAGATCCCAAACTTTCAGCGTAGCTTCAAAGGACCCTTCTTGCAATAACTCCCAAGTTTTGTAAAGTTTGGAGCAGCAGGGGCTGAGATATGGGCCCCGAAAGGGGTCCCCCCTCCTTAATGTGCATTTGTAATTAGCAGAGCTTGCCGCTCACTCAAAGCTCCCAGCCCCAACAAACAGCTGAGCTGCGGGGAGCAAGGGTGGGGCAGGTGCGAAGAAATTTGGAAACAATGCAAAGCAACACAACCATGCAAACCATCATGTTTGCAACCATGCAAGCAACACCTGATGCCTGGGAGTTTGCAAACCATGGAAAGGGACAGAAGAAGTTTGCAAACCATGCAAAGCAACACAACCTTGCAAAGCAACACGTTTGCAACCATGCAAAGCAACACCTGATGCCTGGGAGTTTGCAAACCATGGAAAGGGACAGAGGCATGCTAGCTAAGCATCAGGAGCAGGAGGGGGTGGAATTTCCCCTTTTGCATTGGACTCGGGACCAGGCAAATGCATTCTTTAAGTCACAATTTGAAAACAATTTTTGAGCAAGCATCAAAATAGACCTAACCGATCTTATGAATGAGGGAAAACCTGAGGACACACAACTGAAGCCCCCCCTCAAACCAGGGAGAGAGAGACTCGAGGGGGCACACACACCCCAGACAGAATGGGCGAAAGCCCCCTTTGGCTTCCCCCCCAACCACAGAAACTGCCCCCTCCCCCCACACACACAGACTCTGCTTTCCCCCCCCCCACACACACACAGGAGAAAAAATATAGATTAAAG
Source organism: Euleptes europaea (assembly GCF_029931775.1). NCBI lineage: Eukaryota > Metazoa > Chordata > Lepidosauria > Squamata > Sphaerodactylidae > Euleptes > Euleptes europaea. The sequence continues at coordinate 39,593,707 of NC_079316.1, forward strand.
CCCCAAAAGGGGTCTTACTGTGGATGTCTTCTGTTCCATCAGGAGGGACTTGAAGGACTGGGTAATCCAATACGGTTCCATTTAAGCACGGGAGGTTTTGCCTTGGATTTGCCGCTGTCGAGATGCACATAGGATCGGCTGATCCCATTCATCCCAATAGGGAAAAGGGGGGCCATATCTCAGCCCCCGCTGATCCAATTTTTACAAAACTTGGGGATTCTTTCAAGTAGGCTCCTCTGAAGCTATGCTGAAAGTTTGGGGGCTGTTCCCCAAAAAATGCCTTCAGATCTATTCCACCACCACCACCCGCGCACCTTCAGGTGCAGATCTGTTCCATGCCCCCCTGGCCGGAAGGCGCAGATGTATTTAAAGCCCCCCCCCGCGCCTTCAGGGGGCTTCCTTTATACAGGGGGGCCCTTTAAACAGATCTGTACCTCCTGGCTGGGAGGCGCAGATCTGTTTAAAGCCCCCCCCCACGCCTTCATGGAAGCCCCCTGAAGGCACGGGGGGAACCCCGAATCTGCCGAATTTATTTGCCGAACCCCCGAAGTCGGTGAATTCAGCTCCCCCGTTTCCCACCTTTTTTGAGTTTGGTTCATCCTGAACTGAAAAACAGCCGAATCAGGGGAAATTCGGCTGTTTTTCCGTTCGGGACGAACCGAATCGACAGCCCTAGTTCCATCCGTACTAAAAACCGCCGAATCAGGGGAAATTCAGTTGTTTTTCGGTTCGGGATGAACTGAATTGACAGCCCTAGTCCTAGTTCTAAGTAGCAGTAGCAATAATAGTAGTAGTAGTAGTAGTAGTAGTAGTAGCAGCAGCAGCAGCAGCAGCAGCAGCAGTAGTAGTAGAAGAAGAAGATGAGTTGGTTTTTATATGCTGACTTTCTCTACCTTTTTTAAAGAGAATCAAACCGCCTTACAATCTCTTTCCCTTCCTCTCTCCACAACAGACACCTTGTGAGGTAGGTGGGGCTGAGTTCAGAGACAACTGTGACTATCCCAAGGTCACCCAGCTGGCTTCCGGTGGAGAAGTGGAGAAATTACCAGGAATACAAGAGAGGCTTCCAAGTATGCTTCCAGTAGCACTAGTATCTATACTTTTTCCATTTCTATCTAGATCAATTCTTTCAGTGAGGCGAAATTAATAAACACATTTGTCAGGAATTCTGTCAGAGACACAAGCTCCAAAGCACATAACCCTCCTCTCAGACATCTTCTTTTCCATGACCACTCTGAGGATCAAACTAGAAGATACTCAGGTGATTTGTGGACAATCTCTCAACTGTTTGTTTTTACTGAAAACAAGTTTGAGATGATGAATGACAATGAAGGGCTGCTTAACCTCTTTCATTCATAATTACCTCCAAGTTTCTTTTCTCTCCAGAGAATATATGTCCTCTTTTCCATTTTCTTCCTGAAATATATCTAAAGTAATTGAGATCCCTGTTCCTTTTACCTTGAAATAAATTTTATATTTGACTGCCTTAAGATGTACAACTTTAATGCAAACAGATCTAAATTCAACATGGCAGAGAACAAAAAATCATGGGCAGCCCAATTCTGAAGGGGGGCAGATCCATGGTGGCCAGGAGCAGTGCAGCCGCACCATCTCCCCAGAGGCTTCTCAGCTGCCAAAAAGGGATTTTTAGGTATTTTAAAAACAAACTGGAGGAAAATCCCTCATTGCATCCAAAAGGGCTGTGCCACCAAAAAAGGTGGTGCAGCACTGCTGCAGTGTGAAGGGGCATTTCCGGGGGAAAGGGGTGAGGAAGTTGCCTAATGGCAGCTCCTCCCCCATAAATGCCCCAGGAACGCCCTCCTCCCCCCCATGCCAGCACAGGTTTTCCCTTTCAGGAAATCTGTACCGGTGTGATAAAGTGGCACCCACACTGGTGTGGGGTCATGTTGGCTCCTAAGGAGCTTTGCCCCCCCCTTCAGGAATGGGCTCTTTGCTTATTTACTATGCCATATTTATTAAATAACAAACAGGACCACAGAAGAAGGAAAATTCCATCCCCCTGCTAGACCTCTTCCCTACGTTGCTTCTATCTCTCCCTTGCTAGTGCCTGTTTTTCTCGCACTCCCCATTATTCCTTCCATTTGCTCAAACTCCCACTCTTCCCCTTTCTTCTTTCCTTTACCCTCTTGCTAGTTGCCACTTTTATCTCCCACCCCCTCCAGTATCCTCTCCTGTATTTCATCCCTCCACTTGAAGCCCTGGAAGCCTTGCCTTTCTCCCATGCAATCTCGATGGCTTCTCCCACTCTATTCTCCCATCTTCTGTTTCTGCTTTTGGCCCTTCTTAACTCCAAAAGGGACTGAAATGAACAAAAATAGTTTTTGAAGTTCTGAGATATATGAAGACTACCACACAAGATCTCAGCTCCCACTTTCAGTTGCCTAGACAATGTGGTCTGGGGATGCCTAGGCGTACCAAAATGGTGGCTGGGCTCTCAAGTGTAGCCTTTTGAAATCTCTCTATTTTATTTAATCCTACCCCTCCTTTAAATTTAAGATTTTTTTTACAAATTTGTGGGTTGTCTTGGATTTACAAAAACATTTACCCCAGCCTTCTAAAAAATAGTGGTATTATACATGTCTTGTGACGTGATTGTCTCAAGACAAAAGCTGCAGGACAATTTCACATTCAAATGGAAAGAATTCTAAAGTCCTAAAAATTAGCAGCACAGTAGTGAGCACTCTGAAAAGCCATGCTATTTCAAAACGTCTTCACAAGAACCACTTAAACATCAAAAAAGCTTTCACAATCTTCTCCCATACCCTATTTGAAATGAATGCCACTTAAGGGGTACATGTATGGAGACATTGTGCATAACAGTCCACATTGCTTTAGATCCCCGAAAATCAGTATGCAGAATTACCTGCAGACAAAGGGTAGAAATCAAGAAGAAGCAAAATATTCTTGGAAATTCCCACTTCCCAGCACAAGCCTGTGGTAAAATACTTTATTTTAATACAACAAAATGAAGCACACCTATTCAAAAAATATAGAGAGATTATATTAAAACCAAGATGCCAACAGGTGTTCTTTCTCACTTTTATTAACGACCAGTAAATAAACTACCAGGCAACCTAGGAAAAAGTGAGTCACTGAGCCCTGTATAGTTTTTAATGTATTACAGCCACAGAAACACCTGTGCTTAACCCAAGAACTTTGTGCTAATCTGTTCTGAATATTTCAACACTTCTATGTTACCGGATCTTTCTGTGGTTTCTAACCAACACCCTTCACAAAGTGCATTACAAATTAAGCACTTGTTGCTAAATAGCTGGGAAATGTAACCAATAGCTTGGGGCATACAAGTCCTAATTAACTTTAAATAAGGTTATGAGCTACAGTAGAGATGTTTTCAAGCATAAGTAGGTATACATCAAAAAATAGTTTTGTTCATTTTTAAACCCACCAACATCCAAGTCTACCACTCACAGTGATTCCACATGGGAATAGGGTTGTGCGTATCAATAAACCTGAACCAAAAATAAACCCGAAATTAACCGTTTGGGAATAAAGCTGAAGAATAAACCTGGGAATAAAGCTGAAGCCTGATAGGTGATTCCCGAAAAAGCTGAATAGGTATTCGGCTTTTTGGGTTCAGCTATTTGCCTTTGCTCAGAGGCACGGCTCTGTGCTTTCTCCCCTTTTTCTTTCTTTTTTTTTACTGGTTTTGTTAGGGCCCCATAGTTGGGGCCCTTTTGAAATAGGGTTCATATAATAAGAGCCAACTTGGTCTGACCAACTGACGCCGATGGGGCCTTCTGCCAGCGTCCCACCAGTGTCAAACCCTGCGCCAGCATCCTGGGAGGCATTCCAGGGGCGTCCCGGCATCCCGGGAGGTGTTCCTGGGGTGTTCTGGCACTGGGCTTGGGGAGGAGCCACCTTTAGGCGGCCTCCTAAGCCCTTTTGGGCTGGGAATGCCCCTTTTTTATTTTTGCAAGTTACGCCACCTTTTTAGGTGGCGTATCTCCCATGCAGGGCCGAAACCTCCTATGGAAGCAGCACAGCCATATTGCCTCCAAAGACCAGGGCAGGCATTCCTCTCAGGAATGCACTGTTAGTTTATTGTTTGCAAATAGAACATGGCTGACTAGTAGGGAAGAAAAGAAGGGGGGAGAAGAACTGAGCAGTTGCAACCTCTCTTAAAGATCCTGACACATATATCACAGAGTGTGATGTGGCTATGGTTTGAGTATTCAAAGCAGAGTAAAAAGAGATAGAACTCTTGAAAGAAAGCACCTTGACACAAACTGCTGCTTTCTTCTACCTTTCCATGTAGCATTTGGTTGGTCTATTTCAGCTCTTCCACATATTCTCTACTTCTGAAAAATTCTGTTTTGATTTTATAGGATAATGGCTGACTCAGCTTTGCAACATGGATTTGGACTGGATTGCAACTGCTAACCATGTGTTTTATTCACTGTGTTTAAAAAGTGGCAATTACGGGGAAAGGAAATAATTTGGGGAGAGTGGTATTCAGGGCTCAGATCCCACCTTTGCTATGTACTTAGCTTCTGGCTTTGGGCAGATCTCAGTCTCACTGGTCTGAATGTTTTGGTAGCAGGAGTAAATGTTTCGAGAGGGTAGCCATTCTAGTCTGCATGCATATTTCTGCCACCATGGATGGCTCACATTTCTTGATAGCAAGCACTGACTTGCATATAGTCAGCAGCATACAGTGAATATATAAATGGGAGTGTAACAAAATGTAAGATGTATGTTAGTTCTTCAGATCAGCCATATGAGTCTATAACTGATTTCCCAGGGGTTACTTCCAAGCAGACTCATTAGGAAAACAGTAGCTTTTACGTCAATGAAGTTGTGATTTGGGAGCAGAGCCATCAAAATAAATGTTTAGTGGTTACAAAAAACATTTTCCCCTACCAATAAGACTTAATTAATGGACATATACATCAGTGTTCATTTTTTCCACGTGTGAGATTGTTAATGTAATACAGTCTCAACTGGATAGAAGAGTGGCAGTTTAATGACTATTAGTTTTTTAGCACAAAAACGTTCCTCAACAAGCATCAGAGAAGGGGTGAATTGCTCTGAAGCCATTAAGAAAAAGGAGCTTTTTCAGAATGCATAAGAATTTGCTTATCCTTCACTGAATTGTATTCTATTATAGTAGGTATAACAACTATCATCATGGCCTATGTGGATTTATCCTACTCTCTTCCTTTATTGTTTCTGAAATTTTGTTCTAATATTTTCTAATATTAATTCTAGAATAGAAACATGAACAGTTTTAAGCTTTTCCCCCCCTCACCTGTTTTACTACTGCCTATATGTGCACTGCCAAAAATGCAATCTGGAGATAATCATACGTCTTTTGTGTGTGGTGTTTTACAGACTCATAAAAATGCCCGTACACCTCAGTAAAACACCAACCAAAAGAATATTGATGCAATCAGTCACATCAAGATTGTATTTGGCAGTATTTTTTTTCCAATGCACTCATTGATATTGGTAATGTAGAGAAGCTGGGGAGATGTGAATGAAGAGAGGAACTGCAGAATGCCCATATCTGTGTGTAGACTACTTAGAGATAATTCTTAATACATCAGCTCCACATTAGAAACAAGAACAGTTAATTTGGAACTGCAAAACCTAGGGAGATATTTGGATGAGAACTTCTGAAACATTTCTACATTGATTGAAATTGTCCCAGACTGATTGCTCAAGTAAAGTTTTAGTCTACTGACTACTGCTTGCAACTCTAGTAGAAATTCATTATTCAAATCTATGGAGAGCCAGCGTGGTATACCCGTTAAGAGCAGTAGTTAGGAGCGGTGAACTCTAATCTGGAGAACCAGGTGTGATTCCCCTCTCCTCCACATGAGCGGTGGACTGGACTCTAATCTGGTGAACTGCCTTGGTTTCCCCACACCTACACATGAAGCCAGCTGGGTAACCTTGGGCTAGTCACAATTCTCTTAGAAGAGGAGTAAGTCAGCTGTCAGTGAAAAACAGGGCAGCTGGAAAAGGGGAGGGGGAGCAAAGAAAGTGAATCATACTATACTTGATCTTGAAGAGGATCCCAGCATGTCCCTGTTAGTGTGGGAGATGGTTTAGAGGGCCATCTACAAAGTTGGAGGTGAGGAGCTCAGGGGGGCTATCAAAGGAGCCTATGCTGATGTGTTCCTGCTGCCTTCAATGAGTTAAATGACCTTTCCTGCTGAGGATCCTGTTTATCATTCCAGACATGGGATCCTTGAGATGTAAAACCAAAGGGATTCATTGACCAGATGGGTTTAGAGTCTACTTCCTGCCATTCTGCATCCCTGCTAGCTATTCAGGTCAAAGGTTCCTGCACTGAGATGCTGCCAGAGTTTCAGAAAGAAAGATATTTTCTGGGGTGTTCTTCCCCCATTGCTGGTCCCTGTATTGCAGTACAAGCTATAGTAACAGCATGTAAGCTAGCACCAGCCCACTGACACCACTTCATCTTTGAGAAAAAGGCACCTTGTGTTTGAGTGGCCTTGCATTCTGGCTTTGCCTTCATCTTTTCCATAGCCTTGATGGCACAACTCCAAAAAGGCTGTATGTTCATACCATCATGGCATACTTATCTCTCTTCAGTGTTTTAAGGGGTTATATCATGAAAACCTATTTTCAGTATGTAATAGCAGTTTAAAAAACTGTGGATCACAGCAGTTAGTCAGAATAGAACCAGGAAGATTCAAATCCTCACTCATCCATGATGCTCCATGAGTGCTAGGTGCTAGTAAGATAGCTCACTGTGTCTAACCCACTGAAAATCACTGGGTTGTTGTGAGAATAAAATTGTGTACACCTCTCCGACTTTCTGATATGAAACTCATGATATCAATGAGATAGGTAGGTATGTTTTTCATTTTAAATATTACTTAAAAGTTTAAAAAATACAGAGTGGACGGTATTTCAAAATGCATCACACAACAATAACCCAATATATATTAATAAATATGTTATCATAACTATCAAAAAATAATAAATGAGTCATATCAGAAGATGAATATGCCATGTTTTCTCAATAAACATAAGTATGACCAGCCTGAAAGAAAGCAGTTATTTGTTTCCCTTGTTTGACTCTTAATTAGTAAGTTGTTCATTAGAACATATTCACGTACATTATTTTCTCATTCATTTATAAAGGAAATAGATGGAACTTCCTAATGCTTAAAGTAACTATTCCTGAAGTCACTTTCATATCATATATTTGATTTTGAATTTAGGCTCAAGTGTGCACATAGGGTCACCTATGGATAGGGGAAGTGGGACAGAAAAAGCTTAAACTTTAACAAGGAGGGGATAAAACAAAACAATTCCCCAAATGCTGAAAATCTCATATTGCCCACAACGTATTGGATAAGCCCACCACATCATCTACAATACTGTCTGTTGTTGCCTTAGTTTAGAATGACTGTTACAGTTTCATCTTGAAACTCATGGTGAATTAATATTAAAGAAGGACTGGGCCTTCAAAAACTTCTACCCCATGATCAACCTGACCATGAACCAACCCACACAAGAAATACACTTTCTAGACATTGCTGTACAAATACAAAGTGGAAGCATTAAAACAACCTTATACTGGAAACCTACTGATTGCCAAACATATCTTCACACCTCCAGTCACCATTCTAAGCACACCATTGTCTACAGCCAAGATCTAGGCTACAGCCACATCTGTTCCAATCCCTCAGATAGAGATTTTCACTTTCAGGATCTAGAATAGACATTTTTGGAATTACAATTAGGGCTGTCAATTTGGTTCATCCCGAACCGAAAAACAGCTGAATTTCCCCCGATTCGGTGGTTTCTAGTTCGGATGGAACTGAATTCAAAAAAGGCGGGAAAACAATGAGCCGAATTCGGTGAGTTTGAGGCAATCGCCGAATAAATTCAGCAAATTCGGGGGCTCCGAATCAGCAGCATAACTATAAAGGCATTAAAAACACATTCACGCCTTTTTGTGGTTCTGGGGGGGCATGTTTGGAGGTAGAGGTCCCAAAATTTCAGTGTATCTTCAAGTGACGCTTCTTGCAAGAACCCCCAAGTTTTGTTAAGATTGGGCCAGGGGGTCCCGAGATATGGGCCCCGGAAGGGGTCCCCCCCAAAATCGCCCACAGGAATAAAGGCATTAAAAACACGTGTGCCTTTCCGTAGCTTTTGGGGGGGATGCTTGGAGGTAGAAGTCCCAAAATTTCAGCGTAGCTTGAGGGGACCCTTCTTGCAAGAACCCCCAAGTTTGGTGATGGTTGGGGCAGGGGGTCCCGAGTTATGGGGCCCGGAAGGGGTCCCCCCACCCATCTGCCCATTACAGCCTTTAAAAACACATTCGAGTTGGGCCGTACTATTACCCCGGCCTGGGGGTCTGGTCTGGTGGTTGCCTTGGCAGTTGGGCCGTACCATTACCCCGGCCTGGGGGTCTGGTTGCCTCGGCAGTTGGGCCGTACCATTACCCCAGCCCGGGGGGTCTGACTAAAGGGCAATTAATCCTGAGTTATGGGGTCCCCCCTTATCCACCCATTGGAATGAATGGGAGCAGGCAATCCTTAATGTGCATCTAGAGAGCGGCAAATCCAAGGCAAAATCTCCCGTGTCAGAGAGTATGTGTGTGTGAGTCTGCTAGAATCGCATTGGATTACTCCAGAGTCCTCCCAGTCCCAGCTCCTGATAGAAGAGAATAAGACATCCACAGTAAGACCCATTTGGGGGCTTTTCTCTATAATTCTCTATAATTTTTTTCCTGTGTGTGTGTGTGGGGGGAAATTCTGTGTGTGTGTGTGAGTGAGTGAGTGAGGGGGGGAAGCCAAAGGGGGGTTGGTTTACCTGTTCTTCTGGGGGTGGGCTTGAGTGCCTCTGTGTGGGACTGTTTTCACCGGTTGCCAACTTTGTGTGGAGTTAACTGTGGGTCAGTGAGTCTCTCTCTGGCTGGTTCCTATTGTTTCCAATGGGCTGTGCAGCCGCTCCTGTTGTTTTGAATGGGCTAGCCTGTCATTCGTTTTAGTACATCCCCTGTAATGTATTTCAGTGGAGTCATTGCAAGTCAACCGACATTCCCCTCTCCTATTATCTTCAATGGGCTGGGCAGCCTCTCCCATTGCTTCCAATGGGCTGACTTGCCATTCATTTTAGTACATCCCTTTTAATGGCTTTATTCCAATGGGCAGATGGGGGACCCCTTCCGGGCCCCATAACTCAGGGCCCCCTGACCCAATCGTCACAAAACTTGAAGGTTCTTGAAAGAAGGGTCCCCTCAAGGTACACTGAGATTTTGGGATCTCTACCTCCAAACATCCCCCCAGAGCCACAGAAAGGTGTGGACGTGTTTTTAATGCCTTTATTCCTGTGGGTGATTTTGGGGGGACCCCTTCCGGGCTCCATATCTCGGGACCCCCTGACCCAATCTTTACAAAACTTGGGGGTTCTTGTAAGATGGGTCCCCTCAAGCTACGCTGAAATTTTGGGACCTCTACCTCCAAAAATGTCCCCCCCCGGAGCCACGGAAAGGCGCGAATGTATTTTTGATGGCTTTATTTGGCCGAATTTTTTCCCGAACTCAGAACTTAGCACCAAATTCCACTGATCCAAATCAGGGGAGTTCAGACTTTGGCATTTCCTGAATCAAAACGGGCCGAATTTTGCCGAATTTGAATTTTACTGAATTTTTTTTTCAACAGCCCTAATTACAATACACACCTGATGTAGTAAGAAAATAGATCAACAAAGCCAGAATAATAACAAGGGATAAGCTCCTCAAAAACAGAACCAAACGAAACTGCACCAGACTAACACTCTTAGCTCAAACTGATTTAACTCATCACTAACGACCTACAACCTATGTTGGACAATGATACTCCTCTTTCACAAGCATTGGGAGGCAAACCTTTTCTTGCCCCCAGACAGCTTCCTAACATTAAACAACTTCTCACGCACAATAATGCCCTTCCTAACATGGGCATGGGCTCTAGGACCAGGGGCCTGCAACAAACCAAGATGCCAACTATGTCCCCATATTCACAATGACAGGTCTATCACAAGACAAAACAACACCAGCCACACCATCTCAGGCTCATTCACTTGTTCATCTTCCAACATTATATATGCTATCAAATGTCAGCAACACCCTTTCATTGTACATTGGACAAACAGGCCAGTCCCTATGCAAACAAATAAGTGGACACAACATTAAAAAAACAAACAACAAACAGCAGGGGAACATTTTAATCTTCCAGATCATTCCATTGCTGACCTAAGAGTGCCAGTCCTTAAACAGAGAAGCTGCAAGTAAAGATTACAATGGGAGATTGCTGAACTTAAATTAATTCACAAGTTCAGAACAATGGATCAAACACTGTCACTTCAGTTCGCTGGCTTTTTAGGCTCCCACACTAAGGGGACAATGTGTTTCAGTTAAGTCATGCAATTCAGATGTTGATCAATAAATCATCTAAACCCATTTGACTTATCTTGTGTCTAAATTTCGGCATATGCAGCTAATTATATTCAAACAGAATTTTGTATATCAGTGATACATTTCCCAATATTAGGTAAACAAATGTTCTCCAACAGAAAATCCTTTTATTCATAATCTCAGAATGAATTCTCTAATTTGTAAATATTCAGCTATTCAAACCATGGGCTTAATTTGTTTATACGTCTGGAAGTGTTCTTCACTAAACAAAATGTCATACTGGCATAAATTACATTGTTTATTTTAAAGGAGTTTAATTCACCAGGTGTATTAAAATCTTTGTTATCTGTAACAATAGGGGGTAAATCTTTCTATATATAGATTTCAATTTCTTAATGAGATAGTGATAATAAAGGTATCTTCATAATAATTTATTTGGCTTATCTTTTCCCTCTACAATGAAATCTACACATTAACAGAAAACAATACTTGTTTTATTTTTATTGCAGTGTTCTGTGTTTCAAATATCCAGTGCAACAGCTGCTACATACAGTTGTGTGTGTACAAAGTGCCATCAAGTTGCAGCTGACTTATGGCGACCCTAGCAAGGGATTCCTGTGCAGAATCTTCTTTGGTGTCTTCATTCCAAGTAGGGCCATGCATAGCTATATGCCAATTAAAAACACATGCACCAAAAATACCTTTTCCTTATTTTTTAGGAGGGTTTCACCAGCAACAATGGGGGCTGAAAAAGCTGCTTCTGGCCCACCACTCCTCCCCTCCCTCTCCCACCTCTTCCTTGCCATTTCTCCCCTTCCCCCTTCCTTATCCCCTTCCTTACCTGCTTGCTGACAGATCCATGCCACCGGCCTTCTCCATACTCCTGAGAAGGCTGCTGGTGTGGCCAGGAATGCTCCGCCTCCCTCTCCAAGCTCCATGCTGGATCAGGCCTCCACATGGAGGCCTGATCTGGTATGCAGCTTGGAGAAGGAGGCGGGAGCATTCCTACTAGCCCCACTGCCTACTGACTCCCACTCCTTCCAAAGCAGCCATTTTCTGAAGAGGAACTGATGCCTGTTATCTGGAAATCAGTTGTAATTCTGGGTGATCTCCATCTCCCTCCTGGAGGTTGGCAACCCTAGTACCCATGGAGAAAATGGCTGCTTTGGAGGGTAGAATCTATGGCATTATACCCTTCTAAGGTCCCTTCCCTCCTCAAACCCCAACCTCCCCAGGCTCTCTAAGAATTTCCTAACCTGGAGTTGGCAACCATATCTCCTTCCCACCCAACACCCAACCTACCTTTATCTGCTCCCCGTCTTAAGCTTTCCTTCTCCCCCCAGCAGAAACGTCTGTTGAGAATCAGTGTGGCCCCGATCCATGGATTTAGATATTGGCAGATGGGGGCCACCCTTGAGAAACAGTATATGATGCTATATAGGCTGAGATCTTTCCATGTGTGAGAGCACGCTTCTTTCCCTGAGACCATGCAAATCCAGCCGATAGGGTTAAACAAACACGGAGTTTGAACATAACATTGAAGAAAATCAGGTGGAGGTTACAAAGTTTCTTTCCGGTTGAACTATTGAACTATTACCCTATTCAGGCATTTGGGATTCTTTGCTACAAGTTGACCTTTTTCCAGTCAGGGTTAAGCTGCTGCTACAGCATCACTCAGCCAGACTCAGTCTCAACTGAACCAATGGCTGTTTTCAACTGTTCTTCTCACCAACATTCTGTTAGCTCCCATTGGTTGCTCTTAGGGAGAGATGGAGCCTAACCTGTCCGTTACGCTTAACAAGTCTCATGTTTTCATAGTCTGCAGACTAATTGATGCTAATGTCTTTTTTTTTTAATTCAGGAAAGAGTATTACCACTGATGAGCTGACTTAATATAGTATAGAGATAGATACTATGCAACGATTCCATATGTAAAGCTACAAATAAAAATGCGGGGGGGGGGGAATCTGACTCTGCTATATTGGCACCTGAATTCTACAGTGACGTAATACACTGTAGCTTCCATTTTCGGCTTTAACAAAGGCGATGGAAGAAGTACTGGCTAATATGTTTGGCACAGTTTTATGGGTATATACACATCACAGAACCCATAATTTACCATGTTGTTGTATAACATATTTAATACTCCAAATTTTATAGGTCCTCTGGTATATGAGACATATTTTATTATCCTATTATTGTGTTTTAGAGAACCATCCAAAAAAGAAGGTTGTGATTTATAGCACAGACATAAATAATATGCATTTTTAGTAACAACAGAGTATGTTTCATTGTTTGGGAGGGAGGGGGCTTTCCCTGAATTTTCTATAAATATGTCTCTAGTGATAATTTTGCTTTTGCTTATAGAGATTATGACATTTGGTTTGGGCCTTTGACTGTAATGATAACATGAATGAAGAACACCACTTCAAATCTGCAGAGGAATGTGATAGCACAGTACTAATCTTAAAGAAAGTGTATGCCAAGAAAATTGGCATTATACGTCCAGCAGAAAGCTAAAAGCATAACCCCGATGAAGCAAAATAAACAATCAATATTCTTTCCCAGTTATGTTTATAATATATAGCAGCCTAGAAGATAGTAGTTGTCCTAATAATCTTTCAGTCTACCTACACCAGTGGAAGCAATGACTACAGTTCTATTTTATTTCATTTTTTAATTGATATCCCATTCTATCCCAACCGAGGCTGGGCTCAGAACAGCTCACATCATTTACATACATCAATGTTATATTAATATACAAAAATGATTCAAAATTAAAACCATAGTTCATAATTCTGAAATCCAGCTGGTGCCTACTTCATAGCACTCAGGGCAGCAGCCAGCCCTGAAGGGAATGGTCAGGATCATTGAATCAATAAACCCAAATAAAGTGAAGGAGGGGAAATGGAGGAAGGGAGGCTACAAAATTTCCCTGCAGGCTTGTGGTCTGATTAACAATGGACCTGCCATTACTGAACATCAGTGTTGGAGATGGGTTATTCCTTATCAACCCACTGTCGAGATAGGACGCTGGTTGGAAAGAGACCAACCATGTCCATAACTAAGAACAGAAGAAAAGCTATGCTAGATCAGACCAAGGCCCATGAGGTCCAGCAGTCTGTTCTCACAATGGGCAACCAGGTGCCTCTAGGAAGCCCACAAACAAGATGACTGCAGCAGCATCCTGTCTGTGTTTCACAGCAGCTAATATAATGGGCTTGCTCCTCTGATATTGTAGAGAATAAGTATGCATCATGACTAGTATTCATTTTGACTAGTAGTCATGGATAGCCCAATCCTCCATGAACATGTCCCCTCTTAAAGCCTTCCAAGTTGGCAGCCATCACCACATCCTGGGGCAGGGAGTTCCACAATTTAACTATGTGTTGCATGCAGAAATACTTCCTTTTATCTATTTTGAATCTCTCACCGTCAAGCAGATGACCCTGAGTTCTAGTATTATATGAGAGGGAGAAAAGCTTCTCCCTGACCACTCTCTCCATACCAAGCATAATTTTATAGACCTCTATAAAACTATAAGACTCTGACTCTTTCCCTTGTACCACCTGCTCCCACTGCCATACTTCCCATGCCCACCAATCACTAGAATCCCTGATCCCTTGCTGGACTCCCCTAATGGATCAACACCTGATTCAATTCGAATCCACACAAGGCCAGCCACAAGAACACATTGTGGCACTATATCTATTTCTTCGGCAAAAGTTAACAACATTTTAGCAGTACATTTCTATCTAAAATTTATAACCATTATAACCACTCCCTCCTTCCCATAATACCCCCCTACTAAACACAATTTATGAACCTTTAGGTGGTGGTTCATAGGGATTAACAGAAAATAATATTTCTAAAGCCAGTTTAGGACACCTGGATAGCTTCAATTGGGGAATAGTAACAGACAACTCAACAAAGTCCCAATCAGTGGGTGTGAAGCACTCACAGTCACGTGAGTAGCAAGCTCCTTAGACCAACTCGCAAACTGCGAGAGCTCATGGGGAGGCTAGCCCTGAGTGTTTGAGTAGAACAACTCTGTGTTCAAAAGAAGCACATAAGTACGATGTACAAATCATTTATGTATAATAATGCTTCTCTATGATACCCCTGAATTCCAGAGAATGGAAGAACCATTCTACAGTGGTAAGGAAACTTCATGTGTAGAACATTCCGTTGCTGAAAAATTTGACTCCACATTCCAACATCCACTGGGAAAGAGATAAAGGTGATTATCTGTATCCCTATTTTTAGATGGAGCCAGAATTGTCCCTTTTTGAGTTTGCAGGAAAATAACACAGATAAGTACAGCACAACCCTTATTGGGGGTGGGGGGTGGCGGTCATCATACAAATAACACCCCTTGGTCATCTGTCACAGTAACCTGTCAACCCAGTGGGGGAAGAATGAATAATTCCTCTGGTTTGGCATCTTCTGTGGTCTTTGCACCCCACTCTAGTTATGCTCACTGTATCATGAACCAAAATTACCTTAGAATTCTAAGGAAAAAGTATATTCATTATATCTTCTTTTTGCAGGAGTATGGAATGAGCTCCCCACAAGCCTGCAGACTCACACTGAAGTATTAAAGTACCATTTGACCTATATCTTAAGAAATCTCTCAGGTGGTAGAAAGGGGGAAAAAACTACTAAAGGAGTCTTTCTGAAAAATCAAACAGCAAAACTGACGATAAATATATAACAGTAGCATACTCAGCTGTGTTTAATGAGTTTGCTCTGTTCTGCAGAGGCCTTCCATTTCACAGTAGCAGCAATTAAACATTTATTGTATTTCCACAGATAAACATTTCTGTGATATATTGCATTGGTCTGCATATGATATACCATTAAATTAAGAGACTTCCTCTGATATAATCATCAAGTGGACAACAGTGATTGATTAATCAATAGATGAGCATGGCCTTATTACAGTGAACAAATTAGACATTTCAGAATATATTGCAATGCTGGCAAGATTTCTTCTTTACAAATATGCTTCTTAATTGATAGTTCTGACCTTTGGGCAACACTAGAAAACATCTTCCAATTAAAAGGCTCGTCTTTCTTTTATGCTTCACTATTATAGATCAGAGTAAATAGATCTATGTGTTTGGAGAACAGGGATTTATTAGAAAAAGGCAACATGCTGAGTGATAGTTTCAGAATCCTTGTGCTTTTCTTCATTTAATTGTGCATAACACAACTGCATTTGTTAAAATGATAAACGACTTAAGAATGAAAAAACAGTACCAGTAATATAAACATCTATTTGAGCTTCCTATACGTTAATTGAATTTTAAGTTGTGCTCACTGGAAGTACTTTAGAATAAAACCTTACATATGTCCCAAGTAATTTGGAATGTATATCCCATGGCGGACTGGAATTGTCTATAATGGGAGCTGTCAAGCCCTCCATGGCTAGGGTTGCTAACCTCCAGGTACTTATAGAAATTATAGTACTAGCTCAAAATAATACAAAATAATACACAAGCAAAATAATACACAAGCAACTATTCAAACATATATTGTGAAACTTGTGTAACATCTACAGGTAAGTAAACACACAGGTTAATATCAATACAATAAGTGAACAAACAAGTCCAAAAGAGGACCACTGAGCAAAAGAGTCTCTTCAAAGGTAAGTGTGAATTCTTATCTTTGTTTCTTCTTAGAGCCTTGACTCAAGGAAGGTTGGAGATGAAACTATAAACAGTAACGCCGTCCGGATGTCATCAAGTGTTTTCACTGCAAAATTGCAGCTTCATCAGCTGACATCTTCATAAATATTAAATAACTTGTCTTAGTAGATGCAATAATAGCAAACTTATGCAGAAAAGTGAGTTCATTCCAACTGCGCTCAAAATAGCTGTAGCTGTAAGTATATCTGGATTAAGTATTATTTGGAGGGGAAATCTCAGAAATATAAAACAACAATATTATAAATAGTTGTATATATTATTTGTTATATTTGATTCATAATTTGATGTAATAATAATTCGGTTCTATAATAATGTTTAATTTTAAACTGTATTTTATACGTATCACAATGTTATGATTTTTGGTGAACTACCAGTGTTTTCATTAATATGTACTGTTGTGCTACTGTGTATTGCAAAGAAAAATATTGTCTATCTTCTATTGTTTTTTGATCCATATCAGTTATTATATAAATGTAATGATTGTATAGACTGAAAGATCAGACTTTTAAAATCCATTTTCTATTCTGTCTTCTTATTCTATATATATATTTATACACACACACACACACACACACACACACACTCATATATATACACACACACAACTAATAAAAATGATTTACATTTTTTTAGATACTGCATACAGCAGTTTCACAGGCTTTGGGGGAAATTTCTTGTACGACTTGCTTGTCTCAGCAAAGCAAACCGCTCAGGAGGTGACTTGGCAGCTCTGTGGCTGCCCTATCCCTGGCCGTGGCAAAACTACACCCTCCTTTGGATTGCACTGTAAGAAGGATCAGTTACTTGGAAGGGAGACCACTAAAGAAGACTCTGCCGAGGAAAGCAATGGCCAACCCCCTCTACTTCTGACTTGCCTTGAAAAACCCTTGAAAAGGGGGTCATCATAAGTTTATATGATAATACGAACCAGAGTTCCAACCTATACAATATTTGAAAGCAGTTAACAATGACTGCCTAGGGTTGGCTGAAAGCAAATTATTATATTCTCACTGCATTTCCTTTTCTTGCTCAACCTCCCTGTTCATTTCTAATCAAACTATTGCCAGCTAAATTGGTACCATTTCAGAGCTGAATTAGGCTTTGCTTAGAACTGAATTTGAGTTCCCTAGACATTTAAACTCTAATAAGCACAAATATCATAGGAGAAGATTTCAGCATTTTAATCTAGAAACCAACATAAATTATAGCTCTGTGATATTTTGGGTTGGGGAAAAGCAAAAGTGTGAAGACCAATTGCTTCTTTTTGTGTGTTTTCCCCAATATATCCTACCTAATTGTTGTAGAATGGCAACACTATACTGGAAGTGCTGGCACAGCATGAAGAGCCCAAGGATTGCTACTATTTGGCATTTTCCACATGGCTTCCCAATTACCTTATCCTGTAAAGAAATGTATAATGAGATGCTAAGTTCAACTAGGACATCTACAATTAGAGATTCAGGTGCCATTGACAAGGCAGTTATGAAGTCATTAACATTTTAGCTTTAACTATAAAAAAATCTGCTGTGTTATTTAAGTAAGGAATTTGTATAATAGTGGCCTGTTCCCAAAATATATTACAGTATATTGAGAACACGAATCTACTTGTAAAATTTGTAGTTTAATGAAGGTAAGCAGTGAAACCTATAGAAATTCAACCTGAGCGTTCCATTTTGTGCTGTGGTGGATATCCACTGCAAGTGAAAACAGAAGTGAATGAAGAAAACCAAACAGGATTTTAACCTCGTAGGACATGTATAATGTTAAACCATGAATGGTTCATCAAGCTGTCAAAAGCTACCTTATGTGTGCATTAATGAGATGTAGACTATTAACATCTAATCTTCAATGAGGGCAGAAGATTAGGTGATGTGAATATTGGGGCAACCTACAAATTGTGGTGAGGAGCCCCGTGGCGCAGAGTGTTAAGCTGCAGTACTGCAGTCAAAAGCTCTGCTCACGACCTGAGTTCGATCCCGACGGAAGTTGGTTTCAGGTAGCCGGCTCAAGGGTGACTCAGCCTTCCATCCTTCCAAGGTCGGTAAAATGAGTACCCGGCTTGCTGGGGGTAAAGGGTAGATGACTGGGGAAGGCACTGGCAAACCACCCCGCAAACAAAGTCTGCCTTGGAAATGTCAGGATGTGACGTCACCCCATGGGTCAGGAATGACCCGGTGCTTGCACAGGGGACCTTTACCTTTATTTACAAATTGTGGCTATCATGTAGAAGCCACTGGATATAGCCTGGACATCGGAACTGCTGCTCAACACATGCTCCTTTGCTTCCTTGCTACCTGGTCATGTGGGGAAGGGGTGGTTCGAGCCAGATAATGACTCACTCTCTGTCTCGGTTCAAACCTCGTTCAAACAATGTTCTCTGGCCAATTTCAATCAGGCATTTTCCCCTGGCTAGACTTTATTATTTGCTGCAGGATCAACATGCTTCAAGTACCCTGAAAACAGTCTATTATTGAACAGAAAGTTATTTCCAGTGCTAAGAGGCAACATGACTGTTGACCACAATGTGAAAACAGAATACTTGACTAATTAGGACCGCAAGTCCTATCCAGCAGGGCGAGTCTTATGTCCTTATCTGACTTAATTCTTTTTGGTTCACAGGAGTTCCACTGCATGCTCTGAGCTACCTTACATGCGTGGGCATCTCTCATCACTTCTAAAAGTGTGCATATAGAGCTAGATCTAGATGATGTGGTGTCCAAGGCAGGGAGCAAGTTTAGCAATGCATCTGTCCAGGGGTGACAGCTCCACCCCCACACTTACCTCAGGAGACTGCAAGCCCTACCAAAGGTATGCTGTGCCAGCAAGCCCCACAGCTGGGGAAGGTTCCTGCCAGGCTGCAGCAGAGCTTGGCCTTGGCGGAGTCTACTCAGGTATCGGCCAGCTTGAAGGAGCCCAGTGGGAGGTGAGGCTAGAGATATCTTACTTTCTTCCTCTCTATGTGAGTGGATCAAATGCACAATTAGAAACTGAAGTGTTGCTGGTCAATGACAAAACTGAGTAGTCAGCCCATCCTGAAGGGGCTTGCACTCCTCCTGAAGGAAAAGGTTCATAGCTTGGGGGTACTACTGTATCCTGGATTGCAGTTGGAGGCCCAGATCTCCTCTGTGGCACATAGTCTTTTAATTCACTTTGGCTGATATGTCAGAGATGGCTTGGGAAGCCAGCTCCAGGATGGGAAATAACTGGAGATTTTGGGGGTGGAGCCTGAGGAGGGCGGGGTTTGGAGAGGCAAGGGACTTCATTGCCATAGAGGCCAATTGCCAAAGCAGCCATTTTTTCCAGGGGAACTGATCTCTGTCACCTGGAGATCAGTTGCAATAGTGATAGATCTCCAGCTATCACCTGGAGGTTGGCATCCTTAGCAATGGCCATTCCTCGAAAACCATGATCTGATTACATCGAGGTTAGATTACTGTAATGCACTTTACATGGGGATGCCTTTAAAAACGGTCCAGAAATTCAGCTTGCTTGCTCATTTGTTTGTTAGTTAGTCTTCTAATCTGCCCTCCCCGGCCAAGGCTATGCTCAGCTTGTCCAAAATGCAGCAGCCAGACTACTGGCGGGATAGAGGAACTGTATCATCCCGCTGTTGAAAGATGTGCACTGGCTTCCCAGTTGTTTCTGGGCACAATTCAAAGTGCAGGTTCTTACCTTTAAAGCCCTAAATCACTTGGGGCCAAGCTACTTGAAGGACCACCTCCTCCCATATTGTCCATTCTGCCAGTTACAATTTGCATCACAAGCCCTGATCTCTGTGCCCCCAAGTACAAAAGCGCAGCTGGCAGCAATGAGAGACAGGGCTTCCTCTCGAGGCTCCCCTAGTGCCTATGTTGCTTAATTTTAGGCACCAGACCAAAATGTTTCTGTTCCCCTCAGCTTTTATTGATGGAGTTGCTTTTTAACGCTATTTTAGCCTGAAAATTGTTATTTTCAGTTGTCTGTGGTCTGTTTTTATGATATATGCTATTGTGCTGAACTGCAGCTTTTTAATGCTAAATTTAATTTTAATATTTTGCTTTTTTATTTTTATTTTGTAAGCCATCTCAGGCGGGTTCCTGAAAAGGTGGCATAAAAATTTTCTAAATAATAACAGGTTTACATCACCTAGTTTCCATTTTTTTCCTTTGGATACCTGCTCTTACAGGCCTGGAGAAAGATATATTACTTCCTCCCTGGCCTGGTGTAGGAACTGCCTCATATGGGTTGGGTTTGGCCCACCTCTTCCCCAGCATCCCTCAATCCCTGGCCCACTGGGTGGCCTAGCTTGTCAGAGTAGGCTTGAGCTGGTTCCTTCCTCCCTGCTCTCTTTGTGATGGGTCCTTCCTGGGGCTGCTAGTCAGCCCCTGATTGGCTGACCCAGGAGGCCTGCCATAGAGGAAATTGCTGCCAGCAGGGCTGGGCCAGCTTCTTGTGGACCCAGCCAGTCCCAGTGATGGTTCTCCCCACTGGCTGGCTGTGTCTTTCGGTGATGGAACACTGCCACACCCACTGTTGTCTCCTCTGCTGGCGTCCCAGTCCTCTGGGGTCCCTGCTGAATCAGGGCCAGCTGCAGGGAATCTGGGGCTGCCGCTTTTGCAGCCTCTGCTGGCAGGGTTTCCAACCTCCAGGTACTGGCTGGAGATCTCCTGCTATACAACTGATCTCCAGCCGATAGAGATCAGGTCACCTGCAGAAAATGGCCACTTTGGCAATTGGACTCTATGGTCCCTCCCTTCCCCAAACCCTGCCCTCCTCAGGTTCTGCCCCCAAAACCTCCCACCGGTGGCAAAGAGGGACCTGGCAACCCTATCTGTTGGTCACTTTCTCCTTGGCCATGGCTCCTGAAACTGGGGGAGGGCTGGCAGTATGTCTGGGGATGGGACCATCATGGGACAATTACAACTAGTTTTTCAATTTGCTCTTTATTTAAATGTACCTGTTCAGTCGACACTAATGCTCTTATCGCACTAGCAACTCTGTTCAAAACTGGTGAGAATAACTTGGGTTTAAGGAATATTATTGCTGTTGTAGGGTTGCCAACCTCCGGGTAGTCAAGCTAAAGGTAGTAGCTCGGGGTAGTAGCTGGATATCAAGCTAAAGGTAGTAGCTCCGGTTAGTCAAGCTACCCGGTTAGTCCAGGTAGTCAAGCTAAAGGTAGTAGCTCCGGGTAGTAGCTGGATATCTCCTGGGATTAAGGCTGTTGAATTTTAAAAAATTCGGTATAGTTCGGATTCGGCCGAATTCAGCCCATTTAGATTCGGGATGTGCCGAAGTCCGAACTCCCCCACTTCGGATCCGTTCAATTTGGCGGGAATTCAAAGTTCGGAAAAAAAATTCGGCCGAATAAAGCCATTAAAAACACAATCGCGCCTTTCCACGGCTCTGGGGGAGCATTTTTGGGGTTAGAGGTCCCAAACTTTCAGCAGAGCTTCAAAGGACGTTTATTGAAAGACTCCCCAGGTTTTGTAAAGATTGGGTCAGGGGGGGCTGAGATATGGGCCCTGAAAGGGGTCCCCCCCACCCTTAATGTGCATCTCTCAGCAGAGCTTGCCGCCCACGCACAAAGCTTGCAGCCCCGACAACAGTTTGCAAGGCAACTCAACCTTGTAAAACAACACCTTTGCAACAGGGAAAAACCAGAAGACACACAACTGAAACCTCCCCCCTCAAACCAGGGAGCGAGAGACTCGAGGGGGAACACACACCCCAGGCAGAACCGACGACAGCCCCCTTTGGCTTCCCCCCCACCCACAGAAACTGCTCCCTCCCCCCACACACACAGACTCTGCTTTCCCACACACACACACACACACACACACATACACAGGAGAAAAGTTATAGATTAAAGCCCCCAAAGGGGTCTTACTGTGGCTGTCTTCTGTTCCATCAGGAGGGGCTGGGGAGGACTTGTAATCCAAGATGATTCTAATTAGGCACGGGACATTTTGCTCTGGAGAAGATGCATACAGGATCGGCTCGCTGATCCATTCATCCCAATAGGGAAAAGGGGAAAGGGGAAAGGGGAAAGGGGAAAGCCCATATCTCGGGACCCCCTCACCCAATGTTCACAAAACTTGGGTGGTCTCTTAAGAACACTGGTCTGAAACTCCGCTCAAAGTTTGGGATCTGCACCCCCAAAAATGCGCCCCCTGCAGCCACGGAAAGAGAAAAGGGGGGAGGCGATATTTCTGCCCCCACTGAACCCATCTTTACAAAACTTGGGTGGTATCTTAAGAATAACTGTCTGAAGCTATGCTAAAAGTTTGGGGGCTATATCCCCAAAAAAGCGCCCCCTGCAGCCACATAAATGAAAAAGGGGGAGGGAAAAGGGGGAGAGCCCATATCTCGAGACCCCCTGACCCAATGTTTACAAAACTTGGGGGGTATCTTAAGAAGCTTCATCTGAAGCTCCACTAAAAGTTTGGGGTTTGTACCCCCCCCCCAAAATGTGCCCCCTGCAGCCATGGAAAAAAGGGGGAACCCATATCTCGGGACCCCCTGACCCAATGTTTACAAAACTTGGGGGGTATCTTAAGAAGCTTCATCTGAAGCTCCACTAAAAGTTTTGTGTCTGTACCCCCCAAAATGTGCCCCCTGCAGCCACAGAAAGGAGCAAATGTGCACAAGCACCCCCCACACACACACACAAGGATTTCGCTCTCTCTCTCTCTCTCCCTGGCCAGGCAGCACATCAGCTGATTCCTCCAGTACTCAATCCTGACTGATTGGCCAGAAGAAGACCCAGCTTTCCCACCGATTGGCCGGGGGAGGAGAATGCTGCTTACTGACGGTTATGCTGCTTACTGACGGCCGAATTTGCCGAATTTATTCGCGAACTCCCGAACTCGCTGAATTGGGCCCCCCCGGTTGCCCGCCAGTTTTGAGTTCGGTTCCTCCCGAACTAAAAACCACCGAATCAGGGGAAATTCGGCTGATTTTCAGTTCGGGCCGAACCAAATTGACAGCCCTACCTGGGATTACAAATGATCTCCAGCTAATAGAGATCAGTTCACCTGGAGAAAATGGCTGCTTTAGAAGGTGGATTTTATGGCATTGTACCCTACTGAAGTCTCTCCCCTCCCCAAACCCCTCCCTCCTCAGTCTCTGCCCCAAAAATCTCCAGGTTATTTCCCAACAAGGAGCTACATTGGACCTTGTTTGTTTAAATTGATATACAATAATGCAATTTTTCCCCTTATAGGGTTTTTCAAAAAGAGACTGAAAGCAATGATTCATGAGGAATAAAGTCCAGACCTATAAGAGCTGTGAAAAGCCTGATATTTTTCTGTCCTACACTGTAGTTCTTTCTCTCAACTGGTCCATTTAAAGGTGACATTTATATTGGGGAAAATGGAAGTAATAAACTACTCTCCCTAAATCTCTATCTGAAATTAAACAAGATTCCACTTAATGATTCTACTCCTTAGGAATCATTTGTAATATACAAAATGAATCAAAATCAGTAGGAATGCCTTGCAGCATCAGTGAATTTTTAAACAAAACAAATCCAAAAGGGATTAAATTCCTAATTACACAGCAAATAATGATGGTGTAAGAATACATGGTAGATTATAGACTGAAGAAGGTTATCCCATTCAATTAATCTATCCCTTGTTCTCATTTGAAGGGGTGACGATAGGCCTACTGTTAAAAAAAAATGCTCATCCTCACTCCCCAAAGATATCAAAATACAGCATTCAACTCTTTTATGTACAGATTGACAGTAAGTAGTCAGCATTATGCTCTAGACTCTCAGCTCCTCTTATGAATATGGGGTGATCCTTAAGCAATGGAAATTATTGAAAGCTTAGTGCAGCATTCTTCATTTAAAACAAAAATAGGGGAAAAGAATGAGTCCAGGGATGCAGTTTAATGTAGCTTTGAGGGCTTCAATATGCATATGAATCTTGTCTGCCCCCAGGGAGCTTGATTATTCACACATTGAGGGTATATGCCCAACAATGCCATTTCATTGGGATGTGAGGGGAAACTATCATGTGCTGAAATTCTGTGGGTAAATCCGCAGCACAAATGGACTCTGGACTGGACCATAAGCACACAGCATATAAATCTCTGGTTGTAGGTTTATTTGTAATAGGGTTTACAGGTGGTAGCTGGGGATCTAGGGCTCCACTGCCTCCCATAGCTGGATCACTTTACTTTAAAATTTATACTCCACCTTTCTGTCCTCATTAGGGCTACAAAGGCAGCAACCAAATTTAAAACATACATGATAAAATAACATCTTAAAAACCACTAAACCCAACAAACTCACATCATTAAAACAATAAAAACCAAAGCTAAAATACACATACAAAACATAAACACAACAATTAAAGCAGGAAAGAAAGATGACTCAGGGAACACCAAAAGAAACAAACAAATACAAGTGTTTAACCATTCGTAGAAGATGGCAATGGAAGGGGACAGGCGAGTCTATCTGAGGAGAGAATTCCAGAGTTTCTGGTGTCAAAAGCTGAGAAGGCCCTCTCCTAGGCTGCTACCCACCTAATCTCAGAGGGCAGGAGCTCATGAAGCAGGGCCTTGGAAGATTATCATGGTAATTGTATAGGTTCATAAGGGAAAAGGTGGTCCTTCAGGAATGCTGGTTCAAAGCCATGTAGAGCTTTAAGAGTCAACACAATTATCCTGAATTGTATCTGGGAACTAGGCTTGCCAACCTCCAGGTGGTGGGTGGAAATCTCCCGCTATTACAACTGATCTCCAGGTGAGAGAGATCAGTTCCCCTGGAGAAAATGGCCGCTTTGGTAATTGGACTCTATGGCATTGAAGTCCCTCCCCTCTCCAAACCTGCCCTCCTTAGGCTCAACCCCCAAAAATCTCTAGGTATTTTCCAACCCGGAGCTGGCAACCCAACTGGAAACACAATTCAGTGGGACAAAACTGGAGTGATATGGTCACTACAACTCACTTCAGTCAATATCCTGGCTGCAGCATTCTGTAGCAACTGAAATTTCCAAACACTTTTCAATGGCAGCCCCACACATAGTACACTGTAGTAATGGGACCTAGATGAAACCAGGGCATGTAGCACAGTGACCAGATCTCTTCTGCCAAGGAAAGGTATTTGCTAGCCAACCTGTTCAAGCTGGTAAAAGGCACCCCTGGCCATATCTGCCACCTGCTTGTGCAGCAGTAGGCCTTCATCCAAGACACCCCCGGAATATGCACATGTTCCTTCAAGGGAAGAACAACCCCATATAGAATGGGTGACATTTTAAATCCTGGGTCAGACTTTCTGGTCACCAATAGCACTTCTACCTTGTCAGGATTATGCTTCAGTTTATTAGCCCACGTCCACACCAAAATGGCCTCAGGCACCACTTCAGGGTTTCTACAGCCATCCTGGGATCAGCTGCATATTGGTGACAACACAGCCCAGATCTCTGGATTACATGTTTCATGTACATGTTGAAAAGTGTTGGGGACCCCACAGTCCAAAGGATAAAGAGCAGAAAAGCAGTCACTGGCTTGTCATCACATACATTTTAAATAGCACAATGGCGGAGTGTAGAAAATAAATGTATGAAATAATGTATTTCACAAAATTTAAGTCACCCACTCAGAAGGAAATGGATGGTCTTGATCTGTCTAACTTCAGTGGTGTTCATTCCAGTTTCCCTTCAGAGCTCATGGCAATCTGCATAAATCAGATCTTCTAGGATGGAAAGGAATCATAATTTGGAAGGTAATCTCTTCTCTTTAGCATCTTTACCTATTGACAAAACCTGTGTTGTGGAATAAAAAGTGAAACAGAGAGAGAAAGAGAGAGAACTGTGCAGCAATAAGACTGACATTATTTTTATGGCACCCTTTCTGTGGAAAACTGTGTCTCATATATGGTGTGAACATAGTTTAATTTCAAAGAGCACATGGGCTGCTCCATTATTTGTTCCACAGTATCTTCGCAACAGCAACACATAACCCATGGCCTCAAGGCAGCAGTATGGTAATTCTGTTAGGAACAAAATGAAACAGCAATAGAGCAGCTGCGATTCTGTTAATGTAGCTGCCCTATATACATTTTATATTGCTTGGCTATAAAGCACCAGACTGATTTCAAAACTGGCTGTGTGGGGTTTTACAATATACAGACAGTGAGGGTAATAGATCTGGCTATATGTGTGATGCCATCTGCAAATCTCATCTTGGCAGGCACCTGCCATTAACTGTATTCCAAGAATTCTTTTCACAATCCTACTGCTGACTGGAAATGATGCATCCATGCTGTTACTCATAAGAAGAGGACACAGCCTGCCCTGTATGTGTGTGTGTGTGTATAAAGTACCATCAAGTTGCAGCTGACTTATGGTAACCCCAAGGCAAGTAAGAAGCAAAGGCATTGCCTTCCTCTGCAGAGTCTTCCTTGGTAGTCTCCCATCCATGTACCGACCCTGCTTATCTTCCAAGATCCGATGAGACTGGGCTATAGCATGTTGCCTTCGCTCCCGCAGCCAGCCCTGTATACCATAATTGTTCACCATTTGTACTCTGCTTCCTGGCTGTCCCCCCTTTACTAATTCTTATAGAGCTACTGTGGTGTAGTAGTTAGAGTACTGGACTAGGATTTAAAAGCAATGCTGATTCTGTGACCTTAGGTAGATGATGAGAGGGAGGGCATCCTGGCCATCTTCTAGTCACTAGGGGTGTGGAGGGGGGGTAGTTGTGAATTTCCTGCATTGTGCAGGGGGTTGATGACCCTGGTGGTCCCTTCCTACTCTATGATTCTAAGACTACAAATCTCCACTCCGGCCTGAAGTTTGCTGTGTGACTTGGAATCATTTATAGTATTTTAGCCTCACTTGCATCACATAGAAATGGGGGAAGAGAGGACTATGTATGATGCCTTGAACATAATACATACTTTATTATAGTGATGTTAGATACATGGGTGCATTTGCACAATTTAAATGTGTGTAACTACAAAAAAAAAGAATCTGCTATTCTGGCGGGAGGAAACACAGATATATGAACCTGTGCATCTAAACATATATATGGTGCATATGTATAAGCACATATTTATGTGGCAGATGAGATAAACCGTACCAGGATAGGGAACCTAAAAAAATAAATTGAGACCCAGCATGGTGTATTGAGAGCTAGCGTGTTGTAGTGGTTAGAATTTCAGACAAGGATCTTGGATACCCAGGTTCAAATCCTGAGTGTCCTTCAGCCAGTCACTTTACAGGATTGTTGTGAGGATAAAATGTAGAAGATGAAAATTTAAGCCACTTCAGTTCCCTACTGGAGAAAAAGATGGGGTATAAGTGAAGCAATTAATTAAATGCACAAGAATATTGCATGGACATAGAGCCAGCATGGTGTGGTGGCTAGAATGTCCAACTAGAATTTGGGAGACCCAAGTCTAATTTCCTACTATTCCATGGAAACTGTGTGACCTTGGACCAGCCACTCCTTCTCAGCCTAATCTACCCTGCAACTAGGGCTGTCGATTCGGTTTGTCCTGAACTGAAAAACAGCCAAATTTTCCCTGATTCTGCGGTTTTTAGTTCGGATGGAACCGAACTCAAAAAAGGTGGGAAAAAGGGGAGCCGAATTCAGCAAGTTCAGGGTGTTCGGTGAATAAATTTGGCAAATTCGGGGTTCGGCGCAGCAGCATAACCGTCAGTTAGTAAGCAGCATTCTCCCACGGCCAATTGGTGGCCAAGCTGGGTCTTCTTCTGGTCAATCAGTCGCGATTGAGTGCATGAGCCCAGCTGCTGTGCAGCCCAGGGAGAGAAAGAGAGAGAATCTGTTTGTGTGAGAGAGAGATCCCCTTGGGGGGGGGGTGCGTGTGCACATTCAAGCCATTCCGTGGCTGCAGGCGGCGCATTTTTTGGGGTAGAGCCCCCAAACTTTCAGCATAGCTTCAGAGGACCCTTCTTGCAAGAACCCCCACGTTTTGTAAAGATTGGATGGGGGGTGAAATATGGGCCCCAGAAGGGGTCCCCCCTTAATATGCATTTTTATTCCATTTACAGCACACATTTGCACCATTCCGTGGCTGCAGGGGGTGCATTTTTGGGGGTAGAGCCCCCAAACCTTCAGCGTAGCTTCAGAGGAACCTTCTTGAAAGAACCCCCAAGTTTTGTAAAGATGGGTCGGGGGGTCTGAGATATGGGCCCCGAAAGGGGTCCCCCCTCCTTAATGTGCATCGCTGACAATGGGGGTTTGCAATTAGCAGAGCTTGATGCCCACGCCCAAAGCTCCCAGCCCCGACAAACAGCTGAGCTGTGGGGAGCAAGGGCGGGGCAGGTGCGAAGAATATGGAACAGAAGACATCCACAGTAAGACCCATTTTGGGGCTTTTCTCTATAATTTTTCTCCTGTGTGTGTGTGTGGGGGGGAAGCAGAGTCTGTGTGTGTGGGGGGGAGGGAGCAGTTTCTATGGGTGGGGAGGAAGCCAAAGGGGGTTTCGCCCATTCTGCCTGGGGTGTGTGTGCCCCCTCGAGTCTCTCTCTCCCTGGTTTGAGGGGGGGCTTCAGTTGTGTGTCCTCAGGTTTTCCCTCATTCATAAGATCGGTTAGGTCTATTTTGATGCTTGCTCAAAACTGGTTTTCAAATGGTGACTTAAAGAATGCATTTTCCTGGTCCCCAGTCCGATGCAAAAGGGGAAATTCCACCCCCTCCTGCTCCTTTAGCGTGCCTCTGTCCCTTTCCATGGTTTGCAAACTCCCAGGTGTCACGTGTTGCTTTGCATGGTTGCAAATGTTGCAAACCTGTTGCTTTGCATGGTTCGCAAACTTCTTCGCACCTGCCCTACCCTTGCTCCCCTCAGCTCAGCTGTTTGTCGGGGCTGGGAGCTTCGGGAGTGGGCGGCAAGCTCTGCTAATTGCAAACCCCCATTGTCAGAGATGCACATTAAGGAGGGGGAACCCCTTTCGGGGCCCATATCTCAGCCCCCCCGACCCAATCTTTACAAAACTCGCGGGTTCTTGCAAGAAGGGTCCCCTCA
The DNA here is from genome assembly GCF_029931775.1 of Euleptes europaea. Classification (NCBI taxonomy): domain Eukaryota; kingdom Metazoa; phylum Chordata; class Lepidosauria; order Squamata; family Sphaerodactylidae; genus Euleptes; species Euleptes europaea. The sequence continues at coordinate 39,622,817 of NC_079316.1, forward strand.
AGCTACGCTGAAGGTTTCGGACCTCTACCCCCAAAAATGCCCCCCGAGCCGTGGAAAGGCGCAATTGTGTTTTTAATGGCTTTATTCAGCCGAATTTTCCCCCGAACTCTGAATCTCATGCCAAATTGCACAGACCCGAAGTGGGGGAGTTGGGACTTTGGCATTTCCCAAATAGAAACGGGCTGAATTTTGCCGAATCTGAATTTTACCGAATTTTTTTTCAACAGCCCTGCAACATTGTTATTAGGATGATAACACAGGTGAGAAGAAGGCTGTAAGCTGCTTGAGGTTCCTATTGCTGAGAAAAATGTTGTATAAATATGTGAATAAATAAATAACCATAATATGAGGGGCAGAGGGCTTCATTCTAATAGCCACTAAAATACAAAATCTCCCACCCACTGCCCAAACACCAAAGAATTTTCATTTTAAGAAAATCATCTGAGAACATCATGTACTTTAATCTCCCATCACATAAGACCTTGTGAAAATGAGCTTCTGCAATTTTCTGCCATAACATTGGAATGTACATTGAAGGAGGGATGTGTTCTGGTGTAGTGGTTAGGAGCGGTGGACTTCAATCTGGAGAACCGGTAGATATGGGCAGTAAACTCTCTAAATTGCTACAGGGCATATAGGTCCATCTTTATGCCCAATAGCTACTCATTATGAATGAGTCTACTAGTGAAATAAAATAAGAATACTTAACATTCTTAATACTTAACATATTTGCAAAGTCAGCAGTGTCTTGTGAGATAGCAGTACCCTCTGGAAGGGTAATGGCATTCACACTGAGACGATTTGTTGGAAAATATCCTGTAATCTGAGCTGTCTCGGTATCTCTAAAAGTTACACACTCCACCTTATCATTCCATTCTCTTAATCTTCATTCTTCAAGATAACTTTTAACAATAAATGAAAAAAATGCTAATTTCACATTTCTTCTTTTGTTGTTTCTCAGTGCAACATTTTTCACCCTTTATTATCTCCAAATAATGGATTGATTTGTCTTGTGATAGCTGCATAAATACACTCATGCAAATGACACAAGTATGGAGTGGATACTTTTTCAGCCCATTCCTGAAGGGAAGGGGTGGTATGATGATGACTGGAGGTGGTGCAGCTGGGCTGCCTCAGAACAGCTTGCTGCTAGCATAGCACGCTAAAAAGAGAATGAAAAAAATATTTTTTTTTTCAAACAAACAAACAAATCCTGGAACTCCCCATAGAGTTTCACAGGCTGCACCACGATTTTGCAGGGGAATCTTGGTGCCTTCGAAATGGCATGTTTGGGGGCTGAAAGAGGTTAGGAACCTGCCTAAAGGAAGCTCCTCCCCAGGAAATGCCCTTGGAATTAGGGCTGTCGATTCGGTTCCATCCATCAAGAAAAACAGCCGAATTTTCCCTGATTTGTCAGTTTCTACTTTGGACAGAACCAAAGTCAAAAAAGGCGGGAAAACAATTAACCGAACTCAGCAAGTTCAGGCGGACGTCGGATAAATTTGTACAAGTTCGGCGCCCCCAAAGGAGCATTCTTCTGCGGCCAATCGGTGGCCAAGCTGGGTCTTCTTCTGGCCAATCAGTCGTGGATAAGTGCATGAGCCCGGCTGCTGCGTGGCCTTTGGAGAGAGAGAGAGAGTGTTTCTGTTAGTGTGTGAGAGAGATCCCTGTGGGTGGGGGGGTGCGTGTGCACATTCGAGGCTTTCCATGGCTCCGGGGGGGGGGGGGCATTTTGGAGGTAGAGGTCCCAAACCTTTGGGGTACCTTGGAGGGACCCTACTTGAAAGAACAGCCAAGTTTTGTAAAGATTGGGTCAGGGCCCCTCCGAGTTATGCGGTCCCCCCCAATAGGAATAAAGCCATTAAAAACACATTTGCGGGTTTCCACAGCTCCAGGAGGGCATTATTGGAGTTAGAGGTCCCAAACCTTCAGGGTAGCTTGGAGGGACCCTACTTGCAAGAGCCCCCAAGTTTTGTAAAGATTGGGTCAGGGACCCCCCCCACGAGGTATGCGGTCCCCCCATTGGAATAAAGCCATTAAAAACATATTCGCGGCTTTCCACGGCTCCGGGGGGGCATTTTTGGAGGTAGAGGTCCCTAACTTTTGATGTAGCTTGAGAGGACCCTTCCTGCAAGAACCACCAAGTTTTGTAAAGATTGGGTTAGGGCCCCTTGAGTTATGCGATCCCCCCCAATTGGAATAAAGCCATTAAAAACACATTTGTGGCTTTCCACAGCTCTGGGGGACATTTTTGGAGGTAGAGGTCCCAAACCTTCAGGGTAGCTTGGAGGGACCCTACTTGCAAGAACCCCCAAGTTTTGTGAAGGTTGGGTCAGGGGCCCCCGAGTTATGCGGTCCCCCCATCCACCCATTGGAATGATTGGGAGCAGGCGATCCTTAATGTGCATCTAGAGAGCGGCAAATCCAAGGCAAAACCTCCCATGCATAAATGGCCAGAGAGGGTCTGACTCTGTGTGTGAGAGTCTGCTAGAATCCTATTGGATTACTCTTGAGTCCTGACTCCCAATCCCTTCTCCTGATGGAAGAGAAGAAGACATCCACAGTAAGCCCCATATTGGGGCTTCTCTCTATAACCTTTTACCTGTGTGTGTGTATGTAGGGAGGGAGATTCTGTGTGTGTGTGTGTGTGAGAGAGAGAGAGAGGGGGGGGGGAGTCAAAGGGGGGTGGTTTTACCTGTTCTGCTGGGGGGTGGGACTGTGCTTTCTGCTGTTTTCACCGGTTGCCAACTTCGTCTAAAATTAACTGTGGGTTAACAGTCTCTCTCTGGCTGGCTCCTATTGTTTCCAATGGGCTGTGCAGCCGCTCCTGTTGTTTATAACGGGCTAGCCTGAATTTGTTTTAGTACATCCCATCTCAGTGAGTCTCTGTCTGGCCCGTTCTTCTCCTTTGCTTGGAATTTACGTCTTTTGGTTCGGGGAGGGCTGTTCTGCTGGGGGGGGGCTTGATCTCTTTGTAAGTGGAAAGCAGTGCATGTGTTTTTAATGGCTTTATTCCAATGGGCAGATGGAGGGACCCATTCCGGGCCCCATATCACATGACCCCCTGACCCAATACAAAACTTGGGGGTTCTTGCAAGAATGGTCCCCTCAAGATACACTGAAGGTTTGGGGCCTCTACCTCCAAAAATGCACCCCCCCCGGGAGCCATGGAAAGCCGCGAATGTGTTTTTAATGCCTTTATTCCAATAGGCGATTTTGGGGGAGACCCCTTCCGGGCCCCATATCTTGGGACTCCCTAACCCAATCTTTACAAAATGTGGGGGTTCTTGCAAGAAGGGTCCTCTCAAGCTACACTGAAAGTTTGGGACCTCTACCTCCAAAAATGCCCTCCCAGAGCCGTGGAAAGTCGTGAATGTGTTTTTAATGGCTTTAGTCCAATTGGTGATTTTGGGGGGGACCCCTTCCGGGCCCCATATCTCGAGACCCCCTGGCCCAATCTTTACAAAACTTGGGGGTTCTTGCAAGAAGGGTCCCCTCAAGCTACACTGAAAGTTTGGGACCTCTACCTCCAAAAATGCCCCCCGACGCCTTGGAAACCCGCAAATGTGTTTTTAATGGCTTTAAATGGCCAGATTTATTTGCGAACTCCGAACTTAGTGCTAGGGCTGTCAATTCGGTTCGGCCAGAACTGAAAATCAGCCGAATTTTCCCTGTTTTGGTGGTTTTTAGTTCGGGAGGAACCGAACTCAAAACTGACGGGCAACCGGGGGGCCGAATTCAGCGAGTTCGCGAATAAATTCGGCAAATTCGGTCGTCAGTAAGCAGCATAACCGTCAGTAAGCAGCATTCTCCTCCCCCAGCCAATCGGTGGGCAAGCTGGGTCTTCTTCTGGCCAATCAGTCAGGATTGAGTACTGGAAGAATCAGCTGATGTGCGGCCCGGCCAGGGAGAGAGAGAGAGAGAGCGAAATCCTCATGTGTGTGTGTGTGGGTGCTTCTGCACATTCGCTCCTTTCTGTGGCTGCAGGGGACATATTTTTGGGGTACAGACACAATACTTTCACTGGAGCTTCAGCTGAAGCTTCTTAAGGTACCCCCCAAGTTTTGTAAACATTGGGTCAGGGGGTCCCGAGATATGGGCTCCCCCCTTTTTCTTTCAATGGCTGCAGGGGGAGCATTTTTGGGGGTACAGATCCCAAACTTTGAGCGGAGTTTCAGACCAGTGTTCTTAAGATACCCGCCAAGTTTTGTAAACATTGGGTCAGGGGGTCTCGAGATATGAGCTCTCCCCCTTTTCCCTCCCCCCTTTTTCCATTTATGTGGCTGCAGGGGGTGCTTTTTTGGGGATATAGCCCCCAAACTTTTAGCATAGCTTCAGTGAATTATTCTTAAGATACTACCCAAGTTTTGTAAAGATGGGTTCAGTGGGGGCAGAAATATCGCCTCCCCCCTTTTTCTCTTTCCGTGGCTGCAGGGGGTGCATTTTTGGGGGTGCAGATCCCAAACTTTGAGCGGAGTTTCAGACCAGTGTTCTTAAGATACCCCCCAAGTTTTGTGAACATTGGGTCAGGGGGTCCCGAGATATGGGCTTTCCCCTTTCCCCTTTCCCCTTTTCCCTATTGGGATGAATGGATCAGCAGATCCTGTGCATCTTCTCCAGAGCAAAACGTTCCGTGCGTAATTGGAATCATCTTGGATTACAAGTCCTCTCTTCAGCCCCTCTTGATGGAACAGAAGACAGCCACAGTAAGACCCCTTTGGGGGCTTTAATCTATAATTTTTCTCCTGTGTATGTGTGTGTGTGTGGGGGAAAGCAGAGTCTGTGTGTGTGTGGGGAGGGAGCAGTTTTTGTGGGTGGGGGGGGAGCCAAAGGGGGCTGTCGTCAGTTCTGCCTGGGGTGTGTGTTCCCCCTCGAGTCTCTCGCTCCCTGGTTTGAGGGGGGAGGTTTCAGTTGTGTGTTGCAAAGGTGTTGTTTAACAAGGATGTGTTTGCAGTTGTTTTGCTAATTTCTCAGCTGTTGTCGGGGCTGGGAGCTTTGTGCGTGGGCGGCAAGCTCTGCTGAGAGATGCACATTAAGGGTGGGGGGACCCCTTTCAGGGCCCATATCTCAGCCCCCCCTGACCCAATCTTTACAAAACTTGGGGAGTCTTTCAATAAACGTCCTTTGAAGCTCTGCCAAAAGTTTGGGACCTCTAACCCCAAAAATGCCCCCCCAGAGCCGCGGAAAGGCGCGATTGTGTTTTTAATGGCTTTATTCGGCCGAATTTTTTTCCGAACTTTGAATTCCGCCGAATTGAACGGATCCAAAGTGGGGGAGTTCGGACTTCGGCACGTACCAAACCCACAAGGGCCAAATTCGGCCGAATCCGAACTGTACCGAATTTTTTTTTTGACAGCCCTACTTAGTGCTGAATTCACGGATCCGAATCGGGGGAGTTCAGATTTCAGCATTTCCCAAATAAAAACGGGCCAAATTTTGCCAAATTTGAATTTTACCCTTTTTTTTTTTCAACTGCCCGACTTGGAATGCCTCCCAGGATGCCGGTGCCAGCACTCATGCCGGAAATACACCGCTGGGGAGACAGTGGGAGCGCAGGAGGCTCACATTGCTTTCCAGTGCCCCAGAATCGGCGTACATCGCCCTGCACTGGCATCTGTGCTACTTTGCATGGCACAATTGGCATGGATGCCAGCGTAGGGGTCACACACACAATTATGGAACAATCTCCCAGGGACATGCACCTGTCCCCCTCCTTGTTGATCTTCAGGAGTCAGTTGAAAATAGTTTTATTTAGGACTGCATTTGACTAACGCAGTCCGAAACGGTGGTTTTAAATTTTGGTTTTATGCATGTTCATGTACTCCTTGCTATGTATTTTATTGTAAGCCACTTTGAGCTTCGTAAGGAAGAAAAGCAGCTAATAAATGTTTTAAACAAAACAAACAAATAAATAAACTTCCCATGTCTCATCTGGCTTGATCCTAAGGTTTGATCTGTTCTGAAAGCATTTAATTAATAAGTGTGCCAGAATGGGGCTTCCTGAACTAAGTGTTGAGCTTCACTTTGAGATGCAACGCAAAAGAGCAATGTGGAAGCAAGATTCCCAATGGTGTTTAAGCATGTATTCTTAATGGTATATGAGCTAACAGAGGACCCTTTGAAAGTCTAGGCCTATCAAAGAAACAGGCCATAAGCATCCACCTATCTCAAGAACACAATGAGTCACTAACAGCTACTTTGATTTGGTTATTTCACTTGAGCTTCTGGGGTCTAGAGGCACTCGCCATTTTCTTTGTATTGATTTACATGTTTGTTGCAGACATCCAGCCAAAAACTTAAATTACTACAGGTGCTAGAGGAATTAACAAGTTCCCACTATTCAACAGAGTGATACAGCAATTGTTGTTTTTGAAAGAGAGGTTTCTCTTCCTGAGGCATCTGCAATAACATTGATGTTCCCAGTGAACAAATTACTGTTGTTTATTTTAGATTCATTTAACATTACTTTGGTTCCTAGATACACAAAACAGTTTATTTGATCAAATACAAGCATCCCTTTTGGCAATCTCTTTCCAATTCTTTTAAGGGCTTCTGTTTGTAGGCATCAGTCATGTCTAACACTGTATTCCTAGGGCTTCTCATTTGAACACAATGCTTTTAAAAAAAACAACCCAGTACAAATGTTGCCTGGATCTCTTTGACTTGGAATCACATTTGCACTTTATCTCTGACAAGGTATTTTTCTCAAAAGAATAATTCTAAAGCTTTCCATGGCAGGGGAAGAAAGAAGGATATAGCATTTAATCAGTGTAGTATACTGAATTCCAATTCTGTTTGGGGTCAGTATCTGTAAAGTGATAGAATTAATAAAATGAATTGTTTTCTATGGAGACCAGAGGTAAACTGAACATGATAACACAGCTACCACCTCACTGAATTATTCATTCTCCTCTTCTCCATTTTATCCTCACAACCACTCTGTGAGGAAAGTTAGACTGTAAGTGTGTGACAGCCCAAGGCCACCCTGTGAGCTTCCATGGCAGAGTGGGGATTCAATCTAAATCCTACTCTGACATCTAACCACTATACCACACTGGCTTTCATGAAATGGCCACTATTGAACAGTAGCAAGGGGATCCCAGCCTGGAGGAGTCATGAAAGTTGTATGGTAGCAAGTTGCCCATTGGTTATTGCAGGTCCTGGCCCCAATGAGTCTTCCCTCAAAGACTAAAACCAGCCTGGAAAGGGCCCTGTGCCCTTCCACTGCCTTTAATGACAGAAACCCAGGCTTCAACAGGCAACACTGTCGTGGCTGGCTAGCAACCATCACTGAGGGCATTTGTCTCCGAAAGCTATAGGCTCTCCTATCATTTGGGGGGGTATTAAAACCCTTGAATTTTTTATTTCATTTTTTCCCTGGAACTTTTCTCAGTTTTGTAGAAATATCTGCCTTGTCTGTTCGTAGCTCCAATCTGCAGATTTAAGGATCCACAGATGGGGCCACGCTGGCAACCTCTTCCTTGTCAGAAATAACATGCAATTAGTGTTAGACCAGAACTTTGTTTCATTATTTGTGCATATGCATAACAAAGTAGTCATGGGTTTCTAGAATTCCTGTCTCCATATGTGCAATTATTATCCCAGATAATCATTAAAGGTTTCATTGTTTCATACTCACATATTATGGATGTTACCAAATTGTGTGACAACTCTGGTTTTATTTAAGGGTTTTCCTCAAATGGGTGGAAACTGCAATCATCATTTCCCCTGACCATGTTAACAAAATCCAGTAGAAATAATGCTCATGTTGCAACTAAAAAATGTCTTTAAAATCTATGTACTATCATAATGGGATAAAAATGCTGTCAAGAAACCAAACATAAATAGAACATTTGTCAAATGAAACAGCAGGATGACCATGTATGAAAATTAAAGGAAACAAAATTACATATTTGTAATCCCCTACCAGCCATTTTTCCCTTTTAGGATTTTTGTAATGATCTTGAATAGACGGAATCCCTTTGTACTTTATTTCCTTTTCATAGTGTCCTTATTGAGTGTTGTATGGACAGATAGTTTCAGTCTGGGGGCTGGTAAATCAGGCGATGCCACTGGCAACAGAAAGTATCCAGAGAATTTCAGGCAATTAAGGTGGTTTGATTGCCATGGCTGTCCACAGTAGACATATTCACTGTCACCAGTGAACATGATGATGTAACAATTCTGCATAGTTTATCACATCACAATGAGGAAACAAAGCCAATTGATAGTGGGTAAGCACTGTGTTCTTTCTACTCCACTAAACACCTTCCCCTCTCTTGAACCAATGCCCCATTACCCAAAAATCCCTCCTGGAGTTCTAAGTATTAGTATTGTTATCATATGCCATAAATTGAAATCAATGTTTGGAAGGATGTAGTTTCTTAGGATTGCACTGTGGGTGTCATTCTAGCTCAAGGGTGGAGTACCTTTTTTCTGCCAAGGGCCATTTGGATATTTATAACATCATTTGCGGGCCATACAAAATTATCAACTTAAACATTAGCCTGCCCTATTTGGTCAAACATTTAGCCAAGAGGCATGACCGGAGATGGCTCCAAGTATCTGCCAAGTAGTTTCTCCACGGCGGGAAAGAGTTAACACAGTTTCTTGGGTGGTCCTAGCAGCTCCATAGCTAATGACTCTTCTGCAAGGGGGGAAAAGGTTACTTTTCTCAGCAAAACAAACTCACATCCACCTTGAATAGAGGCTATTCTCGTCTGCAGGAAGGGGCAGATTGCCAGTCTTAGATCCTTCTGAGCTAGAGATCTGCCAGGACCCACGAAGGGTCAGCCCAAATGATTTCACTGGCCTTATATGGCTCCTGGGCCTGAAGTTCCCCACCCCTGTTCTACCTGTATCTGAAGAAGTGAGCTGTGGCTCACGGAAGCTCATACCCTGCCAGAAATTTTGTTAGTCTTTAAGGTGCTACTGGACTCCTACTCTTTTCTACTGTGGGTGTGTTATTTTACCAATGAGCTTGGGTGTGTTACTTAACAATGAGTTGGCCAACAACTTCTTAGCCATCTCTATGCATGTTTAATGTCTGTGGCTTTTAAAATGCAGTGGCAAGCAGCCTATAATGCAAACCTGCACTGCAAATTGTAAGGCAACCTAAATACTCCCTCATGTCATCCCCCCCAAACCTTCTCTCATTTCTTCCTCAGTGCTATATAATTCCATCTGGCACTCCCAAGACAACAGAGCTGAAATTAAGTCTCCATTCATTATAAAAATCACCCACAAGTAATTCAGGGCTATGGACCGTCTGCTATTTGTCAGTGGTACTGAATGATATCTATCTACTGTAACAAATCACTCAGCGGTAAAATAAAATGGAAGTTGATTGTGTGCCAACAATGTATTTAACAATACACTATTGTATTGAATGCTGAGCATGTCTAACAGGTCTTGTGGAGGGAGAGGGGACAGCCACCCCACCCCCTATACTATTTCATTTTCAAAAGAAATATTAGTATAATCGGATTTACCACTCACAACACAAGAAACGTACAAGCAAGATTAGTTTTAACAGTTTCTTAACTTCAGAGAAAGGATCTTGTTAACTTCAAGGCACTTTAATTAAGCAGACTGGTGCTATCATAGATGCCCTTACAAGAGTTTCTCCCTCCCTCCTCAATCAGTTAACAAAATCTAGTAGCATCCTAGAGAGCTTCAGGAAAGAAAGGAATAGTAACATACTTCCTAATGAACACTCAGAGGCAAGGAGGAGCAATCATGGCTCTAAAGCTATAATCATTCCTTCTGGGCAGCCTTTTTCACTGGCTGATTGGCAAGACCAGACAATGCTTGATGTTTTCCATTTACTGCAAGCTCTCTCTTTGATGGAAGATTCTCCCCCCTCCCCCCTCATTGCTGTTTTCTTGCTCTGCATTTGGGCTTCATTTTTTCCTAGGCATACCTTGTTTAGTCAAAACACTTCCCCCCCTTTTCCATTTTCTCCCCACTAATCCACCTGAAAACCTGATTTCACTTATTTATTTATTTTCATGCATACCAGTTGGTAATAAATCCAATGCCCCTCCTAACCGGTCTGGCCAGCAGTGGCATGTGATACATTTGGAGCTGTTTATACTTCATCCATTAAAATTTTACCAGCTGGCTTTGCCAAATGAAAAACAAAGACATCCAAGCTGAGCGTAATTTTAATGCCCGCTCCAGAGGCTCTGAATTAAGGTGGTCAAAATCAAAGTGGATTGCTTTCTTCCTTTGCATCTAAAGACCTGATCCAAAGCTCAGCCTTTGTATTTCATAAGCCTTAAATTGGGTTCACAAAACTGCAGAAGCAAAACCCTGTTACTGTACATAAACACCAACTGTCCTCTAGGACTTTCCATTTAAGTTTCTTTGAGTAAATGAGCATATAAGAGGCGTTTGTGGGTTTTATAACCCTTCATGGTCCATGAAGCTCAGTGCATGGGTGGTATAAGTGCACTGGTATGACTATGTAATGGAGCTAACAGAACTGAGCCTGGTAAACAGTGAAAAATGCAATGATGCCCACAATTGTATCTCCCCCGGTTGGAGTTAACTTCCAGGTGACATAAGTAAAATAGTGCCAAATGAAGGAAATGATATAAATGTAGTAATTCAACTTTTTAAAAATTAAAGTTTTCCCCTTAAATTTAGTTTCCTTAATCTACCAGGCTTTTTGATAGGCTCACAATAAATATCTTGTGAATTCCAGATGCTATATTTTAAATGGATTGTACCCTACCCCTCTATGAGGCTAACTGAGGTGAGTTCTCCAATGAAAGAAGCCTTTCCCTGATGTGAGAGAAGCATCCAGTGGTAGAGGGGTAAGTACAGACCATAGAGTTAGGTCCTAACCTTCCTTTCTATTTACAGATGGAACTCCCCCCCCCCAAAGGAGACCATTTTTGTTAATTTCCCCCATCTCACTACCGGCTTTGCCCTTTGCGCCCAGCTAACTTGCCCGCTTGCCACAGGGAGCAGAATATTAAGGGGTATGGCAGGCTGCAGAAGGAGGGGAAAATTCAAGAAGTTTCCTTCCATAAAAGCTGCTGTGCTTGGGTAACCTGGGGTCCAAGCCACTGTATCAAGCACTCACTGTACAAAAGGTGGTAAACAGGGCAGGAATATCTTTTTCAACATTTTTTTCTGATAGTTGTGACCACCTATGCACTATCCTACCACCATGTTGTCAATTATGGTAACTGATTTGAGGAGTCAAGAGAGCCAGCGTGGTGTAGTGGTTTGGAGCGGTAGACTGATCAGGAGAACCAGGTTTGATTCCCCACTCCTCCACATGAGCAGCGGATGCTAATCTGGTGAACTGGGTTGGTTTCCCCATTCCTACACATGAAGCCAGCTGGGTGACCTTGGGCCAGTCACAGCTTTTAGAGCTCTCTCAGCCCCAAATACCTCACAGGGTGTTGTAGGAAGAGGAAGGGAAGGTGATTGTAAGCCGGTTTGATTCTTCCTTAAGTGGTAGAGAAAGCCAGCATATAAAAACCAACTCTTCTTCAAAATGTTTTATGAGTTCAATAATAAATGCATTAATCTATTGAACACATGAAGCTGCCTTATACTGACCCTTGGTCTATCAAAATCAGTATTGTCTACTCAGACCGGCAGCTGCTCTCCAGTCTCTCCAGCAGAGGTCTTTCACATCACCTACTTGCCTAGTCCGTTTAACTGGAGATGCCGGGGATTGAACCTGGGACCTTCTGCATGCCAAGCAGATGTGTGCCCTAGATCTGCATTTTTTGTTAAACAAAATACAATCCTGAATAAGATGCACCTTGGTTTTTCTAGAATTTTTTCACACAACTGCTTTTGTGGAGCACCGGCACAGTATTTCTGTGCATGCCTGTTCTGTGCATAACTCTGGAACCCTATCACCAAACACTGTGGAGATAAGTTCATTTTTGTCTCTGTACCCGAGTACCTGTCTGTGAAGCATAGATTTTCCTTCCCTCCAAATCTCACTTGCCCATTGACTTCCTCCCAAGATTGCCATATTCCAGTTCCTTCAACCCAGTCAGCATATCTGGTATATTACACATCATCATTTGTTGATTATGCATATCTAGTTTGTTAACTGTTGCTTTGTTTATTGTACTCAGGGCAGCAAAAGGAAATGCCTTTTCGTTCACCCATTTTCTCAAGATAAGATTTGCTCATACTTTCTTTGCAGAGAAAACAAAGCCTTCATGGTGAGAGATGCAGCCAGTCATTGCTGTGATTTCTTTCATTTGCTACAATAACGGAAGTGGCCTTTTCCTCGAAACTGTGGGGGAGAATCATGCCTGAACATTTTGCCAGTGTGGTGTAGTGGTTAAGAGCGGTAGTTTGGAGCGGTGGAGTCTGATCTGGAGAACGGGGTTTGATTCCCCACTCCTCCACTTGAGCTGCGGAGGCTAATCTGGTGAACTGGATTTGTTTCCCCACTCCTGCACATGAAGCCAGCTGGGTGACCTTTGGCAAGTTACAGTTCTATTACGAGCTTTCTCAGCCCCACCTACCTCACAGGTTGTCTGTTGTGGGGAGGGGAAGGGAAGGTGATTGTAAACTGGTTTGAGTCTCCCTTAAGTGGTAGAGAAAGTCGTCCTATAAAAACCAACTCTTCTTCTTCTTCTTCTTCTTCTTCTTCTTCTTCTTCTTCTTCTTCTTCTTCTTCTTCTTCTTCTTCTTCTTCTTCTTTGCACTGAATCATGTTTAGCCTTCCTTTAACTTACTGGTTCAGCTTCCAATACCCCCGCCCAGTTCCTGCTTTTCCGCTTACTCCTTTTAAAACATTCCTCTATTTTTGAAGGTAGAACTACAATGTATTATGAGGCAAATCCTATGATCCCATCCCTGCACATTTAACATAATTATAACATGGGCTCTGAAGATGGAAGGATTTGTAGGAGGAGAATGGCTGGGTTGGAAGGGATGATTAATCCTTGCCCTCCCAGCTGATTCTCCCCAGCAAAAGCCCCAAGCTACTTTTAAACTGGTCTTTCACGCAGCTGGGCTGCAACACTGGAAAACAGCTCAACAGGGAGAAAATGGCTTGAGAGGTTATCAGTGAGGTGGGAAGTAAATACATTATTCACCAATGTTTCTAGAAAGATTCCTTTTTCCTGCATGCACATTGCTTTGGCAAAACTGGATTTGAGAATCAATGTTGTCAGGTGACCTGTAGTTCTTTCCCTTTGTTCCTGCCTTTTAGTGACCCCACTCAGTTCCCCAGCCCTCTCTTACTGCCCATCATCTGTAATTCTGTCCTGCTTCCAACCAGCAGCTCTCAGCTTCTGCTATCCCAGACCTCTTGTTGCATTTCCCCCCAAACAAAGTACCAAACGACCTTTCATTACTTTTACAGCTGTCACATTCTTTCCAATGTTTTATTGTCAATATTCTCCATTGCAGAGCAGGTCCAAACATTTATAAATTACTCTGCATGGAGCAACCTGAACAGCCCTTTCATCTAGTACTTCCTCTGACAATGTGAATAAGTGCCACAGCATAAGAAGTCCTACCAGGTGCAAAGTGCTGCTCAGAAATGGCCGCTGTACGTATAGAACCCGCCAGATCAGATATTACCTCTTCTGCTTGGCTGCATCCCCAGGGCCACTCTGACTGTTGTGTGTGGAACAATTTGCAATGTCTAGACTGGACTTTATCAGTTAGAATACTTGTCAGTGTTCTGAGACATCACAACATTTAGCCAGTGCCTGGAATGGCACTGGCAAATGCAAGGTGACATTGATTTTTAAGTACATATGTGAACCATTCCCTTTAAAATAGGGAACAGTATATCTGTGCCTGCTAGCGCGCGCACACACACACACACACGCACACACAGATTGCCTTTGATTACAGTCAAGAAACCTGGAAGGAAAATATTTTCAAATCACTAGGATGTTCTTCCAACAAGGCCCCATTCTTCTTTTCTTATGTCCATACCTGCTAATTAATACATAGCAGACTTTAGGAAATTTCCATCTGTTCATTTCAAGTTCATTCATGGAACAAATGCTCCTCAAACTATTTTAAAGAAGGAGTAATAGTAACATCTGTATACAGAAAAAACAGGCTGGCATCATGTTTACTTGTTACACCAGAGTTAGTACCAGAGCAGGGACTAATGGCATCATCCCCTATGATTTACTTATACAGATGCTACTTGAATTTTAAAACATCAAGCAGACCTTAATGAACAGGAAATCATTCTGTTGTAGTAAGATAAGTACAGATCCTCAGGGATCTGTTCTGTCAAACATACAGGCAAGTGTGTATTCTGTCTGTTGTGCCATAAGCTGCAACAACTAGAACTGTCTCCTTACTTGCAGGAGAGTTATTACTAATAATATTGTACTCCTTATGAACATGAATCATGTATGCATCAACAGTGTAATTAGAATAGAACAACTCATGTATTCTTTGAATATATATCAATATTCTCTGTTTTCATAACCAGGCAGCTGCTGTACATTTATTTGAAAATGAAGTATGCTGGGGAAAGTAGGAATGGTGTTTTGTAGATGAGATATGCCTTCACAAAAGAAATGCTTAAGTTTATAGACTGCAGGCTGGAGAATCAATTTAGCTGCATGGAGAATACTTAATTACGCTAACATTCATGCCAACGAAATGACATTCAGAGAACCCCATGAAAAACTGACACTGACATCCCGCTGTTAGGGCTTTCTTCTTTCAATAAATAGACTGTAGGGCCGAGTTATTTAGTGCCTGTGATACTATGAAGGAGGGAGTGAAAGTCTTCAGATATGCTGTAGTCTGCATTCACTATGAAGGTAGAGAATGTACGAACAGCACTTTCAAGATTACAAAAAATCAGCAAGTTGGCTTTGGAGAATTACAAGCATAAATATTCTTCTGCAGGAATTTGCCCATCAGCTGGTAGGATGATGAAAGGGGAGAATGAAGAAAAGATGAAATGTAGCTCTGAAAGTCACAATATATTCTCAGCTGCTGCTCCTCTCTCAGTAGCAGGCTTTTTTTTTTTTTGCCTTTTCTACAAGGAGAAAGTGTGTGGTATGGTTTAATAATTGCAGTGGAGGGTTGGGATTTCTGTTGAAATGAGGAAATGTTAGTTTGCAGGCCAGGGAGGCATATGGCATATGCAAAGATGGGTCAGAAATCACTGAAAATTTTGGATTTCTGTCAAACAACAGCAACAATAAAGGTACCGTATGTGCCACCAAATTCTAGGAATGTTTTAATTCCACTGGTTTCTTTGTAAGCATGTTTCTCTGTTTACTATTTAAATCCATTAGGATTTAAAAAATGCTTTAACTGAATCATATTGTTGGCGTTTTTGCAATGTTTTGTTGAATATTTAAAGCCAAAATACTACATATACATTTGACTCAGTCCTTACAGCAATGTAGGTATTGCAATCTGCATGTTCCCAGGGTTGCAAAGAAGAGGGGGAACAAAAGGACAATCACTGGGGACTTTACACATCCTGGAGGTCTATTCTCACCATGGAACCAGACAAACCTGATAGCTTTATTAAGTATCTAAGACCTTTAAATCCCTGTACCACTTGGAACCATACCTTAAAGATCACCTACTCCCATATGAATCACTATGGTCACCTTCAGAGGCTTTGCTTCAGCCCCCCCTCCCCCCGTCATCTGAGGCTAGATGGGTGGCAATCTGAGAAAGGGCCTTCTCAGTCAAGGCACCAAAACTATGGAATTCCCTCCCCATGGAGATAAATCAGTCCCCCTCTATCATTGCCTTCTGCCAGAGGGTGAAGATTTTTTTGTTTGGTTTGGTGTTATCTCACTGACCCTCGTTCCTGTTTGAATGCTTATGTATTTGGTTTTATTGTTGTGTGCACATGTGTGTATAAAGAAACAGCACAATTACTTGAAACTAAGGATTGATATAACTGTGACCATGATGATACATTGGAACTAACAAATCTGACTTTGCATTATATAACAGCTTTGCATGATTAACTAGCACACCAATGTAATCTGACCCAGGCCCAGATCTCTAGCATGCAAACTAAACATTAAAAAGCTGCTTTGTGCAGATAGAATCCTGGTTTCAATAGGACACTGTGTAAGTGCAAAAGTCACACAGGTTAATTCTTTTACCTTGTCACCTTCATGTTTAAATCATGCCTAAGAGACAGAGAAAGAAGCAGAGACTGGTGTCATGCTCCACTTATCTATTTATAAATACAGCAAATATTACAAAAATGCTTTAAGACTCCAGTGCTCTCTCCCAAAAGGGAAACTTTACATATTTATCCTTCAAAGAAAATCATCAACTTGCAGTCTCAAAAGCAAAACATATTTTTCAAGTAGGAACCGGTATCCTTGGACCGTAACAGTTTGAGCTAGGTAGCAGCTGAGGTGATTCAGTAATTAGATCAGAACAGTGGACCAATGGGCAAATCACACATCATTTTTTTTTACTAAAGAAAAGATGTTCAAATAATGACTCTATTTTTTTTTAGCTGGGTACCCAAGGTTGGAAAGAAAGAAAGAAAGAAAGAAAGAAAGAAAGAAAGAAAGAAAGAAAGAAAGAAAGAAAGAGCCCTTAATGTTTGAAATTCTCAGGAATGGGCCCTTAATGTTTGAAATGTTTTGTTTGCCGCCTTGGGAACCCTGAATTTGGTGGAGAGGTGGCACAGAAATGTTTTAAATAAGCAAAATAAATAAATGTTACTGCTGGATTACAGAACCAGGTGCTGAGATCAGAGTTTCAGTTAGTCATTATGAGCTTTTTCATGTGGTGAGGGTGCTCCCTATGACATTTTTACACTATGTTAAGCCATTTATATGCAACTAATACAAAAACAGGTATCAATTTTTAATGATATTTTCTATCCAATTTCACTAGCATGGCCAGAAAAAAGAGGTGTGATTTCATTCCAAGTAGGAAGAATCCATGTCCCAAACTGAGATTGTCACACGGAAACAGTGTATTCATGAAATCTGATAACATCTGTTGCTAGGAGTAAGCACACTTTTCCCTACATTGATGTAGCTCTAATAGGAGCATTAATCTGCAGAGAGGAATTAAATGTCTGGCTTATACGGTTCCCTGTAGGACAGTAGGGAATGCTTCCCAAATTCTCCTCTGAATTTCTCTACAAGTTTATGAGTTTCAAATCATTTCTGAAGTGGAACTGATACATTAATAATTTTCCACGACTCTTCTTATTTTCAAATTTTGTACCTACCAAATTTGTTTTGTTCAAACTTGTACAACTAACAAAAGAGGTGGTTTGTGACTGTGTGGTTTGTGCTGTATGTGCTTTCATAATCCATCGTACCAGCACAACATGAAGTTTGTTAATAGGGAAGGCAGGTGAACTGGCCAGATCAGGAATGGTCTGACATGTTTCCTCTGGCACAGTTTTATGGGAAGGATAGTTATTTCTCCAGGGGAAGTACCTGAGTACACTAGGCAACCTTTCCCATTCTGTCACAGTGCAGGGTTCCTCTGATTGGCTACACACATAAGTGACTAATGCAGCTTATTTATCAAGGCACGACCTGCCCATGGCCCTGTAGCATATGAAGCAATGTCATCCAGGAGTGTATGCAGGAGTGGTTATAGACAGTTGACACCTCAGATGAAACCCTAACACAGCTATTGTAAATAAGTTGGTTCCATTGAAGAATCAATTACATATTCAAAATTATGGTATCCTGACAACTGTGAGTCTTACACTACTGTAGGCAGAAGTTTTTTTAGACTAAGGTGGAATGCTGAGAAATTGAAGGGTACTAAGGTTTGTTATGAATAGGTGTGAGGACCTCACCCCCTCCTCCAGCCAATATCCCTTATATAGTAGGGTTCCCCTCTTATTTTTGGACTTAGTTGTTTAATAGGTACCCCCTTCTAGTGCCAGGGGATCTGAAACTTGGGGAGTATTATAAGGCATCTTGGTCCAGCCAGGAATGAAGAGAAAGGGTGTTGCTGCAAGGAAAGCAGAAGAGCAATCTCCCCCTGCTCAGTGGCATGTTATTTCTCAAAAACAAAAGACTTTTCAACATCACCCAATATCCTAACATACTGCAGAGGTGTCTGCCCAGCCAGAGAATGTTGCTATATCATTAAACAACTCCCAGTTCCTCTTCTTCTTTTTTACTCAATCAAGAAGTGCACACAAGCCATTAATTTGCCCTCCATCCTGTTTCAGGGGTTATGTTGCCTCACCCAGACTTTTGTGTCCATGCAGATCTAGCTCACTCCATCCTAATTAAGATATGTTAATCATGATGCTTCACCCAGGTTCTTTGTGCCTGTGCAGATTTGGCTCCCAATAACCTAATCAAGGTATTTCCCCCAATTATCCACCCTGAAGATTGACTGCAGTTAACTTTAAACCAGCCAGTGAGATTTAAACTTTTTAAACCTTGACCCAATCCAAAGTTGGAATGGTGAAACCCCCACCTCCCCTAGGGTCCTCCTGTCCATAACAGAAGGACACCCAGACTCAGCACATGGTTCCTCAGATCTCCGGTCCAGATCTCCACTGGTCAGAACTCGGGTTTCCTGCTGAGAACCCCTGCTAAACTCCGCTAGCTATTTCTCCTTGCTTTGCTGGCTCCTCACTCTGCTCTTTGGGTCTCCACTGCATCTACCTAAGACTGCTCCAGGCCTCAAGCTCCAGATATATATTGTCGAAGGCTTTCACGGTCAGAGTTCATTGGTTCTTGTAGGTTATCCGGGCTGTGTAACCGTGGTCTTGGAATTTTCTTTCCTGACGTTTCGCCAGCAACTGTGGCAGGCATCTTCAGAGTAGTAACACTGAAGGACAGTGTCTCTCAGTGTCAAGGGTGTAGGAAGAGTAATATATAGTCAGAAAGGGGTTGGGTTTGAGCTGAGTATTGTCCTGCAAAAGTATTGTCCTGTAAGTATCAAGATAATGTGCTAACTCCAGATATATGTTTGTATGTCCCTTCCCTAAAACTTCCCAATTTCTTCCCTTCTTTTTTTATAAAGTGCACCCGCTTGTTGGTGTGTGCATATGTATGTGTGGGATTGCATAGGGAATCTAGTCTAAGGTGCTTAGTGTAGGTTCTTTAACTTTTTATTTCTTTTTATTTTATTTCATATACAATAAAGTTATTTGTTTGTGTTTACATTCTCTCTCACTCTCTTCAAAACTGTATTATGAGGTACCCCTACCAAGATCCACTCTGGTATACAGAGACTACAATATCTTGATTAACCCTTCTCTGGAACCCTTTTAAAGCTAATTTCCCCTTCTCTGAGTCCTGTTTAGATAACATAAAGGTTATTCTGATGCTAAAATAATACAAGTTAATTGCTGGACTAGGTATTCATAACCCCAGCTACACTAAGGAAGCAAAGTGTCACTTTTAGTGTGATGGATAACTTTGGAAAGCCTAGAGCAGGCAGTGAAGCATCTGGTAAGTTGTCCCCTCCCTCTGGTGGAAAATGTGAGTTCATGAATTATCCGGAGCCCAAGTTGCTGACCCGTGCGGGGGGCGGCTGGAGAGGGCACTCGTGGAGGCGAGTCTGGGTGAGTCAGCCTGTTCTGAGTGAATCTTGCTCCCCTGAGTCTGATCGGGTGTCCATGCAATGGAGGCAGCTGGCTTTGCGCCGCCGCAGCTGTGCAGGCTCTCCTGCTGGAACTTGCCTGACTGCCGTTTGCCTACCTGCACAAGCCCTTATTCAAGTGGGCCAATCAGGGAGAGCCTGCGGAAGGGGGGAGTGGCCTGCAGACTTCACTCAGGTCCACCACCCGGATACAAATTTGGCCCCCTCTTGCTTCCCTGCTGCTGTCCTCGCTCGCCTCCTGGCTCATCAACATCTCAGCTTGTCCCACCCTCCCAGCCTTTACCAGGCATTGTGGTTTGTTCTTTTTTGCTCTTTGCATGTCACAACTTATTGGCGGTGTGTGCATGAGGTTGGATCCAGTTGAGGGGAAAAGCCGGTCTGTGTGCCCCTTTTCCCCATTCTGGGGATCCCCTTAAGGGATTTGGGGGGAGGCCTGGCAGGGGACATGCCCAGCTCGGGGGCTGTTGGGGCAGCCTTCCTCCAAGTGGCAGGGGATTCACATAGTGGCTCATGTCCAAGTGATGTCCCGCATCCCAGGCTACTCCCAGCAGGCGGGCTTGGAGTAGGTGGTCCTCCCAGGCTACTCTCCAGCAGATGGGCTGAGAGCAGGAGGTATATCATTGGTCTGCAAATGGGCCTGCCGATGCTCTGGATCCTGCCCCTATGCTACGCCAATGCCCTTATGTTGTAACCAATAAAATTTGTGGCCATTTTCATCCAGATACTTTGTCTGTGTTCTTATTTGCCTCCTAGGGTTTTGGGTGAGTTGGATTCTTTGTAGAAGGGCCCGGCTCCAGCTGCTCCCCAATTAAGCACTGGGTCGGTAAATCTGCAGTTTGCTTGTAAGGCGCCAAAGAGCCAATTTTCAGCATCACCAATTTGGAGCATGCAGCAAACAAGCCTCTCATCCATAACTGGGAATATTACTGGTGAATTGGGCTGTGGTGGAAAAGGGAGAGTGAACCCCTCAGTTGTCATTTGTCCAATGAACGCACCCCCCTCCACACACACACACACCACAATCCCAGAAACAGAGGCATAAGGCATATCCCCCTTTGACTAGTCTTGGTTTTTGTCCAGTCATGAAATCTCAGAGAGTAATGAACCTTGGTAAGCTCATTCAGAGTGTATGGAGAATGACCCATCTATAAAACAAAGAAGAGGGGGCATGATCTGTAGAGTGTAAGTAAACTCTAACTAGTAATGGATTGTTTGTTTCTTTCCCTAGAGAATCTTGCTGTATTTTTCTGTGTTGTAAAATGCTTCCTAACTATCTATACTTCCTGCTTAAATTAGACTTGGAATAATACTAATTTTAGAAATTAAAGTGTTTGATCTATAGGAGAGAGTGGGGATTCTTTGCATTAAAAAACTCCAGGCCACATCAGCCGTTAGACCACTAAGCCATACAAAGTGATTGAAAGTCAGGCAAAGAAAAGATTTGGAGAGGCAGGCATGAGCAACACCTAGCTGAGGTAGAAGAGAAACTCTCTCTTCCAGCATTATACTGGGAAAATTCCCTAACAGGAACTTCTCTAGTGGTGGTGGTGCTACTCTGATTCTGATCCCGTTTGCATTGAAGGAGTCCAAACTAATTTTCCTCCTATATCTGTTCCCTAGGTATTTTACCTCAGGCACCTAGCCAATGGAGGCAGGCACAAAGGAGTGAGCAGAATGTCTGAAGGGAAAAGTTCCACAAGCGTCACCCTTTGCACACGCATAAGTTACATAATAAAACTAAAAAATTATACCTTTGCAGTCCATTAAAGTTAACGGGCTTAGTAGAGTATTACTCAATTTAGGATTGCACTGTTGATTATCCTGTACAATATTTGCAATGGGCCACTCTCACATGCACGTAACTATTTGACAATGCAGTTATTGCTTGATGACTGAGCACATGTGAATCAGGCCTCTGTATTGGTGTGTGTATATGTGAGAGTGTGAATGTTAAGAACAGGAACTTGTAGTATGTGAGGCAGAAATATCCTTTAACCTGGTCCTAGAAGGAAGCATAATTCCTAGAGTTTCCAGGTCTATAATTTGTGGGTTTATCTAGGCAATTACTGATGTGCATGGCTTTAGAGTGTGATTGCTGCTGGCATAAAATTAAAGCAGTGCTGTAATCCCTCCCCTCAGTACTGAAGCTGCTGAATCTTTCTCTTACTGAAGTCAAAAGCATTTCTGCTACAGACTTGAAAGGAAACTGGATCCTGAATATGAATCTATTATTGGAAATAATGTATTTTATAATATGCAAAATCTATATGAAAGAGGGGTATATAATAGAGTGTTCAATACATCATTTGAATTTCAATCTGGAATGTTTTGACCCTCAACTGGCATCACACAGTGTCCTGGGCTAGTTCTCTCATCTGAAAGACCCTGCTGGGATATTAGCACAGAAAATCCAGGATTTTTTTTTTTTCAGTATTGGTGAAGGAGGAAAGGAAGTAAACAGGGAAAAGTGAGAAGGTAAAGGGAAGAGGAGAGGAATGGGAAATGAAGGATACCATGGAGGAAGGGGTCCGGATTTCTGAGAGGTCAGGTCATGAGTGAGGAAGATACCTGCCCATTTAACCTTTCCTCAGTGCTTCTTGAAACTGTGAGAGGGACCACTTCTTGGACCATGTGGAGATAATTTTCTTTATTTATAGTTTTAACGTCTTTAGCAATCTGCCATGTTTTAATATGCCACTGTGGCAGCCACACAGGATTTGCTGAAGCAACCTGATCACTGCATTAATTGATGTTTATCAATTGTTTATTGATACTACCAATATTTGATATTTTGCTTAGGATTTGTTGTTGCAGTTTTTAGGATGCTTATAGAGGAATTGTAGAACAATAATGTGAGAGCTAGTGTGGTGTAGTGGTTAAGAGTGGTGGACTCTAATCTGAAGAACTGGGTTGGATTCCTCACTCCTTCACATGAAGCCTGCTGGGTGACCTTGGGTTAGTCACAGTTCTCTCAGGACTCTCTTAGCCCACATGGAAGCAGGCAATGGCAAACCACCTCCAAACCTCTCTTGCCTTGGAAACCCTATGGGGTTGCCATAAATCAGCTGTGACTTGATGGCACACACACACACACACACACACACACACACACACAATGATCTGTAAACTGTGCTAGGAAACTATCAGTTGAGAATGCAGGGTATAAATGCTTTAACAGCACATTCCTGAAAGGAATGCCTGCACCGGGCTTAGGCGGCAACCCAGCGACGTTGCCTCCTAAGGAGGTTTCGGCGCAAAAAAATACTGCAACCCTCATAGGGTTGCACAGGAGATCTGAAGAAAATAAAAAAGGGGTGTTCCCAAGCCAAAACAGCTCGGGAGGCCGACTAATGTTGGTGCTGCCCCCCGGCCGGCGCCGTTACGTCCCAGGAACACCTCCCAGGGTGCCATCACGCCTCCCAGCTCACTGCCACAGCCTGTGCTGGTGGCTGGAGGCCAGTGGGAGGCTGCGGCAGCGTCTAGCCTCAGCACGGCCATGGCGGAGGCCGGGGACTGGCACCCAGGCCTGCACACTGGCGCTGGGGCCACTAACGCCAAGGTGCGCCTTCCGGGTGCCGGTGGTGTGGGCCCCTGTGCCGGCGGAGGCCTCCTAAGGCCTTTCAACCCAAATCTCAGGAATGGGCTGTAAATCTAACAGAAGAATGAAAATAAGCCTTATACCATTTATCACCTCACTCAAACAGATGGACTTATTGAAGCAGCAGCATCTTCCAAAGAGCTGGCTGTATGGAACAGGGGATCATGGAGAAGAGCGGGAAGGTAAAGGGGGGGGTGTCTTTCTACTCATGCTCTGCCCTCCCCCCCTCATTCTTTCCATTTCTTGTGGAGGTAGAAACTCACTTATTGTTGCAATTAAAGCTTGTAGTAATAATCCTTCAAGAAAATGTTACTATATAAGGAATTCATGATTATTACAGTTTTATAGATAGAATACCAGAGAGATACTTGCCTTACTCCATCATGTACTAATATTTAAATTAGGGCTCGGATGGAATGTTTTATTCTGGACTGCTAATTCTACAGATGGATAAACTCTGCGCACAGCTATACTTGCAGCATGGGCGATAATAGAATTAGATAGCAAAACACTGTTAACTAAATTAATTAAGACTATGGATAAAGTTCACTAGATTTCAAATATGGAAAGCTGTATGTCCCCATATAAGCTGCATGTAATACGGCACATGCATAAGGCAACATGTACATCCATACATGTGCACATAAATTTTTTAATCAGTTGTTCTACTCCTATTCGGGGTAGTGAAATATCAGGAAGCCAATGCATGCATGCTATTTGCAATGCCTAAAATACATATTGTAGAGGCATATTCTACATGTATATATTTCTGTATTTGGCACTGTATGAATTGACCCTAGGATAAGAAAACTTACTCTAATGTGTATGTTTTAAGATGGTGTTTCCAAAACAGACCAGCTATAATTGAGCATAAAAAACTCCATCTTCCTCAACCTCTGATGTTTTGCTGAAACAAAGCTCATTTCAGCAAATTAAGTAGTTTAATCATGAAAAAGGATAGGTTTGTGTATACTAATTGGTACACAACCCTTAGTGCAGCCAAGTAATTGTACCTTCCTGAAAAGTAGTTTGTTTGTTTGTTTATACCCCACATTTCTCCCCAAATGGGGAACCTAAATGGCTTACAACATTTTCCTACATTTTCTCCTCACAAAACCCCTGTGAATGTTCGACTAGCCCAAAATTATCCAGCAAGCTTCCATGGCAGAGTGGGAATTTGAACCTGTGTCTCCCAGATCCTAGTCCAACACTCTAATCACTGCACCACTCTGACTAGAGCAGAACTATTATTCTACTAATGTTAAATGTTAAATTCAGGCTGAGAATGACGAGTTACCTAATGGGCATCTCAATATACTACAAAATCATTCACAACTCCTCAACAAAATTGCTTCATTGATGACAGATTACAGTGGTTCGTATGGCTTCGTACAGTGTATTTTGCAAATGTCTGTCATATAAGAAGGTGACAGGAGAGAAGCTTTTATAATAAGAATCTTCACAATGACCCAACACAATGGATTACATCATTTGCATACAGAATCAATGACTGCATGTCTGCTGGCTTCTTTGTGGGTTCACATTGTTAGCAGTACTTAACTGAAATTAAACTGTCATGGGCTTTAACATAAAATGTCACATGAAATGAAAAAAAATGTGCTGCTTCACACTGAGCTGTGGAGATAGAGGGGGCTCGGATGTCCAGTATAAAATAAAAACATAGAGAATAAGGAACCAGACAATTTTTATAGACTCTTTTCCCTATGCCGTATCTCCTATGCGGTATTCATTTCCTCTGAAAATAGTTTGCTCCTCTGGGATGACTTAAAATGACAAATAAATGTTAAGTGGACTTTTGGGTTATGATGCATGCATTGAGTGATGGTCACCTTTCTGTGTATTTTATTTCACACACACCCCCCAGTAAAGTGATGTTGCCTAAACTGGCAGTTGATACATAAACACACATGTGCACACTGGCATCTTGTGCATCTTGGCACACTGGCACATAAACCAAACTGGTATTTTTCAGAGTTGGATTTTTTGATAGGCCAAAATATTGGTACTGGTATTGAGCAGCCATTCTGGTCCCCCAATACCATTTTGGGGTTTGGAGTTTTTTTTTTTTTCAGGATTCTGGAATTATTCGGGTTTTGTTATTCTACAGGGGAAATTTTTCAGGAAGAGGAAGGCTGAAGTGGCTGTTTTTCAACAAAGTTGCAGGAGCCCTAGTGCTGCCTGCCCTCTAAAGGCTCCCGAAGTTTCAAGCAAATTGGACCAAGGCATCCAATTCTATGGCCCCTGAAGAAGATACTTGTTCCCATTGTTTCCTATGGGGGGAATAAAAGAAGACCACAGCCATACACACGAGCAACTGCTGTCCAAAAGCCTTCAAATGCAAACAGAAGCAACATCAGACCACAGTCCAA
This sequence comes from Euleptes europaea, assembly GCF_029931775.1. Classification (NCBI taxonomy): domain Eukaryota; kingdom Metazoa; phylum Chordata; class Lepidosauria; order Squamata; family Sphaerodactylidae; genus Euleptes; species Euleptes europaea. The sequence continues at coordinate 39,648,359 of NC_079316.1, forward strand.
TGTGGCAAGCCCGCCATAATACCCTTATGCTAAATTTAATTCCCCCTTTGCTAATTCACTTTTCACATACATAATTTCTAGTTACCTTCTACAAGGTGATAAGAGCCTAGAAAATCTGATGTAGCTTCCTAGTAAACTCGCCTCTCTGTCCACTGCTCCATTCACTGACTTCACCCCTGCTTGGCAAACCAACTAATTCTTGGAGGCTACATGTATTTATATGGCTTCACTATAACTGTAACTATGTAATTATGGTTCTGTATCTCATTTGGCCTTACAGCAGCCATTTCAAGTAGGTTATGATGACTCCCACTTTGGAGTTAAGGCTGCAGAATGCTTCTTGCTAACTGGGACAAATTAATTAAGCTAATTAGCGTGGAATTCATTTATTATTAATGGAGAACAAATTCCTTTTTTTAAAAGGCTTGTATGGCATTTCTAGAATGATACAAAAGCATTCATTCCTAAGTATTTGTGTGGTTTGCGTTCCAGTTGTCGTTAAAGATGAAAATGGAGCATCATAAAATTAATGTACTCTTTAAACTGACTGTTGAATTTAATCCTTAGGCCCCATGTGGCTGTAACCGGTCACTTCTATCTCCATATAATTTAACTATGAAGTTAGAACACTGTTCCTAGAGGTCATCTTTCAAAAGTCAGGCAGCAAGCGTTTTCTTTGAAGGTTCCAATTCTTAGAAACTTCCTGTCTGCCTCCAACCTGTCACAGTTCAGTTTGTTGTCAAGCAATTTATATTAGAAGTCACAGGATTTATCTCTGTCTTGACATTGTTGATTTTTAAAATATTTTATTCTTTCTCATTTCCCTGCTCCCCTCTATGTGAACTTATTTTAGTAGGTTTGGGTTCGTTTTTTAACAGCCTTTCTAACTATGTTCTGCTTTCTGAACTAATTAATCAAAGGTTCAGATCAGTTGTGATCAATACATCTTCACATGGGCAAAGCTTTCCTTATTCTTGCTTCAGTTGCATGAAAATTTCTGGCCATAAATCCTTGATGCATCTGTGCCACTTGATATTGGAGAACAAGGGAAACGACTACTTATGTGAAGCTGCATGTCCATTTTGGTAAAAGGGCTTGAGCCTTGATCAGGTGACCTGGGATATGTCAAAGGTTCAGTATTTACAATACCAGCATTTTAAAAAATGGGAAAACTAGGAGACCAGCAGCCACACCAGCCAAGAAATCAAGGACGGGGCAAGCATAGGGTTGCCAACCTCCAGCGGTGACTGGAGATCTCCTGCTATTACAACTGATCTCCAGGTGACGTAGATCAGTTCATCTGGAGAAAATGGCCATGTTGGAAGGTGGACTCTATGGCATTACACCCCACTGAAGTCCCTCCCCTCCCCAAACCTCACCCTCCTCATGCTCCACAAAATCTCCAGGTATTTCCCATCTCGAGGCTGGCAACCCTAGGCAAGTGATACTTCCTATAAAAGTTGCCAAGTCATGTTTATCACTAGTCACAACAACTAGGACAGGAGCGCTTGTTGAACACGGTCCACATTTGCCTTGCCCCACCCCATCCTCAAGGGCATAAGAATCAGGCTCTGACAACTAAACATAGACATTACTTGACTTTAATTCATAATCTGATGAGGGTTAATTTGAAGGAAAGTGTAGGTTCAGCATCTGAGGATAGGGAAATGTTTAAATACTTGAAGTGTGATGGCATTCACTGTTAGCTTTTGGGAACTAGTCTTATAATACTAATTTATTATCTGTTTAGTCTTGACTTCCTGAATTCGTTTATTGTTTCTCTCCCAACTGTTTCTTTCAAGAGTATTTCTTTTAGGCATATTTCTTTGTTGTGTTTGTGTCTTTTGTTCTCTTCACTGTTCGTTTCATTCTATGATCTGCCAAGCTCTGCACAATTAAAACAGCTAAGTCAACATTACCAGCCTATTTTAATTCACTTGGCACACTAACTAGCATTTAAGATTTGCATGGCCTATACACTCCTCATCTCCTTTATTCAGGAAGGTCATTGTAAAGTCATTTATGTATTCCTGAATAGTTTATTGATCTCCTAATTATTCTGTTTGTGGTTCCTTCTGATGTTTCTCTCCCTCTGTTATTTTGTTATATTATTCTAAACATTCAATAAACAACATCTGATTTATAAAAGACAGAGGCCTAGACCAGAGGGGGAAATTCCCTGAGAAGTTCAAAGGAGGTACCCAATGTTTAACTTTTACTGAACTTGGAGGGTGGGAACAAAAACAAAAAGCCAAAGGAAAAACCTAGGCTGCAAAAACGGCCTCTCCCAGAGAAACAAACACAGTGATATGGACTTTTTACTGGTCTTGTGGTCGCATTAGCCTCACTTATTTTATAGGAGCTTCAGAAGGAACTTAAATCAATCTCTAAGTATTCTGCACAGAAAATTATGGAGTCAGCAGGATGAGCTGCACATTTGTGGAACAATACATGTTGACCTCAATTACACAAAAGAAATTTCATAATATTTTTATTTCACATACAAAAAATATTCTTATTTTATACTTTCTTCTGACTAGGGTTAATATCAGGAGAATGGATGGGCTGTGTTTCAATGGAGGAGCCTCTGCTTTGCATGCAGAAGGTCCTAAATTCAATCCCTGGCAAACCTTGGCTGTGATAGCCCTGGCGCAGCATGAGAGATGTGTCAGGTACATGGGCCGACCCCAGTGCGGCCAGATGTACGTGCCAACCCATTGTCCCGCTGTGGGCAACCAGGATAGAGGTACAGGGATGACACCAGGACGCTGGCCACTGGGTGTCTTCCCCCGCAACTCGAGGAAGAGGCAGACAGCCCCCCCTACCCGGGCATGTCCTTGAAGCCTCTCCCCAAAACCTCTTATTGGGGTCCCTAACCTAGGGGAAAGGGGCATGCCTGACAACATCTCCATGCTCACCCGCCCAAGTTGTGACATGCAACAATCTTATAATCCCGTAAAATAGGGAGGGTGGGTGGGTGGGACAAATGAAAAGCTTACAAATGAAAAGCAGCACAAACATGTCTGGTTTTCCCCCGCCCCATCCTCCTCTATAATGTGCTACAAACTTTACTTGTGTCCTTATGCATTGCTGTATATCCCCACAATCACCCATTATGTAATGCTTTTGGTGAGGACATGAAAAAATGTATAAAATGATGGCATCAGGACCTGAGGTAAGTTTCACCACATATTGCAACATGGGAAGAGGAAAAATCAGCCATGGGACAAGGAAAAGCACTCATCCAGCCCCACACTAACAGTGTAATCCTAAACAGAGTTGCACTTTCCTAAATCCATTGATTCCAATGGATTGATTATATTACTACTCTTTGGTAGAAATTACTGAAGCTTGAATCCACAGTTTGTCTTGTACTAATATCACTTGTTTCCCATAATGGTCAACCAGATGCTCTGGACAGTGTCCTTTAAATGAGTTTGCTCAATTTATAAAAATATTGTTAAAAGAGTAATCCCTAAAGTTCAAGGATAAAGTTGTCTAAATTACAATGCCTAGAATATATCTCTTTTTAGTGAGATGATATCCCATGAGAGGTGTGGCATTTCTAACACATGCTCACCAAAGTACACATCTGGAAAGTTCTGAACTTTCACGCATGCACCCCCCCAAAAAAAAAAACACATATCACAAACATGGCCATAAAATTCTATCATAAAAGGAAGAAAGAGCTCAGCAGTACTGAGATTTTATAAAACCACTATATAACATAGAGCTTTCCCAAGCAACAGGGTTGGTTTTTTTTCTTTCTTATCTTGTATTTGCATTAACTAGAGTGGCCATTTTTACTAGCTGTGAGATCAGTGGCTAGAAACCCAGAGGGTGTTCGTTCCATATTTGCTGTATTGTATAGTGCTACGTGATGTTCTTTTTCCATGGGAAGCACACCGGTTTCATACACTGAGCTGGAGGTTACGAGACCCTTGTTGTGGTCCCTGTAGAGTATCACATACACCACACAGCATTATCAAACAAAGCCGTTTTGTTTTTCTAATGAGCTCATTGAGCAAGGATGACTACCATGTGCAGATACAGAAATGGAAACAGGGTTTGCAGTGTTCTCAGTGATTGCTCTTCTGATTTTCTGTAGCTATGCATGGCAGCTATTCATATATCCGTGTTGCTTGTTGTGTGACTCTTGGTAATTGTTGTTATCCTAATCCAAGGAATGTCAGCATTGTATACAACTGTTTCCTGGCTTGCAATGCTGCAGGTGGAAAGGGTGAACATATTTATTTTAACAGGTTATGGTGCTGTTACAAAGAACTGCATATGACAGTGAATTGTATGAATAATTGCCTTGCACATCTATGTACTCAGTGCTGCTGCATAATCTGTGATCTATTATTGTTGAAGAGGGGATTTTGTGCTGGCGCAATCTGCCACACAGGGATGAGTCATAAGCAAAACTGCACCTGTTGGCATTTCCTATTCTATTCAGTTTTTATATATGCAGGACCCTTCTCTTCCTCTGCATCTGATCATACCCTACATTTTTTGTGTAGTTTTTTTAAACTCAAATGTGCTGGATTAGTGCAACTGAACCAAGCATCCATAGTACCACCACCACTCCTCCCAGTCTGAGACTGCTAGGAAGGTTCAACAAGTTTTCTTGAGCACTCAGAATCTCCCAAATTTCTGGGCACTTGATAGAAGATGTTCACAAAGAAACTCCTTGGCTCCAGCTGAGAGCCCTTCTGGACTCATAGTGCACTACGTGTATTCCCATGATTTTCTGAATGACTAACTTCTGATTACTGGAATGCCACAACAAGACAGTTCAACAAAGCAAATATATTCAACTAACAATATGACTCTGAACCCAGAAGGATTAGTTAAGACTGCAGGCAACAGACATTAACTGATAAGGGCTTAATATGCCTTCATTGCTAGGGAAAAGTTGCTTCTGAGGGTTTCATCTTCTGTAGAACCTCCAGTTTACCTGATAACAATTTTTGCCCCCCCCCCCCATTCTTCATGACTGACTTTATTTTCTCATTTGCCCTATTTTTCTTTTTTTAAAAACCCTTCTGTCAATGTTGTTATTCGTTGTTCCATACTATTTGTTAATGGCTGCAGAATCTCAGAAGCCACCAATGGTCTTATACGAAATATTATCTGGTAACTTGTTCCTGGCCATGGGTCCCTATAATCATGTAGGCCCTGATAATCCTTAATTTTTGCTGCTTTTACAATTTCTTATGTGTACATTGCATTCCTGTCTTTGTACAATAAACTCAAATAAATCAATATGTAGAAGAAAATGGTTCTTGAATACATATGGAACCAAACATGTAAACATTATTTTAAGGGGGGAACTCTGTGTTTTAAAAGTAGACAACTAGTTAGTGGCACTGCAGCAGTGATGATATTTGAGAATTGCTTCTTGACCACCAAATTATCTCCTTGTGTCCTTCTATTCTGCAATAGAAGGCATGCCAACAGATTGCTAAGGCTCTTGCTAGTCACAGTGCAGATGATCCACGTAGGTTTCTTTTCAGCTGCCAAAATTTGGCTGCCATTCCAGTCACCATTTCTGTTTATTAGGCCACTGGGAATTATACAGATCATTTTCATACTCTGCTAGGAAGTAGTGCCAAGTGTTTACTATTACTTATGCAAAATAATTTTCCAGAATCACATTACAAATAGGGACCGCTCAAATGACTCACAAAGTCTGAAACAAATGAATAAGAAATAAATAAGCAGTCCCAACTGCATGGGTTATCAGTTTTATGCACAGGCTGAATAAGACGTGCAGATTTCTGCTAATCTGGAATTACAATAACCACTTTTCTCCTGGGAAAAAGGGTGGCTGAAATACAGAATTAAGATGTGCTTTGTTTGCCTTTCATAACAACAGGGAGTGGACTTAGCTGAATAGAGTTTTATTGGGTATGTAAGCGATACTAGACATCGGTCTATAGGATATCTTAATGCCTCTGTTATTTGTCTTATTTCTGAATAGATGCCAATAACCTTTCTTTTTTCAAAGGACAACGATAAGTGAATAGGGATACAAAATGTGTCTCAAATGTAAATGCTCTTTTAAAAGGTGGCTGGCTTAGAAAAAGACTTTTTAGAAATCTTAATTCTAAAGCATAATGAGTCCAACACAAAGAGGCAACCAAAGGCTACAAACTAATTATCAATATTCTTGAACTTGTAAATGTAGAAAACAATCACTTATAATTTAACTCTGTTGTCTTTTATGTGCTAAAAAGAAGTTACTAGTAAACTGTCAGACAGGAAATTCAGTAGAAACACCCAGAGCGGCCTTTGTTGTAAAGAGCAGCAGAAAATTGCAGACAAAACCTAATGGAGGCATCAGAATAATCTCATTAAAGCAAAACACACTTATTCAGGGCAAACAAAGCAGGTTCACAGCATTTCTCAATTTGCTGGGGGGGGGGGGGAACCATTCCATTTCATCTCCTTGTGTAGAGTTTTTTCCCCTCTGTAACTATGCCTGAACTCTCCCTAGAAGCTAAAATGAATAAACTGAGGCTATCTACTTCAGTCACATTATTAGAAGACAAGAGTCACGGGAAATGGCAATAATGCCTTCAATAAAAGTTGAAGGCAGCAGGAAAAGAAAAAGTCCCAACATGAGATGGATTGACTCAGTCCAGGAGGCCACACCCCTCAGTTGGCAAAACCTGAGCAAAGCTATAAACAATAGGAAGTTTTGGAGGACATTAATTCATAGGGTTGCCACAAGTCAGAAGCAACTTGATGGTACTTAACGCATACACACACAACTATGTATTAAGATCTATTACTGTTTAATATTCTCTGCAAGAGATTCTCTGATTCATGTGTTCATGAACAACAACTTAATTCTCGCAGCAGCCCTGCAAGATAGATTAAATTGAAAGAAAGTGAACGGCTCAATAGCATCCAATGAGCTTAATGGCTAAGTGGGCATTTTAACCACAGTATCCCTGGTTCTGGTCTGCCACTCTAACTTCTACACCACACTGGTCAGCATTTTTGGATTATTCTACAGTTCTGTTCAAGGTCAGTAATTATTTCTGGAGGAAGCAATGTGTGACTACCGCCGCTAGAATTCTATATGCCTCACGCTGGAAAACTCCAAAAATCCCGGAATTATCTGAATGGATCCACAAGTTATTAGACTTTGCTGTCAAAACTAATGCACCTGATGAAGAACAATTTGCTGGATGATTTTAAGATGAAATGACAACCAATATATGATAAATACATATCTGTGCCAAATATTATTGTTAGATGTAGGATATAGATACAGGTTATTAGTTGGTATTTAGTATCAGAAAATGATAACTAAAGTTAGATTCAAGGCTACAAATTCATATTGTGGTATCAGAGTGTGGTTGATTAATTATTATTTAATCAGTAGTTTTAAATATCATGTTATGCATAGCACTCCATAAGGGAATGGTAATATATTATAGGTCACTACTAAGACATAGTTCTAGAATTTTAAGGGTGAGATTGAAGCTGATGCATGAACATATTACTTTGTTAATGCTTGGACACAGATATGTGTTTGTGTTCCTCTTTTTTTAACTTTTTTTGTTTCTGTATCCCATTATATAAAATAAAAAATTATAATAAAAAAAATTATTTGCAAGAGAATGTATATACCTGACCACTTAGCTCATCCATACAAAATATCAAATAAACATAGGCAGACCCCAAATATCAAATCTAAAGACGGCCTGGTCCTTTTATTCTTTTTTTTCTCCTTCCATATTCATGCTTGTTGATAACTCAGCAATGGCCTTCATTAACACAATTACAGGATTTATCATAATTTTAAAAAGAAAACTTACCATGATAAACTTTGCTAATGATAATCATTTATAAAGTTTTAAAAATAAGCCTTTCCAAAAATTGTTTGGTTATCATTTGAGAATTTCACTGAAAATACTTAAGCTCCATATACCAGAGCAAAGCAACAGCTTCAAGGTTACTGGGCTTAATTTGCATTCAGACAACATTTGTGTCACATTGAAAGTTGGCTTTATTATTTCTGTTACACATATTACAAATTAATGAAAACTAACGCACAAGATGAGGTAGTATACATGCTGTTCTGCAGTGCAGTGCTAGTCTGCACACAGAGTAGTGGTAGAGTTTGCAGAACCGGTAGCAGATTCTTGAGGAGAGCAGGTCAGGATCATAGAGGACGATACCTGGGACCAGGGAAATTCCCCAGTCCCTGCATTTAGTTTTTTGTAGCTAATTTAAATTGGCAGGAGTTTGCAGATGGATTAGGGTTTTGCAGCAGGGTGTGGGGATTCAGAATCCAAGTCATTTATGTCCAATACTACATTAGCACCAATGCAGTAAACAGATAAGAGTAGAATGCTTGCTCAGCTTAGTATCATACCACGGTGGTGTATTGGACTAGAATTTGAGATACCTAATTCCCCATTCTGCCATCGGTACTTGCTGGGTAACCTTCTGCTAGTCACTGCCTCAGCCTAATCTATTGAACAGTCTTGTTGGGAGGATAAAATGGAGGAAGGGAAATCAGTGTTGTAATCTGCTTGGGGTCCCTATTGAAGGGAAATGTAGAGGTATAAATATTTAAATAAAATATATGCTGCCTGCCAACCATACAGGGTGTTATTTTCTTCTTCTTCTGTGCCTAACCACCCAGATGGAGGTCATTCATTAGTTCAGATTTCAGCTCCAGACCAAGAAGTTCCTCCTACCAGATTCAGAGGCACTGATAAAGCCTATGTGTAGCTATATTACCCCTCCCAGTTGCAACACAAATTTGAGCAGAAGTTATACATGTTAGGCCAGATTTCCAAACATGGAATCCTGTTTCATCTACTCTGGATCTGAATGGAAAGTATTATAGACCTTGAAATGGCTTGAAATTAATGTTGTGTGGTCCCCCCTGGCCACCAGCAGGGGATGGGGGGGGGTAAGGTTGTCAGCTCCAGGTTGGGAAACTCCATTTGTGGATGGAGCCTGGGGAGGACAGGGACATCATTGGAGCACAATGCCATAAGGTCTAGCCTCCAAAACATCCATTTTTTCCAGGGGAACTAATTCCTGTAATCTGGAAATGAGCTGTAATTCCAGGGTATCTCCAGGTCCCACCTGGAGGTTGGCATCCCTACCTGACATATACTTTTATGGCAGATTATTACGCCATAACAGTTATGAAGTAAAATGAATATATTATGTAGCTTCTGTAATGGTGAGGATGAGTGGGAAGGCAGACAAGGTAAAATTAATCTAGAATCCTATTTCTAGAATCTAGAAGTCTGATTCATCTGTGGATATGAACTGAAAGTTTTATAGACATTGAAATGGCCTGAAATATACTTTTTTGGCAAACCATTACTCCATAAAATTAGAGTTATAAAGTAAAATGAATATAATATGTAGCTTCTGTGCTGGTGAGAATGAGTGAGAAGGCATACAAGGCAAAAGTAATCTACAGGTCTACAAATTCATTGGACCCACAAGAAAACCTGATTTAGAAATTTCAGGGAGTATCAGCTGACCTACTGTGGTCTGTTGATGTGAGAAGGCTTCCTAGGCTGGTCTCTGTGTAGTTTCCTCCTTTGGGCAGTGGTAGATAGTGGTGTATCAAATTACTTCTTGCTTCACATCCCTCACATCACTAGTTCAAGATCTGCTGCGGGCTGGAGTCTAGACTCTTGATACCCAAATGAAATAATCCACATTCCTTCACTTAAATTAACAAAGAGTGAAAAAAAAGTGCCTCTATCATATGTTTTGTCTATGCCAGATTCTACTGTTGAACAGAATTCAGCACTGCCAAATCAATTTGTTAGCTCTTTCTTTATGATTTGTTATGATTAGGAATGAATTGCCACCTGGACAGTTTTTATGAAACCTGGCTGGGCATTCTTGACACTGAGCCAGAATTGTCTCTACAGATATTGTATTGAGCAATCAGCAATTTTATGTTGGCATACATTTCAGTATATTAGCATATGACAATGAACATAAGAACATAAAAAAAGCTCTGGTCAATCAGACCAAAGTAGCCAGTCTGCTCTTTGGTCCCTATTTGGTACCATTCGGTAACCATCCAGAATGGAAGACCACAAGTAGCTTATAAAAACCATAGTTCTCTTCTACTTGCTCTCTTGCTCTAGCATTCAGAGTCTTATGGTCTCTGAATCCGAAGGTTCCAGTTAAGGATCATGGCTGTTCACCTATCTATCTTCCATGAAAGTATATCATTCATTCCCTTTTGGGGCCATCTAAGCCAGTGGCCATTACCACATCTTGTGGAAACCAATTCTATAATCAGTTTCATTTTATGACTCCAAAACTAATGTGACTAATGTTATGGAACAGGAAAACGTTATGGAAAACATCTCAATCCATTTTCTATATAATAGGCATCATATTATTATTTTTAAAAAAATTCGATCAGTATCCCCCTTCTGAATTATCTCCCCCCCACACACACACACACACTTATATGGTAGCTGGATTGATGGTTCTTCACAGTTTCAGCATGGCTGAAAACATATGACACATGGTCAATAAAATGTACCATTCCTGCTCCGTTTTCAACTATTTCTGAAACATATTGCATTTAGAGCATTTAGCAACTGTTAACAGCAAATTGGCATGCCCATGGGCTATGCCAAAACATTTGAGGAAGGCAAGTAAGGATATTTTCCCCCACAGGTTCACCCCCAAGAGAGTAATCTGACTCACAGACCAAAGTCTGTGTCATTTTGATGGGCACCATTACAACTCTGAAGTTGCAGGCTTCCCAAGAGGTCACTGGGAGAGGAACTGAAAGCATCACTCAAGAGAAATACTATCTTCCTGAAAGATTTCAAAGCACAAAACCTGTCACATTGTTTTGGTGTTCCCTTCCAGGAAGAGTATCTTTACTGACAACATGTACCCATCAATCTAGGTACTATGAACATGTTTTCATCGGTCTGTATCTTTCAAGTTTCAAGATGGATCTTTTGTTATGTTCAGGAGACATTTTACCTCCACTGTAATATCTATGTCTGAAAGAGATTCCTCAGTGGGGGAATAGGGTCTGTGCTTTTGATCATAAAATGATTGATCTTATTTTGCAACCTAATTATCTACCTGCAAATACTAAGATGAAAACAAGTGATTAAAGAGATTTAAATATTCAGTAATTTTTTGTGGATTCACAGGTGTGAATTTGAATGCAAAAAAGTAAACAATATTTTCCAATTTTGGAGCAAGTTATATAAGAGGTTTTATTATTACTAGAGTTTGTCAATTTCCTCATTAGTTTCCAAATCTGTTACAATCACATTTTACTGTTTTGGAGAAGTATTAAAAAAATTCAGAAGTATAAATAATGGTGCAATCCTAAGGGCTGTGACCCCATTGCTGGCATATCACTTATGCTGGCAAATTGGGCATTTATGCCAGCACTGGGGAGTGGTATGGCAGCACCACATATGGGCACTTGTGCAGTCATGGCAGCAGCGTACCTCCAGCACAGGGGCTCACAACGACACCAAAGGGGCCATTCCCAGAGGTGAGGCTGATGTCAGCTCCCTGAGCCCTTTCGCCCCAGGAACTCACTTTTGTTGGTGCGAACTGACATTGGCAAAAGTGGTGGCACAGCCCATGGAACTGCATACAGCAGTTTCACAGGCAATGGAGGAGCATCCCTTTTTGCCTGGCTGGCCATGGTGCAGCAAGCTGCTCAGAAGGAAGCTTGGTTGCGCCATGGCTGTGCCATCCCTGGCCACACTGCAACTATCCCTTCCCTTAGCGATAACAGTTTTTAAATCGATATTTTTTTTTATTATGGAGTTTGTTATTATTGATAGGATCCAAGTGATCAAGACCCAATGTTTTTAGTTCACTGGTCACTTGTACTGATGCATATGTGTTCAGAGCACTGGAATAACCTGTACCTTCATAAGCACTCATCAAGTTTCCTCAGTGGATGGAGTGAAACTTTATAGGACCAACCTCTACTGACAGATGGCAATGAAGATTTGTTCATTAACAGTGGGCAAAACTGCCACCTTATTTGAACTGATTGCATGGGAACACTAAGGGGCCTCCAAAGTTTGTGTTATTTTCTGTGTGTTTTATATAGCTACCACATGGGGAAACTGTCTGGTTCTTCCTCCCTGGAGGTACCTGGGCGCACCTTTTAAATATTCCCCTGGGGGAGGGCCAAACTTGATATCAGCCAGTTCTTCCTCCTCAACCTAGTCCTGGGGAGTGATAGGCCCCTGGGTCAATGGATCCCTGTCTTGGTTTGGTGAGCTCACTGGCTCTGTCCCCTGAATCACTTTAAAGGGCTTACTAAGAGGGTAAGTGCTGCCTGCTCTCCCTGCCCCTTTGTCAGAGCTCCTTTGGGTAATAGTGCCATGGGTCATGTCTCGTAGGAACTCGGGTGGGTTAGCTTCCTTCCTGCCCCTCTCATTGCCTCCTGATGTTGTGGCTTCTGCCATCACCCTGCCTGACACCTCTGCCGGCCTGGTGTTGCTGGCCCCTGCTGAGCCACCAACAGGGACATTGCCACATTCTGCGTTGGCTCAAGAGGACCAGATCCTGCTGCTGGGCATGCCAGTGGGAGCAGGCTGGGTTCCTTCAAGCTGACTAACTCCTGAGTCAGCTTCATCAAAGCTGGGCCTTGACCTGACAGGCCACTTCCCCAGCATTGAGGTAAGTGCTGAAGCAGAGGCACTGACCCCAGACATGAAGATAATTTTCTTTCCATTTGTTCAACTTTAAAGGAATTAAACAAACTGGACACTTTCCATGACATTCATCAAAATTAATTTCGGTTAGGTTCACACATTTAGATTTTAGGCTGAATAGTACAGATATGTGTTTTAAAATCTCTTTCTACTTAGACTGAAATCCACACATGCATTATAAAGCATAGGAAGGTTTAAATGAGATTGTAAATCAACCTTCTTGTATGACCATCCATCAGTTCGGAAACTTCAGTACAAGCTCACTGAGAACTGCCATTCCATTTTTCACACTTGCAAACCAACTACAGGTAAAAGGCTGAAAAGCATTGAATGTGGCTCATGTGAATTCAGTTTTGAGTCTAAGACACAAAGGTGACCTTAAGAGCATCCAACCTAGCTTATTGTCCAAAGGAACATGTGAGGTAATATGGAGAAGTTCCTCAGAATCAGATCATAGTTCATGTAGTTGAGACTGTTGTTTCAGTATTAGTCAGCGGCTTATTACCTACGAACCTGAATATTCCATTTAATTATCAAGGCTAGAGCAGTTGACAGACTGCTTCCCCTTGAATTTGTGCAATCTCTTCTTTTTAAGAAAAGAAAGAAAACACTTCCAAACTATGTAGCTATCACTACATCCTGAGGAGGAGAATTCCACATTCTAGTTATGCATTGTAAAAGAACTGTTTTCTTCTACCTTTCCTGTGTCTGCTGCAAATCAATTTAACTGATTAAAGTTCTAACGTTACCCAAGGGCGAATAGTATTTCTATATCCACTTCTTCTGCATCATTCACAATTTTATAAACTTCTATTATGTGCTTCCATTAAAAGTATTTTAGACTTTTGTTGTAGCGAAGTTTGACAAACTCTTTGATCATTATCCTTTTTCCAGCTCCATAATATCTTTTTTGAGACAGGGTACCCAGTGTACATAGTATTACAAATGTGATTGAACCATATATTTATATAAAGGGACTGTGTTTCGTTTTTCTTTCTTATAAACTCTAGCAAAGAATTATCTTTATTCACTACACTTATGAAAAGTTGAATAGCACCAACCCAAGTATGGATCCTTAGGTAGATTCACTGTGTAGTTTCTCAGTTGTAAAAAATGCTTGAAAGACACCCTCTCCTCTAGGGTTGCCAACCTCCAGGTGGTAGCTTGGGATCTCCAGCTATTACAACTGATCGCCAGGCATTAGAAATCAGTTTCCCTGGAGAAAACGACCACTTTGACAGTTGGACTCTATGGCATTGAAGTCTCTCCCCTCCCCAAACCACGCCCTCCTCAGACTCCACCTCCAAAATCTCCAGGTATTTCCCAACCTGGAGCTGGCAACCCTACTCTCCTCCCATATTGTACAGCCCACCAGTTAAGATCCCCTTCTAAATCCCTGCTCTCTGTGCAGACTTCAGCAGGGATACAGGGCATTTTCAGTGGTGGCATTTCACCTTTGGAATGTCCACCTCATGGAGGCTCTCCTGGTACCTACCATTCTTTCCTTTAGATGCCAGGCTAAAACATTTATTTTTAACAATGAAGGGATCTGTCTTCTTTAGCTGTTAATGATCTGCTTCTGGCCTGAGAACTGTATTATTATTTTAAGCTGCTTATTATTTATTTTATGCTGTTTTTATGCATCTAGACTGTTTTAAATGGTTTATATGGTTTTGTTTTATCATTTTAATTATGAGCCATCTCGAGCAGATCCCTGGATAGGTGGGATAAACTTCTTCAATAAATAAATAAACAAACCATTTCTTCTAATAGGAGCTTGGTGTGGAGCTCGGTGTGGAATATATGGGCCCTCCTAACTTTGCGCTGACAATAATCCTATGAAGGAGATTGACAGAATGACTGATCCAAGGTCACCAAGTGAGCTTCATGGCAGAATGGTAATTTTACGGTCTCCCCGATCCTAGTTTTGACATACCAACCACTATATTTCTCTGGCTTTGCTGTCATTGACCCCATTACCAATCTATAAGTATCTCATGCTGAATTTTGCTATAGAGCTGAGCTTAAAATTAATTTAATAATTTCTGATTGCATTGTTCTATAGCATCTCCAGCATCTTTTTCAGCATAACATATTCACCTAGGAATGGAGACCAGGATTAATTTCTATGCAGATGTGTTAGAAGAGACACTGGCAACAGCATTATCTTGTCTGACATCAAGTAGGCCTTTAAGGATCCAGATAAAATTATTTTTCCTTGGCTGTTTTTTTCCATTCTTGGTTTATGAAAAACTCCTGTATTCTATAGTTCAGTGAAAACAGGTACAGTAATAAAAAGCAAATATTGTAAAAATGGAAAATATGAACTTTTGCAAAATGAAGTTGGTTTGGAAGAATCACGCTGCGCTAAAGTAGATTTGCATTTCCAATTTATTATTTCTACTGCATTTTTTGGAAAAGCACATGTTTATTTTGAGCTTGACATCTTTGCTCTGCAGGCCCTTCAATTTCCAGAGTATTGCATATTTTCTGCAAAATGGTAACTGGTCCTTCTGCAGATTATTTTAAATTAATTTGACTTTGTTCAGCATTATCTTACAATTGCAGTGACCCCCAAGTGAACTTCCTTATGTTAATTCACATACCCAATATGAGACTCAGTGTTTATAGCACCAGACAAGATTATGCTAAACTCATGCTAATTATAATTTTCTAATATAGTCAGAAAACCATGCTGTTACCAAGTAACAAAGGTCATTTCCAATAAACTATACCCTTCTAAGTCACGAATAAATTCTTTTTTGACTCCAACTGGATATTGAAAAGAAGAAGTGGGGTCCTTTGAAAGGAAATGGCCATTGACACTTGTAACCAGCACATGGTACCAAATGCAAGGGTCCCTTTCATAATGCATGCAATCAAAGCAGAAGACAAGCAAAATCTTTGTGTTACATACCATCAATGTGCCTTCTCGAGAAATCACTTACACATTGCTCCTGCTGCCATTGGTTTGGGAGCTGCTTTTGCCTTTCCTCCTTTTCCAAATAAGGAAGACACAAAGCTTGCTTGGGGGGGCATGGTTGTGGGGGAGGCTGGGCTCCCTGCCAATCAAATGCAAGGAGTGAACAACCGTATGTTTCCCCCTCCCCGTAATAGCACTTGCCATTCAGAGCAGTGCACCCACCCATCCAGGTACTTTTGCCTACAACCCCAAGTAAATGTCTTACTAGGTTCCAAGGATTAAAACAGGTTTTTGATTGCTCAGTGGCTCATACCACAACCTGTGGAATGTTAAATTAAGGCCCTGTTATTAGTATCTCTTGCTGAAAACACAGGGTTGAATCCTATCATTGCATTCCTAAGGAGAGTTATTTCAGTCTAAGCCCATTGAAATGAATGGATTCCTGCAAGTCTTGGCTGTCACAGTGGTTGTGTCCTCCCCACCCCTGGGGGCTTTTTATTATTAAAAAAATTATCAGTTGAATGGTGTTATATTGATATAGCAGTATAGCAATAGGTGCACCAGGTTCTCTGAATTCCCAGGTTTCATTTTGAAAAAACCAAACAAAAACAGAAATCTCTAGGTCCTCTACTGCAGATATATGCCCTTTCCTTTATATCTCTGCAACAGAAGAAGTTAGAGACTTGGTTTTAAAAAAAGAAAAGAAAAGAAAGCTGGAAATTAAGAGAACCTGGTACACATATTGCGATACTGTTATATCAGTATAACACTATTCAACTGCTGATTTTTTTAAAAAAGCACCCCCCAAGTGGTGGTGGGAGGGACCAGCCAAGCCTCTCAGAAGTCCAGGAACCCAGCATCACACTTGCCATTTTCCAGGAAGGGATAGGCTCTGCTCCTTCCTATGCTGACCACCAGAGGTAACCTTCATCAGAGATAATGCCAACATAATAAATCCTGTCCTTTCCCTTTTAAAATTAAAAGGGTGCTAAGTGGAGGCCGCCCTGACCTGGATGGCCCAGGCTAGCCTGATCTCGTCAGATCTCAGAAGTTAAGCAAGGTCAGCCCTGGTTAGTATTTGGATGGGAGACCACCAAGGAATACCAGGGTTGCTGTGCAGAGGAAGGCACTGGCAAACCACCTCAGTCTCTTGCCATGAAAACCCCAAAAAGGAGTCGCCATAAGTCGGCTGCGACTTGGCGGCACTTTACACACACAAGTGGAGGCCAGGTTGACCTGATCATCAGCTGTCAGTTGGCATCTCTCTTCCAAAATGGCTTCTTCTCTTTCCCTCTCCACTTGTGCTTCCCTGAAACCCCAAAACATTCCTGAAATTCTGGGAGATAAACTATCATTGATCCCAGAATTTTGGCAGGATTTTGGGTCATTTCGAGTGTCCCTGAGCCAAGCCAGGTATATTTTCTGCTCAGGTATAGTCAAAAATACATCTCTAGCTGCTATATGCCTTTACCTGTTGTAAAATGGGGATAGTTTCTGGTATCTGTTTGAAAGTTAATGGGGGGTGAACCTTTGGGGTAAGATGGATACTATTCCTGAGATTTTCATCCTATTTAGATGTATGAGTGTGCAGGGGGAGGGTGTATGGAAGATGTTATTGTCCAAAATCTGTTTCCTATTGAAATAATGGAAACAAAAACAAAAGAAATAATGAAAGTGAGCACATGTAATAACAAATATAATGAAAGCAAACTTTTTTTGGAAACAAAAACATTTTTAAAAAAAGACTTCCACCCCCCACATCCCTGATTGAAAGTAAAAATCTAAATCTAAAGAGTTGTTCGCAGTAATAACTAAAGGCTCCTTCTGGCTGCTCTTTTGTGTTCACAGTGCCTTAATATTTATGCAGATTCATACACACACTCAGGTATAATTGTATATTTTGCAGATTCCCCCATTTCTAACATTTATAGTTTAGCACTGTTCTCTATGTGCTCATAGTAGGAAAAAAATGTATGAAATCAGGACTAGCTCGATTAGTTAAGAATTCATAATACCACAGACCTTTCACATTATCATCTCAAACCCCGAGATTGCAGAAAGAACAGTTTAAAGAGTCTCTGTAGATATCCCTGCTGTTTGGAATTTGATCCCTAGCCCCTCAGCGTGGTGCCAATAATCCTTGTTCAGGTACTAGCCCCTAGTGTATGAAGTGATGTATTAACTAACAATCTCTGTCACCCAGAAAACAAAACTCATTCATCATATACAACCTTTTCCCCCCACCTACCCATCCTTGCCAACAAACACACAAAGAATAATCACAAAAAGGAACAACAGCTATCTTGTGCCATCTCCATCTTACAGCAAAACATCTAATAAATCAAAATAGGGCCACACAGGATTCACACATTGATATCCCATCTCCAAACAATTCTAGCTTCGAAGGCATGGAAGTTTCTACATCCAGCGCCAAGCGTATGCTTTGTTAGGTCAGGACAGTTTCTAAATAAAGGTTCAATCCCTGGACAATATTCATCCTCTAATGGTGGGTGGGTGTGGCTCAATGGTAGAACATTTGCTTTACATACAGAAAGTCTCAGGTTAAACTCAGAGGGAAGGTGAACAATGACTGCTGGACTTGATGGGCCTTGGTCTGATCCAGTATGGCCTTTCTTATGTTCTTATGTGACTAATCAAGGTGCATGAAACAACTTCCATATGGCACTGATGGGGTTTTGAAAGAAATGGGATTCAGTACCTCATGAGGACTTACAAATTGATGGCTTAAATATAACATCTGTGTTTGGGGGTATAAATACCCAGTGCTAGGAGAGGTACAAAAATAGGGAGGCAGAGATGATGGCCTCCATCACTATCATAAGGGCCCTGGAAACAAAGAGGTGGACTCTACTCTGGAGACCTGGGATTGATTCCCCACTCCTCCACATGAGCAGCAGACTCTAATCTGGTGAATAGGGTTGGTTTCCTCACTACTACACATGAAGCCAGCTGGGTGACCTTGGGCTAGTCACAGCTCTCTTTGAACTCTCTCAGGCCCACCTACCTCACAAGATGTCTGTTGTGGGGAGGGGAAGGGGAGGACATTGTAAGGTGGTTTGATTCTCCTTAAAAAAAAGCTAGAGAAAGTCAGCATATAAAAACCAACTCTTCTTCATCGTCATCATCACCATAGCATAGAACGGTGTACAGCAAAAACAGGCAGATTAAGAGGTCAAACCATTCACAAAGCACATTTCCTTTCACAGCAATTCAAACTGCAGAGCAATTTCCAAAAAGCAACAAAATGCAAAGCATTTTTCCAAGGAAGCCCTTTGGAACTGCATGGATTTGAAGCAGAGTGCACTGAGAAACTGGGTGTTAGTTACTGGTTCACTGACCAGGGAAATGGTTTCTCAGAATTACACGTGGTCAGCTCAAGTATGTTTTCTTGAAAGCCAAGCGGGGAGCAGAAATATCAGCTGGAAATGCCTAGATACATTGCCAAGCACTTGGGTATTACAGTCAACATTGCCATTGCACATGTGGAAACAAGCCGCAACATCTAACACATCCCACATTTGCTCTCCTGCTGTAGCACTTGAGGCTTGAGCAGTGGTATGGTAAGGACAGACTGGCCTGTGTTTGTGCTATGTTATGTGATTCTATAGCACTGCTCTTTTAACATCAGCACTATCTATGCTTATCAAAAACCATGGAAGGGAGGAGCGGGGGGAGGGGAAGGCAGCCTGTGACCCTGTGGCCTGTTCCCAACCTCCAAACTATAGTTTAGACATCAGGCCAGCATGACATCTGAGCTGAGTCAAAGGCAGAGCAGCACTAAGCCCTTTTACAAATGCTCTGTTCAGATGCCAGGCTGGCCCTGACTCCAAGCCTCCAATAAAAGCCATTAAAACCAGGAGGAAAATAAATAAATAAATTTGCATCCCCAGCATTGTTTAAGCAATTCCCTGAATTATGATTAGAACTGGCGTATGAATGTGACAAAGTTTATATAATCTGCAGGGGCTGCCACCTATGGGAAGAATGATGAAGAAGAGTGAGAGCATGGTACCTGCAAGGATCAATTAGGCTTTAGTGTTTTTTTTTGTTTTTTAAGCAGAGGCTTGGGGTGAAAGTGATGCAGAGTCAGTAAAGGTACAGTGCTCCTTTGCAAAAAAAATAATACTTTTTTTGATCGCTAAAACAAACCAGTGGGCATCTGGCAGAGATCTGTGAATGCATTTGGAAGAATTTATATTTAGACCTCACTCGGTGTATGTGTGAAAAGCTTGAACAAATGGGAAAGGCACAGTGAAATGCATCATTATGCCTTATTTTGTTGGGAAGCCAAATTTCAGATTATAGTCTCTTAACGTTTTAGGAATATGCGATCATGAGTCATAATTACAATCTTTTGCATGACCTGCCTCTACAGGAACAGTGGCAGTGTGTTTCCATATCAATTGCAGATCTAAAAATGTGCACTCAACCCCCACCCACTGCACCACACCCAGCTCTCCAGTCGATATCCTGCAATTTCGTATTGCAATTCTATACTGAATTCAAATAAATTTCAACAATTACATTTCTTTCAACCAAATGGTCTTGAATGGAGCAATGGAACCGTGTGTATATAATATGAAATCTCAGTCAATCTGCATTATTCCAAGCCTCTGACTTTATCTGTACTTGTATTTCTGAAAACAAATCTTTGTATCCTGCAATCTGAATAATTCTAAAAATGTGATATGAGACATGAAGGAAATTGCATCTGTAGTGTGAGGACAGGAGGAACATGATTTCTTCCGAATTTATCTCACTGTGTGACGGTAGTAATGTTTATCAATCCATAGGGAACTGATCAATGCTTACTATATGATGACAGGTAAATGGAAACTCTGTGTCTAGAAGAAGAAGAGTTGGTTTTTATATGCTCAATTTCTCTACCTTTCAAGGAGAATCAAACTGGCTTACAATCCCCTTCCCTTCCTCTCCCCACAATAGACACCTTGTGAGGTAGGTGGGGCTGAGAGAGTTCGTACAGAACTGTGACTGGCCCAAGGTCACCCAGCAGGCTTCATCAGTAGGAGAGGGGAAACAAACCCTGTTCACAAGATTAGAGTTTGCCTCTCATGTGGAGGAGTGTGGAATCAAAGCCAGTTCTCCAGATTAGTCTTAACCACTACACCATGCTTGCTCTCTAGATGGAGTATACATATGAGTTCCAGATGCTGATGACAAAGAACAGGTGAAGAACTTTCCCTTCATGCCCTGTCTGTCCCCTTCCTACAACCATCTGGCTGCCCTCTGTTAGAATAATAATGCTGGTTGAGATAGAATTCTGGTCTGATCCCTCAGGGTTCTTCTGTTCTTTATCTAAGAGTCCAATACAAAAATGCCTCCGCAGACAAATTTTATTTAGAAAGCCAACTTTTCTAATAAATGCTGGCTGTGGAGTTAGTCTATCAGCTATTTCACATCTCAAATAACCTAGTTTCGTTTTTATTCCACTACACAGCAATAACAAACCTTAATGAACATCAGGAATATATTTGAATCCATTGTTACCTCAAGGTTTCATCTGTTATGGTTATGATCTTTTCACGTGAGGCCCATTCCAGAGCACAGCTAAATGAACTGATGGTACTTCATTCACTTACTCGCTAGGGGATGAGCCTCCAATTTGGCAGGAGCTTCCTGGGCATTTTCTTTCTTGTGTCTTCTTTGGCACATAATGCTCAGCTCTTAATCCTGTCAGCAATCACATGAAAGACTGGCAAGATGTTCTTCACCAAAAGCCAACCCACTCTTTCATCATTCTGTGATTTCATACTTTCCCAACAAACTGAGTTAAAGCAGGTTCCCAGCAATGAAATCTGGATCTTATTCAGGCACTTTACTTCCAGAATAAAGCTGAACGGGCTGATAACTCCATCGCTAAGGCTCTGGGTGCCAACACTATCACGTTTATTGTCCTGCAACAAAATGCTATGGTGCGTGTCAAGTCAGCTCCGTTAACTTTATTTTTAGGAGGTTAGCAACAGAAATACCAGCACTACTTCCGCGATTTGGCATTAGGCTAAGTTCATCAGTGGTATCAAGATCCAATTAATAGAGGGAATCGCTGCCTGGTGTTGAGCACAGAGCTGTGGAAATGTCATCCTTTTTGTAAGGGGAATTAAACTAAATAGTAATCATGAGGCAAACAGCCAGACAACCATTTGTTCAGGTGGCTGCTTATTCCTTAGCCAGTGGGAGTCTTGTAATGGTGGAGACACATGGCATATGCATGCACATTTAACATAAAGCATGATGGTTGCTTTTCCATGCATTTAACAAAAATCAGCTTCTGGAGTAGAACCTTGAATGAAGAAGCCACAGAGAATTTTTAATGGAGAATGGTGCTTAACCCTCAATCCTCTTATTAAAATAATAAACAAACCTAGTATTATCTGGGGAGTAAATTCGGTAACATGTCTAAAGCACAGAAGATAGGTGGAAGGTATCCTGAAAATCTTGGGCATCATTATAATAAACATGATTTTAAATTATGTATTATAAATCAGAGTTTACAGATTTAAAAGAAGCAACTCCCCCCCCCCCCGAAAACTTCTAAAAATAGCAATAGGCATTCAAAAGGATAGGCTTTTTACATGGAATGATGAAATAACTTGAAGTTGGATGCAGCACAAAGCTCACTTTGAATTACCAAAAAAAAAAAAAAACACCTATGTTTTGTTCAATCCATTTCCACTTTGCAGTCTTCCACATATTGTCTTAGAACAAAGGACAAACAAGAAATGAAAATATACTTGGCTTAACACACCTTCTTAGAACTAGCCTCTACTAAGAATTAGTGAAAACACAGTTTAATACCTGAGGGCTCTTCATAGGGTTAGCAACCCTGAGTTGGGAAATTCCTGGATATTTGGGGGTGGAGCCTGGGAAGGTGTGGTTTGGGAATCTCAGCACGTTATAATGCCAAAAAGTCTTCACTCCAAGCAGCCATTTTCTGCAGGGGAACTGATCGTTGTAGTATGGAGATCAGTTGTAATTCTGGGAGAAACATTAACTGTTCAACTTAGGGCTGTGCATATCAGTAAACCCAAACTGCAAATTTGGCAATATTCGGTTTATTTTCAGCTGAATACCAAAACTCGGGAATCTGCCTGAAGTTGAGTAGGCGATTCCCAAAAAGATATTCAGCTTTTTGAGTTTCAGCTATCCACTTTTGCTCAGATGTACAGCTTTGTGCCTTCTTCCATTTTTCTGTCTTTGACAGGTTTTGTTAGGACCCCATATTTGGGGCCCTTTTGATGTAGGGGTTGTGTAATTGGAGCCAACTTAGTCAGACCAAACTATCCATCACCCTTCAGTGGAGTAGTCTAGATAGCAGAAAGGTAATTTAAAAGACAGGGCTCACCCAATTCTGTCCAGAGGCATATACCCTCCAACTAAAAACACCAGCTTTAACAGCTGCTGATCTGGCTTCTGAAGACTCCTCATCCACACAGATGAGCAATCTCCTTCAGAAGAGCTGCCTTGATAGTGATTTTGGCTGGCTCTGATATCACCCCGCCCCCATGAAAATGTGTTCTCAAACTGAAGGTTGCCCCATGTAGAATATTTTCCCCCACACTGTGACCATCTCTTGAAATCAGATTTTTTATGACTATAATAAAGGACTGTTCACAGGATGCCATTTGCCACCAAAAGAAATGTTTTCCATGCCTTATTGTTCTTGCATTTATGCAGTTTTTCTCAGTTTGGAAGCTAATTTGCATGGACATCATGATATGCACCCCAGATACAAAGGGAACCCCCAGAATTTGAGGCGCCAGCCTGCCAATTGGCTTTCTCTGCCAGTCCTCAACAATGCTGAACTTCTGGACCTGAAAACTGATTAATAGCTTGGCTCTACTCTTTCACAGATGCCTGGAGGTTGGGGGCAACCCCTTTGCAGGCCCATAAAATTGGACCTCCTGTCCCAAACTTCACCAACCTTTGGTGTCCTTCTAAGGAGAGTTCATTGCAGCTATGCTGCAAACTTGGTGACTCTACTTTGAAACGCCCCCCCCCCCCAGCCTTGAAAATAAATTCCATAGACTATAATGGACCCAATTTTGGGGAGCAAACCTGGAAATAAAGCCAAACACCCATTTGGTGGAATGGGTATTTGGCTTATTCTGGGTTTACCAAAAAACAAAAACAAAATCAGGCCCAATAAACCCAAACTTGAAATTTACTTAAGTTTTTTTTTTTTTTTTGGCACATCCCTAGTTCAACTACATGGAACTAGTAGCATATAGCTACTTTTATATTGTGTAATATAGCTGTCAGAGGTATGTGGCTGTATACCTTCTATACTGTCATTCAATGTGACATTGCCAGGCACAGCTCATGAGACCCACGCTTCAGGGTGATAGAGACCTAACAATCCTCACCATGAACATTGAAAAGCAGAGGTGAAAAGGGAGGAAAAGATTTCTAAAGGAAATGTTGAGGTTTGGTGAGACTGAAAGCATGTGGGTGGCTAAGTGCCACCATCATTTTGTCTCACTACCAAGTCATCTTCTTAAATTTGAATAGAGTGGGGCATAAGGAATCTTTGTATAGAGGTTCATGGTGGCTATGGGTGACCTCGGTCAGGCACAAAGGAATTTCACATTCACATAGCGATGAGCAGGCAGTTTGCGTCTAGAAAGGGCTTTAGGATTTCAAAAAGATTGAGCAGCTCTAGTAAATAACAGATTGATCTCATAAAATTCATCTAATTAAAGTTCCTTCCATGAAATCCTTTATCTTGAATATAATATAACTGGATTGTGGGGTTTTGGAGATCGTAAAGAATAAAAGCTGCAATTGTTGCCACATAGACTATGAGGCTGCCAGTCAATGATTCAGTACTGGCTATCTAGAAACAACGGAAATGCAACAGACACTCATCATTTCAGTATGACACATTTGGGGATATTGTACTAAGCAGTATACTTGGTTTCCTCTGTTGGGTTTTGCTTCCATGCATAGGGGAATTCATCACCATGTTTACCGACAGGTTAGATTGATGAATGGGATTAGGAAATTTCCCAATTTCCCATTGTACATGAAATTGCTTTTTTTCCATGGTGGCCTCAATTCAAGTGGACGTTTCC
The DNA here is from genome assembly GCF_029931775.1 of Euleptes europaea. NCBI lineage: Eukaryota > Metazoa > Chordata > Lepidosauria > Squamata > Sphaerodactylidae > Euleptes > Euleptes europaea. The sequence goes on from NC_079316.1 coordinate 39,673,120, forward strand.
AAGCTCTTGTAGAATATTGTACAGCCAGTATATTGTTCAGCCTTATGTTAGCCAAAGAAAGCATCTTAAAAGATTTTGGTTAATGAATAAGAATTAGCATATCAGTTGCAATCCTGATGAAGACTGAGAGCTTGAAACCAGTGATGCTACTGAATTTTGCACTTCATTTTTGCTTCTTTTTTCTGTGAATAGAACCAACGAGTCTTTATTTCTATGTTTCTTATGTTTCTAAGTTTTTATTAACATATGGAGCTGTCTTAAACTGAGTCAGACCATTAGGCTGTCAAGGTCAGTGCAGTCCACGTACTAGCAACATTAGCAAGCCCATATCTGAGCAATGTTAATAGCTGCCAATCTGTTTGGCTCAACAGCATTTTGCACATGTGTACTTTTGCAAACCCAAAGTGGAGTTGTCATTTGCCCCCATCTTCCATCAGTAAAAGGTTTGGTTTTTTTAGTTGCAACTTATTCTAAAATTAAAAATTGTGCAGTGGCAATCACACAGGAAAGAAAAAATGTACATTTTAAAATCAAGTACCTGAATAGGGCCAAATCAAAAGTTCATGGAGGACTTCTCCCCTCCCGCCCAGAAAGCCTTTGCATTTCCTAGGCAACCAATTGTGTAAGGGTTGGTGCGGGCTGCTTGCATGTGCTATTTGTCTGCTTTGCCTGTGAAACATGGAGATGCCAAACACAGAAACAGGTCATGAAGAAACAAATGTTAACAACTACTGCTACTGTGCAGCTGCACGGCTGATTGACGTCTGCCTGACTCAGATGGTAGCAAGGTGAGGAGATCTGAGGCTTGTCACATCTGACTGTGACTGCTCATAACACCATGTTCACCTGCCGAATATGTTTGGTGCATATTTCGCAGCATCCCCAATTCATACATCCTTATTCCAAATACAAAGTTTTATCCTTAAATAATCATCTTTGTAACCATGGCATTCTTTGCACATGTTGGTAGTGTTGTTGCAGTAATGTATCCCATCCCATAGATATGGGTCAGATTCCTCAGATACAAAAAAGAAAGCATGAAGGACCTGAAATGTCTACTTGATCACGGTATGAAAGGATCAAACTACGCATTACTGTTTTCCATAAGTTGCATGTAGGATCTCCAAACTGAGATTCAGGCAAGCAGGCAGACATCGCCCTGCTGGGAACTCAGTTCCCAAGTGCAATTTACCTCCAGTTTGGATCAGGACATCAGCATGATGAGAGAAGGGTCTTGAGGAAGAATCCTGTGCTATTTTCCCAATCCAAAATGACCCCAGGGATGCCCCACTGGGATGCCACATGTGTGCTGATGGGCTGTGTGTACAGGCTCCCAATGATGCAAATACTGCCCCAGGACTGTTTCAGATCAGGAAAACAGTACAAGGGAGAACTGAATCCCCCCTTTCTGTACACACTATGGTCCCATTTTGAATTGGCCCCCCATATACTTCAGAATTGAGTTCCTAGCAGGCATCTGACTGACTAAAAGTCCGGTCACGAGACTTAAACACAACCTGTGGATAATCATAGCGTGCTTTGGCCCAACATCTGTGGGAAAAACTGGATGTGCAAGCAGGGGAGAAAATGAGAATTTCTCCTACTGGATTTCACCCTGTAATATAACAGCATAACAGAAACAGAAGACATGCTCAAATGAGGTAGTAAAGTCCATAGAGGAATCCTAGATAGGGATACCAGACTCCAAATGGGATCTGGGGATCCCCTGCCATTACAGCTCATCTCCAGACTACAGAGATCAGTTCCCTGGAGAAAAGGGATGCTTTGGAGGGTGGACTCTATGGCATTGTACCCCACTGAAGTCCCTGTCCTTCTCAGGCTCAACCCCCAAATCTCCAACAGTTTCCCAACCTGTACCTGCAACCCTAACCCCTTATCCCCTGCCAGTGGCCAGGGGAGACCTTGCAACCCTAAGCCTAAATGAAACAACACCTTATAAAGTACAATATCGTCCACTGTTTTGTTCCTGATTATTCTATACATTTAAAGGTTGGAAATGATCCTGCAAATGATAGTCTGCTTTCATAGAGTCCAAGTCCTGGATGGCTAGCGATCCTTATCCCGACCAAGTAAAATTCATGGGGTGGGAAGCAGAGCTGTCACTGATTTTCATATATGCCTGATTAAACCTTTAACCACTAACTATCTCACATGAATGGAATCCTTTTTATGTCATCTGCTAATACCATTGAAACTATTTCACTCAGGAATTGATTGATGTCACTGCCAGCTTCCATAAATGAAAGGATTATTCTGTTTAATCTTCCTTTTAAGATAATTTGTGGCAGGTAGTTATAAAAGTAATGGGTCTTAAAATATTTCATAAATAGTCTAGGCTACTGTTTGGGGCATTCTTTTCCTACCATACCTTGAACAAAAGTGTTTGCAAGAGATAAATATAAAAGGGGGTCCTAACACAGAAACTAAATGTTACGAGTCGGTTAGCACAGGTGTAACTTTTTTTGCTCTTAATACTGTCTTCTAGATCAAAGATTTTTTTAATCTGAAAAAAATGAATTCAAAAGCTCTACTGATAATCTTCCATAAATGCCTGACCTTTTGTCCTTTCAGTTAAACACACTTCTATGGAGGAGAGAATCTTTTTGTAAACTCATGGAAGTGGAACATGAAACCAATTGTAATACTAATACAAATTAGTAGGACGCCTGTGCAAATAAGACTTGAGGCAAGTGCTGAAGGCACTTTAGGGCTGGTAACTTCTTTCTCAATCCTGGTGGGTTCTAGCAACTGCACTGATGTAGTGATAAGAACACAAACTTTAATGTGGTAAGTAAATAATAATCTAAAAGGTAAATTATAACTGGATTCCAAAGGTGAGCCTTTAACTGAGCCTTAAGTATTTGCCAATAAAGTAGTAAGAGTTCACCCATTCCAGGCTCTTCTTCCCTTAACTTCCTGACACAGTTAAATGTAAAGAAGGTCTCTAAATCCTGGAGCTTCACGCTTACAGCCAGAATTACTTTATTCCAAGTTACAAGAATCCTTGCTGGTATCCTAGAGTTGCCAGCTGGTGGCTGGCAAACAGTGGGAGTGGAGGGGGCAGGGATGTGGGAAGTCTAGCCAGCAACGAACCTCAGGTAAAACTCCCAACTGTGTTTCACAGGCAGATGATTGCTTTGCAAGCCCCAAATGTTTCAGACACTACTCACTAATCTGATTGTATTAAACTGTTATCAAAACTATGCACACTAAAACGTATTAGGGCAGAGAAGGCATCTCCCGGAAAAAAAAATTCATTACTTTTGGCAATTGGGTGGGGGACTCTGAAACCTAGCAGAAAGTATCTGTCCCTTCATATTGAACTATGAAGCACATTTCCTTATTCTGAACTCCCTTCATGACAATTTGTGACATGACAAATTGTTATGTAGCCTTGCGGTGTCAGCATCACACATTATTTATTTATTTAAGATATTTTAGCCCACTTTTCTTCTAAAAAAGAGATGATCCCTGGGTGGCTGACAGCTCTATTGCAAGAAAGAAAAAGGACATTAAAAGAACGGCACTGAAGCCACACCTGATCAAGGAACACACATGTACCAAACTAGTAGCAAACAAGGTGAGCAGGATAAGAGGATTTCACAAAACATGTCAGGGCTATTTTTTTTGTCAAAAAATCACATCGGGAAAATAAATAATGTGTTACTTGAATCACAGACATAGGTGCCTTAGCTTTCTGCTTGTTTGAAGTGAATTGTATTTTGATACAGAAACATCATAATTGTTCCCCTCCATTGTCCCTCACTCAAAATTTTACCTTTATACTCTTTTCTACTCTTTGAAGTACCAAACCCCCAACATTTAAAGCACTTCCTAAAGAGAGGGGGAGGGGGGAAAGAACAGACAACAAATCAATAGCAATGAAGAATTGCCCAAGGTTGACTTCACAAAAGTTTTGAGAAGTTCAAAAGCTTACCTAAAACACTTCCAGTCTCAGCCTTGTTTTCATGCCTTTATTTTCATGCTCATTGTCTTTCATAAATGGCACACCTGTATGCTGGAGTGCCACACAAAAGCAGATGCCTCTACCAAAGTCACATATTATATTAATCTCCTATTCATGTACAGAGACAATACAGACACCTGTTGAGCATCATTCAGGACTTCCTGTTCTTCCCATGCACATGCATGCTCACACACTGTACCCAGTAATGTAGGGATAAACGGTGCTTAATACAGCAACTACATGAGTGCCAGTTTTTATCATGCAGTCTAACTTCCACTTATCTAAGCATTATTTCTCAAACTCTGCAACTTAAAAAAAAAACACCATCCATGGAAACAGGAAAAGCTTCTCTGCCTGTGGCATTTTGTTTCCCTTTCTTATCACAGATGACTAGAAGTAAGAGAAATTTTCTGTTACGGAACATGAAATAAATCGGTTTGTGTGTTTCTAGCATTCTCTGCTAAAATTCTTCACTACTTCAATTTGTTGGAGTTGTGAAAGTAGGGGCCCTGGAGTGGGTGGGAGACTGTCCTGCCTCCCTTTTCTTTCCTTTACTCTATCATACTTAATCTATGGGCAGATGATGGTTTGGTAAACCACAGCCACCAACCTGGTTTTTAAGGGTTTGCTTTCACTGAAGAGTGTTGTGTAAGTATGCTGTAAAGTGCATCAAGGAATCCCTGAAACCATAACAACTGTTTATTTCCACAAGAGGAGTGCAATAAAATGTGCAGGAGAAGCAGGGGTTGGGTTTTTGTTCAGAGATAGTCCTTTTTGGCATACATGCCAAAGATCGATGTCAGTCATAAAAAAACTTGATCAGGGATATGGAGATGTGGGCTACGTGTTAGGTAACCTGATTGGAAGAGTTTGGAATACGTCCCACAAGGGACAAGATTCCTAACTCTGAATTTGGAGGAAGGTTTCCATCAAAACAGGGAGAAAGGTTTAAAAAAGTGGAATCTTCCTTTGTTCTTTGTTCAAATACTTCAGGTTCTGTGACCACCTGCTGTGACCCAAACCTTTCTGCAAAGGGGGCAGTAGGATATGTTTGCTCCATCTAAGGTAACTGTCTTGTATTGGAACTCAGCTAGACTCTTATTTTTGTATTATTTTCCTTAGATCTGTACCTACTAGGCATGGCAGCTCTTCTCCATGTATGTGCTCTAGTTGAACCTTTAGTAATAAAGTTTTTTTTCCTGTTTAAGAAAGCAGACTGTGATTCAAATCCTACCCACACACCTAGACCACTCATGCACACTAAAGAACATGCATGCACTGGGGGGGGGGGAAGTAATTTGACAGCTCTGCCCATTGCACTTACTCAGAAGCAGCCTTACCAGGGTTCCCCCAAGGCACTGGTTATATGATAGGCTGGGTTTTATAACTTGTATAACTTGGGGTGGAGACACAAAGAGAAACACACTTCTATGTGTAGGCAAACACACAACTCACATGTGAGATCATACAGACTCAGGGTCGCTTTGTGACAAAAAGGGACCAAGATAAATACCCCCTTTCTCCTTTGAATTCTCCTGGCATTATCCCATTTTTTTCAAGGGACAGCTTCCCGGACCAGCCACCAAGTGTGAGATGTGAGAAGAACCCAAGAAAAGTTTTAAAAGGTTTTAGTAAAAGATTGCACTCAAAACAGAAAGAGTCAAGAGGCACTATGGTATGGCATTCCTAGTGCATCTCATAAGAGAGATGTCATTCATTTAAATGGCATGTCCCATTCTTCAATTAAAAACCCTTAAAAAGTTATAACTGATTTAATTTTCATTGTCAATACTGTTTTAAAATATCTCTGAGGAAAATAATAAGCATTAAATATTTTGCTGATCTTTTCTTTTGATTTTTGCTCCGAAATTGATTCTTAATTAGAGCACTTGCTGATAGAAACAATCTATATAAAACTGCTGTAAGATTCTACTGGACATATTAATTCAACATGCATCCCCTTTATTTATACAAGGGCCATCTCAGTTTTATGTGGCCTCTTGATATATATTATTTCACTAACAAAATTTTACAGACTAAATTTCTTTACAACCAGAAACTAGATAAATCAATATACTGAAACAATTTCATTCATTTTCATCATCCATTTTAGGGGTTGTTTTTTCCCTCCTGACTGAAGTATTACACTTAACCCCCAAGAGTACGTTATTGTTTATTTGCTTTTTATCACATGATGGAAAAAACTGTTTAAAGAAAAGCAACTCCTGTAAAAAAAGATGTTTCACCAGTGAGAGTGGTATATTTTAACGGAAAAGAACTCCAAACATGTTTGAAATTACTGTAAGCCACATGCAGTCCATCAAGTATGGCAGTCTACTGGAAATATGATCAGTTTCCTGCCCAAAGAGAGAGACACCGAGAGAAAGAACCACCCATTAGCCATAATCCACGGTTAGTGCAATATATCTGGGTTGGAAAATCATATGTTGGACAATAATATCTATAGTAATGTAAATGAAGTTGCCAAAATAAGCTTGAGGAGTTCCTGGAGATATGGGGGCAGTGCCTGGAGAGGGTGGAGTTTGGGGAGGGAAGGGAACTCACCCTCTGAAGCTACTATTTCCTACAGGGGAACCCATCTTTGTAGCCAACCAATGAAGCCATTCCTCCCAATCAACTGACAAAGTCACCCGCCCCACCCCGATTTTGGCTGGTGAGATCGCAGAGGGCTTGACAGCTGATGGAGCCACCTCCCTCCCAATCTCAGCTGGTGATCTCGCAGTGGGCTTGCCAACCAAAGAAGCTATACCCCTCCTGATCTACTAACAAAGCCACCCACTGTCTTGATCTTGGCTGGCAAGCTCACAACAGGCTTGCCAGCTGACAGAGCCACCCTTCTCCCAATCAGCTGACAAAGCCACCCCCGGTCCCAATCTCAGCAGGCAGGCCTACTCTGGGCTTGCCAGCCAAAGCAGCCCCCCCCCACACACACACCAGTACCAATCTCTAGGTGGTTGTCAGCCACCCCGCTGGTCTGGAGCAACTGCCTCTGGGCTGGCGGGGACGATGGCAGCCACCAATGGTAAGTGTGTTCTGTGTGCATACACAGAGAACACTTTTTTAGTTGGGGGGATTTAAGCCCTTCTTTTTAAGTTTCCAGTTTTTCTGCTTACCTGGGGGTGGGGGTCACCTAAGACTGCAGAAAAACCTGTTGGGGTGAGTGTGCCCCCCATCTGTGGATTTAAGTATCCACAGGCAGGGGGCACACTTGGGAATTAGATATATAGATTCGAGAACTCCAGGCTCCACCTGGAGGGTGGAAATGCAAAAGTCTATAATTACATATGCAATATTACTTTCATTACAGTAAGCCAGTCCCTTGTTTGCCATTATGGACAAAGATACCATTAAATTAATTATGTAAAGTTGGACCTCCATTTCTCTAAAAAAAGCTGGAAAAGAAAGCACCACTAAAAAGACAGAGGAAAAAAGCAGTGCTGCTTGAAATGGCCAGAGCGCTTTAGAGATGTCTCATAGACAGATTGAAATGAGCTGTATGAAACACCCATCCCTGTATCGCTTTAATCGGAAACTGGCCAATAAGTTTAGAACGGTAATCTGAAAGGGGTTAAAACAAAATTAATAAGTGTCACAAAAGCTCATGCCCTGCCAGAAATTGGGTTAGTCTTTAACGTTATTCTATGCATATTATTGGTGTCTGTGAAAGTTGAAATGCTTCCCCATTTGTTCTTGAGAATTTCAATTTTTAATGTGTGACTTATATCCATTTAAATGGCAGAAGGGCACTGTTGGCATGGGGTACATATATTACACTACAGGATGTGATGCTGTCATTGAATTAACCCTTGATGGTGTGATGGTTATTGGGTCCTTTGTCACCTGAATGGATTTTGGGACAGGGTTTTCATCAGAATTTGTTGCAGTGACTAGTTCCTTGGTATATATTTCTCCTGGATCTTTCCCAGTGCTGGTGAGTAGCTGCTTCAGGTTGGGGAATGCTGTTTGTAAGCAAGGCCTGGCCTATCCCACCAAGACCTGTGAGCATTAATAATCATATTCTGGGGTTAGGGGTTGACACCACCTTCCCCAGCAACATCTAAATCACTGGCCAGTTAACCAGTTCTGCACACTGAGAACTGTTATGAACAGTTGTAAATAATTAAAGGGAGGAAAGGTGGCATGGTATAGCCCGATCTCGTCAGATTTCGGAAACTAAGCAGGGTCAGTACTTAGGAGGGAGACCACCAAGGAAGACTCTGCACCAAGGAAGAGCAAGGCAAACCACCTCTGCTTCTCACTTGCCTTAAAAGCCCCTTGCTGGGGTCGTCGTAAGTCAGCTGTGACTTAATGGCACTTTACACACACACAAATCATTAAATATACTTACATACCATATATAAAAGCCAAAGACAAAAATCCCTTCTCTTAAAAAAAGGTGGTTTGATCTGTATTCATAACATAAAAACAGTTATCATAAGATTCATCACTTGCCAACTTCTGATTCTACATACTCTGTGTAAAATCTATCACTGCAGAGTATTGCTAAGAAGTTAGTTATTGATGATTAATAACTGGAATCCCAGTTGTTAATGGTAGTGGCTGCTTATTCTCCAGCTGATTTAAATTCTCTGGGTGATAATTCCAGATAGATCACTGTTCTTCAGGGGAAGGTTAATTAGGGTTTTTTCTGCATATTTGGTGGGTTAAACTTGCACAGTGCAGTACATCTGGAAAAAAAATGCCCTGTCCCTTTAATAGAGGCTTAATGTGTGGATTGGTAGCTGAAGCTTTTTCATGGCATGGAGGTAAATAACATCACTTTGTAAACAACATCTCATTAAGCTCTATTAAAGGGGAATGATGCTTTCTTCTCCTTTCCCCCCTTCTCTAGATAGTTGGCCACCCCAAGTACATTGGACACAAAACCTGTCATCTTTCTGTCAATAAGTGCAGCTACTGACCTTTAAAATAGCAGGTGCTGGCAGTATTTTTGATAGCAGCAGCATATCAGAGGCTGTACTACACAAAAGTAGGAGATAGGGTTGCTGAGCCTCCAGGTAATGGCTGGAGATCTCCCGCTATTACAACTGATCTCCAGGCAATAGAGATCAGTTCCCCTGGATAAAATGGCCACTTTGGCTGTTAAACTCTATGGCATTGAATTCCCTCTCCCCTCTAAACCCACGCTCCTTAGGCTCCACCCCCAAAATCTCCAGGTAATTGCCAACCTGGAGATGGCAACCCTAGTAGGAGTGGTACAAAGCTCCTAGGGCCTAGGTTGCTTTTTGGAGAGTAGAAGCTGTCTAACTTTGCTCTCATGCAAGGGAGCAGCCAGTAGGATACCTTTGGGTTGGGATCAATGGAATAAGAAGAATCTCTAGGATGCCAAAATCATTCAGTTTAACCGTTTGCTATGCTTTTCAATTAAGTAAAGGGTTAAAGTGAGAGAAGGTAGATTTACAGAGAGTGTTTTCTCTGCTTGGCTCCCTTAAGGATTAGTATGGTTCACTCCTTTCCACACATGTCTCTTCCTTTCTGCTTTTCCCCAAAAAAAGAAAGTTCTGAGGAAATACATCCCACTGAGTTCAGTTTGGTTCATTCTACTTTGAACACTTTTTGCCCATTCCTTTTCCTTTCTCTTTCTTTCCTTCTTTATTTTGTGATTCTTTAAAGGTGTGAAGGGCCCTTGCAGGAAATATTTACCTGAAGTGTGCGCCATAGCTTTCAGCAGCGCTGGTTATAGGAGTGTCATTTGAGACAGAAAAACAGTCTCAAGTCCCAGGAGTAGGGAGAGGAGGAGTCATCATGAGTAAGTTCTCAGCTGCAAAACGCTTCTGGAATGAAGAAAGGAGGTAAAAAGCATCTGCCTCTGGGAGGTGAGAGAGCTGAGGGATTTGTTTATTCTTTCTTTCAATCTCTCTTCAGCAAATAAGTAAATAAAGGCATGAATACAGATACAATGAAAACTTTTCACTCCTATCTTCCTGTAGATATTGGAGTAGGGATATATTTTTCCCTTTTGATTCTTTTCACTATGCTTGTAGGTAGGGTTGTGCACATCAATAAATCTGAACCAAAAATAAACCCAAAATTAGTTGTTTCAGTAAATTTCAGGATTTGGGTTTACTGAACTCCAAAACCTAGGGATAAAGCCGAAGCCAAATAGATATTCGGCTTTTCGGGTTCAGCTGTTCACTTTTGCTCAGAAGCATGGCTCTGTGCTTTCTCCCCCTTTTCTTCCTTTTTTTGACTGGTTTTGTTAAGACCCCATAGTTGGGCCCCTTTAGCGATAGGGTTATTTAAAAGACGAGGCTCATCCAGTCCTGTCCGGAGGGATAAACCCCCCAACTAAAAAGAGCCAGTCAGCTGCAAACCACCAGGCTTCCGAAGATGATTTCTTCATCCACGTGGATGAGCAATCTCCTTCAGACAACCCCCATGGTTATGAGTTCAGTTGGCTCTGATATCCCCCCCATGAAAACCTGCTTTCCAAAAGAAGTTGCCCTGAGTAGAGGCTTTGTTTCCCCGCACTGGGACTATCTCTGAATCAGTTTTTTCATGACCACAATAAAGGACTGCTCACAGGATGTCATTTACCACCAAAAGGAAAGTTTTCCATGCCTTATTTATCTTGCATTTAAGCCCTTTTCCGCCATTTGGAAGCTCATTTGCATGGACATCATGCAAAGCGACCCAGAAATGAAGGCTGACCCCAGACTTTGAGGCACCAGCCTGGAATCACCTCTTTCCGCCAGTCCTCAGCAATGCTGAACTTTTGAACCTGATGGACAGCTTGGCTCACAAATGCCTGGGAGATGGGGGCAACCCCTTTGTGGGCCCATAAAATTGGACCCCCTGTCCCAAAGTTCACCAAACTTTGGTGACTGTTGAAGGGGAGTCCCTTGCAGCCATGCTGCAAGTTTGGGGACTCTACTTCCAAAAATGCCCCCCAGGAGTTTAAAAAAATTTCCATAGACTATAATGCCCTCCCTCCCCAATTACGGCCCTGAACAGATCGATTGCATCTTGACTCTTTCTTCTGCTGCATGTTTCTCATAAGTTTAAGAGGACTAAAACGACCAAAGTAGAAAAAGCATAAACCAAAACATCCATCAAAATATTTGTTCTGAAGCAATGGAATCTGGCTTAAGGGATTCAAACTCACTATCTTCATGATGATTAAGGCAATACAGGTTTTGAGTGTTAGATTTTTCTTTAAATCTGAGAACAAGGGTAGAGAAATTAACAGCAAGAGGCTCACGTTGGTTATGGGATTCTCCTTACTGATTGGACAACACATACACATATTCTACAATATTTCAAAGGTGGAAATACGGATAGGTTTATGAATTAATATGAGGCATGGACAGGCTGCTAGAGGGCATATGACAAGGCAGCTAATAGGAACATGTTTCAGTCAGCACATTATGCTTTATGTTGTCAAAATCTATGTATCCCAAAATCCTCTGTTTGACCTTGGGCCAGTCTCTCTCTCTCTCTCTCTCTCTCTCTCTCTCTCTCTCTCTCTCTCTCTCTCTCTCTCTCTCTCTCTCTCTCTTTCTCTCTCTCTCTCTCTCCCTCTCTCCCTCTCTCTCCCTCCCTCCCTCCCTCTCTCTCTCTCTCTCTCTCTCTCTCTCCCTCTCCCTCTCCCTCTCCCCCCCTCTCTCTCTGATATAATAGAGGAGGCCAGAACAATGTAAGGCACTGTGAGTCCCCATTGGGAGAAAAGCAGGACATAAATATCAAAATACAATAAAATGTCATGTCCACGTGCATTAAATGATTTGTTCAAGGATGAACACTGGTCAGGGATGGTTTTCTAAAATGCTTGTTTCTCTTCTTTCTTTTTGTGTTATAGTTTGTGGTTGGTTTTAAAGATAAACCTGAATTTGAATGACTAATACATTAGTCTATACCAGTAAATCCATTCCCAATCAATTAGGTTTACTTAGACTCCCTAGAGATCATTTTGTATTGGCATTCAACATGCTCTATATTAAACCAGCTAGCTATGTTGCATTGCATATGTTCCAAGCTCCAAAGATATTTGTTACATTTTCAGTTATCCACAAGAGGTCATGATAATCAATAGAAATTATACAGTTCAGTGATTTTCCTCCCCTTTGCTTAAAAGGACAAAAGGAATTTTTAATTTTAAAATATAGTACAAGCAGCTCTTTTACAGAAAAAAACTGTCAGCCACAATAATTCATATGCCCTCTAGCAGCCTGTCCATGCCTCATATTCATTCATAAACCTATCCGTATTTCCACCTTTGAAATATTGTAGAATATGTGTATGTGTTGTCCAATCAGTAAGGAGAATCCCATAACAAACGTGAGCCTCATGCTGTTAATTTCTCTACCCTTGTTCTCAGATTTAAAGAAAAATCTAACACTCAAAACCTGTATTGCCTTAATCATCATGAAGATAGCGAGTTTGAATCCTTTAAGCCAGATTCCATTGCTCCAGAACAAATATTTTGATGGATGTTTTGGTTTATGCTTTTTCTACTTTGGCAGTTTTAGTAGTCTTAAACTTATGAGAAACATGCAGCAGAAGAAAGAGTCAAGATGCAATTGATCTGTTCAGGGCCGTAATGGGGGGGGGGCAGCTGCCGCCCCTGAGCCATGCTGATAAAAGGGCAGAACTGCCTCTTCCACCTGGCAAAGAGGCGCCTACAGGAGAGGCAGTTTTGCTGCCCTCTCTGCATGCCATGGGGTGGTGGCTGCCCTCCTTGCCCCCCTCTCCCAGTTACGGCCCTAGATCTATTAGGTAAGGAAATATATTCAGTGACATATTCATGAAATTGGATCGATTGAATTTGCATGTTTGTTGAGAAAGGGCTTATTGTAGTTTGGGTAAACAGAATAAGATTAAGTTTGATCTCTAGCCTCTTAGTCAAAGCAATTTGCACAGCTCACTGAATGCACAGAGAGAAAACACTAAGAAATTGTCACCTGTGGGAAATTCACCTTCCTCTAAACACAAGCTTGGCTCACCAAGCTTGCACACCTATTGCTCACATCTTTAGATGAATCTCTTCTTCTGATTGGTAGCTCTAATATGGGCGACCAGCTAACAGGATTTCCATTTTAATAAGGCCATGCTGTACTTGTTAACAGAAGTGCTAAAGGAAGAATTATTGTAGCTAACTAAGAAATGAGCAAAGTGACATTTCATTTTATAATGCAATATTTAACCTCAAGCAAATATTACAAGAAACAATTATCTACATTCACCAGTGGAATATCTTAGGTAGATACAAAACATTGGTGTATGTGTGTGTTGTTGTATGAGCTGATATTTTATGTTCCTCAAAATACAAAAGTGTAATAATACAAAGCAAATAGATAATATGATAAAGGTAAAGGTCCCCTGTGCAAGCACCGGGTCATTCCTGACCCATGGGGTGGCTTCACATCCCGACGTTTCCAAGTCAGACTTTGTTTGTGGGGTGGTTTGCCAGTGCCTTCCCCAGTCACGTTCCCTTTACCCCCAGCAAGCTGGGTACTCATTTTACCGACCTTGGAAGGATGGAAGGCTGAGACAACCTTGAGCCGGCTACCTGAAACCAACTTCTGTTGGGATTGAACTCAGGTCGTGAGCAGAGCTTTTGACTGCAGTACTGCAGCTTAACACTCTGCGCCACGGGGCTCCTAGATAATATGATAGGCACTGTAAATCTCAATGTCTGTCTGAAAAGCCATGTTTATTCTAGTTTGATAAACCCATGCATTTTGAAAAAACTGAGAAGTAGCACCCATGTTTGACATTTGCTGTTTTGTATATGCATCTCATGTTAAGAATGAACAAATCTAGAAACTATTTGTTCAGGCCAGGTAAGATATAGCAAATAAAAATTAACTTTAAGATGTCTGGGTATGGAATAGGACTGAGGTGCTGCTCTGGGGGCAGATCCAAAAGCACGTCCAATGGCAGAACCTTTGTTTTGCTGATCTGGAATTTCAGCTTGATGGGGAAAAAAAAGTCTGTTTTTCTAAGTAGCATGCCTAAAAACAAATATGGTTTTGCCCCTTATTTTTCTGACAAATTACCAAAAAGCAAGATGAATATGTAAAAACTATGAGCCTTCTGAGTTTGCAAACTAAACAGAAATACCAGAAGGTTGACCTTAGTCTTTCTTAGGGGAAAACAGTTTTCTTTTTGCATTATTGTTTGGGAATTTAGATTGTGCCATATTTCACTCCCCTTAATGCCAGTTCAGGTAGGAGAATTTAAAAATTTCATTCCAGAATATGAGCATGCAGATCACCATACTTTTGTTTTAATTCATTTGTATCTTTCCCTCATCTACCTTGTTGATGTTCATATGTACATGGGTAAAACACTGCAAAGAAAACAATCTTGAACAAAGATCAAAATAATTCTAACTTTACGTATATGCTGATGTGGTTTGAACTGGCCAAGACAGAGATAAAATATCTTGGGTTTGTAGTGGATAGCTTGAGAAAAATTTCAACTCAGTCTGTGGTAGTGGTAAAAAAAAAGGCAAGTTTCATGCTGGGGATTATTAGGGAAGAAATTCAAAATAAAATGGCCAATATTGTAAAGCCCTTTATAAATTTATAGTGTGGCCTCATTTTGAATACTGCACATTTTGAACCCTGAGAGTTTGGATATGGACAATTTTGAAAGCTTCCTCACTAGCATTCACATTTCCCAAGTCTCCAGCCCAGACCCTCCAGCTTCACCTTGTTCTTTTCCTTGCTTACTCCAGTTTTCCATCTTCCTTCTTCTGTTCTGGCTTGAACCTCTGCCTGGTTTTGACATCTCCTTCATACTTCTTGCTATGAGCTGGGCCCATTGCAGGAAAGACTTAACTGCGAACTCTGTGTCTTGAGACAATCTGCTCACATCCCTGACCTGACCTTGGATGCCAGAGTATACAAGCCATAGTGCAATTCCATAAATAGTTAAACCCTTCTAAACCCATTGACTTTAATGTAACTCTGTTTTGGATTTCATGGATAGTCTACAAGATGCATTTTTATAAATAGAAGGGGGGGGAGAGAGAGAGAGAGAGAGGAGAGAGAGAGAGAGAGAGAGAGAGAGAGAGAGAGAGAGAGAGAGAGAGAGAGAGATGGAATTGAAAGGAAATGGCTGATCCTGGCTGAACACATAGAGATCTTGCTTATTACAAATGCTACGGATGTCCTTGAAATAAAAAGCTCTGTTGGAGCTACATGTATCCACAGGCACCACAGGATTAAAGTTTCTTATGTCTGTACATTATTGCTTGTTATTTTTAATTTTGTTTTGCATTCCCACAAACCTTTGTGGCTATAAAAACAGATTAATACTTCTCCATTCCCATGATTACTGGATGAGCGGGTCATGCCTAAGGGAACTCTATGAAAGGCATCTGTGAAAACAAAAATTATTACTTAATTATGTGTCAAAGCCCACTATTATTTGCAGTGATATCAAGGCAGGGAGTCAGAGTGCAAAGGCAATGGAAGAGACAGACATAGTCCCAATGCAAAGGAACCAGCTTTTCATTACAGCAACAGAGTGTAGGCTACCGCCATTGACCAAAGTTATTTTGTTTTATATTTTGTTTTGCTTTTTGTCATTTCAAGTGGTATCACCTTTTACCTGAACTCTGTATTTCGCAGGGTTGTGAGGGGTCGTTTTTTCTTCCACTGCATATCTTTATGCTTCCTCTAATCGCAGTATGACAGAAAGGCTGGTGTCATAGACAGACTGCTAGGAGGCATGATCTGCAAATGGATGGTTAAGTGACATGCTTACTGTGCTCACAGACAGGAAATATAGTGAATTCACAAATGTATAAAAGGTACAGCAGAAAGAAACCCAGCGGGATCTTACAGAATCCCATAAACATCCCTGCGGGGCTCTCACAATATTTTGCAAAGGGCACTGAGCCAAAAACACAAAACAAAACCAAAAAAGGCCCTTCAGAACATAACAATGAGGAACTGATCAGATTTTCAAATTGATGGTTTCAGTGTATCTTTGTCGCCTTCTAAACTTAGCCTGGAACAGCAGAAATGCCACATGGCCTTTCATTACAGCTATTTTAGCTAAATTACAATCAGTGTACGAGCTTTAAGGATTTTTATTTGATTTTATTTTAAAATCTAAATGTAGAGTTCAGTGTGCGGGCACATTATCATGTTGGATATTTAATAGAAACATTTTCTTGTCTTTTCCCCACTGAAGTGCTCATTGACAATTCTTTCAGTATTTCATTCTAGTCTTTTTATATACAGCCTAAGGACTCTGACAGGCCCACTCTCTCTCTTCAAAGGCTTGTTAACTATGTGATGAATAAATCTGTCACTTTCAATTCTGGGCTTGGTTTCTGTTGTGATTGCTTCAGGATCCCATATCTATGGCAACTTTTCACCACTCCGAATCGATTAAAAAAAGAATTGGCTTAGCTTATCAGAGCAGTGGTGCTGATGGAAAATGATTGATTAATTGAAATTGAAAGACAGATACCGCGAGCTCTCTTGGCCAGTCATTTTTTTTTTAGTGAAAGAGCAGATAATGAATTCTCAAAGAATCTATCATGGTCAAAGTGGTTGCACTTTTCCCTCTCTCCAAAAACTGAGGACTAATTAAATATCATGGAAATCAATCGCTGAACTTCTGATTAATTTGTGTTGCCTTCATTTAAGAAAATTGCTTCATTTGACAAACCTTGTAAAAGACTCAGAACTTTTATCTCAAGCAGAGAAAGTGTGTCGCTTATTCTTTTGCTTTAAAACAACAGCACAAAACTTGTCCTTAGAGCTGTAGGGCTTAAAGCCAAACTGCATTTGCTCATCTATGATGTAACTGTTTTCTTACTCAAGTGGGCTAATTACAGCCCTAGCGCTCCCCCCCATTTTGATCAGGAAAATATGTGTATGGGAAATAGTTAACCCCTTCCCCAGTGCTATGGGCCCCATCGAATCAACCCCCACAGCTGCTTTTCAGGTTAAAAAATGTTGGGAGATTCAATCATGGATCTGCCAACATAATACATAGTGGGAGATACTGTACAGTTAATGAACTGAAGGTTTCAGTATCCGTTCCAGAATTAATGTTTGCTACAGACAAGCAATTTATGCTCTACATCAAAGTAACAGAGCTGCTTTAAAGAATGCAGGGAGTTGTACTCTTAAAATCTGACAGTAACATGTACTTTGCCAAAACAAATTGCTACACCAGAAGAACATTCATGACATTAAACTGATACTGCAGGTAGATACTGCAATGGTCCACATTGGGACTTAAACCAACCATGAATACTGAACCAGTAACTCAGTGCTCACAGCTAAGAATTTAGCTTCTATTCGTCTACACTCATCTCATTGGTAAATCCAGATTCAATTGGTAAGCAGCCCATAGTGAAGCCATCACCTAAAGCGATCATCTGACTGTGCCCCCACAGATTTTAAACACTGTGTAATAAAAACAAAACAACCCTCCTTCAAAATACCATTTGCAGTGGTGCAGTAAATCAGTATAAGCAAATGGGGGCTACCTCTTCAGCATCCACCCATTCAGTCTAGTAGTCAATGTAACTAAGCTCTGGAAGTAGTTGTTGTATGAACTGGTCTTCATCCGGTGGATACCAGGACTTAGTCCCAATTCAGTCTGGTACACCTGGATTGAAGTACTGTGGAGATGAGACTGTGCTGTTCAGTGGTCTTTGCAATAAAGAAGAGTGTTCTGGCAAATGAGTGAATAGATCTGTCTCAGAATTCAGTGTTCATCTTTGAAACCAGGCCCTGTTTCCTGTAACCTGCTTTATCAGCTTGGCTTTTTGAACATTTGATTTTACTTGCCCTATATTAGGTGTCACCAGTCTTTCCTTTAATGAGAGCTACTTCTTAGCAATGAAAAAAAAATATTCTATTTGACTGCCCACCCCCCAGGTTTTGTTCTGTTCTATAAACAGAATTTGGACTAGCAAGAGCACCAGAAATGAAGCAGCCCAGAAAAAAATCAAATGAAGTAAATGTTTGTTTGTTTGTTTGTTTTTAAAAAAGAAAGCCTAAAGCAAATCTTTTAATGATGTTTTCCTGGATCTTCTAGGGGATGCACAAAGTACACTGCAGCAGCCAGGTATCTACTGGATAGAAAGCCATGACCTATATCATGTAAACCTTACCCTTGATGTTGCTGACTATCCTGTAACTCCGAAGTCTAATTTGCTTTGTTGACCTCTATCTAGTTCTCTTATAGAGGGAGCAAAGGTACACCGTTCTTAGTCCATTGACTTCAAAGGATTTAGAAAGGTGCAACTCTTCTTAGAATAGCTTTGTCAGTGCCCTAACCTTCGTTCTGCTGAAAACACTTCCTTATCTAACTAATGCTACTCACATCCCAACTAGGCCCCCTACTAGGGACCTTTGAAAATTATGCCCCAGCTCTGACCTATGGCTTATTTTGTTCTTTAACGAAATATTCTGTGAATCTTTCCGGCCAAGTTGAGCAAATCTTGAGATTAATTACACAGTTAGGGATTCGTATGCTCTGTGAAGTGTGTCACGACCACTGCCACAGCTAATGAGGTATGAAGAAAGAAGATGCTAGCAAAGCAAAATCCCCCCGGGGAACCATTTTAAGTTTTATAGAACATATTTCTTCTGTGCATTTTTCAAACTATAACAAGACCTTAATTCATGTTATGTGCTGATTCTTGGAGCAGTTTTCTTGTACTAGAAAATATGAAACGATCTGGTGCACATCATGTTGTACATACATCAGCTCAATGTGTGCATTTCATGAGGTCAAAAGGGGCAAGGGTTCAAAATGTGAGACAGTGACTGAAAATGGAGGACACTGGGTGGTGCAACAAATGGGCGCATTGAATTAATTGTGTTTTTTTTAAATAAAGCATTGTGAAAAGCTACCAGATAACCACACTGACTTCAAAGTCAAAGGAATAATTAATTGTGTTGTTCAAAACTTTGCTGCAATTTAATTATTTCCTCTTTGAGCAAAAGAGTAAATTGTAATCAGTGCTGATTAGGTGAATAAGATTCAGGATTCAAATTACTTTTATGGAAGAAAGGAAAAGGATTTTGTGGAGATTTCCGGAAGAATATCTCAACCTTCAGATGCAAACCTATTAAACGCAACATTTCAAACATTATCCAGGCCTTTGTTTTGATAAAGCATGGCAATGAACACAGTCATTCCCAGGTACCCTCTCTGAGGCGCCCCAGGCAATAAAAAGACAAGGGAGATGGCCACAGCAACAGTGCAGGAAGACTCAGGATGAATCTGATAAGAATCAGGCGGAGGTTCACACATATTTATTTATTTATTAAAACATTTATACCTTGCCTTTCCTTATGGTTCAAGGCAGCTTGCAATAATAGTTAAAAAACATTTCCACTTAAAACCATTGGCTTCCTTTGTGAACAGTTTCAAGCCACCCTTTTTCATAACTGGTATTGATGATTGTTTCCTTTACATTATTTTATACAACCTATACAATATTTTTGCACACATCATGTATCACGTATACTAATAATATATGAATAATACTGATTTATTGATGCACAAGTAATGTTTTAAAACTGAAAATAGAGAGTGATGCAAAAATAACAGCTTGTGAGTTCAGAATCAAAAAAAGCAAAAGCAACATGTCAATATTCAATTCAGGCAGCGTATGAAATCTGATAGCATCTCCTGTCTTGTCTCCCTGATGCCTTTGTCCATCCTTCTGGAACAAAACATTCTGTACTTACCTGGGTGAGACTATTACCTACCTATTGCAAAGACTTTGCCCTTGTTCATTGAATTATCACGATGTTCTCAGATTATATAAGCACACAATTGCATAACTTGGAGAGGACAAGAATACCTTTAGGATTTCCACCAACTCTTTTGTCCCTCTGCTCATCAGTTCCAAATGTACCTTACATCAGCTTCACATATGATATGATGTTGATGATGGCTGAAAGGACATGATTAATGTATGATTGCAGGCCAGCATAGTATCCCCAGCATGTGCCTGCTACCCCTGATGGGCTCAGGCTGTTATGCTGTGAGAGGGATTGTCATGGTAGACTCCGGGTACAATTCTTATAATATATTTCACAGCACAGTAGCTCAGCTGACAGGGCAGAGCAATATTCTGTACAATATTCTGTGCCTGTACAATATTCACTTTGGTGTGATTGCCAGCAGTTTGATGTTATTAACAGATCAGTTAAGACAACCAAAGGCAAACACAGGAATCATGTAGTATTCCATTTTATTTTAGAAACAGTAATCATTGTCTGTCAAAAAAATTAAAGGGACTACATATTATAAATTAGAAGTGGTAAATGCTCTCCATGGGTCTAACACAACACCCATGCCTACACTGTAGCTTGATTAGGCACTGTATGTAGTGAATTTCCCTGTGATTCCTCTAGCAATTGTGAAGAGATGGTGGGCAGCATGGTTGCCAACCTCCAGGTGGATCCTGGAAATTACCTGGCATTACCCCAGGTGAATCCTGGAAATTACCTGGCATTGATCTCTAGACCAGGGGTGTTAAACTCATTTGTTACGAGGGCCAGATATGACATAAATGTCACTTGCTCGGGCCGGGCCATGTGTACCATAAAATTTAATGCCAGGTACCAGAAATATAATCTTTATAGAAGACACAGGCAAAGCCAATTAATGGCATTCTTTTTTTACTTAAAATACAAACATGCTTAAAACAGTAACACTCTTAAAGTATTTTCTTTTATTTAAAAGACTTTGATCATTGACACCTTGAGGCTGGGGGGGGGGCTGCTTCAGCTGGCTTGTGGACCAGATAAGAGCCCTTAAGAGGCCTCATTTGGGCCCTAGGCCTTATGTTTGACAGCCCTGCTCTAGACAATAGAGATCAGTTCCCCTGGGGGAAAATGGCTGCTTTGAAGGGTGGACTCTATGTAGGGTTCCCAACTGCCAGCTTATGGTGGACAATCTACTGCCCATTGCTCCTGTTGCCCGCCCACTCTCAGTTGTCAACAGGCGGAAGCAGGTGGGGGAAGGGAGGGGGAGCCACCAACGTCATCTACACAATGAAGTCACAAGGCCAACTGGGACGGTGGAGAAAAAAAGCAGCCCCAGACAACCACCCCAACACAGGGAGCAACGAAGCCAAAACAGACTGGCAAACGGTGCCCCTTCCTCCTGCCTCGTGCCAAACAGCTGACTGGTAAAAACAGCTGATCAGCGGTGAGGCTCTGGGAGGAGTGGCGAGGGTAGTTGGAGGGGAGGAAACATGGTGACACACCTTATTTCCTCCCTCCAGCTACTCTCCCCACTCCTCCCAGAGCCTCGCTGCTGATCAGCTGTTTTTCCCAGTCAGCTGTTTGGCACGAGGCAGCAGGATGGGGCACTGTTTGCCAGCCTGTTTTGCCTTCATTGCTCCCTACTTTGGGGTGATCGTCTGGGGCTGCTTTTTTTCTCTGCCACCCCAGTTGGTACCTCTCCGCCAAACCGACCGTAATGTCATCACATAGATGACACTGATCTCCCCCCCACAACCCCAACACACTAAACCTTCTGCTGGTTGCAAAGAGGGACCTGGCAATCTTAACTCTATGGCATTGTACTTGAAAGGATCCCTCCCATCCCCAAACCCTGTCCTCCCCAGGTCCCACCTCCAAAACCTCCAGGAATTTCCTTACCTAGAGCTGGCAACCCTATGTAGTCATAGTATAGTAAGTTTCCCTTATCTTTGAAAACAAGAGAATGAACTTTAGTTCTGTCTCCCTGTTTCTATAGGTTAAATGATTTGGATGAAGGAATAGAGGGAATGCTTATTAAATTTGTAGATGATACTAATTTGGGAGGGGTGGCAAATATGGTAGAAGGCACAGCCAAGATGCAGGATGATCTTGACAGGCTGGAGAAATGGGCTAGAACTAATAAAATGCACTTCAACAAAGACAAATGTAAAGTTCTGCATTTAGGTAGGAAAAATCAAATGCATAATTATAGGATGGGGGAGACTTGTTTGAGCAGTAGTGTGTGTGAAAAGGATCTTGGGGTCTTAGTAGACCAAACACTGAACATGAGTCAGCAGTGTGATGTTTTTAACTAAAAAGGCAAATGCAGTCTTGGGCTGCATCAACAGTAGTATAGTGTCCAGATCACGCGAAGTGATGGTATCGCTTTGCTCTAGTTAGACCTCAACTAGAGTACTGTGTTCAGTTTTGGGCACCACAATTTAAGAAAGATGTAAACAAGCTGGAACGTGTCCAGAGAAGGG
Source organism: Euleptes europaea (assembly GCF_029931775.1). Lineage (NCBI taxonomy): Eukaryota > Metazoa > Chordata > Lepidosauria > Squamata > Sphaerodactylidae > Euleptes > Euleptes europaea. Next base: position 39,695,337 of record NC_079316.1, read on the forward strand.
CAACAAAGATGGTGAGGGGTCTGGAGACCAAGTCCTATGAGAAAAGGTTAAAGGAGCCGGGTATGTTTAGCCTGAAGAGGAGAAGACTGAGAGGGGATATGATAACCATGTTCAAGTACTTGAAGGGCTGTCATATAGAGGAGGGTGCCGAGTTGTTTTCTGTTGCTGAAGAAGGTCGGACCAGAACCAACGGGTTGAAATTAAATCAAAACAGTTTCCGTCTAGACATTAGAAAGAATTTTCTAACAGAGCGGTTCCTCAGTGAAACAGGCTTCCTCAGAAGGTGGTAAGCTCTCCTTCCCTGGAGGTTTTTAAGAAGAGGTTAGATGGCCATTTGTCAGCAATGCTGATTCTGTGACCTTAGGCAGATGATGAGAGGGAGGGCATCTTGGCCATCTTCTGGTCACTAGGGGTGTGGAGGGGGGAGGTAGTTGTGAATTTCCTGCATTGTGCAGGAGGTTGGACTTGATGGCCCTGGTGGTCCCTTCCAACTCTTATGATTCTATGATTGTCAAGGTGATATCACATAGCAGACTAGGGCATACCCAACAGCCCAAGAGTCATATATTTCATTATTAAAAGAACTTAGACAAGCAGGAAGGTTGCCCTGGGAAGTCTGCTCCTTGGTGCTCCTCTCTTTTGCTATCTCATACCTTTTCAAGTAATTCTAAATGACTTTTCAGAACATCACATCACTCTTTCTGTTAGATCATGGATTTCTTGCCTTTAAATTTACTGCACTGGTTAACTTTTGCTTCATGCATCAGCTCGAAACTCTTGTTCCTTACGTATAAGCCACCAATCTCCAGTTATTCCCTTATCAGACAAAACTATCTGCCTCTCATGATGCTGTGCTCTTTGTCTGGAAAAAAACACCTTCCTCCATATCATTTAAGCCACTTCAAAAGGATTTCTAAAATTTTATTTTATCTGAAATTACTTCCCTGAAACCTCATGGCTTACCCTTTTCTTTTTTTCCCGCTACTTGTTAAAGTTCTTATCCTCACATTTTATGAAGGCCTGTTTGCCATCACCTTTTCCCTGTCCATCCATTGTTATGAACCCGCTTGCAATATCTATAGTAACTGTTCCATTGAGAATGGTGGCACCTAGAGCATTTTTGAAGTTAAATAGTTGTAGCAGCATTTTCACATTTTTCAGACTAAAAACATGGAGGTGGGAAATAGCCATATAAATGGCAGGTCACACGAAGAAAGGCAGTAGCACGGAGGCTAATGCCCCATCCTCATGGCCCAGTGCTGGTGCATTGGTGGTACTGGTGCACTACCTGTTCTTTCACAATGGGGGGGGATATGCACACAAAAGATCCCACTCCTAAGTGTGAAGAGCATAACAACAGCACTAGAGTCCATAGCAATCCCACCAATATCCACCAAACATACAGTAGCATGTCCTTGATGCCCTCTATTAGATACGAGAGCATTCTCCAGTGCATGCCAACAAAGCCACATCCCTGATGTCAACCTGCAATACCCACATGTAGAACAAAAACAAAAAGGGGAGACAAAAAGTGCATAGCAACCCCCACCCTAGTTGTGAGGATTATGGCATGACCAGTAGGATCTCTGGGATGAACACAAGCCAGGGAGCTCCACCCCTACACATTTGAGTGCCTTCCTGTGTTCTCCTTTGCCAGGGGAGCACATGGGAATGAAATATGACCACTCCAGCCACCTCAACCACATGCCTCCACAGCTCACTTGGCAGAGGCAAACCCAATGCAATGTACAAATCTGGATTCATGTTCTGGGGAAGGGGAGATCAGGAGCACCAGCTTTTCCCCAGGCCAGTGGTCGGCAAACCGCGGCTTGCAAGCCGCATGCGGCTCTTTGGCTCCTTGAGTGCAGCTCTGGAAAGCGCCCTCTTCCTCCTCCTCCTCCTCCCCCCCTTTCCCTCCCCTCACAGCGCGGCCGGGTTTTGCTCGTGCCGCTCGAGGGCCGGCGGCGCCAAGGCGGGCTGCGGCAGCCAATCAGCGGGCGGGATTTTCCCCACTGATTTTGGCTGGTGGAGAAGGCCGAAGTGCTGAGGAGGGGCGGACGGGCAGACGGCACGCTGGCTGGGGACAGAAGGAAGGAAGGAGCCCAGGCGGCGGCGAGGAGGAGGAGTCTATATCCACAGCTCCTGCTACAAGGGGAAAGAGTGGAGGAGAAAAGAAGCCGGGGACGCCGACGTGCTGGAGAAGTTTGCCCCGGTCTGGGCAGCCGAAGCGTTTTTGCCGGGGGAGGATGAGGTGGGTGCCTCGGCGGTGCGTTGAGCCGTGCGCGGGGAAGGGGAGCCGCTGAGCCCCCAGGGGGAAAGGAGGGAGGGTGGCGAAGAAGAGCTGGCTTTGCCCACCCGCCTGTTGCCCCCCAAAAAAAGGTTTTCCTGGGTGGGGCTGCAGAAACCGAGGTGGCCTCCCTCTCCCCGTCCTAGTTTGCTTTATCCGGGCTCCTCTGGAGCCTTCGGCGACGCTCCTTGTGGTGCATGGGTGCGCCTCCTTTCCGCCCTCGGAGTGACTCCTCAGTTTGTCGGTGAGCCTCCATTAGGCTTACTCCCGAGTAAGCAGGCGCAGGATCTTAGTCTGCAAGAAGCGGTCATCGGAAGGCGAGGGGTTCGTTCCAAATGCTTAAGTGTCTCTGTTTTTATAATAGTTATTACTGGGGAGGGACCGTGGCTCAGCAGTAGAGCATCTGCTTGCCATGCAGAAGGTCCCAGGTTCAATCCCCGGCATCTCCAGTTAAAGGGACCAGGCAAGTAGGTGATGTGAAAGACCCTCTGCCAGAGACCCTGGAGAGCCGCTGCCTGTCTTGAGTAGACAAGACTGACTTTGATGGACCAAGGGTCTGATTCAGTATAAGGCAGCTTCGTGTGTGTTCGTGTGTTCATGAGGAGGAGGAGGAGGAGGAGGAGGTCGGGGCCCAGGGGGTGAAGCCATGCTTGATTCATTTGTACTCTCTTTTTGGGATTTGTACTCTCTACATGCACATTTTCCCCATCCAGATTCTCAAAACTCTGCATGGGAGGTTATTGGCCATTTATGAATGGGAGGTTTTGCCTTGGATTTGCCACTCAGATGCACATTTTCCCCATCCTCTCAAAATTCAACAATAAGCCCCCCTGCAGAGTTTTGAGAATGCAGATGGGGAAAATGTGCATCTAGAGAGCGGCAAATCCAAGGCAAAACCTCCTGTGCATGAATGGTTGTTAAAAGGTGTCTTGGCTCTCAAAAGAAATCTCAATCATCGTACTGTTGATATTTGGCTCTGTTGACTAATGAGTTTGCCGACCACTGCCCCAGGCAATGGGATGCAGGTACTAAGGCAGCAACAGAGGGGATATACAAGTGCATATTCACAGAAGGCAATCATGTAATCTCCTCAATAGCTCACTGGAAAAACCACCCAGATGGCAAACAGCTCATAACCATTGCCCCGCATACAGTCATTTTGGTCAGCAATCCCCCATGCATCATCATCCTGCTGCAATCAGGAGTTTATTTCTACCATCTGCTCTTATTTGTTGCAGCAATTTTTTTGCTCCAACCATTCCCACTCACTCATGCATCAGTGATCTGGGGAAACATGCACACCAGAAAAGTGGTTCCCTCACCCTTGTAAGAATATAGATCTACAAGCATCAGACTACCCACCGACCCTTTCTCACTCTGAGTCCCATGCAGAAGACAGCTGAGTTTCGTAAAGAGCAAGGACTGCAAATCTGTCTACCCAAACTCATTAAAATAGAGACACGGCTATGAAACAATCCACATATTTATTGAACAGCAATAGGGATGGACTTTTGAAGGGGTTGCTAAGTGTCTTGGACCAGCAAGACACCTGTGCCTTCAAAAACCTCTGTGGGAAGGAGTTCAGGCATGTTGGAGTAGCTATTAAGAAGTCTCTGTTTGTGTTGCATGTCCACAGGGCTTAAGAATGTAGGGACCTCTGATGAGGAGGACCTCTGAGGATGACCTCAACTGGAAGGCAGGCATGTGTGTTTAATCAGGAGCTTCAAAACCTCAAAAGCACTGTACAAATGTTTAGTATCATTATCACTTATTTATTTGATATTTAGGGATGAAGGTTGTAAAGACATTTGTATTTTGCTTTCAAATCTATTGGGTTTTTTTCTTCATTTCAAAGCTAATGGTTAGAAATTTGATCTTGAAAACACTCAGCAACTTACATCACCTGGATGGTACACTAACAAAGCCACACACCAGTTTATACACTCATGATATGCAAAGGAGGGAAAAAGAAGACTCTTAAAGCATTCATCCTTTTGGAGCATCATTTAGTGAGTTTTAAATCCTTTCCATGTCTTATACATTTAAAAATGTTAGTCAGAAACACCCTTATGAAAAGCATAAGCAAAAAGAGAATCCTGTCATACACCGGGGGATAAGCTATGATTGTGTTAACTGAGCCATGTATGTGATTTTTTTTAATGTTCATGGAAAATTGGAAAAAAAAAGTTTATTGTTTGTAAAAGCTTAATACCTAAGGATGTATATACTTGCTCAGATTTTTTTTTTTCAAAAAAGGATAGGACACTTTCTATTTCTTATTAATAAAAATGATGTCTCCACCTGGCAAACTGGCACTGACGCAACTCCTTAATGGATTTGACACATTGAGCATGCCGTTATGTTTTGGCTCCTATTTCCTTGGACTCATTAAATGAAAAAATTAGGACTTTACAAGTGGAAGTGATCCTCCACCACCGACCTGAAAAATGCTCCATAGCTTCAAGAGAAATTGAGCTCATCAGTTTCTGAAGAGACATAAGTGCTCTGGCACTTAGAAAACAAAGCTGTGCAATTCATTTAAAACTCGGGTATGGAATTCATAATAACACTTTGAAAAACGGTAACGTTTTAAAAGGCTTGTTGACCGAAGGAAAAATGCAGGTCATTTTATGAGCTATCCGATGCAATGTTAATCCAGCAGACCCGAGCTGCATTTGATATGAAATATTCTGCAAACATTCAGCTTTATTGACAGTAATTGAAAAGGACGTTTCACACAATTGTTCCAAAGAATTTTTGCCCTTGCTTTTAATGAACTGCAAAACAATTTTATTAAAACAAATATTTTTCAGGTATTAATAAACCCATTTTAGGAAACGCATAGGTGTTGATTTACATAAAACACATTGAGCTGAGGTAACCTTTTGAACTAAGGGTGACACCTTTATCAGAAGAAAAGCCCCTTTGACTAAAGTTAAACCTGGTAGAAAGAATTACTTCAAAGTTGAGGTTGAAAGTTTTCTATTAAAAGTAGACAAACATTCATATTTTTATAGCGCACGGGGGGGAACTCCTTTGGGAAGGTCTATTTTCTGATAAGCTAGTGAAAATTCTCATAACTCTGCCTCTTCACAGGAACTCTTGCAACATAGCGACTGTGGCTATATCAGCATCCTTCTATCACTAGGGAAGTGCACTCAAAATGTCAGCAATCAAAATCTGATCTAAATATGCTGGGTTCAGAAATTACTTCTCTATTTTGATAAGGAGCCAAAAAAGGCAAATACAGATGTTATTTTGGGGGGCTGCACTCAGCTTTCAACTTTTATTTCTGTCATTTCTACAGGCCAGTAAAGAGAGTGGAGATGCAGTGAGGAGAAACGGTGACTCTGCAGGCAGGACCTTGTCCAGCCAAAACATCCTCAATCCCTTTCCTAAAACATCCTCAATCCCTGGTAAAAGAATGTGATACAGACCGCCGCCCCCAGCACAATCTCCAGGTAAAGGCCTTCTCTTGCTTTGTTGCTAGAGTTACCAGGTCCCTCTTCGCTACCAGTAGGGTTTTGGGGGGCAGAGCCTGAGGAGGGCAGTGTTTGGGGAGGGGAGGAACTTCAATGCTGTAGAGTCCAATTGCCAAAGTGGCCATTTTCTCCAGGTGAACTGATCTGTATCAGCTGGAGATTAGTTGTAATAGCAGGAGATCTCCAGCTAGTACCTGGAGGTTGGCAAACCTATTTGTCGCTGAATCATGGTCAAGGTTAATGCCTAAATTCCTAGTCTGTTCTAGTTATGCCATCTAATGCCATTCAGATATACAAACACAGCTACCTGAAATAGTATCTAGATGGCACAGCTACACTTGACCATGTTCTGGAGATTGGACACATATACATAAAGTAGTGGTTGGAGTGTAGGAGTAGGACCTGGGAGACCCAGGTTTGAATCTCCTCTTTGCTGGGTGACCTTAGGCCAGTCACACAGCCTAACCTGCCTCACAGTGTGGTTGTGAAGATAAAATGCAGAAGAGGAGAATGTAGCAAGCCACTTTGGGTCCCTATTGAGGAGAAAAGTGGGGTATAAATGAAGAAAATAAATATCACTAGCACTATGTGCCTGGCACGTGGATTATTTTTACAAGGACAGAGGCTACTGCACACTGCTGCACCAAACCCACCCTTTGCCCACACTCAGAGCAAGGTTTGGATTGTGTCCAAACTCAGTATTCATAATTTGTATTTAACCCAGCCAATATTACTTAAAATTCTTATCAAGGCAATCGTGGGACAAGAAGGATCATAGTACTGTGGGAAATGCAAAGTTAAAAGACACTTACGTAAAGTGAACAGGACCAGTGCTAACGTAGATGTTAGTGAAATTAATTTAAATTAAACAATACCAGCTTCACTAGCCTAGGATTTTATGATGTAGCTACAAGCCTGGCAGCAAATACAGGTTTTCAGAGTTGCCATCAACTCTGATGTTCTACTTATAGTTAGGGTTGCCAACCTCCAGGTGGTAGCTGGAGATCTCCTGCTATTACAACTGATCTCCAGATGGCAGAGATCAGTTCCCTTGGAGAAAATGGCTGCTTTGGAATTGGACTCTATGGCATTAAAGTCCCTCCCCTCTCCAAACCCCACCCTCCTCAGGCTTCACCCTCAAAATCTCCAGGTATTTCCCAACCCGGACCTGGCAACCATACTTATAGTTATTGTACCCAGAAAGGCATATGCTGCCAGTAATGGATTTCGGATGATAGAGCTATACAGACAAATGTCTGTATTTTGGCACTCCAACCATGCATAATGGGAGTGTATGCATGGTCACCGTTTTGTGAAGAGATGCAACACACTTATCTTCTATGCACATATAGCGGAGTTAGAGATTTTTGAAGGAACACATTGCTTCCATTCATACAAAATGTGCATATTGGAAAGATCATGTGTAGTATGCACTCCCATGGTTGAAGCACTAAAATTGAATGTCTGAACAAGATTTAAAAAGGGGAAAACCATGTAAATGTGTCTTCCTATCAGCAGACTGAGCAAGAAGTATAATACTGAATTCTGCAAAGTACTCTGGGAGGATTTTTTATGAGTCAGTCAAACTATTCAGCCTCTGTGTGTGTGCAGTGTAATTTCACTCAGTAATTCAAGCTTTACTTGATTGATTACAATCATTAACCAAATAAAGCTTGAAGGCCCAAAAGAAATATTTTCCTCAGTTCTGTACTTTATCATAATTGTGTAAAAATGGCTATGACAGAGGATTTAGTGCTATGCATTTTAGACCACCAGAGATACAGAAAAATTCTTCCTTTCTATCATCTGCAAAACAGCTCTTCAGCAATAAAGAAGGCCATATAATTAATCAAGGTGACTAAGCCTGGTTGTTCTACCATAGAAGCATTCAAACAAGATGCAAGCCAATCTGTTTGTTGATTTGGGCACTTAAGTCATGATGGTATTACATGCTCCCACTTCCCTGAGCAGTAGGGTTGCCAGGTCCCTCTTCAACACCGGTGGGAGGTTTTTGGGGTGGAGCCTGAGGAGGGCGGGGTTTGGAGAGGGAAGGGACTTTAATGCCATGGAGTCCAATTTCCAAAGCAGCCATTTTCTCCAGGTGAACTGATTTCTATTGGCTGGAGATCAGTTGTAATAGCAGGAGATCTCCAGCTAGTACCTGGAGGTGGACAACCCTACAGAGCAGTGGAAAAAAATGGAGGAATCACTATTGTGATTGGTTCCCCTTGGATAAGAGGATAGTGGACATGTATGGAGCTTTTGTAATATGTGTTGTATTGAGAAATGTACAACATAGTTGAGGCAAAGAGGCATTCCTACAGGGCAGCAGATCTGCTACCTCATATCAGATCCCTGGGGGCGGGGAGACAGAGAGAGAGAGAGAGAGAGAGAGAGATCACCTCAGACTTGTTATCCTTCTGCAAATCTCTCTCCGTTGATCTCTCTCAACTCAAGCTGCTGATTTTTCACTCGCACAACACATAATTTCAGCCGGGAGGAATTTTTAATTACTTTTTTCATAAACGCATCTATTTTAAAACTTTTCATATGCCCATCTTCAAGATAAATGAGACCCAAGATGGATAACAACAATGGAATCAGTACAAGATAACGTAATTCAAAAAGCAAAAGAATCACAACAATCAATAGGAAAAATATTTTTAAGTTCAACAGAAACGGCTATCTTTCAAGACAACCCAAAGCCATCATTGTGAGGACCCAAAGTATCATCTAAAGAGTTCTGTTTTATATGCCTTCCAAAACTGCAAGGATTGGGATGCCGGCTATGGTGGCCCCCCATTTCCCTCTCATTTTTCTCCCATCACCCAGCTAAGTGGAAGCAGAAAGGGCCCATTGGGGGCAAGCGATCCCTTGTCCCTAGAATGAACTTGAACCTATATTTACTTACTTTAATATAGTTATTTACTATGGCATAGTACACTATATAGTAATGTAGTATTTCTCTTGTAACATACCCATCTTTCTTTTTCTTTCTTTTTAAAAATATTTTATTAAGTTTTTAGGGATACAGAAAGGAATACACACACATACACACAGAATAAAACATCACTTCTTGTCATCTTCCCATACATACACATCTTTCTGATTAGTCATAAAAATGATATTTTTAAAATAAATTGTTGTTACTTCTTTTGTTTGAAGGTATTGATCAATTTCAGACTTTTAAAGTCCCTGCTATAATGGATTGGAACAAAGTAAGATATCAGCATGATACTCCCAAGTCTTTGCACTATTGAATCATTTTCAGTATGAACGGATTGAGTTCCTATCAAACAACAACAACAAAGAAGAATCTTGGCATTCCGGCTGATCCAAAATTATATTTTAACATGTAGAGATCTCATATTTCAAGGACCTGGAACCAAGTGCTAATGCAATTGTTTAGAGCAAGCTGGGTGGTTATTAAACAACTTTAAAAATTATCAAGATAGTGGAATATGCATTTGTACCATTTACCCTTGAACAGAAAATCCTAAATAAAATGAACATATGCCTCATCAAAATGTGCTTAAAATAAAAGCAATTTCTATCTACAATTGTCAAGGCCAGACTAAGGCCATGAGAATAAATATCAAAGTTGATCAGTGGTTAGAGCTAAAATTATCCTTTGACTTGGGGAAGGAGCAGAAGTGCATCAGGCAGAAGGCTCTGTTCTGTTGACTGGTCAAGGGCAAAAACTCCTAATATTCATTTCAAACCTGGCAGATCCAAAAGCTTCATGCTGAGGTTAGAGCACACACAATCACATTAGATTACCAGGCAAGGTCCCACAAGCTTCCCGGTTTAATGCCTGTCATGGAGCTTCCAACTCTAATGACAGGGCTAAATATACCCTATTTTTTTATTTTATATATTTTTATTCTATGTTTCCCCCCCCCCAACCCAGGGGAATCTAAAATATGTTACAATATCAAAATACAGTTTATATAAGAAAACAAATTAAACCACCAAAATACAAGTTATGTAAGCAAACGGGGTGGGGGGAGAGATACACTAAACAACATCCTAGGTTGGTTCTGGATCCATTGGGCTAGATCAGGCAAGGGTACAGGTTGCAGGCCATGAACAGGGCAGAGAGCCCTTTGGTTTACACCAGAGGCTCACATGTCTGCCCATATCCAAGTCAAATTCCCACAGAGGAGAAACAAACTCAGCCCAGATCTTACTGTCCTGTTGCTAGCAAAAGGTTCCCACCTTCCTCCCCTGATAGGTAAATTACTTGGAAATATAGGAATGGTTTTTTGTTTGTCATGAAGTGTCATAGATCTATATGGTGGATCTAGTGTTTTAGTTATTTTCAATGTTCTATCCTGCATTAGGCTCAGAAAGGATAATTTAAAATTTGAAACAGTAAGATTCTAAGAGCCAGGTTTAGAGACAATGCCCTTCTGGGTTGATAATCCAATGTTGGATTATTGATCTTTATTAAGGATAAGAGATGCACAGAATGAATCACATACAAGACACAAAAGTTAAGCACACCCCATAACATGTGAAGATTTAAGATGAAAGTTAATTGGTGTCTAAAGTGATATTCTCAAAGACTAACTTCAAAATGTGTTGTCAAGAAGTCAAGACAGCCCATGGAAACTGCACTCGTCAGGCTCTTCAACAACGTTGTGAGTTTACCTCCGGAAAAGGCGGGCATTTTGAAAGAGATGGCAGGCATCCATCTAGTTTTGTTTGTTTTTCCTTCTGATGTGAAGATAAGATCTTATGAGGAGTTGAACTGGCCAACTTAAAAAATGTTCTAGGAAAAGAGAGGTCTTGTATGAGCAAGGGAATTCACTCTGGAGGGGTAATGACTGGAAACGGCCAATATTTTGTTGCTGCACTCTGGGTCTCAGGAGCTTAACACAACTCAAAGCTAGGGTTGCCAGCCCATTTGGGGGGTGATGTTACATTGCTGGTAACATGGTGATGTCACTTCCAGTATGACCCAGAAGAGAAAACAACATGTAGGGATGACATTCTAGCATTTTCCCAAAGCTCTATAGTTTAACCATAGAGTTTTAGGTAAATACTAGAGTGTCTCTTAAGATGATGATGTTATTTCTGGGTTATGCCAGAAGTGACATCATGGCATTGGTGTGAAGCCAATCACTCCCATTTCTCCCAGCATCCCCCCCTACACCCAGTTGAATGGTGGTGGGCAGACCCATGGGGTATGGGTGGCCTCCTGCTGAAGTGGGATACCAGGCTTCACTATTTGAAGCAAAGCCTGATCTTGTAACATAAGAAAATGGGAATTTCCTACAGTAGCAGCTTGTTATTTAAATACAGATAGGAGCAGGGAAAGAAAGCAAACTTCAACTGATATGAAACAGCAGGGTCATGTTGTAAACACAAGATGTACACTACTTTGGCCAAGCAGAAGATACATTTCATTCTGCTTAATACATTTTTTCTCTGAATGTGAAGATTATTGTTTGCCCAGTACACTTGGTGTTTACTTCAGTGATATTTATCTCACCATGTTTATCCTACACATGGAGAAATCCAACAAGCTTCGTGCATGGTGGTTTGTCTAGATTGTGCTACTTATCTGGTTTTAAACTCATGCCTACTGCTTACAGATACTTCTGTACTTCTGGTTGGCATGCTTGCAATTTCATTGTTTTAGCATGAGCAATAAATGTTATCTTATTATTAAGAATTATAATTTTCTGGGCTTACAAACACATTCTGAAGCAACAGCAGAATACTGACTCATAATTATAGGTATTTGATTCCAGAAAAGAGACTTTTTACAAAAACATTGTCGCTGTTTAAATGTACACTTTTATTATTTTAATTCAATAAATTATCTTTTCCACAATATACGACACTCACACTACTTAGGTAAATTATATATTCATTATGTAATGCAGTAATCCATCCTAGTTAATTATAACCATAGCACAAATCAGCAACTGGCAGATTATATATATACAGGTTGAGTATCCCTTATCAGAAATGCTTAGAACTAGAAGTTTCAGTTTTCAGTTTTTTTCAGATTTTGGAATATTTGCAGAATGAGATATCTTTGGGATGGGACCCAAGTTTTAACACAAAATTCATTTACATTGAGGGCCACAGGCAAAATACCACAGAGAGTAATGCATGTAGGTTTTGGCACTGTGGGGAACCTGCCATTGTTACAACTGGCCTGCACACGTGCCATTTTATTACCCTTTGTGGTCGTGTTTGTGTGGGGAAAACTATTTGCTCAAAAAGCATTTTGGATATCGGATCTTCAGATAAGAGATACTCAACCTGTATGTGTGTGTGTGCACGCACGCATACACACACACATAGATCACTGTTTTGCATAAGCTGTTTCCATATTGAGAGCTGAAACAGAAAGAGCTGATCTTTTTAACTGAATTATGAGATTTAATTTTCAGAAGTGTAATCAGCACTCAAGAGTGGCAGACATTTGGGGCATGATCCTTCAGGCTGGAGGCAGAGCATACTTGTATAGCATCTCTGTCTGTGTTTCGTTGTTGTCCATGCTAAATGAGATAGTTGGCCTGGCCCAGGAAATTAGTCTTATTAGGACTGAAATTTCATTGGCTTTGTGAAATCTGATTTGTACATTCTCCCAGGTCTTGAAATACACTAGTATGGTTGAACCACTTCACTGAATTAACATGCATCATTTTGCATCATAGACAGGCAATGCCATACTAAAAAGAGTTAAATACTTCTAACTCTGCTTAGGATGGCTCTGTGGGAATGGAGGATAAGGACTTTGTCCAGACGAGACCAACTCTCTTGTGTTTGGTAATATTTGTTTGTTTAGTCATTTTTGTCTCTCATCGTTGGTATTCTGCTTCCTCTGTGCATGTTGTGTTTATTCTACTGCCTTTTCTTGAGAGATTTGAAACCCTGCTATACACTGAAGGCTGAGATTGTGAAGGACTTCATTGGTAGTACCTTTTGATATAACAAAGGTCATCACAGAAAAGTTAGCATAGCAACATAGGCTTAGAAGGGTGAGACTTGCTTAGGATTGCACTAACAAGTGATAATGAAATCATAGGTCATGCATGTCTTATTTCAATGAATAAGTGTAAAAAAATGGTTTGTAAAGGACACATTTGGTAGTTGAAGAGGCATGGGAGGGGAAAAAGAGTGCCTTATCTCACCAGGTTGCAAGTAGGGTTGCCAGCTCTAGGTTGGGAACCTGAAGATTTGGGGGGTTGAGCCTGAGGAGGGCAGGGTTTGAAGATGGGAGGGACTTCAATACCATAGAGTTCAATTGCCAAAGCAGCCATTTCCTCCAGGTGAATTAATCTTGGGTCACCTGGCGATCAGTTGTAATAGCAGGAGATCTCCAGCTACCACCTGGAGGCTGGCAACCCTAGCTGCAAGCCCAATCAGGATCTGGTCTTTGTGGCATGTTTAAGTTGCCTGCATTAGGCTTTAAAATGGTGGTGCAGTCCCTGGGTCAGACCCCAGGATGCCATCACATCTAGTGTGGACCTGGTGCAGGATGGTGGGAAACCATTCCCGTTTTTCACCTGGTCCCTTGATTTCAATGGCCACATTATTTTTACAATGTCACACAATAATAGCTACTCCCTTGTAGCTGTCATCTGTTGATATCAATAAACCAGCACTGAATGCAAGGAGGTGAAAGGGGGGTTTTATGTATTCATATTTGTGAATATGTGTAGTTACACCAGAATCATTAATCATCCAAAAGTCTTCCCTCACAGCATCTAACAAACTGAAGCTGAAAAGCAGGTTCATTATAGAGAACAAAGGGGAAGCAGTGTAAACATGGGTCTCAGAGCAAAAAAAAGGGGGGGTAAGGAAAGTTCCTTTGAACTAAACAATAGACTCATTAGGGTCTGGGATGCTGTGTGTTACATATTTTAAAGGGCTATTCTAGTAGAGTATATAGATGTCTAAAAAAGCCGTTTTTAATCTGATTGATGTTTGTAAACATGAACCTCCTCATAGATGAGAAGCCCGAGCTAATCAGAATAGTACATATATTTATCAGTTACTTTTGAGCTACTTCATGCATGTGAAATGACTTAACATGATCCATATTGGAAACAGACTTTTTTCTGCCACAAAGTACCACTTATATTTAATTCCATGTGCACTTATGTACAAAGTCTAATCAGTTCCTTGTGGGAAGGAAGATGGGTTTTTTCCAGTCATTTGAAAACAAAGATTAATAATTTATTAACATGTAGCATGCTAAGAATGTTGCCTTTGAAATTTCTGTACACTTGAGGCCAAATTCTCCACTCAGATCCACATGGTTGATTTCAGAAATGAGTAGCTGACTCTTTTTCATATACTGGCTGCCTGTTTAGAACTTTATGTTCACAGGGAACATGGAGAATCATACCCAAGATTCCACAACAAGATATGAAAAATGCTTCTTTATTATTCAAATATAAACACAACCAGAAAAGTTCAAATGCTCCAGTGCTTATAATTTAAATGCAAATATTTTATTGTACTTTTAAAAGGGTAGGGAGACATACTGTATGAGATACAACTGGCCATAGGATTCCCCGTCCCATATCATCCCCTCTAATAGCAAGCTTCATGACTGAGTGCCTGTCACAAACCCTGGGTCCACTCAGAGATGACAAATTTTCTACATAATGCCAAAAAAATTAGTTTGTACATGAGAAAAAGAAAGATGACCTGATAAGACCTGAACATTGCCTTCAAAATGTGAACAGCAGTTCAATTAAAACTAAAACAAACAGAAATACATACAGTTGTGGAAATTGCCCTGTTCGGTATATAAGAGTTTATAGTATCCTGTAGCAGGAATTTGTACTTGAGAACCAGGAAATTTCCCATTTTCTTATTGCTCATGAGATGCCAGTGTGTTTTATACAAGGCTTTGCCCAAAGTGACAGGATAGAAACAAAGCTCTAGAGTCAAATAAGATTAGAATGACAATCTTATAAGTACTTAAAATTATTTGGAATAAGCCCTATTGAACTCTGTAACAAGAAGAAGAAGAAGAAGAAGAAGAAGAAGAAGAAGAAGAAGAAGAAGAAGAAGAAGAAGAAGAAGAAGAAGAAGAAGAAGAGGAGGAGGAGGAGGAGGAGGAGGAGGAGGAGGAGAAGGAGGAGGAGGAGGAGTTGGTTTTTATATGCCGACTTTCTCTACTACTTAAGGAAGAATCAAACCGGCTTATAATCACCTTCCCTTCCTCTCCCCACAACAGACATCTTGTGAGGTAGGTGAGGCTAAGACCGTTCGGAGAGAACTGTGACTAGCCCAAGGTCACCCAGCTGGCTTCATGAGGAGTAGAAAATCAAACCTGGTTCTCCAGATTAGAGTCCACCACTCCAAACCACCGCTCTTAACCACTACACCACACTGGCTCTCTAGGAGGAAATATGGATGGTTTCCCTGCAAGACAGCTTAACTGAAAATGAAACGCACTATAGGAATGTCTATGATTAAACATCCCTTTCCTTAACACAAACTATTAAAAGGGGGGAAATAAGGAGTTTAAAAAATCCATTTCTGATGCTGCAAGTGTACATCTAATTATGTGGAAGATGGAAGATGGTTTAAGGAGTAACAAATGCTATTAATAATGGGTGACTTCAGTTATCTTCATTTGCCTGGGAAACAGCTCCTCAGGGAGTAGGAAATAAATACACTTTCTAGACATCATAAATTGTTCCTTCTTGAACAAGCCTTTTTCAAAATCCACCCGAGGACAAGCACTTTCTTTTATTTATCTATAAATGAAGCATAAGAATGGACTAGGATGTCAATATAACTGAACTGCCATTTGTCGTAATGTATTCAAGATGTGTAGCAAAAGGAGCAGTGTCATATATAAGAGGGTCTCTTCCCCCCACACACACACACATACTAATCTCTGACCAGTGCTGTCAGTCTTCTGTGGGGGACATTTACCATATTTTTCGCTCCATAGGACGCACCTTTCCATAAGACGCACCTAGTTTTTAGAGGAGGAAAACAAGAAAAAAATCTTGTTTTCCTCCTGTAAAAACTTGTCTTATGGAGCGAATGCCGACGGCCAGCTGGGAGGTGGGAGGGGCGCACAGAGCCGTATGGGCGCGTGCTCGTCGGGACGGCGCAAGCCAGGTTTCCCTGCTTTGACAGCCAGCTGGGAGGCGGGCGGGGCTGCACAGAGCCGGCTGGGCGTGTGCGCCGGCTCGCTCTGTGCAGCCCTGCCTGCCTCCCAGCTGGCCATCAGGGTGGGGAACGCTGGCTCACGCCGTCCCAACGCGCACGCGCCCAGCCGGCATTCGCTCCATAAGACTCACAGACATTTCCCCTCGCTTTTGAGGAGGAAAAAAGTGTGTCTTATGGAGCGAAAAATATGGTATTTTATTTATTTATATTTCAACTTATACCCTGCCCTCAATCCCTGGGCAAGGCAGGGCAGCTCACATCAACAAGATGTACAATAAAACCATAAGTATAATTTTAAAATTATTGCAGCCGTTCCAAATTTGTAATCAATCAATTAATTAAAAGAATTATAACAAGTAGCACTCAACATAAGTGTATAGAGTCGAGTAGCCTGGATAGCAATCAGGGCCCCAAGACGTAGATTTATGACAAACAGAACATGGAAACAAAGGAAGATATGGCGATGCCTTCTGACATCCATGAGCTGCTTCAGTAGACCTGCTCAGAAGTAACAGTGAAAATTCGTACAATCCATGTATAGTATACACTTGCTTGTCCTTTGTATGTGTGTTGAGTAATTCACATGTTACAATTAATGCATCTACAGCCAGTGAGGGACTGGGGAGGGACTGTGGCTCAGTGGTAGAGCATCTGTTTGGCATGCAGAAGGTCCCAGATTCAAGCCCCGGCATCTCCAGTTAAAGGAACCAGGCAAGTAGGTGATGTGAAAAATTATGCATGGTTTGGAGAGAGTGGACAGGGAGAAGTTTTTCTCCCTCTCCCATAATACTAGAACGCGGGGTTATCTGCTGAAGCTGAAGGGTGAGAGATTCAAAACAGATAAAAGGAAGTATTTTTTCACACAAAGCATAGTTAAATTGTGGAACTCCCTGCTCCAGGATGCTCCAGGAACTCCCTGCTCCCTTTCCTCCATGACTATGTCCACTCCCCTCTTAAAGCCCTCCAAGCTGGCAGGTGATGGCTGCATACCTATTCTCTCTAGTATCAGAGGAGCATGCCTATTATATTGGGTGCGGTGGAACACAGGCAGGATGGTGCTGCTGCTCTCGTCTTGTTAGTGGCTTCCTAGAGGCACCTGGTTGCCACTGTGTGAACAGACTGCTGGACTTGATGGGCCTTGGTCTGATCCAGCAGTGCCTTCCTTATGTTCTTATGTGAAAAACGCCTGCCTGAGACCCTGGAGAGCCACTGCCGGTCTGAGTAGACAATACTGACTTTGATGGACCAAGGGTCTGATTCAGTAGAAGGCAGCTTTGTGTGTGAGAGAGCTGACTATGTGACACAACCACCACATTTATCCAGGTACTGGATCTGTAAAGTAAACACATGTTGGCTTTTTCTTACAAACAAATGTATGCTCGTACAGGCAGGGTACACATGTGTTCACTGTTACATATGACCAGGCCTAGTATCAATGCATATTCTGAAAGGAGTGCATGTTCCACTACCACTTAGGGCCTTGTAGGGCCAGTTTACTAAAAATGTTGCTTTGCTACAGATAGGGCTGTCGATTCGGTTTGTCCCAAACCGAAAAACAGCTGAATTTCCCCTGATTCGGCGGTTTTTAGTTCGGATGGAACCGAACTCAAAAAAGGCAGGAAAACGGGGAGCCGAATTAAGTGCATTTGGGGTGTTCGGTGAATAAATTCAGCAAATTCGGGGTTCAGCGCAGCAGCATAACCATCAGTTAGTAAGCAGCATTCTCCCCCGGCCAATCGGTGGCCAAGCTGGGTCTTCTTCTGGCCAATCAGTCGCGATTGAGTGCATGAGCCCAGCTGCCCCCCCTTGCTCCCTGCAGCTCAGCTGTTCGTTGGGGCTGGGAGCTTGGAGTGGGCGGCAAGCTCTGCTAATTGCAAATGCACATTAAGGAGGGGGACCCCTTTCAGGGCCCATATCTCAGCCCCCGCTGATCCAATCTTTACAAAACTTGGGGGTTATTGCAAGAAGGGTCCTTTGAAGTTACGCTGAAAGTTTGGGACCTCTACCCCAAAAATGCCCCCCCCCCAGCAGCAGAAAGGTGCGGTTGTGATTTTAATGGCTTTATTCGGCCAAATTTTCCCCCGAACTCCGGACCTCATGCTGAATTGCACAGACCCGAAGGGGGGGAGTTCGGACTTCGGCATTTCCCAAATAAAAACGGGCCAAATTTTGCCGAATCTGAATTTTACCGAATTTTTTTTTCAACAGCATTGGCTACAGAGTGGTCTGCAGAAGCTCCTCCTTGGCCAACCATATACATACAACTATGTGACAATGTTAATTGTGAACCTCTGGGATACGCAGCAGTAAATCCCATGAGCAGGAAGTGGGAAACAATGCCACTGTCCCTGCAGAAAATTGCTGCTAGTTGTATTCACATACAATGGGTTAACTGTAGAATTTCCCCACACAATCTTGACACCACAACTGATTGTGAGCATAGCATTTTATCCTCTTCTTTCAAAAGACTACTTGAGTAATTTTATCCTAAAAGAGCTACATTCTTCTAAATCCATTGGTGTTAAAGCAGCAGCAGATAAGAGAAACAATGGTTCTGAATAGTGCACAATGAACACCAGATACAGTTTTTCATGAACTGTTTTGTTTTCTTCATCCTCTTTTAGCATCAAAATACAAATTTATGACAATGCAGCATACATAAAATATGCATTTTGTTTCCATAAATTTGAAGAATCTCTGAGCAATGTCTAGATATAAAAAACTAGTATGATCTATGATCTTTTCTGTGTTTTCCTCTACTTAATATTCCTTGCTTTGCAAAACAGAGTAGCATGCTTTTGGAAAGTATTTTCCTTTCCATTATGCTTATGGAGCCAACAACTATTGCACAACTACATGGAATAACTGGATGAATAAATATAGTATCTAACAATGCAGATGATTATTGTAACTGTTTGGTTTTTTTTTAATCCAGAGGAATTTTCAAGTGGCGTACAGTGCTATCTTATATACAGTTAAAGCCTTCTACACCCTGGACAGTTTTGTTGGTCTTTAATATATTTAAGATACTTAAACCCCTCTTTCTTCCCCAGTAGGGACCCAAAGCAGCTTATAACATCATCCTCCCATTTTATGCTCACAATAACAACCCTTTGGGGGAAGGTGACTGTCTCAAGGACACCCAGTGAGATTCCATGGCAGGCTGGGGATTGGAACCTGGGTCTTCTAGATCCTAGTCTGACAGTCGAACACTATATATGCTGACTCTCGTTCAGTGCTAAGATTCAGTACTAAGGCATCTAGTCTGTGCTATATCTGTTGGTGTGGTGTGAATGCACTATATCTTACGGGTGAGTTAGGCAGAACTTTATTTGGTTCAGCACGAGCTATTGATTTTGGATGCCTCATCAGTTCAGATTTTGTCGAGACATTTACTACATTTGATACTGTGGGATGGGAGCAATGTGCCTTTTATGAATGTTTCAGGATAAAATTCAATAGCTTTGAATTTAACAAGAGAAGGGAGATGCTGAACGTGCTGATTTTCTTCCTGAACAGTTACCTCTAGGTGGTGATTTCTGGGGAAGAAATGCACCTTCTACAAGTGAATCAGACAGAAATTTATTAGGTGCATATGTAGCAAATAACTGGGGAAACTGTACATGTAGAATTTCTGCCTGTACAGGTGTTGCTTTGATGGGGAAATACTGTGCCTTTTATGAATGTGTCAGGCAGAAAGAAAACTATGAGCTGGCTTTGTAGCAAGTATTTGGATTTAGGAATTTCACCTGGACATGTCACATGAGTCCCATGTTGAGCCATCCCACCTAGGCAAAGTGCTGGTTGCACAGAATTTAATCTGTAAACAAGCATAATATATGAGACTGTATAATGTGTTCACTTGTATGTGACATGGAAGTTAAGGCATTCCTTAACGTACAAATTCCATGGTTTTTAGAACAGGGATGAATTTGTAAGTGCAGCAGTGGATTTTAAAGTATTTTTAATTATTCTTCTAGCCAGAAGGTTTTAAAAAACACCTTAACATATCAATGTATCTAATTTTCAATATGGACCCAAAATGGAGTCACGAAAAATGATGCAATTTGCATTGTTGCATTACTTTCTGCCCAGTTGGGACTTAAAACAGCTTTTAGAACATCCTTCTCACCTCCACCACTTTCTTGAAACAGCACTGTGAGGTAGGCTGAGCTGATAGTCTGTGACAGATCCAGGTCATCTAGCGAGCTTCAATGGCAGAAGTGGGGATTCGAACACAGGTCACCCAGGTTTCTAGTCTGCCACTTTATCCACTACACCACACTGGCTCTACAAGCCTGATAAAAGCCCCTGGCTTGCAGAAAAATCTGAATTCTTTAAAATTAAAATAAAAACAGTTGGGGGGGGGAGGATTAAAACTCCCCAAAATAATAGAAGCAGCATCCATGCCATTAAGAAATGAAATCATTGTGGTGGTTGCTAGGCAACCCCAACAATATTTCCAGCCTTTGAACATTGGTTTCTGTCAGTTAAAGGTAGGGCAGAGGGCTGTTTGTAGGGCTGTTTTTGCATTTCAGGGAAGGCATTGATGCCAGGCCAGGCAGCAGCCATCTGGCAGCTTGCTACTACATGACTTGCATGACTTACCCAGGCCTGGCTGCTTGCCAGCAGCCACCCCATGAAAGCCAGTGTGGTGTAGTGGCTTGGATGGAACACCTCCAAAGAGACATTCAGAGGTGGTTTGCCATTGCCTGCCTTTGCATCATGACCCTGGTATCCTTGGATTTCCCATCCAAATACTTGTCGACCCTGCTTAGCTTCTGAGATCTGACAAGATCAGACTAGCATGGACTATCCAGGTCAGGGCACTGAAATACATTATAGCACAAAAAAGTTGCAATGAAACTGTAGAATGGATTTTGGATGAAGGTCTGTGGGTCCAGATAGACTGCTCTTGGTACTGGAATGATGGCCCTCAAAATGGAAAGATGGTCCCTGGAAGTAGCATGAGTCTTCTGGGAATGACAACCCTCAGAGTGCCCTTGAGGGTAGTATGAGTGTTCTGGAACTGGAATCATAGACCCCATAGTGGAGTGATGGCACCTGACAGTAGCAGAACTCTTCTACTCTGGGACCTGGCATGTTCAGTCTGTGCTGTTAAAGATCAGGAATTTAGGTACCTCTGCCTATACCTTTAATAGTGAAAAGCTGATACAGATGACATGTCTTGGTGCTACTTGGTGAAGCTGCAAGACTTGTACACGAAAAAGACTGAGATTTTCTGACATATTGTACTTCTCAGGATTACCAAAACCTGATATTACATTCCGAGGTAATTTTGAATTGCAGATCTATGATGAAATTCTGAGGACTAGCCATGATTTTAAGTCCTAATAAACAGACCATGAGATCTAATTTTTACATTCTAACTGCAAACAAAACAGCATGCAATGATATTCTTTTCCGTGTCATAACAAAACATTACATTTATTGTTACGGCCGTTGGCCAGCACAAAACAACAGAGCAGTGCAAGGATAACAAAACACTTTTCAGTAATTACCAGCCTTTGCACTGGGTTACCTACCACAGAGCAGCGGCAGCAGGGTCTGCATCATTCCCTCCCTTCAATCCCACAAACTTTCACTAGTAGAAACGGGCTGTGGAGGGCAGGCTGTTTGTCTACCTGCTAGTTCCATGAGTCTGTTTTCAAGCCAGAAAGATCTTTTTCTTCCTTGTCTGTTTTGGTGGTTCATGGTATCCGTAAAACTCTCCTCCAACACCACATTTCAAAGGAATCAACTTTCTTCCTGTCAGCTGTCTTCCCTGTCCAACATTTATACCCATACATAGTAATGGAAGACACTAGGGTATGAATTATCTTGATCATGAGCAACACATCCTTACCCTTAATAATCTCTTCTAGCTCATCCATGGCTACCCTTCCCAGGCTCAATCTCCTTCCAGTTTCTTGGATGCGGTCTCCCTTTTGTTGATGATGGAGCCAAGGAATAGAAAATCTTGAAAAAAAAATCAGTTTCTTCATTGTCAATCTTATAGTTGTGTAATTCCCCAGTAGTCATTACTTTTGTCTTCTTAATATCCAGCTCCAAGACTACCAGTATGATAAAATCTGTTGAGTTCCCCGGTGGCCCATGGTGTTCTTTTTACCTTTGGATTTATTTGCTGCACAGCCACCTGGATCTGTTCATCAGTATTGGATTCTCCATGGGATCCCAGGACCAGTAGCTATGACCTTTCCCATCCAGGCTGAGCTGGTTGTTACATGCCCCTTTATTTTGAAATGTGCAAGCAAAAAAAGCAATGTTGTGACTGTATAGATCTGGTAAAAAAGGAACTTTATACACATTGTGGAAATGTAGGAGGGGTAGGTGAATACTGCTCTGACCTGGATAGCCCAGGCTAGCCTGGTTTCGTCAGATCTCAGAAACTAAACAGGGTCAGCCCTGGTTAGTATTTGGATGGGAGAGCACCAAGAAATATCAAGGGCCCTGTGCAGAGGCAGGCAATGGGAAACCACCTCTGAAAGTCTCTTGCCTTAAAGCCTTACTGGGTTGCCATATGTCAGCTGTGACTTGACAGCAAAAAAAAAGTAAAAGGAAATGCTGGGAGCCTCAGAAAAGAAAACTGGTGACATAATATCATGTTCTGGCATATTTATAACTCTCAGACTACAGTGCATTTTGAATGTATCTCTTTTAAAATTCAGCTCTTCATTATTAACAAATTTAAAATGATAACCACTAGTATAAACTCCCACCAAAACATTACAATTAACATTCAACTGATAAAGGTTTTCATCAGGACAAACAGTATCTAAATAGTGTATTGAATACATGGTAATGATCTCAGAATGCTCCCATTCATTGCCTTAATGTCAGCAGATGAGTGTGGCCTAATGCATTTTGAGAGAGGATGTTGCCAATGATACTAAACAGATCAATTTCACACTCTTTAAAAGTAGTTGAAGAAAACACAGTATTAAAGTTTATCAGATGAATTCCGCTAGGAATGTAAGATCCTGATCACTTTAATGGCCTCGTTTACTAGGGCTTTCAGGAAGCTTCTCAAGTCTACCAGTATACATTAATGAACAGTTTTATAAGCTGACATTTTCCAACACATGGTAACAAGCTAGGTCATATATAGGCCACCCTATGTGGATTCTGGTGGCCAAAGGCAAAGGAATCCTTAAGGTTATTGTCTTCGGCAGAGTTCAGTATTTGCCTTTCCTCTACTTGTCCTTATTCATGATTATCTTTGATGGATTAAAAAAAAAGTTGGAAGAGAAGGTTCATCAAGATTACATCCATTGCATCTGAACGTAATTATTCTGTACAACGTAAAATCAGACAACACTTCTCCATCCTGGCTCACTGTTCAGCCAGACAGTTTCTTGAATGAGTCAGACAAATGGAAACAAATCTTAGCTCTCTTCATGTTTCAGTGTTCATAGAAACAGCATCCTCCGGGGCAAAATGGATATGATGTTTATACAGTAACAGGAAGTTAAGGTTAAAGCTCAGGACACAAATGCACCACGTACTGGGCGGTATGTTAAAGGCTGAAAACAGAAAGCTGGTGCTTACTTCTGCTATGAAAAAAATGTTCCTTTAATTTTAATGGGGAAAAGAAATATTTAAAGACATACCCATGGAAGGTACTAAGCAAGCATATTACATAGCACTCTTTATACTGTAGTTCCATTACATCTTGATATAGTCATAATAACAAAGCAGATAAAACTTTGAAACTACATTTTTCAGGGTTAGATATTTGTAGCATTCTATTACTTTAATAAAACATATTTCATTGTAGACAGGTTTTGTGAATTCTCTTGCCTGAAAAGTAAAGCTGGGTAAAATGGTGTATTAGCAATATACAAAAGTTCTCACATCACGCTTTAAACTTAACTGTGGCTCTCAAGGGTTCAAACCCAAGATGATGCGAGCTCAGCCCTAAAGCGTTTCTTTTTGAGTGCTTGATCTCCTCTCCTGTGAGTGCCAGTGGGGTGCAGTGGTAAAAAGCAGTGAACTCTAACCTGGAGAACCTGGTTTGATTCCCCACTCCTCCACATGAGCAGGGACTCTAATCTGGTGAACCAGGTTTGTTTCCCCTCTCCTCTACACGAAGCCTGCTGGGTGACCTTGGGCTAGTCACAGTGCTTTCAGAACTCTCTCAGCCTCATCTTCCTCACAAGCATCATGATGGCAAAGGGAGACAAAACCCCACTGGAGGAAGAGGGAGCTTGCATGGCTCTGTGTGTGTTAAGTGCCGTCAAGTCGCTTCCAACTCATGGCGACCCTATGAATGAAAGTCCTCCAAAATGTCCTATCTTTGCATGGCTCTATTAGCAGGAAATATCCCAAATCAGGTAACAAGTTTCTCCTTCCTTTCCTCCCTTCTAGTGAAGTATTGCAGCTACAGGAAAAGTCTGTAAAATTTTGATGCTTCTAGGTCAGTGGTATGCCTTCCATTGAATTTGAAAAGATCAAGATTTATGAGAATACCAGAAAGACATTAATAAGTGCTTGTATTACTGTGCAATATTACATTTCTGGTAAACAGAGATACCGAGATGGATGGTAACCTGTCTGTTCTTTGTGTTATTGTGATGTATTTCATAAGTATGCACTGTCAGATGCTTATCTTGTTTCCTTTTGTAGAGAAATGTTAAATATTGAAAGTTCCTGCTGTATGGCAGAGAAATAGATACCCATAGTGGGAAACTGCTCAAAGATAGCTTCAGTAGTGCTGGGGACAATTTTTTGAACCCAGTTTTCTTGACTGAGAAACTCAGTTGTTCTTTGAACAGTTTTGCCTCTTCTAAGAAGAAGTGTTGGTTTTTATACCCTGCTTTTCTATATGGAAAGGAGTATCAAAGTGGCTTACCCCTTCCCCCCACCCCACAACAGGCACCTTGTCAGATAGGTGGGACTGAGAAAGTCTAGATCCCTCATAGTATTGCTCCCAGCTTCACTGACATCCACAAACCCCCTCACCACATTAAGGTGTGCATCATCTTAGAGATCATTTTTAAAAAGCTTTAATGAAGTAGTTAAGAGTACTGGAGTAGGATAGTACAGCACAGGGTTCAAATCCCATGTCATTAAGCTCTTTGGGTAATTTTGGAGTAACTGTGTATCTCAGCCTAACCTTGCCACCCTCGGTTCCTTGGCATAAGGCTGGAATTGAAATTGAATAAATAAAATATTAGGAATGATGGGGCTCACTAGGACAAGAATTTCATACATACCATACCACTGCTAAAAGAGCGCTTAGGGTGGTGTCCAGGTAGATTTTCTGGTAGTGTTGCAACTTTAATTGTTAAGAACAGGGTGGGGGCAAATGAATGCCCTGTGCCATTACTTAGATACAACCTGGTCAGTTCAGATTCAGATCTGTGCCATTACTTAGATACACCCTGGTCGCACACTACAGGTGGGGAATGAGAAATGAACTGATGTTTTAGATGTCAACTTTCAATGTGCCTTTTCCAACAATGCATTATTTATTTTGAAATGTTGATGGCTAGAAGTATACAAAGCACAAGCATCCTGTAAAACTTTTAAAATCCAGTCTTGTAAACTTCATGTAGTAAAATAAGGAGAAAAATCAGCTACCACTCACAACAGTGTATATTTCCAGTACAGTCAGTGAGACTGCCCTAGCACTGGATCTTTGTGAATTGCTTCTCCAACTGGAAAACAGAATTAATTGTTTGTTTATGTTGCCAGTGACCTTATATGCTGTTCTTGAGTAGTGGGAATTGCATGAGGCATTGAATGGTAAAAAGAGAAAAAGTACTTTCATTGCAAGAGAACAAAAAAAGGAAAATAGTGAGAAGTTACAAGTTACAACTGCAGTCTTTTAATAACAGCAAAATATTATGACAGTAACATCTTTATTTTGCTTGCATTCAGCCAATTAACTCCTGACAAAATGTAGAAAATCTGATTTATACTCCGGGGAAGAAAATTCCTGGAACATTTTTTCTTGAAAAGGTGGAAGTGTTGATACTGACCTTCAGGCCAGTTTTGAAATGTAGTAGCGCTTGTTCAAACAAACAGTGCATGTTCACTAGAGCTCTTGTGAAAACATAGTAGAGCATGCATAAAGAGCAGTTGCTTATTTCTACTTTTATTTGGCCATTTTTAGGGGGGAATGTGATTTGACTAAATTGGTTTGTCAGGCACACATTGCCGGCACTTCCATGATGGAGTAATTTCAGATCGTCTCTTTCATCTACAGTAATCATGTGACACGCTTGATAATTTCTAACATCTATCATGGATCAGTCATGACTGGTAGGAATTGCCCAAATGAAACACTGAGGAATAGTAGGCAAGTTTGCATTTCATAAACTTAGTTGAGTTTTGGAGTCAGTGCAAAAGATGCACTTTAAAAAGTGTAACGTCTAGTTGGCCATTAGTTTTCTCAGGTCATGATATGAAGGCCTATCTGACAAAGAGGGATGCTGATGTTTAGATCATGACCTGAGAGATCTCCACCACCTGATAAAATGTACTTGCATACTATGTTGTACTATTTTGGTTGATCTGATAAAGAATACTAAAGTAACACCACTGATACAGTCCAGTGGCCATAATCCTTCCCAGTTTTTCTCTTCATCAAATGTCATTTTCTTATACATATTATAAGGTGAAAATACCTTTATGGATAAATTTTGTAATACATGTCCTCTCCTCTATAATGATGCTTTTATATATAAAAGTTGCTCATTTGCTGACCCATTTTTGTCCCTCTGTATTTTACAGGATTGGGAGTCTCATCCAGCTGTAATTTAAATGCAATTGTCACAATTTAAAACCCAGAACTGCAAGTCATGTAATAAACAATCTTCTTAGTCTAGTGCTACAAATCTGTACATATTCAGTGAGACTTTTCTAAGCAGGCATGATAAGTATACAAGCTTTCTTTAACAAGAAAATGACAACCCTTTCATTATCCAAAGTACAGTTTTAAACGAATTCCACTGCAAGAGTAGATGCTTTGAATTTCACAGTGAATATGTTCAACAGCCAAATACACCCTGTTTGGCCCAGGAAATGAGATACCAGATTGATTCAGGATATGCTCAGTTCACTCTAAACAACTTAAGCAGCTAGTGAAAGTATGGAGCTCCCCTATTATTCAGAAGCCAACTCTCAGCTGATGTGGAGATCACCTAAGAGGTGGCTGCTGTTCTTCAGCCTGAGAAGTGTGTGTGTGGGAGGGGGATCAGAAGTCAACTCCCAGCAGATCAGGGAAACTTCACTGTGTCTCATAGAAACTTTGCTGTCTTCCAGAAAGGCTGGAGGGAGGGGGAAGAGTAAAGTTGAAAATCAGAAGTCCACTCTTGGGCTTCTTATATCCAGTTCTCCTATGCCTTCCCCCATAGCTGGGACTCAGCAGTTATTCTTGGAATGGGGGGAGCTCAGAAGCTGAATTTCAGCTGATTGAGAATCAACTGCAAGTTGACTTTTGATTCTTCCCCTACCCCCAAAAAAAGTTCACTGGGTTCTAGCAAGACTGGCATATAGCAAAGCTGGAGATGAGAAGCCCTCCCTCCCCGGACTACAGTAGCTGCTTGAATAAATCAAACTTATTGTACCTTCTCTTGCATTTCCACTTGTTCAAGATCTTGTGCAACCAATTTCTGGCCTCTTATGATAAATATAGGGAGGAAGGTATGATGCATTACACAAGATATTGCACAGCAGAATTTTTTTTTCTGCTTATGTATTGCTTGATCCAAGCAGGGCCGAATCTGGGAGGGGCAAGAGGGGTGCCTACCTCAGACAGCATGCAGAGGGGGGCAGTGACAGCAGCAGATTATATAAAGAAAAAATATATAATATTTGGAGGGTGCCAATTTGGACTTTTGCCCCCACCCCCTTAAAAAAAAGTAGATCCGGTCCTGTATTCAAGTTGATTGGGTTCAAGTCAATGAATATGCCTTAGTAAATAATACAATAAAATTCAAACACTGATAATGATGTGAATTAATCTCTTTTTAATTATTATTATCCCACTCCTTTCAATGGAGTTGTGTGTTCATAAATCACCAGCTTGAAAATTCCATTACTGCTCTTTCAAGATCAAAGCATATTTGTAGGGTGGGAGGTGGGGTACCTGATTGGGCTGAACTTTCAGTTTCTTTCCCCAACAAATGTGCAGTGCCTCCTTTTCAGATACAAAATCAAGCAGCACTCATGGACTCATTTATAAGTCTAGCATGTGAAACAACATCTTGAGTTTAATCAAGATTATGCCAGCAGATCAGTTCAGTGAAGTTTACTTATTTTCCAGT
This sequence comes from Euleptes europaea, assembly GCF_029931775.1. Lineage (NCBI taxonomy): Eukaryota > Metazoa > Chordata > Lepidosauria > Squamata > Sphaerodactylidae > Euleptes > Euleptes europaea. Next base: position 39,723,563 of record NC_079316.1, read on the forward strand.
TATGTCAATCAGGTTCAAAGGACTTCGAGATACAATTTCATCTGCATCAATCTTAGATTGGAGACACAGTACTCAGCGTCATTTTATTTGAGCACAACTTAGTCCAGACAAGGATCTAGGCCAGAATGTGCTGATCAAAGAACAGTAGCTGCTTTGTACAGAGGAAGATCTTTCCTTTCAAAACGTCCCAGAGAAAACTACTGAAGAGCAGCAATGAAATTTGAGAGTCCCTTTGGTAGCTCTCATTATGAAAGAAATCCCTGCCTTATCTTCATCTAAGTGCTGGACCTTTCCTTACTAGCAAAAGAAATTAATAGAGAATCAAAAGGAAATTAAAGGATACAATTATGTCATTATAGGAAGCCTGGTGCTCCAAAAGTAACGCGTCAGGTTTAAGAGATTTTCTCTGAAGTCACACTGCTTATTAAATAGCAGTATAGTAAATGCTAAAAAGGGTCTTGTAACATCAAAAAGTTTACATTGCCCAAATTAGCAACAAAAGGTAAATAGAGTCAAGATAATCAATTCCATGTTATCTGTAGTTACATCCATCTACAATTCTTAGCTGATCTTCCCAGTGATTAAGGTTGACAGCCAAAGCTGTTTGCACATTCAGAACTTGCTCAGTAGACGCTTTGTTTTAGAAAGGAAGAATTACTAGAAGTGCTAATTCATTTTAATTGCCCATTTTTATTATGCTATTGCTTGTCTTTTTTTAGTTTAGGGTTAACATTCTTTTTCAAGTTAACCTATAAAATGTCAGCCTACACTGTATTTGCAGTGCATTGATGGATACAGTTGAAACAGGTGAAATATTTCTGGCCCTAAGGGTATTTATATACATTTAACAGTACTCTGAATTACAGAAGTTAATTACAGAACTTCCTGTGTCTTAGGATGCAGTTAAAGTCAGGGGCACAGAGAGACATTACAGTTGGCAACCCGAATGGTAACATACTTCAGTTGACATTCCCTAACCCCACACCAGGATTCTTTTTTTCTCACCTGGCAGGTGAGTGTAGTCACATCCCCGTGAGCCCCGTTTCTCAAAAATCACACTGTTGTGTATTAGTTAGCTTGCTATACCTCTGGAACCAAGTTAAGCTCTTTTAAAAGAGTTATATTGGTGCAAGTGATAAGTGACTTTGCTTAAATCAATATATACCTAATATATATAATGGTGGAATAGAATTGTTCTCTACTTTAACTGCTAGGGTATATCATTTTCTTTCATTCTCAAGTGCTCCTCAGTATCACTCAGTGGGGTGGTTTAAATTTCACTTGCTATTCTCATGTTTCTGTACAAGACATTAGATGAAGAAACCCACATTTTGGTTGTTTGCCTCTTTACCCTTTTCCTTACACCATACTATTTTGACAGGAAATGGCAAACAGATGCCCCCTGTGACCCTTTCTTCCCCTGAGGTGACCAATCAAAGTCCAACATGTGGTTGCCTCATTTGGGTAGGAGCCAAAGCCTGTTCACTTTAATTGGCTGCATGGTCCCCTACAGCTGCAACAGATTAGTGACAAATTCTCTTCAAATAAAGCTTCACTTTTTTTAAAAAAATGTTTTTTATCATGCCTGGAGAAATACACGCACTCACAAATAAAGTTAATAAAAATGTCAGGTAGGCAAACAAAATGCCATTCATTACTAAACTGCAATAAAAGCTTGTATGGATGTGTACAGACAATCAGGCAACAGGGGGGCTTGTAAAGAAAGAAAAGCAAAATCCCATGAATCATTACAGAGCTTTGCTCTGATCTTTAATGCCAAAGTTCACAAGTGATCTCTCGGCACCCCTACTTCTCTCTCTAGCCATTCACATCACTGGGGATAAATTCCAATTCCCCCTTTTTTTTGCAACTCAGTAAATATGTGGCTGCAAGGGAGAAAAGCGCTGAAGACTGTGTGGTTCATTCCTGGATTTTAAAAAGACTCAGTATGAAAGCAAAAAATATTCCTCATAGAGAGGATTTACATCTTACCTGTAAGCACACATCAGGTTGGTCTGATTAGGTTCAGTTTTCCATAGATCTTGCAACCAGACAATGTTTAAAAGATATGCTTAGGGTTGTGCATATCGATATACCCAAACCGAAAGTAAACACGAAATTAGCCATTTTGGGTTTACAGAACACAAAAGCCTGTGGATCTGCCTGAAACTGAATAGGTGATTCTTGAAAAAGCTGAATAATTTGTCAGCTTTTTTGGGTTCAGCTACTCGCCTTTGCTTAGATGCACGGTTCTGTGCTTTCTCACAATTTTTCTGTCTTTGGGGCCCTTTTGAGGTTGGGGTCGTGTAATCGGAGCCAAGTTGGACCATCCAACCACACAACCATTAGTCCATCACCATTCAGTGGGTTAATTTGGATAAAGCATAAGGGTTGTTTAAAAGACAGGGTTCGCCAGTCCTGTCCAGAGGGATGTACCCTCCAACTAAAAAGAGCCGGTTTCAACAGCTGCTCACACCACTCTCTCACCCACACGGATGAACAATCTCCTCCAGACAGCCCCCAAGGCCAAGACTTTGGCTGGCTCCATTATCACCCCCCACCTGAAAACCTGCTCTGAAACTGAAGTTTGCTCTGAGTAGAGGCTACATTTCCCCACACTGTGGCCATCTCTGGAAAGCAGATTTTTACCAGAAAAAAAATCAGGCCCAATAAACCTGAACCCAAAATTTACCGATTTTTGTTTGTTTGTTTGCACAACTAGGGCTGTCAATTCGGTTCGGTCTGAACTGAAAATCAACCGAATTTCCCCTGATTCGGTGATTTTCTGTTCAAACGGATCCGAACTCAAAACTGGCGGGCAACCGGGGGGGGGCGAATTCAGCGAGTTCGGGAGTTCGCGAATAAATCCGGCAAATTCGGCCCCCCTTCAGGGGAGCCCGCTGAAAGGCGCGGGCTGCCCTTTAAACTGATCTGAGCCTCCCAGCTGGGAGGCGCAGGTAAGTTTAAAGGGCAGCCCGCCCCCCTTCAGCGGGCTCCGCTGGAGAGGCGCGGGCTGCCCTTTAAACTGACCTGCGCCTCCCAGCTGGGAGGCGCAGATGAGTTTAAAGGGCAGCCCGCCCCCCTTCAGCGGGCTCCGCTGGAGAGGCTCGGGCTGTCATTTAAACTGATCTGTGCCTCCCGGCCGGGAGGTGCAGATCAGTTTAAAGGGCAGCCCGCCCCCCTTCAGCGGGCTCCGCTGGAGAGGTTTGGGCTGCCCTTTAAACTGATCTGAGCCTCCCAGCTGGGAGGTGCAGGTCAGTTTAAAGGGCAGCCCGCACCTTTCAGTGGGCTCCCGGCCGCAAGGCGCAGATCAGTTTAAAGGGCAGCCCGCCCCCCTTCAGTGGACTCCGCTGGAGAGGCTCGGGCTGCCCTTTAAACTGATCTGAGCCTTGCAGATCAGTTTAAAGGACAGCCCGAGCCTCTCCAGCAGAGCCCGCTGAAGGGGGGCGGGCTGCCCTTTAAACTGATCTGCGCCTCCCAGCTGGGAGGCTCAGATCAGTTTAAAGGGCTCCCGCGCGCCTTCAGGGAATTCCTCTGAAGGCGCGCTGGGGCCGAATTTTCCCCCGAACTCCGGATCCCCCCTAATTACCGGGGATCCGAAGCGGGGGAGTTCGGACTTCGGCACGTACCGAACCCACAAGGGTCAAATTCGGCCGAATCCGAACTGTACCGAATTTTTTTTTTTTGACAGCCCTATGCAGAACCCTAGAGATGCTGTAGCATTGTGTATTCGACCCTTTGCTATTTGGTTTGCCACAAAGCCACCATCATGTCCACAACATGACAAGTCAGTTAATCTGATTTGTTTTATACTGACATATAAATACATATATTCTGTGGTGTAGCCAAGGTGGTATAGTGGTTAAGAGCAGTGGAATCTAATCTGGAGAACCAGGTTGATTTCCCCACTCTTACACTTGAAGGCTGCTGGGTGACCTTGGGCTAATCACAGTTCTCTTCGGGTTCTCTCAACCTCACCTACCTCACAAGGTGTCTGCTGTGGGGAGAGGAAGGGAAGGAGATTGTAAGCCATTTTGATTCTCCTTTAAAAAATTGAGAAAATTGGCATATAAAAACCAAGTCTTTTCTTCTTCTTCTTCTTACTGGTAACATATACGCTCATTTCCAAGTGATCAGAAACTTTGGCTTCAACCACAGGTTTATATATATATATATATATATATATATATATATATATATATATATATATATATATATATATATTCATTGGAAAGTCAGGAGAGTAGGAACGCATATATATATATATATATATATATATATATATATATATATATATTTCCATTGGAAAGTCAGGAGAGTAGGAACGCTCCAGAACTCTTCCAGGAGGCTATTCCAGAGACATGAGGCAGCTACTGACAAAACCAAAGGGTTGATGATCTCAAATTCAAGCGGTGACTACAAGTATGAATGAACTCTCACAGATCAAACACTATAAACAAACCCTCTGTATCACCTCATATCAGTTTGAATGCAATGTTTTTCACCTGTCAGTTCACACTTTTGGCTATGAGTAATCATGGGTTAGGTAAGCAACAGTGTGTGAACCAGCCATCAAGAAAGTTATGGACATTTTGTAAAACTGATAACAAGAGTAAACACAAACCTGGATGCTGATCCTTTCACTTCTATTTATACCTGATTCAATTTCTCTTCCCTGAGTCCATTTTGTAAGGTATGTCTGAAACTGAATGAATAAAAAGATGCATGCTCTACCTGCTATGTACTTAGAAGTCTGTTTGCAGCCTTTGATGTTTGAGTTTTCATCATGATATATGTATATTTCCCTGCTCCTGACTACCATAATCAGTTTCACTAAATCTTAAGATCATATCTAAACCATTTGCAAGTGTAGCTTAACCTTCATATTTCCACATCCCTTTAGCTGTCTGGCATATTGATCTCCTGAAATCCACATTCAGACCTCAGCCATTTGACCAACTGTTAAAGCCCAGCCATTGGCTAACTTCACTTTTTGTTTTGTGTGTAAGTGTTTATGTCTCAGACCATTGCTGGGAAATCCACAAAAGAAAAATAAAGCAAATCTAATGGCTTGCCTGAATTGATAGGTCCAAATAATTGCCCTTTCCCTACACCTATTGCATTCATAAGTAACACTATACATAGTTTTTCCTGACAATATTTTGCAATGCAATCCTATGCAGAGTTACTGCAGTGTACAACCACTGATTTCATTAGTCTTGAACTGGAATAACTCAGTGTAAGATTATATTTTTATGCTTGTTATTGTTTGAAACTGAGGCTTGGGCACTGTCATTGAAAGGGGACATTTACAGCCTGTTCCTGAGGTTGGGGGCCGAAAGTGGTGTGGAGGTGTTGTGACCTCATGCCAGAGTAAGTGGCCTATTATCACGGAATAAGGGGCACTTAGGCTGGCATGGGGTTCCTCCACCAGCACAGCCTCTCTGGGAACTAAATCCCAGAAGAACCTTTTCCAGCCTGGGAATACCTCCTGGGACGCTGGCGGGCTTGCACCACCTTTTAAAGTGGTGAAGGCTTGCTTCCCTCTATGGGGGAAAAATCTTTTCCCCCCTCAATATTTATATTGGGAAAAAGGCTCCCCCCCCTTCTGTAGTGGCTGGGAAGCCTCTGAAGCAGCCTCTCAGCTGCGCTGTCCCGGCCTCCACGCCGGATCACTCCCCCCCCCCCCCGAGGACTGGGCTGTTATTATTTAAGGGAAATTCACATATTAAATGCATTAGAAAATATCCGGAGTTGCAGCTGAAATTCTAACAGATTCTAATTCCCGATAAGCAACCTGGAGCCAGTTTTAAAAGATTAGAGCAGTTCCTTCTGATCAACAAATTCTGTGCACTTCTCTGTGCTTTACAGCATCAAAATTTTGTTCCCAGATGGAATGCACATACAAACTTTCTGAAGCTGAGTTCCCAAAATGTGACTTTCAGTGCACCTGTAAGTGGGCTAGTTCCTTCTAAAAAACCCTGAAATTGTATTGAAAAAAGGAAAGATTGGTAAAATTAATGAGATAAAAGAATTTTTTTTAAAGCTAGTTATAAAACCCAGGTTTTGGTAAAACTTTGATGGCTGATCACTGTGTTCCTGAGACTGATTCAGATGTTTAAATATTCCCTTAAATACATTTACAATATTGAAAAGGAAACAAAGGGTATATCTATATTATAGATTTAAATTGGTTTAAGAGTAATTTCCTCTCTCCAGGGAATCTTGGGAACTGTAATTCTGTTAAGAGGGTTAAGTATCTCTGACAGAGAATTCTCAGTGCCCTCACCAAGCGAAAATTGCTAAGATTTTTCAAAGAAAGCCATGATAATTCAACTGGCATAAAATGAATATTGATTTGTGGTATAGTTGTATCCTCAGAGATTCAATTTGCTTTAATTGTGGGATTGTCCTTTCCAATGTCATGTTACATATAATCATACTTCTTCCCAACCTTTCTTTTGTTACTCCATTCTTAGTGCTCCTCCTCTCTAATTCCAGTTTCACGAAGAGTTTGGAAATGGAGCACGAGCAGCTTTCCTCAGCTTTCATGTTGCTTGGTTCACATCTATCTTTTTCTCCATTGCTGATGTGTTGACATTGATAAAACACTACAAAAAAGCAATTTAATAATCTGTACAGATGTTTGTAATTACAATAGTGGTGTATCTGTAGAGTGCTAAAGGAATCTTAATACAATTATTTGCATGATAAATCCAAGCTTTCTTTTTTGTAATGTTTTACCAGTGCACATGTGGGTTTTGTTAGAGGATGGGGGGGGGGGAACCCACACACACCCAAAGAAAATGAAACATTTAAAAGCAAATGGCAACCTGCCCTCGAAGAACACTCTATATAAAATTCAGAAGTAAAAAGCATAACAGTGTTATTCCTAATACCCCACTTCTGCTTTCCTAAATGCAATTCAGAACTCCAAAACCTAGCAGACATTCAGATGAAGAGAGTTTTGCAAGCATCTTGAGTAGGCAACGAGATTGAACATTCAAAAGACTAAAGGATAAGTGGGCAAGTCATCACAGCAGTGAAGGGCACTATGATGAATATTAAAATTAGAATGGGTGTAACAGGCTATTTTATAGCACCGCCATTTCACTTATTCTCATTAACTAGCACTGCCTTGAAAAAGAGTGCGCACCCATCAAGGTTTCCAATGGACATCTGCCTTCCAAAATGTTTCTGAAACACAGAGATAATATACATTTACTGCATCGTTCATCTCATCAGAATCAGCTAGAGCACCCTGTATCATTATGTGCAGCATTTTATGTTGCTGCATAATGGTTTTATATCACTTCCTGAACTGACTGCTAGGGGAGCAGGGATGGGATGAATACAACAGAAGTTCTCATCTTGTTGTGATTGCTATCATTCTACAACCATACAGTCACAAAGCTGCACAGTCTGGAATATTTGCCTTGCTGAATTTGAAACAGTGTAGTTCTCTGAAAAGAAAATAGGTGAAATCTTTGAATGCTTAACTGGATAGAAAAATTTCCTAAACCCAACCTATCTGGTTCTAGCCCAGATTTTTGCCAGTTATAGCCAGAGATTCTTTATCATCTGCTATTTTTTAGCTAACTCCACTAGATTACAACTCCTCTTTGGTGTACTAATAGTGACTCTCCTTCCAACAGGCTCAGGGAATGCACTCACTCTAGAATTTTGTATAGGTCTTGGAAAGATATGTGTATACATGTAAGAGTATACACTTACAGCAGAAGACATAGAGAAGGTTGCCATTCTGGTGAGGCCATGCAGATTTTGACTCCTCTTTTCAGGTCCTGGAGTTTGTAGGCCATCAGTCAGCCAGGACCAAGTGCCAAACAGCATGGCCGGGAAGGCTGGAAGTAAATTTGAGACAATCTGTTTCAGCGAACAAAGAGAGGAAAGCAAGCTTTTGTTACTGATGGGTCTACAAGCAAAAGATGTTAACTGCATTTTAATGGAACATGTCAGAAAAGTCCTGTTCTATGGAGAAAAAGAAATGTGGAAAAGCTACCATGATGCCTTGATATCATGTCTAGAGATGAGCTCCTTCCCACCTTGGCTCACCTCAGATTCCAACTTCACCAAAGGATAAATAATTTAAAAACTCATTTTATTAGAGCTGAAACCAATGCTTTCAGAGAGGTCAGAGCCCAGTGGTGCACCTGATGATGTCAGGGCACGTACTCCCCTGGATTCTTTTTCTTGTCCATCTCCTTTCTACCCCATCCATCTGGCTTATTGCCAGAGGGCAATGGAAGCTGGCATGAGGCAGCTGAGAGTAGAGGAATTCATTACAGTATCTCTCTCAGATTCTTTCTCCCTCATTTCCCCCCATTTTGTAGGGCACTCTAGGAAATTGTGGGGCACTCTAAGAAAAGGTGGTGCCTGGTGCATTTTGGAAATTTAAATCTGAGAATGCCTGATAATTAATGTCAGCACTTTAGGAACCACAATTCCTAGAGTGCACTGCACTGGTGGTATAGGAAAAGAAGGAAAAAGAGAGAGGCAACACTGATGGTATTTTCATTCCTCTCAGGTGTTTAATGTAACCACCTCAATGCTTCACATCAACAGTACAGATAGGTTTGGGGGAAGGGGGAAGAGGGGAAGAGAGGGGGAATTTTCCTTTTGCCTCATTTTGAAGATGGGCTTTTTGAGCTTTTAGAGCTTGCACTCTGTGCTAAAGGACTACTGGCTTCATCAGGATCTCTAGTCATGTTATAGAGAAACGGGTTCCCATTTCCTTTATGAAGAGGGCTATTTAGAGTTATTTTCTGTCTGTCATTTTTCATCTTGCTATTGTTAAAGTTGGGCGCAGAATTCCATTGCAGTACTGATACCCATACATTTAGATTTTAAAACAAGTTTCCTCTGCTCTGTCGTTGTTAAGAAATTGTCAACACCCCCATTAGTACCCCCCCAACATATATGAATATACATGCACATGTTTAAAGCTTTTACATTTTTAAAAGCTGTAAAAATGTCTCGAGGTGAAGACAGACACATTAGACTAAGGGGATTCTTCTGACTTTCACTTATTTCCCTAAACATATTCCGCTGAGTCAATGAGTTAGCAAATCAGGAATGTATCCCCTCTCCTGACAATGAATATTTAAAGGAATTTTGTGGCCAAGTAAAAATGTTCATATATGAATATTTGTTCCTGCATTAACAAACAAAAAAAATACCCAAGGCACATAGAGGTGAATGGGAACAATGCAGCAGGAAACAGTAGGAATATGTGTGTGTACTGACACAGGAGTGCTGTGATTCTTTAAAACATAGCAGCTTCAGAAAGCTATATTGTGAATATGATTATTACATGTAGTTCAGGTACATGTGTGCTTCCTGGTTGCCTGTGTACAGAAAGCCAGCAGGCAGCCACCACATGCACAAACCCACTGGCTGGCCCATGCAGCAGAACGAGGTTATAGAGTCCCAAGATGATAGGATAGACTTCAAACTGCATGTCATGTTAGTATCTACGGTTATTGCAGCTGGGTCGTTCTTTTGCAGGGCATTTGTAGGGAGTTGAGCGTCACACCAATAAAGCCACGTGGTCCTGGCATGTTCACAATATGGTCTAGTAAGATCTTTAGAAACATCCCCATTATCCCATTACCACATAATTCTCTAGTTTTTGGTAGTCCGTTAAATTGTTGCCTGTAAAAATATCCTTTGGAATTCCTAGAAATTTCTGTCTCCTAGTATTTCAATTAGGTATTAAGGGTGCACACTTCAAAAACTAGCATTTTAATTCTGTACTGGAAAGTCAGAAAGAACATGATTAACATCAGGAGTATTGTTATTTTGTTGGGATATTGTTTTATTAAATATTGAAAACAACAACATATGCCTTTTTTAAATGATAAATGTGTTCATATAGTGGCAAATGTCTGTCAATGATGTTTTAGGTGGGAAAATAAAGGCTTGTCCGAGTCCTTATACAGAGTGCTACAGTTTCATGACCTAAGTATGGGAAATCCATTGCTATGCCATGTACTCTTTACAGTCATTTTGGTCACTTCTCAAAACATCATATACCACTTCAGGATATCCTGACACCAGAAGTAGTCCTTCTTAGAGTCTAGATGGATGTATCAGATGACTAAAAATAAGTAATAGGCATCAGTTAACAGCCACATTATCCCAAGATACATTAATATGATGAATGCCTGTCAGTGGCCTACCCAAGCTATTTCATACCCCACATTTAATAGCTGTAGCATATATAGACAGAGTGAAAAGCTACATAGGATGCTGGGTTATGGGATTTTTATTCTATAAAAGATTTCCCCCATAGTTTCCCTTGAATAGTGTAATTGAAATAGGGGAAACATGAATATGCATTACTGATTCACACGAAATGTTTAGCAACTTCCAAATCATGCAATTAAAGAAGGTGATTGCTACAGATGAAATGACAAATCTTCATAGCTGTTGAAAGACAAAAAAGAAAAGAAAAAAATGTGGTTTGGTTTCTGTGTATATATTACATGTGAGGCCTTTTTTATTGATTGATGTCCAAAATAAATAGAATTACTACCAATGCTCAGGCCGCAGAGCCAGATGTGTTCTTCCTAATGTATAATGGCATAAAAAAAGAGAAGTTAAGATTCAAGCTCAGTTTTGACCTTTGATTGGAAATCTTGGGTCAAATTTGCCACTATTTGGGCTAAATGAACGGCTCCTTCCATTTCTAATCCTTATGTACCACACAGTTTGGGCTGGGGCTATTTCACCTCTGTCAGACTTCCATCCACAGCTAGATTTGGATGCCATGTGAAATAGCAGATTGATTTCTTGACATTCTGTCACTGCCACTTCTCCCTGCATGGCTGCTGATCTGATTAGAAAAAAAGAAATTTGCCTTGGTGAAAGGCATGTGTTCCATTTCCTGCCCTTGGCTGCAATAAGCTCAGCAGGATTCCCCCTTCAGCCAGTATTCAGCAGATCCACACCTTCCCCTCCTACCTCTTCACCACAGAGAGGCTAGAGAGAGGAAAGTAAAGCTACAGAAATACAAGCAAACAGCCTAGGAAATCAATAGAGGCAGGGAATTCATCTTTGCCTTAATCCTTTGCCTCCTCTTTTCCAAATAGGATTGGCTTCTTCTTAACACTTTTCAGCTGGTGGGGGGGGGGGTAGGGCAAAGTAACCAAACAATAAGTGCCTGAAAAGGACAAATTTTGCAGCCTTCCCATGCTGTGTTTTAAGCAAATAGGAAGAGCTGCATCTTGCTATGGTGCATTAGAAATGAAACAATGCCAGTAGCCCGTGCTGAATCCATTTGTAATGATGAGTCAACAAATCTGCATATCGCACTCAAAAGTGTGGGATGTTTCAAAGTTATCCAAATTTACATTCCTGACCATGTCCTTCCTATTATTTAAGGACAAGTCATTTGAATACTTATTTCATTCAATATCACAACAACCCTGCCTTTCTGAGACAGGCTATTCTTATCCCCAGTTTTTGTAGATTGGACACTGAGGCTGCTTTGCTTAAAGTTATCAGGGGATGCAATGGTGAAACTTGGACTTGAACCCATGGATCAGAGCTGAACTCCAGCAGTCTACTAATACCAACATGGTTGATTTGTACCACTACTACTACCAGGACCATGCAGAGATACTGTTACAGTTGGTGGAGGGGGGATGTTGTCTGTTTTTCTTCTTTGAGGTGGTCTGTACTGAAATAGAACCATCCATAATCATCTCTACCTACCTATGAAATCAGAAATCATTGTGCAAAGGAAATAAATCCTGAGATGGAATCAAAACCTTGCTCAACAGTGAAAGTTCCTTCCAAAATCAGGGAATAATTTGATAGCAGATTTTGGCAACTGTTATAGGATAGAACCAACCAATAGAAGGAGGACTGGGCCAGGATGACTGAAGTGCAGTCTAAAGAGGAGAGGGGAGACAGTTTAAGGAAAGGGAGAGGCACTTACAAATATATTATGTATATTTGTAAGAGCTGTCAAGTTGCAGATGACTTATGGTGACCCCAGCGAGGAGCTTTCAAGGCTAGTGAGAAGCAGAGATGGTTTGCCTAGGAACGTACAGCTTGAAAAAATTGAATTTTTCAGATACGGATATCAGGGAGCTGGACAATATAGGTATTCCCAATTATCCAGTTTCCAAATACCAGTTTGGTATTTTGATCCAGGGTTTTTTTTTTTGGGGGGGGGGGTCCGATAATAGTTGGCTCCGTTATACTTTCCAGTGGGCTGGAGGGTCTATTTTTGAGCATATTGCTCCAAAATTGCAGCAGAGATGCTGGTGCCTATCCTTTAAATAATCCCCAAGTTTCAAGTGAATTGGACCAAGAGGTCTAATTCTATGTGCTCGTGATCAAGGTACCCACAGCCATCTGCCATTGTTTTGGAAGGAGGGGAAGAGATTCCATGCTTTCTCCAGTGCAACCAATAGCCAAAGCTACAAGAGCAAGCAAAGCAACCACTGGCCAAAAGCTTCTTAATGCAGTCAGAACCAACAAGCCCAAAGAACCAGTGCAGAACCAGGGAATCCCAGCAGAAGCTCAGGACAGTGTGACAACTGATTAGACTAACATAACAAGTGTACAACCTGAGAATCCAAGCCAATGTCAAACAAGAGAATCCTCCAAGCCAAACTGAGTAAGACTGCGGTTGCAAGCCCAACAAATGAAAAATCAGAAAATCCAACCCAATGTACAATCCAATAAGCCAAGCAATGTCAAACCAGAGAATCCACTACAAACCACAAACTCGACACAAACCTGCACAAAGAATACAACACATAGAACTAATTTCAAAGCACAGAAGCTAAGCCAAATCAAGCTGAGCAAGCTGAAACCAAGCCCTGGAAAGAAGACTCTGACAGAGACATACAGCAAAATTCAAGGGGAAAAAATAGTCCTGGGAACCTTAAAACTCTAGCTCCCAATATTCCTGGTTACTGTATTCTTTACTTGTTTTGCACCCTTTTTGCAAAATGCAGAAATATAAAAATATAAAAATCTATACATCTTTAAACCCCAACACAAATAAAATTAATAATGATTCATAATAAAAACACAGGTGTATCTACATAATTCTGGCTCTTATCTGTAGAGCCTACAATGAAAATGCCAACAATACAAGTGACATCAGGATTTAACAACCAACACTGTTTTCTCTCCTTAACTATGGCTTCATAATTCCCTGATGAACATAAATGTGTTATACGTGTACTCTGGCTGTTTAATGAATTCAGGGGCAGTATCAGTGATTCTGGGGCACTGGACAGAAGTCTAAAAAGGGCCCCCTCACACCCCAGGGCCCAGACTTTAGATATAGGAAATCATTATCCCCAAAACACAAAGGGAAGTACTAGTGGCACAGGAAGCTTGCAGTGCTGTGTCCAGAACAAAGTGGGTGTGAAACACATTCACAGGATCCAAGCTACTGTTTGGTGATAGAAAAGGAAGAAGAGTTGGTTTTCACACCCCACTTTTGTCTACCTTTAAGGAGTCTCAAAGCAGCTTACAATCACCTTCCCCTCCCCACAACAGACACTTTATATGGTAGGTGGGGCTGAGAGAGTTCTGAGAAAACTGTGACTACCCTAAGGTTACCCAGCAGGTTATATGTAGAGGAGTGGGGAATCAAACCTAGTTCTCCAGATTAAAGTCCATTACTCTTAACCATTACACCACACTGGCTCTGTAGGAGGGGGGGGGCTGACTTTTCAGTTATGCTGTAACAGCTTGCAAAATAAAAATTCCTACAATTTCAGGTAGTGGGATTTTTTTTAAATCCAGGAGGACTAAAAGTAAGTGTTACTGTTCAAAGGGAGCATGCCTGCAGGCTACAACCAGGGACATACCGGGAAGCTAAAAGGGCCTTGGAAAACATCATAGTTTTTGGAGCCTGCTTCTCAGCTAGGGTTGCCAACTGTCTGGAAAAAAATGTCATGTCCCTTTAACAGAGGCTTAATGGAATGTTTTGCACACCACAAGACTTACTTTTGTGTAGACATTCCTAAGATTTTGCTAAAACACGCCTTTACCTTTGGAGAGAAAACAGGGCACAGTCTACAAAACCATCCCAGTAGAAAGGGAAGATAAAGCCTGATCATTAAGAGAAACCTGCCCAATTGGTGGGGGGGGGGGCAGGAAAAGGAGAAATGCTTGGATTTACTACAATTAACCCTCCCTGAAGAATTCAAAAGCCAGCCTACACTGAGGTTTTCTTTTGTTTTGCTTCCTCCCTGGTGCAGATAATGGCTGGAAATCCATGCTTTCTTTCTTTCTTTCTTTCTTTCTTTCTTTCTTTCTTTCTTTCTTTCTTTCTTTCTTTCTTTCTTTCTTGATTGCAAATGCACCTGCATGGAGTAAACAAAATACACTAAGGAGCAGAGGTAGGGTTGCCAACCTCCAGGTCGAGGTTGGAGATTTCCTGGAATTACAGCTTGTCTCCAGTTGACAGAGATCAGTTCTCCTGGAGAAAAAAAACAATACTGCTTTGAAGGGTGGACGCTTCCTCCTTAGGGTAAGCCCCCAAATCTGCAAGAATTTCCCAACCCAGAGTTGGCAACCCTTGCAGAGGAAAGGGAGGGAACCTACTAGTTCCTTGCCTGGGAAGACAGAGCCAGGCTCCCAACTCCTACCAACCCACCTACTCCTCTAAAGTAGAGACTGAGAAAGCAAAGTGTGGAAAAGAGGAGACAGGAAGGGCACCAGAGCAGTAGCCCATGGAGGACAGGCTGGAGGCAGTGTGGTAGTAGTAGTTTTATCGATGTATTATATTTTATCCCATTTTTTGACCAAGTATTGATTCCCAAAGCAGCTCACGGGAATCAGAGAACACAGGTGATGATTCAATAAAAATATTCCTTAGGGAGAAATTTCTCAGTTGGGTGCTTCTTGCTCTCTTTTTGATGGGTCCGTTGATAGCAGTTGGAAGCTAGAGGGAGGGGACTCCCAGCTGGATCCAGGCACAGTGGCTGCTTGGCTGCTTCCTGCCCTCCTTTTGATGGCTGTATCTTTGTTCATTTTTTAAAAAAATATTGTCATTATTACTGTCAAGCATCAAAGTATAATATTGATCCAGGAATGATACAGGGAACATTGTCAAGGCCTACAGCAGTGACAGAATTCTGGCATCAGTATTCTGGAACACTATTTTTAGATGGTTAAGAACATTTTATTTATTGTTATTGAAATCCTTCCATTCATGTTCCTAAAAGCTTTTTTAATCAAGGTGGTTCACAAAAATATCATGAACAGAGTACACAGAATTTAAAAAAAGACATTTTAACTAATAGCAGCTTCAAACTAACTAATTGCAGCGATCATCTGAGATTCTACCAGGCCAAGTTTCACTAGAGTAAAATTTAAGGATAGTTGGACCCTCTCAAATTTATTAATTTATTAGTACATTGGAACTCTGCTGGAAAAGGAGACGGGTGCCTAATGCCAACCTTGCCATATTCTGTTCTTTAAACAATTTCCTGACTTTCCAAAGCAACTTTTTGTTAACTTTTAAAAACTGAAGTCTGGCTTGTCCCACAATGTGTGAAGTCAGCATGACTCTGTGGCAGTGCTGGGAACAGTGAATGATAATTAAAGGTGGGGAAGTGAATGGAGTAAGGATCAAAAAGCAGAGACTCCTAGCATTTCCACAGCACATTTACACACTAGGAATGTAAAAAACCTACTTATATTTCTTAATGAATTAGTCATTGGGCAACTGTATATTAATATGCAAATAATATATTTACCCCCAAACTAGAAATGTTTCCATGAATGAACTTAGTTCACCAGAGTAATTTCTGGTGCTCCCCCTCCCCAATACTCTGTGCTCCCACCCTCCACTGCTAAGGCCCAAGAGCCCAGTTACTAGGCCTTGTGGCATATGGGATGCAGGGAAAAGAGAGAATTAAGCAGGAATTATGCTCACTCTACTCTGGAGTGGAAGGGCTTGATTTAGTAGAAGGAACAATTATTGGACTTTTAAAAAAAATCTGTAAAGATTAAATTATAGGACCAAAACAAATGGTGGAGCTGTAGACCTTACCTGGATAGCCTAGGCTAGCCTGATCTTGTCAACTCTCAGAAACCAGACAGGGTCAATCCAGGCATGTATCTTAGGGTTGCCAATTGCCCGGTGGTGGCGGGTAATCTACCGCCCATCCACCAGTTGATGCTTATGGACCTAACATAACAGTGCAATCCTATGCAGAATTACTCCAGTCTAAACCCATTGAAATGAATGGGTTTAGACTGGTGTAACTCTCCTTAGGAATGCACTGTAAGTCTTGTAGATTTAGGAACACTGCATATGAGTCTCTGAGCTTGGAAAAGTGACTGCCCAAAGGCATTTTTTTATAGAATTTGGAAATATATATTCACAGTGATGTTAGATTAAATAAATGAGTGGAATAAGAATATGGTAGTCTGGTTGCAGTTTTTTTTAAAAAAAATTATTGGTGAAGTATCATTCATCCAATATTTTTTCAGTGCTTGTTGTAGCATAGCATTGTTTAAATGAACAAGTTGAATGATGCTACCTTTGTATCTCTGATTAATTCAAATAATCAATGGCTGCCAAATCAGAATGGCATCAGGGAAAGAATACAGAAAGTGTTATCCACATTAGAAATTTCTATATGTCCTTCAGTGTTACTCCTCTGAAGATGCCTGCCATAGCTGCTGGCGAAACGTCAGGAAAGAAAATACCAAGACCACGGTTACACAGCCCGGATAACCTACAAGAACCAATTTCTATATTATTCAAGTGTACATCACATAAATGATGTAATTAAATAAAGATCACAGAATTAGATAGCAATGAGTGGGGGGGGGCATGTCCAAGACATGATATGCCATTAACAATGCAGATTTCATACATTCTAGGTGTTCCTCATCAACGTATGGCTATTCATGTTTAAGAAAATGACTGTTCATCTTGGTACATTTCTGATATAGACCACATAATCTGTACAGTTTATCCACATGTAGGCATGATTCAGTGTTCACTAAACAGGTGTCCTAATGTCAGAACCAGCCTTACTTGCAATGTTCATATTCTGTTGAGTCAAGCTCATCATATGATTACCTCAATGATTTGCTTGTGATTCCAAGGAGCAGAATTCGTTTTGTACCTGTGCAGTGATGGCATGTGCTATGTCAGCTGGCCAAGTCGACACTGTTTGTACATGCTCACAATTGTCTGGCTTGTCTAAATTATCCCCAAATCACCACTATGCAGGTTGTGCGTTATTTAAAATCAGATACACTATAATGTATGGGGGGTCATTTTATAAAATAGTAGCTTGTAACTTTTTGTAATTCTTTTTCTGTTCAGTATCTTGAGCAGATGGACAGGGAAATGAGGGAGAGAAGTTATGGCAAAGCCATGTGAGAATGCACAAGCACAAAATATTTGATTGCAGGTCCCAAAACTCCATATGCAGGCAATGAGACACAGAAGCAAAATGTGCAGAGATATAAGAGGGACACAAGCCGTGAAGCTTCCCTACCCATAAGCAGGACTGAAACACTCTTTCATTGCATTGATTTTACAACATGAAACAAAAAATACAGATGATGAATGGGCATTGGTCAGCTACAAGGGACAGGGCCTTCTCAGTAGTGGCATTATGATCATAGTACTCCCTCCCAAAAGAGATTCACCTCCTTTTGAGAATTTAAGAGCCAGCTAATTTTACTTTTAATCAGATCCAGGGCTAGATCTAGCAGGGATCTGGGAGCAGCACTTGCCCCCAGCACAGCAAGACAGGAGGTGGCAGCAACGGCAGACGGGGGTGGCGGGGAGAGGGTGGCATGGGACATGGCAGCAGGAATGAGCTACTCATGCACATCATGCACCAGTTTGCCCAGGTGCCACCAGGTCCACCGCGTACCCAAACAAGTGGGCCAGTGGGCACTAGAACCACCAATATGGCCAGTGGGCACCAGAGCCACTGACGTTGGGTCCTATGCATGAACAGCACTCCCCTCCCCCCTGGCTTGCCTCCCCCAGCACCAGAGCCACCTGTGCCTGCATCCTGCATGCATGCATGCACGTGCAGCGCACCCCCTCTCCCCCACCCCGGGCGCTCCTTCACCCAGCTTTGTGGCTGATCAGATCACCTCCTAAAAGAACTGTCAATCACTTTTGATCTATTCTAGTATGTAGTAGGAGTGTACGTTTTTAAAATATTGAATTTTATCTGTACATGCCCTATTCAGTTTCAGAAATGTAAGCTATTCAAGATGCATTTGCTTCTGACTTTTTCAATCCAAATTGTTTAGCACAGACGAGGCCATCTTTTGGCAGTGACATGAGGTTGTGGCTTCACTCTGCTTTCTGGGTACTTGGAAATAAATAGAATTAGGAACAATGCCGAGTTTCATGTTTGTGAGCATGCCTGTGTGCAGGGGTTAGCACCTTCATCAGGATTCCTCTAAAAGAAAGGAAAAACTCATCTATGCACTGGTTCTGCAAGGTGAAATTTTCATGGCTTGTAAAATAGGTTTTCTTTTCTGTAACTGGAATCTGAAAGAGAGGAACCCTTGGGTGAGGGTTAGAAGCCCGAATAATTGAGAGAGAAGGGTAAAGTTAGGGATTAACAATGCCACAAATTTTATGGTGGACATGTCCAACAGCCCAGTATATTGGCCTTGGCAGGGCTGTCACGAACAGATCACCTAATCTGTTCAGCTCCTGACAAACAACTCAAATGGCTGCCAATTTTTTAAAAAAATGCCTCCCAAACTTCTCATTGAGTCCCTGCTTGGAGGTGGAGATTAAAAGCAGACTCTCAGCTGATATCACCTGAGCGTATCTGTTTTCCACTCCACTTCCAGCAGGGCTCGAATACAGAGAGAAATTTGAGGTGAGGAAGACAGGAGCCATCAGCTTCATTTTCCCTCCACTCCCAAACAGTCAGCTTGGGTTATAGAGAAAAGGACCAAACTGGTTCTTCTCTGCAGCCCAAGCACTTTTAGTACCGGGGGGTGGGGGGAGAAAGAGAGAGAGAGAGAAGAAAAATATCACTCCCCTCTAGCTGTTATCTTGATGTGACACCTGGCTGCAAACCCAGGCCTGGGTGCTGGGATGCCATGGAGTGGGTGATTCAGGAGTCCCTCTCAGGCCTCAGAATGGGAGAGAAAGGGGTTGCACCATCTTGTTCCTTCTCCCAGTTGATCCCACTCTCTCTCACACACAGAGGTGGCCAGCACTGCTTTCTCCCCTGGCCTGGTCCACAACTTTCCTTTTTATCCCTTCCTCCCAACATCACCCTCCCTGTCTTCCCCCAATCCCCATTGCTTCCCCTCACCACAGTACTGGCTTGGCCCTTCTCTGTGCCTGCCACTTACCCAGCCGGCTTCCCCACTGGGGTGGAGATGTAGGCCAGTAGCCCCACCCCTAGGAATCCTGTGCTCGGCTACCGCCTTTGCCATTGGGCCCGAGTCTACGGCTCGGTGGGTATTTCCCAACCGGGAACCGGCAACCCTATGCAAACAGTTAAATTACTGGTGGATTAATTGGCTGCCTGATCACTGGTGGTGAACAGGCTGTGAGCCAAACCAGCAGGTATTTGAGCATCCCTAATAGGGACATATTTCCCATTGAAACCAATGTAACTGTCACTCTAATAATGTAAAAATGACTACAAGCATATTACAGATATTCAAAGAATCAAAGAAGTGAGCAAAATGGCCTTAGCTTCTGTGTACAGCCCTACTGCAGAATATAGCATCTGCTGTGGACTCCAGTGGTTGGGACGTTGTAGATGCCATTTGATTCAGCTGGTTCTCCGAAGCTTTTTTTTTTTTTTAAGTGGCTTTCTAAAAAGGACGACTGCTTCCTCTTCGAAGCAGACAGTTAAAGTCTTCAATTACTTGTTTCTTCTTACAAGACAATAAAATACATCCTCTTGCAACAGCAGGTGGGTGCTGGAGGCATCTTTAAAAATGTAGCCCCCGTGTGCTCAAGATGCTTAATAATTTTTAGAGCTGCTCACGGTATCACTTCCTCTGTGCTACAAGGATGTTGTAAAATGCTCTAATTACTCTTTATAATAATGCTGACACCTCTGCACCACATAAACGAGGACATTTAATTTGTAAAAGACAGCTCTGGCAGTCTTGATTTTTACCTTTAATTAGACCCTAACAGCCTGTTTTCTGAGACTGCAGAGTAGCCGTCCATTAATTTGGCAGTAAACTCACATATGTGGCCTTGCTTTCAGGTAGAAGTTACATTGGCAACCTTTGTTTTTTAAAAAATACAACATTCTAATTTTGAGAATGGGTTTTTAATACATGCTGTTTCATGGATTGTTTCACCTTCTAATGAGGTAGAAAGAAATATTAAATCCAATATTTTAAGTGACAGACAAATGAATAAGTGAAGACAAAGGAAGGACTTTTTCTGTTTATTTTCCTTGAGATAATACCAATAAGTACATGGCTTTTGAATGAGATTCTATGATCTTTGGATATTATATTAGTGTAATAAGCTTGCACAGCAGGGCATGGTACCTATCTATGAAATTAAGTTTTGAAATGAATTGAAGGGCATGATGAAAAAACACAGAGTTGGAAACCTCAAAGGAACAATAAATAACCTTGAATGTGAAAATCTTCGTTGCGATAACATTGCATATCATAGCTCAAATTTGAAACATTAGTATCCTAGACACTAGGGATGCTATGAAAGTTCACAAGGTTTCCATATTGAATCAAAACTCATGGTTTTAAGGCACCAGAAAGAAACCTGCTATTTACACTGAGTCCCTATACACACCGACAGAATAAAACTCCAGTGGTTTGTATGATAGGGATGCTATGAACATTCTCTAGAATTTGCAGATTCAGATATGAATAGCACATACATCAATTCCAGAAGGATAGCCAAGTTAGTCCGTTGCAGCCAAAATAGCAACTTGTGGCAATAAAAAGACTAATGAATGTATTGTGGCACACACTTTCATAAGATAGCCTGTATTGTCAGTTACTACATAACCATTTTAGCAGAGAAGTGTTCCAGTTCAGCAATATTGAGTGCAATTCTGAAAGGGGGGTAGATTGGCAGCCGGGAGCAGAAGAGCTGTGTCACCTCCTCAGAGGCTTCCTGGCCGCCGCGGACACAAAAAAACCTTTTAAAAATAAAGGGGAAATGCTTCATAGGGAGCAGCAAGGCTGCCCCACCCAAAAAGGTAGAGCAGCCTGTCGCCATTCAAGGGGGCATCCTTGGGGCGAAAGGGCTGTGGAAGCTGCCTTCCGGGAAAGCCCGGCGTGGCTTACCTCTGCAGCAGCAAGGTGCCACCTTATTCTGTGATAGGGTGGCACCTATGCTGGCACGGGGTTACGCCGGCTCCAAAGGAGCCTTGCCCCCCCCTTCTGGCATGGGCTTCCCATCTGTGCTTTCAGTAGAAAAAAGCAGCAGCCAAATCCCCTCAATGAGTAATTAAATTGTAGAATTCACCACCAGTGGATGTGCTGGTGGTCACTAGGCTTTAAAACAGGAGTTGATAGATTCATGGAGATTAGGTCCATTTATGGCTACTTGTCATGGTGACTAAAGGGAACATCCCCATTCAGAATTAGTAAAGCTCTGAAAGCCAGTGCTAGGAGAGCCTTGACCTCTATGCCTTGTTTGCTGGCCCTCAGGACAATTGTTTGGCCATTGTGTGAAATTGGACTGGATGAGCTACTGCTCAGATCCAGCTGGGCTCTTCTTATGTTCTTATACACATTAATGTACATTGTGAGAAATTGGAGGGAAAAGAAAAGGGGGCAACATATTAGACTGCCCATTTTGGCAGAATGCTGACAGTGCAGTGTTCTCACAGGAACAAAGAAGGCGTATATAGTCAACATAAATCAGGAGACAGGAAGCTGGTTGAATACAGTTGCAGAACCTCAGAGAGCCATGAGGCAACCTGTTCCAATGGTGACCAGTGTAGACTGAGCTAATATATTCCGGAAGACGCACAGAAAAATCTAGCTGAACTCCATAAACCTAGGGCCAAGAGTGATTCTTAAGAGGCCATCATTTCCACTAGAGTATTCCAACAGAACTCTGTATTTTCCTGGAGGGTTCTCTAGCAACTACAGAGACTGAGGGGCTGTGGCTTAGTTGCAGCGCATCTGCTTGGCATGCAGAAGGTCCCAGATTCAATCTAGGGCTGTTGATTCGTCCCGAACCGAAAAACAGCCGAATTTTCCCTGATTTGGTGGTTTCTAGTTCAGATGGAACTGAATTCAAAAAAGGCGGGAAAACAACGAGCTGAATTCAGCGAGTTCAGGGCGATTCCCAAATAAATTCGGCAAATTCGGGGGCTCCAAATCAGCAACATAACCATAAAGGCATTAAAAACACATTTGCGCCTTTCCGCGGATCTGGGGGGGGGGCATGTTTGGAGGTAAGGTCCCAAACTTTCAGCGTAACTTGAGGTGACCCTTCTTGCAAGAACCCCCAAGTTTTGTAAAGATTGGGTCGGGGGTCCCAAGATATGGGGCCCAGAAGGGGTCCCCCCAAAATCACCCACAGGAATAAAGGCATTAAAAACACATTTGCGCCTTTCCGCGGCTCTGGGGGGGCATTTTTGGAGATAGAGGCCCCAAACCTTCAGCGTAGCTTGAGCGGACCCTTCTTGCAAGAACCTCCAAGTTTGGTGAGGATTGGGGCAGAGGGTCCCGAGTTATGGGGCCCGGAAGGGGTCCCCCCACCCATCTGCCCATTACAGCCTTTAAAAACACTTGCAAGTTGGGCCGTACCATTATCCCGACCCGGGGGTCTGGTCTGGTGGTTGCCTCGGCAGTTAGGCCGTACCATTATCCCGGCCTGGGGGTCAGGTTGCCTTGGCAGTTGGGCCATACCATTACCCCTGCCCGGGGGTCTGACTAAAAGGCAATTAATCCCGAGTTATGGGAAAGGCACGAATGTGTTTTTAATGGCTTTATTCGGCCTAATTTTTTCCCAAACTCGGAACTTGGTGCCCAATTCCACGGATCCGAATCGGGGGAGTTCGGACTTCGGCATTTCCCAAATCAAAACAGGCCGAATTTTGCCGAATCCGAATTTTACCGATTTTTTTTTCAACAGCCCTAGTTTAATACCCGACATCTCCAGTTAAAAGGACTAGGCAGGTAGGTGATGTGAAAGACCTCTGCCTGAGACCCTGGAGAGCCGCTGCCGGTCTGAGTAGACAATACCAAGGGTCTGATTCAGTATAAGGCAGCTTCATGTGTGTTCATGTGTGTGAGGGTTGGAGAACTCTAATGGGCTTGGTTGAAATCTTGGTGGGGAGGGCTACTGCCTTCTGGGCTTTTCTAATGTGCCAATCAGCCCCTTCTACACACACTTAAGGATAAAGAACTTTACCTGTTTTCCTGAACTGACAGGCAATCTCTCACATGAGGACATTTTAGAGGTTTATTACTTATGGCTAGATGGAATATATGATTCCTTCTCTATTAACTGCTTATTCCTTTTATAATGAGTTGCCAAATGAACAAAATAAAGCCATTACTATACGATTTCTTTCATATCAGACTGTGCAGTAAATGCTCTCTCCCCATGTGCTTAAATTTTTTTTGCTAAGAGCCTATTAAGGAATTCTCATTCTCTCTATTTCTCTCACATACATGCAAACATAAATCTCTATTTATATTCTAACACCCCTCTGACACTTTTTTGTTTTTCTTTGATTCCTTCCCCCCTACCTTTGAGTACCAAAAGTCAAGAGGTAAAGTTTGATTTTTAATAATTGAAGAAAGCATTCATCTAGTCTATCAGGCTAAATTAAAAATTTAGAAGGTTCATAATAACCTCCTATTTGCTTGAAGTTAGAATAGTGGGAAAGAGACAGGAGAGAATTAAATGGAGCTTAATTAAAAAAAGAATGCAAAATGTGTGAGCAGGTAAGGCAACAGCTTAAAATCTGGGAGTA
Source organism: Euleptes europaea (assembly GCF_029931775.1). Lineage (NCBI taxonomy): Eukaryota > Metazoa > Chordata > Lepidosauria > Squamata > Sphaerodactylidae > Euleptes > Euleptes europaea. Next base: position 39,747,505 of record NC_079316.1, read on the forward strand.
CATCAACACCTTTTGGAGGGAAGAAGGGAGGGGATCACTTGAAAATATGAGCATTATATTTTGGGAAAGGTATTGAGAGAGATACAAGATAAGTTATTTCTAAAAGCTCTTTCTAACAATTCATGAAGCAGTGATTTTCTTAGAAGACCAATAACAACCCAGAATACACTTAAACGATAACCTACCTTGGGCTGCTGATGAGGGGAAGGGGTGTCTAGTTGAATAAAATTCTTGAAAGAAGTTGAGAAAACATCCCAGCTGAGCCTTACCAATCTTTACAAGATTTCATTAAACAGTATAATTTTACAGTAGCTCAACTGAGAATATGTTGGTGTTAATTATTTCAAAGAGAAGATAACAAATCATATTACTAAGGCACCACTGATCATATTACAAAGATGAATGGCTAAGGAGTGAACATCAGTTTCTGGAATTACAACATTTGTGTAGAGAAGAACAGACAACTGTGGAACAGAAACCACAGCATCATGGACCAGGTACATGGTGTCAACCACAGATTACATCTATATGCATCGTCCTTTTCTGCCTCACTTTAACTACCAACACCAGTGAGGAATTTTATCTTGGGTTCGGGAAATAGAAGTGGCAAGCTTTTTTCATCCTTATTGCTGAAGGGAATTCCAGCCCACTGAATGTGTTAAGGTCTGTCATGGAAGAGGAAATTGTACCCCTGTTCTCCTTCAATTCTGAAACCTTCATGTGGGTTTGTGCTGTGTTATTCTGAATGGAAATAGGTTGAAGGCTCCTTGCTTTCCTTTCAGACAGTGAAATTCCCACACCTACCTGCTAGCTTGTGTGTGTGAGCTGCTCAGCAGTACCACAGATATTCACTGGCAACGTAAAGGATATGTATAAGTCTTAATCACTGGGAGTTTTCAGAATTTTGGAGGGCAGTGAAATGGTATTCCAGCCCCTTGCTAATAAGATGTCTCTGTTAATAGAGAGCTTCTCCTATCTGCATGTATACCCCCAGTCCAAACCTTCTGAGTCCACACACAGTTACCTTATACAACTTTGATATTTCTGACTGTGCAGAACTAATGAGTAGAAATACAGAGACTCTGTTCAGGGATTAAATAAAATTGTCCACTGTGTATATATGCAGAAAAAAACAAGTAGTACTCAAAATTTATCCAAACAGTCCATGATAGGGGAAGATTTTCTTCCCATATGGGAAAATGACTGCCAAAATTCTGGTTTCAGTTTATTGAAATGAAGATGCACAGGTTTGAACATGGCCACTTGAAGATCAGGGAGGGAGTGAAAAAAACATTAAAGCAAAATAATCTTGCTCAATATATCTTTTAGAATGCTTCGTGCCACTTAATACTATTTAAAACTGGAGAGAGCTCATCTGTAATGCAGAAATCAGGTTATAATGGTGAATAAACTTAATAGTGGGAAAGTGATCATGTTAAGCAGCTAGATCATTTAACCCTCCTTATTTAAAACTCCAATGAAGACAGAGCTATAAGGACAAACTGATTTTTTAAAATGAAAAGCAGGGAAAGAGGATTGATTCTGTGCATATTTGAGGATCAAGTGGCTTTGTAACAAGAAAAAAATCCCAGTGCAGCTAAAATGTTTACAAAACGAAATGAGAAAAAACGAAAGTTCAAATAACAAATTGAAGCAATGAATATCATGAACAGAATGAAGAGAGAAACTCTGAATATTTTATTTACAGTGACATTTGATGTTTTATTTATAAAATATGAAGACTTTTTTTGGGTTTCTTGCTCATTTCCTGCTTTTGAGCTGTTGTGGCACCTCAGCATTCATGGCTGTTTTCCATTTTAGTAATTGCTATGTTACTTGAACTGCAAAGTCATTTTCTAGGCCTCTATATCCTGCCTACTGGATGGGGGAGGGCAGCTTAGGATGTGGAAGTCCAACAACGCACTCCTGTGCAGAGCTGCTCCAGTCTAAACCCACTGAAATCAATGAGTTTTGACTGGAATAACTCTACATAGGAATGCACTGCAAGATAGATTTCATTCCCTAAAGCATTAAGCTTACATGACACTGTTGCGTACCCTGAAAACAATTCTAAAAAGCATCATGAATAATGGCAGTACAGAAAAAATGCACAGTTTTCATATATTCTACTGACCCACTTTAGTCAGAACTCAGTTTCAATATATTGTGCTTTTTTCCAGTGAACATGACATTTTATGCTGCGATTATTGTGTTCACGAGGCCCTAAAACATTCAGACTTCTGTCTTCCTTAACATAAACCAGCAGTGTAACTACTGCCTTGCCTAAACGTGGGGAAAAAATCCATTTTGGTGATAGCTTTCTGAGGGTTAACTACGTATTACAAGTGGGACATGTAAGTCCTTTTTACTATACATCAGCCTACCCAGATTGTCACTTTCCTGCCTTCCCCACTGCACCAGGGATTTCAATGCGCATAAAGTTCTAGGGTAACTCTCTCAGTTTGAGGATAGCATAAGGAAACGTAATGAAAAATCTGATCCCAATGCTGTCCTCATCCATCTAACCCATTGTCCTCTCTAACTCCCAGCTTTCAACCTTCAAAAACTTTGACTGTTTAATCTTAACTAATTCTCCGCATCCCAGCCCACAGCTGCTACTGGTTCTTGTTGCCCTGTTCTCATTGGCTTGTCCGTTGCTGGTGGTCTTTCTTTTCTCTCTGTCACCAAAAAAAAAAAAAAAGCTTCCAACATGTGTTTTGAACTTTATGAAGAAGCAAAGCTGTGAAAGGGTAAGGAAGAGAAATTGTGCTGGTTGAAGGGGTTAGCACTTTATCCTCCCCACCACTTTTTCACATTCAAATTGATTATCAGTCTGTCTATCCATGGTACTTATATACTACTTTTGACACAAGTGTTGTCAAAGTGACTTATATGAAAACGAAACTTATTACAACATCAGAAATATAAACTGTTATGCAAGACATCATATATTCATACCAATTTTCAGTTAAAATGTAGGCATTCTGATGTACTGAAAGAGATTGGACTACCTCAAAAAAAAAAAAAGAACAGCTGAAATGATCTTGTTACTGAACTGTGGATCTAGTGAGGGCAGACAATCCAAAGCATTAATCCTAAATGTGAAAAGTTACTGTATAAAGCCCTGTCACAGACCCAGCATAAACTCCAGTTAATAATCTGAGTTCAGTGAGTAATTATGGCCCATGCACCCTAAAATGAAGACACAAAATACACATACTATGTATTAAATTACATTTTATAAAAGACCGATTTTAAAAAGGAATTTATTAAGATGGCTAATTAAAATATCTCCCCTATCATGTAGCGTAGGTTAATTCTGATGGGCCGTCTAATAATGGATATTTAACTAAACCACCTCTGATAGGACAATATGGAGCAGTCCCAAAAAGATCCCATCCAGCCAGACTGAAGGAACTTCCAAAACATCCTTCTTAGTCCACAAGTGACAGACTGACTGATTTTTTCCTTTATCTCCCTTATAATGCTGACCAGCTTCTGAAGGAAGGAAGGAAGGAAGGAAGGAAGGAAGGAAGGAAGGAAGGAAGGAAGGAAGGAAGAAAGAAAGAAAGAAAGAAAGAAAGAAAGAAAGAAAGAAAGAAAGAAAGAAAGAAAGAAAGAAAGAAAGAAAGAACCTCACATTCGTTTTCCCTTTTCAGATTTTTTTCTGTAAACCTGGGATTTCCCTTGTTTTTTTAGAAAAGCCCCCCTATCCAAATATGGCTCCATTGTATGGACTTAAAAAAAATTGCATCTGCATTCTGGGAACATGTTCAGAATAAGATATCTAAGTGGTAGCAGTTCTGTATATTTCAACATAAAACTATTTTAATCACATACGGAAAACAAGTGCTAAAATTAACAAAAAGCACAAATGGGTCAGAGATGCTAAAGTCTGTACCCCTACATCCCCCTTTTAGACACTTTTAGTTAAATACTTCATGTACTTTTGCCAAACTGAAACAACTTCCTGAACTGAGGCTCAGCTGTGAATAAGTGTTCAGAGAGAGAAGTTGTGGATATGTAAGCTAGTAGGGGATGGTTCTGTACTCCTGATCCATGTATCCCTTTTGATTTTTTTAAACGAGTCCCCTTCCTCCTGTGAATCAGGAAGTTCATTGTTTAAACACATGAAACTACTGCCATCACATCTAGTCTGGCCCTAACTAATAGGTTTAATTAGTGCTTAATGGCACTGATAATAGTCATATTATTGCTCCAAGTCTAGAAAGGATGTTAACATCAGCTGTTCCCAGATGGCTTTGCTTTTTTGTTTTTGTTTTTTTACTTTGGAGAAGTTTCATAGCTCGGAGATAGAGTACATGTTTTACATACCAGGTCTGATCTCTGACATCTCAAGTTGGACAAGACCCAGGAAGGGTCTTAAAGGGATGCTGTCATGCAGAGTTGATGGTGTTGGGATAGATGGACTGATGACCTGATTCACTACAAGGGCATCTAAATAGCTCATAGGCATACAACAAGCCGTAGCTGAAGTGTCCAGAATAGGCTTATTTATTGAAGAAATAATGGAGGGCAATGGGACCGAGTCTGCCCTCTTTTGGCTCTGGATGTCCGACCTCCCTCCCAATCCCTCCCAATCCCCCCCCCCAAACATCACTTAGCAGGTGAAAATAGGTTACGGCTGCAATCCTAAAGTCACTTCCCTGGGAGTAAGCCCCACCAAGGGGAGAGTCCCTGGCTCAAAGGTAGAACATCTGCTTGGCATGCAGAAGGTCCCAGGTTCAGTCCCCGGCATCTCCAGTTAAAGGAACCAGGTAGGCAGGTGATGTGAAAGACCTCTGCCTGAGACCCTGGAGAGCGGCTGCCACTCTGAGTAGACAATACTGACTTCGATGGTCCAAGGGTCTGAGTCAGTAGAAGGCAGCTTCATATGTTCATATGATATTTACCTTTAGGCATTGGTTAGGAAACAATTGTACGTTTTAAGTATTTCATGACTGCTGCTTCATTTACAAGATTTCACCAAGTTGTTTCCATAGCTTCTTGTAGGTTATCCGGGCTGTGTAACCGTGGTCTTGGAATTTTCTTTCCTGACGTTTCGCCAGCAACTGTGGCAGGCATCTTCAGAGTAGTAACACTGAAGGACAGTGTCTCTCAGTGTCAAGGGTGTAGAAAGAGTAATATATAGTCAGAAAGGGGTTGGGTTTGAGCTGAGTATTGTCCTGCAAAAGTATTGTCCTGTAAGTATCAAGATAATGTGCTAATGAGGGTATGGTATGTTAATATGGAACCATTGTATCCTGAAGTGATCTGTTAATGTGTGTAATCCAAAACTAATCTGTATGGCTATTGTTGAATGTTGTCTTTGTCTGGAGGTGTTTCAGGGCAGGAAGCCAAGCCTTATTCATTCTTAAACTCTCCTCTTTTCTGTTAAAGTTGTGCTGATGTTTGTGAATTTCAATGGCTTCTCTGTGCAATCTGACAAAATAGTTGGTAGAATTGTCCAGTCTTTCAGTGTCTTGGAATAAGACCCTGTGTCCTGTTTGTGTCAGTCCATGTTCAGCCACTGCTGATTTCTCAGGTTGGCCAAGTCTGCAGTATCTTTCATGTTCTTTTATCCTTGTTTGTATGCTGCATACAAACAAGGATAAACAGCATACAAACAGCATACAAACAAGGATAAAAGAACATGAAAGATACTGCAGACTTGGCCAACCTGAGAAATCAGCAGTGGCTGAACATGGACTGACACAAACAGGACACAGGGTCTTATTCCAAGACACTGAAAGACTGGACAATTCTACCAACTATTTTGTCAGATTGCACAGAGAAGCCATTGAAATTCACAAACATCAGCACAACTTTAACAGAAAAGAGGAGAGTTTAAGAATGAATAAGGCTTGGCTTCCTGCCCTGAAACACCTCCAGACAAAGACAACATTCAACAATAGCCATACAGATTAGTTTTGGATTACACACATTAACAGATCACTTCAGGATACAATGGTTCCATATTAACATACCATACCCTCATTAGCACATTATCTTGATACTTACAGGACAATACTTTTGCAGGACAATACTCAGCTCAAACCCAACCCCTTTCTGACTATATATTACTCTTTCTACACCCTTGACACTGAGAGACACTGTCCTTCAGTGTTACTACTCTGAAGATGCCTGCCACAGTTGCTGGCGAAACGTCAGGAAAGAAAATTCCAAGACCACGGTTACACAGCCCGGATAACCTACAAGAACCAATGAACTCTGACCGTGAAAGCCTTCGACAATGTTTCCATAGCATTTCCTCATTTCACTCTGAGAGAACATCTTATTAATTTCTTATCTAACCCACATTTTTAGCAAGAGAAGAAAAAAGGAGATAGCTCCAGGTGGTCTTTTCTGGAAGTGCAGCCTTTGTTGGATATCAGCAAAACTCGGTCAATGATTGAGACTTGGGAATGTGGCTTGGGAAACCTCATGTCATCCTTAGAAGTCTTAGGATTTTTACCAGTTTTTCCTAATTATCCTCTAGCATAACACATGCACTATGCTTGTGATCTTTGGTTGGTAAAATCCTTATGGAACAGACCTCTTTACTATAACTTAACCTTATCAAACACTGGGAAGAAGGCAAAAAAAGTGCATTCTTCTGTGCCAATCAGAAGGGAAACCAAACAGTTCATGGTTAGCCCCAACGGAAACCAGCCAATCACACATTATCTATCATAGAGTGGGTAGCTGCAGGAAAGACCCTGTAGGTAGAAGGTGGAACTCTATTAAATAGCTAGACCACAGAAGACCTCTGGCTCAGCACCTGCCCCAGGGACCCTTGAGAACTTGGGTCAGGGCAAGAATCCCCTGTTTCCATTAAAGGCATGGGACAGACTTGTCTAGTACATTCCTGAACTGCATTTTGTGCATTTGCAGTTCACTTGTGCAAACAGCACTGTAGGGTTTACTTATGAATCAATGGCGTCCTGCGGTTCTTGCTCTAAAGCAGGGATGGGGAACGTCCAGCCCAGGCACCGTATGTTGCCCCTGAGGACATTTTCAGTGGCCCTTGAGAGCTCCAGGGCCCAGCCGCGGAGGCGCAGCACAGCGCGGCCCTCCTCGAGGTTATTCCTGGGGCTGCGGCGCCCCTTGGACCTCCTCTCGTCGACAGTTGGTCGGTGAGAGGAGGGGGGAGGGGGAGGGACGCTTCCCCCAAGGCTGCCCCCTAAAGTCTTGGCATGCAGAAATGCCGCAGCACATTGTAAGCCCCTCTCGTCACCTGTCAAGTGGTGAGGGGGGGGGAGAGGCCAGTGGCTCCCGGCGGCTGAACATACGCGCGGGAGCCTATCGGGCTTGGAGGGCCTTTTGTGGACTCGGGGTGGGAGGGCGTGGAGGCTGGGGCCCGGTCATGCGGGGCTGCGTGTGCTGCCGTGTGTGTGTGTGTGTGCGTGTTGGGCGAGGCGGGGAGCCTGCGTGGGGCCGGTATGTGTGTGAGTGGGGGGGAGGCTTTTCTCTCTTCTTTTTCTGACACTCTTTCTCCCCCTCTCTCCCTTGTCTCTTTCTTTGTCTGTCTCCTTCCGTCCTTTTCTCCCCCTCCATTTTTCTGTTTTCCTTCCTTCCTTCCTTCCTTCCTTCCTTCCTTCCTTCCTTCCTTCCTTCCTTCCTTCCTTCCTTCCTTCCTTCCTTCCTTCCTCCCTTCCTCCCTTCCTCCCCTGAGGATCGGATGTGGGCTGTGCCCCCCTGGCACCTCGTTTGCTCGGGGCCCACTGCTGGCTGCCCTCCCACCTGGGAGGGGGAGGGAAGGGGGAGCGGGGTGCCCTCCAGGCCTTCTCTGTGTGGCCTCCCCTGTGGTTGCCAACCTCCAGGTGGTGGCTGGAGACCTGGCAACCCTAGCCTTCCCCCCGTGCCAGGAGATCTACACCTGGTTATGGCCCCCGGATGATGTTATAAATGAGCTAATGGCCCTTGGCAGGAAAAAGGTTCCCCACCCCTGCTCTAAAGCAATCCACTGCAAGTGACAATGGTTCATTTGAAGAAAAAGACTACTCCTGCTTAATGCTTCAAAACAGCCATCTCTCACTTCCTCCTTCTCCTGAATGCGATTCCCCTCTTGAGGAAGGATGACTTTGAAAAAGCATGATGTAGCTCTCCTTCCCTAAACAGCTGCTGACAGCAGAAGAGGCAGGCTCTAGTGTCATACTACTCTGTTAAAGCCTAATGTGTCTTCTTCTAATAGAAGAACTTTTTCTGCTGGTATATCCTCCTTCAGAGAAAGGCTCCTTGGACTGGAGGAAGCCTTCAAACTTGGCTTCAGAATACAAACCAGTATTTCTTGAGGAACATTGACCTTTAAAAGAACACAGTTTCTTGCAACTAATTTGGAAATGGACCAATAATTCCTATCCTGGATTCGGTGTGAATATCACCAGCTGTTCCTCAGGAAAAGAGCTGGTGTGAATGCTACTGTAGAATTGGATTCAGGAGCCAACAGAAGCTTGGATGGGTGATAGCTTCAGTAGAACATTTTAGTAACTGCATTACAATAATGTTTGTTCCAATGTAAACACATTGAAATATTGTGCCACCAAAAAGCCTTAAAACTCATGCACATTAAAAAATAAGAGCTGTTACCTTTCACTGAAGAACCATTTTATACATACTTTCACAAGACTGAAATTAGCCTTGGTGAGGCCAGCCTGAAGCTGATCTTGTGCTTTATGAATTATGTAAACAAAATGACAGTTTCTTGGCATGTGAATGCAAATAATTTCTTCCTTCAGCTGGCCACCATCTTTCATTGTACTTCCTAAATGTTCTTTATCCTGATTTGTGTACAATCGCTCTCATTCTCATTTCAAACACACCATACCACACCATACTACACTAATGTGCATTTCTGCATGGACCACTCCATAAGAACTCCATTAATATAAAGAAAGTTTTGCCTGTGCACAAATGAGTCTGCAGAATCTAGTTCTTTACTCCAAAGCAGGGCTCAGCCTGTCTTAAATGTATATAAACTAAAAACCTTTGAGGCTCATAATAATGAAAATACCTGTCACGTTCCCGGTATTTTACAGCTGCAAAGCTCTTTAAAAACTAATTACAACTAAATATAACTAATTAATTCACGAAAGAATTAATCAGGGTATTATGGAAGCCACTTAAAAATGGTGCTATGATCCACTAAATGAATAGTTCATTAAAATACTTGAAGACGCTGGGGTATGTGATAGTTTAAAGTACATGGAGATCCTTGCCATGGTTTTAAGGAAGTGTAGGGTCTTGGTTTTTTTTTTTTAACCTACTGTTTAACAGCTGATGGGCTGATCCATCATCCAGTGAGTCCATACCACAGAGGCTTTGCATGAAACAATTATTCCATACACACAAATCCACAGAGGATGCTGCTATGCATAGATGAGGAGGACAATTGCCTGTACACACAGATCAATAGGTCAATAAGTACATGCAATTGCATGTTTGACTTGGAACAATGAAGGAAAGAAAAAGAAACCTTATGGGAACTTATATAGAGGAATGTTCAAGGTCTTCCCAAGGATTTGGTTTCTGTAAATCTTGGTGTGTCTTTCATTCATCGCCTGCAACTATAGTCTAGCAAATCTGTCACACTATGCAGTGATCTATGGGCCATATAAACACAGTAGTCCTCAGATACTCAGACATTCAAGTGAAGGAGTCAACTCAGGCCAGCTAAACGCTACACAGTAGTAACAGACAGTTTGTTTACACAGTTGAGATTTAGTCTGTTGTCCCAAGACAGCTTCTGTCTATATAAACAAGGAATTCCATCGTGTTTCTGTTATTCCTCCATGTTTTAGGCTATGCACAATTCACTGTTCCTTATGGAACTGGAGATAACCCTGGCTATCGCTTGTGTGATCATTTACCTCCTAGGACAATTCAATAGCCCTTGAACTTCCCAAAGAGTGTTACTTCAGCTAACATCAAAGTCTGACTCACACCTTGAACATATAAACAAACCACTGAAAATCAAGGGAGATGTGGGGTTATTATTCCAGGCACCGATAGGGCTGCTGATAAAGCCACAGTACAGTCAGCAGAAGTCAGAAGTCAGTATCTTTTAGGAATTCTGGACCTTAACATCTCATGCAACAGCAGTGGCAAAATTAATTTTGATAAGAGTTTTACATGTTTTACAGCTTTCCTTCACTGAGCTTCTTCCACTGCAGGCTGAGGTATACAATCAATGACAGTCTGAGATTTTAAGCTCAAGTGCATATAACACTCCCTGTTGTATCTCACTGCTTAATTATATAGTATCTATTTTGATTTTTTTTTAAAAAAATCATATATCCTTCAGGCACAATTTCTGCCTACATGAGGGCAGAGATGTGTTAGACTGGATTGCAGTGTCAACTGAAGCTTTTGCTTGTTGAGGCTCACTGAGTTCTCTGACCAAGGACTAGGCACAGGGTTCTGACACATGAAGGGTTAGATGGGAGGAAAATTCACCACAATGGGCTATCAAATGTAACCAGTGCTCTCCCCCAAGGTGATACTTGACAGGCTGTTCTGACAAATGCTGAAACCCTTAAGGCTTTTGTAACCTACCTCATGAAACAGATTTTTGGCCAGTTAAGATCTTCACACAAAACGGGTCTTTCTTACATTTGCTAGTATGGTGTAGTGGTTAAAAGCAGTGGTTTGGAGTAGTGGACTCTGATCTGGAGAACCGAGTTTGATTCCCTACTCCTCCACATGAGCAACGGAACTGGATTTGTTTCCCTACTCCTACACATGAAGCCAGCTGGGTGACCTTGGGCTAGTCACAGTTCTCTTAGAGCTCTCTCAGCCTCACATACCTTATAGGGTGTCTGTTGTGGGGAGTGGAAAGGAAGGTGATTGTAAGCTGGTTTGATGCTTCCTTAAGTGGTAGAGAAAGTTGGCATATAAAAACCAATTCATCTTCATCTACTACTACTGCTGCTGCTGCTGCTGCTGCTGTTACTATTACTACTACCAGTAGTCCTCACTGGAGCTCTTCAAGCAGAGCCATCTATCAGGAATGTTGTAGTTTGGGTAACACTAGCTCAGACTATTGAGCTACCCCAAATACCCCCTTTTCCATGCCAATCTGACAGGAGCATAGTATAGTCTATACTATATAGGCCATACTATATACTATACTGTATTGGCCAGGGGTGTCAAACATAAGGCCTGAGGGCTAGACCCAGCCCCTTGAGAGCTCTTATCTGGCCAATGAGCCAGCCGAAGCAGCCACCCCCCCCCCCCAGTCTTTATCTGGGCTGGCGAGGCATGGCCTGGGTCAACCAAGTGACATTTATGTCATATCTGGCCCTCGTAGCAATTGAGTTTGACTCCCCTGGCATAGGCAATGGAAAGAGTCCAGTAGCACCTTGAAGACTAACAAAATTTCTGTATAGGCAATGCTTTCTCTGCAGCTCACCTTGAGCCCTATGTGGCAGCAACACTGACACAAGGGCCAGTGAGATGTGCAAGTGACACCTCTCACCTCCTCCCTTGTTGCTGGCCATTGAACACATGAACACATGAAGCTGCCTTATACTGAATCAGACCCTTGGTCCATCAAAGTCAGTATTGTCTACTCAGACTGGCAGCGGCTCTCTAAGGTCTCAGGTAGAGGTCTTTAACATCACCTATTTGTCTAGTTCCTTTAACTGGAGATGCCGGGGATTGAACCTGGGTCCTTCTGCATGCTAAGCAGATGCTCCACCACTGAGTCACAGCCCCTCCCCATTGCCACTTTTGCACCCAAAGCACCCCCTTGAGTCATTTGGCCAAGTCTGGAATTCTGGTACTGAGCAGGGGTTTGCAGCAGACATCCCGTAAGGCCACTTCCAACTTTATAATTCTATGAAATAGTCTGACAGTTCCAGAGCTGATACCAGGAATAAGGGGCTGCATGAAAACAAACAAATTTCTTCTGCTCCTCCTAGTGTGGTCCCCCTAACCCTCATTTAACTCCCAACTTTAAACAACTGAGCTGATATGTCACAAAAAAAGCAACTTTTTTTTATGCTGGGAGAAAAGGTTTTGGCAAAGCAAGCAGAAGTGTGCAGCTCCCATGGAGTCCTATGCCTGTAGACAGCTGTTCAAATCTACTGAAATGCATGTTCTTTTAAACTGTCAGTTCAGTAGAACATCCACATTTGTCTCCTGTCTCAATATGTTGAGAATGATTTCAAGAGATTGAATTTTACATCAAGGGAATATTATACAAAGAAGTCACTGATGGGCCTTTCTGGTCATTGAACTTCATCTGGGCCCTTCTGCAACAAACAGAAATCCATGCAGACAAGCTGGAATTCCTCAAGGCATGTACTTTTCCTGACTCCTCACCAAGTGCCGTTTGGCTGTTATTGTTAAAAAGCAAACTCTGCTAATGCAGGCCCATGCATAGATGATGAAGAAAAATGTGAAGGAGTAATGAAAATGGGCTGAGGAGCAGAAGAGCTTTATTAAAAGACAAATAAACAAGGCTTGGTAATCGGTTCTTGTAGGTTATCCGGGCTGTGTGAACGTGGTCTTGGTATTTTTTTTCCTGACGTTTCGCCAGCAGCTGTGGCCGGCATCTTCAGAGGAGCAACACTGAAGGACAGTGTCTCTCAGTGTCAGTGTTGAAAGAGTAATATATATATAGTCAGAAGGGGGTTGGGTTTGAGCTGAGTCATTGCCTGCAAAAGTATCAAAGGTAGTGTGCTGATCATTGTCCTGTAAGTATCAAGGTAATGCTCTAATTATGGTGTGGTATGTTAATGTGGAACCATTGTATCCTGAAGTGATCTGTTAACATGTGGAATCCAAAGCTAATCTGCATGGCTATTGTGGACTGTAGTCTTTGTTAGTCTGGAGTTTTTCAGGACAGGAAGCCAAGCCTTATTCCGACAAGGCTTGGTAACATCTGAGATTCCTCAGTGGTTCATATATTCCTATGATGGTTTGATTGCCACCAAAAATTTCTTCCTCCATATGTCATCCAGGTCATAAAAGAAGTACACACAATCAGCGTTGAAAACATCCAGGAAGGTGAGGCACTGGTTTTGATACTGCTGTCATGATCCAGTGAACAGGGTGGATTGATTTGACTCAAGGCAATTTGTGGGGGCGGGGGGGGAGAATTATTTGAATCATTTATTTAAATATATTTTCTGAATTTGAATTGATATATTTCCTGAACAATATGCTTTACTATAAACAGAACATATTTGTTTGGTACTAAGTGAAGCTTTTAAAACAATTTAAGAACATAATCTAAAAAAATTTTTGGTCACGTAGGCCCCATATGTTGTGCAAAATTATTCTAGTTTAGATACAAAACATAAAATTGTGTTTGGCTTCCCCACATATGCCATTTTAAAGGGCAAAGTCATTTTGGGCTGCAATTCTATGCACACTTATTTGGAAGTAAATCCTATGCCACCAGTTTGTATTTATTTTTTGTAAACATGTGCTGGAGGAGGGCCAAACTACATGTGTCACAGGGATCATTTTGTGACTGGAATGTGTTGTTTGAAGGGGTTTATATTAAAGCCATGGTGTCCATATTTTGCCCGGCTTTCCCCCCTTTTGCCCCTATTCCCATTTCTCAAGTGTCATGGTCTCAGTCTATATTAACTATCCCCTCCCCCACCTCCTTTTTTGTCATCAACATGGTGGCATTCCAAAGAACTCCAGTGTCTAAAAATCCAGAACTTTCCAGAACCAAGGGCTGGAAGAGGAAAGGAAAAAAAAAATTGTTTCACATGAGATGGGAAGTAAATTCACGTGCTGTTGGTCAGCACTGAACACACTGTAGGATTTAGGATTTTGAGTGGCCTAAAACAGGAGTACAAGTGTAAATTCAGTGGATGATCCTGGAGAAAGAGAACACGGGCCTCCTAGATCTTCACATCTCTGATGATATGCTAATCTCTTTGTTCAGTAGGAAGCCTTCAATAACAAATATAATGTTTGACTGTCATTTACATTATTAGAAGACAAATGTTTTCATGGTTTTTACACAGAAAAGTAACCTTTAACTCATAAAAGAGAACAGAACAATGCACTACCGTATTACACTCAATTCCTCCCCTCCCAGGATATAACCCATTTATCAATATAGTGAATCAGAATAAACTCAGAGTTAAAATGTGTGGTCAGCCAGTGTTAGAAAAGCATGTCAAGAAATGCAAGTCATGGCATATCAGAAACTGAAAGCTCAGGAACACATTGCGTCCTGGGAGACTGCCTTGAGCTGGTTAGAACAAGTGTTAACCATGGCTGATGAAATAAGGTGAAATAGGAGCAATGACTAAGCAATGACTCAGCTGTAAGCTGATTGGTTCCTGAAGCCTGTGAAATGTATAAATGTCTATTACCCTGTGACTGAGGGTGGGGAGATTTTGGTGGAAGTCGAGAGTGCTGGAGATTGCTGTAAATAATTTGTGCATTGTAAATAAACAAACACTGGCTTTTTGTAGCTTGGCATTTCTGGATTGTATCCTGAGGACTCTAATCTAATCCACTAGCTCCTTGCGACAGGGTTATGGGTCCAGTCCGCTATGCTACACGGAAGTAAGTGTGGTGGTAGCATTGTAGAGTCAAGGAATCCAGATAGCTACAGAAGCAGTGAAACCTGAGTGAAGTTATGGCTCAGTCTTTGATACCTGTTGAGAAGCTGACTGCTGACAGCTACCACATATGGTTGGTGAGATTGGAACAGTATCTCAAGCGTGAGTCTCAGTGGGGTGCAGTGGAACAGGCACCGGTTACCCAGGTTGAGAGGGACAGAGACCGGAAGGCTCTGGCTAACATCATTCTGTTGGTGGATGATAGCCAGCTAAACTATGTTGCTGGGAAAGACAGCACAAAGGCAGCATGGGTGGCTTTGAAGGCCGTGCACCTACGCACTTCGGCCGGGACAATCATTTCATTAACAAAGAGGCTGTATAGATACCATAAATCATCCCAAACGCCAGCCGCCGAGCACCTCAGGGCTCTGGCTGATTTATTTTAGCAGTTAGAGCTGAGGGGAAAGAATTACTCACCAGAAGACTGTGTCTACATCATGTTGGGGGTCTCTGGATGAGAGTTACCATGTGCTGATCACTTCGCTGGAATGCATGGATGCAGCACAGCTAACAGAAGAGTACGTTACTGGGAGAACCCTGGAGGATGAATGCCAGCAGGAGGAATGTCAGAGGGAGACGGCAACAGCCCAGCTGAGATAGCATCCGGTGGGAAGAGCGGCTCTGCATTCTTTGCCGATGACTACAGCTCAGCAGGGGTTTCACCCGAGAGGAGCTTTGCAGACTACGCAGATGACTCCAGCCCTGCAGACTTGGCAACCCAGAGAAGGAGCTCTCTACTCTGCACAGATGACACCGAAGCAAGAGCGTAGAGCTGACAGCTGGGGGCGTGAAGTATGCAAGCAGGAAGCAGAGGAGTGTGTGCTATCAGTCCACAAGTGTTACTGCTGTGGGTCAACTCGACACCTCTGCAAAGATTGTTTGGAGCTGAGTCAGAGACGGCAGCAGCAGAAGAAGCCATTAAACACCACTGCAGTTGTTTTAGCTGAAGCCGGAGAGGAAGCTGATTTATGGCTGTTGGACAGTGGGGCAAGTCAAATCTTTACTAATGAGGCTTGTAATTTGGACAGTAAAGCTGACTCAGCCAGGACGCATGTAAGTCTGGCTGATGGGAAAAAGCTGAAAGTGGAGTGTGAGGGGGATTTGTATTTTCCTGCCCTGGATTACACTTTCCATAAGGTCCTGTGTGTACCCTCATTAGAAAATAATTTGATGAGTGTTTCTGCCCTTGCCAAGGCTGGTTTCACTGTAATTTTTAATGAGAAAACATGTAGTGTGAGTAAACAAGGGGACATACTGCTAAAGGGGCAGCTAAAACAGCATGTTTATGTAGTGAACAAAGAGGCAAAAGTTATGGAGGTGGCAAACATAAATCCTCATCAAGAACGTGTACATCTGTTGCATAGAACGCTAGGGCATGCAAGTTTTTCCATCATACAGAAGACCTTGGGTATATTGGGCAGTGATACGAAAGTAAATAAATGCAGTTTGTTTTTAGACTGCACAGTATACAAGTCTGTAAAAAGCAAGAGGTGCCCTGTAGCCAAAACCAGCAATAGAATAACTAAAAGGCCTCTAGAAATCATCCATACAGATATCTGTGGACCATTCCCTACAAGTGTGTCAAAAAATAGGTACATTTTGGTCCTCACAGATGACTATACAAGGTTCTGTTGGGTCTATTTGCTAAAACAGAAAAGTGAGGCTTGTCAAACAATAAGGTATTGGGTTGCTAGAGTGGAAAGGCAATTAGGCTTGCAAGTTGTCAAGATACAAACTGACAGAGGTGGTGAGTTCCTGTCTCAGGCTCTGATTCAATGGCTTGAGAGCAAGGGAATAGAGCACCGGTTAGCAAACCCATGTGTGCCCCAAGAAAATGGTGTAGCAGAGAGGAGAGGTGGTTATTTACAGTCAATGATGCAAGCATTACTGGAGGATGCTCAGTTGAAACCCACGAATTGGGCTGAGGCAATTTAGGTGGCCTGCTATCTGACAATCAGACTGTGGACCACTAGCTTAAACGACATTCCCTACAGAATGCTCTATGGGAAAAATCCTTCTTTGAGACACCTCAGAGTGTTTGGAACTAAGGCATGGGTGAACACCCCACTTAAACAGGAGGAAAGAAATTTAAGCCAATGCTGTTTCTAGGTTACCAGAATGCAGCAAAGTCTTATAGGTTTGCTAATGACCAGAACAAGATAACCTTTAGTCGTTAAGCAAATTTTGGAGAGGCTTATAATTGGGCAAGGCTTCATGGCAATGAGAAGGAGAATGTAACAGTATCTTTGCCAATTACTGAACAGCCAGAGATAAAGACAGAGAGTGTTTCCCCGCAAAGAACTCCTAGAAGAGAAGCTGATATGCTTTCAGAAGGAGGGGGGTCAAATGAAATAACTGTCAGGCGTTCAGAGAGAGCCACAAAGGGAATTGCGCCAAAGAAATATGGTTTTGAGGAATGTGACTGTATTTGCAATGTAACTGCATGTGAACCTGCTAGTTTTGAACAAGTGTTAACTTTGAATGAAAATGAAAAGAGTTTGTGGTTCAAAGCTATGGGAGTAGAAATGTTAGCATTGAAAGAACATGAGGTGTTTACTCCCACTAAACTACCAAAAGGTCAGCCGGTAATTGGCTGCAGGTGGGTTTACAAGATAAAGAAACTCACTGATGGAACCTTGCAGAGGAAAGCAAGGCTCGTGCGCAAGGGTTATGCAAAGAGAATGTGGCTAAACTATGATGAAACATTCTCACCTACAGTTAAGGGGGAGTCCATCAAAACAGCTCTGGCAGTGGCAGGTTTGAAGGGTCTAATAGTGTATCATTATGACATTCAAACTGCATACCTGAATGCTCCTCTAACTGAAAAAGTATATATGGAACAGATTCCAGGCTTTGAGCTTAAAGATGGGTCTAAAGTTCTGAAGTTGAACAGAGCACTGTATGGCTTGCATCAATCAGCACGGGAGTGGCATAATTGGCTAGGCTTTAAACAGAGTTTGGCTGATGCCTGTTTGTACTCCAGGTGGGAGGGTCAAAAGGTTTGCTATCTTTTGATTTACGTTGATGACTTGTGCGTGCTGACAAACAATAAAAGTGACCAGGAGCAATTTCAGAGAGAGCTGGGTGAAAGGTTTAAACTGAAGTGTTCGGGGGAAATTACAAACTACTTAGGTGTTGAAATAAGGAGAGACGAAGAAAGCATGTTGTCCTTGTCACAACAGAGCAAAATACAGCAGTTATTGGAAAGGTTTAATATACTGGATGCAAATGTTGTTGAAACCCCAATGGTTATAGGCTATGTAAAGGATGAAACAGAGGGACAGGATTGTGACAAGACGTTGTATCAATCCTTGGTTGGAAGCCTGTTGTATTTAGCCTGCTGGTCTAGGCCAGAAATCTATCAGTCTGTTCATTGTCTTAGTAAGCACAATATGAGTCCTAAGCAAAGAGACTGGAAGGCAGCAAAAAGGGTGCTGAGATATTTAAAAGGCACAATAGACAAGAGATTGTACTTGAGAGTAACCAATGAGAGACTTGAAGTGTATGCAGGTGCTCATGGGCTGATGAGTTACATGCCAGATCGACCACTGGCTATATAGTCTATTTGGATCAGGCACCAATTCATTGGAAGTCACAAAAGCAATCTTTTGTAGCCACTAGTTCCTGTGAAGCAGAATTTAATGCTATTAGTGAGTATACTACTCAGTTACAGTGGTTTGTATATTTACTAAAGGAACTGAATGTGAATGTACCTCTGCCTGTAATAATATATTCTGACAATGAAGCAGCAAAGCAACTTGGCCACGAACAGTGTTTCAAGGGCAAAAGTAAACACATCAGGATAAGGTATGAGAACGTATCTGATGCTATTGAGAAAAATCTGGTCTACGTAAAGAAATGTTCAGGACTTGTGAATGTGGCAGATATCTTTACAAAAACAGTAGACAGTCAAAGATTCGTGAAGCTGTCAGACCTGATATGCCGGACTTGAGAAGGAGTGTAAAGAAATGTAAGGCATGGCTTATCAGAAACTGAAAGCTCAGGAAAACATTGCATCCTGGGAGACTGCCTTGAGCTTTTTAGAACAAGTGTTAACCATGGCTGATGAAATAAGGTGAAATAGGAGCAATGACTAAGCAATGACTCAGCTGTAAGCTGATTGGTTCCTGAAGCCTGTGAAATGTATAAATGTCTATTACCCTGTGACTGAGGGTGGGGAGATTTTGGTGGAAGTCGAGAGTGCTGGAGATTGCTGTAAATAATCTGTGCATTGTAAATAAACAAACACTGGCTTTTTGTAGCTTGGCGTTTCTGGATTGTATCCTGAGGACTCTAATCTAATCCGCTAGCTCCTCGCGACAAAGCAACTAACCATCCAGTAACAATACAGAGAGACAACTGCATTAGAAAAGAATGTTAGATTTTTCTTGCATTACTTCCCAATGTTCTTTTGTCATTGTACAGTTTACTGTACTCCATTATTTGTCACTCGAATGAGACATCACAAATGCATTGCAAAGCATAGTCAGAGGAAGGCAGTAATACTCTGATCTTCTTTACATCTCAATTTGGTGGTTCATGCTAGTGCATGCTAGTAGGGCTGTTGAATTAAAAAAAATGGTATAGTTCAGATTCGGCTGAATTCGGCCCGTTTAGATTCGGGATATGCCGAAGTCCGAACTCCCCCACTTCGGGTCTGTGTAATTCGGCGGGAATTCAAAGTTCGGGAAAAAATTCGGCTGAATAAAGCCATTAAAAACACAACCATGCCTTTCCGCGGCTCTGGGGGGGCATTTTTGGGGGTAGAGGTCTCAAACTTTCAGAGGAGCTTCAAAGGACCCTTCTTGCCAGACCCCCCAAGTTTTGTAAAGATTGGGTCAGGGGGGGCTGAGATATGGGCCCCGAAAGGGGTCCCCCCACCCTTAATGTGCATTTCTGAGCAGAGCTTGCCGCCCACGTACAAAGCTCCCATCCCCGACAAACAGCTGATGAGAGCAAGGGCGGGGCAGGTGCTAAGAACTTTGCAAAGCAATACAACTGCAAAGCAACACCTTTGCAAACATGCAAAGGGCGGGGCAGGTGTGAAGAATTTTGCAAAACAATACAACTGCAAAGCAACACAAGCACGCAATGCAACACCTTTGCAACAGTGCAAAGCAACACCTGACACCTCGGAGTTTGCAAACCATGGAAAGGGACAGAGGCAGCTAGCTATGCATAATGAGCAGGGGGGGGTGGAATTTCTCCTTTTGCATTGGACTTGGGACCAGGCAGATGCATTCTTTAAGTCACCATTTGAAAACCAGTTTTGAGCAAGCATCAAAATAACCTAACTGATCTTATGAATGAGGGAAAACCTGAAGACATAAAAATGAAGCCCCCCCTCAGCCCAGGGAGAGAGAGACTGGAGGGGGAACACACACCCCAGGCAGAACCGGCAAAAGCCCCCTTTGGCTTCCCCCCCCACTCACAGAAACTGCTCCCTCCCCACACACACACAGACTCTGCTTTCCCCCCACACACACACACAGAAAAGAAAAATTACAGATTAAAGCCCCCAAAGGGGTCTTACTGTGGCTGTCTTCTGTTCCATCAGGAGGGGCTGAGAGGCTGGGTAATCCAATATGATTCCATTTGTATCCAATATGAGATCCATATGTATGCATCTCTCGAGGGTGATCCATTCATCCCAATAGGGAAAAGGGGAAAGCCCATATCTCGGGGGACCCTGACCCAATGTTTACAAAACTTGGTTGGTCTCTTAAGAAGCCTTGTCTGAAGCTCCGCTGAAAGTTTGGGGTCGGCACACCCAAAAATGCGCCCCCTGCAGCCACGGAAAGAGAAAAGGGGGAGCCGATATTTCTGCCCCCACTGAACCCATCTTTACAAAACTTGGGTGGTCTCTTAAGAAGGATTGTCTGAAGCTATGATAAAAGTTTGGGGGCTGCACCCCCAAAAAAGCGCCCCCTGCAGCCACGGAAATGGAAAAGGGGGGAGAGGAAAAAGGAGTGGAGCCCATATCTCGGGACCCCCTGACCCAATGTTTACAAAACTTGGATGGTCTCTTAAGAAGGCTTGTCTGAATATCCCCTGAAAGTTTGGGGTCTGTACCCCAAAAAATGCACCCCCTGCAATGTGCACAAGCACCCCCGCACACACACACGAGGATTTCCCTCTCTCTCTCTTTCCCCGGCCGGGCCGCACATCAGCTGATTCCTCCAGTACTCAATCCTGACTGATTGGCTAGAAGAAGACCCAGCTTGGCCACCAATTGGCCGGGGGAGGAGAATGCTGCTTACTGAAGGTTATGCTGCTTACTGACGGCCCGAATTTGCCGGATTTATTCGTGAACTCCTGAACTCGCTGAATTCGGGGCCCCCGGTGGCCCGCCATTTTTGAGTTTGGTTCCTCCCGAACTAAAAACCACCGAATCAATGGAAATTCGGCTGATTTTCAGTTCGGGCTGAACCGAATCAACAGCCCTACATGCTAGTGCATGGGAGCTGTTAAAGGGAGTATGTTCAACAAACTAGCCTTGTTTGGGCAGGTATCTATCACAGGAAATGTCTTCTGTAATAGGTAATTTTGTTCATACAGATCATATAGATAAGAGGAAAGAGCTGGTAAAAACAGATCTCCATTACAGTTTTAGATGGTGTCCTTCTTGTCCTGTTATTGTTGATACTGATCAACAGGATGAGAGAAAGAGCTTGAAACCAATGAAGAAAACAATCCCCATAATCCAGAATTTTAGCATTTTCCTTTCAGAAGTATTAATTTGTTGTCCTCCGTAATGAATATCTGGAGCGGTGGAACTGAAATGAAACAAAGAATAACAGGCCTGCATTTTTTCTCCATTTGGGGGTTCATAAAATTGGACCCTCTGACCCAATCGTCACCAAACTTGGGGGTTTGTGTAAGGAGAATCACCAGCAGCTATGCTGCAAATTTGGAACATCTATATTGGGGGGGGTAGGGCTGTCAATTCGGTTCGGTCCGAACTGAAAATCAACCGAATTTCCCCTGATTCGGTGATTTTCTGTTCGGACGGATCCGAACTCAAAACTGGCGGGCAACCGGGCCCCCCGAATTCAGCGAGTTCGGGAGTTCGCGAATAAATTCGGCAAATTCGGCCCCCCTTCAGGGGAGCCCGCTGAAAGGCGCGGGCTGCCCTTTAAACTGATCTGAGCCTCCCAGCTGGGAGGCGCAGGTCAGTTTAAAGGGCAGCCCACCCCCCTTCAGCGGGCTCCGCTGGAGAGGCTTGGGCTGCCCTTTAAACTGATCTGAGCCTCCCAGCTGGGAGGCGCAGGTCAGTTTAAAGGGCAGCCCGCACCTTTCAGCGGGCTCCGCTGGAGAGGCTTGGGCTGCCCTTTAAACTGACCTGCGCCTCCCAGCTGGGAGGCTCAGATCAGTTTAAAGGGCAGCCCGAGCCTCTCCAGCGGAGCCCGCTGAAGGGGGGCAGGCTGCCCTTTAAACTGATCTATGCCTCCCGGCCGGGAGGCGCAGGTCAGTTTAAAGGGCAGCCCGAGCCTCTCCAGCGGAGCCCGCTGAAGGGGGGCGGGCTGGCCTTTAAACTGATCTATGCCTCCCGGCCGGGAGGCACAGGTCAGTTTAAAGGGCAGCCCGCGCCTCTCCAGCGGAGCCCGCTGAAAGGTGCGGGCTGCCCTTTAAACTGACCTGCGCCTCCCAGCTGGGAGGCTCAGATCAGTTTAAAGGGCAGCCCGAGCCTCTCCAGCGGAGCCCGCTGAAGGGGGGCGGGCTGCCCTTTAAACTGATCTGCGCCTCCCAGCTGGGAGGCGCAGATCAGTTTAAAGGGCCCCCGCGCCTTCAGGGAATCCCTCTGAAGGCGCGCTGGGGCAGAATTTTCCCCCGAACTCCGGATCCCCCCGAATTACCGGGGATCCGAAGCGGGGGAGTTCGGACTTCGGCACGTACCGAACCCACAAGGGTCAAATTCGGCCGAATCCAAACTGTACCGAATTTTTTTTTGACAGCCCTAGGGAGGGGAACAGCCTCCCAGAGCCCCGCAAAGGTCCCCCATTGACATAACATTGAGCTAAATCAGGGCTGAGAATCAGTGAGAAAATTTTCCCAGCATAAGAAAATCATTGGGAAATCTTTGCAGGGCTCTGGGAGTGGGGATGTTTTTTTAGTGTGGCTGCTGGTTACTGTCCTTATAAGAAACCCCATGTTTGGTGAAGAGTGGGTTAGGTATTCCAATTTTATGGGCCCCTACTTTTCCTCCATTGGAAACAATGGAGAATAGATGAGACACCTTCTTTTGGGGCCCACAAAATTGGACCCCCTGATCCAAACTTTGCCAAACTTGGGAGTTCTTCTACGGAGAGTCACCTGAAGTGATTCTAAAATATTTGGTGGCTCTACCATAAAAACTGCCCCCCTGAGCCCCACAAATATTTTCCATAGGGTTTAACAGACCCAAACATTTTTAGATATTTGAAAAAAGCCAGAAAAAAACCCCATATTGGTATGGGGGTTTGGCTTTTGCCCCAGAACAAATAAAGACATGAGACCACAGCATGGGTTTAACTACTTCATATAAAACAGCTGATCTACATCATCAATTAACTATGATAACATTTAATTGAGGGTGGGCTGCTCTTGCAGCCTAGGCATGGCTGCCTTTTGTTTTGGCAAATCCACCCTGGCTCCAAACTCGGCTGCTGCCAGCCTCGTTTGTCATTGTCCACACATACTGGGTGAAGAGGAGCCCAGCCCCCTTTCCTGATACACCGTGAAGCCATTTCTAGGTTTGGAAAGATGTTGCTGAGTATCAAAGGCGCTCCTTCACATGCCCCATCCCACCATAAAACAAATGATGGTTTGCTCAGAATATGTTTTCTATCACGGCCGAAGGCTCAGGGTGCTCGCCGCTGCTCCCTACCTATCCATAAGCAATTTGCCCTATCCCTGCCAAACTAGTTATGGCCTAAACAGTCAATGACCAGGCCTAGTCACGCTATTAATAACCACCTAACCTGAACATCATGAAGCAGGTGAAAACAGCCTCTCCCAAAAGCCAATCCAGGAAGAAGCCCCCAAATTCCTGTTTGGTCCCAACGGCAATCAGCTAATCCCATGATATTCAAGGGAGGGTGGGGGGGTTGGCAACAGACTGCAAAACCTGCCTCATGAGAGACAAACAGCAATAAAAGCTTCTCTCTCCAGCCTTCCCATTGGATGGCAGCTCTTGACTTGTAGCCAATCTATCCTTGTGTTTTATTCAAATTGGACCGGGGCAAATTAATCCCTGATTTACCAGCCAGGAATGCCTCTTTTCAGATTCCCCCCTCCCTCCCAAAAAAATTCGGGTCTATTAAACCTGAATCTGAAAAATACACCCCAAAATTGGTGCACACCCCTAGTTGATATTTCAGTTGTAGAAACATTTATGTTTCAGTCATGTAAGTAAATGGTATTCTCATGTATGTCAGGAATGCTGACAGATATATGCTAGTTTATTTGTAGCAATTATGAATGCCAAACTGGAAACAGCTAGAGGAAAAGATGCTGGTGTGATACCACTTGTTTCTACTGTTGATGCTGCTCTTGATTCCCACCTTCTCATGTCTCTAAGTTTGCAGATGCACTAACCATGACCTTTAAAAGGGCTGTAATTCAAAACAGTGCTTTAGCAATTCTATTGACCTCCTTGAAGCATGCAGAGCTGTCAGTAACCTCGTACCTTTCCTTTTTCAGTGGTGGCAGACTCTGCCTAAGAACCAATTTAAAGATCCTTTTCTAAATTCACAGATTCCATGCCTTTTACTTTGATCTGAAACTCATGCAATAAAAGCAACAATAAAGCACTCAGTGGTAACTATTTTATGCTTCCGTAGTTTTGTTCAAACTCAGTTATAACATTTCATTTAGGTAATCAATTTACAATTTTGTGAATTCTATTTGTCTTCTAGTCTCTGTGGTACAATGACTCTAGACAAAGAAAACTACCAGTTTAAGCAGATAAAGCAACAACAACCGAGATTATGCAAATGTTATTTGAAAGCAGCTACACTGGGAGAAGAAAAGTCAATATATTCAGCATTCAGATAATAGCATATGGGCCATATACACTGAAACCACAGAACTTGCACCAACAGCAACTGAAAATACTTTTTGGGGGAGAGATTTTCTAATATGTCACTATGAGATCAGCTAGCAGACTCTTTGTTATTTGGACTGGCGTAGAGCTATCTAAGGTAAGACCAGCCTTAACCATCTGCAAGTAATGCATTTCACTGATTTCTTCCTAGGGATGCTATCTCTTGATTGGGAGTAGACATATTTATCATTCTTAGCCTCCATTGTTAGATGTCAAACCCTGAAAGTCAATGTAAATGTTTCATATTCTGTCTTGTTCTCTTTTTCTTATATAATAGTATATCATAAAAATTAGGGATGTTTCAAGTCTACAATAGTCATCTACTCATCTTGAACAATCTTTCTCAGTATAATTCACAGTGGGTAGCCGTGTTAGTCTGTCTGCAGTAGTAGAAAAGGGCAAGAGTCCAGTAGCACCTTAAAGACTAACAAAAATATTTTCTGGTAGGGTATGAGCTTTTGTGAGCCACAGCTCACTTCTTCAGATACAGCTAGAAACTGGTAGTTTCTTTCTCAGTATGTTAACTTTGATCCACATCCTGCCAGCCTATCCTTATTTTAGCTTAAATTTGTATTGCTTTGGTGATGTGACTATCATGCATAAAGCCCATAAATGAGTCATTCATATAACACAGCACACAAAGGGTTTATAAATCCCATTTCTTTATCTAAATTACCCTCGCCCGATATGGAAGGTTGATTATTTTCCTTTCAAGAGGCCACCCTAACAATTTGGTGTTAACCAATTCAGGTCTAAGTCTGATGGACCTAATAGTATTAGATCACACTGGCTCGGAGTTTTGGGTGGTGCACCTTCACATAAGGACAATATTAAAACTGACTCTTGTGTGTGTCCATTTCACTTTTGAAAGTGTTTTGAAATGCTTTAAGAGGGGAGTGCTTTAAGAGGGAAGTGGACATATTCATGGAGGAAAGGGGTACTCATGGCTATTAGTTAGAATGGATACTAGTCATGTGGCATACCTATTCTCTCTAATATCAGAGGAGCATGCCTATTATATTGGGTGTGGTGGAACACAGGCAGGATGGTGCTGCTGCAGTCATCTTGTTTGTGGCTTCCTAGAGGCACCTGGTTGGCCACTGTGTGAACAGACTGCTGAATTTGATGGGCCTTTGTCTGATCCAGCAGGGCCTTTCTTATGTTCTTATTTTCACTTTTTAACAGATTAAAATTTGTCAGTGTAATCATATATTTCAGTATCATTTGGCTCTTCCTGGACATTATTAGTATGCATCCCAACAGTTCAACAAGAGTTTAGTAGAGTTTACTTGTAGAAAACCTTTAGTTAACAAGTACGAAGGACCATGTTTCTGTGTCATATTTTTGGATGGAAAATCTGTTTGCTGTTGGGAAGTCTGGCTCTTTGCGCTGCACTGTCTCACAGGAAGGGCTCTGGGTTGCTATAGCTTGTGGTTACAGACCTCCGAAGTAGCTGCACCATTTCTTCTTTTCTGACCTTGTAATTTCTATTCAGGTACTCTAACCATAATTTCATTTGCCCTGAGGGTTCTTTTCTTCCTAGCACAAAGTTTGACACATATTGCTTTAACACAACCAGCTGTAAAAAAAAAAAACCATCCACCCACACACACACACACACACACACACACAACCTGGAGGATGCCACTATGGTTGGGGAGAGCTAATTTTGGCTTTTAATAGCTTATATGACATTATATTTCAAACTAGATTAGCAAGGGAAGATAGGTTTTATTACTTTTGATCCTGACTCAATCAAATCAATAATAGTTCAGTCCAGTGCTTGTGTACAAAACATTCAACCGTAGGATGTGTGTACATTTCCCCATAATTTACAATTGTGCAGACAGGAAAAGGAAGACCAGTACACTATAAAGTGTATTTAAACCAGTCACAATTGTATTGAGAGGACAAAACAACTAAATTAGGGCAGTGGGGTCAATGCTGTTAGTAGTATTATCAAGCTACTCCATCATTATGCCCCCTTTAGGTAGAGACATTGACTGACCAGGTTTACAATTTCAGTTCATAATTTCTGTTCACCTACTTGAAAGAAGAAGTTAGAATTTAGCTGAATTTTTGAAATTCAAGGTTGCCAATGTATGCCAAATCCAATTCCATTATCTGTGGGGATTTTTAAAAAGTCTTCCTGCACATATTTAGTATAGGATCTCAGTGGGCTCCCACATCAAACTTACCTGTGAAGTGTTTTCTTTGTAATTAACAGTAAAGTGGTGCTTAATTATGGCAACTTGGAAGGTATCATATTTCAAAGCTTTAAACCCTAAATGCAGGGCAAATCATGGGCTCCTGATTTATTTTATATTTATTTTTTTACTTCATTTTAGCCTACTTTTCTCACTCAAAATCAAGGCAGATTAAAAAATAGAAAAAAGAGGAAAAATAATTCAATCGGACAACATAAAACATTGCGTAAACAATGCAGTAGGACTAGGATTACCGACTTGGAAAACAATGCAGATAAACAAGAAGAAAAAAATATGACATGGCATATTATAATGCAGAAATGCATTAAGTGAGTTTAAAAGGTATAAAACAAAGCAGTAAAATAAATGTTGAAACAGATTACAATCCTATTCCCTTATAAAAGTGACCAGGGAGAGTTTGGTGTAGCAGTTAGAGTGATTGAATACCCCTGGTAAGATCCAGGCTCAAATCTTTACTTGCCATGAAGACGAGACAGTCCTATTTACAGCCTAATCTTTAGGGTTGCTAGGTCCCTCTTCGCAACTGGCAGGAGGTTTTTGGGGCGGAGCCAGAAAAGGGCAGGGTTTGGGAGGGGGACTTCAATGCCATAGAGTTCAATGGCCAAAGCAGCCATTTTCTCCAGGTGAACTGATCTCTATCAGCTGGAGATCAGTTGTAATAGCAGGAGATCTCCAGCTAATACCTGGAGGTTGGCAACCCTACTAATCTTGTTTATTTTGTTTTTGCCGTCAACTCATAGCTGATTTATAGCAACTCTACAAAAAAGCCAAAAGATGTTCAGAGGTGGTCTGTACAGCAACCACAGATTTGGTCTCCCATCCATGTACTAACCAGAGCTGACGTTTCTTAGCTTTTGAGATCTGATGAGATAAGGCTAGCCTGGGCTATCCAAGTCAACCAAATCTTCCTCACAATAAACCTCCCAACACAAATACTTACCCTGAATAAAGCGAAGAGACAAAATGACAATCTAGCCCTCAATAGAAAGTACATACAGGGCTGAAATGGACTAAACACAGTGGTGCCGCTATTACTGCTACCACTTACTGGAAGTCCATTATAAGTAGAAAACAGGTAGATATTCTTCTGATAATCTGAAAGACTGCCCAGTTGTCAAACCTGCCCAGATCCTGTAACTGGAGATATGAGGCAGTCCATTATTAATAGACAGGGGAAAAAATCTTCATTATCTATGCTCTGATTGGTTTAGTGAGCAAATGAAACCTTTTTCAGCCTATCTCACTATTAGATCCATTCAGCATTGGTGCCAGAAGAAATATGTAGTCGAGAGACTGAGAAATTACTTTTGGCAGTGCAATCTTGGATGGGGAAAACATTTCTATTGATCTGTGTTCTAAGTATGAGTATATTTAATTGGAATTTACAGTGCTTCCGTGTAAATGTTTTCAGTATTACAATTTCAATTGAAGTGTATCTAAAAATAACTAAGATTCTAGAGCAGTATAATTTCCTGTAGCTGCTTTGAAGTTCGGGAGCTACAGGGAATAGTTTTCAACATCATGCACTGGATTTACGAGCCTTCCTGCATGATTCTTAATGCGGCAGCAAGATCTGAAGCTAGTCTCATTGAAAGTTTTTTTTAAAAAAGACTTCAAGCCATCACTAGCTTCCATGGAATTGCTGCAGAAAAACAGGAAGGGCCAACAACTGGAAATACTGAGTGAGAATACTGAAAGTTGTAGATGGGTAACACGGTATGTTGAGAATGACGTTTCAAATATCATATCAGATACGGCAATCGAAACAGAATGTCCCTGGACTAAATCCGATTCCTGTGTTTCTGCCAAAGTGCAAGCAAACCTTTTCCTGTGCCAAACAGGCAGGGATGTGTGAGATTTTGATTAGCAGACCCCTGGCTGTACATTCCTAACACCTGAAGCTCCCTACACATTCCAAACCATGGAGAATACCATGAGGAACAGGCTATGATCACTGAATATCTTGACCATGCTTTGTAAGCTTGCAACAACAAAATCACACAGAAAAGGTTTATAACAGTAACTTACCAGGTCAAAACAAGAAGATCCACAAGGTAGACATAACATGGAAAATGACTCTTGGTGTGATACTTTGGAACTACTTAAAAAAAAAAACCCAGAAAAAAAACACACAGAAGAGGCAGAATCTAAAGGAATCTTCTGTAGTCTCCTCTATGCACACCAAAGGTTTCTAGCCTCCCAGTCGCAATGCAGACCTTCACACATTTTGGAGTTTGGGCTATCTTCTGAAGCAGCATCCAGTGAGAGGATGCAACTTCATGTAAAATGTATCCCCCTCCCCTCCCCCACACACAACAGCCAATGTACTCATTGGCCATTTTTGCATGGTCAATTTTGATGCTCACTCAAAGCTCTTTTTTAAAATGCGACTTTAAAAATGCCTTTTCACGGTCCCGACACAAAAGGAGAAGTTCCACTCCCTCCACTCGCCTGCTCCTTTGTTCCTGTTTGCAAAGCCATTAGCATATGCACAGCTAACACACCTCTGTTGTTTTGCATTGTTCCTTGAGGGGGATTCTTTGCGGCAAACACCAAAGGTCAGATTAAATGGGCTCTTTAGTAATGCAAAGCAGGTATGCGCTGGCTTCGCAGTCACTTCAGGAGTGACGGTTCAGCATGCAAAATTCTAAAAAAATATGCAGGGCAATTCAGCCAGGAATGAGCTGCTAATTACCATGCAAAAATGGCCATTGAAATACTTTGAAACATTTTGTCCTTTCTGTCTCACCAAAACTGGGAACTGACTATTTGATAAAGAGATGCGAAGTTTATGCAGATGTGTTATTTGCAGTGGCGTAGCGTGGGTTGTCAGCACCCGGGGCAAGGCAAGTAATTTGCGCCCCCTAACCCGTGGATTTTAGCACTCGAGTCTCTTCCACTAGATTAGTTAAAGAAACCCTTACCCCCTAAGCACATGTATTGTTTGTGCTGATGTAATTAAAGTAAAATGACTGAACCTGGGGCCTTCGGTATACCAAGCAGCTGTGGGACTTGCAAATACCTCTGTACTTAATAATTTGTGTTTAAGAGGTGTTTGGAAGATGCAATACAAACCTTATGCCTGCTTGTCTTTGGGCCATACTCCTCCTGTGTTGTTTAGGTGGAAAGCAGCCACTGGCTTCCTTTTGGGACTTCATGTACCCCCCCCCCATTCATGCTGCAAAACTAAATTAACTGTATACAATTCAAATTCACCAATTAGTAATAAGTGGAAGATGAGTTTGAAAAAGAAAAGTCCAGGAGGCAATTCTCACTAAGCATCAAATTCTAATCCACAAGTGGTTTCTCTAACAATGTGTGTGTGTGTGTGTAAAGTGCCGTCAAGTCGCAGCCGACTTATGGCAACCCAGAGGCCACTTACCGGCATCATCTTCGCCCCGAACCGCATTGAGGCGGGTGGCGCCGGCTCCCACCACCCGGGACCGAGGCGGAGACCAACGGCCGAGGCCTGGAGGAGTGCGGCGGCCTCGCGTGCCCAGGAACCTGTTGCAGGCGGCGCTCCCGGGCCGGTGGGACGGCCCTCGCGGGACCGGCGCCTCTCTCAGGGCCCAGCGCCGCCCCGCGCCCTTCAGCTTTGTCTCGCCTTCGCCCCCCACCCCTCCTTCCCCGCCGCCTCTGCTCGCCACAAACAAGACGGCCGCCGCCCTCCAGCCTCCTCTGAAACTCCCCCCCCCCTTCCGCTGGCCCGGCAGGGAGGAGCTGCTGAGTCCCACCCCCAAGGTGGGCTGGGCCGGGTGAGGCCGACGCTGTGGGCTCCGCCGTGCGGCCCTGCCTCAGCGGCGAGGGGGAGGGAGATTAATGCCTGAGGCGGCCCTGCCGTGAGTTGGGGAGCGGGGCCGCGGCTTTCCCGCCCCCTGGAGGCCTGCTGAGAGTTTGAAAATGTTATACAAAAAACACCGCTTTGAAAGGGTTTTTTGGATACCGCGGCTTATGAATGGTTGGAAGACGTCTTCACTGCAGTGAGAGAGAGTGAGTGAGTGAGCCAGGCAGGGGCAGAGAGCTGCGAGTGCGAGTGCGCCCCCCCAGATGTTGCGCCCGGTGCGGCCGGCCCCCCCTGCACCCCCCACGCTACGCCACTGGTTATTTGTAGCCTCATGCTGATGCCAGATGCATCCTGTGCAGTAAGAGTTCCAGTCTCTATTTCAGAAATATTTTGAAAGGTTGTAAACTCTGGGATATTAAAATGCATCACATATTATTTTCCCACCCTTATTATCTGTTTGCATTTGTCTACTTATCTTTGAAGACTTCCATTTCCTGTAGTGAACATGAAGCAGAAGTTTGAAGGTTTTCTTTGACTATGATCCGGCCCCCTCTTTTTCACTATTATTTGTCTAAATTGGTTACATAAGCACTGGCTTTCCTTCCCCCAAAGGGAAGCCAGCATAAAGTATTCACATGCCAAAACAGAACAGCACAAACTGCATGTAAAAGTGACCTTTTCCATTCAAGAACCTCTGTGAAAATTCAACATGACACACATAAAATCTTTATTGTCAGCTGCTGAGCAGTTCAGAGCAGGTTCCGTAATCCCTACGCAGAGCCTAAAAGTGCACAAGGGAAGCTGGATTCAATTTTTCGCTTAATTCCAGAGGTTAGTTATTATCCTCCTTAGCTAGTTTTTTTTTATCTCCTTTTTCTGTGGTGCGTAGAGCTAAAATTAGTACTCGGTCACCAAAGGCCTGTCAGTAGGCATTAGATTTTCTAATTAAAATTGAACACATGTGAGTGTGCAAAGCCTATTTGAACTGCGAACAGCAAAAATAAAGAAGTCTTAAAATAAATCTAAGTGCTATATTTGTCCACTATTGCCCAGCAAAGCTAATACTCTGACATTTCATGTGGATTCCAGAATGAGTCACAAGAATATGCATGTGTTACATTACATAGTTTTACCAGTATCATAATATTTTATAGTTTAATAGGGTGTCTGGCTTATAGCAATGCAGGAAAAATAAATCGCAACCAATCGGCCCTCAGTGCTTTCAAAGGGAACCATCTTAGGCTGCAGGGATTGTCTTCATCAATAGCAATTACAATGAAACCTCTTGGACTCAGTGGCTGGGTCTTTAATATCAATAACATAAATAGCAGGCATGCTAATGAAGACATATTAATACATTGATTGCTTGTGTAAGAAAATGCATGCCTGTTTTGCTTCCATTTGATGTTACAAATGAACTGCATAATGCTGTTTGGGATTTTACGCACACACAGGACAATAATTATGATCTCCTACCAAACCCTTCCATTTATTTAAATGTGTGTGAGTGTGTGTGTGTGTGTGTGTGTGTGTGTGTGTGTGTGTGTAAGCTTTCTAAAGATACTTTTCAATCTAGGAATAAAAATCTTGACAGATTCTAAAGAATCTGAAGAAAGGAGAATCAATGTTTAAAGGGTAATCTTTTCTGTCTTATTACAGAAGAATGCACATGGTTAAGGTTCCATCATGGTCAGGTTGTATAAGCAAGCTTGGGTCCTTTTAAAGCATATTAGCAGCTAGGCAGCTGTTGAATTGCATGATTCTGGAATAAGCACGAAATACCAGTGCACATGCTATTCGGGGCAAGTTGTAGACAAGTTGTAAGAGTTAAATGTTGCAAACCAGACAAATTCATATATTGGTTCTGAAGTTCACTGGGAAAAGCATGTTGTTAATACAGTTTTTAGAATATGGTCTGAGGCAACTTTGGTGAGCATTTCCCACCAGTATCTGTAAATGTACAAGCTGTTGTTTTTGGAATCACTTTCATCTCCAATGCTTTCTTCACCCATAATTTTGCTTTTTAAAATATTTTTGGGTTAGGGTGCACAGATGCTGAGAATCAGTAGTAGTTTTTAATTATTGCAGTTTTGTACGCAGACTGCTTACATTCTGTATTCTTACAATCTCTCCAGGAATAAGCAGATAAAATTTCCTGCATTCCAAATAAAAAGCAATCAAACTGGAGTTTAACTCTCAGTATAGTTTTTTTTTTAGCACAATGATAGCTGAACAGTTAACTGCCTATTTTGTTCTGTCCCCGGTGATTTGAAAATCATCTCTATGTCTTCCTAGCAATAAGTATAGATTGTACAGTGAATTAGGTATATTGTACTGCTTACTTCAAGATGACACACTGTGTCATGATCAGAAACGTGTTTGGTAGATCATTGTTTCACCAGGTGCATCCTGAACGTGAACTTCCCTCCAAGAAAGCACATAGCTCCATACACAATTACTTAGATAAGATTAGAGTAGTTTATCTCCAGC
This sequence comes from Euleptes europaea, assembly GCF_029931775.1. Lineage (NCBI taxonomy): Eukaryota > Metazoa > Chordata > Lepidosauria > Squamata > Sphaerodactylidae > Euleptes > Euleptes europaea. The sequence continues at coordinate 39,780,685 of NC_079316.1, forward strand.
ATTAAGCTCAGACTTTGAGATCTGAGACTTTTGTGAATTACCAACATGAAATTTTCCTTGCTAGAGGCTTGCTAATCATTAGTTTATGTTACTTCATGTTTGCACCCTAGATTTTCTTCAAGGAGTTCACTAGTGGCAAGTTTGGCACTGACCCTGCTTCCTCTCCAGGTACTGGGTAAAACTGGACCAACTAGCATTGCCAGGAACCCCCTGGCAACTGGTGGGGGGTGAGGGGGATTACCAGGAACAAAGAGAAGCCTAGACCAGTACTGCCAGCAATACAGTGATGTCACTTCCAGTGCACACCGGAAGTGACATCATCACATTGTGGGTGATGCTAGGACTCTCTGGTATTTGGGCAAGAGGTCTATGGTAGAAGCCATTTTTACCATAAAGTATTTGCCCCAATACCAGAGTGTCTCTGTGTCACTGGTGATGTGGTGACATTGTTTCCAGTGTATGCCAGAAGTGACATTGCTGACAACACAGGCCTAGGTCTCCTTTGGCTGCTGGTAAGTCCACCACCGGCCACCTGATCAGCACTGGGTGAGGGGCCCAGGATCAAGGGATTGCCCCACCCTTGGCTGGGGCCTGGCAACTTTAGGACCAACTTAGTTTCAGATGGATACAAAAGTACTTGAAAATAAGTAGCTTCTTTTGATATATAAATAAAACATGCTTTTCAGAAAGTCTTGACTCCAGTCAATCTTAGCTTTATTTCTCTATCAGTAAAATGCAAATACTAATAGAATCCCTGGCATCACAGATTTTTTGCAATCTGAAATAACTTTGGAACCTTGAAAAGCAGTCAGAGGGCAGAAGTAGTCATGGTTCAATTGTATAACATGTACAAAGAGGTCAGTGATGCTAAGGATCTTTCATCTCTATTGTTTAAAAAAAGTTTAACAGAGAAAAGAAAGTCTGGAATACCAGCAGGCCCTATCATTCAACTTCTCATAGAGTAGGATATATTCTTTACTAAGAGCCCAACCCTGCTTGCTCCACTGGTCAGCACCTGTAGCTCACAGTTGCACCAGTAGGAAATATGTATGCACAAGTTCTTGCTTTATTTTCTCGTGAGTTATGCCTGCCACAAACAACCATAGCTTTCATTGCAAATAGCGGGGGGGGGGGGGGGCTGAAGATAAGCTGGCCCAGGATGTTCTGATTCCCTTCATTTTTGGCACTGCAACTGCCACTATCTTCCTGAAACTGGTGGCCAATGTTGAAACATCTGGCTTTTTTTTCTTATAGGTTATGTCTGCAATAAATTGATAACTGTATTTTCCATTGCGAATAACAGAGATGTTCTGAAGATCAACTGGGTCAAGATGTTCCAGTCCCCTTTATTTTTTGGCACTGCGGCTCCTGCAATCCCCCTGAAGCTATTGACCAATTCTGAAACCCTCTCACTTAATTTTCTGATGAGTTATGTCTGCCACAGTAAGACAGACAGACAATTATTTTATTATTAAGGACAACATGGGGATGTTCTGGAACTAAACTGGGCCCAGGTGTTCCGATTCCCTTCATTTTTGGCCCTGCACCTGACATGAGCACCCTGAAGCTGGTTTGCCAATTTTTAGACTTACAAGTTATGGCTGCCACAGATGGACAGACAGACACATCCATTGATTATTATAAACAAGACTTCTGTCTCTTACCAACTGGGTATAGTTCTTTGATAGGTCTGTTCATTTGGGCATTAACCACACCTTTTCCTTAATATATGTAATGTACTGAATTTGATTGCTAATAACGACAATTGGTAATCTCCAGATATCTCCATAAATACTCATAATTTGAACTGTAACATATGCTTCCTCAAGATGAATGGGTGGGACAAGAAGAAAAGGTAGTGACTCAGCAGAAAACCAGGAGTATCTTCCAGCCAGAAAAGCTGGCAGATGTTTCTCTTGCATCAAAGAAGGTTGTTCCTATAGGTATTTCTATGGAGTGTTTCCACTTTCTGCCAGTCATTATACTGTCTTTAATGGTTTGGATGGAGCACTCTTGATCCTGTATAAACAAAAGTGGGTCCTGTTTTCTTGTTATTCCAATATCTGCTCTTTTCTGTTGTTATGCCTACCAGTAAGCCAGCAGCAGTCTTTTTGTTGCTGTTCTCTGAAGACGGGCCCTGCAAACTGGGAGGGAAGGAAGGCAAAACCTGTGCGTCATGAAAAAAAGAACCCCCATGCAATAGAGTGGGAGAGGAGAGTTCAAGGCCAAGTGCTTCCCCCCATCGACAAAATCCAGGGTTAAAGTAGATAAGGGGCAAATATGATGGTGTGGGATGGGGTGGAAGGAGGGAATGGCAAATTTTCTGTTCAGATCAAAATTCAGGAAATTCTGATGTATGTATGCACTAGCATGCCCATTCACATTTTGACTTGGATGGCCCAGGATACTCCGATCTCAGAAGTCATATCTCGAAAGCTAAGGAGAGTCGACCCCGGTTAGTACTTGGATGAGAGATCACCAAAGAAGGCCAAGGTTGTCACACAAAGGTAGGCAATGGCAAACCACCTCTGCTCCTCTCTTGCCTTGAAAACCCTAAGGGGTTGCCATAAGTTGTCCACAACTTGGCAGCACTTTCCACCACCATGCCCATTCACATGTAAGGAAGCAAAAGGGTTTATCTTAAAACCAAAACCGAACATTCACACAGGTCAGGAAATAGAAATTCTTTCCCTTCATGTATCTTACCTTGCTGCACTCAGTTCATTTTATTTCAGCATTTTTTTTTCTTACAAACTCTATGGGAGGAATTAGAACAACTGAATGTAAGAGTGTTATTTATGCTGTTTTTTCTTGTTCTGCACAATTTTGCACCATACAAATGCATCAGGATATCTTCTTGCTTTCAGTCTGTTCTTACAACCTATTCCATAGAAAGCTCTTTAGGTCTATAGGGACAGATTAGTCAAAACTAACTGAAGTCTATTAATTTCAGTAGAACTTACATATTGCTGACTTTTGAATTCACTATAGCTACGTCTAACCTTTTCAGGGCCTGTGGCCTCAGGTCTGTGTGGCACGCTTCTGCTTAAAGATGCCTGTTCACCAGCTCTCATGAAGATGCATGTTTTGCTCAACTCGCTTTGCATTTGCTCACATCTGCTGCACGTCCCATGACAAGTACAGAAAGAACATGATGACCAGAGCAGGGAGGGCTTTGATGAGACCCTTAAATGGTATAAGCCACCATTATGTCATTAAAGGCAATGAAGCAAGACAGAGAGTCCTGTAGCTGAGGATCCAGCCCCTCTGCCTTTAACAGCTGGGTGGTAAAATGACAGATTTTAGGTTCACTTCAAAAGCACAAATATTGTGGTGGTCCAAGGTCACAATAGCAGGCCTCCCTTTAGAGCACTTAAATGAATTTCTGTAGCTGTCTTCTGTTAAAGCTCAGCTCTGTGAATCAAATAACTAGGGAAGGCTCATAAAAATAAGTAAACAAACATAAAAGGCTGGACCTGAGTGCTATTGTATTTCAGAGCTGGCTCAGAGCTCCTGTTAAAGGGCCGTTGCAGACATATACAAAGCATCATATGAATACAGCTGGAGCCATCTACCTACAGCACAGAAATGTGATCTTTACTGTTCAAATGTGGTTGAAATTTGTTGGAACTGGAAAATAGATTAGTCTTTCCTTAAAAGAACATCTCACGAATTCTGCCTTCCTATTGCTGCTAGGGGGTTGGAAGAGGATTTAAAAAAAAATGTATTTGGTCCTTATGGATTTAACAGGTTTAACATATTTCATTCTGATGAAGATGAAAAACTTTCAGTTGCAAAAAATGGATCGCAGACAGAAAGAAAGGTGTCAAAGCAATGAAGAGAAAAGGGAAAATATAGAATTCAGCTGGATTTCGTCATTTTCAATGCCCTAAGATCAGTTTCCTTACAAAAGTCTGGTTGCTTTAGCTCATTAATCTTACAGTTGCTCCTCACACCTTCCTTCTTTTTAATGTCTGTATCAGATAAATTAAACCAAGAAATGAATGATATTAACAAAACATATGCTTTATAAAGAGATTATCTTGGGAAACAATGCACATTATAACCTCAATAATTAAGACCTCAGGCAAGGAATGATGTAACGTCTCAATGTTTTAGGAAAAGAACAGGAGTATGTTACATGACAGTTGTTCTGGGATACAACAAGTCCTGTGGAAAAGATAGCACATAAAAAAAACCTATTCCACACTGAAAAAAAATATCATAGGATTAGAGATTCCTTGATGAACTCTGAACTCCTCTGAAATATTTTATAATGATCTCCCAAGTGATTGGTAAATTGTAGTGCTTATTGCTCCTTGGAGTTCAGTACAGAATAAACGTGAAATGAAACCCAGTTTATAATTTATTAGTGCTCAGTAAAGTTCACACTAAAGCCCAGACCTGAAAGTTGGTATCGAAGTAGTACTCCGAATGCACATACCCAATAGCTACATGCAAACTCACAGATTTCTGCTACTACTAATGTTGCTGCTATAAGCACTACTTAGTATTGGTTGTGTTCTATGCATTATGAAGACAACTGACATTGTCCAGTCAAAGTTGTCTGTGGAGCACTCTTGTGAAGCGATACGAATCATTCCCACTTACCATCTCAATGGCTCTAGCTCTGGTCCTAGTAGCTTGATAACTACACAGCATAATGAGGAAGAAGAGGAGACTGGCTCCTGAGATGTCAGCCTTTTTTTCTCCTTAGAAACAAAGAAAAACAAAAGATGTTTGTTGTAGTGCTAAAGCAGAAGATAGGAGCAAATGGCTCAAAGAAAATCTGGTTTTCAAATAAACTTCATATACACTGGGTTGAATTCAAAGGTGAGTTACCACCGTTTAATGTTACCACCAATTATCCCTTTTGTCAGTAGAAAAAGATCAATGTGAAACTGATTTTCACTGAGTCATCTCTCCTGATGTAGCCCACTAAACTCCCTGAATTGCTGACATTGGGAGAATGAGATCCTCAGAAAAGGCATTGGGGTAAAATGGGGGTCTGCAATGGGAGGGGAGAATCAGTAAAAATCTCCCCCTTCTAGTGGCAGAAATTGATTTTGGGGGCTAACTTACTATTTTTTTAAAAAAACAACTGCATGTAAATAATATTTATGTATTCCTTTATCTTAAATATTTATAAGCCTGCTTCTCCTATTCAAATGGGACCCAATAAAAGCACCTTAATCCATATACCATGAAATCATGGGGAAATTATTTGTGACATTACAAATAATGTCACAATAATGGGAAATTTTTTTTTATTAAATAATTATATAATGAACGAATATGAAACTCTTGGTTGGATTGATTTTTATGAGGCTTGCTTTTGCTAGCCACATTTTCAAGGCTGTGAACTAAACTAGTTCTCCTGCCTGCTTGCTTCCTGTCAGCTTTCTTCAACTTTCACCCCCTCTCCCAATTGTATTAGTTTTGTCAAATCTCTTTTCGTTTTTCTTGAAATCTCTTAAATGTTTCCCTGGGGAAAGGCTCCCTACATTTGCTTCAAATTTTGATGCTGACAGAATTTTTGTAGCTACTTTAATTTTAATTTCCTTGGCTATTACAGTCATACATGACACTTGGCAATTTAGAGACTAATCCTAAACAGGAGTACTCAGATCCCTACTCAGGACCACTCAATGGGACTTAATCCAAGGAAAGTGTTCTTAGAATTGCACAATCAGTGGTGTAACATGTAGTACCCCAAGCAGGGCATTGTTTATATTCGAAAGTTATTTACTTGTCAGCAGTAACTCATACCAGGAAAAGTTGAAGGCTGTAGGAAAAGAGGACAACCCAACATGAGATGGATTGACTCAATAAAGGAAGCCACAGCCCTCAGTCTGCAAGACCCCAGCAAGGCTGTTAATGATAGGATGTTTTGGAGGTCATTAATTCATAGGGTTGCCATAGGTCAGAAGTTACTTGATGGGCACTTAACACATAAACATACACATTAGCTCATTGGAATTTTAGACACATCTCTATTTTTTAATGTAGTGCCTTCTGATTTTTAAATAATTGATCAATAATACAGTAGGATTTGAACCAATTTATGTGGGATGATAATGTAGGAAAAACTTGCTTGTCTATATCAATTTCATTGCACAAAACCCATTTCTTTTGGAAGGGTTTTTTATTTTAATTCTGTACTCTGAATCGGGGAGAGTACCTTTAAACTACAATCTGAGCTTATAATATATATATAAAAAGCTAAACTCTTGAGTTTGACTGGCCATGGCTTATTATGCTATTTCCTTTTTGGCTATAATTCCCTTGGTAAAGCTGAATTTTCTTGTTACTGTATGTTTGCCAAACAAGTATATCCTAGATTTACAAGGAGAGATGTGTTTCTTTGAGACAAGGAGTTCTAGTGGCCTAATCTATATATTCTTGCCAGAGGTTTGAACTTCTAATACACCTCCTGGAATAATCTCCGTTAGCAAAAGCAGATTCATTATTTTATATGTTGTTCAAGCAAGCAAATATTCCAGATTTATGAGCAGCATGACTTCTGATAAAAACATTTAAAATTCTTATTTTTAATAGTATTATTTTAGATGCTGCAGCCAAAGCACAGAGTAACTGTTTGTGGATATGGTTTGGGGGATAATGGAGATGTTTTTCTGTGTTCTATTTCTGGAACTCAAATATACTGATAACATAGATAGGTTTTCTTATTTCTCTCCACCTTATTTGTCTTTGTGAAGCTTTTAGCCAGCACAGATGCTAAAGCACTAAGATGATATGTTTCACAATGTTCTGTCTGTCAGAACGCCGGCTCTTGGTTTCTGCACCAACTGAATCTCCTGGATAGATTCTCATAACTTTAGATACAAAGTATTCAACATGGCATCTTTTACATGTAAAGTATCTACTGTACTATTGAGCTATGGGCTTGCCCTTTTAAAAGGCTGCATTCTTCTCTGTCAGACCGGAAAAAGTCCTTTATGCCACTGAGAATACCTAGACAAAATTCAACAATAAAATTATATCCATAAGACAGTCCTCAGGCTAGAAGCAGGCCATAAAGACAGCTTTAAAAGATGAAACCCTGCACTTAAAAGCTTGGGTAAAAAGAAATATTTGGACTTGGTGCTTAAAGGAAAATAAGGTAGACATCAGGTGAGTCGCAATGGGGAGGGTATTTCAAATGTAAGTGCCTGGTTCCACCCTTCTTGCTTCTATAGTAGGGCTGTCAATTCGGTTCGGTCCGAACTGAAAATCAACCGAATTTTCGGTTTGGGTCAAGGGGTCAAGGGGTCCCGAGATATGGGCTCCCCCCTTTTTCTTTCCATGGCTGCAGGGGGCGCATTTTTGGGGGTACAAATCCCAAACTTTGAGCGGAGTTTCAGACCAATGTTCTTAAGATACCCCCCAAGTTTTGTAAACATTGGGTCAGGGGGTCTCGAGATATGGGTTCTCCCCCTTTTCCCTCCCCCCTTTTCCATTTATGTGGCTGCAGGGGGCGCTTTTTTGGGGATATAGCCCCCAAACTTTTATCATAGCTTCAGTGAATTATTCTTAAGATACTACCCAGGTTTTGTAAAGATGGGTTCAGTGGGGGCAGAAATATCGCCTCCCCCCCTTTTCTCTTTCCATGGCTGCAGGGGGCGCATTTTCGGGGGTGCAGACACAAAACTTTCACTGGAACTTTAGATTAAGCTTCTTAAGGAACCCCCCAAGTTTTGTGAACATTGGGTCAGGGGGTCCCGAGATATGGGCTTTCCCCTTTCCCCTTTCCCCTATTGGGATGAATAGGGCAGCCGATCCGATCCTGTGTGCATCTCTCCAGAGCAAAACGTTCCCTGCCTAATTGGAATCATCTTGGATTACAGCCCGTCCGGATGGAACAGAAGACAGCCACAGTAAGACCCCTTTGGGGGCTTTAATCTATAATTTTTCTCCTGTGTATGTGTGTGTGGGGGGGGGGGAAAGCAGAGTCTGTGTGTGTGTGGGGAGGGAGCAGTTTCTGTGGGTGGTTGGGAAGCCAAAGGGGGCTGTCATCGGTTCTGCCTGGGGTGTGTGTTCCTCGCCTTCCTGGGAGTCCCGGGAAGACAGGCGAGGGGTCTTTAAACCCCTCTGCTTTGCCTGTCCAGGCAGAGCAGAGGAGCTTGCCAACCTCCCGCTCGCCTTCCTGGGAGTCCCGGGAAGACAGGCGAGGGATCTGCAGTGGATCGCCTGCCCTTCCCCCCCTCCAATCCCCCCTCCAATCTCCCGAGCGATCCTGCCGCCTGCGGGGGCCACAGAAGCCACGGCCCTCCGTTTGCAAGATCTGAGCAGGGCTGTCAAAGATGGGACATTTTGGAGGACTTTCATTCATGGAAGGTTTTGCATCAGAGTTGCCACTCTTTAGATGCACTTTTCCCCCCATCCATATTCTCCAAACTCAACAATAAGCCGCCGTGCAGAGTTTTGAGAATTCAGATGGGGAAAATGTGCATCTAGAGAGTGACAACTCCAATGCAAACCTTTCCATGAATAAATGGCCATAGGGTCGCCATGAGTCGGAAGCAACTTGACGGCACTTAACACACACATGCAAACAATGAGCAGGCAAGTGCGGTGGGGTGGGAATTTCTCCTTTTGCATCAGGACAGTGAATAGTCATTTTAAAGGTGTTTGGTTTGTTACTCTGTGTGTGCGGGCTGTGATTTCTGGCCTGTGCTACTGTTCCCAAGTTTGGCTTTCTAATTCCTGCTGTGGCCTGGAGTTGGCATAGGCTTTTACTGACTGAGTCTCTGTTAAGCTTGGCCTGGTTTGGGGCTCTTTATGTTAAATTTGATGTTTGGGTTGTTGCTCTGTGTGTGTACGCTGTGATTTCTGGTTGGGGGGGGATTACCTGTTCTGGTTGGGGTGGGCTTGCCTTTGTGGGAGTGTTATTCCTGCTGTTTTTTGTGGTTGCCAACTTTGGCTGGAGTTAAGTGGGTCAGTGTGAGTCTCTGCCCGCGGGGGGGGGGGATCCAGTGTACTTTGGTTGAAGTTAGCTTGGGTTCCTAGAGTGTTGCGCCGCCTCACCTGTGTGATTCCTGCTTGCAGGGGAGATCCATCTGCTTTAAGGTAGCTGCCTTGTTTGTGAATTGTGATGTTGGTGGTTAACTTTGTTTAAGGGTGCACTAGTTATTAGGTAGAGTAGCACCCAGGCTTGGGTGAGGGAGGTAAACCTCTTGGTCATTTAAGCAGGGGAGGTTTTGCCTTGGATTTGCCACTCTCCAGATGCACATTTTCCCAGCCAGATTCTCCAAACTCTGCATGGGGGCTTATTGTTGAGTTTTGAGAATTTGGCTGGGGGGAATGTGCATCTAGAGAGTGGCAAATCCAAGGCAAAACCTCTCTGACCCTGGAGATTATAGATATGCATCATGACTAGTATTCACTTTGACTAGTAGCCATGGATAGCCCTAAGCCCTAAGCCAAAAGTTTTGCATTGGTTTTTATGGAGAAGGGGGCAAGCCCCCTTCCAGCCCCCCCAACCCAATCCTCACCAAACACGGGGGTTCTGGCAAGAAGAGTCCCCCCAAGCTACCCGTTTGGGACCACCACCTCAAAAAATGCCCCCCCCCCAGAGCCGTGGGAAAAACCTCCCTATGCCTGCCTATGCTGGGAGATTTCTCATTAACCTACTTCCCATGAGGGGTTAACACTTTGGGCGTCTGTGGTTAACCGCAGAGGAAACAAGCTTAATGAGAAATCTCTCAGCACCAACAGGCATAGGGAGGTTTTTCCCACGGCTCTGGAGGGGGCATTTTTTGAGGTGGTGGTCCCAAACTTTTAGGGTAGCTTGGGGGGACTCTTCTTGCCAGAACCCCCATGTTTGGTGAGAATTGGGTCAGGGGGTCCGGAGTTATGGGGCCCGGAAGGGGTCCCCCCCCGCCCATTGCATGAATAGCAGCCGGCTTCTGTTCTTTCTTTCCTTTGGGTGGATGGGGGGGACCCCTTCCGGGCCCCATAACTCCGGACCCCCTGGTCCAATCTTAACCAAACTTGGGGGTTCTGGCAAGGAGGGTCCCTCCAAGCTCCACTGAAATTTTGGGACCTCCACCTTAAAAAATGCCCCCCCCAGAGCCGCGGAAAGGCGCGATTGTGTTTTTAATGGCTTTATTCGGCCGAATTTTTTCCCGAACTTTGAATTCTGGCCGAATTGAACGGATCCGAAGTGGGGGAGTTCGGACTTCGGCACGTACCGAACCCACAAGGGCCAAATTCGGCCGAATCCGAACTGTACTGAATTTTTTTTTTTTTTTTTGACAGCCCTATTCTATAGGTAAGGCCTTTGAGAATGGAGACTGAACAAAGATACTTAACTGTCAAGCTGGATCATATGGGAGGAGGCAGTCCTTCAGTAACTCAGCCCCAAGCCATTTGTGGCCTTAAAGTGGATGGTACTGTATCACTAGGGTTGCTGGAGATCTCCTGCTATCACAACTGATCTCCAGGCAACAGAGATCACCTGCAGAAAATGGCTGCTTTGGAAGGTGGACTCCATGGCACTCTACCCCAGATAAGTCCCTCCCCTCCCCAGACCCCACCCTCCTCAGGCTCCATGCTCAAAATCTCCAGGTATTTCTCAACCTGGAGCTGGCAACCCTATGTATCACATATGCTTACCAAGCCGAAGTTGGTAGTGGGATATCCTCTGCCACCAGCAGGTGCTTCCCCACCACCATTCAAAGTTATGCCCAATAGAGTTATGCCCAAATGCCAGAATGTCCCTGGCATTCTCCAGAGATGTGCTGATGCCACCTTCAGGTCCACAGGGAGCAACATCAGCATGTTGGGATGCTGCTGACCCCCCCCATTTTTGCTCCTTCCCCCCCTGCTAGCCAGCTGAGCAGCAGCAGGTAAGCACCCACCAATGACAGGGGATCCCTCGCCACCAGCTTCGGCTTGCTAAGCCTAGATGACATAGTATCATAGAGTTAAACCAAAGAGTTTTGCCCAAATTCCAGAACACTCCTGGTGAAATACTGACATCACTTCTGGGAACACAAGGAGTGACATCAGCACTTGATGGAGACATCAGCATGTATCTCATGACATCATTATACTGTAGGGTTCCCAGGTCCCTCCTGGCAACCAGTGGGAGCGGTTGAGAGGCAGGTACAGGGGGTGGCAATCTGTGCCCCCGCACAATGATGTCACTTCTGGCATGATATAGAAGCACAGGTATGACACCAGGGGGGGCACTCTTGCACCTTGCCCCAAAACTCTTATCATTTTCACAGAGTTTTGGGGAGAGTGATAGAGTGTCCTTCCCCCATGTGATGCCGGTGCTTCCACTTTGTGCCAGAAGTGATGCAGATCGCTCCCCCCTTTCAGTCTAACAGAGATCACTCTCCCTCCCTTTCTGTGGGCCTGGTGCCACTCGCTGTTACCCTTACCTTCCAATAGGGTAGAGTAGAACCATTAGAGGGCCAGCTAGTTACCCCACTAAGTGGCATTGTTCCTGCAATGGTGGGAACCCCCTTGGCTACTTGGCCAAAAGCCAGCAAAACAGGCCTCATCCAGGAGTTGAACAGGGATCAAGAGGGCAATCATGGGGTTAAAGCAAGGAAGGAATCAGTTAAGAGAGAGAAGTAGGAGGCTGGGGCTACCATCCAATCAGTGCTCCTGCTCTTGGAAGAAGCCCTGTCCTGCTGTGAGAGCAAGAAAGCTGTGGATTAGGGTTGCCAACTGCCAGGTAGTAGCAGGAAATCTCCTGCTAATTCAACTGATCTCTAGCCGATAGAGATCAGATCACCTGGAGAAAAATGGTCGCTTTGGCAATTGAACTCTATGGCATTGAAGTCCCTCCCTTCCCAAACCCCGCCCTCTTCAGGCTCTGCCCCCAAAATCTCCCACCGGTTGATACGAGGGACCTGGCAACCCTACTGTGGATAGACCTGCCTCCTCTTTAGACTGGACTTCAAAAGTCAGGGGCAGGCTGATGAGGAGAGACCAGACCAGTCTGGACTTCAGGCAGTAGAGGAACTGGGGGAGGGGGGAAGGACAATGGGTTGAATATGCTGAGACCTTAAAAAGAATTTTGGACTGACAGCAGAACATGACCAGCAAGCCGGTAATCTGGCTGGTAATAATTCAGATTAGATACATTTTTTGAAGACCTACACTGTGGTAGCTATGGTGGGAAGAAATCATTGTGACCATTTTATCCACATAATATTGCCCACCAGAGTTTTGAATAGAAGACTTTTAGATTTAGGTAAAATTGTGAGGCAGTTCAATTTTCCTAACCCATAATGACTTGCTTTCTCAGAACTTTGCCAATAACATTATTTGAATTTGCTCTCTCATGTGGATATCAGTTTGGTTTTAGATCTTTTAAAAAAAATCCTCAGTCTATGTTGGTAACTTTTGCTGGTAAGTTATTGACCCCTAAGGCCAACATTTTTCCTTAACCCTTTTGCATCTTGCCTATTTTTGACCTGTTAAAAATAGCCAAGAATGGTCAACATTGTTGCCTGTGAAGGAGTAATTGGTAAAGGAACTTTAAAAAGTTGTATCCCCTGGCTCTGAATAACTGTAGTCATTTTCAAATGTACCACTTTTTGGTGATTCTGCTGTAGGCTGTCAGACGGGTCCCAAAATGTAGAGCTGACAAAATGTAGAGAGCTCTATCTCATGGAATATGTCCAGTGGACTTTTGTTTCTGAAGGTCTTTAACTTCTACAGGTAACCACTGGTAAGCCTTTCAACACCATTGCTTCTAAATGCTGTAGTCTACCCACTGGTCAAAAACAGCCTATGCTGAAAGGCCTCTATTGACTTTCAGATTAGTTTTTGTGCAAAAATCAGTGCCAGATTGGATCTATATAGTTCTAAGAGGCTTGTTTCCACGTTACCTTCCTGGAGATTTTGAGGCAGAGCCAGTGGATGTTGAAGTTTGGGAAGGGAGCTTAGTGGGCATGTGATGCTATGGAGTCCACCCTATGAAGTTGCCATATCCTCCAGAGGATATGGGAAAGCTAGAAACAGGACATTCATTATGATGTTGGCCTCATTATGGAAGTCCCTCCTTAGAGATCTTCTATAGCAGACCCATTCAGCTTACATTTTTAGTAGGTCATTTAAGACTTTGGTATTCTGGAAGGTATTTGGAGACATATAAATTTCAACCCAGACTTGCTCAACAGCTAGTATATAATTATCATGTTTATTTTAATTATTTTTTCTATATTATCACAATTTATTGTCTTTTAAATTGTTTTTAATAATCCTGAAACTGTTTAAAACATTTGTCTGTGCATATTGAATAGATACAAAAATAAATCCATCTGGGTTTGATCCCATCAACGGGATAAGGAATATGCGCATCTTTTTATGTCTTGCCAAGTAGCTAAAATGGCATAAATCTATTTCTGCACTTCTCGGCAATAAGTGGACAGTAACCCATGATTAATGCCAGGTTTATTAGCCATGCCAAGTCATGGAAATGTCCTAGAAACATATACAAACTATGACTTATCAAAGGAGTGGTAGAAATGGGATAATGGGCTTATTCTGAAGTTTTCAAATTAGCACTGTGATTCAAAGAAAAATAATAGTCATTCATATACATCACAGAATCAGAACCAAATCTGGCAGATGGCATTAATATAGTAAATCACATAATTATATTAAAGATGAATTGCATGGTTTTACAAAAATAAATCACAGACACTGTTTAGATCTCCAGTCATTTGCACAATGTGAGTAGACTTAACAATGAGAAATTAACATGATTTTAAAACAAAGTAATGAAAGTCAGATTTTCATTTAGTTACCTATCAAGCTTGTGTTTGCTGTAACCCTGTAGCAAAAGCATTCAAACAACTTTCTGGTTTCATCTCTTTGTAGCACCACTACCCCTGCACCCTCCCCCCACAAATGATGACACAAGACAACTATATGGGTTCAACTCGTTTTTATTTATTGATTTATTCAGATGGCTGGTCTATGTCCTTGCTTATTTAAATAGGCTAAGTATTTCTGAGAGTGGGCTGCACTAGGCAGCCAAACAGGGCTATTTTATGGATAGGTCTGCTCTGGCTCCAAATTTAGCCAGCACTTTTCCCAGCCTGATTTATCCTTGCCTGCACATGCAGTATGTACCAAGAGGTGCCAAGCCTCCCCCACCTCCCCTGATGTGTTGTAGGACCCCTACCAGGTTTGGGACAGTGCTGCTTGTCATCACCAAGGGCACTTCTTCCCAGTGTACCCCACTATAAGGCATGTGATGACCTGTTCTGGACACACCCTCCGTCACTTCCAAGGCCTCATGGTGTCTGCCAATTATCCCTACCTATCTTGAGCAACCCACCCTATTCATGCCAACTAGTTGTGGCCTAACCCGTCTGATTTTTTTTTTGTCTTTTTCAGGATTGGGATTACCAGCTACTGTTTAAAAGGCCTTTATGTGGTTTGACTTTACCGACTGCACACCCTTAGTCTCTAGACAAACAACGAAACTTTCAAGTATATTCCAGATTTGTATATAACCAAGTTGAAGTTCTTTGGGTTTTCTGGGTCCAAGATTGTTTTACTGAGTGAACACTATAGCAATTCTCCAATCTAAGTCTTCCCCATGGTTTAAATTATTTTTTAAAAAGACCATCTCAGAACCAAATATCTAGTTAACATCTCAGTCCAAAAGCTCAGAATGGCTTTCACATCTCTACGCTTTCAAACAATGCAAACTACAATACTGGACGATATAATAAAGTACCACTAGCACAATGTATATGCATATGTGGTTCTGCAGTAGAGGATTTATCCCGTTATATTTTAGCTTGTCCTCTTTATGCAATGCCTAGGGAAAAATTCTTTTGTACCATATTAACTGGGTTAAACTCATTTCCTGATTCCAATAAACTAGTATTTTTATTGTCAGATACCAACTCATTTATCACTTACAGGTTGTCACTTTTCGCTCTAGTGGCTAGAAAGATAAGAGCCCAACTGGTGCCAAAGAATGTAACTTGCCAGAACTGATGGCCAACTAGGATATATTTTAATTATATTGTATTTTATCATAATTTATATGACATTTTGTATTTTATCTTTTATCTTGATTGTATAATTTTCTTGTTTTATAGTTTAATTTACCTTGTAATGGCCTTTGGCTATTTGCAAATAAAAATATTTACTTACTTACTTACACTATAGCTATCACAGCTAGGGATGCTGTGAACTTTGCCACAGACAGGTTGGGCAGGCAAACACCATATGCTCACCAGAGGGCCAAACCTCCCATCCCTCCACCTCACCATGATCAATCTCAAACAGCTGCTGAAAAAAGCCCTTGGGTGGCATGGCAAGAAAAGTAGTGGCCACAAGGGGCTGACAGCAGGAAATGGTGCTGATGTGGGTGGGACCTTCAAAAATATGCATGCTCCCTTGCTGGGACTACATTCTTCTTGCAAAGATCAAAGCACAGCATGCCTGAAAAAAAATGCACTGACAATGAGGAATGTCTGGGAAGTTGACAACAGGAGGATGACTGTGTATGCCCCCCCTCAAATGCTCTAGTTTAGATGCCAAAACAGAGAAACATCCATGTTGAAGCAACCATTGTTAGGCTTTAAATTCAGTTTAGAAACAGTCTTCTTCTTTTGTATTTAGTTGTTCCCCTTTTTGAAAATCCTATAATTTCTGTAAATTTCTCCAGTGTCAATTAGCAGTTAGCAACATTTTGGACATGGGGTCCATCAATTCCCTCAGATCCAGTCAGGATGAAATGATCTACATTGCACTAAAGCCTCTGTGCTCATCTCTCCTTTGAATATCTTTTTGCAGGTTGACGTCAGGCTCTTAACATTATTAGCATATATTTGCTGTGGTTTAGTCAATGGAATAGACTCCCCTGGAAAATGTTACATGGAATAATGATTTAAACTGTGTCATTAGCACATGTTGGATATGGATTGCTACCATTAAACAAATGTGCAAATCCTACTTACTGTACAATGATATTTCCTTAAACAAACAATGAATAAATTGAGATCTGTTAAAAGAACAAGTATTCCATATGCTGCCACTGAAAAATTGCTCATTTTCAGCCCTCCCCCCCAAGTGCGGCATATCTTTCCTTTGCAACAAGTTCATCAGAAATCCTTTTGCACTGCAAATATTTAGGATCTCCTTGGGAAAAGAAAACCTTTTGGCTGTTCAAGTCCACTGAATCCAGTCTTGCCAGCATCTCCAGTTACCTTTGGCAAGGCAACCTAGATCCTCCCTATGCTAATTTCCCCCTGTCATTTCCAAAATGCTGTCATTGAGATAACTGCACCAGCTTTGAAATATGTGGACTAGGGTTGTGCATATCGATATACCCAAACCGGAAATAAACCCAAAATTAGCCGTTTCAGCAATATTTGGTTTTACCAAATACCAAAACCTGGGAATCTGCCTGAAGCTGAATAGGCAATTCCCGAAAAGCCGAATACTTACTCAACTTTTTTATGTTCGACTATTCGCATTTGCTCAGATGCACGGCTCTCTACTTTCTCCCATTTTCTATCTTTTTTTTTTTTACTGGTTTTGTTAGGGCCCCATAGTTGGGGCCCTTTTGTGGTAGAGGTCATGTAATCAGAGCCAATTTGTTCTGACCAACCGTTTAGTGGGTTAATCTGGATAAAGCTTACAGTTTTGTTTTTTAAAAAGATGGGGCTCACCAAGTCCCGTCCAAAACCTGCTCTCAAACTGAAGGTCACCCCGAGTACAGGCTTTGTTTCCCTGCACTGTGACAATCTCTTGAAATCAGATTTTTGATTACTATAATACTGTTCACAAGATCTCATTTGCCACCAAAAGATGGACAGCTTGGCTCACAAATGCCTGGAGAATGGGGGTGACCCCTTTGCGGGCCCATAAAATGGAACCCCCTGTCCCAAAGTTCACCAAACTCTAAGGAGAGTCCCTTGCAGCTACACTGCAAATTTTGGGACTCTTTCTCCAAAAATGCCCTCACAGGAGCTTTGGAAAAAATCCCCATAGGCTATAATGGGCCCAAATTTTTTTGGTAAATTGGGAAATAAGCTGAATACCCATATTTACCAGAAGCTTGCTGTCTTTTGTAAAATTAGTCAATTTCATGGTTTTCTGGATTGTAGGCAAGTTCATTGTTGTTGGATCTATTTTGTTTTCATCTTCGTTTCCATCTTTGGGCTTACCTTTCCCTGCGTCTGCAACAGCCTCTTTGTCTCTGTATCCATCACACTTCTTATTCCATTTGCACAGCCTAAATTTACTTGAGATCCTTTCTTAAAGCATCTCAGTCTAATCTTTTCTGCATGGTCTTCCTTTAGCTTATCTGCCCGTATCACATTCTCAAGGATGTTCCATTTACAGCCCAATCCTGAATTACACCCACCTAAATCCACTGTAGTTGACGGGCTTAGAAGAGTGTTAACTCGGTTTAGGATTAAACTTTTGAACTCTATTCTCTCTCTTCACCTCTGAAATGTTTAGCCTGATTATATGTTCTCTTGCCATGAATCCTATCACTTCAGTACAGGGTCCAGCATTCTGTTTATGCTAAGTAAACTGTTGCTAAAATGCAGGCTGTTCATCTCTTTCTAGATACCTGCCAGAAGAACGTCAAGGCATGGTATCCTTCAATGAAAAGAGAAGATAGCTAGGAACCATGAGATCAAGAGATGTACTTCTAACTTGTTGTTTGATTTGTCCTACAAAAGCAAAAAAAAAAATTGTTGTGCAGGAAGAAAGAAGTTGTTACCTTGGAAGAATGGGTGGCCTCACTCTGACTGTATGCAATTTCCTTTACATGTGATCACATCCAATCCATGAGAGTAATTCTCATGTTATCACATTCCTCTCTGCAGAGAAGCTTCAGAAGAGATAGGGGGTAAAGTTGGCAAATAAGGCAGTCGACACACTGCCCTCTGCCACCACCATTCACTTTTTTGTTCTGTAAGTATAACTTCGTAAGAGAAAACATCTTCAGGTAAAACTGAAATTCATGACATATTTTGCAGTTTGGATATCTGAGCAAAGGCCTGGCATCAGCCTCTTCTAAACTGGGGTATCTGCCATGACCTCATACTCCACTCACTGCTGCTGCCTTCCTCCCCCAACAAGCAGATGAACACAAGCAGTGATGGTGAGTAGGGTGACTGGGGACAGGTAATTGAAAGAGAGGGCATGGGCAGCAGGTGAAGCTGTAGTGGGGTGGCAGGGGTAAAATGTGCCAGTGGTGGCAGTGAGCATGGGATGAGCATCCAAATGGTGAGTGCAGGAGGCTGGTGAGTTGTGATGTACAATTGGGGGGTATGCAAGGGCATAGGGGGCCAATGTGTAGCTGGTGGTGAACAGGGGGCTCCCGAAACTTGGAACTAGTGGATTATTAAAGCAATTTGGCTTGGAACCCAACTGCATGGACTAGGGATGTTCACCATTTTGGCTCGCTGGTCATGAACAGGGAGTCAGTTTTTAAATGGACTGTTCATCTCTTTGTTGACCATTTCATGGCCATTTGCTTCACTACATTCCTTCCTAACAGTGCAACACAATTGTCTTTTTATGCAAATGCCTTCCTGCACAGCCCAATTGAATTCTGCCCCCTCATTATTATGTTTCCTGTCTGTTCAACAAACAATGCTTGAAACAGTCCATACCTCAGTTACAAATTATCTAAATCCACTATAAATAATCTATTAAAAAAAAAAAACACCTTGCCATTTGGTGTTTGTCTAAGTAGTACTTAGTGAGGTTAATAACTATGATCCATTTGGACTGGCAGCGTACACAGTTTTTGTGCGTGCACAATTAAAAATAAAAAGATGCAAACCTGTTCAGCAGGCATTCAAGTTGTTTGGTGCCAAACCAAAGAAATCTGGTAAATGGCTCGCATCTGATCATCATAGCTAAACATGTTTTGTTCAACTGTTGAATGTGTTCACAGTGAAGTTCATAGCATCCTTGGCAGAGACTCCTTCACAAAGTCAGATTATATAAGACAGCTGTAGTGACGGACATAACTTCCTATCTGGTGTGTCCTACCAGTACTCTCTACTCCAAGGAGTTTGAACAGAAGATATTAGGTACTACTTTGACAGTTTTCGTTCAGGTACTCCATACTGGCCTATAGCTGCTTATTTTCACCCCTGTTCTTCTGAAAGAGATTATTTGAGTTGACCACTAAGCAAATGTACAGAGAGTATCTGTGAAGCTAACATACTATTTGTATGTAAAGTCTCATTTTAAGTCAATGCTTCCTTTCCTTAAAAGATGGGGCTCTTATTCAGTCCTTTGCAGTGTCATCAGTCACATTCTTCTAAGGCCTCTGAGATCAATGGATTTACAGGAGTGCAAGTCTGCTTAGAATGGCACTGTAAATCACCCAAAGTATTTAAAAGGACCATGCAATGAACATCAGAGGTTTTTAGACATAGTAGACAGGTTCTAGAGCACACCCAAACAAATTTCAATTTTCGTACTATGATCTAATTAGGTTATGGATTTGGATGTTGTAAGTATGAATTACAAAGTACTGTGATGTGGTTTCAATAGTATACATTGATTTAATGAGCATGCTGCTGCATGCCACATATTGGTGTTCCATTCCAGGTGGCTGGTTATAGGCAAAGGCTAATGTATATCACATTGTGGTAATCTGCTAAAAATAGCATCTGGGTGAAACAGGTGTTTCAAGATTGCCTAACAAAAACTGGCAACTGATTTCCAAGCCGAAGGAGGGGAAGCAGGTGCATGACTTCAATAAAGGGCTATGCACAACTCCTTTTTATTGTCCAGCTGCTTGCTACAGAAGTTAATTTGTACCTGTTCATACATTATCATGGTATCGTGGTTGCTGCTGCAAACCTGTTCAACCATGGATGGCTCCCACATCAAATTAATATATGAAAGCTCTCTCCCCACCCCAATACATATATGGATAAAGCCTGCATCATGTTAATTTTTCCCATTTGAGCATCCTATTGAGCGGTAATACTGGCATAGGAAGAACATTCATTACATTTGCAACAGTAGAACTAGCCACAGTTTAATGGTCTGGGTTATGAAACTATGCTACTAAACTAATTCCACTCAGTGGTACAGCACTGACGCAATGTTACACACTAATCCTTAATATGGACTGAATTTGCCAGCCTTAACAACAGAATGCTACTACACAGACCTTTTTTTTATGATGTGAAGCTGGCAGGACTACAAAGATCACAGCAACATCACTCCACATGAACGGTGTTAGGGTTAGTGGTCAGGATGCAAGACAGATAGAGGGAGGGAGGTGGTCAGACAGGTATGCAGAGCTGGGCAGTTGAAAGTTCAGTATGTGCTCTAGTTGCTTAGATTAGGCAGCCAGGTCAAACTAACAGCTTTAAATGCCAATTTAAGAGGTCCCACGACACACAAATCTTGCTGAAGCTAAGCAGGTATGGCTCTGAACAGTGCCTGCATTGCAGACCTCCTAGGAATGCTTTGTTTGCAGGTTTGAGCTCCATGATGGAACAAAAGTGGGATATAAATCAAAACAAGAATTAAGAGTAATTGTGCAGCGGTCAGTACACCAGATATGGGGCAGGGAGATCTGGGTTCAGATTTCATCTTTGCCATGAAGCACACTAGGCGACCTTAGACCAGCCACCCTCTCTGAACCTAGCCTACCTCACACGGTTGCTGTGAAGATTAAAATAGAGGTAGAAGAAGAAGAGTTGGTTTTTATACCCCACTTTTCTCTACCTTAAGTAGTCTCAAAGTGGCTTACCATCACCTTCCCTTCCTCTTCCCACAACAGGCACCTTGTGAGGTAGATAGGACTGAGAGAGTTTAGAGAGAACTGTGACTCACCCAAGGTCACCCAGCCGGCTGCATTTGGAAGAGTGGGGAAACAAACCCGGTTCACCAGATTAGAGTCCACCACTCATGTGGAGGGGCAAGGAAGCCAACCCGGTTCTCCAGATTAGAGTCTGTCACTCTTAACCATTACACCAGGTTGGTAGCCAAGTATACTCCCCTGAGCTCCTCAGAAAATGTCTGAGATAAAAATAAAATAATGCATTGCCATTAAAACCAGAAGAGCAAGAATCCTTGCATGAAAAAATATATAACTACAAGAAGTATAAATATTGACTGAGTCACTGTGTGTGTGTGTTGGTTAGTATCAAATTATGAAAAATATTTTAATGCATTCATAGTGGGATTAATAAATAATGACATACACTAAATAGAATGATCATTTGCATTGCTGTACTCTCAAAGTTCCTGTTTCTGAATATCAGTTTTGATTGTGACAAGACCAGCTACCCTAAAAGACAAATGACTGAATTAAAATAAGAGAAATAAAATTGACACCAGAGGTGTAGCAAAGCACAGTACTGTATATACTTTTCTTAATGTACTGTTTCTTGTAATCCCCTAGTGCCACCTCTGGCTGAAACTCGCTGAATATGAAAAGCTAACAAGCATTTCAAGAAGAAAATGCAATGTAATGTGTTTGACAACTCCGTACTTAAGCAGAATGCGGAGCATCCTGCTGGGTTCACCACCTTTTCAAGCTGATAATCAAACACGGAATTCTCCTGCCCCTCTGATGGCAGAAGGTCTCCCCAGTTCCTATACTATTATTGTTCATAATGAGAGGTTAGCAGCAACAGAATGGCTTTGATATTCATAATGCTTCAGACCTCAGTACACCAAGGGAAAGCATACATATATTATCTCCTTTCCTTTCACTATATCAAATGGTATAATGCAGCTGTTGTGTATGTTTGTTTGTTTTCTTGCTTTCGGTTGCCAACTGACCACAAAATTGGCCTGGCTGTTGTTGTTCTTTTCGAACGGCCAGAAAACAAGGGGTGAGATAATTAGTCTTCTTCACCTGTATGTTAGCTGTACACATTAGAGGAGTTGGTAGCTTTTCTACTCTGCTTTATCCCTGGGCATTCCAAAAAATCAATAAGCGCTGCCCCTTTCTGACCACGTCCAAAATGCTGGGCTCTGTCCCATAAAGTAAAGGATGCTGCAGATTTTGTGGCAAACATACCTTGTTTGATTGTGACAGTCAGATGTGATCACTGGGTCTGTTTAGTTTTCTCTGAATAGGGTTGCCAACCTCCAGGTAGTAGCTGCAGATCTCCTGCTATTACAACTGATCTCCAGCTGTTAGAGATTAGTTCATCTGGAAAAAATGGCCGCTATGGCAATTGGACTTTATGACATTGAAATCCCTCCTCTCCCCAATCCCTGCCCTCCTCAGGCTCCATTCATATGATTGGAGAATGATTTAATTGTCTGTTGCTGCACCTGAGAGCTTTTTTTTAAAGCAGGAATTTCTGATGTGTTAACGCGATCAAATGTTCTAACAATCTATTGTCATTGCTAGCTACGTCGAACCCCCAGAATTCATTGCAGAAATATCTCTGCAATGACTCTTTTTTTCATGGAAGTGGAAATTCAAAAGAGCTAGTAAATTATGGCAAATTATAGCCCACATTAGTGCCACAGCAATTGCTGATTTTTAAAAAATCTGAAAAAGCCCTCCAATAGTGCAGAGGGAGGTGGGGAGTAACCAACTTCAACAATTGCTTGCTGAGCAGAATAGTAGCACAACAAGGGGAGGAAAAGAACACAGTACAATCTGACAAAGAAGCTTTGACTCTCAAAGGCTTATACCCTGAAAATCTCGTTGCTTTCTAAGGTGCTATTGGACTTGAATCTAGATCAGTAGAGTTGTGTGAGAGGAAGTTGTTGCATGAGAAGGCAATTGTGGAATACTGCACTGTTAGGAAGGAGTATGGTGAAGCAACCTGCTAACAGCCACCAACTGGTTGATGAATAGTCCATCAAAAATTGGTTCTCTGATTACAACTGGTAAACAGGATGTGAGTAGAACTGGCAGGTAGGGTTGCCAACCTCCAGGTACTAGCAGGAGATCTCCTGCTATTACAACTGATCTCCAGCCAATAGAGATCAGCTCACCTGGAGAAAATGGCCGCTTTGGGATTTGGACTGTATGGCATTGAAGTCCCTCTCCTCCCCAAACCCCGCCCTCCTCAGGCTCCACTCCAAAAACCTACCACCGGTAGTGAAGAGGGGCCTGACAACCCTACTGGTAGGTGTTCCAATATTCCTATGGTTGTCAGGATTTCAGGGGACAACTGGGAAGCCAAACAGCTCTAGAAAAGGACCCCATCTCCTAGACCACTGGTTCCCAAAGTGGGCAGTATCACCCCCTGGGGTGCAGTGGGATTACCTAGGGGGCACTAAGAGGCAAGGGGGCAGCAGGGGTGTGCTAGAGGTGGGCACCTTCAACTGTGTAGTTGGATAGCATAGGGGGCACTGGGGTTGAGTTTCTGTAACCAAGGGGGCGTGGCCCGATAAGTTTGGGAACCACTGTCCTAGACGAAGGAAGGGAGGAAGAGCTCCCACACGCTGGCCATGTACAAATCAAGTATTGTTGGCTCACAACCTCCATAGGCCTCATGGAAATCAAGGGCTACCTGCACGCTTCATGCAAAGTGAGGGCTACTAGCTTGTGGCAGTGGTGGTTGTTTTCTTCTCCCTGTGTGAGTTGAGTCTTACCCACCCCCCGCCCATGCCATCAGCCCACTAGGATTTTTTCCAGTATCCTTAATGGCCTGTTCCCCCCCTGCAAGTTAAGTGTTTGGACTGAAATGAGGCTGTGGGCTCCTTAGTGTCACCAGGGGAAAAAATTAGATCTCTGAGTAAGAAGCCATAACAATAGGACTGACAATTTTCTACAAGATTTATACTTAGCCTCCTTCTCCATTGTAAGATGTAAGCTGTCCCTTTCCCCAGCATATTCTCCCAGCTCAACATATTTCTTTTTCTTGCTTGTGAGAAAGGCAATCACATATCAGAATAAGAAATTACTTTGGAAAAATACGGGAAAGCAGCCTAACAACCCTGTTCGTCACGGAGGACTGACATATCTTTTTTAAAACCACCAAATGTCCCAGATTCCCCCACCTTTTCCCCTCGAGTCTGAGTCATAGTAATACTGTCTAAGAGCCACCCCAAAACCAGAAATCTGCCCTCAGGTAGATTCTGGCACTGGAACTGACCCCTGCCTAAGACCATTTTTTATTTCAAATGATGTCATCCCTGGGACTTCCAATATTATTTATGTATTCATTCATTCATTCATTCATTTATATTCATTTTAAACATTTATTAGTCACCTTTCTTGCTTATGGAGCTCAAGAGGGTTTACAACATTAAAAAACATTAAAAATAAAATACATTAAAATACAAAAGTCAACATTTAAAATCACAACTCAGGCTGCTGGTGAACTTAACTGAATATAGTCCTAAATAAAACCATCTTCAGCTGCCTACTATAGATCAAAAGTGAGGGGGCCAGGTACATTTCCCAGGCAATTTTGTTCCATAACTGTGGGGCTGCCATAGAAAAGGCCGGGTCTCACATGCCCACCACATGAGCTTCTTTGATGGGACAGTCAGGAGAGCCCATTCTTAATTCCCATGCAGAAACATGTGGAAGAAGACCGTCCTTCAGACACCCTGGTCTCAAGCCATGTAGGGCTGTTAAGGTTAAAAACCAACAACTGGGCTCAAGAGTAGATCAATAGCCAGTATAATTGCTGTAATATTGGGGCCACATGCTCCCCATAGCTGGCCCCAACCAGCATTCTAGCTGCAGCATTCTGCAGTAGCTGCAGCCTCTGAATACCCTTCAAGGGTAGCCCCAAGTAGTGCACATTGCAATAGTCCAGTCTAGATGTAACTAAGTCATGGATCACTGTGGCTAGAGCTGACTACCTAGGAACATTTCAGTATCAGTAGATGCAGTGACACTAAATAGATATGTGAATAGACACACTGAACTGGCACTTATTTCCCCAAAAGGAAATGTTAAACAAATTTGCACTGCAGTTATGCAAAACATATATAAGAACTGAGAATAAAGTTGAAAAGACTTCTGATATGATCTGCAAAATATATTTGGTTTAGTGGACTGGCATCACTATGTAGCATCTATTTTCTTCTATTAAATTTGTGAGGCCATCCAACGTGTATGGTAGGCTTCATGTTTTGTAAAAAAAAAAAAAAAACCATTAGAAGAACAAATGAGGTACAAAAAAAATACAAATGACAATGTGTCCGTCAGTAAACTTGAATTATATGTAGTGATTTTGTCAGCCAACGTATTCCTGTAAGAAACTTACAGGTTTTCCTAAAGTGTTAAGCATCTGGTTAAAATGGTTCAAAGCTTGTTAACTTGTGGCTCTATCAACTGTTGCTTTGAGATGTCAAATTCATGCTTGCTGCAGGAGGCTGTTTAGGTACCCTCTTTCATGCTGAGAGAATTTCGGTTAGAGATGGGAACAAATCCAGAAAATGCATTGTTTTAATGGAGCATTTTTTTGCTCAGTTCCACTTGGGAGACAATCATGGTTTTTGGGAAACTTTCCCATTCC
This sequence comes from Euleptes europaea, assembly GCF_029931775.1. Lineage (NCBI taxonomy): Eukaryota > Metazoa > Chordata > Lepidosauria > Squamata > Sphaerodactylidae > Euleptes > Euleptes europaea. The sequence goes on from NC_079316.1 coordinate 39,806,115, forward strand.
AGATCACCCCCCTTCCCTTGTGCGCTAGATCTTTTGCTATGACTTTGCTAAGCCCTTGCTAGACCTTTTCTAAGCATGTTTCACACATGATGCTTAATTTACTTTTGAGTCTGTCCCACATGACTACTGTATATGAGTAGTCACTGGTAATCTGGAAGAGGAAGTCCTATCCAGAATAGCCAGCCTGGAATAACAGGATCTGTTCACTCAGTTTTAATACCTAGTGCTGTTCGTTGTCTTCTGACCTTGTCCCCCCTCCCCCAGCAATTTTGATGGTCTTGCAAGACTAACCTACATAGTGTGGAACACTCTTGGTGCACCAGGCAAAAAAAAAAAGGTCAGGTTAGTAGTGTTAGTAGTGCCCCATCTGTGTTTCCTTCCATTTTAAAATGTTGTGCAACTAATCAGTTAACCTAAACCTGGATTGCGGTTAATTTCTATCTTATATTCAAATAGCAAAGTCAGCCAAATATTTGGATACTGGAGCTGTGAACGGGCAAGACAGATCTTTCTACAAACCCAAAAAGGGTCCTAGATTTGGAGAAACATGTGAAATCTACAAGAAATAATACATTGGGAATCTATAGGCCCCACCTGGAGGTTGGCAACCCTAAAAGAAGAGAAAAAACAGGAAAAGGGGAGAGGCTATAGATGCTTTTAGGAAAGGGAAAGAGGAAATAGTTGGGAAGGAGGAAATGAGATGCCGCCCACAAGTCCTTGTGGGTTCCCACTTGTTAATTAATAACCTTCCTATGTCTAAAGGACACAAAATATAACTGGGGGATGTAAACTTGCACTTTGTTTGAGAAGACAACAGCTGCTATCATACTGCCCTTGTACAAATGTATGGTGAGAATACTGTGTACTTGGAATACTTGTATACAGTTCTGGTCACCACACCTAAAAAAGGATATTGCAGAGCTTGAGAAGGTGCAGAAAAGAGCAACCAAAATGATCAGGGGACTAGAGCAACTGCCCTATGAGGAACAGTTAAAACACTTAGGGCTGTTTTACTTGAAAAGAAGGCAGTTAAGGGGAAACATGATAGAGGTTATAAAATTATTCATGGTATGGAGTGGACAGGGAGCTTTTCTCCCTCTCTCATAATACTAGAATGCCTGATCGCTTCAGGATCAGCTGAGCATGCCTATTAGGTGCTTTAGACACAGGCAGGACAATGCTGCGGCAGTTGTCTGTGGGATTCCTAGAGGCACCTGTTTGGCCACTGTGTGAACAGACTGCTGTACTTGATGGACCTTGGTCTGATCCAGCATGGCCTTTCTTATGTCCTTAAGATACCTTGAAATGACCCTGAAGAAGGAACCAGAAGGGGAGCTGATTAGAAGTGTGTTATGTGTCCATTGTAGAACCAGAGGTGACTATGTGGTGAACTGGATTTTTTTCCCCAGTCCTACACACAAAGCCAACTGGGTGAACTTGGGCAAGTTACAGCTCTCTTCGAGCTCTTTCAGCCCCACCTACCTCACAGAGTGTCTGCTGTGGGGAGGGGAAGGGAAGGGAAGGTGACTGTAAGCCAGTTTGATTCTCCCTTAAGTGGTAGAGAAAGTCGGCATATAAAAACCAACTCCTCCTCCTCCTCCTCTTCTTCTTCTTCTTCTTTGTTTTCTTGTTGGATTTGGGGAGCTATTGGGCCTACCCACATACATAGATGAATTTAGTTTGTATGTAAAATCCTTTCTGAGAATCTGAACAGTGCTCTATGAGGCTTAGTATAGCATTAAATTGTGCAACCAGTAACAGCTACGATACCTGCATTATGAAAAACAATGGTGAGAAGGAAAGGAACAACAATAACAACAGAACAGAACAGTAATTGATGTTTCCCGGGCATAATCTTGGCATCTCTTTAAATCCTATTACAATGGTTTGCTTGCCAAGACCCTGAATATGCATGGGTTATTTCACCCATGAAGGTTGGAGCTACATTTCTTTGCTGTTTGAAAGACCCATAACTCAAAAGACCCCGAGGCCAAAGTGAGCATTGAAGGACTTTTTGTTTTAAAAAAAACATGTGAAGGAATCATAATCACCCTTCATGGATGAGATAGCCTGTTTGGACTCTAGAGACTTATCTGTTATTTAAAATAGAGCTTTTCAAAGATAAATATAGTTCTAGATTAGACAGTGAGAGATAAGTGTACAATATACCTATGGTGATGTGAGGTCTAAGAGAGAAATTGGACTCTGAGGAATATAATGAGTGAAAAAATAGGTGTATCTGATGAGGTTCAAATCCCTCATTTACATGCTCACTAGGCCAGTCATTCTCACTCAGCCTAAACTACCTCAAAAGACTGTTGTGATGATAAAATAGGTGAGCAGAGAACTACGTATGCCACCATGAGCTCCTCAGAAGGGGCAGGGTTTCCAGGCACACACCTGGAACCCCAGGGAGACTTTGGAGGCAGGCATGGGAATAAGGATGTTGTAAAAATATCAACATCACTTCCAGCTAAAACCCAGAAACAACTTCAATGATGCAGTCATCAAAATCCTAGAGCCTCATTGATATCACTTCTGGGTTTAAGCTAGGGTTGCCAGCCTCCAGGTACTAGCTGGAGATCTCCTGCTATTACAATTGATCTCCAGCCCACAGCGATCAGTTCGCCTGGAGAAAATGGCCGCTTTGGCAATTGGACTCTATAGCATGAAAGTCCCTCCCCTCCCCAAACCCCGCCCTCCTAAGGTTCTGCCCCCAAAACCTCCTGCTGGTGGCAAAGAGGGACCTGACAACCCTAGTTGTCAATGCCCCCCCATTTTGTTCCACCATGCTTCAGCAGGGGTTTACCCAATCAAAGTGGGGAAATGGTTGCCCTAAGAAGGGGGTAGGATAATAATGTAATGCATTTATAAATCCTTGGCCTAGTCACTGTCTTTCACTCAAATTTACTTCACAGGATCATTGTGAGAATAAAATGTGTGTGGGGGGAGAAGTGAACATAGCTTCGAGCTCCTTGGAGGAAAGATGGAATAGAAAGTATGATAGAACTAAGACATGCTAAGAAGTTCAGAGAATATGCTCATGTGAAGAACATACCTTATTGGACTGCTGCATCCTATATGTGAATTGAGCCTCAAATCAGTATCTTTATTGTTCACTATCTGGCTCATATACCAAAGTAGAAAGCTTTGTGGCTTCTTCAGTAGCTTTGGCAGATAAATTTAATTGTTTGTTCCACTGTTGCTCCCTTCAGAGTTATGGTTTATTTTTACTCTTTTTTTACTTATACGGAGAGGGGAGACAAATTACAACTACTAAGAGGCTGAGATAGACATCAAATAAGTAATGATAAAATGCAGATTTTTTGTGTGATTTCTTCTTTCAAAAATGCATTCCTTATGGTACAGGCAGATGCGAGGGGAGGATTCTATGGTACATTTTTACAGTGGACATGTTCAAGCTGTTCAAAACCAGACCAAGGAGCCTGTCAAACATTCAGCTCCATGAGCTGAACTGGCATGTCTAGACAACAGGTATGCATCCATTTCCCATTTGATTCTTTATTCACAAAGAATGATTTTTTATTATTATTAAGGAAAGGCTATGTCTCTTGTTTGTTTATTTATTCATTATTTATTCCAGAGCTTTCCATATACTACCTCTTCAAAGTTCTGCTTAAAGTGGCTTATAATAAAATATCAATATAAAAAGCCATTAAAACAAGACAAAAAAAGCAGCATCAACTATCCATAAGATGAGTTCTTAGAAGACCAGTTATGTTTTTGTTTATTTTGCTGACAGGAAACTAAGGGATGTTGCCCAGTTTCAGTATAATTGGAATACAGATATGGATTGGGGAATTTGATACATAAATTACTTGTTTGTAACAGGGTTTTACTAGAAACAAGTGCCAGTTCCATTGAATTCTGGAAAGACTCTAGTTCACACACTGTTAGGCATACTGCTGCATAGGTATCAACAAGATACCATCATCTTGTTTAAAGCATGGTTAGACCTAGAGTACTCTAGGTCCAGATATGGAACCAAAAACAACCATCCCAGAATGTGATTCTGGGAGTTTTCCCACATATGATTTTGTCAGTTGTATGCCTGTACCGTTTTTTTTTCCTTTTTTGTATGTGTTTTGCTCCCTCTGGTGGCTGCTTCGATCTTTCATAGGTGTTTTTCAGGTTTGTTTACGAGCACTTGCTCATAAGTAAATAGGAGAAACACCTATGAAAGATTGAAGTAACCCCTAAAGGAAGCAAAATATGTGCTGTCAAGACAGTATCCATCTTGTCTGTAACTTTCCACTCAGAGCTTAACTATTTCCTTCACACAGGTGCAGATAATGAGCTTCCTTCAAAGGACATGGTCTCAGGCCACAGTTAATTAGTTTATTTGTTTCACCTAAGAACTGTAGATGGAAGGGGTGTCTAAGCTCCTTCCCTGGAATGCCAGGTTGGGAGGGGTTGAAAGGCTCGCAGCAGCTAAAAGCTCTGCTCACAACAGCCCAATGATTGGTTGCTAAGGGTCACCTTTCTCAACAAGAAGTAGCTATTCAGAAGTTAGAGGATTCCCTCTTCCCCCCTCCCTTCTTGCCACTATGCTGCCAGTAAGACTTGTGTTATGTAGGGCTGTCGATTTGGTTCGGCCTGAACCGAAAAACAGCCGAATTTCCCCCGATTCGGAGGTTTTTAGTTCGGATGGAACCGAACTCAAAAAAGGCTGGAAACCGGGGAGCCAAATTCAGTGAGTTCGGGGTGTTTGGCAAATAAATTCGGCAAATTTGGGGTTCGGCACAGCAGCATAACCGTCAGTTAGTAAGCAGCATTCTCCTGCGGCCAATCAGTGGCCAAGCAGGGTCTTCTTCTGGCGAATCAGTCACGATTGAGCACGTGAGCCCAGCTGCTGCGTGGCCCGGGGAGAGAAAGAGAGAGTATCTGTTTGTGTGAGAGAGAAATCCCCATGGGGGGGTGCGTGTGCACATTCGCTCCTTTCCATGGCTGCAGGGGGCGCATTTTTGGGGGTGCAGCCCCCAAACTTTCAGCGTAGCTTCAGATGAGGCTTCTTGCAAGAACCCCCAAGTTTTGTAAAGATGGGATCAGGGGATCCAGAGATATGGGTCCCCCCCTTTTCCCTATTGGGATGAATGGGATCAGCTGATCCTATGCATCTAGAGAGTGGCAAATCCAAGGCAAAACCTCCCGTGCTTAAATGGAATTGTATTGGATTACCCAGTCCCTCCTGGTGGAACAGAAGACATCCACAGTAAGACCCCTTTTGGGGCTTTAATCTATAATTTTTCCAGTGTGTATGTGGGGGGGGAGCAGAGTCTGTGGGGGGGCAGTTTCTGTGGGGGGGAAGCCAAAGGAGGCTTTCGCCCATTCTGCCGAGGGGTGTGTGACCACTCACCTCTGTGGGAGTGTGTGTACTGTTTTTAAAGTTAAGTTTAAAGTTGAGTCTGTGCGGTGGCTAGCGAGTCTCTCTCCTCTCGGTACCCTTGGTGTCGAGCCTCCTCCTTGGTGTTTTTCACTGGTTTTGCCTCTAGCCTGGTTGAGTGCAACGGGGCGGCTTGCATGAGATCCCCTGCATCTTGGATTTTTTCCCCATTTGGGGGGTGCACCGCGGTGCCGTATTGGTTGGAGAGGTCGGGGGTGGTGCTGGTGAGACTTGCTTGAGTTTGGTGGGGTCGTTTGCATAAGGGAGGAGTGTCCCTCCACCATGAGAAGAAGGAGCAGGGCAGAAAATACAAACTCTGGGGTGTTTTTTTTGCACGGTCTGTTTTGCTGCTCACTCAAAAACGTTTTTTGCAAAATCTGACTTTCACAATACATTTTCACGGTCCAAGTCACCTGCTCCTTTTTTCCTTTTTGCTATAGCTAGCCTAGTGCGCCTCTGTTCCTTTCCATGGTCACTCGCGTGTTGCTTTGCATGGCAATGGTTAGCACGAGAGGTTTTGCCTTGGATTTGCCGCTCTCTAGATGCATAGGATCGGCTGATCCCATTCATCCCAATAGGGAAAAGGGGGGAACCCATATCTCTGGATCCCCTGATCCCATCTTTACAAAACTTGGGGGTTCTTGCAAGAAGCCTCATCTGAAGCTATGCTGAAAGTTTGAGACCTCTACCCCCAAAAATGCCCCCCAGAGCCGCGGAAAAGCACCAATGTGCTTTAAGTGGCTTTATTCCTGTCACTGTGGGCGATTTTGGGGGGGGCAACCTCTTCCGGGCCCCATATCTCGGGACCCCCTGACCCAATCTTTACAAAACTTGGGGGTTCTTGCAAGAAGCATCCCCTCAAGCTACCCTGAAAGTTGGAGACCTCTACCCCCAAAAATGCCCCCCGGAGCCACAGAAGGCGCGAGTGCATTTTTAATGACTTTATTCGGCCAAATTTTCCTCCGAACTCGAACTAGGCACCAAATTCCACGGATCCGAATCGGGGGAGTTCGGACTTCAGCATATCCCGAATCGAGACGGGCCGAATTCTGCTGAATCCGAACTATACCAAAAAAAAAATTCAACAGCCCTAGTGTTATGCTCAAGATACCTCAAGCCTTAATTAACACTTATGCTATGCAAGGTTCTCAATAAGTATTCAGCTAGTTAGATTTGTTGTTTCCTTGTTGCCTCTTGCTATAGAACTGTAACTTGTGTTTTTAAACCCCTTTCCCCCTTAATCTTTCTATTCAATAAAGGTTATTCAGCTTTCATAGTGTGAGTTACTGGTCCAAACCCAGAACAGCTTGGTTGTGTTATTGAAAAGACACAGGGTATCTGTCTTTGTATGTGCGGAAAAGGGGGGAAAATGACACAGTATGGGCACACAACTACCTGAAATAACACATGTGGGAAAATCCTGGAAAGTGTTCTGGAAGATTGGCAAGGATCTTGATAAAAAAAAAAGGTCCTATTTCACTAAACTAAAACTCAGTGATCCATCTTCTTTCTACTAATATCATTGGCATACTTGTGCAAGGATGTGTCAACATATACAGCATAGAAAGAAATATATGTAATTCTAGCAATTAAATATCAAGGTAGGCTGTGCATGTTACAGCTGATTTCCAGCCCCTATGCAGTTTTCTCATGAAAAATTGGTTTTCCTTAATTAAATAAATAATTGTTAATGTTAAATACAGGAGTTAGTAAGCAGCACTGAATACAGTCCTGGCTTAACACATTCCCTCAAGATTGCCTCTTGGTACATACTCCATAAACTTCAGGTGAATGCTCAGGCACTATGAGAACTGCTCTGTGATTTGTTTTGTCTTGCTTGCCTTTATTTATTTATTGCAAAGGCATGGCATAACCACCTATGGACTATTCATGTGATAGCCTCACCCAATCATTTATTTTATTTTTGTATGTTTCATTTTGCCATTTTGTTTGGTTGCTTGGTCATTTTATGTTTGTCAAACAGGCATACAAACCATATTTGTACAGCCTGTGAGATAGAGCCTCATATCCTGTTTTAGCTTATTTGAATCAGCTAAATTTGATGGAGATTAACTTTGCTCTGAATGTTTAGTTGAGCTCTAATGTTCTCTTGATTGCTGACTTTATACAGTGAATTGAGAGGTCCTTAGAGATGGAATATGCAATACAGCTGAAAGACCATAATGTTGATTTGTAACAGTTGGAACTAGGTAAATACAGCAGTGCTAGCTTTTTAAAAAAATGCCTTTAAAATTCTAATATTTTTGGATGAAAACCAACATTTTCATCTTTTGGATGTTCAGCAATAACTGTCAATGTTTAGACACAATCTTAAATGATTGAAAATATTGCAACAGCAGAAACACGTGAACTATAGTTCAGAATGTTTCTCTATTCATTTGAGAAGTCAGCATATTTCTGATCAATATTTCACTGAGCTGGAAAGGGTTAAAAGAGACAACTTCAGCAAATAATTCTCTCTGACCACTATCAGCCCAATGTTAAGAGGCTCTAATTTTGCTAAGGTACGAGAATACCTTAGATAAACAAAAATTCTCCCATCATTAAATATGACACTGTCTTTTGTACAGAATATTTTATCACCTTAACATGCTACCCTAAGGAGCCTTCACCATCAGGGAATCTGCCCTTCCCTGAATCTGACCACGTGGGGAACAGACTAAGGTCCTTTATGGATAAATTCTGCCACACTAATGTGGAAGCAAATGAAAATTCAGCTGGTGCCATTTGTGTATAATTGCAAACCTAAGCATGTTTTCCTGGGAATAAGCCCCTTGAATAGACCTGACTAGGAATCTGAGTAAATTAGAGAATGACTCCCTAATTCAGACTGAAAGTGGAATACATTATCAAACAAGATGGAAAAATCCCAGCTGATAGGAGCACCAATTTGCCATGGGATGTTTCACGCAGAACTCCAAACTGGGTTCTGTTTCTTGTTCACTCTAGAGTGACCAAGGGGGATTTGGAGGGGACAGACTACAGAAATGGGTGTCACATAATTCCGCAACATCACTTCCAGTTTCGCACCCAGAAGTGGTATCACATGTCAGGGAACACTCTAGGGATTTCCAGAATGTGTACTTTTTTACTGCAGAGATTTGAGAAATTCCTAGAGCATCATGTGATGCCATTACATCACTTCTGGGTACAAAAGTGTCATCACAGTGCCGTGCAATGCAGATTTCCCATTTATTTCGCTCTTCCATCAAGCAGTAGCAATCTAGCACCCTTATGTAGAATAGCAGTGTACAGGTTACAATGAACACAAGTATAGCCTGCATGTATGCACATCTGTTTATAAGGAAGAGCCAAGATGTGTTCCCTTTAAAAATAAAATTGGCAAACAGTATCTGGATAAATGTGGGGTTCTAATGTTCTTGTGTAGAAATTAGTCAACCAAAGTACAAAGAAATTATGTTGACACTACATATGCACTGTCCACATGTCCATTATAATGTATGTACTGTGTGTCATAGTGCTGGAGAGTGGGAAGAAATATAGGAAATTGGCTATTACATAGACAATCAGGGTAGACAAACAAAGAAAATAAAGAATTTAAAGCTTGAGTTTTCATCACAAAGATGTTTGGGGCTTCATATTCGGGTTAGTAATCATTGAAAAAAGGATAACATGTACCTTGTAAGGAAACATACTGTCATTCTACTTCCGACACAGAACAAAATATCTCCAATTTAAGAACTCCCTATTTGTGTCTATTTCTCTTGTGTAAATCAACTGAAATTCTTAGAGCTTCTTTGCCACCCATTCTGGCTTAAGTGCCAGGAAATCAATAGCTGTGATTATTAAAAATTGCTTGAGGAAAGTACCAGGAGTTTGTAGATAGAGCTATAATCCTTTGTGCAGAGATCTGGCAGAATTTAATCTGACAGAAATTACTTCTCATTTGTTATATACACAAAATTCTTTCATGTTCTTGCTTCTTAAGGAGCAACTGTACAAATACAAAACAGTGACTTAATTCTGAATGGTAATTCTGAACACCCAGAATAAAAGTTGTTTTAGACACCAAAAATGAAAGGCTTTTCATTTCACTTTTGCAATCATTAGCATAATTTTTATGCTGAAATACTGTGTTAACAATGGCTAAACTAGAATAAATATATGCTAAACCTAAAGTGCTCTATAGTGGAATTTTAGGAAAATTATAGTCCAAGGGTTTCTGAATAAAAATGCCAATTTCTAAATTTTCTCTTCTCTAAGCACCTTTACCAATGCATAGGATAATTTGTTAATGCAAACACACACATGCACACAAATGGAATACTTCACATATGCAGTACAGTGAATTAATGACCATTTTCTGAACTGGCAAATAACTTCTATGAATAAAGTAATAAGTGAACTACCTTTACACACGTGAACTCTCTTTCTATGATGACTGTCATTTGGATATAGAGCCTTATGCCATGCAGCCAATATTTCTTGCAGCCTGTCTCTTCAGAAGCAGCTCTTATAGTTTTTATTAGGATAGGGATCATTGCTCAGTGGTAGAACATCTGCTTTGCTCATTCAAGGCTACGAGTTCAACCCCTGGCATATCCAATGAAAGAGATCAGGTAGTAGGTGATGGGAAAGACTTCCACCTGTGAACCTGGACAGCTGCTGCCAGTAAGAGTAGATAATGCTGACCTTGATATACTGTCTGCAATCCTGAAATGGGAGGCTGAAGCTCTTTAGGAGCCAGTGTGACCCCATGCCGGTGTAGGTGCCACCTTATCATGGAATAAAGTGGCACCTACACCAGTGTGGGGGCAAACATGCTGGTACCAGAGAGCCACACCACTGCATAGGGCTCTCCCACTGGTCTGCTACGCCAACAATGAAATCTTGGAAGCAGGAGCCTGCACCGGCGATGGGAATTTCCTAGGGTGTTCCTGGGGCAGAGCTGCCTTAGGCAGCTTCCTAACCCTTTTGGACCTAGGAACACCTTCTCGAGCTGCAGTGTGGCTAAGCCACCTTTTGGGGTGCTGGCCGCTGTGGATCTCCCCCACCCTTAGGAATGGGCTATAATAGTTTGATTCAGTATAAGCCAATTTATGTGTTTGTTACTCTTAAACTAGTGTGCTGATCACAGGCTTCGGGGGAGGGGTCATGTTGTAAGAGATAGTAATGAATTTAGTAATAACACTGGTTCTCTTTTTAATGGACTAGCATCTTTGCTTCTTTTCCCCCACCTTTTCACCAGAGGAAGACGTGACAACCATGGGTTCAACTCGTTGACTTAAATGACTGATCTATATCATAAGCTTAATGACAGTTTTAAAGGTGGGAAGTGCTGGGCAGTCCAATGACAACTGTCATTTGGGCAGCTCTACCCTGCCTTCAAACTTGCTCACAGATTTTGCTGGCTTTGTTTATCCTCACTTATACATGCACTGTACCAAGCCAATGATTCCCCACTCCTCCACATGAATGGCAGACTCTAAGCTGGTTGACCAGGTCTGCTTTCCCACTCCTATACATGCTGGTGTCCTTGGGCTAGTCTCAGTTCTCTCAGAACTCTCTCACCCTCACCTACCTCACAAGGTGTCGATTGTGGGAGGGGAAGGGAAGTTGACTGTAAGCCACTTTGAGAGTCCTTAAAGGTAGAGAAAAGCAGGGTATAAAAACCAACTCTTCTCCTCCTTCTTCATCCTCCCTCAGTTTGCTACACAGTTCATCACCCCACAATGAATCATGGTTTGTTACAGGAATAGCCCTTGGTCATGTGATGCCAAGGGCGCTCATAACTACTTGAAGCTACTCATCCTGTTCCTGCCATCACTAGCTAAGGCCTAACTAGACCAAATATTGTCCTATTTATCTCACATTCTGAAAGCAACATACCCAAGAGAGTCAAAAAATAATTTCTGAGAACAAATCAGAAGTGACATCATGATGTCACACATCGTTGTGTGAGATCACTCCCTGCCCACCAAAGACCCCAATGGTTGCCAGCATTCAGATGGCAACTCTAGCATGCTTGCTTCATTTATTGTCCATCTATCTTGTTGAGACTCAAAAAGGTTTACAGAATTTGAAAAGAATGCAATAAAGACCATTATAATACATACAATAAACAATACAATAAAATTGATTACACAGAATAGTAAAAAATAAAATCAGCATAATAGATCCAATAAACAATTCAATATGAGGGGAGAAAGAAAGAAAATGCCTATTTTCCCCCACAGCCAGTTATACTACTGCACTATTCCCTTTATTAAACAGTGCCCTCCTGAACAAAGATAAGCCACTGCTCACTTTCAATCCTGTGTACGAAAGGTGAAAGAGAAAGAGCTTAACTATTCCTCTTACAATTGAGGGCCAAACCAGAGCTGATGATGACATGACCTAGTATTGGAATTGTTGAGTCACTAAAACAGAATGGAAGTGGGCAGGTTTAAAGAATAATTCCAGCTCACAGGAAGGAGTAAGGAAATGCTTATCTGCTTCTCCCCAGTTGATTTTTCTTTGGGTGGGGGGGGGGTACTTCCAGACATGGAGCCCCACATGAAGGAAAACAGTTTTTAGAGATTTTTAGTGATGTAAATAAGAAGACAGAAGAGTTTCTCATTCTACTTTCTATGCTTCATTTTGAAGCTTTATATGGGATTCATCAACAACTCAATTTTGACACGTCTGCCATAATCTCTTCCAGCTTGGCTCAAACTGGCTCACACATGCACATTTGTCAGCTGTTGACTGCAAGATCAAGGGATGGCTTGCATATATGAAAGAGCCATCATGGATCAAACACCGACACCTTTCACATTAGTTCAAACTCAGCCTTTTCCCCAGTGAGTCAATTCACACATTAATTTGGGAGTGACCACTACCTGAGAGATCAAGTGAGATGCATGCATATATGAACTGTCCCTAAGGAGAATACTTTAACTGAAATATGATTTTTTTTCATTGTTTTTCTACTTCTTGCTAATCACGGCACTGTCTCCATAAGCTTGGCAGGGCTTTCTTATTTACATCATATTTGATTGCTATCCTGTTCTTCACTCCTACTATATACCTTGCTCATCATAGTTTGAAGGAAGGTGCAGAAAAGTGCTACATGGAATATGGAAGATTTCTCCAATTTGTTTTAAATTTGGCAGAGGTGATCCCTTGTGTGAGAAGTATAGTCCCTGAAAATGAGATGAAAAATAGTTACACCCCCTGGAGTTGGGAGTAACAGTGAGGAGGCCAAGTTTGCAGATGACACCAAATTATTTAGGTTGGTTAAAACAAAAATGGACTGTGAAGAGCTCCAAAAGGATCTCTTCAAACTGGAGGAATGGACATTAAAATGGCAAATGAGATTCAATGTGAGCAAGTGTAAAGTGATGCATATGGGGCAAAAAATCCCAAGCTCATGTATACACTGATGGGATCTGTGCCAGCTAGGGCTGTCAATTCGGTTCAGCCCGAACTGAAAATCAGCCGAATTTCCCCTGATTCAGTGGTTTTTAGTTCGGGAGGAACCGAACTCAAAACTGACGGGCAACCGGGGGGGCCGAATTCAGGGAGTTCAGGAGTTCGCGAATAAATTCAGCAAATTCGGCTGTCAGTAAGCAGCATAACAGTCAGTAAGCAGCATTCTCCTCCCCCGGCCAATCGGTGGGCAAGCTGGGTCTTCTTCTGGCCAATCAGTCAGGATTGAGTACTGGAGGAATCAGCTGATGTGCGGCCCGGCCAGGGAGAGAGAGAGAGAGAGCGAAATCCTCGTGTGTGTGTGGGGGGTGCTTGTGTACATTCGCTCCTTTCTGTGGCTGCAGGGGGCGTATTTTTGGGGGTACAGACACAAAACTTTCACTGGAGTTTCAGACCAGTGTTCTTAAGATACCCCCCAAGTTTTGTAAACATTGGGTCAGGGGGTCCCGAGATATGGGCTCCCCCCTTTTTCTTTCCATGGCTGCAGGGGGCACATTTTTGGGGGTACAGATCCCAAACTTTGAGCGGAGTTTCAGACCAGTGTTCTTAAGATACCCCCCAAGTTTTGTAAACATTGGGTCAGGGGGTCTCGAGATATGGGCTCTCCCCCTTTTCCCTCCCCCCTTTTCCATTTATGTGGCTGCAGGGGGCGCTTTTTTGGGGATATAGCCCCCAAACTTTTAGCATAGCTTCAGTGAATTATTCTTAAGATACTACCCAAGTTTTGTAAAGATGGGTTCAGTGGGGGCAGAAATATCGCCTCCCCCCTTTTCTTTTTCCATGGCTGCAGGGGGCGCATTTTTGGGGGTGCAGATCCCAAACTTTGAGCGGAGTTTCAGACCAGTGTTCTTAAGATACCCCCCAAGTTTTGTGAACATTGGGTCAGGGGGTCCCGAGATATGGGCTTTCCCCTTTCCCCTTTCCCCTTTTCCCTATTGGGATGAATGGATCAGCCGATCCTGTGCATCTTCTCCAGAGCAAAACGTTCCGTGCCTAATTGGAATCATCTTGGATTATTTACAAGTCCTCTCTTCAGCCCCTCTTGATGGAACAGAAGATAGCCACAGTAAGACCCCTTTGGGGGCTTTAATCTATAATTTTTCTCCTGTGTATGTGTGTGTGGGGGGGGGAAAGCAGAGTCTGTGTGTGTGTGGGGAGGGAGCAGTTTCTGTGGGTGGGGGGGAAGCCAAAGAGGGCTTTCGTTGGTTCTGCCTGGGGTGTGTGTTCCCCCTCGAGTCTCTCGCTCCCTGGTTTGAGGGGGGAGGTTTCAGTTGTGTGTTGCAAAGGTGTTGTTTAACAAGGTTGTGTTTGCAGTTGTTTTGCTAATTTCTCAGCTTTTGTCGGGGCTGGGAGCTTTGTGCGTGGGCGGCAAGCTCTGCTGAGAGATGCACATTAAGGGTGGGGGGGACCCCTTTCAGGGCCCATATCTCAGCCCCCCCGATCCAATCTTTACAAAACTTGGGGAGTCTTTCAATAAACGTCCTTTGAAGCTCTGCCAAAAGTTTGGGACCTCTAACCCCAAAAATGCCCCCCCAGAGCCGCGGAAAGGCGCGATTGTGTTTTTAATGGCTTTATTCGGCAGAATTTTTTTCCGAACTTTGAATTCCCACCGAATTGAACGGATCCGAAGTGGGGGAGTTCGGACTTCGGCACGTACAGAACCCACAAGGGCCAAATTCGGCCAAATCCGAACTGTACCGAATTTTTTTTTCAACAGCCCTAGTGCCAGCAGCGACAGACCAAGAAGGGGATCTTGGGGTGGTAGTGGATAACTCGATGAAGACGTCTACCCAGTGTGCTGCTGTGAAAAAGGCAAATTCCATGCTGGCCATAATTAGACAAGAAATAGAGATTAAAGTGGCTGCTATCATACTGCCCTTGTACATATCTATGATGAGACCACACTTGGAATACTGTGTACAGTTCTGGTCACCACGCCTAAAAAAGGATATTGCAGAGCTTGAGAAGGTGCAGAAATGAGCAATCAACATGATCAGGGGACTATAGCAACTGCCCCATGAGGAGCGGTTAAAACGCTTAGGGCTGATTAGCTTGGAAAGAAGGCTGTTAAAACGCTTAGGGCTGTTTGGCTTGGAAAGAAGGCGATTAAGGGGAAACATGATTATAAATAAATATATATATATATATATATATATATATATATATATATATATATATATATATATATATATATAATTATAAAATATATAAAATTATGCATGGTATGGAGTGGACAGAGAGAAGCTTTTCTCCCTCTCTCATAATACTAGAATGCGGGGTCATCTGCTGAAGGTGGAGGGTGAGAGATTCTAAACAGATAAAAGGAAATATTTCTTCACAAAATGCATAGGTAAATTGTGGAACTCCCTGCCCCAGGAGGTGGTGGATGGCTGCCAACTTGGAAGGCTTTAAGAGGGAATGAACATGTTCATGGAGGATAGGGCTATCCATGGCTACTAGTCAAAATGAATACTAGTCATGATGCATACGTGTTCTCTCTAGTATCAGAGAAGAATGCCTATCATATTAAGTGCTGTGAAACATAGGCAGGATGCTGCTGCAGACGTCTTGTTTGTGGGCTTCCTAGAGGCACCTGGTTGGCCACTGTGTGAACAGACTGCTGGACTTGATGGACCTTGGTCTGATACAGCATGGCTTTTCTTATGTTGTTATGTTCTTAAGAAAATACATTAACCATTGAAACCAGGCCCGTTTACGCACTAGCAACTTACTTCGTAATTGCAACGTGTCCAGTACACAAGAATCCAACTCGCTTTTAAATTTCTGCTCGCACTGCTCTGCCTTTCTTCGCTACATGTGATAAGCTGGGAGCAACGGGCTCCCACACATGCCCAGTCGGCTCTGGAAGCAAGAGGACGGCGATTGGTCCAGCTTCCCTTAGGGAGGCGGGAGGAGTGGGGTGGTTGGCTGGCAGCAGGAAGTGGGCTGGCAGCAGGAAGTGGATTCAGCACTGATTGCATGATCCCACTGTAAGGCTCCCCGTGAGGAAGTCGCTTTATTTTTTTACTTCGCCTAATAAGCGGATCCTCTTACTGCGGAGAAAGTGCGCTCTGATGACGCTTCAGAGATCTTTCGAACAGAGTAAGTGCGGACATGCAAGGAAAGCCCGCGGAAGCCAGCGCCGCAAATGGTAAGTGCGGACACGGCCCAATGGAAATAAATACAAAATAGCATAAAGAATATTAAGTGGTGTAACAACCATAGTAAGGAAATCAACAGCAAATAACTGCATAATTAGATGAATATAAAATGCCTCAAATAAAAATTTCATGCACATCCCTAATAGTGGAAATGTTGATTGCTGGCTCAGATCACCAGATTAATGAAGGCTGCTTCCAAAACATGGTAGGTAGTAGAAAGTGCTGTGAATTTGCAAACGTCTTATAGCAATCGTAGAGAGTTTTCAAGGCAAGAAACATTCAGAAGTAGTTTGTTATTGGCTATCTCTGCGTAGCACCCCTGGACTTGCTCAGTGGTCTCCCATCCAAGTACTAACCTGCTTAGCTTCTGAGATCTGACACGATCAGGCTAGGCTGGGCCATTCAGGCTGGGCCATTCAAAACATACGAGAACATACAACTACACAAAGAGTGACAGTGATAGTGAAATCTGGAAAAAAATACTTAGTAAAAACAGGAGAAGGAAAAGAAGACTATATAAAGCACTCCTTAATTTGGGAACTAAGCTTGGGGGCATCATTAAACGTTTACTTTCATTATCTAATCTGCCAGTGGATTTGAAACCCAGGGTAGAATTTCCAGACTTTTCAGATCATTTAAAAGCTTAAGAGATTATCAAACCAGTCATTTAAAATGACATTTTCACTGTGCAAATATTTGTCTGTTAAATAGGCTGTATGGCACAGGACCTGATCAGCCTTGGCAGCATTACAGGATCTTCATACACTCCAAACCCCACTGTTTCCTCATAAAGCTGTCAAGTCTTCGTTTAATGAAACATATATAAACTCGATGATGCTAGCCATGTCTCAGCAAGTTAATTCATTTTGACATTTACTCGGTGACTTCTTCTATTAGGTTTTTTTTAATCAATTTATCCTTTTAGGAACACACCAGCATTTTTTCCGTGGCCTCAGGTTGTGAAACCCAAGAACGTGTTTAATATTCAAACAACCCAAACAGTGCTCCATCTAAAGAATAAATCCTGTTGAAGTCTTATGATGGTATATTTAAGACGGCAGATTATTTGGGTTTTCATTGGGTGGCAGCAGCAAAGAGCAACCATTTCTGAAAAATATTTCTTGAAATTGTTTTGGACCATTTGCTCTGTTATAAGCTTAGCTTAGATTTCAGTCTCAAATCTCTCGTTTAAAAAATGGCCTGTTGAAAACAACGGCAGACTGTAAAAGAAAAGGAAAGTGCCATTTTAATTGCTGGAGTAGAATCTATTATTCATAATAAAAAACCAGCAGAAGCATTTCCCCCCATACGTGAATGTAGATTTATTTTAGAAGATATTCTACGTAATTCTAAGACTTTGCTAAATGAACTGAGAGCCTCCTAGTGCAGCTTTTTGCAAAGATGAACATCGGCTTTTACAGTGAATTTTGCCTTTTGTAAAAAATAGTCAGGCCTAAAGCAAAAAAAAAAAAAAAACTAGATAGTAAACTTACTTAATCTCATAGACTTTTTACCTCTGGAGAACAAGCTTCAAATCTTATTTAGGTCATAAGAGTATGTCTGGAAGGGATGGAGAAAGTAGATTGGCTTGATGGTCTCATCATAGTTCCTCAGGGATGAATGTCCACAACATGCTTCTCAGCAAAAATATGACTACAAGCAGTCTCTGTGCAAATGAAACTGCAGACGCAATGCAGATCCAAACAGAAGGTAAAGAAAAACATATTAATTATTAGTAAAACTGTGAAGAATACAACTCAACTGTGAAAACAAAAAGTGAATCAGTTTCACTGGAATCAATTACTAAGGACCTATAACCATAGGATTGCTTTTCTCCTGATAGCTATCCTGAGAAAGTAACCTCAGTATATGCAAACAAATAATTCCAGTCTGCCCTGTCCTTGCTGACTTATTTGGGTCCTCTTAGATTGTTGTGTTTCACAGCAGAGTTGGGTATGCTAGGTTTGCCAACCTCCAGCTGGGGCCTGGAGATCTCCAGGAATTACAACTGAGCTTCAGACTACAGATTTCAGTACCCTTGGAGAAAATGGCTGCTCTGGAGGGTGGATTCTATGGCATTAGACCTCACTGAGGTCCCTTGCTCCCCAAACCTCACCCTCCTCTGTCCCTAACCGATGTTGGCTGAAGGCAGATTATTTTGATGGGGAGTAGACATCCCTGAAAATCTCCAGGAATTTCCCAGCCCAGTGTCAGCAACCCTAGTGTATACATACACCACACACTGGGAACCACCATGTTATTAGTTATATTCTCAGTTATTTCAAGATGAACAGTGAGGTTAATCAATATGAAAGTGAAGTTGGTTGATTCTCCCATATGAATTTCTTTGCAGTTACTACAACTTCCTGACAACACTGAACAAAACCAAGCCTGAAGCCACCCTGGGAGGTTTTATATAGAGGCAGTGATCTCAAGGATATCAATCCAATGTTTGTGAAAATAAACCTGCCACCTCAACACAAACAAGCAAATTTCTACTGCCTGTGCTGATAATCAGACTGTGTCACATTAAGCCACTGTCAATTGCCTTAAGTCAGCATGCACAGAGATAGCACAATATTGGAAGTGAAAATCCTTTTGTGAATTCTAGGTTTAAGGAAGCTGATTGCTCTGGGATTATTAATTAATATGTTTCAAATGTTTCCCTGGATATTGCTGTGTCAATACTTGATAAGGTCACCTTACTATACACTTTTTTCTTTGCATTTTTTAATTTTGTCAATAAAATATAAACATTCAACCCAATGCACAATAATGTTCAAGGACAGGATTCCAAAAATAAGAATCATATCCTCTAGATGAGATCATATTTTATGTTGGCTGTGTGATACTGCCAGGAAATCAACTTGGCCATATGGTTAGCGATTTAAATGAATTGGCATCCATATGGCTCAGGATGACAACATTACAGTCTCATTGTGGCCTTGTATGTTAGATTGAGTACTGACAGTCTTAGGGCATATGTTTCAGTTCACACTCTGGAAAGTGTGGTAATAATCTACACATTCCTAAGATATGTATTTTTAATAATTTTATCCAGCCTTTCCTCCAAGGAGCTTAGTGTGGCTAACATGGTGATCCTTTTTCCCCATTTCATTTTCACTACAATACTGTGAGATGGCTTAGCTTGAGAGAAAGTGACCAGCTGGAGGTCATCCATAGAGCCTTTTCATTGCTTCTTTGTGAAAAAGTTGGTGGCCCCAGACCTGGCAGTAGTGCATGGAATAAGGCAGCTGATGTGTGTATTGTTTATCCCAAATAGCCATACCTTTAACCTCATCACTGTTCCTTTGATTGTCCGAGCATGTCATCAATTGGTACAGTACAATTAACAGCAAAAATTCTGCACAGTAATGACCTGGAACAGCTGAGCAATAAATAAGATGTGCCCCAAACTTTACTTGCTCTAAAAAGCACCGTGGTTGGGTTGTTGCGTTTTAATTGGAAATGGCGGAAAAAAACCAACAAACCACCAAATGCTCTGAACTGTTTTGTAAAGAGGAAGGAGGTAAAAATTTCTCCGATAAATTATTCACGAGGGTGTCTTTGGCCAGCTCTGTTGTTTATGATGCTCCTTGAGGTTAATTAAGCCTGTGGAGAATTTTTGTAAGTTAAGGGGGTGCGGGTGGGGAGAAAGTTATGGCAGGGAGAAATAACATGTTTGTTTATCATTACTTTGTGGCTTCTTTCTCTTGTGGGTTCCCACCCCTCCCTCCATGACAACCACGTCTGTGCTAAGCAAAAGCTAAATGCATATACTGAATTCTGGAGAGGCAACCAGCTGTGAATATTTGCTCTGCTCCATTACAATTAAGCTGTATAAAGGGAAGATCTTGTAAAGAGAAGGAGAAGGAGAAAGACACACACAAAAGCCACAAGTACTTCTCTTTCTTTCTCTGTAGCAAGGCCAGCACTTCGCCAGAATGCTATGATATTACTAGCTTGTCCCTGACTGATGTTGGCTGCAGGCAGATTATTTTGATGGGGATTAGACGGCCACCTGCAGGAAACTCTCTAGTCCCTGTTAGTGTTCTGTTTAAGATATTTCACAGCATGTTCAGTGGAGGGGGTGGTGTGGCTTGAATGTTGTTTTAGCTCCATCATGGTTGATATTCTTAGGTTAGGAATCAACAGTCCATATGTTGGTGCAACTTTCCAGCACTGTACCTATTCAACACAGGTTGGCTGCTTGCTATTTTATACTTCACACCCTGTGGGATAACATTGCTTTATCCAATGCAAAGTTCACATTATTCTTACCCCCACTATGAAGTTGGTGCAGTTGTGGCTCTCAACTTCTGTACAGTTTAGCTGGTATGTTCAAACTTGAAATAAACATGTGAATCAGAACTAGTCCAAAGTTTGTTAGACATGAATTTCTGGTGTCAGATCTCAGCCAAACATCACTGTTTGTTTTCCTTCATATCCCCAGAAGCCCAAACCTGCTCTATTAATTGAAATGTAAGGGTCTTTGCAGGTGTCCATCACTCCAGACCCTTGGGTTCCTGGAAGTTTGGAAAGAATTGCATATACATTCATGTTTATCAGCTTAGGTCCAATGAGTGTGTTCAGTGCCATCAAGTCACTTCCGATTTACAGCGACCCTATGGATTAATGACTTCCAAAATGTCCTATCATTAACAGCCTTGCTCAGGTCTTGCAAACTGAAGGCTGGGCTTCCTTGATTGAGTCAATCCATCTCATGTTGGGTCTTCCTCTTTTCCTGCTTCCTAGCATTATTGCTAGGACCCCATAGTTGGGGTCCTTTTGAAGTAGGGGTCATGTAATTGGAGCCAACTTGGTCTGACCAACCATCCAACCACACAACCATCCTTCCATCACCATTCAGTGAGTTAATTTGGATAAAGCATAAGGGTTGTTTAAAAGATGGGGCTCACCAGTCCTGTCTGGAGGGATATACCCTCCAACTAAAAAAAGAGCCAGTTTGACTGCTGATACCCCCAGGCTTCCAAAGGAGACTTCCTCATCCGCACGGATGAGCAATCTCCTTCAGACAGCACCCGTGGTTGAGACTTTGGCTGGCTCCGATATCAACCCCCCCCCGGAAAACCTGCTCTGAAACTAAAGTTCGCCCCAAGTAGAGGCTTTGTTTCCCTGCACCATGACCATCTCTTGAAATCAGATTTTTGATGACCATAATAAAGGACTGTTCACAGAATGTCATTTACCAAAAAAAGTAATGTTTTCCATCCCTTATTTTTCTTGCATTTAAACCATTTTCCTCAGTTTGGAAGCTAATTATCCTGGACATCATGCTATGCACCCCAGATACAAAGGGAGCCCCCAGACTTTGAGGCACCAACCTGTCAATCAGCTCTTTCCACCAGTCCTCAACAACACTGAACTTCTGAACCTGAAAACCGATGGGCAGCTCGGCTCACAAATGCCTGGAAGATGGGGGCGACCCCTTTGCAAGCCCATAAAATTGGACCCCCATCCTAAAGTTAACCAAATTTTGGTGTCCATCTAAGAAGAGTCCCTTGCAGCCGTGCTGCAAATTTGGGGACTCTACCTCTAAAAATGCCCCCACAGGAGCTTCGGAAAAAATCTCCATAGATTATAATGGACCCGATTTTTTTGGTAAACCTGGTAATAAACTGAATACCGATATTTACCAGTATGGGTATTCGGCTTATTCCGGGTTTACAAAAAAAAGGCCCAAGAAACCTAATCCCAAAATTTACTTTTTCTTTTCTTTTCTTGCACAACATTAGCCCAAGTTTAGTCATTTTAGCTTCTAGGGAGAGTTCAGGCTTGATTTGCTGACCAGTAGCTACACTTCAAGGATTTCTCTGCCCCTGTCACCATTGGAACTGTCCATTCTTTTCTGCTAATGTGGACTTTGATACCTAAAGAGGGTGGATGCATCTTCGTCTGGTGACCATTCTACCTTGAGGGACTTTGCTGTAAGTTCAGCCTCTTGACAGAGTCCAAACTCCTTATGATATTGTTCTCAGTTTCACCAACATACACAAACCTCCTCACCAAGTTAAGGTATGCATCCAAGAGGAGGTTAGGTTCAAGAGGAGGTTAGGTTCAGTTCAAATGAATGCACATGTAATTCTTGTTACCCTAATTCCCTTCCTTATTGCTATGAACCTTCATTCTTCATCCTTTGAATGTACATAGAAATTGTAATTTCTTTAAATTCCATGCTCTGGTAGAATTTTTTTAAAAGACAGGTCCTTTTAAAATCCCAGTGCCGTTGAGATAAAGTAAACATTACACAAGACGCACATTTGCCAGTGAAAAGATCAGCACTGTGCCTTTTCTCCTTGCAATATCTAGTAAAACAAGATACATTATTTGACTTCATCATGCTCCAAGTTTTCTTGCTCAAGATCTACCAGCTGCTGTCTCTGGGGCAAGGAAATTCTTCTCAGCACCTTCGTATTGCATCACACATTTTGTAGTACCAGATACCACTGAGGAAAAGAGTACAAGGAGATGCAGGACTGCTGTTTTTGATGGATGCCTCACATCTGCTGTAACATGTGCCTCTGTCTAGTGGAACATGGGCTGGGGAATGTAACAGTCGCCTTTGAGCAGATCCTTCCTATTTAGTAGTAGGAAGTAGCAGTGTAGATCAGAAGTATCTTAGACCAACGCCAGTTTTCATTTCTCACACTTTTATCCTTCTCTTCCCTCAAGGAATATAGCACAATATACACACAGTTATTCTAACATAAGAAAGGCCCTGCTGGATCAGACCAAGGCCCATCAAGTCCAGCAGTCTGTTCACACAGTGGCCAACCAGATGCCTTTAGGAAGCCACAAACAAGACGAGTGCATCTAGTTCATCCTCATACCCTTTTTATCTAGTTCATCCTCATACCCTTTTTGTGTGATAGGATAGATTGAAAGGCAGTGACTAGTCCAAATATGCATGGCCAATAATAGGGTTGCCATATCCTCACCCGGGGACAGGAGATCTCCAGCCCCCCACAACCATTGCCCAAAGGCATCCCAGCATTTGGCATGAGAACAAAATTGCTATTGGTGATGGCATGATGTCATTTCTGGAAAAAAACAACCAAAGTGAAATCATGGAAAACTTATCACAGAATTTCTTGCCATTTCTAGAGAGGACTGTCACCACTTCCTTTTTTTCAGGAACTTACGTCATGGCATTGCCAATGGTGCCCCCCTCATGCACCGTCCCACCCAGACTCCCATTGGTTGCCAGGCATGACCTTGTATGACATGGCATTGTCATGCTCTGAGTTTTCCTTGCCCCAGATCTCTCCAAGCCAAGTCTCATAGTTTATCTAGTACCCCAGTCATTATTGAAAGGATATCCATGACTATTTATATTACATTCATTCCTTGTGTTTTTCATTAAGGTATAGAAGGTGGTATCCATAGAATTCCCAGGACAGGTGTGATTCAGACGTGGATTATCAACCTGTTGGCTTCAACAAGGTTGCTATGTTATCTCTCTTTCATACTCTGGGACCATATAGGCTCGAGATGAGAGCACCACAGTCTCACACACTTGAACTTCTATTCCCTAAAGCCCACTTCATCAGATATGTGACATAGCTATTTAAGTGTATGTATGCTGTGGGGAGAATCACAAAGTGGAGCCATAAAGACCCACTCCCCTTAACTGATGATTCCACTGTTCCCCCTGCTGCCACTCCCCCACTGCTGCGGGCTACCCTCCCCCTAATGGCTTCTTCTCTGTTCTCCACCTGCCAGCCTAACACTGCAGGATATTCTGGATATTCTTTCCCTGTGAGTTTCAGCTCCTTTCTCCTTGCCTCCCCAACTCTGTTTTTTTTCCCCGCCATCTGCACATATGCAGACATCACTGTGAAATGGGGAAGAGGTATCCCAAAATTAGTGTATTTTAAGTCAGAATTTTTGGAAAACCTGGGTATTTGGAAACCAGGTATTTGGCTGTAGATAATTAATCATGTGGTGTATTTTGGATAGCACCTGGAAGTAGTTGGCTGCATGCTCTGGATTATATATTTAGCTTTTGGTTGATTTATTGTATATGTTAGGGTTTATATACATCTTGCATAGTTGTATTGAAGTGTCCAGAAACTGGATTGTATACACAGAGTACTCTAGACAAACATAGGTTAATGGTGCTGAATAAATTGTTGAGATCTAAATATAATTTCTTAAGGGCTTCCTTCTAGTAGATCCAGATGATAATGATATCATTGATATTTGTCAGGTAAAGGACAGGCATTTCAGCAGCGTATTCCATAATTGTGCACATATGTTCTTCAGTAAAATGTTTCCTAACATTATACAATATATACAAAATGAGCTTGAACTGCCCCTGTATTTTTGTGAAATCCCCAATCATGTTCAAATTGGAATATCAACTTGAGCATCTATACTATTTAGTCTACAAAAGCTTCTTTTATTTCTTGTTAAAGATTTTTCTTCCAAGGTTCTTCACCTTCTCTCATGCATGACTGACTTTTTAAAAAATGCAACATGAAACTCAATAGTGTTTTCTTAAAAAAACAAAAAAACAGAGGAAACGTGGTCAGGAATCTTCCTGCCTTTCATTCAGTGTCTTGAAAGAAAAGGCTACTTGCAAGAAGATAGCTCTATTGTTACCATTATTTATATTAATAGGAAGAAGAATTGAGCTGGGTCCCAAGGCCCCCCATGAATGCACATTGATTTCACACACATTTCTATCAGCTTTGCTTGAAACCACATATTAAAACCCACCAATCTTTCCACTACTGCCTGATGAAAACCTCAACAGAAACAGCTGCATTTCACATGTGGTTTAACTTAATATCCTATCCTACATGTATAACTCCAGAGGGCCACAGGGCTTTTTTGAAAAGTATTCACAATCCTCTTTTGTTTTACATTGTGAATATGGTCATGTCTGAGAACACAATGAAGCTGGTAGCACTTCATTTCTGCAATGTCCAACATAACTTCCATTTATTGCATAAAACATGACAGCCAGAGCATGTGCAATATTCAGTAAGCCCATAAAATTTTTATCCAGCGCCATTGTAAACAATTAGGAACCTCATAGCATAGTAACCTTTTCTCCCGTAAATTCTGAAGAGTTTCAGAGCTGTGAGTGGCAAAGAAAATGTTTTTAAACTTAGGGAAAAAACCACATCTGCATTAATTTATCACACATACTTTCTGATATGTTCATTTATTGGGTGAAATTTCTCTTAGTGACTGCGGGGTCGGCAGTTGTTGCATAAGACAATTAGAAAAGGAGCTTCTAAAGTTGAATTCACAGATTTGTTTAAAATGGTTATTATAACATGCACGCTGCTTGAGAAGGCAACTTCTACTCAGGGCTCATACATTCACACAGCAAGTTTCTCTCCATGACAGCTGACCCATTTACCACAATTACCATACAGTGAAAAAATGCTCAGGTGACTCAATCCAGAAGTTCTTGCTTAAGATCATAGATTTATCAGTCATATATATTCTCTCACACAGAGCACACATAACACTTGCAATGCATTTTCACAGTACAATTTTTGAGATTCAAAAATCTGTAATAATAGACAATGCTTAAGCAACCTACAGTCCCCTGTAGCACTGTCCCAATTCAGATGTGAAGTTATACACTCTTAAGGTTTGAGTAATATTTTACAAACTACAAGTATTTCATTATTTCCAGTGTGCAGGAAACAGACTTATATACTATATCTCAATAGTAAGGTGCCATTATTTGAACATGTGAAACTGACGTACTAAATCAGATCAGTGGTACATCTGGCCTACTCTTACTGACAGCAGCTCTCTTAAGTCATAGGCCTGGTGTTTCACAGATCTGTTTTTTATTTAGAGATACCAGCAACTGAATTAAAACTTTTGTGTTCTATAGCTAAACTAAGACTAGGATTCCCAAAAATGGTTATACAAATTAACACTTATAGTAACTGTATGCTGCTTGTTGACTATTTCCTCCACCCTGCAGTGGTTGGTAGTGTTTGATACATTGTTAGTGTTTCACCTGTGTTTTTGATGAAGAAGAAGAGGAGGAGGAGGAGGAGGAGTTGTTTTTTATATGCCGACTTTCTCTACCACTTAAGGAAGAATCAAACCAGCTTACAATCACCTTCCCTTCCCCTCCCCACAACAGATGCCCTGTGAGGTCAGTGTGGCTGAGAGAGCTCTAAAAGAATTGTGATTAGCCCAAGGTCACCCAGCTGACTTCATGTGTAGGAGTGGGGAAACCAACCTGGTTCACCAGATTAGAGTGGGCTGTTCATGTGGAGGAGTGGGGAATCAAGCCCAGTTCTCCAGATTAGAGTCCACCGCTCCTAACCACCACTCTTAACCACTACACCATGCTGGCTCTCCTCATGGCTCATGCAGATAACTCAGAAAATGTTGGAAAATGCTTAATAAAAATCAATGTGGTACACAAAGCGCTGCAGTTCCCCCTCATGCCGTCTTTCTTTGCAGCAGTGAAACAAATCCTTCATTTAAGTATATTTTGCCTGCCCTGTTAACGTCCAAGGGGAGAAGAGAAAAATTTAGAAGCAATACTAGTAACAGGACAGACTTGGAAGAAATTAATTCTTTTTGTATATTATGTTTGAGTGATCTAACAGGAGCATGTACAAATAATGGCACCATAACTGAACTGAGCACAGAGGTGTTCAGGCTCTTTGAAAGTTGACAGGAATTATCTCTGGGGCAAGAATGTCACCCCAAACAGATGGAAAATAAGGAAGTTAGAGCTAGACATTTGTTTTTGTTTTCTTTACTTACCTGTAAAGCTGGAACACTTTGAAACTTGGCCAACATGATCCCATGGATGCGAGGTATGGTGTCCAAAAATTACATCCACATTGGATGGAACTCAAAGATGCTACAGCTGAAATCATGTCTCCCATTGAACCAGAATGTTGAAAGTCAGTGTATACACAAACATGCACACATGCACATATATACACCAGGCACATGTGAACCTCTCACGATCCTTCCCCACATATTTAGGTCCTTTACAGTGCAATGTGGAGGGGAGGGACTTCAATGCCATCGAGTGCAATTGCCAAAGTGGCCATTTTCTCCAGGTGAACTGATCTGTATTGGCTGGAAATCAGTTGTAATAGCAGGAGATCTCCAGCTACTAACTGAAGGTTGGCAGCCCTATTGCTGGGTGACCTTGGGCCAGTTGCACATTCTCAACTTAACCTGCCTCACAGGGTTATTGTGAAGATAAGATGGAGGAGAGGAGAGTGACCTCAAATGCTTTGGGTCCCCATTGTGGAGAAAGGTGGGGAATAAATCAAATAATAAATATAGCTAAAGATGAGGGGCAGATAAAAAGTGGGTTGGTTGGTAGGTGGGAAGGGGAGAAGGAAACAGGTAAAGGTGAGGATATGGTGGCTGCCTGAAGGAAGGAAAAAGGAAATAGTGTGGGGAGGGGGAAAGGGGGGATCTGGATGCCCTCGGCATATCCTTGCAGATGCCCCACCATACAATTGGGCCTGATAGCAGCCAGTACCACACAACTGGGCCATAGCTTTCCTGGGTAGAGGCTACCAGGGAAAGGGAAGGAGGAGGGGCAGATAAAAGGTTGGCTGGTGGTTGGGAAGGAGAGAAGGAGGTAGGAAAAAGGGAGAGGCTATCGGGGTTTTCAGGAAGGGAAAGGAAGAAATAGCGTGAGAGGTGAAAATTTGCTGTCCCTTGCAAATCCCTGTGGGTCCTCCACTTGTGAGATCATAATCTCAAATGTATAGTTTGTATTGGGCTTCATGATTAAATGCACTCCTTTGCATTCCTTGGAAAAGGACAAAAATTATGTGGTCTGCTGTTGAACTTTCAAAACTTAACTTCCTGGACTGGCATAGAACAGGGGTGGGGGGGTATCCTGCAGGTAATGCTAAACAAAATAGACTAATTTTTGTCCATAGAAACTAAGAGTTCAAAAAGAATACTTCTGAAAACACTGTAATTTTTTTCACTGCAAATGATAAAGAAGGAAAAACATAAGCAACGGGGCTAAACATTCCCAATGGACATTTTCCAGCAAAGGAATAAAGGCACAAAGAGAAGAGGTCATAAAAGTACACACTATTAACATAACCAGAGAGAGGGGTGTCAGCAAATTAGAACTGAAGATGTCCATGTCATCTGAAATACGGGCCTAGGGCCATGCAATACAAATGCACAGAGTGTGGAATCTGTGCTCATTTCCAACAGATTAAAAAGAGGGTTTCAAGGCATCAGTACGTGTACTACAGTAGCTAAAAAACATCCCATAATTGCATGTCAAAAGTGGACTCAGACATTTGCATTTCATGGAGGGCTTTTCACAGGCAAATAAGCTTTCAAAACAATGCAAAGCTTGCCTTTTTGGTAGCTTTCCTGTCATTCCTTCCCCTGTAGAGATAATATTCGTCACACTGACAGCAATTCAAATGTACAGCAAAAGAAGCAGGATTCGTTCAGATGGCAGAGGAACTGAATGAATCCTTCGTGTCTGTTTTCACTGTGAAAAATGTGGGGCACATACCTGTTTTAGGGAAGGGCGTCTGAGGAAGTGTGTCAGAGGTAGTAAGAGAGGAATCTCTATGACTACTAGGCAAATTAAAAGCAAATGTGTCTCACTTAGGGTTGTGCATATCGATAAACCCGAACCAAACAGAAAGCTGAAATTAGCCGTTTCGGTATTTTTCAGGATTTGGGTTTACCGGATACCAAAACCTGGGGATAAAGCCGAAGCTGAATAGGCAATTCCCGAAAAAGTGGAATAGGTACTCGGCTTTTCTGGTTCAGCTATTTGCCTTTGCTCAGAGGCACGGCTCTGTGCTTTCTCCCCTTTTTTCTTTCTATCGTTTGACTGGTTTTGTTAGGGCCCCGTAGTTGGGGCCCTTTTGAGGTAGGGGTCATGTAATCAGAGCCAACTTGGTCTGACCAACTGATAGCAGTGAGCTGACCTGTTCTGCATTTTAAATGTGGTATCATCTAGTTTGGCCCTGAACAGCATAAACCCATGGGTTCTAATGGAACTCATGTGTAAAATTATTGATCTTCTAACTAGTATATGTAACTTGTTGCTAAAATTGGCATCCTTATCAAAGGGCTGGAAAGTAGTAAATGTATCACCGATTTTTAAAAAAAGCACTCCAGCATTTTTAAAAGTGAAATTTTTTTTAATACAGTGCCACATCCCTGCGGTGGACTTAGGTTGTAGTATCATCTAGTTTGGCCCTGAATAGTGTATACCTATGGGTTCTAATGGAACTCATATGTGAAACCTTTGAACTTCTAACTAGCATGTGTAACTTGGTGCTAAAATTGACTTCCCTACCAAAGGGCTGGAAAGTAATGAATGTAACACCAATATTTAAAAAGCACTCT
The DNA here is from genome assembly GCF_029931775.1 of Euleptes europaea. NCBI lineage: Eukaryota > Metazoa > Chordata > Lepidosauria > Squamata > Sphaerodactylidae > Euleptes > Euleptes europaea. The sequence continues at coordinate 39,835,506 of NC_079316.1, forward strand.
AGAGGAGATCTAGAAACTTACAAGCAAGTTAGCCTAATGTCTGCTCTAGATAAATTACTAGAAACCATTGTTAAAGATAGAATTATTAGTACACAGTGCATTCTATGCAGAGGAAAAATCAGCACGGCTTCCAAAATGGGAAATCCTCCCTCACTAACACTATGGAGTTCTTTGAATGGGTTAACAAGCAAATGGATAAAAGTTCCTGCATAGACATTATATCTTTGGATTTGTAAAAAGATTTGACAAAGTCCCTAACCAAAGATTCCCAAATAAACTTAGCAGTAACCTGTACTTCCCTGTCTGCCTTGGAAGAGCTCTTGCCACCTGCTCTGTCTTTAATGCACTAGTTCACTAATGGTAAGTAGTAATTGTGAAATTTGCTAATTTTGCATTTCTGTAAAACTGAATATCTTTTGTGCATTTTGTACATTGAAAGCTGCTTTGGGTCCATCTTATTTGGAGAAAAGCAGGTTAAAATGTTCTAAATAAAAATAAATATAGGATAATAGGATCATTATTATGGGTTAAAAATAAATTAAACAGGAATCAGAGATATCTAAATTGACACATGTCACAATGGAGGAAAGTAAGCAGTGAGGTACAAGAAGCATTGGTATTGGTACCACTGCTATTTAAGTTGTTGTAAATGATCTGGAATTGAGCACAAGCAGTATAGTGGCTGAATTTGTGGATAATGTCAAATTGTTGAGGAGGATGAAAACGACACAGATTTTGAAAAACAGATATCTCCAATTGGGTGAATGAGTTACACTGTGGCAAATGAAGTTCAGTGTAGATAAGTGCAAGCAGATGCACATTGGGAGAAAAAAAAATCCTAACCTTAATATATGCTGATGGTGTTTTAGCTTGTGCTGACTGAGAGAGAAAATAGAACAGCCAATATTCTAATGGTGTTATATAGATCTATGGTGTGGTCTTATACAGAATACTGTATACAGTTCTGATCACCATATCTCAAAAAAAATATTGCGGAGCTGGAAAAAGTGCAGAAAAGGTAACTTAGATGATGAAGGGATTGGCTAGAGAGGCTGGGGCTTTCATTTTAACAACAAAAAAATGATTAAGGGAGAATATGATAGAGTTATAGAGTTATTCCAGATGTGTAAAAAGTAGATAGATACTAGAACTCAGGAATACCCAATGAAATTGACGGGCGATAGATTCAGGAGAGACAAAAGGAAGTACTCAACAAATCATTATATTCACTGGTTTTGGGAGGGTGATTAGCACTAATGGCTTGAAAAGGGGATTTGAAAAGTTCATTGGGATAAATCCATCAATGGTTACTAACCAGGAAAATTCTACATCTAAAGTCAGAAAACCTCTTAAGAGTACTGGAAGTACTAGAAGATAAGATCATGGAGGAGGCCTTGGCCTCTTTCCTGTTTGTTGGACATACAGGGCAACTGGCTGGCCACTGTGTGATAGAGGAGATTGAACTAGACAGACCTGATCTAGGAGGGTGCCTCATGTTCTTAGGATTAACTTCTATCTATCTTTTAGTGATCGTATGACTATAAATTCTATCTTTGTTCATGCTGTGTGAGGTATACTAACATAATTAGGGATGGGGACATATAGCACCTAGTTACTTTCTTTATCTATGTCATCTCTCTTTATGGACAGTATCCACCATACTGCTCATTACAAACTATATAACTGGTTGGATCCAGTACAAATTCCCACTTGTGCTAGACTTCTTGCACAGGTGCAAATGTATGAAAAAGACTGTGGGAGCTGCTTGCACTAAGTCAAAGGGTGCTTCCACACACACTGAATAATGCACTTTCAATCCACTTTCAATGCACTTTAATGATTGTTTGAAAGTGGATTTTGCCATTTCACACAATAAAATCCACTTGCAAAGTGCATTGAAAGTGGATTGAAAGTGCATTATTTGGCATGTGTGAAAGTGCCCAAAGTGTTTGTATCCCTACTTGCATTGCTGCCTGTGAAAGGTCTTGTGCAACCAATGTCTGGGTACTACAATAGATAGGGAGGAAAGTGCTAGGTGATTTGTCTATCACTGGACCCAAGCCAATGTACATAAAGTGCTTAGGGAAAACTTTCAGGTTCCTTTCAGACTGGACTGGTATCATCACTGAATGATCTGGAAAAGTCTTTTAGTCTTCGTGTTTTCATCTACTCTTTGGCACTGAGAATGTCTGGGAAACAAGTCACTTCATATGATCAGCTCTGACTTGTCTACCATTTTGAAGTAATGTAGAAAACACATGAGCAATTATCTTAATCAGTTGGAATTCATAACTGTTCAGTTGTACTCTTAATCACAATTGTTTAAAAAGTTTTATAATTGTGTGGATGTTTTGCTTGAATAGAGAACAATGTTCACAAGGGAGAGAAGAGTTTTCAGTAAACACCTATGATTAAAATGGAGCATCTAGTGAATTGGTTTTACCATATTTGCTGTGGCTTTTAAATTTTCTTTAACAATGCTGGGGGGAGGGGAAAAAAGCTAAATTTTACTTTTGTTCAAATAAAATACAATCACAAATTGTGTGGCCACAGTGAATGCCTAGGACCAGGGAAAGCCAGGTTCTAGTCCCCACTAAGCTGTAGAAGGTTGCTGACTATCACCCTAACCTACCCCACATGGTTGTTGTGAGGTTAAATGAAGGAAGGTAGAATGTTATAAGCTTGCATAAGTCTTCTTTGGGGACAACAATGGCATAAAGATATCTAAATGAAATAAAAATAAATCTGCATCAGGCACCCCAATAAAAACAGTTTATAAAGGCAGAAATCTATACTGGTGAGTCACTGGAAACTTTACAATGCAATTCTATGGACACTTTCTTGGGAGTAAGTTCCATTTAGTTGACTTGAATAGTATTCTGAGTACATCAGTTTAGGATGACATTGTCGAATGTGCAGCCAGAGTTGTCAATGGATATGCACATGTGTGAGCCAGTGTGGTGTAGTGGTTAAGAGCAGTGGACTCTAATCTGGAGGCACGTGGAGGCAGGCAATAGCAAACCACCTCCGAAGGTTTCTTGCCTTGAAATCCCTGCGAGGTTGCATAAGTCAGCAAGCTGGCACTCTCCACCACCACCATGTACATATGTGTCTGTATGTGTAAACCTTTATACATCAGCACATGCCAAGCATATGCATGGTATATTTCATATACCAACGTTTGCACCATCCAAGCAAGAGTAGCCATACTAGATCAGTCCTTGATTGTACACTTACCTGTTAAGATGCATCTAAGTGACTGTAGATTTTTTAAAGGCAAATATGTAAAGGGAAAAACCTGGGTGTTTTTTAGTTGAAACTTATAATGTAGATGTCTCTGTGGGCCTTTGTTATTGCCCATGTAATCCCTTCATGTAATCCCTTCATGTAATCCCGTCATGAATAACTGGTGCTGAATATGAAGGTATATAAAAAAGCACACAATGTATCCAGTGTTGGTTATTTAACGACTACATCCAACTATGCAGATATGTGCCTCTTCTCTGGTAAATGAGACAAACTGGAAACTGGACAAACAGCAGCTGCAAACTGTAATTTGTTACTTATTTATTAAGGCATTATCTGGCCCTATAGCACAAGCAACTACTGTGCAGGCACAAAACTGGCCAACACAATGTCAAACTCAACATGGCCTTCAATATCCTCAGGATTACAGTGATCTGAACTGGAGCCTCTCTTGAGTGAGCATGGAAGTTCAACTAAAATAATTTCATCTGGCTATCGATCATGTTCCTGTCTAAGTTCTCAGCAATACCTAGCTCTGAGATATGAATCGTGTTGTTTTTTTTTAATTGTGGGGCCAATCTATAAACTACATTTTTTGACTAGTTGGTTCTAGGTTCCCCGACTTGCTTTCCCCTCAGTCACATAGTAGGTGCAGAGAAAGGCATTTTTAAAGACCTCAGGAGCCTTTGCTTGGGACCAAGGGTGCAGAGGGAGGAGGGGCTCCTGCCTCCCCCGGTGCCATTTTTCAAAGCTGAAACTGCCAGGGGGGACTCATTTGACTATCTTTGCAGCTCCACATGGCCATGTGCAGCTCTAAAGATGAGCAAGTTATTCCCCCCTGACCATTTCATCTTGGGAAAAATGGCACCGGGGCGGTTTGCACCTTCATTAAAAGCCTAACTGGACTCCAAAGGGCTTTAAAAATGTCTTCCTTCACAGCTACTGTGCAATTTTGGAGAAAGTGAATCTGGAAATGTAACATGTAGTTTGGTCCTTAGAAACCAAATGAACATTGAAGCCTTTTATTCCAAGTCCTTAGGCACATTTACTTAGGAGTAAGAATCATTTAATTCCGTAAGGCTCACTTCAAATTAAACACACATAGTATTGGACTGCTTAGTTTATTAAACATATATTTATACACACACACACTGTTACGGTCATTGCCATGGCAGACATTTTTAGGCACCCAGGATGTATGCTTTATTCTGTCTTTTAGCAGCAGTCTTCAACTAGATCAGCAGAAAGCGGGGATAATTTTTATAGTCCATTGTTGCATTAAAGAGCTATACCAGCATTTCAGACACAAGTTCACAAAGGTTTTTTCTTTCTTTTCAGGAACATGTCTATGTTTTTTTAAGGAAGCTGGGTAGCTGACAGTAAGAAGGTTAGATCAAGCTAATGATGAACTTGACTTCTAAAATACAAACCCATGCATTGGCATGGAAGCTTATGAGCAAAGCCTCTTGAACTACAACAGTCTTTCTTTAGTCTGCCCGGAGACCTGCTCACAGCCAGCTCCTGACACTTTTCCCCCCACCCCACCAAGACAACAAACCGACAGCAAACAAGCCTTGCCCCATTTTGCATATTCCAATCTACCATTTCAAACAGAGTCCTTTGCTTTTTATCCTAAAGTGGTACTTGTTAAAGGAGCTGTGACCACTCAGGCTGTTTCCTTTGAGGATGATAACACTGCTGCAGAAGCTTCATTATTATGCTAATCGAGCACAGTCTGAGCAGCTTTCATAACTGCCACATTAAATCATCTACCAAGGGGAAGCCTCGAGAACCATTTACATTGCACCGTATGCATATTAATGAAGCTGGAAGCCGCGGAGTTGTTTTTGAAGCAATAGGCGGGTGGGTTGGGGGAGGCAAAGGAACGCTGAATGTCTTGAGAGAGAGAAAAAAAAATCTGAGGTGGGTTTAAACTTCATAAAGGTTTCTCAGAGATGCAGCTTGGAGGGTTTGGCTCTCCTGTCATACAAAGGAGAAAACGGAACAGAGATATGAAGCAAAAGGCAGGATTGGTAACAAATTGAGCCGTGATCTGACGCAATAGTTCACATGTATCCTTCAGCACTGCTGCGCTTGCTTCAGATAGGAGATTAAATTTGGTGCTCGGTGACATTGAAGAGTCTTATTTAATATACATGCCAAGCCCAGCCCAGCACAAGTTCCTGCATCCCATGGAAGGCAAGTTAGGGCAGAACTATAGCATTGGTAGGAGCATCTCATGCATGCATTTAAAGTGTGCATTGCAGGTGCTGTTCTTGATTCCTCTTGCCCATCTATGCTTAACCAATCAGGAACAAACATATCCTTTTTTTTTACCTGCCTGCCACTTGGAATATCTGCAGCCTGATTCTCTGTACAGTTAACAGAGTTGAATGGGATTTACTCTAAAGGAAGGGCACATAGGATCATACCCCTAAAAGATAAACTAACTTGCATTTTAATTCAATTCACAAGACTCAAGTCACTCTTCTTTCCCTCTCTCCTGGCCTAGGCATTTTCATTACCTCAGTGAATGGCACAGCCCCATCCATTAATTCAGTGTCAAAGGAAACAGTAGCCCTGGTCACATATTACAGTAAACACATGTACACCCTACGTAGACATGCATTGATCTGTTTGTAAGTGCATGTTCACTTGGCTAAAGAAACTGCAGACCAGTACCTGTTTTGCATTGAATGTACAAATAAGGAGAAATCAAGTGTGCACTGTACACAGATTGTACATGAGTTCATTGTAACATGTAAACAGGGCTTGTAGCAGCTGAGGGAGTGGGGGACTGAATCTGGGACATCCTGCATGCAAAGATGATGCTCTATCACTGAGCCACAGTCTGCCCCTCTCCCCAAGAAAGTCATTGGTAATTTAATGAGGGCAATTTGGCTAGAATACAAAGTTCATAAATGGGACCCAAGAGGAGACCTAGAAGAAGAAGAAGAGTTGGTTTTTATATGCCAACTTTCTTTACCACTTAAGGGAGACTCAAACTGGCTTACAATCACCTTCCCTTCCCCTCTCCACAACAGACACCCTGTGAGGTAGGTGAGGCTGAGAGAGCTCTTACAGAGCTGTAATTTGCCCAAGGTCACCCAGCTGGCTTCATGTGTAGGAGTGGGGAATAGGGATGTTGATTCAGTAAAAACCGAACCAGAAAAATGCCGAATAAATGCAAATTTGGTAAAATTCAGGTTCGGATTTACCGAGTCAGCAAAATCCGGGAGGTTGGCAAAGCTGGATTTGCCATTCCTGAAAAAGCCGGATAAAAATCAGGCTTTTTCGGGAACGTCTTTCCATGGCTCCTGGGGGGCATTTTTGCCGGTAGAAGTCCCAAATTTTCAGGGTAGCTAGGAGGGACTCTCCTTGCAAGAACCCCCAAGTTTGGTAAAGATTGGGTCAGGGGGTCCGGAGTTATGAGGTCTGGAAAGGGCCACCCCATCCTCCTCCATTGAAATGCAATGGCAAAGTGGCTGCGACTCTTTAATGGGATCCTTCCAATGTATCTCAATAGGGAAGCTGGGCTTTAAATGGTGGGTGGGAAAGTTCACCCGGTGCCTCCATAGAGATACAATGTGATAAACTTTCCCACCATTTAAAGCCTGGCTTCCCCATTGAGATACATTGCAAAGATCACATTAAAGAGTCTGAACACAGCCACTTTGCCAATGCATTGCAACGGAGGAGGATGAGGCGATCCCTTCCAGACCCCATAACTCTGGACCCCCTGACCCAATCTTTACCAAACTTGGGGGTTCTTGCAAGGAAAGTCCCTTCTAGCTAGACTGCAAATTTGGGACCTCTACCTGCAAAAATGCTCCCCAAAGAGCTGCAAAAAAGCCATGAATAGGTTTAAATGGGTTTAAATGGCCAAATTATTTGGGAAACCCGAATTTAAACCCGAATTCCTACCTTTACCGGTATAGGAAATCTGGCATTCGGGTTTTCCAAAATTAAAAAATGGCCAATAAACCCAAACCCGAATTTTAATGATTTTTTTTTCTCAACAGCCCTAGTGGGGAAACAAATCTAGTTCACCAGATTAGCCTCCATCACTCATGTGGAGGAATGGGGAATCAAACCCAGCTCTCCAGATCAGAGTCCACTGCTCCAAACCACCACTCTTAACCACTACACCACACTGGCTCTTTACCTAGAAGATAAACAATCATAGTAGGAGAGGTAAAGTGTCTAAATGTAAATGTTAGAAGACAGAGTGTATATCAATGGAGGTAGTTGTTTTTTGTTTTTGTTTTTGCTTGTTTTTTGGTTTTTTGAAGAATGGGAGGCATGAAGCTTACAATGGGCTTACATTTACACAAACATCAAGTTCCAGGGCTAGTTAGAGTGTCAAGTAATGAACAATATCAAGCACTAGTATTGTGCAGTCACAATTCTGCTAGCTGATAAGCATTTACATTGGAATTCCAGGAAGGGCAGAATAACTACCTAACAAAAAACAAACAAATAAAAAATAGAAACTGCTTCCTGTGGAATGGCAGACAGAACAAAGTAAATGGCACATACTAGTGGAAGTAGATCCTTTGCAGGATCTGAAAATGGACTTTCGCTCTGTTTAACAGTATCAGGTAGTGGGTGGTCTAAAAGACCTTGGCTTGAAACTCCAGAGAGCTGCTGCCAATCAGAGTAGATAGTACTGAATTTGATAGGCTATTGTTCTTACTCAGTATAAGGCAGCTTCATTACTTTTCAATGGGTGCCATTACTTCATTCATTCCCCAGGTTCTCTGACGAGAATCCAGTGTGCTCCCCAACGAGGCCGTCATGGCCAGAATCACTTTGTTGTTGTCCTTATTAATGCTTTGCCATGGACCAGAAATAGCATATGTAACCATTTTATTGTCTCTTATTGTGTCTTTTAGAGAACAGGAAATGCAGTTGACCAATATCTGACTACAGTTGTTACCAACTGTGGAATCGGCGTGTGCTTTCAAGAGAAATGGTTCTCAGGCATCTGTGTCTATATTTTTTATTCTCTGTGGGTTCTCTTATGCAGCTGTGCTTGTCAATTCACCCTGTGTGGGCACGCCATTATCACCGGCTTGCCTGGCCTTCCTGCTGCCTACCTAATTGTGTTTGTGGAGCATAGCAAACTGAACAAATTATTTTCAAGTTCTTATCTTTTTTCTTGTTATTCAAGGATAGCATGGTTCAGTGCATGCTGTTTAATTTTACTTACTTTGCTGGCTGATTACATGCCAGAAGCCAAAAGGAATAGCTACATAATCTAATATTATGTACGGGGGAGGGGAATGCAACATAGAGCTAAAGTGAATATCCACAAATATTCAAAATTTGGTAAATTTTCCAGTTTTGTGTTTCACATTTCTGACTGAAACTTGGGATTTCTTGATCTTTTGGACTTTGGTAGGATTCAAATACATAGTAGGTTGTCAAAGACTAATAATCATTTCATGACATCTATTAAATGCAGTAAGATTAAAATATCATTACATATTGACTGTCAAGCTTCTTCGAATGCTAAATATTATTTCATGCTAGCCATGATATTCTGTCAGATATGATCTACTGGCAGCCTTCAAACTATTTTCTGGGATGTTCTGCGTTCTTTAGAATTATGCAGTGCAGAGTTACTCCAGTTGTAGTCCACTGTACAAGACTGCACAATATTCATCTGTTTTTCACCTGAGAATTGCTGAGAGAGAGCTGTTTCACCACTAGTGGCCTTCTCCTACAATAGAGCTAGATTTGAGTCCAGCAGCACAGAAGTATCTGGTTAAGGACATTGAGGTCATGTGAGGGTCAGTGGGCAGCCCAGTTAATTGGCGGGCAATTGCCCACCATAACTGAGCAAATGGGAAGCCAAATGCATAGGGAGGTGAGTACTGCCAAACACAGAGAGGTTCCTTGATAGAAGTTGATGTCAAAGTAATCTCTAAAGGGTCAGGTAATGTTTAAAAACCATTATGTTAGCCTGTAGCCCCTATAACATCTAAGATGTATTTTACTGTATTTATTTAAAACATTTATATGCCACCATAAGGAGGCAAACATCAAAACATTGAAAATATTAAAACAACATTTAAATAATGTATATATAAAACAAACCATTCAGTAAGCAGAACTATACACATCATAACACAATAAGGGAGGATGTCCAGTAACAGTTACTGGGGCTATTCCAAACAAAACAAAAACCCTACCCCCCACCCCCGATGAAGACACAAGACAACATGTGAGTTAAATCAGGTTTTATTAAATGCAAAATAATCATCAAATTATCTACTCAGTTTTTAAGCATAAGTTGCAGCTAGACAGCATACCAGCCCCATCATTTAGGCAACACCATAAAAACTCAGCCAGCATTGCCATCAACCTTGATATCCTAGCATGCATGAACTATGCCAAGGACTCCCAAGCCTCACCCCCTCCCCGCCATGACATTCCAGCCACTAAGCATTTAGATGCTGCTGCTCAGCAGCAAGAGTGTTCCCTCCCCAGATCCTGAGACTCAAGCAAAAGATGGACTCCAAAAATGACCCGTCATTGTTAGATGCCCCTGGATGCTCTACAATTAGCTTTACCCATGCCCTTAGCAACCTGCACTGTTCCTGACATCCTAACTATGGCATAACTAGACACAAGATCAGGCCTGTTTATAATATCACACCCCAAGAGAAACATGACACAGGTGAAACAAGATCATCTGTCAAAACTCATTTGAAAGTGATCCAAAAAAAATCCTGGTTTGCCCCTAATGGCGATCAGAGAATCCCATGTTGTCCAATTTTGGCAGAATGGGTGTGTGGGTCAACTACAAGCACAAATGGCTGTAAGGGAGAATGGAGTATGCTTATAAGCTTCTCTTTGAATGATCCCATTGGCTGGGCACTAGCCCAGCTCAGCATATGATGTCTCGTTCAATATTCAAGTTATGTGAACAACCACAATAACATCCATGACCTCAGTCAGAGACTTGAATAAACTTTTACTTAGGGGGCTAATGTTGTCCCCATCTTTAAAAAGGGGAGGAAAGAAATCCCAAACAATTATCGCCCAGTCAGCCTGACATCAATACCAGGTAAAATACTAGAGCAGATAATTAAACAGACAGTCTGTAAGCACTTAGAAAGAAATGCCGTGATCACCGACAGTCAACATGGGTTTCTCAAAAACAGGTCATGCCAAACTAATCTCATATCTTTTTTTGATAGAGTGACAAGTATGGTAGATGAAGGGAATGCTGTAGATGTAGTGTACCTTGATTTCAGTAAAGCCTTTGATAAAGTCCCCCATGATCTTCTTGAAACAAAGCTAGTAAAATGTGGGCTGGACACTGCTACTGGATTGGTAATTGGTTGACCAACCGAACCCAAAGGGTGCTCATTAATGGCACAACTTCATTCTGGAGAGGAGTGACTAATGGGGTACCACAGGGGTCTGTCCTAGGACTGGTACTATTTAATATTTTTATAAATGACTTGGATGATGGAATAGAGAGCATGCTAACCAAATTTGCAGATGACACCAAGTTAGGAAGGGTAGTTAATACCCCGGAGGATAGGGTCAGAGTTCAGAATGACCTTGATAGACTGGAGAGCTGGGCCATAAGTAATAAAATGGATTTCAATAGGGAGAAGTGTAAGGTACTTAACCTAGGCAGAAACAACATAAGACACAGGTACAGGATGGGAGATAGTTGGCTTGACAACAGTACATGTAAAAGAGATCTGGGAGTCTTAGTGGACCACAAACTGAACATGAGTCAACAGTGTGATAATGGTGGCTAAGAAGGCCAATGCAATTCTGGGCTGCATCAATAGGAGTATTGTGTCTAGATCAAGGGAAGTAGTATTACCACTGTGTTCTGCATTGGTCAGACCTCACTTGGAATACTGTGTCCAGTTTTGGGCTCCACAATTTTAGAAGGATGTTGACAAGTTGGAGTGTGTCCAGAGGAGAGCGACCAGAATGATCAGAGGTCTGGAATCCATGCCCTATGAGGAGAGACTTAGGGAGTTGGGTTTGTTTAGTTTGGAGAACAGAAGGTTGAGGGGAGACATGAATAGCCATGTTTAAATATTTGAAGGGATGTCATGTTGATGAGGGAACTAGCTTGTTCTCTGTTGCTCCAGAGACTAGGACATGGAGTAATGGATTTAAACTAATAGAAAAGTGATTCCACCTAAACATTAGGAAGAACTTTCTGACGGTGAGGGCTGTTTGATGGTGGAATGCACTGCCTCGGAGGGTGGTGGAGTCCCTGTCTTTGGAGGTCTTTAAGCAGAGGCTGGATGGCCATCTGTCGGGAGTGCTTTGATTGTGGGATCCTGCATGGCAGGGGGAGGGTTGGGTCACTGGGGATGTGGGGGGGAGTTTTTAGTTGTTAGTTTCCTGCATTGTGCAGGGGGTTGGACTAGATGACCCTGGTGGTATCTTCCAACTCTATTATTCTATGATTTGTTTTATTTATTTCCCAATCCCATTTAAAAAAAAAGTGACTGTTTTCAGAACTGGATGGATGACAGCATGTTGCCTATATGCTTTATTTATTCATTTTTGCCAGCCAGTATGAATTGCTCAGCATTTAGATTCCAAAGTTGAATGAATGGGGGAGCTTACAAATTGATGATGTTGAAAATAAAACCTGTATTAATAGAGCTGGCAAAGAAAATACTCTTGTAATGGAATCTGTACATATGTAACATCATTTCTTAGCTTGGTAAGGTGAATTATTTCACCTTAGAGACAACTTAATACAACAGAGTGCATAAAACTGGAACACTGCCAATACCTCTGTGTTCAGGGGATTTCATCCACATTAATAAAGTGCTGCTCCATAGACTCCAATTAGTCAAATAAACTGGAGCTTTCATATAAAACTTGAGGATAACAGATTTCAAAGATTTTTGCATCTTTAGGCCATGTATATACTGCCAGCTCTTGCAGGTGGAATGCATACAAATAGGGATTCATATGCCAGATATATCCTTGGCATTTTGAAACACAACAAAGGAAATGCCCCTACCAGGCTGCTAAAAAACGAGTGCTATTTTTTCCCTAGAAATGCTTCAGTCATTGACATTCAAATGCACCGTCTGTGGTTCACGTACAAAGGGAACCCCATTGTTTCCATTAATGTTCCCTTCCTTACCTTGTCCATGGGTTGCAACACTGAGAAAGAATCCTGTCATGCAAGTCTGATTGCAAAGCTGGATTGGATGTTGAGCAATGATGGCAATGAAGCACAAAATGAAAATGCATTGGTTGGACCTGATGATGTTATAAATCAGAGCCAAACCCATTTAGACGAAGAAATTGTATATATTTTAATTGACATGAAAACAAGCTGTTCCCATAGAAATTTTGCTGAAGCCCTGGTGGAGACTTTAGCTGTAGTTAAAAATATACATTACTGGGTAATAAATCCCTATTAACATCTTTAGAAAGGCTCTAGTGACTATAATTTACTATTACATTCAAAAGCACCATTTCTACTTCCTTGTATATTTTAACATTCACAATACATTAGCTTAGTCCTTGGTAGAGACAGCAGCATGAGACAAGACGTGAAAGCAGCAGAGCAGCAGAGCAGCAGAGCCTTGTATACCTAAGGTTCAATCTCTGGCCTCTTTACATGAAGTTACTCAGATGGCAGACTGGAAATAGGGTTGTAGCTGGAGATAGGTGGTAGCTGGAGATCTCTCACTATTACATCTAATCTCCAGGTGATAGAGATTAGTTCACCTGGAGAAAATGGCTGCTTTGGAAAGTGGACTCTATGGCGTAATACACCATTGAAGCCTTTCCCCTCCCCAAACCCCACCCTCCCCAGGCTCCACTCCCAAAATCTCCAGGTATTACTTTTGTTGGCAAATGACATCCTGTGAACAGTCCTTTATTATAGTCATCAAAAATCTGATTTTCAGAGATGGTCACGGTGTGGGGAAATGAAGCCTCTACTTGGGCAACTTTCAGTTTGGCAGCAGGTTTTCGGGGTGTGTGTGTGATATCGGAGCCAGCCGAAGTCATGACCAAGGCAGCTCTTGTGAAGGAGATTGCTCATCTATGTGGGTGAGGAGTCTTCTTCAGAAGCCTGGTAAGTAGCTGTAGAAGCAGCCATTTTTTAGTTGGAGGATATATCCCTCCAGACGGGACTGGGTGAGCCCCATCTTTTAAACAACCCTTATGCTTGATGCAAAATTGCAGATTAGCCCACTGAATAGTTGCCAGACCAAGTTGTCAGACCTACCTCAAAAGGGCCCCAACTATGGGGCCCTAACAAAACCAGTCAAAGATTTAAAAAATGGGAGAAAGCACAGAGCAAGGCATCTGAGCAAATGCGAATAGCCAAACCCAAAAAAGCTGAATAAATATTCTGCTTTTTTGGGAATTTCCTATTCAGCTTCGGGCAGATTCCCAGGTTTTGTTATTTGGTCGACCTGAAACCTGAATATTGCTGAAATGGCTAATTTTGGGTTTATGTTTGGTTCTGGTATATCAATATATACAACCCTACTCATGGATATTTCCTGCGTTCTCCTCCTTCCTGTAACCCCTTCTAACACCAGGAGAGTTTATTATAACTAAATGTCATGTGGGCCAGGGGCCAGCACTGAGGAGGAGGAGGAACTGAGCAGGACATCCTCCTGCCTCTTGTGTCGGAGACACCCAGGGGGACCAATTTTGGTGATGGTGATGCATGGACACTGATGACTTTTTACCGTTTCACTACTTGCCTTTATTTCCTTTAGCTTTTCTCTTTGTTTTATCTCTTTGTTTAATTATTCACCATCTCCAAATCCTGCTATAGAAAAAAGAAAGAAAAAAATCCATAAAATTATGTCCACAGTGTTTCACAGTGCTCTTATCTGTCCATAGTGTATATTTAAGACCAGTGACTTCCCCCTTTTGTTGTTATAATAGGCACAATGGGACAATATTTATGTTTGATTCTATTAATAAAAAACTACTGAAAATTGGCTTATACGTTTTCTGAGCATCCACAATAGGCTGAGGTTACACTAGGGAAAATCAATAAACCAGATTGAAGAATGCAAAATAATTATATACTTTTCATCAGAACACACACACACACACACACATATATATATTATGTGGGTTTATGATAAAACCCAAGAAATGGTGACTTGTATTTAAAGTAATAGATTTCATTCTTTCACTGTTTAGCAAAGGACTGAAAGATAAGGCCATACTAGAACATTACTGGGAGGGGGGAGTATAACAGAGAGTTATGTGTGTTTAACAACTACCTTTATCAAAACAAATTGCTGCTAATAAGATTTAGAAATGCAACTGGTGATTTACTTTACCCAAGAAATAACTTATTCTGGATCAAACATAATTCATTCCCATTGTGTTTCAAAGTAATCCAAAGATGTTGTTTACACTCAGAACTAGGATAAATTTATTGTTGATACAAACAGCATACATTTCACGTTAACCAGTACCTACTGGTTGCTGGAGTTCTACCATGACTCCATCCCATGCCAATGTGGTAGCATGCAAATAGGTTAAAAACTGGGATCATTATTAGCATGTTGAGTTTCTACCAGTGGACATTCTGTGAGGCTAAACTCATTGCATGAATGCAACTCACCACACTACAATTCCCTTCAGGAACAGTACTAGAAGATACTGATATTTGCAAAGAATGTGGTAGAATGTGGCCAATGTGGCAGAAATTGGAGCCAGTTCATAAGAGCTAATTATTGCCTAATTATCAGCCAGCAATTTGAGGGATGGAGAGGGTTGGACATCATATGAACATTAGTAACGGCTTCCTAAAATCTTATGTTTTATGCAGTTTAAAACTTCTGTTTATCTATGCTCTGACCAAAAGTACCTAGTTTTCCTGGCCAGCTGTAATAAGAAATATAAAGTTATGATGTGAAGGTACTTCTTGTAGTTTCATCCCTAAAACAAAGCTAATGTGAGCTTGGTCAGCATGCTGATTAGACCCTGCTGCAAGGTCCACATGGAAACTGTTTTTGACAGGAGAGTGGGGCTCCAAAAATAGATTATTTGGGGGTGTATTGTACTGGTGGCTGAGACAAGGACTTTGGTCAGTATTGCATTTTGGCTTTTACATTGTCCCATATGGTTTAATCTTACTTCCATGAGATTTTGCTATTCAATAGTAAAGGCAACAAATTTGGGATCATTTAGGAAGTGAGAATGAACAAGGAGACATGTGATTTTTGTTCACCCAATGTTAATGTTACTTGTATTAAAAGCAAAATGAAAATTTTAGCAAATAAAGAGCAGAAGGATTTCATTCATGCCCTCATACGTAGGACCCTGTTCGGTGGCCAGCCTGAACATGAATGGGTGCTGACATGGAAGAGAGTAACAGTGTACACGCCATTGTTGTGTCAGAATGAGGTCAAATTTCTTCAACTTGATTCAGGCTTGGTCTTTTTCTTATACGGTTCTGTGGCCTTCCCTTCTTCCAGGGGTTGGCATCTCAGCAGAAGCCGGTTGCATTTAGTCAGGCTGCAAGTTTTGAACTTTATTATTCATTACTCATGGTGATTAATAAGAGACTTGTGCCTGTCCATCCTTGCTGACATTTGGGGTGCTGACTCTCCCTTTCCCCATCCTGCAGTCTGGACCTATAGCTTGTGTGCACTGACAATCCATTCCTGAGGATTGGGCTGAAAGTGTAGTGGAGGCGGTGTGATCCCGTTGCCAGTATAAGGGCCCTCTTATCACAGAATAACACTGGTGGTAAAGGCAGTTCTGTCAGCACCTGCGCGCTGCGGAACTGCACGGTGCTCCTCTGACGCTGCAGCCTCTCCGGGAACCTAAATCCCAGAAGAGAAATGTGGCACCGGCATGGGGGGGGTGTTCCTGGGGCACTCCCAGGGGCAGAGCTGAGTAGCCAGGGATAGCCCTATCCTCCATGAACATGTCCACTCCCCTCTTAAAGCCTCCCAAGTTGGCAGCCATCACCACATCCTGGGGAAGGGATTTCCACAATTTAACTATCCACTGTGAGAATAAATACATCCTTTTGTCTGTTTTGAATCTCTCACCCTCCAGCTTCAGCAGATGACCCCACATTCTAGTATTATGAGAGAGGGAGAATGTGCATAGCCAGTGGCAAGAACCCCAACTGGCCCTGTCCACCTTCTAAAAATACTTGGAAGACACCAAGAAAGATGCAGGACCAATTAGGATGGTCTGTCCTCAGAGACTGAGGGATCAAATTAGTTTCCAAACTGCTCTAAGGAATTCTGAAAACCTCCTTACTGACTCTGTGGAAGTCCTTGTTACTGTTTGCTGTTTTACACAGAGTAATTAACAGGGTTGTCTCTGGATACTCTCCACTCCAACAGGACCTAGTCTTCTTGATTTACCACATAGTTGGGTGATGTGTAGAGGATAGGGGAACTATTGGTGGGAAACAACAAGATGGTAGTGGTGATGGCAAAAAGAAAACAAACAACATTAAAATATTGGTACTTGTAGGTTATCCGGGCTGTGTGACCGTGGTAAATTAAAATAGATACACTGTGTGAGATTAAAATAGATACACTCTGTGACCAAACCACATTGGACAGCTCTACAATTTCCTCATGGCATGAGACAAGTGATAATATGTGAGAACTCCTAAATACAAAGCAATGCCTCTCTCCATCTCCTTCTTTACTGTGCCATCCTTTACAGAAGAAGCAACCTGGATTCAGGCCTAATTGAATAGAGGCTGGGTAATAACTCTTGTCTGTGTTAACTACACGGCAACTCCATAGGTAAACAGTGACACAGTAACTCACATTAATGTGGTCGCATTACTTCCTGATAACTTCAATTATCTCCTGTCATCCCAATAATGTAATTAAAATGTTTAATTGTTTGCTTTAGATAAGAAAGGTTATAAAAGCTATAACAATTTCAAGGGGCTTAATGACCAGATGGTGTTAATGGCCCAAAGCTTCTAGTTATCACACCTTTTCAAGCAGCCATTGATTTCAAGAAAATGTCCAGGGTCTCTAGTGTTCCAACATTCCCTTGGATTTAAGCTGCATTTGACCTTGCAATCAATTGATCACACAAATACACTGATGCAATTTATTTTATTTTGACCTCCACCCACCCAATAAAGATCTAGCGTGAATGAAGCTATGCTGTGTCACCCAGCTAGATAATTTAAAGTGGTAAACCTTTGCCAGGATAAATATAGAAGACACAAATCTAAGTTGCAGTAATGCTGACCCAGGATGTATTAGTGCTAACTAGTCCACAAGTCAAGAGTGAGCAAACTTGATCCTTTCTGTTACCCTACAGCTGCATCAATATTAATTGCACTTTTGACCTTTGCAAAGTAATGTAGGAGGGATTATATATATATTTTCCAGGAAGAGCAGTGGGAAGCTTTATGTTAAATCTAGAATGTCTATTTTGCCTTATTCTTCTTTACACAATAGCATAGGCATCTTTTTAGAATCAAGAAATATTTAACACAATAATGAATTAAAATTGCTTGTAAAATCCAACTTTAGATATATATAGACTCCAGAGAATTGATTGGTCAACCCATAAATTGCCCATAGACTCATTCAAAAATGTACTTTTCAGATGTTTATGGAGGATCCACAAGTTCCACCATGATCAAGGGGGGCCCTGTAGGAAAAATATTTAAAATATTCTCATTGACAAATGGCAATATCCCCTGTGATATCTGAATATTTGACTCAGGTTATCAATTAACAATCTTGATGGACTTTGGATGTTGCAACACTACAGATGTTACAGTCACTTATTTTATTTTTTCTTCATCACTCTTATGTGATTAACTGATAATTTATATGATATAGAAA
This sequence comes from Euleptes europaea, assembly GCF_029931775.1. Lineage (NCBI taxonomy): Eukaryota > Metazoa > Chordata > Lepidosauria > Squamata > Sphaerodactylidae > Euleptes > Euleptes europaea. The sequence continues at coordinate 39,853,589 of NC_079316.1, forward strand.
CCACGGATTAATTATGGCTTGATCTTTTAACCTTTGTAACTCTGAGCCTGAGCATAAAAGTGAATGACAGGATGAATGATTCTGAAAGAATCAAAAAGTACCCCAAAAGGCTGAAGAGGAAGCAGCCGACATAATAACAGATATCTTCAGAGAAGTCTGAGAAAGACAACAGTAAGATAAAGAAACATGAGTCACAGCTCATTCCTGAGCCTTGCAGCGGCCGGGGACAGAGTGGCCAAGGCACTGCTGCAGTGCCACCAAATTGGCTGCTCCAAGGCAAAAAAAAAAAAGGCCCTTAACAAAACAAAAAATTAAAAATGGGGAAAATAGCCCCATTGAAAACAGCGATGTTGTGCCATGAAAAATCTGGCGCAGCAACGCTGTTGCTGGAGGGGGCATTCCTGGGCTGGAGGGGTTTAGGAATGAATACTAGTCATGATGCATACCTATATAGGGTTGCCAACTGCCAGGTAGTAGTAGGAGATCTCCTGCTAATTCAGCTGATCTCCAGCCGATAGAGATCAGATCACCTGGAGAAAATGGCTGCTTTGACAATTAAACTCTATGGCATTGAAGTCCCTCCCCTCCCCAAACCCCGCCCTCTTCAGGCTCCGCCCCCAAAATCTCCCGCCGGTGGCGAAGAGGGACCTGGCAACCCTATCCTCAGATGCAAAAATACAGGCAAAGTCCCATGGAGCAATGAAACTCAAGGTGGCCTACACTGAGTGGCCTAGCATTCCCAGGGCATTTCTCATCCTGGCACTCACCAAATCCAGTTCTGACTCCTGCTTATCTTCCACAAGGTTGCTGGATTGTGTTTCTTCTACCCACACCCTAATTTTTACATAATTCTTGTAGTTTTCAAGGCATTCTGACTCTTATGTTGCTCATTCTCTTGTAATTACAGCAGCAATTCATGGGTGTATTGTAATCCCTGAATTAATAGTATTGTCACTGCAGCTAGGGGAAACTTTAAAGAAAGAACAAAAGTTACAAGAAGGTTCTCATTTAGCAGCATGTAGATAGGCATAAGCCATTCCCAAGGCACATGCAGTAAAATTTTACAAAATAGGAGCATCTTTTTCTGGGAAAATAACAGTCCAAAACCTGAGCCACTTTAAGTTTTCTCACTTTCTGTTTTGGGCAGTGCAATCCTAAAGGCTTAGGGTTGCCAGGTCCCTCTTCGCAACCAGTGGGAGGTTTTGGGGGTGGAGCCTGAGGCGGGCAGGGTTTTGGGAGGGGAAGGACTTCAATGCCATAGAGTCCAATTGCCAAAGTGGCCATTTTCTCCAAGTGAACTGATCTCTATCGCCTGGAGATCAGTTGTAATAGCAGGAGATCTCCAGCTAGCACCCCTAGGTTGGCAACCATAGCTTAAACTCGGAAGTGATATTGGTTACTTACTTTTTTAAAAAACGATTTGCTTCAGGGTAGTGTGCAGTGGCCCTAGGTGGGAGGGGGGCTATGAATCCCATTGGGCTGCGAGAGAATATGCATGCATGAAAAGCTGCCAATTGTACTATACCATGCTGTTTGAATACATGAAAAGTAACCTGTGAAACAGGCTTGAACTGCTCATGCACTGCCGATCTGCTCAATGAAAAATCAGCTTGCTGCTTACAACCAATGAGCAAAACCTGAGCTAAACTGGCAGGTGTTCAATTATCCCTAGAGAAAATATTTAAAATATTTGCTCTTGCAATGCTGATGACAATGACCATTCTGAATTACGCTGGAATCATCTGTCGGCATATTTCAGCCAACCTTTTGCTCTTCTCTAAGCAGAAACCACATTCTTAATGGGAAACATTTCAAACATTTCTGGAGTTGGTTTTTTAAGCACTGCAACTCAGCAGCTGTCCCCTACAATACCACTTTTCATTGCTTACAAATCACCATTGGACTTGGTGGATTGCCTGTACGGAACCATGGAACCTGGTGAAAATAGCCCTTTTGGCTTTGATCATCACCAAATATACCCTTAGGCTCTCAGCTTTCTCACTGCTCTTGCCTAGGCTCCGCTTGACATATTCTCTCTTGTTAAATCACTACAATTTGCAACAGGTCATTCATCTTCCCAGCTACTTCTGACAACCCTCCTGTGCATTGAGCCCCAATAAACAGGGAGACTGTGATGATAATGCCACAGAAATGTCAAGGTCCAGGGAGTTCAGTAATCACTAAAAAACAACGGCATTGAGAAAATAATTTGTTTGGGGGTTGCATTCCACCTGCTATTTTTCTTTAAGCAGTCACAATGCTAAGCTGTTTCAGAAAGGCAGGGTTAACAGCACGGGTCTCGTTTTAAGACTCCGTAAGTGGATATAGTTTAAAGAAATCTGCCAAACAGAAATTATCTTAATCCAAGAGGCTCAAGGTGAGGAAAATTCACATGAGTTTCCAGCAAATTCAAGGCCTACCTGAAATGGAGAACATTTGAAAGGTGTTTGTGCCCTTGCCTGCGTTATTCAGATTCAGGGGACAGAGAATTAAGGGTTCACCAGTAGGGCTGTCAATTCGGTTCGGCCCGAACTGAAAATCAGCCGAATTTCCCTTGATTCGGCGGTTTTTAGTTCGGACGGATCCGAACTCAAAACTGGCGGGCAACCGGGGGGGGCCGAATTCAGCGAGTTCGGGAGTTCGGCGAATAAATTCGGCCAATTCGGCCGTCAGTAAGCAGCATAACCGTCAGTAAGCAGCATTCTCCTCCCCCGGCCAATCGGTGGCCAAGCTGGGTCTTCTTCTGGCCAATCAGTCAGGATTGAGTGCTGGAGGAATCAGCTGATGTGCGGCCGGCCGGGGAAAGAGAGAGAGAGAGGGAAATCCTCATGTGTGTGTGAGGGGGTGCTTGTGCACATTCGCTCCTTTCCGTGGCTGCAGGGGGCGCATTTTTTGGGGTACCGACCCCAAACTTTCAGGGGATATTCAGACAGGTTTTTTTAAGAGACCACCCAAGTTTTGTAAACATTGGGTCAGGGGGTCCCGAGATATGGGCTCCCCCCTTTTTTCTTTCCATGGCTGCAGAGGGCGCATTTTTGGGTGTGCCGACCCCAAACTTTCAGCGGAGCATCAGACTAGGCTTCTTAAGATACCCCCCAAGTTTTGTAAACATTGGGTCAGGGGCCCCTGAGATATGGGCTCCACCCCTTTTTCCTCTCCCCCCTTTTCCATTTTCGTGGCTGCAGGGGGCGCTTTTTTGGGGGTTCAGCCCCCAAACTTTTGTCATAGCTTCAGAGAATCCCTCTTAAGAGACCACCCAAGTTTTGTAAAGATGGGTTCAGTGGGGGCTGAAATATTGGCTCCCCCCCTTTTCTCTTTCCATGGCTGCAGGGGGCGCATTTTTGGGTGTGCCGATCCCAGACTTTCGGCGGAGCTTCAGTCAAGGCTTTTTAAGAGACCACCCAAGTTTTGTAAACATTGGGTCAGGGCCCCCCCGAGATATGGGCTTTCCCCTTTCCCCTATTGGGATGAATGGATCACCCTTGAGAGATGCATACATATGGATCTTATATTGGATACAAATGGAATCATATTGGATTACCCAGCCTCCCAGCCCCTCCTGCTGGAACAGAAGACAGCCACAGTAAGACCCCTTTGGGGGCTTTAATCTATATTTTTTCTTTTCTGTGTGTGTGTGTGGGGGGGAAAGCAGAGTCTGTGTGTGTGTGTGGGGAGGGAGCAGTTTCTGTGGGTGGGGGGGGGAAGCCAAAGGGGGCTTTTGCCGGTTCTGCCTGGGGTGTGTGTTCCCCCTCCAGTCTCTCTCTCCCTGGTTTGAGGGGGGGCTTCATTTTTATTCTTCAGGTTTTTCCTCATTCATAAGATCAGTTAGGTTATTGATGCTTGCTCAAAACTGGTTTTCAAATGGTGACTTAAAGAATGCATCTGCCTGGTCCCAAGTCCAATGCAAAAGGAGACATTCCACCCCCTCCTGCTCATTATGCATAGCTAGCTGCCTCTGTCCCTTTCCATGGTATGCAAACTCCCAGGTGTCAGGTGTTGCTATGCACTGTTGCAAAGGTTTTGCATTGCGTGCTTGTGTTGCTTTGCAGTTGTATTGTTTTGCAAAATTCTTCACACCTGCCCCGCCCTTTGCATATTTGCAAAGGGGTTGCTCTGCAGTTGTGTTGCTTTGCAAAGTTCTTAGCACCTGCCCCGCCCTTGCTCTCATCAGCTGTTTGTCGGGCCGGGAGCTTTGTGCGTGGGCGGCAAGCTCTGCGGAGAGATCCACATTAAGGGTGGGGGGGACCCCTTTCAGGGCCCATATCTCAGCCCCCCCTGACCCAATCTTTACAAAACCTGGGGAGTCTTTCAATATACGTCCTTTGAAGCTCTGCTGAAAGTTTGGGACCTCTAAGCCCAAAAATGCCCCCCCCAGAGCCGTGGAAAGGCGCGGTTGTGTTTTTAATGGCTTTATTCGGCCGAATTTTTTTCCCGAACTTTGAATTCCCGCCGAATTGAACGGATCCGAAGTGGGGGAGTTCGGACTTCGGCACGTACCGAACCCACAAGGGCCAAATTCGGCCGAATCCGAACTGTACCGAATTTTTTTTTTTTGACAGCCCTATTCACCAGGCCCTTGCATGTAAGATGAAAGAATCCAGGGTGAATTGCTACATAATATCTGTCCTCATTTTAGATTCTTGGCCCTTGGATTTGTTTTGCCCCAGTCCAGCTCTGAAAATTACATCCTTTGGCTCGGAAGATTTCCACATAAGCTAGAATCTATACACAAACTGAAGTGTGTGTGTGTGTGCGGGGGGGAACCACCTCACACTAGTCTTCTTGTACTAAATTAAATTTAGCATATCCTGAAGCATTTCCCCATTTGTACAAGATGTTGTGCAAGCCATTTCTAGGCACATAGATATGGGGGGGGGGAACCATGAGGTGTCACAAGATGATGTATAAGTGGAACTGTACTAGCTCCATTTATGTTTCCATGTGCACATTGCTGGATCCAAGTCAATATCAGATACATACATTAACAGAGACGTCTTGTTCCCATATTTTTGTGCTGGATGTTTCTAGGCATACCTTGCCTAAAAAGGTAATATAATCTGCAAGCTCAATCATCACCTTGTTGGAAATGTTATGTATGTGAAAGTTCATCTAACAGTTCCAGTAATTAGTAAACAATTTGTTGGCAGCACCACAACGGGATAAGTGCTGGGGGGAAAAAACCATTTCCCACAGATGCTCAGTGGCTTTTCGTTTTGATCACTTGGCATCTCCTTTGCTTGCTTTTTGCCATGGATAAAGAAATTGTCATCAGACTGGTTTTGTGCAAGGGCTCCAGGGAGATAACTACTCATTTGTCTGTATGTGCTTTTTCACTGTTCATGATGTCAGTATTCATGCTGCTTTCATGCCATGCTTGGCAGCCATAATTTTTTAAAAAAGAAAATCGCACCTACATGTGAAGGATGGATCATCAAAGACACAACTAATTCCTTCCATTACTGAACAGCCGATTGGCAGAAATGGTCTGGTGAGAGCTATCTGAATTTCATTTCACAGAGCACCTTGATGGCATCCCATATTGTTGCTCCTCAAAAAAAGGTCAGCATCTGAGATTACTTCATATGTTACAAAGTACTGTGGAAAGGGGGGATTTGACTGACATGTGCTTATTCTTTTCTCACTTGGCACTATAAATTTGTAATTGGGGCTCATGGATCTCATTCTTTGGGTCTAATCGGGCCTTTAAGAGCTTAAAGTTCCAAAATCCGGGGTGGGGGATGGAAGCAGAAAACAAGAGAAAATACAGATCCTGCATGCCTCTTTTTCTTTCAGAAGTATCAGCCACTCCTGACTTCCGCTAGAGACGCTGAGCTGAGCACCACGTCTCTTGGGGGCTCCCAAGGGAACCAAGATTTGTTCGAATCTGTGGTGTAATCCTGCACCCCTACCCGATCCTAAATAGTTGATTGGGAAACAGGATTTCCCCTGCTGCCTACAAAGTGCAGTCTGACCCCCAATTTTGCTGAGAGAGCCATCGGACAACTCTCGGAATCCTGGATGAGGTCCCGCCTGGCCTGAGGGGAAACCATTGCCGTGAGCATCTCTCTGGAATTAGGCTCAGCTCTCCCCTACCTATTACCATCTAAGCAACGATACATAAGCAAGAATACCTACTCTTCTAAAATCTGAGTAAGTAACAAGAACTCTTTTGTTTTACCTGGAATTGGAAGTCCCAAAGGAGTGGAAAAAATATCTATAGAATCCGTATCTCCCCATCTGAGGTTTGGATGACTCTTTGACATTTAAAAATATTGGATAAGCAGGCAGGTTCTTAATCAAATTGATTGGTGGATAGACATAACAATTGGGACCTTTTGAATGACGTTATAGCCACATATCAGAAACTTAGAAGTGTAAAGGGGAGGGACGAGCAGATCCCTCCCCCACTTCCGGGAGGAGGCTTTTCTGAGTAAACAAATTTTCAAGCCACGTCTTTTCCGGAAGCATCAGCTCTCGTCTGCCATCGCGAGAATACTATGGGATTTGAGACCGGATGTGTGGCACCACTGTGTAACTGGCAAATACTTCCCAAGTTCCTAGGCAAAAGAAAGGAACGGCAGGCGTGCGACCTTATATCCTGTCCCCCGTAACACCACTTTACAACTCACAACGTATACCTGCCCGGATTTTACAAATTAAACCTCAACAAACTACCGGAAGTAGCAACCATGGAAAGCGAGACTAAATTCATGGATCGACTAGTCTCTCTGACAAACAATATCTACGAACTTGTCAATCGGAAACTGGATGTAATTTCAGGAGATCTCAAGGTTATAAAAGACTGAATTATGACAATGAGATCAGAGATGAGAGAAGGAAGCTCCCCAAACGACAAACCATTAAAAGAATTAAATTCTGCAAAGGAGATGGAGAGCTATGAAGGATACCAAAGGATATACATCTGCAAGAAGAAATTGAACCAACCCAATTGACAACCATGGATATGAACATAAGAGACTTTGACTTTTGTTTGTATGATTTACCTGATGAACTTTTCAAAGTCAACTGGGAGAATTTAAAAGGGCAAAAAGCTGGAAATACTGAGATTTTTCTCCTAGCCTTAGGGATGGAAGAAAACATGCTGCAGATTTACTATCCCCCATCAATTTTCACAGAGGGAATTGCACTAACAACTTCCATGGATGCCCTTCGATGTTTAAAGCTACTGGGAAAAAGAGGAAGGTGCTGGAAATTTAAGATAAAGAGACTGGGTCAAAGGGTTTAGTCTTTCTCGGGATTTAATTAAAAAGGACTGATTAAATGGCTTGGCTTTGACAAAAACAGAATAAATAATGGCATTAACATAACTGATACTTATTAGATATGTGGGAGAAATGGAAGAATCATAATGATATTCATTCTCAATGGAAGTTAAAAATGATACTTATTATCTAATCCATTTTTTTATTATAAAAATAGTGCTTTTTATTTCTGTTCTTTATTTTTATTTTTATTTTATTTTTCTTTATTTGAATATAGATAAATGAAACAGCAAATATTTTGATTATGGGTAATGTTAAATAAACAAAAAATTTTTATAAACGTTTGTAACAATATTAGGATTAGAATCTTAAAAAAAGGAGATTACAAATAAATGACAAGATTGAGGGAGGTGTAGAGGAAGTCTTTATATTTTATTTTTATCTATATATGTATGTATTTTCAACAATTGTTTATTAGAATTTATACTCTGATGTTTACCTATATTGATTGTTGAATACTTTGTCTAATTAGTATAGAAAAATAATTTAAATTTTTAAAAAAAAGAAGTATAAGCCACTCTTTGCCAACTTGGCACTTTACCATTAAGGCAGAAAAGTGGGTCATGGTCTTTTAGGTAGGTAAAGGTAGTCTCCTGTGCAAGCACTGGGTCATTACTGACCCATGGGGGCAAAATCACCTCCCAAAGTTCACTATTTGGATGAATTTGTTTAATTGTGTAGGAAATTTCTATGCCACCTCTACAGAGCTCTGCTTGAGGCAGTTTACAAGTAAAAACATTGTAAAATATCAAAACAGAACAAAACAAAAAAAAAAGATCCATACAAACTGATTTCTTATCAGGCCCTTGAGTCAGAACTTGTAGCATTGGCATGGTGGATATTCAGCAATGGAATGGCAAACTGTTTCTTCGAGGATGAAAAACTGCTTTCCAGTGATTCCTAGAAAGGCTTCATTTCTGAGTTCTCTCTGGCAGTGACATCATGCTGAAAGCCCTCCCTATATCACACTTCCTGGTCTCCTGCCAGTTGCCAGTATCCTTAGATATGCCTAGTCAGAATGGGTAGAAAATGGGCATTTACTGTTGCTTAAATGCAGTAAACCCAGAAGGAGGAGAAGGAACAAGAGAGGCAAGAAGCAATCTATGAGGCATTTACCTACTCCCATATATGTTTATTTGACAGTAAGTCCTACTGCACCTAGTGGGCTGTTCTTTTTAGTAAAGGTGCAGAGGCTCCTGTTCCTTTAACAGTGTGGTCCTGTTAAATATTGGCTCAGAAGGAGATCTCTCAGGTGCATTTGTGTTCAGGATTGGGGCTTGCTTCTAAGTAAACATGGAAAGGATCAAGCTATTCTACACGCACCTGTTAGGGAGGAGACCCCACTGAGCTCAGTAGGCCTGAGTGGTGTAGTGGTTAAAATTAGGGGTGTGCATATTGATATGCCAAATTTTAAAAGAAATACCTGAAAAATACCTTTTTGGTATTTTTTTGGGGGGAGGGGTTCCCTCACTTGTAATGGCTGCTTCCTCCCTCCCTTAAGGACTCAATTTCCCATGATTAACTGCAACCTTGCAGTCAACCATAAGGAAGGAAGCAGACGGGCATCCATTACTGACAAGTCTTAAAAGGTAAGTACTTTTAAAATTCTCCTGGGGGGCATTTTTGGAGGTAGAGTCCCCAAATTCTCAGTGTAGCTTGAAGGGACTCTCCTTGCACGGCCCCCAAAGTTTGATGAAGATTGGGTAAGGGGGTCCAATTTTATGGGGTCTGGACTCTGCAATGTTTCTCTATGGAGGGGGGTGACCCCTTCCAGACCCCATAAAATCAGACCCCCTTACCCAGCCGAACCAGAAAGGCCAAATAAGCCGATTCCCGGCTTTTCCTGGGAATCACCTATTCAGCTCAGCTGATTCACGTGCTTTTTCCCCAGTAAACCCGACCCAAATATAAACCGAAATGGCGATTTTCTGCTTTATTTTTGGCTTGGGTTTACTGATATGCACAGCCCTATTCTTTTCTAAGTAACAAGCCTAAGTGTGATCTTATTCCTCTGTTGTGTTTTCATCTGTACCTAGATCAATGTGCAGTGTCAATCCCACATCCAGCACGACGTACAGACATCGAATGTACATATAAAGAAAAAAAAATCAAGTGTAAATTGTACCAGGATTGTACATGCATTCAACTACAATTTATGAACAGGGCTCAGATTTCCAGGGCACCTGGTGGAAATGCAGGAGCCTGGTGACCAATTCCTCCCACCCCTAACATGCACACCAATGCACATTACTTTCAAGGATACTATTTATTGAAAGGTTGCTTTGTTTAATGCTTCTTTGAGCATCCCATGCCAGGACGAGTAGATCAAAAAACCCTCATTGTATTATGCGATGATATTTTAAATTATGAGAAATTTGGCACGGATAGTACTGTGCAGTGGTGTGTCATTAAACTTCATGGCAGGATGCAAAGTAATCCACCAGAAGTTTTTTTTTTAAGGAAGCCTTTGGGGATCAAAGAGACTAGTGCATAATTGACTAATTGCTGTTTGGATCAGCCGTGGAGAAGGGGAAACTGCCATTTACCCTTTCTTGTACAGAGTTGCTTTTAATTATTTGGCTCTCCTCATAAAGCTTCCCTAATTACTATTTGAGTTCTTGCTTCAACTGATCCTGTGTCCGGACCTCCTACTGTCTACTTTGGTACTGATAAGCCATAAAAAAGGGAATGAATTTGATAGCCACACTAATTAAATCTTTGGACACTATCATAGAACTGGAAGCCAGAAACAGGACAGTTTTGAAGTCTCTTCTCACCACAGGCCCCCATTTGAATGCGATCAACTTAGAGCTTTGCAGTGATATGACCATGATCAGCTATAAGCATTCAGGAAAAAACAAAGATAAACATAATTTTAAAATGTGCCTGACATCAAGGGACAGGTTATTAGTGCTTATAGAACAAAGATGGGCAGAAGGTGGCCATGGTTAATCTCTGGTCAGTTAGTGGTGGTCTATCAAAGTGCTGGAAACTTCCTTGGATTCTTTCAAACAATGCTGGATTGTATGTACTTCTGTCTTCTCCAGCAGGGTACTTTTTTTTACATTCTTAAGCAAGAGTATACAGGCTGAGTATCCCTTATCCAAAAATCTGATATCCAAAATCCACAACTTTTGGAACATCCACAAAGGGTAATGAAATGGAACGTGTCCAGTCTGGTTGCACCAATGGCAGGTTCCCCATGATGCCCGACTTGCACAAAATCAGTAAAAATATTGCATAAAATTACCTTCGGGCTATGTGTACAAGGTGTATATAAAACATAAATGAATTTCATGTTCAGACTTGGGTCCCATCCCCAAGATATCTCATTATGTATATGCAAATATTCCAAAATCTCGAAATGATCTGAAATGTGAAACACTTCTGTTCCCAAACATTTTGTATAAGGGATACTCAACCAGTATATTCATAGGTTCACTGAGCACAGGTCAGTTTTGCCTTAATTGTTCAGAGATGAGGGTAATTCTTGAGGGGGGAAAGTAAACCACTCTCAACTGGCCAGTCCACGCTTGTAATAAAAGCCAGCCAAATGGGTTTTGTGATCTTCACAATGAAAATCATCACATTTCCCCTTACTAGGTTTTCCCCAGAAACTGTCCTTGGTTGGAAGAAATGGGTTTTGTCACATACAATATCTATAAACTGCTCCAAAATGATATGATTTATGAAGAACTCCAGTTTGGAAACTGAGGAAATAATGAAAAAGATCTATTAAAACAGATATTTTATAGCTTCTTCCTTTATTATTGCTTTGGTCTTGCATCATGAGACATAGAAGAATAATTTATGATGAATAGCAAAAGCAAAGTGAACAGTGTCAGTGAAGCGGGAAGGAACAAGGATTTTTGCTATGCAGGCATTAGAATGAGGAAGAATGAGGTATGTAGCAAATAACCTTCATACTTCATATGGTAAGCAACAGCAAGGCATAAGGATGATCAAATGTTTTGTATTTTGTTTCTGTTTATATTCGGTTTTTTGTTATTAGTTTTGGTCCTCTGCTTTTGTAAATTTGTCTTTTGTACTCATTTTGGATTGGTTTTATACACCATTTATATACTATTTATACAAAAATGTAGGTAATGTACATTAGGGGTGTGCAACAATTTTTTTCAGTATTTTTTTGCTTAAAGTTTATTCAACCTGGAAATTTTTGAAAAAATCCAGAAAACCCAGTTTATTTGAAAAGTTTTGGGTTAATAGACTCAACATCGAAAAATACTGAAAAAAACTGAATCTTTCAGTTCCACCCCACTGGCCTTTTCCAGACTCCCACACACCCAGAAAGATAACAAGACTATGCTCTCTCTTTGTGACAGGCAATGTATGACTTCATGTTCTCCTCTCTAATTTTACCTTACCTAAGCAGTCTGTCAAGAGCACTGCCCTTTCTCCCACAACCCTCCTTCCCAAATTATATGCCCCCTCTCCCTATCTCAGCCCCCACAGCCAAAAAACCCTCTTTATCCAGAGCCTGGGAGGGGAAATGGGGCATGGTCCACCCATACCCAGCCCCCCAAAGGGGGGAGGGAGAAAGAGCCAACCAGAATAAGAGAGCTGCCGCACCATCTTCCTTGCCACTATCCATTTAGGGGAGGGGTCATGGCTTAGTGGTAGGGCATCTGTTTGGCATGCAGAAGGTCCCAGGTTCAATCCCCAGCATCTCCATTAAAGGGATCAGGCAAGGAGGTGATGTGAAAGACTTTCTCTGCCTGAGAACCTGGAGAGCTGCTGCCGGTCTGAGTAGACAATACTGACTTAGATGAACCAATGCTTTGATTCTGTATAAGGCAGCTTCATGTGTTCATGTGTGCCACTACAGCCAGCCCTACTCCACCTCAACTCAGCTGGGCACTGCCCTTCCCACACTACACATGGTTTAGCTAGGAGCCTCCATTCTCAGCACTGAGCTGCCCAATCCCAATGGAGGAAGCAGGTCGTTGGCCCACCAGGAAAAGTCCTATCAGACCTTGAAGAAGAAGAAGAGTTGGTTTTTATATGCCAACTTTCTCTACCACTTAAGGAAGAATCAAACCGGCTTACAATCACTTTCCCTTCCCCTCCCCACAACAGACACCCAGTGAGGTAGGTGGGGCTGAGAGAGGGTGACTGGCCCAAGGTCACCCAGCTGGCTTCATGTGTAGGAGTGGGGAAACCAACCCGGCTCACCAGATTAGCCTCCGCTGCTCATGTGTAGGAATGGGGAAATCAAACCCAGTTCTCCAGATCAGAGTCCACTGCTCCCAACCTCTGCTCTTAACCACTACACCACACTGGCTTGCTAGACACTCTCTCTACAATTCCTTCTATAACTGCTGATCCTCCTGCTACCCTTACCAGTCCTCTTTGTCCTCATAGTCCTTTTATCTTTGATTAGCTCGTGGCTGTAGTTCAACAGACGTATCCATGGATGATAAGGCTGCCACACCTCCTGCTATGACAGGAGGCCTCCAGCCAGCAAATCAAGTTGCCTGCTGCCGCTTGGAGAGGCAGCAGGAGAAAAATAATAATTAAGAAAGTGATGTCAGCTGCATCACTATACCACTTCTGGGGAAAACCTATGTAAATTCCAGGTTTCCCTCTGAAGTTATGTAGAAACACAGCCGATGTCATCCCATGTCCCCTGACGTCATCCCCAATGCCCCCATCAGATGCAAGGCTCAGCCTGGCAACCCTAATGGATGGGATTAATTTGGGTACCACCACAGTTTATGGAATGCATTTTTGAAACTGTGTCATCGTTCTTGATTTTTCTATTTCTTTTTGTGGTCAATAAAGTTAAACTTTTACTTAGAATTCTCTCTCCCCCCCCCCCATAAGTATCAGTGCAAGGTGCATATACTGAGTTTAAAAAAATTCCAAAAGGAGTGTTTACAAGGAGCCGTGTATTAACAGTGCTTACACTGGTAGCCCTTGTTTCCTGGATAACAGTGCGGGGAACTGGAAAATGCTGGGGGAGAAATCAACAGTTTGATTTGCACAAGGGAAAATCCAAATTAAAATGGTAATTTTAGAACTGAAATGGCAAGGATTAAATATTTAAAATAACTTATAATGAGGCATCTTGGGGAGCAAACATAATCTAGTTCTTGGGAGTTTCTCTATCTTTCATTTTGTTTCTTTCTTTTTTTACACTAAAGGGTGTTTTTTCCCTTGTATCTAAGCAGCAAAGCCTAAATGTGAAAATCAGTGATTATCTGTCATTAGCAGAAATCCTCACAGGCATACAGCCTGTAAATCAGACCAGGATATTTCTGCCCACCTCCAGGACCGATCTTTATGAGCAGATGTTCTGTAAACCTGGGGTACACTCAGTGGTTTATTAGTTTGCTTACATGTAACCCCAAGACCTTCAGGGAACCCTTCCAGCTGCCTTGCTTTGCCACACACAGAGCAGCACTTTAACAGAGCAATTAGGCAATCTCTCTCCAAGTGATGAGTGCAGTATCTGTATCCAAAAATGAGAAAATATTTACTTAGGAAAACACATAATAATCAGAAGCACATTAGAAAAGTATTGGTGCAGTGAGCTGTTTTGAACCAAACCAGGCAATCTTCTGAGCTGCCACAATCCACAAACCTGGTTAGTCTCTAATTCATCTCATTTTCCTGTGCTGTTTCTTGAATTAAATTCATTTGACTTAAAATTCTGGGCACACTTACCTGGGATGTTATCATAGTTGCCATTGAATTCAGTGGGGCTTAAACTTGGGTAAACCTTGGCATCTATTGTCGAAGGCTTTCACGGTCAGAGTTCATCAGTTCTTGTAGGTTATCCGGGCTGTGTGACTTGGTATTTTCTTTCTTTTCTTTTCTGTGTGTCTTGGTATTTTCTTTCCTGACGTTTCGCCAGCAGCTGTGGCAGGCATCTTCAGAGGAGTAACACTGGACAGTGTCTCTCAGTGTCAAAGTGTGTTGGAAGAGTAATATGTATAGTCAGAAAGGGGTTGGGTTTGAGCTGAGTCATTGTCCTGCAAAAGAATCAAAGGTAATGTGCTAATCATTGTCCTGTAAGTATCACGGTAATGTGCTAATTAGGGTGTGGTATGTTAATGTGGAACCAATGTATCCTGAAGTGATCTGTTAACATGTGGAATCTGAAGCTAATCTGCCTGGCTATTGTGGACTTCCAACACACTTTGACACTGAGAGACACTGTCCTCTGAAGATGCCTGCCACAGCTGCTGGCGAAATGTCAGGAAAGGAAATATCAAGACCATGGTCACACAGCCCAGATAACCTACAAGAGCTTGGCATCTGAGTTTTCAAGGCTTTTTTTTGGGGGGGGGTGATGGTGGTGGTGGTACTCACCATTATTGAATACTGGCACTTGGGGGGGGGGGGGGCTCTCTCAAGTCCTGATAGGAGAATCGGTGGGAATTGGCATAGCCTTATAGGTGACTGTTGGCACCTTTTTGTTTACAAAAAAGGACTGTGTTTGCAGACAGTTCTGAAATTTCAACTGGTCCATTATGTGGTGACCAGCTTACTGTCAAGTGTTGGTTATAGGGATTGTATCATCCCTGTGTTGAGAGATCTACACTGGTTACCCACCTGTTTCTGGACACAATTCAGAGTGCTGGTTCTCTCCTTTAAGACCCTAAATAGTTTGGGACCAGGGTTCCTGAAGGACTGTCTCCTTACATACTATCCAGCCCACCAGTTAAGATCTGCCTGTCAAGCTCTGTTCTCTGTGCCCCCACCTTCAGAGGTGAGGTGGGTGAAGACTAGAGACAGGGATTTTTCTGTGGCAAACCCTTGCCTTTGGAATGCCCTCCTCTTTCAGGCTCACCTGGCACCTACTTTGCTTTCTTTTAGGAACCAGATCAAAACACATATTTTTTACCCAGGCTTTTATTTAAGGGTTTTACCTTATCAGCTTTTCAATGGTCTGCTTCTGTTTTATGGATAGTTCCTATGCTGCTTGTGTTTTTATGCTGCTTGTGTTTTTAACTGTAAGCTACCTTGAGCAAGACTCTGACACAGAAATATTAAAAATAAATAAATGACTGATTCCCTTCTATGAAACATTTCAGCTTATTTCCTGTGAATTTCCAACATCGTTGTTTCTACATCTACTCTCTCAGCTTGATCCTTAGCTGAAATTTGTCTATAGTTATCAGTCCTGCTTCCATTTCTGCTGATGTCAGCTTTGTCTCCACAGTAAATATTATTTCTGTGTTCTATGGATTATTCCAGTAGGGTTCCATGCTACTAGTTTAAATGGAAGCCAAATAATCGATGAACTATCTAGCAACAATCAGCACATACCTTTAAGCGTTTATTTTCAAGCAAGGCAATCAATATGATCAGATCATAAGCAATAATAATCCTGGATGAAGAAAAAAATATATTAATTGCCATTAGGGTCAGGTATATTGTTTCTTTGGCCCCTTCTAAGTTCAAATCAGGCATAGGACATTGATTGGCTGGGGCATTAACTGTCCAGGCGATAGGAGGATTGCTTGGAATAAACATAAAAGTGACTCTCCACCACCATTTTGTAGGCATTTGCTGGCTGCTGTTTTTAATATCCTAGTCTGAAAGTCTAAGCACTCCACCACACTGGCTTTGTTGAGTAGCTTCTTGCCTAGGTAAGTTATGTATGATGTGTGGTAGCAAGTCACCTGGTGGTTGCTTCCAACCCTGGCCTCAATGATTCATCCCTCAATGCCCCAAACAGCCCTACAAAGGACCCTGCTCCTCCCCCTGCCTTTTACTGACAAAAACCAAGGCTAGGAAGCTGGCAGTACTGTTGTGGTTGTCAAGTAACAACTACTGAGAGCATGTGTTTCTTAAAACAATGGATGTGGCCTCTATTATTTTGGGAGGATATAACCTTCAGTGCCCTGAGCTGGATGGCCCAGGCTAGCCTGATCTCATCAGATCTCAGAAGCTAAGCTGAGTCAGCCCTGGTTAGTATTTGGATGGGAGACCACCAAGGAATACCAGGGTTGCTGTGCAGAGGAAGGCACTGGCAAACCACCTCTGTTAGTCTCTTGCCATGAAAACCTCAAAAGGGGTCGCCATAAGTCGGCTGCGACTTGAAGGCACTTTACACACACAAACACACACACACACACACACACACACACATAACCTTCTGTATTTTTTAAGGTTTCATAATCTCCTACAAACCAGGCATGTTTCTCAGGTTTGTAGAGATTTGCCTTGGCTTTCCATGGCTCCAGTCTCTGGATTTAGGTTTCCACAGATGGAGCCATGTTGAAAATTCGATATATTGATTCCTAGCAGAGATGTTTGTGAAATTCCTCTGATCTGCATTTATATCTGGATTTTAAAGATTTAAATTAGCTGGTCTTCTTCCCAAAGTAATACTAGCACTCAAGAATGCATTACTCTATTTTTGTTGTTTCCTTTTTTTGCCAATTTGGCAACACAGTACACATGTATAGTGTGCCACAGGTTTCAATATCTTCATCCCCCCCCACCCGTCTTTCTCCTTTCCACAAAATTGAAATCTGGGCATGATCAAAAACATTTACTTTTTTTTTTTTTGCATCCAAATGCACAACCCCTTTCCCAATGAAATGTAGTTGTAAAATAATGTAACAGTGCAATACACCTATGAATTACTCCAATGGGCCATGAGCTAACCAGCATCACGCATTGGGTTGAATCTGATTATTTCCTTCCACTAAGTGAAAAGGGGCTCGCTTTGGTGTAAGCAGGCTTTTTCCACTGAATAAGTATTCTATCCTAAACAAAGTTCCTTTTAGTGAAAGCGTAACCCCCTTTTTTTCTTAGGTGGGGTGAAACAGTGTTTCAGGTGGGATGGTGATGCACTGACCCCGCATTGGCTTCAGCCCTGCAGGAAAGGAGGACAAATGTTGTCATGTTTCTGTGTATTTGAGACATTGTAATGGGGACATGTTCCACCTGCCTGAGACTTGGCAGGTAGAATCCCATGGGTAAGGGCTACAAGTCACTTAGAATTTCATCCCAATTGGATGGGAAACGAAAACATTAGAGCTAGAAATGTGTTTTGACTTTTCTGTCTCTAAAAGTGGACATTTTCTTCTACTTGACGGGGTATTCCATAGGAGAAGCAGAGCATCCCTGACAATTTCTCCTTAATTGGGGAGGAAACAAAAGAGTTCCAGAACCGAGTTTCCCACTGAAATCACTAGAAATGAAACTGAAAGTGGGAAAACAAAAACCAAATGGGATTCATCATGAAAATAGCAAAAACGAATGGAAGTGATAATGACCAAAATGAAATTAAAATCAAAAGAAATCCATCCACACCCATATTGTATACATCTAACATATAAATTGTTCTCGATTCCACTCAAAAAAATCTGCTCACCCTTTAAATGTGTACAAAGCACTAAAAGAGATTATTCAATTGTCCTGCAGTGGTCAAACTTTCAAAAACTGTTAACAATTTACCAATAGAGAAGCAGGGACATACACAGGATGTTTCCATCCTTTGAAGTACAACTCCCCACAGCTTAACTTTGATTAAAAAGAAAACCACATGTTCTCACTATGTTATACAGAGAGTTACACTTCCAGACCCCCAATATAATTCCTATAAGGCAACTAATTAGACAAAAACCCAGTTGGATATTTGCCCACAAAAAGGTAGCAATGTTGACAGAAATTTAAGGTTTTACTGCAAAGACAGCCAGACCAAAAGGCACCTGGTTTTGTTCTTACGTTGTAAAGGTTGGGGTGTATGTGTGAAGAAGAATTGACTTTAAAGGAGCTGGCATTCTAGCAAATGAACAGGATGCAGACATTCTCACAAAAACACATGTTCAAAAAAGGTCATGCAATTTATGTCTTAAATTTGATATTTCTGTTCCTGGACATTCGTATCTGAAGGGAGACAATTCCATACTATACATTGCATTCTCTATAATTTTGCACATGCAATTACTGTTTGGATCAATGACAACAACAACAAAAGACTGGAAAGACACTGTGTGTCACCTAAACAGGAGTAAATTGAAGGCATTTTGCCATGACTAAAAAAGACTGGAGTTTATGCAGTATTGTAAAAGATATTGTGGTCAGACATCACACAACAGTAACTGGTTATTGTGAGCCTGAAGCTACGCATGCTGACCTAAATGTTTAGTTGAGTAGATTTTATATACACTGTAAAAGAATGAAAAAGTCCAACACTGTCCAACTCTGCAATTGTTTTAAGTTAATGCTGATGTTTACAACTACGATTTAAAGCACACACACACCAAACAACAAAACACATATGATGGGGAAAGGAGCTTACAATATTACATACCTCTAGAGCCTTATAAAATAAAAGTTTCCAGGACATCAGGTTTTGTCTTTACCTACTGGACTTTCAGATGGTCATATTTCTTTTACTAATGCAGATTAACATATCTGCTACTTGATTATCACAAGTTTATCTTTAATTTCTGCTAAGAATCCTTGCTGGAGTCCCTAGAGAACCTCCCCACAACCATTTTCTTTTAAGTAAGTAATGTAAGTAAATAAATTTATTTGTATATGGCCATAGGCCTTTACAAAACATCATCAACAAATATAACGCATTATAATGTAATTATACATAGTAAAAGAATAAAATCCATAAAAAATAGTTTACAATAATATAAACAACCTTATGATGCTAAATAGTAATAAAACAATAAGTTCATCATCCACAGATAAAATCATTTTTGGAAATCAGCTCTCAAAGTATCAACTTTGGCCCTTATTTTCCTTGCTGCCAGGGGCAGGGCACACAGTGATGTTCTATGGGATATATACTCATCAGAGTCTGAAAGCAGGAATACAACCTTCTCAGAATGGAAATTTATGCCAGATAATATCCCAGCAAGAAACTTAGTCCTAGGCTGTACGTAAAGAGGGCAATCAAGTATGTAATGAGGTAATTCCTCCTGTGATCTCATGTCACAGATCGGTCCTTAGGAATTGCATTGGGCCTTAGGAATTTGCTTATACCGGCCGGCCAAAAAGGCCATTGGAACATTTTCTTTTAATGACAGGTGCTCAAAGAGTGAAGGAGGATAGATTTATTGTATATCCCTGTTTTTCCCCACGTGGGTTGAAGCCCATAAATATGGCCATCCTACTCCTAACTTTGTACCTGTGGTAACTGTTGTCTGGGCAATGGGGAATGTATAAGTATGCAAGATCCCTGTCATAATATTGGTGCCCCTTAGCCACGTACTGTCATAAATGTTTGCAGTGGCTTAAACTGGGAGCTTTTCATTAACTAGGCTGCTTAATGTCTTCAAAGCTGTTAGGGATTTCCAAAGAATGTGTAAATGGAGCAAAAGACTCTCGCTACACTTTGTATAAGATGACAGTTCCAAACTAGTGCATTAACTCCCCACCATCTCTGTAAGCCAGTACTCTAACCCCCTTTCCTATTCATGTTAACACCCAGTGGGGTGCAGCACTAGCAGAATCAACCCAACAAAAATGTGCTCAAGATGGAAAAGGAAATTCTGTTCCCAGTAAGGAGCAGAGTAGAGGAAATTGAAAATCCTTCAGTATGCAGCACATTAGGTGATAATTGCTGCATTCCAAGAAGTTCAACATTGTGGCACCCACTTCTAGTGGATTGAAACATGATGATTAACCACTGTGAAGTCTCACTACTAAGGAGAGCAAAAGTCCACTGAAGATAGACCTGGATAATTTATTGCTGGCTTTCACACCCCAAGGCTGCATACAGCACAGTCAATTATTGATGCAAGACTAATAAAATCTTTGGAATTTCAAGCTAAGACTGCAGAAAAAAAGATCTTTTTTGTTTTTGTCTTCATCAAGGCAATATCCTAGTTTTATTTACTGTCCATCTGCATTAACGATGCACAAATTTTCCTCAGTTTAATTTGGAATGAGTTCAGTTTTATGGACTTTTTTGGGAGGGGGAGAACTCTCGGCAAAATCTTGTGCTTTCTAGAGAAGTAGAGGGACCATGCAATGAGCGCCCAAACCTGGTGAGGACTCGGAGAGGTATACTCTACTGGTGTCAGGATTCCAAGGCGCATCCAGGGTGCAAGCCCATTGCCATGATATAGTCTACTTATGTCATTTCAGAAATAAAATACTGTTGGTGTGTCATTATGAGGTGGGATATTACAACAAAGTCTGTAATAGGCTCAAAAAACTTATAATTGGGCCCTACACAGTGCTCAATTGTTCCAAAGGTTTAGCAACTTCCCTGAGATGTTCCTGTTGGCCAGTGTCTCAAGGAGTTCAGTTTGCTGCAGCTTTAAAAATAACACTTTGCACAGTGTTTCATGATTCTGAGTTGTCTATGTCTAGGATTTGGACAAAATCAACTTTAACCCTAGAGCATAGAAATACCTTCAGATGTTGTAGATTTGGTCAGCTGTACAATGACATGGTCAGTTGGTCACCCTCATGAAACAGAATTTCACACATGCTCCAGCATAGCAGTTTGGTCAGCTGGAAGACCATTTTGTGGACATATGTGCAGAATTTCACTTTCCAATCTAAGCCAGAAAAAAAAAAGTTCTCAAGGAAATGACAGTAGAATCATAACTGAGGTTGCCAGCCTCCAGGTGGGGCCTGGAGATATCCTGGAATTACAACTTTGGCTACTGATCTTTTTTGGAAGATCGCTGCAAAACTAACAGATTCCCCTGAAGAAGCCTCTTGGTAAAAAGAAGGCTAGGGAGTTTTGGGAATTTTAACTGAGTAACAAAAAATATTTTACCTTATTTTGCACCATTGGCCTTGGACTTTTTTTTTTTATCAACCCTAGTCATAACCCATCTGAACATTAAATTGGAGGATTTGTATTCCAAACTGAGAAATTATGAACTTTGGCAACATCACTAATCTGCATCTGACACTGTGTACTACATTGGGTGATTTAAAGCAAACGTTCTGCATCCTGGATGTAACTTTCATTAACTTATGTTTGCAAATGACTTTTTAATTACAGACTTTAATGACTGAATAATACATTTTCGTAATAATAATTAGGTTGCGCTCCAAATGGCTGCTGGATTTTAACCACATTGCCACTTTAGATTATTGGAAACTATTTTCTTTAAAAAAAAATACTCTCAGAAAATTAGGTAAATGAAATGCTATTTCCTTATTTATACTGAGGAATTATTAGTGCAAACTAACCCTATTTTTTTTAAAGGTAGGAATGGATGCATAGTCTAAAGCCTGCTTCCAAATACTCCTGAATTATAATACAGCTAGCTAGGTCCTGATAAAGGGAGAGTACTTCATGTGATGGGATGGCTGTATTCCTTCAACAAGATAAAAACTAGGGCTGTTGAATTAAAAAAAAATTCGGTATAGTTCGGATTCGGCCGAATTCAGCCCGTTTAGATTTGGGATATGCCGAAGTCCGAACTCCCCCACTTCGGATCCGTTCAATTCGGTGGAAATTCAAAGTTCGGAAAAAAATTCGGCCGAATAAAGCCATTAAAAACACAATCGCGCCTTTCCGTGGCTCTGGGGGGGGCATTTTTGGGGTTAGAGGTCCCAAACTTTCGGCAGAGCTTCAAAGGACGTTTATTGAAAGACTCCCCAAGTTTTGTAAAGATTGGGTCAGGGGGGGCTGAGATATGGGCCCTGAAAGGGGTCCCCCCCACCCTTAATGTGCATCTCTCAGCAGAGCTTGCCGCCCACGCACAAAGCTCCCAGCCCCAACAACAGCTGAGACGTTTGCAAACCAACTGCAAAACAACTGCAAAACAACACAACCTTGTTAAACAACACCTTTGCAACACACAAGTGAAACCTCCCCCCTCAAACCAGGGAGCGAGAGACTCGAGGGGGAACACACACCCCAGGCAGAACCAACGAAAGCTCCCTTTGGCTTCCCCCCCACCCACAGAAACTGCTCCCTCCCCACACACACACAGAGTCTGCTTTCCCCCCCACACACACATACACAGGAGAAAAATTATAGATTAAAGCCCCCAAAGGGGTCTTACTGTGGCTGTCTTCTGTTCCATCAAGAGGGGCTGAAGAGGACTTGTAATCCAAGATGATTCCAATTAGGCACGGGACGTTTTGCTCTGGAGATGCACAGGATCGGCTGATCCATTCATCCCAATAGGGGAAAGGGGAAAGGGGAAAGCCCATATCTCGGGACCCCCTGACCCAATGTTCACAAAACTTGAGTGGGAATCTTAAGAACACTGGTCTGAAACTCCGCTCAAAGTTTGGGATCTGCACCCCCAAAAATGCGCCCCCTGAAGCCATGGAAAGAGAAAAGGGGGGAGGCGATATTTCTGCCCCCACTGAACCCATCTTTACAAAACTTGGGTAGTATCTTAAGAATAATTGACTGAAGCTATGCTAAATGTTTGGGGGCTATATCCCCAAAAAAGCGCCCCCTGCAGCCACATAAATGGAAAAAGGGGGGAGGGAAAAGGGGGAGAGCCCATATCTCGAGACCCCCTGACCCAATGTTTACAAAACTGGGGGGGTATCTTAAGAATACTGGTCTGAAACTCCACTCAAAGTTTGGGATCTGTACTCCCAAAAATGCGCCCCCTGCAGCCATGGAAAGAAAAAGGGGGGAGCCCATATCTCGGGACCCCCTGAACCAATGTTTACAAAACTTGGGGGGTATCTTAAGAAGCTTCATCTGAAGCTCCAGTGAAAGTTTTGTGTCTGTACCCCCAAAAATACGCCCCCTGCAGCCACAGAAAGGAGCGAATGTGCACAAGCACCCCCACACACACACACACGAGGATTTCGCTCTCTCTCTCTCTCTCCCTGGCCGGGCCGCACATCAGCTGATTCCTCCAGTACTCAATCCTGACTGATTGGCCAGAAGAAGACCCAGCTTGGCCACCGATTGGCCGGGGGAGGAGAATGCTGCTTACTGACGGTTATGCTGCTTACTGACGGCCCCGAATTTGCTGAATTTATTCGCGAACTCCCGAAATCGCTGAATTCGGCCCCCCCGGTTGCCCGCCAGTTTTGAGTTCGGTTCCTCCCAAACTAAAAACCACCGAATCAGGGGAAATTCGGCTGATTTTCAGTTCGGGCCGAACCGAATCAACAGCCCTAATAAAAACAATGCTGGGATGCCCTTCTCTTCCAGGGTCCTTCCCCAGTGTTAGGATGATATGTGTACATAATTAGAAGAAATACTTATGCTCTCTGACACTCACTTTCTCACACACATATACCATAAACAACAACTGTGACCTTATTGCTAGCTGCTTATTTGGTTTTTAAAAAAATGAAAGTTAATGAAAGTGGAGTTGGTTTACTGTTTTAATTTCCCAAATATGCTGGTTTCTCTGTGACCAAACATGGATTTTATCTTCATTATTAGCCCTGCTGACAGATATCAATATCTGTAGTTTTGTGGTATTCACATAGGGTTTCCAACTCTAGATTGGGAAATTCTTGGAGATTTGGGGATGGGTCCTGGGTAGGGTGGGGTTTGGGGACCTTACGAGGGTATAATACCTTGGAGTCCACCCTCCAAAGCAGCCATTTTCTCTAGGGGAGCTCCCAGTCAGCCCTGCCTCCAATCTTGTATGTATGTGTGTATGTATGTATGTATGTATGTATGTATGTATGTATTTATTTATTTATTTATTATTTTGTGATTTATAACCCGCCCTCCCTGGCCGAAGCTGGCTCAGAGGTGTCTGCTGGTGAATTGAAGTAAACTACAGGTAAATAAGGGAGCGGGGAGGGGAATACATTTGGCATTATTGGGGGTGTGCTTTTTCGGTCCCAGTTTATTGTTGCCATTTTTTTGCCCATAACACCCCCCCCCCACATATCGAAAAGGTATTTTCAGGGTTTTTTTTTAATTCAGCATATTGGTAAGCGCACCCCTAGGACTCAGGGCAGGACTTGGCAACGCTAGCTGCTGTCATTGGCTCCAACCTTCCACAATACTTCTTTCCCTGCAGGAGGCTGGATCCCCTACAGACTTACCACTCAGACCTCAAAAGGGACCAAAACATGGGCCCAGGAGAAGCACAGTGAGCCCTTCCCATTGATTACACATGGGAGCTCATAGAGAAGAGGAGGGATTCAGGGAAGCAACCTCCTTCTCTTTTGGTTCTGAGGACTACAGCAAAAGATGAAAAGCAGGTCTACCAAACCAACCCTGACTAGTCCCAGGTATCCAATGGAGGCACCAGCAAGCTGCAGTCTTATACTGAATGGAAGCAATTCTTGGGCGAGAAACGCTTTTCCCAACATGTGCCAGTTGAGATTCAGTAACTGGAGATGCCAGGAACTGAACTTGGGGTCTTCTACATACAATAGATTTGTTCTACCACTGACCCATGACACCCTCGTGTTGTTTAAGGACTATCGGCAGATGACAAGTACCTTACCAGGTTGGAAATTTGGATAAGGTATGTTATACCACTTTCTAAACTACTTAAGTTTTTTTTTCCAGTTTGAAAGCAAGTTCATGCTATTCTTAGGGAGATAACTTAAATAGCTAAATATGACCTGGCTTCAATACCTGCCCCTCAGATTTTTGTAGGTAACTTAAAGCTTGGACTTGCTTAGAAGCTTGAGAAGGGGAGGGAACCAGGAACAGACGAACCAGCTGAATAGAACCTGACCATTAATCACTTCATTTAAAACAATTTTCTTACACTAAAAGACAAAATGGACAGAGGTTTTTTTTTTTTTTTTTAAACTAGACAAGAAAACATGTCAGCCTCACTTACGTCTTATTTACAGACGTTGCTGTGCTGCTAGTCTTATCAACATTTGGATCCTTTTGCCTTCTTTAAAAAAAAAAGAACAAGACAGTTTGGAAGTTCAGCATGCAGTTTTCAGTATCTTGAAATTGTTCTCAAATGCCTCATGTGAGATAAATATTTATTGTGCTGTGTTGCAAATCCATCTTTTTCATGGTCCCAAATAACATACTAAGTTTTTCAAGTGCATTGCAATTTAAAATCCTAAAAGGATTTTCTTCTCTTTTTGCATGAAAACTAGACATTTCTTATATTGTACAATAATCTATCCAGAAAGCAATTCACAAAATTACACTTTACAGGGAGCTGATGTTGAAAGTGTAGTTTTCACAAAGCTTTGATTGGCATTTGAGGATTGGGAGTGATCATGTGTAAAGAAAAGAGATATACTGCACAGCATCAAGTGGACTACAAGGTAATTTATGACCATTCACACTGTTTTAGTGCCTTGAGTCCATGTGGTGGTACCCAAAGCAGGCATTAATTACCAGATAGCAGTGACTTGCAGCCTTTAAAAACAAATACACTTTCAGTTGCACTAAACCTATATCAGATAATCAGAAATGCAAAGGTTACCATAAGCAAAGAAGACTCAGCTTTTCTGCATTACTATCTCTCTCTCTCTGTGTGTGTGTGCCATCAAGTCACAGCTGACTTATGGCGACCCCATAGTGTTTTCAAGGCAAGAGACATTCAGAACTGGTTTGCCATTGCCTACCACTGTGTGGGCTGTGAGAGAACTGTGACTGGCTCAAGGTCACCCAGCAGGCTCCAATCAAACCCGGTTCTCCAGATTAGAGTCCCCTATTCTTAACCACTACACCACACTGGCTCTCTTGCATTACATTCAAAGATATGTACAAACTACCAACTATGGGCTTCTCCAACAGGCCCTGAAACATATTCCCCTTTCATTATTCATTTACAGTACTGACCATCAAGCCTCATGAAGGCTTCTGGGCAACTCAAAAACCTGGTCACTTTTTTGTGATATTTTGACTGATCCTAGTAAAAGGGTATTGTATGAATGTTATTTTTGCTTTTTTCTATGGATCAATTGACGTGGGAGTAAGTGGATTAGCAGTTATCCAGGACACACCACCAGAACTCCTTGGCTTTATAGAAAACAGTGTTGTTTAATTTACAGTGCACAGATACAAAAAGACAAACCGTCACGTACACTTCTCTCCACCAAACTTCCCAACACAGAGTTATAATCATACAGACTTATATACATTCCAGCACCAGAAACCAATTAGGCCACCTGTAGACCTGGCCACAGTATTGCATCAGCTTTACTGCCTTAATCTGGTTTGCTGCAGTTCACTCTGGGACCTCTGGGACCTCAAGGCACTTGCAGCCTCTTGCATCAGCTACATGTCCCAGATCTGACAGCTACCTGTCAGCTGTCTCTGTCAAATCTATTATGGCCAACTTGTAACTCTGACATCAATTTTACAACTATGCAACCAAATTGGTCTATTTGGCGGAGGGGAAAAGGAGCAAATGTAGTTGTCAAGGAGAGAGTTTCTTCAACATGAGAAAAATGATCTTCCAACTGGGCTTGGTTTATGTAGATTGCTTGCACTCCAACCTCTAGATGTCTTTATCCAGTTTGGCTTCCGTTCATTCTTTACTGAGTACATTGCTTTATTAATATAAGTATTACCATGTTTTTCTTCTATTCTTTGGTTTATGAGGGATCTATTTGTTCTACATGATATTGAGAGACATCTAACTAATTGTTGGATTTTGCGTTCTCCCAGGGAGAGAGGCCATGGATTTGCTATTCTATTCCAGTAGGCTTTGCTTGACATCTTGACATCTGTTTTGCACCCAGCACTATCTAATCCAAATAAATCTGCACTTTGTCTGTATTCCAAGATTCTACAATCTGCGTTCTTTGGCTCTTCCATCAAGCTCTCAAAAATCATTTCCTCATATTTTTTTATCCCCCCTGCTGAACATTGGAGCTGATAAGAAATCCTGGAATACTTCAGTGTCTGCTTTGTGATATTCTGGTTGGTTCTAATGAAAAGATATCACACTAATGCTCTGTTTCAAATTAGTTTTGCAGACCAGCATGGCCACCTACCATCTTTGTCTGTTTTTTGAAAGGATGATCTAGGGGCATGATCCATCATAAAATTCTTTCCCACAAGTTCTATTGAAATAAAATAGGAACTGCCTGCCTTGATCTTGTACAGCTCCCATTCACTTCAGTGGTGTTTGCCACTATGCGGCATATCATGGGTAATCACTTAAGCACATTTTATAGATATTTCACAAAGTATTCATTAGTGGGAAAGGAGATCAGGCAGTATGATGGATTCATTAAACACAGATTTAAAGTGTGACTTTTTATAAAGCCTTTTAAATCGGAACATTCTCCTCCAAAAGCAGGCTTAAAGCTGATGTCATTACTTTGAAAAACTTGTTTCCATTGCTGCACTCATGTGCTGACCTTGATTGTCAAAATCAGAGACTTTTTCCATGTAGTTAAAAGAGATACATATTCTTCCTACTGTTGTCTGCACAAAAATTCTGCAATACTTTATTGAATCAGTTAAGAAAGAGGTATCCCCACTTTCACGTAAAAAAGATAAGCATGGTCCATGCCTGGTTGAAAGATAGCAGCGGATCTGAAATCAATTCAGATAAAACATTGTCTTAAAAATTTGTATTACTAGTAGATTCTTCCTTGACATTGGGCCAGTCAAATGCAATTGTACAACTGCCAACCCCAGATGGGGTTACTCTTGGACCTAGTCTTGGTGGAGGTTGACTACATTTTTAGATGCAGCTGATCTGTCCATGCTGATCTATGCTGCAGTAAACTTAAGACTGGGCCATTGCAATACACTATATGTGGAGGTGACCTAAAAGACAAGTTGGAAAACTTCAGTTGGTGCAAAATTTCATGGCCAGTTGCTTAACCAAGATCAGTTGCTTTCAGCATATTATTCTAGCTTCACAAAAGTTATGTTGGCTGCCGATATGCTTCCAGGCTCATTTTAAGGGATTATTTTTAATGTTTAAAGCTTTATACTTGCCTGAAGGACTGCCTCTCCCTCTATAAGCATGTATGCCCATTCTGGTCTTTGGGGTCAGTTGATTTTCTCTGTTCCATCATATAAAGAGATTAAAATAGTAGTGTTCCATTAATAGGGTTGCCAGGTCCCCCTTCACCACCAGCGGGAGGTTTTTGGGGTGGAGCCTAAGGAGGGTGGTGTTTGTGAAGGGGAGGGACTTCAATGTCATTAAGTCCAATTGCCAAAGCAGCCATTTTCTCCAGGTGAACTGATGTCTATCAGCTGGAGATCAGTTGTAATAGCAGGAGATCTCCAGCTAGTATTTGGAGGTTAGCAACCCTATCCATTCTAGGCTTTTTCCAGTGGTTATCTCAGTATTTTGGAATAGACTACCATTGTAATGTTTCTTCCTGCCCTACTTCTGCATAACGATGTATAACACTGTTTTAGGTAGAAAAGCCTTCTGCTTAAACCCTGCTGGTTTGGAATAGGCTATTAGGCCCAGATTGTGATTATTTTAAAACTACTGTTGTCTATTAAATGTTGTTATAAAAATGAACCCTGTGTCAGAGTAGACACAAAGTAGAGTATAAGATCTTCAGAACACAACACAGACTCCATCTTGGTGATTCAGCAATACTTCATGTCTGACCAGAGGTGAAACTGAAGTTGAGCTAAAGTGCACTGTAACACCTAGGCAAACGCCTAGAGCTAGCGTGGTGTAGTGTGGTTAAGAACGGTGGTTTGGAGTGGTGGAGGCTAATCTGGTGAACTGGGTTTGTTTCCCCACTCCTCCACGCGAAGCCAGCTGGGTGACCTTGGGCAAGTCACTCTCTCTCAGCCTCACTTACCTCACAGGGTGTCTTTTGTGGGGAGGGGAAGGGAAGGTGATTGTTAGCGGGTTTGAGTCTCCCTTAAGTGGTAGAGAAAGTCGGCATATAAAAACCAACTCTTCTTCTTCTTCTTTTTCTTCTTCTTCTTCTTCTGACACTCTAGCCCGAGGTTTGCTTTGTGACCCAGTAAGATCACCCCAGAAAAATAATCTGTGATGACTGGTGCCTGTGGACCACTGAAGCCTATTCTGACATATTTTTTAAAAAAAATCCAGTTCTATCAGAGCATTCAAAATTTCCCTCCTTAAGTGAATATGTGAAAAGGGATCATCTCCTGTAACAGACTAACACTAATCCCAAACTGGCCCTCACTACCGCAGGTCCTAATCCCTTTTCTCAGAACCAAAAATCACCAAAAATCCCACAAAAATAGGATTGAAATGGCCTCCTCCTCATGACCCTACAGACTCAAAGATCCTAAACATGGGTTCGGCATGCATGTATGGATATACACTACAAATGTGTCCCTTGTACCTTTATTCTGTGGCAAATGTATATGTCTACAGATATGGATGTTGGTTTTAATTGTTTTTATAGTGTGACAGCAAGGTAGACTTCCCCTGACTATGGAAGATCCACTGATTTAGCAATTTGTAATAACCTCTTTTCCTTTCTGTAAATGTATTGAAATGTATTAGGACAGCAAGGGAATAGCTTGTTGCTGGGCAGGATATCTCTGTGTGTGTATGCCTGTGTGCTAAGGAATTGGGGCAAGAGTCATGGAGGGTTACAGTAAACCATAACAAGAACTGGGTGAAACTGTTATTCTACTGTTACTCTACTGCCGCCTGGATGTCTGGAGTGTTATCAGCGCTACCCTGAATGTTGATGGGTTGTCATATCTTGAATTTGGATAAATATCCCTTCCTCAGTATGATCGGGGCTCAGAGATTTCTGCCCATTAGGGCCTCTGGGTCAGCAGCTGCAAATAAACTGTTTTCTTGGAATAACGATCTCCGGTCTCTCTCTCCCCCCACGAACCCCCATTTGCCATATCAATAGTATGCTGCAAACCACCTTGACCTATTGGCCTGTGAGCAGCAAAAACAAATTTGTCACATTTTTAGGACATAAATAACAATGCCAAAAACTGGTGACTCTAGTTGCACATTGCCATGCAAATCAAAAGACTCATCTGGTCAGTTTAATGTGGCCTGGAAGGACATGGTATATGGGGGATGCAGCTATACCTCAGCTTGCACATGTATTGGTGATGGTAGAAAGTGCTGTCAAGTCACAGCTGTCTTATGGCAAACCTATAGGGTTTTCAAGGCGAGATGGTCAGAGGTGGCATTCCATTGCCTGCTACTGCATAGCAACCCTGGTATTCCTTGGTGGTCTCCCATCCAAATACTAACCAGGGCCAACCTTGCTTAGCTTCAGAGATCTGACAAGATCAGGCTAGCCTGGGCCATCCAAGTCAGGATTGGATAACACTAATAGAATATATGGATTTTCCCTTACTGAGTTAAGCCTTCAATTACTGTCAAGAACAACTGTTGCTTGTGTATATGACATAGGTTTACTTCATTACATGATCCTTCTATTTTTGAAAAAAAGGCTCTGATAACAATTAAAACAATAGATTAGGTTATTGTGATGATAACCTTATAAGACTCATGTTCAGTTAGTTTCGAAACAATGATATATGCCATTTTTGGAAACACCGTTCTCAAATCTTAAGCCGTACATTCCTGTTTTATAGTGGTATGCATATTTCTGTTGTAAATCACTCATCTAATGACAAAGAAGGATGTGTGTATTTGTAATACCAATTATTTTGGTTCTCTTCCTCCATTGTACGGGTGATTCTTGTATCACCCTTTCAGTTGTTTAATAATGATAAAATACATGATTCAAGATATAATAATAGGAAGAAATTAACAATTTCAATGACCATCTGCTTTCAGCATCAGCATTATTCTTTATTGGGGTTACTTGCCATCTTTTTTGTCCTATATTTCAATTCCTTCTTGATTTCTTCTAATATCATGGGGTAAAGATCTTTTAATAGCACAAACATATTCTCAGTTTAAAAGTACTATGTGGTACATCAGAAGGACTCTCTTTTCTTCTCATGTGTAAAAACTATTATCACCATTTTTAGAATCTCCTTTCTTCTCAGACAGTGGAACAGAAACATGGGGGAAATTACAGAGTGGAACTGAGGGAAGCCATTCATTCTAATTGAGCAGTTGCTTTTGGATGTTGGAAGTATTTTAATCTTCCAGAAGTGGGAACTGAACTCCCGTCTCATTGCTCTTTCCCATGGAGCTCACCCTGTGCAGTATGCATTCTTCCTTGAAATGATGGCACTCCTCACAATGAGCATCACAAATAAGCTGTTTGCAGCATTTTCTGTTGGGACAAGTGCATCTCCTGGAGGATATTCAGGTCCTACATGCAACCCTCCTGGCTACTAGGAAGAAACTCTGGGAGGGCAGGTGCTAATGTCTGTTCTGGAAGTGTGTTTTGTACTTGTGCCCTGTATGTCAGATGGTTCCATGATGTCATTATGGCAGGCTAGCCATCACCATATGCTGCTGCCATATGATGGATGGCAGCAGAACTTTCAAGGATGATGAAGGAGTAGATGCCATTTTATTGTTAACTTTTTTTCTAATCCTACTGTATCCCTTTCAGTTCTGATACCAGGAATGCATTGAACCCCTCCTATGTAATATTTGACTTTGTTATATTTATGCCTTGATCTAGCTAAGCATAGAGGCAGCCTTCCACACAAATGTTCTGCAACAATTTTTTTGGTGTGCCCAACCCTTTTGAATACCTACATTTGGCAATTAGCTGTTCAGAAACTTCTCCTTTCCCATCATGGTAACAAATTCCAGAGGAGAAGCCATATTAGCAGCAAAACCAAATTTGTCACATTTTAAAGACTATCACGTTTCATGGACCACAGCCCTCTTTATGCAACATGCACATGATGAAGTGGACCCTGCTCTATGAAATGTTATGCTAGAATAAACATTTGTTAATCCTTAAATTCTACAAGACTCCTGGTTCTTTACCATCAGCAAGGTTTCGGCTTATGTGCATGCAATCTCAACTGCCATGCACTTCTTGGGCAGGGTGGACCTATGGTTTTCCTCTGTAGTTGGCAAGTTTGGGTTTGTAGCTGTGTATGCAGTGTAATAAGGAGCCCCATGGCGCAGAGTGTTAAGCTGCAGTACTGCAGTCCAAAGCTGTGCTCACGGCCTGAGTTTGATCCTGACGGAAGTTGGTTTCAGGTAGCCGGCTCAAGGTTGACTCAGCCTTCCATCCTTCCAAGGTAGGTAAAATGAGTACCCAGCTTGCTGGGGTAAAGGGAAGCTGACTGGGGAAGGCACTGGCAAACCACCCCGTAAACAAAGTCTGCCTAGGAAACGTCGGGATGTGATGTCACCCCATGGGTCAGGAATGACCCAGCGCTTGCATGGCACCTTTACCTTTTATGCAGTGTAATAACAAGATCCTTCATACACCGACTCAATGACAAATTGTGTACTGGCCTAAAATGATGTCTTTTCATAGAAACGATTTGCTTAAAGTAAAGCTAATAAAATATCTTGTGATGTAACATTGTTTTCATCCACAGTCCTCACTTTCTTTCATCTGGGTAGCAATAAGATCCTGAAGAATTCTAGAGGAAAAAAAGTCATTTTTGTTAAGTGTTACCTTATGTACGGCTTACAGAGACAATATTTTTTCAAGGAAATATTTCATCAACATCTTGGCCAGTTCACCTTGACTATATCCGTAAATCTTCTCTGTGTTACTTGAATGTTATACATGGCTTTAGTGATTCTTACTACAAAAAGTTTAAACAAAGAAGATCACATGGGCTTAATAAATTCAATAGTAATAAAAAAGGAAAAGGTTAACTTTAAAAGAAAAATATTTATACTGGAGGTAATTACAGCATCGTGTATTTATATAGCACCCTTTAAATCTAAGAGTTCCTAAAAGTACTTTAAAGATGTGATTGAAACAAAAGACTAGGAGCCAAATCTTTGGCTTTATCTTCATCACCCACTCCTGACTTGCTGTGTGGCCTTGGACCAGTTTCCTCAATATTGTTTCCACTTACCACAAGTATGAACGGTGCAGAAAACCTACGGAACTCCAACCTGTCACCTTTTTAGACCACATGACATTAAAAAAAATCAATTAACATATAGAGCATTTCACTTGCACATCTGCTTAGGTATAGTAATACTTCACAGAAAGTGATATACAGCTTTGACACTTTCATCTAACAAATGCTTTATCTCCTACTCTTTTTTCTTTCAATCACAGCCAAGTTTTTCAAAGTGGAGCCACTATCCTTTACACTAAAGCTCAGTGAGGAACAGAGCCAGGAACCTTAGGATCTCAAAACACTCTGACACATTATCCGGCTTGCAAAGTTCTTTTTTTTTTCTGATGGCAGAGCACAAGGAATGCAAACCATTGCTTCTGTTGCTAAAGTGCTAAAGGTTTGCAAAGATGAGAAATGTTCAGCATGATAGAAACCCGTAAGAACAGATAATAGCATTTGTTTAAGTTTTTTTCCCCTTAGTTTATCTTTTAAATATTCCACGAATCACTTGTGGTCTATCATATGTAGAGCTGGTTCACATGATAATGTTTTACATTAAGTAATACATTGGCCTGAGCATCAGAATAAAATGCACTACATAGAAAAGTAGCACCTGACTTTGGCTTATGAACTACATCAGTGTAGTGTAGTGGTCAGAGGGTTGGACAGCAAGAGCAAGATAGAAATCCCCACTTGGCCATGAAGCTCAGTGGGTGACCTTGGGCCAGTTACTATCTCCTCAACCTAATGAACATCACAGGGTTGTTGTGAGGATAAAATGGAACAGAGGAGATCCATGTATGCCTTATTGGATAGGGAGGATAAAAATGAAAGATACTAATATACACAGAATTCATCAGATTTCTTCCACTATTCTTGGACTCTTTGTCATTTTTAATTAATGCTATAAAACTGTATTTGTGTGATCATCAGGAATTAATGAGCCATCAGTATTCTCCGACTTTTAAAGAACAGATGCCATGAGAACTCTAGTAGAGCCAGAGAAGATGGGAATGGAGGCTGAATGTAATGATATTCATCAACCTTAACTGACTAGTTTCCAATTCCAGAAATGCTATTCATTTATATGATATTCTGCAACAATTCCCACCTCGTCCAGCAGTGCAAATATTTTAAAAGCCACCTTGTTTTCTGTATTTCAAGGTTTCTTATAATCCATTCCTGCATGAGAAGAAAGTTTGAAGATAAGAGTCTGTATGGTATCCACTCCCCTATCATGTGAAGACCTCCTATCAACCAATCATGCAATGTAGCTAGCTAACTTTGGAGAGGGGGGGTTGGTTGCTTTGTTGTTGTTTTTTGCCATCAAGTCACATCTGACCCCGGTGGGGTTTAAAAGGCAGGAGACGCTCAGAGGTGGTTTGCCATTGCCTGTCTCTGCATCACAACCCTGGT
This sequence comes from Euleptes europaea, assembly GCF_029931775.1. Lineage (NCBI taxonomy): Eukaryota > Metazoa > Chordata > Lepidosauria > Squamata > Sphaerodactylidae > Euleptes > Euleptes europaea. The sequence continues at coordinate 39,888,026 of NC_079316.1, forward strand.
ATTCTTTGGAGATTTCCTATCCAAATACTTGCCAGGGTTGACCCTGCTTAGTGTCTGAGATCTGACATGATCAGACTAGCCTGGGCTATCCAGGGCAGCTAGCTAGTTAGGTATCTCATTATTGTCTTGCTCTTTCTCCAAGGACTTCAGGACATAATATTTTAGTGTCCCCTTTTCTTTTCTTTTCATAGCAACCCTTTGAGGTAGATTAGACTAAAAAATGTGACTAGTCCAAGGTCATCTAGTGAACTTTATGGCTGAATGTAAATTCTGAATCTGGTTCTATGAGGTCCAAGTACAGTCTAACTACTATACCACGTCAGCTCTATAAATGTATCTTTTATGACAGCCAAAGTGTTTTTTTTAAAGAATCCAAGGGAATATACTAATAGGCCAATGTGTCTATTCAATCTTGACTTTTAGAATTGTCCAGTAATTTAGTCCCTGACAGCCTTGCAAACTTAAAAGAAGGCCAGTCTATGTAGTTAAGAGTTTAATTATCCACTTTGGAAATCGGCCAGAATACCAGAACGTACATCTCCACCAGCCTTGCTTCAGATTGGATTCTATAAGCACATGTCAATTCTAAAGGGGTTGTTTATTACTTAAATTTGTGGAAGTTGAAATACCCAATTGTCCTTTGTGCCCTCCTAAATCCTGGACAGTATGACCTATTGAAAGCTTAACTGTTTCCTGAAGGTAATTAACAGAGAAAATACTAGCCTTAAATTACAAGATATAAGCAGCTCATACTTTTGCTCATTTTTGAATATCACAGGTTTTAGAGCTCAGTTTAGTTTGGGAAAGGCATACAAGGCTTCAAGAATAACATCATTTCTCAGTTTTGTTGATTAGCAGCATCTCATGGAACTAGATCTTCCAAATTAGCAGCAAGCTCTAAGGTATAAGCCACTGTGGCATTTCTGTGACAGAGTCAGCTGCCACAGAGAAAGGCTTTGCATTTTCAGAATGACATCCTTCGTAGTTGACTGTTTATGCACTAATACCACATTTACGCTGAGCCTCTGATTATTCAATGAACTCTAGAATCTAGCAAGTAGGGATGATTTCAAATTCTCCATCTCTGCTGTTTTGAGTGAAACATCTCCCCATTTCATTCCTTTATTTTTATGCCATTTTCTGTTTCCTAGTTTTAAAACTCCCTATAAAACACAGGCAAATTTAACATTATTTGTGCAACAATAAATCAGCAATATATTGTATAGGTATACTGTAAGCATAAATTATGTACATTGCACATATACTGTATAAATGGCTTACACATAATACAAATGAATCTGCAATACCAAAACAAATCAAAACAAAACCAAAAACCAGATACCTTGGTTGGCAAATATATATATATTTTAAAAGCCAGTGTGCTGTAGTGGTTAAGAGTGGTGGACTCTAGTCTGGAGAATCAGGTTCAATTCCCCATTCCTCCACATGAAACCTGCTGGGTGACTTTGAGCCAGTCACAGTTCTCTCAGAAGAACTCTCTCAGCCCACGTGGAGGCAGGCAATGGCAAACCACCTCCGAAAGACTCTTGCTTTGAAAACCCTACTGGTATTTGGTAAGGTGATGATCCTTTTCCTTTCCTTGTCCAATAGCAGAAGGTCGAGCAAAGGATTGTGCCCCCTAATCTAACCTGAGACAGATTGGCAAATATTGTAATGGAAGTGAACTACGATCTGCAGTTATGTGAGATAAGAACCCGTATTGAGTTTATATTTCATACATACCTTCAATCGTGAGGTTTTCAAACAGGCAATATTGACTGGAGCACACATTGTTTTGTAAAATAACTAACGGTTTACATGAGTTACAACAAGGCTAAGGGAATTAGCAATTAACGTTCTGCATATATCTGGCTTCAGGCAACTTGTCTGCTGAACGCAGACCATGAACGTGCAACCGCCTGATCACCATTAGCAGGCAGATGGAGGACTCTGGAGGAAATGGCACTTAGCAAGCTTGCTTAATAACAGAAAAGAGACTCCTGATTAATTTGCAACTTTTTTTTAAGTGTTGACCCTGCCCTTGCTGTTTCTGAACTACTTTTGGCAAGCCTGGAACTACCACTCAAGTACACAGCTATCATAAGATTCACCCATTAATACTAAGCATGCTATTATCAGCTCCAAGGGCCTAAAATTGGTCTTTTTCATATTGCCTGATTCATATTTATATTAATTCCTGTGTCCTCTAACCTCATGCTGAAGAGTGTGCTTCTAATAAATATGGCCCTACCAGCATGGTGTAGTGGTTAAGAGTGGCGGACTCTAATCTGGAGAACCGGGTTCGATTCTCCGCCCCTCCACACGAATGCTGCCGGGTGACCTTGGGCCAGTCACAGTTCTCTCAGATCTCTCTCAGCCCACACAGAGGCAGGCAATGGCAAACTATCTCTGAATATATCTTGCCTTGAAAACCCTACAGGGTCACCATAAATCAGCTGTGATTTGACGGCACACACACACACACACAAATGTGTTCAGTAAAATTGCCTTGATTTTTTGTAGGGTTGCCAGGTTCTGGGGTAGAGCCTGGGGAAAGCAATGTTTTGGGAGGACAGAGATCACAGGAGGGTATAATGCCATAAAGTCCACCCTCCAAAGCAGCCATTTTCTCCAGAGTAGTTGATCTCTTCGGTATAGAGATACATTATAGTTCTGGGAGATCTCCAGGCCCAATCTGGAAGTTGGCAACTCTACTTCCTGCCCAGAATGATAAAATTGTTGCTTTCACAATTTGATAAAATTGTTGCTTTCCTCCTGGACTGAATTAGAAGACTTAAGAATACTACGATTTCCGTCACTCCAGTAATCCTATAAGTTCTGAGCATGACCCACATGTAGCTAGTAGATAGCCATCTTTGTGATAGGGTTGCCAGGCCCCTCTTTGCCACAGGCGGGAGATTTTGGGGGCAGAGCCTGAGGAGGGCAGGGTTTGGGGAGGGGAAGGACTTCAATGCCATAGTGTCAAATTGCCAAAGCAGCCATTTTCTCCAGGTGAGCCGATCTCTATCAGCTGGAGATCAGTTGTAATAGCAGGAGATCTTCAGCTAGACCTGGGAAGATTCATTTTCATATCTTCACTCTGCCATGAAGCTCACTGGGTGACCTCTCTCTCTCAGGATTACTTGATTTTGCAGGGTGGTAAGGCACAAGATGGAGAGCCAGTGTGGTGTAGAGGTTAAGAGCAGGGGGTTCTAATCTGGAGATCCGGGTTTGATTCCTGCTGGATGACCTTGAGCTAGTCATAGTTCTCTCAGAACTCTCACAGCCCACGTGGAGGCAGGCAATGGCAAACCACCTCCGAATGTCTCTTGCCTTGAAAACCCTACATGGTCACCATAAGTCAGTTGTGACTTGATGGCACACACATACACACACAAGACACAAAATTTGGTCATGTTACTTTAAATCCTTACTTTTGAGTTTAAAATGTGAGGGGGTTTTGTCTGAATTTTCTACCCTGTCATTTTGCTCAAGGCGACTTTAGAAGCCAATCAAAACAATTTCTATAGAACTATGACACTGATAAACCAATAAAAAAGAACCACAGTATAAATCATCTTAAAAACTGATAGGGTAGAGGGTATCCTAATGTACCTGGCTCCCCACATATTTTAACATTATCAAGTCCTAGTTTACAGCTTTTAGATATTGGAGTCACGAATGCTAAAATTTCCATTCTTCTATCATTTGGGAAGAAAAATCTGTTTTATTTTTTCCTTATTGTAGCTACAATGCAAGAACAGTGCACTTTTTAAAAATAACTTTGCCTGACCTAAATATCTGTCTACCTTTTGATAAGTATGGTTATTAAGTGCATGGATTTAGATGATTTTCTATGATACAGTTTCTTTCAGACAAGCAGTGAATTATGCAGCCTCTCTGCACAGCGGAGCTGTTTTTTATGCAATCCAGGTCTGCTGGTGCACAGTTGGGGAAAGTTGAAAGAACTGGTAATTCTACCGAGATTTCTTTTCTATAGTTGAAAGGAGCTTTTTGTCTAAACTGGCCTAAACATAAATGGTTACGTTTTCCTCTTACCATTTTTCTCTTGAGAGTAACACATACCTATTAGACATTCCAAAAGCACAATCAGAAAATGGGAGAGAAATATTATCAATATATTATTGTGATGTAATATTTCTTTCCCATTTTCTCCTTGTTCTTAAGAATGTTTTAAAATACATAGCATGAGACTTGGCTAGTTAGTTCAAATCAATACATGATTTCGAAGATATGAAGTTGCCTTATATTGTCAAACCATTTGTCAATCAATGTCAGCATTGTTTTCTATGACTGGCAGCAGCTCTTCAGCATCTTGGGCAGAAAGGTCTTTCACATTACCTACTTTATTCATTTTAAATTTAACAGGAGGTGCCAGGGATTAAGCCTTTGACCTTTTACAAGCAAGGTATGTGCTTTACCACTGAGCTATGGGCCCTTCCCTGATTTTTGTCCCTCATGGCCCCCTATTAGGATTGCCCTGTTGGTTTGTTTCTCCCTATCCACTTCCTACCTGCTCAAAAGTCGCTCTCAGCTCTAAAACCAGCCCTAATGGTAAAGGTAATGTATGTTTGCATAGGAAGGAGAGGAGAAGCTGACAGGAAGTGTGGTCTATAGGGTTTCTCTTATAGTAGAGACCAGGAGAAACTGATTGATAGTCCCCTGTAAAGGCAATAAAGGCAATAAAATAAAGTTTGTGATTGACAGAAGGATGGGAAATGTCATTGACTGGCATTCTTCTATGGCAGGGGTGTCAAACATACGGCCCGGGATCTGACCCCTTGAGAGCTCTTATCCAGCCTGCGAGCTAGCTGAGGCAGCCACACACACACACACACCAGTCCCAATCTGGGCTGGCGAGGCATGGCCCAGCCCGACCAAGTAACATTTATGTCATATCCGGCCCTCGTAACAAATGAGTTCGACACCCCTGTTCTATGGTCTTCAAATTGGATTTTTCTACTTAATTTGAAAACCTGAAGACATTTTTAGAGTGTGTTTTTCATAGAGTGCCATGATGTGGGAAATGTAAAAACTGATTTTTTTGGTGAGAGGAAGTGACCTTATAGAAAGGGGAGGAGTTGGAGGGGCTGATCTTTGGCCTGGATTCAACATCATATTCCCCACTAAGCTTCCTCCCTTTCCCAAACTCTGCCTTCCCCAGGTACCACTCTCAAATCTCCAGGAATTTCCCGATCAAGAGTTGGCACCTCTGCTTGGCTAGCAGTCTCCTATACATAGAAAGCAACCTAGTGAACAGGTCTGCAAGAAGCCCATTAACCAATCAGCTCCTTGTTTGTGACAAGCAACTGGGATATTAGCTGAACTGTATGTCTTCAAGCATCCCATTCACAGAAACATTGTGGGGGAAATTGTTTTGATTTAAATTAAATATTACTATGCATGATTAGAGCATAAAAGTCATAATATTAGTGCAGAGTGAGTGCCTGAATGGGGATAAACTGTGGTCATCAAGGGCAGAGCTACTGCCACTTGCTGCTGCTCTGGAGGTCAACACGAGAGAAAAAATTAAAAAGTTGCTGTTGGCATAAGGTGTTACATCACTTGCACATAAATCCTGGAAGTGATGTCAGTCCATTCTAGCAACTGCCATAAACTCTATGGTAAAACCTGGAAGTAATGGTTTACCCAGACGTGATGTAATGCTGTCGTGCCAATAGTGTACCAACATTTTCCCATCCCACCACACTCCCACCATACATACACTACAGCGAGCAACTGTAGGAGATATTGTGAGCTGCTTTGACTCCACATTGAGTGGAGAAAAGCAAATTAAAAGTACCCAAACAAATACATAAATTTAGTATTTGGTGTACCACTGCCCCAATCCATATTACTCTTCCCTTCCCCACTTACCTTACCGGCAAAAAAGGTTTGCATTAAACTGCAAAAATGTAAGCTTACATATCATAATAACCAATACCTTTCCCCATGCAAACCCTGATGCACTTGCTTGTCATGCTTAAAAGCTCAAATTTCTGAGCTCAGGGTGGGGGTGGGGGGTTACACAAGATAAATCCAAAATGCATTCTCTTATTCAGCAAGTAAGCCCACCTCAGAACAAAACAAAACCCTTCTCAATTTTCCCCAGTGCATTTGTTGAGTCTTTGCAAAGGAAGACAGTATGTGTAGGGTGGTGTGTATATGCTGATTAAAGTGTGGGAGTTAATTTGGTTTGCTCTGTGCACAGTGGTTTGGTCAACTTCAGGTTTCCAATCTTCAAGACTACTATATCTTCAGCTTTGAGAAACTTCCCCACTGTGTCTTATGATGGTATACAAAATTAAATTTTACACATGTTCCTTATGTTAAATATGGTCAAAGGAAGTGGTAGCTCTAGCTCTGCTACTTAGGGATGATATAATGCTTGGAAAAGGGGGGAAATCATTCACTGGCCAGAGAACCAACAGTGTTGTGTTGTAACCCTGTATATATGTGTGAGTGTGTACCTCTCTGAAATTTCCATGTTATCACAATCAGCCCACAAGACAGGATTCTTTATACCACTCCCTTTGTGGAGTATAAACTATGTAAAATAATTATGCTTGTCAAAACTTTAGCTCTAAAAGAAACATTAATAAGAAACAACTCTCCAGAAGAACTGGCATTATCGATAAGTTACTTGACAAAACCATTCTTTAACAAGTCAAGATTACACTTCCAGTGAATCTACAACAGTACCTAGATCCCAAAGGATGCCTTGTGTTCAGAAATCTCAGGCTCAGCTTGAACTTTTGGCCCTCCATTCTGGCAGCCAATGACAATAGTAAGGTAGGGGGTAAAATGTGCTTTAAGACACAGGAAGGGTCATTGTTTTTAAAAGAATTTTAGAATCCAAGGGGATTTAAAAAGATGAACAAAAAAATCCCTTTGGCAATTTGGGACATCTGGTCCATACTAAAGAATCCAAAAGGTCAGAGAATGTTTGCTATGCAGCCGGGAAGAAGCAGAAACTCCACTTGTCAGAAATGCAGACATCCAAACGGAACTATATTAATAAAATGTTACAGCATGGAAAAAAGTTTTTAAAAATGCGTGATCAGTCCACTGAGATTTAGTTTGAAAGGATACTGGTATACTTGTAATAACAACAATAATAATTCACATTTATGAGTGTTACATATATTATCTCAGTAACCCTTACAATAACCCAATATGGTAATTTACGGTGTCATCCTAGGCAGAGTTATACTCTCCTGAGGTCACTGAAGTCAATTCCTGCAGGACAAGGAATTTTGGCCAGTTTTCTCTCTCTTTTCAAGCACCCGCCATGCTCCCCCAAGCTCTGCATGACAGTCCCCTGACCCTATGACCAGAATCCATGGTCAGCAGCTGAGGGAAGGAGGAAGCAGGAAAATCTGATTCCAAGGTTTACATTCCACTTGCGGAACTTTGGGTCCAAGCCACTGACCTTATGTTAATGGAGCTGATCCAGAGTAGCACAAGCAGAAAATCTCCATAGAGAAGGGAGGGAAGGTGTTGGTTTACTTTTGCCAAGCTCTGTACTCTGAATCACATTTTAAGCTTCTTTGTCATTTCCATAATAATATAAATAGAAGATACATCTTTTTTTAAAGCACCTTATCATTACTCTCTTTTGGGCACCTATTCATCAACTCATACTTATGAGAAATATGATGGGGACCAATATAATCTATTAAAGGGTACATGATTTAGGTGGAAGCCTGAAAGTGAATCAGAAATCTACATACTTGTAAATCCCAGGCTTAAAATACAGAAAGATTTTACTAGTCACATTTAATTTAAAATGGAATTCCCTTAATTATGGTGGAGCATTTCTGCAAGAACCCACAGGCCTATTTATAGAATTAACCAAGACTGTCTTGGCAAAAGCATTTTTTATTCTTCAAGAACTGTTTTGCACACCTAGGTCTCAACGAGTTTTGAGTTACAATCCAGATGGTAGCTTTGGGAATCCAGCTGTTCTTGCTCAAGAGCCACAATCATTCTACAACCCCCCATTGTGTTCAACTACCATCTCCACTCTGTTCACCTATTCTCAAGTCGAAGAGCTCCTAATCAAGCAGGGAGAAATGAGGATCATTTCCTTTTGTTCTTCTGTTTAATTAAATTTATTCCACCTCGGTGCCAATGCTCATCCTGGTTCTTTTGCTATGCAAATTACTAAGTTAACTTTTATTAGGAGAACAACGAGTACACACTTGAGAGTAAGCTGGCATCTTTTCAGCGCTACTTGTGCTTAAGTGCAATCTCAGGTGCTTAAGTTCCCCTGCACAACAGCGTCTTCCTTTTCCAATTAGAATAATTAGAGGGTTGTCTGGGAATGTCTTGCTTTGTTTCCTTTTACTCACAAAGAAGCACAAAAGCTGGTGTTCTCTTTTGACATTAAAACCCCGATTTCCTACAGCAGGCAGCTTGTTCGTATCATTAATGTTTGCCACCTCTGTTTAGTGTGTTGTTACTGATACGTGTTTATGTATCAACCTATGACAGGTAACCAACAGCAAATTACCCTCCATGATTTAAACTAGGGACAAACTAAATGACACACTGGCAGATCTGTGAAAGGATTCTTAGTATTTTCCAAGGCAGCTGCAAGGGGGCTTTCATTTTGATATGACGGGGTGCGGATAGGAGAAAGGGGAGAAACCTTCCCATTGTTTGGTTTTGCTGATCAGTGCCAATCCTTCTCCAGCTGTTTATTTTTAATTAATTTATTATTTATTTGGTTTTTATTAACCCTGGAATGGAAAAAAAACAGCCAAAGAGAATGACTGTCTCCCTCCCCCCCCCACTTTTCCAGGGCAAACAGCCCCGGAAAAGCCAGAGAGGGAGACAGTTTGAGTCAATGAAACTGAAAAGTAGGACTAAACACATGATCCAGCCACCATGAGCCATGCTCTGATCACATCCAGGTTAGATTACTGTAATGTACTTTATGTGAAGCTTCCTTTGAAAACTTTCTGGAAACATCTATTGGTCCAAAATGTGGCAGTTGGGTTATTGTCAGAGGTGGGTACAGTGTTTGTATCACTCCTGCACTGAAGATCTGCACTGAGGGTCCATGTATTTCTAGTAACAATTCAGAGTGTTGGCTCTTACCTTTAAGGTCCTAAACTGCCTAGAGCTGGGTAATGTGAAGGATCAGCACCTCCCGTAGTATGAACCACTAGTTGAGTTCCCAAACTCTGATCTCTCTGGCTGTGCTTGCAGAAGTGAGGTGGGTGGTGACCAGAGGCAGGGCTTTTTCAGTGGTGGCACCTCACCTTCAGAATGTCTACTTAGAGGCTCACCTGGTGTCTATGTAACTGTCCTTTAGGTACCAGTCCAAAACATTTCTTTTATTTCAGACATTTCACTGAGAGTTTCCAACTTCAGTTACCATTTAACCGCCTGCTTTTAGCCTGAAGAATGTTTAATGAATATCATTTTAGGCTGTTGAATATTGATTTGTGCTGTTTTTATACCCCTGACCTTTTATGGCTTGCTTTAATAATAATCATTCTTATGTCGTTGTTTTTAAATGATTGTATTGTATTGTTTTTACTTTGTGAATGGCCTCAAGCTGGTTTCTGGAGAGGCACATATACATTCTTTTGCAGCCTGTCTTTCCCCTCGTCATGTTTCAGACCGAACCAAAGTCCTGCATCCCACCCCATGAATGCAATTCCCCTTTTAAAAAACACTGGGCAGATCTCCCAGCATCTCATGTAGTTTGGTCCTTAGAGATAAACTAACATTTTCATAGAAAAAGGAAATGTTGACCTATAAAGGGATTTCCTCTGGATCTGGAGCATTCAGCCAGCTCAAGCAGCTATACTCATGGGAACAAATTAGCATATTTCTTAAATAAAAGTTTGCAATACCATGTTATTACTATAGTTTTTGTATGTTAGTATAAGTGTTAGAGAAATGTTTGATCTTCAATAGTAGACATGATTCATACTTATGAATCTTTTTATAAAAATGAAAAAAGATAGCAATGTAATTCCTTTATGATAAATCAAGGTTATTATTGAACTTCACAGTCTAAAGTCTATTTCTCATGTGAAAGATGTGAATATCATACAGGTTTCTGCAGCAAAAAGAAGAGAAGTGGGCATCAGAAAAGGACCAGGACCCTGTTTCCTTGTATTTTGTTACAAAAAGTGGTAATGTGACATCATATATGTTGTTGAAAACTGTAAAAACTGAGCCAAGACATATGTATTTTGTTTTCAAGTATTTTCACCCTAGTACAATGTGAAGGCCAGTTCACATGAGCATTTCTGTGATTAAAATTTCAGGCAAACCAAAAGTGGCAAAGATTTGTCCAAATTGTCTCACTGCAGCCTCCTCAGTGATTGAAGACAATCACACTTACCTCCAGCCATTCTGGGCAGGTATCTACCACTACCATCAATGTTTTCCCTCCAACTGTGCCTGCCAAGTCAGGATGTAGTCAAACCCAAGCTTTATCTGACCATTCCCAGGGGTGGATTGGTGCAGCTGGAGGTGTTGGATGAGTTTTCTGACAATGGGCAGGACATCCCACCGCTCATGTGGAGGACTGGGGAATAAAACCTGGTTCTCCAGATTAGAGTCCACTGCTTCTAACCACTACACCACGCTGGCTCTCTAGACATTGTAGACAATGCTGCTCCAGTGTCCATTTCCATGTCCTGGATACTGCCCGCAATGATTAGTGGGGCCCAAACTGGTGGTGTACGGTGATCACCCTAGGCAATTATGGCATATACTCCAACACTGTCATCCTCATCTTCTTCATTGCCTTGCTCCACTAAGTTGGCCTTTCCCTCTTGATACCTTAGTCTTGTTTGCTTTAAAGAAATTTTCCAGCCTTTCAACATACTCAGACAACTCACTCCATCAAATTCCAGTATGGTACCATACATTGTCATGATTACTGTAATTTTATCCTCATTTCCAGTGTAATAATTCCACAGTACCCAAAACCAAAACAGTTCACACACCTTTACTGGAACATAAGTAAGGCCTGACCAGCACCCTGCTAGGCCACAACCCGAGACAGCCAGCAACCAACAGTGAAACTAAAATAAACATGATCCTCAAAGGATCACATTAAAATAACCATATAATATAATAATGGAACATCACCAAATTCACCACTCCCCATGATATAATACTTTTAGCACAGCCCTATTTATCTATACATTCTAATCTCATAGATGCATGTTCCATCTCTATAGCATAAGCTAGACTTTGTTCTCAATTGTACTGATGTAACTTCTTTGATGCCACATTCAGTTCAGTTTTTCTCCCATTTATACTTGTTTGAGTTGAGAATTAGGCATTACAGGTTCATAAAGCCAAGTCATTTCATCTTTGTTATGTTTTACCCTGAATATAAATTCACAACATATGCTCCAAGAGCTCTGAAATATTGTACACATCTCCCTTCCAAAATACTACATATTTCATCTGATGATTCTGTAATGTGGAGCTGCTTTACAAGCATTTGGGGTATTATTCTTAATACACATCTACAGCATGAAGTAGAACAGTTCCATAGATCAGGCTGCAAACATATATGAATCAAACTGTGCATTTAGGCACAATATTAAAGATTTATAGAATACATTTGTGAATTATGGGCCCATAATGCTTAATTCCTAGTAAAATCCCTAACAGAGAAAGACATTGCTCTGCTTGTTCTAGCATTCACAGTAGCATGTTTCTTTAAGGTTTAATATATCTGTCACTTTGGAGGAGGCTTTGAAAATAAGCAAAAGACGTAGTCGACCCGGCATAACCATTCCATTTATGTGGCACAAGATCAAACTTGCTGCTGGAGTGGTTCCAGTGACATGAATGGAGTTATGGCAACAGACAAGTTGGTACCACCAAGTTACAGAAGTCCAAGGCTTTGCAAACGGTAAACCGAGCTGAGCAGTCCACTCTGCAATTTAAAGACAGTTTAATCAATTTACAAATTAACAAAAAGCTGCATTCTCACACTGTGCTACTGTAATTGAGCTTCCAGCAATTGATGGATTGATGCACTACAGCTAGATTGACCATGGCTTCATTAGCCTTAATCATTAAGAGTTTCATGATGACCGGTTAAGAATGATAGGAGACAGTAAACTGGGAGTTGAGCTGTATTTCAATGATCTAAGAACAGGGCTAAACAATGGGGCTGCTCATTCATAGAATACATTTCTGCCACCATAAAATGTATCACTTTTGGCAATCTTGGGCAGGGAGGCTTTTAAAGTGAATTTTAATGTCAGTATTGCAACATGCATTCAAGAAGCCTGTGGCCTTATACCTTATATATAAGTGGCAGCATTCCATTGTGATAATTCTTGGAACAATGACTGGCTGTGAGTGTGGCACATGCTATTTTGCAAAATAGCTGCTCTTCCTCCTAGTTATTTATTTAGAACATTTCTGTGCCACCTCTCTCGACCTGATCAAAGAGTTGCCAACTCCAGGTTGGAAAATTCATGGAGATTTGGAGGTGAAGCTTGGAGAGGATGGAGTCTGGGGAAGGGAGGGACCTCAGTGGGGTCCAGAGATTCTGTCCTTCCAAGCAGCCATTTCCGCCATGGGAACTGATCTCTATAATCTGGAGATCAGTTGTAATTCCAGGAGATCTCCAGGACCCACCTGGAGGTTGGCAAAAGTAGCTCAAGGTTACTTACAAAGTAAAAAATGATAAAAAATTAAAAACAGTATATAAATAATTGAAATTAATTTAAAAAAACCCAGAACACACACACATGTTGATTTGGCCATGCAGCCAGCCAACCAGGTTTGGTAACAGATTCACATCACCAAGAGCAAATGAAGCTAGTTCAGAGCTCTTACCACCTTCCTTTGCCCTCACATCATAAAATCTGATTACCTCTGTGATGACTTCACTGCACCTAAAAAAGAAAAAGGGTGCTTTTTTCCCCCAAAACAAAAAGTGGTTTAGAAGTTATAGCTATATTGGTTTGCTTCTTTTGAAACCCAACCCCTTAATTGTAGTTCTTGTTTTTTTCCCCATCTCATTGAGATTTTTTCACATTTTGAATGACTGACAAGGCCAAGATGTGCAGCAGCTGGCCTTAAATAAAATACATTGCTTTACTATCCTGCTCCTGGGGACAGGATTGCATCATTTCAGGCAAGGAGAGGAATAAGACTCTATAATGAATGCTCTCTGAAATAGAAAACATTGATTTATTGTCATCAGAACTCTCCCAAACCCACACTTGACTTCATATGGAGTAATATAGCACATTGTTCCAATACAGTTAGAAGTATATATTTTTCTTCAGTGACATTTATGCACTGCTGTGCAGTAAAATTAAGCAGAAGCTAGAAGCTCAAAGAACAGGATGGAAAGGATGGAAGGCCAGTATTTTATTGCTGTTGGTTACAGATACATCAGATGTACATGGGGGGGGGGGGGAATCTGCTTCTAACTTTTGTAACATCCTCTCTATATTCTAAGAAGGTACTCTTATTAAAGCTTATTTGTTTCCTTATAGTGTGATTCTCCTCAACACAGCTTCAATGATATGTGGATCTTCTGAATGAACTGAAAAGTTTCCATGCCAGTGTTATCAAATGTTCCTGGGGTACTGATCACAGATATCAAAACTGCAGCTGAGTATTTCTGTGGTAAGCCATGATAGATATTACCACTGCGGGAAGAAGAGTCGACACACAGAATCGTCTTCCCATGAGTATTAGGGATACTAAAAATGTTGAAGCACAGTTTGGCAAGTGAACATATTTGGCAGCCATGATCATTCATGAGACAAGCCTCAGATCTGTTCACCTCAGTGCTGTCCAAGTTGAACAGCTTTGCAACTGTGCCATTGCTGTGATGGTAGAGTTTCATTTCCTTGTGGTGTTGGAATTTCATTTCATTCCCTGGCAGTAGCTTTTACATTTGTGTAGTAGATAAAATTACTTCTCTCCCAAGATCATGGATGGTCAGATCAGCTAATTGGAGAGAGGGAACTACATCTCCTATTCGCATGTGTGAAACTGTGCATGCACAAAATAATCTGAATAACACAGATTCTTGTAGGTTATCCGGGCTGTGTAACCGTGGTCTTGGAATTTTCTTTCCTGACGTTTCGCCAGCAGCTGTGGCAGGCATCTTCAGAGGAGTAACACTGAAGGACAGTGTCTCTCAGTGTCAAGGGTGTAGGAAAATTCAGAGAGGGGTTGGGTTTGAGCTGAGTACTGTCCTGCAGACGTAACAGGACAGTACTCAGCTCAAACCCAACCCCTCTCTGACTTTTCCTACACACTTGACACTGAGAGACACTGTCCTTCAGTGTTACTACTCTGAAGATGCCTGCCACAGCTGCTGGCGAAACGTCAGGAAAGAAAATTCCAAGACCACGGTTACACAGCCCGAATAACCTACAAGAACCAATGAACTCTGACCGTGAAAGCCTTCGACAATATTTTGAATAACACAGACCTAACAACTTATTTTTAAAAATAGTGGCTGGCTGCTCAGTGCTCACCTCTAGAGTTCTCTTCTGCTGGTGATTCACAAAGTCTGATACTCTTTGTGTGTATTGAAAAGTGTGTATAATGATTGCTCCATTATAGCCCAGTATCCCCACTTTGCACTGTGGGGAAAGGCAAGATACAAATGTTTTAATTAATTAATTATTTAAAATTCACCTTAGCTGTGTGTGTACACTGGACTCTTAGGCATATGCAAGTATGAACATAGACTCTGTACATGTAGGAGTCATGAACACATAAAGGTCAGGGTTGTGATATCAAAAATAATCCTGGTCCTCCCTCCTGCTTTCTGCATGTCTTTTGCAAACATCGTCTGACTAAATGAAAAGGGCATCACAATAGGCTTGTTGATTTAAATTAGTTTTTGGTCACCAAAAGAAGGTGAAATAAGGCAAGGCAGTGTTTAATCAACGTAATTTGTATGATTAAAAAGAAGAAGAAGAGTTGGCTTTTATACCCTACTTTTTTCTACCTTTTAAGGCGTCTCAAAGCGGCTTACAATCACAATCCCTTCCTCTCCCCACAACAGACACCTTGTGAGGTAGGTGGGGCTGAGAGAGTTCTGAGAGAACTGTGATTGGCCCTACATCTCCCAGCAGGCTTAATGTGTAGGAGTGGGGAATACAAACCGGTTCTCCAGATTAGATTTTACACACACACACACTAATTTTTAAATCCTAGAGTGTGTTTAAATGGTTTTGAGCTGAGAGCCGAAAATGAATGCAGACATAATTCTGGCTCAGTCACCTGAGTGTCACAGCCTTTTGTTTAAAAATAGAATGTAGGATTCCTTATAAGCCTTTTATCTCACCTTTGGACAGGGACCCAGTTGCTAGGAGATGAATTTCTCGGTTATTTCTTCTCCCAAACTTTAGAGCCTTAGGGCTAACTGAAAGCCCCAGACAGGTTTCTTTATTCCTCAGCCAGGGAATGCTTCTATGTAATAAACTGTAATTGTCAGTATAAGCAGTCTTTATAAACCTCTGTGGGAATGTTGCAAGGGAGAGGTTAGTGCAACAATAGCGTAAGCTTTGTCAGTTTGCCTAGATTTTTTTTTTAACCTATTGGTTTGCAGCAGTTTCCTTTCAACCTCTGACCTCACCATGTTCTATATATTTAAACAACTGCTTGTTACAAACCCGAAGTCTCACAAAGATGTGTTGTTTGTAGCACCTGAGAGGAGCAAGCCAGAGAACATTCCTAAAAAACATCCATCATATCTATGTGTAGATTTCAATAGAGTACATAGACAGGGAAATGAGGAACAGTAATATATTTGGACTTGTTTGAATACTATTGCTCTGATATTCACCATCTGTGCATTTGGTACCTTATTGTTACCAAGAATTAGGAAACAAAACATACACAAAATTCTCAAGTCAGTATGCAAGGCGACAGCATATGTTAAAGGATGGGAGGAAATTTCAGTTAGACGTCAAATGGTCATCACTTTCTTGTGTACTCCAAACAGTGGCAGATACTCCCTAGAACAGTTTGATAGACATTCTGTGTTCATTTCTCATTTTAAAGGAGGCTTCATGTGTATGGCCTTAAGAAGGTGAGTCATGAGCTGCCTGCTACAAATATATTCCTGACAGTTTTTGAGGTTAATGGGCTGGACCAAAGTTTTGTGAATAGAAAAAGTAGATGCAAGTGAATGACCCTTTTCTTCCCCTTCCAGCCACAGATCTCCATCTCACTCCAAAGAAGTCAATGCTAGGATTATCTTAATAAAGTTTCACAAACGATGAGGGTAATTCTGCAAGAAGGGTTAATCAAGTGAAACTGCCCTCTCTTGTTCCATGTTAGTCTGCTGCAGCTAAACAAAACAGAAGTCCAATGGCACCTTAAATGCATACATTTTCCAGTATATTTATTTATTTATTCCAGCATAACCTTTCATGTGTTAGACCTTACTTCTTCAGCTGCATCTTGTGTGAGAGGAGCAAGTCTGATAGCCAACTTTGTTCTCATCTAGCAATAGCAAGAGGTGATTTTCTTGTTGGGCAAAATGCCATTTTGTTCAGGAGAATTCCCCAACCTTCCACATCAGCCCTTCTTTTTAGGTAGAAGAAGGGACGTGCAGGAAATATTTTACAAACTCCTCCATCGTGGTGTAATGGTTAAGAATGGTGGTTTGGAGCGGTGGAGTCTGATCTGGAGAACTGGGTTTGATTCCCTACTCCTCCACATGAGTGGAAGAGGCTAATCTGGTAGGGCTGTTGAAAAAAAATCGGTATAGTTTGGATTCGGCTGAATTCGGCCCGTCTGGATTCGGGATATGCCGAAGTCCGAACTCCCCCGCTTTGGGTCCGTGCAATTTGGCGCGAATTCAAAGTTCGGGGAAAAAATTCGGCAGAATAAAGCCATTAAAAACACAACTACGCCTTTCCGCAGCTCCGGGGGGGGCATTTTTGGGGGTAGAGGTCCCAAACTTTCAGCGGAGCTTGAAAGGACCCTTCTTGCAAGACCCCCCAAGTTTTGTAAAGTTTGGGTCAGGGGGGCTGAGATATGGGCCCCGAAAGGGGTCTCCCACCCTTAATGTGCATCTCTGAGCAGAGCTTGCCACCCATGCACAAAGCTCCCAGCCCCGACAAACAGCTGAGCTGCGAGGAGCAAGGGCGGGGCAGGTGCGAAGAAGTTTGCAAAGCAACACAACTGCAAAGCAACACAACCAAGCAAAGCAACACGTTTGCAACTATGCAAAGCAACACCTGACACCTGGGACTTTGCAAATCATGGAAAGGGACAGAGGCAGCTAGCTATGCATAATGAGCAGGAGGGGGTGGAATTTCCCCTTTTGCATTGGACTCAGGACCAGGCAAATGCATTCTTTAAGTCACCAGTTGAAAACCAGTTTTGAGCAAACAGCAAAATAGACCTAACCG
The DNA here is from genome assembly GCF_029931775.1 of Euleptes europaea. Classification (NCBI taxonomy): domain Eukaryota; kingdom Metazoa; phylum Chordata; class Lepidosauria; order Squamata; family Sphaerodactylidae; genus Euleptes; species Euleptes europaea. The sequence goes on from NC_079316.1 coordinate 39,905,443, forward strand.
ATCTTATGAATGAGGGAAAACCTGAGGACACACAACTGAAGCCCCCCCCCTCAAACCAGGGAGAGAGAGACTCGAGGGGGCACACACACCCCAGGCAGAATGGGCGAAAGCCCCCTTTGGCTTCCCCCACCCACCCACAGAAACTGCTCCCTCCCCACACACACACAGACTCTGCTCCCCCACACACACACACACAGGAGAAAAATTATAGATTAAAGCCCCCAAAGGGGTCTTACTGTGGCTGTCTTCTGTTCCATCAGGAGGGGCTGGGAGGAGGACTGGGTAATCCAATACGATTCTATTTAAGCACGGGAGGTTTTGCCTTGGATTTGCCGCTCTGGAGATGCATACAGGATCGGGTGATCCATTCATCCCAATAGGGAAAAGGGGAAAGCCCATATCTCGGGACCCCCTGACCCAATGTTTACAAAACTTGGGGGGTCTCTTAAGAAGGCTCGTCTGAAGCTATGCTGAATGTTTGGGGGCTGCACCCCCAAAAATGCACCCCATGCAGCCACGGAAAGAGAAAAGGGGGGAGCCCATATTTATGCCCCCAATGAACCCATCTTTACAAAACTTGGGGGGTCTCTTAAGAAGGCTTTTCTGAAGCTATGCCCCCTGCAGCCATGGAAGTGCCCCCTGCAGCCATGGAAATGGAAAAGGGGGGAGGGAAAAGGGGTGGAGACCATATCTCGGGACCCCCTGACCCAATGTTTACAAAACTTGGGGGGTCTCTTAAGAAGGCTCGTCTGAAGCTCCGCTGAAAGTTTGAGGTCTCTACCCCAAAAAATGCGCCCCCTGCAGCCACGGAAAGGAGCGAATGTGCACATGCACCCCCCACGAGGATTTCTCTCTCTTTCTCTCCCTGGCCGGGCCGCGCAGCAGCTGATTCCTCCAGTACTCAATCCTGACTGATTGGCCAGAAGAAGACCCAGCTTGGCCACCGATTGGCCGGGGAAGAATGATGCTTACTGACGGTTATGCTGCTGCGCCCCGAATTTGCCGAATTTATTCGTGAACTCCCGAACTTGCTGAATTCAGCTCCCCCGTTTTCCCGCCATTTTTGAGTTCAGTTCGTCCCGAACTAAAAACCGCCGAATCAGGGGAAATTCGGCTGTTTTTCATTTCAGGCCAAACCGAATCGACAGCCCTATAATCTGGTGAACTGGATTTGTTTATCTACTCCTACACACAAAGCCAGCTGGGTGGCCTTGGGCAAGTTACAGCTCTGTTTGAGCTCTCTCAACCCCACCTACCTCACAGGTGTCTGTTGTGGGGAGGGGAAGGCAAGGTGATAGTAAGCCGGTTTGAGTCTCCCTTAAGTGGTAGAGAAAGTTGGCATATAAAAGCCAACTCTTCTTCTTCTTCTTCTTCTTCTTCTTCTTCTTCTTCTTCTTCTTCTTCTTCTTCACAGAAATTTGCATCCAGTCCCGTGATTACAGCTATTAAGTAACATATTACAGTAGATAAAACAATAGATCTTAATAAACCAGGCATAAATCTGTTAAGCAAAAAAATATATTAAAACTTTAAAAAAGTATAATAGACTTCTTATGCCAATACTTTGAAAAGAAACAAATATCAGAACTAGCCTTGAAAACACACTGTGCTGAAGACAATTTAAATGAAGACAGTTGTTTCCCTGTGAAGCACAGCTTGGCCAGAAAATACATGCAGCAACATTGCGATTAAATATAATGCAAAAAGCTGTCATTTTCTAGACCTGCTATAATCTAAGAAATTCCTAAACAATGATTAACACTCAACAGAAAGACACAGTATCGGATTCCTGCCACGTTAGTACTAGGATTACCAAAAAAGGTGATGGATAATAATACAGATACCCAAGCACAAAATAAACATATAAATGCATATACAGACATATGTCTGTAAATGACGAATTTTCTCTACAATATAAACAAAACTAGCAGCTGGGAAAAGTGGAGGTTTATGTTTCCATAGCTCAAATGTGATCTAGCAGAACTGGAGCAGCGTGGGCAGAAAGGACCTTTCCCCCTAATACTTCAGTATGCTGTAGCCCCCCCCTCCCAAATGAGCCTCATCTACAGCATGGGAAGTAAGAGTCTGTGATAGGAGGGGTGATAGGCAAAAATCACCTCCCTTTTCTGGAGGCAGAAAAGCCTTCCACCAGTGGAAAGCCTGCTTAAATTCTAACTAAGGTTGCCAGCCTCCAGGTAGTGGCCGGAGATCTCCCACTACTACAACTGATCTCCAGATAACAGAGCTCAGTTCCTCTGGAGAAAATGGTCAATTTGGCAATTGGATTCTATGGCATTGAAGCCCTTCTCCTTTCCAAACCCCACCTTCCTCAGGCTCCACCCCCCAAAATCTCCAGGTGTTTCTCAACCTGGAGCTGGCAACTAGGGATGTCAAAAAAAATTCAGTTCAGGTTCGGGTGGCTTTGATTCGGTTTGGGAATGCTGATTCCTGAATCGCCCCAATTCGGATTCAGGGCGATTCGGCTGAAATTCGGCATTCTCAAATCGATTCAGGCATTTAAATGGCATTTAAAGCCATCCGTGGCTTTCTGCGGCTCTGGGGGGGTATTTTTTGAGTTAAAGGTCTCAAACTTTCAGGGTAGCTTGAGGGGACCCTCCTTGCAAGAACCCTCGAGTTTGGTGCGGTTTGGGTCAGGGGGTCCAGAGTTATGGGGCCCGGAAGGGGGCAAAGTTTGCATTGGTTTTAATGGAGAAGGGGGGTTGCTCTCTTCCAGACCCCATAACTCCAGACCCCTTACCCAATCCTTACAAAACTTGGGGGTTCTTGCAAGGAGCATCCCTCCAAGCTACCCTGAAGGTTTGGGACCTCTACCCACAATAATGCCCCCCCAGGAGCTGTTCAAAAAAACTCCCAAATGCAAAAAAAAAAAACAAAAAAACCCTTCCATGCAACCCAATCTTGGGAAGAAAGAAGGGAGATTAATTCCACTGTGAAAGATCACAGGCTAGGTGTGAAAATAACAGGAAGTCTTGCCTCCCATCATAGAAAACCATAGGGAGGTTTTTTTCCACGGCTCCTGGGGGGCATTTTTGGAGGTAGAGGTCCCAAATTGTCAGGGTAGCTTGGAGGGACCCTCCTTGCACAAACCCCCATGTTTGGTGAGAATTGGGTCAGGGGGTCCGGAGTTATGGGGCCTGGAAGGGGGAAACCCCCTTCTCTATTAAAACCAATGAAAAAGTTTGCATTGGGGAAAAAAGCAATGCCTCCATCTTTCCTACCCCATTTCCTTCTACCCTACCTAACAACTAGTGCAAAGTTAAACACCACCAGACACCATCACAAACAAGGCAGCTACCTAGAAGCAGAACTACCAACAAGGACAACCACACTGATAACTCTAGACTGTTCACAAAAACCCTAAACACAACCAGCCACGACAAATTCAAAAGTGCCCTCCCCTGCAAAACCTAACCCTAACCTAAGACAAGCCAACCACAGTAGAAGCCCCTCCACCAAAAAAAACTGAAGCCTGATTTCACACCAGGGAGCCACTGCCATGAGGCAGATGAGCTGGATCCCCCCGCAGACAGGATCCACACAGGTGAGGGATGCAACACTTTAGGAACCCAAGTCAACTTCAACCAAAGTACACTGGATCCCCTCACAGGCAGGAACCACACAGGTGAGGCAAGCCAAGACTTCAATAGGAAGCAAGCAAAGTTTACCAAAGTTCCTCAATCTGTTAACTCAGTCTCAAGGTCTCCCCCACAGCCAGCAAAGTAGTTCGCAAGAAGCTGGCCACCTACCCTTTACCCCCAAACAGACAGAGAAACCCAATAGTAACCAGACATGCCACAAAGGTATACAAACCCACATTTTCCCCATGGAAGGAAGGCCTCAGACAATGAGAGGGAGGGGGGTACACAGGGAAGCCCACCCCAACCCAAAGAAAATATACAGAGCAGAATCTGCTCCCCCACACACACAAGTTATAAAGAAAAGCCCCAAATTAAGTAAAATGATAGGGTCAAACTGTGGATGTCTTCTCTTCCACATCCAGGAAGGGACCACCAGGAAGCAGGCAGGCACAGTCAGGGAATTATAATCCAGTTAGATAGATCCAATTCCAGCAGACAGGTCATCTCAGGCAGATCTCGTCTTTTCCACGTCCAGGAAGGGACCACCAGGAAGCAGGCAGGCACAGTCAGGGAATTATAATCCAGTTGGATAGATCCAATTCCAGCAGGCAGGTCAGCTCAGAATCCCAAGAGGAGCACACACAGCAGCCAGCACCAGCAAAATGGAAGGAACAGAGGGGCAGGGGGACTAGAAAGAAAGCTTTCTGGAAGGCTGGGGAATGCCAAAGCATTGGAAAGCTTGGAAAGAAGGTGGTTAAGGGGCGACAGGATAGAGGTCTATAAAATTATGCATGGTGCAGGGAGAGTGGACAGGGAGAAGCTTTTCTCCCTCTCTCATAATACTAAGATGTGGGGTCATCTGCTGAAGCTGGAGGCTGAGAGGTTCAAAACTGATAAAAGGAAGTATTTCGTCACACAATGCACAGTTAAATTGTGGAACTCCCTGCCCCAGGATGTGGTGATGGCTGCCAACTTGGAAGGATTTAAGAGGGGAGTGGACATGTTCATGGAGGAGAGTGGTATTCATGGCTACTAGTTAAAATGGATACTGGTCGTTATGCATACCTATTCTCTCCAGGATCAGATAAGCATGCCTATTATATTAGGTGCAATTTGGAACCCAGGCAGGACAATGCTGCTGCAGTCATCTTGTTTGTGGGTTTCCTAGAGGGACCCAGTTGGCCACTGTATGAACAGACTGCTGGACTTGATGGGCCTTGGTCTGATCCAGCATGGCCTTTCTTATGTTCTTAAGTAGGAGAGGGCTATCCATGGCTACTAGTCAAAATGAATACTACTCATGATGCATATCTATTCTCTCCAGGGTCAGTGGCACATGCCTGTTATATTAGGTGCTGTGGAACACAGCCAGGATGCTGCTGCTGCAGTCGTCTGGTTAGGGATTGTGATAGTGAAAACTCACAGGAGGTTTTGCCTTGGATTTGCCACTCTTTAGATGCACATTCCCCCCAGCCAAATTCTCAAAACTCAACAATAAGCCCCCATGCAGAGTTTTGAGAATCTGGCTGGGGAAAATGTGCATCTAGAGAGTGGCAAATCCAAGGCAAAACCTCCCATGCATAAATGACCAACAGGTTCACCCGGCCGTCTCCCCGGGACTTCCAGGCAGGCGGCCGGGTGGGTCTTTAAAAAGACCCACGCTCCCAAGCCTGGAAGTGCAGATCTTTTTAAAGAGCCACCTACCAGTGTCCCCGGGAGTCCCGGGGAGGCCGGCAGGTGGGTCTTTAAAAAGACCCGCACTCCCAAGCGCCTGGGAGAAAGGGGGGCGAGGCAGGAAAGGCAAGGCAATCCAGGCCCCCGCTGGGGCAAGGAGCCCCCGAGAGAGTGGCAGGTGGTGGGGGGGGGCGGAGGGAGGAGGAGCTCTTTCTTTCTTTTTTAGGAAGGCGGGAAACTGCTGAATCTGACGAATCAGGCAGAATCAGATTCGGCCTGATTCAGATTCGGCGGTTTCCCGCCTTTTTTTGGTTCGGCTGCTCCAGAACCAAAAAAACAGCCGAATCAGGCAAAATTCAGCTGTTTTTTGGTTCGGGAGTACCTGAATCAACAGCCCTACTGGCAACCCTAATTCTAACCCATCTGTTTTGCAGAATCCATGCATCAAGCACATCCCATTCATAACTGCAGCCCAGGCAACTCTTTTGATTCACCAGTAGGCAACTCCATACTAGTCTCAAGGGGCAGAACTGTTGCTACTGCTGCAGGACAAACTATCTGATGTTAGATGGACTAAAAATCCTGACAACATCTGTAAGGGGCAGGTTGTGGGAAAAGTGACTTCTCTAATTTCCTCATGCCAAACATCTAAGGACACCCTACTTTTCTGTGTGGTTCAATACATTTTGAGTCAGAAAATGTAATCATCCAGAATACTTCCTTAAGAGGGGAGGTCCCATGTAATAATGAGCTACAGTAGGTCATTCAATTGGTCTTCACACACAGAGGTTCCACTAATTTCTGACCTCTATATAAAAGCATCTCAAGTTGTGTTTGGGGAACCACTGTCAGGCAGCACAGAATAAGCAGAACTGGTATTGATGGTCCAGTGATTTTGACTGATTTTGACATGTTCTTTACCTGAAAACTTAAATGCTGCAATTGGCCATGGATTTCCTCTAGATTGATTTATTTAACGTCAACAGAACTTTCAAGGAGCATGTGGTGCAACTGAAATTAAAGTGATACAAAAACTTGTCTCCTTAAACTGCTACTTAACATTGCCAATCCAACCAAACTGATCTGCAAACAAAAGGGACTATGGAAGGGAAAGGCATCACAGAAGACTGTCATGGAAAAGGAATTTCTCACCTATGCCCTTCAAAGTGTAGAACCAGAAGGCTACTCACTGGGCACTTGTTCCCTTTGTACTTTATTGGTGGAGGACTGGCAACGTACTGTGAACAAATTAGCTTAATTAATTACAAACATCAGTGTCCCAGCTGGACTAAATACCAGAGGCCAGCCAGTATACCTCTCAGTGTGAAAGGAAATGGCCTATAATTCTGTCTGTTGCTCTTGATCAGAGCCAGTTCTGACTCCCGTGGACTGGAGGCATTGTGTCAAAGATGTTGACTGTTATGGCTGGTCACAAAAAAAATCTTTCATATTGGGTTTTTTAATTATTATTTTCTTTTTACCCCTTTCTTCATCATCTCATCTCCTTATCCCCCACCCAAACACAGTGTTATGGTTGGGACTGCTGGCAGCCCAAACAAGTTAGTTCCCTTCATATTACCAGTGCCTCAGATGCTGATTGTGATGTGTCCATGTTGCCATGTCTCATTGCACTCAGGGAAATGATGTTCCAGGGCTCCCAATGTTAATAATGGGGTTGATAATATCAGGGACCCTGGTACCTATGGATGGCACCTCCGAAGATACAGAAAGTAAGTCTTAGTGCCTGGTAAGAGTGGGGTTCTCTGTCCTGTGATGCCCCCTACCTGGTCAGAGTGGGATGGACCTGGCCAGGCCAGCAGGAATGATAGCCCCAGCCCTGGTAGATAGCACAGTATTGGGGGAGAGATATGGGAGGGGGAAAGAATGGGAAAAAATGAAAACAATGATAAAATGAAATAGAATTAATAATACAACACACAATTGAAAAGTGGAACAAAATTTGTGATGGAGGGGAACTGGAAGTTCCATGTCAATTATTATGTCTTGGATCCCACCTAGAAATGTGCAAGGTGGGGGTGATTTGGTCAATTCCCCCTCCTATTGGAGATCTCAGATCGACCCTACCCCCAGGAGCAGCATTTCAGAGGAGCATGTTTTGGCCTGCAAAAATCGCCTCCCCCTCCTTGCAGCTATAGAAATTATAGGTGGATTCTAGCCAGTCAGCAATTGCACACTTGAGTCATGGGGTATGGATTGAAGTCATATGATTCAGCCATCTTTCTGAAACTTATCTATTTTATTTCTTTATTTCTTTAAAACATTTCTATACAACCTTTCCACACAATTACACTCCCCAAAGCGGTGAACATTAAAATGATTTCAACATTAAAATATTTAAAATAAAGTATATATAAAACAATTCAGTACAAACCTACCTATAAACACATGTAACACCAAAATGACAGAGGTGAGACAATAACAGTACTGGGTGTATGCCAAACAAAACAAAACAGTCTTAACCCACTCGAGGGAGACAACAATAGAGGAAGAAAGACGAATCTCTCTGGGGAGGGAGTTCCAAAGTTTTGGAGCCACAACTGAGAAGGCCTTTGCTCAGGTAGCCACCAATCTGGCCTCAGATGACAGGAGAAACCAAAGCAGGACCTCCAAAGATGACTGAAGTGGACAGGGAGGTTCATATGGGAGAAGGAGGTCCCTAAGTAGGTCTGTTTCTCATTGGGAGATTTCCTGCCTACCCTATCGATGCAATATGCCTCTGTAAGATGCCTTCCAGACAGGATATAAATACTGTCTGGACTAAATAAAACAGTACCTCCACCTCACATGACATCAGAATATTTCTGCCATGTTGCTTTACTGGCCATATTATGAATAATGCAAACAGGACACTAACAAAACATTTTAAAGCAGAGTTACACACTATTGAAGTCAGTGGGCTTACAAGGGTTGCACTTAGCTTTGCTTAGGGTTGCACTGAGGAATGTATAACAAAGTACTTTTATTTAAGACTATGATTACAAATATTCTTGGTGTCCACTGGTTGCTTGACTTTGTCTAAAACTGCTTCCTGAGTGACAGCCATTAGTGGAATACTTTGGTTTCTGCTTTCAGTCACTACTGTGATAAAATTCTGTTTCCAAAAATACTATATCAAATACTGATCAAAATGAGTCATTTACACAATTTTGAAATTGCTAGAATAAAGATGTATGTGTAGATTTCTTCAGCCATTTCTTTTTAAAAGAAAATGATATATTTATCCCCCTGGGGAATAACTAATAAAAATCTGTTCACAAATCTAGAAATAGAGTTATCTCTGTTCTTTTAAATAAAATGTCTATTGAGAGTTTGGTTCAAATGTTTAAAGTTTTTTAATTTAAAATTGCAAATTGTTCACAGTATGTAAGTTCTAATGTGTTTTTAAAAAAGCCTCAGATGATCTTATCACATGGGCATGCATGCATTTTAATGTACATCATGTTGAGTATCCCTTACCCAGAAATGATCCAAAATCCAAAACTTTTTGAGCACCGACATGACACCACCTGACCTCATGTGACGGGTTGCAGTTAAAATGTAGTCAAACAACAAACAATTTATTCAGCATCCCAAGGGAAAATTGCTTATCGCTAGCATATAAATTCAGAGGCAGGAATGATGGTGATGCCAAACAACCACAGATTGTCCACATGGGTAGCTGAGATAGACCTTTGCTTTCTGATGGTTCAATGTACACAAACTTTGTTTCATGCACAAAATTATTAAAGATGTTGAGTAAAATTATCTTCAGGCTATGTGTATAAAACATAAATGAATTTTGTGTGTTGATCTGGGTCCCATCTCCAAGATATTTCATTATGTATATGCAAATATTCCAAAATCCGAAAAAATCTGAAATCTGAAACACCTCTGATTCTGAGCATTTCAGATAAGGGATACTCAACCTGTAGTAATTGCTTTAACGAAAGGTCCTGCATTTCTTCTATATACCTTTCAACCATCCTTTTCATCTCCAAGGCAAACTTGGATGGGGGTGGGAGTAGGGAGGCCAGCATTTGATGGAAAAACCATAGCTGGCCTCAATCATAGGTCTGGTGGAATAGCTCTGTCTTGCAGGCCCTGCGGAACTTCGTAAGGTCCCAAAGGGCCCTGGTCTCATTGGAGCTATCTAGCCAGTTCTTGTTTTTCTGTATTAGGGTATCCATGTGCTCCTTTCTGGCTGCCTTCTCTGCAGAAACACACACATTAATACAGATCTAGCAAATATCATTAGATGCCCGAAGCTTTCTCATCAATCGCGATGTTTATTGCTATACAGTTGTTGCATATAGTGTGATAGCTTCCTCCTCAAGCACCTATTTGCAGGGGAAATTAAGCCTGAGCTATTATAACCAAAAGCAGTTTTACATATTAAAAAAGTTAAAAAGTTTAATGGAGTTTATGACCTCTTTGCATTATTCTTGATTATTCTTGCCTTGCTTGCAGATGATAAGATATTCTAGTTTAAACTCCTTTTATTTAATATTTATTTAACCTTTTTTAATTAACTGTGTTTGGCAATTTCTAGCACAAACTATATTTAGAAATATTTGCAGAAAACAATGTAATTCTCGGGGTGGGGGGGGTTTGCATAGGCGTGGATCTAAAGAACCACAAGACTAGTTCTGCAGATCCCCAAATAATTTATTTATTTGCTTATATGTTTAGAAAATTTATATGCCACCTCTCTACAGAACTGCTTGATGTGGCTCACAAGCAAGATAGTTCTATAAAATCTTACAATAGCATAAAAAGCCACAACATAAAAACACACCATAAAAAGTGGCTTTGAACTTTCAACCAGCAGTCCTTTCCCCATGGAAAGCTCATTGAGAAATTTAAGAAAGTTTCAAAAGTAGTTAGTAACATGGCATGATGGCCTGTCTTTTTCATGAAAAAGATAAAGCCCCAACTGCCTCTGGGCGCACTTTAATCCTTGGCACACTGAAAGTTCTGTGTTGGATCCTGACAATGCTGTAAAATTAAATAGCTGGGCAGATACACAGAGGTATTACTTAACAGTTTTTTTCTATGCCACATTTGCAGTACAAGTGTAATAATAGTAACCAGGTGCCCAGGTCTGCTGCAAGGATTACTAAAATAATGACACACTATTGAAAATGTGTGTGGGTTTTTTTCCCCCTCCATTTATAGCTTGTCTTTCTCTCTGAAACGTAAGGTGGATTACAAATAGGGTTGCCATGGAGTTTTTTGGGGCAGAGTGCTGGAGCATTACCGTCACTTCTGGGGTAAACTGCACATATGGATTGCTGCCCACCCCCTCGGTTGGCCTTGTTCTGCCCACCGGCCACCTGAGGGGCGTCAGGCAGCCTGGTGAGTTGGCAGGCAATTGCCCGCTGCCACCAGGCAGCTGGGAACCCTAATCACAAAATATAAAACTATTCAATCAGACAGCATAAGATATCCAAAAGATAAAGCAATAGATAAAGGATTACTGAACTGGAAACAGAACACCTGTCTAATTAGGGTTGCCAACCTCCAGGTGGTAGCTGGAAATCTGCTATTACAACTGATCTCCAGGCAACGGGTCAGTTCACCTGGAGAAAATGACCGCTTTGGAAGGCAGATTCTATGGCATTATACCCCACTGAATTCCCTCCCCTCCCCAAACCCCACCCTACTCAGGCTCTACCTCTAAAATCTCCAGGCATTTTCTAACCTGGAGCTGGCAACCCTATATCTAAGCCATGAAATACCATAATAGAGAAAGAGGGTTACAAAGATAGAAGACAATGCAATAACAGGAAGGTAATACATATAGTAAACATTGCAATAGACTATAATCAGAATCCCTTATAAAATAAATAAATGCTAACTACTGGTCTATGTGCTACCACTGTGGTACAAAAAATCTGCATATGGACAGTAATCAATTGAATTTGGTCTGCAAAACAGTAATCAAAATAGTATAAAGAATCTCAGGAAATAAAAGTGTGTCCTTCTTTCTACCCGTCTCCTGTCCAAGTTAATGGCAGGTGTTGCAGGGAGGGATACGACCTTGGGGCTTTTTGCTGTGGACAGGGGTCACTTCCAAGGATTCCAGCACCCCACACTCCCTCCTTCCCTCCTGCCCCCTTTAGCCTTGGAAAAGGAAAAGGCCTTAATTGGCTGCAAGCCCTCTGGTTCTAGTGCTTGACTTGGGTGCCCCAGAGCACCCTCCCTGCTTCCCCCCAGGTAGGGCTGCCAGGTGTCCTGCTCTGCTGGGAGTCCTCCCACCCAGCAGCCCAGTTCCCACCATCTCAATAAGACTGCTCAAATTCTAACTAAGGTTGCCAACCTCCAGGTGGTGGCTGAAGATCTCCCACTATTACAACTGATCTCCAGGCATTAGAAATCAGTTCCCCTGGAGAAAATGGCTGCTTTGGCAATTGGACTCTATGGCATTGAAGTCCCTCCCCTCTCCAAACCCCACCTTCTTCAGACTCCACCCCCAAAATATCCTGGTATTTCCTAACCCGAAGCTGGCAACCCTACCTGGAGAGCTTCAGACTACAGAAATCACTTCCCCTGGAGGAAATGGCTGGTTTGGAGAATAAACTCTATAGCATTATAAGCGGCTGAGGTCTCTCCCCTCCCCAAATCCTGTCCTAACCAGACGTCACTCCCAAATCTCCAGGAATTTCTCAGTCCAAAGCTGGCAATTCTAAATGCAATTTCAACCCACTTTAATGGTGTTTGTCAGCACACCTCTAATGAAGCAGAGGTGCCAGATCTAGGGGGACATAAGAAACAACAGCCTCAATGGAAAACATGTGAAATTCTATGGAAAGACCAATTTAGGCTTTTTCCTGTTGCCACTGTATAGAAGTCTGTGAACTCAATGGGAGAGCATTGATGTAAGATTTCCATCATCTTTAGAATTATGTTTATACCAACTATGGATCTGGGCCCTGACATTTCAGTCTTCATTTTTCTTGTTCACTGTTATTAAAACAGGTTTGGTTTTGATTAAACGTAAGTGCTACTCCAGCTATTATGCTATTACACTATCTGGCGACTGTATCTTGACACATGTACTATGAAAATCAATACCAAATAATCTATAGGACAGGAAAGCAATTTCTGTTATTCACTCGAGTATTTATAAGTGTTAATTTATTCTACATTGTTACCAAACATTCACCTTGTTAAGTTAGTACTAGGCTTACTTTCACAGTTTGGTGGATTTCAAATATCAAAGCTCTTAACGTACCCAAATGCTTTGGACTATCCCCCAATAGCTTTATCTTCTGTTTTCTTTTAACACCAATCATACCTGCAGATACTACTTGTACAATATTAGCATCATATTTGGTAGGTATGTGTATACACGTGTGTGTGTGTGTGTGTGTGTGTGTGTGTGTGTGTGTGTGTGTGTGTAGTTAAGCTTGACAAATACACTAGCATAATTGTCTGTGGTGGTGTAAAGACTGTTGTTTAACTTTTATTATATCAGATGGGGGGTATCTGTAGCCCAGAGGAAAATGCTATACATCTACGAAAACATACCTGGGCAAATCTATCACCTTTGACAATGCTGATACCTGTCTTTGATATAATTAATAAAATGAAAGCCTGTGGCCTAATGTCAGCTCTTGACCCATCGAACCAGAAATCACCACAGAGACAATCAGATTCCAAGCAGATGGCTTTACTGGTCAAATAGGCAATACAGTGCATGAAAGGCAAGATGACAGCTATGGCTTGTCTTGTCCGTTATTTGGAAATATAAGGCAGAGAAATGGCGGGAGATTACAAAGCATAAACAGAGCATTATTTCCCAGGAGTGGCGTTCCCAGGCTTTGGTATGTGTAGCCGTCCTTGAGTCTGAACGGTTCAGCAGAGAAACGAAAGTAAACGTCTAAACCGAGATAACAGCCTGACACCTAAAACAAAAATCTCTGACAAGTGTTAATGTTTAGGAAAGCCAGCAGTGAATTTGCCGTTCTAAGGGCAGGGAGAGGCAGCCAAGAAGGGAAAAGGGGGTACACAAAATACAACATACACCGAGAACCCAAGTGGTCTAAATTTTTCTTTTCCCAACTAAACCAATATTTGCTCCATATAGTATCTATAATTTTGATCCCTGAATGTCTAGGGGCATCCCATGCCTTTCTATGATAAATGCCCAAGCACATAGTCATTCTCTTTCAGCTGAATGGCTGGGGTGAGGTTGAGGGCAGTTTTATCCATGTATCCTTTGTCCATGCCAGGCAATGTTTTCCAATAAAATGAACGGGCAAGACCAGGTAGGCAGGCAGGAAATTTCCATGTACATGTCAGAGCTCCCATGACTGAAAGTGGTCTCTAGATCAGGGCAATTGTCTGAAAGCCATTTATCTGGCTACCTTGGTTACCTAAATCATAAGCCATTTGCTATGTAAATGGATCTATTGTGTGTGTGATTTTCTGATTATGTCAATGGTTTTGACTGCATTCGAGATAAATGAAAAGTTATCCTACCAAATTACTAATCTCTTCAACAGGGAAGTGATTTAAAATCTGGAAAATAATATGCTCACGTTATGAATGTAATTTTTGTAAGATTATTAAAATCATCTTTCAGGAATTATTGAACCCAGAGTCTGGTGTACATTTCAATTACATCATTAGATCTAAAGCTTGTTCTAAAGCTCTTTAAAGTTGGAGCAGTCTGTACTGTGATAGCTACAGTCATATGTTCAAGCCCTGGCAGGAGTATTTGCATTTGCTTTAGTTTAAGAGAACAGTAATTGCATTGAGTTCCTTTGAAGAGAGGAGTTAGTTCCTCGGGGGACTTGAGGAATGAAGAAAACCAAACTCAGAAGCCTGAGTAACATGTACTGGGTAAATCACTCTATTTGCATTAAGGTTGATAGCTGCAAGCCAGCCCACAGTTCCACATGCTTAGTTGTATATTCATTCATAGCAGCACTGATAGAAAGGAGAAGGAACCAAAGAAATAAGCAATATAGCTGACAACTGTATGCACACCAGTGTCACGACTGGACATTCTTGTTCACTCTTTAGCCTCTCTAGAGTGAGATAGACTATTTGCCATAATATTTTATCCCCTTTTTATATGGGGGATGTCAAACTGGAAACCATGCAAAATCAAAGCCCACCTAGAAATTCAAGCATTATTACATTTCATCTTAATCAGATTAGACAATAGGTTATGATCAGTTTTAGGGAAGATGCCAGCCTCCAGGTGAGACCTGGGAATCCCCTAGAATTACAGCCCATCTCCACATTACAGAGATCAATTTCCTTGGAGAAAATGGATGGTTTGGAGAGTGGACTCTATGGCATTGTGCACTGTTCTCCTTCCTGTTGGCTGCTCCTTCTACTGCTGACACCTCTCACCACCAGGCACTAATGCCTGCTTCTGGTTTTTAAGCATTGTTAATCTAGCATTGTTTTTGTGTTTTTATGTTCCTTATGTTTCTTATCCCTTCCCTGTTTCCCTATCCCTCCCTCCTTTCTTGGTCCAAGACTGCGGTCATAGACCTAATAAATAATTTGTTGTATAAACAAACAAACAAACTGAAGTGGTCCCAAAGTAATTAACCCAGAACACACGCATGGTTCTAATGATGTGCTGTGCATGACAGACCCAGCACAGGGACCAATTTGGGTAACATAGATACATTCATAAAGGAGACCCATTAATGACTATTAATCATGATAACTCAATGGGCCTTCCATATTTGAAGGCAGTATTCCTCTGAATTCCAGTTGCTGGGTGACAGCGATAAGGGCAAGTTTTGTCTTATGTGCAGGATGAGGAACTAGATGGACCAATCGCCTGAATGATTCTTCTGATGTCCTTAAAATTTTTAACATTCCTTGAATCAATTTCAAATATAGCATATTTCTTAAGGCAAATGTGTCAATTTCAATAAAGAACAACCCCATCCCTGGACAAGATTTTTTTTTTGGCCTCATTTTACCACAGTTAAGGGGGAAGGGGATTCATGGGAAACAATCAGGTCAAAATTTAGCTCATTGTGCTCAAAGTACACAGCATTCAAGAACAATGTTTGTACTAGCCATTGTTGTTGAAGATCATTCTAGTAAAAGTGAAGGAAGGGACATGGATCAAGAACAGACATCAAACTTGGATAGAAATTAAAATTAATGATCCTATATTATAGCATCTCAGGTCCATTCATCATTTTATTAAATATCACTCATATGACCATATGGTGGTCACTCTTCTAGTCAAGCAAACCTGGACTCTGTTAGGATAAAAAAGGGGGAACGTTAAAATAGAAATAAAGCAGACATGTACAAATTATAAAATTTATAGGAAAGATCTATTGCTCTTGTTAAAAAAAATCAGGTGCCCTTCCTCTAAAATCTTACATTGAAACCTTTGATATTCAAAAACAGTGTTTTAAACAAAATGAAGCCTCAGTTCTTTTGTTTTCTCTATTCTTTATGATTTATGGTTGTACTTCAAGGACAGTAGTACTCAGTGGCTCAGAAGACACATGAGGCTCTTTATCATGCCACCTGTGGCTCTTCAAAGCACCATTCCTCAATGTGGCACCTGCCCCATGTTCTAGCAAAGTGGGTAAGGCCATTGAGAACATAGGAAAGGCCATGCTGGATCAGACCAAGGTCCATCAAGTCCAGCAGTCTGTTCACACAGTGCCCAACCAGGTGCCTCTGGGAAGCCCACAAACAACTGCAGCAGCATTATCGTGCTTGTGTTCCAAAGCACCTAATATAATAGGCATGCTCCTCTGATCCTGCAGAGAATAGGTATGTATCATGACTAGTATTCTTTTTTACTAGTAGCCATGAATAGCTCTCTCCTCCATTAACATGTCCACTCCCCTCTTAACGCCTTCCAAGTTGAGGACTTCTGGTAGAGAAGCCGACCGAAGCGCTTTGTCTCCCTGGAAGCTCCCAGGGGAAACCAAGAAACGTCCTTAATTGGGGTGCTCAACACCTCCCACCCGATTCCACTCAGTGGAATGGGTGTCAGGAATTCTCCTGCTGCCGTCAAGAGCGGTGTTGACTCCTGAGCTCTCCAAGAGTGCTTTTTTAAGACTCCCGGAGGCTCAGACGTTGTCCCGCCGGCTTTGAGGGGATTAATTTCGCCGTGGACGTCTCTTTGGAGTCAGGCTTCAATCTCCTCTATCTATTACTATCTAACTAACTATATGAAAAGAAGAAAACCTCACCCTTTGAAATCTGAGTGAGTTTAAAAGAACTCTTTTGTTTTTACCTGGCAATAAAAACTGAGACCTTAAAAACAAACAGCTATAGAATCTGTGCCTCCCACCCCAACGTAAAAATGAATCGGATCTTATAAAAACAATTGATTTAACTGGCTGGAAACTTATCAAGTTTATCTGGAGATAGACTAAACAATCGGGACTTTAAAATGACATTCTAACCTCCAATTAAATGCTGAGACGAAGGAGAGAGAAGGAGGAAGTTGAAGAAGTTCCTCCTCTATTTTAATGGCCTCTGTTCTAAAGATCCTCCGGCCACGTCGCCTAAGATAGAGGTACCTTGTAATCAGCGAGGGCAGAGAAGACCGGCTGCAAGACGACATCATAGGACCAGAAGTGCATTTCCTGTGTAACGGGTAAATACGTCCTACCCCTCTTGATCATAGAAAGAAATGGCAGAAGGTCCGCAATACTTCCTACTTCCTGCCCAAGATGTCGTGCTAGAGTGTCCCTTTTCTCTATGGTACCTTGATTTTAAAAACTTGATTTCTGCATTAATTTGGAGGGTAAAAATTAAGCAAATAAGGCGAATTAACTGGGAGGCTGAATAAGAACCTATATACTAAAGGATTGACAAATCTGAAACCTGCCTAGATATCATGAAAAACTGCCAGAATATATGTCAGCTCCACGTCAACGTTCCGGATCACGGATCACTGCACAGCCCTGCATTGCCTAAACTTAAGGAGCCCTCTACTGATACAACAATGGAGAAGACAGAAAAGAAGAACTTTTAGCCAAACAAACAGATGCTTTTACTAAACAAATGGAACAAATGTCTAAACAGCAAGAAAAACAGATTAATCAGCTAACTGAGATGTTAGCTGAAAAACTGGACACTGTGACAAAGGAGGTGAAGGAGGTAAAGACTCAAGTTACTTTGCTGCAATCAGACATGAAGACAATGGATACCTCAGTTAAGAAAATGACAGAAGAACATAAAGAGGTGAAGAGGAAAGTTGAAAGCCATGAGAAACAATTGGAAACAATGCAAACACAGGAAGAAACCACGAACTATCAACTGGCTATGATGGATTTGAAAGTAAGGGAGCCTAATTTACACCTGCGAAACCTTCCTGAAGAATGTGGTGATACAAGAGAATCATTGGTGAAAGCCTTGGCTACCTTATTCCACATAGAAGAACAAGAGTTAGATCATGCTGTTAACAGAATATATAGGATGCCCTTACCTCCTAGACTGAAGAGGGCAAAGGCAAGAGACGTTATGATTTCCTTCTATGATGTTAGAATGAAAGATACAATAATGCAACTACATTACAAAGATCCAATTGTTCTGGAAGGCAACCCATTAATACGTCTTAAGGACATTCCAAGGTTTTTGATGACTAAAAGAAATATCTTTAAAGACTTCACAATGACATTGAGGAAAAGTGGAATAAGATACAGATGGTTGTTACCACAAGGACTTGTATTCACCTATAAATAAGTAAAATGTGTTATCACCACGATGGAAGATGTTGGGAAATTTTTGAGAAAGTACAGGAAGGAACTCACAGGCCCTATACCAGATCAGGGACAGGATCAAGCTCAAGAAGAGGAAGAAGATGATTCGACAAAAGGAGCAACAGGTGGATTATAAAATTTATGGTTTTTAACACCCTGACAACATGGCTAAAGTAATTTCATGGAATGTAAATGGTTTAAATGAAAAGGTGAAAAGAGGAAGAATACAAAAACAAAAATATTCTTTAATATGTCTGCAGGAAACTCATATTTCTAAGAAAGATAAAAAGTATTTAGAAAGAAATTCTCTGAGGCAAACCTTCATTTCCTCATCTGATACAAAAACCAAAGGAGTAGTTATATATGCACAAGCCTCATTTGCTCCTGAACTTGTATATAAAGATGGGGAGGGCAGAATACTTATGATTAAAGCTAAAATACTAGGCCAAAAGTCATTGATGGTAGGGATCTATGCACCTAATGATCGAAAAGCACAGTTCTATAAACAACTTCACGATACCTTATTGCAATATGCTGAAGAACAGATTTTGATAATGGGTGATTTTAATGGAGTCATAGACTGTGCGATTGACAAAAAATCAAAAGCCAAAGATGACAAGGAAAGATGCCTTCCTAAAACATTCTTTCAACTTACTGAGGAGTTTAAAATACAAGACATTTGGAGGACAATGAATCTGTCATCTAGAGAATACACGTTTTTCTCCGCAAGACATGAATCACATTCATGTATAGATATGATATGGGCGAGCAAGTCTATTTTTACTCAACTATGCAAAGTGCATGTAATACCAAGAACTTTTTCTGATCATAATCTGGTTTCCTTTGAATGGAATAGTAGACAGGCATTCAGATGGAGATTAAATGACAGACTTTTGAGAGACGATAAAATAAAAAAAGAATTACACACTCTTATCAAAGACTTTTTTGAGATTAGTATGAATGGAGAAACCAACTTAAATATCATTTGGGATGCTTTTAAGGCAGTGTTGAGAGGATTTTTGATTCAGAAGAATACTGCATAGAGGAAAAAACAACTACAGCAAACAAATGATATACTCTGGGAATTACAAAACCTAGAACAACAATTTATTTTAGAATTTAAAGAACCCCAGAGAAAAGATATTTTATTAAAGATCAAAGTTGCTAAACATCAACTTAATTTGGTGGTCATGGAAGAAATGAATAAAAATATGAAATATGCGAAGCAAAGATATTTTGAACATGCAAATCGTCCAGGTAAACCTTTGGCCAGCCAATTAAGAAACTCTATGCAGAAGAAGATTATTAGTCCAATACAGACCGAAAAGGGACCGGTACATACAACAACTGATGTACAGAAATAATTTGTCTCTTTTTATACCAAATTATACCAGAAAGATGTTTATTGGGTTTGTTATTTGGGATGAATCCTCCATGGGTTTTATAATTCCACTTGGGCAGTGAGGCTGAAATAACAGCAAAATTATTTAGTTTGGGGGCATTAACAAGGGGTGATTTTCCTTGTATATATATTTATATGTTTATTTGTGCAAATAGATGCTATTTGTTTCTTTATTTGGGAAATGAACATGCCACCTTTCCAGTGATCTGCTGCAAGTGGATGTCAATAATTAAAATTTAATTTTGTTGTTTTTTTATCCACTTTTAACTTTGTTCTTTAAAGATCAGATGTCTTTCACATTGAAATTAAGTGATAGCTTTCTGAATTGTTGAAATATTGTCCTGTACATCCAGAAGCACTAATTTTTGGACCTCACACTTTGGATCCTTTGTGGCAATGGCAACACTGGATAGACAAGTGCAGAGGTGACATTTGAAGTCAGATCTGGAGCCAGGTGATTTAGACCTTGTACATTTCTGGACATAGGATTGCTAAGTGTCAGGTGGTAGCGGGCAAACCCCCGCCAAACTGAGGGTCAGTGGGCAATGCGTGCACACGTGCCTGCTGTCACGCCACATCACTTCCGGTTTACACCCAGAAGTGCCACATTGCAAGGGGAATTTTAGTGGTGAACAGCCCCTTGCGATGCGTTACACCCGGAAGTGCTTTATCGCAAGGGGCCTTTTACCACTCAAACTCTCAGTTTAGGTGGTAAAGGCCCCTTGCGATGCAGCACTTCTGGGTGAAACCAGAAGTGATGTGATCATGTTGGCGTGGCCACACACGCATGATCTTGCCTCACCTCTGCCCAAAAAACCTCCTGAGGTGGAATAGCAACACTGAAGCATAATCAATTGGGTGAAGCACTGTATTCATCTGCCACCCTCAACTTTTATTGTATAACCACTCATAACTTCCTTAGGGAGAGGTATTTTTCAGTCCAACACACAGAATCGTTATTCTCCAAACTTCCATTTCTTCATGGTTATTTGCTCTGGTTGGTTCCAGTGAGCTAGAAATGACTGATCTGGGCGAAATATATTTGTCTTGGCATCACAATGGATTGTCTTTAATAAATTGTGTTTGGTCTGGCACAGCCCCTGGCTTTGACATCTGTTTCTGATGTTGGTATAGTTAAAGATTTGATTTCCACCACTCCTGCCACGTGCAGGGGCAAAGCTGCCTTACCTCAAGAAAGCAAAAGCAAAAACAAGTGGTGCATAGAAGTCAAAAGCCCTTTCTAAAATTAAGCGCAAATTTCTTTCTACAGAGATAACAGAGCTCTCTTCAGCTTGTAGTCTGCAGAGTTCTTGTAACTTCTTTTTTTTGTTCATCCTTTATTCTTTACTTTAACTGATGAAAATGTTAGTATAAAAATAACAGACATAGTTACATTGCGACAGCTCAGAAATCAAATTGCTTTTTCGGTGGTTTTCAAAATGCTGTTCGTTATTTAGGATAGGTTGCTTTTTCTAAGTCTTTGTATAGTATTGTCCATTGGTAAAAATAGCCACCAGTGGGAAGGAGAAAAGGTGGAACTTGGAGAAAACATTCAGGCAAATTCTGCCTCCTTGAGAGAACAAAAGGAGCCAATCACAGAGGGAGTGTCAAGCATCAGCAAGCAGCCTTCAATTATACCTCTATTGTAGATGTGTGTGGAGCTGCTCTTCCATTCTTACAGTGTATGGCATATGGGTTTTTTAATTAGTCTGTGTTAACTTTCAACCTAGGTTGGTATGAGTTAAGTCAGGTGCAGTTCTTGAAATGTGAGTGCTTGAAATGTACTGTGCATAAAAAAGCCAACCTACACAATATTCTAAATGACAGTAATGGTCTCAGGCCTTGACAGGCCCTTCATTGCTAACAACAGGCCCTTCAGTGGAACTTGGGATTGAAGTGATCAAGTAAGGGTGTAGAGAATGTACATTTGCCCCAAGCATCCTCAATGAAGAACGCAAGACAGTATAACTGGGTGTAACTAGTTTTATAACTTAATTAATTATGCAGATCAATGTCATCTCATAAATACACTAACACATTTAAATGGGCAAGCTGTGCTAAGCAGCCTGGCAATGGCTGCCTTTGTTACTCAGACCCACCATAACTCCAAACTGAGTCTGCATCTTCCGCTTACCTTGTTTACGATCACCTGCACACAATGTACTGAGAGGTGCCCAGTGCCATCCCCTTCCCCTGATGCACCACATGGCCACTACCAGGTTCAGAAAGATGTGGCTCAGCACCGAGGATACTCCTTCCCCACTGTTCTGGACCCACCCACCATCACTGCTGGTGCCTCAGGGTGCTTGCCAATCACCCCTCCCTAAGCTGACAGTAAAAGTCAACTTACAGCAATTAAAATATCATTTATCATCCATAATAATAAGTAAAAATCACATCTGCAGTGGAAAAAAGAGACCCCACCCCCCCGCCAGCAAACCATAGTTAATCAAAAGTACCCAGATTTTAACATGGGACCTGAAATTGCCCAAATTAGGCATACATAAGAACAAAAAAAGAGTCTTGCTAGATCAGACCAGTGGTCCATCTAATCCAGCATCTTGTTTTACAGTGGCCAACCAGTTGCCTTGGAGGGCTGACAAATAGGGCATCATGGCTAAGACCTGCCCCTTATGTTGCCTTTCTGCACTGGTATTCAGAAGTTTCTGGAGGTGAAAGTTCATGGCTAGTAGTAGGGTTGCCAGGTCCTTCTTCTTCTCTGATGGGAAGCTGTAGCTTAAAAGCATGTGTGCGTGTGAGCGCATGCACGCGTGCCGACACGCTCATCACTTCCAGTTTAGAACCGGAAGTGCTGCCTCACAAGGGGGCTTATGCCTCTAAGTTTGAATGGTAAAGCTGCCCTTTACACACACACACAAGCATGTATAAGCTCTTATGCATGCCATATGAAAGCCTCCATTTTTCAGAGCATTGAAACACACGCATGCTGAGGTATTTTTAGGCAGGTTCATTCAAACAAGTTTCTTCCATGTGGGGAGGTTGGTACAAGGCTAACAGATCAGGTGTCCTCAACACACTCATTTGTTACCAAAGAAATGTCCGATCAAACAGTGCTAGTCTAACTCACTAACAGACCCAAAGAAGTGCCACTATAAAATAATGGGAATGCTTCACATTTCCTTGCTGTTACTGTAAGAGTAAAGAAAATATTTTATTCTTGTATTTTGAAATAATCTTTGAATAGTATTTAACTGTCCCAGTTAAATCAGTTTGACAGTCACTATAGCTACAGTCAAATTGTTAGAACGTTTTTGAAACATCCATAGCTAACAACCAAGCACATTTTTAAAAAAAAAAACGGATTGCCATTCAGCTACTTGCAATTCTAAATACTCTTCAGAAGGTCATACACCTACCATATCCACATAAAGCTGGGTTTTCCCCCCAGAGAAAGCATCCATCTCTCTAGTCTCAAGTGGATATTGTATAAAATATCCTGCCTTGGCCCTGTTTGTTGTATCTGTGCAAAGTATGCAAATCTCTTCAAAGATTTAGAAGCCACTTTAATGGCTGTTGTGAATGTCAATGTTTTTCTTTGCTCATTTAGAGCCCGGGAGTAAAAGCACAACCGTTCCTGGAGCTGATGCATTTTATTTTTCCAGTTCTATATATAGGAAGGATTGTGTATGGAACTGATTTACTCACGAAGGGTACACGATGCCATTCGCTTTTGAGAAAATGATTCTGGCTCTTGAGAGAATTGGGATAGATCAGCTCAGGAGCCTTTCATAAGGCAGTCTTATATTTCATTCTGCCTTCATGTTTTGGATTCATGCCTTAGTAAGTTATAGAGACCAAACTCACAGTTCAAGTGATCCTTTTAGACATGGTTGGATACCATTATCCCATCAGGGCTGCTCCTTATTGCTTCCTTTTATATTCCCCCCCCCCCAAAAAAAAATCCTTGGAATTATCCTGAACAACTCCATCATGTTTTACAAAAACCATTCATACAGGACTCTGTGTGCCACATTGAGCGGCTCTTTGCTTTAAAGGACGGCCATAGCAGTATGATTTATATTGTGTGTAAATATATGTCCTTTAGCTGTGAATAAAAGTAAGTACATTGTTTGCCACAACACAAAACACACAGCCAGGAAAATACATTTGGATTAGTCAGTCTGAGTCAGAATCACTTCCTAAGGAAATTAATTGTGAAGACCTCTTAGCACCCCTTTTTCATGTGGTTAATTATTTTCTTTACAGGTTTATATCTGCGTTTAATAGGGATTTCACAATCTATAACCCTGACATAAAACCGGAGAAAGAAGAGCCATTTGGCTTTATAGCTAAGCCACAGGAGCAGCCGAGATTGGTATGCAGGAAATTATTCTTACCAGGTCTATCTTTATAACAAGCCATGTATTTAAAGCAGATTTAATTACATAATGGGAAGAGAGGAGTTAAATGCTGCAAATGTTAAATACAAGTTCAAAGTAAATACACCATGTATGAAAACCAAATATAACTCCAGCACAATCATATATCTTTGAAAATACATATTGATCGAGTGGGAGGCTTTATTTAAAATAAAATTACCCAAGCTGCACAGGTGGCACCAATTGAGAAGTCTTGGAAATATGATGTGGTAAATATGAAGATCTAATCAAGGACCACATGGATAAGCTGTCTGGTCTTCCTGTAAAACTCATGTCACTGTGAAATGCAACTAAACTTCCTATGTAAACCATGGATATAGGGGAGCTGAAGCAAAACTCTTTACATGTGAAGCCAGAAAAACCTCTCTGTGCCTATAACAGAAGAATATTTTTAAAAAATATTTCCAGGTTTGATAAACCCCAAACCAAAAAATACTGAAAAATATTTGGACACCCCTAGTACTAAATATTGCAAATGATCACATTCAAGTTTGTTACAGGTGGAGTAGGGAAATACACCTCAAAATTATTTACAGCATCAACATGCTTAGGGGAGCAGATATTGATTTGTTATTATTCCAGTTCACATCACTAAGTCAGTCTACTTTCCACTTGGGCACAGATGGGTAAGCCCCGGGTTCCGATTTGAAATTTTGTTTGTTTTGCCGAAAATGTGATAGCTCATTTTTAATTAGTCCACTTCTTCATAATACAATGACGCTGCAAACTT
This sequence comes from Euleptes europaea, assembly GCF_029931775.1. Lineage (NCBI taxonomy): Eukaryota > Metazoa > Chordata > Lepidosauria > Squamata > Sphaerodactylidae > Euleptes > Euleptes europaea. The sequence continues at coordinate 39,929,961 of NC_079316.1, forward strand.
CTTCCCATTATCACCCTGCCAATTGATTCTGTGCACTCTAATTCAACCAGAGCTGTAATACTCATCTTCAATATGCCCCAGTGGCCAGGAGCAAGCCAAATCAAGCCCCAGAGAGCAGGCAGTATTGCAGGTGCTACTTAGACCCAGTAGCAGCAGCAGTGATGGACATAAGCTTGGCTGTTGCTTCTCCCAGACCACAACTATAATCTTGGTCCAAGCTAAGCTGCTCAGCTTGGACAAGTCCTGAAAAAATGCAGGAGGAGCTGATGGGTGAGCTCATGCTGGTTGATGTCATCATCACTGCCATGTAATAGACAAGTGGTCCGGATGAGTAGGTCAGCTCGCTCATGAGCTATTTTAATGCCCCTAATTACCCCTGATTCTGAGTCTCAGGAACAGAATTTTTACTGGCATCACTTCTATTTAGGTGTTCAGGGCTAAATTGGATGTGATAGTGGCCATTTTGGGGGTTACATTGAGCATCCAGTCCTTCTGCAGCAGCAAAAAAAACATTTAGGTAAAGATGTTGTGGGGAAGTAAGCTTCAAGCTACGGGAGTTGTAATGTATTTAGTTGGTGCAAGGACTATGCTGAACTATTGAACTATTGAGCTGCTGAACTGTTGAACTCAGCTGTGCTGAACTGTGTTGAGCTTGAGGCTCTGCTCCAGGCTCCGTCATCTTTTTTTTTTTCCTATTGGACTGTGGACTTTGGCTGTCCAGCCACGGACTGGGGGTGGTGGTGGCTTCAGGTGGTTAGGAACTGTATATAAGTTGGGGTGTTTTGCAGTTAGCTTGTTCTCTCTTCCCTGTTACTGAATAAAGCGGTTGCTGATGGAACTCTGTCTCCGGCCTTGTGTGTAACCTACGTATACATAATGAGAGTGATCTGCATTCTTCATCTCTATGTTCCTTTTGCTTTTTCTATGGGATTGAAATATATGGAACCGCTGCCACCACATCTTGTTTGGTTTTCAGTTGGAATGTAGTCTCTAGTTGAAATTGTGTACCTATAACAAACCTGGGTTTCCATTCATGGACACTGAAGATGGAAAGTGCACATTTATTCGTATAAAATGGCGACTGTATGTAATGACAGGATCATGGTTAACATGGTCTCCCAGGACATGAGGTAGAAGTACCAAAAATGTAACATCTGAGCATTGTTATAGATGTATGGACTTGCATGGCAGAGTAAACAGAGTGTCAAACTAAGTATTATTTTTCATTTATGTTTAAATGCTTAACCTGATGTTCTAATTGCAGTTTTACTCACCTGCACTTCTATTATACTGCATGCCGAAACTAGAATGATGAACAATGGCCAGAAATTCTTCCTCTTTTGAAACACTCAGTCTAACAAGAAGATTCCTCTACTAAAAGCCTAAGTGGAGGTGGTGGAGGGAGGGAGAAATGACATCTTAACCATAACTGGGGTGGGGGGAAGCAAGTTGAATGAAAATTTTAAAAAAATATGACTCATATAGATCCTTATGGCAAAAAATATTTTGATGAGAAATTGTCATTGATGAGCATATCATGGGATATGATATCTTGGGAAAACAGAGGCTTTCTCTGAAATAAAAAAGGGCATTAAAGAGATTGATTATGTTAGCATGTTGTTTTGTGCTCTTCGCGTTTACTCATGTCAGTTCTTTGGAATTCCTTCCCCACTTATACCTATTTCTTGACAACTCCTTTTTTCTTAAGATTTTTTTTCTCGCTCGACTAAAAGTTAACCCTTCTATGGTTATGCAAGGTAGATACATGAACCTACCATATTTGGAAACGACCTGCCCATGCTCTTCTGGTTCTATTGATTTTATAACACATGTGCTCCTGGAGTGTCAATTTTATGAGGATCCAAGATCAAGTTATATTATTCCTAACAGATTGGACTAGTGCCTCAGTTTCTGAGTTAATACCCTATTTATTAAGTGACAGTGATCCTAAGGTTACATTGGGAGTGGCAAAATTTATCTCAGTCCTTATATCCCTTAAACAATAGATTTAGAATTATGCTGCTCAAGATTTATGAATCAAGGAGCTTCTAAGGGAGAAATGAAAAGTTGTACAGCCAGGGCTGGATAATATCATTAGGAGGTCTTAAGCATTGTCAGGTGGTCACATGATAAAAATAATACCTTGTTCTTATAGACCTTCCTGCATGCTCTCTCTCTCTCTCTCTCTCTCTCTCTCTCTCTCTCTCTCTCTCTCTCTCTCTCTCTCTCTCTCTCTCTGTATGTGTGTATAGGAGCAGCCCAAACAATTGGTGGTGCAGTCTGTTGAAGCCTGGTAGGAGGTAGCCACAAGCTTATGATGGCAGTGGTGTTTTTTTCTTTACAGGCATCTTGCCCACAACTGTATTTTACCTAGTTTCCCCCCAAATCCAGCTCCATGCATGAGGTTTCTCAAGCTACTGCCCTGAAAGCCATTTCTGTCCATAGCAGCTCTCAAAGAGGTTTGGGACTTTATTCCCATCTTAAAGCTGTGGCTCATGCAAATCAACAGGAAAGGGTGGCAGACTCCTGAGGCAAAACATGACCACGTAATTCAACAACCAACATCTGAGGAGAAATTTAGATGGAGATAATTTTGTAACATATTCAGTTATCCTGCAACTGTCACTGTACGATGAGTTTGTCAGGCGAGAATGTCTTCAATTTCGTTTTTCATCAAAGGGAAAAAATGGGGGGGAGTTGGAGGTGGTACACCTGTATAAACATACTATAGTCCTGAAAATAAATATATCTTTACCAAAAAAAAAAAGATTTCAAATATTCATGGGTTCAAAGAATTTGCAGATGTGAAGACCATGTGTTCAACTGGCTCAGAAACTAAATCATATCTGGGTGGCACTGCTTTGGGTAGGTATGATACAGAAATTTAATTCATATGGTTGTCCACTTCCCACAATTATGGCTGGCCTACTTTTATCACCCAGTGTGAGGTAGACCCAAACTAACAATACAAAATGGATTGGCCATAAAGTGCAAAGATATATGAAGAGTTTTCATGATCGCTCATGATGAGAAAACACTATGCAATGATTCCCCGCACACATCCTTTACCTTTTCCACATAAGCAAAGGGAAAACAACATCTTAATTGCTATGACTCTGTTCTATTGTATTCATCTAGACGTGTGCCTTTTTTTGCACGTCATCTGTGCTATCTAATGTATAATCTCTTTTGCATTGCTCCTCTTTCAAGAAAGGGGAGGTCTGTATTGGAACAGTGTAGCTGAAAGGCACCCTTGTTCTTGATAGGTTTAGAGGAACTGAAGCTATGAAGATAATTAATACCAAATATTAGTCTTGTGTGATTAATTCAAAACATACCAAGAAATAAAACAACAGATAGCCCAGATCTTCTTGTATTATTAAGAGTGCAGTCAAAGAGGATTAGACAGCCAAACCATCACTAGTAGGCAGTAAGACATACATTCTCATTGGGATTGTGCTGTGGTGAAGTGCTTCCTGCATACTTCAACAGAGATTATCATCTTGGCAAAAGGAACACAAGAATGAGTAAATGCAATAATGACAGTAGAACCTTGTGCAAAGGCCCTTTTTGATCACCTAAAGCTTGTCTGAATTTGCAGCTCTGTCTCTGGATATATTCCGAAAATGTAGAACAGTCTCAACACAAGTTTCTCAACTGGTTAGACAATACATTCTTCCACTAGTGGTGGTCCCATTCATGCTGACGTTTCTCTTTTACTCAATAATTCGCAGTCAGTAAATCAATCTCTCTCGATTATTTTTATTATTAATTTACTGCTACTAGCTAGCCTTTCCTCTGCCTTTTTTCTGGGGCAGGTAGTAAGGGGAGGGGGACATTTGGTCACTGGGTTGGGCTAGTTTGGAAGAGGTATTATTTTGGGTTAATCTTTGGTTTGTTTTGATCTTATGCCTTCCCTTGAATGTGCTTCCAAGTAGTTTGTCTCTTATTGTTTATTGTGTATGCGTGTTATTGACCCCCAAAGTCCAGAAAAGAGGGACTGCTTTTACTCTCACTTACTAAGTTTGGTTAAAAAAAACTGCTCCAGAAAAGTAGTGGCAATTTTTGCTTCTTCTTCCACTATGCAGAGAGGAAGGCTGGGGACTGTAAGGTGTAGTGGTTAAAAGTTGTGGCTTGGAATGGAGGACTCTAATCTGGAGAACCAGGTTTGATTCCCCACTCCTCCACATGAGCGGCGGATGCTAATCTGGTGAACTGGGTTGGTTTCCCCACTCCTACACATGAAACAAGCTGGGTGACCTTGGGCTAGTCACAGCTCTCTTAGAGCTCACTCAGCCTTACCTACCTCACAGGGTGCCTGTTGTGGGGAGGGGAAGGGAAGGTGACTGTAAGCCGGTTTGAGTCTCCCTTAAGCGGTAGAGAAAGTCGGCATTTAAAAACCAGCTCTCCTCCTCCTCCTCCTCCTTCTCAAGGGCCTATGAAATCAGATCTGTTTGTCCAACTCACTTGAAACTAGGGAAGATTTCCTCATCTTTTGATACAATTTGGTGGGAAAAGTCTGTTCAGGAAAATCTGCCGTTTTATGTGCATTGAAACAATGGGAAGATATCTGATCTGACCTTAAGGAAAACAGAAATGGAACCCGACGTGTCTTTCCAATACGATAACATATTTGAGAATTCTTAAAACCGATACACATCCCCTTAATTTATGGTACAGAATTAAAATGGTAATTTTTTCAGTGTACACCCCTAATTGAAGATATCCCAGATAAAATCTGGGACAGAGTGCATGTCAAGACTGTTTTCTCTCTCTTCCCAGAAATTTCCACCACTTGAGGCGGCTTCAAATATTACTAAACAGAAATAATTTGTATTAGCATCCAAGCAAACCTGTGTGACTGATATCCATATATGTACATACACGCATGCACACAAATATTTCATTCAATGTCTTGTGGAAATGTGATGGGAAATGCAGCAAATATATCAACTGAGGAAGTTGTTTGTTAATTCCATCACAGAAGTGCTGTGTATTTAGAGATGGTGTAATGTTTGAAGCAGCTCTCATAGGATTGGAAGAGAGACCATATTTAGGAACCCAAAGCACAACACTGCATTCACTGGGCATGTTGCCATTCATTTCATTGGAAGAGAATCTTAATCTGCTATTACAGCAAATACTTTATATTTAATTATAGCTATTTCCTGGAATTAATAGCGGTGACTATGTAATCACAACAAGAAAAAAAATGGATTTTGTTTTCCAACGTCTGAATCCCCACAGCCACTTCTTGTTTTCAAATATTAGCCTTCTGTTATGAGGTCACCTCTTTGAAAGGGAGAATAGGGCAAATGAGACCAGCATCTGCAGCCTTGGTCTGTAGTCATGCCAAAGCACATGCCACACTCAAGATCTGTAAGCTCAACTGGATTCTGCTGTTCTTCACACGGAAGCTATTAAATCACTTCAGGGCTTTTGACTCTAAATTGACTCTCATGTTGAAGGCTCCATGCAGCAGAGAAATCAAAGCGGAATCAATTGGCACCAACAACTCCCCCCTTCTTGTCAACAATGGCAGTGAGCAGGAGTGTCTCAGAAGATGGATCTTTGATGATCCCCTACCCCACAAGCCCGAGCAGAAGTTATCAATTTCATTGACCTTCAGGGATGATTTGTGAGCTCCTGCAACACAGCTGCGAAATACCGCAGACCAGAAAGGGATGTCTCGCCGATAATGGTGGGGGATTATTTGATTGAGGAGAATCTTTCCTTGTTTTGTTTTGAAGCCAAAAGGATTAGCTGCTGCTTTGGTTACTGGGAGGAAGGAAAAGGGAGATGCAATCCATTGTACAGCTGTATCCTTGCGTACCACATGCCTTCTGCTATAAGAGAATGAAGATTGACTGCACAGCAGAATGGAAGAAGGTCAAGTGTCTTTCTGTGATGGAAATATCATTGTGTTGAATCAAGAAATGAGATGGCAATCTTTTGTATAATTACTGTTTGATTATGAAAATTAATGGTCACTTGGAGTTTCTAGACGTGAAGATATTTACTCAGTTTTTTTAAAAGTGCTACAAGGTGTTTCTTTAATGAGCACTGATGTTTGGTGGCTACTAACTATGACAAATTTCCCTGGGCACACGGAATTTGGGTAGCAAAGGGCAAAGAGAAAGAGAGAGAGAGAAATCTGAATTTTGCACTGCATGAAAGAAATCTGGTGTGAAGAGACCATCCAAAAGTCTATTAATATTTTGGGGGAAATGTTGCTGCATTAAAAGTCAGCACTGCCTTTCTAGATGTCTGTTTCCCATGCCCTATAGTTTTAATTGTAAAAATACTGATATTACAGAAATATCATAAGCTGCTAGTGATTTCTACTCATAAGGGAATATACAGCAACTGTTCCTGGAACAAAGCTATGGGAGGCCAGGTCTATTCACTACTTTATACAGTCCCACTGCTAGCAATCATGGGACTGTGAGTATTCCCATGACTCTTGGATGTGAATGTGGCCATTTTATCCTATGGAGATTTTTTTTCAAGGAGCTCTGGTGGGGGCATTTTTGAGGTAGACTCACTAAATTTGCAGGGTGTCTGCAAGGGACTCTCCTTGGATGGGCACAAAAGTTTGGTAAAGTTTGGATGAGGGGGTCCAATTTTATGGGGCCCCAAAAGGGTTGCCCCTATAGGAAACAATTGTAAAATTTACAATGGTAAACTTTATGGGTCGCCATGAGTCGGAAGCGACTTGACGGCACTTAACACACACACACACAAACTTTATGGGCCCCCAAAAGAGTGACCCTTTTGGGGGCCCATAAAATTGAACCCCCTGACCCAAACTTTGCCATACTTCAGTGTCCATTTGAGGAGTCCCTTGCAGCTACCTTGCAAATGTGGAGACTCTACCTCAAAAATACCCCCTGCCCCGAGCCTTGAAAGACAGTCTCCATAGGATAAAGTGGACCCAATTTTCCCCCGGAAAACCAGAAATAAATCAAATACCCATTTACCAGTATGGGTATTTGGCCTATTTAAGTTCCCCCCCAAAAAATCAGGACGAATAAACCCGAATCTGAATTTTACCCCCCGAAATGCACAGCCCTACTCAGTTGCGTTCTGTGTTCCACTTGAGAAAGAGCAATAGTCTGGGTATGGGTAATATGGCAGGGGAACTCATAAAAGGCAGTAGCAGTGTGCCTAAGAGTGGATTTTTTGGGTGAAAAAGAATGAAAGGAATTCTGACAAGCAGGAAACATGAGCCTTATGAGTTCTCAGCGGGGAAAGGGGCAGTGTTCCTTTGGCATGTCCTGATTTCATAAACCCCTGTCTCTGATGTGCCTTTGGCTGTGAAAGTTGTATTCTAGTCTGAGCCGTTTGCCTGTTTGTTTTCTTTTCAAATCCACACACAGGAAAGCAAACAACCAGCTGGAAAGCAGATGATGGCAGAGATTCCATGCTCAGCTTCAGTTCTGCAAGACTGGAGTAAGTCTAAAGCATTTTTGGGACTGCACCAGTGTATTGGAGAGCAGAACTGAGCCTGCAGTTAAGTCACTTCACACTTTCTGCTGTTTTTCTTCCAAAGTCCCTCAAAACCATCTGGCAGGCATCCTCTGCATCCAGAGGAAAGCATGTAGGTTGATTCCACGTGGAATGCTCAGTTGCTGAAATGTGTAACAGTAAGCAGAATTTACCCCTGTGACCTTTCACTTCCTGCTTTGCTGTGACTCAAAAAATTTGTTGCCACAAAACACAGCACAGCTCTGCTTGTGTAACTTGCTGTGCCAAGACACTGAGTGGTTTATGGGAAGATCTTGCTTTATTTTATAGAAGTTTTCTCTAGCAGCTCTGTTAGCAATTATTTGAAAATAAGGGCTCACTTCTAATACCTTCATTCACTCTCCTATTAATCTCCAGAGGACTGATCTTGAAAAGGACATTATCTCTTGAGGAATAGGATTCTTATTCTCACAACTGAGGGGAAATTCAAATGATGCCAAATGCTTAGAAAATTCAAAGCACATTATAGCTGGCCATGTGGAGAAGCTGTTGTCTGATTGTTCTCACTTGCAACCAGATCAATGTTTGTCTTGTGATGATTCCCCCCCCTAAAGTGTCTACCCACATGTGCAAAATTGATCTGGCCACTAACTGAAGCAATCAGACAAACTTCCTGGTGTGGCAGCAGTAATGGACACTTTCAGGCTGTATGAAATGGCCTTATCAATGCCAAGCACCAACCATATGATTAAGGTTTCCACCAATAGAAAATAGGAAGAGTCCAGTAGCACCTTAAAGACTAACAGAATTTCTGGCAAGGTATGAACATTCATGAGTCTCACAGGTCACTTCTTCAGATACCTGATGAAGTGAGCTGTGACTTAAGAAAGCTCATACACTGCCAGAATTTTTGTTAGTCTTTAGGTGCTACTGGACGCTTGCTGTTTTCTACTGCTGCAGGCAGACTAACATGGCTACCCATCATGATCTGTTTCCACCAAAGCCATTGTCTTTTCTAGTCAAACAGTAGCCATCAGGAGGAACCCATGAGAGGTCCTAAGAGAGAAATCCACAGCAGAAATCTTAATTCAGAATATATCCTAGAACATGCAGCATTTGTGCACAAGAGGTAGCCATCTTTTTTATTACACTTGGAGTTCCCATATTAAATTATTTAAACTAACATATCTCCTTGATGCTACATTATACAGCAAGATACCCAAGTTGATCTGTAGGTATTCTAAAATGAAAGAACATATAACTGCTTGTTTCTTTTCTGGAGATTTTGGTGCCAGGAAAGGGGTATTTTATTGAAACATTAAGTGATCTAACTGTATATCATGAAGGTACATAGTTAATCTGTTAAAGATTTAGCTTCAGGACTCAATAATGTTAGCTTTGTCATTCAGGTACAAACCAGGTGGTTTCATTCCCGGAACATTCCCAAAGTATGAAGTAACTAGTACATGAGGGTCTCCCCTACTTTTGCTTTCTAGAAGTTGAAGTTTTGTGCAACCCCAGAACTACATTAGTGCACATCAAAATTCAACTCCTGATTGGCAATGTAACCATGACCAGTAAGAAATGCACATAAGCCAGCCAAATGTCTATGTTCTTTTATGATTGTATTATGGTAAATTGGGGTCTGAAGGAAATGCAGTCATTGTGATTTCTGGATTGCTGAAGTCTTTCTTACGTGGTTTCAAAACAGAACTAAATAAAAAGTGAATGGGAATTGACTTGGGACTGAAGAACCATTTTCAGTAGTAATAAATTGTTTTTCCGCCACCAAAAGCTAAGGCAGATGTTACAAATGTAAACTAAAAATCTCATATTGATAAGAACATCAGTGTCAGCAACAATTTACCCAAATAGTCCCTTCTCCAGAAAAAGCACTTCCCACATGTTTAAATGTTTTTGGGTGCTCTTTCATGTAAGTTCATAGGTGGAACGGATGGATGAGAATGACTTGCAAAAGGATCACGTTCAGAGCAGCCTCTCAAGACGCTGCAATTTCATGTACAGATGTAATATGCATTGTTGGATGCTTGGAGCAGGGCTTCAAGGTCAAGAACTCTGTCACTTAGCCTCATATTAAATACAGTTATGTTGCATTCAGTTATTTGTTCTGACAGGTGGTTGACTGGAAGGCAGTTATTGAGGTAAACACTTTTTCTCTATAATACTCAATATTGAATTACCCAGTAATTCACAGGTTAGAAAACATTTATCAAAAGAGAATTATTGTGCACTTTGTCCGGTTTCCAAAAACAGAAGTCAGCATGCAGAGACCGTCTGAATATAGGCTTCAAAGTTATTTAGAGTCCAACAACGCCATTAGAATCTATTATCAAAATATTTATGCACTCGCGTAAAACTAATGGCAAACAACAAGCATGCATTGGTGATTTCTTTTTCTTTTGCTCGGTTTTGACCCAAGCTTTAAGAACATAAGAAAGGCCTTGCTGGATCAGACTGAGGCCCATCAAGTCCAGCAGTCTGCTCACACAGTGGCCAACCAGGTGCCTCTAGGAAGCCACAAACAAGACGACTGCAGCAGCACCATCCTGCCCGTGTTCCACCGCACCCAAAATAATAGGCATGCTCCTCTGATACTAGAGAGAACAGGTATGCAGCATAACCAGCATCCATTCCAACTAATAGCCATGAATACCCCTTTCCTCCATGAACATGTCCACTCCTCTCTTAAAGCCCTCCAAGCTGGCAGCCATCACCACATCCTGGGGCAGGGAGTTCCACAATTTAACTATGTGTTGTGTGAAAAAATACTTCCTTTTATCTGTTTTGAATCTTTACAACAAGATGAGCTGGCTACTATATTATAAAAGGTTGGATCCAACCAGTTTTTCTGCTGCTGAACAAGGGAGGAGATGGTCTCCTCTGCACACCAAAAAGGTTATGCTGGGGATCATGGGACTTCCATGGACAAAAGGCATGTGCAATTGGGGGTTTAGTAAGGAGGGGAGTTAGGTAAGAATGAAAGAAAAAGCTGCCTGATCAAACCCAACCTTTATATCTTTTCAGTGCAAACTGGCTACATCGCAGGGTGCCTAACTGGACAAGCGAAGATGATGGAATAATCAAGATCTAAACAAAGTCAAGTTATTGCATCTAAGTGTCCCCAAATGCCACACAACTCCTTGTACCAGATGTTAAGGATTTTTGTAGATTTTCAAATCCAGATCTAGAGATAATTCTAACATGTGAACACAAAGATATTTGTAAAAATAGATTTGCTGGGTATATGTATGGCATAGCCATGATGAGTGTAGCTGTATATGCTCATATTCATTTGTAACATTCCAAGACTGTGAAGCATGCCTCCTCCCTTGGTGAGCTATGTTGATTGCTAAGCTTGCAAATAGGTTTGAGGTAAGAACAGGAGTTGATGTAAAGGTTACTTACCCCCAAAAAAGGGCACTTGTGAGCCACCAAAGCAAAGGAAAAGTAAGGACATTTTCTCATGCAGTTCCAATGAACATTTGAGGGCTTTTTCAGATATAAGTTTGAAAGTTCCCCAAGCTTAGGCCTTACTTTCACTAGCCTTTCAACACTCAGCATCCTATTGCCTGAATCCACAGTGATTTAGGTGTCTGATGAGCATATAGAGCTCCACAATGTTATAATTAACTCTCTCTCTCTCTCTCTCTCTCTCTCTCTCTCTCTCAAATAGAGACACAAACTCACAAAATTTGAGTCCTACCATCCATGAAAGCAAGACGTTCATGATACAGGTTCTTCCCTGCCTCCTCAGGACTTTACTTGCTCTAAGCGTACCTGGACAATTCATGCCCCCTACAGTTTACTGACACACCAACATCTTCACAGATAGACACTATGTTTTTTGGTACTAGGGCCAAAAAGTTTGTCTACCTATGGACTAGGGGTTTTGAACCGTGATTGGAAAATCTAGACAGCGCAGGAATTGAAGCCCTTCAGTCAATGGAGATCATTGCTTCAACAAAAACAAAACTTTCCCTCTTGGTTGAAGCAGTGAAGATGGTCTAATATGGGGGGAAATGTCAGCAGAATATAGTTGCTTAATGAATATTCAGGAATGACTTCACTCCTTGCTGAAACACAGCTGCTCTGGTGGCAAAATGCAGTAGATGCTTAAAACAGCAAGCAATTTAGTCAAAAGAAGTCACAACACATCACATCCTGTTCAGTCTATAAAGATAAATTAAAATATGCAAAAGGAAAATGGGCTTTGAAAGAGCACAAAGGCCATGCTAGCTATGCAAAAATTATGTGCAAACGCTATATCTAATAGTAAAATGGCTGGCCCCCATGCCAATCACAAAAGCAGAAAAAAATCAGAACACCCGCAAACAAGTTAGAGATCTCTACATATTCAGCGGACTTCCCAGCTATGTTTAAAGAAAAGACTTTGCAAATTAACCGAATGGGAGAAAGCCTGATGGGGACTGAGCATGCTCAGAAGGCATGGAATGTTGATAATAGTGTGTCAGCCTTCTATTTAAATATGATGCTGGTAGGTAAGCAGATCTTCTCTAGGTGATTGTTAATGCAGCAAGAATCTTGTCTAAGATGGCTTTTTAGATGTTCTACAATTGGTCCCAGAAACAAACTGTTACTCTACTCTCTAGAAACTCAGTTGACCTCAACATTACTGGTCTTCAGAGGTCTGCTAAGGCTACTCTCTTCCAGAGGACTTTTGAGGTGGGCAAACTTATCCCACACATAAGATGCCTTTATGCCAGGCTGTTTTGTAGTTTTACTGACTTTGGTTTGTTTTTTTAAAAAGAATTGTTAGTTTTTAAAATATAGCAGGGTTTTCCTGTAGCAACTGTTTAAAGTTGCTTGTGGAATTTTAGTCTTAATTGTTCTTGATTTTCTATCTACCGTATATACCCGTGTATAAGCCGACCCGCGTATAAGCCGAGGTGCCTAATTTCTCCTCAAAAATGGGGGAAAATTAGGCACCCGCGTATAAGCCGAGGGTCGGCTTATAACCCCTCCCCCCCCCGCAGACTTACCTGACGGGCTCCCGGGAGCAAGCGGTGCGGCCCTGGTGGCGGCGGTGGTGCACCCGGCAGGGGCTGGGGCAGCCTCCCTGCAGTTGCAGGAGGCCGCCCCAGGCCCCAGGATGCGGCGGCGTGGCCGGGCAGGGGCCGGGGCAGCCTCTGCGCAGCCACAGGAGGCCGCTCCCGGCCCCAGGAAGCGGCGGCGCGGCCGGGCGGGGGCCGGGGCAGCCTCTGCGCAGCCGCAGGAGGCCGCTCCCGGCCCCAGGAAGCGGCGGCGCGGCCGGGCGGGGGCCGGGGCAGCCTCTGCGCAGCCGCAGGAGGCCACTCCCGGCCCCAGGAAGCGGCGGCGCGGCTAGGTGGGGGCCGGGCAGCCTCTGTGCCGCCGCAGGAGGCCGCTCCCGGCCCCAGGAAGCGGCGGCGCGGCCTGGCGGGGGCCGGGGCAGCCTCCGCGCAGCTGCAAGAGGCCGCTCCCGGCGGCAGGAAACGACACGGGCCCAGCGGTGGCGGCGGTAAGTTCCCTCCTCCCTCCTCCCTCCCTCCCCCCTCTACCATATTGACCCGCGTATAAGCCGAGGCCGGCTTTTTCAGCCCTTTTGTTTGGGCTGAAAAACTCGGCTTATACGCAAGTATATACGGTATATGGCTTTTTTGTGAACTTTGTTACTTTTTTAAATTTAAATTTATTTTATCCCACTTTGCACCCCACAGTCTTTCCCACAGAAGATTCAGTGTCTTATTTATTTGTTTGTTTGAATTTTAGGTTGTTAGTGACTCTGGTTGCCCAGACTTGCCTGATTTTGTCAGACCTCAGAAGCTAAGCAGGATTGGCCTGTTAGTATTTGGATGGGAGACCACCAAGGAAATTCAGGGTCGCTACACAGAGGCAGGCAGTCGCAAACCGCCTCTGAATGGATCTTGCCTTAAAAACCCCATGAGGGGTTGCCATAAGTCAGCTGTGACTTGATGGCCAAAAAAAAAAGTCACCCTCAGTGTAGAAGAATGTGATAGAAGTTTTACGAGCAAACAACCAGAAGGAATTTTCATTTTGTGATTTGATTACCTAAAAACCAGATACTAAGCCATGATTTATATGGTACAAGTTCTGCCTGCACTTCAAGAAATGTCATCTCAATGTGTCAGGGGGCTGTGCTCCTGCCATAAGAACAGACTGCTGAAGACAATCTTTTCTACAAGGACTATTGAATCTCTCATAACCTTTCAGAGTAAATGGGGATCTAAGCAACCAAGCAGGCTTAGTTTTGTCCAGACTGTACCTATTGTAGAATACAAAGGAGAATGGTTTGATTGTTGATCATCTCTAGCATCTGTAACCCTCTGCTAGTTATTACTTATACTTCTTATCTATTTTGCCATTTTAAAAGCTTTGCTAGAAAACTCATTCCTTTAAAAAATAGAATGCTCAAAATAACTGAATGGAAGAGCTATATGAAGGGTACCTGCTATTTGGAAGTGAGGTCATTTTCCAGGAGGCAAAGAAGTTCTCAGGAACATGGGTTACAAATCCAAGGATTTGTTAAGGATTCAACATTATATTGCTAACAAACAAAATGGTCCTGGTTAGCCTCAGCTCTATCCACAATGGGCAACAGCTGTGCACGGGAAGCAGATATTTATTTTGGTTTTTTAACATCTTAAACCCAATCTCATTTCGGCAGCCCACCATATGGACCCAATTGTAGAACTGGCGCCTCACATAGCTGTTAATGGTATGAAGAAGCAAATCGCACATTGGTTGCCACAATAATTTTTAAAACATCACTCTGCCTGGGAATGGTATAGACTTCAAGAAGTAGCTACCCTCAAATATGTACTCAGTCTTAAATAGGAAATTTAGAGTCCTGCTCATTCTTTTTAGGTGACTTTAGAAGATTGGAACAGCTCACTATATGGGAACAACTCACTCAGAGTGAAGTGAAAAAGCAAAGTTACAAATGGAGTGCATATAGCTGTAGATATTGGATCTCAGACTACAAGATAGGCCTCCCTTGGGAGACAAAGATAATTGCCTTGGGTTGCATGAGCATCTCCTGGCTTGGGCCAGAAGATGGGGGGTTAGCCTTTCCAGAGCTAAGGGCATTGTCTCATGGGGCATTAAAAATCCAGCAAACCTACTCTCATACTCCTTCTGAGCATGTGGTAATACTACTGATATGGAATTCAATAGAAAGGAGACCCTTTTTTACATTGACATTACTTATGATCTTAGTATAGTGTGTGAAAACAAATATATCATCCACAGTTTTCCATCTTTTGTAATGAGTGCCAGTGTTGTGATCAATGGGTTTACCACAGATGAAATGAAAACCTTTACTTCCTTAGATGATAGTTAACCCACATGTGTGTTCTCTGTGCTGTGAGGGATGGGAATGAGTTGGGGTTCAAACATCTTCCCCTCCATCACGCTTATTATGTGAACTGAAGTATGCATAAATTTGCATATGGATAAGCCTTTCCCACACTAACCTACCATACTCCCAGTATTGCAGCAGACAGATCTTGTAATGCTAATGAATGTATTTACATGAGTGCCAGTTCGTACAAAGCATATTATTTATTAAAGATCTGGTGGTGGAAAGTGCTGTCAAATTGCATCCGGCTTATGGCAACTAATGGGTTTTCAAAGCAAAAGATGAACAGAAGTGGTTTGTCATTGCCTGCCTCTGCGTAGCAGTTCTAGACTTCCTTGGTGGCTGACCTTGCTTAGCTTTCATGATCTGACAAGACAGGGCTAGCCTGGACCACCAATCTATACCCCACAATTGTTCTTGGAACTCAAGACAGATTGGTGAGACATGTACAGTGTTTCACAAAATATAAGTCACACTATGTGTGACCCTAGGGTATTGCTCCTGGGAATCCTGAAATGTACTATAGGCTCTGGTATAATTTCCTGAGCCTTATTTTTCCCTATATTTAAAAATAAATGTTATACCAAGTAAACGTGCATCTTCTTTATTTGTACCAGTTCTAAAGGAGGCTCAAAACAGCTCTCCGTCTGCCATGCACATTGGTGGATTGTGAAGATTCACAATGTCACGGTTGAAGAACCTCTGCAATAAATGTAGTTGTTATCATAGATTTAAATCAAAGTAGCTTACATACACATATATATAACACTACAAATTCAACAAAGTCAATCCAAAAAAAGTTAATGCAACAATAGCTGCCATTTAAAAAAAAATCATAGCCCACAATAGAATTAACAGCCAAATCTCATCTGGAACAAACAGGCTTAAAATGAGACTTTAGTAGGGTTGCCAGGCCCCTCTTTGCCACTGGCAGTAGGTTTTTGGGGTGGAGCCTGAAGACGGCAGGGTTTGGGGAGGGGAGGGACTTCAGTGCCATAGACTTCAATTGCCAAAGTGGCCATTTTCTCCAGGTGAACTGATCTCTATCGGCTAAAGATTAGTTGTAATAGCAGGAGATCTCCAGCTAGTACCTGGAGGTTGGTAAGCCTAGACTTTAGGGTGGCAGAATTATGACTAGTGTGGCCAAGTGATCAGAATACCTTGTGAGAATGTGTTCAAAAGAATTTATTTTATGCTGCCATTTTCTTGGCTTGGTGGAATGCCAAACGGCACAGAAAAAGCTGCCTCTCATAATCCTGTATTTCATGTCTACATAGCTACAATCAGAGAAGATTTTTGATGCATTTGGAAATTAAGAGCTATGCAAACTTGTCTTCTAGTGGCCTGATGCCAGGACTTGTCACAGCACAGCACCAAACAAAAGTTCAGAAGATAGCACAAAGACCCTTCCCTCCCACCCCTGACATCACGGCACCCAAGGCATGCCTTATTGTAGATAGTCTCTATCAACATATTAGGACTAGGTTACAGGATATGGTTTGCATCAAATAGTTGTTCTCCTATCATTCACGACTGCATTGCCATTTAATGTGGTTCTGCCAGAGTGATCTCCAGATTAAAGACAACAAGCCTTACCACTAGACTCTGGTGCCTACTTTGTGGTCCCAAGGTTCTGCGCCATGAATTCCCTTCTTCCTCTTTTTCAATCTCACGTTACCATGTTCGCTGCAGGTGCCTCAGTTGCTTTTGTTGGCATTGCCATTGTTTCTGATGGTGCAATGCAACTGTTCCTGCTTCACAAGCCTCTTTTGTAGGCCCTGATGTTTCCGAAATAAATTAAATTTCATGAGAGGATCCAGCTGGTTTGAAAACGGAGGAAGGACAACAGGGTCTCCAACATGTTGTTTATGAGAGAGCATGCTTTCAGCAATCTGTGTTGTATACGGTGTTAGCATCTTGTTAATTCCACACTTGAGATTCAAATGATGCAGTCCCTGCCAGAAACATGCTCTTCGTTCAAATGTTCCAGCATGTGCAAAGCAGAAAGAGAATTCAGAAAGCAAAGGCCAAATTCTTAGATCTGAATTACTGTTGCTAAGAGATATTTGAAGCCATCTCTCCACTATTGCTATGGAGCATATTCTAGAGCTGCCAATTGCTTTAATGAGGACATGTGTTACTTTTATATTCTTGTTTTCCTTCTCATCATTTCGGTGGCCTGGCTCTTTCACCTCCTCTTTGAAGCTGAGAAGAAAAGTGTGTGAAACTAGGGGCAGTAAGGAAGGGGAAGGCAGAAAAAGTAAGTTCTACTTCCCTCACCCACATACAGCTTTGTTGTGGGGGGGGGAATACCCCAGCCCCATTGTATACTAAAAGGGAGAAAACCGGCCATGGCACAACTACCCCCCCCCCCCGATTGCACTGTTCGAGCATATCTTGCACAATTTATATGCAAACATGAATGACTGTAAAAGAAATTTTGAACATGCAGAAGACCAGGTTCTTAAATCATCAAGTATCCACTAAGACACATACATAGTTAATGGAGTTATATTCAACATGGTAGGTTCAAAGTTGTGGAACTCATGTAGAAGAAAAACACAACAGATGCAATATAAATGGGGGGGTCAATAAAGAATACATATAGCAAACTCATTATCTTGCTGTACTTAAAGAGTCTTCTGCCAAAATAACATCAGAAATCCATATAAACATATACTCATTGGTTTTATTTTAGATACCAGCAGACAGCAGAAGTATGATCCAGGAAATTTAGATTACTTTTACCTCACATCAATCATTTGGAGGTTCTTTGGATGTGCCTGACTGGTTTCAATAGCTCTGAATGACTTTAATTGAAAATTGTCTTCTTCCAGTTTTATTATACTGTGAATGTTCTTCTGCTTCCAATTCACATCTTATCATTTGCAGATGTAGATACAGGAGAACTAGCAACTTTAGACTTGTGGTACCCATGATTTTGCTGTTGACATTCTGAAGATCCATTTGACTTTACAAAGTTGGAGAAAGGTCACAATATCCAATTTGACCTTTAGCTTTCATCAATTAATCCAGATACTTCTCAGACATATTCAAAAATGTCTTGAAATATATTATGTGTTGGTAAAAAAAAAATACTTTGCTTTAAATGTATAATTTAAATATATGTTTGAAAGGCACTTCACAAGTTGTCAATTACTATCAAATGAAGCAATCGTCTATACAATCACTGTGGGTGGGATTCAGGGAAAATTCACTAACACATCAGTCACATAAAGATTTCTACCTCCCAGTTTGTGTTCTTACCACACCTAAGCCTTGAATTATTAAATGCTAGGGACTTAACAGTCAAAGACAAGGCTAGTAATTTTAAATCTCAATGTGACATTCCTCAATTTTTGGCTCCCCCCCCCCCCTTACGATAGCATATAGCTCCTCCTGCCCTTAGGTTCTCTCGGTGAGATCACCATCCCCACCCCTTCCACTCTGTGACCCATCGTCAACTCTGGATATTTTAATTGCTTTACTTCTAGGGTTGCCAACCTCCAGGAACTAGCTGGAGATCTGTTATTACAACTGATCTCCAGCTGATAGAGATCAGTTCACCTGGAGAGAAAGGCCACTTTGGCAATTGGACTATATAGCATTGAAGTCCCTCCCTTCCCCGAACCCTGCCCTCCTCAGGCTCTGCCTCAAAAATCTCCTGCTGGTGGCAAAGAGGGACCTAGCAACCCTATTTACTTCTGAAGGTTCTATTTTCTTGTCCACATTACCTGTATGAAGCTTGCCTCATAGCCCTAACAATCTTCTAGTCAATTATCAAGAGTTGGTAACTGTTTTCTGTCAGCACTTAAAATGCTTATGAATATTCTGTAATATTCAGTAACTTAGTGTGAGCTCAGTGTACTGTCAGAAGCACTTGCTGATATGATCCATAAGCATGTGGCCTACTGACAACACCTGGAGGATTTTTGCTATGACTGCCAAACTTGAAGAAGATTTTGTTAACTGGTGTCTAGTGCAATGTGTTTCCTGTTGTGATGCCGTTTCAGTGGAATATTCTGGAAGATCTGCCATGCTAAAATGTCCTAGAATTTCAGTAGAAAGCCTAAACTTTTTTTTCAGCTGGTCTTCAGTGGCCTCTGATTTAACAGCTGCTGCCTAATTTTATTCATATAGCTTCTGCTGGCATGACTCATGTTTTTGATATTTGTTGAAATGGTTGTAATAATTATTTTAAATTGGATTAATGTAGTGTATTCAATACTAAAATAAAAGTTATTCACTATATAAAACATGCAGGCAAGGTAGGAACTATGTAGAACCTTATTTCTTTTTATCAGTGTTTGTGGCTATTACTAAAATCTCTCTAAATGTCCCATTATTCGCATGTTGCAAACGGCTAGCAACCCCATTTGTAAAATAAATGTCTCTGCATTGCAAATAACTGTATAGATAGCATAATATATTTTGTAGTTTATCTAATGAGAGGAAAACCTTAGGAGGTAAAGTTCAGTTTAGATAACAGACTACTCTGATAGATCCCATATTTAGAGAAGTGAGATATTTCCACTAGCTTTGTGGAGCTTTTTTTTCTTCCAAGCAACAAAAAGATCAAAAGTGTCAGCCAACAGATGCTCCCTAGATAAAGTGGATGATCAACCCACAGAAAAATGCATACAAATCCCTCCTTTGTATTGTTTCTGGCCTGCAAAGCAGAAGAGAATAGTTACGGCTTGACAGGAGCGGCCACAAAGCAAAGTATCTAGGTTGGGGAGCAGAGATACACGCCGGAAACGAAGAGTGAAAGGTTACCAATGGGTAATAAAGAAGCTGGCTCACCACTCATGAGTACTGTCTCTAAGCAGAGCTGTTCTTATGCTCAAGCTGAACTTTTATGTATCCCTGTAGAGCGGGGGGGATAGAGTAGTATAGGCTTTTTTCTTTCTTTCTTTTTTCTTTTTTGGAGTTTTATGATGAGGAGTGAGCCTATTGGGTAAAGAGCAGATGGTTTATGTGTTCAGAGGGACTTGTTCACATTTGTTCACACCTCTGGCAGACAGACAGCTTGCCGCAGCTCCAATTTATGGGGATTCTGATATGACAGAGTACTCACAAGGTTCTTTTTTTTTTGGTTATACTTGTCCATGAGGTAGAGCAACAAAAACGATAGGCTTTCCTCCCCCGTTTTGTTAAAAGTGACTGTTCCTTCTCTTCAGTGCTCATGTTTGTGGGGAGCAAAAAGAAGACTTGCCAGCAGGCAAAGGTTGACAAACACATCACTGAACACACAAAGAGGGACATGCAGGGGAAAAGAGTGACACACAAACTGTGCTGGCAAATCTCATTTTAGGTCATGTCCAAATGGAAAGACAGCATTTATAACGAATCAATTCCACGATGTTTTGTATTTTCAACAGGATGCTTGCATATTTTTTTTGTTTCTTCTTCCCTGCATGCCAGGGGTGCAATCTGATGCCACACCCTGGGGCCCCTGAAGTCAGCTAACCACCCTACAGACGTCCTACAGGATAGACACAGAAAGGCCTTAATGCCATGGCCTGAAAGATGTGTTTTTCTGGAGAATGAGAAAGCTTGCACACTGCTCTGAGTCATTTTGGTTAGTCCAGATGAAAGGTATTATGTGGCTTTTGTTTTTGGATAATCCTAAAAAGTGTATGTGGTTGTTCTATGTAATAGTGCTGCAGGTTTGATATGATTGAGTCAGGAGGGGCATTTTTATAAAGACTATAAGGCTGCAATCCTGAAGGGGGGGCGAAGCTCCTTAGGAGCCGGTATGACCCTGTGTTGGCGTTAAGTGCCCATTTAAACCACGATAAGGGGCACTCACGCCATCATGGGAAACATCCATGTCAGTGCCGGGACGCCTTGCCATGGCTCGGACACAGGTGATGCCTCCTGGCAGCTTTCCAGTGGTGCAAGTCCATGCTCAGGCATCCTCGGGTGTTCTTGGGGGCGGAGCTACCTTTAGGCAGTCTCCTAACCCCTTTCATCCTGAGAATGCTTCTTCCTGCAGTGGTGTAGCTACGACGCCTTGTTTGGTGTCTTAGCCCAGTTGAAGTCTATGGAGGCATTTTCCTATTTTTTATTTTTCACAGACATTAAATTCCTTTTTGGCAGCCTGGAAGCCTCTCAGGACTGTGTGGCAGCGCCACTCGTGACCGCCGTCGTAACCCACACACCCTTTAGGAATGGACTGCCCAGCTATACTTATGATACAATGATTCAAGAAGGATTTAATCAAAGGAATGGGACTGTGGCCTATGGTATTATCTCTTTGCCATATGTATTTTATTGGTTCCTCTGCATTGTTATCTACCTATATAATTCCACTTGTGGGCATTGTTACCATATTATGTCTTATACTTATGCTTTGTTTGCAGGTGTCTGTAATCCTAGTCCTATTACTTCACTTATCAGATGTCACATTCTGTTAGTTGCACTGACTAATAATCCACCTGGAGTCTCAATGAGAAAGGCAGAATATAAATATCATTAAAAAAAATTTTTTTTTAAGTTTTTATACTGTACTAGAAAAAATAGGGTATGGTCTGGTGAACATTCCCACATGTTGGTCCTTTGTGTGTACAGGAAAAAGTACACATTTCACATGTGGCCCTCCACTGTATGCAGCATGTGTTAAGTGCTTGGTCACATATAGCCCTATGCAAGTGTTGTAATTATGTAACAGGATGGACAGATTGCCTGAGCAAAGCACAGGCACATAAAGGTAGAGGCACCCAATCATATAGCTTGCATTTGCTGGGGAAGGAGAGCAAGCTCAACAGCGTCACTTCTGGGTCCTATTGGGTATATAGTCTACATCCCAGGACAGTATGTAGCTAAGCCCTGAGTGGGACACAGGCAGGATACTGCTGCAGTCATCTTGTTTGTGGGCTTCCTAGAGGCACCTGGTTGGCCACTGTGTGAATAGACTGCTGGACTGGATGGGCTTCCTAGAGGCACCTGGTTGGCCACTGTGTGAACAGACTATTGGACTAAGTGGACCTTGGTGTGATCCAGCATGGCTTTTCTTATGTTTTTATGTACTAAGAATAGGGTTGCCAGGTGGAGCCTGAGGAGTGGGATGGAGCCTGAGGAGGGCGGGGTTTGGGGAGGGGAGGGACTTCAATGCCATAGAGTCCAATTGTCAAAGTGGCCATTTTCTCCAGGCAAACTGATCTCTATGGGCTGGAGACCAATTGTAATAGCAGGAGATCTCCAGACAGTACCTGGAGGTTGGCAACCCTAACTAAGAACTGTAGTTCTTGGCTATTAGGAAGTCATCAAATGTAGTGATTATGTTGAGGTTTGTAAAGGAAGGGAGGGAAAGGGAACCATACACCACTTATTCAGAAACCGTGCATTTTTTCACAACCTAAGGCAAAATTCATTGGAATTTTGTCTAGACTGATGAATAAAGGCAAGTGACAACTGGCATGTGTCCTTCCTCTGCCCACTGACACCATTTAAAAAAACCAAACATTTGTAGTTCTTTAAAAATGGCCACATGGCCTCAATCTAGTTTAGGCATGCAGAGGCCCCAGGAGCTCTTGTTTGTCCTCCACCCCTTTTCAGCAGCTATGGGGAGCTCTTTTTGTACCTGAAAAGGCACAGGGGAGACAAGAGCTCCTGGTTCCACTGTGGTGCAAGCCCAATCCAGATTGAGGTCTTGTGTCAATTTTTGAAGAACCACAAATGCCTTTAAAATGGCATCAGTGGGCACGGGTCAGATTCGTATTCAATACAACAAATGCCATTAAAAACATTCATATCAATTACAGAATTAAAATTGGAGAATATACAGTATCTAAAACTATAGGATATATGAATCTTAGTTTATATAATTTAAACAGGCCTCAAATTAATAAAACATTCTCCATTTTAAGTTAAGTTACCAAGCCCCAGCTTTGTCTGATGGATCTTATATATTGCGGCACAGAATTTAGCTACTTGTTTCACCCTCTGGTTTGATCCTTCCCATAGGAAAAGGGCATGGATCCCCTGTCATTTGTAGTCTGGCTCTAAGTATGGATTGTCCATAAGTTGTGGTTTAAAGGTTGCAGCCTTAGGGAAGACAGCTGTTTAACAAAGGATACTAGAAAGAGATAAAACTTGACTACACTTGTTATGGCTTCCCAAAGAAACATTAGTAATATTAAATCTGCAAAAGAGCTAAGATATTCCAGCAAGACAATTCTTGGTTTCCTCACAACACTAAAATTCTTGCAGTTCCTTGGGGAAAGATGCAATGCTTAAATCACTTTAGGTTTGCAGCTGTGTGCTCTTGATTTCAAAGGCCCTTTGGGTCTGTATTTGTGAATATTGTTCATATGGAATAGAAAACAGAACTACTATGTAAAATGGGATGTGCATTTTGACTTCTTATAACAGAAACAACAACAAAAAAAAGCACTTTTAGTGTCAGTTTGGAAAATGCCATGCAAATCTCTCCTTTGAGTACCGCAGAGAGTAAGTAACCTGGGTATTTCAAATAAGAGTTTTATTTCCCAGTTTCCCTTCTCAATGTGTTTTCCATGAGCTACATTCCTGAGTTTAAAAACTAAAAGCATCTTAATGCATTTTCCGTTAAGTTAATATGATTTTCAACTCATGTCTTTCATGAGATTTTCAAAGGTATTTATAATACCAGCCAAATTTTGGTCCCAGTCATGTCAGTAGGTAAAAATTTCATTAAGTCTCAGAGCACAAAGACAATGCTTGGATGCTTTTACCAAATATGCCATTCTTTCCTTCATTAGGGCATAAGCTAAATGCTTACTTTTGCCATGTCCCTTTGCTTAGAATTCTTTAATACACCTGTAAAATTTACCTTCAACCACTTTTAAATGGGCCACTGATGGACAAGAAGAATTAATTCATGTGCTATTAATATATATCACTTGGGTAAGTTTTCTTGACCAGCATCATCATATTAAAATCCTTAGCAGAATACACAACCACACTTCGTGTGAATAGAGCACACTGTACACTAAGAAGTGATTCAATATGGCAAGATGAGAATCTTACAGTGCATTTCTGAACATTTTACATGCAGGGACAGTGCGGCAGGGGCCGCTGCCACGGGACCTCCTAAGCAGTTCCCCACCCGCTGAAATCTTGAAAAAAGCCTTTTTGCGGCTTTTTTATTTAAAAATGGGAGTTTTCACCCCATTGAAAATAGCAAGGCTGCACCTACTAAAAAGCAGGTGCAGCCTCGCTCTTCTCCCTGCTGGCATATCCGGGGTGAAAGGGGACAGGAGGCTGCCTACAGACAGCCCTGTACCCAGAACGCCCTGGAAACATGCCTGGGATGCCGGAACACCCCCCCCCCTCCAGAACACCGGCACAGGCCTTTATGCCTGTGGGATGCTGGCGGAAGTGCTTGGAGACCAGCGTGCGGGCCTCCCCAGTGACATTGGGGCCACTTATGGGAGCATAAGTAGCCCAGGCACTGGCGTGGGGGCCCCCAATGCCAGTGCAGACCCTTCCTGGCCTCCTGAGGACTTTCGTCCTCAGAAGTCAGGAATACTCTGTTAGAGCCTCTAGCCTTCCCGAACAAGTAGTGAAGTGTTCATTGACCCTTCACTACACATTCATTCCCCAGCCCATTCCATAAACCATTTGGGACCCTCGTATCTTTGGGACTGCCTTCTCTAATATACCTCCAGAGAGCCCCTGTGGGCAACTTACTGGTGGTCCTTGGCCCAAAGGCCATCCAGCTGTCCTTGACTAAGGCCAGAGCCTTTTTGGCTGTGGCCCTGGCCTGGTGGAACTCTCTGTCAAAGAAGAACCAGGCCATTAATGATCTGGTCCATTTCTGTTGAGACTGAAGACTGAGCTGTTCCACCAGGCCCATAGTCGAGGACAGCAACAGTTTATATGGCTAACATCATATGCCGGCCTGGATTGTAGGACCCCCCTCCATTGTTCTGCCACCCGGTCTCTCAACCTACCAGTCCTCCCAATGCCACCTGGACTGCTGCTAACCCCCTGCTTTTTTCTGTAGGGTCATTTTTTGATTTAAATCTGGGGTGCTGGTTTTTTAATGTGCCATCTTTCATGGTTAGATGTAATTCTATTGGTTTCATATCTATGCTTAGGGGTAAACTGCTACGGTTTTGATAGTTTTAATTTATTGTTATTGTGTCTGTTGTGAGCTGCCCTGAGCTCTGTTAAGCAAGCAGTAAATGAGATTACATAAGTACACATACAATGCACTGAGATGTGGGCAAATATGTTCTGATAACTATTTGTTCAATCTTAAAAAGCACAAACTGTGGCCCTGCCTGCTCTGTAGAGAAGGAAGTCATGGCAAGAACTCCACTGACCTAAATATTCTGTAGTTGATCAGACTTACAAGAAACCATAGGGTTGACTGCTGACTCATTCTACCTTATAGCTCCATGGAAGCAGCTAGCAGGTAGCTACATCAGAAAAAGCAAGTTGGTGTAGAAGGGGAGTACAAAATCAAGGAAGGTGCTTTTTTTTTTGGCTACTTTTGCTTTGTACCCTCCACTCATTGTGAACTTCTCTGGCTCCCCGATTATTGGACAGGAAAGAGGTAAGGACATAACATGAGAATAGCCCTACTGACTGAAGGGCCATCAAGACTAACATTTTATCTCCATCAGTGATGTCCCTGGGAAACAAACAGAGTAGGATGGTGATAGTCACTTCCAGCATCTGGTAAGAAGGGTTGGATTAATGCTGAACACAGGGACTCTATGGTTATGTATCATGGTAAATAGACAATTTTATTTCCGTCTTCCACAGAAGGGTGTAAGCTTTTTTAAAAAGAGCAAAACCACATCACTGCATTTTTAGTGAGGAATTCCCTAGATAACACCCAACCTCTTAGTCTTTCTTTCTAGGGAAGATGCTCTAATATTTGTGTCACTTTTCTTCACTAAAAAGTATAGAGCCTTTCCAGTTCTGGTTATGCCTTTTAATAGGGCACACAAACATAAATGTGCATGGTATTCTAAATTTAGCTGCATCACTGCAGATTTGTATAATTGCATTTATGATGCTTGGTGTTTTGTGGTGCTTACTTGATGGATCACGTGGTCCTAATCGAGGTAGTCCTTCTCTCAGATTTCCTACAAGACCCATCAATACAGGTATAAAAGTTAAAGGCTCAGTTAACACATCAGTGTGTCACTAAGCCACACAGAAAGGTGCATACTTTAAACAGAACAGTCAGAAGAAAGCAGACTGTATTTAACCAGTCAATGGGAGGGAATTGTTTTAAAAGCAGATGATTCTTGACGCATAGCAGGGCAGGAGGATAAAAGTGAAAGAGTGACCTCTTCTGGCTAACATGAAAATTGGCACTTTTTTCTTAAATTCAAGGAAAATGTTTTGGTAATCAAAGGTATCGTTTTAACAGAATTTGGGTATAAAATGTTAAACTAACCCAGGTCTGTATGTTTGGGTTTAGAAGCATGAACAATTGACTAAGGAAATGAGTTTTTTTCTAATATATTTCTTTAATACTGTACCAGTTTTATGCCAATATTATGGGGGAGGAGGGGTGCTAAGAAGACACTTTCTGTTGAGGTTTTTTTTTTTTTTTTTGCTTCAGAGAAAGAACTTGAAGCTTGTGCAATGTCAACAAAAATCAACAAGAGGGAAGACTCACTGAGAGCCTTGACATACTTCCCATAGCCAGGAGTCACATCTCAGTTGTGCATATAAACTCCTGCAGTTACATGCACAAGTTTTTAACGAGATGCAAAAATTAATTGTGCAAAAGACAACATTGGACTATCCATTTGATAGGACTATGCCTGGCAACACTCTTTCCAGGCTCTCCGCTGAGCTAAGGCTTTCACAACTGTTCCCCAGCCCACATTTTTCTGTTTTCTTATTATGCCTTTGAGATAGTGTGCACCACTTCTCAGCTTCTTTGCTATGCTTTTTTAGCCTGTTATCATCAATCCTACTACTTCTTTGCTGTTGCGCTGCCATAATCCTGGCTAGAGCTCTGGAATCTTGTGCATCGTTTTACTATGAGCATCCAACTGATATCCAAAGAGAATTAATCTTCTAACCCAATCCTTGACTATGGCATCACTCTCAGAATAATGCTAGTTAATAGTACACTTCGCCTGAGTGATTAAAGTACTTCACATACATTCTTTTATAATTCTTACAGAACCCTTGCAAAGTAGGTCAACTCTGTAATCCCCATATCACAGATGGAAGAGGATCTGAGGCTGAGGCAGAGGTTCAAACCCCAGCAAGTTCAGAGGTTCAGAGATTTCCACCCACATAGTCACTATACTGTGTGTGTGTGTGTGTGTGTGTGTAAAGTAACAACAAGTTGCAACCGACTTATAGTGACCCTTATAGGATTTTCAAGGCAAGGGACTAACAGAGGTTTGCCAGTGCCTTACTCTGCATAGCATTCCTTGGTGGTCTCCCATCCAAATACTAGCCAGGGTTGACCCTGCTTAGCTTCCAGGATCTGATGAGATCATGCTATACCATGCTGCCACCTCTCCCAAGTCACTATACTAGCTCTCATATATTTATGAAAACCTCTGAGCTCCTTGTAGAGTATCTGCTTTGCATGCAGGTTGTTCTAGATGCAGCTCCTGGAATCTGCAGGTAGTAGTTGGTAAAACTCTATCTGAGACCCTGGAAAGCCACTGCCAATCAGAGCAGACAGTTCTGACCTTAAAAGACCAAAGGTCTGACTCAGTATTAAGGCAATTTATGTGACCCAAACAAAGAGCAGGTAATATTCATAACGAAACTCAAAGCTCAGCTCCGATCCTTGGTAAAATAGCATTTAAATCTGCAGTAGAAGTGGGTGACTTTATTTTCTAAAAAAACAAACCACCCCCTGATTTAAGGGTCTAGTGGAACCTTAAAGACTATTTGGCCACCTTATCTCCAGCATAGGTTTTCATGAACTAGAACCCATTTCCTCAAATACGATGAATGGTTCCTGGCTCTGCAGATATTTCGTGTAAGGAGTGCGGGGGGGGGGGGGGGGGGACAGAAGCACCAACGAGCCATAAAATGCAAGATGTATAGGGCAGAATATAATTATATCAAATTCATTTAAAAAAAAGAAAAACCTTTCACTACTTATATTAAGACAGTGAACCCTTATAAAGGGCACAGATCTCCCAGTTTTGATCACATACAAATGGCGGTAGAAATCCCAACATGCTGTTCACTGCACAGAGGAAATAAGGTAACACTGAATTATTGCTTTGAATTCTTCGTTTTGTTATATATAAAGAGGGTAGTATAGAAGATCTAAGATGGAAAGGAAGCCCACAGCAAAAGGAGGATTAACCAGACAATTTTGAAAAAGAAGAAGAGGACTAAACATAGAAATATCAAGACACTGGACTTTTGAAAAAATACAACGAACTTTTTATCATTAGAAATTCTTAGCAAGGGGTTTCCCCCCACCCCTTCTGGAGTAACTATTAATCCAGGAACATCTTGCACTGTGTCCTTACATTTTAAAAAAACGTAGATTGAGGCCATCAGAGATCCTTAAAGTACCAAAGTCTTTCTGTGGGGGTGAGAAAGGAATGTAAAAAGCTAACATTAACTGGAACTCATTCTTAGCACTACACTATCATATCATAAAAATCAAAGAGCTCTTTACAGATCGGTTCTTTCAATATTTTAGAGCTGTATTTAGGAAAACCTCTTTAACACAAATCACTTAGGTGTGTAATTTTTTACTGCCAGAGCGAAGAAAGCCTCTCTTTAATGCACTGAAGACATCTAAAGTGACACACTGAAGTGGTACGTTTTAATGGAGATCTGCGTTTTCCAACCTGCACCTAGTAAACTGTGCATGTTCACGAGGCAAAATAGGCGATAGGTGTGTGTAGCACAGACTTCCCTTGCTCTGAGTGTTAATTTAAACAAAAGACTAAATGGCCGTCCAAAGAGAACAGATGTTGCTTGGCTCTGCAGAGAATCCCAAATGTGCCAGGCTATGACTGCCCCCCCCCCTTGTTGCCACTGCCAAGGCCACTAACATAGCTGGATCCAATTTAAATGTTTGTCAACTAAGAAAAACCTAGATTCTTCACTCATCAAAGAGAAGATGAAGACAGCTATACTTTGCAATGAGTGCACCAGTTCAACAGTTAGCTGAAAGGGCCTGTGAGGCCTTTCATAAACCTTACTGGTAGTGCCTACATCACAGCCATTGAACTGATACATAATGCCATCGTATGCCAAAATAATTCTGAGCATTTAACAGATGCTGCACACATAATTTCCTATTTAATTTTTGTAGGGCATGCTCGGGACAAACTCAAGCACTTCGATATGGTTTTATATTGTATTACTGGTAAGGTTACCAAGCCAAGCTTGGCAACTGGTGGAAAGGTTGGGGGTAGGGTTGCCAGCTCTGGGCTGGTAAATACCTGGAGATTTTGGGGGGTGGAACCTGAGGAGGTTTTGGGAGAGGAGGTTCTTTAATGGAGTCTGCCTTCCGAAGCGGCCATTTTCTCCATGTGAACTAATCTCTGTTGCTTGGAGATCAGTTGTAATCCCAAGAGAGCTCCAGCCACCACCTGGAGTTTGGCAACCCTATCTGGGGGTGGGGACATGGTGGGTGCCCATTTTGTGAGCATGATGATGCCACTTTCAGGGAAAACCCAGACATTTTACCATAGAGTTTCTGGTGATTCCTAGTGCTACTGGATTTGCCCAGAAGTGACACCATCACAACTGTGACACCGGTGAGTTTTTATAATTCCCCCACACCAGTGGTTGAAGTGGCAGAAGGCACTAGGAGCTTGGGGTAGGGGGTTCCCCAGCCCAACAGGGGTTTGGTAGGCCTGATTACTGGGTTTGACTCAGACTAGTTTTCTGTGGGGTCAAGGGTTTCTGCCCATGGAGCGCAACTTTCTTGCCTCCCCCTTCCTGTGGCAACTTGAAGACCTCCCAAAATCTTTTTCCTTGGAGACAACTGACCCCCAGGAAGAGAGGGGTTTTGTGGGGGGGGGGGACTAAGGTAGGGTTATCAACTGTAACTTGTGAAAATCCTGGAGATTATCTGGGGTGATACTTGGAGAGGGCAGTGTTTTGGGAAAGGAGTTAGTGGGGATGTTATGCCATTGAGTTTACCCACTGGAGTGACCTTTTCCTCCAGAGGAACTGATCTCTGAAGTATTGAGATCAGTTTGTTACCAGGCGACCCAATTCCTAGATATGTGCAGTCTGCCTCCAATCCCATCTTTGCTAAATTTGGTTTGGCAGCCATTTTAGGAGCTAGCAATGCCATGCTTTGGAGAAGGTGAGGTAAAGGCGCTCCTCAGGCAATGCTAATAAGTGCCAAAACATGGGCCATCTGCATGCCTACCCATTGCCAGAGGGGCTTTCAAAGCCAGGCACCTACATCAATGTCATTTCATCAGCAAGGGCTAGTCTTCCTCAGTACAAAATCTCATTACTATCAAGCATTTAAGTGAGCTTGTCATAATGTCTCCTGCCTTTGCTTTGTTTGCATTGCTTCCTAATTTAGTAATCCTAGTCCTGTTGCATTCCTTATTGGATGTTTTATGATGTCTGATTGTATAGCTTTCACATTTTGTAATCAACCTTTTTCTCAGCAAGAAAGATGGGCTATAAATACAGTAAATACATAAATAACAAAATAAATAACAAAATGAAAGGGAAACAGACATTCAGCCTAGGTCTTGTGCAGGTGGTAGAGATGTCCCCAAGGTTCCCCTTCCTTGCTGAGATCACAAATGCATATATGGTGTAGTCTCTGTAATGTGAATAAGTGAACATTAATATATAGCTGAGGTTACTATTAATTTTATAAATATATCTTAATTGACAAACACTTATAGCTCGGAGGCCCAGAATGGGTTTAAGAAGAAACAGAAATAGGATCATGAAAAACTAGTTGAGTGTGAGTCTCTGCATGTAATTCAGTACTCTGATCCTAGGCATGTTTATTTGTAGGTCTCATTTCAAGACTGCTTACTTTGGACCTGGGGATCCCCCAGAATTACAGTTCATCTCCAGACTACAGAGATCTGTTTCCCTGGAGAAAATGGGTGTTTTGGAGGGTGGACTCTGTAATAGTGTATCCCAGTGAGGTCCCTATCCTCTCCAGGCTCCATCCCTAAATCTCCAAGAGTTTCCCAGCCTAGATCTGGTAATCCTACACCCACATCCCCCACCGGTGGCCAGCAGGACTTGGCAACCCTATTGCCAGGAATATGAATTGGACCAGGATGTCAGTCTTTTAATCCTAAAAACAGTTTCAGAACACTGACTAAAAATGGACTTACGTCTGATTAGGCTTAGCCTAATTTATTATTGATTTCCCTGGGAAGCATTAAAACACACAACATCTTAACTGTATTTTGTAAGAGGTGTGATATACTGTTTATAAATTTTACTGCTGGCTAACAAAAGAAGAAGCATCATTGCATAGCATTCTGGACAGTTCATATATCTTTTCACCAAACCACACATCTCTGTGCAGGGGGAAGGGTGCTGTGTTTGACTCCTGTCTTGCCCTCTGCTGCGCTATAAATCAGCTATTAAGCTGCAGTGACTTGAAAGGCCCAGTTCTTCGTATCTCCAGAGTCAACTGGAGCTGAGGATATGGAGCACAATGAACATTGTTCAAAACAAACATACACAATAAGGAAAGCAGTGCAAATAGAAAAGCATCCCTTTTTGCATGAAAATCAGTTACTATCTATGCTTACATATTTGCATTGATGCATGTCAGAAATTGCATTAGCTAATCTGCTCAGGATATCTGGACAGCAAATATTTTTTTTAAAGGAGTAAAGTCCAACTTTAAAAAGACAGGTCAGATCCAAACCAGCTTTCCCCGAGTGGTGGGTATCCAATGAAATGAAACTATCAGAACAAGCTAACTATTAGTAGAAAAGAGCAAGAGTCTAGTAGCACCTTAAAGACTAACAAAAATATTTTCTGGCAGGGTATGAGCTTTCGTGAGCCACAGCTCACTTCTTCAGATACCTGTGGCTCACGAAGTGAGCTGTGGCTCACGAAAGCTCATACCCTGCCAGAAAATATTTTTGTTAGTCTTTAAGGGGCTACTGGACTCTTGCTCTTTTCTACTACTGCAGACAGACTAACACGGCTACCCACTGTGAAGCTGGCTATTGATATCAAAAGCAATAGGGCCAGAAAACGGTAATAAAATGTGGGATACCCAAAACCATCACAAGCAAAAATTACTTCATTTTGTCAAATAAGATTAACATAAATAATGAGCTCATGCCCTGCCAGAAATTTTGTTAGTCTTTAAGGTGCTACTGGACTCTTGCTCTTCACATACATTGGGGTTGGATCTTATGTACCACCAGCATAAGCCACCAGCAGAAACTAGGGTTGCCAGCTCCCTCTTTGCCACTGGCAGGAGGTTTTTGTGGCAGAGCCTGAGGAGGGTGGGGTTTGGGGAGGGGAGGGGCTTCAATGCCATAGAGTCCAATGGCCAAAGCGTCCATTTTCTCCAGGTTATCTGACCTCTATCAGCTGGAGATCAGTTGTAATAGCAGGAGATCTCCAGCTAGTACCTGGAGGTTGGCAATCCTAGCAGAAACAGATTTTAGCTACACAACGGGGGCAGAAAAGGGGGGTAGCTGCTGATAGAATGGGTGGGAGGTGTGTGAATTTTCCTGCTCTCCCCCTCTTCACTGCAATGAGTTGTGTGGTGTGGAAGTTTACCATGTGGGTCCCTCAGTGCTTGGCATTGCCTTTTCAGGGTTCACAGGGACCACTGGGGAAAGGGGAGAGATCTACTTCTGCCAGTGTTTGCAAAGGATCCGAGCCGTTTTCTTGTCTTCCTTACAACAGCTCTGTAACTGAGGCCAGTATTATTATTCCCACATTGCAGATGGGATTGCTGAGGCTGAAAGACAATGACTTGCCTAGGGATAGCTGATGAATATTCATATATCCAAACTGTTTTTGTCATCTACTTGCTGTGCGAATCTTTTAGAGAATATTTCATTTTAAAGGGGGAGGGGGAATAAATGCTTAACATTATATATATATATATATATATATATATATATATATATATATATATATATATATATATATATATATATATATATATATATATATATATAAAATACAAAGTGACTGCACAATAGCCTCCTAAGAAGCTTTTCTCTAATCAAAATCAAGTCCCACAACGTCTCAAAGGTCATCTTTTAGAGAACTTACCTGACCTAGGCTTTGTATAAAGCAGATGGCTCTGCTTTATGGCAATTAGTAAGCAGGAACTGTGGTATCTGGTTCTGTCTTCTGGTTCTCTGTTTATATGAAGTTATGTGAAACTGGAACCTCTTTGAAAGTTAAGCTGAATTGAACCCGGTTAAGGCTATTTCGTTTCTAATTATAGGACTGATAAAGCCATTTTCATGCACGGGCAGGATCACTGCAGGGACTGTCAAACTTCTGAACACCCTGTATTTGGCAGGTGGTCTGATTGTTTGAAAGGCTATCACTGCCTGTGATAACCTTTACATGTGAGGCTGGAAATCTCATTTTGACGGGAAATGTAACCCTCCAGTGCAAAGGTTAAATAATTGGAGAGTTCCCCTGTTTCAGTTTTCAGTACTGTTTGAGATGAGAACAGTTTTGTGGGTTTTGTTCTTCTCAAAGGAAAAAAAAGAATCCATCCAGTAACCATAACGAAGCACCAGCACTCCCAGGAAGGGCCACTAGTTTCCACAGGACAATTTTTCAGGGGAGCAAAAGTCACAACAGAAATCTTGGGTTGTTGGCTGTTCTTTTTCCCTGCATTTTTTTCAGAATCAACCCTAACCCATCAATTTTGGCTACCTAGCTTCTACAAGGGGAAGAGGGATAATCATGATGGGGAGAGGGGCCATGTGGACAAGGCATAAGCACCATGGTGCAACTTAGTAAACATGGCTGAGCCGGAAGAATAGCCACCAAAACTACACTTGTTAATGTATTCTGCAATGTAGCTAAAGATTCCTTGCACTGAATGAATAAACATTACATATGAAATGCTTTTAGAAAATAAAAAAGGTAAAAGGTAAAGGTCCCCGGTGCAAGCACTGGGTCATTCCTGACCCATGGGGTGACATCACATCCCGACATTTACTAGGCAGACTTTGTTTACGGGGTGGTTCGCCAGTGCCTTCTCCAGTCATCTTCCCTTTACCCCCTGCAAGCTGGGTACTCATTTTACCAACCTCAGAAGGATGGAAGGCTGAGTCAACCTTGAGCCGGTTACCTGAAACCAACTTCCGTAGGGATCAAATTCAGTTCGTGAGCAGAGCTTGGACTGCAGTACTGTAGCTTACCACTCTGTGCTACGGGGCTCCTAAAAGGTGGCATAGACAGGTTTTAAATAAACAAATATATCCTAAACAGAGTCACACTCTTCTAAACTCATAGACTTCTATTGAAGTTAGAAGGATGTAACTCTCCTTAGAATTGCATTGCAAAAATCTTGATTCACACTTATCCCAGTTGCATTGGCTTGGCTTCCTGCCCTGAAAAACCTCCAGACTAACAAAGGCTACAGTCAACAATAGCCATGCAGATTAGCTTTGG
Organism: Euleptes europaea; assembly: GCF_029931775.1. NCBI lineage: Eukaryota > Metazoa > Chordata > Lepidosauria > Squamata > Sphaerodactylidae > Euleptes > Euleptes europaea. Next base: position 39,964,369 of record NC_079316.1, read on the forward strand.
ATTTCACACATTACCAGATCATTTCAGGATACAATGCTTCCATATTAACATGCCACACTCTCATTAGTACATTATCTTGATACTTACAGGACAATGATTAGCACATTACGTCTGCAGGACAGTACTCAGCTCAAACCCAACCCCTCTCTGACTCTTCCTACACACTTGACACTGAGAGACACTGTCCTTCAGTGTTACTACTCTGAAGATGCCTGCCACAGCTGCTGGCGAAACGTCAGGAAAGAAAATTCCAAGACCACGGTTACACAGCCCGGATAACCTACAAGAACCAAAAATGGATAGTCTTCTGCAAATAGCATTTCCATGCTGACTATAGTAACAAACAGCATATTCAAAAGACACTGAACTTGGGGGAAGTGGTCAGTGAGATATTGCTATTCTTACTGGGATCTCAGGGATTTCTTTGGCTGCTATTGAGAAAAAGGGCACATGTTTGTGATCATAAGTCATGTACTCTCCACAGCCATACATGCTGCCCAAATTTATCTCAGATGTCGAAAGATGGACCACATCAACACAGCAAATGGGAAGGAACCCATCTATCTAACTAGAGGGTGTTTCTTTCAGCACCTGGTCAGCACCCCCAGCCTGTTTCTCATTATGGAGATAAGCTGAAAGGTATGCCAACATTTTGTGAAAGAAACAAACCATTTGGGGGGGGGGGGAGGCAGACAAAGCTTCCTAAATATTTACTTTCTTTCCAATTTCCTTTAACCAGTTAAACCCCTTATTAAGCACCCCACAACTTTTCTTTTATCTTCCTTGAGTCTTTTTATAAGTAATTTACCAGTTGTAAAGTAGTACATGGCACTTAACTGAAAACAAGAAACAAGATCCCTGCTTCAAGGAGGTTATAGTCTAAAATTTGGCACAAGGGAGGGAGGTGGAAGATGGATAAACCAGGAAAGAAAATGCATTTATTTTAATTACATGTGCTTTGGCTGAATTTTCTTAAGGAACTGCAACTAATAGCCCATTCCTGAAGGGAGGGGGCCGAAGTTCCTTAGCAGCCGGTGTGACCCTACGCTGGCATAGGTGCCTCCTTATCAAGGAATAAGGTGGCACCTATGCTAGCACAGGGCAAACACACCGGCGTCTGGGAGCAGCTGGCCCCTGCTGCCAGCGCAGCCATGCCAGCAGGGCTTTCCCAGAAGGGAAAGTCCGCATCAGCAGGGGGGGGGTGTTCCCAGGGCATTCCTTGAGGGAGGTGCTGCACCCCTTTTGCCCCGGGAATGCCCTCTCGTGCTGCAGTGGTGCTACACCACTTTTTTGGGTGGTGCAGTCCCGTTGGAGGCAATGGGGGATTCCCCCCCCCCATCAGATTGGGCTGCCCAGGAATAACTGAAAGGATCTGAGAAAAGAGCTATGAAGAGCTATGAGAAAGGTGCCATCACACAGCTGTTCTGGGCTCGTTGATTTGACAGAATGTTCAATGGTATAGAGGCAAAGCTGAGCATTATTGTTACTCTGAAAGCCATGAGAATTGACGTGATTACCCAGGAACCCTGTAAAGAGCAGAGGTACTCCATGGCTCAGGAGGCACATGTGGCTCTTTGACATGCCACCTGTGGCTCTTCTGAACACTGTTCCCCAATGTGGCATGTGCCCCAAGTGGGAAAGATTCTTGCTTGGTGGGGCTTCTGCTTGGCAGGTGGTTGCAGAGGAAGTGGAAAGCTGCACAACTCCCTGAGGTGCTGGTCTCATGTTAAAACTGGAAGTAAATGTGTGTGTGTGTTTTTTTCTTTCTTTGACTGGTGATCATTGTGAATGTGGCTCTTCACATGCTACAGAGCGAGTTCCACTGGTATAGAGTGCCACTACCAAAAAATCTACAGTTCCCCTGGAGGCTGTTTCAGAGGGTGAACTCTATATAGAGTTGCCAACCTCCAGGTGGTGGCTGGAGATCTCCTGATATTACAACTAATCTCCAGCCAATAGAAATCAGATTACCTGAAGAAAATGGGCACTTTGGCAATTGGACAGTATGGCATTGAGGTCTCTCCCCTCCTCAAACCCTGCCCTCCTCAGGCTCCGCCCCAAAAATCTCCCAATGGTGGTGAAGAGGGACCTGGCAACCCTAACTTTATGGCATAATACCCTGCTGCTGTCCCTCCCCTCTCTAAACCCTGCCCTCCTCAGCTTCTGCCCCCTAATCTCCAGGAATTTCCCAACTGGGAGTTGGCAACCCTATATCAGTATTAAATGTCAGCTTGTTCACCCCTACCCACTTGAACATGGCTGCTGGCATCTGCCAAGGACAGAGACTCGGTGGTCATATAAAGACAGATGACAGTTTTTCTGGTACCTCTAACTTTAATTCCTGTATTAAAGAATATTAAACTCAAATTGTGAAAATTATAGACAGCACGAATCCTATTCCAATTTCTTCCTACACCCTTAGTTTCCTCTAGAGACTAGGCACGTGACAGATATCTGACATGTTCCCTAAAGCTAAATATAGATCAACTGCTGAATTAGAAAATGTCCTTCCAAGCCATAGACAAATTTTGATGGTGGTTCATGCGTAAACAAATGGTGCTACTGAACGGTTTTAATAAATAATAAAAATTAAGTATAAAGAAAAAAAATCAAAATGACTATTACAGTATTACACAGCCAGCTACATTCTGCCTGATTGCCTTGGGCTTATTTCTATCACTGTACCTTTTATGGAGAAAAAAGGGAAAAGAGTGCCATTGATGTGACAATACTCTTGCTAACTTCTTAGGTTTCTTTTAAATGCATCAGGCGCATCTGTACCAATTCTTATTTTTAGCATCTGTCCTTAATGTGAATTCATACACTGCTCCCCCAGATGTACCCATGTAGTGATTTTTTTAGGCATTATACTTTATTTTTAGATTAAGTGACATTTTACATTTTTAAGGAAACGTCACTTTGTTATGATGGGAGTCATAAAGCTAGGCAAATCATGTAATTTATTTTTATAAAATTTTCTTATAAGAAATGTTGTCTTGCTTCCATAATACCAGAACACATGGAGACCCAAATTAAGTTGATGGACAGTAGATTCTGGAAGAACAAAAAGAACCCATAATTAAATTGTGGCATTCACTGCCAATGGACATAGTGATGGGCATGATCATAGATGGCTTTTAAAAAGGGAGTAGACAGATTCATGGAGGGTAGGTCTCAGAAGCTAAGCAGAGTTGGCCCTGGTCAGTATTTGGATGGGAGGCCACCAAAGAACTCCAGGGCTGCTATGCAGAGGAAGTCAATGGTAAACCACCTTTGTTAGTCTGTTGCCTTGAAAATCCTATGGGGTTGCCCTAAGTCAGCAGTAACTTAATGGCACTTTACACACACACACAGGTCCATGAAAGCTACTGTCCATGGTGACTAAGGCGGTAAACATTTATGGTTGTGCAAAATATATATATATATCCGGTAAATTTCAGGTTCAGGTTTAATGGGCACGGTTTTTTCCCGGGAAACCTGAAATAAGCCGAATACCCATACCGGTAAATATGGGCATTCAGCTTATTTTCAGGTTTCCAGAAAAAAATCAGCCCTGGGGAGTAATTTTTTGAGGTAGAGCCCCCAAATTTACAGCATCGCTTGAAGGGACTCTCCTTGCATGACCCCCAAAGTTTGGTGGTTGGGTCAGGGGGTCCGATTTTATGGGGTTCAAAAGGGGTCACTGCCCCTCATCCATACAGAAACATTGTGAAAACAAAAATAAATAAATAAAATAGGAGGCCTATTTGACCCTCCAGGACTGTTGCCAGGATGCTGAACTAAATGGACTACTTATCTTCTTATGTTCTTAAGATATTTGTATTGGGTCTGGGTGACATGGGAGAGCCACCGGCACTCTTTTCTGGGAGGAGGGCTCTGCTCATGTGCTCTTTTTCTTGTAACCAATTGATCCGTCCCATTGAGACCAGATGCATGAAATGGGACAGATATGCACATGGAGTCTTGTCATGTATAATCTGTCCTTAAATCCCATAGAACCAGTTGAGCCAGGTCTTGGTATGTGATGGAGATGAGCCTGACTCAGGCTCACAAACGCTGATTGATGGGGCCTTTCCAAAGTAAGCAGGAGCAACTAATGAAGATGACCTTCCTGCACTATTGATGTGCTTCTAGCAATTCAGCCACTTACACTGTAGCCTAGCAAGAGAAACACACAAAGAGCTGATGCTGGTGATCTGTAGGGAAATGTCATTTTGAAAGCAGATAAAGTGCTACAGTTTTTAATTCATGTTGGCAAGAGCAAGATGGGGTGAAATTATGCACCAAAGAAACAGCTCCTTTAACTTTATAGTCACCTAAACATCCTTCGTTTGTGTATGAGGAATTGCCTTTATTTTTGAAGAACTACTGCTATTCATTCAATTTATTCATTTAACAAAATAGTTATTTAAAAATAAACAACACAAGTTCTCTCTCTGCAAGTGTTAAAAAACTTGGAAGTTGTTCAGCAAATCTGCAATTTTTTTCCATTCATTGGGAAAAATTGCGACCTCACCCAGATCTCTTCCTTCAACAATGCAACACTCATGTGAGTAAACAATTTTTGTAAGCCGTGTTACTTGCAAAAGTGAGACAGCATAAAAAAATGTAGAATTGGGCCTTAAATATATCCTTGAAAATCTGAGTGTACAATTACTCTACACTGATGTTAATGTGCGTGCTCCTGATTTACATTGTATTTATACTAATTTTACTCATGATTTCTTAGCACTGGTTACACTGCTACTCATTATGCTTCATTTCTATTTTATGTATTTAATATGGGTTCCATAAAATATAAGCCACAGACTCTGACAACAATGTTGTGAGGTGAACAATTTATGACTTGCCCAAGACAACTCAGACCTCAATTGCATGTGTTGAATGAAGCTTAGATCTTAAGTCCCTTTAGGGTTTCGAACTCTGGGTTGGGAAATTCCTGGAGATTTGGAGCTGGATCCTGGGGAGAATGGAGTTTGGAAGGGGCCTCAGCAGGGTATCATTCCATAGATTCCATCTTCCAAAGAAACCATTTTCTCCAGGGGAACTGATCTGTATAGTCTAGAGTTCAGTTGTAATCCCAGGAGATCTCAAGTCCCCACCCGAAGGCTGGCAACCCTATGTTCATTGCTGTACACTACACCAATAGTGACTTCCAGATATCTCTTTTCAAGGGTAATTGACAGTAAATCAGTAATGCAAAAATCAAATAAATGCAAGATCATATTAAGTTTTCTTGAACCTCTATGCAGGGCTGCCCTTGGACCTGCTCTAGAAATTTCTGCTGGTCCAGAATGCAGCGGCAAGGGTCCTTGTGGGGACCCCATTGAGAGCACATATCCAACCAGTACTCCGCCAACTGCACTGGCTCCAGACTGAATACTAGATTGGGTTCAAGGCTTTGGTATTGACCTTTAAGACACTAAATGGTCTGGGACCCTCAGAGAGCATTCTGCTCATCTAATAACAACTTGATGGTTGTCCCTAGCCCGAAAAATGTCTGGCTGTTGTCGACCAGGGCCAGAGATTTTTCAGCTCTGGCCCCAGCCTGGTGGAACTCTCTGTCAAATGAGGCCTGGGCCCTGTGGGACTTAGTTCAGTTCTGCAGGGCCTCCAAGACGGAGATGTTCTGCCAGGCATATGGTTGAGGGAAGCTATGGTTTCCATCAATACTGGCCTCCCTGCTTCTGTTTTTATGTGTTCAATCTTATTCCATCTTGCCCACCCGCCTCCTCTCATGAATGAAGGATTATTAACATGGTAATTGGTGCCTGAGACATTGAAGTGTGCAAATTAGGGTTTTATTAGAATTTGAATGATTATTTATCATGAGGATGTATTGTTTTATAATTGAACTGTATTATTGATGGTTGTGAGCAGCCCCGAGCCCAGTCTTGGCCAGGAAGGGGTGGGATAAAAACCTAACAAACAAACAAAAAAACAGTTTCCCCTTAGGGTAGTTGTTAATATTGAGTTTTCTACAGTTAAGGCATATTCTGTCTTGTGGGCTTATTATTGCCTATAGAGGTTAACCTCCTGTATGTGTAATACAAAACTACACATACAGTACATTCACCAAGCTCAGGGTTTGTTGTTTTGTCCCCCACCCCCGCCCGGGAGTTTCAACAATTTAATACATGTGAGGGTTTGGCTAAACTGTGGGCAGTGACTAAAATCTGGTTCCTATTTCTTTAGTAACCTGGGCATTACAAGTAAATAAGAGAGCCATAACAGGAAGCTGTAAAAGCAGTCATGCTGATCCAAAAGATCTGTAACATTTTGCCCCCCTGTGCACCTGCCATTGTGTTGTATTTCTATTAGGTAACCTTTGGTGTTCTGCATTGTCGAAGGAAGCAACACAGCTTTTTATGAGCTAAACAAGGGGAAATGATGTATACACAAACCAGCATTTTATTTAAAAGAAGAAGAAGAAAGCAAGGAGCTGTGAAAAGGAATCCTTTACAGAATAGAAACCATAATGGGTACCTTTGTAGTAACAGAGCCTCTTTAGTATTTGCCAATAAGGAGTGAAAACAGATATTGGCTCTCTGAGATTTGCTATACTCTCTGTAGAGCACAAGGTTTTCTGTGAAGGTGATGGGATAATATTTCACTCTCTAACACATTCATAGGTACCATTAATTCCAGACAAGTCCTGATTAATGGAGAAGACACTCAAGATGCTGACAGACACTACATGGAGCTTGAAGTATGACCCTTGGATTAATTTTGCAAGGATGGAGGAAAGTAAAAACCTGGCTCTTTAGTAACATATGATGGTACTAGCTTTTACTGGGGACTATACAGCACTGTCAGTATTTCAACACTTGAGCACAGGGGTTATGACATGTAGATGTGGGATGTAGCTTCAGAAAAAAAAAGTTAGATCCCAGCTCCCTGCTCATTTGTTCTACAGATAGAAATATCTAGGGGCACTCATCCCCAAACAATGGCAACTTGCTTCTTCATAGTTGGCACTGATGAGCAGTTTTCATAGTACTATATCTTAAGGTGTTTGACTTTTATTTTATTTATTTATTTGGACTTCTAGCCCACCTTCAATCCCCGGCAAGCCGGGTTCAGGGCAGGTAACAACAAATGATACAATAAAACAATAAAACCATATACATCTATAAAACCAGAAATTAATACAATCAGATGGCACCAGTTCTCTGACTTGTTCTCTATTTTCTACATTGTTGTTCCTGTCTACAACTTACATTGCAGTTTTGGACATTTAGGATTTGCCACTGCTCAATTGACTTGTGCTTCTAATATATTTTTTTAAATTAAGCCAATACACAAGTTCCCCAAGAAGTGAAGAATGCAAAAGCACAATTAATGGCAAGAATGCTTGAGCACCCGTAGGTTTGCCTCCCATTCTGCTCACTGGTCTTGAGCTGGGATCTCATTTATTGGTGGGCTGTTGGGTTGTTTCCGAGCAGCTGAAGCCTGTTCAGCATGTTACCTTTTCCACTTATTTAAATTGAACAGTTCAGTGGCACTGATGTATCTTATACATGGACATTTTGCCAAAGTCAATAGGAGATGTATTCCCCTCCCACCTCAGATCTGTCATTGCTCGTCATTCCACAGCCAATTTAGTTAAATAAAGAGTGAGCAAAGCAGTCATAAACCAGTCAAAGACATAAAAATTAGACACCACAGATACTGCATAGTTGAAGCACGTTCTGCATCTGCATTGTGAGGCGGGGGTGGGGGGTGGGAGAGAGATCCAAGACACAGCTCAAATCTGATAGTAACAGTTGAATCCCCTGACCTGAATGGCTCAGGCTAGCCTGATCTCATCAGATTTCAGAAGCTGAGCAGGGTTGGCCCTGGTTAGCATTTAGATGGGAGACCACCAAGGAATACCAGGTTTGCTATGCAAAGCCAGGAAATGACAAAACACCTCTGAACATCTCTTTCATGAAAAGCCTATGGGGTCACTGTAAGTCTTCTGCAATTTGACAGCACTTTCCACCTGCAGCAACAACAGCTGAAAATGGTATGTTCACTTGCCAAACATATTTAGCATGAAGTCTTCTGCATCACTAATCAATGGACATTAATGGGTTTTTTTTTCTGATCTTCAGTTTTCTTGTAATGCCCAAAGAGACTCATGAATTCCATGAACCCATGAGCTCCTGGGGTTATCTTGAAACTTTGATCCTTGCAACCGGATTTTTTAAAAAATCCAGAAGCAGAACAGCTAATGACAGTAGGATTCTTCCATCCAATAGGAGTTGTGGTCTGGGAAGCAAGAATCAGTTAAGGTTTGGCAGTTGGCATTTAGTCAGTTGGAAGCTGTTAGTTAGAAAGGAGAGATTGGTGACAGTATAACACTCTTGTTAAGTTAACCTGTTAAGAACAGCAACATCTTGAAACTGGAACAGTCCTGGAAATGAGTTACTGAATTACAGATGTGTGCTGTGGGTTGAACAAGAGTATAACATATTAAACATCTGACTGGAAGGTATTTTTTTCTTGGCATGTACAATTTTAAACCCTCTCTTGGATGCACACCTTAACATGGTGAGGGGGTTTGTGTGTGATGGTGAATCCAAGAGCAATACTGCAAGGGGTTTAGACTCCTAGCACAGTCACTCAAGGAGGAATGGTTGCAGCTGAGACACCAGACTAAGATGCATCTACCCCCTTCAGGAATCAACCACATCAGCAGAAGAGAACAATCAGTGCCAATGGTGATGGGGTGGAGAAATCCTAAGGGTAGCTAGTGGAGGCAGCAGTAGTGGAAGGTGACACTGATGGAGGAGTAGTGACACTTCAGCCAACCCTGGTTAGTATTGTGCAGAAGAAGGCAATGGTAAATCCTTCTGATGATCTCATACCTTGAAAATGCTAGGATGAGAAGAATGTGGAAAGGCTATTCTTGTAGCCAAAAGAAGTGAAAAGCCTTGATGGATGACTGATGAAATTCTTAAAATTGCTAAAGATAGATGAGAAGCAAAAGTAAAAGTTGACAGAAATAGAATCAGAAGTCTAAATACAATGTTCCAACAAATGACACATAGAGACTAAGAGTATTATAATAACCAGTGTAAAGTGAGGGGAAAGGAATGACAAAAAAGGAAGAACAAGACATCTGTTCCACAAAAGGAAATTTAAAGCATGACCAAGCATGCTGAAAGATCAACATGGAAATTAATTACTTAAACAGAACAAAATAAAGAAAAGATGGGAACAATACACTGAATACCTATACAGAAGAGATGGAAGGATTCCTGAAGGGGGTAGATTCCTTCCATGAAGAATAATTTGAAGAAGAACCTGCAATTTCAGAAATTGAAGTGAAAGCTGCCCTCAAAGCAATTGGAAGAAACAAATGACCTGAAGTAGATGGGATATCAATAGAGTTATTCCAAGCCACAGAAATGAAGTCCATCAAAATCTTAACAACAATACGCCAACAGATATGGAAAACAAAACAATGGCCCACAGACTGGAAAAAACCCTTCTACATTCCAGTTCCCAAAAAGGAGACGTCAAAGACTGGTGCTCAAAATCTTACAATGAACACTGCTACCATATAAGGAATGAAAAATGCCAGCTATTCAAGCTGAATTCAGAAAATGAAAAAGCACTAGAGATGATATTGTAAATTTATGTTGGTTACTGGAGCATACAAGAGAATTTCAGAAGAAAATCAGCTTGTATTTCATTGATTACAGCAAAGCTTTTGATTGTGTGGATCATGAAAATCTATGATTGGTATTAAAATAAATGGGTGTGACACAATATCTGATTGTTTTGATGTGCAGCCTATACTCTGGACAAGAGGCAACTATTAGGACAGAATATTGGCAAAGGTGTCAGACAGGGACATATTTTATCTCCATATCTGTTCAATCTATTCACAGAATATATCACAAGGAAAGCTGGATTAGGTTTAGATTAAAGTGGAGTGAAAATGGGAGGAAGGACTAGTAACAATCTGAGATATGCAGATGATACCACATTACTGGCAGAAAACAGGGAAGACTTGAAACAACTATTAATAGAGGTTAAAGCAGAAAATGCCAATGCAGGACTACAGCTGAACATCAAGAAGACAAAAGCAATGACTACTGGGGATTTACATGACTTTAAAGTTGATGATGAAGAGGTTGAAATTGTTAAAGATTTTCCATTCCTTGGCTCCATCATCAACCAAAAGGAAGACAGCAACCAAGAAATCAGAAGGAGATTGTGACTGGGAAGGGCAGCCATGGAGGAGTTAGAAAAGGTCCTTAAGTGTAAAGATGTGTCACTGGTGACCAAGATCAAAATAATTTATACCATAGATTTCCACATTCCTATGTATGCAGGTGAACGCTGGACAGTGAAGAAAGCAGACAGGAAGAAATTTGATTCATTTGAAATGTGGTATTGGAGGAGAGTTTAACAGATACCATGGACCACCAAAAAAACAAATCAATAGGTTCTAGATCAAATCAAGACTGAACTCTCCCTAGAAGCTAAAATGACCAAACTGAGGGTATCGTACTTTGGTCACATTATGAGAAGACAAGTCTCATTGGAAACAACAATGTTAGGAAAAGATGGCAACAAGAAAAAAAGACTCAACATGAGATTGATTGATTCAATCAAGGAAGCCACAGCCCTCAGTTTGAAAGACCTGAGCAAGGCTGCTAATGCTGGATGTTCTGGAGGAAATTAATTCATAGAGTCACCATAAGTCAGAAGCAACTTGAGAGCACTTAACATACACACAGTTTTAAAAACTGATATCTAGGGCTGTCAATTCAGTTCGGCCCGAACTGAAAATCAGCCGAATTTCCCCTGATTCGGTGGTTTTTAGTTCGGGAGGAACCGAACTCAAAACTGACGGGCAACCGGGGGGGCCGAATTCAGTGAGTTCGGGAATTCGCGAATAAATTTGGCAAATTCGGCCGTCAGTAAGCAGCATAACCGTCAGTAAGCAGCATTCTCCTCCCCCGGCCAATCAGTGGCCAAGCTGGGTCTTCTTCTGGCCAATCAGTCAGGATTGAGTACTGGAGGAATCAGCTGATGTGCGGCCCGGCCAGGGAGAGAGAGCGAGAGAGCGAAATCCTCGTGTGTGGGGGGGGTGCTTGTGCACATTCGCTCCTTTCTGTGGCTGCAGGGGGCGTATTTTTTGGGGTACAGACACAAAACTTTCACTGGAGCTTCAGATGAAGCTTCTTAAGGTACCCCCCAAGTTTTGTAAACATTGGGTTGGGGGTCCCGAGATATGGGCTCCCCCCCTTTTTCTTTCCATGGCTGCAGGGGGCGCATTTTTTGGGGTACAGATCCCAAACTTTGAGCGGAGTTTCAGACCAGTGTTCTTAAGATACCCCCCAAGTTTTGTAAACATTGGGTCAGGGGGTCTCGAGATACGGGCTCTCCCCCTTTTCCCTCCCCCCTTTTCCATTAATGTGGCTGCAGGGGGTGCTTTTTTGGGGATATAGCCCCCAAACTTTTAGCATAGCTTCAGTGAATTATTCTTAAGATACTACCCAAGTTTTGTAAAGATGGGTTCAGTGGGGGCAGAAATATCGCCTCCCCCTCCTTTTCTCTTTCCATGGCTGCAGGGGGCGCATTTTTAGGGGTGCAGATCCCAAACTTTGAGCGGAGTTTCAGACCAGTGTTCTTAAGATACCCCCCAAGTTTTGTGAACATTGGGTCAGGGGGTCCCGAGATATGGGCTTTCCCCTTTCCCCTTTCCTCTTTTCCCTATTGGAATGAATGGATCAGCCGATCCTGTGCATCTTCTCCAGAGCAAAACGTTCCGTGCCTAATTGGAATCATCTTGGATTACAAGTCCTCTCTTCAGCCCCTCTTGATGGAACAGAAGACAGCCACAGTAAGACCCCTTTGGGGGCTTTAATCTATAATTTTTCTCCTGTGTATGTGTGTGTGTGTGGGGGAAAGCAGAGTCTGTGTGTGTGTGGGGAGGGAGCAGTTTCTGTGGGTGGGGGGGAAGCCAAAGGGGGCTTTCGTCGGTTCTGCCTGGGGTGTGTGTTCCCCCTCGAGTCTCTCGCTCCCTGGTTTGAGGGGGGAGGTTTCAGTTGTGTGTTGCAAAGGTGTTGTTTAACAAGGTTGTGTTTGCAGTTGTTTTGCTAATTTCTCCGCTGTTGTCGGGGCTGGGAGCTTTGTGCGTGGGCGGCAAGCTCTGCTGAGAGATGCACATTAAGGGTGGGGGGACCCCTTTCAGGGCCCATATCTCAGCCCCCCCTGACTAGGGCTGTAAAAAAAAAAAATTCGGTACAGTTCGGATTCGGCCGAATTTGGCCCTTGTGGGTTCGGTACGTGCCGAAGTCCGAACTCCCCCACTTCGGATCCGTTCAATTCGGCGGGAATTCAAAGTTCGGAAAAAAATTCGGCCGAATAAAGCCATTAAAAACACAACCGCGCCTTTCCGCGGCTCTGGGGGGGCATTTTTGGGCTTAGAGGTCCCAAACTTTCAGCAGAGCTTCAAAGGACGTATATTGAAAGACTCCCCAAGTTTTGTAAAGATTGGGTCAGGGGGGGCTGAGATATGGGCCCTGAAAGGGGTCCCCCCCACCCTTAATGTGTATCTCTCAGCAGAGCTTGCCGCCCACGCACAAAGCTCCCGGCCCCGACAAACAGCTGATGAGAGCAAGGGCGGGGCAGGTGCTAAGAACTTTGCAAAGCAACACAAGGGCAGAGCAACCCCTTTGCAAACATGCAAAGGGCGGGGCAGGTGTGAAGAATTTTGCAAAACAATACAACTGCAAAGCAACACAAGCACGCAATGCAACACCTTTGCAACAGTGCATAGCAACACCTGATGCCTGGGAGTTTGCATACCATGGAAAGGGACAGAGGCAGCTAGCTATGCATAATGAGCAGGAGGGGGTGGAATTTCTCTTTTTGCATTGGACTTGGGACCAGGCAGATGCATTCTTTAAGTCACCATTTGAAAACCAGTTTTGAGCAAGCATCAAAATAACCTAACTGATCTTATGAATGAGGAAAAACCTGAAGAATAAAAATGAAGCCCCCCCTCAAACCAGGGAGAGAGAGACTGAAAGGGGAACACACACCCCAGGCAGAACCGGCAAAAGCCCCCTTTGGCTTTCCCCCCCCACCCACAGAAACTGCTCCCTCCCCACACACACACACAGACTCTGCTTTCCCCACACACACACACACAGAAAAGAAAAAATATAGATTAAAGCCCCCAAAGGGGTCTTACTGTGGCTGTCTTCTGTTCCAGCAGGAGGGGCTGGGAGGCTGGGTAATCCAATATGATTCCATTTGTATCCAATATAAGAGCCATACGTATGCATGTCTCGAGGGTGATCCATTCATCCCAATAGGGAAAAGGGGAAAGCCCATATCTCGGGGGGCCCTGACCCAATGTTTACAAAACTTGGGTGGTATCTTAAAAAGCCTTGACTGAAGCTCCGCTGAAAGTCTGGGGTCGGCACACCCAAAAATGCGCCCCCTGCAGCCATGGAAAGAGAAAAGGGGGGAGCCAATATTTCAGCCCCCACTGAACCCATCTTTACAAAACTTGGGTGGTCTCTTAAGAGGGATTCTCTAAAGCTATGACAAAAGTTTGGCGGCTGCACCCCCAAAAAAGCGCCCCCTGCAGCCACGAAAATGGAAAAGGGGGGAGAGGAAAAAGGGGTGGAGCCCATATCTCGGGGGGCCCTGACCCAATGTTTACAAAACTTGGGGGGTATCTTAAGAAGCCTAGTCTGATGCTCCGCTGAAAGTTTGGGGTCGGCACACCCAAAAATGCGCCCTCTGCAGCCATGGAAAGAAAAAGGGGGGAGCCCATATCTCGGGACCCCCTGACCCAATGTTTACAAAACTTGGGTGGTCTCTTAAAAAAACCTGTCTGAATATCCCCTGAAAGTTTGGGGTCAGTACCCCAAAAAATGCGCCCCCTGCAGCCACGGAAAGGAGCGAATGTGCACAAGCACCCCCTCACACACACATGAGGATTTCCCTCTCTCTCTCTCTTTCCCCGGCCGGCCGCACATCAGCTGATTCCTCCAGTACTCAATCCTGACTGATTGGCCAGAAGAAGACCCAGCTTGGCCACCGATTGGCCGGGGGAGGAGAATGCTGCTTACTGAAGGTTATGCTGCTTACTGACGGCCCCGAATTGGCCGAATTTATTCGTGAACTCCCGAACTTGCTGAATTCGGCCCCCCCGGTTGCCCGCCAGTTTTGAGTTCGGTTCGTCCCGAACTAAAAACCGCCGAATCAAGGGAAATTCGGCTGATTTTCAGTTCGGGCCGAACCGAATTGACAGCCCTACCCCTGACCCAATCTTTACAAAACTTGGGGAGTCTTTCAATAAACGTCTTTTGAAGCTCTGCCAAAAGTTTGGGACGTCTAACCCCAAAAATGCCCCCCCAGAGCCGTGGAAAGGTGCAATTGTGTTTTTAATGGCTTTATTCGGCCGAATTTTTTTCCGAACTTTGAATTCCCGCCGAATTGAACGGATCCGAAGTGGGGGAGTTCGGACTTCGGCACGTACCGAACCCACAAGGGCCAAATTCGGCCGAATCCGAACTGTACCAAATTTTTTTTTGACAGCCCTACTGATATCCCACTTAAATTGTTTTTGTTCATCTCAGTTTGTGTTATTTATATAAACTTCTATTCTTTTTCCATTTCAACAAGAAAAGCATCTTTTATCTATCAGTTTACCTCTATCCTTAGTTATTGGCATAGCCTCAGGTGGGTTTTCTCATATTCTGTCACAGAACTGTAATTCTCAGTGGGAATCCTGATGCAGTGGGAAATTGTAGCAAAGTTACCTGGGGTGACATCAGGTGAAGTTATTAGGGAAAAAATGACTTGGCCTAGGAAGCTGTCAGAATCCTGAAGCATTCTGATAACAGTGAACTTGCTTTGGCAGTTTTAGAGTATGTGCTCTGCATACTCTGCATAGCAAACATGTTTCTCTACGCACTGCTATCAACACACAGAAAGCATGGGGCATGACTCAATGGTAGAGCAGCTTCTTTACATGCAGAAGGTCCCAGGTTCAATCCCAAACAACTCTAGTTGAAAGGATCAGTAGCAAGTGATGTGAAGACCTCTGCCTAAGACCTTAGAGAGATGCTGCTAGTCTGAGTAGAAAGTACTGACTTGAGCCAATGGTCAGATTCAGTATATGTGTGTTCATGTATTTCCAAGAAACAACATCAATTAATAATGTCAGTTAAAGAGCTTGCCCCTATGCAAAGAAAAACACTGGAAGGGAGTAACTTAACATATTCAAATACTGAAAACACTTTCCAAAAGTGGCATGCACCTGCACATGCTTGCTACTTCTGTGGCTCCCCGGCACCTGTGTGTTTGCCCTCACGCTGGTATCCATACCACTTTGCACCGTGGTAAAGTGGTACTGACACTGGCGTGGGGTGGTCACACCAGCTCCTATCAAGCTTCATCCTCCCCCCCTTCACGACTGTGCAGTGGGTCTCCCTTTCCTTACTTTTAACATTCATGTCCCCTCCTTTACATAATCATGAATTTAATTCATAATTTCCAATAACATTTCACTATTACACCCTAGTAGAAATGAAAATATTAATAAACATTCCCCTGCAGATATAAAACAAAAGAATCCCAAGCTAATGTCTATTCCCTTATTAAATTGACCTTGTATTTAAATGTTTCCTAACTTTGTTTCCTTGTTGCTGTTTAAAAATAATAGGGAAGAGACCATGTTTTCGGACATTTTAAAATAACAGCAGAACAAGGAAATGGAACCACATAATCAGCCTAACCATTCCTAATGGCAGAAGTCTTAGCATTTTTGACAATCCGGTCCATACATGGAAGAGTGGTGCTTCAGTCCTGTTCAAAGCCAAAATATCATTACATACAGTCTAAGAAGAGATGGAAAAACAACTTCAAAAAACTGATTACAATCGATTTCCCATTACAATGTCCATATCAGAGCTGGATTTATGCACAAATAAACTATAGTTTAAGGCTTCAGATTATATAGCTCTAAAGAAAAAAATGCTGAAAGTTGCTAAATTACTTGCTGGGGGTAATGCTATGAGACAACTTAAACTTGACATATTTTAAGGTTTCATCCCCACCCAACAGACCTGAGTAGGATTCTGAGTGGACCTGTTTAGGAACGCACTGTAATTATACAAGTGATATAGCTGTTCCTTAGGGAACCGTTGATAGCTGGTTTAACATCATCTCTAGAATATACATACATAGATATATATAATGACCACACCTAAATGTACTGCACCTTTGTTTACATGCGGTTATTTAATGTGACACTTGCTCAATAATGTAGTATAGGTTAACAGTTTGATATGGATAGCTCAGCTGTGAGATTTCTCAGCTTTCCTGACCTATAACCTCAGTTCCAAGTGCTTTTGAATCAAAGGGTTATTCCTTTCAAAGATAGTCTATTTTAGGACATCTTATGGTGACAAGGGAATCTGATGCAATGGGGGGGAGTGTCTGAACATTAACTCTTTTGGGGGGATACCAAATCAATATAAAATGATTTTGTTTTCAAATGTTTGTAAGATGTTTGAAACACTGGGGTTTTAGAGGAAACATTTACTCTGCACCTGATCTAGGATGTTGAACTTGCATCAAATAAGAAAGGCATTCATTTTGTGAAAGACACCACACAAATGTTAATGTGAACTTTCCTCTGTGTGAACTAGCTTTCCTTCTTTCCAAATTCAAAGATTGGCATTCTGCATACTCAAATGCTTACAGACCATATCTATATAAAATAGAGAAGGGAAAAGACAAGGAATAGAGATTTAAAATGAGAGATTATACTCAGTGAAGCCAATTGACTAATTGCTTGCACTTTCTTCATCTTCTTCTAAGTGCCCTTAAGCCGATGGAGTAGTGCTATCCTAGTGCTGGTAGCCAGTGAACATTACCTATGTAGAATGGCATATTCCTTGTTTGGAAAAATTGCCATTTTGAAACAATCCCAGCACTCGGTCAATGTCAGGGCTCAGAACTAACACCCATTGCAATACAATAAACATAGAATAACCTGTGTAAATGCTTAAGACTTTGTCAATGAGCAATAAAGGTTGACCTGTGAGCTGCATGAAAAAACAACAACAGGCAGGCAAAGAACTCTTCGTAAAAGGCTATCAGGAAGCTTAAATTGTTTGCAATGCCCATTTTGAGCACAGTCCACAAAACACAAATGAACACAGTTGGCTTTAAGAGTCCAGCAGGGAATAAAATGGCCAAGGTTGGACCCTTGAGACCAGCCATGCAGCTTCCTGCACATGATCCAAATAACTAAGGAAACCACTTCTTTTGTAAGTTGAGTCCCACCCACCCCGTCAGGTCCAATAGATGGGAAGAAGAGAGAGTGATCTGTGTTTTGAGAGACAAGCCATTCAGAACACCCCTCCCTCGAGCACACATACACATTATCTGGTCCTGCCTGGGAGTGCAACTGGCCTAAGGTCACCCAGTGAGACTCCAGGGCAGAATAGGAAGTTGAGGTCCTAGTCTAAAACTCTAACCAGTGCACCACACTGGCTTTCATGGGGTGGCTGCTGTTTAAGAGTAGCAAGCAGCCAGGCCTGGGTTAATTATGCAAGTCAGGTGGTATCCATTTCTTAAAGCAGCAGGAGCTCCTTTTATCATTTTGGGTTTTTTAAACCCTTATTTATTTGGATTTTTAGATTTTCTGCAGACCTGAAGCATTTTCCCATCTTATCCAGTCACTCACTCCTCCAGTATCCACAGCAGGGACCACGTTGAGAATTTAATTTATTGACAAGCAGGGGACCCACAATGATTTAGGGGAGAGGCAACTCAATTTTCCCTCCACCACTATTTCCTCTTTCTCTTCCCTGAAAGTCATCATAGCCTCTCTCATTTTCCTATTTCCTTCTCTTGTTCCCACCCATCTGCCAATCTATCTTTCTTTGCCCTCCCCATTTTTATCTTTCCTCCTCCCTTCCCTGTTCCCAGGAAAATTCTGGCCAAGTAGCATGGTGCCAGTAGCCAAGCCAAACCTAGTCGTGTGGCACTGGACAGGACAGGCCCAGTTGCACAGTGAGGAGCCTGCAAGTACATGCAAGGGCCATCTCACTTTCCCCTATATCCCCACCCCACATTATTTTATCTTTCCCTTCCCTTTCCTCCTGGCAGCCCCCATATCCTCTTCCCTTTCCCTGTTTTCTTATCTCCCTTCCACCCACCCAACAATTTACCTTTCATCTGTCCCCACCTCAGCAATATCATAACTTCATTTATATCCCACCTTTCTCACCAGTGAGAACCCCAAAACAGCTTACATCATTCTCCTCCCCTCCGTTTTATCTTCAGAACAACCCTGTGAGGTACGTTAGGCTGTGGGTGCATGATAGTCCAAAGTCCCAAAGTGAGCTTCCACGTCAGAGGGAAATGATCTGTGACTCACAAAAGTTCATACCCTGCTAGAAATTTTGTTAGTCTATAAGGTGCTACTGGACTCTTCCTCTTTTCTACTGCTACAGACAGACCAACGCAGCTACCCATTGTGATCCACATCAGAGTGGAAACTCAAACCTAATCCCCTCCCACATCCTAATCTGAAATGCTAACCACTGCAACACACTGCAACATGCTGGCTGTTGTGAGGTGACTGACATTGAACAGTAGCAAGCAGCCAGGTCTTGGTGAGTCATGCAAGTCCTATGGTAGCAAGTCACCTGGTGGCCGATGCGAGACCTGGCACAAAGGCCAGAACAGCCCTGGAAAGGACTCTGGCCCCTCCTCCTAGATTTTATTGACAGAAACCAAGGATTGAGGTCTGACAGTACTATTGTAGTTGCCTAGCAATGGCCACTGAGTGCATTCATGTTTTAAAGCTATAGGTACTGCTTCTATCATCTTGGAGGGCTTTAAGCACCTAATGTGTGTGTATTAGATTTCAAATTGTTCTGCAAACCTAGGGCTTTTCTCAGGTAGTAAGATCTATCTTGTCTTTTTATGGCTCTAATCTCTGGATTTAAGAATCCACAGATTTGGCCACATTAAGAATTAAATATACTTATTTAGTGATATTTATTGATCTATTCAAAAATATTGAAATATTTTGAATTCACTAATATGTGTCAAATGGGTGAACAAAAAGATCCAGAAGTCTCTGAACAAGGGCACATTTGATCTACATGTACAAGGAGTACTTTATAGTCTTCACACCACCAACTTCTGTTGATAGGCAGGCAGTTCAGACTTTGAGATGGCCCTGGAGGAATTTAGCTTAACTGAATGCATCTCCTTGCCTCTGAGATGAAAAGCCACGTACCATCCCACATGATCTCTCCACGGCTTTCTTGTACTGCTGTCAGCCATTTCACTATCTCTGACTGTCAGAAAGGCAAAGTCACATTGGTGCTGTAAGCAAGGGAAATTGTCAGACTTTTCAAAATGGCTAAAAATGTGCACAATCTGTTTCAGTCTCTCCACACCCACCCCACACACCCAGCTGTGCAAAGGTCAGGAGCTATTCATTGTTCAAGCACCATTCACAAATGTTATAATTTTGTATGAATGCAGTTTAACAGGGTGAGTAACATGGATTCTCAGAAGCCCCGATTGTGACAAGTCATAGCTTAGGTTTTCACTAGCATTGGAATGTCTCTCAGGGATATACAAAGGGTACAATCCACTGAGAACGTCTCTTGTGTGGGAGAACTTTTCCACGTGGTCTTGAAATTAACCTATGTCTTACTAGTTGTCTTCTGTTTTCTGAATGTAGAATTTGTATTTCTGGAAACATTTTCCCCTCTGTTATCTTTGAAAATTTCATTTTGTAATTGTTATGAAGATGTTTGAATCTTTTGTAAATGAAATGAGGGGAAATGAAAGTCCTTTTTTTATTCAAATTCAGTGTGCTCGTGTCTGCTAAATCAGATGAAAATAAACTTTGGTTCAGTTTGACACTGAGGTTTCCAGCTGCTTTTCTATTGACTCATTACCACAACATCTACTTTCCCCTTATGCTGGAGGTACAAAGCTTTCTACTAATAAGAACATCAGAATATACACTTTCAGAAAATATCCATATTAACATTTTTTCCATGTGGAAGAATAATTACACTGTCGGTTTGGGGAATAAGTATGTGCTTTATTGTTTTTTTTTTCCATATTCATCACCAAAATAGATGAGCAGGAACTTGTTAATTAAATTTGTAACATTTGTTACTCATCAGCTTCATCTGGGACTCTGACATTCGGAAGGAATAAAAAGCTGATAATTAATTGGAGATAGACATTACTCAGCCAAAGAAATAACCCAGGAAAGGGGCAGACATTCTCCAGGGCAAGACAAGAATTTTGACCATTTTTCTTCTTTAACTTTACAGTCCCTTGACATTATGAGGCTGTTTGGTTTGCACAATCCTGGCCTGCTATTCTTTTAATCATCATATTCTCCTCATCTGTGCCCTCACCTCTTCCAGCATCTGTACCACTTCCCTCGGCAATAACCGAGGGCTTTTACCATTAACCGGCAGATTGCTTCTGTCTTCCACGAGGTCAGAAGTCAATTTCTTTCCTCTTAGAAATGCCACTCAGTGATTATCCTTAAGAACTTTGGCAAATCAATTTCAATTTCAGTTGTCTTAATTTAAAAAAAAAGAAAGACAAGAGGGGAAAGGAGAAACTGAAAAAAATTAAGCATTATATAGAATAATAGCATAGTTAGTGGAAATCAGTCTGAATTGGTTGAATATATTGACATCACCAGGAGGGGAGAACCCCTCTATGATCTTGTGTTGGATTTCCAATTTCCTCAAGAGCCACCATCTTTTGACCATTTATTCATTAGTTTATTTCTGTATGCCTTGGACTACATTTATGAAAATATTTGGGTATATTCCCTTGGAGCCCAACATTTTTCCCCATTGAAGCATAAAATTTCTATACAATGTGTCAACGGTGACAGGATTAGGAATGGAGGAGATTGTGCTGATATCAGTTATCCATTTGCTATCTGTAGTGTTGCCAGCCTCCAGGTACTAGCTGGAGATCTCCTGCTATTACAACTGACCTCCAGCTGATAGAGATCAGTTCACCTGGAGAAAATGGCTGCTTTGGCACCCCTAGTGTCTAGCAGACTTACAGTGTGATCTTGTACAGAATTATTCACTTGAAAATTCATTGAGTTTAACAGACTTAGAAGGATTGTTGTTGTGAAAACTTAAGCAGAGTTACTCCAATCTAATTTAGAATGGAATAACTGCATAAAAATGCACCATTAAAAGGACTTAACAGGTAAAAAGGGCAAGAGTCCAATAGCACCTTAAAGACTAACAAAAATATTTTCTGGTAGGGTATGAGCTTTCGTGAGCCACAGCTCACTTCTTCAGATACAGCTAGAATGTGAATCCATCAGCCAAACATAAGTTAATAAGTTATTTAATAAACATAGGTTAATGTTGTAAACCCATATATTAGTCAGAAACAGGGACATCCAACTAAGGGTCGTTTCCGCACCAACTACTTACTATATATTATCCTCAAGGTCAGTCTTATAGGTTTGGCCACAAATTCAAATCCTTTGTCTGCACCATTGTCTTCCTTCTTCCCAAAAGTGTTTCACCCTGACCGCACTCCCCTGTGGAGCATCGCATCATTCATGGCATCGTGGGCGCTTTCCTGTCTCCCCCCCTTTTTTTGGTCTCTGCACATGCGCTCCAGCAAAGGTTTGATGGTGAGCTGTGATTGCCTGCCATCCCCCTCCTCTTCACCTTCACCTTGCAGTATTCCTTAATGTTCCTCCCTCATTTCTCTGGGAAATGGCTGCCAGGGGAAAGAGGGGAAATGGGAGGGGCAGAGAAATAGGTCTGCCAGCTTCCAGGTACTAGCTGGAGATCTCCTGCTATTACAACTGATCTCCAGCCGATAGAGATCAGTTCACTTGGAGAAAATGGCTGCTTTGGCAATTGGATTCTATGGCATTGAAGTACCTCCCCTCCCCAACCCCTGCCCTCCTCAGACTCCGCCCAAAAACCTCCTGCCAGTGGTAAAGAGGGACCTGGCAACCCTATGGAGAAATGAATAGCAATTTCAACATGTCTGCACCTATGGGGAAGTCGTTCTAGCAATGCTGAAAATAGAAACATCATGGTATAAGGTTTTGCTGATACCACAAACATTAAATGCCTGGAAAACATTTCCACAACCAAACAGGCAGAAAATGGTGCAAACACAAAAATATAAGACCTCTCACTAACTGTTGGAAATAATTAGAGCAGAAATGACCAAGGTCAAGTATATTGCCAGAGGGTCAGAATAGGAGGTATGATGCAATCAGGCAAGGCCAAAAAATCTTAAGGAATGCAACAATGAAAAGGCATGGGACACACAGTGAGCCTACAAAAAGAGCTGAGTCTAGGTATGTGCATTAGGTAGAAAGGAATCCTAATTGGGAGCTGTAAAGTGCCAGGACCTGGTTCCAAGTAAGTACAATAGTAACTAGTAAAACCTGGCGATTATCAAAATGTAGGTAGGCACAAGATGAACATGGATCATTCCCTGAATGAATGAGTCATTGTGAATCTTCTCTACTTTGTTCAGTGAAACTTACTTCCAAGTATGTGTACAAAGAACTGCAACCTTGTTCATACAGAATGGAAAAATTAGCTGTTAGAGACTTTTTAATTTTTCAAGAAATAAATATACATAATTAAATATACATAATATAAATCAACCAAAACTATTACACAAGGAAAAGAGGATCAACACATGAAGGTGCCTTCTACTGAATCAGACCCTCAGACCGGCAGTGGCTCTCCAGGTAGGTCTTTCACATAACCTACCTGCCTAGTCCCTTGTGGAAATGCTGGGGATTGAACCTGGGACCTTCTGCATGCCAAGCAGATGCTCTACCACTGAGCCACAGCCCTTCCCCTATAAATAAATATAGTCTATTTACATATGTGCCCTCAAGTTGCAACCGACTTATGGTGACCCCCCGCAAGTGGCTTTTATTGGAAGTGAGAATCAGAGGTGGTTTGCCATTGCCTTCCTCTGCGGAGTCTGCCTTGGTGGTGTCCCATCCAAATACTGACCTTGTTTAGCATTTGAGGTCTGATGAGACTGGGCTATACCATGCCACCTCCCCCCCACCTAAATATAGTTTACAAAGGTTAATTTGTACACAAGACTTTATGCCATCGCTCACACTACCAGGGTTGCCAGGACTGGGTTGGGAAATACCTGGAGATTTTGATGGGGGAGCCTGAGGGGGTGAGGTTTGGGGAAAGGAGGGGTATAATGCCATCGAGTCTACCTTCCATAGCAGCCATTTTCTCCTGGTGAAGTGATCTCTGTTGCCTGGAGATCAGTTGTAATAGCAGGAGATCTCCAGCTGCCACCTCGAGGTTGACAACCCTACACATTACCATTGCAGTAACTAATAAAAATGACCATTTTTCTACAAACCTATGTCTAAATCATAAGGAATTTCTTTGGTTCCGATAAATAAAAACTTTCTTAAAAACTGAAAACATTAGCATTACTTTCAGTGGGTTAAACTGACAATACTGCCAAATAATGACACACTAGCACATACCCTTCCTGTTTGTCCCTATTGCCTATTAACAACGGAAACGTTTTATTATATTTGGCTGTAGGCCTGTGGTTTACTCCAAGGAGATGTTAAGTCAACTCAAGTTTCCTTTTTCTGTTTGCTGAAACAGGAGGTCACTTCCCCATAGTATAGAACTGAATAGCAAGAGGTCAGCATTGCTGACGGATGATCTTCTTAGGGCTCTTACTATTCAGAATAACACAGAATTCTTGGGGTGAAGGATACAGATCTGTAGCTAGGTACTAGACACAGTGAGAAATGGGGTTTTAGACATATACTTATTAGCCATACATATATATTCACACAAAACACTCTAATTATAAAACCTGGAATATCATGGTTTCAAAAAATTAAGTAGTTTTCTATTAATTTTGTAGAACTTTTAATGATACTCCAAGGTTTACTTGACACATGGTTCTGAAACTGTGGTATCCGTAGGTTTTGTACCTCAGAACATGGAGATTCCCTTTAGTTACCACTTGCTGCTAGTGTCCTACAACAAGGGATACTTCTGCATTTGGTACCAACTCTGGTTCAGTTTGAATGTTCAGGTTTCTTCATGCTTTGAAAAATATTGCCATTCTCAACTGACAGTATTTTTTTTTCTGACAGTTCAATATGAATAGTATAAAAATAGACTACGATGGCATAAAATATTGTATAATGTGAAAATGTGGCAAAGGAAAAAAAAAGAAATGGGAAATTTGCCAGAGAAAACAGGCAGGATGAAAATGTTCTTTCCAACCACACATAAAAATCAAAAATGAAAAGAAATGATAAAAACTAAATATCCTCACATTCCTACTTTAAACTGCCGCTTTAATTGCTACTTTGACACAAACTGCTGCCACCACATTGAGTTTTGGTATATAACTTCTGATTTCTAGATTCCTGTAAAATGTATGCAGATATCTTGATCTTCATTCCAACCTCACAAATGTTGACTTATGGTCCCCAAATAGTCATGTTTTCATCTTAAAATGGCTGTTCAATGACGGGCTTTATTATGTGATGTTCACATGGAAGGACACTTGTTAACTTATGTAGTCTGGGCCAGTACAAAGTGTGATCTATCAAACAAACACAGTCCACCGGTTGTGTAAATGGCATGCCAGGTGTTGTTTGATTTTCCCCTGCCCGGCATGTTTTTACAGTCTTGGGCAAGTAACTAAAATAGAAGGTATATTTAGCTCCTGGTTGATCACCATACATGGGTCATGAGGTCATCTTGACAAGTTGTGCAAGCCCGGTATGGTCTTAAATTGTTGGTTACATTCTAGTCATGGCCTTACTGTTGCTTTGTGAATTCATGACAGAACATATTTAAATAACAATCCACCCTCAAAACAGAGGAATGCCATGAAACTAAAATAAGCAAGCTGTTCAAAACCCCTAATAATTTTATTAAACTCTGACTGAATTCTAAACAGGCTCTAGAGATTTTTGGAACTCTGGCTGTTTATTGATCATGGACAGTGACCAAGAAGACAGTAACTTTTATTTTCTTTCAACTATACCTCTCAGTGGCCTACCATTTGAATTTTATGTGTTGGCTGGCCTCAAGAGAGCATAAACACATTTCAGGAAAAAAGATCCCTGCCAAATATGCTCACAGTATGGAGAGGTTTTAGGTCAATGCAAACAATGGAAGAAAATACATTTATAAAGACTTTGGTCTAAAGGCACTTTGGTTTCCAAACCTAATAAAATAAATAAGGAACACCCAACAATATTAAACCTGCCACCTGGAGCCCCATATTTCAAAATGATTAAACTTACAAAATTCCTCTTTGTAATATTGCTTTTTTTTCCTTTTCCTTTTTTTGCTGTCCACATGCACCAACTATGCCATAGTCATAAAGCCACATACGTTTGTGTGAGGAGCACATGGAAATACTATTGGTTAATGGTTCCAGTTGGGACTCTTAAAAGATTTTATTTTCCCAGTCACTGGTCCTTACTGTACAGTAGATGGTTTGTGAGATTCAAGCTAGACATTTGGGCTGCCCGCATAAACTTTTTTTTTCTTTAGTAGAATAATACTGTTTATGCAATTAACATTTTCAAGCTCAGATAGTTACATGGGGCAGTTTTTACAACTGTAATCATAAAGATGAGCCAAGTGAAGTGACCGCAGACTCTGACTTGCAAAGAAGGTGGGCCCATCAATCAAATGTAATGTTAAACAACGAGCACATTTTTGGATGATGCTGTACAGCAGAATCACACAGCAGGGTTTGCAGTTGCACTAAATCCACTTCCTTGGTAATTCAGTCATTGCAAGTTAGTTCTTCAGTGTCATGGCTAGAACTAGGGTTAGTTATACGGACCTGTAGAGAAACTTTATCTGGTTTTGATTGAGATCATTTTGTTTATTAAAAAATATTGTTTGGATTCTTTAACACCATTATGCCATGTGTTCAGAGTTAAGAGTTTTTCCTTGTATTTGGGTGACAATTCCATTGAAACATGTTCCTGTACTTTTTCCAGTTCTGAAATGTCCTTTTTAGATACAGTGACCAGAACTGCACACAGTATTCCAAATGAGGCCACACCATAGATCTTTACAGGGGGGTTATAATATTGGCTGTTTTACTTTCAGTCCCTTTCCTAATAATCCCCATCATAGAGTTTGCCTTTTTCACTGTTGCAATACACTGGGTTGATGCTTTTATTAAGCTATCGACTATTACCCCAAGATCTCTTTCCCTCTCAGTCTCAACAAGTTCAGACCCTATTAGCATATACTTGAAATTGGGATTTTTTTGCTCCAGTGTGCATCACCTTACATTTACTAACACTGAACTTCATTTGTCACATTATTGCCCACTCATCCAGGATCCTCCTGGAACTCTTCACAGTTTTCCTTGCATTTCACCATCATTAATAATTTTGTGTCATCTGCAAATTTGGCCACTACACTATTCATCCCTAATTCCAGATCATTTATGAGCAAATTCAATAGTACTGGCTCCAATTCCAATTCTTGTGGACCCCACTGTTTACGTCCCTCCATTGTGAGAACTCTCCATTTATTCCTACTATTTGCTTTCTGTCATATTACCCATTTTTAATCCATAAGAGAGCCTGTCCTCTTATCTCATGACTGCTAAGTCTACTCAGGACTCTTTGGTGAAGTATCTTGTCAATAGCCTCCCAATTAACTGAAATAAAATTCTAAGGGAACTCATCCCTCATCCTCCTTCCAACATTTCTAGAAGCAATAAAAATTCACATTTTCAGAACAAGCTAGGAGAAAAAAATTAAATAAGAAAGCCCTCATGACAGTGAGATAAGGGATCCACAATCTTGTTGAACCAGTGACCAGATTTAGATTTTTGGGCTCCACAACAAAATTGCTGCCTTGGAGAACTGAATCCAATCCCAAAATGTTGAGAGGTTCATCAGTGGAGCCAGCTATTTCAAAATAGGTACTCCCTATAGACACAGACAGAATGCCTCATGGACCTTTCTGAAGCACCTCCTAATCCAATGAAGTGGAGAAAAGTCAGAATTTGCTCTTAGCTTTAGGGAACATGTGCTTTAGAGAAGAAACAAGTGGGCAACAGGACACACATCAGAGGACACCATACTGGGAAGCAGATGAGGGAAGGGGGGTTCACCCCCTTTCCTATGAACTCCATTTTTCTATATGAAAAAGTAAGTCCTTACTTTATATGTGAATACATGTGCATATTGGATCTCTCATAGTTGGCTGTTTTAACTATAATTTAAAAAGATATTGAAGGTATCTCAGATCCTGAACCAATAGTGCCCATATGTACCCCACACATCTTCCTGTTGGGATGTAGAACCACACATATACTGCTCTGGGATCCTCTACCAACAGCCAGGCATTCAAACTCGTACCTCTTGTTAAATGCAAGAATCCAATCAATATATTTTCAGTAGGCAGAAGTAGGCAACTGCATTTGGTTTCCTCACATTTCCCCTTCCCCTCCAAACAGATGATCAGTGAGATTTTTTTTCCAGAAAAAAGAACATGCCTAGGGATGCAACACAGATTTCCTATGCAGGCTGGGAACCAACACTGTTCATCAATGTCAGTTCACACAGTCAAGCTGCCTATCAACATCACATGATCCACATGCATGTACGAACCAGTCCAAATTGTGAAAGAAGAATAAATATAAACCTGTTGCAGTTTCAAAGAGAATGGCAATTTTGAACTCAAATAAAATATTACCTCTGGGGCATTGGAATGCAATATTCCCTCCAAGCAACGGGAAAATGGCAACTTGTCCAAAGAAAGCATACTTTGTCTTTATGTACATACATTCTTCTGTTTTATCTTCACATTTGAACAGTCATTTAAGTGAAGTCTTTGCAATAAGTTGAGAAACCCAGTAATTCTGTCATTACTCTATTAGCTATGAGCACCAGGAGTGATATGTATTAAGCCAGCCAATTTAAGGGAGCTAATGTAATTTCTCAGAGAGACACCTCTTTCCTTTGGACATTATTTTTACTCAATTGTACAAAAATGCACTCTCATATTTCCATGCTAATTAAATAATGCATATCATAAAGAGGTGCCATCCTATTTGTGCATTTCAAAGGCATACATCGGCCCCTTTAGATCCATCCTTTTATATTTTAAATATAATTCAATATATCTTTTTGAACACATCCTATTATTTGAGCAACTGGAAGACCTGTCTCAGGTTACTAACTCAGACAAAGGGTTCAGGAAATAAAATTCTTAAAGTTTTTTGTGATATCAATACTTTATCTTTTAATAAGTGGTAAATATGCAAATATTGAGCTGGCGTTGGAGAGATTGTGCTATTGTTTCCTTGTCTGTTTTGTGTGTTATTTTTTATTTTGGTAACAGTATATGATTCAAAAATCTCCAAGACAGCTTGCAAAGAAAAAAAGGACCATAGTACAAATTAAAGCAAATAAAAACAGACCAAACACTAAGGTGTGTGTGTATGTGTGAGGGGGGGAGGGATCTGTGTGTAGAAGGAATCCAGGAAAATATATGAAAAGTATATTACTAATAGGAAATTATAGGATTGTGGAAAGGAGAAACAGCAATGTTGTTTATTATGTCTGGCCAGCCAGTCATATATGTGAAATAATGGATCTTACATAGTTGCTTGGTGTATAGGAAAGAGGGGATTATGTGGCCCAGATGGCTAGGAAATTTATGGAGAGGAAAAAGGGATAAGGGAGTTTTGATAACATTCCATTTCACAACTAAAGTTTGAATGCCCTGTTTGTTCTGAAGCAGCAAAATCCTCGGTCAATAGAATTATTTGAGATAATGGGTGAGCTTCTTCCACCCAGCTTGCCACACATTTTTAGCTGTCTCAGAAATTTCTCAGGGAAAAATATGGTAAGAGCACAACTCACTTCCTTGCTTCTAACCAAATTTTTTACCCTTTGGAAGAGGAAGAAAGTCATCAGACTGATATAATTGTCAGCCCTCCGCTCAAAACCCCTGGGAGCAATTTGGGGGTGGAGCCTGCGGAGAGGATGTATCACACTTGTTACTTCCAGCTGAGTGTGCAGAAGTGATATCATGGCATCAGTGATCCTCTAGTACTTCTCCCAATCTCTATGGTACATACCACAGTGATTTGAGAAATTCCTAGAATGATGTTGATGTGATATTATTTCCTCTTTCTCCTCAACCTGAAGTGACATCATGACATCATGCTGATGTCCCGCCCCCTTTCCTCTCCTACTGCCCCACAGAGCAGGACAGGAACTGGAGTGTGGGGGTGGAAGATTGCAGCTCGGTAGCATGGGCAACCTGGTAGAGAAAGCTTGCTGGATAAAAAAAAAAATCCTGTTTGCAGTTCTCAGCAATAAGTGGAAATCACTTTCTTGAGCATGCTCCAGAGACTCATGCCTAACCAGGCAGCAATGGAGCTGTGGTTTTTAGGGCTGTTGAAAAAAAATTCAGTAAAATTCGGATTTGGCAAAATTTGGCCCATTTTGATTCGGGAAATGCCGAAGTCCAAACTCCCCCCGATTCGGATCCGTGGAATTCGGCGCAAGATATGGAGTTTGGGGGAAAATTCGGCCGTTTAAAGCTGTTTGAGATCGTTGTATTCTTTTATCTTGACCAAAAACTGCCGGGAAGGTCTGTTAATATTTGTATGGGATTTCCTTCCCAAACTAATGGATCATCTCTTTGTGTTCTCAATAAGAGAACTCTGGTTCTTTTGTGAACAAATCTTACTAGTATGTCCTTTGGTTTGTGGTATTTGCTGGCATAGGCTAAGTTTATTCTGTAGCAATACTCCAATTCAGTGTCATCCTTGCCAAAATCGTAGTGTTCATGGAGAAATGCTCTGATGTCAGATGCTAATCCAGTCTTACCAAATTGTTCCGGAATACCGCCAAGTTTAATATCCTTGTCTCTGAGTTATACTTCATGGGTATCTAATTTAACAGACAAATCTTGGATAGATTTGGAGTGATCCTGAAGTCCTAGGGTGTGTTGATTCACTGTTGTCTCTAGTTTCTGTTTGATCTTAATTATTTCTTGGGAGTTGAATTCTAGTTTTTCTTCGACCTTAGCAATACTCTGAAGAACTCTCTGTTCAGACTGTAGTATCGAGTCCTGTGTTGTTTTTTGTAAAGAAATTTTCATATCATTAATCAGCTCTTGAGTACATAAGAAGAAGTCTTGATTTTCTTTTGCCATGACCGGACTCTCAGGTTGTGGCACTAGGATTTTAGGTTTAAATTTCCCAACGTCTATCTCCTGTTGCTTTTCTTCAAGATCGTCAAAATCTTCTAAAGTTGGTTTTTTTGCATTGCTTTCCTTTGATTCTTTGAGATTGTCGATGTGCAAAGCTGGAAAATCTTTTCCTCAGGCTAAATTGAGCACTTTAGGGTGGTAACTAAATTGTTAGAAGTTTATAGATCTTCTTTCCCACCCCCACTCACAACACACAGTGTGTTGTGAGTGTTGTGAGTGTGATACCCTTTTTCCTTGACACCGCCTTTCCTGGGGCATCTACTGCATATATTAAGGGACAAATGTTAAAAACAACACCAATTGCAAGAAACTAAAACTGATGGAAACAAGAATTTGGGTTAATTCCTTGATTTTGAAAATCCTGTCTACAAGGTCAGTCATAGGTCAGGAGGTCTGCATTTTCATTAACAGCAACAACAAAAGAACTTGGCGGGGGGTTACATGTCCTTAACTCTACCAAGCCATTCGGTTTAAATCCTCATAGAGTGCAGCAGTTATTTATATGTTCCGTATATATTTATATGTTAAATATTGTCTTATTTTTTTAATTAAAAGTCATTTGGCTAGGGGAGTTCTCATGAATGCTTAACAGTCAGTGAAACAGGCTGTCTAAATTGCTCAAGCACATTCAAATGTATCATAAAATAACTGAATGACCTTTGGAAAACCCTTTACAATGTAAATATACTATCCCCCAAAAAAATTTCCTTACTTTTCTATGTTTTGGAATGTGGCTTATTGTTGCTTAACATATGGGATGTTTTAATTTAGGAATTTAAGAATTTAATTTAAGACAGGTGTCCTTAGTAGTGAGCAGGTTTGGGGCATACTCCTTGGCCAGCTGATCCTCAGAACACAGGGGAGCAACTGCCAGGTACCCCAAACTCCAATTGTACCCTGTCCTCCACCTGGGGGGAGAGGCATCCTGACAAAGGAGTATGCTAACAGCCTGATATGGGGCTGCCAGCATCCCTGCCCCCCATCATAGGCAGTGCTCTGGGTTACACTTCCCTGGGAGTATGCCCCATTAAATGACATGGAGCATGGTGACGGGTAGGCCTGGTTCAGATTGCCCCCATACAAGTGGGCCACTGGCCTTGGTTGTGGGAGCCAGCCTTGTTGGGGCACTGCCTAAATTCGTTCCCTGAAAGAACAGGGGAGGCAGGGTGGATTACCACCCCTGCTTAGTTGTTAGGGTTTGAAATGAAACATGAATCACAAGACATGGACTTTGCTCTCCCCTCTGCGCACAGCAGAGACATCTGAGACAGAGTCCCATGCCATTGTGCCCTGCCAACTGAACCATGGAGCATCCTGGTTGGGGTTTATAAAGAACTGGTGGGGCTGTGATTGGATGTGGAGAAAGGGTTTGACTGCTACTGGGGAGGGTGTGATTGGTTGTAGCTGCAATCAGATTCCTGTTCTTTGCTGGGGCTTTTGGGTGAGGCCACATCTGGAGGGCACATGGTGCTTTCTATTGAATAGGTGTCTATGGGCCATGTTGTGGTTTTTGATGGCATGACTTTCCACCAGTTTGGGGGGGGGCATTCTTGAGCTGGGGCAGCTTAGGGAGCTGACTAATTCCTACCATGCTCCTGGGCCCACCTCTTTCCCTGCCAGCACAACAGTTTGCACTGTCATTGCTTCACAACATTGCCACACCAGCATCTGATCAGGTGCTGTGAGTCCACTCCATCAGCCTATCTCAGAGAGACACCAGTGAAGCTCTTAGTTAGCTCTCTGTGTACTCCCCCCCATATTGAGTTGTTAGTCTATTGATATAATTTGTGTCCTCATTATCATTAATGGATGTTTACATTAGAGTACTTGGTTTATTTCAGGTGGCATTTTAAAGGAACCATTATGCACATCTGAAGACCAGTCAAAACGGAATTGCTAGTGTACCATCTCATGCAGCCTTGGATGCAGCTTTGTTTGGAATTTTGCCCTGTGAAAGTTTGGGGGAGATGTATTTGAATCATTTTTTTTAATTCTCTACAATGGGGATTCAAAGCAGCTTCCATCTTTTTTCTTCTTTTCCATTTTATCCATTAACAGTGCATTCCTGAGCCTGAATGGCGAAAGCCCTTAGGAGGTCAGGAAGGTGCTGCACCAGCATTGGGGATCCCCATGCCGGTGTCTGGGCAACTTACGCCAGCATTAGTAGCCCCAACACCATCGGGAAGGCCCAGATGTTGGGCGCCGGGCGCTGCCATGGCAACACCACCCCGAGACGCTGACAGGTCATCCCACCAGTATAAAGGCCCATGCTGGCATCCCAGGAGGAGTCCCAGCATCCCGGAAGGCATTCCCTGGGTGGGGCGGGGGGAGGAAGCTGCCATTAGGCCATTAGGCAACTTCCTGTCCCCTTTCGCCCCGTGAACACCAGTGCAGAGAAGAGCGAGGCTGTGCCTGCTTTTTAGCAGGTACACACTAGTTTTTCTCTATTGGGAGAAAAGGCCCCATTACACCATAAAAAGCCTCTAAAAGGCTTTTGGGGGGGGTGTTTCGGCGTGTGGGGAACGGCTTTAGAAGGCAGCGTGGCAGCACCTCCACCCCACCGTCCATGCATGCCGAATCTCAGGAATGCACTTTTAATTGTTATTTATTCATCTTTTATTATCTTTTATGCTTCTTTGATGTGCATTATACTATTTAATGCACTGTTAAAATAGTAGTAATTGAAATTGTTGATTTGTACTGTTTATTTTCCTTTTGTATATTATTTGAATATATTTTTATTTACAATCAGTGCTTTCATACACACAATTTATTATATATTATTACAGCTATATATTACACCCTTTTGTACTTTTACCTGTTTGAAGTGTTTCTTCTTCTACTACTTTTCTTTTTTGTGAAAGACAATGGCAACTTATGCCTTCTGGGTGGGATATGCACAGTCTGTCAGCCCGAATTGTAGTTTAAAGAATTATAAATGTCAGAATTACTAAATACACAACAGAGGTATGCCAAGGATAACTTCATATCATCCACTTCCTCATCACCTAATTCTGTGCCACACTTTTCTACATTATTATGCTACATCTGACTGCACATTGGCACTCTAGGTCACTACTATGCCAAAGAGATCTTGGCATCAAACTGGCAGAGCTCTATTCTAAATACTGATCTGTTGATCACACCATGAGACAAGGTATACTTCGTGGCATTAAGTTTGACCCTTCTAGATTATTGTGCAAGGAGAATCACACTGAATATTGGTTGGCCCATCCAAATAGAAAGCAGCAGCTCTTCCATTTGAAGTTTTGGTCTGTAATTTGACCTTTGCCCTAATGAACTTTCCCTTTTCTTCTAATAAATTAAAGGTAATAAGGTGAAACTAATCAATCAGACCATAAAGACATATGGTATGGTGATTCAGGATGGTAAATTTATACGTTGGGAATCTACAAAATTAGCTGTGAAAATAACAAAAAATTAAAAATAGATCAAGAAGAGATAAAAGCTTTGGCAACATAATGTTGAAATTATACATTCCCAAGCCCATTAAAGAAAACTCAAAAGTGAATAGCGATGTTGCAAGCAACTTTTATAAACCTTACTAAAAATATACCAAGCCAACTGAATTCTAGTGAATATCCCACAAAAACACTGTTATCTAGAAACCTAAACTGTGTCACCTGTAGATAAACATCACTAGGAATCTAGTTACCCTCAGTAGGGAAATGTCTAGGCCTATCTTTGGTTCATGGCTGGGTCAGGTCAAGTAGAGTTTTCACTGACCCGAACCTGATCCAAACCAAAGGAATGAAATATCTGACCTGCTCACCTCCACAAATAAGGATAATGAAAAACTGGAATCTATTCACAAGCTATTGTAAAAAATCTGCACCTGATAAGCATTGTCTATTTGGGAAGTTCTCCTGAGAGCACCTGTCTGTGTTTATGAGAATATGCCTGACATTTTCCAAGGTATTGACTTGAAGAAATGAGTCCTCCGGCCGGAAAAGCTACTCTGCTAATTTTATTGAGTTAGATTAATAAAAGCTTGTGAAAGGCATCCGAATTTGCAGGCTTTTTGCTGGCAATTTGTGCGTAGAACCTCACTACCTTAGTGTCTCTTAATGCAATCTAAAACCACTTACCGTCACAGTGGAATGATTTCTGAGAAAGAAAGAAAAAAGAATGATCAAAATAAATTCATATCCATCTCTATCTAGATGTCTTGTATAAAGTTACTACTGCATCGCTGCATTGGATTTGGCATCCTGTATGTTTTAACAGTCCTGTGCTGTCAGGCTACATCCCATCGCAATGCAAAGTTAATCTAATGAAAGACCAAAATAATCATTGTACCAAAACATGCAATTAAACTATAGTTTATTTTGATAGGTGAGTTGGGTTTAATTGAATTAACGTCCAGTATAATTGAATCTGATAGAGCTCAAGGAAAAACAGGTGGATGAAAATAAGGTATAATGTTAATGATTTGATGTTCAGATTCTGTAAAAGACAATACTGATGTAGCACTAGTATTTCAGTTCTGCCTCAGAAGCCTCCTATTAAAAAGGCAAAGTCTTTGCTATGGAATTTCATGAAAATTCATCACCATCCATTCACTTTTCCTGGAGTCCCCTATAGTAGAGCTTGTTTTATCATCTCAAGAAAAAATGGCATCAATACAACTTTTCAGAATATTAAGAGAAATCCTCTTTGTTTGTTTTTGAAAAAAAAACCTTTCTAATAAAAGAACAGTTAAATTGAAGGGACATATTTTTGTTACTTCAGCATGACAAAAATGATGTGTGACAACCTCCCCTTCTTTACTTAAATTTAGTCAGGACATCTTTTGTTTTTTCTTGTGCTCAGAGTGAGTAATTCATCCTCGAGAGAACTTGCTGTGGAAAGTCAGAAGTCCAGTTCTTCACTATGGCTGAATGGTGACTCGTTCTTCATTTTTATCTAACCTCCTCCCCAACACACGCACACACACACTTTGTTTGCATATAAACCAGAGGTACTTTTCTTTACCTGGGCTAACAGAACCTGGCAGGAGGTTCTCTCAGGGAAATGGCATGGCTGTATTTAAATACAACTAAAGGCTTTGAGAGATCTCAGATCCATCTTGTCTCATGCCTCATCTAACATTTCATCTTTTATTTCTTTCTGTGGAATGTTATAAATACTGATTGCTTTGCACACTCATTAATGTAACATGTCATACCATGCATTGGCACATCACAGGGAGTGGATTTTGCCTCCTTTCCCAGTCTGTAGGTGTATCTCACTATATGCCAGTATCTGAAAGCAAGATGATAGTCCATTCAAAAGAAGTATTTTATTTAGCTCATAAATTACTTGATCAAAACCTTATACAGCAATCATACTACAACAAAAACATTAAAATGACAGTCAAATGTGTTCTTTCTGTTTTTAGAGAGTGAACATAGTAACATGTGTAAGTGAGACATATCAGCCCAATGAGTTCCAGAAACCATCCACATTTGCATGTATCCTGTTGCTTTCCTGGCAGCAGTGCATCCATGATAGGGTTACTAACCTCCAGGTGGGACCTGGAGATCTGGAATTACAATTGATCTCCAGACAACAGTTTCCCTGGAGAAAGTGGCTGCTTTGGAGGTAGGGTTGCCAGCTCCAGGTTGGGAAATACCTGGAGATTTTAGGAGTGGAACCTAGGGAAGGTGGGGTTTGGGGAGGAGAGGGACCGCACTGGATATAAAGCTGTAGAGTCCACATTCCAAGGCAGCCATTTTCTCCAAGAGAACTGATATCTGTCATCTGGAGATTGGTTCCAGGAGATCTCCAGGCCTCACCTGGGTACTGGCAACCCCATTTGGATGGTGGACTTTATGGCATTATGTTGAGGTCTCTCTCCTTCCTAAACCCCTCCCTTCCCAGGCTTCATCCCCAAATCTCTAGGAATTTCCCAACCCAGAGTTGGCAACCTTAATTCATGAGAGCACAAAAGCTGAATTGTGGAAAAACTCAGAATCCAACTGTGGATTTGTTGTGGAACCTATAGCAAAACACAAATGAACAGAGCAGCACTTACCAGAAGATTCTGTCATGTGTCTGAATGGTTAAGAGGTGCCTCAAACTTTATCATTTGTACACAAAGATCACCACACTAATACAGTATAATGATGCTATTGTAGTGTACATAGTCTGGGGCCTGCACTGTAGTGTTGTGATTACATACCCATGACTTTATCAATTGAAGCCTTTGCTAGACTTCAATAAACTCCTGACTGGAGCTGGAAATTCCATAATCCACAATAGCTGTTGACAATGGTGTGACATCACTTCTGGAAAAACCTGGAAATGATGTCATGCCGACATAGGAATCTAAGTGGTTTCTAGAAGAAGAAGAAGAGTTGTTCTTTATACCCCACTTTTCTCTCCCATAAGGAGTCTCAAAGCAGCTTACAATCACCTTCCCTTCCCTCCCCCACCCACAACAGGCACCTTGTGAGGTAGGTGGGGCTTAGAGAGTACTGAGAGAACTGTGACTAGCCCAAGGTCACCCATCAGGCTTCATGTGGAGGAGTGGGGAATCAAACCTGGTCTTCTGCACTTTCTGGGTTTTTATGGACATGATGTATGTCTTCTGTAGGAATAGCTGAAAACTATGATTTTACCACAGAGCTTCCAACAATTCCTAGAGAGATGTGTAATAACTTCAAGGTTTTCCCAGAAGTTAGTTCACACCCTTTCTGATGCCATTTTTTTAAAAATATCTCCTGCCAGCCGCTGGAGTGTTAGCACACAATGCCCACTGGGGACAGGAGATCTTCTGCCCTCAGTGGGCATATGGCAAGCCTACCTTATGGTGACTTTACTGCAATAAAAATTTTAATTAGTTATTCAACTGAGTTAGTATTACAATTTCTGACAAGGGATGGGCATGAAAATATGCTGACCTTTCTCGGCAACTTCTGCAAATAAATGTGCTAAAGCTTTTTTGTAAGTGTACCTCCTGATTGGTGAAAGGTCACCATGTGGTGATTTTCCTACCATAAATTATTATACAAACCCATCATTAATGTTGGGTCTTTGCCCACCACCATTTTAATGGACATCATCCACAGTTCAGCCATTCCCGGCAAAAAAGCATGATGGATGAAAAAAACATTTTAAACTTGTTTTAAAGCTTTAAAAAATCTTTTCAGTTCTCAGCAGCACTTGCTCTTTTTACTGGCAAATTCACTTATATAGTTTGAACTTTGTTACTTTAACTGTTACAGCAAAGAAAATATTGATTGACGACATACAATAGAGCCTTAATTTCATCTAGTTTAAATGCTTACTCTTTAACGAACAGAAAGAATGAGTTTGACTGTAATTTTAATTTTCTTTTTGCATTTAGTACGATTGCTATGTACAGTACTGATCAAGTAATATCCGAGCTAAATGAAAATACTTCCTTAGAAAATTAAATAGGGCATTATTGCTCGATGCATGCATCTATAGTTAAACTCCTCTTTCACTGGCGTTGCTGAGTAATAGCAGTGACACCTTGAAAGGGAAAATTAAAGTATATTTATTTTGCCAGTTAATTTAGTGGGCACATGATAAATTCCAATGTGTCTTAACTGAAAAGCTTTGCCATATTTTTACTATATGTAGTTTTTTTCCTGCAAGGATATTGCTCTCCTTATAAAGTGCAATTACATCATCAAAATATTAGCAGTGATTTTAAAGGTTGTGGGAGGAAGCTGAGGCCCTGGGCTTGCTTTGGCCTGCTATGGATTTACAGAAACTCCATTTGCAGTGATCTTACAGTATCATACATAAATATTATTTTTTAAATTTTCCATGTTATTGAATATGCTGACAATGATCTTATTAAATACAGGTGTCCTTGGCCAGATTGATCACCCTAGGACTATTTATTCCTCTTGCTTGGTGTGTGTACTTGGGTGCATGGGTAGGCAGGACAATGCAGAATTACAAGGAACTGGAGGTTTCTGCATGCTTCCCAGATCTTCATCCAGTTGTTCTACTCTGTTCCACCACGGTGTAGTGGATAAGAGCGGTAGATTCTAATCTGCAGAAGTGGGTTTGATTCCCCACTCTTCCACATGAGTGGTGGACTCTAATCTGGTAAACCAGGTTGGTTTCCCTACTCCTACACATGAAGCCAGCTGGGTGACCTTGGGCTAGTAACAGTTCTTTTAGAGCTCTCTCATCCTCACCTACCTCATGACGTATCTGTTGTGGGGAGAGGAAGGGAAGAAGATTGTAAGCTAGTTTGATTCTCCTTAAAAGGTAGAGAAAATGAGCATATAAAAACCAACTCTTCTTCTTTTGTGCAAGTTAATTGAACACTGAGGAGAAAGAAAGGCATGCTGCACTGGCATTGGGCTGGCATGCCTATGTCACTTTCCATTTATACGGGAAGTGACAGGGAACACTCTATCACTCCTCAAAAACTCTATAGCAAAATGGTAGAGCTTCCCTTATGATGCAGTAATATCACCTCTGGGTGTATGGGGAGTACCATCAGCATGTCACCAGCACACTAACAGCTGTGGGAATCCACAAGGTGAATTACAGAATATAGAAAACAAAAAGGAAACAGTCTCTTGCTAACTGCAACTTCCATAGTCTTCTGACATCTCCATCTTGGACATAAATTGTCCTTATCTCCCCCCACCCAAACAGGGCTTGACAAAAGATTTATCAGGGGTAGTATTGGACAAGTTAAAAAGTGGGATGTCCATTCAAACTTCTGACTAAAGGATGTTTTGATCAGTAAACTATTATGCAAGGGTGTTTTGTGCACAGGCCAAAAATGGTGCAGTAGGCAAGCACGTGGGGTGCACAGAGGAAGAAACAGGCATCACAATAGGGAAATTTTCCATTGATTTTCCCCTCCCACTTGAGTTGGGTAGTTTACCAGTCATTGTGACATCTCTAGGGAGATTCTCTCTCCCCCACACACTCAAATCAGGGATACTTAGATGGGCTTCTCAACTCAGTGCAATGGAGTTTGGGCTCCACCAAAAATGCAAGACAAGGCAGACCTCTTTCTTTTAAAAACACAGGAATCCTTTTATAACTGCTTCAATTATTAGTATTAACAATTTATATGAAGATGTTCCTGAGCATGAACCAACCTATCACATGTACAGTGCAGACATCATCCTACTCTGTATTATTTCCACTTCCTTTTACAGAACTGAAAATTCTAAAGCTCTTTTGTACCAAACTTCACACAATTTGGCTGACCCGTGGTTCAAGTACATGGGAAGGACTAATCTTACACTGCATATAAATGAGTGTAGATCCCTCTTGGCTACTTTTGTTAATGTTCATAGCTTCTTCTTCTTTTTTCATTTACATTTAGCATGAACTTTATATATATCATTGAAATAATTATAGGAGCACAGGAATGCTCAAAAGCTCAAAGATATTCTTGGCTTTGTTCATACATCTCTTTTTTAATTCACTAACCTGATCCGTTCTTGTATTTCCCTATGGTTATTTCATTAGCATTCATCAAACCTTTCTTGCTCTTTTATTAAATATGCTAAATATAAACCTCTCACTCTTTATCTCTCTCGGTTTCCAAAGATTTAGCCACCCTTTCTCTGTATCAGGAATCTTCCTGTAGTAAACTCTAATTCCCAGCTCCAGCCCTGCTCCTACTGTGAATCTTACAGCTGTAAGCTTTCCCCTCTGCAGTACAAAATAGCTGCTGTATCAAATTTGCAGAAGTCATGCCCTCATATCCTAAAAACTGATGAAGCAATATTGTCATGGGATCATGTTGATGCCCTGCTAGAATGTGTCTTGAAAAGCATTCATTGGTGAGCACCTCCTCCGCTACAGGGCAGTATATGTTTTGCATAAGTGCTGTTGAGCATAGAATCCTACCTCAATCAAAGAAAACAGTTTCCTGAGAAAATATTAGATTTCATTTTTAAAAAGAAAAATGTTGCTAGATCTCTGATAGTCAGAAAAAGTATGTAGGTAGTTTAGATCTTAAATACACTTGGTGTACAATCATGTGTACCTGGGAACAGACCACCTTGTAACATGTGTCAAGAAAATACTGTGTTGTTGTTTTAGAAAATTTGTATGCTGCTTCTCCAGAGACCTGCTCAAGGCAGCTAATAAAGTACAAACAAATGCAGTAAGATCATTTAACAAACAAACAAGTATACAGTTCTAGAGTTGATAGGGATTTTATAAGCCATCTAATCCAGTTCCATACTATGTTCAGGAAATCCCGACCGAGTAACTGTTCTGAAGATCTTCAGGAGTGAGAGACATACTGCCAAGGTGAGTGGTTTCACTAATTTCTCTCACCATTAAGAAATTTATTTTGATGTTCAACTGAAATCTGCCTTTCTGTAACTGAAACCCATTATATTTACTCTTGCCTGGTCAATAGCTTTTTAAACTTCTTAATTTACTTTTTTCCTATATTGCTCTTCATTAAGAGGCGTTCAAAGCAATCTTTGTTGTGAAGATAAAATGGAGGGGCAGAGAATGGAAAGGGAGAAAGGTGAAGTTAATGAATGAAGTAAAGTAAATGAATAATAAATAAAGCTGAAGACTGGGAGGGGGCTTTAAAAAAAGAATGGTTGGTGAGTGGGAAGGAGAGAAGGAAGCAGGGAAAGGTGAGAGGATATGGGGGCTGCTAGGAGCAGAGAAAGAGGAAACAGTGTGGGGAAGGGGACAGAGAAAAATGAAGTGAACCCATACAAATTCTGGTGGGTTTACCATGTGTTTATCCTGAAATTTTGCATAATGAGTTAGAGTGTAGGGAGAGGTAAATAGGTATACTCAAAAGGAAGCATTCGTGAGGTTTGAAATTTGTTTGACTGTTTCAGATATCAGCTCTTTAAGGTATAGTTAATCACAGTGAGACAAAATATTCTGTCACTAAAAAGACATATCTAATTTGCAATAGACCCTTCTGCCTACTCCCAAATCTGAGCTCTAAAATGATTGCAAGTTATGTTCCACTAATTAAAAAAAGGATTTCACATTATTGGGCCTGATTTGCAGATCACTTGCTAAATTGATTTTTTCATACCCAATTAATAAAAATATATTTTTCCTAACAAAAGGATTTATGCTAAAATGGTCACTTCCATTTATTGTATCTATAAATTTCTTGATCTGTGCACCATTCTGTAGATTAATAAAGGAGACAACCAATGGAGACTGAGGCCATAAAGGAAGACAACTAGCAGAGACTGAGAGGAAAATCCGATATATCCAATCAAGATTCTGCAGATGTTTAACACTATCAGAAATATTAAACAATTATATCTGCAGAACAAGGATAGTGGATGATTTTTCTATATTAAAATCAGTTATATTCTAACTTACATATCTCTGTCAGAAAAGTACCAGTTGGGTCATGTTTAAATAAAGTACTAAACTGCCCCACATTAAATAAATGTTTTTCTAAATGGCAGTATTATAATAGGGGCTGGATCCTGCCTGCTGACTGATGCATCCTACTCCCAGCCTGCTTGCTGAGAGTAGCCAGAGATGGCAAGATGGCAGTATGTGGGACCCACTTGGGCAGAAGCCTGCTGTGTGGTCCCCTTCCACTTGGCAGGAGGCCACCACCCTGACAGCCCCCAACCGGGCATGCCCCATCCTGACAGCCCCCGACTGGGCATGTCCCTATTCCAGGTCTCCCCCAAAACCTCTTATTGGGGTCCCCAGAATGGGGAAATGGGGGTGTGCAGGCTGGTTTTTTCTCAAAACCGTATCCAGCCTTATGCCAAAACTGCCAAAAAGTATGGCAAATTAACATGAAATTGACAGCCCAAGTATAGGGACAGAGGGTGGGACAAACCAGGAAGCAGACTCAGCTGGGTGAGGGAGAAGGCTTCTTAAATACCTGGCTGGTGGAGACGAATGCAAAAGCTCAGGTCTGTAGTCTGCTGGTTCAGCCCCTATTGAGCCAGGGCCTGATTGGCCCATTTGAAATATAGGGTGTGCCGGGAAGGTGTGCAGCAGGGTGGGAAAAGTTCCAGCTGGAGTTAGAAATGCCATGGTTCCTTCTCCAGATTCCCCACCTGTCACCATTTTGTGGCATTGTCCTGGTCACCCAGCTCAGCGCCCCCTCTCCGTCCATGAACCTTGTGCCAGCTCCCAACCCTCCCCAGTGCATGCTAGCAAACTGGGTTCATAGGTAATTCTGAGCCTGTGCTTCTTCCAACAACAGGGGGAAATTTTAAAGATATGTTAGTATAATTGTGCACGCTAAGTGTGAGATTTTAGAAAAGCTATATTGTAATGTTCTTGCTGTCAAAACAATGTGCATTATTTTGAGAAACATTAAGCTTTGGCAACTTCATGGTGGTCAAACTTTCACTGAAATGATAATGAGCATTTCTGATGCACTGATGCCTTTGTGTTTGCTGCATAGAGAGAGGGGGGAGAGAGATAAAGCAGCCAATGTAATCCTATAAGAGCTGGAGCCTTTATTCTGCAACATTTATTTAATGTGAAGATAAATCTGAATATCAGTGAGGTCAACAGGAAGATTAACAAGAAGTTAATGGTCAGTGAACGTTGGTGTTTCTTGCTGCCGTTTTATCTGTTGGGTTCTAATAGTTACCACAACAATACTCCCAGTATCCATGTGCTCTTATCAACAGACACCCATGCAGGCTGCTTTTCTTATGTAATCACCATGTGCTATCATTTCATGAACAACTCAAGTGGAAAAATCATC
This sequence comes from Euleptes europaea, assembly GCF_029931775.1. Lineage (NCBI taxonomy): Eukaryota > Metazoa > Chordata > Lepidosauria > Squamata > Sphaerodactylidae > Euleptes > Euleptes europaea. The sequence continues at coordinate 40,007,377 of NC_079316.1, forward strand.
AAGGGATAAAGGCAGTTCAGGCACTGAATGGAGACACAACTAAGCATATTGACAAACAAGCTTGAGTGGTCACTTTATGTACATTGACTTTTCAAGAGATACACAATTGTTTTAATTGGAGGAGAAACATGCAAACTTATAATTTTCATCAGAATGAGAGGAAAACAAAACATAGTGAATAAATAGAATGTGGTGGATAACTGAAAACACTGAGTTATAAAGTAATAACTTTGCATTTTTTATAATTGTCTATTTGAAAAGTAATAGTATAGGCAGCTACAGATGTTTACAGAGGTGATCATGGATATTGTCCATAATATGTGGCATCAGCGAGTAGAGAGTTCTAGTGATTGAGAAAATCTTCACCTTGATTTATTACCACTGACTACTGTTGCTTAAAAAATAGTGCAATTTCAGTGCCAAGCACATCTCTTGAAAATGTAAAGTCAATTTCTTAATTTCTTTCGTTATTCAATGTCAGAGAAGTCTGAAAAGGGAGTAGTCACTGCAGGGAAATGGCCAGTAGGCAACAGGCTGGGCTTGTCCCCTACCATTTTATTCAGTGAGCCCCATTCATAATATCAAAAGTTGTTTGATCTCAACTTTGTCATTCGTTTCTGATTCTAGGATAGTAGTTTTAGCATCTTGCAATAAAAACAGTCTTGTGAAACCTTAAAGATGAACAATCTTCTAACATAAACTTTCATTGACTAGAGTCCACAATTGTATCTGAAACAGTAGGCTGTTGTCCACAAAAACCTACCGTAGAATTTTTTTAAAAATTACAAAATAAAGTGCCAAAAGATTCCTATTTGCTTACATTGCATTTCTGGCATCTTTGACATTGTATAATGAATTACATTTCTCCATCTTCCACACAGCATTGTGGAAGTCTGGAAGATTAACATAGGAGAAGGCTCCGCCTGCCAGCAAAGAACATCAGACTCCTAATTAGTAGAACTGGTTGAAAAACTGCCAATTTTATGTACCAAGTCAAAATATATTTCTCAAGCTTTACATTCTTGCGGTTAATGTTGAACATGTCCCTGATGACAAAATGTGACATCTGAGCATCTCCAAGTATCAATCAACTCCATGCCAAGTCTTGAGAGACTGTCCTCAAAGAATTACAGATAGGCTGAAACTCCAGTTGGCCTGAATTTCTGCTCAGCTTTTTAAAAAAAGTTTAGTTGGCTGATTCAACTTATTTCATGCCTTTCAGTTGGTTATAATGGAGGATCTGATTCTGAGGAGTATACATAACAGCTCACCCACCTATAGAAAATGATACTTAGATAAGTTATTCTCCAGATATCTGAGGATGTTTGTGGCAATTCAGATTGGAATGGTTCATATTCTGAAAGCATTCCTTCTTATATGATTGTCAAGTTACAAAGCCATCAGCAATTATTTCCCATGTAACTGCCTTACTAAGAAGACTAGTTCCGTTATATATCCCAGATTTCTCTCATTTATACATTCATATAGTACTTCCATAATTCTGCAACTTCAAGGAATTATATCACATAATATTATATTAGTCAAAAAGGGCAAGAGTCCAGTAGCACCTTAAAGACTAACAAAAATATTTTCTGGTAGGGTATGAGCTTTCGTGAGCCACAGCTCACTTCTTCAGATACAGCTAGAATGTGAATCCATCGGTCTTTAAGTAGAGGAACAGTATGTAAATGTGAATAGCAGGCTTGATGGGATTAGGTGTGATAGGTGTGATATGCAGAAGAGTCTGTGATGTCCAGGGGAGAGATGGGTGTGGAGAAATCAGCATTGGTAATGGGCCATGAATGCAAGGTCTTTATTCAGCCCAGGTAAATGCATTGACTTTAGTTTGAATATCAACTGTAATTCAGGAGTTTCTCTTTCCAATCTCCCTTTAAAATTCCTTTGTAAGAGAACTGCTACTCTTAAATCTGCAACAGAATGTCCTGTGTCTCTAGGGGTGCAACTCTTTATAATAGAAGTATGGCCATTTATGCAGGGGTATTTACTTCGCAGTCCCCGCTGAACTGCTTTGAGGCTTCCTTTGCATTATTAATGATTTTACCGACCTTCAGTTGTGACTTTGCTATGGCCTCATTCTTCCCCTGCAGTTCTAGGATCCTGTTTTAGAATTAATTTAAATACTGCTTCAAGGCAAGAGCGACATAAATTTGCCCCATTTCCAAGCATATCTCTTAACTTCGGGTTTCTCTCCCCACACCCATTTGGGCTTCTCCCTCCCATGTATCTGTCCCTCCCATCCAACCCCTTCCCTCAAAGCCAAGCACAAAAGAGGGAGTTAAAACCCTCGTGAAATGTGCAGGAAGACATCGAAGAGAGGCGGCAAAGGTTGGAAGGCAGCTCCCAGAAGGGAGCTTTTGAAGAATGGTGGGGAGGAATAACCAGCAAAACTACAGGTAGTCCCTTTAAGAGCTGACCCACCCCCTCCAAGTAATTTACCCCTGAATAAGACATATTTTTAGAAGTTAAGAAAAAGCAGTGATGCATGTCACTGGGAGAAGAAAGTCTATAACAATTGTCACGAAAAGGGTGGAAAATAGAGAAGACTTGCAGCTAGTCTTTTATTAATACACAGGAAGACCATGACAGATTACTGGGAATAAATCTGTCTATGACAGCACAGTCCTATGCAGAGGTAACCCATTGAAATTAATAGGCTTAGACTTAAGTAACTCTCCTTAGGACTTCATTGTACGTTTCCTGCGCTCTGCAGGCCAGCCCAATCAGGTCTCCTCTGAAGCAGTGCACTCAGGTCTAGAGAGCAAGGCTTGAGAGCGTAAATAGGTGCTATTAGCCAGGAGCTGGAACCGGAGGCCAGGAGGACCCTCTGGAGGCAAGGAACTGGAGCTTGCTCCTAGTAGACCAGTTGAACCAGCAAGGTAGCTTTCCGTAGCCTAGGCTTAAATAGGCTGGGAAGTGATCAGGCTCAGCTGCCCTGCTGGCAGGTGTTGAACTCATGTGGCTACACTGTGCTTGGGCCAGGATCCTGCGAAGAATTACTGTTCTCATTCTCTCGTTGTGGGATGGGTTTTATGCTACCAGCCAAACACTTCACCTCCTTTGGGCCACCTCAGCCCAGGCCCTCTGCCGTTGCCATTCCTGCAGAGTGAGATTGTCTGCTCGGGAGCTATGAGCCAGGGTCCTGCCCAGCAGAGCCCTGGTGACTATTTCAGGCGCCAGTGGTGAGGCCTCAATTGCAGGTTCAGGCAGGATGGCTTCTGGTGCTCCTGGACCATTGTCAGCAGGCACCTCAGCCATGTAAGGCTCCCCCTAGTCCTGCTGATCCTCCTCAGTTGGTGGCCTTGGCTCCTCAGGCTCCTTCCCTGGAGGTTTTTAAGCAGAGGCTAGATGGCCATCTGTCAGCAGTGCTGATTCTATTACCTTAGGCAGATCATGAGAGGGAGGGCATCTTGGGCATCTTCTGGGCATGGAGTAGGGGTCACTGGGGGGGAGGTAGTTGTGAATTTCCTGCATTGGACTAAATGACCCTGGTGGTCCCTTCCAACTCTATGATTCTCTGGAGACCCCAAGTCTGAGTCACTGAGCTGATCAGCAGGGGTCATGAGACCATGGCTTTGGTCTAAAAAGATATACCTGTTGGGAGAGGTTTCAGATCATTGCACTGGTTCAAAGCTAACCCCCAAAACAAACCTTTCTTTAAGGGCAACCAAACTAACACAAAATAGAGTGTAAAGCTTTCAAATCTTGCACGTCTTTGTGTTATTTTGGCTAGTCCTAATAGAAGGTAACACCTGGTGTATTACACTTGGTATAATAAAATGAATGCTAATGTTCATGAATGGCTGTAGCTGTTTCCTCAATGGGTGCGAAATATAAGGAGATGGTGTCCAGATAGAATCCTTGGCAAGAGACCTATAGTGAACTGTCTCCTCCCAGCTGAGAGGAGGAGGCAGGTATGCATCTGTGTAGGAAGAAAACCAGAATTTGGCAGTTTGAAATTGGGTTTGCAATAGATGGAGAAACAGAGAAAGATGTGAGCCAACTAAATGTCAGGAGGATAATTCTGTGGACCTAATGTGGGGTTGCAAATTTGCTGTCTTGCAGGAGTGCCTCTTAGCTTCCACGTGCTCCATTTGTACATTTCTAAATAAAGCAAATGTTACAAAGACACCATAATTCTTTAGTGTTCATTAATGGCAAGGAAAATCAAATAAGCCAGCACTGCCAGTGGAACTTAAAGTTCTCCACAGCAGCATGTTTCAAAAAGCTCATTCTGATAAAGAGTTCACAGTCACATAGAACTGATTTACATGGCACAGCAGTGCCATTTTTTAAGTGAAGAGAGGCATCATCTCCCATGAGCAAAGCAATTTGTTGTTCTGAAATATACATTACAGTCACAGGACTTGTTTCTGTAGCAGAGACTGGCATACTAATGGCTCACATATTGTCTTTCACACATAAGTAGAAAACTCCTGCAAGGAAAAGAATGAAATGTTGAATCATCCTATACTCTAATTTAATTTAAAAAAAAATTGTTCTCTGATTACACATTTTCTTAAAATTGAACAGGGCCCCACAAAAGCATAAAGCAACAAGCTGTAAGAATAACTCCAAGGTAATGCAAGCAGATTCTTTTGTGACCCTGCTCTAACCAGATGCCTTCCCCCAAGTGCAGAGCCCTGCATTAGCAGTCTGACAGTTTCAGGATACAAATCTCTTTTCATTTTCTGTGCACTAGAACTTTGCCACAAAGAGTTCAGTACATCTCTAACTGAAAGCAAATAATGTCTTTAATGATTTGAGCCTGAATAAGCCTTTCTTCATTAAAAAAAAAAAAACCTAAAAAAAAAACTATGTGTCTCTTAAGGAACAAAACACCTGCATAAAATCACTGTTGCAGAGCACAATCAATCCCTCAATTTCAGCCTTGTTTGCATTTGTATTTTCACCTCTCCCCCACCCACCCACCCAAGTTCTCAGGCCCAAATCAGTCATTTGTTAAAGAAAGAGATGTGCAGCCCAGAGTGTCCCCTTGGAATACAGATAAGCAGGAAAACCACTATTTCATTCAGGAGGCTTAATTTATTTCAGTGAAGAACATAAGCTGCTCATCAGAAGGCAGTTCAGGGAGCAGATTTCCCTTGGTCTAGATAAACCCTACATCTACTAAGAAAATGTCTGGTCCTTGTTATTTCTGATATGATTTTTTGGGTACTCCTCGCTGATTCATTAAGCTCAATTATGCCTTTTAGGGCCAAGGGATACAATTGGACATGGGTTTTATGAAGAGCTATGGTTTCCTAACGCAGCTACTCTGCTTTCTACAAGGAATGTACCCCTAATTGTTTAAGTTTTGAGCATCGGGTCTTCAGCTCTAGCAGCAAATCTATCATGCCTGCCATTTACTTAGTGTCAATGCAATTTTCTAACTTCAAGCATCAATTTGAATACAAATGGGGTTTGCAAGAGGATTTGTATTGAATCTGACTTGATTTCTAATGCTGCAGACTGGATACTGTCTTGAAGCACTTTTTTCTTTTTTAAAAAAGTGCCAGATATATAAAGTTGCACTGATTTCCACCACCTCTCCCCTCCCTTTGCAGATCCTCACTAGGATGTTCCTGAGGGTTCACTGTCTCTTTCTTTGGCTAAATGGGGTGGGCCAGCACATGAGGAGCAGGACTTGGGAGAGCCCCAAAGAAAGGTACTGGTACTCAGTACAGGTAAGTACTGCCACAAAAAAAGCCCTGCTATCTTGAAACAAGTTATGTGCTGGGCAGGGAACAGCATACTATTAATAAACACAGCTTGGTCATTAGTTAACATACATGGATATCACAGGTGACTGAAATTGATATATTCTTGAAACCCTCTAGTCCTTCTCTTCCATCCAGATGATGCCAAAGGATATCATTTATTTAGACAGGTGAAGATGAATGAAACTAGGGCTGTACAAAAAACAAATTGGCATTTTTAAAATTCAGATATATTGGACTTGAAAAACATCGATATTCCCGATAGTCCCAGATTCCAATACTGACATGGTATTTGCATTCAGAGTTGTTGTTTTTTTCAGGTCCATTATTGCCTATAGAGAATTTTTCCAGTTGACTGGGGGAGGTTTGTTTGTGAAGGTATAGGCACCAAAATTGCAGCAGAGCTGCTGGTGCCAGACCTGTAAATAACTCCCATATTTCAAGTAGATTGGACCAAGGGGGCCAATTCTATGGGCCCCGAACAGGGTGTCCCCAGTTTTTCTCCATTATTTCCTATGGAGGGAGGGGGGAGAGAAGAAACTGTAAGTTGCTTCCAGGCAAAAGCCATGCCTTCAAGCAGCAATCACTGGTCAAATAATGACTCCCATGGAAGAAGCAACAAGACATAAATAGGATACTGGAAAGAAAGGAAGGCATGAGGTACTAAGAGACTGTGAGGGACTGAAAAAAAGGTTTGGGGATATTGACAAAGGGAGACAAGACAGTTTTGAAACCTACAGAAGTCCAAGCCCTTGGTCCCTAGACATTCTGTGTGGTACCTAAAGTCAAAGCTCCAAATCGAACATTACAGTTGCAGTGTTTCTATATAGTGATACCTCCTCATGGTATGTAAATAATTGAAGCTTATTCTCCACATGGATGGTTTCAATTGCACAGAGAAATTCCATGCCAGCACTGTATAACCCTGTGAGCTGCTGGCACTGTGGAGATCCTTCAATTTAGAACAAATGAAATGCTTTTACTCAATCAGTTTTACTCAATCAGAAAGAAGATTTTTATATAAGACAATCAACAGCATTAGACAAGAATAAGTTTGATAAACCTGAAATAAGCCAAATACCCATACTGGTAAGTTTTGGTATTCCGCTTATTTTCAGGTTTCCTGAAAAATTTGGGTCCATTATAGTCTATGGGGATTTTTTCAAAGCTCCCGGGGAGCATTTTTGGAGGTAGGGTCCCCAAATTTGCAGAGTGGCTGCAAGGGACTCTCCTTAGATGTTCACCAAAGTTTGCTGAACTTTGGGAAAGGGGGTCCAATTTTATGGGCCCAAAAAGAGGTTGCCCCCATTTTCCAGGCATTTGTGAGCCAAGTTGTCCATCTGTTTTCAGGTTTAAAAGTTCAGCGTTGCCAAGGACTGATGGAAAGAGCCGATTGCCTGGCTGGCTCCTCAAAGTCTGAAGGCTCCGTTCATATTTGGGTCGCTTTGCATGATGTCCATGCAAATTAGCTTCTAAACGGAGGGGAAAGGCTTAAATGCAAGAGAAAGAAGGCATGGAAAAAAGCATTTCTTTTGGTGGCAAATGACATCCTGTGAGAAGTCCTTTATTGTGGTCATGAAAAATCTGATCCCAAGATATGGTCACAGTGCAGGGAAACGAAGCCTCTACTCAGGGCAACATTCTTTTGGAAAGCAGGTTTCCAAAACCTGGTGGGGTGATGGTGGTGATATCAGAGCCAGTGGTGGTGGTGATATCATTACCATGCGGGCTGTCTGAAGGAGATTGAAATTTCCTTTGGAAGCCTGGTTGGCGGCTGTTGAAGCCGGCTCTTTTAGTTGGAGGGTATATCCCTCTGGATGGGACTAAGTGAGCCCCATCTTTTAAATAACCCTATCTCTAAAGGAGCCCTGACCTGGATGGCCCAGGCTAGCCTGATCTCGTCAGATCTCAGAAGCTAAGCAGGGTCAGCCCTGGTTAGTATTTGGATGGGAGACCTCCAAGGAATACCAGGGTTGCTGTACAGAGGAAGGCACTGGCAAACCACCTCTGTTAGTCTCTTGCCATGAAAACCCCAAAAGGGGTCGCCATAAGTCAGCTGCGACTTGACGGCACTTCACACACACACATTTCTAAAGGACCCCAACTATGGGGTCCTAACAAAACCAGTCAAAAAAGAAAGAAAGAGGGGAGAAAGCACAGAGCCATGCCTCTGAGCAAAGGCGAATAGCTGAACCTGAAAAGCCGAATATCTATTCAGCTTTTTCAGGGATCGCCTATTTGGCTTCAGCTTTATCCCCATGTTTTGGCATTCAGTAAACCTGAAATTTACCAAAACAGCTAATTTCGGGTTTGTTTTCGGTTTAGGTTTATCGATATGCACAACCCTACCACAGAGAGCAAGGTAGAGCAGCTCCCTGGGTGAGGTGGGGCCAGTACACAGGCTCCAAATGTAAGGCAGCAACTGCAGACCCAAATTAAAGGATCATTACTCAGTTGCTGTATGTAGAAAGAAGAGTAAATAAAGAGCCTATGGCACCTGATGATGAAGGTGAGCAAAAAAGGGACCACTGTGTAATGGTTGTCCCTGCCCCCTATGGCCCCCTTCAGCACAATTGTTGCAAAGCCTTTAACAAGCTGGAACTGAAAATTGAAAATTAACATACAACCTGAACAGTAGCCCGCTGAAGTCCAAATGCTTGGGATGCTGAGAATGACATGATGAACATAGTTGACAAGTGAACATATTGTCTTCGATGGCAGTGAGCCAATTCTCAATATTTTTGGCTCAATGCAATCAGACTCAAATTTCAGCTTTATGGCTGTGCAGTAGCTATGGTGTTTCAGTATAGTTTCCTTCTTCCTTGAAAAGCTATTTTTGCATTAGTGAAGTAGGCAGAGTCAATACTCCCTAAGGGTCATGAATGGCAGGGTTAAGTACTTAAAGGATGTAAGGGTTAGTCCAACTCCCATAATGCCATGTGCGTGCATGAAACTTTGATCATAACACTGACTTAAGTGAACATCAAGCATTAAGTTGTTGTTTTTTAAAAAGTAGAGTTTTTTATTAAATATCAGCGGCTGATGGATCAATGTATCCAATGCTTATTTATGTGATTGGCTGTCAGGTGGTGAGCAGAAGTGACAGATTTGTGAGAGCGGGGGGAGGGGCGGACTAGACTGTTTGAGAACAATGCCAGCATGAAATACTGCTGATTATGTTGTGCTCTACTGTATTTTTCGAATACATAAAAATTATCCTGCTCAACCGGCATAAACAGTTCACAAACAGTCAAATGAATGTACAAAGAAAAAATTAGCTCCCTGTTTGCCACCCGCCCAAAGAAATTTAGCCACATTGGCAGGTGCTTGAGCATCCCTAATTTTAATCAAGTTAGTCCCAATGAAGATATCAAGACTAGATCAGTATAGAAATTCTCACCAAGAGTTTAGTTTTAAATGGTTTGTGAGTCATGTTGTTGCATATATACATTATGTAAGTAAATGTATCATTTTAATTAGTTAAGTAGGAAGTAAGTAGACAAACATCATACCTATAATTACTTTTCTTAATGGTTTTCTGTTACATAATTTAATTTTCCTCCAGGCAACTAGCAAGTGGCCTGGGTGGTTCTATTCAGTGTCCTACTATGACATTGCCTGAAGTTAATTAAAGACTTTCCAGGCAGTGTTCACACAATTGTAGTTGATCAGTTGTGAATAACTTAAAAAGCAATGCTTTCTAAGGCTTCCAGGGCTAAGGCATTTCAGGGTTACGCTCGTGAATAAATCTGGATTCTTTCTGAAAGGTAAACAGCCAGATTTATTTATTCCTTATGTTTCAAAAAAATACTTGAACATGTCGGATTGAAGGGAAGATGATGGTGCATGTGCCATTGAATGTTGTTTTTCACAGCTGCCATCCCCCACACATACTACCATGTCTGTTTTCTTATTTCACATTTTAGCTTCTCCAGCAGCATTCCTATGTCAAGTTCCCAAGTGCTAGAAGAAAGGAGGAGATCTTTCCATTTCTCACAGTGACTAAGAGTTAGGTTCTTTTCCATTCAATAAGGATGGGGATGGCTCTCGTTAACAATGTTATTGCTTTCAGATAAGGTTACTAGGTTTAAAAGAGTTTGACTAAAGAACTATATCAACTATATCAAGACTCCAAAGGACAGGAAAGAGAAATGGGTAGACTAAAGGTAGATGTTGGAGAAATGAAGGCAGGTTGGCTAGGGTGACACATATGCAGGGAAACAAGATGGAAAGAAGGAAGTTGAAAATTCAGTCTGGCATTCCTCTAAGGATGAGCATCTTCCCCTTGCTTCATTCTGTCTCAACAGTTTTATCCTGCCCTGCCACCAAGGAGCTCCAGTGTACACAGCTCTCCCTCTTTATCCCCACAACAACTCTGAAAGTGAGCAGCTAGACCAGTGCTTTTTAAAGTTAGAGATGGTGGCAGCACGAGACATGAAAGTATTGGTGGGGTAGCTGTGAGACAGCAACATGCAATTGGACATGCATGGTCGTCTCTTCCCTTCAATCAGAAAAGTTCCGGCTGTTTAGATGCAGAGGTATAGTCCATCAGATGTTCAACTGCCCTCCCACCTCCCTTACTGCCACGCTGAAGGACTGGAGGCAGGGATGGCTGGGAGCTTCCAGCTAACTCCGCCTCCAGTCCTTTGCTGGGAAGCAGATGTCTGCTGTCACACCAAGAAAACAAGAGTCAGGGCTGGCTGGGAGCTCCCAGCCAGCCCCACCTCCAGTCCTTCAGTGCGGCAGCAGAGCTCTGCTGCCCAGTCAAAGCTAAATGCAGGTAAGTAAGGGAGGGGGATTTCCGTAGGGGGGAAATCCATGCTGCTCCGCTTTTCTGGAGTCTGGCGAAGCAGCACAGCATGGATTGCTTTCTGATCTGCCCCCTAGCCTTCTTTGGACCCCAGAAAAGGCTGGTGGGGCAGATCTGAAAGATGTTTTTTTCAGCATTTTTTGGGTTTGGATTTATTAACCCAACAATTGTTGAAAAATCTGGGTTTTCAAGAATTTTTCAAAAATTTCCAGGGTAGATAAACCTGAACCTAAAAAAATCCAGAAATTTTTTTTTGCACACCCCTAGAAGCTATCAAAGAGATAGCAAAGGTCATAGTTGTGTCATGTGCTTGTAGGTGCATGGAATTCCCTCTATGTCTTTCTAATAGTCCCACTCTCTTGTGATATCTCAGTAATGCTGAACTTTCCACTTTATGTTCAGTCAAGCTCCCTAGATCCTTCCTCATTCCCTGAGAACTGTCTCTGTAAAACATGCAAAAGGAAGTAACTATATGGGCTTCATTCACTAATACATGTAGTCGTTGAGGCAATCAGTGTAGGTTTTAATCCATTTGGAAATGCTGTTGTACAGCCTAGGTTTGTCCTACCTAAATGATCTTACAGTATAGTACCTAATTAATACAGAAAACCTTCTCTAGATGTCTTGTGTCTGGGCTTTTTTGAGTTTCTTGTTCAGTAAAGGCAGTTTCATTCTCCAAAAACAAACATTGGCTTCAGCACCTAAAATGGATCACCTAAAATGGATCATCTGATGGCCAAACTAGATGTGGCATATAAATGCAGAGGTGTGATCACTCAGGATCAAAGAATCATCCAGAGAAGGCTTTCTCGCCTGCTAGGGTTTACCAATACCAAGTTGCCTCTCAAGTGATTTGCCTTCACAATTACTCATTTAGAATCCTGCACTGATAGCTATAGGTATATACACACATACCCAGCTGAATACAGAGTGAATTGTTGTCTTTCTTTAGCTCTATAATCTGACCTGACCTGACCTGGATGGCCCAAGCTAGCCCTATCTCATCAGATCTAGGAGGTTTAGCCCTGGTTAGCACTTAAATGGGAGAAAAAATAAGAAAGACCAGGATTGCTACTCAGAGGCGGGCAAAAGCAAATCATCTCTGCATGTCTCTTGCCTTGAAAACCCCATGAAGTCACAGTAAATGGGCTGTGACTGATGGCACTTTCCACCACCATAATCTGTCCTGTGCCTAAAGCTCAATAGGGTATCACTTGTAATCATATTGGCTCACAAAGATATTGCAATACAGACTTGCTTTCTCCTTATTATACACAGCAAATTCTTGCTGAAAAGCCACCAGTGATCCTACACTGAGTAGGGATTTAAGTTCAAACCTGTTAAGGTCAAAGAAAGCACTATGCCACCTGCTCTCATTGGGTGTTCTTCTCTGTGGGTGTTGTGCACAGAAACATCAATTTAAGAGATTAATTACCTATTGAATGGAATCAAAAAAAAAATCCTTTGCAAATAGTGTATTGACAGGTTGTCCCAAGGGAATATTGGGGGGGGCGAAGGTAAGATGTGTTTACTGAATCAATTTCCATTGTTAAAAGATACAAGTATCCGTACTTTAAGAGATCTCCCTGGTGGACCTGAGACTTTCCAACGGTTTTCCATTCATAGCCAATGAAATTGGTGTGAATCAAAAGGTATCAATATTATCTTTTATATCCCGCCTCAGTAAAATATCAAGGGAATAATTTATGCATGGTCTCCTTTCCAGAATTTTACCTAACCTACTGCCTTTTCTTTGTTAAAGTAGGGGGTAGAGCTAGGGTTGCCAACCACTAAGTGGGGGCTGTTGATGTCCTAGAACTATACCTGACCTCCAGACAACAGAGAACAGTTCTCCTGGAGAAATTTGGAAAGTGGACTCTATGGCATTATACTCAACTCTCTCAAGGCTTAACTCCCAAATCACCAGGAATTTCCAAACTCAGAGTTGGCAACACTAGGTAGAATTTTTCTTCCACATAGGATTGCCAACCTTCAGGTGGAGCCTGGCCATCTCCTAGAATTACAACTGATCTCCAGAAACAGTTCCCTTGGAGAAAATAGCTGCTTTGAAAGATGGACTCTATGGTATTATACCCTGCTGAGGTCCCTCCTTTCTGCAGGCTCCACCTCCAAATCTCCATTATTTGTATTCAGATCCACAATTTGCCATGATACTCAGTGGATGACCATAGGCCAGTCACTATCCTTCAGTCTATCCAACTTCACAGGGGGGGTGAAAATGAAGGTAAGCATGTAAGCTACCATGGAAGGAAGACTGGGAAAGAATCAAGAAAATAACGTATTTCTAGATGGAAGAAAATACTGATAGTTGACCAGTAATTCACCCCTTATAACCACAGCTGTTCATGGAGTAGAAAAACCCAAATCTGAGAGATCACTCAAATAAGCCAGTGAAACATATAAGGAGTATTGTTCAAATGAAAAATGGAGTGTTAACTATGTTCTTAAACCTTCAAAAAGTATTAATCACTTGTAATAACCACTGTGTTTTCTGATTTACAGATGATATAAGAATCTAATGAAAATTACTTAAATCTTTTCTTGTTGAAATTTATTTAGTGTCAACAAATATGGCATGTTTGTATCTTGCTTGCTTTGTTTCAAAGGGAATAAAGAACCTGAGAGAAGCTTTCCCCACAGAGTATTTATTACACAGTTAAAAAAAAAATCATCTGTCACAAGGGAAATCAGTAGGAAAGTATACAAGATTCCTGCCTGTGAAAAGAGAAGGAAAAATATTCTTTACTATGTCCTTTATTAAACAAACTGTTGAATTGGCACTAACACATTTTGCAAACAGTGCAGTCTAAGTATGGAAAACTGATGTTATTTCATAATCCACATAAAGTCTGCTTAGAGGGTCACACACTTAGGTCCAAGTGGAGATCCTATTATCCCCTGCCGGATTTGTCAACCAGATTCAAAAGTACTGCTAAATATCCTCTGTGTCATGTTAGCAAGAAGTAATTCTATAGGGTTATGATAATAATACAGATCCATCAACCAAACAAGCTTACTGAGAATTAAAGCACTGAAGTTGGTGCATTGTGCCAGGCAAGAACATAGTCATTTTAGGGAGTACACATATCCCAGTCTCTTTCCTGTCTTTGTCATGAGACCACGGTATCAAACTGTATGCACTTGCTATTCTGAGCATGACAGCTCATGCTGCCACTTTGACCTTTCCAGTATTTTTCTGACAGGCTGGCTATTTCTACATGAGTTTTATGGACTGGTCTAAGGAGAAAAACAAAGCCTGAAAAGCAAACTCATCAGAAATACTAGTCAACAGTATTTGAGCTTTAACACAGAACAAATCTACTTAGAAGCTGTAATCAAGCATCAAAAACCTATTTAAATAAAATGTAGAAAACAAATTACATTTATAATTTAATCTTTCATTCTCACACTTGGTAAATATCAATTATCGATAATAGTTGACTAAAAGGAGGAAATGGAAGATGACCAGAAAACATTAAAACAAATCAGAAGTCTAACGGCAACAAATGACTCTGCAATCTTCACTTCCAATCCTCTATATGACTTGAAGCATCTACTTGAGAGATATTAAGAGCCCCATGGTGCAGAATGGTAAGCTGCAGTACTGCCGTACAAAATCTGCTCACAACCTGAGTTCGATCCCTACAAAAGTCAGTTTCAGGTAGCCGGCTCAAGGTTGACTCAGCCTTCCATCCTTCCAAGGCTGGTAAAATGAGTACCCAGCTTGCTGGGGGTAAAGGGAAGATGACTGGGGAAGGCACTGGCAAACCACCCTGTAAACAAAGTCTGCCTAGTAAACGTTGGGGTGTGACGTCACCCCATGGGTCAGGAATGACCTGGTGCTTGCACAGGGGACTACCTTTACCTTTTTACCTGAGAGATGCTTCTGTAAAAGCTGTCAGAAGTGATAATGTTGCAGTCTGTTGTGTGGCCCATCTCTTTGTACAATTAGGAGGAAAGGGTTTTTTAAAAATATATATATTATTATTGCACACACACTGGATTGCAGAAAGCTGCAGCTGGTTCAATCAGTGGCTGTTAGGGAGCTTTGTTCCCAGTACAGACTGTGCACACCTTTGGTAACAGATGCTTGAATTCATCTGGCAAGACTGTTTTTTCCCCCTCCTAAATATATAACCTTTGCCAGTGTCATGCATTTTTTTTCATCGGGATGCTGCTGCACATTCTTCTGTAGCATTTGGCCTTGGCAGCAACTTAAATCAATTACACAGCTTTCAGTCTATTTCCCATTTTCATTACATTTCCCTCTCCCTTGAAGGGCCCAACATGTAAATGGCTGATGCTTTTCTTCCTGACCTAGAAATTCACAGACGGTACTGTAATTGGAACGTAAAGCCGAACAAGCAGCTCTGGGATTTACAGTTCTAACCTCCTAGTGAAGAGGAATTAACTCATCAACACAACAGTCTATTACACAAGTACCACTGACTCCAGCAATTATACATTGTGTTACTTTCAGAAATAGATCCACAATGATGGGAATGGCTCCTATCGTTTAACCAATTTTGTTAGTTAAGATACCCCGTTTAGTTAGTTAGGATTTCCCCATTTATCTTGTTTTAAATTTTCTGAACCTGGTTTGGACAGCAACTGTTTTTTTCTGCCAGAAGTCATGTGGTCAGCATCATGACTTAACAAGAAACATACACCCATTAAAAACTACCAGCATGTTCTCTGGTTTTCCCTTTTCCCCTTCCCATCAGGCTAATATGGAGCCATAGAAGACAACCAGTAATTTTAGAACACCTTTCTATGAACAGACAGCAGGTTCTGGAAGAGACAGAATTGGATATGAATGAAATGTACTATATTGGAGGGCCAAAATAACCAGTTTCTCTGGAGAATGCTAAATAATTACAGACAAATGGATGTGAGAAAGAGAGGATTTTGGTTAGTATTTGAAAGGTGGAAAAGCTTACTTGAACCTTAACTAAATCACTCCATGCAAAACATCTAGCTAGATTTCCAGCAAAAACAAACTCCCTCGCGATTTTGCCAGTACTTTCTGCCTCAGGTAATAGCCCCTGAACAACCTTTCTTCATACTCTGAATATTTGTTTCCTTTGGCTCGTTTTCAAGAAGTACATCATATTACACAGGTAACCAGCAAGTTATTTTATTTTATTTACTTCATTAATAGCCTGCACTTCTCACTGAGACACAAGGTGGATAATAAAAATATAAAAATCCAATCAGACAGTGCAATACATCCAGAAACAATGCAATAGGAGTAGGATTACAGAAATTAGGAAACAATGCAAACATAATACTGTCTAAGGCATGACATACCACAAATGATGCTAGAGTGGATGACAAAGGTAGAAGCAAGATGATACATACAATAAACATTGCAATAGACAATATTCCTTTGTACAAGCACCCTCCTGGACTATTCTAGGGTGGACATCCAGAGTGGTGTAGTGGTGAAGAGCGATGGTTTGGAACAGTGGACTCTGATCTGGAGAACCGGGTTTGATTCCCCGCTTCTCCACATGAGCGGCGGATGTTAATCTGGTGAGGTTTCCCCACTCCTACACGTGAAGCCAGCTGAGTGACCTCGGGCTAGTCACAGTTCTATTAAGTGCTCTCTCAGCCCCACCTACCTCACAGGGTGTTTGTTGTGAGGAGGGGAAGGGAAGGCGATTGTAAGCCGGTTTGATTCTGCCTTCAGTGGTAGAGTAAGTCAGAATATAAAAACTAGCTCTTTTTCTTCTTTCATTACACTGCAATTCAGATCCCTTTATAAAAAATACACTCGTTAACATTTCTGTTTTGTACATTCTGAGGAACGATAGACGTGTGGGAGCATTCCTGTCCTCCTTAGGGACATCACTACATGAGGTGGGAGCCACAACAGAGAATGCATTTGTACGTACAATTGCTGATCTTACCTGTTGTGACAGCCCTTCTCCACTCACACAGACTGCCTAACACCCTCCAGAACTAGGGGTGTGCATTCAGCAAAGCTGAACCGGAAAAAACTCAAAAAATACCTTGTCAGTATTTTTCGGGGGGTGGGGGAGTTATCCTGGAAAAATGGTGGTGATTTAAGGGAGCCAAAAATAGATCCCGATAATGCTGCATTTTTTTTGGGGGGGGGGTATTGTTCAGGCCTCTTCGGCCCCGCCACTATTTAAAAAAGACTGGGGCAAATCCTCTCTCCACTCCCTTTCCCCCTCTATCTCTTCCTCCCTCTCCCCCTCACTTACCTGCTGGCTGGGTCTCAGAGGTGCCAGGTGGCACAGAGATGAATGCTAGGCTCAGTCCCACACATCTTCAGAATTGCTTCCTAAAGTCCAGTATATGTATGAGCCTGTGAGGCTCCTATGCTCCCCACACAACAGCCTTTACTTTTTGTTTTGACCCCTGCAAATGTTTGTTCCTCTGCTTCCCAGTTATGGGCTTTTTGGTGGCCATCCTAGCCCAGTGGAACAGTTTCCTGGATGAATTAAGTCTCCTGGATGAATTAAGAGAGACTTAAATCTTTCTTACAATTTTGTGAGAGCTGTAACAAGTCAGGACTTTTTATGAGGGCCTTCCAAGTAACTTATTTGTATTTCAGTCGGTCAGGTTTGGGGGGATAAAGTTTAAATGAGCATTATTTATGAAGCATGCTGGCTGTTTTAAAAATGTGTGATATCTTTGTATTGCCTTGTATTTTAATGGTTTTGTTATGGTTACCCACCTTGGGTCCAATGTGTTTGGGAGAAAGGTGGGCCTATAAGTATCTTAAATAAAATATGCGACTTTCTCTTCCAATGCCTTCAGAGTTCAGGCAAGAGGATTCTCAGGACCCCTTGGCATTTGTAACTGAAGCACTATCAAGTAGGGTTGCCAGGTGTGGATTGGGAAATACCTGGAGATTTTGGTGGTTGAGCCAGGGAATTGAGAGGTTTGAGGAGGGGAAGGACCTCAGCAGGGGATAATGCCATTGAGTCCACCCTCCAAAGCAGCCGTTTTCTCCAGGTGAACTGACCTTGATCATCTGGAGATCCATTGTAATAGCAGGTACCACCTGCAGGCTGGCAACCCTACTATCAAGAGGCCTTGCATTTCCCCCATGTTTGGAATGTAAACAACAAATATCAACAATCATGACACAGTGATGGGGGAGTAGGATGCAGATTCCCATATTCCATTTATTAAGAATGCAAATTAAAATAGGAGGATTAAATGGGCCTGTTATTATTAGAACAGTGATATCATGCCTTTCTACTAGGTGAACAAGGTGGCTTACAAAAAAAGGACATTTTGCAATATTATAAAGGGGCATTACACCAACATAAAGAAAGGGTGACAATAAATGTAAGACAACAAATACACATCAATTACATTGAAGGGCCAGGTCATGCATCTTCAACTAGTAAATCCTGTACATATGGTAGAGCAGTGGACCCTTACATGAGACAAGTATAAGTCCATACACATGACATTCCAGATTTTGGTGATCCTTCCACACCTTGCAAGCTATATGTATATACAATATATTGTTACATTATCCATGAGAGGGAAAGGTAATCTCTTTCTAACTTGGAGGCTATTGGAAGCAGTCCTCAGAAAAGCTGATTAAGAATTACAATGATTAAAGGTTTACCATGAGAGGTCTGATACAAGCTAAATAGTGGTATATAAGCTCCAGAAAAGTGAAATACCTATTGGGGACACATTCTGGATTTTATTATCCCCTTTTATTATAGGACCTTCTGATATGTGGGCCAGTGTGTATTTGGTCTCTCCAGTTATTTACTTGGGATGCATAAAGACTTGAATGATCCTTTGGAAAGGAGAAAGAACAGTTTAAGAGCAGCCAACTGCACTAGCTGATTGCCAAGTCCCATTCATCCCTACGCTCCCATGAGAATAAGGATGCTCCAGCTATTCAGAGACTTCCCATACATATTTTATATAGGCAAGATGTTTCCCTTTTTAAAAACTTGAAATAGTCATATTTACATGCAGAATACAAGACATTTTTATTGTAATAAAGCCTCAACTCACAATTTCTAGCACATTTCATAAAGACCCCTAATAAAGTCCCTACAAGATCACAGGCTCTCTAAAAGCTGTGCTCTCTTTTTTCCAGCACATGCCATTGTACTTGGCAATAAAGTGGTTCAGAGTTCCTGGGCGCAGACATTAGCAAACTTTGCCTAAGGCAAAAGTGACTATAGAGCATTCCTTCTGGTTTGCCAAATTAAAAGAGGAAAAACATAGTCTTGACGGCAGAGACTTTTGCTTCCCTTCTAGCTGCACTTATCAATGATGAAGCTTAGCTTAGTGATGGTGTAGAACAGTAGCCAAAAGGAATGGGATTTTTTAAATTACTGGGTATCATCAGAACAGTAGACACTACTTGAATTGATAAGGCCGTTTCAAAGACCAGGAAGAGACTCTGAAGGATAATACCTGCACATTTCTAAGTATTATTTCCTGAAAGTAGCATAATGTATAAATCAACTGGAAGGGCCAAGATCACCAACCAGGCAATTTAAAAGACCCTTAATAAATCATTACAATATTGCACCTCCCTGCTGGGAAAACATAATTTATTGAATTTGTATCCATCATGATTTAAATGCACAGGACATTCACCCACTAGTACAATGTGATTGTGCATATAAAATACACATGAAGAAAGATTTCACTAGACAGTTGTGCTTACATTGTTGGACTGGGGAAATCTAGATAAAAACCTCCACTCAAAGTCACTCTCAAGGTTGTGGTGAGGATAAAATGACCACCCTAAATTCTTTGGAGGATGGGTAGACAAATAGATTGGTACATGGGTTATTTTCCTAAATGCTTGATAAACTAATTATTCCTTAACCCTCTTGTGTTAAAATCAGCTTCAATAATAATTTTTAATGGGATAAACACACTACAGGGTGAGAAATTCCTGTTTTCTATGATGTATTTGGGCTTATTTTTAGATATCTGGAAACCTTCTATAGAAACTTATGTGCAGATCTGCCACCACTGTTGTTAAATTTTTGTCTCTACTTTATATAGCTTTTTTCTTTTTGTCCTTGTTCTTTTTTTCTGTTGTTGTTGGTTGTTGTTGTTGTTTTTAAAAAGAAATAAATTTTAAAAACTTAAATATTCTGAGGACTGTTGCCATAAACAGAATGGAAAGATCCCGAAATAAATTCTAGTTGATCGACTTGGCTAATCTACAGCTCATTGTTGTACCATCTCTAAATATTATCGTGATGAGATGTGGAAGTAGTGTCTTGAAAGTGGTATAGTAAGAAAATCATATCACAGCAATCTGAAACATCAAAACAATTGTATTATTTGGGGAGATATTGTCTTTTTTAGACAGAGCAATTATATTCAAGTGACAGCACGTTTGCAGTAATATAAAACTTCATTTAAATTCAGGGAATTGTGAATAGGTGTGTTTAACCACAAGCTATTCAAGTCCCTTAGGACCAAATACTTCCATGTCACTGATACAGGTTGATATCTTGATAGCAATCAGATTCCTTCCTTGGGGACAAAATCTTAGTTGTCCTCACAAGCCTGACATTTGAGATTCTATACTTGTTGAACATTTCCTTAGCTAAGAAATTCTAAAGAATGTTTGAGTCATATATATATATATATATATATATATGGTAGGTAATGAGGAAACAGCAACAAAAAGAATTGTTTGGATGTCACTTACAGCTTTGAGGAGGTGTGGCAGGCTCTCAGACCACTTCCAAAAATGTAGAGCAGGTTAAGGACTTATAAATGAAAGTGTGACATGTTTTAAATTAATAAATAAATGTAAACACCAATTTAATTCAAACAAAGGATGAGAAGTCATTAAAAATGTAGAGGGCAAATGTTCTTGCTAAGAATATTCAAAATGGGCATTGCATTTCAGTAACTATTGTAGTTACAGTTAACTGTCAGCTCAAAAAATTATATGGCGACTTAAACCATCTGTAGTGGTATAAAAATGTTGGAGGGAGGAAGTGTAAAAGTCAATAATATTTTTATTAAAAACAAATCCCTCTCATGCACAAGGAATTACATATTTATTACTAAACTGCAGAGCACAGCATTTCCATTTGCACTGGTAGCTAAGAAGCAAATTCTAGTTTGATTTCATTCCCATATTGTTAGAAAAATGGAAAGGCAGGACAAACCCAGAGTAATAACAGTGAATTTGCTGGACTTAATGAGTTGGAAATCAGAACAAAACTTGCTCCCCTGGGAATGTGTAAACTATTAGGTGGTGTTTAAGGATATGCTTAATTGGAGAGTTCTTGTGTCGATAGGACTCAGTGGTGAATTACAAATGGTACTGAGGTACTCCCATCAGGACTATCAATGGCACCAAACATGGAGACCTGGAAATCAGCAGTCCACAATATGCATTTAACTGAAGCTGGGTATATTGATCCCATGTTTCAATGGGAGGCTATTATTGACAGCTGGTGTTGTGAAGTGGCTTAGCAACGGATTAGGATCTGGGAGAACTGGTTCAAATCCCCACCATGCCGTAGGAGTCTGCTGGGTGAGAGTGGACCAGTCACATTCTCTCAGTGTAGCCTACTACACAGGATTGTTGTGAGGATAAAGTGAAGGAGAGGAGGACAATGAGATAGATAGATAGATAGATAGATAGATAGATAGATAGATAGATAGATAGATAGATAGACATCCTGAACTATTCCCCCCAGCATGTCACCAAGTTTTGTCCTGTTCAAGAAACATAAAATAGACCAAGAAGAACACTAGAAATGAAGCTATTAGTTAAGCAGTCCAAACAAACAGCCTAGAGGATATATGAGCTACTCTGCAACAGACAGCAAGTTTACAAACTACTTGTTGGAGAGCTCTGTTCTACCGAGAGTCCTTTCCACACATTCATTTTCATGTACAGAAGAGGCCAGATCATACCACAAACAGAAATTAGAAACATTAATCCAGTAGGGAATGGGTGACCCAGTTTTGGGGTCTCAGGATGGACTGAAGATTTTGCTGAATCAGCAGTTCCATAACATGAAAACCTCTTAGCCAGTCATTTTGAGGCCTTCTTCTCACTTGAAAACAACATAAATACAAATAATTTGTAAAGGCATAACATGGTTTGTAAAATTAAACTATCACATATACCTGCCAAGTAATAATATTCTGACGGTCAATAGTAATGAGGGAATGCTCTGTCTTATTGAAAGGCTGTCAGAAATACAAGGTTAAATGCTTTGTTTATGCCATTGTTGAGTATCAAGCATGGTGCTGATGGATTATTCACTAGGGCAAAAATTAATTTAAATCTTATCATGCTTTGAATTACGATTTCACATTGTTAAATTTCCCGTGAAAATAACTGAGCTGAGAGTATAGATGCCACAATCTACAGCAAGCCATCAAGTTGTACCAGTACAAAAAAAAGTAAGAAAAATATTATATGAGTTGAATGTCACTGACCTGATCTATGAACATGGTGTATGCCTAGAGGAGATTCCCTCTGTATTTCTAGTGGTGTAATTTTACCAGTGTCAGTGTGATTACTCATTTTGACAGTGCTCATTAAATTGTTCCAATATACAATATAAATCATTTGTATAATATTCCCCTTGATTTAAAATGTAATATAATGGTCATAAACATACTCACAAAGCCAGTGAACATGAACTCTAAAAAACCATCTGTAAAGTATAAGGCCATCTTATGTTCTTTTATACCTGAAGCTGTTTGTACTTGTAAGAGAGGACAATTTCCTTTTCAATGCATTTAAAGAAGTTCACACCAGCAATTGTCTATTACAAAAGAAATCATATATGACAAACCACTACTAGGTTCCTGTAAGTATCTTCCTGTAAAAATCTTCCTGGTTACTAGCCTTAGGTTACATTTTAACTCACATACTATAAGTACTTAATGTGATAAACCATGTTGTATTAAAAAAAAAAAACAATTTGAGAAGTGCCTGGATGTTTTTGTGCAGGAGTAATGTTCTGAAATATGGCTACTGCATAGGTTTTTGACACTTTATCACTCTGTAAGCCAACATAAACCATTGCATAGCCAGAATTTTTTTAAAAAGAAAACATTTTGCATATGTCCACATCCTTCTGAAACAGATCAGAAATGAAGAGTTGTCTGTGTGGACAATCTCATCCAATTTACCACAAATGAGATCTCTGTGCTAGAGACTGGGGTGTAGGAAACATCAGGGGAAAGAGATACATCTCTCAGGTTCCTGGGTCCCATTGAAAAATATGTAAATTATTCATTTTCTTCGAACAAAATATCCCAGAATGGAAATTCATCACTTCATTTATGTGCTGTAGTACAGCGTTCAAAGGGAAATGCCACCTGTTTGCAGCAGATGGCAAATTACCGTTGAGAGAGTGATCGCCTATTCTGAAGATATCATTTGCTAATTCCAGACTCAGAAGGTAATTCAGGTGCTGCAAGGCAAAGCAAAGTACTGTGTTATAGTTTTTTTCTACTTTTCTGCTATAATCTAGTGCTGAATATTATTTAGCACCTTTCTTTCTATAATATAAGGACTTATCTATATAGCAACAAAACAGTATCAGAGGTAAGGAAGTCTGAAGCCTTACATGAAAGCAATCCAAAACAGGGTTATTCAGAAATAATTCCCATTTTATTCAATGAGACTTACCACAAGGAAAGTGTTCTTAAAACTTCAGATTTGTTATTTAAAAAAAACAACATGAAGAATGCTGTAGCCTGTTGTACAAAGTTTGAAATTGGCAGTGACAGCAAATATACTCCTAGAACGTGAATGCTGACAATCTCTGATAAATGTTGGGAACTTCAAAATTAATACATATGCCACTGAATGTTGACAGTCACCCATAACCCCCTTTATTTTATAATGCATGTGTGAGGGGGAGCAGATTGGGATAAGATCTGCACCAACTTTTCTTTCTTGCTTGTGTGCAGCGACAGTCTCTTAATCCACATAGGCTCTCTTCAAACATTCAAATGAGCATGTGTTGTTTGTGGAGTGGCGCCAACTGAAATCCCACACACTATACATTACTTGTCCCCAAAACAGTATCCGAAAAGGGCTAAACAGATACAGTTGCCTTTTTTTTTTTTTTGCCCTGCCCTTTCTCTATGAGCTCAGGCTAACATTTTAGGCTCTCAAGAATCTAA
This sequence comes from Euleptes europaea, assembly GCF_029931775.1. Classification (NCBI taxonomy): domain Eukaryota; kingdom Metazoa; phylum Chordata; class Lepidosauria; order Squamata; family Sphaerodactylidae; genus Euleptes; species Euleptes europaea. The sequence goes on from NC_079316.1 coordinate 40,031,095, forward strand.
TACTATAGGTTAGTCTTACTAATAGTGACTCTCCTAAGCCCCCTTCCCTAAGATCTTCATAGCAGAAGAAGAATCTGAACCTGTGATTTCCACATCCAAACTGAGCATCCAGGCACTGTGCTACCCTGGCTCAGCTACCATCTGACCATGTACAAACAGAAATGGAAAATAAGCAGGAACAAAGGAGCATACATCCTTCACGAATCCATAATATTTGAGATATATTTTTTGGCTAGCTGGAGATCTGTCCCTTATCCAGCTACACCACATGCTATTTTGCAAAGAACTCTTCATTATTTAGGAATGTAAAAGAAGATACCTCTGCAGTTAAAGCTCTATTACTTTATTGAAAGTCTTTCTAATGTGGAAAAGCTCACAGAGTCACTTCTTCTGGCAGCTCATTGCTATTATTTTCACCACTCAACATGCAAAAATGAGATTACAGGATGGGGTTCAAGTGGTGGACTTAAATCCAATTCTGGGGCTTCTGAGTCTGCGTTAATATAATATTATGGGATTTGTAGGTAAGGGACTCAATAGCTTAATCCTAGCCTTTTCCAAACATCTGGGTCACTGGCAGTGTCACTGATGCTTTTATTCTAACTAAATCAACAGGATAATCAGAAACATAATCTCTAATCTGAGTTACTTGCCTGCAAGCTACTCAGAAAGATGCTTTTGCAATGAACCTATCTCACAGTCAAAGCCATGACAGAACTGCCAACATTAACCCTTGAAAAGGACTGGACATCTTTTTGAAAAGGAACACTTGTTGGCACCTTTTAACGTGGCTCTGATGGACTACACAACATGAGCATCGAAGGAGCAAAAGGGGATTTACGTTTAATGGCTTCCCAGATTAATGCTCTATCAAAACTGAAAAGAAAAGGAGAGAGGATTTTGTTTGGTTTTCAGTGCAATATTCACTCCATGGCAGTGGTGAGTTGAGTCCCCCTCAATCTATGACATGTTTTAAGATTAATCCATGTTCTAATATCATCATACTATGCATTTCCCCACCTTGTTGCACATTAGGGTTGCCAGGACCACTGATGCCACCGGCATGAGCTTCATCAGGTTGGGGCTGGGGGACGAAGATATGTGTGTGCACAGCACAATGATGTCACTTCTGGGTTTACCCCAGAAGTGCCATCATTGCACGGGATGGTCTACTCTGAACACTCTATGGAAACCATAGAGTTCTGGGGGGGAAACTGCTAGATTGTCGTTAGCACTTCTGGGATTAACCCAGAAGTGATGGCATTGTGCCAAGCATGCTGCACACTCGACTTACCACGCGCCCCTCAGCTGACCTACTTCCGCCTGCCAGTCACCTGCAAATCAACAGACAGCCCAGTGAGTTGGCAGGCCCATCACCACTGGGCAGTTGGGAACCCTATTCCACACTGAGAGCTTCTGTTGGCTGGAATGGGGAAACCCACAAAGTGGTCACATTAGGACATGGTTATGTTTTGCTATATCTTACTTGATCTATAATGGGTTTATACTTAATGTTCAATTTTAGCTGAATTCTTACTGCGAACTGCCATTTTCTCATTGGATTTCCATGTTAGACTTATGTTGCAGCAAAACTCAGAGATGTTCAAATGCCTGCTGGTTTGGTTCATGTTCTCTTCACCACTTGAGAGCAGGGAGCTGTTCTTTTGTGCATAGCTTTGGTTGTGTGTAGATCAAGCCTGTTCAGTGGAGTGTTTAGAGCATTAAATGTATAGAGACAAAGCAGAATATTAAGCATAAAATAACAGTAACGTTAAAAATATGCCACCATACTTTGCTAAAAAATTAACTTGATTCATAATCAGAATTCCAATAAAGCTTAATGAAATCCACAATTTGTGATCTAGTTTTCTTAACACTTATTCATATAGAAGGCACTCTAGTGCTGTTATTCGCATTATATTTGAGTATGTTTTTGTATGTGTGAGAATATCTAACTCTGTAATAAGTCTTTAAGACTACAAAATCCACAATGCACTGTGATTATGAAAGAAACATCACACACAAAAGATGAAAGGTTGCTAGCTTAATTGGCTTTCAAAATTGCTTCAATTGCTATTAGGCCCTTCAATTGCTATTAGGCACGATGGCTAAGTGGAACTGCTATTACTTCTGAATTTGAGTTGATTGCTAGAGAGTAACAATGAGGAGAATCCTTGGTCTCCTCAGTTTGTAAGCCTTCTGAGGCATCTGATTGGCCTAGAGTTGTCAGGGGTAGGGTTGCCAGATCCATGGTTGGGAAACTCCTGGAGATTTGGTGTAGGAGCCTCAGGAGGGCAGGAAACTCTGTGGGCTACAATGCCACAGAATCTACCCTCCATAGCATTCATTTTCTCCAGGGGAAGTGATCTCTGTAGTCTGGAGATAAACTGTAATTCCAGGAAATCCTCAGCTGGCATCCCTAGATAGGCCACTATGAAAAATGGGATGTTGGACTAGATGGAACATTGGTACATCTTATCCAGCAGAGCTCTTATGATCATACATTCTTAAGCAGTTGATATCAGGTCTCTAACCTACAGTGTGACATGAAGAATGCTTGAAGAATGCCAGGAGCATTATAAGCTTATACCATATGTTAGAGGCCAGAAGTGCAGATCAGTAGTACCCTGTGTGTTGCCTCAACTCTCATTCATCCATGATGTAGGAAGGAGGCATGATTTTTCTTGATAATAGAAAGGGACAGTGCAGAAGGGGCTTTCAGTATGTATATAGAATCAGCTGTAAACTCTCTCATTCAGAATTAAGGAGAAAATTCCCTCTGCAGAAGAGATTTGCCCTTCTAGGTAAAGAACGATTTTCATGAGATAGGTGAGTTCCCATAATACAAACTCAGAAGATAAGGACCTGATCCACTATTGGTACCATTAGCCAAATTCTGTGGATTTTTCTTCCCTTTCCTGTACCTCACTTCAAAGTGTTTCTTTACCAATGAAACACAATTTCATTTCTGTTCCTCTTATTTTGTAAGAACAAATTGCTACATGTTATTTTATGAATGAGCCTGGGACTATACAGCAGTTCTTTTGAGCCTTAACAGCAGGAAAAAATTGCCATTGTTACTGTGTGTGTGTGGTCTCCTTTTGTTTGAATGCCTTTAAGCAAAATTGGACCCTTGGGTGCCTTTAAAGCCCACAGCCTGATCCCAAGGGAGTCAACAATTTTAGGAGCCCAATTAGGAGGTTTGGATGGTTACTGTTTGGTGCCCTCTATGTAGGCAACCATCTGGAGTCCATATGGAGTAGGAAATGCTTGCAATTTAGGGTTTCAGAAATAATGAATGCTTATGAGTGACTTTGTGAACGATTCTTCTGAAATGTTAGGCTTTCTTCTCTTGGATGTAGCCCTCAGCGAAGAAGAAGAAGACCCCACTTTTCTCTACCTTTTAGGAATCTCAAAGTGGCTTACAATCGCCTTCCCTTCCCCTCCCCACAAAAGACACCATGTGAGGTAGGTGGGGCTGAGAGAGTTCAGAGAGAACTGTGACTAGCCCAAGGTCACCCAGCAGGCTTCATGTGTAGGAGTGAGGAACCAACCCTGGTTCACCAGATTAGAGTTCGCTGCTCATGTGGAGGAATGGGGAATCAAACCTGGTTCTCCAGATTAGAGTTCGCTATTCTTATCCATTATTCCACGCTGGCTCTCAATTATTTTCATGCAACGGAAATGGCAGATAGATGTGAGTCAGCCAATATAGTCTTCCATTCAAACCAGATGATAGGAAGATAGCTCACCAATGAAAACATCAAGTCCTTCCTGACTTCGCCCTGTAATATGGTAACATTTGCTTCTAAAAGCAGATGACAGGACTTTGGTGTGTTGTGTGAGTTCCAGTGTGCTTGTCTGCTGTTCATGGAGATGGGAAAACTTGAAATACAATGCTGTCTTATTACACTTTTATTTTGAGAACTTACGAGGTGAAACAGGGAAGACAATAGGCCTGCTGCTTTTGGAATCACTTATGCATTCTCCAGTTTCTGCTTTGAGCCTTAAAGTCATTTTGCACATGGAGCTAAAACCCATTTTTAATGTAACGGAACACAACATGAGAAAGCGTACTTTAAAAGTTGTATATCATGTACACGTATATGTGACTGAATTGGTGTGCTCTCGTGTGTAAAGTACATAGCATTGACCACATGGATCCTGGTGCCATTGAGAGCAATCCTGATAAGGTCTACTTAGAATTCTACTTAAGCCTGCTAGGTCAGTCACAGTTCTCTCACAACTCTCTCAGCCCACACAGAGGCAGGCAATGGCAAACCACCTCTGAACATCTCTCACCTTGAAAAACCTACAGGGTCACCATCAGTCAGCTGTGACTTGACGATGCGTACGCACACACAATATGCAAACATAATTGTCTGTATGCCACTCCTCCATTTAGCAAAGTCCTCCATTCAGCCGTCCTCCACCTTCAGTGGTTTTTCTGCTGGAAGAGCCACTTAAACTAAAGAGTATCCCAACCAACTGGACAAGCTGGCACCCTGGCACCATCGGACCCTGTCGCTGCTAATGCAGAGTCCATATGGATATGAGAGCTTTCATCTGGAAAGTGCTAAGCGATATGGTCACAGTGGGCAACTAAGCAGTCCACCTTCTCCTGCAGGCCAAATCACAACAAAGATAATTGTTTCTTTGCCATCACTACCACCATGGAGTATGCTTTAAAATGAGCTTTAGCTCCTGTCTTATCAGATTTGTCCCAACTCTTCCTCCACTCTCACTCTAGCCATCTCTCATCTTTTCAAATGCTCCCATGGAAATCAACCAAACCAAGGTCTTGTTAATTTATTTTGCCCATTAACCCATTGCCTTCTTCATTTTGTGACTTTAGTAAAACTCATTGCCTGTTTTTACCATTTAATAAGGACAGAATTTGTTCATTGTTCTGTTGACTGTTTTCACTATAAACAACACCAGTCCTCAGAGATGTAGAATCTGTCCATTTTGTTTCTTGGCTCAAAATAAAATGTGGTGCCTGCTGCTGTTTAGCTTGGCCTTGCTTTTGCAGTCTAGTTTGGATTATTACAACCAGATCCATGTCCCAGTGGATTCAGTGCAATGACTCTAATTCATTAACAGATCTTATCCCGAACTCTTAATACCTAACAGCACCTATAGACTTGGCTGTTAAGTGCTTAGCAAATGTTTACATTATTTGTAGCGGCTCATCCAGAAAAGGCTGCAGTTAATAGTGCCATTGTTTGGGGACTGCCCTCCCATTCACTATAATAATGTTTCACTAAGGTGTGCTTTAAAAAAATGGTGATGGTTTAACTTCCTTTTAAATGTCACTCCCTGGGGAGGATCTGAAATGAACACACTTTAAGTTGGTCGTTTATATAAATTTGCACATGCCTTCACTTTCATGCACTTTGATATCCCAGAGAATTTGTGTAAAGACACCGCAGGTCAAATATTGTCTTCAGAAAGCACACCTAGAAAAGACCCACTTCAGAAATGGGAATGGGTGGTCTTTTTTACTTCAGTGGGAATCACAGCTTTACAAGAATCTTATAGTTACAAAATAATCCCTCAGTCGGTATAGCGTGGGCCACAAGGTCATTCTACAAAATATCTCTCTGTGCTAGTCAATCAAGTTAGATTTTGTGACATTAGATTGTTTTTGGAATGATTCCCATAGAATACCATAGCAAATTTGGAAGTGGCTCCTGATTAGCCACTTTAATAAGATTTAATTATGTAACTCTAGTGGAATGTCTGGGATCTAAGCAGGTGAGGGCCCGATCTGTATGTGTGGGAGGCCACTAGCCTGCAACTATCAATGAGGGAAAGCTACATCAGATATAGTGACAGATATGATTTGGCCATAAAGACATTATAAAGCCAACTCAGCGTAAGTGTAGGAAGCACTGACCACACTTTGATTAGGTGCTTGGGCAAGAGCTTGCTTGGGCAAGAGCTGCTGTTTGAACAGATGTCCAAACATTCAAAAAAGAAAGATATAGCAGTAATGGGAGATTTCAATTATCCTGACATCTGTTGGAAGGCTGACTCTGCCAAAACAACTAGGTCCAACAAATTCCTCACTTCCCTTACAGACATCTTCATAGTACAAAAAGTGGAAGAAGCAACAAGGGGAACAGCCATTTTGGATCTGATCTTAACCAATAATGATGACTTGGTTTATGGAATAGAAGGAGTGGGATCGTTAGGTGGGAGTGACCATGTTCTCCTGGAGTTTGTTATACAGCAGATAGGAGAAGCAAGAAATAGTCAAACATGTACTATAGACTTTAAGAAAGCTGATTTCAATAAATTTAGGAAACTACTGGGTGTGATCCCATGGGGGAGAATATTGAATTAGAAGGGAGTAAATGAAGGATGGGAAATTCTTAAAAGGGAGATATTGAAGGCGCAATTTCAATCAATTCCCACGAGGAGAAAAAAAGGTAGAGGTTTGACGAAACCAGGGTGGATGACTAAAGAACTTTTGGTTGAGATAAGATTTAAGAAGGGCATGTACAAGAAATGGAAAAAGGGAGAAATCAACAAAGAAGAATTCAAATAAGTAGCCAGCACATGTAAAGAGAAAGTCATGAAGGCTAAAGCGCAGAATGAGCTCCAGCTAGCCAGGGAAGTTAAAAAAAAAAAAGGTTTTTTGGTTATGCCCATAACAAAAGGAAGATCAAGGTAACGATCGGGTCTTTGCGTGGAGAAGATGGTGAGTTATTAACAGGGGAGGCAGAAAAGGAAGAATTACTTAACTCCTTTTTTGTATCAGTCTTCTCCCAAAAGGGGAATAGTGCTCAACCTGGGAATAATGGAGCAGTGGATGCAATAGGGGAATTACAGCATAGTATAGACACTGAGATAGTGGAGGAATACCTGGCTACTCTTAATGAATTCTAGTCTCCGGGGCGGGACAAACTGCATCCAAGGGTGTTAAAAGAACTGGCTGAAGTGATTTCAGAACCACTGGCAATAATTTTTGAGAATTCATGGAGGAGAAGTTTCAGCAGACTGGAGGAGGGCAAATGTGGTCCCCATCTTTAAAAGGGGGGGGGAAGAAATCCCAAACAATTATCACCCAGTCAGCCTGACATCAATACCAGGTAAAATACTAGAGCAGATAATTAAACAGATGGTCTGTAAGCACTTAGAAAGAAATGCCTTGCTCACTGACAGTCAACATGGGTTTCTCAAAAACAGGTCATGCCAAACTAATCTCAAATCTTTTTTTGAAAGAAAAGAGTGACAAGTATGGTAGATGAAGGGAATGCTGTAGTTGTAGTGTACCTTGATTTCAATAAAGCCTTTGATAAAGTCCCCCATGATCTTCTTGAAACAAAGCTAGTAAAATGTGGGCTGGACACTGCTACTGTTAAGTGGATTGGTAATTGGTTGACCAACCGAACCCAAAGGGTGCTCATTAATGGCACAACTTCATCCTGGAGAGGAGTGACCAGTGGGGTACCACTGGAGTCTGTCCTGGGACTATTTAATATTTTTATAAATGACTTGGATGATGGAATAGAGAGCATGCTAACCAAATTTGCAGATGACACCAAGTTAGGAGGGGTAGTTAATACCCCAGAGGGTAGGGTCAGAGTTCAGAATGACCTCGATAGACTGGAGAGCTGGGCCATAAGCAATAAAATGGATTTCAATAGGGAGAAGTGTAAAGTACTTAACCTAGGCAGAAACAACATAAGACACAGGTACAGGATGGGAGATAGCTGGCTTGACAACAGTACATGTGAAAGAGATCTGGGAGTCTTAGTGGACCACAAACTGAACATGAGTCAACAGTGTGATATGGCGGCTAAGAAGGCCAATGCAATTCTGGGCTTCATCAATAGGAGTATTGTATCTAGATCAAGGGAAGTAATACTACCACTGTATTCTGCATTGGTCAGACCTCGCTTGGAATACTGTGTCCAGTTTTGGACTCCACAATTTAAGAAGGATGTTGACAAGTTGGAGTGTGTACAGAGGAGGGTGACTAGAATGGTCAAAGGTCTGGAATCCATGCCCTATGAGGAGAGACTTAGGGAGTTGGGTTTGTTTAGTTTGGAAAAGAGAAGGTTGAGGAGAGACATGATAGCCATGTTTAAATATTTGAATGGATGTCATGTTGATGAGGGAACTAGCTTGTTCTCTGTTGCTCCAGAGACTAGGACACGGAGTAATGGATTTAAACAATAGAAAAGTGATTCCACCTAAAGATTAGGAAGAACTTTCTGACAATGAGGGCTGTTCGACGGTGGAATGTGCTGCCTCGGAGGGTGGTGGAGTCCCCATCTTTGGAGGTCTTTAAGTAGAGGCTGGATGGCCATCTGTCGGGAGTGCTTTGATTGTGGGATCCTGCATGGCGGGGGGAGGGTTGGGGTCACTGGGGATGTAGGGGGAGGTAGTTGTTAATTTCCTGCATTGTGCAGGGGGTTGGACTAGATGACCCTGGTGGTCCCTTCCAACTCTATGATTCTATTATTCTATTAAATATGTTGCAGTCCTAATTTGCATAATCAGTACTGCAATATTTATTTTGTTTGGAGGAGAGAATGAAAATGTTTGCAAAATGCTATCTTCCCTCCTCCTTTGGCTCAGCGCTACTTTAAGCAAGCATGCAGATTCTTTCAAGCACTACTTTAGGAATAACAATACCAATGGATTCATTAGGATGAAATCTACTCTTACTTTGCCTGTTACATTTCTCCATGCCATATCTACTTCACTACACTATAATAATGATAAATCATGCATTTCACAGTGCTATCGCCAGAAACAAAAGTTTTTACACAAGCATTTATTTGTTTTTTTTATTTGTCCTGCCCAAGCGAGAAATGGTCATTTCTTTTTTAATAACTATGTCAAAATGTCTATTGTTAATTTGTACTTGAAACATCATAAGATAGTATTATCAAGAAATAATGGATTGTATTGGGCACTGAATATTCAGAATGCAGTCAAGAACAAAGTACCTGCAAGGTCAATTCCACCTTTAGGTAATGTCTACCTCTAAAGCTATTTTCATTCTTGTTATTAACTCAATCCATTATGCCTAGAAGTCTCAAAGGAAGAATTCAGAATCCAAATTTGCCTGAGAGTCCATGTCCTTTGCATACAAACATTAAAGTGACAAGAACACAGCTAAAATCCCTTCTTAAAATAATCTCCAGTACTTTGTGAACATTACGTGTTCATACTGCTCTAAAAAAATGTTTATCTGCTGTGCTAAAATACTTTGCATTCATTGCATCAGTGATAATGACTACAAATCAATAACAGTGGCCTTAAAAGTTGGCTTGGGTGTTCTGATTTCAGAGACAGCATTCAGTTCCAGAAAAGTTTCACCTGAACTACATTTCTGCTCGACAGGTTTTTAAAACTTTAAGACTGAGTTCTAGAATAACTATTTCTAGCTCCAAATTTGCAGTCTGTAATTACCTAGCCCTTGTTAGCAGTTGGAGAAATATACTACTCCTGCATATGCAAATTTTCATTCTGTAATGTTTACTGCAACAAAAGGATGACAAGAAGCTAACTGGAGACCTTAAGGCAGGGATCCTTAGCATGGCACCCATGCACACCACGGTGCCCACCAAAAGTGGGGCTAGCAGGGCTTCTGATTGGCTGTGCAGATTATTAAAAGCATTGCTTTGGCAACAGCTGCTACAACATCACAAAGATCTTCACTGTGTGACTAAAGATAAATTGTGTGTTTGCAAGAAAACATTTTTAAACATGTTCATTTTCCAAGGCATCCTGTTAAACAGAGCTTCTATTTGCAATGTTGAAGAGTTGTTACTGGAGTTAGCATAACCCTCACTCCATGACATTCTATGGCTGGCTCCACCTCCTGCAGCAGCCATTTTGTGGTTGCACCTGTTATGATTAGGGACCCTGAAGCCATGGTAATTGTTTATTTTCACATGAGAAGGTGTAATAAAATACACCAGGGCAAGTCAGGTGACAGAGATTGCGTTCCCCTGGAGATAACCCTTTGGATTAAATGCCATATAGAAGAGATTAATGATGGCCATAAAAATACTGAGACGAGGAGTATATGCCATATGACCTGATTGGGAGAGCTTAGGGGTATCTCCCACAAGGGGCAGAATTACTAACTCTGGATTCGGGAAAAGGTTGTCACCTAAGCAGGAAAAAGGTTTATAAAGTGGAATCTTCCTATGTTTGGGGTTCAAATACTTTGCTCAGATGCTGTAATCTATGCTGGAATGGAAACTCCTCTCCAAAGGGGCAGTAGGGAGTTTGGAGATGTGTTAGCGCCTTCTAAGGTAACTGTATTGTATGGTAACTTATTAAGACTCATGCTTATGTTGTCTTTTCCTTAGATCTGTGTCTGTTAGGTCTGACTTCTATTTTCCATGTGCTCTAGTTTAATCTTTAGTAATAAAGCTTCCTTTCTGTTTAAGAAAGAAGGCTGTGACTCAAATCCTATTCACATGGTGAAGAAGACTGCCCATACATGCTAAGGACATGCATGCACGAGGGAAGTTAAAGTAATGGAAGTCCCTGCCCTTTGTACTTGCTCAGAGGCAGCCTTACCAGGGCTCCCCAAGGCACTGGTGATGTGATAGGCTGGGTTTTATATCTGTCAATCAGCTTTTTCTGCCAGTCCTTGGCAACACTGAACTTCTGAATCTGAAAACCGATGGACAGCTCGGCTTGCAAATGCCTGGAGGATGCCTTTGCGGGCCCATACAATTGGACCCCTGTCCCAAAGTTCACCAAAGTTCAGTGACCATATAAGGAGAGTCCCGAATACCAAAATTTACCAGTATGGGTATTTGGCTTATTCCAGGCTTACCAAAAGAAATCAGGCCCAATAAACCCGAAACCAAAATTTACCGATTTTTTTTTTTGCTCAACCCTAGTAGCTCAGTACTGCTTATCCCCTCATTGCAAGTGGAAGTGCTGAGTGTGAGTAGCTTGCCTAGTTTTTCCCTTCTCCTAGTAAATTCATGAATAAGGTGTGATTTTTTTTTACTAATCACTACACTCATTTCGTCCCTTTCTTGCATAGATACCACAGCAACATACATGGATCTCTTTCTCTTTTTACGTTCACAATAGCTGCCTAAGGCAGAATGGCTTAAGAGGTAACGGCACTGAAGTCTTCCTACAGCCTAAGGAGCTTTCCTTTAACTTAAGTGGTTCTTCCTCTTAACAGAAGAGTCCCTTAATGTTGGAGACAAGCTGCTCAGGCTGGAGGAAGTTCCTGGTGGAATACCTGCCAATGACTGGTTCAAAGATACCCACTGAACTGCGTAAACTGTGAGAACCTGTGAGAACCTGAACCTAGGTTTCTTCATCCAGGTCTAACACTGTTCACTTCACCACACTTCACAACTCATGCTATTGAAATAAACCAGATTGATTAGACATACAATTCCTAATTACTGCTAATAAAAACCTATTCAATGTATACTAGGGTTGCTAGGGCTGTCCTGGCAATCCTGGGAGCTTTTGAAAGCAGGACATGGGTGGGGGTTGCATTATACAGTGATAGCACTTTTGGATGAAGACCTACTAAATAAACATTGGGATTGGGGAAATTTCTAGAGCATTGTGGGGGCATCAGCAAGGAGACAACCTGATAAGCTCTATTTATACCCTATTCAATTCAATTTAAACCTCATTTTATTTCTACTCAGCAATGCTCTCAAGAAAGTGTATGGAATGAAAGTCTACAAACTAAAAAAACCAGCCACAATAAAAAAGAACAAACTAATATAACAGCAATAAAATAGCTACCTCCACAGCAAAGGGACAGCAACCAAAATGTACACCCAGAACAATCTGTATGTAGATTCAAAGTGCAATCACAATACTTATGCTGAGGAGAGTGAGCAACACACAAACAAGGGCCCATCTGCACTCACTACAAGACATTTGGGAAGGTAAGCAAACAAGAACATCCAAGAACTGAACGGTTCATAAAAGTGGCTATGAGACAGGAAAAGTAGGGTAGCCACCTCTGGGTTTGGAAATACCTGGAGACTTGGGGGGTGGAGCTTGAGGAGAGCAGGGTTTGGGGAGGGCAGGGACTTCAATGGGGTATAATGGCATAAAGTCCACCTTCCAAAGTGGCCATTTTATCTAGGTGAACTGATCTTTGTCACCTGGAGATTAATTGTAATAGCAGGAGATCTCCAGCTACCACCTGGAGGTTGGCAACCCTAAAGGCAATCACATGGAAATGAACATCAGAGAATGTGTCCATCCACATTTCCCCTACTTGCTTGGCATTCTGTTAGTTTGCGCTACTAATAAACTGGATGGCGCCAGATGCCCACATTACAAGCAAAATCATAGCATTTGGGTTACCGCTAAGGAGGATGCAGTGGGTTATGGTCATTGTCTCTTAGCATTTTGTTCATATTTGAAACCTATTGTTTCAGAATAGATTACAATGATACAAAACAAAAAGGTCACACAAGCCCCATGATTTCAATCTTGCATGATTTTAAAAAAAGATGTTCAGGAACCCCAGGTGGCTGCTTTGGTGTATGGGGAAGGGTCTCTGCATGAAAAGGTGTTTCCTTTTCCACCCAAGCCTCTTTCATTGTTTAAAATGCTTCACCAAAGCTGCAAGTATCTCTCTGTGAGGGGGAAGGGGCAGGCACAAGTGTCTGAAACCTGTCTTTGTACCTTTCATCTTTGTAAGTGTGTTTTAATTTGTGGGAAAGACATGGCAGAAAAGAATTAAACACCCTGTCTTCATGCTGGACCCCCCACCCTTGTAAAGTCAAGCCAATGGACGAAGATGTTGAAATGGCTATTTACTATGATTCCCACTTGCCATTGCAGTCTTTTGATGCATGTTGGTCTTCCCACCCTCCCTTTAGGATAATGTGGTCACCTTTTAGGGACCCTGTAGGGGTAGAAATTTGGGGAGGGGGCTTCATTCAAACTGGCATAGAAGGAGACTTTTTTTTCCCACCTGTTCCACATTGTTGGATGGCTTGGTGGTTTGAATATAATTAGACCTGGTTTGGGACTGATTAAAATGTAAGTAGGTATGATAAGATTAGTGCAAGTCGCTAGAATGAGGCTAATTGGTGAGCATCCTGCAGCTAGGGTTGCCAGGCATCATGCTATAGCATGAGGCCTCCTGCCAATCTCCTCTGGTGCCTGCAGCTGCTCTGAGTGGTGGCAGGAGAAAAAATCTTTTTAAAACCTGCTGGTGTTCCTCCGGTTTTACCATAGCAATTTCTAGAGCTACCCCCTGTCACTTTTGGATTGTAGTCAGAAGTAATGTAATGATGCTGGCAATGTTGCCAATGTCACATGCCTCCCATGTCCCCACCCCCAACCATCCCACTGATTGCTAGGCTAACAGTGCAATCCTATAGAGAGTTACTCCAGCCTAAGTCTATTGAAATGAATGGGCTTAGACTGAAGTTACTCTCCTCAGGATTGCACTGTCAGCCTGGCAACTTTACCTGGGCATTCTAATGACAAAGGGCCATTCCCAAGCCAATCTACCATTGACTCGAATGGCTAGGTGGGTTGGGGAGAGGATGCCCTTTTTACAGAGCAGTGTCTACTATGCCTTTAGTTGCTTGAGTGGCATGTGGATGGTGGAAGGTGAGGCTTAAAACCTCTTGTCACTGCTTTATGAGTGGGCTAGGATAAATGAAACCTGCAGTGTCACTGACTACGTTTAGAGCGAGAATGGGTTTGCTCAAAATGGTGAAAGCCATTGTAGGCTCCTTGCTAACACTAAAAGTTAGGGCACTGTTATGTTGATGTAAATTAGCGATAACTAGTTTAACCCATACATTTGATTCCTCATGTGTGCTGGTACAATCTCGAAATAAACCATCTGAGGTTGCAAATTAGTATTTTTGAAAGTATGGAAGATTTTAATGCATTTTTCAGGTTACATCTGTTTTAGCCCTTACAGATACTCATACACACATGTACACATTGTTTATTTTGTAACTGTGAAGCAGACTCTGTGTTAAGTGCTGTCAAGTCACTTCTGACTCATGGCGGCCCTGTGAAGCAGACTCTGCCCTTTGCCTAATGCAAATTTTCTCAATTCACATATATCTGAATAGGATATCAACAAAAAAAACCACAGTGTATAACATAGATCCTTCTCAGATAGTGAAAAATATTTTTGCCATGAGTTGTATATCAACTGTTTAATGCAAATGAAGAGAGCCCATCTTCCCACTTTGATTTATATCCCTGTATTTAGCCTCTGAATTACTTAGTACAAAGCTAGTTGGCACGGTATAAGGTTGTCTCTTTTTAGTGATGGGAGGTGGGAGATGTAAGCCCCAGGAAAAAGAAAAAAAATGATTTAGGAATAGTTGAGCTATCATTAACTTATCAAAATAAACCTGTGGACATAAATCAATTCTACTGCTTAGACAATGATAAATCAAATAAAGCCCAGAAAGATGTTATTGATTCGGTGCCCATCACTCAAAGACTCCTCATTTGATTCCTTAGCCATCTGTCTAATGGAAATGAAAATTCTGATAACTTTTGGGGAGGCCCCATGCTGGTTGAGTTTCATAGAACATTATTCAATCAAATACAGATGGCGTGTGTCCCATTCTTGCCTAAGAGTGTTACCCACATGGATTCGGTTTTAGAGTGATACATTCTGTGTTACTGTATACATGACGCTTCTGTCTAAATGTCTTCTTACGTGACCTTTGGCAGGTGAGGCTTTGCATAAATCCTCCTCCAGTTTCAGGTAATGGTTTAGTTCAGTGTCTACAGACCATTTAATGCCGAGAAGCAAAACCCAAACAGTTCAAATGATTTTTGACATTTACCTTTCAAACGTATTTGTGGCTTGATTTTTGCATGTGGCCTTAATCATTCTCTTTTGCTCTTTCTTCAGGTTGTAATTGTAACTGTCCATAATGATTTAGAGTCTGCTGGAGATATTGTGGAACCTATCGCATTTCAATATAACCACTTTATTTGGCCTGTGATTTGATAATTCATGATGTAAGCTATATGAAAATCATTGTTGACATATTCCAGTATAGGTATGGTACACATTGTGTGCGTGTGTGTGCTATTCCTTTACATTTATAACAAGGGTCAGCAGAAATGGGATGTGATAAAGATGCTAGCTGGATATTCCAGAGTGGGCAACTGAGAAAATCTGGGTTTATAAAGTTTTGCTAATTCTAATAAATTTCCTTATTCAATGGTAGAAGGGTTCTTCCCTCAGATTTTTAAAAAAGAAATTGCTCTAGATCAAATCCATCAGCTCAGATTCCCAGTTTTGAAAGGGACGCTAACTCTTAATTTTCATTACAATGAAAAGCCATCAGCAGCTATTATTTTAAAATCCAGTACTGTTTACAGCAGAAAACCTCAATCTTCTAGAAAGATGAAGTATAACAGATATAAGTGGAGATAGATTATAAATTGTTTAGGGCCATGTTTGTCTAAAAGTAAAAACCCCAAAGCCAAAAAAGTATTACATGGATGATCTTCATAAAATTACTAACCAGAATAATGGGAGAATTTAGACACAGCTTGTTGCTCTGCTTTAGCAATCATCTACTCCTTCCCACCTCCTACTTCCCACATGCAGAGTCTGAGAATGTGTTCTTATCCCCATATTTCAGATAATCTAAGTTTAGAACCCCTTTGCAGAGGGAAAGTAGGGGAACAGCAAATTCCAGTTAGCCCAGGTGCCTGCATTTAGATTTCACAGTAAACCAGAACTTAATTCAAGGCTCCACACACACCTAAAAATGCATGTTTGATTACTGAAAAATGCATATTAAAAGTATGTTATTTCTTCCAACCACCTGATTACATGACTGATAAGTTACATGGTGTTGCTTCTTAGGTACGTCGCTTCTTAATTTTGTACCTGATATAGTTCCATAGAGCTATGAAGACTACACTGCTGTAATTTATAGAAAACACACTCACCCAAGGGAAGGAATCCTTTATGATTTAGGTGGCCTCCAATAGACACAAGAGTGAGTCATAGAAATAAAAACAAATAAAATGTGTATTGAATATGGGAAGAGCCCTGCTGGATCACACCAATGGTCCAACTAGTCCAGCATCCTGTCTCACATACTGGCCAACCTGTTACTCTAGAAGGCCAACAACAGGGCATAAAGACCAAGCCTTCCCCTGATGTTGCTTCCTGCCTCTGAATGTGGAGGTTCCCCTTAGTTACCATGGCTAGTAGCCACTGATAGACCCATCTCCCATGAATCTGTGTAATCTCCCTTTAAAGCTGTCTGTGCCTGTGGCCATCACTACATCCTCTGGCAGCAAATTCCACATTTTAATTACGCGTTGAATAAAGAAGTATTTCCTTTTGTCTGTTGTGAATCTTTTGCCGATCAATTTCATTGGATACCCTCAAGTTCTAGTATTTGGGGAGAAAAAATACTCTCTGTCCCCTCTCTTTATCCCATGCATCGTTTTATAAACCTCATTCATGTTCACCTTTAGTCATCTCTTCTCTAAAGTGAAAAGTTCCAGACTCTTCAGCCTTTCTTCATAGGAAAAGTGCTTCAACCCCTTAATCATTTTGGTTGTTCTCTTATGTATGTTTTCAGCTCTGCAATGTCCTTTTCGAGACACCACCATATCACAAACACATTCCATTATATCTAAATTGTAATTTGTAATCATGGTTGGCCATTAGGGTTGCCAGGTCCCTCCTCTCCTCTGGCAGGAGATTTTTGGGGTGGGGATCACATGTGTCGGCTGCAAGCTTCTGGTTTACATCTGGAAGCATTGCAGCACATCAAGACAATTTACCACCCAAACCCCCATGTGAGTGGTAAATCGTCGCTTCAAGCTGCGGTGCTTCCAGAAGTAAACCGGAAGTGATGAAATCATGATGGGAAGTGTTGCTCGCGGCTATGCGCATATGATCCTTGCTGTGAGCTGGCCGATAGATTCCAAGCCACCTGCAACCCTATTGGCCATAGTATGACACCTCAGAACATCCATGATGTCCTGACTACTCTGGTTTTTGAGGACTTAAAAGTTTATATTGTACATGACAGTCTTGCTCAGCATTTCTGAAAATACCGACTGAAGTTTTCAGAGATCACACAGTCCCTGTCTGAAGGAGCTAAACTTGCCTACTGAAATTGTTTATGCCAACTGAGTCAAAATATCCTAGCATGTTGTTCTGTGAAGCTTCATGGAAGTTTTTATGAACTTTTAGCTTAAAACAGCAGAACCAACTAGAGAAACAGAGATCCTGAAATGATGTCAAAGAGTCTACTGTACTTTTATCCATGCTTGTTCCTTAAAACCTGCCACTTATTCTATAGATCCATACTTTTTAATAATAAAACCACAAAAAGGATGCAATTCTTCAGGTCCTGTTTTTATTCTGTAGGAGAATAATCCTTTTCATGGATTCTCCTCCTTTTCTGGTGGACTAAAGGCTGGCAACTGAAGTAACTGGATAAGCTTGATAGCTTCCTATATCCCAGCCTGACTAGCCTCCGCCAAAGGGACGTCTGTAACAGGCAGCTTCTCGCATTTGCATGTAGACACTTATAACACATGTCCTTCTCCATCCTTTCTAGACCTTGCCTCCCTGGGCCCTTTTGTCTCAATAGTAGCCCTCATTTGCCATCCTGCTCTCACTCTCAAGTTCCATTGTGCTCCTACTAACATTATCTTAATTGTTTACACTATCATCCCTTTAGACTGAGTTGTCCCAAACTGGAGTTTCCCCAGCTCCTGTCAGCTTTTCCCCTGGGATTAGTACGAAAGATGTGCTGCCACATTTTTATTATTAAGTGCCGGCTACGTAACTCCCTTTTGGTTTAAGTGAAGCCCATCTCTTTTGTGCAGGTTTGGCTTGTCCCAGAAAGTTCCTGATGCCTAACAAGTCTATACCCTTCTCTCATCCACACATTGAGACCCCCCCCCCCAATCTGTGTCTTTCTAGCTGGCCCTGAATGTGGAACTGGTAGTAATTCTGAAAATTCTGCCTTTGAGGACTCATGTGGCTTAAGGATATTGGACAAACAAGGTTGGGCCCATCTGACCTTTCACCTTTGAGGACAGCGGCTCACACAGTCAAATGGGTAATATATTGCCTATCTACGAACCAGCTTTCATAGTTATTAATTAATTTATCATCATGAAATTCTACCATGTGGTCTGGTTGTTTATAGCTTGGTTCCTCACTGTCAGTAATGACACTGATTTCCTTGTGCTGTTCAGTGTGTTCTACAGGGAATACCACTGTTTAGCCAAGTGGGAATTGCTATCTATTTGCTATCTACTCCTCATATGCCATGTTTATAATTCTAGTAACAAGTAGCATATGAGTGCATAAGATTGCCCTATGCACCGATAAATTGTGAAGCTAGAGGGTAGAAGTAAATTTAACACTACTGTGTGAGCCATTTGTAATTCAGCATCTTCCCATTAGCATCAATTAGTATGCTATTTACAACAAGTAATGCATTTTATTAATAGTGTTAAAGTAAGTAAATCAAGACATGTAAGGAGACATTTAAGAGAGGAAAAAAGCACATTCCTAGGGTTCTTTGGCTTTCGTGGTAATTTTGACATATCAATGATAAAGCAACTAAAAGAGACTAATTTTCTCCTTAAATGATCCCTGTAACCTGCCCATTAGTGATATATTTTATGGTTTTATTGCTAACTTTTATAGTTTGTCAGGGAATTAAATGTTCTAAAAGGCAAAAAAAAAAATCCCATACATAATCAGTATTCCACATGCATATCTCTGTGTTAAATAGAATCCTTTTCAGCTCTCTTTCATATAAAAAAATTCAATTTGAAAAGCAAATACAGCAGGATATGGAGCCGTTGGCATGGGGGAGAGTGTTCTGCCTAAAATGCAGGCCATAATTGTCTCCAATTAAACCTGATAAATATAATTGAAGGCTGAGAGCCAAACAAACCGTCTTTTGTACAACAAATGCTTTAATAAATAAATCTTCATGTAAATTAACTCTCCTCCCTTCTGCTATTGATTACCATTACAGAGCAACGAATATTGGCATGTGCATAAAACCATAACAGGGTGAAATCAAGTTTCAGATAGAATATCTCTGGCTACTCTTCGTGTTGTGAATTAAAAGGGAACTGCTGAGCTTCTGAAATAGATTTGCTGGCCAGCTCTACCGCAGACCGGTCAAGGTTGGCTAATCAAGCACAGCATCATTCCCCTGTAATCTCGCCAAGAAGGTGGTGGCAGCGCAAAAGCTTCAATTCTTAAAAGAGGGATTTACCTCCCAGCTTGATCCAGCTGACTCAACACCCTTCGGGCTGTTCTTATTTCACATACAATGGACCAAAACAAGGGCTGAGATTTTAATAATTCAGTCTTGTTGGCCAAGGACCGAGAAGCACATCAGAAAGCTTTGTTGAGAAAATGTCATAATGAGTAGGGACACACACAGAGAGAGACAGAAAATGAAAATTATTGTTGACATACTTCTGGACTCTGTAGTTGTGATGCAGTCTGCCATAACTGATCATTCCTCATAAAAATTCACAAAAAAATAAATAAAATAAAAAATAAAAGCATACCTTTGGGATGCCATGAGATGCTTTACACTGAATCAAGGATGGTTTATGGAAGGGAAGGGAAAGCAGTAGGAGAACTAAGCTCCATCTGGATAAATTCCTCAGTTGCTAATGTTGCCCAGACTGAGAAGGCAGTATGCAAGTTACTAGGAAAGTAGGTGGAGAAGACATGATGCTGCAGTATTTGAAAGTAGCCAGACTTCCTTCATGATTTCTAGTTCCAGACTATGCTGCAAATGCTTCTTTCAGACAGATTGTATTATTTATAATGGCTTCTAGATTTTCTTGAACATTCTGGAGTTCATTTGGAACTTTTTAATTCATAATGTATTCTTTTTAAAGGACCCTGTTACTGTAATGGGCTGTGAATGTCATCAAACCTATTTCCTGATATTTCCTGTGCCCCCCCCCACTCATTATGACATCAAACCTATTTCCTGCTCTCACTTCTTCTTCCAGACTCTCCCTTGAACTCTGCCCATCTGCTTACTTCTCTTAAATTCTTTGGCTTAGTTGTTTTGTTATCCTACTGGGACTATGCATGCAGTGGTGCGACTGAATGCTGCTAGCTTAACCATTCTGATGCCTTTAAATTAAATGTACTATCCATAGCAATTCAGCATCGGCTTTTAGAAGATGCCTCACTGGTGTCAGTTTTTGAATTGTTTGCCTCCATCTGAGAACCTCACTCCTCCCTAGATTATGAAGCTGTTAAAGAAATGGAAATACAATGTTATGAAATTATCTTTGAATCATAGGATTACATGGATTTTCTAATCCATTTTTACTACAGATCATGGAATATCTCAAAGGGGTAAAAAGAAAAAAAAGGGCGGGGTAACAGTAGGTGATTAAACCGTAGGTTGATGAACACTTGGAAGAAAAAAAATCTTGTCTAATTCTGCATTGTTTCACATTCTTACCATGAAGATTAAAAAACAACAACAATGATAACACAAACAAAACTGATATAGATGTAACAGACATGATTAATGTCATTTGGAAGCTCAGACTTGAAAAATGATAACATGAATGACTCTTGCCTAGATACAAGCCTTATCCCAACAAAAAGACTGGTCTCAAAAAAAGATAAGCTGTGGTTGTATTTGTATTAGCAGATATCTGAAATCTTGTTCTATTTCAGTTGTAAAAAATGTCTAATAGACATTCACAATGTACACTGTGTTGTAGAATAGGTTGCACGATCAATGTTCAACTTGCCTATATTTTCTGTGTGTGTGTGTAAAGCGCCGTCAAGTCACAGCCGACTTATGGCGACCCCTTTTGGGGTTTTCATGGCAAGAGACTAACAGAGGTGGTTTGCCAGTGCCTTCCTCTGCACAGCAACCCTGGTATTCCTTGGTGGTCTCCCATCCAAATACCAACCAGGGCTGACCCTGCTTAGCTTCTGAGATCTGACGAGATCAGGCAAGCCTGGGCCATCCAGGTCAGGGCCTATATTTTCTACTGGTATGTTTAACAAGGCATAGTCTGTTTACAAGTCTAGAGTGATGACACATTTTCCACCTATGACAGAGCCTAAATATTATGAAGTACATGAGCCATAGCCATGCAGAACTTGCTTTCAGTTGCTGCCTAGGATAGCAGCCTATGAATGATGAGATGGTTGATTACAGGTACCCATTAAGCAGAAACAACAATTCCCATCACAAGCCTTCCTTATTTGTACTTTATAAAGTCTGTGTGTGTACTAATGAGGCCACACTTTTATAATCACTGCAGATTGGTAAACAGGTCTGTTTTTTATTTGCTGATTCTATCACTATGAAACCATCATCTGTTACTGAGATAACTAATGGTAAACATTGGTGATACTGAATAAGTCCATCCTTAAAAGAGACCAATGGGGGGATTTCCACAAATGGAATCTTCCAATGACTTTTCTATGTATTGTAGGAAAAAACATTTTCCAGAGTTGATTCCTGTATTAAATATGTCTATTTAAATATGCCTGTTTATCTCTTTCTCTCTCTCTCTCCTACACTCAGTCCTTTTCCTTTTTTGAAATTTAGTAAGCATTAGTCAATGCTGATTACAGACTTTTTATACCTTGAAGAAGCAAGAAAGCACGTATTACCTGAAAATGCCTGAATGGTGTAGTAATACTGTCAATCTAAGAACTTTAAAGGATTAAAAAAAAACTTTGAAAAGAAACACCAACTTGTAAGAAAATGAAAAGGGAGAGAACTTGTACCCATTTGGAGGATTGAGTCAGTTGCTGGGATACAAACCACTTGTATAAAAACCCACAATACTGATGTCAATCAAAGCAAACTAAGCTGAATGAATAATTCAGTTTAGACTTCTAATGATGATATATCTTCAAAAATGAGAACTCCTGCTTAACTGTGGCCATAACAGGTATTGTCATGTTTACACTTGTTTTAAGGATCAAAGACCTGATGATCTAAGTGAAGTCACTGTTGTAATGTACCAACCTTAACTGAACATTGCTTTTCTACTTTGATTTGTAGAGATTACTGTTTAGCTGGGGGTATAGCAAATGGACCTTAGTAATCAGAAGGTTAATCTCCTTTCATTATGACCTGTGTGATGTGACAAGCAGGAATTTTATCATAATTTAAAGACAACAAGGATTAGGCAAATGACAGTTGTTTGAAGAGCCCTAGGGAACCTCTTTATCCCACAAAGAAAATGCAAGGCTCCTAAAAGCTGTTACACCTACATATCTCTCAAGAAGAGTGGCTAAATATGCCATGTAGCACTTAGAGAAGAGCCATAGGTGAAGAGAAAGAAGGGGGAAAGTTTGACTGCTAATACCTTGGCTCAGACTAGCCTTATCAAGGACAATTTTATGTGTCACTTCTGTCAACTTAACCAGCTGTTGGACGCAATGAAATGTGAAACTCTTGATCTAGTTGGTGGCTTAAAGCTTTAAACATGGAGAGGAAAGAAAACTTGTTCTATTTCTGACAGGAGAGCTTAGGGCCATGCATGGGGAAATGGTGCATAAGAGAACACTAGCCCATTTTCTATCAAAGATGGTTTGATTCTCATTATAGTGACAGATTTATGCTGAAGTATCATCTTTGTCTCGATGGCAATTTCTTCTTGCCAATTTTAACTTTAAAAGAATCCAAGGATCAACCCTTAAGGCTCTACTAAATGTAGCCTCCCTCTCACTTAAATCTGAAATTGTACTTCTGATGTGAACATTTAGCTTTAGCTAACATAATTTGATTCTGTGCTGTGATAAGGCAGTGTAGATCATCTTTGCTGAATAATGCTGCCATTAGTTCTCCATACTCCAATTCAAAAGCGCTTCATAAGTACTTAGCGCCTGACCTGTTTACCAGAATGTTACCAAAGGTCACGAATGAAATTATTACCCTTCAGCATATAGTATGTCTTCATCACATTTTTCCTGTGCCTTTAGAGAAAAAAAAGTAATATGTATATGTGTCCACTGCCAGAATCACATACATACACACTTTTTACTCACATTACTTGAACAAATTCCTTTGTTTTTATTTTCCTGAAAAGTGTGATAGATATGTAAAGGAGGATTTTTTTGAAACTTTAGGTAAGAAAAAAGGGGGGAACCTCCACACTGCAGGTATTTCTTCAACACTCTCAGCTCTAGTCCTATTATCTGTGCAGGAGGACCATAGCAACACCTGAAGTAAGGCTGGGCACATTTGTATCTCTGCCCCATAGGAGCAGAAAATGAGATTCCATTAAAGAAGGACAGACGCTGAACCAATCCTGGGGAGTTAGGAAGCAGCTGTTTAAACCAGCTCCTCTTCCCCGGTTGCCACAGCAGTTTCATACAGGCAGTTTGTCATTGGTGCTAAAGAGAAATTTGGGGGGGGGGTGTCCCCCTTCAAATTGGCTTGGAAGAAAGATTCCCCCCTTTCTACACTGTTTGACACAGTTTATATTTTTTTTAAAAAAATACTATGGACCTTAGGGATTGGTTAGGCTCTAACTAGGGATGGCAGGAATAGTGAGGATTGCTATGGGACAATGGATAAGCACATTTCACATCTAAGGATGAAGAACAATTTCCCTAAGCCAGCTGCTTGCTGACCGTGAGGCTGAGGGAAGGGGTTGCAAGGAGAGTCTAATGCTGAGCAATAGCAACTGAACCCTTAACTGCTTTCTGACATGGAGGGAGTGGGGTAAGGCTTGGCACCTCTTGGCTGAGGTTCGAATATGGGCTGGAACAAACAAAGTGACCAGTGACATTGCAGTCAGGGTGAGGTTGCCCAAATATTGGCAGTCAACAGAGGCCAGCACTGAAAGATAGAGAAGCAAGAGTTATGTGAATTATCGTTAAACCTACTTTAACTCATATGCTATACATCTTCATTCTGTGATATGAAGTTAATATTATTTCTGACCCGTGCTGTACAATATACAAAATCAGAGACAGATCCTGCTTATTGGTTTGAACAGACTCAGACTGCAATCCTAAGAACACTTTCCTGTATTGAATAGGACTTATTTCCAAATTATCAGTGTACTTGATTTCTATGGAAGTATTTTTATTTATTTCAGGGTTGACTGCAGCATGATGTTAGGCTGGTACTGGGAGTATGGAGTGGGCTGGAGAGTATTAGGCTACTGACTGAGCCCCATTTGTCTCTTGGCAATCCTCTGACACCACCCATTTTTACACCAGTACAGAGTATCGCCGTCTTATGCTTGTTTATCTCATAGGTACTATGTCATCCAGCATGATTCAGGGATGGGGTTTAGCATTTGCACTGTTAATTAATGCAAGTCCAATATTTGAGGAGGAGCACTGTTTTTTTCATTCACAACTGAGCGGCTCCCTCAGTCCAATGTAGTAATATCTGACTAAACATTTTTTGAATTTCAGAAATACTTAACCTCAGGGATACTGAAAATATTGACACAGACCTGATCCCCAGCCAGACTGACCTTGATCCAACTCCTCATTTACATGCAAGCTGAGCTCTGTTGGCAGATTGTCTGAATTACTGTTGTTCGATTTGAATGCTCTGCCACGCCATCATTAGCATTACCCCAGCACGTAGGGCTTAGGTTTGGACTGTAAGTAAATTTAAATGTATTGCTTTTATCGTTTTAAGTTTTGATCTGTTTCAAGTGACTTAAGATAGCTTCTCTCTGGCCCCCATCACCATTCTCTTATGCTCACTCACCATAAAATACCTGGTTGTGGGCCTGTTTCAACTGGCAATAAAGATGACCCCCCCCTTATTATTTCCTAATCACTATTGACTCAGAAATAACAAATGAATGCTTCTCTAAAATAATTCACTTTCTCCTGTGGATGTGAGAACATTTTATAAAGGGTGTGTGAGAGAGAGTGTGTGTGTACGTGTCTATGACCCCAACAAAGTATTATTTGATTACTCTCTCCTCCCTGTCTCCAGTTCAGTTTCACTTTTGGTTTGCTTTTGTTTATGCCTTTAGGGGTACAAGTAATCCAGATGAACAGAGCCGATGCAAGTATTTTGCAGGTGTACATAAAAAAAGAATTACTACAAGATATGCATTGTGTGACTTTTTTTAGTATCAGAACTGGAGTGTCTTTTTTTACAGAACATTCTCTTTAGGGGAGAATTAGATTATTGTCTTTTCAACAATGGAGAACTATATTTATGTTTTACTTTGCTATTGACACCATACCGGATGTAAAGGAACATTGTGTTTTCCACAGCAAATTGACTTTTGAAATTTGAAGTCCCATGGAGATATGTTTGGAACACAACATGTATCCTCAACATATAAATTTATTGATTAAAATTAGAGGTTTGAATTGTATTCTTAGATATTTATATGGTCTGTTTTATGTCTTTTATAAATGCTAATAAAAAGCCTGTTGATCTTGTACAGAGGTGAAACAAATCTCCCTACTTTCAGCATTGTCCACTGAGGATTTTTATATCAAATATTCACATATTTCTCTGGTAACTCAAAGAGACTCTTAATATATACTATTTATTTATTTATTTAGATCACTAAGACCCCATCTTTCAATACAACATACATTGGGCAGCTCATTCCTGAGCCTTTGGTAGCCAGGGACGGCGTGGCCGAGGCACCTCCACGGCGCCTCCAAAGCCATTCCCTGGCCGCTGAAAGGCTTTAAAAAGCCTTTTGAAAGCTTTTTAACTTTTAAATGGAGCATTTTGCCCCATTGAGAACAGAGGCTGCACCAGCAAAAAGCTGGCTCGGCAACTTTGTTCTCGCCTCCAGCATACCAGGGCAAAAGGGGACAGGAAGCTGCCTACGGGCAGCTCCACCCCGGCACGCCCCAGAAATGCCCCCTGGTATGCCAGCGTGGGCCTTTGTGCCAGTGGGACACTGGCAGAAGGCCCAGCTGGCATCCCTGGGTGGCGCTGCTGTGGCAGCACCAGGAGAATGGTGTCTGGGTCACCCCACTGGCATCCATGCCACCCTGGATGGCAGATGTAGAACGGGTGCCAGTGCAGGGGGCACAAATGTCAGCGCAGCCCCTTCCTGGCCTCCTAAGGACTTTGTCCTGGAGGCTCAGGAATGGGCTGTAAGGTGACTTACAGAGTAAAATGACTATCCCAGTAAAGTTGTCCATATTCATATGATAAAAGCCTTTTTTTAAAAATCAACAGATAAGTACTAAAATGCACAAGACAACTTAAAATACACAGAAAACATCCAGCAGGTAAAGGATTAAAATGCACAACAAAACCTTACAAAAGAATGTGTGACAAAGACTAAGCAAAAAACAAAACAAAAAAAATGTTTCTTGGCTGACATCCTACAGGCAGCCAGAGAGGTAACCACAAAATTTGCTGGACTAAGGATTCCACAGTCTTGGTGTTTAAAAAAACAACAACTTTAATTTATGTACAGTCTGCCTTTCTTGCTTAGACTCAAGTCAGTTTACAAAATTTAGCAATGAGATAAGCACAGTATAAAACATATAAGAAACAGTGTAATAAGACTGGAATAAACATCAGAAAACAAAAAAAAACAGTGTAAGACATAAGAAATGCAAAAAGAGGCATTTCTGGCTGGTAAACCAGGGTTTTATTTGCCCCAATCCAATGTGAATAAAACATGAGGCCAGGTTGGCTGCAAGAAAAAGCCAATGATAAGGCTGGAAGGAGAAGCTTTATTGCTGTTTCTCCCTCATGAGGCAGCTTTTTCTGCCTGTTACCTGTTGCCACCCTCTCTTGAATATCACAGGATTAGCTGGCCACTGTTGGGGCCAAGCAGGAATTTTTAAGCTCTGCAAGGGTAATTATCACCTGCCAAGCTGCTAAAATAGGAGCAAACCTTGCTGTGGGACCTGCCTCCACCTCCCACCACAGTACCTACCATATACCCCCTACCATGGCCGTGTGAGGGGGAGATTTGCCACCATACCAGCTCGAATGGGATGGCTGCTCCCTCAAGTTCCCTGCGGGTCCTATCATTAACAGTTTTGCTAGTTTCTGATAATAATCGGTCTTTGGCACACTGTACCAGTTTGAGTTTCTAAGTTGACTTTGAGGACAGCCGCATGTAGAATGCATAACAATAGTGTAGCCTCGTGATTACAAGGAATGCTGTCAACTAATGAATACCGCCAATAGCACAGGGTTGAAAGCAGCTCATACACTCTCACATAGCTTATTTTGATTACTTTTTGTGGTCTCGCATTGCCACTTGGGAACCATAATTTGATCCAATAAATTCTGAGGGTATGTCAACATGATTAATGCCATTGAATGTGCAGGTGCAAATGTCACATATACTCTAGTGTAGTTGATGGGGTATAATTTGCCCATGATAACCAAGGAGCATCCACAAGGCAAACAACTCAGTAAATTGTAAAGCACTTTATTCAACCAGGATAAAGTAAAGCACTTTATTCAAAGTAAATAAAGCACTTTATTCAACCAGAATAATCAGCAGATGCTCTAAAGTGAATTGTGGGGATGTCAGTCTGTGCACAGTGTCCTGCCAAATGTTACAGTGTCCCAGTGGCTTAGGGGAGGATTTGTATACACTACTAGCACAGCACAATTTCACTGACTGTATAGATGATGTGTTGAAAGATTATCATTGTGCACTTTACTTTCCTGTTAGCGATTGCTTGTTTCTGTACTGAGCAGTATTGTATAATGGACAACATGTATGTGACTGTCACTATTTGTGTGGCATCAAGTTGTTATCGACTTATGGCAACCCTATAAATTAATGGGGGAAGGCAGATCACATTAGATCATGGAAACTAAGTAGGGTCAGTACTTGGCTGGGAGATGGCCAAGAAAGTCTCTGCAGAGGAAGGCAATGGCAAATCACTCCTGCTTCTTACTTGCCTTGAAAACCCTTTGCTGGGATCGCCATAAAGAGGCTGCAACATGACAGTACATACATACATATGAATTAATGACCTCCAGTGTTGTGTAGTGGTTAAGAGCAGTGGACTCTAATCTGGAGAACTAGGTTTGATTCCCCACTCCTCCACATGAGTTGTGGACTCTAATCTGCTGAACTGAGTTTGTTTCCCCACTCCTACACATGAAGCCTGCTGGGAGACCTTGGGCTAGTCACAGTTCTTTCCGAACTCTCTCATCCCCGCCCCCACCTACCTCACAAGGTGTCTGTTGTGGGGAGAGGAAGGGAAGGCAGTTGTAAACTGGTTTGAGACTCCTTAAAGGTAGAGAAAATGAGAGTATAAAAACCAACTCTTCTTCTTTTTCTTCTTAATGTCTTATCATTAACAGTTTGGTCAGGTCTTGCAAATTGAAGGCTGTGTCAGTATTTAGGTGGATTTTTATCCCATTCTTTTCGCTTTCGTGCCACTACTAGAATAGTCTTCTGCACATGGTCTTCATTCTCTCTCTCTCTCTCTCTCTCTCTCTCTCTCTCTCTCTCTCTCTCTCTCTCTCTCTCTCTCTCTCTCAGATCGTGTGGTTATTTTTTTTGCAGTGCACACTGAATTGAGAGCCAGTGTGGCGCAGTGGTTAGAGTGGCAGACTAGGATCAGGGGGACCCAGGTTCAAATCTCCAATCTGCTCTGAAAGGTTACTGGGTGACCTTGGGCCAGTCACATACTATGACCCTAACCTACTTCAGTTCACAGATATTTGTGAAAGGATATGGCGGAAAGGATAATACTGTAAGCCACTTTGGGTCCCCATTGGGGAGAGATGTGAGATATTAATGATTTTAAAAAGTTACTGGGTTGCCAGTAACAATATTTTGATCCAGTCAATTCTGAGAGTACACCAATCAGATTAATGCCATTGAATGAGTATGTGCAAAATCATAACGTCTAGTCTGCCTACTCCACAAGCTATGTGTTTAATTGTTTTAGAACAGGGACTCTTCCTCCAATCTTCCTATTTGGCAGGGAAGGTCTTTTAGGTTAGTGGTACACCCTTGGAGAGTTTCATTTTAATAGAATGGGAGACAAATAAGTTTCAGCTGGGAATGTGGTTTCTCTCTAATTGCCTATCAATCTGGTATGCTGTTTCCTATCTGCCTGACATTTAACAAAGCGGAATGTGTGAGGGTGTGATACCATTACTGAGAATTTCACCCCAATTGTATGGAAAACAAAACAATTACAGTCAGAAATGTGATTCCCATTGAAACCCATGGAAACAAACATACTGAAAAGCAACAGGGAGTAAGAATAATAATAGAACTGAATGGGGTGATAATGGGGAGGGCACAAATAGGAAATAAAAAAAACCTGTTCACACCCTTAGAATGCTAACCCACAATACCCTTGTTCTTATTCTGTACATTCAATTTCTTGCACTGAATTTTATTTTACAAAAGTTAAATATATGCATAGAAACTCATCACAGAACTCAACTACACCACCACTACAGCCTATCAGACCAGAACTGAAAACCACTTTCATTTTACAAAAAGAAATGCTCAGTATTTTAACTAGTCCATTTGTTTATTCTCATTAGTCCCTTTAAATTCCCTGCTTGCCATGTTGAATGCAGTACATCTAGCAAGCTACACATCTAGCGAGAAAATGGGTTGTGACTCCTTGTACTATTTATTCTCCTAGTCTGGACATTTTCATTTCACACATGGGAGAGGACCAGGCACAAGAGACCATGATTTTATCCAACACTACCCAGTCAATTCATGCCTCACCAGCAACTTGAACTCCATGCCTTTCAGGCTTAAGTCTGAGGCCTTTTATGCATGGCTGTTCCCCTCGCGGTCACACACACACTCCAACTACTTCAGGGCTTTGTTTCGATTATGCATGCATTTTCCAACCATCAGAGGTCGCCTTGCTCTCCCCCGGGTGTTTCCGCCTGTTTTGCCCCCATTTTCTGGATGCTGGCTATACTCCCCCGAAGTAGTCAGGGGGTGACCGCGACGGAAACAGCCATGTATTAAAGGCCTGAAATTATATCCCATGGCACACATGCTGTTGATACTGGTTGAAGAAGCTTGAACAGTTCCTCAAAACTTATGTTACCTATCCATTTCACAATTCGTAGTGACTCTGAATTTTGTACAGATGCCTGCCTGAAGCCCCATACTGATTTCACCTTGTGCTTGAAAATGCTGTTAATTCTCTAAACTATTATTTTTTTATAGTACATAAAGAACTGGAGTCATTAATGTTGCAGTCTCCATTCTGAAGCTGAGCTGCTCTGCCATAAGTCTCAAGCTGTATAATTAAATATCTCAGCAGGGAGAATCATGTAAAGAATTTTAATCCTTGCCACAAAAAGAATTCTCTTTCATTTTCAGAAGAATTTTTATAGCTGGGGGAAGAAGTGGTGCTCTTGTAGAATTTTGATTTACAAGGGTTTTGCTTCCCTCTCTTTTCATACAGAGAAGGTTCCAACATGTTCATGACACTCTTGCAGAGCCGGTGAATTAAGGCTAGAATGTGACATTGGGTACTAAGAGGCACTCGGTTTTGTGATATGAAAACACAGAAGCACTTGCAAGTAGAATGGAATGGATATTTTTGGAAAGAAAGGGGTAAACTTGGGAATGTCTCTAAAGTTGGGAAAACTTAATAAACTATAATGCCAATGTCTAACTTGGAAGACAACCTCAGCCTAGAATTCTTTTGAGGTTTTGCTCAAAAAATGAAACTGAGGTCCTAAAAATATGGCTCGATAAGATGCCAAAACAGGTTAGCTAGAAAATTGTTACAAAGAAAGGCCTAGAATTCTTTTGAGGTTTTGCTCCACAAAATGAAACAAAGGCCCTAAAAATATGGCTCAATAAGTTGTGGGAAACTTTAAGATGCCAAAACAGGTTAGCTAGAGAATTGTTACAAAGAAAGGCAAAAGACCAACAGATTTTAACTTTCAAAAGTAACAGTAGCATAATTTCATCCTTGTTAGGACCAGAATATCACAAAACATGGAGCAAGCTTTCAAGTTCCCTAGGACTCTTCATCTGGATGTTCAATCAAAAAAAAGAGGGGAGGTCAGAAAAAGATTATTCAGGATGGGAAAGTAGGCAGTTTGAAGTGTCCTAAAATGACATACAGGATGTGTTGCACACTTAAATGGATACAGGGATGCCGAGTGCAAAACAGTTTTCAAGATAACAAAAAAGACTACTGGGATAGAGAAGCAAAAAAACCCCATCCAAATTCAGGATTAAAAAAAAAAAAGCAGTTACTAGCACTAATAGAAACAGATGGGTAAGTTATAAACTAGTTAGCAGAAGCTGGAGATAATTTTATGCAGTACACTAGCTGAAATATCAATGACATCATGGTTGCAAGACAAGGACACCCCATAATTTGCCCCCAGTTGAAGAATGCCTCTTTTTAATGGCTAAATTCAGTGTTTTCCAAACTAGATTGATCTAGAGACATTTTTCAAAAACATAAGAGATGTTACAAACTTAATTGACTCAGACAGGGCTGGGTGCCAAATACTAGTAGAGTTCAAAGTGCAGCAAGGATCCTGTGAACAGAGAAGCATGGGAATGGCCACTCTTGCTCTGAGAATGCAAGTGTATAATTTTTACATGTGCCTGACCTCTCTATATTCAGAGAAATGTTTGAACAGACTTTAATTCGACATGAAGAATTGTAGGGATGCAATTCCTT
Source organism: Euleptes europaea (assembly GCF_029931775.1). Taxonomy (NCBI): domain Eukaryota; kingdom Metazoa; phylum Chordata; class Lepidosauria; order Squamata; family Sphaerodactylidae; genus Euleptes; species Euleptes europaea. Next base: position 40,062,707 of record NC_079316.1, read on the forward strand.
GATATTGGGGCCCTGATTAGTTTTTCAAGAGAAATTGTGGTGGTGGAAAGTGCAGTCAAGTTGCAGCTGACTTGCAGTGACTCCATAAGATTTTCAAGGCACGAACTAAATAGAGCTGTTTTGCCATTGCCTGCCTCTGCATAGTGACCCTGGACTTTCTTGGTGATCTCCCATTCAAGTACTATCCAGGGCTGACCCTGCTAAACTTCTGAGATGTGATGAGATCAGGCTAGCCTGGGCTATCCAGGTCAGGGCTTCAAGATATAAAGACCCCTTTTAATTGTACATTTTGTTCTCATGCTGCCTCTTTTCAGTATCAACTGTAATCCAGTTACCAACATATATTCTGTAGCCCCTCCCTACTTGCTTGCACTTTATAATCCAATTTCTTTATAATCCAACTTCTTGTGCCTGATGTAAGCTTTTCTCTCCAATATGTGAAGCATCTATAATTCAGACTGGCAAACAATATCTCAGTGCTATTAACCAGATCATATATGCAGATTAGTTTATGAATTATATGTAAGTTTTCCCATTTAATTTCCAAATTCTGCAAAATCCACATATTTTCTCATGAGAATGCATTATGAAAATGAAGCATTTTAATTCAAAATTACCCATTTGCATGATTTATTATAGCTCATGGCAGAATGTCAACAGGTATAATAATTTTTTAGATGAAGCATTAAGAAATCAAAGTGAGCATGCACTCAAGACTACCTTACAACATTCCAGCCTCCCTTTTAAAGGGCATTTGGAGGAGCAAGAAGGTAAATTAATACATTGTAAAGGTTTGTGCTTGTGATTGCTTAGCAGATTCTGCACGGCAGAGAGTAAATTTTTTAACTAAGCCTGCATTGGGGTCATGTACAGCTAACTCTTCGATCATCATTGCTTTGAAAAACACCACCACCAGCAGGACTCTTGACTTGTTCATTTCCAGGAAACATCAATCTTCACAGCACTACTAATATGAAACTGAACAAAGTATTAAACTTCTCGTATAATTTCTGGTATCAGCACTCCTGGAGATCAATAACACTTTTTCCTAACCTCTGAATTTATTGTTAGTGATATACTGTATTACCAATTACCAGTAAACCAAAATGTTGATGCCATCTATGTGTCTCCTGAAAAAAAAATTAATCTAAATTGAAATACAAGAATGGGGAAAACTTGTGAGAAGATATGACGAGAACACAATGGGGTCATTCAAACCATGTTTTATCAAAAAGATGTTCAATTGATTTTAAATCAAATTTTAAATCAAATTTCTCATTTTGAAATTCATGAAACTCTTCAGCACAGGCAACTATCTTATACTGAGTCAGACCCAGGGTTGTGCATATCGATAAACCAGAACCAAAAATAAACCCAAAATTAGCCATTTCGGTAAATTGCAGGATTTGGGTTTACAGAATACCAAAACCTGGGGGAAAAGCTGAAGCCAAATAGAAATTCCTGAAAAAGCCGACTAGAGATTCAGCTTTTTAGGTTCGGCTATTTGACTTTGCTCAGAGGCATGGCTGTGTGCTTTTTCTGATTTTTCTTTCTTTTCTTTGACTGGTTTTGTTAGGGCCCCATAGTTGGGACTCTTTTGAGATAGGGTTTTTTAAAAGAAGAGGCTCACCCAGTCCCATTCAGAGGGATATACCCTCCAACTAAAAGAGCTGACTTCAACAGCCACCCACCAGGTTTCTGAAAGAGATTTCTTCATCCACATGGATGAGCTTCAGACAGCCCCTGTGCTCATGACTTCAGTTGGATCTGATATCACCACCACCACCCCATGAAAACCTGCTTTCCAAAAGAACATTGCCCTGAGTAGAGGCTTCGTTTCCCCGCACCGTGACACACTCTTGGAATCAGATTTTTCATGACCACAATAAAGGACTGTTCACAGGATGTCATTTGCCACCAAAAGGAATGTTTTCTGTGCCTTATTTCTCTTGCATTTAAGCCTTTCCCCTCCATTTAGAAGCTAATTTGTATGGACATCATGCAAAGTGACCCAAATATGAACGGTGCTTGCAGACTTTGAGGTGCCAGCCAGGCAATCGGCTCTTTCCATCAGTCCTCAGCAACGCTGAACCTCTGAATCTGAAAACAGATGGACAGCTCCACTTGCAAATGCCTGGAGGATGGGGGTGACCCCTTTCCCAAAGTTCACCAAACTTTGGTGACCATCTAAGGAGAGTCCCTTGCAGCAACTCTGCAAATTTGGGGACTCTACCTCCAAAAATGCCCCCAAGAGCTTTGAAAAAATGCCCATAGATGATAATGGACCCAAATTTTTAAGGAAACCCAAAAATAAGCCAAATATTAATATTTACCAGTATGGGTATTTGGCTTATTTCAGGTTTACTGGAAAAAACCAAGCCCAATAAACCTAAAATTTACCCAAAAACATTTTTTTTGCACAACCCTAGTCGGACCACTGGTCTATCAAGGTCAGTATTTTCTGTTGGCTAAAGTGTCTGCCCAGGGTCGCAGGCTGAGCTCTTTCAGTTCACCTGCTATCTGATCCTTTTACCTGGAGATGCGGGGGCTGAACATGGGACCTCCAGTATGCAAAGAAGATGTTCCTTTTAAATGGGCATTCATAGTCCGTGAAGTTCAGATTAAGCTAAGAGGAAAAATTTTTGCCAGGGAAAATAGCCACAGCCAGAAATAAAAGTTAGGAATGTCAGACTAACAGCCAGCTCTATAGTTCAGAGCTTGGGAGGCCGGCACTTTTGACTTATAGGCCACTGTTGCAGAAGGATAACAGTTTGAGTCCAGTTTCTGGGTTATGTGTGTGATGCAAACTAATATTTTGAAGGGGAACCATTTAGATATGGGAGAGTACATATTAAAACAGGAATCTCACAAAAAACCGACACAGTGCCCTTTCTGATAGCCCAGTAGGAGAAAATAAAACACTGTGATGCAGGAGGAATGGTTTGAATCCCAATGGTTTGAATCCCTAGCCAAATATCCATAGGACATAACCTGCCTTTTCAGGGTCCTAAATAATAACCTCTGCATTGGATTGTGGGACATGGCCCCAAGCGCCTCACTCCACAGAGAACCATTTTTCTCCCTAGTATAGAAAAAAAGTATATGGTACATTTTAAATTATAATATTATCCTGTAGGTGCATTTACAATTGATTATGTGTTCCTTTTCAATATCATGATTTTTGCACACCATATTTTTCCCTTCTGTAAATCTATATCATTGGGGGTGGGTAAATTCTGCAAAACCCAGATTAGTCAGGGCATAAGGGGAAAAGTCTGAATAATGAAAACAATCTATGGAAGTACTGTGTAAATTAATAATGCCAAATGATATTTATGGACCTCATTATCTCAACATGTTCATTTTTAGATGTTTTTTAAGTGACTATTAAAAATAGGCAGAGCTAAAGTTAAAATTAATAATTCACAGTTCAACTAGTTATCACTTTTCAGATATGCCACTGCTATACGGCTATATTAGCTGAAGGAAGAAATGGAATTACTGACGGTAATAATATTTCATTGAACGAAAGAACTCCACAGGGGGAAAAGTCTCTGTTAGATAAACCAGGCAAAGAGATTATATGACTACATATCAGAATCATCATGTGCTTCCATGCTTTTGTCAAGTATGTGTGTATGTATGGTGTTTCTGTGTATATTGTATATCGCACAGACACTGTAACATTAATGCTTTATCTGTGAAGATCTGAGTCTTTTTTTGCGGCAGCTGACAAATTCAGTGATGTTTATATTCTTCTTTCCCCATCCATAACGACTCATCAACCACAGTTGTACCTGTTGGTGGAAGGAAAGTTAGCTACTCAGTATCAATGGCTTTGCACATTTCAGGGCAGTAAAGCCCTTATCATACCTACAACACACAAAGATATCCTTCAGTGCACAAAACTATCCAGTCTTTTATTGATTCTTTTCTTCAGGGAGTCACTGTGAACCCTTTATCTAATCTTGAGAAGTGTCTGTTGCTACATCAAACTGTCACCTAGCATTTGGGAAAGTGACAGATGGACTAGGTAGGGTGGAGGATTCAAGAAGGGGACTGTTGACCTAAGCCTTATCCATGTGACTGATTCTCCTTAGTTCCTGCTTTGAAGTTTGGTGTTGTCCTGGGCTTTTTTCTCCCTGAAATGCACTTGGTCATCTCAGCACAAGAGGCAAAGAAGAGGTGCCTGTTCTGGAATAAAATGTAAAAAGCAGGATTTAATTGATTGATTTTAAGTGTGATCAGATGGTGTGAAAACTTCTTGTTTGGCTAACTGTGGATCAAAGAGCCAATGTACTCAGGATGAAAAAGGGAAAAGGAACATGAATCAGCATAAGTTCTCCTCAGACTTGTGTCCATACATTCACTGAATAAACACAAGGAATGAGATTGTACCCACTCATCCACCCTATCTGATTTTCTCATGTTCATCTGAGCATGTTCAGCAACTTAAGCTGGAGAGGCCAGAGGATGGTCAGTGCTCTGAGGCATTCCCTCAATTTCAAAGGAAGGAAGGACAATTGACAATTTGCCTGGGAACAGATACATCAACCTATCCCCACCCCCAAATTGATAACAGTGTCTCGGTTAATTGACTTCTTTATAGTCCAAATACACAACAGGATCTGCAGGATATTTGGCAGTAAAATGTAAACACATCCATCTCTCAGCTGATATTTTTATTCCGCATACTATATTTATCCTCTGGAATCCAATAGCACCAAATGGCTACAATATAGCTCAGTCTGTTATTCTTTTAGAACTATCAACCTCAGTGTCACCCCAATTTCTCCTATCTTGAGACAGCACTTTCCCACATAGCCAGTTTCCACCTGATCAACCAATAAGGCTTAAAACATCTGGCTCCGATCCAATCCTCTTTGAGGATCATCTTATTTTCCCTGCTATCTTCACACTTTTTGGGTATAATGATAGCCTCATGGACCCCAGGTACACCACAGTGGGTGTGATGAGGGGAACAGTAAGCAAGAGCCTAGCAATTAACAACAGCAAGGTTCTATGAAAAAAATGCGCAAGAAAAAAGCCCACAAGAAAATTGCCCACAGAAAAAAAAAAACCACGGTCATAAATGCACGCAAGAAAAAAGCCCACATGGGTTTTTTTGTGAGCAATTTTCATGTGGGCATTTTTCATGTGCGTTTTTCTGGTTACCCAACAGCAAATCTTCAATAATTCTTGCAAGCTCCAGCGACCCAGCACAGGAGTTCTCAAGCTGGTTTCCATCCTCCTCCTACTCCCTGTTCCATTCCTTTCATGAGCCTTGCAGTACTTCATCTGATGGACACAGGCTTGTATATTTACCTCCCCCCAGTTCCTTCTTAATACATACTATTAGATTCAAGCACATTAGAATGTAGTAGAAGTTATGATTTATAAATCTGTTGTTCTATAGTGTGTGTATAAATGTGTGTTCGTCGTACCTTATATTCCTCTTGCTAACCCCCCTATGCTATTAGTTAATAAATGTTCAATTTACAACCCATGCCTGTTTGTTTCTGGGGACTTCCCCATTCTGATATGAAGTGCTGTTCAATTCCCAGACACTGGAATAACTTGGCAGAAGGTCCCAAATAAGTGTGGATGTACTTGACACACAAGGGGGATGCTCCTATAGTCAATGGACACAGCTGTGTAGGCCATTTGGGTAAAAAATGAAAAACATGTGATCATGGTCTTTTTTTTTAGCTAGTTGCATGGTAACATTAGAATTAGACAAGACTCTGCAGGGTGTGATCTCTCCCTCTGGTGAGATCCTTGAGTCCCACATGGTTTCCAGAGTGTGAAATGTGTCAGTTCTACTTCCTAATATATTATAGTAGAAGCAAGTAATGAAGAAATACATGAAACCTTGTAATGTGTCTTTGAGACAGAAAGATTTATTCAGTCTTGTATTTACGTAATTGGTTTATTTATAAAACTTTGGAGTCCTTTAGCCAGCTTGAAACAGGTGTGCAAAGTGTTCCACAATGAGAAAAAACATCATAAAATATAAATAAGTCTCTTCAGAAGGGATCAAAGGGTACCATGACTTTACCCAAAACTTTATTTAACCTTGTAGTTTCACGACTTTAAATCACGTGCAACAGGAACGCTTGGATGTCTTCATCATCTCTTTCCTAAACTAATTAAGGGGTCATAAATTATTTAAATTGGCACCATATATTGTACCAATTAAATGCAGAAAGAGGATGGCCTTTATGACCATCCAGAGACTACTAGAAACCCCTCACCTGAACCTTCCAGTGCACAGCAGGAGCCATTCAGCCTCCAATTTCACCCCTCCCCCTTCTTCTGGCAGTCGAGTTTTAATGCATAACCCGTATTTAATCACAACCTTTGCCTTTTCTGCATAAGAGACTGTCAGGGACCAAAATTTTATTGCAGCAGATTTATTTCCCTCCTGATAACCTCTCAGGCAAAAGGCAAATCAGAAAACCTGGTTTGATTTCCCTTTTCCACCTTAGCCTAATAGAGCTATAACTACAGCCAAGTCCAAGCCTCTGTAAAAATTACATCTACCTCTGTTGCCCAATAATTGCCTCCAACAGGACCAAATAAATCTGGCAACTGGGAATAATGAAATCATGCTGCAAAAACTCTGAAATACCCCCGTCAGTCTGCAAAAACAAGCACACTTCTTTTTAAATTCCCTTCATTGCATAGTGTAGAGCCACAGGAGCTGGTATTGGCTTGCTGCCAAATCCTCTTGAGCAGTAAAGCAGGCCATACTATTTGTGCACCCAGGAAGGCTCTTTAAAGTTTCTTCTAACCTTCAAACTATGATTTAGATTAGCTGGCTGACCTAATTTCCTGCCACTCCATAAAACAGAAGCACCCAGCATTCAGATACTAGCCAGTCTGCTGAATGGCCTACTTTTGTGTGTGAAGCACTTTGCTGTTCATCATGAAGCTGGTGGCCTGCTGCGGAGGTGCTAAGTCACTGGGATATTTTCACGCTGTCCTTTGTCTGCCTCTGCTTCAAGGTCAACAGCACAAAATGCATCCCAAATAGAAAACAGGGCCAGTCGGATTTCAATAGAACACGTACAGCAGAAGCACCTGTGTGGAATAACCCATACTCTGGATTCTCCTTATAATGAAGAGATTATTAAGGTTAAGCAAAATTGGCTCATTCTGGGAAGCCCAAGCAAAATATGCTGCTGTTGTCTTTCTGCCAGTCCTCAGCAAAGCTGAACTTTTGAACCTGATGGACAGCTTGGCTCACAAAGGCCTGCAGGATGTGGGCGACCCCTTTGCAGGCTCATAAAATTAGACTCCCTTTCCCAAAGTTCACCAAACTTTGGTGACAGTCTAAGAAGAGTCCCTTGCAGCCATGCTGCAAATTTGGGGGCTCTACCTCCAAAAATGACCCCCAGGAGCTTTGAAAAAATCCTCACTGACTATAATGGGGCCGAATTTTTTGAGAAACTGGGAAAAAAAGCTGAATACCCATATTTACCGGTATGGGTAGTCGGCTTATTTCAGGTTTACTGGAAAAAATTGGGCCAGAAAAACGTGAACTTGAAATTTACTGGAAACTTTTTTTTGCATAACCCTAATGCTGACAGTGGATGAGTTTCACCTCATGAATGGGGTCATGTGGTCATGTGAACTTACTGTTCCTTCACAGAATGCTCCAAAAAGCCCTCTAGTTAGATGATCCCATGCACAAAAGTACAAACGGAGGGAACAGAAAGGCATAAGTCTTCCCCCTTCCCCAACTAATTCATGACAGAGTGGGGATTTTATAAAATATGACTTAATGTAATTTGCTTCCTTTTCTTCCTAAAACTGATATTTGACTGTTATTGAATTCAACATAGTTTTAAAATCAAATTAAGGAACAGTTTGACTTGGTTAAATAAGCATAGAAAATGAAGCTCACTGGGTATATTCCATGCTAATGGGACACCAGAAACAAAAGAACGTAAATACAGCAATTAACTAAAGGAGAATAGCAAAATAATATACATAGTACTACTCTTTTGCAAACAGTTTTGCACAAATTATGTATTTTAATGTCTGCTTGCATATTTATGGGATCAACTCAATTTTGAGTTCACTCCAAGCACTCTTTTTCATCATATTGATATTATTGGCAATATTATTGCATGTGGTGTGTAGCAGGATAATGAGTGTGGCTTATCTTGGACCCAAGATAGCCCAACTGATGCATTTATTTCAAAAGGAAATTCAGTACTGTGGGAAATAATAACCTAATTGTATGAGTAAGAGTGCTTTGAGCATTTCAGTCATGCTACACACAGAGGCACATGTGGAAGGAAGATGCCCATCAGGATTATAGGGATGTATTGAAGAGATAAACCAAGGGTGTGAAAGATAAGACCCGCAGGCCACATCTGGTCCTTTAAGCACTGTTATCTGGCCTGCGAGCCAAGGCAAGGTTGCCACTACCAATCCGCTCCCTCATTCCTGATTCTGGGCTGTGGGGGCCTTCTGATCCACATGGAGGTCCGAGCCTGCAGGAAGCGGGGATTGGAAGGTTGGAGCTCCAGCCCAGCATGTAGATTACCCCTCCCCTGCTGCCCCAAAGTCAGGGGCTGCTGGGGAGGGCAATCTACATGCTGGGCTTGTCAGCCGAGGAAGCCACCCACTGCGGGCTGGTACACATGGCCCATCTGGGCTGGTACACATGGGCCGGCCCAACCAAATGACATTTATGTGATAGCCAGCCCTTGTAACCAATGAGTTCAACACCCCTGAGATATACAGTGGGAAAGAGATTCTTAGACTTAAATATTGCAGGTGAACCATCTCAGCTTGACAAGGGGTGTTACTAAGGACCTCTTTCCTAGGCATGGCATTATATCCTGCTGAGGTCCTTCCCCTCTCGAACACCACCTTTCCTGGGCTCCACCCACCAAATCTCCTGGAATTTCCCAACCCAAAGTTGGCAACTCTGGATTCAGCTAATTCAGAGTGAGGGTATTATCTTCTGTGACACACTCCATTCAGAAAGCATATGAATTAATTTTTTTTTTTCTGGATTCTGTTTCACCTTGAACATACCATGGATAAACACATAGATAGTTAGAAAAGAAGGTTAAGCAGAAGCATATTTGAAGGCCAGGGTAAATTCCATGAAACTCAATTTTGCTAAGTATGAGACTCTTTCCATACTCCTTTAATAAAAAACACTAAGTGCTTGTGCTTTTAATTATATCCACTCCCTACAAGAACAGTAATTTAGCATTATGCAATACACTTATCAGACTGACCTCCAGAAGAAGGCAATCAAAATTACATTAAAATGTTATCAATTTTCAAAGACTCATTCAAGCAACAGGGAGAAAGTAGAAATACCAACTAGCTGCTAAATCCATGATTTACATTTATCCAATATACTGCCAAAGGTGTTTATATCTCATCCATGATCATATTTTTGTCAGCTATGATTTTTCTTTCTGAAGTTTTCAATTAATTCATTTTAACGAATCATGCCAAATATTGATATTGGTGTATTTTTGCTTACAAACCTGATGCTATGCTAAATGCTCAGCTGATGGAACACATACACATTTCAATTCAATGCAGAGTGACTCTAGCCTAAGTCCATTGATCCCAGTAGAATTAGACCTCAGCAACTCTATATAGGATTGTACTGTTAAGAGTCAGAAGTGTTGACCGATCTGGTTGCTGCTAATTTTTCTTGCAGAGCTATATGTCAGGCAGATATTCAACAGGTAAAGACTTTTCTACTATGACTTCTGTGTGACAGGAAAAAAGTTTATTTACACAGTTCTTAATGATCCGTTAGTAAAATTAGAAACCACTCAGAATGCCATTTATGTACAATTTATAGATTAAATAATATTTATAAATGATGAATGCATAAATAACATTGAAAAATGTTTGCACTTTAGAAGAAAAATTCAGCATAAATGTAACAGAAGCAGGACGCTTAGAATGGGGGGAGGAGTCAGCGGAGAAGACCATTCCAAGGCAGCAGATGGCTCTGCATACCTTCAGCCCCTCTATGCCCTTCCAATCACCCAAATTAACCCTAGACAGTAGGGATATAGTAATCCACTGCCACTACTCTAGTAATGGGGTCCTTAATTTTGGAAAGCAGTTTTGGAAACCCTTCCCATTGATTCCCCTGGCAGTACTTCTTTTATCATGAATAAAATGCTGCCTGGCTGAATGAGTGAGTCTTGAATGTTAGACACCCCAGCAGAGTTTTAAAAGCTTTATTAAAGATTGCATTCAAAATAGAAAAAGCAACAGGCACAAAAATATTAACTTACGTAAAAGAAAGGCAGTTCAAAAGATGGAGAGCTAGTGTTAAAAGTCAGTGCAACGTAATCGAGCGCTCTGCCCAGATGCACAACACACAGATCATCTGGTTAACTTGCATTCATGGGTGGTCTTAGCTATGGGGCAACCAGGCAGATGCATCAGTGTGGTGTAGTGGTTAGGAGCAGTGGACTCTAGAATTGGGTTTGATTCCCCCACTCAAATCTGGTGAACCAGGTTGGTTTCCCCACTCCTCCAAATGAAGCCTGCTGGGTAACTTTGGGCTAGTCACAGTTCTCTCCAAACTCTCTCAGCCCCACCTACCTCACAAGGTGTCTGTTGTGGGGAGGGGAAGGTGATTGTAAGCCAGTTTGAGACTCCTTAAAGGTAGAGAATATTGGGAAATAAAAAACCAACTTTTCATCTTCTTCTTCATCATCATCAGGCCCCGTGTTGGGGGGCTACACTGGGGGAGGGGCTTGACCATGTGGAGTGAGCTGCCCTGGTTACTGGCTGCTGACTCCAGAGGAAATGATGGTGAGGGATGGAAGCTTGGCACCCCCTTCGTTCAGCCCTGTGGCTGATTACTGGGTGGCCACATATTGCTGAAGCCACCAACGCCGCAACTCAAAGGGTGGCACCACACTGAGGGAATGGCTGGGTTCCCCTCCGTCCACCCTACAGCTGATTGCCATGCTGCTGAGGCCATAACTCATTAGTTGTAATAGTGGGAGATCTCCAGCTGGTACCTGGAGATTGGCAAGCCTGCATGCTCCCCATGTGAAGACACAAATTCCTCAGGAGGATTTTGCAAAGAGTCTCTCCTTGTGCAAGATTGGGGTGCACTTTGCCACAAGGATGGGCAAGAGGCCAAGCCTGAGGCTAGAATTTCAGCTGAGAGACTATGGGTAGGAAGAGATCAGATTAGTATCTCCATTATGCACATGGACACTTGGTTGTGGCTTAGATCAGGATGGTCTGAGTAGACTCTTCTATAAAGGCAAGGGTGCAGGGTGTCTGGAAAAATGAAGAGAAGGAAATCATAATGAATCTGTGGCATCTGTGTCCATGATTTGTGACAACAAAGGAAGTGGAATTTGTGTGTAAATAATGACCCTCGGGTTTGAGTTGCACAAGAAACAATCAAAATTAGAATGGGTACTTCTGAGTTGAATCAGCAGTGGTGAGAAAGTTGTTAGCTATCCTACTATTAACCAATGATTTTATTACTAAAATGGAAGGCAGCAGAATTCCACCTGCCTTCAAGTTACTCCCTCTGACCTAGAAACTACCAGATAGATACCAGTGGATATTGTGTAGTTCACGAAAGACACTCTGTTCAGGCCCAGTAATAGTTTCATCACCTGCTTGAAGTCTTGGCATGGAGATCAGGGCTACTGCTCGTTTTGCAATGAGATGGGGTAACACTTCAGACTACATGAACATGTAGACTTTTGGAGAGTGTGTAAAGGGGACTGACAGATATACATTTTTAAAAAAATAAAAGCCAAATCTGCTCTTCACCAGAGGTACATATTTTTACCCAGGCAGGTAAAATCCAGTGAATAGTTAAAATGGATATCTAACTGAGCAAGACTGGGAACTCGGTTTTTCTCTCTGCTTGAGCCTCATCCCACAGCTCAACGTATTCCTGGGTGATTTCCCCACTACAAAGAAAGGAGGCAACCTCCAAATACTTTAAAACTCACTCCGATTTTCTGCCCAGTGTTCTTACTTATAGCTGCTGATGTTAAGGGAGAGAAAAGGTGGGGGGAAAGAGAGCAAAAGGGGGCAAAGGCGAAAAAGGTGAGGGAACAGGTCATACAAGAATGAGTTCAGACCGTAAAGGGTTAACTGCCTCAGGACAAGAGGTGGCTCTAGAGCATTCATGCAGCTGCTTCCTCAGGTTGCAAAGGAGGCAACTGGGTGAAAAACTGCTTGCACAGTCTCATTTATTTCTCTGTAAGCAGAATGACTACAGAGGTTTTTCTTTTTTTTAAAAAAAGAAAGGTGACACCTCAGAGAGGGGGCATAGCATATTTCTGAGGGGGTCATACCCCCACACATACTCTGTAGCTGCAGGTCTAAAGGGCATATTGGACTGGGAAGCACAAGAAGTTTCTGAACCTGAGCTTCTCGCCCAATTCAAATCCCACAATATAAATTATATAGAAGCCAAAAAACCCATCTTACTTGTGCTTTCTGTCATTTTGCTTTGTTGTGATATGTCCTTATTTATATACGCATATAAGACCTACCACATCAGAGTGATACTATGATAACTGTGACCTGTCGTAATTGCTGTGTTGCATTAATGCGACGTATAATTAAGCCATTAATGAGAGATTGTATGGGAATTCTCACTTGGAAATGGTTGTTGAGAACTCATGCATCTATACTGTCTCTTAAAACTAAAGGAAGTTAGTATCTATTGGTACTTATTTCTGTCTAAATACAGTCACTTTGAGATGGTTTCACACTGGAGCCATTTTCTGCAAATGAGTCATTGCTGTTATGCCATTTGTTACATGCCAAATTACAATGGAAGATCCACCTGTCGGCAGGTAATGTGCTTCTGATATCACTTACCTTCCATATTTACCTGTTCACACAGGGAGTTCTCTCTTCTGTTATTATTGTGAATCTGCTTTCTATTCGCTGTCATTGACAGAAGTGTATCTCATCTCCTTTTTTTCAGTTTGAACCAATTGATGCTATTAACATCACGACACCAAGAATACTGGCTAAAGGTAGAAATAGATATGGCAGCAATTCATAAAAGATAAATGGTAAAATAGCACAGATTTTTAAAAAAATACAGAAAAAAGTTCAGAGGTTGACTACCAGAACGATGCTGGAAAGCATATGCCAAAATATACATCATTCTGTGAACATGTTAAAACAGTAATTCAAAGAGTATCCACACACCACAGAGGTTGTGCTTCTATGCAGCACAAAAGCAAAAAAAAACCAGTGCAACAAAGCAACTCCTACAAAAAATGAGTGAAATTGCAAACAAACAGATGGTTGATTACAATGTTGTCTAGAATCCTTGTTATAAATATGTGTCCGAATTATGACAATTATACTACATTTGACTAGTGTGGAACTACCCTTAGTCCTTTAAGCAACCCCTGAAGCAATGTGGGTAGATATATTAAAATAACCAATGTTGTTAGGAATTATTTTATCTCCTGTTGCCAAAACTGACATTAACCTGATCAAAAAGTTATCAAATATCTTCTTACCTTTCCTAGTACAGACGAGTACTGTATTCCCTGAAGTTACAATTGGTTTATGATGTTTATTTGGCAATTTGCTTTTTGGTACAGGCGCTGAACTTTTTACCCACTGTGTTTCTTCTAATCTCTTGGTATTGTCACACTGGGGATTCCTTGCACATTTGAATAGACAGATCTGGATATCTGAGCAGTCTGTAATCATTCAAACACCAACTTGTTAAAGCTTCTCAAGTGGATACCCAAGCAGATGCCCTTTTCCTTGCATTTATACATCCCCAATCATCTCAAAAAAACCTATCCCTTATGCCAAGGAGTTGATACATTAAAGCAGTTCATGTTTCATCAGGGAACATGGGGCAGCTCCACAAGTCATTGCAGGAGATCATTCGGCACAAAAAAATGTTGGAGGCAACCCTGAACCTCCCTAGGTTTGAGGCCTGCTGAAGGAACAAGACCGCAGCCATGTTTCTACTCCCTCTACCCAGCTTTTCTTAACTTGTAAATGGAATGTGTGCACTTCAGACACCAATAGCTAGGGTTGTCAACCCCCAGGTAAAACAAACCAAGAATAACCTTTGCTGCAACAGCGTAGCTAAAACCACACAAAGCAGCACGGAGGCTCAATCTATAACAAACCCTATATTCCATAAACATGCAAATGTACTAAGCAACATACATATAAAAATCGAGTGCAGGTGGAAAATCCGTGAAAAAACATACACACAAAACATCCAAAGTTATATGCAAATATCCTAAGAAGCTCTATCTATAGCGTCAAAAACACTCAACACAGTCTGGCTGTTTCTTGAATGGCCCCAATCCAACAGGGCGGACACAGTCCAACGGAGCAAGCCAACGGAGCACAGCATGGGACACGAATTCTAGATAATTCCAGCATTTTTATATTCTTCTTCAGCTATCCGTTGTAGGTATAATGCACTTCAGTTCACCGACTGTATCATGAAGGATTAAATCTTTACATACCACCTCTGCGGGTTTAAACTTCTTTCTCCAAGATGGGTGATCATCTGTCCCCTTCTGTTGCTGTCTTCCGCCATCAAGTTTAGAGGTTTTTTCTTTTGTTTGGCATACTCTCAATGATCCCTCCTTCATAATCAAAGTTTTTATGCTTTGTATGCATTTTAACTCTGTTTTTAAACTCTTTTTAATGTAGTTTTAATGATGTATGTTTGGGAAAGGTGGTTATTTTAATGGTTTTATAATGTAATTTCATCGTGTATGTTAGCAGCCCTTGTACAGGGAGAAAGGTAGGATATAAATTTTGTAAATAACATAGATAAATAGATATGTCTCTGTGTGTGAGAGGGCCTGATTAAAATCCAGGCTGATCTTTCTGCTCCCAATCTTTTACTTTTGTAGTCAATAAACAACTCTTCCTCTCTTATGTCTGTGTGAGAGTGGTGGTTCTAGGATATGTGTAGGGTTGCCAACCACCAGGTACTAGCTGGCGATCTCCTGCTATTACAACTGATCTCCAGCTGATAGAGATTAATTCACCAAGAGAAAATGGCTGCTTTGGCAATTGGACTCTATGGCATTGAAGTCCCTCCCCTCCCCAAACCCCGCCCTCCTCAGACTCCACCCCAAAAATCTCCAGGTATTTCACAACCCGGAGCTGGCAACCCTAGCTTTGTGCCACAAACCAGAATCCCACTGCTTCTCTCCACTGAGGCCTGATTAGCCTCCATCTAAACTGGGAACTGGGCTTCCAGGGGCTAGCCAGAAGCCTCCTTTTTGGGATTTAACAACATGAGGAACAATTGCTCACACTCAGCTGTGCAGTATTCTATGGTTGTTTTGTTTTCTTTCATTTCTTTTAAAGACAAGTTGGTTTAAAATACAGCAAAATTAGGTGAGGGGTGATATGTGAGAGAACCGTCTTTCTGGCACATTTCAGATTCTGTTTTGCTCATGGCAGAATGTCAATAGGTGTAATAACTTTTTAGATGAAGCATTAAGAAATCAAAGTGTGAGCATGCACTCAAGAGAGGTACCTCCTGAAGCAATTCTGGCTTGGCAGTCTATTTATAGGCTGCCAAATTAAACCCATCATTGCTTGGATCCTATGCTACAAGAAGCAGGCTCTGTGCCATTGCAACAGATGGACCACAGCAAATACAGCCAGCCAGGAGTCTTTTAATGCACATTAAATATGTTTGTTGAGGATATCATTCCTGGCTTGGCACAATGCTGCAGCCACGTAGGTCCTGTAAAAGGTGCAACATAGTCTTAGGATTGGTTATATTTATAAAGTTTTTTAAAGCCAAATAATAATCCACAATTGATAATACCACTGAAAAGAAGAATTCTAGCTGATGCCTTCATCTTTCTTGAAGCTTCTTTATCTGAAGTCAAAGCATGTAGCAGCATCCAGGCTAGAATTCCACAACCAGCCACTAGATGAGGTGGAAAGACAGCAGACATTGACTGAATATAATCTCATTTGCTCAGATAGGTGCACGGATGGTGAAAGGGAAGTGGTTATGGCTTTTTACTGATCTGAAATATCAGTTTTATGCAGGAGAACGTCTCAGTGTATTCTTGCCTTTAATTTCTGGTGCAGTGAGTTTCTAAAATGGACCACATTTGGTCATTAAAGCTGGGATCAATACAAAGTACTACAGAAATAAACAAGATCCCAGTCCTATGACTGCTTACTCCAAAGTGGATACAGTGAGACTTACTCCCAAGCAAGTGTACATAGGATTTCAGCCTAATAGTGCAATCCTAAATAGAGTTACACCCCTCTAAAACTAATGAATGTAGAGGTGTAACTCTGCTTAGTGTTGCACTGTAAATCTCTTTATATTAATGGAAACTAGTATGCATTCAAATAAACTTGTGTACACAGACATGCTTATTTCAAAGGCAGCCATTCATGAAAGACAGCAAGCTTCAGAGATGTGGCCTTCATAGGGTACAAGTCTCACTGGAGCACAACAGATGGAGAAAGCATGATGAAGGTGTCAGACTGCACTGCCTCCTGAGACACAATGGCAGGCATTATTCCCCCACAACTCCATGGCTAGTGATGGATGACACAGTGGACCAGGAGAGAGGGTTGTTTTAAGATGCAGAGAAGAACATTCTCTTATATTGCATGTTTTATTGTGACATCCGAAGAGTGGATCCAACCTCTATTAAGAAAGCTACCCAGTCGCTCAGAGGAAATTTAAGTTAGGTATCTTCTCTTAGATAAAGATCCAAAAGTCACTAAACTTGCTGCAAAATTTTGTTTTATGGCAACAAAGATAAGACATGCTATGGTGGTAGCAACAGATGAAGGAGGAATACCAATCTTGATTCTAGATAAACCCTAGATTTTAGAATGACAATTTAATGTAATTTAATTATATTTTGTATTTTTGGTGTTATTTATTATATTTGTTTTTTGCTGTTATTACGGGTCTTTGACCATAATAAAGTAAAAGTAAAAGATGCAGAGAAGTAACATAATAGAGATTCAGGTGTACATAAAATCAAAACTTAAAAATATTGCTTTGCAGGTATTTCACCCACAACATGTGATAAGGAAACATCTGTTGTCTGATTTTTGGGATTTTTTAAAGTCCATTATGGGGAAAGAAGTCCACTTCAAATCACTCTTAATTAACCAAGGAGTCTTGATACAGATTTCTGTAGTATATTCTGCATAATTATTAATCTAGCTCTCCTTTCTTTGACTTTTTAACACTTTTGCACACTCTAGTACTGTATAAATAATCAAAAATGATTATTATTAAGCATGTCTAAGAGATTAACAAAGAACATGTTTACTTTTTAGCCACAAGAACCTTCAATATCATATCAAACCATTTTGAATCCCTTACCTGCCTTTACAGAGACTCACAGTTCTGATCTTTTTCTATGGTTGATGACTTAACCAACACCTAATATGGACGGGCTGCAGTTTCTTGCTCTGCTTTAGGTGTCAATTATGTCATCAACCATTTCAAGGAGAAAACAGAGAAACATGAGATCTTGAAGGACTTGACAGGTAAGAAGCTTTCCAGATTATTCATAAATTACAGAAGTAGGCTCTAGGGGGTTTCACCACCTGAGCCAGTCATAACGGAGCTGCTGACTGTCATGGGGGTATTGTATGGTTCTAAGGGATCGGCTTGTTAATGTCTCTCTTAACATCTCATGGGTTTTTAAAAACATTGGCCCAATTGTATTCTGTCCTGAGTGACATCTGACAATTTCACACAGCTGCATTTTGGCTGATCTTGGCAAGGCTTAAGTGCATTCCAAAGTAGATCTATATTTCAGACAATAGTTGATTTAAACTGAAGGGAAATTATGTAACTCCACACCATGTGCATGGAGAGGACTGTACATACATCTGGAAGTGTCTTTGAAATGTTCTCTCCAGTCAGGTGCACAGCTGAACAGGCAAGTCACTTTTCAGTCTAAAACCAACTTTCCTCTATAGTCACGTAAGCAACCAGAGTAGAAATGCTGGACACATCTGGCAACATATGCAGTTCTTCCCCACCACCCATGCACACATAACATGCAACCAATGCACATTTTGTCGATTACCGAAAATAAAACATAGGAATGATATATTGTCATTCTTCTATGAAATTTCTGGGAATTCTGTAAGGGTTATTTTATTATTTAATTTTAATGAATTAATGTTAAAAATTCTCTCCTGTCTATCTCAAGAGCTAGGGGTGTTTAGCAGTACCTTTTTGTCTATTTATTATTTAAAACATTCATACGTTGCCTATTCAGGCAAAATAAAAAAAAAACCAAAATAATTAAAATTAGCAGTCATTTAAACAGCTAGGATTTATGGAGACTGCTGATTTTTTTACTGATCAGATTGGGTACACTAAGTATATTAAATACTAAAGAGGATTGGTTTCTGATTATGTTTAGTTACTGGTAATTTCAGAATTCACATCCCTACCATTTATGGCTGGGTAGGCTGTTAACATTATCCTAAATTGCACCTAGAAGGCAATAGGAAACCTGTCCAGATACTGGTGAGCTGGTACAATGTATTTTTGATTGCATGCTTTCCATCAAAAGAGGGGTCACTATTAAACACTGGAAAATTCACTGTATATGTCAGAACACAAATAAGTTTCACTTCTTTTTGGGGAGTGGAAGAGCATAAATCCAATATGGGGCTGTAGTTTTTGGCTTTGTAGTTATCATAATCTCTAGTGGTACCCCCTAGTACAAGAGAATATCAGCTCTGTGATATTTAGGGATGTCATAAACATCATGTCCAATGGGGTTGGCAGTGAACAATACCATGTTTGATGGTGGCAGTCACTCATGAGCCAAGTCTTGGATCTCCTTGCCTCACTGCAGTCAGCTTTTAACATCTGCTCAATAGTTTGCAGCTGTGCAGTATCTGTAGTGTTTTGTTACATTTCCTTCTGACTGACATGCATATGCAAAGTAGGTGAAACTGATTCTTCCCCCAAGGTGAAGGCTGGTCAGGTCGGGTAATTAAACGATGCAGAGGTAGTACTGTGACTCCCATAAGGCTGTACAAAAATGTGCATGTGCAAAATAACTTCAGTGAAAACATGGACAGAATGGTAAGACTTTAAAAAAATATATAGCATTTATAATAACTGGCTGATCAATTTATACAATTGGCTGCACAGCAGCAATCAGTGTATGGTGGGTGGAAAGCCGATTCCTATCAAGCTATGTAAGAATGTGCATGCAATACCACTGATTGCAATGTACTGTACTATTTTAATACTCAAAATGTATCTTGATCAACACGGTAAAACTGCTTGCAAATAGCCAAACTGCCTGGCAAAATATCAACCCCAAGCTAGCAAATGGAAAGCAGAGCATGAGCCAAACTTGCAGGAGTTCAGGCATCCCTAGTGGTATTACAGTAATAGCAAACCTCTTCCTGAAAGTGCAGTTTGGTGTTTTTCTAAATATCATCCTTTTTCATTGTGCCATGTTTCAATGTCTCCACACCATTTTAATATTATTATTCTCTTACTCTTATTTTTTAAAATATTTATTCAATAAAATAAACAACAAAAAACATACAACAATCTTCATAATTTAAAATATGTGTAAACTTAAAAATTTAACAGAATTTCTATATTACAACTTATTCCAATATCCTCATTCATATTACCACACCAAATACATGGTTTAGTCCTCGGTAAAATAACTAGACTATCATCGCTGCACATTGTCCTTTCTCACCCTTAATTATAAGATTTTCCATTTTATTTACAGTTCGTAACCATAGCTCATCTAGACTTATTGTATCATTCTGATGCATTGTTAACTTAATTAAAACATATATTTATTTAACTTTAACCAACCATTCCTCTATCTTTGGAGTCGTTTTTTGTTTCCAGTGTCTGGCAAAAGTCATTCTAGCAGCAGTTATCATGTGTAACCCCATACATCGTTTATCTTTAGTTAGGTTTGGAACTAAATTTAACAAGAGTATCTCAGGTTTAATTCTCTTACTCTATTGTTCTCTCTTTTTTCCCCTCTGCATTGTCATAGCAGTCAAAAACAGCCTAAGCAAACCCTAGCATTGTTGGGCATCACATGTGAAACATGACGCCAAGTCTTATTCATCTTAGATTTATTTTTATGCACTTGCATGGAGTGCAAAGATGGACATCATATTTCATTCCAGCCATTTAAAATATGACACACTTTCCTCACAAATCTCTCTTTTTGAGTTATTCGCATCCATGACTTTATTAAAAGGGTTGTACTTAAATTGAACGTGTGAATTCTTAGAGGGACAGGTCCATTTTTTAAAAATTGCCTTTCAACAAGGGTCTATTTTGTTAAATTCTTCTGAAGGATATATTTGAAGGATTCTAGAGAAAAGAGGGAAGCCTCTACCATTTATCGCATTAAATAATTCATCTTTCAGTATTCTTTAAAGTTTTGGCATCTTTCTCAGTCATCATACAAGGCTGTCCAGAAACTGCTTCATTCATTTTTTTTTCCTGATGGAGGGCAGGACAATCTGTGGTTTGAAGTAAACTGCAGTCCAATGTGATCTGGATTAGGAAAGCTACTTTCCCATGTGGCATATCATCTCACTCATATTATTGATCACAGGTGACCCAGTGCCAGGCCAGAAATCTTTGTCATGCAGGTTACATTGCCCTGAAATTAATATATTTCAGTCTACACTGTCAGTTTCAGAGGGCATGGAAACTCCTGCATCTGCTGCTCATCTTGTCAGGTCATTCTCGGTTTCAAAATAACCGAAGTGAATATAGTATGGTGCTTTGAAACAGAATCTTTTACATATGACTAATACAAATCAAGCCTTTCTCCATTCTTCTCCATTTTAAAGCCGATTTCCCCATATTTCCATTTATTCACATATCTGCCAAACCTAAATCTCTTTTAGAACAAGAGAAATTCCTAGTGTCTAAGACAGGACAGAGTTCAAAGTTGTGAGACAAATTCTACTGTTATTTACACCCTGAACAGCTTCGGAATGGAAGTCAGTAATGGGTAAAACTAAGACAGAGCAAAGAATGATCTATTAGTCTGCATGACATGGAGGAAACAGCTTTCAAAGAAAGGAAGGTCATAAGGAAAGGAGTAAATGGTGTTTCTTTAGCTCACATAAATCAGGCAATGGTTATTATGCAGCACAGATTAATTTATTTGTAGCTCTTGGTGATCTATTTCCATACACTCATTTAAGCGTTAATACTCATTTCAAAAAGAAATGGAAAGCAGCTTTATTGAAATGTTACTAACAGGATGTACATGCTTATACTCCTCTAAGCCACCTTTGGAAAGGACAGCAATCGAACTTGAGGCTAATAACTAATTAACCAGATGCTGGATGGCAAATATTCTCATTTGCTTAAGAAAAATTTAGAAGACTGAGAAAAAAATCTGGCAGATTTGTCCAGTTTATTGGACCCTCTGACCAGCCCTACAGGTCCAAGTCCTGATATGCCATGGTGAAATTCTCAACCTTACAATTATCTTCTACCATCTGTTGTTTGAGGCTTGGATTAGCCATTTTCTGCTTTCCAACTAATATGGTGCATGTCAATGGGTTGCACAGTGACAACATGGCTGACCAATCCACTTGCTCCTGGATCCGAGAAAACAGGTGGAACAGAGGGGAAAGGACAGGAGGGAGCAGAGGAAATGCCTGACAGATAGCCAAGCCAAATCTCTTGGCACTTGGGGCACATGCTGGAACAGTGATAGGAAAGCTGATGCTAAAGTTGATATTGGCCAAAAAAAAATCATACCATATTGATCATATTTTGGGTGACTGGATTTCATTTGACCTGCCAATGTTTTCTGGACCTGAAAAGCTTGCTCTAGACATTTTCAGTTCTAAACATTTTACTTTTCATTCTGAAAAATCCTTATAATTTTTAGAGGTAATATTGTTTGTGTGTGGCGCGGGGTGGGGGGATTTGCTGAAGAAATCTACCATTCTGGAATCCAAAACTGGATTCTGCCATGGTTCCCAGGTATTCAACATACATTGTATCTCTGTGGAGGATCAGGGCGGACTTTCCCACCATTTAAAGCCAGGCTCTTCCATTGACATACATAGCAAAGATCACACTAAAGAATCAGAATGCAGCCACTTTGCTATTTATTTTCTATGGAGTAGGATGGTAATGACCCATTTCAGACCCCATAACTCCAGACCCCCTGACCCAATCTTCACCAAACTTCAGGGTTCTTGCAAGGAGAGTCCCTTGGAGCCACACTGAAAATTTGGGGACTCTACCTGCAAAAATGCCCCCCAGGATCCGCAGAAAGGCTATATTGGACCCAAATTTTTCGAGAAACCTGGAAAAAAGCCATATTTACCAGTTTGGGAATTCGGCTTATTTCGGGTTTACCAAAAAAAATTGGGACCAATAAACCCAAACCCGATTTTTTATTATTTTATTATTATTATTATTATTTTTCACAGCCCTATCTGGGCCCCAGTGGCTGCCCAAGATCTTCGCCTGGCATGTGCCACTGACCTGGTTTTCCCAAAATCTGGAGAGGCGTTTGTCTTCCTCTACCAGTTCAACCACTGCCACCACTGGGTCTTTGTAGGAACTGCCAGCTGATCGGGCAGGGCTCCCAGCTTTCTCTTCCTGTATTGAGGCCTTGCCTCTGCATCTCCCACTATCCAGCATTTGGATACCAAGGGGACAGCTTACTGCCTTGTGCACCATTGAAAGAGTAGCCACTCGCCAACCAACTACCACCCCTCCTAATGCTCCTTTTAAAAATAGAGTGCCTGGAATAGTGGGGCTCTAATGTGGTACAGAGAACTGCTACCAAGATTAAAGTTATAAAACATTTATTTAAAAGAAAAAATGTCCACACACATTCTCTCATCACAGCACCAGATTGAGCAAAGGATCTAAAAGAAAAGGGTTAAATGCAATTTGTCTGTCCCTCCCTCTGTACATGCCCTAGTGGATATTAATATAAGGCAGGCTCTTTAGGTTAAAAGGTTACAGTTCTAAAGGGTTGTCATTACCTTGATGCCTCTGCTCAGGTGTGCAGGTTGACACATGGCAATGACCGCCTCCTACAACACAATTAGTACAAAACAGACATTCCTCCTTGTGCCCAGGAGTTTATTATTTTCCTTTTTTCTCCCACAGACCAGGTCAGGCCAGGTCAAAGAAGTTTTTTTCTGATGTCTCCAGGAATTTTCCCCCAAAGTAATTCTAGCCCCTGAAGTCCTCCAAATCTCTGTTCCGTGCTAGATATCACCTGTCTAGCTGGAGGGTATGGACTAGACCATTTCATTGTCTGTCAGGACTACCATTTGCTTATCCAAAGGCTTGGTGGTAGGGCTGTCAATTCGGTTCGGTCCGAACTGAAAATCAACCGAATTTCCCCTGATTCGGTGATTTTCTGTTCGGACGGATCCGAACTCAAAACTGGCGGGCAACCGGGGGGGCCGAATTCAGCGAGTTCGGGAGTTCACGAATAAATCCGGCAAATTCGGCCCCCCTTCAGGGGAGCCCCTGAAAGGCGCGGGCTGCCCTTTAAACTGATCTGAGCCTCCCAGCTGGGAGGCGCAGGTCAGTTTAAAGGGCAGCCCGCACCTTTCAGCGGAGCCCGCTGAAGGGGGGCGGGCTGTCCTTTAAACTGATCTGTGCCTCCCAGCTGGGAGGCTCAGATCAGTTTAAAGGGCCCCCGCGCGCCTTCAGGGAATCCCTCTGAAGGCGCGCTGGGGCCGAATTTTCCCCCGAACTCCGGATCCCCCTGAATTACCGGGGATCCGAAGCGGGGGAGTTCGGACTTCTGCACGTACCGAACCCACAAGGGTCAAATTCAGCCGAATCCGAACTGTTCTGAATTTTTTTTTTTGACAGCCCTACTTGGTGGGTGACGCTGGCAAGCAATTGACTCCCTTCCACACTTGTACTCTGCCAAGAGAGAAAATTTGTAAAACTCAAGGTGAAGGTTTTGTTCAGTTCAACCCTCCTAAGAAAAATGCATTTCTCCACAGAAGATGTCATAGCTCTTTCAAGTAGAAAGGAGGTCAACCAATAAAGAGCTTGGTTTAGTAGGTAGAGTACTCTGCCCTCCTCAGGCTCCACCCCAAAAACCTCCCACCGGTGGTGAAGAGGGACCTGGCAACCCTAGAGGTACAAGATTCCAAGACTGGAGTCCTCCTGAGTGGCTTATCCTGGGGAGGGTGGGGGTGCCTTCTGGACAACAAAACAGAATCCAGGATACTAACATATACAAATGACATATTTGCATTTTAAAAATATGGCTTGACAATTTATCTAACCGAATGAAAATAATGTTTCATGAGAAGGTCTTACCCACATGCAATAAAGAAAATGTGCTGTATTTTCCCCAAATCATTTAATTAATTATGTTTTTGGCACATCACCGAGAGCAATAAAACTCCATGGTGCTGAGAATGTAGATGTGTCATGTCCCTTCTTTACCGTAATTTGTTGCTACTGAGCAAATCGAAGTCATTTTGTCATTATTAAAAACACCATTGAAATGTGCAGGTGAACAGGCTGGGGGTGGGGGAAAGGTTTCTAAGTTTATGCCGCACATTGAGAAAATCTGTAACATTTTCATCATTTCTTCCTTTAAACGTCAGTGTTCTGCACAGAATACTTGACAGGCAGTAGAGACAGAACAAGATGTATCTAAACAAGTAGGAAACTGTTTGAACAGAATCTATTTCTCATTCTGAAAAGGCTTGCTTGTTTTTATGATGATTGATGATATATTTATTTTTAAATCATTTCAGGGTTTAAATTATGTAGTTTAATTCTAGAAAAGCACTCAACATTTTGAAAGCTATAGCTTGAAAATCCCTTCAAAAATAAATGCCAAGGGCTGGATACTAGAAATGTTTGCTCACAGAAGTAGATTTTCCTTGATTACTCACAGAAATCACTGTAACCCCAGAAAAAGGCTGGGAAAAAATGGAGAAGTCACTGGAGGCTGCAGTGAGAAGAGGAATGCGGAGGAGTTCAGCATCACCCAGCAAAGTCCTTTTGGGGGTCACAGTGGGGAGTGGAAGAGAAGGGCTATTCCAGAAATGAAATCAGAAGGGCCATTAAACCAAACAAAAATCAGAAAACTCAGAAAAAACAGTCTCCCATAGGAAAGGTATTCTTGCCATTTATTAAAGGAGTCACTGATAGGATGGAGAAACTTTTGAAAAAACATAACCTACAAACGGTGTTTAAACCCACCAAGAAAATACAACAGATGCTACGATCAGCAAAAGACAAAAGAGACCCCCTCACCTCTGCAGGAGTATATCGTATACCTTGCAGCTGTGGACAAGTTTACATCGGGACAACAAAACGCAGCATACAAACAAGGGTAAAAGAACATGAAAGATACTGCAGACTTGGCCAACTTGAGAAATCAGCAGTGGCTGAACATGGACTGACACAAACAGGACACAGGGTCTTATTCCAAGACACTGAAAGACTGGACAATTCTACCAACTATTTTGTCAGATTGCACAGAGAAGCCATTGAAATTCATAGACATCAGCACAACTTTAACAGAAAAGAAGAGAGTTTAAGAATGAATAAGGCTTGGCTTCCTGTCCTGAAAACCTCCAGACTAACAAAGATTGCAGTCCACAATAGCCATGCAGATTAGCTTTGGATTTCACACATTAACAGATCACTTCAGGATACAATGGTTCCATTTTAACATACCACACCCTTATTAGCACATTATCTTGATACTTACACAGGACAATGATTAGCACATTACCTTTGATACTTTTTGCAGGACAATGATTCAGCTCAAACCCAACCCCTTTCTGACTATATATTACTCTTCCTACACACTTGACACTGAGAGACACTGTCCTTCAGTGTTACTCCTCTGAAGATGCCTGCCACAGCTGCTGGCTAAACGTCAGGAAAGAAAATACCAAGACCACGGTCACACAGCCCGGATAACCTACAAGAACCCAGATATGTCTCTGTGTGTGAGAGGGCCTGATTAAAATCCAGGCTGATCTTTCTGCTCCCAATCTTTTATTTTTGTGGTCAATAAACAACTCTTCCTCTCATAGGGACCGCAAAGGTTTGTATGTAGGTCTCCAAAGGTCCCTATGAGACGATACCTACTAAGGCATATATATATATATATATTTATTATTGATACAGGTCACCGAAGAAGCCATATGCGAAACGTGGTCCCGATCTAGACGACACGTCTGACATCTTTTTCCTGTGGCTTTGCTCCAATAACTGAAACCTAAAAATAATTTGAAAGATTCAAAGACTTTTACATCAAATGATGCCCTAATGGGTCATGTATTTTGACTTACCTGTTGAATTAAGATCTGTGGTATCCTTTGGACAGTCATATTTATTGGATTGGTTTTTGTAAATTTTGTATCTGATTGTACTCCTATTTGTATATGTTGTATATATTTATTTACTTTAGCACTTTATAAAATTCACTTATTTGCTTTATATTGTTATAGTGCTGTTTTGGGGGTTGCTCCAACCTCCAGGTACTAGCTGGAGATCTCCTGCTATTACAACTGATCTCCAGCTGATAGAGATCAGTTCCCCTGGAGAAAATGGCTGCTTTTGCAATTGGACTCTATGGCATTGAAGTCCCTCCCTTCCCCAAACCCCACCCTTCTCAGGTTCCAACCTCAAAACCTCCCACCGGTGATGAAGAGGGACCTGGCAACCCTACATGGGGGGAAGGATGAAGTCCTTTATATGCCAGAGTCCTGATCTGAATTGGCCCATGCGCACCTGGGAATTGAATTCCCGGCACAGAACTCCAGGTGTATGTCTGACCCCAAATCCTCATGCCGGACATGTGTCTTCCCCATGCGAACTGGCTCTTAGATTGCTGTGTGAATTTTGTGACTCAGCACCTGGGCTGGTTCACAGATGAAAAACTGGTAGATAGGCTAGAGCCCACAGTCATATATTTATGATCCCTCCAAGGACAAGGTTCATATTGAGGTAGGAGTGTGTTGAAAGAAGTATTGTACACATATGAAAATTTCACCCAATTTATTAGTTTGTTATTGGAAACCATCTTATTGATTCAGTAGCATTGTTGGAGTAGCTGGTTTTCAATGGTTTTAAAACATGATTTTATTATGTGTGTTTTAATTTGTTAACTACCTTGGAGGGCCTTGTAAGGGCAGAAATGCAGGATATAAATTTTGTAAATAAATTGATAATAAATAACATTTTTGGTGATAACATTAATCCATAATGGTCAAGCAAGGTGCACAACATCAAAGCAGAGAAGACAAGAGTCAATTTGAGGAGGGCAGGATTGAGAACAGTCAGCGTGGTACAGTGGTTAAGAGCAGCAGACTCCTAATCTGGAGAACTGGTTTTGATTCCCCACTCCTCCACATGAAGCCTGCTGGGTGACCTTGGGCCAGTCACAGCTCTCTCAGAACTCTCTCAGCCCCACCTACTTCACAAGGTGCCTGCTGTGGGGGGAGGAAGGGAAGTAGATTATAAGCCAGTTTGATTCTCCTTAAAAGGTAGAGAAAATCGGCATATAAAAACCAGCTCTTCTTCTTCCCTACTTTGCATTGAAATGTTGACATTCACAACTCTTCAAACCAATGAATACCTTCCAAGGCCTGGTTCATTTCATCTTCTGAAGTTTCCCATAATCAGCTGTGTGAAAGCTTGCCAACTGTCACAACTGGGCAGCGAGTATTCACAGTTTATGGCACCGCTTACTATGCCAAAGCATGGCAATAAAATACTGGAATCACAGTTGGCAGAAGGAAAAAGGAGAACTGAAGGCAGGAGGGGAAAAAGAAAAAGACGTTCTGTGCATAACAAGGATTTGCCTGCCAGTTTGATTTCTGCTATCTCTACAGTATATTGACAAATACAGGTTTCCTGTGTCTGTTGATATAAATTGGTCCAAAAGTCCCCATTGAAGGGGCTTTGTTTTCTACTAGAACATTAGCCTGGATATTTCTAAGGTCTAGTGTGCTCTGCTTGTAAAGCTTTGATTACTCCTAATCTGCTATTATTGCTGCAAGTGGAGCCAAGAAGGTGAACTTTTGTTTCCGTGGCACAGCCTTCCACATGCCCTGCATGAGTATCAGGCTCTTAGCAGGCAGAACGATGTTTGTATGGGTCTTGGTAAATATACAGAGCTCACTCAGAAAGCAGCTCTTGCAGGGCATATTTTTAATGTGGTTTGATGTCCTTCCAAACGCAAAGGGATTAAGTCACCAGGAAGTGCTATCCTTCCATTTCCAATTCCCCCCTTTTCAACGGTATTCTTTTGTGATGCCATTAGATATCGGTAGCTAGGCTTGGCAGCACTACATACGTCTGTTTAATTGCCTTAAAACTATTTCCCTAGCAATATCATTAATAACACTAAAGCCAAAATTGGATTAAGCATTACACCGCTATAAAGTTAATTCACTGTGATACTAATGAAATGTCATGTGCAGCTTCCTGTAAATCCAACTTGAACGCTCATTGCTGGGGTTTAAATCAATGGTCTGTTCAGCTCCCATTCTTAGAAGGTATTGTTCTAATTGCTGCCAGGTGATTTCCATTAATGTAAGCAGCTTTCCTTCCCTCAGCTTTCTACAGCCAAGTTTTCACAAGCAGTAGCTGATACGGTAACACTGTGTTGAAACACATACTGATTGCCGGTGGGGAGTCACATAACTAATAGTGCCATCCTAAGTACAGTTACTCCTCCCTAAACCCATTTATTTTGATAGATTTAGAAGGGTGTAACTCTGTTTAGGATGGCACTCTTAATGTTCCTAAATACAACACACAGACACCCCGCCGCCGCCAAACTACTTCTCTCTGACATTTGTGTGCAGTGAATTTTGAGGGCATGGAGGAAGAAGGAGGAGGAGGAGGAGTTTGGTTTTGATATGCCAACTTGCTCTACCATTTAAGGAAGAATCAAACCGGCTTACAATCACCTTCCCTCCCCCTCCCCACAACAGACACCCTGTAAGGTAGGTGGGGCTGAGAGAGCTCTAAGAGAGCTGTGACTAGCCCAAGGTCACCCAGCTGGCTTCATTTTTAGGAGTGGGGAAACCAACCCAGTTCATCAGATTAGAGTTCGCCACTCATGTGGAGGAGTGGGGAATCAAACCCGGTTCTCCAGATTAGAGTCCACTGTTCCTAACCACCACTCTTAACCACTACACCACTACAACAATGAATTACTCTCATTAGTCCTCCTTACATCAGACTGGAGTAGCTTCTCATCTGTTTGAGAAAGCTCATATCTTAATGGTTGTGAAATCTACAGTCATGCCCTTCAGAGTGTTATTTTGAAATAGTTCAGAAAGTCTTAAATGCAACTCTCAGGTCATTCAACTGAGACTCAAAACCATCCAGCACTTGGCAGCACACTGAAATTCCTACAGCTATTTGCTTCCTATGATCAGCCACTTGTAGGCATCTGGCATCGCACACAGGATTGAACTTTTCAAAGACCATTGCAAAAGACTTAAATGGCTGGTTTGTGGAGCTATACAAAAAGCTGGATCTTATATGTGCTAGTTTCCTGCAAGACTGTACATGACTGGTCAGCCATGAACAGGGAGAAGACATCCATAACCATTTCGAGAAGCTGTCAGAAGGTCATCTGATTTAGCCCAAATGTTTTTTGAAACAAATCACTCCAAGTTTGATCTTAGATGATTGGAAAAGGGCACAATCCCCAGTTAATGCCTTTGGTTCAGCAGTATGAACATATGAAGTTGACATACTGAGTCATTAGCCCGTCTAGCTCAACACTGTCCATTTTTACCAACAGTAATCCTCCAGGGTCTTAGAGAGAGAAAGATCTTTCTTAGCCTTTGCTATCTGAGATCCTTTAAATGGAGATGCCAGGGACTGAACTTAGGACCTTCTGTATGCAAAACACATGCTTTGCCACTGACCTATAGCCTGTTGCCATATGCATTGGATTTAAAGAATATTTAGCCCCTGTGATTTGCATAAATGAGTCTGCTTATTATTAACAAATTGGGAATAATGTAACCCAAATCAGTACCAATGTCATGCCCGTTACTTGAGAGCGCCCCTTACACATAAAACCCAAAACACAAGCCCAGTTGTAAAAATGGTACTTTTCATCTGTCATATATACAACCCCCCATTTGCCACAGTAAATCTCAGGGGGGGAAACATACCTTTTGGGAGTAAGCCCACCTGTTAGGACTATGGACACCCTGGTAAAACCTGTGCTCAGTTACCTGCTGAAAGCTTTTTATCTACCCAAAGAGAAATGCTGCCTAGTATGAACATATTATCTGAGAGAGAGAAAAAACAGATTTTGGGCAATGTGTTCTTTTTTTCTAAATTTTATTGGAATACTGCAGCCAAAAGAGTGATAAGAATGGTTTGAGGATTGCAAGCACGTTCAAGTATTCTTAACATCAGTCTGTGTTTCTCCAGTTTGTAGTACAAGGAAACAACGTTGACTAACATGGTTAACTTGCTTTCACTCTACTTTGTTCCACTGAGAAATGCACTCCCAGTTAGTAGATCTTGAGTCCCGGGCAGATATCCAGAGCTTGACTCACACAGATATAGCCCACTCTTTGCCGCAGAAGTTATGCTTTGCTTTGAAATGTAGTGTGGGTCACAGTGCCAAGAAAATCTACCACAGTTTACAGTGGAAAATTCTGGTTGAAGCCTATCCATCACAAAAGCATGGAAGGGAGACAACCACTTAAGCAGCAAATAACTTTACTACACTAACCAGTAGTTAGTGTAATGAGAAATCAGTAAGAAAAAGCAAGATGGAAACCAATGAAAACCATTTGGTTTGCACTATCCTAATTTGTGTTTGTATTCCTTTAGCTAAATATCCGTTTAGAGTTACTTTTTACTTCAAATGGTGTTCCTTCCACCTGCTTAGTCCAGAGCAAACCAATCCAGAGAAGGAAGATATGTGAAATGTTGCCCAAATTTGGATCCAAAGGTGAAGTAGGATAAATTGGAATGGAACTTAGGGTAGAAAGGAGGGAGCTCCTAGCCAAACTGCAGTGGGGAAGGGCTGACATGCAGTAAGGCAAACCAGTTCTGAACATGAATATGGAAGAACTAAAAAAAGCCAAATGGGGAGGAAAGGACACAGAATGCCAATTAAGGGAAGGTGGGTAAAATGGGAAATATGAAATCGTATTTGGCATATCTTGACGAGAAAGCATTGTGTTTGCGGTGATGGAAGCTGAGTTTGGAGGTGAACCAACTTTAAAAATGAAGGGGTTGGAGATGCCCTTGTTATGCAGCTGAATTTACTTGGGGGGCAATGGGGAAAATCTACTATTAGTCCAGGTTGGCACAGAATTAGGATCTGCAATGACATTTGGGTCAAAACTCTGAAACCTTTCTAGATTTATGGTTGAATCATCCAAGAACTGCATTTGGAGAAGGTAATTCAAAAGCTTTGCTTATTATCCTGCAAACTTAAGTATTTACAGCCAAAAGGAGTAACTAAATCAGAAAGTTCAAAGAGTGTTTCCAGAGTATTCAGGCTATCAGGCTGCCAGGAATGTTTTTTGCAGTTCATTCTTTGATCAGCAAACCATATTAAGCTGCTCTGTACTGAATAGGGAGCCCCGTGGTGCAGAGTGTTAAGCTGCAGTACTGCAGTCAAAAGCTCTGCTCACGACCTGAGTTTGATCCCAACGGAAGTTGGTTTCAGGTAGCCGGCTCAAGGTTGACTCAGCCTTCCATCCTTCCGAGGTCGGTGAAATGAGTACCCAGCTTGCTGGGGGTAAAGGGAAGATGACTGGGGAAGGCACTGGCAAACCACCCCGCAAACAAAGTCTGACTTGGAAACGTCGGGATGTGACGTCACCCCATGGGTCAGGAATGACCCGGTGCTTGTACAGGGGACCTTTACCTTTATATACTGAATCAGCACTGTCTACCCAGTCTAGCAGTGGTTGTCCGGGTAGGGTTGCCAACCTCCAGGTACTAACTGGAGATCTGCTATTACAACCAATCTCCAGCCGAAAGAGATCAGTTCACCTGGAGAAAATGGCCGCTTTGGCAATTGGACTCTATGGCATTGAAGTCCTTCCCTTCCCCAAACCCCGCCCTCCTCAGGCTCTGCCCCAACAGGCAGAACAACAAAAGCTTTTAGTAGCTTTTAATAGTATAGTTGTATTACTAGAAGCAGTAACACACCTTTAGCAGCTTTTAGTGCACCTTGTCATTCATTGCTATGTATATTTTCCATGATATTTTCATTTGTGCACACATCTGGTCTTTTTAGGATCACCAGTCTCTTAATTAAACTTCACAGCTTTGTGCAACCATGAACAAAATTGTTCTAGAACCACTGTTGGGGAAAAAAAATCAGATGAACTGGGCCATTAGATGCACATCCATTTTGGGCTCTTGTCAAATGAACACAAAAGGGTACAGAAGGATACAGTACAGAGGCATTTGACACAACCATAGAACCTGAGCACTCATGATGGAAGAATAGTCAGACAAAAAGCCAGTCACCTACACAGAGGATGGCAATGTAAAGCATCCTGACGATCTCTCCATCCCCTTCCTTGTGATCCTGCACACAGTCATATTCCAGACCCTAAAATACCTTGACTAGTCACTGTTTACATTGCCATTGCCCTAAAGAGGACACGGAATCTTCTTGCTTGAAAGCCGCTTAAGAAAAATTGATGAATAGCATGGCACTTATTTTCATAAATTGTAGAATGCTTTTTTCTTATGAAAAGATGCACACTCAAGACAGTTTACAATTAAAACAAAATTGTACATAACACCCCCCAAAAAAATTCAATGAAATGTCATCTCAGTCTTTAACAAGAGATAAGACAGTCAAATTTACTTTCTTTCAAGATGACAAATTGGAACAAAAGCATAACAAACTTTTGAAAGCTCTTTTGCATAAACTTCCTTACATAACTTGCAGAAGTCAGGTAAGGAGGAAACAGTACATACCTCTATCAGCAGCCTGCTCCAGAGCACTGGCAGGACTGTTGAAAAAGCCCTGGAATGGGACACCACCAATCTGTATCCCCTTATGAAAGGTGATCATTAGAAAGAAAGGGTCAGATAAATGGAGCTGATTCACAGGCTTATACAGGGAGGGACTAGTCTTTCAGACATTTTACAGGATAACATGTCATTGGTTGAATTATGAAGTAGCTTTGTCACAAGGAACATAGGAGCTGTCACAAACTCCACCTTCACCTGTTGGCTTCCCCCTACTTACAGGATGTTCATTATCAGACAGTCATTGTGTCAATTCATGACTGACCTAAAGAACAAAAACAATTTGAAGTTTTAGACAGGGTTGTGCCACACATACTTGTTAATAACTTTAAATCCCGTTTTTGACCTGAAGCATTTCAGAAGTGATTAAACCTCTCATTTGAATGGATAGGATATTTTGCTAAGTCCTTACCAATGACAGCAAGACCCATTCTTCATTTTGCCTTCAGGTCAATATCTACAGTTCTGTCTAAAAGAAAGAACTCTTTAAAGTATTTGCAGGAAACACCACGTCCATTTGTATCTTGTTCTCCCGCCTCTTCGAAGTCACTTCTCCATGGCAATTATTCTTTCATCAGGAATGATTTATCAAACCTTGTCAACTCGACTCTTCTCCAGACAGTTGAAGGTTGCAGGTCATACAATAAACTACTCCGCTGCCACTAGGCACTATAAAAATGCAAAGAGACAGTTGTTCAAAATGTCACACAGCTCTTGACCAGCGGCAAGAGTCAAAGATGACCTTTGACCTTAGCCAGTGACAGATGATACAGTATATGGCATTGTCTACAGGAAAACTTGAACTCCTTTCCCTGGCATTCCACTTTCTAAATTTATATTGGCACTGAAGTGTCAAGAATAGTGAAACCTTTTAGAGACTAGATAATCAAATCTTATGTTTCAGCCTGCAACAGAAATGTTAATTGTTGCTCTTCCTGGAAGCCTTGATAATGAAGACTTTTCCTAACTGAGAAAGAAAATCCAAGATGCATAAATTTAAGATGCACACACTAGAAAACTTTAGCTCCTGAACAAATTGGATTAGCAACGAGTCATTGCTTTATTAGCTGTAAGTTCTTCATTGCCTACATGACACTGCTGTTGCTAGCAGCAAATGTCCATCAGCAGTGTTTGGGGGGGGGAAGAAATGTTAAAATGTTATTCTTCCTTATAAACATTTTATAATTATTTATTATTTTAGAAGCAGCTAAGAACCACTGTGATGAAGTTGCAAGTCAGCAACACAGAGAGCGTTCAAGGCTTATCTTGTTGAGTTGAGGTTGTGCTCCAAGGCACAGTTGTGAATTATCGATGTAAATAGCACTGGGATTCCTGCCAGCTTCAACTGGGTAATCATGAGTAGTGAAACAAATAAAGAAAAGGAAGGGATTCAGTTTGAATTCACAGCTACCAATTTCCCATCTCAAAATCCAAGAACTCCGCTGTTGCCACTAAATTAAACTGTTGCGACAAAAACTCAACTTGAATTTGACATCGTTAAAATTGTTTCTTAGCAAAGCTTAGTCCAAAGTTGACTACCATTTAAAAGTTTTATGAACCCAAAATTGGATTTTGATGGAAATGTCTGGACATTTTTCTGTAATGATGATGATGAGTGTTACTGTATCAAACACATGGATCCATATTATCACTGAATGTATCATTTCTTATTGTGCATGGATAGCATTTTCAACAAATATTTCCCACTTAGTAAATTCAGCTCCTAAGACATTGCATATGAAAATATTTTTGCATGTTCGAAAGCTCTATATAAATTATATTAGAAGTATTAACATTAGTAATAATAGTTTGGTACAATTACATGTGCTATTAAAAGAAAATTTCGAAAATCAGGCAATTTAAAAAAGAAAAAAAAGTGAAGCTAACCAGCCGTGGTTTATGTCATGATTGGTATTCCGGATGTCAAAGAGAAGACTCTCAAGAATAAGGAGACTTTAGAAATGTGGAATAACCACTTCTTAAAGAAATACATCATTGAAAACTCTAAATTAGCAGTGTGGGATTTATCCTGTGGAGGTTCGCAAGGATCACCAGTGCTTGCTATTACCTATAGCAGGCCTGTAAATGAGATTATCCAGCACATCAGGGTGGGGTATTGTCAATATGCTGATGATATTCCCTTGTCTTTCCTTAAATAAGTGCTAGGCCTATTCATCCCTATACTTTGTGAGTGCCTGGATGCTGTAGTGAGCTGGCTGAGGGACAGCAAACTGAATCAGATAAGATGGTTGGTAAGACCAATGTTCTGGATGGGTTTGCACTTTCCATTCCTGAGGAAGTGATGCTTACTTTGATAAACTATGGAAAGAATCTAGGAGTTCTTTTATAATTGCCCTTACCACTAGAAAGTCGGGAAACATTGTCCCAGATGCTTTTTTCCAACACCACATTGCAAGTAAAGACCCCTCTTCTACATTTAGACATGCTGATGCCTGATTCTGCATGTTTCAGGCTGAGTTATCTTTGATCTTCCAGGAAATTCCTTCTCTCTGTTCCTCCACCCACAGTTATTAGAGTTGTCTTAGGCCCAGTCATGGACATTTTCTATAGTGGTGCCATACCTATGAATATGGTTGCCAGGTCCTTCTTTGCTACTGCTGGGAGGTTTTTAGGGTGGAGCCTGAAAAGGGTGGGGTTTGGGGAAGGGAGGGACTTCAATGCCATAGAGTCCAATTGCCTAAGAAGCCATTTTCTCCAGGTGATCTGATCACTATCAGCTGGAGATCTCCAGCTAGTACCTGGAGGTTGGCAACCCTACCCATGAAGTAGCCTTCCAGTAGACATTAAAAGAGCACCCAAACTGGAAATTTTAAGAAGGCCGTGCTTAAAGGGACGTTATTTGGGAATCATTTGAGGGATGCTAATCTGTAGGGTTGCCAACCTCCAGGTGGTGGCTGGAGATCTCCTGGGATTACAACTGATCTCCAGCCAATAGAGATCAGTTCACCTGGAGAAAATAGCCACTTTGAAACGTGGACTCTATGGCATTGAAGTCCATCCTCTACCCAAACCCCACCCCCTCAGGCTCCATACTCAAAATCACCAGGTATTTCCCAAGCTAGAACTGGCAACCCTACTAATCTGTGTTTTTCTATTGCTGGGTTTTTTCTTGTTATGGAATTGGAAACATTTACTTGGATCTAGCAATGTGCAAGTGAAAAATAAATGGACTTAGTCCAGCTTTACTTATGCACTAATCTGTGTTTTTCTATTGCTGGGTTTTTTCTTGTTATGGAATTGGAAACATTTACTTGGATCTAGCAATGTGCAAGGGGAAAATAAATGGACTTAGTCCAGCTTCACTTGTGTGACACCTAGAACTTTCCAATCCATGTATAATGTTCCCAGGAACTGGGTGGACATGATCATGCACAAGCAGAAATACAAGTAAGGATACAAAAAGTATAACAGCATATGTGGCTGCTGTGGTCATTTTCTTAGCTGAGGATTAAGTAAATGGAATTGCCTGTGGAATTCCTACAGTGGATTTTACTAGTTTAAACTCTAGTTTTCTCTAGTTTAAACACGGGAGGAAAGGCGGCATGGTATGGCCTGATCTCATCAGATCTTGGAAGCTAAGCAGGGTTGGTACTTGGAAGGGAGACCTTCAAGGAAGCTTTTGCAGAGGAAGGCGATGACAAACCACGTCTGCTTCTCTCTTGCCTTGAAAGCCCCTTGCTGGGGTCAACTTAAGCCAGCTCTGACTTGACAGCACTTTACACACACATTTTAAACACTCCCAGTCCTTGTGTCAAGATCCTAGTAGCTGCCCTTTCACAGGAAGATTTCTGAAAAGTATCCTAACTTTTATATACCCAGGCTAATTCTCTGGAATACTTTATTCCCCCCAGACAGAATGCATTGTATCTGGTACATACACACAGGGGAAAGAAAACAAATTGGCAAAATAAGGGCCAGTATTCCCGAAGCAGCTTCTCAGAATAATTTACAGTCAGTTTCCTTTTCTTTCTTGTTTTTTAGTTTCTATTGTTGCATGAGTGACAGTACTATGCCAGTGAATAATGTGCAGATTATTCAGTAAACAGAAGAGTTTTATCTTATGGTGGAGAGGAATGACTGGAGAAAGAAAGCTACAGGCCTTCTTCATTCTGTGGAACGATTAAAGTCACCAAGTTCAAGGTGTCAATTCTCTTCTCAATATGCATTAACTTTTCATAAATATTCATTCATGGGTGTTACCTGCTGAGGGACAGAAGCACAGACAGGACAGGTTGTTTCCTGTAAACAATGTAATTGACACATTTTGCTACTTTCCAAGCCTGTGACCCAACTCCATTTTTTTAACTAGTTATTGTTTGGAAAACAGGGAATTAGAATTTATTTCATTTCCTATGGATTCAGTTCTTTCTAATCCATGTAATTTATACTCATACTGTGAAAGTGGTCACAATAAACTGTCTTGTCAGTTTATAGTAACCACTTTCACACTATGAGTATTGGCATTCAGCTAATTAGGTGGCACTAAAATGCACAGATACAATCCTTTCATAAATAACTCCACTTATCCACAGATAAATGAATATTTGTGATTAATTGTTTTCTGATAAATATTCACAGTATTGGTTTCTCCATGTGCACAGAAAATAGACAATATTTGACAGTGCTATCCTGTACAGAGTTACGTCCTTCTAAGACGACTGACTTCACACTAGGTCTTGAAAGGGGGTAACTCTGCTTACAACAACACTGCTTTGATTCAAATTTTACAAATGTACAATAGGCACAAACTCCTCTGGTCTGGTGACATGAGGACATCATGAAGGCAATGCAACTATGTGGTGTTGTCAGGTTCTCCAGCCAACCTGGGCAATTCCCAAAAAGCCACTCGCTCAGACAGCCAAGTAAGAAGCAGGTAAACTTTATTGTAGAAGCAACAGGTCAAGCTAAGGCAACTTGCAGTTTCAAAGCTGCTAATGAGGAGCCAGGCTACTAGGCATAACTTAAAAGCATGATTACATCACAGGTGCAGGTTCAAACGGCCTGGGAAATGACTAGATAACGGTGCTTGGCAGGAAGGAGTAGGACGGAGCCTAAACACGGCGCTGCCGTTAGCCGCTCAAGGCCAAGGCAAGGGAGGGGGGAATGGACAGGGAGTGGGAAGAACAGAGCAAATGAACATCAAAGTAAACATGCGAACACTGGCCTAACTCATGTCAGGAGCCTGACCGCTTATATGGGTCAGCCCAAGCATGGCTAGGCAAGGACTCAGAAGACATTCAGTGAAGAACCAAAAGGCAATCAAAAGGCAACCTCTGACAGGTGTCATTGCATCATCTTGTTTATTATTTGCTCTGAATTTTTTAAATAGTGAATATATGGTATAGCCTTGATCTTATGTGATGTAAATACTTTATTTATTCTGGTTTTACCCTGCTTTTCAAACTGAAGGGGGATCTCAGGGTGGCATTTTCAGTTCTGATAAGCCTCTTATACAACCCACTCTATGTAAGCATACAAAAGAATGGATGCTGAGAACATCGACATATACCAGTTGAATTTACCATGTCAAACACCTCATTTACCCATGAGACAAGCCTCTTTGATGTTATTAGTGAAAGTTCAGTTTGAGGTGCAAAAATGAACTACAGGGAATGAGAGAACAAAACACAGTATAAGCTTGTAATTTTCTAACAAGTCACAATGCATATCTTGCAGTTATATAATCTCATAATGTTAAAATAAAACACATTGACAGGTAGCTAGCAAACACCTGTCTGTTTCAAAAAACAAATTATTCTTCAGAAATGTTGCCAATTATTGATTGAAATGTTTTGTTGTGAGCCTTTTTCAAAAGACTTTGAGTCTCTTGTGGAAATTCTTGTGGTACTTGAGTCACTGTGGCCTTTTTCCCTGACCCAATTTGATGTAATTGGTGTGATTAGCTGAAAGATGGTTTTTCCTTTTCTTTAAGAGGTTAAACATTTACATGTACAAGTCACATAATCTTCCTTTTAACTGTGTGTTTTGAAATAATACCACAGGAATTTCCACAATGGCTCAAGATCTTTTGAAAAAGGCATACAACAAAAAATTTCAGTCAATAATCGGCAAGCTTTCTGAAGAAGAATCTATTTTTTTGAAACGGGTGTTTGCTAGCTACCCACCAATGCGTTTCATTTGAAAATTATGACATTTTATAATTACTATCTGCATTGTATCTTCTTATAAAATTACCAATTTATACTGTGTTTTGTTCTCACATTCCCTTGAGTATGTTTTTGTACCTTTGTTTTTTTCTTTGTTTTAAAGTGTCCCTTTTGTTTGTCTGAAAGTTTCGCTTGAACACTGTGTCAAGCAGCATCACACTGGAACCGTTGCACTTGCAGTACAGAGTCATGGCTGAGCTATGCTCAAGTCAGGAAAGGGAGCTATTTGTCAGAATCATTTTCAATTTGCACTTGCATAATCAGATTACCATTTAAACGACCTACAGTGGACACATCACCTGTGAGAACACATATATCTTTATCCCAATCAAGACAATTAGGCTGTTTTTCCTTTTAGTTTTCGTGGGCATTTTGTGCCAGCAATATTACAGCCACCTCCCCTCAAAAAACCCCAACCTGCTCAGAGGCACTTTTTCTTTAATTCGTCTAAAAGTTTGAACTACAGTACAAGATTTTTGTGGGGAGAGATAAAACAACAATTCCCATGAAGCAGTGTGAGAACATGCATATATAAATCTGTCCACATCTGGACAGGCTGACAGCAGTTAACAAACCCTGAAGGTCACTGTCAAAGGACCAAGAGACCTCACCTAAGTAAGTCTCATCTCAAAATGTAATTTTTAAAAAATTGCTTTTAACAATGTGCTTTTTTTGGCGATGGTAGGCAGGAATGGCAGACACAGCGCTGAGGGAGATGAGTATTGCAAAGTAGTGGATATTAGCTCACGCAAACTTGTGTTTTTTCATAATTCAAGTTAATCAAAAATGAATGAATAGTGTAAAGCGGGTCAGTGCCTTTCGTGTGACTATACTCTTAGAACTGACCCCTTCCTGAGAAGTGGTATGTTATCTTATTCAGATAGTCACCTACTAAGCAGGACTCAACTACTTTACCCACTTTAAAAAGTAAGTCTTTTTTATTGATATACTCCAATGTAATTATGTATATATGTGTGTGTGTATATGCAAGTATTACAAAGTCTTAATATTCAGTAACAATGTATACTAACAATGTATAGTAACAATGTATACAGTAAAGCAAGCAAGTTCTACATACTATTCAGTTTTAAAATCCAACACTTAAAATATAACAGTTAAAGAAGACGGATTAAGTTCAAAGTACCTAATTCACAATATCTAGAATAATATATTTGTAGAGCCATACATACCAACACTTTCTTCGGAAACCCTCTGAGAGAGGTCTGAAGCTCTAGCCCTTTCTCTGCCCTATTTAAACTGTTTCAATCCATAATTTCACCGTTAAATACTGTCACTGTATTCCGGTTTATCTAGGATTCCAGGGCTAGTTTTAGACCATATATGGACATCCTCCTTGTATTCCGTCCGACTTCCTTACAAGGAAGTTCCTCCCTTTGTTTCAACAGGCTACCTTATAAGGATTTCCTCCTTGTATTCCGTCAGATTTCCCCTCATATTCTGACAGATTACCTTGTATTCCGACAGTTTACCATATATGGGCTTTCCTCCTCTGGCCATTTGCCTATGTTTTACACAGTCTCTTTTTAGCTTTAATATACCTTCATGACACCAGATATTACCAGCAAATACATCTCTCAAAGAACACGGTAAAAATGAATCTATTCTATAGTAATACTTTCATATTTAAACCTTAAAACACAATATCACTTTTTATACAATGCTGAGTCATAACAGTCATTGTTCATGGCATACAGAGTTTTACAAGCTTTGCTGGATTCCAGAAAATTCAGTTAAATTCCAAAAGCTTATCTTTCAAGGTTTTTAAACAATAGAGGAGTTTTCTAAGAGTGGCTCTTAGCCAGGCATGTTCATTTTGAATGTTCTTTATGAAGAATAAAGTTTCATATTGAATAATTCTGCAAATGTACAACTAATTCCATGTTCATGTGCTCTAATATGTCAAAGCCTGTAACAAGTTCACTGAATGTTCAACTTCAGTGATCATAACTTGCTGATGGGCCACAAGCCAAAACAGCAGGTGATTGAGCATTGTTATGCATAAGCCTAGATATAACTGAAATTAACTTAACAATTGTTTTCCTCTCCTACCAAATTCAGTTTTGAACAAACTTTCCATTCTAATACCCACTCTGTTGGTAGGCTCACCACAAGTACCCTCAACAATGGATTTTTAGGAAAGGGCATATATGATGGACTACTTGAGGACATTAATGAAACAATTAACAAGCAAGATATACCAAAAACTAGAAAGATGGAGCTATCACTTTGCTTATCATAACAGAATTACATGTAATTCTGCAAAGGTCAGTACAACCCTTCTTTGGCTACTGGATGCCATACCATGTAGGACATTACTATTTCCCTCTCTCCTTTCCATCTACTGTTTAGTC
The DNA here is from genome assembly GCF_029931775.1 of Euleptes europaea. Classification (NCBI taxonomy): domain Eukaryota; kingdom Metazoa; phylum Chordata; class Lepidosauria; order Squamata; family Sphaerodactylidae; genus Euleptes; species Euleptes europaea. Next base: position 40,104,310 of record NC_079316.1, read on the forward strand.
AAAAGTGTAATATTACCATCCATATATAAAACAATCATTTTAACAGGGGCCTTTTTAGAACAATTAGAGAAGAGAACTGGATCATAAAAGCTATCAAAAGTTAATTAAATAAAATGAAATTGAATTGAACTGAACAAAAGTCAGTACCCAGGTAACTCTATTACTGAAAGCATTTTAGAAGCTTTTTTCTTTTGTATCACCCTTCCTCCTCCCCCTCCACACCAACTCCCTTTGAGTTATTTAATTGGTCATGAGCCACCAAAACACGAACAAGAGATTTTTCACTTTGGCATCTCCTTGCCATCATTACTGACTCCTTGTGCTTTATTGACCTTGGCATGAAGGAAGTTGCATCGAAGGGAAGGAAGCCTTTATACTTTATTACTTCCACCCAAGTACATTATCCTAAATTATAGCAAGCTACTCTCAGTAAAAGCTGAGCAGCAGCAGCCAGAAATATCAGTTGACACTTCAGTCCATTTAAGGCACCTTCCCCCCAAATTAAATTATTTCCACTGAGATTGTTCATGGGTTATTTCAAGGGGGCTTTAATATCTGTCCTAGGCATGAGATTACTCAAAGCCTTCTGTTAAGTCACTAACATTTACACGTTTGTCTTTGGTAATGCTGGTAGCCTTGGATTCCCCTATGGTTCCTGCACTATTCATAACATGAAGAGATAGGTGTCATGACCATGCTGAGATGAGGTGCAGAAAACAATTGAAAATCTATTTTAAATCATGGGGGGGCTAATAAAATAAGTTAGGACTCCAATGGGATGTTATGCTCACAATTTTCTCACTGTGGTAAAGTCCGCAAGAACGGTAATAATAATACTACCAACAGTAATGTATAATGCCTTTTTCCTATCATGGTATTATTATTACTGTTATTCACTTAAAATATTCTTACATACTGAGAAAAAGGCAGCATAGACAAGTCTTCCCCGAATGACTTACAGCTTAGCTAAAAAGTAGGCCAGTATTATTATCGCCATATTACTGATGGAAGGGCTGAAGGATAGCAGCTTATTTAACACAGTCCTGTGAATTCATGGCCAAGGTCATATTTCATCTGGGTTTGCCAGCTGGCAGCTTATGCTGTTCAGCACTACACTATATGCCAGCTCTGTACAAAGTCCTTTTCTTCTATAGACAACCTCCTTCCATCAATTAGTAGTGACTCAGGCAACCATTGAAATGAAATACACTGATCTGGGATAGAGTTACCACTATTTTGCGCCATGTGAAAAACACACTCCTTTGGTGAATTAAAAAAACAGCCCAAATAGCACAGCTTAGCCCAAGATTGTCGGATCTTGGGAGCTAAGCAAAGTTGGCCACAGTCAATACTTGGATGGGAGACCACTAAGAAAGATTGGGGTTGCTACACAGAGGAAGGCAATTGTAAACCACCTCTGCTCATCCCCTGCCCTAGAACACCCCATGGATGGGGTTGCCATGAGTCGATTGCAACTCGATAGCACAGTTTTCTTCTTTGTGAAAAACTTCTTTTCTGTCATCTTTGTATCAGCTTCCTTGTAAGTCTTTCTGGGACTATCCCAACTAGCTATCGTAACTTTGCAGACTTCTAAAGCAAGGTAAGATTGGTGACCTTTAAGGTTTCTGCAGACATTCTTTGCTATACCTTTCAACTGTTTCTGTGTCTGCACTCCCTCAAATCCTGACCCTAGCTTCTCCATACAAGCCAGTTCACCACATACTATTAATTTTACCTCATTGTTGTTACTATAGCAATCTTCACTAGGTCTCAGTAGATTCAGCACTTAGCCATAAGCTGGAGCAGCTGTTGTGCTTGGTGGAAGATAGGGTGAGAAGGACTCTGGTCAATTGTGCCCGGCATTGGTTGCAACCAGGCTAATCACACAACGTTCTGCAGCTCTGCTGCTTCCCTTTTGGCCAGCTGCATGGGTTGAGGACCACTGAGCTGAATGGACTAGGCTGGCCCAAGTTTATCAGATCTGGAAAGCTAAGCAGGGTTGACCCTGGTTCATATTTGGATGGGAGACTAGTAGTGTACATATGGATATGCTGAATTAAACAAAAAACAACAAAAAATATCTTGCTGGTATTTTGTTGTGGTATGGTGCCAATAAATGGGAGCCGAAAAAGCAGACACTGAATAATGCCAAATCTATTCAGCATTATTCAGAGCTTCTAAGGCCCTGCCACCATTTTTTCACCCCATCCCTCTTTCTCCCCCCCCATCACTTACCTGTTGGCTCCAAGCAGGGAGAGAGTAGGGCAAAGGGCATCATGTGGCACTCTAGGAATTTTATGGTCTTGTGACACCATGCCCTCCATTTTGTTCCAGCCCTCCATTGAGTGAAGGAGGGGTTGGGGCAGTGGAGTGGTGGTTGCCCCCCACTTCAGGCAACCTGGCAAGACTTTTTCTGATACAAAATTCATATTATTTTGTACATTTTTATCCTGCCTTTCCTACAAAGAGGATCCTGGAGGCATGCATTGCTTTTCCCATTCCTCCATTTTATCTTCATAACATCTTTCTGAAGAAGGTTAGGCTGAGAGAAAATGACTGGCCCAAGGGCACCCAGCAGGCTTCCATGGCAGAGTGGACATTTGAACCTGGATCTCCCAGATCCTAGCCCAGCACTCTAACCACTATACCACACTGGCTCTATTATACCTAAACTGTGGATATTGCACCAACATTAAGTTGAATAGGAGCTGCTGTTGTGAATCAGATCTTGTGCAGTGCTGGCTTTAATAATGTAGGAATACCCCTGCATTTTGTGCTAGCTTGCATGGTTACCTCAGTCTGATCCATGTACATATCACATCACATGTGGCTAAGCACAGGGAGAGAAACCTGTATAGTGTAAGTCTCCACTAGTGTATGAAACAGCAATTTAATTGGAACTCAGTTACCCCAATGTTCAGGAGAGCAGGAGAGCAACCTCCACCATCCAAATGCTGCTTTTACATTCAATTCTTCTTCTTTTCCTCCCTCTACTCATTCATATGACTCCTGTAGTGCCAGTGGCCTGTGCCGTATCCCACATGATGACCCCAGTGGGGTAACACATAACTTTGGAATCGCATCTGCACCCTGTTCTCTCTTACTCATTTCCTTTGTGGCTGCTTGGTCTGACCCTCAGACCGTTGCCCCGGCAGGGATGCCAATCGGCTCCTTTTCCATCACTGATTTATGTTCCCAAGTTATTATTAGAATTCAAAAGTGCAGTAAGTAGGTGTTGGCCACACACTCAAGAAATCTGCCACTTTGCTTTGCACTGGTCCCCAAAGTCTTAAGAAATAACTTTTGTTTTCACAATTCTTTTGGCCAGCACCACAGCACTGCAAATTAATGTGGCTCCTCTGAGAAGCCAGTGACAGGTTTCAACCAGCTAGGGACTTTGGCCCTTTATCTATTTCTCCTCAGCACAACTGTTTGTGTTTCTCTTTAATCTTGTGGCAACGATGCAGAATGCTAGCGAGAGAAGAGGTGAGTCATCCCAATCGCACCTTTTCCAGGTAATTAGCTGAAGCATCAAAGACAGACTCTGCAGGCATTTTCAAGTAACCATGCAGATTGGGCTACCTGCCGGTTTTTTCAGGGTACTGGATATGAAGTTCCTGTCCTTGCCCAACAGTAATTATTTCTTAAAGTTTTCAAAATGTTTTGAAGAATCACAACGATCCTTTATTTTGGACAGAGGGAAGGGGGGGGAACCACAAACCCGCCGTTCTTGAAGAAACGGAGTTGTTATTTTTCCTGGTAATTATTTCATCGTATTTATTACTTAAACCGACTCGAGAGAACAAGAGCTAAAAAGCTTCGTCTCGCGAGTTATTTGCCTGACAGTTTGAAGAAAGCTATTGTGAGGGGAAATTTTCTTTTAACATCACAGCTCTGACAACCACAAAGGCTGCCTGACAATCTTGATAGCTCTATTTATGACACTATATTATCCTGCGACAATTTAGGAACGCGATTTCTGCTAACCAGGCTAGGCATGAAAAGACCAATGAGGGAGGCTGTAGGCTTTATTTGTTTTTCCCCATAGCCCACAGAGAAGGCACAGGGCTAGTTGTACCAGAAGGCAGAGTGAAGGGGCCTACCTCAGACAGCAGATTTGGGGCCGCCATTAAAGGCTGAGATTGTCAACTATTTTCTTGTATTTTTTACCACTGTGAGAATCCCATTTGGATTTTCTGCCTGAAGCACCAAAACATCTTGGATTGCCTCTGAGAATACATGAGGCAGAAATGACTAGAGAAATAGAGGGGACAGCAGCAGGGTCCATTAGTCAGGCATTTAACTGAGGAGGGAATATTATGGATTCAGGAAGAGCACATCAGGATGAGCGAGCAGAAGGAAGAGAAGCCCAAAGAAGAAACTAATATTGTTACAGTCTGCTTTAAAAAGATAGAATGTAGGAAATGGTAATTGATAAAATGACTCAGTTAAGCCCTTCATAGTGTATCTCCTAGAATCACATGATGACTGCAAGCATAAGGACATTTTCCTGGGTGTAAAGCTCATGAAAAGCATGAAATGTAATTCCAAGTAGACCAGTTTTGGATTGGTCCCTAAGAAGGGAAACTGTGACATTTTACCAGATTAACCCTCACAAACTGAGCAAAGACAAGGGAGGCAGACAAAGCAATCAAGGGAATACAGATTTCCCAGGTGTGTTGCCTGTGAAATGAAACTAGCAAAACAAGTGGCACAGCCCAAGGCAACATTGGAGTTGACAAGAACGAGAGCAAGTATAATTTAGTAGTTATAGTGTCACAGTAGAACTGACGAGACATGGCTTCAAATCCCTACTCAGCCATGAAGCTTACTGGGTGACCTTGGGCCAGTCACTTTCACTCCACCTAACCTTCCTCACAGGGTTGTTATGAGGATAAAATGGAAGAAAGGAGAAGCATGTATATTCTTATTAGTTTCTTGGTGGAACGGTGGGATAGAATGTGATAGATGGATAGACAGAGTTATTCAGTGAAGGAAAAGAAGGGATAAAAAGAGGACAAAGGCAGTTTACAACAGGTCCCTCCAGATGCTACAGACTGCAGAACAGCTGTAATCCTCTCTTCTGAATGGCAGTGTTTAAAAAATCATTCCTGGGTCTGGTTGAAGTAAGGTACATTGTGTTAAGACAGCCATACCTGATGTTGCAGGATTAAAATACCAGTATGGCCATGACTTTGTTGGAAAGACTCTAAGGCACTGCTTCTCAGACTCCATTCCATGCACAGAGATTAAGATTTTTTTTAAAGGGCTAGCACAGAAAGGATAACAGGAATATTGAAATTCTTATGCATTTGACATATCACTGGATTAGAATTTCTTTAATTTGACTGATCTAGTTTGATTTTTGTCCCAGAACCCGCCCCCCGGCAAGTCTGTGCATCCTCCCTTGCTGGCACCTGCTACATGCTAGATAGCCTTTTTTCCACCTGTCAAATCCCAAACAACAGAACATCCAGACAGAGTCATCTAAGAAGCAGTTTATTTGGGAAGCATAAGGTGTGTAGCAGCAACTTACAGGAAAAGGTACGAGGACTCAAGTGGGGCAAAGCGGGCAGGTTGAAACATATACATCAGAAAGGCACTGTTGGATACCAGGCTGAGCCTGGTTCCCATGATAGATTACAGTTATCGCGCCAGGGCGCAGGCCGTCAATACAAACCTCTGAGCTACTCGACCTTGACTCCAGCTGCACTCTCAGCCTGGAGCTCACACTAAGCTACAGGCATTATTCTGTTTTCTGCTTATGCCTAATTTGTATATAGTCATTAAAGTTCTAGCCTTGGATCCTATGAATCTATTCTGCCAGCAAAATTCTGTGCAAATAGTCATGTTTCAACAGAATCTTCCTCTTCTACCAAAACATCTCCTTGTGCTGGAGGACACTTCTACCAATAGTGGAACTGATTATAAAATCTAACATGTAGGATTCCTCAGGAAAAGGGGCCAAATATGCTCTTCTTGATGAAATGTTAGTGTTTCATAACTATATCATTGTAACTTTTTGGTATGGGGTGAACTGAGCTGAGAGACAACAACTGGGAAGATTAACACAGTGATGGTACATGTGTATGGTTTCACAATTAATTATGGTTCATCATGCTCCAGTGTTTTTCTTCCTTTGGCAAATTTATCCAGAAAGAAATATATAAATATTAGTGCACATTAGGGTTGCCAGGCAGTCAGTGCCACCAACTGGGGCACAGCATCACAGGAACATTTTTTCCAGAAGTGACAATGGGTAGCTCTAGGAATTGCAGGGGATGCGCTAATGCACATCTAATGGTTCAATTTATTGATAAATAAAGATTAAATACATTCCAATTTGTGAATGCTGCTACAATTCGATATAGGATTCCACATGGGGCTCATCTAAGCTTGCTCAGGAACACAGTGATTTTGTGTATTCTGTTAAAGCTATGAGGAATGGCAAGCTCAACAGTGAATATGATCATATTGCAGAACAAATACATATTCGTGAGGTCAATCCAAGCCATTGATTTGAAAGTATTCTGTTTACTCAAATGAACAGTTGGTGTAGGAAACTCATGTTCCTCAAAGTCAGTCCACAAGTACTAGATGTGTCATGGTAGCTTTTCTATTCATATGTTCTTCATGCCACTGGTTTATGAAGGCTACACTAATCATACTTCAGGTTCCACTCATGAATCTCTGTACTTTTTAAAAAACAATTAGCAGCAATATGAACAATAAAACATATCTCTGAACAGTCATGCATACGTTTCTTACAGAATAGTCAAAATCACCCATGAATTTCCCCCAAAAAAATTTCCCCCCCAAAGCTTGGAGCACAGCCAAGGATACTCCAAGTCCTTTGGGGATTAAAATAAGGAAGTCATTAATTGCTCTTAAATAACCATTAAGCTTCATGTCATGTGGTATGGGTAGGCAAGCAAGGAAAGATTACAAGGAATGAGACATCCACATCTAAGTATAGATAATGAATGAAGAATTGCAGATGTACATAGTAAACAGTATAGAATATACTGCATATTGAAAGAAGGTGGTAGTCTTTTCTAGTGGGAAGGATTATTGCTCAGTGTTAGAACATCTACTTTGCATGCAGAAGGTCCCAGGCTCAGTCCCCAGCATCTCCAGTTAGTTATCAAGAAGCAGATAATGTGAAATACCTCTGCCTGAGACTCCAGAAAGCCACTGCAATATTGACCTTGACAGACCAATGATCTGATTAAGTATAAGACAAAGAGACAGCGTGGTGTACTGGTTAAGAATTTCAGACTCTAATCTGGAGAACCAGGTTTGATTCCCCAATCCTCCACATGAGCGGCAGTCTCTAATCTGGTGGACTGGGTTTGGTTCTTCTCTCCTACACATGAAGCCTGCTGGGTGACCTTGGACTAGTCGCAGTTCTCCTAGAACTCTCTCAGCCTCATCTACCTCACAAGGTGTCTGTTGTGGGGAGGGGAACAGAAGGCAAATGTAAGCCACTTTGAGACTCCTTAAAGGTAGAGAAAATGTGGGGTATAAAAACCAACTCTTCTTCTTCTAGCTTCAAATATTCATCTGTCTCCTACCCCAACACTCATTGAATTCCTGAGGGAAAGCATGAATCAGTACTGGGTAGAACAAATTCAGATATCTCTGTACATCTGAAGGAAAGCATAATTATTAGGCTTGGGAAAAATATATTTTTTCTAAGGGTTTCAATTTTCTCAGACCTTTTTTTCCTGTTGAATACATTCCCTTTCAGGTTTTCTGCACAGTGTCTAAGACCTCAGTCTGGAATGAATAAAAAAATCCCAACTAAATCATAGAAAAATAGTTATTTGTATGCAAATTTATGTTGCATCCTGCTTTTGTCCATGTAAATTGTTCAGCAGTGGTTAAGGATATTAAGGAGGAAGAATCAGAGTGAATATTATTCTACAATTACATTATTAAAAAGAGCTAATTTGGAAACTAGTAATTTATTCCCCTTTGGCAATAACATCCATCTACAAATTAATCAGTCCAAAGCTCTCGAGAATTCATGGTGGCAAAGGCTTGTGCCAGACCATCACATTTCCAAATCTGAGCCAGTGTGTTCAGAGTTGGACTTGGGCTGGAACGATCTGGTTTTGAGATCCTGATCAGGCAACAAAACTCATTGAATGGCCTTGGATCAATCACTCTCTCAGTCTCACGTTAACCAGAAAAAAACGCACATGAAAAATGCCCACATGAAAATTGCTCATAAAAAACCCCCAAGGTCATAAATGCGCACAAGAAAAATGCCCACACGGAAAAAAGCCCACATGGAAAGAAGCCCACACGGAAAGAAGCCCACATGGGGAAAAGCCCACACAGAAAAAAGAAGCCTACATGGGGAAAAGCCCACACAGAAAAATACTCACATTTGAATACTTAATATTATTTATTTATTTTGTTTAACCATAACATAATTTTACAACCCATAACATAACTTTTATACACAGAAAAATACTCACATTTGAATACTTAATATTATTTATTTATTTTGTTCTAAAAAATTACAACCATAACATAATTTTTACAACCCATAACATAACTTTTACAACTATTAACATTAACAATTACTTAATAAAAAAACTAGATTTCACTATATACTTTATTCCTTTACAGTGATTATTTGACATGAAAATAAAGCCATTTCACTGTTTTAATATCTCTGCCAGCTGTTGAAAACAAACCCAGAATGAATGGGGACCCCCTGGATTAAATGAGGGACCAACATTAAATAATAAATCGAATAAATAATAATTCAGATATAAATCTTTACTGCAAATTAGCTAATCTCCTTAAGTAAATAAATTTATCTTACACCTGCTCACATTGCTGCACAGAAGTGGCAACCATGTCATGTAGTGCCTCATATCTTCTCTTTTTCATCTCTGGGTGACCTGCTTGTGCATTAAGGTAAAGGTCCCCTGTGCAAGCACCGGGTCATTCCTGACCCATGGGGTGATGACACATCCCGACATTTCCTAGGCAGACTTTGTTTACGGGGTGGTTTGCCAGTGCCTTCCCCAGTTGTTTTCCCTTTACCCCCAGCAAGCTGGGTACTCATTTGACCGACCTCGGAAGGATGGAAGGCTGAGTCAACCTTGACCCGGCTACCTGAAACCAACTTCTGTTGGGATCGAACTCAGGTCGTGAGCAGAGCTTTTGACTGCAGTACTGCAGCTTACCACTCTGTGCCACGGGGCTCCTGCTTGTGCATTAGCCAACGTTAATTTGTGGCAAGCCAGGTCCCTTTGCAGTCCATCAAATAGAAACCACACACTGGGATGACTGCAGTGGAACAGGGAATTAAGAGCGTTGTGAATTCCTTCACAACAGTTAGTATTTTTTGGTGACCGTTCAAGGGCTGCATCATGATGACTCCATATTCTTACAGGAAACTGAGGATCTCTACCTGCTGCACCCTCAATATATGTAGAAAAGAAGTACGTGAGCACCTCATTATAACTGTCTTCATCTGGAAATGTGGCGGCAAATAAGATGTTTGCTTCCAAACATATTGGGCTTTCTTCCGTGTGGGCTTTTTTCTTGTGTGCATTTATGACCGTGTGTTTTTTTCTGTGAGCAATTTTCTTGTGGGCTTTTTTCTTGTGTGGTTTTTTTCATAGAACCCAGCCTCACCTACTTTACAAGTTATGAGGAAATGGGATCACCTCAACCATAGATGCCATCCTGAGTTACTCGGAAGAAGGATGAATATAAATGTGAGGAATTTTTTTAAAAAAACAGAAAAGTTGAATTGGTAAGCATAGTCCTTTAGGACAAGTCTTCTGGTACTGAGTCTTGGCTATCACTCTACAATACTACATGCTGGAGTGGGGTTGATTTGAAGGCAGCCGGGCAAAACAGTCCCATGACTGATTTACTACATATTGGATCACTAGACAGCTTATAAACTGACTGACTTAAAATAAAATAAAACTCAGCTGTTGACAGGCCATCCGTATTTTGCTACATGACCAAACTCTTGACTGTATCTGCAGCTCGCCTTGGGATGCCATGCTGCTACAGGCCTGTCTAACCCCCTGTCTCTGTGCCCAACCCTTCGGCCCCTGCTTTGCAGTTCTGTGGCTTGTTGTTGGTGGATTAAACACTGGCACATCAGCATCTTTGACTGTGACTGCTCTAAAGTAGCTCAGGAACTCTGAAGTCCAATTTTATGAGTTGCTGTGCTAGGACAGAGACTCTGAGGACTCACCAATTAGCATATTCTTCTTTGTGTAAACTATTAGTGAAGGAAAATTCATCAGGAGATAGATATTGATTTTTTTTTAAGATACAGCCGTGTTGTATAAATCTTAATCTATTCGTATGCGTGCACTTTTAAGACTTTTAAGCCAATTTAGCATAAAGAATCTGTGGGTCATTTATTTATTCATTTATTATTACTTAAAGTATCTATATCTTGCCACTTCACATTCAGTTCACAACATAGCAGATATAACAGACACAAATGTATTGAACAATTAAAAACACAAGCCAAACTCAACCCAAAAACTAACCGGAGCAAAACTAACAGCAGCAACAAAACCTCAAAGAGTCCAACCAACAAAATACCAATGTTGGAATACAAGGAAACAATAGAATAATTATCCTTCCTTTCAAAAAATAAAATGAAATAAAAAAGATCTTAGCCTGCCAACTAAAGATAGGCAGCAATGGAGTCAGGCAAAGGGACACAGGCAGGCCTTTTCATTGTAAGTGCTCCGCTACCAAGAAGGCCATATCTCTCATGGCCCTTTCCACTTCTGAAAGCTGGAGAATACAAAATGTTGTAATGAAAAAGCAGAACATGGGCAGGAATATGCAGGAGCAAGTGGTTCTTCATACAGGAACATGTAGATGAGCTGAACCTCACCAGACATCAACCTGTTAGTAGTGGCATTCTAGAGTGGCAAGTAGCCCAAGCTCCAGGAAGGTTGCAGTGAATGATCTTCAGCAGCATTAGGCTGCTGGGAGGTCTGCATGTGGTACACTCACACCAGGCCTCAGTCTGCTGGTTGACAAGATTGTGTGGGGACAAGGAGGTTTGAGTCACTCTCAAACAATAAGGGAAATAAGGAGGAAGCAATGGGCCATTCTCAAACTAGAGACTGAGGTTAGGACGTGAGCAAGTGGTAAGGAGTTGGAAAGTAAGGGTTCCGCAATGGTAACCTCCAAAGTGTGTGGTAAATTATTTTCATGACATAATGCCTGAAACATGTGTACGCCTGCCACTCAGTTAGAAGAGAATGTAAGAAGACTGAAGGGGTGCTTTGCCTCATTAGAAAAGATAAGCACAGGGGACTTCAGCATGGTTGCAGGTCAATAATAAGAGTCGGTCGGGTAATAAGAGTCGGTCGGGTAATTAGGGTTGCCAGGTCCTTCTTCGCCATCAGCAGGAGGTTTTTTGGGGCAGAGCCTGAGAAGGGTGGGGTTTGGGGAGGGGAGGGACTTCGATGCCATAGAGTCCAATTGCCGAAGTGGCCATTTTCTCCACATGAGCAGATCTCTATCGGCTGGAGATCAGTTGTAATAGCGGGAGATCTCCAGCTAGTACCTGGAGGTTGGCAATCCTACGGGGAATACCTAGCTCCCTAAACAAGTTCAGGTCTTCAGGGCTGCATGAACTACATCCTAGGTACTAAAGGACCTTGCCAATGTACTCTCAGAGCCTCTGTTGACATCTCTTAGAAATCTTGTATCACAGGTAAGGTGCCATAAGATTGGAGACTGGGGCAAATGTTGTCCCATACTAAAGGGTGGGGGTAGAGGAGATACAGGAAACTACAAATGAGCCAGTCAGATGTTGATACCAAGAAAGAAAGAGAACATATTATAAAATGGTCAGTCTGTAAACACCTTGATAATGATACAGTGATTAGTAGAAGCTGGTATATTTTTAAAAGAATTAATCTTGCCAGATTAATCTTACATCTTTTTTACTGGGCTACAAGCTTCGTATCCCAAAGGAGTATTTTGGATTTAATATGTGTTGGTTTCAGCAAAGCAAAAATTCCCCATACTATTTCGGTTATCAAACTGGTTAAATGATGTCAGTGCCATCAGCTAGATTCATAGATATAAACTGCTTCATCTGTCTAAAGGTGCCACAGGGTTTTGTCCTGCACTCAGACCTTTCAATATTTTATCAATGACTTGAATAAAGTCATTGAGGGAATCCTTAGATGTTTTTAAAAGTTAAAATCTGTACCTTCAGTTGGGCCCAGAAATGGACAGGCAATCAATGAAGAAGACCTTTAAGTACTGGTTCAATATGCCTGCAGTGAACACCTGATAGCAGTCTTACTGCTATATTCAGGACTAAGTGAAGCTTCTGCACCATCTTCAAGGGCAGTCCCACAGAGAAGGAAGTACAGTGATCGAATCTGGAGACAATAACAGATGACATTGTCTCTCTGCCCAACCTACTTACAGATTTGTTGCTAGGATAAAATAGGATAATCCTAACTATGTCACTGAACTCTGTGTGGGGAAAACAATATACAAATATGTTAGCTACTTTACCACAAAATGTTGATTTAATTTCAGTGACAGTTTCTTTAGCAGCTCAAAACCCTAGAAAACTCTTCTTCCCCTGAAATCCCTTCAACTAGCCTGTAATTTTCTGGGTACTCATCCACCAACCCAGGAATCTCATTTCAAGTCCTTTTACACAAATGTCAAGAATGATCAGCTGGAGACCCAAACAACAACAAATTAAGGAATGGAAAGAAGAAATGGACAATTGGATGACAAGTCAAAGCCTATCTGGACTTTTGAGCATCTGCCACAGAGATTTGACAAAAAATAAATCATACAGATCTTCTGTTTCCTTTAACTGAGTCTGAAGTGAACTTTTATACTGACAATGTTTTGATATTTTCCCTCAAGGCAAATTGATCGGAAACCTTTTCTAAAAATACTGAAAATCACCTCAGCCTGCACCAAAGTTGAGATGTGCTATGGGTAACAATTAGGAATGGACCAATGTTTAGAAGAGGAGATTGATTTTCACCATATAATAGATTCTGCATTACTCCTCAATTTACAGGAGTGGTATTACAGCTACCAGGGCTCTCTGGAATGGCTTTTTTCTTCCTCCCTACATCAACAGTACTGGATTATCGAAACTGCAAAGACAAAAGAGGAATCCCTTACAAAAGTTTAACAACAATCTAAAAAAACCCTGTAATACCTTCACTGTGGTTTTTTTAAAGTAGTATTCAATATTAATGGCACCCAAATCTCTATGAATTGGTTTTAATCTTTCGTTAACCAGACACCAATTTGTCATCTCATCAAACTGCATTTGATAGTCAGAAATAAAACCCTATACTTAATGTTTTTCACTTTATATTCTTCTTCATACTAATAAAGTTAATTTCAGCTCAGTCTGTGATACTTTGTTTTCAAAGAGTCACAGGAATGTTCATTTCTGGGATCTTTTCTCGGATGATGATCTCATTCTGCCATCTACTGTTGCACAGAAGAAAAACAAATTTCTTAAATTAACATCTGAAAAGGGTTACTAAAACCTGCACAAAGGCAGCAGTACTGTGCAAATTGCCTGAGATTGTGCCATCAAAGTCCATAAGACTTATTTTTGAGTACATATTAATTATTTTTTCTTTCATTTATTTTATGGAAACAAGAACATACAAGGGGCACAATTGCCTGAGCTAAGACCCTTATGTTCAAAGCCAGGTGGATGGTTATGGAGAAGGTATACAACAGATCAGGCTATATTTTCTTTCTTTTTAAAAAAAAATATGTATTTCAAACAACTTCCTTTACAGAACTGACAAAGAAAACACTCTGTTTCTCTCCTTCACATTTTTTTCCTTGTAATTTATTGCAACCAGGATCAGAGGAGCACGCCTATTATATTTGGTGCTTTGGAACACAGGCAGTTGTCTTGTTTGTGGGCTTCCTAGAGGCACCTGGTTGGCCAGTTTGTGAACAGACTGCTGGACTTGATGGACCTTGATCTGATCCAGCATGGCTTTTCTTATGTTCTTATTACTTTCCTAAATGTATCAACAGCTCTCCAACAAGGGCAATCCATGTGTTGAAACAGGCTTTCATATTGCAGGGACATTATGTCCCTTGTGCATGGGCATTAATTCTGAGTCCCCATCAAACTAAAGTGACCATCTTGCATTTAATAATGCACATGACCACTCCATGTGTGGTGTAGACCTGCTCATGCTGGCTATGTGCTGATAGCATGTAGCTGGTCTGAATCATTCCAAAGGAACTGAAGCCACAAAACATGAAGAGGGGAAGGTGTTCTCTTTTCATGATGGTAGCAGCAAGACCTTAAAGATCCTGAACCACAGTATGCTCACTGGGGTGGACTTGCCTTTCTTCTATGCCCTGAGGTGAGTATGTGGTTTGGCCTGACTCCAGGGAGAACCTCAATCTCAGCCACAATAGTGCTGCCACCCAGCGCATATTTAGAAAGTGTGTTGACGGCAAACTGAATGTGGCTTCTGGTGAATGGTGGAGATGACCTGTTCCCCTTAAGCATATAACTACCATGCACTGGCAAACATGCAGCTGCTGTGAACAGAAGAGGTTCAATAACTCCTTACCAGTGTTGGATGGGATTCCTACAGTACTGCCAAGGGCACAAGGTTTTCCCAATAATAGAGAGCTAATGTTGTGTAGTGGTTAGAGTGTTGAACTAGGATCTGGGGAGGGGCTGTGGCTCAGTTTGTAGAGCATCTGCTTGGCATGCAGAAGGTCCCAGGTTCAATCCCTGGCATCTCCACTTAAATGGACTAGGCAAATAGGTTATGTGAAAGACCTCTGCCTGAGAGCCTGGAGAGCCACTGCCGGTCTGAGTAGACAATACTGACTTTGGTGGACCAAGGGTCTGATTCTGTATAAGGCAGCTTCATGTGTTCATGTGACCCTGGTTTGAATTCCCACTCTGCTATAGAAACTCACTGGGTGACCTCGGGCCAGTCACACATGCTCAGCCTAACCTATCTCACAAGGTTGTTGAGATGATAAAATGGAAGAAAGGAGAACAATGTAAGCTGTGTTGGGTCCCCACTGTGGAAATATGGGGTATAAAGGAAGTAAATAAATAAATAATAACTAAAAGGAGATACTATTGCTCTACCTACCGTAACACATATGGAGTTAAATGTACAACTCTGGTCATACCTTATCCCCTAGGGAACAGTCAACCAGCAGTCTTCTGGAAAATCTGTGATCATCATGTATAAACTCCTTGTCCCCTCTCTCCTTAAACTATGCAAAATGTTCCTGTTTCTTGACCGAATTTCAATTCAGTCTCATTTGAATTTCTAGTCAGTCATGCTGGTTGGTCTCTGATTTAAATAGGAAGTGTACTTATCCTCCCCAATGAACTGCAATGGAGTTAGTCCTGTAAGAAATTGAGTTATCCTGTTAGAATTAAGAGTCTGCTAATGAACTGTCTGCAGAACAAAAGAAAGTAGAAACTGTTATTAGAACCGAAGTTTAAAATATAAATACATGATCAATATCATCCTCTGAGCTTACTGTAATTTCTGCCCCACCCCATCTTCCAACAAATGGTCCAGAAAGCTTTACAGATCTGATGCAGCTTTGAGACAACGCAGCTGGATCTTTTCAGTGCTACTATTAACATCTGGATTACAAGATCCGGAGTTCATTGTATATGTTTGGCCACCCACCAAGGGAAATCCTGTTAAATTATGGATTCTAATGAATATGTATAACATTGTGATTGAGAATATGGCTTGATGTGGGTCAGGGTGTCTCTTTTCAGTATTCAAGATGAACGCTTATTGGCATTGAACAAAAACAAACGGTTCCCTCCACCCTTTGCCTGCTGCAAGACACTTGTGCATGTCTTCCTTGACCCATCAGGTGGTCTCTGCTCAGGGTTCATTTTCCAAGCATGATCATTTCCCTCTGAATAAGTCCACCAAACTGGTCTTTTCAGTTGCTGAATGTTAAAGGTGGACCAGCACAAGCTCGTTTGAATTCACACTCTGACGTGAAGTGCACTTTTTAATGGTCATATTTGTTTGTTCTGGACACTTTTATCCCACCCTTCTCATAGGCTTGGAGCAGCTAAGTACTGCAATTAAAATGTTTACAGATCAACATAAAATAATAAAATCCACCCCATGCTACAACAGCTAGAAAAGTTAGAGGTGTGTTTCTTTCTTCAGTGGGAACAGGGTATGATTTCTCTGTGCTTCATGAGGAAAGGAGCACAGGGATCCATGAGGGCAAGTCTAAGAAGATCCTCCTGGTGGCCAGCTAATGAGAGGGAGGCTAGGAATGGCAATTTAGGATGGCTCTGCTTTGCAGCCACAGGCTTTTACACTGGGGGGCTGCCCCACCTGTCCATGTGTGATGAACAATGTGGAATCAGCCAGATAAGTAAAAATCTCTGGGGGCAGGGTTCAGATTGGAGGTCTTTTTCATCTGCTACACATTGTTCAGCAAGGCTGGGTGTTAATGTAATTAAACTCAATTCATCAGGATTCATAAGGCTGTGGTTGCTAGTGCATAGGCAGGGATAATTGGCAAGCAGCCTGAGGCACCTCATGATGGTTTTCCCAATCCAAGCCAGACAGTCCATTGGCTGTCTAGATGATGGGTTGGGAAGGGTCTCCTTTAGTTTTGGACAGCATCAGCTGAACCCTTAATTGCTGTATGGCATGGAGAGAGGCTTGGCCCCTCTCAGCACAGGTCTCTGTGCAGCGTAAAGTAAACTGGCAGTAGCACCAGCTCAGTTTGGTGATCAGTGACTTCGCCAAAACACTGGCAGCTCTCACAGGCTGTCCATCAGTGGTAAACCACACTTTAAAAAGGAGGGAAGTGTTTAATATTTATGTAGATCAGCCATTGATAAACTCATTCAGGCCTGGGGGACAAACATTCACCCACCTACAGCTTCTGTAATTTACAGGTTTATCAGCCAACTGGTGTAATAATTAACCTCATCTAACTATGGAGCATAGAAATCATTAGCAAAACGGCCCTTGAAAATAGCATGGTTTTAGAAGCTTTTCTAAAGACTTAAAGGGTCAGGATCTGGCTTATAGACTCAGTTCTTACCCCTCCTATGATTCCTCATGTGTCGTCTGCTTGTAATGTATAATTACTATCTATTGGCACATGCATATCATTGAGAGATACATATATTTCATGGAAAATTCTGGTGCTAAG
Source organism: Euleptes europaea (assembly GCF_029931775.1). Lineage (NCBI taxonomy): Eukaryota > Metazoa > Chordata > Lepidosauria > Squamata > Sphaerodactylidae > Euleptes > Euleptes europaea. The sequence continues at coordinate 40,121,530 of NC_079316.1, forward strand.
AAACAGAAAACGGTACAAAAATAATCACAGATCTGATTCACAAAAGGAAGAGGTGTAACTGACAGGGATTGTCAGGTTGAAATAACTTGGATGAGAATTCAAAACAGTGATTCTTTTAAAAATATTGCTGGGAAGTTTGTCTCTTTAAATATATCTAAATAGGAAAATTTGGATGGCTTTTTGAGATACATTTTGGTGGCACATAGGTGTGTGAGTGTTTATATATATATTTGTGTGTGTGTAGGCACAAAGGTGGAATATTTCCAGTTTGATATCTAACTATACTTTACGTTTGGGCTGATTTTTAGAGGAGTAATAGTAATAATAGTTCATTTTGATGCTTTTCTTGTTTTCATTCTTCCCGCAATCTTTCCTGCCCTAAATGATAACTAGCTACAGATTGGCTTGATGGTGCCTGTGTATTATCTAAATATACAGGGCAAGTTGATAGCTATTGTTGGCAGAGGAAATGTACCAGGGCCAAATAGATATGACGAACACAGGAAACATCAGTGCAGATCACGAAAGTAGAATTCAAGTTTGGACCTCAGGGCTTGTTCTGTGCACCTCTGCTCTCCTACAACCTTTACACATGACTTTGAAGAAATATTGCCATGGACTTACCACTCCCATGTATACTCATCTGCATATGGTGAAACAGTTCAGAAACATAATGGAGGTTCCCTTCAAATAGGCAGTGGTCATGGATAGCTGATACAGCAAGCAGCAGGGTGGAGTAACAATGGAGAAAGGCCCAATTAACTTAATGTAAATTAAGTTGTGCAGCAGAGAGCAACATTTCCCAGTAAACTGCAATTATCTATATTCACCCATTCTTGTAAGTCCCAGTACTCTCTACCAATCAAGCAACAGATAAATAACAACAGGTTTTTTTGTAAAACCTCCCAGCTATCAAGTTAGGACACTTGCCTCTTTAAATCCTGAGCAGGACAACAATAAAAAAATGGGTGGGGTAAAATCAAATAAATAAACAAATAAATCTATATGGGAAAAGTTGGGTGGCTTCTCCAGACACTTTTTGGTGGCCTAGCATATATATATCCAGGCACGAAGGTGGAATATTTTGACGTCTGCAGCACTGACCTTTAAGCACCCACCAGCCTCTGCCATCTTCTGAGAGACAAGAAAATTGAAAACAGAAATGAAATGGCAGGAAATAGACGTTGGCATATGCTGAAATTGACCAATGCAGCATGCAGGTTTCTCCAGAGGTGTAATCTATCAGGTTTCAGCTGACTTACAGAACAATCAGATGGATGATTTCCTAAAACTATGTTTGTATTTAAATGGATTTTTAAAAAAATCTTTGTGAACCTGAAACTATCACTTCAGGACAATATTTCCTGAAGTGACATTCACAAGTATAAGGCAGTTGAAGGAGCAATTCAGTCAGCAATTTAGAATCCCAGGGCTTGGGATTCTATCAACGTTGAGAGTCCCGCAGCGTAATTCCTCTTGATAGTGGGGAAACTGACAGGGTTTCACCCCGCTCAGTCAGCATATCACATCAGCAATTTCTGCACTAAATGAAGAAGCTTTAGAAAACAATTGTGATAGTACTAAGGAAAGGGAAAGCAGATCGATACTCCAGCAGCTCCCCTTTCAATCCCATTCTTATTCATTGCATGGACGCTAAAGAAAGTTGAACACTTTTCTAAACTTCCTTTTAAAAAATAAATAGAAAGTGAGCAAATGAAAAAAAACAACCCTGTTTGGCAGCCTAGGGCTATTTTGGCCTCCACTCCACTTTGCCTCTGCTCCACTCCCTCCCATTCTGAAAGGAGGGTCCATCTGAGGCAGGCCCAGCAGCAACCATTGGTCAACTTGCTACCATGCAATTTGCACAACTCATCCAGGTGGCTATGACTTAATGCCACCCAATTCATCAGGGCCAATCAGCTGCCTCCATGCAATTCACACCATCAAATTGCAGCCATATTACTCTTGCAAGTTGGCCAGACTTTTCCCAGGGAGATGCTGCCAAGAGGAGGGAAGGAGGAACAGCTCAAAGCCAGTGTGGAATGGAGGTCAGAGGGTTGGACTAGAATCTGGGAGACCCAGGTTCAGATCCCTAAGCTGCCATGGAAGCTTACGGAGTGTCCTTGAGCCAGTCACTGACAGCTAATCTACTTCATGGGGTTATTGTGAGGATAAAATAGAGGGGAGGAAAATTATGTAAACTGCCTTGGATTCCCACTGGACAGAAAGGTGGGGTGTCAGAGAAGTAAATACATAATAAATATTGCTGAAAACTGGGAGAGCAGATAAAAGAAAGGATGGGTGTGAACTGGAAAGAGAGAAGGAAGCAGGGGAGAGGAAATGAGGACTGCCAGGAGGACAGAATAATGAAATCATGTGGGGAAGGGAATCTATAGGAAAATAAAGGTATCCTGCAAGTCCTTGCAGGTTCTCTGCTTGTCCTATCTAACTATCAAAATAGCCACAGCTATGGATCTTTAAAGTCAGAGACTGGGTCCATGTACGAAGAAGGAAGACCTTCTTACAAACCGAAGGGAACCTAGGGTTTTACAAAAATACCAACACTTTTAGAAGTATCTCAAAAGTATCACATTTGGAGAAATGAGGTTATTTCTTGATAAGAACAGACTGTCAAAGCTTATGACCAGTAGGAGAAAAAGGAGGGAAAGGAGAGGAGGTGAAGTTGGAGGGAAGGCAGGGGATATTACAAAAACAGCAGGGGCAATGAGGAAAGTGCATCCAGGGATGGAAGGAGAAGCAAGAGGAGGCAGCAGGAAGCCAAAAAGGATTCCCCCACAATGCTTGCAGTTCCCCACTTGTTCCCTTATAAAAAGTGTCCTCCTAAGTTATCTCATTATACTATAGTTCACATCCTTTTATATAAATGCTCTCCCAAATATTTCTGATCATCCTGTGAACATCCTGTGAAATGATAAAAATGTAGGGCTCAACTGCTCAGCAAAAACTGGCTCCCTGTTCACAACTTGTGAGCAGAATATGAGCTGAACTGCCAGGCACTCCAGCTTCCCTGGGAGAAAGAGAGGACGGAGAGATAAACAAACTGATGTTGAGGCTGTATTTTTCTCTCCTTCCACACATACTTATTGTGAGGAATGAGCCAATGCCAGGGTCCTCTGGGACTAAATTTCTCAGAAGTTCCAAGGCACTGGACAGGGTGGGGGAAGAGATATATAACTGACCTGCACTTACCAATTACCTTTTGATTTTTATTAATATGGTCATAGACCAGCACAAATCACAGCAAAATTCAAAACAGGTAAAAAAAATTATTAAAATTAACTCCCACACATGAGTTGACTTATAATTTAGGGGAAATGCAATAGAATAATAGAAATAGAATAATAAATAAGGTTGTTAAAATAATCTGTAATATATAACTAAAAATGTAAGCAGTTGGTGTTTGGTGAATTTTCCAGACTGCCACACAGAACTTCGCCGTACGTGCCAAAACCAATTTCACCAATAAGTAACATATGAGCGTAAACTGAATCTGATTGACAGGGATATCTACTAAGTAGGTATCATTCTGCCCTATACTAAGTAAGGGAAGAATAAACCTAGTGCAAAATTCTTGATATAAAGGGCAATGAAGTAAAACATGTTCCATAATTTCAGTCTCCCCTAAACCACAGGGAAATAGCCTGTCTGCCTTTGGAACCTTTTTGTATCACTCATCCAAAACCACAGAATGGAGTCCTGCAAGGGAAAATGTTTTCCTATGACTAAAAAATCTCCAAATGGAAAAGATAAGCAGTTGGGGAAACTAATACCTTCACTTACCTATACAGGCATGTGCCAGTCCCCTGCTAGCAGCACTAACAACATTTCTGGTACCATCCCAAGCTATAGACTAAAATGATCCTGAGTTGTAACCTGCCTTTAAACATTAGTTATATTTGATGCCGATCAGCCATTTAAATGAATTCATTTAATTCAATGGCTTAGATCCAGTGCAGCATTTCCATGGGTGGAAGGAGTTCTGTACACAGAGCATAACCTTCTTGTCTCCCCCTTTTCCTGCAGTCTAAAACGCAAAATGCTTCTCAGGAACTGCACTGGAGGGGGAATTTGGGCTGCAGCAAAGGTGGGGGGAGCAAGAATATCTCACTCTGCAGGTGAAAGTTCTTCCGCCATGCTTGGTTGTCTCATGTCTTCATGTGAGGAGTGCTCGTACAACCAGATTATATTTTATGGGATTGTTCTACCCTTCTTTTTCTGGAGCCAAGAGGAAATAAAAATATGAGTGTTTATCTATAAAAACTTCCTCACAAAAAGTTGACAATTTCAGCATTCTGTTTAATGATAGTAGCCAGATATGTAACAAAACAAAGTCACAAGTCAGATATAATGATGAAATCCACACCACCTTTTAACGACTATCATCTGACATGTACATCTTCCCTATATGGCAGAACGAGATTCAACTAGACACCAGATGAACCTCATTCTGCCATATACTTAATATAACAAGGTCCTTTGGGACACTTTCCTAACTCAGTTGAAAGCCTCTCCTTGGGCTTGAAGATGGTAAATAGAAATATCAACAAACAAAGAAGATACTAGATACCAACGGGGTCTTTTGCTTTCCTTTTTTTTAAAGCACAACTCAGGATTTATGAACTAAATGACATTTTTAGCATCATGATGATGAGGGTAGTAATGAAGAAGAGTCTATAATAAATCTACTTTCCCTTCTGGTCTTCATGAATGACAGCAAAATGTTATACAAGGCGCAATTCTCCCGGTTTCCTGTAAGGAACAGAAGCCACATTAAATTAACCAAGGAATAAAAAGACAATTTACATTTTATTTCCTTTGCCTCATTCTCATGGAGTGAATTTGAGGTTTCGCCTCCTGCCAATTCCCCAATGTGCTTTTTTCCCCTAAATGCTATTTGCCATACACTTTCAATAGGCTGTCTCAATACAGTACAGCATCCAACCTTTTCCATCCTGTTCTTCTAATTAAATAGTCAGCTATTGGGAAAGTAACATGTCAATGTGTAGTTGGGATGGAGACCAAATGTGAATTCAATTAGAGGTTATGCCTACTTGATGGCTTGCTTTTCTTCACTTAGCAACCCAAGATCATGCACACTTCTTGGAGCAGAAAAGAGCAAGAGCCTAGTAGCACCCTAAAGACTAACAAAATTTCTGACAGGGTATGAGTTTTCATGAATCACAGCTCATTTCTCCAGATACAGCTAGAATGTATCTGAAGAAGTGAGCTGTGACTCATGAAAGCTCATACCCTGCCAGACATTTTGTTAGTCTTTAAGGTGCTACTGGGCTCTTGATCTTTTCTACTGCTAGTGACAGACTAACACGGCTACCCATTATGATCTAACTTTTTGGAGTTTCTATCATGCCATTTTCATTAGCTCTTAAAGTGAAGGGTCCATAGTCTTGGTTTGCCACCATTCATTCCCTTCTCCTCTCTTCTCTATAAACACAAAACTGGTCCTCCCAACTCCAGAGTATTTGCATTTCCTTTGCTTGAGATATCTGATTAAGGGAGCTTTGATCCTTGAAAGTTTATACCCTGAACATCTTGTTGGTCTCTGAGGTACTAGTGGACTTGTATCTAGCTGAGGTATCATGTATTTAAAACCTCAAAATATAATGCTCAGCAGGCTCCTGCAAAGATTTTTTTTTTTTAAAGGTTTGGGTTTGAGGGCCTAAGGCCACTGCCACTTAGAGAATTAAGTACGATTTCAAATAAAGCCATTTAATGAATGCATCGAAGAGTGAACATATTCTACGTGAAGGTGGCCCTGAATGATGCTAAGAGTTTGGTTGATGGTGGCTGGCCACAGGAAGAACCGTATGATGATCCTTTTGTACTTGGGCTGCATTCTGAGTACAATTCATGTTTCTGTTCACGTCTTGAAATTCCTGCAAAGCAAGGAATTCAGTGGCAGGAGACAAAATGTCCATGTTTCCACCTGTGTCACTCTTTCTCTTTCTGTTTGAGTGTTCAATAAGTATTTGCAATGGAGAGTCTAGCACACTCTGTAGAAAATGCTGCTTGAAGATAATTGTGTACGGAGAGGGGGGACTCAGCTATTACTCCACCTGCTTATCACTTCTTTCCTGAAAATTGCCCCTACTTCTATGGTTTTCATAACAGAAATGGGATTCTGGGGTTAGGTAATGCCATTGATGTATACCTGGTCAGATAGTATTCTGGTAAAAGTCAGAAATTTTTGTCACAAGAATTGAAACAAGTACACTGTAGTTGTTGCCACTGAATCCTTTCAGCTTGTAAGCATCATGTAGTGTGCCCAAAACTGAATACAGCAACCAATGCTGAGTAGAGCATCATTCTTTCTGAATCCTGGTAGGGGGGAGTCTATTGAGACATCTTTGCTGCCATATCACAGCTCCCTTATTCTATTCCTTATAGAGAGAGCAGCATAGGGGGAAACTACTGCTTCTTATCTCAAGACAGGAGATATAGGTAAGGCATTCCTACAAGGTATGACATTGAGGCTTCAAAAGATAATATTGAAATCATTGGGAAGGGCAGGACGTATTCTGGAGCAAATTGTGGAAATAATCAAAAGTTTCATTTTGAAGATATTTGAACTTCTGATTTGGCAAGTCAAGAAAGCTCCCCCCTGACAGAGTCTGCTGTACCTTTTTACCATATCAAACTTGGTAATTAACACTTGACAATGATGATGCCTCCAATTACTCCAGATGCAAAGGTAATGCAATAGGGTATACCAAAGTTGGGGGATACGCTAAAATCAATATATTATAGAAGCGTTAATTCTGTTTAAGTTACATGTATCCTCCAATGGCTAGTACTACAGAAGTCAACACTATTTTGTAATGCATGTATGGTGCCCAGGAGAGAGGGGGAGGGAAGAAGAAGGGAGAGTGGCATGCTAAGGGTAGAGAAGAGGGAAGGCAAAGTCCAGGAATGAGTCTTCTCCAAGTACGATTTGGAATGGCAAGTAAGAATAAGCTTTCTCCTGTAACAATGGTGGAGGAATAACTTGGAGGTAGGACCAGACCCAAAATTCTGGTGACAAAGTGTAATTTAAATAATAAAGGTTTATACCCTTTCTTGACATAGGTGGGAAATTGAAAATGTGGTGTCTTCATGGGGAAAACGAATAGGTGAGGAAGTTATCTTTCCCAAAACTGACTTGATTAGGTGCCCAGGCAGGTGTGCATTGCAAGGGACTCTCTTAAGTGAAAGGAATACATGGTTATTGTCCTGCAAACACTGGTTGTTTATTTTGACTGAGGTGTATGAGAATTCCAGAAAATCACAGAAAACCTTGATAGGGTAAGTGACAGATTTCCCACTGGAAGCAGGTTGTGTAATTTCCTTGCAGGTAGGCCTGGTCATGATTCTTTGATTTGATGGGGTCTCTCTATACATCTCTGGACAGGGCCTTGGGATCTTAGGGAGCTCTGGGGAGCCAGCAAGAGGAAGGGGATGTTGGCACATAACATATGCACTACCAATTCCGGGTCCTTAACAGGCATTACCAAGCAGGCAAGGTGTGCCATTTTTAGACCATAGAATATAAGTGTAATTTAATTTTGGGATCCAATTATTTGGAGTTAGTGTCATTTTTCTGAATTTACATCTTGTAGGGCACAATCCAACATAAAATTGCTATAATCTCGAAAGATGGCATTGGGCAATTCCAGTTATTCCCCCATGCTATTTACTATCTATATGAAGCCACTGGGAGAGGTCATTAGGAGATATGAGCTGCAATGTCACTAATATGAGGATGATACCCAGCTCTACCTTTCTTTTCCATTCCAAGGATGCTGTTGATGTCCTGAACTGGTGCACAGAGCCAGTAATGGGCTAGATGAGAGTGAACAAGCTTTCAGCAGCTTTCAGTACCATTCACCATGGTATCCTTCTAGAGAAGCTGGATGGGCTGGGAGTAGGGGGCCCTGTGCTTGGTGGTTCCTTTCTTACTTGGCCAACCGACTCCACAAGGTGGTGCTTGGGGACTGTTGCTCAGCCCTGTGACATTTATGCTGTGGGTTCCCAGAGGGTTCCATCTTGTTCCCCATGCTATCTAATATCTACATGAAATGGCTGAAAGAGGTCAGCCTTGGATTTGGAGTGAGGTGTCACCAATATGCATATGACACCAGCTGCATTTCTCCTGAACAGGTAAGCCGGGTGTGCCTGTGGAACTCATCATGAACAGGTGGGTGGAGAAGGTAAGGGAGTGGAGCTCAATGCAGACAAGAGGTGCTGTTGGTCAATGGAAAAGCAGCTCAGGGACTGCAGAGTCAGCCTGTCCTGGAGGGCGCTGCATTCTCCCTGAAGGAGCAGGTTTGTCATTTGGGGTGATACTGGATCCTGGCCTACAGTTAGAGGCTCAGGTCTCCTCTGTGGCATGTAGCACCTTTGATCTACTCTAGTTGATTCTCTAGGTATGGCCATTCCTCAAAAAAATCTAGCCACTGTGATCCATGCTCTGATCACATCCAGGTTAGATTACTATACAGTGTTCTACAGGGGGCTTTCTTTGAAAACCATTTGGAAACTTCCAAAATGCAGCAGCCAGGCTAGTTACAGAGGGCTAGTTACAGAGATTGTATCCCCCACCCAATACTGAACAGTCTGCAGTGGTTACTCAGCTGTTTCCCGGCACAATTCAAAGTGCTGGTTCTTACCTTTAAGGCCCTAAAGAGGTTGGGACCATCTCCTCCCATCCTATCCAGCCTACTAGTTAAAATCTGCCTATAAAGCCCTGTTCTGTTGGTCCCCACTTTCAGAGATAAGGCAGGTGACGACTAGAGACAGGACATTTTCTGTGGTAGCACCTCCCTTTTGTAACACCTTCCCCCTTGAGGCTCACCTGGCACCTACTTTACTTTTAGGTGCCAAGCTAAAACACATCTTTTTTACCCAGACTTTTAATTACGGGCTTTATCTTATCAATTTGTAATGGTCTGCTTCTATTTTATGGAAAGTTTTTATGCTGCTTATGTTCTTTGGCTTATTTTAATGGCTTTTTAAATAATGTGGTGATTTGAATTGTAAGTTGCCTCATGCAAGGCTCTAAAGAGGTGGCAGAGAAAAAAAACAAAGAAATAAATAACACAAAATATCTGCATGTAATTGAATTCAATGACTGGGGAAGGCACTGGCAAACCACCCCGCAAACAAAGTCTGCCTTGGAAACGTCGGGATGTGACGTCACCCCATGGGTCAGGAATGACCCGGTGCTTGCACAGGGGACCTTTACCTTTACCTTTAATTGAATTCAGTCCCTTTTTTGTCTTACAAAGACTTGTACCCATTACCACCAGCGTATCGCTAGCTTAATTTCACTCCCCTTAAATGTGAACTCGGGTCACTCCTATTTTCACAGCATCACATATGCTAATAACAATCCCTGCATTACATTCTGTCAGGACTGTTATCAATCTTCTTGAACGTAATTAAACAAAAAGAAAGGGGGGGGGCATTCACAAGGTGATTGCCATTGCTAAGCTGCCGATTAATGCACTGGATCCCAGCTGTTCAGAGAGAACTTGGAGGATAGTTTTATTCCCTACACTTCTTTTTGGTACTTTATATAAATTACAGCTTTATATCATTATCTGTGATAGCACAATCATGTATCTTTGAACGCTTGCAGTTCTTTAAATACGTGTTTTCCCAGATGTAGTCCAGATGCCTCCTAAACACACATGGCAGGAAATTCTTTGCAGTCTTTTCTGCTTCCCGTATATTATTGGTTTATAATTACTGCTATCCATCATAATTTTTTTAAGCTACTGACTGTTGCCCTTGAGTTTTTTTGTTTTTTAATTCTGAGAGATTTTTGCAGGTGTGTAGATAAAACCCAGGCCCACCAGCCTCAGGAAGACGTGAAACTCCATCAACAGCATATGTTCTACTTAGTCATTGTATTAAACATAACAGCCAAAAGAGACCTTTATTTCTAGAATCCAATCCAAGCAAGCAATGGACTTCATTGGGTTTCAGCATACATTCCAATTGCTCCTATGTACCAGAGACTGTCCTTGTCCCTATTCCTGGTAAATCACTACTTTTGCCTTGTTCAAATGTTCTTGCCGTGAGCTGACAGAGTTGTTATTTTTTAGGTCGTTTTCAGCTCTGATACCACTAGGCAAGGCCTACAAGTTTGGTTCACAGTCTGTTTGCCAATCACAAACAGGGAAGGTATTTTTCATCAATTAATTCAGCTGTTTGCAAATAGTTTGAGCCTGTTAAAATAACACCGTACAGTTGGCATGCTCATTCTGAAACAAGCTGGTGGGAGTCCTTCTCCCCCCACACACACACACACACAGGGACCTGTTACCACTGCTTGCTGCTAAGCAGCCAATCATGTGAATAAGCCATGAGTAAATCAAGCAGCCAAAGATTAAAAAATTAACACTATATAATGCTTTACTATTTGGTATTCAATCAAATCTATGTTATTTTTCACATGTACATTTTTGCACAGCTTTGTGGGTAAAGTTCCCCCCTTGTGTCATGTAACGACTTGGTCTGACCGTCCATGGCCCTAGGCAGAATCATCTCACCACTATGCAAAAAGCCCCAGCAAGGCAAGGAAATGAAATTCCACTAGTGTAAGGAAACAAACTCTACCATCATAGCTATTGCACAGCTGCAAAACTACTCAGCCACTTGAAGTAGATGGTGGACAAAGAAACAGATCAGATGTTTAGTTCATGGATAACTATAGCTGTTTAACATGGCACGTTTGCTATCAGACATAGTATATGTGTCTATCAAACATGTTCAACATAAAGTGTTACTATTTCTGTCTTAGGATTGCTACAGAAAGCCCCATGGGAGCTTTTCTGGGAGGGTTTACTGGTGGATAATGGGTGCCAAGAAGCCTTAATGGGTAGAGTTGCCAGCTCCAGGTTGGGAAATACCTAAAGATTTGGGGGGTGGAGCCTGCAGAGGTTGGGGTTTGGGGAGGGACCTCAGCAGCGTATAATGCCATAGAGTCCATCTTCCAAAGTGGCCATTTTCTCCAGTTGAACTGATCTCAGTGGTCTGGAGATCAGGTGTACTTCTGGGAGATCTCCAGGCCCCACCTAGAAGTGACAACCCTAGTTAATGGGTCTTCAGATGGTGGTGACTTTTGACCCTGAGTGGGCCAGGTAAAAAACATTCGCAGGAGGTATGGATGGGATTGGGACCATGCCAATGGGGAGTTGCGTGGAGGGATTAACTCTTCCCAGTTGTGCTGCTTCCCTAATCAAAGTCAGGATTGTTTCAACTGGAAGATACCTTCTGTTATGAACACATAAATGCCTCAGAAAGTTGAAGCCATGCATTCTTATAGCCTATTCATCTTTTAAGCATGAATGGTGATAAAGGAATAACCAAAAACTTAGTATAAGCAGTAGCCCTCAATCTAAGAAGCAGAACGGATCAAACTTACATTTAAAAGAGAAGCAATTAATCTGCTATGCTTTTTTACTCTTATGAAAAGGCTTTAAATAAACATAAAAGTTTATTACTAAACTATTAGTCCCAGGAGAAATTAGTTATACTAACTGGCATAATACATGTTCCTGGCTCATTAAATTCAAAACCGTGTAATTGTTTCAGTGAGATATGATTAATCAGGGGATTTTAATAGCATGAATTTTCACCTTATCTAACGTCTGTATAAGAAAGTGCTGTGGAAGATCCAGTGGAACAGATAAACAAGGAGAGAAATAAGGCGTATACCATAGCAAATTACCATTTAAAAGTCCCACCAACATAAAGTATGTTGATAAAATCAGTTGTAGGGTGAAGGCCGAAAAGAGAATTTATGATTCGTCTTTAGAAGATAAGGGTGTAAGAAAGTCAACTGACCATCCCATGGGACAATAACAGCCTACTCATCCATTTCAGTAGGCAATGTCTTTGCCATCCACCACACCCAAGTATGCTGTGATTACTTCATTCATTTTTGTTTCATCAAAGTTTACCTCTTGTCATTTTTATTCTGAGTGATTGGCAGTGTAATTCTAAACAGAGTTACACCAGTAGGGTTAGACGGGTGTAACTCTGTTTAGGATTGCACTGCAGAATGCATTAGTTTTACAGCCAGTAATACACAAGGGAGAGATAGCATGTGTGTGTGTGTGTAAAGTGCCTTCAAGTCGCAGCCGACTTACGGCAACCCCTTTTGGGGTTTTCATGGCAAGAGACTAACAGAGGTGGTTTTCCAGTGCCTTCCTCTGCACAGCAACGCTGGTATTCCTTGGTGGTCTCCCATCCAAATACTAACCAGGGCTGACCCTGCTTAGCTTCTGAGATCTGACGAGATCAGGCTAGCCTGGGCCATCCAGGTCAGGGCAGAGATAGCATAAAGGTCAACAATTTTTGTGGACAAATTTACTGGGGTGTACGAACCAGGATCAAACTTCAGTCTTGTTTTAATGGTTTTTTTTTTTTTTAATGTTCACTGCCTTGGGGACTTTAAATCGGTGGGGTAAAGGGTAAAGGTAGTCCTCTGTGCAAGCACTGGGTCATTACTGACCCATAGGGTGATGTCACATCTCAACATTTACTAGGCAGACTATGTTTATGGGTTAATGGTTTGCCATTGCCTTCCCCAATCATCTACACTTTACCCCCAGCAAGCAGGGTACTCATTTTACCACACCTCGGAAGGATGGAAGGGTGAGTCAACCTTGAGCCAGCTTGAAACCAACTTCTGTCGGGATCAAACTCAGATCATGAGCAGTGCTTTGACTGCAGTACTGCAGTTTACCACTCTGTGCCACAGGGCTCCTTAAATTGGTGAAAAGGCAGCTTAATGTTTTATATAAAGTAAATAAAATAAACTCTGTGATCACCTTCACACATTCAATGGTCAAAAAGGGCAAGAGTACAGTAGCACCTTAAAGACTAACAAAAATATTTTCTGGTATTCAATGGTGGGAGACATTTCCCAATCCAATCTCTCAAGACTAACTGGATCCAGGGGAGTTGAAACCATGGCTCAGTGGTAGAACATCTGCTTGATATGCAGAAGGTCCCAGGTTCAATCCCCGGCATCTCCAGTTAAAGGAACAAGGCAAGTAGGTGCTGTGAAAGACCTCTGCCTGAGACCCTGGAGAGCCACTGCTGGTCTAAGTAGACAATACTGACTTTGATGGACCAAGGGTCTGATTCAGTATAAGGCAGCTTCATGTGTCATGTGTCCATGTGAGATCAGGGATGAGTCCGCTGAACCCATAGCTGGCTGGAATGCAGAAAGGATACAGGGGCTCGGCTCCTTGCAACACAAATTTTCTGTGTGGGCAAAGATAAGTGAGGCACGACAACATTGCCAGACACTTTGAACCAGGGATTGTTCAAAAAACTGGGAGCTCTATGATAAGGTAACCTACACTAAGAGGACTTGGGGATGTTTTCATAAATTAAGCAGATCAGCCATTAACAATAGCTTATCCTAGTTTATCCCATTTTATATCTTTTGTGTCTTCATTTTAGGGTGGGGGCAAGTCACTAGATGCAGCTGAATGGAACAGATGCAATCATCTGAAGTGAGACCAGGTAAAAGTCATCAAAGTGGTGAATAAAATAATACAATAATATCACCTTGGTGTTGTACAATAATCAATTTGTGGGGAGGGGACCCTAACAAAGATAAATCTCCACAACAAAGGGGAACTCAATCAACGGTATAACATCACACTCTGCTAACATATAATGATTTTACTTACCGAATCTGTCAAGGAAATGTGTTCCATACCTTCATATCACTTTTGACAATCACTTACTTTGAGCACAAGGTGTCCTGAACAAGATTGCCTGCAAAGATCTTAATGCTGAAAAAGATTAGAGAAGAAGAAATTCCATAAGGATGTGCTGAGCCCAGGTCATTAAGTACCATATGCAGCCCAATCTTATGCACGTCTACCTAGAAGAAAGTTCTATTATGTTCAATTATGCTTACTCCTGGGTAAGCGTGCAAGGGATTGCAGCTTTACAGTGAAATACTAAATGGAGTTACACCCTTATAAACCCATTGAAGTTAGGACAGTGCCTTTCGACTTTTTCTGAAATTCTAGTTTTTAAAGTTGGAAAATCTTTTTGACCATTTCACACTGAAGATGAACCCTTCAAGTTGAGCCAGAATTACACTTATAACTGAAATCCAGACAGTTTATGGGAATAAAATGTGAACAAGGAAGCTGGGAGTATTGCCAACTATATTAATGTCTTCATTTCCACTGGCATCTTGTGTAATTATCAAATTTATATAGATTTCTGCTTAGAGTGAAGGCAGTTTACAGTTTGCTTTTTCATCACTTAGTAATAATGACTGATTGATATTGATAACCATCTAATTGTTAAGAAAGAAAGAAAGAAAGAAAGAAAGAAAGAAAGAAAGAAAGAAAGAAAGAAAGAAAGAAAGAAAGAAAGAAAGAAAGAAAGAAAGAAAGAAAGAAAGAAAGCTCCACTCTCACAGTGAAATAGCTGAGGATCTAATAAAAACAGACCTTCAGGACATTCTTTTAATCCAGTGAGTTATGAGTACCTATAGGCTGCTCTTTCTCCAAGGATCTCAGGGGGCATACATGCCACCCATTTGTCCTCACAGCAATCCAGTGATGTAGACAAGCTAAGAAAGAGTGACTGCCCCAGGGTACCCAGTGAGCTGTATGGCTGAGTGGGAATTTGAATCCAGGGCTCCCAGGTCCTAATCTAACACTCTAAGCACTACACCACACAGGCTGTGATTTCAAAACTTTAAATTTGTTCTGTGCTAGCGACATGATTGTCAGGGTGCAAGTTGCTGTCATCTGATGAGTCCATAAAATGGTATAAATGACCCTTCCCCCTGTCCATAATGGTAAAAATCTAAATTAGTTTATCACAATTGTCAATGAAGTAATGACTGGATAAGCTTTGAGGTATGAGGGCTAACTGGAAAAAAACAGCATCTGTTCCAACAACCTATGAATTGGCAATGAAGACAGGGTAATAGAGAATAGTCCTCTGTATGCTAAATTTCACTGTGGTAGGAACAAATACTCTTTGAAAACTCAACTCAACAGAAGCATTTCTAGGGCCTTTTATGCATGGCTGTTTCCCTCGGGGTCACTCCTCTGACAACTTTGGGTCCTGGTCTGGATTATCTATGTCGTTTCCCACCATCAGAGGTCGCCTCGCTCTCCCCCTGCGTTTCTGCGTGTATGGCCTGGATTTTCAGGGACCTGTTTTATCGCATATTTGAAAATGCAGGCAAAACACGTGGAAACGCAGGGGGACAGGGAGGCAACCTCTAGCAGTCGGAAACTGCATGCATAATCCAAACAAAGACCCGAAGTCGTCGGAGGGGTGACCGCGAGGGAAACAGCCATGCATAAAAGGCCTAGGAAGAAAGCTTATTTTCGCATTTAGCAGAAGAAAACTGTGACCCTTTCTCCCAACCTCACCCACCTGGATGTATGCTTAGTGAGTTTGTTTATGTACACTTAGTGAGTTTAACATTAGGTACCGAAAGATGGAGGAGATGAAGGGAATTGTGTCCCCAATTGCATTCTCTAATGTGGACTATGATAAGGTCCTCTAATTTTCGGGGTGAGTTTTCTTGTCATATTAGCTCTTGCTTATATTACAAGCTTAGTGCTAGAACATATAATATTTTTATTTATAACAACTCTCTCAAGTTACCAATTCTAAGCGTTTCCTATCACTAGAAGACGATGGTACTGCTGGGAAGAAATTTAGTCGCACCTTGACAGCCACCATTAAAACAGTCATTACTGCTGCCGAACCAACTAGAGAGCTTCTGTTGGGGAGATTCTGTCACTTGCAGCAATGTGCGTTATCATTCACCGGCTTTGGAGTCCTCATTTTTAATAATATGGATTGGGTATAGGCTCATAGCAAGCAAACAGGATGGCTTTGGGATTAGAAAATGATCATTTGCGCCGACACAATGCATCACACATAAATTACGGAGCAAAATAAATGTACGCTGACCATCAATCTTATTTCCCTGCAGATTTATGATGTTGCTCACGCAGAGTTCACTTTGTGATGAGTTATCTTAGTGGCTCCTTTTGGCGTGAATAATGAGAATGAGTAATAACTCATGCCTATCATTTAGCAAATGGCAAAGAGGCTGGGAAAGCAGTCAATCACCAGCAGCCAGCCAGCCATCCTCTATGGTCCTTGCCATGTTAAAACCGCTTTAAGCATAAATGCATGTGGCTCATTTTGAATGTCAGGAGGAATGTTAGAGAACTATTTGTACTCATTGCGAGGAGCATGGAATGTCTTTAGAGATAGGTACATTCCCCACCCCACCCAGACATTCCTGGGCTCAGACAATGGTGGCGATTGCACACCCTGGGCCAGCTCTCCTCAGTCACATGAATTTGCAAAGAAGCAGCACAGATAACAGAGCTAAGTCCTAATATTAAACAGTACATGCCATCATCCAGTGATGGGAAGCAGGAGCTCCTGCTTGGCTCCTATGGGGAGCTGCTCTGCAGCATGATCTCTTGGTCAGTGCAGGAGAAACAAGATTGCACCTTTTCAGGTATCAAAAGCAAAAGAGATTGAATACCTTGCAAAAGAACCAACCAAACTATCATAAAGAAGTGTCTTTTGCAAGACATTGTACAAGCTTTTCAAGTTCCCTAAGAATATTTCATCAGGGTTGATGTTCAGTGAAAAGAAAAGAGAGAGGGTTGAACAAAAACACAGGGGCTCAGGGTATGTTGGCATTTTCCCTGAGCTGCGGCTTCCGCAGCAGTGATCTTCAGCATAATGTTTGTGGCATCATGGTACCAGCCAATATGTTTCCTGGTTCCCCCCCTTCCCAAAAAAGGAGGGGACTCTGGCTTGCCAGCACTTCACTGGAGCAGGAGGTAGGGTTGCCAGGTCCCTCTTCGCCACCAGCAGGAGGTTTTTGGGATGGAGCCTGAGGAGGGTGGGGTTTGGGGAGGGACTTCAATGCCATAGAGTCCAATTGCCAAAGTGGCCATTTTCTCCAGGTGAGTGGATCTCTATCGGCTGGAGATCAGATGTAATAGCAGGAGATCTCCAGCTAGTACCTGGAGGTGGGCAACCCAACTGGAGGTGTTTCAAAACAACCTTTGGGTCAATAAGGAGCAACCTTTCAGAAGCAGCTGAGACACTGAAGCAGAGGGGGAAATTACCAGACTCTCTTTGTAAATATAAATGCCAGCAGTTAAGCAGATATTACCTCAGCATGAATTGGTACAGCACCTGAGAGCACCACAAGGTGATCCAGACGAGGGTTGCCAGCTCTGGGTTGGGAAATACCTGGAGATTTTGGGGGTGGAATCTGAGGAGGGCGGGGTTTTGGGGAGGGGAGGAATTTCAATGAGGTATAATGCAATAGAGTCAACCTTCCAATGTGGCCATTTTCTACAGGTGAACTGATCTCTGTCACCTGGAGATCAGTTGTAATAGCAGCAGATCTCCAGCTAGGGATGCCAGCCTCCAGGTGGGACCTGGGGATCCCCTGGAATTACAGCTTATCTCCAGACTACACTGATCAGTTCCCCTGGGGGAAATGGATGTTTTTGAGGGTGGGCTCTGTGGCATTGTACCCAACTGAGGTCCCTGTCCTTCCCAAGCAACATGCCCAAATTTCCAGGAGTTTCCCAACCTGAATCTGGCAACCCATCTCCTGCCGTTGGCTAGGGGGGACCTGGCAACCCCATCTCCAGCCACCACTTGGAGGTTGGCAACCCTAATCCAGACCCGTTGAGTTGAGCTCTTTTGCTTTCCTGTCCTTCACTGAAGAGGGGTTTATGATGATCTTCTAGCTGGACTGGATCCTAACAATTATTTTTAAAATAAAGGGAACCCCCTCCTCCAACTCTTGAGGTTTAGAATTTGGAGGCCCTAGTGAAGGCCTTGACCAAATGTTGCTGAAAAGATGCTAACTAACTTATTATCTTGAATAACCACAATATTTGGGCAAATTACAAAGCATATGCAGATGACGTTGATGAAGAAAGATCAAAGAACAGTAATTGCCTCCACCCCACCCTGCCCATTTTCAATGTGGGTAGGAGAGGCTGCAGAAAATGTAATGATGCATAAATGGGCCAGAATTACCATGTTTGCAAACTGAAACAAGGTTCGTATCGCACTGACAACATGCAGATAAATGGATTTTTAAAATGAGCTACGAAAGGCAATGTGTGTTTAACTCTTTTTTCAAGGTATTGATCCAATTTTTGACTTCCCTTGGCTTGAGAGGGTGACTGATAACTAACCTGAGCAGAGAGAGAAAAAATAGAAAGAAATAAGTGTACAATTAGCCTGAGTGACCCTTTCATTAGAAGGAAGGAAATAGGGACAAAAAGCTATTATATGTTGGCAGAGCAACACTTTTATTCAATCATTTCCACACCAAAATTCCAAAAGCATATTTCCATACACTAGGGGTGTTTCTGAGTGTGTGGGGTGTGTGTGGGGGAGAGATCTTTACAGAGCATAGTAACAAGCATAACAATTGAATGCAACCATCCAGAGGAGGAATAGCAGCAGCAGCAGCTGGGCTGGTGGGTTGATGTGTTTCAAGCAACAGAATGTGGTAAGGCAAGGCAAGAGACAGGAAGGTGTTAGTTTCCTTTATCTGTAAGCACCTCACCACATAACAAATAGTCTTTGCCACACCCACCCACTTTGCACATAAGCAAGGCAGACCTTCTGCATGGAAAGGAGATGCTTTACCACTGAGTCACTGCTCCTTCCCAAGTATAAATAAAACCCTTCTGGATCTAACCTAAGATCAATCTATTCCCATCCTATGTTTACAACAGGGGCTATCCCAATTTCTTAGGAACTGTACAAGCAAGGCATCATGTTGATGAGGGCTTTCCTTCTCTTCTAGCCTCTGGAGTACAAGTTCAGAGTCCAATCAATCTCTGCAATTCAGGCCTTTTATGCATGGCTGTTTCCCTCGCCATCACCCCTCCAACAACTTCGGGTCTTTGTTTTGAGTATGCATGCCGTTTCCAACCATCAGAGATTGCTTCATTCTCCCCCTGCATTTTCCCGTGTTTTGCCTGCGTTTCCAGAGACCTGTTTTATCTCGAATTTGGAAACAGGGGGCAACACAGGGGGAGAGCGAGGAGACCTCTGATGATCAGAAAGGGCATGCTTAATCAAAACAGAGACCCAAAGTCCTTGAAGGGGTGACCGTGAGGGAAACAGCCATGCATAAAAGGCCTTTGTCTACAGTATACCACTAGCGAGATGTAAGAGCACCCCAGAGTGCCAGAGAACGGCTCTAGGTGATTCAGACAGCTTGCCAGCTAGCCACTCCATGTAGTATGCAGAAAGGCAAAAAAAATAATAATAATCTCACTGGATTACTGTGAGTTAATGCTTTTAATATATAGTTGAATGCCTGTCAGGACTCATATCCACTCATATTCTCAGTTTACTACCTAGCTGTGGCTTGAGACATCTACCTGAAAGGCAAGCAATGTGAGAATCCTGAATACTGGTGAGATTTTTTTGCGTGTGAGGGAGCCAGATGCGTACAAAGGAAACTGTCTGTACTTGTGGAAGGGTTGGGTCACAAAACAAAAGAGAGACTGTGAGAACACACTGGCAGGCAATAATCACAGTCCGCATGCAAGTGTGTCTGTAAAAGGGGAATACTAGCTTCTTCTTTGTTGCCATTTTTATGATTCCTTTCCCAACTTTGGAAACAATTCCATTGCTGTTTCATGAGTTCAAGGCCCAGGAACATCATAATGTGGATATGGAACCCAGCATGTACGTAAAAGATCCACAATAAATGTTTTACACAGAGAAGAAAATACAAATAAGGAAATTAAAAAACACATGCCTTCAAAATGAAAAGAACAACTGCCATTATTGGGCAAGCCGTGATGCAAGAGGGACCAACATTTGAGCTATGCGTTCCCTGTAGCCAGACGATAACAACCCCCCTCCCTTGTTTGGTGGGGTATTAAATTTTATAGTGCTATTGCTTTTATTTTTAGATATTGAAAACCCTCTATGAATACATGGGCTTATGGCTTTCTTAATTCTTTTGTATGTAATCTGTTTTGATAGTTTGTAATGAGCTAAACAGCCTTATATTGTCCCAGGCACTGGAGGTTGTCAGAAAAATGTGGCCATTAAAACTCTCCAGCATTCATAAATGTTTTTATTACCTTTTCCAAGGTTGGTGGAGAGGCTGGAAGCCTGCACAGTCATCAGCATAATTTTGAAAGTCAGCAAGCCTCCTCACACCATCTTGTTTCAGACATTTTAAACAGAGAGGGGAATCAAAGTACCCTCTTCCCGTAGAGCAAGTGTTATTAGTGTCATAAAAGTGTACACGAAAGAAAGCAGCAAAGCAATTGCAGGGCATTTTTATACAGAAGAATCACTATTGTTGAAGGTCAATTGATGCTTCTGACAGAAGCATTACTGTACACCTCCACATAATACGACCGCCACTTCCAAGGACTGGAGACTGTGCTGAGTGAGTGCTACTGCCCCTCCAGAAGAAATAGCATCCAGGTCACCATAATGAATTGACTGATGACATTGCTTCTGATCTGCCAACAACAGAAATTATCCCAAGCATTGATGTCTGTGAGCCATAGACAAGGATTCAGACAGGGCCAGCTAAAGAGCTAACATAATTTATGGATCTATTTTAAACAGGAATGAAGTTCTGAATCACTGTAATAGGCAGCATTTCACAGCCATGCAGGGGGGGAAATGGCACTAAGCTGCGTTAAAACAGTCCATTGAACTGATGCCAGGGGTGTGTTTCCTTGCTGGTTTGTACAAGTACAAGGTATTTGTCATCATGAATCTCATACTTTGAGCTATAGATTCATACCACAAAAACAGCAATCCTTATTCTCTTTTTGAGTACCATAGCACTGGCGTTTTATTCCATGCACCACTTTTACTGTAAAAAAAGCAGAGTTGGCTCAAAAGGATTCTGTCAGTAATTCAAAAAGCTAGTGATCAGCATATTTAGTCCACTGATGGGTAGGGTTGCCAAGTCCCCCCTGGCAACTGGTGGGAGCTTTCAGCGGCTGGGGTGATGCAACCGGGAAGTGACGCAGATGCTCTATCAGTCTCCTCAGAAAACTCTATGGAAACCATAGAATTTGGGGGGAAGAGGGCTAGAGCATCCCCATCATTTTTACACCCAGAAGTGCCAATCACTCTCCCTTCAGCTGGCCCTCTCCTGTCCACCAATCAGCTGAGGGGCAGTGGGCAGCCTGGTTGATGGGAGGGGAATTGTTTGCCAATTCCAGGCGATTGGCAAGCCTACTGATGGGGCTGCTTGGGCTTCAGCATCTTACAGTGATGCTTGAACAATTATATTTGTCTGTGTAACACTTCTTAGGACGGCTCTGTTACACTTCTAGCTTCATGTAGATATATTGTGGATCCAAGATGGTTGATTTGTACAAATCATGGATGCAATCTCAAAGCACATATAATTTTGTTTGTACACTGAGGTTAAGATTCCTTCACATCTAAACCATTACCATATTGACATATTATAATGCTACAAATCTCAACCAATTAAGTGATTAATATTCCAACATCTGAGTGTAAATTATAATTTTGCAGTAACTGAAAATCATATTTCTTTAAGGAATAACTTTTTCATCTCAATATCTGAATGGGGATACTATCCAACTTCACATCACATTAAATCATCCAGGAATAATTGGGCAAATCATTATCTGTCACAGAGACATACTTCTTTTCTGAAGAGTGGATGGACTGTGTGACTTCATCCACATTAAACCAAGACACCAAGGTCGAAAATGCATGGCTGTTTTGTCTTGCGATTCTCCCACGAATGTAGTGAATCTCCATTGTTGTAACACATGGTCGTCTCCCACCTGTGGGTCCAACCCACTTCCATCGCGAAACTTCCCCTGGTTTTCCAATCCCAGTTTTGTCCTAAAAGTAAATAAAGAATTGTGGCAATTGCAAGCGCTTGCTGGTGCATGTGGCACATGGGTCGACTCCCCTTTCTTCTGACACTCCCCCATTCCACCTTCCCTTCCCACTTCTCCCATTTCCCTCTCAGGGAAACTCTAGAACATGCCCTCCATTGCCTGGAATGCCTGTACATCTACAGAGTGCTCCTTCATTCTTAATTTTTTAAAATAATTTTTTTATTGATGGTATGTTGGTATACCAATGAATCGGATTGGTGGGCGGGTGGTGCTTCGGTTTTTGAGAAAACACAGCAGTAACAAGAAACATGGAAGTGGCTCCCAGCGGTGTGGCTGGGAGCTTTGCCATTGCTCCTTTATACACTCACACACACATCCCCAACTCTCTACTGCTTCAAAGGAGCACACAATGCGGGTAGGAATGATAGTAGGGTACCCACCTCCCTGCCAAGAACAAAGAGGAAGCCGTCCTCCAAGGCCTACGGGAAGCCTCCCCCCACCCCCGCCTCCGGAGCTCTTTCACTGCCCAGGGTAACCAACAGCCGCCCACCCACCTCACTGTTCTTATTTTGCAAAGGCAGAAAGACAGATCCGTAAGGAGGGCAGAGGTCTAAAACAGAGGAAGCTTAATTCTGATATGATGGTATACCTGCATGCCGGTATTAAAAATATATATTAAAAAAAACCTTGGTGTTAGGTCAACCCTTAACTGGCATCAGCCAATCACAAAGCGGTAATAAAAATTATGACCACTCCCCTACTATCCCTCAGAGCTGTGTATGGGAACATTCCTCCCTGATCTTTTGTGGGATTGATGCAGGGTGGAGTTCCCCATGCATTCGATTTTTTAATCTCAGGATAAAAAAGTGTGAAACATGAGAGGGACAAACCAATGACATCCTAGCCATGCATTAATGGCTTAAGTTTCACTTTGGATGATACAAACCCAATGGATCTGAACCAACATGGATCTCCATGTACTGAGATTCAGTGTTGACCTCTGTGTGTGGCAAATTTCTTGATTTACTCTTCTTTCCCCAACCAGAGGATCATTTGCAGATTTGCATGGAATAATTATTACCATACATTTTTCTATTACAAACCAAAGACCAAAACTGCATTGGGATGAAAATATATCCAACACATAAAGAGTTTCCAGTTACTGTCAGCTTCTTTAATAATATCCAAACAATCTCCAGATGGGAGGACTTTCAAACTATAAGCACCCTTTCCCTCCCTTGTTTTTAAGAATATTTGAAGGGTAACCTTGCTAACTGAGATTTTTCCTAATACTGAGAATTCTGTATTTTGTCAGGACAATAAATACAAGTAGACTTTTGTACAACACAGTATAATAACATGACCAGACCATTTCTTGGAGCATATAAAACAACACACAGGTTATTAACACCAATAAGACACTGCATAATAGAATGCTCCGTGATATAAATGATCAGATTAAAGTCCCATTTCAGCAGTTAATTTGCAATTCATGTGGAATACAATGGCTGTCAACCTGTCATTTTGCATTAGAAGTGAAATTCTTGCCATTGATTCTTTATCTGCCTGTGCTTTTTTGTGGTTCAGTTCCTCAGCATTTTAAAAGAACAAGACACATTAACAAAAGTATCTGAATCACTGAATATATTACATTGGCCTAGTTGTACACAGCCTAGTTGTTCTTTTCAAGACTCAGTTCAGAATGACTCCATGCAAATTTCCTTGGACATATTTCCTGAAACATGCTTGGGATGGTGGGTTTGTGCCTGGAATAAAGGAGGGATCTTTTCCTCCCAAAATGGAGGTTAATTGAAATGGAATCAAGACAGTTTAACTGGCTGATATAAGTAGCAAGGCAATAGGTCCCACCTACCCCACTCAAGCCAAGCCTTATTGGGGGATCTTAGGATCTAGCTGTGTGTAGAGAAGCAGTATCTTCCATGGTCAGCATTGTGTAGTGGTTAAGAGTGGTGGTTTGGAGTGGTGGACTCTAGGCTGGAAAACTGGGCTTGATTTTCCACTCCTCCACGTGAACGGTGGAGGCTAATCTGGTGGACCAGGTTGGTTTCCCGACTCCTACACATAAAGCCAAGTGCATGACCTTGGGCTTGTCACAGCTGTCTTAGAGCCCTCTCAGCCCCACCTACCTCACAGGGTTTCTGTTGTGGGGAGGGGAAGGGAAGGTGATTGTAAGCTGGTTTGATTCTTCCTTAAGTGGTAGAGAAAGTCAGCATATAAAAACCAACTCCTCCTCCTTCTTCAATACTACCAGCAATGAACATACATATGACATAAACAGAAAGGAGAAAAACCAAAATGCTGAAAGAAAAGTATTGTGGAGAGCCAGTATGCTGTAGTGGCTAGAGAACTGGGGATGGGAAAACCTGGATTCAAATTCCCCCTCTGACATAAGGCTTATTTTGGGCCAATTCTCTTTCTTTTTCAATCTACCATCCCTTACAGGGTTGTTATGAGGGTAAGATGGAGCAGGAGAGAAACCTTGAGTACCTTGGAGAAGGGGAAGGATAAAAATGTGACAAATAAATGCATGCTTTATAAAATATCTATCTTGTGATGCTCAAGGGAAAAGAGGAAAATATTAGGATGAAGCCTTCTGATTAGGTTTTAGGGTAGATTCATATCTTATTCGACTATAAAAACCAGATTTTGCACAAGAAAAATTCTAAAATACTTTACTTCTATATAGGAATGTAGCATTCCATTCATTAACTGTTTTTTTTTTTAAGATTGCCAGATGCCCACTGGCACTCCAGCGACCAGCAGGAGCGGGGTGGGTGGGGACGGGACACTATTGAGAAAAATCTGGAAGTGACATCACACCTCTCTTGGAAACTTTAATTGCAGTTCAGCAGCTGTCCGCTTTTCAATTTTATTCATTTAAAGAATTTAGATCCTGCCTTTCCTGCATTCAAAGCCTCTCGAACACATTCATCAATAAACTTAAATCTTATAAAATAAAAAATCACCAATAATTACTAAAAGAAGTATGCTCTTCATGAATTTCTTTCTGTACCAGAGATATCAATTGGTAAATGAATAACAACAATGTAGCTATTGTGTTCTACTTATCAGCAAATCATACAATTCAGTGGAGTCAGGAAAAGACTCCTGAATAACTGTATTTAATAACTGTAGGGGAAATTGTTTTGTTGTTGATTTTAATTCTGGGTGGTATTTGTTGAGAGCCACTCTGTGTAGGGTGGCCAACCTCCAGGTACTAGCTGGAGATCGCCTGCTATTACAACAGATCTCCAGCTGTTAGAGATCAGTTCACCTGGAGAAAATGGCCACTTCGGCAATTGGACTCAATGGCATTGAAGTCCCTCCCTTCCCCAAACCTCCCCTCCCCAAACCTCCTCAGGGTCCGCCCCCAAATCCTCCCACCGGTAGTGAAGAGGGACCTGGCAACCCTGACACTATGCTCTCACAGCAGTATTTATTTACTTCATTTTTCCTTCCGCAATGTGGGCCCAAATTTGCTTACAATATTCTCCCCTTCTCATTTGATCCTCACAACAAGAACCCTCTGGGGTAGGTTAGGCTGACAGTTGTGTGACTGGCCCAAGGTCACCCACCAAGTTTCCACGGCAGAGTGGAGATTTGAATCACAGTCTCCCAGATCCTAGTTTGACACTCTAACCGTTGCACCGCACTGGCTCACATTTGACTCTAGCAGCTGGATACACTGCACCAAAATTTGGAAATCAGTACCTTTTAGAATTATGTTTGAGTGGGGCAGGAAGGCTTCCTTAATCCCACAGTACTGTTCTCATGCTGTCCCTCTGTACATTCTGCCAGTACATGTTAAATCAATAAGGCTTGTACATATAGAACATTTTGCTGGCTATGCGGGTGTCAATTTGTTAGAGAGATGGTGCCATCAGTACAAACTAAAGGTACCCAGAATGTTAAGTATGACAGATACATTTGTATAAAACTCTCTGTTCCTGGTTTCTCTTTCCCAGACTTTCCAGGAAATGAAGGCTTATTGTGTTTTTTTTAAGGGTATCCTCCAGTGGCCAGTTTTAATGAATGAACTGCGTTTGTAATGTAGCTGTGAGAGATCCCCTCTCTCTGAGTTTACTTCTCCAAATCAAATGTTCAGACTTTGATAAAGAAACAAAGGATTTATTGAAGACATCAGGAGATGAGACAGGCACAGGTAGCAAGTTGCAAGTGAGGGGCTAATCGGGTTTACAGAATATATTGACTCCAGGGCCCTGGGGCACTGGGGTTCACACTTATTGTTATGGGAAGTTACAAGCTTGGCATAATACAAAACATCAGACGAGTCCCAGGAAGTCTGGTGAAGCTATCACACTTCCAAGGCCGCATCGGCCTGAGGGAGTACTGACAGGAAGAACAGCGGGGGGGGATACTCGGGGCAATCAGGCCTGGCGCCTGAGACCAGAAGGTGTGAACTGCTTTTACGAGTTCACTGATAGCAGGTGATGGGAAGCAGAGACACATAAACAGAGACCCTCACATTCTGCCCCCCCTTAAGGCCCCCCTCCGGGGTCCTCGAGAGGGCGAGGCTTATCGGGATAAGCGAGGTGGAATTCTCGGACCAAGCGAGGGGCCGCCATGTGGGGTGCGGCCACCCACTCGTCATGAGCGGACCCAAGGTTTTTCCAACGAACAAAGTAAAACAGTCTTCCCTTCTTCCATTTGGAATCTAGGACCTTGGATATTTCCAGATGGGTATCCCCTCCTACCACAGTAGGAATCTCATGGTCGGGAGGGGGGTGGAACTGGGGAGCTGCCACATAAGGTTTGAGAAGACTAATATGAAACACGGGATGGACTCCCTTGAGGGTCTTTGGGAGTTTCAGTTCCACGGTAACCTCATTGATCACTCTGGTAATGGGGAAAGGTCCCACATAACGGTCGCTCAGTTTTTTGCAGGGACGAAGAGAGCGGAGGTTTTTGGTGGACAGATACACTTGCTCCCCCACCTTTAGCTCCCATCCCGGAGACCGGTGTTTGTCTGCCTGTTCCTTGTACTTGCTTTTTGCCTTCTCAAGATTTTTGAGCAGCCATGGCCAGGTAGATTTAACTGCCTGAATCCACTCCTGAAGATCAGGGGTGGTTTGGAGCTCTGGCGTGACGGGGGCGGAACCGAAAGGACCGAATTCCGTCCCGTATATTACTTGGAAGGGACTAAAGCCGGTAGAGGAATGAGGCGCATTGTTGTACGCATATTCGG
Source organism: Euleptes europaea (assembly GCF_029931775.1). Taxonomy (NCBI): domain Eukaryota; kingdom Metazoa; phylum Chordata; class Lepidosauria; order Squamata; family Sphaerodactylidae; genus Euleptes; species Euleptes europaea. The sequence goes on from NC_079316.1 coordinate 40,148,716, forward strand.
CGAATGGCAGCAGGTCGACCCAGTCATCCTGGTGGAAATTTACATAGCAACGCAAATAACATTCTACCACCGCGTTTACCCGTTCCGTTTGACCATCCGTCTGGGGGTGATAGGCGGAAGACAAACCCTGTTCCTCCACCCCCATGAGCTTTAGAAAGGCTCGCCAGAATTTGGCAACAAACTGGACCCCCCGGTCGGAGAGGACCTTCCTCGGGACCGAGTGTAGCCTGAGGACATGTGTAACAAATAGTTTAGCCAAACCCTGGGCCGAAGGAAGACCTGCACATGGAACAAAATGGACCTGTTTGGAAAAAAGGTCCGTGATTACCCAGAGAACCGTTTTTCCCCGACTAGGAGGTAGGTCGGTGATAAAATCCATGGCTATGACTTCCCAGGGGCGGGAGGGGTTCTCCAGCGGTTTGAGAAGCCCTGGGGGTTTTCCCATCCGTTTCTTAGCTGTGGCGCAAGTGGGACAGCTGCGTACGTATAGCTCCACATCGGCTCTCATACCGGGCCACCAGAACTGCCTCCGTACCAGGTGAAGTGTTTTTATGAAACCAAAATGACCTGCCAACCTGGCACCATGTACAAGTCCCAATACCTCTTTGCGAAGGGAGGATGGGACATACAGTTTTCCCCCTTGCATCCACCAAGTGTTGGTTCGTTCCAGGCCAGTAGGGAGGAGGTGGTGCTCCTCCTCCTGTAAGGAAGCGTCCCGGAGCCGCTGTTGGAAGGCTTCCGGGATACCTCTGAGCGTAGGGGGGGTCTCTGGTCGACGGGCTTGGGACCGGGTAGTGACTGCTAGGCTGGGGACCTCCCCACGCTGCTCGGGAGTGAACAGGGAGTCGACAGGGCGATCGAAATCGTTGCGATACTGGGGAAGTCGTGACAAAGCGTCGGCTAGGGCATTTTCCTTACCCGGGACATGTTTGAGAGTGAACCGGAATTTGGCGAAAAATTGGGCCCACCGAATTTGTTTGGCGTTGAGCTTTCTAGCTCCCTTGAGAGCTTCGAGATTCTTGTGATCGGTACACACTTCAAACGGCAGTTCGGCACCTTCTAAGAAGTGTCTCCATATAGTGAGGGCATGTTTGACCGCCGCCGCCTCCTTCTCCCAAATAGCCCAGTTGATTTCGGACTGGGAAAACTTTTTGGAGAAGTAGGCGCATGGTCTCAACCGCCCCCCTTCATCCCTCTGCAATAGGGCCCCGCCCATGGCCACATCCGAGGCATCCACCTGCACCACAAAAGGCTTGGTGCAATCCGGGTGAGCCAAAACGGGTTCGGATGAAAAAAGTAGCTTTAAACGTTCAAAAGCCTGCTGGCACTGGGGGGACCATTGCAAACGGGCTGAGGGAAGCGCGGCGCTAGCCCCCTTGTCCTTGGTACGCAACAGGGCAGTGAGAGGAAGCGCAACTTGGGCAAAGTTGGGAATGAAGTTTCGGTAAAAGTTAGCGAATCCCAAAAACTGCTGAAGCTGGCGGCGGGTAGTGGGGGGTTCCCAATCTAGCACCGCCTGGACCTTTGCGGGGTCCATTTCTAACCCTTGGTGGGAAATCACGTACCCAAGAAATGTAATGGAAGGTTGGTGGAACTCACATTTGGATACCTTAGCATACAGTTTGTGCTCCCGCAGCCGCTGGAGCACGTCTCGCACTAGGCGCACATGTTCTTCCATGGTTTCAGAGTAAATTAGGATGTCATCGAGAAATACCACCACCCCCCGAAACAGCAAATCATGTAAAACCTCATTAATTAATTGCATAAACACACTGGGAGCCCCCGAAAGTCCGAATGGCATGACTAGGTATTCAAACATTCCAAAACAGCTGGAAAAGGCCGTTTTGGGTTCGTCTCCTTCTTTAATGCGAATGCGGTGGTATGCTTCCACCAAGTCCAGTTTGGTGAAGATTCGGCCCTCCTTCAATTGTGCTAGAAGGTCGGGAATAAGAGGAAGAGGGTAAGCGTTAGACTGGGTGACCGCGTTTAGCCTACGAAAGTCAATACACAGTCTTAGATCTCCCGTTTTTTTCTTCACAAAGAAGGCTGGGGCCGAATAAGGAGCTTTGGAAGGGCGTATGAAACCCCTCGCCAAGTTGGCATCCAGATAGTCCCGTAACACCGCCTTCTCACTAGGGCTCATGGGATAGACCTTCCCTTTAGACAGCTTGCCTTCCCCCACAATTTCGATGGCACAGTCCGTCTCTCTGTGGGGAGGTAGTTCGTCACATTCTCTAACATCAAAGACATCCGCAAACTGCGAGTATTCTGTGGGCAGTTGATGAGGAACGGAGGTTGGGGTGGGGGACCCTACCAATGCGGCGGCCGGAGTCCTGAGTACCCGTTCCTTGTCATGCAACCCACAGGGGCTTTCGGGAAACGAGAGCACCCGTTTAACCCAGTCGATGGAGGGGTTGTGCCCCCGTAGCCAGTTCATCCCTAACACCACTGGGGTTACAATAGGGGCGATGGTAAAATACAAGCGTTCCCAATGTTCTCCCACAGACATAATCACGGCTGCAGTTCGGTGGGTCACAGGGCCCCGTTTAAAATCGCTCCCGTCCATCTGGGAAAAGCGGAGGGGTCCCGGAAGCCGCTTGCGCCGGACTCCCAGTTTCTTGGCAGCTTCCTCACTAATCATGGTGCGGGCACACCCCGAATCAACCAAGGCGGGGAATTCTAAACTGGGACCCCCTTTGGGTAGGGATAGGTGAACACGCACATACACATTGTCCTCTTGGGCGCTTACCATCGGTGGAGCTCCTTGCACAACGACAGGGGCGGTCTGCTGCGGAGCCCCCTCTACAGCAGACCGACGGCGTTTTTTGCCGGCTGTTCCCACTCTTCCTCCTCGCTGGAAGAGGGGGACGGAGTGGTGGCGTTCGGGGACCCGTCCGAATCAAAAGTAGTATTTGTAATCCGGGACCCCGTTGGGCCTGTAGAGGTGGAGATCACATCCTGGGGACGCGCATGGAGAGCGGAGGGTGCGCCTGAACGCCGGCCCGGTGGTCCGCTCCTGCGGCGGGGCTGGTCCTCAACGGCCGCCTTCTGCGGTTCGGTCAGGGCTTGGCGAGGGGGGTTGGGACGACCGGAACGAGAGGGGCATTGCGACGCAAAATGTCCCTTTCCCCCGCAGGTCAGGCAGACACCGGTCTCAAAACGCTTGCGGCGTTCAGCGGCCGAGGGACCCCCGCTCCCTCCCGGTCGGAAGTCTCGGCCCCGGTCACTCCGGGGCCTCGGGTCTCGTCCAACGCGTTGTTTGGACAAGGTCAGGAGTTGTTTGCGATTCTCGATGTCGGCAGCATGGCGAACCCAACCTTCCACATCCGGGGGGTTCCCTTGCATAAAAGCCCAATGTTGGAGGTCCGGGTTGAGGCCCTCCCTGAAACACTGTACTAGAGTGGCCTCACTCCAGTCCAGGATTCGGCTGGCCAGTGACTGGAACTCACTTGCATACTGCGCCACCGACTTGGTCCCTTGGCGCAGTTGCATCAGGGAGGCTTTAGCCCGCTCACCCAGAGTTGGGTCCTCAAAGCGGTTTCGGAGTGCCACCATAAACTCGTCCAGGGTTCGCAGCACCGGCGAGCGGAGTTCATACTGCAACACCATCCAGGCGGCCGCCTCCCCTTGCAGTAAGGAAGCCACGTACTGCACCCGGGACTCCTCGGAAGTGAAGGTTCGGCCTTGTTCTCGCATAAAAATGTCCACTTGGACCATGAAAAAGGTCAACTGGTCCCCTGAACCGTCATACGTGACTTTCAGGTCCCGACGGGACGGGAGGTTAGGAGGCGCGGGAGGGGCTGCCGGTGTTCCGTCCGGGGGGTTGCCGGCAGGCGGTTGCACTTTCAGCGCGTCCAGGGCCGCTGCCATCTCACCCATCACAAGCCGCATGGACTCCATCTGCTCCTGCATGGCTTGGCGATCCTCCAGCCACTGCCTGCGTTCCTCTTCCATCAGGGCCTCCTTGCGCGCCGGGTCCCCCTCAAGTCCCGTGCTAGGGAAGGCCAAACGGCGATCCTTCGCCGCGGTTCGGGAGAGAGACCAACCCTTGGGGGAGTCCAGCCAATTGTTAAAAAGTCCTCGGGGACGTCCGTCCCGGCCTTGGTCGGGGATGGGATCCTTAGGCTTCTTTGGCTTGGCACCCTCCTCCTTGGGGTCCGGTTTCTCCGGTACCACCGGTCCGTCCGGTGCGTCAGGGGTAGTAGGGGTGTTTTCCTCGTCGCCTGACATTCTGTCCCAAAAGGTACAGCAGCAGTTCGAGAGGCAAAGACTTGCAACTTAATGTGAGAGATCCCCTCTCTCTGAGTTTACTTCTCCAAATCAAATGTTCAGACTTTGATAAAGAAACAAAGGATTTATTGAAGACATCAGGAGATGAGACAGGCACAGGTAGCAAGTTGCAAGTGAGGGGCTAATCGGGTTTACAGAATATATTGACTCCAGGGCCCTGGGGCACTGGGGTTCACACTTATTGTTATGGGAAGTTACAAGCTTGGCATAATACAAAACATCAGACGAGTCCCAGGAAGTCTGGTGAAGCTATCACACTTCCAAGGCCGCATCGGCCTGAGGGAGTACTGACAGGAAGAACAGCGGGGGGGGGATACTCGGGGCAATCAGGCCTGGCGCCTGAGACCAGAAGGTGTGAACTGCTTTTACGAGTTCACTGATAGCAGGTGATGGGAAGCAGAGACACATAAACAGAGACCCTCACAGTAGCCCCATCTGTGTAGATACATCAAGTTGCAAAATTATGCAGTCTAATTTCTATACATCCTGTGATTTGGGCTGTCCCCTGCTTAAAGAAATCTTATCATTCAAATGAGTGGGAGGGCATTTGTTGATTAAATCTGCATATATTTACATATGGATAAAACAATTGTTTTGAAGGGAAAATATGTTTTGTGTATTAGGTGTATGCATAACCCCCTTCAAGGAGGCAATGCCACTCCCCTGTGTGCTAGCCAGTGGGGAATGCCTCCTACCTCTCATTTGCCATTTTTATATGTAGCAACATAAGTGTTTTAAATACATTGCTCAATAAAGTGGGGATCCAAAGTAGATCATACCTATTCTAATATCAGAGGAGCATGCCTATTATTTTGGGTGTGGTGGAACACAGGCAGGATGGTGCTGCTGCAGTCGTCTTGTTAGTGGCTTCCTAGAGGCACCTGGTTGGCCACTGTGTGAACAGACTGCTGGACTTGATGGGCCTTGGTCTGATCCAGCAGGGCCTTTCTTATGTTCTTATGTTCTTATCAAAAGATTTTTAGTCAGTTAATCAAACCTTGCAGTTTGAGTTGAGTGACTTGGAAATATATTACTTTGTACCACCCCCTTCACACATATATATCACCCTTCTTTGAGCTGTAAAAAGTTCAAGGCGTCCTACCTGGTCATTTCCTTTGAAGGACTAGACGCTCATGATGTCTTTGCCATAATGACAAATATTGTTTACTTACAGATGTTGAACAGGCATTAAGAAGAACAGAACCAAGAGCACAGGTAGAACCAAATTATCAATCCAGGTCTGCAAACATTTAGATAGTGAAAATCCAAAAGAACCCCTTTCTCTGAACACTGAAAGACTCCAGATTAAGGCAGAGTGAACTAATTTCAGCCTCCTGCAGGTGGGGATGACTCACATTGCAGACACTTGAAACAGCCAATTGTCCATTAGCAGCCTGGCCTAGGGAGAGAGAAAGCTCTTCACTTCACTCAACACAACAGCATGACTCACAATAATAATATGGTGCAGACATCCTTTAAAGAAGGCGAGGGAGAGAAATGTGCTGTGCTGTGCATTAAGTTGTGTCTTTAGCGAAAACCGGATGTGACAGCACAGTAGATATGGAATGACTTAAGCGCTTCACACTGATGCACTAGAACACCTGATGGACAGCTTCGCTTTTACTGAAGCAGCAAGGCAGTGAAATGCTTTGGAATAAACGCCTTGGAAATGGAGGTCAGCTGTACCTCAGGTAATCAGCGGCCAACAACTACACACAAAAAGTGACACTCCGCTGATTTTCTGTGCTAGACGGTTCTGACTGGGATTTTAATTAAATGTTGCCAAGAGAGATAAGAGAAGAAAGAGTCCTAGAACAACATGCTCACATATGTGAACTTCATTTGAGGCTGCTAATAAATTTCCATCCTTTTAGGACATCTCTCCTAACAGCAGTTTGCATGTTCTGTAATAGGGCGCTTCCTTTAGCCTGCAATTTCATTTAGAAACAAGAAGAAATAAGTCCCCAAACCAACAAAGCATAGATCAGTGTGTTTTCCTCACTGATCAAGTAGTATTTACCCGCCGTTTGCCATCTGTGTAAAACGAGTGGCTTCAGGGTTGGTAGAGTGACATATTGCAGAATTGCCTACTTTCCTCAAAACTTTCTTCAAAGTTTGCATAAATACCATCAACATTTGGGTTTTTCTGTTGTCTTGAGTTTTCAGCCCAAAACAGAACTAAGTCCACAGGAAGCTGGGTAGGGGCTAAGATCTCCTTGGACTTCTTGTTACTGCAAGGAACTCTGCACATGCTCTGAGGAACCTGATAGAGCCTAGATAATGTGTGTCTAGCTTGGCTAGTTCAACAGTATTTCTTTTCATTTGAACCTCTCTGTGCTGTTGTTGCTGTGTGCCCTTCCCTGTATAGTGTTTTGCCCTTTTCCCATCACCTTTGAATCCAACCACACTTTCCTTCCCATTACAATAAACCTTTTTTGTTAATATAAAGGCTTTTTTTTTTTTGCTTTGCTTAGTACAATGTATTTCTCTGGGATATTATCTTTTCCCCATTTGAAAAGCTCCCCCTGCCCACTTTTGTACATTTAAAGGGACCACACACTTTTCTACAGATCTGTTGGGAACCCTTGGATAAAGCTGTGAGATTTTACTGAACTGCAACACTTCAGATTGCATGTAGTATCTCTCCAGCATGCTTCTTTACAGTGTACAGTGATTAGAGGCATACCATTGTCACTCTACTACTATGTACAATCTGAAGGTCTAAACTCATTTGCTGTTTACATAGACCAGGATGTACTCTACATGTAACATTTGGAGTTCCATGTTGGGAGCTACCAAGTTTCTTTCCTCTTTTATTAATAGGGTTGCCAACCTCCATGTGATAGCTGGAGATCTCCCACTATTAAAACTGATCTCCTGGCAACAGAGATCAGTTCCTCTGGAGAAAATGGTGGACTCTACGGCATTGAAGTCCCTCCCCTCTCCAAACCTCACCCTCCTCAGGCTCCACCCCCAAAATCTCCAGCCATTTCCCAACCCAGACCTGGTAACCCTATTTTATAATAAGTGAACAAGCCCCCACCCCCAATTTGGATTGGGACTATAAGCACAGAGCAAGGAAGGATTAACCCCTTTCCCCATCACTGTTTCCCCAACCCAAAACAACTGCATGGAGCCACAGGTCTCCTATTGATTGACTGGGGTAAACACTCTCATCTGTATTTAGACTATTTAGACTTCAGGCCTTTCCTCTAAAGTCTTCTGTGTCCCTGTTCATCCAGTTAATTTAATTTTGCCTATCCTCCAAGCTGCTCTTCCATCACCATTTTATCCTCACAACACCCCTGTGAGGCAGCATACACTCAGAGATCCATGGTCACCCAGGTCCATGGTCACCAAGCAAACTTAATTTTAGAGTGGGATTTGACCCTGGGTCTCCCAGATTATGGGCCAAATTCTAACTATTACACAACATTGCCTCTGAATAAAAGATCTCTAGCAGTGGGTTTATTTTTAATTTCTTGATTTAGAGCACTTTTCATTTAATAAACAAAATGCCCATTTTTGATCATAGCTGTTGTAAGAACATGAAATCTATGCATGGTTCTTCAAAGAATTTTCTAGAGACAAACCTGTTTGATTGAGGAGTTAATAAAACTCAGTAAAGGCTTCCATCTAAGACTGATTCAGAATGTGCATTCACAATGTTTGTCCATAAAGTACCTAAGTGCTGTTTTGAATTATGAGAAAATTGGCCTTCTGGGAGCAACTGCTTTTCAAAAACTCTTTTCAATCTTATCGCTTAAGCTTTTCAATAGATCACTCAGGAAAAGACTCGATTTTCATCATGCATGAACATATCAAGGATAGCTAAATTTCATGTCCAAATGGCACTTCTAACATACATTTACCAAAACTCCACAGACTGTCATCAGCTTAACAGGAAATTTCTCTCAACCACTTTGGGAAAGAGAGAGGAAATAACGAAAAAATAGCAGATGCAGTCATGCTCTACTTTTCCCCAAAGAAATTTCTGGCAGGAACCCATGGAAGAAATGTAGACTTGCACACTCCTGAGAATACTCAAACTGGAAGAAACCTGAGGCCTGCCAAATTCTAAGCCTTGGTTTTGACAGATGAAAAATTTGCATAGGGCTGTCTATGATTCGCTGTTCTCCACTTTGGAAAATTTGAAGAGGCTGATGACTTGTGAAAATGAGCCACTGGCTCACCAGTAGACTGACATAATTATATCATAGCTGTGTTTTACACAGTTATTCTATTTTCATCAGACTAGGGAAATATTTAGGTTTCATATTGTTAAAACGTTCACAACTTTGATCCACAATGTTTTGCTGAGGCCTGTTCATAAACAATTCTAGGTTCTATAAGGGGCTTATTGAACACCCCCCCCCCCAAAAAAAAAACCTTGAATTCATATTTGCCCGAGGGGGCTTAGGTTTACCTCAGAAATATAGCAGTTCAGTTCTGTAGGGATATGTATTTGGATATATTTTGTAGTTGGCTCCAACTAGGGTTGCCAGCCCTTAGGTGGTGGCTGGAGATCTCCCTCTTTTACAACTGACAGAGATAAGTTCGCCTGGAGAAAATGGCCCCTTTGGAAGGTGGACTTTATGGCATTATACCCCATTGAAGTCCCTTCCCTCCCCAAACTCCATTCTCCTCAGGCTCCACCCCCAGTATCTCCAGGTATTTCCCACCCAGAGCTGGCAACCCTAGCTCCTACTGATTTCCTAGCCTTGCAAGGATAGAAGACTACACATCCAGAGGAATAGGGTTGCCAGGTCCCTCTTCGCAACCGGCAGAAGATTTTGGGGGTGGAGCCTGAAGAAGGTGGGGTTTGGGGAGGGGAGGGACTTCAATGCCATAGAGTTCAATTGCCAAAGTGGCCATTTTTCTCCAGGCGATCTGATCTCTATCGGCTGGAGATCAGTTGAATTAGCAGGAGATCTCCTGCTACTACTTGGCAGTTGGCAACCCTACAGAGGAACCTCTATTATTTTCTGTTGCCCCAGAAGGTTGGACCAGAACCAAAGGGTTGAAATTAAATCAAAAGAGTTTCCGTCTAGACATTAGGAAGAATTTTCTAACAGTTAGAGCGGTTTCTCAGTGGAACAGGCTTCCTTGGGAGGTGGAAAGATCTCCTTCCCTGGAGGTTTTTAAGAAGAGGTTAGATGGCCATCAGCAATGCTGATTCTATGATCTTCAGCAGATCATGAGAGGGAGGGCATCTTGGCCATCTTCTGGGCATGGAGTAGGGGTCACTGGGGGTGTGTGGGGGAGTAGTTGTGAATTTCTAGCATTGTGCGGGGAGTTGGACTAGATGACCCTGGTGGTCCCTTCCACCTCTATGATTCCCCCAGAGTTCTTTTTGGGAGCAAAAATGTTCAATTTAACCTCTCATCCGTTGTTGCATGTGGAGGTTGCAAAATATTAGGTATCCATTAGGGATAGCCTTGAGCATTAACACAAGTGCATCACTTCATGCGTAAATAAAGCAAGGGCAGGAGAATGCTATGTTATTAAGGAAAAACAGATCACAAGTGTTTGCCTGCCCCAGTGGCTACACTGCCTATCACCAGGAGAACAAGTATCCCTCTTCCGCAGTCTGTAGTCCTCCCTGCCTGTCTGCCAATGTGTGCAAACAAAACATTTGCTCCTGTGCCTAACAAATACAGCATCAGAGAGTTCAGAATCAAAACAGCAAGGAAACAGGAGAAATTGTTTACACAGTATCAGATTAAAGTCCTCTTGAAACCAAACAGCCAGCAAAATTTGGATGCTTTAGGCTGATCCCGCATTGAGTAGGTAATTGGACTGGATGGCCTGTATGACCCGTTCCAACTCAATATAATGACAGACCTTCAAAGTAATGTTTTGATGGCAAGAATGTGCATAACTGTTGACTGGTAAACATCTCTTTCAGATACATATCTGTAGAGTCACGCTCTCCTCATTCTTCCACTTCTTTCTGACCTTCTTGAAAGTCGGATATCCAGGTGCCAGATCTGAATATTAGTCATTTTTTTCCAATTCATATTAATTATAATATTAATGAATGAGGCATCAATATTAACAAATGGGGCATTTTTATTCCATTTTTGATAAATTTGCACGTACATCCCTAGCTTCCCAAATCCTACCTTCCCCAGCCATAATTTTCTGCCCAGAATCTCATGATCCTGTGCCTTCTAAACTGAATCAAAAATAATTTTGCACTCTCAGAAGCACTTTTAACTTCTATGAGCCAGACTAGGATAGACAAATTATACACTGTGAGCCCTCTTCTTGGCTAGTCATTACCTCTGTTTCCTTAACTATGTAATGACGTAGGGCAGGGTTTCTGGGTTCCATAAACTCAGGAGTCAATCATGACTGTGCCAGCTGTGGGTGAGGGTGGGCATTTGCTGATACTCAGAGCCCCTGGGGACTGCCATCGTTCACAAGTGTTGCTGTCATTTTTCTGGTGCACAAATGTGGGCTGGTTTCCCACCCCCCATGTATATACAAGCAGAAAGTAACATCAGCACTGTCTGCAGAGCTACTGCTGGCACACCTGTGCTTATTTTACTGTGTGGTACTTAGCTGGGATTTGAAACTCTTATAGAGAGGCAGTAGTGTTTAACTATCTGATATCAGAGGGACTAGGACTCATATTTAAAGCCCCACTCTGCCATGGAAGGTCGCTGGGTGACCTCAAGCCAATCATAGGCTCTTAGCCTAATCTACGTTACAGGGTTGTTGTGAGGATAAAGTGCAACAAGTTTAGGCAGACATACAACACACACACACACACACACACACACAATAACATTCCAAACAACAACAATTCTGATTGACTATCAGTGGTAAATGGGAATTACGTAACCTGGTCTTGAAGATCATAAAATGCAAGGTATCAAACAGAGCAACACCACTTTCCTAGGAGTAATCTCCATTGAATAAACCTGCATAGGATTACTCTCTTATAGTGCAATCCTAAAAAGAATTATTCCAGCCTAAGACAATTGATTTCAATGGGCATAGACTGGAGTAACGCTTCACAAATGGAACATCACAACCTCTCATGGAACAAAACAGGTCATTTGCATATCCCAAGAAACAGATCATTTACATAATTTTTAAAAACCCAGGTTAGGGCTGTCGATTCGGTTCATCCCGAAAAGAAAAACAGCCGAATTTCCCCCGATTTGGCAATTTTAAGTTTGGATGGAAATGAATTCAAAAAAGGCGGGAAAACGACGAGCCGAAGTCGGTGAGTTCAGGGTGATTGCCGAATAAATTCACCAAATTCAGGGGATCTGAAGCAGCAGCATAACCATCAGTTGGTAAGCAACTAGCAACATTCTTCCGCGGCCAATGGTGGCCAAGACGAGTCTTCTCCTGGCCAATCAGAACAGGGATTCCCCCTTTTGCATTGGCCAGGAGAAGAGTCTAAAAACTCCCGTCCTCCAGTCCCGCCCCCACTCGAGTCTGGAATTCCTTCCATTTTGGTGGTGCTGCTCCTGTCCTGACTTTGAGAGAGCCCGATTCCTGCTTACTGGAATAGGACTGGATTGGATTTACTTCTCGTCCCTGCTCCTGCTAGAAGACATCCACACAGTTTGATTTTGGGGGTTTTCCTCTATACCTTGTGTGTGTGTGGGGGGGGTGAAGCAGATTCTCTGTGTGGGGGGGGCAGTTTCGGTGGGTGGGGGGGAAGCCAAAGGGGGGGTTGCCAGTTCTGCTGGGGGTTTGTGTTTGTGGCTGCTTGCCTGTGTGGGAGTTAGCATTGTGCTTTTGTAGGTGCTTTGAGCCGAGCCGAGGCTTGAGGGGGGGATTTGATGACCGCTCGTCTTTATTTGGGGTTGAGCCGAGCTGTGCTGGTTTGAGGGGGAGGGGGTGTGCCGGTTCTGCCGTGTGTTTGTGCCCACTGGCCTCTGCAGGAGGTTGCATTCTGATGCTTTCTTTCTGCTCGTGGCCTGTGGCCATGACCAGTCCTCGCCTGGAGTAGAGCCCGTGCGGCGGTGCGCCGGAATCTCCCAGAATCATCCTGGAGTTGACAATAATGTCAATTAACATGAAAAGGGGGGAATGAAGTGCCCACAATGAAGGTATTTCACCTGTGGCTCTATTAACTGCCTCTGTGTACTTGAACAGGTGCAGGAATCCTCCCTTTAGATGTGTGACAATGACAACCCATGTAGATAAATGCATGTCAAGAATCAACCCCCCTCTTTGTCTTCTCTTGCTTTCAATACACTTAGTCTGCATAAGCACACAAACATTCCTGAGTTTGCAAGTGCGACATCCCAAAATGCTGCCGGCTTTGTGTGCATTGCTACTGCATTATCTCTATTACAAAGACCTTAGTGAGAAAAATGCTTTGCACTGATTTAACAGAGACTGTTTGTTTTCATAATGACAGCTTCTGAGGTGGTTCAAGAAAGTATCTTTATTTTTGCATATATATTTTTGGCCATTTTTGCATGGTCTATTTTGATGCTCGTTCAAAACTGCTTTTCGAATGGTGACTTAAACAATGCACTTGCCCAGTCCCGAGACTCCCGAGTCCAATGCAAAAGGGGAAATTCCACCCTCACCTGCTCCTTATGCATAGCTAGTGCGCCTCTGTCCCTTTCCATTGTTTGCAAACTCCCAAGGTCACGTCACATGTTGCTTTGCATGGTTTTGCAAACTCCGAGTCCAATCGATCTATTTATTTTTATTAATTCCAATGGGAGGGGAGGCTAAGTTTCACGCACCTTCCCTGCCATTTTCCTGGAGTGAGCGAGCAGGAGGAGGGCACGGGAGCTCGGGGGTGGGGCAGGGGTCCTCCTAACAAGAGCACTCTATATTTGGCATTTTCATGGCATATGCATAGCTAACTCACGCCTCTCTGTTCCTTTCCATGTTCCTTTCCATGCTCGCGTGTTGCTTTGCATTGCATTGGATAGCGAACTACCTCCAAAAAGCCCCCCCCCGAGCCGCGGAAAGTCGCGTGAATGTGGTTGTAACTGGGCTGGGTGCAAGAGCAGCTCAGCAAACTGAAAGTTATCCACCACACAGCTCTGTTCCTTCCCATGGCCGCTTGCGTGTTGCTTTGCATTGCGATGGTTAGCAAACTCCAAAAGATCTATTTGTTCCAATGGGCTGAACATGGGGGGGACCCCTTCCAGGCCCCATACCTCGCCCCCCCTGCCCCAATCGTCACCAAACTTGGGGGTTCTTGCAAAAAGGATCCCCTCAAGCTACATTGAAAGTTTGGGGCCTCTACTTCCAAAAATGCCTTTCCGGAACCGTGGAAAGGCGCGAATGTGTTTTTAATGGCTTTAAACAGCCGAATTTATTCGCGAACTCCGACCTTGGTGCCGAATTGCATGGATCCGAATCAGGGGAGTTCAGACTTCGGTGTTTCCCAAATAAAAACAAGCCGAATTTTGCCGAATCCAAATTTTACCAATTTTTTTTTCAACAGCCCCAATCCAGGTTGAGGAAATGTTAGAATCATATTAGTAATTGATACTCTGGCAAGTGATGGAATGTGGTGATTACTAGGTGCAGTGTAAAATAAATGTGCTATGTACTAGGTGCAATGTACAAGAAATGTACAAGAGCCAGCATGGTGTCGTGGTTAAGAGCAGCAGACTCTAATCTGGAGAACCGGGTTTGATTCCCCACTCCTACACATGAAGCCTGCTGGGTGACCTTGGCCAATCACAGTTCTTTCATAACTCTCTCAGCCCCACCTATCTCACAAGCTGTCAGTTGTGGTTAGGGGAAGGGAAGGCAATTGTAAGCCACTTTGAGACTCCTTAAAAGGTAGAGAAAAGCAGGGTATAAAAACTAACTCTTCTTCTTCTTCTAATGTATTTCAAAAAAGAGCAGGAAGCGGTGACTGAGTTAGGCATTTATGTAAGATGAGAAACATTATGGCCCTGTCGTAGTATGTTGTGCCATGTACTACAACAGGACAAAAAGGAAAGGGGGTGGGGGGAGGAAGAAGAAAAGACAATGATGAACAACTATTTTCTTGTAGTCCTAGCTCATGGGGGAGGGGGAATCTCCAGAGAGAGAGGTTCTTCCCAGGGACTGCCTCCTGCAAAGGTTGAAGAAGAATGAGCTTGATGCCCTGTTCTGGACATGCACTTTCCACCCACTGCTCCAGAATGGGTGGGGCAGGTGCCAAAAATCTTTCCAAGATTGAAGGTTCCGAATGGTACTCTGTGCAGTTCAATTCCCATCTGTGTGACTGTACAGAGACCACAAAGAAGAAACGGCTATATTTTTAAGCAGTTGCCTGCAACATTTCCTTGGATAGAGAGAAAAATACTCCTTTAAAAAGTGCACCAGTCCCTTTCTTTATTCCTTAAAATGCAGAATATGTACAATGTTATTTATGTAAATAAGGAGATACCTTTGGCCTCCTTAATAATATGTAGAAACGGCCATATAAATTTCAAGTAGAAACCGTTTGAAGGAAAGATGGAAACACGCATCATATATTGAATACTTTATACAAGATAATACAAAGGTGAAAAAATGTACAGCTCATTTATAAAAGAATACTATGTTAAAAATGCTTCCTTTACACTACATGCATACATTGACAGGTTTTATTCTGTTGGTCTTCTCCATAAAAGATGGCCCCTTTGCTTTAATAGCTGATAATTCTGCATGTACAAATTCTATATACATAAGTTCTTACCTCCACTCTGAAGAGTTGTCTGTGCACACATTTGAGTACATAAGAACTCTGGCTTGGAGTACTTGTTCTTCAGCATATTTTTTATTGACATTCGTCTGGGCAAATATTTTGCCTACGTTTAGGTCTGCACCTTTACAGATCTTCACGAAGAACAATACAAAAACTTCAAACCTTGTTTGATTTATAGTTCAATTTCATTTTTTCCTCCAGGGTTGTTTTAGGGAAAGAAAGAAAACAAGTGATTAACACATGTTTACATCAAGGATAACCATTCAAAGCAATCTGTTTATCAAATTAGTTTATTCCCTTTTCATGTTTGCAAATTATCCATAAGGAGACTTTGACTTTAATAGGTTTGTTTATTTGCAAATATTTAGTGTGACAGATGTTAGCCCAAGGCTTCATTGAACACTGCTCATTGTTGTTCTTGCACTGAGTTGACTGTTTTCAATTGGCATTTATTGTCAACTAACTCACACGACAGAGATATTTTGCATGTTACCTGACTTAGTGCACAAGGAATGTTAATGACAACCACTTGCTGAGAAGGCCACACAGCACAAATGAATAGATGTTCCCAGCATTACTTGAGAGCCATTGGATCTCTGCCCAAGTAATAGCTCAAAAAACACTGCTTTGGGCAGACTTCCCTCAACAATAGTTGGGCAGAAGCAACTGAGAAATACAGCTGATTTAACCTGTTCAAAACACAGCTGATACAAACATTTATGTTCAAGTAATCTGGCCAGTTTAGATGGGTCTGTTAGGATGGAGCAGTGTCATCAGCATACAATAAGGGCAGGATAATGTCATTGTCTCATTTGTGACAATTGTCTGCCAGTTATACTATTACAAGTGGGGGACCAGCAAGGGACATCTCATTTTCTTCTTCCCCTCTATTTCCTCTTTCCTTTCCCTGAAAGCCCCTTCCAGTGTCGCCCATTTTCCTGCTTCCTTCTCTCCTTCCCACCCACCAGCCAACCTGTCTTTATGTTTCCCCTTCTTCAGTTTTCCTTCCTTCCCTCCCCATGGCAATTTCTACATGGGAAAACGATGGCCCAGGTGAACAGAGCCAGCCACTGAGCTCAGCCCAGTCACAAGGCAAGGAATCTGCCAGGACTTGCAGAGAGCACCAAGAGCACCATACTTTCCCTGTATCCCTCTCCCCACACTACTTCTCTCCTCCTGGCAGATCCCATATCCTTAACTTTCCCTGTTTCCTTCTTTACCTCCCTCCCATCCACCAAACTACCTTTTAACTGCTCCTATTTTCAGCTATATTTATCATTTATTTATTCATTTATATCCCCCCTTTCTCCCCATTGAGAACCCAAAGCTGCAAACACCATTCTCCTCTCTTCTATTTTATCAGCACTATAACCCTGTGAAGTAGGTCTAGCTGAGATTGGGCATTTGGGACAGAGTGGGGATTTGAACCTGGGTCTCCCAGATCCTACTTTGAAATGGTATCCACTGGCTAATATCGGATTGCTGCTGTTGAGCAGTAACAAGACATGTGGTAGCAAGTCACCTGGTTGTTGCTGGTGGCCTTGGCCCCAATGAGTCCTTCTCTTGATATATACTGTCCAGTCTACTGACTGTATAGTGACCAAATGACCTCAGTGGAGCAGCCTTAAAGGGATTAGCAACTCTAAAAGGATTAATATCTACTAAGCTCATCATCCTATGTACCAGACACCCAAATGTTTGCTCAAAGGATGCTGGCTTCAAGATGGAATGTGTCATTGTCTTTCTTTCTTTTTGATCTCATTAATCATTGATCTTGGTATGCCTTGTTTTAGTTCCATTGTGTAATCACTGACTGACCTTTGCTATCCATTGTAATATTGCTTAATAAAAACCTTGGATGCTCTGAGGGAAGGCAGAGTATTCTCCAAGAATTCAAGATACAGAATTGTCTGTCTCTTCCCTTCAACAAATGTTATCCTGAACTGGGCTTTGTAGTCTGAATGCTGAAACTCTGATTATCTGGATCAATCTATTAAAGCAACCTAGCAGTGCAGTCAACTGGTTTAGAAAGGTGTCGCTCTGCTTAGGACTGCCCTGTCAGGCACTTATTTCCCTATTTTTTCTTGGGGGAAACTTTTCAGTACAAGTAATTGTTGTACTATGTTTGGCCACTAGATGTCAGTCTAAGCCTTCTCTTTGCAGAAAGTGTACTATTTGGAAAACATGAGAATAAAACATTGCCACAGCGTGGCAGTATGGTTTGCATTCTTGCAGAGGGCTGGTGTATACTCTAGAAAGCGATCTTAGTCAGCAGAGAGCAGAAGCAGAGCCTGAGCAAATTCGGAATCGAATGCACATGTTGTTGAGGAAGCAAAGTTCCATACCCTGCAACCTTTCATTCCACCACCCCAAATCTTCTGGTATATTGTCACCAATTAGCAATGATTCCTTTCTCCACCGAAAGACCCCAGAGATACCCAAATAACAGGGGTGCACATAAGTACTTGTTTTCCACTTTTACATCAGATGGAATATAAGGTCATGTTAGCCCACGAACATACCCACAATATACACCCATCATGGACATTCTAGGGATGTGTTTATCCAAGTTCTCAATGTTGCAAGACAACTGAAATATATAGGAATTCAGCGTAGGCACCAAAACATACTTACACGCAAGCCCGGAGGTAGGAAATGTGCAGCCAATTGGAAAGAAAAAAAAAACCTTAAACACAATTGTGTCAAAGTGTATTCACAATCTGTTGTTGCAGTTAAAACATAACTGCATTTGGGTCTAAGTCGCATGGCAACCTAAATGTTGATTTTATACATTGTAAGGCAAAAGTTACATATGCCTCAGAAAACAAGCACCACAAACAGCCTAATCTAATTCTAAATCCACTTTTGGTTGACAGCCAGTTTATACTGGGGAAATGACTATGGTTAGCCTGAAATAGTGACATTTTTGTGCTTTGTTCATGCGCAAGGAGTTACTCATGAACCTATCCTTCAAATCAGGCATGAACCATATTGCATTAATATACAGGTTTTGATCACTTTGTTCCTCCAGTATCTTCACACGAGAATAGTCCCTGTCCATTCCAAGGGATCCATTCCCTTATTTTCTGAATTGGGAAGTGTTGCACAGGTGAGGTCTTTTTCTCGCTCGAGGTGTTGGTGTCTGTGTTCCACAAGTTTACCATGGCTGTGCATCTGTAGGCATAACTATGGCATTAGAGTATTTTTATCCTATCGGGATGTGAAGTAATTTTTCAGGGATGTGAAGTAATTTTTCAGGCAGATTACACTAAGTGTTGTTTGCTGTCTAGAGCACTTCACCAGTGCAAAGCACAACCTGGAAGTGTGGATAGGGTTACTCAGCTTCCCTTCTACACTGCCCACAAAGCTTTGAATTTCTGCAATACCTGGCCCTTGGTTTACATGGGTGTGATGCAAAAGCCAGCGTCTGAATTTTGCCAGCCTGTGGCCAGTTGCATGTACAGGGTGCATAGTCCCTTCAGAGGATTGGATCACAGAATGACCAGTCTTAACAATCCTGATCAAATTGAGGCCTACCACCCAACCTTCGTTCGTAAATGATGTTCTAATTAACTTTATCCAATCTTTAGATGAACTGTTAGAAGAAGAAAAAATGTTCAGTCAATAACTGTCTAGCAAACTATCAGATTTTGATACCGCCATTCCAGTAAGCGGGTTAGAGCTGTAGGCACAAAGAATTGTGCCATGGTGCATGACTTTCTTGGATTCCCACCCCCCATCAGCAGCCCCATTTTCTGTTTCCAAGCAACAGGACTGCAGAGATTTCAGGCTGCCCCAGGAGGAGAAGCTGAGATAGTCATGCTCCACAGGCAAAAGTCCTTAAGCTCAGAGAATTGCAATGCTGGATCTGACCCAGGATCTCAGGGCTGTGTTAATTTCCCATCCTCTACTTTATTCTCACAACTGTGGTTATGCTGAGACATAGTAACTGGCCCAAGGGCACGCTGTGAGCTTCATGGAGGAATGGAGATTTGAACTCAGGGCTCCCAGTCTTAGTTCAATACACTTGAATGGCTTCGACAAAATCAGATGTTTCCTTTTATTTCTGTTATCAATTTCGTCACTTCCTTCAATGTTCAAACTCACCTCAGATATAGGACCCCTACGTACGGAACTCTTCTCTGTGAAGCAGAGGCCTTTCTCCTGGAGCAGATGATCCAACCCCACCTGACCCCACCCCTGAGAAGGGAGAGCAATCACAAACGCACCGGCCTCCTCCTCTGCCTCTGTGAGATTGCCTGGTCTTCTAAAGAGTACAACCTCACCCTTGCACTCTGCAGATGGCCAGACAATTGTGCAGAAGCAGGGGGCAGAGCCAGTGAACTCATGCCTCCTCTCTATCCTGGAGTGATGAGTCAATGTGCAAGGGGTGGGGGTCATGGGTACCAGGCTACAGGAAGCAGGGCACAAATATACCACCAGAGTGATATTCTGCTTTCTCTTCAGAGTGTATAAATTTTTGCCTTTTACTACCAGAGTGTACACTGTACAGAGACCTGCGGAATCCTACCATAAAGACTGTGATCACCTAGATTTATTTCAGGGATCTAGAGCATAAGTACTTGCACATTCCTGGCTGGGGTCCCTGAAGCACTTTCTGCAAAGAACTCTCATTAAAGTCCTTTTGGAAACTATGAGGCTACTCCAGGAATTACTTCAGTATAAATGGTTTAAGACTGCAGCCCTATTCTGAGACAATACCAAGCTTTTAATATTCTTGCAACGCATCCTGCATCCCCACTGAAAAACCAATTAAGTGGCAAAGTCAACAATCGTTAGAGCAACAGACACATAAAACAATCAGTACTGCAAAGATCAATTTTACAAGCTCTGTTCGGAATACCACATACAGCAAGATAAGGGTTCATGAACAACTACCACCAAGAATTCTTCCAAATTTTATTTATAGAAACATTCAAATGCACCATTTCAAAGGAGGCTAACATGCCAATAAAGTTAGAACCACAAATGAAATTACAGCTCCTTTGAATTTCTATCACTGTTTCAACACACACCCCACACTAAATTAGGGTTCCAGCATATTAAAACTCCAGGAGTATAAAATTTAGCATTCCACAAATAAAGAAAACCTTTTCCAAGATGACTTTAAAAAATCCCATATGACACAAATGTTTAAAAATGGAGTTGTGACATCTTAATGCTTTATCAAGGTAAAACTATTCATGACGATTTATTCATAAACCCGTTTACCGTGATTAAGGGATAATGTTTGAAAACAGCTTTTGGCATCCCTTTTACAAAGAAGATAAAAAACCATTTAGTATACTCACTGTACAGTAAAAAAAACAAGACTAAGCTTATAAAATGTCTTCCTAGTCTATAAAAGTACTAAATAGACTACAAAATCAAGCTTTAAGTCAAATTCTTTTTTGGCTACATGCAACCAATACAACCAACTGTTAAACACATTGCTTTTCATCACAGCACATTGATTTGAACATGTAAGTAAACCAAGGTCCTAAAATTACTGTATTAAAAGTCTGACGTAAAGTTTTCCATTTCCCATCTAATGACTCTGGTTAATCCTTTTCTAGCATCTGGCACGAAAAATTGTAATTTGTATTCGAAGTACACATAAAGTGCTAAAAGTGCAAAGAACGGAACGTTTTATTTCCACCTGTCCTGGGGGAGCTGTCTTTGTGTGTGATATGGTGTGGTCTGGTCCCTGCCAAGCTGGGGGAGGAAGCTCCCCCAGGAGTCTGTACTGTTTTTAAACGGCTTCCCATACAGGTCAGCCTGCACTGATTATGCACAAGGTCCTCTCGACGATGACGGTGCCCTGCGGAAAGTCACAGCATATTGGCGAGCGGGCTTCCCTTAATTTGCAACCCGGCTACATTGGTAAATATTACAGCTCCCATACTGGTCCCACTGTATAGGAATACTTTTCAGCAGAAATAGTGCTGCCAACATTCTGTAGAGTGGGGCCTCCATTATATTTTCCTCATAGTAATTATAAGTCACATGCTACAGAGCTGTGGGTGCAAAAAACATCTGCACATTTGTATTCATGTTATCTCCAAAAATGTACGCCCTATGACTTCACGGGATTCCAACTTCAGAAATACTTTAGCTCTATAAGAATGGAGAAATACTTTTTTAATATTCCAGGTATTCGAGGTTTTTTTGTTTTGTTCCACCATTGCAGTGGCATATCTAGGAACTAGAAAATACACACTCGGTTCTTCAAGCCATATCCATTTTACAGCAGCTCGGAGACAAAGTTGACCAGAAAGCACATAGATCCTGCGATGGGCATTAGACATTTTTTTCCTACTTTAAACCACTGAGTTTTGGCAAAACTAAAACCATTTCAAGCTTTCTTCATTTGCACTTCATAGGCACACAAGAACTTGACAGTGTCAATTCCTCAGAGACGAACTTTCTGACACTACAAAACATTAACGTTTATGTCTTCCTCTTTTAGAAGAGTCTCCTGCGACATGCGTCATAATAATTGGTGGTGTTAAAAGGTGAAAACATGTCCTGCTTAACAAAGTGAACAAATTTCTCTAAAGGGCACATTGGCTTGTTGTAACGCTGGTTATAATCCCGGCAGAAGGAAGTCTGCGATGAGACATCAACACCGTTATAAAGGATACGAATGAAGTGTTCTTTATTCTTCTTCCCATCTTTCCACAGCTCAAAGACTAATCTAGCTGCAAATCTTGGAAACCTGGCCTCTGTAATGCCTAAGGCACTAAGGACAGGTGACAAGGTGACGTCGTGAGCGGAGTACAGGACAAATAATTCTCCCCCCTTGCCTTCTGCAATACGCTGCATACGATTCACAGTCTGGTTAAGAAGAGGATGCGTCGCCAGTAGTGCATACAAGTAATAATACTTCTTCTCCTGCCTCTCTTTTTCATCTTCAAGTTGATGCATTTTAATGACTTTAAAGTGCTCCATGGTAATGCAGCCATTCTGAGTACATGGGAAACTGACATTGTGGCAAAAATGGCACAGCAGAGAATCTATAGGGTTGGAAGCCCTCAACTGTTTTGTGGGGATGCCAATGATTTTTGCCATATCCGCATAAGTTTTTTCCAAGTGTATGTTTGTCACGCGTAAACTATACTGTCGACGCTGATCTTCTCCAAGATAGTGGTTTCTTATTGGGCAAACGCAGTTTCCAGAACAAAAAATGGCACTCCACTGGTGTCTAAAATTAATTTCATTCCAATCAAAATCCGGCAGGAAGGCATACAGTAATGCCAGTCCGCTCTGCAATGTTCGACTCTTTCCAGTGGTCTCCAAATACAAGTGTTTTGCTGACCAGTCACTTGGTATCAGGTTATGTTTCTTTATATAAATATCCTGTAGTAGCTGTCCATTTCTCAAATGCTGCACAACCCCT
This sequence comes from Euleptes europaea, assembly GCF_029931775.1. Classification (NCBI taxonomy): domain Eukaryota; kingdom Metazoa; phylum Chordata; class Lepidosauria; order Squamata; family Sphaerodactylidae; genus Euleptes; species Euleptes europaea. Next base: position 40,171,083 of record NC_079316.1, read on the forward strand.
TTATAAAAAAAGAAAGAAAGAATGAATTCTGTCATAATCATGCTTTAGAGAGGGACTCCCACTCTAGTGGCAGTTGTTTGTTTTCATTTTTTCCAGAGAAAAAACAACTCTCAAAACGAATCACAGGAATTTAAAAAATCAATATAAATGCCAGCGTGGTGTAGTGGTTAAGAGCGGGGGATTCTAATCAGGAGAACCAGGTTTGATTCCCCACTCCTCCACGAGTGGCAGACTCTAATCTGGGGAACTAGATTTGTTACCCCACTCTTCCACATGAAGCCAGCTGGGTGACCTTGTGCTAGTTACAGTTCTCTCCGAACTCTCTCAGCCTCACCTACCTCTGTTGTGAGGAGGGTAAAGGGAAGGTGATTGTAAGTTGGTTTGAGACTCTTTAAGGTAGAGAAAATTGGGGTATAAAGGCCTACTCTTCTAAATAAAATGTCCAATGGAGAAGGTTTGTGCCTTGCTGTTTCATATCTTCATTATGGTGGTCCCATCAATACCAACTGGAAGCTTGGAGGAGGGGGGCTTCTCAGTTGTTATTTAAGGGTTCAAATTACTTAGCTAAAAAATAAGATTTTGGATCCATTTACTAGCATCCACAAAGACAGTACAACAAAAGGGAATATAACCAAGCATATATTACTAAAACCTAAATTAGGATTTAGCACTCTATGTTGCTTACTACAATGGCAGAGGGGAACAGCTGGTTCAATAACTTTTTATGATAAACAGTTTATGAGAGAATGGTACTTTAAGAGGTACTAAATGGCAAAATCAAAATAAAATGAACTTCTATTTTCCAAAGCTGATCATCTTTCAGATATGATAGCTCAACTTTCTAAGAAGCAATTCTGGTAACACTGTGTAGCCCAGAGACCCACAGGAATTGCATATTCAAATTCTAGCTGGAGACTACATGTTTTGAGTCCCAACAGAACATTTTCTAATGATAAATCAGGCTTTTGGGTGAGGGTTGACTCAAGTGCCTGTCTACATTTCTCAGGTCACTCAACACTGAGAAGCAGATTTTGCTTAGGGGTTGGTACCAATGAAGAATGGTGAAATCTAGTTTATCTCAGAATCTATATCCATGATGGCTGTTGTTTGTTTAAAGGTTATTTGGTGTACAGAACAGGTTAAATTTTGTATTTACTGTCTGAAGTCTATGTAAACAGAACAATTCAATTACACACTCATTTCAATGGCATGCCCAAGGAGATAAGATTTAAGAAAATAAGATGTCAAGAAATGACCGACAGGGTTTGGTTAGCTGAAATGAAAAGATGGGCCTTTTACAACAAATGGTTTTTAAGTGCTGGCTAGATATTTCCCATGATTTCTTGGCTGCTACAGAGCATTTCGATAAATACACAGCCACAGCTGTATATCTGGGCTTGCTTCTATGTCCTGAAACTGAACAGGCTTGAAAGAAAACAGTATAAAATAATTTAGATAACTTCTAGTTATTTAAATTATTTTCTGCACAGTTGAGTCACCGTACCAAAAAATCTCAAAGTAGCATGCCAAAACACACACACAATATGAAATTAATCTAAATCAACTTAATTTTCATACTGAAGATGTTTATGGGGTCTTTAGGAAAATGAAAACAAATCCGGTTTTAGCCCTGATGCATAAAACTAACTTTGGGAATTGTCTGAAAGCACATGATGCAATAATTTTGAAGAAAATAAGTAGATCCAAGACTAATCAATGCCTGGGTAGGAGACTACCCAAACTCCATACACACTTCCTTGATCCCATGGGAAGAAGTAGTAAACTGGTAAGACATTGGGCCATACAACTTGCCCATACAATGTGTTATGGTAAGAGCAATAAAGAGGTGACCACAGATAGCCCAGCATTACATTAATTTGGGCATGCAACTCTCCATGGAAGTGGTGAGGGCATTTCCTCTATGCACTGGCAGTGAATTTTCCAAGGTATGTTATTGCTGGTTAATCAGAAGATACAGTGCTTTACTACAAGCCTGTAGTCCACTCCTCATTTTTTTCAGGGGAAGATTGAATTGTTTCAAGAGTTCATCTAAAAGATGTTGGGGGAGGGAGTGAGAAGACATGTATTTTTCAAAATGGCTATCCATTTAGGTATACAGGAGTATGAGGGTGGAAAAAAACCCAGAGAGAATATGCTTAAAAAAACATAGTGGTTTATCACACTGTTATCATAACTGTATTTTATTATGATGACTTAGAAGATGTATATGCCATCTTTCCAGAAACTTGTTCAAGGAGGCTCTCCTGGAATCTACCAACATGTCCTCTAGCAAAATCATTTGTAAACACTGAGTAAAGTGCCCAAGTAGTTTCAATTAAGAGAGAACCAAAGAGCCCTCTGGCATACTGATTTTAGCCAGAGGTAGAAATAAAACAGCTGTATACACTCACCTGTCTGTGTAAGCTCTCCCATTTCACAGAGTAAATGGCTGGGGTAATGAGGCATGCTGCTCAGAGTGCTATCCATTTTGGCTTCTGATCCAAGTTTAGACATATGGCCAATAAAAGCTTCCAGCTGAGAGTGGGAAGGCTTTCTAAAGAGATAAACCAAACACAAGACCTCTAAGTGCATGAAAAAAGCTCTAAACATTACAGTGCTCTAATTATGTCATTTCACATAATTTCATGATGAAGGGGTACCACATGCTGGGGAAAATCTACTTCTAAAGAAATGAAATGTGTAGCCATGCAGGTAGCCACCAATGCCTGAAAGAGTGTGTGGCATGTGAGAGAAATTGAGGCTGTAATTCAAAAAGGCCCCACCTCAAGAGCAGCTGGGGACATTAGAAACTGAATTCAGGAAACTGAATCAATTGATTTTCCCACAAGAGCCAATTGCAGCTCAGGAAAGGCCTTTTAAGAAGAAGAAGAGATGGTTTTTATAAGCTGACTTTCTCTGCCACTTAAGGAAGAATCAAACCAGCTTATAATCACCTTCCCTTCGCCTCCCTACAACAGACACCCTGTGAGATAGGTGGAGCTGAGTTTATAAGCCTAAAGTCACCCAGCTGGCTTCACGTGTAGGAGTGGGGAAACCAACCCGGTTCACCTGTTTAGCCTCCACCACTCATGTGGAGGAGTGGGGAATCAAACCTGGTTCTCTAGATCAGAGTTCACCGTTCCAAACCACCGCTCTTAACCACTACACTATGCTGGCTTGCTTAAATCATAAGCAAGCCATGAGGGGGGAAAGATTAAATGCACTCTTTCCCAGCAACCCTTTTGGGATCATCTGAACAGCTGCCCAACACTGCAAATTAGCAATAAAAAAACACACACACACACACTCAAATCCCAATACCCAGGTTTTTCATGTCAAGTCTGGTTGAGCCCCAAAATCTTCACGTCAAAGACCTGGAGTGGGAGGCACAGTACACACAAACCTTGCTTAATGTGTATGTAACTGACTACTTTGTACCTAGCAAGTGGTAACCTAATTCTGTCAAACTACATCTTCAGCCAGTGCAAAGCAAGTGTCAACTGTACTACCACACAAATAGGGGGAAATATTCCCAGCAATTATAATTGTTAACATGCTTATCAGAAATGCTAAAACACTCCATATGGTCTAGGTTGCAAGACAAAAGTCATGGTTTGGGCACAACACAATGCCTCAAACCTCAAACAAATCTAGCAAAACCAAGAGAACGTTTACTGTTTTGCACTGTTCTTACTCTCTCCCTCCAAAATCTGAAGGGGCCAAATAAGCAAGGTTTAACTCTACCATAGATAATTTATCAGTACAATCTGGTAGAGTTCCCCAACATGGCATCCACCAACACATTTCCTAGCATCTGCCAAGTAATTTTAGAAAGTGGGTGGGGACAGATGCAGCTTTTGCCCAGGAAGGTTTCTGACTGGCCATCGGAGATCTGATTGGCTGTGCAGATTTTTAAAAACACTGCTTTGGCAGCAGCTGCCACCACACTACAACAATCTTCACTGTGTGTCTGAAGGTAGGCTGCAGCAGCCATTTTGTGGCTGCGCCCACCATGCTGTGTCAGAATTCCAAAGGTGCCCATAGGCGCAAAAGGTTGGAGACCCCTGATCTAATTTACTACAATACAAACAAACTCAATCAGCTCTGCAGCCATCATTCTTACCAGTGGAACAAGCAGTCACGAAGCAACGACGGACAGGTTTTGCCTCTACCATTTTATCAGTAATATGATTGGGATTGCTTGAAATGGACTCTTTGACAGGCTTTCAGATTTCATTTAATCTTTCTGTTTATTATACGGCTCACTCTCCTGGACCTGATGCACTAGACTGAATTCATGCTGTTCAAAAGATTTCCTAACAGGTTTGAGAATGGAACTTGGAGGCAATCTTTGATTACTCATAGATATTTGCAAAGATGGCAAAACACACTACTTTTTTTACTCCCCTTGTAAGTGAAAGTGCTGGGGAAACAGGAAAGAGGCCTATCCAATTATTCACTAAATGACTGTGTACTAGTAATTGCATGAAAACATTGTCAGAGTCTATCAGTTTGAGCTAATGTGGTGATATGAGTACAGCCTTGTTTGGTTTTTTTGTTAGGGAGTACAGAGCTTTAAGAGGCTGGAATTCTGAGTGAAGAGTTTTATTTATTTATTTGTTCAATGTTGTTTTGCAGTCCAACTTTCTCACACTGGGACTAGAGGCGGATTACAGAGACTAAGTCAGTACAGTCAACAGAATGGGACATCCAACAAACAGTGCAATAGAATTTGGACTGTAGAAATCTGAAACCAACCAGAAATCTAAAACGGAGCTGAAGTGAAGTATTCAACGATCCAAAATTACATAGCAGAACCCTACTTTCAGCAACAGACAGTACGAACTATACATAGTAGTACTGACCACAACCCTTTACCCAAGTATACAGTCCTTTACCTTTACAGTCCTATTAGGTAAAGGTCCCCTGTGCAAGCACCAGGTCATTCCTGACCCATGGGGTGATGTCACGCCCCAACGTTTACTAGGCAGACTTTGTTTACGGGATGGTTTGCCAGTGCCTTCCCCAATCATCTTCCCTTTACCCCCAGCAAGCTGGGTACTCATTTTATCGACCTCGGAAGGATGGAAGGCTGAGTCAACCTTGAGCCGGCTACCTGAAACCGACTTCTGTCAGGATCGAACTCAGGTCGTGAGCAGAGCTTGGACTGCAGTACTGCAGCTTTCCACTCTGCACCAAGGGGCTCTTTCCGCAAACTTTGCAAAACCAAATTATTCAAGAGGGCTTTTTAGATGCAGGCAACAGTCCTATTCCTGCGTTAAAACAGCCCTCTTGAATAATTTGATTTTGCAAAGTTTGCGGAAAGCCAGAAGAGCAGGAGCCTTCCTGACCTTGCCAGACAGGCCATTCCATTAGGTAGGGGCCACATCGGAGAAGGTCCAGTTGTTGATTTTGCCCATTTGCAGGCCGGCACCTGCAAAAGGTCCTGCTCAGATAAGCAAAGATGACACGGCAGAGCATGAGGGGGCAGAGGCAGGTGGTCCCCACAGATATGAGGATCCAAGGCCAAGAATGAAAAGGATCCAGAGCAGATGAGTTGTTTAAAAAAAGATCTGGAGTTGGTCTACTACTGCTCTCTTAACCACTTTGCCCAGATAGTAGTAGAAGAGGAAGTTTAATCTTATCTCTGCCTTAAGTTTTCCCACTCCCAATTGCCCTTTCCCTCAAGCTGTTTTTCTCACTGCTAGAATTCCAGATGCACATTTATCCTTGCAAACATATACCTGGAATTGGGTGGTGGGGTGGGGAATGTAGTGAATATAAAAAGGACACTTCTGTGCTCTAAGTTGCAGCCTGTTGAATCGGCTTTTCTTGTTAAATAAATTGTCCATGGAGCAGGGTGATACATTTGTATATAATTTTCCCTACTGCAAGAGGATTTTTCCTTAGGATCCATAGTTTCTTTTTCCACTGAAGTGTTCCCAAGTATACTGTGCAAAAATCTAACAATGTTTTAAATAGTATGGTTGCTCTGTTGTACCCATAACCAGTTACATTTACAGTTCACGCTGAGAATGTTTATTTTCAAAGCTCAATATCTATAGTGGTAGACTGTCAAATGATGTCCAGGCAATGGAAGCGTGGAAACACATTTATGAAAATGTATTTTTAAAAGGCTAGAGATGAAGGTGTTGGCATCTTTAAAGGAAAGTGTCCTGCGTGCCAATATCCATCCGGAGGCACACAAAAAAGGCTGAAAGGCAAGTTGTATTTCAGATTCTGCCTGGCCAATTACTTTTCCCAAGCATTTTTTTTATTCAGATTAGCAATCTTGCTGTTGAATTGGCCAATTTACAGATGCCACAGGAGACTGAGTATCCAGGCAACACTGTGAAGGTTGCTGGGACTGAGAAGAATGAAAGAAATTACTCTGCTTAGTTTGAAGGATTAAGCCCCCAGAGAGATTCTTCAAATTTAATATCCATAAAATCATGGAAGAATAAAAATGCAAGTTATCAGTTATACATTCTGACCCTTACCTTCTGATAATTCAGAGATTTGGGGATGTGCCAGTGATGGTTCATTTTTTTAATCTTTAAAATATTATTTTTTTAAAAAAAATCTGGATAACAAATTGTCAGCATGACGTTCATTATTTGCAAGGACTTTAACTGCCTTTCTTAAAACTGTACACATACTGTTATTTGTTGGTTGGTTTGCCTTTACATTTTACAGCATTTCCAATGTATCAAACGTTGTTTGAAGCTGATGAAACAGAGGAGCACAACCTCCATTAGAATCCTCTACCGACTAGAGCCAAGAGGTCTATTTGAGAGTAAATTACTAGAAAGCTGCGGCTGTATCGTTAATTTCTTGTTAGTATTACTGCCTGGTTTTCATGCACTCAGTGAAGCATAAAAGAATTTCTAAGTCCAAACAAAACTATCTATTTTTCTCACATGACTTCATCCACCCTCCCTCAAAAAATTCTGCATGCTTGAACTATATCACTATTTTCAATAGCAGGAAGGCTATGCTTTTTCAATAGCAGGAAGCCTATGCTATGTGTCAAAATGAAAGCTGTCAATTATTAAAAGGATTGTGCTCTTTGTAGAATTCAGGTGTAAGATTTAAGGTTAAGAAATGTCATAGAAACTATTCCGATTAAACTATCTAATAACAGATGAGTCCTATCCAATTATTATTTTCCAGAGAGAATTTCTAACCAGGTATGAATTTCAGACCCTTGCTCTGTCTTCCACCTCCTCAGACAGAGGAATGACAAGAGGAAGAGCATGCAGCCACTAATAACATAAGAAAAGCCATGCATTATCAGACCAAGGTCCATCAAGTCCAGCAGTCTGCCTCTGGGATGCCCACAAACAAGACAACTGCAGCAGCATTGTCCTGCCTGTGTTCCACAGCACCTAATATAATAGGCATGTTCCTGTGATACTAGAGAGAATAGGTATGCATAATGAGTCATGACTATTATTCATTTTGACTAGTAGCTATGGATAGCCCTACCCTCCATGAAAATATCCACTCCCCTCTTAAAGCCCTCCAAGTTGGCAGCCATCATCACACCCTGGGGCAGGGAGTTCCACAATTTAACTATGCATTGTGTGATGACTAGTGTCACTATGCCAGGCTCTGCTCACTGCAGAGTGGCTGGTGGCACAACTGGATGCAGCGTGGGAGGAAGGAAGAGCAGACGGCTGCTTGCTCCCCTGTGCTGGGCTCTGGTCTGTCCTGGCTTTGTGGTAGGTATGGTTCAGAGTGTGCTCAGGCTGTGAACACAATGCAAGTAGCAGGAGGGGGTGCCATGCAAGGACTGGTTTAGAATGCCTAAAGCCCTTGAGGCGGCCCTGCAGAGCAGAGGTTTTCTCTGCAGGTGTAGGAGAGGAGGTGTAGGTTCCAACCACTTGCGGTGGGTTCAGCTCTTCCCAGTAAGTAAAAATTAATAGGCCCTGGACTCTTTATGTCCCTTTGCACAACAGAAAACAAATTCCAGTTTATTATGCAAGAACTTGGAGCTTTTATGTTCTGACTAAAGTTGAAGCAATAAACCTACATTTGGATCTGTCTGTTTTACCAGTTTTCAACTGTTTCCACCGCTCTTTCCCCAGCTATATCTTTTTTCATCTCTCTGTTTCATTCCTTCTGCTCCATACAAGCTTACTCATCATTGCTCCATTTTATTTATTCTTATTTTTGACATTTATACCCTACTTTCTAACATCAGAGTCCTCAGTGTGTTTGTGTGTGTGTGTGTGTGTATTCCTTCCCCTTCCCAATGCACTAGCTGTTACTATCAATGGCTATTCTGCATATGAGTTCATTCAAAAGTTCAGAACAATGGACCCCCCTCTACCCCCCCTGAATAGCGACACAGGATTCTTATCTCACTACAAATGCTAATTTTCTGCCTTCAGTTGTTGCTTCTCTGCTGTAATCTAGCTGATTACATGTATTGTACCTTTACCCCAGCCCTTCTGGCTGGGATAAACTACTCAGAGATCTCCATTCCTATTCATGTCTGATGAAGGGGACTTTGATTCTCAAAAGCTTATACCATGAAAATCTTATTGGTCTCGAAGGTGCTACCAATGGCTGGAACAAAATGTCATTCTTGGAGGCACATCTTCTGGACAATAATATCCTACTTGCTTTAGTTTCTTGCCTTCAGTTTCTTGAACACACTGCTTCCTAGTCTGGATTTGACTAACTCAGCATCTTGAAATGCTATTTAAAGCATGTGCCAAAGTCATTCTGTATGCCACTGAACACTCTTTCATAATTATGTTAAGCCATACATGAACAGTGAGTTTTTTAAAAATAAATTCAGCCACCATATGCCATCAATGTTGCATTCATTGAGCATAAATGTTTTCCCCTCATCCACCCATGCAACAGGGTAATTACTACAGAATCACCATACTGAGGCTTGATCCAGAGTACCATGTCTACACAGGACTTTCCTATTTCCTTCTGAGACACAACTAGCAAAAACAGAAGTTCTACAAAAATACAAACCAGCATTAATGTTTGATAATCTTGTGGCCACAACCAACTGTTTACTTATATCCTATTCCCGTTCTGGAACACAGAGTCTACCCTCCATACCCTTTAATCACAAGGAGTCTTTCCCTTTCTAACTTGCCCCCACTGCAAGTACTCTGGCACTTGATACTAGACTACCACTTCCTATCCCTTTTTACATCCCTAATGACAGGTTATATCCCTGACCTGGAAAGCCAAGGCTAGCCTGATCTCAAAAGATCTCAGAAGCTAACCAGGGTCGACCTCCATGGAATACCAGGGAGGTGATGCAGAGGCAGGCAATGGCAAACCACCTCCAAATGTCTCTTGCCTTGAAAACCCTAGAGTCACCATAAGTCAGCTGTGACCTGATGGCAAAAAACAACAACATTAGACTCCATATATCTGCCTTCTGCAGCAATAAGTTATCACTTGTATGCACACTAAACTCTCCTGTCTTTATAGCTAACCACATTTTGTTTTGGTTTGTTTGTAAGTGACAGGTCTTGTGCTTGGTTTTTTTCTGTTTGTTTTTTACATCCATCTATTTATCTATATACAATAGATATAGGTCTTGTTTTCTTTTGGCAATATTTTTATGAAACTAGATTATGATATTCTGCAAGGTTTTAATCAACCACTATGACTGTTATATACAAAACAAACATAAGGTATTATATGCATTTAAAAACAAACAGTGATACAAAAAGTTAATTATTCTGATGAACAATCACAAAAGCATGTTTTCCCTATGGAAATCTACCTTGATTTTTTAAATGAAAATGTTAATTGAAATTTGACAACAGAAATCTCCAAGGATTTGATCTATTTTCTTACATTCATTCCGCACTATTTATATGCCACAACTCTTAATTCATAAAGCTCAAGAATGACCCCTACACTATCCTACCTCCCCATTAAAAGACCATAGGGCTGCAGAATAATCTGTGTAATTAATGAACTCCATCTGCGGAATACTAAATGAAACGAAGAATGGAACTGAATACAAATAGGATACTTACCACAAAGCAAAGCCTGAACAGATTAAACAAATATGAATTCCAATGAGAAAATAATTGAACTGAAGTAGCTGCCAATCTATATTTTAAGAAGTGTGGCAATTCTTCTACTTTTAAAATCTCATTGGGAAAAATACACTTCCATTAAAAGACAGGGTTAGTATGGACTTACTGTGTTGCACTGGAAGCCCTACTGAAAAGCGCTCCTAAAATAGTCTTGCATTTATTTAGGGAGGCAAGTTGCTCCGTTTTTCTGCACAACTGCTGCTCTCCTCCACCTACTGTTACAACGTCATGCGGGCAGCCACACAGAATTTCATTTGTGAACTGAAGACAGTATGCACAGTCCTCCACTGACCCATATGTGGCAGCCATGAAGTCAATGAAATATTACGCATTCAAACATATAAACATGGCTATATCCTTTGAGCCTCATGTCCAACCATGTCTTGGAACAGCTATCCCACTCTACCAGTTCCTTTTTTTAATATATGAATTACTCACTTGTTAACTTTAAAAGATCGCAAAAAGATTCCAGAAACACTACCAGCAGAAAACTTTCCAGAAAACAATCCAGTGCCCTAGAAAGAATGTGCACCGATTTAGCATGCTTATTTTATCTTACAGTTAGTAAACAAAGTACCTTGTTAAATGTATGACCCAATAGCAACAAATAGTTGAACTGAAATACTTCATTGGAATTCAAAGCTTTACAAGGAAATTATTTTTATTGGGATAATACTAGTGGGAGAGCCAGCATGGGGTAGTGGTTAAGGTGTTGGACTAGGATCTGGGAAACTCAGGTTCCCTACTCTGCCGTGGAAACCTGCTGGGTGTCCTTGGGTTAATCACACACTCTCAGCCTCAACCCTAGCAAGTATTTGGATGGGAATACCAGGGGCGTGATGCACAGGCAGGCAATGGCAAACCACCTCTCAACATCCCTTGCCTTGAAAACCCTACAGGGTCACCATAAGTCAGTTGTGACTTGATGGCAAAATACACACACATACACACACACACAAACACACACACAACCGGTGAACAATTAAAGAAAATATAGCATGTACTTCTCTCACATGGTTTAAATTTTAGGAAAAACTGAAGGTACTGAAAACTGTTGAAACACTAAATTTAGCACACACAAAGAAGTATGTATGATATACCATGGATGTGGTTGTCCACTTATCTCTTACTCTCATTCACGGAGGTCCCTGGGATACCTCTTCACTTACACTACGTGTTGCTTATAATTACTAATTTGAAATAGAACTATCCCTTCCACCTTGTGAGGGAAGACACATAAATAATTCTAGATTTGCCTCTGATTTTACCTACACAACCAACCAGATGAATTGAACAACTCCCTTTTTTATTTGGATTACAAGGTTTTGTGGTTTTATCCTCCACCTCCCTTTTGAAAACATACATCATACAATTCCTAGGTATAATCGCCTCGAAAAAACCCAACACATTAATTACTTTGAAATTGCCAAGACTGCCTAATAGTGTAGTAGCAATGTCATTCACGCATTTATTGTTATTAGTTTTATGAAACAATGAATGTTTAGAAGTGGAAAATTTCCATAGCAAAATAAAGCACTGGGAGATTTTCCATTCCGGAAAATTTTCCACCCCACATCTATGTTTGGAGCAGTTGGGGGAAAATAGCTTTTTAATTCTCTGCCATCACCACATTCACTTGCCAAATCTGCAAAATGTTTTCTTTAGCAATATACCAGCAGACATTTTTAGAGCTTAGATTGTCAAGCCCTGTAGGATTTCTAAATGGCTTTGAATTATCTCTCTTCAATTAATGTTTCCTTCCCTTGAGTAAGTTCATTAAAAATCCTATAATCGCAATTAGCGAATTACTCATTGCTTATCTTATTACAAAATTTAATTGCTTACCCATGGCCAATGCAATTTGGTAGAATTGAGTAGGTATAATCTAGAATCAACGCTGACTATATGTGCCCTATTTTAAAGGGTTAAAACTTGATTTTGAAAGGTATACACCACAACCTAATTTTAGCTGTCTTGTTTTCTTGTATCATCCCCCAAATGGTGACTTCACTATATATTTATCTGCTATAATAAAGAGATAACAAAGGCCTGCAAGATTGGATCATGTTAAAATCCTTGACCTTTACAGAACAGTATGCATTCACTGTGGGATATTAAAACCAGATCTCACAAGTTTGATCTTCAGTGGCATTCTTCAAAATTGCAATTCAACACTTGGTAATTGTAATTAACCTTTAAACAGGCTTTTCAATCTATCCCCCCCAAAAGCTCTTAACACACACACACACACACACACACACACACACACACACACAGCGGAAGAAAAAGTGACCAGTTTTTGTTTCTTGACTGGCTATCTAGAACTGTACTAAACTGTGATTCCTGGAGTCAAACAGTGATAGCAAGAAGCACATTATGATTGATTTTCCATTTAGTATCAAAGAAAATATCCAGAAAAAAACATAAGGAAAATATAGCACTACTAACAGCTGCTTTCCAAAGCCAAAATCAGAACCACTACTCAAGGTTTCTTTATATCACATAGATAGGCCTTGCTGCTTATTGAAGAGTTATAAAAAGTGCAATTCCAAATAGGGGGGAAATACAGCTACCTCCCCATCAAGTACCTCAGAAATTAACAATGCTTAGATCAAGGCAATATATATAAAATGTGGTGTATTTCTGTCTTCCTTACAAGCAATACAGAAAACATTCTTGAATCGCATGAGTCAGGAGAAGTTGAGGTTCTGCTTATCTCAAACACCCTAGTGTGTTTGTTATAGCATACCCTTCCTTGAAGACATGAAGCTGCCTTATACTGAAACAGACCATCAATCCATCTGTCAGTATTGTCTACTCGGAGTGGCAACAGACCTCCAGAGTCTCAGGCAGAGGTCTTCCACATCACCAGTAACTTGAGATGCCGGAGATTGAATCTGGGACCTTCTACATGCAAAGAACATGCTCAACCACTGAGCCATGGCCCCTCCCCACAGGAGGGAAGTTTAATCTTGAAGTGGGGGTGGGAGACAAGAATTAAGTCCCTTACTGTCTCTAGATCCATGCCGGATATTCTACCGATCTACGTTCATATGCAGAAAGATTCTTGATACTGAGTGAAAAGAGGGAACAGAACAGATGTTCTGCGCATTTGGCAGCACTACAGATACTGATTTAAAAAAAATCCTTTCAGCAAAAGTTCATGTCTGAGAATAAGGAAACTCGGTACTGATACTTATAGACTTTTACTGTATCCTTATCTTCTGTTGAACTTTACGGTAACACCTATAGAGAAATGGCACAATCCAAGTACTTACCTGTTAGGCACTAATGTACAGTCAATGTTTGGCCTTTTTGTTTTGGGAATGGCATAAAGAGGGTATCGATCTCCATGGCGAATCAGCACGTGAACAGACACTAACTTAAAATAATGAGGTGCATGACCTATAAAACACAAATTTAGATAACAGCAATACATCACTTTCAATTTGACCCAAGAAGCATAAGCTCTTTACGCACATTTGGAACGTGGTGAATGCATGGAAGGGTGGAGAGATCCATATGTTAATCATAAATATGTATGAGTTGCCATAGTGTAACAACCCACTCATCTACATAGTCCAGCCCCCTGATAAGTCACTATATGAAACAATATGGTATGGAGACCTAAGCCTCCCCTTATTGCTGCCCTCCATCAACTCTATTCAAAGTATTACTGCCTCTGGACATGGAAGTTCCATTTAGTCATTGTGGCTAATAGGGGCCATCATCACAGCAGCAAGTATATCTGCCCTGATAAACTTCTAATTAACCTATGAATTCCAGTATTATAGAACAAGGACAAAAAGCTCTCACTAACCAATTTCTCCACCCATGCATAATTTTATATATATCTAATGCATAATTTTATATATATCTAATATTTCTTTTATCTCCTTTTCTCTGAACCTAAAAGCCCCAGACTCTTTTCTTGGGAAGATGCTCCAACCACTTGATCATATGGGTAGTCTTCTTCTGTACCTTCTATAGCACTACAGTATTGCTTCTGAGATACAGCAATCTATAATATTCCAGTTATGACCACACCACAGATATGTACAAAGATATTATTATACTTACATTCTTGTTTTCAATCCCTTAGCTAATCATGCCTAGCACAGAATTTGCCCCCCCTTTAATGCTAACCCACACTGAGTCAACATTATATTCATAAGCAATGCCAGACTTTATTGGGCTACTTCTCTAGGGCTAAAAATAAAGAATAAGGAGTTGTTTTTTGTTGTTGATGTTTTTAATTTTTTTAACCTTAATTTCAATAGCCAATGCTGCATGATACCCACTGAAAAGCACACCTTGCATGGAGGCTAGAAAGTCTAGTCAAATCACCATTAATCTCATAGGAGTGAAAGTGTAAACAGCAATACAGCCACACCTTGTTTTATTGTGCTTCGCTTCATTGTGCTTCGCAAATATTACTTTTTAAAGCAAGTTTATCGATGCCATTTTTCCAACAGCATGTGCCACTTCGTCTCTCTGGGTCACACATTTGCACATTTAATAGACTAGAGTATAGTGTAAACATAATTTGCACATTTAATAGGCTATTGTACATTTAATAGTCTATAGTGTAAACATAACGTTTATATGAACAAAACAAAAGGCATGTGACTTGATTTACTGCGGAACGGAACCCATAAAATCTCCAAGGTATGCATGTACTATGATAAGTTTACCTTCCATGCTGCGTTCAGGTATGCTGGGAATGTTACAATAAAACCGAGCTTCAGAAATGGGATCTATAGAAGGGGGCTCTGTCAAAGGATCAGGCATTATTCTTTTTCGGTTCTTGGAGTTCAACCCATCTTCTTTGACTGGGTTAACAGGGATCAAGTGAACTAAAATAAATACAAACAGTCAGTCTTTATTATGGCCCACAAGCGACTGGGAAAAAATCCTATTATTGATGGGAATTACCCACATAAAATCAAATACGGAGTATTCATGACAAGTTAGTATTTACCTGCAAAACTCAATCATGTAAATATACATAAGTGAACAAGGAAACAGATTCTTGAAGTAGAGAATCTGTTTAGATCACTGATTTTACTTGCCTTCATACAATAATTTCCTGTGCTTCAAGCATCATTTCTCTGGGGCTGGTACAAACCTGAAACATGCATCTTCGCCGCGATTTCAACACACAGATACAATTCTATAAGTCATGAAAGATTTTCGTTTTCTGAAATATCGTAAGTCAGCCATAGCATGGTTTACTGGACCCTCTTATGGTCCCCCACCCTCATGCTTACGCCTTGCTCATTTTCTCCATGTCTTTAATCACATGGAGAAAGGATTACTAAGGAAGAGTCCCTACAAATACTAAATCACAATACTTTAACTAAATGTGCAATAAAAATATTAGACGTTAGTGGTCTTAGATTGAAGCAACTGCTCTATTAACACCTCTGATTCTTAGTACAGCTATTCAAGCCTGGCCTCTATTTCCTACATTAAAAAACAAAAACAAACTTAAGGCTTGCCTCTACTCTCTGCTCTCTCCCCTCTCCCAATAATGTATTTAATCTTGTTCCTCCAAAAGGAGAGACTCTTTTGGAAGCAAGCCACCTCTTTGCAGAGGATCCCTACTATTTTTGACATATGTGCAGGAAGAACCTCAGCACAAGTTGAACTAGTATGCAGGAAGACAAGAAGATATAAGGAAATAGCCACATTCTATCCCAGAAAACATTTTCCCACCACAAGAATATTTAACATCGACATTTTCAGAGGTATGTTCAAAACCTTTTTCTGGTTACTACTCCCATCCTATCCCACCATCTTATAACAGAAGTTATCAGAAACTAGCTACCACATTACACATGCTAAAATTCTGTAACAATAGAAGTATTGAGCTTTCGATAATAAAATTTGAATGTAAACAGCAAATATACTACAGAACCTGGAAGAAATGATTTTTAGATTTCATATACTTTCAACAGGCACAAAGCATTATTAATTACAAGTTATTTTCTTTTTATTTGGAATACAAATAAAATTTGCTGCAATAAAAAATACCCCAACCAAATGAAAGGACTTGACAGCAAAATCATCAAGCAGATGCTATCATATACATTTACCTAAAATTAGGAGAAAAAGCAAATCCATCTCCCAATTTGTTTTTCCTTTAAAACTACAACTAGAACGAAAAGAGCTCGTGGACCAAGATGCCGTTTCAGCCTGGACTCTCTCTTCTGAACGTTTACCTTAAAACACAGAAGGTTCTTTGAGTTCTGTGCAACCAAACTATTTAAAGCCATTTTCACTGACATGGAAAGCCTCACAGGAAAAAAAAGCCACACTGCAAATTTTCAGCAGCTTGAAAAACTAAAATGCATACCAGGAAAAAGTTAATTACTCTGCGCCCCCAAATAAAGGGCTTTTACTGCTTCTAAAATCCACATGGTAATTGTCATTTTTTATATTAAAAAAAAGGTAGAACACTGAAGTAAAAGACTGATAAACACAGAAATGCAGTAAAAGGTAGATATACGCCACAAGGCTGAGAAGAGAAACATACAATGGGTACGAAAACCTACTGGAGGATATACAAAAAACTGCCTGGAAGAGACAGATAAGGTGCATATGGATTAGAGCTGTTAGTGTAGTGGTACTACCAGTTTAGAAACAAGGAAATCTTGCCATCTGCTGAGCCAATTAAAGCACTGCTGCCATCCTGGGCACATTCTTAAATTTACTTCCCTACAACCACTTAACATCTTTTCTGTTCATTATAAGTGGGGAATGTACTTCACATACAACTGCAACTAATTCCAGTCATGGACAGTGACAATAAGTCCTGAGCATATTATTGACCTGTATATTTACCTATTTTAACAATATGAATTTCTCTAGCTTGTAATGATTCACTGCATTACAAATTAAGCACCTTTTTCACTGAAGAATTATTCTCCAGTTCAGAATGCTAACTGAATTTCTGAGCATGGACCAGTCAGCAAGCAGATATGAGACATACAATTTTTCAATAAGACTTTTCCAGGGAGTCACATCTTTATTAGCTATTCTGGAGACCTGGCGAAGACATATATCCAATAGCATTCCAGGTGCAGAAAACTTACAGCCCATTCCTGAGAATTGGGCCGAAACTCTATAGGAGGCGGCGTGACCTCACTGCCAGCGTAAGTACATGTAATCGCATGATTACACATACTTACACTGGCGGCGAGGCCAGTCCCGCCGGCGGCCGAGCGCCACAGGACTGCGCCTCCCCCCTCCACCGGCGATGCCTCTCCGTGATGCTGGCAACAGCGTGGAGAGGCCACGCCAGCGCAGGGGTGTGTTCCGGGGCCGGGCCGGGGGGAGGAGCCACCAGTTAGGCGGTTCCATATCCCCTTTCGGCCACTTCCGCCAGCACCGGGAATGGCGGTGCTGCACCTGCTTTTTAGCAGGCGCAGCCTCGCTATTCCCTATGGGGAGAAAGGCCCTGGTTAAACAAAAACAACAACCATGAAACGGCTGTGGGTTTTTTTGTTTAACAGCGTATGGGGATCGGCTTAGGAAGAGGAGCCACTGCGCCTCTTCCCCACCGTCCCCATACGCCTCAGCTCAGGAATGAGCTGTTAGTCATTAAGGTACCACAGCATTTTTGCTAAAACGGTTACCCCTCTGAAATTACTGGCAGGACAAAACAGCCCCACTATAAATTTACACCAGTTATGCCAGCACTGCCCTACCTGGATACCCCCAAGATAGCATGATTTAATCAGATCTCAGAATCTAAGCAGGGTCGGCCCTGGCAAGTATTTGGATGGGAGACCTCCAAGGAAGTCCAGGGTTGGTATGCAGAGGAATTGTTCAGGAGGGCATTTTTGTACAGGGAATTAGACTTCAGTAAAAGGAAACTGAAAGCCAGCGTGGTGTACTGGCTAAGGTGTCAGACTAGGACCTGGGAAACCCAGGGTTCAAATCCCCACTCGTGCCATGGAAGATTGCTGGGTGACCTTGGGCCAGTCACACACTCTCAGCCCTGACCCTGGCTAGTGTTTGGATGGGAGACCTCCAAGGAATACCGGGGTTGTGACACGGCGGCAGGCAATGGCAAACCACCTCTGAACATCTCTTGCCTTGAACCACCCCACGATTTGCCATAAATCTGATGCCACTATGCACAGTAAACTCTTCCGCCTTTGTAGCTAACCACATTTTGTTTTGGTTTGTTTTGGTAACAAACTTCTACAAAATTCTACATGGGTTGTGATAAATGTCCTCTTGATCACAATATCATCACAACAGCAGCAAAATACCTTCCTATACACTGTCCCTATGTATTTTGTGGTCAACATAACCCTATGTGGTTCACATAGAGATAAAAATATTATACAAGATCTATTAAGTAAATCTTCCAAAAGATTTAGAGAACCAATTAAACCAGAAATGATGCAACATGACTTGGAAAGAAGAAAATATTATATTAGTTCCCAACAGCAATCTGAGAACACGACTGTATGGCATGTAATTTTCAAGGAACTTTGAAATGCAGAAGATTTCACACTACCTTATAGCTACTAAAACAAATTTTAAAAATCATTACACTTGTAAATGTGTAATAAGGAAGTAGCAGATTGAACAAGCATTCTTGTACAGGCAAAGCTCTCGGGCAACAGAAATGTGAAAAACTTGCTCCGACAGCTTTAAATAAAAACCTCCCAGTTTACAGTACCACATCATTACAAATGTCACAATATTGCGAGAACATAACAAGTGCTAATCCACAGTTAGTAGTCAACAAACTCCCATATCTTTTGTAAGAAATGGAAACACAGCGATATTAATTGCAATTGTCAGTGCTTTCTTTCTCAGATACGTGTATGCCAACACACACGGTAGACAATCACTGGCAGTTAGCGAAGGCAATAATGGACCAATGGTCTCACCTACTATTAAGCTGTTTCACTTGTTCACTAAGGTAGGACAATATTATTGTCCTCATTAAATGAGCCAAAGCCCTAACCCATAAGGCTGCAATGTGGAATTGACAAATCAATTGCATTATCTGATTTAAAATATTTTGATCAATTAAAAAGATGGTCATATTGGCTAACAGATTTTTTCTTTTCTTTTTTTTTTAAAATGTAATAACTGTAGCTGACAGTTTACAGAGGTATTCTCTCCTTTGTGACAAAGATTGTTCTAGAAAAAGCTAGAAGGGAGATGGGAACATGGTGCCAGAATACCAATACGGTAGAATTGACTGCCTTACTCCAGACAGCAGGTTGATCATGGAGAAATGGTCCCCTAAGTTAAAAATACTCTACAAATAGAAAAGAAGTACAAATTAGATCAGCAAAGTGTGGATTTGATGCTCCTTGCCATCTTCTGAACTCTCCCTCTCCTTCTCACAGAATCATCCTATTACCACTCCTGGCTGATAGAAGAGAATAAGTTACATGGCTGCGGAACTAGGACAGCAGCTTCGTATGTTCTAGGGCAGCAGCATCTTGGAAAAGATAGTGTCGTCCCAGAGCAAGCAAACAGTGTGTTTCTCTAGGCATCCAGTCACATCTTTATAGCCATGACAAGGTTAGCAGCAGAGCGAGGAGATAGGAAAGTCACGTTTGGCTAGCTATGGCAACTCATACCAAGGGTGATGTGGGGTGACAAGAAAGAAAATGGCAAGACCAAAAATGAAGAAGCCAAAGGACTGGTGCCCTATATTTATCGCCCATCCCACAAAAAGTGAAACCTTTCGTGATGAAGACAGACAAGAGAACAGATATCCTTTTTCGCCATTGCTTGCTTTACTATGTCAATATGGAATTTCCACCTAGCTACAATAGAACATATATCGGCATTTCTATCAACACATATGTTTTTTCCCCAAGATAGTTGAAACAACATTCTTATCTTTGATATTAAGAACAGTCATGAAAATACAAACAAGGCTAGTCTCATGGAAGCAGTAAGAATGTTCACTGTGAAACACAGGAAGAACTGATCTGTTTTCAACTGTTTTCTTTTAATTATCTTTATGAACACATCTAAAGCAAGATGTTAACAGCCATATAAAACCCTTTATTTTTACCCCCCCCTTTTCTGAAAGATATTAACAATAAACTTGTGTACCACGATGTTTACACAGCACGACTGTTTTCACAACCTACATTACTTTCCTAAGAAAGTTTGAATCTACCATTACACATCTGGAAGTAACAAGGAAGCAGACACTCCGGAAGTAACAATCATGCACAGTAAATAATGAGCTCTTTCCCATTTACCTAAAAATTTGGCTTCTAATTAGGTTTGGAGGAAACAATGAAAAGAAGAACCCATAAGAGGTGAAAAGAATGTCTATCCTGCCACAGCTGAACTTGGTTTAAGAGTTCAATGATAACCATATAACACTAATTCTCTTGCAACTAAGGGATCTAGAAGGCTCTACTGCAAACAGCAATAATGTGCAACATTCCAAAAGCCTCACTTCTTCATGTACTTTTACCATGCTGACGTCATCCCCATTAACAGAGCCAAACATCAAGCTGTGATAATAATGAAATTGCAGCAATCAGGTAAACATTCTTCCTCAGCCTGAAAAGGGTACCAAAATTTGCCAGACAAGGCAGCAGGCTTGTGGCTGATGACTCAGCCTTGGGAAGCCTCTCTAAGGCTGGATCCATATGGGAATGCAAAAATGTGCCTCTCCTGCAGCAGCAGCAACCTATGTGGTAGTGGGCAGATATGGAATTCACACTGCCAGTCTCTGCACTGCTTCCTGCCAACAGTGACAACAATTGAACTGGACTCAGCCCCCATGGCCTGGCAACACCCCCTTCACCTTCCTTTACTTTCCAGCTGAGCTGTGGTTTAAAGCTACATGTGTGTGTGTGTGTTAAGTGCCATCAAGTCACTTCCCACTCATGGCGACCCTATGAATGAAAGTCCTCCAAAATGTCCTATCTTTGACAGCCTTGCAAACTGAAGACTGTGGCTTCCTTTATTGAGTCAATCCATCTCTTGTTGAGTCTTCCTCTTTTCCTGCTGCCCTCAACATTTCCTAGCATGACTGTCTTTTCCAGTGACTCTTGTCGTCTCATGACATGACCAAAATATGATAGCCTCAGTTTAGTCATTTTAGTTTCCAGGGTCAGTTCAGGCTTGATTTGATCTATAACCCACTGATTTGGTTTTAGCAGTCCACGGAATCCGCAACACTCTCCTCCAACACCACATTTCAAAGGAATCTATTTTCTTCCTATCAGCTTTCTTCACTGTCCAGCTTTCACACCCATACATAGTAATAGGGAATACGATGGCATTAATTAATCTAGTCTTGGTGGCCAGTGACACATCCTTACACTTCAAAATCTTTTCTAGCTCCTTCATGGCTGCCCTTCCCAGTTCAATCTCCTTCTAATTTCTTGGCTGCAGTCTCCCTTTTGGTTGATGGTGGAACCAAGGAATAGAAAGTCTTGAACAATTTCAATTTCTTCATTGTCAACCTTAAAGTTGTATAATTCTCCTGTAGTCATTACTTTTGCTTTCTTGATGTTCAGCTGTAGTCCTGCTTTGGCACTTTCTCTTTTAACTTTCAGCAGTAGTCGTTTCAAATCTTCACTATTTTCTGCCAATAATGTAGTGTCATCAGCATATCTCAAATTATTAATGTTCCTCCCTCCAATTTTCACTCCACCTTCATCTAAATCTAATCTAGCTTTCCTAATTATATGTTCTGTATATAGATTGAAGAGATAGGGAGATAAAATACATCCTTGTCTGACACCTTTGCCAATTGGAAACCATTCCGTTTCACCATATTCTGTTCTAACTGTGGCCTCTTGTCCAGAGTACAGGTTGCGCATCAAAACGATCAGATGTAGTGGCACACCCATTTCCTTTAAAACCAGCCAAAGCTAAGCTAAAAAAAATATTAAAGGAACTCTTTTAAAGCTGAAGAAGGGAGGAAATGCAGCGCTCATCTCTGCCATTTGGAAAGTGGAACTTAGTTCATCCTCTGAGCTGGATTTGTCTCAAAGAGGAATGCCCTTGAAGGCTCACAAGTCATGTTCAGAATAAGCACAGCTTCATGTGGAAACTCCCTTTAAATGTGGGGCCATCCTGCTCTCTATTCAGAGAGGAAACTTTACAAGGACGCAGCATAACAAAGCATAATAAACATACATACACATCCTCCTCTCTCAAACATAATTCACATTCTTAAGTGTCCACCTCTCTCAAGTATTCTTCATAGTGAGAGTTTTACATTGCAAAATTGATTTTGCATTGCAAGCCATTGAGTAGCTAGAGGACCATAAATGAGAATGTTCTGCCAAAGCAAGAGAGGACAAAGAGTTGTGTGACACCACAATAGGGTCTACTAAAAATACGCTCACACAGCCAGAAATTTAATCATTTCACATATACAGTACATGTTGCTATTTTTTGTGTGTGTGTACCATCAAGTCTTTTCCGACTTATGGCGACCCTATGAATTACGGTCCTCCAAAACATCCTATTGTTAACAGCCTTGTTCAGGTCTTACAAACTGAGGGCCATGGCTTCCTTGGTTGAGTCAATCCATCTTACGTTGGCTCTTCCTCATTTCCTGTTGCCTTCAATGTTTCCTAGCATTATTGTATTTTCCAGTTAACTCTTGCTTTCTCATAATGTGACTAAAGTACAATAGCCTCAGTCGTTTTAGCTTCTAGGGAGAATTCAGGGTTGATTTGATCTAGAACCCACTTATTCGTCTTTTTGTTGGCCCACAGTATCCATAAAACTCTCCTCCAATACCACATTTCAAATGAATCAACTTTCTTCCTGTCAGCTTTCTTTATTGTCCAACTTTCAACCCCATACACAGTGATGGGGGATACTATAGCATGAATTAACTTGCTATTTTACTCCCATCCAAAACTCTCCTCCATTCTATTTTTGGCTTCCGTTTAGTGATATTTGTCTCTTTAGAAAAATAAAAAACACATACCGTATATACTCGGGTATAAGCCGACCCGAGTATAAGCCGACCCCCCCAAATTAGAGGCCAGAAAAGGGAATTTCTTATTGACCCGCGTATAAGCCGAGGGGCAATAAGAAATTTCCTTTACCCGCAATGCTGCGCTCTAAAATGGCGGCCGCCATTTTAGAGCGCAGGGCCCTTGCCCCAGGTCGCCCTCCCGCCGCCTCCCAGGCCCTCCCGACCCACCCCGACCCCAGTGCCATCCAAGGGGGGGAGGGGGAAGAGCCCCTGAACCCACTACTTACCTGGAGAGGCGTCGAAGCGGCGGCGGCGCGTCCTTCCTGGGCCGGCAGGAGGCCCCTCCAGGCCGCTGCCGACCGGAGGAAGGCGCCCAGGCGCGTGGGCGGTAGCGGCGGGACAGGCAGGGGCCTCCCAGGGCCCCTCCCGGCGGGGAAAATGCGGCGGGGGCCGGGGAGGGCCGGGCAGCCTTCCTGCGGCTGCAGAGAGGCTGCCCAGGGCCCCTCCCGGCAGGAGAAAATGGCGGCGGGGGCCGGGGGGGCCAGGGCAGCTTCCCTGCGGCTGCAGAGAGGCTGCCCAGGGCCCCTCCTGGCGGGAGAAAATGGCGGTGGCTTGGCGGCGGCGGTAAGTTCCCCCCTCTCTCCTCCCTCCTCCCCCCTCCCCCCTTCTACCGTATTGACCCGTGTATAAGCCGAGGCCGGCTTTTTCAGCCCTTTTTTTAGGCTGAAAAACTCGGCTTATACACGAGTATATACGGTATATTTGTAAGTCACACTCTGCCAGAAGGCACAACAGGAAATGTAGAACATTTAAAAACAATACAATTCAATAAAACATTGAAAGTCACTAAAGCACAAAACATAGTTGCAACACAGAGGAAGCACAATTACACCATAAAATAATAAAGACCCAAACAATAAAAATCAGCCTATAAACATATTCTGTACAATCATCCAAAACTAATCCCCCCCCCCCGCGTCAAGACACAGCTTGACCCCCTAGGGTGGAAGAGAAAGAGGCATCAGAGATTTCCTGCAAAACAAAGCATATTTGTTTTACTGCAGACCAACGCGGCTGGCTACCCTCTGAAATGATTGTCAAAATATGTTTTTCTGGAACACTTAAAAGCCAGTGATGGGTGAACTGAATTTGGAATGAGCCTAATCTTTCTGAGTTTGCTCAGAATACTGTTACCAAAAATCTTGTACTAACTTTCCAACAGTTCTCTGAAAGCTTGGGGAAAAACCAGTCGTGGGTGAAAAACAGGCCTCCACTCTTTCCAGCCTTGCCTACTTGCAGATGCAGGTATGCCTTCCTCCCCACCCTCTTGTACTAACTTACCATGCAGGGGAGGAGAAAACTGACAGCAAGGAAGGCTTAAAAGTCTCCACTGAAGCCTGGGATCCGCAATTTGAACGTTCCCTAAATTGACTACTGTATTTTCTGGCGTATAAGACTACTTTTTAACCCAGGAAAATCTTCTCAAAAGTCGGGGGTCGTCTTATACGCCGGGTGTCGTCTTATACACCGGATGCTGAATTCCTAGCCGGACTGGAGAATCTGCCTGGGGAGCTGCCTCCGCTCTGTCCATGTCCGGCAGAGGAGGGAGGGGAGGCGAGCCCGGCGAGGGCGCTCACTGCCCAGCTCGGAGTCGGAGCCAGGTGCGCCGGGGTGCACGGAGGGAAGTGCTCGGCTGTGCTCCAGCGGCAGCGCAAGGCAGGCATGCGGCTGGCTGGCTGGCTGGCCGGGGCTAGGGTGGCCACTCTCTTCTCCTGGCACAGGGTGTTTTGGCTGCCGCCTAGCACACCCAACATGCCCCCTTTCCTCCCCAGCCTCCGCTTCAGCTTCTGTCTTTATGGGCTTCCCTCCCCTCCAAACCCTCTTTTAGCCCCGCCCTCCACGGGCCGTCGGCTCAGTCCTCCCCTCGCCTTTAGCCTTGCCCTTCTCGAGGGCCCTTACTCTCGCCCCCGTCCCCCTCTTCTTCCCCGCTCCCTTCTCCCCTCGCCGACTCCCCCTGAGAGCCACGTCCCGCCGCTCCGGGTCGGCACACACTCTTCTATGCCGGGAGGTTGGCCCCCGGCCTCCTCCTGTTCCTCCCGCCAGCCCCGCCTCCCGGCGCGCTGTCAGCTCGTCCAGCTGCCCCCGCCCCCTCTTTCTCCCGCCCCGGTAAGTGGTGTTGTTTCCCCGGGGGTTGAGCCGCCCCAGGAGGACCGGGGGTGGCCGCAGGGTTGGGGCACAGTCCCGAGGGCTGGCCCCAGGCCGCGGACTCGGGACAATCCCAAACTCTATATTTTAACTGTAAAAATGGGGGGTCGTCTTATACGCCCAGTCGTCTTGTACGCCGGAAAATACGGTAACTCCTTTTAGTAGAGCTGACACTACAGTTGGAACTTAGATCTCTCTCTGTGAAGATTTTGTTCAGCCTATACTTACAAGCCACATTTCTCTGAGACATAAAACTGTAGGAGGGGGGATGAGGGAAATGTTAGTTTCTGTCTATAGGCATTCCCATAGAATGTGCCTTCAAAAAGTTTGTTTTAATAAAAAACCTTTTATTCAAGGTTTTACATGAAGACAGTGTTTTGTATAAGGATAATGTTTTCCACAAATTAAAAACTAAACGCATATGTGGACAAAAGCCTGTGTGGACAGAACAGTGGATGGTCCAAACTGTTTTGCAAGCACAATTAAACTTGGCATTAACTTTAAATATATGCATCTAACTAAAGTACACTTGTGTTATACTTTGTGGATTATTCTATAAAACAGAAGAAAAATCCAGTTTATTTTTGCGGGTTTTCTTATAGCAAGATAATGTAGATGGTATTATTCTGCCTACTAACTCTCCTCCTCACAATCACTGTAACACAGTCGGCAATCAAAAATTGCACCTGCTTTTCATGCATTATACCAAAAAAAGATAGAGAAATGTAATTGCAGTTCAATAAATGTGACAACTTGGTACAAGCTTGAAAATCAATAGACACGTGAAGCTGGAAGTTCAATACTACAATTTCCCCCCTATTTTGTCACTTTCACGTTTTTACATTTTCCTGTATCACTGCTGCATTCATTTTATGACAGATCTCGCAGGCTTGCAAATAATATGCATAACAGCACATTTCTAGATGCCAAAAATGCAACTGAAACAAATGAGAGGATCATGAAAGCTGAATATTTTGGTTACACACAAATAGGCTCTGTGCATTGAATGCTAGCAGCAGGAGATGTGAATACAACATTAGTACTAGATGTGAATACCTGTATATTTAATGGTGATGCACACTTTACACACACACACACAGTACCAGCAAATAGTAAAAGGATTATATATTCCAGGATTTTGCCAGCAGCAAAAGTTAATTTGGCTTGCTGGCCCTGATCATAAAGTATAACTGACAATTATCGTTGCTTAATGAATGTCTGTTTCACATGCTCGTACCATCACTTGAGCTTAGGATATAACAATGTGCTTTGCAGAATCGTTGTACGAACAAAAGATAGGTTAGGGTTGCAGCGCTGAAGTCTATCACATTCTATCACATTTTTTTTTGAAGTGCACTAAAAGCGTCAGTGATAAGGACTGAAACAATGGTTCACTGTCAAATTACGAGTTCATCTTCTTTTATCAGTCTTAAGTGGGACACACATTCAATTCTGCAAAACCAGCTTCTCTTCTCTACACATTGCACGTTCCGCTGTTAAAGACTTTCTTTTACACTCTACCAGCTCTTGCATATGGATCACTTTTTCTCCCCTGGAGGCAAAAGCAGACTATTATGTAAAATCAGAACAAAGCAGGTCAGTGTCCAGATATGTCACACAGCAGGCTATCCTGCCCTCTGCACTCTTATCTAGGACCTAATGCATGTGAGCTCTAGCACTTCACTGTGGCAGAGGTTATTGTAGCACCTTGTTTTCTCTAAGGTAGCTGCTGTTGAAGTGATGCAATGAGGCTGCACTCAAATGAATCCCACTACTGTGTGTGCACCTGGCTTGCTGCCTGGCTCTTATGAATAGCTCGCTCCTTATCCTTCCCTTCTAGCCCAAAGAACTGGATTTAAAATGAACTCTGGTTACTCAAGATGTAAAAATGCAGGCATGTTAATTCTGTTTAACCAATTTCTGTCCACTAATGCAGATTCTAAGCCTGCTTTAGGATCCCTTCTAGCAAGGGTAAAAACTAACTCTGCACCTGCATTAGTATGTCTCAGGAGGGGACAAGAGTGAGGCATGGGCCCAGCAACATTTTCACTTAACCAAGTAAGAAATCAGTCACTCATTCTCTCTGCTCTGCTGACAGAAGATGCAATATGGAACCCAGGGAACATAGCTCATGTAAACCCCAGACAGTTAGCAGAACATTTCAGTATGAAATTAGCCAAGAACACAACCTGGAATTAAAGGGGACCTCTACATTCAGAGGCAGTAAACCTCTGAATACCAGCACCAGGAGGCAACATCGGGGAAAGTCTCGTCCTCTATGCCCTGTTGTGGTACTTACAATTGCTTGTGGGTATAATCCTCCATCTATTATTTTGAGTATGCTATGATGGAGGCCTTCATGGGGCACATACTATGTGCTGTGCACTCAGACAGAGAGCTGACAGAAGCATGGCAAATGCCAGTGAACGAGACGGAGAACTTGGTGGGCCCCAAAAATTTTGAACCAAAATAGGGTTCTTGAATTGATAAATTTAAGACCCATTGCTTTAAGATATTTACCTAAATTATGCAGAAGTTGATGTTTGTATTTATGATAAATCAACTGTATATTTCACCTAGTGGTGATTCAAAAATGCTCTTTAGCGTTCTTATCTCTAATTGTCACATTCTAGATGAAATGGCTTGCTCAGTGTTACTTGTAAAAACATCCTTTCAGTAACATCGGCTGGGTTTGAAAACAAAAGAGCTAAATCTATATACATGCACAGTATTATGGATGGTTTTAAGTATGCCTCATTATCATCCAATCCTCCTTTGTAACACAAACAAGTCTTTCTCTACTCATATTCCAAGCTTACCAGTGAAAATAAAAACAAAAACCAGATTGGTGAGGACTCTCCTTGAAAATAAAGCAAAAAAGCTGCCTGTACAGATAATGTCCTAAGAATCAGCTCAAGAAACGTAAAAGGCAGGCACATTTCTACAACATAAAATGAGAGCTAAAAATAGGTTTTAAAAAAGGGGTATGCCTTAAATTGCTTTAATCATGGCCCTTAGGAAACAGCCGTATAAAATCCAGCAAAATTGTGACCATAATAGTATGATTTTGTGTGGTTTTCTGCC
This sequence comes from Euleptes europaea, assembly GCF_029931775.1. NCBI lineage: Eukaryota > Metazoa > Chordata > Lepidosauria > Squamata > Sphaerodactylidae > Euleptes > Euleptes europaea. Next base: position 40,199,409 of record NC_079316.1, read on the forward strand.
CACTAGACAGATACAGAATTGTTCCCAACTCTTCTTCTTCTAGTGGAGTCTGAAGCCAAATCATGGCAGAATATCCACCCTAGTAGAGCACCGCTATTGTGCATGCCATCAGTGTAGCAGCAAGTGAAGCCAGATGTTCTCCATGGCTCCTATGCTTTTCCAGTGTGCACAATGGAAAGCAACAACTATCACAGAAATAAATTATAAAGTAATGGAGAAATCTGACTAGTAACCCTGCTTCTTGTTATGTTGTGGTAAACCCAGGGGCCTTGAAAAAAAATATTAAAGACCAGCATTTTGCAGAACTCCTTCTATTACCAACATTATTTGATAATCTGAATGTTTCAGTTGTTTCTCTGGCCTGTGTGTGTGTTAAGTGCCATCAAGTCGCTTCTGACTCATGGCGCCTCTATGAATGAAAGTCCTCCAAAATGTCCTATCTTTGACAGCCTTGCTCAGATCTTGCAAATTGAAGGCTGTGGCTTCCTTTATTGAGTCAATCCATCTCTTGTTGGGTCTTCCTCTTTTCCTGCTGCCCTCAACTTTTCCTAGCATGACTGTCTTTTCCAGTGACTCTTGTCATCTCATGACGTGACCAAAAATGTCTCTGGCCTAGTGGTAGTTAAAAGAGAATACTACCTTGCTACTCATCTCAACCATCTTCACATTAACAGCACATTCCTGAGATCTATGGGCGAAAGCCCTTAGAAGGCCGGGAAAGTCCAGGCGCCCCGCGTTAGTGGCCTGAACGCCAGTGGGAAAGCCCGGACGCCGGTTGCAGGGTGCTGATGCAGCAGCGCCACCCTGGGAAGCCAACGGGGTTTTCTGGCGGTGTCCGAACGTCGTCAAAGGCTGTGCCGGGGTCCAGAGAGGCGCTCCTGGGGCGTTATGGCACCAGGCTGGGGAAGGAGCCACCTTTAGGTGGCCTCCAAAGCTCTTTCGGGCTGGGAACACCCCTTTTTATTTTTGCCGAGATACACCACCTTTTAGGTGGCATATCTCCTGTGGTGTATCTCCTGTGCAACCGTCATAGGGTTGCACAGATTTTTAACGCTGGGAGGAAGTTTTGGTGGGGCTGAAACCTCCTTTGGAGGCAGCGCAGCCGCGTTGCCTCCAAAGACTGGCGCAGGCATTCCTCTCAGGAATGCACTGTAAGACATATACATCTGGAAGAAGGGACACTTGATTTATCACCCAAACAAGGCTAGAGGGCTGCAGTTTTTTTCGGCCTTTACCACATACAGCATCACTCTGAGTGAGGCTCCACTGCATGATATCTGATGGTGTACCATGCCAAGCAGAAGCCTCCTTGATTACACCGGGGAGGGGGGGAAGCTGATAATAAGATCCACTGGGAGAGACCAACCACCACCTGTGACAATCAAACAGGTGAAATGACTGGATGGGATTACAGAAGATGGGCAAAATGAAAGATAGCCCCGAGTTCAAATAGCCAAGACAGGCAATATTGGTTCTTGCCTCTTAACTACTGCACCACGCCTGGAATGTAGAAGGGTGTTTGTATTGGGTAGAGCGGCATCATCATGGTATGGGGGTTATGTCATGAACTATCTTCTTCATGTAGGTACTTTTTGGAGCAAAGTCCTAGATTCTAACTCTGCAGCACCTCAGGGTTCTCTCCCCACCTTTAAAAACTTTCTAGCCACTTGGGTTTTGCCTTGTGGAGGTCACTTTGACTGTGAAAAGGAGCAAGATCTGAACCCGTTTCCTCTTTCCTTATCCAGTAAGCTAATATAGCAAGCTTGCTGATATACATTTCATTCTTATTTGTATATGTGCCCCCCTCCAAAATGCTGGTTCCCCAACATAACCAAGGATACAACCATGTTGGGTACAGTGTCATGGCCAGGATATGGAGGCACTGGGGTGCTGGTTTCCTACCTACAGTACCCTGTGCAAGGACGGGCGGGCCATGTCATCTTTCTGGCTGTACATTGTGTATGCACTAGATTGGGTGAGGCCCAGAGACTGCCCATTGTCATGTGCTGACTGGTGCCATTTCTACATAGCTGGTGCAGAGATTATCACCAACAAGCACCACTGGGACTGGGGGCAAAGTTCCTCTGGGATGTGTTGGGAGAACCTGTCAGGATTAGTTGGTTTTTTATTCCTACAGTAGTGATGTTGTTGACAGTGACCTCCCTGTAGGCAAGGAAATGTCGCAGTCTGGGATTTCACTCCACCAAAGATACAAGAATTATAAATAGATAATTTCTAATTTTACTGTTTTGACTTTTAAGCTGCCTCGAGCAAGACATTGGAGAGACGGCATATAAATTTCATAAATAAATAAAATGGGGCTGCCATAATGATGCATGACTAATGAGGATGTGCTAGTGGCCAACAATCCTGTGATTGATAGGGGGTGGCAAAACTACCAGGGACAACCTATGAATTTCTGTCTATGTTTTTACATCAGCACTTGTTCTGTAGCTGCTGCACTTTTGACTTTGTTGGTAGGAGCACACAGAACCATTATGCTGGTGTTGCAGGTTTCTGGTGTAGTGGGACGACAGGATCTGGTCTGTGCAATAGGTAAAGTTAAGAGAATAGGAAGTAATCTGATGGTCAAAATATGAAAAGGGGAAAAAGTGTAGTATGTGCTTGAGAGCTGATAGACAGGTATCAAAGAAGGGAAATGTCATACACAGATTGCAACAGACAGGGAACTGTTTCTACTGTACAAGTGAATATCATAGAAAGAAATATTTGGTGTATGAGTGAAGATTATCTTTCAAAAAAAAAAGAAGGAAAAAACCTAGTACCAACTAGAATTAAGAAGAAGAGTTGGTTTTTATATGCCGACTTTCTGTACCACTTAAGGAAGAGTCAAACCGGCTTACAAACACCCTCCCATCTCCTTCCCACAACAGACACCCTGTGAGGTAGGTGGGACTGAGAGAGCTCTAAGAGAGCTGTGACTAGACCTAGGTTAGCCAGCTGGCTTCATGTGTAGGAGTTGGGAAACCAAACCAGTTCACCAGATTAGCATCCACAGCTCATGTGGAGGAGTGGGGAATCAAACCCGGTTCTCCAGATTAGGGTCCACAGCTCCAAACCACCGCTCTTAACCACTACACCACGCTGGCTCTCAAACAAAATATATGAATTGATGGGTGGGAATAAATTAAGGGGAATAAATTAAGCTAAAGTTGGGAATACTATAAAACCTCTGTTATTTCCTAAAAGCAAGCAAGAAAAACCCTATGCCAATTTAATAGAATTAAGAGAATAACAGCAGACTTCTAAGAACACCTGAAATAACGCAAACAAATGAAAGGCTGTGTGTTATGAAGGAGACAGAAAATGTAATAATTTACTTCAAAGAGTAATTTGTGGCTGTACCTTTATAACCAATAACATTTAATTGGGGGGGGGGGAGAGTCTGAAGAGAATATTCAGCAATCTTGCATAATCACGAAAAAGCAGGAGTTATCCCAATAAATGCAGAAGCACACAAACTATGGTATACCCTCCCCTGGGAAATTAGTCTGTCCCTTTTTATCACTGTCTTCTACAGCAACTGAAGACTTTGCTTTCTCTGGCACTCTGAGATTCTCACTGACCCTTCTTCCTGCTTATGTGTTCAATTTTTCTAAAGTTTCCGTATGTGTTTCTAATTTTGCATACACACATATACAAATACACACAGGATTGGGCCCTGTTCATCCTCAGCAAGGGTTATGCTAACTAGGAGCACTCCAAACCATAGTTTCAAATCAGTTTGAAGGCTATGTTGAGTGTTCACTGTTTTTTGCCCACCACCTCAAACTGATTAGGGCAAATCAGGAAAGGGAGAAGGGAATGACAGATGAGGAACAACCTAACTTGCATATCTTCAATTCAACTCCAAACCATGATTTGGAGGATCTCTAATGTGTTATCTGAATTGAGCCTTCATTTCTTTTCAGAGCCCATAAAGGAAATAAACAGTGCAAGTCCAAGCAGAGTTAAACCCTTCTGCATTGACAATAATGCATTTAGAAGGATGTGACTCCGCCTAGGATGGCTCTGAAAGTATCTTAACCACCAATCATTCTGTAGATGTTTCCCCAAAGCCACATTTTAATATCTGGACATTTCTCACTATGAGTCATCTTTGAATATTATAAAAATAGTTCCTGTAACAGTATTTAAAGACTGTTATCTGGGGCTTTTGTGGCAGGAAACCTAGTTCTCTTGCCTTTTATCTACAGTGTCCAAGGCTGTTTTCTTAGCCTGAACAGTTCTCTTCTAGGGTATAGAAGGCATGAACAGCAACTGCAATTGCATGATAATGTTATTCACTTTAGTGAAAATATAGTCCTTAAATGCCTCCCTACTTTTTCCTTTTGAAAATGTCTACATAATCTTATTACATTTGTAAATAAAAATTTCATGAGAAGCTTGTTAAGTACTGTCAACAGTGTTTCAACCAATCCATAGATCAGTAGGTATCCTGAAATACAAATTGAGCTTCAGATACACATGGGTTTCCTTGTTCACTGCAGTGTCAGGGAAATCTTCAATAAGCACAACTATACTATGAATGATCCCCTGTATATGTAATCCACATCTGAATGAAGAGGAATCAGCTAAGTACTCTTATGTTGGAAATTAAAATAAGAATCTCCCTTTTTCTTTAGGGACAGCCAAATGTTGGACTTGTGACACAAAGCAATTGTTTTCAGTGCACCAGATCACCATTTATTACTGAAATATAAGTACCTTTTTATAATATAACCAATGGCTAATTCTTGGCTTTGATGGAACATCTGCTTGTCTACATTCAGCTTCTATTCTTCTTCCTTGCTGGCAGAGATGGAAGGCAGACAGCAGAGAGCATATTCATGAAGTAACGGGAGAGGAGGGAAAACTGAAGCATGAATGCAGAAAGAGAGACACAGATATAGACTTAAACACTGTTTCAAATCCAAGGTTTGGGTGCCTGGCAACAGGCAGATTAGAACAGGAGCCAAGTGAGTTCATTAAAGCTGCTACAGAAATGGTAAGAACATCTCTTACCATGGGGCAGAAGAAACTGCATGGAGATTTAAAAAAATCTTTAGCCTTTATGTAAATCAACTGTAGTAGCCAAGATGTGAAATCTGAATAAAACTGACATATCTAAAAAATGATCCAACACATGACTGGACACCAAAGATTTTGAAAACTGTTGTTTGAATCCCTATCTCCTTTTGGGTAGAGTTACAGCTTACTTTGAGGCAAACATGTCGTACCCATCCTTTTCACCCTAACATCAGTGCAGGGCAGTCATATGCAGAGGAGAATGTGGAAGTAAGAAGGGTGTTTAGCTCTTTCAAGTATCTGCTGAACATGAAGTTCTGTACTTATACAGGAACAGATCATACAGCAAAGGTGTATCTGGCCCCTTACAAAATTTATCACTGCTGATGAGACCTGCTCTCTTCCTATCCCTTGCACTAATTTACAGCAACATCAATAAACATGTGCATCTGAAGTATGGTTTCTGGTGGGACTGCAAATATCTGGCCAAAATGGTGATCAACAAGATTTGCCAAGAGATAAGCTCATCAGCTGAATTTCTAGACAGCTGTAGCACAGAGGGTCATGTTCAAGCAAGGACCCTGAATAACTCAATCGGAAGTACATGGAATATTTTCAAGAACCCAACCAGGGACACAAGTTGTTAGGTTTGAACATCAATTGGTAGTACTTTCTATAGAGAGAAAAACACAACATTAAACACACACACACTTTCCCCTATGCTACTGACTTCTATAGAAGGGCAAGCGTAATCTTGAACAGGTTTCTTCTGTAGGGATTTTCTAGATAGTGGGTGGTTTCTGAGAAATTAGGAGTAAGAGACCCCGGGTTGCCCTTCTCTTTTTCCTTCCTCGCATGGTACAATCTGCTAGTTTTATGGGGTTTTACATATGCAACTAGGAATTCATATTAACATGTGTATGGAAGAAACCTCTATTTTCCTCCTTAAGGGCAAGGGGAGACTGAGTAGTGTGAGGACAGAGCAGGGAAGAGAAACTGGCCACTTCTTCCACCCCCACCCCCTGGGGAAGTCTTTAGTAATCTTTGATATATTGATGCTAGTTTAATTTGTTGTACTGCATTTGTCTGTATTTTATTTTATTTTTCCCTCTTTTGTTGTCACTTTGAAAGTCATGGCTGAAAAGCAGGATTGAAATATTTCGAAACAAGTACTGGCAGGAACTTTTAAAAAGGAATTGTAAGCCTGTAAAGGGTGAAGAGAATATGTAGTCAGTTCTGGTGCAAAGAACATGAAAAGGCAACACAGAAGCTCTGCAATCACCCTATCCCAAAAACTAAAACATGAAATATGAATAAAAATGGTTCAGAAAAGATTCATCTCAGACCCTCCCAAGCAGAAATCATCCTCACAATATACGACACAACCCCTTCAAAAAAGCTAGAGAAGTGAAGAACTGAGGGATGGTGCTGAAGGTACTCAATGGACAATATCAAAGCATATGCTAAACATATAGCAACAGGCTGTCAAACATCAGAACAGCTGATGGGTTGGTTCCTTGAGTATTGCAGTCAAGAGCTCACAAGCCTTGCTTAGATGCCAGAAAATGTTTTTTTTTAATTTGCTCATCACATTGGCGAAGAGGGAAGAATAAACTTCTCTCAGTTCACTCATTATCACGCATCCCTTCTCTGCATTTTCATGGTTTGGATAGTTTCATGGCTTTAAGCAGCTGAAATGAAACACTGATTTGGATAAAGAAAAGTGCTTCTAATGCTCCAAAAGTAAACTTATTTTCATGAGTTCTTGTAGGTTATCCGGGCTGTGTAACCGTGGTCTTGGTATTTTCTTTCCTGACGTTTCGCCAGCAGCTGTGGCGAAACGTCAGGAAAGAAAATACCAAGACCACGGTTACACAGCCCGGATAACCTACAAGAACCAATGAACTCTGACCGTGAAAGCCTTCGACAATATTATTTTCATGACTTGATGATTCATAATATTTCAATCATGTGTTTATCAATATAAAGGAAAGCAACACTCACTTTCTTCTTTCACAGTACTAATTAAACAACGTAAAGAAGTAATGTAATATAACAAGAAAGCAACTATGGTATCAAATTCACTATAGGTTGTATGATTTTCAAAGTTTCTGAATTCGCTTCTTAAATACAGAGCATTGTGTTTTTATTTAGTAACATGAGCATCCAATTAATCTTTGCAGTAGCATCAAATGGGCAACCCAACAGCTACAGAGTCAACTCCTACTAACTGATCTCTATTCCTATTTTCCTTCATCTACTACTCTGCTTTTCTGAAACAATTTGCAAACAGTTTATAGTCTGATTTATAAATTAGGCTGAGAATATCCCAATAAACTATCATAACTATCCACAATCATCCCTTATTGCATTCTTTCACCCCTACCCCTTTCAAGAAACTGAGACACGTGTGACACACACAGCTGCAATACGGAAATCAAAGGAGTCTTGAGACTTACACAAATTAGGCTCTGTGATATTCTGACAAATATTGGATTTTGGTATACAATTTACATAGCTAACATGCAAATTATGACTACATTAAAATTTAGCATAATTTTTAAATCAGAACACTACTTTACAACGACATAACATTAGATAGTCATAGCAGCATAAAAAGGCCAGACTATACCTGTGAAATAATTACCACATAGTATATCAGACACAAACAACACACTGACGTAAGTACAATATTGGTTACATTCAGACATCACAATGTGGTTTGTTTAAAGAAGAAGAAGAGTTGGTTTTTATATGCCGACTTTCTTTACCACTTAAGAGACTCAAACCGGCTTACAATCACCCTCCCTTCCCCTCCCCACAACAGACACCCTGTGAGGTAAGTGGGGCTGAGAGAATAGCCTCCGCTGTTCATGTGGAGTAGGGAATCAAACCCAGTTCTCCAGATCAGACTCCACCGCTCCAAACCACCACTCTTAACCGCTACACCACAGGTATTGGCCCAAACTCTACTAGACACACATAACAGACTACTCTATTGCTGAAACAGTGGTGACACCAGGGCTGGTTCTGGGCAGATCTGGATCACAAACTCAGAAAGGGGGACTTGGGCAAGCTGTAGGCTTGCATTTGAAGGGGCATCAGGCCATTTAGGTCAGATTTATCTAACTGCACTACTGCTTTGAAGTACCATTCTGCTTGTAGGATCATCATTAGCAGAGAGGGCATGAAAAGAACGCAACTGGAATGAGGGAAGAAGTATCACAGACTCAGAGTCAGAAGGGGCCATACAAGCCATCAAGTCCAATCCCCTGCACAATGTGGGATCAGCCTAAAGCATCCCTGACAAGTGTTTGTCCAGCTGCTGCTTGAAGACTGCCTGTGAGGGGGAACTCACATCCATGGCAGCCAATTCCACTGTTGAACTACTCTCACTGTAAAAAAAAAATTCTAATATCCAGCCAGTATCTTTCTGCATGCAATTTTTACCCATTACTGCAAGTCCTATCCTCTGCTGCCAACAGGAACAACACCCTGCCCTCCTCTGAGCAAAGCCCTTCAAATACTTAAAGAGAGCAATCATGTCCCCCCTCAACCTCCTCTTCTCCAGAATGAACATTCCCAAATCCCTCAGCCTTTCCTTTCCTCACAGGGCTTGATCTCCAGGCCCCTGATCATCCTCATCCCTCTCCTCTGCACCCACTCCATTCTGTCCACATCTTTTTTGAAGTGAGGCCTCAGAACTGAACACAGTACTCAGGGTGCAGCCTGATCAATGCAGTATACAGCGGGACTAGGACATCTTGCAATCTGGTTGTTGTGCCTCTGTTGATACACTCCAAGATCACATTAGCCTTTTTTGCTCTTACATCACACTGGCTGCTCATGTTTAGCTTATGGTCCACCCATACCCCAAGATCTTGTTCACACACACTGATACCCAAAAGTGTACCCCCCCATCCAGTATGCATGTCCCTCATTTTTGTTACCCAGATGTAGAACTCAACACTTATCCTTGTTGAATTGTATCTTGTTCACATCTGCCCACTTTTCCAGTGTGTTCACATCTCATTGAATTCCATCTCTATCTTTTGGTGTGTTCACTGCTCCTCCCAATTTGGTCTCATCTGCACATTTAATGAGTAGTACCTCCACCCCCTCATCCAGATCATTTATAAAAATACTGAAAAGTATCAGCCCCAGAACCGAGCCCTGTGGCACCTCCATACCTGTTGTATTGTTACTCATCTGTAAATGCTTCTCTTTTTTCTAGGTGTAGCTTCCCAATAAAATAAAGCTTAATCCTGATACAACTGAGGTGTCATTGCCCAACAATACTGTCTGTCAGGTATTAATGAGCCAGCCTTTTCAGGACAGAGTTTAACTTCCCCTAGAAGGTTCAGGCACTGGCAAACCACCTCTGTTAAGTCTCTTGCCATGAAAACCCCCAAAAAGGGGTCGCCATAGGTCAGCTGCGACTTGACGGCACTTCACACACACACACAGAAGGTTCATACTTTGAGGTGCTACTAGATCTGTGATTACAGACAGATGTACAGTTCTCTTCCATGGCAGATACTGCTTTTAACCAAATTTTGTTTGGTGTGCCAGCTTCAGCATGATCTGATCACAGACATCTGCATCCTGGTCAATGTTTCCTGCCTGTATTGAAAGAGATACACTGTTGCCCATTAACTTCCAAACAAGATGCTGGCTATTACTATTAAACCCTGAATAGTCTGCGGCAGTGATCCTTAAAGAACCGCATTCCCCATATGGACAAGCTGGCCAGTTAAGATCTTTGAGGAAGCTCTTTGTCATTCCACTTCAGAGGTACAAAGAATGGATGCCAGGGAATGGGACTCTCTGCAGTGTTACCTGATCTTCAGAATTCCCTGCCCATAATTGTTTGCACAGGAGCTTTTACATTCCAAACATCAGGTGAGAAGTTTCCTATTCATTCAGGGTATTTATTTTGTTGCAATGGTGCCGTTTTCTATTTGCTGCTGTTGATTTTGATTCTAATGGAGTCTAAATTCGTTATTTTTGTTCGTCTTAATTGTTTACTTATTTGATGTGTTTTTAATTGGTTCTACACTGAGCAAGTCACCATGGAAGCTTCAGCTGAGAGACGGCAAGAATTAACATAACACAAAAGGAAAGTATTTTAATACAAGAGCTTTTAAAAAAAATTACAGATTAATACCAACTCTATTTTTTTGTACTTGAAAAATGCAGCATGGTAATAAACTGAGATTCATTTTATTTTATGAATAAAATTAAAATCAGCTGATTCATAAAATTTTATTTTATGAATCAGCAGAGCCTATTTTATGGCTCAGCTGATTTCAGTTTAACAGTAGGTGCTTTGTCAGTAAAAAATGCATCTGACTTCTAATCCTTTAGCACTTTCTTTAAAACATTACACCTCACAAATCTAGTAATTATTTTTCAGATGACAGAACTCAAAAAACACCGTGAAAGTTTTGTGTGTGTGTTATGAACTGACAAAAAAATGTTATTGTAATATCAGCCTTACTGATCCAGAACTAAGTTAAAGCCAAAGTAATGAGATTTAAAATGATCTATCCAATTGATTTCAACGAATTATGTATATTGAAATACAAATCCAGTAAGCTTACATGTCTACAGAATTTGCAGTTGCTGGCTTGGATCCCACAATAAATTTATTCTAATAGAAGGTGAAATGATTTTCACCAACCCCCCCTCCTACCATAAACCCCCAACTCCCCCTTTACACTGTTCTCCTTACGGTCCTTATTCTCCAGAAAGCATTTTGGGCTGCAGAGGGAGTTAAGAAAGGCCTGTTCCACTAACAGAAATGCCTTCCATTAGCGAAGATTTATCACAGGATGCAAGCCACTGTAAGGAGTTATCAGTGGTCCACTTCCCATGCCGAAATGGCCAGTATCTAAGGAATCTGTACTCTTTCACACTATTTACCTCCACTTGATCGAGCTCACAAGGTCCTTTCTTCTCTCTTCAATGATAATATTAAACTATGGTTTCACAGCATACAGTTACTGTGAAACAGGATTAGAAGTTGATTTAAGTCTTCAATTTAGAAGCCAACTATTGTTATACCAGCTCAAATATAATAATGAGCTATAGTTAAAAGTTAACCAGAGCAGAGATGAGGATGGAATTTGCAGATGGGAGAGTGCCAAGGAGAAACATGCAAGCCACTCCTGTTTTGGTAGTGTGAAGTCTGAATTCTGAAGACTGTACTCATGGCTAGGACAGGGCATCTTATGACTGAACGTATAAACTTTCTGTAGGATCTCTGCTCAGCAAATATATTAGAACAGAAAGTGTGCAAAACAAGTAAATCTCCTCACACATCTAAAATGGTGGGTGACTGGAATTACCTTATACAGACTGCTGTTGTAAAGAAATGATCCAGCATAAAGATGGCATCTTGTTTACTGAAAAAACTCTTTATACTGAGAATCCTCTTTCTTATGTCTGTATAATCCAAAGATCCTAGTACCAATCCTATAGGATAGTACATCATATCTTATAAAAGAGAAAAGTGTTTAAGGTTAGGGCAGGAAGATCAATCTTTTCCTTTTCTTTGAGAGACAACATGTCTACATTACCAGGTTCTGGGGCACAAAGCATAAGGTCTGTATATAAAAGATTCCCTACAGTCAACCTCTAAGGAACTTCTGTTTTGTTTTGAATTAAATGGTCAAAATAAAGGTCAGGTGAGACTCCCTGACCCAAGTTTGATTGCTATAGTACCCTCTTTGGTCTGATCAATTGAGGTGCTGACTCATACTGCACAGAAGAGGGAAAGCAGAGGTGAGAATGTTTTTAAAAGTTATCTTCTCCCCCCCCCCCTCCATTATAGTAATTTATAGAATAGAAAAATTACGACTTTTAATAACTGGTGTAATTTTGTTAAAACTAGAGAAAACCTAGATTGGTTGTTTCAGAGCAGCAACATTTATCATTGTTTTAACTGAACCCTGAGCAAAGTCTTATGAGATCAAAGTTATCCTGAGTTAAATATGTTTCTTTTTACACACTTTGTCCAGCATAGGATCACTTGACATGAAGAAAAAGCAATGCTAGACAGTAAGGTAGCATCACTGTAAGTATAAAAGCAGATTCTATATAGGTTTCGATATAGCTAGGTACAGTAAAAGCTTTGTTATCTAGGACAAAGCTTCTTAAACTGTGGGTCGCGACCCCCTATGGGATCACATAACTGCATTTGGGGGTCACAAAAAATTTGCTTTCGTCTTTAATAGTAAAATTATATGTATACCAAAGAATTGTTTTAAAATTAATTTCTTTATAATTTATTATCAGTAAATGTTTGATTTGTATACCTAGTTTATATACCTACCGTATATACTCGGGTATAAGCCGACCCGAGTATAAGCCGACCCCCCAAATTTGAGGCCAGAAAAGGGAATTTCTTATTGACCCGCATATAAGCCGAGGGTCAATAAGAAATTCCCTTTACCGGTAATGCTGCGCTCTAAAGTGGCGGCCGCCATTTTAGAGCGCAGGGATGGTCTCGCCCCTGCCCCAGGTCACCCTCCTGCCGGCCTCCCGGGCCCTCCCAACCCACCCCAACCCCAGTGCCATCCAAGGGGGGGAGGAGGAAGAGCCCCTGAACCCCCTACTCACTGGGAGAGGCGGCGAAATGGCACTCTAAAATGGCGGCCGCCATTTTAGAGCGGGAGGAAGAGGCCCAGAGAAGGCCCGCTGGAGGCCCGCGGATCAGCTGTAGAGCGGGAGGACCAGCCCTGGTGAGGTGGGCGAGGTGGGAGGGAAGAAACTGCCGCTGCCGCCACACAGCAGAAGACGCCGTGCGGTAGGGGTGGGGTGGAGAATCAGCTGGAGTGAGCTGGAGCACGCTGGGGGGGTGGGGGGAGCGCGCTGGGGGGGTGGGGGGAGCGCGCTGGGGGGTGGGGGGAGCGCGCTGGTCGGCTGGAGCACGCTGGTGGGGTGGGGGGGTGGGAATCAGCTGGAGCGCGCTGGAACGCGCTGGGTGGGGGGGAATCAGCTGTTGGGGGGAGCGTGCTGGGGGGGTGGGTATCAGCTGGAGCGCGCTGGAGCGTGCTGGGGGTGGGGGGGAGCGCGCTGGGGGGGTGGGGGGGAGCGCGCTGGTCAGCTGGAGCGCGCTGGGGGGGTGGGGTGGGGAATCAGCTGGCCGGAGGGAGTGCGATTCAGGCGGCTCCGAAGGAGAAACTGCCCAATTACCGTATTGACCCGTGTATAAGCCGAGTTGGGATTTTTCAGCCTTTTTTGGGGGCTGAAAAACTCGGCTTATACACGAGTATATACGGTAGTTTATATACCTATATACCTAGGATTACATAAAACTTTCTCGGGTGAAAAGGGGTTGCGAGTGGAAAAGGTTTAAGAAGCCCTGATCTAGGATTCATGAAAAATAGAGGTTGTTGGTTAATCAAATGTGCCAGATACTGAAGATTATTACTTTGCCTCCACCGTCTACCCAGAGGAATCTACAGTGACAGCTCTCATGACTGGCAGGACCCTTCCACCCGAGCCATGGAACTACCATGCACAGCAGGCATGCAAATGGCGAGTGTTGGGAGCCCTCTGGAAGAGTAGGCTTCCAAAAGCTCAAGGTAGGTTGAGTGGGAAGGGGGCAACCAAGGATGACATTATAGCGGGCAGCTCCAGCTGGCAGAAGTCTAGCAATAGTCAGAGGCATCAAGCTGGCTGGCTGGCAAAGCAGGAGTGATGTGTGTACATTCCTGAAGATGCAGGAGTACGGTAGCTGAGAGGTTGCTGCTTCTTGGTGATGGCAGTTAATAAGAGCATTCTGGATACACTTTTCCTATATATGTGCTTTCACATTTACTGTTATTCCAGTCTGCAAAAATACACAGGTATTGGAGAATAATATGGAAATTTCATTTTTTTTCTTAGATAGTTGAATGCTCTTAAATGTAAACAATCATATTTATAGAATTAGTCTTTATTCAGAACATAAACAGATATTCTTAAACTGCTTTAAAGATCCCACTATAGAGCTTTCATTATGCCATATCATACTGCAGGTCATGGGATGTGGGAAGAGAGGGTCTTTCTAATCTGAGAATTACTATGTCAAATGTAAGTGGTCAATCCACAAGCACGCAAACAGAACAGACACTGTGTCAGTAATCCTTTCTTCACATCATTATCATGGCACTTGATGACAGCTCATAGTCTGAAAGCTAATGCAGAAACCTTGGTGAAATTCAGCAAGTCTGGGTCTGATCAGTACCTCCTAGGAACACCATGCACATAACCTTCAGCTCTACCGAAGGTAGGTAGGATATAAAAGTCATAAATAAGTAATTAGTTTGGTTGAAGTTTGTTGTTACAGATCTCTCTCAAAGAACTAGAAAATAATGAAAGTGGAAAGAATTTCTGATGTTATTCCTATAGAGCTTGGCACTTCCTTTAAACTGCATATGGCCTACGAAGTTTGGAGCCAAACACAAAGTGGGCCTAATGAATAGCAACCTTGTAAATGGCAAAGACAGAGCCAAATGGCTTTAAATTCTCACAAAGTATATTTTTTAAAAAGAATGAGATATACTTACAGAATTGTAGGCTAAGGCTCAGAAAGGCTAATAAGGCTGCCAAGGCCAACAACAACAGAAAACGATTTCGGAAAAACATTATTATTCTTTCTGTTATTTCTTCATGGTTTCATCTCCATAGTCAAATCTTTCCTGTCAACACAGAATGTAGAACATTCATCAGAGATGAACCTCAATATATTAAGCAACCTTCAAAAAAACAAACAAAAAAAACAGACAAATTCAATAGGAATTCAATAGGAAGCACAGTGTTTTGTCAGGTAAGTTATCAAATCAGAATATTCAGCAATAATCAAAATCATATCAAAATCATATTCATTGTCTGGAACTGAGGACTACCATTCTAAAAAACCTTGAAAATCTTGTGCAAGTAAATTAGGGCAAATACTTGCCCGTCTTAAAATTAGGAAACACAGTGTCAGGTAGTTGTGTCGTGCCATGGGACGGCACAGCCATGCCGTCCCCTGATCAGTTTGCTGCCGGGCACAGCAAGTCAAAAATGGTATTAAAAACAACAACATGAAAGCCTTTTTGCAGGTGTAACTAAGTGCCTGCAAAAAAAGGGATGTTCTCAGGCCAAATGGGCTTTGGAGGCTGCCTCAAGGCAGTTCCGCCCCCAGGAATGCTTCCTTTGGCGCCGGCATAAGCCTTTGCACCGCAGATACGCTGCTAGCGAGGTTGCACTGCACCCATGGTTAGTGCTGCCAGGCAGCTCCCCTGTGGCAGTGTCCATGCCAGTATGTTCCCCTGCGCCAGTGTCCATGCCATATGGGTCATGCCTCCTCCTCACCCATTTTACCCCCCCCTTCAGAACTGCAGTTAATTGGGCAAAAAAAAGAAAAATGTTTTGGAGGAATTAGCAATTCTATTTTTTGTTGTACAACTTTTTAGAAAGGAGAAAGGTACCTAAAGAAGAAGGAAAAGGCAGACAGATGCGATTATGAGGCAGGGCACCTTGTAAAGACAAGATGGAAAGCAGCAGTTTTATTTAAGTGTGTCTCACTCCCCTTCCCATGTTTTTAGCTGTGAGAGAAATAAGAAACATACCAATTACTTTACATAACAAACCTGGATGCAAATTTTAGACAATCCCCTATTTGTTGATATCACAGGTACCTAGTCTTTCTCCCAAGTTAGAAGGGTTATTAAATAATATTATGGTAGATAAATCCAAAGTGCCAAATAATAATAAAAAAAAAAAGCAAAAATTGATCTGAAAGTATATTGGAAAAGGATGAATTCTGGTTTTGCCCAATTAAGTGTTTAAATAGCTTAAAATAGTGCAGCAAGGCAGAAATTGCATTTTGAATGAAATCTGGCATGCTAACAAATAAAAGTAATTACACCATCCGTGATTGCTTTGGTATTGCTCCCAATGAGCAACTATGCTAAATAAAGGCTGCCATACAATTTGTTTTCAAATGTCACTTTATATTAGTTTTCATACGATCAGGTGTCAGTGCTACCATAATATGAAACAACTGCAGAATAATGGCACAATAAAAGTTATTTATGTACAAGAGACCAAAGTGACATAGTGCCTAGGTATTCAAATCAAATTAGCTCTTTCAAGCTTTCCTAATCTACTGCAACTGGGGGTGGGGTGGGGGAATCTTCAGAAACTTAAAATGCCAGGCAGACAAGTTGTAGGGCTACTGCAGATGCAACAACACTTTCCCCATATCTGCGTTTTAAGGATTGGTATCATGTTGTTAGATCTCTGAAGCTAAGTGGGTCAGTCCTGGTTAGAACTTGGATGGGAAATCACCAAGAAAGTCTAGGGTTGCTATGAAGAAGCAGACAATGGCAAACCACTTCTGAACATCTCATCTTGAAGGGTCGCAAAAAATCAGCTTCCACTTGACAGCCAAAAAATGATGCCACAAGGTCGTATGTTCCTATTCCCCAGCTCCTCCCCCTCACACATTATTTCTACTGTCCTTAAATATGATTAAGAGTTATGCTGGCAGAGATAATTAACAGGTGTCAATCTAACCATGGTTCACTTCTAACCAGGGTCTGAAATCATGGTTAGAAGCTAGTTACAAGCTTAAGTTAGGATGAATTAAAGAAACAAGCTGGTTCAAATGCAGAGCAAAAGCATGGATTATTTTAATTATAATTAGTTTGTGAAACCAGCTGTTGCTGTTAAATGACCACCTAAATCCTGTTTTTCAACCATCTTTGCACTTTCCCCCCACCTACCCCACAGAGACCCAGCTGCTAGACTGAGGTTCTCATTCAAGGGTCAATGTCTCTCAGCATCACCAGCTCCCTTACTGTCAGCCAGCCACTCCGTGAAGGTAGGAAGTCCTCCAGGAGAATCTTTGACTGCTCTTGGTGCAGCTTTTGCCTAGCATTGTAGGATCCAAGGGTGTGACTGGAAAACTTCTAGCAAATTTGGAAAAGGGGGGGGGAGAAAGAGAGAGGTTTTGTTTTCATAGAATTCTTACAAGGTGCCTCTGCAATCAGGATGAAGGCAGGGAGGCAGCAGGAAGAACATCAAGATTAAGCTAGGGTTTCATATTCATATGTTCCACGAAACCAGTTCAGATTAACCAATTTCAGATCTCAGTGTTGGATTCTGATTTGATATATTCTAGCTAACCACAGTCAGAGAGTGTCCTGCACTCAAATGATCAACCAGTTTAAACCATGGTCCTGTGTTACATCTGAGCCAAGTCAATGCAATGTCAACCATGCACAGAGAAACCTTAAGAAATTTATGAGGGAAGGGAATGAGAGAATACAATCCTCTACCAACCATCTCTATCACATAGTCTCACAGCTCATTTTTAGTCCCTTCACAATGGTTAAGAGAATGGACAGCATTTTATTTGTACTAGCCCACCGAGAAGTGTGTCTATAGTTATAAGATTTCAGTACTTGAAATATTATAATCCTAGAAATTATACCTCACTAGGGCGAAAGCTTGATGCTTATTGATCTTTCTTCTATCACATTATGGGTTCAGAGTACAGGGCATGCCATTGCTGTGTTATCTCCGCTCAACAGTTTTAAATTTCCAGATGTCAATATTTATTTTTTGAATTGTACTTTCCTGGGTCATGATTCAGAATCATAATGGTTAAAAGTGATACCCATGGTTAGAATTGAAGATGAAAACTGCTGGACCCTAAGATACTTTCCTATAGTGTTTGGGAAGTGGGCAAAAGGAGGAAGGGTTGAAAAATGAAAACAACAACGAAAAAGGTTTAAAAGGAATATTTGCATGAAACCCTCCCCCCATTTTTCCATATTTCAATGTTCGCCATACTGGGCCTCTAATAAAACCCAACTTTCTTACATAGAATCATGGAATCATGATAGAAAATAAACTCTGCTGAAGCATATATGGACAGAGGTTGTGATACATCACAAAAGCCGAAGGTACTAAAAAGCAGAATACATTTTAAACCTCTTCCTATAGCTACACTGATTTTAAACTAGCAGATCACCCATACATTAATGGAACAATGTTATCCGTGAATTACATGTGCCAATCAGGGACCTAACTGGCTCCTAAACTCTGGATTATACTGCTGTACTGGATTTATGTCAGAAGAGCATTACCTCTGCAGCCAGTGATTCTCTTTTTTCCTTTTTTCCAAACGAACAAAACAAAACATACAAACATAGACACCAAATTCTTACATTGTACTCGAACTTACTTTATAATTGCAATTCAATTATACCTTCTTTAAGTAATTATATTTGCATATCTGCCAATGCATTTCCTCACTTAAATTCTTACATTCTATTATTTTTATTAGTTACCAGCCCCGTGGTGCAGAGTGGGAAGCTGCAGTACTGCAGTCGAAGCTCTGCTCATAACCTGAGTTCGATCCCAATGGAAGTCGGTTTCAGGTAGCTGGTTCAAGGTTGACTCAGCCTTCCATCCTTCTGAAGTCGGTAAAATGAGTACCCAGCTTGCTGAAGGTAAAGGGAAGATGACTGAGGAAGGCACTGGCAAACCACCCAGTAAACAAAGTCTGCCTAGTAAACGTCGGGATGTGACGTCACCCCATGGGTCAGGAATGACCCAGTGCTTGCACAGGGGAACTTTACTTTTATATAATGAAAGAATACTTTCCATTTTTCATAGAACTCAGAGGTTGATCTGTTATGCACTAAAGGTGTTAATTTAGCCACAGTTGCATATTCTGCTACTTTGACCATTCAATTACATCTGGGTAAGCTTCTGCTTTCCACTTTCTTGAGTACGCCACTCTTGCCGCTGTCATCATATACTTAAATATTTAAATATATATTTGTGCCATATTATCTGGCAAGATATTTAACAACAACTTGGAGGTGATTACACCTAATTGCCCTACCGCAGACAGTTATATTTTTATTCTAGCACCATCAGGGGCATTATTGCCCTATTACTTAAATGGATCAGGCTATTTTAAAGTGTATTTTAAATTGTATTTTAATATTTTACTGTTTTTAGTGTAATTCTGTATGTGAGCTGCCACGAGCCCAGCCTTCGGGGTGGAGGGCGGGGTAAAAGTTAAATAAACAAACACTTTTTAGATCTAGCACAAACTTACTTTTCAGTATTCTTTTCATTTCATTATGTATCATTTTCCAATGCCTTGCCTTTTTACAAGTCCACCACATATGATAGAATGTTGCATCAGTATTTTGGCATTTCCAACATTTCCCTTCAAAACCTTTGTTAGCCTTTGCTAAGTCTTTAGGTGTTATATACCATCTAAAATACATTTTATACCAGTTTTATCTCAACATCTGACATACAGTACATTTAATTTCTGATTCTGTTTAATAAAAACTGTGACTGCTCCCAGCTTTTCTTTCTGTTCTCATGGTGGCTGGCAGAAAGGAAACCTCTAACCCTACGTGCTACTCATCTGAGCTGCCTTCAGAATGGGGGTGGGGAGAGGGGGGGGCTGAGACCTGCAAACAATGCACAGTCTAGCCACTGAACAATCAGCAATGTTAATTCCCAGAAAGTGTTCTTTGGATTGCAGCCTAAATCAGGTACATAATCCAGGGCAACACTGTAGATATTTATTTATCTACATTATTTACAGTCCACCTTTCTCACTAGGACTCAAGGTAGATTACACAGAGTGAGTCAATAAAATCAACAAGATGGGACATTCAATAAACAATGAAATAGGATTTGGGTTGTAGATCCAACCAGAAGTCTAAAAAACAGAACTGAAGCAAAGCATAAGTGTTAACATAGCACATTAAATTATGCAGAATCATATGAGAGCCAACCCACAACAAACTATACACAGTAGAACAGACCACAGTCCCCAATAATTTATCCAAGTAACTTTGCAAAGCCTTTTGTATCAGTGCTACCCTATTGCCTGCATAGAAAAACCCTCTTGAATAATTCAGTTTTGAACAGTCTGCAGAGAACCAGGAGATAAGGAGCCTTTTTGACCTTCTCAGGCAGGCCATTCCACAAGGTGGGGGCCAGAATGGAGAATGCACGTGTGTGGGCACTTGTTGGTTTTGCCTATTTGCAGGTTGATACCTGCAGAAGGCCTTGCTCAGATGAGCAAAACTATTGTGGCAGAGCATAGGGGGAGAGATGGTCTCGCTGACACGAGGATACAAAGCCATGAAGGGTTTTATATGGGATAGCCAGTACTTTAAATTGAGCCTGGTAACTGATGGGTAGCCAATGGAGTTACTGCAGAACGGGAGTAATATGCATGCTCCATCCAGCTCCCAATAATAGCCAGGCCACAGCATTCTACACCAACTGGAGTTTCCAAACTGATTTTGAGGGGAGACCAATGTACAGTGCCTTACAGTAGTCTAGTTTTGAAGTCACCATGGCATGGATCCAGGTCGCCAGATCAACCATACCAAGGTAAGGGGTCCTTTTTCGAGCTAGGCTGACTTGGAATGAAGTATTTCTTGCAACTGCATTAACTTCTGTCTTTCTAGAATTTAGTTTCAATTTGTTCACTCTTAACCATTTTACCACAGCTGCCAGACCGTGGCTATTGAACCTTTACTACAGCACCAAGATATTTGGATAAGGAGATGGATGAATGGTTGGAGCTGTGTATCATCTGCATATTGATGAAAGCCAATCCCAAAACTACAAACGATTTGGCCTTACATAAAGATTGAAGAGCATGCAGGATAGGATGCTACCCCGTGGAACAGTTTCCAGAGACTGAGGAGTAGCTGTTAGTATGTACCAAATTTAAAAGTGGAATGCTCATAACATGAACCTTACAGCTTAAAAAAAAAGTGAGTTGAACCTAGACCCCATTTCAAGTTTTAGCCTGACTAAAAACAAGTTTCGCTCCTCCTTCCCTCCCTCACCACTACAAAGCCTTGTCTTGCTATTCCCCCCCCCCACACACACACCTTGACAAACATTTGTGAAAGGGGAGGAGGAATGCTGATTAGATACAGAATCTACTATCAACTGGCAACATGAACCCCATAATCCCGACATAATGTAGATCATAATTTCCACAAGGGAAGGCAGGAAATGAATATTTAAATAAATACCAGCGTGTAATGAAATTTCTTGCTTCCAGTTTCCCACTCCTCTGCAAAAGTATGGCAGTGCTTTGGAAGGGGAGAGTGAGAACTGGAAAGCAAGGAGGAAGGCTTTTGCTTGGCAGGGGTGCTGCTTGTTTGTGAAAATTCCTGTTAGGTGTTCAAAAATCCTTCAACTGGGCCATAGGATTGGTCTTTAAGTCTCCTGTAAAATTTATACAGACTCCTGTTTTGTGACATCACTATGTTATTCAGCAGTGACAAAAACTGCTCCTACTTATCTGTGCTACTTGCGGACTCCTACTTTTCCATGAATAATTCAGGATCTTGCAACACCTCTGGTATCTTCCAATGGAAAAACTACTGCCACTTTTTTCAGGGCTCTCCCAAATACTGATCCATGTGCGTGGGCTATCCCACTTAGCCAGAGAAAGGGAGTGGACCCTGAGGGACAGCCTAGTGGTGATCTGCAGAGGGAGAAGGGAATTGGGAAAATCATTGCAACCTTATATATGGCAACTGGTACCTTTTAAAACCAAACAAACGAAGCACTGTGCATACTGCAACAATGAATGTCAGCTTTAGATAATGTTACAGCAAAGTAAAGAACTTCTGTTCTGTGGACAGGAAACAAACCATTTAGGTCGTTCAAAACCAATAAATTATTTTTGGAGAATCTCTGCTTTCGTCTAATCAAATTATTTTAGAGGATTTTTTAATTGAGGCAAAAGTGACCTGTATAGTCAGGCATGTTCCATGTGTTCCAGCCCCATGAAGAGACAGCCAAAAATCTCTTCTGTATTGTGGAACTCCACATTGCAGTACAAAGGTTTGAAAGCCAAAATGCAGTCTGACTTCATCACATGAATAGACTTCCTGAAAGCGCTCTCCAGGTCTATGCAGCTCAGCAAGCACAATCCCCACAAAATTAAGTCAAAGTACTGGGTAAGTAGTTTTTAGACTTTAAGCACCAGTGTCTGGCTAGTTCCACAGGGAGCTATATCCCTAGAATCAGCCCATTTTACCATCACTTTAGAAAGTCAGCCTCCTGTCTCGTGTAGAGAGTAAACACATCATTACACTGAATCACTGCGACAGCTTAAATGAATTGATTAAAATGTCTTGTCTCCATAATAATCAATAGCACTCTTCAAAGTCTGCCTCTGTGAAATTACTGTACGTATCTGGTGTGGGAGATCAGAATGATACAAACTGCCACGATACGAGTGAGTGAGACAGCAGACAGGAACAGTCACCATTGTAAGAAGGAAAGCACAGTATTCAACAAAAGCTGGAGTTATAAACAGAGCCCGGTGACCAATGCAGATAGTGGAAGCACAAAGGCATCTGTACAGCATCCTTATCCTTCCCCCCCCCCAGCAATGCACACGCCAGCACAGCTTTGCATTGTGACAGAAGTTGCTCCTTCTCTCACTGATGCACCCCAAGAGGCCAATAGCAGAGTTGAAGTCAAGAGGTCCCTGGTGCCTTTCAAGACTCCAAATGCATAAATGCTCTTTTTACATTGAAGCCAAACAAAAAGAAATCCTATGGATGCTGCCACAGCTTTGCCAGAGACAGAATCCGTATAAAACAGATGGGAAACATTCCTGGATTAGCATTTAGCTACCTACAAACATACATGGGGGGGGGGGGGACCTGGTGCTGGAATTAGGTCAGCTGTGTTGTAACAGAACACAGTTCTGGTGCGTGTTCTGAAATGGAAGCAAAAGATAAAAAGAGGCTCCAAGCAAGAGCATGAATAGTATATTCATAGTACAATTTTGTAAAAAGATGATGAAAAGCACAAAGGAGGACTTTCAAAACTCAATTATAGCAATGCACTGGCTCAGTCCTACATTTCCAGCTGTGCTGCATGTACAGTTGTGTACCTTTCTGTTGCTCAAGAAATTGCTTTAATTGAAATTCAAGCACCCTTATGCAAAATTGTTTTTTTTTTTAATGAAAATCTTTTATGGAGGGTTTTAAATGAAGGCTATGAAAAATGCATATGAAATCTATCATAAGCCTTTTCCATTCTCTCTACCACACAATCAAATACATGCTGGCTCCCTCTGCTGCCTTCTTTCCTATTGTATTCAAACAAACCACACCATTTTCTCGGCTCTAAAAAAGCCACCACTTGACCCATCCTCGCTTCCCAACCACCATCCAATTTCCCATCTACCTCTGTCCCCAAACTCCTAGAACATGTGGTGCATTCCCATTGTCTTTACTACTTCGTCGCCAACTCTTCAGCTATTGGTTTTTGCCCATTATGGTACACATTTTTCTTTTTTGCAAGTATCATTGTCTCATTTTATGTTTGTCGACAAAACTGAAAGATGGGCCCAAAATGGGCTGTCACAAAGAGCCATTTCTTTCCATTTGCCATTGCCTTGACTGGTAAATTGTTGTTGTTGTTGTTAATTAGATTTTTTTATTTCAATACACAAACATAGATATACATAAGAAAAATAAATAAATGTACTTGACAACATTTGTCTGGTAAATTGTTGTAGAAGGAACCTAAAACAGAATACAGGACATATTCTTCAACATGACCAGAAGTAAGTATATGTTAGGAAATACATGTATCCAAATAAAGTAGACTAGATTATAGGGTGTAAAATCCCAAAACTAAATTGCTGGCTTTTAACACAGCCAACATTTCAGGTTTCAGGGGAAGAACTGACTATTGCAATACTGAAGGAAAGACAGGTTTTAAACTCTCTCTTTGAAACTTGAGGTATCTAGTCACTGTGAATTCATATCCTTGAAAAAAAAATACTGTAATTAACCAGCCGGTAAAAAAATTAATTATCATAATAATAATTCCCTTACTTAAAAAAATAACTTTAAACATTCTTTTTGTGACACAAAATAAGAGTTAATAACCGGAGCAGACTGGAAGGGGGCAAAAACAGCCCTGGAAAAGAGTCCTTCCCACCTTGGCCACTGTGAAAGCAAGGGAGAGAACAAGCCACCATGAAAGCAAGGCTGGGCCAGACCTCCATCCCTGTGCCTTGTCCCCATCCCCTTGGAGTAAGGGTGGCTCAAGTGGAGAGTACAGACAAAGGGTGGCCCTAGCAGGAGGCGGTCCCCAGGCCATCAGCCCACCAGGACTTTTCCCAGTGGCTTTAATGGCCAATCCGTCCCTAGTTAATAATACTGACTACTGGACAATATTATTCCATATCTGTAGGAACCTTGCCCGTAGAGTAGGAACGACTTAAGTTTGGATGTAGAACAAAATTTCTACTTGTGCTAGAGCTCTCATGAAAGAGGAAATGTCAGAAAAAGATCTTGTGCAGCCAATTTCTGGGTGCTATCTATATATCTAATTCCCAAGTGTATCCCCTATCTGCAGATACCTAAAACAGAAGATAGGGGGTCACACTCACTCAGAACAGATGTTTCTGCACATTTGAGGGACCCTGTAGGCCTGCAGAAAAATCTAGAAAGTAAAAACAAAAACAAGTCAGGGGGTTGAATCCCCCCCACCAGATTGTGAGCAGCAGCAGCACAGCACAGTGTCGTTGGGGGGCAGGGAATGTTGGAGGGGAACCTCTGCCCACCTATCTCCACAAGTTTCTTGTCTCCACTTGATGGATGTGGTAGGTGCTGCACAAGATCTTGTGCAAACAGAACTTCACTAAATCCATTTACTTTTTTGCTTGTGCATCGCTCAGCTGGATCTAAGCCTTACAGTGCAATCCTACACAGTTACACCCTTCTAAGCCCATTGACTTCAAGGACTGCCGTGCTCATCCTTTTTAGTGGCAGATATTATTCAGAAGTATGAGTACTTTTCTTGAGTTCCAAATTTATTGGGGGGAAGGGGCAATCTGTTTCTAACTCCCAGTGTACCTGAAAGTGCCTCTTTCACATGTGTCTACAGAATTCAGGTCAGTTAGGAGGATCACAGATTTTCTCCCCCAAGGATGTGCCGCATTTCCCCAATTTCCTAGCCAAAGACTCTACAGAAGTTTTGTCCTCCAGCTCAACAGAAGGACCAATAAGTACTTTTCTCCATTTCATTTTGCCATGTCCAACCCAGCTTTTTGAGAAACTAGAAAGAGTTTTGAACTGAGGGCACACCGAATTCATGTCTTTTGAAATTATTCATGATTGATTTAATTATGCTTTCTTTTTAAAAAAATGTGCTATATTAGTGTTTCTTATGATAATTGTTTCTTATGATAATCTTTGTTTTATGAAATGCTAGACTGAAAGCATAAACATGTGCGTGACTGTGGCTGGGTGTGATTGTGTCCACTTGAAGGCCACACGAAGAAAAGCTACAAAAAGCAGAAGATACTTTTCCAGTTTGCAGTGAACTCAAAGGGATACTGTGTGTGTGACTGCCTTCCCCACTTCAGCCCTTTGATAGTGGCCTCTTGGCTACTGTGCCAGGCAACCGCTGGTCACGATACTCTAGACACTACTAGATTAGGCTTCACCAAGTTGCCAGAATCAGCCCACCAAAACTTTCTGAAAAGAGGGAAAGAATAAGTTTTCACCAGGCTGTCCCAAACAGAAGGTCAATTTTCCCAAGAAAACTGTTGCAGCACCCACCTGGATTTGCCTAATTCCCACCGTTCCTAGAAAGGAGGCGAG
Source organism: Euleptes europaea (assembly GCF_029931775.1). Taxonomy (NCBI): domain Eukaryota; kingdom Metazoa; phylum Chordata; class Lepidosauria; order Squamata; family Sphaerodactylidae; genus Euleptes; species Euleptes europaea. The sequence goes on from NC_079316.1 coordinate 40,225,121, forward strand.
TGCAAACCACACAGGGGCCTGAGACTCAAAGGTGTATAAAGCCAGCAAAGAGGGAGGGCAAAATCGCCTTCACCACCTGTCGGAATTCTCCAATTCAGATTGTATCAGCTGCATCTAAAACCAGACTAGGTGAGTATGGAGGCAAGTCTGTGTATGAGCGGAATGCAATTAGGTGCTTTTGAATGTCTTTGCTGGGAGCTTAATAAACATTACTTCTGTATTCAAGAACTTACTGCCTGGTTTCCTCTCTGTCTCACTTCCTCACCTCTGGGGAGAAATCCTGCTGGTTCGGAGTAGATTTGAGTGGAGGACTGACCACCCTTTAGCTCATTTGCACTGGCCCTGGGCTTATTTTGGCCTTGACAGGTTTGCTTCTTCAACCCTTTTTCATTATTTATCCTCCCCAAGGCCAGTGTGAGTATAATTTGTACATTTACAAACCTACTGTGCTAAATACACATGAGTAATGTGCTATGAAATCATTTCAGTAATTTCAAGAGTTTATGCTAGACCAAACTCTGATGCGTTGGCCATGGAAGCAGGAATTTTCTGCATAACTTTAGATCTTTTGTACAGGTGTATAATTATTTCTCTTATGTAAAACTGCAGGTAGTTCTAAAAGCAATCTTTTCACTGTTGTCTATCCAAATACATTCATGCCAAAATACTCATTTGTTCTCCTTGGTCCCCTATTTTTTGCTATTTAGAAGTTAATTTAAGATGCATTTTACTGACACAGTTTTAGAATTTACTGACAAGTGAAAACCTTTGAAATTACCAAAGCTAGTTTCATAGTCTGTCGTGAAAACCAAAAGCAGTTCTCATCTCTGTACATTAATGATCCAGAATCCAGAAAAAGTTCTATACAAACAAGCTGTTTTCCTCACCTTGCAGCGAAGCTCATTATTTACACTATACTTTAAATACCTATTTCTTCCAAGGTTTTTGCTCACTAAATAGAATGAAGCAGCCTTAGCGAGCCCTTTGAAGTCAACACCTCATCATTATGACAGGCAACTAACTTGAGGATTGGCTAGAACATTTTAAAAGAAGTATGTTACTTTATGTTAGGAATTATTAGGAAAGGGATTAAAAATAAAACAGCCGATATTATAATGCCTTTGTATCTATAGTAGGGTTGCCAGGTCCCTCTTTGCCACCAGCAGGATATTTTTGGGGTGGAGCCTGAGGAGGGTGGGGTTTGGGGAGGGGAGGGGCTTCAGTCCCATAGAGTCCAATTGCCAAAGTGTCAATTTTCTCCAGGTGAACTGATCTCTATCGGCAGAAGATCTCCAGCTAGTACCTAGCTGTTGGCAACCCTAATCTATGGTGCGGCCTCATTTGTAAATGGAACACTGTGCGCAGTTCTGGTCACCTAATCTCAAAAAGGACATTGCAGAGCTGGAAAAAGGACACAAGAAGGCAACCAAGATTATTTGGGGGAGGGGGTATTATGCATTGGATTGAAAGAACTGACAAAGAGAGATTTTCCCAGTCTCTCAAAATACCAGAAATTGAGGGCATCCAATGAAGCTGATGGGCAGTAGATTCAGGATGGACAAAACAAAATACTTCTTTACACAGAAAGTGAGTAAAATGTGGAATTCACTGCCAGAGGATGTAGTGAAGGCCACAGGCACAGACAGCTTTAAAAGGGGATTGATTAGATAGATTCATGGAGGATAGGTCTATCAGTGGCTACTAGCCATGGTGATTAAAGAGAACCTCCACGTTCAGAGGCAGTCGGCCTCTGAATTCCAGTGCCAGAAGGCAACATCAGTGGAAGGACTTGGCCTCTATGCCCTGTTGTGGGACCTTCAGAGGACCTCGTTGGCCACAGTGTGACACAGGATGCTGGACTAGATGGACCACTGGTCTGATCCAGCAAGGCTCTTCTATTTTTATGTATATTTGAGTGCAGTAGCAGAAACAGACAGCAAAGCTAACGGGTCTAGAGCAGGAGGGATTACACTTGAATGTCAGTTTTCCATCATCCTTTAGGCCAGGCATAGCAAAGGTCTGTCCTGATGTGGCCACTCTATTAGGATTGTCAGGTCCCTCCTGGCAACTGGCCAGGGGGGGGAACTTACCAGGAGCAAGGGGATGGCTATGCTAGCATCATGGCAACATAATTTCCGCTTGCATCGGAAGTAACATCACTGCATCACTGGCAATGCAGGGAAGCTCTGGTATTTGGGTAAAAATTAGACCTCCACCCACTGACTTTAAGTCCCCCTCACTGGTCTGGAAGCCCTAGTCTCTAGCCAGGGGCCAGAAAGGTATTCTGCCTCACAAACTGCCCCCTCACTCTGCTAGGCAAGATACATTTTATATATAAAAACCCAAACATTTAAGTATAGGATATCTCTTATACCTTAAAAGCATTTCTTTCTTAAAAGAAAACTGTGGGCAAGCATTTCACTGTACCTTGATTGTAATGTAATCGGGCCACCAGGAGCCAGATAAACAGTAGCTTGATTAGGCTCATGGCCTTCTTCTGACTTGCTATCAGTGCCTCAGGGAAATATGATTTTGTTATAAATAAATAGATGTCTTCCAGTAGTATAAATGCAAAATATCTCAGTCGCTGGATAACAATAATTTTTTTAGAAAGGTTAAGGCCACTCCATTTCACTGACCTTGCACCACATTAAACAAGACAATGGCCCATGTGTTAGCAGCTAGACCCCTCCTCCTGTTAAGGGCTTCGAGGAGACAAGGGGGCCTCTAAGCTTGGCATCAAAGTAGGGCACTGTTTTCCAAAATGGATTCTCCTTAGAGACTGGCAACCATTTTATTTCCTTAACCTAAAGGTGTGCCTGTCTTAACAATGGGACCAGCTAGACCCCACTGTGTCACCTTAAGATGATTTAATCAGCGCTCTGAGCAGACCATTAGTCACCCTTTCTGCACCCATCCCTCTAATCAATCGGCATTGAAGGAAACGGTCCAGGCATTCCCTTGGAACCACACCCTACCAGCCGAACAGTTAATAAACTATTAAGTTTCTAGTATCCTTTTTGTCAAAATCCCAGAAAAGCAATCAATTCTTTGTTTTCAGGCTTTCTGCCAGAATACCTCATACTGCCTCAGGACCCATGTTAGGGTTCCTTTGGCCCTATTATGTGTGTTTGTTCTTGGATCTATCATACACCCCCACTCTGTTCTGAGGGCTTCCCCTCATTTTCTCTCTTCAGCTCTGCTTTCATGGACATCGTCTTCAGGACTGGTAAATATCACCCCGTCTCCTAATGCTATTCCAGCTCTTCCTTATTGCCTTAGTTTGCTCTTGTATGCATTTATGTTTGTCTGCCACTCTGCCCATCTTTTTCTCCAATAAAGTTTTTTTCGGTCGAACATCAGCCTGGTTTATTCAGAGAGTTGGTAAACATTGGTTTTTTGATCTTGGTTACCCCTTCTCACACAGTCTCTTGCTCAGTCTCCAAGCTAATCCCAATTCTCAAGGAGACGACTTAGGGTAACCCATGGTCCATAGGACACAAGGTCCATCAAAAGCCCTTGTACAATTTGCTAAGGTCCAGTAGTGCAATTTAGCATTGACTTACTCTTTGAAAAACACAATGGGGGGCTACATTTGCCTTGATCATTTTAGTCCCTAATGAAACAGCAGCCATGACACTAGGAGGTCTTCTTCAGCTTTCCTCCCTAGTAACCTTACAGAACAAACAGGAACTGATGAGGCTGCTTTAAAGAAGGTTGCTGGAGAGAAGACCCACCCCACAGTGAGACATCCATTGCTGACAGGTTTATCAATCTCAAGGGGGGGGGGGCTGGAGTTCTCCCAGAATTACAACTGATCTCCAGACTACAGCCTGTCCCCTTGGAGGAAGTGGCACCTTCAGTGCAATTGTGATGCCATAAAATTGAACTTCCTTCTCCAAACTGTGTCTTCCCCGGGGAGCACCCCCAAGTCTCTGGCAACCTGTTTGCTTAAGTGTCTTGGTAACTATATGGGAGGGAGAGTAAGTTCACCCAGTTTTCACACTCACATCTGAGGACTGGTACAAGGTCTTCTGTCAGCCCTGTGCCTCACCAGCCAGTTTTCAGTAACAAGGAAGAGTAGCAGCTTGAGCTCATTATAGTTCCAATGTTATTATTATTAAAGGCATCGTTTTAGTTTTAAACTGTTTTTTAAAGCTTTGTGTTTCATCATCAGTGTCACCATTGGTAGAAAAGGAGGATTTAGACAAATGCTCTAACAAACAACGCCTTCTGAAAACCAAGGTCATAACAAATACGGACAAACATTTCTTATCTGTTAGGTTACCCTTTGCTCTAAATGCAATTTCACAGCAGCCAAACATTTAGGCAACAGTTACAAAGTTTTCTTTATCTCTTGTGAAAAGTAAGAGACTTATCAAGAACAGAGGAGCAAATTCAACTGTGTACACCCACCCCAAAAACACAGATCATTTCATCATTTCTTTTCCTCCTCCCAAAATGTAATGGTCAGTGAGTCCCCTCCAAATGCCAACAGCAGCGCAGTATCTAATTTTATTTGGAGTTAAAGGATTGTTCTGTTCCTAAAATATCACTTCTTCCTTATGTATGTCAAATTGATAAGTTTTTTTAGGCCTACATGTACACTGCAGTGAAACAGATTTGCGTTCTAGTGATTTAAAAGGAATGTTCGTCACATATACACAAAATGTTATCGATGTCAATCAGTTTAAGGTCAAATAAGACAAATAGAGAACACTATAGGTTTCAGATTATATATGGCACCACATACACCTTTTGGTATTTATCTACATCCTAAATTACAAGCCAGTTGGCCTAATGTCTGTCCCAGGCAAATTAGTAAAAACTGTAATTATTCAGGGTGGTGAAAACCAAGGCCGACTATAAAGAGCTCGAGGAGGATCTCCACAAATTGGAAGCGGGCAACAATGTGGCAAATGAAGTTCAAAGTAGGTAAGTTTAAGTAGGTAAGCACACTGAAACAAAAATGCCAACTTTACACATACACTAATGGGGTCTGAATTTGCGGCGACCGAGAGGGAACAAGAACTTGGGATCGTGGCTGCTAGCTCAATGAAAACGTCAACCCAGTGTGCTGTAGTGATGAAAACGGCAAATGTTATGCAGAAGATTATAGGAAAGGGATTGAAAGTAAAATGTCAACATTATAATGTCCTTGTATGTGTGGCCTCATTTGGAATACTGTGTGCTGTTCTGGTCACCGCATGGGGGATAAAAATTAATGATTTTTAAAATGATTTTCTTATTTAAATAAAAAAAATTTTTTTTAAACAACACGCTTTTTGAGGAAAAAGCTACCTAAAGTTTAGTAATCTAATTAACAAACATTATAGTCCAAAGGTTATTCATCATGAAATAAGGATTAGTTTTTAATTATGTAGCATGAGGCTGTATAATTATGCAATGTTTACATTTTTTGGTAAATTAATTCCATTAATCCATTCACAATGTCATGCTCTTCCAGAGGTTTCTGTAAGATTTTGGGGGCAGTTTTTCTATCTAGAAGATACAGATGCTTGGTTTTGCAGTTCTCAAAACTGTGGATTAGGGTCTGCAGAGATAATACGCCTCTTCTTCATGGCAAAAATGTTATAAAATAAACATACAGAGTTGAGAAAAAGATCTTTGCAAATCTATGTACACAGAATCAACTCCTCACATCTTAGGTGGTAAATTTCAAGAAGTTCAATTAATAGAAGACTAATTGGAATGGAATAGATCTGCACAAGGAGCCAAGTGTGAAGGAGGGGCAAGCAATAAATATGATAGTGAAACATTTTGAGCAGAATTCTCCACAAGTCTTTGGGTGTATAAACTTTGAGTGGTGGAGAAAACCTATAATGGCAGCAGGCTGTAAAAGAGACCCAGTTTGGGAATATTTTAATGAAGTTCCTCTACCTATGGGTGGTAAGGATGTGTGCAAAATGCAACACTGCAACAAAGAAATGCAAGGCCTGGTGGCCCAAATGAAACAACATCATGATAAGTGCTGTTTATGTAGAAAACTATTATTTAAATCTAGTCTTACTGGCTACTGATTTGAATCGTGAAAATCTAGTCTTACTAACTAGTGATTTAAATTGTGTTTTAAATTGTGATTTAAATCAATTTGATGTAAATCAAATCCATCCAGGGTCACTGTATCTCAAAAAAGACATTGCAGAGGTGGAAAAAGTACAGAAGAGGGCAACCAAGATGATTAATGAGTTGGAGCACCTTTCAAGTAAGGAAAGGCTGAAGAGTCTGGGACTTTTCAATTTAGAAAAGAGATGAGTAAGAGAGGATATGATAGAGGGTTATACAATTATGCAAGAGGTCGAAAGAGCAGTCAGAGAGAACTTTTTATCCCTCTCCCAAAATACTAGAACTCAAAGGCATCCAATGAAGTTGACAGGCAGTAGGACGGACAAAATGAAATACTTCTTTACTCAACCAATGATTACAATGTGGAATTCATTGCCAGAGAAAGTAGTGATGGCTACAGGCAGATTACCTTAAAAGTGGATTAGATGATTTATAGAGAAAAGATCTATCTGCAGCTACGAGCCATGGTGACTAAACAAAACCCTCCACACCCAGAGGCAAAAAAACCTCTGTATATTAGTGCCAGGAGGCAACATCAGGGGAAGGCTTCAGTCTCTATACCATGTTGATGGCCTTCTACAATAATCAGTTGGCAACTGTGTAAAACAGGACGCTGGACTAGAAGGCACACTGGTCTGATCAAGTAGATTTTTTCTTGTTATTTTTAGTTTGTCTTACTTTTCAGCTGGCAAGAACTAAACTACATGTGGTTGGGTAGCATAGGGTTCTGCAGTTTGCAGTGCGCTCTGTCTCTAGCATTGGGCACATTTGCAAATTTTATTTGAACAAAACTAAGGCATACTCTGAATTACATAAAAATACAGATGTATATGCTAATTACACTTTTTATGTTCTTAAATCAGAGAATTCAGGTTTAATGATAAAGTACTGTATGTATCACAATGTTTTCCCAATTCTATCCCCCCCAACAAACCCATATCCCCCATGGTTTCAGAATTTCTGGAAAGACTTGTATCTCTGTTTGTACCTCTGTCTCTCCTTGGAAATGGTTTTCATCATTCCTAAAGGAGTAAAAAGAATGACTCCACGTATTCATCTATTTTTAAAATACATCAGGTTAATTGGTCTGGAAACAGTGATCACTGATCTTTAAGACCTTTCCTCCAATTTTTCTCTCTCACCATCCACATAAGTGTTTAAGGAGCAGTTTTCACACACTTGCACAAGCAACATGTTAAACACTATTTTCAATAGGCATACTGCAATTACATATACTAAGATTATAGACCATCCAGTTAATGCTATTTCAGGATAATGAATGGCCCTTGGAACTAATAGAAACACATCAAATCAGATAATTATAAGGCATTGTGCAGGAAAAGAGGAAATTAGAGACAGTAAATTATGAGGTGCAATGGTTTACCAGAGCCTTAAAAATATATATTTTAAGATGATGTTGTCCATACAGTGAACAGCTGATAGTAAATCATTCTAGGCTTGCCACCAAAATTCAGAACTTCAGATTCCTGGATCCCCCACCCCCCTCGCTAGCTTCAGTAATTGGCACTATAAGATCTTCTAGCGTTTTGTTTCCCAGCCTGTGAATCCCAAGCCAAAAGTAGGTCGCAAAGACTGTTGAAATGGGTCCCAGATTTTTTGCATTTTTATTGATTTGTGCATGCTCTATTTTTGAAAATGGGTTACCTTACCAAGAAAATTTGGACTCATGGGTCAGAATACCCAAAAGCTTGTTAATCAGTGCATTAGAGAAGCCAGTGTGTGCAGGTTAGTGAAAGTTACAGTTTTGATTCAACTTCATCATGCTCCCACGCTCAAAAAAATAATCAGGGAATCTCCATCAAACATTTTGTAAAGCCATCTACATTAGCAGGGGAGGGCATCGTCTTTATGTCTTTTCTTCTAGCTGCACATGAAATACACGAGAAGATACTGAACAGTTAGCCCACAAAAGGGAAGTGTCAGCCAAGACAATTGGCAAAGAACATGAAGTAAACTTCAATGCACGGGCAGCAAGGCAACAGATCCACAGACTGCTAAAACTTTGGGTGCAACTGTTAAAATATATACTTGTAATAACCCACGGTGAGGCTGATGAGTGATATGTGTGTGTGTGTTAATTGCCGTCAAGTCGCTTCCAACTCATGGCGACCCTATGAATGAAAGTCCTCCAAAATGTCCTATCTTTGACAGCCTTGCTCAGATCTTGCAAATTGAGGCCTGTGGCTTCCTTTATTGAGTCACTCCATCTCTTGTTCAGACTTCCTCTTTTTCTGCTGCCCTCAACTTTTCCTAGCATGACTGTCTTTTCCAGTGACTCTTGTCGTCTCATGATGTGACCAAAATACGATAGCCTCAGTTTAGTCATTTTAGCTTCTAGGGTCAGCTCAGGCTTGATTTGATCTATAACCCATTGAATTTTTATTTTTATTTTTTTATTTTTTGCAGTCCACGGTATCTGTAACACTCTCCTACAACACATTTCAAAGGATGTGTGATATGGACCCTTCTAATTCAAGCTGACAGAGGATGCAGCTTGATCCAATATTCAGAGTGAGATGTGAATGGAAGGTTTTTACACACATGTGGAAAATACCAGTCTATCTACCTGGCTGTGAATTTTCAGCAAAGAACCACAGTTTACTCTGAGGATTCCTTCTATTCCAACTAAACTTGGTGTATGAACAGCAAGCTGTGACCTTTATATCCAATTTGCCATTCCAAGATCCCATCTCCTGGCAAAACTGGATTTCCTGTGAAGGATACTCAGCATGACCAAGAGGCAATGTGTTGTCTCAGTGTCAAGCAGGGACACACAAGGCCTTCAACAGGTCTTTGCAGTGTTTTTTTTTTTTTTTTAAAGTACCGGTACTTGTATATAAGGTTGCATTGATTTCCACTACTTCCTTCCTTTGAACTTGGGGAAACCTCCCCCCAAAAGGGGTTAGTACTAGGTAAGGATGAGTACCATCACAAAAAAAAGCCATGGGTCTCCGTTTCCATTGGCACTTAGCTTAACATTCTGCAGGAAGAGGGGTGGAACAAACCACTCTGCAGTAAGGAACACAGAATGAACCAGACTTCCAGCCGCAAGCTGGATGTTGCTGCGTATGCACCATCTCTGAGGTGGCAGCTGTGAATGTCCAGAGCTCATCAAACTGAAACATGTTCTGTTCATAATTATTTCCTGGCAAGGAATACATATCATCCCAAAGCAAAGTAAGTGTTATGGACATCATAATAGTTTACAACACAAAACTTACTTTAATACAAAGCCAAAGTTAACGTACATTAACTACACAGTGTGTTATAGCGGTTAAGAATTGCTGACTAGAATCTGCAAGACCAGGGTTCAAATCTCCACTTGTGCTATGGAAGCAAGCTGGGTGACCTTGGGCCAGTCACACACTCTCAGCCCAACCTACCTCACAGAGATGTTGTGAGGATAAAATAGACCTAATTCACAGAGATATTGTGAGGATAAAATAGAGAATGGTGTCAGTTGGGTCTCCATCGGGGGGGGGGAAGAGGGGTATAAATGAATTTGATAAATAAATATGTTCTACTTAGTACTTGTGTTGTATACATATGTAGATATTATAGTGGCACTAGGAACCCATATACACACAGATACAAAACTAGTTAATGGGAGAAGTAATATTCTTGTCCACCTTTATGAGGTTGATGGCCAATGAAAATGTTATTATTGCCAATGTAATAAATCATTGGTGAAATACAGAGAAGGATATAATCAGTGCAAGTTCCTTGGATAAAGCATATCCACTGCTGCGCTGGATGAAAATCAGAAACTAAAACCAAACCCTCTCTTCTATGTAACATAATACCTTTAAAGTAGACAATACAATCCTTTGTTGGAATACAGCAGCTTTTTGCCTTATCTCATGAAAAAGCCAGAGCAGGATTTCATTACAGTGTTTCATTTTCCCACTGCCCAAGTCTTGGGATAGCCAAGGCATACCTTTCATAGTACTGGAGAGAAAAGGGTGAGAGCGCGCTGGAATTTTATTGTATGTTTACATATTCACAGGTTGAATTGGCATTACAGGGCACGGAAACAATCACAGGCTGTGCCAAATCCAGAGCAAGTTCAATCTCAAACCAACAGCAGCCTGGAAGCCCAGCACCTGCTTTTCTCCATAAATCTTTCCCACATGCTTACGATTCCAAACAGCAAGTTGTGAGGTTGTTTTGGCAGAATAACCAACCACTTAAATCACTTTTAATAGCAGCTTCTGGCAGATACTTTTGATGTGCCAAAGAAAAGGTATGGTTTATGTTATATCATGGGGACCAACTTCTTTGCTGGTGCAAAAGAAAGGAGGGATAATGCCTGACCACACACACACAAAATGCAGAAAATCATAGAACCTACATAAACAAAAGCTATGTGGGATGGGAGCTGTAGGAGGAAAGGGAATTGGGCTAATCCTAAGAAACAATACACACTTTCCTCTTCCCATGATTTCAGATTTATTTATGTATTTGCTTATTTGATAGTGCCATTTTAATGTAGCCTCTATATAGAAGATACTCGAGCTAATGCTTATACTGGTCAAAAGTGAGTTCACATTAATTCATTTGTTACAAAGTCTATCATATTTACAATAAAAATTAAACTACTTGTTTCATGTTGAGAAATCCAGGTGAAGAATGCAAGCTTTTTTTTAAAAAGTTTGCATTTAATGTATTTTGCCAATTCTGCATTGAACTTGAAAATGTAAGCCATCTTTATCCTCATATCTGTGAGTAAAAAAAGTATAACTGAGGATATGGTGTAAGACTTGGTGGTGTCCCTTCCGCTGGCACAAGTTGAAAAGCCACATTTTTACTGCAACTGTCCTCAAAGATGCTGTGCTGGGAAGTGTTACTTTCACGCTAAGCACAACGTATTACAGACCTAACCAAATGACTATTCTTTTAAGAGTTTCAAATCATTCTGCACATTTTTAGGTTATTACAACAAAAACCGAGGAACTAAACTGCTGTGGAAGAAATCCCACTTATTCTACCACTATATGAAGGTGGTTAAAATTGACATCTGTAAGACAGATGTACATGACTTCACATTTAAAGCATGAGAGGAATTTTAGATACATTTATGCAGGAGACACTACAGCATGGACTGCAATTCTGTTGCAAATAAAAACTAAACTCCTGTCTGTTAAGACTCAAAATAATTTACTATAATCTAATCTGTCAAATTAAAAAGCTTTTAAGTCTTCAGACATCTTTTCATTTTAAAAAATCAATTTGCACTTGAATTTTATCTCAAATAAAAGCTGGGGGAGACAACCATATAGTTACAAAATATTTTAAAGAGCCTTCCTAATATTACCCAGAGGGTGGTTCTGTGTCTTTTGGGATGCCAGACCCCCACTGCCGGTTGTCCCCCTCCAGGTTCTAACCAGGGCACTTCCAAGCTTTGCCAAGATGGGTTAACCTCTTACCACGTAATCTCCATTTTGCATGAGGTCTCTGACTTGGGGGTGAAGTGGGTAACATTTCCTCCGGGACTTCAGCTTTTCTCTCTTCACATTAGCCAGTGAACCAACTTTAAACAGGCCTACATAGCCCACACACATGGCCTATCTCACAGGGAAGCCTCACAAAACACTCAGGTGGGAGACTATGCTGCCAAGGCAACCATGCTTTGGCTTCCAGCCCAATGCAGCTGACTTGGCCAGTCAGGCTGCCTTGCCTGGAGTTGCCCAATCTCTCTGCTTGCCGCCAACACTGTGATTTGCTCCTTGGGACCGCTGGTTCCCAGCTAACTGGGACCTCACTGATCACGGGCAGGATATGTTACATTTTACATGACTATAACTTTCTTAACTATTTTCTATCCAAGGATTGGATTTATAAGGACCACTAGCCCCAATTCATAAAGAATTTTTAAGTTTCGTTTCTTATTAACATAAGAACATTAGAAAAGCCATGCTGGATCAGACCAAGGCCCATCAAGTCCAGCAGTCTGTTCACACAGTGGCCAACCAGGTGCCTCTAGGAAGCCCACAAACAAGGCAACTGCAGCAGCACCATCCTGCCTGTGTTTCATAGCACCTAATATATTCAACATGCTCCTCTGATCCTGGAGAGAATAAGTATGCATCATGACTAGCATCCATTTTTACTAGAAGCCATGAATAGCCTTCTCCTCCATGAACATGTCCACTCCCTTCTTAAAGCCTTCCAAGTTGGCAGCCATCACTACATACTGGGGCAGGGAGTTCCACAATTTAACTCTGCACTGTGTAAAGAAATATTTCCTTTTATCCGTTTTGCATCTCTCACCCTCTAGCTTCAGCAGATGACCCCACTTTCTAGTACTATGAGAGAGGAAGAAAAGCTTCTCCCTGTCCATTCACTCCAAACTGCATAATTTTATAGACCTCTATCATCTCTCCCCTTAACCCCTTATTCCTACATTGTGTGTGTAAAGTGCCATCAAGTCACAGCTGACTTATGGTGACCCCGTAGGGTTTTCAAGGCAAAAGACTAACAGGGTTGGTTGGCTGGCTATTGCCGTTCTCTGCATAACGACCCAAGACTTCCTTTTCGGTCTCCCATCCAAATACTAGCAGGGCCGACCCTGCTTAGTTTCCAAGATCTGACAAGATTGGGCTAGCCTTGACCATCCATGCCAAGGATTGCTACATGCATCTCATATGATTCATCAACAAGCAAAAAGTGAAGAAATAGAAGTGCCTGGTAGTTCAACCCACCTAACTTCATTAGAAAAACAACTTGCTTGTACAAGGCTAATTAGCCACATGCAGAATTTTTTAGCAAACTACATGGAAGTCAGGCAAAGTTATAACAATGGAGACCTAGATATGAAGCCCACTACAACATCTGAAGCCTGGGAAGTTAGTACATCATAAAATATGACATTAGTAAAGAGTATGCTGCCATATTACAACTGTTTTTTCAAGAACTGTAAAGAAAATGCTTGATGGATATGCTTCGACTAATGTGGTTCCATCCAGTTTGCAGGAACTCAAATTCGAAGGCTAAATATGGCTAAAATGCAGTATGCCCTTAAACATGCCTTTAAATCAGGGATGGGAAACATCAGGCCCGGGGGCCGTTTAAGGCCCGCGAAATCATTTGGACTGGCCCTTCGTGGGTCCTGGCAGATCTCTAGCTCAGAAGGATCTAAGACTGGCGATCCACTCAGAAGGATCTAAGTGGCGACAATGGAGGGGTTAAAGGGGGCAGGACCAGAATGCGCGCGGGGGGGGGGGGGGAGTTCTTAGCCAGTGTGTCCTCATTTCATCCCTGCAGGCGGAGGTAGCAGGAGCCGGCTGTAGAATCCAGCCCCAACCATGCAGAGCAACTCCAGCGTGCGGCTGGATGGCTACGCCCGGCTGGTGCAACAGACCATCCTGTGCCACCAGGTGGCCGAGTGTGCCACCAGTTGGATGCCTGCCTGTTTGCCTGCACACACAAGGGAGGTCATCTGGGGCAGCTGCCGGCTTGGGGCTTGGTCGGCTAAATTTTTAAGTTTATAATTTTGTATGGTCCGCGAATGATGTTATAAATATCCATATGGTCCTTGGCGGAAAAAAAGTTCCCCACCCCTGCTTTAAATCCATCCTCTACTTTTTACAACCCTGCAAGTTCACCTTGCCACTCACAGTTGGGCAACAAGATTGTATATATTATATGAATATATATTGGTAAAGCTTGCCATGTATTGGTAAAGTTTCCATCTTAGGTTCCTTATTATTAGCCTTCTTAGGTCTTCATTCATTTCTGGGTGGAGGTGGGGGAGTGTCTACAGACCCTTTAAAAAATCATGAGCCCCGGCAAACTGCACAAAACCACACAAGAGGCACACCTAGCCCACCCCTGCTCCAGAACCACTACTAGTCTACTAGTCAATGACCACCGCCTGGAGGTAAAACAAATGTTTCTCTAACCTGAGATGCATTCATGCACATCATTAGTAAGTCCATACTTGCAGACACATTTCCTTGGGAAGCAGTTATATCGAAATATATCAATGTTAGATGTGGAATTGGGAGACAGGGTGAGGATTATGGCTGAACAGCAGCAACATTACTAAATGGATCACAGGCTACATTTGGCCAACCAGAAGTGGACCTGCTGTAGCTGAACATGTTTTTCCTCTTCCCATTCGGAAGCCTTCAAAATGAGAACATTAAGTTTACCATTTAGGTATTTGCAAAATAATGATCATCATTATCATCATCCAAATGTGAGAGCTATTTGAATGCCTGCATAAAATCTTGTGTTTTAGAAGCAGACATCTTCTGAAAAATTGAAGACAAACTAATGCAAACACATCAGCAGGCTTTTTAAAAAAATAACAAGTCCAGTAATAGCACTTAAAAGTGGGTGACAATGGCATATTTGGTTAGTTTGCCATCACTAAAAAATCATTAACAGTATCTAAAGGTCAGACCCACAGGTGGAAGAGGAGAATGTCAAGTAAAAATGGAAAGAAATCACAGCACTATGAAGTCTGTGTGTGCCCTAAATTAACAAAAGGTAGAAGAAAATATGCTGGATGTTATACAAGGAGTTATTATTAATGTAGTTTTTTCTGATATAATAGAATAAGACCAACTGATTGCATTTTTCTACTCAGAACTGCAACAACACCTGGGTTCTCTGAGCCCTGTTCTCAACAGAATGGACTGATTTATATTAAATACATTTAAATTAAGCTTTCAGTTTAAAAACTAATAGAGGACATGAGCATTTGATCCATCCAATGCAAGTGGAATAGCTGCCAACACCACCGTTAAGCCAAAGCTGACCTGGAGATAAGAGTTCCACTCTACCAGACTTGTAATAACTTCTAGAGAACAAAGCATCTCCTGGGGCTATTTAAGTGTTGGCTGGTTGCCAAAAGAAGTAATTCCTTTGGATCAGCCATTAAAGCTGGAAAGGGTATTTGAGTAGGAAAATCTGGTTACTGGTCTAGTCTTTTTTTTATCAGTGGTTGTTCTGCTGCATTATGGGACAATGAGGTGGTTTTGATGGTTCACTTAGTGACAGTTAATACTGGAGGCAAGGTTTTTTGCCTAGTTAGAGTGGCTTACCTTTTCCCTCCATGGGTATCCCAGTGATTATAGGTGGGTTGTTGAAGGTTTGCGTGAAGACCTGTTACTGGTAGATAGATTCATGGTGGTTTCTTTCTTATCTTTTCTCCATGCAAAATCCAGATTCTTGAGACCGTGGGAGTTTTATTAACTCCATCTCTATTATTTGAGAAACGGGTATCTGCAAGTAGCAAAAAGCGTTTGCCATGTAACTGCCCATTCTTGACAACACCCTTTAGTTTTCATTATTCTAAATAATTTGGCATTATCTGCAAACTTGGTCTCTTCACCCGATTCCAGACCAGGTCCTCTCCTCTTATCTAATGCTAGGTTTACTTAAGAGCCCCTGGTGAGCGATTCTGTCAAAAACTATTTCAAAGTATGCTACCTGATTATGCTTATCTACATCTACACTCAAAGAGCTACAGAAATGTTGGCACAGCAGGACTTCCCTTTGCAAAACCTATCTGACTTTTCTCTATATGGCATGCTTAACAGTTCTAATATGTAACAATTCTCACCAATTTCCCTGGAACAGGTACTAGGTTAACTGTCCTGTGATTTCCTGACTGCCTCCTGAATCCCATTTTTTAAAGAAACCTGACTAGATCCAACCCATTTAGCTTCTCTGTAAATTACACATCCTATTTCACTGATACTTTCACTCTTTTGCTATTTAGTGACCCCACTGTCTGGCCAGTTTCCCGCACCCAATGACTTAATGTTTTTAGCAATAAGCTCCTTAAATTCTCATTTTGCTTGACTTATTATCAGTTAGCATTTGTTGTTATAGCATGTTCTCAACTGAGATAGTTTTTAAAGCAAGCCAATTTTGTATGACTTCCTTAATTAAACATGCTAGCCTTCCCTTAGATTTAATTATAACTTTCCTAACCTGTAAAATACATTCTAAGCTTATATTATTTAAATATCCAAGAAAGATCTTTTCCTCTTTGTTCTTTCTTTCATCTTATTCCTTCATCTTGGAGAAATGTCTTCTTTTGAAATCAAATGTTTTTGTGCTGAATTTCGGCCAACTTTCCATTTTCTTACATGTTGGACTTAACAGCACTGCAGCCACTTTTTGCAACTGATTCAACAACACTTATGTTTTACAGCAGATCCTAAGCACGACTCATAACTAACTTTTCCAAGACTCAATCATTTACAGTATCTAGCAATTGTATCTCTTGGTCACAACCTGAGCAGTCATATGAGACTAGCTGAAGTCATGTCTTTATTATAACATTCTCTCTGTCATTTCTTTCTCTGATTCAAGATCAAATGATATTATGTCCCCAGCATTTGTGCATCTCCCCAATAGTCCATTGAGTTGAGGAATACTGAAGGCAAACTCAGGATGAATCCAATGATACAAAATTGTTAGCATCTCTCTGAAATCTACTCATGGCTGTGATGATAACACTCCTATTTCATCTGGGTAGTACCAGTCAGTGGAGTTTCTCTTTGCAACCTATTATAGCTTAAGCAGAAGAAAGTTAAAACTATGGTGGTCTAGTGTGTCATGCGTTTTGGGCCTTCAAACACTCGCATTTGCATGGAAGAATTTCAATTGATTTTACCTGAGAGCATGGAGGGAATACAACCAACCATAAGCACCCTCAATACTTGCCTTTCCTGGATGGTTGTGGCCGGTCATTCTGGGCTGGCCTTTTGGTCTAGAGTGTGATACTGGCCTCCCTTCAGAAAGAAGTAGTTCCTGACCTTAAGAATGGACTTGTACTACATTCCTAGAAACATCATATAATGCTATGGACTTGAAAAACAATCTAACTTATTTCTAGGCAAGGTGCTGGGGTAGCTCCAGAAATTCCTGGATAAAATGGATTATCTGGATCCTCTGCAATGGGGCTTCCCTAGGGCAGCCTAGTAAATAATCTACAATAGAAAGAAACAGAGGAAGTATGGTGCTATTGATTCTTTGGCACTTCTCAGTACCCTTCCAACATAGCTAAATGTCAGACAGATCTTAGATAACAGCTGATGGGAACAACCCAAGAGAAATTTCCTATGGAAAAGGGTCCAAAATCATATGACTTTAGGTCACTTTGATTTATAAGTTTGCTTTATAAGTATTTGGACTTGTTACATTAATCACAACAATACAAATTTCTCTTCAACCTATTAAAAATCTGTTTTAACTTTATTGCCCTCGATATTAAGGAAATTTAGGTGAGATGGTATGCAACAGTGCTTGTGAACAGTGCTTATGTTATGTCTGACTAACATTACATAGTCTGAGACTCAGTCTTACCATGTTAATTTAATAGTCAATTCAGGTACTATTACTTTCAGATGAAAGATAATTATTTAATAATTCGAGAGAAATGTGTGTTTCTTTCATTCGTTGCAATTTGGAGAAGGTAAGAAACTTTGTAGTGCTGCTGCATAACTACAAGCTTCCCTGAATCCTCTGGCTATATTAGAGAAGGTGGTGGTGAATACAAATAGAGGTTGGTTTTTAACAGATCTGATTTTAGACTTAAAGCATACATGAAGTGTGAGATTAGTAGATAGAACTATTCTCCTCTAATAATCAGAAGTTATTTCAGTTCGTTTTAAACATTGGTCAAGCAAGCAATTTTTATTATTATTGTATTGGTGGCTCATCTGATACATGGCCTTTTGTAAATGCAACTTTGCTACTGCAGACATTAAACTTAATGTTATATGAACAACTTCATTTTTTAAAAAGATATGTCAGTAAAATCATCTCCAGTCATATCAGTGCTTCTCTTTCAGCACCAGTATATAAGCAGCAACCAATTTTGTCGCTAGTTTTATGCTAGATAAAGGTACAAGGTGTAAACTGAAATAGATTTCTTACTGATTATTGTGACATCATTATTTGTGAACTGGAGCCCATTTCATCAGATGCAAGGAGTGAATTCTATATGGGCAAATGTGTGTAAATCGAAAATTATAAAATTAGACACATGGTTACAGAGAGAAATGAGAGACACTGGCTGCACAAACTGAGGTGATGATATAGTAGGAATTAATCGGTGGTTGATATAAAGAAAACAGAATCTAAGACAGAACTGGAGGGCATTTTTAGTAGATCAGCTTGGATGGAAAGATTTGAGGAAAGCTGTCCCTCCTTCTTTCACACAGTTATGAAGGCTTATGTAGATATATTAGGTATGTAGAGACTCATAAGCTAAGGAATGATGTGAAGAAAATGGTGAGAATTTTTTCTGCCTCACTACCAGAGTTCACCCATTGTGAACTTGATTGGCAGTAGGTTCAGCACAGCCTGGAGGAAGTATGACATCACATGCTGCACAATTAATGTATTTAATAAACTACTAAAAGAGGCGACGTCCACCAGTTTGTAAAAAGTCATTTTACAAACATATAATGAAAAAGCAACCAAAATCCATAAATAAAAATAGAAAAGATTTACAATACATAGGTATTCATTCTAAGGTACTTTAACTTTTTAAGTTTACCATCAAGCACCAAAGAATCCCTTTTTTTTACTTATACAACATATTGCATCTCAAACACAGAGTGTGAACACAATATTAAATTAAAGCAAGATGACCTAAATACCTAACTGCTGTTACAATATGCGCTGCCTGACCTCCCGCCCTGGTCGTGGCAACCACATCAGAGACTCTCTGTACTGTCTAAAGCACCATCAGCCCGCCGCCCTGGGCTAGTGCTCCACTACAGCACCAGGCTATCCAAGACAAGAGACAGGGTCGCCCCTGCAGAACCAGCAAAAGGGAAGCCAAGACCTGATTGTCTTTTGATTCAAAGGGAAGCCATTATGCTGAAGCGAAAGTATCACGTTGCTCTCTCTCACAGTCCCCCACCACCCCAGTATCCCATGGGAAAACATCCGCCGCTATCTACTTTAAAGACTGCTTTACTGCATCCCTGAAGTGTAAAGATTTACAGCTTCCTGACATGAGAAGACCGAGTCAAGCCATCCCGAGGATGTGTAAATCACTGGTGCCAGCTTAGTTAACAAATTGCCACTTTACCCTATCTCTGGACCTGAAGTCTTTGATCCCTTTTGTTTTGGGAAAGGAGCCATCTGGGGAATTTCATCCCCCCCCCACCCCCAGAAAAGGTATATTTACCCTCCCTGACAGGTATTCTGCGTGATTTTCCTGCCCTACCTCTCTATCCCTTCAGCGCGTGTGTTGAGTTCTGCGGATCTCCACACACACACCCCTCTCTCCGGTGTCTTGGCGGGCTCAAGGCTCTGGCATATCTCTCTCCCATCCCCTGCTGTACCTTGTTTTATATCTATAAGCCACGGATTTTGGACATCTCCATACTTCTAGATGGGTAACGTATTACCTAATCAACAACATCCTAAACGTCTCTAATCCTACCTCCTTTTATTGTTAGTCTCTTGTATGCATGTATTTGCAACACTGAATGAATGAATACATAAACACCCTTTTAATCTGGAAATCTTTGGTCTGCCTTTATTCTGAGAGTCATTGAAAACAACCCTTGTAGACACTTGGTGATCCCGCTATATAAATTAGTACCGCTGCTCATGCTAATTTCCCCAATCAAAGAGCAGTTTTGGTAACACTGCCAAGATGTGAATGACCAGATATATATTCCTCCCCCTCTCTACAGTAATTACAATCACCACGTGCTCATGAGTCATCAAAATGAACAAGCTGCACAATTCTTACAGTTGCCAGCCTCCAGGTGAAGCCTAGAGATCTCCAGACTACAGAGATCAGTTCCCCTGGAGAAAACGGTTGCTTTGGAGGGTAGACTCTATGGCATTAAACCCTACTGAGTTCCCTCCTGTCATAAACCCACCCCATTTATGTGTACTTACATGCATGTTGTGTGTGCATGCAAATTGTGTTCCTCTTCATGCCACCACCCCAAGTTATGAATCCAGCCACCCACGTTACCAGTGACTTGGGGGACACTAGAAAAGGCTGCCTCTGAGCATGTTCAAAGGGCAGATTTTCCCAATTATTTCACCCCCTTCTCCTGTGCATGCATGTTTAAGCATGTTTGGTGTGAGTGAGTGATCTAAGGCATGTAAGGAGGACTTTAAATCAAAGTCTGCTCTCTTAAACAAAAAAACATTACAGATTAGATTAGAGTACAAAACAGGAAAAAAATAATCTATCACGCCTACTGGGTTACAGATCTAATGAACAGAACAGGAAAACATAACACTAAGCTAAATTTAACAATACAGAAGACTTACCTCCAACATCCCTTAACTCCCCGCCCCCATGTCTGTGGAACAAATGCACATCCTGACCCCCACCTGCTCCAAGCAGGGGAATCTGACTTCTAGCATTTGAACAAAGACTCATGGATGTTACCAATCTTTTAACCCTTCCTGTCTTTACTGGCAGGAAGTCTCCTTCCCAATTCAACTCATTCCCATGTGGGAAGGTGAACCCCAATCTCCCAACCAACCTAATGCACAAGTCCCATACATCTCAATACCCACATCACGTTTTACAACAGCTATTCATCTTGCCATCCCTGGCAGGTAGAACATATGTCTTTTTTCTCTGTAGAAATACATTTCTGCTCGCTCGCTTGCTCTGACCTCTTGGTGCATTTTATAGCTCTCTTCCCTAGGAAAACAAGCAGCTGTCAGGATCCCAGGAACTCCCCAGTGCATTTCAAAGTACTTTACATCTCCAGGGCATAACACCTCCCCTTCCCAAATCTTGCCCTCACCAGGTTCCACCCCCAAAGCTCCAGGAACTTCCCAACCCAGAGTTTGCAGCCGTAGAGCTGTCCTACACTAGCACCATAACAGGAACAGAACACCAAAATCACTTGCACATATTGATGTTAAAAAACAAGACGGATAAGAAAATTAACATGAATGAACTAGATTTCCAAATCATTGTATTACAAATTAATGAAGGGGGACAAAGACAGAGAAATTGAAGAAACATTCTATTATCATCCTACCAGTTTTTTTTTCTTACTGTGCCTTTATCATCTTCTTGGAGCATTACACAACTTGAAATTAGATCTATTTTATAAAATAACCCTAATCATACAGGAGAACTGTTATACAAGAGTAGCCTGCTTTTAGAACAGAAATTGTATTCACTGCTCACACCAGACATGAAGATAAATCAGAGTGCAATCCAAAAGCCAAGTCTAGCAAAAGGGAGATTATTTAGTACCAAACCAGGATTTCAAACTAGGGCTTGGGGACTGTTGTTAACCACATTTTGTATTAAGTGTGGTTTGCTGTGACAGTTGAAACCACGGTCTGTTGAGTCATTCCACCCCTTACAGCTGCCTGGTGACATAGACAATAGTACAGTGACAATGCTTTCCTGCTAGAAGGCAGCAAGGAGGAAAAAAGAAGACCAGGTAGGATGTATGCGCAAGCCAGAATTAATTCCTTACACCTAGAAGATTAATAAACCACAATTTATTGTGACATCTGTGTGCACTCTAACACTAATTAAAAGGAAGTCAGTCCTACCTTTTACTGTAGATCAGATAACTAAATATACCGAAAGCAACATAACAAACTATTTTTCAGATTCTTTAGAATGGAATAACATGAAGCACAATCATTCCAATATTTTATGCCACAACTTGACAAATCCCAGGAACCAGGTAGCCATGCTGTCTAGAAACTTCATTGCAGTGACCAGTATTTTCATCAATGATTTATTGTAATGTCTTTTGGTGATCCTCAGTAGAATTAAAAATTTTATCATTTCACATCATAATATGTGTTGTTGTATGACAAAACTGCATGTGTATGAAGTTCTTGTTATTGCTTATTTAAATGTTAACTTTACACCACTTGGTGGTAAATAAATTCATTTCTCAGCCAGGGGCATTCTATACTGTTACCATCTATTCCAGCTCCAGTATTCAGTTATATGGAGCATTTTAAAGCAAAATTGGATTAGGATGAGAACAAGTCTCTAACACGTAGTTCATGAGCCACTGGTGGCTTGGCAGTTGCAACAGAGTAGCTCATGCTTCCTCTAGAAGACCAGAAAAAGGCTGTCACGTCTTCATTCCATACTTCTTCCAGTATGTGCAAGGTGGTTTGCATGGTTTCTCTTGCCACCATTTTATTTTTACAAGAAGAAGAGTTGGTTTTTGTATACCGACTTTCTCTGCCGCTTAAAGAAGAATCAAACCGGCTTACAATCTCCTTTCCTTCCCCTCCCCACAACAGATACCCTGTGAGGCAGGTGGGGCTGAGAGAGAATGACTTCCCAAGGTTACATCGAGAACTTTATGGCCACAGTTCTAGTACAACACTCTAGTCCAGTGGTGGTGAACCTATGGCACATGTGCCAGAGGGGGCACTCAGAGCCCTCTCTGTGGGCACGAGCGCCGTCGCCCCAGCACAGAGTTCGCCTGAGTTCGTTACTAGAAAGTCAGAGGGACACGGGGCCGGGCTGCTCCTCTCCCCCGCTCCACGCGCGCCTGAGGGCATTTCTCACATCACCCGCCCCTCTGCCCAGCAGCCCAATGCTGCTTCCTCCCTCCCCTGTCACATGCGGCAGGGCGGCTCACATGCAGCGGGAGGGTGCAGCGCGGACGGCAGCCTGCTGAGTCTGTGGCAAAGGTGATTCCTGTGGTGGGGTTGGAGAGGAGCAAGGTTGGAGGGGATTATAGCTCACAATGTGGCATAGCTGGAGGGAAGCAGAAAGCTCGGGCCAAAGTGCTGGCTTTGCGGCGCCTCCCACCTTTCAGTGAAATCCCCTACTAAAAGAGGAACACCCACTTACCCAGCATGTAATTAACCTGTGGAAAGTTGTTTTATCATTGAAAGCTCTGTTATTGTGTTTTTCTTTTAAGACAAAAGATGTTAATGTAGGAGTTGTTTTTTCTAAACGAAAACCTCACTTTTCAAGACCACGGTTACACAGCCCGGATAACCTACAAGAACCAGAAAACCTCAGTATTCAGGTTAAATTGCCGTGTTGGCACTTTGCGATAAATAAGTGGGTTTTGGGTTGCAGTTTGGGCACTCGGTCTCTAAAAGGTTCGCCATCACTGCTCTAGTCACTGGATAACCACCATATGTTATGAAGCGAATGCTGTATTTTGGTGGGAACACATGCAAGACATCCAACTTCATCTAAATTAATGTGTTCCAGAAATGAAAGGAATTTACTCTACCCCTGGCTTTCATCAATTTGAGGGAATCTTTTCATAACTACCAACAGTCTGAGATGACAAAAGTTGCCCCCCTTTTATGTTATTTCTGAGGTTCCTTCCCACTACCAATTCTGTCTGTTCAAATCCTCCTTTCATAGATGTGAGGGCATCAGAATTAAAATTGAGGCTGGTCTACACATTCAGAAGAATAAAGTGATACATATTGTAGGTACCACTGTCAATTCCAGGCAGGGAGTAACATCTCTTAATGTTCCCCTATCTTTAAAAAAACCCTCCCCCTCAACTAGAAAACTACCACAGTAGAAAGCACATCATACCTGCAGTAGATGTGCCGCAGTCCATTGTATCACTTCCAGATGTTGCCACAATAATTGTGCTGCCCATTTATTTAAACCATGTTACTAACACACATAATAAGGTGGTTGAGTGGGTTGGCTAAGTATACCAATTCAGATTATATGAGGAATTGCATTTTTTACTACCACCCTACAAAAAGAACTTCCTACATGTAGGAAACTAATATCTTTGGGAAATAGATTAAGGCAACCCACTTTCTGATTTGCTACTTTATGTGAAGATTTGTACAAAACAAGGACACCTTTATCATGCAGGCTGGTAAGCCCAAATCCAGAATTCTACCTCAGTTTACCTTCTCATTCAGATGTCTCGCAAAACTACTCTTGGCTGTGTTTTAAAGATATTCAAGCATACAAACATAATAATTTTAATCAACCTGCCATGTTTTTTCCAGCCCTTCATTACTACATCCATTTAGCCCATTGATTTTTCCCATAGAACATATAATAAATATTTTGAAAGGCAAAAAAAAAAAAAAGGTTCGGACTAAAGTAGGTGCTTGTCTTTGCCTAGATAAAAGTGATGAAGCAAATACATCTTCCATTCAGTTTCCCCACCCCTAAAGCTATCAATACAAAAGAAAGCATACCTAAATAACTTCAGTTGAAGCAAACTGTGCAAGAATCCAGCTTTAAACACATGCAAAAGCTTGTCAAGACCAGTCACTCTGTTATCCGTTACCAGCAGCATTACACTGCATGTGGGTCTTGGGGAGGTTTTAATTGATTGTCACAGCAGCCTGAGAACAAGCAGCTGGAAAGAAAAATGTGTTAGCTGCACTGTGAGACATGAACTGAGCAATGTGTGTTGGTGACAAAGGAGAAAATAAGTAATCATGTCTGTTGTTTCTCTTTTCCCCCCTTTGGGGCAGTATGGTTTGTAAAACTGTTATCAACCTAAAATCTGTTATTTCCAATTATCATACGCTACCACTCCAGCAAGATTTTGGCTGAAAAAATCTCTCAGCCTTCATGAATCCCCCCCCCCCACACACACACACACATACAAACACACAGCAGAGGATGCATACCAGATGGTCACAGCTACTGCTCACCAAGCTGCCAGCTCAAGAGAACAGGAAAAAGAAATCATCCAGGTGTCAGAAGCAGATTCTTTATTCAGTCCTGTCCAGCAAAGCACAGTTAAATCTGAGATGCACATGAATGTATAGAAGAGAAAGAAAGGGAGGAGGTCTCAATTAGGTGTCTCAAAATTCCTTTATGCAATCTCTCACAGCGAGATACTTATCCGTCCTGCCTAATCCTCTCCCAACCAGATAACTTGAGCCCACAGCCAGCAAACTAGTCACAATACCATGCCACAAAACCCACACAACCGCCAAGGACATGGCTCATTCCGGGTTAGAAAAGCTGACCGGGCAGGGAGAGCAGCTTTCAGAGCTGATGTAACAGCAAACACCTGTGGATACCTTCACAGAATCGGGTGCCCAAAACATCAACAACAGCGTGGTCAGGAAAGTTCTCCATTAGAAACCGGGAGGGAAAGAAAGGGCGTTACCACAGAGGTCATTTCGTAGCATGAGAAAGGTTGTGGCAATATAGAAGATAGGCAAAAGACTGTGTGAGAGAGGCAGCACGCACAAGGAGGAGACGCTTTTCATATGGGCAGAGAAGCCAGCAACAAAAGCGGTCTTGAAAGCGTGCAGCTCTTAGCCGAGTCACACCAGCCTAAGCCCATTTAAGCCAATGGGCCGAGGAGGGTGGAAACTTTGCTTAGGGTTGCTCGCTTTGCTCCCCCCCCCCCTTTCCCCCTACCTGTAAAGCAAAGAAATGCTGCAGGGCAAGTGGTGAGGAGGGGGCGATTGGCCATTTATTCATGGAAGGTTTTGCCTTGGATTTGCCACTCTATTGATGCACATTTCCCCCCATCCGAATTCTCAATACTCTGCATGGGGGCTTATTGTTGAGTTTTGAGAATATGAATGGGGGGAAAGTGCATCTCAAGAGTGGCAAAACCTGCCATGAAAAAAGGCAGGGGGTGGGCACCTTTTCCTCTCGCCCTGCCCCCACCCCCACCCCCATCTCTGCGTCCTGCTTGGCGACTTGTAGCCTGGTTGCTTTGTGCCTTCCCATGTCACTTCTCTGTAGCCCTCTCCATCTAAAGAATGCCAAGTCCAAGGCAAAACCTTTCATGGAAAAAGGCAGGAGAGCTGCCTTTTTCCATGGCAGGTTTTGCCTTGGAGTTGCCACTCTTTAGATGCACTTTTCCCCCCCATTCATATTCTCAAAACTCAACAATAAGCCGCCATGCAGTTTTGAGAATTCAGATGGGGCCATTTATTCATGGCTGGTTTTGCCTTGGAGTTGCCACTCTTTAGATGCACTTTTTCCCCCCATCCAAATTATCAAAACTCAACAATAAGCCCCCATGCAGAGTTTTGAGAATTCGGATGGGGGGGGAAAGTGCATCTAGAGAGGAGCAAATCCAAGGCGAAACCTCCCATGCATAAATGGCCCGGGAGGAGGTCGCAGGGAAAGGAGAACGGGACCCTCCTCAACAGGCGGGCGGCCAAGCAGACCCTTGCTCGCGACGAGGCATCCCGGAGCGGGACCGAGCTGCGGCTCCTACCTGCCCCCGCCGCCTCCTTTCCAGCCCACCTGGGCGCCGGAGCAGCAGTCCCGGCCGAGCGAGAGCTGATGCCGCCCCTGCAGGGCAGCCGCCGGACTCGCCGCCGCGCTTCCTTCCCTTCCTTCCTTCCTTCCTTCCCAGCCTCTCTCCGCCGTCTGTCGCCGCGCGCGGACCCAAGTTGGACGGGCTCCGGCTCTCTCCCGCAAGCTCCGCCTCCCCCCGCCTGCCATTGGCCGCCCGGGCGATGGCCGCAGCGCCCCCTGCCGCCCCATCGGCACGCCTGCAGGGACGCGCTCGGCAAGCCGGCGGCCGCCTCGCTTTCGCTCCCTTCCCTTCCCCCGCCCGCTCCGCGAGCGAACCCAACCGCCGGCTGGGGAGGAAAGAGTGCCACGCAGTGACGGCTCCGCATGGGTACAAAACTCGCGCCCTGAAGGTTCCCGCCTTATAAGAACAGGTTAAAAATAATATCGGGATTAGCGCCGTTAGCAAAAGTTTATACAATTTATATCTAGATGGAAGAGGGAGAGAGGGGGGGGGGTCGTTCTACTGTCAAATTAGTGATACTTTTTTTTGTTTTTTTTAATTACTATTTAGTATTGGATGTTGTTTTTATGCTGATATATTAAATGAAGAAAATAAAAAATTATTATTAAAAAAGAAGAAGAAGAAGGTTCCCGGCTTAGGACACTTCAGCCCAGGAGTTGCCAGCGCTCGCTCCCTCCCTCCCCCTCTCTCTCCCGCTTGGGCTTCTCTGTCCTCAGTTAGGGAAGGGGTGAAAGGGAGGGCGTTAGATAAATCTCTAGAATATATTACCATGGCACAGCTAACAAAATACATGAAAGACAATACTCGAGAACAGAATTAGGAGAGATGGAGATCCTTTTATGAATTTATTAAAAATATCAGATAAAAGATCTAATTTAATAATTCAACTACTAGGAAAATATATATATATGTGTATGTGTATATATATATGTATATGTACATATACATATATGTATATATGTATATATACGGAAGACAGTACTATAAAGAGGGGTAGAGATTGTTAAATATCAAAAAAGTGATATGTGTACAATATTATTTTCCCTTTCCCCACTGTTTTTGTACTTCTATTTATAAATGGAAAAAAATAATAATAATAAAAAAAGGGAGGGTGTGGGGAGATGTTATAGGAAAGCGGGGGAGAGGCTGATGACTGACAAGACGTTCGGCGTTTTCTTCT
The DNA here is from genome assembly GCF_029931775.1 of Euleptes europaea. NCBI lineage: Eukaryota > Metazoa > Chordata > Lepidosauria > Squamata > Sphaerodactylidae > Euleptes > Euleptes europaea. The sequence goes on from NC_079316.1 coordinate 40,252,595, forward strand.
TACCGCCGCTCCATAGCCCAGTGGAACCATTCTCCCCACGGACGAACCCTTGGCTTGCTGTATTATAGGGCATTTATGCATGGGAGGTTTGGCCTTGGATTTGCCGTATTTTGGTCACGTCATGAGACGACAAGAGTCACTGGAAAAGACCATCATGCTAGGAAAAGTTGAGGGCAGCAGGAAAAGAGGAAGACCCAACAGGAGATGGATTGACTCAATAAAGGAAGCCACAGCCCTCAATTTGCAAGATCTGAGCAAGGCTGTCAAAGGTAGGACATTTTGGAGGACTTGGATTCATAGGGTCGCCATGAGTCGGAAGCGACTTGACGGCACAAGAGTTGTCAACTCAACAAGTGCCCCTGACTATTAATAATATAGGAACAGTTGCATGCACTTGACATGCCTTTAACTTCTGTTTCTGTGTGCAATCTGACGAGCCAGTCTTCAAAATTATTAATCTTTTCATATAAGAAAATATGCCAGTGCCTAAAGCACCATTCAAGAGCTCTGAGAAAAAGGTGTCAAAGTGTTCGTGTAAAACTCCCTTTTGTTGTGTTTTGACTGCAAAGATACCCATCGTAGGCCTATAGAACTGTGCAAAGGCTGTAAAAAAAATGGTTCCCAGCGTATGTTACTTCTTTCTATAGCCAGTGCTGTATATCTCTTTACACAGGCCAGATCCAAGAAGCTTTTAGGGAAACTAAGTGTCTAAGGAACCATTACAGTGAGATTCTACTCACTATTTCAAATGTCTTAAAGAGTTCAACAAACTGAGGCAGAGTGGCCTATAACTGCCATCTCCATCCTTGCAGCAAGTACAGAGAAATAAATTCGTTTTAGATCTTCCCACTCTGAAACTGCATTGTGCCTCAGGACACATTTAAATTGCAAGTTACTGAAGTTTCCTCATCATCACTCTGGCAAAATCTTTCTCTACAATGCTGAGTAGAGAAATTTCACAACATTTGTAACTGTTGTTTCTTTTTATGTACAAAGCTTAACAGATTAAAACTGTGTCTGTGCTCTCAATGAGATATAGAGGCTTCTCAGATCGCATCATTCTCATAATATCTCATAAAGTCCGAGCTCTGAGAATTAAGAGTTAACAGCCAGCCCTTTTGGTGCTACAATTCCAAACCAGGATGTCATAAATATTTGGAAGGATGCTGTCACAAAATACCAGTAAATTGGTGCCGTTACATTTGTGCTGCCCATTTATTTATTTTTAAAACCTTTATATTCTGCCTTTTCCCATGGTTTAAGATGGCTTACAGTACATAACTGAACAATCAAATAACAATAAAACCCCAATCCTCTCCACATAATAAATGCCTGAACGTTGTGTGTATTAAGTGCCATCAACTCGCTTCCAACTCATGGCAACTCTATGAATCAACGTCCTCCAAAACATCCTGTCGTTAACAGCCTTGCTCAGGTCTTGCAAACTGAGGGCCATGGCTTTTATAGCGTCAATCCATCTCAGGTTGGGTCTTCCTCTTTTCCTGCTGCCTTCAACTTTTCCTAAAATTATTGTCTTTTCCAGGGACTCTTTATCTTCTCATAATGTGAAGAAAGTATGATAGCATCAGTTTAGTCATTTTAGCTTCTAGGGTCAGTTCAGGCTTGATTTGATCTAGAACCCACCGATTTGTCTTTTTTGGTGGTCCACATTATCTATAAAATTCTATTCCAACACCACATTTCAAAGGAATCTACTTTCTTCCTATCAGCTTTCTTCATTGTCCAACTTTCATACCCATACATAGTAATGGGGAATACTATAGCATGAATTAACTTAATTTTAGTTGCCAGTGACACATCCTTACACTTAAAAATCTTTTCTAGTTCCTTCATGACTGCCCTTCCCAGTCTTAATCTCCTTCTGATTTTTTGGTAGCCGTCTCCCTTTTGGTTGATGATGGAGCCAAGGAATAGAAAGTCTTGAACAATTACAATTTTCTCATTGTCAACCTTAAAGTTGACAGTAGTCATTACTTTTGTCTTCTTGATGTTCAGCTGTAGTCTTGCTTTGGCACTTTCTGCTTTAACCTTCATCAGGAGTCATTTCAGGTCATCGCTATTTTCCGCCAGTAATGTGGTATCATCTGCATATCTCTAATTGTTAATGTTCCTCCCCCCAAATTTTAACCACCTTTATCTAAGTTTAATCCATCATTTCTTATGATATATTCTGCATATAGATTAAAGAGATAGGGAGATAAAATGCATCCTTGTCTGACACCTTTGCCAGTTGGAAACCATTCTGTTCCTCCATATTCTGCCCTAACAGTACTCTTGTCCAGAGTACAGGTTGCACATCAAAACAATCAGATGCTGTGGCATACTCATTTCCTTTAAAACCAGCCATAGCTTTCCCCTTCCAATTCTATGATTCTAGGAGAGTACTGTGTGTATGGGGAGGGGCTGTGGCTCAGTGGTAGAGCATCTTCTTGACATGCATGATTTTCTTCTGAAATTCTCTCGTATGCTCCAGGAACCAAAGTAAATTTGCAATATGATCTTTAGTGCCTCTTCCTTTTCTGAATCTAGTTGACCATCTGGCATTTCTTGTTCCATGTATGGTAATAGCCCGTTATAAGATTTTGAGCATCACTTTACTCGCGTGAGAAATTAATGTGATGGTCCGACAGTTGCTGCAGTCTTTGAAGTCTGCTTTTGAAACTGGAATCAACCAACAGTTTCCAGTCTGTGGGCCATTGTTTTGTTTTCCATATTTGTTGGCATATTCTTGTTACAATTCTGATGGACTCCATTTCTATGGCTTGGAGTAGCTCTATTGATATCCCATCTGTTCCTGGTGATTTTTTCTCCCAATTGCTCTCAGTGCAGCTTTCACTTCCCTTTCTAAAACAGAAGGCTCTTCTTCGAAAGCTTCATCTGACCTACCCTTATAGCACCTGCTAAATATTTCCAAGCATGCACACTCTCACCTTCTCAATGAGTCCATGCCATAAAGTGGGAGCAATCACGACAGAGAAAGCATGAACGTTCCATGATGCCAAGCAGGCCTTTGTTTTCTGGGTCCCAGGTAGTGAATGTCCTTAATGGTCATGACCATCACCTTGCATTCAACTTGGAAATAAACTAGCAGCTGATCAACCCATCTTAAAACAGGCAAGATGTGTTCACAAAGGCAAGGCCCTAACAACTGGGCTGCGGCATTCTGAAGCAGCTGCAATTTCTGGATTGTCTTCAAGGGCTGCCCGAAGTAGAACATATTACAGCAGTCCAATTATGAAGTTCCAAAAACAGGGATTAATGTGGCCAAGTTGACTGAGTCTAGGAAAGGAAAGAGCTTGCAAATCAGATGCAGAAATATTTTAGAAGATTTGTGCCGTTTATTATATTGCTTCTAGTAATCTGAAACAAGAAATACATTTATTCTGAACCTGTTAATGATCTCTCTACTGCTAACAATCAAGTTACAACCATGTTTTCACTATCTAATTGTAATAAATTTGGATCAAATTTGCTGGGTATGCTCAAAAATTGAGGGAAAATTATATTGAGGTTAACTGGTGAATTGTAAAGATATTACAGGAGACGTGATTTAGTTTCTGTAGCCGTTTCCCTATAAATGTGAGTTAAACTATACTGATTCCAATTTTCTGAGCTCTACAAAAGATGCAGAGTGTTCTAATCAATGCTGAATTGTTGTTATGATCCATATTACTTGACCCTGGCTAGTATTTGAATGGGAGACCTCCAAGGATTACCAGGGCCGTGTCATGGAGACAGGTAATGGCAAACCACCTGTGAACGTCTCTTGCCTAGAAAACCCTACAGTGGTCACCTAAGTCAGCTATGACTTGACAGCAAGAAAGAAAGAAAAAAGATCCATATTAGTTACAACAGTGATAATTTCAGCCTCATGAATTTCCAAGAGACATGCTTATGTCCTCCAACACCACAACAAAGCGCTAAGGTCAATTTTTCCACACTTAAGCTCCTCAGCCTGCATGGTGCTCCAGATGGTAATTGACAATGAGTCAATGTTTTAGCTTAGCTTTTCACGGTAGGGGCTGTATCTGACTGATTTGTGAAAGGTAGCTCTGTTAGTGAATCAGCTGCTGTCAGGGAACCATCTGTTTTACTACAGTATCAATTGAAGTAGTTTCCCACCCAGCATGACATCTGCTTGTTTATCTCGGGTTAAGGCTTCTCTTATCACTTATTGAAAAATTATAAATTACATACCTGGAAATGACACCGAGAAGCTCCCAGTCTGCCTGGTCCTAATTAAATCAGTTCAATTTCATTAGCAGGATCCTTTTGTTCTAGTGAATACCCTTCCAGCATCTATATAACATTCATGTGCACATACAAATTCAATTAATTTTTGAAGGATTAGAGATCACGGAGGATTAGTATCTATGGCATGAGAGATGTATGGAAATCTTTTCCAGAGCAACTTCATTTCTCCTGTGAAGCACGCTGTACGTCTGGATGATTTGGAAGAAATAGAACTGCTGCTTGCATTGGATTATATTGTAATGGGACGCTATGTGGCGTACACAATAAAATCACTCAATTAAGACTATGGAATAACTAGGATTCATATAATGGTGGCTGCACTGTACGCCACAAGATTAGTTTCACATAAAAATTTACAAGATCATATATCCTTTTGCTATAATTCATATAATTTGCATAATGCTTGTGCAATCTAATTTTTAGATGGTTGCAATGCACGGAAGCAAAGGAAATTCCTTCCATGCCTTCAACAAACTTTTTTTTATATCACCTAGGGCAGTTAAGGGAAGAAACTACCTCAGGATTGTCAGTGACTACACACATTTTTCTTCCTTTCTTTGAAATTCACCAAATGAGTTTATGCAAATGTTTTATAACATAGCGAACATTAGCCCCTTTTAAACAAATGATAATGATAAATCATTATCTATTACTACAGTCTTTATGGATACTGAGCCCAAATGTATATTTGTTTGTTGCCTCAACTCAAGAAGGACATTTGAGGAGTTAGTTTGGGTCAGGATTTTCACATCCAACAAGGTGATGTCTGGGAATCAGGGCTGTGCATGTGGTTCCTGATTCTGGATTTATAACTGTGTGCATTCTGGTAAGGATCGGATGCAGATGTGCACTTGCAGTCTAGTTGATTTACAGCGCTGTATATTTCAGGTAGGATTGCACCTTCCTATCCCACTTGATATGTCCAGTCTGATGTGTACAGTCATTGCCTCCTGTTACTATCCTTCTGTCCACAGAGATTGTTGTCAAGATCCTAGTGTTTTATAGTAAGTCTACTATTTCTGGATCTGTAATTGTTATGTACAGAAAAAAAGGCAAATTTTGAAAAAGTGTCTTGGGGTTGGACAATGTAGGCTTCTCTCTAAATAGTATACTAGCTATCACTGTCTTGTAAATTGGATTTAAAAAAATGACCCCACTCAAAAATGTGTAATAGTTCAACTTTTTAGAAGCCTCCCAATCTCAGAACATCACCTCTGAACTCCAGAAAGACCTCTGCAGCCTATTTCTACCTTTCGTATCCCCAGACTGTCACACAAAAACTGCCTAGTTAATCATGTCCATGATCTCCTGCAGCATTTTTTGCTCCTTGCCTGTTCTCGCTGTCTTGGATCCCATTATCTCCTATCACTGCTGACACTTCAGACTCCCAGGGTGAGATCGGCTGCAGCCTCTTCTGGTCTGATTTCCCAACCTGTAAATGCTACAAAGTGTTGCAAATACTCCTTTGGAAGGATCTGCAGATGCAAATGGCCACTGTACTTTTAACTGGTGTGTAGAAAAAGGTGTTTCAGCAAGTGCAGATATTCTGATCCCTGCATCTTCCAAATTTCCTTCCTCTATACCAAGGGTATCAAACTCATTCATTACGAGGGCCTGATAACGTGTGGATAACTTTCTGGTTAGTTTAAAGTTTTGTTACTTTTGTTTGGCATAGCCTTCTGATCAGTGGCGTAGCGTGGGGGGTGCAGGGGGGGCCGGCCGCACCGGGCGCAACATCTGGGGGGGCGCACTCGCAGCTCTCTGCCCCTGCCTGGCTCACTCACTCACTCTCTCTCACTGCAGTGAAGACGTCTTCCAACCATTCATAAGCCGCGGTATCCAAAAAACCCTTTCAAAGCGGTGTTTTTTGTATAACATTTTCAAACTCTCAGCAGGCCTCCAGGGGGCGGGAAAGCCGCGGCCCCGCTCCCCAACTCACGGCAGGGCCGCCTCAGGCATTAATCTCCCTCCCCCTCGCCGCTGAGGCAGGGCCGCACGGCGGAGCCCACAGCGTCGGCCTCACCCGGCCCAGCCCACCTTGGGGGTGGGACTCAGCAGCTCCTCCCTGCCGGGCCAGCGGAAGGGGGGGGGGAGTTTCAGAGGAGGCTGGAGGGCGGCGGCCGTCTTGTTTGTGGCGAGCAGAGGCGGCGGGGAAGGAGGGGTGGGGGGCGAAGGCGAGACAAAGCTGAAGGGCGCGGGGCGGCGCTGGGCCCTGAGAGAGGCGCCGGTCCCGCGAGGGCCGTCCCACCGGCCCGGGAGCGCCGCCTGCAACAGGTTCCTGGGCACGCGAGGCCGCCGCACTCCTCCAGGCCTCGGCCGTTGGTCTCCGCCTCGGTCCCGGGTGGTGGGAGCCGGCGCCACCCGCCTCAATGCGGTTCGGGGCGAAGATGATGCCGGTAAGTGGCCTCTGGGTTGCCATAAGTCGGCTGCGACTTGACGGCACTTTACACACACACACACACACATTGTTAGAGAAACCACTTGTGGATTAGAATTTGATGCTTAGTGAGAATTGCCTCCTGGACTTTTCTTTTTCAAACTCATCTTCCACTTATTACTAATTGGTGAATTTGAATTGTATACAGTTAATTTAGTTTTGCAGCATGGGCCAATTTACTATACATCTTTGCCTCCTGTGGCCAGGATGTGCACAGAGGTGTATAGCAAGCATCATATCAGTAAACAGTAAATATATGTTTTGGGCATATGAAAATGAATGGGGGGGGGGTACATGAAGTCCCAAAAGGAAGCCAGTGGCTGCTTTCCACCTAAACAACACAGGAGGAGTATGGCCCAAAGACAAGCAGGCATAAGGTTTGTATTGCATCTTCCAAACACCTCTTAAACACAAATTATTAAGTACAGAGGTATTTGCAAGTCCCACAGCTGCTTGGTATACCGAAGGCCCCAGGTTCAGTCATTTTACTTTAATTACATCAGCACAAACAATACATGTGCTTAGGGGGTAAGGGTTTCTTTAACTAATCTAGTGGAAGAGACTCGAGTGCTAAAATCCACGGGTTAGGGGGCGCAAATTACTTGCCTTGCCCCGGGTGCTGACAACCCACGCTACGCCACTGCTTCTGATAACCATCGCCTCAAAAAAGTGGGGGTCATTCCCCAGCAGCTTCCATAGTGAAGGTTGATAACAATTCATTTAGGATAAGTTGAGGATGAGATAGTGGCTTTCTGAAGACCATCCAGTGATAATCCATGGACCTTACTTGTAAAGGCCCATCATTTCTTTAAGTACAATGGATATGTACAAAGATTTCCCGCACTGATTTACACATTTTAAGAAATTTCTAAGCAGAATGCTATTTCAGCCTCTCCAAAGCAATACTGCAAAGGCTTCCTTTATGCTATAACGTCATTTTTTAAAAGCTGCATAGCAAAATGCAAGTGCAAACATGAGCTTTTGGAGGAATGACGGCTCCTTTCATGTAAGCGTGCATGGGCACATAGAGCATTTTTCTTATGGTGCCTGGAAATGTAATGCACATAAAATAACACCACTCCATTTTTGACTGAAGACACATGTGGTAAGATCTGAAAGTTATGGAAATAGCTTTCTTGTGCTGCACTTAAATGCATTTTGAAATAAAAGACGTGTGCCTATGTTCTCTCTAAAAGCAATAAGTCCTAGGGTCTAAATTATTTTGGGCTGGTGATTAAGTTTCCGCTTAGTCCTTTTTACTGTGTAAAACTTCCAAACTGAAGCTTACCACTGAGCTAAGTCTGAGTTCTTGCAAATCTCCAGTCTCATGACTAAAAGCCATAAACAGCAGATTCTTATTTTCAGTGTATCAGACCATTAAGCCCTCCAGCTTTTCCTGACATTTTGTTCCGTATACTTTTTTATATCTCAGAAATGTGATACAAACTTAGTTGCACAGTGTATATACCCTTCAACAGTCTTTGTCCTCTCATTTTTTGCTATGCATGTTGTTGCTACATTGACAAGTAGGTTAACAACAAACCATTTGAAACGTCTATTATTTTATTTTCAAACAAAATACTACTATCACTGTTTTATCATTTGGTTATTTAATGCCAATAGTGCACTTAAGAAATGGGAAATGAACCCAAACACACACAATGAAGCCACCAAAGAGCTCTACTGGCAAGAGAAATTGTAACTGTAACATCTATCGCTCCAAAATACATGGGTATAATCAGCTGGTCTGGCTGTCTACTCTCTGTGGAAAAATTAGTGTATTCGGTTAAGCTTTTCATTTTGTCACTAGGTTATTTTGTTCTCTACCTGTATCAGCCACTGAAATAATTATGAGGGGAAGCATTGTTCCATTTATCTGCATCAATTTGCTCTGAATTCCCCCCCCCCTTTTTGCACACCAAAAGTTTTCAGTTCTGCATTTGATTTTGCAATAAGAAAAGCTTTCTTGTTTTAAAAGGAGAACCTATTGCAGTATGACTCAAAAGACTGGAGGGCTGCTTTAACTATCTTGCCTTTGTTCTTATTATATCCCCTTCTGTATTACAACAGGAATTTTTCAAAGACACCGCTCAAACAATAACAATCCTCTCACTCTCCCTCTTTCAAATTCTTGGGCAGCAAGAGAAAAATACTGAATAGAAATCAGGCAGATTTAAACCTAGGACATAACTCTTATTGCCTAAAATCACAGACCGATGCAAACAGAACATATTCCAAAGGCTTTCAATGGTAGGAGAATTTTTGTTCCACCTGTAACTCTAGCAAGTGTTACACAGGTAGCCAAAACAGTGTACAGCTGCTTTCCATTGATAATTATTGCACATTTTACTGCAACCCTGCTCTGATCATCAGCTCCAGCAGCTACCAATTACTACTGCATATGTCAGACTGCCCCTTGGTTATTGCTCCTGCCTTTGTTTGCATGCCCCACCCACCTGAAAATGGTTCCCTTGCCTTGATCTCCTCTCTGTTCGCACCTGAAGTCTTTGGGCACATTGGTATGCTGGTTCTTCCCTACTTGAAACTTCATCTCCCACAAATATAGTGTACTGGCCAGGCAGGCTGGTGAGAGCTGCTACTGCAACATGGTGTAGAAGGAGCTGAGAGCGGGCGTGGCAGGAAGCGGTGGAGGGTACAGAAGCCAAGGCTTCTGCAGCCTGGGCGGCTGCACAGAAACAGTGGGATCAGCAGTGGTAAGGCAAAGTCTAGGAAGAAGTCAGGCCAGGGTCTCTAACGTATCACAGGCTAGGCAGCAAGGGTCGTCGTTAAGCAGTCCAAGGTCTGGGTTACAGGCAAGGCGGTAGGCGTCGTCTTCAAACAGTCCAAGGTTGTTCTCAGGCAAGACAGCAAACGGAGTGGTGCTTAGCTGAAACCGAAATTCAGTATATTGCTTCCACGCCTAGGCTGACTTTCGCCATTCCTTAAATCTGGCCAGCTATCAGAGTGAGGTTGGTCCTGTCATCACTCACTGTCATTCTCTACAGCTGGAATGCCTCTCCGGCTTTGCAGCCGGGCCGATCATCTTCTTTCATGCAGCAGGCTCCAGAGTTTCTGTCTTCGGTGAACTGTGGGGGAGGTCTGTACTGAGTCTCTGGCAGGCGGGTTTCCAAGGGGGACTAGAATTCCTCGGCCTGGCTAGACGTAGAAACATCTGACGGCTCTTTAATTCAGCATCTGGCTCAGAAGGCTCTTCAGCTGTATTTGTGGGAGGGTCAGCTGCCAGTGGGATGGCCAACTGCTCCAGTTCTGCATCTGAGGCCTTGGACTTGGGCACAGGGGGGGCATGACAATAGGAACACCCAATGAAAGTGATAGGCAGGAAAATCAGACAAACAAAACCCATACATATTTGAACAATTCATCGCTAAGTTATGAAACTCACTGCCACAGGATGCAATGCTGGCCACTAGCATAGTTGGCTTGTCTAGTTCCACTGGGGTCAGGCGTGAGTCTCATCCTCCAAAGTTGCTTTAGTTGGGCAAGTGTCCCAGGGTACAGCAAGAGAAGGGGAGTTCTCGTCACCCAGTTTCCACACTTCAGCCAATTATTTGTTTTCACATGCCAGAGAATGAGCCTGGCGCTTCCTCCCCGGCTGTTCTGGGCACACCTTTTAAATTTGCTCAGCCAGTCCTCCCTCTCCAGCCCAGTACTGGGAGTGACAGGCCCCTGGGCCAACGAACCTTTGCCTTGGATTGATGAGCTCACTGGCCCTTCCCCATGAACTTCTTTAAAGAGCTGGCAGCCCCATAGAGTTAACAGCTCCGGGTTGGGAAATACTTGGAGATTTTTTTGGGGTGGAGCCTGAGGAGGGCGGGGTTAGGGGAAGAACTTCAATGCCATAGAGTCCAATGGCCAAAGTGGCCATTTTCTCCAGGTGAACTGATCTCTATCAGATGGAGATCAGTTGTAATAGCAGGAGATCTCCAGCTAGTACTTTGAGGTTGGCAACCCTATTGACCCACCTGACCTCCTCTAAGAAGATCAGGGCTGCCTGTTCTCCGTGTTTCTTTGTCAGAACTCCCCTCAGTGCCAGGGTCATCTCTCAGGGTAGGAACTTGGGCGGGTTGGGGTCTGTTGCTGAACATGCCACTGAGAGCCAGCTGGGCTCCGTCTGGGGAAACCCCCAGATTTGTAGAAAAACCCATAAGCAAACATGTAAAAAAAAGAGAAATGAAATAGATCAGCTAAATTCCAAGAGAGATCTCGTGAGTGTCAGGACATCTCAACAACAATCTGTCTGGAGCTGGACCAGAAAGCTCATCCTGCTACTTTCTCCTCCAAGAGAAGTATATATCCTCACCACCAGCATCACATGGTTCTATGACTCCCCTATGGCCAAGGGCCATTGTGGCCCCTTAGTGCTCATCTGTGGCATGCATCCCATGCTCTCTGGCTGCTTTGCCTGCAATCATACTTTTGCAGCCTGTCTGTTGTCTTCCAGATCACTGAATCTTTATTTATTTTTTAAAGATAGCCAGGGAGAGGGAGAGGGGAAGAGCTAGCAGTGGGAATGGCTAGCTTTTTTTTCTCCTTCTTGTGAAAGACTTAGGTGCGAACACAGCAGCAGGCCTATTTTCTTCTTAGGTTTGGTATACATGGAGTTCAGCTGGCCTCTCCCTCCCCCACACCATTTCCTTCCTTTTCCCTTTCCCTCTTTCCTCCCACCCTCACTTTCCTTTTAGCCCTTCCCCTGTCCCTTCCTATTCTTTTCTTTGGACCTTCAGGCTTCCGGGTGGCTGTTGGTCTCCCTGCTGTCACCTTTATATTTTTTGACTGACCTCCTCTGATGAGGGCAGCTGACTTTATGAGCCAGTTATGTAGTCCAGGGCGCCTTCTTGTAATTTTAGAACTGGGATTATGGTTTGAAAATTGTAGGTTTTAATGCTTTAATGTTGATGTTATTGAACTGTTCTTGGAAGCCGCCCAGTGCCCAGCCGTGCTGGGGGAGGGCGGGGTACAAATCAAATAAATAAATAAATACAATTTCTAAGAATACGTCCTCAATCTAACAAAGAGCCTATGACTCCTGGGTGGGGGGACATAATTGTAACATTAAAGGCTGCCTTTTCAGCCACGGCTAAACCATTGCATTGTGCTTCTCAAACAGCTTCCCAAAATGCTTTGTAAAATCCTCCGCCCCTTGTTTAGCAATCCATTTCTGATGGTATCTAACTCCTAGCAAACACCACTTTAAGCTTGCTGGTTACTGACTTGGCAACCCTAAGACAGATATAGGTTTATGGACTGGCTTGTGATGGAGATTCCTGTCTATTGTCCTGGGAGATGCTAGAGAAAATAAGTATATATAACTTTGAATGTAAAACTCAATGGAGCTGGCTTGCTGGGGAGGGCAGACTACAAAGCTGAAAAATAAAATAAATAAAGTAGGTGAATGCAAACTACCAGCTTAACCACCTGGGTTAGTGTGAGGAAGTTTTGTTTGCTGCTTACAGGGTTCTAACGCTCTGCAGTACAGATGACTGTGGCTGGTTTTATAATAAATTGTGATTCCTATTGCTCCACCCCTAGTTACAGATATATTCTGTTGCTATGGAGTGGCAGTGTTGGCTTTGTGTGTTGCTGAAGAGTTTTGCACTGGTTTCTCTTTTTGTTTTTTTGTTTACAGCAGTAGATGGCTGGATGTGAAGTTCTATTCTATATATGTTTTCCCCACATACTCTTTGTAGATTTTGCTCTTTTTAAAAAAGATGTCTTCATTGTGCAGAATATAAACAACACTTCACTCAATGAATCATTTCATTGTATAGACTGTGCTCAGCTTACAGTACTATCAATGAATCAATTACCTCTATGAAACGGGGGGGGGACAGGGGGGGACAGGAGAGAAGGCGAGCCATTGCTTAAAGCTTGCTGCGTGACCTTGGGCCAGTTACACACTCTCAGCCTAACCTACCTCATAGGGTTGTTGTGAGGACAAAATGTAGCCTGGGAGAATGTATAGCAGTTTGAGTACCATTGGAGAGAACAGTAGGGTATAAATGAAGGAAATAAATAAAGGAACACTGTAGCCAGGAAACAGTACAACTAAGAGGAATATATTTCCTCATACTCTACATCACTAGCCACACTATTCTAATATAGATGCCATACAATTTCTAGAGTAATTTGAAGAACACTATAGCACATGTAAGAATGCATGGCGGGCGGGGCGGGGGGAATCCTTGCCTGCTTGCATGTAATACACTTTCATCTCTTAGTCCTGGTAAGGGAGTATTCAATACTACTGGGAAGGCATGTCTGAAACTGGGTCAACAGGGATAAAGTCACACAGTCTGTAAGCCTTTGAAACCACACACAGAGAGCAGCTCACTTGCTGCATGCTGTGGTTTAGAAAAACACCACACTGGCAAGTAGAAGTAATTTCATATAGTTTGATGCGTCAAGGGGACTTCCAGCTTTGGTCTTTGCTACAACATGTTGCTTTACTGTCTCCTCCAAAAATCAATAAGACCTCGTATGTCTCTGCTTAGAGCATAAGCCATCTTTAAAATTCCTTTCATTGTGGTTCAGTAGTCCAGGAATAATGAACAAGGTACAGACTAACCCGGCTACTCCACTGCTCCGCCCCCGCCATGCCTTCCAGCCCACCCAGTCATGGCCTTGCACCAGCATGATCACAACAGTGCCTCATCTGTAGTGTAACGCCACAGCGGGTTTGTGTGCTGTGGTTGCTGTGCTGTTTTGGGGTGGCACAAGAAGACTTAGTGGCACTCCTGTCTCATCCAAGAAACAAGCAAGCTGTCTGTTAAAAGGAATGGATGTTGCAGCTAAATTTTCCTTACACAGAACAGTATCTTTCAAGAGGAATGTAAGAATTCCTGCTCCTTCTCACTGATATGCCTTGTAGTGAGATTTGGGAAGGGGGGCGAACAGGAGGTGCCTTGACAATTATGATGGTGGAAAGAGGTCCAGGCGTCTTCATGGCTAGGTAGAAGGGGGAAAGATGCTCTTTGACTGAGCAGGGCATCCTTTCCAGCTAGAAGAGATAATGCACCAGCCTCTTGATGTGTTAACACTTCTTGATTAGAGGGTGCAGGTTTGGTGGGCTGGAGGCCCAATGCTTAGCACCCAGATTGGCTGAAGACCCCAGCAGTGGTGGGGTCTGATAAGGGGAGCTGTTCCTTTGTTTGGGGCTTCCTTCTGGTTTTCCTGCTTGGCTCCTTTGTAGTTGGGAACTCCAGGGATTGTGTGTTTTTGCCATGAAGGATGACTGAGGAAAATGTCTGCAAAAGAGGGATGCAGATGTATCAGGGTGGAGGCATCCTCCATCTACCCAGCTCAGATGCAACATAGATTGTGACTACTTTAGTTATCACCTATCTTTTTGTTTATTTTCCTTAATGTGGCCTAGGGTTGCCAGGTCTCTGTTTGCCATCTGCTGGAGATTTTATGGGGCAGAGCCTGAGGAGTTTGGGGAGGGGAGGGACTTCGATGCTATAGAGTCCAATTGCCAAAGTGGCCATTTTCTCCAGGTGAACTGATCTCTCAGCTGGAGATCAGTTGTAATAGCAGGATATCTCCAGCTAGTACCTGGAGGCTGGCAACCCTAATGTGGCCTGAGCCTGGCCTTTGCAATACCCTGAGTTTGTGCATTGTAGAAATAAAGGCTTGTTTCACCTGAGAAGGTCTGCACAAGTCCTTACCCACCTGCCTAGCTCTGTGGTATGCTACTGAATGATCCCCTTGTGAGGTTGGTTGCAGGCAGCCACGCTGGATTTTACCAGAAGTGGTGGTAATGAAAGGGGGGGGGACACAAAACAGTGGCTAATCTTGCCCACCATGTGACAGACACATGCCTAAAGGATTGATTGCCTATGCTCTCTTACAGTCCAGTGTATGTAGCACACACACACAATGTCGGCACGTCTCCCAAATGCTGCATTCTCTTCCCTTTCTCATTAGCACTAACTTTCTCAGAAGGCTTTTATGAGATCAGCCTCATCATCTGCAGCAATAATCAAGCAATCAGCATTTACTGCACATCATATGCTCCCATAATATCAAGTTACATTATTTGTTTCTCAAACTATTCCACTGGTAAGTTTCATTCTGACAACCCACAATGCCTCTAATGTTTTTAGTATGTGTTATTAAGCAAATAGAGAAGCAAACGTCTTTTCCATGAAGTTTCTAACCACCTTTTAGCTCTTCTTTGCGACTTCTAAAATAGGGAGCAGTTTGACTGGGTTCTGTACCTTCACAGCCTTTTAAGGTACAGGAGCGCTGTCACTCGAATGTTGTAGGATATGGGATTGACCAAATGAAACCCTCTTACCTCACGTTTTAAGAAAGTTTGCCAAAAATCACCAGTCCTGGCAGGCAAGTGCATCATCTGATACTCATGTGGAAGATGTGCATTCTAATAGGTTCACATTGTTCTATGGCTTGTAGAAAAAAGCGAGATAGCCCTGGCACTCACCAACTTCCCTGTGCTGCTTATTGAAGCTTCAAATCATGCCTGCAATGTGGGGAAACTGTCCTATTAATGTACCGAACTGTGATACTCGCTTTAATTCTTGGTATTTTCGAGCTAATGATGTTCTTAGCTCTCCCAAGATAAATAAAAGCCTCTATCAAAGCACAAAAGAGTGCTATGAGATGTGCTGGAATACAAATATGCTGCTTTCTTGGAAACTGTCCCATTCCATTAAATTCATCAAGATAGCCTGTAATAAAGGGTTGCACAGCTGCTATGCGGAAACCTCTGTCTTTTCTGCCGGCTTTGTTCTTAGCTTTCATTCATCTCTTATCTCTTGCTCATTACCTACATTGCAAGGCCTTTGTGTCCAAGGCTTTTAGTTATGTATTTATGAAATGTTTACCATGCAAAAGGCTCCTGGATGTTGCCACAAAAATATAATTGACTAAACTCACATTGTGGGGAAAAAAACTGGAGAGGGGTGGTGTTTAATGCTACATCTACTATCTGTAGTAAGCATCTTACATATCTGTTTGTAGAACAGCAACAAATCAAATAACGCTTTGGAATGGGTGGTGATAATGGAAATTAACTTCCAGTGTGACTTTCTCTAAGATGGACCTGGCATATCAAACATAACACCTTTTGCTTGACCTCCCAGAAAGGCAAATATGGTTTCTTGACTGAATTTCCCATCACCCTTTGTATAATAAACCATACTTACCATTTGTTGGGAGGAAGTGAAATGTTATTATTACCAGGGTTTCTGACTGATTTAAGAGGTAATTCTTAATAAAGTACCGCTATTCACAATTTAATATTGAAGGATTTATGCGGCTAGGCTACTGCATCCTATTTAATAAGAGCATAAAGAAATGATTCGGTTTCCTCTGTTATATCTTGTTTTAAAAGCTGCCCGCTCCCTATACCAGTGATGAGTCAAGAGACTGATAATTACCCAAGACTGATTGAAATTCAGGTGTCTTAATATCTGGATGCTATTCCGACCATCACCTTCCATTTTAAGCACCATTGCTATGGCTTCTGTATGAATCTAGATAGTCTGCATCAAACTCAATTGCCTTTATCCAGCCTAATGGCCTCATGTGCCCATTTAGTTTCAAGGGCTTTGCAGCTAGGTATCTTAATTTGGTAACACCTGCCAATAGTCTTCCTTCACATCAGCCAAGCTGTTCTTGACACATTATTCTCTTTCAGGTTTTGCAACCAGAAAGTAAAGAAAAAGGAAAAGGTATGTGAGAAATTCCCACATTCAGTGAATTATGCCAGTTTTCTTACCCATGAACAGTAACTAAAAATACTTAAAATAAGTACATGCATTTTGAGTAGAAAAACCTGTCTCATAAGTATGTCCAAACTTCAACCAAATGAATTATTCTCTGTGTAGGTCATCTGTATCTACCCCCACCACCACCACCACTTTCCAGTATGGACAAGAACATTTCCCATTACCCTTATATATTTAACTACTTTAAGAGGCAAAAAAATGCAATTAAATGCTTTAAAGTGTGATCTTAAGCAGGGTTATACCCTTCTAAGTTCATTGAAGCCAACTTCGCTTAGGATTGTACTGTAAAAGAGCAGGGACATCTACTTCAGTCAGGGGCTATGACAAGGAAACCCTGAGGCTACCAGCCATGCCCTAAGTGAGCATGGGACAAGGATTTCATAATTACTAATGGAAATCTGCATTGCAATTTGTCACAAAGTTACAGTGTGCATCCTACAAGTCCTCAAAGAGATCAAGCAGTTTGACCAGGATATTGTTGCCACCATGAAATCCACTAAATCAGAATTAAGTGGGTTGGAAAACTGATGCACATACATTGGTTATCACACACTGGTATCATACCTAATCCAATCACGCCTGCTAATGTCATTTACTTGCTTTTTATATTTACATTGCCATTGTGTGTCTAATTCACTCGTCTCTACTTAAGGTGAGATGGAATCACATTCTAGCTGTATCTGAAGTGAGCTATAGCTCACGAAAGCTCATACCCTGCCAGAAATTTTATTATTCTTTAAGGTGCTACTGGACTCCTACTCTTTTCTACTTCTAGTAGACTAACACAGCTACCCATCGTGATCTATACATTGGCTAGTTAGTTTCTGTGGGCAGCTTCACACATTATAATGTCTAGATGTACATTTATGGGCAACCTATACATGACGTTAGAGTCTCATGACTGAGTCTGCAGTCCTAAACACACTTTCTAGAGAGAAAGTCCCTTTGAATTTACTATGATTTTTTTTCCTGTATATATGCTTAGGATTGCACTGTGAATCACCCAATGTGGGTTTTTTTTAGCCCTAAAAACAAGGCGTTGGGCTTGGAGTCACAATGCTATAGGAAAGAGAGTACTTCCCCCACCACCACCTTGGTGCCACTCCCCAGGTTCCTTTTAGCTTCAGTAGAAGAATAAGAGGATGCCAATTTTAAAAAACCTACTGCTGCTAAAATCAGCTTGCAGGGCATTTGCAGTCTTGCAAGAAGAATCCTTCTTTCCACAAAAACCACCTCAGAAGATCTGATTGTGGATCTCTGTTGTGTTAAATTTAGTCCTACAGAGTTTTAAGGACAAGAGTTTAAGGTCATTTATGCATGAGAGTTTTTCCTGAGGTTCATTTCTGGCTGGACCCACACTTTCCTGTTGGGAATCTATGAACCAGCAGTCTCCAAGCTCAAATCAATGCTGCTTTAAATGCTGCTTTGTAATTGGCTTACTTGTAGTGGTTACTGTGAGAGAAAATCACTCCCCCAAAACCAAATTGACACATAAAAAAGTATTTTAAGAAGAACAACAACAACAAATGGAGCAATCTGAAAGAGGGGAGGAGAAATCCAAGCCTCCGTTTTAAAAAGCATGCTCAGAAAGAGCTCCCAGGAAGCAGGAAGCATTTGAATCCCCACCTCTGGACATGCTGCATTGTAACTGGCTGTGCGCAAAACCAAGCTTGCATGTCGCGCACTTTCCCTTCTGCATGGGGATTTTACCCGGGCTTTGCTCAGGGAAGATGGAAGAGTCGGGTTAGCAGAGGAATGGGAAGACCCGGACATTGCGAGGGCTGGCAGTGAGGTCATGTCTAATGGTCGGAAAATTCATGCATAACTCCAAGGAACAACAGAGACAGATCAGAGGCAAATGTGAGAGAAAGTACCCATGCATAACCTATCTAAAAGTAAAAAACACATTTGAAAGCCTGTGTTTATGCAGGTATGTTTGTCAGGAAGATAAAATTGTGCATGTTCTTGGTAGAAAACGTGGTTTTCTGTATTGTAATGCATGAAATGGACTTTTTAGAGGTTTTTCTTGTTGGAATAGGCAATGTCTGGTGTATAAAGAAGAAGACTCTGCAGGGGGCAGCAAGAGGGTAGTTAGATAGGATAGTGAGGTCAGCACCTTCTCTCCTGTTAAGTGTCTTTTCTTGTCTGTCTCCAGATTGCTACTCTTAGGGCAATATCCTCCTTCTCGGCAGTTCTACCTCTCTCAGCTAGTCATGTAATTAGGGCTCTATCCCTCTCTTCTCTTCACTATCATGTGTGTAAGTTCCTAAATAAACCTTTATCTACACCTTAATCAGGCTGTGTACCTTTGCTGTGTTAATTACTCTGCCAACATTTAGTGTGTAGACTTCTGGCTAGCTTTACCGCACTCATAAAAATAGCATGTTAGCAATACCGTTAGGTGGTCATTTGTTCAACAAATTACAGAGAATTTTGAATCCAGTTCAGTATGCAAATCTGATTAAAGAGGATATTTATCTAGGGAAAGACATGAGAATACATGCGCAAATGACAGATAGATTATTAGCTAACTCCATGCAGCTTCCAGATACTTTGGAAGACATCCAGTTTACAGAGGCTCAACAGTTCAAATGGTGTCACCCAATGTATTTTAGTCTCTCTCTGTCTTCTTCACAGAAACAGTCACAGCCTTGGGAGCCTCTAAAGAAGAGAAGTTTTTCTGTGTTTGGCATAAAGTGAGACCCAGACATGGCAATTTCAGTCTTTGATCTCCAAACCATGCATGAATTGAATTCTGCTTAACCCTGAACACACTACTAGGAAGAATTAGCTGCCCCATTTGTATTAACGGTAGAATTCGGAGAAAACTGGCTCTAGAATATTTTCCTCGTAAGATAATGTCACCTGTACCCTGTGCCAGGTAGAAAATAAACCCCAGATAATCTATACATTTTACCATTGGTATATTTTTACCTCTTTTTCCCCCCTACCCCTTAAGTTGATCAAGAAAGCCAGGGTCCAGGGACCCATTTTTAAGTGCCTTGAAGAGATACAGCCCTTCATGAAAACACAAACAGCAAACAATTTTTTAAACCCTAGATACATGTGGATTTTGGTTTGGGATGTAAATATAGCCAACATACAATATGTGTAAGCCCCCCCCCCCCCGAGAATGGGTTGAAGGATAAAGGCAAGTCACAATATACTGGGGCAACTAACCATATTTGTGCCTGTCTGTTATTCATCTACACCCCTACAAGCCACAGATTTTCATTAATATTTATGATATAGAGACAGCTCAGTTGTTCATAGTTTTTGTATGTCTGTGGCAACAGATTATCTCTGGTGGATTCTAGGTGGGAAAATTTGGCATAATTTTGAAGAGCTCTTTTCTACTATGATGGCTTCTGAGCAAAGATCTGAACCTATTGCTGCTGAATTTATTTAATGTTTAAGAAGAGTTTGTCCCACTAGAATATGCAAGGAAGATTCCCTCTTCTCCCACTTAGACAACAACAGATTTTCAGCCACTAGCTATGGATCTCAGTAACTCTAGGCATGAACTATAGCAGCCAAATTTCTTTTATAAAAGTCATTTGCATGTAAGAGGATGCATAATTGCACATAGACTTATGCTAATGTATAGCCTGCCAGCTAAGATCTTCTCCTATGCCTTCTCTCTGTTGGCCGTACTTTCAGACATGAGGCAGGTGGCAACCAGATACAGCGCTTTTTCAGTGGTGGCACCTCACCTGTTCAACGCCCTTGCTCTTCAGGCTTGCCTGTCATGTAGCCTATTCTTGTTTCAGCGCCAGGCCAAAATGTTTTATTTTTACTCAGCATTTTAATGAAGGTTCGTCCTTTGAACAGTGTGTGTCACTGGGAGTGCAGGCGGCAGAGCCCTTGTGAGTGGGCAGGAGAAGGGCAGGTGGCAGCGAAGGCATGTGCCGGGTGGTGGTGGTGGTACTGGACCCTAACAGAAGCCATGGCTGCAGCACCTGCTCCATCTTAGGATATGCCGGTCCTGATCTATGATTTGTTTCATTTAACAATGCTTAGTGGGCTGTCTCTGTCACTCACAGCACTAAGTAACTTTAGTTAGATTATGTCAGTTCAGCATCAGAAACTATAGTTTGACATCGGTTATTAACTACAGTTAGTTTTTAACTGTGATTTCACATGATGTACAAACACGAACAACCAGACTTGTTCCCTGGAACTGCCCTCACCTGTTCACAATACAGGCTGAGTTATCATCTGGGAGAGGCTGGAAGAAGGTGAGAACTGGGGCCTTTGTTGAGGCAATCCACGATTTGAATGATTGCCTTTGAGATTAATACCGGTTTCACAAATTAACCATAGTTAAATTAAAGGTCAAGGTCCCCTGCGCAAACACCGGGTCATTCCTGACCCATGGAGTGACGTCACATCCCGACGTTTCCTAGGCAGACTTTGTTTGTGGGGTGGTTTGCCAGTGCCTTCCCCAGTCATCTCCCCTTTACCCCCAAGCAAGCTGGGTACTCATTTTACCGACCTCGGAAGGATGGAAGGCTGAGTCAACCTTGAGCCGGCTACCTGAAACCAACTTCCGTCAGGATAGAACTCAGGTCGTGGGCAAAGCTTGGACTGCAGTACTGCAGCTTACCACTCTGCGCCACAGGGCTCTTATAGTTAAATTACACTGTGGTTTTCTAATATGTCTTAACTGTGCCTGTGCTTTCTGTAACTAGTTCATGTGGGACACATGGAATGTACCTGGTATAATCTGAATGCATTCTCCTGCTGGCGAGCTGCAGATCTTAATTTTGGCTTCTTAACCTGACTGTAGTTTTCTTTTGAATCTGCTGATCTATTTTATTGCTTTTTTTAAAACGATAATTGAGTTTTAAACTTGTTGTTGGGGTTTTTTTTGTTTTAGATTGCTTTTGCATGCCCTTTGAGTGCTGCTTTTGAGGAGCGAGGGCAGCTCTGAGTGCATGTATACATATACAAATGAAAGCAACCCTGTTGCTCAGCAAAACACATTAAATGAGGATTAAGAACTGAAGAAAAAAGCTTGAATGAGAAAACAAGATGGCCAGTTAGGAGAGTTATAGATTAATCAGCTTGAGCAGAGGAGAGAGAAGTATTAGAAGGTTTTAGTGACATCTTGTGAACAAAAGATTTTAGGGAATCAAATAAATACAAGCACCAAGGACTCGTAAGAGATCAAATACAATAAGAGGAAGAGAGAGGGGGGGTCAAAGAGAGCTCAAATTTTCAAAACAGAGAAAAGAAAATAACACAAATGGAAAAGGGAGACAAAAACGGTGAAGAGGTTCAGACAAGAAGCTCTGGTTTTGGAAAAACCGAAGAGAAGATAGTGAGAAGCTGTTCAGGAACATATAACTGGGGGTGAAGTAGCAAAAATAAGAAGAGGGAGAGAAGTCAGGAACAGAACAGTTAAGGTGAAAACCACCTTTGTAAAAACAAGCAGTAGAGGCCAAAGGAATAACAGTGCAATTCTAAGCAGAGTTAGACCCTTCTGAGTCCATTGAAGTCAACGGGCTTAGAAAGATGTAACTCTCCTTAAGATTGCATTGTAATTTAGTTAAATGGCTAGAGAAGAGGAACAAGGACAGAACTTTGAGGAACCCTAATATATAAGGTAGAGGGAGGGGGAAGCGAGAATCATCATTAAAAATCAAGAATTTGCAGCTTCTGTTATTTCTATTTTAGTTTAGTTTTTTAACTCTGGTTTCTACCAGGGATGAGTAGAATGCTCTCCAACAAACTTCTTCAGCATGAAAAGGTCAGTAGGGAGAGGAAATATTACTTCAGAGGTCACCAAAAGCACATCTATTGATGCCAATTTGCTCACAGTCCAAATTGGCCAGGCCACAGCTAGAGATAAGTAGGATTATCTAGGATTGTTAAACTTAATGAATTTGTAGAGGTAACTGAGGCTGCAAAGGAGTTCAGGGGACAACATTTTTGGTGGTTGAATGCCATCATATGCTGGGGACTGCATGACTTCTCTCTGCAGTGTCTCCCACCTGTTAAAAAACAACACCCTGAAAGAACTCCAAGAGAGAAGGACATTTGGGAAGAGAAGAAAACATACAGGAGATGTCCTGGACCACTCAGCTCAATTGTTATTTCTGCTGGGGTGCACCAGTTCCAAAATGAATGCTGCAGCATTACCTAGCCCAATGATTACTTCTTGTTCAATGTCTGTGTCAGATGTGGAATGGTATGGTATAGCCCGATGTTGTCAGATCTTGGAAGCTAAGCAGGGTAGGTACTTGGATGTGAGCCCATCAAGGAGACTTTGCAGAGGAAGACAATGGCAAACCACCTCTGCTTAATCACTTGCCTTGAAAACCCTATGGGGTCACCATAAGTCGACTCCATCTTGATGGCACTTTACGCACACACAATGTCTGTGTCATTGCATTAAATAGGCTGCTTCCAAGTTCAATTTAATTGCTGGGTGCAGACTTGTGGGATTTGGATGTAAATTAGCTGAAGGGAGAACTAGACTGATCTGCAGAAGGGTTCCTCATCTTTCCAGAGCGAGGCACCACATGGGAATACTCCAGATTGTATGGAGCCAGCTGCCCCTAGCATCAGAAACTGGTAGAAAGTCAAAGGATGTTTACCCGCCATCCCCTATGTGTTATTCACGAGTTCATAGGGCTGTCAAACACCTTCAAGTTAATTTGCAATCTCCCCCTGCACTTCGGTCCTGAGGAAAGATTAAATTTAGATCCGTATCCTAGCACCAAGCATTACTACATGGTGTGAGCAGCTGCCCCAGTGTGAAGAAAATGGAGCTATTTGCCTCTCCTTCATTGACATTCATTAAAAGGAGCAGACATAGCACTAGGAAACCAGGCAGCTATTTTCCTCTGCCTTAAAAGAGGACTCCCCCACCCCCACTATATTCAAGCCTTTATTCAGCTCCTCTCCCCAGACCTTGCCCCCATATCCAAATTTTATTTTCGCATTATCTTCAGAGGCTTGGAAACAGATGGGAGTATTACTTCCTTAATTGTTTTGTCATGCATTGTTTCCTCTTTTTATGGAATTAGCACTTCTGCAAATTGGTTTCTCTGTGCATCGTGAAGCTTGACATGGCAAGCATTAATCATGCTTCTGTTTTGTACTAAAGGCAAAAGAATCAGGCATTGTCAGGTAGATTCTGAGATCCCTGTGAGTGGTTACCTGTGAACTGCCACTACATGCATAGGCGTGTTGAGTCATACAGCAAATTTCCCGTGAGAAGCCTACTTTTAATGTTGCATCCCAAAGTCATACTAACACATTGATATGGTCAGTCAGGCTGTTCCAGTGTTCAAACAAAATCCCCCATCCCATCAGAGGTGTGCTTCTAGCCACTTGGATTTTCCTTAATAATTGGAAAGTTCTTCTCTGGGACAATATCTTCTTTTATCTTTGGGCTATTTCTAATGCCATCACCCTTCTGTCCTGAGCAGAAAACTAGTTTGTAAATGTAAGAAGGGGCACGTGGCGCAGAGTGGTAAGCTGCAGTACTGCAGTCAAAAGCTCTGCTCATGACCTGAGTTCGATCCCAACAGAAGTCGGTTTCAGGTAGCCGGCTCAAGGTTGACTCAGCCTTCCATCCTTCCGAGGTCAGTGAAATGAGTACCCAACTTGCTGGGGGTAAAGGGAAGATGACTGGGGAAGGCACTAGCAAACCACCCCGCAAACAAAGTCTGCCTAGGAAACGTCAGGATGTGATGTCACCCCATGGGTCAGGAATGACCCAGTGCTTGCACAGGGGCTACCTTTACCTTTATACAGGGAAAACAGAGGTGACCTCGTAATTACAGGATGCGCTCCCCAACTGTTTTTCCTAAATCTTGGAATCTTCAATTGTAAAGATTCTTATATACGAAAGTAAAACAAAAAAATACTTATCAATGTACTTTTCTTCTATTCTTCCTTCAAGGAGCTCAGGGTAGGGTCCACATAGAATACAAATCCATGGAGAGGTCTAGTACATAGCTATTAGCTATGATGTTTTCAGGGGGGATACTGTCTTGACAGACCTACATCAACAGGCTGAGGTGCTCTTGTCCCCCCCCCCCCTCCTGTAGGGGTTGCCTTATCAAGTGCCGAAAAAGCCTCACACACGCATCCCACAGGTGGTTTGGCTCTTTTTTTGTTTGTTTATTTTATAATAAAAGGGATACAGAAGGGGAAAACAGGGAAAAGGGAAAGAGTAAAGGTATCCAACATACAATTGAAAAAGCAAAAATTCAAAAGCAAATCGAGCAGACTACATAGCTGTTTTCTCTCTTGAAAAGGCATGAAAAGAGCAAACAAAAGAGCCACGCTGTGGCTTTAAAATGGTGGCACTGTCTTTGTGGTTGCCACGATGATGTTGTCATGTTTGGCCCTGGAACACAGATTAAACAGTAAATGGATTTGAAGTACACTAAATACATTGTCTACTGCTAGAAGAAATGGCCCTGAAGTTTTGACAGGTACCAATTTGCTATGAGCTGTAGAGGAACAAATGAGTGCTCTGCTGCTACTGTGTGTGTCTCCCAGATGTATTATGTGGATGTAATGTAGTATTTCTATCAGGTCCATGCACAGTAGAGGGATTATGCAACCAGCTATTCCATGTGCTGCTCTGGGCTGCAAAGCTTCTAGGTGTGATACTGAAAGTGGGATTTTATTGAATACATCCTTTGTCAAGGAGACCAGCTTTGGTGTTGAACACATGAATACATGGTTGCCTTATACCAAGCCAACTAATTGGTCTATCAAGGTCAGTGTTGTCCATTTGGACAAGTAGCGGCTCTCCCGAGTCTCAGAAAGTATTTTATATCACCTACTACCAGATTCTTTTAACTAGAGACACCACAGTTTGAACCTGGTGTTTCCTACTTGCAGAGCAGATGCTCTGCTATTGAGCTATGTGCTTTGCCCATCCTTTACAATAACCCCAGTTCCAGCCCAAATGAAGCAGGATAAATTTTCCTCCATCCCACATTCAGAAATAAAGGACAAGGGAACTAAATCAACTGTAATGGGGTGGGGGAAGGGCAGCCTTTTAAAAACTATTCTGGCCCTTAATGCCAGATTTTTGCCTTTGTAGTCTCTCATCTTCCCACTGAATCATGTGGGAGTAACTGGTCCTTTCAGGGCTGAGCAGGAATTTTTGGAGTTTCCTTCAAATTCAAAGAGAGACCTTTTCCACATTGTTTTAGGGTGGGATTAGTTAAATAGGCCTGATCTCATAAAGGATTGGTAAAACCCTAATTTGGGTGGATGAGGATCAGGGCACATTGATGCACTGAAAAAGAAGAAGAGTTGGTTTTTATACCCCACTTTTCTCTACCATAAGGAGTCTCAAAGTGGATTACAATTGCCTTCCCTCCCCCTCCCCCTTTAGGCTTACCAGGTCCCTCTTCTTCGGTGGGGCAGGAGGTTTTTGGAGTGGAGGTGGTGGTGGGGTCGCACGCTCCCAGTAGTGCTTAAGCACTTCCGGTTTACACCCGGTAGTGCTACACTACAAAGGGCCGGTTTCCACTCAAACTCCCAGTTTGAGTAAAGGCCTGTTGCAATGCGGCACTTCGGGTGTAAAATGCACCACAAGGGGCCGTTTCCCACTCAAATGGCATTTTACTTGCATTTTACACCCAGAAGTGCCGCATCGCAACTGGCCTTTACCACTCAAACTCCCAGTTTGAGTGGAAACCGGCCCTTTGCAATGCAGCACTACCGGGTGTAAACCGGAAGTGACCTTGACCCTGCCTGCACAGGTTGCCCGCCGACCCTCAGCTGGTCAGCGGGAGGCCAGGTGGATTGGCGGGGGTTTGCCCGCCACCACCCAACACTTGGCAACCCTATCCCCCTTACAACAGGCACCTTGTGAGGTAGGTGGGGCCGAGAGAGTTCTGAGAGAACTGTGTCTAGCCCAAAGTCACCCAGAAGGCATCATGTGGAGGAGTGAGGAAACAAACCTTGCTCTCCAGATTAGAGTCTGCCACTACAGACTCGCTGTAACCACTACATATCGCTGCTTTTCAAGATGAAAGATGGGGGAGAACACCTAAACAACCCACTCTTTGCTGTATGGACCCAGTGGGGGCTGGGGGGGGCTCTCTATCTATGCACAGTATTATCACTTGAACCCTCACAGTAACCTCGGTTCGAATCCGAGTCATGGCACCAAGTAATGATATGGTAAACTAGAGGTTCGTAGAGGAGAAGGAGACCCAAGAACGTTGTTTGCAAGAAAACAGTTATTTATTCGGAGCAGCTGCTACCCAGAGCACTCTACTGAGTAAAAATCTCTGAGCCCCGATTGTACTGAGGAAGGGATATTTATCCAAATTCAAGATATGACAACCCATCAGTATTCAGGGTAAAGCTGATAGCCCTCCAGACATGGAGGCGGCAGTATAGTAACAGTTTCACCCAGCTCTTGTTATGGTTTATTGTCACCCTCCATGACTCTTGCCCCAGTTACTACAGACATAGACACACAGAGATATCCTGCCCAGCAACAAGCTATGCCCTTGCTGTCCTAATACATTTCAATACATTTTACAGAAAGGAAAAGAGATTGTTGCAAATTGCTAAATCAGTGAATCTTCCATAGTCAGGGGAAGTCTACCCTGCTGTCTCAACTGAATATTAATAAATCTATTAAAACACTTTAGAATTCTTTCCATCACATTCTATGAAGTTTTAATCAGTTCCACCTCCTGTAGATAGTTCTCTTTTCTGAACATTTTTCACTGAAGAGCCCATTTTATGAAATGAACATACTACTGACTGAATGGTGTCCTGGCATTTTATTGCCTACACAACAGCCATGATTTGCTGTCTCTAAAAAGAAAGAAAAAATCACCTAAGATGCATAAACATAGTAAAGATATCTCTGGTATTCCCATATTTAAAGTGAAGTGGGGCCTCATGGAAAAGGCTCGTTCAGCTGCCAGGGGTGCATAACTTTTAGAGTAGCGGCCATTGCAAGATTTGCAATACATCACTGAGAATTGTGCAGTACAAAAGCCTACAACGGAGAAGCACAGAATTAAATGCCTTGGCCTGTCGCCTCATTCTTGAAAAACGGCTGAAACTGGGCACAACTCCTGTTAAGCATAGCAGTCCATATGGCATGCTAGTTTATATGCTGTAGTCAGACCCCTGAGTCAACATGACTCAGACACAAAAGGCATTCATTATACTTAACATCAATACGAGACAGGGATGCAACTGAGGACTTGAAATTAGTTGTTGTTTTTAAATCAGATTGGTTTGTAAGTTTAGGAATTGTTTGCCTAGTGAAAATCTATCTGGAAAAAAAAATCAGAGTACTAAGTCTACAGAGGTGTATTTGCGGAAGAGGTTTGCCTCATCTTAATCCTTTGCCAGATAGGATGTCTAAAATGTTCATATGCTTTTGAAAGGGTTTCACAGATATATTGTGAAAGCCATGCAACAGAGCACTTGATCTCAATTGCCTTGTTTTCCTTTGCATTATGGGTACCTTTGTTTTTCTTTTCTTTTGTATCACTCATTGCGAGTCTAAGAATCATGAAAGAAAAATATAGAATCACATAACTATTGTTTCCCATCAGGTTTTTTTTATTATTAAAACAAAAAGAAAAGGAATTAAACACAGAGAACCTTCAAACGCCAAGCAGGTCTTAAAATTCCTCAGGTAAAAAGTGTTCCTTGATCACCATATGTGATTACCAATTTACTTCAAAGGAGGAATCAAAACAACACAACCAGTATCTTTTCAACATAAGTCATTAAATGATACCATGTAGAATAATTGTGCTTTAAAATGGCTTCTTTTTGCTGCAGGCCCTAGATGATTCTCCACATTTTTTTTCTGTGTGCAATAAAAACCTTGTATAAATTAGGATGATTGTAATGGCAAATACCCAAACTTGGTAAGTGAATACTTAGATGTCATCAAAAACTTTTCCTTCGGTTAATTTGGGACATAAATCTCTTCAGGGTTCTATTTTTTCATAATCTTTTCTATGTTGTTCCTTCTATAAGACAACATTACTGAACACTTCCAAGGCTTTCGTGATTGTCAAAAAAAGTCAGCTTTTCTATCCCTTTCTTCAGGGCTGCTACATCTGGCATTGCAGTAATCTTCTGGACTTTTTAAAGGTGAAATGTGGGTATTTATACCTGCTAGTCATCACTCTAACTAAAATAACTATCATTTCCCCCTCATTCTTCTACTAAGTTCAGGGTGGCATAAATAGTATATTTTTCCTGTCTTCCATTTTATCCTCAAAACAACTTTTTCAGGGTTAATCTGAAAGCAAGCGACTAGCCCAAGGTTTCTAATGAGCTTTGGGACCCAGTGGTAATTTAATCATTGATCTCCCCAGTCCTAGGCTGATGCTCTAACTCAAGGGTCCCCAACCTTTTTGAGCCTGCAGGCGCCTTTGTAATTCTAGCACAGCACGGTGGGCACAGCCACAAAATGGCTGCCATAAAGTGGCCGCTGCAGGAGATTGAACCAGCTACAAAGTTGTTACCCCAGCTTACCTTCATTCACACAGTGAAGATCCTTGTGCTGTGGTGGAAGTTGCTGCCTAAGCAATGTTTAAAAAAATCTGCAGTCAATCAAATCTCCAGTGGTCCGTCAGAAGTAGGGTTGCCAGGTCCCTCTTTGCAAATGGCGGGAGGTTTTTGGGGAGGGGAGGGACTTCAAGGCCATAGAGTCCAATTGCCAAAGCGGCCATTTTCTCCAGGTGAACTGATCTCTATTGGCTGGAGATCAGCTGTAATAGCAGGAGCTCTCCAGCTAGTACCTGGAGGTTGGCAACCCTAGTCAGAAGCCTTGCTGGGCAGTCTGCCCACTTTCTAAAAACACTTGGCAGACACCAGAAAAGGTGATGTCAGGCACCATGGCACCCACAGGCATCACGCTGGGGGGGCCTGCTCTAACTAGCCCATTATCTTCTAGCCCACATTCTAGCCCATGGTTGTGACCCAGTTCCCAGTCATCATCTTATGATTATCTTAAGGCCATGGAAATCCCAGGGCCCAAAAGCTTCTGGGGAACAAAGACCCAAGGAAACACCCCCATGGATCTCTCTGAGGAAGAGGATGTGCTACCAGGCACTGGATTTGAGAATAACAGCTCAGATCTTTCACTTGAGGGATTTTGGAAACCCAAGGGTGTTCACCAACCTAAGAGGACAAAAGTACCCATTTGAAACTCTGAGTAGGAAACATCACGGTGTACAGATAAAAGCTAAAGAGGACCACCCTTGCAGCTTTACACACAATTTCCAATGTTGATTTGAAACCACTGGCTAGATATTAGACTGCAGGCTTCTAGTACTTTATAATATAGGCAGGCATATGCAGTAATTGGAATTCCAGCTCTGATGGTTGTCAGGGACAACCACGGCTTGTTTGTGAATGGTGGGAACCTGATTGCAACATGGAACTTGATTGCAGTAGTAGGTTCTGAAAAGAGAAATTAACCGTATTTTGTGAGGGAAGTTATTGGGCGCTTGACAGTTACAAGTGTGGGGGGCTGAGAGCTGGTGGGAAAAGACGACCAAAGGACCTTAAAGAAGGCTAGGTGATGCCAGTTTTTAAACAAAGGAGAGCAAGGTGCAAGGCAGAGAGTTTGTTTAGCTCTTCTAGATCCCTACGTGTTTCGCAGTTTGCTTTGTCGGGATCTTCTGTAGAGATTTCTCAGCTCCCACCTTGAAAAATGGGGAGCTGGGAAATCTCTATAGGAGATCCCCTGATGAAGCAAACTGCGAAACAGGTAGGGATCTAGAAGAGCGAAATAAACTCTCTACTGTACACCTTGTTCTTTTTTGCCTTCCTGCCCACTGGTGTGGCCTTATTTTCTCCTGATTGCCAATTTTTGAAGGAATATAAGAGGATATCTGGCTACATGAGCTGTGCTCAAGAGCTGTGTTCAAGCTTATTTGTTCCTTAGCTATTCGAAACAAAGTTTTGTAACTTATTGTAGCTATAAACTATTCATATTATTAGGCTTCTGTGCTATAAAGAGGATAGCTTTCCTGTAGGATTTAATCCTTCCTCTCCCCTGCTTCCACCAAGGCAGAGGTCTTTCATCTTCAGTGGTTGCATGACAGACAAAAATTCAAGAAGTAAAACCATTCTAAGCATAAGGATGCAGCACCACCAACAAAAGCTAAACTGTGAAATTTCAGCCTGAGAGGAAAGAAGTGGCAAGCTTATTTTCCTGAAAAGGATTATTGCTTAGTGGGTGGGAGCAGTTATCTGCCAAAAACAAGATACACATACAGAATTCAAGTGCAGCGATTGTTATTTTGAAATGCACTTCAAAAAACTGACCTTTTATCTTTAAAGGTCCTTATAGTCTGTTTACCTGGATTATTGAAAGATCACTGTTCATGGGCCCAGAAAGCCACAAGTAACATTGTCCCAAAAGTGAATAATGTTAATAAATTCTATTAATTCTGCAATTATTTCTGATTTTTTTTAATTACATGCATTATTAACAATGTTAGCAGCAGGACACAGCAAAATGCAAAACACTTGTTCGCGAACACCACTGTTTTCAGAAGGGAATAATTAAGCATATATTTCAATAACATTTAGCATCCTGATGAATAAAAGATAACTGATGCTAGCAGTTCAGAACCCTGCATAATTTTCTCTAAGGGGGCCAAAAACACAATATGATCCTAATTCAAAAGGAGGTACTCCTGAGTAATAGAGTTTTTGTCAGCAGACCGGCAAAGTTTGGGGGGTATATGAAGCTATCCTGTAGGAAAGAAAAGCTTTTAAAAATATAGGACAGTATCATTCAAGAACACTCCAATCATCTATCTGCAAAAGCAAATTTTTGAGCTTGTAACAGGACAAATATAGCTCTTAAGGGGGGAATGTTTTATTCGTAAAACTGAACATTTCTGAAAATAAGTGTTACAGACAGGTCAGTGTATAAATCTTGACAGCAACATAACAGAAGTACCACAGGACAAAAGTCGGTCTCTGGTAACCTTTCAACTGCTAATCCATTCTCTTCCTTGATGTCAATTAAAATATATACAAAATAAGTGCATTGGATCTAACCAGTGTTCAGCTGGTGAGAAAAGGATCAACAAAAAAAGTATGCTGAGGATCATGAGACTGGTATGAACAAGTGGGGCTGGGGCTGATGTAAGGATGGGAATTATGTGGGGTTGCCAACCTCCAGGTTTCCCAGAATGACAAGCTTCTGTTTTGGCGAGTGGAATCTATGGCATTATACACTGCTGAGGTCCCTCCATCAGCAAACCCCACTCTCCCTGTGCACTAACCTCCCCAAAAAAACAATTCAGGCACAGCTTAAGACATCCAATAAACAATGCAGTAGGGCTAGAATTACTGAATAGAAAACAATGCAAACAAAAATAGTCTGAGGCATGATATACCATAATGCAAACAAACAAAAATTTCAGGAAGTTGCTTACAAAGGTAGGGAAGAATGCAGTAAAAGCAACATGATACATATAATAAATGTTGCATAGTTTGGAATTGTTCTAGCTGGCTTATCAGCGGCCAGAGGCAGGTTACAGCGTCTCTCAGGAACAGGGCTGGGGAAATTCACAAGTGAAGTCAAACAGTCCGAGGTCAATAGGGAGCCAGAGGAGTTGCCAGAGCCGGTTATTAGTCCAAGGGCGGGTAAATTCAGGAGTCAATCACAACGGGGTAAGCAGGTTACACGTGTGGCGAACAAGTTGCGGCCAGGCCCTGCAACTCCTTTCTGGGAGCTTTGTAGCTGACACCTGCCTCTAGAAACCACCCTGCCAACATTCTTCATCTGAGCTTCCCCCATGTAGCATATACCTGGCAGCCAATCTCGCACTGCACAGGCATTCATGCATCTCTGTGCACAGTCTTCTGCAGCAGCCTTCCACGGGGGCTGCTGACCCTGGAGAGCTGGGGCCGGGGTCTGGGGCTGCTGCCTCTGGTGTAGGAGGTGCCTCTGGGCTGCCTAGTGACTGTACCTCCAAGAGTGCCTGGGTCTGATCTTCCTGCTGGTCCTCTGCTGACAGCCTTGGGCTGGCCACACAGGGTCCCTCCTCCTCTGAGGAGTGCTCACTATCATGGACCATAGGCTGCACCATGACAGCAATCCTATTCCCTTATAAAAGCATCCTCTTGAGCTGTTCCATTATATTTCAATTCTAATCCCTTTATAAAAATGCCCTCCTATTCTGTGTATTCTGCAAAATGATAGAAGTGTGGGGGCCTTCCTGATCTCTGCCTGTTTGGTGTGTGGGCACAGCAGCTAACAGCCAGTCAGGGAGGGGGAATGAGAGAGAAAAATCTGTTATGTTATTACACTGTCAGTTCTGGTCAGAAAGTGTTTGTGCCTCCGGTAGGCTGGAAATTCTTTCTCAGGAGACTTTGTATGTCTCGCAGGCTGTCTAGTGTGTAAGCAGGCTGAAATAGTAAATGTTTTCAGAGAGAGATTGTATCTCCAGAGTGCCCAGTTGAACAGGTTCAGAGTCTGGCTTTTGAGAGAAAGCCAGGCTAACGTAACGAATGCTTTAGGAAGAGACTCTAGCTGTCTCAGGGCCAAACTATGCATGATGGTGTCCTCATGCCTGCCACAAGGAGAGTGCCACCGTTTGAAAGTGATTTATAAATGCTGCGAGGACCCGTTCCTGATCAGGCCTTCCTTGCAGCAGGTTCAGGTCCACTGTCTCCTCCAAGGGGAGGTGGCACTTGAAAAAGCTTGGGGGGGAGCAAGTTGACCTCTGCCTACTGTGCTGAAGGGCTTATCAAGATCAGACCCTCAGAGTATTTTAAATCATTGGTTCTTGTAGGTTATCCGGGCTGTGTAACCGTGGTCTTGGTATTTTCTTTCCTGACGTTTCGCCAGCAGCTGTGGCAGGCATCTTCAGAGGAGTAACACTGAACGACACTGTCCTTCAGTGTTACTCCTCTGAAGATGCCTGCCACAGCTGCTGGCGAAACGTCAGGAAAGAAAATACCAAGACCACGGTTACACAGCCCGGATAACCTACAAGAACCAATGAACTCTGACCGTGAAAACCTTTGACAATATTTTAAATCACTTTCAAATGGTGGTGGCATCCCCATAGTGGACACGAGGATGCCAGGTTTGGCCCTCAGAGCCAGGTTTTTGAGGGAAGCTGGCTAAATATTTGTGGTTTCTGGGAGGAGCTCATGTTTACAATTAGAGGTTCCTGAACTTGAGGGAAGGCCAGTATTCACCTCAAGAACAAAAGCTTGGCTGATAGCTGTCCTCTGCACCCATGAGCTAACAGATGAAACGCTATAACTTAATGAGCCCAGCAAATGTGTGTTATACCTGCAAGTAGTTTCAAGCCTCTTTACTGAACAACCTTATTTCCCCTCTCCTGAAGTGAATAAAAGTTCCTGTTTTTTAATTATGTTTCTCTGATGTCCTATTTGAAATAGCTGCATTTAGAAGGACACTTGGGTTCAGTCTGTCTAGAGAAGGTTGAGGTAGAAACTGCTGTGGTCAAACTTTACATCATGCTACCTTTAAAACTCCACCATTCACAGCAACCCTCCCCTAATCCCAGATCTTCAGGGAGATGAGGAGCTTTTGTGGGTGTATGAAAGATGAAGACTTGCCTGTCAACAGTCTGTTATCAAGGGGTGTCATGAACTTCCATGTTTTGCATTTTATCATGAGAGAAATTATCTTTAATATCTCAACAGGAACACAGTTGCAAGCCGGACTTCAGTGCACACTGCTCTTCCCAATTGCTATTACTGCCAAGCAGTGAACAGAAAGGAAGGACAGTTTGGTTTGTGCTGAGAAAACACTCCAAGGCTGTACCTGTGCAAAAGCACACAGCTACTAATACTATATTATGTCACAGATTGGTGTCACAAGGCTCCTTTATGCAGCAGGCTCAGCACCTGTCATGTTAAAACTGTCTTCCTCACACCTGGTCCAGGTATGGTGACCAAGAAGTATCTCTTTCTCTCTCCCTACCACCAGGCAGCGGTAGCTTGGAAGTGCACTGCACATCCCCATACGTGCCACAAATAACAGAAACTGGAACACATGGGATATCTCTTGATGTGTGGGTGTTGAATGCCTGCTCTAAGTTACACTGGACTCTAGGAGGCATTTGTTAAAGGAGGTCCAGGCAGCAATCTGCTAACTATCTTTTCTGCTGCTAGTTCTACGGAAGCAAGCCTAAGCCGGTCTACTCAGAAGTAAGTCCCATTATGGTCAGTATGACTTACTCCCACGAAAGTGTTTTTCGAATTGCAGCCTACTATTGAATTCTATGGAAACAGTAGCCAAACTACTTCAGAGTAAATTATTTCTGGATGGGCTGCCTGAATTGCTATTTCTCAGAATGCACGCAGGAAAATGGCTCCTTGTTTACGACCACAATGTGCTAATTAATTGACTTGCACTGAAGCCAGAGCTGGTTTCCAGTATTCTACAGATACAAGACTGATCAGTCTTGGCAATGTTTAAGAAGCATAAGGATGTCAAATTATTTCTGGAGGAAAAAAATGTCAGCTACAATATTTTTACTGGAATATTGCCCAATTTATTGGAAGTGATTGGGCAATTCATATTAGGCAAGAATTACCCCCCCCCCAAATTATGATCTGCTAGAGAGACAGAGAGGCTGATGTATTTTCAGAGTGTAAATCAATAAGCAGAGGAGGGGAAAAAACCTCTCTGCTGTTATTCATTTCCCTAGCAAAACAATGCACAATGGTGCTCATTATCAAAGGGCATTATTCAACCATTTTACAGTAAAAGCTTTGGCTAACATTTAATGATCCCCAAGGCCAGAAGGTCACAATTTATGTGGGAAGTCTAAAAACATAGCTAAGCACCACTTATAAGTAAGAACCGAGTCACTGAGTCACTGGGTGGGAGGAGAAGCAGTCAGAAAACAGACTGGATGATGGCAGGAGGGCTACTTGATGAAGAAAGTGGGCTAAACGGTCACTTTGAAGAACATCAGGCAAAATCAAAAGCCAGAGCAGATCCCAGGAAGATCTACTTCTACCTCTCTAAAGACCAGTTCCAAGAGTTAGTTGTATTCCACTCTAGCAAGACCGAAACAAGAAATGGAACCCCAGGCAGCCTACTCAGATAAAAGAATATATTCACACACACACATCAGTGATAGACAACTCTATTGAGGTAGGAATCAGAAATAGAATCATAGAGTTGGAAGGGACCACCAGGGTCATCAAGTCCAACCCAATGCAGGAAATTCACAACCACCTCCCCCCACACCCCTAGTGACCAGAAGATGGCCAAGATGCCCTCCCAAGATACCCTCCCAAGATGCCCACCTCCTGTTCAGTAATATTCCTGAGAGCCCCACTTTCTTTTTTCCAACATGAAGGAATGGTTGTCATTCACACTAAAGGGAAAAGATAAAAGAGTACCCAGGGTTGTCAGGGCACAGGTGGTTTAAGCCTTCTTCCTTTGCCATTTTCCTTACCTGAAACAGGCCTAGGGGCACTATTTGTCCCATTGGGGAAACCTAGGTGTACCCCATCAGTGCATATGGAGGAGCCAATGGGGCAAATCGCACCCCCATTAGAAACACTGTGGGGAAGGCTAAACCTTCTGCCTGTACGCCATGGTCTTGATCTGAATTGGGTATATGTATACATGTGATTAACTTTCCAATGGGGGACTTGCAATACATGTTTATTGACACAGACCTGGGGGGAAACATAATGTTTAATTAGGCCCAAAAACATCACTAGTTGCGCTAGAAAAAAGTCTCCAGCATTTTTCTTTGCTTTTGTTTTGGCCTTCAAGGATTTATAGTCTATTGAGGGTGGAAAGATTTCCAGATGCTGATATATTTCTCTATTTGATTTTTATCCTGCCCTTTCTTGGCCGGAGTATATTTTTAACAGTTAAAATATACAGTTAAAAGTAATACCTTATATGAATATATAAGTTAACATTAAAATCCTACCAAATATAAAAAGACAGCACCCTCACAAGTCAATATCAGTAATGGGGAGAGTGGTCAGGAAGGAAGCAAAGAGAGAGGAAAGGAAGGGAGGAGGGGAAAGAAGAAGGGGGAGGACAGGAGGAGGGAGGCCTGGTGGAATGGAACCGTTGCTGTCCTCAACCATAGGCCTGGTGGAACATCTCAGTCTTACAGGCCCTGCAGTACTGAGCCAAGTCCTGCAGGGCCCAGGTCTGATTTGATAGAGAGTTCCACCTGGTTGGAGCCAGAGCCGAAAAGGCCCTGGCCCTGATCAAAAGCACCCGGTCACTTTTTGGGCCACGGACCATCAGTAAGTTGTTGCCAGCTGAATGCAGCACTCTTTGGGGGTATATCGGGAGAGGCAGTCCTGCAGATACGATGGTTCCAGACCATTTAGGGCTTTGATGGTCAACACCAGAACCTTGAACCTGATCCAGTGCTGCTCAACTGGGAGCCAGTGTAGTTGGCGGAGCACTGGTCATATATACACTGTCCATGGGGTCCCTGTAAAGACCTGCGCTGCTGCATTCTGGACCAATTGAAGTTTCTGGACTAGCTTCAAGGGTAGCCCTGTGTAGAGTGAATCACAGTAGTCCAGCCTGGAGGTGACCGTTGCATGGATCACTGTGGCTAGGTCAGGGCGGGACAGATAAGTATCAGCTGCCTGGCCTGGTGAAGGTGGGAAAATGCCATCCTGGCTGTGTTTATGACCCGTGCCTCCAAGGAAAGGAAGGCATACAAAATCACACCCAGACTCCTGGAAGGGGAGGCAGGTGTCAATTGCACAACGTCAAGAGTTGGAAGCTGATGTCACTGACCCGGATCACTCCAGCACAGGAACTCTGTCTTTGATGAATTCAGTTTCAGCCGACTCTGTTTCAACCACTTCACCACAGCCTCCAGACATCTGGCCAGTGTATCTGGGATGGTGCCTGGCTGGCCATCCATCAACAGACACAGCTGGGTGTCATCTGCATACTGATGACAACCCAGCCCAAAACTTCAGACTAACTGGGCAAAGGGGTGCATGTAGATATTAAAAAGCATTGGGGAGAAGATCGCCCCATGAGGGACCCCACATACCAATTGGTATCATGACGAGACCCTCTCCCCCAGCGCCGCCCTGTCCCTGATCTTGAAGAAATGAGATCAGCCATTGAAGGACTGCCCCGTGTAAGCCAACATCAGTGAGGTGGTGGGTCAGTAGATCATAACTGACACTGTTAAATGCTGCTGAAAGATAGAGCAGTATGAGCAGCGCTGACTCACCTCAATCCAGCTGTCTACAAAGATCATTTGTGAGGGCGACCAGCATTGTTTCCATCCCATGGCCAGGCTGGAAGCCAGAATAAAATGGGTCCAGAGATGCTGTATCCTCCAGGAAAGCCTAAAGCTGTTCTGCTGCCACTCTCTCAACTAACTAGCCAGCTCACTGGGTTATAAATCTAACAAATAAATAAATAAATAAATAACTTATCCAGGAATGGAAGGTTAGACAACCGGGTGGTAGTTAGCTGGATCAAAGGGATTCAAAACTGGTTTCTTTAATAGCAGCCTCACCACTGTCTCTTTCAATCTTCCTGGGAAGACCCCTGAACTCAAGGACAGGTTAATAATGTCTTCCAGTGGCCCCCGCACCCCACTCCCACTGGCCTTAACCAGCCAGAATGATCACGATGACTTCAGTACCAAGGCTTGCAACAAACCAAGGTGCCAACTTTGCTCTAGCAACATCATCACTGGGCCCAGCAACGTCAGCCATACTATCTCAGGTTCATACTCCTGTTCATCTTCTAATATGATTTACGCCATCACATGCCAGCAATGCCCTTCCACTCTACATTGGACAAACAGGCCAGTCCCTGCGACAAAGATTAAATGGGCATAAGTCTGACATCATAAACCACAACATTCTGACCTCTAGAAATGCAAACTAAACTGGGAGATTAACAAGGTCAATGTAGGTAGCACTGCTGATCCAGGAACCATTACACAGAGGCCTTTATAACTTCCGCTTCTTAGTTTCTCCTTGAAGCAAAAGAATTGTCTGCACCCTCAGGATTAAGGTTTTCAACCCAGGCATTGTATTTGAGAGACAAGGTAAAGCAGAGGAAGTGTTTACCTGGGAAATTTTGCCTTGTTCAGCTCGACTTTGCACTGTCATCTCACATTAAGAGGTAATTTGAGTTTTAACCACCAGGCCATGGAACTTATTTACACATTCCTGTGGAAACAGATGAAGCAGCCTTATCGAGTCAGGTCAGTGGTTCATCTAGCCCAGTCTTGTCTATCATGATGATTGCTGCAGGCTGAATCCATATCTCCCCCCATGACTGCTTAAACACAGTAATGAAACAGCGGAATTCACTGGCAGTGCACATAGTGATAGCCACAGGCATAGATAAATTTAAAAGGGGTTAGACAGATTCATGGAGGAAAGGTCCATCTAGTGTTGCCAGGCTGTGCCAGGCAATTGGCAGGAGCTTGTGGGTTGGGGATAGGGTTGCCAGCCTCCAGGAACTAGATGGAGATCTCCTTCTATTACAACTGATCTCCATCCAATAGAAATCAGTTCACCTGGAGAAAATGGCTGCTTTGGCAATTGGACTCTATGGCATTGAAGTCCCTCCCCTCCCAAACCCCACCCTCCTCAGGATCCGCCCCAAAAATCTCCAGGTATTTCTCAACCTGGAATGAGCAACTCTAGGCAGGGATATAGGGGTGGGGGCACCAGCATTACATGTGCTGTAACATCACTTCTGGAAAAACCCAGAAGTGACATAATGTCACTCTAGGAATTACCAATAACACTGTGATAAAACCATAGAGCTTCCAGTGATTTTTAGAATAATGCTGTGAGGCCGTGGCTGACAACTGGTGGTAGCTTTAGAGGCGGGGCATGGGGGGGGGACACAGTGGTGTTGTATTGTACAAATAATAGCCGATTCAATTGTGTGCACACAGTACTATGTAGACAATGTAATATATTAAAATTTAATATATTATAAACATGATTATGTTTATAGTGTAAGCCACTGCTGAAGGCTGTTTGCCGAAATGTGTATGGCACTTTGTTTTGTCTCATTGCCTATGGATGTCTGCATTGTGTTCTTGAATTGTTATATTAAATTATCTGTGTAGTGTCACGTGCACACAATTGAATAGGTCATTATTTATATATTGCAATATATATTGTTCTGCTTTCTTAACCATTTTGTTTACCCTATCTTTCTTGATTAAATATTCCCTCCCCCCTCTTTTTTTGTGCTACTGTTATTGCGTGCACCATGATGTCACTTCTGGGGTGAAATGGAAGTGATATCACATTACTCTAGACATAGCTGGAAACTCTATGGTAAAACTGGAAATGATACCATGCTATGCATGACATGGCCATGCATGACACTTTGAGTGGCAGTGGGCCATGAAAGTTGCTGGCGGGAGATCTCCTGCCACAGTAATAGTCCTGGCAACCCTATGGGTGCAATGCTGGCCTTTAAAATATTTTTCCCCTGCCACCACTCACAGCCAGCACAGTGGAAGGCAACCCTAGGTCCATTAATAGCTACTAGCCATAGTTACTAGAGCCTCCTTCAACAAACCTCTGGAAGGCAGCAGCAGGGGAGGTAGGGTTGCCAAATCCCTCTTTGCCACCGACGGGAGGATTTTGGGGTGGAGCCTGAGGAAGGCGGGGTTTGGGGAGGGGAGGGACTTCAATGCCATAGAGTCCCATTGCCAAAGCGGCCATTTTCTCCAGGTGAACTGATCTCTATCAGCTGGAGCTCAGTTGTAATAGCAGGAGATCTCCAGCTGGTACCTGGAGGTTGACAACCTAAAGGGGAGAGCTTTTGCCTCTGTGCTCTGTTTGGTTGGCCGCTTTGTGGAATAGTATGCCGGTCTAGATCAGTAATGGCGAACCTTTTAGAGACCAAGTGCCCAAACTGCAACCCAAAACCCACTTATTTATCGCAAAGTGCCAACACAGCTAGAAGTCCATATGGGGCTAGGGGTTGCCAGGTCCCTCTTTGCCACCTGTGGGAGGTTTTGGGGCAGAGCCTGAGGAGGGTGGGATTTGGGGAGGGACTTCAATGCCATAGAGTCCAATTGCCAAAGTGGCCATTTTCTCCAGGTGAACTGAAATAGCAGATCTCCTGCTACTACCTGGAGGTTGGCAACCCTGCATGGGTGGCCGAGCGGGGGAAGGAAAGCACCTGGAGCATAGCTCTCACCCCTTCAGTTTGGTTCTTTTTCCAACTGTTATCTTCATACAAATTTAAAAAGACTATTACGTGAGGAGGGCTGATGGTGGGGACAGCCCTCTGAATGCGCTCAGAGGCACCTTCGGTTGCATGAACGAGCAGAGTGGAAACCTGAGCTAAGCGAAGGGCTCGGCTCCAGCACAAACGGCAGGCGGGCCCCCGTTCCACCCTCACCGCTAATCCCCCGCGCTGCAGTCACCAACCAGCCCGACGCAGACAGCCGCCCAGGTGTCCCGCTCCCAGTCCAGCCCCGTCCCAGCTCCGCCTCTTCCAGTCCTCGGCAAAAGGCTCATCGTTGTCTTCACTTCCAGAGCACGCAGCTGGCAACTGCAGAGAAGGCACTGGGAAGGAGCCCGGTGCTTCCCGGAGGAGCCAGGAAAGCACCACTGGTCCCCAGCCTCCTCAGCCGGGGGAACTAACTCAGGCGAACTCTGTGCTGGGGCGATGGCGCACGTGCCCACAGAGAGGGCTCTGAGTGCTACCTCTGGCACACGTGCCATAGGTTCGCCACCACTGGTCTAGATGGACCACTAGTGTGATCCAGCAGGCTTTACCTACGTTCTTATGTTCTTATGCTTTTTAAGGGCCAAATGGCACATCTGGAGTTTCAGTCATGGAGCTCCAGCATAAATTTTAGTTTGGCCTTCAAATCTTTTAACAAGAAAGATGCTGGTTATTAAACCTGGGGACTTCTTGCATGTAAATCTTGTGCTTTACCACACAGAGATAACCACAACCCTTACTACAAATTTTGCCTTGTAATAATAACATCTAATTTGCCTCACTTTAGCACTGACTTATTATGGGCACTTAATTAGTATTTCTTCACCTAAAGTAACTAACTGCCTTATTAGTCCCTTGAAAGTTTCAATCCTGTAATTGGCTATCTGGGTCTGGAATAAACCCCATTAAGCTCAGAGGGACTTATTTTCTAATAACCATCATCTCCCTGTAAGGGGTAATTTGAGTTTTAACAACCAGGCCATGGAACATATTTACATATTCCTGTGGGAACAGATGAAATAGCCTTATTGAGTCAGGTCAGTGGTTCATCTAGCCCAGCCTTGTCTACCATGACTGACTGCTTTTCCAAGAAAAGATCATTACCAGCCCTCTTTCGTAGGGCAAAATGACATGTGATGTTGGAACTCCATGTAGGTTTGTCCACAGGGTTGCCAACACAAGGTTGGGAAATACCTGGAGATTTGGGGAGATTTTAGTATTTTAGCATTTCTTTGTCTAAAGCAGTAGTTCCCAAACTTTTCGGGCCACTGCCCCCTTGGTTCCACAAACTCAACCCCAGCGCCCCCTACCCTATCCAACAACACAGTTGAAAGGGCCCACCTGTAGTGCCCCCCTGCTGCCCCTTTGCCTCTTAATGCCCCCCTAGGTAACCCCACCGCTCCCCCCGGGGGGTGATACTTCCCACTTTGGGAACCACTGGTCTAAAGTAACCAACGTCCTTATTAGTCCCTTCAAAGTTTCAGTCCTTTAATCAGTTATCTGGGTCTGGAGTAAATCCCATTAAAGGGACTTATTTTCTAGTAACTGTCATCTCCCAGTAAGAGGTAATCTGAGTTTTAACCACCAGGTTAACACTGCATAACAGTGGGCTGCACAGCTTGACAAATGGGTGAAAGTCCTATATTATAAATAGAAGGGATTAATTGTTTGTTACTCTCAAAAGATTTAGTGGTGTGTTTCCAGTTTGGTTGGTCTGCTCGACTATACACATGCCTTTACGAGACAATCAGTGTAAAAAGCACAGCAGAGCAGAAGAGGTTTTTTCAGCTGTTAGAAGAGGATAACCTTATTTCTAATCTCTGCAGAAGATGGAATAAACGTTACCACATATGGCTGTGGGTTGCCAGGTGGCAATTCTCCCTAAAGGAACAGACTTTGCAAATCATAGGTTTCTGCATATTTTCTGTGATATGTTAACATAAGCAGAATGTTTCCTTCATGCTGACATGAATGCTAGAGAGACAGAAGCTTAAATTTCCTGTGACAGTCTTCTCATCAGAAACTGATTTCATTTTCCAGCAGAATGAAATTGGCCACTTGTTAATATAATTCTACTTTAAATTTTGTTTAAGTAAAAATGGTTAGAAATAGGGTTAGTATCCTCAAGGTGGGACCTGGAGTTCTCCTGGAATTACTACCGATCTCCAGATTACAGAGATCAGTTTCGCAGGAGGAATGGGCAGCTTCAGAAGGCAGAATCTGTGGTATCACATCTCTTCTGAGCTTCCTCCCCATCTGACTCTTGCTTTCCCCAGGGAGCACCACCAAATTTTCAGGCATTTCCTAAGATGGAGCTGGCAACCCTAAAATGAACTGTTTAGTTATATTTGTTTCACTTGTCTTACCCAAGAGGTTTGGACTAGATATGGGAGGGCCACACATATATGTGGAATTAGAGAGCAGCATTAGTATATTTTAAGTTGTCCATTGGGTCATCTGATTATTTGAAATAAAAAATAACGACCGGATAATCAATTCCCCTGGAGAAAATGGCTGCTTTGGAGGGTGGACTCTATGGTATTATATCCTGCTGATGTCCCTGCCTTCTCCAGGCTCCACCCCCAAATCTCCAGGAATTTCCAAACTCAGAGTTGATGATGCTGTTCTTCCATAAAAACAGAATACTCTCCACTACAATCCAGCACCCAGGCTTTAGCAAAAGTTTGATCAGCAGACATTAACAAGTGATAATCCTTACGCTGTGCCATGGTATAAGAGTCCCATGGTGCAGAGAGGTAAGCTGCAGTACTGCCGTCAAACCTCTGTTCACAAGCTGAGTTTGATCCTGACGGAAGTCAGTTTCAGGTAGCCGGCTCAAGGTTGATTCAGCCTTCCATCCTTCCGAGGTTGGTAAAATGAATACCCAGCATGCTGGGGGTAAAGTGTAGATGACTGGGGAAGGCAATGGCAAACCATCCGTAAACATAGTCTGCCTAGTAAACGTCGTGATGTGACTTCACCCCATGGATCAGTAATGACCTTTACCTTTTATGCCATGGTATGTCTGCAACCCAAGGCAGAAGAGCAAACGAGGCCAGTTGCTGTCAAAGGGCTCAAGAAAGTTCTTGTGGATCAGGTACTGACTTGCTGCTATCTTTGTTGCTGGCTGGGGAGAAGGAGAAAAGGATTGTAAACAATTCCAGCTCGGAGATTCAGGGCTCAGCTTGATGAGACAGGAGAGATCCATGATCATGTCTCCAGATACCTTTACTTTTCTGTAAAAACAGCCAAAAGGGGATGCTTTTAATGAGGCTCAAAATGGAACCTACCTTGAAAGATCTAATTTGTGTCAGAGCTGTGGTGTTGTTCAGGGCAATTATTGTCTCCTTCCTGTGCAGTTTCCTGGATAGAACTTGCCCTTTCCCCCAATCAGCTATTAGGCCCGGTAGGGATAAAAAGACAGGTTGCCATTGCTTGTAGCATATTGGTTAGTAATAAACTCTAATTGGGTCTTAATTATTGGAGATTTGGTGGCCTGTGACCTGCTCTGTTCATTTGGTTTGCTGCCATTACTCTTTTCTGCCTGTAATTGCTTTGGTTCCCAGCTACCTTAGACTTGACCTTTGGCATCTTTTCTGCTGGCAGTGCCTGTTGAAGACCTGTTCCTGTGTCCTGGCAGCCCCATACTTTATACTTTCTATAGCCTTGTGGATGTCGGTTTGAAACAAACCAACTTGCAACGTCAAATTATAATATTATTTGAGCTGGCAACTCTTCGTTGGCTTGTTTGTATGCTGCGTTTTGTTCTAGACCCTGCCACATACAAAAAACTAAAACGAGGTCCAACTTGCAAAATTACCAGGATCACTTCAGGATACAATGGTTCCATATTAACATACCACACCCTCAGCACATTATCTTGATACTTACAGGACAATGATTAGCACATTACCTTTGATACTTTTTGCAGGACAATGATTCAGCTCAAACCCAACCCCTTTCTGACTATATATTACTCTTCCTACTCACTTGACACTGAGAGACACTGTCCTTCAGTGTTACTCCTCTGAAGATGCCTGCCACAGCTGCTGGCGATACGTCAGGAAAGAAAATACCAAGACCACGATCACACAGC
The DNA here is from genome assembly GCF_029931775.1 of Euleptes europaea. NCBI lineage: Eukaryota > Metazoa > Chordata > Lepidosauria > Squamata > Sphaerodactylidae > Euleptes > Euleptes europaea. Next base: position 40,297,387 of record NC_079316.1, read on the forward strand.
CCGGATAACCTACAAGAACCAATGAACTCTGAAAGCCTTCGACAATATACTTAAATCAGTTGACTGGAGCTGTAAACAGGCAAGACAGAGCTTTCTACAAACCTGAAAAATGCCTTAGGTTTGCAAAAATAAAATCTAAAATCTAAAAAAAATGCATGGTGTGTTTGTGTGTGTGTGTGTGTGTGTGTGTGTGTGTGTGTGTTAAAAACCCAAAAATGAGAAAAGGAGCTTTTTATTGGACCCTGTACAATTCACAGGCTTCACCTGGCAAAAGGAAAAATAATCCTATATGGGTCCTTTGCATTTCATTTTGAGTTCTTCCTAAATTGGGTCTTCCCTGCCTGGGAATTCATGCTGAATATATAGACTGAATATATAAGTCTGTTGTTCTCCTTTTTTTTATGGACTGAAGATATAGTCTGTTCATACCACTTATTTTTGTTATATATAATTTCATGTAAATTAACTAATGTAAGACTGAAGACTTAAGCCTGTTAGCTTTATTATTTTTTCTGTACACTCTCTGTATTTCTATGTAAATTTCATGACTGTGAAGCAACATTGCAGTTTTTTGTAAATTTCTTGACTGTGAAGTAACAGTTGCATAGTTTACAGTATATAGCTACTTCAATTATTATATATAAAACGTATTTCTATAATTAGGATTTTTTGGGTTCTCTTTTCTTAATGTGTATAATTTTGACTAATGTTAGCTTTTTAAATTGTGAGCCCACGTGCCGCTATTTCCTTCAGTTTCAACCTCCAGGTGGTGGCTGGAGTTCTCCTGCTATTACAGCTCATCTCCAGGCAACAGAGATCAGTTTACTTGGAGAAAAATGGCCGCTTTGACAATTAGACTCTATGGCATTGAAGTCCACTCTCCAAACCCTTCCCTCTTCAGGCTCCACCCCCAAAATCTCCCGGTATTTCCGAACCCAGAGCTGGCAACCCTAACTAACCCCATCCTAGCTGCTGCCTTGCTTTGTCTCCTGTTCTCCTCATTTCCCTCTCCCTCCTCTCTTTCTCTCCTCCTTTCTTCCCTTTGGCCTCTCACTGAGAAACAAGTTGCATGTTGTCTCTTTTAAAAGGACATGAGCTTTCCTATGGTTTCTCACTTTGCCCCTTCCCTTAGCCTTGTCAATCAGTCCCTGAGGGCTAAAGCAACCCCCACCCCATATTCTAGCAGCCAGTACTTGCTGGTGGGGAAGGATGAGGCATTGCCCTTTTGTGTAGGGAATATTTACAACTCAAAACAAAGAATGAGAGATAAGGAGAGTTCCCTGTAGGAACAGGAGCTTGGGTTTGCTTTGAATTATTTGGGTTAAGGAGTCCTCTGCTGGAGGAAAAGAGAATGGTCAGAGAGAGGAAATGTATAGGCTGTCATTAGGACTTGTTTCTTGGGTGGACTTTTGTGGCAACAGAGCCGTGTGTGTGTGTGTGTGTGTGTGTGTGTGTGTGTGTGTAAAATTATCCTTTAACTGCAAGAACACCAAATGGAAGTAGTCAGGAAGGAACAGCACGCCAGAAAACTTTGACACAATTCCTAAATTCAGGTGGCTCCATGAATTTGCTCACTTGGTAAGTGCTGATTAAAAGTACAAGAATGGCATTGTAAAGTCAAGGAAAAGACAGAGAGAGCACTACTGTGTGAGGGGCACATCTGCGCCTCATTGGATGTACCCACTTACCCAGGAGTGCCAGGAGGGGAAGTGATGAGGGAGAAAGAGAAGAAGGAAACTGTGATACCCTTGGGGCTATGTTGGGACAGAAGAGACTGTGTTTGGACTCCTCCACACAAAGCCTGCTGGGTGACCTTGGGCCAGTCACAGTACTCTCAGAACTCTCTCAGCCCCACCTCCCTCACAAGGTGTCTGTTGTGGGGAGGGGATGGGAAGGTAATTGTAAGCCTCTTTGAGAGTCCTTTTGCTTTCCATTTTCCCCAGTTTGGGGAGGGACTGTGGCTCAGTGGTAGAGCATCTTGTTGGCATGCAGAAGGTCCCAGGTCCAATCCCCAGCATCTCCAGTTAAAGGGACTAGGCAAGTAGATGACGTGAAAGACCGGAGCCTGAGACCTTGGAGAGCCGCTGTCAGTCTGAGTAGACAATACTGACTTTGAAGGACCAGGGGTCTGATTCATTATAAGGCAGCTTCATGTGTTCATGTGAGAGTCCTTAAAGCAGAATGTAAAAACCAACTCTTCTACTCTTCTTCACCAGGACTCCATGAGTAGTGTCCTCTTTAAGTAGATTAGGAGAACTCAAAATCCCACTTTTCCAGCATCAACAATTCAGAATCTGTGCAAACAGATTTAATGAGTCCCTGGTCTTTCTTGAAGATAGTTTCAGAGGGAAGCTGTGTTGATCTACAGTAGAAGACTAGATTCACATCCAGTAGCACCTTAGAGATCAACCAGATTTTTCAGGGCATCTGATGAAGAGAGCTTTGACTCTCAAAAGCTTATATCCCCAAAATCTTGTTGGTTCTAAGGTGCTACTGAACTCCAGTCTACCAGGTCTTTCTCTGACCAAACTTCCAACATTCCTTGCCATAAAAAGAAGGAAGCTAACAGATGTTTAAAGATCTGCTTGTTCCCAGGGTTACAGGACGTGAAATGTGCATTTCAGAAAATTAAAGACATTTTAATCAAACAGCGCATGTGGCTATTTTGTTATTGCTTCTGAAAAGACCTTTGTTTCAACCTGTCCCAGTGGAGAAGCTGGGCCTACCTGCTGAGAACTGACCCACTGTTTTGAGGAAAATCACTTCCAGACAGACCTGGCTTCCAGAGAGAGCTCATCCAGAAGCTAGCTTCAGACACCCAGCTATTGTGTTTGGCATAACTCCAAGTAATAGTTTATTTTCTTCTTTTCTTTTTCTTCAGACTGATTCTATAAGGAAACTAGTGTAAGAGGTTAGATACATGCTTGGTTATTCATACGCTTACCAAAGGAGCACTGGCTCCCTCTGGCAGCAAAGAGCAGTACTGGGATCTTTTTTCTTGACAGCTGTTCCAGATGCCTGCATGTTTGTGCCCTCAAAAATCTTTCACTGCAAATCCATTGCTGTGGTGAAGAAAGTTTGTATGAAGCTGTATTTATGGATAGGCTGACCATATTTCCTTGAGACAAAAATGGGACATTGGGATGGCGAGAACGGGACAGGGGTTATGTAATATTCTGTAATCATGAAAAAGCAAGATGATTGAAAAAAGTTTTATTATACAAACATATTGAGCTTCTTCAGTGACAGAACCCATACAAAAAAATAGGTAGACGTAGGGCAGGGTTGGGGAACGTCAGGCCCGGGGGCCGCTTAAGGCCCGCGAACTCATTTGGTCTGGCCCTTCGTGGGTCCGGGCAGATCTCGAGCTCAGAAGGATCTAAGACTGGTGATCTGCCCCCTCCGGCGGACAGGAATAGCCTCTATTCAAGGCGGATGTGAGTTTGTTTTGCAGAGAAAAGGAACCTTTTTCCCCCTTGCAGAAGAGTCGTTAGTTATGGAGCTGCTAGGACCGCCCAAGAATATAGCAGGCTAATTTTTAAGTTGATAATTTTGTATGGCCCGCGAATGATATTGTAAATATTCAAATGGCCCTTGGCAGAAAAAAGGTTCCCCACCCCTGACGTAGGGGGACTGGCTAAAATCAAATTGAGAAATTTAAAAATAATACTGTTATTTTATAGTACATACAACATTTCACTATATTTTAGTAGTTTTAGCTAATCACTATATTTCTCAAACCAAGAGCTTGAATAAAAATATTTTTTATGCTCCTGGGGCCATGTTTTCTCAATATGTTCCAACTATACATCAATAGGAACAAGAGTGTCCTAGGATGCCATATTCAGAAAAATAATGTGCAATAGGAAAATATAGGAAATATCCACTCTAGTAAATAAAAAGATTTAATTGTAATAATTTTATATAATTGTACAGCAACATGATAAATATTAATGGACTGCTGATATCATACTGCCCTTATACAAATATAAGGCAAAACTTTTCTCCCTCTCCCATAATACTAGAATGTGGGGCCATCTGCCGAAGCTGGAGGGTGAGAGATTCAAAACAAATAAAAGGAAGTATTTTTTCACACAACACATAGTTAAATTGTGGAACTCCCTGCCCCAAAATGTGGTGATGGCTGCCAGCTTGGAAGGCTTTAAGAGGGGAGTGGACATGTTCATGGAGGAGAGGGCTAGCCATGGCTTTTCTGCCAGTCATGATGCATACCTATTCTCTCCAGGATCAGATGAGCATGCGTATTATCTCAGGTGCTGTGGAACACAGGCAGGATGTTGCTGCTGCAGTCATCTTGTTTGTGGGTTTCCTAGAGGCACCCTGTTGGCCACTGTGTGAACAGACTGCTGGACTTGATGGGCCTTGGTCTGATCCAGCATGGCTTTTCTTATGTTCTTCTTATGTGCAACAAGGAATTTGAAGCAAAACACGGAACATGATCAACTGTATTCTGAATGTTCAACTAACTGCAGAATTAGGCACCTCAATGTGGAAAACCACAACTAAAACTGCAGGTGTAGCCAAGGCCTTTTGTGTCCCACACATTCCACCCCTGGGGCTGCCAATCCAGTCCCAGAACACTTCTGCTAGTCCCAGGGGCTGTCATTCCAGTCCCAGAACACTTCTGCTAGTCCTGGGGGCCATCATTCCACCCCTGGGGCTGGTATTTCAGTCCCAGAACACTTCTGCTAGTCCCAGGGGCCGTCATTCCAGTCCCAGAATACTTCCGCTGGTCCCAGGGGCTGTCATTCCAATCCCAGAACACTTGTGCTAGTCCCATGGGCTGTCATTCCAATCCCAGAGTAGTGTCTCTGGGCTTAGAGCCCCTTCCTGGAAAATCCATTCCACATTTTCTTTGCAACTCTTTTTGTGCTGTAATATATTTCAATGGAGCCCATGCAAGCCAATTGGCAATCCAGGCTCCCAGTATTTTCAATAGGCTGTGCAGCCTCTCCCATTGTTTCTAATGGGCTAGCCTGTCATTCGTTTTACTACATCTCACATTTAACACATCTGCTGAATGTGCAATTCAAACCCCAGATTTTAAATAAAACTGGGGACATTTCTGCAGATACTGTTGGGTCCTGGTGTTTTTTTGTTTGTTTTTTGCAATGAAGTCATGCACAGGTTGTTTCTTTCAAAAAGATTTAGGGGCATGGAAGATATACAAAAATTCACTGTAATGTATGTACAGGGCTCCCATACAAACACAAAATTCCTATGTCTTGTTGCAAGTGGGTGTATTTTCAGAACCTCCCAGGCGGCACCCCCCAACCCCAACTCACATCAATAGAACACGATTTAATAAAAGTGGCCTGGAGTTTTTGCAGCACATAATTTCCCGCCCTTTTTCAGAGACATCGAACCATTCTGAAAAACGAGCTGAAGCCTTCGTCCCCTGTCAGAAACCAAGTGAGCCGTAGCCTCTTGCAGCGGACACAACGTTTCCCCTTTCGCAGTTTTAAAGGACAATTGCTTAACCCCTTTACTTCTTTTGGCAAAAAGCAGAAGCAGCTGCATCTTACCTGGCTGCTGCTTTCGCGCTCTGCTGTCCCTCACTGGAAAAGGGGACTGGGGTTAAATGAGTATAATGAGGTCTTCCCTCCCACTCGATATTTCCCCGGTGCCGGCCTCACCTCCTTGCTTCCACCTACGCTCAGAAACGATGGTCCAGAGGTGGCAGGGAGGGAGGGGAAGGCAAGGCTCGTGCATTTTTTTGGCGCGCGCCTGTCGCTTCAGAGGCTTGCAACAGCACAGTGGGTGGGAACATGTTGATTGATGGGGCATGGGACGTTTTGCTTCCACCCATAACTGGAAAGTTGTGCCTTTTCTTTCCAATTGTAAAAAATTGGGGAGGGGCCGTGGCTCAGTGGTAGAGCCTCTGCTTGGCATGAAGAAGGTCCCAGATTCAATCCCCGGCATCTCCAGTTAAATGACTAGGCAAGTAGGTGATGTGAAAGGCCTCTGCCTGAGACCCTGGAGAGCCGCTGCCGGACTGAGTAGACAATACTGGCTTGGATGGACCAAGGGTCTGGTTCAGTATAAGGCAGCTTCATGTGTTCATGTGTTCATGTGTGTTCAAAGCTGCACTATGCAGGCAAGGCAACAAAACTGGCTTGGCTTATTTAAAACGGGACAAAGTGGACTTTTGAATGAAAAAGACGGGACTGCCAGGAAATGTGACAAAAACGGGACTGTCCCGTTCAAAACAGTACGTATGGTCAGCCCATTGATGGAGAAATTTATCTTTTCTAGCAAGCACTGCTCTGAAAAATGACTTAGAAGAAGAAGAAGAGTTGGTTTTTATATGCCAACTTTCTCTACCACTTAAGGGAGACTCAAACCAGCTTACAGTCGCCTTCCCTTCCCCTCCCCACAACAGACCCCCTGTGAGGTAGGTCAGGCTGAGAGAGCTCTTAATAGAACTGTGACTAGCCCAAGGTCATCCAGCTGGCTTCATGTGTAGGAGTGGGGGGGGGGAATCCAGTTCACCAGATTAGCCTCCGCCGCTTATGTGAAGGAATGGGGGAATCAAACCTGGTTCTCCAGATCAGAGTCCACCACTCCAAGCCACCGCTCTTAACCGAAACACCACACTGACTTAGGACTTCTTCACAACAGCTCCCTGCATGTGTGTAGGACAGGGGCTGTGGCTCAATGGCAGAGTGTCAACTTTGCATGCAGAAGGCCCTAGGTCAGTGATGGCGAACCTTTTAGAGACCGAGTGCCCAAACTGCAACCCAAAACCCACTTATTTATCGCAAAGTGCCAACACGGCAATTTAACCTGAATACTGAGGTTTCCTCCCAGCTCGGCAAGGGGGGGGGGGCGGCGGGGAGTCCAGAGAAGAGCCCTTCAAAGCCCCCGCCGCCCAGGGAAGAGGGGAAGTCCAGGGAAGGGGGGGCTTTGAAGGGCTCTGTGCTCCCTTCAAAGCCCCTCCTGCCCCCACGCGTGCCCACAGAGACGGCTCGGCGTGCCGGACTTGGCACGCGTGCCATAGGTTCGCCAACACGGCCCTAGGTTCATCCCTGGCATCTCCAGCTAAAAGGATCAGGTGGTAGGTGATGTGAAAGATCACTACTTGAGACACCAGAGAGCTGTTGCCAGTCTGAGTAGACAGTTGTGACCTTGATGGACCAATGGTCTGAGTCAGTATAATGCAGCTTCATGTGTGTGTGTATGTACATACACACAAAGTATGTACATATACACAAAGAAAAAACATCTCTGCAAACAGCTGGATGCAGCAAATGATTCCCAACCAAATGTTCCACTACTACAAAATCCCCAATAAGGAGATTTGGGGAGGGGCCGTGGCAGAGCATATGCTTGGCAAGCAGAAGGTCCCAGGTTCAATCCCCTGCATCTCCAGTTAAAGGGACCAGGCAAGTAGGTGATGTGAAAGGCCTCATCCTAAGACCCTGGAGAACCGCTGCCAGTCTGAGTAGACAATACTGACTTTGGTGGACCAGGGGTCTGATTCATTATAAGGCAGCTTCATGTGTTCAAGGAAATTTGTTCCTGTTATAGTTGCCAAATGATCGGGGGGGGGGAAGATTACTGACCCACTATTGCCCCTTTAAATGTAGTTTTGTTCTGCAGAATTTAGCAGACAAAGCTTTCTATATGTGTTCTTACCTGCTGCTTCACTACTGATGTCTACCATTCAAGCTGCTCCATAGGAATGGGGGCAGTAAAGAAGATGGCAATTTCTCTCCACGTTAGGAGCTTTTAAAACAAGGACCTTCTTTTCTTGCGCCATTTTCTTAAAGAAATGTTTGTGTCTGCAGCCAGTATAGAGTGCCAATGCTTCAGCCCGTAGTAAACCTGTAGTAAAGACCAGTTTGTTGACAAGAGGGCTGAGTCAAGCTAGTTTTCTGCTTATTGAAATGGGTTAGGCCAATTCCAGATGTGCCTCAACAATGAACTTCCCATCCCCAGGTATCAGAACCTGCTCCAGCTCATCCTGAATGTCAGAGGAAGGCCCAGAGGGGAGCCCCTATATCTCATTATACCCCAGGATCTCCCAAGAAAAGACTCCTACCCTCTTTAGATCATTGTCTGGAGATGTTAGCAGGTCATGAGAAATCAGGCTGACCCTCCGTGTTCTAATGGTTGCTTCTTATATAATCACAATATCATTTGTTTCTATGTCTACATGTGTGGGGGTGTAAAGTACCATCAAGCTGCAGCCAACTTAAGGCGACCTCATAGAGGTTTTAGGCAAGAGACTTACAGAGGTGATTTGCCATTGCCTTTCTCTGCAGAGCGACCCTGGCTAGAGTCCCACTCCACAGGTGGAAGTGTGGGGGAACTCCAGGTTTAATGAGCTGGATTTTAAGAAATAGATTAAGAGATACCTTGGAATTAAGATATGTAAGTATAATTTCAAACAATAACAGTAGATAGAAAGACAGATAGAAGGAAATACATTTGCAAATGGGAGAGAGGCGGTGATGACTTGGGGGTCATCACTGGAGTCTCTCTCAACTCAGTAGTAGACAACTTAGCATTATACAGACACTCAGCCAAATTCAACCCATTCCCTTTTTGCCCAGACTTATACAGCCACAAAAGCCATAATTTTCTTTTACAGCTCCTCTGAAAAGCCAGGAGAGTACAAGCCCTCCAGATCTCCTTTGGGAGGCAGGTATGGGTTAGCCATTGAAAAGGCTCACGCCCAGGCACTTGCAGAATGAGCCCTACACAAAGGGAATATAGATAACAGACCCTGCTGAAAGGCGCAAAGCTGTTACGTGAGAAGATGCCGTGAGAAATTGGCTTTTAAATATGTGAAGCCCAATTCATGAAGAGCTTTAAAGGGCTTGAGTTAGACTTGGAAATAAATAGGCAGCCACTGAAGAAACCTCTGAATAGGAGTAATACAAGCAGGGGACCTGCAAGGGCTTGTGGGTGTGTATGTGTGTCTCATTTTCCATGATTTCCCTTCCGTCAGCCCTTTCCCTGTTTCCTTCTTTCCTTCCCTCCCACCAATCCAACCTTTTATCTGCTCCCCATTGTCAGGCTGTTATCTCAGTTTCTATGTTGCCTCTGTTCCTTTGCTGAACCGTCCAGACCTCAAGGACAGCTCCACATACCAAAGCCTGGGAAAGTGTGCTCTGTTTAGGCTTTGGTGATGCTTTGTAATCTCCCGCTGTTTTCAAGCCTTATATTGCCAACTAGCTAGCAAGACACTCATAGCTGTCATTTTATCTTCTGTGCACTGTATTGCCTATTTGACCAGTAAAAGCCATCTGCTTGGATTCTAAATGTCTCTGTGGTGATTTCTGGTTCTTTGGGTCAAGAGCTCACATTATGACAGCTATCATCTTCATCACCCTTTTCATCAGTCAGGCTGGAGCTCAGGAGGGTTCGCCTGCCACTCGGATGGGAGCTAAGACAAAGCTCTCCGAGTGAGTTTACCGTGCCTGGAGCCCCGTGTGGCTCGCCTGCCGCTCGGATGGGAGCTACGACAGAGCTCTCCGAGTGAGCCCGGTCCCGGTGGATCTGTTCCCCGGAGCAGGAGCTCTGGAAGGGTCTCCTCCTTGATACCTTCCTTTGGGGAAGCCCTAGACTACGTTCATCGGGCAGAAGTGGAACGTAGCCGCCTGACTGGACTTGTAAGGGCGTAGCGTGGAGGCCAGCGCCCGCCACGACCTCCTAGTGTCGGATTGTCTAGTGGAGGATGCTCAACTGGCCCGGTTGGGCGGAGCCGGGTTAAAAGTACTGGCAAAACGGATGGTTGCGCTCCTCCACGGAATGACCTCGACCACCGCTTCAATGGCCGGGATTGCTAAGCTGTCAACCCCCGTCTTTGGCGTCAACGCAGCGACCTTAGCGGTTCAGGTCCTGCCGCAACTGGATCTTCCGGATCAAGCCGGCTCTATGTCGGCATGGGAGCAGGAAGCTCTGCCACTAGTGACCACGACCCTGACCACCAAACTTGAAACGGATCAAGTTTTAGCAGATCGTAAGGGAACCAAAGAGGACTTGCACTATGAGGAAACTCTCTGGACTGCAAACTTCCGAATCAGCCAGCCCCGTCGCTTAGGTGATGCGGGCAAGGATATGTTTTTGCTCCGACAGCACAATCGGGAACACATAGACCGGGTGGCCCACTTGCAGGGTCAAATGCACGTTTTGCTTCACGACAACGACTGCTTGCAGCAGATACAAGCCGACCCGGATGGCTCGGCCCCAGCTCCACAACCAGGGTCTCCGGATCAGGCTCAACCGCAGCAACCTGCGGCACCTCTGGGCGGAACGCCCATGTTGCCAGTAACTCTAGCAGTGCCTGTGGCGCCAGGGGACCCCAGAGCTCCTGTCCTGCCACCCCCAGGAAGTCCAGGGGTCCCGTTGCTTGGATCTACACCAGCACCCGTACTACCTCCAGTTCCATGGAGACCACCCAAACTGAAGATCTCTTTTGCCGACTCGGCAGAGATACTACCTTGTCAGCGACCCAAGGTGAGGGGAGACCAAAAGCCTCCCCCCGAAGTCTCCGTTCCCTGCCCGCAGAGATCAGCACGGCCCCCTCGAGATCGCGAATCCCGATTCCAAAGGGGAGCTTGCCTCGTTTGCGGCGCGATGAACCACTTTGTTTCAGCATGTCCTCAACGCCTGGAACTCCCTCGACCGAATGCATTGCCCCGAGCTCGGGGACGACCTCAACGCAGAGGCACCGCGGCCACCCGCAGTACAGCACCGGGACGGCCCACACCCTCTGCACTTTCTACTTCCGCAGACCCCTCCGGGTCCTGGATTACAAGTGCCCCAGTGGGGGACAATTCTTCGTCTTCGGACAGGGATCTTTCCTGGGATACCCCAGCGTTAACCCTGGACTCGCTTCCTGACCTTTCACAAAACCGGGGAAGGTCTCAACGCGGAGGCGCTGCGACCGCCCGCAGTACAACGCCAGGTCGGTTCACACCCTCTGCACTTCTGTTCAGAGACTCTCCCGATCTTCCTGTTTCTACAGACCCCTCCGGGTCTCGGATTATAAGTGCCCCAGTGGGGGACAATTCTCCATCTTCGGACAGGGATCATCTCCAGGATACCCCAGTGCTAAACCTGGACTCGCCTCTTGACCTGTCTAATAACCGGTCACAGTCTGCGGTGAATGGAACGTCCCCGCAGACCCCCGCAGTTTCTCCTGTAAAACCTACGAAACCGACGAAGGTGAAAGAAGTAGAAAGTACGGTGTATGTGGACGCAGTGTTACAACACTATAAAGGGGGTCCCCAACTGCCTGTCAAGGCACTTATTGACTCCGGTTGCGCTCGCACTCTCATCAATGAAGCCACATTTGCAGCACTCAAAGTCAAGTCCGAGGCTTTACCAGCCCCCATCCATTTTGCCCAAATGGATGGGAGCCATTTCAAAGGGGGCCCAGTTGATCATCGCACTATAGGGGTGGCGATGGGAATTGGCTCCCACTGGGAGCAAATAGACTTTACCATAGCCCCTATCCGATTTGAAGTGGTCCTGGGAATTAACTGGATTAAAGGTCATAGTCCCAGTATAGACTGGGACACGAACACGATCTCCTTTGCCAACCCCAAATGCGACCAGCACCGACAGCAAGTTGCGGTGCTGTCTCCACCCGCTTCGGCATTAATCTCCGAAGTCCCATCACCGCCATCCCTCCCTGATGTATACCAGGACTTTGCTGATGTCTTCAACATTAAAGAATGTGATGCCTTACCCCCCCCCCACCGGGCCACTGACTGTGCAATTGAAGTGGTAAAGGACTGCACACTAACCAAGAGTAAAATTTACCCTATGAGCGCTTCCGAGCGCACTGTACTACGAGACTTTTTGGACAAAAACCTTGCCAGAGGGTTCATTCGCCCATCGAATGCCCCAAACTCAGCCCCTGCATTTTTCGTCCGAAAAAAGGAGGGCGACCTTCGCCTATGCATTGACTTCAGAAAACTCAATGCAGTTACTCAAGCCAACGCCTATCCTATACCACTAATATCAGATATTTTGGGGCAGTTGCAGGAGGGTCGTATATTCTCCAAGTTGGACTTAGTAGAAGCCTACTACCGGGTCCGCATCCACGAAGGAGACGAGCCCCTCACTGCCTTCTCTAGCTGTTTTGGAATGTTTGAATTCCTCGTGATGCCTTTCGGGTTGAAAGGGGCCCCGGGGGTCTTCATGCAACTCATCAACGAAATCCTCCACGATTTGCTGTATCGCGGGGTGGTGGTTTATTTGGATGACATTCTTATTTATTCAAAAACCATGGATGAGCATGTAGTTCTGGTCCGAGAAGTTCTGCAGTGCCTGCGCAATCACCAACTCTTTGCAAAGTTGGCTAAATGCGAATTTCATCAGAGCAAAATAACGTTCTTAGGATACATAATCTCCCACCATGGCCTTAGCATGGACCCTACCAAGGTCCAATCCGTTCTCGATTGGACCCCTCCTACCAACCGCAAACAAGTGCAACAGTTTCTAGGTTTTGCTAATTTCTATCGCGGGTTCATCCCTAACTTTGCCCAAGTGGCGCTACCCATTACCGACCTGCTGAAAACCAAGGGTAAAGAAAACTCGGCTACTTTACCCTCCGCTAAAATACTGTGGACTGATAAATGCCAAACCGCTTTTGTAGCCCTCAAACGCCTCTTCACTTCGGAACCCGTGCTACGGCACCCAGACCCGAATCGAATGTTCATTGTGCAAGTCGATGCCTCCGACGTGGCTATGGGAGGGGCTCTTCTTCAAAAAGGACCGGATGGTCTCCTTCACCCTTGCGCTTACTTCTCGAAGAAGTTTGCGCACTCCCAATTGAACTGGCCCATTTGGGAGAAAGAGGCATCGGCCGTTCACCATGCACTTACTCTATGGCGACAATTCCTGGAGGGGTCTAAAGTCCCCTTTGAAGTTTGGACCGATCACAAAAATCTAGCTGCCCTCACGGGGTCCCATAAATTGTCCGCAAAACAGCAGCGTTGGGCAGAATTCTTTGCTCAGTTTCGTTTCGTCCTGAAGCATGTCCCTGGGAAACAAAACGTTCTCGCAGATGCTCTCTCCCGGTTACCTCAATACCCGGCGAAACTCGATCGGCCAACAAACTCTTTATTTACACCCGCACAAAGAGAAGCCCTGCCTGTACTAGCTGTACAAACTCGATCCCAGACGCTGCCGCAACGGAAGCACGCAATAACCGGAGCGCAAGCTCCTCCAGCCCTACCGGCTGCCCAGCCGCAACCGAAACTCATGATGGCCGGCGCTCCCGCTCCTCCAGCTCCACCGGCCGCCCTGCCGCCTGCAGTCTGCACACCACCGCAAGTAAGCGCTTCCCCCTCGTCAACCCCCATGACTGCTCCTGATGCCACTATGACCAAGGGGGGGGGCCCATCTCCGAATCCTTCTTAAAGTCCCTTCGGGAACAATGCCTTATGGAATGCTCAGATCAAACCCTGCCTCCTGGTGTAATCGAACAAGGAGGCTCTTGGTACAAAGACTCGAAATTGTATGTGCCCAAAGCGCTCCGAAAAGACGTTTTACACTTGGCTCATGGAGTAAAGACAGCTGGACACTTTGGGTTCCTGAAAACCCTTCACCTGTTGCGCAGACAATTTTGGTGGGGGGGAATGCGTTCTGACATTGACTCTTTTATTCGCAGCTGTCCTGTTTGCGCCACAGTAAAACTTTCTCAAGGCAAGCCCCCAGGCCTACTGCAACCACTTGAAATACCCTGGGAAGTGATTGCTATGGATTTTATGACAGATCTCCCTCTCAGCGGGGGAAAAACTGTATTATGGGTTATCACTGACTTATTTTCTAAGCAAATACATTTGGTTCCATGTGCGGGGATCCCCTCCGCTCAGAAGTTGGCCCGCCTCTTCGTGTCACATGTCTTTAGACTACATTCGTTTCCGCGCAAAATAATCTGCGACCGCGGAAGTAGTTTCGTTGCTAAGTTTTGGAAAGTTTTTCTCAAATTGGTGGGGGTGGAACAGGGGTTGTCTAGTGCATACCATCCCCAAACGGATGGTCAAACCGAACGTGTCAATGCTGTACTTGAATGTTATTTGCGCTGTTATGTCAACTACCACCAAGATGACTGGGTAGAACTGTTGCCTTTTGCAGAATATGCTTACAATAATGCTGTACATCAGTCCACAGGCTTCAGCCCGTTTTATGCGGTGTATGGACAGGACTTCGGTCCTATCACCCCGATAGAAGGTTTGGAGGGGGAGGGGGATGCCGACATTGCCTCTTGGGCACACACCCTCCGTACCACATGGCCCTGGCTGGTTAGCAACCTTGACTGAGCCAAGCGCAAATACAAGGCGCAGGCCGACAAGCATCGTTCCCCCGGGGGGGACCCGCAAGTGGGTAACCTGGTATACCTTTCCACCAAGAACCTGCGTTCCACCCGTCCGTGCCATAAGCTCAATGCTAAGTACATTGGCCCATTTCCCATCATTCGCATCATAAATCCTGTCACGGTGGAACTGTCTCTCCCCAAAACCCTGAGGCGTGTGCACCCCGTTTTCCATATCAGCCTTCTAAAGCCCCATGTTGCTTCCCCGCAATGGCACCCGGAGCCGCCTCCTAAACAGCCCATAATGGTGGGGGGGGAGAACATTTCGAAGTCTCTAAAATCCTGGATTCCCGCATACACCATGGAGTCTTGCAATACTTAGTCCGCTGGAAACACTTCCTGCCTGCCTATGACGAATGGGTTCGCGCACGGGATGTCTCCGCCCCCAAACTCGTCAACGCCTTTCACATTGCCTACCCAGACAGACCAGCCCCCTTGCAGAATGGGAGGGGGCCTTAAGGGGAGCAGGATGTCAGGCTGTTATCTCAGTTTCTATGTTGCCTCTGTTCCTTTGCTGAACCGTCCAGACCTCAAGGACAGCTCCACATACCAAAGCCTGGGAAAGTGTGCTCTGTTTAGGCTTTGGTGATGCTTTGTAATCTCCCGCTGTTTTCAAGCCTTATATTGCCAACTAGCTAGCAAGACACTCATAGCTGTCATTTTATCTTCTGTGCACTGTATTGCCTATTTGACCAGTAAAAGCCATCTGCTTGGATTCTAAATGTCTCTGTGGTGATTTCTGGTTCTTTGGGTCAAGAGCTCACACCCATCTTCAGCTACATTTATTTACTTCATTTATACCCCACCTTTCTCCACATCATTTACATCAGGGGTGGGGAACATCAGGCCCGGGGGCCATTTAAGGCCCGTGAAATCATTTGGTCTGGCCCTTCGTGGGTCCTAGCAGATCGCTAGCTCAGAAGGATCTGGCAATCCACCCCCCCCCCGCGGACAGGAATAGCCTCTATTTAAGGCGGATGTGAGTTTGTTTTGTCGAGAAAAGGAACCTCCCCCCCTTGCAGAAGAGTTGTTAGCTATGGAGCTGCTAGGACTGCCCAAGAAATTGTATTAACCCTTTCCCACCCTTTCCCTCTGTACTACAAGAAGGCTGGGAGTGGAAGTGGTGACAATAGAGGGGTTAAAGGGGGCAGGGCCAGAATGTGCGGGGGGGGGGAGAGTTCTTAGCCAGCGTGTCCTCATTACATCCCTGCAGGTGGAGGTAACAGGAGCCGGCTTTAGAATCCGGCCCTGACCATGCAGAGCAGGAGCAACTCTGGCGTGTGGCTGGACAGCTACGCCTGGGTGGTGCAACAGACCATCCTGTGCCACCAGGTGGGCGAGTGCGCCACCAGTTGGATGCCTGCCTGCTTGCCCATGCCCGGGAGGGGTAATCTGGGCCAGCTGCCTGCTTGGGGCTTGATCGGCTAATTTTTAAGTTGATAATTTTGTATGGCCCGCAAATGATGTTATAAATATCCAAATGGCCCTTGGCAGAAAAAAGATTCCCCACCCCAATTTACATCATTCTCCTCCACTGTATCTTCACAATGATTCTGTGAGGTAGTGTGATGCTCTTGCAGCCAAGAGCTACATCTCCCCAGATGTAGCAGGTTATATCCATGTGGTCAAAGATGAGTCACCACTCAAGAAATGCTGAGGTTGCCCATTTTATTCATTAGCTCAGTTCCAATCAGCAGTTCCAAGTTTAACAGTCACCCTGCAGCCTGGCTGTTTTGTCCCCAATTACCTGCACCTGCTTTAACCCAGGATCTTAGGCCTGCTTCCCCTGCTGAGGTCCTTCCCCTGGCCCTGGTAGCTTCTAGCTCTGTCCACCTCATCTTCCAGTAAGGCTAATGCTGGAAGTAGAAGGCTACCCAGGCCTGGCCCAGTGGTAGTTGTAGACTCATGGCTAGGAATGTCACTTTCCCACTCCAGGGCCCCCCTGGAGGTTTGGTATTCTGAGGGCTTTGTTATGCTATCCATACCACTTGCTTAACAAGTTTAATTAAAATGAATGGCTAGTCAGAATGCAACTTAAATATTCCTGTTATAATTTGGAATTAACAGACAGAGACAACATTTGGGAGCCTATTTAAAAGAAAGGTCTGAATATGTAATTTCATGGTCAAAATCTCCAAAGTATAAAACTCTATTATTAAAAGGCAACTTTAATAAAACACAGGAATCTCAACATCAGATGAATGTTAGTTCCAAGGCCGTAATTAAAGAGCATAGTTAAATTGTGGAACTCTCTGCCTAGGATGTGGTGATGGCTGCCAACTTGGAAGGCTTTAAGAGGGGAGTGGACATATTCATGGAGGAGAGAACTATCCATGGCTGCTAGTCAAAATGAATACTAGTCACAATGCATACCTATTCTCTCTAGTATCAGAGGATCATCCTTATTACATTAGTACTGTGGAACACAGGCAGGGTGCTGCTACAGTTGTCTTGTTTGGGGGCTTCCTAGAGGCAGCTGGTTGGCCATGGTGTGAACAGACTGCTGGACTTGATGGGCCTTGGTCTGATCCAGCATGACTTTTCTTATGTTCTTAAGATATGGTTTGACTCTCCATCTTGGTGTAGAAGCTCACTGGATGATTTGGGGCCATTCACCTACTTTCAGCTTAATCTACCTCACGTGGCTGTTGTGCAGAGAAAAAAGAGGAGAGGAGAATAATGTAAACTGCTTTGATCCCCATAGTGGAGAAAGGTAGGGTATAAATAAAGTAAACAAATAATAAATGTAGCTGAAAATGATAGGCAGGTTTTTTTTTATAAAAGTTGTTCAATGGCTGAGAAGGCAGAATGAGGCAGGGAAATGGGAGAAGATATGGGGGTTGCCAGGTGCAAGGAAAGTGTGGGGAGTGGGATACAGAGGAAAGTGAGGTGCCACCCCACAAGTCCTTGAGGTTTCCTACCAAGCAAGTGGTCCTGGAGTAGTGGCTGGCACCATACAACTGGGCCATAGTTTTCCTAGGCCAGTGATGGCGAACCTTTTAGAGACCAAGTGCCCAAACTGCAACCCAAAACCCACTTATTTATCGCAAAGTGCCAGCACAGCAATTTAACCTGAATACAGTTGCTAACTCCAGGCTGGGAAATTCCTGGCGATCTGGGGGACAGCGGAGTTTGGGTAGGGAACTGATCTGTGTAGAGCGGTGGTCGATTGTAATCCCGGGAGATTCCCAGGCCCCAACTGGAGGTTGGCAATCATGTTGTGTGTGTGTGTGTTAAGTGCCAATGAATCAAAGTCCTCCAAAAAGTCCTATATTTGGCAATCGTACCAGGGGAGGAATCCCTGCGATGGCGGGAAAGCAAGGCGACGTCGCCATGTTACCTCAGGATTGCCCACTTACTGCAGCCTCGGGGAAGTTGGCCAGGCCGCGCAAGCGGCAGCAGTTCTGGGTGAGAAGCGAGGGTGGAGGTTGCCCCGGCGGGACTCCTCCTCTGAGGGCAGGGCCCAGCGGCGGCGCAGGCAGCTGGAGCCAGCTCCAGTCTTGCCACCACTCGCGCCGTGCGGGACAGACGCTGGCAGGGCAAAGCAGGAGCAGCGGCTCCCGCTCGAGGAAAGCCCAGACGTGCTGTCAGCCATCCCGGCTGGTCCCGGTGCCCGGGGGGCGGCTTCAGCAAGGTCGCCCTGCACCACCAGGGGGGAGAGAGAGGGAAGCTCGCAGGCGCCCCGGCAATGGCAAGAGGACCCGGGGAGCTCAACTTTCTCCCCCCTCCCCTCGTGGCTGCCAAAAGAAGGAGAGGAAAGAGGCTGCCCAGTGCAAGAGCTGGGGCTGCGGGCAGGGGTCGCCACCATGAGGCGGCTCGGGGGTCCCTCAAGCCGCCTCTCCTGCTGTTGCTGGGGCTGTTTTTTTGTGCTGGGGCGACGGCGTGCGTGCCCACAGAGAGGGCTCTGTGTGCTCCCTCTGGCAGGCGTGCCATAGGTTCGCCACCACTGTCTTAGGCAGAGGCTGCTGCGGGGGAGGGGGCAAGAAGGAAACCTGAAGACAAAGGGGCAAGAAAATATAGGTTGGCTGTTGGGTGACAAGAGGAAAAGGAAACAGGAAAAGGGAGAGGCAATGGGGGCTTTCGGGAAAGGGAAAGAGGAAATAGTGGGGAAAGGGAAATTAGATGCCTCCCACAAGTCCTTGTGGGTTCTCACTTCTTATACCTAATAGCCAAATCTGCAAAATGGGGGACTGGGCATGGCTATTACTTAAGGCTCGACAAAACTTGAGGATTTACTTCTACTCATGGTCAACAGATAGGGTTGCCCGCTATTACAACTGATCTCCAGGCAACAGAGATCAGTTAACCTGGAGAAAATGGTCGCTTTGGAAGGTGGACTCTATGGCATTATACCCCACTGAAGTCCCTCCTCTCCCCAAATCCTGCCCTCCTCAGGCTCCACCCCCAAAATAACCAGGTATTTCCCAATCCGGGACTGGCAACTCTATCGATGGAGGGGGCAGGAGGCTCAAGGATTTAGACACTTATTGATTTTGTGGCATTTGTCCCTATCTGACCATAACGTGACTCACTTCCTCAGAGCTACAAATCTCAGCAAATAAGAAATGTGCTTTGATAAAACACTTTTTTATTAACTGATATAGATGCTGTCAGTCATTTTACAGCCTTATTTTGTTTTCACATGTCATCTAGTTTTATTATAGCTAGAGGAATTAAAAAGATGGAGGTGGCCTTGGGCCTCTTTGGACCTATG
The DNA here is from genome assembly GCF_029931775.1 of Euleptes europaea. NCBI lineage: Eukaryota > Metazoa > Chordata > Lepidosauria > Squamata > Sphaerodactylidae > Euleptes > Euleptes europaea. The sequence goes on from NC_079316.1 coordinate 40,316,460, forward strand.
AGACGGCCTGATGCTATTAAATAACACCTTTCAGTAGTAGCAGCAAGTTCGATACCATGAATTACATTTTACTCCTAAGAAAACAATCTTTAGTTTGTGGAGACATTTGCATTACAACAAATAATCTGAAACATGTCTGCTATTACTTATGTAACCACTGGGGGTCAGCAAGGAAGCCATGCTAATGCCAGTACGATAGAATTCAGACTGGCATTTTAAACATCTTTTCATTCTGTGACTATAGTCAGAGATAAAAGGTTGAACGTTAGTTACAGGTTCACACAATAACTCATTTCAGCATTACTGCACACTTTGCAGGCAAGAAACATGGCCTTACATGAAACTTCAGAGATTTTCAAGGGAAACTGTTGGGCATTTGTATTATTTGTGTAATTTTATCCCACTCTCCCTCCCCCCTCCCCCCCACACAACAGTACCCAGTGCATTACTTACAGTAATGTAGTAAACACATCATGGGGATGGGGGGGGGGAGTCCTGAAAGAAACAAAGTTGCCCTTTGGATTTTCTTGGAATTCTTCTGGAGTGTGTTACAGAATAAGTGCCCTGTGCTAATGTTTCGTAACCACTAGAGGGCAGATTTCTGCAGCATAAGCAATGATGGTCAAGTTTACTCAACTTTAAAAAACTCCTGTTTAAAGATCCCATCTTTAGTGTCCCTGCTCAAAACCAAGATATCAAGTCATTATTGCTGGATAAACCCTTGATGGCACACACACATGGCAGTTCCATCTCACAAGCACAAATAAAAGGTAATTCTAGCTGTTGGCAGATATCACTATTTCAGTCCCTGCTAGCACCACCCAATCCAGCAGAAATCAGTTATTAAAGCAGGCGAGTCAGTTATTTATACAATAGGATTGTTATCTTGGGCAGTTCCCCGCTCCCCATACTCTGGTCTATTGCATCTTGTAGAGACAACCTCCTGAGAATGCTTCTGTATTGGAAAGGAGTTCTCCTAAACTAGCAAGAAGGTTGTCCTTTATACACAAGTTCTGACTCTCACTGATTCCAAAATATGTATGCAACCCTGTGAATGCGGTCTTTGGAAGAATCCAGGGCTATGCATAAAGAAAGTATACCGTGCTTATTACAAGGACTGTCCCAAACTCTCATAAGGTTCCTTATTGCAGGAATTTAATCTGCCACTTTAATCTCCCACTTCTCACTCAACATGATAAAAGAATTTTCCCATGACACTGAATGCCTTGGAAGAGCAATGCTAAAGGTACACTGCAGAATCTGATCGGCACGTCACACCTCACTAACACCATGCAAAGGAAGGAGGGAAAGAGTAAAAGATCCCTGCCTACAACCAAACGGCAAGGCATTTGATTTAATTCTTGCAGCATATTTTTGATTTAGATCTTTGATTTAAATCTTGCGACACAGCTGGCAACAGTAAAGTGAAGAAATCATCAAACTTGTTGGTAGAGTACAGTGGTTGATAAATACTGATATTTCAGTTGAGGACAGTTGCCCAAACACATATTTTTAAGCATGCTGATGAATTTCTCACAGCAACCAGGATTGGTTTCATTTTAGGACTGGGGTCCCAGAAATCACCCCATTTGCAAAAGTAGACAAAATAGGCTGTGTTGTATAAGTGGATGTAGAAAGGACTTGCTCTTCCCTTCTCACCTCTCCCTTTTCCTAGGTCAGGGGTGGGGAACCTTTTTCCTGCCAAGGGCCATTCGCACATTAATAACATCTTTCGGGGGCCACACCAGGTGAAGATCTCCTGGTGGGGGGGAGAGGCTAGGGTTGCCAGGTCTCCAGCCACCATCTGGAGGTTGGCAACCCCAGGGGAGGCCAGCCAGAGAAGGCCTGCAGGGCGCCCCCCTCCCCCCTCCCAGGTGGGAGGGCAGCCAGCGGTGGGCCCCAGAAAACGAGGCGCCAGGGGGGCGCAGCCCACAGTCGATTGGCAAGGGAGGAAGGAAAACAGAGAAAGAGGAAAAGGGAGGGAGGGAGGGAGAAAGAAATGGAGAGAGGGGGAGAAAGAAAGAAAAGGACGGAGGGAAAAAAAAAAGACGGAGGTAGACAAAGAAAGAGACAGAAAAAGAGGGAGGAAGAGAGGGAGAGAAAGAAAAAGTGACAGAAAAAGAGGAAGAAAAGACTCACACACACACACACACACACGCGCAACCCGGCCTGCCCGACTGGGCCCCAGCCACCCCACCTCCCCCGCCCACACACACACACCCAGCGGTGCACAGAGCACCAAGCAACCGGGCCCCAGTCTCCATGCACTCCCCCCCCCAGAGTCCATAAAAAAAAAATCCCAGCCAAATCGGCTCCCGCATGCATGCTCTGCCGCTGGGAGCCGCCGGCCTCTTCCCGCCCTCCACTACTCAACAGTCAACAGGCAGCGAGAGGGGCTTACAATGTGCCGCAGCGTTCCTGCACGCCACAGCTGTAGGGGGCAGCCTTGGGGGAAGCGTCCCTCCCCTCTCGCCGACCAACAACCGACAGTCGGTGAGAGGAGGTCCAAAGGGCGCTACAAGGGCGCTGTAAGCCGTGGCCCCAGGAACACCCTCGGGGAGGGCCACCCTGCGCCCCGCCTCCACGGCAGGGTTCCCGGAGCTCCCGAGGGCCACAAAAAATGTCCTCGGGGCCGCATACGGCCCCCGGGCCTGAGGTTCCCCACCCCTGCCCTAGGTATTACACTAAGGATGATGTATGTAAATATATGTAAATATTAAAATGATGTATATCTCTTCCCTGTCTCCTGCATATACACAGAGCCTGGTACAACCCATTCATCAGTTTGATGTCAAAGACAAACAGGTTTGTGCAATTAATACCACTTCTACAGCAATGCCATGGCTAACCAGATACCAGTGACCAAGCCTAATGAAGCTTCAGCCACTTAAACGCCTTGCCTGCCCTTCCTGCTTCCCACAGTGCCCTGCATCTGTGTCTTTTCTCCACACTGCTGTTTCTGAGCAGCAAACACACACATATACGTAAAGGGTTCAACCGGACCAAATTAATATCACAAATGTAAAATGTCAACTGTGTGTAATTTGCATCAGGGCCATGTGGTAAGGGGAGAGAAAATCTCACCCTTCAACCTCTGTTCATTTGCAGATTAAAACTACAAACTGGACTCCCAGAGCTGTTACTAACCTTTTAAAAGGGGGAAAGATAGGTTTTAAAGGATATGTCTTTTCTCTTTTAAAATGCTAACTACAGTGTAGGGAGCTTACAGCATATTCCTGAGGTTTAGGCTGAAAGTGGTGCTGAGGCGGCGTGACCCAGCGCCAGCATAGGTGCCCTCTTATAACAGAATAAGGGGCACTTATGCTGGTGTGGGGGATATTTGCCGCCTCAGGCTCTTGGGAACCTAAATCCCAGAAGAGAATTGCAGCGCCAGCATGGGGGGGGGGTGTTCCCAGGGGCAGAGCTGACTGTAGTCAGCTTCCTGACCCCTTCCAGCCCAGAAATGCCCCCTTTTTTGTTGGCACAGCAACGCTGTTTTCAATGGGGCTATTTTCCCCATTTTTGCAAATGTATGTTTTAAAAGGTGTTGTTGTTTTTTGCCTTGCAGTGGACAGGAAACCTCTTTGGAGGCGCTGCAGTGGCGCCTCGGCCACGCCGCCCCCGGGTGCTGCAAGGCCCAGGAATGGCTGTTAGTTTCATTTAGAGAACCTGTGCAGGGGGATTAAATCTCCTCTTCTGTGTGCAATTCAGACCTGAATCATGGGCTATTTACCATTTTTCAGATTGATAAGGATTTCTGATGTTCATCACATCTGCTTGTGCCTTAAGAGGGCAGCAGTAACAAAGAAAAGCAGAAACAAAAGACCCTCACCTCTAGCAGTGTAGCAATAGTGCTGCTCATAGATGCTAGCTAAAGTTGCCTAGTTGGTCCCAGGGTATGCTTGGCTGGTACCTTGCTGAAACTAAGCAGTTCTGGTACTTATCAGTGCCTGGACAGATGATGGTCTGCTACCTGGAGTTCCACAAGGGAATAGAGATGGGATGTAAGGGGGGAAAGTGACCAGGCAGTCTTTGCTGTAGGGACCTATGCATACTTGAACCATTAAAGAGACAGTGTTGTGTCACACTGGGATCTAGGAGACCCAGGTTTGAATCCCCACTCTGCCACAGAAGCTTTCTGGGTGACCTTAGAACACAAATAAGCACACCCAAAGGGAAAGGGAGACACACAGATGACAGTTACACATAGGGTTGCCAGGTCCCTCTTCGCAATCGGCGGGAGATTTTGGGGGCGGAGCCTGAAGAGGGCAGGGTTTGGGGAGGGGAGGGACTTCAATGCCATAGAGTTCAATTGCCAAAGCGGCCATTTTTCTCCAGGTGACCTCTATCGGCTGGAGATCAGTTGAATTAGCAGGAGTTCTCCTAGTTACCCTAGTTACAACCCTAGTTATACATCAGGATTTGCTGTTTTGGAAGAGGCGATCTGGCAATTATCAAGCTCCAAAGCATAAAAAACAAACTATTGGTGTTGTTGAACTTCTGTATCCGGAACATGGGTGTATGATTTGGTTGCTGTGAAGGAGAGATCTGGATTGGGGCTGCGGCAGAATAGAAAGAGGGGTTACCTATTCTCCTGCGTCGTTTACTCAGTCAAGAATGCTCCTCTCCCCTGAGGCTGCTTTAGGCCCAGGTAGGAGAGAAAAAGATGAGCACAATATGGATGCCTGTCTTTTTCCCTATGGAGGATTAAAGTGGCCCAGGAAGGCAATTTGATCAAGGAAACAGCGTGGGGGAAAACGTTAACCCTCTTTAACCAGCACCATGGCCCCATTTCATATAGGAGACCATGTGGCTCCCCCCCCCAATAATGTTTCTGTACTTTCAGCCTTCCAACTGTAGCACTGCTTGTAGTTAACACACAAGAATGCAAAATTAGAACAGATGGAGCCCCAGCAGAAAAGAGATAAGAGGGAAACAGGAACAAATGGTTGACTAAGCCAGTGAATATTTAAAGTGTTGTAGATGTGGCAGAGAATGAGACAAAAATGCAATGGCAACTTGAACTGAGACCATAAAGAGAATACTTATTATTCCTGTGTTCCTGAATCTGACTACTGAAGATAAGATAGCACTATATTTATATTTTTACGAAGATGGAACAACCCTAACAGAAGTAAGATTGTTACTGAAGAACAGCCGTTTGATTGCTTAGAGTCAGCAGGAATTGTTTTAGTTTAATTAATTCAATATTTCATGTCAGGTGGTGCGGGGTTTAACGTATGGGAAGCAACATCATTGCCATTCGGGACTGTATTTAGGATATCACCAACCTGGTCATAGGAAGAAGGACAGAGACCCACAGCAGATTCTAACTATCCCATCTTGCATACTGGGAGGGGCTGTGGCTCAGCAGTAGAGCCTCTGCTTGACGTGCAGAAGGTCCCAGGTTCAATTCTCAGCATCTCCAGTTAAAGGGATTAGGCAAGTAGGTGATGTGAAAGACTTCTGCCTGAGACCCTGGAGAGCCACTGCCAGTCTGAGTAGACAATACTGACTTCGATGGACCAAGGGTCTGATTCAGTATAAGGCAGCTTCATGTGTTGATGTGTTTACTTAATGGGACAAAGAAATTGCACAAACCTCTGTCCCATGAAATCTTAAGAGAACCAGGCTTTAGTGCTGCACTTTGAGGCTGGTCAGTAGGTATTCCTGTGTGTAGCCTCTCAGAACAGTAAAGCATTTTAGGAGACTTGAGGAGACATACTTAAATGTATAATAGCTTATGGAAATTGTTTTTAACAAGAAGTGCAGAGGCAACCATCTCTCCCTCTGCTTCTAGATCACAGGACAGGTTTTATTTATTTATTTATTTGTGTGTTTGTTTGTTTGTCTCATTGATCTTATATTCCACCTCCCCCAGAAACATTTTCAGTTTACAGTTTTGGTGACTTCAGTCTGATGTTAAAATTACTAAACACTAATGTTGGTTCAACTAGAAATTCAACTCAGAAAGGGGACAGAACTTTATACATTTCAAAAACTGATGAACATTTTCATTTATTTGGTTAAATTTATTTACTTACTTACTTCATTTATAGTCTGTGTTTCTTATTGAGACTCGAGGTGGATCATTCAGCCTTCAGACTCTAACAAGAGGGTCCCCAATGTGGCCCCCATGGATGCTAGGGCATCCACCAACACCCTTCCTGGTGCCCTCCAAGTGTTTTTAGAAAGTGGGAGGGGGCAAGGTGTGTGGCTTTTGCCCAGCAGGGCTTCTGCTTGGTCATTGGAGAGATGAATGATTTGTTTAACAGAGCTTCTGCCAGAAATGTTGAAGAGTTACTAGTAAAGATATGCATAATGTCACCCCCTGACATTCTGTGGTTGGCTCCGCCTCCTATGGCAGCCATTTTGTGGTCACGCCCTGTGTCAAAATTCCAAAGGTGCCCTAAGGCCCAGAAAGGCAGGGGACATAACTTGGTAAAATACACCAGCACCAATTCACACACCAGCACCAATTCAGCAACACAGCCATGCCAGAGTAAACCAGCTAAAAGAACGAGTCACATGAGGCATATGCAGTAAGCAGTAAAATCAACGTAAGTAGGAATGATGTGATGTATTGGTTAGAGTGTTGCAATAGCATATGGGAGATCTAGATTCAGATTCCACACTTCCAGGAAGCTTGCTGGGTGACTTTGGGCTAGTCAAGCTCTCTTAGTCTAACCTACCTCATGGGGTTGCTGCGAGGATAACATTGGAAGATCTGAACCATGCATGCTGCCCTGTGTTCCTTGAGAAAGGACAGGATAAAATGTTTTCAACAATTCTCCAGCCCAAACTAACAATAAAGCTGGGGGAAGGATGTTCCAAAATTGGAGCGCCGCAGATGAGAAGTCCCTGCTTCTTCTAGTTGTCACCCTTCTATTGCAGATGGAAGATGAATCAGGACCTATGATGCAGATCTCTCATATTTCATTTTTTCCAAGACTGGTGAGCCCTTGCCCATGTGTGTATGCCCCATACACTAATTCACAGAGAAAATTACATTTTAAATTATCTGCACCTTGGCGGTTATGGTTTTTTCCCCTTTTTGTCAAATTTCCAACTGCTAAGTGTGATGGATTTCTGGCCAAATGTTTCACTCTAATGGATAAAAAAAGGTTCCAAGGAAACCTTCCTTCTGTAGCAGACATAAAACAGCTGATAAGGATGGATTACAGAGAATCTACTTTCAGACAACTGGAATAAAGCCATTTTCCATCCTGAAAAAGGAATAAAGGCCTGGTAAATTCTTTACTTTGCACCATTTTTCATCGGTTTGCTAAAGAATTTAAGGAAAGCAACTGCACTTGGAATTTCTGGCCATACTGTAAAGTGACATTTTCCTTTTCACTTTCACTTACATGTTGGATTAAAATCTGAGGGAACGCCCCAAGTAAGCAAGAGTGTGTGTGTGTAAAGTGCCTTCAAGTCGCAGCCAACTTATGGTGACCCCTGTTGGGGGTTTTCATGGCAAGAGACTAACAGAGGTGGTTTGCCAGTGCCTTCCTCTGCACAACAACCCTGGTATTCCTTGGTGGTCTCCCATCCAAATACTAACCAGGGCTGACGTAAGCAAGGGTACCCAGAGATAATTGATTCACGAGTACAGAGTTATACTGGTTGCCTTGAAGATAATTCACAGTGGGTAGCCGTGTTAGTCTGTCTGCAGTAGTAGAAAAGAGCAAGAGTCCAATAGCACCTTAAAGACTAACAAAAATATTTTCTGGCAGGGTATGAGCTTTCGTGAGCCACAGCTCACTTCTTCAGAAAGCTCATACCCTGCCAGAAAATATTTTTGTTAGTCTTTATGGTTGCCTTGAGTCACACTCATATTAAGTCTCAGGTATGTAAGATGCAGCCATTGTGGTGGCCTGTCTCAGACCAGGACTATGGCACAGGAGGCGGCGATGTTTAATTCTCCCCCTCCCCCACTACCATTGTCCCACCTAAACAGCCCGTGGATCTGCTATTTGCTTTGCTGAAGAAACACCCTGGTCATCCTCAGCTGCAAATAGCAGCTGTCCCTTGAGGTAGGACAAAGGTACAGGAGAGATGGGTTTAACCCCCCCCACACACACACACACACACACATCACACTAAAGTCCCAATTCAAGTTGGAAAGCTCTCATTACTGCTGTTTACTGAATGTGCTAGGGACCCATTCATGGATTTTCCAGCAACCTCTCTGTCTTGATGCATGATTTAAGTAAGCATTGCCAAGCTACCTACCTTTTGGTTTCTGTTTCTCCCTGTCTATCTTGGGCTACACTGCTGGGGACACATTGAGCTAAGAGACAGAGTTCATTGATGTTTGCACAGCAAGCAGCAGAACAAATGGGACCAAATCTGATCTCATCACATTTACTAAGGAAAAGAGCATTCCATAGAGAGGAGCCCCTCTGCCATAAAGTTGCCTAGGTGAATTTGGGCCAGGAATTTGTGTACATTACACTGACCTCCTTGGAGGGCAGACAGGATAAAAACAGGCAAAAGGCAAAACCTGCCTAGCAATGCATGATGAGGCCCTTATTAGGATCTCCCAAATGGTTAGTAGAGGTGCACTTAGAGAATCCTGCTGTGTTAACATTGCTGCCACAAAAGAATTATGTTTTCCTCCAAATAGGGCATACAGCCCCTATTGTATGTAATTAAGGATGTTTGAATTTCCCTCTACCAATCCCACTTTACAGTGCAATCCTAAAAAGAAGTACCCTATTCTAAACCCGTTGACTGCAATGACCTTAAAAGGGTGTAACTCTTCTTAGGACATAACCAAGTACAGCATCCATCTCCATCTGGAAACTTCCTTCTGTTCCATATTTGGAAACATTCCCAGGACCCAGGAAACATTCCTTCCCTCCTCTCCTTTGGCCAATCAAATGTCATGCCTGCTAGCCCATATTTACCCCTTCTCACTGACTGACTGACATTGGCTAGGTTGCATTGCCTGCTTTTTGCAGTGTGTAGTTAGCAAATGATCACAGGAACTGATTCCAGGATCAGCTGGATTTAACTAGGACTCTAATTAGTAAGTCTTTACTCCCAACACTCAGCTTTTTCTTTTACTAAATTCTCTCTTAAAACATGTAGGTGATGGCAGAGGCAGATGGGGAGGGGGGAGTAGGGCTGTGCATTCAGCAAAGCCAAATTGGAACAAACCCCCGAAAAATACCTTATCAGTATTTTTCCCCTGAAAAAGGCGGCAATTTAAAGGGAACCGAAAAGTGGATCCCGAATCATGCCAATTTTCTTTTGCCATGACTTGGACCGCTTTGGCCCCACTGCCATTTTTTTTAAAGAATCCCCTCTCCTCTTCCCCTCTCCCTCCCTCTCCCCTACTTACCTGCTATTCGTCTCCACCGGCACGGCCTCCAGATTCCACAAGGGACTTGGAGGCCGCGGCAGGTTCAGAACTCCACCACCGCAGCCTCTGGGTTCCACATGTGACTCGGAGACCGCAGCAAGTGCACAACTCCCCCACCACGGCCTCCGGGTTCCATGTGGGACTTGGAGGTAGCCACCCCTGCTGCTGGAGTTCAGGTAAGTGAGGGGAGGGGGAGTTGAGGGGTAGAGATGGGGGGTAAAATTCAGATTTGGGTCTAGTGGTCCTGAATTTTTTGGGGAATCCTGGATTTTCTGATGTGAGGGTTTGGAAATATCCGGGATTCCCCCCCAAAATTCAGGTCCATTAGATCCAAATCCAAATTTTACCAGTATTTTTTTTTGCACACCCCTTGAGGGGAATGGTGGCAGCAATGAGAAAGTCTAATTGTGTGAGAAAACAATCATCATGCAAACGGACACATCTGAATTTATTTGGAGGCATCTGTGCAGCTCTCCAAATGATTGCCTTCTTGTTTGCAACTAGCAACTAGCAAACAAGATGCAATACGCCCAAAATCTTGTTGGCCTCTAACTGGATGTAAATCTAGCTCTTCTACTGCAGACCACCATGGCTATCCTCTGAAACTATCTTCAGCAAAGGCCTGGGGCTCACCAACAGTGCAATCCTAAGGAAAGTTACTCCAGTCTAAGCCCATTCATTTCAATGGCTTAGACTGGAGTAACTCTGCATAGGATTGCACTGTAAATCTGTTTGCTCTGATCCTGCATTGTTGATGCTGGGAAAGTGGAATTTGGAGTTCTCCTAGTCCACCTGAACAGGACGTAAGCCATTCTTAGATTCCCAGGGATTCTAATTTTTCCTCTTCCCTTTCTCCCTTATCTTCCCTTTCTCCCTCATTGTTTCCTGGCACTCTTGGTAAGTGGGTTCACCCAGATGTTGGTTCAAAATATTTTTGAATGTAACGCAAAGGTTTTATTTCCTGACATAACTGCTAAAATACTTGCACTTTCTTCCCTGATTAATTTTTATAATGTTTCTCTGGAGATGTCTCATCTTTCAAATTGCTGAGTAAATAAAAGATGGATCCATTTCCTTTATCTGTACAGTTCTGTTACTATGTGAAAAGGATAGATATCAGACTGGATGGCCATGAGAACGTTCTCACACCACAAAAAACATGTCAAAAACATCTCTTTGAGGATGACCATAATGTATAACTCTTCAAGACACTTGCCAAAATATTTTCTGAAACACAAAATTCCAGACCTCTGTATACATACAAACAATCAGACCTTCCCATCTCACATCCTGCCTCAGTTGGATTGGCCTTTCCCTGGCAATATTTGCCCTCCTGTCCCGAAGCAGTTCACTTTCTACCCCTCCCTGCTGCACAATGATTTTGTCTCCCACTCAAGTCCAGAGGTGGTCCCACACAACTGTTTAGTCTGAAATTCCCATGAATTGTTCACACGGTTGTAATGGAAGATCCAAACGGAAGAGGTTGTTGTTGTTCGGCTCTTGCATTTTTCTGTGTTGTTTTTTTTCCATGTTTTTAAGAAGACATTGGCTGGGATCCTATGGCATTGTTTCCCTTGTGTTTCTCTCCAGCTGCTGCAGAGGCTTAATATATAACGCAGTGCTTTCTTCCTTCTGCCACTAGCATTTCTGGGTGCATCAAAAGTCTGCGAAAAACACCGGTCATGTGCTTGCAGAAGTTCTAGTGGTAGAAGAAACAAGCACCGCAGTAGAGGAAAGCCTCTGCAGTGGCCAGAGAGAAGAGCGAGGGGAACACTGCCATAGGGTTTTAAAGCAGCTTCCATTTCTCGGCCTAATTCGTTACTTTATTCCACTCTGTGCCAGTTGTTTGGGGAAGTAGAATAGGAGAATCTGATTACTACTTTTCTTTTTGCAATCAAAGGGCTTTTTTACCACTCTCTCTCTTTTACCTTTCTCTATTTCAGGTTTGTAATTTCATTATTGTGCAGTTGTGATTTTCAAAATGAAAGAAGATAATGAAGAATTATGGCTATAGAGAAAAAAATAGTAATTAAAGCTCCCCCCACCATACTGATGAAAAAGACATTCAAGAATGCTGAGCTACAGTTTGGGCTCTGAGTTCAACTTGTTTAAACTGCCAGGTTGTATGTAGCCCACCAGTCCCACTGTGGACCGCCAGCACTCGATCAGCCTTATATACTTGCACTGCAATACAAATCATCAGCCTAGCTGGGAGAGACTGGTTGTCATTTGGCTCCTCCCCTCCCAAATGCTTCCAGTAGCATCTATGACATCTGGCTGCATCAGAGGGAAAGGTAAGACAACAAGGTCCTATCTATTGGCCTGCTTGGGACCAAATGGCATTTGGCTTTGCCCCTCCTAAAGTGCTTCAAACCTGACTGCCTCAGAAGAGAAATAAGACACCTAAACATTGTCCATTAGCTCAGCTGGGTCATCTGTCCTACTTCTAGGGCTGCAGCTGGCAACCCTCCAGGAGAAACTGGGGGCAGGGACAGCTCCATTGGTGTCACACTGATGCCCATCACTTAGGGTGCAAAATCAGAAGTGATGTTATCACGTTGGGGTGACCCTCTAGGATTTGCTCAAGCTGGATTTCTGGTTTAATCCCAGAGCATTGCCCTGACAGTTTTGTTCCAGAAGTGACAGCATGCATTGGCATGATGGAAGCAACCCCCCCCCATTCCCCACCCCCTGCCAGCCTCTTAGACGGCAGGGAACAGGGGGCAGAGCCAGGAGGTCTGGCTGCCCTAACTGCCAGTCCTGCTTCTTGCAGTTGGCATTCATTGTGTGTGTGAAGCGCCGTCAAGTCGCAGCCAACATATGGTGACCCCTTATGGGGTTTTCAAGGCAAGAGACTAACAGAGGTGGTTTGTCATTGCCTGCCTCTGCATAGCAATCCTGGTATTCCTTGGTGGTTTCCCATACAAATACTAACCAGGGCTGACCCTGCTTAGCTTCCGAGATCTGACGAGACCGGGTTATACCATGCTGCCTTTCTTCCTGGGTATTCATTACATAACCTACATCTAAGTGCTGACTTGCTTTACTGCCCCTTTTTCTTTGTGTATATTGTAGGCATTTATTTTGGGGAAAAAACTTGCTTGAATTTAGTGGTAAGTATAGCAAACAAAAAAATGTCAAGGAGGAAGCAAAAACAGACATTTATCAGGTCTGCAATGGGCTATGTTGAGTTTGGCTTTGGTGGGCCAAAGGAAATCCCAACATGGAGAGGGGTTTTAAACTTGTGGATTTTTTAAAAAGAAGAGTGAATAATATAGCAGGGATATGTTTGCTGCTGTTCTGAATAAAAGTAAACAAAGCTGACCACCCCAAACACAGGCTTTTGCCCTTTATAAAGGGCCTTACTTGTTACATGAACAGTACATTTCAACACTGTTATTTTATTCATGTGTCCAGGAACAATGTGATCCTAATGTATGTAACTTGATTTTATAATCTGGTATATTTTGAAACAGCTGTGTCACCATTTCAACTAGAGTATAAACCCACTCAACCAACAATATGAAATGAGGCCTTATATGCAGCCACAATATGGAAAAATCTGAGAGAACCAGATTTCCTTCTGACTCACACAGCAGGAGTTACATAACTTAGATGCTAACATTAGAATTGATGAACTAGAGGATTATTTTAAACACACACACATTGCCTTATGTTTTCCAGCTTTACATAAATTGTAATCCTTGACAGGGTAGGTCCTTTCCAAACTAGAATGTAAACTAACAGAACTCATCTCAAATACAAGGGGATGGGCAAGGTGATACCTTGCAAAAAAATATTCCAGTCTAAGCAATTTATGCTTCTACACCATGAAATGTATAAGGCAATCTAAGGTTGCCATCCTCCAGGTTGGGACTGAAGTTCTTCTGGAATTACAGCTGCTGTCCAGATGACAGTGATTAGTTCCCCTGGAGAACATGGCTGCTTTCCAGGGTGGACTCTGGCATTACACCCTGCTGAGGTCCCTCCCCTTCCCAAACTCCACCCTCTCCAGACTCCTCCCCCAAATCTCCAGGAATTTCTCAACCTGGAGCTGGCAACTATATGCCCCACTCACATATAAATGTAAGGGAACCATTTTTTACATGGTAGCCCTCCCCTTGAAGGAACAGGTCCATAGTCCGGGGGTGCTGTTGGACACAGGCCTACTGGCAGATAAGCACATGGCAGCTATGGCTAGCTTTTACCAGCTTCGACTGGTTAGCCAGTGGCAACCTCTCCTGGGCAGAAAAGATCTGGCCACTGTGGTGCATGCCCTGGTGACATGTAGATTAGATTACTGCAATGCGCTCTACATGGGGCTGCCTTTGAAAAGTGTTTGGAAACTTCAGCTGGTACAGAATGCTGCAACCAAGATGTTGACTGGAGTAGGTTGTAAGAACCACAGCATTCCCATCTTTGCATATCTACTCTGGTTCCCAGTTTGTTTCCAGGCATATTTCAAGGTGTTGGTGTTGACCTTTAAAGTTATATAAGGCTTGGGAAAAATATACCTGATGGATTGCCTAATTCCTTACAAATCTACCATACCACTGAGGTCATGCTTTGGAGGCCCTGTTTCAGGTGCCCCAGCTTTTGGTGGATGGCAAGCCCGGAGAGGGCTTTCTCAGTCATGGCATCAAAATTCTGTAACTCGGTCACCAGGGAGACTCATCTATGTCCTTCTGTTGTCATCTCCCACCAGCGGATAAAAACTTCCTTGTTTTGTTTGGCATTCCCTCAGTAGGGTTGCCAGCTCCGGACTGGAAAATACCTAGAGATTTTGGGGGTGGAGCCTGAGGAAGGTGTGGGGTGAGGAGGGACTTCAATGAGGTATAATGTCATAGAGTCCACCTTCCAAAGCAGCCATCTTCTCCAGGTGAACTGATCTGGAGGTCAGTTGTAATAGTGGAAGATTTCCAGCCAGTGACTACTCCTTCCTGCCCTATGTTTTATTATTGGTTTTAATTGCTTTAATTATGTGTTTTCGGGGGAAAAAATTGTTTTAATGGTTTAAGTTGTGATTTTATTATGTATGTTTTCAATCTGTTAGCTGCCTCGGTGGCCCTAATGAGGGCAGGAAGTGTAACAATCTTGCAAATAAATAAATAATTTGCCTCCTAGGTGCAAGTTTCTATCCCCTGCTTACCTGATGTATGATGATGGGGTGAAAATGTTAGTGTCTTGAGTGCCCCATCCCATTTGTTTCCATCAGTTTGCTAGCAGCTGCAAAGCATAACTGTGTTTAGAATGGTGAAGATTCTGCTGCCTGAAGATGGTGCCAGGTGCACAGCAGGTCCTTAACTGGCTGAACCCCTCCTGGTCTTTGGTATATCTGAGGTCAGTGCTTTTTTGGTAGAAAAAAAGGTGCTAGTACTTTTGACAGAGAATACACCTGTGGATGAAGGTGCGACTTCAACTGCAAGGTGAGCCAGGCAACAGCTTCTCAATCAGCCAGGCCCAGCCCCAGGAAAGATGGTCAGCCCAACTCCTGATGGCCAAGAGAGATGCTGGTATGCAGTATTAGTATGTACCAGCACACAAAAAGCCCCAGACAGCTGCTAGAGGTGTGGCACCATGAAAGGGAGTGACACCAAAGGTCATTGTTCCTTATGGCTGCCGAGATGGATTTAGCTTTATTTTGTTTCTGATTTCGGACTCAGTCTGCTACTTGGTTGTGCTCATTTGCAGCCGACCAAGTTTATTAAGGTGGGAGATACGTACAGCTTCAGAGCAGATATTAAGATATCTTGGATAGAAAAGCTTGGATACTTCCACTTTACCTATACAACACTTTTTAAAATCAAGGATCTTTTGTGTCATGCATGCTTCTTCTCCCAATTTTATCCTTACAACAACTCTTTGAGAAAGGTCAGCGGGTGAGGGTGACTAGCCCAAGGTCAGCAAGTGAATTTCATGGCTGACTGGCAATTTGAACCCAAATCCTATTCTGACACATTGCACTACACTGGCTGTGCCCTTCTCCAGAAATCTGAAATGGTGCCATTTATTTCTGTGAGTTTTAAAAAGAATAAAATATCAGGTTTAATTTTGCACTGGGAGTTTTACCGGCAAAAGCGAATGTGGCTAAGGCTACGGAAAAACTTCACACACAAATATGAACCCCAAAGATCCTAGTCAAATATCTATTCAGAGCTTCCCTCTAACTGGACTCAGTAAGAGTACAAGTTTATTATTATAGATTTGATGTATACTTATACATTTGATTATCCATTTTACAAATAACACACAGATAAAACCAAAACCACACAATTCCAAGATCATGTTAAACATGCTTGTCGCTTAGCATAGAGAAGGGACAGGCAAAAAGACAAATTCTCTTCAAGGTGTCTACATTACATTTTGAGAAAATTGAATTTAAGAAAAAATAATCTTGACTGGAATTGCTACACATACCTGCAATAGATTATTCTTCGTCATGCACAAGACCTCCCTTTGTTATATGTTGGCCCTTGCCCCATAAAACTGTTTACTCAATAAATTCTTTTAATGGTTTCCATAAAAATGCTTTATAACACACATAAAATCAATATGTGTAATAGTAATTTGTGTACAACAATAAACCATTCTTAAAACTAATGGATGTTCTTGTCTGCTATGTACAAACAATCATATTTCCTCCAGATTCTCTCCAACCGATATAGCCCTCTATATAAATTGCTTGGTAAACTGTAATTTTCACATTTTATATCTTTCAACAAGTTGCCTCAGAGCAGAAATGAAACAAATCTGTTACTAAAGTTTAGCCAAAGTATTATTGTTAGTCTCTGCGGGCTGCTCTGACAGAAGAGTGACTTGGGGCAGTGGGAGATCAAAACCACATCCCCTCACTAGGGAGCAACTGTTCTCATGGCACATGAAACAGTCTTCCATAGAGCATATGTATAGGAGCTAGTGAAGCCTCCTATCCACACACAACTGGGGCAACCTTCAGAGTATATAATCTCCAAGGCTACATTCCTGTTGTGAGTAGACAGGTATCCCTGGGGAAAATGGGCCTTTCCTTTTCCAGGAGCACTATCTTTTATGGCAGTGAATTAGGGACTCGAGCAGCTACATATGATGGCCATTGTCCCAGGTAGAGTTGCCAACCTGATGGTGGTGGCTGGAGTTCTCCCAGAATTACATCTTAGGTCCAGACTTCAGTTCCCCTAGAGAAAATGGCAGCTGTGGTGGACTCTCCGGCATCATATCTCTGCTGAGCTCCCGTCTCTCCCCAATCTCCACCCTCCCCAGGATTCTCCCAACCCAGAATTGGCTACCCTAGCCCCAGGGCAAATTTATGCCAGAGCTAGAATTCCAGAGGCAAGCAGCCAAGGTAGGAAAGCAGACCATTAATCAAGCTAGGAGGCAAGTGAGCAGGAATGAATAGTGTGGGACCAGAGCAAGCTGAACAATCATCTGTTCTAATGGAGGTTGCGATAGTATCATCTTCAGGCTTTATATTGTGGTGGCTGCATAAAGCAAATCAATAGTTCCTCTCTCTGCCAGATACCACAGAGGAACAGATAGTTAAGTGCTTGGATGCTTTACATGAACCATGGTGCTTTACATCCAGTCATTTTCTCCAGTTGACCATAGACCTTTTTGGGTGTGAGGGTGTGAGGTCTGTGCAATTAATCACTGCAAATAATGGTAATAGTTGCCATACACACTCATTTGACAGGTCTCGATGCAGCCTAAATGGCAGCCATAACAGGAGGAGTCTCAAATGAATGACTTGAACACATGAACACGTGAAGAGCTGCCTTATACTGAATCTGATCCGCGGTCCATCAAAGTCAGTATTGTCTACTCAGACCGGCAGCGGCTCTCCAGGATCTCAGGAAGAGGTCTTTCACATCACCTACTTGCCTAGTCCCTTTAACTGGAGATGCCGGGGATTAAACCTGGGACCTTCTGCATGCCAAGCAGATGCTCTACCACTGGATGTGAATCTAGTCTTCTACTGTAGACCAGCACAGCTACCCTTTGAAATTATCTTCAAGAAAGACCAGGGACTCATTAAATCTGTTTGCACAGGATCCTGAATTGTTGATGCTGGAAAAGTGGGATTTCGAGCTCTCCTAATCTACCCAAAGAGGACACTACTCATGGAGTCCTGGTGAAGAAGAGTAGAAGAGTTGGTTTTATACCCTGCTTTAAGGACTCTCACATGAACACATGAAGCTGCCTTACACTGAATCAGACCCCTTGGTCCATCAAAGTCAGTATTGTCTACTCAGACCGGCGGCAGCTCTCCAGGGTCTCAGGCAGAGGTTTTTCACATCACCTACTTGCCCAGTCCCTTTAACTGGAGATGCCGGGGATTGGACCTGGAACCTTCTGCATGCCAAGCAGATGCTCTACCACTGAGCCACAGCCCCTCCCCTAAGCTCTCCAGGGTCTCAGGCAGAGGTTTTTCACATCACCTACTTGCCCAGTCCCTTTAACTGGAGATGCTGGGGATTGGACCTGGGACCTTCTGCATGCCAAGCAGATGCTCTACCGGTGAGCCACATCCCCTCCCCTAAGCTCTCCAGGGTCTCAGGCAGACCCTCAGACTCAGGCAGACTTGATTTGCATGGCTTCTTCAGCAGTAAATGCAGCTACTTGCTTAGATATGGAATCATTTGGCAACTCTGGCAAGTCACTATACATTAGTCTCAACCAATCCTCTACAAATGGAAATATTAATGACCGACAACACATGCTTTTCAAAGAGAAGAGATATATAAAATGAATGAGATAAAGAAGATACCAGGATTTCCAGGCCAAGCTTCTGAGCCATCCGAGCAGCATGTCTGCAGAAAGAATTGCAGGTTTCATTGTTACTCGGAAATTCTACCTAGGCAACAGGCCCTTCCAGGTAACTTTTGGCACCTGTTCAGGTTGATTAAAAGAACCAACGCAGTTTGAAATGGATCCATACAAAATTAGCCCTTCTTTTCAGTTTCAGTGAGAAGATCCTGCCAGACTGGGCACATTCTTGGCATTTTGTAACCTGTTTTATCTGACCAGGACTTTGCTGGGCCAATAGTTGTCTGACGGGGGGTGGGGGCGGCTCTTATGCTATTACTGCATGGAATGTTGACCCACAGTGAACCCTGCCCATTCATTAGAAACAATAACGTAAGTAGAAATATGAAGTTACAGAAGAATTCGAAAACATTTCAAAAGATGATTTTAAGAACCCCCTAGTAGCTACACACAAATAAGTTATATATTCTAGAATCAGTTTTTGCATTCTATGTTCCTGGATGCTCTGAAGAAGCCAGCAACCAATTCATCGAGTTGACTTATGCGTATTCCTTTGATTATCACCTTTCTTTCATTTGTAGATGAAATGTTTTCACTGCTATTCTAATCAAAATTCCTGATTGTCTCCCTTACAAGGATTTTCTGCATCCAAACTATCAAACATTCAGAAATTAATTGGCTAAGCAGGATCCTGTCAAATAAAAATGGTCCTTCCCAGTACAGAACATTTCAGTCATATACCTACTTACTTACTTACCTACTTATTTGATTTTTATCCTGCCCTTTTATCCCGCTCAGGGCAGCTTACAGTTTAAATAACAATATTACAGAACTTCATAATAATACAATAAAATGTATACTTAAAACCTATTATTGTATTGCAACCCAGCCCCAAACTCCTAGCTGTGCAAGGGAGTGCATATAGATGTTAAATAACATTGGAGAGAGAATCACCCCCTGGGGGAATCCACACACCAAAGGGTGTCATGGTGAAACCCTCTCCCCTAGCACCACCCTCTGTCCCTGATTGTGGAGGAATAAGAGCAGCCATTGAAGGGTTGTCCCACATATGCCAACATCAGCAAGGCAGTGTGGCAGTAGGTCATAGTCAACCATATCAAACGCTGCTGCAAGGTCTAATAATAACAGCAGCGCTGATCCGCCTCGATCCAGCTCCCTGCGGAGATTGTCAGTGAGGGCGACCTGTGCCATCTCCATCCCATGGCCAGGTTGGAAGCCAGACTGAAATGGGTCCAGAGCCGATGTGTCCTCCAGAAAAGCCTGGAGCTGTTCTGCTACTGCTCTTTCAACTACCTTGCCCAGGAATGATAGATTAGACATTGGGCGGTAGTTGGCAGGGTCATTAGGATCCAGCGATGGTCTTTTCAAGAGCCATCTCACTACTGCCTCCTGTTTCCCTGGAAAGACTCCTGTACTTAGGGACAGATTGATAATGTACATCAGGGAAGTCCACTCTACATCACCGCCAGCTTTAACCAGCCATGAAGGGCAGGGAGACATGCCTCTTAATGTGGCACTAAGAGGAACCAAAGGGCTAGCAGAGCCACAATAGTAAAAGATTAATGTTTTGTTAATAGGACAAACATCACCCATCAGAAAAATGAAGCATAATTAGTTCTTTCTTGGAGCTTATTAAGGACTTACATAATGTAACTGCAGTAATTACCTTTCCATGCTCTACATGAGTTTCTGGCTTTCAGTTATCATAGTTACCTTTTCAAGAAACTGGAAAATATCAAGTTTACATGTGAGGGAAGTGTTCTCAGAAGGGTTTCAAGATGCCCTTTTCCTGAAATGCAGTTCCTTAGTCAAGAACTTCATGAACTCTCAGAACACAATCAAGGTATATGTGTGTACAGGGGATCGTTTATTTCAGAACTCCAGAGCCCCACAATACTAGATAGGGCACACAACACATCTGTCTCATGTTCAAATGATGCTCTAGCAACTCTAGTCTAGATCCTGTGAAAATGAAATAGGGGTTAGGTTCAGTAATTTAAGTAAGATTCCCGTGGTGCAGAAAACTGCTCTGGTAAGCTGCAGTACTGCAGTCAAAGCTCTTCTCATGAGCTGAGTTTGATCCCAACGGAAGTTGGTTTCAGGTAGTCAGCTCGTGGTTGACTCAGCCTTCCATCCTTCCGAGGTCGGTAAAATGAGTACCCAGCTTGCTGGGGGTAAAGGGAAGATGACTGGGGAAGGCACTGGAAAACCACCCCATAAACAAAGTCTGCCTAGGAAACATTGGGGCGTGACGTCACCCCATGGGTCAGGAATGACCAGGTGCTTGCACAGAGGACCTTTACCTTTTACCTTTTCAGTAATTTAAGAGACAATTTCAGGACATGTGGTAAGTGATGGTGAAGGTCAATTCTACCACAAGAGTTCCTTTGGATGCTGACCCAGAGAACTGGAGAACTGCCTCAGAGAAAGTCCACTGCGTGCAATGCTTGTGAGTGGATTTTTTAAAAAGATACCAGGAAGTAAACAATGGGGTAAGAGTAGAGTTACCTGTTTGGCCACTGTGTGAACAGACTGCTGGATT
The DNA here is from genome assembly GCF_029931775.1 of Euleptes europaea. Classification (NCBI taxonomy): domain Eukaryota; kingdom Metazoa; phylum Chordata; class Lepidosauria; order Squamata; family Sphaerodactylidae; genus Euleptes; species Euleptes europaea. The sequence continues at coordinate 40,337,153 of NC_079316.1, forward strand.
TGATGGGCCTTGGTCTGATCCAGCATGGCTTTGCTTATGTTCTTAATGTTTTGATGCTCTCTATTTGTTTGATGAGTAGCACCTCCCAGTATTGTCTCGGCAAACCCAAGCATTCCAATGTTTTCAGAATGCAAGCATTGCTGAGAACTGTGTGTAATATGAAGTTAGCTCTAGGAACAAGCACTAGCTATCACTAAACATTTCACAAGGCTCCTAAGCATGCATGGAGCCCTGCCACAAGGAAGTGCCACCACTACATCCCTGTTTGGGAATGAACTGTACAATCAGCCCCGAGTTATAAATTTAGTTGCTCTAAATTTAATAGATGTGTTCAACAAACATACAGAAAATTATTTTCAGAGAAATCATAGAAGTTCAGAATTAGATAGGACTTGCGGATTGAGGATAGAAAGTTGCCAGCATTTTGCAATTTATGCCCATTAGAGATCAATAGATTTTGAGGTTTTATTTATTAAATAGACTGGGGAGAGGCTGAAAAGAGAGAATGGCCATAGCCAGCATTTGTTACTAAATAGCATGATCAGTAAGGTTCCATCCTTCAACAATGCAAGACGGGCGTTTTCTCCTAAAGTAATGGGAGCTTAATAACAGGATTTCACTGCTGCAGTGCCCCAGAACAGAAGGCGATATCAAATGACATTAACTGTCATGAACTAAAGCTTTATAATAATGATTTTAAAAGTATGTTGGTTGTAGTGATTTCATGTACATATAAGGTATTTTTATTCAATGACAGTATGGGACAATCTAATATACTGAAACCCAGACATCTCTGAAAACTTGAGATATTAAAAAATGGATACCTGAATGTAGATGGCTATGTTCCTGACAGCCAGTCTGTATATATTCTTGAATGGAAAAAATGTCACATCTATTTAAACAAATAAATTATGTTTTAGAAGAAGAAGAGTTGGTTTTTATATGCCAACTTTCTCTATCACTTAAGGAAGAATCAAACCAGCTTACAATCACCTTCCTTTCCCCCCAACAGACACCCTGTGAGGTAGGTGGGGCTGAGAGAGCTCTGTGACTAGCCCAAGGTCACCCAGCTGGCTTCAGTGTAGGAGTGGGGAAACAAATCCAGTTCACCAGATTAGTGTCCACCGCTTATGTGGAGGAGCGGGGAATCAAACCCGGTTCTACGGATCAGAGTCCACTAGAGCAGTCCACCACTTTTAATAATTAGAACAAAAAACTGCTCTGGATTTGTTGGCCTTAGTAGTTAATGCCATTTTGTTGCTGTTGTTTTCTTTGAGTATTCCTCATGTGATGCTAGAGGCTAATTTCAGAAAGTCGCAGATGGAGAAATGTTGTCCAGCCCAGAGTCCACAGGGGCTGCTATGCATATATAAAGCCAGGTCCAGATCTACATTTTTTTGAAGGGGGGAAAAAGTACAAATTGACGCTCCCCATATATTATATACATATTTTTCTTTATATAATCTGCTGTTGCCCCTCCCAATGTGCTGCCCAGGGCAGGAGCCCACCCCCCACCCCCTAGATCCAGCCCTGTTACACAGGTGCCCCATTCATTTCAGTGGCGGTTGCAGCTTTGCTTTAGAGTTCTTAGTGTACATCAAAGTACATGTGTGCACAAATATCTAGGCAAACTACATTATGTTCAAACTCCAATAAAATGTTTAATTTTTTAAAAAGCAGAAGCAACACGAGAAGGGGACACTTCACCCTTTCTATGCCTGTTACTGCATTCCTCCATTCTAAATTATCCTCCAGTGGCTTTTCCCTCCCTAGAATTGGAACCACACATTTGCCTTTGCATCAAGCTGAGGGGAAAAAACTAACATCTTTAGAGCAAATCTTAAATAAGTCTAAATGTTTAAACGCCTACATTTTGTATAACTTATGTTAACAGAATAATATTAATAAAGAACAGAATTCATTCTCAGTTAATGAGACAAATTTCCCCTCTCATCTGGTTACATAAAAATGCGCTAGTTCTGTCTCTTAACAGTGCAATCCTATACAGAGTTATTCCAGTCTCAGTCCACTGAAATCTCTGGGCTTAGAGTGGAGTAACACCGCATGGGACTGCACAGCATGCCACTTTGTGCACACTAAACAGGAAAGTGCTAATGAATTGTTATAGCATGTCTTAATAGCAACCCCTGTAAAATAACATCTAAAAATAAGACTACATTAAAACGCTCTTGCTGTTCTCTATACATAAACTTGAGCTGTTCAGTTGCTTGCCTTCTTTTCAGCAAAAAAAAAATTGTTAATGTGCTGCCAATTTTACATTCAGATATTTGGCATGTGAGGGAGAGAGATGGAGGAAGGGAGGCAATAAGAAATGAATGAAGAATTCAGAAGTTAAATGTCTGGTTATCTTCTGCCGCCACCTCCTCCTCCAATGGAAGTTAGTGGCCTTATACAAATATGAAGAACGACAAAACCGTGAACTATATCTTGAAAGGCTTTGTTTGTAATTTGTTTGGGTTTCAAAAGATTGGTGGAATTTCCACAGCTGAGGACGACTGACAAAACCAGTCCACATTTGTACCTGCAAACCACATACCACATATAATGAGCATGCATCGTTGCAGCAAAACTGTGCAGTGCTGCATAAAATTACAGGTGATGTATATCTGAACTGTACAGCATTCAGTTTCAAGGTGACCCAGATGGCAACACAACAGCTTCTCAGGTTCATAGCCAGCCACTCCGGTAGTATGCTGCTGGAGATACATTCTTCATTCATGTTTGCCCATGTGCTGTCCCGGGCAGGAGATACATTCTTCATTCATGCTTGCCCATTTAGATTGTCTCTGAATATCATCTGAGTACTAACCCAAATTATAAGATCAATGTCCTTTGTTGAATTTAGTGAAAATACAATTAATTGGAAACAAAAATGAGCATCACATGCACTTGTACTGTATTGCACAGTGCAGTGCTTTGTTCAGCACCACTTGAGACATTGGAAACCCATTTAGAGATATTTGAAGCACATGAATCTTATGCAATCAGCCTTTTAAAAAGATACTATAATTGGCTGCTGCTTGTACTTGCATGAGGAAATAGAATTAATATCCAAATTTGCCTGAATAATTTGGTTAGGGAGAAAAAAACTACATGCTACACACAGATCCATGGGCAATAAATCCTCCACTTCTTATTGAAAAGTAGTCTTTGGAGACAGCAAAGTTGACCAGCAGAATGGCAGGGTGGTAGGTACTTAATGTCTCTGATAACTATTTTAAATTGCATCCGCTCCCTGAAATCTGATCACCAGGCCAATGCATTTCTAAGAGACGACATATAACAGAATTTAATTCAGATTATTGTGTGTTTACGGTGCCTTCAAGTCACAGCTGATTTATGGCAACCCAGTAGGGTTTTCAAGGCAAGAGAATAACAAAGGCTGTTTGCCATTGCCTTCTCTGCATAACGATCCTGGTATTCCTTGATGGTCTCCCATCCAAGTACTAACCAGGGCCCTGAGATCTGACGAGATCAGGCTAGCCTGGGTCATCTAGGTTAGGGCCTTCAGATTATTATTATTACTGATTAATTTACTTTTTAAAGGCAAGGATGATTCTGTTTTCCCTTTCTGCACCTCCACTGTTTGTGCCTACATAGATGGGAGATCTAGGCTCCTCATTAGGCCACAGTATCTCCCACTCTTGCAATAGGAAAGCTGTCACAGCTTACTACTGCTGCTGAAAGTGAGAAGAAACCATATTGGTCAAAATAATCTGGGTCAGGGTATCTGTCTATTGTGGACCCATGGGTGAGCCTGGGGGAGGAAAACCACACACACTCCGTGTTGGGGAAAATTAGGCCACAGCTGGGGTTGCCAGGTCCCCCTGGCCATTGGTGGGGGAGGGGAGAGAATCTTACTGGGCTTAACATGAGGCGTCAGATTCAATGTCACCTGCGTGATAGTGATGTCATCACATGGATGATGATGAGAGAGGTGCTCTGGTATTTGGTCAAAAACTCTATGATAGAAGCTGTTTTTACCACAGAGTTCTGCCCAAATACCAGAGTGTCCCCCTAGTTCCGGAAGGGACATCATCACACCGGCAACATCAAGGCCTAGACCTCATTTTAAGCCTGGTAAGACCCCGCCAGCCAGCTGGACAGCACCAGGGGAGGAGCCCCAAAGCGGGAGATCCCCCACCCCTGGCGGGGGTCTGGCAACCCTAGCCACAGCCCTGGCTCAGGCCTGGTGGCACTCTCTGTCTAGTCAGACCCATGCCCTGCGGGACGTGGCCCAGTTCTGCAGGGCCTGTTCCGCCAGGCCTATGGTTGAGTACAGTGACAGTAATACATCTTAACCTGGCCTCCCTTCCCTTTTCTTCTTCCCCTTCCCTTCCTTCCTTTTCCCTTCCCTTTCCTCTTCCCCTATTTTCTTTTTCTTTTGTTCTCCTGTCTCTATCCCATGCTACTGGTTGTTGGCCCCCTATTACCATTCTCTGGTTCACCACCATCTGTTGAAATATTTTTCCCTAAGCTATAACAGTATAATCAAAGTGCCATCTGTCTATAGTGTGTATTAGTTTAGTGATAGACTAGAGCAGGGGTCGGCAAACTCATTAGTCAAAAGAGCCAAATATCAACAGTACAACGACTGAGATTTCTTTTGAGAGCCAAATTTCTTAAACTTAAACTATATAGGTAGGTACACTGTTTATTAACTTAATAAACTTTAATTAAAGTTTTAAGTCTTAATTAAACTATAGGTACACTGAATAAAACTTGATATCATATTTAATAGTGATCTTATTTATTGATAAAAATTAAATTGTAAGTCCCTGCCATTTCCCCCTCCCTGTCCGGAGTCCTCGTCTGGAGGCCTGGTCTACCGCCATAAAAGCCTATTGGTAGACCTGGCCTCCGGCTGAGTCCCATTGGGAGGCCAGGTCTACCCATTGGCTTTCTTGGCAGTAGACCTGGCCTCCGGAGGCCCTTAGAACCCAATTTAGACCTGGCCTCTGAAGGGGGACTTTTCCCCCTCCTCAGAGTCCAGGTCTACCGCCAAGAAAGCCAGTGGGTAGACATGGCCTCTGAGGAGGGAAAAAAGTAAGTAAGGTATCCATAAAATTAAATCATGACAATGACTGACAAACACTTAATGAGAACAATGTGAGCAAACTTTTCTCTAGATTCACAGACGCAGTAAACACATGAGAACATAAGAAAGGCCGTGCTGGATCAGACCAAGGCCCTTCAAGTCCAGTAGTCTGTTCCCACAGTGGCCAACCAGGTACCTCCAGGAAGCCCACCAGCAAGACCAGTGCAGCATTATTGTCCTGCCTGTGTTCCATAGCACCTGATATAATAGGCCTGCTCCTCTGATCCTGGAGAGAATAGGCATGCATGATGACTAGTATCCATTTTGATTAGTAGCCATGGATAGCCCTCTCCTCCATGAACAGGTCCACTCCCCTCTTAAAGCCCTCCAAGTTGGCAGCCATCACCACTTCCTGGGACAGGGAGTCCCACCATTTAACCACACTTTGTGTGAAGAACTATATAGGTAGGTACACTGTTTATTAACTTAATAAACTTTAATTAAAGTTTTAAGTCTTAATTAAACTATAGGTACACTGAATAAAACTTGATATCATACTTAATAATGATCTTATTTATTGATAAAAATTAAATTGTAAGTAAGGTATCCATAAAATTAAATAATGACAATGACTGACAAACACTTAATGTGAATAATGGCCTTGCATCTCCCCGAACCCCACTGACCTCTCGGCGGCTGCCCTGGCGCATCCCGGCCGCCTCGGCCTCCCGCGCTCGCCTCTCGGCCTCCTCCTCCTCACTGCCGCCGCCTGGGCTCTTTCCTTCCTTCCCTCCCTGGCCGGCCTGCCGTCCGCCCATCCGCCCCTCCTCAGCGCCTCGGCCTCCGAGGAGGAGGAGGAGGAGGAGGAGGAGGAGGAGGAAGAAGAGGAGGAGGGAGGTGGAGGGGTGTCCTCCCCCCTCCCCTCTAGCTGGCGTTCTCCAGCGGCGGAAGGGAAGGGCAGGCCACGAGGGGGACGTGCTGGAGCTTGCAGGTGAGGAAGGCGGGGGAGGGTGTGTGTGTGCTGGATTGGGGCCTCCCTCCTTCTCCCCGGTGCTCTGGCCAGCATGTTGCAAAGATCCCCCCCCCCGGCGCGGCGGCGGCTCTGGGCTGGCGGAAAGGCGGAGAACTTTTGCGGGACTTCTGCGTGCGTGCAGAGCCCGGCCGGGGCAGGGAAGGTATGCCAGGCTTTCCTCCGCCGCGACGTGCAGCCCCAATCCTCCGCCGAAGGAAGCCAGCCCCCCCCCGCGCCCTCCGCGCCCGGGGAAGGTGGCTTCTCTCAGGTGGGCGGCCGCGATCCTGCAGCCCAGAGCCGCACTCAAGGGGCGAAAGAGCCGCATGCGGCTCTCGAGCCGCAGTTTGCCTACCCCTGGACTAGAGCATTGCATTGATGCAGTGATGTGTCACTTCAAGGTTCACCCTGGGAATGATGTCACAGCATTGCCATAACACCACCCCCATGTCCCAAACCCTCCAGTTTTCCACCAGGTGCCAGTCACCAGCTGGCAACCATAACGGTACTTCAGACAATTTTCAAACTCAACAGAACGACAGATTAATCAATTGTAGATAAGCATAATCTCAAAAAAATAATGTTATTTTATTTTTAAATTAACTGTTTGAAGCTATTATCATCATCATCTTTCTGTTGTTTTTAAAAAAGTTAACCTTGTATGCTGGCAAAACATAACCAAATTGTTAAACAATGTTCCATGTAAGGTCTTTCTTTCTGAATCCTGGTATTGAGTGCCCGGAAGAATAGAAAAGCCCCACCTGTAAGGGATAAAAATGAGCCTCCACAAGAAGCTGATTCCACAGCAAAGGGGTAACTAGTGAAAAGGCTCTGCTGTCAGTGCTTTCCGGTCCCTAGGGCTTCAGTACAGTTGGAGGATGTGTATGAGAGCAGGTATTCCCAAAAAACTTTGGACCTAGCTTACTTAGATTGTTAATGTCAAAACCAGTACCTTCAATTGTAACTCAAAATCATACTTTTTTCCCCTAGAAGAAAGAAGGATGGTCAGGAGTTGCAGTTTCAAAGAAATAATGATGTTTGGGAATGAGTGAGAAAATGTAAGGCTGTTGACAGCAGCATTGCCGTAGGAAAGATTCGTGCACTTTTCTTGAACCGGAACTTTCAGAGTAACACAAAGTTACTGGATGTGACTAGAAAGCTAATTAAAAGGAAAAATATTTCAAATGTGAAATAGAATCTAGTAGGGCAGAAAAATACAATGGGGTTGAAACGTTGCATTTTTTAATTAAAAACATATTGTATGTATAAAATGAATTTTTAAAAATTGCTTCCAGTAAAAGAACAAGAGAAGTTGAAATATGAAAACTTAGAACAGAAAACAAGTTGTTAGAGCTCTTTGTTACAAAGGATTAACATTTTAATATAATATCCCCACCAATGTCAGTAAAGCATTAAAAATCAGTTCCCCTGGAGAAAATGGCCACTTTGGAAGGTGGAATCTATGGCATTTTATCCCACCGAAGTCCCTCCCCTCCCCAAACCCTGCCCTCCTCAGGCTCCACCCCCCAAATCTCCAGGTATTTCCCAACCGCACGTAGTAACCTCCAGGTACTAGCTGGAGATCTCCCACTATTACAACTGATCTCCAGCCAATAGAGATCAGTTCACCTGGAGAAAATGGCTGTTTGGCAATTGGACTCTATGGCATGGAAGTCCCTCCCCTCTCCAAACACTGCCCTCCTCAGGCTCCACCCCTCCAAACCTCCTGCTGGTGGCGAAGAGGGACCTGGCAACCCTAACTGCACCCCTTATCTAGGGCTGCCAACTCTGGGTTGGGAAGCTCCTGGAGATTTGGGGGTTAGAGCCTGAGGAGGGATCTCAGTTGGGTATAATGCCATAGAGTCCACATTGTAAAGCAGCTGTTTTCTCCAGGAGAACTGATTCTCTCTAGTGTGGTGATCAGCTGTAATTCTGGGAGAGCTCTAAAGCCTACCTGGAGGTTGGCAGTCCTATCCCTAACATATAGGGAGCTAGCCTAAGTAGGCCTACTCAGAGCCTACCAGCAAAATATTCTTAGGATTGCAGACATTATCTTACAAATACTAGGAACTGGCTGACCCAAATCATGAAGTGGGGTGAATCAAAGGACACTTGAAGCCTCAGTGGGCTGTGGTTCTTTTTGATCTGGGTCAGCCTTTCGACAACATGTCCTTGACAGCAACTGGTTCAATGCTTTCTGCTGCTGGAGCATTATTGGCACTTTCACAAGAAGGTGGTTTCTCAGGTACACAGTTCCTCATATTGCCTACATGTCATAGCACAAAGCTGACTGGCGTCTCAGTAAAATAGTAGCCCTATAACTTGAGTCACAGTAGCTGGGGGAGCCATACTGAGCCAGATCCCTAGTTTCTAATAGACAAGGGCATCTGGGTAAAACACACAGGGACCTTTGGACACTACTTTTAGCAAAACTATTTCACTACTTTTATTCACCTCAAAGTTAGCCTTATGTTCTTCACCTTGGGTTAATTTGGTGCTATAAGAAAATATTCTAAAGCTAAATTCACAGGGAATTACTTCTAAATAAATATTCTTAAAATAGTGCCAGAAAGCTGCTACAGTCCTATGTCCATTTAAGTGGTGAGTAAGCCATAGATTTTAACAATACTACATCCAAGCAAATATACTTCACACTGTAGCCTGACAGCCCCACAAAAAAGCAGATACCGATAGAAATTAGAGCGAAATAAATGCCTTTTTAATGGATTTTGAAAAGCTCTTCTACTTTAGTACCATTATTTCAGCAAGACACTTTGCATGGTTTTAACTAAAAAAAGAGAGATTCCACAGCATTCAAAGTTATTTCAGATTTAATTAAGAACCTCAGTCTTGCAGATAGTTCAACAGCTTAAATCCCATTGATTTCAATGAGATTACCAGTGCTGCATGGTTATTCAGTGGTAAGATGCATTTTATTCAGTGGTGCTTATTTTCAGGTATGCATTCTTAGGATAGCCACTTTAAACTTTTAATTGTACTCAGGTCTCTGTTTAAACATTACAATCATAATTGTGCAGAAGACATTATAATCATAATTGTACAGAGTACAACACAGATTGCTATGTTTTCAAATTTGTAACCTATGAGACTCACAATACCACTTAATAACATTAACAACACATGATAGTATTAATTACACATGCATGCCAAGAAGCATTAATTTATATTGAACAAACCTATTAAAATAAAAGGCAATCTAGTTTACAAGGATTTGCCCATTCTTCTAGAATTTGGACGTGAAGGGCATTTGGATCACAAGTATCACATGAATCCAGGATAGAATGAAAAGAACATTGATTCATTAGATTTTGGAACATAAAACTGTCATAAGACTTTCCATTCGTCAAACAGCATGTAATGAATTTATGGTACACTTTTCAACCAATCTTTTAGTTGTCCTATTTTCTCTGAACAACACTTTATCTTAACTTTTAATTGTCATAATTTAAATATTCTTTCTGATTAGGTGCTTCTACCAGTTTCAATATTACCCTCTGTTATTTATTCAAGCCAGTTCTAACTGGTTTAGAAATTTGAGAAGAACTTTTCGCACATGAGCTCATAGTCATCTTATGATTTTAGTGTAAAGCATATATGTGGGGTTTGGGGTCGGGGACATGGTGGGGGAGCATCATGAGCATGATGACGTCACTTCTGGGGAAAATATGGAAATGACAGTGGTAACTCTAGGAATTGCCAGAAAATCACAGGGTTACCCTCATTGTGTCTGGTTTCCCCCCTAGAAGTGACGTAATCATGCTTGCAACACCAATGAGTTTTTAAAAAAAATTCCCCTGCCACCACTTGGAGCAGTGACAGGCAACAGGAACTTGGGGTGGGGGCTTGGCATCCCTGACAGGACACTTCATATTATCCTTATGTATGTACTATGAGCAACACCAAAAAGTACCAAGTCTCATTTATAGATGTCTCAGCTGTCTGCATGGAAACACAGAAATTCAAGAATCTGCTTCACAAATTCCTACCTGGGTATATTTTCCAGGTAGAAAATTCATAATCGTGAGTGGAATTTACATGGACAGGAGTAAACATTTCACATACATGCTTCACCTCTGCTCCTGTATGGGCACATGACCAATGTAGCATTGCCGAAATGTAGACTGATAATATGTATGCTGTTTGTCCCATAAGCACATGTGTTCTAAGAAGTCTCACACTATAGTGCTGAAAGTAAGAAGGTGTGAACCTTTCAGCTTTTAAAAGGGCTGAACTGTAAGGTTGTTGGTGCTTTCAAAGTCATTGCTACCCTGTTGAAACATGAACTGTCACTTGAATAAAATACAGCTTTTATTTAAAGGCAGGAAAGGGGTGGGGATAGAATTGGGAGTTTGGGTTGAAACTGAATTAACAAAAGGATAGATTGAATAGTTCCAAAGTCAACGAGTTGGAAGAAATAAGCCTCCAGGTCCTTCTCACAAACTGTTGGGAAATCTGGAAGCATTCTCTGCCTGAGAGCAAGTAGGAAGTGTCCCAATACTGTCCAGTATTGAGGTGGGATGCTTGCAGGGGTCTCCCTCCTTCGAAGGCTCTGGGGAGCAGCTTTTCCTCACAACAACTCCCATAAATGCTGAGGAACAAGCTGCTCGGCTTGCTGGGAATGAGTGCGGGCTATAAATATAAGGAATAAATAAATAAAACAAAAGGCCCACACCAGAAAGTGGCCACTCTTCTAGCAACCACCCTTCTCAACAGCTCCACAGGTTGGTTCTTGTAGGTTATCCGGGCTGTGTGACCGTGGTCTTGGTATTTTCTTTCCTGACGTTTCGCCCGCAGCTGTGGCCGGCATCTTCACAGGATGTCTTCTCTTCTGGAACAAATACAGAACCACCTCAGAAAAAAAAAAACCTTCAGCTTTGTCTCTCCCAGTTTCCCCTCCCTGCTGTCTCACTCTCTCCCTTGCCCTAGGGTTAACCAGCCCTTTGTTACCTCCACCAACCTTTTCAGAAATCACATCTCATTTGATGGCAAACCGGAACCCAACTATGCCAAGAAAAGCAGCCTACAAATATTTTAATAATACTAAATAAAACATTTCTTAGTTGATTAAGAGTTAATACTAGGACAGGTATTGCCATTAAGGTTGCCAGCTCCAGGTTGAGAAATACCTGGAGATTTGGGGGTGGAGCCAGAAGAGGGCAGGGTTTGGGGAAGGGAGGGGCTTCAATGGGGTATAAAGCCATAAAGTCCACCTTCCAGAGCAGTCTTTTCTCCAGGTGAACTAGGGTTGCCAATCTCCAGGTAGTCACAACAATATTGCACTTGGACCACAGTATTGGAAGTTAGTCAAATATATGCAGTCACTATGGCTTGAAAATATATACACAGAGAAAACCAACAACATAAATCTTTTGCAAGTGTATAATAATCCTTTTAAGTGTTTCACAGAACCAAGAAATCCTATGTGAAACACTTAAAAGGATTATTATACACTTGCAAAAGATTTATGTTGTTGGTTTTCTTTGTGTATATATTTTCAAGCCATAGTGATTGCATATATTTGACTAACCTCCAGGTAGTAGCAGATCTCCTGCTAGTACAACTGATTTCCAGCCGACAGAGATCAGTTCACCTGGAGAAAATGGCAGCTTTGTCCATTGGACTCTGTGGCATTAAAGTCCCTCCCCTCCCCAAACCCCGCCTTCCTCAGGCTCCGCCCCAAAAACTTCCCTCCGGTAGCAAAGAGGGACCTGGCAACCCTAAGGTGAACTGATGTTTGTTGCGTGGAGATCAGTTGTAATCCCAGGAGATCTCCAGCTACCACCTGGAGGTTGGCAACCGTAATCACCATAAACTATTCTAGCTGAAGTTTTTTGTAAATCAAAGCCCTTTTCATCAGACAGCTCGAGCAAGTTAAATCAAATGGCCTGTTCAGGTTACTTTGGGGGCACTGTGCCTTGGTCATCATAACCCAGCAATAGGAATGAAAGAAAAGTCTGCAGATGATATTTTATGACTGTCCTAAATATAGCAGTAGAAAAGGGCCAGAGTCCAGTAGCACCTTAAAGACTAACAAAAATATTTCCTGGTAGGGTAGGAGCTTTCGTGAGCCACAGCTCACTTCTTCACCTTTTCTACTACTGCAGACAGACTAACACGGCTACCCACTCTAAATATAGCATTGAGAGTGGGGTTTCGGTTACAAAACTTTGTGAACTCAGCCTCACAGCTTTGTTGCGCCTACGTTTCTCGTCCCCTAAAGGGAAGAGACAGAAAGGAACGAGGATGAGTATTTGGGGTCTTTATGAGGCTCCCAGGCTCACTGGAAAAGACAATAACGCTCGGGAAAGTGGGGAGGCAGCAGGAAAAAGAGGAAGACCCAGCACAAGATTGATTGACTCAGTTTGCAAAAATCTGAGCAAGGCTGTTAACAGTAGGGCGTGTGGTAGGACATGAATTCACAGGGTGGCCAGGAGCCAGAACACACTGGCGTCTCTTGCGTGGATTGTAAGGCGTGTGTGTGTGTAAAGTGCTTTCAAGTCGCAGCCGACTTATGGCGACCCCTTTTGGGGTTTTCAAGGCAAGAGACTATCAGAGGTGGTTTGCCAGTGCCTTCCTCTGCACAGCAACCCTGGTCTTCCTTGGTGGTCCCCCATCCAAATACTAACCAGGGCCGACCCTGCTTCGCTTCTGAGATCTGACCAGATCAGGCTCGCCTGGGCCATCCAGGTCCGGCCTTGCAAGGCGTACCCTGAGACAAAACCCCGTCCAAGTCTCCCGGAGCCGCGCTTTGCTCCGCACCCAATAGGCGGCGGTGGCAGAGCCCGGGCAGGCTTTGCTGCGCCACTGAGCCGCTGCAGAAGGAAGTGCTCCGCGCCGCCTCCTTTCCCCTCCCTTTCTCTTCCCCCGCCGACTGAGGACAAGAATGAGAGAGAATGAGCCAGGGAGACACCCTGGTGCATTTGTTTGCCGGAGGGTAGGTTCAAAGGACGGTTAAACCGGAGCTCTGGGTGGGGCAGAAGCAGCCGCGGGTGGGCTTCCCTCGCTCCTGGGGCCTGTCGGAGTCCGGGTGGGTGGGGATGCACGACTCCCGGAAGGGGGAAGCGGTGGCTTCGTTTTAGTTGCTGCAGGAATGGGGGTTTTTTTTGGGGGGGGGGGACAGGGGCTGGGGGCTATTAGTCGCGCTAGTGTACGGCTGCAGCCCTGAGCACGAGCCTGCAGCCTTACTTGGGAATCACTCCCCTTGGATCTCTTGGGGCCGACGCCTGAGTAAAATGTGCACGGGTGGACTGTAGAGACAAACGACGCTGGTGGATTTATTGATTAGGGTGATTCCCCGTGGGGAGCCGTGTTAGTCTGTCTGCAGTAGTAGAAAAGGGCCAGAGTCCAGTTGCACCTTCAAGACTAACCTAGAAAAGAGCAAGAGTCCAGTTGCACCGTAAAGACTAACAAAAAATATTTTCTGGCAGGGTGGGAGCTTTCGCGAGCCACAGCTCTGTTAGTCCGTCTGCAGTAGAAGAAAAGAGCAAGAGTCCAGTTGCACCTTCAAGACTAACAAAAATATTTTCTGGTAGGGTAGGAGCTTTCGTGAGCCACAGCTCACGCTGTGGCTCACGAAAGCTCCTACCCTACCAGAAAATATTTTTGTTAGTCTTGAAGGTGCTACTGGACTCTTGCCCTTATTTATTAGGCTTTTACTATTATTAGACCCTGTCTGCAAAAGAGCTCAGTGTGGGTTTTTTTTTATCCTTCCAACAATCCTTTGAGGTAGGTTTGGCTGGGGGAAGAGTGCCTGGCCCAAAGACTTTATATTGGTTTTGAGCCCATATTCCCCCGGTTGCTTCAACCACTACACCACGCTGACTCTGACTGGTTCCCGTATCTTTCCCTAGAGGGCTGTATTTTCTTTCAGTTCGTGGCTCACGTCGGATGGCGATGAGACGATTGTAAGAAGCGGTGTTAACAATCCTGTTAAAAAATAAATGCAAAGTATGTTTGTTTCCTATAAGTCCAAACTATCCTGCTGCTGTACAGGCTCCCTGTTGTATCTGTACGAATCACAACCCTGCCTTGTCTCCGTTCACTCGGCATCTGCTTGAGCTTAATTTTCTGCACCTCTACATCAGATGTGATTGTAACATTCCTGGAGAACAGGCAAAATTACCAGACTTTTTAGAGCAGTGATTCATGCAGACATATGTGGTAGTTTCTATTTGTGCGCAATCTGGAAGGTACGTTTTTGGTGACAGTAAAGTGTATCTACAATTCTGTTTTAAAATTAATTAACAAAAAACAAATTAATAACTATCAGAAAGTTGAGATGCTTTAGTTTAAATGGGTAAGGTTTTGGAGTTTGAGTGTAAAAATCATGAAGGTCCTGAGTTTACTGTTTAAACTACAGTTATGCCATGAGTCAGCCTCTGGTTCTTTTATCTAATAACAGCTGTTAGCTATGATAGTTAAATGGAACTTCCATGTTCAGTGACAGTTTACTTCTGAATACCGTTTCTTAAGGACATAGGAAAAAGGAAGCTTACGTCCCTGCCCTGTGTAGACTTGCTGGAAACATCCAGGTGGCCATTGTTGGAAACAGGCTGATGGATTTAGGGATCTGAAGGGGGCTAATGTTTTCATTATTCTTGTGCAACCATATTTCATACAATGCTAATTATGCCTGTTGACATCTGGACAATTAAGAGCTCATCTTTGCAGAGCCCAGATTTTTATCAGCGTTTGGAGAAAAACAGTTCCCTGCAGCTGAAGTACGCATTTATAGAAAATGGCTAGATCCCACACAGTATTATTTCATGGAACAAAAATCCAACCTAGAAAGCCAACCCTGTTATTGACAAACTGATGGGAGAGAAATGGCATGATCATAGTCTGAGGAACTTGAACACTATGGAAGCAGAAACTAGAAAACAGTGTACCTTTAAATTTGTTTTCAGGTTTTGTTCCTGTTTTTATGTATCCTATTTACTAACGGCAACATGTATGCTTCTTTGAAGACTTTCAGCATGAGATATCTATTTTTTAAAAACCAGATAGAGACAGGAGTTGGATACTGCATTGTTTTGGCTAGATTAGGTACACACCAGAGGCGGAGTGCATGGTTCCCCTCCCCCTGAAATTTATTAGGTATTATCTCTGTTGAAAGTTCTTTTGCTCTGTTTATCTGTGGTACTGGAGCTCAGCCCTGCTTGCATGCCTTAATTGCTTTGATCATGTGCAAAGTATTTCCTATTGGACTAGATCAGTGGTTCCCAACCTTTTTTTGACCAGGGACCACTAGGACTTTTTTGTTTGGTGCAAGGACCCCAAGGTTCAAAATAAAAATTCCGGGAATTTGAAAATAAACTTTAATCATAACTGTTAGTTAAACATTAAACTTAGAATAATATTTGAATATATATTTTTATAATAGAGAACTTTTAATTGAAAATATTAATTTATGATGGGTTTCTAACTTTGTTTCGCAGACCTTAATTTAGTTCTTGCGGACCCCTGGGGGTCCACGGACCCCCGGTTGGGAACCAGTGGACTAGATGAATCTTCGGTCTGACCCAACAGAGTTTATTTCATGCCTGCCGCCACCTGCAACTAATTTGGGTGGAGTTTTTAGAGGAAGGCGCGCCATCCCTTTGGCGAGGCTCGGGAATTCTTGAAGCGACCTCCGTCCTAACTCCATCCCGACTTGGGTTAGCAGCCTCTCCTCCTCCCTGGTTTTAACGCGGCAAGCCTGTGCAGTGTTTCTCCAACCTTAATTCCCTGTCAAGCAGCTGCACAGAATGGACCTGAAAATGGACATAGGAAAATGGACCTGAAAATGTGCCCCACATTTTCAGGTCCATTCTGTGCAGCTGCTTGACAGGGAGTTAAGGTTAGAGAAACACTGCACAGGGTTGTGCAGGATGCTGGGTTGTTGTTTTGTGTGTGTGTGTGCTTTTTATTTTTTAACAAGGACAGTTTCTTTCCTATTGGCGTAAAGCAGCTGCAAATACGAGAGCGTGAAACCAGGTCATTCCCTTCCCCGCCAGAGCCAAAGGTGGAAAGATCACTCTCTCTAATCCAATGGATAACGCCGTTTCCTGCCAAAGCACGTGACCCAGCGCTTCCCTTATTCGCTTTCCTTTAGCAGTGAGGCCCAGCGGGGCCCGCCTTCCCCCCCCCCCCGGCTTTGCGCCGTCGCCGTCCATTGATGAGCTTCAGCGCTGCGATCACGTGCGCGAGGCCTGAGGCGCCTCGGCCGGTGACGTCACGCCCCCGCCAGCGCCAATGGCAGCGTCTGTTTATATTGGGC
This sequence comes from Euleptes europaea, assembly GCF_029931775.1. Lineage (NCBI taxonomy): Eukaryota > Metazoa > Chordata > Lepidosauria > Squamata > Sphaerodactylidae > Euleptes > Euleptes europaea. The sequence continues at coordinate 40,353,500 of NC_079316.1, forward strand.
CCTCTTTCATATGCAGAAGAGAGAAGGTCGGCCATTGGGGGGGCCCCGTCGTGGCTGTCCGTCCGCGCACCCAGGCTAGAGAGCGGATCTTTGCCCTCCTCCTCCCCCCTGCTGCCCGTTCGTGTTTGCTGGGGACAAGAATGAGAGACGATGAACCGGAAAGATACTTGCGTGCATCTGTTTGCAGGAGGGTAGGCGGAAAACCGGCGCGCTTCGGGGTTGTCTTTGTCAATGTTGTCTCCTTCGTGCACAAAACCACCTGGTTTTGCACGTGGGTAGCAGAGACTCGCAGGACCTGTTGGGTGGTAAGTGGGTAGGCCGTGGGTATGGAAGTGTAGAGTGGGAGGCTTGGGAGTGGGTGCTGAAAAAGACGTGTTTGTTTGTTTTTTTGTGCTAAATTTTAGATCGCTGTTTATATGCTTGGGTTGTGAGTTCCAGAAATAAGGTAACAGGCTTTGGAGGGTAGGAGTGTCGGTTTACTACGTGAAAAATAAAAGGAAGCTTGTGGTACCTTAACGTTTTAGTCTTATGCATATTTGCGTTGCAGTAAACCCTGTTCGGTTTACTTCTCAGTAAACTTGGATTGCTGTACAACACTGGTTCCCATCCGGAGGTCCGTGGACCCCCAGGGGTCCGCGAGAACTAAATTAAGGTCTGCGAAACAAAGTTATAAACCCATAATAAATTAATATTTTCAATTAAAAGTTCTCTATTATAAAAATATATATTCAAATATTATTCTAAGTTTAATGTTTAACTAACAGTTATGATTAAAGTTTATTTTCAAATTCTCGGAATTTTTATTTTGAACCTTGGGGTCCCTGCACCGAACAAAAAAGTCCTAGTGGTCCCTGGTCAAAAAAAGGTTGGGAACCACTGCTGTACAGGGATGGGCATGTTAGTCTGTTGATGCAAAAAATGAACGCGTCCTGGTGTCTTAAAAACTAACAATTTTTTATCCTAATATAAGCTCTTGTAAACGAGAATCCAGCTAATCACCTCTTTTCAGTTGTCAAGGTGTTGCACAGCTTCTCTTGTGAAGGTAAACCTCTCTAATTAACTGTCTGGCAGTGCTGTATTTCAAGAAACAATAGATAAGACTCAAAAGAATTACATACTTTCCCCTTGCAAGCACACACACAACAACACTGTCCCTGTGCATATACAGAGGTGGAGTGGCTTCTGGCACGTCTGAAGCAACTTGCTAAGTAATGTGGAGTGCTATGAAAAGCTGTGCAAGATTTGTGCTAGAGAAATTGAAGCAATAATGTTATATGTTGTTTGGGAATAAACCACATTAAACTACTGTGAGATTTTCTTCAGAGGAAATGTGGATAGGCTCAGGCAGTATGTATCTCATTCTGGCATTACTGAAAATAAGAGTTCTTAAGAGACACTTGAGATAGAAGAAAGGGTTTGGGGAAGAATTTGTAGTAAGGTTAGTCTGTGCCTGCAACAGAGGGGTAAATGTGATCAGCATGCTTTACATGGATAGATTTTTTTTACCATGAACAGGCCTTAAATTCCTAAGAAAGTGCTTCAGTTGGATTTTTTTAAAAAGAAAAGATGTACTAGAACCCTTTTCAGACCTACCAGCTATATAAATTAAACGTGCTTGGTGTGTGGGAGTGAGGTAGTAGAGTGACCCAAATACATTCAGGTGAAGTTTCTGTGCATATGAAAGTGTATGCACATAAGGTTATTTCCACATGATCAGGAATTCTGCCAACTGCACAGACAGAGCACTTCTCTACAAATGTCTTATATGCATGTTTCCCATGGATACACAGAGTCAGGGTGGGGCTGACACTACACTGACCATCCATTGTACATATTCAGCTCACATAATTATGGTATGAAAAGGGCTGTATGGTTGCTGTTCTTGGAAATATCTATGCATAGAAATGTGACAACCTCATCCAGCTTTTTTTTAAGATGACTCTCACAGAGAACATGTTTGACTGCAGTATGGTAGAATATAGATCTTTTGAAATCAGTTTTTTCTTAGACTCCAATTTAAAAAAAATGTGGGAGAAGGATACTGAAAGGCTTGTGGACAATGGCAAAATGTTGTTTTGTTGAAAAATCAAATCATAAACCTTTATTAGGCAGTTATTACAAATTACATAACCAGATTGCTCAACATCAAGAAATAACACACAAACAAATGATCATAAACTTCAAAGAAGGAGGGAAAATGAAATTATCCAAAGTTATTGAAAGTCAGTTCCTAGAGCCTCATAAAAAGGTAAAGGTAGCCCCCTGTGCAAGCACCCAGTCATTCCTGACCCATGGGGTGATGTCACATCCCGACGTTTACTAGGCAGACTATGTTTACAGGGTGGTTTGCCAGTGCCTTCCCCACATAGCAGCTAGGAAATACCTAGCTATTTGATATGAGGGCTCTGGTCAGATAGAAGATATAAAACTAAACGCTTATCAGGGTCACCTTTAAACTTGTGTAAAAGGGCAAATACAAGTTCATTTCAGCCTTCTCCTAGTTCGGAAATTCAGTCTCCTCTCCACACTGATAGCTTCACTAACACACACAAGTTCATAAAGTGTTTGGCTTACTTGCTTTCTGTATCTTGTACGGTTACTACATTTTCTATCCAGACCTCTTTGTGATGTGTTAGGAAGGCTAGGCAACAACTGCCTTCTTTCCAGTCTGTTTCTACCGCCAGGCTCCCTGCACCTTGTGTCATAGAAGAGCATTTTACTTGGAGATAGACCAGGCTCGTTTATCTAGAGCTAATCAGGGCCAGAAGCACGTGACACGATTCTGAAGCTAGTAATTTTCCTCTTTGTCTCTTTGGGATAGTGGTGTGGGCTAGAATTTCTGTTGTCTGTTTCAAGATCCCTTGAAATTGGTCAAAATTCACATTTCACAGAAGGTGATTTAAAGAGCTTATGTTGCAGCGGTTATAGGCTTGCTGACCCTAATTCTGGGTCAGCATAGTTGGGAAAAAATGCATGCAGTCACATACAGAGCAGGGTGAAAGTAACTCTTGAGTTATCCATCCCAACTATTTTTGTAGAATAGCTCCTAAGGAATTTTTCTGGCTCCTTTCATCTAGTTGCAAGTTTCTCTTAGGTAAGTTTTATTGCTGAGCATTAAAAAAAATATTTATATTGGCCAGTACCTTTTGTGTACTAGTGATATGAGCAAAATACCTGTTTAAGAGACAGCAGGGAATTAAGAAATCAAATGTCAACATCAAAGGAAGTATTTCCACTATTTCTCAGTTCTTTTATGTGAAAAGGTTTGGTTTTGGGATTAGCTAATGTTTTTATGTGGCATTTGATTTGACAGTTTAACCATCTAGGCAAGAAAATTAACTTTTTATCTGTGACCCTAAGCCTCTTTACTTTGAAACAATCTCACTGAAATCAGTTCAAATGCAATATGTGGGAAACCTTTTAAAAAGTATATTCCGAAAGGCATCTTAATTTTTGTGCCATAGTGTGGAATTGACGAACCTTCTTTGACATGAAGATTTGTTGATGCCTATTAGTTTCTCAGCAAAATAAGAGTTACTTTCAAAAAGTGTTGTAAAACACTTCAGCTGTATCATAAAATGTGTTGCAACAGTTGAATTTATTAATTCTGGAGCTAGCAGATGAAGAGTGTGAAAAAAGCATTTGAAACATGGTTTTTTGGGGTGGGGTGGGGAATATTGCTTTAATAAAACAAGCCTGTGGGCAATCTAGGACTTCTGTTTGTCCTCTAAGTTGTTTACTTTTGACCATCCTTCCTGCCCTATCCATCTCTATACCATTGGTTGGTTATACTCGAATACAAGAATGCCTTTAAATTTCTGTTTTGTTTGGACAATTTACACACAGCTTTTTGCTGAACAAACACACTCAGGGCTCAAAACAAGCAAGATATTTTACTTTAAGAAATCCACAAGGCCACAAAATAAGGGATGGCATCAAATTCTACTCAAAGCTTTTGTGAATAAGTATGTTTTTAGGTGATGTTTGAAGACCAGTAATGAGAGAGGTTAATAAAGCTCCCAGGCAAGACATTTTCCCATTTTAGGAGCAGCTGCCAAGAAAACCATAATTTCCAGCAGCACTGTTTTGTTGATCTGTATTTTTTTGCCTTTTGTATTAGAGTTTTCAAGAAGCTAAGTATTTTGACCCCAAATAATTTTCATTGACATTAGAAGCTCCCACTTTTGATTCCTCTCCCCCCACATGCTTACTGCTTGGCTTGTGAAATTCTGCGAGCCAGTGTGGTGTAGTGGCTATAGCAAAAGGCTGGAGTCTGGGAGACATGGGTTCAAGACCCCACTCTATCATGAAGTTTGCTGGATGAAGTGGGGCCAGAGCTCTCAGCCTTGTCTACTTCACAGGTATGTTGTGATAATCATGTATAGAAGGGTGGGATATTAGTGCACTAGGTTTTTCATAAGGTTGTGCAATAGAAGAATTAGTGTGTTAAATAGCTTTGCCTCAAGATTGTGAAACTGCAGTATAGTGCCATTACCAAGAAGGTGATACATAATGGTGTTGTGTACCTGTACGTGTCTTTCTTGCTGTCTCCTATTCTGCAAGTGCTTTTATGCATTCTTGTGATCTCACTTACAATTCTAACAGTGCAATCCTAAACAGAGTTACTCCAGTACTGGAGTAACATTTCTTAGGATTGCACTGTAGATGTATTAAATTATTTCCCCATGCACAGCTTCCAGGAAAGGAAATAAATTAATGAAGGAGCAAACAGAAAGGGGCTGCAGAGTTGATGCACAACAAATGGATTAAAGTCTGGTTGGTAATGGGAAAGTTAGTTTGTGCTAGCTGGGACATTCATTTTTGTAAATTATGTAGTTATGTTAGTAAAGGGTCCCTCTCCTTTTTAAAATAAGCATCTTGGTAGCTGTTTGACCTTTCTCCTGACCTGCTGACTGTAAATCTATTATCCTGGGCTTTCTGAAGCCTATATTGCTAATCATTTACTTGTAGGCGTCTCAAGACTTCTGAAGTTTGGCTGGCTCATGACTGAAACAATTTTTCAGTTTCTTATGGTCCACTCATGCTCATCTACCCTTGGCTAAAAATAAATAGGATTGTATGCAAGCTTTGCACAAAAGCAATGTTATGAATTGCAGTGGGTGTACTTGTTCAGCCTAGGATCCAGCACGTTTACAGGTGTTGCAACATGGGAGAAGTGTTTAGATACCTTGGTAATCTGATGATTAAGAGAGTTGGTGTGTGTGTGTGGGGTAACTAATAAAGTGCAATCTTCACATGGTATGAATGGAAGCAGAGAAAGACCCTGGAGGGTATAGAATTTGGAAGTCAGTAACAAGTGTGGTCCTATCATTGTCTGGTATGCTGAAGACTAGATGTGCATTACTTTTGCTCAGTACTCCCCAGCCATTTGAAGCCTGCAGGTTCCTTAGAATTTTGACAGAGTGGTGGGCGCAACTACGGAAGGGCTGCTGCAGGAGGCGGAGCCAACCACAATGTCAAAGAGAAGAGAGATCATGCATAAATAACTCTTCAACATTTCAAGTAATCGTAATTCTTCAGATTTCAAGCAGTAACTTTGTTTAATTGCCTGCCTTTAAGAATATAAGAAAGGCCCTGCTGGATCAGACCAAGGCCCATCAAGTCCAGCAGTCTGTTCACACAGTGGCCAGCCAGGTGCCTCTAGGAAGCCACAAACAAGACGACTGCAGCAGCACCATCCTGCCTGTGTTCCAACGCACCCAAAATAATAGGCATGCTCCTCTGATACTAGAGAGAGTAGGTCTGCAGCATGACTAGTATCCATTCTAACTAATAGTCATGAATACCCCTCTCCTCCATGATTATGTCCACTCCCCTCTTAAAGCCCTCCAAGCTGGCAGCCATCACCACATCCTGGGGCAGGGAGTTGCACAATTTAACTATGCGTTGTGTGAAAAAATACTTCCTTTTATCTGTTTTGAAAATTAGCATATTGGTTTAAATATTTGTTTGCATACGTACAGCTTACCTTCAGTCACACAGTGAAAATCTGCACAGCCCATCAGATCTCCAGTGACTAATCAGAAGACTTGCTGGGCAAAAGCCCCACTTTCTAAAAACACTTCATGGAAGCCAGGGAACATGTCGACGGATAGCATGTTGGGAGCCCAAAAATCAAATGAAAATGTCCTGTTTGTTATTGTGGTGATTATATTTGTTGATTCGATTTGTTCATATTAATTTTCCTTTTGCCTGGCCAACTTATATAGGGATTTCAAGTAGTATTTAGACTTGGAGGATGAGGCAGTCAGGAAGGAATGAAACTGGCAGAATTTTTCCAGTCATCTTGTAAAACATCTCTCAACAGCTTTATTCCTCCACAGGTCTGTCTTTCTGCAATGTTTCCACTAGCCCAGTTTCATTTGCTCTCTGAAAATTAGTTGGAAATGGGGAATAATGGCTAAAACCAAGGTGTGAGGTGGAGATTACCCACTTTGTCTGCAGAAGATGTAGGTGATGGAGAGGCTGGTGTGCTGTTTGCCAACTGCCTGCCTTTGATCTCCAAACCCAGGCCCCTGCTTATTCTACCCTAACGGCTACTTTCTCTCTTGGGTCTGTGAAATGCTGCCCTCTGGATCCATTGTGCAACGTTACTTTGTAGTTTAGTTAGGGTTTTCGGTGATCTATTCTCTGAAACAGCCAGGTGTTCTGATTTGAAAGTGATGGCTGTTTACAGAAGCAACACCCATCCCCAAAGCTCTGTCCAAATGCAGTCCTCTGTATTCTCCCATTCTGGCAACCTTTTGGGGGGTGCTACCTGGCTCCCACTGCTTGCTGTGCAAATCTGTCCACATTTTTGCTATGTCAAATTGTTATTTCTTTCTGTTGAGACAGGGCATTTTTGGTATCAAGGTCTTAGGTGAGATCTTTCCATAATTGTATCAAGTGAGTTCAGGCTTATTTTACTTATCTGGTCATATCTGTTGTGATACTAATAGTTAAATGACTGAAGCAAGAAAGGTTTTAAATTAACATCTCATATAAGTAACAGAAGATTGAAACAATACAAAGGATCTGCAGCTTGAGTTATATGTGATATTGTGTGTGTGTAAAGTGCCGTCAAGTCGCAGCCGACTTATGGCGACCCCTTATGGGGTTTTCATGGCAAGAGACTAACAGAGGTGGTTTGCTGATATGTGATATTAGGGGATATCTTAATGATGACATTAAGTTATTGGCTGTTAGTAGAGGTTCGACACAGATGATTAAAATTGGTCTATTATGCCGCATCTTAGATGGTTAGCTGAATGCAGACTTGTCTGGTTTTATAATTACTTACGAACCTTGTTTTCTTCTTTGCAGATGTGGGGGCACTGTGGGTGCTATTCTGACATGTCCCCTAGAAGTTGTGAAGACACGATTGCAGTCCTCCTCTGTCACCCTGTATATCTCTGAAGTTCATCTGAACACTTTGAATGGTGCCAGTGTTAATCGTGTAACTAGAGTTTCTCCGGGGCCTCTCCACTGTTTAAAGTGAGTAGCACACATACAGTTCTTGTCTGAGATAGCTCATATCTGTACTTCAGTCAAAGGTCTTGGGAAATAACATGCACGTTGTTATCCATGCACAACTTCCTTGTCCTAAGATGAACCATCTTAGCCACTGAGCAGCGTGATCCAAACCATTAATCTTGGTCTCTCTTAGTGGATACTGAAATCAAGACGTGCTGTTTACTGTAAAGTAACATATATATGGATGTTTTGCCTTCTGCACATCACCTTGCATTGCCGAATGATGTATATACTGGGCCACCTAGCCTCCGTGGCTGTCATTTGCTGCTGTGATTTCTCTTAGATCAGTGATACTCCATGGCTCACAGAGAGCCACATTCACCATCAACTAAAAGAGCCACATGACTACAGTATACCCTGTGTACCGCCCCACTGAAAGCAAACACATAATAATATATTACTGTTAATATTAAGTATACAACTATAACCATTTTAATTATCTCAGTACCTCTGCGCGTGTAAGCTTGTCCCTCGCCATCAATGCCTGCCCTTGTGTATCTGAAGTGAGAGGAAGGGCTTTTCTGTCTGCCTTCTCACTCTCTCCACAGCATGAGGCACAGTAGTTCAAGCAAGAAAGTGAGAAGAGCAATTTGGCTGTGTCGAAAGGGAGTAAAGTTGTCCCCAAACCAGTGTGGCCAGCACGCTCTTTTCCTGGGTGACTGCTGTGATGGTGGTTTTAATCACTCTTTCCTGTGCCCAGCTTTCTTTTTTCCCAGTGGCTGCCTGGCATGACAGTGTGGAGAAGGGTAGGGGGTGTAGTTTGATGGACCCTTTAATCTATCCCTGGTCCGCAGCTCAGGGAGGGTTGCTGCTTACCCATCTTTCAGTCCCTGCAGTGTTTTAAGAAGGCAACCGCAAGCCTTACCAGACAATAGTCATGCCCATTTTCCTGGAATGAGAGCCAGCGTGGAGTAGTAGTTTGGAGCGGTGGTCTCTAATCTGGAGAACCGGGTTTGATACCCCATTCCTCTACATGAGTGGCGGATGCTAATCTGGTGAACTGGGTTGGTTTCCCCACTCCTACACATAAATCCAGCTGGGTGACCTTGGGCTAGTCACAGCTCTCTTAGAGCTTTCTCAGCCCGACCTACCTTACAGGGTGTCTGTTGTGGGGAAGGGAAGGTGATTGTAAGCCGGTTTGATTCTTCCTTAAGTGGCAAAGAAAGTCGGCATATTAAAAACTAACTCCTCCTCCTCCAGGTACCACATTGGGGAATAGTGCTCAAGAAAGCGCCACATGTCAAAGAGTCGCATGTAGTTCCTGAACCACAGAGAATCACTATCTTAAATTAATCTTTGTCTCTTTCTCCCAAAACTGCTGTTATTCCCTATTATTAAAGCTAAATAAACCAGCATGGTTATTTTATAGCTCTATCTAATAATCTGTTCCAGTTTGAAGATAACTGCGACCCTGGCAACTCCTTCAGATGAAAACAAATGACATACCTGGTCAGCTCCACATTCCTTCCTGTCTTCTGCTTGTGAAATATTTGAGACTGGGGTGGCCTTTTCAGTAATGTGTTTCAATTCTATGAAGAATAAACCATAGAGTGCAAGAGAGACTTTTTCTGTTGTATTTGCGATAGTTGCTTTTTTAGGTATGTGCTCTCCCCCTACACCCCGGTTGACCTGTTAGTCCAGTTCTTTTAGATTTATTTAGGATAATAGATGGTATGGTTATGGGTAATCAGAATTTATTACAGACATTTGTTTCCTGTTCCTCCAAACTCTGGCTAGCAACATGAATTAAAGAACAATAAATACACTTAAATATATAAACAGAAATAATTAAAACTTCAGCCCCCCACGAACCTCAGCTGTTTATAGATTTTACCACTCTGAAGGGCATCAGGGGTTGGGATTTGATGTATTTCTTGAGGAGGCTGTTCTGTAATGGAGAGCAGCTATAGAAACCTCATTTTCTAATAGACACCTTAGAAGAGAGGATGTCATGAGAGGTGGTTGGGCTGACCTTAGTGGGTGCCCAGATCAATCCCTATGCTGTACACAATACTGAAAAATAAAAAGTTGCTAGGTACCGTATTTTTCGCTCCATAAGACACACTTTTTTCCTCCTCAAAAGTGAGGGGAAATGTCTGTGCGTCTTATATGTGGAGCCGAATCGCTGAGAGGGGGAGAGGGAGAATCAGGCAAGGGTCCTGCAGCAGCTTAAAGAAGGACTCGTGTCATCCCAGCCCCCCCGGGGGGGCAGCCTTTCCACGGTCTCCGACGGGCTCGGCTCCGACTTGCAAAAGCCGGCCTGGAACGACACTTCACCCAGGGACTCTTCCGGGTGCCCTGCTGCCCCCAACCCACCCCGGGCTCTTTGGTGCAGGCCGCCGCCACCCAGGAGCAGGGAGGGAGGCAAGGAGGGATGGACCAGGGGCCCACCCAACCCCACCGGGAATTATTACCCAGGGAGGAAACGCAGGACTTGCACGAGGGTTCGAGTCTCATTTTAGCCAGCAAGCACCCCCCCACCCCCGCTTCACAGAGGCCCGATTATGAGACATCCCTCCCCTCCCCCCCCGAAGTAACCCAAACCCTGTCTGTCTGCTGACCTCCCTCCCGAGCGGCTGTCTTGGAGGCTTCCTTGCCCGGGGCCGGCGAGAAAGGTGGGTGGGTGGCGAGACCCTCCGGGCGGGGGCGAAGTTGTCGTCGTTGGGTCTCCGCCCCCAGCAGGCTGCAAGGGACCCAGGCAGCCGTTATGCTGCCATGGCGACGGCCCCTCGCCTCCCTTCCCCTGGCAAAGGCGTCATCGTCAGGCGCGCGCAGGAGGCGCGGCCAACATCTGGGCACTGCGCCGCGGGGAGGGGGCAGGTGGATGGAGGCGCCTCTTCCCCCCCACCTCACCCCGGGTTCGCTTGCTTCGGAGGGCCGCCCCCCCCCCCGCAGCCCGTTAAAGGCAGCCGCCGGCGACGTTTTCATCCCGCCTCAGATAAATGTGATTTGATCTCTTAATTGAAGTGCAAAATAAGGGAGGGCGGCGGGAGGTGTCGGAGCGCAGGAGAGGCTCCGCACGATGGGTTTGGGGGGGCGCTAATAAGCGGCTTTGTGCCCTAATAAGAGCAAAATAAGTGGGCTTGGACCCCTGGTAAGACCCTCATGGGTGCAAGAGAGTTGGGACCAGGCCCTAGTAATTTCACTGTAAGGGGGGGAAACGAAGTGCCAAATGAGTGTGGGGATCTCATAACTGTGAAATGCAGGCAAAGAAGAGGAGTTGGGGTCTTTTGATTCAGAATATATTTTTTCTTGTTTTCCTCCTCTAAAAACTAGGTGCATCTTATGGTCAGGTGCGTCTTATGGAGCGAAAAATACGGTAACAGGTGGCAACTTTATTGTCTTTGGGGCTTTACAAGGCAATAAAGTCATCACCTGTTACCTGGTATCTTTTTTCCTTTTTTGGTTTGCTGGCTCATTGCTAGGTTAGCCCTATTTTTCATACACAATGCTAGTCACCTTCTACCTTTGCAGTACAAGACAGGTTGAATAGGCTTTAGTGAATGGCTCAGCCTACTCCAGTTCTCAAAGGGTTCAAGTATGTAATTGCTAGGTAAGAGGGAGGATTTGTCCCAGAGTTTCCCCCCCCCCTTCATGATTGCTGTCTCAGTTGCCACATGCAAGAGAAATATTTCTAACATTGTTCTAGACTCGAAGGAATCTACCAATGCACAGTGGTGGGATTTGTAAATCCAGATGTTTTCTAATTTAGCTCTAACAGCATGGTTTTGCTTCTTTTTGCTGCTCATTCAGGTAGGATTAACTACAACTTTAGATTTGGGATCTAGGGATTCAAATAGAAAACCAGAAACCTAATGAGATATGCATGTATTTCTTTGCTGTTTTCTACATTTATTTAGTCATTAGTGTTTTTATTGAAGAGTCTTAGAATTGATATATAACTACACTAGCAGTAGCAGCTTTAACAGTAAAAGTAATAGTCACTTTTACAGACTGATTTTATGCACAGGCGACCAGTTCACACAGCCATGTTATAGTTTACTTGCAGCACTTGTTGGTCATCGTTCTAGCTGAAGACACTCAAAATTATGTACTCAAAAGTAATGGCTAAGCAAATTGTGAGGTGGGAGGATTCTGGCTAAGCCATGAATTTATGTTTATTATATCTGAATAGTGCCTTTGTCAGTGGGACTGAGAAGAGGTAACATAAGTTCCTTGCAGTAGATGACCTTTCTGGTTGTAGAATCTTGTCCTACAGTCCAGTGGATGTCTATGATGAATCCTGTATTTTGCAGGTTGTAAGCTAAATGAAACCATGCTAAATGCATGGTTATAATTTTGAACCTAACAAATGAAATTAACTGAAAACTCTTATCTTTTGATCATAACCTACTTTCTGCTTCTCTGTTGTGCAGCACCATATTCTAGAACTAAGACTGTGAAATAGTGTCACACTCTTTAGAAAACTAGATTGAGATTCATTGTAATTCATGAATGCCACTCTGCAACATTCTTTTGAGAGTTTGATTATACATGGTTACAATAATGTGGAACAATTTGTTTACAAGCAAACGTTTTTATTAAGGCATGCTTCAAATCTGAATATTGTTTGTATTGTGATAAAAGAATGTCACAGAACAAGTCTTATTTTTATTTATTTTAAATTTCTAACCTGTCCTCCTCAGCCCAGCCCAGGCACACATTCCTGTGTTGCTGGCAAGAATGCATCTTTTAAGCCTTATACTAAACTGAATGTATGTGCTTAGAGCTGCCGGTTTAAACTTTTCCAATTGGGAGACTTTTATACAAATGTTGTTTGCTGATTGCTCAATCTTGTGCCATTAACCTGTGTTTCTGTTTGAACAAGTAATACTCTTTTTAAAAAGTTCAGTTTGTTGGCCTCTTTATCTGAATTGATAAGCGTAGTGTGTACTACACCATGTTTGTTTAGATTGTAAGTTTGTCTTGGAATCTAAAGGGATGTGAACTAGCTCTGAAGATGTTCCTGATGAGGATTATGTATTTTAAAGTCTATGACTGAAGGTGCCCTCTTGCATTACTCTCCACTTGCATTACACTCCACTCTCCATTATTATCAGTATTGCCTTACTCTCCTAATCCAGTTCTAAACACATTCTCTGCTGACTTTCTTCTGGTAATATTGCCTGCCATTAATAGCACTTTCTAATGTGACCATTTCTTAACATCTGGTATTTGTATTGTATGCCATAAATTTACATGCTATAATTCCAGTATTTAAGGCAGGATGGTCCCATTCTCTTCAAATGATAATGTTTGGTTAACGTATTATAGAAATAGCTCATTGATATTGGATATGGGGGTAATCAAAAGTAAAAATTAGCCTTTCCTTTATCCCTTAGAAGCTCTTTGATCCACTGATCTCGAGCAGCATGATTTTAAATCTCATGTTTGAGGGATATGAGGACTGAAATAAATCTTGCCACTGACAATGTAGCCTTGGGATCCCTGTCACTTAATAAAAAAGGCATTATGTCAGGCACAGGCATTAGATTTATATGTTAAAAGGGGAGAAATATATCATTTAAAAAGTAGCATTCCAAAAGGACATGAGCTAATAATGAATCAATAGAGCCAGAAGAGCAAGGACAGGTCCGGTCTAGGTATGGTATATTCAGAATTCTGCCTTGCATAACCACAGAGGAGTTAAACAGAAGGCTCTAAAAAGACGAGGAGTCGTCAAATAATAAGTATAAGCGGGCAAACCGCGTGGTGGTGGTATTCTGAAAAACTTTAGATGAACAAATGCAGTGAGCATGAAAAGTAGTGCTGTTATAATCAAGCTCTTTAATGCGCTTTTTAATTTTGACGAAAGCTTCAGTTTTCCCAAGAAAATTAGATAGCAGAAGGAAATCTTTTATTAGTCATACTATTCCCCCATTTTTCCAGTCAAATTAATTTTTCTTAGCATTGTCATGAAAACAGTGCCAGTACAGACATGCAGTAAAAACCAAAGAATGCAACATAACTTTATAAGTGTGAGAGCAAGAAGCAATGAAGTTTCTTTTTCTTTTCAGATTTTGAAAGGCAATCTGTGTTTCTCTTGACCTCAGTAGTAGATTGGTTTATTCTGTGTTTCCTCAGCCGTACCATAACAGACTGTCAGTGTCCATTTGGCTGTTCTGGAGGCTGAGTTAGTACATTTCTTTCACTGGACTGTGCCACTTTTGTCGAGGTACTCTCAAATAAGCCACTTTCCAAACAAAGGGAGTTGTGAAAACCAAGCTGGTGCCATCCTTTGACAGAACTGTACAGCCTTAACTTTAACTCTCTAAATAGTTGAACAAAACGTAAATTACAGCCTGTGTTGAGGTTGAGGAAACCTAACACAGGTCATGATCAGGGCTGAAAGTATCTTCATGAGAAAATGGCAACCCACATCAAAATCAACCATCCTGGACAGAAAAGTGCAGCTGCCATTCATCCTTTCTCTGAGATGGCAAGTTTTGATGAATGATGCTATTTTCATGTGAATTGTACAATTGTCACTGTTACTTGTAAGCACTGTATAACATCTCTGCCTGTGAATGTTACTCTCAGGACCTATCCCAAGCAAACACATGGGTGACATGATGCAGACACAGATTTTGGATCATTTTCTTCCTGCAAATAGTTTGTCCTTTGTCCTTCCTGAGACAGACCTCTCCCTAATCTCTCTGTTTCCCTCCCTTGTACCAGTATGAGAATAGATATTTCCGTGAATCTTTTCACTAAGCTTTCTGACCAAGCCTCAAGATACTGTCGCACTAGAATTCAAGCGGGTAGATCTCAAGGGGCTCTATCTTGGGGCCCAGCAGTTTCTCAGTTCTCTTTCTTCTTTGCAGCTGGCTGTATAGCTCTCACTATGTAGCCTAATTTCAACCAATACAACCTTTCTTTCTTCTCGTGACTGGATTAGTAGATTAGCCTATACTTATTGCGTCCTTCTGAACATTGTAACATTTCAACCAGTGGAGTGTAAGAGAAGAGAGAGATGGCAGGTTGGTTTCTACACCAATACTGAGCATCTCAGGCAAGCACCTCCTGACACTAGCTCTCTCCATACTATAAATTGTTTGTAGATATTATAGCTTTGGTGTGACTGTCCTGCAGTGTAATTTGACTGCTCTCACATGGGTATGATAACACGTGACTCAACTTTTACATAGTGAGTATTATGCTGAAGAATAGCCAGTGAGATTTCATGGGTTACTTCTAGTGACTTTTTTGATTTTGAAAGAACACTTTACAACATACATATTTTATGATGTACGTATATTACATGTGTATGTTTGTTTTCCAGGATGATCTTACAAAAGGAGGGTCCTCGCTCACTATTTCGAGGACTAGGCCCTAACTTGGTAGGCGTGGCTCCATCCAGGTAAACAACAGAAATTGTTATTTAGTTGATTGCTGGAAATTTTCAAGGGCATTGTTATGTTTAACAGGTGGATGCTGTTAGTGTTTTTCTTCTTACGAAGAATGTGGTTGTTACCATGAATGCAGCACTGGTAACACTTTCTAGGGTTTTTTCTAAACATGTACACACAACACTCTAACAATGAATGCATATTCACACTTTGAGAGAGACTTTTGTTTGAAGATTGTGCTAATTTGTGTTGTGTCAAATGACCAGTGTATATGCATCTTGTAAGTCAAGACTCATTACAACTAGTAGGTTATGAACAATAGCATATCCACCAGTCTAGTCTCAATGTTACCGTGGCATAGATCCCAGTGGGCAGAATATCCATGTCAAAGTAGGGGGCCATCTTGTGGGCTAGACTGAGTTGGAAAAAAAGTGTTTTTCGAAGCTGCATTAACCTGCTTCTCCAGTAGCAATGCTGAATCCAGTAGGAGTGTGCACCAACTTTTCCCCCAGTATTTTTCAAATTTGGACCTCCTGACCCAATCTTCACCAAACTCCAAGGGTTCTTGTAAGGAGAGTCACCAGCAGCTACTCTGCAAATTTGGTGCCTCTATTTCAAAAAACCGCCCCTACAAGAGCCCCATAAAATTTTTCCAATAGTTTGCTTATGCTGGGAAAATTTTCACTCTGTGATTCTCAGCTCTGGCATAGCTCAATGTTATGTCCATGAGGGATCTTTGCAGAACTCTGGGAAGTGCTGATTTTCAAGATAGAAGTACCAAATTTGAAGCACAGTTGCTGGTGAGTCTCCTTATGCAAACTCCTGAGTTTGGTGAAGATTGGATCAGGGGGTCCAATTTTATGGGCATGCATTTTTTTTCCTCTCCATTTGGAGGCCCATAAAATTTGCACAGCCAATCAGGAAACTTGCCAGGCAAAAGCAAGTGGCCCCACCCATTTCCTAAAAACACTTGGTGGGCACAGGAAAAGGTGTCAGCGAGTGGAATGGTGTCCACAGGCACCACTTTGGGGACCCTTGCTTTTTAACCTGGCAATGTTTCAGATTGGTCTCTAGAATCTATCTTCTCTTGCACATAAGCAAAGAAGTTAAAAGCAAGACATGTACATATAAAATGGGATAGTATTGGAAGAAATAAATTTAAGAAAACAAAGCTTGGATAGTTAAACAAGGCAGTTATGTCAGACAGAGAAAGGTGAGAATTATTCATGGCTTCCTTGTAAAATCATTCTCGTGTGCTAGCCTGAAAGAAAGGTCTTATTTCTACCCCTTTTCTGTCCTGTCCATAAAGCATGACTGTGGTATATCTTCCTTCAGTTTTCATGCTAGACTTGTCCATTTGGTAATGTTTCCTGTCTTGTGAATGAACATCACACTTTTTCCAGTCATCAGCTCTAGACAAATATGTTGGCGTTTCATTTGAACATTTGCTAAGTAGCTTTAACAGCATTTCTGTGTTTGGATAAGCTTAAGGGAAGATAGTTTGGTAACATGTATTGCATGCATTACTGATTTTAGATCCCATTTTGCTAATTATACCACATAAAACAACTACTTTATCACTTCCTTGTGAAAGGCCACATGTTTGCAGAGCTAATGATGTTAACTTAAGGTTTTATGAAGGCTGCTCAAACCATAGTCTCTGATCTTATGGTTTAGTTAAACTTTAATGCAAAGGTGATAGTTTTAAGTACATCCGATGTAATCTTGCAGCATTACAAAAATATCCTTTTGCTTTATGTTTAATAAAGTTTATTGTAAAATGGCAAGTTTATTGAGTATCTGTTCCATGGTTATTTTAATAGTTATGTAATACTGTAGCCACTAATTTATGACTAATGCAGCTTGTTACCTGCTGTAATAATTTAATATTTTGGTGCCTTTGATAATAGCTAAGAACAGAAGTAAAATTAAGCAATACTATGTTAAGTTAGGATCCAGAGATCTGATTTAGGTGTGTCTGTAGCGATGAGGTATGGTCAGTGGCAGTTTTGACTTATTTTGTTTGAATAGTCGACTTCCCATGCCATATCCCAAACTGCTTTTGCAAATATTCACAGTTTCAAAGGGTTTTCACTTGCATTACTGGGAGCTGCTGTTTGAGAAACATGCCATATTCCCATGGGCACATGGAATTAACTGC
The DNA here is from genome assembly GCF_029931775.1 of Euleptes europaea. NCBI lineage: Eukaryota > Metazoa > Chordata > Lepidosauria > Squamata > Sphaerodactylidae > Euleptes > Euleptes europaea. The sequence goes on from NC_079316.1 coordinate 40,370,543, forward strand.
ATGGTATGCTAAATCCTGGCCTTCAGTATCAAAGCACAGGCTAGTTATATCTACTAGCAGCACAATGATTTGGTTCTGCTCAGTGATTCCTCTTGTCTCTTGTGTCTGGGTAGCGAAGAAGATTGATAAGGCATTTGAACAGCTGAAGTTCTACTTCAATATATCTAATTCACAGCATGGCCAAATCTGGGAAACTTAAATCCAGGGATTAGAGCCATGAACAGACAAGACAGATATTTCTACAAACCTGGAAAAAGCAGGTTGCAGAAAAATCTGAAATCTTAAAAAGGGGGGCTTGCCCCCCACACACGAATAATAGAAACAGTGCCTGTAGCTTTAAGAAACAAATACCCTCAGTGGCTGTGGCTAGGCAACCACAACAGTATTGCCAGCCTAGGTGTCTGCCATTAAAAGATGGGGGGAGGGACGATGGGGACCTTTCAAGGGCTATTGGCTTTTGAGAAAAGACTCATCAGAGCCAGCCCCACCTGCAACCACTGGGAAACTTGCATGACTCACCCAAGGTTGGTTGCTAGCTACTGCTCATCAGCAGCCATCCCACAAAAGTCAATGTGGTACAGAGTTTCAGACTCGGAACTTGGAGAACCGAGTTCAAATTCCCACTGTACCCTGAAGCTCACTGGGTGACCTTAGGCTAGCCACACAATCTTAGGCTAACCTATCTCACAGGGTTATTCAGAGAATGATGTAAGCTGCACTGCATCCCCATGGTGGAGAAAGTTGGGGTATGAATGATATAAGTAAACAATATTCTGAAGATGGGGGAACAGATAAAAGGTTGGTTGCTTGGTGGGTGGGGAAAAGAAAATAGGTTGAGGATATGGGAGCTGCCAGGAGTGGGGGAAGAGGAAATAGTGTGGGGAAGGGAATATAGGGGAATGTCAGGGCCTCCCCACAAGTCCTTGTGGATTCCTTGTCATGCAACCTGGCCTGCCCACTGGCACTGCACAACTGGGCCATAGTTTTCCAAGATAGAGGCAGCCAGGGGGAAGGACAAATGAAGACAAAGGGTTGGCTGGTAGGTGGGAAGGAAACCAGAAAAGGGGAGAGGCTATAAAGGCTTTCAGGGACTGGAAGGAGGAAATAGTGGAGGAGGGGAAAATGAGATGCCCCTGCTAGTCCTTGCAGGGTCCCCACACTCCTCTGAGCTGTAGGAAAAGGGTTGAGAGTTGTATGGTGTCACCTGAGGTATAGTGTTCAGTTAGCCTGGTTCTTGTGGCTTGTGTCCAGCTTCACTTTCTTCCACCTGGTGCAAGGGGTGGGGCTTTTGTTTCTCAAAAATCTCGGAAAGGGGCAAGCACCACATGCACTGCTTTTCTTATTCCATAATCTGTCGCAATAGGTAAAATACCATCAGCTAAATATTGATTTGTCTTGGAGATCTTAAAAGATTCAGCAACTGGATGAAATCCGGCAGTTTTACAAATCTGCCACCACTTCCATTCAAGCCCAACCATTTTGCAGGGCGGGAAGGAAGGAACATTAAGCTGTGAAGTAAGAAACGGCTTAACGGTGTGACAACAAGCATTAAAGTCCTCACCACAACCCTTTAGCAGCGGATTGTGATAATGGCAGGTGTGGTTGAGATGCAGAGGTAGTAATTCACAGCACAATGAGGGGAGGAAAAGGGCATTGTCTGAGGTTCCATGCAGGATTATCTGAATGGTTGAAGGTGACTCATTCTTTTCCTGTGAACAATATGTCTGCCTGTCTTCTGCTGCCCATTTTTCATATCTGAGAGCTCAGCTTTCTATAAGCCAACTGAGTTTATCTCCTCCTTTAAGCGAACTGCTTAATACTGAAATCCCTGCTGTTACTGTTGGCTCACTGTACAATTAATGCTATAGTGTGGTGGTGGCTCACTTTACAACTAATGCTATAGCGTGGTGGTGATAAACATAACAAAAATTGAACTTGGATCCCATTTTGATTTTTTTAGAGCAATATATTTTGCTGCTTACTCCAACTGCAAAGAAACATTGAATAATATTTTTGAGCCAGACTCTACCAAAGTACACATGACCTCGGCTGGAGTGGCAGGTAAGGATCTGTAACTTTCTGCTTTTATTATCTGAAAAGCCTCTTAGTGGTTGAGTGGTGATGGCAAGTGGAAGACTCCAGCAATTAGGGAAATTACTGATTTAGAGTAGTAAGACCAAGAAGGCTGTACAGGTGGCCCTCTGGTCTGGCCTGAAGCACTGTGTATGAAAGTTTGCTTGAGAATGAATGCATAGAGCAGGTTTTACGTGTTTATGGAGGTCTGTGAGAGCAAAGCATATGAGCCTTTCTGCTTTATCTGTTTTCCTCATAAATCTGTATGAGCTGCTAGAGTAGGCAGTGTCCAGTTTGCTATGCAATAAACAAAATGATTAAATTAAATGAGGAAGCTCTGACTAATATTTCCTGCTCTCTTATCTCTAAGAATTTTTACTGAGTTGTGCCTTCTGTTTTGGATTATCTGAGACGTGCCATCAAATTTAGTAATGTTTCCTGTCCATACATCCCATTCTGAAATTTTAGAGGTAGTTGTAATATTGGGCAATCTAGACTTGTTTAGTTTTGATGAGGAGTAAAAACACAAGTAAATTTACATTTCTGGAGAGCCAGTTCATTGAAGAAAGGATGAGACAAAATTGTAATAATGAATAAGGACATTATTTATGTCATCATTCTGTGACATTTACTCAGAAGTCTCATTAAGTTCAATGTGGTTTACTTCCAAGTAATTCTGCAGAGGATTGCAGCCTTAAATATTTACTAAGCAAATAATTCAGCTGGTAGTTTAAGGCAGCAATCCAAAGAACGCTTCCCAAGGAAGAAGACCATGGAAGAAAATAGGACTAACTTCTGAGTAGCTTTCTTAGGATTACTCCCCAAATGTAGCTTCTTTTAGTATTATTCTATTTGATGTAAAATTTTGACATACTTTAAAGAATATTTAAGTTTCTCTGATCATCAAAAGAAAGGTCTAAACAGGATCAGAAGGACCTTGATATTCTGAAGTTCTCTACTGCATCTTGTCTATAAAGCATATAGTCTAATCCAAACTCTATGAAAACAGTTTTGGCGAAAGAATTCTAAAATGAGCAAGTAGTGAATAAGAATAGAGGAAACTGCGTCCTGAAGCGATAATTGACTGTTGTGGTTAGAGCTATTCATTTGGTATGGGAGAATGTTGTGGAAGAAATTGGGTCAAGTGTTAAAAGTAGCCTTGTGCCTTTTATACTCCATTGAAGGAATTCACATTAAAAGGAGGGAGGGAGTTGCAGTGGGTGGGAAATCATTTAATAGCGCATCTCAGTCAATTAACTGCTTCGGAGACTTCATTGACTATAAAAGGCTGTTCTGTTACCTGTGGTTTTTTTCCTCAGAGAATTTTAAAGAAATATTATTTCTCTTGACAAAGAGCTGAAGACATGGAAATGGATTAGTGTTGTTTTTTAAAGGAAGGTTTATTTCTATGTGTTTATTACACAACACATTTCACAAAAATGGTTGTTTAAAATTAGTGTAAAAGTCTGTTGCTTTCTATCAGGCTGTCTGTGGATGTGCGTCTTTGCCCAAGCTCATGAAGATGTGAATTTACTGGCTTGTTGGCAGGCTTCATTCATATCCCCATGAAGACTCAGTTACCGGTCCAGAAATAATGCGTATAATGGTGACAAATTTAAACCGTCTGTTGAAGATTTTACATTTTATCACTTTTACAACTTGGCCCTAAAAATGCAAAAACAGTTATCTCTTTGAGATATGTGTATATTTTGATACATTTTTAATATTGGATATGGGCTTCTTTTGCAATGCTGTGACTTCATTCTTACTGCTTAAAATTATCCTGCTCAGGGGCTCATGCTGTGCTGATGAGCATTAATGTTCAGCTTTGCAGTTATGCACCTAAACCAAATGGTTGGTGAAAATGCGCACCCCATGCCGATTGGCTTTGAAGGTAGCTATTTTTTCCCCTCTATCTTGTGTAGCTTTGCTGAACTCTAGAATTTTCATAGGCATCATTTTAGAAGTTGGACTAAATATGAATAAAATACTGATTCATAGTGCTGGCTGCATAGCCGTGCATCTAATGTAAAGGGGCATTAACATAGCTTGTAGAAAAAATGCTAACCTTGTCATTTTTATAATTGCTTCTGAAGTCTTTTGTTGAATGCACTAAAATAAGCTATTAACATTTCTACATGCAACGTCTGTATTGGCTTATAATTCAGTTATTTGAAAAACGGTGACATGTTATGAATCATAGTATTGAATGCTTAAAAAGAATAAGGTTTCTTAAATCATTTAATTTCTTGAAACCTTTTAATATGGATTATGATTTCTTCATTAATGTCCGTTTCAGCCAGATATTTGAATTATTCCAGGGAAAAATACTATTATTGTATTCATATTCTGCTATGAAGATACTTTTAAAAGTACGTTTAAAATCTCAAATAACAAACCATACAGATACTGTCTTTTAAAAACAGCAACAAAATTGTGAAAGCCTGAAAATTTAAATACATGTGTTATTTTGTGCTTTTTCTTTGTGTTACTTTCTGAAGTGAGTTAAGTATTTTGTCAGCCATGCTATAAATTGTATGATAAATCATTATGATTAACCAGACTTCTTAAAACAGTCTGCACAGTACAGCAGCCTCACAACAACTGCAGGAAACAGTTTTTTAAAAGTCTGCGGGTCCCAATTCAGCTCGGGACTGCGATGAACCGGAGAGGGAGGGGTGTTCTGCCTCATCCCCCAGTGCCATTTTGCCAAGCCGAAGTGGCCCCAGGGGAGTTACTTACCGCATTTTGGACCAGCATGTGCATGGAGTGCTGAGAACCTGAACACGGCTTGTTAAAAATCGTATTGTGTGGTTTGGCCCTCAGGATAATGGGTGCAGTGCAACTCTTCCATGCACAGATCAGCCTTCTATTGTGTCGTGTTAGAGGCCACCCTATATGCCACAGCAGTTTCACACATGCCCCTTACTGGGTGTGGGTCAGTGATTCTCCCTGCTTTCTGGAATCTGGGAACATATTGGGTGCACAGTGGTCAGCCAGACCCAACAAGCAGGGCACTGTTGCAGAGCCCAGCTCACATTCAACCACTTGCTCATTTCACCTTTCTCTCATTTTCCAAGATGTGGCCTGGTGATGCCTGGTAAGAACCGCAGTACATCCTTAATATGTAACGGCAAAACCTGGTTTTATCCATTTCCTCTCAAGTCAGGGCCCCCCAACCTTTTAGATCCTGCAGGCCCATTTGGAATTTTGACATGGCATGGTGTGCACAGCAATAAAATGGTTGCCATAAAATGGCTGCCGCAGGAGGTGGAGCCAGCCACAGTTTAACTTCAGGAAGATAGTGTAGGTCTTTGTGCTGTGGTGGCAGCTGCTGCCAAAGCAACATTTTTTAAAAAAACTGCACAGCCAATCAGAAGCCTTGCAGGGCAAAAGCCCTACCTGGCCCCACCCACTTCCTAAGCACATTTGGTGGGTGCCAGAAAAGGTGTCAGTGGGTGCCACGGCTCCTATGGGAGCCACGTTGGGGAGCCCTGCTCTAAGTGGTGTTAGCAGCGTTTAGCAAAGCCGTGATACATCAGGCTGGGGGATTCCATAAATTCTGCCTCTAGGAGTTTGATGCATGTGCCAGCCAGAACTGTACACCCAGTTCTCAAAAGTACTTTTTGTGCACATGGAGTTGCTTCCCCTTATCTTTTTCTTATAGGCCCAGGGGGTATATCATAACCCTGATATTCCAGAACAAGATCTGGAGTTAAATAACATGTCTTATTTAGATCCTGCTGTTGTTGATAGGAATACCGGTAATTAGGAAAATTAAGCTTAAGTCCAAGGTTTCAAACAAGGTTGGCAAGGAACAGTTTGGGGCTTCCCAGCCCCCATTCTGTCACTGCAAAATATATTTGACTTATAGAAAAATCAACAGAATCCCGTTTCGAGAAAAATTGTTTCTCCTTTACATGATAAGGAAGATGCCAATAGGAATCAGTCGCTTCAGTTGCGAGAGCCCTCAGTCTGCTGCGTGCACAGAGAAACCAAGTTCAGGTCAAGGGAATCTGTAGTCTGGGTACATAAGGGAAAGGGCGCTTTGATTTGCTTTCTTTTTTTATTAGAGGGATTATTTGTGATGACTTCACACCAGTAAAAAAAATAAATTACTGGTTTAGGATGAATACCAATGACCCTTTCCTGTGTGCTCATGGTGATGGATACTAGATAGTTGGAAGGTGATACAGTTTAGGAAACATGGCTGTTCCCTCACCTATAACAGATATATGCCTCTATAAGCATTCTCTGATCTACAGGAGCATTGGGGTCTTTTCATCTTGTAACTCATTTGATATATTTTGGATAGCACCAAAGTGCTGCTTGTCAGATTTAAGCATTTGTTTGTGAAAGATCAAGCTATGTATTTTCTGCTCTCCATTATATCTTCTTAGCCCACTTTGAATTAAGGAAGGAAAACAGTAGCACCATCCAATATTGTGATTTGATCTGTCTTCCTCTTGTATAAAAGTGTCAAAATTACAATGGCGTGTGCAAAATGCCTTAATATTACATTTCTGTTTTTCTGTTCAAATGTGACAAGGTTAGCATTTTTTAAATAAGTGTTTTAGGCCTCTTTTTTTAAAAAAAATTACACAGGTAAGTATCTTTCAAGGTGTAAAATGAATGGTTAAACTGCTGCAAATGGCAGAAATTTCAGTACTCAGTGCATTTTACAAAACCTTTTAAAAATACCTGTGGCCTGTTTGTTTTTTTTCCTTTTTTTGTTCTAAACTTTAAAAAGTTAGATCTCAACAGTTACTGATTCACAGATCCTTCCATTGGGATTCAATTTTATCACATGTGTCTGATGAGGTCACTGCTTGTTGTTATGATACAGAAAAGCCTGTGTCTATTTTAGGCATTTACTGTACATTTCTCCCGTGAAAAGAGTGAGATCGTGTCATCTCATGCTCCCCATCCGCAGGTCACTTCCTGCAGAAATATGGACTAACTAAAACCTCGTGAGTACTGAACTGAGCGACTCTTGCAGCCTCTAGCGTAAGAACCACACTGGGTTTGTAATCGCTACTAAACAACCAACGTAAGGGGAACCTTTGTATCTGAATTCCAGTTGTTTACATTGTTCACAAACATTACCAAAATTATTTCTCTGTGCAGTTGGGGGAAAGGTCAAAACATGCCTTTCACAGAGCACTGCAGTGTATTTGTCTTAGTTGGTGAATTAGATCGCTTGTTGACAGTCTGCAGGATTTTTAGTTTGGCAAAGTATTTCAAAGCTGCACTTAACAATATGCAGTTAACTATATCTGTTGTCATAGTCTTTTTCTTCTTTTCTCTCAGTATTGTTAGGCATTGCATATTCATGTGCATTTATTACATTTTCTCTTGCAAAGCACAGCTATTATGATGTTCCTTGTCAATACAGATACATACCTGGGAACTTAGCTGTTTTGTTTTGCTGCAGAATATATTAAGGCCTAAAATATTTTCAATTTAATATAAGTATTCAAAGATCAGTCCTAATTTAAACACTGTAGGTATGCTATAGCATACGATCCAAATACTGATGCGTTCTGTACCCATACAAATACCATTGCAGGAGAATCCAGTTGAACCCCCAGACTGCCCTTAAAAATCGATTGAGTTTAAAAGCATTTTGCTGGGTTGATACAGCAGCTGCATAAAGAGAATTTGCTTTGGTAGTGCATGCTGTCTGTTTAGTACATTTTTCCTCATACAGTTCTTGTTCCAACCCCCAAACTGCTTTTAAATTTGTGGGAGGGATAACAGTACTAAGAGCTTTTAATTTTGGTTATATCTTGACTGTAAAAATAAGTTTAAACTGAACAATATTGGACATGAGGCAGTACAGCTTTTCTAAATTGCATTGGTTTCAGTATTTCTTCCTACCTTGGAATAAGTGCTACATATCTACGTTGTTGGAAGTGTACAATGACTTTATCCGTTTCAGTTTAATTTCCTTTAGGCTGAACATGAGAAATGCTTTAAGTGTCTTGAAATTCTCTGTGCGAGCAAAAGGGCCATTAATTAGAAGTCAGTTGAGTTTTGATAACAAGTGGAGGAGGTTTTGATTCTTATTTTAAGGATGTTAAAGCATGGACCCATAAGTACGATCTTAATAAAACATCATTGTAGTGCTCTGGTCTCAGCTGTATTAGAATGCAACTCTAGTATCTTGCGTTCTGTCTAGCTGAATTGCATTAGCTACTGCTGGGATACCCAGAGAAAAGGGTCTCTTCTAAGATTCCTAAGCAGATTCTTAAGCATATTTCTAAGATTGATTCTTTATGACCATAAGGACAAAATCCTAAATTCGTATATAAACAGGCAGTTGAATATGAAAAAAGGAGATACGTAAATATTAGTGGCAAGTCATATTATTTTGATTTTTTCTTTTTCTCAGATTTTTCCTTGCGTAGTCCACTGATCATTGTCCGTTCTTGGATGGAAGGCCCACTGAGTCTAGTGGGGCCGACCAGATAAAACACCACAATTGTAGATATATATATATATTTGTTGATTGGAGAATCATGCAGGATGTGAGTAGTTTGAAAGTTTATATCGTCCTGCAGCTTATTTTAACCTCTGTAAATTGGAATTAGAAAACATTTTTTAAAATTGGAAAATGTATTAAGAATGACAAATAAAACGTACCGTTCCTTTTAGAACAGGAAAACATTACTCCTTTGAACATTTTGAGGGCTCTTATGCATCACACTTTCATGCTTAGAATAGGTAGTCTAAATGAAGGCAAAAAGGAAGTTATGGGGCATTGGGAGAGTGAAAGTCATATTACTAATTAACTTTAAGCACTTTGCAGTAGTTTGAATACTGCAGGTAAGTGCTCCTATTTAAGAACACGAGGTAAGAACCTTAACTTTGAATTTTCCAGGTTTGATATTAACCAAAGTTTAAAACAGTTAAGATCCTTTGGCATTTCTGTTTTTGAGCCTTTGGGCCATCCATGTGCAAGTGTTTCTTCCCTGTGTGAATGCCAATGGAGATTGACCAGAAGAAACCGGTGTGCAAATAATACCTCATGTTGCGTTTATGTTGCATTCACAAATAAGTGGCCTTATGCTCTGTTGTGGTGTAGCTGAAAGTGTAGCAAACACCCCAGCTCCCCATTTCCATTACTTATATAATGAGATATTAAATAGTAACTTGACTTACAAGTGTATAATACTTAAGCTCTGTACTTTAAATAACTTAACAAAAGTCCCTATAGGACAGGGCGGATATTGTACTGTCTTACATAGTGGTATACTAGCTGGGTACTTTAGCCTTGCAAATCCATAGGCATTTGTAGACAATTGCCTGCAATATTTATATATGATTTTGCAGCTACCTAAAGCTGCATTCCCACATTGCTGTTCTGTTTTCTGTGATTGTGCAGTGGGGAAGAGGTCATCTAATCTATCTACTTCAAATGATAAAGCAATCATAAGGTTGCTATCGTTCTTACCAAGACATTGAATAATGTTGCCTGAATACTAACTAGTCCATAGTAAATACGCTGCAGTACTGTTACTCTAACAACTTAGTGTTGTATGCTTGTACAAGTATTCCTGGCCAACCAACAGTCCTTGCTTTTGAATGCTAAATAGAATTCACTGGAAAAATTAATATAACAGCTTACTTAATTATACTGTGTAGTTCAGTATTAGTGTTTATGTATAGTAAAGTATCTCTCTCAGCTGTACCCCATTAAGTAGTTATTCAGTTAACATTCCTTTATGGTCCAGTTGTATTTCTGATTAATACATTGCATTTACAGATAATGTTCCACTCTATTCCAACAGGCTTTAGTTTCACTTGCACTGTGCTTTTATTTGAAGTGCATTTAAATTTTATTGGCTTAGTTTCTGTCTTGCTGTCTGAAATGTGTAAAAAAAGGATTTGTATGAATAAATTGGCAAAAATGAGTTATGTGAACTTATTTCTAATAAAAATACTAATTGGGATAATACAGAAGTTTAGTGGCTCTGGAAACTTGTAAAAATAATGAAAAGGAAGTAGAGACCTTTGGTTTTTAAAAATTAATATAATGCAAGTTCATATCAGTTTTTATTGCGTATATTTCTGTTTTCAATAAACTGTTTTCGTGATGTTAGCAAGGCTAACTTTTCTTTAAAATGTTCGTTTAGGTTTTACGGCAATCACAGCAACCAATCCAATTTGGCTAATAAAGACACGGTTACAGCTTGACGCAAGGTAAGGAGCCCCTTTTGGGGAGTGCCAGTGGATTGGTTCGAGCAGAGCAGTAAACTGTAGTTTGATATTATGTGAACAAACCTCGAGGCAGCTAAAGGCTCGCTCGTGCAATCCCTCCTGCATGGAGAGTAAACTGGTTACTTCTGCTTTTGTGGCACATTATTTATTTTATTACATTTTTACCCCTCCCTCCCCAACTCGAAGGTCAGACTCAGAGTGGAATTGGACAGCAAATCATGTAGCGGTCCAATGAATAGGGTTGCCAACCCCCTCTTTCCAGTATGGCACCTGTGCCTGTGTGAGCTGCTCCTAGGTCCCTTGGGAAGACAGGCTGAGCTGCCCCTAGCACGGCATGCATGTGAATGGGGTGGATTTGCTGGATGGCAGGCTCCCTGCGGCAGGGAGCTGCAGGAGCTAGGCTGGAACCAGTGACTGAGCAGAGTGTGCTTTAAGTGTGCATGGCAGAGACTTCTTGAGATAGAGTCCCATGCCCTCCCTGCTGAACTTTGATGCGTCCTGGCTCAGATTTACGTAGTGCTGGTGGGGGGCTGTGTTTGGGTATGGGGAAGAGGTTGGCCTGTCAGAATTTCGTTCTGGGTTACCCCCCCCCCCAAATATTTGTTTGCTCATCTGTAGTACTATGAATGCATTCCTGAAATGCTAGATTCAAATCTAGTAACACCTTAGAGACCAGTTTTTGTTTGGGTATAAGCTTTTGAGATTCAACGCTTCCTTGGTCAGGTAGTTGACTCTGGAAAGCTTATTACCCCCCCCCCCCCAAAAACAACAACAACCTTGTTGGTCTCTAAGAGGCTACTGGACTGGAATCCAACTGTTCTACTGCAGACCATCACAGCTGCCCTCCAAAACTAGACTCCTGAAATGCGTTTCTGGATGCCAGCATTTGAAAGCTTTGACCTGACCAGGACTTGGGGCAGCCCCTATGACGTGGAGTCAGAGCCTGTAAAAACATTATGAATAATTTGATGGGTTGAGCTTTCTTCTCCTTTATTTCAGGAATCGTGGGGAAAAGAGGATGAGTGCTTTTGAATGCGTGCGTAAAGTCTATCGGTCAGATGGATTTAAAGGGTTTTATAGAGGAATGTCTGCATCCTATGCTGGCATATCAGAGACTGTTATTCACTTTGTTATTTATGAGAGTATTAAACGAAGGCTGTTGGAATACAAGTCTGCTTCTGCTATGGACGAGGAGGATGAATCGGTAAAAGAAGCATCGGACTTTGTTGGCATGATGATGGCTGCAGCTACTTCCAAAACCTGTGCTACTTCTATAGCTTATCCACATGGTAAGGAAGGTTTGCTAATGAACCAAAACTTTAAATATATAATATTGGTGTTTTCATTGGTGGCAAACAAAGCACATTGCCATCATGTATTGACATCATTCAGCTTAGAAAATTGATGTAGGTCACTTACACATTGGTGGTTTGTCCAGCTTGGGTGCTGATGGGATGCAGATTTTATCCCGCTTCCCCACAGCATTGTGGTGTGCACCTCCCAGGTTTCCCCTATTTCTCCTGTCTTTCCCAGACCTGCTTTGTTGCAGTGTTTTTGGAAAGATCGCACCAAAGTCACAGTGGCACCTCTGTGAATGAGAATGCTTGGATCTTCCCAGTCCCTTTCACATCAGCACCATTTCCCCTGTCCTGTCATTCACTCTCACCACCACCAAGGGGCATTAAAAAAATCAGCGGTTGTCATATCACTGTAGTGTTAAAATGGTATAATGAACTGTCAGGTTCTCTGAATTCCCAGCCTTCATTGCAAAAAAAAAAAAAGTCTCTAGTTCTTTTCTTGTGGAGATATGCCTTTCACCTTATATCTGCGCAATGAAAGGGTCTAGACCCGGGGTTCCCAACCTTGTTGAGCTCATGAGTGCTTTTGGATTTTGAAACCAATAGTAGGCATCACCATAAAATGGCTACCATGCAACAAATTACAGAACGTTGGGAGGTTCTAAGATGCTGTGGGACATCTTAGTTTGAATGTAGTTTGTATGTAGTTTGAAACGCACATAGGACCTTAACATGCTGATGGTAACAAAAGAGATTGTTCACAGTCACAATTGCATCTGTTTAGTATTAACCAGTAGAGCTGCTTTGAATAGCAAGAGAGCTGTTCTATCCTTGACACCCCCCTTCCCAAGGAAAAAAACAATAATATCCCATTGTGAAGAATACAAGGCACTGCAAGGCAAAAAAGTCACTTGCATGTGCTCCAACTTGGACTCTGGTTTCTGTAGTTCAAGAGAAGGATGTCCTAAGCATTAGCTTGTCGGGTTTTGATAATTTTTGATCCTTGTCTACGTGCCTGGGTAAATAGATCATTTGAGGCCAACCTCTTGTTTGCCCGATCCCTGTGCTCTGTTGATTCTAAAAGTTCTCCATCCCAACTAATCCATCTGGCAGTTGTTATGGTTGGTTAGGAGGGAAGTGGTGGTGTTTGTCGGGCTGAAAGAGGTAGTCATGTTTGCTGAACAAGTGCTAGTGTGTCATTTGAGTGCTGTGTACATTACTTGGTATTCTCTCACATCAGAAGGACAAGCTTTTTCCATGTCTAATCTGTCACGTAGTTGAGAATGGAAGGGATGTGAGGCAGAGTCTTCCCAGCAGTGAGCTCCCTGTTGTAAATGATGTTTATTTGGGAGAAGCAGCCTGTCACCATCTTTTCAAAGGCATTCCATTATAGTTGACAGTAGAGTACACAAAGCCTTTAAATTTGAAACTTGTTTCTATTCTGTTATTGCCTGTTCACCGTATATACTCGAGTAGAAGCCGAGTTTTTTAGCCATGATTTTTGGCTTAAAAAACTCACCTCGGCTTATACTCGGGTCAATACGGTAATTCGCCTGCCGGGCCCTCTCCCAGCACGCTCCGGCCAGCTGATGGGCGGGCTGTCCCGCCTTCTCCCCCCCACCCCACCCGTGCCTTCTGCGCGGCGGCGGTGGCTTCTTCCCCCCACCCGATCGCGCCTTTTGCGCGGCGGCGGCAGTTTCTTCACCCCCCACCTCACCCGGGCCGGTCCTCCCGCTTGCCAGCTGACCCTGCGGGGCCTCCTGCGGGCAGGGAGGGGGCCGCTGCCACCGCCTGCCTGCACGCCTGGAGCCCGGTCAGGTAAGCTTGCGGGGGGGAGGGGGTGCATTTCCCCCTCGGCTTATACGTGGGTGCCTAATTTTTCCCCATTTTTGGGGTGAAATTAGGCACCTCTGCTTATACTCGGGTCGGCTTATACCCGAGTATATAAGGTATATTGTTTTCAATACCGTTGTTAGACAACATGGCTTAAAAATGCCTGAAATAAACAAGCTAAAACATGAAAGTAATTGGGAATTATCCAAATGCTACCAAAAAGGTGTGGATGTCATTTAAAATATACTGTGGTAGCTGAATATTGTCTCCCTGCATTTATTCATATTATGCTTAAATTAATTTGGAAAGCTGTTATCAAAATTAACATTTTGTTGTTGTTTAATGCAGAGGTTGTACGAACAAGGCTACGAGAAGAAGGAACAAAATACAGGTCTTTCTTCCAGACACTATCTTTACTTGTACGAGAAGAAGGCTACGGCTGTTTGTATCGTGGTCTAACGACGCATTTGGTCAGACAGATTCCAAACACAGCCATAATGATGGCAACCTATGAAGTGGTCGTCTACTTGCTCAATGGATAGCAATGCTATCAGCTATCTCTAGGATGGGGGAAGACCAAAAGCTTGTAGTGGACCAGGTACTCTTAGAGTGGGAGATGAATTTTTCTCCCTATCAAGAAAAAGCAGCTGTGGACAAAATGGAAAGCTGGTGGTAGGCAATCATGCTGCCTTATCATATGGAATCTTTGGCAATGCGATAATCAGGAGCTGCTCCCAAGGGAATGCCTTCAAACGCCTCGTATTTCAACGTTTTCTCCAATTATGTCAACTTCCCTAATGCAGTGCAGTGGGCATCAGGGACTTCTTTTTGAGCGATAGAGGGGTCATTGCACATGTTCCTTTTGCAAGGCATGCTGCACTTTCCAACTCTTGTTTATTGATGGTTCTAAATTTGTTGTGCACAGTTGGAAGGGTGTGCCTGTGTCGGTTCTGGAGCAGGTTCGTACATCACTTGTATGAGAAACTCAATTTTGCAGTTAAAAATAAAATGAAAGATTCACATTCAGCTGCCCGTTTTACTATCTCAGGGGGTCTGACAGGGAGACCTAGGTTTCGCAGGGAAAAAAGTGCCCTTTATTTGCACAGATGGGGGGCAGGTAGGAAAAGATGTGTTTTGTCTTCTTTTGTTTTCAATGAAGTTCCAGTTTCAGCAATATTGGACTCTGGGATTCCTAGTGCTGCAGGGGCACATTGTTTTTAATGGGCCTGACCGTTTACTCCCTGTGGGAACTCAGCCTTAAGAAGATCCACCTGAAATTGAAACTGATCACCTCTCTTGGGCATAGTTGTGCTCATAAATCCCATTGATTTCAATGGAACTTAAACACTTCTGTGTTACAGATTGTGGCCTTGTTGAGTAAGGCAACTATATGTACTAGCAGACTGAATGCTAGGCTTTTGGTGTGTTGGAAGGCTTGGAGTGCCTCTTTTAATCCCTGAGAACCAACAAACAGTATATATCTAAAGGGCAGGTGATCAAGTATTCAGCCACTCAGCATTACACTAGCTCTGAACAAGCTTGAGTGATGGCTTGTTCCTGCACTGTTTAATGTAAAACTGCAGTAACTACAGTAACTATTGTACCAAAACGCTACTGGATTTAGAGAATGCGTAGGGTTCATTTTTTCCCCCATGCCAAAACTAAGTAGCTATTGAGGCTTTGATATAAATCCGAGAAGAGAGATGGTAGCTGAATACCTTGGGTTTTAAGCATTCCCTTCTTTTCTGTTCCTTGCTTCATTGGGAAGCACTTTCTTAAAGACTCTGTATGTGGAACCCTCTAACTTTTTGTAACGTTTGGCTGTTGGAAATAGGGTTTAACTCTTATGTAAGATGCTTTGCTACATTGAAGGGCAGGTTTTGCTTTCTCACACTAGCTACATTTGTGAGTCCCCTCCCAATAACCCATTCAAAATAGCCTCTTAGTTGTCTATCAAGACGACATAAATCACACCTTTTGACATCTGTTATGTAACTACTGCTGCATTAAATAATGAGGGTGTAACTTTCTAAATAAATATTACTTAACCAAGTATAACCAAGTAATGTCTCCAGGGAAGAAGGTTAGTGAATTTATAAGTGTGCATTTGTGTAATGACTTTATCCTTTAAAATGTGCATCTCTGACACTTTATTGGCTTGTAAAAATTTCCTTTTTTAATTTTATACTTCAGTGCACAGTCTTGCCGTAGTTAAGACCTTTTAAGCCCATTGACTTCATTGGGATAGTTAAGAGTATGCTTAGTTCCCACACATTGAGCTTAATTTTGGCAGTTTTTGCCCTCTGTCTTCTGCCAGAAAACTTGTTCAGTTCATGGAAAGTTCCTAAGCCATAAGAATGGCTTACCCCGTGGGTTGTGCCGATGCAGGTATATTGTGGGCTAGAGGGGCAAATTATTTTCAAACAGTGCTGGAAGCATCCCATATGCAAGGTTTTTAAAGAACTATTGGGTGGCTTTTCTGTTTGTGCCTAGTGTGTCCTTCATCCTGGGTCAAGAATATTTCCCTGCCATGCTTGGAATGTTCAGTATGAAGGTAATGTTCAGTACTAAAGATGATTCCTTGTCAGGAGATTGAGTGGACACAGCTAGATCTTTTCAGGCAGGCAAAGAAGCAGTCAAAACTGTTCTTTCCTAATGTCGTGATTACCTATTATACAAATGTTATGGCAAACTCTGCAGTGCTCTCATGCTCATTCATATATGAATATGAAAACCTACTTCAAAGTGTTTTCTCTCCATTGTTCTCTGTTATAAGCTAGCTCTTCCCTCCTTTTAAATATTGGTGACAAAGACTTTATTACTACTACAAATGCTTAAACAATTTCCAAATGTCTAATATAAGAATGTAAAAGTAAATGGTCATTTTCCCCCATTATGCAATCAAGGCTACTTCTTCTTCATGGAAGTCCATATTTTAATTATCATCATCATTATTATTAGCATACTTAGGATGGATTCAGTCAGCCAAGCCTTTTTCCATTGTGCAGTTACTTAGAAGACAATGTATGGCAGGATTCTTGTGAAAATAAATTGTCGAAAGAGGAAGTGTCCTGAGGTACTCCCTTTTACTAATTTCGAAATCTAGTATACCAAAAAGTGACGGCTTCCATGACCATTCCAAGTTAGAGAAGGTTTCAAAGCATCACCAAAGGAATGAAACTGACAGTGCAGATTTTTTCCACTCCTTCCTTCCCGCTGCAGCTCACTGACCCCACTCCCCAACTGGGTTCATTGTGATAAATGCAAAGTCGTGCTCTGCAAGTAGAACAGTGTTGCATGTCCAACGTAAGAATGATTTTTGTTGATTTCCCGCATGTCAACGAGCTGTTCTGTAGACTTCTCTGACCCCCACCCCATGAGGGACATTAGACATAGTGGGCAAGCCACAAAAGTTGGTTCAGCGGCGAGTTATTCTTGTGATCATTTGGCTGCAACCCAATGCTGATGAGGCTCAGGCTTCAGTGAGGGAGAGGTATGCAAGATGAGCAATTTCTCTGTTGTCCCAACTTTATTTATCTTGGACTATAATTCTAAAAATAACTAAACTAGAATTTTTGGAAAACATACTTTACTTACAGAATTCAGGGGAGGTAACACCAGAAGTTAGTAGCTTGTGGATTTTGGCTTAGTTGTCTTTGAATCCTAAAACCAGATTATATGTAACCTCATGTATCGTTCAATTTCCATCCTTAACAGCTAGAAGTAGAAGAGTTCTCTCTCCCCCCCGTCCCCAGCAAGACTTTTCAGCCTTCTCGTCGGGCTGTTATTTTTCATGGGATGACTATTTTTTATGTAATAATAATTTAACCAATTGAACATTTTGAAAATCTTTGGATACCTCTGAAGTGTTTCCCAAAGAAACTGCATGTAGCTTTCCTTGTGTACTAAACAAGGAACAGTTGAAATGTTTCTAATGATAAAAAATGAGGGTTTTAAATGAACATCATTATAACATAATTTGTTGCTTCCTTCATCTGTGATTTACTTACATTTCTAAGTAAAATATGATTATATAATATAGTAGATATCAAACCATGACTCCTTGAAAAATCAGCATTTGAGAACTACTTTGCACACCCAGTTTATGCACTATAATTGCCGTTGTGTACTTGAAGTAGTATATGAACAGTAAGCTTAACCAGAAGGTGGCAGCAAAACATATGCCACAATAGGAAACATGTCTGTATCATCATGGGAAGAAGCCATAGTAGGTTCTCCTTAATGAGTAGGCCTTTACTTTCCAAAATTGAGCTCCAGTACATATCCAAGGAATAAACTTACTGCACAACTGGGATTGAAAGTTCTGCATCGAAGTCAACTATGAATGTATCAGCAAGCTTTGCTCTTGGGTCTGCACTCACGTTCTATGAAGGGTTTTCATTTTTTTAAAAAAAGTCAAACACATGTTGCTGCATTTTGTCAAGACAGGTTACCTGTCTTGAATATCATATTTGGAGCAGGTGTCTTTGTAGAATAAGAGTCTTTCTTCCCTACAGTTATGATTGAAGGCTGGGATCCAAAAAGCTACTTGAGGTATGCCCAACTGATTTTTTTTCATTGTCAAAAGCAGACTCCCTAACCATAACACGAGCTACTTTTGAAACTCTCCATAGTGTGAAAAATGGTTTGCTGTGTGGGGTGCATGAGATTTCTGCTTGACAAAGCAGCCTAAAACATGCTTGGGCATATGGAACTAATATAGTTTTCTGAATCCCAGCCTTAATATTAGTATTTCTTGTTTATACTCAGATACACTCCATTAATTTCCTTAAATCTATGATGTTGTTCTGACATTTGTTTCTATTATTTCTGTTGGTTTTTACACTTCCTACTGATAGTTTCATTCCTTTTGGTAGTGGTATTTTTAAAGAAAGATTGATACAAATTGGAGACTTCTTCCATTGTCAAGTGTTTTTTTTTTCTTTAAAAAAAATTCTGGAAACAAGCAGTACACTGATGTGTGCCTGTACAGATGTACTATGTAAAAATGAAAAACAAATGCTTATCTGTCTTTCTGAAGACCTGATGTTCTGCACTATTTTAGTTTAATTTCAAGCATCTACATACCCTGCATATGTGAACATAGTTTGATGCCCTCAGGAGTCATAGTTATTCGCCAAATCCGATGTTCTATTTCTCTTGTGAGGTTTGCTGCTGTTCTTGCATATGTAAAACAATGTAAACTTTTGTATTTATATTATATTGGTAACTTGTGTTTGGACTGCTGAGAATTTCAAAATAAAATGTGCTTATCGAAATACATTGGAAATATTTGCAAGGCTGCCTTTCTTTAAAGTTACTCTGCTTGTGTGATCTTGAAAGAAAGTATTCACAACGTTTGAGGGATTTCATAGGATCCGTAATTTGATGAGTCCAAGATATCCCCATCATAACTGTTTTTCAGTATATGCCCTTTTTTCCCCAGTGGGGACTCAAAGCAGTTTACATCATCCTCTCCTCCTCTATTTTATCTTCACAATAACCCTGTGAGGTAGGTCAAGCTGACTGACTGGCCCAAGTCACACACAGTTTCCATGGCACAGCAGGGATATGAACCTGGTTCTCCCAGGTCCTGGTTCAGCATTCTTTTTTAAAAAATAAAATTTTATTTAACTTATACCCAGCCTTTTCCTGGCAAGGCTCAGGACTGCTTCCAACAATAACAACTTGCAACATATTACAATATAAATGTAAGATTAAAACATACAATTTTAAACCAATTGTCCAATTTAGATTAACAAGATGGCATCCTAACTCCATAACAGCTTCTTGGAAATGACAAGAAAATCCTCGATGGTGAGGTTGGTCTAAGGTGATACTCAGGAGACCAACATCGATCCAGAAAGTCCCAGGTCCTCCAAGGGACAGAGAGAGGGAACAAGGAGAAGGGGAAAGTGGGGAAGGAGAAAAGGAAGGGAAGTTATTTACTATGTTGAGGCCATAGAGCCATCATGATGTAATGGTTAGAGTACTGAAATAGGATCTGGAAGACCTGAATTTAAATCCTCACTGCACTGGAAGGTTGCTCAGTGGCTTAGGGCCAGTCACACTCACCCTAGCCTACTTCACGGGTTTTTCTAGGAACAAGTGAAGAGGACAACGATGTATGCTGGTTTGGGTCCCCCACTGGGGGGAGAGGCTGGATATAATTGAAGAAACTGAATAATAATGCACTCAGGGCAAAAGCCTAAGCTGCCCATCATTAGTTATAATACTGCTTCTAGTGGCTGATAGGCTGTTGTGTGTTGGATCAGTTCCCTGCATGTTATTCCTTCTCCTTATGCCCTGTTGACAAATGAAGTTCTTAACAAAACATCTGTGACATTGTTAGAAGACTGAGACATGGAAAGATGAATGCTTTTCTATTGTCATCCATGTAATTTATATTAGATATCCCCCTTTCCAAACATTAATTTCCAGTAAGAGTGTAATAAGCCAATGGCAAAAATGTCAGCAATCCTCACAAATAACTTGATTGATTCTCTTAGTGCTCGTGTTCCTCTAAACACCACCTCATCTAGTCCTTTTGTACACTGTTTCCAAAGAGTGTAATTTGTGCTGACTCAGGACCATTCACGTTTTATACATTTGTCATCAGAAGAAGGACTGCAATGGAGTGGATGGAATCAGGCCAGTGGTCCCTTCTCATTTGCAATAAGAATACAGTCTAATCCCTTTTTGAAGGGATTTTTGTTTTTTAATAGGAGTTGACCAAAACAGCTATCATCTGAATATTAAAATATTAATATTAAATTAATTATTTAATTTAAAATAGGAATGGGATACAATTTGTCTGGAACAAAGGCCTGCCATCTCATTGTCTCCTCTTACTGAAAATAACTTGTATTGGACTTTGTCAATTTCCCCTTCAAAATAGAATGCCTGGATTTATACACAACTCACCAAGGTTTTGGTAGTGAGGCAACTAGTAATTTGCTTGTTTTGCAGCCAAATCAAATTAATCTCTGGTGTAACTTAACTTTGACTAGCAGTAGATGAGTAGAGGTCCATTAGCACCTTAAAGACTAAGAAAATTTCTGGCAGGGTATGAGCTTTCGTGAGCCACAGCTCACTTCAGCTACAGCTAGAATGTGAGTTCATCTATCCTTAAGTAAGAGAAGAGTGAATTAGACACACAATGGCAATGTAAATGTAAAAAGCTAGTAAATGACATTAGCAGGCGTGATTGGATTAGGTGTGATATACAGAGGGTAGTAGGCATGGAGAAATCAGCATTAGTAATGAGACAGGAATCCCAGATCTCTGTTAAGTCCCAGAGAATGCATAGACTTGAGCTTCATTAGTTGTAATTCATCAGTCTCTAATCTCCCTTTGAAACCGCTTTGTAAGAGAACTGCTACTCTTAAATCAGCAACTGAATGTCTTGGAAGGTTAAAATGTTCCCCCAATGGTTTCTGAATGTTGTGGTTTCTGATGTCAGACTTATTTCCGTTCAATCTTTGTCGCAGGGGCTGGCCTGTTTGTCCAATGTAGAGGGTAGAAGGGCATTGCTGGCATGTGTTGGCATAAATCACGTTAGAAGATGAACAGGAGTATGAACCTGAGATAGTATGGCTGACATTGCTGGGCCCAGTGATGGTGTTGCTAGGATTTATATGAGAGCAAAGTTGGCACCTTGGTTTGTTGCAGGCCTTGGTACCAGAGTCCATGTTCCTCTTAAGTAGTTTATCATTGCAGGTAAGAAGTTGTTTTAGGTTAGCAGGCTGACTGTAAGTAAGAAGGGGTTGGCCCCCCAGTGCCTTAGCGAGGGGAGTGTCACAATCCAGCATTAACTTTGTCTGGAAAGGTTGAAGGCTGTCAATATACAAAGAGAGATGCTGCTAATTTGCCCTTGGAGAATATAATTTATATTGATTTCAGGCAATTTATCTATTTTAGAAAGATCATAACATATTTTAATTGTGTATTCCAAACTAATCAACCCTAATCTCTAAACCAGTCTTAATTCTCTGCTTGCATTTAAAGCACACACACACACACACAAAATCTGTAATACCTTCCTCCTAGTCTTAAAATATAAGCATGCAGGCTAATTCATGTTAATCTTATTTCAGTGGTGTATCTCTGGATGTATTATAAGCGACTCGTGGTTTACTTACCTTGGGATACTAAGAGAGTGCTTACTGGATCAGAAGAAGAAGTAGTGTTGGTTTTTATATGCCAACTTTCTCTACCACTTAAGGCAGAATCAAACCGGCTTACAATCGCCTTCCCTTCCCCTCCTCACAACAGACACCCTGTGAGGTGGGTGAGGCTGAGAGAGCATGACTTGCCCAAGGTCACCCAGCTGGCTTCATGTGTAGGAGTGGGGAAACAAATCCAGTTCACCAGATTAGTGTCCGCTGCTCATGTGGAGGAGAGGGGAATCAAACCCGGTTCTCCAGATCAGACTCCACCTCTCCAAACCACTGCTCTTAACAGACCAGTGGTTCATCTAGTACAGCATCCTGTTCCATACAGAGGCCAGCCAGCTGCTTGAGGGCCAACTAACAGTGTATAGAAGCCAAGGCCTTCCCCTAATGCTGCCTTCTAGCCCTGAGTTTCAGAGGTTCCCTTTATTCATTACGGCTAATAGTAACTGATGGACCTCTCCTCCATTAATGTTTCTAACCCCCCTTTAAAGCCATCTATGCTCATAGCCATCAGTGCATCCATTGGCAGTGAATTCCATACTTTTAATTACTCATTGACTAAAGAGATGTTTCCTTTTGTCTGTCCTGAGCCTAATATCCATCACGTTCTGAGTTCTCTTGAGAGAGAGAGAGCAGGAGACAAATAAATCTCACCACTTTCTTACCCATGCATAATTTTATAAAGTTAATTCTTATTCCCCACAGTCAAACTGAAAAAGGAGAGGTGCTTCAACCCCTTGGTCATTTTGTTTGCCCTCTTCTGTTCTTTTTTCAGGCCTGCAATATCTCTTTTGAATGATGAAAACTATAATATTCCAAATGAGGCCTCCAGGCACTACTGGAGTTTGTCTTTCTCACTGCTACTACACACTGAGTCAACATTTTCATTTGATTTATCTGCTGTGACTCCAACTTCTCTTTCAGTCTTGGTCTCAGCCAGTTCATATCCCATCAGTGTATTTTTAAAGTCGGGGATTTTTTTGTTCCAGTGCGACCACCTTACACTTATCAACACTGAACGTTTCCCACATTGTTGTCCACCCAGTCATTTCAAAGAGATCTTCCTTTATTTTCACCATCTTCAATAATATAGTATTTTCCTCAAACTCTGCCATTACACTGCTCACTCCCAATTCCAAATCGTTTATTAGCACCGGTCCCAATACCAATTGTTGTGGAACCCTGCTGCAAACTTCCCTCTATTGCAAAAAGTGTTTATTTATTCCTAAAGGTAAAGGTCCCCTGTGCAAGCACCGAGTCATTCCTGACCCATGGGGTGACATCACATCCCGACGTTTACTAGGCAGACTTTGTTTACGGGATGGTTTGCCAGTGCCTTCCCCAGTCATCTTCCCTTTACCCCCAGCAAGCTAGGTACTCATTTTACTGACCTCGGAAGGCTGAGTCAACCTTGAGCTGGCTACCTGAAACTGACTCCCGTCAGGATCGAACTCAGGTCGTGAGCAGAGCTTGGACTGCAGTACTGCAGCTTACCACTCTGCTCCACGGGGCTCCTTATTTATTCCTACTCTGCTCATATTCTCAAAACTTCCTAGAGACTGCATTGTCAATGCCAAATCATATCCCATAATCAGCTAAGATTATAATAGAATCATTGGAATTGCTACTAGTAAATCATCTTGACAAAGTACATGTTGACTTGCCGCTCTCAGGCTGTAGTTCTGAGAAGCCGTTACCCAACCTCTGCAGTTCTATTACTAGATCTGCTTACAATCACCTTCCCCCGCCCCACAACAGACACCCTGTGAGGTAGGTGAGGCTGAGAGTGACTTGCCCAAGGTCACCCGGCTGGCTTTGTGTGTAGGAGTGGGGGAACCAACCAAGTTCACCAGATTAGCCTCCGCCACTCATGGGGAGGAGTGGGGAACCAAACCCGGTTCTCCAGATCAGAGTCCGCCGCTCCAAGCAGGTAAGAACAAAAAAATGAGGTCAATGTTTTGAAAAGTACACAGTATCCGTGTATGAAAGCAGCAGCAGAGGCCTATCCTTTCACGTTCAACCAGAATCTGTTAATCATATTTTCTTCCAAGGTGCCCAGGGCAGCATGCATAGTTTTTCATTGCTCGTTTTACCCTCCCAACGATGCTGTTACATAGGCTGGGGCAGTGACTGTTGCAAAGCCACCCAGTGAATTTTGTACCTGAGTCAAGCCATCTGCCTCCTTAGTCTTTGTCCAGCCCTCCAGTCGCTGCAACGTTGGCTCATGAAGACTGCTTGTATCTATGTTTCCGTAGGCAAGCATTTGTTATATCCCTGGGAATCTTAAAAGTGCTGGCTGCCAGTCTGTCCTATGGAAATCTCTTGTATGTGATTGTGGAAGAAACATTTCTCTGTCCGTGGGAATCATTTTCATTTGGAACTTGGGTTATTTTCATAAATGGTTCACAAACTGTATGATTCTCAACACAGCTTTGTTAATGTCAACTTTCCTGAAAAGAGTTACTTTGATGGATGTTCAAGTAAAATATAATTAATACTGTTTTTTAAAAAAATCATGTAGAAAAAAAAATGGGTTAGGTTTTGTTCTCACAGAATTAAATTTTTGTTACAATTTTACCCAGCTGTTTTCACAGGTCTTTGCGTAAACCACCATTCTCTGAAGTGTGTCTCTCCCAAGCCTCTTTAAAAATGTGTAATAATAAAAGGTTCTGTGGGATTTATTTCCTACTAGAAATGCTTCCAAGCCTTTTCAGTGATTGAATGACTCACAAGTTGCTGAGGGGGTTTCCAGTCAGATAGATACAGGATATGCTTGAAGGTTTGAGAATGTGCCCTAAAATTACTCACAACAAAAATGAGCTATTATGATTACCAAGGAGGTTAGGTAGAGTTAAGTCTGCGAGATGACAGCCATCTAGTTATACAGTAAGGGTGGTCTAAAATTCTCAAATTCTTCTAAGTAATGGATTAAAACCTTAAGCGCCGTTTTTTGGCAATAGCAAAATATTGGACATGTGTAAAAATATTGAACTTTTTACTTGAGAAAGGAAAATAGTGATTCACTGGCCAAGCTCCTATATATTCTATGCAAATATAATATTTCCTTTCCTTTCATTATGGTTTATTGGGTGGTACAAGAAAAAACAACAACGGAATTATCCAGTCCCAGTTCTAAAGTGCTGGTGCTCAGTGTGTAGGGCCTGAAGACGGACATCCTGTGGGTGCTAGGCAATGTGAGCCTCAACCCCGTTGCAGAATGAGTGTCCTCATCCACTATATAGGGCCTCTATATGAAGCTGTTGATAATGCTTTGTGTTATTTGTTGCACAACATTGTCGCCAGATTATGGCCTGTGTCTCACAGACAAATGTGTGGGTCGGCCTGTGCATCAGACCTGCTTGTGCATCAGACCTACTTGTGCATCAGACCTGCTTGAGCCCCACTGCTGACTGATTAGGGTTGCCAGGTCCCTCTTTGCCACCGGCGGGAGGTTTTGGGGGCAGAGCCTGAGGAGGGCGGGGTTTGGGGAGGGGAGGGACTTCGATGCCATAGAGTCCAATTGCCAAAGCGACCATTTTCTTCAGGGGAACTGATCTCTATCAGCTGGAGATCAGTTGTAATAGCAGATCTCCAGCCACTACCTGGAGGTTGGCAACCTGATGGTTTGTGTAATTACCGTTACAGCCTTGTCCTGGGTAAAAAGAGAGAGGGTATCCCTGGATTATTGTGAATTGTGACTGTTCGTTGTTTTTCAAAGCTCCTAAAATCTACTTCCTGTTAAGTGCCCAGTCCCAAACACATTGTCTGGCATATCCCTGACTGGCTTAATTTGAACACACAAAGTATGTTTTATGCTAAGAGTGAAAGTCTTCCTCTGAAAGGTTCATCTTAAACCACCATCATGTATATATCAACATTAGGAGGAAGAAGAGTTGGTTTTATATGTCGACTTTCTCTACCACTTAACGAAGAATCAAACCAGCTTACCATCACCTTCCCTTCCCCTCCCCACAACAGACACCCTGAGAGATAGGTATGAGAGCTGTGACTAGCCTAAGGTCACCCAGCTGGCATCATGTGTGTGTGTGTGTGTGTGTGTGTGTGTGTATAAAGTGCTGTCAAGTCGCAGCCAACTTATGGTGACTCCTTTTGGGGTTTTCATGGCAAGAGACTAACAGAGGTAGTTTGCCAGTGCCTTCCTCTGCACAGCAACCCTGGTATTCCTTGGTGGTCTCCCATCCAAATACTAACCAGGGCTGATCCTGCTTAGCTACTGAGATCTGATGAGATCAGGCTAGCCTGGACCATGTGTAGGAGTGGGGAAACAAATCCAGTTCACCATTAGCCTCCTCTGCTCGTGTGGAGGAGTGGGGAATCAAATCCGGTTCTCCATATGAGTCCACTGCTCCAAACCACCACTCTTAACCACTACACCACGCTGGCTCCATAGGAGGGCCATAGTGTCTCCTAAGAGATGGCTATACTACAAGATCACCCTCAAACATTTTATATTCGGGATCCCCCACCCCCCAGCACATTATAGCACATTGGTAGAGTGACTTTTCTAAAGGGATGTGGAGTTTCCTTCTCTGAGTTCTGGTGGTTTGTGTGTGTGTGTCTGTAGTGCCCTGAAGTTGCAACTGACTTATGATGACCCCACAAGGGTTTCAAGGCAAGAGACAGGTGATTTGCCACTGCCTTCCTTTGCACAAAGATAAGAACATAAGAAAGGCCCTGCTGGATCAGACCAAGTCCCATCAAGTCCAGCAGTCTGTTCACACAGTGGCCAACCAGGTGCCTCTAGGAAGCCACAAACAAGACGACTGCAGCAGCACCATCCTGCCTGTGTTCCACCGCACCCAAAATAATAGGCATGCTCCTCTGATACTAGAGAGAATAGGTATGCAGCATGACCAGTATCCATTCTAACTAATAACCATGAATACCCCTCTCCTCCATGAATATGTCCACTCCCCTCTTAAAGCCCTCCAAGCTGGCAGCCATCACCACATCCTGGGGCAGGGAGTTCCACAATTTAACTGCGTTGTATGAAAAAATATTTTTTTTTATCGGTTTTGAATCTCTCGCTCTCCAGCTTTAGCAGTTGGAGAAGATCCTGGACTTCCTTGATGGTTACCATCCAAATACTAACCAGGGCTGACCCTGCTTAGCTTCCGTGATCTGGTGAGATTGGGCAAGCCTGGGCCATCTGGGGCAGGGCTATCCCTTTTAGGGCTCTTATGTTTAAGATACTAATGTATATTTTAATATATATAATATATATATATAAGATACTAATATATATTGTGCTGGTCATTGACCATAATAAAGAATTGTATTGTAATATATATTCATTCTCTAGATTTTCTGAAGGTTGGGGGAGTATCCATGTGGTCTACCCTTCCCATATGGTATGGAAAAACTACGGCCCCTTTCAAACTGCCTTTATGATCTGATTTAGCAGCTGGATGCTAAAGGACTTTTGTGTCATTTCAGACAACCATTTTGGCTCCTGGCTACTAACGGGTTTTGTTTTTTTACCTTTTCATACAATGCCATTGTGGCTGAGCTTTCTGTTTTAAAAACTGCTTTCTTCCAGTTACAGGTGGTCTTTGCCCTTCTGAATTGCTGTAGTGTGGTGCTTGAAGTGTGTGAGGCGCTTCAGGAAGTGCTGCTTCCCCCCACACACCTTTTTTCGTGATGGATTCTTTTTAAAAAAATGTCCCAACTTTTGCACTATAGCACTAGACCTGTATAGCAATGGAGTGGTATATTGCCAGCATTCAGAACGTTTTAAAAAAGCCAAAATAGAACACTCTGCAAAAAAAAAGCGGGGGGGGGGGGAGCAGCACAGTTTGAAATGGGCACAGCATTTCAGATACAGCCCATAAATGGATTTAAATACCCTGTATGAAACCCCATTCCAATATTGCTTTACTCGGAATCGGGCCAACCATTTATTATTTGCTATTTTAATGGTTAAATAGAAAACATGTACGTTTTTATCACTGCAATTAAGGGCTTGCTCGGGACTCCTTAAGGTCAGTAGTACCACTTCAGGATCTTTGGTTTTGTGTGGCTGTGTTAAGTGCCATCAAGTCACTTCTGAATTATGGCAACCCTATGAAACAATGTTCTCCAAAACATCCTATCATTTACAGCCTTGCTGAGGTCTTGCACACTGAGGGCTGTGGCTTCCTTTGCAGAGTCAATCCATCTTATGTTGAGTCTTCCTCTTTTCCTGCAGCCTTCAGCTTTTCCTAGCATTATTGTCTCATCCAGGGACTCTTGTCTTCTCGTAATGTGACCAAAGTACAATAGCCTCAGTTTAGCCATTTTAGCTTCTAGGGAGAATTCAGGCTTGGTTTGATCTTGAACCTACTTATTTATCTTTCTGGAGGTCCATAAAAATCTCTCCCAACACCATATTTCAAAGGAATCAACTTACTTCCTGTCAACTTTCTTCATAGTTCAACTTTTACACCCATACATAGTAATAGGGAATACTATGGTATGGATTAACTTGATCTTGGTCACCAGCAACACATCCTTACACTTAACAATCTTTTCTAGCTCCTTCATGGCTGCCATTCTCATTTTTAATCTCTTTCTGATTTCCTGGTTGTAGTCTCCCTTTTGGTTGATGATGGAGCCAAGGACCAGAAAACTTTTTCAATTTCTTCATCAGCCTTGAAGTTGTGCGATTCCCCTGTAGTCAGTACTTTCGTCTTCTTGATGTTCAGCTGTAAGCCTACCTAGGCACTTTCCCTACCCTTAATTTCTCTCTTCTCCCTATGTTATGTCCCCAATGTCAAACTTTAGACTGTAAGCTGTTTGGACAGGGACATGCCAAAGCAAATGGATAGTATTATATAAATAACATTAAAAAGATAAATCTTAGTATACTCGACTCTGGATGCAGTGAATTTTGTGCTTTACTTTGTGGTGGTGATTAAAAACAAAACCGAGTGAAGACAAAAACTGGTTTTCTTTGGGATGAAACTTTTTTAAAAAATTCAGTGCACTTCCTTCCCCCCTCAAGTTACCTTGCCTGTGAAGAGCTGAATGATACTCTGTTTGCCACTTGCCAGAATTTCATATTTTGTTCAAGTGACAAAATATCCTGTCATCAGAAAAGTTCATCTGTTCTATATACATTTTAAGTTTACTATCATGTTTTTAAACATTTTGCACCCTAATTCTAAACGTTCCTCAGCAGAATAAGGCTTGACTTAAATGTGACCCTGATGAGGCAAAAACATTTCCATGTAGGACCATGCACACCCACAGCATCTCACCTAACTTGGCTGGCTACCTGTGCAAAGCAGCTATACATGAGGCTGTTTTGCACACAGGTAGCAGCCATGCAAAGTCCCACATGAAAGCGTTTTTCTCTTAGTAGCATTACAATTAAATGCGATACGTATAATGAAATATGTGTGTAGAAAATGCCCTTTGGGGACCAGAGGCAAAAGACCCTATGCTATTCATGTAGCTACAGGTTGGTTTGTTTCCTGTACTACGTCATGAAGGTATCGGGTCCTGCAGTTAGAAAAATAACTGCAGGGTAAAGCAGTAAGTTGTCTAAAATAAAGCGTGCCATTCATCAAAGCTATTTCTCATTTTTATGGATGGTTTTTTTCCCCAGGTTAACTTGAGCAAAAGGATTGCCTTATACTTATTTCTTAAGATCTGTAAATGATTTTGCATGGGTTTGGGGGGGGGGCATTTACTGCAGAATATCATGAGGTCATTATGTGTAATGGAATACAGTTCTCAATGTGATGAGTATTATGGGTAGGCAGCTGTGTTGATGACTAAAATTGTACATCCCATTTATGGTTGCCTTGTGTATATTTACCTTTTATGTCACAGAATGGTATATTCCCCCCCCCTCCAATATTAGTCTATTGACCACTATTAAAGAAGCCTTGTAAATCCTGGATATTTTCTGTCTCATGAATTTACAGTCACTGGAGAGACCTAAGGCCAGATCTAGCCATTTCTGGCACTATTTCAGTTGTGTGCAGTGCAGCTGCTTGTGAGTGTGTGCATATGTGTAAAGTGCCCTGAAGTTTCAGCTGATTTATGGCGACCCCTTTTGGGGTTTTCGTGGCAAGAGACTAACAGAGGTGGTTTGCCAGTGCCTTCCTCTGCACAGCAACCCTGGTATTCCTTGGTGGTCTCCCATCCAAATACTAACCAGGGCTGACCCTGCTTAGCTTCTGAGATCTGGCGAAATCAGGCTATCCTGGGCCATCCAGGTCAGACGGCTGTTTTGGTTGTCCATGTATAAATATCAAAGAATTGCCATTCATATCAGCTGTTTGGGGTGGGGGGAGCTGGAATCCAGCTATGTGATCCAGCTCCCAAACAGCTGGTCAATGTTGTAGGTAATAATCTGAATAGCACTAGATCAGATGAGAATCTATGTACCTGTTTCTGTGTGGGCTTCCTTGTCAAGTTAGGAGTATGTACATAGCCTGATGCTAAACACACATGACTTCTCACTGGAGCGGGGCATCTGAGGAAAAGATTTAAGTTTGCACTTAAGTTCCACTGAAATAAAAGGAAATAAACATTACGTAACATTGGCTGCTCAGACCCAACTTAGTTCCAGCAATTCTTCAGAGGAATGACAATATTGCCCTCCTCACTACCCCCAAATACAATTTTATCTGACTATTTCATAGTCAATCCAAACCAATTCCAAGTCAGCTTGTTTTGTTTTGGGGTTGACATTCTGTCCCACTAATAGATACAGAGTCACACAAAACTGAAGCTGGTGGGCTATTCAACATTTGCATAGTAATAATGATGGTCTCTCCTTGGGCATTATTTGTTGAAATGCAATGCATTATTTGAAGACAATTTGAATAATCAGCCAACTCTTTCATGTGATAGTTATCAAACAGCGCAGATGGCTAAGCTTTTATGCACCCATGGCAATTAACTTGGATTGTGTCTGCTGTACATCTCATCAGATTTGCTGGCTGCTATGAATGACTTGCACACTTTAAAAAAAGGAAATGGGCTTTTTGTTATTGTTAAGCAGACAGCACAATGTAATTAAACTATAAACATATTAGCCATTTTCATTGGCAGCAGATTTTTGGCTTGCTTCCTCCTCACTCTATGAACTTGTTTTTACACTGTGTTTCAACTGGGATTCAGTGTCACCACCAGTATTGGAGAAGTTCATATCATGCCCCCAAACCTTGCTAAGAATGAATCAACCTGTTTTCTGCAAAGGGAAGTCCTGCCTCACCAACTTTTTAAAGATTGAGTGTGTCATGAAACACACACAGGGCAAATCCAACATGTATTATTTACCTGGACTTACAAAACAGAATGGAAACACTGATGATTCACAGAGCCGAGTGAATAACAAAATGTAGACACTTTGGGCAAACATACCTAATTTACTAAGGAAATCAAATAAATATAGATACCATTTTGGCAAAGCATTAGTGAAACAAGTTACCAAAGCTGGGCGTCTCATCACATAGCTGTATTTAGGACAAGACTGTTGTATTTACATGATGTGTTATTTATAATCCATATTATTTTGAACTTTGAGAATCACAATGATTACGCACAGCCATATCATTCAGGATAGGTTTATACAATACGTTGTAGTTGTTATTTTGGATTTTTTGAATATATAATTAATTTGGATGATACATTGATAATTTTTGTGGATAGTATAGCTTACAGTAAAAAAGCTTGTTAAATTGGCAAGTTAATTAGCTTACATGTGCTTCTTTATTACACAGTGATTGTGCATTGCTGTCTTGTATGGTTTACCTACAAGTTCAGCCTGTTACTGGATTGCCACAAAGTTTTGCTCCAAGATTGAATTGGATGCCGTGTGAAATAGCTTGGCACCTGTGCGGTAGATGATTTTACAGGCTTTGCTGCATAAGTTGTTTGTGTGCTTTGGGCTTGTTGCCTGACTGTGGCTTGGTAAATTAACTACAGTTGTAATTTCCATGTTGCATGTTTTGGTAGACTTTGCGCTGGCATAATTGGCAGACAGAATCTTTTCAGTCGCACATGGGCAAGTACCCCATGACTGGTTTGTGAAATTTGCCTCCTTTTAGAGCACACACCCATTTGCTGTTTGCCTCCTCTTTGCATCTGCTTAGTCAGGAAAGTATCCATGAAATTACCTACCACTCCCATGAGACAGTCCAAGAATGTGCATGCAGAAATTGATCCAAACAGTTCCCCTGCTTTTACTATTAATGAGCACCAAGGCAGGGAGTCATAAGGGACAAAAGGAGGAACACACCTCAAATCTGTAAGTCACTATACAATGTTACTGTGTGTTTGTGTGTTTAAACAATGTGGTGGGGTGACAGCAGCAGTATCTGGGGGTAATCTGCGAGAAAGCAATATGAGGTCACACATATGCAATCCTTTTTTTAGGACAATTGTTCATGATCGAACAGTGGGAACAGAGGGGAAGAGTTTGAATGTTAGACTATGCTGATTACAACTTTTGGACAAATGTTGAATCAAACCAGTGGACAATTGAGCATCACCATTCTTGTGTGCAACAGGTCAAGGAACAGGAAGCATATGATTTTTTTAAAAATCTCAAAATGGAGGGAGGTAAGTGGCATCTCCTGAGGATTTGTTCTGGGACTGATGCTATTTAACATTCATACATGGTGAGCAGTGAGGTAGCCAAGCTTGTGAATGACCAGTTGTTTTTTTTTAGAAAGATGAATAACTAAGCAAGACTGTGAAGATCTCAAAAATGCTCTTTCCAAATTAAGTCAATAGCCAAGAAATTCAAGGGAGATTATAAGTACAAAATGTGCACACTCTAGCAAAAACATTTCCAATATCACATAAACATGGATGGGATCTTAACTAGGGCTGAAACCTTGACATGATCGCTCCAATGAAAACATCCTGCTAGGCCTTTTAACAAGATTTCAGGCTAGAGGTTATGAGTGAAACAGATTAGAAATAAAACATCCAGTCCTACCATTAGATGGGTCAAAGTGGCTTGCCTTTGGGGGGGATATGGAGTATTGCCAGAGAAGTGAGCCTTTTGGCGCAAGCCAAAGGGTCCTCAGCTCTTAGCCCATGTTTTGCAGACTGCAGTCACTGAGTGAGCCAGCTGCTGTGTGCTGTTTTTTTTTAATTACATAGGGTTGGTTTTATTTTTATTTTGTTTTCTGTCTTTATTAATTGTATTCTGTATCTTCAAATTGTTATTTCTTTGAGTAAAATGTGAGCTGTTTCGTGTCTCTATCCAAGAGGGGGAAAATGGTAATAAATTACCTAAATAAACATAACTGAATTGATGATTCTTTAGTTTGTATATTTAGCATCATAGAGAAGTATCACTTGGGGGTTTGGTTTTGTTCCTCTGGATCTGAAATGGCTCTCATTGAGCTCTGCCATATGACAAACCTTTTGCCATAGCAAGTGTTGAAACAGACATCTGTTTAGCTGCCAGCTGGTGATGAGTCAGAAAACTCATTCAGATCATCATACAGTATCTGGTGGTCGGAGCCCATCAGATGATTTATTCAATAGAGATTCGGTGCTCATCATGCACTCAATCAATATCCTGATATAGAAGAGCCCTGTTCTCATTACAGGAAAAGCATGAACATCCTGCAGGTGTGTGCATACATCTGATTGTAAGAAATACCCAACATGCCGTCACCTTTGAAATGAAACTGGGGCCAATATCGGGATAAACGTGGGATCTAAACCTGAAGTCATGAATAGGGGATGTCATCAGTGTGGGACCTATTCTGTGGGTTCTCACAGGGTGCATTCCTATCCCCCATGCTTATCAATCTTTATCTAAAGCCCTTCAGCCAAACCATTCGTTGTTTTGGGGTTGGCTGACATCAATATGCAGATGTTACACAGTTCTATATATCCTTATCCAAACCTCCTAGTGATGTGGTACAGGTCCTAAATCACTGCCTGGCTGCAGTGATTAAATGGCGAAGAGTGAACAAATTGAAACTACATCCTGGAAAGCCAGGAGTAATGCTAGTAATGGAGAGCCAGAGTGGTGTAGCGGAGTCTGATCTGGAGAACCGGGTTTGATTCCCCACTCCTCCACATGAGCAGTAGAGGCTAATCTAGTGAACTGGATTTGTTTCCCCACTCTTACACATGAAGCCAGCTGGGTGACCTTGGGTTAGTCACAGCTCTTAGAGCTCTCTCAGCCTCACCTACCTCATAGGGTGTCTGTTGTGGGGCAGGGCAGGGAAGGTGATTGTAAGCCTGTTTATTCCTTAAGTGGTAGAGAAAGTTAGAATATAAAAACCAACTTTTCTTCTTCCTCTTCCTCCTCCTCCTTCTTCTTCAGATGGAAGTCTTATAGGAAATAATGCTCCCCACTTTCAGTGGGGTTCATCTGACCATTGGCAACTCAGTTAAGAGCCTCAGGGTTATACTGGACCCAATATTATTGCTGGAGAAGCAAGTTAATGCAGTTGCAAAAAAGGTGTTTTTCCAACTCAGTCTAGCTCAGTATACAGCCCCTTACCTTGATATGGTTGATCTAGCCGCCTAGATCCATGCCATGGGGACTAGACTACTATAATGCACTGCACATTGGTCTCCCCTCAAAATCATCTTGGAAACTGCAGCTGGTGCAGAATGCTGCAGCTCAGATATTATCGGGAGCTAGATGGAGCATGAATATCCCAATCTATAGTTACTGCACTGGCTGCCCATCAGATACTGGGCTCAATTTAAAGTATTGGCTATCACATACAAAGCCATTCATGGCCTTGGACCCTCATATCTGTATGACTATCTGTCCCCCTATGCTCCACTGTGACAGCTTCGCTCATCTGAACTGGGCTTTCTGCAGGTACCAATCTGCAAATGAGCAAAATCAACAACTTTCCGTTATATGTGCCTTCTCCGTTGTGGCCTCTAGAAGAAGAAGAGTTGGTTTTTATATGCCAACTTTCTGTACCATTTAGGGAAGAATCAAACTGGCTTACAATCACCTTCCCTCCCTTTCCACAACAGACACCCAGTGAGATAGGTAGGGTTGAGAGAGCTCTAAGAGAGCTGTGACTAGCCCAAGGTCACCCAGCTGGTTTCATGTCTAGGAGTGGGGAAGCTAACCCGGTTCACCAGATTAGTGTTCACCGCTCGTGTGGAGGAGTGGGGAATCAAACCCGGTTCTCCAGATTAGTGTTCACCGCTCGTGTGGAGGAGTGGGGAATCAAACCCGGTTCTCCAGATCAGAGTCCACCACTCCAAACCACTACACCACACTGACTCTTTGAATCCACAGGCAAAGACCATTTTTAGTTTTGCCCAGTTCAGCTGAGAGACTGAGCATAGAGAAGTGTTGACTTTTTTTACATACACCACACTGGCTCTCTACCTTGTGGAATGGTCTGTCTGAGGATGTTAGGAAGGCTCCCACTCTCCTGGCTTTCAGTAAATTATGCAAAACTGAATTATTCAAGAGGACTTTTCTACACAGGCAATAGGGTAATACTGTATAATATGATTCACAAAGATACTTGGAGAAATTATTAGGGACTGCGCTCTATACTATTCTGTATTGTTTGCTGTTAGTTGGATCCCACCATGTATTCTTGAATCATTTAATGTGCCATGTTAACACTTATGCTTTGCTTCAGTTCTGTTTTTTAGATTTATGGTTAGTTCTGCAACCCAAGTACTATTTCATTGTTTATTGAATGTCCCATGCTGTTGATTTTATCCACTCAGTCTGTGTAATCCACCTTCAGTCCCAGTGGTAAAGGGAGACTATAAATAACATAAATAAAGCCTCAGCAACAACCACAGTTCTATGGGAAATATTTATGTACACATGCGCACGCTGCCGCCTCCTGGTTGCCATTTTCTAGTTACTCTCTCACATATGGTGTCTTTCTTGGCAGCTATGCCTTCTCTATAGTAGCTCCCATGGGTTGAAGCAAGATTCCTGAGAGGGGCACCATCTTTAGAAGTTTTCAGGAGGCACCGTAAAGCTATTTTAATACTGAGGGCCTCTTGAGGAGGGGGATTACTGAAGTTCTCTCACATGTTATATGTTTTTAATCTGTTTTGTAAGCTACCTGGATCCACAGGAGGGATGTGAGGTATAAATAAGTGTTGGTAGATTTTCTCTTCATAACATTTTTACTCTGTGTGCAAGTTCTGCATGGTTACTGCTAAGAGAAAATCAAGCATGGATGTCATGTTCCATATCTCTCTGCAAAATTCTGTTGCGCTCTAATGTTATGTTATTTAACCTTCAAAAATACTAAGGAGTTTAGCGGCTGAATTATCTGGTATAAATGTGAGAGCTGTTATCAGTAGCTTACTGTCCTCACAATCAGTGCCTGGTCAGTGAATCATTATGCGCCATACTGAGAAGTTAGTTTATCTTCTCAGAAAGGAACAAAAAACATGCCGAGACTAAAAATGTCTTATGATAGCAACTACAGTTTACCCAAAGTAGTTTCATTAAGCTCTTTAGGGAAAGGAAACTTGGCCTTCACTTCTCTTATGTTTTGACTGCAAGAGTTTCTCTGGCCTCATTATTTACTGCTATTGTCAACAGAAAAGTCCCTATTGACTTTTGTGGAGTTCAGGCTAAAGGTATATTGACTTGGGTCTTGTTGCTAATGGAAAAACACCTTTTTATTTTAAAAAAACTCATTGTCAACTGGAGACTCTGGAAAGTTGATGGGCTCATGCCAATTTTCTTTTTCTTGGGAAGATTTACTTTACTCCTCTTTATTTGAACTATTTTTTGACACCAAAGGGTCAAAATATTTACGTTTATAGCATGTGCCAGTGGTATTTTGAAAGCTGCCATCCAGCTTTCTTTTGTTGTTGTAGTTCACAGGAGAGATTTTCTGCTAGTTTCAAACTGGATCTATCCGTTTCAGACTTGAACTGCCTCTGCAAAACCATTGTCTTCCACGATGGTTGAAAACAGGTAACTCAGTGTCATGTGTTAAATT
Source organism: Euleptes europaea (assembly GCF_029931775.1). NCBI lineage: Eukaryota > Metazoa > Chordata > Lepidosauria > Squamata > Sphaerodactylidae > Euleptes > Euleptes europaea. Next base: position 40,407,089 of record NC_079316.1, read on the forward strand.
GTATTTTAAGGGCACAGATGCTGACTTTCTGGTCAGAATGATATGAAGAGAGTTTGGGTGAAATAAACACTGCAGATGCAAAATCTGAACCCCAAGCCAGCCTTGCTTGCATCTTTGTTAGTAGGTTCTCTTGCCTAAGCTGCTTCACCAGAGGTTCTGGGCCACGTGAGAAAAGCCCGTGCTGTTATTCCTTCCCATACTTGTTTTTCAACAGTGTTTGATGCTGGCTAGGGAGAAACCATAGCATGGGCTCTTCCGAGCAGGCCCAAGACTTCTCACATTGTGAAATGGGAGGTTTCCAAGCTCAAATGTTTCCCTTCCTAGGGCAGCCAGTAGTGGGGGGGGGGGCTAGAAGGACAAAATTCTGGCCTATGATGCTTGGGTTAGTATTTGAATTGCTTTCATATGGTGTTTGAATTGGTTCTGGATGGTGGTGTGGAGGTGTGTGGCAAAAGGAATATTTGCCTGGTGGCTCCTGGCAGTCCTGTCTCTACCATTAAGATCATGTGTATGGAGTGGTCCTAAATTGGCAAGGCTGTTGTAGAGCATGTGCCAATCTATTGTGGGGGATCTGAAGATGCCGGAAGAGAAGTGGGAGAGTTATGCAGGAAGAATGAGTGTAATGTTACAATTAAACCAAAAGAATATACTGTTTATATTTATCATGAAACAATGTCTAACCCCTCAAATAAAATATGATCTTAAGGTATTGAATCCCAGTAGAATGTCTATGGATCCCAATAGAAGAAAAGAGCAAGAGTCCAATAAAAGTGATATCTGCTGGGTTCCAGAACTGTTTAAAGCAGCCTAGGAGCCAGCAATTCATGCCAATGAAATCATTATCCCAGTGGAAATTACCGGTAAGTGATGTTGAGAATGACTAGCACAAGTCCACATTCCAGCTGACCATATATACCATATCATACTGTCGAAAGATGGTCTGGAAAAAGGAGATAAACATGGACTCATCATTTAAGAAAATAGCAAAATGTTATAATAACAGACAATAGAGCAGGCTGGAAAGTAATCATAAAAGAAAATTTCAACCAGAAGGAAGATCTACTGACAAAATCATTTTTTCCCCTCCTAGTGGCAAACTTGAGCTAGATTTCCCATTACTGAAAAACTAACGTAATAAAATTGAACTTTAATATGCAGGACATTATTCAAGCACAGTTAAGCACTTTTGAAATCCTTCAAGGCACAAGTTTAAATCTAACCAACTGAAATCAATGGTTCTTAGAAGTGCTTACCTATGCTATTGATATATCGCAGCATTTAGGCAGCACGGACTTCCTTCCCAGAAAGATTCCTCTTTTCTTTTTTAGTTCCACTAATTCCATACTACAGTTCCCAGTCATGCCATCCTAATGAGCCAAAGCACTTACCTGAATGTTGGTCTCATCAGAATGCACGTTGCACAAAGACAGAAGTCCTACAAGGCACCTGAGGTGGAATGGAGGGGATGAAGGATGACTGAGAGCATCTGTCAGCGGGCACATTGGGAGGATGGATCTTAAAATGCTCCTGCATGGGTGGGTGTTGCGCAAAAATTAATTAGAGACTGGCAACAGATGCCAACAGGTCTATAGTTCCCAAGCATTCAAAACAGACAGGCAATTATTAATAATTACTTGAATGATGCTGGACAGCACAGACACGGACATTTTTATTATTTCTACTAATTTTTAGTTGTTTCTGTAATTGTGTTATGGCTTTCAGCTCATGTTATCCTTCCATAACCAACAAGACATGGGCAAGTTACTGTCTGTAAGCCCAGCTGAAGGTCACTCATAAACTTCCTGGGCTTACGCTCACAAGGGGCTGTGTGAGTGACGCACAGTGAATTCAGATAATCACCAGCTGTGCAGAATGGGACTTGCAAGATGAGTCTCTTCAGAGGCTGTTCCAAAATTATTTCAGGAAGCACTTGAGTGGTTCAAGCGGGGAAGTTTTAATTGCCCCCAAGAGTGAGTGAACATACCACAAACTAAAATACAGTAGTGCTCCAGAAAAATAAGGCTTGCAGCAATTACAAAAGCAGTTCAGTGCAGGAGAAAAATCAAATTAGCAGCTGTAAGCCCTTTTTAGTCATTATAGTGTACCTTACACACGAAGAAAATGTGCTATATGAGATCCTCCATATCCATGCAGCCATCATTAGGTCTGAAAGAGGCAATGTATGTATTTTTCAGCTGTGGTACATGGATACCAGGGTCTGGTACGGCATGTTCTCTTGATACACAGAATGAAATAATCAAACCCGTCAAAGACGAAGGTCCTGTGGCTGAGCATGGGAGATCCAGGCCTGGGGGCACTCTCTGTCTAGTGAGACCTGTGCCCTGCTGGAATTAACCCAGTTCCACAGGGCCAGTAAGATGGAGATGTTCCACCAGGCATATGGCTGATGACAACCTATTATGATCTTAATCAAATTTCAGTATCAAAGTTGCAAGTTCTGAATCTGTGGTTACTACCCTCCTGGATGAACCTGAGGAAAAAATTCAGTTCCCAACCTCCAGGGCTGGCCTGGAGAAAAATTTTCTGTTGCCACCCTCCAGGAATTGCCTGGAGAAAAGAGTGTTTGTCAATCTCAAGGGCTTCTTTGGACTGAAATTCTGTGGTTGCCAACCTCCAGGGCTTGTGTTCTAGCAAAAACAACCTATTATAATCTTTGTGTGTGTGTAAAGTGCTGTCAAGTCACAGCCGACTTATGGCGACCCCTTTTAAGGTTTTCATGGCAAGAGACGAACAGAGGTGGTTTGCCAGTGCCATCCTCTGCACAGCAACCCTGGTATTCCTTGGTGGTCTCCCATCCAAATACTAACCAGGGCTGATCCTGCTTAGCTACTGAGATCTGACAAGATCAGGCTAGCGTGGACAGTTTACATATCAAGGTTGCATATTTAATGGTGATATTCCTACACTCTATATTCTAACTATAACTATAATGCTAGACATAAACCAACTCAAAACTATACATACAAAATCTCCCACTTATATATAATACAATTACCATACAATAGATCAGTCATCATACAAAATCTCAAAGTCAGAGGGTACAGTCTCCATATGTAACAAGTAAAGTCCATAAACCATATCACTATTACTTCTTAAGGTAAGTGTCCATATCTATTGTTGTTTTTTCCAGACATGTCCATGTGTAAAGTTTTCTTTTCTTTTCTTTTTTTTCTTTTACCGTATTTTTCGCTCCATAGGACGCACCTGACCATAAGACGCACCTAGTTTTTAGAGGAGGAAAACAAGAAAAATCTTGCCTGCCTCCCAGCTGGCCGTCGGGGCGGGGAACGCACCCAGCCGGCTCTGTGCACCCTGCCCGCCTCCCAGCTGGCCTCCCAGCTGGCCCGCCTCCCAGTTGGCCGTCGGGGTGGGAACGCCGGCTCGCGCCGTCCCGACGCGCACGCGCCCAGCCGGCATTTACTCCATAAGACACACAGACATTTCCCCTCACTTTTGAGGAGGAAAAAAGTGCATCTTATGGAGCGAAAAATACGGTATTTACAGGTTACCGGTTGGTTGTTCCTATTTCAAAGATTTCTTCCTCAGAAGGTGTACATGGATTCTTATTGTAAGACACGTTCCACCAGTAAGGAAGGAAAAAGCTCTGGGCAAACTGAGAGTAAATCTCAACCTTACAATAAGAATCCAATAAAAACACATAAACAAGCAACACCAGAACCAAGGAAGAGGGCCAGTAACCATTACTGGTGGTATGCCAAACAAAAAAGTCTTCACCCACTGGCTGAAGACACTGATAGAGGGAGACAGACAAATCTCCCTGGGGAGGGAGATCCAAAGTTTTGGTGCCACAACCGAGAAAGCTCTTTCTCCGGTTGCCATCCATCCAGCCCTAGATGGCTACTAAAGAGGCAAAGCTAGAGGATGGATCTCTATGGCAAATAGTCAGCCAGGAAGTTTATGACTGCAATCTTTACAATAAGTGTAAATGACCATAATCCCTCCTTCAGGCTCACAACTGCCACTGTTACACATTCAGGGACTTCCAGAATAGCTCTGAGAATCAAGCCTGTATCCTCTCTGTGTTTGGATGGCATCCATCAATCCAGATAGGTACTCCATAATGTAGTTGAGGCATAGGCTTGCCAATTCATGATGGGCAATCTCCCACTGCTGCCTCCCAGCCCCTGCTGTTGCTCGAATGAGTGTGTGGGGTGGGAGACATTATGTTATGTGTCAACGTCATTTCTGGCTAAAACCCAGAAGTGACACCAGCACATAGATGGCCATTCCTCTCACCCCAGCGTCCTGGCCACTGCAGACATGTGCCTGGCCATCCTATGAAGACACCTCTTTGGCCCTGGATGTTTTTACTTATTGTTTTAATTCTGGGGCTGGATCTTGCATATTTTTTCAACTTGTGTCAGAAGAAAGCACTGCCATCAGTGGAATAGATCGGTGTGATTCAACCTGTTTTAAAGGAAACCACCCTGAAAGAGTGTGCTGGGAGTGTGGGATACAAATGTTTTAAATAAAAATAAAATGCTACCCCATATGAAATGGTAACATATCAGAACTCAATATGCTTTTCTTAAAACCATTTCAGGGTGTTTATTCTGACTTCCAAATTCTTGACTTGACATCCATATCTGTGAGAATGCTCCCCCAGGTTGAGTAGGAGTGTCAACATGGAAAGCACCTGTGAACAATGAAACATCTAAGAGGCGTAAATAAACGATATTTCAGTTTTTTGCATCATTAAGTGGCATGTACCGGTGGGAAAATGGTTACTGATTGAGTTACTCATCAGCAGTTATTTTATAGAATTAAATGAGTCAGTTTATGGAGAACTTTTTCTTTCATTGTCAAAGTTTAGTTTGATGACTCTTTCTGAGGTTTCAGGAATCCTGGGAAACCTGAACTGACTCATTTACATTTTATGTACATCATTATTATGTGCTCTTATTTCTTTAGATGCGTTTTATGAGACTATTTTCATATTCTCATTATTGTTCGATTTCCTACTGAGACAATGGTTTTAAACATTCCTGAATGCACCACTGATTTCAATCCAACTTTCTAGTAATAACCATCTTCTTTTCTAACTTACAGTGTCAGCAGAAAGCATTTTCAGTCTAGACATAAGGGGGAAATGTTAGTCGCATATTTGGGCAAACAGGAACAATGGTTTTACTGTAACTGACAGACTGCCTGTGGCTATTGGGTTGGTACAAAAGTAGATATTCTCTTTCCTAGTTGATTCCTCAGCTTTGCAATAATATGAAGACCAGATTCATGAACCACCATGCCAGTATCTCTAGGTAGGTAGGTCAGTGCTGGTGTATAGTGCCACAGGCAGTAGGGTTGCCAGCTCCGGGTTGAAAAATACCTGGAGATTTTTGGGACGGAGCCTGAGGAGGGCAAGGTTTGGGGAGGGGAGGGACTTCAATGCCATAGACTCCAATTGCCAAAGCGGCCATTTTCTCTAGGTGAACTGATCTCTATTGGTTGGATATCAGTTGTAATAGCGGGAGATCTCCAGCTACTACCTGGAAGTTGGCAACCCTAACAGGCAGACACAAAGGGGTGATGTTGCTTAAATTTATTTTGCAGTACAGAAGTGGTGTTAACAACAAAAAGACATTCAGATCAGCATCGACATGAGTAAGCCTCCACATTAGTGCAGGTCCCAAACCCTGGCTCCAGGAATCTCTGCCATGGGAGACTGAGCTAGTTATAACACTGTTATCAGGAATGGGTGTGGATGAGATTGGTGTTACTTTAAGAAAGATATGTTGCTTGGTTTCAGTTTCCAGTAAAGGGTGGGGTTGCTTCCTGCCCAGCCGCCGAGAGAGTTTGCCAAGTCCAGAGGAATAAGGAAGTCTGTGTCTATGGCTAAGAGCACACAGCTGTGATGCTTCTGCCCAGGATGACCTCAGTAGTTTGCTGTCAGCTGGTAGGGAACAGCTGGAAGCTTCCTATATTTTTCTGTTCCATTCAAGACGATTTGGATTTTATTTCCAACACGCAAGAAGCCACTGGGCACCAGGTACCATGCCACTGGGCACCATGGCACACCTGTGGATCTTGAGATTGCTATGGTGCATAGGGTTGCCGCCTCCTGGTTGGAAAATTCCTGAAGATGTTGAGGGTGTAGTTGGAGAGGGTGGGGTTTGGGGAGAGGAGAGACCTCAGTGGGGTATGATGTCATACAGTCCACCCTCCAAAACAGCCATTTGCTCCAGAGGAACTAATCTCTGTAGTCAGTTCTAATTCTGTTCTAATCAAATCAGTTCTAATTCTGGGAGATCTCCAGGCCCCACTTGGAGGTTGGTGACCCTATTGTTAGAGTAACACATAATCTTTGGATTTCCATTTGAACTGGGAAATCAACCAATCTCTGCCTGGTCTACCTGTTGGATCTACCTTCCATCAGCCAAAAAAAAACAGTTGTGCGTGGAGCTAAACATAATTGGTTATGCATGTTGTAAACTTGGTTGTGGGAAGCTGGTGGTGTCTTGGCTGCAACCACTGCCTACCAGTATACAGTAGTATAAACTGATGTTATGCCTATTCAATAAGAAACAGAAGATGACTGCCAGCAGGCTTGTGTCACCACATTATATTCCCTTATCCCTATTGCCTGTCTGTTGTGTACCTAGGGTTGCCAGCTCCACATTGGGGAATACCTGGAGATTTTGGGGGTGGATCCTGAGGAGGGCAGGGTTTGGAGAGGGGAGGGACTTCAATGCCATAAAGTCCAATTGTCAAAGCAGCCATTTTCTCCAGGGGAACTGATCTCTGTCATCTGGAGATCAGTTGTAATAGCGAGAGATCTCCAGCCACTACCTGGAGGTTGGCAACCCTATGTGTACCCTAATCTTTCCTGACCACCCTGGTGTTCCTGGACTTCACACCTGCCTGGACTTATGTGGAAACAGAGCCCCTGCTTCTTTCCTGGTAACACAACTGAGCTTTATTGGGTATAAAATTAAGCAAAGAGGTTTAAAAACCACAGGTTAAAGGTCAGTGGCTGAATACAACAAAGAAAAGAAGAAATCCGTCTAACTAAATACTTACTTGAAGATGTTATATAGTAAAGCTGGTAATGAAGGCATGAGGTCTGTTGAGCCAAGCATGATTCAGAGTGACAGCATAATGGGAAGCAAAGGGGATGGAGGAAGGGGATGAGCTAACTTGGGCCAGTGCCAGTAAGGGTGTATGGGCCAGCTGGCCTAGGGCATGAAAAGCCCTCGGGCCAGCCCTGACTAGGAACCTTCGGGTAGTGCAGCTCTTACACAGAGAGGTCTCACCAGACATGGATAAGCAATCAGAACTTGTTGGTGATGATCTTTGAATCCCTATATGGCTCAGGACCAGCATATTAATCCAATAAATAATAATATCAGAAAGACCACCTATTCCCTCATGAACCTACCTGACCACTGCAAAAATTTTCCAAGGCATTGCTTCTGGTGCCCCTGTTTTCTGAGACTAGAACTCTCTTCCCGGAGAGATTCGCCTATCTCCTTCTGTTGTTGACTTCCACCAGCTGATAAAAACGTCTTTGTTTCATTTGGTGTTCTCTCAGTGATCCTTCCTGCCCAGTGTCTGAATTTTTATATGTTTTTGTATGCGTATTTTAGCTCTGGTTTTGTTTTAATTATGTAGTTTTGTTGTTTTTATGGTTTTTTAAGGTATATTTTTATGATGTATGTTTTAATCTGTTAGCCTCCTTGGTGGCCCGAATGAAGGCAGAAAGGTGTGGTATAAAATTTGTAGAGAAATAAAACATTTTATTCCGCACGGAGACATTTAAAAAACTGGACAGAAGGCTGCAGCTCCTGCTATTGTTTTTCACGAAGCCATGCTTTTTTCGTGACATCTCAAGGTATATGTTCATACTGCCAATAGCAAGACAGCTTTAATTACTCCATTTTCATCTTGCTCAGCAGGGACAGGAATGCAGAGAATAACCTTACAATAGATAGCGTTGCTAGAAAGATCAATAACAGGATGGTACAGTGTCCTAAAGAGTCCACTGAAATGTGCATCCATAAGGGTTTAAAGGGATGAAAAACGGGGAAGAAGAAGAAGAAGAGTTGGTTTTTATATGCCAACTTTCTCTACCACTTAAGGCAGAATCAAACCGGCTTACAATCGCCTTCCCTTCCCCTCCCCACAACAGACACCCTGTGAGGTAGGTGGGGCTGAGAGAGCTCTAAGAGAGCTGTGACTAGCCCAAGGTCACCCAGCTGGCTTCATGTGTAGGAGTGGGGAAACAAATCTAGTTCACCAGATTTGCCTCCGCCGCTCATGTGTAGGAGTGGGGAATCAAACCCGGTTCTCCAGATCAGACTCCACCGCTCCAAACCACCGCTCTTAACCACTACATCTCACTGGCTCTCCCATTATAATTCTGGTATGTGATGACAGGAAGGGGTAATAATTCTACTCAGTAATACAGAGATTTGTCTGAACTCAGCCTGTGGCTGGAAACCCAAAGAGGCAGCCTGATTCTTCCTGTGAGTTTGACCTTAGAAGGTTTGTGTGGTGTTTGTGGAAGAAGAAAGTTAGATGTGTCCCTTTTCTCAGATTACATTTCTGTCGTCATTTTAATTTTAGTCGTAAAACCATCCTGTTTGCTTTACTGCCAAGTCTGTTGTGTACTTTTTTAATAACCTCCTGAATAATGAAACCTGATTGAAATTATAATAAGAACAATATAAATGAAAGTTATAAAAGCATCCCAACATGGTGGCTTTTTTTCACCCTTTTTGCAATAGTGTTCCTTTCCTAAATTTATGCATACAATTACAGTTACAAAAGTGATCGTGTTTTATTGATTATATTTATTGGGGAAAGATGCTAGTTATGACGGGTCACACAGATCAAATTGCTGAGAAGGCAGGGATAGCTTCTTGGTTCCAAAGACTTCCTATCACGGTTTCATTAATAAACCATGATAAAAGACCTCGAGAGACTGAAATGAAATGTTTGGCTTTCTTTTACTATCATTTTCTGCCATAAACCATTTCATAAGAGATTCTTACCTGCTGTGCAGGGAGCAGACACAATACTAATGGAGGTGTAGGTGCGATTTTGCAGTGTAATTCCAGTCATTCTTGGCAACAATTTTCATACTGAAGACTCTTGTGTCACTTTATTAACATGCAGGCATATTGTTTTTTTGTTTTTTTTTATTAGACCATCACATTTTGGAAAACAGCACTGATGTTAAAATCTGTTAAGTGTTCAAAGTGCCGTCAAGTTGCAGCCAATTTATGGCAACCTCATAGGGTTTTCAAGGCAAGAGACTAACAGAGGTGGTTTGCCATTGCCTTCCTCTGCACAACCCTGGCATTCCTTGGTGGTCTCCCATCCAAGTATCAGCCATGGCTGACCATGCTTAACCTCTGAGGTCTGATGAGATCAGGCTAGCCTGAGCCATCCAAGTCGGGGCAAAATCTGTTACAGACAATTGCAATAGAGGGGACCTGCAGGGGTACATCTCATTTTCACCTCTCTCACTATTTCTTCTTTCCCTTTCCTGAAAGTCCCCATAGTCTCTCCCTCTTTCCTGCCTCCTTCTCTGCATCCCACCCACCAGCTGACCTATATCCCCCCCTTCTTCAGCTTCCCCTGCTTCCCCTGGCAGCATCTCCCTAGGAAAATTCTGTGTGTCTGGGCTGCCGTTCCCCTGCTGGGGGTAGGGCACCCCTTTCTGCCAGCAGGTACTTCCCCACTGCTGTCAGCTGGCCAGCAAGGGGTGGGGGAAAATGGCAGGAAACAGAGGGGAATGTTGGAGGCATCCTGACATCACCCCCATGTGCCTGGAAGTGATGTCAGGACAGCACCAGGAAACACCAGGGAATGCTCTAGCATTTGGGCAAAACCCTATGGTTACTGCATATAAAAAACAACTCCTCCTCCTCATCTATCTATCCATCTAGCTAGCTAACTAGCTATAGGATTGCCAACCTCCAGGTTCTAGCTGGAGATGTTCCGCCAGGCTTATGGTTGAGGACAGAGATGGTTCTTTTAACTGGCCTCTCCTTCCTTCCCGTCCCCTCACCCTCCATGCCCCTTCCCCTCCCTCCTCTTCTTTCCCCTTTCCCCTCCCTCCCTTTCACTCCTTTCCCCATGTATTAATATCTTGTGGCTTTCCACATTGGGTATGAATCAGAAATCATACCATCATCTGGGACACATGATCAGGGTGCCATTGTTTATTAATAATTTAATGTTTTAATTGTGTGAGTGTTATTTATTGTTTTAATTCCAATCATTTATACTGTTCGCCGCCCTGAGCCCGGCTTTAGTTGGTCAAGGGTGGGATAAAAATATAATAAATAAAAATAATAATTGTATCCCCCTTTCCACACAGCAGCAGCGGAGAGCCTTGGCCTCTATGCCCTCTTTGCCTCACAGGGCAACTGATTGGATGTGTGAAACAGGATGCTGGACTGGATGGACTGATCCAGCAAGCGCCTTCTTGTGTTCTTATGCGGTTACACAAATTTTTTACGTTGTACTTTCCTTGGACTGCTGCAGTGCCCTAACCTCTGCATGCACACACAAATAACAGCAAAGTGAGTTGATTTGTTATGACACTCTGAAGGGTAATGACTTACAACCAAGAGAATGCAGGGGTGTTTTTTTAAAAGTAACGCCATAAAAATGAAATACAGTCTATAACATATATGAGCCAAGTCTAGGATAGTAAAACAATTTGCTATCGCCAAGACTGATGAATGGCTTCTTTCTCCATGCTACAGAAAATCAGATTTTTGGAATCCCTAAAGCCACCAAAGAGGGCTTTAAAGCCATAATTACTAAAGGAACAGCTTTTGCTACCTGGCATCTTGGAATGGGAGAAAATGAGTCATCAGAGGGATCCATGCTTGGGAAAAACTATGTTATTTTGAATAAAATCTGCACTTTTTGTGAACACTGTGCCAGCTCTTGGATTGCAGTATCAGTAGTAGATCATTGTTAATTAGACTTGAATTAAAGTGACACTACTGTCAGAAAAAGGGTGATGTCTTCTGAATAGTATCCAGGCAGCTTAGTTTCCCATCATCCATTTAGGACACTGGTTCCCAACCAGGGGTCCCCGAGAACTAAATTAAGGTCCACGAAACAAAGTTATAAACCCATAATAAATTAATATTTTCAATTAAAAGTTCTCTATTATAAAAATATATATTCAAATATTATTCTAAGTTTAATGTTTAACTAACAGTTATGATTAAAGTTTATTTTCAAATTCTCAGAATTTTTATTTTGAACCTTGGGGTCCCTGCACCGAACAAAAAAGTCCTAGTGGTCCCTGGTCAAAAAAAGGTTGGGAACCACTGATTTAGGAAAAGAAAAAGCAGTCATTTGCTCTTGCTACGAAAGCATTTTTGTGCATTCCAACAATGATCATTAGTCCCAGGGTATGATTGGAAAGCACATGATATGGCAAATTTGCTAAAGCTTTTTTGTACTCTCAAAACAGAATGGTAGATGCTTCCATGTTTATATTTGTTAACAAAAGCAACAATTTACAAGACCCAGACACAGGCAACCACACAGAAATGTTTGTTTTTATTTTACAGCATTTATAGTCCACCTTATTCAAGACTCTAAATGTCAAGCCTCCCCCTCCTTTGAATTCCCATTCTTCCTTTTAAAAATAACAGTATTTAGCCTTTTTGTTGTGGAAATACAAGTGGAAATGTGCAAGCCTGTTTTGGCCAGATTGCCTGGGAAGGCATGGGGGAGGGTGAGCTGCAAGATGGCCAAGACTGAGGCAGTTAAGCTATTCCTGACCGAATTCATTGTGTTTTGCTGTCCTGTCACCTTTTCTCATTGGGCCCTTTGCTCCTCTCTTGTTTTATTTTGTCCACTGTGAGAAGTGAGAACCCTCAGCAGAAAACTGAAGTAAGATTTATAATACCGTATGGTTGCTTGCCTCCTCTATTTACAGTGGGAAATTCGCCTCAGTATCAAATGGGGGCTATGGGTGGGCAGGCACAAACAAAACAGTGTTTATATGTGGTATATAGTTAATTTTCATTTTTTTTAAAGTCTGGCAAATAGTCCATCTCTTTAAGGCCACATGATAGTGACTACACTCAGATATCATGTAGTACATACCTAGGGACATCTATTATTATAACTGTTCAATGTGATGGCACCAGGCCCTTATCAGTGAGTTTCATTTAGGATGATGGTGGCTCTATCCCCCATGTACTCAGGCCCTCTCATCTTAAAATTTCTGGGTATGAGCCTATCCAGGTAAAATGTCACAAATGTAAAGAAAGTCGACACTTCTCTATGCCCAGTCTCAGTTGAACTGGGCAAAACTAAAAATGGTCTTTGCCTGTGGATTCAAAGAGTCAGTGTGTGTTTTGGAGTGGTGGACTCTGATCTGGAGAACCGGGTTTGATTCCCCACTCCTCCACACGAGCGGTGAACACTAATCTGGAGAACTGGATTTGTTTCCCCACTCCTCCGCATGAAGCCAGCTGGGTGACCTTGGGCTAGTCACAGCTCTCTTAGAGCTCTCTCTGCCCCACCTACCTCACAAAGTGTCTGTTGTGGAGAGGGGAAGGGCAGGGGATTGTAAGCGGGTTTGATTCTTGCTTAAGTGGTAGAGAAAGTCAGCATATAAAAACCAACTCTTCTTCTTCAAAATGTTGTGAAGCTGCCACAAAGGTATGTCATCTTGTGTTAGAAAGTGGAAGAAAGGTGGGATGTAAATGTGTAAACAAAGAATTATTATATTGGTCATGAAGATGTTTTCCAATATTTTTAAAATTCTATGTGAGTAGCTCAAGTATTTGTCAGATACCTGATTCACACTTTATGTTCTTTTTATTTATCTATTTGTCATCAAATTGCTAAGCTCTTGAGGTGACTCAAGAAAGTGATGCTTGGTGTGTTAGTATGTTTTCCTTACACAGATTCCGCAAACCTCTTGTAGATGTCTTGTGTATTATCACCACCAGAAAAGCACAGAGCTGCTTACTGAAGGCAAAGTGCCTTTTGTATCAAGATGTATGCTGCCATTTTTTCACACTCAGCAAATGGTGAATATCTTCAAATAATTATTTTGTGGTGGTGGGGGATACTGCTGTTGCTGATCTTATTTGTAATTTGGATGTTTGAGGTTTGAAAAGATGAGAATGTCAAGACCCTTATTCTCAAATATCCTTTTGCCCAAGACCTTTGTCACGTTAACAGAGGAATTCATTGAGGAGAATCCAATTTGGGGGAAGGTGCACCTGTGTGCCTGCCTTCCCTTGTTTGGGGACCCCCAAAAGGGGTCTTGGGATGGAACGTATCATGGATGCCCAGCTCGGGGGGTAGTCATAGCTCCATACCCAGGTGGCGTAGGTTCCACTCAGAGATTTATGTCCAAGTGGAGCCACCTATATGCTACCCCAACAGGCGGGTTGGGGTCGATCTATCGAATGGTAGGGTGGTCATTCAATACCTGGATCAGTTCCTTATGCTGTGCCAATGCTCCATCTGTTGTAATCAATAAAGCTGTGGCCTTTGTTATTCCAATGAATCAATGTCCGTGTATTTATTTAACTTTCCTTTCCTGGTGGGGCCACTTCACTAGGGTTGCCAGGTCCCTCTTCGCCTCTGGCGGGAGGTTTTTGGGGGAAGCCTGAGGAGGGTGGGGTTTGGGGAGGGGAGGGGCTTCGATGCCATAGAGTCCAATTGCCAAAACAGCCATTTTCTCCAGGGGAACTGATCAGCCATTTTCTCCAGGGGAACTAGAGATCAGTTGTAATAGCAGGAGATCTCCAGCTACTACCTGGAGGTTGGCAACCCTATGCTTCACCCATGGCACCACAATTCAAATACCCCAATTAGCCTGCCACTTTTTTTTCTGACAGTGCTCTTGTGCCTATGACATCTGCCTGTTTGGCAGAAATTCAGATGAGATGATGAAGCTTTCCCCTATCTCAAACTGTCGTGCAAATATTAAAGAGCCAGAAAAAGGGTGAAACCCCTAAATATGATTGCAAGTGCCAAAGCAAGCCTGGATTTGAATGAACAAGTATGGCCATTGCATGCACACGCACACACACACACACACACATCTTGCATTATAAAGCTAGCACTTTGTTCTACTTATTGTAAAATTGACAAGTGATCCGCCATAACATGATAAGCACACTTGTCCACTTATCTGAGAAGCTCCAGATTGTGGTCATGCTGTTACTCCTCTGTCAACAGCACTCAGAATATCAGCATTTGTATGCGATAAGCACTCTCAGATAGTAACAGGAGACAGGACCAAATCAGACAAGATATCAGGAAAATTATGCTGTGTGTCATCTGGACTGCTTCCTCTACAAACAGACTGTGTTTTCAGGTGCTTCTGAAACACAGTCCTTAGAAGTAGTTTAAAACATTTGTACATTTTTTTTTGTCTGACTATTCTGTACCTGCTGACTTCTAAAATTATTAACAGTATGCCAGCCGGATTACTAGTGACATGGTATAAATCTCTGATTATCACACAATTAAAAACAAACAATAAAGGTTAGAAATCTGTAAAGAAATCAGTCTTCAAGCAAAAACTAACTGAAATGAAAGCAAAGTATAAATAATCTCATCAATATTACTTTTAGTTAAAAGCTCCTAAAGTGTACTTTGAAGTAGATTTTGAAGTCCTATTGATTTTAATGGGAAATAATTTATCGATTGTTTATGGAAAAGTTCCATCTTCACCTTCTTGATCTTTTTCTGTGCCCGTCCCCTGTCCTCCTTGACTGCTTCTCAATTTAATGCAGATAGTAAGCCCTCTGACTAAAGCTCTCATTATTATTATACTAAGAGGACAGTATCTGGACAGATGCCATTAACACTTACAAATACTAGTAAATCCATTTATTTCACATTGCCATGTAAAGACCCCAGTTTATCAAGTAAGAAGACAAGTCTTCACTTGGGAAAGTGCTGTTTCAATAAATCAAATGGCTACCTATAGCAAACGAGTCCTAATTATATTGACAGTATTTAGATAACAATGGCTGGCTAACCCAAACAAAAATCACATTTTGACTGAAAAGAATTTTTTGGCAGCAAAGTGTACATAAAAAGATAAAGGTAGCCCTGCTGGATCAGACCATGAGTCCATATAGCCCTAGGGTTGCCAGGTTCCTCCTTGCCACTGGCGGGAGCTTTTGGGGGGGGGCATTCATGAGTGTGCAGCGTGCGTATGCAATAATGTCCCTTCTGGGGTAAACCTGGAAGTGACAGGGATGCTCTAGCATGTCCCTCAAAAAACTCTAAAGAAACCATACAGTTTTTGGAGGGATGTGCTAGAGTGTCCCCATCAAACTCGGAAGTGATAGGGACACTCTAGAATATTCCTCCAAAAACTATGGTTTCCATAGAGTTTTTTTAGGGATGTGGCAGAGTGTCCCCGTCACTTCCGGGTTTACCCCAGAAAGGATATTATTGTGCCATGTGGCACTGTGCGGGTGTGTGGATCACCCCCCCCCTTTTGCCAGCTGAGGGGCGGCAGGCAGGCCTGTTAATTGGTGGGCAATTTCCTGCCATTAACAGGCATCTGGCAACCCTAATATAGCCCAATACCTGGTTTTCAGCTGTGGCAAGTTAGGTGTCCCAAGCACGGGTACAGGGACCAAGGTCTCAAGTGATATTCAGAAGTACACTGCAGCTGGACACAAAGATTCCATGAAGATATCATGGCTGTAAGCCAATGAGAGACCCATGCTCCATTCATGAGTCTAATTTCCTTTAAAGTCATCTACAGTAGTGGCCTTCAGCATGCTCCAAGGCAGTAAAGTTTGCAAGTCAACGGTGCATTGCATGAAGAAGTACTTCCTTCTGTTTGTTACGCTGCTTGATTCTGAGTAAATAATCCCTATTGACATCAAAAAATATTTACTCCCAAGTAAGGGTGCCTAATACTCTAGCACTGTAGCACAATTCTAAACTTGTTCACTTAAGTCATAAAGGTAGTTTACTAAGAAAGTATGCACAAGATTAAATCTTTGTATGGAATAGCTGCTGCAGCAGCAGCACAGACCCTGGAACTTACATTTACTTGCTTGGAAACAAGCTCCACCAATACCAATGGTACTTTTTCATACTCTTCCTTAGGACTGGGTTGCTCATTTTCAATTATGTGCAACAAATATGACCATAGTACTATCTTAACAATAGCAATCTGATGCACAGTCAATAAGCATTTGTCTCCACTAGCTAGATTCATCAACTATCTCTGGAAAATTGTCATTTTTCATATTCCCTTGTAAGCCATTTGGGGAAAAGCATGAAAAGGTCTGTCTGAATTGAAATCAATAGCTCATCATGAATATGCAAAGATGTGTGTTGCCAACATGTTAATCAAGTTTATTGTTCTGCCTCAGCCAGCTTCTGAGCAGTGTTTGCACCAGTAACATATTGATTGGCATTTGAGTAAAGTCTTTGGAAACATGTGGGTTTCAAAAGATGGGAATCAGACTCATGACATTCATTCATGACAACATTCATGACAACAGCATCTTAAACACCTTGGTTTATATTCAGGACATGCCTTGGTAAGACACTCAGTAGAAGGTAAGCTTGTCTGCAGCATATGGTTTGATAGATATAAAATACAGCTGTGACTGTAAAATGAAGTTTGAAGGGGATAGAGGCTAACTTATCAGTAGATATTTCTGGCATACCCTGGATTAAGAGCCACATTCTTTGGACATGTCAGTAACATATTTGATTTCCCATAATTCAGGCTTTGGTTATCTTAACTGCTTACTAATGTAAATCCCCAGCTGTGTTCCAGTGTGACTCCAAGAAGACCGAGTGGCTATTTATCTTGGGGCTTTGAATATTCACACATTTTGGATATTCAGTTCTTGTAGGTTATCCGGGCTGTGTGACCATGGTCTTGGTATTTTCTTTCCTGACATTTGGCCAGCAGCTGTGGCAGGCATCTTCAGAGGAGTAACACTGAAGGACAGTGTCTCCCAGTGTCAACGTTTGTTGGAAGAGTAATATATATAGTCAGAAGGGGGTTGGGTTTGAGCTGAGTCATTGTCCTGCAAAAGAATCAAAGGTAATGTGCTAATTATTGTCCTGTAAGTATCAAGGTAATGTGCTAATTAGGGTATGGTATGTTAATGTGGAACCATTGTATCCTGAAGTGATCTGTTAACATGTGGAATCTGAAGCTAAATCTGCATGGCTACTGTGGACTGTAGTCTTTGTAAATCTGGAGTTTTTCAGACTAACTCCAGGATAATCTCATTCCCTAATCATTTCCTAATGTTTTTTTTTAATTTTTGTTTCTATAATTTTCTTTTTAAAATGATCTATTGGTAGCATGGTTTCATTTTAGCACCCTCCCCTTTCAAGGCCAGAGACATTCAGAGGTGGTTTGCCATTGCCTGCCTCTGTGTTGTTGGTCTCCCATCCAAATACTGACCAGGGCCCATCCTGGTTTGCTTCTGAGATTTGATGAACCTGGGCAAGCCTGGGCTATCCAGGACAGAAGTGAAAACAAACCAAAATCATGAACTCATGCTCTCCCTGCTTTTTATAGTGAGGTGCCAGGACTGACAACTGCCTGGAGGAAAAAGAATGTCCCATACCTTTAATTTGGGAGATGGGCAGCGGAAGCTTTTCATGGCATGAAGGTAAACAGTATCAGTCAGTAAATCATGTTCATCATATTAAACCTCTACTTAAGAGACAATTTTTACTCTCTCTACTTAAGAGACCCTGAAACACATGGGAGGTGAACACTGTCCTGCACGCATTTTGCAGTGCCATTTTCTAGATTCTCAGCTGTTTGAATGGATGCTGGCAATTCTAGGCAAAGTGGCCAGCCTGGATTGGAAGGTACACTAGACAAGAATTCATGTTTCCAAACCACATGCTGAAACATTAATGTATTCTTCCATAGAAATTGTTGTGTGATTTGTGGGTGGGAATAAATGTCCCTCTCTTTTGTGACAAAAAAAGAAAAACGTACATGCCTTAAGATGCTGGGGAACTCTTATCATATGTTATCTGTGTGACTGGTATGAAGAGCGTTGGGGATTGCTCCTGCCAGAGTGTGCTGAGGCAAGCATGCGATTACTTTGGAAGAAGGTTTATTTCCCAAGTGATTATATGTTCCCCTGCCATTATTTCCCCATCACTCAGTGTTCTTCTTGTCCACTAGCCTCTTGACAGACTCTCTGCCACAGGGTAATCAAATAGAATTATTATAAAGTTCACCGTATAGCAGTCAGATGCTTTCAGATTTTTTCCAAAGTCACCTTGAAGATCTGTTTCTTTCATTCATGCCTATTTAAAATAGGCGACTTTCAGCTCAACAGAAAGCAGAACTTGGTGATGCACCATTCATTTTTCCAAACTCAAGTTGTAAACAATTTAAAAAGTATTCTTGTGGCATTGTGATGATTAACACATTAAAATGTGTTTTTAATGGCTTTATTCCAATGGGCAGATTGGGGGGACCTCTTCCAGGCCCCATATCTCGAGACCCCCTGACCCAATCTTTACAAAACTTGGGGGTTCTTGAAATAAGGGTCCCCTCAAGCTACACGGAAAGTTTGGGACTTCTACCTCCAAAAATGCCCCCCCCGGAAACGTGGAAAACTGCAAAAGTGTTTTTAATGCCTTTATTCCAATTGGCGATTTTGGCGGGGACCCCTTCTGGGACCCATATCTCGGGACCCCCTGACCCAATCTTTACAAAATTTGGGGGTTCTTGCAAGAAGGGTTCCCTCAAGCTACACGGAAATTTTGGGACTTCTATCTCCAAAAATGCCCCCCCCCGGAACCATGGAAAGATGCGAATGTGTTTTTAATGGCTTTATTCCAATGGGCGATATTGGGGGGACCTTTTCCGGGCCCCATATCTCGGGACCCCCTGACCCAATCTTCACAAAACTTGGGGGTTCTTGCAAGAAGGTTCCCCTCAAACTACACTGAAAGTTTTGGACCTGTACCTCCAAAAATGCCCCCCCCCCGGAGCCATGGAAAGATGTGAATGTGTTTTTAATGGCTTTATTCCAATGGGCGATATTGGGGGGACCTTTTCCGCGCCCCATATCTCGGGACCCCCTGACCCAATCTTTACAAAACGTGGGGGTTCTTGCAAAAAGGGTCCCCTCAAGCTACACTGAAAGTTTGGGACCTCTACCTCCCTGGAGCTGCGGAAAGCCGCAAATGTGTTTTTAATGGCTTTAAATGGCCGAATTTATTCGCGAACTCCGAACTTAGTGCCGAATTCCATGGATCCGAATCGGGGGAGTTTGGACTTCGGCATTCCCCGAATAACAATGGGATGAATATTGCCGAATCCAAATTTTACCAAAAAATATTTTCAACAGCCCTAAATAGAACTGTACAGACAGGGGCCCCACGAGGACTTGCAAGGGGGTATCTCATTTTCCCCTCTGCCACTATTTCTTCTCTTGCTTGAAAGTCCACATAACCTCTCCCCTTTTCCTGTTTCCCTCTCTTCTCCCCACCCACCAGCCAACCTACCTTTATCTGCCCTCCCCAGCAGCCTCTACCCAGGAAAACCATGGCTCGGTTGCATGGTGGTGGCCACTGGGCCAGGGCCAGTTGCACGGTGCCCATTTCTGGACTGGGGCTGGTTGCATTGGTGGGAATCTTCAAGGGCTTGCAGGGAATACCACACTTTCCCCTATATCATCATCTTTACATCTTCATGGCAACCCCACATCTTCTCTCCTTTCCTTGCCTCCTTCTGTTCTTCTCACCCATCCACCAACCTAACTTTTATCTGCCTTCCATCTTAAACTATGTTTATTATTTCATTTATACACTGCCTTTCTCCACAATGGGGACCCAAAGCAATTAACACCATTCTCCTCTCCTCCATTTAATCCTCACAACAGCCCTGTTATGTAGGTTAGGCTGAGATTGTGTGACTGGCCCATGGGTGAGCTTCCACAGCAAGAGTGGTGATTTCAACATGTCTCCCAGACCCTAATTTGAAGATTTCAGCTTTCAGGAAAAACCAGAAGTGATGTCATGCCTCTCTAGGAATCACCACAAATTCTATTATTTTACATGGAATAGGATGAGTTGAAAGAGGGGGCTGTAGTATATTTATTGTACACATTACAATGGAACAATCTGTGCCCCTTCTGATATTTGTTTGTGTAGGTTTAGAAGAAGAAGGAGTTGGTTTTTATATGCCGACTTTCTCTACCACTTAAGGAAGAATCAAACCGGCTTACAATCACCTTCCCATCCCCACAACAGACACCTTGTGAGGTAGGTGGGGCTGAGAGAGCTCTTAGAGAGCTGTGACTAGCCCAAGGTCACCCAGCTGGCTTCATGTGTAGGAGTGGGGAAACCAACCTGGTTCACCAGATTAGTGTCCACTGCTCATGTGGAGGAGTGGGGAATCAAACACGGTTCTCTAGATTAGAGTTCATCGCTCCAAACCACCACTCTTAACCACTATACCATGCTGGTTTAGTCTCATGCAGTGGAGTTCATGCTCATTAGTTCTGTTTGCTAGCTAGAACTATAGACTGTGTCGCGGTTCATGCGTTTCAGTGCCTATGCTCTTAGAATGGACCCCTTCCTGAGAAGGAGTATGTTATCTTATTCAGATAGACACCTACTAAGCAGGAATCACTACTTCTTACTGGAGTAAGCTTTCTTGTGAAATGCGCCAATAAATTTATGAGACAGAGCATAAAAGTATATGTGATTTATTGTACATAATGTTATATATGCATGTAAATGGTTTAAAATGTTACATAGGTTCAGACATTATAAGTCTTGAACATATTCATGTTGCAAGCTATCTTTAACAATCTCTATGTCTATATATAAGAGTAATTATATTTCATTCAGTAAATAAAACAGTTACAGAAATCATGTAAAATATGGTTAGTGCACTGGATAAAATATAAAATAGTTAAAAGCATCTTATTTCAGAACATAAGACATACAGACATACTTTACCTAGTCATGTTACTTGTAAACCTCCCCAGCAGAGCTTAGAGAGATCTGTCAGGTTCCCAATGCATGTTGAGGATGTTTCAACCTTTTTGGTCTTTTATGTGTTGTTTTAGCATTTAAATGTCTTTGGTGTATGTTAAGGTAAGAGAAATCTCTGGTTACATGAATTCAGGTCAGAGCTGAAGTTAAGAGCCCTTAAAGCAGTCCATGCCAGGACTGAGGTCATGAAACCATAGAGAACTCTCTATATGTTACTAGCCTATGAAAAGGCCTTTGATCTATGTTAGGATTAGGGAGATGTGTGTGTGCAAAGCTGAAGCTATGCTAAACTGAAGTCAGTCAGTTGTGTAAGCTATGTGTAAGCTTAAAGCTGTAAAATGTTCAAGAGTGTATTGTAAGACTCTGTTCTGAAGTCTCTCTGGCTGTGCCAATCTTAGAGAGTTCTGTGTGTGAACCTTTAGTTCAATGTAAGAGCTCAAAGCTCTATGGATCTTAATCCATGTATTCTATGTAGAGTTCTATGTGAGAACTGAGTGCAGAGAATGTTCAGAGTTACCTCTGTTAGTTAGAGAAACCTCTCTGACACATGCTCTGAATATAAGCTCCTGGTCTCTTCAACTGTTTGAAGGACCTGTGTAAAGGGAGCTATAGGCTTTACAATCTCCATGTCTGTTAGGACTGGGAAGCCAAACAAGGCTAGACAGACCTTATGAGAACTCATTAATACCTGTTAGCATCAATGAGATCTCAGTGTTACCATATCCAAATATGAAAAGATTCAAACCCCTAGACACCAAGGTTAAGGGTGTTGGTTTCTAGGCGTCTCCATCTTATTCATAAGATGGAGAAGTCTGAAGACATTCACTTCAAACATCCAGCCCCAGCTAGGGCTGGCTGTCTTGAAAAGAATCCCCCTTAGGGAGTTCTCCAGTCCCACATTGTAAAAGTCCCACAAGACATTGTAAAAATTTGTAGAAGTCTAAGTACCTAGCATATTCCAAGGCACTTAGAGAAATCAGACATAAAAGTCCATGGAAGGACTGAGAGCCTTAACTCATGCAAGAATGAAAGCCCCAAGTCCCATGACAACTGTATGAGCTCCCTTGACCTGAAAGGAGTTGCTCCCATCCTTGTATCTTCTTTCTAGTAAATAGATGTTGGATGTTGTTTTGAACAGACCCATGTCTAATGTGTGAGCTGATAATAAAGGGAGGAAGGGGAGGGTGCCCTTTGACCACCAAATGCAGGAGATTATGAGACCTGCACAGACAAAAGACATGTAGCATGGTGTCTGCAGTAAGGACGGGAATGAAGAATGATTGAGTGAAAAAGTTGGTTGGTTCCAATCCACTTCTTTTGAATGTCTGAACAGGTGCTCCTGGAATGTCGTTTTTATGAGGATATAAGATCAAGATGCCCTGACCTGGATGGCCCAGGCTAGCCTGATCTTGTCAGATCTCAGAAGCTAAGCAGGGTCAGCCCTAATTAGTATTTGGATGGGAGACCACCAAGGAAATCCAGGGTTGCTATACAGAGGAAGGCACTGGCAAACCACCTCTATTAGTCTCTTGCCATGAAAACCCCAAAAGGGGTTGCCATAAGTAGGCTGCGACTTGACGGCACTTTACACACACACACACACAAGATCAAGATATATTATTCCTCTTCGTCTAGGAGATTGTACTAGAAACTCTGTGTCTGAGCTAATACCCTACCTATTAAGTGACAGAGATCCTAAGGTTACACTGGCAGTGGCAAAATTTATCTCAGTCCTTAGAATCATAGAGTTGGAAGGGACCACCAGGGCCATCAAGTCCAACCCCTCTGCACAATGCAGGAAATTCACAACTACCTCCTTATATCCCTTAAACAATAGATTCATAATTATGGTGCTCAAGATTTCTGAATCAAGGAGCTTCTAAGGGAGAAAGGAAAGGAATGTCTGCACAGCCCAACCTTGGACACTAACCTGGTTATCTACTGTATGAGCTTATGTGTGTGTGTACACACACACATACATGGGTTAACGTTAATCTTAGCATAGGCAGCCATGGAAACAAGCAGGTTTGACAAATCTGTCCATGGCAGAATATCACTAATGCGCCTCACTGTTTCTTAACTTCAAATCTTATCTGGCAGATATTTTGTTTATGTTCAGTTGTATCTGAAATGCTATAATATGAGTGTCTTCTTGATAAAGTCATAGGGAACTAAGATCAGCAATACAGGATTATGAGAGCTGAGCTTTTGTTTATCACACCTACACTTTACTGGAACTCTTTGGAAGGATTTATCCTGCCTGTAAGATAAGGGAGCTGAACTTTGAGTGAAGTCAATTATGAGTCTGTTGAGATTTGAAATGTGCAAACACAGTGAAACAAAACATTTAAACTCTAATTCATTTTTTCCATTGGCAATAAGTAATAAGTTACAGTCTTAGGAAATACTTAAGGCCTGCTCCTGGGACTTCTTCTTTGAGCTTCAGACTTATAAGCCTCTTGAAACTCTTCTGAATTTCTGAAGTGATTTTCTGCGCAAGTCGATATTGGAAAATGATAGCATCAAAAGTTTTGGATGATTTAGAATCCCCTGAACTCCAGAGGTATTTTTGTTAAACCATGTGGTAAATGTGCCATGGGAGTCTGCAAGAATTGGTCTTGTATACTGTTAGTACTGCTTGTATTATCTTTGCAAAATATTGGGGTAGGGGGAACGGATTCCCCAAACAAAGGAGTAAGGATTAATAAGCTAAAAGATTATTTTTGTATAGCTGCTTATTTAAAAATGAAGACTATTTTTGAAATTGCCAAGAGTGTTGATATATTGTAAATATATATATTTACAATATATCAACACTCTTGGCAATTTCAAAAATAGTATAAGCACAAAATGTACAAAGTAATATAAGCATACATATTATCTGTCCTGAACTAAAATTTCAGCATGGGGGGGGGGGAAGCTACATTTGTCTGCAAATTCTGCCTAAAATGGAAGAATGGGTCCAAAAACAATGCACCAGCCATACAAAAACAATGTACAGTGGACAATCCTACTGGGTTGCAGTTGGTCTTCACCGTGGACTTGGGAGAAGGTTGTGAAGAGGATGATGAAATTGGTAGCCTAAATCTGAAGTATCATTATTAGTTTCCTGCATAACATTTTGCAAAGAAAAGGATGTAATGTGATGCAGAATAGGATTTAAAGATTCTGGAAGGCAGCTGGGCATGCCTGTCTCACTTGCCTTCAATAGGATTTTACTTTAGCTGTCTTGGCACAAGGCTCTTCTCGCACTCCTGCAACTGAAGCAGGAGATAGACTTTCAACAACAACCTTAGCAAGTACATTTGCCTGCCCCCCCTGGGGGGGGCCAGTGTGTGGAATGATAAAGTTACAGGGTTAAAGAGACCCTCAAGGTCATCTAACATTGTTTCCTGAAGTGCCCAGACATCTAACAAATTTGCACAGATAGCAGAAGAACATTGTGATCATCCAGACAGCTGTTGTTAAAAGTGCACAGAGGGCAGGATGGTGAAAGAGTACAGAAGTATCCAGTGGGCAAATAAAATATTTGCAGAAAAATTCATATGACAGAGGATTAGCGTTAAGACACAGTCCTGTGGGTTAATTAATTATAATTAAATGATCCTTAGTATGAATGAACATATGAAGCTGGCATGTTCAGTCAGACAACTGATTCATATAATTCAGCTCTCTGGCTACCATCAATTTGGGACAGAGAAAGATCTTTCTCAATATTTGCTACCTGATAGGAGGATGAACCAGAGCTCTTCTGCATACAAAACATGTACCAAACTATAATAATATAACACAAATTTGTTTAAAGAAATGTTTACATCAATCCTGCATGAGTGAACTAGAGCAAAACAACCTTGTGAGGCCCAGCAGTTGAAAAGTGGGATAGGTGTGCAAGAAATAATAATATTAACGTGTGTGTGTGTGTTAAGCACCATCAAGTAGCTTCCAACTCATGGCAACCGTAGAAATCGATGTCCTCCAACAAGTCCTATCATTAACAGCCTTGGTCTTGCAAACTGAGGGCCATGGCTTCCTTTATAGAATCAGTCGAACTCATGTTGGGTCGTCCTCTTTTCCTGCTGCCTTCAACTTTTCCTACTATTAATGTTTTGTTTTCCCTCAGTGAGTCTTCTCATAACGTGACCAAGGCACAATAGCCTCAGTTCAGTCATTTTAGCCTCTAGGGACAGTTCAGGCTTAATTTGATCTAGAACCCATTTATTTGTCTTTTTTGGTGGTCCACAGTATCTGTTAAATTCTTCTCCAACACCACATTTCAAAATGGAGTACACTAACAGTGCATTCCTAAAAGGAATGCCCGTGCCGGGCTTAGGAGGCAACCCAGCGGTGTTTCAGTACCGCCAAAACCTCTACCCGGTGCCAAAAACTCGTGCAACCCTCATAGGGTTGCACGGGAGATACACCAGCGAAAATCTGGTGTATCTTGTGATAAACAAAAAGGGACATTCCCGAGCCAAAACGGCTCAGGAAGCCGACTAACGTCGCCCCCGCCCCCCAGCCAGTGCCAGAACGCCTCCCGACTTGCTGCTGCGGCCTGTGTCTGCAGCTGGAGGCCAGCGGGAGGCTGCCGTTGTGGCTGGGCCCAGCGTTGCCGCAGCGGCGGCCAGAGACCAGTGTCCGGTCCTGCATGCCAGCACTGGGGCCACTCTTGCCGGTGTGCGCCGTCCGGCCACTGGCCTTCTGGGTCCCTGCGCCGGCAGAGACCTTAGTTGGCCTCCAAAGGCCTTTCGGTCAAGCCACCGGCACATTTCAGGAATGCGCTGTAATAGTTACATGTGGGTACCCAGATTTAACTTGCATTCAGTGGCACTTAATTACATCAACAGTCACTACATAACTATATTTACAAAATGAGTTGTGACACCCACGTCCTTCTAATGCACAAAAAGCATTAATTCATTCAGCACCCTCCCTCCCTTCACTATGTCAAACCACTATCTTCTGCTTATCTTGGTACCTTTGATAAACGATACTGTGTTGCTGGGTAAGAAACTTCTCTGGAATTATAATATATGGTATCTCTGAATGTGTTAACATTAAAGAGTGTCTTATAGCTGACAAATACTCCTCTCTTCCTAGAGTCATACTTTATGTGATGGGGGTTGCCAGGTTTGTCCTTGTTTTTTAAATCCTGTGTCTTCTATAGGCACATACAAAGCAAAATATGGAGAGGCCACTCACGCTGGCGCGTGCCGTCCAGCCCCCGGTGGTGTGGGCCCCTGCGGAGGCCTTTTGTCGGCCTCTTAAGGCCTTTTGCCACGGCCGCCAGCACATTTGAGGAATGCGCTGTAAATAGGCTTCCTGTCCTGCCCTGGATGACCCAGATTAGCCTGATCTCATCAGATCTCAGAATCTAAGTAGGGTCAGCCCTGGTTAGTGATTGGATAGGAAACCACCAAGGAAGTCCAGGGTTGCTATGCAGAGGAAGGCAATGACAAACCTCCTCTGTAAGTCTCTTGCCTTGAAAACCCTACATGGTTGCCATAAGTTGGCTGCAACTTGACAGCACTTCACACAGGCACACACAAATAGGCTTCCTGGGACACATTAAAGGGTTTGGATACCAGCAGGAGCAGAACATATGCACTACCTGAGAGGTCTTTGGGTTGCCCAAAATGACAGCTGTGAGAGAACAGAATGATGTGTCTCTCGTGTTATTCTAAACTGCAGTAGGATGGCACCATTAGGGTGGACTTATCCCAATGCAGCATGCAAAAGGCCAGTATAACAAATGCCTTCCAACAGGCAACTGCCCTTTTTAATCTGTTGTGCTACCAACTGCCAACTGACAAGTACAGCAGTCTGTTCAGATCATGTTTGGCATTCTGTTACAACTGTTATGTTCACAACATTGTAAAGCTATAGCACTTTTTCTCTGACCTCACAACAAAAACGCCTAGTTATCTCTCTCTTTAACCACTGCTGCTAATCCTGTTTGCTCTTTTATTCTTTTTCCGATTTTCTTCTCTCTGGTCTTCTATCTCTGTCAGACACCGAGCCACTATTCAGATTACTCCAGAACTTCTCTGTGATGCCCATTACACTTAACAGTTTGTCTCCCAGAATATTCTGAGGAAACCATCTCTCACTTCCCTCAAGACCCTCCCTGAAAATTTTACTTTTCCATAAAGTGCTTAGAAAATTTAAAAAGAAAGAAAAGCACGTTATGTACTATTCAGGTTGGAAACAAGTATGTGTGACTGGTCACACATTCTCCTGTTTTTCTCTAGTACTTTACTCCCCTCCTTTCATTGTCGCCCTTCTGTCAAACTTGACGTTGTAAGCTCCTCAGGGCAGGGAGCTGTCTTCTTGTACCCTATACAGTCCTGCACACACTGATGGCGCTGTTTCAATATGAAATAATAGGAGCGGCAGGGCCACTTGCAGCTTGTGGAGGGTAGGCATGAGTTGTCCTCACTGGCCTCCTCCCAGTTGCTTTTAAAGGTGGCCTGACAAGCTTCACATGCTCTCTGGTGGCCCCTGTCCACCCATGGGGATGGCTCATGAAAGGTAAGGAGCAGGACAGTCAGTAGAGACTGCCTTCCCCAAGCTAGCACAAACTGCAGCCAATCAGTAGTTGCAGCAGTGGCGGCAACTCTTTAATGAGACAGGCTGCCCCAGAAGCCCTTCTCCCACCCCACAGCACACGACTAATGGGACCAGAAGGCTCTCTGCCTTGGACAGAGTGCAAGGCCTTATTAGAAGCACAAATGACTATCAATGCAATCCTATATAGAGTTACTCTGGTCTAAGCCCATTGAAATGAATGGGCTTAGACTGGAGTAACTCTCCTTATTATTGCACTGTATAAGGTCATAGTCTTAGGGACCACAAAACGCAGCATACAAACAAGGATAAAAGAACATGAAAGATACTGCAGGCTTGGCCAACCTGAGAAATCAGCAGTGGCTGAACATGGACTGACACAAACAGGACACAGGGTCTTATTCCAAGACACTGAAAGACTGGACAATTCTACCAACTATTTTGTCAGATTGCACAGAGAAGCCATTGAAATTCATAAACATCAGCACAACTTTAACAGAAAAGAGGAGAGTTTAAGAATGAATAAGGCTTGGCTTCCTGTTCTGAAAACCTCCAGACTAACAAAGGCAACAGTCAACAATAGCCATGCAGATTAGCCTTGGATTACACACATTAACAGATCACTTCAGGATACAATGGTTCCATATTAACATACCATACCCTCATTAGCACATTATCTTGATACTTACAGGACAATGATTAGCACATTACTTTTGCAGGACAGTACTCAGCTCAAACCCAACCCCTTTCTGACTATATATTACTCTTCCTACACACTTGACACTGAGAGACACTGTCCTTCAGTGTTACTACTCTGAAGGTGCCTGCCACAGTTGCTGGTGAAACGTCAGGAAAGAAAATTCCAAGACCACGGTTACACAGCCCGGATAACCTACAAGAACCAATCATAGTCTTAGATTTATGAAAATACCATACAGCATTAAATTCTTGCCAAGGCAGGCAGAGAGAACTCTCCTAATGTATATTTAATACAATATTTTAATAGGTTATTTTTGGAATTACATAGCATTGTCTAATTCTCATGATATTGTATACAGTGCCAAAAACAGACTCTCTTCTAGAATTTTACTATGTTTGAACACTGATTTATTGACAATTTTATAGATTACTAAATATATGTGAATATCTGGTTGCTAATTTAATGCTTTCCCAAATGAAGTCTAATAGTTACTGTATAAAGATTGTATTGATCAAAAGTTAAATAGTTTTTAAAAAGGAAAAGCACTGACCCATGGGGTGATGTCACATCACGACATTTACTAGGCAGACTGTGTTTACAGGGAGGTTTGCCAGTGCCTTCCCCAGTCATCTGCACTTTAGCCCCACAAGTTGGGTACTCATTTTACTGACCTCGGAAGGATGGAAGGCTGAGTCAACCTTGAGCCAGCTCCCTGAAACCGACTTCCGTCGGGATCAGACTCAGGTCATGGGCAGAGCTTCTGACTGCAGTACTGCAGCTTACCACTCTGGGTTGGGAAATACCTGGAGATTTGGGGGCGGAGCCTGAGGGGGGCAAGGTTTGGAGAGGGGAGGGACTTCGATGATGTATAATGCCATAGAGTCCACCTTACAAAGTGGCCATTTTCTTTAGATGAACTAATCACTGTTGCCTAGAGATCAGTTGTAATAGCAGGAGATCTCCAGCTACCACCTGGGTGTTGGCAACCCTACATCCAGATGATTAGTGCAGGAGGAATTGGCATAATCTCACTTGTTGTGATGGGCACAGTTCCAAAGAGTACCTTTCAGACTGGATCCTGAGGTAAATTTCCACCTATGAAAGGGGGAGATTTTCACTATCAACTCCACCACAATCTTCACCTCACCCCACATGTTGTTCCAATCCAAATGCTTCCCTGTTTCTCAGGAGAGACACTTTGGGGAATATTTATTTACTTAATCTCTGCCCCACTTTTCTTCACTGTGGGGACTATAACAGTTTACAACTTTTTTCCTTTTCTATGTTATCCTCACAACAACCTTGTGAGGTAGGTTAGGCTGACAACTTAATCTGCTTCACAGGGCTGTTGAGAGGATGAAATGGAGGAAAACGGAGTGATATAAGCTTCTTTGGGGGCCCACTGCAGAGATAGGTAGGTATAAATCAATCAATCAATTCTACCCCTGCTCGACTCTGCCATGTGATTCTTGCCTCACTGTGCTGCATACTAGACCGAATTGCCATTGAAATCATTGAGTACTTCTAAGCAAACATGCATAGAATTGGGCTGCAATAAATTCTTCTCTGATATAGTTTACTTATTTAAGGGGGGAAATGTTCAAGGTAGCTTCTTGCTACCAGTGTAGAATATGAGGAGTGTTGTGTTCCTGGTGTAAGAAGAGCATGTATATGAGGAATTATATATATAAAAAACTATGCCCCTTGATCATTGCTCCATATCTCTCACATAATTGTCTGAAATGCACAATGCTGAAATTGGAGAATGTCATGCAGGTGAGATCTAAGAACTTCAGATCACCTCTCAAGCTGATGAATCTCACCACAGGAGAGATTTTCCAGTCCCCACTTTTTTGCTAGATGGGAGCTGCAAAAACACTAATCACTCGTAGTTCTGTTTCACTCACTTTCTGAGTAATGTATGAGACTTCAGCAAAACACAGACTATGTGGACTTCATAGTTTTTCTCTACACTTTTAACAGCTGCATGAGGGACATAAATGCAACCAGTCCTGCTTTCCATTTCAGTCCATCCAACAGCTGTGCCTGTCAGGCCACTGTTAAAAGCATACGAGTTCTCTCGGGAATAAATAGATGCCAACCCTACTTGTCTACTTGTACCTCAAGTTGACTGTGCTGCCAATCCTGTGACTCCTGAAAATTGGGTTTGACTACAGAAGTGCAGTGTGTTTGAGATATTGCTGAATAAAGTTACTTCTCACCGAGATAATTCTTAAACCTTCAGGAGGCATCGGGATATCTCTTCCTATTCTTATTAGCACAAAGGAGGGGAAAATGGCATTAGATGAAATAAAATAAATATGCTTTTAATTGAAAAGCTACATTCACTGACAATCACAGAGCTGATGACATTCTTATACAGAGAAAAATTCAGTCAGCCTAATCAGTAGCATTAGTTTTGGTGCCTTCTGCTCGCTTTGGTTTAATGTAGCAATTTGGAAATATTAAAAGCTTTCTAATAAAATAGCCATTAGGGCAAATTATGCTTTTTTTCTTTTGCCAGGCTATAAACATTATGCACTTGCAATCCAACATTTGTTCACTTTCACTGTGAAACAGACTGGCCAGAATAATGACAGTATAATTTTCCATCCATTATAATTATAGGTTGCCCTTTTGTAGCAAGCTTTCGATCTGTGGTGTTTGAAATCTTTTACCCACATAGATGGAGTTTGATAGTAGTGAGATGCTAGAGAAAGAAGCAGCAATACAGATGAAAATGAGAGGGTGTGGGGCCCAATTTTGAGTACAAACATAAGAAGAGCCCTGCTGGATCAGACCAGTGATCCATCTAGTTCACAGCATCCTGTTTCATACAGCAGCCAACCAGTTTGCCTTGAGGCCATGTTATTGCCCACTTACCCAATTGAGAGAGATCCTCCTATAGCTGTTCACAATCTTCCTTGGTTTAAACCATCCTGAATAATTTAGTATCATCGGCAAACTTGGCCCCTACATTGCTCATCCCCAATTCTAAATGATTTATAAATAAATTAAATAGCACTGGTGCCAGTACTGATCCTTGTGGGACCCCGCTGTTCACTTCCCTCCATTGCAAGAATTGTCCATTTATTTTTGCTCTCTGCTTCTTGTTGTTTAAACAATGTTTAATCCCATGACTGCTAAGCTTACTGGTGAGGTACCTTGTCAAAGGCCTTTCGCAAGTTGAAGTATATAATGTATACCTGATCATCCGTATGGACATGCTTGTTAAAACAATTTTCTCTTCTTCTTGCAAGCTTATTGCAAATTTAGAGCTGTATGGCTATGGCTTGGGTGCTCTGAAATACTTTGCTTGTGCCTAGAGACACTTTACAGGGGGAAAAAAGATGCATGGATTATGGTGAAGGCTTTAGGGATCTTTAAAGGGGATTCATATTATTGTGCATCGTTTTCCAGAACTCTGTGGAAGCCTTTCCCACCCTTCACCACTGGAAAGGGCTGTGCCGGCAATTAGAACTGCAGAAGGATGTTCCCTCAGCCAGAACTCTTCATGATTGTTCACAGATTTGACCACGTTAGTTTTGTTTTTAATGCATCTCTCACGGTGAATGTAGGATTTTCAGAAAGACGTAGAACCTCAGTTTTCTCTATTGTCTTCATATAAAAATGGCAGAGAACTTACCAACCCACTTGCATGTGTGCTAAGCAGATTAAATTGGAATGGTGAAAATTAAACGGCATCGATAGGGCTATAAGGAGATTTAAATCATTGTTCTAGATACTTAAATGCATGTTCTGAAGCTTTGACCCTAAGATGAAATTTTCCAACATGTATTTCTAGATGGAGTTATTTCAAGCTTTTGAATGATAGTGAATGAAGTCATATTTGCTCTTTTGTAAGCATATTAGTTCAGGGTGAATTTTAATCCCCCCCCCCTCCAATATACCTCTCTGTGACTGTTACTTTATGCTATTCTGGCTTCCTTCACTGTTGGAAAGTGGACTGGGGAATGTGAATGAGCTGATGGAATGTGGGCAAGTAGGGCCACCTGCCTGCTCTTTAGATGTAACCAAACATCAGACCTCTCCATATTTTGCTTTGTATGTGCCTATAGAAGACACAGGAATTAAAAAATACAAGGGCAAACCTGGCAACCACCATCACATAAAGTATGACTCTAGGAAGAGAGGAGTATTTGTCAGCTATAAGACACTCCTTAATGTTAACACATTCAGAGTTACCATATATTATAATTCCAGAGAAGTTTCTTACCCAGCAACACAGTATCATTTATCAAAGGTACCAAGATAAGCAGAAGATAGTGGTTTGACATAGTGAAGGGAGGGAGGGTGCTGAATGAATTAATGCTTTTTTTGCATTAGAAGGACATGGGTGTCACAACTCATTTTGTAAATATAGTTATATAGCGACTGTTGATGTAATTAAGTGCCATTGAATGCAGGTTAAATCTGGGTACCCACATTAGATGTAACTATTAATCTATGATACGAAATTAAATAATCACAAATTGGGTATTAGTTGTAATACTTTTATACAGTGCTTGGCCAATACAATCTCTCAGATCTGCTCCAACGTGGATGTCACTTTGTCAGCTTGGTTTCCTTGAATGATGCCGACAAGGTTCTGAAGACTTGCAACCTGGAGCTTGATTTCCTATTCCTCTTGGCTTCTGAAACCTTACTAGGAGATGTTGCAAGAATGGCTTATGGATATTATTGTTTTTGTTTTTTGATGGTGTGTTTGCAAAGCTGCTGAAGGAGGCAGTAATTTATCCATTGTTGAAAAAGCCCTCTCTAGAGATACAGGTTTTGACTATTTATAGGGCCGTTTTTAATGTTCTGTTTCTTTTAACTTCTCCTCCTCCTCATCTTTAGTCCCCATTCACCCCAATAAAGCATCAACCAGGGGTAGCTTTGCTAGGACTGGTGGAAAACTCTATTTGTTTAATGTTTTTGCTTTCCTTTGCACTGCATCTTTCTAGCTTTGTATCTTGTTGGGGAATAAAGGTTATGTCTTTTTGAGGTTCTCTTTCTGGTCATTTATGCATGGGAGTTTTACCTGAGGGTCATTGTTTGCTGGACCCACACTTTCCTGTTGGGAATGTATGCACCAGCAGTCTCCAAGCTCAAACCAAGTCCCTGCCCCTTTAAATGCTACTTTGTAATTGGCTTACTTTGTAGAGCTTACTGTGAGAGAAAATCCCCCCCAAACCCAATTGCTGCATAAAAAAGCATTTTAAGAACAAAAACAAAACAAAACAAAAACCGGAGCAATCTGAAAGGGTGGTGGGAGAAATCCAATCCTTGGTTTTAAAAAGCCTTTCTTCTGCTCAGGAAGAGCTCCAAGGAAGCAGGAAGCATTTGAATCCCTGCCTCTTTACACGCTGCTTTGCAATTGGCTGTGAGAGAAACCAAGCTTGCGTGTCCTGCCCTTTTGCTTATGCATGGGGATTTCACCCAGGCTGAGCACAGGGGAGAGGGAAGAATTGGGTTAACAGAGAAACAGGAAGTCCTGGGATTTGTAAGGGCTGACAGTGAGGTCATCTCTAATGGATGGAAAACTCATGCATAACTCCAAGGAACAACTGAGACAGACTGGGGGCAAACGTGAGTGAAAGTACACATGCATAAACAACCTTTCTGTGTCTTATTTTTCCTTCGTAATTGTAGTGCTGTGCTAAATTGGGACCCAGGTATACACCACACTGTCCAACCCTACACATGAGAAGGACATTGCACATTATGAGCCAGACATGCAGACTTGTTCGGGTAACAAGGTCAAGGGTAGAGCTTGCCCCACAGTCCCACTTCTTCCTCTAGAATATCTGAAAAGGGCTAAAATAATTTCAACAACTGGTTAATTTTTTTGTAAAAAGAAATTATAACTCCTTTAAGAGAAAAAAATGTCCCCAAATGGAAAGGAATTTTAATTGCCCAAGAAGATACAGTCAGCATCTGAGCATAAGAAGTTATCGATCAGGGAGAAGAAAAATAATAGCATAGCACAGAGCAGGTAACATGGAAGAAGCGGTTCTCACATCCTCATTAGTTAGTCTTTCTCCAAGGAATCATTGTTAAATTGTTCTTCTTTGCTTGTCAGGATGACATGAACTGTCTATTTTAGTGTTTAAGAAACTGAAGCGGAAAATTGTCCACCCTATTTTCTCATTTATTTCAGGAGTGGAAATGTGATGCAAAGGGAAGGGGAAATTATTTCTGAATCTAATTTTAAAATTAATAATAGGGCTTGGTGTGTAGTCTCTGAGCAAAACTCTGTTTGCTTCAGATGCTGAAAAGATCCAGAGTAATACTTCAGTTTTTTTACCACAACATACCACTGGGAATTGGTTAGATAGATAGGTTTAGACCTGTAGTTAATTAACTATATTTTGCATTTAGCCAGGCCCATGTCCAAAGCTATTGTTATCCGAAAAGGTTATATGGTAGGATTTAAAAAAGTGATTTCTGGAGTAGACTTTGTAGTAGGGAAAGTAAGCATCTTCTGGCAACCAGTGTGGACTTTTGTTTTCAGATAATATGATAGTAAGAGTCCCAAAAACCCAGCACACAGATTTTCTTATCCCCCCACCCCATCCCTTGGGTGACAATTATAGTCCATGACAAATCTATGTAGGTAAAACAGAGTGTGTGTTTGTATGCTTAAGAACCAAGATTAGTTAACCTGACTCGAACCTGCCAGAATACATTCCGTTTTCACTAAAGTAGGTTTCTGGCAAAAAACATTCTATGGTGGGAGAGAAGAGTTGGATACTCCTATCAAATCCTGGGGGTATATGAATTTTACAATAATAGGACATGGCTAATAACTGTGCTCTGTGCGTGTTACAAATTTGAAATAAAACACTGCGAGACAATACACTGCTGCAATACCTGCTGCATCATTACCTGAGAAGATATCAATAAGAATTCACTGGTATTTCTGAACTTACTTTGTTATCTTTGTGTATTGTTGGGACAAGAAACAGATCAGTCAATTAAATATGTAATGACCCCTGCCAGAAATCTGGCTGCCTTCACATGACACAGTGATTTGACAAGGTATGGGTCCGTAAGGATTGTTGGATATGGAAAAGGAGTACTGCAAATGTTAGTGGAGCAAGTGGAAAAGAACTATCAAATGTACAAGAACAAAACTGATACATAAAAAGCTGGAAGGGCGGGTATAAAAGAGAAAGCCAGATGATGCTCTGATCATTATGATGCATACTTATTCTCTCCAGGATCAGAGGAGCATGCCTATTATCTTAGGTGCTGTGGAACACAGGCAGGACTGTGCTGCTGCAGTCGTCTTGTTTGGGGGCTTCCTAGAGGCACCTGGTTGGCCGCTGTGTGAACAGACTGCTGGATTTGATGAGCCTTGGTCTGATCCAGCAGGGCATTTCTTATGGTCATGTTCTTATTAGGAAAATCAACATCTGGTTAAATATGAGCCAGATGATCCTGGAATAATCCTAATGTAGAAAAGTGTCCCTTCAGTGAGAAGGGGAAGAGGGAAATTTTGGTTATCAGCACCAACTCGTGGACTAATGACGTTTCACCTGCTCTTAGAGCAGGAGTCGGCAAACCGCGGCTCCCCAAATGCATGCAGCTCTTTGGCTCATTGAGTGCAGCTCTCCGAACTTGGTTCAGAGCCCCTGCTCTCACGCCTGCTCACGCTGGCAGCCAGGCTGCGGAGCCGATGCGCCTGAGAGAGAGAGAGAGAGAGAGAGAGAGAGAGCAGGCAAGTGGGCATGCTGTCTCTCCCCCCCCCCACCGTGGAGAATGGCTGGGTCCCCCTTTCCCTTGCCCTCAATGGTTGGGAGGCTAAAATCTCCCCTCCAGCCGTGCGATTGCTGGGCTGGCGGCTCGGCGGTTCCTGGCCCGTCCCGCCCGCCTATCAGCTGTTGGGCGGGGTGGGCTTCCTTTGGTAGACCTGGCCTCCGGCTGAGTCCCATTGGGAGGTCATGTCTACCCACTGGCTTTCTTGGCAGTAGACCTGGACTCCGAGTAGGGGAAAAAGCCCCCTTCAGAGGCCAGGTCTACCAATTGGCTTCTAATGGCCTCCGGAGTCCAGGTCTACTGCCAAGAAAGCCAATGGGTAGACCTGGCCTCCCAATGGAACTCAGCTGGAGGCCAGGTCTACCAATAGGCTTTTATGGCGGTAGACCAGGCCTCCAGACGAGGACTCCGGACGGGGAGGGGGAAATGGCAGGGACTTACAATTTAATTTTTTTCAATAAATAAGATCACTATTAAGTATGATATCAAGTTTTATTCAGTGTACCTATAGTTTAATTAAGACTTAAAAC
Organism: Euleptes europaea; assembly: GCF_029931775.1. NCBI lineage: Eukaryota > Metazoa > Chordata > Lepidosauria > Squamata > Sphaerodactylidae > Euleptes > Euleptes europaea. The sequence continues at coordinate 40,443,662 of NC_079316.1, forward strand.
TTTAATTAAAGTTTATTAAGTTAATAAACAGTGTACCTACCTATATAGTTTAAGTTTAAGAAATTTGGCTCTCAAAAGAAATCTCAATCGTTGTACTGTTGATATTTGGCTCTTTTGACTAATGAGTTTGCCGACCCCTGGGTTAGAGTGTCAGGCCATTAAAGCATGGGCGTTTTGTCTTGCAATTCTCCCTGGAATGTAGTGAATGTTCCTTGTCCAAACGCATGGACTTAGCATTGCAGCAGGACCAACCCACTCCCTAGCGATACTTTACCTGGTTTACCAATCTCTTTGGTTCCTTGTGCGCAGGTTGACTCTACTTCCTTCCCTTAAGGAGAGTTCCCCTGCCCCCTTGGCTGGCTCTCTCCTCGCCACTGCTACCTTCTGCCTCCAGGACCCTTCCAAGCCAGTGACCCACAGGGTGGAGGAGCGCAGAGCTGGCGGCTCCTTCAAGCACCTCTTCTTCGCCCCCTCGGCTGGCTCCCCACCAGCCTCTAGGCCGGGGACGGTGGGGTGGAGGAGCAGACTGGCGGCGGCTCCTACCAAAGCGCCTTCTTCCTTATCTCATGCGTTGGATTTTTTGAATGCGTGGTTGAAAATCATGGGACTGAACAGGAATAAGCAACTCAAAAACCCTGTCATGTGTAATGGCCGCAGACTGACCCAAGTTCAAATTTCTGCTTTGCCATGGAAGCTTGCTGGACCTGCCACATACTCTTAGCTTAACCTACTTCACAGTCTTCTTGTGAGGATAAAATGAAGAAGAAGATAATGTTATTAGACACTTTGGGTTGCAGTTGAGGAGAAAAGTGGGGTATCAATTAAGTAAAATAACTTAAATACATATGTGAGATGGTAATGCAGTCTGGAAAAAAAGATATCATCAGGACAACCCTGGGTAAAATAACATTAAGAGCTGGCTTCTTCCGAGTGTTTCCAAGTAGGGCTGTCGATTCGGTTCATCCCGAACCAAAAAACAGCCGAATTTCCCCTGATTCGGCGGTTTTTAGTTCGGATGGAACCGAACTCAAAAAAGGCGGGAAAACAGGGAGCCAAATTCAGTGAGTTCGGGGTGTTTGGTGAATAAATTCGGCAAATTCAGGGTTCGGCGCAGCAGCATAACCGTCAGTTAGTAAGCAGCATTCTCCTGCGGCCAATCGGTGGCCAAGCAGGGTCTTCTTCCCCACCCTTAATGTGCATCTCTGACAATGGGGGTTTGCAATTAGCAGAGCTTGCCACCCACGCCCAAAGCTCCCAGCCCTGACAAACAGCTGAGCTGCAGGGAGCAAGGGCGGGGCAGGTGCGAAGAAGATGGAACAGAAGACATCCACAGTAAGACCCGTTTTGGGGCTTTTCTCTATTTTTCTCCTGCGTGTGTGTGTGTGGGGAAAGCAGAGTCTCTCTCTGTGTGTGTGGAGGGAGCAGTTTCTGTGGGTGGGTGGGGGAAGCCAAAGGGGGCTTTCGCCTGTTCTGCAGGGGGGGATGCCCACTGAGTCTCTCTCTCCCTGGTTTGAGGGGGGGGGGCTTCAGTTGTGTGTCCTAAGGTTTTCCCTCATTCATAAGATCGGTTAGGTCTATTTTGATGCTTGCTCAAAACTTGTTTTCAAATGGTGACTTAAAGAATGCATTTTCCTGGTCCTGAGTCCGATGCAAAAGGGGAAATTCCATCCCCTCCTGCTCCTTATGCATAGCTAGCTGCCTCTGTCCCTTTCCATGGTTTACAAACTCCCAGGTGTCAGGTGTTGCTTTGCATGGTTGCAAACGTGTTGCTTTGCATGGTTTGCATGGTTGCAAACGTTGCTTTGCATGGTTTGCATGGCTGCAAATGTGTTGCTTTGCATGGTTTGCATGTCTGCAAATGTGTTGCTTTGCATGGTTTGCAAACTTCTTCACACCTGCCCCGCCCTTGCTCCCCGCAGCTCAGCTGTTTGTTGGGGCTGGGAGGTTCAGGAGTGGGCAGCAAGCTCTGCTAATTGCAAACCCCCATTGTCAAAGATGCACATTAAGGAGGGGGGAACCCTTTCGGGGCCCATATCTCAGCCCCCCCTTACCCAATCTTTACAAAACTTGGGGGTTCTTGCAAGAAGGGTCCCCTCAAGCTACGCTGAAAGTTTGGGACCTCTACCCCCCAAAATGCCCCCCCGGAGCCGTGGAAAGGCTTTATTCGGCCTAATTTTTCCCTGAACTCCGGATCTCGTGCCGAATTGCATGGACCCGAAGCGGGGGAGTTCGGACTTTGGCATTTCCCGAATAAAATTGGGCCGAATTTTGCCGAATCCGAATTTTGCCGAATTTTTTTTCAAAAGCCCTATTTCCAAGTACTTGAAGGACGGTCATATAGAGGATGGTGCATTGTTTTCTGTTGCCCCAGAAAGTTGGACCAGAACCAACGAGTTGAAATTAAATCAAAAGAGTTTTCAGCTAAATATTAGAAAGAACTTCCCGACAGTTAGAGCAGTTCCTCAGTGGAACAGTCTTCTTTGGGAGGCGGTGGGCTCTCCTGCTTTGGAGGTTTTTAAGCAGAGGCTAGATGGCCATCTGACAACGATGTTGATTGTGTGAATTTAGGCAGATTATAAAAGAGAGGACAAGAAGGGTTGCATCAGTGCTTGGCTCTTGTGGCCCTTTCTTACATGTCCAGGGTAATGCTGATCACCACTTTGGGGCCAGGAAGCAATTTTCCTCCAGGCCAGATTGGCCAGGGAACCTGGAGGGTTGTTGTTGTTGTTGTTTTTGCCATCTTCTGGGCATGGAACAGGGGTCACTGGGGATGTGGTGAGGGAGGTAGTTGTGAATTTCCTGCATTGTGCAGGGTGTTGCGCTAGATGACCCTGGAGGTCCCTTCCAACTCTATGTTTCTATGATTCTAAGACTGTAGAACTCTAACCAGAATATCCTCAATTCTTAAACAAAATCCTAGTCTGAAAAATCGTAACTAATCTTGTTTATTTTGCAAGTGTTGAAGCAACAAAATTAACTCAATGGATGACTTCTTTTAAAAAACCCTCTTATGTAATTGACTTATATACCACCTGAAGATAAAATAAGGAACACATCTAAGACTGTAAGAAAATTAACATCTAATATGTGTCAGAACATTGTCAGTACTTAGTATAACATGCTGTCCTTGTTATGCATCAAATTATTGTTGATTTTTGCAGTCTTTTCCAGTAAATAAATAAGAACAGCTACTTAGGAACAGTTGGCAAGTTTAAATTGCACATTCTAGCAGAAATTAAATGATCTATCTAACAATGTAAATATTTTTCTCTAGATACAGATGAACTTTGAACTTTGTGCAAGACAGAAACTAGTAGCAAACTAGAGTACAGATGTTTAACTCCCTCTTCACAAACAATAATAATAATTTAAGGTATCTTCACTCTTCATTGAGTTGTAAATTTATTAAATCTGAATGAGTCGTAGACAGGATTGCCAAGCCGAGCCTATCAACCAGCAGGAGAGTTTGGGACATGGGAAGGAGGCATGCAATACCATCAATGTCCATGATGTCGCTACATCATTTCTGGGGAAAACCTGGAAGTGACATAGTGTAGCTCTAGGAATCACTGGGAATGCTATGGTTTTATCATAGTGTTTCCAGTGATTCATGGAGCCACCTGGAAGTAATGTAGTAACACTGGTGATGCCATTTTTTAAATTCTCTCCCAGTGCTGTCCAAGCAGCAGTGTGAAAAGAGGGCTGCCACCACAGCAGGAGACCTGACAGCCCTAGTTGTAGATTAGCTTGTGAGTAGGCAATTCGTTGGGAAAAATAAAATGGGAAGTTTTCCATCTGCCCTCTAAATGATCCTGGAGTCTGCTGTACAGTGGCTGTAACTGTCTACATAAGAATACCATATTGGATTGATCTTTTTTTTTTTTTTTTTTAAAGGACAGGGACCAAGTTCAATTTATTTTGCAACATTTCTCTTTTTCTACACAGACAAAAAGGTGGAATATTTCAACTAGAATTGGCTAACGCTTAACATTGCTGCCCTAAGCAGAGTAACACCCTTGTAAGCATATTCATTTAGAATATTGATATGCCACTTTTCTCCTGCAGCACAAGACCCAAAGCAGCTTACAAATTTTGAAGTCATAAACAATCTTAAAACAGTATAATGATTCAGAATCCAAGTGCATCAAGACATCTATTACTGATGTGACTGTTATTACAAAACTCCAACTGGTGCCCAGTCTCTTCTTGTCATCACTCATACCTCAACTGCAAAACAATCTCTAGAGAAGCAATTGATCTTGGAGAAAAATACTGCTCCTCCAAAGTACACCTGTGTGTGTGTTACGTGCTGCCAAATCTCTTCCAGATTATGCTGACCCCATGAATTAATTATCTCCAAAACAGTGATTTGTTTCTCCCAATTGTTTTGAGTGCAGCTTTCACTTCACTTTTAAAATTGTAGGTTCTTCTTCAAAACATTCTTCTTTGAAGCGATCTGTCATCATTTCATCTCTTCTGTATAGTTCTTCAATGTATTGTTCAATTAATTTATTTTCTTGTTGATCCTTCAGCATCCCAATCCATGGTTTAAATTGCCCTTTGATTACTTGGATCTTGTGGAATAGATGTCTTGAACCCCAATGTGGTGTAGTGGTTAAGATTGGCAGACTCTAATCTGGAGAACCGGGTTTGATTACCCACTCTTCCACATGAAGTCTGCTGGGTGACCTTGGGTCAATTACAGTTCTCTCAGAACTCACCTACCTCACAAGGTGCCTCTTGTGGAGAGAGCAAGGGATTGTGATTGTAATCCACTTTGAGACTCCTTATGGTAGAGAAAAATGGAGTATAAAAACCAACTCCTCGTCGTCTTCTTCATTGTTCTTTTCTATTTCTTTTCAGCGGTGATTGTAATAGTTCTCTTTGCTTTTCGTGTAAGTCAATGGTATGCTGAATTTAGACTTCTGATTCTATTTATGTCACCTTTTCTTTTTGCTTTTCATCTCTCTGTAGCAATTTTAAGAGTTTCATCAGTTCATCAAGCCTTTTTATTTTTTTAAATTTTTGGCTAGTTTTTGTGTATTCTTCCTTGATGGTATCTCTGGTTCAACCCAACATTCTTCCAGTTCACATTCCCTTGTACAAATGCCAATCTGTTCTTTACATGGTCTTTAAACTCTTCAGGAATATTGTTTAAATTATATTTTTTTACTATGGATATTTTGGTGTTTTTCTTCAGCATTATTCTAATTTTTGATATGAACAATACATGGTCTTGTTTTAGCAGAGAGAATAGACCTTCTCCATATTCTGCTTCCAATTAAGTAATTTATTTGATTTCTACATTGGCCATCCAGTGATGTCCACATATACAATCATTTTTTCAGTTGCCTGAAACGTGTTTGTAAAGAACAAATGTTCTTCACAAAATTCTATGAGTCACTCTCCTGCTTCATTTAGTATTTCTATCTCAAATGTTCTGAAAATATTTGATTCTTCTTTTGTTCTGCTTCTAAATTCCAGTCACCTATGATTATCAGCACATCTTGTTTAGGTATGTGATCAAATGCTTCCTGGACACTTGTATAAAAGCTTTTAATTTCTTCCTCTTCAGGATCTGTACTTGGGGTATAAAATGGAATGCTGGTTATGATTATAGGCTTTCCATGCAGTCCATCATTATTCCATCAGACTTATAGCTCTGATTGCGTGTGCTACACCAGGTGCCATGCCCAGACCCTCAGTAAAAAGGACAGGGGAGATTTATAATCTATTTCTACATAATGGGAATGTTACTTGTCTCGTTTATGGCTTTATCTTTAGGGTGTATAGTTCCTAGCTGTGAAGACATCAAGCCTTTCATAGCAGAAGGGGTTTTGACATAGAACAGATAACAAGATTCTCTCACAGTTGAGATAAGAAAACCTGTCACCAAAGACTTTTTCTTTATCTGTTCTCTTCAGATAATATGATTTCTTTCTACTTCAAACTAGGCCTTCGTCAAAAGGGCCAATATGTAGTTTATAAAAACATTATTTTGGGATAAGAAAAGGGAATAATGACTGCGCCTAGATAATCTCCTCTGAGGAGCTCTAAAATTTTTATTTCTTTTTCCCTCAGTCCCCCACACCTAAATGGACAAAGGAAGCGAAGACTAAAGGCTGCCACCTGCCACTTCCCCCCCTATAAATGGCCAGGCTGTATTTATTTTTAATTACTTATACTGTGTGATTGCTTTTAAAAAGTTGGTAACCCCATTTTAAGGTTACTCTTCAGTCACAATTGACATAAAATTCAGTGGTGGAAGTCTGCTGAAGATTCTTCCCATCAGAAGTCAAAGAAGGCAGTGAGGTTTAAACTACAAAAAATGGTAAATCATCAGAAAAATGTTCACCAAAGAAACTAGCTGCCTATGCAGTTTGGCGATATAGTAATTTATTCATGAGATGCATTTTATATGTTTGAGAGAATACTATTTGTTATACTACACTTATGTAGAGAATACTATTTGTTAGGGAAGAAGTTTTGTTCAAGATGATCTTTGGTATAAAAGAAAGAAGAACGGGCCTTTAAAAAAATCATCCACCCACATACCCACTGTCATCACAAGGTAATATATGGAACTTTAATACAATAACAGATTGACACACTTTTCCTAGTTGGTGTATGAATTTACAGGTAGCTGACTTCAGTCTCTCTTTTCAATAATTTATTCTTTTGCTTTACATTTGGAATATAGGAGGATGATGGAATCGTCTTGCCTGATATTTGCATATTCATTAAACATTTAATTAAAGACATCAAGAAAGAATTTAATGATCTCTTACTGACAACTCGAGTTGAACCTTTTGGATTATAATTGAAATTGGCAAAGCAGCGAACAGTGGAAGATTTCAAAGCGAAAGATCCCTTGTCTTTAGCACTAAAATTGGAAAACTGCAGGAATAAAATACCCCTTTTAATTCACATTTGAATACTGGGGACTACCTTTTGAAATTGTTTAAACATTTGCCTACTGGCAAGAACAACAATGACTCCATGTAGGAACACACAGTAAGAAATGAACAAATCTTGACATTTTCATTGAGGTTTGTAGTTAATGGGTCTAATATTAGTTTTGAGTTGATATTTATATTCAGAAGCTGTTGAATAAGGAGAGCTGTATTGTGACATGTAGTCTTGCTCTCTGACAAAGCCATCATATCTGGGGCCTGGTTCAATAAACTGTGGACTATAATAAGCACTCTCAGATTTTTTTAGGACAATTACGACAACTAAAAGACCAGTCTGTTCACATTTGAAATGCATAATTTCTGTCTAATGTAGAGCAAAGGAATAATAATATATTAGCGTTCAGTAAATTTAGATGTTGGGTTTTTTTTTTTAATGACTCTGGATATTAGAGTTAATACACACACATGCAAGTTATAACTTTTGCAATATTTGTCATTTCACTTCAAAATTTTGATGCTGCTTCTTTGCAGAGTGTGGAAAAGTTTCTTTTTATTAGTAGATAGAAAAGTTTTCTTTTTATTAGTAGATAGAAAGCATGTAGATTTCACCTAGAAATATCCTATAACTGCTAACATAAATCTCTGTCAAAATTCCTACAAAAAACTGGAAGAACCCCCTATTTTTTTCAGAGGCATGATATATTTTGTTCAATAATACCCAGTTTTCAATGAATGACTAGTGCAACATTTTAAAAAAACAACAACCTTCATAGACATAAACCCTAAGAACGTTTTCCTGGGAATAAACCTCATTGAGTAAAATGAATCTGTCTTCTGATTAGACCTGCTTCTGCTTGCTCCCTCAGTCACTCAGGATAATCACACATTCCATGTGATGTTGCTCATTACCAGGTGATTGTTAAAGGATTTCCAGGGCACAGCAATGAACAATATAACTATTTTGGTTTAAAGCTCTTCCTCTCTTCATAAATCCGTTTATTTCTTTTTAGTGGCCACTTATTTTTTCCTGGCCACTGCAAAATTCTATAACAGTGAGCGCCACCGGCCAGTTATTATTTCTGTACCAGAACGGATGTATGCAGTGCACATATAATGAAAGTAAGAGCTTGGTTGTGAATGTATTTTGCTCTGTGAAAGAAGGATTATGGGGAATATGATTAGGAATGAAGGTGTTGAATTCAGTTTCATCTGTGGCTTCTGAGAGTGTATAAGCAGAGGAGGTTGGCTGAGACATAGGAACAATAAGGACTAGTAACAATAAAGATGCTTTATTTGTTATATATTAATGTTCTTAGGTTTTGTATATGTTTGATTTTGTTCCCCCTATATTGTTTATGGCCTTGACCTGGATGGACCAGGCTAACCCGATCTCGTCAGAACTTGGAAACTAAGTAGGATTGCCCCTGTTTAGTGTTTGGATGGAAAACTACCAAGGAATTCCAGGATTGCTATGCAGAGGAAGGAAATGGCAAACCACCTGTTAGTCTCTTGCCCTGAAAACCCTACTAGGGTGCCATAAGTTGCATGCAACTTGAGGGCACTTTACACCCTCACACATATTGTTTACCTGTTTTACAGGATCACAAATGTACACATATGACTTGATTTATTTATACTACGACAGGTAATATGGCATTCTTATGTCTCATATTAGATATCTGAAGGCCTGTTCAGAAATACAAGTCATCTCATGATAGTATTGTTATGTGATAAGTGGACCAAAGCTAAGTATCCTTTAGAGACTGGAATCCAGTTCATTTCTTAAACTTGTTATAAACTTGTTACCCTGAACCACCGTAAATAAAATACATATTCAGGTGACTGATTGGGAAAATTCAGGATAATGAAGCCAATCTCAGGATTCTTTTAATCTGTGATGCCCCCATGTGATAACCTTCAGATTTCTTTGCCAGGAAGGGTGCTTGGCTGATTCACTTCCTTTCTTCATGAATCATTAACCATCATTATATTATTTCCACTAATATTTGAAATGTTTAATATGAAGATTTGATTGTTGATTTTACCATAGCCCCCATGGTAAGGTTGCCAGCTCTAGGTTGGGAAATACCTGGCAATTTTGGGGGTGGAGCCTGAGGAGGGTGGGGGTTGGAAAGGGGAGGGACTTCATTGGAGTATAATGCCATACAGCCCACCTTCCAAAATGGCCATATTCTCCAGGTGAAATGAACTCTGTCCCCTGGAGATCAGTTGTAATAGCGGGAGATCTTTTGCTACCACCTGGAGGTTGGCAACCATACCCCATGGACTATCTCAGGAGCAGACTTTGGCAGAATTCTGGTTCCATGATCCCTGGGTTTCTATTCTAAAGGGATAACTTACCTAGACCAGGTACTCTTACTTACACCAGGAAAAACAGAATCTCCACAGCATGGCTAACACCCAACAAAAATGAGCACCTGCCCCCGAAACTCACGGGCTCATGGATGTTGGGACACACCATTTAAGTGAGCCTTGGATTCCTCTTGCACTGTTTTCACAAGCAGAAATGTAAGTAAAAGCATAGCAATGGAACCAAGTATAAAAAATAAATTTTAGCATCAACATTGCCATATTATCAAAAAGCACAAATACTGGCTAGGAAAAAAGCAAACATTAGAGCACAGTAAATACTTTTGAAACCATCAAAAGTAAATACTTTTGAAACCAAGTGCAAAGTGAAATCATCCTTACATTTTGAAAACATGGTCAGGAAAACACATCTAAAGTTTACCACTTTTAATGACATGAAAGCCTGATGATTTCTAAATTAATTTTCATCATTTGTAGGAGGTGTTGGGACTGAAGTATGAATCATAACAGCTGCAGAATAGTTTCAGTGAGTTCATGTCAGGCTTAGATAATTGAGTTGCTGTGAGACTAACACATGAGTACAGTGAATGGACTATTACCAGGGGAGTGACTTAAAGTGACACACTAGGTGGGAGTCAGGCCCTGAGCAAAAATGGGAATGTTCCTAAATGGCTGTAGATATTTCCTTAGTGGGAGATAATGGTTAGGAAATCATCTCTCTTGCTCAAGGACCAGTCAAAGCTTGAACTCCTCATCTCAACTGGGAGGAATGTGTTCATGTGTGAAGAACAGTAGTCTCACCCTGTTCTCCGGAAAAGAAATGGTGGCAGAGAACTGCAGGTTGTCTAAAGGTGAAGCATATTTGGCTGTAGGGGCTTTCAGTCACTCTTTCTGGAGATTCGATTTGGGTAGTGGATCTGCTGCCCTGTGCAAGTGCCTCTTTGCCTTCACTTTTGCATATTTATAAGTAAAATAAATATTACAAAACTTATCACTCCTGCACTTCCTCTCTAGAGTGTCAGTAAATTTTCCCTTTATAGAATATACAGGTTGGGGCTTCATTTTCCCAACCTGAAATAATCTGGGAGGGTAATATTTAACCCCCTGGGGAAACCCACCTATATCCCAGGAAACAGGCGGGTTTCTTCAGAGGCCCAAATAGTGTCCCTCAGGACCTCCTCAGGACAGAAAAATAGTTCAGGGGGTAGGCTGAAGCCCCTCCTCTGCACAAGCCAGAGTCTTGATCCAAATTAAGAAAATGTGAAGAAAACAGAGGAGAACATGCTACTCACACCTGATTGTTACACAGCATGGGGATCCCAGGTTAACCTATTTACTCTGTAATTTGTGGGTTGTCCCTCATTCAAAGTGCTCCTTATGGAAGTGGAGAGCATGTAATAGTTTAAAAGATGTAAAGGAATATTGCTGTTCATATAAAACAAAAACTGGGATAAGTGAACAGCAAATGTGATGCTGACCAGTGCATTGGATCCCAACAGCTTTCTAGTGTAAAGAAGTCCACCCTTACTGTCATTTTCCCTTGGGACCCTGAGGTTGTAGAACTCATGGGTTAAAAAAAAAAGCCTCAGGGGTCAGAAGGCTGCTGTATAGAGAACCAAGTGATATTTTCTCCCCTCTTCTGCTAATGGAATGTCAACCGAATAAACTAGGGTTGCCAACTGCCAGGTAGTAGCAGGAGATCTCCTGCTGATTCAACTGATCTCCAGCCAATAGAGATCAGTTCGTCTGGAGACAAATGGCCGCTTTGGCAATTGAACTCTATGGCATTGAAGTCCCTCCCCTCCCCAAACCCCTCCCTCCTTAGGCTCCATCCCCCAAAATTTCCCACCAGTTGAGAAGAGGGACCTGGTAACCCTAAGTACAACCCAGTATCTTGAAGAGATGACCAGCATCCACCATAACAGCATTCATGGCCCATACAACTTGATACTGTTGAATGCTTCTGTTGGTATAGTAGTTCTGCTGTCTTTGTATATTCTATTGTTAGATAGTTTCCGAAACTGTGGAATGGACATTTCAGGCTCTGATTCCTGGGCTACAGCAGAAAAGCAATGAACAGCACCCTATGAAAATGTGTTTTACTAGAGGAAATGCAATTTCCTGCTTTCAATTCTATTTCTAGACAGTGCAAGAGTGTGTCATATTAGATTTATTGTATATAATCTTTCAGGCTTGTAAAGAAAATGAGTGCCTGTTTTTAGAACAGGTTTATTAACATTTTAAAACTAGGTCAGATCAAGGATAAATCATAGCTTCAAGTCATAAATCCCAGCCAGAAAAGTATTTAACAATTGGTTTAAAATCTCATTTATTTCAATTGGATTTTAACACAAGCTCATGCTCATGTTTAGTCTGTCACTGAACTCAGCCCAGATTTACATTCCCCAGTTATGCTATGCCTCTTAAGCTACATCTTTGATTAGAATTTTATTGTGCATTATTGTTTAGCTTCTTAGACTTTGTACAGCTACATGGCAGCTTAAAGTTTACAAAGTAAATGCACCATGGCTAACATATTATGGGAACCAAATTAAAAACAGGCTCATTTTAAAAAAAACGAATCTCTAAAAATGTTTTTGCGTCAGACTCTCCTTTGATATTTCCTGAGACTGTAGAATAGATGTTTCAGGCTCAGATAGCGTGCTCGCTGCAGGTTAACTAGTGTGGACCAAATGTACAAAATGTTATTATAGTAACCAAAAAAGTCTTCATTTTTCTTCAGTGTAGTAATAAGAAAGATTTATATCTTATTTACAATATTTAAAGTAATTAAGCAGGTTGTCATTGTATAACAAACACGCTGATCCACAGAAGGCTTGTTCTATGTATTCATCACATTCTTACCCCACCATTCTTCTATGGAGCTTGGGGCAGGGTAAGGGGTTCTCCTCTCTTTCATTTCAGCCTGACAACAAGCCAGTGAGGTTAGAATGGGAAAGAAAGACTAAGGCAGTGGTACTGTGTGAGCATTATGACTGCATGGGTATTTCAAGCTGAGAGTCACCATGGTTAAGAGTGGTGGACTCTAATCTGGAGAACCGGGTTTGATTCCCTACTCCTCCACATGAGCGACGGGCTCTGATCTGGTGAATCGGGTTGGCTTCCCCACTCCTACACATGAAGCCAGTTGGGTGACCTTGAGCTAGTCACAGTTCACTTAGAGCTCTCTCAGCCTCACCTACCTCACAAGGTGTCTATTGTGGAGAGAGGAAGGGAAGGAGATTGTAAGCCGGTTTTAGACTCCTTAAAAGGTAGAGAAAATCAGTGTATAAAAACCAACTCTTCTGACTGTGAATCATAGTCCCAGCCAGATGCTCTAACCATTACACATACTTTTCTCTGATCAAGACAGAGTGCTTATGGTGGCACTTTTAAATAATTTTTCTTAGATTTGTTTTATTGCTGCTTTAATGTTTTTTTTGCATGCCATTTTATATTATGTACTTTTCAAAGCATCGTAAGTATCCTTCAAAGCATCGCAAGTAAGTCAGCTACCATTGATTTTACAAAAAAATATATCTCACACCTTCTATAAGTTCAGGGTGGCTTACAAAATCATTTAAAATATATAGTTAAGATTTAAAGCTATATAAAGGAACACTTCAAAAGTCTGAATATTCAGGCCCAACAGAACAAACTATATCATAACAGTTATGCCCTCTGAAACAAGACCCTGTTATACGCTCTCTGAAAAGATGCCAGCGGAGGAAAGTTCAGCACTTGTTCTGTAGATGGAGCAAAGGAACAACTTGAAAAGCCTTTGTCCTTGCAGCCAATGTGGCCCACTACATGTGTGTGTACAACAAGAACCTTTTGCTGAGCTGACCAAAATCGGCATACCAGAAGAGGTGTTTGTTTCAATATGTAGATATGAAGTCCTCAGAGGCTTTAAAGGTGAAACCAGTATCTTGAATTTAGCTTACAAACAAATAGGTTGCCAATGAAGTTCTTAATAGTCAATGTTATCACTGCACTGCAGTCTACACCAGTTAACAGGTGTTCAGTTTCCAAACTGCCTTCCAGGGCAGCCCACAATCTGGGTTATCCTCAGATTGTGTCTGTGATTGTGTCTGTCAGATTGTGACTGTGATGTAGATAAAGGTGTTTTGTTTTTTTCCTGGTGACATTTTCCCTACCTGAAATGGTCCTGGGGGACACTATTTGACTCAATGGGGATATCACCAGGCTCTGTGGTACAACATGTCAAGTTCCAGTACCAGCCTCACTGATAACAACTCTCCATATCCCACCAGATAGAAAGGATTTAAGCCATGCGAGAGTTATTCTTCAACCCCCAAAACCATGCTCCAAATGATCCAGCAGCATCAAATGATAAACTATTCCAAAGACTAACAAATCAAGCAGAATTAATAGTATTTCCCTTATCCATCTGTAAGTATAGATCATTTAACACCAGCACTGAAGTTGTCTCTGACCTATAACCAGACCTATAGCAATGGTCAAGGGAAGATGATTAATTGAGGTACTCCTTAAATTTTTCTTCCACCAAATGCTGTATCACCTTGCCCCCAAACAGAAGATTAGACACTGGCCTATACTGTGCTAGGTTATACTTCATGGCTTCTTCAAATACAGGATTTGTTTTAAGGCTTCTGGAAAGAGGTATTAATAATTGCTTTTAATGAGTTGAACCCAATAAAAACTGGGACAGTCTTAAGGCTGCCATTGTGAACATGAAGTCCTAAGTTTAAGCAGAGAGATGAACTTGGGATGAATGTTTCTCAACACCAGATAATCTCTGACTGCTCAGTTGGGACACTCATTAGTGAGACGAATATTTTAAAATAAAAATAATAGAGGCATAATAACTAATACAATTTGTGCACTCTGATCACAAAAGTACACTTAATAAATATTGCTGGACATTGCCATAAACTGTGGACATACATTGCCATAACTTTTTATTTAGTTATTATTGATAAATAATAATGTTTTTTTCTATGTAATCAATCTACAGAATGTTTCAGTAACGGCATCTTTATCTTCTAAAATGTAAAATAAGAGCCAGGATGAGTGATTTTTAATTGGTTAGATAATGAGTTGGAGAAATTAAGTTGCCCTTTGCTGTGGGAAGTAAATTTAAACTGATTGTAAGGAGTTCAGCACATTTGTGCATTCAGAGGGTCAATAATGGATGCTAGAATGTAATTATGTTTATAATCAAATCTTGGTTCCTCTTCTTATTTAGCAATGTTCTTTATTATGGTGGGTGTATTGGACAGTAACTTGAAGCCTGATGGGAAAGACAACCCTCCCTCAGTCCCCATGAAATTTCATGAACCTTTTAAGTAAGTTCTGTAAATATTGTAGCACATACCCTGTAACTTAGCATTTTAAAAGGAACTTTATAGACATCCATCCTTTTTTATATGAATGCATACATTGTTTGGTGCTATGGAAAGGCAAAGGATGCATCCCGCTATTATAAATCTTGTATTTTCCCTGTGTGCACTGGAAAGTGGCTTTTTCTTGTGATAAACTGCAAGTGTTCACATTTGATTTGGTGGTAATCACATTCTACCATCTCAGACATCTCCTCTAGAATACCATATAATATCACAAGCTGCAGAACCCTCACATTATAACTGCAAAGAATCCATCTATTTCCCCCCTCCACACACACAGGTTTTCCTTCTAAGGAGTGAGGTTCAGGACAAGAAAGGCTACAGCTTTGATCAGTGGCATATGCAAAGTCAGATCCGTCATGATTCACTAGGGCTAGAAAAGCAGGCCTGTATCCTCCTCCTTTCCAAATGTGCAGAGCTTTTCTTTCTGCATGTGTCACTGTGGATCACAGGATGTTAGACATTAAACGAACATTGTTATTGCCTGGGAACAATTTTGCCTCAAATAGTACTTCACTCTCATTCCTCAATCTTGGCTATAAACAATTGCTACTCATTGACATTCATATTCATAGAGAGCCAGCGTGGTGCAGTGGTTAAGGTGTCAGACTAGGATCTGGGAAACCCAGGCTTGAATCCCCACTCTACCATGGAAACTTGCTGGGTGACCTTGGGCTAGTCACACACTCTCAGCCTCAACTTTGGCAAGTATTGGATGGGAGACCTCCAAGGAATACCAGGGACATGATGCTGAGGCAGGCAGTGGCAAACCACCTCTGAATGTCTCTTGCCTTGAAAACCCTATGGGATCACCTTAAGTCAGCTATGACTTGACAGGAAAAAAAGTGTTTTAGAGCCAGTGTGGTGTAGTGGTTAAGAGCAGCGGACTCTAATCTGGAGATGCAGGTTTGATTCCCCACTCCTCCACGTGAAGCTTACTTGGTGACCCTGGGCCAGTCACAGTTCTCGCAGAACTCTCTCAGCCCACGCAGAGGCAGGCAAAGGCAAACCACCTCCGAATGTCTCTTGCCTTGAAAACCCTACGGGGTTGCCATGTCAGCTATGACTTGATGGCGCATTCACACACATGACATTCATATCACTTACTAGCATTGAGTTGGTATGCTGATAAAACAAAAACAGATCTATAGCTGACAACACACTAATTCAGGTTTACAAGTTTACAGGACAACATTTGGATTTATATTCAAAATTAAATTGCCCCCCCCCAATTGCCCAGCTGTGAGAACCGACACCTGCAGCTCCTTGAAAATAGGAATGGGAGTTGTATAAGGAGCTGTACGACCTGGTGTACCTGCTTTACTTCTGCTCAGACATACACATGTCCATGTTGTAAGACTGATTAAGAAAGCAGGCCTCCTTTGTGTGGTCTTTGTATCATCTTCATATCCTTTGATCCACCCCTTGAAAACTAACTGAAGAAAATATTTATTATTTATTTTATTAATTTGTACCTCACCTTTCTCCCGAATGGGGACCCAAAGCATCTTAATATCCTTCTCCTCTCCTCCATTTTATCCTCATAACAATCCTGTGAAGTAGGTTAGGCTGAAAGAGTGTGACTAGCTCAAGGTCACCCAGAGTTTCCATGACACGAGTGGGGATTCGAACCTGGGCCTCCTAGATACTAGTCTGACACTCTTAACCACTACCCCACACTGGCTCTCAGTGTGAACAGGCACCATTAGAAAACATTGCACTTAAAGTGATATGAAAAGCCTGGTGTGCTGGGCATGCAGTATGATTGAAAGCCACTGCAACACTGTGTTTCTATACTGCCAGGGGTGATGTGGGGGAATTCTAGGCCATTCAGGAGGAGCCCATGCTGAAGCTTGTCCCGTGTGAGCATCATCCACAAGAGACTGGATGAACGCTACCCTAGGGAAGAAACATACCAGGAGCCTTTCCAGTATATCTTGGCACTTCTCGTGTTACCATAGTAGAATGATAAGGGGCAAAGCTGTCCATAGCAATCTTCAGCGTAACCAGAATACAGGCATCTTCTATCTATGATGGCCCATTCACATATGCAAGCTGCCACTTGAGGTGTCACATAATGCATATGATGAACATGTACGTGTGAACAAGACCAAATTACATGTTGGGCTGGCATTATTCCCTGTGCGGTCCTGTATATGCATTTTGTGTGCTCCTGGACAGTGGATATAGCCCAAAGTTTGAGAATCAGAGGCACACCATTTAGGATATATTCATGACAGAAAAAAGTGTCTCTCATTCTATTTTTGCATCTGTGAATGTTTGTGCACAATAGTAACTGTAAGAGACCCATCTTTCAACTAAATGTATATTCTGGCCGGTGAAAGTTCTATATTCATTAAGATTGGTGGGGTAGTTGGGATGCAGAAAGCTATAGCTCAATCCTAAATAGAGTTAGGAAGCCTTCAATCTGTTCAAATCAATGGCTTCAGCATGCTTAACTCTGCATAAGATGGGAGTGTGCGAAAACACAGATGGGAATCAGTAAAAGGGCTCAAACTGTGCATATGTGAGAGAAAGGGTGGGTGTTTGGCATAAGCAGTTCTTATCTGAACTGGTTTTTGTAAGCTGGAATTCAGCTGTATAGGGTTTTTTAAAGCTGATTTATTTTTATCTGGATTTTAATATGCACTCCACATTTCCATCAGTACAGAATTCTACACCTTGATCTGCATATTGCAAAAAAGCAGCTCATGCAGCTGATGCTTCTGCATATTGAGACAAATGTGTAGATACTTTGCAGATTGGATTTGGAGTCCATGTAGGTCTCGTCATGGAACAGGACAGCATTTCCGAATTCCGATGCCACCCCACCGCCCAAACGTGAACAATGTCTTCGTTTTAAACCTGCACGGGGTTTTTCATTACACACATTGAATAAAATAAATTATACACAATAAAATTAATTCACCGTGGGCAGCGGTGTTAGTCTCTCTGCAGTAGTAGAAAAGGTTAAGAGTCCAGTAGCACCCTTAAAGACTAACACAAATATTTTCTGGCAGGGTATGAGCTTTCGTGACCCACAGCTCACTTCTTCAATCTGAAAATATTTGAGTTAGTCTTTAAGGGTGCCACCGGACTCTTGCCCTTTTCTACTAGAATAAAATTAGTTCAATGAAATTATTGTTATTTTAAAAAGGCATTTGGTAGAGTGTAAATTGTTGGGGTTTTTTTTTTTTTTTGGCCATCTGCTATGTCGTGTGTTATTAGTTCCCAACATGTTGCTCTCTGTGTCTAAGAAGGTGGGATAGGAATATCTAAAAAACGAAATAAAGATAACAAGTCAACCTATGCGCCCCCTCTCACTTTCACATGCATCAAGGTAATGACTCGAGCCAAGTCACCCCCACTCCTCGCGTCCTCCTCCCTTGTCGCAAACCCCCCGCGTGTCATCCCGACGAGGCTGCGTCGGCCCACGGTTTACTGCTCCGTCCTCCCATTCCAGCCCGGACGCAGCCGGGGCTAGGACCCCGCGGGAGAGCCTGGCGCGGAGCGGCGCCCCTTGATTGGGCAGTGGCCGGCTGGTGGCGGCCGGAGGCTCCTTGACGGGCAGGGCGGCATCCCCGACGCCCCCCCTCCCGCCCCGCGGTCCTGCACCGCCCTCTCCTCCTGGTCGCCTTGGGGGCCGGCTGCCCAGCGCGGAGGGATGCCTGGGGAAGGTGGCGGCGGCCAATGAGAGCTGGACGGAGCCCCAGCCCTCGGGAAGGGCAGCCGGCGGTAAGGGGCCCCTCCCCGTCCAGTTGGTTTTGCGCCGGGGAGCGCTCGCCCGCATCCCTCGCCGCGTTAACCCTTTCCTCTCTGGGGGGGGGGTGGGCGCTGGGCTTGGAAAGCGCCGCCGGCGAGTCGCGACCGCGCCTTGCTTTCCCCCCTGGGCTCAGCCGACCCGCAGGGAATTGTTGGGGGGGGGGGGGGGAAGCTGCGCTCACTCTGGCGGAGAAGGGAGATGGATGGATGGATGGATGGATGGATGGATGGATGGATGGATGGATGGATGGATGGATGGATGGGTGGGTGGGTGGATGGAGGGGGACCCAGCCAGTTCCCGCTGCCCTTGAAAGTTTGAAGGCGGCGGCGAGGCAGGCGCCCTCCCCGCCCTGGAAACCCAACGGCCCGCTCCTGCCTTGCAGTGTCGCCAGGGCTAGAGTGGACTGTCATGTTGTCAGCCTGCTGCGTTTTCCTTGCTCATTGAGTGTTGTCGACATGGTCCGTTGGGGTAAATCTGCTGTCGGTCAGTAGTGCAGATCTTTTAAACTAACCCAGATGTTTCCCAGTGGGTCGCCGTGTTAGTCTGTCTGCAGTAGTAGAAAAGGGCCAGAGTCCAGCAGCACCTTAAAGACTACCAAAAATATTTTCTGGTAGGGTATAAGCTTTCATGAGCAACAGCTCACTTCTTCAGACCTGAAGAAGTGAGCTGTTGCTCATGAAAGCTCCTACCCTACCAGAAAATATTTTTGGTAGTCTTTAAGGTGCTGCTGGACTCTGGCCCTTTTCTACTAACCCAGATGTGTGTGTGTGTTTTCGCTTTGAACTAGGGAAACCTTTTTTTTTTTTTTTTTGTACAACAGTGATCTGGTGCTTGCAGGGAGACTCAAAACCTTAAGCTCTGGAGGGGTCGCAGAAGACCTTGTGAATGAAAGGCACACTGTTCCCATGGGGATTTCCTTTACAAATAATTGATTAGCCAGTGTGGGTTGCAATATGAAGCCATCCCTCTCAAAGGCATCCCAGCTTTTCAGATTTGGGCTTCTGCTGTGAATAGATCCTTCACAAATGTGAGGACGGTGAGGGACTGGGCCATCCTGTTGAATCTGAAACAGGCTGCGACCTGGGCAAAGCAGCAGTGTGGCACGCTGTTCTGGACTTTCTCCTACACAGTGCCTTTCCCTGCTTCATTGACTTCCAGCTTTTGTGGAGATGCAGAGCGTAGCGCTGAGCACAACCCGTGTGGAGTTCTGGCAGGGAAACTTTTCCTGCCGTTCTCCTAGAGCGACACAGTAACTGCTGGCATTTCAAGCTGCTGTTTGGGGGAGAGGTGATTGGGCCTTTATTATAAGCAACGATTTGAATTAATGCAGAAAGTGAATGATCCCCTCCCCTGTTTTCCTATTAGACATGTTCAATTTGGCTTATAGACTCTGATGAACCTTCAGTGTAACTGGAATTTTCTAATACAAATGAACTGTAAAAATGCAATATTAATGCACTTGGGGTTCAGCATCATATGTCTCTGTTTGTTGAGGAATATTAATAAAATCAAAATTAGGGGCCCTGCAGTAGCCATACATGAGGAATATGTTCTGGGCAGCTGATGCCAGGATTCAGATGTAAGCTGGAGAGCCCATTCTTAATACTTGTCTGTGCTGACAGAATCATTTTGGGTGTACTGAGTACCAGCAGATAGACACAATGCATAGCATTTTACAAGCACTGCAGAATTGCTTCAGGTGTTGTTCAGGCAGAAATATAGGCAACCAGTTTGCAGGACTAGCTTGTCTGCTTTGGCAAAGTCAATGAAACTAGATCCTTCATCATAAAGACATTTATTGGTAAATAAATCCCTTTTTATTTCATTGGGTCTTTCCTCAAAGAGCATGCTTTAGAATGGGAGAGTGAATTGGTTTAATCCTCAGCCTGGGTTGGATGTAGGTTTACTTGTTCATAAACAACAGATTTGATTGCTGAGTGGTTATGTGGAAAAGAAATGCATAAAAACTAAGATTCCAGAAGCCAATATCCCTATTGTGCTTAGGCTAGCTATTCAAATAGCATCCTCAATTGGTAATTGCTAAGAAAATCTGTTTGCCTTCATTTTTCTAGATAACCTCATATACCCCAGTAATTGTTCCTTAGTGTCCAGTGCCTCTTTTATGCTGGCTGCTAAACTCAGCCTAGCCTATTTCCTGTAATCTCTGCTGTCCTCCCTTTTCTGTTTCTGCCCTTCATGTGCCCTTCCTTCCCAACCAACTCACTGCTTACTGTTTCTCTAGAGGCAGAATCCAGGGAGGCAGTAATGTTCTTCTGTATTAAGGTAGTTTGCCTCAATATGGAACAAACTGTATTTGCGGGCTAATTTTGCCACCACAACCACACTTGTGAACGGCTTTGCGCAATCCATGTGAGGAATTAATTACAATTGACCACAACAATCTTTCTTTTCTTTTTTCTTTTTAAAAGTAACTATTTTAAATTAATTTTCCTTTACAAATTATTATTACAAACCAATTTAAAGTAAAAAAAAATACGTTTGGTGGAAGTAGAAGCCTTCTGCTATCATAAAAAGTAAGGTGACAAGTGCAGAGTGCTAAGGACAGAGACTATAGCTTTAGTATTCCTTGTACACTGAAGCTGTTGTACACCATTCAGTATTCTGACTACCAGTGGCTCTCCAGGTTCTCAGGGAAAGATCTTAGCAACTGTATCTAAAGACCCTACTAAATGTGAGATTTTCCATGTGTACTATTACAGGAGAAGAAGAAGAGTTGGTTTTTATAGGCCGACTTTCTCTACCACTTAAGGGAGACTCAAACCAGCTTATAGTCACATCCCCTTCTCCTCCCCCACAACAGACACCCTGTGAGAGCTCTAACAGAGTTGTAACTTGCCCAAGGTCACCCAGCTGGCTTCGTGTGTAGGAGTGGGGAAACAAATCAAATTCACCAGATTAGTCTCCGCAGCTCATGTGGAGGAGTGGGGAATCAAACCTGGCTCTCCAGATCAGACTCCACCACTCCAAACCACCGCTCTTAACCACTACAACATGCTGGCTGTCTGTGTCATGTTTGTTTCTTGTAATGTTAGACTTAGGGTTGCAATTGGTGGGCAATTGCCCACCAATACCACCCACCTGGCAACCCTAGTGACTACTAGTCACAGTGACTAAGGGGAACCTCCATATTCAAAGAGAGTAAGCCTGTGTGTGAATACCAATGCTAAGAAAACATTTGTGGGAGTCCTTGGCCTTTATGCCAGTCAGTGGTTATTTAATACAGGATGTTGGACTAGATGGCCCGCTGGTCTGATCCACTAGTTCTTATATTCTGTTATCTGAATTCCCCAAGATGTTATTCTGTACATTCTGTTCTTTAAAATTTGTAAACCATCTTGAGTACCATCTGGTATCGGATGAGATAAAAGTGCATCAAATAAATAAATAACTGCAACATGCACCATACAGTTCTCACCTTCTTTATTATGTCTTTTCACCTTACATTTTTACTGTTAACATTACATAAGAAGAGCCCTGCTGGATCCAACCAGATTTTAACCATTTTTTTTCTGCACGTAGCTCAGGATAGGATATTTGATCCTGACAACAGGCATGAGAGGCAGTGTAAGGTTAAGAGATAGCAAATTATGTATTATTCATTCATTTAATTTCTGCCTCGCCTTTTCCCCCAATGGGCTTACATCATTCTCCTGTCCTCCATTTTGTCCTTAATTATTGGTCTAGCCCTCTGTCTTATTTTATTTATGATGCTAATTTCTCTGCATGTTGTGAAATGCTTGGTTCCTTTCTGAAACAAATGATATTAAAGTTATGTCACCAATGTTATGCCCTGAAGCTAATCGAGACCAAAAATAGCTGGACCAAAAGATAAAGTGACACGCAAATAGGCACATAATTGCCAAAGAGGTACTGAGTGTAGAAGAATTTTGTAAACAACACTAATGACAATGTCATATGCCATTTCATCATAGGTGAGCAACTCCATATTTTGAACTGCATCCAAAGCCTTGCATGTGCAGTGAACTATTTACATTTAGAAACCTTTATTTCACAGTGCGTTGATCTGGATAGCTCAGGCTAGCCTGATCTCATCAGATCTCGGAAGCTAAGCAGGGTCAGCCCTGGTTAGTATTTGGCTGGGAGACCACCAAGGAAGTCCAGGATCGTGACGCAGAGGCAGCAATGGCAAAACACTCTTAATATCTCTTGCCTTGAAAACCCCATGGGATCGCCATAAGTCAAATGTGAGTTGATGGCAAAATAAACAAACAAACAAATAAATAAATATAAAATCACAGACTTGAAGTGGTTCAGAGATGGTAAGATCATAGCATATGCATGGTAGGGGAGACACATGTCAGATGAATACTTTGTCTTTCAGGCTATACACAGCCAAGTTTTCATCCTACAGACTTTGGCTCACTTCAGATGTTATATTTCCCAGTTTCCAAATAATGGTTTGGAGGTCAGAATGTGCCCATATGCCTTTCTCTCCCTCCTGCCATCTTGTGTATGGATTTTGCACTCACTTGCATAGTGCTCACTTCCATAGTACTCACATTATTTCTCAAACTTGCTAAGTATGGTTAGCATAAATCAGTAATTGCTTGCAAACCATGTTTTGCAGACCTCTTTCAAAGCGTGGCTTCTTGTCATGGTTTGGAAGCAGTTTCTGGTTTGTGCTGAACAACCCTTTTAAATACAGTTTGCTTTTACATCCAAATAAGGCTATTGTGAACTATAGAATGGATGGACTGGAGAATTATTTATGAGAGAAGGGAAGGGGGGGGAAAGGTGTGAGCTTACTTTGTATTTCTAATCTATAAACAATTATTTGGTTTTTTTTATACCCAAACTAGCTTTTTGTTTCCTCTTTGTTGGTGCCAGAGCGTTCTCTAGGTTGGAATCTTGTGGGCTACACTATCATTGCCCTGACTTGGATATAGGGTTGCCAACCTCCAGGTGGTGGCTGGAGATCTCCCGCTATTACAACGGATCTCCAGACGACAGAGATCAGTTCCCCAGGAGAAAATGGGCACTTTGGCATTTGGACCTTATGACATAGAAGTCCCTCCCCTCTCCAAACCCTACCCTCCTCAGGCTCCACCCCCAAATCTCCAGGTATTTCCCAACCCGTAGCTGTCAGCCTTAGTTGGATAGCCAGGCTAGCCCAATCTTGTCAGATCTGGAAGCTAAGCAGGATCACCTCTGAATGATTCTTGACTTGAAAACCCTATGGGGTTGGCATAAGTCAACTGTGACTTAATAGCACTTTCCACTACCATATTCTCATCCCCGTGATATGCCACAGGGACTCACTCATAACTTTCCTGCAGTCCCAGAATCTTGTTCTGGATCTCAGCAGAGCTGCCTGCCTGTGGAGAAAACTGGTGGCTCATTCTCCGTTGTACCATAGTATCTTCCTCAAGATGGCTATCAGAAGAGGCACACCTTGCCTGTAAGGATCCAATGAATGATGTTGGGATCACCATTTAGTGTGAGCATAGGGGTCGAAATAACTGCCTCTAGGCTGGCTCCTTCAGTTTGAGCTAATTGTCTGTGATGTGAAGACAGTGTTAACTCTTAATCCTGGTTTTTGTCTCTGCCAGTCTGATCATGTGCCTTGCCTTTGACCTAGACTGACTGGTGGATTCTGACTCCTGGCCTGACCTCAGCCACACTTCTACCTAGCCTCAGACTGACCTCCACAGCATCCTGACTTCTGACCCTAACTTTGATTCTAATGTGCCATACAGACCTGTTCTCTCTCTTTGTCTATGTGACCCCTGCCTTGACTTTTGACTTCTTTCATTTGTCCAAACAGCTGTGTGCCTCAGCACCAGACAGTCCCCCTTGTTTCAAATCCAGATATCCTGTCGTTCAGTGAGGTAGTTGAGTTTTTCATTGTTTAGGGAAGCTGTTGGTGAAAGTGTTGATCTCAGGAAGATGATGCCAGGAGGATTGGAAAGTAGCAGAGAAAAAGCAAGGCATGAAAATAAAAGTGCAGATCTTGTGATCACAACTCATTTAATGTCCATTTCCTTCTTAGCTTGTATTCATGTCAGTTCTGAATACATTGACATTTAATTATTGGAAATTGATTGCCAGGTTCATCCTTTCCCCGTAGCATCATGATGGTCCCAGGCAGGCTAGAGAAGCTTAATTTGTTCTGTAGTTTGGAGGTTAAATAATCTGAAATCTGTACACTTGATGAGAAATTGATACAGTGTTTGTAGGATCTATTCTTGATGCTGCATACTCTGTGTATACCAGTAAATACTATACCCTAAGAGATTACAAACATAAACAATGGTGCTTTAGAAGGACCTGTTGGCATAAAGAAGTTTGTTTGTTCATTTATTTTAAGGGCACAGAAAGTAAAAGTCAATGGGACTAAAGCTCATGAAGTCAATGCAACCAAGTCAGCTTAAAATGAAACCCTGGCCGACCTGGGCTGTGGATTTTTCCTTACCATGATTGATCAACATGAAGTAGGATTGGAGTAGGTATTGATCTGGTCCATTTGATTTAAGCAAATGCATTTTCTCTCTCTTATTGTTATTTATGCATATTGGATTCAGCCCAGTTTTTGATGCACCTCTACAATGTTTATTTTTCTTCATTAATTGTTAAATAAAACTAGTCAATAGTTTCCCACAAAAACACATTTAAATAGAGTGACTCCCAGTAGGAATATGTCCTGCAGGAAGACAGTGATTGCCCTCTCTTGAGCAGAAGTCTATAACTGAGGATAATCAAATCCATGATCAGTGCTGTGAATTCAATAAGTTAGGTTAACAAAAAAAAAATCAGCCGGCCTAGCTGGTTTCTTTTCTTTCTTCAGGAAAGCCCTCTTTCTACAGGAAATAAATACATAAATAAATGGAATAAATAAATATATAGCTAATCTATACACAAGACACAAAAATCTAATCTATACATGAGAGACAAATACTACTATGTTGGAGAACTTCTGGCTAGTCTCCAGTCTTCTATTCTTGGGTTAAGGTGCTTGAGCAGGTGGTTGCTTCTCAGCTCCAAGGGCTCTTGGAAGAGGCTGATTTTCTGGACCCATTTCAATCTGGCTTCAGGCCAGTGTCTGGAACAGAAACTGCCCTGGTTGCCTTGGTTGATGACCTCTACTGAGAACTAGACAGTGAATGTAACTGTGGTAGGTCTGCTGGATCTCTCAGCAGCCTTCGATGCTATTGACCATTATATCTAACTGAGCTGCCTCTCAGCTCTGGGACTAGGGGGCACGGTGTAACGGTGGTTTTAATCCTATCAGGGGGAGGGATTTTATCAGAGGGTGGTGCTGGGGGATTCCTGCTCTTTCCCTTGGCTGTTGACCTGTGTGGTTCCACAGGGTTCAGTTTTGTCCCCTAAGATATTTAATAGCTATGTGAAGCTGCTGGGAGAGATCATCAGGAGGTTTTGGCTACAGTGTCACCAATATGCAGATGATACCCAGCTCTACCTCCCCCCCTCTCCCAAATTCCAAGGTTGCTGTTGATTGGTTCTTGTAGGTTATCCGGGCTGTGTAACCGTGGTCTTGGAATTTTCTTTCCTGACGTTTCGCCAGCAACTGTGGCAGGCATCTTCAGAGTAGTAACACTGAAGGACAGTGTCTCTCAGTGTCAAGGGTGTAGGAAGAGTAATATATAGTCAGAAAGGGATTGGGTTTGAGCTGAGTATTGTCCTGCAAAAGTATTGTCCTGTAAGTATCAAGATAATGTGCTAATGAGGGTATGGTATGTTAATATGGAACCATTGTATCCTGAAGTGATCTGTTAATGTGTGTAATCCAAAGCTAATCTATATGGCTATTGTTGAATGTTGTCTTTGTCTGGAGGTTTTTCAGGGCAGGAAGCCAAGCCTTATTCATTCTTAAACTCTCCTCTTTTCTGTTAAAGTTGTGCTGATGTTTATGAATTTCAATGGCTTCTCTGTGCAATCTGACAAAATAGTTGGTAGAATTGTCCAGTCTTTCAGTGTCTTGGAATAAGACCCTGTGTCCTGTTTGTGTCAGTTCATGTTCAGCCACTGCTGATTTCTCAGGTTGGCCAAGTCTGCAGTATCTTTCATGTTCTTTTATCCTTGTTTGTATGCTGCGTTTTGTGGTCCCGATGTAAACTTCTCCACAGCTGCAAGGTATACGATATACTCCTGCAGAGGTGAGGGGGTCTCTTTTGTCTTTTGCTGATCGTAGCATTTGTTGTATTTTCTTGGTGGGTTTAAACACTGTTTGTAGGTTATGTTTTTTCAAAAGTTTCTCCATCCTATCAGTGACTCCTTTAATAAATGGCAAGAATACCTTTCCTATGGTAGACTGTTTTTCTTGAGTTTTCTGATTTTTGTTTGGTTTAATGGCCCTTCTGATTTCATTCTTGGAGTAGCCGTTTGCTAGCAGTGCGTGATTTAGATGATTAGTTTCTTCCTTGAGAAACTGTGGTTCACAGATCCGTCTTGCACGGTCCATTAATGTTTTGATTATTCCTCTTTTCTGTGGGGGGTGGTGGTTGGAGTTTTTGTGTAAGTAGCGATCTGTGTGAGTTGGTTTCCGGTAGACCTTGTGACCTAACTGAAGGTTTGATTTACGGATGACAAGGGTATCAAGAAATGGGAGTTTACCCTCAATTTCCTTTTCCATGGTAAACTGAATGTTTGGATGGATATTATTAAGATGGTTTAGAAAGTCCATTAATTTTTCTTCACCATGGCTCCAAATGGTAAATGTATCATCTACGAACCTGAACCAGACTGTAGGTTTGTAAGGTGCTGATTCTAATGCTGTCTTTTCAAAATATTCCATGTAAAAGTTTGCTATTACTGGACTGAGTGGACTTCCCATAGCTACTCCATCAATCTGTTCATAAAATTCTTGATCCCATAGGAAATAACTTGTTGTCAAACAATGGTGAAATAAGGCTGTTATATCTTCTGGAAAAATCTGGTTAATCAATGAGATTGTGTCTTTTACTGGAACCTTGGTAAAGAGGGATACAACATCAAAACTGATTAATATATCCTTTGGATTGAGTCTTAACGGACTGATTTTGTTGATGAAGTGAGTTGAATCTTTGATGTAAGAAGTGGTTTTTCCAATGTGGTCCTGTAGGAGAGTGGTCAAATATTTAGCTAATTCATATGTTGGGGAACCAATGGCACTCACGATGGGTCGGAGTGGAACGGAATCCTTATGAATTTTAGGTAGTCCAAACTTTTGAAAAAACATAACCTACAAACAGTGTTTAAACCCACCAAGAAAATACAACAAATGCTACGATCAGCAAAAGACAAAAGAGACCCCCTCACCTCTGCAGGAGTATATCGTATACCTTGCAGCTGTGGAGAAGTTTACATCGGGACCACAAAACGCAGCATACAAACAAGGATAAAAGAACATGAAAGATACTGCAGACTTGGCCAACCTGAGAAATCAGCAGTGGCTGAACATGGACTGACACAAACAGGACACAGGGTCTTATTCCAAGACACTGAAAGACTGGACAATTCTACCAACTATTTTGTCAGATTGCACAGAGAAGCCATTGAAATTCATAAACATCAGCACAACTTTAACAGAAAAGAGGAGAGTTTAAGAATGAATAAGGCTTGGCTTCCTGCCCTGAAAAACCTCCAGACAAAGACAACATTCAACAATAGCCATACAGATTAGCTTTGGATTACACACATTAACAGATCACTTCAGGATACAATGGTTCCATATTAACATACCATACCCTCATTAGCACATTATCTTGATACTTACAGGACAATACTTTTGCAGGACAATACTCAGCTCAAACCCAACCCCTTTCTGACTATATATTACTCTTCCTACACCCTTGACACTGAGAGACACTGTCCTTCAGTGTTACTACTCTGAAGATGCCTGCCACAGTTGCTGGCGAAACGTCAGGAAAGAAAATTCCAAGACCACGGTTACACAGCCCGGATAACCTACAAGAACCAATGAACTCTGACCGTGAAAGCCTTCGACAATATTGTTGCTGTTGATGTTCTGAACACTGAGGCTAGATTACTGGTCAGAGCCAGCTTTAGGGAGCACATGACCCCAATATTACAGCAATCACACTGGCTACCAATCCACTCCTGAGCCCAATTCAAGTTGTTGGTTTTGACCTTTAAACCCCTGCATGGCTTGGGACTGGGGTATTTGAAGGACCTTCTCCCATATGTTCTTGCCTGAGAACTAAAGATCACAGGGAGAGGCCCTCCTGACTATGCCAGCAATCATCAAAGCTTGTTTGGTCAGTACAGGAAAGAGGACTTTTACAGTGGCAACCCTACAATTATGAAACAACCTCCCTAGGGAGGTGTGCCTGATCACTTTCGATCTTTCGGAGGCAGTTGAAAACGGTTTTATTTAGGACTGTGTTTGGTTAAGTTTAGTAGCAGTCCTGAGTAGTGATTGTAAATTTTGTGTGTGTGTGTTAAGTGCCGTCAAGTCGCTTCTGACTCATGGCGACCCTATGAATGAAAGTCCTCCAAAATGTCCTATCTTTGATAGCCTTGTTCAGATCTTGCAAATTGAGTGCTGTGGCTTCCTTTATTGAGTCAGTCCATCTCTTGTTGGGTCTTCCTCTTTTCCTGCTGCCCTCAACTTTTCCTAGCATGACTGTCTTTTCCAGTGAGCTGTCTTTTCCAGCTCATGATGTGACCAAAATATGATAGCCTCAATTTAGTCATTTTAGCTTCTAGGGTCAGTTCAGGCTTGATTTGATCTATAACCCACTGATTTGTTTTTTTGGCAGTCCACAGTATCCGTAACACTCTCCTCCAACACCACATTTCAAAGGAATCTATTTTCTTCCTATCAGCTTTCTTCAATGTCCAGCTTTCACACCCATACATAGTAATAGAGAATACGATTGAATGAAATTTTAGTTTTATGTATTTTATCCAGTGTTTTATCTGTGTTTGTAAGCCGCCTTGAGCGCTGTAAGGAAGAAAGCCGGCTAATAAATGTTTTAAACAAACAAACAAATAATACAGAGCTAGATAAATATCTTCAGTACCGCCACATAAACAGCAAACACAAACAGACTCCATTCACACTGTTTGTATCTACTGTTTTGAAGAGAATAACTCGTGCAAGCAGGGCTTCTTAGTGATTTTAGCCCATGGTAAAGGGGCTCATTCCCTTCTGCTATTTTTCTGTACAGGCCTCTGGTTTTGAGTTTATGAACAGGAGCTAAAAACAGTGCCTTGGATCTTCTCCTGTAAAAGGTAAAACGTAATGACTTTTTAAACTTTCAATCAGTTCTGAGTATCTGTAAGGCAAGGAAGGTGAAATACCATGGGTCGTATCCTATGGACATTCCACTGATGGAAGGAGGACCCTGTTTCCCTCATCACTGCAACTCACTCAACCTACATGGCTTTTTGCGCAAGGCTTCCTGAACTCTGAGCAAGGCCCTTTCAGAATCACAGGAGGCTGCTGAGGTAAAGGGAAGGGGAGGAAGTACGCTTCACCTTGTGGAATAACCACTTGTTGACATCATGCTGCTAGATACATGGTGGAATTAGTCCTTTGGAAAACCAGGAGCGTTCTTATGGTATTCCTCAAGGCGTTTTTTTGTTTGAGAAGTTTTTCAGAAATCCAGTGAAATGAACAGATGCTGGGAAAGAGTCTTATACTTTGTTTTTGATGCAGCTTTAGTAGCCAGTCTCTGATTAACTGTATGAATGGAGAAGAAATTAAACCACTTGACACTGTAGAATATCTGCTATTAAAGCAGGAGAGAAACCTCTGTTACACCTGTTCTCTAGTAAGCCAGATGCCAAATATGCTGCACAACACAGATCAGCTTTTCATGGTCATACTTCATCTAGCCACAAAGGAGAATTTAAGACCAATAAACAGATTTCTATAATCACTTTTACAGATGTACTGTGCCAGTTTATTTTGTCTGTTAGTGAGCTGTAGTGAGCTGTGAACTCTGTTGTTTTTCTTCAAACAACACACAGTCACTTTTCAATTATATAGGTTCCCAAAATTTATTTTGGTCCTTTTGAATGTGACAGGCAGGGCTGTGAGCAGTTCCCATTTTAAAATGTAGTTTTCTAGGGAAATGTGGGAGGCTGAACACCTGAAACCGATGAATGATTTTGCAGATACAATGAGATTTCTGTTACTAGGAAGTCACAAAGATCTGTAAGTCATAAAGATCTACAAGTTTATGGATACATGAAGCTGCCAAGTTGGTCCTTATAACTCAGTATTGTCTACTTGGAGAGGCAGTGGCTTTCTAAGGTCTCAGAAAGATCTTTTCCAGCATTCTTATCTGAAACCTTTTAGCAGAGATAGAAGCTGGCACCTTCTGCATACAAAGAAATACATGCTCTGAACTACACACAGCCCTTCTGCTAAATAAAGTGAATTGTAATCCATTCAGTTTCCTTAAAACAAATTATATACCTGTTAGTTCTGAATTTGGTGGTGATGGTGGGGCTACATTCTGGCTTAGCACCAAGGGAGCTAGATTTCCATAAGCTTCTCTGTCTTCAGTATTGTCTCTGCCTTTTTCTCCCTGGGAGATTTTTTTTGTTAAGATAGATCATTAAAGCATTAAAGCACAAACATGAACATCTATGTTGTTAGTGTTGTTGTGAAGGGTCACTGTGTTTATCTCATATACTGTTGAGTTTTATACAGAAATTATATAGATTAGGGGTTGTATCTAGCCAACTGTTAGGAGTGAACTTCCCACAGAATAGAACTTTCCTACCTCTTACTGCAGTCTATTCTGTCCCCCTGCAGTGCTTTCCCTGAGGTTCAGGAGATCTCCAATAACAGTGCTGGGTACAATGTGAGGATCTGCTATGGGATGGAGGACTCTGTGAAGATCACCCTCCCTTCTCTGCCAGCGGAATTGCTCTCCTTGCACTTCATGGCTGTTGAATTCCACTGTGGATATTTCCCCTCCATCTCTGTGTACATATATCTGCTCACAGACAGCTCATTTAATCCACCTGACAAAAGGAACTCTAATCCATAGGAGCGTATATAAAGTACTGCTGTTAGAGGTGAAGGTGCCAGAAGATTCCTTTTTGTTTGTTCGACTTGATGGTTTATCATGTTAACAATCTGCATTAACGTAGTGTTGAGCATCTCAGTGCCCTGAGTAAGTAATATAAATTATGACGATAAGTTATTCGGTGGTGTAGTTTACAGCAGTCTTGTGATCAATAGACCATATACAGCAGCTCAGAAATTCTGTGTGTCAGGCAGAATTTCAATAGATGAAGCTTTCCCCAGCATTGAGATGCAGTGATAAAAGCTGGACCTGTTGAATTTCTGTGTGCTGTCCAATTCTAGAAGGTGCAGAACTTTAAATACTGGTGCACATAATGTTTGTGGGCATAAAGGATATCATGCATGAATGAAAGTTCATTGAAGTCTTTGTGTAGTGTAAGGTTTAATAGTTTAAATTACATTGCTACATCTATGTACATAATGCTTCCTTGAAGAACCATATTTCAAAAGCTAGTTAGACAGCTTCATGGAGGATTCATGGCTACTGGTCATGGTGACTAATGGAAACCTCCAAGTAGCAGCACACCACTGAATATCAGTGCTGGGGGACAGCATCAGGGGAAGGCCTTAGCCTCTATGCTCTGTTTATTTGGTCTTCCAAGTAGGGATGCCTGGTAGGGTTTCCAAGTAAGATCCCCAGCCCCCACCTTTTGTTTCCTGCCACTGCTTTGGTGTTGCAGTGGGAGAAGAAAATGGCCGTCAGGCTCATGATGTGACATCACTTCCAGGAAAAACCTGGAGGTGACACCAGTCTTCTCTAGGAATCGCTGGAATCGCTGTGTTTTATGGGTTTTCCCGGAACTAAAGTTATGCCATTGCTGAAGGCTAGGGCCGCCAGGTCCCCTCTTACCTTCGGTGGGAATTTTTTTCCAATGGGGCTGGGTTCCATAGAGTTTTCAGAGGTTATGGCTAGAGCATCCCGTGCGATGCTGGAACTTCTGGGGTAAACCTGGAAGTGGCAGTATCGCGCTGGGAGTGGGGTGCGAGGGAATTGCTTTCCCTTTCCTGCTTATGTCCACTGACCATCAGCTGGTCAGTGGGCAGCCTGGTTGAGACTCCTGCCTACCGGGCAGTTGAGACTCCTACCAGCATGGTATAGTGGTTAAGAGCAGTGGTCTGGAGTAGTGTACTCTGAACTGGAGAATCGGGTTTGATTCCCCACTCCTCCACATGAGCAGCGGACACTAATCTGGTGAACTGAATTTGTTTCCCCGCTCCTACACATGAAGCCAGCTGGGTGACCATGGGCTATTCATACTCTCTCAGCTCCACCTACCTCACAGGGTGTCTGTTGTGGGGAGGGGAAGGGAAGGTGATTGTAAGCCGGTTTGATTCTTCCTTAAGTGGTAGAGAAAGTCGACATATAAAAAATAACTCTTTTTCTTCTACCGAAAACTGTTTTCCACATGTCTTCCTCAGTCTCCTGCTGGTTCCCAGGACATGCCTGGCACCCCTACTAGGGCAACTGGTTGGCTACTATGTGAAACAGTATGTTGGACTAGATGGACCAGTGGTCAGATCAAGCAACACTATTGTTATGTTCTTATGACAATCTGAAACTCGACACAGGGTGCATTAGAGGGAGGGGAGGAAAGGGAATGTAAGTATAATAGATGAAAGTATTTATTTCAGATGTTTGTAGTTAAGTTGATGATGGAGCTGGAGGTTTAGCCAAGGATTTCAGGCAGAAGATTGATTTGGGGGAGGAATTTGAAATAATTTCAACATGTGTTCAAGTAAGTGTTCCAGGGAAGAGTTCTAGGTGTAAGAGGCAGCAAGCAGAAATAATGCATTGTTTAAGGAGATGAACCTTTCAAACATTGATGATGGTGGTGATAGAGGAGTAAAGGTCACAGTAGAGGTGGAGAGGTAAAGGTATTTTAGTTGCAGAAGCAAAATGAAATATTTAATTGCTGTCTCTTTAAATAGCAAACCCAAGAAATCAAATGCTGATACAGCCAGGAATTAATTCCATTGACAAGGGTTCTCTTCCATGCCTTTCTAAGAAGGATTAATTACCACTTGTTTTCAATATGCCTGCAAAGAAATCTATTCTCTGTTTATCTGCAATCTGATCCAGCTTAGGTTAGCACAAAATTCACCGGTACATTCCTGGGTCCAGGCTCATTAAACTGACAAAAATTATTTTACTTCATTCAGGTCCAATGAGAGCAAAATTCTAAATAACAAATTATATATTTGGGTAACACAGTGAGAAATTTTGTGAGGCAAGAACAAAAAGCTGTTGGGAGGAGGGATGGAACTAAGAAGGGTAAGTAAGTCAAGGGCCACTGCCAATTTGGGAATAACCTTTACAATAGCAGAATGAATCTGGGATAATAAAATAATTACAAAAAGAAGAAATGATAACAAGTATGACATGTGATCAAGGTTTGGAGGGCACTTTACTAGCAATCTGTTGCTATTTTACAGGCTAGGGAAAAATTCAAATGTGAAATTGCAGCCTTGACTCCAAGCAAGTAGAGAGAGATTGTCAAGAAATTAGCTAATTCTGCACAAAGTAGCCTCTTGTGTTTACCTACAGCTTCTGGATTTTATTTGTCTATCTTTGCAGTATTTGCAAGGGGAAAAAAAAGAAATTGGTTGACAGCATTCCTTAGCCAGAGGAATATTTTTTAAATTTGGTACAAACTGTGCTTGTAAGACAACCTCCCTGCTGATTAAATAGTGGAACTGAAATTGAATTAATAAGGAATTAGCACGTTGACATGATTATTTTACATGGTCCTTCCTTGTCATCTCTGATCTACCAGTGGTTTCCAAATTTACAACTCTAACTGGATAAAATAATAATTCCTATACAGAGAAAATCAAATGGGGCATCCTGTGATCTCTGATAGTAGGCCAGCCAACATTCCGAAGTGATTTACAAAGATAATTTATATGCCACCTCTCCAGAGGACCTAACCAAGGATGACAAAAGAGATGGATAGATTCCATCCTAAATATGACCTCAAAGGTCATTTTCAAGGTCATATATAGGTCAGGCATGGCATGGGTCAGGTGTTATGAAACCTATAATTGCAATGGAACTCAATCTTTACATAAGTGAATTGCTATTAGGGAATGAGCAACAAATACTTTGGAAATTAAGTCAGAAACACTGCTTCGGATGAGAATACCATTTAACCAACCCATGCAGCTATTTCAAGCTTATTTCTTATTTGCTATTAACTCATTTCCTTTAATCCGAACAGTATCACCAAGTTGTAACTGAAAATATGAGCTACTACAAGACCCCTTAAAGCACGTACATAAGACAACCAACACATGCTATAAATGGCATGTGATACAAATGTGTAGTTAGAAATATAGGTTGCATATATTCAGTGACATGAAATGACAGGTGTGACTGGCCTTTTCTACCAACTGAGTATAGAGACTAAGAAAGTTGTTTTGAAGACCTTGTGACAATGCCATGTGATTAGTAGCATTTTCATGATCAGGACTGGACAGCTGATAGCATCGCAGCTGCAGACAGCAATACTTTTCAGATCATTGTTGAAACAGGCAACCTGATGTGTTGCATTTTGTTTTGCCCCTACCTGTCACTAGTTCTATACAGAGAGTAGATAGAGGAGGTGTGACAAGCCCTTTCTTGGAACCAAGGGAACCCACATAACCTCTTACAATTTTGGGGAACCAGGTTTTTTTTTTTAGAGCTGTGTAAACCTTTCCCCTGGGTGACAAGAT
The DNA here is from genome assembly GCF_029931775.1 of Euleptes europaea. Lineage (NCBI taxonomy): Eukaryota > Metazoa > Chordata > Lepidosauria > Squamata > Sphaerodactylidae > Euleptes > Euleptes europaea. The sequence continues at coordinate 40,478,816 of NC_079316.1, forward strand.
GTCATTACGGTAGCATGCCATGAGATAGGTTTTGTGGTGAGCAAGATGAACACAGAGATCACTGAGGCAGGAGGTGTATGCAAATAACGAAGAAGGTTTATTTATTTACAGGTTGGTTATAAAGAACAGATCAGCAGCACAGGTCTCCAGACAGTCAAAGGTGAAACCTGGCTGAGGCATGTAAATTCAAGCTAGTTACAGCTTCAGAGTGTTGTTTGAATTCCCTTTAATGCTTGCAAATACAAACGGGCTGTGACTGACAGGCCATCAGGTTAGATCCTTTCACACACATGGTATTCCACCCACACCAGCCTGCTCTTTCCCAAGAGTCAAACTAAACTGTATGTGGTCTGCTCATCACCAGAGACAGGCCTAACAACCGGGTACTCTGTCCTCTGTCAGAGGTAGAGCTGAGCCACTCTTCCATGCTACCTGTCTGCTCTTTTGCTGAGCCAGACCTGAGCTACCATTGTACTCTCCCTGAGGCAGATCTGAACTTTTCTGTACTTCCCTCCAGCATTCTATCCTTCTTTGGTTTTTATATGCTGACTTTCTCTACCACTTAAGGAAGAATCAAACTGGCTTACAATCACCTTCCCTTCCCCTCCCCACAACAGACACCCTGTGAGGTAGGTGGGGCTGAGACAGTGTGACTAGCCCAAGGTCACCCAACTGACTTCATGTGGAGGAGTGGGGAATCAAACCCTGTTTTCCAGATCAGAGTCCACCGCTCCAAACCACTGCTCTTAACAACTACACCATGCTGAAAGGTAAAAGAATGCTGGAGCAGTACTCTCATAGGCTCAGGGATGAAATCGCTGAGTGGCTGTTTTTCCTTTCAAGAGCAGGGCAGTCTTCTGTCCATCACAGAAGGTAAACTAATCCACAACTGATAAGATCTCACACTTCTCTAGGCACAAAGTATGTGCAGCAGGAACAGCATCTATAAGCATTTGATGTGCTTGCAGCAAGATCTTTCTCTGATGATTAGCACATGCAACACAAAGCTCAAGAACATCCGTCACTGGGGATAGTGCTTGGCAAATAGTTAACTCCTGGTAAAGTCACCCACTCATATTGCTGCTGTTGTAGCTCTACTCCTGTCATCATGAGGACATAAGAGAAAGAGGGCTGAATCAGCTTTGATCCAGTGCCATGCATTGACTCCACAGTAGTGGTAGCTACACATGAATCCATCAATGACATTTCGGATCGGCTTCTTCAGAACCATTTAATTAGACTGTGTAGCAATCTTTGTCAAATAAACTACTGATAAAGAATTACTTCTGCTCTGGTAGTATGCTCACTGAAGTGTGTTATTACAGAACCGAAGAATACACCATGTGGAGTGTTCACTCCAGTAATAAGAATATGGCTAAGGTCTGCCTTTGGCATGGTGTTTATCTGTCTTCCAGCCTTCACAGATGACAGTGGTATAGGGGATATCTCATACATTATAACATATTTCTCATTCAGCCAGCACCTGCTGCAATAAATACTCTCTGCATTTTGATTAGTTTCTTTATATTCTACTGTGTGGCAACATTTGATTTGTTCAATGAAGCAAAACCTTTTGAGCGTTTTTTTGCCAATGGTTCATGAAATGGAATAAATGTGCTGATCAATTGTTCCTTTATACTATTAGGGAGTGCAATCTATATTCCTTGCTATTAAAGGTAAAGGTCCCCTGTGCAAGCACCAGGTCATTCCTGACCCATGGGATGACGTCACATCCCAACGTTTTCTAGGCAGACTTTGTTGACGGGGTGGTGTGCCAGTGCCTCCCCCAGTCATCTTCCCTTTACCCCCAGCAAGCTGGGGTACTATTAGCCATCAGCAAATCATTGGTCACATAACTGAATCTCCCCACTGTTCATTGATTGGTTATTTACATCATCTGCATCACATTTGTTTTTTTGTTTGTTTGTTTTTTTAAAAAGACCAAGTGCAGCTTCATTGCCATAATCTTTTAGGTGGAGTATGCATTGTATATCCTCTGACATGCATGATCACTCAGATGACATCATACACAACCTTTTCTTAACTTGGTCATTGCATGTGAATCTAATTATTTCATTATGTGGTTTTCTTTAACCATTCTATTATGTGATTTGCATACATTTGGTTGAACTTGTTTATCTTGGCTTCAGCACAAAATTTCCAGCAATGAACTCTCAGTGGCCCTCTCAAATCTTTTCATATTAGGTGAGACCCCATCTAGCATAGTTTGTATGATTACAGATTATGGGCCCTGGGAGCAAGGCAGCAACTACTTCCTGAAAGTCTCCAACATTCACATGTAAGTTTGTCAGATGCCCAAAGTCTACATTGTCAGTGTTGGGCCTTAAAAGTTTTCCATATTATCATTTCTTTTCAGCTAAAACATGTATCATGCTTTCCATGACTCTGCAACTCCCTTGGCTTCACTTGTACACCAGAAAACATTTATTAGATTTTGTGACAGTTTTTTACTTCCCTGTAGAGCTCAGGATGGTTGGCTGCCAGCCATGACTTCAACACAGATATGCTACAGTGCTTCATATGTCAATATATGTGCACAAGCTGCACTGTGATATGCCTTGTTTCCGCCAACACTGAGTACTGCTAGGTGGATAAACACCTGGCTCTGCTCACAGGTTATCCATGATCAATGTACTGGCCAATTGCTTTGCTTTGAGGTAAGCGAAACATATATGAAGTCCTGCAGGTACAGCAGGAATGTACTTAAATGCGGACAACCATATATTCTAATAGCAAAGCTGGTCAAATCTGAGGATACTTAAATCTGGTGATTGTAGCCATGGATGTAACCCTGTCCCTCAAGCCTTTTTATCCAGGCAGGTCTCACAGTCCAGGCAGGTCTCACAATCACCCTCCTCACACTAATAGAAAATTTGGTAGGAATTAATTTAATATTTTAAGGGGGGGAGGAATACATTACAACAAGCTTTCTGGTTACGTGAATCATCCCTCATTGCAAGAGCCACTTGGCTGCCCCCCCCCCCCAATTGAGCCCAGTTTATCTGTCCTTCTCTTTTCTCTGCAGTGCCTACTCATTCAAAATGCTCTTTTCATCATCATACTCTTTTCCAACCCCCAACTATAGCATGTTGGATGATCCTTGTGGGCAATTCCAGTAACTCAGAGAATGGCGAAATCAAGTATTTTGGATTTCCACACATGACTGGGAAAGAGAACAGCCCGTAATTTCTAGTATTAACCATTGTGATTCACCTTGCAAATTTAAAGGGAAAGTCCCATCAAAAGGCACTGTGGCTTTGAACTTCCAGGAAGACTGATTTCTTACAGAATTTTATATATTCAGTACATATATTTATGCTACTGTTAGTCAAGCTTCTGATCACTTGGATAAAATTCACAGCCCTTAGGAGACAGGTGTCAAATCAAGAACTTAATGAAAATAAGCTCTTCAGTTTTGGAAACTCTGCCTTATGCCATATGAAATATTCATAAGGTTTCCTATGTGTCAGGCCTTTTGCCCCTTTTGTCCCATGGCTAGAGTAAAGGCTCTTGACATGAGATAGGCCAGTTCTGGCTTCACGTCGAGTCCTTGGTTCTCATGCCTGTGTGCATCTGTATACAGTTTCGCTCATCCTGTTTTCCACAGCTGTGGTTATGTTTAGTCTTTCTTCCTGGGAACCACTTATCTCAGGGTTGCTTAGCCATGTTTACCTCTGTAGCCTGTAGGGCTTTTAAACATGTAACCTGCCTGCTTCGCCATTACCAGCCTCGCCTTGCCTGTGGGCAGTCAGCTCTTAAATCTGCCTTTTGCTCCCAATAAAGTCTTACTGCTTCAGATCTACCTGTCTGGATGAGTTTGCTTATGGGATGCTAGGGACAGACGCCTGATCCTGACACCATGCAGACAATAATATTTGACTGCATCGTAAGGCATAAAGTAGTATTACTGCTGACTTTGCAGCCCCATTACTGCTGTTGATTAATATTCAGTTCTTTTTTACGATTTGATATGATAGGATAATGTTGCATTTGTAGAAAAGATGGAGGGGTTTTGCCTGAAAGGAAGTATGATATAATTTATAGAGAGTCACTATGATGTATTTTATATGTATAAAATGTCATGTAGACCTACACTTATGCAAGCTAGAAGGGAAAGTTCCAGAGCAAGGTCTTACATTTAGGCTTGTACATTGGGAAGGAAGGTTGGCACTGATGCCAGCTATATTCCATAGAGTGGTTTTTCTAACATGATTCCATAATTTCCACATGGCTTCTACATTCTTAAATACCAGAGAAGCATGGAAAGAGAACTGTTTGAGAGCAACTACTTGAGAACATGATGCTCCTCCAGCAAAAGTGTTACCGAAACTGCTCTTTGATTGGGGAAATTAGCATGAGCAGCGGCACTAATTTATTTATATAGCGGAATCACCCAATGTATACCAGGGTTGTTTTCAATGAATCTCAGAATAACGACAGACCAAGGATTTCCAGATTAAAAGTGTTTATATATTCATTCATTCAGTGTTGCAAATACATACATACAAGAAACTAAGAATAAAAAGGAGGTAGGATTAGAGACGTTTCTCAAGTGAGAGGATGTCGTTGATTGGGTAATACGTTACGATCTAGAAGTGGAGATGTCCAAAACCGTTGGTTATAGGTACAAAATAAAATATAGCGGGGGATGGGAGAGGGATGTACCGGAGCCTTGAGCCAGCCAAGTCACCGGAGGGGTGTGTGTGTGGAGCTCCGCAAAACTCAACACACACGGTAAAAGGAAGGAGAGGTAGGACAGAACCAAACTGCCTTGTCGGGGAGGGCAAAATATACCCTTCTCTGGGGGTGGGGGGGGGGTTGAGATTCCCCAGATGGCTCCTATCTAAAACAATAGGGATCAAAGACTTCAGCTACAGAGATCGGGCAGAGTGACAATTTGTAAACTAAGCTGGCACCAATAATTTGCACATCCCCGGGATGGCTTGACTCGATCTTCTCATGTTCACAATGCCTCAGGAGGGTGTGAATCTCTACACTCCAGGGATGCGGCAGAGGAGTTTTTCCTAGCTGTTAATGCAGATTGCAGCGGATGTTTTTCTCACAGGATACTGGGGGGAACGGCAGGAGAGGGCGACTTGATGCTCTCCCTTCGGTGTTATGGCTTACCTTTGGATCAGGAGACAATCAGGATCATGGCTTCCCTTCGGTTGGTTCTGCAGGGGTGACTCTTGTCCTGGACAGCCTGGTAATGCAGCGGAGCGCTAGCCCAGAGCGGCAGGCTATTAACGCTTAGACAGTACAGTGAGTCTCTGAGGTAGTTGCCAAGACCAGGGCGGGAGATCAGGCAGCGCATGTGGCAACAAAAGAATTATTAACACAAGAAGTTCTTTAGACATAATAGAGAATGACAGATGAGGCTGGGTGCAGGGGTCGGTGATATATATAACAAGTACAATAGACTGCATTATTATCCCTTTTAGAAGTGACCTCCTGTACTGTTACCGGCTTGAATTCAAGGCTGGTTAAAGGAATTAGAACTATAATATGATGGAACAGGTCAGGAAATTGCTTCCATAAGAAATAGTATTATAGTCTATTGCGGTATTTATTATATATATCACTTCCCTTGCTACCACAATGTCCTCTACTTCTGTAAGCCTCCTTTCTTTATCATAATGTGTGATGCTTCAGACAGCCCTTATTGCCTTAGACAGTTTTTGTTGCATTGTTTCCAGTTGTGTAATCCCTGTCCTACTGCATTGTTTGTTGGAGGTCTTTGCTGTCAGACTGAATTGCTTTTCATACTTTGTAATCAGCTCTCGGTCTTAGTGAGAAAAGTGGGCTATAAATGAATATAATCACCACCATCATCATCTAATCCCTTTGTGAAGACACTCTCCTGAACATTTCTGTTTTGGACATTCTGTGAAATAATAGAAGTGTAGGGGTTTCCTGACCACTTCAGGCAGGCTGGTCCACAAGGTGGCCGCCACCTCAAAGAAGTGTGTAAACGAGCAGTTGCCACTTCATTTGCACCTTCAGAAGGCTTTGCAGCAGGGCATAGCCACAGAGGGGGTATAGCAAGAGAACATGGTATAGCCCAATCTTGTTAGATCTCAGAAGCTAAGCAGGGTCAGTAAGTAGGGAGACCTCCAAGGAAGACTATGCAGAGGAAGGCAATGGCAAACCACCTCTGCTCATTCACTTGCCTTGAAAGCCCGTTGCTTGGGTCGCCATAAGTTAGCTGCGACTTGACGGCACTTTACACACACACACATAGCGAAAGAGTCAGGTATGTGGGTCCAAGACCATTAAGGGCTTCATAAGTGATAACCAGAACCTTGAATTGAACCTGGTAGCTGATCCGTAACCAGTGGAGTGTCTGCAGTATGAGCGTGACATGTATGTTTTGCTTCATTCATGACAGTATTTGGGCTGTGGCCTTCAGTACCAACTGTTATTCCAAGTTGTCTTTAAGGGCAGGCCCACTCAGAGTGCATTACAGTATCCCCAGCCTGAAGGTAACCAGTTGATGAATCCCCGTGGTCAGATTAGCCAAATTAAGGTCGGGGGTTATTTTATGAGCAAAATGAAGCTGTAAGAATGCTTTTTTGTTGTTGTTGCAGTTGCATTAGCTTATTTCTCCAGTAATAAAGCTAGATCCAGCTTGTGCACACCACGTTGTGTCAGAATTCCAAAGTTGTCCACAGGTTCAAAAAGGTTGGGGACCCCTGGGCTAGAGACTAGCTTTAAAAAAAAGAGAGAGTTGGGGATTCAGAGAGCCTGTTGTTACAACAATCCAGTGACATATCAATATTTTAGTGCTGTTTAAAGAAAAAGAAAGCACTTGTCTTCAGGGTGGGGGAGGGGAGGAGAGGGATTGGTTTGATCATGACAGTCCGGTCATTGAAAAATGGACTGGAGGTGGGTGGGAGTGGCCAGGACAAAGAAAACCAACCAAAACACCCACAAGGAAAAAGCTGGCTCAAAACCGGCTTCCAGAAAAATATCAGGGGTTGGGTTCCCTGTGTTAAAAGTGGTCTCAAAAGAACTGGAAAAAAAACAGGAAAAAAACTAAAATCCTGAAGTGAAAACTAAAGGCACAAAAATGCATGCGGAAATCAGGGGATAAACTGAAGCAGTATGGGGCCAGGTGCAAAAACAACACAACGCCATTTGGAAAAGCCCTAGATTAAAATTAACCAGTTTCTTCTGTTTTCCAGTGTGTGACAGGAACTGTGCTCCCCTTTGGGGCATGATTATAACCTCATAAACATATTTCCACTGCTTCCTGATGATTTCGTTCATTTTCGGATTCATTTAACATATGAAATAAAAACTAAAATGTAACACTGCATTTTACATACCCCATATCATGAGGGGATCTACATGGCCAGTGAGTGAAGGCACAGGCAGCTGAAAACTAGACAAGTCAGTAGAAGAGATCCAGTAGTGAGGAAAAGAAGTTTGGGAATTCCATTTATTAGCAAAGCTGGCCATAGCTGGTTGTCAGTAGGCTCAAAGCAAGACAGTTCTTGCGCATACAGAATTCCAAACTGCTTAGCTGCCATCAGAATCTTCATTTTCAGCTGTCACTTTCCGTGGAGAAAAAGTTAGTGGTTCTCATAAATGCACGGAATTCAGCTGTTTGGTGCTCGTCAAGCATTTTCCTGAGGCTGATTCTTTTGTCATGCGTTGATATTAAAAATGTATTGCTTTCCCTGTACATATTTTAGAAATGGCTTTCAGCAAAGTAACAACAAACACAAACCAGTAGAACAGTTCAGCTCCAAAGGATCGGAAAGTACATGTTGCGCTTCGCCCTATAAGAGCTTTTGCATTGATTGTGCCGTTGATCTCTCTTGCTTCTCTGTTTCCAAGTTCTAGGCTCTCCATTTATTTAAATCAATGCTAGTATTTCAGATTAAATCAATGCAGCACTTTAGATTGTTGTTATATTCATGTTGCGAATCCAATTATGTTTGGCATCATAAAACCCAATCCACACTACGTAGCAGTATCTTTATTAAATGCAAACAGAAAAAAAGTAATGTTTCACTGCAAATATTCAATGAAACATTACTTTCCCTGTTTGGATTGTATGTTATAGATTTTTCGTTTCCCTTGTCATTTTCACTAGTGGTACAAAAATATTTCTTCTTTGATTTTTGCATCTCGTGAGATTACATCAGAGGGAAGGGGGGATATCGCCACCTCGCCCTCTCCACACGCAAAACGTGTAATTTCCATTGATTCTCCTTATCTGAAATTGAATCTCTTTGCCAAGATACAGACACACAAAAATTATCACCAAGTTAGTCACTGGTTGATTGTGATAGTGACTGGCATGGGCCAGAGGAGAAGGAAAAGGGGTAAGGGAAACATTGTGGGCATGTTTCCATTTATTTGTCATCTAGCCCAGACACCTTGGAGGTTTCAGGCCTAAAGTGTCTACTCCAGTTCTATATATGCCCTTATGTCTTATACCTGAAACCTATTCCAAGTTGTAAATAAATGCCTTTAGCAGCCAGTGTTTAGGGATGCTGAGAACTTCATGGTGAACATGACTGGCAGGCAAACATACTGTTTTTGACAGCCACAATCACTTGTGATCTAAGCCCTGGATCAGGCTGGCTTACATTTGTTGTTCGGCACCTGACTTGAGCGCTATGCCAAGCAGCATTGCAGCCATGTAGTAGTATTGGTGAGACTTCATTTCCTTTTGTCTTGTAGCCCTTTTTGCACCTACACAGTAGGTAAAAATCAGTTTCCCCCCAGGGTCACAGATGGTTGTACCAGGCAAATAAATAGTCACCTGGTGGGTGTGTGAGGAAAAATATGACTCACATGGGGTTGTGCAAAAATATCCATGTGTGCTTAATTTTTGCAGTGAGTTTGTCCTTGCTTTCATGGGAAGTTCTAAGATTTTTTTTAATGTGGAAGTTGTTTCACACAAATGGATTTTCACCTGAAGTTGATTGTACAGTCCTTATATGACCTTGAGAGAGCTAGCGTAGTGTAGTGGTTAAGAGCGGTGGTTTGGAGTGGTGGACTCTAATCTGGAGTACCGGGTTTGATCCCCCACTCCGCCACATGAGCAGCGGACTCTAATCTGGTGAACAAGGTTAGTTACCCAACTCCTTGACATGAAGCCAGCTGGGTGACCTTGGACTAGTCACAGCTCTTAGAGCTCTCTCAGCCTCACCTACCTTATGAGGTATCTGTTGTGGGGAGGGGAAGGGAAGGTGATTGTAAGCCGGTTTGATTCTTCCTTATGTAGAAGAGAAAGTTGGCATATAAAAACCAACTCTTCTTCTTCTTCCTCCTCCAAAATACATGGTGAGAACCAGCCCATACATGGTTACTGTGGAAAACCAAGAAGTACCAATGAATGCCTACCGCAGAATCCTCAACATCGTTGAGCCTGGACTACTTTTACAATTTTGAGAACTGGTAGTGGATGCCGCAACAAAATAGCAGCTGACCCAGTCGCTAAATGGTTGCCATGAGAGTTGGCTTCAATAATAAAATGCTGAGAGGTTATGCAAAATATTAGGAGGCAGCTATTCCCAAATGGATACTCCCTGCGATTTCCTCCTGGGTACTTCTGAAGAAACATATGTTGCAATGAAGTGAAAAAAAGCCAGGAATGGCTCTTTGTTTTGGGGAAAAGATGCTTGGGAAAGAAGCAAGTGGGCTTCAGGAGACACAGTGGTGGGCACCATGGTCCCCATGATTCATTAACAATTAAAGACAGAATTGAGAATGTGTGAGATAGTAAGCAGAAGAAGAGTTGGTTTTTATATGCCGATTTTCTCTACCACTTTGAAATTTAGAAGCATCCTGTCAACAATAACACGTTACTTCTAATGAAGCTCTTACCTCTCTACTGTAGAAGAGGGTTATAAAAACAAATGATAACAGACATGATAACACAATGTGTATATAAATTATGACAGAAAACAAATGTAAACAGGTAAATTTTCCTGATAAGCTTTTCAAATCAGTGGACCCATGCTTATGAATATATCTTTGAACTGTGTTGCCATCTTTTACAGAAGATGGACTGTTTGTGAAAAAAGCCTGTGCACTAAAAAGGATGCATAGAATCCCACACCATTCTTTCCCCTGACCCTTCAGATTGACTTTCTCCAGTCATAGCCACGAATCAAAATTAAAAACCAACTGGTCCATATTTATTTGTTTTATTTATTTATTCAATTTATAACCCGCCCTTCCCGGCCAAGACCAGGCTCAGGGTGGGGAACATCACACATATAATATTAACAGTAAAAGTAATAATTCTAAAATCAAACAATAAAACCCAATTAAAAACCATTAAAAAACTCCAGATGGCGCTTAATTTGGCCCATAGTGCCCGGAATAGGCAGTAGGTTGCCCCCCTCAATTAGAGTAACATAGAGTAACATATCCATTTAATTGTTTCTTTTCCAGTCTAACCATAGGTTATTTGTTCCAGCCACTGCCAATCCCGAAGGTTCAACTGGTCGCCATAATCACCAGCAGCCATTCAAATGCTCAGCAACATCACTGCCTTTGATGGAGAAAGCTGACTGAATTTGGCTCCATTCTGATGTCAGCAGTAAGTGCGTTAAGGACTTTACACAAGTAATTGTTTTCATGCATGAAGCAAGTTGTTAATTTGGATCCAACCAGCTTTTCTGCTAGTAAAAAAGTGATCATGAGAAAAGCTGTGCTGGGATTCATGGGACATGCGTGGACAAAAGCTAAATGTGTCAGGAGATGTACTAAGGAGGGTAATAGGCCAAGACTGACCAAAAAACTGAAAATTACCCAGTGAGCTTCATGGAAGAGTGGGGATTTGAACCTGGGTCTCCCCAGGCTAAATCCACTAAAATGCATTGACTTTCCATTTTTTCTAAACACTTTTATTTGTTCCTTGTTGTTATTTGGTAGTTGTTATTAACGAATCCTGGAAACTAATAATGTCTAAGATTGGATGAGATAAATTAAGCATTTTGTTATGTATTATTGATGTAGAATGTATTAATGTTCCTTAATTATAGTACCACTGAATGCTGTGATTCAGAATTCTTTCAAGATACCCACACATCCCTACGGTGTCCACCTCTATCCCCTAGACTTGCTGGTTGAGGCAAGAATTACAGTATTCTAACAGCACATTCCTGACTTCTGAGGACAAAAGTCCTCAAGAGGCCATAAAGGGGCTGCGCCAGCATTGGGACCCCCCACGCCAGTATCTGGGCTACTTACACTGCCATAAGTGGCCCCAACACCGGAGGAGAGGCCCGATGGGCCTTCCGCTGATGTCCCACTGGCGTAAAGTCCCATGCCAGTGTTCCGGGAGACGTTCCAGCATCCCAGGGGGTGTTCCTGGGGCATGCCGGGGGGGGGGGGAAGCTGACTTTAGGCAGCTCCCTATCCCCTTTCAACCTGGCACGCCGGCGGCGAGAACGGCGGTGCTGCACCTGTTTTTTAGCAGGCGCAGCCTCACTGTTCTGTATGGGGCGAAAAGGCCCTTTTAAAAGCATTTAATAGGCTTTTTTTTTTTGAGTTTTTGGCACCCAGGAAACAGGTTAGGAAGCGCTGCAGCGGCGTCCCTGCATGCCGAAAGCTCAGGAATGCCCTGTGAGTGGTCTAGGGAGAGGAGCAATGGAAAGTAGAGGTGTGTGGCACAGTTATCTACACAGTCAGTTGTATATAATTGGAGCCTTGGTCCAGAAGAACCATTACAGGTATCTTGTCGCCACCATGTAACTCCAACATTTCTATGGTATATCAGCAAACTTAATGGGAAAATAGCTTTGTACTAGCTGTGGAGTGCAGAGAAACAGCCATTTATTCCAAGGATGTATTTTAGGTCAAATGAGGTGTTGGTGAGTCTTTCCACTTTGCTGAAATATTTCACCAAAGTATCCAATTGACTCAGAGAAATCTTATCTTTTCCTGTCCTGAGTTAAGGTACCTTTTCTTTTCTTTCATATTCTTTATATGACTTCTAGTCTCAAAAGTCAGGATGTTTTCTTAGCAATATTGATTTGCTGCCTCTAGGGCTTGCTGAAGGTTTTTAAAAAATTGTAGCCATTAAGGCAAAATGGTAGCAGTTGCAAACAGAGTTTTTTAGGGGGTAAAATCCCTGACAACAAATCTATTCTGCTTTACGGAGGAGATAAAGGACAAGCTCTTACATTGCACTCTTACTTTGTAAGTGAGAGATCAGACATCTAAAATTTGGCCTATGTTTCTTTAAAATACTCTGAAGTAGCAACCAACAATTAGAACATTACTTCCAAGGTTTTGAAAGGGGCATATATCAAATTTTGCAGGCATTCTTTTGCAGTCAGTGCACTTTGTACTTAATAAGCTTAATTGAATAATGAATAGAATATGAGAATTGGCTGAGCTTCTTTTAGCACCTTATATCTGTTCAGAAGAAAACACATCTATGTGTAGATCAAAGACTGCTCCACATGTTAAACATTAACTGTTATGACACTATGGTTTCCTTGGCTTTGTTGCAAGCTCATAAGAAGCCACAACCTTCCAGATATTGCTATCTTTATCCATCAGATGCTCCTTGGAATCTGCCTACCAGGTGTTGACTACTCCTTTCAAGACTCGCTGTCTGGTCAGCTTATCCATTCGTTTGACTCCTTTCTTTCCTGGAATTTATAGCTACTATTGCCTGTTCTGATAAGTGGTCCCGCTATTCCTCATAGTCAGTTAAGGTAAGTTTGGGGAGAACACCAGATTAATGCTAGTCAGTGACAAAAATAGTTATGTACATTCTGAGAAAATGGTTGTATGAAAATATGAGGCTGCCTTGCATCAAATCTCAGTAGCCCATCTAGCTCATTATTGTCTGCTCTGACTGGCAGAAGTGAACCAAGGAGACAATGTAGACCAGGGGTCTACATTCAAACTCACTTGTTACAAGGGCCGGATATGACATAAATGTCACTTGGTTAGGCTGGGCCATGCCTTGGCAGCCCAGATTGAGAGTGGGAGGGGTGGCTCCCTTGGTTGGCTCGTGGGCTGGATAAGGCCTCTCAGGGGGACAGGATCCAGCCCCTGGGCTTTATGTTTGACACCCCTGATGTAGACAGTGCATTCCTGAAATAAATGCAGATGTTTCAAGGAAATACACATTGGTAATAATGGCAGAGTTCAATTGCCTGGATATCTGTTGGAAGACAAACTCCACCAAGCATAAATTTAACAAACTCAGAGAAATGTGAGGCAGGATTTCATTTCTAGATGATCTGTCAAGGAAAGGAATCCAAGATGGGTGGAACTTCCCAAACAAAAAATTTACTAAAGGCACAAGTTCAAACGATACCAATGACAAAGAATATTTGGAGGCATTTGAAGAATCCACTGTGGGTATATAAAAATCTTAATGGCAGTGCTAAAATCAAAAGGAACGTGTATAAGAAAAAAGGCCTTGGGGATGTCCACTGACTTGTAGGGGCAGTGTCAGGAATGTTAACATTCAAAATGAGCTGAGACTGGCAAACAGTACTAAGAACAACAAATGTTCTCAGGCTTAGAAAAAAGAAAGAGTAGACTCACTGCTTCATGACGATGGTGAAATGTTAATGGTTGACAAAGGAATGATGGAACTGCTCAGTTTTCATTTTGTCTCTTCTAAATGGGATAGCTTTATGCATCCTCGCATAAGTAATATGAATGGCAAGGAGAGAGGATTTTAGGCATGATTGCTAACAATTTGATCATGTAATACCTAGCTAACTTAAATGAGGTTAAGTTTTCTGGGGTGATGAATAACACAGTATGGTAGTGAAGGACTTACTGAAGGTACTCTTAGAAACTGACATCCTTGAGAAATCTTGGAGGTGAGATGCCACATGACTGGAGGCAGGCAAATATTGCCCTGATTGGCAAAAAGGGGGAATCATTTTAGCCCTCTTTTTAACCTCAGGCCTGCTTCACGTGTCATTGCTGTTGAGACTGTTCATTATTCCTTGCCGAACAATCTGTCATCTTGATACTCTTCTTTGCCTATGTCTGCATTAACCTGTTTCTCTAGCACTGCTTCTATTTAATGAGTTGACAACCTATATTCTAGCCAGACATTTCTGCATTTGTAGATCAGGGTCATTCAGCCATATTTTTGTTCTTGATTTGACTCCCTTCCTTTGTCTTAGGTTTCCTTGATTTAAAAATTGATATTTTGGGCTCACTTGGCTTCCTGTGTCAAGAAATGTATTGCCATGCTGAAGGTTCTTTCAAAGTAGCCTGAGAAGGAATGGTGACTGGGATTTTAATTTGCATAAATTGCTTCTGAACAGCTCTAGTTGGATGTTGAGTTCTAGGACTTCAGGAGGATTTAGCAGGAGATTAGTAGATGGAGATTGCTGGGTAAAGTTTGCCGCTGGTTATATTTTCCCTAGTACTTGTTTTATAAATAGCTGTAAAACTGTTACTGACTGTAAATATTAGGTTGTTTGTAAAATCTTATTTGTGCATATGTTCTGTCACAGATGGATTCTACATTAAAACTGTGCTGTGACTTGTGTGCAGTCAAGTTTGTCATAAGTTTGACTTAGAAAGATTTCCTGGGAAACAGCTGTTTTCCTTGTTGGAATAATCTCCTTTAATACACTGCTGTAAAATGCTTGCAGTTTAACAGTTGACAGGTCGAATCAGACTGTAAATTATATTGGAACGAGCAGTTTGTAGATGAACTAAGGAATGCAAATTCAGCCGACACTGGACTTCCTCCAAACATGATACTTTTCAGAACAGCATATTTTGAGACAACACAGGCATTAGACACTGCCTTAAAGTAATGAAAACATATAAATAAAGGATGTGGATGGTGGAGACATATGCTGAGCTGAAGAAACTTGCAGAATTATAAAAGAGCTGAGAGTTGTTGAAAACTAACTAATGAACTGAAATGTGAGAATAATGGATGTCATCACGGCCTTGCATACTGCCTTAGGTTCTAGCTTAAACATGTTGTATGAACACATGAAGCTGCTTTTTTTTTCAAATTAGACCATTAGTCCATCTAATTCAGTACTGGCAACTGAGACTGGTGGCAGTTGTTCATGCAGACACAGGTATTCCCAACCCAACTAACTAAGGTCCTCTACCGGGAAATGCCATGGATTGTACCTGGGACCATCCGCATGTAAGCATGTACTGTATCACTGACCAGGACCATGCAAAAGGTTAAATCCTTGACCTCTGTCTGGGATGGTTCCTCCCCTAGCAGCCTTCCAAAGTGCCAGGCAAACATTTTATAATTCTTGAAACTGGAGATCTTTAGGTGCTAAGAATTGCTGGGGGTGCGGTGGGGTGGGGGGAGGAATCACCCACTTTCTCCCATTGTGAATGGATCTTTAGCATGTTTTTTTCTTGGTAAACAGCAGTTGTGGGTCTCCCCAATATAGATTGGGGCTGCAGCATGGAGGATAATAAGTTTAACTCTTTCCTGTGCTTTTGCTGTTCTTCTTACCTCAAATGGCCACCTGAAAACTGCTGTTTGTCCCGGGTGAAACATACAAGCACCCTTTATGTTGTCTGTATGTTAATATCTGTTTGATCTGTAGCCTAAGGCAGTCAGAAGGGATGCCCCACCCAAGTCTGTCTCTTGATGATCACACCAACAGTCAGGGTGGAGAAAGGAAAATCTCTTTGTATGGCCATGTGTTAGCTTTTTAAATAATTTTATAGTGTTTAATTTTTTTAGCTTAACTTGCTGCTGTTGGCTTTAACTGCAGCTAAGTTACATTAATGCTGCATTTAATAATGTGCGCAGATTACGTATCCTTGTTAAAAGTTGTTATTATATTGATGGACTTCATTGTTTGTTTATACCAGGAAACCACCTTGAGCATTTGTGGAGAGTATCTTATATACATTTAATACATTAATTAAACAAACATACAGTGAGCACCCTTTTTAGATCAACAGCCAATGCTAGCTCTTTAAAGTGTTTTGTCACCTGTTCTTATGTTTTCATGGACACACATCTTCCCTTCAACCCTTACTGTGTTCACTGAGCAATGCAAAGTGAACACATTAAAAGCTTATCTTCTGCGCAAAGTGCGAACAGGCTTTGCTGCCAGCTGTACAAATGTGAATGCTTAGCACAGGATCACATCATTTTATCCAGCTGACAAGTTTAAAAAAATATTCTAATTTGAAATTTGAAATTAGTTCAGTGCAAATCTTAGAACCAACAGTTATATTTATCTGTGATGGGTACCTCGGGATGGCTTCCTCATGCAGAACTAATCTGATAACTAATGACTTGAACAGATGTCTCAGCCTTTAAAGACAGGTGTAATCGTATGAACCATTTTACCCTTCCCAAGAGAAAACCTTAGCTGGGCTGATGGCCAGAAATGTATATTGTTTCCTCCAGATGCATGATGTGCCACTTTATGTCTTGGTTCCTTCCTTTATCATTAGCAGTGCAATGGGAGTTCATTCTCAGCAGGAAGTATTTCCAGATTAGTTTATTTAGGATTATACATAGGGAATGGAGATTAATGTACTCAGTCTGACTTCTCCGTAAAGAGCTCTGTCATAGCCACAACTTTCAGCTGAACAAACATTTTGTAAAATGCAAGGAGTTATGTAATTTCTCTGGGAAAAGAATACTCCTTGAATTAACTTGTATTATTGCATTTCATAAGGGGTGGGGTGTGTGCATTTTATATCCCATTTGTCAGCTACCTAGCCATCAAAGCCATTGGTGTAAATTCACAGCTAAGTATGTAACAATACTCAGATTAATGCAGTCAGATAACAAAACATCTATTTTATCGAACTTGTATTTTTGCTTAGATCATCTTGTGTCTTTCAGAAAAAAACAACAACAACACACCAGGTTACTTCCTGAAAGCAGTAAACAATTTGCCTAATCTCATTGCTGAAAAACTGCTGTAAAACAGATCAAAGTAAAACTGGCATGAAGGGGCTGAAAAATGCAATAAGGTACAACTATTAACGTTATGGAAAATTCAGCTTTGCTGTCACATGAAAATGTAACGCAAGCACAACAAAATGGATGGCGTGTCTGTAACTAAAGACATGTAGAGTTTGGAGCTAATGCTGATTTTTGCCTTAATTTCATCTTCTCTGGGAAAGGGCCGTGGCTCAGTGGTAGAGCATCTGCTTGGCATGCAGAAGGTCCCAGCTTCAATCCCCAGCATCTCCAGTTAAAGGGACTAGGCAAGTAGGTGATGTGAAAGACCTCTGGCTGAGACCCTGGAGAACCGCTGCAATGAGTAGACAATACATCTTAACACCTGGAATTGAGCTGGTAGAGATTATTTCAGTCAGTTTTTATTTAAATGTCTTAACCTGTTAATTTCATTGTTATTTGTTTCATGCTTGAGAGAGAGAAAAAGATATCGCCCTGAGTCTGGCTTTGGCTGGGGAGGGCAGATTATGAATTTAATAAAATAAATAAATATATAAATGTACAAATAGGACAGACATTGAAATGAATGTTTTAAAATGTGTTATATCTTACTTACAGTGATAATGTCTTCAGTGAAGGTGCTGACTCCACTTGCCAGTTTCTGACTACTTTTATTTATTCCTCTGAGATCAAGAGGAATCAGATGTCATTATAAATTATAATTTTTTAATTTTTAAAATAACTGTATTGATACCTGAAAGGGAATCTGCTCCCCAGCTCAGTGTACTTTAAAGGAAATGCAGCAAAACATGTACACATTTTACAGTCAGTATTTGTGATTTGCGTACTTGGTTATTTACATCCATGTTGAAAACTAATTTGTGAAGCTGATCTAAGTGACACAAATAATATGTCTGCCAATTTTCTTTTTGGAATTATAGATTTAAAATTCCACTTATGCTTAAATAAAAGTTTCCACCTTTTGTCCATTTTTAAAGGTTTACTGGACAATGAGCTTTTCATAGTCTGCATGATGCTAGTTTTAAAGTATCTTCAGTTATTTTAACAAGCCAGGTGAAAATATTGTTTTGAAAACAGGTTGCTGAAGCTCTGAAGTCTGCAACAGAGTGTCTGTCAGCAAGTCTCCCTCAGGAAAAAAAACCCAGCATTGAATTCATTATCCACAGTTTAGAGTAAATACAGTCTTATCTATTCAAACCAGATCAAAAATAGTATTTTTCCTTGAAGATATTTTTTCTCAAGTCCTCCCTGGATATTTACTCTTGTCTTGAAAAGTTTGCTCTCATTTTTACCATGAAGATCAAGGGAGAGACACACTGGTTCTTATTGCAGACTAAAGCTATAAATCAAATGCCTTACAGTTTGATCTTCTGAAGTGGATCCAAATGCAGCTGTGCAAACAGTGGCATATGCTGCTAGAGCTGAAGTGGCAACTTTTGCTTAGTGAGTGTTACCAAGCCAACCCTCCTCTCTTTCTACAAGGTATATAGAGTTTTACCTGCTTACAGGGCTCTGTTCAGTACACTGATGGCTCATGTCTCTTGTTTGGCACTAATGCATTGGTTTGGAAGCATTGTCAGTGTTTGTTTATCCAGTGCACACCCCGATGGTGAGAAGACTATTGCATATTTTTCTAGTGCTTGCAGAAGTTGCAGCATAGAATTGGTAAACAAGAGAGAGAAGCTGGTACATGCCATCCAGGTTGGGGGGGGGGGCAACCCCACTTCTAAATAAGCCTGTAACATTACCTGAATAGCACCTTCCAAATGGGTCACAGTTAGGCTTGCCAGCTCTGGTTTGGGAAATACCTGGAGATTTTGGGGGTGGAGCCTGAGGAGGGAGGGGTTTGGGGAGGGCACGGGCTTCAGTGGGGTATAATGCCATAGAGTCCACCTTCCAAAGTGGCCATTTTCTCCAGGTGAACTGATCCCTGTTGCCTGGAGATCAATTGTAATCCCATGAGATCTCCTGCCACAACCTGGAGGTTGGCAACCTTAGTCACAGTGCATATCTGAACATTTTAATTGGGAGCTTTCCAACTTTAATTGGAAGCTCACAAGAATCAGTATGGTGCAATGGTTAGATTGTCAGAATAAGATTTGGGAGGCCCAAATTTGAATCCCCTCTCTGCCATTGAAGCTCGTTGGGTGTCCCTGGACTAATCACTTTCTATTAGCTTACACTACCTGGTTTGTTGTTGTGAGGATAAATGGAGGAGGGGAAATGAGCTACTTTTGCCACTCATTGAGAAATTATGGTTATCAATATCTAAATAAATAAATATTAAAATTATGCATCAACTCAGTGAGATTACATGTATTATTTAGATATGATTTGTGTTTAAGGTATATGTTAGATTGTCAATCCGGAGGATCAGAGAGAAATTAACATGTATTGCTGACATAAAAGTAAGTAAATTCATGAGATGAATATAATATGTGAAAATAATTGCCATATAACAAAACTCCATATAAATACTTGTTTTGTATCTTCAAAAGGTTCATAACAATGCTACGTTATGAAAAAGATCTGACTATGGGAAGCAGCTGTATCCCCACTGAAATCCACAATCTGAAATATTTAAGAGTATGCCACTGCTTTTAATACGTGCTTTATCCATTGTGCCCATATTTAATAGGTCAAATATGTAAACGGATATGCAACATATCTGACCTAAATAAATATGCATCAGAGAAAAATTGACCCAGTGATAAAATTGCCAAACTAGGCTTATGTTTTCAAATAAGAAGTGTGTGTGTGTGTGTGTGTGAAGTTCCCTAAAGTTGCAGCTGACTTTTGGTGAACCTGTAGGGTTTTCAAGGCTAGAGACTAACACTGGTGGTTTGCCAAACAAGAAGATAGACATTTAATCCCCCAAACATTGGCTTCAATCCAGATGTGCGTTTTCACAGACACAAGGATTGCTTTCCACAGAATGCGATTTCCACCTCTCCCTGTCAGTGGCAAGCCAAAATGCCCCCAGAAATCCTGTTCCTGGGGGTTGCTTTTTGGAGGGCATTTGTAGGAGGGGGTAGGCATGAAAGTTGCGCTCCATGGGCAGAAATTCTTCCACCTGCACAAATGCTAATCTGGATCCAAGCCACTATAGTGTAATAATCCATTAAAGCACACTGTTGGATGAGGTAAAAAAACTTTCAGTTTTCTCAGCTTTTGCTGCCAGGATCAGAACTCAAAAGAAATCTGTTATAAAGGAAGGCATTAGCTATACAAGGGTGTAGCAAGATTTAATTGCTTACCAAAGCCTACAGAGATTGAAGTGACAAATATTTATAATCCTGGTGGAGATAGAAAATTCATCCAGAGTCGTCTTTGTCTGGCAATTCGCAAATGAAGCTTCTCTTTGGTCAACTTGTTTGTTTTGTACTGTTTACTCCTCTTCAGACTGTCAATCCAAACAACTATGGAGTAATATATGTTAATGACTTTGATGCTGTAAGTTGTCCTAGATAAACATTTGCATGTTGCACATATGGAGTAAACCTTGTCTTAAAGAGCATTTCATTCATTCCAAAGAGAAAATATTACATAGGAGTTTTTTTCAGTGCCCCCCCCCCCAAAAAAAATCCCAAGCTTTCCTTAAGAAAAAATTGGTGGGGATGAATCCTCAGGTAAAGTGGGGAGGGGGGTTCCCTTTCTTCCCTGGGCCTTCAAATCTCTAGTTCATGTTTTAATGGATATTATTACTTTTGGGTTACAAATCATATTTCTGAATGAATGCTGTTCAAAATCTGTTATCATGTATATTCGTAATATAGTGTTTGACTACATGGGTGGCAGGTGTGTGGAACTTCTACCATTAGTACTGCTGTTCAGAATGACATTACATGATTCAGCCTCAAGCATCTGAAGATCTGGGATTGTGGAGACCTGACAATCCTATTTTAGCAGTTTTTTTAAAAAGTAACTGCTTTTGATTAACTTGACATGTTCCTGGAAAGCTGCACTAAATATTTGAGGGGCATCTGACTGGTAACCTACCCTTGCTGAGTACAGGCTCGATACTCAGATTTTATACATCTTTTTTCAGACTGCGACAGTGCAGAAAAAGTCAGCAGTGGCCTACCAAAATAATGTGATTGCCACAGTTTGAAAATTCATGAGAAATTTGAAAAAGTCATGAGATTGAGCCCTTTAATTGTTTAGGATTCCAGTCAAGATGTCATTGAGAACAGAGTATATGTGGATTATAAAATACCACAAAATTGTATATCTAAACACTGGTAATTGGATCAAATCTTTTTGGTTAAGCTTCTGCATTTAGAATGGAAGCATAGGGCTTTTCTGTACCTCTTGAGATTCTTCTGGGAACTAAGTAGTCACAACAAATGTTTCAGAACAAATGTTCTGGCTTTTGCCCAAAAATTCTCTGTGATAGATAAGACTTAAAAGGTTATTTTAAGGACTATAAAATTATATGGTGTTAACAGTGATATTAACTGTAGGAAACCTTCTCTTCTTAATAGTCTCACATGTCTGTGGCAGAATCTGTCCACTTTTGAGGCACTGTAGCTGTTCCATTCTTTACAATCAAAAGAAAAAAATAACGGTAAGTTAAAAACATGAGGAACTTTATCTGAAATCAAAATAGTAGGGTTACAATGGAGCAGTAGTATTACTGATCTGAAATAACTATGTTTGTTCAGAGGTAGGAACAGCGAATGCATGAACAGCGAATGCATGCAATAATTGAAAGGAAATAATACCTCTGTGATCATAGCCAGAGGCAAATGGTGGCAAAGCTGGTTATTTGCCAGAGCTCAAAGACTTCCATGTCAGCGTATGTAGTTTAGTACGCACCCTTCACAAGTGAACACAGCAGAGTCCAGCACAGTTTAAATTAGTGCTCTTTATTTTGTACAGTGCTTCAAAGTGCTTCGCCAGTATCCTTCTCCTTACAACCCACACGTATATACAAATATCATACACATATATACAATTCTGGCCCAGTCTATCAGCCAATCAACTGATAGCTGCCCAGTGCTGAGGTAAAACCTGCTCAGTCCAGTTTTCCTACCTAGTCATTCCTAGTCAGCACATGTCATGTGATCCCAGCTGTCATCTAGCTGTCACATAGATTACTGCAATCTGGTTACTGTCAGCAGTCTTAAATGTCAGCATTCCAGTGGGCCCAGTTGTAGAAGCAGAGAAGAGTGGAAGGTAGGACTCAGCCTCCCCACCCTTGTAGTCGGGTGTAGGTGATGTAGGAGCAGCTAGCAACTCTTGCCTGGCACGAGGCAGGCTGCAGCTGCTCCTGTCCCTCAGGGCTAATGGGGGTGGGGGTGGGAGTTTCTTCTCAGAGTCCAACACAATGGCAAACTTGTGGCTACCATGAGTTTGCCCTTGCCATTTTATAGGTCTTTTATGCATGGCTGTTTCACTCGCCATCACCCCTCTAACAACTTTGGGTCTTTGTGTTGATGATGCATGCCGTTTCTGTCCGTCAGAGGTCGCCTCGCTCTCCCCCTACCTTTCCCTGTATTTTGTCCACCTTTGTAGCCCATGTAAGTGTTCAGCTAGTCTCTGCACCCACCCCATCTCTTTGCAATGTTAATTAGGCTGGAAACATTCAAACTGTTGGTTAACAATCAAACACTGGAAGAGCTTTTCATATCTGTCGCTTACAATATGTTCAGAACAGAGGAAAAGCCAGGAGTGAATAGTTTCACCTACTTTCTTGACCTAAATCAAGAATATAAATAAAATATCTCAATATACTTATCTATTTTTCATTCCCATCTTAAAATAACTATACTTGGGGCCCTGGCTGATTTTGTATATTTTATATAAAGTACAGATTATTGTTATATAGTAATAATATAGTGCAATTCACCCTTGATGGTTGAAGATCTCATTCTCCTTCACAGCATACAAAACCAAAGCATTATTGCTGTGATTTCAGTGGTGTCCATTTTCAGTGCTTCCATAGATGGGGAAAGGATTAAAAATCCATGATGGCTATAGCCTTCCTGCATGCCTACAATGCCACTTTCAAGATGCATCATTTAGTCATCTTAAATTGAACCATCCAAGACATGGGGTCTTCAAAAATAAATTAGAACATGTTTTAAGAAAATGAGAAAAAAAATTCAGAGTTGTCATGGAGGTCTGTGGGAATACTCTGGTGAAAAAAATTCTGGTGGTCTTAACATCCATCCAGTTTATCCCAGCTGGCGGCAGATTGATGGACCAGGACAAATATGTTCAAGCCCGATAATTGCCTCTTAAACATTGCTGATTAATCAGAGACTTGTGAGATTCCTCTCATCCATCCTCTGCGTCATTCAGGAAAAAATGCTACAGCAACCAGTTTTAGTCAAAAAGTCCAGTGATTAGTGCTTTTTTCAAGGGGCAATGTTTTTAAAGCTAAATTGTCAAAGGAAGCCAAATGAATAAATTTGCACTGAAATGGTGAAAAATCACCACATGTATGAATCTTGCCATTATTTAAAAAAAAAAACTGGAAGCAGATTATATAAAATGATGGTTCTCATATAGACCTGTTGAACATTCACTTCATGTATAGTCCACCTTTCTCATTGCGACTCAAGGCAATTACAGAATTAGAAAACAACAGGCAGGTGCCTATGCTCATTTTACCTGCCTGGCTCTCAGAGTGGATCATGTATGCATTCATTGAGTGTTCTGAATGAAACTGCAAATACTCTGCATGTGCTCACACTGTCCTCAGGAACTTTTGGCCTATCCAGTAAGTTCTGAGCATGCACAGGGAGGATGAGTGCTACCAACTCATTATTTACTGTTTTAATGATAGGGAACATAGCATGAAAGTCAGAGGCTGCAACAGGCACAGTCTTTCTTTCTCGCTGTCCCTGAAAACCAGGTGCTGGTATTCCAAATATAAGGCCTGAGTTTCTAAACACCAACCACTCCTTTGACCCCACAGTTACTGTTGTAGCCCTTCTCCCATTTTACAGAAGGGCTTAGAGGATCATTCTTACCCAAGAAACGGACTATAAGGCAGATATGGAGTGGAGCCTAAACCTTAAAACCCCAGATCACATCCACATATTTGAAGTGTAGTGCCCACCCTTTTTTACAGAGAGCAAAATTTCTCATACTGATACCACCAAAAATTAACCCCTTTAGTTTCTTTATTACCTGCAAATTACTTGCCACTCAGAGTCTCCGGTAATTTCCCTGTATGCTTCTACACTAACAGCGCATTCCTGACCTTTAAGGGCGAAAGCCCTTAGGAGGCCAGGAAGGTGTTGCACCAGCATTGGGGCCTTCCCCGCTAGTGTTGGGGCTACTTACGGCAGTATAAGTGGCCCCAACATTGGCGTGGAGGGCTGGGTGCTGCCCCGGCAGCGTCCCACCAGCATAAAGACCAATGCTGGCATCTTGGGGGGTGTCCCGGCATCCTGGGAGGCGTTCCTAGGGCATTCTGCGGGGGAGGGGGGACACTGCCGTTAGGCAGCCTCCTGTCCCTGTCCGCCCCGGGTTCACTGACGGCAAGAGGAGTGAATCGCTTTTCTCAATGGGGCGAAAAGGCCCCATTTGACAAAAAAAAAAAAAAGCCTCTAAAAGAACAGCTTAGGAGGCAGCGCGGCAGCGCCTCCTCCCCACCATCCCCGGCTGCCGCCAGCTCAGGAATGGCCTGTTAATTTGCTATTTAGTTAAGAACCCCATTGATACACCAAAAAAACTATGTGCTGAAAGTCAGTTATTGGATTCTCTTTCTAGTCCAGGCTGTCTTGGGTGCCTTGTGGGATACTGGCCAAATGCTTGGACGACCAGCTCATCTGCATAGTTGAGGCTCAGTGGTAGATTCCTTCTGTTGTTCTGTGGTTGAGGAAGATATCTGTCTTACTACAAGGTTAATGTGAGCAACAAGTAGGGTTGCCAGCTTTGGGTTGGGAAATTCCTAGAGATTTGGGGGTGCCGCCTGGGGAGGACAGGGTTTGGGGAGGGGAGAGGAGGGACCTCAGTAGCATATAATGCCATAGAGTCCATCCTCCAAAACAACCATTTTCTCCAAAGTAAGGGAGTGTGTAGCCTGGAGATTAGCTGTAATTCTAGGAGATCTCCTGGCCCTACATGGAGGTTGGCTGCCCTACTTATAAGGAATCTTTCCGTACAGCCCACCCGGCAAAGCGGCGATTTTCTCCAGGGAAACTGATCTCTGTCATCTGGAAATCAGTTGAAATTCCAGGAGATCTCCAGGCCCCACCTGGAGGTTGGCAAGCCTAGCAGCAAAAGAGAAGGGGGTCTTTGGCCCATTCATAAATTGAAAAAAGGTCTTTTGAGGATGACCCAACTCTTTAATTTACTTTTTCTCATGATCTTCTGTGCAGAGCTCCTGGCTACAGGATAATGGCTTCCCTCAATGCTGTTCATCTTATTGTCCCAAACGGTGGCCTCCTTGGAACATTTATTACATTTTTCTCCTGGTTTGTGGCTTACATCAGTGTTTGTGTTTATTAAGTACATCAGCTTGAAACTTCAGCCTTTCATCTCTTCTTGGACCTGCATGGTTCAGTGCTTTTATTTCTGCTTGTTGTCTTTTCAGCCTGCATTTGTCAGTTTTGCCGAGCTGACAGCTTTTGCAATTGAAATGCAGAGTTGTCTGCTGAGGGTGTCCTATGCATTTATAACTGCTGTGAACAGTGGAAGTGTGGCATAGGCATATTTAGTCACTCTTTATGTGAAAAGTTGGGGGATGGGGCGATCAAAATGCGTTCTTAGGAAGGGCAATCAGTAAAAGAACTGTACTTTCTCTTACGCTCATGTCAGCATTATCTCATGAGTCTGATCATCTTGGAAACGGTTATATAATTGATTTTATGCCTTTCTCATTTGGGGTGATATAGCGTTGGGGCTCAGAGTTCATATCTTGCCTCAGGCAGGGGCTGCACAGGGTTGTTGTAAGGATTACAGGGCTAATATATGTGAAGTTCTTTGAACAATCAAAACTCACTATATAAATTCTCAGTATTATTCATTATTATATTATTATTAGACACATTATAAAATGGAATAAAGTTTCCGAGGCTAAAAGTTTTATTTATAATAGAAAATCGCAATCCTTTAAAAAATCGGTATAGTGCCGGGACAAAGTGAAATTGTAAGGTCTTCAGCTTTTTCCCTGGCATTCAAGTTCTGGGACACATTCTCAGGGCCTCCGGATGGCAGGCTGAAATCTCAGGGTCATCCAATAGCCCATTCCCTTATATGGCTTTTTCTATGCATGTGTACCAGCTCCTTACAATAGGTTGGATCCAACCAGCTTTTCAGCTGAGGAAAATAGGGAAGGATTCCCCTTTGACCATTAGAAAAGTATCATGTGACCTGCATGGACAAAAGCTATGTGGGATGGTGTGTGTGTGTGTTTGCGTGTGTGCGCACTCGTGCATAGTAAGGGCAAATACCTGGTGAGATTCAGTGAAGAAGGCTGGCTGCATCCAGACTTTGTGTTCCCTCACTTGGGCCCTAGAATAACCTGTCACCTTCTATCAGGGCTATCATTCTGCTGCTCTCTTCTACCACCAATGGTATTCCACAAGAGCTCACTCTCATGTCCTGTGCAGCTCAGTGATGCTGCACGACAGGCTTTTTAACGTCAGAAACAAATGGGCCACAAGGAATGGGTGAGGGAGTGGTGGGGATTTGAATCTGCTACCTTGTCAAAATGCTGCATCTAAGATTTGCAAGGTATGACGGAACAGACTTACAAGCCCTTCCCTATTCCTTTTGGTTGGTCCCCAGAAGGTTAGAAAAACGCATCTGTCCCAGGTCTCTGCCTGGTGATGCTTCCCTTTCCCCTCACTCTCCAGGGTGCTAAAAACAATCTGGGTACCACCTACATACCAACAATTCTGAGAGTATCTTCTGCCCAACAGAGCCATCCGTCTAGCACTCTGTACTTGTTGCTATTTAGAGGCTCTCCAGTTGCTGCACCTTCTGCTACACTCCTACAAGCAAGCGTGGGGGCGAGCTACTGCAACCCTGCATATTTAAGCTATTGTAATATAGGAATGGCATACCCTTACCTGCTGCATCTCCCCATTACCACTCTTCAGATAGCAAGACTAAATGGGCGTGGTGTTTCCCCAGAGTTCAGACTTAGATTACTGAATATATAAGACAGTTTAATAAATGAATGGAAGAATATACATGTTCTGATCAAGCATTTCAGGCTAAGCAAGGGAACAAAGAAAAGGTGAAAACATTCAGTCCCA
This sequence comes from Euleptes europaea, assembly GCF_029931775.1. Classification (NCBI taxonomy): domain Eukaryota; kingdom Metazoa; phylum Chordata; class Lepidosauria; order Squamata; family Sphaerodactylidae; genus Euleptes; species Euleptes europaea. The sequence continues at coordinate 40,505,945 of NC_079316.1, forward strand.
CAACCTGAACTTAGCACTTATCCTATAGATGCTTAAATAGTACAGGCTAGTGTTACTTGAAGTTGCAGTGATTTAAAGTTCTGCGTTACCTTCGTTCTCTTGGTTGGGACTTCTCCCCGTTGTCCCTTGCCACATAGTAAAAGCTTAGTTGTGGCTTTGACTCCGCTGAGAAGCTGGAAGCTAAGGGTAAGAGACGCAGGAAAGAGAGCTTCATTCTTATGTCCTGAGTTTAAATAACCTCTGTCTTTCTCCCTCCACCTTTGGAATGACCTTACTGCCCCTTCCTACCCCAAAGGAAGAGTTTTCATTCTTTCTTCCAATCTTAATGGCTCTAGGTATGACTTAGTGGCAGGGTAGCTATTGTCCTGCTTTGACCAGCTTGAGTGATCTGTGCTTGGAGCTTAATGGCTTTTTCCTCCTTTAACATTTCCTACCCTGGCATCTGTCTGGTTAGGCTCTCTTCTGGCTTGTGTAACTAGCCAGCAAGCAGGCGAGCTAGGCACAACCCCTCGCAGTGACTAGGAGGGCTTTGGCCAAGGGAAACCCAGCCTTTGTTCTGGGGATTCCTCACTGTTCCCTAAGTCTCTTAAGAGTTTTTTTAGACACCTTCCCTTTGGTAGCCACCTCTACCTCCTGGAAACTCACCCCAGTTTGATGCCAGGAGGGCCATCTAAAGGGGCTGTTCGGTAACGTGGGCATAACAAGGCTCACAGGTAAGAACAGAGGCAATCTCTTTTTCTGTTAAACAGTACAAAGCCTTATTCCATTGTCAACATGACTAGAAGATATGCAGACTACAGAAATGAAGTTCTAAAAGAGAACCTAAAAACAGATAACAATTTATAACCTACCTTGGAAAACTACAGTTACCTGGCATTTGGTTTCTCAACCCCTCCAAATTCAGTATATGGGTAGATGAGCCAGCCAATGTGGTGTAGTTGTTAAGGTGTCAGACTAGGATCTGAGAAACCCGGTTCAAATCCCCGCTCTGCCATGGAAACTTGCTTAGTGACCTTGGGCCAGTCACACACTCAGCCTCAACGCTGGCAAGTATTTGGATGGGAGACCTCCAAGGTATATCAAAGGTGTGACATCAGAACCTTGGTCCGTTAAAGTCAATATTGTCTACTCTGACCAGCAGCGGCTCTCCAGGGTCTCAGGTAGAGGTCTTTCACATCACCTTCTTGCCTAGTCCCTTTAACTGGATATGCCGGGGATTGAACCTGGGACCTTCTGCATGGCAAGCAGACGCTCTACCACTGAGACACGGCCCCTACCCATGAAATATCTTTCATTTGTAGCTGTTAGGGCAAATAGATTCCCAAGTCCCATGGCAGAAAGCCTGAATGGTGTGGCGCTTAGAGTTTTGGATGATACTGTGGAAACCCAGGTTCATTTTGCCTCTCAGCCATGAAGCTCAGTCACTCTCAGTTTCAGTGTTGTTGTAAGGATAAAATTGAGAAGGGAAGAATGATATACACTGGCCTTGAAGGACAGAAGGAATGAAAATATGATAGAATGGATATTCACAGTGATAAGAAAGAAACCTCCCAACTTCTTTGATGAAACCCATCTCCGTGGCTATTAAGAACCTAGACTCCACCAATTCTTTATCTCCACTCAGGATAAAATCTACCAGTCTATTTTAAAAATTATTTGTGTTTTCTGTGTTTAAAATGGTAAAATAAGATTTGTGCTAAAGTAGGATATGGCAGTTTAGTCGTAGGTCCTTATGCCAAATAGCTATTGATTCATTTTGTTTCAAAAACACTGGAAAACTTAGTCGCTAATGTTTTCATTATAATTTATGTACCTCATTTACATTATGAAACAAAACACCATCGCTCTACTAAGCCAAGTGAATTTATATTTTTCAGTGGGTTGTTATGTTTGTTTTTAATGGAGACAAACCCTGCCAGCAAATAGGGAACAAATGCAAAGAGAAAACTTAAGAACAACAAAAATTGCCCTCTCATTGTTAATGAAAATGGCTTTGACTCTTTGATGTGATCAAATGATTTCAAAATGATGCAGCAGACCTACTTTGTCAGGAAATAGGATGGTGATGATAATGCAGTTATGTAATGGAATGTCAGGAAAATTGTCCTAGTGAGTATTATGGTCCTGACCCATCTTTAGCAGCACATCAAAACTGATGGTTCTGAGTTGGGGACTCATATCACTATGTGCATTAAAAAAAAGCATCCTACAAGTTCAAGGGAGTCTGTTTATCATAATACAGATGGGTATGTACATATACTGTGCTTGCAGAAGGCTGCATATGTAGTATATCTTCTTCACTTCATTTGTGGCAAAAACCAGACCTTATCTAAATAATGTAATGCAATGTATGCGGATAATATTGAAGCAGTAGATTCTGCACAATCTGAGAAGGAATTTCTGTGATTTTTCTGGCTGGAAAATCATTGTATGAAATCTGAATTATTAGATTTTAATAAGGGAAAATCATTAGAAGATCCTACCTGCCAAGAATAACACGGAAAATGCTGGTTGTTTCAGGTTTGGTTATTTGATTTGTAAACAAAGATATGCACCACTTTTGGGAGTCCTGGCCATGATCTTTCGCTGTGCAGCAAGCACAATAATTCATAGGCCAATTGGGCTCTTCAGTTTCAGTATTGAGCCAGGCACTATTTCACATCTTGGTAGTTGGAGGAAATGAATGTAAGCCTCCCTGAGCCTGACCATGGTTGGGAAAAGTTGGGTTAAAAATCTAATAAAGAAGGTAAAGAAATATCATAGGACAGACTAGATTACAACAGTGGTTAGTTCTGATGTATTACTCTTGACCCTGTGACTGAGCTTGATGCTTTTGGTTGACTGCCAAAGTGGGTTCTGAATGCTGCTACAGTCACTTACATGGAGCATGCACGCTTCTAGTTCTGTCCAAGTGCAGGCACTTTCCCATTCATTGACTTACCTTCTGGCAGTATCTGGCTGTTTCTTTAGCATCAGAGAGGAACAAGGAAGTTACTGCTACAGTCACGTAGAGGCATTATGCAAGCTTATTCACAGGAACCTGTGCTATATGGATTATTCCATGCTGAGAGCCAGCATGGTACAGTGGTTAAGAGCGGTGGTTTGGAGCGGTGGACTCTGATCTAGAGAACTGGGTTTGATTCCCTACACCTCCACATGAGTGGCAGAGGCTAATCTGATGAACTAGATTTGTTTCCCCACTCCTCCACATGAAGCCAGCTGGGTGACCTCGGGCTAGTGACACTCTTACAGCTCCGCCTACCTCACAGGGTGTCTGTTGTGGGAAGGGGAAGGGAAGGTGATTGTAAGCCGGTTTGATTCTCCCTTAAGTAGTAGAAATAGTCGGCATATAAAAACCAACTCTTCTTCTTCTTCTTCTTCCTCCTCCTCCTCCTCCTCGATCATGATCTACCCACATTTCCTAAATCTATAGAGATGTTCTCAAACAAAATATGATTATAGTACTATTTTGTTTTTCTTCCATCTTGAAGGATGCTTTACTCTGATTAGGGCCTAACAGGTTGCAAAAGGGGATAACATGGAAGCTCATTCACTAAAATTTGTAAGTCAGGATTGGTGTATTTACCACTGGTATGGGATTCACTTAGTTATTCCTAAATTTGTGGCTTTGGCAATTCTTTCCTTTGTTTGGATGGCAATGAATATTTCATTCTCCTGAGCAGATGGTGATACCATCATTCCTCCTTTAATTTGGAAAGCTATAAATGGGAACTTTTTAAAAAGTAAAGGGGGGAAATGAATTCATACGTGCAGAACAAGATGAATGCACTGCAATTAGTCATGCCAACTAGTCTAGTGCTAAAGGAGGATCTGAAAAATTCATGAAACGTTGGAAAATTTGGCATTGCAATTCATGTGTGCAAAATGGGAATTACAGAGTATGCTAACAAAACCATATGCAACCATAAAGGTTGCTGAATAATGGCAATTTTAAAACCTGACACATCATATTTTGCTGTTTTAGGAAGTCACTGAAGTCCTTTGGGACAAGCAAGATAAAAAAAAACGGTGTCACATTTACTTTATCAAAATAGAATTATAAATATTTAAAAACTTCTTCCTTTAAATATATTCCACAATTTTAAAAAGAAACCTGATTGCACAAAATATTAGTATGGTTTTATCTCAATATTTTGTCTACAAGCATCATATTATATATCTTGTATCTAGTTCAGTGCTGCATGTACTGATTTAGAGTAGTGTTCAAGGGCAGACATCTTTCTTTGCTCTGAAACTCAAGATCATTAAAACAGGGATGCTGATATTGAACTAGAGTTTTTTTTAAATGCAGAGTATGTTACCTAAAACTGAACTATGCATCCTTGCCAAATTATTCACAATTATACTACACCAAATATCTACAAAGGTATATTAATGTTCTGTGGCCAATACAACCTCTAGAGCATGGGGGAGATGGATTTTGGGCTACATTGAGAAGGGGGAATGAGAAAGTCATAATCCATGAACAGATATCCTTCTGTTCCTAGAAAGCTTTGGGTAATACAAAGGATAAAGCATAACAATAGCAGAAATAGTTAGAGAGCAACAATTCTCTAGGCAGTAGGTCTAAATAAAAGGTCATTTGGTCTAACCTTCTTTGAAAGCCATCTGGAATAAATTGTTCTTCCAGTACATCATTTCTTTTTTCATGGGACACAATACTATTTAAGAACGTCTTTTTAAAAACACCACCACCATTATACACTTATCAGTTTTTAATTTACTACAAGTTTCATAACATAAAATCTGGGCTGGTCCAAGGATGTTGGGTGCTCTAGTCTAGGGCAGGGAAGCCACCTACTCACACTGTGGGGAAATCATTGCCTGCCTTCTCACCCTTCCATGTTGCAAGGATGCACACCTCCATCTACACCTCCTGCCTGCAGGGAGGCAGGAGATTGTCCACTCTCCTCAACCCCCATTCCATGGGGAGAGTGAAGGCTGCCACATACCTTCCTCGCCCAAGGACATGGGTGGTGGGGGTGGTTTATGTTGTCCTTGACCAATACTATGTCCTGGGGAGGTGGGAGAAGGAAGGAAAAAGGCCACCCACTGGAGCCAGGGACACCTCCTGGGGCTGCCACTTGCTGTGACAGAGGGCTCATTGGTGCCCCTCCCACTCTGGTGCGCAGGTGCCAACCTAGTGGATGGGCTAGCCCTGCTCTTTCCTGAAATGTTAAGCTTGTATTATGAATAGAACTCTATAAATAATAGGGTTGCCAGGTCCCTCTTCACCACCGGTGGGAGGTTTTTGGGGCGGAGCCTGAGGAGGGCGGGGTTTGGGGGAAGGAGGACTTCAATGCCATAGAGTCCAGTTGCCAAAGCGGCCATTTTCTCCAGGTGGACTGATCTCTATCGGCTGGAGATCAGTTTTAATAGCAGGAGATCTCCAGCTAGTACCTGGGGGTTGGCAACCCTAATAAAAAGCTGTATAACAATCTGCAGAATATTAAAAAGCCAAATTGATTTGTATTTCTTTGCAGAATGTTATTACGCATTTTTGACCACAGAAATGTAAGATGTATTTCAGAAGGCTACTGATAAATCCCCCACCCTCCTTCTGATACAATGATCTTGTGGAGAGCCCTGTCATTTGAGAGGCTGATAGTTCATCACTGTTCTTTCAAAAGCAGCTTAATGTGGCAAAGTGAATTCAAAAGGCCTTAAAAAAATTAACTTCAACCATTGGCCATTGATTTGACTTCAATAAGATGTAATGTAAATGAAGTAACAGGCTTTTTATTACCACCTGTCACATCTCAGTATGATTTCTCTGGGACAGGAGAAATTAGATATTAAAATAGAGCTTCACATTTCAGACTCAAAGAAGAGGCATAGAATACCTGGTTAGAATTTCATTTTCTTCTAATTTACTTTATTGATTGAAGCTAAAGAAGAAGTCTATTTCCTATGATTTGGCTTCTTGAACTGGTTAATTATACAGTTTGATTGACAGGTGATTAAGCAAAGTCTGAGCTCAACAGCAGCTGAATTTTGATATCATAAATTTTAATGTGTTCTTTCTGTGGTGTGATCCAAAGACCACACAAATCAAATGAAAGTTTATATTAATATCAAGCAGTTAAGATCAAGACTACGAAAATGAAACACAACCCAATACAGATGGATTATGTCTACATAGGAACTTCTTGCTCTTTAAGTTTTACACCAAAGTGGAACTCCTACTTAGGCCTTTGCCATCTTTTTTTTTCTGTTTTGGTTTTGTACAATTTTCCTCTTTAGCCTGCTATACCAGGGGACCAATGTGTAGGGTTGCCAGCTCTGGGTTGGGAAACATCTGGAGATTTTGAGGGTGGAGCCTGAGGAGGGCAGGGTTTGGAGAGGGGAGGGACTCTAATGCCATAGAGTCCAATTGCCAAAGCACCAACTTTCTCCAGGTGAACTGATCTCTATCGCCTGGAGATACGTTGTAATATCAGGAGATCTCCAGCCACCACTTGGAGGTTGGCAGGTCTACCTGCCTATAGGTCCAAGGATCAGCAGCCTAGTATTTCCTCTGACACAGAAACCTCATTTGTATGATATATTTTTCCAGGTTGAAGTACTTAGTTGATCTTTTAAAAAAATAGATTTGCACATGTTCAACCATGTATCTGACCAAAGTATCTGACCATATTATCCCACAGTATGTTTGCATTTTTCAGGACTTCTTACCTTTCTGTCTCTAAATATTTGTTTAGATAGAACTCGGGTATGTTGGGTTGCAATCTGAACAAATTAAACAGTTTGCCAGATTTCAGCATGTGAAAAGCTACCATTTTTACTATTCCCCGAACTCCTGTCTCTTGTTGCTGTCTGTTCTCTTGCGAGGGAAACAGAAAGGGGTGATGCCAGAACAGTGGTCAGGCTGAAACATTTCTGATCAGTACTGAATGTCAGAAATTATTGCAGTGGGATTAGTTATATTAACTATAATAAAGATGGGTGTGATGCTTTATTATCAGAGCATAATGCCTGTGAGATTTGTCTGTTTTCAAATAACAAGATATGCTATTTAAAAATGTTATTTGTAGATCTTTCTTTGCACTTTGCTGACATAGAGGTCTGGCACCAATGTTTTTATCTGTGCTTACAGTTTCATAACATACCTGTTGAAAAATACTTTTGGAAAATATTACATTGCAATCCACATTGTGTCGTATGAAAAATCCATTAACAGCCCCTGAAAAGGAATTTTGTATCATCGTCACAGATCTTTCTACCAAAGCTATGGGGTTTTCATACAGTTGTAACATTTCCCCATATTTATTTAATTTCATTTATACCCTGCCTTTTCCCCCACTGGAGACCCAAAACAGTTTACATTGTCTCCTCTCCTCCATTTTATCCTCACAACAGCCCTGTGAGGTAGGCTGGGCTGAGAGTGTGTGACTGGCCCAAGGTCACCCGGCAAGCTTCCAGGGCAGAGTGGGGATTGAAACCTGGGTCTTCTAAAACTTTGAAACGATACCACACTGGCTGTATGGCTTGTATTAATTCAAGGCACTCCCATTACAGCAAACAGCCTCTCGTTTAAATGAGTTCTGAGTAACTATTGTAGCACTGCTCACTCTAAGTTCTTTTAGCCCAGTTTCAAAAGTGATGTTCGGAAAGTATAAGACTCCTTTGTTTAGGATCTAGTTCTTTCACAGTACAATCTCATACAGAATGACTGTAGCCAAAACCCATTGATTTCAGTAGGCTTAGACTGAATTAACTTTGCATAGGATTGTACTGCCAGTGCCTTGGGATGCGGGGCTCTTATATTACACAATATCATTTTGTATAACCAAAAATTAAAGGGTGGCAGTGTGTATCATTTTAGGTAGTGGGTGGGTGATTGCTAATGGGGCCATGAAATAATAGGCCAAGGTGACAATTCCTATTGGCATGACTATGCATCGTTAAAGTCAGCAAGCTAGTTTTTGTGGTGGTTGTTGTTGTTACTTTTGAAAGAAAGAGATTACAGCATTGCTTATGGTGGATAGTTCAGTTTCTGCCAGCAGCACCATTTATAAATTCCTGGTTGCATGGATTTATAATTTATACAATTGAACAATGAATACTGAATTGTTGCCAGCAGCAAAAATGCTTCTGGGATTTCCTTTAAATCAGTACTGAATGGCATATTTGCTGAAATGGTTGGTAGGAGAACATTTACAGCTGTAAGAAAAATAAATAATCCTTTACCAAAATTTGATATTAATTTTTAATTTGCTAACTGTTGTTATGAATGCAGTTACATGTGTACACTTTTTACAAATTTCCACTAATAGTTTTGAAAACTAGCAATGCGAAGTTGTCAGATTCTAATGACACCCGGAGGCCACATTGTCAAACTAGGAACAGGATCTGCCATAACCAGACCTTCATAATAAGCTGGTTACACAAGATTGTTGAATTAATAAATGGAACAATAGTTTTACAAAAGAATGCATATATTCTGGTTATGTTTTTTTTCCAGTTTTTAAAATAAACTTATGTTTTGTTATATTTATTATGGACGTTGTTTTAGTTGTTCAGTTTTTATTGGTGTTAAGGGAACATATTTCTGTAACTTCCTGCTCCATCAGATTCTCAGGAATTTTACACCTCCCCCCGCCCCAAACTAAGTCTTTCTGTTAAATTCCAGACAGATAAGAGAAGGCATTTCCTTTTTATAGGCAGAGCAAGAAGCAGGAAGATTGGCAAGGCAACCTAAGAAACAGGTAACATGGCAGAAGAAACACAAAGGACTGTGTCTGGCAACCCAAGAAGGCAGGTGGTAGAGTGGGCCTGTATCTGTCAACGCAAGTAAGCAGTGAATATAGCAGAAGAGGCAAAACTTATATATCAGTTGCAACCAGGCAGGTACCCCATTTATCAGGAACATAGTAGCTATGTGGTGAATGGTACTGGGTAAGGACACAACTTGCAAAACACCTCTGAACTCTCTCTGTGACACTGATATATGGGTGCTTTCCTTTACCTAAGGGTGAAACTACATGTTACAATCTGGGATCCTAACTGAAGGTTTTTTTAACCGATTGGAGCAATGTTGTAATCTCTTTCTGTGTCATGACTAAAACAAGATGGAAGCTTCTTCTTTGGGAGCAGGAGGGATGTCAAATGTGGCATTCGTTTCCATTGCCCTAGAGGATGCAAGCAAAATGTTTGCCTCTGTCCACCCAAGCAGTGGTGAAACCTATCAATAAGTGGGTCATGTATAGTATTCATCTCCTCTTCCTTTTATCTGGAGTACTGTGTATATGTCAAGATGTGCAAGCAAAATGTCTGCCCTTTTGCCTTCCAGGCACAGCACCAGAGAACTGAACAACTTTAGCAAACAGAAGCTGCTGCTTATAGAATCAAGCTCTCCCCAAGCCAGTGAACCAGCAATGTGATTGGTAATATAATTTTTGGAAAAACAATCATATAAAAACAAGTTATCCGTGTAACATTGAAAACATCCCTGTGAGTTACGTATCTGTTGAGATTCTCTTTCACTACCACACTAACCTCCGTAAATTATAAAACAGTCAGCCAGGTAGTTTATTTCCAAATGTTGCCTACTATTGTTAATATATTTTCAATTTATATTAGTTAGTGGGAGAAAGTGCTGTAAAGGCAATTTATGGTTATCCCATGGGGTTTTCAAGGCAAGAGACGAACAGAGGTGGTTTGCATTGCCTGCCATTGTGTAGCAACTTTGGATGTCTCCCATTCATGTACAAACCAGGACCAATCCTGCTTAGCTTCCAAGTTCTGATGAGATCAGGCTAGTCTGGGCCATTCAGGTCAGGGCTTGTATTAGTTATAGTAACTATATTAACAAATAGAGATGGGGGGGGGTATAAGATACAATTAATTAATACTATCCAAATGCAGATCTCTATTATATAAGCGAATAATGATCACAGGAATGATCTAGCCAAATTCAAGTTTTTTCCCCATCTCACTTTCAAAAGGAACAATTGAATATTGTCGAAGGCTTTCACGGTCAGAGTTCATTGGTTCTTGTAGGTTATCCGGGCTGTGTAACCGTGGTCTTGGAATTTTCTTTCCTGACGTTTCGCCAGCAACTGTGGCAGGCATCTTCAGAGTAGTAACACTGAAGGACAGTGTCTCTCAGTGTCAAGGGTGTAGGAAGAGTAATATATAGTCAGAAAGGGGTTGGGTTTGAGCTGAGTATTGTCCTGCAAAAGTATTGTCCTGTAAGTATCAAGATAATGTGCTAATGAGGGTATGGTATGTTAATATGGAACCATTGTATCCTGAAGTGATCTGTTAATTTGTGTAATCCAAAACTAATCTGTATGGCTATTGTTGAATGTTGTCTTTGTCTGGAGGTTTTTCAGGGCAGGAAGCTAAGAATGAATAAGGCTTGGCTTCCTGCCCTGAAAAACCTCCAGACAAAGACAACATTCAACAATAGCCATACAGATTAGTTTTGGATTACACAAATTAACAGATCACTTCAGGATACAATGGTTCCATATTAACATACCATACCCTCATTAGCACATTATCTTGATACTTACAGGACAATACTTTTGCAGGACAATACTCAGCTCAAACCCAACCCCTTTCTGACTATATATTACTCTTCCTACACCCTTGACACTGAGAGACACTGTCCTTCAGTGTTACTACTCTGAAGATGCCTGCCACAGTTGCTGGCGAAACGTCAGGAAAGAAAATTCCAAGACCACGGTTACACAGCCCGGATAACCTACAAGAACCAATGAACAATTGAATAGTTAATAGGCTTTGAAAAATTAACTTATCTTAGGTTTGCACTGTAAACTTTGATAGACTTCAAAGGGTATAACACTGAAATATGCCTCAGATCCAGAAGGGTAACTGTGATAGTCTGATTTAGCCAAAAGAAAAAAAGACGCTATCCTAAGAATGCTTTCTTGGGAGTAAGCCCCAAGGAGTAAAATGGAAGTTATTTCTGCAAAGACCTTCATACCATTGCTCCCAAAGAGTCTTCTGGCATCCTAACTTTCTCTGTATGGATTTTGCACCTAGGTTTGCAAGATAGCTTTCAGTCTGCCAGTTAGATCAGAGAAACCATTGCTCCGGGGCAGAGCACATGTTTTGTATGCATGAAGTGCCAGGTGTAATCCCCAGGATCTCAGGTGAGTGGGAGGACCCCCTGCCTGAGAAGCTGGATAACTGCTGCCCATCAGAGAACACAATAATACAGGCTGCAGGGATATTAGTTTATTTCATGTGATAACTCATGTAACACAGCTGCTAGTAAACCTTTGAAATATTAAAATCTATTAGTTTGTAAGTTAGACACATATATGAAGCACTGAAAAATATATATAAATATATCTAAGTGTGAAAATATATGTCTAATAGTTTTGGGGAAATAAGTACGTTTGCGTGAAGAGAAATGTCGTTGCCTTTTGAAACCCCATCTTTTTGGCCACTTTTAGGATCCCTTTCATCAAGTAAATGGCCTATTTTTTATTTGACAAATTGTGGCATGCATGGACAAACAGTGATTAGAAATGAGTAAAGTATGCTGTGTCTAAGGATTCCTCGGGGCAAGGAATAGGTTTAGTAAAAATAAATAGGCATCAGTGTAAGCTGGCCTTTGGACACTAACCAGGCCACAGAAGCATGAAGAACAAAGAGTGCCTGAAGGAACTCCCAGCAGGAAGAAAATACACAGAAAAGCACATTTCATATCCCTCCCTCACCCAGATTTTAATATTTAATAAAGATAACACTTGCAGACCCCTCCAAACCTTTGAAGCTAAACAGTTGCTCCAGAGCAAAACTTTCACTAGAATTGATGGTTACACTAGTTTAGAATGTGAATGTTGGGGAAACGTCCAGTGTTATATTGGCTTAACATAATTATTGTAAAGGCAAGGAATTATTAATATGTTGGACTCCAAACTTCCTGGGGTCTGTCTTTGATTATTTCTGTGTTCAGCTGACAGCATTTCCCTCACGGGCCAAGTGCTCATGAGCTTCTGTGTGGCTTCATTTTTTGTTTGGTTGATCATAGTGAGATTTCCGGGAGGGAAGACAGCATGGTATAGCCCGATCTCATCAGATCTCAGAAGCTAAGCAGGGTCAGCCCTGGTTAGTATCTGGATGGGAGACCACCAAGGAATACCAGGGTTGCTATGCAGAGGAAGGCACTGGCAAACCACCTCTCTCTTGCCTTGAAAACCCCATGAAAGGTCACCATAAGTCAGCTGAGATTTAACAGCACTTTACACACACGCGCACACACACACACAGTGAGATTTCCATGATGTCTAGCTGGAGTGATCCTGCAGCTATTATTCCAGACTCAGTAAAGGGGGCAAATCTGGAAACATTTGTTTTTCCTAGTCTAATCACAAAGGAGCGCAACAGGGTCTGAACACCGTGAGCTCTGAATCCTACCCTGCAGCCCCCTCCTTTCCCCTACATTTATCAGTTAGCAGCATGTTTAGTGGAGATATCAGAATCCCAAGAGCAAGGAGCCCTATGTAATCAAGTTTCCAGGCTGACTGACATCCATGTTAAGAACTCCTGGAAAATTACATTTTCTATAGGCTCTGATTCTTTGCACATTGCGGTTACAGTATTTGATGTCTGTAAGGGTCCACTGAGAAACCTCCAGCAAGACCAGTGCAGGCTAGGGCTGCCAACCTCCAGGTATATCGTGGAGTTCTCCCAGGATTGCAACTTGTCTCCTGACTGCAGAGCTCGATTCCCCAGGAGGAAATGCTAGCTTTGGAGGGTACTCTGTGACATCATTCCTTTCTGAGCTCCCCTCCCCTTTCCAAACTTGGCCCTCTCTGGGCATCACTCCCAAATCTCCAGAAATTTCCCAAACAAGGGGGAAACCCTAGTGCTGGGGAGGGTGGCTGTGTTTGCTTTTTATGATTGACTGGGGAAGACAGTATTTTTTATTAAAAAGCCCTACCACTCTGCTATCAATATGAGGGTACTGTGGTGAACTGGATACTGAAGACGTAGGCACACTTCTGAAGCTAGTGCTTTCTTACTGATCCAAATTGCTCTTTGAAGACACTAGAACTAGGACACCAAGGCTGTTTTGCAGAAAACCATTCAGTTGGTTACAAGCTATCAACAAAGACCTAGATACCTTGTAGCCTTGAAAATCCATTCAGAAGGTAAAGTTATACCACATTTTCCTTATAGCTTTACCAAATTTTACACTTAAATATTATCCTTTCCATATGGAATAATTCAGTACCCTTTTGAGTAAACTTTACCAAACATATTAAGGTTATTCCTCCACTGCCACAACCACATGAGTGGAATTTGTGTTCCTCTTATATGAAGCTTGGAGGCAAAGTCATTAGTTTTCCATTAAAGCCTTTTTTGGACATTCAGATTTGCCATAGCAGCCGCTCGTAATGGGACCACGAAGTACCTGAAAATCCTCCTGATATACATGGATGCCATTTTGTGTAATTAAACCAATGCACATATTTTTCCTTGCATAACTTTGATGTGTGCAAGCATGTACCCCCAAACATCCAGAAACTGGTGATTGTGAGTATCCTGCCCTCTTATGAGTTTTGGGAACATCATTAATTTGGATGTGAAATCATCCGGATTAGACAAGGTATTTTATCAAACAGTCAGATTTCTTCTGCTTGAGCAGTCAAGGCTAGTCTTGCAGTTTGTTCCAAGAACATATGTGATGATTAAGTAGTGAAGTAGTGATGTGTGATGATGTACTTTATACTTTTCTCAGCAACTACAGCCAGAGACGTTGAACTGAATTAAGTAAGAAATCTTCTGGAGCAGATTAGCAACATATAAAGTATCTTGACTTGCAACGTCTACAGTACCATGCAATGTATTGTCCCTTCTGTGCTGGTGAAAATGTCAATGGTGTCTCATGTTACAGTTGACATTATATGGCCATACCAAAATCAAGATGCTTTTCAGCCCTCATTAGTAACTGCATATAACGCATCATGAGAGTCTGTTTTAATCACCCTTTTGATGGCCTCATTATTTCATCACCTGGCATCAGGCCCTGAAGTGAGATGAGATATGTAAAGAATGACCTCATTAAATCTGGAGCATTGTCCTCTCCTTGTATATGCAAAGTGTCTGGAGAAGGATGCCTGTCAGCACTTTGCGCAGAGGACAAACTACATCCATTACAAAAATTCTCATGTCCTGCCATAATGTGAAAAGTTTCCCACCAAAGTTCTGTGGAGTGGCTGTTGCCACTGTATCTTCAGGACCACCATTTTCTTTTTATTATTATTTTTTAAATTTTATTCATTTTTAGTTAAGGATACAGAAAAAAAAGAGGGGGGAAACAGAAAAATGAAATTTTACAATTTACAATTCATATGTTGCCCATGCCCAAGCTAGCTCAAACCATCTACTTTATATCCCCTAATAGCCTCTCTTATATTATATTTAGCTCTAAATTTAATAAGTATTCCAAGAACTATTGATAACTGATAGTTGTTCTATTGCATGGTTCTTATCTAAAACCCTATCATAAACATATGTCTTAATTACTTACTATACCTATTTTATCGCTGTGAAGTTTTGTCAGATATAGGCGTTCAAAACAAAACACTAACTAACACAGATTTTCCAAGTCTTATATACATCTAGCTTTGTCATTTATGTGCCAATGACTCTTGTCATTCTTAGGAAATGAACATTAGTAAATCACATATATCTATCAAAGGACCACCATTTTCTGATATGTGCTACCAATGAACATCTTTTAAGAGATTGCTTTCTGCCTCTTGAAAGATTGAATGTGGTGAAATTAAGATTCTTTATTTCATTTCTCTTTGTATTCATTTAAATTTTTGCTTTTTGCTGTAGGTTTTGTAGAGTCATTTGTACTTTGATTCTTTTATATAGTAGAGAGATTTTATATAATACTGCATTTATACAGTTAATATATATAAAATTTATAATGGCTGATTTATTGTTACACAAATAAATTGAAAAATGTGCTCATTTTTATAGGAATAATTTAGCATGAAGAAACAGAAAATGGTGCTAAAATAAACAATAATTTAGTTTACTTATGCAAGAATGGAGCAAAAGTTGGGATTGTTTTGGTTGAATCAGTTTGGCTCAGAAATTCAAAACCATCCTTAATTTATAAAAGCACAAATCCCTTCAATGTCTAGTTCATTTTATTGCTTTAGCTCAAAGCTATGGCAAAACAATAAAAACAAACAAACAGAACAAGCCAATCACAGTATCAGGTAAAATCCATAAAATATCCATCAGAAAATTAAAAGAGATAAGCATTTAAAACATAACCTTCAGAGACTAGGACACGGAGTAATGGATTTAAACTAAGAGAAAAGTTATCCCACCTAAATATTAGGAAGAACTTCCTGACGGTGAGGGCTGTTCGATGGTGGAATGCACTGCCTCGGAGGGTGGTGGAGTCCCCGTCTTTGGAGGTCTTTAAGCAGAGGCTGGATGGCCATCTGTTGGGAGTGCTTTGATTGTGGGATCCTGCATGGTGGGAGGAGGGCTGGGGTCACTGGGAATGTGGGGGGGAGGTAGTTGTTAATTTCCTGCATTGGGCAGGGGGTTGGACTGGATGACCCTGGTGGTCCCTTCCAACTCTATGATTCTATGATTCGATAGTTAAAAGAAGCAGAATTAACAATGATTTACTCTTCCTGTGATAAAAAAATCCCTTCAATAGTTGGGAAATGTAGTTCCCTGTCTTCTGCTACCTGTTTTGGTTGTGTTTGGTGGAAGCTTTTTAGCTCATATTGGGGATTCCAGTTGACAGAGCCTATGGGATAGTGAACCACCTTTGCAATGAAATCCATGTCATAGATTGCAGGGAGCATGATTTTAGGGTTGCCAACCTCTAGGTGGTAGCTGGAGATCTCCTGGGATTACAGCTGATCTCCATGCAACAGAGATCAGTTCACCTGCAGAAAATGGCTGCTTTGGAAGGCGGACTCTATGGCATTATACCTCATTGAAGTTTCTCCCTTTCCCAAACCATTCTTCTTTTCCTCTTCCTCCTCTGCCTCCTGCTGTACCCGGCCATCTCCTCCCCTTCCACTCTGCCTGGCCTTCTCCCTTGTCTTCTGCCCCCTGCTCTGCCCAGCTTTCTCCCCAGCCTGCTCCCCCTTTCTGCTCTAGCCATCTGTCCATCGGGAGGGGTTGTGGCTCAGTGGTAGAGCATCTGCTTGGCATGCAGAAGGTCCCAGGTTCAATCCCCGGCATCTCCACCTAAAGGGACTAGGCAAGTAGGTAATGTGAAAGACCTCTACCTGAGACCCTGGAGAGCTGCCGCCGGTCTGAGTAGACAATACTGACTTTGATGGACCAAGGGTCTGATTCAGTAAAGGCAGTTTCATGTGTGTTCATGTGTGTCTGTCCTCCACTGCACCGTTATTCAGGGAGTGGTGGTAGTAGTGAGGAGGTAGCAGAGCATGCTCTCAGCAACAGCTCTCCCTCTTTTAACCTCTCCCAGCTGGGTGGTGGTAGGGTGATATTTTCCAGCACTGACAGAACCTTTTGCTTGTCTTTCATGTGAAGGATGAATGTATACTTGAATTAACACCTAAAAAGTTAGGAAGAAATCAGGAAGCCCATCTGAACTTGGGGAAGGGACAAGACTGACAGCTGAGCCAATATTTTGTTTGGTATGTTGGTCTAGCATGAAGTTAGAAGGAAGTTGGATCCCCACCACATAATGGTCCTGAAGTGAAAGTAAGCTAAATTCAAAACCCCTGATTAATGGGGATCTATTTTACATTGGCCCTGACCTGGATGGCCCAGGCTAGCCTGATCTCGTCAGATCTCAGAAGCTAAGCAGGGTCAGCCCTGGTTAGTATTTGGATGGGAGACCACCAAGGAAGTCCAGGGTTGCTGTGCAGAGAAAGGCACTGGCAAACCACCTCTGTTAGTCTCTTGCCAAGAAAACTCCAAAAGGGGTCGCCGTAAGTCGGCTGTGACTTGACGGCACTTTACACACACACACATTTTATGTTGAGCTTTTTTAGATTTATTCCTTGATCATGATCTAAACCGAGAAGGAAATTAAGATGGTACAATCAAAATAAATGTAAATAAGTATTACAAAGAAACCCCCTTCATATTACAAAAGGTGGCTTGGGTTAATTGGTATTGTTTATAATTCTATGTGATTTGAGTTGATTATTTGCTCTAGCATGTTTCAGAGACTGTGTTTCTTCCAAAGTTTATACTTCATTATGGATGCTGATGCAGAGCATGTCTGGTACTCAATCTAGCAGGGTTAATTACACAGTTACGGAGTTGACTTCAATGGATTTAGAAGGGTAGAACTCTGCTTAGTGTTGCACTTTTAGTAGAGTATACAATTTATGTCCCTCCAGATTAGGCAAACAGTTTATACACATGCTGCCTTTTCAGTGAACGTCTTACAATTCCATTTTTAACACCTCCATTATAAAATTGATCACGAAGGAGAACATTATTTGGAAAGTAACTTACATACTCGTTAACTCTGCAATATTTGTTTTCATTTTATTCCTTACCAAAGAGAAATAATTGAGGATATTGTAATAATAACAATCATTTCCCAATGCCAACTGTGGGAGGGAAGGTGACATGGTATAGCCCAATCTCGTCAGATCTTGGAAGTTAAGCAGGGTTGGTACTTGGAAGTGAGACCATCAAGGAAAATTCTGAGGAGGAACGCAATGGCAAACCATCTCTGCTTCTCAGTTACCTTGACAGCCCCTTGCTGGGGTTGCTATAAGTCGGCTGTGACTTGATGGCACTTTACTCACACACACAATGCCAACTGTATCTGGTGAACTGGTATCTGGTGAACATATAGGTGTGTTGATTTATTTAAAAGGCAAGTGATCTTTGGGCTTTAATGTCCTTTTACTGAAGACTACTATGCTGCAAGGACCACCCATCAGCATGTGATCTATTGGTACCAAAGATATGAGCTCACAGTTGCTCAACTGTCCACCATTCTCATCTTTTCCTTCTCCTGCTGAAAAAGTATATATTGCTTTTTTAGAAGAAGAGGAGTTGGTTTTTATACTCCACTTTTATCTACCTTTAAGGAGTATCAAAGTGGCTTACAATCACCTTCCTTCCCCTCCCCACAACCTTGTGAGGTAGGTGGGGCTGAGAAAGTTCTGAGAGAACAGTGACTAGCCCAAGGTCACCCAGCAAGTTTCCATGGCAGAGTGGGGATTCGAGCATAGGTTTCCCAGATCCTGCTCCAACAACTTGACTACTATGCCACGCTGGCTCTCACGGCTGTATATACAGTTCTGATAATTACATCAAATTGACTAGTAGCTGTTGTTACATATAGAATTCATAGAAAGACCTGAAAATACACTGTTATGTCAACTCTGGCTTATTGCTGAATCTCTTTTTTTATTAATCTGGATGTGCTGGGGAGAAAACCTGAAAATCCACATTGAATGAAATGAAGCCAGAATACGGCTCCTTTAAAAATGCTAGAGGGGAGGAGAAGAATATTGCCTTCATGACCTATTTAGAACTCATGGGGGAAACGTACTTAAGTTGAGATCAGACAAAGGAGTGTGGCCTAATTTATTTTCATCATGTTCTATTCTTTTCTTGGACCGGGTGATAGAAAAATGAAAATTATTTGGTTTCTATCCCATCTTATGTACCCTGTATTTATTGTTAAATCTTGCATGTGATGGTAGTCTGGTCTTTTTAGTCTGCCCAAACGGAAAAGCAGTGTTTGATATTTTTAGATAAGGTATGTGAGACTTCACAAACACTTAGCTATTTGTACTTTTAAGTACAAAATTGCAGAAGGAAGCTGAGCTCTTAAATATGTCTTCAAAATGGCCATTTTGAAGATGACCTCCCTTTTAAAACGTTATTTACATTGACAATACAAGAATCTATAGGATTACTTTTGATAAAAGTGAATCCATAAACAGTAGATTCAAGCCAAATAAAAGTTCTGAACCAGTTACAATATCTACTATTTTAACCTTTCAGTTTCTACTCATGAAATAACTGAAGAAAAAAATCCTTCTGCCTTGAGTCCCTGTGAGAAAGGTGGTCTGTAAATAATGTACATACATACATACGGTTCTGTTTGATTTTAATAGGTGATCTTATTTATTATGTATAGTCTGCCTTCCTCAGTTGAACTCAAGGCAGATTAACATTGAGTGAATCAATACAGTCAACGGATGGGACGTTCAATAAACAATGGAATAGGATTAGGGCTGTAGAAAAATCAGAAGTCTAAAAACAGAACTGAAGCAAAGCATGATGCAAAATTCCATAGTAGAATCCTAGTTTCAGCAAGCTATACACAGTAGTATAGATCACAGTTCCTAACAATTTTTCCAAGAAACTTTGTGAATCATTTAGAACAGTACAACTGTATTGCCTGTGTAGAAAAGCCCTCTTGAATAATTCAGATTTGCATAGTTTGTGGAAAGCCAGGAGAGTGGGAGCCTTCCTGACCTCCTCAGGCAGGCCATTCCACAAGGTGGGAGCCACAACGAGAAGGCATGTGTATGGGCAGTTCTTGATTTAGCCCATTTGTAGGTTGGCACCTGCAGAAGACCCTGCTCCTATATGCGAAGCTGTCATGGTGGAACGTAGGGGGAGAGGCGGTCTTGCAAATATGAGAGTCCAAGCCCATGAAGGGCTTTGTATGTGGTAGCCAGCATGGTGTAGTGGTTAAGAGTGGTGGGCTTTAATCTGGAGAACTGGGATTGATTCCCCACTCCTCCACATGAACAGCAGACTCTAATCTGGTGAACCAGGTTCGTTTGCCCACTCCTCCACATGAAGCCTGCTGGGTAACCTTGGGCTAGTCACAGTTCTCTCAGAACTCTCTCGGCCCCACCTAATTTACAAGGTGTCTGCTGTGGGGAGGGGAAGGGAGGGCTATTTTAAGCTGCTTGGTAACTGGAAATAGCTGTTTTGAGATCCTTCTGCAGTCACCTGATTGTTTGCTGGTGGTTAATGCTTTGCATGCTGGAACATTCCTTCTTATGCCATGCCCAGTGGTACTGAGGGAGTCATTGCCCATTCTACCACCACCGTCTGTTATTCTAGTCTTCTTGCTAGGGTATTTTCCAGTCCCCAAGCAACATCTGTCCTCTGCTTTACTTCACTGTGCTCAGTGCTGCGCTGATGACACCTCCAGTGTTCATGGTTCTGAATCCCCACATTGCCGTCATAACCCAATGTCCAAGCACTGCTGTCAATTAATTGTGGCTGTTGCTGTGCGTTTGCTACATTGGGTCAGCATTTTGTAGCTGGCTGGCAGAGGCACTGAGAAAGAGTCAAGATACTGAGGGAAAACCTTTTTAAAAGTGGCTTGGCTTGCTTTAGGGGGAACTGGCTTTTTCCCATTGACTTTAATGGAATTCTGAATGTTCAGGCATTTGGCTTTTAAAATTCTAAATCCACAGGGTCACAATTCCAGATCCAAATTTTGGTCCTGGTGCATATGCCTACTATTTAGCATCTAATACATTATGATGAAATATACTGCCGCCGGTGCTAGGAATAATAGGGATTGCCTAAACTTCTACAAAGCTAAAGGTTCTTCATAGCACTGCTAACTCCGTGTTAATCCTTACAAGCATTTACAAAAACCTCTAGGCAATTGTCCCAAGTTACAGGAAGCTACTTATCAGTTGGTACATTTAGAGGCTTCCCCTGAAATGGCAAGATAAAAGAGATAGGAGCCATCAGATGCCAGCAGGTTGTTGTAGAAAGAAAAGAGGCCTAATAGAGCTGTGGAAGGAGAAAGGGAAACGAGAAAATGAGTGTGTCCATGAGAAATATAGGTCATTTGGGAGGCCCATGGAAAGATGGAACAACTTTTCTTAAGCTATAACTTTTCAGAACAGTTCAGTGTCTAGAACTGCAAGCACAGTTTATTCAAGTGGTTAATCGTCCATTGAGGGTTAATAATTTTTCAGCAGTAATGCTAGTAAAAACTCAATAAAAACATTTCTTTTTCCAACAGTGAAATAGATTTTTTGCGTTGCACAATTATTCCCCAAGATGAATATTAATTTAGGAGAGAGATCGGGGCATGGAAAATGTTAGACATAAAAGGATTTTTTTTTCAAAAGGTGTGTGTAAGAAAGGTATTATTACAAAGTAACTCTCAGTCTGGTGGACCACACAGACATTTGGCCTACCGAGGCCTTTCCTTGAAAAAATGCTTTCATTTCTTCCAGAAAGAAGGGTAGACTTTGGAGGTAGTGCAGCCCAAGTTTCTTACCTGTGCTTTAAATTATGCATGTGCTAGTACACATAAATGGAACCCATGAATACAGGCAGCCTATTTAGACATAAACAGGCACACACTTTTTCACAACGATATGACACGCCACACTCTTGCTTAGTATTCTAGTACAAAGGCATCATATGAAACATGAATCCTGTAATAAGACACATATTGTGATGGTCCATCCTCTCCAGCTCCACTGGCTTTCCCTGAACCATCTTACTGGGTGTCTCCAGCAGGTCTCCTTAAGCCTCGGAATGTGGAAGGGAAGTGGGGTTGTGCCACCTTATTCCTTTTCCTTTCCCTGGGACCACAGTTCTTGCCACATCAGCGCTGTGTCCTCCTCTCCTCCCTTGGCCTTTCCCAGGAACCTGCATTTAAAGGTCCAAGTAGCCTCTTCCCTCCTCTTTAGGTATACCTAGACTTTCTCTAAGGGAGGTGATTTGCTCCTCCCCTGTCCCTCCTACTGGGCCGCTGGATGACTCCTCCTTCTGAGCTGCCTTCCTTCCTGCACTGTTGGGTATGCCTGTGCCAGGGCTTGGGTGGGATAGGCTGCCAGCCCTCAGTCCCTGCCTCTGCTTTTCCCTGGACCTCCCAATCTCAAGCCTCTGGGCCTGGGCAGCTGTTGAGCTTACTTGCCCTTGTGCAGTCTTCTCTGGCCCCTACCTGGCTTCTATCTTGGCTTGCTGTTGTATAGGCTGCTCCAATTGTAATTTCTTAAGATCTCCAGGCCTCACCTGGAGGACAGCAACCCTGAATCGATCCTATTGTAAGGGCCTTTTGAAGCTAGTGAAGAAACAACATATTTTGTCCTGCAAGATTAGGGTTGCCAGCTCTGGGTTGGGAAATACCTGGAGATTTTGGAGGTGAAGCCTGAGGAGGGAGGGGTTTGGGAAGGGGAGGGACTTCAGTGGGGTATAATGCCATACAGCCCACCAACCAAAGCAGCTATTTTCTCCAGGTAAACTGATCTCTGTCACCTGGAGATCATTTGTAATAGCGGGAGATCTCCAGCCGCTACCTGGAAGCTGGCAACCCTATGAAAGATCATTTAAAATTTAATTCACAAAAGCTGCTACTCAATGTTAGAAGGAAAAGCCATTTTGAATAGTTTTTCAGCAGTTTGGGAATCTGGAATATACAATATTTTTTTATGCTTGACTAATAGGATGTACAAGAGCTTTTAAAAGCCCCAATTCAAATATCATCATTATTCTGTAAGATTTAGATCCAATTACTCCCCCTTTCTAAGTACTGTTTTCTTCTGATTGAAGTGCACCAGACAAGAGAAAAGCTCAGGAACTCATTGAATAAGATGCTAGGATATGTGTGAACAATTTCACACATTTTATAGGTATGTAACAGCTGTTTGATGTGGCTAGGGAGAAATTTACAGTGGGTACATCATGGAGTTTACCCAAAGCAATTTTCTATCCTCAAGTAGCCCCACCCATTTAAGTAGGC
Source organism: Euleptes europaea (assembly GCF_029931775.1). Lineage (NCBI taxonomy): Eukaryota > Metazoa > Chordata > Lepidosauria > Squamata > Sphaerodactylidae > Euleptes > Euleptes europaea. The sequence goes on from NC_079316.1 coordinate 40,528,674, forward strand.
ATATTGGTTCCTATATTGTTTCTGTTTTTCTGGAAATAGGGCAAGTAGCTGTTTGGAGTGGGGAGAAAGATGCTTGAGATTGGGAAAGTGGAAAGAAATAAAGTTTTAACCTCCTTCGTTTGATTCCATGGTTGTTATCTAAGTTTGGGAAGGGGGGTAGAGCATGGCTGCGTTTAAAGGTTCTTGGTATATCCATTCATGGATCTGCTAGGCTCTTGGGTCATTTATGTAGGGGAAGTTTTTGTTTAGTTTGCTGCAGTTTTCTGATCCAAATTCTCAAACATCATATGCATGAGGGCTTCCCCCCCAAAGTAATCCTAGAATTACCTTGTGATTAATTATGCATCCCCAGTGAATCACAGAGCTTCTGAGTTCCTCCTCCTGAAAACACAGCCTTGTTGCAGTTTACTTGGAGGGGGTGGGTCAGCTCTTAAAGGGACTGCTCCATGTCTGTGTGTGCGCTTTTGCAAAGCTGGGTATTCCTCCCCTCCTTTCTTCCAACAGCTCCCTGCCAGCAGCTGCCTTCTAGCCTCTCTTCGGTTGGTGTCTTCCTGAACATTTCATGATGGTTTCACTCCCTCTTTTGTACTTCACTTTGAGGGAAGGGGTTGGATGGGAGGGGCAGACATATGGGAGGGTGAAGCCAGAATGGGCATTGGGAGAGAAACCCTGAAGTTAGGACTATGCATGAAAATGGTGGGGATTTGCCTCGCTCTTGCCTCGAAGCAGAATTTATATTTGTTATAAAACATAATCCTAGAACTTCAGGGAAAGAACGAGGTGGGAGCAAAGTGACTTCTAAAGGTTGGTAAAATCATGAATAAGGCAAAGGAAGCCTCAAAGCAGTCCAGCAAGGATTGTGAGCTAAATACCCCTGCATAAATGGCCTTGGTCTTGTTTGGCTTTTAGATTATTCCTGCATTCAAGCCAAGTTTTGCTCCTGTGTCTTGCTGATTATACAGAATCAAATCAAAGCCCTCCCCAAGCCGGTATGCCAGCATTGTAACTGGTAGAAAGAATGCTTTGGAAATACAGATTTATCAGTGCAATACTCTTCAGAGTATCTTGGTGCAACTGTTGAATGAGTTACATTTCTGCTGAGGCTCTTTATCTCTCTTCACACACTCCCTCTCTCTTGGTTTGTCTTGAACTCTAAAGCAGACTGCCTAGAGCCAGACTGATAGCCAAATGTCAAGATTTCTGAACAAATTGATACTAATTCTGCTATTTGCATTAATTATGTTAACTAAATTAATGAATAAGACATTTTCCCTTCAGATTTCATTAATATCTGAATGTGCAGAGTGGTTCTGGTCAATGTGAAATGGCCTGTCCAAAAGACTAAATTCAAGGAGATTGTCCTTCCAGCTCAGTTTCTTGTACTCATGCTTCCAAGGCTGTTGGAGAGATTTCCTTTGGAAGGTTTTTGTTAATATCACTTCATTTCTGTATTTGAAATTTTCAGGTCACCTAATGATATATAAACAAAATTTCAGTTTAAGAGTGGAGCTGATGGCTACAGTGCTTATGTGGTTAAAAACCCCCAGCAAAAGACCACTGAACTCACAATATCAGTAGTTGCTTGGTTTATTTTAATTTTTCCAGATTTGTCTTCCCCCAGCTATTCCAAAAGACAATCCCCACTATTTGTAATATAATATTAGAAAATTAAGAATGGACATTTAGGATCAGTTTTCTGGGCATGCTTTAACATTGCTGCTTTGTTGCTGACTTTCAATATTTCCCTGTAATATATAATAATTATGCTTGCATTTGTAGCTACAAGAGAATAACGTTGTGGTTTTCAATCAATAACTGGGATTTTTCATGCATTCCATTACATTCTGTAGAAGCTAAAAAACAAGGTCAAAAGAATAGAGAAGGGGTGTTTTGGTTGTTGAAGGAAATCATGTTGGACACTCAAAGAACCAGAAGATAGCATCTTTATTGGAGTAGCATCGTTTAATACCCCATCTTTACATAACAGGAAAGCCTCTTTTAAACAGAGAAATGCTTCATAAGAGTACCAAAACTCTCAGAAAGGTTTATACTGGTTTTCATCAGTATAGCAGTTATCACTTAGTTAATAGTAACTAGTGACGGATATTATTTTAATATAAATTGAGACTATGCTCTTAAAAACCCAGTGGGAGTTACAAGATATAAAAACTAGGAAAATGGGGAGAGGACGTTTATTTATTACATTTTTAATTTGCATTTACCAAACTGCAAAAGCAATTTGGGTTTTCCCCAGGTTTAAGTATGGGGAGAAATAGATAGTAATGAGCAATACATTTTTTTAAAAAATCTCATAATATTCAAATATTGATTTGATTTCTAACCTTTATGGTCAGTTATCATTAACAATGCTGTAAGTTCAGCCTAAGGTTACTGGAAAGATTCTGATTCATTTCAGAACCTATCACGGGAAAATGAAGTAATACAGGTAGAGCATCCCTTATCCAGACATTCCATATCCAGACTGATCCGAAAACCGGACCCTTCAAGCCGGCATGCAGGCAGATCCGTGCTGCCTGCTTTCAATGTGTCCTTTCACCATAGGTGGAGACTGAAAGCCTGCCGTTGTTAGTTTGTTTGTTGTTGCTCTTGGTTAACAGCTGATGCAGGTATTCTCATGCGATAGTTACACCTTTGCTTTCTGATGGTTCAATGTACACAAAATTATTTTAAAAATATTGTTTAAAATTACATTCAGGCTATGTGTATAAAGTGTATATGAATTTGGGTCCCATCCCCAAGATATCTCGTTATGTACATGCAAAAATTCCAAAACATTCCGATATATGGAGAGAGCCGAAATATGGATCACTCTGGTCCCAAGCAGTCTGGATAAGGGATACTCAACCTGTATTTTGCTATATGTACGTACTGTACAATACACATTTCTGTGTTACAACTATTGAACAATTGTTATCTGCAAGATCCAGCCAGAATGTGTAAAGAAAATCAGTGCTATTCTGTGCTTTTCTTGATTTGGGACCTAGCTCCTCCAGAGTTTCTTCAGATCGTTGTACACACCAGGTGAAACTGAAAACAGTCTCTCTACTGATTCACAGGGTTGGATCTACAGGCGCCTTCTCTTAGACATGGGGAAGACATAGTTTATTGATACCATACCATAAAGACTAACAGCATAAGGTTTCATGGACTAGTTCCAGTTTCTCGCACGTATGTAGTGGGTCCTCACGGGCAGTGCAATCCTAAGAGCCACCTGCAGTGCAGTGGCTGGCTGTCGGTCTAATCACGGAGCTGCTAGTCTGGTCCCTAAAGGGTTCTGGTAGGGACCAGGAGGCCATGTAGCCTGAAGGTGCAAGCGACTGCCAAACAGGATGTAACAATGATGAGAACAAAGTGACAAAGCTTGGTAGTAAGGCTTCTAGTCTGTCTTTGTGGGTGATGATAAGCCTTAATATCCCAAGAGGCCAAGATAGGGTTGCCAACCTCCAGGTACTAGCTGTAGATCTCCTGCTATTACAACTGATCTCCAGCCAATAGAGATCAGTTCACCTGGAGAAAATGGCTGCTTTGGCAATTTGACTCTATGGCATTGAAGTCCTTCCCCAAACTTCACCCTAATCAGGCTCCACCCCAAAAACCTCCCACCGGTGGCATAGAGGGACCTGGCAACCCTTGGCCAAGATGGTATTCTCTGTGAGACTCTCAATGGATTGTATTTTCTTCAGGAAGTCATTAGTATTTTGCAAGGGTGTTTATGGCATGGAGCTATTGCCCAGGAAAACTAATGCTGGAGTAGTCTTTAAGGTGTCACAAGACTCCTGTTTCTTTTGTCAAGGTGAACTCTTGTCCCTTCTCAAGCAGAGGTTGTCAAGTCATTTCAAACCTTGGTTTCCAACTTGCTTAGCTTTAACCATGGTTAATGAGAGTGCAGCTGTAATGCTAAACCATGCTTAAGACTGTCAAGAGAACAGCAAAGGAATTTGTGGCAGAGGGAAGGTGCATCCCTCAGGCTGGCTTTGGATTTGCAGAGCATAGTTAGTTTTTCAGGGAGCCAGCATTTTTGCTAAAATTCATGAAGGCACTATGTTCTGTTTGAACTGGAATCAATATGTCACAGTCAACATGACACACTAAACATCCTAATGTAGGCAGTTTGGTACAGATCTGACATTTATGCTAGATGCAGTGATTGGAAAATTGCGGTAGATGTCATAATTCTACAGCTAAATTGCCCAATCTTGAACTTTGATAAAGATTCAGCAAATGCAATGCTGCCAAGATATTTTTGCTTTGCAGGGCATTTTCAATTGAAATTTTACAGCACTGCTCGTGTTCAAACAATAAGTCGTGACTATTTATTTCTGCAAAGGAGATTTTGGTAGTCTCGTGGTATGGTTCGAGGGCCCTGTGATACAGCCGTGTTGCTGATGTTAAGCACATCTGGATAGGGTCAGTTCTTGGCTAGATGGCCTCTTGGGAACCCTCTGTCTGCAACCTTGAGCTGTGTGATGGAAGAAAGGAAAGAAGGACGAAAAAATGCTGTTAATTATAATGCCAATGAATAATGTTACTCATTGGTTGCAGTGTTCTTTTGAGGGCCGTAGATGCTGCAGTTTGTGTAAGTGTTCTTGGGGCATGGGATGTAGAAATGTAAGATAATAACTGCTCCATATTTAAATATCATTTTATTTCAATACAAAGTTTTCAGCATTGGAAGCTTTTGGTTCCTCTATCTGAAACTGCCTCTGGCTTCTCATTTGTGCTTCAGCAGCATAAGCTAACCATGGCTCATATTAAGTAAAATCAAAATAAAGTACCAAGTGCCATATTTAGGAAAACGTCATTTTAAAAGCTTTTAAAAAGTATATTATAGGACAGTCCCCCTTACCAGTTGTGTACTAAATGGTAGTTATATTCTCAAACAATAGGCTGTAACTTTTCATAAAGCAACTTACCTCATTCTCCCCTCATCCATTTGCTTCTGACAACAACCCTGTGAGGAAGGTGAGGCTAAGACTCTGACTGGCCCAAGATCGTCAGGCAGGCTTCCGTGGCAGGGCTGGAATTTGGACCTGGGTCTCCCAGATCATGCCTTGACCTGGATGGTCCAGGCTAGCCTGATCTCGTTAGATCTCAGAAGCTAAGCAGGGTCAGCCCTGGTTAGTATTTGGATGGGAGACCACAAAGGAAGGCCACGGTTGCTGTGCAGAGGAAGGCACTGACAAACCACCTCTGTTAGTCTCTTGCCATGAAAACCCCAAAAAGGGGTCGCCATAAGTTGGCTGCGACTTGACGGCACTTTACACACACACACTCCCAGATCCTAGTTTGATACTGTTAAGCATTTTGCCCTACTGGCTGTCAAACTAATACAGTGTTAAAATGCTTGGTAGCTTAGTCTGCAATAGAATTGCCAGGACTTTGCTGGCAACTGGTGGGGGGCAGAGACTGACAGAAACAAACTCAAGCAATGCCATGCCACTTCTGGGTGGCACCTGAAAGTAGTGCCACTGTGTTGTACAACACTCTAGTAATTTCCCTGGTATCCTTTTGGAAGTGATGTTGCGGCATCCCGGGACACCATTCTCCTATCCTTTTTTGCTCCCACTGCTCATTTGAGCAGTGATGGATGCCAGGAGCTGGGTGCTGGAGGTTGCCTGGCAAAGTGGGCAAACTGCTATCCCTACTGTGCAATCTAGCCAATGAAGTCAATGTCTCTGTGACACAAATGTAAAAATAAGTAAATAGTGGGACTTGTTCTTTCGCTGAAGAAAAGCACCCTAAGCTATGCCTATTGGGAAGAACCCCTGCTGAAATTCTTGGCTGGCTGTGATAGTACTCTCTTGGTCACAGTCAACCCATTCTCACCTGGTCTTCCCATTAGAAAGTCCTGTGTGTGGCATATGTGACCAGTGCAGGTGCTGGGTGGGATAAGAATGCACCTAATTCCGTTGCCACTGCAGATCCTGGGAGTAGTTGCCTCAGTGCTTCTGCTCATGGGACCAGGCCAATAATCTTTACAATAAAGGTTAACAATATTAATGTGAAGGAATATATCAACTAAAAATAATGCATAATATTTGACTAATTTGAGATATTGGAATCCAGCAGAGACTATGGTATGCAAATACCTATACATGGGAATTATCCCGATCAGAGTCCACTGCTCCAAACCACCGCCCTTAATCACTACACCACGCTGGTTCATAGGAATCGAATTCATGGCTTCAGCACCAGGGCAGATCAATGCTAGCATCAATTTTAAACCCAAAGGGTGCTGAATATCAGTTTGCTTCAATCTCACCTTTAAGGAATGGTTTAAATGAAGGGTGCATATGAAAAAGATAGCATTTTTAGAACCAATGTGCTGCTCAACATACACATTTGTTTTCAAAGCGAGCTTGATTACAAAACAAGAAAACTGAGGATTCCAACTATCTGCAATCACTAATAGAAAGACAGTTCTGTCCAACACTGCAAAGGTACTTCAAAATAGCATTCAATGTGAACAGAACAAGCATAAGGTGAGAAGGGAATCAAAACGACCTTCTGCAAATTGCTACTGCAGAACTCTTTCTTTACTAGCCCAGAGTGTCAGCATCCTTTATAGGATTCTCCTTTGCCTCCTGTATTCACTTGCTGTGAATAGGTGGACCGAACTGGCAGATATAATGTTTACTTGCTTCCTTGCGGTAGGTTTCTTTGGGAATGGTTCTCAGCTGATCTTTGATTGACAACTCCACCACAGAGTCACAATGAAAAATTCATGAGTGCCATCCCCAAGTGGCTTGGAGACAGCTTTCATGAGATTAGAAGGTTCCAGTTTAATTTCCTGTGCCACCACTGGCTCTTGAACAAAGAGATATGAATGCATAAATCCCTCAACATTTATGAATGACTAGCCTACCTGCATTGCATGTAACAAAACAGAAGCTTTTGGCAAGTGTGGGGAATTTGCAGACGTATTCCCACAACTATTATTTAATCAATATAGATTTACAAACTGGATTTTTACAGAAGACTCTAACTTTTGCGTTGTTTCAAACATCTCCCCTGATGATGGAGCAACATCTTCATTTAGCATAGGTCAGGGTGATCCTGGAGTAAGCTGAGAATTTCTACTGTTATTACCAAAGCACTAGAACTATTTCCAACATTGGACCATAACACATGTAATATATTTGTGTAAAAAACAATATCCTTAGATGTTCCTCTTATCTTAGTTGCTGAGGAGATAATGACAAAATTATATCTGGATAAGAGCAACAACAATAAGAATTGTTTAGCTCTTTCAAGTGCTTAGCAGTGCCATCCTAAGTTGACTTTGGTTATCTTAGAATAGTGTAATTTTGCTTATGATGGCACCAAAACACACATACACACACACTATGTTTTTGCAATCCTGACATAGGAATTAGCTTCATATTACACATGGAGCAAACTGAGGCTTTTTATGCAGAGACATTTCCCCATGATCACCCCCGCTGACTGCTTTGGGGCTTCCTTTTCATTATGCATGCCTTATCTGCCCATCAGAGGTCACCTTGTTCTCCCCGTGCATTTTGCCCATGTTTTCCAGATGCTGTTTTAGCCAGAATCTGGAAAATGTGGGCAAAATGCACAGGGAGAGCGAGGCAACCTCTGATGGGTGGATAAGGCATGCATAATCAAAAGGAAGCCCCGAAGCAGTCAGCAGGGGTGACCACGGGGAAAAGGCCTTTCATTGAGAGGGGCTTGTCAAAGTTCAGCTAGTGAGTTTATGTCAGTTGAGATTTGAGCCAATGACTTCTTGATCCTTGCCTTGGTCTTTTAGCTACTCTGCTCTCCATGAAAATGAATATTGTACAATTGTTAAAATACATCTTTGGAGTTCTCAGCTTTAGTGGCATCTTCCTATATGAAGGTGGAACTACATGTTGAAGAAACCATGTGAATTTCCTGCCAAAAGCAACAGTTCTCTGTCTAGATTCCCATCTGCAATGTTCACTTCATCTGACCTTCTGTCTTGCATTATTTTGTTGAGTGTTGTTTCATGCCTAGTCATCATGGTTGAACGCCTGCTGAGGCTCAGGAATTGGTATACAGCCTATCGCTGATGAGAGATGATCCCATTTTCAGATGGGAAGGTCTGGATTTGAAACTCAGTAAGGATTTGAAGTTAACGTTTTAAATATTTGATAGAATCCATGCTTCCCCCTCCTATTTTGTTTCCCTGGTAACTTTCTGTCATTTGAAGTTGTCTTTTCCTGGAGTCTCACATTGCACAGGTGAGAAATCCTATGGGACTGCTAAGATACAGTTTTCTTCAAACCTTATTCAGCCTCATCTCATCTCAGGGATCATCATAATATAAGAAGAAATTAACTATTGTTGTATTGAAAACTCTGTACATATGCCCTTATGTCTTCAATGTATCTGGCTAACAGTGCAGAGGAATCTACGTCTTTCTGTGTAAATATAGTTGCAGTTTGGATAAATAATTATGAAGTGTAAACAGATACCTGGATTGCTTTTTCTTGGCTACAACACTGAATGTAGAATCTCATTTTCATTTTGCACTTATGTGTCACTGAGGAGACCTAGGACAAGATGACATGATGGCAGGATGGTGCTGCTGCACTCGTCTTGTTTGTGGCTTCCTAGAGGCACCTGGTTGGCCACTGTGTGAACAGACTGCTGGACTTGATGGACCTTGGTCTGATCCAGCAGGGCCTTTCTTATGTTCTTATGACATGTGGTCACTTTGGAATAGAGGAAAGTTGATTTTGCCCTGCACAACATTGGCTAGAGCCTGAGGCAGTTCTGCTGAGTGTATTTTGTAAAATGACAGCCATTACTTGGACAAAAAATGCAACCAAACCCCTAGTGACACCACATGATGCTTTAGCATGAACACTATGAAAGCACCCTAAAACGTTCAGCTCGAAAACAGACCAAGATACTATAGGAAATGAGTAGGAAACCTTTTTTTTTTGTCTATGTGCTAAACAACCTCAGTGTCTACCTGGGGCTCACCTTGAATCTTGCTAGTAAATTTCCAAGAGGCGATGTTAGGCATAAGTCATGCCCTTTTTTGACAGCACCCCTGAGGACCTCACCTCAGTTTCTAGGGAAGAAAACTGGCCCTGTATCCCAAGCAAAATGTTCTGTTATGTTGCTGTTCGGCATGCATGCTGAGGGTTGCCTACCTCTACTGAACATATGAACCATACTTTGACATTGCAAGGGGGAAATAAATCTGATGTTGGTTTATAACTAACTTCTTTCTTAGCTAACAGAAAGTTTACCTTGTTATCATACGAATGGGCCCAGGAGCACTTTATTTTATTTATTTCTATGCAAAACTCAGAAGTATGCAGAATAACGACAACAGATGGAATAGAACAGGTGGTAATAGCTTAAAACTAGTTATGATAAGTAATTTAACACCGTGGTGGCCAAAAAAGTACTATATTTACCCCCAAAGGAAAACTAAGTTATTTGCCAGGTGGGACATCAAGAAAAAGAGGGGGTCAAGTTACAAGGCGGTACAATAATTAAAATTAAACTTTTTGTGTCTAACTTTTTTGGGGAGGGGGATCATCTTACATTGAGTTGTTTTCTTTTCAAGTAAATATGGTGCCAGGTCAGTTTGATACCACATCTATTAACAAATTCTAATTTAGCAATTTCCTATTTCTCTTTGAAGTTCCTTTGTGGATGAATGGTGACTTACAGAGCAGCCCTAAGCAGAGTTGTGTGTGTAAAGTGCCGTCAAGTCGCAGCCGACTTATGGCGACCCCTTATGGGGTTTTCAAGGCAAGAGACTAACAGAGGTGGTTTGCCAGTGCCTTCCTCTGTATAGCAACCCTGGACTTCCTTGGTGGTCTCCCATCCAAATACTAACCAGGGCAGACCCTGCTTAGCTTCTAAGATCTGACGAGATCAGGCTAGCCTGGGCCATCCAAGCACAGTTACACCTTTCTAAATCAATGCATTTAGAAAGGTGTAATTCTGCTTACAAATGCACTGCTGCTTTCTTGCCATGTGAACTTAAGGAAGAATTGACTAGCAATATAAATGAATAAGAACAGTTGTTAATTTAATTAGAAACTTGCATTACCACTAGATTCGATAAAAGTATTTGCCATAAGTACACAGACGGCTATATGGATACTTGTTGACAGCGGTGATTTTCTGCCTGCAAGAATAATGGACCCATTTGCTGGGTCTATTGAGCCATATTACATTTGTGAGGTTTGTGTGCTTGCAGCCACTTTAAAGGTTAAGTTTACTACAACAAATATTTGGAGGAAATCTCAGCAAACTGTTTTACATAAATATTGGTATGACATCCCTTTATTGATGATTGGCATGTTCCAAATTTATTTGCAGTTGTGCAATTTTCATGAGAAAATCGAATGAGTTGGTAAATTGCTTGAAATATTTAAAGAGGGATGGTGCATGAATAATGGAAGACACCTCTGGTATGAGACACTCAGATGTCTGCTGGGAACAGCAGTGTGTATACATATCTATATGATGAGATCATAGTAATGGAGGGGAAATGAAGCACTGTGGAAAGCTCAAGTCTCATCATACACTGGTGAAAGCAGCATAAGTACAATGGGCAGAAAACTCAGCCATACTCTACTGACTCTTGGGGTGAAGAACAGATTTAGTTCTCATAAGGGCATAATTTTAATTGAGAACATTTGTTTTAAAATCATCAATCAGGCCTTAGAAATTTATGTTTACGTGTTCTGGCCACCAGTGGAGAATGTTCAAAAAGCTGTATGCAGCAGTTGTTCCTGTGTGGTGCAGTGTTCTTGTACTCACCACATGGATCTTGTGATCTTCAACATATCACCACCAATGGACCCTCAAGGTTTGAGTTGGTTGGAGAAAATCAGCCATGGTCTATGGTGAACCTCCTCACATGTAGGGCAAACAACTACTCTCAGGAGAATTTAAAGTAACTTACATGTGATTGCTGTAACATGTGAAAACTGGTTCTGAAATTCTGGCTTGGAGGGAGTTAACTCCATCTGTTGAGGGCAGCAGGAAAAGAGGAAGACCCAACAAGAGATGGATTGACTCAATAAAGGAAGCCACAGCCTTCAATTTGCAAGATCTGAACAAGGCTGTCAAAGATAGGACATTTTGGAGGACTTTCATTCAAAGGGTCGCCATGAGACAGAAGCGACTTGACGGCACTTAATACACACACACAATTCCATCTGTGATCCAGTTTTCATAAAAAACCGTGTAAGAGGGTTAACTGATTTCACTGAATGTTTTTGAACTTTAATTGCATTTTCCTACAATTGCTATGTATTTTTTACTTTGAGCCTTATGAGTTGTTTTATTATCGTGAAATAGTTCCTGGTATTTTGGAGGTGTGAGAAATCCATCTTCACAGATCAGCTGATTTTTCTGTTCAACGTGGATAATTAAGAGCCCCAGCATTTCTAATCATGATAGTTCAAAATAAGATCAATGCCTGTTAATCTAAAGAGAGGCCCAGGTCTGGTGAGTTATCAGAGTCATCACAACACAATGCCTCAGCTAGACTGGTCCCCAAAGTCAGGAACAAAATTCGAAAGACACAACACTCTTGAAATCAGTATGTTTTCTTTTAACATTACTGCACGGAGAAGTGAAATTTATCTAACTGTGGACACTTTTAAAGTTTGTAATCTTAGGAATCTATTTTGAGAAGTTGTAAAGATACTGCATGTGTGTTTTCTAAGACAATTTTGTGTTGTGCTATTGTGAAAAGCACAATAAGGTCAGTTTGCTTAAACATCACTGGTGTGCTCTCTCTCTCTCTCACACACACACACACACATACACAGAAAATTCACGCATGCAAACAGTGTTTTAGATCTTTCCCCATTAAGGATACAAGTTCTTGATGGCTAGATTACTGACTACTATCAGTGATAGTAGAAGTATTTTAGTCTGCCTGACACAACTCTTTATAAATCATTGTGACACTGAAAAGGGCTCTGCATACATTCTGGGAGACAAGTCCAGTTGCACTGTACATCATTACCAATACTGCCAACAATAACAAACTCAGACTTCTCACAAATCACAAGACACTGAGGACAGCTGAAAGTATCCTTTCAGGCAGAATAACCAGGTGGAAGATGTAATGTAGTTTCCAGATCAGCTTTAGTTACTCATGATGTGAGACTAGCTTGGCAAGGAATAGCTCTTGGTGGGGTGATGTCAGGATGGGAAAGGATGCAGCCTACATATGGATCTTTGTTGTTCCACTTTCTGTAAATCATAAGTTTACATGCTGCCTGACTAATCATTGTTTGGAAAGTTTAATTAAAGAACTGGAACAGGAGCAGACATGTCGCAGGGAACAGTACTTTGATGTGGTAGCTCAGAATAAAGACCTTTATCTAAGTGCAAATCTTTATGTTTGAAGATATTTCTGCCTTTCTTGAAGATAGCATTGCATGCCTCAAACACTTAGCTACAACACAGAATGTGCAACTTCCGCATCATGAATGAAAACCAAAGATTCCCCCCCACCCAGCATTCTCACTGTCATACAGGCTTGGTGAAAACGTGCATAAAAATCCCCTTGAGCCTTCCTTTGGAAAGCATTGCTAATTCTGAATATTTCAAAAGATGTAAACAAATAATGCAATCTCTGTGATGAACTACAGTAGATTCTTTGGTTTCATTTAAAAGCCTTTTGTGATTAGCGTGATAGCATGGAGCAACATAAAACCTCAACTACCATAGCATGTTACTAGGTCAGCAACCATCCTTTTGCTACTGAATTATTAAATTTTGTTCTACAGGGAGTTAATTTTATCCTTGCGGACCAGGAAAGGTTGGTTGTCTGTCCTTTTCTGAACCCAATGCACTGATCACTGTAGAACCTTCAAAAATATAATCTGCAGTACCTGTGACACCTGTAGTTTCAACAACTAATCTCTTAGAATGGAAATGGAGTGAACACAAGCTTCCAGTAAAGTCTATTATCAGGTGGTTCTGTTGCACATATGTAGAGTTCTTCACGTTCATGTGTCTGTCCCACTGTCTTATATGAAGGGGAAGAATGCAGTGGGAGGCCTCGTCACTCCAGAGCTTTGAAGGGGCAGACAGGATCTCCATGCAACAATCTGGAACCTCTAATGATTACTTAGCCTGAGGAGTTTTTTCCTAGTGATTGACTCTGATAGCTTTTCAGAATAATTAAAACATTCAGCAGTTCTTTAATTTGTTCTGTCATTAAGAGGGCTGTGTAGTTTTTTTTTTCCTAATGGAAACATTTCACTAGATGCATAAAATATTACTAGGGCAGAGGAATTGGCGCAGACCTTTGCGTATGAGAAGGAGATTGTTACTTGTTTTCTGTTTATCACCTCTTGTAAACACCAGGAATCTTACATTCTCAAAAAAGGAGAACGGGGTAGGGGAGAACTGACAGCCTCTAAAGCTGCTTGACAGGTCATTTGCAAGTGTTTAGAAATAAACAGAAAATCCACTGCTTTAATTACAACTGTGTTCATTGGCAGGGAGGCTGAACTGCTTCATGGAGGGTGTCCTAATTGTAAGTAGGCATGCTGCTAATCTTGACACACACAAATTGCAAGGTACACTTACCTGGCTTGTACTCCCCTCAGTCACATATGAGATGAGGTCCTGATTGGTTTGGTTTACTGGCAAAGGTCAACTTGAGCATAGCACTGTGTCAACGAATTCTGTCCCTGCACAGTAGCCGGTGGTTCTACGGGGCCAGATTGCTGCAGTTTTTGGTGGCTTTTGCCCATACCAAGAACTGCCATGTTAAGCTTAGAATTACACCCTTCTAAACCCAAAGAATTTAAAAGAGCATAACTTTGCTTAGGATGGCACTGTGCAATCAGATGCATCCTTTAAATGACCGTATCAGCTAGACTTCATTGCCTGCTTTTTGTACCTGCACCTTCCATGGGATTTGTTGAAGAAGTGATTGCAAGAAATGCTTGCCAAGATTAGCTGGATGCATGGGCAGAAATGGAAGGTGCACAAAGACACCTTATACTAGTGTATGTTGTAAATCAGAAATCTCCATTCTTTTTTCTTGCTGCATGCCTTTTGAAAAGGGAAGGCAGCAGCAGTGGTAGATGAGCAGGGCAGTGGCTTAATCATACAAGAAAGTACTGCAGTTGTGCTAGCTGGATGCATCTAAATTGACTCAGGAACATTTGAACAGGCTCCCTGCTTGTAACTGGTGAGGATACTGTGGGTCGAGCCAGCAGGCGATCAAGCGTGCCTTGGAAGTGGCTGCATGTGGTAGATGTGATTCACTTTTCACTCATATTAACCCTTCTCATTTTTATTTTATAAAAGTCAAACATCCTCTTGAAATATGCCTATGCTTTCAAAGCAAACAGGTGTGTGAGCAGCAAAACTCTTCTCTGTCTATTCTTTGGCTCCATGTAGACCTTTCAGAAAATAGGGGCGTTGGTCTAGTCAGAGCTATCACATTTAAAGCTAGTATTTAGAACTTACTAATACCTTTGCATACCTGCAAGATGTCTTTTCTGAAGTAACACACTGAAGTCTCACATACACTCGTTCTAATTTAACTGAGGGTCAGTGTAGACATTACCGTATACATAGGCCTGACCCATGGATGCCAACTCCATTATAGGGAAGAATTTGGCCACTAAAAATGTCACAATGTCCAGATCCTGACTGGGCCCATGCTGTGGTGGGAACAGGCTATCTTGTCCCCCACCCTGCACTGCAAGCCTGATCAGGATTTGGCCCTTAGCAGCATTTTTAAATGTCTGAATTCTTCTCTAAAATGGCATTGGTGTTCATCAGTTGGACCTGTGGACACAGGAACATCTAGTTTGGCCCTCAGTCAAATTACTATTTGTTTGTTTGTTTATATTTATATCTGCAGTTTCTAATGTTCAGAGGCTTCCTTCTCTAATCAGAGGAATGCAAAATCTCCATTATTTATTTGCTTAGTATATATAGAAAGCCAGTGCTGTGTAGTGATTAGAGCGCTGAATTAGAATCTGGGAAGCCCAGATTCAAATCTCCACCCTGTCATGGAAATTTGCTGGGTGACCTTGGGCCAGTCACACACAATCAGCCTAACCAATATCACAGGATTATAGTGAGGATAAAATGGAGGACAGGAGACCAATGTCAGCTGTTTTGGGTCCCCATTGGGTAGAAAGGAGGGGTATAAATAAATAACTAAGCAAATGTCTGTCCTCCCAGGAGCTTAGGGTGGCATGTGTGATTCTCTCCCTTCTCCATTTTACCCTCACAGCAACTCTGTGAAGATGGTTATTCTGAGAGAAAGTGACTGCCCCAGGGTAAACCAGAGAGTTTCATGGTGAGGTGGGATTTGATCCTGGATCTTCCAGGTCCCAGTTCATCACTTTAACCTTTAAACCACAGTGGCTTTCAGTGTGCGCCATGGAAGTGGGGGACATGCACCCAGTCTGACAGCTGAGAGAACCTTGAGAAGCAGAACAGTAGTGGGCAGTGACCTAATAGCCCATCAATCGAAGAAGCTCGTTTGGTGAGCACCTGAGAAAAGGCCTTTTCAGTGGCAGGCCCATGATTGTGGAACAACTTCCCCATGAGGCGCGCCTGGCCTCCTCACTTCCAGTCATTAGGAAGCAGTTGGTTTTATATAGGACCACTTTTAGTTACGTTTACTAGCAGTCCTGAATTGTGATTTTAAATTTTTTTTATGGTTTTATGTATTTTATTTTATGTATTTCATCTATGTTATAAGCCGCCTTGAGGAAGAAAGGTGGCTCATAAATGTTTTAAACAAACAAACAAAAAATGCTGACATATCTCAATTTGTTAGAATTTCCCCAGGGAGTGTGGCAGACGTTGAACAGGATGGGTGCCCAAGTGCTTGAAGTCTCTTTAAGAGACCTTTGAAAGGTTTATTGTAGGGTTCAAAAACCCTCCATCCTAGAGGCCAAGACTTTGTCCAAGCTGTCTTATGAAGTGAAGGTGTTGATTCTAGCCCCTTTTGGGATGCAGGACTAATCTCCCCCCTATACTCTCCCATCCCCTCATGGTATCCAGCATGGCTGCTTTGGAAACTGG
Source organism: Euleptes europaea (assembly GCF_029931775.1). Taxonomy (NCBI): domain Eukaryota; kingdom Metazoa; phylum Chordata; class Lepidosauria; order Squamata; family Sphaerodactylidae; genus Euleptes; species Euleptes europaea. Next base: position 40,544,736 of record NC_079316.1, read on the forward strand.
TTTTGTATCCAGAACACCTTCTCCTCCTTACTCTTATGGGCTTATCCTTCAACCTCCAATTGCTTTTGCTATTCAAAATCAATTCCCTACACAGTTATGAGAATTTTAAAGAAGAATAGATGTGTCTTTAAAGGGCACCACTTTCCTTCTTTAAAAAACAAAACAAAAACCAGTGGAGGTTGAAGGGCTAAATGTATGTCCCGCCACTTTCCCTGCATGGCCCTGGGGCAAATTGAGACTGCATTATGAGAAGACAAAAGTCACTGGAAAGGACAATCATGCTAGGAAAAGTTGAAGGCAGCAGGAAAAGAGGAAGACTCAACAAAAGATGGATTGACTCTATAAAGGAAGCCACAGCTCTAAGTTTGCAAGACCTGAACAAGGCAGTTAAAGATAGGGCATTTTGGACGACATTGATTCATAGGGTTGCCATGAGTTGAAAGTGACTTGACAGCACTTAACACACACACATACAAACCTGCCATTTGCAGTTTATGGATTAACTGGTATGCATGCTCCACACTTTTGGAACTGTTAGACCGTCTGGGGGATGTAGTCTGCTTAAATTCTTTCTTGGGAAGTATTTCAGCAGAGTGGAAAAGCTAGCACAACAAATGAGAACAAGTTATCTCATCCTACCAATAAAACTCAGCATGTATTCCTTGGAGCATCCCCTGCCATTTTTTAAATCTAATGCAATCCAAATTTCATATCTGGAGTCTGCTGTGAGAGATGGCTGGATAAACAGGTCTTGCACAAGCAGGGATAAAAGTTCTCCCAAGAGTGCAATTCTTTGTTTACTTATAGGAACTATTGACATGCATAGTTGGTAGTCCAACTTAACTCTCCTTGCTGGATTTTTTTTAAATTATTCTCATTCATGTAATATGGCTAGTGGTCTGAGCAATCCTAGCCCCCACATACACACACACTCGATACTCTGTACTGCCAGTATTCAGGTCCACTCCTCCTTAGAACTGGAAGAGCAAAGTTTAACACTTCATATATAGCTACGTTAAGTACTCAAAATGGCATGGAGAGGCTCTGGTTCCTAAATTTGAGTTAAAACAACAGCCACAGCCCAGCCTTAGTGTTCCAGTATTCTGTTGTCCAGTCTTCTGCTCAGCATGATCGAATGCCTAAAATGGCTCCAAGACTCCTACTCCTTAAAATGTCCTCCAGGTATGAAACGGTGCATACAAACTGTGGATCCATGGACTGAACTTAGATTTTTGTGCAGCATTATGGAAGTTTCCTCCTGCAAGTCATTTGATTTCCGGAACCAACCATCCATGAACCTGAGGTAAAATCGATTCCACCTTCTGTGACGAGGAAACCACAAGGAAGCATCTCCCCCATCACAACTACTGCACAGCTGCAAAACTATTCAGCAGGTGTTTGAGGCACACAGGTGAACAGATCTGAGGCTTGGCTCATGAGTGATTGTGGTTGTTGAATGCAGTATATTCACCAATCAAACACATTTGGCCTTAAGTTTATTGCATCGCTAATCCTCATTTGCAAAAGGGCAAGGAGTGAAAGAGGCCTCCTGAACACTGAACTTTACTCATTTATGTTGTTCTCATATTGTAAGTGTGACAGTATTTGTCAGTGTAACTGCATACTCCACTGTAATGTTTGCAGTTTTCTATGGTGGTAGTTTTTATTTTCTCTGTTACATTATGATAGCCAAAGGTTTTAGCATGTAGCCAGTTCTTTGTCAGTTGAGGGAGAAAGAAATTGGAACTTGTTAACGTGACATTTCTAAGACCATGAAAACAGTGATGTTTAAACATATATCATGCAGGTGTGTACAGTGACATCCTGCAGATGCAGGAAATATGAACATCAGTTTGCCTTTGTTGTGAAAGTAGCCGTAGGCACAGGGTACAACTAAATAAAGTCTGTCGTCAGTTTTTTTTCTTTTCAAGACCCTTGCCAAGCATGCAGTTGTCCAAATAATGACAGTAACAATGAATGTTTATTATTCATTTAAAATCTATAGGTTTCCTCTCAGAGCAGATGGTACAGATAATCCCATCTGTCTGACAATTGCTAAAAGAATGCATTTAGAATCAAGATGACCAACACTGAAATTTTGTTGAAGTAAAGCAGGATGGCTATAACTGGCAATTACTGCATATAGACTGAAGTGTCTGTAGTACTTTTTTTTTTTTACTTTTCGTAACAAATAACTGTAAAAACTCAATTTGGATTCAGTATGCTTTCCCAATATCAATTAAACCCAATGACCCTTAGGAAACTGAGAGAAATACATTAACATCTACTGTGGGGAGGGGAAGGGAAGACGATTATAAATTGGTTTGAGACTCCTTAAAGGTAGAGAAAATTGGGGTATAAAAACCAACTCTTCTTCTTAAGAAAGCATGAAAATGAGCAAATGTATGTAAATGAGCAAAAACTGATAAAAGAGAGATACCTCAGGAGCCAGGATGATGTAGTGATTAAGAGCAGTGGACTCTAATCTGGAGAACCAGGTTTGATTCTCCACTCCACATGAGCAGCAGTCTCTAATCTGGAGAACCAGGTTTGATTCCCCACTCCTCCACATGAGTGGCAGACTCTAATCTGGTGAACCAGGTTTGTTTCCCCACTTCTACACATGAAACCAGCTGAGTGACCTTGGGCTAGTCACAGTTCTCTTTGAACTCTCTCACCCTCACCTATCTCACAAGATGTCTGTTGTGGGGAGAGGAAAGGAAGGAGATTGTAAGACAGTTTGATTCTCCTTAAAAGGTAGAGAAAATCGCATATAAAACCCAGCTCTCCTCCTCCTCCTTGGCTGGAAGGTTGTGAGCAGTTTCTTTCCAAAATGTAGTTTCAGTTCAAATTGCTAATTTAAATAGATGGCATTGTTGTTACCCATAGCTTTTATTGTCGAAGTATAGGTCAATTTGTGAACTATCGGTCAATTTGTAAGATATTAAATGTAAGACACTTAGGGAAAGGCGTATAATGTGATGGCAGAGCAAATGCATTGCAGGTAGAATCCCTGGTGGATTAAAGATTCTTTGCATGGAATATAAGGCTACATATGACAGAAATACGGAAACTTAGATGAGCACCCTGATCTTCTGGTTGTTTGTTTGTTCAGACATGTGTCAGTGAATTCAATGATCCTTCTTTCTCCAGTCAAGTAAGAATATATAGGAGTTCATTCTCAAAAATTAGGGCTGATTTGCTATATATGAAGTTGAGGCTAGTCTAAAATGGTGCCATGGCAACAAATTCAGCCCCCTTTTCTACTTATGTATTTATTATTTAATTAAATCATCCCCCCTTGCTGTGTGTGTGTGTTAAGTGCCATCAAGTCGCTTCCGACTCATGGCGACCTTATGAATGAAAGTCCTCCAAAATGTCCTATCTTTGACAGCCTTGCTCAGATCTTGCAAACTGAAAGCTGTGGCTTCCTTTATTGAGTCAATCCATCTCTTGTTGGGTCTTCCTCTTTTCCTGCTGCCCTCAACTTTTCCTAGCATGACTGTCTTTTCCAGTGGCTCTTGTTGTCTCATGACGTGACCAAAATAAGATAACCGCAGTTTAGTCATTTTAGCTTCTAGGGTCAGTTCAGGCTTGATTTGATCTATAACCCATTGATCTGGTTTTTTTGGCAGTCCATGAAATCCGTAACACTCTCCTCCAACACCACATTTCAAAAGAATCTATTTTCTTCCTATCAGCTTTCTTTATTGTCCAGCTTTCACACCCATACATAGTAATAGGGAATACGATGGCATGAATTAATCTAGTCTTGGTGGCCAGTGACACATCCTTACACTTCAAAATCTTTTCTAGCTCCTTCATGGCTGCCCTTCCAAGTCTCAATCTCCTTCTGATTTCTTTGCTGCAGTCTCCCTTTTGGTTGATGGTGGAGCCAAGGAATAGAAAGTCTTGAACAATTTCAATTTCCTCATTGTCAACCTTAAAGTTGTGTAATTCTCCTGTAGTCATTACTTTTGTTTTCTTGATGTTCAGCTGTAGTCCTGCTTTGGCACTTTCTCTTAACTTTCAGTTGTAGTCGTTTCAAATCTTCACTATTTTCTGCTAATAATGTAGTGTCATCAGCATATCTCAAATTATTAATGTTCCTCCCTCCAATTTTCACTCCACCTTCATCTAAATCTAATCCAGCTTTCCTAATTATATGTTCTGCATATAGATTGAAGAGATAGGGAGATAAAATACATCCTTGTCTGACACCTTTGCCAATTGGAAACCATTCCATTTCTCCATATTCTGTTCTAACTGTGGCCTCTTGTCCAGAGTACAGGTTGCGCATCAAAACGATCAAATGTAGTGGCACACCCATTTCCTTTAAAACCAGCCATAGCTTTTCATGATCTACACAGTCAAAAGCTTTGCTGTAATCTATGAAACACAAGCTGATTTTCTTCTGAAATTCTCTCGTACGCTCCAGTAACCAGCTTATATTTGCAATATGATCTCTAGTGCCTCTTCCTTTTCTGAAACCAGCTTGAACATCAGGCATTTCTTGTTCCATATATGGTAACAGCCTTTGCTGTAAGATTTTGAGCATCACTTTACCTGCATGAAAAATTAATGCGATGGTCCGATAGTTGCTGCAATCTTTGATTGCTACCCAATTATAATCCTCAGGATGGTGAATAGATAAGATATTAAAATCAACTTTAAAAGTATATATAACAGTAGTTATAACATAAACAGAAAGAAGGGACATAAGAGAATTCCAAACTATGCAAAAAAAGTCTTCCCCTGCTGGCAGAAGGCACTGGTAGAGGAGAGCAGATGAATCTCCCTGTGGAAGGACTTCCACAATTTTGGTGTAGAGTGGAGTACTTTTCCAGTTTTAATCATTCTAGGGAAGGGATAGAGTCTATCTGCTTTAAAACATTGGCTTTCGTTCATTTGCTTCCTCCAGCACTTACAGCTCAAGTTTCAGACAATCTCCTGATGCAGAAATAATGCAGCCTGAACTTAAAACGAGGTTTACAGTGCCTAGAAAGTTCATTTCTACAAATGTATTTCTGCGGATATAAGTGATACATTACTACAGACCACATCAAATGTAAGTTACTGGCTTCTAATGCTTCAGGCATGTAGCTATTTATAGCTGCAATATAGTTCAAAAAGTGACCTTTTAAATTGTGGAACTTGCTGCCCCAGGATGTGGTGATGGCTGCCAACTTGGAAGGGTTGAAGAGGAGAGTGGACATGTTCATGGAGGATAGAGCTATCCCTGGCTACTAGTCAAAATGAATGCTAGTCATGATGCATATTCATTCTCTCTAGTATCAGAGGAGTATGCCTATTATATTAAGTGCTGTGGAACTAGGTTTGCCAACCTCCAGGTACTAGCTGGAGATTTCCTGCTTTTACAACTGATCTCCAGCTGATAAAGATCAGTTCACCTGGAGAAAATGGCCACTTCGGCAATTGGACTCTATGGTATTGAAGTCCCTCCCCTCCCCAAACCCCGCCATCCTCAGGCTCCACCTCAAAAACCTCCCATTGGTGGCAAAGAGGGACCTGGCAACCCTCTATAGAATACAGGCAGGATATTACTGCCGTTGTCTTGTTTGTGGACTTCCTAGAGGCACTTGTTTGGCCACTCTGTGGACTTGATGGGCCTTGGTGTGTTCCAGCATGACCTTTCTTATGTTCTTGACCTCCTAATAGCAAGCTTGATGGGCCTGTGCCCATCAGGAAACAGCAAAATGGGTCACTCAGAGGCAAGGTTGGTTTTTCTACAAAGACAAAGATCCCCTACCCCCAGGGATGCAGAAAGTATTAGTTTATAAACTCAAAAAAAATAACTTCCCCATGTACCACACTGAGGTTTCAAATAACAATTCCCTCTGGATTCAACTCACCTCATGAAAACACTTGAGTTGTTCAGATCCAATGGCCACCCAGGGTGACCATGGCACCTGGAATTTTATTCCCCTACCCCCCTCCTTAGTAGCCCTGGCCAGATATAATATTTATAATAAGCATTCTCTGCTAAGCATGTGTTTTACTCTGTTCGTTGCTTTCCCATTATACCGTATATACTCGGGTATAAACCGACCCGAGTATAAGCCGACCCCCCAAATTAGAGGCCAGAAAAGGGAATTTCTTATTGACCCGCGTATAAGCCGAGGGGCAATAAGAAATTTCCTTTACCCGCAATGCTGCGCTCTAAAATGGCGGCCGCCATTTTAGAGCGCAGGGCCCCTGCCCCAGGTCGCCCTCCCGCCGCCTCCCAGGCCCTCCCGACCCACCCCGACCCCAGTGCCATCCAAGGGGGGAGGGGGAAAAGCCCCTGAACCCACTACTTACCTGGAGAGGCGGCGAAGCGGCGGCGTGTCCTTCCTGGGCCGGCAGGAGGCCCCTCCAGGCCGCTGCCGGCTGGAGGAAGGCGCTCAGGCGCGTGGGCGGTAGCGGCGCGACGGGCAGGGGCCTCCCATGGCCCCTCCTGGCGGGGAAAATGTGGCGGGGGCCGTGGAGGGCCGGGGCAGCCTTCCTGCGACTGCAGAGAGGCTGCCCATGGCCCCTCCCGGCGGGGGGAAATGGCGGCGGGGGCCGGGGGGACCAGGGCAGCTTCCCTGCGGCTGCAGAGAGGCTGCCCAGGGCCCCTCCCGGCGGGAGAAAATGGTAGCGGGGGCCAGGGGGGGGGCCCAGGCAGCTTCCCTGCGACTGCAGAGAGGCTGCCCATGGCCCCTCCCGGCAGGGGAAAATGGCGGCGGGGGCCGGGGAGACCAGGGCAGCTTCCCTGCGGCTGCAGAGAGGCTGCCCAGGGCCCCTCCTGGTGGGAGAAAATGGGGGCGGGGGCCGGGGGGGCCCAGGGCAGCTTCCCTGCGACTGCAGAGAGGCTGCCCAGGGCCCCTCCCGGCAGGGGAAAATGGCGGCGGGGGCCGGGGGGGCAGGGCAGCTTCCCTGCAGCTGCAGAGAGGCTGCCCAGGGCCCCTCCCGGCAGGGGAAAATGGCGGCGGGGGCCGGGGGGCCAGGGCAGAATCTCTGCGGCTGCAGAGAGGCTGCCCAAGACCCCTCCCGGCGGGAGAAAATGGCGGTGGCTTGGCGGCGGGGGTAAGTTCCCCCCTCCCTTCTCCCTCCTTCCCCCTTCTATCGTATTGACCCGTGTATAAGCCGAGGCTGGCTTTTTCAGCCCTTTTTTTGGGCTGAAAAACTCGGCTTATACACGAGTATACACGGTACCTCCTTATTCAATACTGGTGCCTTGAAAGTTTGGATTGTGGCAGCTTGCTTTGCTGGCAAAATGCACTTAAGATGGCATTTCGTTTGAGAAAAAACTAATTCATAGTTTATATGTGGATAACCTATCCTGTAACTTCCCTTTTATGTTTTCTTCATTTTAAGAATGATTCTAAATATTTGTTAACTATAATTGTTATCACAGCCCGGATAACCTACAAGAACCGATGAACTCTGACAGTGAAAGCCTTCGACAATATAATTGTTTCCTTTCCTTACTTAAGCTAGCTGAAGAGTCAAGAGTCCTGAGGCATTTTGCCCAAAATACATTGACCTGATCCAGGACATTTATATAGGGTTATCTGGCAGGGGGCTGGGCTAAAAGCCAGACAGTTTGAGAACATTCTACTTCCAAATGAAGCCACCCTGAAAACTCTGTTGGTTTGCTGACCTTTTGGGATACTAGTCTTTATGTACAACAGCCCTGATCTGGATGGCCCAGGCTAGTCCGATTTAATCAAATCTTGGAAGCTAAGCAGGGTTGGCCCTGGTTAGTATTTGGAAGGGAGAGCATCAAGGAAATCCTGGGCTGCTATGCAGAACTGAGCAACGGCAAACCGCCTCTGAGCATCTCTTGCCTTGAAAACCCCATGAGGGGTCACCATAAGACAGCTGCGACTTGATGGCACTTTCTGCTCCATGTACAACAAGCTTCATTTTTGGATACCAAAATGATTGTCCTGTCTACATCCACTAGTGCTTAATAGTTAACACTTCAACTAAGCATTTTCTTTTCAGTCTTATAATATGCTCAGTTGCCAGGCTGAGCCTACTTGTGGCTTATATTTGGCATATTCTTAGAACTGGTTGTGATTAGGCTTTCTTGAATGGAGGGTTAGATGAAGATTAGCGAGAACCTCAAAGCTGCCGTTAAATTGAAGGCAGATGAGTTTGAGAGGTCTTTGAAGTGATTACAGATTAAGCCCTGTCTCTTTAAGTAGGACACTTATCTGCTTTTCAATATTTGAGTAATAAAATGTGACAGACAATACTTTTTTGGGAATAAGAGGGGGAAATTATTCTACATCTCCAGCAGACAGGGAACAGGGAGACTGAAGTTCAAGTGCCTTGAGCTACCAAATGCTTAAGGAAGCATCGAAGTACAAATCTACCGGTGCTATTATTTGTTTGTTTGTTTGTTTATTCTTATTACAGTTGGGATGCTGTTGTATTCACAAATTCAACCTTCACTTGTTCTTCAGCAATAAAGCTAGTCCTGTGATCTCAGGAAGTAGCCAATAAGTAATTGTAACTAATTTTAGCAGTGAAGTTTCCTAAAATGTTGAAGCTGGCATGAAAGCATTTTATTTCATACATGCCATTTTTAACATTCTTTCACATATTAGATCTGTTTACATACTTAGGAATCCTGGGGTACCAACTTCTGCTTTTATACACATCTCCAGTTTGTTCAATAATTGAAGGAGCGAATCAAAGGTTTTTTTAAAAAAAAATCTGTCAGTTTCAACAGCTCTTGACTGAACAGTCCACTGATTGTAAGCTAATATAACCATCACAACCTCTTGCAAGGAACCTGAGAATTACAGTTTTGTAAGGGTACTCAGAATTTACCCCTGGACATTCCTAGCCGAGAGCTGCAAATAGTACTGTCTCGGGAGGAAGCTGTGAGATTTAAACCAAGTTACATTTACAGTGATAATACATCCTTAAACCTCTGTCTGGCACATTTCTAAGCTATTCAGATTTGTACCCATTAACTGTGCATGGAAAGTCTATGACAATCTTCAAGTAGATATAAAGCATGTTCTCACGAGGGTAAGCAGCGGTCTTGCATCCTTCAAAGGCTTAAACATTCATATTTACTTGGTCTAAATATAATGACAGCTGAAGATTCTTAGTCAATGGATGCCTGCAAAGAGCTTCTGCTGTAGCAGCCCTAGCAGAGATTCACAATACCTAGCATCCTATCCCTCATAGTTACCTTGTGGTCTTTGATGGCCTTTTACTATATTGGGGCTAGGGTTGCCAGCACCAGGTTGGGAAATACCTGGAGAATTTGGGGGTGGACCATGAGGTGGGCAGGGTTTGGGGAGGGGAGGGATCTCATCAGGGTATAATGCCATAGCGTTCACCTTCCAGGGCAGCTATTTTCTCCTGGGGAAGTGATCTTGGTTGTCTGGAGATCAAGTGTAATAGTAGGAGATCTCCAGGTGCCACCTGGAGGTTGGCAACCCTAGCTTAGAGGCAAATCTTAATTGGCAGGCTGGACAGTGTGGGAGGAGATGGTCCTTTTGGATATCCTGGTCCAAGTTGAAATACAGTCAGCAGTCAACATAAGTCTTTTGAAAATAAAATACTGCTATATCCATCTTTTTACCTAAAACATGGCTTAATTTGTCCCATCCCCTTTAAATTTATTTTATACCATTATATAAAAGGTGTTGAAAAGCAGTTTCATTTATAGCCAAGCCACTGACCAGTTTCAGCATAGCACACACACTCTCTCTCTCTTTAAAAAAAACTCCAAAAAAATAATAAAAGGAGTGTCTGTAGCTTTAAGCAATGGATTCCCTCAGTGGCTATTGCTAGGCAACCACAGATTCCAGGCTTGGTTTGCTCAGCAGAAGGGAGCGGAAGGGGCAGAGCCCTTCCCAGGTCTATTTTGGTTTTCGAGGGAGGACACATTAGAGCCAGGCCTGGGCCTGGGTTCTAGTGTTGCCAGCTCCAGGCTGGGAAATTCCTGGAGATTTTGTGGTTGAATCTGAGGAGGACAGGGTTTGGGGAGGGGAGAGGCCTCAGCCAAATATGATGCCATAGAGTCCACTTTCCAAAGCAGGCATTTTATCCAGGGGGACAGATGCCGTCTAGAGTTCATTTGTAATTCTGGGTGATCTCCAGGTCCCACCTGGAGGTTGGCACCCCTAGGCCTGGCAGCAACCTCTGGGTGACGATACCACTCAGCTTGCATCACTCAACTAAGCCTGGTTGCTTGCTACTGTTCAACAGCAGCCACCCTATGAAAACCAGTATGGTTTAGCAGTTAGAGCTTCAGAGCAGGGTCAGGGACACCCACGCTCAAATCCCCATCCTGGTGTGGAAGTTCGCTAAGTGGTTTTGGACCAGTCACATACTTTCAGCCTAATTCATATCACCAGGTTGTTGTGCGGGTAAGAAGGAGGAAAGGAGAATAATGTAAGCCACTTTGGTTCCCACTGTGGAGAAAGGTGCGGAATAAATAAAGTAACTAAATAATATAGTTGAAGATGGAAGGTAGATAAAAGGTATGTTGGTAGATCACTGAAAAGGAAAGAATACGGCAGGGTGTTTCCCTCCCCAAACCTCGCCCTCTCTAGGCTTCACCCCCAAATCTGTTTTGGCTGTTTGGAGCTGTATAAAAAGGCAGGAGATAAATGACGTGAATAAATAAGATGGGGCGCAGATAAAAGGAAGTAGGGAAAGGTCAGCATATGGGAGTTGCTAGGACAAGGGGAAGAGGATACACTGTGGGGGAGAGGTGCAAGAGAAAGTGAGATGTACCCCACAAGCCCTTGCAGGTTCTCCCCAGTGCAAATGGACCCTGAACAACTGGCACTGCACAACTGGGCCATAGTTTTCCTGGGGGAAAGTTGCCAGGGGAAGGGAAGGAAGGAAAGCTGAAAGCAGCGGGCAGATAAAGGTAGGTTGGCTATTGGGTGGAAGGAGACAAGGAAGCAGTGTGGGGGCTTTCAGGAAAGGGAAAGGATGTTGTGAGGGAGAGGGAAATGAGATGACCCCTGAAAGTCCTTGTGGGTCCCCCCCACACACACATAGATATACGTGTGTGTGTGTGTTCCAATAGTATATATGCATCTAAATGAGATATGAAGGAAACCTTTATATGAACTAATTCTTTGTGGACAAACCTCACACAGCTGACAATAATTACCATATTTTGTTTAGGGTTCAGTCCATGATAAAGTAATCATTTCTGACAGGAGCTTTAGTGTCATAAAATCTACAGGTTTGGTTGAATTGCTGCTGCTAAACTGTGGGGACTTAGATTAGCATATGTAATATTTAGCCTTATTGACCCGTTTCTGGGGGAAAGAGCTTGTACTGAAACATCCTCTTTTCAAAGACGCCCCCTCCACACACACACACACACATACCATAAGTAGCAGGTTTCTTTTTCTCATCAGTGATAATTTCAGGATAAAGTATCTTCCAGAGTGATGGGGAAAATAGTTAATATCCTGAGTTTTTTTAAAAAGATAAGTCACCTACGTATCTGGCGTAGGAATGATCAGAGCACCAAGATGCACCCAACGATAAAAACTTTTCTGCTGTTTGCTTCCTTCCTTCCTTCCTTCCTTCCTTCCTTCCTTCCTTCCTTCCTTCCTTCCTTCCTTCCTTCCTTCCTTCCTTCCTTCCTTCCTTCCTTCCTTCCTTCCTTCCTTCCTTTTTCAGATGTAAAAAATTGCATCATTTACAGTACAGCAGAACCATTTCTCTTTTGTCCATTCATGTTTAACCCAAGTCATTTGCAAAAGCAAACAGATCCAGAGTAGTGTTCTCCACAGTCCACCTGTCCTTTTACTTGTGACGTGGTAGCTGTTCCCCACCAAATGTGGTCAAGAAAATGGCACAGGGGAAAAAGGTCAGCCTGCCCTCTATCATGCTGCGATCTGAATCAGAGCCCACTGTGGCTATTTTTTTAGCTCCAGAAAGCTCTGTCCACAAAGCACCTTTTCCACCAGCTTGTGACATAACAGATGCTTTGATTGTCTCAATTTGGGAAACTGGTGTGTGTGTGTGGGATGGTTAACCTTGTTTCCTTTGAACTACGGACAAGATCCAAATCAGCAACTCTTAATCTGCTATTTATCCTTTTTAAAAATTGGGAGTCCCGCTGATACATTGCCAGAAACATACAGATAACCATATGGCACTTGTATATTTCCAGACAAACAAAGGATAGGTTTCCTTGGAACAAAAATAAATAAATGAATAAAATAAAAAGAATAAAAAGTAGTAGGACAACCTGTGTGTAAAATATATCGATCACTTCAAATTACTTGAAGCACCAAATGTAGAACACATATATTTCAAAATGATTAATAACCTATGCATAACATTTCAATAAATGTAAACATTAGGGTTGTTAGTCTTCAGGAGATATCCCCCCTATTACAACTGATCTCCAGATGACAGAGATCAGTTCACCTGGGGAAAATGGCTGCTTTGGAAGGTGGACTCTATGGTATTATACCCCACTGAAGTCCCTCCCCTCTCCAAATCCTGCCCTCCACAGGCTCCACCTATAAAATCTCCAGGTATTTCCCAACCCATAGCAGGCCTAGTAGGCCCTAGTAAACGTTCAAAATGCAATACATTGCACAAAATTCAATGTGCAATGATATAAAAATCTTGAAATTGGTTCTTCTACATATTTCCTACAAAGGGCAGATAACATTTCTCAAGGTTTGAGAGGGAGGTGGTGTTAACCTCCTCTCTTGTCAGCATATGGCCTGAACCAAATTCTTCCCCTTCCTGCAGCTACTGTTTGCAATTAAAAAAGAAAACATGGAAGATCCATTCATCGATCTCCTGACAGCATGTCAAGACACTTTTGAGTGACCTACAACTAGCAATGCCATCTAATGGCCCAAAATCTGACTTGTTTTTTTCTAGATGCTGCTGAAAAAACCTACATAATACTATTTGTTATTACTGTGTCATTTAATCAAAGTGAAGAGTTCATCATTTCACCACTGTTTAAAGCAAGCCTTGCAGAAAACTACACATACAAAAAATGAATTTTCAAATCTCCTGCTCTTGTATACAAATCCACCATTTTTATTTGATGTCCTTTATACCTTGAACTCCCTCCCTCAGTATATACATGGTGCTTATCCAAATCCCTCCTTGAAACACCATTTCCATGAAGCCTTTAGTTTAACACCTTCATCCTCCTCCTCCTCTTCTCTAAAACTGTTTTAGCCAAGCTTAAACACAGACCTATCTCTTTTGTTTATGGACATCTGTCAAGTACTTTGTGGAGCTACATAAATATGTAACAACAACACTAAATATATCCGATTCTGATATTCAGTGTCTGTGTTTAATTAGATTAGTTTCAATTCAATACACAGTTACATGTGCCATATCTCATTGCTTTCAACTTACTATCTACTGTATGTCTTCCTGCCTCTTGGTTAGATTTCAGCCCAAGTATCTTGAGAATTTCCTATCAAGTACTCCAGTTTCCCCCTTTCCTGCCCAAGTTATCTCATGGCTTTCCAGCACTATCACTTTGAATATCTAGTTCATTTATACTTCTTGCTATTTTCTCTCTGGATTTGGATGGCAAACGTGTTCAATTTTCTGTACATTGCAAATCGGTATCTTTGAATGTATGTATAATATCTTTTAGATCTTTTATTTTTAAAAATTTCAAAAGCCATAGTCTTCTTGCAAAGTTTACTGTAAAGTTTTCTATCTTAGACATGAATTGACTCAGTTAAAGGACAGAACATGTTTAGTGCAGTTATTGGTAGAACACTTGTTTATAGTGAAGCATGTTGTTAAATTCCTGAACAGTGTGTGGATCTAATGAATGCTTGAATGTAAATGTTTAAATGTACGAGTATGACCTTTGGTAATTTGGTGATTTAGTCACAATGATAGTCTCCATATTTTACACAATTCTGCATTCTATTGAAGGACAAAGGAACAAAGAGGCATCAGTATGCCAGGTCACATAATATTGATCAAGGTTTGACTGTGAACTTTCTTCAGACAAACATTCACACTTTAAGATTTCAAATGATCAGTGACACATCTGTGTACACACATCTTGGGGTGTGAAATATGTTTTTTTTTAATTGTTTTTCTATCCAATTGTCATGACCTTTTCAGAGATTATATCTCTCACACCTCAAATCCTGCATGCCAGATTTCAGACAGAAATTATATAAGAGGCAGAGCTGCCAAAGGGAGGCATTTGCAGGTGATATGGCAGAGCTGGTACAAATGAGGGCTTGGATCCAGTGATGCACAAGCAGAAATATAAATGGATTTAGCACAGTTTTGCTTGTGCAAGATCTTGTATAATACCTAGATCTTTGCTGCCTGTATATTACAGTGCCCTGTCAGGGACCACTCTGGTGTAGCATGGGAGGATGAGTCCTCCTTGGAAGAAGAGAAGGACAACCCTCCTCAAGCCCCACCTTGGCAACCCCTTTCTGTGAGGTTGAGGTCTTCCGAAAGAAACCCTGCGTCAGTACCAATACCACCCCCCAGCATGGATCCGCCCATGACCAGACCTACTGTGGTCTGCTGAAGCACCTTAGAAGCAGAGGATGCAAAGGGCTAGGGCTGAGGCATATATCAGGTGCAGGAGTGCATGCCTGGCAACCTGCGGCCTCCCCTCTGCAAAAGAAATGCTAGAAGAGACCAATAAGTCACCACAGGATCTGGTCCACAGTATTCCTCATGAGTGGAGGAGAAAGGGGGGGTGCAATTGGGTGCTGAGGAGGCCAAGGGCATTTGTGAGGAAACAGTGTCATTATATAAACAGTTAAGTGCCCAATAATTAAGGTTATTAATGTGTACGGGGTGGGTGGGGGGAAGACCCTTTAAAGTTAATTATGACAAGACAAACCAAATGCTCAACAATAGTACCTCCCAGGAAGTCCACCCCTCCCTTAACATACTAGTGGGAAAAGAAATATAGAGTAAAAATGGTAGTACCAAAACAAAGAGGGAGAGAAAAAGGTGGTGCAAAAAGCAGAAAAAATTATGATTCAAGATATTCCACAATTTCAGAACAGATTCTAAATAATTTTGAAATAGTCAGGCCAAGACTCCTTTTAGAGGCATCACTGTGAACTTTGATTAGTCTGGGTGTTTTGTGACTTCCTGTTTGAAGGACCCCTCCTGCATCCGCTGCCACTCCAATACAGGTGCTGTTTTCTCTGAACAGCACTGTTCTGTGCTTAAACAACAAAGCATAGACTCATCACTTTCTAGCATTATTCTCATTCAGAGCTGACATTCTCTCAAGGGAAGGGGGAGCTCTGCGTTTTCACTCTCTTCTGCCTTTCTCTGAGCAGCTGCTTCTTCTCTGGTACCTCTTTTCCCATCTGGGCAGGCAGATGGGCTAATCAATAAGAGGCCAGTGTATGTTCATACATCATTTTCCTTCCTCAGTGGAGGGAATCAAACAATAGACAACTTTCCCCCGAAGGTTCTGAACATATCTGTGGGTCAAGGCACACATAATATTTTTAGAGCTGCGAAGCTTCATCCTTCCCATATGAAATTCAAACATACTTATTCCTTTATGGGATGTAGTTCCCCAAACAAACAAACCAGCCGGTTCCACAGATTTCAAGAAGGAGCCAACTGTGCATGGTGCTTCTTGGCTGGACCTCATGATGTCATGAGGTCAAGAAGCCCCAACCCAAACCCCAGGGCAGCCTGGGGCATCTAGTTTGTATATTTATAAAGTGAGAAAGCAAAAGATAAATACATGAATGTTCATGTGGCAATAACTTTTTAAAAAGGCAGACAGCATCCTGAAGCATGGAGGAAGACTAATAGTTGACAATCAATTCACTGGTGTACGCATTAGTCATTTCAGTTGCAGAGCGAGGAGGAAGCCAAACTCAGTGTACAATTTGTGAGCTTAGGGATGGGTAAATGGGCAGAGTGCTGGTGTTGCATGCACCATGATGTCATTTCTGGTAAAAAATGGAATTGGCATTGCGTTGCTCTGGGAATTGCTGGAAACTTTATGGTAAAACCACAGAGTTTCTGATGATTCCTAGAGCTACATGGTGTCACTACTGGTTTTTCCTCAGAAGTGACATCATATTGTGTGCAATTCAGATGATGATGATAATGATTCTCTTCCCCCCCTCCATCTAAATGATAGTGAGTACATTACAATGTAATAGAGTGAGGGGTCTTTGGACAAACAACACAGTCCAGAAACTTTTATTTTCTTACTATGCCATTGGGTAAAGATCCAATTTTGAGAACAAAAGGGGTGCATAGACACAAGTGGCTCTCCACCAGAGGCTTGTTTCCTCAGTCACACATACAACTCTGATATCAGAAATGAGCTGGGCTGGGAGAGAAGCTCATTGGTGGAGAAAATATGGAGAAGTAAGCAGCAAATGCAGAAGGGTCTTCTTCTTTCTGCATGGTCCTTTTGCTTTAAAATGCTGACTCCTACCCCACCATGTGTTTTATGGTTAATTAGGACAGAACTGGCTATGTAAAGGAACAGATTAAAAATTTCTCAGGATATGCATTTTTCTAAATACAGATCAGGTGATAACTCTAGACTTACAGTGCTCTTGAAATCCTTTGTACATTTTTCAGAATATGAGTAGTATTAAGTAAATCTGGTAAAATCCTAGTCAAGCATGACACATGTTGCCATTCTCCTGGCAACTTTTTTTCACTGTAGAAATGAAGGTAGGCGGTAGTATTGACCATACTAATATCTGCTTCTGGAGAAGGCAATGGCAAACCACCCCGTAAACATAATCTGCCTAGTAATCGTAGTGATGTGACGTCACCCCATGGGTCAGTAATGACCTGGTGCTTGCACAGGGGACTACCTTTACCTTTAATATCTGCTTAGCTTTAGGAAGACTGTAATCACACCTGGGGACTGGGCAGATTGTAATATAGGAGACCATTAAACATGATACCTGATATGCATTCTGAGAAACTACAATTCCATAAGGACCTACAATATACAATGTCTGAAAAAGATCTAAGAGTATTTTTGAGTCTACTTACATATGCAGTCATTGCAATCTGTTATACATTGTTCAACCTCCAAGAGAAATATACTTAAGGAATAACCTTTAGGGAGATACTTACAAGGTATAATAGTAAAAACTTTCCTTGAAGGAAATTCCACTAGAGTCAATATGACTGTGTTCCCATAATTATTTTTTAGTATTCCTCTTTGAAATGGGAATATTAATGAGAGACTTCTATTCTAGAGACTTCTATTCTAGAAGTGCAAGTTGAGGGTTTGCAAAGAACCATGGGAAGGGGAACAATATGAAAATCTCCCCCTAATTCCCCAAGATTCTCGCTCATTCCCCAGGACTATCCCAGGCTCTACCAGTCTAATTTTCTCTCCTCTGTGTTATCCCCCCCCCTTTAAACCCTACTTAAGTATTTAAGTACCATACTGAGCAGTTTGTATCTACTATAGTGAAACAGGGCAGTGGCATATCAGACTGCTATTGCCTGTTTCACCTTGGTAGTGGATTTAAGTAGGATTTTCCACTGACCCTCTACCCTACCACTTACCTTGATTTCCTTTTTCATTGCCACCCCTCAGAACTTTCTTTAAACTGTCCCTCTGAGTATGCAGCTTTATGTAAGATTGTTGTGAATTATTCATTTAGGGAGAAATCACTTTCTGCATAATTTCTTTGTACATAATTAATGGCTGTGGAAGGATCATTGGCAGACATTGAATGCACACATCTAAACTATCATTTAGGTATCTCTGAAGATTTTCTGCTTTTAAATGTGTATTTTTATCAGTTGGAGGTGGAGGCTGCATCAGACAAGTGAAAGCAGCTGTGAGAAAGTAGTGCAAACTGGCACATATAACTTCATTCAGATGCATCCCAAGAGAGTGGTGAACAATCAGATCTCTGATCATGATCTATGAGCAAGACTCAAACTGTTATCAAGTATTTCATGTTCTTGGAATATATTTAGTCTTCATAAGACTTTAAAAGATTAATTTACAAAATCATATAGTCCTGTATGCATGCCTAGAGAGCCCCCGCCCAAAGTATAGAGAGCTCCTTGCCTTGTTTGAGGGAGGGTTGGTTTTGCTGTTTTCATGGCTGGTCCAGACCAACCACTTTACCTATTAGATATATTGTTTTCTCTGTATTTTCTCTGCTATGTGTACATAATCTCACTGTTCTCAGATCACTTGGGATTGTCAGATAGCATTCATGCCTCAGAGAGAAGATATCAAGAGAAACCCCTCTGTTCACACAAAAAAAGGCTCCAGTAGTTCCATTATAAGTTACAAGCCTAATAGTGAGACTAGATTGCACAAACGACAAGAGAAACAGAAAAGAACATAATGTGTTTCTTAGGTTTTCAAAGCTTTAGTTTCTTGTGCCAATAAAACTTCTTGATTATTTGTCTTTTGCTTTACATGGGTATGTTTCTGAACAGAGCAATCAAGTTAAGATATACAAACACTCAGTTGATTTACTGCTTTATCAGTTCCTCTTCAGTAATACTTGTTCAGTAATAATTGGTAAAGACCTTACTGGAAGACATGAGTGTGCTATCCGTTAAGCTACCGTGAGCAATTATAATAGAAGTTACTATAAATTACCGGAGTCGTAGATTGCTGATGTTTCAGTTTTGTACTGCCAAAACCTACGTTTTACTTCCAAACATATGTCATCTGAACTTCAGTAACAAATTTTAATACAAGTGTAGAGTTGCTTGGTTGTTGGTTCATGTATATTGTTTGACTTTCACCTTTGTTCACCATCTGTCCTAGCTAAAACTGATGGCTGCCATCTGAAGAGTGTCTCCCTGATGTTTCGCTCTCTGATTAGATGCTCATGCATTCTTTTGTGTGTGTGTGTGTGGGGGGGATACTGCACACAACAAAAGACAATGGGGAGGCTTTGTGTAGCACACACGTCCATATCCCCAAGGCGCCTTTGTGCCCCCACCCTTACTTGCAGCCTTTTGTATATGCAGCCCCCAGATGGTTGCCTGTAGCCATAGTCTTTTGTATAGTCAAATTGGGTATAGCATATACACTGTTTTCTGGGCTTTTGAACTAATGAACAATTCCAAATTTTTAAAAGCAAGTGGAAGAATTGGCCAAAATATTCATATTTGGACAAATCTTAGAAAAGCAACTCTTTTTGCAAGGGTCAAGGACATTATTAAAACCAAGGGAAGGCCTTTTGTTGAAAACACAAAAGGGCTTGAAATAATAAAATCATCTGTCATTCGGGAAATGCATTTTGAGTAGGGCAAGCATTTTAAAGAAAATTTGGCCTGCCTTATTTGTTATTCCCCCAAATACGTGGATTGTTTGTTCATTTGCATGAAGCAGATTTTTAAAAGTTTGTGTCCATGTATTCCCAGTGCTATTTTAAATTGGCAATCATTGTTGTCCATTGTCTTTGTGCACTCATTTGGTTCTGGGAAGTAAAAATAGTGTCAGAGAAGATTGATTTACTACTAATAAACTTCATTCTCTCATTTTTGAACCCATCTCAGTATAAATAAAACAAAATCAAACTATATTAATCAAAGTTAGATAATAGTACTTTTTGCTTCAGATATTTTGGCAGCCAATTAAATAAGAGGCTCAGCTCTGAAAAGCATTTAAATTCTGCCAAGGTCAGTGGAAGCACTTATGGAAAGCTGAGTAGGCCTTGGATTTGGGCCATTTTGAACAAAGCATTGATGGGAGTCGTTTGCTGTGCTTTGTTTACATTCACTAATATATACACATATTAAATACATAAATATATATTTAAAGGGAGAATAACTACAAAAATACTTTTTAAAAGTATGAAAGGAAATATTGACAAAATATTAACTGAATGTTGTTATGAGATGGAACAGCTGAAACACTAACCAAACTCAGTAAGGTCACCCTGAATTAAAACATGTGTGGTACTAAACTTTCACATTGTTCACAGCCCATGGAAGAAAAACAGCGATTAAACAGTCTAACCTCGGGTTGCCAGGTCCCTCTTCGCCACCAGCAGGAGGTTTTTAGGGCGGAGCCTGAGGAGGACGGGGTTTGGGGAGGGGAGGGACTTCAATGTCATAGAGTCCAATTGCCAAGGCAGCCATTTTCTCTAGGTGAACTGATTTCTATCGGCTGGAGATCAGTTGTAATAGCAGGAGAACTCCAACTATTACCTGGAGCTTGGCAACCCTAGTCTAACCAGGAGTTAATGTATACAGAATATTTTGTTTTTTGGAAGATGTATTTATTTATTTGAAGATTTATACTCTGCTTTTCTCCCTAATGGGCACTCAAAGCAGTTTATAACATCATAACTTTGATGAGTGTATCTCTCCTTAGGACTAGATTGTAACTTACAGTGAAATAACTGGAACTGCACTGTGCAAATCAATGTTTGTGTTCTGGTGTTCTGAATAGGACTTTGGTATGCCTAACATTAACTAGGCTGCATTAATTCTTTCCCAGTATTGTGTAATCAAGTTAGTAGTGAGACCTCATGGTGGAAAGAAAAGGAAAAAATCCTGTCAGACAAATGTTGGGGATGGAAAATGTACAAGGTTGCAGAAAGACAGAGAGACCAGACCTTCAGATGTACTTTCATCCCCAAAGAATTGCCAGATAGCTGAGCAGATCTAGCCATGTAAGCTGCCTGGAAGGGAGATCACTCCCACTGGATATGGGGAAACCATAGCAAAGTTTCCCTAAACTCCTTGAAGGAAGAATTGACTTTAAATATAATAAATGAATTTTGAATGTGTAAGGGAAAACTTTAGATTTACTTGTAATAGCTGCAATGCAAGGTCATTAGCAGAAGAGGAAATGGTAGTGAATTGTACCCATCCTTAGTATTTGAGTGAGGTGACAGGCATCTGTTCGTTCTCATCTGCACTTAGTGAAGGTAGATAAGAGTTAAGTAGTGTGGTGTGGTTTATTCAGTATTGTAACTGAGAGAGTTGGCTGTTATTCCTGACCCAGCTAAGCCAGTGGGAAATATGTCTGCTAAAATAGGGTTGCCAACCTCCAGGTATTAGTTGGCGATCTCCTGCTATTACAATTGACATCTAGCTGATAGAAATCAGTTCACTTGGAGAAAATGGCCGCTTTGGCAATTGGAGTCTATGGCATTGAAGTCCCTCCCCAAACCCCACCCACCTCAGGCTCCACTTCAAAAATCTCCAGGTACTTCCCAACCTGGAGCTGGCAACACTACTGCTAAAACCTTGGAGGGGAGTATTTTAAATTAGCTTCACTATCCAATTATGTATGGCCGATGGCTTTTAGTTTTTATGGATGAGAGCTCAGGAAGGAAAACCATCATGTACCTAATTTTTATGAAACAATGCTAATGGGATCTTAAAACATGAGTTTCACATATAATGTTGGTAAAAGAATAATACTGGAAACAGCCTTCAGGGAATTGTGACAGACTCCAGATAATATTGGATGCCCAAAGTCCTTCTTCAGTAAGCCGAAAACTAAGCCCATGGTCCTTTGGCTCTAACTGTTGAGCTTCAGAATTGGATATTTACCATCCAACAGAATATAAAAGAGTATGTTTATTCTTCATAAACCCATATTACAGGTATAGGCACCAGCACATATGCTATTGCATATCTTGAGCTCTTCTTCCACATGATGGTAATTTCAAGATGAAATCATTTGTTCCTCCTTTATAGTCAACAAGAAGCTCAGTGCAATTCTATGGAGAATTACTTCAGTCTAAGCCCATTTAAATGAATGGGCTTAGAGTGGAGTAACTCTCCTTAGGATTGCACTGTAAGAGTTGCAGCCCATTCCGTTGTGGGGGGAACCGCAGTGGCCTGGATGGCACAGCTGAGAGGCCGCCTCAGAGGCTCCCCAGCTGCCACGGAGGGGTGGAAAGCCTTTTTTCCTATATGAAAATTGGAAAAAGGCTTTTGTCTGTGCCACCTTAAAAGGTGGTGCAGGCCCACCAGAGTCCTGGGAGGCGTTCCCAGGCTAGGAGGAGTTAGGAAGCTGACTAGAGTTAGCTCCATCCCGGGAATGCCCCGGGAACCCCCTCCCCATGCCAGCGACGTCGTTCTCTTCTGGGATTTAGTTCCCAGAGAGGCTGTGCCGGCGGAGGAGCCCTGTGCAGCTCTGGGGTGCCCTTCTACAGGATGGTTCCCTCCTGGAATCACTCTTTGACTTTTGTGAGGAATCTACCATTGGAACTTAGCCAGTCTTTTGGATCATAACATTAATGAAGAATCTTTGAATCATCGCCAAGTGAATTCAGACTACTTTTTATTGGACCTCTTGGTTTGCCCTGAACTGGTGCCCTTCCAGTATACTGGAGCCTAGTTAACTCTTCAAGCATGCTGGAAACCAAATGTTTTCCTCTAGGTGGCATAGAGGGTGGGTGAAGTAAAGTGGAAAAGATGTACGTGCTGGTTTTCCTAACCATTCTGCATGAAGAAAAGGTTTTATACCAGAATGCCAGATCCACAGAGAAATCAACTTTCTTTAGACAGCTTTATCTGACATAACCCAAAAGGCTAGGATGTTTGATGAAGATGAGACTTGAGCAAAATGCAAAAGAACTTGAGAAGACATTTCCCCCTCTTTTGTTCTTAGATATTTCATGCAAACGGTCTGGAAGCAGAAACATTTGTATTACATTATATAGGATCCAGTTTACTCAATCACCAAGGTTCAAAGTAGTGCATTTTGTGCCAAGATTTTCAGGCATATTGATAGCTGGAGTATGTCTAACACTTTAAAGAAGCTTGATTTCTCAGACAATAACAAGTGCTTTTTAAAGACTGTCTAAAACTGACCTCTAAAAAAAGTTAACTATAAAGTGACTTTTCTTGAGACACATGATCTTAGAAAGAATACAGCTTAGATATTACTTTCACACATTATAGAATTGGCTCCAGGCATGAAAGAACTACTGATTTACCCAGTAAATCAAAAAGAAATCTGGCCAACATCCTTTAACTTATCAGAGTGTTTTCCTTGTGGTAGTACTATTGTTATGCAGAATTATAACTCAATTATTTTCTTCTTTGGAAATGTACATATAACCAATTGACCTGTATCATTTAAGTACCTCCAGTAGCATTCCTTAAAGTTTTTTTTAATTTCCCAAACAGATATTACAAAACATACAAACATATAAACATACACATCACATTCTTACATTATAATGGAAATTACTCTGTAACTTCTATTCTGTTATATATTATAATTGCAGGTTCGGTGGCGTATTTCTTACTTAAATTTTAACATTCTATTATTTTTTATCAGTTAACTATATACTCAAGAAATACTTTCCATTTTTCATAAAAATCAGAGGTTGACCTATTATTTACTAAAGGTGTTAACCATAGTTGCATATTCTGCTACCTTATTTGTCCATTCAGTTACATTTGGGTAGTCTTCTGCTTTCCACTTTCTTGTACACTGTACTCTTGCCGCTGTCACCTCCAGTAGTATTAAGTTGCATTCATGATGTCTTAGATATGGGATTCTGGATTGCAGAATGACCATTCATTGGCCAGAATGACCATTTATTAGAGTTTTTATACATTATCTAGATGAAATAGATTTGAAATCACAACAGCAACACAGCCCAAAAGAAGGTAAAATGTTTTTTAAAATGATATTACGAGACTGAAAAATATTAAAGCTTTTTGGCCAGCTAAAGCGCACATCAACAGAAAGCCTGAAGGATGAGAAATGTTTTAATCTGGCACCAAAAATCGAAAAGGCTCAGAGCCAAGTGCCTACATGTAGGGAGGGATATGTGAGTGTCAGAGGTGTTGTGCCATGGCAGAACAGGCTCCGTCTCTTGTAGCTATCTACTTGACTTCAGAAGGCAAAAGGCACACACAGCAGAGTTAGTCTTTTTCATGTATATATGCAGACTGCCCCCACCCATCTCTCTCAGAATGAGGCACTTTGGCACCTTGCAGTATGTTTGAGAAAGGTCAAGTTCTGAATAAGCTGAAAATCTAAAATGTTGCAGAGTACCATTGATCCTCTTTTAAGGAGAGTTGTACAAGTTGTCAGCGGAAGCTTTCAGATATTATGTATGCTGTCATAACAGCTATCCACTTTACGTGAGGAGCAGACCTTCTTCCATAATGAAATAATAGTTATAGCATAGACATTAGTTATTTTTAACATAGTGTGGATAAACCTGATTATGAATGTATTTGCTGGGGGGCAAGGTGGATTGCCAGTGATGATCTGCTATTTTTGGACCTGGATGAAAGCTTCTTATTTACTACTTTGCATCAGAGTTATTTAATGTAGAATTTAAACAGCATCATTTGATAAGGGTTAATTTTTAAAAACGTCACTTTTACAACAAGTTCACTCATTTTTTTATGCACTTCACAATATAGTAGGTGGGATACTATAGATTTTGGATGTTCTGGTTTGTAAACAAGAAGTGAAGCGACACTTTTCCCTCTTGCCTTCAATAAGTAAGAAGATATTTAAAATATTGCATCTTACTTCCATGTACTACAAAAGCCACACAAACCAAAAATGCAGTGGTCCCATGATCACACCTTCCACATTATGTGAGCCTGCTTTATCCTGAGTCAGACTTTTGATCCCTCTAGCTCAGCATTGTCTGCTCTGACTAGCATTGGTGTTCAAACAGAGAAGATTCTTTCTGGTCACTTCCTACCTCTGACATTTTAATGACAGTGCAGGGGACTTACAGTCCATTCCTGACCTCCAAGGATGAAAGTCCTTTGGAGGCCAAAAAGGGGCTGTGCCAGCATAAGTAGGATGGCCTTTTAAAAAGTAGGCTTTTTAAAGCCTTTTGGCAGCTGGGAAATTGAGAGTGGATACAAACTCCCTCCTGCCCTGAATATCTCCTGAATATGGGATATGTTTAGCCACTTTCAAGGGATTTCTTCCTTTCCTTCTATACACCTGAATGACTGTCATTCAGGTTTGGGGAAAAATAACCAGTGTGTAACCAACATTGCAGTGTAGCCAAAACTAGCTTATCTCTGCTAACAGTGAATGGATGGCTTCATATAGCCTCTCAGTCACCAGGGGCACTATTGGTGTGTTTCAGTGGCGTAGCGTGGGTTGTCAGCACCCGGGGCAAGGCAAGTAATTTGCGCCCCCTAACCCGTGGATTTTAGCACTCGAGTCTCTTCCACTAGATTAGTTAAAGAAACCCTTACCCCCTAAGCACATGTATTGTTTGTTATGAAAATACTGATGTAATTAAAGTAAAATGCATCTAAATACAAGTTTATTTTCAAACACTTTATTGAGTGCAAACATGCATTACACATTCTCCACATTTTCAGCAGGTCTATGAATACAAATCTACAAATGTAGTAACCTAGCATGGGCCATGCTATTATATGTCATCTCACAACCATCGTAAACGACAACAAATATCAAGAACAAAAACTAAACATCAAAATGGAACCATACCCTGGAGATGATCCAAGACTGGGCTAGATGGAGCCAACTTCCTCAATCCTGTACCTCTAATTGTAATTCTTTAATAGAAGTGCAAGATATCAATCTGTATATACAGATTAATTTAAATTCGCCTGCTTTTAATTAGCGCAAATTTTTCAACAACGGAATTGAAATCTACATTAAAGTCTCTCTCAATGGACAGTATTGCTAGATTACTCAGTCTTTCTTGGCTCATTGTAGATCTCTGATATGTTTTAATTAGTTTAAGTTTTGAGAAACTTCTTTCACAACTCGCTGTAGAAACAGTAATAGTAAGAAAGATTCTTAATGTGACAACAAAGTTAGTTAAACTTTCTTGCAGCTTCCACTTATACACCCAGCGAAGCAAATCTAAAGCTGACCAGTTTGCAACCTGCTCATCAGGATTGACCTCCTTATACAAGATAATGTGGTGCCGAAGTCGAGTTATTTCGGTGAGCATAGATGCAGCATTCAATTCTGTGTACTGAGCACACATGTGCTAAATTTGTTTCTTAATAAAATCATCTTTTTCAGTATCCAACAATGTTTGGATTTGCAAAAAAGCAAATTTCTGGTGAAGCGTATTCATCTGCGTAGTACGTTTTTTAATTTCTGCCTGGAGCTGATCAATTGCTTCCAGTTGTTCTCTGCTTGTTTCCTGTATTAAGGTCAAGCCAGCATCGCAACTGTTCTCACCATCCATCTTCTTGCATCTTCCAACTCTTCTCTCTGTAGGTATGCGATAGGTTTTGCATACCTGCAGAGCTTTCTCAGTTGCCTTTGACACTAGACTATCACGTTTTCCATGACAAAATAAAGCCAATGCTTTTAACTTTTACACGCATTGATCAAGCGCAAGTCCTTCTTGCTGCAGGTAGATCTGAGTATCATTTACTTCGGTTAGTACTGGGTTCCAAAAATGCAAGAAAGAGAAAAAAACATATGTCATTATGCAAACTAAAAGACTTCCTGCATCACCCCTGGTTTCAGAGGTTTCTTCCGGCCCATCTCTCAACGCTTCCAAAGCGTCTATTATTTTCTCAGTGTGTTCAGCAAGTACGCATACAGCTTCATGCTTTGAACTCCATCTTGTGTTACACGATCGCTTTACACGAATTGGTACATGTTTCTTAAGGATATCCCACCTGTGGGTGGAGCTTGAGAAAAATGCATACACCTTTTCCACAGTGCCAAAGAAAGTAACAGCCTTTGTCCCAACACCAACTGCATGCATCCCAGCAAGATTGAGCGAGTGATTGTTACATGGCACAAACATTGCTTTGGGATTCATATCCAAAATACGTTTTTGTACACCACTAATGTGTCCAGCCATAGTCGCAGCATTGTCGTATCCCTGGCTGTAGCAATGCTCTAGTTTAAGGCCATCAGCTTGCAACTTGTCACAAATTTGTTTTGTAATGACATCAGCTGATTTCCCATATAACTGAATAAAGTCAATGAAAGACTCTGTCACATGGACTCCTGAATCTTCAATATGCACATATCGAATCACTTGGGACATTTGGTCAGTGTGTGAAATATCAGGAGTGCTATCAAACATTATAGCAAAATACTTGGCCTTTATGATATTTTGAAAGATGACTGTTCGAATGTGATCGCCGAGCAGGCTAATAAACTCATTCTGGCTCTGTGGAGAGAGATAGGACACAATGTAACCATCTGTGCGTTGTACTCTGTGAAGATGTTGTTTGGCAACTGGGTCATATTTGGCGAGTAACTTGAAAGTTTCTAAGAAATTTCCACAGTTACCATCTGTATTTAAATCTTCAGAGTGACCATGTAAGGGTAAGGTTTGCCTGGCTAGATACAGAACACAATCAAGTATTCTGACTAAGATTGCCTTCCATTTTTCAAATGACCTCTGTTGTGCAAGCTGGGCAGCAGCATCAATAGTCTCCTGTTTATGCAGCCGCATTTCTAATTCTTTCCACATTGTAAATGCACTCAAGTGATATGAACTACGCTCATGCTCTAGTAATCTAGGGCTTAACTTTCTCCATGCATTAAATCCACCTGACTTTCCAAATGAACTTTTCCCTTTAGCCTTCTGAAAAAGCATGCAAGGAAAGCAACATGCAGCATTGTTTACAGGAGAAAACACCAACCATGTCCTTAACATAGTCTCACCATTCTCCAAATGTATGTAGAACCAATCCTTGGAAAATGACCTGCCATTACTGTCTCTTGGAAACCATGCATCCTTATTCTGCAGTTCCTCTGTCCTTCGTCTGACAAGTTCAGTTTTCAAGGTTTCATCCATGGTTTCAGGCCAATAGCCAATATCAGTATAAACTTTTTGGTCAATATTTTCTGGCAGATTTGGCTGAGTATAAACATCCTTAGATGAAACTGTCTCTGCTTCTAATGCAGGAACAGGAATGTCCACCGACACAGGATCAGGATTATGAGTCTCCTGTGGTGCTGCTGATGGTCCTGCTGTAATTTCAGCAGTACTCACCAAAAACCGGTGAAGGCTTCCAGCTAACTTAGCTTGTTGCTCTGTCTCTATTTTTCTCCTTTTCCTGCCTTGTGCACCAGATTCTTTTTTGTATGACATAATATAGGTGTAGTATTCTGCTAAAATTCTAAAAAAAGAAAAAAAAGAAAATCACTTTCTTGCCTTGCTGTACTTTTAGCACCCCTTCATTGTATAACCATTTCTTTACTCTTAACATAATGTTTATTCACCTTCATGCCTATTGCCTTACTCTTTCAGCAAAAAAATAAAAATAAATTAAAGGTTGCTAGACCCACTGGCTTACATCAACTTATGTTGAGCTGGAGCAGCTACATATGGATCGAAATCTGTCTCGTCACTGTTGAACCAACCAAACTTACCTGCAGCGGCGGCTTCTACTCAGTTCCCCGCATCTCCTCGAGTCCTCCCGCCTCCTGCTCGGAAGCTCAGCCAATTGCATGCTGGTTCTCTCCCGCGCTCAGCGCTGCGCTGGGCGGCTGCTGCACTGTCCCTCCCCCAGATAGTCCCTCGCTCTCTCTCCGCACCGCACCGCACGCCTGGCACGCACCCCCCCCCTCCACAGTGGGCGGCGACCCGGCGGCTCGGATCGGATTCGCACAGCCAGCACTGCAGTGAGAGAGAGAGAGTGAGTGAGCCAGGCAGGGGCAGAGAGCTGCGAGTGCGAGCGCGACCCCCCAGATGTTGCGCCCGGTGCGGCCGGCCCCGCCTGCACCCCCCACGCTACGCCACTGGTGTGTTTGTGTGTATGTCTCTTTCTCTGTGTGTGCAATATACAGATAGTAACAGTTCCTCCTTGGCCCACTTTACTTATGATACCCAGGCTATTCCATCACACCCAGATCACCTTCCATGGTCAGTTACCTAGAATATCAACCTTGCCTTCAATGGACTTTGAAAGGCATAACCTTGCTTATGATTTCATTGCAACTCTAATAATAGCATGTAGGTGAGACAACAGCCCTTGACTTGAGTGGCTTCTGTTATAAGCATCCACTTTTATTCCTTGAGGGGCAGGAGAGGTTCTGCTTTGGACTTTCTCATAATTCCCCACAATTTTCTTTATCTCTTGAGGGTTTTTTTTAAAAACTGTGTCTAGTTTTAGGGCTATCTGGCAGAAATATTGGCACTGATTAATGGACTGTGCAAGACGGATCTGTGAACCACAGTTTCTCAAGGAAGAAATTAATCATCTAAATCACACACTGCTAGCAAATGGCTATTCCAGAAATGAAATCAGAAGGGCCATTAAACCAAACAAAAATCAGGAAACTGAGGAAAAACAGTCTCCCATAGGAAAGGTATTCTTGCCATTTATTAAAGGAGTCACTGATAGGATGGAGAAACTTTTGAAAAAAACATAACCTACAAACAGTGTTTAAACCCACCAAGAAAATACAACAGATGCTACGATCAGCAAAAGACAAAAGAAACCCCCTCACCTCTGCAGGAGTATATCGTATACCTTGCAGTTGTGGACAAGTTTACATAGGGACCACAAAACACAGCATACAAACTTGGATAAAAGAACATGAAAGATACTGCAGGCTTGGCCAACCTGAGAAATCAGCAGTGGCTGAACATGGACTGACACAAACAGGACACAGGGTCTTATTCCAAGACACTGAAAGACTGGACAATTCTACCAACTATTTTGTCAGATTGCACAGAGAAGCCATTGAAATTAATAAACATCAGCACAACTTTAACAGAAAAGAAGAGAGTTTAAGAATGAATAACGCTTGGCTTCCTGTCCTGAAAACCTCCAGACTAACAAAGACTACAGTCCACAATAGCCATGCAGATTAGCTTTGGATTTCACACTTTAACAGATCAGGATACAATGGTTCCATATTAACATACCACACCCTCATTAGCACATTATCTTGATACTTACAGGACAATGATTAGCACATTACCTTTGATACTTTTTGCAGGACAATGATTCAGCTCAAACCCAACCCCTTTCTGACTATATATTACTCTTCCTACTCACTTGACACTGAGAGACACTGTCCTTCAGTGTTACTCCTCTGAAGATGCCTGCCACAGCTGCTGGCGAAACGTCAGGAAAGAAAATACCAAGACCACGGTCAGACAGCCCGGATAACCTACAACAGTGATGGCAAACCTTTTAGAGACCGAGTGCCCAAACTGCAACCCCAAACCCACTTATTTATTGGAAAGTGCCAACACGGCAATTTAACCTGAATACTGAGGTTTTAGTTTAGAAAAAAACAACTCATACATTAACATCCCCACGTCATCCCATGCTAGCAGAGTCACTCTGCACAGGATCGCGCGGCTGGCGGTCTCCGAGGAGCACGCCCCTCACCTTATAGAGCGCATAGTGCAGGTACAGGTAAGGGGTGTGTTGCTGGAAGTCGCGCAGGGTCTCGGCCGGCAGGTAGCGGAGCTGGAAGATGGGCAGGCTGCACTTGCAGCGCCGCAGACAGGAGGCACGCCACAGG
The DNA here is from genome assembly GCF_029931775.1 of Euleptes europaea. Lineage (NCBI taxonomy): Eukaryota > Metazoa > Chordata > Lepidosauria > Squamata > Sphaerodactylidae > Euleptes > Euleptes europaea. The sequence continues at coordinate 40,575,133 of NC_079316.1, forward strand.
ACACACCCAAAGGGATCCAGCTCAGCCAGCCCCTCGTCCGGAGTGGCACTGGGCCCCGGCTCTCCAAAGGCTGGCTCCCTGAACCAGGGCTCCCCCGGCGCCTTGCCACCGCACTCCTGGTGGCAGTGCACCTCGCTGTCGCGCAGCAGGTGGTGGAGGCGCAGGCTGGCCTCCAGGACATGGACGCTCTCCTTCCAGCTCTTGTCCTCTTACTGCTCCAGTGCGTAGGCACGCTGCAGCGGCAGCAGCTCGGCAACCGGGAAGCAGCGGAAGCAGTACTTCTCCTACTGTGCGCCAGCCAGGGCGGCCAGCAGCAGCAGCAGAAGCAGCAGCCCCCGGCTTCACCCCTCCACCACCTGCTGCTGCTCTGGAGCCACTTGGCTGCTTGGAGGCTCATTGGGAGGCTCCGGGAAGCAGGGGGAAAGGAAGGTGGGAGGCAGGCCCCGCAGGGTCTCAGCAGGGCCGGCGGGTGAGGGGCGGGACCAAATGGCCAAAACGCATGGGAGATTTTGCCTTGGATTTGCAACTCTCTAGATGTGCTGGGGTGACGGTGCTCGTGCCCACAAAGAGGGCTCTGTGTGCCGCCTCTGGGACGCATGCCATAGGTTTGCCACCACTGACCTACAAGAACCAATGAACTCTGACCGTGAAAGCCTTCAACAATATATTGGCACTGAAGTCTCTCTTCAAAATGAGAACTCACTTCATCTCCCTGTAGATTGTTTTTTTTTTAAAAAAAGAATGATAAATCCAAATGGATTAGTAGCAAGAATTGTAAGCTTCTATATACAATTAAAAGCAATTGAGAAGCTTTCAGTTTTCAAAATAGTCTTCCTGATGTGTAAGCTGGCATTTCTTTTCAAACAAGCAGATTGATTCCTAGAGAATCAATGTTGTTTGCCCTTAATTGCACATATATTAATTTAAAGTGTTTTTACCCTGCCTTTGCACTGTTAATAGTCAGATCACTCCGATGACTGAACACTGAGATGGTATATAGTTCTTTGTTTTCCCACAGTGGGAAAAGGTTGCTGTTTCAGTGCTGATAAAATGTGATATCCCTTGTAATGAAAGTACTACCTTGAAGAAAGACATCTGGTTCCTCGGAAAAGAAAATATAACAATTGCAAAAAGCAAAATTTGGCACCTTCCCTTTTTATACAGCACACAGTACAGGATGGTGGAGATCACCCCTGCAAGTTATCCCTTTCAGAAGAAACTACTTAGATCTTGAATGAGTAGTAGCATATCTTTAAGACCCAGGGCACAAGCAAGGAGAAGAAAAACTAATATACTTTACCAAAGCCCTGGAAGGATGGGAGTGGGGGCTAAGGCTGTCATCCATCATTACCACATTTTGGATTTTTTTTTCCTGGCGGGAATGGGACGCTCTTAGGGTTGGATTAAAATGTGCTGAGACCCCCCCCCCCAAGGTATGTCAGGTTGAAGAGGCCCCCGAAGCATTACCCCAACAAGCAAAAAAGCATTAGTAAAAATTACTTATTATTTTTTTGCATTTGGTCCTAAAAATCACTACTTTTTGCATTGGGTCCTAACTGAGGTCCTAAGCGGTAGTTTACACAGCTCGTGCCTCAATCCAGCTCTGCGTAGGGTCATGTGTGCGAAGGCGGCTGTCAGAAGTTTGAAGTTGCTTCAAAAGAAATGTTGCTTGGTCTCTCCGCCCCCCCTTCATTCATTCATTTATTTTCTTTCTTTCTTTCTTTCTTTCTTTTTCTTTCTTGATGAATTAAAAGCTTGCCACACACCGCTTTGGCAGAAGGGGTTAAATAATGCAGTCCCCGCCTCAGTAGCAGAACCCTGGAAACAGCAGGAAACGCAGGCTTGTGCCACCTCATGAGAAGATCTGTTGCCTTGGGGCGGGGGGGGGGTGCGGGCGGGCGTAGGAGTGTGTGTCGTGGGGGGGGGGGTGTCGGTGCGCGCCAGCTTTCACGCGGCCCTCTCCGCTCAATGGCAATGGGGGCGGCGGCGGCCCAGAAGGGGCGTCCCCATCTGTTGTTAATTCCCCCGGTCATTGGATTAGTAGCCTTGGGTGATGAGATCAGCAGGATCAGCTTTCAGGACGGGGGCAGCGCGCCGGCTTCGGCTGCAGGCTCTTCCCATCTGGGCCGTCTCTGTCCGGAGGGAGTGGAGGAGGAGGAGGAGGAGGAGGAGGAGGAGGAGGAGGAGGAGGAGGAGGAGGAGGAGGGGCGGCCAGGGGAAGGGGAAGGCAGCGGGGGCACAAAAGCGAGCGGAGTCTTCGCGGGAACAACAGCAGCAGCAGCAGCAGCCGGGGCTGCAAAGGGCAGCCTGCCCAGAGGCCACTTTTCCTTCCGTGGAGAGTTGACGGCGGGGCGTTTCCTGTTTCTGCCGCTCGTCCGAGCGGGGGCGGGGGGGACGATTGGCTGCTTCTCCTCGGGCTCCGGCGCGCCGGGAGCCCCCGGCGGGAATCCCACCCACCCACCGACCCCCTTCCGCAGACACGCAGATTGTCCCGGCTCTCGGCCAGGCGGTCGGGCTCGCTCGCTTCTCCGCGTGTCTTTTCGGAGGGGGAAACCTGGCGGGATCTGCCGCCGCGAGGAAAGACGCTCGCAAAGTCCCGGGAAAGGTTTCTTTTTTGGGGGGGGGGAGTGCGTGTGGCGCTCCCGGAAAGCCTCTCCTCCCGCTCCCACCCTGCACGTCCCTGAAGCCTCAAGGATCAGCCGAGAGATGCTTTCTGGTTTTGCGGGTGAGTTCTTGAATGGAGGCGCACGAGGCCAGGCGGTTTTGTCTGGCCGGGCTCTCAGTGACCCGCGTTGGCTTCTTTTCAGAGGGGTAATATTTCAAGGGGGCGGGGGGCCGGGAAGAGCATTTCGCCTGGAGCTGTTCCTTGGTGAACCCTCACAAAAGGGATGTTGGGGATAATTTTTCTCGGGATCCAAGCCAAAACTACTTGGCGCTTGGCGCAAAAACTCTACGAGGAACGCCTTGGGTGCCTGCCCTTCGTCAAGAATGGCTGAGATTCCATTCACAACAGTTTCTCAAAGACTATTGTGGGGGGGTTCACGCAGACTCTATTGAGTTTCTCAACCGTCAAATCTCATTCATTGGAGAAGAGGAAAAGAGTGTTCTTGTGGCTGGGGATGCGCCTATGTGCTTGAGAGAGAGAGACTAGTATTATGGCACCAGAAAAGTTCTACGGTTGGGATGCTCAGCTCTTGTTTTAATTGCTGGCTGCAGTCCTGGTGCCCATCCGCCTGGGTTACTGCACCCCCCTCCCCCAAACCCTTTTAAACAGCCCTCCCCTGGCCTTGGTGACTGTTGCAAGGTATACTACGGTGACAGAAACCATTCCTAACAAGATAACACTGCGTTGTGAAATAGCTTATCCCAGGAGAAGGAGGGATGTAGCTCCCAAAGGGCTATTTTTCAAGCTTACAACTGTTTACCTTTGTTTGGGTGCAAGCATGCTGTATGTCAAATAGTTCCATCTCTGTCACTAAAAGGCTACAACTGTAGTGTGACTTATTTACCTTTGCTAATGGCAACATGAATGTTCATCACGAGGCAAAAGTACCGTGATAACCTTTGTGACAGTGGTTGTCAGATCTAGAACGCAAGACTGGAAGCCAGAAAATCTAGTTGTTAATTTTGTGTTTGCCTTGTCTTCTTGTTAACCCAGCACAACCCCTCTTTGCTCAGTTTCATCACTTGCACAGGGGGAAAATAATACATCTCTCTCTGGCAAAGGCAGTAAGGCTTAATTTATCAATACATGTGAGGCACATTGACTTTTTTCAGGCAGTGCTGAAGAAAGGCAAAGTGTGTATTAGGAGCTGTGAAACAAAAACTCAGTTTTGCATTAACTGTTTATGGGGAGCAATGAATTAGACTGGGGACCTTTACTGTCTCAATGCAATTAGTACTTCTATTGAATCCACGCCTTGGGTATTTTCCTTTTGCTTTGTGGAAAGATATCTCTGAGGTGGTCTTGGAAAAGTAACAAAGCTTCTGCAATGATAAATGGGTTGATCTTAAAGGTGCCACAAGGTTCTTTGTGGTTTTAACAGCGATCCATGCAAGGTCATTTGCACAGATATGTAAAAATGAAGACAGTTAAATTATGTTTCTCGTTTGGGACATATCAGTAACTTTCAGTTTTCCAGAACATCCATAACAGGGACCCTTACAGGGCAATCCTAAAAACGCATGATATACCTGAGTAGGATTCTCAATAGACCTACTTAGGATTCCTCTCTTAGTAACGCGATCCTTAGAAGTATAAATATGAAAAGGCATGAGAATTTGGAGAATTACAATGTAGATAATGGGTGTCATATGGAGGAGACTGATTGCTAATAGATGTTTGGGTGGATAAGGAAGGGAACATATTTGACTTCAGAGGAAAGCTTTTAAAAGCAGATTCTAGTCTACTTAAAAAATAAATATCCACCAGTCAGATCAGGCTAGCCTGATCTCAGAAGTTAAGCAGGGTCAGCCCTGGTTAGTATTTGGATGGGAGACCACCAAGGAATACCAGGGTTGCTGTGCAGAGGAAGGCACCGGCAAGCCACCTCTGTTAGTCTCTTGCCATGAAAACCCCCCTAAAAAGGGGTTGCCATAAGTCGGCTGTGACTTGAAGGCACTTTACACACACACAGTCGCATAACCTTACTGGGTAAAAACTATCTGGTGCTGGTCCATGATACAACTCATTAACTCTCTAGACTGCTTGTGGCAGGCTAAGCCTAGCTGTAATGGATTTTCATGGATGAGAACAGCCAACTATTTCTGTTTCGTCTTCTTTCCCCAGATACTGCTTGTACCACTTCTATGTGCGGGCAAGAGTCTTTCAAAGGAAAATGTTTGTCAGAGTCAATTTCTCATGTCATGTTTGCTAGCGTTCCCTTTTTGCCAGATTAAGTTGATTTGAGGAACAACACCTCACAAACAGTTTTACATGTATGTTAGCTTGCTTGAAACATTAAACTATAGTGCTGCTGTCTGTCCCAGTAGACTTGAGAATTTCCTTGGACTGGTAGATGGATTTATGGAGGGAAACCGAGGGTGCAGGCAAACAATGACAAGAGATTGCCCAAGGTTTCTATTTTCATGTTTTCTGGGGGGTACTGGTGTTTCTTGCTTCCTCTGGGATCCACCTAAAGCATCCTGCACTCATCCTTGCAGTACACCTTTTTATGACCTCATTTTATACAACATCCCTATCTTTAGCTTTAAAAAAAGTTGCCAACAGCTTGCTGCGGTGATATCCTTTATATACAAACCTTGTGAAGGATGGCAATGCCACTCCAGTAAGAGAACTCTTTAACTGTAAATCCCAGCTTTAACTATCGGTTTTCTCTTGCTTCCATTCATAGCTTTTGAGGATCAAATGCTTTTTAGATATTTGCTGCATGGGGGAGATGTCACTGGAGTTTTGTCAGCTTCACTTGGAATGTTCAAATATTAGCGGAACTAGAAAACCCAGGCCTCAGGCCAATGGAAACAGAAGTGGCTGATATTCCATAGAGATACGTGGCCTCGTTTTGTGAACGAAGAAGCAAACCTCGTTAGAATTAATAAACAGGAATGCATACACAATATATTTTGTACAAAGGCTGCAGCAGTTACAAAAGTCAATCTGTAGCAACTTTATTTATCAATGTATAGCAACTATATTTATCCAAGCAACGTTAAATGATCTAGCTAACTGGCATATAAACAGTACAGTCTTGGGGCATTTTCACAGGTGATGGTGCGATCACTATATGAACCTTATTAAACTAAGTTCAGTGGTCTCCATTATGCATGTGATAGGAGCAATTCAGTTACGAAGGTGCCCTTCAGGGTATCTGCCAGCCAAAGTTTCTCATTGTGCAGTTCGGACTTAAGTTACCTCATTTCATTGTTTGTGTATTTTATGCATCTATTTCCCCCTTTCATTATCTGTTTGCATGAGCTTAGGCCAAGGTAAACAAGTTTATCCCTAAAGGATGTGAAGCCAGCACGTGCTCTCACCCTTTTTTCTATCCCTCATTTTCTATAAATGTTATTCAAAAATCACAATAGCCCTTTAGGTTATTACTGTGCAGTTGCACAGGAAACAAACCAGGATAACCCATTATGAATCAGGTATCCTCCTTACGTGTACAAGATTTTATTTTGGCTAGATTTTATGTTGACAAACCATGAGAAAGGTTAGCTAAGGATAGGTACAAAGAAATTGAAGCCATAAAGCAAAAATTGTAATAGCATATCCCCAGGGCTAATCCAGAATTCATGTTCTTATGACATAAACACAATGCATCTATTAGAAAAAAATCTTGCAAACTGAGTAACTGGTTGTTCATTGTGTATATAATATTCTGTTAAAAGGACAGTGCACAGGATTGGGCTGGACATCAACATCTCTACACTCTCTTATTTTCCTGGGTGTCCATTGGCTGTAGATGCATGATAATTTTCTCCCATGGTGACTGAAGGGAACCTTCCTCTACAGAGGCAGCAAATCTCTGAATACCAGTGCTGGAAGGCAGCTACAGGGAAAGGCCTCAGTATCTGTGCCCTGTTTGTTTGGTCATCCAGGGCAACTGATCGGCCACTGTGTGGAATTGTATGCTGGACTAGATGGACTAACAGTCTGAGCCAGCAAACTCTACTTATATCCTTATGTTCGAATGTACAGACAAAAGTTAGGAATCACACAGTAAATGGATGTGCATATATACTTCTGGGACTACATGGCATAGTTCTTAAGTACCAGTGAACCAAAGAAGCTTGGAGCTGAAAACTCAACCAAAATAAATACAAGATATAGGATCCCAATATCATCCCCAGATATGTCTGTTTTTCAGTTTGACCTAGAGGAACAACTTGGTATTCTGACCTCTCATGCCTCAACCACAAAATGTTCTTCCCTGTCAGTAAAAGGTCTGAGGTTAACTTTTTTTTTTGCTGTTCTGATCCTCATTTCCTTTAATCCAGTTATCTAAATTGCTGTGCAGATAAAATTCTTTTTCTGCTCTAATGCTTTTACACCAAACAAAATAAAGTCATAGAACCATCAGGAAGACCTTGGCAACCCTCCTCAATTCACCCTTTATACAGGGTTAGATCCATTCCCCCCCCCCCCAGTAAAAAACAGAGGAGGGTGTCCCCTTTGGCTGTGTTTGGGATCATGAGAGCTGTGTGGACATGAGGCATGTAGGATGGGGATGCTGGAGAGGAGAGGGATTAGATAAGATTTCGTGAAGAAACTAGCTGGATTCAATCCATAGTCCTAATCCAAGATATTGTGGGTTATTGCATGGTTGGTTCACTAGCCTGCTGACCTGAATAAATTTCTTCTTAGCCTTCCCCTGGCCTGCAAAAAGAAGCAATGTGGAAGAAAATGGGGAATTATAGTAAACAGGGAGCCCACAAGTTCTGTTTTCCAAATTTCAATAGGAGCAATTGTGTGAACATTCCCCTCCCGCACTGAATTGTCTCAGCCTCATGATTTCCTGCTGTACCCTGTGTTAAGTCCAATGCCAGTTCTGAACAAATAAAGCCCCCATTTTAACTGGATATAAAAGAGGATTGCTGAAAATGCAGTGTCATTCCTTGGTGTCCGGCCAGGCAGTGTTCCTGAGTCTGTTCAGCTGGCAGACAATTCCCATTTCAGGATGTGTCATCTGAAGTAACCTTTTACAACTATAGGGTAGCCAGCCTTCATATGAATCCTTTTTTTAATTAAGGAGATGGAGATTTCTTAAAATTCTACCCTTATCGCAAGCTTGTCCTGTGACATTTACAAAGGCATACAGGGCAGAGGAAGGGGAACAGTACAGTCTAATTTGGTATTTATCTCTTGTGGCTTGTCAAAAAAACTTATTGCAGCATTTATAGTCATAAAGTGGACTTGTAATTTAGTGTTAGAGCACACCCCTTGCATTCAGAAGGTTCTACTGTTAATCCCTCAGAAGAGACTACAGGTCTATCCGGTCAGACACTATAAGAAGCAGCTTTATGTGAGCATATACATAGCAATACATTTGTGGGTTTGGAATCCCCCATCCCCCACTCTGAAGAGTGGTATCTAATTCACATGGGCAATCTTATGGGACTGCAAAGCTTTATACGAACACGTTAACTGCTATCTGTTATAATAGCTCTCCCTGAGGCCCTTGTGAAATATCAGAACATTAGTCACATCTCAATAATTGCGTGTGTTCTATTGACATTGGCTAAGGATTGCTGATAATATATGGTGACTGTTTCACAGCTGGATTCATCCAGGCAGGAGACATTGTGAAATGCTGACCAGGAGAGCCTTCTTTAATTTAAAATATAAATGCTGTAATGAATTTTCTCAAAATGTTATTTATCACTGACAGCCTGATTCAATCCAAGTGGCTTTGCACAGATGTGAAGATACTAGATTTCTCTTGCTGTGGTGACGCAAGAATGTTTTGTCTTGTACTGTTTCAAGGCAGATGAACTGTGCCAGATTCCTCATGGGTTTTCAAATGAATGGAAGCAATGCTGGAAGGAATGGTGATGATGGTATTCTATCTGCAGTTCTGGGATCTGGATCCCACCTGCACTTCAAAAAATGAGTCTTAAACACAAAATTTCCGTGCACATTCCTCCATTCACCAAACTCAGAAGCACACACATTTCAGGAATACAAAAAAGAGCAACATACAACACCTGGACAAGATGTTTCCCAAAATAGCTTTCCATTATATATGCTGGAACCAGTGTGGTACAGTGCTTAGAGTGCAGGATTAGCACCTGGAAGATGAAAATTTAAGTCTCCATTCTTCCATGAAATGCACTGGGTATCCTTGGACTAATTGGTCTCTAACATACCCATGTGGGTGCTGAGAAGATAGTATGTAGGAGAGAGGAGCCAGCTATGACTTCCTTAAAAGAAGGTTAATATAAAGTGTAATAGACAATACACATTCTGGCAAGTACCCTGGAGTCAAAACACCAGGGAGGGGAACACCAAGATGTTGCAGAAAAGTAAAGATAATAAACAGTAAACAAGCAAAATACAAGCCAGGCTTCAATGCAAAGGTTCTAGCCACTGCTGAAGGGTAAATTAACAACTAGACATACTGGAGTAAAGTAAACAATTTCTTCAGTCATTTATAACTGGGAATATTGTGTGACTGGGCAGTCCAGTAGACTTTTTTCTAATGCACCAATGAAAGCTCATCCTCCAGTCTTGTTCTAAGACCTCCCAGGCTAATAGAGACCAGTGCAAACATTGTGTGTGTAAAGTGCCGTCAAGTCGCAGTCGACTTATGGCGACCCCTTTTGGGGTTTTCATGGCAAGAGACTAACAGAGGTGGTTTGCCAGTGCCTTCCTCTGCACAGCAACTCTGGTATTCCTTGGTGGTCTCCCATCCAAATACTAACCAGGGCTTACCCTGCTTAGCTTCTGAGATCTGACGAGATCAGGCTAGCCTGGGCCATCCAGATCAGGGCAGTGCAAACATTACTCACACTATATAGACATCACTTGATTTCTGTCAAGGAGTGATTGTTGTATTAGGTTTACTATATGAGATAGTTGAGTCATATGGAATACTCCATAGCAGTGATGCAGTTCCTGGCAGCATCTTTGATGTGGATTCATGGTTCAAGTGATTCAGCTAACTCATGTGATTGGCTCATTCATGGGAGAGGCTCATTAGGAATGATATAACTGTATGGAATGTTGCTGCCTACATTTTTGTTCCTTCTAGCTTCCTCTAACTGGGCTATGTAATGTTTGCATCATTCCTAAGGAACCTTTGCTTAAATCCACTCTAGCTGATTTACCTTGGTTTAAATTGTCCAGTCTTTCTCCAAAATTCCAACTTGCAGACCAGTGTTCCTGGCTGAAATGACTAGAAAAACACTAACTAGCTGCAAGGATCCTGACTATCATTTCTTCAAAGGAGTTGACTTCTTTTCTGAAGGGCTGATGGTGAAGAAGAAAATCCTGCAAAGACTTGGAGTAGTCCTTGAGATATAGAGCTTGGCACAAGGCTCTGTACATATGCTGGACTACTTGGGAATTCAAACAAATTGTCCACCAATCTCACATTTATTCCAGCATTCCACCAAGGAGCTCAGGGTGGGTGTACATGGTTTCCCCCCCCCCTCTCAACAGATCTCTGAGGCTGAGATAACAGTGACTGGCTGAAGGACACTGATTGCTCATAGGTATTTAAATGCTGGTCTCTCTAATCTAAGGTTGCCAGCTGACCTGTGGACAAATGTCCTATCTCCCTTTAATTTAGGCTTAATGGGATTATATTTATCAGGTGATGTTATTCACTACCATGTCATGAATAGGGTTGCCAACAACCTAGAGAGAAAACATCCTGCTGCTTTAATGGAGACTTAATATGTGAAAAATGGGTGGTTTAAGATTGGTTTAAGGTTTTCATTGAGCTGAGGAAAATGTCACCTGGTAAACAATAGCCTAGCCCTGTTAAAGGGACAGGACATTTCCCCCCAAACCTACTCTGGTCCTTGCTCTAGTGCTAGTCCACTACAGCACTATCCTTGCCATCCTTGGATAATCAGCAGAAAGTGAGAGACTATTCACTTCTTTTCTCCCCCACCCCTGCATATGGCAGAGAAGTTGGAAAGGGATCTTTCACACTGCCTAGTGAAGACTTTCTCCTGATTTCTGTAGCATATACCAGGAACTCATGGGAGGGGTTAGTTTCTGCATGAAGCTCTGGAGATACTTTGAAGCAATAACAATCTCTTTTGCTGCTTCAGTGTGTTTTCAAAGTCCACTATGTTTGAAATATCAAGCCAACCCCTTCCCTGAATTTACTTGGTTTCCCAGAGAATTGATGTAAGTGGTGATGACCACAGTGATTGTAAATAATGTCTGGCAGCCTAAGCCATCTAAAATGTGTGGTTTTCTATTTATACTTGTCCTTTGCTACTATTTGTAGATGGGTATAGGATCTGGCTACTCACTACTTTCTGTTTCTGCCTTTGTAGTGTTCTCAAATTCACCAATCTACCTTTGTTCACTGAAGCCGAAGTCTTACAGGAATGCTGCTGTGTTTTATTTCATATATACTAGACCTGAGTAATTCACAATTATCAGCTAAATATCAGTCATAAAACCATGGTTTTTACAGAAAGTTAAAAATAAACTAATAGAACTCTTGGAATGTGTGACGATAGCCTAGTGTTCTTACATATGGTATTAATTAGAACTGTTTGGTTTACTACCCAGATGAACAGAAGGTGTCTCTGTTTTCTCCAGGAATCAGTTCAACTGATATGCAGCAAATACTAAGAAGACTTACTTGAAAGTAAGCTTAACTGAGCTCAGTGGGATTGCTTCCTGGCTAATACATTTTGGGTGGCAACCATTGTGTTCACCTCAGTGTTTAATAAACACCCTAATAACATTCTGGGGAAAAAAAATCAGAACTTAGAAGGTTGGTAAGAGGAGGCCTGCTTTTCATGGTAAGCTTTCAGAGCTATTCAACTCTTGGAATGCTCAGTTTCTTCTATATACTTAATTAATAGCTAGCTGATTCCCTCCCAAATCCAGTTGGACCCTATCAGCTTCTGCTGTGGCTGCTAGTTTAAGGCTTTTGTGCTCTTTAATGATTGGAAGGAGCTAAGATTGCCCCTTCTGTCTACTTTTAGGAGATTTAGGTGAGTGTATAGCATATGTCCTCATATTAAAGATATGTAGTCTCAACTCAGCTTTGTTGTACTGCTGGAAAATGCTACACTAGGTTAGTTTATAATGAAGATGATTTTGCCTTCTGAGTTGTGGTTGGGGGTGCCATGTGCCAAGCAACTTAAAAATGCCCTAAATTGTGTCCAAGTAAGTTAAATTTAAAATCAAGTTTTGGGTTTTTTTTAAAGCATTTATTGTAGTGATGTTCGTTTCGTAGTTTAAGATATGAGAAACTGCCAATGATTTTAACAGGGTTTAACTTTGATAGTGAAGCATGGTTTGGAGTCGTACAGCAAGACTAGTGGTGCGAGTTTTTAAAGAGTTGGGTATAGGTTTCCTGGTCCCAGCTTGGGTACCTCACAGCTACACATTCCATAAAGGAGATCCATTTGGTCTCAGTTGAGACTCCTCCCTCTCCATCCTGCCATTTTCCTGTGCCAAATCAGTGCTGGGAGGGGAGTTATTTCCCATTTTTTCCTGCCTCACATAGAGTATTCTATGCATGTGCAATAGCAAAAATGGGGAGATAATTCCCCTCCCAGTGCCGTTTCTGCACAGGAAAATGGCAGGATGGGGAGGGAGGAGCCCCCACCAGCAGTGGCAGTTTGAGCCTAAATGGGCTCTCCTTTATTTTTTTGACAGTTATTCCTTGCAGCTGCCATGTGGCTCTTTAAAAACCAGCACTTCTGGTTTGGCCCTAAATCCCATTGAAGAGAGGGATTTATTCTATGCAAGTCTGCATAGGATCGTTACCATATACTGCAACTACTTTGGGTGTTCATATATTTTATTTGTAAAAGAACAGTTTTTTTGGCAAATGTATTATTGTGCTTCAGTCTGTCTCCCTTGGAATGGTTGAGCTAATGTGACTGTTTAAGCTCATGTGATAATTTAATATGGTGCTACTTGCCCTTCATACTAAAATGTTGGGAAAACATCTCCAGACCTTTTGGTGAGAAACTGCTATGTTTTATTATTTATTATTGTTGTTGTTGTGCTTCTTGTTTCCTGAATCTCTCCCCTGTCCCAAATTTCATCTCTTTTTGGAAACAATTTGAGAGTCTTCTGAGAAACATGATACTAAACTATAAATCCTCAACAGCAGCTAATGTGTAGAATTCATTCAGGCTCCATTCATGTTCTTATAATTGAAATTCTCCAGTGGTATTGCCACATAGTTTAAAGAGATCTGTACTCCACCAAGCCTCTTTTACCACCAAAGTCTTTTAGCCATTGTGTTGCTGAAAGCTATTGTCACATGATCAGCAGATGATGGTGGAAGTTTGAAAGTGAAGAATGCCTGTTCTTGGTGGGGAGTGTTCTTTCCTTTTGTTATTGGCAAACTAATCAACCTCACTTTGAGTGCTTGACTGAACTGTAATACTTCTTCCAGATTATACGAGCAAGCCCCTTCCCCAAGGGATGCTGGGCAATCCCTTAATCGCTCATACAATTGGTAACTCTCTTCAGTGTTATAGTATCACTCTTTTTAAGAAAGTAGAAGTATTCATTGGTTTTTACACATTTTGTTGGCTAGGGCTATAGCTTTTACTGAAGGCTAAAATCTGCTTTTAGTTGCCCGGTTGTAACTTGCATGCTTCTGTATGAGGAAGTTGAGTCTGCAGACTGTTTAAGCAGGTCGGAGACCTAACAGTATCTTTTGCCAGTGCAAATAGAAGGTATTCTGAGATTGGCTGAGTCAGACTTCTATCTTTGTTTTTCAAGAGATGAGCAACAATAACACATTTTCAGAAGTATGTAGGAAATATTATAAAGGAACTAGGGAATGTAGATAAGCATCTTTAGGCTGATAGTAATTTAAAAAAAAACACATACTGTGGTGACTTTAGAATTGTACAGAAAAGGATGATTGGGTTCTCTACTTGGCTTGTCTTTGTCTATGTGTACCCAGCCCATTATTCAATATTTCCAGCTCTTACATATTCTGTCTCATTGTTCCATTCTGATATTCATATTTGTATATACGCAGGCGCATAAAGAAACTTTAGTCTAAAGAACTCTTTACACTGAAGTAAATGTTTTCTCCTGCTTTGGTTTTATCCATATAGTTTTTAGAGGGCCAACCTCCCATGTAGTTTCTGAAAAGTAACAGTACCTCTTCAATTGCAGGAAGTACTGATAACTTACACAAGCGTGCATTCGGATGTTATGATAACTTAGCATACAAACCATGGTTTGATTGAACTGTTGTGTGGAGTGATGTCTGAATAGACTACCAAAAATATGGTGGTGGTTTGATAAGTTTGTATTGGGCTTAATTGCTATGATTTATTTATGTCGGAATTCAGAAATTCAAGTTTGTTTGACAGCACCAGGGAGGAAGAACAGAGTTGGCTCATCCTAGCCTTCCCTTCCCACCCACCTCTCCCCCCCCCCATTTATTGCAGCTGACCAATATCAAGTGGACTGATTGCATAATGAAGCTTTGCTAGCAGCCTTGTGAGCCAAGGGAGCTCTGGAGGCAAGCAGCAGACTTAAGTAGGATTGAGGAACAAATTGTAATATATTCTGTACATCTGATAGAGAAACCATGATTTGTACAACAAACCACATTTTACTGTAGCATCTGAAAGCAGCCACAGTCACTCACAGTTATGTACTTATGTTAAGTGCATTCAAGTCACAACTGGACTATGGCGACCTCAGCAAGGGGCTTTCAAGACAAGTGAGAAGCAGAGGTGGTTTGTCATTGCCTTCCTCTGCAGAGATTTCCCTTGGTGGTCTCCCATCCAAGTACCGACCTTGCTTAGCTTCTGAGAGCTGATGAGATCAGGCTATACCATGCTGCCTACCTTCCCCAACCACAGTTAAGACACACTGAAATCCACCTCAAACAAAAATGATTTATAGTGCTTAAGTAAAATTCCTGGACTGTTATCAAGCCTCTTTAGAAGTAAGCTAAGCAAAATGCTTTACATTTTCTTGGTGGAGGTTTAGCAAGAAAAAGAGGAAGAAACTTTTGGTGGTCTTAAGGAAAAGAAAATCAACCTCCTTAGTGTGGTTGGTGGTTCTGTTTAGCTGGTCATCCTGCAGTATGGTGAAGTCTCCTGGCAAGTTTGCCAAATTGGCCTCAGAAGTGATGCTGAGGTCTGATAGTCTTTTTTTCCCTCCAGCATCCACTTGGAAAAGGGTGATGAAGAAGAGTGTTAAGAGATCATTGCAACTTTGTTTTCTTATGCTTCCTTCTTCTGAAACAAAACAAGTCCAGCAGCACCTCAAAGCCTAAAAATGTTTATTCCAGTATGTGCTTTTGTGAGTCAGTGCTCACTTCTTCAGATAATGTATGTAAAGAAGTGAGCTCTGACTCATGAGAGCTTATTATTTAATTAATTAATTAATTCATTCATTTATATCCTGCCTTTTCCTCCTATACCCTGCCTTTCTCCCCAATGGGAACCCAGAACAACTTACATCGTTCTCTCTCCTCCATTTTATCCTCACAACAGCCCTCTGAGGTAGTTCAGCTGAGAGAGTGTGACTAGCCCAAGGTTACCCAGCAAGCTTCCGTGGGGTGAAAATACATGGTCGCTTTAGCCTCCTTTATTCCCTGTTTCAGTCAGGATCGAACGCACATTCGGCGAAACGCAGACGTTCGATCCTGGCTGAATCCTGGCTGAAACAGAATAAAGGAGGCTAAAGCGAACATGCATTTTTGCCCATATAGTGCACGTGGGGATTCAAACCTGGATCTCCCAATTCCTAGTCCAACTTTCTTAACCGCTACACTTCACTTGCTGTCATACTGGAATAAATGTTAAGTCTTTAAGTTTCTACCGGGCTTCTTTGTTGTGCTACAGTAGACTAACATGGCTACCCCAATGGAATTATCATGGAAGTCCCTTCCAGTAAATGTTTCCTTTTTTTGCAAGAGAAAAAAAGCAGTTCTTCAAAAAAAATTTTTTTACAGAAATTGATATGAATCTGGGTTGGGTCTTAGCCAAAATATGTATTGGCACCATATTTATCAAAGTATTATAAAGTTTGTTCCGTGAGTTGTGTATTTTTTGCTGCAGGGCTGTACATTAATGGGCAAGTGGGTCAGACTTTCTTCTGGGGATATAATGAGGACAGTATTAGTTCTCAGTAATCTCCCCCACCCCCTTAACCTTATGCTTGATTTGATGTTACAGACATATTTATTTAGAAGTAATTCCCATTGTTCTTGATGGAGCTTACTCCCAGGTAAGTGTGCATGGGACTGCAGTCTTTGATGAGAAAGTGGGTGACTTTTAAAGTGGCAGAAACAAATAGCTGTCCAGAGTGAATGCAGAGAGCAGATACAGAACAGAGTTAGCTGAGGGAGAAAGAATGCCTGTCTTTTCAGGACACCTTAATGCAATAAAATAAAATAGAAAATAAGTGGAAGAGAAGGAGTATGAGGCGGCTATTAAAGGTCCTTTGCATGTAGAGTAGGGGTGTCGATCTCGATTGTTACAAGGGCCGAATATGACATAAATGTCACTTGGTCAAGGTGGGCCATGCCTCACCATCCCAGATTGAGGGTGGGGGGTGGCTGCCTTGCCAGTCTGATAAGAGCTCTCAAGGGGCCAAATCTGGCCCGCGGGCCTTATGTTTGACACCCCTAGTGTATGCATGTTTATATCGTGTATTTCTCCACTCTTTCCCATAATGTGCTAGTATGTTGTATGAGAAATACAGTATCTACTTCAGCAACTAGTGGCAATGATGAAATTGAAATAAAACAAAACAGAAATCGAGAGGCACCTTAAAGACTAGCAACCTTTATTTCAGCATGAGCGCTCCAGATTCAGAGTTCACTTCTTCAGAGGCAAGTGGCAAGGGAAACTCCTTGTTAGCCTTTAAGGTGCGGTTGGACCTTTGTTTTATGTGGCTACAGTAGACTAACAAGGCTTCTCCTCTGGATCTATAATGGTGGAATTAGCCTAGCAGGAGACCTACAAACCTGACCATACCATCAAGTGTTTTTCTTACGACCTCTTGCTAAATGGAGCTCTAAATGAAAATATGTAGCATTATGGCACGACTTTTATCAAGGAACAGTCGACGTGTTGAGATCTCGTATGGCTGAGGGGGATGAATTGTTAATCTTACAGAGAATATTGTGATCACTGTGGGACAACTGCACATTTCCCCTCTTGTCCCTTCAGGCCATATTGGTCCAAAGCTCTAACCAAGTAAAATATGAAAGCTGTAGCACTGGCTTTCTAATGAAAACTTGTTTGTTTTTACAAGGCAAGGTTATGACCTTCTGGACATATTCTCAGTAAATTACTCACCACTGAGTTGGAATAGAATTCCAGATGTCTTCATTCCTTCTAATGTGAGTTCCTGGAAAACATTTTGTGGTAGTTGATTTTACTGGTGTGCTTTGACTTTTACAAAAGAGGGCTCATATTGAAAATGTGGGAGAGATTTATATGATTTATGTGCAACTGTAAGAAAGATTGTGGCCATTTATAAATATGGATATTTTGCCACTTCAGAATTATATTATGCATTTATATGGCACCGTTAATGTGTTGGCGCTTTACAGAATATGAAAAGGCAGATCCTTGCCCCAAGCACTTTACCATCTAATATTTGGTGTAAGGTATGTGGAGCTAGGGATAAACAGGGAAAGAACATGTTCCATTCCACCTGCATATGCTTAGGTATTTGGGCCTGACTGCGTTTTATCATGGAGCAGTAGATATGCCAGGAGATAAATTTGATAAGTCAAATTTGACTGTAAACATTTTCCAGGCTTGTGTGTCCACACTAGCCTAGTTGTTCATGGCAAGTAAAAATTTCTTCTATTGACCCAGCAGGGAAGGCTTGGCACATTAGAAGAATGACTCTTTTTTTTCCCTTTTACATTGTAATACGATTCTGTATGCAGTTGTTGCAGGTTGTAAACGATGTGGGTTTTCCTGCTTGAAATGGCTCAGATTTTTTTAAATAGTGTAGTATACAAAATGTATTAAATAAACATGTTACTATTTAGGCAGCCTTGTGGTAGTCCAGATATTGAGAACAAAGTGAAGGTAACAGTGCATTTCTGAGCATGCTTTAAGTATTGCAAGATTATTTTAAGAATGTAGGCTTTTGAACAGGTTTATGACAGAAAGGATAAATGATTGCATGATTAGATGTATCACAATGCCAATATTTCTGATCTTTTTGGTGCTGTTTCTTTACCAGCATATCAATCAGCATTCAGTTTCTTGTCCAGTTTTGTTTGTTTGTTTATCATTCTTATAACTTGCTCTACCCCAGAACCCTGGGCTCAGAGCGGCTCACATAAGACACAAAAAAGTGAATTTAAATCTGAGTTAAAAAGTGACATTATCTTGAGCACATGTCCGTGTGTGTTAGAAAAGGCCAAGATCACCCATCTCCCTTTGTTGTGTCTGTATGATTTTGCAGAGTGGTTAGTATGTGAAGAAGATAATCCCAAGAGCCTCTCTCAGAGCAAGTATCAAATGTTTTATTCTATATATGAACATAACACCAAAAAAAAAAAAAAAAGATATTGAGATAAAAAAAGCAAAAACTACAGAATAGAGGAAGCACACAGATACAAGTTCTTGCTAAATTAAACACTGGGACTACATACTTCACTCCACCTGAAAGGCAAATCAGCCTTCTCCACCCTCTAGTAAGCAAATGGGCTTGGCAAACATAGATATACTCTCTATCTAAAATTAATTAAGAGATGAGATTATTTTCCTTGATCAAAAAAGGTGTTTGCCAAGTACTAATAGCAAAAAAATAAAACTTCCAGCTATGATATTCCAGTGAGTAATTGTGAGGGCTGGTTATGGTGTATCTTGCATCCATTAATTAGCAACAGGGTGCTGTAATCCATGATTGCTAATAACCAATAGTTGTATAAATATAGGTCCTTGTTGTGCGGTCCACTGACATGGGTGTACTTATCTTGTCACACATTGAGTTGCATTTTAACAGTGAAATAACATCCCCTTGGCTTGATTTTTGCAAGTCTCCAATTTCACTGTAGTGCTGAGAATAACATTCCTTAATATCTTGGCAGTTCCACTAAAAGCACTGAAAAGTGAAACTGACACTCTTTTTCCGGCTTGGATTTGGCTTGCTCTCTGCTATGCGCATATAGAGCTCTTAATCTGATCATTTCCCAGCTACATGGGGCAGTCTAGCTTGTGAAACCATAAAACATCAGAAATAGTTAGATTTTTCTCTAAAGAACAAAGTTTCTCAACAGTTGCATAAAGAACTAATTGGAATATTAATGTATCTTCATCACCATCTCCCCCCTCCCTCCAGTTTTCTGGTATGTATATGAAAAGGTCATAAGAGTGCATAAATTCTGTAAATGCTAAAACACTTTTGAGCAGGAATAATTTCTTTAGCAGAGAAAAAATATGGGGTTTAAACATGTCTTGAATTAATTGCCATGGTGGTTTGGTTTTAGTATAGGTCTCTTGCAAGCATGTGCATACATTTTGCTATGCTTATCAGGACTTTGAAAGCTTGCATGATCTTAGCTGGAGTGAAATCAGGAAAAAGGGAAGCAGTTTGCTAATTAAACAGTGTATACGGTACTTCTGTGCACTGGCAAATTCTTGCCTTCTGCACTGAAGGATAGGAAAAAGGGATGGTAGCACTGCTGATTACCAGACAGGCTTGTACTTCATCACAGGTAAGCTAATGTAGATTGCACTCCGGGGGGAAACCATTTGCCTCACATCCTGGAATGGTTGCTCAAATTGTTCTTTTGACCTAGTCCTCCGGATGTCCATGTGTGCAACATGTACCTGCTAAAACTAACTATCTCTCCCCCCTCTATAGTACAGAAGGCTAATCATTTATGTGTGTGGCAGACTTTCCCTGCTGCTGTGGGAATAAATATAACTTGGATGCTTAGCTTAATTTTCAAAATAACACTGATATGAGAAAATGTCTAAGTGTGTGTGCAAAGATGCCCAAACCTGCAATTCCATAGTTTATGATACACGGTGCTCATTACTATAAGGATAAGTGCCTTATTGCAATAACAAGGTACATGTATTATACAACCCTAAAAATACATTGGGTGGAAATTGCCTTGTGTCAAATGTAAACCCTTGATTTCTGGCATGGTATGCAGTAAAAGTAAATAAATTGTGGACAATATCCTATCCGGAGTAGTTCAGCATCACCACTTAACACTTTATATTTTAAACCAAACACTTCACAGGTTTGGCTGGTCAAAGGACCCCTCTTAGGAATGCTTATGTTTCTGTCTACGCCTTCCCACAAGCCCATCATGAATCATAAAGTGCCCTGTACTATTTATTTAAGGGGCATGGTGCCGTTCAAAGGTGAAGTATCACATTTCACAGCTGTTTGCTATCATCAGGCCATTCATTCCAGCCATGCTAGTCTAGCTTCTCTTACAGAACATTCTTGGATTGGAAAGGCATATTCAGAAAGAAAATGCTAGAAATAAAAGTAATGAATTCTTTCGAGGCAGTTTAAAAAAGAAAATGTGAGTCAAAATGTGTGCAGCCATAGGCGTACCTGAGAATGGAGGAAAAATTCTGTGCAATGTGACTGCCTTGACTAGACTATCTGGGTGGAAGGGCAAAAGGAGTGGAATGTCTGTTATGAAGAGAAGGAAATTGCTGTCTGTATTCTGAATGCTGTGAGCTCCATATATCCAGCTGACAGTTTGACTAGTGGACACTAGCACAAAGACCACAAAGAAGAGTAATTGTAGGATCCTGATTTAAAGTAACTTGGTATACGGTAGATTAGAAAAGTTCTTCAAGAATACATATGTGGGTTATAGGTTGGCTACTTTTTAACTGGAGGTTCTCTGCTTTATTTCAGGAGGGTGTTTTCAGAAAATGGTGGCTTTAAGAGGATCCATGAAGAAGTAAATCCCGTCTGCCCACCAAGCTGTTGGCTCAGTTGAAAGTGCTTTCATGAGTTAACACTGGGCCCAGATCCACCCTTCGTTCCCTGCAGCCAGGTGATCTGCAGCCACGCAATGGGCCAAAAAATCTCAGGGAGCATAAAGTCTGTTGATGTGAGGGAGCCCCCTTACAGACCTGTCAAACGAGAACTGAGGGGCCCAGATTTCTGCAAGCCTGCACGACTGGATATGTTGTTGGATATGCCCCCAGCCTATTTGGAGGTTCAGTACAAACACGCTTGGAACAATGAAGATCGCTCCTTAAATATATTTGTGAAGGAAGATGACAAACTGACCTTTCATAGACATCCCGTTGCCCAAAGCACAGACTGTATCCGTGGCAAAGTTGGCTATACGAGAGGCCTACATGTCTGGCAGATTCACTGGCCTACCAGGCAACGAGGGACACATGCTGTGGTTGGAGTGTCGACAGCAGACGCTCCATTGCATTCTGTAGGATATACGTCATTGGTTGGTAGCAATAGTGAATCATGGGGCTGGGACCTTGGACGCAACAAACTTTATCACAACTGTAAAAATCAACCTGGAGTGACGTATCCTGTATTTTTGGAACCAGATGAGTCTTTTGTACTCCCAGATTCCTTACTAGTGGTTTTGGATATGGATGAAGGGACACTTAGCTTCATTGTAGATGGACAGTACCTTGGAGTTGCCTTCAGGGGACTAAAAGGGAAAAAACTTTATCCTATAGTCAGTGCAGTTTGGGGGCACTGTGAAATTACAATGAGATACATCAACGGACTTGATCGTAAGTGTCTTGTGATTTGTCACAATTTTTGTTCCTTATTTGCAACTGTCTTAGCTTTCCTCCTTCTTCCTGCATGGACTTTGAGGGACAGAGTGTCTTTTTTGTAACCTTTTCTGTTAAATATGCCCACTTGGGAAAGTGGAAACAATATGGCTGCTTGCTGCAGTTTTCATTTGCAGTAACGTGGTGGTGGTGGGGGGTCATTCATACAAATGTCCTCTGTTGTAGAATGAACACAGTAACATGTACTGAAGATATCTGTGCCTGTATTAATTGATGGTTTCTTTTAAAAAGAAAATTTCTTTATGAAAACATATAGTACTTTTCTAGTCTGGAGGCCTGAAATGTACTTGAACAAATGTTAATCTCTCTGTTGGACTCTGATTTAGTTAAAGCTTTGTTTTTGCAAAAACGAATAGGCAACGATCTACATTGACTGAAACCTCTAATTCCGAAACAGTAGTATAAAAAAGTTGCAAAAACAAGTAACTTATTGCAATCCTTAAAAGGTTTCAGAATGATATGTTTAGGAATTGGGTTTTTGCGATTGTTTTATCTCTTCTGTGCCCCAGTTTCGGATGCCTTTCACTAACTCCTGTGAGTTGAAACAGATTTTAGTTTCACGAGGAACATGGGGGAGAGCACAGGGACTTGTTTAGCTCTGTGTTGCAATTGAGTTTTTTTTGTCTCACCTGTCCCCCAGTACACTAATGGGCCAAACCTATGAGTGCAGCTGAACACTGGTTGCGAGTCTTTGCATCTGTTGTGAACCTTCTAGGATTACATTTGTTTATGTCATGCCACTCATAGGCCTGATGCTGTATTGATGAATAATGCAGGAACGCAAGAAGTAATCAGATTATAACAGAGGGTACTTGGAAGACCTATCCAGAGAATTTTTGTAGAAAAAGAATGCATTTTTAGCTGCTGTTCTGAAGTAGTATGACACTTAAAATGATATAGCAGTATGTTGGCATTCAATACAACGTTCACTATGGACTCTTTATTTAAGTAACTCCCAAGCAAATGGTATTTCTTTTGTAATAAAAGCAGACTTCAGAAGTCGTATGCTGTGGCTTACCCTGTTGCTTCAGAGGTGTGCTGCAGCTTTTTACATGAAGTAATTATCACAGTTAAATCTTTCTTCTATGATGGCAAGGCTTGAGAGGGTGAGAAGGGGGCGATGACTTGCTTTGTGAAGCTGCTGTCTTGCTGCTGCTTCTGCGAAATCCAATGTCTTCCACAAAAGTTTAAGTGGGAAGTCTCTCCCTACTCCCCAGAGATTCTTCAATTTACCCTTCTGTCAAAAATGTAGTTTAAGGTGTTATGAAGTCACCCACCTACATGGTTGACCGCTCCTAACACAGCCACAGGGAAAGAGCTATGCATATAAAGTAGCTTGTGTGAAAAAGGCTGAAGCAGTTTTTATTTATGCAGAAAACTCTTTCCTTCCCCCTCCTCCAGTAATTGAGAGTGCATGCTGCTGTGATTTAAGTGTATTTTGAGCCTTGAATGTAGTCACCGGCACAAACCAATTTCCACAGGGAATTTTGCCCACATGTTTGAAAGGAGAGGACATTCTGTAAATACGAAGTCCTGGTTCTGTTGTGCAATGTGCTACCTCAATCATTCCCTGTGTCAGCCCTGTCATATGAAGTGCATCTCCTACATGTGAGGACCTAGAACATGTGTTCTGGGGCAAAAAGGGATCCTTTAGTTTTTTATATATACACTGGCTTCCGGTTTGGCACAATAAATAATTGAGAAGGATGGAAGGGGGACAAGCACTTAACTAGCAAGTAACCTCATTGCCCTATCCAAGAAGAAAAAGATAATGTGGGGAATCGAGTTAAGACCATAAGGTGGCAGGTGTAAACTGTTTAATTTTCAGCATTACCATGGCAAGTTACATATGACAATCTAATAAAGCCATTCACTCTGTGTCTAGTTTATAGGTGTGTCCTCTCATATGGATAGTCCAGAGCAAACCAGCTTGGGGAGACAGATAGGTAAGAGATGGCCTTGAAGGGGTCAGAAAATGCAATGGGATAAATTAGGGGTCCCCAACCTTTTTGAGGCTGAGGGCACCTTTGGAATTTTGAGAAGGGGTGTTGAGTGCCTCCCCAAAATGGCTGCCAGAGGGGGTAAAGCCAAACCTAAAATGGCTGCCCTCAGAGGCAGAAGCCAATAACAAATCCTGTTTTACAATGGTTCCACCTACTTTCTGAACAGCTTGGTGGGCATCAAAGAAAGGACTGTTGGGCACCATGGCACCCACAGGGATCACAGAACAAGAAGGGGATGCAGTGGGAAAGACTGGCTGGCAGTAGGGCAGACCGGCCTAGAAAGGGAAGTGAAAGAGCTAAGGAATGGGGAATTAAACATGGGAGATTAAATTTGGGAGGGAGATTAAATTGAAATGTAAAAAAACAAACCTCTTCCTGACTTGAGGGGGAGGGGGCTGGACATTTTGTGCTCATGGTGCTGGAAGAAAGCTCTAGTGGAAAACCAACTACAGCAGAGATGGTTGGGCCTGGAAAACCTTATTTCTTCTAGATCTGTATGTTTTTATATCCTTGGGGAAGATAAAAAAAAATCCCTCTGATATGCAAGTACCTGACAACTGGTTGCTGTGCTCTGGTGGGCCTCTGCAGCAAGAACCCAGATTAGCTAAGACTTTTTACACACATGGGGGAGAGATTTGAAAAGGAGCAGGTCTTCCTGTGTGTGTGTGTCTGGCTGTATGTCTGAGGGGGAGCATGGCTATGTGAGTGCAGCCAGAGAACATCCTTTTTACATATACACCCATTTTGCATCTTCAGCTAGGAGAGAAGAGCAGATGCCAGGTACCACTGTTTACAAGTAAGGTTAGGTATCTTCCACTGTTTTAATTGTCTTTATTAGTATCTGTACCATAATTTCTGTAGCCTGTATAGAGATGTCAATTGTAGAGTAACATTTTGCATTTAGGAAGCTGACTTCATAGAAACCTGTGTGCTTTGCCATGTCCAACATGACCGAACAACCCATTTGATGTTCCTCCTGGCCTCAAACTGGTGATGACATAAAATGTTTGGAAGGTGGTGGCTGTGATCAAAGGGAAGCCCCCCCCCCAAACTCTTAAGAGTGGGGAGTAATGAGGAATCCCTACTGGGAAGGTAGAGATTCCCTTGGTGAAATGGATTCCTCCCTGGCTTCTGAGCAGGGCTGTGTCCAGCTTGCTTGCAGTGGAGTGTGAGAGGCTTGACAGGCTCAGTCGGGAAAAGTTTCAAAGCTCATGGGCGGCTTCCCCCACTCCCCTTCTGCTCTCCTTTGTTGCCCAGGATGGTGGAAACCTCATGCTCCGAATGATCTTTCCAAACTGGGTGAATGTGCAGTGAAATATCAAAGGAGGCTCAGTATAAGGTGATGCTCATTACAGGGGGGGGGGGCAGAGGAGAGGAACACTTGCTTCATGTAAACAGTAGAAATTAGAGGGGAGCAGAGTATCTGAGCACGCAGTGATTGACTGCAATTGGAAAGTGCTTATAAAGAGGCTGGCAATGATGACAGTAGTTGCTGCTGTCTCACCCACTTCTATATCATCATCAAAGAGAAATGGAGAGACTGGAGAAGGGGAGGAAGACAAATGGGATGTTGAGGTGGTTCCTAGATCTGGGTCAAGCTTGTACAGACCTGGAGTAAGGGGGAAGCCTAACATGTTGGGGATGTGGTAAATGATTGAATGGAAAATATTCATTTTATAATAGTGGTAAAAATTCAAATTCCATTTTGGGTATGATGCGGAAAAGAGACAGCTGATATCTTTGTATAAATCTACAGCCACACTTCATGTGGAATGCTACTGGTATTTGCAGTTTTGGTCACCTCTTCTCAGAAAGGATATTTAGGAAAGGGGAAAAAAAGTAAATTATTCTGATTACCCCTTTCTTAAGAATCTTTTTTATCCAGAAAGGCTGAAGTGGTTGGGATATTTTAACTTTGATTAAAGATTTCTTGGTGGGAGGGGGAATTAAATGAGGGAAGCTTTAAAAGTATGCGTAGGGTGGAAGAAGTGGACAGAGAAAACTCACCCACCCTAAATTTTAGAAGAGACTATGCCCTAAAACTAAATTACACTCTATTTTACAGATCTTTTTGATGCGGTGAGGCTCCAATGTATGATTAGTATGAAGAATTTAGCAGAATAATCAGGTCAAGTGTATAGATAGAAACCCAGATACCGGCATACACAGCAAGTAATATGCCAGTAAACAACATAAAAATACCAAAGAGTCCATGGATATTTCTCCCAAGCTTTTGCACTCACCATCATTTATCACACTGATTATTCTTTCCTGTGCCATAATGCTTTCAGGGATGTCTTACAGCATCTTAGGGCCTGAAGATTCAGGCAGCCTTCAGAAACTGCATTAACACTAAGGTTAAAAGGTCAAGCTGTGCAAGCACCGGGTCATTATTGACCCATGGAGTGACGTCACATCCCAACGTTTACTAGGCAGTCTATGTTTATGGGGTGTACACATAAAGCTGCCTTATACTGAATCAGACCCTTGGTCTGTCAAAGACAGTATTGTCTACTCAGACCAGCAGCTGCTCTCCAGGGTCTCAAGCAGAGGTCTTTCACATCACCTATTTGTCTAATCCCTTTAATTGGAGATGCTAGGGATTGAACCTGGGATCTTCTGCATGCCAAGCAGATGCTCTACCACTAAACCATAGCCCTTCCCCATTTTTTTTGCCATTGCCTTCCCCAGTCATCTACACTTTACCCCCAGCAAACTGGGTACTCATTTTACCAACTTCAGAAGGTTGGAAGGCTGAGTCAACCTTGAGCTGGCTATCTAAAACCAACTTCCATCGGGAACAAACTCAGATCGTGAGCAGAGCTTTGGACTGCACTACTGCAGCTTACCACTCTGCACCACGGGGCTCCAACACAAAGGTTAGGAGTTCCAAAAGAATTTGCTTGGCAAGGTTGCCAAACAGGAATCCCGTCCGAATCTCAGGCAATAACCTAAGAAAGGTCCAGAAGACAGAGCATGTGGAGTGAGTCAGGGAATGACTAGCAGAGAAAGGATTCAGAATACACAGGTAGCATTGAGCTGAGTACATGTAACGGAACTGAGGGAAAGTAAACAAGTATAGATCCTGAGGTACACAAATACACTTCTGGAGCTGAGCATGAGTGAGGGTGGCAAAGGCAGCTATTGTTATAGGAGTTGGGAATGATAAAAACAAAAGTTTTATTTTTGTGGGATTGGAGGCAGGCAGAGGCAACTCTAGGAAGCCTCTGGACTGCTTAGGAGGGGAGGAAAGGAGGAAGGCTCTTGAGGTAGAGAAGACTTCTCAAAATGAGACTGGACAACAAAACCATGATGCTTAGATTGGATGGAAAACTCTTAGAATAGGAACTATGGAACCCACCATGCTTGTTTACATTTCAGTTGTGGTGTATAATGACCAGCTAGTTTGACTAATGAAAGATATGAAGCCTTAATGCATAAATGATAAGCTGGAGAGATGCAGCAATGTAGCTGCAGTCCATTCCTGCCTTTCTCCCATCCTTTCTTAACACCTTTATTTTGAGTGATTAGGTGATCCTCTGTCAGAAGGTGCATGAACACCTTTATTTTGTGTGTTCATGCACCTTCTGACAGAGGATCACCTAATTTTTCTGGTAGACCTCTCTTGGGACAAAAGTGGGCAAGAATTGCTGCAAAATGGCAGCTGGTGATGCTGTAGGCTGGTGACTCATGCTCATGATCTCACATACATTGCAAGCTTAGGCGTTGATATTTGTGTGTGTGTGTGTGTTCTCTGTTTGGAACAGTTTTATTACTATGCTGGTCAAGCACAAGTTTTAGTTTTATGTGCTCCTTCTGGATAGTTACTGCTTTTGAAAATATAGATCCATGACACCTGATGAAAAATTGAATCTTTTTTTTTGTAGGAGAGCAGTTGTAATTTCGATTGAATGACTTGTACTGATAAGCTTCTTCTATCCATGTCTGAAATGTCATTGTTCTCACTTCACTGAAATGATGTACGATAGCAGAATGTCAAACAGAAATAAGATAGAATTCAACTACAGTAGAACTAGATGAACTGAAAAGAACTGTGGTCTTAGACTGTAGTGTGCATAGTTGTCTAGTGATATTACAAGTAGCAGTGTGGCTTACCCGATAGGTGTGTTTATCCATACATGGCTTATAACTTATAATAAAAGTGATGCCCTATTCCCAGAGTGGTTGTTTTCTTTTTATTTTGTGGGGTTGCTTCTAAGTTGTAAGCATAATTCTTCCCCTTGCTTTCTTACTGAAATCAGCCTTGCAGCAGTTCTACTTACAGGAGACACATGTTGCGTACAGAATGTTTTAACCCACTGGTCTTCTGCCTCCCCATCCCACCCACTTTGAGAAATTGTGTTTTGTATTACAACACAACACAAGCCTTTATTGGCCTATAATGTTTTGTATTATATATCCGCTTCTATGAAAAAGACTTATGCAATGATATGTACATAATTTCCATAATTCTTGTTAATGAGCATTGTGGATATAATTTTCACTGCTGCAAGCTTTGGGCTCAATTTCTGTTTGTTCCTGAGTTGTCTTCTTGTTCCTTAAAAGGGTGTAAACCTTGCTTCTGTAGTGTTATGTCAGAGATTAGAATGGGATACAGGAAAAGGTAGCCCTTCTAAACAACCTGTGAAAAAGTACAACAGCACAAAAGAGGGGAACAACTACCCGCTAATGTTGAAAAATAAATAGGAAGTCTATTTAGAAAAAGTATACAGTTACATAGGAGAAATAGGTATACCAGGATACAAGTAGATCCAATAACTACTTGCAAGAAAACATGAATGAGAAAAATACAAAAGCATTGAATTACATCATTGAAATTCAGCCACAATTGTAAAAGATATAAGCCTGATGAATAACATATATTATGGCTACCAGCAGGACATTTTGATTTATCTTCTTTAAAAAAATGTTATTATTTTTTTCAAATATGAAATATGCTTCTTTCTTACTTGCATGAAACCACCAGTAAAATGAGCTGAAGATACCAGTTTCTCTCTAACAGTCTCTCACACAGTGCAAGGTCATAGTGCTGTTACACTTTTTTTTTACAAGAGATTGGAATGGGCCAGCTCTCCAAAGGAAGTTTCAACTTGCTTGGAAATTCATGTACATCAGATCTTCTGACCATTGTGCTTTAGTCTACTGACCAAAGAGATATTGATTGGAAGGCTGAACAGAAGCAGCTCAGAAGTGATCAGATCAGTTGGTGTTTTTCTAAAGTTTGCCAAAAATTTCTAGCAATAGAAAGAAAATGGCTGAACTTATTTGTTCACTTCATTTATACACTGCCTTTGTTGCTAGTGGGAACCCAAAGTGGTTTACTTTATTCTTCTCCCCTTCATTTATCCTTGAAACAACCCTGTGGGGTAGGCTAGGCTGAGGGTGTGCCACTGGCCCAAGGTTACCCAGCAACTTTCCATGGTATGGTAGGGGATTCACACCTGGGCTTCCCAGATCCTAGTCCAACACTCTAACCATTACACCACCCTGGAAGTTAAATGGAATGTTCTTTTATCACATTTATTTTATTTACTCCAATATTTATGGCATGATCCACCATATTGGAACTCCATGTGTACTTTGTGGCAATAGAGGAGTTTCCTGAAGGCCGTAGAATCACAGAGGCCTGGGGCGATGGTGGCTGCCTGAATTTTTTTTTTTTTTTAAACTGACAATGACAGAAGACAGCAGAATGGTGTCAAGAAGTTGTAAACCCGTGATAAACTTCATGCCATAGGAGGCAGTGATGGGAAAAAAAAAGCATTGGGAGTTTTAGTAAAACTGGGCTGTACCACAACAAAGCAGCATTTCTGTTCCCTGCAATAACTTGGGTTGGGAGAAGAATGCAAAGCTGAACATTTAAGTTTTTTTTTTTCTGGCAATGATCTTGGAACATGCAGAAGGAACAGGGCATTTTTTTTTAAAGCTGTACAATACTAGACTGAGCCTTAAGAGCTAAGGTTCAGCTGAACAACTGAATATAGCTGCCCTGCTTGCTGACGAAAGGTCTGCGGGCTTATAAATGAATGGAATGATAGGATTTGTGCTAAATTGAAGCCTTGCTGGATGACATGGAGATGGATGATCCTGATAACTGATTAGGAGATTTAGCAAGGGGGGGGGAAGCACAGGAAAATAGGGGCATCTTGTGGCTCCTACCAGTTTCTAACCTAATTCATATCCCCTAAACTCAGAGTAATGACTCTTCCGAGAATAAAGTGAAACTTCATTTTACTAAGTCCTGTTGAAAGGTAAGACTGGAACTTCCAACCTTATGTGGAGCTGTGACAGCAAGACAGGGCTGTTTTAACCAGTATAAGGTATGTCAGCAACATAAGCAGGCAGGCCAGGGTGACTTGGTTTTGTTGTTCCGCCTGTCAATGGAATTAATTTGTGAAAAATGGAGCCAGATATTAGATGTTTGGAGCTGGCTATATGGTGAGCTTTTTAGAAATGCAGCATAGATGAGCTTGGTCCTCCGTGTCCATTTTGGCAGAGACTTATGCCCCACAGTGGTTTGCTATGCCTTCTTTCCATTGTGGAAGTATCAAAACATAAACTAGGAAAGTTCAGGTGGCATTTGCATTTTGCTGTCTTTTAGTCAAGTCGTCTTCTGTAGTGCGCCATCAGAATAATTTGTCTCCTTGGGCTAATTTTAAGTCACAGTATTTGAATATACTTTCTCTCTGTATTGGAACATTAATTAGAATTCTTCTCTAGCAAATTATTTTCTCCCATAATCTGGTTGTTGACATTTTTCTAATTTAGTTTCTACATAGCTTGAGGCTGCATTTTAAATTGTCATTACAGCAGACAACCAAAAAAGTATTTTTGGCGTTTGACTATTTGTTCCAACTTCTTCTTTTTTCCAGTTGCGCACATTATTAATCTTGGTTCCTCCCCTGTGCTTTCTCCTTCCATTAATTCCATGTCCATTGATGTTTTGTCAGTTTCCTTGTTGTCATTCAGGATTCTCTTACTGTGAAATGCACAGGGCAATGAACACTCCAAAGCCTGGAATCAGTAAAACCAATTAACTGTGTCATATACTTTAGATCTGCCTTTATTCTTCTAGTCAACAAATCTGTTTAGAATTAGATGACACATCTTGTGGGAAGATTTCCCCCCCCCCCCAGCAGATCCTTATTTTAATGTACAGAGCCTTGGGGCTCTTCTGTAGAGTAGACTACCAGCTCATTCCTGAGCCTGGTGGCCGAACGGGCTTAGGAGATGACCAACCCCCCAACGCCAGCATCCATGCCACTTGCACCGTGGAAAGTGGCACAGATGCCAGCGTAGTGCCACTTACAGCGGCATCCCAGGACTGGTGGTGCAGCGCGGCCCAGAGATGCCAGCTCGGCCTCCTGCCAGCGTCCTGCCAGTGCAAGTGGTCACGCTGCTGTTCTCTATGGGGAAAAAATCCTCATTTTTGATTTTTGAACTTTACAAAGCCTTTTTTTAGTGTTTCAGTGGCCGGGGAACCTCTTTGGAGGTGCCGCAGCGTCGTCTTGGCTACGCCATCGCCAGCCACCGCAAAGCTCAGGAATGAGCTGCCCACGGAGTGTGTCATTGACTGGACTAAGGAGCAGGGGAAGTGTGAGCATTTTGACATGCTACAGGTTTTGTTATGGTTAGGATGCTGGCCTCATTCATCTTTGCATTGTTTCATATTGAGACAAGAATATTTATAGGTACATCTATAGGTATGTTTGTTTGGGTCCTGTACTTTATTTCTGCTTGTGCTCCTCTTCACTTGTTCCAGAGACAATCTTCCACTGGAGATCACGTTCCTTTTGTGCTAGCCATTTCTTGGGTCATTCAAAGGCATTGCACATTGCGAGAGGGAAATGTCTGGTACCAGAGGATCGTGTGCTTGTCATTGGAGGACCACTTCAGCAATGGACAAAGAGGTGTGCAAGGGAAAACACAGTATTTGATTTAAGCTGTTGTGCCTCATCAGGTAATAAAAACTGCAGAGACAGACGTGAATTCTCAAAATAATACCCTTCTTAGAAGCAGGAACATTGAGAACAGCTGCAGTCATTGGGCTGATTCACAGACTTGCCTAGCTGCAGATTGTCCTGAGTGTATATGCTGCTTTCCATTCTGTGCATAAGGCATTGTTGAAACCAGACATTCTATACTTAGATGCATGTAGGTGTGAATTTTCATTTCTTCTCCCTTAATTAGTGGAAATGATTATGCTAATTGGACATGTTTGTATAGATAGCTTCTTCAACTCCAGCATAAGCTGTATCTTGCATTAGCTAAATTGTATTTTTTGATGAACAGGCTGTCCTTTCTCTCCCCCCGTAGTACACAAGGTTTTGTAATCCACTGAGCTCTTCTTTCTCTCCCCACCCTCAACAACCCAGGTATGCTTGGTTTTATGTGTTAAATCAGGGATTTTTTTTTTTTTTTTTAGGCTGTGAATATTTTAGTAATTTTTGAGAACAGGTAGTGGAAAAAAGGGCTAGATCCAATCACATGCCATAGAGAGATCCTACAAAATGTTAGAGAAGGTTCAAAGCCAAGTATCATATTGTGATGGAAGCAGATGTTTCCAAATGGGTGCTCACTGCAGACACAAAAGTGATGGCCCCTGGACTGTTCTGAAGTACCACCTGCTCCATTGTGATGAAAGAAACCAGGACTGACTCTCTGCTTTGGGGAAGAAGAAAGTGGATGCCAGGAAACACATTGATGTGTGCCTTGACACCCATTGGCTCCATGCTGGCTATTGCTATGTCAATAAATGGTGGCAATTGGGTTAGTGCGTAAGTTTTGAGGTTGTATACATGGTATATTTTAGACTGAGGTGTCCTGAATTCAGACACAGTATGCACAAATCCTTGTTGTCAGGAAGAATAAAAACTGGATGAAAATTACCTAAACTGGTTTTTACAACACTTCTGTTATTTTTAATGTCCTGTCTTTTTTGTCCAGATGTCAAGGCCAACTCCTTTTTCTCCTCTTCTTGTTGATGTTGTGGCTCCTGGTTAAGGCCAGCTAGATCTTTTTCATAATTTTTCAAAAAGTTTTTTACCTCCTCCTGTGAAGAGATAGTAAATCTGACCTCTTTGTAGGTAAAAGTGAGTCCCTGTGGGAAGATCCAGCAGAATCTTATTCCATTCTTCTTCAATGTCCCAGTAAATTCTTTGTACATATTTCTCTTCATCATCAAATATCGTGGGATATCCTTAAGAATGATAAGAGGATTTCCATTCACTGACAAAGGATTATCATAGAGGATTTGCATAATATAATCTTTCATCCTTATATCATAAAAGGAAATCATAATATCTCTTTCCTTTGTCTTCTCCAAACTGGTGGGTAAAGGAATTCTATATACTTTGTTTATTGCATAATCCAGATCTTGTTCACTTATATGAATCAGGTCAGCCAATGATTTTATGATAGTTATTCTGGTACATCCCATTGCTTCTGGAAAATTGCGAAGAAGTACGTTCGATTGTCTTAATTTTAACTCCATAATAGCCAGTTGGTCCATAACGTTTTCTTGTTGGAGATGTATAGCTTGAGTTTGATTACCTTGAAGTATCTGTTTATTTTTAATATCTTTCTGTTCTTCAATTGCCTTTTTAATTGAAGTATCCATTTTTCCCATATCAGTTTTCATTGTAGATATTTGAGATTTCATATTTGTAATTTCGCTTGCCAAAATGTCCAATTTCTGACTAGTCTGGTTGGTAGTTTGAGTTAGACTAGTCAATATGTTGGTTAACTGAGCCAGACATTGAGATTGTTGCTCATATTGTTTAGTAAAGGCATCCATGTGTTTTGTTAACATTTCCTGTATTTTCTCGTCGGCCTTTCCCATATTTATTTCTGAAAATAGTTCTGACAATTCACCAATACCAAGAAATGCTGTTTTAAATATGTTGGCAGGGTCCAAAACCTTGTAGTGGTTCTGTTCATCAATTATACAGGTCCCGGGATTAAATGGCTGCAAATTCTTCTCTCCGCTGTAAAACAATTAATGTTGTTGTAAAGGGCCATCAAGGTTTATTGACACTCTGCTCGATTGTAAAAGAAGGGGGTGAGCTGGGCATTATTTAAATCGCGGACCTTCGGTCGTCTTGTTTTCCAGTAGTAGGAATATGTTTCCTGTTGCACAATAAAGACGCACTTCAAGCCCTGCGATTTGGTTTCCTGTATGATCTTTCCCTTTCAGTCTCGATGGTTTTCTTTGATGAATCGGAAAGACGTCATCTCCAGAGGAATTTAGCCCATTCGCTTCTACCCCCTTTAACACCTCGGCTTCTAATTGGTAGCTAGAGTGTCTGTCAGCCGTCCCGTTTGTTATGCCAAAGTGGAGATCGAGTAGATAAGGCTCCTGCCGTTCAACTATACTCTTTTTAAACAAACAAAGTCACTTATATTCTGGACAGAGAGATGCAGATTGCATTGATGATTATTACGATCTTCCAGAGCTTCAATTTCAAGGTAAAGACAAAAGAATTCTTGCAACTTACTCAGATGTTGGATGATAAGGTTACGGTGATGATAATTTTCTTAGATGGTGATTGAAGGGGGAGGACTGAACCTTGATTACCAATGAAATGTTCCGGCGATGACTTTCCTTCTTGCCCGCGGGACCGGCATCAAAACTTCCGAGGGGCTTAAAAGCCTCCCTCGGAGAGTTCTGGAGGTCAAACCGCATAAGTGGCTGCAGGGAATTCCTGCTTCCCAAGTCCACTGTTTAGGACCGGGTTGGGGTGCTGTTTAGCACCCCAATTTGAACATTTCTTGGATTTTTCCTGGAGAGTCCAGGAAACATGGCGCTCAGCCCAGCTGCCCCAGCAGGAAGTCCTAGTTTTATAGGCTTTTGAAACTAAAACAAATGGATTCTGTAGTATTTGCTTTAAAAGGCATTTTATCCAATTGCCGTGGAATGTGAGGAAACATCTGTATTCTTGTGTGGCAGGGCAGAGGCAGACATCTGGAAATTATAGAATGTAGCTGCTGTACACTTTGGGCAGAGAGGCTCTCTTTGCCATCCCAAGATGGCAGTCAGTTAATGTGTAGAAGCTTTTATTTGGCATACCCAGGAAGATAGGACAGCAAGTTGGTATTAGCATCAATCAGCGCCCCAAGCAGACCATTAGTTACACTATCTACGCTCATCCTGACTATCACTCAGTATTCAGGAGAATACTCCAAGCATTCTGTTGTCCTAAAATCTCATCAAAGGTTCATACCTGCAATGATCACAGAGATCACAGCAATCAAGTAATATCCTAGAGAGTGAGTCAGGTATTCATGTGCTTTCTGAAGATCCATCAAGCTTCTCCCTCTCTTTTGTCTGGGTCCCAGAAAAGCAATCATTTCTTTCCCCTGGCTATCACACTTTGGTCAGGTTATGAGAAGAAAAGTCACTGGAAAAGAAAAGAATGCTAGGAAAAGTTGAAGGAAGCAGGAAAAGAAATAGACCCAACATGAGATGGATTGACTTAATCAAGGAAACCATGGCCCTCAGTTTGCAAAACCTGAGCAAGGCTATTAATGATGGCACGTTTTGGAGGATATTAATTCATAGAATTGTCATAAGTCGGGAGCGACTTGATGGCACTTAGCACAAAGACATCAATAGTTTCCTTAAACATTAATGTGTCACCACTGTAGTTGAGGTAACAGAATTATTGGGTATTGTTACCCTGAGCAACAGAGGCTAATGACATTATTGTTTGGAACAAGAAAGTGGAGCAATGAGAGGACCATATTCTTTAGGATCTGGCTGTTTTGAGGCTCTACTTGCAATCCATGGGTACATTTTTGAGAATATAGGCATACATTGGATTTGGGGTTATCTTCTACAAATGAAATTTGTATAGGCTAATTGGATTGGAATTTCATATGGTAGAGAGACTTTATCTGTCACCTGAATAAGTCTGTGTTTGTGTGCATGCATACCATCTTCTGGGTCAAACTGCTCATGTATGTTCATGAGAGTCAAAGGGTCTTGATGTCTGCTTCTGGCATATTTGTAGAGCAACTGTAAATGTTTAATAACACCATCCTTATACATTTTGCTGGTTCAGTTCATTCTGAATTTTTCACATTCTTGGTTAAGCACCTTGGAAAAGGAAATAAATTGACTTTTTACTTAGTGTTGTTTCAGCAGATTTGAAATAAGGGTGAGGATTTGCTGAATGCCTTTTTAAATTTTGTGATGTGGGGACTCCTGCTTTCCCCCCGCCCCCCCGGTCTGTCTTCATTGGTATCAATTGTACCATTGTAATTGTATCATTGTAATTGACATGAGGAAAATACACTGCTGGAACCATAAAAACAAAAAACAAAACAAAAAACCCTATACAATGCAAAATTAATACCAAGCAGAATCGTTGTAAATATGATTATTATAACTTAATGGTTAACTATGAATCCTATGAGCCTCTATATTGATAAATAAAAAAGATGAAGGAAAGATTAATATTTAGTGAATATTGTAGTCCTTGATACCAAGGAGTAACCCGCTTTTTAAACTGGGGGCGTGGAGATGGATTTTGAAAACATTTTGTTTTGTGGCATGGGGATTTGGAAGGAAAAATACTGTGCTGACCCTTGGAATCAGCCTAAAACATCTCTTTCGGTTTCAGCCATTGTTTCAAATTAAACTAGTAAAGGTGTGTAAGAGAGAATCTTTTGGCTGATTTACAAAATAAATTTCTGTGAATGGAAGATCATATGCATTGCCTAGATTTTCATTTCGGATTTTGCTGCAGCAGCTCTTGTAAAGTCTTTAAAAAGAGGGTTGATTTTCTTGTGGTTGCAACTAGTACATTGAAATTGGGGCACATACTGTGGCAGCATGTAAATATTCCTTTGGCTCCCAATTCTCCATTGATTGGCTAGCTAACAGTCCTCTGATCAGTCAACAGTTTTCATCATCCAATAACAGATTTCACCATTATTAATTTTTCCCTCTTAAAAATGATTGTGTATGTATATTAGAGTGAGAGTTTTTGCTATGATATCTCAAATGTATTCGTGTCACGGTTGCCCTGTCTGCTATGATCAATAGAATAAACTGTAGGCGGTCAGGTAGGTACTTTGCCTTTTATTTCTCCAAGGCCATTTATGCATGAGAGGTTTTGCCTTGGATTTGCCACTCTCTAGATGCACATTTTCCCCATCTGAATTCTCAAAACTCAAAGATAAGCTCCCATGCAGAGTTTTGAGAATTCAGTTGGGAAAAATGTGCATCTAGAGAGCAGCAAAACCTTCCATGCATAAGTGGCCCAAGTCAGATAAGTGATACTATTGTCAGTTATCTAGATATGACTCCCTTAGCTCATGGCTTATTTCTAACCATCAGTGCAGTACGCAGTCCTGCTATATTATGTAAGTTGGCATGATGATGCTGAATTTTCATAACCCATAAAGAACTTCTATTTAATTGTACTGTGTTTTCCAGAGCCGCTACAAGTAAAATTCTTAGAGATACATTATATTGTTGGCAGTAGCATTTCAATATCTGAAAACTGTTTTAGTGCTAATCAAGGTTTGACTCACTCAAGTATGAGGAGGGCAATAGACTAGCAGATGGAATACTTCTCATCCTTGAATTTAGGGTGTCCAATTTAATTCGAAATTTAGACTTAAAACTGCAAGCAGTTACAGAAAAATAGCTCATGCAAAGCTTACTACGGTAAAAAATCCAAAGGGAAATAACCATAGTTAACCATATGTGAATGTGTACTTAATATTTACCCCTGGGAATCAAATCAAAAGATCAAGCCATGATCTCCAGAGGAAAAGTGTAATGAAGACAGTTCATTTTTAATGAACGATCAATAAAGTGCACAAAACCGTAGTCAGTCACACTGTAACACAAGGTGTAAACGTGATTAGATACCATGTTCAAGGCTTGAGAAATGAATGAAATAGAAGGTAAACTATGACTGGAGAAGAATGGTATGAATATTCTATTGTCATATGAGATGAAGGAAGTCTACACAAAATTATGCATACATTGTTAAATCATAGTTGTAAGTCTTGGTATAAAGAAGAAGAAAATGGATAAATTGCTTCATCACCAATTGCAGAAGAAGCCTTTACAAAGAAGTTAATATAAGAGTTATTCTTCAAAGCCTTGGATAAATCGGTCAGCTAGCTAAGAATTGAGGTCAGCCAACTGGCTTTGTGGTGATCAATTTTGGCTCGGTTGGAAGCATAAAACATGTTTATATTAGCCTCACACCGGAAAATCTGCACTGGGACAGAAAATCTGCATTGGGGCATGACAAGAAATTTCTAGATTAGCAGCTAAATTATTGTTAGAACGGCTATGCTGCAGTCCTAAGAAAACTTTCTTGGGAGAAAGCCCCATTGATTATATTGGTATGTACTTCGAGTAGAATTGCTTAGATTGCACCCTAAATCATGAAGTGACATAGAAAGGTAATTTGTGATTACCATATGCTTTTAAGAGAGAGTGTTGGAATGTAGTTTTATTAATATTTGCAGTCTTATTGAAAAGAAATGTAAGAGATATATTAACAAGGAAAAATATAAATAAGTAGTGCCCAAGATCTGATTATAGATATGTTGTTCCCAACCCTCTTGAACAGTGACCAATGCAATAATTAATACAGAATTGCCCTGGTAAGCAAAGAAGGAGCTTGGTAAGGTTTTTTTTATGCCTTCACCCAATCAGTCACCATTTTGTTTACATACATACAGCCAAGATGACTGAACTGGTAGATCACAAGGAAAAGGAACGCTAAACAGGGACAGGTGGTTACAGAAAGGCTAAATGAATACTTTGGCCTTAGATTTCACAATGAATAATGTTGCAGTATTCCCAGTCGGAAAGACTGACAGTTCTTTAGAGCAGTTTTGTTTTTTGTCTGTTTTTTAAGTTTAATAATTTTATGCCACTTCTCCAGGAAACTGCCCAAGATAGCTTACAAAAGTAATGGACCCTTCAGTATCCAAAACAAATGGGTGATTATGATAAAGATTTGTAAAAATATAAGCAGATAGCCTGTGTATGTTTTAAGTGCTGTCAAGTTGCTTCCGACTTATGGCGACCCTAAGTAGTTAGGCACTTTCTCTCTCATATCACTGGATACAAATTGGCAGATTCAGGAAGGATGCATAAAAATATTTTTTCTCATAGTACATAACTAAGTTATGGAATATGCTGCTGCAAATTTGGTGATGATCACTGGCTTAGTTGAACATTGGATATATTCATAACAAATAAAATCATTAATGGCTTTGAGACATAAGAATGGGGTCTTGAAGAGGATGTCTCAAAACACCATATGCTGGGAACACCCAATGAACTGGGGTTTTTTGGCTTGGTGTATTGATTGGTGCTTCACTAGAACCTGGGGTAACTGGGTTCAAATACGTGCTCTGCCACAGATGCTAGCTGGGTGACTTTGGACCATCACAATTCCACAGCCTAACTTAATCTTATGGGGCTATTGTGAGGATAAGGTGGAAAGGGGGTGGAATGATATGATAAGTTGCTTTGGATTCCACTAGGAAGAAAAGTGGGGTATAAATGGTGGAAAATGCTTTTCATTCTCTTCTTATAGGTTTTCTAGAAAAATCTGTGTGTCA
Source organism: Euleptes europaea (assembly GCF_029931775.1). Lineage (NCBI taxonomy): Eukaryota > Metazoa > Chordata > Lepidosauria > Squamata > Sphaerodactylidae > Euleptes > Euleptes europaea. Next base: position 40,614,183 of record NC_079316.1, read on the forward strand.
CTGGTGTAAACAGGATGGTAGTTAGATGAATCCTAGGGTCAAAATCATCAGGGAAGCTATGTTTATTTTAGGGGAGCATTTCTTAGGTGTGGAAAGAATGCACTTAAGGGCAAGAAAAAAATACATCTTAACATTGTCCAGCACTAGCTCATGTGCATGTGCTTTCCTGAGCACGAACTTTCAAAGATGACCATATTGCATCTTCTGATTATGGTAGCTACAGACTAGTTTTTCAAGTCATGATGGAGATGAGTTGCAATAACTGGTCTGTAGCCAGTGAAAATACCCTGGTCAACATAAAGATGACCACAGTTTGCTCTGAAAAGTAAAAGGTGGAGAGAGGAGGAACATATGAGTCCAAGTGGCAGTGTTAACAAGGGTTGGGAAATTGTAGAATGCTTTGTCTGTACCATTCATGTATTTTGTATGGCTGCTTTCACATGTGATGCTTAAATTTTTGTCTGCATTTAATGTAGCATACAACTTTGAATGTAAAGCCTATACTGACTAGAATGTTCAAGTGATTTGAAGCTGATGTGTTTCCACTTTTGTCCCAGACCAAAACTACCTTCACAAGTGACCCATTTTAAACTAAAAGCCTCCTCCCTTTTGCCTCTCCTTTGTGGATTTAGATGCTTGATAACTTGCTCATTCTGACATTGATAATATTTATAGCCATTTTTCTCTCAAAACTACTACTTTTAATGTGTTGCATGTGAATGCTCAAGAGAGCCAGTGTGGTGTAGCAGTTAAAAGTGAGGAACTCTAATCTGCAGAACCAAGTTTGATTTCCTCCTCCTCCACAAGAAGGCTACTGGGTAAGCTTGGGCTAGTCACAGTTCTCTCAGAACTCTCAGTCTATACAGAGGCAGGCAATGACAAGCCACCTCTGAATGTCTCTTGCCTTGAAAACCCTACGGAGTCGCCATAAGTCTGCTTTGACTTAATGGCACTTTCCATCACCACCACCATGTGAACGATCAATACAAAGTGCAAATACTGAACTCACTATGTACGCTTAATTTCTTTTAATATACTTTGCCATTACTATAAAGAGAATAATTATTTAAACTGGAAAACTTTGATAGACCAGTGTCAAAATAGATATGTAATAATGAAATTCCCAGAGACATTCAGTGGCAAACAACATTTTTAACACAACATGGCAACTTAAGTTGGCTGTTCAACATTCTGAAAGTGCAGGTGAATTTTTCAGCATTAAATGGAGTTAATGGTTTTGGAAACTACTTGAAGTTGTCAGCTAAGATAAGGGCTTTATGTAAAGTTCAACAAAGACCTTTTTGTCTGGTCTACTAGCTCTATATCTTTTCCTCCAAAAAGCTTGGTGGTAAATCTATTTTTCAAATGCTAATTTGATTATCATATCTCAATTCTCAGGGAAGCTTTAGAACACTAAGTAGTATTTTTTTCTGGACTGTCACATTTTGTCATTAAAAATAATCACATACAGAAATGTTCTGTAGAGAATGCTGAACAATATATTCAGTCTGTGACAGACTAATGTTTCAACTGGGAAAGAGAGTGGGATAGAGATAATGCACTTTGGGTCCGCTGTTAGATGTTGTTTTATAAGGTTGAGTACCTCAAGGAATGGAAAAATGCTGTGCTGCCCTTGTCCAAGGGAATAAGAGTCATAAAGCATTTTTATGATTTTTTTCCGGTTAGTATGTGTAAACAATATCTATAATATTCCTTTGGGTATGAGAAATTGATTTGGTGCTGCTTTGACTTATTTTACAAGAGCTTACTTTGCACTAAAAACTGAAGCCAGTAGAGAAGTAGGTGATAACCACTGAGTATCTTATAAGGAAATTGCACACCTTGCAAAAGGGTCACATTTTTGCAAACTCTGGCAGTTTCAGGTGGACAACCTTACTAGACTGGAGAGGCTGTAACATCTTTGAGAGCAACTGGTCAGTTATGACATGAGCATCAGTAGGCTACTTTGTCGTGTATATGGAATGTGTGAAACTGCATTATGTATTGCCATTTGGTGCATTTACAGTGCAATCCTATGAAGAGTTAATCCAGTCTAAGCCCATTGTTTTCACTGGGTGATTTGTTACCAGCCACATACTTTCCACCTCACCTACCTCACAGGGTGTTGTGTCGATAAAAAGGATGAGAGGAGAATAATATAAGTGGCTTTGGTCCCCACTGTGGAGAAAGGTGGGGTATAAATGAAGTGAATAAATAATAAATACAGCTGAAGATGGGAGACAGATAAAAGGTAGGTTGGTGAATGGCTGAGAAGGCAATAATGAGGAAGGGAAATGGGAGAGGATATGGGGGCTGACAAGAGGAGGAAAAGAAGTAGTGTGGGGAGATGGATGCAAGGGGAAGCGATGTGCAGGAAGAGGGGAGCGGCTATGAGGGCTTTCAGGAAAGGAAAAGAGAAAATACTGGGGGAGGGTGAATGAAATACCTCTTGCAAGTCCTTGCGGGTTCCAGCTTGTACTATCTTATTGATACATCCTCCATTTTATCTCTTCTCTTATATCTATGTAAGAACCAACAATAATGAAACCGTGGAATTTCTAGATGCAAGTATCCATACCATGTCATTAACATAATTCCGAACCCAAAAGGAAGGCTATATGTATGAGTAAATGATATATTATCTTTAGATTCAGAGACAGAAAGAATGTAAAGTGTGAATGAATGCCAGATATGGTTGGTCTCTATTGTTCACATTTATTGTTTTGCTTGAGTAGAATTGCTATGGTTGAGTGGTAAAGCATATGTATTGTATATAGAAGGTCCATGCTAGTGTGGTCCTCTGCTCTCCTGTTAAAGGGTATACAGTTATAAGTGGGTGTGGGGGGACTTCTATATTTGCGAGGCACTGCCAGTCAGAGTAGACAAAGTTAAGCTAGACAGGAGAGATGTACATTTGGGTGTGTGTGTGTGTGTGTGTGTGTGTGTGTGTGTGTAATGTGCCATCAAGTCGCAGCCAACTCACAGCGACTCCTGATGGGGTTTTCAAGGCAGGTGATTAAGCACAGGTGGTTTGCCATTGCCTTTCTCTGCAGAGTCTTCCTTGGAGGTCTCCCTTCCAAGTAATGACTCAACTTGGGTTCTGAGATACTATACCAATCCACATCCCATGCATTTGGATATACCTGAGCCAAATATATACCTGAAAAATACCTTATTGGTCTCAAGATGTTATTTGGGATTTTCCGGGATTCCCATAAATGGGTCACAAGAAATCACATAAATATTTGGAATTAATTGGCAGTATTGGAGCCAGTGTTTGAAGGTTCCCAGAACTGTTTTTTTTCCCTTTTTTTCTTTTTTTTCCTGTTTCTGTGTCTTCCCAGGCTCAGTATTGGCTTGATAGGTTGATTTGGCTTAGATTATGCCCTCTTGAATTGTTTTTGTTGACTTTGCAAAGTTGTTTTCTTTGCTTGAATTGCTTCGTATCACGTTTGGTTTTTGCTGTGGATTCTTGGGTTTGACATTGCTGTAGCTTTTCAGCTTGTACATTGGATCAATTCTCTGATTTTACATTTGCTAGTCTTTCAATATTGGCCCTATCTAGTTTGACTTGGACAATTTTTTGGTTGTACATTGGCTTAGATTTTCTGGTTTTACATTTCTAGAGATTCTCAGGTTGTACATTTTTTACATTTATTCCCTACAGGACTCAACAGAGGATGATTGAGGCACCTTGTGCAGGGGCTCATAGAATTGGACCTCTGGTTCCAATTCATTTGAAATTTGGTGGTTATTTAAAGGACAGGCCCTTTAAAACCCTATATGGCTTGGGACCAGCATACCATAAATAATACCTTTGAGCCTACTCAACCTCTACAGTCATCTTCTGAGACCCTGCTTTGGGTGCACCTGTGATTAGACAGGTGACAAGCTGAAAGACGGTCTTCTCAGTCATGCCACCAAATTGTTTTGCCATCTTTCACCAGCAGGTGAAGACTTTTTTTGTTTCATTTGGCATTCCCTCAGTGATCCCTCCTTCTTGCCCTATGTTTTGTTTTTATGTTGCTGTATGTGTACTTGAGCTCTGATTTCAATGGTGTGTCTTTTGTTGGTTTTAAAGGTTTTGAGATGTGATTTTATTATATATGTTTTTAATCTATTGGCCACCTTGGTTGCCCTTCTGAGGGCAGAATGGCAGGGTATAAATGTTGTAGATTAATTAAATTAAATAAATTGATATATATTTAAATTTAAAGGATCTAGATGTAGCATGCTTCTCTAGAAGACTTCAAAAACCTTTTAAGGTTAAATATATGTTCATGTGGTAATAGCATGGTCAAGTCAAAGCTCTGATAGTGCCATGAAAGGTAAAAACAAATTAACCAACAGCTTTCAGAGAAATGTATCATTAAATATGTTAATAATATGTTGGCTAATTCCATCCCAAGACAATCTAGAAAGCTAACCTTTGTGAGATGATCAAGAATATTATTTTTTATCTTGCTTTCTGAGATGTTGCTTATATTGGTTATTAGACTGATTGCTCTTCCTAAATTCTTATTTTTATACACAAAGTATGGGATGTGCATGCTCTGTGATTTCCCAGTCTCCTGTCCTTGTAAGATGATAATGATTCATGGGTACACTGGCCAGCATCTCAGTTGCCTCTGCTTGGATTATAAATAAAACCAGAAATGTCATTCGTTTTGAAACTGAACTGGTTAGTAACTTTTCTAGTTTTTCTTAGCATAGCATTTTAGATTCTTAGAAAGAAAGATTAATATCCTAGAAAAGCATTCAGAAGCTGATTTATGGCCCACAACTGTGCTACAAGTAGCAGTTTAAATATGTATGCAGTCTTTTATTGTGCTCCAAAGAGCCTGGTTGTCAGATAGGGCTTCTGACACCTCCGTTTCCAAACAAGATGGTTTTCCCGCAAACAAGATGAAGTTCTCCGTGCACTCCTTCCCTCCCCGTTTTGCACCCGAGCTTCGGCCAGGGATTTACAATTGTATTGGGACCCGCCCGTGTAAATCTCCGATCTGATATCAGGTCCCACGCACAAAGCCGAGAGCTCGGCAATCTCCTCCACTGATTGCTCACAATTGTTTCTGTTCAGTTTTACTTAAGTCGTTACCGGCAGGAAACGACTACATTGTCTCTTTGTTCCTGTAACCCTATTGTATCAACCCTATATATGTATCCATACTCCCCCAGTTATGTATTCCAGCCTTGCTCGTCTCTTTACTGAAATCACTGACTTTCGGAATAAATCCTTAAATCGCTGCTCTGTCTGGATTTGAGTTCTATTGCCTGAAACGCCGTGCATTTGCTGAAGCCTGACACTGGTTTAGCAATACGTGGAATGGTTGTCCTGTTATCCTGATCCAAGATAAGGGGTCCAAAATTGTAGGTTTAAGAAAATTTATTATTAGTAGATGAATGTTAACTCAGCTGGCATATCTAAAGGTTGAGGCAGATGAAAACTGGGAAGTAGCATATGAAAAGCAGCCAAAAAGTGTTTTTCTATGTTCGCAAACAGAATAACAGAATTTAAAATCTCTTTAAATAGTCGTATTGTATGAAAACAACAGTTCTGAAATGCTTGCTGGAAGCATTAGCTTTTAGAAGGGATCTTTTTTTTTTCTTCATTTGACTGGGGATCCTAGCCACATAGTCATAAAGAAAAATATTTTGTTGCAGCTGCAATAACAGAACATTGCTGATTGCCATTTTTATGACTTAACTTTTTGTTTACCTTTCAGCTCCCAGTTTTGACCCTTCTTAGTATCCCAGATTTGCAAGTAAGCCTGTATAAACTGCTAGTTCCCACCTTTTTCAGATTAGTAGCCAGTTTACCCACATATATCTGTGGACTGGAAAAACCATTTACTTCTAGCATTTCACTGTTGAAATAAAGAGACTAGTGGGTTTGATTTAAAACAAATTGATTTAAATCACAATTTAAAGTAAGACTAAATTTAAATCATGGTTGCAAAGGCTTCTTCTTGCTGGTATAATCTTAATATTTACATCCAGATGAAGAAATTTCTCAACCCAGAATGGGCATCCCTACCTTGGAGGAAGATAAAAAATATAATAACTACCACAAAGAGGAAGTGGAGACTAACATTGCATAGAAGCAAATGACTCTATATGACATTACAAGAGAAGAGCTCTGAAGCACACATCAATAATTTGACTGCTCCCATATCAATAGGCACCTCCTTTCTTGTTATTATGACCCCCTTTCTTGTTCCTCCATTGCTTGCCCTTGGAACGTCTACCGCAGCTCTGTCTGACTTCTCCATTCTGAGCAGGCTAGGAAAAAGACAGGCCCAAAGTGCAGCCTTGTGATTTAACATTGCAAGAGGTCAGGGGAAAGAAAAATCAGTAAATTAATTTTGCAGTATTATTTTCTTCTGGCCACTGAAACTTTGCAGCTTAATCACATCAAACTGATTTGGAGGGAGGGAAGGAGCTTGACAGTACTGTAGCGCAGTCTTGTAAAGCAGAAATTCCAAGGTGGTTTGCTTTATAGGGTTATCAAGTCCACGTTGGAAAATTCCTGGAAATTTGGAGGCAGAGCCTGGGGAGGGCAGGTTGCTTAGCAGGGATGTGATGCCACAGAGCCCACCCTCCAAAGCTGCCATTTTCTCCAGGAGGTCTGATCTCTGTAGTCTGGAGATCAGGTGTCATTAGAGGAGATCTCCAGGCCCCACCTGGATCTTGGTAACACTGCCTAGGTCTGTTAGAATAAGAAGGTGAAAATCTTTATTGATCTTGTACTAAAATCCATGGAATTCAGTCTTTAACTCAGCACCTTTTCTGCAGTTCTGCATCAACTAAAAGAGAAAATATTATGAGTTGGATCCAATGTACTGTGAGCAAAATGAAATTTCAGAATTGAAGCCTAAAAATTCCACTTCCGAGTGTCAGAAACTCTCACAAATATAGCATGTAAGATGAAACGGGGGGGGGGGTTCCAGGGGAGAAAGATACTGGCAAAAATCACCTTTTCCCTCTGCTGCCAAGCAAAGTGTTGTTCCATTGATGCAAGTGCCATGATGCTGGTGCAGGGGGCACCTTTTGAAAACAGCCCAGAATGCTTTGATACTGCCTCTCCATTCCAAGCAATTCTTTATGCTGAACAAAGTGTGTGGGGGAGGGAATCTGTTTTATACAGGATTACATTATTTGTAGTTTATTGCTTAAATATGTATACACCCTTTTCCCGTAACTGACAGATCAGTTTCAAATATGCAGTATAAAATAAAACCCCAAATAACCACCCTATCCCCCAAAGAAGCCTGTGATCTGCACCCCAATAAAAGCCCCTACTTGCAGTATTCCCTAAGAATTTTTTTTTTTTTTTTGCCGTCAAGTTGCAGACGACTTACGGCAACCCCTTAGGGTTTTCAAGGCAAGAGACATTCAGTGGTGGTTTGCCATTTAGGGTTGCCAACTGCCCGGTTGTTGCGGGCAATTGCCTGCCAATCAACTGGGCTGCCCGCTGGCCAGCTGACGGCCGGCGGTAGGAGCAGAAAGGGGGGAACGATCCCCTGCGCGCTCCTGAGAAGGCACCAGCCTCCTGTTCCACGCTGCAAGCCTGATCAGGCTTGTAGCATGGAAAAGGAGGTTGCAGCGTTCCATTCAGCCCTGCTGTGCGCGTGCTTGGAGTGTGCACAGTGAGCTGGGAAGGTTCCAGCCTCCCCCCCACCCCACGCTACAAGTCCAATGGGGCTTGTAACGTGGAGAGGGAGGCTGGAGTCTTCCTCCCCATCCCAGCCTGCTGTGCTTGAAGCTTGAAGCGTGCGCACAGCGAGCTTGGAAGGCTCCAACCTCCCCCAGACCCCGCCCTCCTCAGGCTCCGCCCCTAAAACCTCCCGCTGGTGGCAAAGAGGGACCTGGCAACCCTATTGCCACTGCCTGCCTCTGTGTTGCAACCCTGGACTTCCTTGGTGGTTTCCCATCCAAATGTTGACCAGAGCTGACCCTGCTTAGCTTCCGAGATCTGACGAGATCAGGCTAGCCTGGGCTCCTCAGGTCAGGGCGAGAAATTTTTAGAGATGGCAACATTTGTGAAGTTGTACAATGTTGTTGCTGAAGATTATTTTGAATAAAAGCGGGGGGGGGGATTTTGTCTTTCTTGACTTTCTCTCTCTCCCTTTCTCTCCCTCTCCCCCCCTCTCTCTGTGGTTCTGATTTATAGATAAGAAATGGATTGGTGATGAATCTTACATTAGCACTTATATTAGTGTAGGCTGCAAAATCAGAAGACGTTTTACTAATATATTGTCCATCTTTGGTGATGGTGTTTGAAAGGTGGGCTTTTCTTAGCAAAAGGGGTCTTGCTCTTTGAACTACAGAATCGCTTTCGGTCTGGGATTGACTCATTAGGAAATAGAATCCTTGTTCATCAAAACACCATGTAGTAGAAAGGAGCTTGTGGAAATTTCTTCCAAGCAATTCCTGTGCAACAGCTGCCTTGTGAGTTTGCAGCTTCCTGGATTACTCTGTTGCATATATTCCAGTCTCGGTGGGGTTTTGTGTATATGTTATGTGAAAAACCTTTTTGTGGGAATGTTTTCGATTTGTTTACTCTAGTTTGGCATAGCTGCTCGTAAAACTAACTGGCCAAGTATTCTTAAAAACATTTAACTATGAGGAAAAATGTATAGGCTTTTTTAGCCAAAAAGCTTAGGTTGGGATACAGCCAAACTAAACAAAATTGACTTTCATTTTATAGCATGCATGCCTCTGTTTTAGTTGTTGAAAATGAAATTCTTTCCATTTCTTCTCAACTTAAAAATAACCCTGAGCAACGTATGCAGCATGTTGCTATGTGGACAAAACACTTGGAGTTACATTTAGTCTTCAGTCTGTGTTATCCTTTCATATTTTTTCATGCTTCTATACATTTACGTAATTCTGTTGACAGCGTTTCAGAGTTGGGGAATTAGTATAATGCAGAGAATACTAACAATGGCCTCATCCAGGCATCTCCCAGAGTACTGAAGAGTACAGGCTATGGAACCCGTGGCTGTGCTACTGACAGGAACATATGGACTCCAGTTGAACTCGAAGCAATGTTGATCTTTTGCAGGATACCATGTTTGCTCCATACCATGTTGTATAGTTAAAGAAAATTTTTGCATACCATTCTGAAAATGTTGCAATGTGGACAAAAGCATGCATTAGCTAGTTTGTGTGCCATTTACTTATTTACTTCATTTATACCCCATGTGAGAAGACTTGTGTGGAGCTGGAATCTTACAGAAAGGAAAACTGGAGTAAGAAGGCTGAGGAGTGAGTAATGGAATGTGTAAGTGATCAGAAATGTTTGGAGGACAGAGGAAAGACACGGCACAAAGGTCATTTATGCATGGTTGCTTTAACCTCCTTTATTCCCTGTTTCAGCCAGGATCAAAGTAACCTGGGTTGGGGGAAACTGTATGCATTGGCTGGAATGATCAGGGACAAAACTCTGTGCTAATGGAGGCATGAATACAGAAAAGCAGTTTCCCAAGTTCAAATCAAGTCCCACCCCTTTAAATGCTGCTCTGTAATTGGCTTACCTCGCGAGAGAAGATTTCCTTCCCTCAACCCAACTGCTGCATAAAAAACCATTTTAAGAACAAAAAACCGGAGCCATCTGAAAGGGGGGGGGGGAGAGAAATCCAAGCCTCGTTTTAAAAAAGCCTTTATTTTGCTCAGAATCCCTTTTCTTTTGCTTGAATCCCTGCCTCTTTACACACTGCTTCATGATTGGCTGTGATAGAAACCAATCTTCTGTGATTCCCCTGTTTGGCTATCTGTATGCTGCCTTGAAGAGGGGTTTGGAAAAGGGTGGGGCGAAGCTCAACCCGAGAAAGTTGTACGTTCGCTCAGTGATTCTGGAATGAGCCAGGATGAATGGTTTAAGAGGAATGGGAAAATCTGGGTTTGTTTTGCATTGAAGCAGTGTTGAGCTTCCAAGAAATGAGGTAACATGCATACCCAAAAATTTGATCCTGGCTGAAACAGGGAATAAAGGAGGGTTAAGCGACCATGCATAAAACACCAAAGAGAGTAAGAGAGATTAAAAAAACAATAGCCACTCATAAAAGGCACAAATGTAAAAGAAACAGCTAGAAAAGGCAGAAGCAAGAAAAACTGCCATGTAGTAGTAGAGCATGCAAAGAAGTCAGAAAGACTGAAAGGGCAAATGGAAGCATACGGAGGCTTATCACCTCCATTTATTCCCAGAAGCCTGAAAGGGAATCTGTCCCACATCCAGGATGCTATGCCTGAGCCCCCCACCCAAATTGACAAAACCCACTAGCCCCCCTTCCATGAATATCAAGCAGCTGCAGATGCTGATTTGAATGGGAAAGATCCAGCCAATCTCCCCCTTTAACTGCAGCAAAGAAGATGGGGGAATATAGTTTTAGAAAACATAAGAAATTTATGTTTTTATGATAAATTGAATTGAAAAGATTGGGAGGTGTTAGGTGGGTTAGGCTGAGTGTGTGTGACTGTCCCAATGTCACTTAGCAAGCTTCCTTGGTAGAGTGGGGAATCTCCCAGATCCTAGTCCAACACTCTAACCACTCAACCACACTGATTAGATCTCAAAGTGATCAGCTTTCTGCCCTGCATTAGCAGCATTGATACATGCACACAAATAATTCAAGAAAATCTTGCTAGTCCTTCTGGTTTTTACGTATGACTGTACTGTGATAGGCTATGATGACACTTCTCACTTCCAGGGGCATGAACATGCATGTGCCAAATTGAACTCTTGCATTTGCCAGTGCTACTGAAGAGGACAGAGTGTATTGCAGAATAATAGCTACAGCGAGATGATCATGTACCAAAACTCGGGTTCCCAAAATGTTGAAGCTGAACACTTTTTAACTCTAGCTTCCAAGTAACCTGAATGCTGAATGACTTGCAAGGTCGACTAAATAACACACAAGAGACAGCAATGGAGTTCTGGCCCACAAAGGCTGTGAACACTCTGAATAATACATGACTGACAGCTGCTCTAATAGGCTGTGTGTCAGGATAAGTCTTGAGCTAACTAACTGCTCATAACTTTAGGGAAGGACACTGAAGGATTCCCACCCACCCCTGGTCATTAAATATCACGTACTTGCTAACATTTCTTTTAGAGGTCATCTAATGGGATTATAGATATTGTTTGCCATATCCACATCAATAATGCAGTGTGAGCCTCTTGAGAAATTGATTTTCTTGTTCAAGGAGAGCAGCAAAAAGCAGAATTTAAGTATCTGGTCACAAGAGATTTGTGATATTTTAAGTTTAACATCTTCCTAATTACTGTCTATTTGATGGTTAATTGAGTTTTATAAGCATGTGTTTGGCAGAAACCTTTTTTTTTTGGAATTGGATACGTAAATCTCTAGAAAGATGGTCAGCAGAAACAAGTGAAGCACCAAATGTATATTGTGTATTTTAGTTTGCAATCTTGATAAACGGTGGGTATGTTCACTCTAGTGGATGTTGTCAGGTAGTGCGGCAAGCCAGTAATGAGGCTGCAATGAGTGAACTAGTCTTTGGTCACTGTCATCATCATATAGATTCCTTCTGACAATTTGCAGAAATGTGGTACAAATAACTTGTTCAGCTTCCAAGTACCACTGGGCGACTCTTTCACAGTTGGGGCACCTCTGGTGTTGGACACCCCATAAGCTCTGCATATCATAGAATCATAGTTGGAAGGGACCACGAGGGTCATCTAGTCCAACCCCCTGCACAATGCAGAAATTCACAACTACTTCCCCCCCACACCCCCAGTGACCCCTACTCCATGCCCAGAAGATGGCCAATATGCCCTCCCTCTCGTGATCTGCCGAAGTTCATAGAATCAGCATTCCTGACAGATGGCCATCTAGCCTCTGCTTAAAAACCTCCAGGGAAGGAGTGCTTACCACCTCCTGAGGAAGCCTGTTCCACTGAGGAACCGCTCTAACTGTTAGAAAATTCTTCCTAATGTCTAGATGGAAACTCTTTTGATTTAATTTCAATGCGTATATATTAAAACAGTTATGCTGCATCTAATATGTTATATGTTGGCTGTGGTAATACAATGGCAAAAAGGCTAATTCTGTCCCACAAGATGACCTCAAACAAAAGGAAAAATTAACTTGTTTAAAAATCAAGGAAGCACCATTTACTTGCTATTTTTGTTAGACTTTGCCACTTAAAGGCGAACACACACACCCCTTTCTCAAGTGCTCCCAAACTGGAGGCTGTATTGATTCCCCCCCCCCTGGTTTCTACTCTGATCTTCAGCAGAGAGAGCATGACCTTAGTTTTCCACTTCTAGCCTTTCCCCTCTCTCTTTTTTGAAGTTGCCAGTTGTGTACAATTGTTTCTAGTTATGCTGTCCCTATGGCTCCAGATTACTTCTAACTACTTCAGCTAAGAAAAATAAAATGAATAATCCCTCAGTTTATTGTAAGGCACTACAGACACTGTTGTAAATATATCCTGTCTGGAGATCTGATTCCAGTAATTGGTCTAAAATAACTGCTGACATTACAAATGGTAACTTAAAATCTCATCCTGAAAGAACACCACAAATCTAGTGATTGCTCCAGCTAGATGTGTCTTTCCTTTTGTATAGTTGTTGATAAAAATTTTGTGTATAAAGAAGAGGTGAGAGCCTATATTCAGAATTGCATGGCTGAATGCTGTCTCAAATGAAAAACTCCCTACAAGTCAGAGGGATTCCAGCCTAGCTGTTTCAAGTTCTGTTCCATTTGCTTTGTTGTTAGTCCAGATATATTACATTTACCTCTGTTTTCCACAGTGCTTATATTGTGACCTACTGTATTCCATACTGCCTGGTTTGCTTTTGGCCATGATCAGCATTTATTTAGTCCTTAATATGTCTTAACACTTGTTTAAGGTTTGGTTTTGGTTGAAAGGGAACAGGCTTTCCTGACGTGTTCTGTACTCTCACATTCCACTTATGATTAGATCTCTTGTGTTGAGCAGCTGTTTATATGGGTATGCCAGCTGTGGTAACCTCTGCACTGGTTCCCAGAGAGGAGTTATTGTACGGTCTCAGATTTCCTGTAAGATAATACTGTAAAAAGTGCAAGGTTACACACTGGAACTTAAACTCTTTACTGTTGAGCCTTTTCACCTTCCTATTGGAATTAATCAAAATCTTTTCATTAGTTGAGCTAGTTAGGTTGGCTTCAATTGTAGACTTTATTCATGTGGAGATGAGTCTGAAACAGGGTGTTGGTGAAGATCTTAGGTCAGAGAAGAGATCCTGAATCTGTCTTGTGTGTGAAATTGCAAAAAATATGTTCAGCACAAAGAGAATTGTCTATTTGAATTATACATTTTACCCCTGACCCAAGCCATGACAGCAAATTCCAGGTACTTTGACAATTTTTCATGGAGATCATTTACTGCCACTACAATAATATTCTGGGTACTGTAGTAATAGACCTTTCATCACTGAGGCATTTTCCCTTTAGGTCCTCACAGAATTGTTGTTTTGATTGATTTTCAGGATTGATATCCAATACGTAAACTTTGGAGAGAGAAAGCAAACTGTACAATCAAGCTTCCTCCCCCCCCTTAGGTAGTCCTTTTTTTTCCCTTCTAGAAAAAAAATCTGTCTAGATCTAGACCTAAACATTTGTTCAGAGGCTCCTTTAAAGACTAACAAAAGTTACTCCAGCATAAGCTTTCACAAACCTTGAAGAATGGTCTGGAAGCTTTAGTTGGTCCAAAATGAGGCAGCTGAGCATTTGTCAGGGGTTGATTACAGGGATTGTACTATCCTTGCGCTGCTAGATCGGCCCTGGTTACCCATCTGTTTCCAGGCACAATTTAAAGTGCTATTTCTTACCTTTAAGGCCCTGAATGTCTTGGGGCCAGGGTACCTGAAGGACTGTCTCTTCCCAACCTATCCAGCTTGCCGGTTAAGATCTGCCTCTCAGGTATGTTCTCTGTTCCCCTTGCCTTCAGAGGTGAGACAGGTGATGACTAGAGACAGAACATTTTCAGTGGTGGCATCTTGCTTCTGGAAAGTACTTTCCCTTGAGGCTTGTCTGACATCTACTTTAGCTTCTTTTAGGAGCTAGGTCAAAACATCTCTCTCTCCCCCCCACGCCTTTAATTAAGGGTTTTTATTTTATCTTTTTTAATGGTCTGCTTTTTTATGGATAGTTTTTCTGCTGTTTATATCCAATGGCTTGTTTTATATTTTTACATGGTTTTATTTGTGAGCCTCCTTGAGCAGGTCTCTGAAGAGGCAGCATAGAAATATCCTAAATAAATAAGAGCTACTTTCAACAGATGCATAAAGTGTATATCCATTAGGCAGATACATTTAGACTTAACCTAGAAACGCCACAACTTTGGAAGGGATGGGATGAAATAATACAAAGAAGCTGCTCTCCCCCACCCTCCGGCAAATACTACAAGAGAAATGGCCAGGTTCTGCTAGGGAAGAGATCCCTAAGGAATCTCAGTATTGACGTATTGGTGAAGATAGGTTTGAACCGGCAGAGGGATGGGGAGGCTTTGGCCTGTAGGCAAAATGATGTTTGAAGATGATCAAATGTAAAAGGCAGCCAATAAAGGCTGGGGTTTGTGATACTGCCTCCTGGAGTAAAACCTGTGATATACCTGATAAGTGTCTTCATGTACTCGTACAAAACATAGAGCTAGTATGATGGAGTGAATGGAATAGGAGGCTGGGATAGGGGAGATCCCTCTTCAGTCATGGAACTTGCATGAAGTTGGACCAACCACACTCTGCCTCTTCTGTATGGCATAAGGTGTCTCCCTGAGCAGGAGTCAAGGTCCTCCATAAATAGCCACAGTTGTCAACATTATGCTGTTCATGCCTGAGCCTAGAGAATCAGACCTTTCATCCACAATCTCTCTTTCCCCATCACTTTCTTTTCATTGTATTAGTTTCTTTAGCAGATCAAGTAACTGATATGGTCTGCCTGTCATCTTACTAAAGGTATTTTTGAAACAGCTTTGAACCATAATTCAGAAAATTATAGTTCTGAAATTTAGAAGTGCCTGAGCATTTTAAGAATACTGAGATTGATTTTTGCTCCAGGTTTTTGCTCCAGGTTAGATCATTATTTGGACACATCTAAGACATAGTGCTGCTTTTCCTCATAACTTGGAAGCCCTTCTGAATAGCTTGACGGATATTACTGAAGGTTCATCCTCTGTTATTGCCCCTTTCCCAATCAATTTAGAATAAGTAATCTTGTGAGAAAACTGTTTGCTAAAAGCGAGCTAGAGTTCTAACAAGTGCCTTGCTCCTGACTAAGGAAAAATATAGATTGTTTTGGAGTAGCTCTTGGAGCTCTCGTTTTCCTTTAGTATTTACAAGAATTAAAAGCAAAACATGAAATATCGACAAATAGTGGCATGATCAACAGAAGTACAGTAAAGACTAATCCTAAAGAGATTTATGTTTGATTTTTTATTTGAAGGGATAACAGGGAGCGAGCCAAGTGAGTTTTTCAAGTAAGTGTGGCCACAGTAGGAAAGGCCCTAATTATCAGGGAGGTTGCTCTTTTAAGCATAAGTAAGGGCCTTGACAGATTTTCTTCTTTGGCCCAAAAATTGAGGAGCCAGATTCCTTTTTTAGTCACTCAAAGACGCCACCGGACCTCTCCCCCTAACATCACTACTGCCCACCCTGTATCCCTTAGTTTTGAGCTGAATATGAATAAACGTTGTCAATAAAAAGTTGCAGTCTGCAATTCTATGCGTGTTTACTTGAGAACAAAACCTTCTGGGTTTAGTTACTTCCAAAAAACAAGACTGGTCTGACAAGTATAAAAAACACTGGGGGAGGGGGGGACCATTTCTGACAGTGCAATCCTATGTAGTTACTTGAGTCTAAGCCCATTAGCTTCAGTGGACTTAGAGTGGAGCAACTCTACATAGGAATGCACTGTAAGGATCTTCTGGCACTATCCTAACCAAAGAAAATAGCTTGAACACTATGCAGATTGTGTATTTTATGCATATTTTCCTGCTTTTATGTTTTTTTTAAAGATGCCTGCATGTCATAGGCAGATGACTGACTATTTTTATTATTGTACCATAAATGTAAGTTGCACTTTACACTGTAACGGACAGAAAAAGAAAAGCTTAAAGTTGGTTCTTTGCACCGAGGAGCTTATAATCTAAATTTAAACTGGGGCTTGGGGAGCTGAAATGAACAGACATTCATTCACAAAATAGCCCTTAAATTCTGAGCAACGCCATGAGCCTATGAATATTTAGGATTTTAGATTAGCTGGCTTTGCTTGAAACTTGGGCTTTTTTCTAGGGCTTTTTGGAGTGCAACTTAACTGTTGTCAAATATTATATTACAATAAAGGGTGTCAGACACATATTCAGAAATCTGAGGTCTTTAACAGAAATAAAAGGAGACTATTGGAAAAAAAAGAGTTCGGAATTCACTGTGTACCTGAGAGAATCTTAAAATACTGTTTTTAATTCAAAAACAAAAGCTGAAGCCATACAATTTCTTGTAAATACAAACCAAAATAACACAGTACGCAAGCTTTCAAGTAGGGCTGTTGAGAAAAAAAATTCGGTAAAATTCGGATTCGGCAAAATTCGGCCCATTTTTATTCAGGAAATGCCGAAGTCCGAACTCCCCCTATTCGAATCCGTGGAATTCAGCATGAAATTCGACATTCCCAAATAAATTCGGCCAAATAAAGCCATTTAAAGCACATTTGCGGCTTTCCGGGTACACTTTTCTGCACTGTATGGAAATTAAAGGCTGGATATTAAAAAGCGAAGATAAGGGGGTGGGGAAATTTTTAAGCCCTGATGCAAAAGCTTCTTTGTGTGCATGCCATGCTGACTTTGACTTTAATAGTCATGGGGTACCAGGATGTTCTTTTGCCTGTATGACAACAAGAATTTTGAAAAGGTAAGTCCTCCCGTTGGGATATAACGGGGCTGGAGCTGCCTGATTAATAGTTCTTGATCCTTAAAAACAGTTCAGGGCTTTTGAGAATCAAGAGCTAATTGATCTGTCAACCCCAGCCCTGCTTCCTACTGCTGAACTGGCCGACCCACTTGCTTACCCAGCCAGAATGCTGGAGCAGATCTCTCATCTTCTACCAGCTCTCAGCTTCTGCTGGTGGAACGTTGGGGCATTTTCAAGGCACAGTTGTGACCTGGGGTTTGTTGAGCCCTGTCTGCAAGTACATGAGAACAACCTAACCACCATGCATAACTCTTCACAACAGTTGCGAGGGAAAAAGGCATGCCGTACTGTGCATACAGACACCCCTTACTGTTCCTCCACAGGTGGGAACTTACATCACAGATGATGTAAAGACAAAAATCATAGGGAGAAGATGTATGGAATGCAGTAGGTCATTTTATGTTCTACTGGCAAGCATGCTCTTGATGTGGGTTCATTTTTACACACACTTTTCCATTCCTTGTCTGCTTTGTTTTTCTTTTTAAATAATTTGAAGTCATTTGTAATTTTTTTGTCTTTGCTTGCACTTTTCCATATGCCTACCATAAAAATCTCTCCTAGTTTACACTTACGGCTTCACTTTCCCATTTCTTACCAACTTACATCACATCTCTTAGCTGTTAGCCCCAATGAAAGGTCTTCTTTTAAAAAAGGCAAAAAGCACTGATGAGATGGACATTCATGGTACTGACATTTTAAGATGTCAGTGCCATATTGTTGAGTATAGACACCCCTTACTGAAAATACCCATGGTGATGTAGTACCCATGGTGAGTATAGACACCCCTTACTGAAAATATCCATTGTTAGAGCGCGCAGCGACCGTCCCGTAGCGTTTGGGGCAGGTGCACGGCCAGAACAGTAGTCGTGTGCCTGCATAGAGGGTTGCCAGGTCCAGTCCATATACTGCATGGTTGTAACATGCTAAAAAACCGCTTCCCTTTCATTAGCATCATTTTTTTCCAGTTGTATGTAAGTTATTGTTAGGGAAATTTTCATGTCTCTTGTATTGCTAGCAAGGTGTACAGCATTAATTTCTTAATTCACACCATAATTTTCCCCTTTTAATGACAAAAACTGGCCTGCAAAACCCATCAGTTTTCAATCTGACTCTCACAACAAACCTGCGAGGTAGGACAGACTGAGAGTATGTAGGCCAAGATCACCCACATCTTAATCCAATACTGCTAACAAGTATACCATGATAGCCTAGATTTGTGGAATTCTATCCAGGCAACGTAGTTCAGGGAGAGACTTGTTCTTTTTAGAAAACTAACACTGATGAATGGAAGCCTTCAACTGCAGTGCCCTTTTAGCTGTCCAGCAACAACAACAAAAATTAAGCAGAAATTGAGAGGGGATCTCTAAATAGTACCATGTCTTGCGCTTTGTAAACCATCAGTTTTGATTAATTTCCTAATCTGGGGAGAATGGGTCAGGTGAAATGGTAGCGACAAGCACCCATTTGAGAAACATGGCACTCTTCAACAGGGCAGCTATGAGCCTCTCCACCCTCAGATACCACAGTACAGGAGATCAGTGGCATTCCAATTTCTACAGGATAAAAGCAGCATTCTTTGATGCAATGAAGCTTTGGCAACAGATTTCTCCTCAGTGGGCCTAACCTCCATATTTTGAGAGAGTTCAGAGATAGTGGGAGAAACGCAGGTGTCCCAGGTGGGAAGATAGATGCCATGTTGATAAGTTCAGTAGCAAAACTCTTCAGCTGTGTAGTAAACATGGTGATGCAGAGTAACCATCCATCCACAAATGCTCTTTTGTAAAGAGGTCTGTTGAATTTTTTTAGTTCCTCATGCTTGTGGAACAGCTCTATGCTTGTGGAGTAGCTGTATGGTTAAGTTAAAGGAGAAGGATGATGATGAGTTCTTTCTCAGTACACAATCCAAGGATGCTGTTCAATGCTCAGAGCTGTCTATGGTTAGTTCCATAACCCTGATGTGGTTATGGCAGTTTTTAACAAAGTGATAATGCACTTAAGGTGAGCGTATATGTATATGAACTCAAGCAGGGGTGAAATGCACTGCATCATTTGCATTCATCACATGGGGTGCCTTTAGAGGCCTTGTAATACCCTTCAGCCAAGTGTTCTCTGACGACTGCTGTTTTTACTATACAAAGCTGGGACTGTTGAGAGGAAACCCACAAAACACCAGAAAGACAAAATCAGTTTGATCTGCACAATTATTCCTCCCACTCCCCAGCTGTGCATTTAGGCTCCTAAATATAAGGACCCCCACATTCCTTCTCAGGAATAAGTCTCCATGTGAACATGTTTTTTCACATACAGGGCTAGAAAGCAACCAAGCTCCCTGTGTGAAATCTGAGGTGGTACAGTTATGCAAGAGCACTTTACCATATCAGCGAAGGTGCTATTCAATGGCTTATTCGGTTAGGTAAATCACATGACTGTGTCCTTGATCTCCCTGCTCTCTCTCTCTTACCCTAAGTTGGAGCTAGAGGCAAGTCAGCAGATGTACAGCTCTCACCTGAGGATGGAAAAGATGCTTATTTCTTTTGACATACTATTGTTTACAATTTAGAGGTACACCTTTGAGCAGGGAGAGTGTAGTCTTCCAGCACGGATCATGTCAGCTGCCACTGGCTTCACCTGTTCAGCTATTCAGGCCAAGGCATCTGCTGCCCATTCTTCATAATCCCCCCCATTCCCACAGATAAGCAGGAAAAGTAATGAAGATCTCCTTTCCCATTTTGTGAAAGAACCATCCATGAAATGTGTCCAGAACACTGACATGTGCAGACTGATTAAAATGCAGAACAGACAGGAAAAGGAGAGTGTGAACCTGCATCACTTGCTGTTACGCAATTGAACTGACAGTTATGTTTGAAGTTCTGTCCCTATAATGGAGTGTCCTTGAGCTGTCAGAACAAAGAGTGGGTGGTTTCTCATCAGGATTAAATATTCAGTCTTTGCAAGAGTTTCCTCTCTTGCACTGCAGGCGCCAGTTACAGACCCAGTGCTAATCAATGACTTAGTTTTTGCCCTTAAACTAAATTTAATATTGGAAATTAAAAGTCTTGCAAGAGTGGTCCTCTGAATTGACTAACCATTTTTTTAGGTCAAAGGAAGGGAATTTGTGTGTTTTATGTTCAATCGATAAAAAAGTTTAGGTGTGATAGGAATATAGTTTTTGCATATAGTTCAGTCCCCCCCCCCCCAAAAAAAATCTAGCTTTAAAAAAACACGCACAGAGTTCAAAATTTCCAGAAATTTTACATCTGTAACTTCTGGCCATTCAGGTTATCCTCTATAGGTAGAGTTCAATGGATCTATGGTATCAGGAGTGGACAAAACCTTCAGAAAATGTACAATGCTTAGCTAGATGGAGCAGTGGTCTGACTTTGGTATAAAGTAGCTTTATGTGCTGCAGCATGTTTAAGGTACAAGAATAGTGTGGTGTAGTGGTTAAGAGCAGCAGACTCTAGAGAACCAGGTTTGATTCCCCACTCCTCCACATGAAGCCTTCTGGGTGATCTTGGGCTAGTCACAGTTCTCTCAAAACCACCTCAGCCCCACCTACCTCACAAGGTGTCTGTTGTGGGGAAAGGAAGGTGATTGTAAGCTGCATTGAAACTCTTTAAAGGTAGCAAAACACGGAGTATAAAAACCAACTCTTCTTCTTCAAAAAGTAGGCAAGGAAATGATGTCATCTGTTCCAGCATTGTGATCCTCGAGTCTAGGCTCTGGCAGTAATGTTCTGGCCCGACCCACGGTGACTCAGGCATCTAGGGCAAGCTATGTGGAAAATCAGTACAACTGCATGATGTTCAGCTTGCTTTGAGGAAAGAGCCTGGCCACAGCACTGGATATACATTGCTTCTTAAATTCACAGTGGACTCTGTCCTAAATAAGTTTTAGCTCCTTCCTTCCCAGTCAGCATCCTGCTGAACTTTTTTGCCCCATACTTAAAGGACACCCATTGAAAGTTGGCTTTAGTTTTTTATATGCTAAGCTGTAAGCAAGGGATCCTGAATGCAAGGTTATGGTATGATGCACCCCATGTGTAATGTGTGGCTCCTTTCCAATCTTAATAGCATAATAAAGTGTACTGGAATGAAACACAGAAACAGAGGATTGAATCCAACCTGCTTTTCAGGGGGTGAAAAAAGCAGGGCGGGTGAACAGAAAGTCTGTATCTACTACACATCAGCCACTAGGAATGAGAAAGTCCCAGTGGGTGGTAGGCACCCACTTTAAAAATAATGTGTTATAACTCTGGTAACTAGTAGTGCTATCGCACATCACCATGCCCTTCCCCCAAAAGCTTCCAGGAGTTGCTGACAGGCAGCTGGCGACCCTAGTAATCACAATGGCTTCTACAACATTCTGGTCCAATAGCATTCATGGTGTTTTTCTTAAAATTCAGCAGGTGTGATAATGATAACTGATCAAAGTATCTGGAAAGGAGCTTGCTGTGGAGGTGATGTTGTTGGCAGGTGATATTATTGGTAGCAGAAGGAGCAACTGAAGTCATGGCGCTAATTGGATTAGCAAGGAGAGATTCCAAGCTCTTCTAATTTCAAACCAACTTTTTGTTTGCAGTTATGTCAGTGTTTTAATGATATAATTTATGTGGTCTTTGCTCCGGCCACCTGTTACAAAGCAGCTACTTAATTAATTTCTTTACTGCAGATGTCCATTTTAGAGTCAGTTTATACATGGATGTATGTTGCTCAGTATCATTTCACTTGGACTTTCAAATGAACATGTGAATGACCTTTGTTAAAGATTACTGCATTTGCAGTGTTGTTGGACAATATTAGTGGTGCTTGGCCTTTGTTAGCTGTTTCATAGATTTGAACCATCAACTGACCGTGCAGTCATGTCAAGGGAGGGAGAGAATTGCTTTTAGGACTAGAATACAGACTATATGAAATTCCATCCCTGTAGCAAAGGTAATAACTCTGCCACCACTTTTGTGGGCAGAACTATGAAGAAGAGAACCAAGCCCCTGGAGTTCCCTTTCTCAGATGATAACTGTGCATAGTCAGCCTCTATGACAGTTCATGTATCATTAGCACAGTTAGTGCTAAAACAAAGTTTGACTCCATGCATTCAGTCTTCATCTTTCACTTTTATTGCTCTGCTGGTTGATCAGGAGCATGCTATTTTCCCTTGTTGCTTTTATGGATTTTCAC
This sequence comes from Euleptes europaea, assembly GCF_029931775.1. Lineage (NCBI taxonomy): Eukaryota > Metazoa > Chordata > Lepidosauria > Squamata > Sphaerodactylidae > Euleptes > Euleptes europaea. Next base: position 40,636,335 of record NC_079316.1, read on the forward strand.
TTAATAATCTTTAGTTTTAAGAAGAGTTTTTATTGGTGATACCAGGGTAGTATGCTAGACTGTTCATATCCTTCAGCTTCAGGCCAGGATTTGGAACAGAGACAGCTTTGGTTGCCTTGGCTGATGCCCTCTACCAAGAACTAGAGAGGGGATGCGACCCTGCGAGATTTGCTGGATCTCTCAGCTGTCTTTGATACCATTCTATCATAATATTCTACTGAGCCACCTCTCAGCACTGGGACTAAGGGGCACTGTATTATGGTGGTTCAAATCCTATCTGAGGGGCTGGACTCAGAAGGTAGTAAGGAGATTCCTGCTCTGCTGTTGACCTGTGGGGTGCTGCAGGTTTCCATCTTATTCCCCATGTTATTTAATATCTATATGAAGCCACTGGGAGAGGTCATCATGAGGTATGGGTCACCAATATGCAAATGATAGATACCCAGCATTCCAGGGATGCTGCTGATGTTCCGAACCGGTGCTTGGCGTCAGTAATGGGCTGGATAAGGGTGAACAATCTAAAACTTAAGATTGACAAGGCAGAGGTTTTCTGGGTTAGTAGAAAGGCAGACAAGGGACTGCATCCATTCCTGGGTCAGTTAGAAGTAGCCACAATGATCCATGCCTTAGTTACATCTAGACTGGATTATGGCACTATGCTCTACTTGGGGTTACCCTTGAAAAGTTTTCAGATGCTGTAGCTAGTGTAGAATGATGCAGCTAGACTGCTGGTCAGGGCCAGCTATTGGGAGCATATGTCCCTAATACTACCACAATTCCACTGGCTACTGATCTGCTCCTGAGGGGTGTCAGAAGGACCATCTTATTCCATATGTTCCTGCCAAGGAATTAAGATCTGGGGGGGAGGAGGAGAGATGGTCTCCTGACTGTCCCACCAATTAAAGATACTTATTTTGTGGGTACATGAGATAGGACCTTTTCTGTGGCAGCCTCTCCAGGAAGGTTCGCCTGCTCCCCTCACTGTTGATCTTCAGGAGGAAGTTGAAGACAGTTTTATTTAGGACTGCATTTAAATTGATTTAGCTTTTATTATTGGCAGGCTTAACTGGAGTTTTTAATCTGTGTCTTTTATAGGTTTTATAATTATTGCTTTTATTGTGTTTTTATAATGTTTTATTTGTATTGTAACTGCCTTGAGTTTATATCATAAGCTCCCTTGAGCAAGGGGGGAAAGTGGCTAACAAATGTTTTAAATAATGAAATAAATAAATAAAATCCTGCCCTGACTATAGACACTAAGTGGCCCAGGGCAGGTGGTATCTCTATTCAGGGAAAATTCAGTGTCTAAAAAGTGCTATATACAGTACTGTTAGAAACCATCTGGTAAAACAGAAGCCATATGATTATTTTCTTCCCTGCATTATAAATTCTCAGGAAATGGCAAAACAGGCCAAACCTAATTGCAGCACTGATGTTTTTGAAAAAGCAGAGGTATAATTATGTCAACTGTAACAGTGAAGACCAAAGCTGTTTTGTTCATGTCACTGTTCCGGTGGTTTATACTGTTGCTGTCATAATTTTGGTGAGTTAAATCTGACACATTCCAGTGTTGGATTTTGAATATTAGATATAAATGAGCAGAGAAGGTTGGTTGAGTTAATGCACAAATTAAATATATTTTTTCAGTGTCTGGTCATTTTAAGATAAGGATTTTATTTTGAAATCTTCTTGGCAGAATAAGTTTTCTAAATGAACCTTTTGAGTCTGTTTTCTTGATGTTCATTAAAGCCTTCCCCCCCCCCCCACCAAACAACCATTGCATATTTTCTGTATCTTTCTGTATGCTAAATTGAACTTACTTGAGAAGTGACAGTCTATTCAGGGGTATCCCTTCTCAGAGCTTCTGGAAGAAAGTAGAACCTTTTAAATGCTTAATGATGATTAAGGACAATGATTGATTTTCTTGTTCCAGTCTTCCAAATTGAACTGCTTAATAATGCAATCAATTGTGGACATGATTTAAGAAATCCTTCTTTGAACTTTTCTGTATTATGAGGTTGTATGTTCTTATGGAGGGAGTAAGCTGCCTTGTCTTCAGTTGCTCAACTTTTGCTAACTAATGTCAGTTTTAATACTTACAAGATGTTGTTTTGATTTATATTTGGTACATAATCCAAAATAGTAAGGGGTCCTTACTGAAAGAACAAAACTCTAAAATATGTATAAAATAAGTTACGCTGATTACTAGTTAATACTGGTTAAATCTAGAAAATAAAAACATCAGCAGTAACATCTGCTGCCCTGTGAACCAGCGTCTATGTTAAGATCACATACTGTTTACCAGAAATCTTTTGGGATGTCCTGAGTTCCTTGTTTTGAGGTTAAAGTGGAGCTACAATCTTGTTCTCTTCTGGCTGATACCTGTTGGGTTTTTTATGTTTTGCGGGGTTTTTTGCTGCTGGTTTTATGGGACCTTAGTCTGTACTTGAACTTTTTGTTGGCTGCCTTGAAAACATGCTTGGTGGTCAACCAACTCCACTCCAAAGTGACTTCCTATCTAACTGCCCTCACTGCTTGTACATGCTGAAAAATCCCATTTTGTTTCTCTGCTATGGAAGCTTTTGAAAGTCTTTCATTGTTATTTTATTTTAATATAACTGGAACAAGCATTGTGATTGTTCATGGTTAAAGCCACTATATTTTTTCTCTCTCTTGAGGTTAATTGCTAACATTCTGCCTGATGTGGGGTGCTTGTGTAAGACTATAGTCTACTGTAGGAAGACTGGTAGGCATGCATATGTGCTGTGGCACAGCTAGTCATAATTTCTCTGTGTGGTAAAATGGACACAGTTTGTGATGGGTTTTATGCCTCCAAAAGGTGGTGGTGGAAAGTGCCATCAAGTCACAGCTGACTTATGGCGACCCTATAGGGTTTTCAAGGCAACAGACATTCAGAGGTGGTTTGCCATTCCCTGCCTCTACCTTGGGCTAAGAGAACTGTGTCTGGCCCAAGGTCACCCAGCAGGCTTCATGTGGAGGAGTGGGGAATCAAACCCGGTTCTCCAGATTAGATTCCGCCACTCTTAACCCCTACTGGCTCTTAATGCTGGCTCTCAAAAAGTAGCTCAGATAAAATAAGTGTTCCTTGTCAGACAAATTAGTCAGGAGTATCCAGTTCACTTTGGAGAAACTAATGTGCTGGGCCAAATCATACAGTCCTCATTTATGAAGCTTATACTCTGAAATATATGTTTAGAAGAGCAATCCACATGATTAATTTCGTAATGATTTTTTTAAACCTATGCAGGGGCTTCTGACTTTAAAAAATGAAGATAGGAGCCGATAAAAAGGCTACCGTATTTAAGTTGTGCTTTGTTCCTGCCTCCAACTGCTACTCAAATCTGCTTGTATCCACTCTGGGCAGAAGAGGGTACCCTGTAAAACCAAAAGGGTTTTCAAAAGGGAAATGGCATAACCAGAAAGGGCTGCATTACTTGAAGCTGTGTGCTGTTTTTTAAAACCCATGGGAATAATAATTACTGTATGTGTAGCTCTGTGCTCAAACATGAAGTAACTGAACTGAAATATACTCTGTGCAGTTAAATCTTATAATAGAAGCTATTTGGGACTGCTTTTGAAACCCAATGCAAAAATCTAGAAGAATCAAGTAATTGTTGTTAACAGTGATCTTTTAATATATACTTCTGTGAGACCCTAGAGTGTTTTCTTGACTTCATTCCACTGCCTAACAGAATATATTTCTGCCTTCTCTTTTCTTTTTAATGTCAAAATATTTACTTGGGGGGAGGATGGAAGAGAAGAGTTGTGTGGTGAAGGAAAGGCATCTGGATTGTTTGTATAATACAGTTCTATTCTTAGCTCAGAGCATATTGTTGAAATGAGCATTAAGAGCTTGGATTTCCTGTGAAATCCTTTCTGCCACTGACACATTGCTTTAAAAGAACAAATTTACTTTCAGTCAAACTCTGAACACTCATCCTGTAGCAACTTAAAGATTTCTCCATCTTGTGAAAACAGCTTTAATGGGATCCACTCTAGCATAGAGGTCACCTTCTTTTTAATGACTTGCTTTTTACCTTCATATTCTTGGCAATAGATGGCACTTGCACAGTATGAGAAGCTGGATGTCTTGAGTTATTGGATTTTAACATACGTACTTTTGAAAAGGAATTTTATTTTCATTTGTGGGAGGTAGAATGATAGCCATGGCAAATTACTGATTGTTGACACCCAGGGATGATAACTGCTGAGTGTATTGCTATGTAAGATATATGCTTTGTCAATGATATAGGCTTTTCTCTTTGCCTCAGTGGAATTGAGTAATAAAAGCAGTAATTAACAATACAGAGGGTAGCATTATTAATCTGTATACAGGCTTGGAGACAACTAAAAAAGCAGGCAGGTAGGAATAACTGACATATGAGGAGGAAGGAAGGCAAGAGAAGCAAGAAGGATGACAGATACCTAGAGCTTACCTGGGGATACAAAGCAAGGCTATAGTTTTGTGATTGTGGTGATCGATAGCTCATATCTGTAGGATTTGTAGTTGAATCATAGAGTTGGATGGGGCCATACAGGCCATGTTGTCCAACCATCTGCTCAATGCCAGATCAGCCTAGAGCATCCCTGACAAGTGTTTGTCCAGCCGCTGCTTGAGTTAGGAAGAACCAGTAGAGAAGCCAGAGAGTGGAGCCACACTGAGATCAGAGTTATTGTGTGCTGCCTCTGTCCATGCCACAATTGCAAGAGGCATCACTACATAGCGGGAGGCTCTGGTTTTGAATCCCAGCTGATTTGGTCTTTTCTGGGCTTCACAGATCAAATAACAAGGCTATGTTGAGGTGTCATTTATGTTTTGTAAGCCAAGGTTGGACAGATTGCAAAGCATCACAGAACAACCTACTGTTCCCCCACCATATTTCCTTGGTACCACTCCAGTACTAAGAGCTATGCATATGTTTCACTACCATCTTTATTAGTTACAATTTACAAATGGGACTGATATCCATAGGTACAATCCTGGTACTAGCTGGCTATGACTGGTGTCTTTTCAATCCCTGATTCATGCCTCCCCTTTCCTGAATATTTAACCATCACATGAAATAGAAGACAGTCCTAGCAGGTACTGAACACAAGGCCACTTTGGCTGTTGCAAGGTTCCCCCTCCCCAAGCTATAGCAAGATATAATAATATGAATAAATGAGTCTGGAGTCGCGTTATTAGGCTTGTTTTTCACTTCATGAGTGTGATACCACTCAAGGCCATTGGGTGAAATGAGTAGTTTAATTTAAGTAATTTGATTCATGCCTCCTGGGGAGGGAGTACAAGGGAAACAAAACACCACCCTTTAAGAGTTGAGTTGCTGTATTGCCTACCAGTCTAAAGAATCAAGAATCCAGAGGTTGCACAAACTATGTTGTTCAAACTGCTGGTTGGGAGAGGAGTAGGAGGGAAGAAAAGGTAACCCCTTGACTATCTGGTCATTCAAGAACAGGGAGGAACTGTGTTTTTCCTGTAGCAAATGCCCACATCTCTCTTGAAGAGCCAAGGCATGAAAAGATTAATAAACTGTACAAAACATTTCTCAAGGATCACTTGAGGATATAGTCTACTTAGCATTGTTGTTGTTGTTTTTTAAATTGGTGTCCTTGCAACAGAACACGGAGGAGCCTGTTGATGAAATTGATAGTGGGAGTGTGTATGTCTAATTTTAGAAGTGAGACAAAATGGTCTGTTTTGTTACTGTTCCACTTTGTTGCTGCTTCTTTTTTCCTATAAATCTATGTGTGTTTATAAGTATCTGCTAATAAAATCCATCAGGGGGTTTTCTTCCATAAAAGTCCTGGGTACTAATTCCAATTTAGACAGAAGCCACACAAAGATGATATTCGTGAGAATCCAGGGAATTGTTTGGTCCTTGAGCGAGCCCACAGGGCACAGTCCTCTCTTCAGCCCATGTGATAGTAGCCAGAGGTAGAGCTGTTTGGAGACAGGGGAGGCCTTTGAAGAAGTCCCATTTTATTCAATGGGCCTTAATCCTAAAAGTACTTTTAGAACTGTAGCCTACTAAGGTTGCCAAATGATGCTTGGGAAATACTTGGAGATTTGGGGGTGGAACCTGGGAAGGATGGGGTTTAGAAAGAGAAGAGGTATAATGCCATAGAGTTCACTCTCCAAAGCAGCCATTTTCTCCAGGGGAACTGATTTCTGTAGTCTGGAGGGCAGTTGTAATTCCAGGAGATCTCCACCCCACACCTAGAGGTTGACAACCCTGCCTTAAGGCAAAGTAAAATGCTGGCCTCTCAGTCCGGAGAACAGCTAGGAAGGGTGATATCAACAGTTATGTGGGCTGTAATGAAGCTACAGGGTGGCCCACTTAGTTCCAGTTAGGGTCTATTGTGTACCCTGTTCTGAGTTGTGTACCCTGGTTTAGGGCAATGTTGCTACTATAGCCAGATTAATATGTGAACATATATATGAGTCAAAAATGCTATGAGCATACTTATTTAAACAAACATATATAGTAACTGCTGGGGAAGCAAAGGCTAGGCTGGCAAAATGGGCTTTGTACACCTGGCCAATGATGCTGTTGCAGATATGCCTGTTTATTGTGGTCATAATCCTTTGGAGCTCATTTTTGAACACCTTCTTCTCCTCTTTCCCGCCTTTCAGTCATGTAGAATTTGTTGGTCACCAGAAATCTCTTATTCCCACATTGGCTACACTTGTGTGTGCATGTCTACTCTGCATAGTTGGATTGTTTGGGAGTGGATTGTCTTTTGTTTATTCAGGTGCATTTGTCTCCCTTTGTACAAATAGGTCACAACTAGCAAAATCAGAGTACTTGGGCTCAGCTGTTCTCACTGATGCCAGAACTTCCTCAACGTAACTTGAAAGTGTCTGGGCAGTGATGAGCAGAGTGGAATTAAAGATTGGTCATGTGCATGGCAGCATTTCCTGAACAAGGCAGAAAGGAAGAGGTGCAGTTTCTTAGTGCTCATTTTGGAAGCAGATAACCACACACTGGGTTGATGGGAATCTGGGCATAGTTAATTGATTTGCAATGTCATTGAATTGAGTTCTGATCCTGAGTTCAGCATAAGTATCATATCCCATGTCTTCTTTCCTACATGTGGTCCACTCAATAATTGTATTAATGTCAACTCATCTCTATCTGTTCTGAAAGCCAATGTGGGTATATTGGTTAAAGTGGTCAGCTAGGACTAGGAAGTCTCTGGTTCAAACTCCCACTTGCCATGAAACTTACTGGGTGATTGTGGGCCAGTCATTCTCTCATACAACCTATTTCACAGGATTATTGTGAGATAAACTGGTGGTGTGCAGAACCATATATACGGAGCACCTTGGAGAAAGCGGAGATTAGAATTGACCAAATGAAATAGATCTGTACTGTATATTCTATTTAAGATTCAATTGTTGTGGATTTAAATTGTTTCCAAGAATCTTAAAGAAATTTGGCCATCTTTATTCTCCTTTTGGCTTATATTTTCAGCTTTCATTTTTTACCCTTGATATTAAATATGGTGGTATTGGTGGGGGACTTTCTGTTTATATCAATGCTGAACTTAAAGTACTTTGGTTGAACAGTACTGATATCACGTGACATGTCAACTTGTTTCCTATTTCTACATTATTTTCATAGTGGTTTAATGACAGCACACAACCCGTGTAGGCATGCATTTCACTTTTTTCTGTGCTGATTGAGAACTTAGATGTAGGAATTTGGGTGAAGTGGTAATTCACTGTACCAGAAGGCAATTATTATATCATTTAAATTCTGAATCAAATCTGCCAGTCTGCATAGAAAAGATGATCAGTTGGCCATAGATACTAAGAGCTGTGTGAATCTGCAACATATGCAGAGTTAACTATGCCCATTGATTTCAGTGAGCTTGGACTGGTGTGACTGTGCATAGAATCGCACTGTTAGACATTTTATTTATGTGACTGCAGTGGGTCAGGCCATTTAAAACATCCTAAATAGAGGAGAGGGGTAGGAAACCTAGATTTAATTGATGTTATCCAACATGTGAAGGGCAATTATTAATTATTGATGGTTCTGCTTTTGTATGTAGAACCGTACATCAATAAAGTAAATTGTATGGGGACCTTGACCTTTTTTCAGGATAGAGGGAGAGCTCAATGAATAATTCAGACTTCTTAGCCTGGAACACACAAACTTGATAGTTTTGCTATTCAATAGTGAATAAGCTGTAGACCTTTGCAGATGTCAGTTTATTCTTGAAAACCAGTGTCTTGATTTCCTATAATGCCCCTGTTAATGTTATTTTGAACCTTGGTTTATTAATAAGCGCATTTAGCCCACTGACCTATCATTAGGAAACTTCACATTTCATTTTATATCCTTTTTTAAAAGGGATGTAAGATTCATGTACTATATTTTCCTGATTGATTGGTTTGGTTGCTAGAGAAAATTTATTGAGCAAACATAGTGAAAAGGTAAAAATATCTGGGGAAGTAATTGGGGTAGAAAAGTGCCAGAACCTCACAGACTGGTTGTCTTACACTTGGTTATACTGGCCTAGCTGCAGTCTTAGATCAGGCCACTGTTGCTTTAAAAAAATCCAAACATTTTGTTGATACGTTTTTATTAATATGATTTTTAAATTGTATGTTTTCTGTTTTATTGTTGCAGCCAGGTCTGAAGAGGTAGAATACAAATTTTCTAAAGAAGTAAAATATTAATTTACTGGCCTATCGTTTGCATTTCTATTATTGAGTAACATAATCAAAAGACAAGTACCTTTCCTTGAAGAGGTCATTATCTAGGAGTTGACAAGGAGACGGCAACAGAAAATGGTTGCAAGGGATGTATATGAGCTAAGATAGTCACATGGGCTTTGGGTTCTAATAAATAATTTGGTGATTCCACAAACCCTCACATTTTCTGATTCTAATTGTTTGTTTGTTTTCCCAGAGATCTTCCCATTAAAGGATAATGCATGGCATTGGTAGGCTTTAAACTCCCAAATGTGTCCATTGTCTGGGAGTAATAGTTGTGATACTGATGTATTCCATCTTTCAAGAAGAAAGGCATTATTTTTAATGTAACAATATGTTATAAATCAACCAGGTTATGCTCCATTGTTAATACAATTCTAGAATGTTACTGATTTGGTATGCAATTCTAGAATGTTACTGATTTGGTATGTGTGTACTGCTGTTTGTTAGACTTTCTTCTGCAAGTATTTCTTTTTATGTAAGTTGGCTACAAATAAGGAAGAATTCAAACACAAATAGCTTAATTTGTACCAAAAACAGAATAGATGCATATTCCAGAATAGTAATTTCTCTACAAAATACTGTTTAGAAAATTCTGTAGCAGAAAGAGCAGACTTGGCTGGATCCATAGCTAAAGGAGAGGTCATCTTGAAATGGCAAAAATCACAGGTTATGTACCATGGGAAATGTAACAACAATACCAGGATTATGTGGAGCAATTCTTATGTTAAAATGATTATGTTGTGCATCTGTGATGGGAGAGATCATCTGTATTAACCATAATAGTGGCTGCAATATCTGGATGGTAAGCACCCAAGATTTTTAAAGGCTGTGCATTCAGGGATAATGATTTTTCCCCTTTTGATAATCTTTATGTATACTGTTGCACACAAATTTTATAAATGCTGAACTTAAAGTACTTTGGTTGAACAGTACTGATATCACGTCAACTTGTTTCCTATTTTCACATTCTTTTCATAGTGGTTTAATGACACAGTTCACACAACCCCTTTAGACATGTATTTCACTTTTTTCTGTGCTGATTGAGAACTTAGGTGTAGGAATTTGGGTGAAGTGGTAATTCACTGTACCAGAAGGCAATTATTATATCATTTAAATTCTGAATCAAATCTGCAAGTCTGGATAGAAAAGATGTTCAGTTGGCCATAGATATTAAGAGCTGTGTGAATCTGCAACCTATGCAGAGTTAAATTTAGTAAATTTATGATATGCAGCATTTGTAGTTACCTATTCTAATGAGCCCACTTGGATCTTTTTCCTGTGCGTTCATCATTGCCAGTAGTAAAGTTGTCTCCATAGGACTTCTGATGCACCTGTACAGCCTCATTAACCAGCTGTCTTCTGGGGGAAAAGAGTATCTGTTCCATAAGGTGAACACATCTGAAAAAGAACTGGTGAGTCATGAGCAGCACAGAACGCTAGGCCCTATTTAAATGGCAATTTAAGAATTCCTCTTTACTTGTTTCCTTTTGTGGTCTGGACTTGAACATTTGGCAGATGTTTGGAACAAGACAAAAATGGTTGCAATATTCTTACTGTAAAGCATAGATGAAAGGATTCTTTGTTAACCCCAGCAGTCGTCTAGTAGTTACCCTGAGCCTATGCTATACCACTGCAGATTGCCAGTGACTGAATGAAGAATTCCCTTCACGTGGAAAACTAATGCTTCAAGAGGAAAAGTTAAGCTAAATTAATTTTGTCTATGGAAAAAGGAGTATTCAGTCATGTAAGTCTGCACTTGCTGTCTTAAACAGTGCACTTCAGGCACAAGCTTATCGTCTCAACCGCAACTAGATCCCAGAGATTTAGTTATAAAAAGGGATTCAAAAAGCTCTTCAGAATTAGAAAGCTAAGTAACTAACAGAGAACAAATCCCATCTCTTTCCTACCTGTCTTCCACTCCAGTTTGAAACCATCATTCTTCCAAAGAATCAGATTTTTGGCTTGCGAGCATCCAATTGATAGCAATGGCCAGTGTGTCAGATAAAATCCTACAGTTTTTAGCAATATGTGGCTCAAAGCATTGGACTAGGGAGACCTGGGTTCAACTCCATGCTTGATATTTATTGGGGCCTTAAGTTGATTATTCTCTCTTACCTCACAGGTTGTAGTGAGGACAAAAGCCATGCATGCTGTCCTGGAGTCCTTAGAGGAAGAGCAAGAAAAGCATGCATAAAATAAATAACCTTCTAAGCAAATATGACCTCCAGTTCCACCACTATTGTATGTTCCCTCACATTAAGCAACATTCCTTGTTTGGAAAGCCTTAGTTAGCCTGGTTAGCTGAGGAATAACTAGTTTGGGGCATTTAACTGCACCTGTTTCCTAACCATGTATGAAAAGCACCAGATCACACTCTCCTCTTGCATGAGCATCACAAATGCTGGGGCAGATGCAACAGTACCCATAACTTTGAATCTGAAGGATGAAATAGAACAGAGGAAGGAGCCTGAAGGCTGGGGAAGGGATGGTCCTGATCTTTCCTTGAATCCAAATTTAGCACAACAGGCAGAGTTTGTTTCTGAGCCCTCCAATGTCTAAACTGTAGGAGTTGGTATTCCCATTCTGCCTCTGCCTATTTCTGTTAATACCAGACAGTTAATGGTATGCGGTTTTTCAAACATTGTTTAGTCTGTTGGCACCATTTTGATTTTCAGGATGCAGAACTGTCTGAGGGTAATAGAGAATCTCTGTCTTCTCTGCTGCACTGAGCAGGCACCGAGCCAGTCAGTCTGCAGACCTCCTTGCCACAGAGAGAAAAGTGACTCATCAGGAAAGAGAAAGGTGGTTAATCTGCTAAGGGCAGAACGAAAATGGAAGAGACAGGTGGTGGAGAGGAGAAGATATTTCAAAAACAATTGGTGAGATATTGTTTAGCAGCAGCAAAAGTAAATATTGCTTTCACTGTGAAGAACGGTTACTGTCTATTGACATACCCTGTATGAAACCAAACTTCAGGCTAACAACAAAAGATTGCTGATGGAAGCAAATCTAGAATTTATTTTGAGTATAATATTTATTTACTATATTTATAGTCCATCTTTCTCACTGAGGCTCAATGGAGATTGTGTGCATAAAGTTTGTCAGGTCACAGATGATTTAAGGTGACTGTAGGGTTTCATGGCAAGAAACTAACAGAGGTGGTTCTGCCGTTGCCTTCCTCTGCATAGCAACCCTGGAATTCTCTGGTGGCTTCCCATCCAAGTACTAACCATCACCAACCCTGCTTAGCTTCCAAGACCTGAAACAGTGAAAATCAGTACAAGCAATATGAAGAGACACTGAACAAACAATGTACTTGGACTAGGATTACAGAAATCTGAATAAACACAGCATAGTAGTTATGACACTGGGTGCAGATAGGATGCAGAAAAATGGTATTACATCAGTATAAAACAGTGTAGTAACAACAGGGTAATACATGCAGCAAACAGACAGTGGAGTGGGTCCTACCTTCACCCTACCACTCCACTGAGCAATGTTTATTCATTTATTTGTTAACATATTTATACCCCACCATTACTTTTGGCTCAAGTCTGAAGCCTTCCTCCAGCCTAAGGAAACTTCCTCCAACTTAGGTGGCTCTTCTGTTGGAGGAAGAGCCACTTAAACTGAAGGAAGAAATACTTACATTGGAGGAAAGCTGCTTAGAGGATGGTTGGTAGGGCTGTTGAAAAAAAAATTCGGTAAAATTCAGATTCGGAAAAATTTGGCCCGTTTTTATTCGGGAAATGCCGAAGTCCGAACTCCCCCGCTTCGGGCCCGTGCAATTCGGCATGAGGTCCGGAGTTCGGGGAAAAATTCGGCCAAATAAAGCCATTAAAATCACAACTGCATCTTTGTGCAGCTCCGGGGGGGCATTTTTTGGGGTAGAGGTCCCAGACTTTCAGTGTAGCTTCAAAGGACCCTTCTTGCAATAACCCCCAAGTTTTGTAAAGATTGGATCAGCGGGGGCTGAGATATGGGCCCCGAAAGGGGTCCCCCCTCTTTAATGTGCATTTGTAATTAGCAGAGCTTGCTGCCCACTCAAAGCTTCCAGCCCCAACAAAAGGGCGGGCCAGTTTGCAAACCATGCAAAGCAACACAGCCATGCAAACCATCATGTTTGCAACCATGCAAAGCAACACCTGACGCCTGGGAGTTTGCAAACCATGGAAAGGGACAGAAGAAGTTTGCAAACCATGCAAAGCAACACAACCATGCAAAGCAACACGTTTGTAACCATGCAAAGCAACACCTGACGCCTGGGAGTTTGCAAACCATGGAAAGGGACAGAGGCATGCTAACTAAGCATCAGGAGCAGGAGGGGGTGGAATTTCCCCTTTTGCATCGGACTCGGGACCAGGCAAATGCATTCTTTAAGTCTCAATTTGAAAACAATTTTTGAGCAAGCATCAAAATAGACCTAACCGATCTTATGAATGAGGGAAAACCTGAGGACACACAACTGAAGCCCCCCCACCTCAAACCAGGGATAGAGAGACTTGAGGGGGCACACACCCCCAGACAGAACGGGCGAAAGCCCCCTTTGGCTTCCCCCCCACCCACCCACAGAAACTGCTCCCTCCCCCCACACACAGAGAGAGACTCTGCTTCCCCCCCCCACACACACACACACACACAGGAGAAAAATTATAGATTAAAGCCCCAAAAGGGGTCTGATTGTGGATGTCTTCTGTTCCATCAGGAGGGACTTGGAGGACTGGGTAATCCAATACGGTTCCATTTAACCACGGGAGGTTTTGCCTTGGATTTGCCGCTGTCGAGATGCACATAGGATCGGATGATCCCATTCATCCCAATAGGAAAAGGGGGGCATATCTCAGCCCCCGCTGATCCAATTTTTACAAAACTTGGGGATTCTTTCAAGAAGGCCCCTCTGAAGCTACGCTGAAAGTTTGGGGGCTGTACCCCCCAAAATGTGCCCCCTGCAGCCACGGAAAGGAGCGAATGTGTGCTGTAAATGGAATAAAAATGCACATTAAGGGGGGACCCCTTTCGGGGCCCATATCTCAGCCCCCCCTGATCCAATCTTTACAAAACTTGGGAATTCTTGCAAGAAGGCTCCTCTGAAGCTATGCTGAAAGTTTGGGGGCTGTATCCAAAAAAATGCACCCCCTGCAGCCACGGAAAGGAGCGAATGTGCACAAGCACCCCCCACGGGGGTTTCTCTCTCATGCAAACAGATACTCTCTCTTTCTCTCCCCGGCTGGGCTGCACAGCAGCTGGGCTCATGCACTCAATCACGACTGATTGGCCAGAAGAAGACCCAGCTTGTCCACCGATTGGCCGGGGGAGAATGCTGCTTACTGACGGTTATGCTGCTGCGCCGAACCCTGAATTTGCTGAATTTATTCACCGAACACCCCAAACTCACTGAATTCGGTTCCCCGTTTTCCTGCCTTTTTTGAGTTCGGTTCCATCCGAACTAAAAACTGCTGAATCAGGGGAAATTCAGCTGTTTTTTGGTTCGGGACGAACCGAATCGACAGCCCTAATGGTTGGATCCACCCCAATATGTTCTATATACAATGTTGTAGTCCGCAATCCCTTTCCCTTTATAAAGTGCATTCCTGAACCATTCTGTTATGGTATAGTACTCTTATCTTTATAGAAAAGCCCTCTTGAACACTCTATTTTACATAGTTTATGAAACGACAGGAGCATGGGAGCCATTATGAATTCACAGAATATCCTTTGCAAGTATATAGCAATTTACAGTAATAGTCTGTTTTTTTTTAAAAAAAAATGTTGCTGAAGAGAGTAATTGGGATACTTGTTTTAAAAACAGTTTTATGAATTATCAGGAAACTCAAACTTATCTCACCAATTCCTTTGAGAACCTTACACCATCTCTGAACACAGATGTAAGGCTTAACAACTTCTCATGTAATGTAGGTCACAGTGTCATTTCTTGGGTTGTTGATATATTATACATACAAATGTTCCATTGGGAATATTTGTGAGTGTCAAATATTTGGGAATATTTGAGAGTATCAAGCATCCTGTCAAGAAGTTGAGGTCTCTCAATTTCTTGGATTGCATGATTTTTTTGGTTCAGGCCTGGGAGGCCTATAGATTTTGTGTTATTGGGATTTTAGACCAGCAAAATAAGTTTCCTTTTGAAAACTGCTTCTATGGAGGTAGTAAGGTAAGCCCCAGCTGGTGCTAGTTAACCTCTCCCCTTTTTGGAATGCAAGGCCGTGCATTGCCATGGTAATTCAATGGTCAGCCATCATGACAATGTCCAGGTGCAGGTAGTTCTGCAGGCTTCCTCGCCTGAACACATCTGAGTGAGTCAGCAATTCTGACCAAGCGATTAATTAACAGCTAAGTGCTTGCGTTTTCTCAATTGGCCTCTATGAGCTCATGCCACTGAGAAAACGAATATAAGGACAAACCAACCCTTGAGAAAACTATGCATGCTTTGGGGTACAGCAGGAGAGCTGTGCTGGCTGCATCACAACCCATTTGATTTTGGCCCTAAGGGGAAACTCTGGTCAAGCTGACCTGCTTGGAGAAACCTTTTGGACAACCTTTTGAAACTCTTGAATGCTGGAAGCATCTTTGGAAGTTGGTAACTATAAACCTGATGCAAGAAACCTTTGCCAATCCTTTTGAACCAAAAAGGCTTTTGAATGTATTAGCTAGTTATGCTAAATAGTTTATTATTTTCTTGCTTAACACTTCATGACTTTTCTTTCCTGTAAACCAGCTTGAATCTTATAAATAAATTGTTAGCCTTTAAATGGCTTGTGTCTGTGATTTTGGGATTCCAAGCCTAAACTCTAAGTGCCTTGTTTGAGTGTAAAAACCACCTACCAAAAACCTAAGACATTTTTAGTAATCTTTCCCTGGCAGGCCTCTACCTTGCAGGGTAAGCATTGCACTCAATGTTGGAGTGAGTTGGGAGAGGATTGCCCTTATCTTCCCCCTGGAGCTCAATCTTTTGAAAGGGCTGGTGGCAGCTACTCCTTGGATTTGGGGCGAAAGCCTGGAGTTCAAGGTTTTGTCTTTTGGAAAACTTTTGACCAAACCAAAGCAGCCTCCAACTGGTGGAGACAGGTTGGGGAGCTCTTTGACACATCCTACTGATTACATGGATATTGTATGTTGCCATTTAATGGTTTTGCTTACTAATTTGATTTTAGCATTGCCTGTGCCAAGACAAGAGCTCTGATCCAGAAGCACCTGTGTATGCTTCTATTAACTGAAATGGGGTGGGGGGAGAGATGCGCTCAGCATGTACTTTCTTACTTTGTGTGCTACGACCTTGAGAGCCAGTGTGCTGTAGTGATTTGAGTATCAGGCCAGGATCTGGGAGACCTGGGTTCTCTTCTGTGCTGTGGAAGCTTATGGGTTACCTTGGGCTGTTCACACATTCTCAGCCTAACCTGCCTCACAGGGGGGGTTGTTGTGGGGATAAAATGGACGGGGAGGATTGTCATGTGCTTTGGGTTTCCATGGAGGAGAAAGATGAGTTGTATGTAAACCCCTGTGTGTGTATTGGAATACACAAGGATCTCTGGATTGGGTGAAAAATCGGTACCTTAAGGATTCTCTAGTGGTCTTCCTAACAGCTGGTTTAATCAGATTTCCTCTTGGAAGATATCCATTCCTTCCTTTAAATTAAATTAAATTTTAAATCTTTCCACTGCAAAATGAAGGTTGTGATACTGTTTTTAATTTCATTAGCTCTGGAAAATAACTTCTGGAGACACTAAAGTGGCCGTTTTAGCAGCCTTAGCTGATAGCAGAATCTTGCCATCTGTTGCCCATTAGTCTTTTGAAGAAGACGTTACAGTAGTGTCCAGATGCTCGTATTGTGGGAGATTGGAGGGGAGTGTGTGTGCCTGGCAAAGTGTGTGTCTGAGCAGCAGGAGCTTGTGTTATACTGTTTGGGTTACAGCTTGCTGGGTAATAAAGATATTGCCTCCTGAATATCTACAGGGATATGACTTTCCCATAGAAGAACTCATCAGATCCAGTGATCTAGTTGCTATGTGTCAGCCACAGATGTATCTTTTGTTGCATGTATGGTAGCTTGCATCCTTTGATTTGCTTTTTTTTTAATAAAATTTTTTTTATTTTATTTTTCCAAATAATCATTATACATTCCATTGCACATTTTAAAAAGTATAATTCTTTGACTTCCCCTCCCCCCTCCTCTGATCTTTTAGTTAACATTTTTTTCCTCTTTGTATTGTTTTTCTAATTCAATTATAACAAAGCCATCCATGCCCAATACATCCTTTCTGAATTAGATCAAAATACATTTGTTAATATCACATTTAAGTTCATCTCTACAATAATTAATCCATGCCTCCCAATCTTTTGCAAATTCATTATCATCCTTTTGATTTACCGACGCCGTAAGTTTTGCCATTTCTACTAATTCCATCATTTTTTCAATCCACTCCGATTTGTTTGGTATATCTGTCATTTTCCATCTCCTAGCATATACCATTCTGGCGGCAATAGTAGCATACATCAAAAAAGGTCTCTGGTTCACTATAGTATTATACTCAATAGCATCATTTCTGTTGTTTTAGGGATATTTTGTTGTAATATCAACCTTAATTCATTATAAATCATGTCCCAGTAATTCTTAGCCTTCTCACATAGCCACCAAACATGATGAAAAGAACCCACTTCTTTTTGACATTTCCAACAGTTCGGTGACATATTACCATACATTTTGGCTAATTTCTTTGGTGTTAAATACCACCTATACATCATTTTATAAATGTTCTCTCTCATAGATTGTGAATATATATATTTCATATCCTTTAACCAGCATCCTTTGATTTGCCATGGTGTATGTATGTTGTATTAGTGGCTGTCATAGTTTATAGAGAGAATTTGGAAAATGTCATAGCAATTTCTCATTAATGTTACAAGCAGGTGTTTCCAGTTTTGTTAAATCTGTGAACACTTGGCAGTTTGGAAATGCGTAGTGGGCATCACCACAAAATTGTTCCCATGAGGTGGGCATTGCCAACCATAAAATGTTGGGAGGTTCCCAGCCTAGCATCTAAATGGGTGCCTGAGGCAACACCTAGTCTCCAGACTTAAATTTTACACCATACAAAAATTTTTTTGGTTTTTCAAATACTTAAAAAAAAATTGAAACTTTGGGGGCCGCATTGTCTTCTAGTCCTCTGTGAGGGCAATGCCTGGACTCAGGGTACATTCACTTGACCTGCTGTGAGGGGCCTATTGAAGCAACCACGCAGTAGGCTTGATGAAAACAACCAAGAAGTAGATTTATTTCAGGGGTATGCATGGCTTGTCTTTTTCATTGTTTCCTTTCTCTAGTGCTCTCAGTATTACAGTAACTAAGTTACTGGAGAGCTGAGGTCTGAAAATGTGTAACAGTTACAAAGCAGGTTTCTTGCATGATTGATTCCGACTTATAACATGGAACAGTTTAACTTTTAACTGTTTTTGACAGGAGCAGCACTCAAACCCTAGCTGCCTTCAAAATACCTGAAGGCCCTAAGGACTAAGTCCCTGCCTAACCAGCAAGACCCACAAAGCCTTCTCCCACCAAAATCCAGCCACCCCCAACTCTTGTCAGTTGGCCAGCAGTTAAACTGCCAAACTCCCCCCACCTTCCACATTCCAATCGATGAAAGTGATTGGCCGAGGCTTCTGGAGAGCGGAATTTGAAACCACCCATCACAGTGCGCCCTGCAGACACAGAGGGGGTGGGCTCCTCTGAACCTCCTACTAATTCAGTGAAGTTGAAGAAAGCTGGGACTGTCTGCCTGTCTGCCTTGGGGAAGGTACAAGTTTGCACCAAGAAACGAATTGATGGGTGCCTTGACACTCACAGGCTCCACATTGGGGATCACTGGTTGAAAGTACTGAATCAGAATACTCCTTACTACAGGCTCTCTATAAAGTTTACAGCCTCTCAGTAACAGCTGGATGCTTGACTGCATCCAGCATCTTCTGGAATTCTACTGTAGAAATGGACTGTCAGATTGGGGCTTTAGATTAAAAGAAATTCACTTTATGACCCAGCTTTTCCTTTTAACTAAAATCTCCATTAGCCCACAAGATTTACAATCCACAGACCCTGTTAGCCTGTGGGTATGATTCTATCTCTGTAAAAACCAAATACAAATTCTGTCAGAGTTACCTTTAATCCTATCATGTTGAATATTGCTATTTTAAAAGTTTGCTTCTGCACAAGAAATGATTCTCACTCAAGAGATTTTTTAAAATATTAGACCTGCAGAATAAAATATGTAATTGTGCTGCACGTTGTAGAAATCTATTTTCAATAGTATTCTGGGTGAATGCCCCTGTATCAGTGGAGCATATTATTTTAATTACTTCAGCAGAATGGTAAACATTACATTACACTTGCTGTTTTGTCTGGCTTTAGGTGCTTTGGACTTGTCTGATTACTAAACGGACATTAGCAATTCCCCAATGAGGTTACTCCTTCAAAGACTGAATTAGAAGCATGAAGAGAAAAGCAACCACTACGTTTATAAAACATTATAAACTGAACTATAATGAACATGGGAGGGGAGGGAGGAAAGCAAATTGTGGAGAAGCCAGCTTTCTGTGTGTGACTGAGCATAGGGTTTGGGGATAGGGCAGTGCAAATGGAGGATGGTAGTACATGGAGGTCTGGTCATGGCCAGCAACTAATTTTATATGGCCAAAGACTGAGAACAGACCCATGGATTACAGTCTGATGTTACTGCAAGCTTTTAGTGTCTCCATTCCACCTCCCTCCTCCCCCCCAAACCGCCCCCAGATTAGGTAGAAAAAAGGGAAAGTAAGCAAATCAAATTCTATGCACAAACAAAGCATAGTATTAGGGAAGCAAGTGATGTGATGTAAAATTGGTGGGTAGTAGAACAAAGAGCTTAACCAAAGAATGGGAAGAGCTTGGTTTATTATACACACACCCAACCTAGAGCAAGATTTTCAACCGCTTTACTGTACAGGCCACAATGACAAAGTGGTATCTTTTTGGTGTCTCAAGTGACTATTTTCATAGTAGACACCTGTGTCCCATGGGTGTTCATGATGGAGTGTTGCTACTAAATGCAAAATACACGCAGTTACTTGTGTGAAGTGCACACACACTGAAATGATTTTACCTCCACGGTGGCCAGACTGTCCTGAGTGTCCCATTGCGTCTAAATGCAGGCTATACACTTTAACTCAAATAAGTCACCATACAAACAACCTCTCGTTAAAACATTTTCCTACCATCGGTCCCACATCTAGCAAGAAACTTAGTAAAATTTTTGGCGTGGATGTCACGAGATAGGAGGTGCTCTCATAAAATAGCAAAGAATGTCTTGGAAGGATTGTTTTCTTAAATCTGTTATGGTTACAAATCCTGTACTTGGATAGGCTGTAACAACTTTCTCCCATACTGGAAAATACTCTTGTCACTCAGAATATTTTTGAGCTATTCATTGATAATTTTTATATCTTTTAAGTGAGCTGTTTCTGCATCTTCTATACTGTTACTTTTTGAAGGAATCCTGCACTATTGGCTGGTTGTTGTTTTCTGACTGTGATAGAGCGATAAAAATAGCTTCTGTGG
Organism: Euleptes europaea; assembly: GCF_029931775.1. NCBI lineage: Eukaryota > Metazoa > Chordata > Lepidosauria > Squamata > Sphaerodactylidae > Euleptes > Euleptes europaea. Next base: position 40,656,683 of record NC_079316.1, read on the forward strand.
AAAGGCAGAGTCTAGTTCAGTTTATCAAGTTTATTTTCCAAAGATAAATCAAGAATTGGAACTTGGATTGTGATGTGACCACCAATTGGTTCTCCTTTAGACACCTATAGCCTAACATTAATTTCTTTGCCATGAGCTATTTTTTATTCAGTCACCATGTGGCTAGTATTCGAAGGTATGTGTTACGTAACCACCAAGGAGGGGCTGGGCGCAGTGGTAGAGCATGTGCTTGGGCATGCAGAAGATCCTAGATTCAATCCATGGCATCTCCAGTTGAAAGGACCAGGTGATATGAAAAACCTCTGCCAGAGACCTCTGCTTGTTAGGGGAAGGGAATACAGAATTTACTACAAGTCCCAAGAGCACTTGCATACCCTGCCAGAAATTTTGTTAGTCTTTAAGGTGCTACTGGACTCTTGCTCTTTTCCACTGCTAAAGATTATGTTTATGTATTAGAAATGTGTGCTAGTATCTGTCTTTCTGTTTGCATCTCTGTAATGAAGGGAAAAATTAGTATTATGTGCATTTTTTCTATATTTTAAGTTGGTTCACGGCAATAGTTTTCCAGTCATTGGGCATTCTTTTAAAATATCTCCACATCAGCCTGTCCCTGGAACTGATGAATTATTGTGCTGAAGTCTAATTCTAAACTGACCCTTAGTTTTATCTCAGCATTCGTCCCCTGAAAAATTGGCTCAAGGCAACAAAAACCACACACACTCCTATTCCTGTTCCCCTCTTGGAGCTGATTTTAGATGGTTGGTTCTTGGAAACCTCAACATTTATGCCAAGGGTCCCTTATCAGGGAGGGGTATGGTTACCAACCTCCAGGTACTAGCTGGAGATCCCTCCCCAAAACATCCTGCCGGTGGCAAAGAGGGACCTGGAAACCCTAGGAAGGAGGGAAAGCAGCTCTGACAGCTGTCCCAGGTTATCTGGGTCTCAGCCCACTCAGTTTGATCTAGCGAGGCAGGATTCTGTGTTCGCTCTGTCATGAATTAACCATTGCCTGGTGATATGAGAAGGTGGTGCTAAAAGAGAGTTTTGTGACCCATGGCCAGTGGTCCATGAATGAAGACTGGGCTTGGTAGGCTAACTCGTAAAGTCCAGTTATACCACAATAGTAGCTGTTTCTGTAAAAATCCCTAGACTAACCAGGCCTTAATGAGGTGGGGGAAGTACTTGACAGGGGGAGCTTTGACTCTTGAAAGCTTATACCCCTACTCTACCATGGAAGCTTGTTGGGTGATGTTGAGCCCATCACAGTATTTCTGCCTGGCATATCAGGAGGATTGTCATGAGAATAAAGTAGAAGAAGGAAGAATGATGTATTAGCCACTCAGGGTCCACATCAGGGAGAAAAGTGGGATTTAAATAAAAAGTAGGCATGCATGTAGATCAGGAATCAGCAGTCTATGGCAAATGATATGATTTTGTGTAGCACTCACAGCCCCTTCTGAATAGACAGGTCACACCCATCAGCTATTTGGCACTAAAAGGGGAGAGAGAGCCCCACCTTTCTGAGGGGACTGACTGGCCATGGCTGTTTCCTTTGCAGTGATGACTTCACAACCAAATGTGGCCGGAAGTGACATAATACCGTTGGTGTTGGAGCAGCCACCATCTTCCCATTTCCCCAGGACATATAAATGAGACAGGAGAAGGAGGCAGAGCCAAGCAGGGTTCACACACGATAAATAGACATATATTGTATTAATTTTAAGCTACTTACTTTATTACTGGCACCCAAAATGTGACATTAGAGAAGACTCAGCACTGTGATTCTGAAAGGTTGTCTATCCAGATACAATGTCTTTTTCTTTAATTTTTTAATAAAACATTTTTCCTTTTACCTCATAGAGAACCAGCTCCCTCTTTGTGTACTGCCAAGTTTTATTTATTTTATTATTTATATTTAACTTCTATACTGCTTTTCAGCCTACCAAAGCATTCAGTGCAGCCTATAACAAAAGCGGAACTGGCACATATTACCACCCCCCCCCCAAAGCATGATTCCATTGGTGAGATTTAGTGAAATGTTGAAGATCCAATTTGTTCCATGCAGAGGTCATATTCAGTGCAAGCAGAATCTTCCCCCCATATATATGAAAGGGTTCCTCTGTGAACATGTACAACTTGGTGCATGTTGTATCTGCTGCATTAAAACTGTGCTAAGCTGGGTCAATTAACAGCGTAGGCTCATTGCAAAGCTGAAGTAGTGCTTTCATCTCAATTATTTTTAAAGGTGCTCCACTGCCAACAATATCAATCTTCTATTTAACATTTTGGTCCTAATTATGGCTAACGCTGTAACACTTTTTAAAAAGTGCCTAAGACTGAGGCAGGGGGGAAAGAAAACATTTTTAATATTTCAGCTTAGAAAAATACGTTCAAGTGTTGATGGTTACCAGCTGCTACAAGTACTCACTGACCTTTTTGTCCTTTTTTGCCACATTTAGCATTTTAAATTGTGGGCCTTGCTTGCTTATATATTTTTTTCTTAACAGCATTATAAAGCCCTAGCTGAGTTGTCTGCCTGCCAAATTGCCCATGCATACACAAGTTTACTAATCTTCAAGAAATAGTGGTGTCCTCACTTTCTGAGGCCGCCAGGAATTCTCACCTCTGTTAGTATTTAAGCTTGTTTTCTGTGCTGTGTTTAGAATAATGTTCAGCAAACCATGGTTGTGGATCTTCCAGCCCTGATCTCTCAGCCCCAGCAATTACAAAAGGGCTTTCACCATCCCGAACATTGTCTGACATTTAACTGAATTGTTCTTCTACATCATGTTCCCAGTTCTGTGTGTGTAGAATCCCACAGAGTTTTGGATAGAGGCCATACTTTTTTAAAGTTGTGTCCACACCTCCCCCCAAAAAACAGTGGAATGTTTCTGAAGGCATATATTTCCCTTTATAGACTAGTAGAATTTTTCTACAGTTCTTGAGCACGTTGAGAGATATAAATAGGTGAAATGTCTTTTTGCATATTCAAATGCTGTAACAGTGCACTGTATTGGGCCTTAAAACTTTAGAAATGTAATGCTTATGAGAACAGGCACTGAAGCAGAATGAGAGAAAGAAAGAGTTGACATATTCATGTGTTTTAGTCTTAAATCTTAACACACTTTCAGCAGTCAAGATTCTTGTATGTGTGTGTTTAAGGCTATTTAATGAAAACTGCCTTTCCAGTGAAGTGAACAAAACTTGTTTATTGTCAGGGAGGGAAAGGGGAAATTGCCCATTTCTGTTTACTTCACCATTTGGGGGGAGAAAGCCACACTACATTGAAAGGCTTCCTTTAGAAGTTCAATTACTCTTCAATTTCTTTCATCAGCTTTTAAAAGGAAGAAAGTATGGCATTTAAAGGTCAGGGATCTACTAATTTAGCTCTGAAAAATATTGTGTTTTAAAACTGACTTAGAGGGCTTTGGGTCTTAGATGGAAACTTGACAGCAAAGCTGATCGCTCATAAGAAATTTTAGAATCTTTTTTTAGAAGTCAGAGGTGAATATCGCAATGGCTCACACAAATCTTGAGTAAATGTGTAGTCGATATTACTTTGTGTTGTGTAGAGAAAAAATAGTGACACATTTTCTACTAACATTATAGCAGAAAATAACGGTTGCAGTGAATTCACTCTCCCTTTCTCGTGAAGGTTTTGGAGAAATCTGCAAATTGTCCTACCATTTCCTCATAGCCCAGGGAACCAAATGTACATAAGTATAATTAATGAAGAAAAGAAAGCAAAATGTTGATGGCGATCTTCTTCTTTTTTTCAGCGGAACCCCTGCCTTTAATGGACCTGTGCCGAAGATCAATCCGCTTTGCTCTGGGCAGAGAACGCCTGCATGATATAGAAATTCTACCTTTGCCTCAGTCTCTAAAAAATTATTTACAGTATCAGTAAGACAAATTCTAGACCTCTAAATGGTAGAAATTGTTTACATCAGAATATAAATCTTTGTGATGGATCTTTTGAGTGTTATTTAATTTTTTTACCTTTTTTTAATCACCCATGGCAGAACATTGTGGAGACTACTAAGGAATGTGAACACTCTTTGAATTGGTCTAGTTCTTTAAGTGAAATAAATGTTGCCTACGCTGTTAGCAGCCTTGAAACACAGAATCCAAAGCTTATCTTCCCAAGTCAGATCCAAAGTTGTGGTGTATATGTGGCCTGGCATTGTGTATGCACCGAATGAAGATCTAACCCTAGGTGTAGCCTGTATGCAAAAGACACAGGTTACCAGCTGCACAGCTAGTAAAATAATTACCACAGATTCTCAGAACTCAGAATCCTGAATGCTCTTGAGCACAGATACAACTAACCACAATTCTGTACACATCAGCTGTGATCCAAACCTCCTTTGCACATAGGCGCTTTTTTGTTCTTCCTTGTGACGAAGGATGCTCCAGTAAACACCAGATTCTCATGTGCACTGTATAAGGGAGTGGGGGAAGCCTTGCACATATGAAGCATTGGAGCTGCATTGAAACTGCTTTATTTGTGGCCTTTACTTTTTAAGTTGCTCTGCCTTTCAGAAAATCATGCTGTTGGTATAGTATACCGCCTGCCATATTTTAAATTATTTAATATAGCAGCCTTGTCATGATTTGTAAGGTAGTTGATCTTCCCCTTTTCAGAAGCAACTCAGACCAATCAATAAACTAGCTGAGCTGGCATACTTAAATTTTACCTGAATTCTGACCTACTTCTTCAATGGGGTGGAATTTGTTCAAATCACTGATTTCTAGTTTAGCTTGTTATTTATTAGGGTGTTATCAACTTTAGTCCCCCTCCCCACTGCAGACCAAATATCACGTCACATTTTAACTTTGAACAAATGTTATTTGTACTCCATGAATTCCAAATACTGGATTTTCTGTTTAACATGTATGCATTTTTTCCCCAAGAGTCTCCCATTTATCTGTTTTATGTCACCAGAGAAGGATGGTCTTCTGTTGTTCTCCTTCACTGCTTAAAATGTATTCATTCTGCTGGATGGATTTACTTTTTAAAGGCGCTGCTTTCTTTTTTGAGTTTTCTTCTTTGAATTGTTCAAAGATCTCTGCCTGATCAGTTGTTTAGTTTTGAACTGGAAGTTGTTGTAATGGCAGGAAGTCGAATGTTTAGACTGAGCTGCCTTCGGCATATTTTAATGTGAATTTATCGAAGGATGAAGAAAATGTTTCTAATAAAGTCTGCTGTCCAAATTGCTGTTGGTGTCTCCTTTCTAAGTTGTTTTCACAGAACTGTAGCAACACAACTGAGTTCATTTCTAAAGTACTTTAACTAATACTTCACGTTACCTTCTCTATTATTGACCATTTCCATTCCCATGTTTTTGATGAAGATATGTTGCCATGGAAGAAACATGAGCAGAATTTATCTGCATTAAACAATGCCTTGATCTAAAGACAGTGAGTTACATCAGATTCGTCAGTAATGCTGTTTCCATTATAACTACAGTTTCACCTCTGGGTCACTTCTGTCTGCTCTTTTCATTTTTCTACTTCTGTATTTGGGTTCTCTTTTTACCTTTGTCAGGATCCTAGTTGTATGTTAAAGTCACCAAGAACCCTTGGGGTTGTTAGACAAGCCTGTTTTTTTTCCCATAGTGGGCCGTGTAATTTCTGGCCGGGGAAGTAAGGAAGCTGATGAAAGTAGAAGTGGCTGCCCTGAAGAAAACAATCATGAAAGCTGGTAGGTGGGGCTCAAGTATAATTATACATCTGGGGGTAGCAAACCCACTCATGTCTGATTCAACAAACACTTATCTCAGGGAGACTTAACCTATGACCCAGTGATGGTCTGGTGGTTGATCTACCTGAAGCCATTGGATTCTGCATAGGAAGCAGCATCCACAGTCATATCAGAGCCTATATACTTTTGATGAGAGGGTCTTCCACTTGCTGAGAAGTCTCCATAGAATTCCACTATTGGAGATTTGGGGGGGAAAGAAGGAAACCTGTTGAGGCATGATGTTTGTTCCAAAAGACCTGTTTCCCAAATGTTTTATCAATGCCTGTGTACTTAACAAGCAGAAATAGCATCAATGCTTGTAATGACATAATTTAAAATTCAAATTTGCCTGCCTTACAGTGCTCAGGTTATGAACCAAATATTTCCTGGAGGATCCTCAGTTGAATCATAATGTAAAATAAGATTCTGTACCTTTAAAGGCTCTTTCCCCCCAAGCTTTTGATGCTGATCATACCTCAGACAAAGTGAGTCAATGCTTAGTAGTTTAAAGGCTTCTTGAAACTGTAGGGAAGCAGAGGAGAGGGAGATGCCATATAATTCCTGGGTTTGCCTGACTAGGTGCTGGGAAGCTCCTTAATCAGAAAGCCTATAGCTTATGCCAAGGCTTTTTATATCCTCTAATAGATCATCTACTAACCTGAACCAGGCCTGATTCAGATATATGTGCGCACTTTAGAAGCTCTAGTCATCTAGTTAGCTTTTCTATATCAGATCATTTAACTCCCAGCCAGAGCTACATGTTTCAGGTCCGTTGCAGATATAATACGTAAGTAATACTATTAGAGAATCCATTTTAAGGTTTTGTTAAAACATAACTATTGCATTCCTAACTTTGACTAAATCAACAGGAAAATTATGCCATCCATTATTGTTACCGAGATAATTAAAGGAGAGCAATAATGTTAGTCCATACAAGTTTCTTACCCACAGCATAAGGAGGTCACAGACAAGGAGCCATTTCTGAGAGAAAGCTCTTGATCTATTCCACTTCCCATAGTTTTAGGATTTTAACATTATCTCCTAACAATAGCTGCCTCTCTTGGTTCTAGGTGTACATTCTTGGTTAATTAATTATCTTGTAATTTCAAACATCACATAAGGTTATCTGTATTTGAAATGTCTTCTTAAAATATATAAAAACCGTTCATTCATTCTTGCTACTTTTTATCTGGAAGTCTATGCAAAAACAGTGATCACATGTTTTTCATACATATAACTATCTTTAGGCCCTCAACCAGCATACCTATCTTTGAATGATATCTTCACTTTTGTGAAGTTGGACATTCCTGCCATTCTTAGACACTCTCTGCACCTGGGCTTCAACAAATATTATCCATCAATAATGGGTTATATGGCAGCAATCCTGAAGGGGGGGCAAAGGTCCTTAGGAGCCGGCATGACCACACGCTGGTGTAAGTGCCCATTTAACCCAGGATAACAGGCCCTTATGCCATCCCGGGGGCAAAAAAAATGGCCCTGGGAAGCCATGGAGCTGCACCGCCCCCCCCCGCCATCGCAGTCACACCAGCAAGGAATTCCTGAAAGGAAAAGCCCATGATGGTCTGAGGTGGGCATTCCTGGGGGGCGGAGCTGCTTTTAAGCAGCTTCCTAACCCCTTCACACCAGGAACACCCCCTCGTGTGGTGGCATTTCTGCACCACCTTTTTTAGTGACGCAGACTTGCTTTGTTTTGTGGGGGCATTTTCCTGTTTTATTTTTTAAATGCCCCCTTAGGAATGAGACGTATGTCTTCTAACCTACATAGGGTCATATAATCTTGTTACTACTTTGTTTCTTGTCCCTCTCCAAGGCTATTCTATTCTGGATCTCTGGCATGTTTTAGTTGGGAGGCATGTTAGCTTTGTTTTTGTGCACGGAGACATTTTCTATGGGTTTGGGGGTGGTGGTTCTGTTTGTTTGTTTGTTTGTTTGGTCAAGCCTAACAACTGCATTTCTTGCTATATTTATGACATCTAGCTTTCTTTGACTTTCAAGCTAAAAAATTTCTTCCCCCCGCCCCAGTCTCCATGTTTACAGCATGAACTTCAGCCATTAAACATCATTAATTTGTGGTTGGCCAAGACTATGTATCTCTTGGCAGACTCACCATTCCCAAGTCCATCAAGAAGGAATGTTTCAACTTGTATTAATATTTTATACTGAAATGAATGGTATGATCTGGGGAAAACAGAAAAAACAAGGCTACACAGATGCCAGAGAGTGACAGTAATCTTTAATTTACCTGTCAGAAGGTGTGGCAATGAAATTTCGTGATATGAGAAAAAATAGAACCAATGACACTTAGGAAAATCTTAGGAATGAAGAGGCTATAGGGATGCATGTGAACAAATCTATGCTTGAATCTGCCTTATACTGAATCAGACCATTGGTCTATCAGAGTCTGTACTGTTTATTCTGATTGGCAGTGCTTTACTCATGCAGAGGTCTTTCACATCACTTCCTACCTGATCCTTTTAATTGGAGATACTGGAAAATGAACCCCAGACCTGCATGACCTTCCCATCACTCAGGTTGTGCAGGTAGTGATGAAAGGATTGAATCTCATAGGATTATATGTGTTTCAGGTGTCTAAATACGTTTTTAAAACATATATGTGGGGTGAATATGCATAACCTCACTGTTTATTTGAACCTTCTGTTTCTCCATCCCCAAGTCTCTAAAAGGGTCTCAATATCTGGTTGTAGAGTGACCCATTCAACTTTTTGGTTACTGGTTCTTCCCAAACCAATAGGCTTCTATATAGCAAGTTCAAGCAACAGACGTTAAGGTTCACTTGGGTATATTAATCAGACCTAAAACCTACAGGGTTGCCATGAGTCAGAAGCGACTTGGTGGCACGTAACACACACAAAACCCATATTTAAACATCCATGATTATGTCTTTAGCTAGGAAAAATATAATGCCCCTGTTTTGTTTCAGTGTTGTTAATAGTTGCCCGCAAAAATGGCACTGTTGTATTTGGAACGCAAACTGCTGTGAGGTTGAAACTTTAAATAATTTTAGTTCAAAGTGCTAATAACCTTTTAAATTTTAAAATTGCTTTGCACCAAACCTTAATTTCTGCCCATGTTGAGTCCATGACATGATCAAGTTGAAACATTTTCTAAACTGTACATTTTTTTAAACATTGGCACTGGCATTTCCTGGTTAAGAGACAAAAGTAAATCATGTCTTCTTTTCAGCCCTCATGCAAATGACCTGCATTATACCGTGTTTCTTATCAACCAGCTATGATGAAGGTCCTAATTTCAACCTTGTAACAGAACCGAGAGCTTTTATAACTAATACCTTCATGTTCTGTTTTTTCTTAGTGAAATGCAGTTGCCCCACAAAACAATCCTTTTGGGTTTCTTTTTTGTTTTACTTCTACCATCACACCCCAAGGTTACTATTACTTCTACCATCACACCCCAAGGTTACTATTACAACTTCATTTTGTTGTTGTTTAGTCTTTAGCTGGGAGGAGGCATTTAGTATAAAAATAATTTTAGCAAACAAAAAAAGAATCTTGCTCAGATCTAGGACTAATGGATGTACACATGCTCTGCCCTGAACCATTTTCCTTTTATCAAAAAAAATTTTTCTGCCCTTGGTACTTGACAAATATTTTTCCAAAGCAGGGACCATCAAATCCCTGTGAAACTGCATTAGGAGAAACTCAACAGCTAGTCTAAGATTATGATAATTTACCATGCAGGTTTCCCCTCCCCTTATTTACTAGGTGTTTCCATACACAGTTCTGAAAAGGATAGGCCAGGGACATCAGCTTCACTTTCAATGGGGTGTCCTGTTGGTCATTTTTTTCTAGGACACTTTCAGAGGCATTCATATTAACATTATATGGTCACACAACTAAAGAGCTTTAAAACTGCCTTCCTAGATGAGATCAAGAATTCTTCTTCCAACAGCAGCCAGGTCCCCACAACAGACACCCTGTGAGGTAGGTGGGGCTGAGAGAGTGTGACTAGCCCAAGGTCACCCAGCAGGCTTCATGTGTAGAAGTGGGGAAACCAACCTGGTTCTCCAGATTAGAGTCCACCACTCCGAACCACTGCTCTTCACCACTACACCATGCTGGCTGTCTAGCATTTCAACTCTTGTTTTAATTAAGAATGTGGTTTCCTTTTATCTTTCTCTCTTTGGATTTCAAACCTGGTTGTGTCTGTAGCATCAGAACCTTAAATATTTGTTAGACTGGATTTGGGCCTGATTTGCTCCTTTGGAGAAGCCAGTAGTAATGAACATTTGGCAGAGGTTCAAAACCTCAATTCATTCACCATTCTTGTACCCTCATCTAAAGAAGTCTTCCAGTTAGATTTATATTGTTTACACAATAAATGAAGTGTGGAATCTGGCTCACATACTCTTCCCAAACAATGGAAAGCTTCTATCAGAATTCCATTTCTTTATCCTCATTGGACCTGTATTTGATATTGATCCAACAAAAGACAATGCCAAGAGTGCACCAGATTCCCAAAATATTTCCCAAAATGGAAACGGATGCTAGTGCATGCTGCTGGAGATACAAACTACCAGAAGCTATGTCAACCACATTTCAGAATTGACCTCTGGTAACATCTCTTTGGCAAGAAATAAGTGAAACAAATTCTACGAGATGCACATTCCCACCTCTCTTCTGAGGCACTTGTTCTAGGTCATATTCTAGGGAATGGGACAGTGACTAAGAAAGGCAGTTTTGTTGAACAGCTCTGCTGATGGAAAGGCTTAGTATTGGTTTGGAAAAGTAAAAAATTCCTCCTGACACAAGTGAGTGGAAACAGGACATGCTTAAATTAGCATGAAAGGGAAAAAATGTGTTGCAGACATGGGGCCTCAGACATTTCTTAGATGCATGAAGCTTCATTTAACATTTCATGGTTTGATCAAGCTCCATTTTGCAGAGACATCTGTATTTCCTCAGATAATTGACATTTATTCCTCATAGCACAACCTATCCCAATATGTTGCTCCCCAAATTGGTATTCCAGATTCCAACACACCAAGATGCCTGCATTTAGATATCATGTTGAACTGAAGCTTTATCAAACCAAGAAGTACTGGAAATTCCTCTGTGCATGAGAGATGGATAGAAGAGCAAAGAGGACATGCAAGCATAGCAACATACTATTTGTGCCCAGACTCAGTTTTATTAAAATGTGTTGTGATGTCTGGTGGCATCCGTTCTTCATTTGTTCAATATTGTTTTATGTAATGGGAGCCAGCGTGGTTTAGTGGTTAAGAGCGGTGGTTTGGAGCTGTGGACTCTGATCTGGAGAACCGTGTTTGATTCCCCACTCCTCCACATGAGGAGGCTAATCTGGTGAACTGGATTTGTTTCCCCACTCCTACACAGGAAGCCAGCTGGGTGACCTTGAGTATGTTACAGCTCTGTTAGAGCTCTCTCAGCCTTACCTACCTCACAGGGTGTCTGCTGTGGGGAGGGGAAGGTGATTGTAAGCCAGTTTGCGTCTCCCTTAAGTGGTAGAGAAAGTCGACATATAAAAACAACTCTTCTTCTTCGTCTATGTTCTATACCACTGCTAGGATAAACTTTTATTGCAACTGGCGCCCAACATGTCTTCAAATGCCACCTTACCATTTCTTTTTTGTGGCCCTTTAAATTGCCTAAGCACTTTTGTCCTGGTCAGCGAATGTGCACGTAAGAAAATCTGCATTCTGCCTGCAGTGGGAAAGACCTAGGTAACTTAGCCCAACACACCCACTGGCTGGCTTGTTAAAATTTATTCCCAGTGGAGCAAGAGATGCTAATAATTAATATTAGGGGAATGTTTAAAGGGCCCCTTCATGCAAAGGGGAGCTCAGAAGGTATGAGGAAGATTATGCTGGGAAAACTGACACACGTACAATTAATTTTATCCGAGCATGATCTTGGCACTGGATCACATATATAAACTTTTATATTGATTTACTCTTGATGCAAGCTGGTAGTATTTACTGAAGTAAAGTTTACAGTGCTACATCCAGCCTTCCACCTGTTTAGGCTTTCATATGTAGACTAAAAATGATCAATGGTATCGCTGAGACGTTGTGTGTGTTTTAACAGACTTCAAAGGTGTCTTACACTTACAAGAACAAGCTGTTCCAAGTGGAAAACGTTCTGTAGATGAAGGAAGTGTCAGTCTATTGTGCTAGGATATCTACACTCCTAAGAAGAAAAGGAAAGAGTGATCTCATGCGTGTGAAGTTTTCCTCCCCTCATGCACAATGAATTCTACTGTCTGTTTCAAATAGTTGTTGTGAGCCTTTGTCATTGAAGCCTGCACTGTGGTTAACATCTGTTCAATGATCTGCCTGGATCAAATGGTTTTTCATCAAAGGGCAGGGATGGGGAAGAGAAATGGTGATGCATTAGATAGAAAAAAGGCTCCAATGTCAGGTTTCACATGAAAACTCAGGTGCTTCCAGTGAATGAAATCTGCTGCGTGACTCTGCCATTCACACACCTGGGAGAAATGAATGCATGTATTAACGGCAGGGAGCTTTCATCTTCAAGAATCATACAGGCAAGTGAAAACCCTTCTGAGATAAATTACAAATTGCATAAAAAGCACAGAGCCTGGATTTTACTATAACCTGCTTGGAAGTATTTCACAAGACTTCAGAAAATTTGCAGCACTAGGGAGGGGGGATATTCTATTGTTTATAAATTAACCATTAAATATTTGTGGGTTATGATTCTGCATAGAAGCATAAATTGAGTATTAGGTACAGCGTTCTGAAAGGTAGCAATCTCCCCCATAAGGTTCTAGACCTTATGATGCATAACACCTATGCTCACCTGTTTGCTGAAATGTTGTTTAGAATTTTACCTGCATGCCCCAACCTCCTTGAACCTGTGGGCACTTTTGAAATTTTGAAAATGGGGGGAGCATGGCCAACCGCAAGTAGCTACTGGAGCCAATCATAGAATGTTGGGAAATTTCAAGCCAAGTGCCTTCCTATGATGGAGATGGCACTCTCAGAATGGATGCTCCAGGCAAGCACAATGGTGATGCCTCCTTGGCTGTTCTGTAGCCCTTCTCGCTCCAATGTGATGGAAGATAACCAGGATTTGCTCTTTTCTTTGGGGAAGAAAGATATGGATACCAGGAAATACACTGCTGGGCACTATGGTGCCCATAAGCACCTCAATGCCTTATACAGACAATAATCCTGCTTTGGGGTTCAAATTGGGGTCAGATTTGTGCACAAGTGCTATTCTTTAAACAAAAAAGAGCATTCAGTGTCCTAGGCTACATAATAGTGATGTATAAACCCTACTGTGTTTAATTGGTATGTGAGCCACTAAGTATGAGCTCTCTCTTTGAGCAATTGAGGCAAGGATCACCTCCACACCAGTATTCAAAACTGGCTTATAATGTTTTGGTGCACACGCATTCTTGCAATGCTGCTTTGAAATGGTAAGGGAATACACCAACGTACTGCTTAAGCATCTCTGTGACATTTCTGTGTTGATTAGATTGCAGAGGGATCCAGGCCATAGTTCCATAAATTACAGAACCATTAAAAAAAAAAAACCTCAAGTCAATTTCAATTATCAGGAAGGAAGGATAGTTAATCATCAAAACAGAGCAAGAGGTTAAATTAATAAAGGTTCTAAGCATACATCAATTATGGCCACTAGCCTCAGCTGCCTGGTCTCATGAACACTGACTGCACAGCTGCAAAACAGATTATCAGGTCAAAATGCATGACATTATGATGACTGGAACAAAAGTTTCAAGGCAACGATGTCCAACAAGTAATAAAGAAGTATTATGAGCAACGGACATTCTTAGTACAGGCCTGGTATCTGCCAATTTTGTGAACCTTGTAGTATGTGCCGTGCTTGTTGGTTTTTAACAGAGTGTAAATTTGATTATATACCATCTAAATGGTTTTCTTTTTCCTGAAGAAACAACAGGAGGGTGTGATGATAATTCCAGTATGGTGTTCTGTTGCAGTGAAATTAAGCAAGAATTCAGTAGCACCATGAAGACCAACAAAAATTAGTTTGGCCTAAACTTCTGTCAGTCAGAGAAGCTCACATCATCATGAATTGTACACCCATTAGACAGATATGCTTATACTTAAAGTACATATAACAGCAGATAGTTTCAGAGGGCAGCTATATTGGTCTGCAGCAGAAGAGCTAGTCCAGCAGTGCCTTAAGAGACCAACAAGATTTTCAGGGTATTAGCTTTTGTCAAAGCTCTCTTTGACAGAAACCTGGTATCTGATGAAGGGAATTGTGACTCTCGATAGCGGATACCTCCAAAATCTTGTTAGCCTGTAAAGTGCTAATGGACTCAGATCTAGCTCTAAATAACAGAAAGTCAGTCCATAGTGTCATTATACAGGAAGGTTTTATTGTACTCCCTATACTGAGCTTTCTGGCAAGATCTAATTAATACCCCAAGCCTTAAATGCAATCTATAGAAGCAACTACAGAGGTAATACAGCTGTTAACAAGGTGTACCGCCTGGAGTTAACCAACTGAGAAGCAGTTATTGTATTGGGGAATGATCTCTCCTTTCATCTGCTCTTTTTCAATCTGGTCAACGCCATACTTTTCATCTTCTTTGCTTATGCACCAGGGCCTGCTCTGCTTCAGCAAAGTGCACTGCATCTGTTGCAGAAAGGCACTTCCTAGAAAAGTTCATGCTATGCTAATCAGTCTCTGAATCTCGCATGCTGTGAAGAGGTCCAGCTTGCAAAGGAGGAAATGCCAGGGCTGGAGCCTGCATTCAAGTCAACATTGTGATCCCAGATGTGAGAGAGCGGATTGTGACTCGTCAGTGGTAACAAGCATGCTGGACAATTAGCCTGGCATGAGACCAGATCCTACAGCCAAGTCCTGGTGAGCTCTGCTTCAAATTAAACCCTAATGCCGAAGCTGCTTGTATTCTTGCCGCTTCCTCCGAATATGATCTTCTGGTTGATTCCAGCCCTTTGCTTTCATTCTGACAAAATAACCAAAGAATATGGCACTCTGCGTATGGAGCTCCCAAGTATTCTACCCCCTCCCTTTAAAATGGCCAAATGTACAGCACCCTTATTCAGGACTGGGGCACTGGGAGGGGTTTAACCCGCCCCCCTCCCACGCTGTTTTCCTAACTTGCCAGCCCACAGAACTGCTGTTTGCCCTTTTTGGGCAAATCATGTATTAGGGCCTGTATGTTTGCCCCAACAAGGCAAATATCAGCTCCACAGAGATATTATGAATCAGGAAAAGGTCAGGGGAAAGTTTTAACTATCCTTAAAAGCTTGAGCTAGTAGTGGATTCTGCCCTCACTCTTGGAGAAGTGAGGAGGAGGAGGGAAGAGATAACTAAAAGGGGAGCCAGAAATGCAATCTGCTCCTTCTAACCACAAATGGAGGTGAGAATATAGGAACTGCTTCATCTCTTAGCAGAAATGCAGCACCGACAAGTATTGACCCGATGGAATGATTAATGTGATAGTGCAGTGGCTCTCTTAAACTTTTCAGTAATGGTGAGAGCCTCTCTGGCTCTTAATGGCTTTGAAGTGTAGTGCTACAGGTTCCTCAATGAGGTTTTGTACACTTACCTTTGAACTCCATAAATCACCATGTATTTCTCTGTTTTTTTTACTATCTTGTTGGATCAGCCATTGTTTATTTGTATTGATTTCTTTGATACTGGGCTACTTTCACCTGCAACCTAAGAAAACCCCATCTACGTCTAGCTTTATGGTGTTGCAATGGGGGACTTTGCATATAATGTTAACCTTTATTTTTATACATTTATATCCATTTAAAATAAATAGAATAAATACACCTGAAAGGTATATACCAGTGATGGCGAACCTTTTAGAGACTGAGTGCCCAAAATGCAACCCAAAACCCTCTTATATATCGCAAAGTGCCAACACGGCAATTTAACCTGAAGAATCCCCCTGAAGGAACCATGCAAAATAACAGCGGCGGGTTAGCTATGCACATGCTAATGGCTATGCAAACAGGAACAAAGGAGCAGGCGAGTGGGAGGGGTGGGATTTCTCCTTTTGCTTCGAGACCGTGAATAGGCAGTTTTAAATTCGCATTTAAAAAAAGAGCTTTTAGTGAATATCAAAACTGACCATGCATAAATGGCCAGGGTATCTGTTGTGGGGAGGGGGAGGTGATTGAAAGCCGGTTTGATTCTTCCTTAAGTGGTAGAGAAAGTCGGCATATAAAAACCAACTCTTCTTCAAAGTGAAACTTGATATTTGTAACTGAACCATCAGGAAAAGAGGTAAATGATTGGGGGAGAGACACCTGGCAACCCTAAGGCAAATATATGAAGCAAAACCTGCTCTATATTCAGAGGGTTCCGTCTGAAAAAAAAACTCTGCAGGGGGGCTTATTGTTGAGTTCTGAGGATCTGGATGGGGAAAATGTGCGTCTGAATGGCAAAACCTCCCATTCATAAATGGCCAATAACCCCCCATGCAGAGTTTTGAATCAAACATTGCTTTCCCTACCCCCCCGAGCCCCGACCTCCTCCTCGCCACCTGCCTTGGCGCTGCCGGCCCTCGAGCGCGCATTCAAAACCCGGCCGCGCTGTGAGGGGAGGGGGAGGGTGGCGCTTTACCTCACACACCACCTCTCTTGTGTGTGTGTGTGTGTGGGGGGAATAAACCCGAAATGGGGCGGTGAGGAGAGGCTTCATGGTCGACTTTTGGTGGGGGTGGAGCCTCCTCTGCCGGCACGCGGGTAAGTGGCTCGGGACGGGACCGAAAGTCCAGACGGGCGAGGCAGCGACGGATGGAAGAGGTGGAGAGAGAGCCAGCCCGCTTCCCGAGGGACGGGGCGAGGAACCGGCAAGCCGACAGAAGACGGAGCGCAGAGACGCGGCGGCGCACCGCCGCACCCCAGCTGTAGCCCCGCCGCCCGGTCGCGCCTGCGCCAGTCAGAGGACTTGGCTGGGGGCGTGGGGAGGAGGGCAGGATGTTCCAGCCCTCCCTCTAGTCCCGCCCCCAAGACCTTATTAGGGCTGAAACATCCTGCCCTCCTCCCCACGCCCCCAGCCAAGTCCTCTGACTAGCGCAGGTGCGACCGGGCGGCGGGGCTACAGCTGGGGTGCGGCGGTGCACCGCCGCGTCTCTGCGCTCCGTCTTCTGTCGGCTTGCCGGTTCCTCGCCCCGTCCCTCGGGAAGCGGGCTGGCTCTCTCTCCACCTCTTCCATCCGTCGCTGCCTCGCCCGTCTGGACTTTCGGTCCCGTCCCGAGCCACTTACCCGCATGCCGGCAGAGAGGGCTACGCGTGCCAGGTCGGGCACGCGTGCCATAGGTTCGCCAACACGGGTATATACCTAACTATTGACCTCATCCTCATCCAGGCATCTAGCGGTTCTCTGTAAAGCTGACACTTCTTTTTGGAAATGTTTGCTTGTTACACTAAAAAGATGAAAAACTCCTAGAGATGCATAAACCTGACAGTAAAATGGGAAAAGATGGATTCTGTGTGATTTAACAAAACCCTGAGTCTCATCATTTTTAATTAGGCTTTGCAGGGGGAAAAGGCCATGCTTTGCAAATTTCAGGAGATTTCTCACTTTGAGGAACAATACTGAGGCATGACTAAAATTTTGGGGAAAGGTGGAATGAACTATTGATGGTTTGATGGTTTCTAAATAGTAGGAATGCTTCTTAGACGAAAGGAAAGAGAACTCATGGTGTATAAATAAAAGCAACCAAAAAAGTGTAGACCTTGAGTTGGATCCAGCGCAAAATCTGCATTCGTGCTAAAGTTCTTCTGGTAGATGCTTGCATAGGGTTGCCAGCCTCCAGGTACTAGCTGGAGATCTCCTGCTATTACAACTGATCTCCAGCCGATAGAGATCAGTTCACCTGGAGAAAATGGCCACTTTGGCAATTGGACTCTATGGTATTAAAGTCTCTCCCCTCCCCAAAACCCACCCTCCTTAGGCTCTGCCCCAAAAACCTCCCACCAGTGGCGAAGAGGGACCTGGCAACCCTATGCTTGCAGTAACTCAAAATTATTATATCCCTACTAGCATTTCCTCTTCCACAAGACCTGGTGCAGCCAATTTCTGGGCATTATAATATGTAGGGAGGAAAGCACTAGGTGATGCAAAAAAAATCTTTGCACAAGCAGAACTGTACTAAACGTATTTTATGTTTCCACTTGGGCATTGCTGGATCTAAGCCCTTCACTACTGGATGAGATGCAAACACCACCAATGATTTAACATTATTAGTTAATAATTCTATCATTGGAATTACATGCAATTATGTTTTTTTTTAAATGAACACAGAATAATATTGTCGAAGGCTTTCACGGTCAGAGTTCATTGGTTCTTGTAGGTTATCCGGGCTGTGTAACCGTGGTCTTGGAATTTTCTTTCCTGACGTTTCGCCAGCAACTGTGGCAGGCATCTTCAGAGTAGTAACACTGAAGGACAGTGTCTCTCAGTGTCAAGGGTGTAGAAAGAGTAATATATAGTCAGAAAGGGTTGGGTTTGAGCTGAGTATTGTCCTGCAAAAGTATTGTCCTGTAAGTATCAAGATAATGTGCTAATGAGGGTATGGTATGTTAATATGGAACCATTGTATCCTGAAGTGATCTGTTAATGTGTGTAATCCAAAACTAATCTGTATGGCTATTGTTGAATGTTGTCTTTGTCTGGAGGTGTTTCAGGGCAGGAAGCCAAGCCTTATTCATTCTTAAACTCTCCTCTTTTCTGTTAAAGTTGTGCTGATGTTTGTGAATTTCAATGGCTTCTCTGTGCAATCTGACAAAATAGTTGGTAGAATTGTCCAGTCTTTCAGTGTCTTGGAATAAGACCCTGTGTCCTGTTTGTGTCAGTCCATGTTCAGCCACTGCTGATTTCTCAGGTTGGCCAAGTCTGCAGTATCTTTCATGTTCTTTTATCCTTGTTTGTATGCTGCGTTTTGTGGTCCCGATGTAAACTTCTCCACAGCTGCAAGGTATACGATATACTCCTGCAGAGGTGAGGGGGTCTCTTTTGTCTTTTGCTGATCGTAGCATTTGTTGTATTTTCTTGGTGGGTTTAAACACTGTTTGTAGGTTATGTTTTTTCAAAAGTTTCTCCATCCTATCAGTGACTCCTTTAATAAATGGCAAGAATACCTTTCCTATGGGAGACTGTTTTTCTTGAGTTTTCTGATTTTTGTTTGGTTCAATGGCCCTTCTGATTTCATTCTTGGAGTAGCCGTTTGCTAGCAGTGCGTGATTTAGATGGTTAGTTTCTTCCTTGAGAAACTGTGGTTCACAGATCCGTCTTGCACGGTCCATTAATGTTTTGATTATTCCTCTTTTCTGTCGGGGGTGGTGGTTGGAGTTTTTGTGTAAGTAGCGATCTGTGTGAGTTGGTTTCCGGTAGACCTTGTGACCTAACTGAAGGTTTGATTTACGGATGACAAGGGTATCAAGAAATGGGAGTTTACCCTCAATTTCCTTTTCCATGGTAAACTGAATGTTTGGATGGATATTATTAAGATTTATTAAAGGAGTCACTGATAGGATGGAGAAACTTTTGAAAAAACATAACCTACAAACAGTGTTTAAACCCACCAAGAAAATACAACAAATGCTACGATCAGCAAAAGACAAAAGAGACCCCCTCACCTCTGCAGGAGTATATCGTATACCTTGCAGCTGTGGAGAAGTTTACATCGGGACCACAAAACGCAGCATACAAACAAGGATAAAAGAACATGAAAGATACTGCAGACTTGGCCAACCTGAGAAATCAGCAGTGGCTGAACATGGACTGACACAAACAGGACACAGGGTCTTATTCCAAGACACTGAAAGACTGGACAATTCTACCAACTATTTTGTCAGATTGCACAGAGAAGCCATTGAAATTCACAAACATCAGCACAACTTTAACAGAAAAGAGGAGAGTTTAAGAATGAATAAGGCTTGGCTTCCTGCCCTGAAACACCTCCAGACAAAGACAACATTCAACAATAGCCATACAGATTAGTTTTGGATTACACACATTAACAGATCACTTCAGGATACAATGGTTCCATATTAACATACCATACCCTCATTAGCACATTATCTTGATACTTACAGGACAATACTTTTGCAGGACAATACTCAGCTCAAACCCAACCCTTTCTGACTATATATTACTCTTTCTACACCCTTGACACTGAGAGACACTGTCCTTCAGTGTTACTACTCTGAAGATGCCTGCCACAGTTGCTGGCGAAACGTCAGGAAAGAAAATTCCAAGACCACGGTTACACAGCCCGGATAACCTACAAGAACCAATGAACACAGAATAACTAGGCAGATTCATGGTACTTGCCTACTAGACGAAAGGCATAAAAATAGGTCTGTTCTTTTCATTTTGTTTTTAACTCCTATAGTATTTTTATAGTATGTCAACAGTGTTTGCTGTATGAACTCCATGACAGTCCCTCAATGACTGCTAGTCTAGTGCTGCATTCTCAGTTAAGTGGTGATGCTATTTGCACTGAATGATGGCTGTTACATTTTTCAGATCTTCAGGAAACTCTGACTACAAGGATAACACAAATGACATCTCTTACCCAAGCTCACTGGGGAGAAAGGTGGAATATAAATGAAGTAAATAAAATAAATATTGGTTCAGCATCTGATTAAGTGATTCCTGATCAAATTGGATAAGATGGTTATTTGGACAGGTGGTTATTGGGACAATACAATGGGTTGGATCCAGTGCAAAACTTCTGCTCATGCTAGAGCTCTTGTGTAAGCAGAAATACAAGGAAAAACCTGGTGCATATACCTCCAGGTTACACCCTGGGGTATTTGCCGTTTAGTTTGGGCATGTGCAGCTATTGATGTGGGACTGCTGGTATGTGTAAGATATTTTGTGGGGCATGAGCTACAATTCAGAAGAATGGATTGTAGAAAAATAAAGATATACCTGGACTAACACAATGGATTACAAAAATGGTGGAATTTGCCGCTATGACAAGACTTACAAACAAGTTGCAGGGAAATCAGAATGAAGAGCACCAACAGAAATGGCAATCGTTTTATGATAAGTATGGATGTTAATGTGTAAATCTCAGACTGATCTATAAAATTACCATGATTAGTATTGAATCTAAATTATAGTCAAGGGTACAAAAACATTAATGGATATAATGTAGTAATAGTAAAAGGAGTCTCAGAAGAATAATGGTCCACAAGAATGAAAATTGTCTAAATGATAAGTTTTATTTAGTAAGATTACAGAGATGGGTTACAAGGTACACATATATTGTAAGATCATTCTTTTTGTTTTCCCTACCTTTTCCGTTCCCCCTTTTCAATTTTGTATCCTAAAAACCAATAAAATATTTTTTTTTTTTAAAAAGAAGAATGGATTGTACAGGGGCACTTTAATTATGTGGATTTATTTTGATATATTGTCCTTGAATTTATTCCATAATATATCTTGAACTTTTAATTAAGGACATTAGTATTTATATGGAGCATATCTGTACACAAATAATTTACATCTGAAGTTTTGAGTCAGCAAAAATTTATAAATCTCATACAATGTAATCCTACACAGAAGTGTTTTCAAGTCACAGCTGACTTATGGCAACCCAATCAGAGGGCTTTCAAGGCAAGTGAGAAGCAGAGATGATTTGCTATTGTTCTTCTCTACAGAGTCTTCCTTGGAGGTCTCCCTTCCAAATACCAACCCTGTTTAGCTTCCGAGATCTGACAAGATTGGGCTATTCCATGCCACCTTCCCTCCTGTATCCTTCTAAATCTGTTGAAATCAATGCACTTAGAAGGATATACCACTCCTAAAGATTGGACTGAGTTATGGGGTGCTTTTGAGGGGGAGCACTGGAGGTTGCTTTGATAAATTAGATTGAAGGTTTTAAAGTTCAGAGTCTAGCAGTTTGGTTCTGCGTGTCTTGGCAGGACTGTCTGACTTGATTCAGTTTGGATTCCAAGGTTTGACATTTGGTTCACCTTGGCTTTGATTCTGAGTGGATTCTCTGGTTTGACATTGGTTCTGTTTGGCTATTGTTGGCTTCTTTTTTTTTTTTTTGCCCTGCAGAAAGCATGGCATATTTCTCCATAAGAAACAATGGAGACCAGGATGGCTGGGGACCTTGTTCAGGGGTCCATAAATTAAGACTCCTTTGTCCAATCTTTAGAAGAGAGGTTAGACTTGATCCTCTGCAAATTTGCTGCCATTAGCACAAAACACCCACTCCTGAACCCCGGAAAGATCTCCCATTCCCCAACTGGAAACCATGGACCTAAAAATCCAGACACCCCCCCCCAAACCCCCAAAATGAGCCCAAACATTTACCAATATTGCCAGATATTCAAGATTACAACATCAGTGCCCTACCTGAAATCCAAATCTGAATTTTTACTAATTTTTTTCCAGCCTACACCCCCAGGGGACTGCTTCTTCAGCTCACTCAAAAATATTCAGAATGCTCTTGAATGCTATTTATTTCCTAGTAGAATTTGACCACAGTGGTTTTCAATCTGAGATGGTCTGGCACCACCTTTCTGTTTCTTCAACACCTCCTTAAGAAAAATATTGCTTGTAGATAGGACAATGGCCATCTTGGAGCAGTGCCCAGGTTCTTGTTGTGACTGAGGGTTTTTGTGTCTCTTGACCCAATGTGCTCACTTAGTCTATATTAAAACAACAGAAGCAAGGCAGATAGCCAGTAAAATCCACCTATTTTTACAAGGTCACAGAGTGTTATTTTGGGTTTCTGTTGATCAGGCGATGATAGGTATTTTAAAAAATCTTCATAGGGTTGCCAAGCCCATGGGATAACATAGACATTCAGACTCCATAAATGTGAATCCCCCAAAATATTTCACTGCAATGAAATACTTTTGCCTGGCTGGTACTGTCACTATCTAAATCCAGGCTGGAAAATATAAAAACATGAATGTAATCAGAGCAAGTCTATATTTTTCAAAAAGGCTGACTGTCCTATCAGGAAATATTCATGGAATGCAATCCCACATATGAGAAGCCAAATCTTTTTGCTGTCCAAATTATGAGCAACTTCTGCTGGAATCTCAGATACTAAAGTAAGGTCATTTGAAGTTACATGCTTTAAAAAGTGCAAGACTCTAGAATAAGGATATTTTTAGCAATAAATAACACATCCAAGGTGCCCATTTTTTCAAGAAAAATTTATAATACCTTAACCTCCTCTACAGTCTTTTTTTATTTTGCTGCTTTCTTTTGGTTGTGTCAGGGTTGTTGTGCACCGGAGGGCAATGGCAAACCACTTCTGTTGCCATAAGTCGGCTGTGACATGACAGCACTTTACAGACACACACTTTTTTTTTACTGCATTTCCCTTGTTGTGTGCTGTTTGAAAGTCTTGTAGGCATCTGTTCTTTATGTTTTTGTCTCTAAAAATATCTAACTATAACTCTTCTTTCTTGGTCATGTCTCTTTGTTAAACTAGCGAAGGAATTCTTCCCTGAAGCGTTGTTTCTATCACTTGATGAGGAATAAAACCTACTTCACATTGCCCAGCAAGCTTCCATGGCAGAATGGGATTGTACCTGGACACCCCCCCCCCCAATGGGGTGTAATGGTTAAGAGTGGTGGTTATGAGCGGTGGACTCTTATCTGGAGGACTGGGTTTGATTCCCCACTCCTCCACGTGAGTGGCAGGCACTAAACTGGTGAACCAGGTTGGTTTCCCCACTTCTACACATGAAGCCATCTGGATGATCGTGGGCTAGTCACAGCTCTCTTAGGCTAGTCACAGCTCTTGTGGGCTAGTCACAGCTCTCAGCCCCACCTACCTCACAGGTTGTCTGTTGTGGGGATGGAAAGGGAAGGTGATTGTAAGCCACTTTTTCCTTAAGGGGAAGAGAAAGTCAGCATATAAAAACCAACTCTTCTTCTTCTTCCCAGATCATAGTCCGACTCTAACCACCACACCAACAAGGATGCATGTATAAATAGGATTCACATACTACTGTACTCACACCATAAAACAAATTGATCAAAAATAATTTATGACTGAACCCACACTTTACAAACTCTTCTGCTGCAGGTATACTTTGAACACCTGAGTACATGTTTCTAGGAACTCTGACAGGGATAAGAGAGTGTCATCCAGCCTCCTTTCCTGAACCACCGGTGCGATTCAGATGGGGAAGGAAGGAGTCCTGCTGCACTTGGGTTCTTTTTGTCTCTTATGATTGTCATTCCACTAGGAGTACATGTGCAGAAACCTGCTTCTCTCCATGTGGATCAGAGTACATAGCATGTATACTAAATAATGCTGAGAAGAATTCAGATTAGCAGGATATAAATCTAGCAATATTGAGAAAATTTGGTTAAATTACACCCCCCTTAAAAATTAATTTCAACTACTTATATTTTAGCAGCATGTGTATAAAAATGCATATGATACAGATTTTTGGGAAGGGTTGGTGCTCTGCAGCCTTGGCAACCTATCCAAGGTGTTATCTGTTCCCTTTATAATATACCAGTCCCTCATAATTCTGAAAGTATTGCACAGTGGCTTCTTCAACTACTCTTTGTCAGTAGACTGCTGAGTTGATTTTAAATAATTCCAGCCTCTTCCAAATGGCTTCTGCTTGGCTTATTTGATCACAGCCTGAGATGGTCTGGCGACTGGCCACAACTCCATTTAATAGGAGGAAGGGAGAAAGATAAAATCTGGAACCTCGTCAGCTATAAGAAATCTAGACAAGTCTACCTAGTACAATTCATTTTAATAAGAATAGACTCCTTGTATAATAAGCACTTCAGCATCCTGAATGTTGGCCTCATGTTTCACAACACTCTACATAAATTTAACAGACAGTGATATTTATGCCTTGTCATGCCTCACTGATTAAACTGTTGATTACTTCACACTTTGGGGCTTATTAATACAATGTTTGTGTGTATAGGCAAATAACTTGCCTTGAGATATTTGCTGTCTTACACAATAACCTTCTCCAGCAAGAGGCCATGTGTGCATTGAAGTAGGTTTACATTCATGTAAACCTAGTTTCATGAGGAATTGTGCTTGCAAATGAGTTGCTAGGCATGAGATCCATCAGTCAGGGCTGTGTATAAGTAATGTGTAATTAGAATAACCCTAATCAGTTGTTTTGGGATTGGGAGAAGGAAACTGAATTTAGTACCCCCACACCTTCATACATTCCTGGCAAATTATTGCATGGATGTTGTAAAAAGCTGACTAGGGCTATGAGTGTGCATGCTCTGACTGCTGCTGTTTTTTGGAACAGGGTTCTTACAGTCATAAAGACATCCTTATCAGGAATAAAGGAACATCTGGGCAATCACCAAATCTCTCTGCTGTCAACACCATATAGTATAATAATTGAACCAACTCTGCACCAGCAATAGATTTCAGCATAGATTCTTATTCACAGGTCCAAGGGTATGGCTAGAAAAGCACATGATGGAGCAGCTTTTCCATAGAAATGCACTAAAATAAATAAATAAAGGGCTACTTTCAATTTTTGCAATGCTATGTACTTGGGAAAACAAAATGAAATACTTCTTTATGCAATAAGTAATTAAATTATGGAATTCACTGCCAGTGATGGTAGTGATGACCACAAGCAAAAATTGTCATGATCAGAGGCAGTAAATCTCTGAAACCCAGTGCTAGGAGGCAACATCAGGGAATGCCTTGTCTTTGAGCCCTTCTGTTGGCACTCCAGGGCAACTGGTTGGCCACTGTATGAAACAGGATGCTGGACTAGATGGTCCACTGGTGTGATCTAGCAGGGCTCCCATGCTTTTATGTTGTTACTCCACCTCCCCAGTTCTAGATAGCGTTTCCAGTTCTGGGTTGGGAAATACCTGGAGATTTTGGGGGTGGAGCCTGGGGAAGGTGGGGTCTGGGGATGGGAGGCACTTCATCAGGGAATAATGCTGTAGAGTCCGTCCTCCAAAGCAGCCATTTTCTTCAGGAGAATGGATCTTGGTCACCTGGAGATTAATTGTAATAGCGGGTGATCTCCAGGTGCCACTCTGAGGCTGGCAACCCTAGTTCTAGAGCAAACAAGTGCCTTGACTATTAAACACACACAACTTCAGGGAAGATACCTCTAATCTCCAAGGAAGGCCTACAAACTGTCTATATCCTGCCCCATGTACAATTTAAAAAAAACACTGAGAAGTACTGTACATATGTAAGAATTGTGTAGAGGAGGAAATGCTATGCATGTAAACTGTAAATGCAGTTTACACACTGAATAATGCATAACATGCCTTCAGTGGAGGATTTTATAATGTCCTTTTTGAGAAGGTCAATACTGTGGTTTTCTACTACAGATAGATGTTCACTGGCTGTCGGTTTGTGGTTTAAGTCTTCATCCCACTTATTTCTTATCCTTAGATTTTGTTTTCCATTAAAATGGTGTAATTTTCTGAAAACACATGGTTTATGTTTGACAGACTTGATTCCAAGGGAAGCAATTCTTAACCTCTATCTTCTTTTCATTTGGTGGTCACAAAGCCTTAAATGGTGGGAATTATGGAAAAGAAGGCTGCATGTTGAAAATTAATAAAATTATTCCCCTTTCACAAATCTTTCCAGACAGAGAGACTATACTTTTCTCATGAAAAGAAATCTCCCAAAGACTGAATCATTCAAAGTTTTTTCTGGTACAGTATTGAAATGATAAGGAATCTAAAGGTCAAATCATATTCTTCACTGTACCCTGTAATTCTGAGATCGGTTAATAAGGAGTTTTTATAATATATCATTTGCAGTAGTACAACTCACAGCAACAGACACTATAAAAATAAAGGCTGTAGAGAGAAACCAGGCCCTGCAGTCCCCTATGCTGTGAGGTTGCTTAAATCCCTTTGCATGCTGGATTACAGCCAGTAATTGTGAAGGAAGGATAATAAAGGTGATAAATCTGCTAAATGCAGCAACCCCCAGATATACTTTAAAAGGGGTAGTTGGTGCACATTATTATAGAAAAATCATTGAAACCATTAGGCTTTAAATGTAGCCGTTGTAGGAAAAAAACGATGTAGTAAGCTTAGGATAACAGAACACACAACTCATGGTGACATACTTCATTGTTTTAAATGCTCGTTGCAGTGGTTAAAATAATGACTGTTGATTTGGAGTACAATGTACAATAACACTTTGCAAACTAAACAACACTTTAAGAAACAGGGAGTACTATAATATGAATTATCTGGATCTTAGTTACCAGCGATACATCCTTACACTTAAGAATCTTTTCTAGCTCCTTCATGGCTGCCCTCCCTCAATCTCCTTCTGATTTCTTGATTGCACTCTCCCTCTTGGTTGATAATTGAGCCTAGGAATAGAAACTCTTGAACAATTTCAATTTCCTTTTTTTCCAACTTAATGTTGAGTAATTCCCCAGTGGTCGGTACTTTTGTCTTCTTGATGTTCAGCTGTAATCCTGCTTTGGCACGTTCTGCTTTAACCTGAGCATGGCTATTAGTCAAAATGAATACCGTATATACTCGCGTATAAGCCGAGTTTTTCAGCCCAAAAAAAGGGCTGAAAAAGCCGAACTCGGCTTATACGCGGGTCAATACGGTAGAGGGGGGAGGGAGGAGGGAGGGGGGAACTTACCGCCACCGCCACCTTTCCCTGGCCGGGAGCGGCCTCCAGAAGCCTCCTGCGGCTGCAGGGTCGCCGCGCCGCCGCTGCCTTTCCCCAGCAGGAGCGGCCTCCAGAAGCCTGCGGCCTCCGCCGCCGCCCCCGCCGCTTTTCCCCGGCTGGGAGCGGCCTCCAGAAGCCTCCTGCGGCTGCAGGGAAGCTGCGCCGCCCCCCCGGCCGGGCCCGAGCCGCTTCCCGCCGTCAGGAGCGGCCTGGGGGGGGGCCTCCTGCGGCTGAAGGAAGCCGCTCCCGCCGGGCCCGAGCCGCTTCCCACCGCCAGGAGCCCGGTCAGGTAAGCCTGCGGGGGGGAGGGGTTATAAGCCAACCCTCGGCTTATACGCGGGTGCCTAATTTTTCCCCATTTTGGGGGAGAAATTAGGCACCTCGGCTTATACGCGGGTCGGCTTATACACGGGTATATACGGTACTAGTCATGCATGCCTATTCTCTCCAGGATCAGAGGAACACGCCTATTATATTAGGTGCTGTGAAACACAGGCAGGATGCTGCTTCAGTCATCTTGTTTGTGGGCTCCCTAGAGGCACCTGGTTGGCCACTGTGTGAACATACTGCTGGACTTGATGGGCCTTGGTCTGATACAGCATGGCTTTTCTTATGTTCTTATAGCTCCAAGGGGCAGTTAAGCTAAGGGAAAGAGAGTGAAACTGCCTTTCCCACAGTGTATTGCTGACCCTAATTAGCAGTCAATCAGGCACTATTGGTGGAGGGGAAATGATCTCATGGATCTTTCAGAGTCCTATCTACTTTGTATGTCTGCTTAGTATGTTGCAAGAATAAAACTCTCCAAAAGTTGAAGTCTGCTGCAATGTATGATAGATCTTAGCCTTTATTAAGAAAACCCATGGGGTTTTTTTGGGGGGGGGGGTTTGCATTATAACTTTAGGTTGACCTTTTGATTTAATGTCACATGGTCTGCTCTTTCTAAGAGGAAAGTAGGTGACAGCCAGTTTCAGAAAATTTGTGATGGGATTTGTACAGATCATTGGGATAATATATATAAGCAATGTTCAGAGCAGAGGGATCTTGACAGAAAAATAACTACTGGAGAGGAATAAATAAGAGTTGTGCTGGTCGTGGTCGAAGAAACTGTGGGTGGAAAAATCAATAGGAAATAAATGTTCTCCCTGTTTTTTTGCCTGTTCATCAATCATTCATATAACTTTGTGGAATTCAAACCTCTGAAAGTCTTGGAAAAGGAACTCAGTCAGGCCAACCATCTTTGTGCCCCGGTGCTAACAAATCTTCCAGGCTTAATGAAGAACTGGAACAAATTTGAAAATGATCTAGGAAAACAGGTGCAAAGGATTAGCCTGTCTTAAGTCAGAAATTGTGATTTCCAGATCTCCTCACATGCACCGTCTTTTTCAAATTATAACCTTATTTCCAATAAACTGTTGAAGTAAAAAACAATTGTGAAAGAAGCAGACAGGTGTTTTATTAAATTTTTAACAATGCTAATACTGAAGCATATGCATTTCTCAATCACTGAGGGTATGTCTGTGATGGAAATTTTTCTATTCTCAAATCAACCCTTCAGCACTAGACCAGAAGCAAAGGAGAAGTTCCCTTAAAATATATTTCCAATGCAGAATAAGAAAACACTGTTAATGATTGTTAGTCGGATTTATAATGTTTTGTTTTTTGTAGTGGCCTTTGCCCATATGCAATAAAACTGAACTGAAACTGAATAAGAAAACATACTGACCCTAGGCATCAGATTCTAAAGGCACTGTTAAAGCATTCTGCAGGGTCCCATTTACTGCTTTGATATACTTTGCAGATATATGAGTATATGTTCAGCTCATGGAATGTGTGGATTTCAGGGATTGGATTAGATGCTTTGAATGAAAATGCTACAGTGAATGCATGTATATCTGCTTGTAAGAAAGAGCCAACGCACATTCACTTAGCAATGGAAACAGGGACCAGTACCTGGATAAATGTAGGATCTGCATCACATGTTGAATTGTAACATGCAGTATAACATGAGAATTCCTCAATGCACATTTGGGGGAAAAAATCAAGTGTACCTTGTACATGGATTGTATGTGCATTCACTGTAACTTGTGAACAGGGCTGTTTAGTCCCTTGTTAGTCCCTGCCCTCAAATGCCTAAAGGATACTCACGAAACAAGATGTGCTTTATGGAGGTTGAGTACACTTGCCTATAAGGGCACATGTGAGAAATTATAGTGAAATGAATAGGAAATATTGGTACTTCTCTGCATTCACAAAGTCAATGTATTTACTTCCTTAGCAAATACTACTTATTTTAACATTTTTGATTGGTCATAATTTTGTGAATGCAAGGCCTACATATCCAGTTTGCTGTTCCAATAATGTACGAATGCTCGCTGAGGTTTCAAACTGTTTTAATCCTGGGGACATTTGGGTCAGCTCTAGTGAAACACTGACCTACACATGCTGGAAAACAGCAGGAGAAGAGAGTGTGCCTTACACTTCTATGCTTTTGGCATGGGAATCTTATCTCTGAACCCAGCCGGTATGCACATATTGTTCTATTATCCAATTTGATGCATAACTACACATATGGAGCCTACTTAGTGTATTTGGTGACAGCCAGCATGGTGTAGAGGTTAAGAGTGGCAGACTCTAATCTTAGGGTTGCCAGCCTCCAGGTGGTGGCTGGAGATCTCCCGCTATTACAACTGATCTCTAGGTGATAGAGATCAGTTCCCCTGGAGAAAATTGCCGCTTTGGCCATTGGACTCAATGGCATTGAAGGCCCTCCCCTCTCCAAACCCTGCCGTTCTCAGGTTCCACCCCCCAAAATCTCCAGGTAATTCCCAACCTGGAACTGGCAACCCTATCTAATCTGGAGAACTGAATTTGATTCCCCACTCCTCCACATGAAGTCTGCTGGGGGACTGTGACTAGCCCAAGGTCCCCCAGCAGACTTCATGTGGAGGAGTGGGGAATCAAATTCAAAGAGTGCTTGTTAATGGTTCCTCATCCACTTGGAGTGGAGTAACTAGTGGAGTGCCTCAGGGATTTGTCCTGGACCCTGTGTTGTTCAATATCTTTATAAATGATTTGGATGAAGGAATAGAGGGGATGCTAATTAAATTTTCAGATGATACTAAATTGGAAGGGGTAGCAAATGCAGTAGAAGACAGAGCCAGGATACAGGATGATCTTGACAGGCTGGAGAATTGGGCTAAAACCAATAAAATGCATTAGAACAAATATAAATGCAAAGTTCTGCATTTAGGTAGGAAAAATCAAATGCATAATTATAGGATGGGGGAGACTTGTTTGAGTAGTGTGTGTGAAAAGGATCTTGGGGTCCTAGTAGACCAAACACTGAACATGAGTCAGCAGTGTGATGCGGTAGCTAAAAAGGCAAATGTGATCTTGGGCTGCATCAACAGAAGTATAGTGTCCAGATCACGTGAAGTGATGGTATTGCTTTCCTCTGCTCTGGTTAGGCCTCACCTAGAACATTGTGTTCAGTTTTGGGCACCACAATTTAAGAAAGATGTAGACAAGCTGGAACATGTCCAGAGAAGGGCAACAAAGATGGTGAGGGGTCTGGAGACCAAGTCCTATGAGGAAAGGTTGAAGAAGATGGGTATGTTTAGCCTGAAGAGTAGAAGACTGAGAGGGGATATGATAACCATGTTTAAGTACATGAAGGGCTGTCATATAGAGGATGGTGCCGAGTTGTTTTCTGCTGCCCCAGAAGGTCGGACCAGAATCAAAGGGTTGAAATTAAATCAAAAGAGTTTCCATCTAGACATTAGGAAGAATTTTCTGAAGAAAATGGTGGTTTCTGAAGAAATGAATAAGAATTTGAAATATGCAAAACAAAGATATTTTGAACATGCAAATAAACCGGGAAAATGTTTGGCAACTCAACTTCGAGACTCATTTAAAAAACGGATTATAGCTAAATTACAAACAGCAAGAAGACCCGTTTATACTACAACAGATATTCAGAAAGAATTTGTATCTTTCTATGCTAGGTTGTATCAAAAAGATGAAATATCAATAAAGAAGATGGAAAAAAATTTATATTCTAAAAATATAAAAAAACTATCAATGGCCCAACAGAAACTTGTTGACAAACCGATTTCTTTAGAGGAGCTAGAAGAAGCTTTTAAAAAACAGAAAATAGACAAAACTCCAGGACAGGATTGCATAACCACTTTGTTTTATCGTACTTTTAAACTCTCTTTGATGAAAGCATTTTTGATGCTTTGTAATTCAATAATGGAAACAGGAATAGTACCAGAAACATGGACACATGCTTTTATTTCATTGATACATAAATCTGGAAGAGATCCTGAAAAAGTAACTAATTATAGACCTATTTCACTACTTAATGTGGATTATAAAATTTATGCCTCAGTTCTGTCATCTAGAATTAAAAAACTTATTGTGGACTTGATACATGAAGACCAGGCAGGTTTTGTTCCAGGAAGACAAATTAAGGACAATGTTAGGGTACTTTTAGATGCCCTGGAGTATTATGAATATCATATTCAACATAAAGCAGTTTTTGTTTTCCTGGATGCAGAAAAGGCATTTGACATGGTTTCTTGGGACTATATGAAAAACTTTGAAAACAATGAATTTTGGGAAAAGATTTAGAAGAGGTATAGACACTATATATACCAAACAACAAGCAAAAATATTGGTGAATGAATCAATGTCAGGAGAATGTACCATACAAAAAGGGACCAGACAGGGATGTCCACTTTCACCTTTGCTTTTTATCTTGGTGCTGGAGTCCCTATGTTGTAAGATTTGTGAATCGAAGGATATAACTGGTCTGAAAATAAACAAACAGGAATTTAAAATGAGAGCATTTGCTGATGATCTGCTATTGATTTTAGATGATCCCAACCAATCGGCAACAAAGTTGAAAGAGATATTGGATTAATATACCGTATATACTCGCGTATAAGCTGAGTTTTTCAGCCCCAAAAAAGGGCTGAAAAAGCCGGCCTCGGCTTATACGCGGGTCAATATGGTAAAGGAGGGAGGAGGGAGGGAGGGGGAGGGGGAACTTACTGCCGCCGCCATTGCCGCCGGGCCCGCACGGCTTCCCCGGCCAGGAGCGCCCTGGGGGGGCGTTCTGTGGCTGCTGGAGGCCCACGCCGCCATCGCCGCCAGGCGTGCGCGGCTCCCCCCGGCCAGGACCAGCCTGGGGGGGCCTCCTGCGGCCGCTGGAAGGCCACGCTGCCACCCCTGCCGGGCACGCGCAGCTCTCCCTGGCCAGGACCGGCCTGGGAGGGCCTCCTGTGGCCGCTGGAAGGCTGCGCCGCTGCCCCCGCCGGTCGCGCGCGGCTCCCCCCGGCCAGGACCAGCCTGGGAGGGCCTTCTGCGGCTGCGGGGCCCCCCGCCGCCGCCTTCGCCAGGCCTGGAGCGAACGTAAGCCTGCTGAGAGGGGAGGGGTTATAAGCCGACCCTCGGCTTATACGCGGGTGCCTAATTTTTCCCCATTTTGGGGGAGAAATTAGGCACCTCGGCTTATACGCGGGTCAGCTTATACATGGGTATATGTGGTAGTAAAGTTTCAGGATTCAAAATTAATCAGGAGAAAACACAGACGATTTTTAAAAATGTTACTGGTCTAGAACAACAAAATTTCATTGCCACGACAGGCTGGCAGAAAGTAAAAAAAGTGAAATATTTGGGAATTTGGATCTCTACAAAAAATGCAGACTTGGTTATGTATAACTACATTAAACTGTGGGAAGAAATAAAGAAAGATATGATGATCTGGACAAATAAGAATTTATCCCTTTTAGGTCGCATTTCAATGATACAAATGGATTTACTTCCAAGATTACTATTCCTGTTTCAAAATTTGCTTATTATATCTCAAGTAAAATATTTTGATACCTGGAGAAAAGACTTATTGAACTTTATTTGGCAAGGTAAAAAACCGAGGATTGCATATAAATATTTGACAGACCTTAAAGAAAGAGGTGGACTTGCACTTCCAAACTTTAAACTATATGCTGAAGCGGCTGCTTTAGTATGGCTAAGAGACTGGATGGATTTAAAAAATATTCGATTATTGGATTTGGAGGGCTATGGTAATAGAAGTGGATGGCACGGTTAGTTGTGGTATAATAAAACTAAAACTCATGCATCATTTCAGCAACATATGGTTAAATCTTCTCTTTATAGAATATGGATTAGATACAAACATTTGTTAGAACCAAAGACTCCACTGTGGATCTCATCACAAGAAATGTTAACCCTGCGCCCACTTAGACCTGCTCAATTTCTAACCTACCAAGATCTTCTGAAATGGGAAGGTACAAAATGTTCACTTAAAGGATACGAAGAAGTTAAAGAGTTATTAACTTGGTTCCAGTATCATCAAATTAACTCGGTTTATTTGCAAGATTTAAAAACAGGATTTTCAAAAACTAAATCAACTTTCCAGAAGCTTTTGCTGGATACTAGTGACCATTTAATATCTAAGATGTACAAACTCTTATTAGAATTTTATTGTGAACAAGACCGAATAAAACCAACCATGACTAGTTGGGCACAAATGTTGGGACATGATATAATGTTGCAGAAATGGGAAAAACTGTGGACAAAAGCCTTGAAGTTAATATACTCGCAATTATTAAGAGAAAATGTATATAAAATGATGTATAAATGGTATTTAACACCAAAGAAACTGGCAAAGTCATTTCCCTCAATGTCACCAAATTGCTGGAAATGTAATAAAGAAATTGATTCCCTTCATCATATTTGGTGGACTTGTGAAAAAGCCAAGAAATTTTGGGAAATGATATACGAGGAAATAAGGCTGATTTTACAACAAAATATACTTAAAACACCTGAAATGATGCTATTAAGTATGATACCAGACACCATTCTGACTCATAGAACTTTTTTGATATATGCCACCACAGCTGCACGGTTGATATATGCAGCAAAATGGAAGACTGGTGAGATACTGGAAAAAAAGGACTGGATAAATAAGATGATGGAACTGATGGAGATGGCTAA
Source organism: Euleptes europaea (assembly GCF_029931775.1). NCBI lineage: Eukaryota > Metazoa > Chordata > Lepidosauria > Squamata > Sphaerodactylidae > Euleptes > Euleptes europaea. The sequence continues at coordinate 40,691,121 of NC_079316.1, forward strand.
CTTACTGCTTATATTAATCAGACTGATAATGCACAATTTCTGGGGGAATGGGAGGTGTGGAGAATTTATTGTGAAAACTATTTTTTGATGGGTCAATTTAAAGAATACTCTTTGATTTAATCCCTTGCATTTACTTGGTATAATGGTTATATTAAGATATTATATGAATACTAACTAGATTAAATAAGATAAGTATAAAGTAATTAAATAGAGGGGGATTATACTGTTAGCAAAAGTATATACAATTTAATTTTGGACAGAAGAGAGTGTAGGGAAAGTCACTTTCTCTTTTTTATTTTTTTGAATTAGAAACTTATTAGACTTTATTTTACATCTGTTAATTTTTAAAATGAAACAGTGATTTATGATGTATGAAATGGGAAAACAATAAAAATTTTCATTAAAAAATAGACATTAGGAAGAATTTTCTAACAGAGTGGTTCCTCAGTGGAACAGGCTTCCTTGGGAGGTGGTAAGTGCTCCTTCCCTGGAGGTTTTTAAGCAGAGGCTAGATGGCCATCTGTCAGCAATGCTGATTCTATTACCTTAGGCAGTTCATGAGAGGGAGGGCATCTTGGCCATCTTCTAGGCATGGAGTAGGGGTTGTTGGGTGTGTGTGTGGGAGGTAGTTGTGAAATTCCTGCATTGTGCAGGGGGTTGGACTAGATGACCTTGGTGGTCCCTTACCACTCTATGATTCTATGATTAACTAGATCAACGTTATATATAAATTCTAATGTTCAGCTTTTACACTGTTGAAATGTTAAAAAATTGAGAAAAATATTATCCTCCAAATTAATTTCAACAGTTAAAATACAACAATACAAAAATACAGAAAAACCTGTCATATCCACCTTACTCATAGGAAAAGTTTTCAAAATATGACACAAGGGTCTATTCCAGATAGTTTAATGTCTACAGAAATGATGAAGAAGGCATGCATAACTGTATAGAAAATGTTTAACACTGCTCATTACAGATGCATTTCAAATCTATTGTAGTTCCTCAGAGTATAGCTCAACAATTAAACCAATAGAGAAACAGCCTTTTATGCAGATTAACTGTTCACTAAAAATGTACTATCTAAAGATGAATTACATGTTCAAAGAGCCAGCATATAAGTCAATGTTATACCCAATTTTGCTCTTGCCTCCTGCATGTTTTCATGACCTAGGGTGGTGTCCTTCTGTTTGCCAATAGTTACATAGCATATAGTTTACTATGCCAACATCTATCTGTTGTGATCAAATATGAGGTAAATACTAGGGTGCCATTTATTATTATTCTCTCCTTTGCATATTTAGTTGGAAATCCAAGTGACCTTGTTATTAGTAATATAACATGATTATTTTCAAGGTCACAGTAAAGAAAAATGGAATAGTTGGTACTCTAGTAAGGAAGTCATGTGTTGAAATATTTGCTGTATGGAAATGTTTTCCAGACTGAACTCCAAGGTCCGTCAAAACATTGTCAAGCCCGATGGAGTGAGAATATATGAAGTACTACATTTCCCACACTATAGTCTATCCCACTGTAACCACAACATAACACACTCCATACAGTGTCTGTACTTTAAGAATGTTTCTCCAGCTGTCAAAGTTTGAAGCTGGAGAATGTAAAGATGAGCTTGTTCTACAGATGGGCTAAAGTTTCATCTGCCAAACGCTCTGAAACAAAAGAATTTGAGAGAAAATCAGATGAAAAAGTATACAAAACACAACATATTGAATGAGTTAGCAGGGATGCCTGCATATATAAATCATGCCATTTTCCTTCAAAGTGTACATGAATCTTTCCCATTTGAATGTATTTTAAAATGAAAATCAGCAATCTGTGTATCTTCAAACCAATGCAACGTGGGTTTATTTTGTTCCTTGGTATTTGCACCTCAGTACAAAAAGTCACATAGGAAGAAGGTTTAGTGCTGTTTTGCCTTCTTTATCTCTTTATGCTCTTAGGGTTGCCAGTGCTAGTATTTTGATATTTGAAATTTTTGACTACATAAGTCATTGCACATGAATTGATTCCCCCCACCCCCAAGAAGTAAAGTTTTACCCTACCTTGGTCACCATACATTCCTTTGATCACACATTTCCTTGCTCACATTCTGAAAATATGAGTAGGACAGTAGACAGAAAATCACTGTACATGCACATAGTTGTTTTGTGGGAAGACTCTGAGACAAAGCCTAGTGCCTAGCAAAGGCTTCACTGTTTATGCTACTTTTATCAGTGACTTTTTCCCTACATTGAGATATATAGGTTTGCTCATTGTAAAGAGCAGTGGCTATCTGTGAACATTAGCAACACAATCCAGTCACTTGCCACAGTGTGTGGTACTGGCATATAGATCTCCTACTTGGAGACTAGCTGAGGCCTGAGAATAATTGTTATTTACATAAACATATAATGGTTCCATACTATGATATTCCTACAGCCATTGAGATCAAACCCTATTCCAAGGATAGAGACCAAACATTATCCCCCTTCTCCTTATGTAAGTGACTCTTCATAAGCATTAACATTAATCAGAACTAAAATTTGGTTTCAGTAAAAATGAAAAGAGATTGCATAACAGGTTTGCAAAGAATTGGATATGTGTGTGTACCTGTGCACACATTAGGGTTGCCAGCTCCAGGTTGGGAAATACCTGGAAATTTGGGGGTGGAGCCTGAGGAGGAAGGGGTTTGGGGAGAGGAGGGACTTCAATGCCATAGAGTCTAATTGCCAAAGTGGCCATTTTTTCCAGGGGAACTGATCTCTGTCGCCTGGAAATCAGTTGTAATAGTGGGAAACCTCCCGCCACTACCTGGAGGTTGGCAACCCTAGTGCACATGTGTGTGCATACCTGATGCATACAGACATCAGTCAATATATCTAATTTTGAATATGGCCAAATCTGTGCATACTTAAATCCTGGGACTGGAGCCATGGACAGCCAAGACAGATATTTCTATAAACTTGAAAAGGCTGTATATTTTCAGGAAAAATTGAAATAAAAATATATATGAGGGGGCTTTTAAAGACCCAAATAATAGCTGCAGCATCTGTAGCTTAAAGAAATAGCTTCTCAGTGGTAACCACAACAGTATTGCTAGTCTTTGGTTTCTGTTTGTAAAAGGCGGGGAGATGGGGAGGACCCTTTCCAGGGCTTTTTTGGCCTTTGAGGACAAAGGGCTTTCCATGGCTTTTTGGGCTTCATTGGGGACAGCACTAGCAACCACCAGGTGATTAGATACCACTTGACTTGTATGACTCACCTAAGCCTGACTGCTTGCTACTGTTCAACAGAAGCCACCCCACTAGGGTTGCCAGCTCTGGGATGGGAAATATCTGGAGACTTTAGGGGTGGAACCCTGAGGAGGGTGGGGTTTGGGGAATAATGTCATAGAGTTCACCTTCCAAAGCAGCCATTTTCTCCAGGGGAACTGATCTCTGTCATTTGGAGATCATTTGTAATCCCAGGAGATCTTTAGCCACCACCTGGGGGTTGAAAACCCCACAAAACCTACTGTGGTATAGTTGTTACAATTTCAGACTAGGATCTGGGAGACCCTGGATTGAATCCCAACTTTGTCATGGAAGCTTGTTGGGTGGGTAACCTTGAGCTAGTCACACATTTTCAACCTAACCTACCACACAGGGTTATTGTGAGGACAAAATGAAGGAAAGGGGAATAATGTAAGCTGCTCTGGGAGAAATTTGGGGTATAAATGAAATAAATAATAAATGTGGTTGAAGGGGGACAGATGAAAGGCAGGTTGATGGGGGTTGGGAAGGCGAGATAAAGCCGGGAAAGGTGAGGATACAGGGGTCACCAAGACGAGGGAAAGAAAAAAATAGTGTGGAGAAGAGTCTACAGGAATAAATAACTTGGCCCCCAGAAGTCTTTGTATGTTTCCCACCACGATGGCTGTGTCTGATGAACATAAAGATGCAGTCACATGCAGCAAAGTGTGACTAGAGCTGGCTCAGAACTAAAGTCAGAAGAGTGAACAGTAAGGAGACTAAGGAGAAAAAAAGAGACTACAAGCATCAAATCCATGAGAAAGTGAATATTGGTTTCCTGAGATTATTATCTTCATATGAGTTTTTGAGGAAGGCATAGTAAGTTCTGACAATTTTATCCTACCACGTGAAACACATGAAGCCACTTTATACTGAATCAGACCAATGGTCAATCAAAGTCAGTATTGTCTACTCAGACAGGCAGCAGCTCTCAGGCTGAAGTCCTTCACAGCACCTACAACTTGATCCATAGTGGAGATGCCAGGGATTGAACCAGCCCCTCTACCAAGCATGGAATCCCAACTGCCAGAACTTATTTAAACAGCAATTGACTTCAGCTGTAGAAATGCAAACTTCCCATTAATATTTTATTATGTTAATATAGATTTCTGAACCTTTTAAATAAGTTAACAGATTCTCTGTGATATTCCCTTAAATAATTTAGTTCATTGTTCATTGGTGATTGCCTACTGGAAAAATAAACAAAAACAAAATATGGGCAGGCAGAACACAGTTTTATATAACCATTTAAAAAAGATATTAAGCTGTTTAATTGCTAATAATATGTGAGTTATAGTTTCCATAGTACGTCCACTGGTTACATAATAAATAAGAACATACCAGTGCGTGGCACAAAAATAGCACTGCAATTTATACCAACATATTAGTTTGCTTAACTTTTACAAATGAATTGGTGGAACAATGGCTCCTTTATTCATCAGTGAAACCTCTCCATTTACTGGGAATACTGAATTATTAATAGAAATGTGTTGCTAATTTACTATTAACAAGCTATGGGGCTCAGTAGGGCACTGTTGCTACACAAAGCTTCATTCATTCAATCAGCAGAGGGATGCCCATACTATCTTGACTAAGGCTGCAGGCCTAAGCACACTCCCTGTAAAGGTGTAAGTCTCAATACTGAGTGCTTTTGAGTAAAAATGACTGCAGCCTGATCCTATGACTGCTTATTTGAAAGTAGCTTCTACTTTCAATAGGCTTATTCCTAATCAAACATGGGGTTACAGTCTCAGGATTATACTCTGAGTCTTGCTGCACAAGCATCTGATGTTCTTATTTTCCATTAATTCATCTGCTATTATCTTGGTCTTTCTGCTGTTGACACAGTTTCATCATATGGCCAACTTTACATGTTGATTATGTGAAAACAATATTTCATTTTAGATGAAGACCTAGCTTGCCTCTTCTGCTAGGGTAAAAAGCTGATCTTTTAAAAAATATTTCAGCTCCTTTTAAGACAACTGATGGACAGCCAATGGAATGACTGCAGAATGGAGTGAATGTGCATGCTCCACCTAGCTCCTTATAATAACCAAGCTGCAGCATTCTGCACCAATTGGAATGTCCAAGCTGACTGTGAGGGGGGACCTATGTAGAGGTCATTACAGTAGTCTATCCTTAATATTATTGTGACAAGGGATTCAGGTGGCCAGATCAGCCAAGTCAAGGTAGGATGCCATCTTATGGGCTAAAGTAAATTGGTAGGGAAAATTTTTTTTTGGTGTCGCTGCACTAACTCGCTTCTCCAGCAGTAATGTTGGATCCAGTAGAGCCCTCAAGCTCTTGACTGAGTCAGTGAGGGTCAGCTGAACCCCCTCAAAAGTGGGAAGCAAAATGTCCTTCAAGATCTCTGCCTTCCCAGCCAGCATTACCTCTGTCTTGTCAGGATTCAGTTTCAGCTTTTTCATTCTTAGCTATTTAACCACAATGAACAGGCAGTGATTCAAGACTTCTACCGCATCACCAGGAGATTTGGATACAGAGATATAGAGCTGGATGCCATCAGCATATTGATGACAGCCAACCACTAACTCCTCATCCAAAGTACTTGAAAGCCCTCCCCCCCCCACAAGAAAGCCTTCCTGCAAAAAACTGTATTATCTGAGGCTATGTTGATTGTATGCCTCCTTTTCAATGGAGGCTTAGGTCACAAACGTAGCCAGAGTGGCATTTTCCCATCTTCGCCAGGGTAGGCTACTGATGCCCTTCCTGTCTCGCCCTGACCTAGCCACAGTGATCCATGCAATGGTAACCTCCAGATAAGACTACTGTAACTTGCTCTATGTAAGGCTACCCTTGAGGCTTCTCCGGAAACTACAGCTTATCAAGAATGCTGCGGCACGGGTCCTTACAGGGACTCCTTGGAGAGTGCATATCCAACTGGTGCTCTGCCAGCTGCACCATCTTCAGGTTGAATACTGGACCAGGTTTTGGTATTGACCTTTAAAACCCTAGATGGTCCTGGACCATAGTACTTGTGGGATCACTTCTCCCGATACAGCCCCCAAAGAGCGCTAATCTCAGCTGGTAACAACTTACTGGTGGCTCCTGGCCCAAGAAACATAAATCTGTCCTCAACCAGACAACTTTCGGCTCTGGCCTTGGCCTTTTGGAACTCTGGTGGAACTTTTTATCGAATGAGACCTGGGCCCTGCGCGACTTAGCTCAATTCCACAGGGCCTGTAAGATGGAGATGTTCCACCAGGCCTATGGCTGAGGACAGCAAAGATTCCATCTTAGCTGGCCTCTCTACCCACCTACCCTATTGTTACATACTTTCATTCATTCATTCATTCATTCATTCATTCATTCATTCTCTCTCTCTCTCTCTCTCTCTCTCTCTCTCTCTCTCTCTCTCTCTCTCTCTCTCTCTCTCTCTCTCTCTCTCTCTCTCATATGCTGCTTTAATGTTAAATCTTCATTGTCTTGGAGATCCTGAGCTGGATGCAAAAGTGGCGTAGAAATATTTTAAATAAATAAAAGGAAGCTCTGGCAGTGGGGCACAAGCACGCACACCCAGTTTCTATGAACTCTATCTCCTCTTCCTGCAGGCTGAGGAAGATACAGCCAGGATGCTATGTGTTCTTTGTTTGCAGGGACAGCATGACAAGAGAGTTTGCCTGGTGGCAACCATACCATATCCTTAAATTTCCTGTGGTTCAATGATGTGTGAACATAGCCTACTCTAAGCAAGATCACAGGCAAGAATTAAAGCAAATTAGCTCTTGTTTTCTCCCATGCCTAGTAATGTTCTGAATCATAATTAAAACATTCATTTTTATAACTGCAAATATTCTGAGACTATTCTAGAATAGCTAGCATGTCGACATTGCTCATAACTTAACCCAACCTCAGGTTGTCTGACCTGTTTAAGAAATTTAATAGGGTTCAGTGGTGGCAGTCCTAGCACAGTTATAGGGATTAACTGAGATGCAGGTTCCTAAAATATTTGGCTTCAGTCATCCATGGTCATACTTAGGATTGCATTGAAGTTGAACAGAGGAAAAACTGCAGAATCTTCGTGATTGGTAAAGAGGTGTGGATAAGAAGTAGGGATGCACCAGCCTACAGGATACTATATGGCCAAACTAGACATGCAAGTTTTAAAAATTGGGGAGAGAACCCATTTGGACTATGAATGCTGCTCCATGGGGGGGGGGGTCTCCTGCCACCCCCAGCTGTTTTCCTACACCAAAAGAGTGTTGGGGTGGGAGTTATTTCCCCATTTTCTTTGTGGAGCAGCAAAAACAGAGAAATAACTCTTGCCCAGTGCTGTTACAGTCAGGAGCTCTTATAGATTATTTATGGTTTATGCTGAGATGTAGAATAACAATAGAGTTCATAGGGAAATGTTTGAGAATCCTTTGCTTCAAGGAATGAAAGGAATTAAAATGTTTATACTGAGAATTTAAGTTTGAAAGACAGAAAAGTTTGCTTAATCTACTGTAAGGTAAAGTATTTTTGTAATCATCCTCTAGCAATCTTATTCCTCAGATTCGTAGTGAAGGAATCCAGACCCAACTCTTTAAAAAATCTGCTTGCCTAGTTTAACCCATACATACACAAAAGTACAGGGAATCAGAATAATTCTGATGCAGTTTCTCAGCCTACGTAAGTAGCATCTCTTTTAGAGGTTGTCCTCACAATGCTGAGACATAGAAGCAGACATGTCCTATGCAGATGTTGGCAGGAATGTCTGGTCCAAGATAACTCCCAGTCAACCACCTGAGGTATCCCTGATAGTGTAAAATGAGCCTTTAATGAGAGGAGAAATGATTGATGATAAACAATACACTCATCTGCAATAAATGGATAATGCTTTTCTGAGGGATGAAAAAGGACATTTTGAGAAGGCAGAATACCTTATCTAAGCTGCCAAACACAGCACAGCTTTCCTGCATCCGAAAGAGTGGTGACTGACATATTTTTATACTGCGCCGCTGTGTAAACTCATAATGAATGTAACATGATGACTCCTACAATGCCTAAAGTCATCTTTTCCCTGGTGTCAAGAAATGTTTTAAATCATGTAAGTGAAAACAGTCAAGAGTTCTTTTGGATTACTTATGGCTTATGTTGATATGTACAATAACAATGAAGTTCAGAAGGAAATGTTTGAGAATCCTTTGCTTAAATGAATTAAAATATTTACTTTGTTCTGACAATGTACATTTAAAAGAAATAAATGTTTGCTTAAACTGCTTTGAGGTAACATTTTTAATTACACCAAAACAAGTCTTATTCCTCAGGTTAATAGTAAAGGACTGCTTTAACTCTTGTGTGGGCTTGTCTTTGAGTGGAGAGTAAAGTGTATGACGTGTAATTCAAATACAAATGGAAGAGAAACATCTCACTTGAGCAACACATCTTTGTGTTGAGCAACACATCTTTGCAATATAGGCTTGCCAACCTCCAGGTACTAGCTGGAGATCTCCTGCTATTACAACTGATCTCCAGCCGATAGAGATCAGTTCACCTGGAGAAAATGGCCGATTTGGCAATTGGATTCTGTGACACTGAAGTCCCTCCCCTCCCCAAACTCTGCCCTCCTCAGGCTCTGCTCTCTTCAGGCTCCGCCAGTGGCAAAGAGGGTCCTGGCAACCCTACTGCAATGCCTTATGTCTTTGCAATACCTTATGACTGCAGCACTACATAAAACGTGTTTACACCCCTAGCTGTTGATTTGTTACATGATGAAGCATAAAATAGCTCCCATGGCTTAACACACCTAAACCCCTACAAAACCTACAGAACTCTGAAAAATGTTCAGAGTATCAAAATAAGATATGAGTATTTAATTCTGTTAAGTCCATATAATTAAATATATTTAATATTTTTCTTTTGAATTTTTGGAAAAATAATATTTTAAACAGCGAGCGTATTGTGAATCCATATATTCTTGCATTGGCCACAGGGTGTGTACATTAATGCCTCTAGGTTACAGCCATTCACATCCTCCATGGTAGAATCTTCCTTTTGCACATCCTATTAGAACAGAATCCTGGCTGTTGCAGATAGGAAAATTCGCCAGATGGGAGATCTGATCTCTAAATGGCTCCTTCCTCTGATGCATCTAGCACTAATCAATGACTAGACCACTGACATGATGCAGCATTAATTCTTATAGTCCTATTTGGGTTTGGCGACTTTCTGTCCTTTGTGAGCTCATAATATATTGATGCATAAAAGCTACTTTGTTCTATGTGCCAAATTATTATTTTCTTTTAGATCATTAAGCTGTCCCACCTTGCTTAAAAATCAAAGCATTAATTTTGAAAGATTAGAGATGTTTACACTATCAGAAAAAAAACACCCAGTAGGGAGCCTCATTGTCTGACATAATCCCAGAAATCATTAGAATGGGGAGAATATTGGACACAATCCCTTGTATCTGGTTCTTGAGGAGTTTTAAAGGCAACCTTCATTTTTTGGATTCTGTGTTTATTTTGGGGAGACTCTAAGAATTTATGGGGTCCACTCCTCCACATGAACCCTGCTGGGTGACCTTGGGCCAGTCACAGTTCTCTCAGAACTCTCTCAGCCCATGCAAAGGCAAGCAATGGCAAATCACCTATGAACGTCTGTTGCCTTGAAAATCCTATGGGGTCGCCATAAATCAGCTATAACTTGAGGGCACTTTCCACCACCACCATGCAGGGAGATTAGGAATGGGAGATGAGTACCCTGTCACTAGTCTAACTCCAATCCTAAATCTCCTCCTCCTACTTTCTAATCCAGGATATTAATTATGATTTAAGGAAAAGTGTCTCCTCTGTTCCAGATTAATCTCTCGTCCAAGACTTTTAAAGCTGTTAATAAGGCAGGGCTCTTAACATTGGAATGGGGGGGGGGTGAGATGTAGGGTTGCCAGCTGTAGGTTGGGAAATACCTGGAGATTTTGGGGGGTGGAGCCTAGGGAGGGCAGGGTTTGGAGAAGAGAAGGACTGCAGCAGGGTATAATGGCATAGAGTCCACCCTCCAAAGCAGCCATTTTCTCCAAAGGAACTGATCTTGGTCAGCTGGAGATCAATCGTAATAGCAGGAGATCTCCAGGTGCCACCTGGAGGTTTGCAGCCCTAGTGAGCAGTCAGGAAATGTGAGCGTTGAGGTATGTCGCTCCCAACCCCTTTTGTACACTTGCATGCACTTTGCAACTCTGCCATTCTGTATAAGGACTCGGAGAGAGACATAAGAATACTCTCCCTTGTGTTTCACCACCCAAATTCTTACAGCAACGTTCACCACATGGGATTGTCATAAGTTGTCTAGAGGCTGCTGAATGTGCTCAGAAGGATACTCCAAAAAAGAAAAAAAATATATATTTAATTGCCAAGTTCATAAGGATCTCTCAACTTTCTTGGGCACCAAACACAGTGCTCAATTTCTTTTAAAAATGAAAATATGTCTTAAGGCACCATCTAGTGTTCATTTCAGAAACTCAGGAAGCCTAGATGAAAACCAACAGAGGAATGCTCAGGAAATAACCTATAATTGCATGGCAAAGAGAAGTATTTAATGTAAATTTATTTTTTTTGTATTGTTAGTTTGCATTTATTTATTTATTAAAACATTTATCTTTTGTTTTTCCTCTTGCTTCCAAGTGGTTTACAATAATAGTTAAAGCATTCCCAGCTGAAACCAAAGATAAAATAGCAAGCCCCAACCCCCCGAAAATATGCCTACCATTTAACCCTCCTCAAAAACCCAGGCAAATAAGAAGGCCTTGCAGCACCTCCTGAAAATCACTGGGACGGGTGCCCCCTCACCTCTTCAGAGAGCTTATTCCACAGAGCCAGAGCCATGATGGAAAGGACCAGGCTCTGGTTGATGACAGAAGGGCAACTCTAAATGGTGGGATAGCCAAAAGATGGTTGCCTGATGACTGTAGTTGGCGCACAGGGACATATGGAAGGAGAGGGTTCTTGAAATATGTGGATTCCAGGTTGTGAAGGGCTTTAAAGGTCATAACCAGCTCCTTGAATTGAAATTGGAAACAGACTGGCAACCAATGTAGCTGTTTTTAAATGGGCAACATATGTTCCTGGAGGCTAGACCCTGAAACAGTTGAGCTGTCGCATTGTGGACCAGTTGGAGTTTCTGGGTTGTCTTCAAGGGCAGCCCCATGTAGAGCATGTTGCAACAATCCAACTGTGAGGTTACAGAAGCATGGATCAGCGTGGCCAGATCAGCTGAGTCTAGATAATGAGAAAGTTGGCAAATCAGATGCAGCTGGCCACCATGCCAACCTGCTTTTCAAACATCAAAGCAGGCTCCATGAGCACCCCGAGCTCTTAACCATCTAGGACAAGTGGATTCAGTCCCTCTAGAATATCTTCCTTCCTTCCTTCCTTCCTTCCTTCCTTCCTTCCTTCCTTCCTTCCTTCCTTCCTTCCTTCCTTCCTTCCTTCCTTCCTTCCTTCCTTCCTTCCTTCCTTCCTTCCTGGGAAAAATAGGGGAAACTCTGCTATAACACACTTTGAGATTATTAACAAATGAAGTAACATGAGCAAGCAAGTACTATGAGGATTAGAAATGTGTGTTCAGATGTTAACTAATGAAATAACGAAACAAAAATATCAAATTTGATAATACTGGCCTACTGTACTTTTTATTTACTTTAAAAAACCCAAAAAAAGGAACAAAGGAAAAAACTTTAAACCCAGCAACTAAATGCAGTTAAAAAAGAAAATATACATAGAGACAAAAATATAACAACAGTAGTGGCAGATCTACACAAAAGTTTCTATATACTACTGTACTTGTATTCTTTGGCAAATAGAGGAGAGAAAATAGTGGCAGAGGCTGCCTGAAAAGGGAAATGGGGTGTACTATCACTGAGAACTTGGTTCCAACCAAACTGAAAACTAATCAGAAACGTGTTTCTCATTTAAACTAGAGCGGAGCAGATTTCCCCCAACTTTCTCCCAACTGAAATTAATTCTGTCTTTGCTCTTGGGATTTTTCTTCCATCAAATTTCACAGAATTTAAAGGAACAAAATCCAAGGACTAAAGTAAGAACACTCATCTCTGTTTCCCCTGTGTCCATGACTGCAGACATGGGGAGATATTTAAAAATCAGATTGATGTGGATTTTTGCAATCCTGTACTTCTGTATCCCGTATTGAAACTTCAAAAAATATTCAAAAATCTTTGAAAAGTAGCCCCTAGTATAAAAGAAAGAAAGAAAGAAAGAAAGAAAGAAAGAAAGAAAGAAAGAAAGAAAGAAAGAAAGAAAGAAAGAAAGAAAGAAAGAAAGAAAGAAAGAAAGTTTCAGCACACAAAGGCCTAATTTTGAAGGGAGTTTCCCCGGGGGGTAAGGTTGTGTATTTGTGTTTGTTAAAACACCAAATCTAAAGCAAAAAGAACAACAACACAACACTTTAAAAATTAGCCTTTTGTGAAAAATTATTTGTAGTTTATCAACACTTGCAGCCTTTTGATTTGGTATTACATGGCAAACATTTTTGTCCTTTTCCTGAAATCTTCAAATCTTGGGATTGTGCAAATAAATTGATATGGGACTTCCTCTGGTGTTTGTGATGCCTTGAGACACCAGAGGAAAAATTGGCAGGAAGCAAAAGTATGACTTGTCTGACAGCTTCTTGGAAATCTCATAGATTGTGTTTCAATCTGACAAGATGTTGGAGAGAAGGGTCATGATTCAGCTGTGTAATCTATCTTCTAAGATTCTGAGGAGATCCCTAGCTGAAACCAATGAAAACAAAAAACACGATGAAATTAAAGTGAAGGGATAAAAATAAAAATTAACAGAGGAGTGTATTGCTAAGATGCAATTGTTATTTTCCTGTAAAGGATATGGAAACTATGAACATAGGAAACACCATTTCATAGTGTGCATGGAAAGCTGTGTATGCCCTGTGGAGGCTTCTGTTCTGATGCATCTTCAAAACCTTCTTTCATCAGGTATACTTTAAAAGCTGGTTTAAGTAAAATGATTTCATTGTCTGTACAGGGCTTAACTGGTCAGGTCTCATAGGACTGCTTAGGGCCACAACTCAAAAGACCCTGACCCAACTTCTAATCAATCTCACCCCTTTTTTGGAATGGACTTTGTGGTAGAGACAGCAAGAAAGTTCCAACGTGGTGTAGCGGTTAAGAGCGGTGGTTTGGAGCGGTAGACTCTAATCTGGAGAACTGACTTTGATTCCTCACTCCTCCACATGAACAGAGGATGCTAATCTGGTGAACTGGGTTGGTTTCCCCTCTCCTACACATGAAGCTAGCTGGGAGACCATGGGCTAGTCACATTGTCTCAGCTCCACATACCTCACAGGGTGACTGTTGTGGGGAGGGGAAGGTGATTATAAGCCAGTTTGAGTCTCCCTTAAATGGTAGAGAAAGTCGGCATATAAAAACCAACTCTTCTTCTTCTTCTTCTTCTTCATCATCATCATCATCATCATCAACATCATCATCAACAACATCATCATCAACAACAACCACAACAGTTTCTAAGCAGAGGCTTACTGAACATGTGCTGGGGAAAGAAGTTCTCATAGTAAGAGACCAGCATCACACAAAACCTGAATTTTTGGTATTGAATTGAATACTGCCATTGCCTATTATTGTCTATGGATGCAGAGAGACACTTTCTATCTCTTTATTCCAGGTCACAGAATCATAGAATCATAAAGTTGAAAGGGATCACCACTGTCATCTAGTCCAACCCTCTGCACAATGCAGGAAATTCACAACTACCTCCCCCCCACACCCACAGTGACCCCTACTCCACGCCCAGAAGATGGCAAAAAAAAAAAAAAAAACCCTCCAGGATCCCTGGCCAATTTGGCCTGGAGGAAAATTGCTTTCTGATGCCAAAGTGGTGATCATCACTATTCTAGGCATGCAAGAAAGGGCCACGAGAGTCAAACACTGATGCCTCTCATGATCTGCCTAAGGTAATAGAATCAGCATTGCTGACAGAAGCCATCTAACCTCTGCTTAAAAACTTCCAGGGAAGGAGAGCCCACCACCTCTCAAGGAAGCCTGTTCTACCAAGGAACCGCTCTAACTGTTAGAAAGTTCTTCCTAATGTTTAGCCAGAAACTCTTTTGATTTAATTTCAACCCATTGGTTCTGATCTGACCTTCTGCAGCAACAGAAAACAACTCAGTACCATCCTCTATATGTCAGCCCTTCAAGTAACTGACGATGGTTATCATATCACCTCTCAGTCATCTCTTCTCCAGGTTAAACATACCCAGCACCTTCAACCTCTCCTCATAGGACTTGGTCTCCAGACCCCTCACCATCTTCATTGCCCTCCTCTGGACATGCTCCAGCTTGTCTACATTCTTCTTAAATTGTGGTACCCCAAACTGAACACAATACTCTAGGTAAGGTCTAACATTTAAATCTATGAGGAAATCGATTTTAAAGATTTGAAAAATGCAGTAACAGAGCCAGCAGCCTGAATTTGGCACAGCAGGCACTTAACTTAAAGAACAGTAGTATGAGGAACAGGCAGGCTGGCAAGACAAGGCCACTTTGTGGCACAAGGTAGGGCTGTTGAAAAAAAAATTCGGTAAAATTCGGATTCGGCAAAATTTGGCCCATTTTGATTTGGGCCATGCCGAAGTCCGAACTCCCTCACTTCGGATCCCCAAAATTCGGGCGAGATCCGGAGTTTGGGGGAAAATTCGCCCCCCCCCGCGCACCTTCAGGGGGCTTCCCTGAAGGTGCGCAGGGGGCCCTTTAAACAGATCTGCGCCTCCCGGCCGGGAGGTACAAATCTATTCCAAGCCCCCCCCAACGCGCCTTCAGGGGAGTCCCCTGAAGGTGCGCGGGGGGGGGGGCTTGGAATAGATCTGTGCCTATTTAAAGCCCCCCCGCGTGCCTTCAGGGCTTAGAATAGATTTGTGCCTCCCAGCCAGGAGGCACAGATCTATTTAAAGGGCCCCCCCGGCCGCCTTCAGGGGACTCCCCTGAAGGCGCACAGGGGGGGGGGCGTGGAATAGATTTGTGCCTCCCGGCACATATTTAAACTTCGCTTTCCCAAAGATAATATATTGCAAGAGCTACGAATTACCTGCTGAGGAGAGTGGAGAGCAAGGTCCCACCCCATATCCTTCAAGTCTGGAATACATCACACAAGCATATAATCCCAACGGCTACAACTTTCAGTCAATCAAGAAAACCCAGAGGCTTTCTCTCCCAATCCCCCTAAGGAACACAGCTTATGCCCTTGTAAGGAAAATTCTGGTTGCCTTATAAAAGTGACAACGGTACATCTAGAAGATTGCAATGATGAAACAAACATTACAAAATCCATTTTGTTGTAGGCAGTTTAGATGGGGATGGGGATTTTGTTTTGTTTTTGTATTGATCATAATTTTGAAACACCCATTTTTGTCACTATTGTAATTAAGAATGAAAAAAAATTACAAGTCTAATATTGGCCGTCATATTTCCAATTCCTTTCTTAGTGATCCCCATGGAGTATGTCTTTTTTTCACCACTGCCACACACTAAATCAGCATTTTCTGAGAAGCTAAGTAGGGTCAGCCCTGATTAGGACTTAAAATTATTTAGTTTTATTTATTTTTTTGGATTTATATCCCACCTTTATCCTGGCCAAGGCCGGGCTCAGGGTGGGTAACAATATGTCATAGAAATACAATTTAAAAAACATCTAAATCCAGACAATATAGTTAAAATCAACTAAAATCAAGACAGATGGTGCTCAACTTTGGTGCACAGGGTTTGGGGCCAATTCAGAAAGGACAGCAAGGTTCCCCTCACTTAATAAATATGCGGGACGGGGGAGGGAGATAGGGAGGCCAGCTCTGATGGAAGAATCGTTGCTCAACCATAGGCCCTGAGGAACATCTCAGACTTGCAGTCCCGGCAGAACTGAGTTAGATCCCACATGGCCCTGGTCTTTGGTGGGAGACCACCAAAAACGTCCAGGGTTGCTATGCAGAAGCAGGCAATGGCAAACCACCTCTGAACATCTCTTGGCTTGAAAACCCTATGGGGTCACCATGCATCAGCTACAACTTCAGGGCACTTTGCACACACACACGTGCACTATCTTTCTCCCCAATTTGGATCTGTGGAGGAACAGTCCCACTGAACTGCAGGCCTTGTTCTGTCTTGCCCTCCAAGATATCTAGGTATCAGTAGCCATCCAAGACCAAGGGTTGCCAGGTCCCTCTTAGCCACCAGCAGGAGGTTTTTGAGACAGAACCTGAGGAGGGCAGGGTTTGGGGAGAAGAAGAAGAAGAGTTCATTTTTATAGGCCGACTTTCTCTACCACTTAAGGAAGAATCAAACCTGCTTACAATCACCTTCCCTTCCTCTTCCCCCAACAGACACCCTGTGAGGTAGGTGGGGCTGAGAGAGCTCTAACAGAGCTGTGACCAACCCAAGGTTACTCAGTTGGCTTCATGTGTAGGAGTGGGGAAACAAATCCAGTTCACCAGATTAGTGTCCGTCGCTCATGTGGAGGAGTGGGGAATCAAACCCAGTTCTCCTGATCAGAGTCCACCACTCCAAACCACCGCTCTTAATCACTACACCACACTGGCTCTCCCCTGATATTGCCTCCTAGCATTGGTGTTCCTATGAATGTGGAGGTTCCTTTTAGTGACCATGGCATTGGCTAATACCCAGCAGTACTGTTTTCAGGGGATAGAAGGGAGGGACTTCAATGCCATAGAGTCCAATTGCCAAAGCAGCCATTTTCTCCAGGTGAACTGATCTCTATCAGCTGGAGACCAGTTGTAATAGCAGGAGATCTCCAGCTAGATCTCACTCCCAACAGGAAAGTGTGGGTCCAGAGAGCAACCAACCTCAGGCTTCGAGAGGGAGGCGGACCAAAGACTTCGAGCCACCGCAGCCCCCCTTTTTTTCTTTAAAGAACAGAAAGATCTCGGACAACAGTGGGATGGAGGATTACAGCGAAGAGGAGTGCCCAGAGAGGAAAGACACCTCCGATATGCTTAGCTGATGAAGCCACGTGCGAAACGTGTGTAGGATCTAGACGACACGTCCGGACACCTCCTCTTGGCACCTCCTTGTTGTGGTCCTCTTTTTGACATCTCGTGTCCAGCTACTTTGAAGCACAGGAAAGTCTCCCATGGACAGTGACATTGTTCCTAAGTGACTCATTGAACAAATTTTTCTGTTATATTGCATATTTTGCTGGACTGTTTTGCATACTGTATAGATATTTGTGTTTCCTTTGTATATAGTTTCACTTTTTTGCACTTTTGCACTTAGATAAACTTATTTCTGGTTAAATAATTATTTTGTAGTGCTGTTTGGATCTTTTCCAGTACCTGGATGTTGGCAACCTATCTCCACCTGGCACATGCCACCCACCTAACTCTCCCGCTACCTAGAGTCAATTAGTACAGGGACAGCTTGCTGCACTTTTGCATCACTGGGGGAGTAGCAACTTGCCAATTGACTGCCCATCCCCTTCTCATGGTACTCATTTTAAAATAGCATGTATGTGGTGATGCCAACTAGTTTAGAAAAAATACAGAAAAGAGCTCACTGTGTGATAAGATTTTCTACCATTTAGTTGCTTTGTGTTCTGTATTAACTCAAATGCGGTTAACATTTTACTCATCCAAACTTTGCTTGTTTAAGCATTGCCCATCTTTTTCTTGAACTCCAGAGCCAAGGTGGGTAACTGCAGTATAAAAATATAAGATAATTGTATCAAAACAAACATTAAAACAACAAATATGAGATTCATTAAAGCACCATCCTAAAAACAGAGAGTGCTCTGCTATCAAGATAAGCCCCCACTCAGGTCAAAGCTGCCCCAAAAGCTCACCAAAGCAATTCTATTTTACAGCCTCACTAGAAAGCCAGGAGTTCACTCGACCCCTTCTAGGAGGCTGCTCCCCAAGCAGGGGTGAACCACTGAGCCCAGGCTATTGCAGAGCCTGCCTTAGACAGAGGGTTCACCTGGAAAGCATCCTGGAACCATGCAAATTGTATTTGAATCAACAGTATGACAGAGTGATCCTAGGCAGAGCTATTTGAGGCTAAACCCATTGAAATAAATAGGCTTACACTGAAGTAACTCTGCAGGGAAAAGTGCTGTGCAGTGCTTTGTGCGACTCTGTGTGACTTCGTGGGTAGAGTCTTTGTGTTCATTTAGTGGTATAAGAAATGCTGCTTAAGGAAGTGGCAGCCTTTGGGATGATGAAAATGAGAGTATCTAATTGGCCACCCGCTCATGCTCCCATTTTAATCTAGCTCTGTCGATAGCTATGTTGTAATTACTCTACTTGTCTTTTTTTCTGTTTCCCTATATTTAATTTAATGTGGGATGTGGGAATGCATCTGCTTGGCTTTCCTTGCTGCACCTGGACAGCGCCCTTGCTACTTTCCCTAACGCATTTAAATGTTAATATGGGATTGCACCTGCCTGCTTTGCAAGACTTGAGCACCAGATGGCAATGTAAGTACAATAGATGCAGTTCCCCTTCAACTACTGCTTCCTTGTTGGAAAAAAACAAATATAATAAAGCATAAGGGAAGCTTGACCTTTTCTTGCCATTTCAACATATTGCCAAGTAGGAATAGATTTTTTTTTGGTGCCAAATGAAGCATGCAGCTGCATTGATGGGGACCCGCTGCTTCATTTGTAGCAAAGATAGTTAGGGACCAAAAAAGAATTTTCCTCACCCGTATCTGCTATAATCTTTGGGTGCCAGCCAAGCTGAAGTGTCGCAACTACATAATCATAACTATCTACATCACTGTAGGAAGTGTTCAGCCAGCTGCATCCCAGTGTGCTAAGGTACTGTGACAAAGAAACCTTCTTTATTTTTCCACTGATTAATTAGACAAAGCAGATGAGATCAGCTCATCAATTAAAAAAACACTGAGCCCCAAAACAACATTCTTTGAACTTTTCACATTGACTCATCTGTGCATACATGGAAACTGCATATTACCAGGCTTTTCCTGCTATGGAATCAGTTTGCATGTAGAAATGGCTCTCAACAGGTCGACCTGAACCTTGTATGAGCAGACTTCATATTTTAGAACAAGACAAAGAATCTTTTGCAGCATTCTAAGTTAGATACTCATGCAGAATATAAAGGTGTGAATTGACCATTACAGTGATATTTTAGAAACTAGTTTTTCATACTTTTAAATAATATGGAACATATGGAATCCTATGTAGCTCCTGATTAGGATACTACCATCAAAACAAACAATATGCTTTCAGTGCTTTTCAAATGTTAATAGAATATGTGTAGGGGCCTTAATTGAGTCCCGTGGTGCAGAGTGGTAAGCTGCAGTACTGCAATCCAAGCTCTGCTCACAACCTGAGTTTGATCCCTGCAGAAGTTATTTTTAGGTAGTGGGCTCAAAGTTGACTCAGCCTCCCATCCTTCCGAGGTTGGTAAAATGAGTACCCAGCTTGCTGGGGGGTAAAGTGTAGACTACTGGGGAAGGCAATGGCAACCCACCCTGTAAACAAAGTCTGCCTAGTAAACATTGTGATGTGACATTACCTCATGGATCAGTAATGACCTGGTACTTGCACAGAAGACTACCTTTACCTTTTTTGAGGGCCCTATTTGGATTTGGACCGTGCAGGAGGAAAGGGGGAAAGTGTTCTGTGAACCAGATGCCAAGACTGGATCTCTGCATGCAAACAACGCAAGCCTAAACACAAGTCTATTGAGTTCAATGGACCTTGAAGGGTGTAATTTTGCTTACGATTTCATTGAGTTACCTGCGTTGTTCCTGACTCTGAACAGAGGCTGTGGGGGTAAAGCATTAACTTCACCCCCATTGTTTTAAAGCTGGCAATCGGTGCTGTTGAAGCTGACAGTGCTGACAGTGGTTGGGTAGTGATACAGCATGATGGTCTGTTCCACAAATGAAAAAGCTTTTTAAAAAATGAACTAGGAATGCTTGTGGCTACCAGATTGGTTTTTGCCAGATGTTGCAAGTTGAATTCTGTCCTTAAAAAGGCCTGGTTTTAAAAAGTAAAAGATCTGTATAAATTAATTACATTGACAGAGTATCATAGCTCTACAGATGTTTAGACTGCATTTTGAACCCCTTCATACTGAAAGTGGATGCTATCCCAACTGAAACCTGTCTGAAACAAGAAGTCAATTTTCTATTGATTTCTTTTTACTGATCCCCCCCCCCCATTCTTTTAAGAATTTGTTACGGGTTTTGATAAGATTAATTTATTGATTATTCATTATGAATAATTTGCCAGGATATATGTCTAATTGGTTATCTTCCTAGTTTAAAAAGGGGGAATGCTTTAAATCACAGAATGTACAAGCACAATAAATCCTAATGTTTAAAGCTTAGGACAAATTCCAGTTATCTATCTCTACCCTCCATGCTCCACTTTCCATGGCTGTGACCCTCAAAGCCTACACTTCACCAAAAGGGAGAGCTATATTCAGTGTGTCAGATAAAGTGACAATTTTCACCTTGTTTGTACAGCACATCTCTCTTGCTTCTGCTTGACATCGTAAGGTTACTGTTTTGCATTCTTAGCAGTGCAGTCTCGTATCTTCCAGCACCTACCTAAAGCAATTAGAAGAATCCTTTCAAGTCAGCAAACTATTTTCACACTGTGTGGAAGCTGGAGGAGAAAACACACCACTAGCACTTCGCTGCAGTCCTTAAAGAAGTATTGCATGAGAGTTTGAGGCCCTGAACTGTTCTATAAGGTTGGTGCCAAAGCATCATTTTAAGGATGGATGCCTATAAATTATTTTAACCACACATTTGAAAATTAGTTTTTCTTCCAATACTTGCATTTCCCTCCCACTTTCCCCAGCAAGAGGGCTTCCTTGTCGGGTTTTATTTAAAAAGAAAAAAACACCAACATGCTGACAGCCTCATTTAATTTATCTCTGTGCCGGCTTTTTTGTCGCAAAGATAGCACTGTGAAATTGAAGAAGTTTGGGAGTTTGCTGTATATCAAAGTATATTGGTCGTTAAAGCTTAAATCATACCAAGGGGTAAAAGATTAACCCATTCTAGTATATCACGCTGCCAAAAAAAGCAATAACATTCCACTAAGGATCCAAAGAACTGAGATAGGGAAAGCAAAATAAGGGTTATAAACCCTGGGATATATCCTTATCACTGTCATGCACTTGGGATTTATACATGTAATATTCCAACTGCAGAGACGAGAAAGTAACTTGAAAATAACTTTGCCCCCTAAAATGGATTGATGATCTTATTTTTCCTATTTGTAAATGTTATTGGTTTTAAAATTGGCAATATGATAAAACAAAAATTATAAACCCTAGAACAAACAGAACCAAGCTATTCAGTCCTACCTCAATAACCTACTTCTCCCTAACCCATCTATGTTCCACAAACAAAATAATCTGGGGTACAACAAGGGGAAAGGAAGGGGGCTAGAAAAGGAAAGGGAACTGTGAGGCTGTACTAGTGAGCAGTAGTTGCTCTGAGCTCTTATTCAAACTGCTGTAAAAATTCTTCTTGATCTGATCATCTTTGTGTAGTGTGTCCCAACCATCAGATTTGATCTTTTCTCTCATTTTGTCCACCATCTCCTCTGTGCAGAATGTTATTGTTGATACTTTTTCTTAGTAAAACAAGTCAAGATTCTGGGGGTTCTGTTTGGTAAAAGGTAAAGGTCCCCTGGGCAAGCATCGGGTCATTCCTGACCCATGGGGTGACGTCACATCCTGACATTTACTAGGCAGACTTTGTTTATGGGGTGGTTTGCCAGTGCCTTCCCCAGTCATCTTCCCTTTAGTCCCAGAAAGCTGGGTACTCATTTTACCAGCCTCGGAAGGATGGAAGGCTGAGTCAACCTTGAGCCAGCTACCTGAAACCAATGTCCATTGGGATTGAACTCAGGTCGTAAGCAGAGCTTGGACTGCAGTACTGCAGCTTACCACTCTGCACCACAGGGATCTTCTGTTTGGAGTGCCTCCTAAATAAGTCTTCCCAATTTCCTCCAGCAGGACTTTGTGCCAGGATCCATAGGAATTGTATGTTATGGTTTTGTTTGCTTGTTTGTTGTTGCCAACTGAATGAGTAGGCCTAGAAAAATACAAGTCATACCAACCCTAGAAATCCAGTAAACTCTGCATATGACCCTAAAGGGCTACTGGTCTGCACCCTGTAGGATGATGAATGCCAGTAACTTCATAGATGTAAATGCACTTGAAATTTTAAATTTGATAAGGAATAATTACCAGTGCAAGTGATGGATGGCTGACTTCAGAGAAAGCAAGCATTGCAAGCATGGTAACTTCATTTTTTTGAATTCATTATTTGTGAGGATCATAGCATTAGTAATGATTTAAAAAAACCAAACAACCTAACTGTTGAAGAACTATGCAAGACTGGGTTTGCCAAAGACAAACTAAACATGTACCTGAGGCTTCAAATTTATAAGTGGTTCAATTGTTTAAAAGAAAAAATGATGTAGAAAAAATAAGCCAAAGCAGTACCTTGGTTAATAATTAGGGTTTCCAGGTCCCTCTTCACCACCAACAGGAGATTTTTGGGGCGGAGCCTGAGGAGGGCAGGGTTTGGGGAGGGGAGGGACTTCAATGCTATAGAGTCCAATTGCCAAAGCAGTCATTTTCTCCAGCCGATCTGATCTCTATCGGCTGGAGATCAGTTGTAATAGCAGGAGATCTTCTGCTATTACCTGGAGGTTGGAGCAACCCAAAACAGCACTATAACACTATAAAGCAAATAAGTGAATTTTATAAAGTGCAAAGTGAATAAATATATACAGCATATACAAAGGGAGTACAAACAGATACAAAATTTACAATAACAATCCAATAAGTATGACTTATCAAGAGGATGCCAAGGATCCTGATTCAACAGGTAAGTTCAAGTAATCAACCAATTAAGGTATCATTTGATATTAGAATTTTGAATCATTCAAATTCTTTTTAGGTTGCAGTTATTGGAACAAAGCCACAGGAAAAAGATGTCAGACGTGTTGTCTAGATCGGGACCACGTTTCGCATATGGCTTCTTCGGTGACCTGTATCTGTGTATCAAAAATGCATGTATTCAACTAATAAATCAACATTTATAATAGACATTAAAACATTATTTAATCAATAATAAAAAGACTATGCAAGCATAAATATTCTTACCAATAATAGATATAAGTATAAGTGCCTTAGTAGGTGTTGTCTCATAGGGACCGCAAAGATTTGTATCCAGGTCTCCAAAAGGACAGAATAGTCAAGGAAAGATAAGGATGGTATTTAAAAGTAAAAAGGATTTGGCTCTTAAATGATCGCAGCTGTAGCAGACAGGCTCAGAAAAAACTCAGAAAAAAGGGTTCTTAAAGTGATGCTATCCTAAAAAACAGGAATAATCTAATTCATTGTTTAGACCATTGGGAGACAATGTTCCCATAAGGAAAATAAGTTTAGTCTCCATTTGGTGCAGTGTTTTTTGGATATTTTGCGAGTCATAGGGTCGACCACGGAATTGCCATAAAACACAAAAGGAGAAATCCCTATCTCCATGTCCTTTTTCCAAAAAATGGGCAGTGAGCGGGGCTTCTAAATTTCTGGAGCGAATTCTAGAAGAATGTTCAGAGATCCTGATCCTCACGGGACGTATGGTGCTGCCAATGTATTTTAAACCACATTTACATTCCACGCAATAAACAACATTTTTTGAAGCACAATTAAAGAAATTTTTTAGAAAAAAACGGAAACCAGTGGTAGTAGATGTGAGCTCTTTAACTGTAAGGCATAAATTACACACTGAGCACGTACCACAACGATGATGTCCTATTGCTGGCGGCAAAAGTAAAGAAGTGGAAAAAGAAGGCTGGGGAGAAATGTCAGTGTGGACCAGGAAGTCACGCATGGATCGTGGGCGGCGTAATCCGCATAGAGGTGGATTTTTACAGCCAGGTAAGGTTTCTACTAGGTGCCAATGTCTTTTGATTATGTTATTGATCAGATGAGCCTTGGAGCTATGTTGTAAGGACCAAGTAATGTTAGTAGAAGATGTAGGTGGTTTTGATCTTAAAAGTTCCTGTCTGTCTTTCAGATCTGCTCTGGTTTTGGCTGACTGTAAGACGTGGGGTGGATATCCTTTGGCTGACATGCACTATACAGCTGCTTCTTTAAACAATGCATTGTCAGCCAAAGGATATCCACCCCACGTCTTACAGTCAGCCAAAACCAGAGCAGATCTGAAAGACAGACAGGAACTTTTAAGATCAAAACCACCTACATCTTCTACTAACATTACTTGGTCCTTACAACATAGCTCCAAGGCTCATCTGATCAATAACATAATCAAAAGACATTGGCACCTAGTAGAAACCTTACCTGGCTGTAAAAATCCACCTCTATGCGGATTACGCCGCCCACGATCCATGCGTGACTTCCTGGTCCACACTGACATTTCTCCCCAGCCTTCTTTTTCCACTTCTTTACTTTTGCCGCCAGCAATAGGACATCATCGTTGTGGTACGTGCTCAGTGTGTAATTTATGCCTTACAGTTAAAGAGCTCACATCTACTACCACTGGTTTCCGTTTTTTTCTAAAAAATTTCTTTAATTGTGCTTCAAAAAATGTTGTTTATTGCGTGGAATGTAAATGTGGTTTAAAATACATTGGCAGCACCATACGTCCCGTGAGGATCAGGATCTCTGAACATTCTTCTAGAATTCGCTCCAGAAATTTAGAAGCCCCGCTCACTGCCCATTTTTTGGAAAAAGGACATGGAGATAGGGATTTCTCCTTTTGTGTTTTATGGCAATTCCGTGGTCGACCCTATGACTCGCAAAATATCCAAAAAACACTGCACCAAATGGAGACTAAACTTATTTTCCTTATGGGAACATTGTCTCCCAATGGTCTAAACAATGAATTAGATTATTCCTGTTTTTTAGGATAGCATCACTTTAAGAACCCTTTTTTCTGAGTTTTTTCTGAGCCTGTCTGCTACAGCTGCGATCATTTAAGAGCCAAATCCTTTTTACTTTTAAATACCATCCTTATCTTTCCTTGACTATTCTGTCCTTTTGGAGACCTGGATACAAATCTTTGCGGTCCCTATGAGACAACACCTACTAAGGCACTTATACTTATATCTATTATTGGTAAGAATATTTATGCTTGCATAGTCTTTTTATTATTGATTAAATAATGTTTTAATGTCTATTATAAATGTTGATTTATTAGTTGAATACATGCATTTTTGATACACAGATACAGGTCACCGAAGAAGCCATATGCGAAACGTGGTCCCGATCTAGACAACACGTCTGACATCTTTTTCCTGTGGCTTTGTTCCAATAACTGCAACCTAAAAAGAATTTGAATGATTCAAAAAATTCTAATATCAAATGATACCTTAATTGGTTGATTACTTGAACTTACCTGTTGAATCAGGATCCTTGGCATCCTCTTGATAAGTCATACTTATTGGATTGTTATTGTAAATTTTGTATCTGTTTGTACTCCCTTTGTATATGCTGTATATATTTATTCACTTTGCACTTTATAAAATTCACTTATTTGCTTTATAGTGTTATAGTGCTGTTTTGGGTTGCTCCAATTATCCTTACAGCACTGAGCCTTCTTTTCTTGTGGATTACCTGGAGGTTGGCAACCCTATTCATAATTTTTGGTGTGTGGTTTATGACGTAGTTTAGATAAGTCTTTCAACACTAGGCTCCTTTCCAACAACATAGATTCCAACTGAATGGTGCATGGAGAAATCATCATCACCATCACCATCACCATCACCATCACCATCACCATCATCATCATCAGCAGCAGCAGCAGCAGCAGCCCTTTCCTGGCCAAAGCCAGGTTCAGAGTGGCTCACAAGCTTTTAAAACAGTTTAAAATCATCCTTACAATATATAACAGTTACAATGATAAAAACCAGATGCCTTCAACTATAGCAGCAACAGTGTAATATTCATACCAATTTGGGGGAGTGTAGCAGAGGTGGAGTGAAGAGAAGGAGTGGAGGCCAGCCAGATGGAGAACCGTTTCAATTGTAATGGCAGAAATCTTGTTTCTTCAACAAATAATTAGCACGTAAGTCACAGATTGGAGGAACTGTGAATGGAACAAAGTTGGTGGAACAGATCTTTGCCACCTCCGCTTTCTAAATGGACCCCCTGTGAGCCCTAAAAACCCATCCTTGATTGTTGGGTGATCTACAGGAAAGGCAAAAGATATGGTGTGCATGCATGAACTACTGCTTGAGGGGGCTCAACTCTCATCCTGCATCATCTGTTGCTCCCATTGTGCAAGAGGTCATGCAAGTGTGGAGGGGCAATTTGAAATGATTTTCCCCTCTAGCTACAACCATCCATTATGCATTCCACTTTCTTCTGAAGAGCCCTTTCATCCTGATAAACAGCTTTTCAGGAAGCTCCAGCAGAAAGAGCCAAGAGCCCTCTTGCGAACTCTTCTCTGTTCATGGTTCTTAGGAAAGAATTAAAGGAATAATTTACAGGCAACACCACAAAAGGAGAAATATATGAGATGCAGAGAAAGTAATTGGGTCTTATTTTGACAATTCGCAATACATATCTGAATTAAAAACAACCCAGACTCTGCTAAGATATTAGAGTAATGAGAGATTTATAACAGCTGCACAAACACACTGATGAGTAAAGTGTATGAGTGTATAAAATCAGATATTTGTAAAAGAGCAATGTAATATAATGTGTGTGTGTAAAGTGACCTCAAGTTGCAGCCAACCTATGGCATCCCAGTAGGGTTTTCAAGGCAAGAAACTAACAGAGGTGCTTTGCCATTGCCTTCCCTTGCTCAAAGACCTTGGTATTCCTTGGTGGTCTCCCTAGTCCAAGTCCTAACCAGGGCTGATGCTGCTTAGTTTCTGAGATCTGATGAGATCAGTCTAGCCTGGGCCATCCAGGTCAGGGTGTATATTATAATAAGTCATCAAATGAAAAAGAGTTGGTTTTTATACCCCACTTTTCTCCACTGTAAGGGTTTCAAAGTGGCTTGCAATTGCCTTCCCCCCTCCCAACAGGCACCTTGTGAGGTAGGTGGGGCTGAGAGAGTTCTGAGAGAACTGTGACTAGCCCAAGGTCACCCAGCAAGCTTCATGTGGAGGAGTGGGGAATCAAACTTGGTTCTCCAGATTAGAGTCCGCCGCTCATGAAGAAATCTTTGAGATAACTTAAACAAAGAGAGTCTGAACTAGGAACAAGCCTATCAAAGCTAGCCAAATAGCTCAGAAAAAAGAGGCAGCTTGATACCCTATTGTGCAAGACATTATGATTTTTCAAATGGCACAAGAACTATCAAATAAATGCCACATCTGATCAAGCTGCATCACTTAGAATAGGACATGCCTTTTAGTTTACATTCAACATCCCATCAAAACAATTGCATGACTAGTTTCACAGCTTGTTCAGGTGCAACTGAGGTTGGATCAGTGTTTTTATTGATGTCACTTATCACTTCTGTCCAGCTCTAACAAGCCCAAGCATGTTAAACATTTAATTGCTGTTTGAAAACCCCCAAATCATATACAAGAAACTTTCTGTTATTTGCAGTGCTAGCCTAAGCAGAACTATGCCCCCTAAATCCACGGAAGTCAAGAGGTGTAGAGCCAAAATATATGTTACATCTGACATGAGTCAGATCATGGGTTCTTGATCCAACTCTCAGTCACATGTTCATATGGGAATCAAGCTTTAATAACCTCTCTGTTATCCCACATGGCTCCAAATACTGCAAGAGAGAAGGAAGGGCTTTAGGCTTCCCTCCTGCACCATTTTTGCCAGTGGAAATGGCGGGGGGGGGGAGGTAACCGTTTGCCACTTTCCCAGGCTCTGAATGCCTTGGGATGGTCATATAGAGCCCGAGGAAAGGGCAAACAAGCCACAACACAGCCAATTTTGCTGGCGAGAATGGCACAGGAGGAAGCCTTCCCCTTCACCATGTTTTGAGTTACATGGAGTGTCAGTGGGGTTGCCAGCTCCAGGTTGGGAAATAGCTGGAAATTTAGGGGTAAAGGCTGAGGGGGACAGGGTTAGGGGAAGGGAGGGACTTCAGTGGGGTATAATGCCATAGAGTCTACCTTCCAAAGTGGCCATTTTCTCCAGGTGAACTGAGCTCTGTCACCAAGAGATCAGATGTAATAGCATGAGATCTCCAGCCACCACCTGGAGGTTGCAATCCTATAAACACAGCAGCTTAAGACAACAAAACACATTAATCATACTATGCAAAGTGTGCTATATTCTATGTGCAGTGATCAAATACAGTGACCAGATATATACAGTGATGTTATCTAAACAAATACAACTATATTCAATTTTTTTTTTTTTTAGAACCAATGTGTTTGGAATCATTGTCCATATGTAATCCTTTCAAGGTTGCCGCAATTGGGTGCCTTGTTTTTGAGGGGCATCATGGAGTCGTATCCTATGGATACACATTGGTTCTAAAAAAAAAATGTATAACTTTTGTATATAGTTGTATTTGTTTAGATAACATCACTGTATATATCTGGTCATTGTATTTGATCACTGCACATAGAATATACACACTTTGCATAATATGATTAATGTGTTTTGTTGTCTTATGCTGCTGTGTTTATAGGATTGCAACTAACATTACAGCAGGCTGATTACTTATTTGCCACCACCTGGAGGTTAGAGCAATCAAAGTACAAGACAAGTGCCCCAACTATAGGTTATGGAAATCTCAGGCACTTATGGCAAAAATTATACAAATTCAAAATTGCTGTTGCAAATTGTATATTGTGAACACAACATAAACACATACAAATAAATCCAACTGATGCTATAACATGATTATACACGTGTAAGATCCATCTGGAGTCGCATCAACAGTCTTAGACTGAAAAGTCCTGAAAGTGGTGCAGTGAACGCCAAAATAGGTCGCAAGCCGCTTTTTCTTTTTCTTTTTTTGCGAAATAGGATACTTACCGGAGACCTATTTTAGCGTTCACTGCACCACTTTCAGGACTTTTCAGTCTAAGACTGTTGATACGACTCCAGATGGATCTTACACGTGTATAATCATGTTATATCATCAATTGGATTTATTTGTATGTGTTCATGCTGTGTTCACAATATACAATTTGCAACAGCAATTTTGAATTTGTATAATTTTTGCCATAAGTGCCTGAGATTTCCATAACCTCCTGGAGGTTGGCAACTCTGTGTCATAGAGGTTTTTTTAAAAAGTTTAAGCCCTGTGTGAATGTGTGACTGAGAGTTGTGTCATCACGCATGACACCACTCATAATAATGTGTGTTTTGGCCCTTAGCAGGGCTTAAGTTTGTATAGGACTGCACTGCTAATATATCCCTTCATACCAAATTTAAAAAATAGGCCTCAGTCCTCATGCTCTGTACCTGTTAATTTTACATCCTCCAATGGGAATTATCTATGGCATAAAAACCAGCTACAAAGCGCACCAATTCCGTTGTCTTAATAATTGTGATCCAGCTAAAACATCAGCCAGAATTAAAATACTTCACAATCTCTGCAAGAAAAGACTCACATAACCTTTTGCCAGAAGACACACCATACGGTTGTTGTGCTTCAACAATTTAATTGATCCCTGAGTTTCAAAGTTATATAGTTTGCTTGTGACCGTGAACAGGATAGTGAGCAACGGGAGTGTTGCTGAATAGTAATGGAAGATGAAAGGCTAAATCTAGGGCAATTTAAATATGAACCATTTTGCCATAAACCAGCTGTGCTGCTCGGAGAGAGTGCCCCAAGGGTTCCGAGAGCAGAAAGGGGCAGACCTGGTGCACTATTTGCCATTTCCATTTTTATCTAAAAGCCCTATTCATTCTATTTGTTCGTAGCGAAGTTGGCAGGGCTGAGGCTGTAGATTTATTATTGTCAAAGGCTTATTATCTTCTGACCATATTGAAAACATCTATTATCCTTGTGGCATTCTGGAAAATATATGCTATAAAAGTGTTTGGAATCTTTTGAAAAAACTGCCTGCAATTTTAAGAAGAGATGGGCATCCTATTATTATCAAATCATCCCATGGCTAACTTCAATCCTACAGCAGTACCAGAGCTCTGCAGATGTCCAAGAACTTTGACTTACCCTTTCAGTGAATATTTACAAGAAAGCTTCTCCCCACCCTCAGCCTATCCAGCTCCAGTTTATATTGCAAGAATATATCTTTGTACCTTGATTCTCTTACTATGAATGGACATGTTGCTGTTATCATTTTAAAATTTGTCTCCAAGATCTGGGCATCAGTCCTTGAAAGCGAAGAGGTCAACTCCTGTCCAACCTAGATGTCTACAAAATATTAAAGATAATTACCAGCAGGTTCCTCCTCCTCCTCCTCCTCCTCCTCCTCCACCACCACCACCACTACCACCACCACCACCACCACCACCACCACAGGGTAAGACAAATCACATAGGGGTCATGGTAATGGAAGATAGGGACATGTATCCTCATAGCATTTTTTACCTTTCACTGAAGCTACACATATATTAAAGCTCTATGTTTTCCTCCATGGTATGAATCACAGCTTTAGTACTGATAGGGGTAGGGATCAAACTGGGGAAAATGGCACAAGAAAAGAGTTAACCCTCTTTCCCAGCACCATAACCTTTATGGCCATTTATGCTTGGTAATTAGCAGTGCATTCGAGGCTGAAGTGACCTGCATATGTTTTTGAGTTTTTTACGGTGAACCATCGTTCAGGAAGTGACTGCGAAGCCAATGCATACCTGCTTCACATTACTTAAGAGCCCCTTTAACACGACCTTTGTGTTTGCTCTGCTGCCTCTGCGAAGAATCCCCTCAAGGAAACATGCAAAATTCACAGCCACGCGTTAGCTATGCGAATGGAGGTTGCTAATGGAAGGAACAAAGGAGCAGGTGAGGGTGTGTGTGTGCAATTTCTCCTTTTGCATTGGGACCGTGAATAAGCATTTTAAAGGTTGCATTAAAAAAAAAACAGCTTTGAGCAAGAATCAAAATTGGCCCTACGTAAATGGCATAAATGATTTGTTCTACCCCGTGCCATGGCTGTTTTTAACCTTGAGGTTCTGGTCATAGGTTTCCCATGTCTAGTTTGGTCCTAAGAGGCTGCTATCAATGAAGTAGAAAAAATCTAAGTCCATACAAATTGTTCCCCTTATTACAGGCAGCAAAAGATCTACCATATCCAATGAGCAGCAGCTATGGCGGCCTCTTAGGACAACCTGGTGGCAGTTAACACATTACTCTGTTAACTAGGTAATGAAATCTTCTAGGGACAGAATACAATTTAATGCACAAAGGAGTAAGTAAAAATTTCTCATTGTGGGAATAAAGTTGTAATTATATTTTTAAAAGAAAATAACAGCCAGTAGGGCTAGCCAATGTACACAAAGAGTGCTACCTCACATGCATGGGCTCTTGTCACATGTGGGAGTTCTGATATGTACATGACACTGTTCTGTATGCCTGGAGACCAATGTGGGGGACAGTTCTAGAAGACTTCCCCACTGCATCCACAGCACTATCATGAATGTGCACCCAGGGAATTCCGTGTATGATTCAAAACTGTTTTAATATACCCAAGCAAAAACCTGTTCTCCCAACTTTTAGTGGATTGTTCAGTATGTAAATTGGGCTGACTACAATGCTGGAAAAAAAAAATCTCCTGCAGCTATATTTTCAGTGTAAAATACAACAGTGAATCAATACAGCAATAGGACATAAAAGCAATACAGGTGCCAGACACAATTATATTACAATATGCTTTGATTACCATCTGCTTAGTTTTAATTAATTTTCTTAATTGGAGAACAATGCATTTTCTAATTACACACAAAAACACTACCAGTTAATTCCAGGTCTTTATCTCTTGCACAAACTCTCCTTTAAGATTCACAGTCTGGCTCATTTTAACAACCCACGTCTCAGTGGACGAAGGGCTGTTTGGCAAACTCTTGACAATTACTCAAACTAATCACATGTGAAGGAACGGTCCAATTTTGTAACTTGGGTGCAATAAAAAATGAAATGTGGGTAATTTAGGCCATACAAATAGCAGGATGAAACTGCAGTTAGAAATGTAATTATAAAACAATAGAGATATAGCTGGAATCAAATTTAAAGGGAAACATCCACTTTTAAACAAATGCTACCAAGATAAAAGCAATGACCACTGAAATGGAAATTCATTTCCCCATTTTATGAAGAGACTTCCTGGGATCTAACATTAACCTTTCAGTGAAGTATATAATAACACTTTTAAGCCATACAATGAAAACTATTAATAGCAATGGCCCAAATAAATCCAAGCTGTAGCCCTGCTGAGATTGGAATGGTTCCTTGTGGTGAGCAGATCAAACCAATGATTTAAAATGTATCCCTGTTAAGAACATTGAACTGAATCTGTTACCTACCCACTTTCTTTTTATCAGTTCCTCATTTTTGCATTGCATTTTGCTATGATTCAGGAAATACTTCATATTTTTACATTGGTTTCCTTGAAAGAGACCAGACTTCATCAGACATTTGCTAGATGATTTATAGGTGAGCAATTTTACAAAAATACTGTGCTTCATTTTCCAGATGATAGCATCTGCATTTGCATGCTCATTGTACATACCCAATCCAATGCTACAAAAGAGAAAACATAAGAAAGCATGCCATGCATATTCCTGCCTCAGTAGTGCAGATTGATTTCCTTAGTTTTTCAGATGTAACAAGTGGGGACCCGCAAGAAACATGCTGGTGCAGCTATCCTATTCCTTCCACATTTGCATTTTCCCCTTTCCCCCTACTTCTCTCAGTCTCTCACCCTTCTCCCTCCTGTCACCCCTCTTCTTACTCTTTCCTCCATGTCTGTAATTTTCTCTTTCTTTCTGCCCTCCTTCACTCTCTCTTTCTGCCCCCCCCAAAGCCTCCCAGCTGCCTACCTGCTTGCTTCCCCCCCAAAAAACAACAGTGGCGGCAGCAACTCTCCCAGAATCACAACAGATCTCCCAACTATAGAGATCAGTTTATCTTAGGGTTGCCAGCTCCAGGTTGGGAAATTCCTGGAGATATGGAGGTGCAGCCTGAGAGGGTGAGGTTTGGTAGGGAAGCAAAATCTCCAGGGTATAATGCCATAGACCCATCACCACCTGTTAATAAAGGGAAAATGAGGAGTCCATAATGACCCCCAACCTGTGCAGCTGTCTTTTTTTTGGGGGGGGGGGAGCGTACAACTATTCAGCTTTAGGTCCAGCCCACACCTCTTCCATCTTATCTGGATTACGTTTCAGTTTTTTAGCCCTAGTCCTTTTTTGCCTGTTTCAGATACTGGTTCAGCACTTTCACTGGCACCCTGGAATTAGATGGTAAGGAAAGATAGGGATGGGTATCATCTGCACATTGATGAACAATCTCTGAGTGTCCTCTCGCAGTATCTTCATGAAGATGTTTAACGTTGTTCGGATGTTCATCCACATATGTAAAGAACTCTGGAAGGCTAGTGGGATGATTCTTGTTTTCCTGCCCCAAACCTCTATGTGTTTTGCTGAAGGGTTGTACAGAGCCCTATGGGTGTTCAAGTGTATTCAGGGTTGTCAACCTCCAGGTAGTGGCTGGAGATCTCCTGGAATTACAACTGGTCTCCAGCTGACAGAGATCAGTTTCCCTGGATAAAATGGCTGCTTTGGAAGTTGGTCTCTGTGGCATTATGCCCAGCTGAGGTCCCTCCTCTCACCAAACCTCAGCCTCCCATGGCTCCACCCCCAAAATATCCAGGAATTTATTAACCCAGATTTAGCAACCCTAAGTGTATGTGATTAAACATTTCCCTGCAATTGTGAACCATACCAAAAGCAAGATGCCTGACTGCATGTACTTTTGTATTGCTTGGTGTATACCTTTCAATTAATATTGAGGTCCTTGCTAGTTGTTGTGATTTCTGCTCTCCTGTATGAGCATTTACTTGATCAAACATCTGAATAGGGTTAGTGAAATCATTCCACAGACAGTATAGTGATTTAGGGGAAGATATATAATGAGAAATATGCATGTCCATCTTTTGAACACTCATAGAAGGACGGATCAAGGGTTTAAAATGCTCTTGCAGCAATGATTAATGGCAGAATCCATGTAATCCACGTAATCAACACAATGATGACTGAATTACTGGATCAGCCTTTGCTCTTATTTTCTGTGTGAAATCTGCCCCCCCCCCCAAAAAAACTGTTGGATCTTTGATGAGTTCCCCTTCACACCCATACCCCCCATGTTGTATTTATTTTAAATGTTTTTCCCCCTTTAGCAAATGCAGCTTTGTGACTGTTTGATCAAGGCAGAGAACAGTATTGGAAGTGAGAGAAATTTTAGCCCTTTCCTTCTGATGTTTTCTTAATGGAAAAGGCACCATTATATTATTTTTCTCCCCTGTGGGGAAAAACAGAGGTGCCTGTAAATTTTCTCCAGCTGGAGTAAAAGCAGGTCAAGGATGGCTTGTTCCAGTGAGAAAAAGCAGGAGGAAGAAGTAGCTGTTTACTCTCTATCTGCTCTGTGATCCTTTATCAAACAATCCCAAAAGGTGCATTTGTTAAAAAAAAAAAAAGCTGTATAATACAAACATGGTAAAAATAATAATGCGTAGTTGAGCTTGCTGATAGAATCATAGAATCACAGAGTTGAAAGGGGAGTCATCTTGTCCAACCCCCTGCACAATGCAGGAAATTCACAACTACCTCCCTGCTTAACAGCTCATTCATGAGCCTTGCAGCAGCGAGGGTCGGTGTGGCCGCGGCACTGCCACGGTGCCTCCAAAGAGGTTTCTTGGATGTTGCAAGGTTCAAAAACCCCTTTTGAAAAATACAAAAATAAAAAATGGGGGGGGGGGAGAGCAATGCTGCACCAGGAGCAGGCGACAGTCAGCTCCGCCCCTGGGAATGCCTCCCCCCACACCGATGCTGCATTTCTCTTCTGGGATTTAGGTTCTGGAGAAGCTGCGGCGTCGGAGGAGGAGCGCTGGTGGCAGGGGCAATTCTGTTGAGGAGATGCTCTACAATTTCCCTCCATTTTCTGTTTAAAAGCTTGAATTCCTTCATGGTTATCTTAATTTTCCACGTTTTGTTAAGCTGAATAGATTTGCTTTGACAGAAGTTTAATCAAAAGAAAGTGACACTTAACTTGACTCCTGACTCTTTTTTTGTATTACTTTTAGATTGTAAAACATTTCATCACACCAACACAGCAGCCTTAGATGTTTTTTCATTCGCCAGAAACACTAATCACAGTTACTGCTACCCCACCCCCAAGTTCCGAAATGGCACTTTCTGAAGGTGTTAAAGTGTCAAAAGGAACCTTAGGGTGAGGAATGGAAACTGTTTAAAAGCAGATCATTTAGGTCATGGAAAATAACTGACTTTTCCCACAGCCAGCCAACAAGATTAATCCCCCCCCCCATTTTCAGCTTATGTCACTCTTCTAAATATTCTCCAGGTTTGTTGTCTGGTTTCAGGTAATGCCAGTGCAGTATGAGTCACTATGAATTAATTTTGTGCCTTATTTTACCCATCCTATAGGTCGACTCCGACAATGTACAGTCCAAGAGCAAGCAAACAGAGCGGAGATGAGGCTGTTTACATCTACATTCCTTATTTATATGAAATATTCTACCTTGGGTCTTGACTATGATAGGAGAATGGTGGTGTATATGACTCTAAACGTTACACAAAAAATATTTATTAAAATAATTTAAAATTCTCAAACAGATAAGCCATTGGCAGGCAACCATTGGGAGAGGGATGGGGGCAGGGACTGAGTCCAGAATTTGGGGATTAAACAGCTTTTTGAGAGCCAGTGTGGTGTAGTGGTTAAGAATGGTGGTTTGGAGCAGTGGACTCTGATCTGGAGAACCGGGTTTGATTCCCCACTCCTCCACATGAGCGGTGGGGGCTAATCTGGTGAACTGGATTTGTTTCCCCACTCCTACACATGAAGCTACCAGGATGACCTTGGGCAAGTCACAGCTCTGTTAGAGCTCTCTCAGCTCCACCTACCTCACAGGGTGTCTGTTGTGGGGAGGGGAAGGGAAGGTAATTGTAAGCCGGTTTGAGTCTCCCTTAAGTGGTAGAGAAAGTCGGCATATAAAACCAACCCGCCTTCTTCTTATTCCATATGGACAGATGGAAGACAGCCTTTTGTGAACACAAGTTACATCCCAATCGCTATAGGTTCCCTCTTAGAATTACAGAAGTGGGAATGTTTAAAGGTCAACTTGTGAAAACAGGTTGGCTGGCAACTCTCTGCCCAATAAATGCTGAACAGTTTTCTCCACTGCCACCATTCCTCCTCCTCCTTCTTCTTCTCCTCCTCCTTCTCCTTCTTCTTCTCCTTCTCCTTTTCTTGACTGCAGTTTACAGAGGGGGGGTTATGCTGATAATTCAAATTGATTAGAAACATCAATTGTTAATGCTGAATTCTGCTGTTCATTCAGTTGCTGCAAAAGTCAGTGTCCCTTAAAAGTACGTACCTTTGAAATACTACAAGTATTCACATTTAACATAGCAATTCACATCCGAGTACTTTTCTGCAGAAAAATATGACATGGCTTTTAAAAAGGAATAACATACAGAAATCTTTCAAAAGTAATGTAAAGTGGTTTAGCTGCCCTAGAGTAGACACTCTATTTAGATGGAATTCTCTGTGCAGGGATGTATTGCACCTAGTCTGTCTGTGTCATTTAATGATGCAATGACTTCAAATTAGATTTAGGGTAGGTTCGGGTCCTTGAAGATTGGAATACAGATACCTAGAGGAAGTAATATCTGATCTAGTACTTCCAGGGATACAGCCATCACTTTCTGGTGGCTAGTATTCATGTCAGTGATGTGGTTGAAAAATATGATGCCGTACGCCTGCAAATCACTGTTGAGAAATTGTGGGCGCACTGGGTTAACGCTCCTTCCTTCATAGAATTGTGCTCTGGGAATAGTTTAGATGCTTTGAACTGCCTGTAAGGTACTGTAAGATCAGATACTGTCTTCGAATGAACAGTTGCTAGATAGCAAGCATATATTTTCATCTAAGTGCAAGAGAGTTATTGTATATCCATTCATAGATTCTTTTGGACTTTAAAAAGGACATTAATTCTTCTCTTTTATTCAGCAAGCAATAATTACTGGACCAATATCCCATTGCAAATCAATACTGAAGACTTCTTTATAACAATTCCATAGCCCCAAGTCTCGCAGAGTGCTTCTGAAATCACTTGATTTAAAACACAGGTTTAAAATACTGAATAGGACTTACAGGTAAAGTACAAAAAAAAAATCAGTAACCGCTGCACAGTTCAGAGTTATCAAAATGATGATTGTGCAATAGCTTTCAGATGTCCACAAATATGATTGAAAACTAATCTTCTCCCAAAGTTACTCAACAGAAGAATGAATTGTCGCTCCATCCCGAAGACTCAAATAAGCAAGATTTATCTAGGAGGTGATGGAGGGTAGGGGGAAGTCTGGCATAAGAGTTTGCTTAACTCACTTGGCATTGTCTGGTACATCTCTAACTTACTGTTTTCCCAGGCACTGATCTGAGCTGGCTGAGCCAAGTCTACAAACTGTTACACAAAGGTGTACAGCATACGCCAGTGCTTTATAAAAGTTCTGCTAGAGATCACATTTGTACATAGAATATTTTCAGGTGATGCTACTACTCTATTTGCTCATTTAGTCTGGCTCTTTATAACAGAATATCTTGGGCAGGGTGTTTCCCTGTAGTAGGATTGCCATGTCTCAGTCTACAGCTCTCATTCTCAGGATGGCAAGTTGAAATGTTATGCCCATCAGCTATCTACCCTGGATGCCTTCTTTAAGACTGCTATGCATACCTGCTTGTGGTTACTACTAGAGATGTTATGAGACATTTTCTTAATTCTTCTTTAACCAACGTGTCCCTGAAATTCATCAAATAGAATTCATGGTATTAATGCTGGGGAGGAGTTTGCTCCAGCCCACTGGGATTGAAGGAAGGCACAAGGCTCTATTAGTTGACTAAAAGAGTAGCAACAAATAGGGAGGTGCCGCTCCCCGAAGCAGATTTTCTCCTGGCTGCTGAGGAATGGAAGTGGAAGAGTTGGTGGCTGTGATAAAAATTTAACTGTGCATTCCTGGGGCGGGGGGGGGGGGTGGTCGATTCAGCATAGGAGCCGGAATGACCCCACGCCAGCATAAGTGACCATTTAACCCAGGAATGGGTGGCATGCACACCGGCACCTGGGAGCCATGGAGCTGCATTGGTCTCTGCCGCCAGTGCAGCCATGCTGGGAGCTAAATCCCAGAAGAGGCAGCAGGTGCCCGCCCTGGAGGGGGGCATTCCCAGGGCATTCTAGGGGGTGGAGCTGATGTTAGTTTCCAAACTCCTTTTATCCCAGGAACACCCCCTTGAGCTGCAGTGTGGCTGCGCCACTTTTTTGGGTGGTGTAGCCTTGCTTTTCGCAATGGGGCAAGCCCCCCTTCTTTTTTTTTGCTGTGTAAACTACTTTTATTCCCCTACCCCCAGGAATGGGCTTCTCGTCTGATTTTGATCAGTGGAAAGAGCTCTGGTTGCAATTCAGAGAGTTTTGTTCACTGGTTCAAGTGTGTGTGTGTATGTGTGTTTGTGTGTGTGTAGAACAGAATGAAGAGTTAGAGATCACCGAGGGGTTCCCTTACCCTGGACGCATGGCAGTAACTCATGTTTAAGAGCCCACTTCCTACCTATCCCAAAGGCAGGGTCACCGCTTTTTATAGTTCCAGTGATTTGAAACATAGCCAGGCCAATTCAGCTATTGTTACCAGAATTGTGCTGCCTGCTAATCATGGGATTCTGGCAGTAGTCTTGAGGCTGCAGCCAGCAGTGTGAGTGGCACACAATGTTGAATAATTAAATTAGTGGAGGGGAAACGAGAGAGCTAACATTATCCCCATTATCATATAATAATAACAATAATAATAAATTCACAGTGGGTAGCCGTGTTAGTCTGTCTGCAGTAGTAGAAAAGGGCAAGAGTCCAGTAGCACCTTAAAGACTAACAAAAATATTTTCTGGTAGGGTATGAGCTTTCGTGAGCCACAGCTCACTTCTTCAGGTATCTAAAGAAGTGAGCTGAGGCTCACGAAAGTTCATACCCTACCATAAAATAATAATAAATATATGAATGAATGAAACATATATAAATATGTACACAAATAAATGAAAGAGAAACCCCTCTGTTCAAAGAGAAAAAAGTAAGAGGAATTAATGACTATAACTAAAAAAGCAAATTTCAGAAAAAGGATCTCCCTCTGCATAGCAACACATAGTAAAGTGGAGATGGGAGATGAATAATCTAACATAAATAGTTCTACTACATTTCACATTCCAATGTAAATGTATGTTTTATAGTTGAGGACAGCAATGTTTTTATGGTTGAGGACAGCAATGGCACTATATCTTAGTCTGGCCTCCCTTCCCTTTCCTTTTCATTCGTTTCCTTTCCTTTCCCTTCCTCCCCTTCCCCCTTTCCCTTTCCTTTTATTTTTCCCATCCCCTTTGTGTTTTCCCGGTCTGTTGTCTTTTCTGTCTCCATCTCCCTGATGTAGGTTGTTGGCCACCATTGTTAATCCCAGGTTCACTGCTGCTTTGGTGGAATATTCTTCCAACAGTGAAATTGTTTAATGAAGGTGCCATCTGGAGATATATGTATTGGGTTGTTCTATGTTTTTAAAAAGGTAAAGGTCCCCTGTGCAAGCACTGGGTCATGGGGTGACGTCACATCCCGACGTTTACTAGGCAGACTTTGTTTTATGGGGTGGTTTGCCAGTGCCTTCCCCAGTCATCTTCCCTTTACCCCCAGCAAGCTGGGTACTCATTTTACTGACCTCAGAAGGATGGAAGGCTGAGTCAACCTTGAGCCAGCTACCTGAGACCTACTTCTGTCGGGATCGAACTCAGGTTGTAAGCAGAGCTTGGACTGCAGTATTGCAGCTTACCACTCTGTGTATTAATATATATGATGTTAGCCTTCCTGAGCCTGGCTTGCCAGGAGAGGGCGGGGTATAAAATAAATAAATGCATACATAAAATGAATGCTATTCTTTTTTGATATTTTTGGGTGGAGTCATAAGGTCATTTCATCAAAGTGACATCATTGTTACTACACAAATTCACAAATACCTTGTGGTACAATTTCTAGTGATGTGTGGTGATGTACTACAGTTCAGTTTAGCACTGAGAGGTTTCATTCCTTAAGTACCCCTGGGTTTGGGATGCCAGGAATGGGCAACCCTCTTATACAGACTACAAAACGGGACAGACTCCTAGCCAATCTCACAATAATTTATGCATGATGTCGATGCAGGAAGCAAACAGATGCAAAGGTCATTGCATAGCAGGCTTTCTTCTAGTAGGACAGCCACTTAAATTGGAGAGAAGCTCCTTGGGTTGGAGGTAGGGCTGTTGAAAAAAAAATTCAGTATAGTTCGGATTCGGCAGAATTCAGCCCATTTCAATTCGGGATATGCTGAAGTCCGAACTCCCCCAATTCGGATCCATGGAATTCGGCGCCTAGTTTGAGTTCTGGGGAAACTTTGGCCGAATAAAGTCATTAAAAACGCATTCGCGCCTTTCCGCGGCTCCGGGGGGGCATTTTTTGGGGTAGAGGTCTCAAACTTTCAGGGTAGCTTGAGGGGGTGCTTCTTGCAAGAACCCCCAAGTTTGTAAAGATTGGGTCAGGGGGTCCCGAGATATGGGGCCCGGAAGAGGTCCCCCCCCAAAATCGCCCACAGTGACAGGAATAAAGCCACTTAAAGCACAATGGGGCTTTTCCGTGGCTCCGGGGGGGGGCATTTTTGGGGATAGAGGTTTCAAACTTTCAGGGTATCTTCAGATGAGCCTTCTTGCAAGAACCCCCAAGTTTTGTAAAGATTGCATCAGGGGGTCTCGAGATATGGGGCCCGAAAGGGGTCCCCCCTTAATGTGCATTTTTATTCCATTTACAGCACACACTCGAGCCACTCCGTGGCTGCAGGGGGCACGTTTTTTTGGGTGCAGCCCCCAAACATTCAGCGTAGCTTCAGATGAGGCTTCTTGCAAGAACCCCCAAGTTTTGTAAAGATGGGATCAGGGGGTCCAGAGATATGGGTTCCCCCCTTTTCCCTATTGGGATGAATGGGATCAGCCAATCCTATGCATCTAGAGAGCGGCAAATCCAAGGCAAAACCTCCCGTGCTAACCATTGCAATGCATAGCAACACGCGAGCGACCATGGAAAGGAACAGAGGCACACTAGGCTAGCTATAGCAAAAAGGAAAAAAGGAGCAGGTGACTTGAACAGTTAAAATGTATTGTGAAAGTCAGATTTTGCAAAAACATTTTTGAGTGAGCAGCAAAACAGACCGTGCAAAAAAGCCCCCCAGAGTTTGTATTTTCTGCCCTGCTCCTTCTTCTCATGGTGGAGGGACGCTCCCCCCTTATGCAAATGACCCCACCAAACTCAAGCAAGTCTCTCCAGCACCACCCCCACCTCTCCAACCAATACGGTGCCGCGGTGCACCCCCCAAACAGGGAAAAAATCCAAGACGCAGGGGATCCCACGCAAGCCACCCCGTTGCACTCAACCCCAGGCTAGAGGCAAAAACAGTGAAAAACACCAAGGAGGAGGCGCGGCCTGGGTGCCGAGTGGAGAGAGACTCACTAGCCACCGCACAGATTCAACTTTAAACTTAAAAAAAGCAGTACACACACTCCCACAGAGGTGAGCGGTCACACCCCCCTCGGCAGAATGGTTTATCAGAAAGCCTCCTTTGGCTTCCCCCCCCCACAGAAACTGCCCCCCCACAGACTCTGCTTCCCCCCCCCACACATACACATGGGAAAATTTATAGATTAAAGCCCCAAAAGGGGTCTTACTATGGATGTCTTCTGTTCCATCAGGAGGGACTGGGTAATCCAATACGATTCCATTTAAGCACGGGAGGTTTTGCCTTGGATTTGCTGCTCTCTAGATGCACAGGATCGGCTGATCCCATTCACCCCAATAGGGAAAAGGGGGGGAACCCATACCTCTGGACCCCCTGATCCCATCTTTACAAAACTTGGGGGTTCTTGCAAGAAGCCTCATCTGAAGCTACACTGAAAGTTTGGGGGCTGCACCCCCAAAAATGCGCCCCCTGCAGCCATGGAATTGCTCGAATGTGTGCTGTAAATGGAATAAAAATGCACATTAAGGGGGGACCCCTTTCAGGGCCCATATCTCAGGACCCCCTGATCCAATCTTTACAAAACCTGGGGGTTCTTGCAAGAAGCCTCCTCTGAAGCTATGATGAAAGTTTGGGGGCTGTACCCCCAAAAATGCGCCCCCTGCAGCTACAGAAAGGAGTGAATGTGCACACGCACCCCCCCACGGGGATTTCTCTCTCACACAAACAGATACTCTCTTTTTCTCCCCGGGCCACGCAGCAGCTGGGCTCACGTGCTCAATCGCGACTGATTGGCCAGGAGAAGACCCTGCTTGGCCACCGATTGGCTGCGGGAGAATGCTGCTTACTAACTGACGGTTATGCTGCTGTGCTGAACCCCGAATTTGCTGAATTTATTCACCGAAAACCCTGAACCGCCGAATTCAGCTCCCCATGTTCCAGCCTTTTTTGAGTTCGGTTCCATCTGAACTAAAAACTGCCGAATCGGGGGAAATTCAGCTGTTTTTCGGTTCGGGACGAACCGAATCAACAGCCCTAGTTGGAGGAAGGCTTCATACATGGAAGAGCACAGTGATAATCCTGTTGCAATCACACTTTTGTCCAGGTATAAGAGAAATATGGCTTTCTTTGTGCATTACAGTTT
This sequence comes from Euleptes europaea, assembly GCF_029931775.1. Lineage (NCBI taxonomy): Eukaryota > Metazoa > Chordata > Lepidosauria > Squamata > Sphaerodactylidae > Euleptes > Euleptes europaea. The sequence goes on from NC_079316.1 coordinate 40,734,261, forward strand.
CTGTCCAAATTGGGGAGGGGAAAGTCAGGAATCCTTCTTATTCCCAACTAAACAGATCTGTGCATAATAAATAAGAACACTGGAGACACTTAGCACAATTCTGTGAACACTTTCATACAGGAAAAAAAAACTCACCTATGTTATTATGTGATAGAAAACCAGAACTGACCTACTTTTCTGGGTCTTTAACTGAAGCGTAGAAATTCTTTAATGATTTATGGATTGTAGCTGGTGAACTTGTTTTCTAGATGTATCGGCAACTGAACAAAATCAAGTTTCCTTCCAGACAGTAAAACCATAAGCTGTGCATTTTATGTGGGCATGTAACTCATCTTTTAGCATTAATGATGCATCAAGGGCAGCACACAAGAAACATTCATAGCCAAACAGCTCCCCTTAGACCACCACTCTGGAGGATTCCTTCAGAATTGTTCTTTCGAGCCCAGCCTTTGAAAGTGGATTTTGACAAGCAGATTTTGCGAGAAGTGTTGCACATTGCCTCTTCTCTTGCCAGCCTAATGGTACTCATCTTTTAAGGCCACCATATTTTAAATATTTACTGCCAAGCAATTAAACTATCTGACTCATTTTCCATCTTACAGGAGAGAGATAAAATTAAAAAATGCAATACGGCTAAACTCTTGAAAAGAATAACAGTCTAATGAATAAACAACAAAATATTTTTTGTAACCTCTTTTCCGTGTTACAGCTCTGTAGACAGACTTTGGGTATATTTGGATGTACTTTTTTTTGGTAGAATGCATACAAACTTTTCCTCTTAAGACATTGTCACCTGCTCATTCGTAAACGATGTTCCCAGAGTACAGCCACTTACCACTTAGAGTTTTCTGTCTGAAGCAAATGAGCAAACCCCCTGTGATATAAGTCTTATAAATTAAACTAAACTAAACCCCAGAAATTTACCATTTTGTCATTCGGGCATTTTTTTTAACCCAGTACATATAATGGGTATTAAAGGACCCCAGAATATAATGTGTCTAAATTTCCCACAGGTTTGTCAGTGGGTTTTAAGCAACCCCAGCATCTAAAGTACTAGAATTTAAGAAGAAAATACCCAGTAAAAAATCTTAGAATGATCTTTAGAATGTTGCTTCCTGCCTAATTTCGCTTTTTGCTGATATCAAGAAATCTTAGTTCTTTTAATTTGTTTTCAATATTTACTATTTTGTGATCCAATGTTGTTAGTATACTCTCATTTGTATGGTTTGCCTACATGATTTTCTTTTGAACAGTTTAAATTTGGTATTTATGCTGCTATCTGTTTATGAATGTTTTATGAGTTTTATTGAATACTGTAAACAGCCTTGAGCATGATTTCATGGAAAGTACAGGGTATAAATATTTTAAATAGCACGCAGAGCAATCCACAAGGGGGAGGGGGAAATGTCTTTGAAGCCAGTGTGACCTCTGCACTGGTGTTAGTGCCACTTGCACTGGCTAAGTGGGCACTAATGCTGGCACAGGGCCACTTACACCAGCACCAGGGAGCCATGCAGCAGTGGCACGCATGGGTGCTGGAACAGCTGCTGGGGCAACATTTTTCCAGTACAACGGCTCGCACCAGTACCAAAGGGGGTGTTCCCAGGGGTAGGGTTGACTTTAGTCAGCTCCCTGAGCTCTTTTGCCCCGGGAATTCCCCCTTTTGCCAGCATGAACTTGCAAAACTGGTAAACTGAACACCTGTAAAACTGGTGGTATAGCCCTGTGAAACTCAATGGAGCAGTTTCACGGGGGCTGGGTGGATTTTCTTGATTGATTTGCATGCCATGCCGCAAGAAACCAATCAGGAAGAGTCCCTGCTGTGCAGTCCCTGGGTGTGTCTCTACTATCCCCCTTAGGATTGCTCTTTAAATGATAATTGCATACCTTGGATAGATTCTATATCCATGAAAAACACTGTCAATGAGTGAAAAAGAATGTGTTTAAGGTTGCATTGGTATCTGGCTTCACAGTTGGCATGTAATTAAAAAGTCTGAAATATAAATTTATTTATTTATTTTTTGGAGAAAAACTCTTTTAAAACTAATCAGATTGACTGAGAAACTGACATTGTGCCTTTAATGTGAGGTTCATATCCCATTAACTGGTGGAACAAGCCAGGAGCAGAAACAGGTTTCCTCTTACATAGAATGTAAGAGGCTATGGTAGAGAAGAGACCCTCATATCCCATATCCAAGAAGTGCTGACTCACTTGTATATATATGTACACCATTATTCACATGATCATTGGTATTGGCATTCAGTATTGATAATCTTACATTGGAAAATGAGGACATTTTGACTGAGTTTGATTATTGCTTTGTCTACCCTTCCAATGTAAAGTGGGAATGGGAAATTCTTGAGCACAAAAAGAAAATTACAGGTTTTGCAGTCTAACAGCACATTCCTGAGCCTCTGGCGGTCAGGGATGACGTGGCTGCAGTGCCACAGCACCCCCTCCACACCGGTTTCCCGACCAACTAGAGGCTCAGAAAAAGAAAACAGGAAGCATGGGGCTTTCTCCCCCATAGGAAACAGTGAGGCTACATCAGGAAAAATCTGGCGCAGCAAAGCTGTTCCTGGAGGGGGTGTTCCTGGGCTGGAGCGGCTGTGGAAGCCGACTACAGTCAGCTTTGCCCCCTGGGAATGCCCTGGGAATGCCCCTCCATGCCAGCGCTGCATGTCTCCGCCGGGATTTACATGGCGGGGAGACTGTGCCAGCAGAGGAGTGGTGCACAGTTCCGCAGCACTCAGGCGCCGATGGAACTGCCCTCACCACCAGCGTAAGTGCCTCTTTATACAGATCAAGACACACTTACGCTGGCGGTGAGGTCATGCCGCCTCCTGAGCCCAATTGGCCCCCAGGCTCAGAAATGCTCTGTTAGTCTTTATGAGTTTTCTGCAATCAGTCTTACAAACCTGCAGCAAAAATAATGCTGTCTTTAAAAACAGCATTTCTTTTAGCTAAGTAAACTATCCTAATGGACCCAACAGTGTTCAATGAATAAAGAAATTTTATTACATAAATTTTATTAAATAAATATAACAGTGGATGAAATGTCTGTCTCCTTTGATGGCATCTTGTACCTAGTCTGTTGGAACCATGGCTTATGCATATCAAAAGCGTGTCAGCCACATCACTGACACCGTGGCTTAACTCAGACATAATATGAAGCCACCCTAGCCTGGATGGCCCAGGCTAGCCTGATCTTGTCAGATCTCAGAAGCTAAGCAGGGTCAGCCCTGGTTAGTATTTGGATGGGAGACCACCAAGGAATACCAGAGTTGCTGTGCAGAGGAAGGCACTGGCAAACCACCTCTGTTAGTCTCTTGCCATGAAAACCCCAAAAGGGGTCTCCATAAATCGGCTACGACTTGAAGGCACTTTACACACACAATATGAAGCCATGGTTTATTTTAACCATGGCTGCTTCCACACCAAGGATTTCCCACATTTCAGCCACCTAACTAGTGCAGGGTTTTCCATGTTTCAATATGATGTTGTCATCTCTTTGTGCACAGTTATCAGCCAATTCTTCACACATACACACACACACAAACCTGTTTTACTTTAAATCTGTACAAACCAGGGCCATGTCCGCACTTACCATTTGAGGTGCCGGCTTCCGCGGGCTTTCCTTGCATGTTCCCACTGCAATTCACCCGAAGGATTCTGAGGACGTCTCCAGAGCGAAATTTCACTGTGTTAAGCGCATCCGCTTATACAGCGAATTAAAAAAATAAAATGTCCTCCACACCCGGTGCCTTACAGTGGGAACATGCAAACTGTGTTTGATCCATTTCCTGCTGCCAGTCCACTTCCTGCTGCCAGCCAACTCCCGCACTCTCCCCGCCTCCCTTACTCACGCTGGACCAATTGCTGTCCTTGCTTGGAGAAGCCAACTGGGCATGCATGGGAGCGTGCTGGTCTGGGCTTATCAAAAGAGCGGACAAAGGTGGCGCGGTGGGAACAGAAATTTAAACTCGTTTTGGATGCTTTCGTGCTGGATGCTTTCGTAAATAGCGAGGTAAGTTGCTGGTGCGTTCACGGGCCTGGTCTTTCATGGGCAGGACAAGCAGTTTCTTGTGTCTGAAAGGAAAACAGGAATTGCAGGACTTCATTGAAGAGCTAGTCAATTACTCATCAATTACTCTTTTCATTTGTTATTGTCTGCAAAGGGCCAGTCCCTGGCAACAATTAGTATGATAGAAGAGAAGCACCTGCCTCATAGACAGTGTGTGTGGGTGTGTGTGGGGGTTCATCACACGCTCTGCAAATGTGAGGAGTTGTTTTTTAAAGTTGGTTAAATATGTTGTGTTATTCCTATCCAATGTTATTCATACTTGTGTTATTTTCAACAACCCCCCCCAAAAAAAAACCCTGAAGAGAACCACCCACAGCTCAGCCAGCCTTTTAGGGAAGAGGAAGGAAATCTTCAGACCTATCTGCAAATATGTAGAGTTTTTTTTAAAGGTATTGCACTATTTCTATGTGGTACTGTGTTACCCACATTCTTCAAAAAAAATTAAATTAAACAGTGTGGGTGGAGAATCCAAGAGTCTTGTTAGAACACAGCGGGGTGGTGGTGGTGGTGCTTTAATTGACATTGGATAGGAAAGGGAAACCACCTCTATAAATAGAGAGAAAATGGATTACTCAGGGTTGTCTGGAAAGGCCATCACAAGACTTATTTCAGTCAGAATTGAATCAGCAACTAGACTACCACAGGAAATCCCTGTGGTGTGGAAACAGCCTATGAGACAAGGTGTTGCTTCACCAGGAGTTGCATCACAATCATTAAAATCCTGTTAGATCACAATGGGTAGCTGGGTTAGTCTGTCACTAGCAGTAGAAATGAGCAAGAGTCTAGTAGTACCTTAAAGATTAACAACATTTCTGGCAGGGTATGAGCTTTCGTGAGCCACAGCTCTTCAGGTTAGGGCTGTCAAAAAAAAATTTGGTACAGTTCGGATTCGGACGAATTTGGCCCTTGTGGGTTCGGTACATGCCGAAGTCCGAACTCCCCCACTTCGGATCCATTCAATTCGGCGGGAATTCAAAGTTCGGGAAAAAAATTCTGCCGAATAAAGCCATTAAAAACACAATCGCGCCTTTGGGGGGGCATTTTTGGGCTTAGAGGTCCCAAACTTTCAGCAGAGCTTCAAAGGACGTATATTGAAAGACTCCCCAAGTTTTGTAAAGATTGGGTCAGGGGGGGCTGAGATATGGGCCCTGAAAGGGGTCCCCCCACCCTTAATGTGCATCTCTCAGCAGAGCTTGCCGCCCACTCACAAAGCTCCCAGCCCCGACAAACAGCTGATGAGAGCAAGGGCGGGGCAGGTGCTAAGAACTTTGCAAAGCAACACAACTGAAAAGCAACACCTTTGCAAACATGCAAAGGGCGGGGCAGGTGTGAAGAATTTTGCAAAACAATACAACTGCAAAGCAACACAAGCACGCAATGCAACACCTTTGCAACAGTGCAAAGCAACACCTGACACCTGGGAGTTTGCATACTATGGAAAGGGACAGAGGCAGCTAGCTATGCATAATGAGCAGGAGGGGGTGGAATTTCTCCTTTTGCATTGGACTTGGGACCAGGCAGATGCATTCTTTAAGTCACCATTTGAAAACCAGTTTTGAGCAAGCATCAAAATAACCTAACTGATCTTATGAATGAGGAAAAACCTGAAGAATAAAAATGAAGCCCCCCCTCAAACCAGGGAGAGAGAGACTGGAGGGGGAACACACACCCCAGGCAGAACCGGCAAAAGCCCTCTTTGGCTTCCCCCCCACCCACAGAAACTGCTCCCTCCCCACACACACACACAGACTCTGCTTTCCCCCCCCACACACACACAGAAAAGAAAAATTATAGATTAAAGCCCCCAAAGGGGTCTTACTGTGGCTGTCTTCTGTTCCAGCAGGAGGGTCTGGGAGGCTGGGTAATCCAATATGATTCCATTTGTATCCAATATAAGATCCATATGTATGCATCTCTCGAGGGTGATCCATTCATCCCAATAGGGAAAAGGGGAAAGCCCATATCTCGGGGGCCCCTGACCCAATGTTTACAAAACTTGGGTGGTCTCTTAAAAAGCCTTGTCTGAAGCTCCGCTGAAAGTTTGGGGACGACACACCCAAAAATGCGCCCCCTGCAGCCACGGAAAGAGAAAAGGGGGGGAGCCGATATTTCAGCCCCCACTGAACCCATCTTTACAAAACTTGGGTGGTCTCTTAAGAGGGATTTTCTGAAGCTATGATAAAAGTTTGGGGGCTGCATCCCCAAAAAAGCGCCCCCTGCAGCCACGAAAATGGAAAAGGGGGGAGAGGAAAAAGGGGTGGAGCCCATATCTTGGGACCCCCTGACCCAATGTTTACAAAACTTGGGGGGTATCTTAAGAAGCCTTGTCTGATGCTCCGCTGAAAGTTTGGGGTTGGCACACCCAAAAATGCGCCCTCTGCAGCCATGGAAAGAAAAAGGGGGGAGCCCATATCTCGGGACCCCCTGACCCAATGTTTACAAAACTTGGGTGGTCTCTTAAGAAAACTTGTCTGAATATCCCCTGAAATTTTGGGGTCTGTACCCCAAAAAATGCGCCCCCTGCAGCCACGGAAAGGAGCGAATGTGCACAAGCACCCCCTCACACACACGAGGATTTCCCTCTCTCTATCTCTTTCCCCGGCCGGCCGCACATCAGCTGATTCCTCCAGTACTCAATCCTGACTGATTGGCCAGAAGAAGACCCAGCTTGGCCACCGATTGGCCGGGGGAGGAGAATGCTGCTTACTGAAGGTTATGCTGCTTACTGACGGCCCCGAATTGGCCGAATTTATTCGCGAACTCCCGAACTCGCTGAATTCGGCCCCCCGGTTGCCCGCCAGTTTTGAGTTCGGTTTCTCCCGAACTAAAAACCGCCGAATCAAGGGAAATTCGGCTGATTTTCAGTTCGGGCCGAACCGAATTGACAGCCCTACTTCAGGTATCTGAAGAAGTGAGCTGTGACTCATGAAAGCTCATACCCTGCCAGAAATGTTGTTAGTCTTTAAGATGCTACTGGACTCTTGCTGTTTTCTACATTAAAATCCTGGTTTGCCTTGACAAATGCTGGTCTCAGTGCCTTGACTCCCTCCCACCCCCATGCCTGCATTGTGGTGGCAGCAGTGCAAGTAAAAAATAACAATCTAGGATTAAGCAAGAATGTCTAATTCATTCATTACTTGAAACTACACTTGAAACTACACTTAACTAAATATTTAAGACTACAGCTAATAAAACAACTTAAAAGTGTAGTTTCAAATTCTGGTTTGATAGATCCTATCTAAGTATAATTAGTGTAGTCATCATTTGGACAACCACCGTTAGCTTAATTCAGCTATGTTTCTGCATGACATCTGAACTGAGCCATTACCTCTACTGTTGCCTCTTTGGCCAACTTTCCTTGCCTTGTGAAACTAAGCAATGTTTGATTTGCAAACTTTAATGTCTTCATTTTACTCTCTCTCTCTCTCTCTGTTATGTATAATATATATTAATATCTGTGTATAATATATATCCTAAATATTCATAAAAGCACCTCCAAAACCTTCATTTTTTGTGTGGTCTCAGTTAACATTTCCCTTTTCTGAACAACAGATGGCAATATTACATAAGGGGATCCATGATGTCTTAGCCTAGGTATAATTAAAAGCACAGGGACAAGTTGTCCCTCTTTAATCATTTGAATAGGTCAAAAACCAAATCACTGTATTAAATTGTGTTTTTAATAAAACAAACCTGAACTTCTAGCAGAGAACATAGGTGCCTGTAAGGTACAGAATATATTTAGTGTGTGAGGCACATATATCAGGCTTTCAATCAAAACAAATAGTTTTCTTCCCAATAGACCCTCTGCTTGTCTCAGGTGCAATATTGAGTAGACTGGTATATATAAGCTGAGGATATAGCGTGTTTATTATCTTAGTACTAATAACCTGTAGATAAGTCATCATCACAACAACATCTAATCTTAAACTGGCTGGCCCTTGTTTATATGATGAAAACCTACAGAGAAAGTAGGGAACCTATTAAAATGTATATAGAAGAATATAACTGAAGGAGACTTAAAATGCTCAAGAACATTAGGATCAGCTGAGCTCAAGGGGGGAAGGGGGCAGTAAATCAAGCCCAAGAGCTTGATAGAAAATTTAGAGCAGTGTAGTAGGATTTTGAATTGTTTACCCCTCCCCAAAGTTCCTTGCTGTCTTCAGCCTGTCTGAGTACTTAATAGTAAAGTGGCTGGCCCCTATTACAATAATGAAAAAAGAAAACCCAGGCCACCTAAATATAAGGCTACTTAGGAGATTCCCTAGATCTGCAGAAAAATATTACTTAGTCATTTATTCAAAATTAATGGAGAAAAACCCTCAAAAACATCCAGAAAGCAGGTTGAATGAAAGCGGCAAGCTGGTCATCTCTTCCCATTTAGAGTGCTGGGGCAAATCTTCTCATAGCTCTGTGGAAGCCCAGGAGAGGAACCATTGTTAACCACCAATTGGCATCTGTAAAAAAAAAAAAAATTAGATTTGGGTTTTGGCACTGGATTTTGACTGCATCAAACCCTCTAAACTAATGTCAAGTATGAGCATTAATATTTTGTCCACGCATTAACTTGGAAAAGTTAGATATAGGGCATGATTAATTATTTCCTAGGGTTGTTGTGAGGGGGGAGCTTGACTGGGTTTTATTACACTTGATATAATTAAATTAATCAAATGATTAATAATTTTAGTGCATTTTGGTGCTAGGTTTGGAGGCTGAAGTATGATTCATACACAAGTAGGCTGAGTTAAATATACTGAGTTGTGATCTCAAGTATACACTGAGCTCTGATAACAGGATATAAATCTCCACAGGGTCTTTATATCTTTATTGATTTACCTCAAATAAAAGAATCTTAAAGTTGTAGCAGCAAAAATGACCATAGCACAATACTGGAAATACCACATACTGTCAACTATTAATGACTGGTTCCATAGAATATGGAATATGGTTATGATTATGTCCAAGCTACTATATCACAGATAGATTCAAGAAGGAATACAGATTACATTTGTTCAAAAACGAGCTCTGTTAATTTTGGAATGGGAGACCATATGCACTTTTAACCTTAACATGAGGGTATATCATGATGTTGAGAAATACACTGAAAAATATATTGCATTATAGGTGGGAAGAGCAAAGGAGTAGTCATAAGCTAGTGCACAAACAAAAGAGAGAAAAATGGGGAAAGAGGTAATGCGGACAACAATAACCATATAAATATTCCCTGATACCTTCCTTCCTCCAGCTCCAGAAATGTCTGCACAGAGCGCCCAACTGGATTCTGTGCAAGTCTTTCTTGACTGACTGGGCCTGATAAACCACTCCAGTTTTGATAAAGCAGTATCCAGTTTTAGCAGGACCATGGGAATTGTGGTGGTGGTGGAAAGTGTCATCAAGTTGCAGCCAACTTATGGTAACCCACAGGGTTTTCAAGGCAAGAGACGTTCAAAGGTAGTTCCAAGATGTGACGAGATAGGGCTAATCTGGGCTAACCAGGTCAGAGTGGATTACATGTATAAGATTACTAATTTTACTGATACAAGAAATTCACCATTTAAGTCATATAGGTAGACCCTTACCTTTTGTGGAATTATATTCACAATTTCACTTATGTGTAGTCTGGAGTCTGCTCACACAATTCAGTCTCCAGTCTTTTTTTAATCCAACCATTATAGTAATCATTAAAGGTAAAGGTCCCCTGTGCAAGATCCGGGTCATTCCTGACCCATGGGGTGATGTCACATCCCGACGTTTACTAGGCAGACTTTATTTTATGGGCTGGTTTGCCTTCCCCAGTCATCTTCCCTTTACCCCCAGCAAGCTGGATACTCATTTTACCAACCTCGGAAGGATGGAAGGCTGAGTCAACCTTGAGCCGGCTACCTGAAACCAACTTCCGTTGGGATCGAACTCAGGTCGTGAGCAGAGCTTGGACTGCAGTACTGCAGCTTACCACTCTGCACCACGGGGCTACTTAGTAATCATTACATTTTTTAATTCTGCATGAAATTTGGCTGCTTTGCTGCTGGGAGGCAGCAGCCCATTTCCACCCAGCATTTGCAGTTTTTGCCACTTGCAGTGATCCTAGGAACGGATCACCTGAGAATGGTGAAAGTCTCTTGTATGTTAGAGCCCGTTCTGTTACAGGCCTATTCCTTTCTTTTCCTTTTATTAGAGGTTCCACATGGCAGCTGTCTCATTTGAGGACTCTTCAATACAAAATACTTTGTAAAAATCTATAGTTGCTTTGCTGTATAACATTCACAGTATTTGTGTCAAGATACCATTCAAGACAACTTTTTAAAATTTTTCAGGATCTATTCCATCTTAGTGTTAAGACAGTGAAGACAGTATGTAGTCTTGGATGAAATGCCTTCATGCTGTTAGTATTTTTGTCTTATTTCTTTCAAGGAGAGGCTGTAGCTATATGACTTTCAATGAATCAACTGGAACAATATTGTGTTTATGCATTTCCTTTCCATTAAAATGACAGGTATACGACCTAAGAGCTGATGTACTGCTGTAATTTGGTTATTGATAGAATGCAGGCCATTCAAATGTCCCTCATTGTGAGGAATATGGCACATTTATTTTCATAATGTTAAATCTGACCTTGCTTTCCTCATTGGCCCTGAAGTACAGTGTCTGTTTGCACCTCTCAGCCCTTGGGCAGCAGTCAAGAGCAGACAAGAGCAGGGCTAATCCTGAAGCAGAATACCAAATTGTATCCCCTGGATGGGTTTGTGGAAACCACCTACTTCTCTCCAAGGTCCAGAAGTGCCTTTCCATGACCAGAATACTTCCCTTTGTATCTCTCCTCCTCCTGTAGTACTTTTCCAGAACCCAACTAAGATATATAACCATGAAATCTAAGGTTAGTTACAAAGGGGTAACTAGTCTGGTTTCAGTAAACCTGCATTTGTGCCTCTTATCTCTTAAATTCAAATAAATTTGAATACATATATGGATTCACTCAAGCTAGCCAAGCTACCACCTACTGTCAGGACTGAATTAGAGGAGCTCTATCACTAAGCCACAGCTCCTTCCCTTTGCATACTTTCCACACTGAAATACTTTACTGCTCAACTTATTGCTGTAATAAACTACAGCGATCTTCAAGGATAGTAGGAATTCACCCTTCACTACACAGAAGATTACCTCAAGAATTCTTTTAAAAAGAATGATAAAACCCACACATGATGTTCTCAGTATTAACAGAGCTGTTTTAGGAAAACATAGGAGCTTCTGTTCCCAGCAGCAGTGACATCCAGGCCAGACTTTGTTGTGAAAGACAGGGACTCTGGCTCATGGGGTCAGCACCCCCCTCCCAAAAATAGCTGGCTCCAGGTTTACAACTGAAGCATATATTACCATATTAAAGGATGGGAAGCAATCAGACCATTAAGTCCAAGAGTATAAAATTACCTAATCACACCACTGATTACCAGTATTATAGAGTGGCTATTTTGTTTCAGTTACTGTTTGGAAAGACTCTATGTTATCACCTCACCAGTAAAAGTTAATTGCCTGGTAGACTGCAAACAAATGTGGGGAATGCTGAGAAGACACTGGGTAGATCTCACAGATCTGTCCTACTGACAGTCACACAAATATACAAGATCCCACCATCACCCATCATCATCTCTTCTTCTAAAAGTGAACACAATGATCCCATTCCTTTCAGTAGGACAGCAGACATGGTGACATATAAATTTGGGGGTTCTTCACTCTAAGCAGACACCAGCATTACGCAGAAAAAATGTTAGTTTGTAAATTCAGAAAACGACTCCGGGGGGATGGACCATATTCATATAAAGCTGAAAGAGTTGAGTGGCAGTTTATGCTAATATTATCCATATTTATCCTAATACTTTATCATAGAAAGGACGAAGGGAAAACCAGGGGAGAAAATATTTGCCACGAAACATACAATCTCCAGTCTGAATCCCTCCCTGCTGAACTCTTCCATACAACAGAGGTAGGGAGAATGAGTGCACCCTGCTTCTTCTACCCTATTACGCATTCGTTTCCAGACCACCACAATAACGCAAATATTGTGATAAAGCGAGTCACACAATTTTTTTGTTTCCCAGTGCATATAAAAGTAGCATTATGTCTAAAAATGTATTGTAATAATATTGAAAACGTTTGAAATATTGTGAGAATTATCAAGAGACACGAAGTGAGCACATGCTGTTGGAAAAATGGCGTCGATAGACTTGCTAAAAAATGCATTATCTGTGAAGCACAATAAAGCGAAGCACAATAAAAAATGAAGTATGCCTGTACTACTTAAATTCAGGGCAAGATGATCAACCTTTTCAGTTTAGCAATCAGTTTAGCAATCAGCACTATAGGATGATGTTGAAATAGAGCTAGGTAGCTGCAATTCAGTGTTAAATGAAGTCCTGGACCTCAGCCATTCATGTTATTTTACTTTTTCAAAATGGATTTCCCAACTCTTTATCCTCCCTGAAGTTCCATGGTGAGCCCCCAAATGCGAATTAATTCAAAACAAAAGTAATAAGCCAACAGCCTATTGCCCATTAGTGACGGCCCAAGTCTGCAGCCTGAAGTGGTTGTCTCACTCTACCTCATCGTGGATGTGCAGCCCTGAGAAGGAGACCCTCCAAAACCTTGCCTTGAACTGCTTTGAAGATGTACTTCAGAATGCAGCTTCTGCTGCTTTCATTATGGCTCCTTTCCCAAGCAATTACCTTTAAAAAGTGGAACGAAGCAAACCTGGCATATGTAATGTGACATTGAAGGAAGCTCATTTTTAAAAGTTGGAGTTGCTATTGATAGAAGAAGTCAGTTGCTGAGTCAGTGTGCTGTGGACCAGTAATATATCAGTGCCAAGTCTGGGTGATCTAACATATTCCCTTATCAGATAATTTCCCACTAAATCAAGCCACTTTTCTGTCAAACCTTTGGTTAATGATAATGGATCAAAGCTGTCAGGGGGAAGAAAGATCATTATTAAATCAAACAGTTTGAGAGGTGGTGCATTTTTTCAAAAAAATAAATGCCCTATCTATAATGTGCTGCCCTGTCATATTTGTCACCCTCTAGCTGACTCTGGCTGTCATGTGGACTGCAACTGCCCAAGTAAGTACGTGGACTGCTCAGGAAGGGGCTGGCAGCTCTTGCTCATTAGAGGCCAGCAGTTTCAAGTTTCGATTTCCTACTCTGCTTTCCAGCATGTGTGAGAGCAAAACTGGCACCCAAAGTTCCATCTGATGGAATCAAGAGCTTTTATGGGGCAGGGGAGCCTTTCCCCTGATTCCCAACTTTGCCTAATTTTGTTTTAGGGTGCATTCATCATTACTGGCTGTCAAGAAATGGTTTCATGGAAGGGGTCATGTCGCCAAACCATCTATAACAAGGACAACTCAGAATAATTCATCCAGGGATGGTAAGGGAGTCACAAAGATCATCGATGGGGATACAAGGTTATACACGATGCTTAATAATTGATGAAAGACATTTTACATTGGGATGCATTAGGTTTGCCAACTGCCAGGTAGTAGCAGGAGATCTCCTGCTAATTCAACTGATCTCCAGCCAATAGAGATCAGATCACCTAGAGAAAAATGGCTGCTTTGATAATTGAACTCTATGGCACTAAAGTCCCTCCCCTCCCCAAACCACGCCCTCCTCAGGCTCTGCCCCAAAAATCTCCCGCCGGTGGCGAAGAGGGACCTGGCAACCCTAAGATGCATTTGTTTTACTTATTGAACCGCCATAGGCCTGTTGTGGTAAGCAGCACCAAAGTAGTCAACAACTGTCTTCTGATACAGAGACTGGGGGGGGGGGCGCGGTTCACTAACCAAAGAAATTATTTTTTCACACATGAACACATGAAGCTGCCTTTTACTGAATCAGACGCTTGGTCCATCAAAGTCAGTATTGTCTTCTCAGACCAGTAGCAGCTCTCTGGGGTCTCAGGTAGAGGGCTTTAATATCACCTGCTTGCCTAGTCCCTTTAACTGGAGATGCTGGGGATTGAACCTGGGACCTTCTGCATGCCAACCAGATGCTCTACCACTGAGCCACAGCCCCTCTCTGATTAAAATGTGGGCAGTTCATTTAAATATTTATTTAGATATTTATACTCCACTTTTCTCCCCAATGGGGACCCAAAGAAGCTTATACCATCTTTATCCTTTCTTCCCTCTTATCAACTTCCATGGCAGAGTGGAGATCTGAAACTGGGTCTGCCAGATTCTAGTCTGACACTTTAACTACTACACCAGGGGTGGGGAACCTTTTTCCTGCCAAGGGCCATTTGCACATTTATGACATCATTCAGGGGCCATACCAAGTATAGATCTCCCGGTGGGGGGGGGAAAGGCTAGGGTTGCCAGGTCTCCAGCCACCACCTGGAGGTTGTCAACCCCAGGGGAGGCCACCCAGAGAAGGCTGCAGGGCTCCCCTGCTCCCCCCTCTCAGGCAGGAGGGCAGCCAGCAGTGGGCCCGAGCAAACGAGGTGCCATGGGGGCGCAGCCCACAGTCGATCGGCAAGGGAGGAAGGAAAACAGAGAAAGAGGAAAAGGGAGGGAAGGAGAAAGAGAGAGCAAGGGAGAAAGAAATGGAGAGGGGGGGAGAAAGAAAGAAAAGGACGGAGGGAAAGAAAGAAGAGGACGGAGGGAGACAAAGAAAGAGACAGAAAAAGAGGGAGAAAGAGTGACAGAAAAAGAGAAAGAAAAGAGAGGAAAGCCTTCCCACCCGTGCACGCTGGCCCCGCAAAACTGGGCCCCAGTCTCCATGCCCTCCCCCCCGGAAGCCCGATCGACTCCCGCAGGCTCTGCCGCTGGGAGCCGCCGGCCTCTTTTCCCCTCTTCCCTCTTGCTGCTCAACAGCCGATAGGCAGCGAGAGGGGCTTACAATGTGCCGTGACATTCCTGCATGCTGTGGCTGTAGGGGGCAGCCTTGGGGGAAGCGTCCCTCTCCCTCCCCTCTCCTCTCGCCGACCAACAGCCGACAGTCGGCGAAAGGAGGTCCAAAGGGTGCCACAGTACCCTGTAAGGTGTGGCCCCAGGAACACCCTCAGGGAGGGCCGCCCTGCACCCTGCCTCCACGGCAGGGCCCCAGAGCTCCCGAGGGCCACAAAAAATGTCCTCGGGGGCCGCATACGGCCCCCGGGCCTGAGGTTCCCCATCCCTGGGATAGAGCAAGCGGGCATTCAAAAACTCTGGTCCCAGATCTTGAAGAGCTTTAATTGTCATAGCCTTTGAACTTAATCCAGAAACAAACTGGAGTCTATAACTTATATCAGTTAGCAAAGCTATTTATCTTCAAAGGCAGCACAATGCAGAGCACACTGCAGCAGTTGTGAAACTTGGATATGATTCAGGCTGCAATCCTAAAAACACTTTCATGGGAGTAAGGCCCACAGAATAAAATTAGTCGGTCTTCTGAAGTAGCCCCATTACATCCTGTCCAATAATCACAGAAACTTAAAGTATGGGTCTAAAATGGCGTAAATACGACATAGGTGATCTAGTCAACCAGAATGGGTAAGAAATGGAATGCATCAATATGTACTTCCCTAAAGAGACATTCAAGAAAATCAGCTCATTTCTCTTAAGCAAAGGGCTTATAGGCTGTGAAAAAGCTAAATGGGTCTCACTGGCAAGCCTATTATAGGATTTTTGAATATGCCATTAAAATGTATTATAGCTTGCATTTTTGCTGCTATAGTTAAGGTTTTCACAATTTCATTAGAAATTCCATTCTTTAAAGGTTTTACAACTCAGCCATAAAATTCTGCTTTGAAGTGAAGTGAAAGCATGCAAAATCCCAGCTAGGATGTTTTCTTTCTTGCTCATATTTTAGAAACATTTGGCCATTGCTCAAGATGCTGTGTGCCATCCAATTTATGTTTTCCTTTAGGCACCTAGTGCTCTAGAAATTTTTGCCATGAAATCACACACACACACAAAAACACCCATGTTTAACTGGCAGACCAATCCGATGCTGCCCTTTGGCAGCCGTGGAGCAAGTGGAGATGGGCCGCAAAGCTAAATCAGTACCCTGTCCTTCAAGTAGGCCATCAGAATCATATATGAAAAACCTGCTTAATAATCAGGGATATTTCTAAAGTTCTTTTCATCTGAATCTTTCTCTGGATCCTGGAGCTCCAAATGACCTGGCCTTATTTCTGAAGTGGAACCAATGCATTAAGAACGGTCTTTTAATTCTCAGTTTAGTACAAACTTAGTACTAGTGTGGATTGCTGTAACTTCCAGTCCCTTTGGTTTATTATGTTATTAGGTCTTTTCCTCCTAACCCTATCTTAGGGTTGCCAACCTCCAGGTACTAGCTGGAGATCTGCTATTATACCTGATCTCCAGCCAATAGAGATCAGTTCACCTGGAGAAAATGGCCGCTGTGGCAATTGGACTCTATGGCATTGAAGTCCCTCCCCTCCCCAAACCCTGTCTTCCTCAGGCTCCATCCCAAAAACCTCCCACCGGTGGTGAAGAGGGACCCGGCAACCCTAGTTGGCTTCTGGAATTTCCCACTGCTTGGAGAAGTAGAGCACACAAACAAGACCAAGATTGCTCACCCCACACAAACACCAGTGTTTCATCAATGTGCATATGTGCATTGGTATCAGAGAGATACAAAATAAAAGAATAAACCTGAAAGCAGTGGCAAACTGCTTCATTTCAGTAATGGAATCAATATGAAAAAAAAATCCTTCTAGTTAAACTGGAATTAAGGAGGAGTGGAATGCAGCACACTATTCTTAGGGTTGCGGCAAATTTTGCCACAAATTTGTCTGACAGTTGAACTTACCATGATTAAAGGTATCAGACAGATAGGAGCTGAACACCCAGCCTGTTTGGTTCATGTTGAACATCTGTGAACACATGTCAAACAGGCCTGGATCAGAGTTTTGCAAAACTGTCCATGTGCAAAGATGCTGCTGATTCAAAACGATTGGCAGCCATTAGTATCTTTAGTGATTACTTAGATGAACATGGAATGGTAGGAGTTTATTAAAACTCAACATTTTTATGATTAATTTATATGACTTGTGACTGATCTAATTTTTGATTTAAGTAATTGTCTGCTGAGTGAAGAAGTTAAACAGCTAAGGTGGGGGAGGGGGAGTTGGAACACACATGCACACTGTGCTATACTGAACAGTTAAGAAGGAATACGTGACACAATCTGCCAAAAAGCCATGAACAGGTTGAGAAGCAGTCAAACTGATTATCAAAAACTCCACTTTCTGTTCATGACTGGCAAACAGGATGTGAGCCAAACTGGTGGGTGTTGGAGCATCCCATTGTTGTGAATACTATTGTACTCTTGACAGTGCAAGATTTTGCTGGTATCAGGGAATATGATAGATGTGGCCATCCTTACAGTAAAGCAAATACATCTGTTCAGAAGAGGGCTCAGTTATTACTCTAATGCTGGTGGGTGTAAAGCAGTTTAAGGCCTGTTTAAGGGGGCATTTGGGACACGTGATTCCTGTAGATTCCTTTGAAAACCCCACCACCATTAAAATCAAACCTAAGCAACTAATTGTACTGAGGCCATAATGAAAGATCCTATGCTTTGCTAAAACCACAGAATGAAGGATGTGATCAGGCTGCTTAAAGAAGCACAAAGGCTAAAGAAAACCCTGCTTATCACAATCTCTTCCAACGAGATGGGAGAAAAATTGTATGTATTCTGGTGTATGGGATATAAAATGTGTGTAATAGTGTTGAGGTTAGCATGGCAACTTATTCCTATTATAAAAAAAACTATATTTAATAGCAGTAAAACTGCTGAGGTTTTGGTATCTGCTGCAAAGTGTGACTGGAAAATCTTGTAGAAAATGTCCTTTCACTCGAGCCATGCTGCTAATTTATGAGGCCATAATATGTCTATAACATTTTTTAATGTTCCTCTATAAATATTTTAGTAGCAGCACATTGACAACTAACGTAAGTCCAATTACAGCTGTCTTGTGTATCTGAGTGGCTATATTGTGCTGTGGCCTATTGAGGGGACCTGATAACACTTTCCCCCTATATTTTCCCCATTTTTGAACGAGTTTAGTGGTGCAACAATCTGGTAATTATAAAAATCCAAAGAAGAAAGCAAGTGCTCTTTTAACATTGAATCAAGATATTCAAAAGCTTTCCTGAGCTACATCCAAAGTAAGTCACTTTGAGTCTCTTTAAAAGGTAGAGAAAAAGTGGGGTATAAAAACCAACTCTTCTTCTGCTTCTGCTTCACATCCTGTGAGCCCCTAAAATTCTGTTCTTAGGGATCAGGGGATCCTCATGAATAGTGGAGAGGCAAAGTAGGGGTTTGCAGTGGAAGTGGGAAATTAGCAAAAATCACTTCTCTTCTGGCAACTAGCTTTGCAGAGCTAGCATACCAGTTAAAATGTGATGCTGGGGAAACAGAATGTCCCATGGCAAAATTATTTTGCATCAGTAAAGTCACATTTAAATCAGGACAATATTCTGATTTATGAAGAACAGAATCTTCCAATCCACCCCAAACAGCAACTCAGTTAGGGTTAATCCCCACCCTACACATATAGAAGTAAAATAGGGACAGTACCATAATAAGGAGTGTCCCTGATAAATAGAGGACATTGCAGTCAATGAATATATGTAGGGTTGGCAGGCAGTAGGGCTAGCCTATTGGCTGGCAACGCACAGGAGTTCGAGGGGAGGGACATGAGGGGACACCATCGGGTTGGATGCCATAGTGTTTTCAGCAATTCATAGAGTGCAGTGACATCACTTCTGGGTCCTCCCTGAAAGTGGAGTAAGACAGTTGCACCCATAGTACTTTTTCCCCTTCCCACCAGCAGCTGGAGGAGTGGCAGGCAATGAGAGCTTGGGATGGAAGGTCCCCTGCTCACTGTAGGTAAATAGCAAGCCTAGATATTGTCGGAAATACAAGCCTGTTATAATATTGTGACAGACAGCTGGTCAGTAAAGCTGTCAAGGAACTGTCAGATCAGAAGGATCTGGTCTGATGCAAGAGGCTGCAAGGGCCTGGAAGCAGCAGAATGAATTGGATTAAACCAGATATGGCCAGTAGGATGATGTAATGCTGTGGGTGTAACAGCAGGTGGCCTAATTGATATCTGGGGGTAGAAATGTATATAACTGAGAAGAATGTGAAGCTCATTGTTGGTTGTTGGTGTTTCGGGAAGCTATTGTCAGGAGTGAGTATTGTATTACTCGGTGAGGCTTGAGCAATACTTGAAACGGGAAGGCCTGTGGGAGGCTGTTGACCGAGCGCCAGCAAATGCAGCTGATCGGGAAAAAGATAAAAAAGCCCTCGCTAACATTATTTTGTCTGTCGGAGATGGTCAGCTTGTGTACGTTGCTGGAAAGGCAGAAGCGAAGGAGGCTTGGGTGCGTTGCAGGCTGTTTATCTAAGAGACTCAGCCGGAACTATATTAGCTCTGACTAGGAAGCTTTATAAATGCCATAAATCTCCAAGCATGCCTGCTTCGGAACACCTCAGAACGTTGGCTGTTTTGTTTAGACAGCTGGAGCTGCGAGGAAAAAAATACTCAGCCGAAGACCGGGTGCATATCATGCTTGGGTCTTTAGACGAAAGCTTTGATATGCTGATAACTGCATTGGAATGTATGTCTTCAGCGCAATTAACGTTTGAATACGTCAGCGGGAGGATTCTGGAGGACGAAGAGTGTGGCAGGAGGAGAGGAATCAGATGGCCGCAGCCAAGCAAAGATTGCCTCATCCCATGGAAAGAGCAGCACTTCGTCCTTCTTCCATGACAGCAGCCCAGGAGTGTGAGTTTCATCCCAGGCAGAGAGGATGTATACAGTCAAGTCTGATGGTGTCAGCCGAGCGGTGGAATCAACCCAGGATATGGGCAAGAGGTCTACTCAGCGCAGAGTCCTGGGATACAAGCGTGTGAGGGCAGCTGGAAGCAGGGGCCGAGCTACAAGCAAGAACCAGAGGAATGTGCTCTGTTTGCAAGGAAAGGTTTTTCCTGTGGGAGCACACGCCACTTAAAGAAAGACTGTCCTCAGCAGCAGCAGAAGAAGCAGCAGCTTGAGAGACAATTACAGGGTACCACACACATGGCCGTGGTGTTGGCAGAGACTGGAGGTGGTGAGGAGTTATGGTTATTAGACTCTGGGGCAAGTAAAATATTTGTTAATGAGGTTTCAATTTTAACAAACCAAAAGCAGTCTGCAAGAGCACATGTTAGCCTAGCAGATGGGAAGCAATTGGAGGTTAAGTGTGAGGGAAGTCTTCATTTTCCTGAGTTAAATCACACATTCCAAGGTGTGCTGTGTGCCCCATCCCTAGAAAACAATCTTCTGAGTGTTTCAGCCTTGTAAAGGCTGGGTTTGAAGTAAACTTTGTAGGGAACTCCTGCCAGGTTGGCAAAGAAGGAGCTACATTGTTAAGTGGAAGGTTGCAGCAAGATGTGTATGTGGTAGCCAGAGGGGCTAAGAAAGCCACAAGCACAGTGGGGGCTGTAAATGAAAATCCACACCCCAGTTGCATACATTTGCTACATAGAAAAATGGGTCATGCAAGTTTCTCAGTGCTCCAGAAAACCCTAAGCTTGCTAGGGGAGGAGGATGTGAAAGTAAATAAATGCAGTCAGTTTCTGGACTGCACTGTCTGCAAATCAGTAAAAAGCAGAAGGCACCCAGTATCCAAGGAAAGTAACAGAGTAACAAACAGACCATTGGAATTAATACATTTGGATCTCTGTGGCCCTTTTCCAGAGAGTGTGTCCAAAAATAGGTGGGCACTTGTGATTTTGGATGATTTTACGCATTTTGGATGGGTGTATGTCCTAAAGCATAAAAGTGAAACAGCACAGACAATCAAATATTGGATTAGAAGGGTGGAGAGACAGTTAGGTCTCCAAGTGGCAAGCATACAATCAGACAGTGGGGGAGAAAACCTATCCCAGGAACTAACTCGGTGGTTGGAGAGTAAGGGAATAGAGCAAAGGTTGACAAATCCCTGTGTGCCTCAAGAAAACAGTATAGCTGAGAGGAGGATACAATATCTCAAGTCAATGGTACAGGCTTTACTTGAGGATGCAAACTTAAAACCAAGATTCTGGGCAGAATCAATCAAGGTTGCCAACTATCTAATAAACAGGCTATGGACTTCTAGTATTGACAATATTCCCTATAAGGCTCTGTATAAAAGGAATCCATGCTTAAAGCACTTGAAAGAGTTTGGTGTTAAGGCTTGGGGGAACATTCCGCTGAAACATAGGAGGGCGGGGGGACAGAAGTCAAAACCATTAATCTTTTTGGGATATCAAAATGCTGCCAAATTGTACCGTTTTGCAGACCAGCACAACAAAGTAACCATAAGCAGATCTGCAAATTTCGGGGAGTCATTTAACTGGGCAAGGCTGCATGGCTGGGAGGAGCCTGACACAGTCTCATTACCAATAAATGAGCAGCTGGAAGACAGTGATAACAGCATTTCTCCTGGAAGAAGCCCGGGGAGGGAGGCAGTAATGTCAGGAACTCCAGAAGGAGAAAGGGCTGAGGAGCAAATGGTCAGAATTTCAAGCCGCAGAACAAAAGGTGTGGAGCCTATAAGGTTTGGGTACGATGACTGCAAGTGTGTAAATAACGTGCAAGCTATAGAGCCAAATAGTTATGAAGAAGTAATGTCACTGGGAGAGAAAGAAAGGAATTTATGGCTGGAAGCCATGGACAGTGAAATAACTTCTCTAAAAGAGCACAAGGTCGTCACACTTACTCAATTGCCAAAAGGACAAAAAAAATAGGTTGCAGATGGGTTTTCAAACTGAAGCAATTAGCTGATGGCACTTTAAAAAGGAAGACAAGAATAGTGTGCAAAGGCTATAATCAACAGAAGCATATCAATTATGATGAGGTTTTCAGTCCCACTGCAAAATGTGAAACGGTTAAAACTGCATTGGCTATAGCAGGTTTGAAAGGGTTGGATGTTTACCATTACGATATTCAAACAGCCTACCTAAACGCACCACTTGTAGAAACGGTCTACATGCAGCAAATTCCTAGTTATGAATTAAAGCAAGAGGACAAGGTCTTAAAACTAAACAAGACATGGTATGGGTTACACCAGTCGGCAAAGGAATGGAATAATTGCTTGTAGGTTTTGAGCAGTGTGTGTCTGATGCATGTTTGTTTAAGAAATGCTCAGGGTCAAAGACATGTTTTATTCTTATTTATGTTGATGATATTTGTTTGTTAACAAACAACCAGGGTGATAAAGAGTACTTAGAAGAGCAATTAAGCAGTCACTTTAAACTGAAGTTTATGGGGCCAATAAGCAATTACCTAGGTGTGAAGGTTAGCAGAGACTCTGAAGGGATGTTTTCTTTGTCTCAAGCCGAGAAAACAAAACAGCTACTGGTGAAGTTCAGTATGCAGGATTCAAACACCGTTGACACCCCTAAGGTACCAGGATATGTAAGCAGTGAAGCAGAAGCACAAGAGTGTGATAAGACAGAGTATCAATCTCTAGTAGGGAGTCTGCTTTATCTCTCGTGTTGGACTAGACCGGACATATTCCAGGCGGTTCATTGCCTGAGTAAAAAGAATATGAGTCCAAGTCAAAGTGACTGGAAGGCTGCAAAAAGGGTCTTAAGATACCTAAAAGGGTCAATAAATAAACAATTGTGCCTAAATGCATGTGAAGGAAACCTGTTTGGTTACGCAGATGCGTCTTGGGGAGAGCAAGAAGGAGCAAAGTCAACCTCAGGTTATATTCTGTATTTGTATTCCAGTATTCACTGGAGGTCACAAAAACAATCTTTTGTTGCACTAAGTACGTGTGAGGCAGAATTCAGTGCACTAAGAGAGACTGTAACCCAGGTAGAATGGTTTACATGTTTGTTAAAAGAACTGAATGTACCTGTAAAACTGCCAGTGGTAATATATACTGATAACACAGCAGCCATGCAGCTAGGAAATGAGCAATGTTTCAAAAGCAGAAGTAAACATATCAGGATTAGATATGGAAATGTGGTAGATGCTGTAAATAAACAACAAGTATGTATTATGAGATTTAAAAGTGAAAACAACGTTGCAGATTTGTTCACTGAAGTGGTAACTAGTGAAAGATACAAACAACTAGTCAAAATATTATAAATGCTTGAGAAGGAGTGTCAGAAATACAAGCCTGTTATAATATTGTGACAGACAGCTGGTCAGTAAAGCTGTCAAGGAACTTTCAGATCAGAAGGATCTGGTCTGATGCAAGAGGCTGCAAGGGCCTGGAAGCAGCAGAATGAACTGGATTAAACCAGATATGGCCAGTAGGATGATGTAACACTGTGGGTGTAACAGCAGGTGGCCTAATTGATATCTGGGAGTAGAAATGTATATATCTGAGAAGAATGTGAAGCTCATTGTTGGTTGTTGGTGTTTCGGGAAGCTATTGTCGGGAGTGAGTGTTGTATTAGACACTGAAAAATAAACTAAGCACTTTTATAGTAGCTGGAGTCTGGTGGCGTGTTTTGGACCAACTGATAACCCGCTGGCTTCCGTGACAGATATAGGGTATCTTATATTGGGTTTTGTATACCAGTATAATAACTGTGAACATTTCCTCAAAACAATCCTTGGCATTGTATCACCACTCTTCTCAGAACAGCAGTTTCCAAGGTTCCCTGGGGGGGAGAGAATAACTGCTAACCACTAGACTTCCCAGCTGGACTCCCTGTTCCCCACCACCTCTTGACAGACTGGTGGGGGGAATGGGAGGGGCTTTTGGGCATTCTATAACACCACTTCTGGCTCAAACCATAGAGTTTGGGGTGAATCCTAGACTGTCACATCAACATGATGATGTCACTTTCAGTGTTGGTGATGTCAATTCTGCTGTTGCAGCAGAATTGACACTGCATGTCAATGTGGTGCAGAAGAGATTGTCCTCAGTGCCCAGATTCTATTGTTAGGTTGCCAACTACAGCTGATAACCCTAAGGGTGGGGTCGTCAACCTCCAAATGGGGCCTGGAGATCTCCTGGAATTACAACTGATCTCCAGACTACAGAGATCAGGAGAAAATGGCTTTGAAGGGTAAAATCTGTGGCATTATACATTGCCAATGTCCCTCTCCTACCCAAACTCCCCCTTTCCCAGCTGAGTCCCAACATCTCCAGGAACATTCCAACTTGGATTTGGCAATCCTACCTAAAGGATAACCAGAGGTGGACCAAAAAGTGTTATTTGGCCTGGGCCTCAAACTCACAGGAGGGCTCAGATTTAGACACTTGCTATTTTTTTAGCATTCTGTAAGTTTCACAACTTGTTTCTATGGTATCAGATCAAAATGCAACACACTCCCTCAGTTTATTGGTATTATGGCCAAGGGCCTTAAAAGCAGGAAGTGTCCCAGGCCTCTCTGAGCCTGTGAGAAGGCCTGCTGCTAGACATTTAAAATCTGTACTTATAAAATAATACCCACTTCTTTGAGATTCTGGTGGGTGGATAAGGGGGCAGCAACAAACACAGACGACTTTACTTCCCAACTTTCATAAACCCTTGCTCTCAAAATATAACTAGCTTTAATCTGACCTTACAAAGTCAAGACTACTTCTGGCAGCTGCTCCTATGGCAAGGAACAGAGACTATTTGTATGGAGAGAAAGAAAATCGGCTTTGATAGTAAAAAAAAATAAAAAATGCATCCAGAAATGGAAAGCATCTTCAGGGCAGAAAACACCTCAGTAGGAATAAAAGAAAGGAACTACAGGGGATCCATACAGACACTTTAGAAAAGACACTTTACACTGCAGATTGAATGGGGAAAAACCTAAACAGAAACTTAGGTTAACTGTAGCTATTCTGAACGAACAGTGGGGAGCCCATAGATGTAACGAAGTAAAACCATTGCAAAGGGTATCTTTTATGCCGGATGATTCTGCTCTGATAGCTCCAAGCTAATATTAGTTTTATTCATCTTTTAAGAATTCAGTTTCAAGCACTTTCTTCCTCATCCTATTTAATCTTTGAATAAACTCTTAAAATAATGTCAAGGGACTTTACACAGTACCCTTGTTAGATAAATAATTTAGCTTCATGTTAAGTACCATTTTGATTGTTTAATCTTCATCCTCATTATGAGAATAGCAATAGTCTCCAGTTTATGAAAAGGCCATGGAATTTCTGAAGCGCTAGATTGATATTGTATGATTCCCTGATATATTTTATAGCCTTTTATTAAAGTCATCATCTGGATAGTTTGGTGGCCATTGGAATTTCTTTTATTTAGTACCCCATTAGACCAGAACTGGAACCCTGGGATTGGCTTTTACCCATACATTTTATAATGTATTAACTTAATTTTATTTCATTATATGAGATGTGCATTTCTCTGCTTTAGTTAGCACTTAGAGGATATCATTAGTCATGGCAAACTGCCTTATGTTATTCTTATTCTGTTAAAGATCCAGCAATTTCCCAGTGTTTTCTGACTGCAAGCATTTCCAAAGTGACAGCAGACAGTAATGGAAAAACCACCCTTTCATGTACATAAGACTGTGATAATAGATCATTATCTCTAATATAATTTAATGTACTAGGCTGGATGTGATGCTAAGGAATATCTGTGTTGCACAAACTTGATTCAGTTCAGCATTTAAACAAAACAGCTTTATCTATAGATGAGTATTAGGGCTGTGCATATCAGTAAACCTGAATAGAAAAGAAAGCGAAAATTAGCTGTTTGGGCAATATTCGGGTTTAGTTTTGGCCGAATACCAAAACCTGGAAATCTCCTGAAGCTGAATAGGTGATATTCGGCTTTTCAGTTTTCGGCTATTTGCCTTTGCTCAGATGCATGAGATGAGGCAGCCTTCTCTCATTTTTTAAATCTTTGACTGGTTTTGTTAGGACCCCATAGTTGGGATCCTTTTGAGGTAGGGGTTGTGTCAAACCAACTTGGTCACACCAAACTATCCATCTCCCTTCCGTGGAAAAATCTGGATAGCAGAAGGGTAATTTAAAATCAGGGCTCACCCAGTCCTGTCTGGAGGGATATACCCTCCAACTAAAAGCACAAGCTTCAACAGCTGCTGATCTGGCTTCTGAAGAAGACTTCTCAGCTGAATTGATGAGCAATCTACTTCAGAAGAGCCACCTGGTCATGACTTTGTCTGGCTCCGAAATCACCACCCCTACCCCCCATGAAAACCTGTTCTCAATCTGAATAGAGGATTTGTAGAGGATTTGGTTCCCCACATATCTCTTGAAATCAGATTTTTGATGACTATAATAAAGGACTGTTCACAGGTTGTCATTTGCCACCAAAAGAAATGTTTTATGTTCCTTATTTTCTTGCATTTAAGCCGTTTCCCTCAGTTTGGAAGCTAATTTGCCTGGACATCATGCTATGCACTCCAGATACAAATGGAGTCCCCAGACATTGAAGCGCCAGCCTGACAATCAGCTCTTTCCACCAGTCCTCAGCAATGCTGACCTTCTGAACCTGAAAACCAATTGACAGCTCAGCTCACAAATGCCTGAAGGATGGGCCCATAAAACTGGGCCCATAAAATTGGACCCCCTGTCCCAAACTTCACCAAACGTTGGTGTCCATCTAAGGAGAGTTCCTTGCAACTGAGCTGCAAATTTGGTGACTCTACCTCAAAAAACGCCCCCCCCCCAAGCCTTGAAACTAAATTTCATAGACTATAATGGACCTGCATTTTTTTTCAGGAAATGGGAAATAAAGGTAAATACCCATTTACTAGTATGGGTATTCAGCTTATTCTGGGTTTACCAAAAAAAACTGGGCCCAATAAACCCAAACCCGAAATTTACCATTTTTTTCCACATCCCTAATGAGTACAAAAATAAACATTGAGGCAAAATCCTCACTGTCCACCACAGGAAGTTAAGCTTGTTCAAATCTTGAACATATTCTATTGAACAAAACCTGGACAGTTACAAGGATGGGAGGACATAAAAGAACGAGTAACAAAACAGCTAGGAATGACACTTGAGATGGAGTGAGAAGAATGTGGGTTTTTGGAGGAAAGGGACAGACAAAGCAGCTTGACTAAACTGTAGTTTCAGGGGGTTGCCATGTTGATCTGCAGTAGAACAGCTAGATTCAAGTCCAATAGCATCTGATGAAGGGAACTTTGACTCTTGGAAGCTCATACTCTGAAAATCTTGTTGGTCTCTAAGGTGCTACTGGACTCATAAGAACTTAAGAAAAGCCATGCTGGCTCAGACCAAGGCCCCTAAAGTCCAGCAGTCTGTTCACACAGTGGCCAACCAGGTGATTCTAGGAAGCACACAAGCAAGACGACTGCAGCAGCATTGTCCTGCCTGTGTTCCAAGGCACCTAATATAATAGGCATGCTCCTCTGATACTGGAGAGATTAGGTATGCCTCATGACTAGTATTCATTTTGACTAGTAGCCATGGAGAGCCCTCTCCTCCATGAACATGCCCACTCCCCTCTTAAAGCCATCACTATATATTGGGGCAGAGATTTCCACAATTTAACTTCCACAATTTAACTGCTTAGCTTCTGAGATCAAGCTAGCCTGGCCCATCCAGGTCAGGGTGTCATCTATTCATAAACATGTATAAACTACAATCCACAGAGCCACAAAAGGGAAGCTAAACATCAAACATGTGTGCAGGGCCTTGACCATGTGTCCTAATGTACATCAAACACATTAGAACAGAAGGATAATGCCAGATTATGAACTGCTGAGTGGGCATAAAAAACTGGGGTTTTATTTTAGCTATTGTTTCTGGAGTTTAGCTGCATAGTCAGACAATAAATCATTATAACTGAGTGCATGATCAGTTTAGAAGACCAAGATTAAAGCTCATTGTCATACATGAATAAGAAGAACGGGATACTGATGCAAAAAAAGAAGGCCACAATTACACCACATTCAAGTTAACCTCAATGCTAGCTTTTCATGAGTTGTCATAGGATAAACCAGCATTTTGATTATAGCCATTCCTAACAGGATACTTAACTGAACCACCATATTTAACAAATGCTGACAGGTTTTTTTCATGATAGAAGCTTTAGAGTCTGCAAGTTTCCAGTAAGAATGAACTATGTTAATTTTCTTGTGTTTACTACAATATTCCCATTGGGTTAAATTTAGAGTCACCTCCTTGTTGTCCATTCTGTTAAGCATGTCCCCTCAATTTATCTTCTTCTACTTGCTGTCTTATTTGAGTTCTTGTCCTTTGTTTAAATTCTTCAAAATCTAATGCTGAGCACACTAACAAAATGAATACTACATTAGGATTATGCAGCACAGTTGGCACTATTGACATCCTTTTGTTTGCAAAGATCTTTTCAAACCAATTCTTGTGCGGAACAGGAGAACTGCATCGTCAGCATAGAGTAGAATCGGGGTGGAATGGCTTGCAAGCTTTGGGGGGTGGCAAAACTCTGAGAAATTGATTGCCATATCATTCAGGTATAGATTAAACAAGAGAGGAGCAAGGAGGCAACCTTGTCTAACTCCCTTGGCCAGTTCAAAAGGCTCGGTTAGTTCTCCTTGGTTGCCACAGCGAACCTGAGCTGTGAGGTCAGTATGAAATTGCTGGATAAGCCATAGTAACCTCCTATCCATAGTAGAATGTGATAGTTTCAACCATAGCCTCTCCCTCGGGATGGTATCAAAAGCTCCCTTAAGATCCATAAAACCCGCATAAAGGGTGCCATTTCGGGGGGAGGAATATTTCTCGGCTAGATGGGAGAGCAGTAAACAGTGGTCCATGACAGACCAACCCCTTCTGAAGCCAATCTGTTCCCAGCCAAGGATGTCATTACTCTCAACCCAGTCCAACAGCCTCTTTAATAAGTAGGAGGAATACAATTTGCCTAAGCAAGACAAAAGGCTGATTGGACGATAACAGCTTGGGTCAGAGCGCTGACCTTTTTTAAAGATTGGGACAATAATGGTATGTCTCCAAGATTTTGGAATAGCTCCTGATGCATTAATTTGTGTGAATACAGGAGCAAGAATGTTGGCCCACCATTCGCTGTTGACTTTAAAAAGTTCGTAGGGAATTAGATCAGGACCTGGGGCTTTGCCTGAGCGTAGGCGATCAATGAGCGGTTTAATGTCCTTAGGAGACACATCTGGCCAGGAATTCAGCAAAATAGAAGGTGCTACAGGTATAAGACCCTGGTTTTCCACAGAGTAGGAGAAGAGGCTCTTGAAGTAAGCTACCCAGACCGAAGACGGGATACATGTGGGGACTCTGACACTTGCTGTCTTATTTGAGTTCTTGTCCTTTGTTTAAATTCTTCAAAATCTAATGCTGAGCACACTAACAAAATGAATACTACATTAGGATTATGCAGCACAGTTGGCACTATTGACATCCAGGACAACTAACTTGTTTGAAATCAAAGATCACACAGGACAGTTTTTCTGTCTTCAAATTTATCCCTTCAGTCAAGAAAGCCATGTTGCTGTTTTGAAAAAAGGGGAAAGCTGGAAGTCTGAAGATTCTTATATGATATCAGGTGGAACTAAGCCTACAAATTGCTCACCTTCATCTTAATCCTTCTGAATTATATAAGTAAATGCACTTGACAAGTGATGAGAAATAAATTTATGGGGTTTATATAGAACTGAAAAATTAATTTTCTTACTTGATCTTAGTGGTTCCACTATTCCCACAGGATGCAACATTTTCAGTTGCTTCTAACTTGCTCATAGTTATTCATGCCTTACAGTGCCATCCTAAGCAGCATTATCCCAGCTGGTGTTAATTGATTTTAATGGGCTTAGACTGAAGTCTCTCTACATGTTGGTCACATCACACCCCAGTAACTGCAGTTCTGATCTGAACAATTCTCAGAAACATCACAGTCCAGAATATACCTCCTAACAATATGGATTGACTCAATCAAAGTAGTCATGGTCCTCAGTTTGCAAGACCTGAGCAAGGCTCTTAATGTTTTGTAGGACATTTTGTAGGGCATTAATTCATAGGGTCGCCATAAATCGGAAGCCACCTGATGGCACTTACACAAATGCTCATTATTTCTCTATACAAAGATTAAGGCCTGTCTCAGTAACCATAGTTCATCTCACTGTTTAAAATGGCCTCCAGAATTCCACTTCTGCTGCCTCATCTTTCTTCCAGATTTGTTACAGAAGGAGGCCTGATTGTCCATTAGCCTTAGCTAATTTTTTGGTCTAAATGTGAAGAAATATAGGCTTATTATGAGCTGGCAAGCTCTGAATGTAGATGGGTAGAATAAGATATAGCAATGCATAACATTTTGCCATTTCTGTGCTTGTTGTCACAGTATTTTCAACATTCCCTCTAATTTCCCAGCAGCTAGAATTCTATAAGTGTGCAAAATGGTCCCTAAATCAATTTTCCATAGAATCTTCATTGCAGAGTAAGTAAAGGTGTTCATACAATGGCTAACTTGCTAGTGTGACAAGCAGCATTCAGTTACTTACTGTCACTGATTTGCCATTGGCAGCCTGTTTTTTTCATTTAATTTTAAATTTATTTTCTAAACAGTTACCTATATATTAAATCCAGGCTAAAATTAATGTTATAAAATATTCACATCGCCCTTAGATTTTACATAATTCACTGAAGCCAGTGGATTATACTTTTGTTAACTTTCTTGGTTCTGTATAAAATCAGTTGGTATTTCCCAACAGATCAGCACCCTCCTTCCTTATGGGGTGTCAGATGGATTGCTGGGTATATGATTGCCATCCTATAGTACAATTAAGCATTCTTGTGTGTGGGAACAATCATTTTGGTCTTGCTTTTTGCTTAGCCCCCAGCTAGGATACCGGTGGAGTAGGAAAGATCTCTGCAATCAATCTTGGCTCCACTGTTACAATATTAATATATACACATTGCAGCAGTATGCATTGACAATGTGGGGAAACAATACCATGTTGCTGCTGTGAGTGAGTTAATGAGGCTTGATATTCCTTCCCCACCCCCTCACCTAGTAGGGCTCACAATACATATGCCCAAGATGGTCTATCAGCCTATTCCTGGCCATTGTTGGCAGGTATGAGTCATGCCTACCACCCTTT
Organism: Euleptes europaea; assembly: GCF_029931775.1. Lineage (NCBI taxonomy): Eukaryota > Metazoa > Chordata > Lepidosauria > Squamata > Sphaerodactylidae > Euleptes > Euleptes europaea. Next base: position 40,765,395 of record NC_079316.1, read on the forward strand.
CTAAATCAATCCTCTGCAACCAGACACATCTTCTGTCTCTATTACATTGCCCAGTTACCTTTTTTTGGTGCCCCCTTACAAACGAAAGTTTGAACCATCCGATTAGAGCCCAAATTCAGACCATCACACTGATAAGGTCTTGGATCCTAAAGCTATACTTATCAGAGCCACCTAAATTCCACCAATGAGTAGCCAGATCCTGCATTCCTGACCCACTGCCATTACAGATCTTAATTCTGCACCAAATTTGACCAATAGCAGTGGTTCCATATTTGCAGGCATAAAAAGGGCTTATCAAGCTGTCCATTTCTGTCAGTGGGTCTGCTCCTGGGCCTTCTTATAGTGCTGAAATCACAGGATCCCTTCCCTTCTCTGAGCTGGTTCCACTCCAGAACCTTCTTCTTCTCCTGATCTTGCCAGCTAAACTTGCAGTCCACTGGCCTTCCCCATAATATCCTTACCTGGCTAAGGAATCCTTCACTTTTTATTCCAAAAATCCTTTCCCACTTATCCCACTGCACCTTTTGGTCCCTTTTTGGCCAACAAATCACTTATATCTTCTCTTCAAGTTGGTTTCTTTAGACTAGCCAAACTGGAGGAACACAGTTTGGACAAAAAGTAACTTTATTTTGGGCATTTAGCAGTAAGTAATACAACAATTGGATTGTGCAAAGTGAATTTTGTTTGTTGATTGCCATGCATAAATTGTGGCTGTACTGCAGTCATTGAGTTCAGTCTCACTTTCTTGTGCTACTGTCTCCCCCTTTTTTATTCTGTATCTTGGTTAGGTTGATAAAATTAATTTCTGGGTAAGCATCTGTTTCCTTTCTATCTTTCTTTTCCTGTGATAGTTATCCTCTGAAGAAGTATCAGCATTCCGACCAATGGAATTTATCACCGAAAGGGAGTAGAAATGCATGACTCAAAAGTTGTTAAGCATATAGTATAAGCTTTGAAGACTAATTGGGTTTTACCCTCCAGCAAGATTAGCATAGTATATAAATCATAGAGGCATGTCACATCCGCTTGCAGACAGAAAGCTGTACATTTAATAATCTCAATAATCATTAAGTGGTCTGTTTTTTGCACCTCCTCTATTGTTCTTCAAAAGCAGTCAGTGCAGCTAACAGCAGGTCTATAAAACTTTATTAAGATATAATTTATAGTTGTGGCATTGACAAAGTGTGCTCATTCTTTACCTACACCAGCCCATTGTGTACTGCAAATTAACTTTGTAGTTGCATTAATGAGGATCTTATTGCTTCTTTCTTATTTGTCAGTGGATAGTAATTGCTCCCTTCCCCCAAATACAGAACAGTGCACGGTTAGATGCAACAGCATATTGCCCTGCTAGGATCTGGTAGTGGTGGTAGAATTTGCATTTATTTATGAATGATCCATCTGCAAAATGCTATTAAATTTACTGATAATGGGTTGGTTGTTACATACAGAATGAAATTGTCCTGGCTTCCCTCCCCCAGTGAAGCTCACTAAGCCAACTGAAATTCTGTTCCAGGGATCAAAATAACTTTTACAGACAGGGTCTACAGTGGGATGGGGAGTCATGAAAACTACCCTCCTCCTCTGCCAATGTTAATGTTATCCTGGAAGCATATGCAGTACTATGCCAGAAGAACAACACCTTCAGATCTCACCATGGTGTTTAGTACCATGGGAGTAGGCTGATTTTTAAAGAATTGTATTAAATTACCCTAGATTGTTGAATATCCCATGCACCACTGCAGATCAACAACTTGTGCCAATACCTTAGTGTTGCTAAAATTGCTTGAGTGCAGGGAGGAAAAAGATCCATAAGTGTTGGCCATTGCCAAATCGGACAGCCTTTTTTAATGGTGTCTGTTGTATGAGATACACCCTGTTAGTAGAAGAAAGAAAGACAATCTGTCCAAATCAAGGATGCCCCTGATCTGTGATGTGCAGATCCATTTCAGGGGAAAAGTAGAACTGCTGGCAGCCGGGGATGGCTGTTCCACGGCCGCCAGCAGCTCAGAAAAAGCCTTTGAAAGGCTTTTTCTCTTAAAATGGGGCTTTTTGCCCCATTGAGAAATGTGAGGCTGTGCGTGCTAAAAAGCAGGAGCAGCTTTGCTCTTCTCGCCACCAGCGTACCTGGGGCAAAAGGGGACAGGAGGCTGCCTAACGGCCCTGCTGGCGTCTCGAGGTGGCGCTGCCATGGCAGTGCCTGGAGACAGGCATCGGGCCTCCCTGCCAGCATTGGGGCCACTAACGCTGGTGTAAGTAGCTCGGATGCTGGCTTGGGGGACCCTAATGCCAGTGCGGCCACTTCCTGGCCTCCTAAGGGCTTCCACCCTAGAAGGTCAGAAATGCGCTGTAAAATTCCTTAAATAAATCAATAAATGTGCAACACAACGTTTACACTGATGAGAGACCTGGGTTGCAAACTATGAGGTGCAGACTCTATGCTGAGTAAGATCAACTACAATTTTATTAGTGAGCATGCTATTGTTTGATGTTACTTATATACTTATAGTTTATCATATTAAAATATTGAATGCGAATTTTACTGTGATAGAAACTCTTTGCAGTGTAAAGGTGTCTAGCTTGTTGTGTTCTATATGGTTTAGAGTACAGCATGACAAAGTATATAAACATTTCAGCTCATCCTTTTTATTTGTTTCTAGTATTCATAGATGAAGAAGAAAAGAAGGTAGTGCACTGAACCTTTCTCCCTAAATAGGTTTATCGTTGTATCTCTGTGTAAAGATTTTCAGAAAGGGAAAAAAAGAGATTTCCACAGCTTAATTGCATGAAATCATTTAATGCAGTGTCCAACAAGCCAGATGCTCTCAAATATGACTAGATAAATGGAATTTATGAAATTAATAAAACTATTGCTGAAATAGTAGATGTGGCATGCCTTATCTTCTGTGCAATTTACTGAGTCTAGTATATCACCTTCTCTGGCATTTTTGCTGACAGCCATACGGAGTAGATACTTGTGACTGATGAACTATGTGATTAGGATTATGGGAAAGTCCTACAGAATCTGTCAGGGACATTAGAACATCTAAAGGCTGCTGTCACAAGTTTTTATTTTTGATGAAACAAATACAGTTCAATTACATTTATTGTGTAATCATTTGGCAACCTTTAGAAATGGTAAACAGAAATCATTAGAGTGATGTGAGATCTGGAGCTGATCCTAAGTATCTATCAGCACCAGTTACTGGTAATGTGTAATGCACAATCAGCCCAAGATAATGGACTGTTGAATATTCATGCTGGTTTTGGCATCATTTCTAGCATGATCAATTTGAAGAAGAAGCAGGGGGGAAATCTGTCAGTTTCTGTCCTATTCTTCCTCCATGCATCTACATGTCATGAAAATTCTGTGTTTTGGGTGAACCCAACTGTGTTTTCCACATTAGAATGAGCTAGACAAAATAATAAGCTGGATAAGATCTCCATAGGCTAGCCTGATCTAGTAAAATCTCAGAAGCCAAGCAGGGTCAGCCCTGGTTATTTCTTGGGTGGGAGACCACCAATTATGTCTATGGTCGCTACACAGAGGCAGGCAACCCTAATGGTGTTGCCATGTCAGCTGCAACTTGATGGCAATATAAATATATAAGATTTTGACCATCCATTCAATAGACTACTCATGAGTGTGCCTACACAATCAAGATGCATTTCATACAACAAGGCTCCAGAATAGTAATGGTGTGTGTGTGTGTTAAGTGCCGTCAAGTCGCTTCCGACTTACGGTGACCCTATGAATGAAAGTCCTCCGAAATGTCCTATCTTTGACAGCCTTGCTCAGATCTTGCAAATTGAAGGCTGTGGCTTCCTTTATTGAGTCAATCCATCTCTTGTTGGGTCTTCCTCTTTTCCTGCTGCCCTCCACTTTTCCTAGCATGACTGTCTTTTCCAGTGACTCTTGTTGTCTCATGGCTTGACCAAAATACAATAGCCGCAGTTTAGGGTACAATAAAATATTCTGGTTTATTTCCTTGCAATAAAATATTCTGCTTTGATTATAAGGACAATGTGATTTCCCTGCAACAGAAGATATCACAGACCTAGCATGGAGTTTTACCCTAATTAAATTTCCCTGTGAAACCTCTGTCGGTATGGATCCCAAAGAAAACAACAATATTAGTGATGGATCTGGAAACCATAGTATCATGTAGCACTCCAGACACTGTCCAAAGCTTGTTTGCTTATTTATTTATTTAAAACATTTATATTCCACCTTACCTCCTTCAGAGTCAAGGAAGTCCTGGGATTTGTGAGGGCTGGCAGCGAGGTCATCTCTAATGGACAGAAAACTCATGCATAACTTCAAGGAACAACCAAGACAGACCAGGGCAAATTTGAGTGAAAGTGCCCATGCATAAATGGTCAAGGTGGCCAACAATGCAACACCTAGTGGTATCAATGCAAAACACAATGGTCCAAATAACAAAATGTTGAAAACACACATGATTGAAATCACACCAAGAATTAAAAAAACAGCCAGAATTGATGAAACAGTTTGCCCTCCGCCAAATGCTCTCTCAAATAAGATTGTCTTACATAGCTTCCTGAGTAGAGCAAGCAAAAGTGCCTTCCTCATGCACTCTGGTGGGTCATTCCAAAGAACTGGATCCACCACAGGAAAAGTCTGTGATCTGTTGCTGTATAGCAGGAGAGAGCACCACGAGGAGAAGGTTGCCTTAAGAATGTAGCTGGTGCTTGAGAGCATATTGGGTGATGACGTTCAATAGGTATGGCAATGTAAGGTTATTACTAGCCAGCACTTTGAACTGAGCCCTGAAGCAAATAGGTAACCAATGCATTTGGAGTTATGCAACTGGTGCAGCATTGAAGTGCTCCAGGTGCAAAAGTACACCGGTCAGCTCTATGACTCTAGCTGTGATAATCCTCAGTGCACCAGGTAAAGGGATACCGCCCAATTAAATGAGAAGAAAATTGAATGGATAAAAAGTTATCCTGTAATTGTCAAAACCTTCCAGGCATTTTACTGAGAAATAACATAATTTCAATACATTAAAACACCAAGTAGTTAACAAATGTCTCTCCCCACACCACCCTGCCCCTGGAATACAATACAACATACTCTTGGTGTATGAAATATACAGCACAGCACAAATAGTCTATAAATGCTTCTGATATATCCATTTCATTGTGAAGGTATTCCATAATTCAAAAACTGCTGAGCCCTGAGATGCATAGAAATGCGTTCCAGAAGGGAGAGTTAATATTGATGGGTCAAGAAAAGTGCTTATTGAGCCTTTTAAATTGAATTTTTTTTCCAGATGTGTTCCTCTTTTTATGACTGCAGTGCTGAATATGAAATCTGAAGGTAGTCTTAATGTTCTTATAACCTATGAAAGTCTTCCTTAAATTATAAATGCAGTGATTCTAAGGGGAATCCCTTGCCTTGGAGGAGTTACTTTTCTGTCATGTTCTGGTTCAAGTCTTGCATGAAACAAGCCTGTTCGTCTAAGTTCATTCTAATAACCATAGTTCAATGTGACAAGAAAGCAGATTCTTTCATTACGTAGTCCAGCACTGTGGCCTTTTAGGTTTAGATGATCCCACATAGATGTCTGCTAGAGATAATCTTTCTATCCTTGCTCCTTTCCCTTTTCTAGAGATCACATTTTCATCTGATTTGACTTCTGTTTAGGGACTCTGTTTGAATTGTCCTCACTCCTTATAGAGAGATGCTCACTATGTTTTTTTTTGTTTTTGTTTTTTGGCCATGTGTCTATCCAGCTACCATCTGCAGTGTGAGAATGGTCATGCTGCAAAGATTTTATGGCATCAGGACTACAGCTTTAACTCTTTCTCTGAAATACAGAGAGACATGGAGAGCCAGCGTAGAGTAGTGATTAAGACTGTCAGACTAGGATCTGGAAGACCCCAGTTGGAATACCCATTCATGACATTATTTATTTATTTAAGTATTTTATTTATATCATTCAATTTTTATCCTTCCCCTTCCCCAGCAATCAGGGATTGGGGCATTTAACAATATAGATACAAAAAATAATTAAAATACACATTTTCTATAAAACAAAATATTGTCGAAGGCTTTCACGGTCAGAGTTCATTGGTCCTTGTAGGTTATCCGGGCTGTGTAACCGTGGTCTTGGAATTTTCTTTCCTGACGTTTCGCCAGCAACTGTGGCAGGCATCTTCAGAGTAGTAACACTGAAGGACAGTGTCTCTCAGTGTCAAGTGTGTAGGAAGATATAGTCAGAAAGGGGTTGGGTTTGAGCTGAGTCATTGTCCTGCAAAAGTAATGTGCTAATCATTGTCCTGTAAGTATCAAGATAATGTGCTAATGACGGTGTGGTATGTTAATATGGAACCATTGTATCCTGAAGTGATCTGTTAATGTGTGAAGTCCAAAGCTAATCTCCATGGGTATTGTTGACTATAGTCTTTGTTAGTCTGGAGGTTTTTATAAAACAATTTTTCTATAAAACAATTTAATACACTGGCATGATGATCAGAAAAGCTGATAGTAGGCCCAGTAAGACTGTCTCAATGTAATGCCTGGAAGCCTAATTTACAGGCCCTGTAAAATTCCATTTTACAGGCCCTGTGAAACCTAGAAGAAGAAGAGTTGGTTTTTATACCCCAATTTTCTCTACTGAAAGGAGAATTAAACCAGCTTACAAACTCCTTCCCTTCCAATCCCAACAACAGACACCTTATGAAGTAGGCAGGGCCTAGAGAGTTTCGAGAGAACTGTGACTAGCCCAAGGTCACCCAGCAGGCTTCATGTGTAGGAGTGGGGAAACCAACCTGGTTCATCAGATTAGAGTTCACTGCTCATGTGGAGGAGTAGGGAATAAACCCAGTTCTGCAGTTTAGAGTTCACTGTTCCTAACCACTACCATGCTAGGGCTGTTGAAAAAAAAAACTGGTAAAATTCGGATTTGGCAAAATTTGGCCCGTTTTTATTAGAGAAATGCCGAAGTCTGAACTCCCCCACTTCGGGTCTGTGCAATTCGGCATGAGATCCGGAGTTCGGGGAAAAATTCAGCCGAATAAAGCCATTAAAAACACAATCGTGCCTTTCCGTGGCTTGGAGGGGCATTTTTGGGGGTAGAGGTCCGAAACGAAAGGGGTCCCCCCTCCTTAACGTGCATCTCTGACAATGGGGTTTGCAATTAGCAGAGCTTGCTGCCCACTCCCGAAGCTCCCAGCCCCGACAAACAGCTGAGCAGCGGGGAGCAAGGGCGGGGCAGGTGCGAAGAAGTTTGCAAACCATGCAAAGCAACACGTTTGCAACCATGCAAAGCAACATGTGACGCCTGGGAGTTTGCAAACCATGGAAAGGGACAGAGGGACGCTAAAGGAGCAGGAGGGGTGGAATTTCCCCTTTTGCATCGGACTCGGGACCAGGCAAATGCATTCTTTAAGTCACAATTTGAAAACCAGTTTTGAGCAAGCATAAAATAGACCTAACCGATCTTATGAATGAGGGAAAACCTGAGGACACACAACTGAAGCTCCCCCCCCCCTCAAACCAGGGAGAAGGAGACTCGAGGGAGCACACACACACCAGGCAGAATGGGCAAAAGCCCCCTTTGGCTTCCCCCCCACCCACAGAAACTGCTCCCTCCCCCCCACACACACACAGACTCTGCTTTCCCCCCCACACACACACACAGGAGAAAAATTATAGAGAAAAGCCCCAAAACGGGTCTTACTGTGGATGTCTTCTGTTCCATCTTCTTCGCACCTGCCCTGCCCTTGCTCCCCGCAGCTCAGCTGTTTGTCGGGGCTGGGAGCTTTGGGCGTGGGTGTCAAGCTCTGCTAATTGCAACCCCCCCATTGTCAGAGATGCACATTAAGGAGGGGGGACCCCTTTCAGGGCCCTTATCTCAGCCCCCCCGACCCAATCTTAACAAAACTTGGGGGTTCTTTCAAGAAGGGTCCTCTGAAGCTATGCTGAAAGTTTGGGGGCTCTACCCCAAAAATGCGCCCCCTGCAGCCATGGAATGGTGCGAATGTGTGCTGTAAATGGAATAAAAATGCATATTAAGGGGGGGACCCCTTCCGGGGCCCATATTTCACCCCCGATCTAATCTTTACAAAACATGGGGGTTCTTGCAAGAAGGGTCCTCTGAAGCTATGCTGAAAGTTTGGGGACTGTACCCCCAAAAATGTGCCCCCTGCAGCCACGGAATGGCTCGAATGTGCACACGCACCCCCCCCAAGGGGGATCTCTCTCACACACAAATAGATACTCTCTCTTTCTCTCCCCGGGCCGTGCAGCAGCTGGGCTCATGCACTCAATCATGACTGATTGGCCAGAAGACCCAGCTTGGCCACCGATTGGCCGCGGGAGAATGCTGCTTACTAACTGACGGTTATGCTGCTGCACCGAACCCTGAATTTGCTGAATTTATTCACCGAACACCCTGAACTCGCTGAATTCGGCTCCCCATTTTCCCGCCTTTTTTGAGTTCGGTTCTATCCGAACTAAAAACCGCCGAATCAGTGGAAATTTGGCTGTTTTTTGGTTCGGGATGAACCGAATTGACAGCCCTATACTATGCTGGCTCTCCTAGGCAGGTTCCACAAGGCATGAGTCTCTTCAGACAAAACAGGATTCTTTGCATGTTTTGTCTCTGGGACATTTTATTGAAAATTACTTCCCCCAATCTTAGTTAGCATGACTTCGTGTAATGACTGATAGAAATTTAGTTTTTGTTTTGCTCTCCAAATTGAATAAAAATGCTGATACAGCTACAGCTCCTATGAATCCTAGCAATCCACTAAATCCAAAGTCTACACCAACAACAGCTATTGGCCACTTGCCGGTGTGATGATGAATGCTGCCAGATAAGCAGATGCAAATGCAGTTGTACTACTTTTCATTTTTAAAAAATTGTGAACAAACCATTAATATGAGCATATGTGATGCTTTCCCCAGGAGAGCAGGGTAAATCCAATTTTTGAACAAGTTATTTTCAAGGATCTTTGAATCCCTAATTCTGAGGTGGTACATCCCATGAAGAATATATCACACATCTTAAATGTTGAAAATGGCATACACTTTTCTTCAGTTGGCCTCAATAGGCACATAAAACAGCATGCCCAAATGTATGATATAGATTCTAGCATCCAGAGGTTTTTCTGAATCCAGTAAATCTTGATTTCAGATTAAGCTCGGAATTGGAATTTTCTGGATGCTCCCTCTACGAAAGTGATCTGGCCACAAAAACCTATTTGGAAGTTACATTTTATACAATTTCTAATAAAGTGGCTAAAGGAAGCTGTGAAATCCAGCAGCATATGCCAGTGGAAAATGCACAAAAGAGTACTTTCTACAAACTGTTATGACTCTTTATTGGCATTTCAAATGTCTTGGTTCTATGGCTGCACCTTGATGGGAACAACTGTAATTTGCGAATATCTATTAACTTTTATATTACCCAGAATTAATGGGTAAAAATGAGAAACTAGCTATTTTCCAAGAAAACCAGTTTTGAATATAAAACAGGCACCTCCGACCTAAAGATATATGTCACCGCAACCACCTTCCTGAAAAAATGTGGGCCAGCTCTCATATTTTAAATTTTTCATTTTATTATTTATTCTGCGTGTACAACACCTGTTGATGTAACATACTTCATTTCATACTTATATTTGATTGCACAGGAAGCCTTAAGAAGAGGGTGTTAATTGCTTCAATTAGGTAGTGGCTTAACTCACAAAGCACTCATTTTAGCACATACTTAGCCTAGCAATTAAGGAAGCCTCTAGCGACAAAGGGAAGTGGGGTGCAACAGAATTCAGTGTCTAAGCAATGCTCTCATGCATTACTCAGGATTTTCATGCAAAGTATTAAAGAAATACAAAAGAAAAGAAAAATCAACATTGGGGAAAAACAATTTTCAAGAATTTCCCTTTGTCACCTTATGTTTCCCAGATCTGAATATGGGGACCCCAATGAGTTTTCAAGGCAAGAGACATTCAGAGGTGGTTTGCCATTACCTGTCTCTACATCACAACCCTGATATTTCTTGAAGGTCTCCCATCCAAATACTTCCCATGGTCGACTTTGCTTAGCTTCTGAGAAGGTCAGGCTAGCCTTGGCAATCCAGGTCAGGGATTTACACACACACACACACACACACACACACACACACACACACACACACACACACACACACACGGGAAGTGGGGGATCTCCAAGGGCTTCCTGGGAGCACATTATTTTTACCACCTTTTCCCTCTTTCCCTTCCCTGAAAACCCCTATAGCCTCTCCCGTTTTTCTGCTTCCTTTTCTGCTTCCCACCCCCAGCCAACCTACATTTCTCTGCCCCCATCCTCAGCTTTCCCTGCATCTCTCCCTCTCATAGACTCTTTCTTAGAAAACTCTGGCCAGGTTATGAGGTGCCAATCACCAGGCCAGTTCCAGTTGCATGGTACTGCCTGAGATGGGCTCAGTAGTCTAGTGCTGGCCAGGCAAGGCCCAGCTGCATGGTGGGAAACCTGCAAGGTTTCACTTTCCCATGTATCTCCCTCCATACACTGCTTTTCTCATCAATGAGGACCCAAAGCAACTTAGACCAAAGTTCTTCCCTCCTCCATTTCTCACAACAACAATCCTGTGAGGAAGGTTAGGCTGAGAGAATGTGACTGGTGCAAAGTCAATCAGCAAGCTTCCATGGTAGAGTGGGGCTCTGAACCTGGGTCTCGACAGCAGTGAGATGCATTGATGATCTCCTGGATGAGCAGCACATTTATTAATTTTATCTCAGCGGAATAGGGGGGTTCCTGTTGAAATCAATGGAAATAAATAATGACATCAATAATAGAGTTGCCAACCTCCAGATACTTTCCTTTCTTTTCCTTTCCTTTATCTCTTAGAAGCTCCTTGATCCATTGATCTTGAGCAGCGTAAATCTAGTGTTTGAGGGATATAAGGGCTGAAATAAATCTTGCCACTGAAATTGTAGCCTTGGGATCCCTGTCACTTAATAAAAAAGGCATTATGTCAGTCACAGAGGCATTAGATTTATATGTTAAAAGGGAAGAGATATAATGTGAACAAAGTTCCTCATAAAAGCGGCATTCCAAGAGGGCATGAGCTAATGAATCAATAGAGCCAGAAGAGCAAGGACAGGTCCTGTTTGGGTATGGTATATTCAAAATCCTGCCCTGCATAACCATAGAGGGGTTAGCATTCAGTCTAGCGAAACAGAAGGCTCTAGAAAGACGAGGAGTTGTCAAATAATAAACATTTATCATCTAAGATTTTTCCCCATGAGGATTTAAAGGGGTCATGCTTCAGAGAAGCTAGGAGCCCCTCAGTGCTAAAGTGCACCTTAAGTTGTAACTTAAAGGTGGCCAACCATGCCCTGGCTTCGAGCGACATTTGGCCAAACTCAGAGTGAAGGGACCTCCAGGTAATTAGCTGGAGATCTCCTGCTATTACAACTGATCTCCAATCAATAGAGATCAGTTCACCTGGAGAAAATGGCCCCTTTGGCAATTAGTCTCTATGGCATTGACGTCCCTCCCCTTCCCAAATCCTCCGCTCCTCAGGCTCTGCCCCCAAAACCTCCTGCTGGTGGCAAAGAGGGACCTGGCAACCCTATTCAATAAAGACATCAACATGTGTTATAACAACATTAAAAAAAAGTAACCAAAAATTTAAAAAGCACAAGTACCTAGCACTGGGGTGAAATTCCTTGTGTTTAAAAATGTGTTCAAACATTAAAACAGGAAAAAAATGCTTTGTGTTGGTGTGAAAGAATACAGATTGGTTTATGTCTGTATAATGTTCAAAGGAATAGGAGAGATGGAAAAGAGCAAAATGTTCAGAGTTCAATTGACCAGTTTTGCATATCTCCAGCTTTGGGCCTTTCTTCTGTCAAGCTCACCTTCCCACCCCCACCCCCACATTTTTACCATTGCTTTAGTTAATTGCACTTTTAGCCATTTCACAGTTCAGTCCTGTGTGCCTCCTGAATCTTGCCTTGGCAGGTCATTAAGCTGGAGTGAATGCTGGAGACTTGTTGTTGAAAGTTAATCATCTTGGACTTCTCCGGAGGGGAAGCCCACGATGCAAATAATATTCCTCCTTGATGTGTTTTTCAGGTTGTCAGCTGTACTTTGTTCCTCTGAAACTGGTAAGTGGAAGCATGGACTATAATTTTCATTCTTTGTCACCTTTATGGGTCTGATATTCCATTACCACAGCTAAGGCAGTGACATCAAAATCTGTCAAAGGGGGAAGGGACGGGAAAGAAAGTTGTTAGATGCAGTAAGACCTTCACTATTATACCAGCAAAAGGTCACTATTAATATTTCATGATGGGAGATTAATAAAACATTGGCCAATTAAATATTTCATATTATCAATTGAGCCTGATTAAGATGTTCATGAATAATATGTAAAAAAATTGATAGGCTTCAGATTGTCCCAGAGTTAAGCAATCTGCCTTTCTAAAGATACCAGAAAGACACATCCATTCCTTTAGCAGGTGGTAATGAATAAATGCAAAATGTCACTTTATTCTTTTAACCTGACAAATCCTTAATTAATTATTGGGTCACTACTTAAGACTTAAATGGAATAATTTGGACTGTAAATTGTGTGCTGGGAGCTCAGTTTTCAAACAAGTTTACTTTGTATTGGGAATTCACATGGCATAATAGTTAACGTGTCAGACTAGCCTCAGGTTGGAAGCACTGCTCTGCCATGGAAGCTTGCTGTAGCCACTTACAGTCCCTCAGCCTAACCTACCTTTCAGGGTTATTATGAGGGTAAGATGGAGAAAAGGAGAATGGTGAATGGTGCTCTAGGCTCTTTGGAAGAAGGGTGGGATAAACGTGCAGTCAACAAATGTAGTAAATATTCATTCCTAGAACTGTTGCAACACATGATTCTTCTGAAAACAAGGATCCATTCTAAGCTTGCCGATTGTTTTGACATACTATTCAATTTTTACAGAACAGGAAATATGGTACCAAATGTGCTTTTCACAAAAGATGGCAGCAGCCTTATTTAACAAACCTTTATTTTATTTTTATTTAATTAAAAAATCTTTAATTTATGCCACCCCTGAATGAATGTACCCCAACTTAATGTGTATCTAATTCTTCCTACTCATCATGTCATACCCATTTGCTCTGTTGTTAAAGGGAAACAACCACAAAATAACAAATCCCATGTTGTTGTTTCACTGGTTGCAACAACTTTTAATAGTCATGTGTCACTAAACACTATTCAAAGTTTTACTGATCTCTACTTCAGCCTTACTCAGGTGAGATTGTCAGTATAGATGGTAACCAATTTTACTCTCCAAATGTGTAAAAATTTTATTGGGGTGAGAGTTTTAAATTGAACCCATCTGAAAGGCTCCTAAAAATACTTGATAACATCTAAACTAAACTACATTTTTGAGAATACTGTCTAGGCAAACATTTACATATGAAATTATCATGGCTCCTAGCAGCACAGCAAGTGTGTGCCTTCACCCTGAAAAGATTTTCCTGAAGGAGAAATCCAGAGGGTTTTTTTCCTCTCAAAGAAAATACAGTCCATAAAAGCAAAGGAGGATATTTCCCATCTCATCAACTGAAGAACAGAAGTACTAGGTAGAAGTTTTTTCCCCCTCTTCCTGTAAATGAAAAGGATTTAAGAACTGTAATTTGTTTTTAGCATCACAGTGAAGCCCAAAAATCGGTTTGAAAATGAAGATGCTGGGCTCAAGTTGTAAACATTGCCTAAACAGATCCTTAACTTGTATTATGGCTGAATGTGAGCCAGAATAGCCAGCTTTGATCATGATAAAATCATAAGGAGAAGAGACCAAAAGATCATCAAGTCCGTCTGCAGTAGTTACACCAGCCCTACAGAACCGAAAACAGCATAGCCCCCTTTAAACCCTGTGAAGAGGGGAGGGGAACAGAGATGCACTACTGAGCCTGCTCACACTACCTTGCATTGAATTAAACACCTGAAGAGACCCTTCACATGTAGCTGTCTTATTCTGAATAGGTCTAGGAAGGTGTGAATCAGAGGCTCAGGTCTTTCACATCACCTCCTACTAGAGATGCCAGGGATTGAATCTGGGACTTTCTTCATGCAAAGCAGATCCTTTGCCACTGAACCATTAGATGATATGTGCACACTTTCACTGCTTGATCAGGAACCCTGTATAATGTACATAAGCTACATTCAGACTTTTGAATCAATCTATGTATGTAGGAGGGAGGGAGGGAAGGCAGCATGGTATAGCCTGATATTGTCAGATCTCAGAAGCTAAGCAAGGTCAGTACTTGGAAGGGAGACCACCAAGGAAGACTCTGCAGAGAAAGACAATGGCAAATGCTTCTCACCTTGAAAGCCCCTTGTTGGGGTCACCATAAATTATCTGTGATATGATGGCACTTTACACACACATGTAGGTAAGAAGTAGTGCAAAGCCACTCCCCCTCCATGTATGGACTATAAAAAGGCACAGAGAGTCTGAACCGGATTTATGTCACCAGCAGACTGGAGCTTCATTGTAGCTCCCTATAAGTTAAATTGATACAGACAATGCAAGAAATTACCCAAAGGCATTTGCAGCAGGGGAAGCGAAACATCCCTCAAGTCACAAAACAATGCACAGGAGAAAATGCCTGGTAGATCCTATTTGTCACACGAATGTTTGTCTTTGTCCTTGAACCTGTGAATTTACAACACCTGCCTCATTTTTTAAAGGTTGCCTATGGACCATTGGTAGATTCATTGGACCATTGGTGGACTGTAGAAAAAGAACGTGAGTAGGGTTGTGTAAAAAAAAAAATGCAGTAAATTTTGGGTTTGGGTTTATTGGGCCCAGTTTTTTCCGGTAAACTCAGAATAAGCTGAATATCCATACTGGTAAAGGGGTATTTCAGCTTTATTTCCGGGTTTACAAGAAAAATTCGGGTCCATTATAGTCTATGGGGATTTTGTTCGAAGCTCCTGTGGGGGCATTTTTGGAGGTAGAGTCACCAAATTTGCTGCGTAGCTGCAAGGGACTCTCCTTAGACAGTCACTGAAGTTTGGTGAATGTTGGGATAGGGGATCCAATTTTATGGGCCCACAAAGGGGTCACCCCATCCTCTAGGCCAGTCATTCCCAACCTTTTTCGAGTCGCGACCCCCTTTTACAATTGCCAAGTAACCTGCGACCTCTGCCACATTTGCATAAAGCCCTAAAATGACATTTTCAATAGGATAAAGAAAACACATTAAAAATAGATTTTTCAGAATATAATTCCAACGTAATATTTAATTAACTAATTTAATTAATTAATTAATTAATATTTAATGCAATGGTTGTGCTTGCATCTGGGTAACCAGCTTCAAAATTCGTGGCTGAGTGTTTTGTCTCTAAGTGATGTTTGAGTTTTGAAGGTTTCATAGATTCAGCACTGAGAACAACATTGCACAAAACGCATTGTGGCTTCTCTATGCCATTGCTGATCAAGGTGGTAAAGCCAAATTTTAGATAGTCTTCTGAATATTTATGTTTTTTTCTCAAACTTTTCAAGCCGCCCAAAAGAAAGACACACCGGAAGGCCAGAATAGCAACCACGCTGCAGTCACCTTTTAGTCTCCCTCCCCATTATCACCTGTTTTGTTTTCTTCAACCTCCCGGCCTTGTTGCTTCTCCCCCGCCCTCTGGGAAGGGGAGGCAAAGCAAGGTCGCTGCCGCAGGAGATCCTAAGAACATAAGAAAAGGCCTGGCTGGATCAGACCAAGGCCAATCGAGTCCAGCAGTCTGTTCACACAGGGGCCAAACCAGAGGTCTCTAGGAAGCCCCCCAAACAAGACTCTATCCTCCCAGGAGCCAGGGAAGGAAAGCAGGAGGAGGAGGAGGAGGAGGAGGAAGAAGGGGGGAAGAAGAGAAGTCGTCTCCCATCCCTGCCTCCTCCCTCCTGTGATCCCAGCGGCAGGAAGGGAAGGGGCAGACCAGGGAAGGAAGAGGAGGGCGGGGAAGGAACTGCCTGCTTGGCTGTGTGGAAGAGGAGGAGGAGGAGGGGCTGCCGCCGCCGGGCTGCCAAGGCTGAGCTGAGCGGCGGTGAAGGCGCTGGGGCCTTGGACCCGGGGAAGGAGAGGTGGTGGCGGAGGAGGGATTACAGCCATACTCAATTAGCCTAGCAAGAGGGCACAATTTATTAGGCTTCAGGTCTACACATGCCAAAGAATTGGGAGTTGGGTGGTAGAACCCTATGTGGTAGATTCTAACATTAGTGGAGTTTAACATTTTCTAATGTGCTCTAATGATTATGTAAGTCAAAATCTAACATAGCAGGGATTAGACTAGAGAAGTACTGCCCTTAATGATATGATAGGGTTAAGATGCCAATAAAGGTATTGTATTGTATTGATATGATAGGGTTTTTTTTTAATTGCAGAGAGTTTTTAAATGGGGAAATTAAAAAATAGAGATGCTAACCTGCAGTTCATTCTTGCACCTCAGTCTGCTGTACTTCTTGATCAGAACTAAAAGAAGAAACTTGACATTAAAATGTGTCTATGCTTTTAGAGTGGGGATAGAGAAGACAACAGAGAACGGCAGGAAAAAGTGATTTTCTTCCCTTGATAAAGGGTTGTCACAGTACTTTGTTAAACCAGCTGCACCCAGCACTACTTAATCTGATTAAGGATGCAGTCTGAATACACAAGGGGCAAACCACAAGCCTTTCCCCCATGGCCTGAAAAATACCTCCCCTCCTTTTAACATCAAATCAGATTAACAGTCCTGGAGAACTTGAGAGTTTGCACATTGTTTTATGATAATAGATATACTACTGAACCTTTGGTTTTGGACTTTACTTCCTTTGCAGATTTACTTCTGTTGTTATGGTTCTGACAGACTTTTTAAAAAAAATTAAACTTATATTTTGTGATTTCTTTTATGACCTAGTATGCTGCTTCTTAATGGGCTCAACAGAAAAAAATGGGTAAGTATACCCCGGTGACACATGGCCAGCCAGGTTTCTATGAGTAATATGTGGTTCTGCAGTGCCTATTACCATTAGTTTAGGGTTAGAGTTTGTAAATTGTATGATCAACAACAATCCCACACTTCTAGGACCTGAACCACTGACCACGTCATTTTGCAGCTTTGATGCAAGGACCAGAAAACAACCCAAGTTCTTATTTCCATCTGTGAAAGAATCATAAAATTTCATCTTTCCCCAGAAAAGCATTTCAAGCTTTGATTTTTTTAAAGCTCTACCAATGATGATAGTAAAAGATTTTTTGACAGAACCTTGATGTACTATAGGTTGCTGACAGCTTATGATCACCTAGGGGACCTGCATGAAACTGACAATTTATGTGCCAGTTGTAGGTGGACCAAGCCACAGCTGTTCAAGAAACATTAGTATCACTTTAAGACAGGGGCGAGTGTTAGTTAAACACCAATCTCATGCAAGAAGCAGCTGGTGGATATATTAGTGCAGATGAGTCACACTTTGGTGTCTACTTTGAATAACATGAGCAATTGCACTAAAGATGCACAGGAGGTGACTGCTCATGTGATTAAAAGAAGAGGACATCAAGGAACATAAAATAAATCAATATTTGCTCACTGTGCCTTTAAAGTGCAATTCTGCACTTAAATGCAACTGTAGAAGTGGTATGTTGAGTTCAATGCTTATTGTCTTGCAGGAATAGCCATACCACACAGTTCAAATTAAAAGTGAAAAGATGTTCTAAACAACATAGTCTGCTAAATTTTCCAGGTCATCATCCAATTTCCCAGTCTGGTTCCAAAACTGTGAAAGGCTCATTCGGTTAAATAGTTTTTTTTTTTTTTTTTTTTTTTTTTATGATGGCTCAAATGCAGAGCTGTATAAAGTTTGTTCCCCTTCTGGATAACTACTATTATTGTATTTAGTCAAAAGGAATGTCATACTAGAGCTCCCCAAATGTTATGCACACAAAAAAAAGATGTTTTATTATTGGACATTACTGTAACTTGTATTTGAATGCCTCCCCTTTTATGGCATACCTGGAGAAAAACCTAGTCTTGTATTTGAGTAAATATAGTACTAACCAAAAGTTTATTGCAGTTCCTACATCATGCTGTGATGGACAGCTAACTGCAGATGCATTATATCTGTCTGAAAACACTGATCGACAGGAGGTTCAGGCAGAATTCTATTGTTTACCTAAGATCATTGGCGCATGAGTGCAGCCTGAATTGAGAATTCAGATGTCTTTTTATGGTTCTGATTGGCTCTAGTCTAAGGGCTGAACTATAGAACTATTACGCTGTGCACCGACGAAGGATTTGAGGATCCAGCTGCCAAAATGTAGGCTGTGAATAGATTTTGGTGGGCTCAGCAAGACCATACAGCTGGGGGTTTGGGCGCTGCATTTTTTTAAAAAATGTTGCTTCAAGGCCCCTCTGGGATTAGGGGCCCTGAAGCTGAAGCTTCATTAGTTTCATAGTAGATCTGCCACTGCCTAAGATAGGTCAGTTAAGAGTGTTGGTTAGAAAAGGGGGAGTAAAAAGGAGAGTGAAGGATCTGGGAGGATCCTGACATTGGAATTGGAACTGGTAGTGAAGTGAGAAATTTATTTGTATGTGGCCATAGGCCTTCACAAAACATCATCCACAAAGTAATACAATATTTAAAAAAGACATGTTCAAGAAAATAAAATCTAGTAGGGTGGAACTGGTAGTGCTTCCTCGAGGGATATAGCTCCTAGGAAAGGAGTTAAAGTCAGAAAATTGGAACCTGCCTCCACAGATTTTAGCTGTTTTGTGTCAACTAAGCTCGTGCATATTTATCTAAGTAGTGACAGCAAAGTAATCTCTTTCAACAGCTTCAAACACCTGTTTGTCAAACAAAACAGTTCCAGTTTTGCAATAAACCATCTATTGTATATAGTTGTACAAAGGTTCCCTCATTCCTGTTGCTTTTTCACCTGCCACATTTAAACCTGGAACCTCCCTGACAGTCTGACTTGACCATTTCCTCATGGGAGTGAAATAAAACAGTATATGTGTTGTGAATTCATATCAGCCTCATGTGTGCTTTATTTGGACATATACCAACAAAGGGTTTTCAGTTCCTGTGCATCCTAGACTAGGCCATACAATATCTATATACATTTTAGCCTCTGGGGAATAAGGAAAGAAAGAAAGAAAGAAAGAAAGAAAGAAAGAAAGAAAGAAAGAAAGAAAGAAAGAAAGAAAGAAAGAAAGAAAGAAAGAGCTCAGAGAAGTGAAAAGGGGGTTGAAGAAAGCATCATACATGAGCAGGGACTACATACACTGCAGTCACTACTGGTGAAAAACTTTTCAATATTGCAGTACTCTATGGTGAGTGGGATACAATGCTACTCTGTAATGCTCTGTTGGCTGCAAAACTAGAGAAAAATGATTTAAAGTCAGCTTTGTAGACTGGAATGCTGCCATGTAAACATAACATTTTATAGTCTCTATATCTTGTTTATAGCTATAGATTTGTGTGATTGACTGTTATGGTCTATGACTAAGATAATAAAGCTTATTGAACAGTATGTTCTTATTCCTTTGTTACATTCTGAGTAGGTATAATTTCCAATGCTCCTCCCCGCCCCATGTTTTTCTCCAGAACCAACTCAGCTCCCATGGACAATTTGCACTAGATACATATTAAGATGCCCTATATAGTCAGAGATACCACTATGGTTGGATCTTGGAACTAGGCTTGCCAACCTCCAGGTGGTGGCAGGAGATCTCCTGCTATTACAACTGATCTCCAGCTGATAGAGATCAGTTCACCTAGAGAAAATGGCTGCTTTGGCCATTGGACTCTATGGCATTGAAGTCCCTCCCCTCTCCAAATCCCGCCCTCCTTAGCCTCTGTCCCCAAAATCTCCCGCTGGTGGCGAAGAGGAACCCAGCAACCCTACTTGGAGCAGGTCTGAGAGTGGGGGCAGCCCCCAGAACCTCAGGAAGGAGGGGATACAAACACAAGCTGTAGTGTTATATGGTCCTGCTTAGTGTTCCTGATAAATAAATATATCAGAGCCCATTCTCATCTACTCCTTCTCTGCTCTTTCAAAGTTAGGTAATTTTGCAAAGTTCTCTATAGCAGCACAGATTAGGAATTATGCCCTTTGGAGAAAGCAAAGTCATCATGGCTATAAGAAGCATGGAATAGGTTGTCAAGCCTAGCAACACAATAACAAACACTCATTAATAACTATTATGCAAAGTCTAATCTTATCAATAAGCTTTGTCAAAGGTAAATTAATCAATTAATTAATTAAAGGGTTGCACTGGATCTATTTTAATTTGATTAAGGCAACCTTTGATTCATTTTCCGACTTCAGCCATACCAGCGTTTCTCCTTTCTGAATGCTATTGTGAGAATGGCCTTTGGTTTCCTATGTTTTGACAGCAACAGGAAAACCTGTTTGTAAATAATATTGTAAATATTTGTAAATAACAGGCTCACTTGCATATATCTAATAAATGAACTGGGGAGGGAGTACTAGCAGCATACCTAATAAAGCGTCTTGTTTGTGTTCTCCTTTATAAGACCTCAGCTGGTACCACATCCCTTTCAAGGCATTATCTCGCAAGCATGCATTACACATTGTGTGTTGTAAATAGTTTTGATTCGAGCACATATATGCAAGATAGCATTATATGCAACAGTAATTGTGCAATGCTAAACAGAGTAACATCCTTCAAAGTTCATTGAAGGCAGTGGTCTTTGAAGGATGTAACTATTTTTATGGTTGCACTAAAAGTCTTTTTTATTGGATTTATCCTTAGGATTTAAAATTTATTTTTATTTGTTTATTTATAGTAGTTATCATTTACGGTTGCACTGAAAGTCTTTTTTATTGGATTTATCCTTATTTATTTATTTATCATCCCCCTTTCTCACTGGGACTCAAGGCAGATTACACAGAATGAGCCAAACCAATCAATAGGATGGGACATTCAATAAACAATTAAACAGGATTTGGGTTGTAGAACCAACCAGAAATAATAATAATAAAAATAAAACCAGAACTGAAGCAAAGCGTAAGTGTTAACATGGCACATTAAATGATGCTAAATCACATAGTAGGATCCAACTTACAGCAACTATGCACAGTAGTGTAGACCACAGTCCCTAATAATTGTCCAAGGACTTTGTTAATAATTTTGTACAGTGCCACCTATTACCTTTATACGAAAGCCCTCTAGAATAATTCAGTTTTGCACAGTTTGAGGAACATCAGGAGAGTGGGAGCCTTCCTTATCTCCTCAGGCAGACCATTCCGCAAGGTGGGGCTCACAACGGAGAAGGCACGTGTACAGGCAGCTGTTGATTTTTGCCCATTGGCTGGTTAGTATCTGCAGAAGGCCCTGTTCAGATGAGCAAAGCTGTCATTGCAGAGCAGAAGGGGAGAGATGCTCTCACAGATTTGAGGGTCCAAGGCCATGAAGGTCTTTGTATGTGATAGCCAATAGTTAAAACTGAGCCCAGTGACTGATGGAGTGGAGTGACTGCAGAATGGGAATTATATGTATGCTCCACCCAGCTCCTGATAATAGCTGAGCTGCGGCATTGTGCACAAGGGCTGTTGAAAAAGAATTCGGTAAAATTCGGATTCGGCAAAATTCAGCCCATTTTGATTCAGGAAATGCCGAAGTCTGAACTCCCCCGATTCAGATATGTAGAATTTGGCGCTAAGTTCGGAGTTCAGGAAAAAATTCTGCCGAATAAAGCCATTTAAAGCACATTCGCTCCTTTCTGCGGCTCCGGGGGGCATGTTTGGAGGTAGAGGTCCCAAAATTTCAGTGTAGCTTGAGGGGACCCTTCTTGTAAGAACTCCCAAGTTTGGTTACGATTGGGGCAGGGGGTCCCGAGTTATGGGGCCCGGAAGGGGTCCCCCCATGATCAGCCCATTGGAATAAAGCAATTAAGAACACATTCATGGCTTTCCAGGGCTCCGGGGGGGGGCATTGTTGGTGATAGAGGTCCCAAAATTTCAGTGTATCTTGAGGGGGCCCTTCTTGCAAGAACCTCCAAGTTTGGTGACGATTGGGGCAGGGGGTCCTGAGTTATGGGGCCCGGAAGGGGTCCCCCCTCTGCCCATTGGAATGAATAGAAATAAATAGACAGTTTAGACTCGGAGTTTGCAAAACCATGCAAAGCAACACGTGACGCGACCTTGGGAGTTTGCAAACCATGGAAAGGGACAGAGGCGCGCTAGCTATGCATAAGGAGCAGGTGGGGGTGGAATTTCCCCTTTTGCAATGGACTCAGGAGTCGACTCGGGAGTCTCGGGGCCGGGCAAATGCATTGTTTAAGTCACAATTTGAAAACCAATTTTGAGCGAGCATCAAAATAGACCTAACCGATCTTATGAATGAGGGAAAACCTGAGGACACACAACTGAAGCCCCCCCTCAAACCAGGGAGAGAGAGACGCGAGTGCTCCCCCCCGGCAGAACGGGCGAAACCCCCACTCTCAAACCAGTACGGCTTGGCCCCAAATGGGAAAAAAAAAACCAAGGAGGAGGAGGTGCGGTTGCCGAGCGGCGCTGGGGAGAGACTCACGCAAGCCGCACCGTCACACTCAACCCCAGGCTAGGGGCAAAAAATAAAAGCACAGCACAGCACACACTCCTGCGGAGGCGAGCGGGCACACACCCCTCGGCAGAATGGGCAAAAGCCCCCTTTGGCTCCCCCCCCACCCACAGAAACTGCTCCAACCACCCCCCCACACACAGGAGAAATGGTATAGAGAAAAACCCCCAAAATCAAACTGTGTGGATGTCTTCCAGCAGGAGCATGGAGGAGAAGTAAATCTTTAGGCACACACCCCTTGGCAGAATGGGCGAAAGCCCCCTTTGGCTTCCCCCCCACCCACAGAAACTGCTCCCCCCCCCACACACAGACTCTGCTTCCCCCCCACACACACAGAGGAAAAAAATTATAGAGAAAAGCCCCAAAATGGGTATTACTGTGGATGTCTTCTGACTCAGGACTCAGGAGTAATCCAATACGATTCCATTTATGCAAGGGAGGTTTTGCCTTGGATTCGCCACTCTCTGGATGCACAGGATCGCCTGCTTCCAATCATTCCAGTGGGTGGATGGGGGAGGACCACATAACTCGGGACCCCCTGACCCAATCTTCACCAAACTTGGGGTTTCTTGCAAGAATGGTCCCCTGAAGCTACACTGAAATTTTGGGACCTCTACCTCCAAAAATGCCCCCCCCCCAGAGCCGTGGAAAGCCGTGAATGTGTTCTTATTCGCTTTATTCCAATGGGCAATTTTTTGGGGGACCCCTTCCGGGTCCCATATCTCGGGACCCCTGACCCAATCTTAACAAAACTTGGGGTTCTTGCAAGAAGGGTCCCCTGAAGCTACACTGAAATTTGGGACCTCTACCTCCAAACATGCCCCCCCCGGAGCCGTGGAAAGCTGCAAATGTGCACACGCACCCCCCACGGGGATCTCTCTCACACAGACGCTCTCTCTTTCTCTCCCCAGGCTGCACAGCAGATGGGCTCATGCACTCAACCGCGACTGATTGGCCAGAAGAAGACCCAGCTTGGCCACCTATTGGCCGCGGGAGAATGCTGCTTACTAACTGACGGTTATGCTGCTGATTCGGAGCCCCCGAATTTGCCAAATTTATTCACCGATTGCCCTGAAGTCGCCAAATTCGGCTTGTCATTTTCCCGCCTTTTTTTGAATTCGGTTCCATCCAAACTGAAAACCGCCAAAATGGGGGAAATTCGGCTGTTTTTTGGTTCGGATGGAACCAAATTGACAACCCTATTATGCACCAACCGATTTTCTAATAGAGTTTACAATGTACAGTGCATTATAGTGTACAGTGCATTGTAGTAGTCTAGTTGTGATGTCACCGTGGCATGGATGTAGGTGGCCAGATCAGCCATATTAAGGTAAGGGCTGATCCCACCCCTACACTGCAGGCATTATGCAAACTAGGGATCCTCCATCAGCTGGATGTACTTCCAGACTTTGGAGGAGAAGGGGCACCTACACTGACTAGCAGCTGCAGGCACCCTTGGAGCCACCTCCTGTGAGGAGCACAGGGCAGTGTCAGACATGGTCTGAGAAAGGAATGTTGTGGTTTCTCCAGGTGCTGGCCTTGGCCAGCTCTGTGTCCGGTAAACAGTGTGTTTAGACTGCTCTCTGTGGAAAGTCTCCCAGCACCCTGACAGCTCCTGGGAGGGGGGTTGCCATGGTATCCAGATCTACCCCGATTTGCCCTTTGCTCTTCCATATATGCCCTGTACTGTTCCCATAGTTTTCACTAGTGTCCATTTGACTCTTGGCTTATGTTAACCTGTGGATTTTCCAATAAATCAACTCTTTTTAGACTGCCTGTCTGCTGATGTCTGTTTATGGGATTATCACAGGACTAGAGCTTACAGGCAGGGGGACAGAAAGAGGTACCCAAGGAAGAAGGGGCTGAGATGGCAGCAGCTTCGGGGGCACCTTCATCTCTTCCTCTTGTGCCACCCCCGGCCTCCCCTCCCATTTTTCCTTGGAAGGCTTGCTGGGCTGTGGAGGAACTGTATCCTCCAGTTCTTCCAGCAGCCTCTTTCCCTGGGGTGAGCTCCAGAGCTAGAACACTCTCATCCACAGACTTACCGCAAAAGACAGCTCAGGATCCTCCTCCTGCTGCTGCTGAGGATCAACAACAGCTGAAAGAGGGGCAGCCTGAGCAACAGACCTCTGCCCAGTGCTAGCACCTGCATGCACCTCTTCAGGAAGTTCTGCCTCAATGAAAGAGCTTTGCAGGGCCTCTTCATTGCAGCACCCCAGCCAGAGGTCAGGGTGGTGGAAGGTGGCTGTACAGCAGGCCTCAGCACAGGTGGGGGAAAACCTACAGCCCTCCACCTGTCTAGTCTTTTTCTTTACCTTTTCCCCAGGGCCCTGCTGTGTTCCCTTCCTGCCATGCATTGTGTTCCCAGGCCAAATTCTGTTTAACTACTTGAGGGAAGTTATGTACATGGCTACCTGCACTACAACCTAACAGACTCTGAAACCTTTTTATGAACGCTCCCCCCCAATACATTTTTGTTTTGTAAAAATGCACCTAACCTTGCTTCAGTGTTGTTTTTGTGTGCACGTGTGGGTGTTTAAGGACTAACTAGTGACTTTCTATTTTAAAACCTGACTAAGGTTTTATTGAAAGTTTCCTCAAAATGGAATTTGAAAACTTTCTTAACAGTGTAAATGAACTGTATTTAACTTTTCCTGGCTCTTCTACAACAAGTACATAATTCCTTTTCAAGAATTCAGGAGCTCCCTTCTGAAAAATGGAACAAAAGGACTACCTAAAGCACTAGTTTTCAAAAACTGCCTGGCTTCAATTGTTTTGAAGCTCAGGGTGGATATTAAAAATACTCTTCTTAATTGCTTAGCACGAGCTTAATTAGGGAGGAACATAAGCCCTACACTGAAATTGAATTTGAGCTTTTTAAACCAGTTTCTACTACACCCTTATTAAAAGTAGCCTTTATTTAAAACCTTACTAGAATTTCAAGTCGAATGGCTCAATTGAAACCAACAGGAGCAGCACATCAAAATAACTTATCCAACTGCAAACAACACAGGAGCAATTCTAAACTTCTCAACTACGAACACCCCACTAAACCCCAAGCTTAGCAGTGCACACTCTCAAACCTCTCTCTGTAATGGTGTGTAGTTGCAGCCAGAACCTGTTTTTATGCTCTTTGTCCAGGCACAAAAGTATTTGAAAGAAAACCAGCCATGAAATAACTCCTGTGATTGGGCAAAGAGTGCTTTTCTCCCTCAAATTCAGCCATATTTGCCACTGCCTCCTTCCCCATTCCCCGTCTTCCCTGGGAAACCTGCTGTGGGGCAGGAAAACAAGTTTGTTGGACTCTACATTTGAAGCAAAGCAACCTTGTAAAAGAACTGCTGGCATTGGGCAAACATTACAGCTCTCCCCAAGATGCTCTCCTATTTGCCTGTCAGAGATGTCTCATCCCCCTCCTGTTGCCCTAGAAACCAGCTAAAAAGTGGGAAAAGGGCATAGCATGCCTCCCCCCTTTAACTGCTGCTATTCAGAATTCCTGAATATTCCCCAAATAAAGCCAGTTTCCCCCAGCTTTTATCAGAATAGCTGCCTTGCAGTTCAGATTCTCTGGTGTGTATTCAGCTGAAAAAAAATACCTGAAAAGTATTTTTTTGGGGTTTTTTCCTGCTCTGATTTACCAAACACATATCTCTAGCGGAAATACTTATTTATTCTGAGTTTAGCCTTAGTTTAGTGTAGAGTTTTCTTGGTAGAAGAAAATATTGCTAAATGTTCATTCTGTGCTTCATATCTGAATAACTAAGGTAACACCTAGTACCATCTAAAGCCGTTCTCATCTATATACTGATAGCAAAGTCAGATAAATCTGAGGATACTTAAATTCAGAGAATGGAGTGGTGAACGAGCAAGACAGATATTTCCACAATGCTGAAAAATGCCCCAGGTTTGCAGAAAATTGTGAAATAAAAATTATATTAGGTTTTTTTAAAAAATCCCAAATAATAAAAGGAGCACCAGAAGCTTTAACAAATGGATTACCTCCAGGCTTGGAGTTTCTGTGAGTAAAAGGCAGGGGGAGGGGGGCAAGGCCCTTTTCAGGGCTGCTTTGGCCATTGAGAGAAGATTCAGAGGGGTGAGACCTGGGGCTACAGCCAGCTCCACATTGGGAAATTCCAGGAGATTTTGGGTTGGAGTTGGGGAGACAGGGTTTGGGGAGAGGGGAGGAGAAGCCTCAGCTGGATATAATGTCATAGAGTTTCTCCTCCAAAGCAGCCATTTTGTCCAGGGGGTCAGATGTCTGGCATCTGGAGTTCAGTTGTAATTCCGGGAGATCTCCAAGTTCCACCTGAAGTTTAGCAACCCTAGGTCTGGCAGTAACCTCTGGGTGATCTGATACCACATAACTTGCATGACTCAACAGCAGCCACCCTATGAAAGTGAGTGTGGTATAGCAGTTAGAGGTTCAGAATTGGGTCTATGAGTCCCAGGTTCAAATCCCCATCTTCCTGTGGAAGCTGACTGGGTTATTTTGGGCCACTCACATACTTGCAGCCTAACCTACTTCACAGACTTGTTGTGCAGATAAAAAAGAGGCGAGGAGAGTAAGCTTGTTTGGTCCCCACTTTGGAGAAAGGCAGGGTATAAATGAGATAAATAATAAATATAGCTGAAGATGATAGGCAGATAAAAAGTAGGTCTATGAATGGCTTAGAAGGAGAGAATGAGGCAGGGAAAAGGGAGAATATGGGGGTTGCCAGGAGGAGGGAAAGAAGAAATAGTATTGAGAGGGGGATAGAGGGGAAAGTGAGGTGCCACCCCACAACTCATTGAGGGTTCCTTAGCATTCAAGTGTGCCTGGCCCATGGCTGCCACCACACAACTGGGCCACAGTTTTCCTAGGTAGCAGGGAAGGAGGGAAAACTTAAGTCAGAGGGGCAGATAAACATAGGTTGGCTGTAGTTTGGGAGAGAAGGAAGAAGGAAAAGGGAAGAAGCTATGGGGGCTTTCAGGAAAGGAAAAGAGGAAATAGTGGGGGAGGGGGACATGAGATGCCTCCTGCAAGTCCTTGTGGGTTCCCGCTTACAAAACATTACATCCAGAGTATAAAATAAGGTATCTGCACCACTGTATATATGAATTGTGTAGTTTTGCATTATCTACTCCTGTTGGTAGATAAAGCCCTTTCCCAATATCTGCCACCCAAGATGGAAATGCAAAGGATTGAACTTGGAACCTTCTGCATGAAAAGCACTCTATCACTGTGTCATGGCATTTCACATAACGAAGTCCTGCTTAGTATTTCTAGTGAATAAATGCACTGCATCTTCTAAGGAGAAGACCTGGCTTAGATGGATCAATTTCTCCCCTGGTCCAATAGTCAGTGGGGATTCATCCATCTCTAGTGTTGGACTAGAGAGGCCTTTGGAGTTTTCCAGCGAGTACACTCTTATGCTCTTAACAACTCTTGCCCCATTAAATCGCTAATTTCACTTCTGTTCTTTATACCCCTAGTTGGAAAACTGATTCACAGTATATTTTCTATTTAACAGAAGAGATTTGCCACATTAAACAGCAACCATTGCTAACAATAACAGAATAACAGAATATGTTTATGTTAATTATATGTCACAAACTGTTAAATTTGATGGCAAATATATCATAAAAAACATCCATGATTACCCTCATTAATCCATGGTTTCTGAGTCTGGCACAATATTTTATCCACATATTTTCCCCACTTTTACAATCGCCCAACAAGTTATAGATGCCCTTATTCATTTTTATCACAATGTTTTCAGCACTGAATACCACACGTTTATTAGTCTCCAGTGGATCTAGCCAGAAATATGCATTTACCATAAGGGGATTCCAATTTTAATTTTGGTTTCCTTCTGTGGAATGTTCAAGTGAAACTCCTGCTCTCCATCTTAGAGCCTGATCCATCACTAGTACTTTGGTTCACTGTTAGATAAATGGAATTTGGAATCTTCAAAATACTGCACCATAATATTAGCAGATTTCTGTAGTGTTTTCTTGTGCTCAGTACATCAGTACTCTTTTTCTACTTTTTTCTACTGTTTTTATTTTAGTGTTCTCTAATCTTACAATCCAGTTTCATTGTACTATTGTATATGTTATACTAGTATTAGTTGTATTGTTTTCTAGTTCTGTAATTCACCTTGCCCTGACCTGGATGACCCAGGCTAGTCCAATCTCGTCAGATCTCAGAAGCTAAACAGGATTGGCCTTGATTCGTATTCGACTGGGAAACTACCAAGGAAGTCTAGGGTCCCTACACAGAGACAGGCAATGGCAAACCATCTCTGTATGTCTCTTGCCTTGAAAACCCTATGGCGTATAAGCTGGCTGTGACTTGACAGCACTTTCCATGACCACCAATTCACCTTACATCTCAACAAGAAATATGGACTATAAATGAACACCACCACCACCATAATGATGATGATGATGATGATGATGATGATGATGATGATGATGATGATGATGGTGACAACGTAGGTTGTGAATGCACTAAGTAGAGGACATTCTCTACCACTGTGTAAGGTTCTATACCTGCCGCAAACAATTAAGAGGTTGTAAATACCAAGTGTCTGAGACCCTAGAGAGGAGGCATTATAGAACCCACCCTGAGCCTGGCTTTGGCTGGGGATGGTGGGATAGAAATTGAAAATAAATAATAAATAATAACTATATGAACCAATAGTCCAACTTGGTATAAAAAGACCACATTTTTTAAAAAAATGATTTATTTATATTATTGATTGTCCTCCTTTCTCACTGAGACTCAAGGCAGATTACATAATGTCAATCAATGCAATCAATAGGAAGATGCGGCTAACAAGCAATGTAATAGGATTAGGAATTACAAAATCTTTGAAACAGAGTTGACATCTGAACAAAGCATAGGTATTAAACATGATGTATTAAACAATGCCGAAGCATGATATTACTAGTAGAAACACAGTGTATTTTTCTAGACCAATTGGGGCAGGGGGAGGGAAGGTGATTGTAAGCCACTTTTAGACTTCTTTTAGTAGGGAAAAGCGGGGTATAAAAACCAACTCTTCCTCTTCTTTTTTTGTTATGATGAAGCCCTATTTCCATTATAAAAATGCTTTCCTGAACAATTCTGTTTTACTTAGTTTACAAAGTGGCAGGAATGTAGGAGCCTTCCTGATTTACTCCATTCTACTGGGTGGGAGAGACTACAGAGAAGATACATGTACGGACAGTTGTTAACCTTGCTCATCTATAGGGTGGTGCTGGCAGATGCCCTGCTCAGATGACTATAGCTGTCATGAAGGGACATAGGTGGAGAGAAAGTCTTGCAACACAACAACCCCTCTTCCCCCAGCATTTTGCTCAGGGTTCAATGGTGGTTTAAAGTTGGCATACAAGTCATGAGTGTGTGTCTCCTATATAAAGCAAAAAGAAACCAGGCCACTCTATAACCAGACGTTGTCTTGCACACACCTCTGGAGCACAGCCAAGATCTATTTCTATATAAGATCAAACTGGAAATGTTCATATTCATTGTCAATCTCTTAAATCAGATTGAACTCTGGGCCTCTAGAATATATTGACATTTATCTCTTTATTACATCTAAACCTAAATAATGCATTCCAATTCTGTTCTGCAAGAAACCAGAGTCAAGAGATTTTCAATTAATGCAAAATGTCACTGCAACATTTATTACTTGCCCCAAAAGCTCATGTTGCATTCTCACCAAGTCATACATTGACTTCTGGCTCCTGTTTATATTGATCTGAAGATTTTTCACTTGACTTACTATAAAGGACCTCGAGGGATCTTTAAATATTTTATATTTGCATGCTTTTCCATGTCACTGTATTTCCTCATATTTTATATCCACAGTCACATTTGGTATTCTTGTCTGATTCTCATTTTGTATGTTGCGTTCTGTAATAGAGTTACCCTTTAATCATTTTTTTCACTAGCATCCCACACACATCATGAGAGCAATGACTCCAAATTTTGAAAGTATTACTCACATCAAGATAATGTAGGAATATTTCCTTGATGATGATGTAAAATGTTTATAAAAGCTACCTATATAATAGTAATTAGTTATTTGTGTTTATGAATTTGACCTGACAAAGTTATTATAATTAAAATTTGCTTCCAAGGATGTTTTCAGACCTTGCCATATTGGAACATCTCCAAACCTGAAAAAACAAACAAACATTGTGTTTCCCAATGAAAAGAAAGTGAGCCTGACTTATTGAGTTGGCATCGTTTGCTCCTGGCATCATTTGTTCAAGTCTAGAGGCAGAAGATTATAATAAAAGCAGAGATAGATGGGCCATAGAAGCCCATAATGCATTTTAAAGATCAGAAGGCCTGCAGACAGAAGAAGATATGGAAAGAGACAGCAGCTTTGAAATACACTACAACTGAGTCTTTGAGGAGTTGCTTTCAAGAATCTGATGTTTCTCTAACACTACTTCTTTAGTAAAGCCCAGATGTATTAGATATAATTCTTTGGCATACAGCCACAATGAGCTTCACATAATATGACTTGGCTAGATGCTGTTCAAAGCAGCAAGGATTATATGGAGCCAGAAGGGTAGCAGTGGGGACTGCAACTGTGGGATGTAGTGTGGTGTAGTGGTTAAGAGCGGTGGTTTGGAGCAGTGGACTCTGATCTGGAGAACCGGGTTTGATTCCCCACTTCTCCACTTGAGCGGCAGAGGCTAATCTGGTGAACTGGATTTGTTTCCCCACACCTACATATAAAGCCAGCTGGGTAACCTTGGGCAAGTCATTAGGGCTGTTAAAATTTTTTTTTGGTAAAATTCAGCTCGTTTTGATTCAGGAAATGCTGAAGTCCGAACTCCGCCAATTCGGATCCGTGGAATTCGGCGCCAAGTTCCAAGTTCGGGGAAAAATTCAGCCAAATAAAGCCATTAAAAACACATTTGCGCCTTTCTGTGGTTCTGGGGGGCATTTTTGGAGGTAGAGGTTCCAAAATCTCAGCGTACCTTGAGGGGACCCCTCTTGCAAGAACCCCCAAGTTTTGTGAAGATTGGGTCAGGGGGCCCCAAGTTATGGGGCCCGGAAGGGGTTGCCCCATCTGCCCATTGGAATAAAGCCATTAAAAGGGATGGAATCATAGAATCATAGAATTGGAAGGGACCACCAGGGCCGTCAAGTCCAACCCCCTGCACAATGCAGGAAATTCACAACTATCTCCCCCCTCCACACCCCTAGTGACCAGAAGATGGCCAAGATGCCCTCCCTCTCATCATCTGCCTAAGGTCACAGAATCAGCGTTGCTGACAGATGGCCATCTAACCTCATCTTAAAAACCTCCAGGGAAGGAGAGCTTACCACCTCCCGAGGAAGACTGTTCCACTGAGGAACCACTCTAACGGTTAGAAAATTCTTCCTAATGTCTAGACAGAAACTCTTTTGATTTAATTTCAACCCGATGGTTCTGGTCTGACCTTCTTGAGCAACAGAAAACAACTCGGCACCCTCCTCTACATGACAGCCCTACAAGTACTTGAACATGGTTATCATATCCCCTCTCACTCTTCTCCTCTTCAGGCTAAACATACCCAGCTCCTTCAATCTTTCCTCATAGGACTTGGTCTCCAGACCCCTCACCATCTTTGTTGCCGTTCTCTGGACACATTCCAGCTTGTCTACATCTTCCTTAAATTGTGGTGCCCAAAACTGAACACAGTACTCTAGTTGAGGTCTAACCAGAGCGGAGTAAAATGATACCATCACTTCACGTGATCTGGACACTATACTTCCGTTGATGCAGCCCAAGACTGCATTTGCCTTTTTAGTTACAGCATCACACTGCTGACTCATGTTCAGTGTTTGGTCTACTAAGACCCCAAGATCCTTTTCACACACACTACTGCTCAAACAAGTCTCCCCCATCCTATAATTATGCATTTGATTTTTCCTACCTAAATGCAGAACTTTACATTTGTCTTTGTTGAAGTGCATTTTATTAGTTCTAGCCCATTTCTCCAGCCTGTCAAGATCATCCTGCATCGGCTCTGTCTTCTACTGCATTTGCTACCCCTCCCAATTTAGTATTATCTGCAAATTTAATAAGCATCCCCTCTATTCCTTCATCCAAATCATGTATAAAGATGTTGAACAACACAGGGCCCAGCACAGATCCCTGAGGAACTCCACTAGTCACTTCTCTCCAAGTGGACAAGGAACCATTAACTAGCACTCTTTGGGTACGATCTGTCAACCAGTTGCAGATCAATCTAACAATAATAGGATCTAACCCACATGTTCCCAATTTTTCAACTAGAATACTATGTGGAACCTTATCAAAAGCCTTACTGAAATCTAGATAAACTATGTCTACAGAATTCCCCTGATCCAGCAAGGTAGTAACTTTCTCAAAAAAGGAGATAAGATTAGTCTGACATGACTTATTCTTGAGAAACCCATCCTGGCTCTTAGTGATCAGATCCATCCTTTCTAAATGCTCAAGGACGGACTGTTTGATGATTTGTTCGAACACTTTTCCTGGTATAGAAGTCAAGCTGATGGGTCGGTAGTTACCTGGATCCTCCTTTTTCCCCTTCTTGAAGATGGGGACAACATTTGCCCGCCTCCAATCTTCTGGCACCTCACCTGTTTGCCAAGACTTTTCAAAAATAATTTAGATGTACTAAATTATTAGATGTACTAAATAAACAATTTAGATGTACTAATGACAAGTCAGCCCATTTGAAGCAATGGGAGAGGCTGCCCAGCCCATTGAAGATAATGGGAGAGAGGAATGTCAGTTGACTTGCATTGACTCCACTGAAATACATTACAGGGGATGTACTAAAACGAATGATAGGCTAGCCCATTCAAAACAACAGGAGCGGCTGCACAGCCCATTGGAAACAATAGGAACCAGCCAGAGAGAGACTCACTGACCCACAGTTAACTCCACACGAAGTTGGCAACCGGTGAAAACAGTAGAAAGCACAATCCCACACAGAGGCAATCAAGTCCACCCCCCACCTCCCAGCAGAACAGGTAAACCCACCCCCTTTGGCTTCCCCCCTCTCTCACACACATACACACACAGAATCCCCCCCCCCACACACACACAGGAAAAAAATTATAGAGAATTATAGAGAAAAGCCCCCAAAGGGATGTCTTCTTCTCTTCTATCAGGAGCAGGGACTGGGAGGACTCAGGAGTAATCCAATACGATTCTAGCAGCCTCACACACACATACTCTCTGGAACGGGGGTTTTTTGCCTTGGATTTGCCGCTCTTTAGATGCACATTAAGATTTGCCTGCTCCCATTCATTCCAATGGGTGGATGGGGAGGGGACCCCATAACTCAGGATTAATTGCCTTTTAGTCAGACTCCCGGGCCAGGGTAATGGTACAGCCCAACTGCCGAGGTAACCAGACCTCCAGGCCAGGGTAATGGTATGGCCCAACATCCGAGGCAACCACCAGACCAGACCCCCAGGCTGGGGCAATGGTACGGCCCAACTCGAATGTGTTTTTAAAGGCTGTAATGGGCAGATGGGTGGGGGGACCCCTTCCAGGCCCCATAACTCGGGACCCCCTGCCCCAATCATCACCAAACTTGGGGGTTCTTGCAAGAAGGGTCACATCAAGCTACGCTGAAAGTTTGAGGCCTCTACCTCCAAAAATGCCCCACCGGAGCCGCGGAAAGGTGCAAATGTGTTTTTAATGCCTTTATTCCTGTGGGCGATTTTGGGGGGGGCCCTTCCGGGCCCCATATCTCAGGGGGTCCCTGACCCAATCTTCACAAAACTTGGGGGTTCTTGAAGGAAGGGTCCCTTCAAGCTATGCTGAAATTTTGGGACCTCTACCTCCAAACATGCCCCCCCAGAGCCATGGAAAGGCGCAAATGTGTTTTTAATGCCTTTATGGTTATGCTGCTGATTCGGATCCCCTGAATTTGCCAAATTTATTCGGCGATCACCTCGAACTCATTGAATTTGGCTCGTTGTTTTCCCACCTTTTTTGAATTCGCTTCCATTCAAACTAGAAACCGCTGAATAGGGGAAAATTTGGCGGTTTTTCAGTTCGGGACGAACCAAATCGACAGCCCTACAAGTCACATTGTCTCAGCTTCACCTACCTCACAAGGTGTCTGTTGTGGGGAGGGGAAGGGAAGGTGATTGTAAGCCGGTTTGAGTCTCCCTTAAATGGTAGAGAAAGACGGCATATAAAAACCAACTCTTCTTCTTCTTCTTCTTCTTCTTCTTCTTCATCATCATCATCTTCATCATCATGATCATCATCATAGATTTCAGTCTTCAGGAGTTCCACAAAAGTAAAGCCTGAAATCTGCTGCTGGTGCTAAATTAACAGTGTATTATAGAGGCAGACCGAATTCATTGCCCTTTGGCTGTTGGTGGTGGAAAGTGCTGTCAAGTCCCAGCTGGCCTATGGTGACCCCATAGGATTTCCAAGACAGATCTAAGTAGCCAGGAGGGGCAAGGGTTATGCAAGCAGGTGGTAGTTCTCAAACCTGAATCCTGTTCACATCCTCAAACTGCACAAGCTGAAAGGTATCTGACACAACTTTGAAAAATCAACATGCTGGGACCAACTGATCCTGTCACTGATAATGTAGAGTCCAAGTTGGATCAGATTTGAGATATTTTATCCACAAACTGTTTAGAAGAAGAAGAGTTGGTTTTTATATGCTGACTTTCTTACTACTTAAGGAAGAATCAAACCGGCTTGCAATCATCTTCCCTTCCCCTCTCCACAACAGACACCCTGTGAGGTAGGTGGGGGCAGAGAGAGCTCTAAGAGAACATTGACTAATCCAAGGTCACCCAGATGGCTTCATGTGGAGGAGTGGTGAAACCAACGGGGTTCTCCAGATTAGAGTCCACCACTCCTAATCACTGCTCTTAGCCACTATACAACACTGGCTATCTCTACACCATGCAAAATGATCACAGAAGAGCAGTCCACCCCCTCCTGTAGGCTGGAACCCAATAGGACCCTGATAGGGTTGTCAGCTCCGGGTTTGGAAATAGCTGGAGATTTTTGGGGTGGAGCCTGAGGAAAGTGGGGTTTGGGGAGGGGAGGGACTTCAATGCCATAGAGTCCAATTGCCAAAATGGCCATTTTCTCCAGCCGGAGATCAGTTGTAATTGCAGGAGAGCTCCAGCTAGTGCCTGGATGTTGCCAACCCTAGCCCCTGATCACCTTGAAGCATTCGGCAGGTCTACACTGTACAGTTGCTACAGAATGCTGCAGCTGGGATGTTGATTGGAGTGGGTAGCAGGACCATATCACTGTAGTCTTGTTCTACCTACATTGTCTCCCAGTTTGCTTCTGGGCCCAATTCAAGGTGCAGATATTGACATTTAAAGCCCTACATGGCTTGGGGCCAGCATACCTGAAGGATCACCTTCTCCCCTATGAACCTACCTGTCCCCCGCAGTTGTCTTCCAAGGCCCTGCTTCAGGTACCCTTGTCAACTAGGACTAGATGGGTGGTAACCATGAAATGGCCTTCTTGGTCATGGCACTGAAACTTTGAAACTCTCTCCTTAGATTCATCTGTCTCCTTCTATCATTGTCTTCCACCAGGAGCTGAAGACTTTTTGTTTTGTTTGGAGTACCCCCTATAACTCTTATTTATTGGCCCTCCTCCCTGATTGTGTTGTTACATGTGTTTGTATGTCTATATGTTTTTATTAAATTGTTTAAATATTTTATATATACATTAATTTAAATGCCATTCTAACATTTTAAATTATTTAATGTCTTTACCACCTTGGGGACCTTATTTACGAGGAAAGGCAGCATAGAAATGTTTTAAACAAACAAACAAATGCTATTTTATGTAATTATGTTGCCATCCCTTTCAAAACAAATCAGCAGTAACAATTTTTTGTGCCATCAAGTCACAGCTGACTAATGGTAACCTTGTAGAGTTTTCAAGGCAAGAGACGTTCAGACATGGTTTGCCATTGCCTGTCCCTGCACCACAACTCTGGTGTTCCTTGGATTTTGTCCATCCAGATACTAACCAGGGCTGACCCTGCTTAGTTTCTGAAATCTGATGAGATTAGGCTAGTTTGGAGCTATCCAGGTCAGGTAACAAATATGCTTGCATACTATTCTGTTTCACTCCTTTTCCTCTACATTTGAATGCTTCCTATGTAGGGTTGACAACCTCCAGGTACTAGCTGGAGATCTCCTACTATTACAACTGATCTCCAGCCAATAGAGATCAGTTCACCTGGAGAAAATGTCTGCTTTGGCAATTGGACTCTATGGCATTGAAGTCCCTCCCCTCCCCAAACCCTCCCCTCCTCAGGCTCCACCCGAAAAACCTCCCACTGGTGGTGAAGAGGGACGTGGCAACCCTACACCTATATAATTACTATCTCCATTGTGGTTTGCTTTTCAAAAAGAGATCTCAATGCCCCTGCACTGAGACAATTTTCTGCAGACATTGCCATGGTGGTTCTGGTGACTTAACACTGGATATTTATTTATTTATTATCTGTTTGGGCATCATTATGCTATGTACCCTTGGGAACCTACAGTTGAAGCTGAGTTCAATTAATGTGTACAAAAGATATATTGCCACTTAAATTTTTATGTTAAACCGCTACTGAGCTGACAGACATTCCACCATCCTTGAAATTTCACTTCATTAGTTTTTAAAACACTGATATTTCACATTAAGAAACAAATGGATAATCCTGAGATTGTCAGAAGTTTATTAAGTTTCAACAATGAAACTTAATAATGAGTTAAACTTCCCTGTACTGACTCAAGGAGGCTATTTTTATATTCATACTGTTCCCTGAAGTAAAACGACTTCTCGCCTAGTAAATGTAGCTTCTGGGGTTGCAAAGGTATCTTGGAGGTATAGATTTTTTAGAAGGCAGTTTTTAGCAACATTTTTACAACACTCTTCTGTGTCTTCTTTCTTGATAAGTGTACGGGTGAATGGAATGATGCGGGAATGCTAAATAGCTAATCAGATTAGACTGCGTAGTATTGATGTTGAGGGCAAATGTAACCAACTGGGAGTAAGGGCAAAGTTTCCTGAATTAGTCACATGGGTGATCTCAGCCTACTGGTAATTATGTAGGGAAATGATTGGATTTGGCTACATACTGATGGCACAGAGGTCAAACAGAACCCATTAAGAATGTGGGCAGTGATTTAAAAAGAGATTAAGGTTTGCAACCCTTTTTGAAGCAACCACTGATAATTCATTAATTGTATAAAACAAAATTTAGTTTAGTGCAATTTTTTTAAAATGCCCATTTCAGCTCAGCCCTAGAGAGCAGACCATGATGCGGCTTCTTCATACACCAGCATGGCTTTGTGTCCTGGAAGAGGCAACACTTTGAATCAGCATCACTAAAATGTTCTTAGACTTCAGACTGAAATTCTCAGAGATGTGAAGGATTAATGTAGCTAAGGTAATCTTAGCAGGAGCCACAGAAAAAAAGCAAGAGTCCAGTATCACCTTAAAGACTAACAAAATTTCTGTCAGGGTATGAACTGACATGAGCCACAGCTCACTTCTTCAGATATCTGAAGAAATGAGCTGTGACTCATGAAAGCTCATACCCTGCCAGAAATTTTGTTAGTCTTTAAAGTGCTACTGGACTCTTCCTTTTTTCTACTGCTACAGACAGACTTACATGGCTACCCATCATGATCTATATCCTTAGCAGGTGCCTTTAGTAACAGTGGATCTCTCTCCCTAGAGATAGTTGAGGATTAGAGCCACATGGTTACAGTCCACCTCAATCTTTTTAAAGCTTTCTTTGAACCCCTGCCTATAGACGCCAGTGGGTAGATTTTTTTATCTGATGGCATGAATGAGGTTTATCTGAAAGTGAACATGCTATCTAAAAGTTCAGCCTAAGGGGCCCACTTTGAATGTTTCCTATACTTCATGTTTAGTACACAAATGAGACTACGAATATTGTGCTTGGGATGCACTTATGATCTAAGTACAGTACAGTTCTACACAGAGTTACACTCAGAGTAACATCCTAAGACCATTAGGTTTGTACTTTTAATGCTTTACAACACAACTATGCCCGATAGTTCTTCTTCATTCCTCTGCCACTTCTGTTTTTCTCTTCCAGATGACACTTCTTTTTGCCAATAAGTGGAGAAAACAAAACAAAACCAGAGACTTATGGTTCCTGAAGAAGCCTTTGCCAAGTGAGAAAATAGGAAAACGATTAAGAAAATGTGAAGTAATAACATATGGATAGAAGGCATCAATCCTCAGCTATCATCTGGTCCCACCTTGTGGGGAATAGTCATTGCTGGCAAATAGCTGAAGCATCTGCTCTTTTACTTATTCCCTGACAAGACTTGCACACAGATATCCTATTAAAGAATCATAAGCACAATTAATTTATTTTGACTAATTTTCCCATACTTTTTGTTTACTTCCTTTGTACACAGAAAATCTCACTCTCAGGGAGAAGTATAAACATACAGAGGCATTTTGGCTACCCATCTCTTCATATGCTCTTCTGGAACCATTCCTTATTTTCTCACATGCCCTCAAATATACAATATTGGCTTTAAAAACTAGAGGGAATCAATATCAATACAGTAATTAGGAAAGTAGGCAGCAGGAAAATAATGGACTTTGAATCTTTCCAACTATAATGCTGTATTTCACCCAGTGAGTATCAAAGGTACTTTGTTTCACATCTGAAAAATAACAATCTGAGTTTATTTTCTTTCTCTTCCATAGCCTGGCATCATGCGTGGTTCTCTGGAATGCAGCCTAGCTGGTTTATTTTGGCATGGATTTCCATAGGCCACGGCCTAGCTCAAGGGATGCTAGAGCATGATCAAATAATTTTTGTGCTTGATGGCCACTCAACTAGTCCTTGAACATTTTTCTAGAATTGGCTGCCCAGTGGCAATGAGTGGCAATCAAGCAGTAATTCCTTTGAGACAATCAATGCACTTTTGCGAGTAACAAGGCAATTCAAACTGAACGGGGCATTTCAAAACCATCCTTTCTTTGTCCAATTTTGAGAGCTTTTCTTTTTTTAAATGAAGTGCTGGTAGGCATTCTAAAACTAATTTACAATTGAACACTTTTGGACAGAATCGTAGTCTTGAGAGAGAAAACAACTATAAACTGAAGGTTGCGTTTGACAGAGGAAAATGAAACAAACGTAGAACAAATAAGGAGTCAAGCCACTTCATATGTGACATTTCTAGTACTGATGTCTTGACTTTACACTGGTTATTTTGATTGTAATACAAGCCATGGAACTGTAGGTCTGTTCCTTTTGGGAGGGGAGTGGGGGTACCAAACATGATCCAGAAACAATATGGGATTGCCTCGTTAATTATAGATTGAGTCCTCTTCTTTTGGAGGTCAAAGATCAAATTCGTATTGGTTTTAATTGACTTAGCAACAACTATTGCATTTGTGTATGCATTGTCTTTCATTTGCTTATGACAGATAAAGGATTGTATATGGCACACAGAAATGCCATATACAGGGCTGAAGTCCTAAGGGCACTTTCCTAAGGCCAATATGGGGCTTACTCCTTAGTATTTTTGCTTAGGATAGCTACCCAGAGCCAGCTATGTGAGAGAGCCAAATATCCATCTGATATATTTGCCATCTCAGCATATTTGAATATTCCTGCCCCAGTGCTAAGAGCATAATAATTGGCTTTGGTATGAGCTTCGTAATGCACACCACCATCATCAACACTTTCCTAATACTATCAGTATCCTGCTAGAAGGTACCTGTGATCACTCATCCAAACAAGAATACTCCTAAGATTAAGAGATGTCCAGTCCAGCATCCCCAAGAGCTACTTTTCCAAAGTAGCTGCGTTGGGACTAATTCATGTTCTTATCTCTTTTTTCTTCATTATTTGAAACTGAGTGCTGAAGGGCAGAGCTGCTCATTATTTGAGAGACTTGTAAGCAAAATCATGGCACATTATATACATTGCCGGAGGAAATATCTTTTAATTGCTGAAAATTGGTCCTCATTAATTATTTTCAGAGTATGGCTGGTGCCAGATCTTGCAGCTAATGTTCTTCTGTGCAGACGCTCGTTTTATTGCTGCCACAGGCCTAATTCTCAGTGAGGTTAAGCTTGGACAGTATCACTGGCATCCCAGAAGGTGCTTCATTTACAGCATTTAGTTCTCTATTTTTATTCCTCTTTTTATCCTATTCTTTCAAGCGCTTTTGACCAAGGGAGCACAAAGACATGCCAGTGAAATTGTCATGATCATGAAACAAGCTGGGAAATAGTTCTTTACAACTGGAACAAGACAACTTTAGAATAAAATATTTGATGCTGTAAATCAAAATTTGGAATATATTGAGATGAAGATAAATGGATAAGGAGTTAGCCATGCTTAGAGAGAACTTGGGAAAGATTCTAATATGTCAATCTCCTCTAGACTCTTTAATCTTGTTGTTCCTGTTTTTTGTACATTTGACTGAATTCAAAACCCTTCTGGTATACTATTAGTTATTGTACAAAATATAAGGCATGTATTCAGAAATATTCTGAGGGGTTTTCTACACATTACTGCAAGGTGGTGTTCACATAGATTCTCCTCTGTGCAGAAACCACAAGAGATTCTACCCTGTACTGTTAAGTCTAAAATATGGCCACTCCAGGATGCATGAATATGAAACCATTTTACGGATGGATCAAAATAGAAGAGTGGTTTCACTCCAATATGATCCTTAAAGTTTTACAGTATTTAACAAGTGTTGCCAACTCTCCCAACTGAGACCTAATCCTGGATGTTGCTTCCTTGTGATTGTGAAACGAATAAGTGGCAAAATTTGAATTTTGAACCAGGGCCCAGCTTTCCAGCCAGTGAAAAAGAGGGGGTTGGTTGGTCACCACAAAGGCCATGCTGAGTGTTATGAGACTTGCAAGGACAAAAGCCAAGTCAAATGGGGGATTGCAGAAAGAAGGCAAGGTTGAGTGGAAAAGTTCGTTGGGTCCGCCTCAGACAATTCATGAGAATTTTAAGGAATTCTGAACATGACAATCAGAGATGGGATCAAGCTGCGCAGCTAAGATTTTTACATCCAACATTTCTCCAAGTCTTACCATGTTTTTAGTCATCATTTACCTCACTATTTACAGCAATTATGAAAGACACATGTGTGGATGAATGTGTAGCTAGGTTCATTATATATCAATTTGCACAATGATATATTGGTATACACACAGGAGGAGTAAAGAAGAAAGTTAAAGACTGGGAATTAAACGCACTTTTGCACAGAAACTTATCTAAAACTGTGCAGATAGTACTGAAGTACTATCAGCAATGCAGAAGTAAACTGCTGCTATGTAAAAAAGAGGCTAAAGTATGACTTCATTGTCCCCCCCCCCCGCTCCAATGCACAGACAGATACGCTACTGATGTCTTGTTAGCTCTATTGCCTTTATATCAAGAAAGGGTATCTGGGTTGCCTTTTCATGAAAACTATGGCACTTTCACACACACTGAATAATGCACTTTCGGTGCACTTAGGAACTGGATTTTACTGTGTGA
Source organism: Euleptes europaea (assembly GCF_029931775.1). Lineage (NCBI taxonomy): Eukaryota > Metazoa > Chordata > Lepidosauria > Squamata > Sphaerodactylidae > Euleptes > Euleptes europaea. The sequence continues at coordinate 40,807,529 of NC_079316.1, forward strand.
AATGGCAAAATCCACTTGCAAACAGTCACTAAAGTGCATTTAAGTAGGGCTATGGATGCAATCCTAAGAACACTTTCCTAGGACAATGCCCTGTTGAATAAAATAGGACTTACTTCTGGGTGGACCCGTTTATGATTACTCTCAATGGTTTAAATGCAATCATGCAGTTCTTCGTTCTAACAGAATGACATCTAGGTTTTTGAAAGAGGGAATGGTGATGTTCACCTACTCCCCCTCCCACTGCATAGTCTCCTTTTCTCCTTATGCTGTTCTGAGGGTCAACTGACTCCTAGGGGGGATTTGACAATCCAACCTAAAATGGAAAATGTTATATTAATCTGATGTTTTTAGTTAATTAATTTATTCAAGATTTATATATTCCATAGTTTTAGATACTGTATCTTTTAATTCTACCTTGTAATTGATATGAATATTTTAATGGCTTTGCTGTATTAATAAATCTGAATAAAATCTGAATCTGACCCCTAGGGAAAGAATTCAATGGGTTCAGGAGGCTTAAACAGGAGCGGGAAGTGAAAACGTTCCATGCTGAGAATCCTCAGATAGTTGGACAGGTAGTAAGGATTGTACCCTAGAAATGAATATATGTTTCCTATTTCATTCTTCTTTATACTTGTTTATATTTTCTCAGCAGTTTTATATAAAATTTATGTGATTTTTTTTAGGCACAATTTTCATGTCCAGATACAAGCAATGTGTTTTATTGCATGTAAAGGGCTGCTGTATGGCTAATCTTCTGCCTCTATGCTCCCTGAGAGGATACAAGCAAAATACTTGCCACTTTTTCCTGCAAGCAAGCTGCCTATCATTGGAGGGGAGGATGTAACCCAGCCCCTCCCCTCCCCAGTCTGCAGCACCCACTTTCAGACAGTACAAAACCTTTGCCCCTGGCAGGTGGGTCAGTAAAGCAGCAAAGCAGAACAGAAGATGGAATGGCAACAAGCAAGACACAGTGCTGCTTATATAGTTCCAGAAAACCCTCCTAAAGTCAATTAGACAGTACGATGAATGGCAGAACATGGAAACACTGTGCTTGGAAATGCCCTTTGGCCCTTTTGACTATGAATATGTGTTATCTGTTCTGGCTGGGACATGCCCTGTCAGTTATCTGCAAAGTCATTCTCTACCATCACAGCCCCTCTTTCACAAACATGGAAAGCAGACAGTGAAGTACAAGAATAACAGCTATTTCTAAATATTTTTGGAGATTGTAACTTTTATTACTTTTAGCAGCTCAATACAGAATACTAAATATATCCAGGAAAGGAAGGGACTTATGTCTGTTTTTCATTTGTTAGTATCTGAGTGCACATCTCTAGTACTTAAGTTTGGACAGATTATGCCTCCATTTTTTTTAAATGTATACAATAGCCTGTCTGAAATGGTCCCATCCTGTCTGACAAATCAATCGTGTCCTGATTGTGCCAAACTACAAGCAACAGCTGAAGGCATTTGTGGTCATGTCAACAGCTGCTGGTTTCAGTGTTTAAAACTGGCTACCATCTGATTGCTATTCTATGAATACATAAAAAATACAGCTCAATAAATTTTACAGGAGGGGATTTTGTCAGGATGGAAGGGACAGGGATATCAGAAGGATGTAATATGAGGCAACAGAAAAACATAATAGGGAGAATCTCTAACAGCTGAAAGCAAGAGCTAGGTTTTCCCTCACAGGTGGTTTTCGTTCGTTCATATCCCCAACCGTGTTGATGTTTGTTTTCTTTTCCACATGCATTTTCCTCTGTATGAGGGTCACTTCAATTTTTCATTTTGGGGGGGGGGGTGGAGAATTTTTAGGCCAATTTTTTTCAAGCCGCTTCAGAGTCATCTGTATTCCATGTGTACATTTTTTTCTCCACACCTTGACAGCCAAAACATTCACCCTCACTGTATCCATGCCCCCTCCTCTATAACCTTCCCATGCCTCCACCCCTCCAACCCTTGCTACCATTTAAAAAATATTTTTCTTTTGATAGCACTAGCGATCAGATTTTTTTAAAGTAATGGAACTAGCCATAGAATGCCAAGGGGGAACCGATTGGCATTGCCTCTTGTGTTCTGAGGTTGCATATCCTTGGAGAGAGGGTATCATATCCCACCTAAATATTGGTGGGATATCATATCCCACCTAAATATTGGGGTAGATAGTATGCTTGGTTTTAACACTTTCCCTCCACTTGATGAGGCAAGTATTAGTAAAGAAAAGAGAATCCACAGGGCTGTAGAGATTTCCCCCATTATCACTAAACCTTTTCTGTAGCGTTTTAAACACACGAATATAGGTGCACATCCCCCTACTTTTCCACTGCCTTCCCCCACCCACACACTACATTTATAAACTTTTAAAAAATACAAGTAAGAAGGCTAGCAATAGAGCACTAACAGAAACCCAGCCCTGTTGATCAGGCAAGTTATTGGTGAGGAACAGAAAATCACAGAAAATCACAGAAAATGGTTGAAGGCTGCAAATGGTTTTCCCTTTTTCAAATGTTTTCTGTTCTCATCATGCTCTATCAAGGCTACCCAATTCCATCTTCTCTACCATCTTTCTGCTGCCCCAAGGTCTGCGATTTTTTTTTAAAAAGAAGCTAGTGATAGCGCACTAGTGGGTTACCAAGCGGGCATCGATAGTTCAAAAGTTTCAAAGCCCAATGTTCATTATGGTTTTATTAATATTTGTTGGTATTCTGTGTTTATTGAGCTCTTATTCCCCATCTGTTGCTCATGGCTAGGGCTGTTGGAAATTTTTTTTGGTAAAATTCAGATTCGGCAAAATTCAGCCCGTTTTTATTCAGGAAATGCCGAAGTCCGAACTCCCCCACTTTGGGTCCGTGCAATTCGGCATGAGGTCCGGAGTTCGGGGAAAAATTCAGCCGAATAAAGCCATTAAAATCACAACCGCACTTTTCCGCGACTCTGGGGGGGCATTTTTTGGGGTAGAGGTCCCAAACTTTCAGCGTAGCTTCAAAGGACCCTTCTTGCAATAATAAGCGGGGGCTGAGATATGGGCCCCGAAAGGGGTCCCCCCTCCTTAATGTGCATTTGCAATTAGCAGAGCTTGCCGCCCACTCGAAGCTCCCAGCCCCGACAAACAGCTGAGCTGTGGGGACCAAGGGCGGGGCAGGTGTGAAGAAGTTTGCAAACCATGCAAAGCAACACAACCATCAAACCATCACATTTGCAAACATGCAAAGCAACACCTGACGCCTGGGTGTTTGCAAACCATGGAAAGGGACAGAAGAAGTTTGCAAACCATGCAAAGCAACACAACCTTGCAAAGCAAAACCTGAGGACACACAACTGAAGCCCCCCCCCCTCAAACCAGGGAGAGAGAGACTCGAGGGAGCACACACACCCCAGACAGAATGGGCGAAAGCCCCCTTTGGCTTCCCCCCCACCCACAGAAACTGCTCCCTCCCCCCCCCACACACAGACTCTGCTTCCCCCACACACACACACACAGGAGAAAAATATAGATTAAAGCCCCAAAAGGGGTCTTACTGTGGATGTCTTCTGTTCCATCAGGAGGGACTTGGAGGACTGGGTAATCCAATACAGTTCCATTTAAGCAAGGGAGGTTTTGCCTTGGATTTGCCACTGTCGAGATGCACACAGGATCGGCTGATCCCATTCATCCCAATAGGGAAAGGGGGGGCATATCTCAGCCCCCGCTGATCCAATTTTTACAAAACTTGGGGATTCTTTCAAGAAGGCTCCTCTGAAGCTACGCTGAAAGTTTGGGGGTTGTACCCCCAAAAATGCGCCCCCTGCAGCCACGGAAAGGAGCAAATGTGTGCTGTAAATGGAATAAAAATGCACATTAAGGGGGGACCCCTTTCAGGGCCCATATCTCAGCCCCGCTGATCCAATCTTTACAAAACTTGGGGATTCTTGCAAGAAGGCTCCTCTGAAGCTACGCTGAAAATTTGGGGGTTGTACCCCCCAAAATGCGCCCCCTGCAGCCACAGAAAGGAGCGAATGTGCACAAGCACCCCCCACGGGGATTTCTCTCTCACACAAACAGATACTCTCTCTTTCTCCCCCCCGGCCAGGCTGCGCAGCAGCTGGGCTCATGCACTCAGTCGCGACTGATTGGCCAGAAGAAGACCCAGCTTGGCCACCGATTGGCCGGGGGAGAATGTTGCTTACTAACTGACAGTTATGCTGCAGCGCCGAACCCCGAGTTTGCCGAATTTATTCACCGAACACCCTGAACTCACTGAATTCGGCTCCCCGTTTTCCCGCCTTTTTTGAGTGGTTCCATCCGAACTAAAAACCGCCGAATCAGGGGAAATTTGGCTGTTTTTCGGTTCGGGACAAACCGAATCGACAGCCCTACTCATGGCTACAACAGATTTAAATGCTTTTCCTCCACACGTGTTTTAAAATGGCACCTGGTAATACTTTTTGGGGAGCTGCTTATTTTGGCATTGTGTGGACCCACTGATCAAAATGGAGACTATGCCACATGTGTGTTTATTAGCTAATTGCCTAACAGATAATCACCTTATGGCCACACTCAGGCAAATCCCTAAGGGCAGTGGGGTACCTATCCAAGAGAAACAATACTGTCTGCAGGCGGTAACTTTGAGCACAGAGATTGAATGCCTAGTCAGTGGCCCAGAATTGCCATTTTTTAATTGTGATTCTCTGGTTTCCTTCAGTGCTTGCTGGCTTTTTCAATGATGGCAGCAAGGCAAACGGTGGCTGTAGAGTCTCCTGGGGAGAAAAGTAGATCCTGGACCTCCTCTCCTTATGGGGTGACATGAAAATGCAGGAGGCTTTGGGAAATTCCCATCGACATTTTTGAGATCGTTGTGGAGCAGATGGCAGTGCAGGGTCACAAGCGCTCCACAGTGGAGTGCTGCACCCAAACCAAGGCACTTCATCAGGAGTACAAGTAGGTTGTTGCCCACAATAATAGCTCAGGAAATTCAATGGGTACCTGTCTGTTCCACAAGGAGCTCCACTGCAACCTAAGTGGGGATGCAAGCATTAGGCCAACAAAGTGTGTTGCAAGAAGCCTAAATCTGCAATGGGTAGTAGAAGAGAGAAGGCCAAGTGAAGAGTGCATGGCAGGATCAGAGGAATTGTTTTCTAATGCTCTTCTGACAATCAACCGCAATGACATACGGTGTTCAATGCATTTAGATGTGGGTAAGTGTCATTGCTGTGCAAAGAAATGGTATTCCTCTGTCTCTTTTTGTGCCCTTGATTGTACTTTATTAATGAAATGACTTGCAGTTTCTTCCCCTTCCAGACACTGGTGAGGCCATCCCTACCATTGCTCAGAGCAATCCATCATCTGGGGAAGACCTGCATGAGCCTAGGATTATTATTGTTATTATTGTTGTTGTTATTTCCTTATATTTATAGTCCACTATCATTCCCAGCAAGCTAGGCTCAGAACGGGATCACAGACAACATGCAGCAAGCTTGGTGGAAATTTCTCCCTGTTTGTGTGTGTGTGTGGGGGGTAGGGTTCGCTTAACATGCCTTCTGTTCATGTGCTTCTCCTTTGTGCATTACTACTTTATTTTTTTAAATGGTGTTAGATCGCTAGTGCAAATCAGCTTAGGAGTGGGGGGAAACACCATTTTGCGCTCCTTTTGAATCTTTGCTTTAAAAAAATGTGTGTGCTTTTCTTTATTTGTTTGCAGGATAGCACAGTTTGTTCTTATTCCTGTATCCAGGTGTTTTTGGTGGGGGAAAAAAAAGAGAGGTTTGGCCCAATTTCATGCTCCTTTTGAGTCTTTGCTGTTCTTTTCTGCATGTGCTCTTGTGCTTCGGTGTTAGTAGTGTTCGTTTGCTAGTGGCTTCCTGTTAATCCCTACTATGATAGCTCTAAAGTTAAAAAGCATTCTTCTTCACAGGTTGAGTATTCCTGTGCTATTGGTTTGGCAAAAAAGGTCAGCATGTTATCTGGGGAAGGGGGAGGGCACTGCTTTGTAGAACCAGAGTTTTTGGTGATTCCTGTAGAGAACTGACATCAGTATCTGAGGGAAACCAAAAATAATGTAACGCCTTCACCAATGATGGCCCAATGATGTCTTCCCTGGTCTCCTGCTGGTTGCCAATCAGGACATGGCAACATATAACTAACTGACCTCCATATTAATATGTGTGTGTGTGAAGTGCCTTCAAGTCACAGCCAACTTATGGTGACCCCCTTTTGGGGGTTTTCATGGCAAGAGACTATCAGACGTGGTTTGCCAGTGCCTTCCTCTGCACAGCAACCCTGGTATTCCTTGGTGGTCTCCCATCCAAATACTAACCAGGGCTGACCCTGCTTAGCTTCTGAGATCTGATGAGATCAGGCAAGCCTGGCCTATCCAGGTCAGGGTCATATTAATATACTACCTCATTAATACTAATATCTTGCTCGTGTAAATGTTTAATAAAATATAAACTTTTGAATTAAGATTCTGACAGGGTGTAGGAGAGATGCAGAAGAAGAGCTACTCCTGATAACAAGAGAAAGAGTGATCAAAACTTGGCACAATAAAAACAATGAAGGAAATTCGACTTCTGGAGAATCACTGGGATAGTACTTGGGAGAAGACACATCCTTGTTAATGGTTAAAGGTAGGAAACAAAACAAGCAAAAGAAGCTTGGGTCTTCTTAGTTTATATTTGTGTTTGCTTATGAATCTCCACTGCAACTGATTCAATTTCCAACATTATAAATCATTTAAATGATATATACATCAGTGACATAACTTAGGAAACTATTGAGTAACGTATATTTTGCACTTGACCAATAAATTAGTTATCTCACTAATAAATTATTGTTGTGACTTATAAATCAGACATATATTATATAAATCAAAAACTTATATGTGTGGATGACACTTAAAACTTCTAATTTATAAATCATAGCATGATGAATTAGGCCACATAATAGAAAGGAAGCTATCACCCATCCATCCATTCATCATTTCCTCCCAATATTTCTGGATATTCAATGCATGAACTACAGCAGAGAATGACAACTAACAAATGAGCTCAGAAACAATACAAATGATGATGATAAGTACATGTTATTGGCTTCTATAAAGCAATTGGAAGATGTGCACTTTAACTTCAGCCACCAGACTGCCTAACATCAACAATCCATTATTTAGTTTAAAATGTACATCCCTTTGAAAAGAGGCATTCACAGCATTTTCTGGGGATCTATTTGTCCAACCCCTCTTCCAATGAGGCGTGAGACTAGGGCTGTCGATTCAGTTTCATCCCGAACCGAAAATCAGCTGAATTTCCCCCCGATTCGAACCGAACTAAATTTTCCCCGATTCGAACCGGCTGGGAGGCGCAGATCTGTTCCACCCCCCACCCACCCCCCGTGTGCCTTCAGGGGGCTTCCCTGAAGGCACGCGGGGGGTGCTTTAAACAGATCTGCACCTTCCAGCTGGAAGGCGCAGATTTGTTTAAAGAGCCCCCCACGCGAATTTTCCCCCAAACTCCGGATCTCGCCCCGAAGTTCGCGGATCCGAAACGGGGGAGTTCAGACTTTTTGCCAAAGCCGAACTTTACCGAATTTTGCCGAATGTTTTTTTCAACAGCCCTACGTGAGACAATAAGTGGAGTCTGGAGTAGAGTCAGCCAGTGAGGAGGTGCAGGCTAGGGGGCTACATAAACAAGCCCGGCGCCTTTCTGGTAGGCTTTTGACACCTGTTGCTGACCTGCCCACCCTCCCTGGTTATTGTGGGATTAGCTTGTCACCATTTATGGGGCCAAGCAGAAATCTTTCGGGTTCCCTTGATTGGCCACAGGGGAGTCTTTGTTTGCCTACATACCAATGTATCAGGAATAGGGCTGTTGAAAAAAAAATTGGTAAAATTCGGATTTGGCAAAATTTAGCCTGTTTTTATTCAGGAAATGCCGAAGTCTGAACTCACCGTATTCAGATCCGTGGAATTCGGCACTAAGTTCGGAGTTCGTGAATAAATTCGGCCATTTAAAGCCATTTCCGCGGCTCCGGGGCCCCTGACCCAATCTTTACAAAACTTGGGGGTTCTTGCAAGAAGGGTCCCCTCAAGCTACACTGAAGGTTTGGGACCTCTACCTCCAAAAATGCCCTCCCGGAGCCATGGAAAGCCGCAAATGTGTTTTAATGGCCTTATTCCAATTGGGGGGACCGCATAACTCAGGGGCCCCTGACCCAATCTTTACAAAACTTGGGGGGTCTTGCAAGTAGGGTCCCTCCAAGCTACCACAAAGGTTTGGGACCTCTACCTCCAAAAATGCCCCCCCCGGAGCCGTGGAAAGCCGCGAATGTGTTTTTAATGCCTTCATTCTAATTGGTGATTTTGGGGGGGACCCCTTCTGGGCCCCATATCTCGGGACCCCCTGAGCCAATCTTTACAAAACTTGGGGGTTCTTGCAAGAAGGGTCCCCTCAAGCTACACTGAAAGTTTGGGGCCTCTACCTCCAAAAATACCCCCCTGGAGCCCCGGAAAGCCGCAAATGTGCACACTCACCCCCCCACCCACAGGGATTTCTCTCACACACAAACAGACACTCTCTCTCTCCCCGGGCCGCGCAGCAGCTGGGCTCACGCACTCATCCACGACTGATTGGCCAGAAGAAGACCCAGCTTGGCCACCGATTGGCCGCAGGAGAATGCTGCTTTGGGGGCACCAAACTTGTACAAATTTATCCGGTGTCCGTCTGAACTCGCGAGTTCGGTTTGTCGTTTCCCCGCCTTTTTTTACTTTGGGTCTATCTGAGTAGAAACCGCCGAATCAGGGAAAATTTGGCTGTTTTTCTTGTCAGATGGAACCGAATCGACAGCCCTAATCAGGAAGTGAGAGTTGAATTAAATAGACCTGGTCTTTGACTGTTTACACCACAACTAGATTGGCAGGGATATAGGGCATGTTGCTCATGATAGGTTGAGATGATGGGCAAGTACCCTGAGGTATTGGAGGTGATGGAGGGCATGTTCTGAATTGGCCTTATGGTAGGCTCGGCTTGAAAAAGAGAGGCTTGGTGCTGAGCAACATTTTACCAAACCTGATAGTGGCCTTATGGCCCATCAGGGAAGGGTAATGGGGCTTGGCACCTCTAGACACATAATGTGAAGCCAAGGATAAGCAAGTCCAGTGGAAGCCACTGGCCGAGTTTGGAGCCAGTTGGATCTGCCAATCAATGGCAGCCATGATTAGGCTGTCTAGCACAACCCATTTATTTAAATATTAGCATATTTAATATTCATGACATAGATCAGCTATTTAAATAAACTAGTTAAACCCATTTTGAGGTCTTGTGTCCTTATATGGGGTGCTGGGGCAACTTGTGTGTGTGTGTGTAAAGTGCCGTCAAGTCGCAGCCGACTTATGGCGACCCCTTATGGGGTTTTCATGGCAAGAGACTAACAGAGGTGGTTTGCCAGTGCCTTCCTCTGTATGGCAACCCTGGACTTCCTTGGTGGTCTCCCATCCAAATACTAACCAGGGCTGACCCTGCTTAGCTTCTGAGATCTGACGAGATCAGGCTAGCCTGGGCCATCCAGGTCAGGGCGCTGGGGCAACTTGCTGTTCTTCATTTATTTGATTTGCAACTTGTTGTTTTTAATCTTTTATATTTTAACCTTTTAGAGAATGGAGTAATCTTGTTTAAACAAGATGCAAAAATTCTAATATTTTTCATTCCCAGAAAAGAATTCATATCTTCTGTTTTCAACTCTTTTGCCTGGCAAATACTTATGTAAGAGAAAAGACTGAAAGGGAAAAATTCCTTCCTGCCAGATTGTACCCAGAGAACTACAAGTAGATTTTTTTTGCACTGCAACTCAGAGAGTAGAGATTCTTCTTTAAACGCACCAATCAAATTTGAGTCCCATCCATTCATTTCATGTTCCTTTCATCCATCTTTCTATCCCACCTGCAGTATAGAAAAGGATTCTGTTTGCCTCACTATGGAAGGGAGAAGGGCCAATGAAAATACCAGGGGAGGAACAGGAGAGGGTACCAATACATATCTTATTTCTTGCTGTATGGCAACTGTCATCAGAGGATCTAATACAGACATTTCATATAGAACTAAAGCAGTGGAGTGGGCAGCTAGTGATTATCTTGGATACTGGCATGGAGAAGGTAGGGCTATCATAACCTGACTTCTCCAGGAGATTTTTTTTCTTTAAATGCCCATTTATTTTCTTACAAAGGACATATAAATATCCCAACAAGCGGCTGGATGTCGCCTTGATCTGCTTCCTGTAGCTTTCTCTTTACCATCTTCAACTATATAATTACAGATCTCATCCCTCATTTTCTCCTGCAGACCATGATATTCCCCTTTATTCCTCTGTGCCATTCCTTCTTTCTTATTTACTTCTGTATGTCTGTATGTATTCATTACTCTTATATCCCGCTCTCCCTGACAGAGCGGGGCTCAGAATGGCTTATATTACAATAAAACAAGAACATATTAAACTATTAAAATGCATTAAAACATTATATAACAATAAAACCCAGCCCCAAAATCTTGCCAAGCTTCTCCTCTTCCCTTCCTTTAATCCTTTACCCTTTCTTTGTCCATTTCCTCTGTGCTTATCTATCATGTCCTTTTCCCAGTGGTCCTGTTCCTCAAAGCCAGTTTTGTGGGTCTCCAGATTCATCTGACCATTTTTTCCTTTGTTTACTGTCCTCAGAATTTACTTTATGCACAGGTTCTCTGACATCAGAACAGCTTGGGCAATGTATGGCAAAGTGACAGACTCTAAGATCACACTAGAATTGTTGAAGAGATGGCCTATTGGGGAATGAAGAGTAGAAAGTGAACAAGGATTTTGGAGAGAACTTTTTCTCCTCAAACACTAATTTCAAGCTAAAAATATTTGTGGGTGTTTGACATACCCCTAATCAGAGGACACACTTAATAGCAATGCACTGATCTAACTGTAGGATACTATCAGTAGGATACTGATCTAACTGTAGGATACCAGCTAGACATGGGACCTTGTTCTACATTTTGCCATGGCTGGGAGATTGCAACTAGGATTTAGTTCTTGCGCAACATGCATTCAGGGATATTCATAATGACTTTATCATAACAGGGATGTGTCCCTTCCAGATGAAAACACTCACAAAAATACAGGAACAACATACAAATAAAGTACGCCACAGAGAGGCTGATTCATTGATTCTAAGAAAACTTGCAAAGAATAGGGAGTGAGCCTTTGTGTAAATTAAACTTTACTTGTAATGACAAACCATTACATGCTCTGTTGGTGTAGAAAATGGCATTTTTCTTTGAGCTAGGTTACTTTGGAAAATTATTTGAATAATGGTACACTTGTACATCCAATTCAATTTCTTGTTAGAATAACCACAAATTTTTGAAATATAGTTGCCTTGCATAAACATCTTTCATTGCAGTGGAAAATAACCTCTTATTTTACCAACCCCATTCAAGCATGAAGTTTAGTTACTAAATTAATTAACATGCCTCTAGATATCATTGCTGTGGTGTCAATCAATGTTCAATGGAAAAATGACAAGGTATTTCCGTAGCAAAACAAAACAAGCAGCATGAAGTTCAATTTCCATCAAATGCAAGTTTCTTCATTGAACAGAAGCAGAGCTTTGTGTAACACCCCATATAATAGCTAATATTTGATTTGAGCTAGGAGGGGGTTTTTTTGGGGGGGGGTTGGGCGCTAAAGTACTCAGTTCATTCAAAAAACACACGGGCCCTTAACCCGTGTTTTTCTTGTTGGGAGAAGAGCTTCATTGTACATGTGGAACTACCAAACTGAAAGGGTTTCCCCATTCACTTCAGTGGTGAAGATGCTGCTGGGATGAATGGGGACTTGAGAATACTGCTTACACAAAAGATCTGGGTGTATATATACTTTCTGGACACTACCCATTTTAACAGGGAAATTAGTCCTATTTTAAGTTATTATAGATCAGCCAGTAGCAAGAGGCATTGGGCACTTTTGCTAAAAAAAAATGTTTTGCTACGCTTCCACTACTCTCTTATAACTGGTTAAAATGGTAGCACCCATTTATGAATCACAGCAAATAAATTATCTAAGCAGATTAATGTCTACACTGCAGGTTTTGCTTAAAAACAGACTGCCTCCCCCCCCCCCCAAACACTGGCAAGAAGGAGCCAATGAAACTAGCTGACCTCAGCTGAGTAGCCAGGGACACTAGGACCTAGGAGGCTCTATACATAGGCTGTATGCAGCCACTTTTTCATGATTGGACTCAGTGAGAATTAAAAGGGGGAAGTCTGAAGTCCACTGCGATTATACAAACCACCAAGAGCATATAAGAAGGGCCTGTGCATCTTGCCTACGTGATCCCCACGTCTTCATAATTCAAGGCTGACTTAGCGCAACTCATTTGGAAGGGTGCAGGGAATTATTCAAAGTGACTTAATTAATTTATGTCTCTCTTGCTGATCAATGTAAAAAGAGCATTACCATGATTTTGAGAGGTGACAAAATTATCTAAGGAACCACATGTCAAATGACAAAATAAAGAGCCTGATTTCTTTGGTTAGTGAACACACACACCCTCGCCCGCCCAAGTCTCTGTATCAGAAGACAGTTGTTGACCACTTTGGTGCTGCTCACCACAACAGGCCTTTGGCAGTCCAATAAGTAAAACAAATGCATCTCGATGTAAAATGTTTTTCATCAATTATTATGCATCGTGTATAACCTTGTGTCCCCGTCAATGGTCTTTGTAACTCCCTTAGTATCCCTGAATGAATTATTCTGAATTGCCCTTGTAATAGATGGTTTGGCGACATGACTCCTTCCATGAAACCATTTCTTGACAGCCAGTAATGATGTATAGCTCTGATTGACTGAGCTTGCTCGGTGAGCATAGCAGATATTTGGCAGATTTAGGAAGGGGCAGAAAAACCATCAGCTAAAGTCTTGAAAACAGAGATTCCAAAATAAGATCACATTTCAGTTTCCAAACATGACATTTTATATGTAGGCTGCATTTAAACATATCTTTTAACATTATGATTACCCACATTTTGCAGGTGAGATAGAATGTAACTTTTGATAAAGTGCACCTCCTGCTCATATATTTTGTAGTAAGCACAGTAGATTTAGCTGCATTTTCTGTTGCTGACAATATGGGGGAAAAGTCATCAAGGCTATGCAAGTAAGGAAGCATCTGCAGATCTGTTGGAAGCTATTGAAATGATATACAATTTAAGTGACATTGTCAATCCTGTGTACTTTCAATAACTGTGTACTTTCAATAACATAATGGCTGAAGTGGAAGGAAGAAACTGTTACAATGTCAATTATAGCATTTCATTAAAAAATGGTCATTACATTTTAAGTGCCAATATTTCACTAATTTTATGTTGCTTATAGTTTAAATGTTCAAATATCACCTTAGAAAGACATTACATGAAAATATTCCAAAATAGCAGTAAAAGTTACCAAGCATTTGACAATGAGCATTGTATCCTGAAAATAAACCTCCTTCAGCCCTTGAATGTCCTTTATAGAAAATCACTGTAAATTTTGCTATACTTCACCAAGTGAAATCAATTACAGCTTCAGCATCTATATATTCAAGGAATACAACTCAGAGAGCTACGTACCAGGTTAGAACAGCTTTGGGAGCTTTCCTACCTATCATATCAGTGGCTAGATATTTCCAGAAAGGCAATTTTAAAAATAACAGCTACTTTGCAGCTATTGCATTTGAAATGAGGAGACTTTTCAGCAACAGTGAGGTGGAAAGAAATGGCCGCCTCCACCAATCAGTTCAAGAGGGAGGGAGGCTGACCCTTGCTGGCGATCCTTACTGAGAGGAAGAATGCCCCATGGCTAAGACTTCCACCAAGGAAGCAATGTGAGCAACAGTATGCAAGAACTCTGGTAGAAGGCCAGCAGCACCCGGCATGACTGATGATATCTCCCAGTTGTGCAAATGTAGGAAATGGCTGCCTGTTCACCTCAGACCATTTGCACAGTGCTGTCCATACTACCTCTGTCTTCTTTGCTTCACAGAGACAGCTACAAGTGAGGATGTGGGGCTCTCTCTACTTCTTGGCCACTGCTCAATGGAAGTGGTTGTTTAATGCCCACCCACCACTTGACTAGACCATATGAGGATCCATTATGTGGAACAGTGATATGCCAGAATATAAAATAAGGGACTACCTTCTTCAGATTAAAAACCAATTTATGGTGGCCCCAGAAAGGGGCTTTCAAGGCAAGTGAGAAGCAGAGGTGGTTTGCCATTGCCTTCCTCTGCAAAGCCTTCCTTGGTGGCCTCTCTTCTAAGTACTAACACTGCTTAGCGTCTAAGATCTGAAAAGATCTGGCCATATACCATGCCACCTCCCCACCCACAAAATGCTCCATGGAATTGATGAAAGCCCAGAAAGTCACCATCTGTTTGCAAAATAATTTTCAGAAATGTCTCTCTGTATAAGGTGTGTAAGGAAAGAGGTCAGAGGGCCTGTGTCCCTCAAAGATGAGATTTGTAGAACTTACAAAACTGCCTTGGAACAAAAAGAAAGTGAGATAATACCTTCTGCTAGACCAAAAAAAGTATTTAGGGCAAGGGAAAGGGGCTTCTGAACTATGCATCCTTCCTCAGGCTTCAATATTCCGAACAAAACCGAAAAAATGACTTAAAATGCATTATATGCACAAATGTGGCTGTTGCTTGTTGCCCTTTAGAATAAAGGAGCAGAATGGCCAGAGTAGAGACTGTGGACTGTTTTACATACTTAGCTGAAGGGGCTTTCTCTGAATGATGGAGGAGCATGCTGAAAGCGTGATTTATATGACCCTTCCCTCCTTTAAAAATATGTCGATAAATTATAAGGAATAGTGGGTATGGAATGTATATGTGAGGGTCCATGTGCTAACCTCAAGCAAGACCTGAACCAAACTCTGACTAAGAGAAGTTCCTATTACAATTTAAAGTCTTTTTTTTATCTTTCTTCCCTTCCTAAAATGCATTTTTAAACATTTCTGTAGCCTTTATACCTGATTTAGTTGCTATGGCAACTTCCTCCTTCTACTGTTTTTCCTAGGCAGGTATTACCACCTGCCTAGATAGGTTAGCTCACTTAAACACTTACATATTCCCTGTAACCTAAATGAGTGGACAGATTCTCTACAGAAAAGAAGAGATGAAAAGATGGAAAGTCAAACTGAGCTTTCCAATGTTGATAATGAGTATTTGTGAGGGACAAACAATTTATATTGAGATGAAATTATTAGAAATATAAATTAAAATTACTTCCAGGTTCCCAAGTGCTCTGACATGCCTGAAAGTTAGCTCAGAGATGCCTAACTGGCCAAACTTATCAGTGGGAATAATTTTACCTTCATAATACTGAAAAATAACTTGGGCAATGGACGGGCTAATTCTATATTCCTTTGAATGGTACTCCTGAAGCTGACATTTTCAATTAAATGTAAAGACAAGGGAAATGGTAACACATTTCACTGATATTTTCAGTCTTAAATGTATTTAGATCATTTGAGAGGCATGAAAACCTTTCTAGATTTTTTTTATGGCTCTTCACTGTAATTCAGTCTCACTAACTGAGGCATTGTATAAACTACAGAGAGTTTGAGACCAAGTGTCAAGCAAACATAAATACATACTTTTGGGCATTGTTTCTTGGACTTCTGTGGAAGGGCATTTCAGACTTACAGGAAAAGTTAATCATATAATTTTTTAGCTGGGATCCAAATCACTGTGCACAGTGTTCTGTGTATTTATCGAGGTTTTTCATTGGCCTAACTTGGCAACACCTCAAGAGCTCCATGAAGTTAAGGGAGTATTCCACAACAGTGCAGCACAGAGTATGAGGGACTACCATCAGGAGTAAAAATCAGGTGCCTACTCTTCTTTGTTTGCATGCATATACATATTGCATATATGGATGCTCTTTTCTGGGTGTTGCTGTTGTCATTTCTATTGTTTTAGTTTGTGTTATTCTCAAATTGGCTTAGAGAGGGACCCTTTTCACCTTATTCACATCACCAGCATAGGAGGATGGTGTTGATGAACAGTGAGGAATGGCAACCCTACTGTTCTGTTTGGATCCTGGGTGGGATTTCCCAAATATGTGCAACACCTGGGAGCAGCCTTTCAGGGAATTCACAATAAGAGATTGGGGAAGAGTTGATAAGTTGTGCAGTGTTAATACCACCCTAGTTTAACCACAGCACATATCTTGCCATTGTCATTTCTGGGTGCAGGAGCAAGATATAATGTTGGTTAATAAATATTTTTTTACACTACTTAAATAATTTTATATAAGAATATTGGCAACCTGATGACCAGTTCTTGTTTGTTCATCACTGGGTTTCAACATTAAGCAATGCTTGACAAACCAAGTAGTAGATATCGTTTCTGCTTTTTAGATGCAGATTAAAAAGAGATTAAATGATAGGACTCACTGGAACTTCTGCAGCAGTGAAGATAAAGCAGCTTGACTGACGCTGATGATTGTTGGTGCTGCTAGCAAAATGAAAGTCATGGGCATTGCAAAGCCATTCACTGCTCAGTTCATTCATGTTTTTCCAATATATTTTTAGCTGGTATGACATCTTCATGGATCAAGAGAAGCCCAGGAGCAAGACAGCAAGTTATGACAGGGAAACACCAGCCATTTTGAGAGAGGAAGGCTATCATGAGCTTTTTTGGCCTTTATTACAAATTCTTTTGACAAGTTTGTATTTATAGGAATGCTTTTTCCATCAATATTTCTTTTCTAATTGACAAGCCATCCCTATCAATGGTTATTTCAGTGCTAAAGATGTCTGGATTGGAAGCAACTGGTTTCTGGTATTATTGCAGTGACCTGGAATATTAGCTGCTGGCAGACATTTTAAGGTTCTGGTTACCCAAGAGACACATGTTTTATTTTATATTATGGGCTTTAACATTAACTGAATGCTCCCTCTCTTGAATGTACAGTCAGCATGGCAAATTCAACAGCAATGGTACATGGATAACCGTCCTTGCTTGGCAAGGTCACTACTGCCAGTGGAAGAGTTAGTACTCTTAATTCTCTCCAATTGAAATCAATAGGGCTTAATTTAAAATACGTAAACACTGACTGGATTGCGTCACATTTCCATCACAGTTACAGTATTACCTTCCCCTAAAGGCCGGTCAAGAATAAATAGATCATTTCTTGAAAGCTATGTGATGTCTTACATGTTCGGTGTCATGACTAAAATGGTGTGAATAGTCACAATGTTTTAATGGCTTTTTTATTTTGCAGAAATTCCGGATGAGAGGAATATGGCAGAGCTGCTGTGACAATGGTTGTCTTCTGCCACTGTAACAGAATCAGCTATTTACATTAAAATTAATGGAAGGTATTTCCCCCCCTCCCAGAGTGTTGGTACCCAGACTGCCCCAGCTACTTGGGATGCCATAGAGGCATATAGGACCAATGCTGACACTAAAGCAGGGCACTACTGCACAAAGGTGAATCACACTTTCAGGGGACCCTGGAAGCCATCTTTGTGAGTTTGTGTAGAACCTTGGAGCTGACAGGCAGGAATGGGTCACTTTGCATTTCCCCAGGCCCCAGCTTGTGAAAGGCTGAGAAACAATGGAGAGCAAGCAGTCTCCTTTGCATACTAAATGAAGGGCCCCTCACAGACACCTGGACTGATAGTGAGAACTTTTAATCTCATCAGAATCAAGGCTATTCAGAAAAGGTCTCGCTAGTCCTTTGCATCTGATGCACCCTCAATCATCATTTAACATTTGGAGAAGTGAGTCAGACAGACCTCCTGTCTGACTCACACCCACCCTGAGAAACTCAGACATCCTTTCACATTCTAATATCTATATCCAAGCAATCACTGTTCATTAATCAAACTACCACAGGTATTCTGTAGCTTCCTGACAGTACCTCATACCCATCCTAACCTTTGTCCAAACACCAGAGGCACAATTAAACTCTTTGTCCCTGGTAAAGCTTTTGTTTGCCAGCTACCTCAGACCAGGCTCAGACGACTCACATAAAATAAACTGTAAGATAAAAACAAGTTAAACAATTAAAACAATAGTTAAAAGCCTGTACAATCAGTAATGTACAGTAACCTACATCTGAAAGTGCCACTAGTGAGAAATATAGGCCACAGCCAAACCTACAGCATTCTACATCCTCGAGGTAGAATAATTCTGGTGTGTGTGTGTGTGTGTGTGTGTGTATGTCAGGGCTATTTCCCAGGAACGCTGCTTTGTTTCCTCCCTCTACAGCACTGCTTTCATTGAAAGTTGCTCTTCTAGATTGGTAAATATCACCCTAACTTTTGAATCCCACCCCTCCTCTCTTTATTTTCTTGAACTCTTGTGTGAATTGAGTGCGGGCATTTACCTTGTGTGCTTGAAAAACCTTCTTGTAACAAAACACCATTTTTTTGGAACAATTCTCATCTTCATTTGAGAGTTTTCCTAAGGGATCGTTCCATGTATGAACAGGTTCAACGTTCCTGGTTACCCAGCCTCTCGCAAGGTTTTGTCTTCCGTGCAAATTCCCCTAACCAAAATGGAGACTATCTAATTCAGGAAACAGAGGGCTCACCGTTAAGGGCAGGTTACCAACAGTGATCACCAACCAGAGGCCAGTAAAGCAGATCAGGTGCCCCAGCATGACCCCAAGAGCTCGTCATCTTTCTTTTTGGGTAAAGGGGCAGAGGCAGCTTCAATCCATGGGGGTGGAACCTGGACACGACCTTCAGTGCCAGAATGAATGTTCAAAACACTCATTCAAATGAGCCTCCTAAAAAGTTCTTTCTTACATCCCTTCATGCAAAAAGGCATACAAGGAGAGACAAGAGTGAGCAGCAAAGAAGGCCGGCTTGGTTTTTTGGATGTGAGGCATGAAACACACCACAGAAGTGCCAGAACATTGCAGATTTCATTGGACTGATGAGCTGTCAACGTTGGTGGATTTATAGATGGGTAGAGACAGTTACAATTTCCTGTAAGAATGCTGCAGTGATTCCAGAGGGGTGGCATAGCATCGAGACATGATCAAGGACAAATTCTAAATTTTTAGTTTGCTCCACTAGTGCATTCTCATGAGTCTTGGGGCTGGAAAGCTCCTTAACCCACTAATGAATCTTCTTTCAAACAACCTGAGCCAGTACAGCTGGCACAGACACAGTCATTACCGTTCCTGTCATAAGATTTTTTTACTCTGATTTTGGTCAATAGTTGTGAGGGGAGGGGAAATAATTATTTCCGAGAATTTGAGCATCTTGAAACTACCAGGTCCTTCTTTCCTTCCCCACCGCCTCCACCAAAAAAGCCCTCTGATTTATGTTTACTGTCTGCCTTCTGATTCCTCATTTTGCACCCCAGATTGCTTTGGATGAATATGAACACAGTTGCATTGAGAGATTGCTCTGGGCACAGATACACTTTGCAACTTGGATTCATTAGTTGCTGCAGCATCTAACACTGGTGTAGCAATCAAAAGTAATTTCTCACTTAACGAAAACCATTTCCAAAGAAACAGCTTGCCCTAGTGTCCATGTGATTCCGCGGAAGCATTCGGTTAATAGGCTTTATAAGATAATTAGATAGCTTGTGTTAGGTTTCTGAAGAACGTGTTGAATGAGATATTTTTTGGGAAACTAATGTTTGACTCAGAAAGTACTTTAGATTTTTTCTTTGTTAGAAATTAATAAATGCAATCTGATCATGATCCAACAGTAACATGGGTTTGGCCAGCAGACGTTGAGCCACTGAGATTGGTATGGTATAGTGGTTATAGTGTTGGGCTAGGGACGCCCAGATTCAAATCTTCATGCTGTTATGGAAGCTTGCTGGGTGAGTTTAAGCCAGTCACACACTCACAGCCTAAGCTACCTCACAGGGTTGTTGTGAGGATAAAATGGAGTGTTAGCTGCTTTGAGTACCATTGGGGAAAAAGGAGGGGTATAAAAGATTTCAATCAATCAATAATGGCTTCTTTGGAGTGATGTATCAACTGTTGGATGAGCACAATATAATACAAATAGGAGGGTGTGCAAGTGTTCTGAAGCAAAGCATTGGCACAAACATTTAGAGTGGTGTCCCCCCCCCAAGTTTGTTGAACTGAACAAACAAAATGCACATTCCATCCCATACATTTCACCAGCTGATTAGCATAGGACCACTTCTAATACTTTATGTGGGAGTAATGCCATGATAAGAGCCCCGTGGCGCAGAGTAGTAAGCTGCAGTACTGCAGTCCAAGCTCTGCTCACGACTTGAGTTCAATCCCAATGGAAGTTGGTTTCAAGGTTGGTTTCAAGGTTGGTTTCAAGGTTGGACTGCTCAAGGTTGACTCAGCCTTCCATCCTTCCGAGGTCAGTAAAATGAGTACCCAGCTTGCTGGGGGTAAAGGGAAGATGACTGGGGAAGGCACTGGCAAACCACCCCGTAAACAAAGTCTGCCTAGTAAATGTTGGGATGTGACGTCACCCCATGGGTCAGGAATGACCCGGTGCTTGCACAGGGGACCTTTACCTTTTACCTTTAATGCCATGATACACTGAGATAGTAGTTATGGGGGTGTGGCATGGTAATGACATTGGCCCCCTCCTTTCCCAAGCCATCTCACCCTTATAAAACAGAGGGAAATGAAGAATGGGAAAGACTGGCTGAGAATAACAGAGGTCTTGTGGAACTCATTTTTAGCAATTTAATACTTCTGAGTAATCTCAGAGGCAGCCATTGCATAGAAATTGTAGTTAGGGAATTGAATTGGTTTGTTAGCACTAAAAATTACCTCCATCTCTCAGCAGCAAATTCCTGTGCATAAAAACAGTGATGAATGATATGGGATTTATATGTAGGGTTCTTCCTAATAACTGGGCTATGGAGTCGTTTGGCTGTTATAATTTTCCCTGTCTTATACTTGCAGGCTGCATTTTGGTTGCCAAGAGTTATGATCTGAGGGAAGGCTTCATGGTTAAGGTTACTAGTTTAGGTGCTACTCTCCTGCCCACTGGGCTGTAGGACTCACGGGAGACTGTTCTTGGCAACTCACTATATTGTATGTGGGTACATGTAGAATGGATTGCATGATGTTATCAAAGTGTTCCTGCAATTATTGCAAGCTGATTGGTTCCCCTATTCTATAGAAAGATGTGTTATCCATTGTTCACTGTAACTAGTTAGTGGTAACATACTTTCCTGTGACTGTATGGAAATGTCATTTAGTCTTGGGCTCTTGGTCTGGAAACTGTCATGGTTCGATTTTACAAAGAGATACTTTATAGGAATATGGCTTATATTCTGGCTGATGTGTTATCATCCAGGAGCTTCAAAAAATCCCTATAGACTATAATGGACCCAATTTTTCGGTAAACCCGGTAATAAGCCAAACACCAATATTTACCGCTATGGGTATTCAGCTTTTTTTTTTTTGCGGGGGGGGGGGGGAACAACCCTATTTGGGAATTGAACCTGTTTCTCTAGATTAGAGTCAACTGCTTTTAACCACTACACCACACTGGCTCTCTAATGTCCTTGTACAATGCCTATAGTAGCACTAAGTGCTTATGCAGTTAATACACCAGGGGCCACAGCTGTTTTCTGGGCATCTGATGCAGAATTCTGCGCTCTGCTATCTGCTTACAAAATTGTACTTACTTCCACACTGCTTTGCCTCTGTTTTGGTGAACAAAGCAAATATTATAAAGTCTCTATGTCTCCAGTCCTCTTACATATGACAGAATCGAAAGTGTTCCTGGAAATCCTCACTGATTAAAGATGGAATGTACACAGCAATATTTTGTATAACTGTGATTTCCTGCTCCCCCACCCTCGCTATAATCTGCTTCAGCTGCTGCTCAGCCATTCTTGTCTGCTATCTTCATTTTAGCAGGGGAGAGAAGAGCCTAAAGAACCAAGCCAACAAATGAAATTACAGAATGTTGAAAAGGTCAAAACTGCACAGCACAAGACAGTAATTTGCAAAATCCATGAGGCACTCCACAACATCACATTTGCATTGGAAACTGCAAAGCGCATGGGATGAGAACTGGAAGAAAGCAAAAACTGGGAAACTGTTCCTCAACCTGAGCACAATCCAGCTAGAATTAATCACCTCAAAATCCCATTTATAATTTCACAGAGAGCCATAAACGTATACTTAAATGTCTCCCAGTAGAATCAGTGGAACTTACATGTGCTTAACTATGGCTAGATTGTACTAGTGTACTAGATTGTACAAGAATAATTTATGCTAAGAAGGAACCTTCTGTCTATTCGATATTTAGAGGGCCCTGAGTATATTTCTCCCTCTTTTATGTCTTCCTGTGCTCATTGTAAGTTTTTGTGGACACATTAGAAGTACCCAAAGAAGATCACTTAGTGAAATCATTATTAATATCTGTATGCTCATCATTACTATGTATTCTCATCATTACTCTGTGTGGGTGTGAAAGCTGGACAATGAAGAAAGCTGATAGGAAGAAAGTAGATTCCTTTGAAATGTAGTGTTGGAGAAGAGTGTTATAGATACTGTGGACTGCCAAAAAAAAAAAAATCAGTGGGTTCTAGATCAAATCAAGCCTGAACTGACCATAGAAGCTAAAATGACTAAACTGAGGCTATCATACTTTGGTCACATTAGGAGAAGACAAGAGTCACTGGAAAAGACCATCATGCTAGGAAAAGTTGAAGGCAGCAGGAAAAGAGGAAGACCCAACAAGAGATGGGTTGACTCTATAAAGGAAGCCACAGCCCTCAATTTGCAAGACATGAGAAAGGCTGTTAAAGATAGGACTTTTGGAAGACATTGATTCATAGGATCACCATGAGTCAGAAGCGACTTGATGGCACTTAACACACACATGCTTGTCATACTGCCATTGAATAGTGGCAGAATATTGTATGTGAAACTAGGAGATGAGTCACAGTTTCACTATCTCAACTCCATACTGTTCTGTGCTACAGATTTATTTAGTGGATAATGATAGCAGCACTTCTGTCCTTTCAACTTTAAGGAGCCATTATTTTCCATGAGAAGTTGTGGCTTCCATGCTACTGCTGCTTCCAGGGTGGGGGGTGGGCGGGGGCTTAAAAATGTATCATTTTAAAAGGGCATGGTTATTGCTTTCATTAGGGAATATTTTCCTGATATTTATTAAGACAACTTCTCAATAAGATAACAATACTTCTGATATTTTATGAAGCTCTATTTATTTATTTTCTTTACCCCCTCTTTATTCTCCTGCTAGAGGAAGCTTACACTTAAAACAAGATTGCAACATGAAAACAAGCCATTGGACATAAAATAGCACAAAATCTATCCATAAACCGGAAGCAGAGTATTTAAAAAGCTACTAAGATAAAACCCCTAATTTAAAGTGTAGGTAAAAAGAGGTGTTTTGGTCTGGTATCTAAAAGAAAATAAAGTAGATGACAGGCAAGCCTCTAGGGAGAGAGTGTTCCAGAGGCAAGGTGCCCCTACAGAAAATGCCCTGTCTCTAGTTGCTCCTCACCCCACCTCTATGTGGTTCAGAGGAAATCTGAGCCTCCAACCACAGGCCAGCATCCAAAGCATCCCCAAGCTGTGAGCCTGCTCCTTCAGGGGGAGTGCAACCCTCTCCATCCCAGGCTGACCCTACAGTCCTAGAGAAACTTCTCAATTGAGCATCAGCACCTCAGTCTTGTTTGGATAGAGCTTCAGTTCAGTGGCCCTCATCCTTAATCATGTCCTTCCTAAGTTTCCAATATGGAATTAAAACGATAATTTTTTGGAGTGCCACGAGCACCAAAGTTGCTATCTGAATCAGGCACCATGCACATGGGAATTGACGAGAGCCTGCAGTTTGTGTCTGACACAGGGTAGGGCAGGGACCTTGGATGCAACTTGTGTAGGCTATAACGTTTAAAGACACAAAGACTTCTAACAGAAGACTTCTGCGTCTCAGAGTTCATTTTTCATTCAGGATCAAGTGTCTGCTAAAGCCAACTAACACATGGATACAGCAATGTATAACCTTTTCAGGTATGAGCGTTCATGTATTATGGTCAATTACCTATGCTTAATTACCATAGGCTTAAAAGGTTCTCTCAATGGCTGTGGGCACCTTAATGGCCAGCAGTCAGGGTTAACAAAGAAAATACGTTATCTTGCTGAAAGCCATGCCAGATGTGCTCTGCAATTTTGTCATGCATGGTCTAAATATAATTTCTAGTACACCAGGAGGAAATAAAGATATGTTTTGTAAGGTCACATTCTACAGATCATTGCTCAAATTATATATTCCTGCCTAGTTCCACAAGGGCAATGAACATTTATGCAATGAGAATTATTGTATGCGTTCAACCTCTTTTACACTTTTAAATGAAAGTAATGCAAAAGTTCACTGATACTTTATTTTAAGAACATTATTTTATTTAAAA
The DNA here is from genome assembly GCF_029931775.1 of Euleptes europaea. Lineage (NCBI taxonomy): Eukaryota > Metazoa > Chordata > Lepidosauria > Squamata > Sphaerodactylidae > Euleptes > Euleptes europaea. The sequence continues at coordinate 40,831,945 of NC_079316.1, forward strand.
ATCAAAAGGAATAAGATATTCCCCCCATAACGCCATTAACATGAATTTTAAAAGTATAATTATATAATCCAAACCCTAATGACTTGTAGACAATAAGTGGACTAGTGGAGTACATATTCCCATTGCCAGAAATTACCAGAGTCCCTCCTATGCAAGCCTCAGCAGGAGGGGTTGCCCTCAGCTGAGTGCCTTCCCTGTCCCATCCTCATCATTGGGTCATTAAAGGTGACCTGCCTCCTAATATATATTCTTTTATTCTCTTCCTAGACTTGCAGCCTGCCCTCCTTGCAGCTCTGCCTCACTGGGGAGAGTCCTAGTTAGGAGCTATGACCATCAGCTCTCCCTCCATGCAGAGGAGTAGGATCCTGAAGACCCAGTTTCAATACCTCACTCTGCCATGGAAGCATGATGGGTGACCTAGAACCATTCACCCACTGTCAGCCTAACCTACTTCATAGAGTTGCTGTGAGGATAAAATAGAGGAAATGAGAATAATGCAAACCTCTTTGGGTTCCTGTTGGGGAGAAAGGTGAAATATATAAAGCAAATAAATAAATGATTGGTTGATTAGGAGAGAAGGCATGGTAATGAGTAAAAGAGGGAAAATAAGACTTCTTAGCCTGAAGGAGCATGACAGATAAAGAAGACCAACTTGGAATAAAAATAATCAGAAGGAGTTTTCTACCAGAGACCTTCTGCAGTGAGCATAAAAATGAAAATAGCAAACCATGGGAGCAAGCCTGGCATAAGGAAAAGAAAGATGGTATAGTCACTACAATGAAGGAAAATAGCCAAAGAACAGGAAAGTGAGCAAGAAGCAAAACAAATATAAGACAAAATAGAAAAAGAGGGGAAAATGGAGAAAGTATAGTTTCCATTTATAAAATGCTTATCATGTTAATAACCTCCCTCACGAGGTTGTTGTAAGGAGTAATGATCTATGGATTATAAAGCCCCCACCAATTAAGTGCTGCAGATAATGAGAATTACCTTAGTAATACAGGGAGCAATGAAATTCTATCATGCCTGTTATTGTAATGATTTCTTTTATAGTCTTGAATAGTATTGGCATCTTTCTGGTCTTGGGTGAAAAATTCCTGATTACAGGATTTGCAAAAGGAGTGACTAAGCTTTTAAATGAGTGAAAATCTATCAGGCTTTTTAAGTTTACAGAAGACAAAATTAGTCTTCAGAATACATCTCCAACTGAACTCAGATATTCCCAAATGAGTTTAGAATCTAATTATATTGCTTCACTAGTTACAATTTGTGGTTACTCATATATGTTAATTTGGCACCAGCACGGTTTTGTTTTCTAACTATAAAATATTAGCATATTCACAATTCCCAGGATGGCAGAAGATCCCCTGATCTCTACCTTTTAAAATTATTCTTAAATTATTTTCTCTCTTCCCCCCTCTAGTGTCATAATAGATTTATGTTGGCAGGAAGCTCAGCTACCATTAGATTAAAGGCTCTGAAGTCACTGGGGGGTTGTTAAGAGGGGTAGATCTTAGAAACCACGAAGTTCATGGGCAACTTTGGGTAAATTAAACTGCCTAAGTACTGCTTGTAGTGCAGACCATGGGGGTCGAAATATTACCTTATTGGTGAACAATGACTGTAGGGCTCTGAAATCTTGTAATGTGCAATTATTGATCACATACTGATGGACAATGATGCTTATGGCATGTAATATTCCCTGATCCAGCGTGGATGATTTCTATGAGTTGTCTTGCTCAGTACAAACTGCATGTTTGAGGACTGGCTTCATGGACATCCCAAAAATATATGCTATCAATGATTTGGGGAAAGGATTCACTTGGAAATATGACATTGCCATGTAGCAGTGGTTATGCATAATATTGTGGCATTGAGATTTCATCATGATTCCATTGTTGACTAGATCATATAGGAAAGACTTTTTTTAAAAAATGTGTCTGAGGGGAAGTTGGATCAGGCAGCGAGCAGTCCTTGAAAAGGGGCAAGAAAGCTGGTTCTGGGAGAGCATTTCATTTCTCCTCCCCAATGTTACCATCAGTTTAGGTAATGGGTTCATTGTGTGGCTCTGTCATGGGCCCTGCCTTGGGAGCTGAGGACTCGGAGGACTCTGAAGCTGAAGTGGAGGAACAGATTGCCTCTGGGCCTTCAGTACCTCCATTGCAGTCAGTAGCACAGGAGCCTGAAACAACTCAGCAGGAACCACAGCTAGGCAGAGAGATGGAACAAGGGCAGACAGAAGCTACTCTTCCCCCAACCCCTACAGCAGAAGCTGAGAATGACAGCCCTCCAAGCTCACCTGAACCTGATAGGCATATCAGGATTCGGCAGCTTGTGGTTTTGCAGGGTAAAAGGAGGAGTGCTCGCTTGGAGAGGCTAAACAAACAGAGAACTGGTGCTGAGTCTTTTCAGGATGAAGCCTAGCTTGGAAGTGCACTGACTGATAAAGGCAGTGCAGGCATGCTTTCACTTTGCGGAAGCAACTGTGCAGTTTCTCTGTGTTCCTGCTACTGCCTCTGATTACTCTTTCCGGCCGTTGACTCCTGCCTGCTTTGACGACGCCTCTGACTTCTGACCCTGGTAGATAGCATAATCTTTGTCGCCTGCTCCGAAAGGGGCTAAATACCTCCCGAACGTCTGAGGACTGTGGGCATTGCCCAGCCCTTGGCCTGCGCTGGCACAGGCTCTACCGAAATGTCAATGAAGCAGACACCAAGTTTATTTTGTGCACAAAATAGGCTTACTGCTGCATAACCACATAAAGGGCAGTAGCCCTGAGCATTAGTTGGGCTCCTGCTTATATACTTTACAAATTGATTAGGCATTCTACAGAACAGAGCATCATTGGTTACAGACAAGTTGACATCACATTACATCATTCTGAATAAATTACACATGCTTACTGGAACAGACATCCCATAATTTTGTGCACAAAATAGGCTTACTGCTGCATAACCACATAAAGGGCAGTAGCCCTGAGCATTAGTTGGGCTCCTGCTTATATACTTTACAAATTGATTAGGCATTCTACAGAACAGAGCATCATTGGTTACAGACAAGTTGACATCACATTACATCATTCTGAATAAATTACACATGCTTACTGGAACAGACATCCCATAATTTTGTGCACAAAATAGGCTTACTGCTGCATAACCACATAAAGGGCAGTAGCCCTGAGCATTAGTTGGGCTCCTGCTTATATACTTTACAAATTGATTAGGCATTCTACAGAACAGAGCATCATTGGTTACAGACAAGTTGACATCACATTACATCATTCTGAATAAATTACACATGCTTACTGGAACAGACATCCCATAATAGGCCTTAGCATGTTCTGTGAAAGTAATAAGCTGTTCTTTGTGGGTGTGACTTTTACTATTAAAATGAGAACTTTAGGTTACCCCTAGCTGGAATGTTTGAAAGCATGATTTACCTGTTTATTACGTTTGTTTGATGTTGTTTTCTTATGTTCTCTAAACTGGAACTTTATGGCCTAACTGGAGACCACTACTCCTTATCTTCACTTTATCACCTGTGTCACAACCCTAAAAACCCCCAGAGTCAGTTCCCAATTGTAGATATTCCTGTTCCTTTCATTCCAAAATAACAGTGAATTCTGACTACACTTTCAAACAAGATGTTCTCAATACAGTGTTATATCAATGATGCCTGTAAGTTTGGTTAGCCTTAGAGGCTTGACCAAAGAAATAGCAAAGAGATACATTCTAAGCAAGTTCCATTCATTTTATACTCTTAAACCCTGTTGCCTTATACCAATGGTATAAATGTAATTTCTAAAATATAATTCTAAAACTGATTTTCCACTGGGTGCCCATATCACCAAAGCATTCAATTACCTGTCTAATCATGGCTATTTGTTTTTCTTTCTGCTTTTATCTTCCAAAACTAGCAGAGGTAAACAGAAACACTTCAGGATCCATTTAAAAAAATACATTACAAATTTGAAATATTGATTTGATATGAATTGGCTGCACCCAGGATATAAAAAAATACTCTTCTATTTTTCATTTTGTTCTGGCATCTCTGTAAGGATTCCTGCATGTTACCAATTAAAACATCTTGCCAACATTATATGATTTGTTTCCCAGACATCATAATCCTACGAATGGATCCATAGGCATCCAAGTCATGGATAAAGCCATGATATGAAATTTTTGAACATCAATAAGAAATTATAGCATTAATCTATCATAAGTATCATCCTTGGTGATGCATAATGAATTTAAAATCCTCACAATCAATTTCAGGTATTTCAATAGTTAGCAGCTTGCTGGACCACATGACCATGTCAGTAAGATAAATGACACCACTGCCAAAGATTCCTCTTTTTAGATTTTGATGCGGATATATCTAACAATTCCATTTGGAGCTACAGTACCCATTTACATGCACAACAGATAGATGCATAGTTTACCGGGGGGGGGGGATTCAGCAATTTACATTTTTTAAAAAGTCTGCTCTCCCCAGTTGCTACAAGGCAGCCTATGATGAACTTTTCAAATACCTTATATTGCACTAAATGGAAGAATGAGCACAGATCATTGATACATTATGTATGGTAATGCCTCAGGAAGCTCATTATGGAGTAAAAGCTGCCAGGAGTTCAGAAGAATACTAAGGAATCTTAAATCTAGCTTTATTACTTGTGGGAGACACCTCTTACTAGGGTGAACAATCTTCCCACACCATTAAATTTATATTTCTGCCATTCTTTCAGAAAAGTGTTCTCATGATTAGATTAAGTCTTCTCTACCTGTAATCTTCCTTGATATTTTCTTCTCAGAGAAACTATAGTTGTGGTGTGCTCTGGGACACACTAAAAGGATTTTCTAGGACTCTTGAATCAATTTTTCCTTTTGCTTTTTTCTTCAAAACCTCCCACAAACAGGCAATCTTTGACAGTAGCTAGACTCTGACCTGCTTCAAAAGAAACAGCAAGTGAAAGGACTTCACAAAACCTCTCTGGAGGGTAATTCACTCTGCTGTTTCAGAATACTTTGAGTAGATTTGATTTTATTTCTTTGAAATCAGCATGATCCAATGCATGCTTATTCAGAAGTAATTCCTGCTGTGTTATATAGAGCAAAGTCCTAGGTAACTATGCACAGGATCACAATTTAATAGATTAACATTTAAGCAGAAACAAGGTTTAAAACTTCCCAGATTTTCTAGATTCTCTGGCATACTAAAGGCCTTCAATGGGCAGTGTACCCACGATGAGAAAGAACTAGAAAACCTTGGTGAGTTTTATTTTCTATATTAGTGGATTGGTTTCGATGGAACACATCTATCAGACTAGGCATGATATGAAATTGACCCAAGCAATTCTTAGGCACAGAAAGCCTAGGTGGTAGAAAGTGCCATCAAGTTGAAGCTGACTTTTGGTTTCCCTGAAGAGTTTTCAAGGCAAGAGACAAACACAGGTGGTTTGCCATTGCCTCCTTCTGTGTGGCAACCCTGGATTTCCTGGTTAGATGGGATTTCTTGTCAAGTTGCAACAAACTCATAGTGTCTCCATGGCAAAAGATGAGCAGAGGTGATTTTTTATTGTCCTCCTCTGGGTAGCAACCCCAGTCTTCCTTGTTGGTCTCCTATCTGAGTATTAACCATGGCCAACCCTGCTTAGCTTCCAAGTTTTGATGAGATTGGGCTAAAAACTTTAGTCACTTTCATTTTGCATACACCAGGAGAGCAAATTATACTTGCTTGAGTGGTGTGGGGGATGGCTGGGAGACTAGGAACTTGCAATACAGTTGACCAAAGCTTCCTTAGCTGTGGAGGTGAACATCTTTGGGAAATATAGTTGGGGGCCCATGGGGGAGGGGAAGAAAAAAGGTTCCTGGCTGTGGAGAGCCAGGGAAAAAGAGGATGGAAAAATGCTGCCAAACAATACATGTCACCAACTGTGCAGACATGTAACGGGTATATACAACTGAAGCTAGCTGCTTTTAAAAGACATGTCCTGTGATAATGGTGTAGAAAACAAGTGAAAATTTGAACACATTTTTGGGGAGGAGGAGGAGGAGGAGGAAAAGGAGGAGAAGGAGGAGAGGGAGAAAGAGAAGGAGAAGGTGGTGATGGTGATGGTGATTGCAGGTTGTAAATATTGCAATTGTCCTAGAATCATCAAGGGCCCACATGACATCTAGATTGAAGGATTATAATGAAAGAGGGAGAGAAGGATGCCAAGAATTGTGTGTTTGGCTTAATTGTTGTTTTAATTGTTTTGAGTGTGTGTATATATATATTAAAGCTAATTTTTAATTGATTGCTGTCTTAGGGGCTCTAAGTTGGGCGGCATAAAAATGTTGAAAAATAGTAAATAAGTAATGTGATCTCTTTCTACAACTGAAGGATATGGACCAGGCAGATACAGGTGAAAATAACAGAATGAAGAGTAATCCGACGAAGAAAATATGCCTGAAGTGGGAAACTTTGTACAAACTGGAAAATAGCACTTCAAAGAGTAGAAAAGCTGATAAGCATAAGTGCAATAGCGATATACAGGCTGGGGATAAACAACCTCTGAGGACCCCACCCCTCCTTCAGCGGAGACTCCATGGATAATAGGGTCCCCCTTTTATTTTGGACTTTTAGAGCCTAAGTGCCAGGGGATCTGAAACTTGGGGAGTCTCAGAAAGGCATCTGGGTTCAGCCATGATATTGGAAACTCCCAGGAAAGAAGAGGAAGTGTATGTTGGAATTAAAAACTGATTAAGTGCAAACCCCCTCCCCAGCTCTATGGCATATCTTGTTCAAGAACAAAAACAGTAAGAACATCACCCAGTTTCCTGACACCCCCCAGAAATGTCTATCCAGCTCCAAGGCATGCCTAATACAATAATATCCCTTGCTCCAAGGGATATTTCATCAAGGCAATGTGAGCCATTTCCACTTATAGACTGTTGGGCAACCCTTAAATATCGCTAATCCAATCCAGCCATAGATAAAGGACACCTAATACCTGATCCACCCAGGATGAGCCATCAAGATACATTTAAACCCATCATTCATGCCTGGTTCTTTATGAATATGCTAAAACTGTCCAACAATCACCCCACCTTGGAATGTCAGGTATTTCCCTACTGATCTTTCTGCCAGATTTTGACAGCAGTTACTTTCAAATTGCCCAGTAAAATTCAAACTCCATATCTTGGACCACTCAAGTTCCTGTGGAAGTGGGCTCCCATGTCTAGCTATGGCACCCCTCTCCGTAAAAACACCATCCAAAGTCTGTGGAAAGTGTGCCCCATTGTCCCACTACCTGAATACCCCTGCAACCACTTTGCAGGCTCTTCTCCTCAGTACTCTGCACCTTAGACCTCAGCTGTGTTAGCCCCTGGACCGCTCCAAATCTCAAGCCCTGGATTTAAGGTTTTATGTCCCTTCCTTAAAACTTCCCAGTTTCCTTCTATCTTCTACAAGTGTGCTCTCTTGCCAGTATGTATGTGATTGCTTAGGGAATCAGTTCTCAGGTGCCTAGGGTAGGTTCTTTGCATTTTTATTCATTTTATTTTGTATTCAATAAAGTTATTTGTTTGTGTTTACAATTATTCTCTCTCACTCTCTCTCTTCACCATTTTATTTTGGGGTGCCCCTACCAAGATCCACCATGGTATACAGAGGCTACAAGGTCTTGTGTTATTCCTTTCTGGAATCCTTTTTAAGCTAACTCCCCCTTCTCTGGGTCCAGTTTTGGTAACAAACCATCATTGCTTCAAAAAGGGGAACTAACTTAATGCCCAACTTTTCCTGAAAGGGAACTGATTTGTGACACTACAGGCCTTTCTGAAGTCAGGTACCATTACTTAGGTCAGTTATTTCAGCTGGACAGATCCTTGAGGGGAGCTGATGGAATCTACGCCCAATTGGCCTCATTTGATTTACTGTAGTTAATATTGTCGAAGGCTTTCACGGTCAGAGTTCATTGGTTCTTGTAGGTTATCCGGGTGTGTAACCGTGGTCTTGGAATTTTCTTTCCTGACGTTTTGCCAGCAACTGTGGCAGGCATCTTCAGAGGATTAACACTGAAGGACAGTGTCTCTCAGTGTCAAGTGTGTAGGAAGAGTAATATATAGTCAGAAAGGGGTTGGGTTTGAGCTGAGTACTGTCCTGCAAAAGTAATGTGCTAATCATTGTCCTGTAAGTATCAAGATAATGTGCTAATGAGGGTATGGTATGTTAATATGGAACCATTGTATCCTGAAGTGATCTGTTAATGTGTGTAATCCAAGGCTAATCTGCATGGCTATTGTTGACTGTTGCCTTTGTTAGTCTGGAGGTTTTCAGAACAGGAAGCCAAGCCTTATTCATTCTTAAACTCTCCTCTTTTCTGTTAAAGTTGTGCTGATGTTTATGAATTTCAATGGCTTCTCTGTGCAATCTGACAAAATAGTTGGTAGAATTGTCCAGTCTTTCAGTGTCTTGGAATAAGACCCTGTGTCCTGTTTGTGTCAGTCCATGTTCAGCCACTGCTGATTTCTCAGGTTGACCAAGTCTGCAGTATCTTTCATGTTCTTTTATCCTTGTTTGTATGCTGCGTTTTGTGGTCCCGATGTAAACTTCTCCACAGCTGCAAGGTATACCATATACTCCTGCAGAGGTGAGGGGGTCTCTTTTGTCTTTTGCTGATCGTAGCATTTGTTGTATTTTCTTGGTGGGTTTAAACACTGTTTGTAGGTTATGTTTTTTCAAAAGTTTCTCCATCCTATCAGTGACTCCTTTAATAAATGGCAGGAATACCTTTCCTATGGGAGACTGTTTTTCCTGAGTTTCCTGATTTTTGTTTGGTTTAATGGCCCTTCTGATTTCATTCTTGGAAATGTAGTTAAGTTTGTACTCCTCAATTAATAATGCAATTCATTCCCATTCCTACTATGTCTGCTTTCTTTATGCATTTATAGCAACTGACCCAAATCTTTTCAACTGCGATCTGACAGACTGAAATTACTCTCCCTGCAACAGGGAAATAAGTGTAAAGTTCCTCTCTCCCTCTTTCTGTGTGTGTGTGTGCGCGCGCACACACGTGTATGTGTGTATGTGTTCCTCTTTAGGAAACAATGTCAAAAACAAGTCCCTCTCTGCAAGGTTTATAAACCTTGAATCCATCTTTTCCACATCTGAAGGAGCACTATGAATATTCAAGTGTCATTTTCACTACAAGTTATTAATCTAACACTGCCATTGAAAGCAGAGTTACACCCTTAGAAATCAATGGGCTTAGAAGAGTGTAACTATGCTTAGGATTGCACTCCAACCCCCCCCCCCGAACACTTATATTCATTTTCAGTAGCTCCTACAGCATAATGGTCTTTTGTAATGAGTCCAGAAATAACACAGAATATTTTTAATGAGGATATTTGTGCCTTAGAATTAATAAGCAATTTTGATGAACAGGACCACTAAAACCTTGCAGACTCTACATAAGGTCATACAAAAGGTGTTTGCAATTAGAACACTTGTAAAATACGGCAGATGTTTTCAAGCTAAAGCAATAACAATTATCTTGAAAGCATTATAGGAAAATTCCTTCATAATCATCTAGTGTCTTGTGCAAATCGAAAGTATAAACATGTTATTTCAGTGAAACAATGGACAGTTTCCTTGTCTCACTTTGTGGCAATAACATTGGTACTTGTCTGACTTATGGTATATTTAAAGGGCCATGATGCTATAAGCAGTACCAGCAGAATCTACCCATATGGCATCTTAAAGAAAACATACAAAACTGGTTTGTTTTCTCCTGGATTCCAAGGATGGCAGCAATAAAGATAATAAAGTATCAATAATTTGCTTTTAATAGCTCTCTTAGTTATAAATTTATCCTGTTCAGTGAGTATTTAATTACCTTTTAAGAAATCAACTGTTTGCTTGAGTGACCACAGCAGTTCCTGTAACAGGAAAATAAGTGACCAGGGAGCTTTTAAAAAATCTTTGTTTTCTTTTCTTTCAAGATAAAGCGAAATCAAAGAAGGAGGAAATTATTCTTTAAAAATAGTTAATGAAGTGATTAGACTAAAGCCGAAAGGACGTTCAGTGGTTGACATGAATAGATACAAAAGGAAAGTTCAAAGCTGAGACTGCAACCAAGAAATCAAAGGAGATTGACAGCCCATTCCTGAGAATTGGGCCGAAAGTCTGTAGGAGGTGGCGTGACCTCGCTGCCAGCGTAAGTATGTGTAATCGCATGTTTAAACGTACTTACGCTGGTGGCAAGGCCAGTCCCACCGGCGGGAGAGCATCGCCGGATGGCACCTCCCCCCTCTGCCGGCGCAGCCTCTCTGTGGCTCCGGCAATGGCGTGGAGAGGCCGCACCGGCACAGACAGGTGTTCCGGGGGCAGGCCAGGGGGAGAAGCTGGCAGCTAGTCGGCTCCCTATCCCTTTTTGGCCACTTGCGGCCGGAGCAGCGTTGCTAAATAGCAGGCGCAGCCTCGCTGTTTTCAATGGGGCGAAAAGCCCCAGTTAAACAAACAAACAAAAAAGCCGCAAAACGGCTTTTTTGTTTTGTTTAACGGTGTTGGGGAAATGGCTTAGGAAGAGGCGCCTCTGCGCCTCTTTCTTGCCGTCCCCGTATGCCTCAGCTCAGGAATGGGCTGTGAGAGTAGGAAGGGCAGCCATGAAGGAGCTGGAAAAGATTCTTAAGTGTAAGGATGTGTCACTGGCAACCAAGATCAGGTTAATTCATGCCATTTCTCCAAGAGAGATGTTGATGGGGTGTGGAGGACAGTGCCATCAAGTCACAGCTGACTTATGACAACCCTGTAACGTTTTCAAGGCAGAGACATTTGGAGGTGGTTTGCCATTGTCTGCCTCCCTGTGGGCTGAGAGAGTTCTGAGAGAACTGTGACTGACCCCAAGGACACCCAGCAGGCTTCATGTGGAGGAGTGGAGAATTGGACCCACCGATCTTAACCACTACACCATGCTTGCTCTCATTTATGGGGCAGGAGATGGTTATCATGTTGAATAAGGACTAGTTTATGGGGCAGGTTTGTACTGAAAACAATATTCTTTAAGGGGATGAAATATGAGATTATTGTCCCACAAGCACCAATGGTTCATTTTGGCCTGGTTGCCAGGAGATCCCATGGAGTCATGTGACAAGACCTTGATTAAGAGTTATGATAGCTGTCTCCTTATGAAATGGCATTATATTACAGTTTATTCCTATGATTCTCAAGTTTAATGCAAGATGCACCCCCCAACAGTTGGAGCTCCATAGGCCCCAAGGAATATAGGGCTCTGAGGGTAATCAGTGTATTTTCTTGCAAAACGTATAGTATTCAGCTTTATCAGGAACCTTCTTGATGAATACTGATAATTTACACGCTTACTCAGCTTACATATGTGTGTGTCTTTGTGGAGAGGTAATGCACCACTGAAAATCAGCAACATTTCAACTGTACGTTCTTGCAATTCTTGCAGCTCTTTGCAAAGTAACAGTGCAAATAATCTTTCATTAATTATGTGTGTGGAAGTGGCTGAAAAGTAGTTAGAGACACACCTCCACAAAATGTCTGTGATTAGTCAGATACAAATCTGAAACACACAGCTTTGAGAACATTTTCATGTGCATTGTATGGAAATTCCTGCTGCATAGACAGATGCATATCTGAAGGTATGAAAGTAGTATTAAAAACAGTTCAACTGCAAACAAGTGATTTCGATGTCTTTAGATACGACAAGAACAACCACTCAAGGGGAAAAAAAGACCTGCTATGCATATTATCTTTGATTTCATCTGATGGTCTACATATTACAAAGATGTGTGCATTTGGCCATTTCCCAGCCAGTCCTTAAAATGGCTGCTGACCCAAGTTTCCTAGACTGTGACCTTTTGCAGGAGCCTTTGGCTTAACCACATTCTCCCTCTAATATTCTGTCCTGAAAGTCACAGTCCGTCTTCTTCCATTCAGCAGGATCAGGCTGACTTTCTGTTGTTCCTTGAACTGTGAATGTTCATGAGGACAAAACTACATGATTTGTCTGGACAAAAACTGATCAGCCTCCCAGTAGCTATTTTATACTGAAGTGTCCCCATAGGAAACTGTGAGTCTGATTGAAGTGGCAGTGGAGGAAGAGAGCACTTAACCTGTTGCCACTCTATCTGCTTTCCCACCTGTCAGAGAAAAATACAGAGTCCCCAATCATATGAGTGCTTCCGTATGGAAACTGTACACAAGGACTGCACCTTTTCCTGGCTGTATCTTTGAATAGGATCCCAGACCTTTGTTGAGTGTGGAAAGGCTACCTGTAGATGGCTGGAAAAGTCGGATAAACTTTCAGTGCATATGTGCCCATGTATTTGCTTTTAAAAGTCTACGCTTTGGTTCTCTAAAAATAGCGAAATCCTTACAAATCCTCATTGCATTACCAGTGCTGATCATTTGGTGATCTGTGCATATGGTCTATTTTGTAAGTTTCTTGTGATGTTCAAAATCAGTATAGCTTTCATGTTTTGCTTTCATATTTCATAGTATAAAAATTCAAATAACAACACTGTCTTATAACTGTACATTGTTGTGCATATATTACCCCTATATGACCAGTCTGAAAATTACACTAAATATACTTTGTGAAAAGATTAGCTATATGCCTTAGGGCTTATATTATGGATCCTAACAGTCAAAACAGCATGTATTGGAAGATTTCCTCCCAGGTTTTCAGCAAAAAGTAAACACCTGCAGCAGGGAGCTTTCATTTCCATCCTCTGCAATGTTTTAATCAGACACCTAAAATTACTTGAACACCATTATTGTGACTAAACTGCTAGAATAGAGCCCAAAATGAAAACAAACGCCAAGAATGTATCCTATACAAAGTAAAATATAACTTCATTTAAGAGAATCTATTCCAGTTGCATCTCTTAAAGAGTTTTCCTGCAGTAACCATTTAATCTATTTATGTCAGCTTTGTCGCAGTGTTAAATTCATCCTCAATATAGTACTGGGCATTTGCACAAGGTCACATTAAGAACCACTAGTGTTTGTTAACAGATACTATTGTTTATTGATCCTCCTTTAATCAGTTGAAGGAATAGTCAATGTGCCACCTTTAGCGTGAGTAGAAGGTTATCTCTTCCTGTAGACAACTCTTGAGTGATGGATTGTGTGTGTGTGGGTATACATTGAGAAAGGAGATAAAAGCATTGTGAAATAAGAGAAAGATGAACTCCACAATAACAAGGAAAATGTCAAAATAAGCCTGTAAACAGCACAATGTTTGTTACCAAAAATGTTCTCTCAGTTTTCTTACTTTGAAGTATTGAGGGTTCATTTTCAAAATCTTACTAATTTTTTGCACATGAAGAAATAAAAAGTGTATTCTAGCCATGTTGTAAGAAGAATGTAGTCACCTCAGGTTCTAATGTACTAAGTGGAATGCAGATTTCTTAGTTTATGGTCCGAAATTGATTTACTGAAGCAAATGAAAGGATGATCAATTACTTTTGTTTGTTAGTCACAAACATTAGCCATTGCTGTTTTTTTCCCAATCTCTGTGACAATTTTAAATGTACAAAGTGTCTTACAGTCTTCTTTTTGTTAACTATTATTTCAGATTGAGAGATAAGGAATGGAGATTTGATGGACAGACCTGTCTACAGAGAGCCAATATTAACAAACACACCTGTAATGTATGTCTGGTTAGGCCTAGGCCCGTTAAAATTGAACATTGTTTTTTAGCCACTGAGAGGGTGAAGTGCCCTTGTAAGTGGCTTCCTCAGGCTCATTCTCTTTCCTTTCTCACCTGTTAGAGCAGGCCAGACCCAGACCTGACTTTGTTGGGCTTGGTGAGAAGAAAAGGGACTTGGGGAGGATGCAGGAGCACCTCTTGGACTGTTTTGAGCTTTTTCATTGGGGCTTCCATTAGTTTCACTAGGTAAGATGATGTTTCCTGCTTCTACACTGATTGCATTTAAGACAAGGATCATGTGTTTTTCCTGTGGCTAGTGATCCAGGCCAGAAATTTGGAAGGATCTGTGGAATCTCCTTATTCAGTGTGGGTAGTTTTCATGATACTGGAAATCAAATTGTGCTGGGGTTGCTTTTCAGAAACAGTTTATAGTTCAGTTTCAGTCACCTTTATTGGCACCTTTATTGGCATCAGAAACAGAATAGACTGGAGTGGGGTGGCCACGGCTGCAGGTTCTACTACTTGAAGCTGGTTTGGATCCCACTGGTTTGGACTCATCCATAATTCTCTGCAGGGTGAGCTTCCAGTCTGCACCTCCTCTTTTGATGCTGTAGCAATGACATGCAGAATGTAACAACAGCAGCAAAGCCTTCATTCAAGGAGTCTTTGGGTGTTTATCTGTGTCCCCTGACTTTGTCAGGTTTTTTGTGTCATGGTGACTTTTAAAGGTATAGCTAGAGGCACTGATTTAATTGCTTGCAAGCCTCATGAGGAGAATAACAAAGAAAGATACCTTCTTGACTACTGTCAAATGTTAGATGTAGAAGGTGTTAGCTGTTCCAGGAGATACTCTTGCAGGTTTGTTGGTAGCAGATGTTACCAAAAAGAAACTGATCAACCCTGCAAGTAAGGGGAAGTGTTGCCTTACCAGGATGGCAACAAGGGCTTTTCTGATTGGACACTGGATTTTTGTTTTAATTTGCTATGACAGACTAACATGGCTACTCCTTTGCAATCCTGTCAAATAAGCAAAATTATTATGTATAGAACACTGCAATAACAAGAAGGCTTCAGCCAAACAGAACTCCATCCCAGTCATCTTACAATTCTTTCTTTGCAAAAGGATTTCTAAGAGCTAATCTTAAAGCAGCAGTATTTGCTAATGTATCAGAGACGTGATGGATCCAACCCACATTTCCCCATATTTCCCATATACAGGCTGTTCTATGCACCTGCTTTTGCTACATGCATTGTCAAGATCAGGCTTCCACTAATAGATTTTTGGCATATCTAAAGTTGATCTTCTATATTCACTCCATATTTTTTGTTACTAAGAATATTCATTACTGAAATGCCAAAATTCTTGCTACAGTCATCTACAGAAATGTGCTCCAAGAAGAGAAAAGGGAAAGCAGAGAAAGATAATAGACATAAGTGATATCATTCACTGACAGAGAAGACCCAATATCAGGCTAAAGTCTGAAATGGAATACCAAATGTAGGTTTTTTTAAAATAAAAAGACATAAATATTCACTTGAACTTAGATAATAAGTAGTTTAAACAGCTGCATATTGTGAATTTTATTCAAAACTGACTGCATTATACAGTTTTAGGAATCCAATTTCAATTTTACCCTAAAATCAAATACTCTGGGAGGTATGAAATAATAAAAGATAGAAGCATACTTTTGTTACAAGTGCAATACAAAGAACCTAACAGATTTTTAATCTATTACATTCAGCCAAGTTAAGACAGTTTTTTTCAAACTCTAGATTTTTAAAAGTGTACAGTATAATTTTCTCTAAGGTGAAACAATCTACTTTCAAATGTAAAAATAAAATCTTAAAATATCCCTATTCAACATTGGCAAATTTTCTCCAGGTGTTTTATAGAGCATTCCATGCTTTTTTACTTACCATTGACTTCAATAGAATTTACTCTTATGTAAATGTACATAGAATAGTAGCTGTATGGTACATTAACTGATAAATAAATGAGACTGAATATGATTTTTTAAATGTGGTTTATATTTTGCATTTATTTCCTTGCATTTATACTATAATTCCTACTTCTATGACTGAAGGGACAGGATGTTGAAAGAAATCGTCAATGGCTTAGCCAACACTTGATCCATTGAACCAAACTTAAATAACAAGCATTAATAGTATCATTTGATTAGTCTAATTCTTCATTAAATTGAGGCATAATCATTGCTAACAAAAGCGGAACTGTGAAGGAAATCTCATTCAGTCTAACAGTATTCAGAACAGTCAGTCAGTGTAGGAAAAGCTTCAGAGACAAACTGGTTACTGTTTCTACTTTGTCCTGATCTTGGAGAGAAAAACAGCCATCGCTGATGGTGTTCACCTTCTCCAATCTTCCACAAAACCTACAGTTAACTTTGAAAGCAGGACTTATTTGCTCAGTCACTGTTTAGCCTACTCAAAGAAGATCAGGTGAACAAACAAGGACCACCTGCTTTCAAAAGATTAGTTCACTTGCCATGGAGGATAGGTGGGTAAGGAACAATGACAATGGTAGCTCTTTCTGATTTTTCCTTGAGGCAGTGATAGTAAGCAAGTCAGTCACACAATTCCAGAAGAATAGCCTTGTTGGTTTATTGTGGTAAAAATAAACAAGAGTCTTGTGGTACCTTAAAGACTAATGAGTTTTTAGTCTAGTGTAAATCAACAGACAAAGTAGACTCAAATCCATGATGATTTATACTAGAATAAAAACTCTGTGAGCCTTTAAGGTGCTGAAATATTCCTGTTTATTCAGTCCCCAGAAGTCTTTTTGGCAGTGACGGAGTGTTCTGAATGCTATTGGATGGGAGTCCTTCCTTACCACATTGTTCCAGAACTATTCCAATTCCGTTCCATACATTTGAGGGGGATGTTTGAACTGAGCCTGTATTTCTCAGTCTCTCCAAATGAAGGAACATTCAGTAGCATCAGAAGTTATAAATCAGAGGGTGTTTGCAAAACATTTCTAATCGCAAATGCCATGAAAAAGGTTAGCAATGGGAAATGTTTCATCACTTGCCAATCCCATAATCTTCCTCTGCATTTTAAGAAAGATAATCAGGACTTGGAAAAATATGCCTCAAGAGTTTCATATCAAGTTTTGAGTACCAGATGGAAACTTTCAGATCAAGGTCTCTGGTTTAAATGTAATCCTCTGAAAGAAAAATGCTAAACTTCTTGCTCACTAATTTCTGTGACATTTCATTTCCATTCATTTCCTTGTGCACATAAACCCCTACACAATACCTTCCATTTCTTCACCTAGATTCCTGGATGTTGGAAAACACCATTTAAGAAAAACACTTCAACAACAGTTCTGGAACTAATTATTTTAACAGGGCTTAGCATATTCATAGATTACAGCAAATTGGCAAAGGACTTGATACAACTACTGATGAAGGTTAGAACATAAGAACATAAGATAGCCCCTGCTGGATCAGACCAAGGCCCATCAAGTCCAGCAGTCTGTTCACACAGTGGCCAACCAGGTGCCTCTAGGAAGCCACAAACAAGACGACTGCAGCAGCACCATCCTGCGTGTGTTCCACAGCACCTAATATAATAGGCATGCTCCTCATACCTAGAGAGAATAGGTATGCAGCATGACTAGTATCCATTTTAACTAATAGCCATGCTCAGGTTAAAGCACAACGTGTCAAAGCAGGATTACAGCTGAACATCAAGGAGACAAAAGTAACAACCACTGGGGAATTACTCAACATTAAGTTGGAAAAAGAAGAAATTGAAATTGTTCAAGACTTTCTATTCCTAGGCTCAATTATCAACCAAGAGGGAGAGTGCAATCAAGAAATCAGAAGGAGATTGAGGAAGGGCAGCCATGAAGGAGCTAGAAAAGATTCTTAAGTGTAAGGGCATATCACTGGTAACTAAGATCCAGATAATTCATATTATAGTACTCCTAATTACTATGTTTAGGTGTGAAAGTTGGACAATGAAGAAAGCTCAATTTGCTTTCAGTTGACTAAACTGAGGCTATCATACTTTTGAGAAGAGTCACTGGAAAAGATAATAAGGCCCCATTAAAACAAACAAAAAAGCCGCGAGATGACTTTTTTTTTGTCCGGTGTACACGAAAGGGCTTAGGAAGAGGCGCCGCTGTGCCTCTTCCTCGCCGTCTCCGTATGCCGTCAGCTCAGGAATGGGCTGTAACTCAATCAAGGAAGCCACAGCCATCAATTTGCAAGACCTGAGCAAGGCTGTTACTGATAGAACATTTTGGAGGTCCTTAATTCATAGAGCTGTCGTAAATTGAAACAACTTGACAGCACTTAACACACACACAGCGTATTCACGTGGGTAGATTTCTCCATAAAAGATGTTTTGTTACTATTCCATAGTGAGATCCTTGTGGAGCCCACATCAGGCAAATCCCGGGTATGGGGAACTTAAGGTGAAAGGAAGGAACTAGCATAGCAAAATAGTTCTATATTAGTAGAGCCAATGTGGTGTGGTGGTTAAGAGTGGTTGTTAGGAGCAGCAGACTCTAACTGGTGAACCAGGTTGGTTTCTCCACTCCTCCACTTTCTCCACTGGGTGACCTTGGGCTAGTCACAGCTCTCTTAGAGCTCTCTTAGCTCCACCTACCTCACAGGGTGTCTATTGTGGGAAAGAGAAGGGAATGTGATTTTAAGCCAGTTTGATTCTTCCTTAAGTGGTAGAGAAAGTCAGCATATAAAAAATAGCTCTTCTTCCTCTTCTTTATATCAGTAAACCCGAACCAAAAATAAACCCCAAATTAGGCATTTTGGGGTTTATTTTCAGCCAAATGCCAAAACCTGGGAATCTGCCCAAAGTCAAATAGGTGACTCATGAAAAACCAAATAGATATTCAGCTTTTCAAGTTTCGGGTATTCGCCTTTGTTCAGATGCATGGCTCTGCGCCTTCTCCCATTTTTCTCCTATCTTTGACTGGTTTTGTTCGGATCCCAAAGTTGGGGCCCTTTTGAGGTAGGGGTTGTGTGATCGGAGCCAACTTGGTCTGACCAACTTTCCAGATACATCACCTAACAGAAGACTAGTCTGCATAGCAGAAGAGTCATTTAAAAGACGGGGCTCACCCAGTCCTGCCCAGATTGATATACTCTCCAACTAAAAGCACCAGCTTTAACAGCTGCTGACCAGGCTTCCGAAGAAGACTTCCTTCAGAAGAGCTGCCTTAGTCGAGACTTCAGCTGAAAACCTGCTCTCAAACTGAAGGTCACCCTGAGTAGTGGCTTGGTTTACCTGCACTGTGGCCATTAGGGCTGTCAATTCGGTTCGGCCCAAACTGAAAATCAGCCGAATTTCCCCTGATTTGGTGGTTTTTAGTTCGAGAGGAACCGAACTCAAAACTGGCGGGCAACCGGGGGGGCCGAATTCAGCGAGTTCGGGAGTTCGTGAATAAATTCAGCAAATTCGGCCGTCAGTAAGCAGAATAACCGTCAGTAAGCAGCATTCTCCTCCCCCGGCTAATCGGTGGGCAAGCTGGGTCTTCTTCTGGCCAATCAGTCAGGATTGAGTACTGGAGGAATCAGCTGATGTGCGGCCCGGCCAGGGAGAGAGAGAGAGAGAGAGCGAAATCCTCGTGTGTGTGTGTGGGGGGTGCTTGTGCACATCCACTCCTTTCTGTGGCTGCAGGGGGCGTATTTTTTGGGGTACAGACACAAAACTTTCACTGGAGCTTCAGATGAAGCTTCTTAAGGTACCCCCCAAGTTTTGTAAACATTGGGTCAGGGGGTCCCGAGATATGGGCTCCCCCCTTTTTCTTTCCATGGCTGCAGGGGGCACATTTTTGGGGGTACAGATCCCAAACTTTGAGCGGAGTTTCAGACCAGTGTTCTTAAGATACCCCCCAAGTTTTGTAAACATTGGGTCAGGGGGTCTCGAGATATGGGCTCTCCCCCTTTTCCCTCCCCCCCTTTTCCATTTATGTGGCTGCAGGGGGCGCTTTTTTGGGGATATAGCCCCCAAACTTTTAGCATAGCTTCAGTGAATTATTCTTAAGATACTACCCAAGTTTTGTAAAGATGGGTTCAGTGGGGGCACAATATCGCCTCCCCCCTTTTCTCTTTCCATGGCTGCAGGGGGCGCATTTTTTGGGGTGCAGATCCCAAACTTTGAGCGGAGTTTCAGACCAGTGTTCTTAAGATACCTCCCAAGTTTTGTGAACATTGGGTCAGGGGGTCCCGAGATATGGGCTTTCCCCTTTCCCCTTTCCCCTTTCCCCTTTTCCCTATTGGGATGAATGGAGCAGCCGATCCTGTGCATCTCCAGAGCAAAACGTTCCGTGCCTAATTGGAATCATCTTGGATTACAAGTCCTCTTCAGCCCCTCTTGATGGAACAGAAGACAGCCACAGTAAGACCCCTTTGGGGGCTTTAATCTATAATTTTTCTCCTGTGTATGTGTGTGTGTGTGTGGGGGGGGGAAAGCAGAGTCTGTGTGTGTGTGGGGAGGGAGCAGTTTCTGTGGGTGGGGGGGAAGCCAAAAGGGGCTTTCGTCGGTTCTGCCTGGGGTGTGTGTTCCCCCTCGAGTCTCTCGCTCCCTGGTTTGAGGGGGGAGGTTTCAGTTGTGTGTTGCAAAGGTGTTGTTTAACAAGGTTGTGTTGTTTTGCAGTTGTTTTGCAAATTTCTCAGCTATTGTCGGGGCTGGGAGCTTTGTGCGTGGGCGGCAAGCTCTGCTGAGAGATGCACATTAAGGGTGGGGGACCCCTTTCAGGGCCCATATCTCAGCCCCCCCTGACCCAATCTTTACAAAACTTGGGGAGTCTTTCAATAAACGTCCTTTGAAGCTCTGCCGAAAGTTTGGGACCTCTAACCCCAAAAATGCCCCCCCAGAGCCGCGGAAAGGCGCGATTGTGTTTTTAATGGCTTTATTCGGCCGAATTTTTTCCCGAACTTTGAATTCCCGCCAAATTGAACGGATCCGAAGTGGGGGAGTTCGGACTTCTGCACGTACCGAACCCACAAGGGTCAAATTCGGCTGAATCTGAACTGTACCGAATTTTTTTTTTGACAGCCCTGGTGGACATCTCTTGAAATCAGATTTTTGATGACTATATTAAAGGACTGTTCACAGGATGTCATTTGCCTCCAAAATAAATGTTCTCTGTGCCGTATTTTTCTTGCATTTAAGCTATTTCCCTCAGTTTGGAAGCTAATTTGCATGGACATCATGCAAAACAACCCAGTTATGAATGGAGCCCACCATACTTTGAGGCGCCAGCCTGCTAATTGGCTCTTTCCACCAGTCCTTGGCAACACTGACCTTCTGAACCTGAAAACCAATTGACAGTTGGGCTCTCACAAATGCCTAGAGTATGGAGGCGACACCTTTGTGGGCCCATAAAATTGGACCCTTTGTCCCAAACTTTCCCAGACGTTGGTGTCCATCTAAGGGGAGTCCTTTGCAGCTATGCTGCAAATTTGGTGACTCTACCTCAAAAAATCCCTCCCCCGAGCCTTGAAAATAAATTCCATAGACTATAATGGACCCAATTTGTTTTGGAGGAAACCCGGAATTTACTGGTATGGGTATTTGGCTTATTTTGGTTTACCTGGAAAAAAACTGAGCCAATAAACATAAATCTGAAATTTATCAGAAAAATTATTTTTACACACCCGGATATACTAGTATAGCTAGTATAGCTATACTAGTATGGGGAGAAGGTACAAGGACAAATAGAACAGATTTTTTTTAAAATGGAGACAAATCTGACATTAAAAGCACAATGTTCAGAAACCAATGTGGGAACATTTCAATCTTACCTGACATTCTGTATCTGCATATATTTTATTTGTTGCCAGAAGTGGAAAATAAACTTGGATTCAACACATGAATATGTTTGAAATAATAAAGGAGCATGAAAACGTTTGTCTGGTTTCAGCCATCATCCAAAATAGCATGTCTAAAACAAGAACTAGATATGGAATATGTCACTTTTGTTCTTGTAAAAATGGACTTCTCTGACTTTGTGGCAATGAGAATAAATAGATAACATCCATTTCCTGATGCCAGCATTTTAACACATGAATAAAGATTGAACAAAGGTGTGACTTTACATAGACTAGGAATTTTTTAAATAATATTTTATTTATATTGTAATTTGCCTTGAGTCCTGCAAGGGAGAAAGGTGGATAATAAATGTTTTAAATAAATAAATAATGTATTGTATAGGAATATGCTTACAGTGCAACACTCTTCATGTCTAATTAGAAGCAAGACCCAAATATGGGCTTGGTTGCGGAAAGTGCTGTTAAGACACAGATGACTTATGGCAACCCTATAGGTTTTTCCAGGTTCAGAGAGGTGGTTTGCTATTGCCTGCCTCTGTGTAGCAACCCTGGACTTCCTTGGTGGTCTCCCATCCAAGAACTAACCAAGGATGACCATACTTACTTTCTGAGATGTGACGAGATGGGCTATCCTGGGCCATCCAGGTCAAGGCCAATGGGGCTCACTCCCTGCTAAATGTGCATAGGATTTACCCTAATAGAGCAATCCTAAAATTGTCTTTTGAGAATCCTAATCACATCTATTTAATGGGGCTTATCCCAAGTAAGAGTGCATAGGATAGCAGCCTAAGGCTGAATCTCAATTTATATATTTGAAAATAGATTATCTTGAAACAAACTGGACTTGTAAAATAAATGACTGTAGTACAGAGATATAGAAGATATCAAATCCAATGTATCATTTCATTTTCTGATTTGCTAATGAGGAATGAATGGGGAATCTGACACCAGAGAAATATGCTTGGGAATACTTTTGACTTCAGACAATTATTTAGGAATAAACTAAGCCTAACAATGCAAAATACAATTAATATCACACTGAGGCCAACAACAGACCTATTGCCAATGGCAGAACACAGATAATGTGTGATTCAATGGAGGCAGACAAATCCAGATAATAATATTCCAATCTAAATTCTATCTACTAAATAAATTAGAATGTCATCAATTATCGCAGCTGTTTCCTTGTGGCTTTGCCTCTCTTTGACTCAGATTAATTGACAAGTGACAGAGGCTACAGAAAAGAAGAAATCATCTGATAAAATGGCCTAGAACAATAGTTATATTGCCAGCGTGGCGTAGTGGTTAGGAGCAGTGGATTCTAATCTGGGGAACTGGGTTTGATTCCCCACTCCTACACATGAAGCCTGCTGGGTGACCTTGGGCTAGTCACAGTTCTCTTTGAACTCTCTCAGAATCACCTACCTTACAAGGTGTCTGTTGTGGGGAGAGGAAGGGAAGGAGATTGTTAAGTCAATCTGATTATCCTTAAAAGGTAGAGAAAATTGGCACAATAAACCCAACTCTTCTTCTTCTAACCTGTCATTGATTTTTTAAAAAAATTAGAATCAAAAAGACATTAGAATTCAGACAGTCCTCTCCTAAGTAGTGTTGTATCCGTCTTAAATCTGTTGAAATCAAGACAGAACTCTGGATTGCACTATTCTAATGAAAGCACCTCCATGATCTCTCTGAAACCTTTGTGACAGATAGCCTTATTGTATGATGGCTGCATAAGGTAGCTGCAGTGGCAGAAGCAGTGGCTCATTCCATAGTTAGCAACCTATCTCTGGCAAGTGAAGCAGAACTGTTCACCTTTGCCTGCCTCCCAGATTTGATGTTCTCACTGTTGCTCAGATTTTCACCGGCTTGGTAGTTCTAATAAACAAGTGGTACTCACTTACATCCTTGCAGAGAGCCACCCTCTCCGTTACCACCAACCAAACAAGCCACATTTATTTCTATCCCTGGCACGAGGACTACACCTTAGGGAGGCTCACAGCATGTCATTCTTTCAGTAGCAGCTGTTTCAAGGTGAAAACCACCTGCCAACCACAAGTCCCACTTGACAAGGGTGTGGCATACTTTCCTGAAATATGGGACAAGCGGTACAGTGAGGAAAAGTTCTCAGAAGATCCACAGGTGACATGTCAAAGAGTTACATGTGGCTCTTGAGCCACTGAGTGAATTTCACTGCAGCAGACCAAAATGATCCTATGCTAAGATGCTTTGTCAAAGACAGGCAGATTCTGTCATGAGAAATGGTGAAGAACAGGAGTGAAGACCTTTGAAGCCTGTCAAGTTCCAGGATATCAGCATACATAATTGGAACTCGCAGGTGATGAGTATAGCATATTTCACAGAGGGCACTTTCACACATGCTGGTCTTTGGGTGGCAGTACCCATGTAAGTCACATGAACACATGAACACATGAAGCTGCCTTATACTGAATCAGACCCTTGGTCCATCAAAGTCAGTATTGTCTACTCAGACTGGCAGCGGCTCTCCAGGGTCTCAGGCAGATGTCTTTCACATCACCTAACTGTCTAATTCCTTTAACTGAAGATGCCGGGGATTGAACCTCGGACCTTCTGCATGCCAAGCAGATGCTCTACCACTGAGCTATGGGGAGGGGCCCCAAATAGAAGTCCTGTGTACAGGGCTAATGATTAAAGGCAAAAAGGGTAATATTTTTAAAGGGTGCCTTGAAGTACTCTTTGAATTAATAGTGGCTTCTCTCTTTCATATGACAATTAATTTAATCTATTTCCAAACACTTCATTTTTTTATTAATTTGCCATTACATGCAAAAATGGTAGAATTTTAAATTTTCACCTGCTTAACATTGATTTATTCATGTACAATTTGACACAAAAATAAAGATATGGTCATTAAAACGCTGCATGTGCCATATATTGCAAACTTTCAGTTCTGAAGATTTAAAGTATTTCGTAATGTTGGTCTTTGTATTATAAATCTATCTTTATATGTGTGTGTCTCTTGCACTAAAAACACAACATGCATAGATTTTTCTTCGCATACATAATGATTAACTTCTGCACCTTTACAGAATTTTAAATACAAACAGTCTGTAGGAGAACCAATCTGCCTTCCTGGTTTCAACCTTTCAGTTCAATAATTTGAATATTGCCTTCCAACTAATTAGTTGAATAAGAATTCAGAGGAATGTCTACAGTGTTATTCTGAGAGAGTTTAATACAGGATGACAGAAAAGAGAACTTTTTAAATAAAGTATTGATCTTCCTCAACTGCAAACATTGACTAAAGACTCAGGACTTTACCAAGTAGATTGGATTGCAAACATTCTTCTATCCCATTAAACACTTTTTTATTGGAATCCTTGTCGAAAGAATATATTGGAAACCTTCCAACATGTCTTAAGACATCTCTGCATTAATAGCTATTAATCACTAACCTGACAGTATATATATTGTTCAGACTCAGCACTTCCTAATAGTTTTTCATTCTCCATCATGCTAAACTACTCTTCCAGCTTCCTCTCTGAGGCTACCAGGACTTTGCAGTCATTTCCAGCCAGGAGCAAAGAGCTTTGCCAGTCAGAGTCACTTTATCATGAATGCATCATTAATCTGCAAGATAAGCTGCATGCAGCTTGATCCTATGCATATTTACTTAGAATTAAATGCCACTGAGTTCAATGGCCTTATTCCCAAATAACCAAGCACAGGATCACATACTTAATGTTTCGGCAAAATAACCCCAGTAGCTCAATGGGCTGATCTACATGGGCATGTCTAAATCTTTCTCCTGGTCAAAAACTGCCAACCCATGGAAAACGAGCATTTCAGAGGATGGTTTCATGGAACACGATCCATTAATATTTTTATCATCATTCCACCTGCAGATTAGTTTTTACAACCCCAAAACTCCAAAGTGTTTCTCAGGATACATTCAGACATTATAACTTGATGAATGAGTTACATTCTTAAAGTAGTCCTACTCTCCAAAATTTAGACATGTGAAGTGATTTAGCCCATCCTTGATGCAACTCTAATCCACAAAGGGATTGACCAGCATGCATCATTTAGTCTACATTATCATTACCTTATACTGAGACTAGGGATAGTCCAAAACTGAAGGAAGTTGTCTTATTCCAAAATCATCTTCATGTTCCTATTTGTGACCTTTAGCATCCAACTGGGAGAACAAGAAACATGCTCTTGTCGAAAGGTGCCCTTGTCTCAAAAGGCTAGGATATGTCAGCCTTATTCAGAACTACTGGTCAGTGCGCTACTGCATAGGCTCAGATAGTGGCAGAGGGGCTCCCAGCTTTTGACCTCTGATGATGCTTCGGCCTGGCTATGCCGTTGTATAGATTACCTAACATGTTCAATTCTCTGAGGACTGTATCAGAATTGGTGTTTCATCTTTCTTCATATTAAATTCAGGAGAGGTAAAAGTTGGCAGCTTATGCATGCCTGCTTTTAGTAAGATATATGACATATTGCCTGAGTGTAATGATTAATGCCAGAATATTGTTGATAGAGTCATTACTAGACTCGTAATCGCTGAATGTTTGAAAACAAATAATTAAGTCTCAAATCCATAAAACATTCCTAATTATACTTAGTATGCTTTATGATTGTTCTAATACTTAAGATTTATTATGGTGGTTAGATTTTCAAATGCCTCAACATCTTGCTACATATGTGAGTTATTGATGTATTACTATTATGCTTATGAAGAGAGTGGAGAGATTTCTTACCAATGATGAAGCAAATGTTCTTTTTAGCTTAAAATAATACCCCCTCCCAATACAATGCACTTACATATTAGCTGACTAAAAGGGCAAATAAATTAACTGGAAACTGTCTTTGTACAAATTTAAATAAACTATCCCATTAAGATAAAATGCCACCATTTGCAGCCATGACTTAAGCAGACACTTATAGATTTACAATCACAGACACATTTGCCAAGCACTGAGATGTTATTAAGGTAACAAATGAGTCATCCACATTACATTTTTGGCAGAAATTAGTGAATTGCTACACTCCAGAACAGTATTAGCACTGACATAGAACAAGCAGTCAACTGAATCGTGCTATTCTTATTTGTTTAACTGCATGTGTTAATCTGTGTTCTGGTGCTATGGGCTAGAACTAAGGCTGAATAGAAGATATGCATCTAGTTTCAGTTTTGCATTTTTTTTTAACTCTGCGAGCCCCCTTTTCAAAATTGAAAGAACATTTTGGCTCAGTTGAAGTTAGAACTGCCACGATTGTTTCACAGAAGGAGATGTGTTATTCTCACACAGCATGTGGCCCTTGCAATATTTTTCCCTTTCTTTCATAGGCTGGAATTGTCTCACTTTATATCAGAGAGTGATTTATGATTTACTGCTTTCTAGCAATTGAGAGCTGCAGGAAGAGAAGATGGGGAGGAAGGCTAGAGGTTGCAAAAGGTCATCACACTCCTAAACAGGCACTGCAACGGTGGGACAAAGTTTAGTGAGGTTGCCTCAAACGTATAGAGGTATCATGTAAGGACTTAAATTACATTTTTTTTAAAAAATATATGATTTCAAAAATATCTCGGTTCACGTTTCCTTCCACAGTCTGATTGTACTATGGCATATTGCAATCTGAAAAGCTGATCAATGAAAGGAAAGCACCTTCACATATCAATGGTTCTGGCTTTGGCCTCTATGTAAGAGAACTATAACAGAACATACATGACAACCATGTATATGATACACCCAAACTGAATGTGTGTGTGTGTGTGTAAAGTGCCTTCAAGTTGCAGCCGACTTATTGCGACCCCTTTTGTGGTTTTCATGGCAAGAGACTAACAGAGGTGGTTTGCCAGTGCCTTCCTCTGCACGGCAACCCTGGTATTCCTTGGTTGGTCTCCCATCCAAACACTAACCAGGGCTGACCCTGCTTAGCTTCTGAGATCTGACGAGATCAGGCTAGCCTGGGCCATCCAGGTCAGGAAACTGAATGTATAGATTGTGTAATATTGGAATATGGCTGGGAATTATTTCAGTCATTCTAATTCAATGGAGCTGTGACTGGGATCTCATTAGAACTTGGAAGCTAAGCAGGATCAGCCTGGTCAGTATTTGGATGAGAGACCACCAAGGAATACCAGGGTCACTATGCAGAGGCAGGCATTGGCAGACCACAGCAGAATGTCTTTTGCTGTGAAAACCCTATGGGGTCAACATAAGTCGGCTGTAACTTGACGACAAAAAATAATAATAATAATCCAGTGGAGGTCAGTGGAGAGGAGGTGTAATAGAATAATACCTTCTATTCCCATTTTTGTTTAGGCTGTACAAAGATGAGCCCATGCAATCCCACATACCCACATATCTTGCTGGTTTCATGCATATAGCATATGCATCTTCCCATAGCAGAGTGTGGTGGAACAGTTGTAGATGTAGCTTTGAGCAAGCCAATCAAGTGTTGGAAGAGGAAGTGCAAATCATAATGTCTCACAGTAAACCTCTGTTGAAAATTATGTGTTGCTTAGTATATGACAAATACAATTGTGAAAAAAAATATGATATGCAATTCAATACACCATTTATTTCTCTCTTGCATTTTGATAACACTAACTGTTTAAGGTGTGAATTAATGGAAACCTTTCTTCCATTTGGAACAGCTCCTATGTTCTGACCACTGGGTGCCACCATTGCTCCAGTGGAGCAGCAGAAAGAATGTTACAGGGAGATTATGGAGAGGCTTCAATCTGTTTTCAAACCCTAGTATTTTTATACAGATAAGCCATAATCATGCTAAGCAATCCCCAATGAACTATGGTTCATTCACTGGGGAATTCGCCATTGTTTCTCTCTCTCAGAATGTATTCCTCATTGTTATTTTTGATGCAATTATTATAATTTAGAAGTCAAAGCACTTTACAGTTTTAATTTCATTCATCCTCACAATTATGCTGTAAAGTTACTTTTAATATTTGACTTATCAGAAATTCAGGCTGAGATTCAGTGACTTGGGAGAATGAATTTTTGAATAAGTAAGTGTCTAATTGTTACATGTTACTTCTCCAGGAGCAATGCTGAATATACTTTGCACTTCTTGGGGTGCCTCCACCATCCTCCAAGCCACACTGAGCCCAATCACTTATCTCCAGGTGGCTCCTCAACACCCCTGTCTTTGTCAGCCTGGCAGGCTGTGCCCCACCCTCTGGCAGGCAAATCCTCAGCAGCCCCACACTCTGTGAACTCATCTTTCCCAGCAGCAATGGCAAGAGGTGGAAAGGGCAAGGCACTTCCTCCAAGGCTGACAGAGAGGAAGTGTCAGGAGGCTGCTAGTAGCTCACAGCCAAAGCAGAGCAAGACAGCAAGAGCACCTCATGAGAAGTCCCATTGGCCATCAGGCAAACATTTTCCCCAGCCAAAGTAGAGCAAGAGGACAGGAGCACTTCATGAGAAGTCCCATTGGGCATCAGGGGAACATTTTCCTCAACCAAAGCAGAACAAAAGGACAGGAGCACCTCATGAGAGGCCCCATTGGTCATCAGGGGCACCTTTTCCCCACCAGAAGGTGGATTCCTGGAGTGAGGGCAGACAACAAGATAGGGCAGGGCAAGGGATTGGACAGGGGGTGGTTGGGGTGGAAGTCCCTCCCCTGGAAAGCTACCCTGAAAGTTTGAGACCTCTACCCCCAAAAATGCCCCCCCCCCGGAGCTGCAGAAAAGTGCCAATGTGCTTTAAGTGGCTTTATTCCTGTCACTGTGGGCGATTTGGGGGGGCAACCACTTCCAGGCCCCATATCTCGGGACCCCCTGACCCAACCTTTACAAAACTTGGGGGTTCTTGCAAGAAGCGTCCCCTCAAGCTACCCTGAAAGTTTGAGACCTCTACCCCCCAAAATCCCCCCCAGAGCCGCGGAAAGGCGCAAATGCGTTTTTAATGACTTTATTCGGCCAAATTTTCCCCCGAACTCGAACTAGGCGCCGAATTCCACAGATCCAAATTGGGGGAGTTCGGACTTCAGCATATCCCGAATCGAAACGGGCCAAATTCTGCCAAATCTGAATTTTTTTTCCCAACAGCCCTAGAGATGGGCAGGGAAGGCTTTATGATAAAATGTGCTGGCTGACCCTTGGAGTCAAGTGGGCCAAGCTTTTGCCACTCTTGCCCATTTTGAGGCGCCTGAAGCTTGTAAAGGTCTGTCTTGAGCCAAAGTGGAAGGCCTGTGTCAGGATATGTCTGGGGATGTGCTGTCCATTAGGAAAATGGAGCTTAGGTTTACCAGATGTTCAACCAAAGCAATTTCCATTGGGTCACAGTAAGGATGTGACCCAATTATTTCTGATCTGGAAATATACTCGAAAATACCTTATCTGTGTTTTTGGGGTATAATCTGGTTAGCCAAAATGGTATTCAGGATTCTGGAATTCTGACTATTGTTTCCTTAAAATCCTGGAAGTATTCAGGAATATCAAGGGCATCCATTTTAAGGCTCCCATAACTGTTACCTGGCAATAGGATGGAGAGGGGGAGGAAAGCAGTTGCCCCAGGCAATACGGTTAAGCATTAGATGGAGCACTTGACATGTCTGCCCAATCATGGTGATTCTCACATCCTTCCATGAGGACCAACTTTATGATCAGGTTTTTAATATGTTCATTCTGGGTTTCCCAGCCCAAGTTCCTTGCAGCCACACAGCAGCTGTGGGTGAGGGCTTTTTAAAAATAAAGGAGAGGCCAAATGACCCGGTGCTTCCATAGGGGACCTTTACCTTTTTAAATAAGCTTGGAATGTCAGGGGTGGGGGAGAGAAAGAGTTTCTGCCTTCACCTCAATCTATTTTCCCAGGCTGAAACAGCTTGCAGGAGAGGGATTTTTCCCCCATTTTTGGTGTTCCACATAGAATATTCTGTGCATGGGCAAAATGACATGAAAGCAGCGTGACTCTATTTAAGAGGTAGATCTTTTGGAGTGTGCTGCTGCTTCTGCTGCTGCAGTCTGCTTTTGATTTCTACTGGCTGCTTCCTACCTGGGAAGACCTTCGTATTTTCTGTCTACTGGGCATCTTCAGGACTGGTGGAATTTGTTTCAAAGTATAGTTTCAAGGTTTTTTAGGGGGGTTGTAGTGTGAGGGGGTCAGTTTCTTTTAATTTTGTGGTTCTTTAAAAATAGTTTAACTTGGTATTGTTTTGTGGTTTTGAGAAGTTTTGGGGTGTTCCTGTTTGTTTTTATAAAATTAGTTCTTGCAGCAGGTTCAGAAGAAAAATTATGGTTATGTTTTAATAATGATTAGCTGTAGATGAGGCTCTAGGTATTTAAAAAAACGCAAGATGGGCTTGGCTTGGATTCTCTGGTTCTCTGGTTTGACATTGGTTCTGTTAGGCTTGTTGGTTTTGTTTGCATTGGAGACTTTTGGCCTGTGGTTGTTCTTGTGTGTTTAACTATTGGCTTCTTTGAATTCCCCCCCCCACAAAAAACAATGGGGAAAAGTAGGATGGCTGAAGTATCTTGTTCTGGGGCATTTAGAACTGGACATCTTTGTTCAATTCTCTTGTGGGCAGGCAGCACTAGGTCCTTTGAAATTTTGGTGTCATTTTGTTGAAAAGCAGCCATTATAACCTCCCAAGTCCTCCATAGGGAATAACAGAACCTGAATAATCCTGAAATCCCGGGGGGGGGGGATCCCAAATTCCAAAATTGTAATGGGGAAACATGAATACCCTCAAATACTGGCATTTATGCCCTTCCCAAAATCTGAATAAAAAAAACACATCTCTAGAACAAATCACCTTGCTTTTCAAGGAATGTATTATATAAGATGTTCCATTCAAACTCTGCAGAAACATCCCAATTATTTTACGAGTATAAAACATAAAAATAACTATAAATGTATCCAAATGGTCTCTATAATAACTACTATCTGTGGCTGCTTCACAAATATTTTGTTACATGTTTGGTCATCTGTTTGACCAGTTCCACCTGCCAAAGCATTCAGTGGGTTTCTAGTGGGTATCAGCTCTCTGCTTCCAAATACATCTTTATGTATTAACAAATGATCACCACAGCTAAACAGATAGGACAGTTCTCATAGTTTGTTTTATTAGACTTAGGATATAACTCTCGCTGGGAGTTCTCATAGTAATGTAGAGGTACTTCAGCTTTTCCATATCTTTCAGGGCCAATAGTGTGTTCCAAATAAAAACTGTTAGGGCGTATATCAGGGCATATCTGTACCAATGTGAATTGAGGGGTAAGAGCTGCACTAAGTATTATTCAGTAGACATTCTATCCACCGTAGCTTGCATAGCAGATTATATCCTGCCAACTTTTCTACTGCTCCAAGAAGGAAGGCAGATTGCTCTCCTCACTATATGCATCCTACTCGCCCCAAGAGAGTCTGCATGACTCCTGGAAGGATGCAACCCAGTGTTCACTTGTAATGCTGACAAATGAGCAGCAGGCAGAGTTTGTAAAGCAGCAGGGGTAATGAGGGTACACCTGTGGTTTTAGCCAGACTGGAAGTGACAGTGTGTCACCATGCTCCCATATTATCCCCTTCCTTCTTAAAGGCCCTCTTTCAAGTTTCCACATTTGTTCACTTAAAGGAAAAGCATGTGTAGGAATAGTTTGGGACATGTGCTTATTTTATTTGTCTGTTTAGAGGCTCTTGGGAAACGAGAGACAGAAAAGACAAGCAGGTTGAATTTCCAAACAATAAAGAAATTGACAGCACTTGGTTCAGACAGTAGCTGCAGGTCCTTATTTGAGGACACCATATCGTTTTTATCCCTGCTTGTGTAACAAAGATCTCTAACAGATGGATCTCTAGGCTGTTTTACTCTAAACTGTTCTGTCTGGCTTCATTAGCTATGAGTTTAACAAAAGAAACCATGGCCTCAGCATATCCTTTCTTTATGCAACTTAAGTGGAAATCAAATGACACTGGTTTGGTGCATATTTGATCATTTAAAGGATGAAAGTATCTGATCAGTTACACAAAAGAGCCCTTTGTGAGATTGTGACAGCTCTTAAGCGAGAAAAAATCCACTTTTACACATTCTGGATACAAACAGATGATGTGGAATACCCGGGGCAGAACTCTTACATTACAATAGTCAAAGGTCATTTATAGAATGTTACATAATTGACGTGTTCATCTGCTACTCCTGTGTGGGAACAAGGAAGGCAGGAACTCTTTGAGCCCGTTTAGCTGCATCTTCTCTGCTTCACATTGTCTGAAAGTCCATTCGAGCAGTTTCAGTATGTGCCAGAAAGAAGCCATGTGCACCTCTTCCACAAGAAGAAAGTGAATAGTGGGTGCTGGATAAGCCATTATACTAAGTACCCCATAGCAAAAGTAACCAGCCAGAACATGACCCTCATAATAGTGTACTTAGTTATGAATAACAAGGTTCACCACAAACTTCAGTCAACATAGGTAAATTGTTGTTGTTGTTGTTGTTGTTATGAGAGCTAAGCATTCCTTTTCTCAATAATGAGCTTCTTTAAAATTCCCTCAGTTTTCCAGACAATGATGTCTCTTTCCTTAACAAGAATCCCAAAAGCAGCAATATTTAGAAAATTGAGCAGCATGAGGACCAGAATGTCTTCACATGCCTAAATAAGAATGCATATAGTTATATGATCAACAACTATAATATTTTGATATCCCTATACATTATGTGGTATCATAAATTTACAGGTACAACTGGGGAACCCATAAGCATAGGATAGTGGTTAGAGTGTTGGACTACAGTGTGGAAGAACTTTGTTTGAATCCCCACTCTGTTGTGGAAGCTTGCTGGATGACCCTGGGCCATTAACACACACAGCCTAACCTCACATGGTTGTTGTGAGGATAAAAAGGAGGACAGGAAAATGATCTAAGCTGCTTTGGGTCCCCATTGGGGGGGAAAGTATAAGTGACGTGCACAGGAAAAATAAGACTTGTTGCAGGGAATCCTATCCTTGCTCCATCTCTGGGTTTTTCTCTCTGCACGGGAACCAGGACAAAATTCATAATTAGATATATTCATTTTATATTATTTAAACATTTCTATGCCCCCTTTCTACCCAAATAGGGTCCCCAAGGCAGCGAACATTAAAACATATATAATATATGCAACATTGGTAGGTATCAAGGATTCATCTGCTATAGGGACAAAGGGGTGGAGCAGAGTTGTTACTTTAACTATACGACATTTGGCGGATTGGGATTTCTCAGCGGGACAGAGGTCTGAAAATGGGGTAACTCAACTGAAACTAGATAATTGGAGGATATGATGCTATAGTGCCCATCCTGAATAATGACGCTTATCTCACCGGACATGGGTGATCGGCCTGAACTCACAGCCAGTCCCATGATCTAAAATAGTCACCAAGTAACAATACCACAGGACATAAATCCAGGAGCTTGGTCATGCAACTAATTTCCAGATGGTAGAGAATAACATGAAGCCATATCAGTTTTGGAGGAAGGAAAAGAACAACTGTGGCAATGGAGAGTAAAGCCATTGTCAATGCAATCCTACGCAGAATTACTCTACTCTAGCCGTAGACTTGAGTGGCTTCTCAGAATTGCATTCTGAGTGTGCTTATTATGAAACAAATTTGATCTCATGCTTGTCCTGTATACGCAGACTCTTTAAGTTTGCCATTACAAACTCCCTGATTTTGAACTTCAGCAGTATCATTACTTGTATTTCTTGGCATTTTAATTTCTCCTGGTTCTCCTTTAGTTTAAGGTGTTTCACTAGAGCAATCTATCTGATGTCTCCATTGAAACTGGCAAGATAATATTTCCTATTTTATAAAGACTTTACTTCCAAGTAAAATCTCCAGTGTAAAAATACAGCCCAAAGATCATGTTTACAGCCAACTTTTAAACTGCTGAAAAACTGAACTTAGAATGAAAAGGCTGATTCAGGGTATAGAAACCCTACCACTACTGCCATAATTTGTTTTTCCCTATAGCATGGTGAACCATATGGGCCTGAGTTCTGAGAGTAATTGTTGAGGCATTGCTTTCTGCTCAGGAGTTTATTCCTTTCCATAAATGAAAGTAGGTTTTAGTGGAAGACTTAACCACCATGGGTAGCAAACACTGAAGAGTGTGCATGAAATAAACATGATTAAACCTTTAATTAGGAATTCCAAACTGATCTAATGTTTGGCTCTGGATCCATGCTGACTGTACAGATACCAAAACAAACAAAAACCTCATTGCTCATTGAACCTGTTCAAGCAGTAACTGAAAGCAAATAGGAACACCCCAGTGTGGAAGAAACTGTTTTTCCCAGCACCCCAGGATTTTGGCAACAGACAGACCATACCATCTTCATTCCAGAATAAAAAAGGATTTTAGGGAAGGGTGACTGACTCGCCTGTCATTGATGAGCAATGGTGCTTTTTCTAACTCAAAATAGAGAAGAGAAATTGCTAAAAAAATGAGTTCTAAATGGAAAAGGACACAGGGTGATCATTGCTACATCTCTCAGGCTTCAAGGATCACAAGAAATAGTGCCAGTGATGCTGCATTCTTCTTTCTGATCCAGTACAAAAATAAGAGATTTGGGAGATTCTGAGAGCTTGGTGGATGGTTTCCCACTTGTATTTTTCCCTTCAAAAAGCCAGCACATGCATTCTGATTAGGACCATGATGCTGGGGGGGGAGTGGGGTTCAGCATTCCCCAGTGCTGTTTTCCTGCCATAAAATGGCCCTGAAGAGCTTTTATTTGCCCCATTGGAGGAAATATTCTGGTCCTGAGATGGGTCCTGACTGCTTCCACCTACATGTGAGGTTAGAAGTCTGAGCCTCACTATAGCAAGAAGAACATTTCAGCTGTGTTTACTCTCAGAAGCTTTGACCTGACTTGCTTGACCAAGCTAACCTGTTTCGCTGTTTGCTTAGCCATCCTGGAGACCTACAGGTTTGTCCAACAGACTGTCTGGACTTCTAGACTTGCTTTTGGATATAGTTGGGAGACACCAGCTTCTCTGGATTTTCTTTCATTCTTGTTCCTGGGGGAATCAGTGCCCTGTGTTTCTGGGGCTGTGTCTACATGCTTCAAAGCCACTCCCACTATCAGAGTATCACATCTTAAGGAAATCGCTTTCTAGCATAACATGAACAGACAATATTTGTCAGTAGTTTTTGCATGGAATTCCACTGGGTCTTCAAGATTCTAAATGATGTGAGGGACATTCATGAGCCTGTGATGTTGGTTCAAAATCTTCTGCTTGGTTTTTAGAATCCTCCAAAAGTTGATGTATGTCTGCATGGTTCTTACTGAAGAGAATTATAAGTGTATGGTGATGTGCATACTCTAGATTAAAAATATGTTCTACATATAATTTTCTGCAAGAATTTGTTGTTACAATACTACATACACAAGGAAACTAAGGATTCAGGACAGATTGCTGGTTGATCTCCAGAATGATCAATCATGTCAAGATATGAAAGTAATTTCATTCCTTAAAAATGAAGAGAATAGATTATTCAAAATGTCATGTTTGGGATAAATTAGACTGATCAGCCATTAAAAATGAGCTGAATTTTTAGAAGTATTTGCGGAGATGCTGAAATACTCCTTGTATACCAATTAGGTTCAGTATTTCACAAATGTAAGCTTCTTTAAAGGTATAAACACCCTGATCTGTAATTTAAACCAAACAAATTGAGCACAATGGTAGCTCTGCAAATGAAGAGGTCAAGAGAACCTGTCCTAGTCTGCTTAATTGAATGATTTCAATTTCAGGGAGTAGAAAGAATTGGGAGAAAGAACTCATAAACTTTCACCTATTGATCCCTATTGTCAATTCCAGCCAATGAGAGTCTGCTAATAATTCCCACCAGAACCTAATAATACCAGAATGGGGATTGAACAAAGCACCTATAAGGCTTACAGGAGCATCAGTGCCGAAGAGAAGAAGCCAATCTATGTTTTCTGGGATAGGCTATGGTACTTTTTGCAAGATAGAATACACAACAAGACACCTATCCTAGCACAAAGAGTTCACAGAAAGCATTCCCCAAGCATAGCTGTCACACAAATCCCAGGATTTTAGAAGATTGTACAGTGCAGAACTCAGTTCTCTTTATTTTGCATTCCTGAGAAAGAGAACAAATGATGTTAAACTGTTATTCTGCTTGACCACAGAAGTATGAGCCCCTTCTAGATTTAGATTGTGATTATAAATAGTTTATTAGTTGATAAACCATAAAATGGATGGTGGTGGTGGAAAGTGCCATCAAGTCACAGCTGACTTATGGCAACCCCAGATGTCATTTTTGTCAGTCTGAGAATGTCGCATGTCTGTGGTTAGGTTTTAAAAAACAGCAGATGGGGCAATAAACCTGAGCCTGGACCAGAGTCCAAGCAATGGAGTGGAAGGAGTCCAGGCCAATAGCACAAGCCAATTATGATTGTGTATATATATCTGATTTTTCTCCTGTCTGTTTCTTCACGGAGCTCTGGGTGGAGTGTACATAATATATCCCCTCCTCGCTGGTCTCAAGATAGAGATGCTCTTATTGCTCCAATCCTCACCAGCTTGAACCTCCCTCTACATGCCTGGGTGTTGCCTTTTTTGCTTGGCGACTCAACTAATGGTGCAGCCACATCGAATGTTGCCCGCTTTTTGGCCAGAGTGGCTGCTCTTAAGAAGAAGGAACTCTCAACACCTACCTCTGGCAACCTTTAGTCAGTTTGCTCTGCCCCCAGTTTATTCTAGTTAGGAATTTTACCTATTGGGCTGACGCCTAATTTTTAGCATTGTTAATTTAAGATTGTATTATACTATGTATTATGCTTCCCATCCTCCCTTGTCTTCCCCTCCCTTCCTTTCTTCTTCCCTTGGTCCAAGACTGCGGTCATAGACCTAATAATAAATTATATAATATATCCCTATTTTATCCTCACCACAATCCTTTCAGGACGATGAGGCTAACAGACAGTGACTAGTCCAAAGTTATCCAGACTGTATCCAGCTGCATGTTCCCACTCCCAGACTATCATTTCAATGTCCTTTGGGCTAAGATTGTATGCAGCCCCTGTAGCAGCTATTACTGCACTGGGGAGCTGCTTGTGGGGCATTCAACTATACACTGAATGCCCTAGCCAGCAAACAATATGCACAAAGAAATCTGTGTCTGCAAGGAATGACTCCAGCTTGATTGGGGCATATATGTTTAGGTCTGCTGTGAGATTTTACATCCTTAAACCTCCCCCCCCCCCGAAGCATCAATATTGGGGTTTATAAGAGAAAATGCAATGAAAACCAAAGTCTAGAATTGCCAGAGCAATTCAGCTTCAGCGGCTTGTTTAGAAAATCCTGTAATAGTGAACTAAGCATTAGTTCATTCGTCTTCTGGGTCCCACATGGCCCAACTCAATTTTCTTTCTGTAATTATCCAACAAGCTCCAGCTCTACTTCAGAAACACACAAAAAAGAAGTGAAAGGATCTGCTGGAGACCACTGTGCATATAAAGCAGCAAGTCCTCTGGATCACAGAAGGTATCTCAGAGACTAACAGCACAAACTTATTCCTGAGAAGTAAATTTGTTGGTTCTTTGGTGCTGGTTTGTCTATCCTTGAATAGGTATGGATTGATTTTCAATAGTTCCTGCACTCACATTTAAAGTTGGCTACATAAGTTGCAAAGAAGTGGGACTGAAGAGCATGTTACATCTATATCCCACCTTGTCCATGGAATTCAAGGCAGCATACTTTTGTGTACGAACCACATCCTGACCCTCTTAACCAAAGCAAAAGTATGCCATCATTTGCCTTCAATACCAGGCTTTGGGGCAAATATGAAAATAGCAGATGCCTGGGTTTTTAATACATATGCTACATTTTTGTTTGGCTACGTTTACTTTAATTGAACACATTACACAGCAGCATTCTTTTGGGATATATTTTAACATTCTCCAGTAGGAAAGACCTTTCCTTGTCTCTGGTGAACATAAGGGGTTGCCTTATATTGAGCCAGACCATTGTTTCAACCATCCCCAAATGGTCTATTGTCACCATGGAGTAAGGGATACACGTGTATTCAACATTCATACTGCACACTTGATCCACATATACGATCTTTGATTCTATATATAAACAAGCATGTTTGAAGGTGGTACCAAGAAAGGAAGAATCAGTTCTTTAACCAGTAGGGCAATTAAGCAGAAAAAAGGGGAAAGAAAGTGGTTTTACTTCAGAATAGAAAATGACCAAAATAATGATCAGTGCAAATATCCTTTGGAACCCGTCAAAGAGCTAATTACTGGTATGAAGGAACACAGCAAAAGCCCTTCCCCTATATGAAATCTGCAGTGGCTCTCCCAGTGCACAGCTGAATGTGATGTGACACTGAAAACTGAGGGAAAGAAACTAGGGATGAAGTCTGGAGAAGGGGAGGTTCCAAGCGGTTGACATTTGCAAGCCTGGAATGAGCAAGAGGAGAGAGGGGATTGCATAAAATGGGTGACTGAGGAGCTTAGTGAAGCCAAATGTGTGCAAAGTGGTACAGACATAATAGGAGAAACACTGGGCTAAACAGAACAGATGTGATCCGATACCTGCTTCTCCCCCCTTCTATTTTTCTAATTTTCTTTATATTGTTGGGAATTATGTGGGGCATTCTGGTAGCTTATAAGCCCTGCTGTAGCTTTGTGCTATCTGGCACACCATCTTATTTCTATATATTCATATTTTATATTGTGGATGTTTGGATTATTTTTATGGGGCTATTTTTGAATGTTTTAATGACTTTATTGTAATTTTATGAACTGTTTGTTATACTTGTGAGCTGCCCTGAGCCCAGCTTCGCTGGGACGGATGGGATATGAGACTAAAATAAATAAATATAGGCAGATTAGAGAGATGTAAGTGAGGGAAGGAGAGGGTTAAAAACATGGGAAGGGGGGAAAGGAAAGGTAACAGAAATTAGTACTTTGCCTGGTCCTGGAGTGCTAATAATGTCTGCTGAGGGTCAAAAAGCGTGGTGTGTCTGCTGAGGGTCAAAAAACTTGGAGGAAAACTTCATGAAAGGCTAGTTTAAAATTGAGAGGGTTTAGGGAGCTGCATTTAACTCAAGTGGCTCAGGCTTGTTTGGACTGGAGTTTTGTGTGAGGACAAAGGGGTAATGGCATGTCTAAGGGTACACATAAGGTGGCCGTTTTCCTTGCTAAGGAGTAAAGACTAAGTGCACTTTTTCATAGAGACACAATGTCTCTAGCTGGTTTTCTGATGTCTCAAGATGGGTGATAAGTACCAGCCATTTGAAGTTATTTTCTTTTTACAGAGGTCATCACAGTGGTTCACAAGACTCTTCTGGCATTACATGAGCTTCATAACTTTACCTAGGCAATGGTAATCTTTAAGGGTAGCTCAAGCATCTAGCAATTGGGCGGGGGGAAATTCACCTACACCTTCTTGATTGCAAAATGGAATTTTTCCCATGCTAATTACTATATATAAAAGGGTGTGTGTTAGGGTACCAAATTCCAGGTGGGGCCTGGAGTTTCCCTGGAATAACAATTGACGTCTAGACTACAGAGATCAGTTTTCCTGGAGGAAATGGCAACTTTGGACTGTGGACGTAATGGCACTGCATGCCCACTGAGCCCTGTCTCTGCCCCCAAACTCTCTCTTCACTAGGCCCCACTACCAAATATCCAGGAATTTCTCAAACTGGGCAACCCTAGGCTGCACATTTGCTAACACTACTCTGCACTGATGTGCCACAGATCTCCTGTGTTTGAGTCAGAGAAAGGTCTGCTTTCTGAGATTCTTTCACTAAAAATGACATGAACTGAACCTGGAACTTCAAACAAGCACTCTACCACTATGTCATGGTTCTTCCCAATATTTTGCATAACTTATTGTGATAGCAGTATTTGTACAAAAGTTAATTTACAACATCTAGCTTTTATATTCTTTGCACGTCTCTTGCATGAATATGAAAAGTAGCAGCTGTAATATATAGTGATTGTCTACAAGTTGGCTTAACTTGTAATTTCATGTTCATAGCCCTCATTCCCAAGTTCACTCCTTTTTTCACTTGCTAAAAACAAACATTTCTTTCCAATAAACGAGCAGGCAGAGAATATAATGTGTTGTGTTGCCTAAGTACAGACATTATATAAAACAGTGCTGTCAAGTGAAATGCATTTTTATTTCGGTTGGTAGACACATGATTGATATCAAAGGCCTTATCTGTCTTATGAGTTTACTGCATGTCAATGACATGTTGAATCTAATCTAACCAGCTGCTAATAAGCACATCTATCCTGAAAATACATAGAGACTGGACTAAACATGGTTACAAATTGTGTCTGTCAAGATCAAGCTGTCATGACCAAAATGGTAAACAAAGAACATAAATCGACAGAGAGGGACATCTGAGACAATCTTCAGTTCCTGGGACACAGTCCGACTCAGAATTATGCACACTCAGTGGTAGATTGTAGCCATAGTAGTGTTGTATTGGCCCAAACTGTTCCTTTTCCTCTGCTCCTCTTATCAATTTTACCTAAATAGAAAGGTTAGTGAGTGCAAGACTTCTGCCTTACTGAGGGTTTGTGGTGGTATCTAGTTTGGTTTCATAGATGTATCTTTCTTAGTGTGGCTTCAATATGAATTTAATACAGTTCTATAATTGTTTTCAAATAAAATAAATTATATCAAAACTGACAATATTTGCAGCTTCACCATTTTTAGGTAATAAAGCTTCACATATTAATAGACAGTTAATGTCATTTTAATCTCTTATTTATGCTAATACTTATTCTTCAATAGTCTCAACTATATATAAAATCTTAATTCTGATTGTCATGAGTGCCCATCAAGGTATGCAGAGGTTAAAAGCACAGGCTCTTCAAATCATGCATTAGCCCAACATGAATGCTTACATAGAGTTGAACATGCCACAAATTTCAACCTAGTAACCGAGAAGAGCCAATGATCTCACATGAGATACCAGACTTTTCTTGATTCAAATTGGCAGCTGATATTTTGAGATCAAAGACCAATCCTATCGCCAACCTATCATAGTTGTTATTAATCATGGTATTCTGAAGTTATGTTATTGCCACATAAGACAGGCTTGATTGTAGCCAAGATGAAATGATGGTTTGCAAGTCATAGTATTCCTAAAGAAATCATTAGTGACCATATTCCTGTTGCTGTTTAAATGATGAAACCATTTGCTTCCAACTGGGGCATCTCCATTACATGCTCCAGTCCAATGGTCAGGAAGAATGCACAGTTCAAACTATCAATAATATTTAAAAATAACCACAACACTTTAATAGCTGGTTCAGATATCAATTTGCTTTTACTAAATTTGAGAAATTCTCCTATTTCAGGCCTTGAATATGCTCCTGTATAGTTCCTGATGGGAAGACTTTTATGCAACAGCCACATCAGTCTCAGCAAATTAGAAGAAGAAAAAGAGTTGGTTTTTATATGCCGACATTCTCTACCTTTTAAGGAGAATTGAACAGTAAATCTCCTTCCCTTCCTCTCCCCACAACAGGCACCTTGTGAGGTAGGTGGGGCTGAGAGAGTTCAGAGAGAACTGTGACCAGCCCAAGGTCACCCAGCTGGCTTCATGTGTAGTAGTGGAGAATCAAACCCTGTTCTCCAGATTAAAGTCCATGGCTCTTAACCACTACACCACATGATGCCATGTTCACTAAAAGTTAAAGAATCTCCAGTGTCAACAAAAGAATGAGGGGGTTACCGCACTTGTATTCCCAGCGATGTATTAAGAGTTTGAAAATGTTATAAAAAATACTGTTCGCACTTTCTATGTATTCCCACTGATGTATTAAGAGTTTGAAAACATCAAAAATACTGTTCGCACTTTGTTTGGCCCCTTTACATGTGAAGTCATCTTCCAACCATTTATAAGCCGTGGTATCCAAAAACCCTTTTAAAGCGATGTTTTTTATAACATTTTCAAACTCTTAATACGTCGCTGGGAATA
The DNA here is from genome assembly GCF_029931775.1 of Euleptes europaea. Lineage (NCBI taxonomy): Eukaryota > Metazoa > Chordata > Lepidosauria > Squamata > Sphaerodactylidae > Euleptes > Euleptes europaea. The sequence goes on from NC_079316.1 coordinate 40,874,394, forward strand.
CAAAGTGCGGAACCCCCTGACCATGATCATTCTTCCACATTCCAGATGAGTACCAGCATCAGTCATTGGACAACGGCTTAACCACATTCTTATATAGAGGAAACACCAAGTGGATATGTATATCACAGGAATAGGAGGCATCTGAAGAAATATTGTTCCCCAGTACCTGAATTTGTTGCAGCACCTGACGAAACAATTCCAGGGCAGGTCACTGATGATGTTGCAGACCAGCAAGAACATGAAGGTGGTTGTGCTGCAGGTGTCCTTCCAAAATTCACTGCCTCTTGAGCTGAAGGTGTGGTTGGGTGGTCAAGTTGTCTGCTAAGTTCAAAGACTATATGAAGGGTTAGCAGTAATGGTGAACCCCAACAGTGAGTCATATTTTATGTTTAAATTATGGTGACTGAGAACCCCGGAGTAAAGACGGAGGATGTATATGTTATAATAGAACAGTCTGCTCCCCCCACATATTTGTGTGAGTTGTTTTAGTCTCACGGAGTGGAGTCCCTGCTCATGAGTTCTAGATTACGTGAGCTCCCTTGTCTTGAAAGGAGTTGCTCCCATCCCTGTATCTTCTTACCAGTAGATGGATGTTGTTTTGAACACACCCATGTCTGGTGTGTGAAGCAAAGAACAAGAACCAGAGTGAGTATCCTATTCCTGATTTGCAAGCAAAAGGAAACATCATAATTTGTAAAGGAAGTCAGCCCACAAATTTAACAAGCACTTGAGAATTTTAAAGAAGTCTCACACAAGTACATTTCTAATAATACAAGGAAAAGACAAGAAGATGGTCCAAGTCAAAGGCACAAAGGAGGAAGGAAATCAAGGGGAAAGAGAGAGTTGCTGAATTCTGAAAGCATTTTAGCCTCTGACTTTACTGAAGAACGTATGTCATATCTAATGAAACAAAGAGACGGAACTGAAAGGGCTTTATGATGACACTTTTATAAGGTAGCAGACGAAGATGTCTTTGCTCTATGGGGAGTGACGGTAATTTCACTTTTCACTGAAAATCGCAGTGTGCTGCAGGAAAATAAAAATGGTAATGCACCCATACACATATCTGATGCTCCTGCTTCTGAAGATGCAGTTCTGGAAATTTCAAGGCTGGCTGAAATCCATCCCATAACATGACATCATATCCATTTTGATTATGTCTAACTCAATTTACTGTTCTCCAATTATTCTGCAATGTTTTCTTTCTTTAAAAAATCAATGCTGTTGTTTCCCAGTAGCTAAGGTTATTATTAAAAGGATACCTTGCCCTAGCATCACGTTTCCTCAAATCAGATGCTCTTTAGGCTTTTCATCCGGTACCACTGTCTCTCCATAATCCCTCATGTCTGCCATTTCCTCTTCCAGCACAACTATTGGTCTTTTTACCTGCTTAAAAAATTTAGTAGACATATTGCTACAGTATCATAAGACCACAGGGAGATACTACTATTGGTTTTCTAAAAGGCCATTAAAACACACTCTGGTGGCTGGGGCTGTTGTCACAAGGGTATACTGCAGAGAATTCCTGCATGTGGACCCTCTATTGATGGCATCAATGACTCTGCATTTGCAGTGGCAAGGAGAGCACAATGATGACCCATCGCTGGTAGAAGCAGCCAGAATCTAAGCCCACATAATTGTTGATCATTTGCATACAGTAGCTGACTTCAGGTTTATTGGTATGAGGCAAAAAGAGTCCAAACAACAATACCAGAAAGTACCCACATATCTCAAGGATATGCCCCCTAGTATGAACTTGGGTACCACCTGTGTTCCTTCCATGGGCTTTCAGGGAGTAAAATGGTTTCATTTCCAAGGCCTTTCTGTTAAACGGGATACTGAACACCTTATGAATGTTATTGAATTGTTGATGGGATGTTTGCTGTTTTTTGCTTATCTTGGCTGTGCTGCAAACAGTTGTGGAGCATCCATGCACCATCAGCCACAAACTGTTCTCCTTCTGTCTCCTTCGGGTTGTTTTTCTGGTTATCATTGTTGCAATTGTTTTGGATATCGAATATGCTGGTGCATATTTTTTGTAAGCTGCTTTGGGAGCCATGTTTAGAAGGTTGCTAGGGTAGAAATGTGCTTAATTGGGTACTTTAATTGACTGAAATGCCTAAGAATGTAGGGTCTCCCTTTCTGGGCATTTGATGTGGGGAACTGGATCTCTTCCTTTATAGGAGTATTGTGTCTGCCTCATCCATGCCCTACTTCTATTTTTTTTTCCAACAAAGCAAATGTTATACAGACAATCTAAGTCTACAGTGCTTTCTCACCAAAAAGGAACCAACCCAGGTAGTGCAGTGCAGCCCCTGGAACGTTTCACTGCCCAGGGGGAAATGATTGCATAATAATATGATTGCTTCCCCAGGTACCTCAACACCGCTTTACAGCATCCGTTCAAAGTGGTGAACAGAGTAATCCTATGCAGAGTTGAAATAAATGAGTTTAGAATCCAGTAACATGGAGGACTGGAGTGCTAACATTGCAAATATCTTTTCTGGATAACCCATAGATTTTATCAAATAATCTCACTCCACTTTCAGAGAGAAAAAGGCAAGTCCAGATAGTGTTAGACTTGTTTAGAAGCAAAAAAAAAGAAAAATGACTGCCGTTTCCCCAGGTCCAAAGGGACAGTACCTCATCAGAGGACAAAGATGGAAGACTCAATATAGCTGACTCTCACTGGGCCAATACAACTGTTGCACTCAACGACTAGAGAAGGTCCCCTATTATTGAAGGAAAGCTACACCAGTTACATACATGGAAACTAGCAGTACTAACATAGAACAGCACCTGTTGGACAATTCTAGCATCAACACATCATGTCTATAGCCCTGGACAGCTATGTGGCTTCTTTGTGGACAGTAGGATGTTGAATGTGGGATATTTGTGAGGGTCTTATTGATTCTGGAAGCAATCTTTACCTGGAGCAGGATGCTCAAATGAATGCACTATCTCAGTGCAGATGGGAGCTGGTAGATATGGTGGTGGATCTTTCAAAGATGGCCAGTATCTGGCAAGCATGCTGTCTGCCTATCTAATCTCTGTTGCATCCCAACAATTGATGATGCAAGGGCCCCTATTTTCCCCACCTCTTATCTAATATTGTGCAACATCAGATCAGTGAAGCAGAAAACTGTATGTCGTGTGTGCTGGGACGTCACAGAAATAGGAAATTGAATTGGCTTGCATAACAGAGATGTGTTTGGAAGAAAATGATGTGCTGTGTCTACCACCTGGTTATGTGGTCGTCCTCCAACCCCACACAGGTGGCCAGAAAGGAAAGGTTGCTATTATCCTCCATGAGCCCTTCAACTTCTACGAACTCCAGGTACAAACTAGGAATGTGCACTTGGCTAAACCCAAACTAAAAAAAACATGAAAAACACCTTTTCATTGGCGGGGGGGGGGGGTTTACTGGTAAAAAATGACAGCAATTAAAGAGCGCCGAAAAAACGGATCCTGAATAATGCCATTTTTTTTTCAACATTATTAGGGGGCGTTTTGGCCCTGCCACCATTTTTCTATTCCCTCCCCCTCTCCTCCCCCTTACTTACCTGAGTTAGATCACTGCTGCCTGCTTCCTCCAAACTCCACATGGAGGTTTGAAGCGGCAAGCAGCAGGAATCTGAATGACCCAGTGTTCAGATCCTCACCCCAGTGTTCAGATCCTCACCCCAGCATTCAGATCCCCACTGCCTGCCGCCTCCAAACTATAGCTTACATTGACTAGATCATCCTTACATTGGGGTCTAAGGATAGATTAGGCATTTTGCTTGTTTACTGATCGCCTAATTTCCCAGTGGCCAGCCTCTCTGAGTTGGCAGAGGTACTGTTGAATGTGGTGCTGGAGACCCCAAGACAGACTGTTCTGGACAGTCTGACTGCTCCTTGCCAGGCCAGCTCAGGATTTTATAACTTCTTTGGCTGCCCTGGGCCTCTCTGAAATTATGACGGGCTCAAAACATGGAAGAGGCCACACCTTGGACTTAATCTTTTGCAATGAGCCTTCGAAGGGAGGTCTTATTTCGGAGTTGGAGTTTCAGCCTGAATCATGGTCTGACCATAATCTACTGAACGCAAGAGTGAATATGGCACTAGCATGCTGCAAAAAATGGCCCCCCAGTTAAAACTGTCCTGCCACAGAGGTTCATGGATCCATCTGGATTCCAAAACGTTCTGGGATATTTTAGGATTCCAAACACACGCTCTGTTGAGGCTGTGGTGGGAACTTGGATCATGAAGCTCCTTGAAGCTACTGACAAAATATCTTGTCAACCTCTCCTGCCCTTGGGGTAGAAGCCAGCCTTGTGGTTTACCTCAGTGCTGGATGACTTAAAGAGATCTGGAAGACATCTAGAAAGATGTGGTGGAAAATTCTCACTGAATCTGGCAAAGTATGCTATACAGTCCATTAGAAGACTTATGAAGTGGACACACAGCAGCAAAGAAACTTTGTTTTTCTGAAACCTTTGCATCACCTAGTTCACAAGCTTCCAAACTATTGAAGGTATCTCAATATCTGCTGACTTCCAAATCTGAACCTTTACTGTGTCAGGAACAGACAATTAGCTGTGACAGCTTTGTAAGGTTTTTGCTGACAAAATAATATGAATATGCTCTGATTTGCATGCAACCTGTAATAAATAAATCAGTCACTAACTCAGGGCACCTTCCCTCAGACACTCAAAGAAGCAGTTATATGTCCACTACTTAAAAAGTCATTTCTACACAAAAATGATGTGGGCATGTGGCCAAATATCACCCAGTCTCTGGTCTGTCCTTTCCAGGCAAAGGGATTGAAAGAGAAGTAGTAGGCCAACTCCTAGTCTTCTTGGATAAGGTATATGTTTTGGACCCTTTTCAGTATGGTTTCAGGTTGGGTTATGAGACAGAGATGGCTCTAGTTGATGACTTCTATCTGAATGTAGACAAAGGAATGCTTCTTTGTTGCTCCTAGGGCATTTATCTGCATCCTATGATACAGTTGACTGTGCCATCCTGTTCAGGCATTTGGAAGAAGAGGGGGTTTCAGAGGTGAGCCTTGGACTGGTTTAAATAGTTTCTCATGGATTGGATTTGAAGGCTTGCCATTGGAGACCAGCTGTCTTCAGACTGGGAGTTGTTTTATGGGGTTCCACAGGACACAACCTTATCCACCATGTTATTCAACCTCTTTGTAAAGCCTTCAGGAAAATTATTCACAGCTTTGAAATTGGATATCATAAATATGCCGATGATACTTAACCTATATATATTCATCCAAATCCACTAGTGATGTGATAGAAGTCTTGAGCCACTGCCTGACTGCTGTTATCAAATGTCTGGAAGTGAATAAATGGAAACTGAACCCAGATAAGATTAAAATGAATCTGGTTGGGAAGGTGGAGATCTTGAAGAGGATCTTATGCAAAAAAAAAAAAAAATTAAAAAGAAAAAGGGTGACACATTGAAGCCTCCACAGTGATGAAAGTGCTCACAGAAATTAAATGTGACCCTTTACCATTATGTGCAAGGAAAAGCTCAACTCACCAACTTGGAAAAAGCAAAGGAAAGCAACGTGCCAGGAACAGACTTGTGAAAGTGCTTCAGCTAGAAGCAGGGCAGCAACAGAGAAAACACAGATCAAGCATTTTGTTCAGAAACAGCCTAAAACAGAAATGGAGATAGGAGCTAAATGCCATATTTCTACATGAAAACTGTGATAGGTTTTTCCATTTCAGAATGTTTATTCTAATCCATGCCTAACTTAATTGACTCCCCTGTATCTATTAAGGAGTTGGCAGGACTTGTTTGGAGAAATTAATGTCTTCAAACAATGGAGCACAGTAAGAGGAAGATATAGGAGGGCATGGACTTAATCTCTCTTTGTCCACACACTGCAAAAAAAAAAAAAAAAAAAAGAGGGGGCCTATCTTACATAAAAATGAGCAGTCACATATATAATCAGTAGGGTTGCCAACCTCTAGGTAGTAGCTGGAGATCTCCTGCAATTACAACTGATCTCCAGCCGATAGTGATCAGTTTACCTGGAGAAAATGGCCACTTTGGCAATTGGACTCTATGGCATTGAAGTCCCTCCCCTTCCCAAACCCCACCCTCCTCAGGCTCCATCCCAAGTATCCTCCCGCCTGAGGCGAGGAGGGACCTGGTGACCCTAATAATCAGTATCCCCCACGCACACACCCCATGGTGGCAGACATCCTTGCAATCCAAAGTGAAATCCGAGTTGCAGGCCATCTGGACCAATGTCTGCCTGTGAGGCATAGAATCAAAAAATTGGAAGGGACCACCAGAGTCATCTAGTCCAACCCCCTGCACAATGCAGGAATTTTACAACTACCTCCCCCACACACACCCAGCAACCCCCTACTTCATGCCCAGAAGATGGCCAAGATGCCCTCCCCCTCATGAACTGCCTACGGTCATAGAATCTGCATTGCTGACAGATGGCCATCTAGCCTCTGCTTAAAAACCTCCAGGGAAGGAGCACTTACCACCTCCCAAGGAAGCCTGTTCCACTGAGGAACCGATCTGTTAGAAAATCCTTCCTAATGTCTAGATGGAAACTCTTGATTTAATTTTAACCCGTTGGTTCTGGTCCGACCTTCTGGGACAACAGAAAACAACTCGGCACCATCCTCTATATGACAGCCCTTCAAGTACTTGAAGATGGTTATCATATCCCATCTCAGTCTTCTCCTCTTCAGGCTAAACATTCCCAGCTCCTTCAACCTTTCCTTATAGGACTTGGTCTCCAGACTCCCCACCATCTTTGCAGCCCTCCTCTGGACACATTCCGGCTTGTCTACATCTTTCTTAAACTGTGGTGCCCAAAACTGAACACAATATTCTAGGTGAGGTCTAACCAGAGCAGAGTAAAGCGATACCATCACTTCACGTGATCTGGACACTATACTTCTGTTGATGCAGCCCAAGATTACATTTGCCTTTTTATCTACTGCATCACACTGCTGGCTCCTGTTCAGTGTTTGGTCTACTAAAACCCCAAGGTCCTTTTCGCACACACTACTGCTCAGACAAGTCTCCCCCATCCTATAATTATGCATTTGATTTTTCCTACCTAAATGCAGAACTTTACATTTATCTCTGTTGAAATGCCTTTTATTGGTTTTAACCCAATTCTCCAGCCTGTCAAGGTCATCCTGTATCCTAGCTCTGTCTTCTACCGTATTTGCTACCCCTCCCAATTTAGTATCATCTGCAAATTTAATAAGCATCCCCTCTATTCCTTCATCCAAATCATTTATAAAGATATAAAGATATTGAACAACACAGGGCCCAGGACAGATCCCTGAGGCACTCCACTAGTCACTCGTCTCCAAGTGGATGAGGAACTATTAACAAGCACTTTTTGGGTGCGATCTGTCAACCAATTACAGATCCACCTAACAGTAACAGGATCTAAACCACATTTTCCCAATTTGTCAACAAGAATATTATGGGGAACCTTATCAAAAGCCTTACTGAAATCTAGATAAACTATGTCTACAGCACTCCCCTGATCCAGCAAGGTAGTAATTTTCTCAAAAAAGGCGATAAGATTAGTCTGACATGACTTGTTCTTGAGAAACCCCTGCTGGCTCTTAGTAATCAGATCCATCCTTTCTAAATGCCAAAGGACTGACTGTTTGATGATTGAGGGGCAATTGCTGGAAGCAAAATTGGCCAATCCCTCTCCTCCCATGCATCCACAGAAATGCTTTGTGCATGTGTGCACTGTATCTGGATCCTGGTCCTCACGATTTTGAGAACCTGAATCAGAGTATTTTAAACAGATGTATCTACAGGTTGTCATCTACCTTAACTGTAGAATTTCAAACAATTATAACAATTGGATCCATTTTTACTTTCTAGTTTTAGTTATGTTTTGTTACTGCAGTAACTTTTTTAAAGGACAGAGAATGAAATAACTCCTGTTTTCACTGTAAGGGAAGAATCATAACATTACAGATTCAGGAACATTTTCTGATAGGTACTTTAAATGGTCCCACCTGAATTACAGTATCGGTAAAACCTATGGGAAGAAAATCTGACATTTTTAAAAGTGAAGGAAACAACCCCTATGAGACTTGTGAAAGGACAGCTTGTCCTTTAATCAACATACTTTTGTGAGCTGTTCCCAGAAGGCTCTCTATCTTTAGGATCCTAATAAGCAGTCCTTAACAAAAAGAAAACAGCTTTTAAACTGTAAACACTGATAGAGAACAATGTTATCAGATATCCTGCCAGTTAAAACAATTTGAAATGCAACATGCTTGAATCTTCAACAATGTTTAGTTTATCTCTCTGCTTTATTCATTACAACGTAGGCTGTGTACAGATGATAACATTTCAGAGGCCCACAACCATATAGTAGTGCTATTGTAAGTCATTTATGCATGGTCACTTTACCCTCCATTATTCCCTGTTTCATCCAGGATCAAATTTTTCAGAATGCACGTTATCTCATTCCTTGGAAGCTCAACACTGTTTCAACACAAAACAAACCCAGCTTTTCCCATTCCTCTTCTGGCCTGAATTAAACCGTTCATCCTGGCTCATTCCAGAGTCACAGAGCATGCATACTATGTTCTCGGGTTGAGTTTTGCCCCACCCTTTTCCAAACCCCTCTTCAAGGCAGCATGCAGATAGCCAAACAGGGGAATCACAGAAGGTTGGCTTCTCTCACAGCCAATCACGAAGCAGTGTGTAAAGAGGCAGGGATTCAAGTGCTTCCTGCTACCTCTGAGCTCTTTCTGAGCAAAATAAAGGCTTTTTTAAAACGAGGCTTGAATTTCTCTCCCCCTTCTTTCAGATTGCTCCATTTTTTGTTTTTTGTTCTTAAAATGCTTTTTTATGTGGCAGTTGGGTCTGGAGGGGGGAAGGAAATCTTCTCTCAGGGTGAGTACTGCGAAGTCAGCCAATTACAGAGCAGCATTTAAAGGGGTGGGACTTGATTTGAACTTGGGAGACTGCTTTTCTGTATTCATGTGGAGGAGTGGGGAAACCAACCCAGTTCACCAGATTAAAGTCATCCACTCATGTGGAGGAGTGGGGAATCAAACCCAGTTCTGCAAATTAGAGCCCACCGCTCTTAACCACTACACCATGCTGGTTCTCATTTATACATTGCCATTTTCCACAGTGGGGACCAAAGCTGCTCATATTATTCCCCTGTCCTCCTTTATATCCACACAACAATCCTGTAAGGTAGCTTAGGCTGAATGTATTTGACTGACCCCAAATCACCCAGTAAGCTTCCACAGAGAGATAGGAATTGGAACCTGGGTCTCCCCAGACCCTGCTCTGAAGCTGTAACTGCTATATAACCCTGTCTTTCATAGGGTGGCTGCTGTTGAACAGTAGCAAGCAGCCAGACCTAGTTGAATCATGCAAGTCGGGGGGTATCAAATCACTCAGAGGTTGCTGCCAGGCCTAGGTTTGCCAACCTCCAAATGGGACCTCGAGAGCTTCCAGAATTATAACTTAACTCCAGACATCAGAGATCTGTCCCCCTGAAGAAAATGGCTGCATGATATTTGGCTGAGGCCTCTCCCTTCCCCAACCCCTGCCTTCCTCAAATTCCACCACAAAATATCCAGGAATTTCCCAACCTGGAGCTGTCAACCCTGAGACTCAAGCCTGGCCCCCAATGAATCCTCCCTCAAAGGTCAAAATAGGCCTGGAACGGGCCATCCCCTTGCAACCAACAGGTTGTCTTTTTATCATGGGGGGTGGGTTAGCCACCCCAATGTATTTTTATTTTTTTTTGTTTCACATTTTTCTGCAAACCTGGGGTATTTTTCCAGGTTTGTAGAAAGAACTGTCTTGCTTGTTCAGATCACTGGATTTAAGTATCATCAGATTTCACCGACTTTTTATTAGAATATAGATTGCAATTTGGAATAAGAAAAAAGGTTCTCTCTCCTGTAGCAAAATCTCCCTCTTTTCCCATTACATTTGAACACTTATCCACCTACCCTGGAAGGATCACATCTAGTGCCACAATAGTGGTAAAGAAAAGTCACTTTTGTTGCTTCACAAGGAATGACTTCTCTGCATAGTTTTACTTTAGAATTGTGCAAAAAAAGTCAGAGCCTAAATATACTTCTTCTACCCCAATTGGGAATAAAATCCTCAGCAACTGTATGTCTCACCCAAGAGATCTACTTGCACAAATTTCAGGCAGATAAGACAATGTATCCCCATTCCATGAGCAAGTAAAGTTCACATTTTACCTCTTTCTTGGGATCCTCAATTGATAGGGTGGCCAACCTCCAGGTGATGGCTGCAGATCTCCTGCTATTACAATTGGTCTCTAGGTGACAGAGATCAGTTCACCTGGAGAAAATGGCCACTTTGGCAATTGGACTATATGGCACTGAAGTCCCTCCCCTCTCCAAACCCCACCTTCTTCAGATTCCACCCCCAAAATCTCCAGGTATTTCCCAACCCAGAGCTGGCAACCCTATCAACTGAGATAGTTTCAGAGCATGGCCATGTTGGTCTTCAGTAGAAAAGCTAGATTTGAGTCCAGTAGTACCTCAGAGGCCAAAAAGATTTTTGGGATATAAACTTTCGAGATTCAAAGCTCGTGTTTGATAAAGGGAGCTTTTATTCTCAAAAGCTCATACCCTGAAAATCTTGTTGGTTTCTAAGGTGCTACTGGACTCAAAACTAGCTCTTCAAATGATGTAAGTGGTTCTGTCTACAAAAAAGGCCACATATGTAAGAGGAGAGCCCAGTCCTCTCCTCTTCCACTATCTTATTTCACTGTGCTCTGGCGCTAATGGAAGCATTATTATTTTTTCTGCCATCCCAGTTGACTTTCCTTATTGGAGCTGAATTGAGAGGAAAATTCTGAAAGCAGTCTTGTAAGGGCCAAACTAGAAATGATGGCATTCCCGTTGGCATGAGGACACCACACTATTTTAAAGTGCCACAAGGCCCTGATCCTGATTAGGCCCACAGTGCAGCACTCTTGTTCCCTCCCCTCATACCTTTTCAAGTGCCAAAACAACCATGGGGCAGGGGGCTGTGGCCGTTTTGACATGAACACCTGAGGGGGGGGGGACAAGAATGCCTCAGCCTGCTACACTTCCTTGCAGCATTTTAAGATGACTTCAAATTGACAGAAATGTCCTCATGTTGGCCACAAGAATGGTGTTATATCTAGTTGGGCCCTAATACATGGTTTAACTTCCCTGGCCTACATAATCCTTTCTTATGAAAGTAACAGAAAGAGTTGTTTGTTTTCCCTGTCATGCCTAATAACATCTGGGGAAGGCTGTTTTGTATTGGAGAGAAGTTGCAAATGTTTAATGCTCTGACATGAAATTACAGATGTTGAGAGATTTTGAATCCTAAATCAGCAGTTCTGTCTCATATAGAGTGAGGATCACATTCTTTTTCATCATCTGTATCATTTCATCAAACTAGTTATATGTGTGTGTTTACTGTTGGGGTAAAGCTTTAGCTTCTGCCTTTGTTCTGGGGGGGGGGGGGAGCGTAAAGCCTGGGCAGTTGCCTCTATTCCCAATTTCCAGTCTGCACAGCCCTGCCTGCCAGCTAATGTAAGCAATATGTTTTCCCCTGTGCCCTGCAGGGAATGTGATCTGACTGACACTACCTATCTATCATGGGAGCCACGTCTTGTTGTCTGATTATTACTTATTATTTATTTTATTTAAAACATTTCTAAGCTGCCTTTCTACCCAACTGAAGCCCCCTAATGCAGCGAACAATAAAACCAAAAGTCATAGATACATGAATGGGAAGAAGGGGACCTGCTCCCAATTTATCCTGCCTTTCTGTACGAGAAAAGCCTTTGTCCTCTGCAGTGCTCAGTATCTGCCTTGTGCTGTCTACCTATAGGGAGGAAGCTATCATCTTTATCCCCTACACAACTCTACCTTGCTTTGCTTTCAGTTGTAAAAATAATTTAAAAAATTCCTTGCATTCATAGCATGTGTGGGGGGCCAGATAACAGAAAACTCAGCCAAACAGGGCATGAATCATAAATCCCTCCTTGAGTCAGTGTAGTAAATATTGGTGAAAAGTAGAAAAGCTGAGCACAAAAATGCCAATCAGCAGTGGCGGAAGCAAGCTGGTTCAATGCAATTCTAAATACCTGTAAAAAAGTAGGTTGATTTTACCCCTGCCAATCAGTATGATCTTGCTCAGCAGGAACTCTTAGCTGGATGACACTCCTGTCACATGATGCTTAGTCACTTCTTTCATTGCTTGAGCCCCATATACTTCCTATTGCCTGTGAAATGAAACAACAAGATGCTAGAATAACTGTCAGATCAGAAGCCTCCTGACGGATCCCAAATGTTAGGAATATATTTTTTCACCTTAGGGAAATGAATTATATTTTTGTATGGGGGCATGCCCTGACCTGGATGACCCAGGCTAGCCCATTCTTGATATATCTTGGAAGCTAAGCAAGGTTGGCTCTGGTTAGTATTTGGATGGGAGACCACCAAGGAAGTCCAGGGTTATGACGCAAAGGCAGGCAATAACAAACCACCTCTGAATGTCTCTTGCCTTGAAAACCCCATGAGGTTGCTGAAAGTCAGCTGTGACTTGATAGCATATAAAAAAATAAAAAAACAGAGACATGGTTCAGGTTACATTGCAATTGATCAGGTTCTAATTGCATATCCCTACTTGTTTTCCTGAAGGTACGTAATGCATTATATTGGCTTGAGTCCAACAATGAGGGTTCACAAAAGGCTTTTCCATCCTATTTGTGTGTTTGCCTTTTGACAGGGCACTGAGGGCCAAACTAGACATGGTGGCATCTCCCCCCGTGTCGCAGTAGCAGGTAGGGGCGGGGGACAAGAATGCCTTATCCAGCCACATGGTGGTATTTTTAAATCCCCTCATTAGGCTTTAAAATGGTGGCAGTGTTGATGAGTTGGACCCAGGGATACCATCACTTCTTAGTTTTTTTCTCTAGAACTCAGAGAAAAAGAGAGGACATACTGAACAGAAAAAAGATTTCCCATCAAAAATGTGAAAACAGAGATGTTTATGAGACCCTTCCTCACATAACCATTTATGTGTAGAATTTATTTTTATACACCAAAGTTTGAAGAGGCCCTCTGTGGATCCCCCAGACCATCATTTCTGAAAAAATGTCTTAATGTTTTGAGCAGCTGTTAGCGAACATTGGCTTTGATACACATTTTACCATTCACAATTGTTTATGATGACTGTACCTTTGGTGTCTGGAGCTTTCCAGGTATGGCAGAGTTCAAACAACCTGTTCAGCAGCTGAAAATACCTCAGGATGGAGTCTAAAGCCATAGCTAACTGTGGGGGACACCGTTTGTAAACCAGGACCCCACCTGCTGAGCCCAATGGACCAGTTTTTACTGTTTAATTGATTCTGTTATTCCAACTCAGAGTACCTAATTTATATATCATTCAGTTTTGATGGCTCTAGGAAGATACACCACTGTTTGAGTGGAATTCGTGCAATTTAGAAATGCCTCTCCCGCCCATGCTGCCTAATCTCAGCATGGGTTTTTTATTTTTGCCCTCAGTGCTAGAAAATAAAATAATAACTCAGATTTACAAGCTATTCACGAATATGAGCCTGTGCTTTTAAAGAGACAGAGTAAAAAAAAACACATCTCCAAATAGCCTATTCTGTTCATCTAGACAAATGCCACCATTGTAGTTGATTATAGTATTTAGAAGCTGTAGACCAGGAAAGGAGGAATAAATGATAAGAGTGACATCCAATGTGTTACAATATAACTTTTCTTAGACAGACTTTAACCATTATACAAATATATGTTGCCTTTGCCTTTTTTCCCCTTACCAGGGCAAACAACAGGAATGTTAGGAGTTAGTTTCAATCATTCTTAAACTCTCTTCTTTTCTGTTAAAGTTGTGCTGATGTTTATGAATTTCAATGGCTTCTCTGTGCAATCTGACAAAATAGTTGGTAGAATTGTCCAGTCTTTCAATGTCTTGGAATAAGACCCTGTGTCCTGTTTGGGTCAGTCCATGCTCAGCCACTGCTGATTTCTCAGGTTGGCCAAGTCTGCAGTATCTTTCATGTTCTTTTATCCTTGTTTGTATGCTGTGTTGTGTGGTCCCGATGTAAACTTGTCCACAACTTGTCCACAATTGCAAGGTATACATCAGCACAACTTTAACAAAAAAGAAAAGAGTTTAAGAATGAATAAGGCTTGGCTTCCTGTCCTGAAAACCTCCAGACTAAAAAAGACTACACAATAGCCATGCGGATTAGTTTTGGATTCCACATGTTAACAGATCACTTCAGGATACAATGGTTCCACATTAACATACCACACCCTCATTAGCACATTATCTTGATACTTACAGGACAATGATTAGCACATTACCTTTAATACTTTGCAGGACAATGACTCAGCTCAAACCCAACCCCCTTCTGACTATATATTACTCTTCCTACACACTAGACACTGAGAGACACTGTCCTTCAGTGTTACTCCTCTGAAGATGCCTGCCACAGTTGCTGGCGAAACGTCAGGAAAGAAAATACCAAGACCACGGTCACACAGCCCGGATAACCTACAAGAACCAATGAACTCTGACCGTGAAAGCCTTCGACAATACCTTAAGCAGGGTTTTCCAGCGCAGATAATGTCCTCTTTCCAAGTTTCCACTTGCTAGACCTCTGAAGATGAGGGCACCTGGACAGAACAGCTGATGGCATTCTGACTGACCAGCAGGATTGTATGGGGAAAAATGGTCTTTCAGGTATGGATAAATCTGGTAAGGTCACCCTTAATTTAAGGTGATTTCTCAAGATGGAAAGAGACCAGAGACAGGTCTACTTGCACAAGTTCTTCTCCTCCAATTCATTTTTCTGTATTTCAGTTCTTGTACTCAATAGTCAGGAGGAAAGGAAACATTTCATATTGATGCCAAAGTAAACAACATATTGTATATCAACATGAGGTTAGCAAATTTACCACATGCATATTTTTATAGATCAGTCTGATCATTTTTTTTTCATGATATCCCTACTGATGTTTGGATTCCCAGTGAGTACTAAAATAAGACTGCTGTTGTCCCACCATAAAAAATCTGGGTTTTGCTTTGCTTGCTGGTACATGAAAATAATTACAAATGTTATGTGCTAGAGAAGCTGATATCTAAATTTGCTTCCAGGGAAGTTCTTACTGAAACAAGCATAACATCACAGCAGTTTAGGGAAATTATACTAAGAGAAGAAAATCAAATAATTTCAAGGGCAATGCAATCATACAATGGAGCTAAGTAAGATAAATTAACAGGAAGCTACCAGTGAAAGAAGAGTTTTATTTTCCAAGTATCTCTCTTAAAAAACAACAACTATGCTGAGTATTATTTGTAGATATTTGTAAGCTGATTTTTGGCCCAATAATTCAAAAAGTTTGAATAGTGACAGCTTATGGACACAATACACCTTTCTGTTCTTTTGCATGGACAGATTTGTATTAATCTGTGTGAAACTGCACAGGGAGCCCATGAAGACCTCTGCTGGCATATGTCCAAGATCTGCTGGCGGAGCACCCTGGTGGCACTGCGCCCCAGCCAGGTGCTGATGTGGCAATGCCATGGAGCCCTGCTGGCACAAGCTGCTAGGGCTGTCGATTCGGTTCGGCCCGAACCGAAAAACAGCTGAATTTCCCCTGATTCGGCGGTTTTTAGTTTGGGAAGAACCAAACTCAAAAATGGCAGGAAAATGCGGGAGCCAAATTCAGCGAGTTCGGGAGTTCACGAATAAATTCGGCAAATTCAGGACACAGCAGCATAACCGTCATTAAGCAGCATTCTCCCCTGGCCAATCGGTGGCCAAGCTGGGTCTTCTTCTGGCCAATCAGTCAGGATTGCGTACTGGAGGAATCAGCTGCTGCGCGGCCGGGCCGGGGAGAGAAAAAGAGAGAAATCCTCGTGGGGGTGGTGGTGAGTGTGCACATTCTCTCCTTTCTGTGGCTGCAGGGGGCGCATTTTTGGGGGTAGAGACCCCAAACTTTCAGCGGAGCTTCAGACGAGCCTTCTTAAGAGACCCCCCAAGTTTTGTAAACATTGGGTCAGGGGGTCCCAAGATATCGGCTCCACCCCTTTTCCCTCTCCCTTTTCCATTTCTGTGGCTGCAGGGGGTGCTTTTTTGGGGGTGCAGCCCCCAAAATTTCAGCATAGCTTCAGACAAACCTTCTTAAGAGACCCCCCAAGTTTTGTAAAGATGGGTTCAGTGGGAACAGAAATATGGGCTCCCCATTTCTCTTTCTGTGCCTGCAGGGGGTGTATTTTTGGGGGTGCAGCCCCCAAACATTCAGCATAGCTTCAGACGAGCCTTCTTAAGAGACCCCCCAGGTTTTGTAAACATTGGGTCAGGGGGTCCCGAGATATGGGCTTTCCCCTTTTCCCTATTGGGATGAATGGATCACCCGATCCTGTATGCATCTCCAGAGCGGCAAATCCAAGGCAAAACCTCCCGTGCTTAAATAGAATTGTATTGGATTACCCAGTCCTCCCAGCCCCTCCTGATGGAACAGAAGACAGCCACAGTAAGACCCCTTTGGGGGCTTTAACCTATAATTTTTCTCCTGTGTGTGTGTGTGTGTGGGGGGGAAAGCAGAGTCTGCGTGTGTGGGGGGGAGCAGTTTCTGTGGGTGGGGGGGAATCCAAAGGGGGCTTTCGCCTGTTCTGCCTGGGGTGTGTGTGTCCCCTCGAGTCTCTCTCTCCCTGGTTTGAGGGGGGGCTTCAGTTGTGTGTCCTCAGGTTTTCCCTCATTCATAAGATCGGTTAGGTCTATTTTGATGCTTGCTCAAAACTGGTTTTCAAATGGCGACTTAAAGAAAGCATTTGCCTGGTCCCGACTCGAGTCCGATGCAAAAGGGGAAATTCCACCCCTCCTGCTCATTATGCATAGCAACTGCCTCTGTTCCTTTCCATGGTTTGCAAACTCCCAGGTGTCAGGTGTTGCTTTGCATGGTTGCAAACGTGTTGCTTTGCAGTTGTGTTGCTTTGCAGTTATGTTGCTTTGCAAATTTCTTCGCACCTGCCCCGCCCATTATGCATAGCTAGCTGCCTCTGTCCCTTTCCATGGTTTGCAAACTCCCAGGTGTCAGGTGTTGCTTTGCATGGTTGCAAACGTGTTGCTTTGCAGTTGTGTTGCTTTGCAGTTGTGTTGCTTTGCAAACTTCTTCGCACCTGCCCCACCCTTGCTCCCCACAGCTCAGCTGTTTGTCGGGGCTGGGAGCTTTGTGGTGGGCAGCAAGCTCTGCTCAGAGATGCACATTAAGGGTGGGGGGACCCCTTTTGGGGCCCATATCTCAGCCCCCCCGACCCAATCTTTACAAAACTTGGGGGGTCTTGCAAGAAGGGTCCTTTGAAGCTCCACTGAAAGTTTGGGACCTCTACCCCAAAAAATGCCCCCCCGGAGCCGCGGAAAGGTGCGGTTGTTTTTTAATGGCTTTATTCGGCCGAATTTTTCCCCCCAAACTTTGAATTAGCGCCGAATTGCACGGACCCGAAGCGGGGGAGTTCGGACTTTGGCATATCCCGAATCCAGATGGGCCAAATGCGGGCGAATCCGAACTATACCGACTTTTTTTCCCAACAGCCGTACAAGCTGCCGCGCCAGCAGGGAAAGGGGCAGACCCAGGACCTTGGCAGGAGGTAGTCAGCTCCTTGAGCCACTCCAGCCTGGGACTGCCCGCCCCCAGACTAGCAGAAAATTACACTATCCAGACTCATGGCATGCAGAGCCCATAGGTGCCCATGCAAAGGGACAGGCTGAGCATTACCAAAACACAGGTGCAATCCCACCCAATAGTCCTGGGAAAGCACAGGATGCTTAGAGCTGCAACCAGTTACTCCCTCTCAAGTAGCAGCCAGCCCCAGTCCCCATTCTCAGTCACATCCCCCCTCAGTATTACATAAACATGAGCCACAACATCTTAATAGGTAGGCAAGACATGCACCACAAGAATCTGACTCAGAGGTCTTTGCTGTGCACATTCAGAGCTCACAGTGTTGCACTTCAGTGGTGGGAGAGGCACAGAAAGGGCACTTAGCACTGCTGAGGAAACTGTACATGTAAAGCATTAACACCCAAGAGTGAGAACAATGACCATGCTGGGTGTTGTGTCTCATTTCAGAACCCCAACAGGTACCCAAAGGGACAACCACACACTGCAAGTGAGCAGGGGTGGGGAAACAGCAGCCCTGGCCCTGGGCAAATGAAGCCCATCCCCATGGGGTGGAACTGCAAACCCCAAGGAGACCTCACAAGCATGGCTGTGGCTGGCATGGCATCTGTGCTGTTTGCCATCACCGCACATGTTTATGCTTACCATCTGTGCAGGTGGTGGTTCAACAGGGAGACCTGGGAGCATGACTGATGCACTTACTGCCAGTTTGCTCAGTCAATGGCTTCAGCTGGACTCTTGGTGCATCCTGCCTTGGGCAGCCTTCCATCCAGCAAATCCGCCCCACTCACATGCATGCTGTGCTAGAGACAGCTCAACCTGTCTCCCGATGGCCCCCAAGAGCAGTTCACAAAGGCACAGGTGCCATACTGGACAGAAGGAGTTGGCAACCCAATTCATTGGACCTCTTCCTGATAAAGTCTGGGGTGTTCTACAACTTTGTTCATGTTTGTTTATGATTGGAGGAGACTAACTCGACAGCCTTCCCTTTCTCACTTTCTCTTCCTCCTCCCATCTGTGACTTCCCCTGAGGACTCCCCTTCATATTTTATTTTTATTTTATTTTTTCATTTGCTTTGATGTATATCCCAACCTTTCCCAGTGGTGTTAGGCTCAGGGCAGCAAGAAGGTCTGAGAGAGTAGGCTCTGGCTCGGGAGATGCTGGTCTTTTTGGTGCTGCTGGACTTCGGTTTTGTTCACATGGAAAATATTAGGGGTGTGCATTTGGATGCCTTATCAGTATTTTTCAGGTACATTCGGCATCCAAAATATATCTGGGAATTTTTGGAATACCAAAAAATGGTCCCAAAAAAATCTCAGAAATATTTGGGATTTACCAGGAATATTGGGAACCAGCATTTGCAAGCTCCCAGGGACTGTTTTTTCCCCCTCCCCCCTTTGTTTTGGTGGCTTGGGGGGGTTGTATGGGCTGGTCAGTCTGCTTGTGTCAATTGTGTCTTTTGTCAGTTTCAAGATTTTTTTTTCTTTGTTAGAGTTGCTTTGTATCCCCTTTGTAGTTTTTACAATGTTGCTTGGTGCTTGGATGTGCTCTGCTGTGTTTTCACTTTGGTTATGTTGACCTTGCACCACTACAGTGGCACTGAGCTCTCTTGGACATAGTGAACATCGCCATTTGTTCTGCTGGGCTTGCATACCCCCCATCCCTTGCTTGGATTTGATCGGTTGTGATTCTCTGGATTCCCATTAATACTATTCATCTTGCATTGGCATTTGTTATGTTGGGTTTGCAAAAGTGTCCCTCCCACCTTGAGATTATCTTGCAGAGATTTTCTGGTTTGAAATTAGTCCTAATGGGCTTGCACTGCCACAGTGGCCCTGGGTTTTACTGGGCTTCTGCACATTGAAATTGGTTCTGCTGGGCTTGCAAAAGTGCCCCCTCCATTTACGATTGTTGTGCTGGGCTTCTGTGGATTGCCCTTGGGTCTGAAAAAACAAATGAACCAGGATTCTCTGGTTTGACATTGGCTCTGTTGGGCGTGCACTGCCATATTGCCCCCTGGGTTCTGATGGGCCATCAATGTTACACATTGGTTCTATTAGGCTTGCAAAAGCGCCCCCTTGCTTCAATTTGTTCTTCTGGGATTATCTGGTTTGATATTAGTTATGTTGGGCTTTCCACATTGGCTTGTGGTTCTGCTGGGATTCCTGGGTTCTGCTTTGGTTCTATTGGGCTTGTGTTAGTTCTTGGCGCTGTAGGCATGCCTCTTTTCTTTTGACCTGGAGAAAAAAAGGCCATTCCCTTCCCCATTTGAAACAATGGAGAATGGATGGGGACTCCTTCTTTAAGAGTCCATAGAATTGAACCCCATGACCAATCTTCTTGAAACATAGAGGCTCTTCTTTGGACTGGCACCAGCAGCTCTGCTGCAAATCTAGTGCCTCTAACTTAAAAATCAGCCCCCCTTACCCCTAGATAACGTCTCCATAATGGAGCTGAATAATTTTGGATTCCCAAATAAAACCCAAATCTGAATACCATACTGGTATTGGAATTTTGGGATATCAGGAATACTGATATATTTTGGCACAGCCCTAGAAAACTTAGCAGAGGTCCAGTGACCCTTTGAACACTAACCCCATATATTAGTCCTTACCCCTTCCCACACTCTGCTTACATTGGAAATGGGCTGGTGGGTAGTTCAAGGGTGTGCATGGCTGCTCTAGGATGGGGATGGTGGTCTCTGAGTTCCACATTCTCCCACAGCACTGCTGGCATCTGATAAGCCATGCAACTTTGCGGTGCAGGCACAGGTGACTGAGGGTGGACACAAAGGAGCTGCTGCCATGGTTGCAGCATAGAGGGTTGATGTGGTGTCCCTGTGGAATGGTGCCCCTGACAAAGTTATGGATCTCCAGAGTGGCCCATCAACTGGTCTGTCCTGTTTCTCGTTTTGTGGGGGTAAAAGTCAGCTCTAAGGAATAAAGTTGATTCATTTGAAATGTGGTGTTGGAGAAGAGTTTTATGGATACTGTGGACCACCAAAAAGACAAATAAGTGGGGTTTAGATCAAATCAAGCTTGAACCTGCCCTAAAAGCTAAAATGACTAAAATGAGGCTATCATACTTTGGTCACATTGTGAGAAGACAAGAGTCACTGAAAAAGACAATAATACTAGGAAAAGTTGAAGGCCGCAGGAAACGAGGAAGACCCAACATGAGATGAATTGACTCAATAAAGGAAGTCACAGCCCTCAGTTTGCAGGACCTGAGCAAGGCTGTTAATGATAGTATATTTTGTAGGACATTAATTTATAGGGTTGCCATAAGTCAGAAGCAACTTGATGGCATTTAACACACACAAAAAGCATAAGTAAAATCTATTCTTAAAAGAATGATGTGAATAAAATGAAAGGGGGGATTTTTCTGCCTCAGTGCTACACTTGATCACCGTGAACTTGAGTGTCAGTATGTTTAAGATAGCCAAATTGTGAAGATTGGCAGTAGTAGAGACAGATTCTAGAAGGGCAGTCATGTTAGACTGCACTGGCAAAACCAAAAAGGGAATTCTGTGCCACTATAAAAATAATGCCACCATCTGGGGCTTCCTCTCAATGGAGGATACAACTAACATGCTTCCTCTGAATGGAGGATACAACTAACTTTTCACATCTCCCCAATTTTTGTTCCACATAAAGCATATTTATGTTGTTGTGAACTTGCTTTTTTTTGTTTTGAGTGATTAGAAATGTTTTAAAGTATTTTTCAATTGCGTACTTTTTGAGACTGATTTCTCACTTAATTCCCAGGTAATTTATATCTCATCTGTATTTAATTTCTAGTGCACTAAAATATTCTAGGTAGGTCCCTTGACTGGGGAGTCTTTCTGATTCTGCTTGCTCCTTTTTCTTGTACTGTATGGTAGTACAATCTGCACAGTGAAAAGCATAAGTAAAATCTATCATTAAAAATACTGTCCTCTTTCCCCTACCATTTCTGACCTAATGAACAATTATTTTTCTCATTGTGGTATCAGGAAGCCAAACAATTTCTTTTGTTATGATATGTGGTTTCAATCAAAATCATTGGGGGGGGGGAGGAGCACATATAATCTTTGTGGGGGGCATGGTATCTATCAGCAGCTCTGTAGGCACATAAGACTGAAAGATAAAGAATATCTTGCTTTAGTACCAAGATATGTATACTTTGGCTCATTAGTCCAAGGTCTGAAATCCTCCATTGTTGTTGCTGCATGATCAGTCAGTGTCAGAAAGGGGTACAGTAAAAAGACTTTTGTGTTCTTTGGTCCAGCCCTAAGACAACATTGATTTATTGGTAAGAATAACATTAACTGGATAGCAGCATGATTAATTGAAAACAACCCTATCATCGTGATCAGCTGAAAGTTTTATTCTTCACAAACTAAAGTACTGGCAAATTCTCTTTCATATTTTTTAAATAAAAACAATGCTTTATTCCAATCACTATTCTAGTCCAGTCAACAATTACCCAGAAACCACAATCATCCATCAAAACTCCTTCTGAAAAATAGCCACTTTGCAGTGCTTTCTAGATATGAACATAAAGGCACCCACTTCACCTCTTTGGGCAGGCCATGCAAGACAAATGGAGCCAAAACTGATGAGGCCTACTTGCAAGCCAAGAGTTGTGACAGAACAGTAAGCAAAAGCCACCGGGAAATGGTTTGCCATTGTCTGCTTCCACATCATGACTACATAATGATCTGCTATGGGTCATCAGAAGAGCCTGTGGGGCAGAGTGGTAAGCTGCAGTACTGCAGTCCATGCTCTGCTCACGACATGAGTTCGATCCCAACGGAAGTTGGTTTCAGGTAGCCGGCTCAAGGTTGACTCAGCTTTGCATCCTCCCAAGGTCGGGAAAATGAGTACCCAGCTTGCAGGTGGTAAAGGTAAGATGACTGGGGAAGGCAGTAGCAAACCACCCCACAAACAAAGTCTGCCTAGTAAACGTCGGGATGTGACGTCACCCCATGGGTCAGGAATGACCCAGTGCTTGCACAGGGGACCTTTACCTGGGTCATGATATCCCAGAAGCATCTGGCTAGCTCCTGCGGAAAACAGTGTCTAGCAAGGCCATTCTTATGTTCTTAGATTCATCCTCCTGTACCAGCATTATCTGGCCTATGAAAACACACTGGGGTGCTAAAGAGAATTTTTTTATATATATCGTTCCAGGAATCCACTATGGGATATCATGCAGATAAACGTGCAACTGCAATGTATCCTACAGGCATGGACAAGAATATTAGTGATTGTGCAGTATCTAGTAGAAAAAGCCCACATCAAGAATTTAAAAAATATATCATAAGACAGTTCCTTGAGCAGGGATGAGCAACTGATTTATGACACTTCTACTTCCTACCCCTGATCAGACAATCATAACTCCAGCCAGTAATAGTTTCAGCCTCCACCAGTTGGGAGGGATGGATGTACCTGACTGATTGATTGAACAGCATTTATAAACAGCCAATCTAAAACATGGCAATAGTTGTGTACAGAATATAAAAAACCTACAATGAATAAATACATAAAAATCATAATAAAAATAGCATTAACAATACACCACTTGGCATCAGGCCTGGTTTTGGAACTTAAACGCATTAGTCACTATGTTGGATGATCTCCATTTGTAAATGGATGTCATGCTTCTCTTCTGATCCTTTAAAAAGACAATTAGAAAAGCAGCACCATATCAAATCTATTTAAAACAATGAGGTTATGCTTTTGCATCAAACAATTTAAGTTTCACTTAAGAACAACTTCCTTTTAACAAAAAATGTGTTTATATTTTTCCAAGTTATATCAGCTCAGCATTTTCTGTTAGTTAATTTTCTTTGTACAACTTTAATAAACATATAGAACAAGACTAATGTGCTAAGTGAGCTCTTTCAGCTAATTAGCCACTATGCTACAATGAATTTAACTATTTCCTTGTTTAATTTGAGTGGGATAGCTATGCTAGTCTACGGCCCCTTTCACACTGCTGTTCTAAACCAGCTGTTATCTGTTGTTGGCCCAGTTTCAATTAAAGCAAAATTGGAACGGAGGTTTCATACACCATATTTAAATCCGTTAACGAGCCAAGTGCTTTGGCCATTTCAAACCGTGACACTTTTTCTTCCAGCCTTTTTCGCAGCGTGTACTTTTCTGTCCTTTTTTAAATATTCTAACTTTTCCGCAATAGTGCTAGACCAATATAGAAGTTCAATGCTTGCAGCTGTCATTTGAATGCTGGCAATATCACAATGAATTGCTATATTGGCCTAGTTCTATTGTGGGTTTCCTCCGATATGTACAACACCATAAACTAATAGTAAAAGAGAGGCCCTGCAGTCTCTTCTCACTGTTGGGTTGTGCACTGTTTGTGAAACATGATTCTGACCAGTTTCAGGGAGCCCTGGGCAAAATCTTCTGGAGGTGCTGAAACTAGGGACCTGCTGCATACAAAGCAGACACTGTACCACTAAGCTGTGGTCCCTCCCCAAATCAGAACTACTAAAATACCTAAACTTGCATATAGTGGATGATTTCTTCTAGAGTTAAACCTCAGCACCTGTAAACTGGGATTTAGCTGTAAAGTGACCAAGAGAAAAATCTTGAACAGGTCTATTCAAAATCCTGCTGAGATCTATTCAATAAGAATTACTTCCAGGAATATGTTCTTAAGATTGCACTGCAAGGTACCAGAGTCCTGCAGTGAGAGAAATCTGACTGCTTAGAATTAGATTAAAGTGTGTATAATCAGAATTGTCTGGAGGAGGAAGGAACAGGTTTATAGCAGGGAGCAGTATCAGCCTAGAACTTGTCAGCATTGTTCTTACATTGATTTAATTTTGTCTATTATTTATAGTTTCCATTGAATAGTCTTTACATGTTTACCATTTGAGTTTGGCTCTAGTATTAATTTTTAAGCATGGCTCCAAAAGGCATTCTTAATTGTTCCCTTCGAATGCCGCCAATGACTAAACAGAGCCACCATAGATCAACATATTATTCAGAAGGGAAAAAATGGATTTGTATTTCTCTACAGCAGCTCTGCAAGCCTGGATCAGAAATGAAAAATCATAGGCAGCACAGTAATCTCTGAAGCTGACCCAGTCCCCCCCACCCCTGCACTCCTTTAAAAGTAACACCTTTAAATTAAGTGTTTTTATCCTCTGGTATTAAAAACTTTAGAAAAGTTTAATACAAGAATTTCAATTTCAATAGAATCAGCTATGGGGGATTAATATTCTAACAGTCGTGCAGTATAATCATAAGAGAAGATATTTAGACATTTTAAAATTACATTGTTTGAAGAAAGACTTCAAGATCTGCAGGATAAATGGCATGTTGATGACATGGGGGATTGTTTGCCTTACCTTGGAGTAGTTCTTTCGTGCCAGCTTGACTAAATCAATCCATTTTCAAAACCAGGATTCATACCATAAATCATTGCATGACAGTAACATACAAGGCTGAAGAAAAACAAAACAATTCTGAGGAAAATATAACCATAAAAATGTAATAATTTATTTTGCCAGATCAGAACAAGGCAGCCTAGCATTTTGTTTCTAGTCACAGCCAGCCATATTCCTCTGGGCGTTTCCAAGCAGGGTGTTAATGTCATGTCCTTTTCCTGCTGATTGTCTCTATTTCAAAAAAATCAGCTGTACTTTATTTCGAACTCTTAATAGGAGCTTTGGTCTTGTTCATGCAATAATTTCTTTTTGCAAATGAAAGCTATTTAAATTATGGACTGTGTACATCGGCCAGTACTTGGATACTTTATATAATCTATTCTGTTGCCAGAAAAAGAAAGAAAAAAAAATTACTTGCAAACAATATATTTCTTTAGATTCAGGACATCTTTAAAATTCATTCCAACTTTAGCAGCTTTCCACGGAAGACATACATGAGATGCACCATTACATGAGAATTTGTAAATTCATGCAATTATTGAATTCATGTCAAATGCTGATTGGCAGATGTGCACTGGGTAATAAATGGCCATTACTTCTGCCACTACTTCTAAGTGGTTACTGAAGGGAAAGAAGACCTATGCCCAATATGAGGGAATTGCATGGTGGTGGTGGTCAGCAAGATCAGTCCCATGCAGGTGCATTTCTCAGTGTCCTGTATATGCGAAGGTCAGTTACACCAGTGGCTGATACAGCATAATCTATTGGCTGGAGAGCAGTTGTAATAGCAGAAAATCTCCAGCCACCACCTGGAGGTTGGCAAGCCTAACCATGCAACTGTGCCCAGCTGAGTGGCTGGCAATGAACAGTTGGCCCTGGTTCAGTGGCCAGCCCTGTGCAACAAGGCCTGGCCTGGTAGCTGACATAGGACTGCCAGGTCCAGAGTGGGGAATACCTAGAGATTTTTGGGGTGGAGCCTGAGGAGGGCGGGATTTGGGGAGGGACCTCAATGCCATAGAGTCCAATCGGCTGGAGATCAGTTGTAATAGTGGGAGATCTCCAGCTAGTACCTGGAGGTTGGCAACCCTAAGTAGACAAAGTGTTGCTAGATCCCTCTTCACCACTCGTGGAAGGTTTTTGGGGTGGAGCCTGAGGAGGGCGGGGTTTGGGAAGGGGAGGGACTTCAATGCCATAGAAATCATCAACCGCAACACCAGCGAAGCCAGTCAGGCCATTTGGCCGAAGACTTCCATGAAATGGTCTGCTCCAGGCACAATGCCTCCAGGCACAACAGCTATCCTGGAGGTCAAGGAAAGCACATTGTCTTTGCTGGTTAAGCGCCACCATAAACTCTCGGGAAAGCAAAACTCTTATTATCCTCCCTGGTCTGATGACATGGAAACTTTAATCCCACAAGAAAACCCTAAATATTTTCACGGGGACGGGATGACAGCTGTTGAAAGGATATTATCCAAAGCAGATTAAACAAACGCATCGGCTGGAAATCAGTTGTAATAGCAGGAGATCTCCAGCTAGTACCTTGAGGTTGGCAACCCTAAGTGGACACCATGCAACTGGGCCATAGTTTTCCCAAGTACAGTCTGCCAGGGCAAGGGGAGAACTGAAGATAAAGATAAAGTTAGGCTGATAAAAGTAGATTAAATGGTAGGTCGTGGGAAGGAGAGAAGGAAGCAGGAAAAAAGGAGAAGCCATTGAGGTTTTCAGGGAAGAGAAAGTATAAATAGTGGGGGAGGGGAAAATGAGATGCCTCCCAAGTCTATGCAGGTCCCTGGCTTGTAGTTAACAATTACGGACTTATGAAGGCTGCTTCCACACAGTAAAGATTTTCCATGTTGAATTAATACATTTTTACCAAGATAAGATACCAACACATTAATTAAATAATATGAGGATTAATTTTGTTAGCAAAAGTATATACAATCTATTTTTAGATGGAAGGGAGTGAGGGGGAAGTCATTATAAGTTTAAATTTACTATGATTAATAATTTGATATTATTATTATTAATTTTCAGAAATAGATGATGATGTATATGCTGATAATTTGAATGGAAAAATAATAAAAAAAATTACATAAAAAAGATTCTCCATGTTGCATTCATTGCCATTGTAAACGTGGAGGCATACACGCTGGTGACCGTTTCCACACATGTTTTCTGTGCACTTCTGTCTTTGTTCCAACTTTCCCTTTTGTGCTGCACAGTGAATCTGCACTTACTTTCAGAGACATTGTAATTGTGGCGGCCATGTGACTTGCTACCCTTTTTTTATCATGTGTGCACTGTGGCTCTATAACACATGTATTAAAATTTGAAATTGATAATGGTAATAGATTGCTATAGCACTATTGAGTTATAGGACGATAGCAATTACCAGTTAAACAGAACTTCAAAAAAAGCTCTCTGGTGGCACTGTAGGAAAAAAAATGAAATGAAAATGGGGCTGATTGCAGGAACATAGTGTGGGTGTCGATAGGACTTTTGCAGGGCAGAAAATGCACACCATTCTGAAAGGAATGTGCTTGAACTCAGCTCTTTCCAAAAACATTGGAGTAAAGCAGGTTTGGAAAAGAGGGTATTGAGAACCTGGAAAAGAGGGTATTGAGACTATTAGATGGTTATGTGGATGCTTTAAAAAACTGTCTAGTATTTTTATATAAGAAATGTATATGCCACCTCTCCAGAGATCTGTTGAAGAAGACTTACAAATAAGATTTTTTTTAAAAAAACATTAAAGCATAGTCATTAATTTAAAAAAACCATTAAAACAAGCCATGACAAAAACAAGTCAAAGGCATTAAAACAAGCAACCAAAAATCAAACCAACTTCCATAAACCAAGGTGGAGAAAAATGCTATACAATTGAAAGAGAACACTGCTAAATTCCTGAGGATTTTGATATATATCGCTGGACAAGAAAAATACTCACTCTGTGAGTATTACATTATTGTCCCCCTCTTTGGAGCTGAGTTTGCATGTTTTCCCCTCCCCCACTTTTATCTTCGCAGCAATCCTAAAAGGTAGGTTTGGCAGAGAGAGAAAGAAAGAGACTAAAGATGGCTGACTGGGGATTTGAATCCAGGCCTAATCAAATAACCTGACCACTACTCAGTGTTGCCGTACTGTGATGTCATCATGATCAGTTCATGATTCCTGCTTGGGCTTGTGCAGTGAAGAAGAAAGAAGCTCTAAAATAGTGCCCAATCAGCATTATATCAAGTCTAGGAAAAGGCACAAAAATGTGAAAGTTCACTGGCTGGAGCAGTTGCGAGGGTATTTTCACCTTTCAGAAGTCAACACTTTGTATCAAATATTCAGCTTCAGGAAAATTTAGTATGGCATGACCTTTTAGCATTTGATAATACAAGTAGAAGAAACATCCTGCAGTGCAAATGTATTTACTAGTTTCAGAAATGGAACTGACTCAGCTACATAGAAGCCTAGGCATCTATGGATAACCTCCCTAAGGCATCTCCTAGGGATTATCTGTTGGCTGCTTTCCCATTTAAACTGAGCATACCTGCTCTAGATTTGTGACTGGAGTGGCACAGCTAGTGCCAGAAGCCACATTTGACAGACATGTGCCACCACAGTTCAGAGAGCTGCACTGGCAGTCTGGCAATTCCTGCCTTGTCTCTTAGGGAGGAAGAAGAAGTTCTGCCCCCTTTTCCTCTTTTCCTAGCGGAATGAGTGAGAAGTGGGACAGCTGAGTGCCCTTTTTTGCCTACACCAGCATAAATCATGAAGTAGGAACAGATGGTGACAGTGAGAAAATCTATCTGAGCGTTCAGAAATTGCTGATGGCTAAATCCACATTTCCTCGATTTCGCATGGAAAAAAATGTTTGGGGTGGATGAGCCCCCTAGTAATCAGAAAGATCGTTTAGTTTATACAGGCAGCGCACAGAACATGAATTAAACTGTTCAACTACAGGGGAAGTACACCGTGTTTGTAGTGCAGTATGTAGGGCCATTTAAAGCAAATGTTTCCTATCTGGCACAGCGAGTGAAGAAAAGGATAGTTGACACAGCACAAATAAATGATCCGGTAATGTGACACTCTCTTTCCCATAGTCTCACAAAGAGTGGAAATGAACACTCCATCTGAGTGCACTCCTGCACTTCTTTGTGCTTACAAATGACGTTTCCTTGCCAAGCGGCTCGTTTGGTCAATAACCCCAAAGCAATTTAACAGTGCATTTTCTCTGCACACCGAGCATTTGAAGTAACAGAGTACTCTATCAGTGATGGAAAAGATATCTGAAGATAGGCAAGTTCATCTTGGTTATTTCCTCAAGGTACTTGCTTTGCTGATATGTTAATGTCTGTTGCCTTTCGCAACAATTTCATGCTTGGCCTATCACATGCATTCAACACACTACTGAACCAAAGATAATAGTACGAAAAGAAATTGCATTTTGCAAATCCCAAAGATATTTTTCAGGATTCCCCTTCTTCTGCTTAGCACTAATATTTGTGTAGGACTTTTCATCTCCTGATGTTATGCACCTGCCAATTGACGCTGAAGAATGCTATTCTCACTTTACAGATAAGGATGCTTGCCACACAAAAGTGAAGTGATTTGTCTTGTGCCTCAGAAGAAGTCTGTGAAAAGAAAAGAAAGTAAAAGAATACTGCACTATGTCTAGAACATAATGTGTTTCACTAAATTATCATAGGCACTTATGTTGTCCACAGTGTAGGAATGCCATCAAGATAGCTAATTACATTCAAATATCCCTATTTTGACTTCACTACTTGGGCAAATGGAAGTCATGAGTTTTTATTAGTGCATCATTTCTATTTCCTCATGCCCAATTTTCCCAACAAAATCTACACATTTTTCAATGTTATTTGTGTCTCAATAAAGCCGTATAATACATTCTATCAGATGTATATCATAATCTTTATGCAGACTTAGTGATCCCTGTGCAGAGTTGGTCTTGTCTAAGCCCACTGAAATCAATGGATTTAGTTTGGAGTAATTTTTTATAGGATTGCACTGCAAATTACTTACATTGAATGTATAAACACCATATAAATTGAACAGAAGCTGCATCAAGTTGTAAGAGAAATAAGTGAATCATCAATCGATCCATGAAAATGAGATGACCAAATCCATTCACAATGATAACATACAGAAAGGGGGGAAACAAAGAAAGTAATGAAAAAAGGAAATGATTGCTAATAACTACAGCAGAGTTCTGTGCTATTATCTCATGGAACATCTTGACACCCAATTCCCACCAGAATGTCTTAGGAGCGATTTTTTTCTGTGACCCAATACCATGTAAATAAAGAAAACATGTGGGAAGTCTGAACTCTCATGAATACATGAAGTTGTCTTATACTGAATCAGACCATCAGTCCATCAGGGTCACTACTGTGTAGTCAGTCTGGCAGCGGCTTGTCCAGGATCTCAGGCTGAGGTCTTTCACATCACCTACTACCTTATCATTTTAAATGGAGATGCTGAGGATTGAATTTGGGACCTGCTGAATGCTATGGAGCCATAGCCCCTCCCTAATAATGTGATTATATTCCATACCAGTGTTAGTCATACTAGGGAAAGAATGCCATGAGTGTATGAAAAATCATATTGCCCTGCTCATGTGGTTCATCAAATAGGCTTCTATGCCACTGCAGTAATGTATGGATTGTGGCTTGGTTGATGAAAGGCTATGTTTCTAAATGGTTAATGACTGCATACAGAACAGAAGATTATTATTATTTTAAAAATCCTATATCAATTAGTTGAAACTAAAAGGTTAATTCTTTGTGTATTCCCATGGGCATTTTCTTAAGCCTTTTGCCAACAGAGGAATATGATGATGTACAGCTTTACCATCTGTCCAGGAAGTCTGGGACATGTAGAGGAAAGAGAATCCCAGTCTTCTTTCAGCCATCAGAGCAAATGTCAATGACCCAGGTTCCAACAAGATATAAGGCTCTTTCCTCATATTATGACTTCTCCACCTGGCACACAGTTCATGTACATGTATTACTGCCCAATATGTGGCCAGTGGTAAATAAGCACATACAATAGTGGGAAGAGGAAGGGGACTGTCATGTATGCGTCTTTTCTTTATTCCAGATAGGCTTCTCTACTAAGGAGGACTTTGATGGTTCTTTGTACTTGAAGTCTTGATCTATGAGGATATCTTTTATGTTTCGACAGCAGGAGGCAATTCATCCATCACATTGGGCATAAAAAAGGAAACCTTTTCCTTCCGTTAAGATCCAGCAAAAAAATTGTTTTGTGCCATTTGTCTCATAACTGTGGGTAACAGGGGATGGATAGTGTGGATTTCTACCAGAAAGACACTTTCCAAGAAAAAAGTGTGAAGTTAATAGAAAGGCAGTAAAATAAATTGCATTTCTCCTGCAATGGAGGGTCTCATACCTTTATTCTACAGGGTGTTACTGGATGAGGTGTCTTTGTTGCTTTGCTTTGAACAGAGATGCCAAAGAGATGGAATAAAAGGAGA
Source organism: Euleptes europaea (assembly GCF_029931775.1). Classification (NCBI taxonomy): domain Eukaryota; kingdom Metazoa; phylum Chordata; class Lepidosauria; order Squamata; family Sphaerodactylidae; genus Euleptes; species Euleptes europaea. Next base: position 40,906,013 of record NC_079316.1, read on the forward strand.
GGTGAGGTTTTCCGTTGGGTAATGTTAGGTAATGTTAGCAATTGTATCTTGAAAGATGCTAAACTAACAGTGCATTCCTGAGGAGGGTGAGAAACTCCTTTGGAGGCGGCGTGACCCCTACTCTGGCATCCGTGCCACTTCCACCTTGTAAATTGGCATGAACGCCAGCATGGGGCCATTTATGCTGGCCTCCTGGATCATGGTGGCAGTGTGGCCCTTGGATGCCAGAGTAGCCTCCCACCAGTGTTCTCCAACCAGTGTTCTCCCGGTTCAAATTCCTGCGCCGGCATTCCCGGGACATTCCGGGGGTGGTGCTGCCATTAGGCAGCTTCCTAACCCCTTTCATGCTGGGAACGGCCTCTAACACAACAGCATTGCTGCGACACCATTTTTCGTGGCACAGCATCATTGTTTGCAATGGGGCCTTCCCTCCCATTTTCACTCCCATTTTTATTTTTAAAAACCCCTTTTCTTCTACCGCGGTAGCAGCGAAACCTCATTGGAGATGCTGCGGCACTGCCACGGCCACACCATCCCCAGCTGCTGCAGCTCTCTGGAATGGGTTGTAAACTTACTAAATTTACCCAACCAACAGAAAACCTCACCTCTTCTTTTGTTCCATTTTTATTAATTCTTTACTTTTAAAAAAATTGCCTAAAAAGCACCAGCTGATTCCAATCTATGTTGTTCTCCCATTTAATATTCCATAGAGAAGCTCCTGCTGGCAAGAATAGGCTTTAAGGTCAATTGTGGCTGTTGACTGATTTGCTCATGCTTTCCATAATGCCATAGGGACAGTACTACCTGTACTTACAGCAAACGGGGAGGTTTACACTGAGGCATGTTGAATAACTATGTCATGGGATAAAGATTTTCTTGTATCAGCATTTTTCTTCAGTCATGCTTGAGTGGCACAGGCCACCAGAATTTTTAAAATAACATTAGGCTTGAATCTCAGCTGTTTTTGACTTTAGTTAAGCCGGGATGGATTCTCACAATCATTCTGAAATGTTGGTTGAAGTGGTAAAACTGGGGGGAGGTAATTCCTTCCCTCCCACTGCACATAAGTTATCTGAACTCTGTGTTTCACTGACCTATACTGAAATTGTGAGAAATCTTTGCTGTGTGGATAATATATTATCTAGGGCTGTCAATTCGGTTCGGTCCGAACTGAAAATCAACCGAATTTCCCCTGATTCGTTGCTTTTCTGTTCGGACGGATCCGAACTCAAAACTGGCGGGCAACCGGGGGGGGCGAATTCAGCGAGTTCGGGAGTTCGCGAATAAATTCGGCCAATTCGGCCGTCAGTAAGCAGCATAACCGTCAGTAAGCAGCATTCTCCTCCCCCGGCCAATCGGTGGGCAAGCTGGGTCTTCTTCTGGCCAATCAGTCAGGATTGAGTACTGGAGGAATCAGCTGATGTGCGGCCCGGCCAGGGAGAGAGAGAGAGAGAGCGAAATCCTCGTGTGTGTGTGTGGGGTGCTTGTGCACATTCGCTCCTTTCTGTGGCTGCAGGGGGCGCATTTGTTGGGGTGCACACACAAAACTTTCACTGGAACTTCAGATGAAGCTTCTTAAGGTACCCCCCAAGTTTTGTAAACATTGGGTCAAGGGGTCCCGAGATATGGGCTCCCCCCTTTTTTTTCCATGGCTGCAGGGGGCACATTTTTGGGGGTACAAATCCCAAACTTTGAGCAGAGTTTCAGACCAGTGTTCTTAAGATACCCCCCAAGTTTTGTAAATATTGGGTCAGGGGGTCTCGAGATATGGGTTCTCCCCCTTTTCCCTCCCTCCCCTTTTCCATTTATGTGGCTGCAGGGGGCGCTTTTTTGGGGATATAGCCGCCAAACTTTTATCATAGCTTCAGTGAATTATTCTTAAGATACTACCCAAGTTTTGTAAAGATGGGTTCAGTGGGGGCAGAAATATCGCCTCCCCCCCTTTTCTCTTTCCATGACTGCAGGGGGCGCATTTTTGGGGGTGCAGACACAAAACTTTCACTGGAACTTTAGATTAAGCTTCTTAAGGAACCCCCCAAGTTTTGTGAACATTGGGTCAGGGGGTCCCGAGATATGGGCTTTCCCCTTTCCCCTTTCCCCTATTGGGATGAATAGGGCAGCCAATCCGATCCTGTGTGCATCTCTCCAGAGCAAAACGTTCCCTGCCTAATTGGAATCATCTTGGATTACAGCCCGTCCGGATGGAACAGAAGACAGCCACAGTAAGACCCCTTTGGGGGCTTTAATCTATAATTTTTCTCCTGCGTATGTGTGTGTGTGTGTGGGGGGAAAGCAGAGTCTGTGTGTGTGTGGGGAGGGAGCAGTTTCTGTGGGTGGGGGGGAAGCCAAAGGGGGCTGTCGTCAGTTCTGCCTGGGGTGTGTGTTCCTCGCCTTCCTGGGAGTCCCGGGAAGACAGGCGAGGGGTCTTTAAACCCCTCTGCTTTGCCTGTCCAGGCAGAGCAGAGGAGCTTGCCAACCCCCCGCTCACCTTCCTGGGAGTCCCGGGAAGACAGGCGAGGGATCTGCAGTGGATCGCCTGCCCTTCCCCCCCTCCAATCCCCCCTCCAATCTCCCGAACGATCCTGCCGCCTGCAGGGGCCACAGAAGCCACGGCCCTCCGTTTGCAAGATCTGAGCAGGGCTGTCAAAGATGGGACATTTTGGAGGACTTTCATTCATGGAAGGTTTTGCATCAGAGTTGCCACTCTTTAGATGCACTTTTCCCCCCATCCATATTCTCCAAACTCAACAATAAGCCGCCGTGCAGAGTTTTGAGAATTCAGATGGGGAAAATGTGTATCTAGAGAGTGACAACTCCAATGCAAACCTTTCCATGAATAAATGGCCATAGGGTCGCCATGAGTCGGAAGCAACTTGACGGCACTTAACACACACATGCAAACAATGAGCAGGCGAGTGCGGTGGGGTGGGAATTTCTCCTTTTGCATCAGGACAGTGAATAGTCATTTTAAAGGTGTTTGGTTTGTTGCTCTGTGTGTGCGGGCTGTGATTTCTGGCCTGTGCTACTGTTCCCAAGTTTGGCTTTCTAATTCCTGCTGTGGCCTGGAGTTGGCATAGGCTTTTACTGACTGAGTCTCTGTTAAGCTTGGCCTGGTTTGGGGCTCTTTATGTTAAATTTGATGTTTGGGTTGTTGCTCTGTGTGTGTACGCTGTGATTTCTGGTTGGGGGGGATTACCTGTTCTGGTTGGGGTGGGCTTGCCTTTGTGGGAGTGTTATTCCTGCTGTTTTTTGTGGTTGCCAACTTTGGCTGGAGTTAAGTGGGTCAGTGTGAGTCTCTGCCTGCGGGGGGGGGGGATCCAGTGTACTTTGGTTGAAGTTAGCTTGGGTTCCTAGAGTGTTGCACCGCCTCACCTGTGTGATTCCTGCTTGCAGGGGAGATCCATCTGCTTTAAGGTAGCTGCCTTGTTTGTGAATTGTGATGTGGTGGTTAACTTTGTTTAAGGGTGCACTAGTTATTAGGTAGAGTAGCACCCAGGCTTGGGTGAGGGAGGTAAACCTCTTGGTCATTTAAGCAGGGGAGGTTTTGCCTTGGATTTGCCACTCTCCAGATGCACATTTTCCCAGCCAGATTCTCCAAACTCTGCATGGGGGCTTATTGTTGAGTTTTGAGAATTTGGCTGGGGGGAATGTGCATCTAGAGAGTGGCAAATCCAAGGCAAAACCTCTCTGATCCTGGAGATTATAGATATGTATCATGACTAGTATTCACTTTGACTAGTAGCCATGGATAGCCCTAAGCCCTAAGCCAAAAGTTTTGCATTGGTTTTTATGGAGAAGGGGGCAAGCCCCCTTCCAGCCCCCCCAACCCAATCCTCACCAAACACGGGGGTTCTGGCAAGAAGAGTCCCCCCAAGCTACCCTAAAAGTTTGGGACCACCACCTCAAAAAATGCCCCCCCCCAGAGCCGTGGGAAAAACCTCCCTATGCCTGCCTATGCTGGGAGATTTCTCATTAACCTACTTCCCATGAGGGGTTAACACTTTGGGCGTCTGTGGTTAACCGCAGAGGAAACAAGCTTAATGAGAAATCTCTCAGCACCAGCAGGCATAGGGAGGTTTTTCCCACGGCTCTGGAGGGGGCATTTTTTGAGGTGGTGGTCCCAAACTTTTAGGGTAGCTTGGGGGGACTCTTCTTGCCAGAACCCCCAAGTTTGGTGAGAATTGGGTCAGGGGGTCCGGAGTTATGGGGCCCGGAAGGGGTCCCCCCCGCCCATTGCATGAATAGCAGCCGGCTTCTGTTCTTTCTTTCCTTTGGGTGGATGGGGGGGACCCCTTCCGGGCCCCATAACTCCGGACCCCCTGGTCCAATCTTAACCAAACTTGGGGGTTCTGGCAAGGAGGGTCCCTCCAAGCTCCACTGAAATTTTGGGACCTCCACCTTAAAAAATGCCCCCCCCCAGAGCCACGGAAAGGCGCGATTGTGTTTTTAATGGCTTTATTCGGCCAAATTTTTTTCCGAACTTTGAATTCCGGCCGAATTGAACGGATCCGAAGTGGGGGAGTTCGGACTTCGGCACGTACCGAACCCACAAGGGCCAAATTCGGCCGAATCCGAACTGTACCGAATTTTTTTTTTTTTTGACAGCCCTAATATTATCTCACCAGAACTGTACTAGTGGAAACAAGGGCAGATAGAAGTCCTCTTCACACTTCCAAAGGTAGTAGAAGGAATGTGTGTTGGGAGGAACAGTATTGCAAGCTACCTTTACATATGTTCATGTGTATGCAGACAGGCTAAGTATATATGTACCATTAAATGCATGTATATTGGCATGGAGATTGCTGCTGCAGTCTTGCTAGTCCCACATCTATTCTACCCCCTTAAAAATTCCAAGGTTGGCTGTATTTTCTACTATATGAAATCAATGAAGGATCTCCACAGAAGATACATTGGGTTGGATCTCATCTAATGTTTCCATAGATGCAGGGGTTTCTGCTCATGGAACATGATTTTCAGGGGCATTTCGGAGTTCCGTGGGAGGGGATGAGATAGGAAATTGTGCTTCATAAGCAGAAGCCCTTGTGCCCATGGAAATGCTAGTTGGGATCCAAGTCATTGGTTTGGGCTGGAACATTAGGATTAGGTGATTCATGTGCATTCTAGTTTTTTAAATTGTCTGGCATGTATGCATATTTGGATAATTTTTTAATGTTTAGTGTTTTACACTTTGGCTTTTAATTGTAAGCTGTCCAGAGCAGGACTTTGGCCAGAACCCCTGTTGTGGCATTTGAGATGCTATGGTGTGAAGCATCCTGTAAAATGTAGTCTCCGTGATGCCTAACATTTTAATTTCAGGCAGGGAGAACAGGAAGACAAAGAGAGAGTGACATCCTCTCTTTTACCCATCTGTCCACCTGCTTGTCACCTGGTTGGTTGGCCAGACAGCTACAACAACCTGCCTGGCCCAGCAGCAGCAGCAGCAGCAGCTAAGTAGTTGTGGATGGAGACAGAGGAAGAGGAGAGATGAGAATTATTCAGGTACACCATCTGACCAAGAAAGGAGTTCAGGGCTGTAACATGCATCTTTGTATCTGAAGGTGGGCATTACAAGATGTTGAAGCTTGCACTTTCGAGCACAGGGAATATGGTGTTCAGCACCTCTGCACCCCCCCCCCCAGTGTAACCTCCTAACCCCAATGACTATGAGTCCATGTGGATCCCATGACCCCATCAATAAGCTTTCCTCAGGCAAAAAATGGTTGGTCTGGGCAAGATAAAACTGGGACTATTGGCAACTGTCGGTGACTTTCACAGTCAAATTGTGGGAACCATGCTTTTTGTAAGCAGTCATACTATTAGGTAAGAGGGTGGTGAATGTTTCTTTCTCGAAATTACTCTCTAGAGTGCAGTGAGAGAAACATATCATGCAATGCAGTATCTATTTAAAGACAATTGTACCTGGCCCATATTCATGGATGAGTATGCAGGATATAAAACTACAAATTTTGCCTCAACCCAAATTCCCTACAATTTTGCACTAATCTGTTCCTAAAAAGGAGTTTCAATCTGTCTTTAAATGTAGCCGTTGCTAAACTACAATGCCAGGGTAATTAATTTGGAAGAAAAGGGTTAAAGTGTTTCATGGAGTTTTAAAAATCTGTTCTTATTCTCCACAGGCTCTCTCCTAAGACTAAAATGGAAGGGGCTCATGAAACCACCCAAATGTTGTGCTTTTCTAATAGAAACAGTAATCATTTTAAATGTGGATAAGTTTGAGATAAATGTTGCATGAATCAGTCAATGATTCAACCTGCATCTTATCATTTTTCATCCGATGAGCCATTTGTTCCCTTTCATAAGTTCTACATCAAATGCAATTATCACTTAATCAATCTTGAGCTTCATAAAGTGTGTAATGAAAAACAGGATCAATTAGAAAGTTAGATCACTTCATCAATATGGCATTAAATAGATTATTTTTAACACTGTTCTACTTTCTTTCATGCTGCTACTTTACATGTATAATGCAAAGCTGAGGTCAAGCCTAAATTATTCATAGTATTGTTTGGTTCCCCCCCCCTTTTTATCAAAACAGAATTCCTAAACACCCAAATCAGGTCATTAGCCATAAAGCCAAATCAAACTCCACACTAGATGAATAAATTTACATATAATTCACTGGTCTTTATTTCTATGTGATGTTTACTCTGATTTTTTTTTTTTTTGCTTTAATGCCCACTAATTATTTATCCTGGACCCATGTTCACCTTCCTCACAGAAACTTTAATCCATTTAATTGGCTAAATGTGACATACCAAGAACTGAAAAGCAGCCCATTGGGAAGAAATAGGAATATTAATTTTCTATGAATTTATTGGATGGTGAAGTCGGATTCCACTGTATATAATTTTAAGCTCACATTATAATGTTGGGTAGGAAAGAACCAGATGACCTGAGAAAAGTGGAAATTTTTTAAAATTAGTCTTGTAGCCTTTAAAAATGCTAAAAATATCAGTAGTTGTTTAGTTAACCGTTTCTGAAATTAATACAGGATGGCATGGAGTGTTTTTATATGTTGTGATAAATATGGTAATTCATATTGTAGTACATCATTAAAATTTGCAACGGCTCTTCACTTTGGCTTATTTTTTTTAATGAAGCACACATAACTCGTTTATAAGAGAACACACACACAAATAAATGTGAGGGAAATTGTTATAACTCCTGCAGAAAATCATAAACAGAAGGCAAAGTTATTCAAGTCATCAGCATTTTTGTGGTTATTTATAGAAGCAGCTGAAGTCTGCTATTAAAGAGATTGAAGGACTGAAGACATCCTACATTATGGACCAATTCAAATAAGGCTTTAATCAAATAGTATGATTTCAAGAAATATTAATGACTCCTCACATTTTTCTCATCTATAAATTCCAGCTTGGCACCCTCACACAGCTATGTGTACTAAAGCAACTTCCAGTGTCTTCTAAATGATGCAAAGCTCTCCTGTTGGGCGGGTAAGAAGGGGAGATGCCCCCAAAAGTGTAGTACAGTGCTGCCGAACATGTCCTGTAGAGACAGATGACAACTGGGAGTAGGCATGGGTATCCCCTGGAGGCAGAGAGAGGAGCTTTCCAAGGCTCCCTCCGGAGAGCTGTGTTCTGTTTTTACACATAACTTTTGGTTCCCTGAAGAGGGGAAGGGGCTTCAGTGATTTCAGATCTAGGAATTCCCTCATCCTGTGAGAAGCACATATCATATTTTTACAGGACATGGATTTGATTCTGTTGGCTTAGGACATCTGAAGAACCAGAATTTTTTTCTGAGTGTTCAGCCAACTGGGAACACAGAGGGAGCAGCACAACTGTACAGATGGCTGTTCCCTTCATGGACTATTCCCTTGTGAAACCACAAACAGTAGGGTGGGCTCTTCTAGCTCTGAGGCCACTGGGCCACAGGATGAAAAGGAGGTGGCTGAATGCAGGCAGACCACTATTTGGAGAGCATTTATCGCTAGGGCGGCATTTTATCTGACGTGGCCAGCTGGAAGCCTGACATGCGTAATGGGTGTGCACCTGATCCTTTTTGAAAATGGGCCCATACAAAGGCCAATCTCTGCTGCCTTATCTGATCCATTAGCATACCCAAATAGAGCCATGGTCAGTGTTGCCAACCTCAAGGTGATGGCTGGAGATCTACTGCTGTTACAACTGATCTCCAGCCGACAGAGATCAGTTCCCCTGGAGAAAATGGCCGCTTTGGCAATTGGACTCTACGGCATTGAAGTCTCTCCCCTCCTCAAACCCCACCCTCCTCAGGGTCCGCCCACAAAACCTCCCACCTGGCAACCCTAGCCGAGATTCATGGGAGCTGCTTGGACCTTCATATTGGTAGGCACCCCTGAAATTGACCAATTTAGCGTCCCACTGATGAAAAAGAGCCTTTCAAAGCTTAAGGCAACTAGGAGCCTTTCCTGGATGTCTGTCCCTTCCTCTTCACCCCTCCCCCCAACTCTCTGCACAGGGACTCCACTTTCCCACCCATCTTCATATTTCCCCAAACGACAACCCCACCCCAGTCAGAGTCAAAAAACACAGTTGAGACCTCCAGGTAATAGCAGAAGATCTCCTGCTATTACAACTGATCTCCAGCCGATAGAGATCAGTTCACCTGGAAAAAATGGCCGTTTTGGCCATCGGACTCTATGGCATTGAAGTCCCTCCCCTCCCAAACCCTGCCCTCCTCAGGCTCTGCCCCAAAAATCTCCCGCCTATAGCGAAGAGGGACATGGCAACCCTAGGGGGTGGGCTGCAGGGGCAATGGAGCTTGGAGCTTCTGTCTCTACCTCTGTGTTTCCTGAAAGAAAGCAGGTGTGACTCTCCTGGTGAGGCTTTCCATTGAGGCAGATAACAATCTGGGTGAAGCTTCAGCATACCCTGGACGCGTTCCAAAGGCTGGCTTGTTCTGCAGGCAAGGCTCTGGGTGAAACAATGGGTCAGTGTTAGGAGCTGGAGTTTTCCCAGTTAGATCAAAGTCTGAAGCAGAAAAGAACACATACAAGCACAATGACAATAAGGGGGCGTGGTCTTCTTGTTGGCCACAGAGTGGTCCTTCTGTGGTTTCCAGATGATCTAGTCATCAGCCTTGGGGGGGCGGAGGGTCTGTGCCGCCAGTGTCCATGTCTCCATCATCTATCTGCAGCTCCTGTCAACACCAGCAATAATTTAGGGGTTCTTCTTGGCATGCACTCCAGGGGAGTCCTCTAACCCACTGTGCTGTACATGGTGGTCCTGAGGGTGAGACCCCCACCCCTAGCTCCCTGTCCATGGGGGTGCCTCACAACTGTCAGGGCAGACAGAACAGTCGAGAGCTTGCAGCTTGGCAAAACCTCCCAGGAGCTTTTCCTCCCCTTGCACCAACCCCCTTGTGTAAGGGTCCTGAACTGGGAGAGCTCAACCAAAGAGCACGTTGGGTGTTGGTGCAAAGTGCTCACCTCATTGTGCTAAGTGCTCTCTCTGCTTTCTCTGCCACCAAAGTGCTGTGCCTCTCACTCTAATTCTCCATGGCAGGTAGCTGTCAGACAGTGTCCCATGCTGGATGCCCTACCTGCTGAGGTATGGAGTGTCCTGCCCGGGGTTTATAAATAGAAAAGGGCAGACCATGGTTCCTGCGGAGGGAAGGGGGTTTGGCCAGCGCAGGGGAACCTTCCCATTGGTCACTCCTTTAGTCAGCATCCTAAGCATTTTTGCCCTATGTGGGTGGGACTGCACTATTGGGGGAGGGCATTAAAAACTGTTATAATGGAGCCCCATGGGCTACGCTGCAGTTTTTAGAAAGTGCAACTTTGCGCCATAAAAAGGGAGCATTCCTGGGCTAAAAGGTCAGAGGGAGTGGACTAACTGTATCTCTGCCCCCTGAACCACCCCCTTTAACGCCGGTGCAGAGCCCTAGGTCAGCTGTGCCACGGATATGCTGGTGGGCAAAAGCAGTGCAGCTGTGCTGGTGCACCGAAGTGGCACAGCTGTGTTAGGGCTCTGCACCAGTGTAAATGGCCCTTGCGCTAGTGACTCTTCCAGATCAGCCTGGTTCCTTTGATGTGGCTCTTGTATAAAAAGTATACATGGCTTATATTTCTTAATTGTGGTAGCAACTCTCCCTCTCTTAATGGAATTATCCTATCACTTTACATTAAATGATATTACATTGAGTACTCATAAATCTTTACCAATATGCTAGCAAGTCTGTATAATAACCTACATTTATCTCCAAGAAGAATAATTCAAAAGCCATTACACAAATTGTTTCTGTACTGACGTGGGAAGGGAGGGGGTATATATTGCACACACTTTGGAACAAAACAAGAATATTGTAAGGCCGTTGAAGCTCAACTACAGATGATCTGAGTTGCCCCAGAATTTAAACCAGAACATGAGGAGCTACAGCCTACAGGTTCAGGTGAGCAACTGAGGGGCACAACAGGTGGCTCACTATTACAATTTAACCACTTAACTATTAAGTTTAGCTAGCAGAAAATATAGGGTTTTTTTTCCTGCCAGCTAAACTTAAGTTAATAGTTAAGCTGTTAAATTGTTCAATTTTGTATCAAGAATAATTATGTACCTGTTAATGATAATAGTGAGCCACCTGTTTTGATCAAAGCTGATATTTTGCATTGGTGGCAAACAAGACTAGCAGTTTGGTAGAGACTTCTCCGACCTTTTCCTCTTGGGCTTCACTGGTGTTTTCCATTCTGCTGCTAATTCTTATTGTAGCCACCCAAATAGCCCCTCAGGGCCTGAGTGGGGTCACGGCACACCCAACAAAAAAACACAGCTGGGCAAGAAGGGACCGGAGGGGGGGGGAAGCCTGCAGCAGGGCAGTCCTGCTCTGACCAGCCCAACTATCAAAAGGCAGCCACAGACCTGAAGAGGGAAGCCAGCTGGTCAAGAAGGTGGAGAGAGGGTCACCACAAGGAAGTGGAGGCAGCTCTAGCTTGGGGAAGGGAGGGAAGCAGGCTAGAGAGGCATGGATGGACAGCCTGAAGACAGCTGCTCAGGGGCTGTGGAGAGTGAGCTGGGGCTGAGAGCAGGCCAGGTGTGCCCCGCAGGGATTGGGGGTGTTGGGCAGAAGGCTGAGGAAGAGCCCCAAAACTCCAGTGGGGGGCAGGGGGCAGTAAACCCAGAGCCCCAAAGCGGATGATCTGTTGGGGGTCACCTGACGAGGATCTGAGATAGTCAGAAGGCTGGCATCCCAGAAGAGTGAAAGGAGCACCATGAAGGATGAAGGCGGCGAAGACAGCAGCAGCACTTGGTGGTTCTCACACCCAATGGCCAAGGAAGATTCCCCAGGGTCCTGATGCCTTTGCTGTAGACAGGCACCCAGTCTTAGGCCAAGGGCTCCCATGACACTTGTTTTAGCACTTTCAATTGATTCTTGTCTCAGATATAAGGTCTATAGAGTCAGGACACTCAGGTTTAGTTTTACATTTTTATTTTTACATTTTTTGCTGCATTATTGGCCCCTCCTTTTTCTGGCTGACTGTTGACTGCTGGGAAGGTGCTGGGGGCATTCTTTACAGCAGGGGTGGGGAACCTTTTTCCTGCCAAGGGCCATTTGCACATTTATGACATCATTCAGGGGCCATACCAGGTGTAGATCTCCCGGTGGGGGGGAAGAGGCTAGGGTTGCCAGGTCTCCAGCCACCACCTGGAGGTTGGCAACCCCAGGGGAGGCCACACAGAGAAGGCCTGCAGGGTGCCCCCACTCCCCCCTCCCAGGCGGAAGGGCAGCCAGCAGTGGGCCCGAGCAAACGAGGTGCCAGGGGGGCACAGTCCACAGTCAATTGGCAAGGGAGGAAGGAAAACAGAGAAAGAGGAAAAGGGAGGGAGGGAGAAAGGGAGAGAAAGGGAGAAAGAAATGGAGAGGGAGAAAGAAAGAAAAGGACGAAGGGAGACAAAGAAAAGGACGGAGGGAGACAAAGAGACAGAAAAAGAGGGAGAAAGAGGGAGAGAAAGGAGAAAGAGTGACAGAGAAAGAGGAAGAAAAGAGAGAAAAGCCTTCCCCCAACACACACACACACCCCTGCTGGCCCCACGCGACCGGGCCCCAGCCTCCCCTGCCCACACACACACACACACACACACACACACACACACACACACGGAGGAGCACAGAGCCCCGTGCAACCGGGCCCCAGTATCCATGCCCTCTCCTCCCCAGAGTCCACAAAAGCCCCCCCCCCGGAAGCCCAATCGGCTCCTGCATGCATGCTCTGCCGCTGGGAGCCGCCAGCCTCTTTCCCCCTCCCTCTCGCTGTTCAACAGCCGACAGTTGGCGAGAGGCGGTCCAAAGGGTGCCGCAGCGCTGCTGGAAGCCGTGGCACCAGGAACACCCTCTGGGAGGGCCGCCCTGTGCCCCGCCTCTGCAGCAGGGCCCTGGAGCTCCCGAGGGCCACAAAAAATGTCCTCGGGGGCCGCATACGGCCCCCGGGCCTGAGGTTCCCCACCCCTTCTTTACAGCAACCCATTAAATTATTTCAAGTTGTTTGATTGATGATAGCCTTTTTTAAGTACTTTGTTTCTTATGGCAAGGAGCTCCTGGGTTACTTGCCATCTTGCCCAGGTGATATCACACATCCCCCTAGATGTGATATTGTGATATATCTTGTTCATATAATCTGTTAATTGTTTCTAAAGACTCTCATTTTAGTCAAGGAAGACTAACCAGAAACCTTTAACAAAAACACAAAAAATTAGAACCTCTTGTAAAGACCATAGTTATGTTAATTTCAGCTATATAGTGTTTTGTGCTCCCCATTTCTCCAAGCACTTAGAAATTCCAGGGGCAGCAGTTCACTGAGGTTAGTTCCCTTTGGAAGAGGGAGAGTTATGGTATTTTGCAGCATACAGGTAGGCCACAGCTGGAGGCAAAGAATCACTCCTACAGCACAGCAGATCTGCTACCTCATATCCAAGCCCAGAGAGAGGGAGAGATTATGTATCCACAAGGACCCACTCATAGAAGTATCTGCTTCTCTCTATGTCTCTGCCAGAATCTAAAAATGTTGTTTCTTCACACACACACAGAACCTGCCCTCTCTGTTCAACTGGAAATGTGCATCTCTGAGCTCAGATAGGTACTTGGATATTACCATTTCCTAACAATTACCGTATATACCCGTGTATAAGCCGACCCGCGTATAAGCCGAGGTGCCTAATTTCTCCCCAAAAATGGGGAAAAATTAGGCACCCGCGCATAAGCCGAGGGTCAGCTTATAACCCCTCCCCCCCCCCGCAGGCTTACCTTCTGGGCTCCTGGCGGTGGGAAGCGGCGGATCCGGCGGGGGCGGCCTTCCTGCAGCTGCAGGAGCCCCCCCCCAGGCTGCTCCTGCGGGGGGGAAGTGGCGCGGCCCAGGCGGCGCGGCCTCCCTGTGGCCGCAGGGGGCCTTTGGAGGCCGCTCCCGTCCGGGAAAAGGTGGCAGGGGGCGGCGGAGCGGCCTTCCCTGCGGCCTCAGGGGGCCTTTGGAGGCGCTGCCGGTCGGGAAAAGGCGGCGGCGGTAAGTTCCCCCCTCCCTCCTCCCTCCTCCCTCTACCCTATTGACCCGCATATAAGCCGAGTTCAGCTTTTTCAGTCCTTTTTTTGGGCTGAAAAACCCGGCTTATACGCGAGTATATACGGTAAGACCTGTTGAGGTGAGATCTGAGCCACTAAGAGACATTACCCTTGTTTTGTCATTTACTGTGGCTCTACCCAGACATGCCACTTTTGACCAAGCCTACAGGATAGACCAATTCATAGTAACTCATCTCCAAGCTTGCAACAATATAGAATCAATTTAAAACACCTATGTGCATTTATAATAGAAATTGTTCAGTTGCTTGGCAGCATAATTCTAAATGTAAACAGAAAATCGCCAGTTAGACTGAAGTCTGCATTAATCCCATGTATTTGTTTAATGCTAATATCTAAAACCTCTACTCCATTTATGAAGCTACAACACTTTTATTTTTAGATTTCAGTATGCTGGGAGAAATGACCTACCAATAGATTCAGAAAATTAATATGGATCTTGAAAACGTGCTGTGTTTCAAAATGAAATATTCCTCTGCAGATTCAAAATGACAGCCGCTTTTGTTCTGAATCACAGAATCCCTGCCAATAAATGTTGATTCATCTGTAGACTCAGCAATATAAGCAGGATCATTTCAAAGAAAGACAAATTCTTGAAAGAAAATAAAGCCTGCTTTTAAAAGTGAGGAACACTCTGTATTACATTTAGCATGTCAAGGAAATTATGACAAATCATTTTTGCTCAAAGCTGTAAAGTGTGATTAAGTGATGTGAACAACTACTTGTAGCAATATGCATCCTAATTACCTTTCCCTTGGGTTGCATCGGAAATTGTCAACTTGCAACATATGTCACAGCTTGTTTACAAGGCTAAATAAAAATGTTGTTGCCAGCAGATCAAGGAGAGGTTTATAAAAGTAGTACTTATATTTGTGTTTACACAAATTCAAATGGAGGTTAGAATTTTACGATATTTATATCCCAGTTTTCTCCTCAATAGGGATCCATGGGGGTTTATGTTATTCTCCCCACCTTCTTTTTACCTCCCAGCAACATTCCTTTAAGTTGCCTTAAAGAGAGTAACTGGTCAAAGTTTCCTCAGGTAGTTGCTGTGGCAGAGTAGTGATTCAAACTCAGACCCCCCAGATCCAAATCTGACAGTGTAACCACTACAACACATTGTATGTTTTCATACATACTTTACTAGAGAGACTACCTGATTATATTTTGGATAATATCCCTAACTGTTATAGAACCTCAAGATTTTGCACTTTGATGAAGATGTTGAACTAGGGGTGACAGCTAGAGCTGGTGGGAAAAATTAGGGAGCAGGGAGAGGGGATTCACCATCATGCCAATTCTCAACATTACTTTCAACATGAAACCAGAAGAGACATTGTCACTTTAGGGTGTTGCTCTAGGATTTACCGAAACCCCTCCTTGCTGTGATGATGTCATTTCCATTTTTGCATCAGAAGTGATGTCATGCATTGGTGTGCTGCCAAATCTCTCCCCCCACCACGGCATTTTGCCCCTGCTGCCCTGAGGAGTGGTGGCAGGAAATGAAGGTCTAGGTCAGGAGGTCTCCCTCTGTTGAACCAGGCATCATTGGACATAATATAATTCTTTGTAAACAAAGCTAATAATCCATAAGACGTGTTTTGTATGGTCTTTTGCTAACAGAGCTAATGGATATAGGTAGCGCAGAACTTTTATCTCTCATTGGCAAAGAAGCACTGAGCTGTGAGCTAGGGGAAGGGTGCCCTGTGTGCCTACTAGCAACACTGTAGGAATGCAAAGTCAGAAAGCTTTTGTCTTAAACCCAAAGTTCTATTAACTGAATTTTAAATGCTTAGCCAAATTGGCCTTCTCCTTTTTGTTTTTAGGCCCCCAAACCCTCCCTCCTTCTCTGACTTTAGAAGTTCGAGTGAGTCCGTTACCATATACATATGTGTGTATTTGGGGGGGATTTTATAAAGCTTTGTCATGATCCTCCCTTGGAGAATGTATACCTTCTTCCTGCCAGGCTGATGAAGAATCTTCTCTTACATTCTGTACTACACATACAATGGTATTTAATGGATCAACTTAGGCTAAGGAAGGAATGCTGAAAGTTCACCCTCTGACATGCCTCAATCCAGCATCTGTACACATTTTAGAAATTCTGAGATATTCCTTACATAAATTGATAACTAACTGGAGAGGTAATAAAATTATGAAAAAGTGAAAACATGTTGAGACAGTGAAGATTTCTAATCACACGCAAAAAATTCTATGCAAAAATCATATGGAAGTAATATAAGGTGTCAATTTTGAAAATTACATACACAATGAAGGTATGGATGGATAGGCAAAGGTGAATTCCGAAATGATATCACAGCCCCTTCCTCATTATTTTTTTTGATGTTTAATGGCTGTTCCAAATGAGCTATGTGAGAGCAAAGAGGTGCAGTTAAAACTAGCGCTGAATTTGTAAAGTACCATTTTTTCTTGAGGTAGGATGGGGCTGAAAATGTATATTGCAACAGGATATAGAAACATACCCAGGGTTGGGCATGGATTGCAGAAGCAAAACATTGTATATTTTGGCAAAAAGGACCCTGCAGATATCCCATGAAAACTGACAGGTGTAGAGACATCTTAATTGTAGCTATACGTGGAAGATTGAGTAGGTGACATAAATCACCATTCCTCTCTAGGAATTCTGTCACTTTAACCCTTAGCTTAAGGAAAGGCTCACTTGCTGCAGGGGCACTAGAAATCTCTATTTCTAGAGAGGGTTTTAGTTTTCACTGAATCCCTAAGATATACAGATACCATTGTGGCTTCTCTCTTAAACTTGCATGTGAACAGAATGAGGTAGGAGAACTGCCTGGTTTCCTAGGCTACCAGTGCAACTCGGGGCTGAGGAACTTTGTACTCCTCTTCCACAACTCTCTGTGACCCTCTTTAAAGCCTTTAGAGGTCTGGTTAGGGTTGTTGGTAGGGTTGCTAGGTTCTACCTCTCCTCCCGAGGAAGACTTTTAAGGCACATCTCGGGATCGCGCAGCAACTCATGGACGCGCCAACGTGCATGCACATCACTTCCAGCTTACAACTGGAAGTCCTGCCTCATGAGAGGTCTTATGCCACTCAAACTTAGTTTGAGTGGCATAAGGCCCCTTGCAAGGCGGGACTTCCGGTTGTAAACCGGAAGTGACCTGCAGCGGCGTGTACGCGCGTGCATGTTTGCCCACCAACCGTCAGCTGGTCGGCGGGTAAAGGGGCAAATTGCCGGGGGTTTGCCAGCCACCACAGGGCACCTGGCAACCCTAGTTGTTGGCTCTGGCTAGGGAAATTCCTGGAGACTTAGGGACATGCTTGTGAGGGCAGAACTATAGGAGAGAGGGGAACTCATCAGAGATATGATGACAGTGATTCCTTCACTGTCTGAAGATCAGTTGTCATTGTCATTCTTTGAAGGAATGAGAGAGGCAATACACTGCAAACTAATAGCCAGCGAAACCTCTGCCAGGAAAGGATGACAGGAAGGAAAAGAAGTTCAGTCCCAGTTACTGCTCTTCTAACTAGAAGGCACTCTGATATAGTGGCTTGGAAGCAACTGGGAAAGGTAGGTGGGGACAGGAGTCTGCTTGGGATGGGCCAGTGAAAAGGTAAACCTGCACTTCCAAATCATCAGTTGAGTCTGGAAGTCTGAGGCCCTGCAAGATTTCCTTCATAGTATTACTGCAGGCCATCCACAGTGATAGACCCTATGATGGAATGATGCATTATATAATGTAAATAATTTACATAGTGAGCTGTAGAACTATATAAACTGCAAGACCACAAAGAATGAGAACTATTTGTAAACCCCATCCCTCCCCACAAAAATCTCCCCCTGTAAGGATTCTCTACTCTCTTGAGTTTTTTAGCAGGCTGATTTCTCCTTTTCTCTTCTTTTTTCCTCTCAACATTTTTCTCCCAATGTCCTCCTCCTCCTTAGAATCATAGAGTCATAGAGTTGGGAGGGACCACCAGAGTCATCTAGTCCAACTCCCTGCACAATGCAGGAAATTCACAACTACCTCCCCCCACACACACACCTCTAGTGACCCCTACTTGACTAGTTCAGTGTGTTTCAGGCAATTTTGGAGGGTTTTCCTGCTTTTTCTTGTGTTTCCTTTACAAAAGCATTTTTTCCTGCATAGTGGAGAGTCTCCTGTACAGGTTGAAAACCCCACTTTTTCTGTGGGTGATGCAGTTTTTCTGTTTTCATCATCCATTGGTGAGAAGGGGAGCCACTCTGTTAGTTACACTGACATCAAGGCAGATGAAAGGTATCAGTTGGACAAATCTGATTGGAGCAGCTGAACATTCCAATGAGCAGTTAGAATTTGAAGTGAAATACAGTTGTCAAAGAATAGCTAAAGTACTGGTAAGGAAGGAGAAGCAGGGGGTAGTAGCTATGAGAGGCAGGCTGACTAATATCTAGAGGCTGACTAGACATGTTACCTCAGAAAGGCAACCGCCTTAAATTGAGGCATGACAACACCAGTATAGGTTTTGCAAAGTTTAGTATCGCATTTAGATTTTATTTTTGCTATATGTTATTAAGTGTGCAACTCCATTCAAAGACAAGTGTTTTATTTTGGTTCTGTCACTATGTACCATGTCTATTCAACTATGCCTTAACAAGCATACTTAAATAATGTCTGCAGAATGGGATAATTCTGGAGTGCCTGGCCGGAGCAACAAAACTTGACCTGGTTGGTGAACAGCAAAAATGTAATATAACTGAAATAATGGGTTCCATTATATTACAGATTCATTCAACATTAATTAGACAGCAAATCCATAGCAGTTGGTTAAAATGGGGGCAAAGAATTCTGAATTCCTTTTCAAAGTCTTTAGTAGCAGCAAGTCATGGGAAGTTGTTTCACTGAATTCTTACTTAGGCACAATAATTCACCATCTTCAATTACTCTGTTGTATAGGCTCAAAACTTATCTCTGCAAAGCATTCCTATGGAATCAACTGGAGAATTAGTAAACTGTTATTCCAGCATGCTGACTTCCTCCATTTATGAAATGCTGAAGTCAAAACAGATTTACAAAAACCAACATTTTTTTTAATGTCAGAGAACTCACTGACAAACTCATCATTTTCACCTCCATATATCTCAATCTGGGAGAGTAACATAATGGACTAATTGCTGACAGCATCCTCATCCAGCCGATGGGCAGTCCCAAGAGGTCAGGCCTTGACGAAGCTGTACTGGTGATGTGGAAATCACATCATACAGAAATGAAACTTCCATTCCTGTGTCAATATGTGAACAAATTACCAAATTATAAATCCATCTGGAAGCTGCAGCTAAGGCTGCTTGTATCACATCAACAAAACTCTTCTCCAGCCAAATCATTGTCAATCCATCTCCCCAGCCAGAAAACCCTTTGCTCATGACATATCTCTCATAGGTAATTTAATAAATGCACACTAATATCCCCTTCTATCAATGGTAAATAGAAGAAAAGTGTTCATAGTTGAAATGGAAACAGACTTCAGACTTCATTGTTACGGTGATCTTGCTGTAGTTATTAAGATGTTCAAGGTGGCTTGCAGAAGCATGTGTTTTTTTGACAGCTGTTTTTGGAATATATTTCAAAAGACAATCCAAGGCCTTCTCATCCCCCATAATTCTGATTGGCTGGCACAGGGCTGCTTTCTTGTACATTCCCAGCTTTATTGCAGTCCATTGCATTAGATTTGTTTGTTTTATTTTGTTTCTACTCCAGTGGGGATCCATAGCATCTTACATTGTTATTCTCTCCTCTATTTTATCCTCAGTCTATTTTATCATCACAATAGTCCTGTAAGGTAGATTAGGGTGACTGGCTCAAAATCACACAGCAAATGTTCATGAGGAGTTGAACCTGGGTCTCCTAGATCCTAGCTGAACACTCTAATCACTATACAGGTTGAGTATCCCTTATCTGGACTGCTTGGGACCAGAAGTGGTCTATATTTCAGATCTTTCCATATTTTTGCATATACAAATTGAGATATCTTGGGGACAGGACCCAAGTCTAAACACGAAATTGATTCATGTTTTTTTAATATACTTTATATACAAGGACTGAATGTAATTTTAAACAATATTTTAAAAGAATTTTGTGTACATTGAACCATCAGTAGCACTTTTGGGGGCCTGTGAGTAATGCTCGTATGCCAGCTCGAAAGGTCCGGTTTACAGATCAGTCTGGATATCAGATGTCTGGATAAGGGGTACTTAACCTGTACCATGTTGGGTCTCATTTATCTAGACTAATTTGTCCATGTAAATGATTTACTGGACTATAGACCAGTTTGGGTAGATTTTGTTTTGAGCTTAATTGCTGCTTGAATGGGTATGATGGAGTTAAAAGTAGAGTATTGAAGAAGTTAAGGAGAACTAATGTTGGGTGGCTTGAGACTAGCAATAGTTCTAGTTCTATGAGTAAGCTGTCTAAACAAAGGGAAATATAAAAGATGCTTATGTAAAAAGCTTTGTTTGGAAATAAACATTCCAACTGTATTTGAGGAAAGCTCAGTACTGTTGCCACTGGAGGGGAAAGAGAACCAGCATGACTTTCACATATGTTATTTCTGAGTACTATGCACTAGTTTTCTGCCAAGGTTTGCTCAATCAGTACCATTTGAAGGAGTATGAGACACCATGGATTATTTGAGAGCAGTTGTTCTCCTCTTTCAGAAGGACTAGTTGCTCTGTAAATAGGGTCTGGAGTTCTCCTAGAATTACAGATAATCTCCAGAGTGCAAGTATTTGTTCCCCTGGAGCAGGGGTCTGCAAACTGAGGCTCCCGAGCCGCATGCGGCTCTTAGGCCCGTTGAGTGCGGCTCTCCAAACTTGGTTTGGAGCTCCTGCTCTCGCGCCTGCTTGCTCTGGCAGCTGGGCTGCAGAGCCGGCGCACCTGAGAGAGAGAGAGAGAGAGAGAGAGCACGAGAGAGCAGGCAAGTGGGCGCACTGTCTCTCCCCCCCCCCCGCGCTGTGGAGAATGGCCAGGTATCCCTTTCCCAAGCTAAAGCAGGCAAACTGCTATGTAAACTGCTATGTATGAAGTGGTGTAAGAGGTGGGGCATGAAAGGCAATGGTCATCTTTAAAGGGCAAACAGGGCTGCTCCTGTATGGTTTAATAATGTGAGGATGATACAAGAATACAAAGGTTTAGTTTTAATAACTCAGATTTTATTGAGAAAGCTAAACAATCTAGGACGGCTGCCCTTGGCTTCTCCCATATCTCTCTGACCTATATCCTGGAGCTACATTTCCAGTTCCGTCTATAATTCTGATCTTTGTTTCATCTTGCACTTTTGGGAGATGAAACAAACCCATGGCTCCTGTTTTTTGTTATATTTTTCTATTCACCTTTCCTTCTTGGAATATATAGTTTTACACATACACACAAAAGATTGGAAGCCAAATAATGGTTCAGTAGAGATTGTAATATATCAATGTAATCTAGGAAGTAAAATGAAGTGGAAGGATAAGTTAGCAGCTAGTTCTAATCCTTCTCCATGAGCTAGAGGCTTGCCTAGCAGGGATAGTTTATGCTCTGTCAGAAGCTTGGGCTCTGTTTGGAACATTAGGTCTTGTGATTTGGTATTAAACATAAATTAAACTACTAATCTGAGAGATGGGGGTTTTAATTCAGGGTATTTATGGTAAAGTTGTGGGTTCCTGATTTAAGATTTTAAATTTCTTTTTCTGTTGGAATTGAGTTGAAACATTTTACACCAGTGTTCAAGTTCTGTAGAGTGAATTTAGGGATTTTTTCTTCTGTCTTTAATAACTAGTTGTGTACAATCTACAACTCATTGAATAGTGAAGTTACCCTGATTTGACTGACACTGGACTGCATCTTTTATTTGGAAAATCATGATCCCCATCTAAATTTATTGCTGAATCCTGACTGGGTTTTGCCATCCAATAGTAAGAAAACTATAATATTCTCACCCTGAATAAGAGGCTTAGAAGCTTATTCATTTTGATGGTTCTTACAGGTCTGTTTATTAAAAAGGCTTACACAGCTAAATGAAAAATGTGTATGTTTGTAGGGGCTTGCATAATAGGATTTGGATAGAACTGAAGCTAGCATAAATCTTTTAGGTCTGTTAGTATACAAAGCTAAGAATGTAAAAATATTTCTTTACAAGTATTTCTGAGGAATAAAGCAACCTAGATGGGGCCTTCTTTACAGAATTCAACTTTTCCATTTACTCTTGGTGCATATTACAATACCGAGAATAGAGTTATTTCTTATTGTTCCAGTGGAAGCCTTTAGAAGTATTCTTTTTATAGATAAAAAGCTAGCTGACCCCTTATATATGTTTCTAAACCTGGGTTTAAGTTTTTGAAATGAGAATTTAAGTGCTTGATATAGAATACAGTACTGGTAGGGTTGCCAGGTCCCTCTTCTCAACCGGTGGGATATTTTGGGGGCGGAGCCTGAGGAGGGCGGGGTTTGGGGAGGGAGGGACTTCAGTGCCCTAGAGTTCAATTGCCAAAGCGGCCATTTTTCTCCAGGTGATCTGATCTCTGTCGGCTGGAGATCAGTTGAATTAGCAGGAGATCTCCTGCTACTACCTAGCAGTTGGCAACCCTAAGTACTGGGCCTATGCTAGGGTTGTCAGGCTGCTATATGAAAAGTGGCAGGCCATGGGGCGGACATCAGCACATCAGCTGGCACCCTGGATTCCCCATGAAATCTATAGTATTACCCTATAATTTGGGGGATACACCGGAGTATTGGCTGATAAATCGACATCATGTCTAAGTTTTCACACAAATGGGATGTCAGCAAATCATGTGATCATCGCATGACCATTGCATCATTTCTGCCACTGCCGGGTCCCTCTTTGCCACCGGTGAGAGGTTTTGGGGGCAGAGCCTGAGGAGGGCGGGGTTTGGGGAGGGGCTTCAATGCCATAGAGTCCAATTGCCAAAGTGGCCATTTTCTCCAGGTGAACTGATCTCTAATGACTGGAGGTTGACAAACCTAGCCTGGGGGTAGGAGTTTGCCTGCCACTCCTGGGCAAATGATTAGCCTAAATGAAACAGATTCATCTCAATTTTGTGGTCATACATCTAACAAAGATTAGTTTTAAGGTCCAGGTTGCTCATCCAATCAATATTCAGTAAAAATAATTATGCAGATATTTGCTGTAATTCATGTACCTGGGAAGATTCCATGTTCACTAAAGGAAGGGGTTTGAAGGCACAGAACTGTAAGGAAACATTGAAGATGATTAGTGAAGGTAGAAGAACTTACCAAGGATGTCTCTTCATTGGTTAGGGACAATCCTAGCAGAATCTGATTGACAAGCCAGTCACCCTTCCCTAAAATCCCTTCAATTTAAATCTAAAATGATACCATTTACCTGTGTTGCAAAGCCCCCAGGAGGCTGCTAACTGACAGGAAGTCTCAGCATGGAGGCAAATGTTACATCCAAGGGAGAAAGGCACATAATATATTAAAGGGGAACCCCAGGCTGGCATATTTGTTCTGAGGAGGGTGCTGAATTCCCGTTTTTATTCCACTAGTATCAACATTAATATTTAGACTAGGAAATAAATGTATGTATACGTGAATGTATGAATCAAGTAAAATACAGCATTACTGCATCAGACAAATTTGTTAAGTTTAGATATATTTTATCTAAAGCCATGTTAAAACCTTATGCTACAGTAGAAGCATAACTGAAATGTCTGCCTCAAAAATCAAGCTAATCTACCAACATGTCTGGTAATGGTTGCTTATCTATCAAAGTTTATTTCAGACAAAGTTTATTTCAAACACTACTCAGTCTGCAACTATTTCTCCTTTGGATCAAATACAGGTCTTTATTTTCATGCCATTTTCCTTTTTTATTCTGATTTTATGAACTTAGGCAGATTGTGAGAGGGAGGGCAGGAAGGGCTGAGTCAGTGCTCAGCTCTCGTGGGCCTTTTTTACATGCCCTGGGTAATGGTGATTGCCACTTTGAGGTCAGGAAGGAATTTTCCTCCAGGCCAAATTGGCCAGGAATCCTGAAGGTTTTTTCCCCTTCCTCTGGACATAAAGAGGGGTCACTGGGAGAGTGGGGGGGGGAGGTATTTGTGAATTTCCTGTGCTGTGCAAAGGGTTGGACTAGATGACCCTTGAGGTCCCTTCCACCTCTATGTTCCTATGTTTCTATGCCAAAAAATTTCCATTCAAAAATTAATACATTTTTCAACATTATCTTTGCATTAATTTAATGTAAATGGCATATAACATAAGTTTAATAAAATGTTGTAGAAAAGGCATAAAATAAGCAGATGAACCTGGAATGAAAAGACCTACAATGACAACATATGGGAAAGAATGCATTTGTGCATTCCTAATCAAATCCTAACTACTTGGAAATAAAACCTATTGAACTAACAGGGACTTAATTCTGAATTAAATATGCTTAGGATAGCAGTTACTGATCCAAGAAAATGATTATACTTGGAGTCAGAAGATCGACAGTACAATCATATGCATAGCGACTCCAATCTAAACCATGGAAATCAATGAGCTCTGACTGGAGCTGCTCTGCATAAAACCACACTGTAAGGTGCTTTGTAATGACATTCGTTCTAATCCATGCAGGAGAAAAGCAGTTAAAATTGCATGCCCAATAAGAAACAGCAGCCTTGTCATTATCTTCAAATAGATGGCAAGCAAAAAACATGAAGTCTCTCAGACTTCTGCCCCTTGCTCTCCTGGGTCTCTTCTGACAGCCACAGCTATGGTTTATAGCCGCTTTTCCTTTAATGTGGAGACCCAGAAGGCACATGCTACCTGTCAGTCACATCAGCTAAGTTTCCATATTACTTTCAGTCAGAGGGACCAAGGGCAGTTAAAACAGCCTTCTCATAAAAAGTTCTTTCATGTCAAAACTAGAGTTAAAGAAAAAAATATTCCAAACATTTCCCCTAGTCTTCACCTATTAGATGTTATTGTTTCATATCTGTCAGTTTCTAACCACATCTTCTCTCCACAATCCTGCCTTCTAGCAGCTCTACCTTGCCTGTCTAATATAAATGTTAAACACATATAAAGGCATATATATCCACAGTCTAACATGCTATTGGCACTAAGGGATCCTTCTACTGGAAACATAGGCAATGCTTATCCATGGAAGAACCACACTGCGAACTCTTGTTATAAGAACCATGACATCTGATGGCACCATCATAGCACAGGAACATGATGCACTTCACAATGTAAAAAGGGTCTTCAATTGTATGTATGGTCTGTTATGGCAGAATTCAGTTTTGATGGTCTAATAGTGTTGGCATGACATGAAGGAATTATGCTAAGCTGGAGTTTGTACCCTATGAAGGTTTGTTATAAGAAAGCAACATTTAAAGTCTTATGCCATCTTATAAGAAAGCAACATTTAAAGTCTTATGCCATCTTTCTAGGCAATGGCTGGGATCCAGTGCAACCCTCCAGCAGCCATTTACGATGCCAGGAAAGTATATTTCCAAGGTTGTGGGATCTGGATGGAGCCATGTGGGTCAGGAAGTTGCAGTGGAGATGGGAAAAGGGATGAAATCTCCCCTTCTTCTTCTTCTGTCAGCAGAACTACACTCATGGCTGATGCAAGATGGAGTAATTTCATCCTTTTCTCCTCTCCCCACTGCCTGCACAGCTGTTACTCTATGGGGGTCCCATAATACTGTGAATAAACTAGAAATGGCTGTTTGGGGAGGGCAAAGCAAGTGAGATCAGAAACTGTCAGCACCTTCTGCTGTTGGATTATGGGATCCAACCTGTCTTTCTCTTTTGTGTGGACAATGTCCTCACCATGAAGCCTAATCCAGTTGTTTCACATTTTGTTACTCAGAGATCTAACTGGTTCTATGATACTTTTCTATCATAAAGAACCAGCCTGTTGGTCTGTGACTCTAAATTAGAAGACACTGAGCCAAACTAGATCTCCCCATGGGGATGCCACCACAATTTTAAAGTGGTTTTAAAATGCCCCAGGAGTCCAATCCTGATTGGGTCTTCAGTGCAGATGGCTAAGTGCTCATGTATACCCCCCATGCCTTTTCAAGTGCAAATCTGCCAGCTGTTTTGGTACTTGAAAAGACGCAGTGAGAAGAAACAAGAGCAGTTTCTCCGGGGAGTCATTCGCCCGTGGGGCCACAAGAAACAAGAGCATCTTAGCCTGCCACATACAGATCAGCATCAGGCCCTTGTGACATTTTTAAACCACTTTAAAATGGTGGCAGCAGGACCATGGTGGACATGAGGAAACTGTCACATCTAGTTTGGCCTACTGTCGTCTCATTTATGTCCCTCTAAGTCCCTCTAAGTGTTTTATTCCTCTGCAATAATGAATTATTCACTCAAAAGATCTTAATTTATTGCAATTTTTCCCTGATAGCTACTAACTTTATACTAGAATAAATATAATATCTGTAATCACTTCACGTAGTCTGAATACACACATTAATTATGCAAAATCTGTTATTAGTTTAGAAATTCTATGCAAAAGAATAGAAAAATGAGAAAAAATCTTCTGAAGTATTGTAAAAGACTAGAATGATAATTGCTTCCCCATTTAGAAAAGCTTAGTTATGTTATATCAAGTTGCAAGGATTAGTGTGCATCCGCATACTGGCTGACATACTTTCATGTTATCACGGGTTTTAAAATGGCATCTATTGTCATGATTCATTAATTCTTTGCCCTTATATAAGTACCACTTTCATCTTCATAGCTAAAATACAGAAGTGAGGCTTTTTTTCCCCTATTGTGCCTAATCTTCATATTCATTTGATGAAATATTTGAACAGTATACGTCTATTAAGGTCATAGAAACAAGAGTCTGGCTGGAATATACTTTCACCCAAGATCACATTTACAAGTCAGTGCAAAGTTAATTAGAATCAATGGAGAAACAAAATAAAGCCCCTGAGGGCCAGATTTTTCTAAAGCTCTTGGGCAAGAGTTATTTTTTTAGAGTCATATTTTCAAAGACTGAGGCAGTCATGAAATGGGTCTTTGAAGAATTTATTTTGAGGCACACAACAATCAGCCAACAGGACACCTAGAGGGTAACTGATTGCCAAGACAATTATGATACGGAAGTTCAGCTTTCATGATTAATTAAGGAAAAGAGGAGTGGGTGAGAAAACTTAGATGATTTATAGCCTAACAGCATGGAACTTTGTAGTCGGATATTTTGTGTGGCAACTTAAAAACAGGGGGAAAAAAAGATAATATCTTCTTTTAGGGCAGTGGGTTTAGGACATAGGTTTTTTTAAAGGAATCAGGTGAAGAGAAGTTTTATTTGTAAGTTTTATTTGTAAAATATCATTCTTCCTCAGGCCAGTTCGCATAAAATGTTTTTCTTTTCACAACTGCAGCAATGATGATAGAGAGTATAGCTTTGTTGTCGGGAATTTGTGTGTGCAAAAAGAAGACTTAGATGCTGAAAGAGGTTGTATATCTTTTTTTTAAAAAACTGAATTGGATTCTTCAGTATTGGAAGTAAACAATAAAAATTTCCATTGGTTTCAATGGGAGGAAGACCCCCTTTTAGGTGAAACTCTCACATGCCACTTGGGATAAAATTTTTAGGGATTGTCTCCTCACCCAAGGGATCCTCTTCTCCCAGTTGCACCCTGAGAAAATGTCCCCATCTGTAGACAATTAATATTTTCCATTGCAAAGCAAGCAGTAGGAAACCTGAACTGGTGCGTGAATAAGCACTTCTTCCTTTCCAAATTCGTATAGAGCTGGTAGGGTCTGGTTCTTTACAAAAATTGAGCATGTGGGTGGGAATAGTTGCAATGGTTAGACTTGGCAGAACTTGGGAACAGAGAAACACTGAGTACAAAAATACCTATCATGGCAATCCTGCTCAAGAAGAAGAAGTTTTTATACCCCACTTTTTTCTATCGAGTGTCAAAGCCGCTTACAATCACATTCCCTTCCCCTCCCCACAACAGGCACCAGGTGAGGTAGGTGAGGCTGAAAGAGTTCTGAGAAAACTGTGACTGGCCCAAGGTTACCAAGCAGGCTTCATGTGGATGAGTGGGGAATCAAACCGGTTCTCCAGATTAGAGTCCAATGCTCTTAACTGCTACATCACACTGGCTCTCTTCCCATTGGATGACAGCCTTCCAGTTGGATAACATTATTATAATGCACATACCTTGTAACACTGAGCCACAATCCCAACTCTTCTTTAGAAAACTGAAGCCATCCACATTAATCCCCATCCCTCATCCAATACACATAGGTGGCTCAGAGCAAGGGAGCAACAATCCCGTTGTCTTGGCAACAGAAATACCTTCTGTCTTTCCTCATCCCACCTCTTTGTGAAAAAGTCTCATACTCTTTCAGAAAATAATGCAAAAAAAGTTGTTAAAAATGTTTGGCTCCCCTGTGGCAGGACCAAATTGCTTATGATGCGCCCTCCTGTTTCAGCTCAGCACTAACAAAAAGCATACACTATCAGCCTTGTGTAAAACATCTGTAAACATCACACTGTTTACTTTTTCTGCTCCCCAAAATGTGAATTTATTTTTGATGATTGATGACAAAAGTCCCAGGAACATGGCCACAGTGTGACATTTTAATTTAAATCTTTCTTTTGCTTTCATTGAAATATCATAAACTGAAGTGATTTATCATGTGGTAATTGTTGCTGAATAGCTACTGTTCATTGACTTAATCTCTGAAATCCCAGAATGGGTAAAATAAGTGTTATTAAAACTCATTGCATATCTTGTAATTGTTGTTGTAAATCAAAGTGAAAACTAGTGTGACAGTACATGGTGAATGCCTTTCTGAAGCCAAAGCCACAATCCACGATGCCAGCCTATTGAGAGTTGAGGGAAAGAGCAATGCTTTTGTGCTACTCACCTTCAGTTCAATGAAAGGAAAACCTATTGGGGAATATGCCCATTATATTTTGAAATAATCAAGAACAAAATGTATACATTCCAGTTGGAAAGCTACACATGGAAGCAATGGCAGATACAATTAGGGATGAGTATTCAGTATATCCGAGCCCCCCCCCCCAATTCCCCCCAAATAATTTACTGGTATTTTTCAGGTATTTTTTCTACTGAATACATACATTTGTTCTTTGGGGCTGGTGTTAGGCTGGGGGGAGGAGAAGAAGGCCTAAAGGCCTTTTGTTTCCTTCTGTTTGGTTCATTGCTTTTGCTGTAGTGTTGCTTGTGTTGTGGTTGACCTTTTTGGAACTTTTTTGGGCTTATGTGTGTGGGGCTCGGTTTGGTTTCTTTACCCCCCCCTTTTCCTTACAATTCCTATCCTTTGCTGTTTTTTTCCCTTTTCTTTTTTGGGTCTGTTGGGGGGTTGTTGCTTAGCTTGCTTTCTCTGGTTGTTCCTTTTGTCTTCACTTTCTGCTGGTTTTATTTGTTGAAAGTCTACTGCTCTGCTTTGGAGTTGCACAGGGGACTTGAAATCTGTTTCATCTGTCTTTCCCAGAAGTTGTAAATGCCTGGTTCTTTCAGCCCATCTTTAATGGATTTAAAAAGACAGTCCCTGTTCAGGTTTTTAGACTGAGGTACGGCTTTTCAGACCAATGATCCATCGAACCATGTTAGAATGAGAAATTATTGGTGCGAGATAGGATAGGATCCAAGAAAGAACCGGGCATTTACAACTTCTGGGAAAGATTGTCCTCATACACCTATAAGTGTGATTGTGGTTCATATCATCCACAGTCATACTGGACAGCAGATTTATTGTTTGTTTGTTGCTCCAGCACAGGAAATAAGGACTTTCACTTTAAAAATTTAGAATGCGACTGGTTGGTCGGGCGGTGGAAATCTTATCTGCATAGCTGTTCTCTTATATTTTGTACTGCACTTGTGGTTTATAGTTAGTTAGGCTTATTGTATGTATGTTAAATATTTTGTGATATTTGGAAATAAAACATTTGTTTGTATACTGTACCTTACTAGTGTATTATACATATTGAAGCTGAGTAGGATTGCTAGTTATTACTAATGTCATAGTGCTGTTCTTTTTTGACTAGTCATACAATTACAGCACAATTGTAATTTTTGGCTAACCTTTGGGCTTCTATGTTAGATATTGATTCTGTTGGCCTTGCAAAAGTGCCTCCTGGCTTGTTTTTTTCTGCTGGAATTCTCCAGTTTGACATTGGTTCTGTTGGGCATGCCACATTGGCTTGTGGTTCTGCTGGATTCCTGGGTTCTGCTTTGGTTCTGTTGGGCTTGTGTTGAATCTTGGCATGGGAGATATTGACCTGTGGTTGCTGCAGGCATACTTATTTGCTTTTGCCCTGTTTCCTCTCATTGGAAACAATGGAGGCTGGGTGGGGCTACTTCTTTGGGGGCTCATAACATTTGACCCCCTGACACAATCTTTTTTCAAACTTGGGGGGTTCTTCTGTGGACAGACACCAGCAGCTTTGCTGCAAATTTGGTGCATTTGTCTTTAAAAAACAGCACCCCCCGACCCTCAGATAACTTTCCCATATGCTATAATGGAGCCAAATATATTTGGATTCACAAGAGAAACCCAAATCTGAATATCGTACTGGTACAGGAATTCAGGAATATTCACAATACCAATCTTTTTGGCTCCAATATACCTGAATCCCAACAAACCTGAATTTGTTTTGATGCACACCTCTACTTTTGAACAATTTATCTGTAACCTAAGGGAAAACATTAAAAAATAAAAGCTATCTACAGCGATTAATGTTCTATGCTGTTCAATAGACCCAGTGTCTGGGATCAAACAAAACTGTAACAGATGCAAACAAGTAAAACATTTGCTGTGGATCATCCAACCAGTATTTTAAACCTATTTTTTAAAAAGCTCCCATGCTTCTTCTTCCCTAAAGTTGTCTTTTGGGCAGTACAGACCACCTGGTGACCAGTTTCCAGCTCAAAATAATTAGCTTTCAATTATCATCAAGTAAATTGTCACCTGTTCGGCTAGCAAATCACTGGCACTTCTACCTTTTCCAATTAGTGGTGTTTACACTCATTTAATTCACCTCCTACTGGATTGGAAAGGAAAGAGGAAGACTTCCAACTAAGTAATGGTTGCTGATTACCAATGTTTACATTCTGCATTACCTTACAGAGACTTTTTTTACACACACAATGCAAAGGGTGGTTTCAAGGTGGCTATGCTACTACGGCTGTGCATATTGGTAAAACCAAACTGAAAATAAACCTGAAAAATAGCTGGATAGGCAATTCCCCCAAATAGCCAAATAGATAATCGGCTTTTTCGGGTTTCAGCTGTTCGCCTTTGCTCAGATGCACAGCTCTGTGCCTTCTCCCATTTTTCTATCTTTGACTGGGTTTGTTTGGTAGGGGACTTTGTCCCCTTCCAGGATCCCATAGTTTGGGCCCTTTTGAGGTGGGGTCGGGTAAGTGGAGCCAACTTGGTCTTACCAGCTATCCAGGTCCATCACCCAACAGATGACTAATCTGGATAGCAGAAGGGTCATTAAAAAACAGGGCTCACCTAGTCCCATCCAGAGGGATATACCCTCCAACTAAAAGCATCAGCTTCAACAGCTGCTGATTGGACTTCTGAAGAAGATTCCCTCACCGGTGTGGATGAGCAATCTCCTTCAGAAGAGCTGCCTTGGTCAAGACTTCAGCTGGCTCTGATATCACTCCCCCTTCCTTATGAAAACATGCTCTCAAACTGAAGGTCGCTCTGAGTAGTAGCTTCATTTACCCACACCATGACCATCTCTTGAAATCAGATTTTGGTGCCCAGTGTATCATATCTACTTTAATAACAGTGAGAGTGATGGAAGTACTTACTGCCCCATATTCTTTCTATTGTTAATACTATTGTAATCTAATTATAAACCTGAGAATTTTAACACTATGGAGAAAGGATTCCAGTACTGCTCATCCTGGATGCCTCCTTGTCAATGGAGGCACAGGTTGCCAATGTGGCCAGAGTGGCATTCTACAATCCTTGCCAGATTAGGCTACTGGTACTCTATCTCTCTTGCCCTGACCTAGCCATGGTGATCCACACAACCGTCACCTCCAGGTTATACTATTGTAACTCGCGCTTTCAGTCCTGGCCCTGGCCTGATGGAATGCTATGCCTAGTGAGATCAGGGCCCTATGGGACCTTAAACAGTTCCGCATAGGGTTGCCAGGTCCCTCTTCGAGACCGGCAGGAGATTTTCGGGGTGGAGCCTGAGGAGGGAGGGGTTTGGGGAGGGAAGGGACTTCAGTGCCATAGAGTTCAATTGCCAAAGCGGCCTTTTTCTCCAGGGGAACTGAACTCTATCAGCTGGAGATCAGTTGTAATAGTAGGAGATCTCCAGCTAGTACCTGGAGGTTGGCAACCCTAGTTTTTCTGGGCCTGTAAGAGTTCCACCAGGCATATGGTTGAGGGCAGCAACATTTTCCATTCTGCTGGCCTATCTTCCCTTCCCTTTCATTTTGATTAAGGGTTGCTTGTTAGCTGAGATCTCCCCCCTGGATGGCTGCCCAACATTGTTTTTATTGCTGATAGTCAGGTGATGCCTGTTTAACTGGTGTTTTAATTTATGTTTTAATTGATGGAATGTAACTTTTATTCTTTTTTAATTATACTATTTATCGGGTGTTATTTTTGTTGTGAGCTGCTCAGAGCCTGACCTAGTCAGGAATAGATGGCATACAAATCAAATCAAATTAAATAAATAAAATTGCTTATTTGAATTTACTCTTTCCTCAATTTCAATCTGCTTTTATAAGATTTTTTTTGGTTGCACATAAATTACATAATTCTGACATTCATTCAAGCTTCCCTTCTTGTTTTCAAATTAATAGGTCCATGCTGGTGATAGAATGCCTAAGGATTGCTTTGAAAAGTGTCCTTTTCTGCAACATTTCCAGCTCTACAGTATCCTTTTGGAGATGAAATGACCAGAATTTTCATATAGTATTTCAAAACCTGCCACACCACAAATCCAAACAAGGGCATTACGATACTGGCCATTTCAATCCCATTCTAAACAATCTTTATCATAGAATTAATATCAATACTGCATTTCGTATTTTAAACAATAACAGCAACCATGGAACAATATTTTTCTCTCACTCTATCCTAAGGATTTTATGTAAACATGTTTTAAAAGCACCTTTAAAGAAATATCGTGATTGTCTCTGTCTCTTCTAGCAAACTCATGAATCATTTTAATGGAGCTCACTGATTTTCCCTCCACCATAGTAACCAATATTGAGTCTATAAATTCTATGAGATCTGAGGTTGCGAATAATAATCTCCTAGATGTGTACTTGCATTTATATGAGCAGTGGGCAATCAGAGAATATTCTCCAGTTTGACATCTCTAGGTCATGGTAGAATTAACACCCATATGTTGCAGTCCTCAAATTATGTACTATCCTAGAATTAAGGACTGAAACGAAGGCTTCCAGATTGCAACATTTTAATATCTATGATCCAATAATTTAAACCTATTTATATGAGGCAGTGATAGACATTAGCATAGAATTTTTAAACCTTTTCTTTAGCATCAGATTTTTAACCATTTGAGATCTTTCAAATATATTTTTTATATGTTTTGAATATTGCTTTGGCTCTGAGAATTTTTAGAGTCTGAAATGAATGCTGAGTTGACTCCCTGTGGTGTTTGTTGAATATTCTCCAGTGGCTCCTACCGACGACTGCAAGAGTTAAGGGACTTTTGCACAATGTAGAGACAAGCCTCACATCTTCAGCTGTTTCAGATGATGTTTTCATTTCCCTAAAACACTAAAGCAGTGGAAAGATTCCACCGAAAAACCCTTGAGACTTTGTTCTACATTGTGGGAAGCTTCACATTCAGTAGCAGTAAGGATCTGAATATCAGCTCCAGGAGGCATCACCAGGGGAAGGCCTTGGCCTCTATGCCCTGCTGTCGGCCCTCCAGAGAAACTGGTTGGCCACTTTGTGAGACAGGATGCTGGACTAGATGGATAGGGTTGCCAGCCTCCAGGTGGTAGCAGGAGATCTCCTGCTATTACAACTGATCTCCACCCAATAGAGATCAGTTCACCTGGAGAAAATGGCTGCTTTGGCCATTGGACTCTATGGCATTGAAGCCATTCCCTCTCCAAACCCTGCCCTCCTTAGGCTCCACCTCCAAAATCTCCCTCTGTTGGTGACAAGGAACCTTGCAACTCTATAGATGGACCATGGTCTGATCCAGCAGGGCTCTTCTTATGTGACTATGAAGAAGAGTTGGTTTTTATATGACAACTTTCTCTACCACTTAAGGAAGAATCAAACCAGCTTACAATCACCTTCCCTTCCCCTCCCACAACAGACACCCTATGAGACAGGTGGGGCTGAGAGAGCTCTTAATAGAACTGTGACTAGCCAAGGTCGCTCAGCTGGCTTCATATGAAGGAGTGGAGAAACAAACCCAGTTCACCAGATTAGCGTCCGCTGCTCATGTGGAGGAGTGGGGAATCAAACCTGGTTCTCCAGATTAGAGCCCACTGCTCCAAACCATCACTCTTAACCACTACACCATGCTGGCTATGGTCTGAGAGTATGGTCCAGAGCAGATGTAATGCTTCCTGATCTCTTTATCATGGTTCACATCCACTCATTAGATGTGGGACTGGAAAATAAAAGCAATTAAAGCTTTTGTACGTGTGTGTGTGTGTGTGTGTGTGAGAGAGAGAGAGAGAGAGAGAGAGAGAGACTAAGATCAGCAGTCTTACAAAACACACCAGTTTTTCATCACAATTTTAGTATGTTTACCCAGAAGTAGGTTTTCCCAAGATCTATTTCTTCTTTTCAGTCTGCCATTGTAATAGTCAAAGTGGGAAACTGCACATTTCCCTTCCTGAGAGATGCAATCAAGATACATACTTTATTCACAAGGCAGATGAACACATACCCACATATCATCCATGGCATGAGCTCAAAAAGAAGATTCCAGTCATGAGAATAAATGGCAGAAGAGGGTATCTAAATTCAGTCAGTTCAGGCTGAATGAATCAAAGCTATCGTTTTTGAAGAAGGCTTGTACGAATGATTATCTGAGCATATCACAAAGCTCTTGATTACTTCCTTTCAAAGGAGATTGCTCCATTCAGGCATACTGCTTTAACCAGTAAGCTCACAGCTTTGGAGTGGGCCTGATGTTATAAACACCTTTGTTATATATGAGACCTTCTTTAATGACGTGGCTGGCAATAGAGATTCCAAGAGACAAACATTTCTGAATTGCAATAATGCTTCATCTAATATTCAATTACCTATATGTCTTTCATGTGTTCCCTTTGGTGTGGCATCTAATTCAAAGAGATTGCTCATTGTCCCCTAAATAAATTATGTGCTGCTCAGACTGCCCTACAGCTTGGTACTTACATGAGCTGTGTGTTTATTTAGTGGCACAGACCGCTCAGAAGATATTCAGCGTCTATGTTTTGGCCTCTTGTCTCACTCATTACCTTGAAAAGTAATTATGCAAATCTCTTACTGTGGGCTTTATTTATTTATAAACAGCTGAAAATTTCAATTTTCAGGGCATGCAGCAGGGGAAAAAACCATATGTGCCAGCTAAAGGTAATACTGCCACCCCCACTGAAATTGAGCAGCTAGCAATAGATAAGAAAAAATTGTTCCATGCTTTACCTTGACTGTTTATTGAGGAAAGGAGCACAATAAATTGGGCAGCAGACAACCAATCACCATGGGATTTAGCTGTGCTCATGGAAGGCAGTCGCTGAACTGTGTGTAAGAAATTTAACACATTTTTCTATTAAAAAAACAGATAGCTGGGGAAGAGGTGGGAGAGACGAAGCAAAGGCAGAACTGATGCGGAAAGATGTGTTTTTCACAGACTGCCAAGACTGTGGGGGCATGTCGATGGGACTCCTTGGACTCCATAGCAATCGATGGTAGAACTTAGAGGCTGTGGCCACTGGGGAGGTCAATCAACTAGCTGAGCAGCAAAGAGATAGCAGCTACCTTTGCTTATTAGTTGTTCCACATGTCACTAGAATCTGATGGGAAGTACTATGGGAGCAGGGCCTCGGATAAAACTGCAGCTAT
Source organism: Euleptes europaea (assembly GCF_029931775.1). NCBI lineage: Eukaryota > Metazoa > Chordata > Lepidosauria > Squamata > Sphaerodactylidae > Euleptes > Euleptes europaea. The sequence continues at coordinate 40,941,649 of NC_079316.1, forward strand.
CATTCTGCCCTTATACAAATCTATGGTGAGACCACACTTGGAATACTGTGTTAAGTTCGGGTCACTACACTTGAATAGAGCTTGGAAAAGTGCAGAAAAGAACAAACAAAATGATGAGGGGGCTAGAGTAGCTACCCTATGAGGAACAGTTAAAATGCTTAGGACTGTGTAGCCTAGAAAAAAGGCAAGTAACGGGAGACATGATAGTGGGTTATAAAATTATGCATGGCATAGAGAGAATGGACAGGGAGAAGTTTCTCCCATAATATTAAAACCCAGGGTCATCCACTGAAGTGGAATGGTGGGAGATTCAGGACAGACAAAAGGAAGTATTTCTTCACACAGTATATAGTTAATTTGTGGAACTCACTGCCACAGATGTGGCCATTGCTGCCAACTTGAAAGGCTTTAAAAAAGAAATGGACAAATTCATGGAGGACAGGGCTATCAATGGCTATTAATTATGACAGATATCTACTCCCTACAGTACCAGAAATAGTATGCCTCTTCAAATCAGTTGCTAAGGAGCACAGGCAGGATGGTGCTGTTGCAGTCCTCCTGTTTGTGGGCTTCCTAGAGGTAACTGGTTGGCCACTGTGTGAACATAATGCTGGACTAGATAGGCCTTTCATCTTACGTATCTAGCATGGCTCTTATGTTCTTATGACTAGACTGTGTAATTTTCTATTTTTAGCAGTGTGTACTGATGAAAACAAGAAGCTGCCTTATACAAAGTCAAACCATTGGTCCACCTTTCTTCATATTGTTTATGCTGACTGCCAGCAGCTCTTCAAGGTCTCACAGAGAAAGGTCTTTCCCGTCTCCTGGTTCTTGAAATCATTTAATGAGGAATGCCAGTTTTTGAACCTGGCATCTTCATGCAAAGCATGGCTCAAATGCCAAAACCATGGCTTCAAGCTCAAAACTTCAAGTTGGTGACAGTGTTGGAAGCAGAAGTCAGTATGAGTCTCTTGGAAAGTGCAAGATGTAAGGATGGAACAGTCAATGAGTTGTAGGTAAAATTAAAAGCATATTAGGAAAAGTACCTTGGGAAAGTAATTTTCATGCATTCCATCCTCCTCAAATGAGATCAAGATTGGCCCCTTCGAAAGTAATCTGAGTATGAACTTGGCAAATTTCAACAAAGAAAGTGTCTGTGTTATATTCCTTTGAAGGCCTGCTACATCAGAGAGTTGGCTTCAGGGATTTTTCATTATATATTTCCAGTACAGTGCAATGATTTCCTCTGGTTTTAGGAGAATGTCCGGAACAAATCAAATAAAAGACAAGGGCCAAGACTTTAATTTGCTGGGAGATCTTTATTCTGAAGGGCTTACCCTCAGATCTCTGCTTGGAAGCTGACTTCAGTTTAAAAAAAAGAAAAATATGAGAAAAATATAATTGCTTTCTCTCCAGTGGCTTACTTTTGTATTTCTGTCTCAAAAAATGGTTGGTTTGTTTGCAGTTCAGAGTTATTTGCGGATAGCAGTTTGAATATTTCGCAGCAAACCCCATCTGGCTTTGGCTTTTGTGCGTTCGTCTTGAGTCTTCACCTAGTGGAAAACAAAAATGAAATCCACAGAAGCTTTTAGCAAGATAATCACTAATTGTGGGAGGTAGATGTTGCAGGAAATAAGATAATGACATACTTCCCACTGCAGCTCTTAGTAAAGATATCTAAGGTTATGTTTACCAAAATGCTTCATGTGATTGGCACTGGCTGGCAGACCCACTGATGCTGAAGGATTTGCTCTGTATGGCCATTTAACCTGGCATTAACCTGTGTCCGTTAACTTTTAATAAAGAATGTTGACATTGTCAGTCAACACCCACTGAACTCTGCACAACTTTTCTGCCCTTATTCAGATGTGATATGTGGCAATTTTTCCCACTTTGAACAGATTTTCAGTGTGAGTCACCTAAACATGAACTTTAAGAGAGCCAATGTGGTATACTGCCCCTTTAGAACCCTTGCCACTGTTCTTAGGGGGAAAAATACAGCCCTCCCTGAACTGATCTACTTAAGTAAAAGATGGAAGAAGTCTTTAAATACTCCCTTTTTTTATTTTGCGGCAAATGCAGTTGTCATTCATTTTTCTTACTTTCACCATCATGACATTATGTCAGATTTCAGCAAACCTACGGCGTCTCAGGCAATAGAACTCAAATCCAGACGGAGCAGTGATTCAGAGAGTTTATTCATGAGGTAGTAGTTTCAACAAGACGGAGAAGGTTAGAATACAGAGTATTGGGATATTGCTATATTTATAGAATGGATACAATGGATGAGATTGAGTTACAGCAATGCAAAGGAAACAATGAGATTTCTTTCTCCCGGTAACGACTTCAGCAAACCAAGTACTGGGTAATCAGAGGGCAATCAGAGAAGGGGCTGGTGGAGTTCCTGGCATTGTGAGCGAGGCCCGGTATCAGATGAAAGATTTACACGGGCGGGTCTCCATACAATTGTAGATCTCTGACCGGAGCTTGTGGCTCGTATGCAAAACAGGTGGGGAGGGGGGAGTGCACGGAAGGATCCATCTTGTTTACAGAGGAACCATCTTGTTTGGCCCATGCTGTCAGAAACCCTATCTGACACATTACAATATTGGTATAATGAAAGAAATTAAAGGCAAACTTTGCAGCCAAGACAAATGCGGTAATGAAAGCCATCCATGAAGAAGAAGTCATAATAACTAATAATTAATTTAGCACCATGGAGAAACAGATGCTTCTGTAAAACCACAGAGGTCGTTTGTAATTGTAATTGGCTGTGAGAGAAACCAAACTTGCATGTCCTGCACTTTGCCTTATGCATGGGAAGAGTCGGGTTAGCAGAGGAATGGGAAGACCCAGATATTGTGAGGGTTGGCAGTGAGGTCATCTCTAATGGAAGGAAAACTCATGCAGAACTCCAAGAAACAACGGAGACAGACCGGGGGCAAACGTGAGTGAAAGTACCCATGCATAAATGACCAAAGGCAACAAGGATTTGAAGGGAGACACTCCCCTAGTTTAAATGCTTGTTGCCTTTGTTGTGTTATGACATTTCATGATAGCCCCTTGATATCACCTCATAAGCAACAATCCCCCCCTTGGTTAAATAATTTCCAGTTGTCCTTCAGAAAACCAATATATTCAGTGACCTGTAAGGAACCAGAGGTCATTCTCTGCCATAACGTTTAGCACCATCCACTAGATAAGGCATGTAGTAAGGAGTTACATTTCTCTGGCTTCAGTGCACACTTAGCAAACACATGGGGGAATTTTGTGGTGGACATCCGTGAGAAAGGCGTTTTGCACTAACAACCAAGGAAGACAACAAAGGTTGTAGCACAGTGAACTCCAATGTGGTGCTTGCCAATGTGTTTACTGGTAGAAGAAGAAGAAGAGTTGGTTTTTATTCCATGCTTTTCTCTATCTTTAAAGATGTTATCTGCCTTTAAAGAGTCTTAAGCAGCTCACAGTCACCTTCCTTTCCCCTCCCCACAACAGACATCTTGGGAGTTAGGTGGGGCTTAGAGAGATCTGAGAGAACTATGACTAGCCCAAGGTCATGCGAGTCCTTGCAGGTCCCTTCCCCATGTAACTGGGCCTGGCAGCCAGCACCACACAACTGGGCCCAGCATGGTGGCTAGCACTGTCCAAATGAGCCATAGTTTTCCCTGGTAGAGAGCGCTAAGGGGAAGGAAGGAGGGAAAGCTAAAGACAGAGGGGCAGATAAAGGTAGGTTGGCTGGTATGCGGGACTGAAAGAAGGAAGCTGGAAAGGGGAAGAGGCTATGGAGGCTTTCAATCTGTCCAAAAATCTGTGTCAATACTAGCATGTGCCAAGTCTGGCTGAGGAATTTTGCTTTTAGTTTCTTTTCCCTCTTTTGCACCTTGTAAATTATATATATATTCTTGTTTTGTTCTTTCTGTTCCTTTCTGCAGATTATCTTATGTTACTTTCTGCTGTTATTCACTGAAGAAAATACACTGTTAGTATATGCACAGATTCTAGATTCATGACTAACAATGGTTTCCCCTTTCTCTGCTCTGCAGCCAGTCCCCTGAAGCTCTTTCAGTTTGATTACTGCCTGCCTCCAATACTCCTGAAACCCAAGCAAACTCTATTAGTTATGAGCTTAGACAATTTGTTGGCTCAATGTACCATGAGGAGTGTGTGTGTGTGTGTGAGTGTGTTTCACCCCCTTGCCAGCCAAGCATGATCGTTCCACCTTTGATACCAATAGGTAACTAAATAGTAACATATGTATGTATGGGGCCAAATTCAATGCACAATGGCTCAGGTTTTTGTTTTGTTTTTTGCTGTCAAGTCACATCTGACTTCTGGAAACCCCTGGTGGGGTTTTCAAGGCAAGAGGCATTCAGAGGTTGTTTGCCATTGCCTCCACATCCCAACCCTGGCATTCCTTGGAGGTCTCCCATCCAAATACTTGCCACACTCCCCCCACCACCACACACACACAACGTCTGAGATCTGATGAGATCAGTCTAGCCTGGGCTATCCAGGTCAGCATGCACAGTTTAAATCTGACAATTAATGTAGGGTTTCAGCTGTAAATATATTCTACGCGTGTTGGATTTGGCAAACATTATGTCTCTACATGAACACCTGCTGGCATCAGAGAGTAGCCCCTGTACTGGCTGAGCACGAAAGTAAGTAATCTCCCCCCACATACACACACATTCCTCACTGCATATAGAGCCAGCACCTCAAAGTATATAGGGCCAGCACCTCCAAAGGCTTCTGTTTCTATAAGAGCGCAAAAAAATATTGCAGGTGCTTTGAGCTCTAACATTTTTCTTCATCAAACCATGGACAGAGTGACCCTCCTGCAAGCCCATTACATTCCAACATTTAGTCCCTGCGAGACTAATAATGCATTATTTTCAATTGGTGACTGATAGGGATGTGCAAAACTTCTCTGAGGAATTTAATTAGATGCTTTTGTCCATAGAATAACATACAATTTTGGCTTGTATTTTCTTTCAGGTGAAACTCTGTGGCAGCTCTACCCAGCAGTGTATGGGGAGGAAAGGAAGTTAATATGTTCCACTAATATTCCAGCTGATATGTTTTACATGTGTAATTGTTGTTCTACATGTGTAATGTTTTCTATCCAATACTAAATAATTAAACATGACTGCATGTTCAGTGGCTCAATGTAAGCAATATCCTGCTTCACCATGGCCTATTGTGTGGAACCTAGTAGAGTAAAACACGTTCTGCCATTGAATAGTGTTGGTGGTAGGGAAGGAGAAAACAGGAGAGTAGCACTTCTTTCTTTGGGGAACAGATCTATAATACTTGTAAGACAAATATATAGAAGGAAGACTGCACTGTACCTTACAGACATCACTCCATTGACCTGGTCCATAAGCATTAATAGCCCGAACTTTAAAGATATATTCTGTATTAGGTGTCAGATTACGTATCTCCAGATTCTGTAGTCCAATCCCTTTTATTACTTCTATCAGCTTGGTCCGGACTAGATTGTCAGCTGCCGTTTCAAGCACTTCATAATAAGCAATCTCAAAGCTGTCTACATTTTCTGTAGGACATGTCCAGTAAATCTAGAGAGTACAAAGATGAATAGCATGGAACATATTTTCATTCTGTATTTTCATTTACTTACAACATGAATATCACAAGCAATTAGGGTTTTGATTACTAGATCAGTAGCCAATAAAACTGATTTTTTTTAAAAAAAACAAACAAACTATTTTGTGTCATATCTTCCAATTCAGTTCTCATCATATTCTATGATTTATAAAGGACATTAGCAGCATGTTTGTTAAAGATTTTCCTAAATAATGTTTTATTCAGTAATGAATGAATGACTTAATGAGTTATATAAAACGTTCTTGTATGCAAAAGAAAAGATAAATCCTAGTCTTCTCAAGGATATACTGACTTTCTGTGCATTAGGCCTTTTTTCCAATAGGGTAACATTCACATATGTAATTTCCCATCCCCAGCATGAAGTAATATAGCCCAGAAACACTTTTACCACAGTACCTAGTTGTTGAAATGGGTCTAAGAGATTAGTTTAAGATGCTCAGGCTTCCTTACATATGCATTCCCAGGGTGAGGGAAACTGCACACTGGGAGACCTTAGCTTAAGACCTTTCTAAATGAAATGAACTCCCACAAGCATGCACACATACATACATAGACTATATGTGGAAAATTAGACTTGTTTTTTGGATAAAGCTGATACATGATGGTGAATTTTGTTAATGAAAGTAGTGATGCTAATAAACTGCATGCAGGACCTCAAAACACAAACTCCCCTTGCTGAAAAGCTCACCCCATTTTCAAGTTGGACAAAAACCACCTTGAATTTCAGCTGTACTCAAAAAGACTCACAAAATGCCCAGTGGCACTACTGAGTCCTTTTTCAAACCACAAACATTGTCTTTTCCAAGTTGGGGAGAAGCAGCTGACTATGTGAGGACATTTTCTTCCCCTATTTGCCCAGTGTATCTTCCTGTTGGGTTTGTTTGGAACTGTATGGTTGTTGTTGTTGTTTGACCATCCTCTGGGCTTTTTATAGCTATTGCCATCCATTGGTTTGTAGACTTACAGAGCAATCCTATGTAGAGTTACTCTAGTTAAAGCCCACTTGGCTTAGACTACAGTAATTTAGGATTGCACTGTAATATGTTCTTTCTTTCTTTCTTTCTTTCTTTCTTTCTTTCTTTCTTTCTTTCTTTCTTTCTTTCTTTCTTTCTTTCTTTCTTTCTTTCTTTCTTTCTTTCTTTCTCACGTTTCCTTGAGGCTCAAAGTGACTTACAAATTGCAAGTTAAAATCTACAGAATGAAAATAAAACACCAAATACTCCCTTCCCCATATGCACATGGATAAAATTGCTCATGTTTATGAACATCCCAGTTGAGCTTTTGCAAAGGTGTGTTGATGTTCACCCATTACAACATGAAATTTCACTTGAGCAGTAGGTTGAGGGGAAGATTCACACACCTTGATCTATGTTTCTTAAAGACAAATACAGGAAAGACCCAAAACAGTGTTAAATGCATTGGGTGCAGGAGAGAAAGAATACAAAGCTTAGAACTAATTTAAAGATATAAGAAAGATGTAGGAAAGAATAAGTTCTTGCTATTACTTGTCAGTCCCCCTGCCTCAAATTTTAATAGGCTACACGAACACTTACATTCAAGTGGGGCAACAGGGAACACTCTGCATCAGACAACAAAAAATAATGACTTTTTTTACAGAAATAGTTTTCAAAAGGCATTCTAAGGTGTTAGCAGTGGCTGTTTTTATTTATTGTGCACAGTGTGCTCAATCACCATTTTAAATGCAAACACCCAGTAACAATAATTATTGGTTGGTTTTTACAAGAGATGCCCTTAAGTTAGCAGGCCTAATCAAGAAGTTGTGAGGCTCTGGAGGGTACCAGTATACAGATGAGGTTGTGGACATGGTGTTTGTAGGGTTTGCGCCCTGACCACACTCACATATGGTGGTGTTCTTTGTGGAGGAAAGGGAGGGAGACAGGCTGGCTTAAACTATTGGTTGGACAGTAGTTGCCTTTAATATCTTTTAAATGGCACATTTTGCTTTGCCTGAGTCCTGACACTCGGGTGAAGAAAAGTGACCGGAAGAGCACCTTGCTCAGGATCTGCATAGTGTCTTGGGCTCCTTATGGGTTCTGAAACCCCTTCCCTTTGCTCCAGGGGTGACATGGAAATTTAAAATGGCCAAGAAGGAAGACAAACTGAACACCATTGTGCTGCTACAGCACCGCATGGGCCACTGAGCACAGACCTAGCCAACCACACCAGTGATACATTGGCTCACTCATTGCTTACTCCTGCACTACCAATGACTTCCAACAGTGCAAAAGGAGGCAACTGGTGAGCTGTCCTTAGTCCCTAGTCACTTGTCACTAAGCCAAGTGGTCACTGTGCCACTGGCAGAGCTTGGATCTACTGGCTTCCAGCTACCAGTGGCCCTTCTGGGCAGCAGTCCTTGGGAAATTTTCCTTGTAAGTTAAATGGCTAGCCATAAGAATATAAGAACTTAAAAGCCCTACTGGAATAGACCAGTGGTCCATCTAGACTAGCATTCTGTTTCACACAGCAGCCAACTAGTAGTCTACCTATTCCTTACCCTTACAACTCATTTGCAGCCCACTGTAAACGCTGAGCATATGGTGACTGTTTAAACTGGTGAACTCCCACTCAACAACTGTGAGTCAAAAAGGATGTTTAGCATTCAGGCCACATCTCTGTCTTACAACCAGTGTGTGGTCTTGGGCAAATAACTTGTATCCATCTAATGCATCTTACCTTTTTTATATTGGGGCCAGCTCAATGCCCTTTAAACATTATATCTGGGGCAAGAGGGCAAAAGCATTTCCTTGTCATTTTTCTTGAACACTTAGTATTTAGAGGCATATAGCCTCTGAATATAGAGGTTCCTTGCTGCTGAATCCCTCCACACTTGGGGCAGAGGTGACTCTGTGACATACCCCTTAAACCTAATTCATTCATGAAGAATGAGAGCTACTTCTTGTTCCCTTGGTACTCAGGCACTATAAGAATAGGTTGCCAATATCCAGGTGGGGCCAAGAGTTCCCCTGGAATCACAAGCAATTACTAGACTACAGAGATCAGTACTACTGGAGAAAATAGAAGCTTTGGAGAGTGGAATCTATGGTATCCCATCCCTGCTAGGTCCCCTCCCCAAATGCTGCCCCTTGGCTCTGCCCTCTCAATCTCCAGAAATGTCCCAACCCAGAGTTAACAACTCTATAGGAACAATATTGATACCACCTAGGGTTGCCAACCACCAGGTAGCGACTGGAGATCTCCTGCTATTACAACTGATCTCCAGCCGATAGAGACCAGTTCACCTGGAGAAAATGGCCATTTTGCCAATTGGACTCTATGGCATTGAAGTCCCTCCCCTTCCCAAACCATGCCCCCCTCAGGCTCCACCCCAAAAACCTCCCACTGGTGGCAAAGAGGGACCTGGCAACCCTAATATCACCCTGGTCCCCAAGAAAAATCATGGTTCTGCCAGCATGTTCCCTTCATCTATACATTGCCAGAACAGAAAACATACCAAGTTGTTCAAAGAGTAAAGAAAAAGTGTCTCTAGATGTGACAGCATCCTTGTGGCTGCTACAAGGATGCCACCACCATTTTAAAGTCATTTTTAAATGCCATGAGGGTTGGGCCCACAGCACGGCAAGCTGAGGCACTTCCCACCCGCACCCTATCAACTGCCCAAACAGCTGCATTCCTTCCCTGCACACAGCTGTTTTAGCACTTGAAAAGATGTGGGGGAGGGAAACGAGCACACTGCAGGCCCAGCCTCAAGGCATTTTTCAGTTACTTTAAAATGGTGGTGACATCCTCATGGTGGCCACAAGGATGGCATTGTGTCCAGTTTGGCTCTCAGAAATGGGGTTTCAGATTCATCTATTCTGGAGAGAACCTTGTAAGAGAATTCTGATGTTGACTTCCCTTTTAAGATTTTGGCATTTGTAACCATATTTCTGGAACTGTGTACTACTAGGAAAAATCAAAAGAGAAAGGAGACTGTGATCGTAAAGCATGCATGCATCTTCAGACTGAGGATTTCTGAGTATCACAAGGATTTGGCTGTCTGTCTAAGAATGCTGTCTATTAGTAAGATCAGGGTGCAAGAAACATTAATAAAGTTCTTACCTTGGCTGCAGTTGGGTATACAAGTGTTTGGTAAATAATAACATTGCCAGGGGGTTCAGTTGTTTCTTCAAGTGGTTCTGGCTCAAAATACGAAGTCTGGGATTGGTAGTTTCTTTCATTTTTTGAACTATCTAAAGATGCATCCCAAAAAGCATACAACCCACGATCTTTAACATTAGGAGGAGGTGATGATTTTGGTCTTTCAACGTCAATTAGGTTTTCTTCACTCTGTGAAGTTAGTGTTGATAAAGACTGACTTCGTGTTGCTGTTAATGGCTTCTGAACGTGTGCGCTGGAAACAATCCTTGGAATCATTATGTCAGAAGAGCCAGGGTAAGGGCGTTTGGTTGAGTGATCACCTGCCATTCTCCTTTTAATTGATGGGAAAAGGGTTTGTAAGGTATCTGCAAGTTCTTCGAAGTTGACTTTAAGATGTTTAATAGGATCTTCTTTGAGACGTGGGCTTGGTTGGTAAATATTTTCAAGTATATCTTCTATTTCATTTATCAAGCAATTTGAAGACTGCAGGAATGCTATTTGACTGCTTTCCTTCAAAGCTTCCTTAGAATATTGCATGAGGCTGTCCATCTGGGCAATTCTTTTGGTTGTGTAATCTACATACTCTATGAGTCTCTTCTGTTTTTGAAGCTCAAGGTTTTCTACTGCTTCCATCATCTCTTTCTCTCTTTCATTAAGTATGTTCTTTAACCTGAAGAAACCATCCCTGATCTCCCTCCTTTTTGCTTCTTTGTAGGACTTAAAATTGCTTTTTAATACAAGTATTTCCATTAGATCATTATCAATTACATAGCGGACTGCAATACAAAAAGATAGGGATAATAATTATATATCTGTGATTTTGAAACAATCTCTTTATTCACAAAATACATAAGGCTTCTAAACTGACAAAGGGCTTGCCCTAGGCTGACTTCAGTCAAAGCACCTGTAGAGACCTTGCATTCCAGAGCAACAAATCCCAACTGAAGGTACAACATCACTACTGATTTCAAGGAGATGTATCCTGTACAGGTATCCTTTACAGCATGGGTTCTCAACAAGGGGGGAATCCCCCCCTAAGGGGGAATTTTAGGGTTCCAGGGGGGGAATTGGGACCACTATTCAGCAAAGTGTGATGCCCTGTAGGTTATGTACAGTGAGGGGAATGTCCTAACAAGTCTAAAAGGGTTACAGGATTAATGGCCAGTTGTGCTGTGAGCTGGGGTGGGGGGGTACACATGAAAATGAATGAAGTCATTGGGGTACATCTGAATTTCCCACTGCTGCCACTGCATGGTTTTAGGAAGGAAGAAAAAAGAACATGCCTCTGGAAGGAGTTGGGTGAGTATCACCTCCTCCTAATGGATGTTTCCTTCCTACAGTTGCTTCAAAGCCCTCTAACAGCAGATTGGAGACCTCATGCCCATCTGAGGTCACTGAGAGACATTACAGTTGCCAGCCAATTGAGCCAGGTAACAAGAAGCCAAACACATAGATGACCTAGATGCTGAGAGTCAACATGAAGAAAGAGGCCTAATACAAATCTCCACTGTGTGGGAGAAGGGAAATACAAGAACAATGAGTTGACCTACCTCTCCCTTCTCATTTAGAGATCCTTAAGGGAGAGTGTATGGCAGCCTTCAGAAAAGCATACAGGTATGGTGTCCCACCCCCACCCCCATGACATTTCACAAATTAGAAATTGAAGCTGTCTAGAAAGACTATAGCAGAACTTGGACCAAGGTTTCCCTCAGGCTATCCACATCTTGATCCATGGATCACACTGCTGTACAACTTCTCCTCTTTATGGTCAGCATCTGCCAGCTCATTATCATCAGTACTTGTGGACTATTTAGCCCCAGAGAAAGTACTGCGGGGCATACTAAATTATCTAAGTACAGATCAAGCAGAAGGAGAAGGAAGAAATACAAACAGGAACCTTTTTTGAACTTTGCAATAGTACTGAATAATGCAGCAGATTGTTGTGAGCATGCCAATGGCAATGCAACTACTTCGTGATCAATGTGCCATGATTCCTTGCAATAATCACATAATAGCTCATGGTCATCAAGGCAGTATTTGGAGACCAATGCATCAGGATGGAGAATACAGTTTTTTTCTTCCCAGACATCATAACTGACGTTGGTAAAGACATGGTTTTGAGCACTGACGTCCTGATGATACGCTGTCAAGCAAACTTTACAGTAATTCAGTTGACATGTCACACATCTTTTGACAGCTCGTCGCCGTTCAATACAAACTTGGCAATAGATTGGTATTTTGCTTTTGTCAAATCTCCATTTTAGGAAGCCATATCGTCGCATATACCTCCTAGCCAGTCTGGCTCTTAAGTAATTCATCCTCAGCTGTATTTTGTGAGCAAATGGGAGGCAGTGCGCCTTGCTGCATATTGGGCAGGTGATGATAAAGTAATTTTCAATGACCTCAGCACGTTGCTGGCTGATCTTGATACACTTCTCACAAAGGCAGTGATTACATGGCAACATAAATGGGTGGAGAAACAGCTCTTTACACAGGGGACAAGTCAGCTGGTCAATAAAAGCATGTGCTGATGCATCCTTCTCCAGCGTAATGACAGATGTGTTGCTTCTCCTTCTTCCGGGATATATGGCTCTGAAAACAAACAATAAACCAAAGGACTTCTAACTAGCAATTCAGCTAAGTCGCAATTTTCAGAGCCTAATACCAGGAAAACCTCTATCCTATAACAATACTAACTGTAAAGAGACAACCAAGAATACCCCACATGCTTCTGTTTCCCATAACTGTGTATAAACCCTATTAGCTATGTTTCATCTTAGTCATGCCAGAAATTATAACCAGTGAGCACATACCCATACATTTTCCCTGAGGAAAAAAGAAGAAAAGAAAACTGCACTCATCAATCATTTTGTTTTAAATTTAAATGCTGATTTTCCCTTCTAAGTTTTTTTCAAAAAGCATCAGAGCAAAATGCCCTGAACTTCAAGAAAGGCAGAGACAAGGAGGCAGTTGGGGTCAGAGAACGATACAGTGTGTGGCTGTTAAAGGACAGAAAAAAATCTGTTGCTGTGAATCTTTACCTGAAGTGAGAGAATGAGTCCAGGAAGAGACCAATTTGTCAAAGTGGCTAATGAGTGTCACTGCCTTTTGCCTTTCTCTCCTGCCTTGTGTGTGTGCCTGCCCTGGTGCACAATTATCGGACAGGTCTTGCTAGAATCCAGCCCAGGAAAATTTCCCTGTGCAGGGTGATGCAGAGGAACTTACATCTGGATCTAGGGAATGTCTCCTTCACAAGGTCCCTTTCTGAGAACAGATTTTGCTCACTTGCTCTTGCCTTTTTCAAACACTCCAGCTTCACCTTGCTGCTTTTCCTGAACTTTTGTTGAAGAAAAGGCAAGTCCAGACACACACACAAGCACACAAACATTGCAGCCTGCTTTGCACCCTAGAATCCTGCTTTCCTATAGTAGGGGAAAGGAGAGTCCCACAAATCTTCAGTGTGAGAATAATTCTGCAGTGAGGAAGAGAATCTCTAAATGGTGGATTTCATGTGGATGGAAAATCAGCCAGAGGGGAAGGTCAGAGCATCTCAATAGCTCAGCCATACAGCATCCCTTAAGGAGCTAGTTGAGTTCTCTGCTGCTGCAAGACCAGGCTTAAGTTGAGACCTGCACTTTCCTCCCACCCGGGACAAGGGGAAAATGAGGGAAATGAGTCAAAAGACTGGCTGATTATCAGTACACTGTAGCCACCACCAGATTAAATGGAGGAGATGGGATGGGGTATTGGCACTGGCATGGGCAGAGCAGGGGCCATCAGAATCACCAGCATACCATGGAGATGATTGTGCTGGTCAGACTGCCCTTCTCAAGAGTGGCGGATATAGGACCCTGGTGCCTCATGCTGCTGGTTGCACCCAGGAACAACATGCCATCTTAGTTCATGTTGAGTGGGAAAATTGTGCCATTAATGTACCAGGTGTTGGTTGAAGGCACTTGTCAGGTATTGTAGGAGGTTGCATGTAGCCAGGCCAGAGTTTCACTCACTAGTGACCTTTGGAGCAGCCAGAGTACATAACATGTCTACCTAAGCATTCACTGAAGAAGGAGGGCACATAAGCAGTTGGAATGACAGGGTAACAGTGAACACTGCTTTAGGAAGCAGATTTTTAAAAACTATTTTTATGCCTTCCTTTCCCCAGTCCATTCCCCAGGTTACCTTCCCTTCTTGTCTTATTCCCCTAGATGCTGAGAAACTGTTTACACGAGTGATACATGATGCTTAAGGAAATATCAACTGGGCTTGGCTTGGCTGGGAGACAGATCAGGAGCTGCTGACAAGGTGAGTGCTGGTTTTGCCTTTCCTATAACTGCTGGGAGCATTAACTGAGGTTGCTGTGAGAGGACTGTGTTTGAGGGTGAGTTGGTGCTTGTAGCCTGTTTGTAGCTTTCTAAAGAGGGGTTTTTGATTTGTGCTGGGTGGAGCTGTGTGTGAGAGGTGGGAGCTGTGAGCATTTCAATTGCAAAAGCTCCTCCTCGCCAGAGGTGCGAGCTGAAGGGTGAGGGCTCAAGGGCTCTTGCCCTGTGGCTGTTAGCCTGGGGACCCTATAGGGTGGGGAAAGAATTCTGTTATCAGGGCAGAGTAAATCTGTGTGTCCGGCAGGAGTACCGAGCAAGTTAAGCATTGGTGTGAGTTAGCAGCAGGGCAAGGAAGCCAGGGCACTAGGTCTTTATTCAATACAGGAAGGGTGCAGGGTATAGAAGGCAGGATACTTTTCATTTCCAGGGTTAAAAAACCAAAAATAAATAATTAAATTACCAGTTATGAAGATAGAAAGCCAGCAGGAGTTGGGGGTTATCCAGTGTGCTTCATAGAGTTTCACGTGTATGACTATCTGCCTGCTGGACAGAAGTCATGGGTTTGTACTCAGTGCAGGGAGCTCCTGGCTCTCAAGGAGCTAGTTCATTTCCTTGAGACCAAGGTAGCTCAACTGGAGAAGCAGAGACAGGCAGAGAGAGAGGTGGATATGGACTCTGGGGATGAAATAGTTGCATCCCAGTCCCAGGGTGACGGCTCCCTGCCAGTCACTGATGATGGAGTCCTTGGTGAAGGAGGTCATCTCTCTGAGGTAAGGGGATGTGGTACCTTAGAGGGACCCCTTCTTTGGTGGATGAACAGATATCCTCTTTTACCAAGAATATGCCTCTGAGGGGAGGGGGGCTTCCCCATCCTCTGAAGGGAGGGGGATCTCTTCACATTGGAGGAATGGGCATTAAAATGGCAAATGAGATTCAATGTGAGCAAGTGTAAAGAGATGCATATTGGGGCAAAAAAACCCAACTTCTCATATACACTGATGGGATCTGTGCTGGCAGCAACAGACCAAGAAAGGGATCTTGGGGTGGTAATGGATAGCTTGATGAAGATGTCGACCCAGTGTGTGGCCGTTGTGAAAAAGGCAAATTCCATGTTGGCCATAATTAGACAACGAATAGAGAATAAAACTGCTGCTATCATACTGCCCTTGTACAAATCTATGGTGAGACCACACTTGGAATACTGTGTACAGTTCTGGTCACTACACCTTAAAAAGGATATTGCAGAGCTTGAGAAGGTGCAAAAAAGAGCAACCAAAATGATCAGGGGGCTAGAGCGACTGTCTTATGAGGAGAGGTTAAAACACTTAGGGTTGTTTAGCTTGGAAAGAAGGCAGTTAATGGGAGATATGACAGAGGTCTATAAAATTATGCATGGTATGGAGAGAGTGAACAGGGAGAAGCTTTTCTCCCTCTCTCATAATACTATAATGTAGGGTCATCTACTGAAGCTGGAGGGTGACAGATTCAAAATAGATAAAAGGAAGTATTTCTTCACACAACACATAAATTTCGGAACTCCCTGCCCCAGGATGTGGTGATGGCTGCCAACTTGGAAGGCTTTAAGAGGGGAGTGGACATGTTCATGGAGGAGAGGGCTATCCCTGGCTACTAGTCAAAATGAATACTAGTCATGATGCATACCTATTCTCTTGAGTATCAGAGGAGCATGCCAATTATATTAGGTTCTGTGGAACACAGGCAGGATGCTGTTGCAGTTGTCTTGTTTGTGGGCTTCCTAGAGGCACCTTGTTGGCCACTGTGTGAACAGACTGCTGGACTTGATGGGCCTTGGTCTGATCCAGCATGGATTTTCTTATGTTCATAGAAATCATAGTTGGATGGTACTTACTCATCTCTGTGTCGACTCCTGTAAGGATGAGGGACATACGTGCAACACCTGCTTTCGTAGCACTGACACTCTGTATTCTCAACTGTACAGCAACAGCACTTGCAGTGTGGGTTATTAGCGCAGGAGCAGCAGCAGCAGCGAAGATTGGGGTTTTCTGAGCATGTACAGTGACAGCACTGGCAAGGCTGACCTTCATCATGTGGGCAGTAGCAACAGTCACAGTTCCGTTCATCGGTACACAGGTAACGCCAACACAAGCAGCATTCCTCCTCCTCATATCTGTCAGAATGCCTTGGTGAATCAAATGCTGAGCAGCAAAGACTGCAAGGGCAGCAGGGTATGCAATGGCAGCCTGGGCAACACGGACATGTCAGGCAACATTGACATGCCAGACCAGTCATCTCTTGGCAAGGTACTTGAGGTCCCGCCCCCTCTTTGGTCTTCACAAGCAGGTCTTGCTTTGTATGTCTACAACAATTGTCCCATAACCCCCTTTTTTTTGTTATTGTGAAAGTTCTTTCTGACCACTTAGGAAGGAATAATGACATCACAATGGGCTATACCAAGTAGGACATGGGTATCTTTCTATGTGAAAGTGGCATTTCAGTTCCATCACAGAGCATGTCACCACGCTCTAGATCCTGATGCTTTGGAGAAAGCACTTTTGAGCCACGCAGGAAAACTGTATATCAGTGAGGATTATGACACTGCCCTGGGAGTCAACAGATCAAGTTCAGCAACAGTAGTGGGACATCTGAGATTACGAACTCCTGCCTTTGTTCAACACTGTGATTGTGGTCTACCACAACATCAAGACACAAACTGCACGCTTAAAAGTCTAAATTCTGTTGGTGATGATTCATAAAGAGAGTGATTTGGTTCTTGTAGGTTATCCGTGCTGTGTGATCTGGTCTTGGTAACCACGGATAACCTACAAGAACCAATGAACTCAGACCGTGAAAGCCTTCGACAAAGAGAGTGATTATTTAGAAAGTTATAGGTTTTATAAGTACTGGTCGATGTTTGTTTAGACAGAAGTTTGTTTTCAATGCTGTATTATTGTATCATTGTTAATTTTAATTAAAAAAATTTTTTTAAAGACACAAACTGCAGAAGAAGAGGAAAGTGACATGATGGGAGCAGGTTCTTTTTGAAACCTGTTATAGGAACGTATTGCTGAACTAATTTGGAGACAAAATCTAACACATATTAGAGACGTGAATGTACATCAAGTAGCCAAAATGGTCCATCCCCTATTATGACTCTGCACCATTTCCCTTCATGAGAGATGCTTATACCCAAGCCTACATCTGCCCCCTTACAGTTTCCCCTTGAGTTCTGCTGTGATGCGTTTGGGAACTACAATGAACTACTGTTGATTAACATTTCTGTCCCCCTTTAAGTGATATTGAAAGATTAAATTGTCCTGGCTGACAGAGATAATATATTAGCAGCAGATGCAGCCAAAATAACAGATTTGGCTAAGGTTTCCAGGATTGCTGCATTATCCTGTTGGGGTTTAACACACAGCTGCCATTTCTGACACAGTTACATTGGCCACCAAGCTGTGCTCTTTTTTCCACCTGCTTTTTTTGTAGGATGCTATGTTCTTTGATTAGTATTGGTTTCTAAGAAAAGAGATGATAAAGTTTAAACCTGTATACTCTTCAGTAATGCGGAAATTAACACAATAAATCCTATTCATAAGAAGGATCAATTAGCATTTGGCTGAGGCATTCCATTCAGGTTCAGATGATGAATTATCATTTTTACATGTTTTTTTTCTTTTTATTTCACAATACAGTTCCTTCCTTTGACAATATGTTCCATTGTACTTCTCTTTTGTAAAAAAAATCCTCTGTAAAATAGAATGATTAGGAAAAAACATACAAAAACCAAAACCAAACACCCAACAACCCCCCACCCCCACAAAAAACAAAGATGAATGTCCTGTACAGAGAACCAATGTTAATGGGTAGTGTGTCAGACAAGGTTTGGGAAGATCCAGATTCAAATCCCTGTTCAGCAGGGCTGGTTCAACTATAGCAAATAGCAAATAAACAGAATACATATTTGTTGTAAATTTATGTAGGCCTACCTTTCTCCCAGGTAACAGGGGCCCAAGTTGAGTAACAACAATAAAATAACATGCTTTTTTTAAAAAAAGTTAAAATCACCAGGAAAGATCTACAAACTGTGTGAACACCTCCTGGTTTGGCTCATGTCTTATTTGCCTCTGACTGATTTTTTTTTTAAATGGACTTTTCACCTATTCATTCATGACTGCTTTTCAGAGTGCTTCATTGTATTCCTTTCTAACTGTACTTTACAGCACACTTGGTTTTCAATGCAGCTAAACAATGCTTTATGCTTGTGGCACATTTGAAATTGGATCATTTCCCCATTAGCCATCAAAAGGCTTTGGGTTTTTTTTTTAATCTGTAATTTCTATTGCAAGCTAATGTCCTAATGAACTGTTGCCATGAATGCTGAAGTCCCAGGTTTCATTTAAGAGTTAAGTCTCTAGCCCTTTTCATTGCAGAGTTATAAAAGGAAATGTGATGCTGACCTTTTCTCCTTATAACTTGGCAATGAAAGAGGTATGACAGTTTCGCTGTTTTGTGATCATCACACTCTAAATCTAAATAATGCTTTATGCTTGTGGCACATTTGAAATTGTGCTCCTTTGGTCATATCCCCACCCATTATACATGAACGTGTCAGCATTTCATCGGTAAACTGTATGCAGTGCTACAAAGCTCCCATTAAATAGACTGAACAATTTAGGGTCCATTTAGGTTTGTCAAGTTGGGTACACACCAAAGCAGTCACATGACTATTTCTCAGGTTGAACTCAGTACAGATCTACTCAACCAACATTCTTAACACACCAAGTGGATTGTATGAATTGGCTTTTCATTAATCAAACAAACAAGAAGAGCTAGATGGAACTTACAGAATGTTTTTTTTTTACACCAGAATTGATTTTTCAGTCAACTGAAGTTACTTGAATCATGGTATAAACCTGAAAGCAGCCAATCCTGACACAGAGGTTCTCTATTAATAACAAGTGTTATAAATAGTGGTGTTTTATGTTTGCTGTGTATGAATCTAAACTAATATAATCAATACCTTGTAATCGATAGGCTATTCCCACATGGTACTTGTGTCATACCATCAATCTGTTGGTAACTTTATATCATTCCATTAACACATTGGTTTCTACAGATACTTTAGTTCATGATGTACATTTTTGCAATAATTAAAGTTCCACTAAAATCTTTTCTATCACATCTGTAATAATCAGCTATAGCAAAGCAGTAAGAGTTTTCTTTCAGAAGGACAGTTGGAAAACACATTCATCTACTACAGTGTTTAGATTGCTATACCAACAAGATATATTTTATTTTATGTTATGTTTATAGCTATTGCACTGCAGGTCTTCACTGTATTGAGGCTGGACTTTTGTTGAAAAGTGTTGCATGATGCATTTTAATAATATGTCATCACATTTAAAAATGGAGTTTATTTGTCTGATTAGTGGCTTGTAGAACTTAGACTGGATCTAATTAAGGAAAAATATTTTCTAGGAATCCTTTCTATGATAGCAACTTAATCTGGGAGATTTCTAAATGGCTAGTCAAAGAATGCCCTGACCTGGAAAACCCCAGGCTAGCTTGATCTCATCAGATCTCAGAAGCTAAGCAGGGTTGACCCTGGCAAGTATTTGGATGGGAGACCTCCAAGGAATACCTTGGGTTGTGACACAGAGGCAGGCAATAGCAAACCATCTCTGAACATCTCTTGTCTTGAAAATCTCATCAGGGGTCACCATAAATCAACTGTGATATGACGGATGGGGACAAGAACACTTTCATGCATCCAAATATGTTAAAAACATTTTTATTACAGACAATTATCCAAGTGAGTTTTAAATGGATAAACAGATTAGCCATTCAGCCAGGTGATCAGTGGCAATGGAAATCTGCTAACCCCTTTGATTGCACATGACTTTGTTATCTACGATTCCAGGTGATATCTGTGGATGCAATCCCACACTGCATTTTTTCTTGTAATATTCAAAAAATCAGGTGGCTGATCTTCTTTGAGCCACTCTGGATGGTACCCCATCCAGGAGCAACATTTTAGAGCTTCAAGTGTCTGTGTCTGAGGGAGGGGAGAGGAATAACAGCAGACCTGTATGCAGAACACTGTTTAGTCTTTTGGATTCTGGACATTTAAATTTTATGCACCTATATCCAGTCCTTACTCAGAAATGCCTATATGTTCCATTGGATTTAACGGAGTTTACTCACAAATAAGCATGCATGGGATTGAATCCTTAATGTGATATGTTTAACATTCCCATTGTGGTTGCAATGATGATTATCTTCAACTGCGGGAACACAAATACACTCTTTACACAGGGGAGAAACAGCTCTTTACACAGGGGACAAGTCAGCTGGTCAAAAAAGCATGGTGGATCCCTCTCTAGCAAAATGATAGATGTGTTGCTTCTCATTCTTCTTTGGGGATATGCATATCTGAAAACAAACAGACAATAAACCAAAAGACTTATAACTAGCAATTCAGCTAAGCTACAATTTTCAGAGCCTACTACCTAGAAAACCTCTATCCTACAGCAATCCTAATTTCAAAGAGACAAGCAGGAATTCCCCACATGTTTTTGTTTCCCATAATTGTATATAAACCCCTGTAGTTAGCTATGTTTCATCTTATGGTGATGCCAGAAATTATAACTGGTGAGCACATACTCATACATTTTCCCTTAGGAAAAAAGAAAAGAAAACAGCACTCATCATTTTCTTTTAAATTTAAATGCTAATTCGCCCCTCTAAGTTTTCTTCTAAAAAGCATCAGAGCAAAATGCCCTGAACTTCAAGAAAGGCAGAGACAAGGAGTCAGTGGGGAACAGAGAACAATACAGTGTGTGGCTAACTGTTAAAGGACAGAAAAAACTGTTGTTGTGAAGCTTTACCTGAAGTGAGTGAGTCCAGGATAAGACCAATTTGTCAAAGTGGCTAATGAGTGACTTTCGCCTTTCTCTCCTGCCTTGTGTGTGTGCCTGCCTTGATGCACAGTTATCGGACAGGTCTTGCTAGAATCCAGCCCAGGAAAATTTCCCTGTGCAGAGCAATGCAGAGGAACTTATATCTTGATCTAGGGAACATCTCCTTCACAAAGTCCCTTTCTGAGAACAGATTTTGCTCACTTGCTCTTGCCTTTCCCAAACACTCCAGCTTCACCTTGCTGCTTTTCCTGAACTTTTGTTGAAGAAAAGGCAAGCCCAAATACACACACACACAAACACACACACACATTGCATCCCCCTTTGCACCCTAGAATTCTGCTTTCCTATGGTAGGGGAAAGGAGAATCCCACAAGTCTTCAGTGTGAGAATAATTCTGCAGTGAGGAAGAGGATCTCTAACTAATGGATTCCATGTGGATGGGAAATCAGCCAGAGGGGAAGGTCAGAGAATCTCTATCATTCAGCCATACAGCATCCCTTAAGGAGCCAGTTGAGTTCTCTGTTGCTGCAAGACCAGGCATACAAAGGTGAGACCTGTGCTTGCCTCCCACTCAGGACAAGGGCAAAAGGAGGGAAATGAGTCAGAAGACTCTGTCTGACTCCCCCATTCATAAGCAGTACACCGCCGTCACCAGATTACAATATAGGAGATGGGATGGGGCACTGGCATGGGCAGAGCAGGGGCCATCAGAATCACCAGAGTACCATGGAGATGAATGTGCTGATCATACTGCCCTTCTCAAGAGTGGAGGATATAGGACCCTGGTGCCTCATGCTGCTGGTTGCACCCAGGAACAACACGCCATCTTAGTTCATAATGAGTGGGGAAATTGTGCCATTAATGTACCAGATGTTGGTTGAAGGCACTTGTCAGGTACTGGAGGAGGTTGCAGGTAGCCAGGCCAGAGTGTCACTCACTAGTGACCTTTGGAGCAGCCAGAGTACATACCATGTCTACCTAAGTATTCCCTGAAGAACGAGGGCACATAAGCAATTGGAATGACAGGTACCAGTGGACCATGCTTTACGAAGCAGTTTTTTTACACCCTTTATTATGTCTTCCTTGTTTCCCTAGTCACTGATTCCCCCCATCTTATACCCAAAGATTCTGAGAAACTTCACATGAGTGATAAATGATGTGTAAGGAAATATAGCTTAAAAGAAATCATAGTTTGATGGTACTTACTCATTTCTGTGTCTATTCCTGTAAGGATGAGGGACATACGTGCAACACCTGTTTTCGTAAGACTGCACTTGCAATATGGATTATAAGTGCAGGAGCAGCAATGAAGATTGGGGTTTTCTGAGCACGTACATGTCATGTGGGCAGTAGCAACAGTCACAGTTCCGTTCATCAGTACACAGGTAATGCCAACCCAAGCAGCATTCATCCTCCCCATGTCTGTCAGAATACCTTGGTGTATCAAATGCTGGGCAGCAATGACTGCAAGGACAGCCTGGGCAACACAGACATATCAGGCAACATATCAGGCAACATTGACATAGCACACCAGTCATCTCTTGGCAAGGTACTTGAGGTCCCCCCCCCCCTTTGGTCTTCACAAGAAGGTCTTGCTTTGTATGCCTACAGCAATTGTCCCATAGCTTTTTTATTATTATTCTGAAAGTTCTTTCTGACCACATAGGAAGAAATAATGACATCACAATGGGCTATCCCAAGAAGGACAGGGGTATCTTTCCATATGAAAGTGGCACTTCAGTTCCACCACAGAGCATGTCACCATGACTACGTCCTGATGCTTTGGACTCTTCCATTGAGAAGAATACTTTCGAGCCACACAGGAAAACTATATCAGTGTGGAATATGTAACTGCCCTGGGAGTCAACAGATCCAGTTTTGTAACAGTCGTGGAACATCTTAGACTCCTGCCTTTGTTCAACACTGTAGTAGACACAAACTGTGGAAGAAGAGGAAACAGACATGAAGGGAACAGGTTCTTTTTGACACTTGTTATGGGAATGGACTCTATATGCTGTTTGTTTTAAATTTAAATTAAATGATAAATGTAAATGTATGGGGCATATATATATATATATATATAATCACCACTGTATAATAAAGCTATAAACTGAGAAGTAAAATAACAGTCTCACCTATGTTACACTCCTGCTTTGGGGTTAAACTTTGAACTAGAATCTATTAGTTTTCCATATGTCACTGTAACCTGTTTTTTCCTCTTGAAAATCCCTCATAACCACAAATTATCGTTGTTTATGATTAAATGGCCTGCCTGCTGTTATAGAAAATATGTTGTTCACAATGAAAACATACATAATGCAAGGAGGGATCACTGGAAACTACTCTCTAAATGAACAACCATATGTCCTAGATCACATATTCATATTTTGCAAAGGAGCTGTCAGCATAATTAGTACTGGCTTATGTATTCAGTACGTATCAACTGCCAGCAAACAACACAAGAAGATCTAAACATACAAAATATTCAACAGAATGGAGAAACGCCAGCTTCTGTTGAAGCATGAGGTAACAACCTACTCTATCATTTTTTATTATAGACTTTACCAAGCAAAACATGGTGCTCCAAAATATAAGTGGAGTGTGACCACCTTTCTTTACTGAGTTTGTGAAGCACGTATCTGACATGACATGGATAGATGAGCATATACAACTGTGCAATAATTTGTATTTTATTGATATATCTTAAATATTTCCAGTTAAAATATCATAATCATGCTACACTAATTTGAAATTAGGGTTACCTGTTGTTCTTTTGGGAATCAAGATAGTACACATGCAGCCAAGGATGGGGCAATCAGCATAACAGGAGCCTTAGAAATTGTTGATGGGTAACAAATATGGAAGAAAAGACTGCAGCTACTTCCCAAAAGGAGTTCCAAAAAGGATTTCTGGCCTGTAGCAGAACCAGATAACCCATGAATGAATCCACCCTTAGCCCCTACCCCCAAAAGTTGGAAGTTTGGAGACTGCTGCTTAGGATACCTTCATGATCTGTGACCAAAATGTAGGCAAATCACATCATTATGAAGCATTTGAATGTGAACCATGTCCTCTGCCCTTCAGAGTACTCATACACAGTGACCAGGTCAGGATCACTTACCATACTTTGAAGGGGAAATAACTTAATAATTGATTAAATATTATTTTTTGCTTGGGTACTGGAACCAAATTACAAAAAGTATAACAAGATCAGGAAAATCTGAGCCTGTCAAATTATTAAATAAAAAAATCAATTATCTCATTATCCTATTGTCTGAAGTCAGGTTCGACTGCATCCATTTCCTTAGGGTTGCCCAGTATCTGGGTAAAGAAGCCTCAAGCTGATTTTTTTTTAAAAAAAAATGAGGGATACAACTGGGTATAATTAACATATTCATAGCATCTCTGACATTCTGTATGGTCTTGTCCAGCAGCCTCACAGACATGATGAACAAGAAGAGAGGGCAAGATGTATCCCTGCAGTGAAAGTTCTATGATGATAAAAGTGATAAGGCCTTTGGAATTTCTATGCTAAGACCAAACAGAACCACTACAGAAGGATCCCATTCCTACAAATCACCAACACATCATCAATGATATAAAAAAATTTCAGAAAGTTCTATGAAGATATATAGGGTCTAATTTTCCTTATCAATCTGTAGGGAGAGATCATAGCACACTCTTCCTATAACAAAATGGACCCTCCTCTTTGCCCATCACATAAGGGAACATCTTTGGTATCTGGGCAACAAATAAATTATGGCTGGAGATTCAGAGTTCCTGAACTGTGTTCAGTCCCTTAATGAAACAACACATCACAACTCAATTTAGTCCAGCATAGTTGTGGACTTCCCCTTGAGTGTGAAACCAAACGAAGCAATGAACTCATTGTGTACCCCTAGAGGAGTCATTCTCCCAAGGCTCACTCCATGAGGTGAAAGCTGCAAACCATTTTTGTACACAAGCAAGAAAACTGTTACTAATTAATTAAATATTTTGGGGAGGTTACGATTGAAGCGAGGATATGGATAGCCACAATTTCTTATTGGCTTAAAATAGCACTCTGTCCTAAAGGACTCGTTAATCTGATCCTGTACAACACCTTTACCTCTCCCTGGTTGAGGAGTCTGAAGAAAAATTAGGCTTCTATGGTCTCTCTCAAGAACTACTTTTATCTATGGAGTATTTTCAGGCCAGGGTCTTGATAAGGCAAAGAATACAAGACGTAGAAAGACAGCATGATCTGAATAGACTTTAAAATGTCTGTTACAATCGAAATACCCTTACTAATGTGACCCCGATGCCATATCTTGTTCATTTGGAAAATCCTGATTATAGGAGGGCCTTCACCTTGTTACGCTGCAATGCTCTCCCCTCAGCTATAATGGAAGGTAGATACAAGAAGATCCCCTATGGTGAACGTCTATTCCCTTGTTCTGATGGGAGCATAGAGACCCTTGAACATGCCATTTATGACTGCAAAATTTATAATAAAATAAGAGAAGACATTTCCCTTGTAATAGCTGACCACTCAGCACTAGAGCGACTCACCTTTCTAACTTGCTCTCAGTTAAAGACTCTGAGCTAACTTTTAAAATGGCCAAATTTGGATGGCGAATCATGAAGGCTAGACGAGCATGGGTCAAACCCAACGAATGAGTTTTAACTGTGTTCTAGTTACGCTTATGTTTTTAATAGTTCCCCTACAAATGTTTGATTATATATTTATTGATGTATTGATGTATATAGCTACTGGTTCTATTATGTAAAAGTTTTTATTGTTGCTCTGGGACCGTATTAAACATTTCGTATTTCGTATTTAATTAAATATTAATTAAAATTTATAAAAATGGGAACTTTTGACCTTAAGGTATCAGGAGTGAGGGGAAGCACATGTTTTCACATTTAAGGCAGGTCTCGCAAGAACTGCCCCTGGCATGGAGTAGCTTGATATCCTATATACACCAAGAATGAATTGATCAAGGCTCTTTTGAAAGTCCATAGTTCATCAGGTCTTTCTGGTCATAAACTACAACCCAGATTTGGAAGATAAATAATCAAACGTATAGAAATTTCCTTTGCAACTGCAATTCATGGATGATATAACCAAAACCCCCAACGGACCATTTGCCCATCCACTGGCTACTACTAGTAGATCCGTGTCAATATTCTTACCTAGAAGAGGTCCATTTCCGATGCATATTTCAAGTACCCTTATACTATAGAAAGATTATACTATACTATCCTATCACAGCTGAGATCCTAAATTTACATGAATAGAGTCAAAAATCCAAAAATGCACCAATCACAGTATGACCCAAAGTTTACCAATGGGCAACTAGGTTCTGAAGTTTTAGTCCAATGGCAGTGCAGATCCTGGTTCTGCACCCAAATAGGCTAATAGCAGTCCTTCTCCGTTGGCACCCTGGCAAAGTCAGGTGCCTAAGAGCCTCATTGCAAGTCCTCCCTCTTTATAACTGGTTCCTATTCAAAACAATCTTCCATCACCATGAACATGAACTCACTGGACCCTTCTTCTTCAAGCCAGGTGATGACTTCTCTCCTATTCTGCTTCTCCTCCTGAGATTAATCCTTTATGTCTTGTTTACCCTTTTATTTTTTCTTAGCTTCTCCATTCTCCATCCAAGACAGGTTTCCCTTACTGTTTGCCAGTCCTTCCCTATTGCATCATGCTTGGGGACTCCTTTCCTTCTCCCCTAAGTCTCATTCCTGTTTATTACACTGCACCTTTGGGTCCCAGTTTGGGCAACCCCCTCACTTATCTCATGTCTCTGGGTTGGTTTGCTCTGGACTAGCCAAGTGAGAATAAAATTTGGAGTAAACATGAATTTAATTGGGTATCTAGCTTAAAGTAACACAACTATACATTCGCTTTTGGGAAAGTAATTGATATTATTAGTTTTCATGATATAATTGTTTGCCCTTTTAATTGTTTTTCTTTTTTTATGTGCCATCAAGTCACAGCTGACTTATTGCAAACCCCGAAGGGTTTTCAATGCAAGAGACATTTGGAGGTGGTTTGCCATTGCCTGCCTCCGAGTCATGACCCTGGTATTCCTTGGAGGTTGCCCATCCAAATACTAACCAGGGCTGACCCTGCTTAGCTTCTGAGATCTGACAAGATCAGGATAGTCTGTGGTTATCCAGGTCAAGGTTCTTTTCATACTGAGTCCTTATATTTTTATTCTGTGTCTAGCTTATGATAATAAAGTTACTTGCTGGCTAAGTGCTTGTCTCCCTTACATCTTTAATTTATCTGAGATTTTTGTGTGTGTCAAACTGTCAAATTGTTAATACAACAGACTTCAAGATTCCTTTTTGCCCCCATGTGTTCTGGATATATAGAGGATGCTCTTTCATGACAGGTCCAGCACAGGGACTGATTTGGGTAAAATCCTGTTACTACAGAATGAAAATGGTATTTTTACCTATCCCTCCATGTATTGCTGGAATATTCTGAAACAAATTCCTAATTATTTGTATACATGAGTAGATAATTGGATGGATTTGAAACAAGTTCTTATTATGCATAATTGCAGTTTCTGTACACCAAGGGAGGGGGTGTCTATTCATGGGAACATGATTGTACATTATGTTTGCAATGACATGGTGAATGACAGCGTCACAGCATTCCCACTGCCCCCCTCCCGCAGAAGATGATTGCTGCCTTCCATGCCTTGGTAATGTGTGGGCATTATGGTATTTCAAATAAGCAGCTTAAAGCAAAAAAAAAAGTGTGAAAGGATTTTGAAGAACACCCCCCCTCCCCGGTAATAATAATTGCAAACAGAACACTCATTTGCTCAGCTTTCAGTGTCCAAGCATTCCTGTTTGGCAATGAGACGATAGGATAAAATTCCAGCATTTTGTCAAATACCAATTTTCATCTTTCCAAGCATTATACAACCAACAGCTGCATCTAAGACTGCCAAGGGGAGCCAGTTTAATGCCTATCAGTTATTGTAATCCTCAACTCTACTGGCAGGGAAGGTCTGCTTGTTCTGTTTGCTATCAGCTGCCTATCATATTTCTTTGCCTTCTCTGAAAGCTTCTTTATGGACTGTTGTTTTCTGTTCTATAACCTGTTTCTTAACCTCTTTCTTGAATATTGATAGCTGCTTACTTTCCATCAGACTGAGTTTTAAATATATGCTGTAGGTAAGGAGAAGGTCTGGAAAAAGGCTTCGAAATGTAATAGCCAACTCCTGGACAAGGAAGCAATGATAGACTCAATTGTCTGAAATATTTATTGGTTGTTTTGACCAAGTCCACTAACTCACAGCTACAACAGTGCTTTGGCAGCACATTATAAAATTCACAAAGTCACTTTCAAGAATAAACCATCTTGAACATCAAAGCTAACCTTTGGCGCGTTAAGCAAGATTCCAAAGATATGCTAGTGGTTTCTGTCCTCATTACTTTTTCAGCATTTCTTTTCCCATAATAAAACTTGCATCATGCTGAAAAGGAGTAGTCTAACCTACATCAGAAAAAAGCTGTTGTGCCATCCTGGGGCAAACAACTAAAACAAAAACCAACAACAACAGAGTTATGGTTACTGGGAACTTGCCTGCCGTTGTTGGTGAAGCTGTTGTACATTTCTTCACACAGATTGGTGGAAGTGGAAGATGGGTGGAAGAGGAAGAAAAACATATGGTAATTAAAAACAGTCTCCCGCCTACACATGAGAAAGCATGTATCACCGTGCTTCTGGGCTTGTACTATTTCAAAAAGGTAGGGGATGATTTGTTTGAATGCTCTCCTGTGAGTATGTGTGTGTGACACCCTGCCTTGTTGAAAGCTTATGCGTGAGGAAGATGTGAGAGAGCTTTCAGACTTGTGACTTGCCATCTGCATTTTGAAATGGTACAGCCCCAAGAGTGCTGTACCATATGCTTTTTTTTTTTGAACACATACATGCATGCAATTGGTTTATATTGCCCTGACCTGGATAGCCCAGGCTAGCCTGATCTCTTCAGATCTCAGAAGCTAAGCAGGGTCGGCCCTGGTTAGTATTTGGATGGGAGGCCACCAAGGAAGTCCAGGGTTGCTGTGCAGAGGAAGACACTGGCAAACCACCTCTGTTAGACTCTTGCCATGAAAACCCCAAAAGGGGTCGCCATAAGTTGGCTGTGACTTGAAGGCACTTCACACACACACACAATTGGCTTATATTACTCTACCGTTACTCTGCCAAACCTGCCAGAGTGTAGCTTCTGCACAGAGCTGAGTTAATCAAGCAAAGGGTTGCTTATATATTACATTTTAATCCTGTCCTTCCTTCATGAATCACTGGGCATGGCCCCCTTCTCCTTTTACAATAGCTAATAAGTCCAAGGTCACCACGTGAATTTCAAGGCAGAATAAGGACTTGAATGTAGGTTTCTTGGGTCCCAGACCACCACTCTAATTACTGCACCATGGCCTGTACCTAGGGTTGCCAGCTTCGGGTTGGGAAATACCTGGAGATTTTGGGGGTGGAGCCTGAGGAGGGCAGGGTTTTGAGAGGGGAGGGAATTAAAGCCATAGAGTCCAATTACTAAAGCAGACATTTTCTCTAGGGGAACTGATCTCTGTCTCTAGGAGATCAGTTGTAATAGCAGGAATACCCTGAATGCTGGTGCAAGCTCTTGCTCTGCAAAAACGCCACTAGGGAGGCAGTGCCAGTGCACAAGGCTCATGCTGCCACATCGCTCTCCGGAGCTGGCATAAGTCACCCTGCGCTGGCATCCATACCACTTAGCATGGCGCAAGTGGCATGGACACTGGCGCTGGGTTCACATGGGCTCCTAAGCGGCTCCAGGGGGACCCTTCAGGTTTGCACAGCTAATCCTTGTTAAATATCTTATTTAACTGCTCATTTGATTTAGCTTTAGTGGATTCCTGTTTCCTGACTTGCTCTGTCTATTGAGGAGGGTTGCTAAAGAGGAAGGGGTAGGTTTATCACCCTGGCTGGATGAAGCCAAAGAATAGGTGGGCCTTTTTCTTTTCCATGCTATTTAAACCCTAGGCAGAAACATACGTCCTTCCTGGTTGAACCAGTTCATAGGGGCCAGAGTGTTTGCCCTACTAAATGGGCAAATTCAGACCTGATAAACCCAAGGCTGTGACCTAGACCTTAGTGTTGTCATGAAAAGCATATCCTATCCTCTAGCATGTGGGTCCCTGCTCTGAAAGACTTAGGGTTGCC
Organism: Euleptes europaea; assembly: GCF_029931775.1. Taxonomy (NCBI): domain Eukaryota; kingdom Metazoa; phylum Chordata; class Lepidosauria; order Squamata; family Sphaerodactylidae; genus Euleptes; species Euleptes europaea. The sequence goes on from NC_079316.1 coordinate 40,971,828, forward strand.
AACCTCCAGGTGGTAGCTGGAGATCTGCTGGGATTACAACTGGTCTCTAGGTGACAGAGATCAGTTCACCTGGAGAAAATGGCTGACAGCTACCTGTCAGCTGTCTCTGTCAGATTATTATGGGCAACTTGTTACTCTGACAAAATCACAGATGAATGATTTGAGAATGAGCCCTAATAACTTGTAACTATAGATCTGTAGTCACTTTTTTCTTGCTATTTTTTCTTTAAAAAACAATAACACCTTTGCCTAAACTTTACACCATCAGGAATTCATTAATGCGCCTTTATTTTTTGTAAACACTATTAATTATATGCAAAGGTTCACATCTTGTAAAAATATTTTAATTAGTTTTACCTTGCAGGCTAGAACAGCTGCAGTTCACTCACCAGAGGGTAGAGATTTCTTTTATCTAAGCAGATCACATTCCCGTAACTACCCCCATCCATCTCATGCAATCTGAAATCATCCTCAGTATTCAGCTAAGAGGAAGGAGGACATTACTGCCAATAACACTTAAAACCTTGTAGTGTTGCAACATGAAGGAAAGCAGGCATTCCAAAACACATTCAGTTAACACAGTGTGGTGTGGGGGGGTCTGCTATAGTTTATACCACTTTGAGCTTCTAAAAATTCATTTAGTATACTTTTCTCCCACTTCTTGACTATAAAATCCTTAAAGTGGCTTACAACACTTTAAAAAACCCTTAACTATATCTTTTTTCATGTTGTAATCATACTATTATGCTGTATCATAATGTATTCCATTTCTGGTTTTTCATGTGGAATCCTTCTTTCAGACTTTATCTCTCTGAAATATGACTTTTTATTTCTTTCTGTGTAATTGATCCCCATGGAAGGCTGGAACCTGTGACTTTTCTCATCAATCATTAAGTGTAACAACCACATCAGGTCCAGCTCCTTACACAGGGACTCACATGTGAATGATTTACAACAGGCCTTTCTGCCCCAGCTTCTCCTCTCCTGTTTCCCCTTTGAGATTCTAATTATAAATGTTGGCATAAATTTTTCATTTCATGTGCATCTGAAGAAGGGAGGTCAGGATTCATGAATGTTTATGCCATAATGGATTTTGTTAATCTTAAAGGTGCCATAGGAATTATATTTTATTTTATTAGTCTTTACTGCTGAATGAAAGCTTAGGCCTTGTTTCCAGGATGAGAGGTCTTTAATATCCTGAGATCCAAGCAGGAAGGAGCTAGGTGCTACACTGTCTTCGATTTTTTTCTTTAAGAAAATGTGATATAGAAATATATTAAATGAATAAATAGATAGATTATCTGTATAAACCTCGAACTCTGTCTTCAAGAATCTACTATGTCACATGACATCCACCTGATGGCATGAACCAAAATAATAATTAAACTATAGCTGAACATTTGTACAGTTATGTATTTATATAATAAAGCCTGAATGGTATAAGATTGCCCATCTTGAAGTAACCATTATTGCCAAACTGGGTTACACACGACTAATTAATAACTAAACTGAGTATTCGGTCTCTGAGAGTGACCAACCAGTTGCCTCCAGGAAGTTCACAACCAGGGTTATATTATGAAACTCAATGCCAGTCCTTATTACTAGTCCTCTCCTTCATTAGCATACTAAAACATTGATAAATCTACGTTGTTGTCTTCTACATGCTTGCTGACAATTCAGAAATTATGCAGGCTCATTGTGCAGGCTCATTGCAAGAATTCATGGGAAACTGAGTTTTCCCATGACTCTTTGGAGAAGATAATTCACAGTGGGTAGCCGTGTTAGTCTGTCTGCAGTAGTAGAAAAGAGCAAGAGTCCAGTAGCACCTTAAAGACTGACAAAAATAATTTCTGGCAGGGTATGAGCTTTCGTGAGCCACAGCTCACTTCTTCAGATACAAAGTGAGCTGTGGCTCACGAAAGCTCATACCCTGACAGAAAATATTTTTGTTAGTCTTTAAGGTGCTACTGGACTCTTGCTCTTTTCTTTGGAGAAGAAGCAGTCATTAAAGACTGTGAAAAGTAAGTCTTTTAAAAATTCTCCCGGGGGGGGGGGTTTCAAGGTAGAGTCACCAAATTGTCAGTGTAGCTTCAAGGGACTCTGCTTGCATGAACCCCAAAGTTTGGTAAAGTTTGGGACGGGCCCCCCAATTTTATGGGGTCCAGAATGGTTGCTCTCCCTCCTCCATAGAGAAGTATGGTAAAGTTTACAATGCTCTCTATGGAGGGGGGCAACCCCTTCTGGACCCCATAAAATCAGACCCCGTGTCCCAATCTTCACCAAACTTCGGGGTTCATGCAAGGAGAGTCCCTTGAAGCTACCCTGAACATTTGGGAACTCTACCTTCAAAAAAAATGCCCTCACAGGAGCTTCAAAAAAATCCCCACAGACTATAACAGACCCAAATTTTTTTGGTAAATCCGGAAATAAAGCCAAAATACAAATTTACTGGTATGGGTATTTGGCTTATTCTGAGTTTACCAGAACAAAAACAGGCCCAATAAACCCAAACCTGAAATTTACCCATATTGGGGGGGGGGGTTAGAATAATATGCATCACACTTCCTGTTATATTTTTCTTTGTCTGATATTAGTATCAAAAATGAACCTTAAACATCTGTCACATGTGGCAATTGTAATATGTAAGGAGGTTCCTCACCTGGTTGTCCTCACTGCATGGAGACCTTCCATTGCCAGATATATCTGGTGGTGATATGGACAGTCTCCATGATATGACAGTAAGCCATTCTGCATATTACAGCTGTAATGTAAATCAGTTCACCTGCAGAAATTGTTTCAATATTTTTTATTTTATTTATGTACTTCATTTATACCCTGTCTTTCTTCCCAGTGGGGACCCAAAGCATCTTACATCTTTCTCCTCTCCTCCATTTTATGCTCACAATAACCCTGTGAGATAGGTTGAGAGTGAATGATTGGCCCAAGGTCACCCAGCATGCTTTCATGGCAGAAAGGGGGTTTGGACCTGGGTTTCTCAGATCCTAGTCCAATACTCAAGCCACTACACCACACTGGCTCTAATTATGTGGTGGCTCTTATTATGTGGTTTCAAGGTCCTTATGTATGATGAGAAGGGAAGTTTTGTGTTATTAATTTATGACATTGTATTTTATAATACAACTTATTTACCGGTATGCCACTTCAAAAGCATCACTACAAAAAGTATATATTTAATTAATAAAGAGTATTCATAATAGGGATGTCATCAGTCTCAGTATAATCACATAAGCCCACAAAAATCATTCATGTCTAGGCTGAGTCTTAGTGACAAAGCAGATATTAAGTGACTTGGCATTTTTAGGTCTCTGTTAGGCTAGCTGTTGCTGTTCCAGGAAATGAACTGTCACTCAAGACTTAATACTATAATAGTATACCTGGGAAAGAACCAACCTGGGCAATTGCCCAAGACCTGATGTAATTTTCAAGTAACCGTGGATATGTTCATTTAAGGGTCTGAAGAGAAGCAACTTGCCAGGATGGATAAGGCTCATACAAACACCAACAGGGACACAGAGAGCTGGATATTAGAGTAAACTGAGATAGTGATTACACATTTAGGCATACTGTAATTCATGTCCCACCTCTTCCAGGACAAGAGTCAGACTTTCTCTGTTTCCTAGCCTGGTGGCCTGTATTAGGTCCTTATCTGCATTTTCTTTCCCTGGGTGGAATTGTACAGTTCTGGCTAACACAGCTTTTTATTTCCAGATTATGTTTCGCTTAAAAAAAAATAGCACAATTTAGGAAATAATATTTTTTTGCAAATGTGTCATCTATGAATCTACAGCTCTGCATGACTGTTTTCAGCTATGAACGTGACTGAATAAACAAACATGTGGCAGGGAGCACTTGTTTTCCACAAGGAAATCATACAAGGCCCTGAATAAGAACGGGAATTCTCCCATATTCCTTGCTTGATTACTACTGAGATTATATCAGCCTGGAGAATCCTTCAACAAATACATTCCAAGATAATGAGCCACTGAAATTGTTCAGCCTTTTATGTGATCAGCTTCTCTCAGATCATAGGACAAGTAGGTGTGTTTTCCAATAAGGACCCATTCTACAACTGGCAGGTCTAGGGTATTCTGAAATTGACACAGACATGAATGAGGCAGGGAAATGATGGTAAAAATAGTTTCCTCTAGAAAAAAATAGGTCAATTTATACCCAAGAATATGAAATGTTCTTTCAAAGAGGAAAGGTAGATAAGGAGACATTATAAAATACAATTCTTCTCTACCCCACTTCTTCTGAAGTTAGTGAGATTATTTAAATAGCCCTTTATTGCTAATATTGTTCCAACATTAACAATAAAGAGCTGGTTAAATATTCTGAGTAACTTTTTATATTGACTCTAAAAATGTCAGCTAATCTTCTCAGCTCAGAAGAACACTTTTAATTGGCGAGAAAGCACAGTCAATTTATACATAAAGTCCATACAAATGAATTAAGTTTCTTTTTTTAAAAAAATGCAAGGTTTTCTTAGCCACAGAATACAGTATTAAAGAAAATGTTCTCTTCAAGTCTGGGCATAAAGTGTCATCTAATTATATATCTATAAATCCACGAGAGATTCACATGAGATCTGAAAAATTTTATGGTACAGGGCTCAATAAATTAGTTGAGACTAATGGTAACGGAATAATAGTTATTCAGGTAGCAATCTGGCTTTCATCTGATCTCTCTTTCTTAAATTTAAATAAGCATAGGTCTTTTCAATCAGTGTTTTCTTCTATATAAATCTACATGTTTTAGATCATAACTTCTATATAAACTGACCAAAAAATAAATACATGAAAAGCAAAAATGATTATTTCTTCATTAATGTGATTAATATTCTCCCTCAGAACATCTAATAACAGTAGAATAAAACAGTAGAATAAAATCAATAACAACTGCTGACACAAAGCAATTAAACAGCATTGAAGACACCATATACAACTATTAAATGCTCTGTTGAACCTGGAAGATCAATCAAAAATGTGTGGGCATGTGAAATTTCCTAACACAGAGAGTTTGAGTGTGATCATAATACCACCAAGATGCCCTGTCCCTTTTACAAGCTGGAACAGGGTCCTGTCTGATGATTAGAGAACCTGGGAGATTCATATGGAAGGTGTCCTCTGGGTTTATTACTGATATATTTTGAAAACGTAAACGCTGCGTATTACTTGTGCTACAAATGGCTTACAGGAAGTTATCATAAAATGCAGTCATAAAATATCATAATAATAGCAACATTAATAAAACATCAGCCTCCTAAATACCAACTATTGCTTGAAAGTGGTAGCCACCATAGTCAAGATTGATGATCTCACAGAGGCCAAATGCTTCTCATGAAGGGATGGTACCTTCAGTAGAAACTGCTGGGCCAATCTAAATTGGTAGATCTGTACAGAGAAAATTGGCATTTCTGGTATATGAGCCACAGATTGTGAAATAGAACCAGCACTTTGAATTGTGCCTGGAAATACATTGGCAACCAGAGCAATTGTGGCAGCATTGGTATTGTATCTGAGTCCCATTCAGTCCTAGCCAAATGATGGGATGATGAATTTTGTACAAGTTAAAGGTTCCATGTTACCTTTAAAGGCAACCCCATAGAAAACATATCCAAGTAGTCCAATCAGGAGGTTACAGAAATATGGATTAATCTGGCTAGAATAAGAATTGGTTTTTATATGCCAACTTTTCTCTACCGTTTAAGGAAGAATCAAACTGGCTTACAATCACCTTCCCTTCCCTTATGTGAACATTATTAATAGTGGCCCCTTGAAACTATAGTTACCAAACCAAACTGTAAGAAAGACAGTTCCCAGCCAGATGCAACAATTGGTTTTAGATCTAAGTGACAGACAACTACCACATCAGTGTTTGTAAGAAGCAGTTGATGAGAATTTACCCAGATAAGATAGTCATTAAATAGAAGGTTGCTTAGCAGGTCACCTAGTGTACACGACAATCACCTGTGTCCACCAACTGCACTGTCTTCGGATCGATTTCCGGATCAAGTTCAAAATATTGGTGCTCACCTTTAAAGCCCTGAATGGTCTGGGATGTTCATTATTTGTGGGACTGCCTCTTCCATTATATCCCCCAAAGAGCCTTGCACTCTTCGTCTGACACTCTCTTGGTTATCCTTTCCCCAAAGACCATTCAGCTGTCCTTTTCTATCCATGGCCCCTGCCTGGTGGAACTCTCTGTTCAAGGAGACCTGGGCCCTGATGGATCTTTCCTGTAAGGGCCTGTAAGACAGAGATGTTCCGCCAGGCATATGGTTGAGGGCAGCAAATGGTTATACATTTGTGGCATTCCATCTACTGGCCTGGATTTCTGTGCTTCCCTCCCACTTGCTTCCTTCTTTCAGCTCCTTCCCTCCTAGCCTTCCTTTTTCTGTTTTAACTAGGCTGGGTTTTTTGACTGATTAGCAGGTGTCATATTGTTAAATGTTGTATTTTTCTGTATTTAAACATTATTTATTATGTTTTATATGTTACTTGGATGGATGATGTGTTTTTATTCTGTTGCAAACCACCCTGAGCCCTGCTTCACAGGGTGGGGGCCGGCATACTTATTATTATTATTTTTATTATTATTACTTCCTTGAGAATAAAGGCTTACATTAAAGAAATTCTGCCTATGTGACTGCAAGCAAGTTGTCCTCAAGTATTCCATTCTCAGCCTAACCAGCTATGCCTCCAATGCACAATCAGCAAGTTGGTCCAGAAGAACATTATGGTTGCCTGCTGCTGAAAAGCCTAGTAGTCTATGTGAGAAATCTAGAGGAGAGTTAGACAGTATGAATCGGTGCTGAACCAAAGTGGGGATATGTGCTCTACAAACATTTCTTTCCATATGAAATGTTCCCATTTAGCCCTTTCCATATACCTTTTGAAAGACACAACCTTTGTCAAGAGCAGAGGGAGATTTCAGGACATAAAGGGAATGGGTCCCTATTACCACTGTGATGAAGCCACAATTTATGTCAAGCCATAAAAGTTACCCCTCCAAATTTTAGCCCTGATTTGAATATTCTGATTTACCAGGTCTTATTTCCAGAAAGGAATCAATGCATTAGCAAGCAATTCCTTAATTAAAACAAACAAACAAACAAACAAACAAACAAACAAACAAAAAACTAGACTTTATTCAGTCTGCTGCACTGATCATGTGAATCACATGAATAATCTTTTTTACACTGTGGTTTAATCAGTGTGTATATGAACTGGTGCATATGTATGACTTCTGAACATAGTTTAGTAATCCTCCAAGTTAAGCAGAGAGATTGGTGAAACAATTGCCTACCTAGTAATTGCTGGAAGTTACAACTATGTCTGATTATGGTCAGTACCTGGATGGGATATCTTCTGGAACCAACATATGCTGCTTTGGGTTCCATGATAGCAAAAAGGTAGGATATAAATGTAGTAATTTGATAAATCCTGGAGAGCCATATTTCTGAGAAGTATGAGTGCTCAGAACAGCCTGTAAACCCAGAACCCTTTAAACACATTGTAGGTGATTACTACTAAACTTTGATGTTGTACCAATTACCAGATTCTAGTGAGAAAGAGAAAAGATTGTTTGACATTTATTTTTGCTGGTGCATTTGAAAATGAGGCTGTAGTTCTGCACAAAGAAATTATGGTAGCTTAAACAAAAGTCTGTTTCAGATCTGTGTATGGTAACCAGTAAAGTCAGCCATAGTGTGAATATGTTTCAGTTTAACCTTGGCTTATACCAATTTAGATGATATCAATTTTTAATTGACCACGGATGGATCAATGTCATTGGGTTCAATGGCTTTAGGAGTGCAGTTGCTGGACTTTACAACATTGTTTCATTGGTCAATTTAAAAACCAAAGTTTCTTAATCTAATGCAGGTTTTACGCTAGCAGAGGCTTGTGTCAGCATAAATCACACTACAATGGCTTTAGGAAGATTTCCTTTCTTAAAATATCAGGCATCTTCTGTGTAGCCTGGATCAAACAAAGAAGTCCTTATCTGCAGAATGAAAATATACCTCCTTAATTGTCACCTTGGTGAATCTTTAATGTGGTCATCTCTGTAACAAACATTTCCTGGGTCAGAGTACCCATTAAAAACTTTTCTTAGTTGTTTCATGGGTGCACAACTTACAGCCATAAAGACATTTCATGCTGCCTACAGTCCCGACACCCATAATATGCCCCCCTAAAGCTGAGGGAGGGGATGCTACCATCTAATAGGATTTGGTGACTTCCAGGTGAGGCCAATGCATTGTGGTCACCGTAGCAACTGCAGAATCTCAACCAGCTTCACAAAAGATGGGTAGATGCCTCAGCAGAAGAGGGCTTTTCCCATAAGACTTCCAGGCCTCCCACTGGAGATAGCCAGGACACTGTGGTTGCTACACTGACCACAACACCTGAGTCTCAGCTGAGTCTAGATAACTGATATCTCAGGGGAAGGGGGCTCCTCTATTTTAAACGACACTAGATTGCATCACTCTTTTTCAAGGATGTTTTCCTCTTGCAGCTTGTTAGACTGAACAACTTCTCTTGCTTGTATTATGACACCCCCCCCCCAATATTTCCTGCCTGGCATCAGGGAGGCGAAGAAGAAGAAGAGTCGGTTTTTATATGCCAACGTTATATACCACTTAAGGAAGACTCAAACTGGCTTACAATCATTTCCCCTTCCCCTTCCCACAACAGACACCCTGCGAGGTAAGTGGGGCTGACAGAGTGTGACTAGCCTCTGGTCACCCAGCTGGCTTCATGTGGGGAAACAAATCCAGTTCACCAGATCAGAGTCCACTGCTCCAAACCACCACTCTTAACCACTACACCATGCTGGCTCACAAATTACATTGCTCCATGGAGAAGCCATCTCATTATAACACCTTGAATAGGAGATAAATTCAAAGAGTAAATTATCCTGACATCTTTCATTTCATTATATTTAATAGGTAGGGTTGCCAACCTCCAGGTAGTAGCTGGAGATCTCCTGCTATTACAGCTGATCTCCAGCCAACAGAGATCAGTTCACCTGGAGAAAATGGCTGCTTTGGCAATTGGACTCTATGGCAATTTATGCTTGGTAATTAGCAGCACATTCCAGGCTGAAGTGGCCTGTATATTTTTTTGAGTTTTTCATGCTGAACCATCATTCAGGAAGTGACTGCAAAGCCGGTGCATACCTGCTTCACATTTCTTAAAAGCCCCTTTAAAGCGCCCTTTTGTATTTGCTCCACCCCAGCACTGAAGCATTTACTGAAGGAACCATGAAAAATCACAAATGCGGCTTAGCTAAGCAAACGACCATTGCCAATGGCTATACAAACGAAGGAGCGAAGGAGCAGGTGAGTGTGTGTGTGTGTGTGTGTGTGTGTGTGTGTGTGTGTGAAATTTCTCCTTTTGCATTGGGACCGTGAATAGGCATTTTAAAGGTCGCATTTAAAAAAAGAATTTTGAGTGAGTATCAAAATTGACCTTGCGTAAATGGCCTCCCCAAACCCCTCCATCAGGCTCTGCCCCAAAAACCTCCTGCCAGTGGCGAAGATGGACCTGGCAACCCTATTAATAGCTCATGCTAATTTATCTAAGCTTAGGATATAGCCAGGGCTAGGCTATTTAAAATTCAGGCTAGTGCTGCTATTCATAATCACAAACATACAGAACCTTTTCTACTCTCTCTTGCTCAGTGCTAAGTAGCAGAACCAAAGGACCAAAGTAGACAACAGGCTTTGTCTGTTACTTGCTAGGATGATTACTGTGCCTCACATCCAAATGCAAGATCCGAACACTAGAAGTGTGGACAAAATTATTTTTCATTTTTATTTTGGTACATTAAAAAAATACTTCGTTTGTTTTTACACATCATTTTCTTTATTATATAGCTGAGCAACAACAACAACAACAAAGATTTAATGGGATGCATCCCACTTACCTCCAATCAATATCCACTGTTTTGAGCTGAACATCCCTGCATGAATTAAAATGGCAGTTCTGAGTATGCTGACCATTGGAAAACCTTTAAAAAGCAATATGAAAAGAATCAAACAAGGGAGCACCACAGACTTGATTCCCCCCTCCCTTTCTTTTTCCCCTTGCATGTTTTCAGTTCATAGAAAAGATTTTATGTACAGAATTTATGGTGACCTATAATGTTTTGCATATAAATATTTGCCCCGCAAGCAAATTCAGTAAATAAAAACGTGACACTTTTACTACTGTAGAACTGTATTGTATCTTTACTGTAATTACCATGATATTTTTGCTTGATCATTTGGCAAAGGGGTGGAAACAAAAGGAGAAGGAGAGAGAAAGGCAGCATTATATAAGCCCTTAAAAATACACTCCCAATTTCTTTCACAGGTAGGACTCCACCGTGCATTTAAAGGGAGGTGTATGCCTCTTAGCAGGAGCTGAACAGAGAAAACACAATGGCTCTTGGCCTGTCCCTCCTCACCTGGGGCAAGCAGCCAGGCCCCAGACATTGCACACATCAAGTGGGAAAAGATCCCCCACTATTGGAGAGAGAGCTACACCAGTTATGTACCTGGAAACTAGAAGCTGTACTGACATAACAATATCTGATGGACAACACTAACATCAGCACATCATGACAGTGCTCCTGGAATGTTATATGGCATTTCTGTGGACACTAAAATGTTGATTGTGGGATGTGAAGGAGGTTGTTTGTAGCAGTTGGGAGCAACCATTACCCGGAACAGCATGTCTGATGAATACAATATTTCAGTGTAGATGAGAGCTGGTAGGGATGCGGATGAGATTTATAAAAGATGGCTATTATCTGGCAAGAATGTTCAATGACTAACCCCTGTAGCATCCTGAGAATAGACAACGCAAGGACCCCTATTTCTTCCACCTCTCTACTAATACTGTGCAATACCACATCAGTGAGGCTCAAAACTGCACACCTCTGTGGGATATTACTGGAAGAGGGGGACTTCAACATTAATGCTGAGGATACCTCTCTGGGACCAGCTCAGGTTTTTATAACTTCTTTGATTGCCATGAGCTTCTCTCAAATTATGACAGGCCCAGCACATGAAGGAGGTCACACTTCAGACTTAATTATTTTGCAGAAAAATGATGTGGCCAATGATTGCCCAGTCTTTAATTGGCTTTCTGGGCAAAGTGACTAAGACAGTAGTAGCTGATTACCTCCAGGTCTACTGGGATGGCTCATCTGCTCTGGACCCTTTTCAGTCTGGTTTCAGGCTGGGCTATGTGACAGAGATGGCCCTGCTAGCTTTACTCAATTACCTCTTTCTGAATGTAGGCAAAGTCCTTTATCTTTGTTGATCCTACTGGATTTATATGTTGCCTTTGATACAATGGACCATTCCATCTTGTAGAGATGCTTGGAGGCAGAAGAAGGTATCAGGGGTTGTGCTTTGGACTGGTTCAAACCATTCCTTATAGATTGGACTCAAAGGGTTGCCATTGGAGACCATTTATTACTAGTGTGGGACCTATCTGGTAGAATTCCACAGGGTGCGATTCTGTCCCCCATGCTTTTGCTGAGAAGTCTCTCAACTGTTCTTATTGTGTCAGCCAAAGCAGAAACATTTTCCCTATGCAGATGTACAGCCTGATTACAAGCCCTGTTTTTCACACATCCACTTCTCTTTGGTTTTGGATCCTTGTGGATTATTCCTTAAAACTCACCTTTTGAATAGCAATATAAGAGTCACCTTTATGTGCCATCCCACCCAATAGCAGTCCACTGCTTAAAGATTCCCCACAATTAGCATTCTCCCCAGGGATTAAATTTAGAAAAAGATACCATGTGAATGGCTACCATTATGTGGAGACTTTGCACATAATAACAATCATCGACATACTGTGCCATTCTAAATATCGTAGTGCAGAGATTTTAAAATTACTATGGTTATGCTATCTTTGGCAACACCCCCTTGGTAAGAATAATATGGGCTCTGGTTCCACATGAAAACAGTAATAGTTGATCACATCTGGTGCCTAGGGAAAGTTCAGAGTTTCACTCCTCACCCACTCACTGGTTTCTAGAACAAAATCATGCCATAAAGCAGAGCTGGGGCATCTTTGGAACAGCCCTAGAACCTGATACTTTCCAGCAAGTTTAAGGCCCATTCAAGAAATAAACAGATACCTCTGTGGTTGGGAGGGTATGACAGATGGGCAAATGTCCTGCCTCTGTCTATATACAACCAGTTCCTTTTATGCCTGGCTGGAGTGTGTGAAGAGCATGTAACAGCCAATCAGGGCCCATGAAACTTTGGAGAAGCTAGATGATAAAGTGCAGTTGACAATAAAAATCCATTAAACTGCTGCTTTCAGTCAGACAAAAGTCAACTGCCAGAGGTGCTGATTTAAGAAATCTGAGTTCTCAGAGTTTGGCTGCTGAGAAGGCCAGCTAATGAAATGTGGTTGCTGGGAGAAGCAAAATTTAGTCTTTCTGTGTTTGTAGAAGCAAAATTTAGTCTTTCTGTGTTTGTAGAAAACCTACGGGTCATACTAGATGTCTAATAAAAGGTCACTAGGAGTCCTAACTAATGACTAGGGGTTTATGTGTCTCCTGAAGTGAACCTGGAGCACTAGCAATTTTAAGGATTACAATAAAAGTCTATAAACTTGGCTGATAGTTGCTCCTGGCCTCTAAACTCATACATGTTAACTGAATCATTTTCCTATTGACTGCCCAGCATAAGGTGTCATAAATACCGGTAGTTTCAAGTTTCTATGAAAAACAATCTTTTAACCCCTTCCAATGGAGGAAATAACCTTTATTTGTAAATTGTGCTAACCTTTTGACTTATTCCTAGCTATAGGGTAGACAAGTTATTTTCCAAAAACTATAACCAAGATAGCACAGGAGGCGATAAAAACCTCTAACTCCACTACACATTTGATAGCCTGTGTAGAATAAATAAATAGACCTTTGAAGGTTTCATAATGTATGCCAGTATACCTACCTTTAGAAACCACTTGATATAGTCAGTCAGAAAAGAAGATAGTGACAGAAAATAAACTCCATGTCACTCTATGTTATTTACACATCATTCCAAATCACTGTCCTTCATGGGGGGTGGGGAGTTTGCTTTCTTCCTGACTAACAGGATAACAGTGCAATCCTAAGGAGAGTTACACTGATCTAAATCCATATCCATCATTAGCCTTAACAGCCCATTCCTGACCTCCAAGGACAAAAGTCCTTAGGAGGCCAAAAAGGGGCTGTACTGGCATTGGGGCCCCACTTTGCTGGTGCCCGGGCTACTTACACCATGCAAAATGGCCCAAATGCTGACAGGGAGGCCCAGACGCCGGTCTCCCGGTGCTGCCAGCCCCACGCCAGCATCCTGGGGAGGCCTGGGGGGGGGCGAGCTGCCAGTAGGCAGCTTCCTGTCCCCTTTTGGCCCGGCACACCCAGGGATAGCGGTGTTGCTGCGCCTGCTTTTTTGCATGCGCAGCCTCGCTGTTCTCTATGGGGCAAAATGCCCCATTTAAAATTTACAAGGCAGGCAAAAGGCTTTTTAAAGCCTTTGAACAGCTGGGAAACAGCTTTGAAGGCGCTGCGGCAGCACCTTGGCCATGGCGTCCCCGGCCACCAAAAGGTCAGGAATGGGCTGTTAGAAGGGTGAAATTTTGTTTAAGGTTCAATTAAAGCCATCCTAGACTTCTTGGCATATCCCCAGTGTGAATGATGGAAACGTTTCTGCTTTCTATGATCCAACCCAAGTCTGACACAATGGCATGATTTTATGCCACTCTCTGACAAAACTCCACAGAACAGAACTGGATGGTTTCTTCCATCTCAAGGGGAACTTGATTATGGTGAAACTATATATGATTTATTATAGAATAGTGCCATAGCACTGTAACTGCAATAAGCATATTTTAAGGCAGTCAATGAAAGTGCTCACACAGTTGTCATAGAAATCAGAAGCTTGTTCATGATTCTATCAATAATCTGATCTATTCACAGTTTCAATAAATTATGAATTCAGATAAAAAATAATCAAGCTTGTATTCATTTTGTCAATACAACTGATCTCTCAATATTTTGAACTCAAAGTACGAATAATATCTGCTGTGTTTGGGACAGGTAAGAGAGATACTTGGATCAATATTTAAATGCTGCATTTATTATGCTGACTATTGTTTTTCCATCTACTTAATTGTAGGTAAAGTTACAGGTTTATTAAACATAAGTGGGAGCCTGCAAGGACTTGCAGGAAGCAACTCATTTCCCCTTCCCCCACAATTTCCTCCTTTCCTTTCCTGAAAGCCCCCATAGCTTCTCCCCTTTTCCTGCCTCCTTCTCTCCTTCAAGGGTTGCCAACCTCCAGTGGGGCCTGGAGATCTCCTGGAATCACAACACATCCCCCAACTTCATAGATCAGGGTTGCCAGCTCCAGGTCAGAAAATTCCTGGACATTTGTGGGTGGAGCCTTGGGAGGGTGAGGTTTGGGAAGAGAAGAAACCTCAGCAAGGTATAATGCCATAGAGTCCATCCTCCAAAGCAGCCATTATCTCCAGGGGAACTGATCTCTATCAGTTCAGTTGTAATTTTGGGTGATCTGAAGCCCCCACCTGGAGGTTGGCAACCCTCATTCTCATGGAAGAAATGGATGTTTTGGAGGATGGAGTCTATAGCATTATACTCTACTGAGGTCTCTCCGATCCTCGATCCAAACCCTCCACAGGCTCCACCCCAAATATACAGGAATTTCCTAACCTAGAGCTTCGCAAACAAAAAAGGCCATTATACAAATATACGAGAAAAAGCCATTGTGATTTCCTCAGGAAATGGCTTTTTTCACACCTATTCGTATAATGGGCTTTTTTGTTTGTGAAGCTCCTGGGGAGGGGGCATTTTTGCAGGTAGAGGTCCCAAATTTTCAGGGTAGCAGGAAGGGACTCTCCTTGCAAGAACCCCCAAGTATGGTGAAAATTGAGTGAGGGGTTCTTAGGTTATGGGGTCTTGAAGGGGTCACCCCCTTCCTCCATTGGAATGCAATGATACCGGTTTCAATGCATTCCAATGGAAGAAGGGGGGTGACCCCTTCCAGATCCCATAACTTCAGAACCGCTCACCCAATCATAACCAAACTTGGGGGTTCTTGCAAGGAGAGTCCATCCCTGCTACCCTGAAAATTTGGGACTTCTGCCTGCAAAAATGCCCCCCCCCCTGGAGCCGCAAAAATCTGTGAAAAGGGTTTAATGCATTTAAATGGCCGAATTTTTCAGGAATCCCGAATTTAAAGCCAAATTCCTACCTTTGCCGGTATAGGGAAATTCGGCATTTGGGTTTTCCAAGGGGGCAAAAAGGCCAATAAACCCGAACCCGAATTTCCTGAATTTTTTTTTTCAACAGCCCTACATCAGCATTAGTGGCCCCAGCACCGGTGTGGAGGCCCGGATGCCAGTTGCTGGTTGCCGCCACAGCAGCACCACACCAGAATGCTGGCAGGGCCTTCCACCAGTGTCCCACCAGCGTAAAGGCCTGCGCTGCTGTTCTGGGGGGCGTTCCGGCATCCCGAGAGGCATTCCCAGGGCATTCCAAGGAGAGGAGCTTCCGCTAGGCAGCCTCCTGTCCCTGTTTGCCCCGGGTACACTGGCAGCGACAAGAGTGAAGCTGTGCCTGCTTTTTAGCAGGCACAGCCTCGCTTTTTCTATGGGGTGAAAAGCCCCATTTAAAATTTAAAAAGCCTTTAAAATGCTTTTTAAAAAAGTTTTTGGCACTGGGGAAATGGGTTAGGAGGTGCCGCAGCGGCGTCTCCTCCCTGCCGTTTCCCCACACCGAAAGCTCAGGAATGCACTGTTAATCTTTAGAGGTTATATAAAGTTATTATTTAGATAAACTGTATCTATAAGAAATAATGATGTCTCTTAAATGATTACAGGTTCGAAACATCATTTTTAGAGTAAAGTATTGTGGAACCTAACCAATTTATAAGTACACCTGCTTTCGATTTATTGAAACCTATGAAAGACCATTTCTGAAGCTGCATAATATCATATGCCTCTTTAAAAAATACTGTCAAGAGACATTAATAAATGCTTTAGTAGAGACAATTAGATTTTCAGCAGAGGGATATTCTAAACAACCTTGACAGATAAGATTACAGATATTATTTATACTCATTCAAGGAAACAAATGCATTCTCAAAAGGTCAAACATGTTCTGTTGAACTTACAGGGAATCATTAAAGTGTAGACGATAATTGAAATATAAAGTGAAGGTTAAATCAAATGAGGTAGTCCTATAAATATTAAATTGGAGAGTTAACTCTGGAATTCACAGGGTTTGAGGATAAGGGGATTGTTTTCATATATTTTTTTGCTGGATTTGGGTGTATACCTCTCTTTCAAACCAGCACAGATTTCAACTGGACTCCAGAAAGAATGAAATATTTGCACCTGGTTCAAAATTAGTGGGCCTGGTATAAAGTGAAGGCCCAAATTGGTCCCATCTTTCCCTTTAAGTTATTATACTTACCCATAGTGGAGGATCAGATTCCTTTCTGCTCCATTATTATCCCACAGTTCTATAGTTCTATTACTCCTGCTCTCCGGCTATAATTTAGGATTTTGGAATGTTGTCACAGATTATGAACATACATAATCATAGGTGTGCGCAAGTATAAAGGAGGAAATCCTTTGCCATTTCCTCCTTTTAAAAAACTATTATCCTCTTTTAAAAATCTGCAGGTTGGCAACAGTGTAATTGCAGTCATGTGTAAATAATTTTTAATTTTATATACTCACAAACACACACTCTTGTTCATGACCCAAACAAACAAAAATCCCACAATTCTGGTCCAGGTGTTTGTTTGTTTTTCATTTTTTTCTGTACTTCTCATCAATGTGTGCCTTCTGGAAAAACAATCCGTAATAATCCAAGATTCCAATACTATGTTCAGCTCATTAAAATTAGGTGAACAAAGATTCTGTAAGCATTCCTATTTTATCAGAATTTTCTGAGTGTGTATGCATGTTGAGTGTGCTGTTTATTCCAGGAAGATCACATACATCTCCCTTACCTTGTACCTTGAAATAAACAATAATCCTAGACACTGCCCATTGTGATGAGGCTCACCTGGTTTGACACTGACCTTTGCAGGTTAATTGGCTGGCTTTCCCTTCTGAGGACAGTAGACCCACTGGTTAAACCCTGCATGTCTGATTCATAGAACTAAAAGGGCACACAACTGAAAGAACAGAACCCTCTACCTATCTCTTACCTCCATGTAGCCTCTACTCACATGTGGGTTTTGCCCAGCTGAATTAATACCATAGGGGCAGAGGAAAGCCCCTGTGTGTTTAGACTATAAGGTAATAAGCTATGAGTAAGGTAGGGTCTGGGCCTCCCTCCCTTCTTTATACACAATTGCAATAGGCCTGTGATTAAACAAACTGGTCAAACGCCATCCCATCTAGCTGGGCCTTTGTTTTGTTTCTTTAACTTCCATCAGTGATTTAGCAAGGACATTCTTGCACTATCAGCTTCACTACCATCATGTGAAAGATGAATTAATCAGAGGGTCTAAACAGATGTTATTTAGTGATGCCTAGCCACCACAACCCTTGTGTCCTGATCACATCTAGTAAAAGAAAGATATGATGCCTTCAGTATTGTGCTTCCTGGAACCAATAAATTCAAGTGGGAGATTGGCAATGTTGAACAGAAAGTCACGCATTTCTCTTGCTAGATGTTTCTGGGAGGCATACTTTGGGAAGACATGGCTCAGCATCAGCTATGTATCTCCCACAACAGCTAGTTAGGCCCTAAGGCTCACTCCAGAGATGTGATCATAAAACACTATGCAGAAGCAAGTGATTTTTACTCTTCTATTTCTTCAGGAAAAAAATGAACAGCTGTTTCAGTGACAATGCTGGAAAGCACTGGAGAAATAACTCACATGTATCATAATACTTGGATTTGGGGGAGGAGGGCAATATATAGAAGAACCTAACAGAAAAGTCCAGTGTTGTTAACACTTTCAAAGCAACATAGTGATTTCTTATGACACAACTCCGAAGGACGGTCATGGATGACAGATGATTGTTTGGGAAAATCTGCAACTCTCCTGTCTAGACAGAATGTGTCCTCCTTCCTTTTCTGTCAAATCAGCACTGATAGTTCTCTCAATGTAAGAAACAAGTGTTTAAGGAATAGAATTAGACTGGAGTATCCTTGGGTACCTTTTTGTAATTTTGATTCCATAGTTTTATAGTTGCTCCTAAATATCTGACAATTGAAAAAGAGAAAGAATCTGATTACATGACAGGACAATTTAACGTGTGCCATACTTGCATTCAAGATACCTAAATGGGAGAGTGCTGGTGAATCTGCTTGATAATATTTGTAAGGAACAGATTCAATGTCCTCAGTCTCTGGTGTGCCATGAATGTTCCATATGAAGTTTTCTAATTCCTTGTTCTTTATCTTCCACTCAAGGCCTTACAAATCCCACTGATAATGTGTGTGAGAGAGCTTGTGTTGTCAAGTCACAGCTGACTTATAGTGACCCTATGGGGTTTTCAAGGCAAAAGATGTTCAAAGATGGTTTGCCATTGCCTGCCTCCAAGTCATGACCCTGCATTCCTTTGAGGTTGCCCATCCAGATACTAAGCAGGGCTGATCCTTCTTAGCTTCTGAGATCTGACAAGTTCAGGCTAGCCTGGAGCTATCTACATCAGGGCCCACTAATATTTGGACCTAACACTCCTTCCTCACTCCATGAGCAGAAATATGAAAATGCTGACATTCTGCTTCTGGAAATTACATGATTTAAGACTAGGGATCTGACAATTTCAGGGTAGCCTGGAGCTATCTACATCAGGGCCCACTAATAATATTTGGACCTAACACTCCTTCCTCACTTCATGAGCAGAAATATGAAAACGCTGACACTGTGCCTCTGGAAATTACATTATTTAAGACTAGGGTTGCCAATCTCCAGGTAGTGGCAGGAGTTCTCCTGCTATTACAACTGATCTCCAGCCCATAGAAATCAGTTCACCTGGAGAAAATGGCCACTTTGGCAATTGGACTCTATGACATTGAAGTCCTCCCCAAACCCTACGCTCCTTGGGCTCCACTCCAAAAGCCTCCTGCCGGTGGTGAAGAGGGACCTGGCAACCCTATTTAAGACAACTATTTGAGTTTTTCAGAACTGCACAGTGGCTAAAGTCATCAGGTACTGGTGCTTGCAGTAACTTCCAAAGGGTTGTTTTGGCAATAGATTATTATTATACATATATGACTGTATGTGTCAGAAATTTAATATGGAAAAAGAAGAAGTGCTATCCAGGTAGCATAATAAGATGTGATGGAGAACAGTAGAGAGGATGATTGATTGAATGGGGAAAGACATAGAGACAGAGTGATGCATCATATTCTGAGACAGGGATACACACCTACCAAAAAAAGCTGAATATGTTAAGGAAAGGAACAACATAATTTAAAACAATAGCACTCCGATAAGAGCTTACATTTTCATTTTGCTTAATGCAGAACTCTTTGAAAACAATTTAGCAAGAACCCATCATTCCATGAATTTAGTTTTCTCTAGGGCAGAGAAGAGGAAAAATAATATGCCTGAGAATGTTATAAATTGGCAGAGGAAGGGGATAGTTTGAAAGAAAAGAAGTGATACATGGAGGAAAAGATATTGAACCTGAGTGTACTGAATTAAGTGTTCAAGCTTTTAAGATTTTCAGTACTGTTTGATTAGTTAAGGAATAATGTAAGTAAACATATTAGAATCTGCTACATAAGATAAAAAATAAAATTTCAAGGAAAAAATTGTTATAACTTAATGATAGTCACTTGCAATTCAGGGACCTGCAAGGAATCTTATTCCACCCCCCACCCCCCACCCCCCACACACTATTTTCTTTTTTCTTTCTCTGTAAGCCCCCACAGCCTCTCCCCTTTTCCTGCTTCCTTTACTCCTTCCCACCCAGCAGCAAACCTACCTTTATCTGCTCCCCTGTCTTCAGTGTTCTCTCATTCTGTCTCTACAGGAGCTGGCTCATATACATGCAGAGAAAACAAGGCTGATTAATATAACATCCAGAGTAGTAATTTTGTTTAACTTAGATGCTCAGCAGGAACATCATAACAAGGTCAACAGTGTGAAATGATGAGGGTCTCTAGAAGTCAGTGAAGTGACAGTACCAAAGTAACATGGTATATAGAAGTTATCTCTATTAACAAGGGCAAATGCTGATACCTTTGAAGTATTACCAGAAATGATTGGTCTGTTAAGTGGGTTGTAAAAAATGGATATTCCTTTGCCAGCAGGAATGCTTGCATATTTATTTAGTATTCAGTTATCTGTAAAGAAAACTGTTATTCAACTGAAAATCTTCCTTTTTTCATTTTTCATCTAATTATTGTGTATAAAAATTTACTGTGCCTAAATTTGGAATCTGTTCATTTCTAGGCAGCATTATTTTGTTGATTTCATGGAGGGAAAAAGAGTCAAATCACTTGCTGTAGTAACATTCATCCCCTGACCTGCATGGCCCAGACTAGCCTGATATGGTCAGATCTTGGAAACTAAGCAGGGTCAGTCCTGGTTAGTACTTGGATGGGAGACCACCAAGAATGTCCAGGATTGCTATGCAGAGGCAGGCAATGGCAAACGATCTCTGAATGTCTCTTGTCTTGGGAAACCCTGTGGGATCACTATAAATTGGCTGCAACTGAAGGCATTTTCCATCACCACCAATAACGTCACCAAAAGAAGGGTTACAACCTCCACATAAATTCTGGTTAGATTCCAATGTATGCACAATTTAGGAGAAAAGGACACAAAAACAATAATTGCAAAAACAAAACAAAACAATTTATTAACCTCGAACAGAATAATATGATTTTTCTTACTTGGGGGAACTAAAAGAAATTGACACAGTCTAGCAGTTCAAAGCTAATTTATGACAGAGCTACTTACATTGTCATAAAGGAGTGATTTATTGAAGAAAAGTAATGCTGTGTTTGCTGGAGGCTTCAAACAATGGCACATGACAATGGCCAGACATGGAATAAACAGGGCATTGGGATAATTTTTTTGCATTGTGTATGAGTTGTTGACATACCGTTCTGTCTTTTAGGAAATAGAGCAGTTGACTGATGGGATAGTCAAGTGAAATAACCTTAACAGAAAGCATGAGAAGTTAAGTCAGTCACTTCTAGATCAGGTCACAGGGCCATCTCATCCAGCAGGTAGACTGTTTTCAGCAGTTAGATGTCTACAAAAGCCCACAAGCAGGATATGAAGCAATAGCCCTCCACCACTTTACCTCTCCAGCAGATGGTGTTGAAAGCCATATTGCCTCTGAAAGCATATTCCATTTAACTGCCATGGGTAAGAGCCACTGATAACAATGAATTACCTCTGGAATATATCAAATGGGCTTCGTTAATATTTGGAAATAACATATTTTCCAAGCAATTTCCGAAATGTGGCTCTTGTTGCACTCCTGATGATTTTGTAAGGAGTGCATTGGGGCTTCAGTGTCTTCCCCAATCCACTGAAAGCTCTCCAACCCCTGCATACTTGCTAGGGTTGCCAGGTCCCTCTTCACCACTGGCGGGAGGTTTTTGGGGTAGAGCCTGAGGAGAGCAAAGTTTGGGGAGGGGAGGGACTTCAATGCCATAGAGTCCAATTGCCAAAGCAGCCATTTTATCCAGGGAAACTGATCTCTGTTGGCTGCAGATCACTTGTAATAGCAGGAGATCTCCAGCTAGTATCTGGAGGTTAGCAACCCTAATGCTTGCTCCTAAGCCTTTCCCTACTATCCTTTCGTTTCCTTTCCCCCAGAATGTATACGGTGACACCAACAAAAGGGAGGCCTCACAAGAGAATTATGAGGCCTCCATTCCACCCTGGCATCTTGACTGCTGAAGCAGCAGGATCCCAGTCTGTACTAATCTTGTAAAATGTAGGTTTCAGTGTATCTAAGCACTTGCTCATTACAGTATCCCGGACGCAAGGAGCAGTTTCTTGGATATGCAGTTTCTAGGGCAGTTTACTCACACTAAGCAGTCAGGATTCCTGGAGAACTATATTTCCATGGATCCCTAGCAACTGGGATACTGCCATTTCTGTATGCGAGACACCAGGCAACAATTAAGGCCTTGAAAAGAAGCCTTCCTGTTCCCACACAGTAAGCACTCAGGAAAGGAAAGGGAAAGGGGTTTGGGGGCTATGGTGGTGATATCTTGCACTGATGCGTGCAAGGTATCATTAGGAGCTAGCCCAAATTTCCTTCTGGTTTTGGTTCAACTGATGATGAGTTCAAGAGGACTGAATGCTTAAGTTTATCATTAAAGTCCCCCCCATGTAAAACGTCAATATATTCATAATTTTATAAATGCCTGTCATGTCATTAGTCACCGCAAGCGGTGGTTTGGAGCAGTGGAGTCTGATCTGGAGAACCGGATTTGATTCCCCACATGAGCGGTGGAGCACTGGATTTGTTTCCCCACTCCTACACATTAAGCCAGCTGGGTGACCTGTTAGAGCTCTCTCAGCCCCACCTACCTCACAGGGTGTCTGTTGTGGGGAGGGGAAGGGAAGGTGATGGTAAGCCAGTTTGAGTCTCCCCTAATTGGTAGAGAAAGTTGGCATATAAAAACCAACTCTTCTTCTACTTCTTCTTCTTCAACTATCTCTACTCATAGGGAAAGGTCATTTGTATTTCCCCTTTTTGTACTTTTTCCTGATCTGTTTTGTTTTCACATCTTGCTATTTTTTAAATTGTACCAAGAGGATATGAATAGCCTTCATCTAGCAATATCCTAACCGGGACAGTTATAGATAGCATATCTGGCAATATACAAGAACACAGAGCACTGACAGACGGAACAGTATTGAAAGAACCCCTATGTGCAGTTGTTCAGAGAATCCTTCTGGCATTATATATTTCATCATCCTTGATTATTATTGATATTCCTATCCTCCATGATAATTATTGATATTCCTTTCCTCCATCAGTTAACTTAGATATCCTATTGACCTTTTAGTGACTAGTGCATAATTTATCATTGCACTAATACAAGCTGTAGGAACTTTTTTCTTTTTGCAACTCTAGAACATTATAGATGAGTCTATTTCCCATACAAATCTTATTTAATAGTAACAAAAGCTTAGACTCATCCATCTACTGTCAATGATACCAGACGTATGGACATGAATGATGACCTCTTGTAGATGACCCTGAAAATTCCAGATAACTGGTGACTGGAGATTTATCGCTGTTTTATGCATGATTTTATACGTTAGTAACACCAATAATCCCTTTTTTATCTGAAGTGAGGGCTAAAGGGTCACTTCAGCTATTGTCCCTGTTTCAATTGCAAACATAGTTTGCCATTAAGGCTATTAACTACCTTGAAATACCTCAACTATTTCATAACCTTATATATTATGGACTAAAACATATATTCTGTTTCAGAACAGTATATTTCCATGGGATCTCATAAAACAGACATCATGGAGTTTCATATTTTAAATAGAGCATTGCAAATGAAATCCAGATCCACAGAACTATCAAAATACCTACACAAAAGTGAAATAGGGGTTCTCAGCTTTAAGCTGACACTTTTGACTGTGTAAAACAGGGCCAAACGAGATGTGGTTATGTTCCTGGGTCCAACCCAGAGACAACAATGCCATTTTAAAGCCAAATGGAGACCATTAAAAATGTCTTGAGGGCTCAATTCTAACTGGGCCTTCACAGGGCAGCTCAAGAAACTCTTGCTCATAGCCCCCCACATTTCAGCCATGGAGCATGACATGGCCAATTTCAGCACTTGAAAATGCATGGGTGGTGGTGGTATCAAGAGCTCCTTGCCCTGCAGTGCTGTGGGCCCTTGTTGCAAGAATTTCTGTGTTGCTGTCGACAAAACTGTGCTGTGGGCCCTTGTTGCAAGAATTTCTGTGTTGCTGTCGACAAATAAAGAAAACCCTCAAATCCCTATTCATCCATGAAGCTTACTGAGTAGTTTTAGGCAAACCACTATCGCTCACTGTAACCTATTTCACGACATTGTGGTGAGGTCTGTTAAATGAAAAGAAACTTCTGGTAAATGAAAAGAAACCCCTCCTTTGTTTTGATACTTAACATCTTGGAGATGACTCAGGGGCTAGTACTAGTACTTGGCTGTTAGTGAGACATAGTGAGAAACATATGTAGTCTGAAAAGTGTGGAATTCAGTGATGCTACAAGGAATACTGCAAAATTTTGGAATGGGGAGGGGGTGGAAACTAATTCCTCCATTGTGTAGAATCCATATCATTTATGAGCAGAACCAACATCCCTTCCAGATTTTGTCTTAGCTTGTAATAGGTTTGCCTCAGGAACAGTCAGTCATACACTTCCAATTGTCAGGTAGATTCCATGCTCTTCTTCCTTTATGAAACTTGTGAGGAGGAAGAATATTTGTTGGCATGAAAGACTATGAATAAAACCGATCTTTGAGCTTCCACAGTGACACATGGGAAGCTTCCAAGCATGATCAGATGCCTCCATTGTGCTGCTGCAACCACTTGGACCTGTAGTGTTGGTTTCCTGTTCAAGAATGAAAACTCCAGTTTCCGAAAGATGGACTCAGTCTCCAGGTTACCTCTTCTGTCTTTTCTAATGCTGTTGGCATTGAGGGGTGGGACTGAGAGTTGTTCATTTAGAAGCCTGCCCTCGCCACAGGCAGTTGTTTTGTGATTCTGCAGGACTCAGAGCTGCTAAAGAGGTCAGTTGTGGTTTCCAAAGTGAAGAGGGCAGTGTAATTGCTGGGGGTAATTGCTGGCCCTGCCCTCTGCTGTTGGCATTGAGGGGTGGGACTGAGAGTTGTTCATTTAGAAGCCTGCGCTCGCCACAGGCAGTTGTGTTGTGATTCTGCAGGACTCAGAGCTGCTAAAGAGGTCAGTGTAAGTTTTTGCTTTTGCTTGTGCTTGTTCCTCAGCTGTTTGGGAGCTTCAGCTGAAGCTGGGGTGTGTGAGAGCGAGTTAGTGTGAGAGAGAAAGTGTGGGTGAGGGGTGCTTGGGGCCTGTTGGAGAGGGGTTTCTGAGTGTTTCTCTTTGTTCTTTTGTTTAGTGTGGTTTCCAGAGTGAAGAGGGCAGTGCAATTACTGTGGGTAATTGCTGGCCCCACCCTCTGCTGTTGGCATTGAGGGGTGGGACTGAGAGTTGTTCATTTAGAAGCCTGCACTCACCTCAGGCGAGAGCACAAGGGCTCTTGGCCTGGGGGGGTCTTGAAACAAAGTTTGTATTTGTAGTTTACTCTGAAACCAGGCATGTTGTGAAGCTTTTAGTAGGGTTACCATTGAGGGAGTGTGCAAGAAACCATACCATGTCTGGAATGAATCAAAGCAGAACGGCTGGTGAGAGAGTGGAGGCAGTGACGTGTAAGGTTTGTGGAATGTTTGTTTTCCTACCCGAGGGTAACTGCAATTACACATGCAGTAAGTGTACGTTGGTGGTTCTACTGGAGGAGAAAGTAAGGAGACTTGAGGCACACTTGTCTACACTGCAGAGTATAAAAGAGGGGGAGAAGTACATGGACCAACCTCTTGGGAGGACAAGAGGAGGAGGGCCAAATAACTCAGTGTAGGGAGGGGGACCCATCTCAGGAGGAGAATATGTGGAAGAATGTTACCCGCAGAAATAGGAAAGTCAGGAGACATTCCATTTCTCTGCTGCTTAGCATTCGGTTTCAAAACCTCCCTATAGATGCTGAGCCTGGATCATTGGAACAAACGTTCAGCGCCCAGTCCTCTCTGGTCTCTCAGGTCCCTGTGGATGACAGGACTCAAACTTCTGCTCCCCAATGTAGGAATAGGCGAGTCTTGGTTATTGGGGATTCCCTACTGAGAGGGGTAGAGGGTAAAGTGTGTCAACCGGACTTGTTGTCTCAAGAAGTGTGTTGTCTGCCGGGGGCGCGCATTCGGGATGTGATGGAAAGTCTGGATAAACTTGTTAGACCCACGGATCATTATCTTTTCCTTCTTATTCATGTGGGAACAAATGATACTGCCCGGCATAACCCAGAAAGTATTAAAAGGGACTATACTGCTTTGGGGGGAAAGGTGAAGGAACTGGGAGCACAGGTTGTGTTTTCATCGGTTCTTCCTGTAGTAGGCTGTGAATTGGGAAGAGAACGAAAAATTCTGGAAATAAATGAGTGGCTGCATCGATGGTGTCGCCAGGAAAGGTTTGGTTTTTTGGACCATGGCTTATGCTACCTGGATAATGCTCTTCTGTTGGGAGATGGCTTGCACCTCACAAAGGTGGGTAAAAATGTGTTTGGCCGCAGCCTTGCAAGCCTGATAAGGAGGGCTTTAAACTAAATTTTCTGGGGGAGCGAGACGTTAATTTAAAGCCTCAAGTGAGGAAAATAACTGCAAATATAGATAGGAACGAATTGCAGAGGGTAGCACATACGCAAGGAAAGAAAGTTCAAAAACTTAACAATGGGAGGGAAATAATCTTAAGTAAGCTGCCAAGAGGAAGGACCTGTGGTCTAAGGTGTCTCTACACTAACGCACAGACCATGGGAAATAAGCACAATGAACTAGAACTGTTAATAGTACAAAGCAAATATGATATAATAGGCATTACGGAAACCTGGTGGGACAAGTCTCATGATTGGAATGTATTAATTGAAGGGTATAACCTATTTCAGAGAAATAGACCAAGTTGGAAGGGGGGAGGAGTGGCATTATATGTTAGGCATGATTTCACCTGCGAGGAGATCAGGTCTTAGACACGGGAACCCAGCTTGAAACCATCTGGGTAAAAATTAAGGGGGAGAAAAATAGTGATGTCATTGTGGGGGTATATTATAGACCCCCAAGCTAGACTGAGGAGTTAGATGATGCTTTCCTGGAACAGATGTCCAAACATTCAAAAAAGAGAGATGTAGTAGTAATGGGAGATTTCAATTATCCTGACATCTGTTGGAAGGCTAACTCTGCCAAAACAACTAGGTCCGACAAATTCCTCACTTCCCTTGCAGACAACTTCATAGTCCAAAAAGTGGAAGAAGCGACAAGGGTAACAGCCATTTTGGATCTGATCTTAACCAATAATGATGACTTGGTTTATGGGGTAGAAGGAGTGTGATTTTTAGGGGGGAGTGACCATGTTCTCCTGGAGTTTGTTATACAGCAGAAAGGAGAAGCAAGAAATAGTCAAACATGTATTCTAGACTTTAGGAAAGCTGATTTCAATAAATTTAGGGAACTACTGGGTGTGATCCCGTGGGTGAGAATATTGAATAAGAAGGGAGTACATGAAGGATGGGAAATTCTTTTAAAAAGATATTGAAGATGCAATTTAAATCAATTCCCACGAGGAGAAAAAAAGGTAGAGGTTAAAGAACTTTTGGTTGAGATAGGATTTAAGAAGGGCATGTACGAGAAATGGAAAAAGGGAGAAACCAACAAAGATGAATTCAAACAAGTAGCCAACACATGTAGGGAAGTCAGGAAGGCTAAAGCGCAGAATGAGCTCCGACTAGCCAGGGAAGTTAAAAACAACAAAAAATGTTCTTTTGGTTGTGTCCATAACAAAAGGAAGATCAAGGTAACGATCGGGTCATTGCATGGAGAGGATGGTGAGTTATTAACAGGGGAGGCAGAAAAGGCAGCATTACTTAACTCCTTTTTTTTTTTTGTATCAGTCTTCTCCCAAAAGGGGAATAGTGCTCAACCTGGGAATAATGGAGCAGAGGATGCAATAGGAGAATTACAGCATAATATAGACACTGAGATAGTACTGGAATACCTGGCTACTCTTGATGAATTCAAGTCTCCGGGGCCGGACGAACTGCATCCAAGGATGTTAAAAGATAGTCTGTAAGCACTTAGAAAGAAATGCCGTGCTCACTGACAGTCAACATGGGTTTCTCAAAAACAGGTAATGCCAAACTAATCTCATACCTTTTTTTGATAGAGTGACAAGTATGGTAGATGAAGGGAATGCTGTAGATGTAGTGTACCTTGATTTCAGTAAAGCCTTTGATAAAGTCCCCCATGATCTTCTTGAAACAAAGCTAGTAAAATGTGGGCTGGACACTGCTACTGTTAGGTGGATTGGTAATTGGTTGACCAACCGAACCCAAAGGGTGCTCATTAATGGCACAACTTCATCCTGGAGAGGAGTGACTAGTGGGGTACCACAGGGGTCTGTCCTGGGACTGGTACTATTTAATATTTTTATAAATGACTTGGATGATGGAATAGAGAGCATGCTAATCAAATTTGCAGATGACACCAAGTTAGGAGGGGTAGTTAATACCCCGGAGGGTAGGGTCAGAGTTCAGAATGACCTCGATAGACTGGAGAGCTGGGCCATAAGCAATAAAATGGATTTCAATAGGGAGAAGTGTAAAGTACTTAACCTAGGCAGAAACAACATAAGGCACAGGTACAGGATGGGAGATAGCAGGCTTGACAACAGTACATGTGGAAGAGATCTGGGAGTCTTAGTGGACCACAAACTGAACATGAGTCAACAGTGTGATATGGCAGCTAAGAAGGCCAATGCAATTCTGGGCTGCATCAATAGGAGTATTGTGTCTAGATCAAGGGAAGTAATACTACCACTGTATTCTGCATTGGTCAGACCTCACTTGGAATACTGCGTCCAGTTTTGGGCTCCACAGTTTAAGAAGGATGTTGACAAGTTGGAGCGTGTCCAGAGGAGGGCGTCCAGAATTATCACAGGTCTGGAATCCATGCCCTATGAGGAGAGACTTAGGGAGTTAGGTTTATTTAGTTTGGAGAAGATAAGGTTGAGGGGAGACATGATAGCCATGTTTAAACATTTGAAGGGATGTCATGTTGATGAGGGAACTAGCTTGTTCTCTGTTGCTCCAGAGACTAGGACACGGAGTAATGGATTTAAACAAATAGAAAAGCAATTCCATTTAAACATTAGGAAGAACTTTCTGACGGTGAGGGCTGTTCGATGGTGGAATGCAGTGCCTCGGAGAGTGGTGGAGTCCCCGTCTTTGGAGGTCTTTAAGCAGAGGCTGGATGGCCATCTGTCGAGAGTGCTTTGATTGTGGGATCCTGCATTGCGGAGCAAGGGTTGGGGTCACTGGGGATGTGGGGGGGGGAGGTAGTTGTTTTTTTTTTCCTGCATTGTGCAGGGGGTTGGACTAGATGACCCTGGTGGTCCCTTCCAACTCTATGATTCTATGATTCTAAGCTTGGCAAAGTACCAGGGCGAAACAATGGTAGAGGACACTGGGGCTGCTGCAGGGGCTAGTGGGTAATTTTACCATGCCTAGTCTTTCCAAGCTTTTGGAGAGCTTTTGAAAAACCTGCTGTCAAGAACACATTCTTTGCATCCCCAGTCGGCTGCTACACTG
Organism: Euleptes europaea; assembly: GCF_029931775.1. Lineage (NCBI taxonomy): Eukaryota > Metazoa > Chordata > Lepidosauria > Squamata > Sphaerodactylidae > Euleptes > Euleptes europaea. The sequence goes on from NC_079316.1 coordinate 41,001,233, forward strand.
GTGCTATTTTTTCTTTCTTTTAAATGTGTCATTTTATTCTCTTTCTCTAAAAACTGATGTTGACACATAGTGAATAGAATTTGGCTGCACGCTAACATCACTGAGGGCAAATGAAAGTAGCCAAATCCTATTTCTTATGTGACATCCTCAATGTATTTATTTTTTTATATCAGCGTGTGGCTGCCATGGGGGGAAAATCCAAATGCTGTGGTAGAAATTTTTTTTTTAAGGAAAAGGATTGAAAATAAAACTGTAACCGGTTAGCTTCAATTCTCTAGGAATGCCTTGTGCCAATTATTGTTGGGGCACAGCTTTGACAATCCAGCAGGGTTTTTTTTTCTATCCACCTGAACAATAGTGCTGTTCGGTATATTTCATCTGCTGCCTATTAGGGGCAACCTCCCTTGTCTGATTCTAGTCTTTCACCTGTGCTGTTAAGCAAATACTGTGGTATGTGCATAAATTAGGAAGAACTCAGCCACCCCTCCCTCTTTGTCACTGGTAGTTGCATTTTGTTGTATGTAGTGTACAAAGAAGAGGGCCACACCAAACAAAACGAAACTGAAGAAACAATTGGTGCAAGGGAGGAAATATTTTAATAGTTGGGTAAACCCAATGCGTTTTGCATAAGCTTCTTCAGGGGAAAGAAGCTTTCACAGGAGGCTGAAGTAGAAAAAGATTCCCCCCCCATTGTTATCATAATAATGTCATAATTCCAGGTCACTGTATATTTGAGTAATAAATTCTTTAGCTGAGTTTGAAATTTACATAAGAGATCTTATTGTGGGATGAGAATTGTTTTCTTTTGGGCACAGAACTAACAAATGAAATGTCAAATTTACCCTTTTTTCCCCTTTTTATTTCTGTATCCCCTTACAGCCCTGACCTGGATGGCCCAGGCTAGCCTGATCTCGTCAGATCTCAGAAGCTAAGCAGGGTCAGCCCTGGTTAGTATTTGGATGGGAGGAATACCAGGGTTGCTGTGCAGAGGAAGGCACTGGCAAACCACCTCTGTTAGGCTCTTGCGCCCCTCCCCCCCAAAAAAGGGGTCGCCATGAGTCGGCTGCGACTTGATGGTACTTCACACACACATCCCCTTATAGAAAATAATAAAATTTATTTTAAAAAAAGGAAGAAGAAAAAGATTCCCCCCGAAGAAGCTTACACAAAACACGTTGGGGTTACAGAACTTACTAAAATATTATTTCCCTTGCACCAATTGTTTCTTTGCTTTCTTATATAGAAGTCCTAGGGGCAGGGGAGGAAACAAGGGCAAAACGGGAACGAACCAAACAGACAACATAACTAGAAAAAACTGGCCACAGCATTATTGAACACAACCACAGGAGCTTGGTGCCAGTGGCACCAACCATCCACCCAGCCTGCCTGCTGGGGGATCAACATGGGATGGCAAGTGTTGAGATCCCACATGGGTGCAAGCCACTGCATAGTTTCCTTGCCACCTGAGGGTGAGAGCAGGGTGACAGCCTCTGAGCTGGGTAATCACCGAACAGTCCAACCCCATGACCCCTTGAGAGGGTCCCCAGAATGGGGGAGGAAGGCACACATGCTCAGCCTCCTCCCAGAATGGAGCCGTCCTGATGCCCAAATCACCTAAAGAGTTGGGTGAAATGCCCAGCTCCCACCAAAGCTTTTAAGACCACATCCAAGAAAGCAGGCCATTGCAAATGCTGTGAAGCCAAACATCTTGACCCTATTCTGAGAGATGAACCCCATCCACCCAAAAGAGAGCTGCCTGCCTCAAGGTAATGTCTGGATGCTATAATATGGAGCCATTTGCTGCTTCCACGTGCTGCCTAGATGCCTTGCTTACTTCGCTCACTTCTATGTTGACCTTGCCTGGAGAGATGGCCCTGTACCATTTGTGCTGCTCCAGCAACTCTGACCGGAAGAGTTTGGTCCATTAATCTGATATCCTGAACTGGTCTATGGCATTCATCAACTCATCCAAACTTAAGCCATATTTGCATTAAATGTAATACAGATATAATATCCACCAAATCTGGATCAATGGTACAGGGAACTATTATCTAATAAGTATGCTACCCTAGAATGTTAATTTATGTCGTATTCAGCAGATAGTAATGTTCAGAGCATGCTATATCCCAAATAAAATCTTCTTTGTTACTATTGCAATGAATGGTAATTACTGGAAATTGACATGTATGACAGTGTCAGATCTATATTTTTGGCAACTATTTCCCATGTGCTTTCCCCCTTTGAACTGTTTCTTTATTTTAAAAAAATGCACACAATATATTAAAAAAACACTATACAAACTGACATGATCAAATAACATCTTGATATCATTATGTTCTTTTTTGTTTTTTTTAGTAGCTCTGTACACTTTTTCAGTCAGGTTATATCTATTGACTTGAAACACCACACAGTAGATTTCAAGCTTCTGTGGAAGGCAGTAGATAAGACATTACTGGAACCTGCATAAATTAAATGAAAACAAACAAGCATGTGCATCTTAACTATTCCAAATATTATTACTGAATCATTGCTTACAAAACATTTTTCTTTTTGTTCTCTTTTGCTTTTATGGTTACTTTTTGTTGCAAGGCAAAAATCCAATTTAAACTTAAAGATAGCTTTTCTAAATAGAGTTTTCATTATTGTAAATAGGGAGTCTGGGATGTTTGCAAAGAAATCTCCTGCTTGTGTGTTTCACCCATATATTATTTTGGTTAAATGTATTGATTGTTTCACTTATCTTTTTACAATGCTCTCTTCAGAGAGAAAAGCAAACTCCATGTTGTGCAGCACAGAGTAAATTGGTTGTGGAAAAAAACAGAACTATTTTTAACAGAAGGGCTTTTTATGATACCTGAAGGTTGAAAAATCTTTTTCAACAAATGAAAACTCATAAACAGTAGCACCAGGTTATATTTAACAAATAGTTTTTCCCTCACCCACCAAAAAAACACAACAGGTTTGCACACTGCCATCTTCCTTGGATTGTTTTCCCCCCCTACTATTCAAAGAACATTTTTTGTGTCATTGTACTGAAAAGATGGCAATGATTGCAGATGAAAGATCAACTCATTCAAAACTGGCTAGCTTTCATAACCAAATTATAATCAGGATTGCTGGAGAGGCTTTAAAAATTATTTCTGCATAATCAAGATGTTTGCAAGGTATTTTCATTGCTTTTTGCTGATGCCGTGTTTGCCCCTGCGCCGGTGTAGGTGCCACATTATTCTGTGATAAGGTGGTACCTATGCTGGCATGGGGTAATGCTGGCCCCCAAGCAGCTTCACACACACTCCAACTCCAACTCAGTGGACCAGTGGAGATCTACTCATCAGGTAAAAACATGCTGGCCTGCTTGGCTCATGCCCTTCTCTCTGGTCACAGGCCATTCATTGAGTAGTTTGGATTTGTTCAAATGTGCCCATATCACATAATTCAGAGATATTGGTTCTTGTAGGTTATCCGGGCTGTGTGACCGTGGTCTTGGTATTTTCTTTCCTGACATTTCGCCAGCAGCTGTGGCAGGCATCTTCAGAGGAGTAACACTGAAGGACAGTGTCTCTCAGTTGTCAAGTGTGTAGGAAGAGTAATATATAGTCAGAAAGGGGTTGGGTTGAGCTGAACCACACCCTCATTAGCACATTATCTTGATAGTTACAGGACAATGATTAGCACATTACCTTTGATACTTTTTGCAGGACAGTGATTCAGCTCAACCCAACCCCTTTCTGACTATATATTACTCTTCCTACGCACTTGACACTGAGAGACACTGTCCTTCAGTGTTACTCCTCTGAAGATGCCTGCCACAGCTGCTGGTGAAATGTCAGGAAAGAAAATACCAAAACCACGGTCACACAGCCCGGATAACCTACAAGAACCAATGAACTCTGACCGTGAAAGCCTTCGACAATTCAGAGATAGTTCATTTTATTCCAATAATAATATTAAAATCATAAACATCATTGGGATCACAGCAGAGTCTGAACACCTCTCCACCCTCTAGCCACTTGTGAGCCTGTTGATCTTTCCAGGGCCTGTCTTGCCCATCCATTCCCACGTGTAACAGTAATGACTAGGGTTGCCAGGTCCCTCTTCAACACCAATGGGAAGTTTTGGGGGTGGAGTCTGAGGAGGGTGGGGTTTGGGGAGGGGAAGGACTTCAATGCCATAGAATCCAATTGCCAAAGTGGCCATTTTCTCCAGGTGAACTGATCTCTATTGGCTGGAAATTAGTTGTAATAGCAGGAGATCTCCAGCTAGTACCTGGAGGTTGGCAAACCTAGTCATGACAGAACAAAGGTTGCAGCCTTTTTTGACAGGCTTCCATTTGATCTCCTCTCTCTGGCACCTTGAATGCCGCAGCAGTAGTGTCCCAAGTGCCATATGCCCTAAAAATGTAGATTTCCATGTTCTCCATTTCTTACAAATTGTTGCCAGAGGCCTGAAATCTAATGCCATGGCACTGTTTTCACTTTTTAGTAGGATTAAAAATGAAAAAGTTCATACTCTGTACAGGTCACTATGAACTCTGGCAACACCACAAAATTTCCATTAAAGTACTGTAAACAATCTGGAATGAATAGCAACATTTTCCTCCTTTTTAAATAGCCTTTGGCAGGTCCTTGCTCTGTTGATTTCATATAGCAGAATGCAGTATTTAAAAAATTTAGAAATGAGTCCAGTAGCACCTTAAAGTCTAACAAAAATTCTGACAGGGTATGAGCTCATATCCTGCCACAAAGTTTGTTAGACTTTAATGTGCTACTGGACTCTTTTCCACTGCTACAGACAGACAAACATGGCTACCCATCATGCTTTTTTTTTAAAAAAATGGTTTTTCCCCCTAAGCTCCTGCACTCAACATCCCCCCACCCAATTTAGCTTTTTCTGTATTTACAAATGTTGTTCTTGATCACTCAGAAAGTAATAATGGGGAGTCTCTAGAAAGGATCATTACCTCCGGAGATCATTATCTGAACCAACTTGCCTTGTCAATGTCTTTAAAACAATTCTGACTTACTGGTGATTATAAAATGTTTCTTTTCCCCAATACACACATTTTTGTTCTTCAAAAAAATAACATAATATGCCATATTTCAGAGCGGTTGGTTGCCTTGATCTGGATACCCCAGCCTAGCCTGATCTCATCAGATCTGAGAAGCTAAGCAGGGTTGACCCTGGCAAGTATTTGGATGGGAGATCTCCAAGGAATAGTGGGATCATGACGTGGAGGCAGGCAATGGCAAACCACCTCTGAATGTCTCTTGCCTTGAAAACGCCATAAGTCAGACGTGACAACAGAAAAAAAAAGAGTTGCTAACAGCGGGGTGAGTATTTGGAAGGGAGACCTCCAATGCAGACTCTGCAGAGGAAGGCAATGGCAAACCATGTCTGCTTAATAACTTGCCTTGAAAACCCCACCAAGGGTCACTATGAGTTGGCTGTAACTTGACAGCACTTTACACACATGGAGAAGCTAACAACCTTCACCATATCCCATGTCAGCAAGTTTCACAAGTTAAATTAATTATGTTCTATGTGGGGAAGTACTTTGTCTGTCCTGAACACAGCCAGTCAATGTCACTGGGATGCCAGTTCAGCTCAGTATTTTTTTTGTAAATTCCTATTTTGTAGGAATAGTGTAGATTCCTGTTAAGAATATACATTTGTATGTTTTATTTTCAGAAGTTTGTAAATATATATCATGATGGCCATCATTAAGCATATGTATCCTAGGTTGCTTTTCCTAAATTATTGTGGCTACAGGTATATCACTATGGATTTAAAAATACATTAATTTGGCTTCCAAATGTGGCTTTTGAAGATACCAAAATGACACTTCTAAGCAAATAAAATGGAAGTTTGCCCCTTGTGTTACTAAAAGGTTTCTATTGTTTTACTATAAGCGACGGATCCCCTTTACCGAGGGATCCCTTGTTTGCGGGGCCGCGCCGGGAGACCAGGGCTCAGCCGGCTTGCATGGTGGCGGGGGAGTGTTGGGCCGGGGGGCTCAGTGCCCGGCTTCCCCCGCCCCACTCTACAGCTGGCCTGCGGGGGCGGCAGCAGTGGCCCGCATGGCCGGGCGCGTCGGCACGGGCTCCGCCCCTACATTCAAACTGGCCTACCTGGGCCCTGTGCACACGTCTCCATGGCCGGCCTTAGACGGACCTCGAATTTTTCACTCTGGTCTGCTGGTGGGGTATTTAAGGGCAGCCCCGGCCCTCGGGTTTTCAGTCCTCCGCCGCGCTTGTCCCTCCCTCCCTCCCTTTGTTATTGTGTTTTATTGTTCGTCTCAACTTTAAGGTGTGGGGGTTTCAGCATGGGGCCAGATCCTGTTTGGGGAAAAGCCGGCCTGCGAGCCCCCTTTTCCCAGGCTGGAGACCCCAATAAGGGGTCTTGGGAAGGCCTGTGTGTGGACAGGCCCAGACGTGGGCGGTAAGGATGGCCTCCTCCCAAGTGGCAGGGGACCACACAGTGGCTGCCGTCTATGTGGGTCCTGGATCCTGCCATCTCAGGCTGCACTCAGCAGGGTGCTGGGCGCAGGATATTTCAGCTGGCAACGGGTCACTTTATGTCAGGATGCTGCCTCCATGCTTGCCAATGCTTAATGCTGTATCTATAATAAAGTTGTGGCCTGTTTTCATCCATACATGTTGTCCTGTCTTCAATGTGGGCTCTAGGGCTAGCCCCCGGGGAAGGGGAGGGGGCGGGGCACGTACAGTTTGTGTGGGGGGGTACTGTGCCTTGGGAGCTCTCTTGGCCTGGGCCCACAAAGCAGGTCTAAGAGTTAAGTGGATGTAGAATGGTTTTCATAGGTTAAAGATTATCTGAGCTGGTAAGAAAAACACTTTAATAAAGAGCAAAGAATGTCTGGATGATGATTTATTGACTAATTGTGTTGTCTGATTTTGAGTAATTATCCAACTAATATATTTTAGCATATAACAACTGTCTTCTAAGTAAAACTTTATATGCTGGATTGCTAAAATGAATAGCAACAGGATTGCTTCAATTGCTTTAGCTAAGTGCTTTTTTGTCCCATGATACTTTAAAGTAATTTTGTAATAGAGATGATGATAATAAATGAAGAAGAAATGAGCGACTGTCAGTCAATTCTTGCTTCAAATGTACATAGTTGCTAAAATTCATTATATGATGAATGTTATAGTAAAGATACCAAGTCTTTCATTGATGTTTAAGTGCTTAACATTCTGACCCTGCAGACTTAGACAGTTAAACGTACGCCCAGAAAGCTAAAGATGCATGCATCCTGTAAGAGAAGAGGTCACATTTTCTCCTTTTCAAATATAGTGCCACTCTAAAAGCTTTCTTTTTAAGTATTAACTCGTAGAGGTGCATCATGCATAGAAGTGCACCATGCAGCCAACCTTGTTGCAAAGTTGAAGGAGTAGGAGTAAACAACCAGGATCAGTAGAGGGAGCAAGGTCCTCATGCTATGAACAGACCAAAGAGCCACTCTAAAGGAAACAAGTTTATACCATCAGGCTAGGATGTATTGGATCCTCCAGACAGTTTCTCTGAGAAGTTCTTGGCTCGCCCACCCCAGAACAGGTTATGTTTCCTCTTCTTGTCCTCTGTAGGTGCTGTAGGGCAGAGGAGACTGGGTAGTGACTCTCCAGGAGGCAGACAACTCAGAGGTTATGTAGAGCAGAGCTCTAGAGCAGCTGGCCCTAGGTTTTAGGTTCCAGTCTCCATGGTATCTAATTGTTATTCGGTTCAAAATATTAACTTCTTTGGCTCATAATGCTTAGGTGCATTATGAATTGAGCACCTTTACCTGTTGAAGTTTTTCTCTGGCTCATAAAATTAACTGAGTTTCTCATCATATGTCCAGAAAACTATGTTTTGTATGATTCCAGTCACCAAGAATCATCCTTGGATAGTACTTGGATGGGAGACCACCGAGGAATACCAGGGTTGTTATGCAGAGGAAGGCAATGGCAAACTATTTCTGAATGACTTTTGCCTTGAAAACCCAACTTGGTTGCCATAAGTCTGCTGTGACTTGATGGCACTTTACATACAGACACAGTCACCAAGGAAGAGTGGAGGCTTCACGGAGAGGCCTCTTGATTAATACTTCTATTGCCTACCAGGTTAGTTGATTTAGACGAAGGACAGGGGCAGTGGGACAGGTTTCATGAGTGGGTGAGGTGCTTTGAAAGTTCACAAGAAGGTTTGGAGGGCTCAACAAGGTTGGACAGTTTTTAAGCCCATATAATGCTCCCAGTATGTCATCAGGACCATGATGGCATTTCCAATTTTCAGAGTTAATGCTGGAGAAAACCAAAATTTATATTTTGTTAAATAGCTTAGTTTGCTGAGCCAAGTCTAAATCAAGGTGATGGGAATTTAGCCATCATCACCCATGATGGACAAATACATTAGAATGCTGTCCCAGTCTTGGCTATCAAATATGTGCAGCTGAGTTTTGAAAGCAAGATGGGAGAAATGAAAAAAGACTTTTGAAATGTAAACGATGAACACTTGTCAAGTATGATTTGGTCCCTGAGCTCTGATATGTCTCATAATGTAGCCTCAGACATACTCTAAGTTCAGGGTAATTATTCAGTAGTCTAGAGCCAAGTGTGAAAAACTATCCAGTAATCCCATCTAGGGATGATTTGATGTCCTTTGATCCATTCCTTGATCATTCCATAAATTCACTCTTCCCTGTATTTGACTTATCTTGTATTGTGGCTAACCAAGAGAATTTCTAGATCATTCCAGACTGGAACATTCAGATTTTGCTGTAGCTTACAGTTCTTTCTGTTTATTTATATCTTTCTCCCCTTTCCTCTCTGTAACTGATGACCAAGTGCTCACTGAAAGTATGCAATGAAGTCAACAGCCAAAATCCCAGGACTACCTACATTTTCACAGCTCATCCAATAAGCTGTAATCTTGTCCAATAAGTTGTAAGATGTACAGAGTTTAAAAGAACTCATTAGCTTTGATTTTTGGTACATGACAACTTCAAAAGCCAATATATGTTAGATATACTTGTCTGGAACCATTTTATGGTATAATTACTATGGTTCAAAATCGTTCAAGCATTACTCGAAATACTTGTATATGTTAAGAATATGTTTGGGGGTGTACTGGGGAGATATATCTAAACTTGTTTAGTTTGCTACAAAATTCTAGAAGTATCTGGGTAAGAAAAAACAACAGAGAACACTGGAATTGCTGAACAGTTGTTAAATGTTCCAAGAATGATGATATACTAATATGTCCTGTTTTGTTCCCTTTTGGTTTCGTATACTGTCATGAGCCTTTCATTTTGTCCATTGTCATTGCTGGGGTCCCCAATATATTTGTACCTTTTATCTCATTTAAACATGATGAAAAACAAGCATCAATTTTAATGGTAATAATTATCTCAGGAGAAAAGATGGCTGCAATTTCATGGTGAACAGGGGAATCTACATCATATTTTTAAAACTGAAACATAAAAAAAAAATCAGTAGTATTCCTAAGAAAAATATTCTCTTTTTGAGCTCCTGGAACAGAGGAAAAACATGCTCTTTCTAAAATTATAGTGCTATCCAGGGTCCTGAAATGTTGGCAGCCAATTTATGGCCACAATGCTACATGTGTTCTTACAGCTTGTACATTCAATACCTTATATGTTACTCTACTCTATACTATTCAACAAGATAAATGATTGTGTAAATGTATTTTGATACGATTTAAATTAAGCATTAATTGAAGATCCCAAGAAAGGGAGAAAGAGAAAGAATGGAAAATACATGTTAGACACAATCACTTGGATCCAATATTAAGGAGGGGGAAATTTTCAAGTACAAATTCCTGGTTTTTTTTCTGTAAAAAGTTCTTAAATGAATGGATGTATTCATTTCATGTTTAGCCTGAAAAGAATTATATATTGATGTAATTAAGTTTTCACAAATGTAATAAAACCTCATTATTTCATTTTGGACTTCAAATTATTTTTTGGTTAGTTTAGTTAAATTGTGCTGTTTCTTTTTCAGCCCATTCCTGAAGGGGGCAGAGCTCTTTATGAGGGGGCAAACATGCTGGCGTCCGGGAACCTCAGAGCTCCACTGGCCCCCGCTGCCAGGGCAGCCATTTCGGCAGGGCAGCCATGCCTTCTGGGAATTCCCAGAAGGGGAAGCCTGTGCTGGCATGGGGGGGCATTCCTAAGGTGTTCCAGGGGGCAGAGTTGCCATTAGGCAGCTCCCTAACCCCTTTCTCCCTGGGAATGCCCCCTTGTGCTGTGGCATTGCTGTGCCAATTTTTTTTGCGGTGCAGCCCCATTGACGGCAATGGGGGATTCCCCCCTTTCCCCCTTTTTAATTTGTTAAAATACCTTTTTGGCAGCCAGAGAAGCCACTGAGGAGGAGGCATGGCTGTGCCACTCCCAGCCGCCATGGATCTATACTGTAATATGCTTTTTTAATCATTTTGTATTGTATGGTGGCACGTGTTACCTGCATGGCACCCTTAAGAAAAAAAAGTTTATAAAAGGCTTAAATAAACAATAAATAATAAGTTGATGCAGTATTTCAAAATAGGACAAAATGTTTGTAATACAAGACATTATGCTAGTGATCATGCAAGATATACCATATCTCATCTAAATTCAGTGAGATAAGCAACCTGGGAGGAGGGGAATTGACACCAAATTTGGCATTTCCATTTTTACTGATTCTTTTGGTTTAACTTTGTTTCAGTATTCAGTGAAGGGAGATCAAACTTCAGAAAATTCATATGCTCAAAAACTAATATATAAATAACTGCTAGCTTAAGCAACTTGCACAAGATAGTAAAGAGGTGTGCCAAAATGTCATGCTGAAGCTGATTATAGCTGGAAACTTGTTCAAGCCTTTGTTGACAGTTTGGAAATTAATAGCTCCAAAAAGATGATCCTTGACCATGTGCAAAATACCATGTCTCCGAAAGATGTTGTAAATGACCTCTTGATTTACACTGAAATGAACAGAAAATTTTCCCTACTAAAGATGAGACTGTAGACTTATTGCAATAGGAGAAATAATAAGAGAAAAACTCAGAGGGAATCTCACATGACAAGCTCAATACAATTGTGGGTACCTGACGGCGCGGTCCAGAGCCATCCCTGGGTTTTTGCTTCTTCTCTTGTATTCCTGAGAAGATCTGATGTTGTTCTCTGTCATTCACACCTGGCCACTAAGTAGACTCTCAGAGGTACCATATGCATTGATTTGATTGTTATGGGTGAGGTAATATAATGTGCCTGTATGTGCTTCATTCAATGGCTTGTCATTGCTAATATGTTGTACTGTTGTGTTTGATAAACTGAATTGATAAGTAAAGCGTACTTCACATAGTTTGTATTTGTCCAACTGGGATCCTAAAAAACCTTTGTGAGCATCATGATTAACTCTCAAAAGAGGTAGATTGCAGCAAAACCCAGGAAGTTTTCTCCTGATAAAATGCTGGCAAAAGCAAACCACCTTCTAGTTTGAAACAAGAAGTGGAGAAAACATCTGGAAAGTCTGTACAAAATTTGTTATACAGGATATAAGAATAGGTAGTCCACTCCAGAGACATTTAAGTTTAGATTTCTGGGTCTTTTTTTAAAACAGTAGCAACCCACCATGGGCCAGGGACTTCCAGTAAATTTTGAGAACTAGAGCAAAGCATCCTTTGGGGGACCTAGCAGGGACTCTCTGCTCTTCTCTTTAACCAACTGAAGGCTGCCCTGAACTGCCCATCATGAAACAATATTTTTGGTGAAATATATAGAGCTTGTTTGATCTTCCAGCTGGTAAACTGGTTGATAGCACGTGCTTTAAATGATTTTTCCTAAATCACAAGCCTGCAATAGGAAGTGCATCCTACAAAATCCACCCCTGCCAGTGAATGTAATGACAGCAGGGGTCCCAATTTGCTGAACATCATCACAGGATTTTCAGCATCCAAAGCATTTTGGCAATGTTTTTTTTTCCATTCTCTTGACAATGCTTCTACAAGAGAGCTAGCAGAGAGATAGTAACTTGTCCCAGCTTACTGAGTGAACATAATGGCTGACCAGGAATCTATGCCATTCATGGCTGAACCCAGTGTTTCTATTCACTGTCCCACAATTCATATGAATTTCACTGAATTCTTCTTTAAGGCAGTTGGCATGACAGAACATCTGAGAATGAAATAAAGTTAATTTAATTTGCTAAGTTAGTAACATAATAATTCGTGCTCTACAATTCCAACAGCTTGCGAAAACCACAGCAGAAATTATTGACAGCAAGAAATCAAGGAAAGGTGAAGAAAAGGTACCACAATTGTCAGCAATGAAAAGAAATTATGGTGGTATACTATTTTTCTGTTCAGCATAAATTCTTGCAAAACCAGCACATAATATAAATATATTTATGTGAACAGCTGTGGAAATGCCCAGTGAATTACTGAAAAGAAGTATTTGCCTGCTAATGCATTTCTCTCTCGATTTCATTCTCTCTTGTAAATCTCAGGATACTTATTCCATCAGTCTTTACTTCCAGTTCAAGTACCTTGTAGCATGGAGTACCCAATATTCTTTCAATCTTGCTGCGATCATTTGGCTTTTGAGTTTAGAGGCAAAAGAAAAAGTACTATATTTAGGTGGAAAAAGTCAGTAAAAATTCCTCATAATGGTTTTCATTACAGAAAACTTACAAGGAGTTCATCTGTAGGGTACCAATAGGCTCTAGTATAACAAATGACTTTTTCTGGGATTTTGCCAAGAATGATAACTTCTAGGCAGAATTTGCTGAGTGTGTGAGGTTCCTCTCTTGTTTCATTCAGATGTGCCCAAATAGAAAACCAGCTACAAAATTAGTTGGCTCTTTGGAAACTGGAGAACGGGGCTGGATTTGGTCCTCATTTATTTCTCCAACAAACAGCTGATTTGCACTGCTACCAGTTCTCTGACCTGGGCCCCAACCACACGTTACTGGACTGAGGTCTTTGTTTCTGGAGAGACACTGCAGTTTTAAATACAGTTTTGCATGCTATACATTCAGGCATGTTCAGTAGAAATCCAGTTCCTTTTGTGGCTCAGAACCTGCATCTGCCCACCTCCCTCTTCCAAATGAGGATGGTACTACTTCAGTAGGGTTGCCAACCTCCAGGTATTAGCTGGCGATCTCCTGCTATTACAACTGACCTCCAGCTGATAGAAATCAGTTCCCCTGGAGATAATGGCCACTTTGGCAATTGGACTCTATGGCATTGAAGTACCTCCCCTCCCTAAACCCCGTCCTCCTCAGGCTCCGCCCCAAAAACCTCTCGCTGGTGGCAAAGAGTGACCTGGCAACCCTATACTTCAGCCAATCAGGGGATGCTCAGGTAAAGACTTGCTTAACCCATTACACAGGACTTGCCATTCAAAGCTCTGGAGTAGGGATGTCCAAACTCCTGTGGGTTCAGATTGCATCATAATCATTGGTTGTGGATATTATCACAATTCACTGATAGCCTGATCAAATATTCATCAAGCCATTTGTCAAAGTTTGCTGGCTGCTAGAACATGTAGTGCACTAGTATGCTTTCATGCATGTGCACTGTTTAACATATGCAAAATTTAGCAATGGACCATGGGAATTTTATTTGACCCATGCAAATAGTTAGCGGCATCTTTCTCCTCCCCTTCCTGCTCACTCTGGCACAGCCATGATGGCGCAGCAGGTACTTTTAATAAAAATAGAAAACAAATACACATTGTTTTGCTACTGAATTCACAAACTAATCCATTCCGCATGCAAGACACCATGTTTGGCAGGTCATGGCTACATTTCCCTTCTTCTCTCCGATGTGCACCCCACTGCCTTGCCAGTGCCCCTGGATGCAGCCAAAAACTATTTTTCTCTTCTTCAGTGCACTCCCTAATTTGCATACCCATGGTGTTCCAGGGCTCTACCCCACCACCCTCCTGGATCCAGAAGAAGCTGCTTTACCAGGACACTGGGTCCATCTGTTAATAAGGCCCAGAGATCAACCAACCAATACAGCTAGCAGCAAAAAAGCTACTGCACCAACAACAACCAGTTCATAAGGAATGTGGGTACCTCTTTGTGGCTTCTGCGGTGCCAGCAGCATTCACAGGGTGTTTTACAGTGGAGATTTTGTATGCTGGACAGTGAGGCAGAGGTCCCCTTTGACTCCTCTAGCATTGTGGGTGGCATGGCTGTTTGAAGGAGATAATATTTACATTTCAGCTATTGTTCCTTCTCACAATCACCCCTCTTTTCATTTCGAGTGCAGTATTAGGCCTCTTATTATGGCCCTGTGCTATTAACAAAGGGTGGCTTTGGCACTGCTTTTATTTATTTGAAGGCTAGGGATGTATTCCATGGTAGCACACTTGCTTTGTGTGTACTAGATCACAGGGTATTTCCAGGGATATTATTAAGGCCTATCTTCCTTCCTTTACAAGCCTATATCCCCCTTTGTTTTGTTCAGGGCTGCTAGTCCTAGTTGCCCATTGCTACTCCAAGTGGCTGTAGAAGAAAAAAAATTTTAAAAGGCAATGTCATCTGCATTGCTAAGTAAGATGACAGAAACCTTGCCCTGTATCAGTAGAGTAACAGAAAATATCTGGGTTATGTCAGTAAACTCAAACCTCAAAGCTTAAAAAGCTTTATTAATTAAAAAAAGTTCAAAAAAGAGGTTAAAATACAAATTACATAATCAAGAGGCAAATGGCCATAATAAAACAATAAATCCAGCTGGCTACATAATACTTACTAATATGTTACATGATAAACTGGACCGTAAAAGCTACAAAGTTGTTATCCCAAGTGACAGAGTGACATGCTGAAATCAAAGTGTAGAGAAAGCTATAGCTACTGTAAGGCATAGCCAAACTTAAGGAAAAATGGACGCAGGTCAGATGACCTCTAACTCCCAATCACAGTGGACATTTGGGAGAAGTCTCTAGATGGTTCAAACCAGTCCAAGCTAGAATGATGTTTTCGGAACAAAAGAGTGATATCACCCCTCCCATCTTCCCACAGATGTGCTGGTTCAGCTAATTGGGATGGTATGAGCTGGTGACCTTGATAGCTCAGCCTGTTAGCGTAACAAGCTACAGATGTTGTTTGTGAGAACAGAATGAGCTAGACCTGTGGAAAATTACTGAGTACTGAATCTTAGACACACAAAATGGAGAACAGCAAGGTAGCAAAGAACAAAATGGTTCTTCTGTCTTGACACTGTCACTTCCATAGAAAACCCAGAAGTGACATAAGGTAGGACTAGGTATCACCTGAAACTCAGAGTTCTCAGGCAGGTGTACACCCCGCTGGGCTTGTGATAGGCTTGTTCCTGTGCCTCCAGGCCTTGTTCTGGACTGTGTCCAAGAACAGCTGGTTAAGGGAGAATGGAGAACATACCATGGCAGAAACTGCAAATTCAGTGAACACTTGCATACAGGAAAGAAGATATTGACAGCTCTGCAGTTTCATCTAGATGCCTGAATCTCAGAGAGTTGCATCTATCAATATTTCTTTTTCTTTTTTTTTCTCTTTGAAAATCTAAACCCAACAAACTTTTGCTATAATACTTTTTAAGGTGATTGAAACATTTCTAGGATGGATCTACTATATTTTCCAATTATAGCAGAATGCATATCCATCAGTGGATGAATACTCATTATTAAAAGATAATATGAATCTAACTGGGAATACTGGAACATGATGCTTTGGGCAGGAAACCCTGCTTTATTAGTGCATTTTCACAGGCAACAGATTTTGAGCAAGAGATATAAAATGTCATTTGTATAACAGTACAAATGAAAGAATACATGCTATAACAAAAAATAGAATAACAACTGAGAGACACAATGGGTCTGAAGAACAAGGATTTACTGAGTAACAGGAAGGTTACATTATAATATGAAATAATATTAAACTCTAGAAAATGAGCGACAACATTTTAATGGTAAAGTAGAGGACATTAACACAGTGAAATAGAGATATTTTAGCTGAAGAAATGCATATCAGAAGATATTGGTATTTGGGCCATTAAAGATCAGCAGTTCTTTATAAGTGCAATAAAATATGAGTGATTTGCGTTAAGTATTCCACTAAAACAGACCATAAATCTTTCTCTCTTTGCTGACATGTAAAGGTGTTAGATATGGATGAGGAAAGTGTCAAAAGCTCCCCAGGTAAGTAGGATTTGTTGAATATGATGTGCTGTTGGCATTTAAACAGTGAAGATGTGCAGCTGCCAAACAGGAGATTGCATTATTTGCTTTGGTACTTCTAAAAGTTATCTGTGGAACATTCATGGTTTCGATACTATGAATGAACCTAAATTATAAAATCTCATTGTTTTCATAAAGTCAACATGTAGTATACCAATCCTTGTACCAAGAACATATGGATAGATCATATAAAATAGAACTGGATCCTCATCTGGAAAGGGAGTTATTTTGTATGTTTACATGTACTCATGTATCTATGTATGAATTAACTTAAGGCATCATAATGTGGGGAGAAAGAAAACTGGATTGAAGAAGAATAGTTGGTTTTTACACCCCAGCATAGTGTAGTGGTTAAGAGCGGTGGTTTGGAGCAGAGGACTCTGATCTGGAGAACGGAGTTTGATTCCCCAATCTTCCACATGAGCAGCGGACGCTAATCCGGTGAACCACGTTGGTTTCCCCACTCCTAAACATGAAGCCAGCTGGGTGACCTTGGGCTAGTCACAGCTCTATTAAGAGCTCTCTCAGCCCCACCTGTCTCATAGGGTGTCTGTTGTGGGAGGGGAAGGGAAGGTGATTGTAAGCTGGTTTGATTCCGCCTTAAGTGGTAGAGAAAGTTGGCATATAAAAACCAACTCTTCTTCTTCCTCTTCCTCCTCCTCCTCCTCCTCCTTCTTCTTTAAGGAGTCTCAAAAAGGCTTATAATCTCATTCCCTTCCTCTCCCCGCAACAGACACTAAGTGAGGTAGGTGAGGCTGAGAGAGTTTGAAGAGAACTGTGACTAGCCCAAGGTCACCCAGCAGGCTTCATGTGTAGGAGTGGGGAAACCAACCCGGTTCAACAGATTAGAGTCCATCGCTCATGTGGAGGAGTGGGGAATCAAACCTGGTTCTCCAGATTAGAGTCCACCACTCTTAACCACTACAGCATGCTATTTCCATTTCTGCTGTGTTTAAAACTGTACTCATGAATTGACATCAAAAGTACAGGCTGATTCCATCACCTTGAATATGCTATATGCATGAGACCTAAATGTGTTTGCGAGTGTTGTATAAAGATTATTGTATAAAGATATAGATAAGAGGCCTTAGAGAAGCGATGTGATGTAGTGCTCAAAGTGTTGGACTAGGATCTAGTAGCCATGGGTTCAAGTTCTCACTTGGACATGAAGCCTTAAGTGGTAGAGAAAGGGCCAGTCACATTGTCTCTTAGCCTGGCCTTCTTCACAGGATCTTTGTGAGGGAAAAACCATGTACACAGTCCTAAACTCTTTGGAGGAATGGCAGGATAAAATTGTGATAGAATATCACGGCCTGAAATACCATTTTTCCATCCCCTTCTTTTTTATAAAACATCCAGCCTGTTGATGTGCTCTGGACACTCTTTTGTCACATTTTGGTAGGTGCTTATTCTTTGACCTACCTTCAATCACTATATAAACAAAAATTAAAAGTGATAAGTCCAGATTAAACTCATATGGGGATAATTTGGAGTTTAAAAATATCTGCATTTTGACACAATAGTGCCTTCCAGAAACCCAGTTCAGTTCAGGGTGCATTACATACACAGTCCCATGTGCCCCCCAAACAATTTGCCACCTTGATGTATGGGCTTCTCTCTGGCAAAATTGATTAAAGTGTCTTTGACAAGTACATCCTTTGGGCTAAAAGTAGGGTTTTCAATCTTACTTCCCTGTTTTGATTTGATTTCAGAATTTGTGTGCTCTAACCTAATCATCAAGATTTGTTTTTAAGAACCACAATAAATCATTCCTACCACCAATCCATCAATGCAATGAATGTGAAGTGAGAACATGGGTTATTCTCCAATCCTTTTTAAATCCTTAGGGTTTCCTATAAACCCTTCAGGGAATCGTTTTGTAATTTGGATTGAGTGCTAGAAAATGTAAAAGGAAAACATTTTCACCTTGTAGATTGCATTCAAGTACTATAAAAACATATATGTTTTTTACACAGCACCATTGCATCAATACCAGTGACCCATGCGTAATCAGATGTTAGAACAAAGTGAATGTCACATACATGACACAACACAAGGACCACAGCAGATTCAGTTAATGTGACATTCAGAACAATCTAAGTTAAGAACTACTTTAAATGATCTTTTGGATTGCTATATGTTTCTGAAGAGTTTAGCCGCTGTGTTTCTTTACCTAATATACCTTGAAAATTCACTATGCTAAAAGACATGCTTGATTCAAGACATGGTGGGGATTTTCTGGACAGCTCTGTCAAAAATTACAAGAGGTGGCTGTTGTAACTTTGACTTTTCTGTACTCCTTAGCAACAGCTAATGCCAAAGTGAGACTGGAATGATGGACGGGTAGCTGAAACAAAATATTTGATGGTGGATTAAAAAAAAAAACATAAGGAAAAGAATGGGAATCCATTTAGGTGTTCTCTCTAATATACCAAAAGACCTGTGTATATATGTATCTGTATATAACATCTCTTGCAATAAAAATAGTTGCTCTGTTTGTCCTTCACCATTTTGTTGAACCAGGTCTTCAGAGCCTGGTTCATGTTGAATTCATGCTTAATGAAGCATAAGCTGTATTAATAGCAGCTGTTAAATCTAGAGGACTTAATCGGAACTGGGATCCAACGTATCAAGTAAGACAGTGGTTCAGTGAACTCTGAGTGACAAATGTCCAGTTTGTGACACACTCCAGAGGTTTAAATTCTACCCCTTCTTTGTTTGCCCCTGAATTTCAACCTGAATGGGAAATAGTGGGTTTTACAAGGAGTTCACTTCAGAACAGAGAGAGAAGAACTTCTAAATACGGGTAAAAATAGTATCAGTGCATTAACAAGGTCAAAAGATTCTACATGAAATAGTGCAGACAGCACAAAAGGCAGCACAATGAATAAAGGAAGCATATTGACTTTCACCTGCTTGAGGACACAGTACTTCAGATAATTGAGGGAATGCTCAGCTATCTCTCTTCCTAGGGGAGGTTCAGGTGAAGCCTGGTCCCGAGCACAGCAGGTGGGAGCTTATTCTCTGGCTACCTGTAACATTATATGTGCAGATCAAATCAGTCAGAGGCGTCCATTCCACAGACTCCAAGCTACTTTAACACACGTTCTGTAGCATGGACTGTCCTCTAAAGCTACTTCTCTAAGCACCAACCAGTATTTCGGGCAATTTTCCAATGCTGAGGTTGCACAGGTGAATTATTTAATAGCAAACCCTATATGATACCACAAATCAAAAGAGCTAAGTAGCCCCAGTACCACATGGTTCATTTGGTTAGCTCAGACAACAGCCAAAGTACTGGAAAAATTTATCAGAATGGTGATTAGATGGAGGTTTTTTGCATGTAAACACACACAAATGTTAGAGGCAGTGAGTGAGGTGAATTACTGGCCTCAATGAAGTAACAGCTTTACCCAAAAACTCAACTGCAACCTTAATTGTAAATCAAAAAAGAAGTTAATACCAGTTACCATTCATGCTTCAATTCAAAACCTTTATTGGCATTTTTTCCCCAATGTCATTCATGCTTCTTTGCTCAGTGACAGAGAAAATCACAAACCAGAAGTGACATGGATTTCAGTCATGCTGTTATTCTTTAAAGTTGTATCATGAATGCCCATCCCCAAAAACGTTTCCTCTTAGCGGCTTTGCCAAAAGCCACAGAAGACCTCTGTGGGATAATCCATTAATTAATAATGTATCATTCCATATCAGAACTTGATACCAAAGGATTAAACAAAACAACACTTTGTACTTAGGAATGAAACTTGTATTTAAGCTATCCAGAAGGGCATGGATGTTGTAGGTCTATAAAGTATGATAAATTTATGCATTTAGACGCCTTCCAGCTCAGCTCATGTTCTGTTTGCCAGTTGTGTGCAGGGAGCTCATTTTTTCAATTAGCAGTTCAGTTGCCTGAGTCTGTTCAACAGGCTGCTTTTGTATATCCAGGCAGTCCAGTTCTGTGCACTCCATATTTTTATGCTCAGCTGGATGACAGTTGTAGTTCACTGTGAAGTTTGTGGCATTCCTAGTTGCAATAGGTTGAATGGCCTCTGGTTTAACTACCCTGTTTGCGATTTAATCAATGGTATTAACTTGATACAAAGAGCAATTCAACCCATACATGAAATAACTGTGTATTTATGTTTCAGTGACAAAAGAAAATTTGAATAACTAGGAATTTTGCAAAATTATTTCAAGTATAACAAATTGAAAGTGCAGGATATAGCATTCTGGTAAGTAGGAGAAGTATATGTTAACAGAGAATGACATAAACGACTCACAGCTGATATCACGATATTTCACAGACACACGTTATTGCCTTCTGAAATATTGCTAAATTTAGTATTATGTAAATGCTACTTGTTGTACAAAGATGATACTTCCACCTTAACAAGCCACAACCTTCATTATGTACTTCTTTTATTTACCTCCAGAATGCACTATGATAAAACCATTTTGAATTAACTTTCCATAAAACTCCAAATACAAACCATGACATTATCTCTAGGCCACAGATGTTCGTGGTCAAAGTTCAAGCAGCAGCTGTTAAGAACTGACATTTCGCAACATGGCCTTTTATTTTCTACTGCCACTATGACCATGTTATCCTCATCGGGCTCAATTCACAGTGCAGAACGGTTATTATAGAAGATACGAATACCTCCATAAGAGACGTTCTCTGCAGCAAATCCACAGAATTCTCACATTCTGTTCTGTTTTAAAAGCAGTGTGTTTGGCACAAGAACTGTGATAAAGAAACTCTCTAAAAATCATTCCAGAGGGGTTGCTGTCTTGGACTGTTGCCCCCCAAACTTAGATGACAGATTGGATTCAATCCTTCCTTTTTACCACTTTCCAGTATAGTCCCTTGTTGCATCACTCAAAAAAGCTGTCTCTGGCAAATTAGGGAACCCTCGCCACATCATGTGGTATCAGTGGTCTCTACACTTGCACATCCACCCACTGCATGTGCAATTTAACAGTGTATATACCTATGGTCATATTCATAATAGGCTGTTTTCTGTGACCCTGCCTTCCTTTTTTGAGATGGAAAAATCACATTGCTGGATGGGTCTTTATTGCCTAATAATGATAACAACAACAAAATACTGGCTTCTTGAGGGCCCACCAGTGTTCATGTGAGAATAATGAGAGTAGGGAACTAAGTCCTGTTCAATGTGTTTGAGTGACTCAGCACTTTTCCCTTCTCACCTGGTTTCAATATCAAATGTCAGCTAGGCTGAAGGAAAAGAAAATTATATCTGCATTCCTTGAATGCATACATAGATTCATATAGGCTACCTCACCCCATACCCCTTTCTGGGCCTTTGGGAACAGACTATAACACAGGGAGTACTATAATCTGAATCAGTCTCGACACTGAGATCCTGTATATCAGCATTTGAATCATTTAATCTATACTTGTTGTCCTAAAGCTTGGGGGGCTACTGGCCCAAGACATTATGGAGCTCAGCTATGCCCCTAAGACTATATGGATGCACTTGGCAGCTGTTTCCTTTTTTTTTAGCAAGGCTAATGTCTTTAAAGTTCCATGTGCCTCCTACAGGACCAGATGGGCCCTTGAAGGCTAGCACCATCGCATGTCCTAAAGGCCTGATGAAAGGCGCCCTCTAATCTATGAGCCGGCAACCCCAATTATAGTTCACAAAAATTGTAAAGAAAGATTTCAAGACTGCTGTTCTGGGGACTAGATTGATAGCCCCCACTGTGGAATGATGTGCCCTGGGGCCAGAAAAAACTATTCTGGGACTGGGATAACAGAACTCACAGTGGAATTATGACCCTTTGGTCCAGATGAACTGATCTGCAACTGGAATGACAGACCCCAGAGTGGAGTGATAGTCACTGGAGTTGGAATTGTTGCTCTGGGACTGTAATGATAGCTGCCACAGTGGAATGGCAGTCACTGGAACCATATTAACTGCTCTGGGACTGGAATGAGAGCCCCCAAAGTGGAATGATGGTCTCTGGCAGTAGCATACGTGTAACTGAATTGGAATAATTGGCCCCAGAGTGGAATGTCTGTCCCTGGGACTGGAATCAATGCTCTCAGATTGGAATGACAGCCCTCATAGTGGAATGATGATCCCTGAAAGGTTCAAAGTGTTCTGTGATAGGACTGGGGCTCCCCCTCGGGAAATACCTGGAGATTTTGAGGGTGGAACCTGAGGAGGGTGGGGTTTGGAGAAGGGAGGGATTTTAATGGGGTATAATGCCATAGAGTTCAACTTCCAAAGTACCATTTTCTCCAGGTGAGCTGGAGATCAGTTGTAATAGTGGGAGATCGCTGCCACCACCTGGAGGATGAGTAATCAAAAACTGGCTTTACCAAAGCTGTCCATATTTAATTGCAAGCTTACAAGCTTCTTTTCCCATAAGGGTTATTGGCACACGGAAACATTTGAAGCTTGAAAAAAGAATATGAAATGGGGACTTTACCGGAAGCCCATTGCGGTTTATAACTACTCCGTTGCCTGTGCATACTTACCAGTTGGATGTTTGGACTTTTGGCCTATTATACCTCGATTTACCTTTTAGAGAAATTGTATACTTATACTTACCTTTGGGATACTGTAACTGTGAATTTGTTTGATTTTTGTCTTTTGCTCTTTGAGCACGTATTTATTCTTATAATTAAGGTTGTTCCTTTGAATAGACCTAATTGCATTTCAGTTTGAGTCTGAGCTTTTATTGTTAGCTATACAAGTGCGTTATTTTGATTCCTTACCACCTGGAGGATGGCAATCCTAGACAGGAATGACAGCCCCCAAAGTGGAATGTTGGTCCCCAGAAGTTATGTTTGGTGGGGGGACTTATTGGGGGTGAGAGCACTGATTGCAGTCTTAGGGTCTATCATTCCAGTCCCAGAACATTTATGCCATTCGCAGGGCCTGTCATTCCACTGAAGGGGCTATCGTTCCAGACCTAGAGCAGTTAATTTGGTCCCGGTGACTGTCATTCCAGTCTGGGAGGTGGGTGATGCCATTCCAGGCCCAGAGCAGATATCTCCAAATCTCTTCAATGTATTCATTGCAACTTTTCTACATTGAGCCAGCATGGTGTAGTGGTTTAGGTGTTGGACTAAGTCCTGGAAAACTCAGCTGTGCCATGAAAACCCAATTGTGCCATGGAAGCTTGCTGGGTGGCTTTTGGCCATGTCACACATTCTTAGCCCTGATCCTGGCTAATATTTGAATGGGTGACCTCCAAGGAATAGTAGTCACGATGTGGAGGAAGGCAATGACAAACCACCTCCAGACGTCTCTAGACTTGAAAACATTACAGGGTCTCCATCAAGTCAGATGCGACTTGACGGCAAAAAAAAAAGTATGTCAATGGAGCCAACACAAGTTAATTGGCATTCCTGGTTTCTATTATATCTAATGGGCCTTCAGTACTCTCCCTTTCTTCCCAATAGGCATTCTTGTCATTCGTTTTAGTACATCCTCATAATGGCAGACTAACAGAGTCTGCAAAGTAAGCCACTTTTACTTTATAAAAGGAAACAAACAGGCCACAACAATGATAGATGGCAACTGCGGAGTTTTCAGTGGAAAGATAAGACATTTTTACAGATTTTTTTTACAGCCAGTCATTGTAAGAGTAGGAAAATATAGACAACATTTTGTTTTAATGCCAAGATCATCTGGAGCTCTCCTGCTTGGCGTTGCTTGGCTGCCATTTTAGGAATCAGTGAAGAGTATGTACTAAGAGGAAGCTACCTCCAGGGGGTCTTGATCTAACTCTCTTGAAACTTGGGGGGGGATTCTTTAGATTAGAAGGAAGAGTATGGTCTCTGCATATTTGATGGCATTATCTTTATAAGCAGCTGTCTCAGATCTCATAGACATTCTCCATTGAAAATAATGGTCCCAAACCCCAAAACCACACAGATGAATCCTGAAAAAATAATGTTGTAAAGTTGTAATGAAATTTTTCTTGACACACATCCCTAGTATTCAGAGGTATACTACCTCTGAATTTGGAGGTTCTTTTTAGTCACCAGGGCTAGTACCACTGATATACCTAACCCCTCCACATAGATTTAGATTTATTACAGTCCTCAGACCAAACATAAAATTTTTGCAGTTACATTGCCTTACCCATCCGGCAGTATAAAAATAAATTTTGGTTAAAGCACTATACAAAAATATTGCTCTCTTTAAAATGGTTAAAAACTGGTCAACAATATAAATTATCCCCTCCACATATTTGTCTAATTCCCTTTTAAAGCTGTGTGTTCCTGTGGCAATCACTACACCCTTTGGCAGTAAATCCCACATTTTAATAAACGTAAAGCACATGTCCATCTCTATTTTAGAAACATACATTCAGATAATTTTAAAGTCTGTTGTGTCTTCTTTACTAGGCAATTCACAGACCAAATCAGCCATATCAGCCAGTATTTAACTCTGCTAGCAAGCCAAGACCAAGATGTTAACAGAGCACAGGCTAGTTACATTTGCTTGAATGAGTTTCAATTGCTATGTCTGAGTTTATGAAGATGGCTGGCGATATATTTTTATTATATCAATTCTAGATGCTTGTTCATCATGGCTTACATCTAGTTCAAGTGGCCTGCAAGGCTAATAAAGGAGGTAATTAATGATTTCTTAAGCAAGGGAATGGTTGTGTTTACCTTGAAGGAGGCATTTGTGAGGGTTCCTCTAAAGAAGCCCTCTTGGACCTAATAAGTTAAACCACTATCAACTGGTGGCAAACATTCCGTTCTCTGGAAAGTGTTTAAATATGTGGTAGCTATGCAACTCTAGATTTTCTTGCATTAAACTGATTATCTAAATATATTCCAATCTGACATCCAACCTGGTTTGGATGCCCCAGTGGGCAGCATTTGCCTAGAGAAAGACTGGGAAAGAACAACGTTTTTGCTACTTCTGGACTTCTTAGCTGTTCATATCATTGATATGTTTCTGACTTAGCCCCCTGAGATAAGGATCAAGCCATTACATTCCAGTCATTCTTGTACTATTTGATTGCAACATGGCAAATGATGGTGCTGGATAGTTGCTGTTCAGAAATGTGGAACTTGGACTGTGGTTCCATCTTATCCCCTATGCTAGTCAATACCTATATGAAATCACCGGGAGAGATTATCCAGAGATTTGGAGTAAGATGTTCATCCATATGTTGATGACACTCATCCATATGTTGATTATGTTTTTTCAGCAGAATCGGATAAGGTAATTGATGTACTGAATTGGTGCTTGGATTAGGGACAATAAACAAGACAAGACTGAGGTACTGTTAGTCAGTAATGTTGCTAATTAGGAAAAAATGAATCAGTTTATTTGATTGGGCTGCATTCCCTGTAACGGAGGAACTGCTAGTCAGAGCATAATAATAAGCAGTTTCTACTTCCAAGGTCTTAGTAGTGGAATAACCAAAAACAAACAGGGTGAGATTTTAATAGTAATCCAAGCCAGATTGGAAAATCATTGAAGGGTTGTTATAAATAGAATTTTTACATGCACTCATATGTACACACACACACACACAAACCTTTTATACTTTTGCTGTTTTTCAAAATTTTGTCTTGTACTTCAAATAATAATTTCCTTTTCCTTTACCCTGGAAGATCAACATATTTATGCAGGGTAATTTTTGTTCAATTAATGAGACTGCTAATTGGAGAAACAAGGATGACTTAACATAATCTTTTATGTGAAATCCTAAAATCATATTTATTGGCCAAGTCACAGAAAGTGCCATAGTGATCACAAAAAAAGTTATTTGTTTTTATACATATACAGGACACCTTTTTTTCTCTTTCAAAATACAGGTCTGTTTTCCATAAGAATATGACAAATTATATGAGAAAAGAACCTTTTACAAACTGAAATTCAATATTTATTGTCTGAAGTGACAGAAGATTACATCACAAAGTTGAGGGTAAGGAGGGCAAGGAAATAACAAACGTATTCTCTCTACATAACAAATTTAACTTTCAATGCATTTTATTATGTGATTATTTAACTATACATTTTATTAAAGAAAACCTTTTTTAAAAAATAACAATAAGCAGATCTATTCTATAGTCATATTGGGAAAAAAAACATTTTTCTTTCATATCCCCCTTCTGAATTGCATATACTCATTGAATTCCTCATTCTGCATATATTATATAGATTCACTCTTTTTAAAATTTCATTTAGAGCTTCTGACAAGATGCTTCCAGATGTAGTTTGATTGCCCCTCATGTACAGCAGTATATTTAAATGTAATGAATGAGAGACAATGCAGATTAGAATGATTTTCAGATGCACAAAAGGACTCAGAACAGCCATACAATAGATCTAAGATTTCTTTACCTCACATTTTGCTTTATCTCTAACAGCGACCAGGACTATTCAGTGATTAAATTTGTCCAGAGTATGAAACCTTCAGAAACTAAAAAAGGAATGCCAAAGGGTAGAATTATTGCTAATCAGCATGAAGTAATGGGCCGCTATGGAAGCAAATCTTACAAATTAAAACTTTAATGGGAAAATATGACTGCACACAGCATTTTCCAACCTGGCAAACTAGCACTTTTACTGTCTAGTTAATATGAAATATGGTGAAATGAAACTTCATGAGGAAATCTGTATTTCATGGTCCAGACTTGTGGAAAACCCCTACCGTTGAATGGTCAACAGTATCATCTGCAACATTATATAGTTACTTCAGATCAGAACAATTAAAAAATGAACTTTGACCTTTGGTTCTCCTACCACTCGCCTGAGTTCCCATTTCCACACCTTCAGGATATTTCTACAGCTATGTATTTCTTCTCTACTCAATGCCCTTTCCATACCATTCCCTGGTATATTTCCTCTCCTGCACTCACGATGTCTGCTGATAATAGGGAGCCTTAGAAGAAGAACCATAATGATAGTACCCAACAGTCTTCTGTTTAACCAGGTTGTACATTTTTGAACTGTCATTTTGTAATCTACAACTCACTTAAATCAGAATACATGCCTTTTCTCCCTTTGTTTCCCCTTACCTTTTTCTTTATGTAATGTTCTCCGCATTAGATTTACAAGTGTAACTGGACTGTGTATTTTATTATTTTAAATGATAATAAATCCTAAAGAACACTACTAATAACTTAAGAAGACTTCGTCTCAAAGATTTCACTTTAAGTTCCTATGAAACAATTCACAGGTCACAAATATAAGACAACTACTAAGTGGCATGAGCTAGTTCTTGGAACAGAGCATGGATGGCTTGGTGCCAAGGTCTTGAGCATGCAAAATGAACCCCAAGTTCCACGCATGCAATGCTGCCTATCCAAGCAGCAGGGTAATCTGTCTGTGAGGTCTCCTTTGTCCTATACCATGGCCATGCTAGGTACTTCCTAGGTGGGTATCCAGCCAGTTGGACAAAGACTAGCCCTCCTCTACAGGCCATTTCTGCAGGCAGTCTGAAGACAGCCTGTCTCTGTGATGGCATGCATGAAGCCCTTATAAAGAACCTACGGAGATACTGCAGCCCTTACTGGAGGAGATACACACCGAGAGGCACCCAGAGACTAACAGCCCATTCCTGAAATGACGGTATATGGGGACGGTGGGGAAGAGGCGCAGTGGCTGATTCCCGTACGGCGTAAAAAAAAAAAAAAAAGTTGTTTTGCGGCTTTTTTGTTTTGTTTTACCAGGGCCTTTCGCCCCATAGGAAACAGTGAGGCTGCACCTGCTAAAAAGCAGCACCGCGTTCCCTGCACCGTTGTACTGGGCCGAACCGGAATAGGAAGCCACCTAACCGGTGGCTCCTCTCTCCAGAACACCTCCGAAATGCCCCCCTGCGCTGGCACGGCCTCTCCACGCCATAGCCTGTGCCACAGAGAGGCTGCGCCAGTGGAGGGGCAAAGCGCAGTCCCGCGATGCTTAGCCGCCGGTGGGACTGGCCTCACCACCAGCGTAAGTGCATGTAATCGCGTGATTACACACACACTGGTGGTGAGGTCACGCCACCTCCTGAAGACTTTCGGCGAAAATTTTCAGGAATGGCCTGTAAGACTGAAATGACTGCATTAGGTCACTTAGGACTTTTCAGTCCTGCAAACATAGTTGTTCAGTCTAGGACGGGCTAGCCTATACTTTTTTTCCTTTCCTTTTTTTACTTTGTACATTTGAAACCTATCTATTAACAATACAACACTTTAGAAAAGTTTTTGTTGCAATAAATTTAAGTTTGGTATCAATGGTTAAGATTCAGTGCATCATGACACAACAAGCAATATACAACAAAGTAAAAGTGTACGGGTTATTTCTAAGTTTTCAAGTCAAGGTTACAAATTTGTGCTTACAGGTACATATTAGGGATACAGAGTCCAGCATATGAAAACCAAGTTAAATCTTGTGGGTCTTTTGTATAAAGGTCTTAATTGATCAAAAATGGGAACCATTTAATTTGAAGAATATGATGGCCATTGCCTTAAGTTGCGATGAAACTTTGTCCATGGTAAGCATTATCAAACCAGCCATGTATTGCAAGTATTTTGTTACATTTCCATTTTGCCACAATTGTAAACTTATCTGCTATCCAAAGATACAGCACGGGAATCTACAACTTCTGGTAACGGCTGCGAGTCTTCCTTGGGCTATGCCTGGAGTAGGGCTTGGGCTCAACTACACTTCCTGGCTCCTTTGGAAGATGGTTGGAACATCTCTACTCTTTGTACATTTTTAACTTTCTGGCATGCTGTGAAAAACCACAAGCAATTTAAGGGGATGGGCTGACCACACCTAATAAGTCATATATATATTTTAAGCTACTCTGTTAAACGTAACATAATTGATGAGTAATAATTATGAGAATCAAATTGAAGAGCATAGAAAGTTTAAAATGAACTAACTACACAAAACATAAAAAGGAGACTATTAGAGCAATCCTAAGGGGGAGTAGTTGGGGCGGGCCCGGGGACAGTGCAGCCGAACTACCTCCTGAGCAGCTTGCTGCCACGGCACAGCAAGCCAAAAATGTATTTTTGGCCCAAACCCCATGAAACCCCTAAACTAAATTTCAAGGGGCTACACCTCCCTTTATGCAGGTGCATGTTTGCACAGGCAAAAGGGGTGTTCCCGGGGCAATAGGCCTCAGGGAGCTGATTAAAGTCAGCCCTGCCCCTGGAAATGTCCCCATTGGCACTGGTGCAAGCCCTTGCACCCGGGAAATGCTGCTGCAGCGGCTACAAATGCACCCATGTGTGGCTCTGCCATGCAGCTCCCCAGCACCAGTGTAAGTGGCCCTGCACCAGTGTTAGTGCTGATTTAGCCAGCGCAAGTTGCACTAAGACAGGCACAGGGGTCACACTGGCTCCAAACCACTTTTGCCCCCCTTTCAGGATTGCTCTGCCCAATATATATCCAGCGGTGTAAAAATTTTAAACCAGAATGAAATGTCAGTAATCTTTGACACCACAAGGAGATGTAGTTATTAGGACAATGAGAATGAAAGTAGTCTATTGAAAGTTTTGATGAATATAAAAAAACATATTCTTCATGATAAATTCTAATAGCTGAATAATATTCCATTTGAGGCAGTGAAAGCTTAATCCTGAGAAAGACTGAAACAAGCCCTACAAATTATATCAATATATTACAATGAACAAATTTCATTATGCTAACAGCTATCGACTAGCAGTGCAATCCTCAATATATATACTCAGAAGTAGATCCCACTGAATTCAACAGGGCTTACTCCCTAGCAAGTATCCTTAGGATTGCATCCTAAATAGACTAATTACAAGTTGTATACAAACAGATACACATGAAATATCTGACCACTAGCTGATCTACCCTTTCTTGATGGGCAAACCCACCTCTCACTATTCATTAATCCATGCTGATTTATAGTACAAAAATGACAGAGTGGGTAATCCATGCTAAATGATCTTAAGTATGTAATTTAAACTCTAGTACAATCCTTTTTCATTTTGGTATTCATTGTTGCAAGAACAAATGTGGCCTACAATCCTGTGATTTAATTACTCCCACACATTTCTATAAAAATTAAGGAAACATTAAAATGAATTGTGTATTAGTGCCATAGCTGGAAAATATTTATCTGAATGGCTGTTACTCCATAAAACAGAATACACCTGCTTTCCTAGTTTAGCTAACTATTAGCTATCAAGACTGCATCTTCTTAGGTACTGTGGCCATGGTATCAAGATTTCAAACAATATTAAATTAAATGTTCAAACTGAAACATGAACAACTCCATTCTGAAAAACACAGAAGACCCATAATTCCTAATCAGGTAAAATAAATCTATTTCAAAACCCAGGCAAACTACAGCTCCCTCTCCAGATGGCTCTAATTAAATATCAAAACACCTTGAATTAAAGAACATTTGAATATTTTGTTCCCATTGTGCCCATTCAAATGCCATATAGTCCAATGTAGAAGGGCTCTATGCAATTTTTACACAGTCCTCTGAAATTTCATATCCCCTCGTCTGCTCTCTTTATAAACTATCCAGTAACTATGTTTTATCTATAATTAGCATTCATGAAACGTTACTCTGTTAGTGTACCATAACCTAGATGGCTAGAGGTGTATGAATATTCACTTTCCCTCTCTTTCTGTTTTCATATGTTGTAATTGTGAACCTTTTCATTCATCCCATTTTTGTGGCTGGTGTTCCCAGTTTGTTCTATTTATGCCATTTATACTTTACACATATTTGTACACCTTTATACAACAGATGCAAAAATAATGTTAACGTGTATTAAAACTGGCTCATAACGTTTAGCACAAGAAAACAGAAAATGGCACTAAAATGAGGGTTCACTTATTCGACTCACCCATGGGAGAAACAAAATCAAATTGGGGGAGGGGGTTGGACTGAACCAAAGGCATAAGCATCCCCAATAGCTTTATTTTGTACACAGCTGTTATTTCACGAAGTATACAAGTACCAACACAGGACTTTCTCTGTCTTTGCTAGAGTATTGTCAGTAATAATCTAAGCACATTGCCATCATTAACTTAATCACTTCCCATTTTAGTTATTAACCAAGACAATAACTTTTTTTTTCTATGACCATGGCAGTCCTAAGAAGAGTTACATCCTTCTAAGCCTGTCCACTTCAAGGATGTGACTCTGTTTAGAATCACACTGTAAAAGCCAAGCAGAATGGTTCCATTGCCATCTCAGAAACCCCCTGGGATTGCTTTCTGATACCTTCCCTAAAATTGTTGACTACAGATACAAGTGTTGCAGAAATGCCATGTAAAAGTCACTCCTCTCTCCCCAAACCATCCCATCACCATCCCGTCACTCCTAGCGTTAATAGCTAATACAGCTTGAAGATAAATGTTACCTAAAAGTGGCCTCTTTTATAGCAGTTGGATGGTTGCAATCGGATAGTATATATACTACTTGGTCTTTATTCATTCTGAACTTAATCCACTGAGTCCAGCCTAATTCATCTAAATTTTTGAATGGGTGTTTAATTGGATGCATCTGCATTTGGAACTAATCAATTGCTAAAAAATAAACAAAGGCATGTTACAGAAATTAGCGGGCAGCTCTGGCATTCCATGTAACGCTGCTCCTTATCATTTTTTTTCTAAGCATTGTCCAGTTGTGATGCGTACAAACAGTGCATAAGCAGTGAGAAATACGGCTCTCACACTGCAATGCATTACTCCTGCACTTCATCCATTTGGATTGCTGTGCCTGATAACTGGAAATACTGTTGCAGCTCATGTTCACTGAATTCTGGGAATACAAGCTTCAAACGTTTGTGATGCTCACTTTCAATACAAAGAGTTTTTTTCTGATCCAAGCCAGAGAACAACTATTTTCTGCCCATCCTTCCCTCCCCTCTCCTCCCACCAAACTCACTTATTTTGTAGTATCTACTGCAGCAACCAGACAGGCGGCCATCCACCATCCATCCAGGTAGCCAAAGAGAAAGCAGGTGAAAAGACAAAGCACCTCTGACGCTTTCTGCTTCTCCCTGCCTTTCCCCCTCTGTTCCTGTTACCTCAGGCAGTTCTGGCAGCATCTGAGTTGCTGAGATGCATTTTGAGAAATGCAGTTCTCAAGGAACATCTTGACAGCATGCCTCATACAATGCTGAAATACTGGCTGAGGCTGTAAGGCAGCAGAGAGAAGAGAGATAGGAAGATCCAGGAACTCTCCACCTACCCTGTGGCTGTTTGGTTGGCAGTTCATCTGGCTGACCATGGCCTCAGCAAAGCAAAGCAGCACCATGAGGGTTTGATGTGGGAAAACGTCGGGGTGGGACAGGGATTTACGAGTTGTGAATTATCAGCAAAAGATATTTTCTCTGAGACTTCACTAATGTAAATGATAATTTGCTGCGACCTTTCTGATTCAAACCTGGCAGTTTTCACCCATTTCTACTGATCACTAGTAATGGCATATCCCCCTGCGTCCTTCTGACTGCACTCCATTATCTAGTTGCTCCTTAAGTTCTGTTCTTATCATCTTCCATTGTAATTTGGTATACCCTCACAGCAGCTTCTGAGAGGGGATGGAGTACAGACACAAAATTCCAGTGGGGGCCAAACCTAGGTGGCAGCAACCACTGGGTGACTTAATACCACCTGACTTGTATGATTCAAGTAGGCCTGGCTGCTTGCTTCTGTTCAACAGCAGTCATCCTATCAAAGCCAGTGTGGTTTAGTGGTTAGAGCTTCTGAGGAAGGTCTGGAAGGCCCAGGTTCAAATCACCAGCCTGCTATGGAAGCTCACTAAGTGATGTTGCACCAGTCACATACTTTCAGCCTAATCTACTTGAAGATGAGAAACCGCCACCGCCGCCATGCAGAAGGCGCGATCGCGCAAAAGGCGCGATCGGGTGGGGTGGGTGGGGGGGAAGAAGCTGCCACTGCCGCCGCGCAGAAGGCTCGATCGGGTGGGGTTGGGGGTAGAAGGTGGGACAGCCCGCCCATCAGCTGGCCGGGGGAAGCGCGCTGGGAGAGTGCCCGGCAGGCGAATTACCGTATTGACCTGAGTATAAGCCGAGGTGAGTTTTTTAAGCCAAAAATCATGGCTAAAAAACTCGGCTTATACTCGAGTATATACGGTAGTTAAATTTCATATGACACATTTCAAATGACTGCAACACCTTTATTCCTGTCCAAGGAATATTTGCCAACTGTTGCCAGTACAGAAGAATCTGAGCAGAGAATCAGAAAAAAAGTAGCACTCAGAACACCGGAGGGGAAGGAAAAGCAACTCACAAAGGTAGAGCAAGCATTAATCACAGAAATGGGGATATTAATCATGTGGCCGACATCAAGATTTACTACACACTCTTCCTTTCCCTCCAGCTAGACTGCTGAAAATTGGTTACATGAAAATTAAATTGTGCTATGAGCATTATATTGTCATTTTCAATAAACAGACAAGTCATGCAGATATATAATTAATGTAATCAGGAAATACATATTGTAGAATGAGGAAATTTTCCAGTAGTCTGCAGATTAGAGGCTGTGTTTCTTTGCCAAATAAAGAAGAAAATGTTGTGCAATACAATAGATGCTTTACAGACACCCAAACCTGTTTAATCAAAGGAAACAAAAGCATTCAATTTTAGTTAAAGATCATAATTTGATGACGTTTTAAAGGGATGATATTTGTAATTGCTTGGTACAGCACTTTCTGATAGCAAGCATAGACACCACACCATTTGTGGCAGAGTCATATGGAAGGGGAGATGAAATCCACTTGGCATTTGAATACATATAAAATTGAATAAGTGATATCATATGATAAATGCACACATTGTGCATCTGTGCCATGCTGCTTTCTCTTCTAAGGGACTATTAAGAAGCAACACTGACACTTGGCAGGATAACACAGATCCTAGGAACCATGTTTACAACAATGACAGCTGAATTTCTTTGACACATTTCTGAACCTAATGATACAATATTCCCTTACTTTCCCTCCAGAACTTAGACCAACTGGAAACTG
The DNA here is from genome assembly GCF_029931775.1 of Euleptes europaea. Classification (NCBI taxonomy): domain Eukaryota; kingdom Metazoa; phylum Chordata; class Lepidosauria; order Squamata; family Sphaerodactylidae; genus Euleptes; species Euleptes europaea. Next base: position 41,035,437 of record NC_079316.1, read on the forward strand.
CAGGACTTGAAAAATGGCTCTCAGTTCACAGTATACTATAGATCAGGGGTGGGGAACGTCAGGCCCGGGGGCTGTTTAAGGCCAGCAAAATCATTTGGTCTGGCCCTTCGTGGGTCCTGGCAGATCTCTAGCTCAGAAGGATCTAAGACTGGCGATCCGCCCCCTCCTGTGGACAGGAATAGCCTCTATTCAAGGCGGATGTGAGTTTGTTTTGCTGAGAAAAGGAACCTTTTTTCTCCTTGCAGAAGAGTTCTTATCTATGGAGCTGCTAGGACCACCCAAGAAACTCTGTTAACCCTTTCCCACCCAGGCCATGGAGAAACATATTCCCTCTGTACTACAAGAGGGCTGGGGGCGGAAGTGATGACAATGGAGGGGTTAAAGGGGGCAGGGTCAGAATGCGTGGGGGGGGGAGTTCTTAGCCAGCATATCCTCATTTCATCCCTGCAGGGGGAGGTAGCAGGAGCCAGCTGTAGAATCTGGCCCTGACCATGCGGAGCAGGAGCAACTCCGGCATGCAGCTGGACGGCTACACCCGGCTGGTGCAACAGACCATCCTGTGCCACCAGGTGGGTGAGTGAGCCACTGGTTGGATGCCTGCCTGCTTGCTCGTGCTGGGGGGGGGTCATCCAGGGCAGCTGCCTGCTTGGGGCTTGGTCGGCTAATTTTTAAGTTGATAGTTTTGTATAGCCCACAAATAATGTTATAAATATCCGAATGGCCCTTGGCGGAAAAAAGGTTCCCCACCCCTGCTATAGATCACAACTCTATCTGGAACTCAAATGTACAGCCTCACCTAAGAAAGACTTTATTGCACAAAGCCAGTTTACTCTGGTGAGCGCTGCAAGATGTCCTCCAGTGGTTGCCTCCCAATAAGTATGCCACCACATCATGCAAACATAAACACATGCATGTACATACAATCCTGGAGGAAGGAGCAGAGCATCTAGCTCATGGTCTTTTATGCCCAGTCTAATGGTCTCTACCTTGTGCAACCTTCACACATTTTTCACACTGCTCTACTCCAAGCACTCAAATGAACTCCTTGCCTACATTTGCCACCGACTCTCTTTCTGCAAACCTTACTCCTTTCCATTCAAGCTTCCTGATCTTTCTACTGCTCTTAAATCTGTGACTATTACACTTAAGTGGTTATTCCAGCCTGTTATGCTCTATCAACATGATTGCATCATCTAGATGATTTCCTTGCTTTCATGTATCTGCCAATTGGCCTCCTAGAAGATCTAGACGTGAATGTATCATGAATTCACAAAAATAACCTTTTTGTGTGCATTGGGAGAGGTGGCACACCCACAGAAAGGAAAAGCCAAAAGGATGTTTTGTGTAGGGAAAAATGAAACCGTAGACATGTGTCTGAAGCCACCCTAAGAACTGAGACTTTGCTGCTGATTCAAGAAATGCAAAAGCATAAAGAAACCTCACTTTAATGAAATACTTCTTTACTCAATGAGTAATTAGATTGTGGAATTTACTGCCAGTGACGGCCAGAAGCATGGATGGGCTTTAAAAGGGGGTACGATGGGATTCTGAAGAATAGGACTACTACCCATGTTGACAAGAGGGGGTCATATTCAGAGACAGCAAACCTGTGATAAGAGGCAAAATCAGGAGAACACCTTGGCCTCTGTGCCCTGTTTATTGGCCCTCCACAGAACTGGTTGGTCACTGTGAGAGATGGGATCCTGGAGTGGATGGATCACTGGTCTGATCTAGTAGGGCTCTTATGTTCTTTTCTTGGAAATCTAGTGCCTCAGTTGTACCATTACATTATTGCTTACCATTACAGTACAATTCTAATGAAGAATACTGATTTCTCACTATGTGAAGCAGATCTTCCTGGGGATTTGCATGGAAACATCATGCAAATTATACAGATGATGAAGTGAAAAGGGGGGGGAAGTACTGAAAACATTTCAGAACATCCTGGAAAGGGGTTAGAACCCCTTGGAGGGAGCAGAGGCTTTGACATCATTCATGTAGAAACTGGACATATTTACAGTTAAGAGTACAACTCACTTTGCCTTTGTGCCTTTTGTAATGAATTGACCTTTTGTAATAAATTGACCTAATTTGCTTCTAGTAACGAAATATGAATTATTAACATCCATTCCAATCTACCGTGCAAGCAAGCAAGCTTACAATGGATGTTTGTAGCCCTTGGATAAGCCTTGCCTGCTAAAATTGCATCAGTTACCTTAGCCATTTCATTCAACCTCTTCATTAGAATATTCTCCTGCACGGTCCCCTGGAGACATTCACTATTCCATTATAAGTGCAACATGAGTATCCAGCTTGTTAATTGCATTAACTATTTAATCCAATGCCTTTCCATCCTATCAAACTCTAATTGATTACCACCTCTGAACGTAAACGAATTTACAGCCTGTCCATGAAATTGTTAATTGTATTTCTGATAGTTCTGCTGCACTGTAAGGTTGCATCCATACAGCTCTAATTTGGGAGTTCAGGTTTTCTTTTCCAGAACGTCTTTGCCTCAGAGTTCAGTTGTTCAGACATAGCTTTTTTTTCCCCAGGTGTATGCCTAAGATTTCTTTGTCTATTTAAAAGTGTAAACTGTGAATGTTCCTAACAAGTGTCTGAAAATATATGTACCATACAGATGCTCTCATGAGAGAGTCAGAATTGGTGGTGGCTTCTGTTATGCAGGAGCGTAAGAGATTTGCTGCTGTGAACCAGGAACAGGCCTGACTGTAGAGCAGCCCCAGGAGAAAAGAAAGCTCCCTTTTGCTTGGGTCTGTACACTTCTGGTTTTGCACCACAGAACAAAACTGGAAAGTAAAGATATCAGTAAAGAAAGTAAAGATAGGAGCCCCGTGGCGCAGAGTGGTAAGCTGCAGTACTGCAGTCCAAGCTCTGCTCACGACCTGAGCTCGATCCCGACAGAAGTTGGTTTCAGGTAGCCGGCTCAAGGTTGACTCAGCCTTCCATCCTTCTGAGGTCGGTAAAATAAGTACTGAGCTTGCTGGGGGTAAAGGGAAGATGACTGGGGAAGGCACTGGCAAACCACCCCGTAAATAAAAAGTCTGCCTAGTAAACGTTGGGATGTGACGTCACCCCATGGGTCAGAAATGACCCGATGCTTGCACAGGGGACCTTTACCTTACTTTTAAAGATATCAGTACATGGAGAAATCAACCTGGGACTGAGTAAATGAAGACCACTCTTAAGGTGAAACTTAACAGCAAACGAATTAAAAACAAACAATAACATTCTCTTTAACTTCTCTTAGTTTCAAATACGTCACACCTATATGAGAACCCAAGAATGTCTATGGCTTTGATCTTTCAATCAGGTAGGAGAAAGGGCTTTGCCGCTTCGCTTCCCATGACTAAGCATTTATACATGGAGGCTACCTTGGGCTGGGGTGACAAAGTGGCACTCCTCTAAATTTCATATAAGGAGATAAAACACATACAAATCTTTAGAGGGAAAATATTACGGAAGTATAAACAAGAAGCTGTAAAGCAGCATCCTTTACTGCTACAGCAACCATCATGGCTGCTATATATTTAAAATAGGCACAGCATCAAACACTGTGCTATTTGGCATTCAGGTACCTATACAGCCACAAAGAATATGAAGGAGAAAAGAAATAATGCAATAAACCATGCAGATTTTTCAACCTGTTCGGCACATTTAGAACACAATGGTTAGAAAACAAAAAGCTACCCTATGTTATAAAATACAATATTTGTTTTCAAACACCACCTACTGTCGCTTGAAAGTTCTGCATAATCATGTTTTTGTATTTTCCAAACAAAGGTTTGTTTTGAAGTGAAGTGGCAGACCAGTCTGGGGTTCAAACAGCAGCTAGTGAAATTATTTTGCCCCATTCACTGGAGCCATGGCTTGCTTGGCTCCTAATGCTGGTGCTGAATAGAATAAACCAGGCACCAATTCAAACAGGAATAATTCTGTTATTTTAACAGTCAAAAAGGAAATGTTTCCCCATGTCTATATATTTTGATCTTTCTGGACAGTACTAAACTAAAACCGAACCGAACCAAGCTACAGCCTTAGTGTTGCCATATGACACTGCAACAAGGTACTGATTTACAATGCAGGTTACGCAGATTAGGTTTTCTCTGCACATCACAAGTGTAGGTCTTAGCCAAAGCCACATTCCAGCAGAAACTGCATTTCACATCAGATAACGCCCTTAATCTGTGTGGCAAAGAGCACTGAAAACTATTATAAGCAAAGGTTTCGTTTTATGGGATTTTGCATGGCATTACTCTACCTTCAATAGGTGGACTGGATAAGGATTTCTGACTGCAAGGTTTTAACAACATGAGCAGTGAAATGGATTATCCATACCAGTACACAAACATGCACACACACGCGCGCGCACACACACAGACCAGTTAAAGTATGAAGGATCCTTCTGCACAAGGCAATTAACTACAAACAGAAACATTTGAAAGACAGCAAATGAATGTTGCCTTCTGTAAATGAGCAGCACCCACACCTTTCTCCACCTCTGAAAACATGGTTCTTTACCCAGACACATAGTAAAATAAAACCCAGGCCTCCTTTTTTTAATTGTTTGGACACTTAGAAATCACTCTTGATGTAAGCTGAGCTGTCTCCTCTATGGACTGAATGACAGGACTTTTGCATATTTGTATTCAGAAGGTCACAGGGGCTTCCATGTATGGGTGAAGCTGGCTTCAGATTGTTGCTGTTATTACTGGTGACACACTAATGGTTGTACCCTGTGCTTTACCAGGTGCCATTACCCTTACATTAGAAAGGAAGAACTATCTGAAGCAGTTTGATACAACTACATCAAATTCAGGCTATGCAATTCTATCATCTTTAGTCTATAAGAGTTAAATCCTGTCAATTAATTCATAGATCCAGAGTAGGATTGACTCAGTAGGATTGACTCAGAAATACATGGTGTTTACAAAAGGAGCAATCAATAGGACTAAAGGTTTCTAGTAAGGTAGTGTTGAATCATCCCACTCCAGCTGATCTTGCCTGGTGGTATTCTGTTTGTTTTGCTTGTTTCCAATGGCTTCTTCCTCTTCCTCCTCCTCTTCTTCACTTTCATCTGACTCAGCACTGGTTGTATCATCTTCTTCATCTTCTACTTCTTCCTCCTCTTCACTTTCTTCTTCTGCATGACGAGGCTCTTCATATTTCTATATTGTGCAGAAATACATAGGAGGAATATCCCACTTAGAAAAGCTGTTCTCGCCTGTTCTGAAATTCATCAATATTTTGCAAGATTTCTAGCAATTGTTTGCTGTGATACAAACTGCTGAACCAAATTTCACTTCTGAAGACTAAAATACATTCAGGGTTCTGTTCAAACCATGGATGTCATTGTTTCAGCCTCTCTAATTCAAATTTAGCATGAAGTGGGTCTGCCTATGGGCAGGGAACCTTTTAAGAGATGCTTTTAATCAGTGTATGACCTTCCCATCCAACCTCCCAGTGGAAGCAACATGAGATTAGCTAGTCACTGTTATGGACCAAGCAGGAGGCTTTGGGATCACCTTCTGAGAGGATCTGTTTTTACTCGCTTCATGCTGTTCATGGGGTGTGGTATTATAAATAGGCCTGGTTTTATGACTGATTAGGCCATAAATAGGGTGACAGGATTTGAGGGGATTTCTGCATTAGGGTAAGAGGTTGGGCTGCTGATCTTTCAAGTGCCCCTTCCAGTCTTACACAATTATATGATCTCAATTCTTTCAAAGAACTCAATGTAAAAGTAACTATGGAAAATGCCAAACCTAAAAAAGGTTGTTATTTACATTTTGCTGCTTACCTTACGGTTGCCAACCTTCAGGTACTAGCTGGAGATCTCCTGCTATTACAACTGTCTCCAGCTGATAAAGATCAGTTCACCTGAAGAAAATGGCTGCTTTGGCAATTGGACTCTATGGCATTGAAGTCCCTCCCCTCCCCAAACCCCACCCTCCTCAGGCTCTACCCCAAAGACTTCCCGCCGGTGGTGAAGAGGGACCTGCCAACCCTAGCTTACCTCCATAGGATTGACAGTGATGGTCAGAGCTGAATCATCCCAATCCATTTCATTTTCTTTACTGCCTTCATTTTCCTTTGAACTATGTTGGTAAGCTGACCGAATTCTATATGCCCCCAAAGCAACAATGAAGACTAGAATGCTGACACAGATTACTATGACAATTGTAGCCACACTTGGAAGTACTGGAATGAAATAAAAATGGGGTAAACACAACTTTCCTACATTCCATCCGTACAGACATACATCCTATTTTTTGTTTATAGAAACACACACAGAAACACATAGAGAAAATATTTATTTATGCAAAACATTTGTATGTTGCCTTTTCACCCAGCAGCAGCCCCAAGGCAGCGAACAATCAAAACAATGTTTAAAATACAGAATAAAATCTATGAAATATTTAAAACATTTAAATAAAACATATAAGCACACACTGAGACACACAAACAGGGAGAAGAGCCAATAAGAATTAATGAGGGAACACCAAACAAAGCAAAGACGTGTTTACCGATTGGCAGAAGGCAACGATAGAGGTAGACAAACAAATCTCCCTGTGCCGAGTTTTTGCCCTAGGTCTGAGAAGGCCCTTTCTAGATTTGCCACCTATCTAAATGTGCAAATGTAAACGGATTCACAAAGTTGATACATTGTCACAGGATTATTTGGCATAGCTTTGCAGTTTGCAGATGAAATTTCTGTAGCAACTTGCAGCCTCTCAACTCTGCTATGGTAGCTAAGAGCAACAGCCGTATCTAGATCTAGGCTAAGTGTAAAGGTTTTACTCTACAGATGATAGATAACATTTTAAGCCAGCCCAGAAAGGTTTCAAGGTAGAGTAGATCTCTGCCCCTTGAAGGGCTGTAGCTGACCTCCTTAAATCACCACCCATTGTTCAATCACCACAGCAGCTGGCAACCCCTGTTTGTTTTATTAGCTAGGTTTCAAGTACTGTAACTTGCCATAGGTTCTGCCATCACAGTTTATTTAGGAAGTCTGAGCAAGTCTGAGCTCTGAGACCCAGCAATGAAAGGTAATAGGTGAGAGAGTCCAGCATCTTTCTGAGTTCAGCAACAGAGCAAGGAAACCAAGGCACTAGACTCTGTTCGCACTATTGGATACATGCATTGTTCCAAATAAACACATCATCTTGAACTAAAAGGAGATCTCCTGCTTAAAAAACAGAAACAGTTGTGGAGGTAGAAAGTCTACAAGGAAACAGGGGCTATCCAATGCATTGCACTGCATGTTACATGTATGACTATATGCCTGCCAGGCAGAAGTGTGTACGTGGTGCTATGAGTTTCTGATTCTCAGGGAGTTATTCCATCTCCTTCAAGGTGAAGGCTGCTGAGAGCAGACAATCACAGATATGTTAGAGGTATCCCAGTCCCATGGCGACAGCTCTACTGTTGTCAGGGGGAATAGGGGGCTGTCAGTCTGAGGAGGAGGAGGAAAGGCTCTCTTAGAAGGGACCCATTCTTGAGATGAACTGATATTCTCTCATGCTGAAGATACCCCTTTGGGGATAAAGGGAGGGAAGTGGTAGCAGGAGGTCTGATACTTAGCGATCTATAAAGGTGTTCTGTGACCAGTGTTTTGACTTCATATTGTCCTGTGAATCTGGTGCAAACGTTGACATTATAAACTCTCTAAATAGGGTGGGAGCTAGTGCGAAAAAGTAGACTGGGATCATGGTGCTAGGTAACATTAGTGATGGTGGGAAGTGTAATGGTGCCATCCTGGAAGAAAATATTAGGTTGCTAGGCAAAAAGTCTTTGAGGCAGCTTTCTTAGCAATACTGCTTGTTCCACATAAAGAGACAGCTAGTCAGAGAGAGATAGGGATGCCTTAATAAAAGGATGAGATGGTGGTACAGGGAGCCAGTGCTGAGATTTCTTAAGCAGTGCAGAAGGCTTTGGGACAAGGCAGTCCTGTGCAAAGGAGATAGGCTTGACTTTAAAAGGAATGGACTCAGACTGCTGGAGCTTAACACAAAAAAGGTTGCAGAGCTGTTTTTAACTAAATAGTATGGGATGGCCAGCAAAATGCTGGGTTAGATGAGCCATAGGTAGTGCCATCCATTTTCTCTTGAAACCTCTTTTGTGCAAGGAGCAACCTCCCAGAACACCTACATGATGAATTCTCTCTCTTCTTAGGGGATGGGACAGATTGATAGAGGTTGGTCCTATCAATGGCTCTTTCCTATGACAATGACATAGAAGTGCCATTTATATGTTTCTGCCACAATTATGAAGGCTCACATCCATTTGGGTGGCTGCTGCCAGAAATCAAATGCTGAACTAAATGATTTGGGGGTATCGCCTGGCAAGTCAATCTTTATGAATACAGTTAATACCTGAGCCATGAATACTGTTTATGCTTTCCTCTGGGCGATGTATAGATTGGATAAATTGTGGCTGTATTACCATATGATTTACATATTCCATAATATTAGAGTTGGAATTGTGTAGAATATTAACCTAGAAAAGGAAAAGAGAGAATTAATGTTACTGATTAAACGTTAGGAAATGTTGCTCATTCAAGAGCCATGCCTCTCTGTGCTTAACATTACTGTTGAAAAGTTGTAATCAGACACAAGTTTTCTCAGTTTGCTTCTTTATCCTTTACAACTCTCATATGATTTCGACCTGCTCACAAGCATGTAATAGTTGACCATAAATAAATTGTACAGAGAATTAATTCAGCATCACAGTACAGAGCTCTAGCACAAGACATTTAACGTGCATGCAAAACTCCCAAAATAAGGGTCGAAAATGCCTTTTCACAGGGGGGGGGGGTTTCTGAAAAACCATGAATATTATGACCTCAGTATTTTGCTTCAGAAGGAATGATCTTTGGGATCAGTATCTGAATGGTTGCTCTGACAACAATGATCCTGAATTGGATTGGAACATTTCTTTTCAAAATGAATAAATGTAGCACATCTGAAGCTGCCTTACATGGAGCCAGACCATTGGTCCATCTAGTTCAGAACAATTTGCTGTGACTTGCTGCAGCTATTTAGGGTCCTCCCCCGTACCTGCTATCTAAGATCTCAGTGACTGAACCTGGGATCTTCTGCATTTAAAGCAGTTTACCACTGTGCCATATGTTGTACATTTAGATGCATTATAGTGCCCTGTAAGTAAGGTGGGAGCAGGTACAACTCTCTCCAGCCCTTTTATACAATATCATATCAGGCAGGCAGGAGCACTGGTACTGCGGAGGTTAGCTCAGTCCTGCATTTGCCTACATTATAACAAATTTCAGAGAAGGCTCTGCCATCCTCTGTTAGAGGATGCTGAACTATAGCTTCATATAGTAATATTAGACAGTAGTATGTTTTCTAGTTTTGCCATTTCTTGTTCTTGATATGACCTCTAAAAGAAACTATATGCTGTTGGAATTCTCTGATCAACATTTAGATCTTTGTATGGATTCTAAAACAAAAAAACAACCCCCCAAAGAATCTTGTTCTACATTGCTAGTTTAAATGTCAGCTTGTTTTACTTTCACCTGTTGCTATAATGAGAATTTGATGGTAGACTTTGACCAGGGCTAGAACTATGTGTTATGCTTGATATTAACACCAACTAAATGTTATGTTGGCCAGATTCCAGGATCGATCAGAGCAGTAAAACAGTAAAGGTGTCCTTCCCAAAATTCAGATATGAAACAATGACAATTTTTTTCTTGGAGCACACCCCTAGTGATTACTGTCTAGTGTCCTTTCTCTGGATGAAGTGCTCAGAAGAGTCAGCAAGCAGCACTCTCTGAGGTGGAGCAGCTCTCACCCAAGTTCATATATGGACAGGCTCTCAGTGACTTTTCCCTCCTTAAATGAAGAGGGAGCAGTAGCATTTCCCTCAAATATAGTGTGTGACACTGTGCGAGCAGGAATGGGAGAATTACGGGTTATCTTCTACTCCAGACCACAAGTTGAATGGCAAAAGGGAAGAAAGTTGGAGAAGCTATCAAGTTTCACTTTGAAATGCAAGTGTTGTTAAAGGAAAACAGGATAGTTCTCATCACAGATATCAGAGATAAACGAGATGTGAATGGCACATGTACTACTACAATGAAGCCCATAAATAGGATCTCCAGAAACAGTGACACAAAATCCCACTACTCCTTTTTGAATCAAGGAGAGGATGTGGTGAGAACATGAAAAGACTGAATAAAATTACCTAGAGAGAGGAGAAAACAAAGATTGGCAAAATGGACCAATTATAAGAGGGCACTTGCAATTTTAGTCCTGTCTTCTAGTTGCTTTCCATCCTCTGCATCTGCCTGCTTTCATCCCTGCCCGGTTTCACTCACATACTGGATAATATCTCTGACAAGGACAGCCACACTCAGCAGCTGTCTAGAAAGTAAGAAGTTAAAGGGACAGATATGTGTAACAAACAAGCTTTGGGAACAATTGAAGCACATCTGCTTGGAAGTAAGTTTCATTTAATTCAATGGAGCTAACTCCCAGGGAGAGTAATTGCAGAGTCAATTAGGTATAGTGGTTTGAGTACTGAACGAAGACTAGGGAGACCTGAGTTCAAATCCCCAGTGGCCATGAAAACTTTTGGGTGGCCTTTGGCCAGTCCTTCTCCCTCAGCCTAACGTATCTCCCAGGGATGCTGTGAGGCTAAAATGAAGGAGGAGAGAATCATGCATGATGCCCTGAGCCCTTTAGAGGAAGGACAGGATAAAAATGCAATAAATAAATGAATTGTAAACCAAGCACTGGAGTGGCTTTGGATTTCAAATGAAGCATACATAAACGACAGGAAGCCAACTGTTGAAACTATGGCATACTCATCCTAAGAACACTTTTCTGGAGGTAAGCCCCACTGAACAGAACTGGACTTACTTCTGAGTAAACCTGCTCCCTATATTGCCTACATTTTGGCTACCAGAGATTCAATAAAACTGCAATTGCCCTTACCCTGAATGCTGAGCTGTACTGTGCCTGGGCAGCAGTGGTCAAGCTAGGGTTCCCAATTGCCAATTCATGGCAGGCAATTGCCTGCCAATTAACAAGCCTGCCTGCCGACCCTCAGCTAGCCGGTGGAAGGAAGCAGGCCAGCTGAAGGGGGAGCAGTCCACCCATGTGCACGACACGGCACACATTCCAATTAATTTTTAGAGCCTTCTTTTTTAACCCAAACCATAGTTTGCCTTTGTGACAGACAGGTCCGGGTCTGCCTTTCCCAGAAGCAGTGTGCAGTGAAATAATGTCCTTTCCGGGTTTACTCCGGAAGTGAGGGGGTTGCTCTAGCACATCCCTCCAAAAACTCTATGGTTTCCATACAGTTTTTTGAGGGGTGTGCTAGAGTGTCCCCATCACTTCCCGGGGAAACCCAGGACGTTATTGCACGCACAGAGGATCTTACCCTTCAGCTACTTGATTCATATTATGAGAATTGTGTTACTTGACAATAAATATAATTGAATATAATGGTTTTTATATAATGGATGCAATTTAGATGTACAATCTATAATGCTGATTTACTGCACAAATAATATTCCAAATATTCTGTGACTCAGTGGTAGAGCATCTGCTTGGCATGCAGAAGTTCCAAGGTCCAATCCTCAGCATCTCCAGTTGAAAGCACCAAGTAGTAGGTGATGGAAAAGACCGCAACCTGAAGCCCTGGAGAACCACTGCCAGTCTGAGTAGACAATACTATTCTTGATGGACCAAATGGTCTGATTCAGTATAAGACAGCTTCATGTGTATGTATGTCTTGGAAAACACTTGATGCAAAAAAAAAAAAAAAAGGCAAGAAAACAAAGAATTGCAGTTTCACTTTGCTGATGAGACAGCAAAACTAATTTGCAGATTTTCAGGTCAAAATAGCAAGGATGAGAAGATCAGAAGTATCATGGGACTGGAGCATAAGCACTAAAGGAAAGTAGTGCAGAAGAGATGAATGCAGAATCGGATGCCTGATATTTGCCTTTTGGCCCATTAGGGAACTACTGTTTCTCTGGATTCAAATACGATAAAGGTTAAATTGGTGTGATGAATGATCAGAAATTGTCAGTTTCGAGCCTTATAGACAAAATGCAAATGGGAGGCTTTAACTTGCTGCATTTGTTAGCTGGCATGCTAGAAAAATTCAGCCCTTCACACTGACTGTGGCTTACTCTTGTCGGCATGAAATTCACTTCACAAGGGGGTGGGGGCGGGAATCTTGTAGCCGTTACTGGCACTGAACAAGGTGTTTGGAGTAGCATTGTATGCAGGGACAAAAGGACAGAAAGCTTTTTGCTAAGCAAAGTTTGATGGCTCATGACTTTAGAATTATCTGCAACTTTTCATATAACCATGCACAGGAAACAGCTAGACTCTTCCTCATTACCTAGTAACACAATCCAAAATTTATCTAGTGCTTATTCTTCTTTACTTGGCACATACGCAGAGCAAGCAATGGAGAGTGTTGATCATCACAATGAAAGAAATAACCCTTTTTACTGGAACACATATGGAAGAAACTAGGCAGAATGGTGTGTGTGTGTATGTAAAGTGCTATCAAAACACAGCTGACTTATGGCAACCCCAGCAAAGGGCTTTCAAGGCAAGTGAGAAGCAGAAGTGGCTTGCCACTGCCTTCCTCTGCAGAGCCTTCCTTGGTGGTTTCCCTTCCAAGTACTGACCCAGCTTAGGTTCCAAGTTCTGACAAGATCGGGCTATAACATGCCGCCTTCCCTCCCCACAGCCATTACTACAAAACAATCAATCTATAGTTTGTAATTGTCTTTCCATGGTTTGAAATACTGGCTTGGAGGACAAGCATAAGGCATAGATTGTAGGTTCAGATGAGATGGCAAACTATGGTTTGCACAAAACAGGAGGGGAAGAGAAGCACAGAAGCTCACCATGAATGGTATTTTGTGTGAATGGACTACATTCATAGCAGCACCTATGGCTCTGAATATCTGATGTATTGATAAATACACTTAACACTGTCCAGGAAAGGAGTCGACAGCAGGAGGAACACACAAGCACATAAGGCCATGAGAAGTCTTTCCTGAGCTAATATGTGTAACTTTTAAAAAGACTGCAGAGATTGCCCAGAAGTATGGAAAGACCGGTTGACTGGCTTTGTACACATGACTTACCTCTAAATTAAATTCGTTGCTGGTATAACGCCCATTCAACTCCGAGCACTTGATTCTAAACTTCCTATCAAAGATGGAAGATGTATGCCAGTTACGATAGCGAACCTGTTGCAATACCTGCTCATAGTTTTTCATCGTGTCCACACCTGAAATAGTAACATAGCATCACAAATAAAGAGAGAGTTCAAGTGGAATGGCCATAGCTATGAAAGAAAAAATGAACATGGGCTTGAGTCAAGTCGGCTGCGACTTGAAGGCACTTTACACACACACACACACTATCACTAACTAAAAAAAATGATATTAAGAGCTTGCACTTCACATCACATTAAAGTGGTAACAACTGTCTTCTTTTGGATATTGCATAATAATAGGATCTATCATCACAAGCACTGATTCAATAACAGTGTGAGTACAAGTGGCACTTAAACCAATTTTTGTATTTCCTATGTCTGGGCAAAGGCATAACAACAAGACACATTCTGCATATTAATGTTGTGACCTCCCAAGATATGATGCCAACATTTTTTTACTGTGGGAAAAGATAAATCCCTCACTAAAGCCATAAATGAGAGAAAAATTACTATCAGAGACTGATAGTATGTGCCTGTTTATAGGAACAGAAGAATGACCATCCACAAGATTATATGATTTTTAATCCACAAGATTATGTGATTGATTTAAACTGCCACATATTCAGTGGCTCTTGCTTACATTTAAAATGCAATTTCTCATGTTATCTTGCTGCACTAAAAGTGCATTCCTGAGCTTTCGGCGTGCGGGGACAGCAGGGAGAAGGCGCTGCTGCTGTGCCTCCTAAGCAAAAAAAAAAAGAGGAGCTTTTTGCCCCATTGAGAATAGCTAAAAAGCAGGCACAGCCTCGCTCTTCTCCCTGCTGGGGCAAAAAGGGACAGGAAGGTGCCCCTACAGGCAGCCCGCCCCTATAACTCCCCGGGAACACCCCCAGGATGCTGGAACACCCCCCAGAATGCCAGCATGGGCCTTTACGCCAGTGGGAAGCCATCGGCGTCCTGGTGTGGCACTGCCGGCAGCGCCAGGAGACCGGCGTCTGGGCCTCCCCGCCAGCATTGGGGCCACCTACGGTGGCGTAAGTAGCGTGGGGGGGGCATTGCCAGGGCAGCCTCTTCCTATTCTCCTGGGGACTTCCATCCTCAGAAGTTAGGAATGCACTGTAACCATGTTCAGAATGGCTAGATTTTTTATTAGTTAACCTAAGTTTTAAAAGCAAGGCCTGGTTTGATGGATAGAAAGACAAAAAGTCCACTTGTTTGTGCTGTATGGCAGTCATAGGCAGAATGTTTACATTCCAAAGTACAAATTGTCTCTACCCCCACAGCAAATCTCACATCCTTGAGAGAATAAATGAGCCATTATACACATCCAACGGATTTGGAGCTCCATCATATCCAGCTTCCCTCTGGGCTCTATAATGGTGACGAGTGATCCTCTTAATAGCATCAAAGCAAAGTGTAGTCCTTTAATTTTAAGCTTATGAACATACATTTTAAAAGATCAAGAATTAAGGTGAATATACCATATATTGAATACCCTGCAGTAGAGTTTGTAGCATCTAAGTGTTTTCCTTCCAGTTCTTTCCGATCCAATTCCAAACACTCCTGCTTTGGGTCCAGTTCTGCCCCAATTACCAAAATGTCACAAAAATCCAAATTGTGGTGCATTTCTTCTAACATGACTGGCTTGTGGACTGAGGAGAGAAAGGGAAAGATACCCCAAAGGTGAAAAACAGTTTATACAATGTGATACACTGTAAAGCTACCCATTCTCTAAAGGAACAGTTCTTGAAAAACGTATTTACATGTTCCCAACAACAACACATTTTTAAATGTTCCTCACAGATTGATGAGGGTGTAAAATATGGAGGCAACTGTAAGATGTATTATAACACAATAAAGGCCCTCAAAACTATTTTGGAAATACAGTACAGACACTTAACCTTGGAAGCCAATTCACAGATGGATAATTTTGCCGTTCCATTGTGTATGCACATTGACACCAACTGAGCTGTACAGCACATTAATCCTCCTTCCACAACAGTACAAATAATTCAGTTATGTTATGGCCCATAAAGAATCAGAACAGATCCTACACGGTTTGTCTATGGAACTGCATGACCATGAATAGCAACACCAAAGTACTTTGAATTCTCTTGGGTTGTAAAACCTGAAGTGTAAATTCACTTCTTCTTGATCATGAAGGGTAACAACTGTCTTGTCACAGATGAAAGAGTATGAAAATGTCCTGTTTAATTCAATGGTCTACTCGCCATCAAGTGGCTGGAAAATTGACTTTAACTGTCTGTTTCATGACACAGTTTGTAAAAAGGGGATCTGTGCTGCAGAAGCTTCATGCTGTAGTTAGTGAAGGCTGATGTACACAAGGTTAACGAAGTCTTTTACAATGATGGCTTTCCATTCAGTGTGCATAATGTTGAAACCTGGGGACCCCCAGGTTTGCAGAGAAATATAAAAACTTACCCCAAATGGAGGGGAGGTTAATCTCCCCCCAGAACAAGCCTCTCTGCACTTGCACAGAACCACCACTGCTCTCAACCCCAACTCTCCTTAGCAGCTTCTGAGGCAGTGAGGCAGCAATGCTGAGGGTAAGGGAGTGGGTGGTGGCAGTGGTACTGTGGGAGGTGGAGGAGGAACCACCATGAGTCCTGCCATAGCTGACTATCTTTATCAGCCTCTGAGGTGGGGAGGCAGCACCTCTGCTGGTGGGGCAACTAGTAGCAGTGGCATAAGCCCCACCATTTAGTCTGGAGAAGAGGAGGTTGAGTGGGGACGTGATTGCTCTCCTTAAGTATTTGATGGGCTGTCACTTAGAGGAGGGCAGGGAGCTGTTCCTTTTGGGAGCAGAGGATAGGACTCACAATAATGGGTTTAAATTGAGGGCGGAAAGGTACCAGCTGGATATTAGGGAAAATATTTTACAGTAAGAGTTGTTCAACAGTGGAATCAGCTACCTAGGGAGGTGGTGAGCTCCCCCTGACTGGCAGTCTTTAAGCAGAGGCTGGACAAACACTTGTCAGGGATGCTCTAGGCTGATCCTGCATTAAGTTGGACTACATGGCCTGTATGGCCCCTTCCAACTCTATGATTCATTGCTGCCTCTCCTCACCCACCTCTCAGGCAGCAATGCTGCTTGAAGAGGAGAAGGAGCTAGTGGCTGCAATCACTACCTATCATGCTGCCAAAAGAGGAGCTGCCCCCTCTGTGGGACCTCCCCCTGCCTCCCAATGTAGTACCCACTGTATCCTCCCTGCTGCAACCACATGATGGGAAGACTGGTGGCGGTGCGAGAGGGCATAATCCAAGTAAATGGTGGGAGAGGAAGAAAGAAAAAAAGAGAGGGTGATGAGGTGGGGGAGGGAGAAAAGAGAAAGGAAGAGGAGGAGTGGCAGTAGGCATGGAAGAATGGAGGAAGAGACATACAAAGAAAGAGAGAAGGAGTGACAGTGGGCATGGGAAGAAAGAGAGAGAGAGAGTAGGAATGGGGAAGGGAGGAAGGGAGAGAGAGAAAGAGTGACCGTAGGCATGGGGGAGGGAAAAAGAGAGAGAACGAAAGCGTGACAGTATGTATGGGGGAATCAAGGAAGAGACAGAAAGTTAGAAAGATACTGAAAGTAAGAAAGAAAGGAAGTAGTGGAGGGAGAAACAGAGATCCTGAGAAAAGAGTGGGCGTGAGAGGAGTAACTAAATCAAGGGGAATGGGATGGCCACTCCCACAAGCGCCATGCAGGTCCCAGTTTGTCTCCTATAATCTGTAACACTCAGATTTGTCCTCAGTATAAAGGGTGGTTCAGGAAATAAAAGCACACCCAACTTTGCTTTAACTGTTCACAGAGAGGTACACTTGGATTAATTTTCAAATCCAGGAGTGAGCCATAGTTGCACTAAATTAGTCAACTAGATTAAGTTTCCTTACCCTTTCAGATTACTGTTCTAAATTGGATGTCATCCATTGTTGGCCTGTTTTTGAGTAAAGCAAGACAGAGATGGGTGTTTCATACAGCTCATTTCAATCCGTCTGTGAGCCATCTCTAAAGTGCTCTGGCCATAGTGCTGCTTTTTTCCTGCCCTTTTCCATTGTGTGTGTGTGTGTGTGTGTTTTTTTGGTGTGTGTGTGTGCTTGCTTTTGTGTGTGAACATTCTAAGATTAGCTCTATAGTGCTGTAGCGCTATAGCACCATAGCAACCCAATACATCTGAATGCTGGTGATATAGCACTGAATTGTGCTGGTATTAAGTGGACATATTCATGGAGGAAAGGGGTATTCATGGCTACTAGTTAAAATGGATACCTATTCTCTCTAGTATCAGAGGAGCATGCCTATTATATTAGGTGCTGTGGAACACAGGCAGGATGGTGCTGCTGCAGTCGTCTTGTTTGTGGCTTCCTAGAGGCAGCTGGTTGGCCACTGTGTGAGCAGACTGCTGGACTTGATGGGCCTTGATCCAGCAGGGCCTTTCTTATGTTCTTATGAATTGTTATAGCACCAGCATTGGGATGCAATGATGCTATAGCTCTAAAAACTATAGTGTTAATCTTAGAATGTTATGTGGGGGGGGGGGAGCCAAACACACATACACACCACAGAAAAAGGCTGGGGGGAAGCAGTCCTTTCGGAAGTGCTCCAGACATTTTAAACAGCACATTGCAGTGATTCAGTAGCGCAAGGAAAAACCGAAAATGAGAGAAAGAAGTTTTCATAAAAACGGTCAGCCCAGGGATGCCAGTGGGACAAAAGCGGCTTTGTCTGAAACGGTAAAAAGGTAAAAAATATCCGTTAGCATCCAGGAGCCAAAACCATTGTGTCTGAAATGACACAAGAAATCCATTAGGAGCTACTGGGCATCTTGCCAAAAATTATTACAAAAACCTCAGAAGAATTGTTTAAATATATGATTACAGCAGCTAGAGTAACATTTGTAACTAAATGGAAGGTAGAAAAGTTCCCAGATCAAGAGGACTGGAAGAGCAGATTAGCAGAATAAGCAGTTTTGGTGCCATGACTGAGAAGGCCCTTTCTCAGGTTGCCATCCATTTACCCTCAGCAAAAGGGCAGTGGGACTTCCAAAGATGACCGTAATGGTGCCTGTGGGAGAAGGAAATCCTTCAAGTATGCTGGTCCCAAACCATATAGGGCTTTAAAGCTTAATACCAGCACTTTGAATTGGGTCCAGAAGCAAACTGGAAGCTAGTGTAGATGGAACAAGACTTAAGTGACACGGCCCCTATGATCCCTTCCAGTCAGCCTTCTTGTTGCACTATTCGGTATCAAATGTTGTTTCTGGATACTCTTCAAGGGCAGACCCAGGTAAAGTGCATTGCTGTAATCTATACTAGTTGTTACCAGGGCATGCATCATAGTGACAAGTTCCTTTTCCCCCAGGAAAGGCTGAAGCCGGTAAAAGGCACTCCTGACCACCTTTGCTTATCCAACAGGAGCTCTGGGTCCAGCAGCATCTCCAAACTGTAAACCTACTCCTGTAGGAGGAAAGAAATCCCATCCAGAACAGGAGACACCTCCTTCTGCTCACCAGTTGCACTGCCATGTTGTCAGGATTAAGCTTCAGATTATAAACCCTCATGCATCCCAAAATTAAACGCTGAACAAATGCTTTGAATGTACACAACACATTTAATTTTTCCTGGGCATGGAAAGAAGACACTTTAAGATAACTGATAGTAAGAGTTGTTGCAAAAACAATATTTCAGGAACATTAATTCCTTTATTATTTAAGATATCAGCTTTCCAGCAGTTTAAAAATGTAAGGCCAGAAGAAATACTGATTCATGAATTGATCATAACAACAGCATCCATGAGAAAAGTCTGCCCAATCCATAAGTAAGTTTTAGTGATGGAGATTCAATAACTACTCTGGAAGTAACTCGGGCAGATTACAGAAGGATCACTGAATAAATTCTAAACAGACTGGTGGGAAATAACAGAACAGGACAGCAATCGTTTAGAGTAGACATGAATTAGGATTTTATCTATTAATGTAGAAAGGAAAGTAGAGCAAATAGGAGACATTAAATAGGGGCATCGTCAGCAATGGGCCTAGAAGTAGGGAAAGAGATAAAAAAAGGAAGGCAGGAAGCAGACAAACCATGAAAAAAAAATGTGAGTGGTCACGGGGAAATTAAAAAAACATTATTTTGCTGATGAACTGCATTTAATGATTTTATAGTTTATGGTTTTGCCATTTATTTGACGAGCCATATCAAGTAGGTCTCTGAAGATGTATATATATGTTTTAAATAAGTACATATTTATTTAAAATATGTATATGACCATTTTTCTCCTGAGGATCTCTGGACCCAAAGAAAAAGATAAATTGTATAAAAACAATTTAATAAAACAAACATTAAAACAACAAAATATTGTCGAAGGCTTTCACGGTCAGAGTTCATTGGTTCTTGTAGGTTATCCGGGCTGTGTAACCCTCATTAGCACATTATCTTGATACTTACAGGACAATGGTTAGCACATTACCTTTGTTACTTTTTGCAGGACAATGATTCAGCTCAAACCCAACCCCTTTCTGACTATATATTACTCTTCCTACACACTTGACACTGAGAGACACTGTCCTTCAGTGTTACTCCTCTGAAGATGCCTGCCACAGCTGCTGGCGAAACGTCAGGAAAGAAAATACCAAGACCACGGTTACACAGCCCGGATAACCTACAAGAACCAATTAAAACAACAGATACAAAAACCAATCTAGAAACACCATCAGGGTATTTCCCCCTTAGTCTAGCCTTAGCCCCAAAGCTCTTTAGAACAGTTCCATTTTTCAGCCTCACCAGAAAACCAGGAGGATAGGAGTTCCCTGACCTTTTCTGGGATGCTGTTCCAGAGACATGGGGTAGCCACTGAAAAGGGTTGCACCAGACTGTGGCCTAATGTACCTATTGTGGACAAGGGGTGTGTAGCTACTGACAGTAGATCTTTCTGGAAAGAGTAAAGCTGCCACACAGGAATGTAGGTCATTTATGCATGGGAGTTTTACCTGTTTGTGCTCGCTGGACCCACACTTTCCTGTTGGGAATCTATGCACCAGCAGTCTCCAAACTCAAATCAAGTCCCCTCCCCTTTAAATGCTGCTTTGTAATTGGCTTACTTTGTAGAGCTTACTATGAGAGAAAATCCCCTGCCCCCCCAAAAACCCCAATTGCTGCATTAAAAAGCATTCTAAGAACAAAAAATTTAAAAGGAGCAATTTGAAAGGCGTGTGGCGGGGGGGGGGGGGGAAGGAGAAATCCAAGCCTCAGTTATAAAAAACCTTTCTTCTGCTCAAAAAGAGCTTTGAGGAAGCAGGAAGCATTTGAATCCCAGCCTCTTTACACACTGCTTTGTAATTGGCTGTGAGAGAAACCATGCTTACATGTCCCACGCTTTGCCTTATGCATGGGGATTTCACCCAGGCTGAGCTCAGGGGAGAGGGAAGAATCAGGTTAACAGAGGAACAGGAAGTCCTGGGATTTGTGAGGGCTGGCAGAGAGGTCATCTCAAATGGACAGAAAACTCATGCATAACTCCAAGGAACAACTGAGACAGACTGGGGGCAAAGGTGAGTTAGAGTACCCATGCATAAACGACCATAGAGTGAAAGGCAATCCTTCCACAATGTGGGCTCCAGGTCATGAAGGGTTTTGAAGCTGAGCACCAGCACCATGAGATGGACATGGAAACTAACTGGCAGCCAGGTAAGGGACCTCAGAATAGGAGTGACATGTTACTGCTGGATAGTCCCTATTATTCTGCCTCAGTGAAGGTCTATTATCCCACATAGTCTTTTGATATATCTTCAGAAATGCCACTTCCCACCTGCACTTGTGCCTCTTCCTTTTTTATAGATTTACTTGATATTGTACTTATCACTTATCCTCTAAGCCAATCAACTGAATAACCATGAGACAACAATGATGCATAATCTTTTGTGGATAGTTGAAAGATTATAGACTGTTACATGCACACTTTAATTTGTATGGATATATGTGATCATATATGCTTTCATTAATAGCCTTTGTAAACCAGAAGATATTATTTGACAAATTAGAAAAATACATAAGATTTGTTTGCCATTATTGCAACAGTTCTCCTGTGGCTATTACTTCTTATTCCACTGTACTGTGTGTTCTGTAATTAACTTTTTGAGCCTGCCCAGGAACCATTTTTTGGTTGAAGGGTGGGCTATTAATGCATCAGTAAATATACTGCAAGTCTACAAAATATATTGCATATATTGTAAGTCTACAAAAGGTGAATAACATTGGCCTATGGAACCAATAGCATTCCAGTATACTTATCTCTAACCTTCTTTCATAGAAGCATTTTCTACTCGATCATAGAAGACTACATAACTCCAATCACACCTGGAGCAATCTTAGCTGGGTTTGCTTCTCAATATTAAACATACAATAGAGAAGCTTCTCAGCAGGGTATCATTCTTTACTTTGCTCCCTGTGGCTGCTGTCACAGAAGCTATAACTAATCTTAAAACAAAACTTACAAACCTCTATCCGTAGTTTCTTTAAAGTCAGGAGGATGTTCCACTTTGGTGACTGTGCTGACAATTCTGATATCTGGTAAGAGATTCACACCTCTCTCATTTTCAAATTGTGTAGCCGGTCTTGCAAAATGATCCATTCCACTTATTGTAATCTTGGGCTCCTTGGCCTGAAACACCATTACATAGGCATCTATATCTGGGATACTAATGCAGATATCTTCACCAAAACATCTGAAAAATATATTATTTATTAACTTCAGGGAAGAGGCTTTAACACAGATTCTTCCTTTGTCTGGAAATACAGAGTCTAAAGAACAAGTGTTCATCCAGTGGATAAATTTCCCTCCTAGGATATTTCCCTTTTTGTGCCTGCTCATTAATTGGACTATGAAACTTTTCTGAGGCCCATGTGAACATGAGGAGCACAATTATTACAACTAGCTAAGCATGTCATTGGCAGGCATGGATCTTTGGCAAGGTCAATGCACATATAACATTTAAACCCTTAAACAACATATAACAAACATTCAATAGTTGAAGGCGATTAGATGGCTTCTAATTATTATGCTTTTTACATTAGGTACTCAAATTGATACTTAATGGGCTTGATACAGCTATCTTGTTAAAAGTGCATCAAGAACCTAATCATCCCTTTACACTGAATGCATCAGGATCCCATTTCACACCCAGAACTCTATCTGAAGTCAATGGGCATGCAGGAATTAGGAAATGATTCCATTGCTGAAATTATTCCTTTGTGAAACTATATGCAATTCTTAAAACATTAGCTAATTAAGTAAACACCCAACTTTGATAGATATGTATTTGTATGTCATTATTAAATACTCAAATTAACATGAAATTTACCAAAATATTGGTGGTTTAATCAACCTTAATTAATTTAACTTACTGGACTTTAGATGAGACTTTAAGACGGCGAATGCCTGAAGTAGGAAACTGTCTTGAGTTGATATAGGAGACCTTTTGGAGAGCTTGATTTATATTCTCAATGTCATCCCCTTCCATAACAAGTACTGACTGAGAAGGATTGAAGTGATACTGGGGGTGGGGGGATTATATAATTAGTACATGGGGATGATATACAGAACAACTCATTATAGTGCTTAAAATAACTGATTTCTAAAGAATGTTTCTTAAAGACTGGTTAAATTCCTAATAAAGAAAAACTATTATTTTATTAGCTAATATTTGTTCTATACATAAAAGCATTTTAAGAACAAGCACCCACAAGACACTCATCTACCACAACAGTAGCTATAATTAACAGAAAAGTAAATTAAAAGTCAGTGGAACTGCTGTGAATTGAGACTATTTTCCCTACTGTTCATATTTAACTATTGTGATTTAGCTGTAACTGTAGCTCATTATGATGGCATATGAGGGTCAGTATACCTCTGTATGATCCACAAAAAATATCCTACTTAGTACAGGATATTAATATGTTTTCTGTAGAGTTCCTTTAGTTATAGTTTCTTGTTTTAATTGGAAGCATGCTTTCATATACTGCTAGGCAAATCAGCTTCTGGTCAACCAGATCACAGTCTTGGGTACTGACCTTGTAGCACATATACCAGAACAAAGTGATAGAAATCTTGATATGGTAAGGGTGGGTTGTACCACATGAGACTGCAAGTGGGGGATACTGTTTTTGACTCAACACAGATATAAAAACACTCCCTATAAGACTGAATACGTATGCAGTAGTAAACAAGCCAGGTTACAACCTTTCTGGTTGGTTTGTTTTTTAACACGCACATTTTTAAATTAACATAGAGAACCATTAAAAATAGGATAATTCAGCTGTAATCTCATCTGCTGTGATGGGCTGTACTTCATCAGGATTCCACCATTTCAGTCTATCACATGTGTAGACCAGGCCATATTTTCAGAAGTACTTTATTTATTTTTCCAAGGAACTAACTGGACTGAAACTTGTGGTATGGGCCATAAGACATGGACAACCTGGATGAGATATGAAAGGTCTATGGTAAGGATTATCCATAGTTTTTAAAAATGCTACTTAGCCTCCTGTGGCTGCTTTAAAAACTGGCATGATCAACTGGGAAGAAGATGCTTAATCGAGGAGAGGATGTACCTGAAGGACCGCCTAATCCCTTATGGACTTACCTGACCACTATGGCCATCTTCAGAAGCCCTGCTTTGGATGTCCCCACCTTCTAAGGTGGGTGGCAACTCAGGGGAGAGCCCTCTTGGTTGTGGCCCCAAAACTGTGGAACTGTCTCCCCAGGGAGGTTCATCTGTCCCCTTCTGTTGCCATCGTCTGTCTACAACTGAAGCCTTTATGTTACATTTGGTATTCCCTCAGTATCCCTCCTTCCTGTACAATGTTTCAATTGTTTTTTATGTCTTTGTATATATTTTAGCTCTAGTTTCAATTGTTTTGTTGTCCTTTTCGGTTGGTTTTAATTATTTTAGAATGTGATTTTGTTATGAATGTTTTAATTTGTTAGCCACCTTGAAAGCCCTTGTGAGAACAGAATGTTAGGATAATTTTTTTGAAAAATAAAATAAATTCTTCCATGATTTAAATACCACCTCTGAAGATACAATTTGCTGTGTGGATAGGGATAAATGCAAGCAGTTGTACCTGGTCTTCTCTGTGCAGAGATAACTTTACCTTCAGATAGGCTTTTTAAATCATGGAGGAGGCATGGGAGCAAAGTAACTTACTTTTCCAGTTCTTTTCCTAATATTCAAAGAAACCAACTGAGGATGCTACATTTTTTTAACTGAAGACCCTAATAATGGATTTTCATTTGTCGCCTAATTTCCCTGAAATACTGAGTCAGCAGTGTTTACATTACTAAAGAGCATATCAGCTTGGAACCCATATCAGCTGGACATAGGTTTTAAGAGTATTATTGTTGTTTTTGTTGTTGTCATTGTTAATAATCATGATGATGATGTTTTGGGATCTGCTTAGTTCTTGTATTTTGTTGTATTTTCCCTTTAATTTCTGTCATTTAAAGTTGTAACTGCTTTCAGCTATCAGCAATAAATAAACTCTAAGCAAGTAGACTGTAGACAACATGGCACCACCCATGTGTATAAATTAGCATTTTTAACTTGCAACAACCAACCAGGTTGGTATTTCTTTCCAACTATATATAACTGGACTAGGTGAGGTGTTTCATTATTTGGATACATTACATTTTTACAAGCTTCTCTCATGAAAATGGTGCAGGCAAAAAGGCAGGAGCCCCTCCTCACCCCACAGTGTCATCCAAAGTCCAGTTGGTCTCCTGGGGACTTTTAAAATTGTGTTCTCTGCAGCTGCTGTGTGATTTCAAGGATAGTGAATTGGGTCTGGGGATCCCTAGCTGGGGAACCTTAACCCAACTCGTCAGAAAATGTAACATGTAGTATGGCCCTGAATCTCTGAAGCCCAGATGCCTGGTGTTTCAGAGTGAATAGGTTTGCCTCACCACAACTCGGGCAGACAGTCCCAAAGGGGGTGGCTCTTGAACCTGCATGAGCTGCGAACATGGCATAGCTGGCTTCCATCGATAGCACAGGGCTGTCCTGAATGGAGCAAAGAAGGCAACTACCAGTGCCACCACAAGCAGAGCTACACCCTTCTTAGTCCTCTGAAGGCTTAGAAGTATGTTACTCTGTTTAGGATGACCCTGTATGTTAGGGTAAGGTTCTTTATGCTATGACATCCATGTATATGTGTCTATCTGAATTTTAATTTGTCATCTCTTTAGGATAGCAAAGCAGCAGTTATAAAAATGCATTCTTTATGTTTGCTGTTGAATGTATTGAATTTATAACAGACTCATATTATGATACAAATCAGATGCACTTTCAGATTAAGATAGACTATCTGTTGACTATTTGAGCTGGCTATTACCAGTGCATTCCTAATGGCTTTGTTGTAGAAAACACTCGTGCATTCATAATCACTGAATAGTTTTATGTACAAGTACAATGTGTATATAACTATTTTGAAAATCAGGATCAATCCGTCTATATTAATGTTCTGTTCCACTCTAAGGGCCACTGTGGTTCTTTCATCAAGACCTGTTATTGTCAGGCCAACTAGGAAGCGCTGCATGAGATCTCTCTCTGACAGATTCTTTCATTTTGGCCTCCTGCTGTCACTCTGACTCTCAAAACAGCTGAAAATGTAAAAATGAAAGGAGAAACTTGCACCCTACCAGTTTGTAGATCTAAGGTTGAAAATGTTTTGAAGCTAAAAAAAAATTAAATTCTTGCATTCATTTCCCCCATCCCGCAGCTAGATCACACAGATAGCTTCTTGTCCACACTGGCTCAGCTGCTGGAGGCAAAACTGAAGACAAGCAACCCTGGCACTCCTCAAGCAGGCTTCAAAGAATAGTAGGATTCAAACAGGACAACAGTAACACAGAAACTGTTTTTCTATTGATCATGGGAGAAACAAGAGCTGGAAGACAGCATGAGAAATGTTAATAAATAACCTATCTATTTATACATATTTTCTTCCAGCCATGCATTTCTACAAAGTTATTTTAATTTTTGTTGAATAACTATGATCGTAGTTGTTATAGTTTTCTGTATTTATGGAGAGAGATTATTAAGTGCTTTCACCATTCTAATATGGAGGTGACTGATGAATATACTTCTAAAATCTTGTTTAATTTTGGATACGATTACATTTATAGAAATCTAATACTAGGTCTTTGAAATTTTATAGCCAACATAACCGGTGATAGAGCTCATCTTAGATATTTATATGTTTTACAGTTGTTTGCATAATATTTATAATGTGTGTGTGTGTTAAGTGCCGTCAAGTCGCTTCCGACTCATGGCAACCCTATGAATGAAAGTCCTCCAAAATGTCCTATCTTTGACAGCCTTGCTCAGATCTTGCAAATTGAAGGCTGTGGCTTCCTTTATTGAGTCAATCCATCTCTTGTTGGATTTATTTATAATAACAATGTACATATAAGCATCTCATAAGTGACTACAGTGGCATCAATGGACGTTCCAGTCAGATGATCAGGTGCATTCTCTATGCACTATCACAGACAGAGTGTATAGAGGGGACCAAGCACAAAGAATGCAGGCCATTTGGGGAGAACTTAAACCAGAATTTAGGTTAAAGATGTATATTTTTGTTTTTTCCCCTGTGTGCATTTAAATGACCACCTTCCCTATTTTGTAGTTTTTTCAAATAGAGGTAAACATTTTACATGTTTAACTGTCCATTGTTGGTTTGGATCAAAGCAAGTGTGAGTGGAGCCCCTTGCAACCCTAAACTCCTCACCCATTCCTGTGGGCCAGGAAGCCATTCAGAATTATAGGGGATGTGGCATAAGGGTGATGTGTGGGGGACCTTTCTGGATCCAAGACATTGATTTTAAAGAAATGCTGGATTTTTTTTATCACAGTCATTTTCCAGCTGCTAACTAATACACTCATACCCCTTGACACAAGTACAGCCCCACAGCTAAGTGTGCTGCATCTGATGGAAATAGAACCTGTTTCAATATAGAATATCCATTGCATTGAGAAAATTACCTGGAAAGATCTGTGAAGCACCCGCAGTACCTAGTTTCTGTAGGTTTATACTAGAAATAATGGTAACATTACTCTTTGCAATGTTACACCTTTTCTTTGGTTCCACACTTCCCTTGCATGACTTTATAGCAAATGAGATTGCTTCCAGGAGTACATTTGTACTCTGCCTTGCCTTCATAAATCAGCTTTAAACGTTATCAAAGATGATGTCAGTTCATCCCTCACCTTTATTCCTTGGCCAAGACTCTCCAGGGAGTTAATATCCAGACCTTCCTTGCAGGCCTGCAAACAGGAAATCACTTTCTGACTTTCAATTTTGCCTGGTCGGATAGTGAGGCTAGCAAGGCTGCCATGGAAATACTGAGCAAATCTGGGTTTAGTGACTTCACCACCTGTTTAGAAAAACACAAAACAAGAAGCACAAATCATCACTGATGATAACACCAAAATAGGGATTTATTTATGACTACCAGGTGTTCCAACATGGTCTTTCAAAGCAGACACAGTTAGCACTTCAGCTGCCATTTTTATCATTATCAGAATTTCAACTAAAATACAGCTTAAGCACGGTTACTCAGGATCACTAGTATTGTTAAGGTTCTATCACCATTTCCATTATTTCAAGCTCCTTTTTTAGAGGCATACAAATCAGCTGCAAAATTCATACTCATAGAAAGCATGGCATACACTCAGCCCCTTTTGCCCCAGCATGTGATGGAAAGCTTCTTATATGACTTTAAACATTAAACTATTGTTATTTCAGACTAAATTTGCAATTCTATAGATAAAAGAATTCTATAGATAAAAGTAACATGCTTGTCCTAAAAACAAATTATCACTGATAAAAATCATCCAGTGAAATTTGTTTCTGGGAATAGCAAATCTCTTGTAAAGCAATATATTGTTAGTTGATATTAAATTATCAAATTAACTTTCTACCAGTTTGCTTAGCTTTTATGTGCATTGCAATATGCCTCTTAATAATGAGTGCCTGGAATACAAGCAGAATGAAAACCAAGGAAATAAATCATTTGGAATTAATACTTGATTTCAATAACATCAGTGGGATTTTCTAAGTACAGGGATTTTTTGGCATTGATTTAATGGTATAGAATGAAAACTTGGTCTCTCAGGATCAGAACTGTATTCCTGGATATTGTGATTGTAACAGAGTAGACAAAATCTTGTAGTTATTCTCTTTTCCAGTTGTTACATGATGGGAAGGAAGGGGGGACTTTTGCACTACAGAGAGGACAGACATTTGAGCCTGCAATGCATCATGCTCCCCTTCTCCTAATCATGTTTAGGACTTACTGATGAACAGAAACAATAGTATTCTGGAGGCATAATCTTGCAATGTATAATTAATTTGTTATGCATCTTCATTTCTTGCAGTGTTTACTAAATTAATGACCATTGCTGAAAAATGGTTAGTGTACATATTCATTGAGCCTTCTTACTAACAAACCTTGTTATAATTATATTGCTTCTTAAGACCACTAATTAAAACAGTTTATAAACATTTACTTACAGTAAATATTGTTTTAAAATCCCAATTACAATACCTAATACCATGTAGAATGGCAATTAAAAGTAAGAAACATTTTGATCAGATATGGAGAATGAAGCAGTCAAAAGCAAACCAGACAAGTGAACATTACTCGTATTGATTGGAATATTTGTTATGCTCAGATTGCATTCACTCAGCATTATTCAAAGGCCTATTGTTGTTACTTTATTAATATTTATATAGAATTACCAACATATAATTCGCTTTGCAGAGTAGGCAGAATTGACTTTCTGTGTTTGTCTATGTACCTTTTATAATCTCAGGGCTCTTCTGGGATCCAGCACTTGATTATCCAGAATTTTCAGTTAACCAGCATTACCCAGAAGGCAAACACCTACAACCTGAGTCATCATACCCCTGCCCCAATCCTAACTCTCCAGCTGGCTAGCTTGATGCTTCCAGTCATTTCTAAGCTTCTGGTGGCTGGTGCTAACAGCTGACATTGTCCTTAGGTGCCTGGTTGTCCTCTCAGCCTGCAGTCAACTTTCAGGACCAAGCTCTGCAGGAGGTAGGGTTGCCAGGTCCCCCCTGGCCACCGGCGGAAGATGGGGGGGTAGGGTTGTTAGATCCAGGCTGGAAAACTCATGGAGATTTGGGGATGGAGCCTGGGGAGGACAGGGACCTCAGTGGGGTACAATGCCATGGAGCCCACCCTCCAAAGCATCCATTTTAGCCAGGGGAACTGTCATGCCCCCCCCCCCCCCGTGACGGACTCAGAGGAATCAGCAGAAGAACTGGAACAGGCGACCATGCCTCCTGGAAATGTGGCAGAGAAGCTGTCGGCTGATTTACAAGGGCTGGTTTACAAGAGGCTTCAACAGCTAAACAGCTTGATGGATTCCAGCCTTCCTTGGAAGCCAGAGGGAGGGAGACAGATGATGAGTTACAGCAAGAATCTGGCCCCATAGAGCTTCGAAGAAGAAAGCAGCGACAGCTGCTTAGTGAAAGATGGCACTGGACTAGATTACTCAGGCGTAAAGAGATTACAAAGGCTGAAGATGACAGTGAGTAATGGCAGGATCAAGCTAACTCCGATAACCAGCCAGATTTAAGGTGTGGCAAAACCCAGCTGAAACATGGATGCAACGTGCTGAACTCCGGCATCAGCCACACGCCACCCCAGCTTGCGATCTTGGACTGACTTCCTATACCAACCCGCTGACTTGCTAGTGACCCTGACCTCGGACGCCTCTGCTGTTTAGCCTTTGGTAAGTACCAGCCCCAGCCTGACTTTTGGATTGTTTATCAGACTTTGCTTTCCCGCTATCTCTACTGTTTAGTGCAGCCATCCGGCTGTAGAAGTTTTGGCTTCTGTGCTTCCCTCACATCCTGCCACTCCCTCCCTCAGCTCCCTCTGCCCCATGCTGCAGTAGCAGCCTGCCCTGCCTGCCCGGCCAGTACAGGAACTGATCTCTGTAGTCTAGAGATGAGCTGTAATTCCAGGGGATTCCCAAGTCCTGCCTGGAGGCTGGAATCCCTAGCAGAATGACACTAGGGCACCTGGCCCCCTTATCTGCCCACTGTATAGGACAGCTCAGGAGAAATGGGTAAGGGTCCTGCTAGGCATGGGGCTACCATGGCATTTCCAATGGGGAGGGGTTTGGTTGCTGTAGATTCCTCTTAGTAGGGCAGAGCACTTTTACTGTACATGGGAGGAAATGATTATCTAGGGAAGTTCATGACATTTTGACCTCTGACTTTCTCCACTGATTTGACTGCCGACTCAACCGCTTGACACACTAAAACAGAAACTTCCCCTCTGCTATTCTTATTTCCCCTCTGCTATTCTTATTTACTTGAGTACAAAATTATTATTTAATATGTATTTTGCTATTTATTTATTTGTGCATGTGTTGATACAATGCGAGAATATACAGAAGCTTGTTATGTTATGTAACCCTGGGAGCAGCAGCTTATTTCAGAGGCCAGTATTTCATGCTTCCCATCTCCCTCTTCCCAAATAAGCCACATCCCTTGAAGAACACTATATGACTGCAGTGCTCATTCAAACACACAGTGAAATGCCATATTGAATAGTGCAGTAAAATATAGTTTCAGAGCTCAAATATGTTATATTTTTGTAATACATATTCAAATACATTTTAGGACAAAACATAGGGGAAAATGAAAAAGAAGACTGGAAGGCCAAAATGGAATGCTCTGTGCAGATAATGATGATAGAATGTAGCCAGTAGAATTTGTTCGTATCTAATATATCACCTTTGTACACTGCACAGGAAAAGGTGGTTCAGAGAGAAAGACAGATAAAGGAGATTCTGGACCTGGAGATTCTGAGGGGAAAGTTTACAAGCTTCATTGGACTCGCTTTGAGAAGGCAGAAATACTTGTAGGTCCAAAGAGAGATTTTTAGTTGCATTCGTTATATTCTGGATGAGTTAACTTTTAAACACTTTGGTACTAATATTGGTTCAGAAGGGTAGCTGTGTGGGTCTGCAATAGAAGAGCTAGATTTAAGTCTGGTAGAACATCAGAGACCAACAATTTTAGACTAGAAGGTTTCAAGAGACAAAGCTCTCTTTGTCAGATACTTATCTGACAAAAAGAGCTCTGACTCTCAAAAGCGAATACTCTGGAAATCTTGTTAGTCTCTGAGTTCCTACTGGATTCCAATTGAGCTCTGCTAGTATTATTACACATGCAACAGGGTGAGGGACAGTGGCAGTAGTCTCAAGTGAGCACTTGCTTGAACTGAAACACAGAAGACCATCCCAGATGATCTTTTCCATGGGCAAGGATTATGCCAAACCACTCATGTAAAACAATCCATAAAATATTATTCTGAAAGTGGCCACACATCATTGCAATTAAATATGTACTATCATACCACTTTGTAAAACAGAAGCACAATGTTCATCAGAGTAATCTCTGGATCTACTACTATCAATATTTTTATTACAACATACACTTGCATTTTTTTTGTATTCCCTACATCTACATTATGATTATTGAAAAGTTAACATTGAAATATTACTGTCTTTCTGGAAAACGTCACGTTCCCAGGAGAAGGAGGAGTCTGAATATCATGGTAACAACAATTATTACAATCAATAATACTCATCTTTAAGACCACATCTGCTCACACAAATAGGAAAAAATGGACACCATCAGCTATTTCTAGAGAGTTCTGTCAGGGGAAAAAAATAATTTAGCATGGCTGTTGCCCATGCTACATGCTTCATGAACCATATTCACAAGTTTGAAAAATTGTTATAGACAAAACAGGTGTGCATAGAATCATGTGGAAAAATCCAAGTTTTTTCCTGATATACAATCAAGGAAAGCACAAAGCACTGCCAAATGCTTGAAGTATCATGATTTAAGGCAGCATTGAGATGAAATACGACTCTTTTCAAGGGACTACAGACACTGGTCAAGTCTGTCAGCAGCAAGTATCTTCTGACTTCACCTGGGCAACTTCATCTAGACAGTATGTATAAATAAAAGAGACACTCCAACTGAAACTTATTTATAGGTCCAGCAGAGGCGGCAAAACCATCTGCATCATAAAAATTAATGATGAACCGTAGGGCTGATGCACCACCTGAGCCCAGCCAAATGCAGCCAACCTTCACAACCACTTAAGAGTTTGGTAGAAATGAGAGGAAAAAAGAACAAGGACGTGACATTTCATCAGCTTTGAGATGACAAACAGATGTCCTTTTTTAACCTGCCATAAAAAAATTAACAGTTTGCGTAACTGAGAGAATAATCTACTCTTGCCAATGGTGCAAGAGAAACACTGAAGTTCTTGAACTCCGCAGAACTTATGCTACACATAGCTAGATCAAAGTCAGACTTTTTTGACTGTCTTCCCACCACTAACAATAATAAAACTATACAAATTTAGGATTGTGTATCATGTCAGCTTGGGAAAGAACATGAGAACGGATACGCTACCTGAAAGAGAAAAAAATGTGTAGCGGATTACAACTATAGGAGTATTGCTTTACTGAACAAAATTTTAGTGTCTGTTCAGATATCACGAACAAATCATGGTTGACAACAACAAGCCAGGAATTTTCCTGGCTAATGTGCTCATTTCCCCTTCCTTTGCTCCTTGAAAACAAAGGAAGGTAGGAAGGGAGGGAGGGAAGAACTGCTTCTCTTTTCTGCTAGTGGGAAGTGCTTTTTCAAGCTGGAAAAGGAATTTACCCCAGTTTTTTCAGCTAGGGGTTAGAATCTTAGTTTGAAGTCAAAAAAATAAACAATGAGTTGTCTGAAATAATGCATTATCTGAAATGAATACTGAATTGTCTGAAATGGCAATCATAACAAACTTTAATTTGTGCTATACCTGGAAGGCTGGTATGTTTGAGGGTGGAGGGAGGGGAGAAAGAATGCAAGCTCAAGGGCTTTTTGGCTCTCTCATGGACAAATTAAGCTTTGTTTGAATATTGTGTTAACATTTTATTTTAGATATCAAAATAAGATTACAAGAATATCTTTTACTAATGAAATCATAATCCAAACTCAGAAAAACTATACCATACTTGAAGCCAAGTAGAATTCAGATCTGGCATACAATCCTTAGCAAGGAGAAATTAAACACAAATGGCAAATCCATATTAACTTAAGCAAGGATTTATTTAAAAACCTCTTTTATCTTACCAAAAATACTCATTTTACATGACTTGCATATCTTCAAATTCGATCTCTGCTATTCTATATCAAATAATACAGAAAAGATCTGAAAATGTGTAGTAGAACTTTTGGTACACGCTACACAACAGAATAACTCCAGCAACATAAGCAGAGTATGTAAGTACAAGAAGTACAGGGCACACAAATACAAATTTAAACAGAACTGGGTTCTAAATGCTTGGTGCTGGCCTCTGTTGGGTATAGAACTCCAGCTAACTAAATGATTTATCTGACTTGCCATGTCAAGCGTGGACTCCTTACAGAACACCCAAAGTCTCTTGTATTACTGAATGAGCACAGGGGCTAGCAGAACTTCATGATGTTTCACATGTTATAATTTTAATGGATACATATATTGTAGTAAATAACATTACCCAACAAAACTGCCATGACTAAAGTCCAAGAGGAAAAAAAAGTTCACATCATAGAGAGCCAGAATACATATATTTTGGTGAGGGGAAAAAGAGATGTGTATGCATTTTACCATATACAATTTTATCATGAGGTCTTTCATATTTATTTATTTTCATTCTTATCACCAGCTCTACCCCATTAAAACTATACTGTATAAAATGATGGTAAAGAATTTTAAGGAAAACAGCGAGCTATTAAGGAGTTCCTGACCTGGATAGTCCCAAGCTAGCTTGATCTCGTCAGATCTGAAAAGCTAAACAGGGTCGACCCTGGTTAGAATTTGGTTGGGAGAGCACCAAGGAATGCCAAGGGCATGACACAGAGACAGGCAATGGCAAACTGTCTCTTTCCTTGAAAACCCTACGGGGTTGCCATAAATCAGCTGTGACTTGACGGCACAAACATACACACACATTAAGGATTTAGTTAAAACTTCTTTTGAGCAACCATACACATTGCAGGATTAGATTGTTAGGGTCAACATGGTTAATCTCACTGGTGATTAATACTGTAAAATCCAGAGTTTCTATTTCTTCAGAAAAAGCAATGTCAGACAGTATGTGTGACTATCTATAACTAGCAATGGATTCAGGTTTGAGTACAGAGATTGAGATGATGAGGAACACCGAAAAAAACAACATATTGTTTATATGATAATGTGGCTTAATTTGTTAACAAGATATTGCCTGAAGAACTACTCACTTCTGAATGCATTGTGGAACTGACACAAGTTAATTACTTCATCCCTCACCACATACTGTGAGATATCAGAATGGCTTTGCTGTATTGGAAGTAATGACTTTTCAGCTATGTTAAATTGGAGTGTAACCTTTTGACAGTAATTAACTTGTGTCGCTGCTATGGTGACAGGGGATAAAGAGTTATATGTATAGAAAAGATTGGTTCTTGAGGGGGAAACTATGAAATGGAGACATTATCTTTTCAAAAAGACTTTGGTGAAGTCTATAGAAAAGGATTGAGTGGATTACGAAGTCGCTTAACTTGCTTAGTTTTGTGACTGTCTTGGCCATAAATGGTTGTTTATACATAGAAGATCACAGAGAGAACTCAGAAACCAAGAACGAGTATTACCAAAGGATGCTATAGTTAAACTTCATTTGATTGGCTTTCCTGGAAGTAGAAAATGAACTGTAAACAAGTATTTGTTTTTGACCAATGCTGTCACCTTATCACTATCTGTAACTCCCCACCCCACTCCCCAAATTTCACAGATCTGCTGGAAGAGTTTTTGAGAGGATGAATTATTTCTATCTGATACTGTTCTCTCACTGATACTGTATTCATTAATGAGACTTCTCTCTAATAAATAACAGATTAGTCATTCAATTGCTTACTTTCTACAATGTCTTGATAAAGGCCAGCATCACTGTACATTATTACTTTAACTGTTTCTCTCAGAAGCACATTGTAAATAAGGCTCAAAGAGAAGTTGAATAGGGATTTCAGGTTCATGTACTATATCAGAAAGATTGGTGTTTGTTCACTGGAAATTTATACAAATAACACTGTGATCAAAAAATAAGCTTTCTTGTTGGAGAGTGAAGACCCCTATGGTCTTGACTTGGAGCAGTAAAATTTTGATATTTGAAAATCTCAGTTTCGTGATATAATCTTGAGAGAGACTGGTAAACAGACTTAGGTTGCAATCTTATGTACTCTTACCAGGGAGTAAGCCCCATTAAAGTCAGATGGCTTAGTTTGGAAGAACCATACTGAAGGTTGTGTTGTTACAA
Source organism: Euleptes europaea (assembly GCF_029931775.1). Lineage (NCBI taxonomy): Eukaryota > Metazoa > Chordata > Lepidosauria > Squamata > Sphaerodactylidae > Euleptes > Euleptes europaea. The sequence goes on from NC_079316.1 coordinate 41,071,110, forward strand.
CTGGCTTTATTTCAGATCTCGGCAAACTCTCGTACCAAACAAGAGTGTCTATTTCTCCTATAATCTGGGACACATTCAGAAGCCAATCAATATCAAAATGGTTCTGGATTTCCAAACAACAATGTTTCTTGTACTATCCAACAAACCAAATGTTATCATTAAAAATGATGTTTCTCTGAAGTCAACAGTAATATATTAGACACATTTTGTCATTGATTATTCACAGTATCCAGCATAATTATTTCACTTCTGAATTTCCTCCTATTGTTAAAATCATTAAAGGCATGCATTAATAGAGCTTAGCGATAATTATCAACAAATTACTACCAACTTGCTTCAGCTGCATGTCAACAGGTATGAATCTATCTGTATAACTTCTCCTCTGATTCTGACTACAATGAGTTAATCTGAAAATCAGAAATGATTGCACATGGGGTTTACTTAAAAACAGTAAAGGATGAACAGCTGACCTATTTTAAAAATATGGGATTAAGCTGTGGACACTGCTAGGGCATGGGAATAAGAAGGAATGGGGAAAACCCCTCTTCAGTTCTGTCCTGTAGAGATCCCTGATTAATGTCCTGTAAAACCTTGACATATAGTCTTTTTAATTAGTTTTTATTATCATATTTCATAATCAAACATACAATACAAAACAACAACACATAAACAATACATTACAGACATTAAATCTACCACAACCGAATAACAAACTTTCTCCGGGTGAACATAACCAATTTTGTTCCAATTTTATAATCTTCCCTATATTAAACTGTTCTAGCTTTGTAACATTATAATATGTACTACTTAATGTAAAGCCCTTCATTCACCTAAAATATGTACTATATACTAGCTCATAATTAAACTTAATTCTACTATTTCATTTATAATCTTGACATGTAGTTTAACCCACTCAGTGTATGATCAGTTATTACCATGGAGACAGACCATGAAACCCTGAACTGCCCCCAACAAGGTAGCCTCAGCATGAATATTGAAGTCACCCAGGACAGCCAGCCTAGGTGTCCTCAGCATCATTAGATCTGATACCCTCAAGGAATGCCTCTGTGCCTCCACCTGTGCTCTACATATTTGTAAATAAAACAAATACTACAAACAGAACAATCCTTTGGGATGCCTGCACTGTGGCAGCTGGCCATGGCATAACTGTGGTGCCACTAGTCCACTTCCTAAAGGGTTTTGTTACGTGGCACCTGGCAGGAAAAAGCTGTTAGTCGCTGGCTTTTGGTAGCAGCAACCATGCTAGCGCATTCCTCAGAGGTGTTGTGGAGAGGGGGTGAGGCTGTGATGCACATGGCAGCCAGAACCAATAAGGGGTTGACTGGCAGGGGGGCCAAGCCACACGGCTGTCAGAGCCCAGGGGCAAAAAGGCCAGGGATGCTAGCATGAGCATTATGTGGTGGCAAAAATGCCTCCAACAGGTCCATCAGTAGCTGTACGGACAGAAGATAGGCAAGAATAACCAACCACACACACACAAATATAATATTGTTAGTGTTCTGTAGATTCAGAAAAAGGAAAATACAGAGTTTCCACCAGGTTTGAAGGTCAACTGGTTTCTAGAATCACAGCAGGAACAGGTTGGAGTCTACTAGCTATTGACACAGGAGTTTGTACAGGAGGATCTTCTCCATCATCTCTTTTCCCCCAACAGTGCTCTGTGACCACCATCCCTCTCATTCTGATGCTGGGAAGGACATATCAAGTGGCATGGGAGAATGCAGAGAGGAGGGAGAATTCAGCAGAATATCCTCCTCCCCTTTGTGCCAGTGGAGTAAGCTTAGAAGGGCAAGCTCCATGCAAATGCAACAGGAAAGGGAGCAGTTTGCCCAATTTCTCATCTGAGGATCCACCAAAATTATTTTTAGAGGTCACAGGGAGTTGTTGAGGGAATGAAGGGAAGATCCACATCTGCAAACCTTTATACTGGCTGTTTCATAGAATCATGGAGTTGGAAGGGACCACCAGGGTCATCTAGTCCAACCCCCTGCACAATGCAGGAATTTCACAACTAACTCAATAGTTTCCAGTGGCGGTAGCAAGGCATAATCTATGAAAGTAGACAATAGGTCAAAGTCTGGTAAGCTTCATGAACAGGAAGGACAAATCTAGATGGAAGAGAGGGCAACTAACAGAAACATGGGCAAAAGATATGTCAGCTTGGTTCTCATAAAAATGACAAGCTGTTCATATGAAACAGCAAGTTAAGGTATTGAAGGTTTATACTACAAGTTGCTACTTCATTGGTCCTCTGGGTCACCTGATAGACTGAAGAATCATCAGGGCTGAGGCTTGAATCATCCCCATTCAGGCCAGCTGCTTTAATGTCTTACAAGAGCAAAGGATAATGGGCTTAATGTGTGTGTGTGTGTATATATATATGTGTGTGTGTGTATATATGTGTGTGTGTATATATATGCCTTCTGACCAGCTGCTCCAGTTGTCAGGAAGCAAAAAGGTCACGACTGATTCCCAGGGCTTCCAGTCTGAGACCCAGTTTTGTCCTGTCCATGGATCTCTAACTAGCTAAAGAAGTTGTTGTTTTTCTAGTGTGAGATTTTCACTGTTACAGAGACATAGAAACTTTACTCTGGATCATTATAATGACACATATTTCACAAACATAATATATGACCATTTTTGTGGCATCATCAAGCTTTTAACATACTGTAGAAGTCCTCATATCTCAATTTATATATTACAGACTGTGTTATTACCTTGCCAACAAGCACCAACCGTTAGTTGCATTGCTATATGTGATGGATGAATTGGCCAGTCATTAGTTACAAGATAAGGTTCATATGTTGTGCCATCCATATACAAGGTAACTACTGGAAACTCAACGTTGACGATATAGTAGTGCCATTCTTTATCACATATCTAAACAATAAAAGAAAGGGAGAGAAAATATACTTAGTGATTGTTTTTATCCAAGCAAATTATGCTAATTAGTAGCTCCATCAAAAGACTTGACCACTATCCTAGAGAATCTTAGAGAACTATTGATATTTCCTATAAATACATGTACATATTTAATATGAATATTTGTATGTTATTTATGATTTTACATACATTAAAAGGAGTATCCCATTTAAAGACAACATGAAATAAGAACAGTTGTGTGGACTGTTCTTACAGCACAGAATTCTCCTGAGTAAGGATATCTGCAGAATTTCATGAGTTGGCTGAAATGGGACAATGTAAGGATTCGTTTTGCCCAGTGGTACTTCAGACATCAGTTTATGTATGCTGTGAAGTGCCAAGTTACAATATCTATATAGTAGGATACACTGGCTATTTTTGTTTGAGCGTGTGTATGGAAGTGTTTCATGGTATCTTCCCAGAATACTGAATGTAAGTCCCATCATTAGAACAGCAGCAAGAATGAACATTCTGGGCTTGCCTACATCTCCAGGAACAACATAATGAAATGCTATTGTTGCTTTTAATTTGTTATGCTGTCATTTCAGGCATCCTTGAGAACCCACTGACAATAAGTAGCAAATATCCTGCTGCAACAATAAACTATTCTGCGGCGGGTGGGGGGGGGGAAGTACAATGATAAAATATACTGATTTGTGAAAAGTCAGGAGTGTTTATTCAGTTCTTGAAAAAGTTTATATTTGTATTAAAATAATAATCGATACTATTGTTCCCGTTAAATAAAAATGAACAAAAGTGTGTTTTACCCACTCTTGACTGTGCAGATCAGTTAATATGTAAATTGACTCGGATTACTTCTATTTGGGAATTAGATGTGATAGTGGGAGATCATTGATCTATGAAATCCATGGGTCTCCTTGCTTCTTTTTTATTTCTTATTTGTACCCTGCCTTTTTCCAGAGTGGGAACCCAAAATGGCTTACATTGGTTTCCTCTCCTCCATTTTATCATAACAACTCTATGAGGTAGGTTAGGCTGAGAGGATCTGACTGGCCAAAGGTCACAAAGCTAGCTTCCATGGCGAAGAGGGGATTTCAACCTAGATCTCCCAGATCTTAGTTGGACACTGTAAAGACTACACCATGCTAGCTAATAGAAGTTAATAGAAGCCTCTGATGTGCTTGGGTTTTGGATTAGGGCTGTGGCACATTTGTGCGTGTGGGGGGGATTTAAATCAGGAAAATGCCAAAGGGAAAAGCTACTATGTCTAATAGACTGGAGCAATCCTGCATGGTAGCTCTTTCACAATTTATTTAAAAAGCCACTACCAGCCATTGGGAAGGGGAGCATGCAATCTGGTTCAGAATTACAGTGATGAGGAAGAAGGCATTAACTCTAAACTTATGGCTTAGATTGCACTGATAATGCCTGATATATTTTATTGTGTTTGTTTCATCTATTTGTGCCCTTAGGAGAGTTGGAATCCGCAACTAATGAACTCATGTACACATGAACCTGCCTCATGCTGTGTCACCCAGTTGGTCTATGATGGTCCATCTTGTCTAGTCTGACTGGCAGCAGCTCTCTAGGTTCTCAAGTTGAGGTGTTTCACATCACCTACTGCCTGACCCTTTCAACTGGAGATGCCAGGGATTGAACCTGTGATCTTTTGCCTGCAAGGCAGGTGTTCTGTCACTGAGCCATGAACTCACCGCTACTGATACTGACCTACTGATTGTGCAGGAAAGTCAATTATGGAGAGGAGAGAAATTTATGCTGATATCACGGCCAGTAAGATCAATACAACATCCCCTCACCTCCACCTGCCCACTGCTGCCTGGTGCAGCAGCTGGATAAAATGGGAGGGGGGTAGGAAGTGTCATTGTGACAATGGCACAATGTCACTTTCAGTCACTTTCAGTTTTGGAGCCGCAGTAGGAATCCTCCAAATTTCTCTGTTATCTGACCAGATTTCACATCACAGCATCACCTTCTGACACTAGCCTCACACCCAAAAGCTCGTTAGGTAGCCAGTCCTCATTTGGCGATCCTAAACAGTAAACAGTTTTTATTTCTTCCAAAGGAAACAGGAGGAATTAAGCCTCAAAATGGCAAGTTAGGGGGAAAAGTTTCACTTTTTCTTCATTCTTTATTTCCTCTAGCACTTCTAGATTGGTTTTGTTTAGTAAAAAAAAAAGGGTTCTTAGTTAAGCACAGAAGTGTTTCATTTTTTGTTGTGCTGTTTTCATAACTAACTAAATAACTAGCAAATTTTACTATTATACAAAAAGCCAATATAAAACAATACATTTCCCCTTGAATACAGGCAGTAGTTTCTCCTTCCCTTGAGTGTATGTCCCAAACCACATGGGACGTTAAGAGATCTACAACCAGAACCTCCAACATAAAATGTAGCTCCCAAAGCAGTTGGGGAGGCAATATAGATTAGGGCTTCCGTCCTGGGCTAATGGATTGAAACCCCTATTCCCATGTTGTTTCTCAATCAAAGCTTTTCAACAGCCAAAAAAGGGCGGGCATACAAGTTGTCACTCCTTCCCCTAATTTGTTTTCAGCTACTGTGCTTTGATCTTGAAGCACTTGGGTTTAAAGAGGCCATATGGTCAAGGCCAGAGAGTCAATGCATTAATTTCAGAGCCTATTTATTCTTAGACATCTCCTTTGGGTTTCTTGGTCTATTTTCTAGAATTTGTCACTATAAGTTGTTGTGCCAGTCTGAGGGGTGTGTCAGAGATGTATGCTGAAATTAGTCTATAATAACCTCAGGAGCTAAAGTAGAACTACTGGACTGTAGACATGCCACTTGAAAGTATCCTCTGAGACCACAGCTTTGCTGAAAGAATCCTGGAAACCAAGGCCGTTAATGTAATGTTGCTCCTGCTTTATCTGTCATTTGCCAGATTTAATTACTTGCGTATCTACTTCCAGCCTCTTCCTTCCTTCTTCAGCTGTTGAAATGAAAAACAGCCTTCGTTCAGCTCCTACTGAGCAGAACAGCATACCTTCTCTCTCCGCTTTGTTGACTTCCCATCTGTTTTTCATCTCATACCTGGCAAAATATCTTTTCACAGTTATCTTTGCCTCTGCGTCACTCTTCCTCTAACTTTTTTTTTTTTGGCTTTTGTTTTAACTTTGCACCTGCAGTATTTAATGCTGTGAAGCACTATGGTGTGTGTAATTAGTGTTAAAAACACAGAAATCAAACTGCAGTATATTTTAATGAAACAGCTTCTATACAATGTTGACTACTTTTATAAATCTCTTTTGAACCTCTGCATATAACGATGCAATACAATGAATTTCATTGAATAACACAGATGCAAAACTAATAATCAGATGATGCTGCAAAACCAGAAAATCTAGAATGCCATACAAAAAATGCCCATGTTCTATAACCAGAAAATCCAGAGCTGAGCACAGAAAAATTATACCATATTGTATTTTTTTTTATTCTTGTACACAGGCAAGGAAACAAACACAAAAATACCTGAAATTCTATGAGCAATTATCTGTAGAGTCAAAGGAAAGGGAGGAGAATATATGCTTAACAATATCTTCTAGTAATGCTCTAACTTGGCAAAAAAAAAATCTCCACATTTTACTTGACATTGTGAGAACTGCTTTAAAAAGCAAACTTGTTATTCTGAAAAAATAAACACCCCCTTGAAATTGGTTCTTGTAGGTTATCTGGGCTGTGTGACTATGGTCTTGGTATTTTCTTTCCTGATGTTTCGCCACAGCTGTGGCAGGCAGCTTCAGAGGAGTAACACTGAAGGACAGTGTCTCTCAGTGTCAAGTGTGTAGGAAGAATAATATATAGTCAGAAAGGGGTTGGGTTTGAGCTGAATCATTGTCCTGCAAAAAGTATCAAAGGTAATGTGCTAATCATTGTCCTGTAAGTATCAAGATAATGTGCTATGAGGGTGTGGTATGTTAATATGGAACCATTGTATCCTGAAGTGATCTGTTAATGTGTGAAATCCAAAGCTAATCTGCATGGCTATTGTGGACTGTAGTCTTTGTTAGTCTGGAGGTTTTCAGGACAGGAAGCCAAGCCTTATTCATTCTTAAACTCTCTTATTTTCTGTTAAAGTTGTGCTGATGTTTATGAATTTCAATGGCTTCTCTGTGCAATCTGACAAAATAGTTGGTAGAATTGTCCAATCTTTCAGCGTCTTGGAATAAGACCGTGTCCTGTTTGTGTCAGGACCACTCTTCCTACACACTTGACACTGAGAGACACTGTCCTTCAGTGTTACTCCTCTGAAGATGCCTGCCACAGCTGCTGGCGAAACGTCAGAAAGAAAATACCAAGACCATGGTCACACAGCCCGGATAACCTACAAGAACCAATGAACTCTGACTGTGAAAGCCTTTGACAATATTTTACCCCCTTGAAAGTTTAAATAGTTTCAACAATGACCCTACCCCAAAGCCAATGCTTCTATGTATTTAGCCACACTGGAGATTATTTGACCAGACATTATATATGCTCGCCATCAGTAATCCCTGATCCTTTTTCTTCTTCATGCTACACTTTCACATTTTCCAGACTGCTCAGCCACATTTCAACCGGTAATATTTTTGGTACTTTAAGCCATTACTTATGATTGAGATGATAATGGAGGATATTATAATATCCTATTCACAACAGAGTACTATCAATAGCAAGCCAAGTCCTCTGAGTTGTCTGAATACTATTAATTGCTTTAAAGGCATCTCTACCTGACTTTAGCCTTGGACCATGATCACAAATGAGTAGGGCTGCCAGGTCTCCCTTCGCGATTGGAAGGTTTTAGGGGGCGGAGCTGGGACGGCCACGTGTGCATGCGGTCACATGCATGATCACATGATATCACGTCTGGGTTTACTTCTGGAAGCGCCTCATCACCACAGCTGATTTAGCGCTCAACTCCCCATTTTTGGGGTTTGAGCGCTAAAGCAGCAGCGGCGATGCAACACTTCTAGGGGGTAAACGTGTGTGCACCTGCTCGAGCACACGATCGCCATTCCGGAAAAGCTGGGTGGATTGGCAGGCACTTGCCCTCCAAAACCACCCATGTGACAACCCTACAAATGAGGCCATTTCAGAACGTACCCTGTTACATCCAATTTCATCCCTCTTTCTCTTTAAATGTGTTTGGTACATTTCTGCATGATCATGTAAACAGCGTGGCAAATGGGCGCATCTAAAGTGGATTTGTTCCAGATGGGAAATCCTGGTAGCAAGCTTGCCTGCTTGCTAGGATAAATGACACAAACACATTGTCTGAAGTCAGTGCATTTATAGTATTTATCATGCAGCAGGCCATATCCAAAACAACCCATTTGCTTTGAATCCCCTCTAGACTTTGCAGTACAACATATTCACAGTGCTCATACATAAATCTTCACCATGACAGAGAACTCCAATTGAGTAAGAACATCCCTGCAGAATTTTAGATGTCACCATTGTGAAAAGTTAGTAAACATGTGGGGTTAGCTCAGGCTCCGCATTTTTATTTGACAGCAAGAGAGAATAACAAAAGCAGCTAGAAGCATTTCTCTGTGATTCTTTGCTGGAGGGCTTTAGCATTATCCTTTCCACCACAGCATCCAGATCAAACACTCTGCTCTACTACACAAGAGGCCACACGCTTCTCAATCTGCTTCAAAATCTGTCACCTTTTACCCTTTCAGAGAAATATCTTTCATTTTAATGCACTCATACCCCAGAAACAGCATATGTGTCACAGAGGGAGGGAGACATAGACAAACATACCATTGAAAATAAGGTAGAGGGACATGGAGGGGAATTTTGTGGAGGAAAAGTAGGAACTTTCTGAATTCATCCTCATATTGAGGGGGAGGGGACAGAGAACTTGCCTCTTAATGCGTCAGAAGATTGGGGGGAGAGCACTGGTAAATCAATTCTAGGCTTTATCCCTTCTTGCACAAATGGGATAGGGCATTATTTTCTCTAATGTTAATGTTTCTCTAATTATTTTCTCTAATCTTTTTTAGACATGCAATATTTGTGTGTACATGTGTGGGCTTCTTGATAAGCAGTAACCTAAGGAGAACAATATGGCTTGAAGGAAAGAGGAAAACACAGGCAATAAGATGATAGTCAGTGAGAAACTTGAGACAAAAGGAAGTGATACAGGGAAGACATTTTCCATTATTTAATCTTCTAACAACTCCGATAAGGTTGCCAACCTCCAGGTGGGGCCTGGACATCTCCAGAATATAGAGATCGGTTTCTCTGAAGAAAATGGCTGTTTTGGAGGGTGGACTCTATGGCTTTATAGCCCACTTTATGTCCCTCCTCTCCCCAAACCCCACCCTCCTCACCCTCAACCTCCAAAACCTTTTAGGACATTGTCTCCTGTGAAGTAGTACATCAAAGTACAGCTTTGCTTTTGTGGGACCTCTTCTACCACAATACAATGGAATTTGGCCTTGTGGTAGAAATATACCCCAAAGGCAATATGCGTATTTTTTTCAGGGTTTTTTGAAGGTTGAAAGGGTTTAACTGCCAAGCCACAAATAGAATGCTTACATTGTATTTAGGAGATTACTAGATTTTTAAACTACTAAGTAATTCTTTTGAAAGAGCACTGTGAACAAGCTTTGCCACTATCCTTCTAATATAGATGACAAGAAGTTAAATTAATTGAACAGGCTTCAGCAAGAGAATTTTCCCATTAGAATATCCTGTATAATATGCATATCGTAGCTGTGCTACAGAACAACTACCACTCCAAAGGCAACTGATGCGTGGGATTCTAAAAGACAGCTCCATCGGTATCTTCTCTGGACAGTTTTGCATTCAAAGAGTAGACATATCCTTTGAAAAGAAACCCAACCGAGGCAATACAGACTTATCATTTCAGAAATTCCTTGGGATCCAGATTTAAATTGTATTTTAAAACCGGAAAGTATGTTTCTTGTTTGCTTGCCCCAGAAGTCAGGTGAGAATGTTAACTATTCTGTTTGTGAAATGATTCATTGCATGAGAGATTGATGAGTTCTACACGGAGTGAGACTAAGGTGAGAACACACAGGCGCTCTGTCACTCCTACAGTGGATTAAATGCCTCATTCCTCACGAATAAAGGAGTGTTTTAGGGGGGGAAATCACATGAGGTTTTAGATTTCATTTTAGGAATACAATTTCTTTGTTTCTTTCTTAGTGGGTATCCTGTCTATGAGAAAACTATTACCAAAACCAGCATATAAATGTAATAACAGATACCGAATATTAAATGTCTCTAGCTAATGAGTGCCAAGGGCTTAGTCACTCAGACGCCAGCAGTTCATGTACTTATTCCTTTCACTTCTCCATTTCTTTGTATTAAGGTATCTATTTAACTATCATCCATTGGGGTTCAAGGCAAAATGCCCAGATTTTATTCTGTGAATTAAGCTAACTGTATTATTCATCAGCTGTGAATATCATAGTTATAGGATTGCCAACCTCCAGGTACTAGCTGGAGATCTCCTGCTATTACAACTGATCTCCATCCAATAGAGATCAGTTCACCTGGAGAAAATGGCCGATTTGGCAATTGGACTCTATAACATTGAAGTCCCTCCCCTCCCCAAACCCCACCCTCCTCAGGCTCTGCCCCAAAAACCTCCTGCCGGTGGCGAAGAGGGAACTGGCAACCCTACTTAGTTAGCATTCAATAGCACTTTCCAAAATAATCTATGTCACTCTTTCTAATCTTGGAAAGCAGGACTGTACTTCTGCAATTTGTAGCTATTGTTTATAAAGTGTACTTGATTTACCTCTGTTTCATAACCAAATATTAGTTGTCAGTTCCAGTAGTTCATTTGCTTCTGACTCATTCATGTGTACATTACTTGGAGTGGTTTGGAGCAGCTGATTCTGGTCGGGAGAACTGTGTTTGATTCCCCACACCTCCACATGAGTGGTGGTAGGCTAATCTGGTGAACTGGATTTGTTTCCCCACTCCTACCCCCAAAGTCAGCTGGGTGACATTGGGCAAGTTACAGCTCTGTTAGAGCTCTCTCAGCCCCACCTACTTCACAGGGTGTCTGTTGTGGGGAAGGGAAGGGAAGGTGATTGTAAGCCGATTTGAGTCTCCCTTAAGTGGTAGAGAGCCACTAGGAGCCCCGTGGCGCAGAGTGTTAAGCTGCAGTACTGCAGTCAAAAGCTCTGCTCACGACCTGAGTTCGATCCTGACGGAAGTCGGTTTCAGATAGACGGCTCAAGGTCGACTCAGCCTTCCATCCTTCCGAGGTCGGTCAAATGAGTACCCAGCTTGCTGGGGGTAAAGGGAAGATGACTGGGGAAGGCACTGGCAAACCACCCCGCAAACAAAGTCTGCCTAGAAAACGTCGGGATGTGACGTCTCCCCATGGGTCAGGAATGACCCGGTGCTTGCACAGGGGACCTTTACCTTTACCTTTATCTTAAGTGGTAGAGAAAGTCGGCATATAAAAACCAACTCTTCTTCTTCTTCTTCTTCTACTACTACTACTACTACTACTACTTTAATCATAGCCTAACCCACTTTGATAAAAACTCAATTTGTTGGATGGATTTTTATGACCATTACTTTAATCAGACAATGGCTTGGATCCATAGCAGTGTTTCCATGAGTGCAAGGACTTTCAGCCACAGAGTGTGATTTCCTGTCTCTGCCCAAATGCTTTTCTCACTAAAGCATGTGGAAGTCCTTGAGTCCACAGAAACAGTGTTCTGGATCCAAGCCAATTGTTTTCTGTAGTCACCATCCATTGGAGCTATGACTTGCTGAAAGTCTTCCAGAGACTCTTCCATCCAAGGGAGACTAAACTCTGTAGTATGTTTATGAATGTCATACTAATCATGCCGGATCACCTGCCAATTAGTATATAGCAAATGTATATGAGGTGTCTCTACAGACCTGCTCACAACCTGCCAGTAACAAACAGGAAGCTAACTGAACAGATTCAAGTCAGTTTGGATGCATCTGGTTTGCACAATTACCCTGCTTTCTTGCATGATTAGACTGATGTCTTGCAGCCACTACTCCCTGCCACCTGCCTGTAAAGGTAAAGGCAAGCACCAGATCAGCAGAACTTAAAAGTGTTTGCCCATGAGCCCAGATACTCTTTTAATCAGTTCTTGCAATCACTTTTTGTATAGGTTAATACTGTGCACATGTGAGAAGTAGGCAATGTAATCTTTTGATGTCAGTCATAAAAATGGTACATCTAATTGCACAGGTGCAAAGAAGAGATAAACACAAGCGATCCTGTGCTTTACCAATACGAATCAAGACCCCAGTGCATAATGCTTCTTCTCCAGTAAATGAGATTATTTGGTTAACAACATGGCCCTGTAGCAAACACAGCTATTGCCCAGGCCTACCACAGTGCTATGCTCAAGACAAACCTTCCCCAGGGAACAGCAAAGTGATCCAATCAGAAGTTCACCTTGTGTGTAATCAAGGAAGTTCGTGCAAGGGAAATATGCCTAGTATCATGTTTCTGTCAAAGTTCTCAGCATGCCTCCTCACTGTTTGTGTAAGTGGGGAATATTTAACAATGATTGGTTCTTGTAGGTTATCCGGGTTGTGTAACCGTGGTCTTGGAATTTTCTTTCCTGACGTTTCGCCAGCAACTGTGGCAGGCATCTTCAGAGTAGTAACACTCCTTCAGTGTTACTACTCTGAAGATGCCTGCCACAGTTGCTGGCGAAACGTCAGGAAAGAAAATTCCAAGACCACGGTTACACAACCCGGATAACCTACAAGAACCAATCATTGTTAAATATTCCCCAATGAACCAATGAACTCTGACCGTGAAAGCCTTCGACAATATTTAACAATGACTTCAGGGCCATAGCTAGAGATGAACAGATGCATTTAGTGGTAGTTTACAGCCTTATAAAATTAGAACTCCTCTCCTTCGTTCCTCCACACATTAAAAAAAGTTAGTTCTGCTGCATGTTCTTTTTTCTCCTAGTCCAGCTAGTACTGCTCTGAGCCAGTATTTGAAGCAAAAAGTTTGAAAATTATTCATAATCCAGCAGTTCTGATTTTTAAAATGAGTCTAATCACTTTATTCTAACAATTGAATAAAACTGCTAAAATTATTATGAGGGAATAGTTTCATTGTTTCTCATACTGTTCTGGACTTGTATTTCTTTGCACAATCCCTTGATCTGAGTTCTCAATGATAGCCATACGCTGTCAGTGAATAAAAAATATGGGATTTTTGTTAAAGAAAGCATATTCTCATACATGAGAATAAAAAGGTTCAGTAAACCCAAGCCAATCAAATTAAAGGCCAGTAGACCGAAGGAGGCGTATTCTTTTTGAGCTTGTGAGTTTTCCCCGCGATAGAGGATGCACTTGCTTGCTCTTCCTCTACATCAAACCATCCATTTGAATCTTAGCTCTTTTAACAGGGATTTTTATTTCATCACATAGTCTCTTTGAGCAAGTTTGTGCATAGTGACAGCTGGTAGTGGATAGAGAAAGAAATGGGCAGATTGCTTTGCTTTGGGCCAGTGCTCCTATGCTTATGAGACAGTAATACCAATACTGTCCCAAATACTGACTGCAGAGAGGATAAATTCTCAAGTGATGAAGCCTGCTCTCTTCCTAGATTTATTGCTGAAAATGTGCCATTCTTGCAGTACCCAAATGCAGGAATCTGAATCCACAGCAAAACCTGCAGATCCAAGACATATGTCAAAATTTCTAATGCTTTTTGTTTCAGATTGTATGAAAGAAAAATAGAAATGAATGGGCATTCTTAGTTGCCAAGATTTTATATTTTAAAATTGTTAGATGCCAATTTTGTAGTTCCCCTTTGTCCATCTCCAGTGCAAAATGAGAGTCTGTATGTAAATGAGCATTTAGGCATACCTTAATTATAGCTTTGAACCATCTTCAAGGCAGCCATTAAATAATGAGCTATGGATAGGGTAAATACCTTATCTATACCAGGCAGCAAATATATTAAATGATAATTGTGTAAACATACTGGGAAGTGTGAGATCAACGGAGTAACAAAAGAAGACCTTATAGGAGAATATAAATCATAACTGAATAAAAATGGGTAAGTTATGTCTTTGCCTTTCCACATGGACAGACTCTCTGTTCAACTGGACTGTCTGAGAATCTACTGAATAATTCATTGAGGGGTAAAGTCATTATATTTGGCCAAGAAGAAAAGTCTTTGAAAGGTTGGAATAGTTAAGAATTTTAAATAATCTGGAAGCACTGGAAAAGATGGCGTGCTCAGTCCCCAGAATGAGGGTGGACATTTCCTTTTGGCATCACTACATAATTCAAGATGGTCCCTTCATTCTAAGAGCCCATTCCTGAAATTGCAGAGTGCAGAGTTGGCGGGGAAGAGGTGCAGTGGCGCTTCTTCCTATGCCGAATCGGGTACTCTGCAAAACAAAAAACAGCAATTTCGCGGCTTTTTTTGTTTTGTTTTACCGGGGCCTTTCACCCCATAGGGAACAGTGAGGCTGTGTCTGCTAAAAAGCAGGCACAGCACTGCTGTTCCTGGCGGCGTGGGCCAAAACAGGATAGGAAGCCACCTACCCGGCAGCTCTCCCCCTTGGAATGCCCCCTGAATGCCCCCTGTGCCGGCGCGGCCTCTCTACGCCATGGCCTGCGCCACGGAGAGCCTGTGCCGGCAGAGGGGGGAGGCACGGTCCCGTGGCGCTCTGCCGCCAGCGGGACTGGCCTCGCCGCCATCGTGTGTTTAAACACGCGATTACCCGCACTTATGCTGGCGGCGAGGTCACGCTGCCTCCTAAGAATTCAGCCCAATTTTCAGGAATGGGCTGTAAATCTGTAAGTATCCTACTCATAACAAAAGGAAGGCCTGAGGGAAAACTTGGGTAGGGAATCTGTTAGTTTGGAAGTCTTTCTTCTACTGTCTTTGTCCAAGAAGACACAAAAGGGTCAAGGTCAGTCCATTTTAAAAGATCAGGAAGAAAATCCTGGTCTAGATGGAAAAATCTGACTTCACCACAGCTTCCCATGCTAACAAGGAGATGGAACCAAGACCAGCTTCTAGGTATAACTTGGAATTTGAAATACAATTAGGTGCTTCACATATGGTATGTAGAAATCTTGATTGTAGAGATTTGATTTTAGAGTAGAGAGCAGGAAACCAAATTGGAGTTCCATGAAATAGAAAGGATCTGATTTTTGCCTTACAGACCAAGAGCGAAAGGAATAAATTGTCCTCAAGAATGAAAACAGAATCTCATAATTGCAGCTAAATGTACTCAAGAAGACAAAAATAATAAAATTTCCACTTAGGACTGCTTTTTCTTTCATTTATGAACCCTGTTCCTCTGTGGCAATGCAATAAAAGATTCTCCTCAGTTGGGTAACTTTGCCTAGAATGTCTGATGACATATAGTTGCCAAACATAAAATGTACTAAGGATAAAACAAGAACAAATCACAAGCAAATATTAAACACAGGAAAAATTAAATAGGAAGACTTCCTAATAGCTAAGAATTATTTCCTTAGCATCATAAGTCTAGCAGTGCCATTCTAAGCAGAATTACACCCTTCAAAGTTCATTGTAGGATTGTGCTGTCAGTCAATAAAGGACTAACTTAAAATTTATTGAAGTAAATCAAAGAGTTCCAATAGAATTGGATAACTATTGGTTTTATTTCATCAAAGTATTTTAGAGAAAGAAAGATACAAATCAAAGAGATCCATCTTCATTCAAACAACTTCAGAGACAGCACTAGCTGTTCAGGCCAACTTCAAGGGATGCATAACAGTGTGATCCTGCAGCAATTTCCTTCTGTAGTTTCAGCAATAAAAAGGTCAAAGTCAAAGCTTATGGTTTAAGTATGTGGGTGAAATCAAACTGCAAGAAATACCACAGACAGGGGTACAAAGATGCTGTGAAGTACTTGGGGAGGAGCAGACCAGGGGTCACGAAACTCACATTGGTACAAACAATTTTTCCGTTTGACCATCTTATTTTTATTTTCTGAACAGAGGTACACAAGTAGTCTCTGACAGTGTAAAGAGGAATTATGTGGGATTGAATCTGTGCTTTAGGATTTGGGGCTAACTAGCTCTGTTTGCTATCCATACAGCAGTCATATGAGTAATATGAAGATGTTAAAGTTGGCATCCCATTTATGGGAAGCAGGAGTCCTCCAGTTGCACATTTTGGGAGAGCAGACAATGTATGGATTTTACATGCAGGTACAGTTTCTATTCACACAAATCAGAACCTTGTTCTGTTTCATGTGAATGGAGGCTGTACTTACATGGAAGTTGTATTCGCACAATGTGGCAATCACACATTTCATGCTCCTAAATACAAGCTGCTGGTGGCTCCCACTTTGCATGAATGGAGCACCAAGAAGGCTTGTCACATAGTGTGAATTTGTACAATATGTTAACAATAAGAGGGAGAACAATTGTGGCCATTTCCATACTGCATACAATACTGTTAGTGCTTTTCAGTTTAGATTAAAAATAATAATGGGGGGGGGGACTTGATAGCATTTTATAAAATTATGCTCAGGGTGGAAAAAGTAGAAGGTTATTTCTATATCTCATAATATTAAAATGCAAGGGATCTAGAGAAGCCAATGAGCAGTAGATTCAGAATGAACAAAAGAAAAAACTTCATCATTCAGTAAGTAACTGGTGAGATTCACTGCCAATGGATTTAGTGATGGCCACTAACAAATGTAGTGATGGCTTTAAAAGGTAACTAGAGAGATTCATGGAGGAAAGTTCATGGATGGCTATTAGCTAAATGGACTAAATAGAACCTCCATGTTCAGAGACAAAAAAAAGTCTGAATGCCTGCGCTGGGGGAAACCCCAGAGGAAGGCCCTGCTTATAGCCCTTCAAAGGCTATTGCTTGGCCACTAAATGAAACAGGAAGATAAACCAGATGGTGCATTTATTTGTTTAAAAATATGTATATACTCTTGTTTCTCCTAGGCATCCTAAGACCCAAGACAAGTCTGATCCAGCAGGGTTTTTTATGTTCTTATGCTCTTACGTGTCTTCTTTTAAACATCAGTCTCCCTTCCCCCATGCATCTGTAGAAGGGCTGGGGGTAGAGCAGTTAGCAGTCATGTGGACTGTTGAAAGCTTACAGGGAATATATGAAGGGACCCTGCCTACACTCTTGCTCAGTTGGGTCAGGTAATTTCCTTAACCTTGGTTAGACTAGGTGAGGGACTACACAGCTCCACTGCTCATGAAGTCCCTAATGGGACAGTTCAGAAACTACAGTGCTTCAAGAGTCTTGAACCTGGTCTTTGGGAACTTTTACATCTTTTCTTCTGGTGTTCAGAACACATTTTTGAGTGGTTAGTTGAAAGCTGAAGGTGCTGCTTTTTTCTTTCTTTTTTTGCCAATCACGAGAATTAAACTAATGCTGTTTTAGCTTAGCTCTAATTGCTACTGTATTGAAGGAATTTGAAAGATCACCTTGGAAGCCAAATGAAACCATTTAAAATGGAAGCTCAATAAGCCTTTATCCATTTGGTTTCATGTGAACAAATGTATCATTCCCTATATTCATCCATAGACTTTTAAACAAGTTGCTATTTAAAATTCTGTTTCTCAGGTATTTTAACTCAGTAGATGCCCCAGGGGTTAGTTTTCCTGTTGACAGCAACACTATAAAATTTGTGATGAAATGTGTTTTGCTCTTTTAGTGATATGGATTGTACGCACATGTTTTATTTTGTTGATAAACTAAGTTAATACATATTTAAGTAGCTCTTTGAAGCATGTATTATTCAGCCAAAAATTTGCAAAAGACACTGGGATGGTCTTTGTACCTGAAATGTAACACTAATGTAAAATATATAGCCTACTTAAATTACAATAACCATATACAACTCAGGCTGATTTTAGTAGCTACTTCAGAAACAATGTGATGGTTTTTAAAATTTATTTCAAGTTTACCTACAGCACTTAGTTAATTCTACAAATATCACAAGTTATTTTTTGTAGTAGACAATCCACATCAAAGCAGTTTTTAAATATAACACAAAGCAGCCGAATTTAGTTCTCAAGCTATGGGAAAATATATGCTTCTGTCCTGCTACATTGCTTCCTTGACTGGATCTCCACAGAGAACATTATTGGTCCTGAGCAGGTAGGCTTTATTCAAGGGTGCTCAGCTATCAATCACTGCATGCTGCTGTATCATCTAGCTAAGAAATACATGACTGTCACAAAAGGACGCCTGTATGTGGCCTTCGTCGATCTGCAAACAGCCTTTGATTCAGTTCCCAGGAAGCGTCTATGGGAAAAATTAAGGAGGACTACAATTGACCAAAGACTCCTGTGGCTAATACAAAAGCTATACAAATCGTCAGTTGCCCAAGTCCACTGTAGTTCAGAAGGACCTGGGCATAGAGAAGGTCTAATTCCTTCTCTATTCAAAGGACAGGGATGTTAGACAGGGATGTCTGCTGGCCCCTACATTGTTTAATCTCTATATCAATGACATGGCCTCCAGATTAAATAATCAACAGTTTCATCCTCCTATGTTGGCACAAACTCCTATTCCACTCCTACTGTATGCCGACGATACACTGCTACTCTCTAGATCTCCAGTGGGTCTACATCGATTCCTGAGCACCTTTGCCGAATACTGCTGCTCAGAGGGCTTGACTATAAATTAAAGTAAATCTAAAGTGATGCAGTTTTCTAGGTCCTCATGCCAGAAGAGACATCTTTGGTGTGTAAATGGCAATCTCATTGGTCACTCAGTTTAAATATCTTGGAGTTTACTTCCAGTCCAATATCAGAAATGCATGGATCAAAGCGCTCACTGCCATAAAGGCAATAATTCGATTTTTCTGTTCCAAAGGTGGTCAATACATTCCCACTGCCATTACTGTTTTCAACAGTAAAGTAGGATCACAATTTCTATACTGTGCACCTATCTGGGTTGAAGCCTGTGGAGAATCTGTCGATTCCGTTTTGAATTTTTTTTCTCCGTAACATTACTGGAGCTGCTAACTGTGTTGCTGGGGTATCATTGCATGCTGAACTGGGCCTTAGCTCCCTTGAAGCTCTAATATGGGCTGCGACCTTTAGATTCTGGGTTAAGATCTATTTCTCCACGGAGTTAAGTGGATATTTATATCTTCTCCAGGCTGACTCTTATCAAACCCCATGGAGTAAACTGGTCGAATGTCGTATCCAGTCCTTAGGAATCTCTCTCTCTGACCTAAAACAGCACGGATCATCGGCAGCTCTCTCGTCCATCTTGGGCTGCTTGCAAAAACTGGATTTTGAGAATACTAAAACTAGAGCACGTAGAGTGTGCTCACATCTATACCTAGGTCTAAACTTGCCGCAGTCCTTCCCAATGTATTTTGATTTTTTGACAATCCCGTGATATAGACGACTTTTTATGCTGGCTAGACTGAATGCCATTCCATCAGGGAAATTAATAGGTCATTTAAATAGGGTTCCGTATTGTGAGAGAGTATGTCAGTGTGGTTCTGGCCAAATAGACACTCTTCAGCATGCCTTGTTTGGCTGTGCCTTGCTCAGCAAGGCTAGGGATAAATGGATGAAGCCTTTTATCCATGAATCTGCCTCTAGATTGGAGAATTTGAGGATTATTTTAGCTGCGGTGGATTTTAATATTACATTGGCTGTTGCCAAATTTCTTTCCCAGACAATTAAGATTAAAAAAGTATTAATTTCTTTATGAATCTGTTAGTTACTTTTTCTTTTTCTTATTTTGATCTTAGTATGACATTGTTTAGGGCCGAATTGGCCATGTGAGCAATATCATTAAAGTAAAGTATGTTCTCAAGCTATAATAGTGTAGAAGTATAGAATTACAGGGCCATCCCTGGGGGGTTCTAGGCTCTTCTCCCTCCCTCCAGACTTCTGTTTCCAAGAGACCAGCATTCCACACTGTCCCAACACAGTCAGTCTGATTCACCAAAGCCAATGGACAGTTTAGGTGCTTACACAGGGTATTCATAAGTATGTAAGCCTTCCTACAACATGGGCAAAAACTTTTATAAACACCCAGGCGAATAAAAACAAACAAACATCCAGACTGAAGTGGAAACAATGACAGTGATTACAGCCAAAATTTAAAAGTTCTTGTATACCTCATTAAAATACAATTTCGTACAATTTCAAGTGTTTTATATAATGCATTAAAAATATTGAAGAGTATTAACAATTCATGATCAAATAGAAGAGTAATTGCACATCAGGTAAATTTGCATCTGCAGCAATGATTACATTTATCTTCAAACAGACAGCTATCTGGGAGTTATTACTGATGCACGTTCAGAACTTTTTGGATTGTTTGATTTGAAGGGAAATGTAGTTTTCTTAGCCTTCCAATTCAATACATGACTGACAACACTTATGCATCTATGCCCTGTTGTTGGCCCTCCAGGTAGGGTTGCCGGCTCTGGATTAGGAAATACCTGGAGATTTTAGGGGTGGAGCCTGGAGAAGGTGGGGGTTTGGGGAGGGATCTCAGCAGGGTACAGTGTCATACAGCCCATGCTCCAAAGCAGCCATTTTCTCCAGGGGAACTGACCTCTATTGTCTGGAGATCAGTGGTAATAGTGAGAGATCTCCAGGTCCCACCTGGAGGATGGCAAACCTACCTTCAGGACAACTGATTGGCCACTGTGTGAAACAGAACGCTGGACTTGATGGACTACTGGTTTGATCCAGCAGGGCTCTTCTTATCAATATAGCTAATTCTCAACATGACCACATCTGGATATTTAAATCTACAGATTGGAGCTATGAACAGACAAGACCAATCTTTCTACAAACCTGAGAAAATCTCCAGGTTCGCAGAAAAAATTGACTTCTGCTGTGAAAGTCAGCCCAATCCTGGTCAGACATTGTCCCATGCTTATCAGGGGAAAAGGAATCTTAAAAGGAGACACAGAGTTGGGCATAATCCACATACTATTCACAAATCTTATACTGATGGCCACAATCATAGAGAGGTTTATAACAGGATTAGATAGATTCATGAGGATGTACAGAATAGATAGATGAAGACAAATTCATTCCATCAGCAACTACTAGCCACACTGAGTAAAGAGAACCTCCATATTCAAAGGCAGTGCTAGAAAGCAACATGAGGGGATGGCCTACCTCAGGGGTCGGCAAACTCATTAGTCAAAAGAGCCAAATATCAACAGTACAACGATTGAGATTTCTTTTGAGAGCCAAATTTGTTATTTAAACTATATAGGTAGGTACACTGTTTATTAACTTAATAAACTTTAATTAAAGTTTTAAGTCTTAATTAAACTATAGGTACACTGAATAAAACTTGATATCATACTTAATAGTGAAAGTCCCTGCCATTTCCCCTTCCCCGTCCGGAGTCCTCGTCTGGAGGCCTGGTCTACCACCATAAAAGCCTATTGGTAGACCTGGCCTCCGGCTGAGTCCCATTGGGAGGCCAGGTCTACCCATTGGCTTTCTTGGCAGTAGACCTGGCCTCCGGAGGCCCATAGGAGCCAATTGGTAGACCTGGCCTCTGAAGGGGGACTTTTTCCTCTCCTCGGAGTCCAGGTCTACCGCCAAGAAAGCCAGTGGGTAGACATGGCCTCCCAATGGGACTCAGCCGGAGGCCAAATCTACCAAAGGAAGCCCGCCCCGCCCAACAGCTGATAGGCGGGGGTCCCAGGAACCGCCGAGCCGCCCGCCCAGCAATCACGCGGCTAGAGGAGAGGCTTTAGCCTCCCAACCATTGAGGGCAAGGGAAAGGGGGACCCGGCCATTCTCCATGGTGGGGGGAGGGGGGACAGCGCGCCCGCTCACCCACTCTCTCTCTCTCTCAGGTGCACCGGCTCCGCAGCCCGGCTGCCGGCACGAGCAGGTGCGAGAGCAGGGGCTCCGAACCAAGTTCGGAGAGCCGCACTCAACGGGCCAAAGAGCCGCATGCGGCTCGGGAGCCACAGTTTGCAGACCCCTGGCCTACCTAAATAAAGAGCAATTAATAATGCCAAAATATGATGAAAGCTCAAGCAACTTGCTGTTGTTCTATAGGCTGATGTACACAGAACTCTTTCAGTCCCTGAAACAGGTATTGCCAAAAAAGAGGATACAGCAGCTGCTATAGACATACTGACACATACAAAATGCTCTCCTAAAAATCACTTATTTCATTTTTATTAATTGCAGACTTATATTTTCATGCTTGCAAGTTAATAATAAGAAAGAAAGAAAGAAAGAAAGAAAGAAAGAAAGAAAGAAAGAAAGAAAGAAAGAAAGAAAGAAAGAAATGACTGCATTACATTATTCCTTTAAAGCTATTCTCTAAATTGCTGGTGCCACAGATACTCAAATGTCTGTCTGGGCTGCCTGGTCATTTTCTACTGAGAGAAGGGTAATGCCATGATTAGCATCTTTTATTTTGAGTTTCTCTGCAGATTATTTGCTTCCCAGATAAATGGTTTCCTCGGCTATAAACTTAAATATTCAGTAGGTGTGATCCAAGAAAATTAATTTTCTCTTTAGACTCCCACGTTATGGACTCAGTAATATATACATATTTTTTTTAGAAAGCATAATATGTGAATAGCTTCAGTCTGCCTGAAGAAAACAAAGTGTTCCCAGTGGAAAGCTTCTGACTAATATAATTAGAAATTAGTTGGCATATCACATATCTTTGTGGCTATATATAACCCTCCCCTGAATAATTCAAATAATAAATTCTGCCCCAGTGGAAAGTGGAGCTCATTTCTCTGAATTTGTTAAATGTTTTCATTTCCAGAGACATGTGCTTAGGGATATTACTAATAAATTTTAAACCTTGCTATAATCTCTACAGGTATTACTTATGTAAATCCTTTCACTACAGGGTGAACTCATATTTCTATTATTCAGTTGCCCTTCATATTTTTTTCTCTTTTTTAGGATGCAGCCACATTTTCTTCCCTCACTTGCTTTCATTTTCATCCTAAGATTTAACTCCCCTTTCTGAAATAGAAAACACATTTAGAGCTTTTAGAATATAATCTATAATGCTGGATATACTATTGTAAAGGCTTTGAGTTGTAATCTTCTATACTCTGCATAACAACTACAGCAAGGAAAAATATAAACTCTTTTCTAAACTGGTTCTTGTAGGTTATCAGGGCTGTGTGACTATGGTCTTGGTATTTTCTTTCCTGACGTTTCGCCAGCAGCTGTGGCAGGCATCTTCAGAGGAGTAACACTGAAGGACAGTGTCTCTCAGTGTCAAGTGTGTAGGAAAAGTAATATATAGTCAGAAAGGGGGGGGTTGAGCTGAGTCATTGTCCTGCAAAAAGTATCAAAGGTAATGTGCTAATCTTTTCTAAACTGCTGTGCTTAAAACACCTATTGAACAGAGCAAGTGTGGGTTAACTGCAGTCTTGACTGGCCTACTTTTTACCCTGGTCCACAGATGGAATTTAAATTTACAAAGGAAGTATGCTACCTCAAGATCTTTTAACAGTGAACTAGGGTATAACTCATCTGCCCCAGTGGTGCATGTAAGGTTACCACTTTTATTTACAAAAATGAGGGCACCTTTAATCTGAGCTCCTCTGAGCAAATGCATTTTCTGCAAAAGGAAAGACATTTTACAAAGCAGAATGCAAAGGGTAAATTGCAGATTGCAGACCTCTTAAACTCTTAGTTCAACCTGTTCCTCTTGCATTTTAATGCCCATTCCTCCAGTTTGAAGAGATCCTTTTGGAGCTCTTCACAGTCCGATTTTGTTTTGACCACATTAAATAATTTGATGTCATCTGCAAACCTGGCTACCTCGCTGTTCACTCCCAACTCCAGGTCATTGATGAACAGGTTGAAAAGCACCGGTCCCAACACAGATCCCTGAGGGACCCCACTGCTCACATCTCTCCATTGTGAGAAGTGACCATTTATTCCTACTTCCTATTTTTCAGCCAGCTCTTAATCCATACGAGAATTTAGAGTAGTTCTTGCCCTACCGATACTGTATTGCCTTAGAACCCTGTTAGCACGCATTTTTAGTGGTACTTTGCAACCATGTCCATAGTTATTCCCACAGAAGTCTAGGCATCATATAGCTACACTGGTGTAAGGAAACATAGTTGATCTAATAGCAGATTTAGCACACTACACATGCTGGGGGATGCATTCAGATATTCCTGACCTGAAATCATCTGAGTCATGTCAGCGATATTTGAAATGACCCCACACACTCCTGACATTTTGGGACTAATGGTCAGTAATGTATCTCCTGGAATGTTGGGAGTGTTTTAGTTTGTGGGAAGTACAGGAGCTGGAAGGAGAGAGAGGAAGCAGATGCCCTGTCTCTCAGCTGTTTTGCAGCACATTATTTTCTATGAGAAGACCTGATGTCTGAACGCCAGAAAACAGGCCTATCCACCCCACCCCCAAGAAAATAATTGCCCTAGAAAACTTAAAGGGTCAATGGGCTATTGAACAGTGGTGGAAGGAGCACTGAAGGTAGATGTGTCCTCATAAGCCAGGTCTACTGCCCATAAGAAATAATGGAACATTTTCCCCCTCCTATGCTTAGACCTGGCCTCAGAGGGTAGGTCTACCACTGGGGCATGATTCCTCCGTCCCTCTCTCCCTCCCTCTCTCTCTCTCTCCCTCTCTCCCTCCCTCCCTTGCAGGGGGGAGGGAATGGCACTCAAAATAATGGTCTTAAATCCTGCAATCTGAAAGATGTATCCTAAATAGAATGCCAAACCAGAAACAATTCTCCCCAAAATTTGGAACAACAAAAAGTAAAGTATTCCTTCCTCAAAATCCAGAAATGAAATTACTCTGAAATTTTTTGAAAAGTATCCTCCCCTCACACAAACACCTGGCCCCTTGAGATGCATTCTCATTAGGGTATATGTAAAGAGAGTTTTACCAATGACCTGAAATGGCTTGATATAGTTTCAAGTGACCATTGTAACATGAGAATGACCTCTTAAACTTTTGGTTCAAGCCGTTATCTCTTGCATGTTTGCTTCCTATTCTTTCTTTCTTTTTTAACATCTGCTTTTCTTTTTTGAACTTTGTTTTCCTGGCTATACACTCAATGCTCAGTTCCCTCCCATCATCTCCCATCCTTCCCACAACATCAAATGCCCAGACTGCTATTAGCTTTAAAACTGAATTGAATTTAAATATTGAATTGAGCCAATTATAAGGAAAGGAAGAGGAAATACAAAGAAGTGGGGGAAGTGATTAGCGTGGAAAGGGGAAAGGTCGGGGATGCAGGATGGGCTGATATTTTAAATACTGGAAAGGATATTGTTAAGCAGGCAACTTTATAGCTTTTCAGAGATATGAATGGAAAAAAATTTATGAAGACAATTTACTGGAGTGGACGATCTTAATGGAAGAGCTGCTCTTATGGATTTGTAACATAATGGTGCATTCAGACACTTTAAGTTACTTTAGATACCTCTATTCCGGTTTTACATTCAGAACATGACCCACAGTAGTATACTTAAAATTGTGAATCTTCTTTTTATTTGTTTATAACAAGGCATCAATTTGTACGTTACACATCCCAAACACTATGCATGGGCATTTTATTTAAATGGTACCTTCTGGCTATTTAATTGCATATCTTAACATTATAAAGAGCTGGTGTGATTATATACCAGGTGCCAGAGACACAATAATTAGGTACCTGTTACGACCCTGTGTGATAGTTAAAGGGTGCTGTTTGCCAACAGATGGTGTTTTCAAAGGAATAATCACTTTTACAAAGATGCCAGTTTCCGGAAAGGTCTGCTAGAACAATCTGAAGTTCAGTTAATTGCCATGAAAGCCACCGACCTTTTCCAAAAGATCTTCTTGACTACTCCCAGGAAAATTTAAAGAAGTGAGCAAATTTATCCCAAAAGAGAATATTCTCATGCTTTGAGTTCAGAAGGCACAAAGTATGTACTGAGATGTTGAGTAACTCTGGCTACTCAGAGTTTCAAATCCTGTTTGGAGTTTTTCCATAGATACTGTAGAACTAGTCATAAACTAAGCTTCATAAACTCTTGTGTTTTTGCGCTGAAGCTTTTTTTTCTAACTACAGGTTCACTTTTAGAAGAGAATGAAATCTTCGCAAAAGTATCACAACTAATTGCCTCTTCCTGAGACAATGAAGGCTCAGATTGTGAACTAGCTGATGCAATGGCCACAGAGAAATACTTCTTTGTCAGTTATGTATGGGGTACACAAGGGCTCCCCAGCCTTTTTGACCCTGTGGGCACCTTTGGAATTCTGGAACACAGTGGTGGGTGCAACCAAAAAAAAAAAAAAGACTGCCACAGGAGGTGGAGCCAACCACACAGAGGAAGCCCAAGTGCAGGGGAGAAGAGGGCTGATTTAAAAAAAAATACACTGGGGAAGAGGAGAATAGTGGGAGCTGCCACTGAAACAACATAATTTTAATCTGCACTGCCAATTGGACCTCCAACAGAAGCCCTGCTGGGCAAGAACCACACCTGACCCCATCCACTTTCTAAGATCATTTGGTGAGCACCAGGGAAAAGGTTGGTGGGTGCCCTGGCACCCACAGCACCACGCTGGGAATGCCTGGTGTAGAAAAAATGGATAGAAATAATTGTTTGCCAGCTCTCGTTATATTACAAAACTGACTGGCCATAGGTTCTTGTAGGTTATCCGGGCTGTGTAACCGTGGTCTTGGAATTTTCTTTCCTGATGTTTCGCCAGCAGCTGTGGCAGGCATCTTCAGAGGAGTAACACTGAAGGACAGTGTCTCTCAGTGTCAAGTGTGTAGGAAGAGTCAGAGAGGGGTTGGGTTTGAGCTGAGTACTGTCCTGCAGAAGTAATGTGCTAATCATTGTCCTGTAAGTATCAAGATAATGTACTAATGAGGATGTGGTATGTTAACATGGAACCATTGTATCCTGAAGTGATCTGTTAATGTGTGAAATCTAAAGCTAATCTGAATGGCTATTGTTGACTGTAGCCTTTGTTAGTCTGGAGGTTTTTCAGGGCAGGAAGCCAAGCCTTATTCATTCTTAAGCTCTCTTCTTTTCTGTTAAAGTTGTGCTGATGTTTATGAATTTCAATGGCTTCTCTGTGCAATCTGACAAAATAGTTGGTAGAATTGTCCAGTCTTTCAGTGTCTTGGAATAAGACTCTGTGACCTGTTTGTGTCAGTCCATGTTCAGCCACTGCTGATTTCTCAGGTAGGCCAAGTCTGCAGTATCTTTCATGTTCTTTTATCCTTGTTTGTATGCTGCGTTTTGTGGTCCCGATGTAAACTTCTCCACAGCTGGCCATAGATTGAAGACAGAAAAAAGTACTATCTCACACAACAGGTCAATGACTTGAAGAACTCACTGTCACTGACTTAGGTGGGCCCATTTATGAAGGATCAGTGACAGCTGAAAGCCATGATAGCTGAATGTTGTGTTTGGATTCAGAGGTCAAATTCCTCTGATTTTTTTTTAAATACACTGGGAAAGAGGAATTAGAGAGTAAAACCAACACTGTGGTGGCAGCTGCCAGCCACTCTGATTATCAGAAGCTGGGGAGCAGTCAGTAGCAAGAAGGATGTTATCTGGGAACATGCCCAAGCAGTCGGCATTGAGGCTTGCTGAAATTTAATGGCACTATCCTTCAAAGATGTGCACTGTCTAAAGCTTTCCCCAGACAACATTACAACAAATGGCTTGTATTTCAAGAGTGATTGCACTCTAGTATCTCAGTATGATAATCTTGTGTGTTGAACGTTAACCCACATTAGTTTTAAAAAAAATTTAAATTTTAATTGGAAGTTATTTATCCTCATGGCAGACACTTCCTCCTAATATGACAGAAAGAGCACTGGTCCACTAAGGCTTTATATAGTTAGACCCCCCTCCTGCATGTTTCTGAAAAATGACTAAAAGTATTTGAAGGGTGTGAAGATGGGATCCACTCAGTGTGGGAAATTAAAGTTATGCTACATCTGTCATGCCAAAAATCACAACTGAGAATTTAGTTAATTTATTATCAGTGAAAAACACAATTCTCTAAGGCAGCCAGCTATCAAAGTGATTCTACAATGGCCTCAAACAGAATTGGATCCCAGTAGCCCCTTAAGTATCAAGTGCAAAGCAAATCTCCTAGACAGAGGGTTTGTTCAATTTCATATGATAATTTAACATAAATGGAAGATAATGGCAAAAATGACAGTGATTTCATTGTGTTGTAAAAATTAGCCCAAGTACTTATCTCAAATTCCTTTCTCATTCTCATTTTATTTACATGATAAATAAATGGATTGCATTAAGAATATAAAATCACTAAAGTAAGGTTTAGATTAGCTGTTAGGCCATCATTATTTCTGTATGCATTTAGTTCTTTAAATGGCAAGTTGAGTAATGAAATGTAATAAAGGTTTTATTGGGCTTTACAAATTGAGAGTTAAACTGATAAGATACACTGCATTGGGAACAGCAGCAATGGAAAGGGTATCTTTGAACAAACCTCATCTACACTATGACTAACACTATACTATACCAAAAGTAGCAACATATGCTCATATCCCTTCTCAGGAAGTAGAGCCAAGCCCCAGTAATTCTGTAACCCCCAGGGGCTACTTGCTTGGATCCTTCAGTGGCAGTGCTAACCACCAACTATCTCATCTTGCACTGCCCCCACCCCCAATTCTCAGGAGGAGGCAACGGACAAGCTAATATTTATCTATAAAAATCATACCCTACCTTTTTGACCTCATCAGGGCCACCAAGGCAGCTAACAGTTAAAAACATACACAGTAAATCACATCTTCAAAGACATTAAAAACAACACACACATACACACACATTAAAACAATTAAAACCAAAGCTAAAATACACAATCAGAACATAAAAAAAACAATCATTAAAGCAGAGGGCAGGAAGGAGGGAACACCAAGGGGATGCCAAGTTAAACAAAAATGTCTTCACCCACTAGTGGAAGATAGCAGCAGAAGGAGACTGATGGGATCTGTGCTGGCAGCGACAGACCAAGAAAGGGATCTTGGGGTGGTAGTGGATAGCTCAATGAAGATGTCAACCCAGTGTGGGGCGGCTGTGAAAAAGGCAAATTTCATGCTGGCCATAATTAGACAAGGAATAGAGAATAAAACTGCTGCTATCATACTGCACTTGTACAAATCTATGGTGAGACCATACTTGGAATACTGTTTACAGTTCTGGTCACCACACCTAAAAAAGGATACTGCAGAGCTTGAGAAGGTGCAGAAAAGAACAATCAAAATGATCAGGAGGCTAGAGCAACTGCCCTATGAGGAGCGGTTAATACGCTTAGAGCTGTTTAGCTTGGAAAGAAGGCAGTTAAGGGGAGATTTGACAGAGGTCTATAAAATTATGCATGGTATGGAGACAGTGGGCAGGGAGAACCTTCTCCCTCTCTCATAATACTAGAACGTGGGGTCATCTGCTGAAGCTGGAGGGTGAGAAATTCAAAACAGATAAAAGGAAGCATTTCTTCACACAATGCATAGTTAAATTGTGGAACTCTCTGCCTTAGGATGTGGTGATGGCTGCCAACTTGGAAGGCTTTAAGAGGGGAGTGGACATGTTCATGGAGGAGAGGGCTATTCATGGCTGCTAGTCAAAATGGATATTAGTCATGATGCATACCTATTTTCTCCAGAATCAGAGGAGCATGCTTATTATATTAGGGGCTGTGGAACATAGGAAAGGATAATGGTGCTGCAGTTATCTTCTTTGTTGGTTTCCTAGAGGCGCCTGGTTGGCCACTGTGTGAACAGACTGCTGGACTTGATGGTCCTTGGTCTGATCCAGCATGGCTTTTCTTATGTTCTTATGAAACAGGCGAGTCTCCCTGGGTTGGTGACATGACTGAGAAGGCCCTTTCCTGGGTGGCCACCTCCCTAATATCAGAAAGCAAGGGCACCGAAAGCAGAGTTTTGGAAAATTTTGTACTGGTCATGTAGGTGTGTAATTGATTAGGCAGTCCTTCAGGTATGTTGGTCCCAAGCCATATAGGACTTTAAAGGTCAACACTGGCACCTTGAATTGTGCCTGGAAACAGATTGGGAGCCAGTGTAGATGGGTCAAGGCTGTGGTGATATGATCCAACAGCCCACTCCAGTCAACATCCTGGCTACAGCAATCTGTAACAACTGACATTTCTGAACACTATTCAAGGGCAACCCCACATACAGTATATTGTAATAATCTAATCTAGATGAAACCAGGGCATGCGCCACAGTGGCAAGATTTTTTTGTCCAGGAAAGGCCACATCTGGAAAAAGGCACTCCTGGCCCCAGCTATCACCTGCTTATCCAGAAGTAGGTGTGGACCCAAGAGTTCTCCATGAAGAGTATTCATGACTACTAGTTGGGTATTCATGGCTACCCAATGAATACTTGTCATGATGCATACCTATTCTCTCCAGGATCAGAGGAGCAGGCCGAATATATTAGGTGCTGTGGAACACAGGCAGGATGGTGCTGCTGCATTTGTCTTGTTTGTGGGCTTCCTAGAGGCACCTGGTTGGCCACTGCATGAACAGACTGCTGGACTTGATGGACCTTGGTCTGATCCAGCATGGCCTTTCTTATGTTCTTATCCTGTTCCTTTAAGTGGAGTGTAACCCCATCCAGAATGGGTGACACCATAAATCCTGGGTCATACCTGCTGCTCATTGTATCCAATTGTGTAGGAATGCAGGCTTAGTCGCTAATTATCTGCATTAATTATTTTAAATTGAGTAGTAACATAACATACAAACATTCATATAAACAACAAATGTCAACAGGGGAAAAAACAACAACCAGCTCTCGACTTATTGCCATGCACCCAGCCTTGCCAAATGCTATAACTCAGTTATCCTCAGGTAACTGATGAAGTGAGCTTTGGCTCATTAAAGTTTATACTCTTGAAATTGTGGTATCTCTACTGAGAAATAGAGAACTGTGTCCACTGTTACCTAACTCACCCACTGCTAGACAAGGTTGAATGACAATTAAAATAGTAGTGCTAATCTGATGGCAAATGATATTCTGATATCTAAGAACAACCAAATAGAGGGAGAAAGAATTACCCTATGCAGATGCTACTGTGGTCACTGCTGCATTCTAGAAAATATGGATGGTTTAATTAGACCTTTAAATAATGAAACCTTTTTATCACACTGACAATGAAAATACCTGAAAGCAGTGATTATCATGAACTATGACTGGAGCATGTCTGTCTTCTGCCACACTATAATTTCAATTTGCCTACATGCATTAGCTTCAAAGACCCAGACAGATCATCTTGTTTTAATCCAGATTTGTTGTTTCTAAATTGCAAAAGAAACCCACCTATATCTTTTATGATATTTAGCATAAATCTTTATAAAATCTTTACTGCAATCTAAGATATCATTATGATATGGAAAATACATCTTTTTAAAAAAAGAAAACCTCTAAAATCATCAGCATCCCCATTATAATCCTTACATTTCTAAAAACTTCTTTGAACCAAGGTGAAAAAAATAGATGAGAAGGTGCTTAATACTAAGATAAAATGGTAAATAATTTAAGTTAGAAAAGACATTATAAAGTTAGAATATAATAGGCTGAAGGATCTGTGGGTACTGCAGGAGCTGTTTGATGTCTGAAATGATGTTTTTAATTCTTGATTGCTGGATTACCATGATTCATCTATTAATTTATTTCTTAGTGGCTCTAGTTGCACAAGATAGAAGCAAGGTGTTTTCTGATTTTTTTTGTCCACAAAGTCTTATTGCTATGGTGTATGTGGCTGGTTTTATGCTGGCTCAGAAAGAGTTATCATATTAAATTGTCTGAGCTTCAAAAGCACTAACAATTAAAGTTTCTACCGGCTTAAAACTGAATAAAATTTAATTTAAAGATGAAAGCTCTTCCAGATCTGATAAACCAGTCTCCTCAATCTTGCTCTCTGCTAATACACACATGTAGCTATATGAATTTTCTAATGAGCTATTGCATATAAAGGTATAATATGAGAAGACTTTCTATAAGTCACAGCAAAGTAAAGTTTCCAGCACTGTTTTTAGTCCATACACTTCAGTCATTTACAGAGTAGGTGCCTTTCGGCTGTTATGTTTTCTCTTTTCAGTTTACTCAGGAGCAAGTTCCACATTATTCAAAATAAATAACTTAACTCATGATGCTCCAAACAGGTGCTGGATTTTGCTAGGTGTGAAACCAGACCTGGCCGTACCCATGACACTTGCCTCTCCTGGAACTTCCTCTGCACCTTACTTTGAATGCTGCCAGTGCGGCAAGGGAAAAGGGTGCTTGGAGTGGCTAAATGGTTTGAGCAGACAGCATTGGAACCAATGAAAGAAACATATACTTCAAATATGCAGCATTTTGTATTTGAGTTTTCCTTGCCCATACACTGCACTTTTAGAACGATCAATCAAATTATTCTGAAACTTACACTGAATCAGACCCTTGGTCCATCAAAGTCAGTATTGTCTACTCAGACAAGGAAAGCTCAAATACAAGGAAAGCTCAAATACAAGGAAAGCTCAAATACAAAGTGCTGCATATTTGAAGTATATGTTTCTTTCATTGGTTCTCAGGCAGAGGTCTTGCACATCACCTACTTGCCTAGTCCCTTTAACTGGAGATGCCAGGGATTGAACCTGGGACCTTCTGCATGCCAAGCAGATGCTCTACAAACTGAGCCACAGCCCCTCCCCAGTTTTGATAAAAGTATAGTAAGTAAGTGCCTGGTTTGATGTCATAGGTGTATCTGTTATTATCATTATAGTGCTCAAAACTGTAGTCACAAGAGCAGGAAAGAAAGAAAGAAAGAAAGAAAGAAAGAAAGAAAGAAAGAAAGAGAGAGAGAGAGAGAGAGAGAGAGAGAGAGAGAGAGAGAGAGAGAGAGAGAGAGAGAGAGAGAGAGAGAGAGAGAGAGAGAGAGAGAGAGAGAGAGAGAGAGAGAGAGAGAGAGAGAGAGAGAGAGAGAGAGAGAGAGAGAGAGAGAGAGAGAGAGAGAGAGAGAAAGAGAGAAAGAAAGAAAGAAAGAAAGAAAGAAAGAAAGAAAGAAAGAAAGAAAGAAAGAAAGGTAAATACCTGGTCAAGCTTCCAATGGAATTCTGCAGGACGGAAAGTATCCGCTTGATCAAAATCTTTACGCAACAGGAACACAAGTCGACAATTGTGTACATAAAGAGCATAGTGGTGCCGATTCATTTCTAAAAAATAAATATATACATATAGAAAAGATGAAAAAGTATCTCAGTATAGCTGTATAAATCAGAAATCAAAGTATGCTTCCCATTTATTTATCTCAATTCTAAAGTGATATTCATCTAAATCCATGGCAGTGATTTAAAATCAGAAGTACCTTTAGGTAGCTCTTATTACTGAATATATAACATTTTCAATACCAAGTTTTATTTATCCCTCCAAACTGGGAAGAAGGAAATGAAGGTATTAAATAAAGTGGATTTACCTGTCTTATCTGAATTACACAGAATAGTTTCTTTCTCTGCTCTTAATCCAGGACTTGGGCCATGTTTCATCCACATAGTAATGGTGAATTGATCAGTTAAATTCTTTGGTACAATTCCATCCGGGATTTTGGCTCCTTGCTTTCCATCAAATTTAAAAATCATGTCATTACTGTCTATCAAAAGGCCAGCTGTCCAGTTAGTTGCTGCACTGGGAGTGGGTAACAAGTCAATGGCACCTGACGATGCTCCTGCAGATGATATATAATGAACAAACTAATTAGATGCTAATGAGAAATCTGTTCTCTTAAATTCACTGCGAAATTACTTTGACATACCTAATCCCTTTCATTTATTACTAATGCTACCTTTGTTCTCAGTTCTTGAATGCTGAAGAAAACATACTATTCTAAATATAAATATATGCATGGTCTAAAGGTGGTAAGGAATAGTTTATTACTGTGTATACATAACCACAGAAGATTGATCCCATATGACTTCTTTGGTGGGAGGAGCCATAACTCAGTGTAACCGTACATTGTTTGCATACAGAAGATCCCACATGTCTTCAGTAAAAGAATCTCAGGCAGGAGCATTCTGTACCAGTTGTAGTTTCCAGACACTCTCTCTGAGGGCATCCCAACATACAGTGCATACCATTAATCTAATCTAGATTTTACCAGAGAATGCACCCCAATGGCAAGATCTGTTTTTACCTAGGAAAGGCTGCAGCTGGGTCACTGGACAAAGCTAATGAAAAGTGCTCCTGGCTACTGCTCCACTTGCTTATCCAACAAAAGGCCCAGGTCTAGCAGCATCCTCAATCTGCAAACCTGTTCCTTTAGATGGCATGCAACCCCATGTAGAACAGGAGACACTTCAATAGTTGGGTCCATTCTTCTGCCTGCTAGTAAAACCTCTGTCTTGTCAGGATTAAGACTCAGTTCTTAGCCCTCATCCATTCCAAAACTGTCTCCTGGCACTTCAAGGTTTCCACAACCTCTCTGGAATCTACTGGAAGAATCTCTGGATGTAGATTTCATGTGGATTTTAAAAAGCATGAGGGGGGATGATGGAAAACATGGAGGGGGAGGAGAGGAGCACCTGGCCCTCCCTTTCTCAAGGCTGCCACTGGAAAGAGCATTAGGGAGCCCAGGAAATGCAACACAGCTTACAGTGGGGCCAGAAAGACTGACATGTGTCCACAGCTACAGGTCAACGCAACCATGTTTTCTTCATTATGAAACCTATGCAGTCACACAGGGAAGAATAGTAAGGTGAATTACTATAGGAAGAAAGGTGGGTATGAGTTGCAATGAAATAAAGATTGCATCACCACTTTTCCAGTATTGACTTCCTTAACTGTGTCAGTGTCCTTGCCGTAGTGTTTTGGAAAGGTGAATTAGGGTGACCATGTTACCACTTTACAAACTGCATCAATGGAAAGTCTGTGTCTGAAGACAGCTGAAGTCACCCGTGCCTGCATAAAATAAATAGTAGTAGAGGACAGCCAACTTGCATGAGGGTTTTTTTTTTTGGGGGGGGTAACAGAAGAAAGCACAGAGGCTGGTCTGAGCCAAGGACCTGTGATAACCTCTGAAAGCCTCTAAAAGCCCTTCTGTAAAAGGAAATATAATGAACCCTGAAGACCCTGTGTGCATAACTTTAAGAAGAGGGTCAGTAGCTGATGGTGGAGCAAAGGAAACCTCTAGCAAAATAGCTATTTGCAGCAGTGGCTCACCATTCTCACTACAGGAAATGTTCCCCTATATTATCATCTCGTGATGGTTCCAATGCCCAATCCAGTTTTGACTTGGTGTTGTGGGTAGGAAAATAATAAGGGACCAGGTCTGGGTAAACAGCCTGGTTCAGTTCTATAGCAGGTGGGAGGTCAGGGTCACAGTCCAAGGAAGCAGAGGTTGTCTGTCAGTTTCATGACTCAGTCTGTCAGTTTCATGACTCAGATCCATAAAGAACAGAGCAGGACAGCCAGTCATATTGTAGACCAGGATTGTGAGTGGGTGAGTGGGGTCCAGACAGTGGGTCAAAGGCTGATTGCTTGGCTGATTTGGGGGGAAGAAAGCCCCAGAACCATATCCATGGTGTCAGATTCCCGGAGTCCTGGGAAGAGGGGCGGGGGGTCTTTAAACCCCTCTGCCCTGCCTGCGCAGACAGCGCAGAGGGGATTGACAACCCACCGCCCCTCTTCCCGGGAGTACCAGGAAGAGGGGAGGGGGTCTGCCCCCCACGCCTTCACAGGCTTCCCTGAAAGCGCGCGGGGGGCCCTTTAATCTGTGTAAAGAGATCTGTTTAAAGAGCCCCCCGCGCGCCTTCATGGAAGCCCCGTGAAGGCCCGCAGGGGGCTCTTTAAAGACCCCCGCCCCCTTCCAGACTCTTTGAAGTGGTGAACGCCACCTGGGCAGGCGGCGCCCAGCACTTCAAAGACCCGGCTGAATTTTTCCCTGAACTCCGGATCTCCCGCCGAATTTCGAGGATCCGAAGCGGGGGAGTTCGGACTTCGGCACGGCCCGAATTTAAAAGGGCCGAAACTTGCCGAAGCCGAACTTTACCAAAAAAATTTTTCAACAGTCCTAGTAGTGATCCCACTGCAGAATTTTCATCCCCATGCACTTTTTTTATATTGTGCATTTGGGGCCATATTAAAGCCAGCAGGACAGTGGTTTTCTCAAACAGAAAGAAATAGTATTAAAAATAAGAGGCAATCTTCCTTTTTATTTTACTGATGAAAAAATGGAAAAAAACAGAGCTTGATCTCTCTCACTGTCCGCAGACACTGAACTAAGAAACAGGTACTTCTCCCCATCCCCCTTCAAAAGGGGAAGAAATTAGCTTGCACAGGGAGAGGGGAGTTCCTGGAGGATTTCTAGAGTCTTCTAAATATCTTCTAAACTCTTTATAGCTGCCCTTTGCACACATGGAACTCATATGATACTGCACAGGTTCCACAACAATGAAACTTGAGGAACCCCATAGGCCAGAGGATAAGAGAAAGAGCAGTAGTCCTTCAGCACAACCTTAGCAAACCTACCTTCCAGTTAAGTTAGACCAAATCACTGCAAAACATTGTTTTCCAGTACCAACTTCCAAGCATAGTCCAGAAGGATACAATGACTGATGGTACTAAAAGATGCTGAGAGGTCCAGAGGTATCCATAGGGTCACATACCCTCCACCCATCTCCCACTACAGTTCATCTGCCAGGGTGAACAATGCTATTTCAGTCTCGTAAGCAGGCCTGAAACCAGAATGGATAGGATCCAAACAATCTGCTTCATCCAAAGAGTTGCCCATCCTCAATTTGTTCAATTGCCTTGCTTTAAAATGGCACATTTCACCATCGTTGATGTTGTTCAATCACCTTGCTCAAGAATGGTACATTTCATACAAGATTATAGTTATTCAAATTTCCTGTGTGCAGGAAACTCCATTAGGAGTGGAAGTGCCATCATTTGTTTCAGGGCTGGGCTAATCATCCTCTCTTAAGGAGGCACTTATTGCCTCCTAGACAGTCAACTAGTTCCCCCCCCCACCGCCACTGTCTGGCAGATTTAAGCAACCAGGAAGGCCAAGGGTCATACCAGCAGTTGGTATGCCTCAGACTTCAACAAATATGTACAAACCCTAAAAATCAATTTATATTTTAAGGTCTATTTTAATTCCAAAACAAAAATGTTCAGTTCAGTTCAAACCTGTGTAATGATTGATCCACAACTGTGCTTAAAGTTCTCTACTTCTCTGGGTTGTGCTGATTGGGCAGTATTCATAATGCTACATGAGTACATCTGATGAGTACACCTTTAAAGCCTGGACCCCTCCATAATTTGCAACCTTCAGAGAATGCACCAGGCCCTACTTCCCATTGAACTGCAGCCATGATGAAGCCACAACTTCAGCATGTCTTTGAAAGCAGCACAGGATGATAAGGTCATTGGCTCAAAAAGTAGTAATGTCTTCAGTTGTGCTGCATCATAGGTATTATAGAAGCAACACAGAGGTGAATTGGGTCTGGTAATTCCATGGATATCTAGCACCAAAATCTGGCCATACAGTTTTTTCAACAGTTCTCCAGCTGTGTTCCCCCCTCACCTATTGTTCATTTTCACTTCAAGAAACAAAAGCAAAGAACAAAAAGTTCCTTGAGAGAAAATTCATAGAGTTTGAAATGTTGTACTTACTTTACCTTAATATTTAAATTCCTGTGATTTCAAGCTCTGGGGTTGATAGGAAACACGTACTTTCTGAACTGTTCTTAATTATACATTACCTTGAGTACCTTTTGTCCCACAAGCAATTATTTCTCACTAATGAGTCAACATCCCGTAATCACATGGATGACACTTTGAAAGAAATAACGAATGTTTTTCTGTGCAAAGAATGTGTTCATCAAATCATTATGCATAATAAGGACATTTCTGAAAAAGTGAGCCAGCAGTAACAGCAAATACAGCATTAGGTCAACAACTGGTTGCAAAGCAGTGGTCAACAACTGTTGTTCCACTGTTCAGATACAGCCCAGAATATAAGAACTGTCTTCTATTTCTTCCAACAATCCACTTTCGAACAGACAGATTGGGAAGAGCTAGTTACGATACTTGGAAGAGTTGAAGGGTTTCAGAAACTCCATTCATTTAATTTATTATGGAAAATTTCAGGAAATGTTGAGGTTTCCTGGCAATTGTCAATATTTTGGGAAGCTTGCTAACAATGTCAGACTCTGACTTTGGTTTTTTAAAATGTCATGAACTACTCAACACGTTAGGCTAATGACCAAACTCTACTCTCATTTCCATAATGAACTGGTAAACACCGACATTCACCAAGGCATATCTGTAAATGCCTTAAATAAGCTTATTGATTTCTGTTATTTACTGGCATCCATCAAGAATTTCCAGGTGCATTCAACAAATGATCAATTCCAATCACTTACTAGTAAATATCGTTATTCAAAGACAAGCTGAAAAATTCACAGAATAAAAATAAATGAAAAATCCAAATCTATACCACATAATTTTTGTAGAGACTTTTCAGAATATGTCTCACGATCACAGCCCTTTCCAATGTAGTTGGTCTGCAGTTCAATAACGGTCTGAATGGAAGAAACTGGTCCATCACAAGTCTCCAGATGAATGCTGGGAAATAAAGGTATACTCCCAGAGCCAGGCTTATACTCAATACGTTTATTCCAATCTGAAAAGGGGAAAAAAATCAAGAAATGTATCATATTGTGAGCATAGCTATAACGTAATTTCCATCAGAGAAGAATTCTTCACATCTGCATGTTTAATTCCCCAAATGAGCTCATTTGTGGATACCTAAATCAGAAAACTGGAGCCATGAACAAATAAGACAGCTCTTTCTACAAACCTGAGAAATCCAAGGTTTGCAGAAAAATCTGAAATCTTAAAAAAGAAAATCAAGGATTAACCCCCAAATTAATCGAAGCAGAGCCTGTAACTTTAAGAAATGAATGATCTCTCACTGAGAGTTGTGGCTGTTGTTACTCAACCACAACTGTATTATCAGACTTCGAGCCTTGAGTTCTGTTAGTAAAAGGAAGGGGGAGTGGGCAGATATATATTGGGCAGCCCTTTTCAGGACTGTTTTGTGCTTTGACAGAGGACTTAATGGGGCCAGGCCTGGCAGCAACAACTGGGTGACTTGCTGCCATGTGACTTGCACGACTCACCCAGGTATGGCTGCTTGCAACTGTTCAACAGCAGCTACTCCACAAAAGCCAGTGTGGTGTAGTGGTTAGAGTTTTAGACTGTGTTCTGGGAGACCCAGGTTCAAATTCCCCATGAGCATGGAAGCTTGCTGGGTGACCTCAGGCCAGCCACTCTCTACCAGCCTAATCTACATCATGGGGTTCTTGTAAGGATACAATGGAAGAGAGGAGAATGATATAAGATGCTTTGGGTCCCCATTGCAGAGAAAGGTGGGGTATAAATGAAGTAAAGAAATAATAAATGTAGTTGAAGATAGGGGGTAGGGTTGCCAACTGCCAGGTACTAGCTGGAGATCTCCTGCTATTACCGCTGATCACCAGCTAACAGAGATCAGTTCACCTTGAGAAAATGGCTGCTTTGGCAATTGGCCTCTATGGCATTGAAGTCCCTCCCCTCTCCAAATCCTGCCCTCCTCAGGCTCTGCCCCAAAAATCTCTCGCCGGTGGCAAAGAGGGACCTGGCAACCCTAATGTGGGGGGGGGGATAAAAGGTAGGTTGTTTGGTTGGTGGGTGAGAAGGAGAAAAGGAAGCAGGGAAAAATGCGGATGAGGAGCTGCCAGGAGGAGGAAAAGAGGAAATAGTTGTGAGGGGAATACAGGGGGAAGGGAGATGCCACCTGAAAGTTATTGAGGGTCCCAACCATGCAACTGTACTCAGCCCAGCAGCAGCCAGCACCATGCAACTGGGCCTGGCCTGACAACCAACACTGAGCAACTCAGCCAGAGTTTTCCCTGGGATAGGTTGCCAGGGAAAAGGGAAGGAGGAAAAGCTGGAAGACAGATGGGCAGGCAAAGGTAGATTGGCTAGTGGGTGGGGCAGACTATGGGGGCTTTCAGGGAAGGGAAAGAAGAAACAGTTGGGGAGAGGAAAATTAGATGCCTCCACAAGTCCTTGCTTGTTTTAGATATTTTGCAAGGAGAGAGAGAGTGACAGAGAGACAGAGAGTATCCAACAAAATAGCCATACAGAAAGAGAAGCAATATCTGCCTTAAAAGTAAATCAATAATGTCTGTAGTTCGAGGAGAATACATTTGCTTACTAAATAAATAGGTCAATATAGATATCAAACACACTGAGATAGGATTGTTGGGGGCAGTCAAAAATAACAAAGAGTGGGTTGCATAATGAAGAATTATGCTTGATTCCTATTGCACCCAATATATATTAGTATTGAACTAGACATGTTCTTATAGATACATGGGTAAGGACTCAAAATAACTCCATATGCCTATCTCCTTTCTTCTCATTTGCTTCCCTGTAAAAATTCACCTTTTTCATGAAACCCTTGGCTTAACCTATTAATGTTCAACTTTTATGAGGTCTAAGTGTGCATGTAACTGTACTTGTGTGTTAAGTGCCATCAAGTCGCTTCCGACTCATGGCGACCCTATGAATGAAAGTCCTCCAAAATGTCCTATCTTTGACAGCCTTGCTCAGACATTGCAAATTGAAGGCTGTGGCTTCCTTTATTGAGTCAGTCCATCTCTTGTTGGGTCTTCCTCTTTTCCTGCTGCCCTCAACTTTTCCTAGCATGACTGTCTTTTCCAGTGACTCTTGTTGTCTCATGACGTGACCAAAATACGATAGCCGCAGTTTAGTCATTTTAGCTTAAAGGGTCAGTTCAGGCTTGATTTGATCTATAATCCATTGATTTTTTTTTTTTTTGGCAGTCCATGGAATCCGTAACACTCTCCTCCAACACCACATTTCAAAGGAATCTATTTTCTTCCTATCAGCTTTCTTCACTGTCCAGCTTTCACACCTATACATAGTAATAGGGAATACGATGGCATGAATTAATCTAGTCTTGATGGCCAGTGACACATCCTTACACTTCAAAATCTTTTCTAGCTCCTTCATGGCTGCCCTTCCCAGTCTTAATCTCCTTCTGATTTCTTGGCTGCAATCTCCCTTTTGGTTGATGGTGGAGCCAAGAAATAGAAAGTCTTGAACAATTTCAATTTTCTCATTGTCAACCTTAAAGTTGTATAATTCTCCTGTAGTCATTACTTTTGTTTTCTTGATGTTCAGCTGTAGTCCTGCTTTGGCACTTTCTCTTTTAACTTTCAGCAGTAGTCGTTTCAAATCTTCACTATTTTCTGCCAATAATGTAGTGTCATCAGCATATCTCAAATTATGTTCCTCCCTCCAATTTTCACTCCACCTTCATTTAAATCTAATCCAGCTTTCCTAATTATATGTTCTGCATATAGATTGAAGAGATAGGGAGATAAAATACATCCTTGTCTGACACCTTTGCCAATTAGAAACCATTCCATTTCTCCATATTCTGTTCTA
Source organism: Euleptes europaea (assembly GCF_029931775.1). Taxonomy (NCBI): domain Eukaryota; kingdom Metazoa; phylum Chordata; class Lepidosauria; order Squamata; family Sphaerodactylidae; genus Euleptes; species Euleptes europaea. The sequence goes on from NC_079316.1 coordinate 41,112,516, forward strand.
ACTGTGGCCTCTTGTCCAGAGTACAGATTGCGCATCAAAACGATCAGATGTAGTGGCACACCCATTTCCTTTAAAACCAACCATAGCTTTTCATGATCCACACAGTTAAAAGCTTTGCTGTAATCTATGAAACACAAGCTGATTTTCTTCTGAAAATCATTCTCTCCAGTAACCAGTGTATATTTGCAATATGATCTCTAGTGCCTCTTCCTTTTCTGAAACCAGCTTGAACATCAGGCATTTCTCGTTCCATATATGGTAACAGCCTTTGCTGTAAGATTTTGAGCATCACTTTACTTGCATGAGAAATTAATGCGATGGTCCGATAGTTGCTGCAATCTTTGATGTCTCCTTTCTTGGGAATTGGAATGTAAATGGTTCATTTCCAGTCTGTGGGCCATTGTTTTGTTTTCCATATCTGTTGGCATATTCTTGTCAAGATTTTGATGGACTCCGTTTCTGTGGCTTGGAATAGCTCTATTGATATCCCATCTGCTCCTGGTGATTTGTTTCTCCCGATTGCCATCAATGCAGCTTTCACTTCACTTTCTAAAACTGTAGGTTCTTCTTCAAAAGGTTCTTCTTGGAAAGAACAGTACTTAGCTCACATAAATCTCTTTCTCCTCCAATTCTCATCCATCCATCCCTCTATCTCTATCTCTGTAAAGGTAGTACCCTGTACAATCACCATGTCATTACTAACCCATGGGATGTCACATCACAACATTTACTAGGCAGACTATCTTTACGGGGTGGTTTGCCCTTGCCTTGCCCAGTTGTCAATACTTTACCCCCAACAAGCTGGGCACTCATTTTACTGACCTTGGAAGGATGGAAGGCTGGGTCAACCTTGAGCTACCTGAAACCAACTTCTGTTGGGATCGAACTCAGGTCATGAACAGAGCTTTGACTGCAGCTTACCGCTCTGCGCCATGGGGCTCATATATATACCTTTACATAGAAAGATGTAGATGCAGATATAGATATGAATGGATAGGCAGATAGATGTATATATATATAAAGTGTTTTCCTGTTCAAGAGAGCAGACTGTGATTCAATTCCTCCCTGTGCACCTTAGATGACTTATTCATGCTGCAACATGCATGCATAGGGAAGAGAAGGAGTAATTGGGAGACTGTCTTTTGTATTTGCTCAGAGACAGCCTTTACCAGTGCTCCACAAATAATTGATAATTAGGGAGACAGCATTTTTAACATTGGGGTGGCGGCACAATGAGGAGGAAAACACTTTACATGCACGTGAACACACAACATACATGTAAGCACACATAGACCCAGGGTGGGTTTATGACGGAAATAACTGAATGTAGCTATGTATCATAGGAACAGCCTTATTCCACACATGTACCACAAAGGTCTGAACACATGGACTTTAGAATGACAAGTAGCATGCATTGTGGGCAGAGTTCTGTAACCTGCTCAAAGTTGCATCCATCTGTTGCCCCCATGGCTGACACCACCTAATGAAGGCCAACCTAGTAAAAATTAAAACACTGGCAGAATCCTAGAATGTTTCTAAAATTTTGTAGTGAAGTCACAGATTAATTCTTATTATGATTTGTTTTGGCTGAACTATGAAGTGCACATTCAGGTTCATGTAAACCTGAGGTGTAGCAACTGACTATTTTCCTGGGTGTGAATCAAGAAACAAATAATGACATTACTATAGAGATTAGGTACAAAGCCAGACATTGCTAAAAACAAACAAACAAATAAACAAAAAACCAGAAACATGTCTACTGCATGCAACCTGACAACTAATCTGCATTTTAGCCCCATTTAGAGCTCTAGTGTTTTCCTACCGAAAATCATCAATTTATATTCCTCTTGTTTTTATAAAGCAGGAGTAACAGCTTTCTAAAGGTTACTCTGTAGCCCACACAAAATAAATGAATTTGGAATTAAATAATTTCAAATCTAGATCAAGGTTATTGCTTTTAACAACAATGTCAGCTTTTACCAAAATGTTAGATATAGCTGCATAAATCACTAGCAACACAAATGATAAACGGTTTCTTCCGGTTTCCAGTTTCCAGTTTTAAGAAGTGAATCCAGTGCCTGCTCATCCAGATGTCTGATGACCCAGAGGATTTATGCCTTCAACACTGGCATTCACTCCAGGAACCACTGACCTTTTCTACTTGTGGTGTTGTCTGTTCAAATACATTCATAAGCACAGAATTTGCAAACTGTTTCAGATTAGAAACATCAATCCTTTCAAAACTGTTGTGTATCAAATGTAAATAATGTATAGATTCTGAGCTGGCACAGGGCATGCTGTTACTACATATTGCACAAAGATGTTCAGATATTATGCTCAAATGTTACCACTAGGGTTGTGCAAAAATTAAAAAAAAAAAAGATAAATTTCGGGTTTGGGTTTATTGGGCCCTATTTTTTTCAGTAAATTGGGAATAAGTCGAATACTCATACCACAGTGCAGGGAAACGAAGCCACTACTCAGGGCAACTTTCTTTTTGAAAGCAGGTTTTCATGGGGGGTGGGGGTTGTGATATTGGAGCCAGCCAAAGTTTCGACCCTAGGGGCTCTTCAGAAAGAGACTGCTCATCTGCGCAGGTGAGGAAGCAGCGGATCCCCAATCGGGGGGATCCGGATTTGTGGACCCGCGGGGGGGGGGAGGAGCGGGGGAGCAGGGCACGCGCCCACTTACCGGCGGCGCTGCCATCCGAGGCGGCGGCGCTGGTCCAAGGGGTCGGGATAGAGGGGCCGGCTGGCCCCACGGGTCAGGGCCGTGCGGGCCCTACGTGCGGCGGCCCGGGACGGGCCATGGCGGCTGCAGGCTCCCATCCACCCCCGCGGCCGGCCGCCCACCCCTTTATGTGGTCTGGCGGCCTGACCCAGGGGTCACGGGGCCGCCCCGACCCAATGGGCACGCTCCGGCCGGTGGGCCGGGGGGAAGGATATAAGGCAGCCCTCCCCCGGCCGCAGCCATTCTTCCCCCTCCACGCGGTTTGTTTTGCTTCCGCGCAGCCCCGCTCGCTCTCCACGCAGCCGGTTGCCGCTGAGATCCCCGCTCCTCGCTCTCCCCCCCATCACGCCACAGCAGCGGACCTAGACGACCGGTGTCTCTGCAACCCGCGCAGGACCACCTTGGTGAACCCCCATGCCAAGGGCAGGCCCGAAGCCGGGAGATACAGCAAGTGGGGCAACCGCAAGGACTCTTCCCGGCGGGTGTGTTGGGACTTCTCTCAGGGGCATTGCAACCGCTCGAGGTGCAAGTTCGAGCACATTTGCGAGTCGTGCGGCGGGTCGCACTCCAAGAGCAGCTGCTCCAAAGGGTCCAACAGCCTCCAGCCCTTTCGCGGGGGCCGGCCCCCTGACGCAGGGACGGGGGTGCCGGCAGCGCTGCGGTCGGGGGCAAATGAGGCGGCCTTGGTGGGGGGACTAGCCTGCACTCCAGTCAAGTTAGATTCGCTCCTGCCTTGGCTGGCAGAGTACCCCAACAATGGGGCGGCTCAGTTCTTGGGGGCAGGGTTCACCGAGGGTTTTCACATTCCGTTCCAGGGCCCCAGGGTAGCCATGCTCTCGGGTAACCTTAAGTCGGCCACTGAACTGCCGGGTGTGGTCGCGGACAAGATACGCAAGGAGGTCCTGGCTGGAAGGGTAGCAGGCCCCTTCGACCGCCCCCCTTTGGCCAACCTCCGGGTGTCCCCACTGGGTGCTGTCCCCAAGAAAGCTCCTGGGGAATACCGACTCATTCACCATTTATCTTTTCCATGGGGGGCCTCGGTCAACGAGGCCATCCCGCCTGAGCTTTGTTCAGTTCGTTACGCCTCCTTCGACCAGGCAGTGAAGCTGGTGCGGGCATGCGGCCGGGGGGCCCTCATGGCCAAATGCGATATAAAATCTGCATTCAGACTGTTGCCTGTGCATCCTGACGATTTTTGCCTGTTGGGGTTCCGCTTTGACGGGAAATGGTACGTGGACAAGGCTATGCCCATGGGGTGCTCAGTGGCCTGTGCTGCCTTTGAAGCTTTCAGCACATTTCTGGAGTGGGCCGTGATCAGGAAATCCGGGGACTGCCAGGTGACTCATTACCTGGACGACTTCCTGTTCATGGGCACAGCAGAGTCATCGGGATGCGCTGACCTCCTGCGCTCCTTCCATGACCTGGCGGAGGAACTGGGGGTCCCGTTGGCTCACGAAAAAACAGAGGGACCCGCCACCAGGTTGACTTACTTGGGCATTGAATTGGACTCGGTGGCGGGTACGTCCCGCCTCCCGTCCGACAAGGTCTTGGCATTGCGGGCGCTGTTGTCATTGTTCCTGGCCCTTAAAAAATGTACTCTCAAACAACTGCAATCACTGGTGGGCCACCTCAACTTTGCATGTCGGGTCGTCGCACCGGGCAGGGCCTTCTGTGCGCGCCTCGCCAGGGCCACCGCACAGGGGTCACGCCCTCACCACCGGGTCCGGATCACAAAAGGCATGCGGGTGGACCTAAAAGTGTGGGAGCAGTTCTTGAGCACATTTAATGGAACTTCCTTTTGGCAGGAACGGTGGGACATCGGGGATTCCTTGCAGGTGCAGTCGGACGCAGCAGGCGGGCTAGGGTTCGGCGTCTACTTCGAGGGGAGGTGGTGCGCACGGCGGTGGCCACCGCAATGGGCCGCTCAGGGCATTACCAAGGACCTCACGTTCCTTGAGTTCTTTCCAATTTTAGTGGCAGTCACGCTATGGGCAGTGGTGAGGATCATAAACAAACAGTCCTCTCGCTCCGAAAGGGTCATGCGATTGGTCCGCCGGTTCGTCTTAACATGCCTTGTTTCCAACATTTCCTTTACAGCTAGACATGTGTCCGGGGTGGATAACAAACTGGCGGATGCGCTGTCTCGCTTCCAGGTCGAACGGTTCCGGACCCTGGCCCCGAGGGCGAAGCCGGGCCCGAACAAGTTCCCGGAGGAGCTGTAGTCCCTTGGCGCAGAGCTATAATTGATGGGGTGCGCAACTCCGTCGCGCCATCCACCTGGCGGTCATATTCGGCAGTGGCCGAGTCCTTCATCACCTTCTCCAGCAACACCGGATGTCCAAGGGGCTGGCCGGCCTCGGAAGTCATGGTCCTGCGATACCTAACGGAGCTGAGGGAGCGCGGGTTGGCGCCCAGCACCATGGCAGGACACATGGTGGCCATTTCCTTTTTCAGCAAAGTGCATGGCTGCGCTGACCCCTGTGATTCCTTTATCGCTAGGAGGGCAGTAGAAGGCTGGAGACGGTTGGCCCCGCGGCTGGCTGACATCAGGAAACCCATCTCCCTAGACATACTGGCCGGCCTAATTGCGGTATTACCGCAGATCTGTTGGTCACCATACGAGGTCACCTTGTTCCAGGCCACCTTCACATTGGCATTCTATGGTGCCCTGCGGTTGGGAGAACTGGTGGCGGGGTCCGCCAGGGACATATCAGGCCGCGCACTGCAGTTCCACGTAGTAACGGTCCGAAAACGGGAGGTGCGCATCAGGGTGGCTCGCTCCAAAACCGACCAGGCGGGTAAGGGGTGCGTGCTCAGGCTCGGCAGGGCCCCTCGCCCTGCGCCCTGCCTCGTCAGGGCCACCACAGCCTTTGTTTCCATCAGACCAGTGGGGGGCGGGGTCTTTCTCAAGCATGCGGCGGGCACGCCACTCACAAGGTACCAATTCACGGGCGTGATGCGCATGGGGTTGTATAAGCTGGGCCTCAACCCCGGGGACTTCGCCTCTCATTCCTTCCGGATAGGGACGGCATCCACGGCGGCCGCAAGCGGGCTTTCCGTGGATGTCATCAAGTCCATCGGGAGCTGGCGCTCCCCCGCGTATAAGTCGTACGTCCGCCCGTTGGGGACGCTCTCTAACGTTTCTTATTGAGTTTCAGTGATTGGCTGGCGACACGGTGAACTCCGGACCGGGCACGGTGTCGCAGCAGCCCCTTGCCAGTGCAGCAGGAAGAGGAAGGTGCCGGGGCTGGAGGTGGTTGGGGGTCCACCAGTGGAATTCGGACGTGCGTCAGTAAGGCGCGACCTGCGGGCACCGGCAGGGGCGGTCAGACATGCCAGGATTGACGGCTACACCGCACCCCGCCAGGCGGCGGGGCGGGCAGCAGGTCATGGCGGCAAAGGGGTCCTGCCATGGGAGGAGCCGTGATCCCGCACACGGACCGGCCTCATCGGATCACGACCGCTGGACATACGGCAGCGGCTTGGCTGGTGCCTCATCAGGTCACGGCTGCTAGATACATAACAGCGGCTCGGTTGGTGGTTGCAGCATTAGGCATTGGCGGGAGACGCCCGGAGAGGCGGGGCTAATCTCTCCGGTCGCCTCTTGTGGCAGTTTGGGCATGGAGCCGGATCCAGTTTGGGGGAAAGATGGCCTGCGTGCCCCGCTTCCCATTCTGGGGACCCTAATAAGGGGTTTTGGGGGGAGGCCAGGAATGGTTAAGCCTGGTCGGGGGCTGCGGTTTGGCCTCCTCCCAAGTGGCAGGGGATCACATGACTGGCTGCCACCTGCGTGGGTCCCAGCATACTGCCATCTCAGGCTGCGCCCAGCAGGCGGGTTGGGCGCAGGGTGCGATCAGCTGGCAGTCGGGTCAGCTGATCCCTGGATCCCGCCCTACATGCTTGCCAATGCCTAACGCTGTAGTCAATAAAGTTGTGGCCTGTTTACTCCAGCCATCGAGTCTGTCTTTCTTGGTAAGATCGGGCCTTCTGCCCCCAGGGAGGGTCGGCCCCTGGGGAGGGGCGTCCCCCGTTCTGTTCCCTCCCCCCCATAGGGCTGGGGCCGCAAGTCTCCTTTGAAGACTGATGGTGTGTGCAGCTGTCGAAGCTGGTTCTTTTTAGTTGGAGGGTATATCCCTCCAGAGACGCCTGGGTGAGCCCCATCTTTTAAATAACCCTTATGCTTGATCCAGATTAACCCACTGAATGGTGATGGTTGGTCAGACCAAGTTGGCTCCTATTACATGACCTCTATTTCAAAACCAGTCAAAGATAGAAAATTGGTTCTTGTAGGTTATCTGGGCTGTGTAACTGTGGTCTTGGTATTTTCTTTCCTGACGTTTCGCCCGCAGCTATGGCAGGCATCTTCAGAGGAGTAACACTGAAGGACAGTGTCTCTCAGTGTCAATTGTGTAGGAAAACAAACTTTCAGTTAGGTCACAAGGTCTACCGAAAACCAACTCACACAGATCGCTACTTACACAAAAACTCCAACCACCACCCCCGACAGAAAAGAGGAATAATTAAAACAATAATGGACCGTGCAAGACAGATCTGTGAACCACAGTTTCTCAAGGAAGAAATTAATCATCTAAATCACGCACTGCTAGCAAATGGCTATTCCAGAAATGAAATCAGAAGGGCCATTAAACCAAACAAAAATCAGAAAACTCAGGAAAAACAGTCTCCCATAGGAAAGGTATCCTTGCCATTTATTAAAGGAGTCACTGATAGGGTGGAATTTTTTTTGAAAAAACATAACCTACAAACAGTGTTTAAACCCACCAAGAAAATACAACAGATGCTACGATCAGCAAGAGACAAAAGAGACCCCCTCACCTCTGCAGGAGTATATCGTATACCTTGCAGTTGTGGACAAGTTTACATCGGGACCACACAACGCAGCATACAAACAAGGATAAAAGAGCATGAAAGATACTGCAGACTTGGCCAACCTGAGAAATCAGCAGTGGCTGAACATGGACTGACCCAAACAGGACACAGGGTCTTATTCGAAGACACTGAAAGCCTGGACAATTCTACCAACTATTTTGTCAGATTGCACAGAGAAGCCATTGAAATTCATAAACATCAGCACAACATTAACAGAAAAGAAGAGAGTTTAAGAATGAATAAGGCTTGGCTTCCTGTCCTGAAAACCTCCAGACTAACAAAGACTACAGTCCACAATAGCCATGCGGATTAGCCTTGGATTGCATATGTTAACAGATCACTTCAGGATACAATGGTTCCACATTAACATACCACACCCTCATTAGCACATTATCTTGATACTTACAGGACAATGATTTGCACATTATCTTTGATACTTTGCAGGACAATGACTCAGCTCAAACCCAACCCCCTTCTGACTATATATTACTCTTCCTACACACTTGACACTGAGAGATACTGTCCTTCAGTGTTACTCCTCTGAAGATGTCTGCCACAGCTGCGGGCGAATCGTCAGGGAAGAAAATACCAAGACCACCGTCACACAGCCCGGATAACTTACAAGTACCAATGAACTCTGACCGTGAAAGCCTTCGACAATAAAGATAGAAAAATGGGAGAAAACACAGAGCCATGCATCTGAGCAAAGGTGAATAGCCAAACCCCCAAAAGCTAAATAATTATCCAGCTTTTATGGGAATCACCTATTTGGCTTTGGGCAGATTCCCAGGTTTTGATATTCAGTCTACCCGAATCCCAAATATTGCTGAAATGTCTAATTTCAGGTTTATTTTCGCTTCAAGTATATCGATATGCACAACCCTAGTTGCAAGGGGGATCTTTTAACTCTTATGCAGGGAATAACACTTGCAGAGGAAAAAAGGCATTTGGACAACAGGCGACACGAGTCCAATCTAGGGTTGCCAGACCCCTGACAGGGCAGGAGATCTCCCACTTTGGGGCCCCTCCTCATTCAGCTGACTGGCGGGGGAACTTATCAGCAGCACACTGAGACATAGACCTATGTTGCTGGCAACATGTAAAAATTACTTCTGGCGCTCACTGGAAGTGACATCATAACATTGCCAGCAAAGTGGGGGAGCTCTGGTATTTGGGCAAAAACTTTATGGTAAAAACACCTTCTACCATAATGTTTTTGCTCAAATACCAGAGTGTCCTCATGGCACTAGGGATGTGATGGTGAGTGTCGGAAGTGAAGTCAGTATGTCACTGGTGACAGAATGCTAGGCCTCAGTTACTGCCAAAACATTTCTCCACCCCCATCCCCTACCAGTTGCCTGTGGGTACCTGGAAACCCTAGTCCTATCTAGGAATAATTTACCACAGAGTTTTTGGCAGTTTCCATAGAGGTGTGACATCACTACCAGGGAAACCCAGAAGTAATCTGACACCATTGCTAACAGCACCCTCCCATGTCCCCACATCCTGCTGGTTGCTACATTGTGCCAGGCAAGCCTACACAACAGATATCAACTATATAATTGATTAGCCAGCTACATCAGTTGACTCAGGTATTTTCCAAATATCTCTTTAAAAGTTCTTCCTTGCACAGTTTCTAAAAACAAAACAGATTGTCTAACATATTTTGACAGACTGTTACACAATGGCAGCCCCTCAAAAAGACGACAGTCAACATATGTTCTAATCTGACCTCATCTTCTTTTGTGGCATAGCTCTGATAATTCCATGTACAACAAGGTGGACGTAGCTTCAACTCACTTATAGCCCATTCTTTCCTCTTATTTTGCTTAGCATAATTTTAAATGTTGGGATATTTGGAGAATGAATATTTGCAAACCCTGAGAAGAGCAACAGATCATTTACAATTATAGTATGCTAGCGGGGCTGAGTAGAGGATCATAGTAATTTGTGCATGTGAGCACATCACTCCAAAGTATAGTTATCATCATTATGCTAAAAATAAATTGAGACAGTGAAAGCTAAACCAATAAGAACATGCACTACCTACCACTTTCTCTTCCTATATTATTAGGGTTGCCAACTGCCAGGTAGTAGTAGATCTCCTGCTAATTCAACTGATCTCCAGCCCATAGAGCTCAGATCACCTGGAGAAAAATGGCCGCTTTGGCAATTGAACTCTATGGCATTGAAGTCCCTCCCCTCCCCAAACCCCGCCCTCCTCAGGCTCCACCCCAAAAATCTCCCACCAGTGGCAAAGAGGGACCTGGCAACCCTATATATTATGTAAATATAAGACAATAGATTTACATAAACTGGAATATTTAGAGGCTGTAGAGGCTTAAGTTAGAAACTAAATCTAACTAGATTTTGTTGTTACCACGGCACATAACAGTTTTTCTATTGGCTCAAGCAACTGAAATTACCAAATGTATTCTTATAGTTACTTTTCTGATTCAGGCATTGTACCAGCAAGTCTGAACAAATTAAAAGCAGCCTTATCGGGACACAGCTCCCTTTTCCCACAGCAGAAATCACTGAATCAGCTCCCACTTTGGGTTGGCTTACCTGATCAACCCCTTTCAGCTAATTGCTCTTCTTTAGCCTCCATAATCTCCCCCACTTTGGCCCTATTATTGTCACACACTCTCTTGTATTTCCATGCTTATGTACTACTGAAACTCTTCATCTTTCTCTTTTGCTTTCATTGTATTTAACATTAACATTATTTCTTGTTTTGTTGATACTTGCTCTGTCTTTAATTTACAGAATTTTTGGAACACTTAATGAACAGAAAGTGTGTGTGGGTATGTGTTGTTTAGCCAAAAAAATAATAAAAACAAATGCAAGTCCTTTTACAATCAACACCCCAATATTGTCCAATGTCCCTGTTAGCCAGGGACCACAAATCCCAAAAAGTGGCAGTATTTGCAGTAGGGTTGCCAGGTCCCTCTTTGAAACTGGTGGGATATTTTGGGGGCGGAGCCTGAAGAGGGCAGGGTTTGGGGAGGGGAGGGACTTCAATGCCATAGAGTTCAATTGCCAAAGCGGCAATTTTTTTCTAGGTGATCTGATCTCTATCGGCTGGAGATCAATTGAATTAGCAGGAGATCTCCTGGTACTACCTGGCAGTTGGCAACCCTAATTTGCAGCTTCATGGAAAGTGGATACTTGTTGCTAATCTTCTGAATATCTGTTTCAATGTGTTTATTTGCATTAACAAAAACACAAAAGGTGATATTTACTAGAATGCAAACTCCTCCTTGGAGTTTGCATTACTTACAAATAAGTAATCTAAGGCCATCTGGTTCTGTACTGGGACTTGGGCTAAGCTTCTGGTTCCTTTTTTTGCAAAACATCTGCTGTGATATTGCCAAGAGCTTCCATGGCTGTTGGTATATTAGTGATAGCACCTTCTAATTCCCCTGCCTCACCACACACACAAAGAATGCTTAAATAGTTAAGGATCAATGACTGCAATACATCTTGGGGAAGAAAACACTCCTTCGCCTTTGCACAACTTGTCCGACAGAATTCCACTTCAGCTGATGAGGTCGCGCAACCAATAAGTATTGTCTGTGATAAGTATTCTCTCTCTTTTTTGGTTTAAAATTCACTCTAATAGATTCCAGAGCTTATAAGGTCTGAGAGATAAGTGATCAAAATTTGTCTTACAGTAATTTCATAGTTTTATACCTGCTCTAAATTCATAAAAAAGAGAAAGAAATCATTTCTGCAACCTAGGGAAACGAATACATTGAACTTACTGTATATAAACTATTTATGTCTGTCTTAGTTCTACATCCTACATTGTGTTGTTCATACTATAGCAAAAGGGATTTGGACAACTGTGCACTGGTGAATTTTGCTGCAAACATATGTACATGTATATTTTCATCAGACATTACTATCTACACAGAATTACTTGCTAATTCCCATAAGGGAGCATGCAAAGGAAACATCATGCCAGATTGATTCATCTGTCCATTAAGGACAATAAAAATGTACTGTACTCTGTAAAAAAAAACAAAAAAAAAAAAAAAACATTTAAGCTCCTGAACAAATCAAAATATAGCACAACCTAGATTTGTTACCTCATATGCTCTTATCCTATGTGTACATTTATCCCAGTGGAATTTTTAATGCAGACCATAGTCAGACTTGAGCAATGCAACCCTAAGGGGGGCAGTTCTGGTGCGGCGGGGGTCAGCACAGCCACAGTGCCACCGCTCCGTTTCTTGAGTGGTTTGCTGTGCCACGGTGAGCAAACCAATCAGGGAAATTCCCCCAAGCCCGGCAAAACTGCTCTATGCAGTTCCATGGGGCCATGCCAACATTTTTGCTGGCAAAGGCATTCCTAGGGCGAAAAGGCTTAGGGAGCTGACTGTCAGCTCTGTCTCTAGGAATGCCCCCTATGGGGCTGGCACGAACCCTTGTGCCAGGAAAACATTGCCACCGTGGTTGCACTGGCACCCATGCATGGCGCTGCAGCACTGCTCCCCAGCACAAGTGGCATTTACACTGGCACAGGGGTCACACCACATCCAAACCCCTTTCGGCCTCCCCCTTAGGACTGCACTGTTAATTGGTCACAACAAGAAGGACTAACAGTAATAATAAAACTTTAGAATTACCATGGGTCCCAGATTGCTCTTGCAAGCATAACTTACAGCTCCTCCATGCAAACAGAATTCAGACAATATAATGGTGGGAATGAGTGGAGGATGAGGAATCAGTTGATAGAGGCAACCACTTATATGCCATTTATTTCTTCCTGATAGAAATGGACATCATTAAGGGATGCTTTAGTTGTTTCTAAGCAATGAGTTACATAGTTTTATTAATACTTTCCCTCACTTGCCTGTTGCTGAGGTCCTGATTTATGAGGCTACCAGGCCTAGGGATGAGCTTTGAGCTTATTTACTTAAACACAGCTTTTTTATTACTATTATTATTACAGTAATAGTTTCTTTAAATTGCATTCTTAGCTTGCAATATTTTTATCTACTTTGAGAAATGTGGACCATAAGTTAATATAGAAAGTTCAAAAATTATTACAGAACTGGCAATATTTTCTTTTTACCACCAAAGAAACAATCAATATCTCTGAAGAAACAGCACTGTACCAACCTTGCCATCCAGGTTTACACACAGGCTTGACTTCAACTCGCACCAAGACATCTTCAGTTGCACGTTTCTGCCCACAATCAAGAGCGGTTACCATTATCTCATACTGGTGCTGTTTGTCATAACTCAGTTTTTCAGTATTTCTGATGTTACCTGCAGGCAAAAAACAGGATAATGACAAAAAAATTGTTTACACTTAAGACATTATGCCCACACGCTTTCCGTAGTAAAGATTGGTAATAAGTACCTGCAGCATACAAAAAGGTCACTGAAAAAGGAAGAGGTGGCAGGAAGCTAGAAAAGGAGAGCAATACAAAGAGAAAGGAAAGAAATGACCTTCTCAGTCACTCCTTATTAGAGATGCCAGGTCTCCCACTCTACCAGGAGGCCACCTGGTCTCCTATCACATTGCCCACCAAGGGGAGGCCTGGTGCACTGGTGTTGTGACAATGCTATGGATGCCAGCCTCCAGGTGGGACCTAGGGATCTTCCAGATTTACAGCTCATCTCCAAACTACAGAGATCAGTTCCCCTGGAGAAAATGACTGTTTTGGAGGGTGGACTCTATGGCATTGTACCCCACTGAGGTCCCTGTTCTCTCCAAGCTCCATCCCCAAATCACTAGGAGTTTCCCAACCTGGAGCTGGCAACCTTACCCCCCTCCCAACCCCCTGCCAGTGGCCAGGGGAAACCTGGTAACCCTAGCCAGTGTTCTTATATAATTTCCAGCAAAAACAGGAAGTAACATGATGGACCCTCTAGCATTTATGCATCATGCATGCTGATACTCCTGTTACATGTAAATTAAATATGATACTAATGATGGCATGGAAGTTGGCTACAACTGATCTCCAAACCACAGAGATCAGTTCCCCTGGAGAAAATGGCTGCTTTGGAGGGTGGACTCTATGGCATCATACCTCACTGAGGTCCCATCCCTCCTCAAACCCTGCCCTCTGCATGCTTCACCTCCAAGTCTCCAGGATTTTCCCAACCCAGAGTTGGCAACCCTGAATTGAGAGCCTTTATTAAGAACAAAGAAAATGACACAAAACTGCAAGAAGGCTTCTGAGATCTCTGTAACTCGTTATCGGACTGAATTAAAAAAAAAAAAAAAACAGGAGAGGAAGAAAAGTAGGTATTTCAGATCATGATCACTGGTCTGATCCTGTATGGAGAGTCATACAGACTTGCTTATGAAATGCTGAGGCGCAGAGCTGATATCAGGCACATTTGGCCTTGTGGAACAAAGTCGGTGAGAACAATGACAGCCTCTGTTGTGACCATAAAAGCCAGTGGTTATGTCTCTCTTCGACAATGAAAAAAGCTGACAGGAGGAAAATTGATTCATTTGAAATGTGGTTTTGGAGGAGAGGTTTATGGATACTGTGGACCTCCAAAAACACAAGATACTGTGTGATGTAATCCTAGGGTTGCCAACCTCCAGGTACTAGCTGGAGATCTCCTGTTATTACAATTGATCTCCAGCTGATAGTTTCCCTGGAGAAAATGGCCAATTTGGTAATTGGACACCATGGCATTGAAGTCCCTCCCCTCCCCAAACCCTGCTCTTCTCAGGCTCCGACCCAAAAACCTCCTGCCGGTGGTGAAGAAGGACCTGGCAACCCTATGTAAACCCAATCCAGTTGTATGTGCATTTCACCTTGGTTGGTTTCCAAGAAAAACACAAGCAATGGCCTTATAGGGTTGCCAGGGCCCTCATCGCCACCAGCGGGAGGTTTTTGGGGCAGAGCCTGAAGAGGGCGGGGTTTGGGGAGGGGAGGGACTTCAATGCCATAGAGTCCAATTGCCAAGGTGGCCATTTTCTCCAGGGGAACTGATCTCTATTGGCTGGAGATCAGTTGTAATAGTGGGAGATGTCCAGCCTCTACCTGGAGGATGGCAACCCTACTGCTACAAGACTTGTGTTTGCAAAGGTCTGGAAGCAAACAAGTCTTCAAAAAGAAAGGGATTACTTAAATAAGAATAAAATTGTATATAATCTACTCAGGCATACAGCTTTTCAAATATTTCAAGATGTTAACAGAAGAATATTAAATCAGATGGACACTATACAGAGGTGATGATGTTCTTCATTTATAGGAATTATTGTGAATTTTGGTATATATATGATAACCTCTGTGTACAAATGACCACAGAATTTCAAAAGATTTTCTTTTGATTTTGTGTAGTTGAACTGGGAAAGTGAATTGGTGGTTGGGGGAACCTCTTTCTTCATCTTCTCTTTGGCAAATTTGACCAGCTTTTAAAAATGACACTATTGTGGAACCCGATGAAAAATAAAAATCTGCAGCAAGAAAATCAACCTGACAGAAGCATAGATGTGACAAATCACCTTTCCTGGTTACAAAGAAATAGCAGCGTTCACAAGAAAAGGGAAAAAAATGCAGGTCGCTTCTATTATCTGGAAGGATAGGGAGCCTTCTCTTTCTAAAACATTCTGTGTAATTAATGAGTTCAGAATTTTAATTCAGGCCATTTTTGCAAAATGACAGTTCCTCCTCAACCTGAACCTTGGAAAGTATAATATATGTTACACATTATTTACACTAACAGATTAAAGTTTTCTGTAGCCAACGAAAGTTTAATCTTTCTCATATCCTGAAGCTGTGCTCATTTTAAACAGGTATTCATGTTCTGTTCTGTATATTCTATAGTCTGACTAAAGTGGATTGAATGACTAAAATATTTCACTCAGAATATTGAACCTTTTGCTACCTGAACCTCTATAATAATTAGTTTGAGTCCTGAAACCAAATATATCAAGGAAAGCTGACTGGGTCCCATCCAACTCTTAAAAATACACAGAAGTAGCATAGAGAACACAACCTTAGAGACCTACCAACACAGAAACAAAGCATGGTAGATCAACATCCCAAGTGGAAATAACAGTTCAGATATTTCAGACAGGGTTAACTGACAAGTTGTAGGGCTAACTGAAACAGTAAACCTTATTTTTTTGTTAGTGAATGTGACCCACATTTCTCATTTATTGCATATGGTGGTGGAAAGTGTCATCAAGTCACAGCTGAATTATGGCTATCCCATAGCGTTTTCAAGGCAAGAGATATTCACAGTTGGTTTGCCATGCCTGCCTCTGCAAGCAACCCTGTATTTCCTGGTGGTCTCCCATCCAGGGACTAACCAGGGCCAAACCTGCTCATCTTCCGAGAACTGATGAGATTGGGCTAGCCTTGGCCATCCAGGTCAGGGCAAGTATACTGCATATACTTGTATTTCACAACAACAACAATTCCAAGGAAACAAAATAGTTTATCATATGATTTTTCCATGTTTTTTTTCCTGTAGTTTTAATGATCCTTTGAATGTAGACTCAATGTATCATCGAAGGCTTTCATGGTCAGAGTTCATTGGTTCTTGTAGGTTATCCGGGCTATGTGACCGTGGTCTTGGTATTTTCTTTCCTGACGTTTCGCCAGCAGCTGTGGCAGGCATCTTCAGAGGAGTAACACTGAAGGACAGTGTCTCTCTCTTGGTACTTTCTTTCCTGACGTTTCGCCAGCTGCTGTGGCAGGCATCTTCAGAGGAGTAACACTGAAGGACAGTGTCTCTCCAAAAGAAAAGAAAACACCAAGACCACGGTCACACAGCCCGGTTAACCTACAAGAACCAGTAGACTCAATGGTTTGTAGCTCTGCTCAGAGAATAGGAAGTGACTTTGCTCCCTTCACTGCAGCCTTCTGACCCATGAGGCTATTACTCAAGCAGATCCCATGATCCCAGGAATAAACTTTTCTGGGACCAAGATGGCTGCATGACTAGAAAGATCAGCAATCCTTGCATGGTCCTCACAGGATTCTTACGCTGATAGGTTGAGTCCTACTATTTCATTCCATCAACACCTACATATACGTCTAGTGCAATGCACCTTCTGCTGCTGTAAGATGCTATTGCCCGGAAAGTACAGGTGCTGAGGAACAAACCCATAGGATCCAATCCCCTGTCTTTGAGAGGAAATTAGGGTGCAAAAATATTATAGTCTGAATGTAGCTGTAATGTACCCAATTTCTTAACCATGGTTAGCTTGTTGAGAGTCTGCTTAGTATATGATAGGTAGTGGGTCTGTTGCAACTGAATTTAGGAACTTGCAATATGCAACTTGCAATATCACCATCCAGATAAGTGAAGCCTAGCAAACCTTCCCTTGAATTAGGGATCTTTTGCGGTAGTAGGTTACATTTGTCACAAGAGTGAATCATGTATACTGCATCATTTATTGTCCCACACTAGCCCTTATACCTAATCCCACATGTTAATTGTAATTCATATAGATTCATTCTATAAAACTGCTTATCATAAAGCTGCCAGACTAATACAAATTAAGATTTCTAGCTATATCTACAGACCACCATTCTTTTGTTGGTCAGATACAAGCCTTTGTTGGTCAGATACAAGAAGACTTCTATCTTCACAGACTTTCAATACCCCTGTTGATTCCTTGGTGATCTCTCTCTCTCTCTCTCTCTCTCTCTCTCTCTCTCTCTCTCTCTCTCTCTCTCTCTCTCTCTCTCTCTCTCCCTCTCCCTCTCCCTCTCTCTCTCTCTCTCTCTCTCTCTCTCTCTCTCTCTCTCTCTCTCTCTCTCTCTCTCTCTCTCTCTCTCAGATTTTTGTTGATTTTACACCTTCTGTTCCAGTCTTTGTGGTTGTGATAGGTCATATTCAGTGGTCAAATATCTACCTGAATTTGTCATAACTTACAACTCTCAAAGAGTCTCATAGACCCTGGACACTTGTAGCCAACTGATTTTTTAAAAATATACAAATTAAAAGCAATTGTGTGCTCATGGCCGAGCCACCATCTCCTTTTATTTGAAAACTGTGTTATTTAAGAGGCAATGAAAGAAGACTAATTAAGCATATGATCTCACTCGTTCTGCAGATATTGAATTCCCCTTTCAAATTGCAATGAAACCTCAAAAGGAAACAAAGTTTACATAAATTGTGCATATATAAATTTTCTATTAGCCTTCTTTGATTAGTGTATACTTGGTAGAACATTACTATGCTACTCCATGTATTTATTATTATTAGGTATCTTAGTTTTCTTAACTTTTCCTTTTATGCATATTCCCTTGTGTCTTCTGCTTTTGTTCTCTTTACTATTGTTTTACTCTTGATATGGGGGGACAATTCCCCAGACATTGCAGTTAGTTCAATCAACATTAGCAAGTTTCTGAAACTTGCATGGCATACTAACTGTCCCTCAAGACTTGGAAATCAAAATTCAAATTCAAAACCTTTAATGGCATATAGACTTGGAAATAACTAAACTATGCATTACAGCTGGTTTAGATTTAAATTTCATTAAATCCTGTTATAAAGGCATCTCAGAAAATTCTGGATATTTAAGAGTTTTTCTAAAATTTCTGGAAGGTTTTTAGGAGTATTCTAAATGGTTATTGATCTTAATTTTTAACAGATGACAGAATTATGCTATAGTTAACTCTAGCCTTACAAACACAGATACGTTCATGCAAAACAATTAAAGCATTTGGACTAAAAGCTTATCTTGTCCTACTCATGTAATGCCTGTAATCATTGTTATTATCTGAATGTACGCTTTTGTGTTCAGATTGCATAATTGCTCTTATGGAAAGGCTAGGCCTAAAGTATAAGAGCAGGTTTGAAATACTATGCATTCACGTGCACACACACGTGAGGGCTTTGGGGAGGTGGCAACCAGGAGTCAGGAGTCAGTAAATCAGGCTGTCGGTGTCTGATACAACCTTCCACCAAGACACGGCCCAGAATTACCTACGGCCTAAGGAATGTTCCCTGCCCCAGATCATGTAACCAGCTAAGGTGCTGCCTCAACCCCCACTGATAGGCCTATGCTAATCCAAAGGTGTCCATTATTGGGTCTTTGTATGTCTATGCTCTGTATTTTGTGTATTGTAACACCCCTGACCAGAGGTTATAAATGTTGTTGTAATCTTTTGTTCTGGTGTGTGAATTTACCTGCTTGTTTGAGGTAAACACAAATGACTGCATTTATTTTGGCCTAAATAAACAGATCGTTTAATCTTCCAACCTCCGGCTGTATTGTTGACCATTGGCTTCTACGTAATACAGCAGCACGTCATTCACAGAACCCAGACAATCTTAAAACCATGAAATTAAGCTTAAAGGATGAAAAATCAAAACTGTTTCAGATACAGGTTCTTCTGATTGAAACTTAAACATATTTGAGAAAAGAAAATTAATGACTGAATACCACACAATCTGACAATCTGGGTAAAACTTGGGGAAAAGCAGTTAAAATCATATTTAAAAAATATTATTTGTGTTCTGTTACAATTAGGAGAGTCACCTTTTTTTTTGGGGGGGGGATATTTTTCAGATTCAGGTTTATTGGACCTGAACATTTTCAGAAAAGCCAAAAAAAGCTGACTACCCATACCAGTAAATGGGTTTTTTTCCCGGCTTTTTTTTTGGGGGGGGGGGGATATTGGAAAATCTTCGGCTTCATTAAAATCTATGGGGATTTTTTCCAGAGTTCTGGGGAGCTATTTTTCAAGGTAGAGCCATCAAATTTTCAACATAGCTGCAGGTGACTCTCCTTAGAAGAACCCCCAGGTTTAGTGACGTTTGGGTCAGGGGGTCCAATTTTATGGGGCCTTAAAGGGGGTGCCACCATCTATCCAATGGAGTTTTCAATTTTTAAAATTTTTAACATCCCCCCTCCCTGTGCCCTTACACGGGCTGTGGTGTGAGAGATCCCCCTCTCTGAGTTTGCTTCTCCAAATCAGTTGCTCAGACGTTGATACAGAAACAATAGATTTATTGAAGCCTTCAGGAGATGAGACAGGCACAGGTAGAAAGTTGCAAGTGAGGGGCTATACGGGTTTACAGAATATATTGACTCCAGGGCACTGGGGCACTGGGGTTCACACTTATTGTTATGGGAAGTTACAAGCTTGGCATAATACAAAACATCAGACGGATCCCAGGAAGTCTGGTGCGGCTATCACACTTCCAAGGCCGCACCGGCCTGAGGGAGTACTGGCAGGAAGAACAGCGGGGGGGAAGATACATGGGCCATCAGGCCTGGCGCCTGAGACCAGAAGGTGTGAACTGCTTTTACGAGTTCACTGATAACACCGCAGGTGATGGAAAGCAGAGACACAAAGACAGAGACCCTCACATTCTGCCCCCCTTAAGGCCCCCCTCCGAGAGGACGAGGCTTATCGGGATAAGCGAGGTGGAATTCTCGGACCAAGCGAGGAGCTGCCATGTGGGGTGCGGCCACCCATTCGTCATGAGCGGAGCCAAGGTTTTTCCAGCGAACAAAGTAAAACAGTTTCCCTTTCTTCCATTTGGAATCTAAAACCTTGGATATTTCCAAATGGGTATCCCCTCCTACTACGGTAGGAATCTCATGAGCGGGAGGGGGGTGGAACTGGGGAGCTGCTACATAAGGTTTGAGGAGGCTTATATGGAAGACTGGATGAACTCCCTTGAGAGTCTTAGGGAGACTCAGTTCCACGGTAACCTCGTTGATTACTCTGGTAATGGGGAAAGGTCCTACATAACGGTCGCTCAGTTTTTTGCAGGGGCGAAGAGAGCGGAGGTTTTTGGTGGACAGATAGACTTGCTCCCCCACCTTGAGTTCCCATCCCGGAGACCGGTGTTTGTCTGCTTGTTCCTTGTACTTGCTTTTTGCCCTTTCCAGATTTTTGAGCAACCATGGCCAGGTGGATTTAACCACCTGAATCCACTCCTGAAGATCAGGGGTAGACTGGAGCTCTGGCGAGACGGGGGCAGAACCGAAAGGGCCAAAATCCGTCCCGTATATAACTTGGAAGGGACTAAAGCCGGTAGAGGAATGAGGCGCATTGTTGTACGCATATTCGGCAAATGGCAGCAGGTCGACCCAGTCGTCCTGGTGGAAATTTACATAGCAACGCAAATAACATTCTACTACCGCATTTACTCGTTCCGTTTGACCATCCGTTTGGGGGTGATAGGCGGAAGAAAGGCCCTGTTCCTCCACTCCCATTAACTTTAGGAAAGCCCGCCAGAATTTGGCAACAAACTGGACCCCCCGGTCGGAGAGGACCTTCCTCGGGATCGAGTGTAGCCTGAGGACGTGCGTGATGAACAGTTTAGCTAAGCCCTGGGCTGAAGGAAGACCTGCACATGGAACGAAATGAACCTGTTTGGAAAAGAGGTCTGTGATAACCCAGAGAACCGTTTTCCCCCGACTTGGAGGTAGGTCGGTGATAAAATCCATGGCGATGACTTCCCAGGGACGGGAGGGGTTCTCAAGCGGTTTGAGAAGCCCCGGGGGTTTTCCCATCCGTTTCTTGGCTGTGGCGCAGGTGGGGCAGCTGCGCACATACAACTCTACATCAGATCTCATACCGGGCCACCAGAATTGCCTTCGAACCAGGTGAAGCGTTTTTATGAAACCAAAATGACCCGCCAGCCTGGCCCCATGTACAAGTCCCAATACTTCTTTGCGAAGGGAAGATGGGACATATAGTTTCCCCCCTTGCACCCACCAAGTGTTGGTTCGTTCCAAGCCAGTGGGGAGGAGATGGTGCTCCTCCTCCTGTAAGGAGGCGTCCCGGAGTCGCTGTTGGAATGCTTCCGGGATACCTTTGAGCGTAGGGGGGGTCTCCGGTTGGCGGGCTTGGGATCGGGTGGTGACGGCCAAGCCAGGGACTTCCCCTCGCTGTTCGGGAGTGAACAGGGAGTCGACGGGGCGATCGAAATCGTTGCGATACTGGGGAAGTCGTGACAAAGCATCAGCTAGGGCATTTTCTTTGCCAGGGACATGTTTGAGGGTGAACCGGAATTTTGCAAAAAATTGGGCCCACCGAATTTGTTTGGCATTGAGTTTTCTAGCTCCCTTGAGAGCCTCAAGATTCTTGTGATCTGTGCACACTTCGAACGGCAGCTCGGCCCCCTCTAAGAAGTGTCTCCATATGGTAAGGGCATGTTTGACCGCTGCTGCCTCCTTCTCCCAAATGGCCCAGTTGATTTCGGACTGGGAAAACTTCTTGGAGAAGTAGGCGCATGGCCTCAACCGTCCCCCCTCATCCCTCTGCAATAGGGCCCCGCCCATGGCTACATCCGAGGCATCCACCTGCACCACGAAGGGCTTGGTGCAATCCGGATGAGCCAAAACGGGTTCGGATGAAAAAAGTAGCTTTAAACGTTCAAAAGCTTGCTGGCACTGGGGAGACCATTGCAGACGGGCTGAGGGGAGTGCGGCGCTAGCCCCCCTGTCCTTGGTACGCAACAGGGCAGTGAGGGGAAGCGCAACTTGGGCAAAGTTGGGAATGAAATTCCGGTAAAAGTTGGCAAACCCCAAAAACTGTTGAAGTTGGCGGCGGGTAGTGGGGGTTTCCCAGTCCCGCACCGCCTGGACCTTGGCGGGGTCCATTTCCAACCCTTGGTGGGAAATCACATACCCCAGAAATGTAATAGAAGGTTGGTGGAATTCACACTTGGACACCTTAGCATACAGTTTGTGCTCCCGCAGCCGCTGGAGCACTTCTCGCACTAGGCGCACATGTTCTTCCATGGTCTCAGAGTAAATAAGAATGTCATCGAGAAATACCACCACCCCCCGAAACAGTAAATCATGCAAAACTTCATTAATTAATTGCATAAAGACACTCGGAGCCCCCGAAAGTCCGAACGGCATGACCAGGTACTCAAACATCCCAAAACAACTGGAAAAGGCCGTTTTGGGTTCGTCTCCTTCTTTGATGCGAATGCGGTGGTAGGCTTCTACCAAGTCCAGTTTGGTGAAGATTCGGCCCTCCTTTAATTGTGCTAGAAGGTCAGGAATAAGAGGGAGGGGGTAAGCATTAGACTGGGTGACTGCGTTCAGTCTGCGAAAGTCAATACACAGTCTTAAATCTCCCGTCTTTTTCTTTACAAAGAAAGCTGGGGCTGAATAAGGAGCCTTGGAGGGGCGTATGAAACCCCTCGCCAGATTGACATCCAGATAGTCTCGCAATACAGTCTTTTCACTAGGGCTCATGGGGTAAACCTTTCCCTTAGACAGTTTGCCTTCCCCTACAATCTCGATGGCACAGTCCGTTTCTCTGTGGGGAGGCAGTTCGTCGCACTCTCTAACATCGAAAACATCAGTAAACTGCGAGTACTCAGAGGGTAATTGAGGAGAGACTGGGGCGGGGGACCCTACCAGTGCGGCGGCTGGAGTTCTGAGTACCCGTTCCTTGTCATGCAACCCACAGGGGTTTTCGGGGAAGGAAAGCACCCGTTTAACCCAATCAATGGAGGGATTGTGTCCCCTTAACCAGTTCATCCCTAACACCACAGGGGTTACAATAGGGGCGATGGTGAAATACAACCGTTCCCAATGTTCCCCCACGGACATAATCACGGCTGCAGTTCTGTGGGTCACAGGGCCCCGTTTAAAGTCACTCCCGTCCATTTGGGAAAAACGGAGGGGTCCCGGAAGCCGCTTGCGCCGGACACCCAACTTCTTGGCAGTTTCCTCATTTATCATGGTGCGGGCACACCCCGAGTCGACCAACGCGGGGACCTCTAACGGGGGACCCCCTTTGGGTAGGGACAGATGAACACGCACAAATACATTGTCCTCTTGGGCGCTTACCATCGGTGGAGCTCCTTGCACAACGATAGGGACGGTCTGCTGCGGAGCCCCCTCTACAGCAGACCGACGGCGTTTTTTGCCGGCTGTTCCCACTCTTCCTCCTCGCTGGAAGAGGGGGACGGGGTGGTGGCTTCCGGGGAGCCGTCCGAATCAAAGACGGTATTTGTAATCCGGGACCCCGATGGGACCGTAGAGTCGGATGCCCCATCCTGGGGGCGCGCGTGGAGAGCGGAGGGTGCGCCGGAGCGCCGGCTCAGTGGTCCACTTCTGCGGCGAGGCTGGCTGTTGGCGGCCGGTTTCGTCGGCTCGGCCTGGGTTTGGCGGGGGGGGGTCGGACGGCCTGAGCGAGAGGGGCATTGCGATGCAAAGTGACCCTTTCCCCCGCAGATCAGGCAGACGCCGGCCTCGAACCGCTTGCGGCGTTCCGCGGCCGAGAGACCCCCGTCACCCCCTTGCCGGAGTTCCCGGCCACGGTCACCTCGGGGCCTGGGGTCTCGCCCAAGCCGTTGCTTGGACAAGTTCAGGAGTTGTTTGCGATTCTCGATGTCAGCAGCATGGCGAACCCAACCTTCCACATCCGGGGGGTTCCCTTGCATGAAGGCCCAATGTTGGAGGTCTGGGTTGAGACCCTCCCTGAAACATTGTACCAAGGTAGCTTCACTCCAGTCCAGAATTCGGCTAGCCAGTGACTGGAACTCACTTGCATACTGCGCCACCGACTTAGTCCCTTGGCGCAGTTGCATCAGGGAGGCTTTAGCCCGCTCACCCAGAGTCGGGTCCTCAAAACGGTTTCGGAGTGCTACCATGAACTCGTCCAGGGTTCGCAGCACCGGCGAGCGGAGTTCATACTGCAACACCATCCAGGCAGCCGCCTCCCCTTGCAGTAAGGAAGCCACGTACTGCACCCGGGACTCCTCAGAAACGAAGGTTCGGCCTTGTTCCCGCATAAAAATGTCTACTTGGACCATAAAAAAGGTCAACTGGTCTCCCGACCCGTCATACGTGACTTTCAGGTCCCGACGGGCCGGGGGGGCAGGGGTTGCGGGCGGAACTACCGGCGCCCCGTCTGGGGGAGCACCGGCTGGAGGTTGCAACTTCAGCGCATCTAGGGTCGTGGCCATCTCACCCATTACGCGTTGCATGATCTCCATCTGCTCCTGCATAGCCCGGCGGTCTTCCTGCCACTGCTTTCGTTCTTCCTCCATGAGGGCCTCTTTGCGGGCCGGGTCCCCTTCGAGTCCCGTGCTGGGGAAGGCCAACCGGCGATCCTTCGCCGCAGTCCGCGAGAGCGACCAGCCCTTGGGAGAGTCCAGCCAATAAGTAAGCCCCCGGGGACGTCCGTCCCGATCTTGGTCGGGGGCGCGACCCTTCGGTTTCTTTGGCTTGGCTCCCTCCTCCTTCGGGTCCGGCTTCTCCGGCTCGTCCGGTTCCTTGGGGGCATCGGGGTTAGGGGTGGTGTCCTCGTCGGCTGACATTCTGTCCAAAGCGGTACAGCTGCAGTCCGAGAGGCAAGGACTTGCAACTTAATGTGAGAGATCCCCCTCTCTGAGTTTGCTTCTCCAAATCAGTTGCTCAGACGTTGATACAGAAACAATAGATTTATTGAAGCCTTCAGGAGATGAGACAGGCACAGGTAGAAAGTTGCAAGTGAGGGGCTATACGGGTTTACAGAATATATTGACTCCAGGGCACTGGGGCACTGGGGTTCACACTTATTGTTATGGGAAGTTACAAGCTTGGCATAATACAAAACATCAGACGGATCCCAGGAAGTCTGGTGCGGCTATCACACTTCCAAGGCCGCACCGGCCTGAGGGAGTACTGGCAGGAAGAACAGCGGGGGGGAAGATACATGGGCCATCAGGCCTGGCGCCTGAGACCAGAAGGTGTGAACTGCTTTTACGAGTTCACTGATAACACCGCAGGTGATGGAAAGCAGAGACACAAAGACAGAGACCCTCACATGTGGGAAAGCTGAAAAGACAGAAAAGGCCAGCAATGTTTTGGCCTTTTTCACCTTTTTGGTTTCATCCAGATTGCCACTTTTTCGGTTCGGCATATCCGAATGCACACCCCTAATGACAATAAATATCAGGAACACAGCAAATACTAGCACTTGTGTAAGGCTTAACGTAGTATGAGGCCAGTGGATATTTCAAAATTATTATTGTAGTTACTACTACTACTACAAGAGGGGAACCCATGAACACTCATGGGAAATGAAAAATCCTAATCCCACCCCATCAAGTATACTTGTTCCCCAGCTTTAGTTAACTTCCCTTCTACCACCTCTGCCAACTGTGACTCTTCTCCTCAATGCCTTCTTCTATTACTAGCCACTTACATCTACATGTCCTCATCCTTCTGGCCACTGAATTTTCATGTCCTGTTTTGGATTGTTACAGAATTCCAAAAGGCTCTCTAAACTATTTTTATGTTACATCTTCACTTGTATAGGCATCACAATTAGCCTTTTAAAAGTTTTATCCTCAAATTAGGCAATTTAAATATATGGGCCCCCATATATATCCTGATATATATATCCTGAATTCTGGTTATTCCACTAGCTTTGAGAGCCCTTTGTGAGAGCTATGGCTAACCCCATTTTGCTGATCTTCGATCTGCACAGGGGGCAGACTTCAGCTATCATCCTCAGCATACGTTTTTACAAAGCAGAATTCTAGAAGTGGAACTACATTTGCTTGAAGCAGAATCAAGACTCATACAAGTAACAAGATTTAATCAAATAGAAGAGAATAGAAAGATGTAAATTGCTTTGGTTCCCAATATATATAACATTGCCTGACATGTAGCCATGGTTCCTCAGTTTCAGTAATGGGAAAAACTGGGATTTGTCTTATATGTGTCTGCAATTTCAGATAAAGATTCAAATTTGGGAAAGGAGGAGAAGGCAGATGTTCCTGGCAACCTCTCTCTCTCTTTCTCTGCTACTCTAGTTAGTGCAGGGATTGCATCCAGGACAAAGACACTTAATACTTTTTATTCAGTTATAGTTAATAATATATATCAGTGTGTTTACAAGAGTTCATTGGCATTATTTGGTAATGTATAGGGTATCTGAACTCACTTTTACTTTGTTATCATTTCTCTCTTTTCATGACTGAATTTTAATTATGTGGAAGAAAAACATGCTTTTAATGGGAAAATATATATTAAGGTATTTCCACAATTTATATGAAAACTTTTTTCTTTTAAAAGCAGGTTTTTCTCCTACAGGGACAGATGTGGATTTTGTCAAGACAAAACTGATTTTATCGGAAAAGAATGACAACATAAATTCTCATACTTTACTAAGGCAGTCCATAACTATATCATCTTCCTTGCCACCCTGCACACAGTCCTTAGTTATGAGCTGAATTTTAAATTCAGTCCATAAGGCCCCTTTCCAAAGCTCTCTTAGGTCGATGGTAATAATTCCATCAACTTTCCATTGACTTCAGCCAGCTTGAAAACAGCCTCCAGGAGAACAATATCTGAAACTAGTTCATTCTTGTGACAACTAAATAGCTAACAACTTACCCTCTCAAGGTCTGGCAGGCACTCCAGCCGTTAAAAAAAAATCTCTGCACAGTTGGCCTACATTATAAGCAGTTTCAGTTTGCACAGTGCTGTTAATGAACACAATCCCAATGATCACATAAATCTTAATATCCCCTACAGCTAAATAAAAAGTTGCAAGCTGATACATCTATGCAGTACAAGATAGTGCTCTAGAAACACTTTTAATCATGTGTGGGAGAGTCAAGTGCCATGAATTGCTTAGGAAAAAAGGAAATAAATACTGTCCCGCTATCACTGAGATGCACAGACCCATAGGGCTGAGATGCATATGTGAGATTACAAAGAAAGCAAGGCTGTACAATTCTCCTAAACGTAAGGCAATGTTCATGAATCCATAGCACATAAGAAAACACAACCACCCTTACTAAAAACCACAGAGCCACTCTGTGCATGCATATCTGGCTACTGAATCTAAGTAATCTTACTGCGTTCAAACCCTGTTCACAAGAAAAGAGACACTCATGGCATTAACACTGTGGATCATTTTGCCAGGCCCCCGATTTTTCAAAGGAGGCACAAGACAGGATTGGCCAGGGCTGGAGATCTTCCAGCCAGTGATTTAGAGAGTAACAAATAGCTTAAAAGGAGCTACTTCCCCTTCCTCACAGAGTTTGGTTGCTGCAGTTGCCCCACCCACCCTCTTATGTAATAATGCAAGATTAGCCAGTTGCTGTTAAGGGCAAACAGGAATTTGGAGGGTATCACCTGATTGGCTTTTGGAGAAATCTTTTCTCACCTGCTTCACAATGTCCCTGAGGGAGGAGGGTTCAGTAAACCAGGCCTCATTGCACACTGGTCAAGCCACAGCTAGTTGGCTGAAATGGGGTGGGTTGTTAAAATTAGGTAAAGAGAATAGGAAAACACCCTGAGGTATTGGGCATGATAGAAGGTGTGTCCAAAACAGACCATCTCATACCTTATGGCTGGATGTGCTGGGAACAACCCTGGTGCTGAGCAGCGGCTTTCAAACCTGGTAGGGGCCTTACAACATGACAGGGGAGGAGGATGAGACTAGGAACTTCCTGGCGCACAGTGCATTCCACAAGGTCGGTGGAAGCACTGGCCAAGTTTGGAGACAGGATGGACCTGCCATAAAAAACAGTCTCGGTTGTCTGCCTAGCATAGCCCACCCACGGGATAGTTAGCTTGTGCTAATAAGCAACAACGTTGATAAGTCATTTAAATTAATAAAACTAGTATTTTTGCTGGGGCACAACATGCTGAATAATGAGACTACATATCGATTCTCTCTCTCTCTCAGGTCAATAAAGACAAACTGATTTCTTAAGATTACACTATTGTGATTGGCTGTATGAGCCTTGGTACCTGCCAAATGGAAAGCTGTTTCAGAATCTTGATTATCAGGATGGGTACATTGCTTAGAAAGTCAGAGTTTACTAACAAGTAAAGGAGCTAATAAAAGTTGCATGGGAGGAACACATCTTTTCCCATATGACATTTATAATACAAATCCAGGGCTCCGGAAGCTGAAGTTTATCGTGTGGGGGAGGGGTTATCCACAAAAATCCACTGAGATATTTGGTCATGGATCTCACATACCTTTTCTAATGGTTAAATTGGGCAGGAAGACAGGATGTAAATGTAAATAAATAAATAAGAAAATATGAAGGATTCTGACCATTTACAAAGCAATATTTAAATGCTTAGGGTTATATTTCTCTTCATTCAATATGAAAGAACTAGTCACAAATAATTTCCTTTAATGCTTCAAACGGTATTTCTGAAATTGAAAACTCCAGTTACGCTCTCCTCTTGCAAATTTGGAGTAAAAAGAAATTACATAGAAATATGAGAGGAATAATGAGTGTGTGCCACATACACATAACTCCACTTGTCATTAGAAAATTCCATGTCCAAGCACTCCCTCCAATAAAGAATTTCGACACTAACTATCACTCATTCACTTGCGCTCAGTTTCAATCATCTTGATTGCCCCCCTATATACACTGTTCAAAACATTTGCCTTCCAGCCACGGCACTGTAACGAGGAGAGGGATTCTCTTTACCATCATTTGCATTTTACTGATGCTAAGAGGTCATTATCCTCTGACACTGAGCAGTGCATTATGAGAAGGCAGCTCAAATAAAGACAGACCCTGTCAAATGGGGAGAGATACTTCCTTTAAGCAATGCATGAAATGGCTGCTGAGAAAAATAAAAGTTCTGCGCAGTTATAACTTCAAGAAAACTCACTCGCGTGAGAGATGAGACAAAAATGAAATTATTCGGGTGGAAGAAATCTGTTATTGCCTATTCTGTCACTGGGAGTATAAATGCCTCTTATCTTGCTGAGTTTCACATAAACAAACAAATTGATATTTTAATTAGAAGGAAATAATGCTTTTTGTCAAAGGCAACATCTGGAATTTCTTTAATATCTAAAAGCATTTCCACATTACCAAAGAAATCAAATTCAGCAAAATTGCATACAATTCTGTCAAAACTAATCTTACTGTGGCGTCCCCTTTTGTTTCTCATGAGACAGCAGCACCACATCCTGTCCCTACATCATGGAGGAAAAATAATTGTGTAGGTACTGAATCCAAACTAATTTTTCCATCATCAGAATGGAACTTTCATGCCTCTGTGCCTCCCACTGCAGTTCAATTAAATCCCCAAAATGGTAGTCCTGGGGTGACAGAGGAACCTAAGGAACACCATGGGAGAGATCTGCATTGGGAAAGAAGAACTGGTAGAAACTGCCAATTTAGTTGGGATCCAAACTATTGTGTTCACAGCTATCTTTTCTTTCAATTGAAGGAGGAACACAATAGAGAGGCAGAGCGCTAGAGTTGCCAACCTCCAGATGGGGTCTGGAGATCTCCCAGAATTACAACTTATCTCCAGAGTCCAGACTACAAAGATCAGTTTCTCTGGAGCAAATGGCTGCTTTGGACAGAGGCCTCTGTGGCATTATACCCTGCTGAAGTCTGTCCCCTCCCAAAATCCTGCCCTCCCCAGCATCTAGCAGGAATTTCCCAACACAAGAGTTGGCAACCCTAGAGACTGCAGTGCATGCCAGAAAAGAATATATAACAGAAGAAGAATTGGTTTTCATATTCTGCTTTTCTCTACCTTAAGGAGTTTCAAAGCGGCTTACACAATCACAGTCTCTTCCTCTCTCCACAAGAGGCCCCTTGTGAGGTAGGTGGGGCTGAGAGAGTTTGGAGAGAACGATGACTACTGGCCCAAGGTCGCTCAGCAGGCTTCATATGGAGAAGTATGGAATCAAGCCCAGCTCTCCGGATTAGAGTCCTCCTTTCTTAACCACTACAACACGCTGGCTCTCAATAAAGTTACTGAACTGGCCATAGGAAAGGCACAAGGGAAACCTTAGGGGCTTTCACCTTTTTAAAAAGAATGCATGAACACTCAAATGCATCGTTGGCCCCACATACATACATACACACACACATATACATTTGTAGCTATACGTGCATACGTATAAACAGTTATATGGGCAGGTGAGGTAGATTTCAAATAATCACTAATGATGTAACAGGAACTATCCGGTAACAACTGCAACTACTATTTAGCACCTTCACACACACACACACACACACACACACACACTTACTCACATACACAGCTATCTGAAAAGGCCCTAAGGCCCTGCTTATATACACTATCACAACAGTTCAGGTCAGAGGATTCTGAATGTATGCTAGTTCTCTTTCTCTAAAGGTGATGCCGCCAGAGATGCCCTAATACACTTTACAAAGAACTATTTTTGAACTGAATACTAAGCATCTTCAAAGGCTTTTCAGCATGACCCATGCTATCCTGGAATGCTTTACTGATGTCCATCAGGGTTAAACTAACTTTAGGATGCATGCAACTGGCAACCAAGGTAGCAAAAGCCCAGCAGCTGTTACACAGGGTCAGCAGAAGGCATATTCTTTTTTCAGGATAAAAGAAATCCATTTTAGACTACAGATACTTGATTGAGCCACTGAAATAAAAATATCTTGCGCTTTCTAGAAGTAATTGGATTTGAAGTAATTTAAAACGGGAGAACATGTAGTTTTATAACCGTGCAACAGCAAGCACTCACCGTTCCTGTCGATGGCAAATGGAACATTTGTTGTGACAATTTCATAATTACAGATCTGGCTGTACTGAGGAGAACAATCCTCGTCCATGGCTTCGACCTGTAATATGCTGTCATAGATTTTTCCCTCTGTCACAGTGGCCTTGTAGGATGCTTCTTTAAATGTGGGTGCAAATTCATTGACATCCTTAACCTGGATATGAACCACAGCCCTAAAACATGAAGAAAGATGAGTTTGATTTTCATCATTCAATGCAAATAGGCACTTAGTCTCAAAAACCCACTGTCAAGTATTATGGTTTATATCTGATTTATGTATTGTAAGCTTAATTTTAATAAAGTTTAGATGAAGTGAAAATTATATTCAAAGACACGATATAAAAAGCAAGACCCATGAATATGTGAACAAATGCAAAAGATATTGAGAGAATCAAACTGCATGCTTTGAATGGATTTTTTTTAAAGAAGTCATTGTATTATGTGACTTTTGGTTTTATTACTCTATTTTATCTTAATTACTCAGTATTTATACATGAAAATTTTCACATTCAACAAAGAAGTGCTAGGTGAACAGCACAATACGGGGAGGGGGGTGAAGGGGCAGAGAGATATGCATAAGGGACAGTTACGTTGGTGCAGGTCCCCAGCACCACCGCGCTGCTCTCAGACGATAATACAGTTCCACAGTGGCTGTACACTGGTGCAACTGAGGCTCAAGCCTCAGCGCCGGTGTGGTTCTGGGTGGTTTGTGAGGCAGGGCTGGAGTTAATCAGCTCCCTGAGCCTTTTCAGTCCCCTGCAAAGTCGCGCCTTCGAAAAACATGGTGCAGCTCATGGGCACCCACTGAATGAAAAAAAAGTCGTCCTCCCCACTGCCGCGGCCACCACCATGAGGCCCCATGAAGCTCAGGATGATGATTATGGGCACAACTATTACCTCCCTCACCTGTGGTGGCCAAGCCCACCTAGCATCCAATCAAAGCCCCCTCCCCCAACCCTACAAAAACCTTGACCAGTACACCCCACAATTCATGGGTGCACGAGGTAGGGTGCCCAGCATAGGATACTATCTGTCAGCTCCCTGCCATGTGGACTTAGAGAGAGCAGTGAGACACCTTGGTGGCAGGAAAAACACAGAGAGAGCACTTAGCACTGCAACCAAAGTGGAGAGCGAAGTCCACACTCTCTGGCTGACCTCTTCTTAGTCTGACCCCTAACAGGTACCCCATTCCCAGAGGTAGGACCCAAAAGGGTGGCTGTGCACTGACAGGTAAGCAAGGGACTTCTCACTAAACCTCCTTTCCCCTTTTCCTTCCCACATGGCTGGGAAATACACCAGGAACACTACCTCCCACACCCGAGCCCAGTAGCATGGCAGTCCAGCAAGACCAGCAGGAGCCTCAGATTCCAGCCACCATAGCCCATTGCACATAGGGGGAACTGGTGAGTAGAGCTTGCCCTGGGGGAGCTCCTGGGGGAGGAGCCCCAAGTATTTGGCTCTGCACTGGGCTGACAGCTCTTACATAGGGTGGGTTCCCTATGTAAGACAGGGCACTTGGGTGGGCTGAGCCCCACTACAGTAAGTGCAGTGGGTAACCACACAATCCTGGAAATCATTCCCTTGAAGGTGCAGAGCTCTGTGGAGCAACTGCCAAGGTGGATGCATCATTTGCACTTGCTGTGGACATTTAAGCCAGACAGGTGTATGTGTTTTGGATGGCGAAAGCCTTTGCTGGTGGGGGGGTTGCAGCAGAGTATTGGTTGTCATGGCCTCCAGTGCCTCTGGCAACATAAGGGACTCTGGCCCCTGGCTTGGACCCCGAGCATGGGACTCACAACTGGCTTGGCCCAAACCCCCACCCTCTCCTCCATGTGGGTGGCAATCAAGTGGGAGTGGCTGGAGTGCCTGGGAAGCCTTCTTCAGGGATCAGCAGTGGATGGAATGGCTGGCAGTGTCTGCTGGGCACCTGGAGGGTCTGCTTGCTGTTGTGAGGGATTTTGAAGAGGGACAGGTGTGTATCAAGAGGCAGCCAGGGGAACTGTTGGAGGCGCAATGGGCCCTTGCATGATGGCCCATCCCAGTGGCCCCCTTCCTCCTCCGCCAACAGCGGGTGTAGTGCAGGGGTTAGTGTGAGGGTGCCTATGGCAGTCAGGGCATCCTGCTGGAAGGCACAAACATCAATGAACGATGGGCACTCATGACCACACAGACTCTCCATGACATCGCTCACTTCCCCTTCCAAAGTTTGGGCACCCTTTGTTCTATGTGGGCTGGGGGCCTGCTTGGGGTGCCTGGGGGGGTGCTGGGGTCCTTACCCACATTGTGAGGTGCCCAGAAACTTTTGAACCGAGTTAGTGCCTTTTAGGGGGTGGGGGTATGGGCTGCAGACACAGAGCCAGAATCCCTGGCCCCACCTTTTTTCATCCCTGGGCTATGATGGGTGCTGGGCTCAGCCCCAGTGTCTGACAACCCCTGATTGGTTCTGGCTACCCTGTCCATCACAGCCCTTCCACCTCATCACAACACCTCAATGGGACGCAACAGCATAGTTGCTGGGGATGCTGACATAGTTGTGGCCACTGAAACCCAGCCACTGACTCTTTTTTTCCTGCTGGCTGCCCCCTAAAGTAACCCTTTAGCGATTGGACTAGTGGTGCTGCAGTTACTCTGAGGCCAGCCACCACAGCATAGGCAGCCCTCAGGATTGTACTGTAAATGAAGAAAGAGACAGGACATGAAGAAGCTATATATTTTCTCAGCAGTTTAATCAATAGTAAGGCAATGAAGATCTCCCCTGAAAACACAATTAACAGAACAGGGCTTGGGTGCTTCCACCTTTTCTCCCTTGAGTGCAAAAGCAGCCAGGGCAGGTGATTTTGCACATAAATATAGCTAGAGAAGAATGGGTTGAACCAACACCCTGTTTCTCTGATCAAATATGCAGTTTCCTCCAGATGCTTTTCATTATGCAAAATTAACATAGCCATGCATGCCTCCTGCATAATGCTTAGCCTGACCCCAAAACACTCCCCCCGCAACTCAGTAAACTTAAGCTTGAATGAACGAATGGGATGAAACAACTGTTGCACAAAGAATGGGAAAGACCCATACATTGAGTCTATATGACTTGCTAAATCAGGGCTACAAAGTGTGGTGATGAAAAAGACCCTTCTCCATATCTTGCTTTAAAGTTGGCTCAGTTGAAATGAATTGTTTTCACTCCCCCCACAACAAAAACATGAGGACATGAACCATATTATTTCTGAACTCATTCTGTAAATTGAACACTATTGGCTTCCCAGCTATATTACCTAAAGCTCAAAAGGACTTGGTCATTCTCTTAAGTAACCCCCGAGACCTGGAGATGCCCCCATGCCCCATCTTATTATTTCCCCACAAAATATGTACTAATAGTAACAATGTTGTGGAGTCCTGATGATGAAGGCTGGTGCCTAATGCTACATTACACTCCTCAGCCCTCAGTAACAGATGATTTCTGCAGAATAATGGAGGGCCTGATGCAAGCCATCCCTGTTGCTAATGCTAGGAAAGTATGAGTATTGTGTTCAGTTTTGGGCACCACAATTTAAGAAGGATGTAGACAAGCTGGAACATGTCCAGAGGAGGGCAACAAAGATGGTGAGGGGTCTGGAGACCAAGTCCTATGAGGAAAGGTTGAAGGAGCTGGGTACATTTTGCCTGAAAAGAAGAAGACTGAGAGGGGATATGATAACCATCTTCAAGTACTTGAAGGGCTGTGATATGGAGGATGGTGCAGAGTTGTTTTCTGTTGGCCCAGAAAGTCGGGCCAGAACCAACGGTTTGAAATTAAATCAAACGAGTTTTCGTCTTGACATTAGGAAGAATTTTCTAACAGTTAGAGTGGTTCCTCAGTGGAACAAACTTCCTCGAGAGGTGGTAAGTGCTCCTTCCCTGGAGGTTTTTAAGCAGAGGCTAGATGGCCATCTGTCAGCAATGCTAATTCTATGACCTTGGGCAGTTCATGGGAGGGAGGGCATCTTGGCCATCTTCTAGAGGCCACTGGGTGTGTGTGGGGGAGGTAGTTGTGAGTTTCCTGCATTGTGCAGGAGGTTGGACTAGATGACCCTGGTGGCCCCTTCCAACTCTATGATTCTATGATTTTATGAGTAGAATGTTGGGTAGGACTGCTCCTCCCCCTTTTCCCCAGCCTGCCAGGTAAGATCTGTCTCATAAACCCTGCTCTCCATGTCCCCTGCCTTCAGAGGTAAGGCAGGTAGCAATCAGAGAGAGGGCTTTTTCAGTAGTGGCACATATGGAATGCCCGTTACGGAATGTTGTGCCCTTTGAAGCTTACCTGGCAGTTACACTAGGCACCAAGCAAAAACATTTTGGTTTATCCAGGTTTTTAAATTAAGGGGAATCTTTTCACAAAAATTTATACTTTGCTTTTATCCTGAAAGCTTAAATTCATTTTAAGTTGCTCAGCAATTTATGTTATTATAGCTGAGTTTTTTTAAAAAAAAATTTTGGCAGAGCCGGAGAGGGAAGCGAAGACGGGGCCGCGTGGCTCAACCTCCGAAGGGCCTCGCCGAAGGGGGGGAAAGGAGGGCTGGTGCATCGAGGGTTGCGCCACTGGAGGCTGCCGGGCGGCGAGGGGGAGAAGCCGGCGCGCTGGCTCGCGTGCGCTTGCCTCCCTCACGAGGACCCAGGGAGGAGGAGGAGGCGGCGGCGGGGAGGACTCTGCAGCAATGGCAAGGGGCTATAGCTGAGTTTTTAATGCTAGGTTTTAATTAACAACTTTCAACTTTTATGTAAGCCACCTTAAGCAGGTTCCCTGTAGAAGTGGCATAAACATTGTCCAAATAGATAAATAAATAAAATGCAAGTTGCTGTGGTTTTGATTATGGGGGACTGGCAGTGGGACCAGGCTGAGTACGAATTAGGAAGAAAGGTTAGGCTCAGTTTGTAAGTGGCCTAGGAATTCCAAACTTCCGAGGGCAACGTTATTGCACCAAGATTACTCTCAATAATATCAATCAATGCCAGTTTAGTTGTTTGACAATAAGCCAAAAGAAATGAATAAATCACCAATGTCACATAGGAAATTTTCATCAAATGCAAATTCATCTGTCAGACAACAAGAATATATTTAGCACATTATAGATAAATTCATTAAACCAGATAACAATCTGTCATATTCATTGGCTTTACTTGTCTATCACCAAACCTCCCATCTAGGATTGCTGAATGCTTTCCCTTCATTCAAAAGTAAGTGCTTCCGTCTGTGGTAAACTGCTGAAATCATGCAAATATCTGAAACTCATAATGGAATTTTGTGATCAATTTTGGAGCTCAGCTGATCATTAGGGTTGCCAGCTCCAGATTGGAAAATACCTGGAGATGGAGCCTGAGGAGGGTGGGGTTTGGGGAGGGGCAGGACATCAGTGGGATATAAAGCCCTATAGTCCACCTTCCAAAGTGGCCATTTTCTCCAGGTGAACTGATCTCTGTTGCCTGGAAATCAGTTGTAATCCCAGGAGACCCTGGTGGTTGTCAGCCCTGGCTAATTATAAAATTTTGTTGAATGCATTTCATTTTGAAGTCAGTTTTGGTAGTTAGTTTCTTGGCACTCTGAAAAATATTAATAAAACCTCCATGTTTCTGAAAAACATTGGTTTTGACAGATGAAATCTGACAAGAATTTAATAGCAATTGCGTTCATTCAACACAGCTTTGTGAGTTGATCTCAGAGAACACTAAAAAAATCCAGAATATAATTAATAAATACAATAGCAAAAATAAGCGGAACTAATATTTGTATGGATGGATCCAGACTACATTTGCTGATAACTGAAGGCAGTTCTACCAGTGGAATGGAACTTCCCTGTCTCCCCCTGCAGTCCAGTGATCTCCCCAAAATGCTGTCCTTGGGAAACAGGGGACCCTCTAGCATGGCATGAGGGGCAAACTGGGGGTCTGCAACAGAAAAGTGACATTGGCAGAAATTACACCTCTCCTTCCATTAGCAGAAAAATTATACTAGATCCATAAAAAAACCCTTCAGTTGCAACTGTGTTTATTTCATACTCTTCAACAGTTTAACTTGGGGGAAATACTCTTCCATTATGTTAACAAAGTTTATAAATAAATTAGGGAAATGGGGTACCAACCAAAAGGTACAAATATCTGACATGTTTATACCTCAATATGGTACATGCAATGCAATCCTATGTAGAGTTACTCCAGTGTAAGCTCATTGAAATCAATGGAGAAAATGCATAGGATTGCACTGTTAGCAGAATTGCCTTTTTTTCTTGTGTTGTTGTTGGCAACATATTTGAAATAAATAAAAAGGATTCAATAAATGTTGGGTTATCCTCAAACAAGACTGGTCAGCCAAATTTCCTTGGATACACAAGTTATGATGGTTCTAAGGAATTTTACAAGATCAATTCCAAAATTTTGAACATCACAGACTAATGAAGAAAATAACTTGACAAAATATGCCAAATTAAAAAGAAAAGCAAAAGAAAATGGTGTGAAATGCTGCAGCCAAAACAGGAATGGAAAACATTACTTAAACTTGACATTTAGATAACTTTGTGTGTGTGTATATGTGTATTGGGGTGTGCACCGATTTTTTCGGTATTTTGTGGGGTTCAGGTTTATTGATAAATCCAAACCTGAAAAATGCTGGGGGGAAATTGGAAAGGGGTCCATTCCTAACCCCACTGCCTGCCGGCTCCAACTCAGAGAACTGATCCAGCATGCAGCTTAGACATGGAGGTGGAGCGTTTCTAGCCCTGCTGTTTGAGCGCTTTGTGGAGTTGGAGTGCACAGTCAGTGGGGCGAGTAGGAATGCTCCCGCCTCCCTCTCCAAGCTGCATGCAGGATCGGGCCTTCATGTGGAGAGGGAGGCAGATGTTCCTATACATACTTCTGGCCTTCTCTGGAGTCCAGAGAAGACCATCAGCATGGATGTGTCAGCAAACAGGAAAGTAAGGGGGAGGGAAGGGGGGAATGGCGGTGGGGCAGAAGAGGCCTGAATAATGCCAAATTTATTCTGGTCTGCTTTTTTGGCCCCCATTTTTTGCCACCATTTTTGCCAGTAACGCCCCCTCCACCCAGAAAAATACCTAAAAGTGTTTTTTTTGGGGGGGGGTGTTATTCGCCGTATCAATATGCACACCCCTAATGTGTGTGTGTATAATATCATTATTTGTGTTCATTTTAGATAAACAGGGGATTTGGCATATATGCAAGAAGAAAGAGAGAAATCCAAACATCCCAAAGTAGAAAATCTATAAAACATACTTAGCTTGTCTGAGACATAATGATGTAGGTATACTCATATTATTAAGTGTATTTACAAGGTCTAGGAGATGTTTAAAGATCAAAATCTCTGGTCCTCAGACTCTAGAAAGTACTCTCTTGCCATAATAAACTGGATATATATATTCCATATCAACGGCCCATTCCTGAAGGGTTTTTTTTTGCTGTCCAGAAGGCAGCGCCGACGGCCGAGACCCGCTGCCACATTGCTCTGTGGCGCTGGCGTAAGTGCCCCTGTGCAGGCGTCCATGCCACTTTATCTGTGGCTTCTCAGCCCCCCCTTTAGGATTGCATGGCAAGACTCATCTATTACATTTAACAACCATAAATCAGGAGTCTTAGGAACCTGATATATAATAGTTGTGCTAATTTTACTTAACACTTCTTCCCCAAAAAAGAAGCTCTTCACATATGTTCATAATTATTTATCACTTGGAAATGTGATACTACTGTATTTAAGAAAGTGGTCAGAGTTAATAATAGGCAAGATCATAACAGTTAAATAAATAGATTAAACAGCTGGGAGAAAATCTTAGCTAGTTTTATATGGGGAAGCTTGACAAGCGGAGTCATATTTTTTACTGCTTGTTTGAAACAGGGATGCTTGAACACCTGATGTTTCAGCTCACATTCTATTCACCAGAGAATATTAGGCTGCCAATTAACCAATGGGCTGTTCAGCTGTTCGCAACTTGTTCACATCAATATATCTTATTCTCAGCATAGCCAAATCTGTGGATACAGAAAGGCTGCCAGGAGAAGGAAAGGAGGGAAAGTTGAAGACTGAGTGACAAATACAGGTAGGTTGTGTGGTGGGTGGGAAGGAGAAAAGGAAGCTCGAAAGGGGGAGAAGGTACGGAGACTTTCAAGGAAGGGAAAGAGGAAATAGGGGGAAGGGGAAAATGAGATACTCCCTCCTGCAAATTCTTGAGATTTCCTGCTTCTCTATTCTATTTACAGGAACAGGCAACTTACAGAAGCTGAGTGTCAGCTGGACATATCAGCTGGGAGCTGGATCCTGATCTCCTCTTGTAGAAACTTTGTTCCATACCCAGCAAAGTTTTTTTTAAGGGGAGGGGGATTCAGGAGCCAACTCCAAAATGATTGCGGAGATCATCTGGAAGTCAGTTCTTCTGGCCTCCTACCATGGAAATTTTGCTATGTCCCAGATTTGCTGAGATGCAGCAAATTGGGGTGCGTGTCGGTCACCAGCCCCAGTGATTCCCCTTCTCCCATCCCAAACTATCAGTTTGGACTGTAGTCAAAAAGATAAATCATCCCCATTCTCCACAGCCCAGGCTCTCCATTTGGGGCAAATGGGGAGGGGCAATCACATCACTTTTCTTCTCTCCTCCTCATAGGGTTGTCAGGTCTTTCTTTGCGACCAGCGGGAGGTTTTTGGGGTGGAGCCTAAGAAGGGTGGGGTTTGTGGAGGGGAGGGACTTCAATACCATAAATTGCCGAATTGGCCATTTTCTCCAGGTGCACTGATCTCTATCGGCTGGAGATCAGTTGTAACAGCAGGAGATCTCCTGCCACCACGTGGAGGTAGGCGACCTCACCCTACCTCCTCAGGCAGTTAGCTTGGTTTACAGAGAAAAGAAGAGAAATGTATGGTAATGTGGAGTGCAGAAACATTGCTTTTGTTCACCCTCATCTTGGGGGCGGGGGAAAAGAAATGTTCTCTTTCTCAGCTAATCCTCAAATAAACTGTGAGTCAGCTTCTGATCAAAAGGCAATTATTTAAAGTATATTGAGAAAACAGTTTATTACATATTGGAATATAATTCATTGTTTTTAATTATTACAATTAATAAGACCTAAGAATCACATGGTAAAACTTAATAATGTCCTGATATTGTGCTATGTACTTCCTTGCCACTAGCAGGGATGAAGAAATGTGTAGTGTTATGATGATATCAAGATAGGTGTCTGTCTGTCTGTCTGTCTGTCTGTCTGTCTGTCTGTCTGTCT
Organism: Euleptes europaea; assembly: GCF_029931775.1. Lineage (NCBI taxonomy): Eukaryota > Metazoa > Chordata > Lepidosauria > Squamata > Sphaerodactylidae > Euleptes > Euleptes europaea. The sequence continues at coordinate 41,152,844 of NC_079316.1, forward strand.
CTCTCTCTCTCTCTCTCTCTCTCTCTCTATCTATCTATCTATCTATCTATCTATCTATCTATCTATCTATCTATCTATCTATCTATCTATCTATCATCTGCGTGTGTGCATTGCAGAGGCAGAAGAACAGCACTGCTCTTTCTGTAACAATCCTTCAGATCCAAATTTGCTGCTCAGTCTTTGAATTCAAAGATTTCCATGAGGATTTCTTTTATCTGAAGCTATTATGTATCCCAATAAGAACTCACTCCAAAATACTATGCTGCAGAAATGCAGGGAAAAATGAAAAATGCATGAAGAAGCAGAGAAAATTCTATATTTGTTGATGTAAACGATCAATTAACACCATCTGTTAATATTTTTAAAAACTGAATAACATATTTAGAGATGTATGTGTAGAGAATGGCAAATAAATAGAAGAGTTTCATTCAAAGTCCTATTAAATTCTTTAAAGTTCTGGATGACCACACTACTTCAAAAGGCCAATTTCAGGTGATAAAAACCAGCAAGAGAAAATAACAGATGGATGAATCAACTCCTGTGATAAAGCATTTTGTTTTCAATTGATTCCCACTAGCAGGGTCAAGTGAAATATTAAAGGAAACCGTTCAGCCTGAATTGTAAATACATGGCCCATGCCTGTTGTCACTCACTTGTGAGATTTCTTCCAGTTTGTTCCACTAGGCCCTGCGCCACAGTCATATGCCTGAATGATGAATGTGTACTCCTTCTGTAGTTCACAGTCAATTGGACTTCGTGCTCGAAGGCGACCTTCTCCAGATGTCTTATTTAGCACTATGGCTTCAAAGGGCATTTCCTGTCCATGGATTTTAAAAGCACAGATTTCACCTGTAAGGAACAAATAGTATACAAATTACATGGTAATCAGGCTGACTCATTTATAAATTGCTGATCAAATTATACTGATCAGGATGGAATCCATAGGTCTGAAAAAGACTGTAGCAGTTCTTATGGTTTTATTGCAATGGCAGGGCACACCCTCATTGCTTATAATATTGTCATAACGATTTCTGGGTCTCATCTCTGGATATATACTGTCCAAAGTCTACTGACTGTATAGTGACCTAATGACCTCAGTGGAGCAATCTTAAAGGGATTAGCTTAATCCACTCATTGTAAGGTGCTAGACAGCCAGATGTTTGCTCTAAAGGATGCTGGAGGAATGTGCAATGTCTTCGCTATGCCTTGATCTCGTTAATCATTAATCTTGCTATGCCTTGTTTAAAATTCCATTGTCTAAAGTATTGATAAACCTTGCTATTCATTATGTGTCTTTCTTAATAAAAACCTGAAAGCTCCACTCAGATGGCAGAGCTGGTTCTCTCACAAATCAAGATACACTTGTGTGTGTTTTCCCTTCAAAAGACAAGCAATGTGAACAATTTTCTGAAGGGAATAATAAACAACAGGTGATGCCTAATCTCAAGGCGTTTTTTACTAATAGGGTTGCAAGCTCCGGGTTGGGAAATACCTGGATATTTGGGGGGTGGAGTCTGAGAAAGGTGGGGTTTGGGGAGAGGAAGGACTTCAATGGAGTATAATGCCATAGAGTCCACCTTACAAAGCAGCCAATTTCTCCAGGTGAAATAATCTGTTTCCTGGCGATCAGTCGTACTAGCGGGAGATCTCCATCCACCATCTAGTGGTTTGCAACCCTAATTACTAATGAGGCAGAGGAGTAGAAATAGAAAAATGGGGGGGTCCCCATAGGGTCTCCCACATAGGGTTCCCCAAGGACCAACGAAAAGCAGGATCTAGCTGTAGCTCTGCAGCTTTTGTATGAGCTGCAAAGTTGGTTTACGTTTTTGCTCAGCCATGAAACTCCATCAAGGCCATCGAGTATTTGCTTATACATCATGCAGGTTGGAAATTGATGGAAACAACCTCAATACCATTAGTAAAGTACTGGAAACATAAGTTTGTACCAGTAGTGGCAGAATGGACATGGAAAGCATGGCAGATTATGGTATGCCTAGAAAATGTGGGGAATATGCTTCCATTTACTTTCTTTGGCACAGGATGAATTTTGCTCATTTTTATATGGTCCCCCAGAGAATCAATAAAAAGGGCGGATCTGACAGCACCTGAATGGGCTTGGAAACTATTTTTTCCCAATTTATAAAATAGCTATTTTTTGTACCCTAATAATATACTGAACTCCCAACTGATCTTAGATATGTCATAATGAGGGTAGTAGATAAAACTGAAATATGAGGAATTCACTGCTTCTAATAAAGTTTACAACAAAGCCACAAAAATGTACACATTCCATATCTTCTCAGACAGTGATGCAGGAATCTCATAACTGTGAAATAGTAACCTGAATTATCAGAAAAAACGAACGTATGTCAGAAAGAAAGATATTGTTTGTTATCCTCAGAAATTAACGTTCTGACTTATCGAGCATGAAGATAGCATATTCAGATGAGGTTTCGTTTTATTTTATTAAGGCTTAGACATTCTAGTGTCAGAAGCTCACATTCATGAAACATCTTTGTAGCTTCTAGACTTTCTTTAGGATGGCTGATTGGCTTGCCATTTCAACCATAGGTACCGCTAGCACAATTATGACAGGATTTAAACATTACTAACAACATCTTGCTGACATGAAAAATCCAAGACTATTTTAAAGCCTAATTAAAATATTTATGGTGAATAGAAAGGAGTACAGTAACACATGCATTTGGCTTCTGAGCAGTGAAAAAGTCAGCATTTTAAAAGCCTAATAAATTACATAAAACCTACTAGGTAACACTGAAATCACAGACAGATACTCTGGTATATTCAGCAGCAAAGACAAATATTTTATTCTTGTCTACCTTATTAATATCTCAAGCAAAACTTCTGGGTACTATTAATGCTCTGTACATAATTTGGACATACCAAAATTAACTGGGGGATGGGAAAAGTCTTCCAGGCCAAAAAATGAAAATAAAGCAGGTGCCTTCTTTTAGTATGATATTACTATTATTTCTTACATTTGCTAGCAGTGTTTTTCATGGATTTCTTGTCTACTTTATTCTTGGCAATTTCATCCCAATAAGGAAAAAAATTGATATATCACACACAATACTCACACACTTAAAAAAATAATAAGTACCAGAAGGCAACCTCCTTAGAGGTCATGCTACTTCAGCCAGGCCTGTAGTCTTTCCTATTGTTTATGAATATCAATGGATGAAGTATACACTGCACTGATTAGATATGCTGAAACTTCTTCTCCAAACCCTAATAGCCTTTTCTGTGAGCATTTCACCACTGAAATGGAATCATAGTCACATTTCAATGGAATTTAATTGAATTTTAAATGTGTATTCTTAGGTTTGCAGCTCTCTGTTATATTTCTGCAGGGTTTGTTCCTGATATAAAGGTCTGATTTGGATGCCAGCTTAAATGAAGGTTGTGCAGTTATGGTCTAGTTATGTTCACCCGATTTCTATGGACAGTTTTAGATAGATCTCTCTGAGTGATGTTGACAGGATCTTTGAAGTTGTAAGGAGAAGCACAGGGAAATACTTGTGTGGTGAAATGCTTTCCACTCCAGGATTAGTGCTAAAGTGTGCAGACCCAAAGCATAATTCTTGGGTTTTTATTCTGTGCAGGCTCAGATGCTTTAAAGGGCTCTTTTCTGGTTAATAGGCAAAAAGTTGAGAGACAAGTGGGAATGATTCACTTCTCTAGTGTAGAGATATTCAGTGCCATAGAAATGCAGACAACCCTTGCTGGAGGAGGACAAATGGGCAGCCTGAATCTCACCAAGCCATGCAACCTCAGAAGGTCAAAGTGGACTTTTCAGCAGACAGGAAGAGAAGGGAAGTGTGACTAGAGGGTGGGGAAAAGCAGAGTATAACTTTACAGCTTCATGAATAAGGAGATATTTTATATACATTCAGAATAGGGTTGCCAGGTCCCCCCCTCGATTGGTGGGAGGTTTTAGTGTTGCCTTTTTAACACCTCCCACTTACTCTCAAGCAACACAGTTTGGGAGGACATTTTGGGCTCTTTTCGAATTAGTCAGGAGAAGGACATTTTCCTGCTTGCTTCACCCTGTCAGTCCATTGGGTTTGTTTTTGTTTAAACTTTAAAGAAACATTCACAGAGATTTCGTTACAGATGAGTAAGGTTGGCAGGTCCCCCCTCACACCGGCGAGAGCTTCTTGGAGGCAGGGCTGGGGCTGGGGGTGTGCACAGTGTGATGAATTCACGTTTAGGTTTACTGCAGAAGCGCCAGCATCATGCGGGACACTCAGTCTCATCATCTCTCTATCTCTGAAACCTGCTTGTAAGGAACTAGAAATAACATACCTACATACATTCTTTATTCAAATGTGTGGTCACACTTATGCTGAAAAACAAACAAACATTAAGGCATTCCCTCCAACATTTTGCAGATAAAAATTAAGAACTGTATCATGTATTAATAGGTGAGGCTATGGGCAAAGTCTGGAAGTATGGTCTGGTGAACAATGGCAGAGTCAGTGCAATCCAGACTCAAATGTGCCACAAGCTGAAACTAACAGTACCATCCTAAGCAGTGTTAACCCTTCTAATACTGTCCTCAACAGCAAACTATAATTAAAGAATACCTATATTTTCTGTTCCACTCTAAAAACAATTCATTCCTATTTTCCCTCCCACTCCAGCAATACACACAAAAAAACCACACACAAAACAAACAAGTTGTTTTCACAATTTGCAAGGCAGCCAGTTCTCCCATTACAGCAGGAGAGCTCTCAGCCTGAGCTCCCAGTTCCTTACTGCTGTTTGGCAAGGTGGTGGTGGGAAATGAGGGAGGAAATTCAATGCACAATATTACTTTTGGTGCAAAACTGGAAATGCAGCATCATGTCAAGTGACATGCCAGGATTTGGGGTGAATCCTAGAGCATCACCCTGACATGATGACATCCAGTTTTACAATGAAAGTGATGCCATGCATTGGTGCAATGTCAAAAACTTCTCCCCAGCCCACAAATTCTTCCATCACACTGTCAGTTAAGGCTGGCAAACCTACAACTTTGCTTCCTTTCTTGCTATCGAGGATTCCAAAAGAAGAAGACACATATTTTCTCTGCTTGTATTAGATTGTAGACTTTTAAACCTTCTTTTTATGTGTCAGGTGTTATGATTACATATTAAATTGCAATGAAAATTCAATTAATGAATATTGAAATTAATGGAATGTGGAATGCAATGATTTAAACTCAACACATGCAAGACAGAGCAATAAAAAGTAACAGTATAAAAGACACCATAATAATAAGTTGTTCCAGCAATTCAGAAAGAAACAATAAATATCTCTACAGTTTTTAATTAACCTCAATAATGTAAAGCACCAAATTACATTTGTAGTTTCAGAAATAAATTAACAACAATGTGGGTGTTTGTGGTTGGAAATGCAAACAAAGCATTTCATCACAGCATACAATTAATTCAGGCATAATTATATGGCTAGGTTCAGCACAAAGTGCAATCAATATTCAGTGACAACTTACTGGACGAACAGCACTTGGTGCAATGATGTCTGACTAATATATTTCAGAAAATTTCACAAATAAAAACATTTTTGAGGTATTTCAAAACTGGAAGTGGCAAAAACAGCCTACTGTGAAACTGAAGCAATCGTGCCTTTATGCTACTCCCCTTTTTCCATGGTGTTTCTGGGCTGTATGCTAAAGATCCCTTTTTCAGAGCGGCTGTGTCCCTGTCCTCTTTAGTTAGTGGACTCCTTGGTGCCGAGTTGTTTTCTGTTGCTCCAGAAGGTCAAACCAGAACCAACGGGTTGAAATTAAATCAAAAGAGTTTCCGTCTAGACATTAGGAAGACTTTTCTAACAGTTAAAGCAGTTCCTCAGTGGAACAGGCTTCCTCGGGAAGTGGTAAGCTCTCCTTCCCTGGAAGTTTTTAAGAAGCGGCTAGATGGCCATCTGTCAGCAATGCTGATTCTGTAACCTTAGGCAGATCATTAGAGGGGGGCACCTTGGCCATCTTCTGGGCATGAAGTATGGGTCACTGGGGGTGTGGGGGGAGGTAGTTCAGAATTTCCTGCATTGTGCAGGTGGTTGGACTAGATGACCCCGGTGGTCCCTTCCAACTCTATGATTCTATATCCTTTTGCACTGTCCTTATGTATACCAATTTAGGCTAAAATGGATTATACCATGTTTTAACAAATGGTTCACATCTCCTCGAGCAACTTTGGAGCAAAATGTTTAGTTCCTCGTAGAGGACTCTGACTCTCAGCATACTTATTTTGTTGCTTGTTTTCTGGAGGCTGCAGAGAAGAGACAAGGGGAGGTGTTGGCAACTGGACTCTATGGCAATTGAAGCCCATCCCCTAACCCCACCCTCCTGAGGCTCCACTCAAAAACCTCTCACCAGTGGCGAAGAGGGACCTGGCAACCCTACACAGAAGTCAGCCAGTTTGAACACTTTTCACCTTGGGATAGTACATCACACCATGTATCCTTTGAGGGAACAGCATTTCTCTTTGTGGAGGGGGTATGATTTCTGCTGATCTCCACTGCCTACTACAAATCCCCATTTTCCCCCCTATTCTGTTCCTGGGGTCTACATAAATGCCTGAGGGGGGGGAGCTCAGTGGGCTACCACAAGAGTGGGAAGTGAGAGGGTGTTCTGTGAGATCTATGGATGGTTGGATACCCAGCAACCTCACATACCCATCTACATCCTTAAGAACAGAACCTGTTTTTCCTTTAAGAAAGAAAGCCCTTGAAACACAGAGCCTGTAGGGTGTTAATAATCTGCTCTTCGTTTGTTTTGAAGTGATGGGTGAAGACTAAGTTCTAACTATTCCATCATTCTTTTCCACAGAAAGATTATCTGTGCTGGAACAGAAATCCATAATAATATTACCAAGTAGACATGTCATTATGGAAGTAAGGAGTCATTTTCTCTATTGTTACAGATGAAATAATTTATTCATTACATGTTACATTTCAACTGTCTACTTTTCTACAGTGTCTAATGTAGGGTTGCCATCCTCCAAGTGGTGGCTGGAGATATCCCGCTATTACAACTGATCTCCGGGTGACAAAGATCAGTTCACTTGGAGAAAATGGCTGCTTTGGAGGATGGCATTATACCCTATTGAAGTCTTTCCCCTCCCCAAACTGTGCCCTCCTCAGGCTCCACCTCCAAAATCTACAGGTATTTCCAACCCAGACCTGGCAACCCAAGTGTGGTGATCAAATATCTCAAGATCATTTTGCTTGACAATCCCATTAGCTTAGTTTAACAAAAGACACTAATGATAACTGCAGTTTATCATAATGTTGTGCATTTTCAGTTCTCAGGTTCCTCTACTACCAAACATATCCAAGACAGTATGACTCTCTGAAATATAGTGATAAGCTTTCATTTAGATTAATAATGCAAGGTGAACATAATAAAATACCCCCAGAATGTCAAAATACTGTATTACCAAGTCATTAAATTATGTTAAACCTTCTTCAAGATAATAAGAGGTCTGGTTTTCATTTTGAAAAATATGTTTATATGAATACTATATTAACAAACTTCTAAATAGGTTCAGAATTAGGTTTTAAATTAAATATGTTGTTAGCAACTCACTGGGACTATAGGCCATATTATTTTTACTTTTCTTCTCCCACTTTCCAATTTTTTAATTAACACCCCCCATGATGCAATCCACCAATGCACCATGTCAGAAATAATGACAGCTTGATCTGAATAGCATGAATTTAAAATATGGGTGCTATTCAAACTTTAGAATTATAGCAATTTATTTAATAGATATGATGGATTTGCACTTAAATCTGATAGAATAAAAGTATTTATTTCAAAATGTATTTCTCAAAATATTTGATAAATCATGTTACCCTTATTCAAGATGTGTAATTATATGATCTACTTTAGCAACCCATGGGTCTACTTTGGTAGCTTGGAGGAATATGACAAACAGCCCATTACTGAAACAACGGCATGTGGAGTCGGCAGGGAAGAGGCGCAGCGGCCAATTCACACACATCGGGGGAACAAAAAAAGCCGTTTCATGGTTTTTTTCCCCCAACGGGGCTAAAAGACTACCATATTTATTGTGGGATACATTTTTGTAGGCCAAAGTTTGTTAGTGTTACCATAGCAGAGATTTAGTGGGATGACACAGAAATTTCTTGCTGTTCTTCTTCAAGTTCATGTTCGTACTCTAGCTAGATATGCCAAGATCACTCCTTTGGTCTTCAGAGTGGAAGACTAGCACAAGGGAGTTTATTAGAACTGCCATACCAGAATAAGAGTGAATAGTGTTATATTGGTTTGGATGGGAGTCAGTTGTGCTGCAGAGCAAGGTCTGAAATATGGAACAAACATAACTTCATAGGCTATTCTTTTTAACCTACTTCAGGCTCAAAAGGTGTAAAGAAAGTATCCTTAATTTTAAAAATCTCCAATGCGAGGAAAGAGATTTTAAATATTATTGAGAAAGATGGGCCAGTGAAGATGATAGTTAAAAATAAATTCCAATGGTTAGGATTCAATGATAAAGATGTGGACGTCATTTAAACAAATAAAGCCCACAGTACTGAATTTGGACAGAACAAGCACCTTAATGAGGGCATGGTGTATATGCTCACCAGCATTCTCTGGAGGTCCCTTCTTTTGTGATATTCCCAGTTACTTCAAAGACCCAACAATCCCTTGTCATAGAACAGCATTTCTGCTGTCTCTGTTAAATTCTTTTCCTTCTGCCATACTGGAAAGCCAATTCACAGGCATATGGTATTGGGACACAGTTTGTAAATGTGGAGACCTCCTGGGATTACAATTGATCTCTAGGTGAGAGAGAGACGTTCACCTGGAGAAAATGACTGCTTTGGAAGGTGGACTCTATGGCATTATACTCTACTGAAATCCCGCCCTCTTCAAGTCCCACCTTCCTCAGGATCCACCTCCAAAATCTCCAGGTATTTCCCAATCCGGAGCTGGCTACCCTAGCTTGAGTCCTTAAAACATATTTTATTGGAGTGTAAAAAATTGTCTGATTTGAGAGAAAGACATTTGCCCTCCCTCTTAATAGTTTATGTGAACTTATCATCTCAAAAAATCATCCAGTTTTTCCTTATAGATGAGGATAGGAAAACTACCTCAGCAGTCAATAAATATTTAGCTGTGATGATTGCCTATAAGAAGGTTGGATCTTGATCTGTTCAAGACCTTTGAGTCAAAAGAACAGTGATAAGAAAGAAAGCAGATCCTTAATCATTAAAACAATTCCTATCTCATTACCAACCATTAAAATGTTTTATGTCTTATCCAGAAGAAATGGTCTAAAACCATTAGTAGTTCCTCAGAATACAACTGCACATTCTACCACCAACATTTGATAGTACTGCTGCCATAGTTCATAATTTCATGGAATTTGGTAGCTGATAATTCTTGACTTTATTTTCAGGTGAGCATTCAGGCCCTGAAACTTCTCTAACTCTGATCTTAAGCCATCCTGGAGGACTTCCTATGTACATGGATGTGGCAGCAGCAAAGGCATAAGGCAGGTTTCTCTGGAGTTTACCCCATCCCCAGGCTTCTGTGGTAAGGCCCACATGATGGAATCCTTGGAAAATGAAGTTTTCTAAGGATGCCTAAAGTCAACAAGGATTCAGTCACTATGGGAAAATCAACATTCCCCAATTACCTGGATCTAGAATACTGAGGTCCCATAGGGATGCTCCAGATAGACCTTCCTGTCTCTGTCCTCACTACCAAAGCTGCATAAGTGGGAAAGAAGGGCAGAGGGAAATTCGAAAAGGTCCTGTTTGACTCAATGTGTCATCAAAGCAACATTACAGGGTCGAAATTTCAGAACTGAGTTTCGGGAAAAACTAAGGTATGTTATGACTTTGTAAAAACTTGCTTGGCTTACTGAGGACCACAGTAAACGAAGCCTGGGGAAATTAGCCCATCCCTAAAAGTTCTTAAGAAGGGAAGCTGCACTTAATTTTGGCAATAATAATTGGGATCTCAGCATGGATATTTTGGGGCTATCCAAAATCCAGAGGCTTCTCCACTCCTCCCTGATATGGAAAGCCCCGGATTGGTGAACGTTCCAGCTTACTATATCATGGGTTGAATCCTGTGGGAAATTTCTGCTAATGGAAGGATGGATTTTTGCTGACCCCCTCTCCTGCTGAAGAACTCTGACTTCCTCTTCATAATGTTCCTAGGAGTTTCTACTCCCCCAAGAGCAGCATGGGATACTTTTGGGATACTTTTGCTTTTTACCCCCAAACACCTCCCTATTATTTGCAGGAATTTTTCAGTCAATTACAGCAGATTTTGTTACTAGAAACTTCTGTACTCTTTCCGTAGGTAATGGCACTCGGCTATGATTCAAGAATTCTTTTATCTCAACCAGATCAACAATCTATATACTAATATCTTAGTTCCTATGGATCCTGTCCATTAAAGGCAATACTTTCTTCTGGTTCACGGACCTGTCTCACTGCAAAAGAAAGAGACAATGATTTGTTGTTTTTTGTGGCAATGGCTCTTTGCAGCAGAAGAAAATACCATATTTTCCCTCTAGGAATAACTGGTTTAATCAACTATTTCTACCTGGAGATGCAGTTTGGAAGTGCAAACTGACCAATTCCCCCAAAAGCTGTGAATGATACAAAAATTACCTGTCAGTGTGTTTCATTAATGATGGTGGGGAAAACATATAGCACAGTGGTAAAGGGTACAATTTGCATGCTGGAAGTCCCAAATTCAGTTCTCAACATCTCTGGCTAACAAAGACCAGAGGATAATAGGACTAGGAAAGACTTCTGAGCCTGTATAAAAGTTTTGCTATTCAAGGACTGTGCTGGGGTAATACTGTTCCGTGATATCCACCCAGGGATTTGTTTGAGGTGATACAAAAACTAGATGGTGATATATTCAAGACATTATAGCCAGGGACATTTATTCTAAGCTTAATATCCATTACTGTAATATTGCACACTCCCAGCCCATTCCTGGGCTTTCGGCTGCCAGGGATGGCGTGGCCAAGGTGTTACCACAGCACCTCCAAAGCCGTTTCACAGCCTCCAAAAGATTTTAAAAAGCCCTTTAAACACGTTTTTTTTTTGGGGGGGGGTTATACAAAATGGGGTTTTCACCCCATAGGGAACAGTGATTCTGCACCTGCTAAAAAGCAGTTGCAGCAACGCCGTTCTTGACGCCAGTGTTCTGGGCTGAACAGGGACAGGAAGCTGCCTACAGGCAGCTCTGCTCCCCGGCATGCCCTGGGAATGCCCCTGGAATGCCTGCATGCTCCCCCACCCCCCAGGACGCCGGCAGAAGGCCAAGCCGGTGTCCCTGGGCAGCGCTGCCACAGCAGCACCGGGCGACTGGCGTCCAGGCCTCCCTGCCAGCATTGGGACCACTCATGGTGGCGTAAGAAGCCTGGCCGCTGGGGGGGGGGGGCAATGCTAGTGCAGCTCCTTCCTGGCCTCCTTAGGACTTTCATCCTCGGAATTCAGGAATGGGCTGTCAGGCTATTTTACTTTGTATAACATCACAGCATTTTAAATCATCCAAAGTATAGGAGCTCTAGAATAGAAAATCAGTCTCTGTTAAGGAATTTTACACCAGTAAAATTTTACTCAAGTCAGTAACTTTACTCCAAATGGTCCTTTGGATTCTTGACCATGCAGGCATAACAGAATAGTATTTTCTCTTCGCCAGATTTTAATCAAGATCCAGCAGCCAGTTATGTATTATGTACCTCATAATTTACTGGCATTACAAACTGCTTAAGAGTCAAGACAATTAAAGTAATGGATAGATCAGTGCCAAAGAGAAGTTATCAAATAAGCCAAACAAAAGCACAAAATTACAAAAGTGTGTTAATGCAATGCTGATTTCATATCATTCTTTTTTTAAAAAAATAGGAAGCCCAATGCTAAGGGGGGGGTAAGTTTGTTGACAGCTGGGGACGACACACTTGCTCTGCCTCCTGAGAGGCCATAAATAAAATTAAAAACTCCACTTTTAAAAAATCCCAGTGAAACTCTCCTGTTGAGTTTCATGGGGCTATGCCACCTATTTTGCAGGCCTAACTCCATGCCTGTAAAATGGCATGTTCCCAGGGCAAAGAGGCTTTGGAAGCTGCCCAGAGGCAGCTCTGCCCCTGGGAATGCCCCCCTGGATGCCAGTGCAAGCACTCATGCTGGAAAAATGCTGCCAAGGAGGCAGCGCCAGTGTAGGAAGCTTGTGCTGCTGCGTCGCTCCCTGAAGCTAGCGTTCAGTTGCCCTGTGCCGGTGTCCGTGCCACTTTGGATTGCACAGTTAGTGACACACAGAACAGCATTTGGCACAAATGGAGGAGTTTATTCAAGGCTGACATCTGAGCAGTATGCAGAACTAGAAACATGCCAACAAGTGTAACTGTTCCAGAAAAGAGAATTACAGCATAAAGAAAGACATCTAAACACAATAAGAAAATTAATCTGCCTGTTTTTTTCTAAAAGAAAAACGTTGAAGAGTAAATTCATTTCCGTCTAGACAAACATGTCCCCCCATGTTTCATGGTATTACTCCGACTTATGGAGCTACAGTTTCCTACTTGTCTCATTTGGAGTCACCAGACATTCACAGAGTTTTCATGCTCACTAGACTTAACATTCTTCCTTCAGCTATTCTACAAGGAAGATACAAAGGAATCCCTTTTATTGATAAGTATTGTCCATGTAAGACTGGGGATCCTGAACACTTAACCCACGTGCTGTTGTACTGCCAGCTTTACATGAGACCGAGGAATACCTATATTAAACCCCTACTGCCCAGTGATCAGTCTCTCAGATCAGCAGTTGGTGAAGTACCTTTTATCTGATAGAAACCACTCTGTCACCCAACAAGTAGCTAGTTTTCTTCTGTCTGAACAAAGGATTCGCGAGCAGTTTGTTCGTACTTCTAAGTAATGTCATTTTAATGTAACCTGTATTAACCGTTTTCACAATTCTGTTTATTGTATGCTGATTTAAATGCCTAATAAAGGTAATGATGATGATGATGATGACAAACACAAGTCCAAATAAAATGACAACAGTATAGAACTATCAGCAGCAAATCAAAGTACTCAGACATGCATATTTTATCTTCTCTTTTTCATACAAAATAATCCAAAGTGCTTCACTCCAAGAGACTATGATGTGACATAGTATATACCATTTAACGCCCAACATATTTTATTTGTCTATTTAAGGAATACTATTTCACCAAACGGAGTTGAACTGGTTAAGTTGTTGCAGAGTGCTGAATTTCCCTCTATGTATTGGTTTAAGAAAATGTGGTCTGTGGCATTATTAACAAAAATGATCAACTTATTACTATGTTATTTCATGTATTCATTTAAGAGAGGGATCTTTTTTAACCTGTGGGCACCCTTGGAATTTTGAGACAGAGTGGTGGGCCCAGCTACAAAATAGTATAACCAGATGCAACTGCAAAGGCCTTCCTGAACCATTCCACTTTGCATTTCTTCCACAAATATAGCAAAGTGGATATGCCTTCCTGACATCTTCAGAAAGGCCATTCCACAATGTTGAAATCAGCACAGAGAATGTCCCAGGCTGAACACTGACTATTCTAACAAGCCTATAGGAGGGGACAGAAACAAAACACTGGATGGAGAAACAAAGTAACTACATAGCTGCATATTGGGAGTCCAGCAAATATATTTGTTCTAGGACATGAAAGGTTTTACAGTTAAGAACCAGCATCTTGAATGCACTTGGGGAAAAGAGGCAGGCACTGTAGCCATCTAAAAATTAGCAAATGGTGTACAGAGCAGGCGTTGCTTTATTTTGCACCACTTATAGTTTCCAAATTGTCTTTAAGGACAGCCCCATAGAACATTACAGTAGTGCAGCTTTGACTGTGTGCAGCAGTCATACTGTGGTATAAATCAGTGTGGTAAGCAAACTCAAGGAAGGAATGGGGTTGCCATAAGGTTAATACAATCAATATGAAGACATATCAACTGAATAACATACTAGGAATAGGATGACCAAATGACCATTTACTTTAGCCTTATTGTTCCATACTACTACATAACTTTTTTTCTGATTGTGGTCAAAACTTTCTACTGCTATCACTTCCAGTTTCTTGATATATCCTGTTTAGTGGTTTAAAAGTCTTGTTGCAATTAGTTTAGTATATGATAAATGGGTAAGCTATGAGAAGGGAAACACAGGAAAACTTATTGGTTCTCTCTGTGTCATGTCATATTAAACATGACTAATAAAGTAAGCCATGCCACTTTTTACTTTAGTTACCTGTTCTGATACATCTTTTTCCACCCAAAGCAGATTCTCCACCCCACCCCAAATCTGGATGGAAATCTGTTCAAATGCAAGTACTTTAGCACAGCTGGATTAAAACAGAGTAGATTTAATTGTAAACATGGCAACTTGTATTATAATTCTGTTCACTGTCTCAGTATTGGGGCAGCAAGCATTTCCAATAAAAATCATCAAGGATTTGGAATCTGCACAGGATGCCCCACTGTTTTAGAAACAGGGGTATATCATCAGAAGGGAATCTGTAGCTCTTAACATTTGGCTTTTTGGTTTGAAATGCTTCAAGCAGCTATGATGAATCCACTTCATACTCTCAACATTGTTATAAAACTCCTCTGTGCAGCAAGGAAGAGATATAAGGGAAGCATTGTACCTGATACAGTACAAGGTCAAACACTTGATTTAACACAGGGGAAAAAAATCATGGATTCACTTTGCAGACATCATGTACTGCTTTAGCTAATTTTTTTTTGTTCTAATTGAACACAACAGGAACCTTGAGAGGTTTCCCACAGAACAGTAGGAACATTCCAGTTCAGTAGCTCTTCACATCCAATATGTATTGCCAACTTTCCTCCAAATGATAGTGCAAGAAATAAATTGCAGAAATAAGCTGCAGTCAGAAGGCAAAGGCAGCAAAAATCTGTTTCATGAGTTCTTCTTGACTTGCTGTTTTCTGGGTCCAAGCCAATGAAGATTTTATGCTTTTAATGGTTTAAATAGTATTGCAAATAGTATTGCAAACCACTTTGGAGGACAAATATGTTCAAAAAGTGGTTAGAATTCTAAAAATACACTATTATAATTACATGGATGGGAAAAATACAATGTAGGTGATACTATTGTGGATCATAGATACCCATAGGCCATCTAGTTTAAGCCCTGACCTGGATGGCCCAGGCTAGCTATGATCTCAGAAGCTAAGCAGGGTCAGCCCTGGTTAGTATTTGGATGGGAGACCACCAAGGAATACCAGGGTTGCTGTGCAGAGGAAGGCACTGGCAAACCACCTCAGTCTCTTGCCATGAAAACCCCCAAAAGGGGTCGCCATAAGTCGGCTGCGACTTGAAGGTACTTTACACACACATCTAGTGTAATATTTTGTTACATCCTCCTATCAATGTTACATCCTCCTATCAATCTCCCTGCAAATTAGCCCACATCAATTAGACAAATAAGTCACAATAGAATAAAAGAATCAACAAGGAGCCTCTCACAAATAAAACAAATCAAACTGCAAGGAAGGACCAACCATCCATTACTCCTACAATGACAATGATCAAGAAAATGTGATTCTTCTCTCCCAAAAGGAGTGTTAGTATCATTCCCACAGTGGAAAACAATCAGAAGATTACCATTCAGCAATTCATACACTCTACTAAAACCCTATCAACTGTGAACAGAAAACAGATGAATATTTTAATATATTATTGGACAATCTGCAAGTGATTCATTTCTTAAAACTATTTTGTGTTCTATTATAGATATTGGAAAATATTTGATGACATACTTTGTTGAGCCAAAACAAGCAAGCAATTGGCATTTTCAATTCATTTTTCATGTTCAGTTTCAGCTGGCAAACCAAAAACAATGAAAACATACATGGTTTGTTTTCTTCAAAGCTTACAATAACCAAATACAGAGAGATGCAAATTATCACTGTGGCATTTCCTATCGGTTTCTAATGAATTTTAAATGTGAAATGTTGCTGTAAAGTAGAATTCTACTTTTGCATTTCTATTTGAACAGTCACATGTGTTTGACAATCAGCACACTGGATAATCCTTAATTTATTACTATAAAAATAACCTGCAAGCATTAATATAAAGCTTCATTCCCCCCAAATTATTTATGCAGTGGAGAAAAGGCAAAGTACAATTTCTGAAGCTTATCTTCACTGACAGTGCATAGAACACAACTCTTGGTTTGTTTTAAACAAA
This sequence comes from Euleptes europaea, assembly GCF_029931775.1. NCBI lineage: Eukaryota > Metazoa > Chordata > Lepidosauria > Squamata > Sphaerodactylidae > Euleptes > Euleptes europaea. The sequence goes on from NC_079316.1 coordinate 41,169,124, forward strand.
CCAACACATCAAAAGGGGGCAGCCAAAGAGACACAGGCTAGAATACTCCACTGCCCCCATCACAATAGGCAGTCTGCTGGTTTTACAGAGTGGAGGCTAAAGTGGCATTGCGAGATGAGAAGAGGAACAGAATTTTTTATGTAAGCGGATCTCTCTCTTCAACTAAAAAGCAGCCCTGGTTAGCTTTATTAAGGAAGCTGTTTAAATCTGGGGTTTAGACTGATTTGTCTATTCTGGGAATTTTTAAAATTTGCCTACTGATTCTCACACACTGTGAGGAAATGTGAAAGATAACAGGCTAGAGGAATGGCACCCTGAGCTCTTTCACTTTGTCATCAGATAAAAGTATCTCGATAGAAGTTTTCAAAGTTTAAACCCAAACCCTATCGATCCCAGTACTGTCAGCCTGAAAACAAAGCAATAGCATATGCAGAAGAGGGAAAGTGGTGACAAAAGAAAGGCCAGCATTGGATTGGGGAGTTGCCATAAGCAACATGTATAGATAGGGGTTTGAATTTAAATAGAGTCTCTTGAAAGAGATAGGGCTGCCCTATATTAATGAAAGCCAACTCTAAACCTGGCTATGAAAGTGAGAGATCTTCTATTGATGTTTAGGTCATGTAGTTAGTTCCTCCCCATGAATTGGGAGTCATGTTCCACCTGGCCTGGTGAGAAACCTTGCCCACTGGAGACAGCTCAGTAGCACAGTTCCTGGAGGGGCTCTCTCCCTCCGCCCTGGCATAAGAGAAACTGTTACTGCATTTGCAGCACTAGGAGAGGCTTTAGTATCTCCTAGGCACCCTACCACAAACAGATGAACCAGGAATCATGTTCCAGACAAAGCCTCTTTTTATTGCTTTTAATCTATTGTAAACGGCCGAGGATGTTGAAAGGTGGGGGTATAAATCGTTAAGACAAACAAATAAATACTGTGTAATGAACCAGGTCCATATGTAGTGTTAATAAAAGAGTACAGCAGATACAGGGGCACGGTATATGCTAAGCGCTTCAGTAATGTCTTTCATCTATCAACATGAGGGAAGGTGCCTCCTTATCAGCTGCCAATAACAAAGAGATATTGTTTGTCTGCTAGATGGAACTTATGTCAGCATCATTATTCTGGGGACTCTGTTGGACTGTGATAACCACGCACAAGGAGATAGAGAGGTCACATAACATAACAGAAATCTATATTTGACAAATATTGACCAACTTTCTGGCACATTATTTAGTTTGAAATACAGTAACCTTCTAGATCTTTAACTTTGTTCACTTTATGGGCAAACACTTATTAAAATCACTCTCCACTGACTGAAGAATAGTCTATCACATAAACGAAGAAATTGATGACAGTTCAGGCACCATCTGTCAATTACTGTGAAAATTAATTATTCCATTAATAACGACATTGATTAAATCTTACTTTAAAAGCATGTCAGACAATGTGACTCATTAATTTCGCTTGCAATCCCAGTCATGTGTACCAATTGAGTTTTTTCATCCAGAAATGCTTTCTGCTATGTTCAGTTCTGTTCCTTATTTCAACAGAGAGTGATGCTTTGAAAGCTTTGGGAGATTTTTCACTGTAAATAATGCCTATGAGCATACATACCATTGTACAGGAATCACTGTAGAAATGGCAAGAACAAAGTATTATACCCACTTAACTCATAATACCCATACTTTAACAAATACTGTACTTTATTTCATTGTTTATTCTGATACAATTGGATTGTAATTAAATTAGACGCATTTTGCAACTTTATGCGCATACCAGCAAATGCAACTGGAGGTGCCTATTAAAGTTGCCTTTACATCTTCCAAATGCTGAAATGGGAAACTCCATTTCATGAGGATATATATATCTTGAGAGTTGGCACAGCTCCAAGGCAGCTGTCCATCAGTGCAACTGAGGCATAATTCCCAGCGCTGGCATAGTTGTGGGCAGTTCTGGGGGCATGGCCAAAGTTAGTTGGCTCCCTAAGCCCTTTGAACCTGGGAAAGCCCCGTCAGAGGTGCAAAGTTATGCCAACAAAAAAACACAGTGTAGCTTATAGATGCCAATTGCACTTAAAAATCAAGGGCTCCCCACTGCCACTGCCACACCCATGAGGCCCCAACCAGTCCAGGATGTCAACCAGCTTAGGATGTCAGGACATGGCCAATCATTTCCCTCCCTTGTGGTGGCCAAGCCCCCCACACCCAGCACACTGTTAGTGATTTGAAATCGAACCTACTCAAAATTTCCTTCTGTAGCTGTGGTAGGGATACAAAGGGGAACAACATTTTGCCCTGATTACCAGCATTGTGTATTGCCTCTCCACAAATGTTTAATGCCACTCCCCCTTCTGTTGTTGATGCCAAACTGAGGCCAAAAAAAAGCAGACACTGAAATCTCATCGGCTATTTGGAGTGTTAAAATGGAGCGCAAGGCTTCCTACTCTTTCTCTGGCATATTTTAGTTATAAGTAGAAAGAGGAAAAGTGGGATTCAGCAGCAGCAGAGAGTGCAATTTCTAGCACTAGGAAGGACCATGAAAGAATAGAAAAACAGGCAAAATAGGGAAGCAGAGAACGGATCTTTTTTGTGGAATCTTTTGTCTCCCTTGAAAGCTCCTTTTTTAAGGCCCCCAAAAAAGTTTGACAGAAAACATTCAGCTCAGTCTCAATTTGTATACTATTACATGCATTAGAAAAGTACATTGATAACCAATGTATCAACTTACCGGTAGTTGTAAGTTTCCAAATAACTTTTGTTACCTGCAAATGCACACAGTAGAACTGTTGTTCCCCTAAAACCAATTTGCCTAAGTGATAAATGACCATTATTTAAATAATGTAGGCATCTCTTTGTCCTGTATCTCTTTGTCCTGCATGGAAAATATACCAAGATGGGAAAAGCCTACACCATTTCCCCAGTATTTTCAATCATGATTTTTAAAATGTGCCTGGGTTCTGTACTGCCCTTTTTATTTTTGCATTATGAGAAGTCCAATGCAGATGTATGGGGGGGGGGGTTTACGACAAAAACACCCAATATTTTCATATTACCTGTTAGAGAGAGCATTTTCTTAGTCATATAAACATATTTATTTATAAGCTATACACGTTTTAATTCTCCTGACTGCTGTATTTTCCAGCATTTCTCATAAACAACTTGTTCTTAAAAATTGTTGAGCTCTAATGCACATGAGTTCTTTTTCTGATAAAGGCATGCAGAAGGAGAAAATGGGCAATTCATGTGGCTGTGTTTTTTAAAACCTCTGTGTTGTTGTTTTTTGTCACATACTCCCATTTATGTTTCCTTATAACTGCCTCTCACTCCTGCCATCAGGACAGATTGAAAAATAATGGTGAGACCCAACTACTGCATTAATGCCAACAGGAACAAAACTACTTGAGACCAGTCAAGTAAATTTTTCATAATCACATTCCATACTCTTTGTAAAATTTACATGGTTTCTATTCAGCACAAGCACAGAGGTACGAATATGGAGTATGATAAACACATCTGAAATACTCAGTCATACAATGCATGCATGTGTGGGGGATGTACTGCCATTCAAACTGCTGGGGAACAGAAAATAACTAAGGCTGCATTCCTGAAAGGGTGGTGGGGTGAAGTTCCTTAGGAGCCGGTGTGACCCTGCACCGGAATGTGCTCATTTATCCCGGGTGTATGGGCACTTGTGCCGCCTTGGGGGCACAAACGCCGGCTCTGAGTATCCGAGGAGCTGTGACAGTCCCCGCTGCCAACACAGCCGCACTGACAGGGAATTCCTAGAAGGGAAAACCCGCACTGGTGTGTGTGTGTGTTGGGGGGCATTCCCTGGGCACGCCTGGGGTGGAGGTGCATTTAGGCAGCTTTCTAACCCCTTTCGCCCTTGGAATGACCCTTCTTGCAGGGGTGATGGTGTGCCACCTTTTTTGGTGGCAGAGCCCCATTGAAGGCAAGGGGGGCATTTTCCTCCTTTTTACTTTAGCATCTGGGAAGCCTCTGAGGAGGCAGCATGGTTGTGCTGCTCCTGGCCAACATGGACCTCCCCTTCCCTTCAGAAATGGACTCTAAATAAGATAAATGTAAGTCTATTTTAAGTTACTTGTATGAAGTAATTGGAATAAATGTATGTTTGAGATCAATCTATTTTATTTAGATCCTTTCTTCAAGCCATTCATTCTACCCTTTCCAGGCCAATAGCCAAAGGCAGATACCGACACCCCCCCCCCAAAAAAAATCTCTGTGTTAGAGGATGGTATCAAAGAGACACTCTAGCAAGTAACCTAAGCAATATCAAGGAGTAACTGAGTGGTATATGTGACTTACTCTACCATACACTTTGGCTGCAAAATAATGTTATTGAAACACTAGTTTGTTTTCTGTTGGAAATCTCATGTCAGTATTAAATTTCTAAAATTTTGAAACAGAGAACTTCACTGACAGCCTTCGTGGTGAGGCAAAGGCATGATTTTAAGTATGCTCAGAATACTTTTTCCACGTTTGGATGTTGAAGAAGAAAAGAGTTGAGGGGAATAACTTTTGAGTTTCAACTCAAATGAAAATCTGACCTGTTCATTATTGGAGCAATGCTTCAATGGCCTTTTAGATCTTGTCTCCCTCTGAAAATGCATAGCTCTACCACTGTTTTCTTTTTTAAAAAAGAGGCAATATCACCATAACACCAGATGAAGGGGGAAGGAATAGGTTAGTTCAGCTTTCTTTAACAACTACAACAAGATTATTAAAATCTTCTGCTTCTTCTGCTCCTCAGTAGGAAATTAGGTCAGTTCTTTGTACAGATGAAGCCATTCTCTGCATTGTATACCAGAAAAACATCATGCAAGTACTGGGTTGTTGTTGTTGTTTTTGAAAGAGAAGCAAACCAGTTCCTGTAGATAAGGATTTAAAGATTAGTTCTGGTCCTTTAATCTCAGATCCTAGGGAATTATTTGACATCTACTGTTCCACAGTGGCAAAACATGATGTCCCTTTTTTTAAGGAAAGTGGTACTGAGCTGATGAGCAATGCTATAATATCCAGCATCCAACACTTGACTGAAATACTCCTGATCCCTCTGTGTGTATTCAGTGTAGTCAGTGCTTTTTAAATATTAAAATGAAGTTTAGTTTTCCCAAAGCAGAATGTTCTCTAAAATATATGCAAATGTTGACGCTTTTTTTTGTCTACACTATGCATGCAAAATAGTTATTCTGTTTCATGAGTATGGGCTAGAATTCCAGCTTGGCTTTGGCCTTAGTGCTATGGTATTCTGCAGTTCAGTTCTTGCAATCCACAAGACTGCCACAAATGCATTCAATGTAAACCTTGTATTGGATAACAAACTAACGTGCATATTGGAAATCCTAATTAATGGAAAACTGTTTTTAAAAGAATAGCTACCATTTTTCTACATTTAGATATACCATCATGTTGCTACTACATATGTAGACACATGCTGCAATTCTCGCAATGCAAGCTTGGCACAATTGCATCCAATTAATCCTGCTACACTTAACCTGAGAAAAACCTTATGCACCAATAGGAGATTTTGAGAAGTAGGGTGACTGCAATACAGCCCACACCAAGCGTCAGCAAGGAAATAATCACACTGGCTAGATGGCTATATAGCTTCATCTCACCCCAGAGTTCTCTGTCGAAATGCATACAAATGCCGGAGTAACGCTCATTGGTTTGTCACCATTGCCTTGTCACCATTGAGTAGATTGCAGCAGAGCTTGCAGTGCAGCATCCCTGTCACTGATTAGGCTATTTCCATGGTGTAGACTCTAGCAGTGGCTGAAGATCTGGTCATGCCAATAAGTGATGTATGCCGGCTGCACATCCTTGCTGTTCTTTGGTGCATAGTGAGATGAGTGGCTGTCCTGTGGAAGGGTGTGCTCATTGTGAATCTCTTAACAGTGGCATGAAATAGGTCTTGCTTAGGACAAGGAGCAGCACCGCTCTGGTTAGGATGTGGTAGCAATCTCTTCTGTGTGTATTAGCTGTAAGCATCTATTTCCAGACACAATTCAAAGTGCTGGTTCTTACCTTTAAGGCCCTAAATGGCTGGGGACATGGTATTTGAAGGACCGACTCATCCCCTGTGGTCCATCCAGTTAAGGTCCTCTCCCCAAGCCCTGCTCTGTGTGTTCCCATCTGCAGGGGGACAACAAGTTGCAACCAGAGATAGAACTTTTCAATGGTGGCATCTCATCTTTAGACTGCTTTCCCCCATGAAGCTCATCTGCCAACTTCCTTACTCTCCTTTAGGCACCACAATAAAACATATCTTTTTTTACCCATGCTTTTAAACTGAGAGTAGTACTAAATAAGTACTATGGTTGCTTTCTCGTTTTGTGGCATGATCCTTGCCTGTTCTCACAACTGCCTCATTGCAGACTTGGCTCTTTTACTGCATGCACAGCCATTTCAACGTCAGCATCACTCTATCAATCAGGTATTTGTTGTTGTTATTGCTGCTAGTGGCACTTGGGGCTCCCTGTATGGCTGGTTACTGTTACAGGTTCCACCACCTCACCTCATCATGAAAAGGTATACCTCTTTATACTGGAATAAATTTTGCGAGTCTTTAAGGGGCCACTGGACTTATGTATTAATTTTCTGCAATAGGCGAACAGGGCTGCCCCTCTGGAATCATTTTTATGCTTCTGCCATGGTTATCAGGCTATGTGCAGCTGAAAAATACAGTTATCTTCAATTCCACAGGCAATGCATGCGGTATTGTGCTCTCTGGATGGTAGCACTGGATTTGTGGGTGTCTTCATGCTACCCACTTTGGATTCATTATTGCATAATACATACTGTGGAGTCCTCCCCTCCCCGGTTAATTCATTGGCTGCCTCGCTCCCTGAGTGTATTCAGACTTCAACACACTGCAGCTAGCACACATTTTTCTTAATGAAATAGAAGGATGAAAAGGCTGTGTTGTATACACACCTTCTTATATGTGGTAAAACTGAAAGGTTCAGGCATTCAAAAGATGAATACTGGTATGTTTTCTTTGGCATGCAAAACATTTTACCGCTTAATTCTTAGTAGTCAGACAATGCAACTCACAGCTCTATTGTTAATTTCACTTTAAATGTTGTTAGTATGACTGACTGAATTAAATCCACCAAGCATAGTTAACATTTTCCTTTCTCCCACCCAATAATTAAAAAAGCAGATGTATTCTTTTGCCACAATATTATCTAACATATGCTAACATGTAGTGCTGCCTTCAATATCACAAGATGGCCCAATTCACCAGTTTAGGCAACAAGTAGCAGGAACTATTTTAATTGCAGATTTAAAATAAATGCATACTACCCACTCTCATAAGGGTTATTCAGGACACTTAAATCTTCTGTGACTTCAAAAAGATTATTTGAATTCAAACATTATCAAATACTCTCACATTTTCTGCTAAGCAAAAATGTGGTTAAGAGGCTTACATTTGATACTGGCCAAAGTAGCACTGTAGATTTATGAGTTTATTTCATTTTTTTAATCCCAAAAGACATGTAAGACTTTTTAGAAATGTCTTTTCCTTCCTAACAGACACTTTCTGTCTCAAACAGTGCAATCCTAAAAGGGGGGATGAGATCATGGAGCAGACTCACCTTTATGCTAGTGTATCTCCGAATTATGCAGGTATAAGGGCCAGTTACACCAGTGCAGGACCCCAGCGGCGCTCTGCTGCTCTTGGGTGCCAGCACAGCCTCATAGCAGCTGCTTGACAGCACAACTGAGGTGTAGGCCCCTGTGCTGGAATGGTTGTGGGCCAGGGTTGCCAACCTCCAGGTACTAGCTGGAGATCTCCTGCTATTACAAATGATCTCCAGCCGATAGAGATCAGTTCACCTGGAGAAAATGGCTGCTTTGGCAATTGGACTCTATAGCATTGAAGTCCCTCACCTCCCCAAATTCCGCCCTCCCCAGGCTCCACTCCCCAGGCTCCTCCCACCGGTGGCAAAGAGGGACCTGGCAACCCTATTGTGGGCTGTTCTGAGGGCATGTCTGGAAAAAACAGCCCACCCCAGAAAGATCCCCAATAGGCTGTAATGGAGGAGAAGGAAGGAAGGATTTAAATTTTTAAGTGCTGCAGAGTTCAGTGCAAATGTGCCGAAGTTTTTTTTCTTTTAACACCCCCCCCCCCAATCATACCAGTATGGGGATTTGGGAATATTTGGGAATCTTGAATTTTTTTCATTCCAATATACCCAAATCTGAATTTTCCCAATTTTTTATTTTTTTATTTTTTTTGCACATTCCTAGTGGCAGCATTTTTGATAGTGGCTGCAAGGAACCTGAAGGGGTTACTTGCTGTCACAAGAGTCTCCAGAGATGGAAAGGTGTCCATTGAGAAGCTGCTAGGGAATCTGTTGGCAGTGCAAAGGGCCCCTGCACAATGCCCTACCTCACCAGTACCCCCTCCTTTTCCACCACCAGCAGGGGTGCCCTCAGCGGCACGGATGGGGTGCTGGGAGGCACAGCCACCAGTGAGCAGAGTACACCCGTGACTGCACAAACTGCTCTTGACATCTCCCTGTGCTCCTTCTGAGGCGAAGGCAGCCTTTGTACCATGTGGGCGGAGGGCCTGTTTGGGGTCTCCACTAGGGTTGCCAGGTCCCTCTTCGCACTGGTGGAGCCTGAGGAGGGCGGGGTTTGGGGGAGGGGAGGGACTTCAATGCCATAGAGTCCAGTTGCCAAAGCAGCCATTTTCTCCAGGTGAACTGATCTCTGTCGGCTGGAGATCAGTTGAAATAGCAGGAGATCTTCTGCTACAACCTGGAGGCTGGCAACCCTAATCTCCACAGAATTGGTATTGCTGGAGCCCTTGCCAACTCTTTCAGCTGCCCAGGGACTTGTGAAAAGGCTTGGTCCCTTTAAAGGGGTGGGATTGTGTGCCACAGACACAGAGCCAACATCCTTGGCCATGCCTCCAGGCTATGACGAGTGTTAGGCTACGCCCCCAGGCCTGCCAGCCTGTCATCACTGACCAGCCATGACAACACAACACCTGGATGGGATGCTATGGCACAGTTGTTGGGATGCTGGTGTGGTTGCGGTTTTGAAAACCCAGCTGTGAAGTCTTTTTCTTGCTGGCCACTCACTAACTAAACACTTCAGGGAGCAGAATAGCAGTGCCACAGTTACACTGGTGGCCTGCCACTGCAGCACAGATGGCCTTTAGGATTGCATTTCCCACTACATGCCAATTAGACATTACATAGATACAGATTTCCCTAGCATCAAGGAGCAGTGATTGGGATAGCTAGCCAGCGATTGTAAAACTAAAAGTTGTAAAACAAAAAACTTTTTACAACTTTTTAGCGATTGTAAAAAAAAAAAGTTGGCAATCCTATTACAAAGCTATATATGGAAAAGTAAATTAAAACTCATCTCTAATTTCCTAACCCCAGCCACTAAATGACAATCAACATTTGTAAAAAGGGAGCTCTGGTTATGGTAAACCTTTTTTCTAGATTCAGGTTAACACTGAAGCAATCATTCATGTGTTATTATCATGCAAAGAAGCCCTTAAGAGCTTTTGCATTCTGTTGAAGTATGCACAATAAGCCAGCCAAAGCAAGCAGACTCTTTAAGGCGCTGATAAAAAGCTTTGTTTTGATGTTAACAGTTTTAGTAGGAATAATATCAAATGAGCCATGCACAAACAGTAATAGAATATTGCTACAGGTTTTTGTCTACAGTGCAATACTGCAATAGGAAAGCGTTAATTCTAGTTGCTGTTTGCTCATCCTTAATGTTCTGGTTTTGAAGTGCCCTGTGGTGTTTGTTTTGCCACTCCTGTTTGCTTTAGATTTTCAAATAGCAAGTTGTATGCTGCCTTTTCTTTGAAGTATTCTTAATACTGGCACAGGTTATATTTTTGATTGCTTAGCCTCTAGGTTGAAGCTAGAGATCTCCCACTATTACAACTAATCTCCAGGAGACAGAGATCAGTTCACCTGGAGGAAATGGCTGCTTTGGAAGGTGAATTCTATGGCATTATGCCCCGCTGAGGTCCCTCCCCAAACCCAGCCCTCCTCAGGTTCCACCCTCAAAATCTCCAGGTATCTCCCAAGTCCCAACCCAGAGCTGGCACCCCTATTCATGACACTCTTTAACCCCAAATTCACTACATTATTGATGAACAGCACAACCACATTATCTGGACTGAATTTAAGTTCACTGGTCCTCATGAACTCTGCATCCAGACAATGGTTCAAAACATCCAGATAATGATTCAAAACATCTATCTCACCAGATCTGATGGGAGAGAAAAATGGATGTGTGGATCTGATGGGAGAGAAAAATGGATATGTTACCCACATATCAAGGACACCTTACTCCAAATCCCTAAATTCACAAGGCTCATACCCTGCCAGAAATTTTGTTAGTCTTTAAGGTGCTACTGAACCCTTGCTCTTTTCTACTGCTACTGCCAGACTAACATGGCTACCCATTGTGATCTATCTCTAAATTCCCAGTTTACATCACACAGAGGTTTCATATTGTGTGATGGATGTCAGAACCCCAAGGTACCCCACAGCCCAAGTGCCATAGGCTTGAGGAGTTACCTTCCTGTACCACTTTCTGATATATTTAGTACTAATATTTACTAGCATATAGGAGCAGAACCACTTGAATTTCCCTTAATAAGTCTTAATTCTGATTTTATCCTATTTGTGTCTCAATATTATTTTCGAGCTTATTGTGGTGATTTCTCCAGTTAGTCATACACCCCATATTACTGTTATATGTGTCACTTTGGTACAACTAATGTTTATTCTGATTTAGCTAGTGTGAAACCTAACCCATCATCTCCCTGGAGGAGGAGGGAGGGATAATGAAAGGAAGGTTGCTTCCTTATAGTTGTTATGTTGGTAGGGTACATGTACATTCTAACCACACATGGTCCAACATCAAGACAACCAAGAATATATAGATCCAAATTCAAGCATGACATCGGATTACCTGGACCCATTTCATCAATGAGACAGGAAACATCCAGTTACCATTAGTTCGAGCTCCTTGCCCCTCCAGTTGATATATTTTCCTCTAGTTCTTTTGTATGTAGGGATTTTTCCCCCAGAGGGACTTCACAATTATATCTTTCAAGGCAGTTAGTAATACTCCTCATTTTGGTCAATAAAATTGTGTGCCTTTGAGATCAAAGCCTAAATTTGAAGGAATCAAGATATTCTTCAAAAATACAGTTGTGCATTTTGAACATAGTCACTCAGAAAATAATCCAAACATATCCTGTTAAATTTAACATATCCTGTTAAATTATTTCTCATTTTCAGAAAGGGACCAAAAAAGACAAACACAAATATTACTTTTGGCAGGACTACAGTTTCACTTTCCATTTCAACTGTTGGGGTGTATTAAAACCACTCATTATTTCTCATTTAAACCACTGTCAATGGTACCCAAATACAATAGCAATTTTAAGAACAAAATTTAAGAATAATGTAGTATAAAAAACTAAACAAACAAGTGAAACCTAAAGTAGAACCTGAATACAATGTTGGTGCATATTCCTATTAAAACCTATTATATATTTATTGTACCTTTGATTTTGAGAATTATGAATTTGCACATTTGCGTATATTGTGATGGACATAAAGATACACGCCCCTAATTTGAGACATTTCTTGCAATGTGTTAATTTTACTCTTAAAAATATTTTGGTTTTCTAAAGCAGACATTGAAGACAGATATTTCAGGATTACTGATTACTGATTACTGATTTTGTAACAACTTTATCAGTTCTGAAAGAAACTACATTACCACTGGGAGATTCCCCCCCCCATTTTTTTTCCCTGTAAGAAATGCCTTAAGCAACATCCTACATTACAGAATCTTGTGAAAACCTTTTCCCAGGATGGTTAAGTAGGAAACGCTAATCTCGCTTAAATCCAGTACCCAAGGAGATTCCTTGCATAAGAGATCAGTTCCTATTCTGTCTACACTTAATACATTCCTTTCTGCTATCAAGACATTCTGAAGTTTAACTTCCTTGTATTTAAAAGTGAATTTGATAGATGAACTATGAATCCTCCTTGTAGCTACTGTCTTTTTGATTGTCAGCTATTAAATACTTCTGCAATGAACTGCAACATTTTATTACTTTGTAAAAGCCAATCAATAAAGCTCATATGGGGGGATTTTTGACCTGCTACAGGCCTCAGGGCAAATGACTGCTGTGCTAGATCTATCCTTTTATTTTGTAGAATTAATCTGTTAAACCTTTCATAATTTCATTTTTAGGGAGCAGAAAAGTCTGAAGCTGATAATTAGGGAATGAATACAAAGACTAACCCTTGACATTCAAGGTGTGCACTAAACCATTTCTTCTTGATTAGAAGAACAGCTTAATATAACAGCTACCACAACCATAGTGTACAGTTCACTAAAATACTTGGATAAAGAAAGGACCATTTCTGGCATAATTAAATAAAGGAAGGCCAAATCTCAAGCTGAACTGAGAGGTGCTGTGAGATATCAAGGCAATGGTCAGCTAGGATCTAGGAAACCATACCCTAGGTCACCCTGGGCAAGCTTTTCTTTCTGTAAATTGGTAATAGTAGTGATCATTGTTGAACCTTAAGGTTAGAATACGCTGTACATCTGAACAACATGGCAATAACAAACCAGTACATCTCTAATAGCTACATCACATGAAGTTCAGATGCGGCACAGCATGAGTTGAACAGCAAACTCGAGTGACTCATATTTCCTGTTCTCTCTGCTTCTTTGTAATGCCTAGTAATTGTGTCTCCTGCTGTGGCCAGATATCTAAGTTCCAAACACAGGAGTAGCTTCTGGATCTGATTATAGGGGGTTTGGAAGATGCTGGAATTCAACAGAAGTTACAAAGATGTACTGAGAATTGAATGAGTGCTTTACCTGCACTTGGCAATTCTCCTGAATTATGCCATATCTGAAGGCACTGTAATCATGATGTAAAATGTATCTTCAAAATATGTGAAGAGTTTGAAAAATATATGGCTTCGTAGAAGTCATAACACATTTCTTGACTCCTGCTCAGCAAAAGGAGTCTGAATGCAGACCATTTCATACATTATAAGGCAGCAAACCAGGGTCCTCCTTTCGTAAGTGTATTCAACAATTATTCAACAATCTGTGTTGAATTCCAGCTTTTCCAAGAGCACATATGTACAATACATGTGTTTAAGGAGAGCTACAGGTAGTCTGCAGCAGTGTAGCTGAACCCATTCATCTCTGTCAAAAACCATCCCTGGGTCCAAACAGTATCACCAGCTGTTTGCCATTCTCCATCTCGTCTCGTTTCCTTTTCTTGTTAGCATACTTTGCCTGTAAAACAACCCTCCAAGTTCTCTGCATCTCACAATGTATACTCTTGCCTTGCCCTTGTCTGTTCTTTCTTTGCTTCATGGCTATATAAGACTCCCATGGGTTCCTCTTTCTACCAGTCCTCTTCTCCTCCACAGAACTTGCCTCAACTGCCTTGGTTATCTTTCTGGGATGGATCTCACATTGCTTCTTCAGTGCACAAATTCTTCTGTACTGTTGGTCAAAAACTTCATCAGGCCTTTTCCTGTAAAGATTCAGGTCTTCCTCCTCTCCTGTCATGTTCCGCCTCCCCTGCCATGGACCGTGCACCCCCTTCAACTGTCTCTGACCCTGCTTCCACCTGCGCCAGCCTGAGTTGGGTTGGGAGCCTTGAGCCATGCTCTGTAGGCTCTCTCCCCTTGGCATGCTGCCTTCAGCTCTCACTCTTTTGCTCCCTCTCAGTCTCCTCTCATGAGGCACAGCACACACCCTTCTCCTCCCCGGCTAGTGGTTCCTTCCCTATTTATCCCTGTTCCTTCTTGCCCCACCCCCTCCACCAGGTAAACCTTCTTTCCTTAAATGTTCCCCTCAGTGGCCACAATAGATAAGTAGGAGAGGGGTTGCCACTGGCATCTAGGAGCCAGAGAGGTGGAAGGGTCCACTGCAGGTGTCTGGGGAGGGGAGGTCCGGTGTTGGACCCATGTCCACACATCTCCCACATGGAGAATCTCAGTACACGTATATTCAGAAATGAATCTCATTGAGTTCAGTGGGGCTTACTTCCTAGTAAGTGTGCTTATGATTGCAGACCCTGATTCTGCAGGAGGGTACAGGATTTCTCTAGTATGTGACAATGTTTGCCTAGGCAGAGTACACACATTACATCTATTCTGGAGTTGCTCCATTGGTTACTGATTCATTTCCAGATTCAATTCTATGTGGTGGTTATTATTCACAAAGTCCTTCAGAGTTTAGGACCTAGGAGGACAGGCTCTCCTGATATGCTCTGCTGTGTCACTCATCTGAGAAAAAAACTTCCTTAAGATACAAAAGATGGCACTGTGCTAATAGTAAGTTCCATCCCTGAGTATTCTCTGTTGTGGCTCCAACCTGGTGAAATGCCTTGCTGATTAGGTCATGAAGACTCCCACACTTTTATCATTCCATAGAATGTGTAAAATGGAATTCTTCAGGGAGACATTTTTATAAAGGGAATAGGGTTATAGTTTTCATGCCTGTGGAAAAAAATTCTGTGTCTGCTTTTGAGTAATCACTTGTGTACACAGAGGTGTTGATTTTGTAATACGGTCTACTGTGGAAAAAATTAGGCAGTATTACTGCATTGTTTATTTTATGTATTATACTTTTAATAATATTTTTTACATTTTTGTTACATTTTAAAATGTTACATTTTTGTTACAATTTAAATACTTTGTTACATGTTTGTTTTGATACATTTTTAAATGTCGCAAGTCTCAGTAAGACAGGTGGACTATTAAAAAAGCAAATAAATAAATTGCCTTATTTATTCATTACAAGGATTCCACCAAGAATTTCTACAGGGGGAGTTTCCATTCATGGAAACTCATTTCTCCTGAACTCCAAAATCCCCCTCCCCCCATGCTGCTCCTGGAGGGTAGGGGACCTCCAGGAATAGCATAAGGGGGAATCGGAAGCCACAACATGGGAAAATTGGCAACAATTCCTCCCCCTTTCTGTCTTCCATCTGTGGAAATTATCTGTGGGAACAAACCCATTAGGTAAACAGGCAGACCTACACACACCATTTTTACATGCAGAATTAAAAAAAAAATCAAATGATCTCTAAAATGTTCAGTATGAAAAGCCTGAATAACAATATCATAAAATGCACACATACCCAGATACCATATAATCTGAGGTCATGACAACAAGCAGTGATCAAAACACCCACAACTGTTTATTCACAACAGTCTACTGTTAGCTAAGAAAAATTTTGGTGACACATTTTAATCACATTTCCTTTTTCACACCTACGGAGCTCCAGACCTTTCATTGAGAGTTGTTAATATCTCAGTGTTGTATTATAGTATGCATGCTGATCAGAAATCCTGAAAATGTAGCCTATCCTAAGCAAACAAGAAACACAGAGCAGGTTGTAGCTCCTTTTTATTTACTTGTCAGGGATGACATTTATAATAGAAGATAATGCAACAAAAATTTTTTTTCTCTACAGCAAAACAAAATATTTCCATTCTGCATGTGGCACTATAAAGATTCATGTCTGCTAGCTCTAAGACAAGCAGAGCACCCTGCAGTGAACCAACTTCTATTTACATACACGTACATTCTTTCTTACCTTGTTTTTAGACCCCCTGGAGTGCTTCAAACCTAAATGTCAGTTTGCCAGCCATACAGTACAACATCTGGAACAGAAGAAGATCCTTTGGCTGCAGGACATATCATCTATCCATTCACCTTTTCTCTCAGGAGTGCCTGGTTCCAATGGGCATACTTCTGTCCAGTTTATAGCAACCATCTGCTTCTTGGTTGAAATTTTCATTTATAAACCTGAGTCATGCTACTCTCATGAATACCCCTGTAACCTATCATTTCATCAGTCTCTTTTTGATCTCTCTCATCAGGTGGTAGCTATCCTGTGCAAATAACAACACTGCAGGCTGTTTCTCAGTAAGTGAAGAAAGGGACATGAGAATATCAAATCTATAATGCTTTGCATAATAACAACTGAGATAGCATGTATAAAACTGGAAAGAGGAAAAGTGAATTGTGTAGGATTTGCCTGCTTTGAAAATAATTCTGTACTGCACGAAAACTACAACAGTGTAGAACAGTCCCCTTGTTCCATCTACTTAGAAATCAGTATTGGTTAAATGGGATTTCCTTCCATGTGACTATACTTAGTCATTCAGCTTGAATGTAGTATTTGTGGAATGTTTTTAGGCAGTTGGAAAACCCCATTAAATATGGATTTTGCATGCTAATTTGTGCCTGCTGAATCCTGAAAAATATTGTCCAGTTATCCTGTAGAAGCCCCATTATGCTCCCTTAAAATAAAAACCCAGGTTTTCACTTAATAAAAGTTTATGTATGATGAACAAAATTAATGTCTCTCAGTAAAGCAGCCTGACTCACCATGACTGACTCAATGTGACCTTGAGCAGCTCAGAGATACTGTGGATGCTATCAGAACAGTGCACTGATGGAGAAGTGAAAAGGAGATAAAGAAGATGTGTCTGTCCTGTATAGCCTGAAACATAGTCATAATAAAAGCAACAGAAAGTTCACGACAGGAGAAAAAAATGTGAACAATTAAAGAGCTTTCCTCCTAAAAAGCATTAGTCACATCCCCAGGGAATATGGTGGGGCGAGACTGTGCGAACATCTCAAAAGTGAAATTGTTATCACAGCTGATAAGTTAGCCCCAATCAAAGGAAAGAGTTTAGAGTAGAAGACTGGTATACTTTTTATCCTTCTTACAAATAGATGTTCACATGTAAAGGCAGAATGTATATGTGTTCACTGTAGCATGTGAACAGGGCTGTAGACAGTTAAAATGTAGAAGGTGGCTTGGAGATGATTCATAGGGCAGAATGCTGCAAGAGCACAGCCAGATTTCAGTGTTATGTAAATATTTGCCTCTACATTTGTATCATTTTTGTTTATTTGTATTTATATGTGCATCCTATTTATTTAATTCATTTACTTATTCATTTATCTATTTTATCTGCTTTCTACATGTAGTATGTGGTAAGACATTTTATTAATCTTTTATCTATATTGTGCTTTAATAAACCGGTACAGTTTGTTTCAGTTAAACTGCTGAGCATTCCTACTGGTTAAGTGTTACCTACTGGGTAAATAAAGGACCAAGATATACCCTTATTAGCATTAATGCTCACATCCAGTTTTTCTCAAGATATTAATCTTGAAATTACAGTTTCACAAACAAGGTACAACATCAGTGATGGGTATATGTATGCAAATGTGGCCTGGAGAATGGTGATTCCATTCAAGAACACTTGTTATTTTCTCAGCAAAATCCCTATTCTCAAAACTTGTTTTCCTGAGACAGGAGAAATGTTTATACAGCCTCGCCTAAAAACTAAACACCTTGATAAGTCTTCTAAAAATCACAAGTGATCTGGTCTGAAGGGATTCCCTAGGGAAAAAAAACTTTAAAAAAGGGAGTCAAAATGGGTGGGAGAGTCCTATTAAGCACTGCTAGGAAATAAATGGCAGAGCCTGAGAACTAAGGGGTAATGCCTGCCAGATCAGGAAGGAAAGTTTGAAGATGAAGAAAGTGCCTAGTGATCCCTGATGAAAGCTGAGAATGAGACAGAGCCTGGCTACCAGGGTGGATCTTTCAACACAGAGTAGAAAACAGGTATGATGGACCTGATGTTAGAAAGAAAGTGGCATGACCTTGGCTTGATGTTGAAAGAACTTTATATAGGATGCACATTCCGTAGCATGTTTATTGAAGCTAATTTAACAGACATGAATGGAAGCTTTGTTTATTGAAGCTAATTTAACAGACATGAATGGAAGCTTTGTTTAGGTAGTTCTTTGGTGAATGTGGGGTGGGTAGTTGGATTGTGTCTGATGGCCCAGAACAATCTGGGACCCTAAAAAAGCAAGGGCCCAAATCACATAGAACTATGATTGCCAACCTCCAAGTGGTGGTTGGAGATCTCCCACTGTTACAACTGATCTCCCCCCGCTATTACAACTGATCTCCGTGCAACAGAGATTAGTTCCCCTGGAGAAAATGGCCGCTTTGGCAATTTAACTCTATGGCATTGAAGTTCCTCCCATTTCCAAACCCTGCCATCCTCATGCTACACCCCCCAAATCTCCAGGTATTTCCCAACCTGGAGCTGGCAACTCTACACAGAACTGATATATACATGGGGGATCTGTTCATAGGCTCAACTGAATGTATAGAAGTCTGGACCAGGCCCAGGGCATATGATCCTACTACCCCTCCCCCAGTACCTGTATGCTACATAGAATGGTACCATATTGAAATTCCCCAAGGAGTTGTTATATGAACAGAATTTTGCTAGCATTGTATTTCAGTGTTCTATAGGCACTATTGGAGTCATAAGTTAGTATTTTTGTAGAACACAATAAGTAGACAATGTGCTATTTGACATTTTATTCTCTGACCATTAGCTTCTTTTACTGAATTTAAGACATCAGTGCGCCCTTTTTAAATGGAATTTTAACACACAATCCCAGCTTTTCTCATGCAATGTTAATTTCAGCAGAAATACTGTCTTGACATTTGTGTTGTGCTAAAATATAATTAGTCTAATAATTTAAAAACACTGAGAAATCTTTTCCTACCCGGCTGTTAATTTGAGTATTCCAGTTAGAAGAAACAAATGAAGACATGCAATTTGTTTTGGTGTATGCAAGGATGCAGAAGAGAGAGAAAGAAAGACCGAACACCAAAACCTAGGGATCTGCCCGAAGCTGAATAGGCAATTCCCGAAAAAGCCAAATAATTATTCAGCTTTTTTGGGTTCAGTTATTCGCCTTTGCTCAGATGCATGACTTTGCTTTCTTCCATTTTTCCATCTTTGATTGGTTTTGTTAGGGGTTGTATAATTGGAGCCAACTTGGTCTGACCAACCATCACTATTCAGTGGGTTAATCTGGATCAAGCATACAGGTTTTTTTAAAAGACAGGGCTCACCCAGTCCCATCCGGAGGGATATACCCTCCAACTAAAAAGAACCGTCTTCGACAGCTGCTCATACCACTAGGCTTCCAAAGGAGACTTCCTCACCCACATGGATGAGCAGTGTATCTGAGCAAAGGCAAATAACTGAACCTGAAAAGACCGAATAATTATTCAGCTTTTTTGGGAATCACCTATTCGGCTTCAGGCAGATTCCCAGGTTTGGTTATTTGGTCTAACAGAAACCCAAATATTGCCGAAACTGTTTATTTTCGATTCAGGAATATTGATATGCACAATCCTATTGTGTAGCAACACAGAAAAATGTTATAATGCTAAGATTTATGTAGCAGTCCCAGTTAATTTATCACATACCAAACTTTACTTTGCATACCACTATAACCTCTCTAGAACCAACATTTTATACCAAAATGATATTAACAGCTTCAGACAACCAGACTGGATAGCATGGATCAGCTATATTTAAACTCACATAGAACCACTTAAAGCAAAAAATCAGTTAATAAGTTATTCATAAAGCTAAATTTGTCAAATGTATGAAGAAAAGTAAGAGGAACTGCAATATTTCTGAATATTGTTCAGTAAGATATTAATATGTTCATGGATATTAGAGTTAGTGATAGAATTGTACACGTAGGCTGCTATTCTAAGAGTTATTCTAGGAGTAAGCCACATTGCACAACACTAGACTGACATCTGAGTAGCCTTGCATAGACTTGCACTGTTAGCTCTGATATTTCATTGCAGACAGAGAAAAACATATACTGTTATGAAAAATTTCACTTTGGCATATTTTCAACTAGTTCCGCAGGGCTTTAATGTTTTAATCCCCCCTTCAGCTCCATTATAGCTATGGGGGAATCTTTCTGGGACTCTGGGCTATTTTTTAAGGTAGAGGCACCAATTGTTCAGCATAGTTTCTGGTGATTCTCCTTAGAATCAGGTTTAGTAAAGATTGTGCCACCCAAAGAGGGTGCCCCATCCATCCTCCATCGGAAACAATAGAGAAAAAAATGGGCCCCCATAAATTGGATCCTGTGACTCAATCTTTACCAAATTGGGGAGGGGGTGCTTCTAAGGAGTTTCAGCAGCAACTATGAACTTGTTTCCTGACTCAAATAAATTAGTATTTTTATTGTCAGATACCAACTCATTTATTACTTACAGGATGTCACTTTTCGCTCTAGCAGCTAGAAAGATAAGAGCCAGGCTGGTGCCAAAGAATGTAACTAGCCACAACTGATGGCCAGCTAGGATATATTTTAATTATATTGTATTTTATCATAACTTATATGGCATTTTGTATTTTATCTTTTATCTTTATTGTATCATCTTCTTGTTTATATAATTTAATATACTTTGTTAAGGTCTTTGGCTATCTACAAATAAATATTTACTTACAGCAACAACTATGCTGAAAAATTTGGTGCCTCTGCCTTGAAAAACAGCCCCCCCCCCGAGCCCTGGAAGGATTCTCCAATGGCTATAATGGAGCTGAATTGTTTCAGAATCCCCCCCCCCCCAAAAAAAAAAAACCTGGAAAAAATTATATCAGTATGTGAATTTGGGAATATTTGGGAATCTTCTCCCCAAATTAGTCCAATATGCCTGAATGCAAATTTTAAAAAATAAATAAATAAAATTGCCCACCCCTACCCAAATCTCCAGGAATTTCCCAACCTAGAGCTGACAACCCTGTTTGCAATACAGATGGTTAAAGCATTGCTTCAGTCCCCATCCAAGTTGGAAGGGAGGGAAGAGCTCTATAGCTATCCACTCCCACCTGATCCCCTAATCCAGGGATGGGGAACCTCAGGCCTGGGGGCCGTATGCGCCCCCCGAGGATATTTTTGTGGCCTTGGGAGCTCCAGGGCCCTGCCGCGGAGGGGCAAGGCAGGGCAGCCCTCCCTGAAAGTGTTCCTAGGGCCACGGCTTGCAGGTGCACTCCGGCGCCCTTTGAACCTCCTCTCACCAACTGACGGCTGTTGGTCGGCGAGAGGAGGAGGAGGGATGCTTCCCCCAAGGCTGCCCCCTATAGCCACCAGGGCACACTGTAAGCCCCTCTTGCTGCCTGTCGGCTGTTGAGCAGCGAGAGGGAGAGGGGAAAGAGGCTTACGGCTCCCGGCGGCACAGCATGCGCGCAGGAGCTGATTGGGTTTTGGGGGGCCTTTTGTGGACTCTGGGGGGAGGAGGGCATGGAGCCTGGGGCCAGGTCGGGTGGGGCCGGCGTGTGTGTGTGTGGGAGGGGGGAAGGCTTTTCTCTCTCTCTTTCTGTCACTTTCTTTGTCTGTCTCCCTCGGTCATTTTCTTTCTCCCCCCTCTTTCCATTTCTTTCTCCCTCTCTCCCTTTTCCTCTTTCTCTGTTTTCCTTCCTTCCACGGACTGCGCCCCCTGGCGCCTAGTTTGCTCGGGCCCACCGCTGGCTGCCCTCCCGCCTGGGAGTGGGGAGGACCGGGGGAGCAGGGATGCCCTCCAGGCCTCCCCTGGGGTTACCAACCTCCAGGTGGTGGCCGGAGACCTGGCAACCCTAGCCTCTCCCCCCCTCGGAGATCTACACCTGGTATGGCCCCCAAATGGTGTTATAAATGTGCAAATGGCCCTTGGCAGGAAAAAGGTTCCCCACCCCTACCCTAATCTGTTGTGAATCAGCTTCTGACCAACAGGCAGTTGCAAGCTTGTCTGATGCTGTTCACATTCCTTGATACAATCTGAATATATCCCTGATTGGCTGAATGTCTGATCAAGAGTGTTGATCAAGGTAAGTTTGCCTGCTGAAAAAGTTTGCTGAGAAATTTGTGGTGTCGTCCCTAGTAGCAAGTTGTCACAGCAAATACTGTGTCACAAATGAAGTTTTTCAGTCCAGGCCTGAGATGTTATATCAAAGTGCACCCTTGGAAATATGGTCTCTAGAAGACTGACTTTTATTTCCTTAGCCATTTGTATCCCAATTTTCTTCCCAATGAGACCCAATGTGGCTGGCAACAACGTTCTCCTGTTTTCCATTTTGACTGAGAGACAGTGATTGGTCCAAAGTCACCCTTCAAGTTTTTATGGCAGAGTGGGGGTGTGATCTGGGCCTCCCATATCCTAGTAAGATACTCTCACCACCACAGCACACAGGCTCACCTTGAAATCAGACACCCCAAGGACTATATTTCCTAAGTGTATTTAGTAGCCAGGGGTGTGGAAGGAAGAAGAGAAATCAAGATGATTTCCCCATCTATCAACGGTTTGTCAAGCTAGTGGCATCAGAACCACTTCCGTTGCAGCAACTACCAGCACCCAGGTAAATTAGACGGGATGGTGGGAGGTAAGGTGCACTTAGGGAAACTGGTGAGTTGTGTTGGGAAACAACTCTGCTTTCTGCTTCTGGCAAAAGTAAAAATTTGGTCAGTTTTCCAGAAACCAGCTCTGAAGCAATCTCAGAGGGGTTCGTGCTCTATCACCATGCAATGAAGCTGGAATGGATTCTGAACCACTGTTACCTCTGCACGGTTGCTACTTCCCATTACCCTTCAGGAGGTCTTTCATTGCTACTTTTCTATTAACTCCATGCATCAGGTTCGCAGCATTAATACCACAGGGCATTATAATACCTCTTCCCCTTGCCAGTGTTCCCTTTTACTGTTTATCTGGCATGTGCACATTTTGCTTTCCCCTCTGTTGCTTTCTTTAGCCTCCTTAAACCCATTGTTAATCTTTGGAACAAAGATTTGTTGTCTTTAATGTCTATGATGCTGTTTCCTTCCTTTGAGCCCTTGAAATAAACTGTACTACAAATCTAAATGAAATCATACCCCTTGGTTCTTATATTAAGTGGGTTAAAAGATGGTGGGGTTTGCATGCTGCTACTTTACTTTACTTATCAGGCAAGCCTTTATGAATACTGAAGGTCCCATGAACACGAAAAGGATTAGAACAAATTCTAAATGATTGCATTCTAAACCCCACAACTCTTGCCCTAGTACAGATTTACGGGCAACTCATTCCATCATTGCCTCCTCCATCACATACTGGCTAGTAGTATTGTATAAAACACCAGAGAAGTGCTAAGCAGCAAAAAGAAATTGTTATGTTAAGTTGTGTTTCTGTACAGCCGTCAGAGAATCCCTCATGCAATATCACTAATCACTTTACAATCCAACAGATAATTCCCCATTCATTGTGTTATCTTCTGCCATTTCTTTCCATAAGGCAGCTGTCAGATATTTATATGAAATTTGAAGGAAAGATAATGGATTTGAGGCTTTTAAATATACAGAGAGGTTAGACAGAAATTGCAGCTTTCTTAGGTAGTCAAACATGGATTTAGCTGTACAGGTACATATGGAGTGTTACTTAACAACAACAACAAAAGTAGCAAGGTCAGTTCTGTCTACCCACACCACCCCATATACATTTTTAATTGTATTTGGGTTGTACACACAATAGTACATTCTAAACAATGAATACTGAAATAAACATCTTCAGAATTAAGGAACAACTGGTCCTAAGTAAGCATGTTGAAGAATGCTGCCTTTCTCTGATTGTATGTAGCCGAACCCTTGCTTAGTCCTAGACACACACACACACACCCAACTTTGCAGGTGAACTGCAACTGTATGTTGTAAACATACATAGATCCTCTGTCACATCTACTGGCCCTTAGTCATTTACCAGGAAACAGAATAGTTGCTTTTGCTCAAGACCTCATTGCATGATACACTTTTCCAGGGCAAGTTTCTAGGTTTGGTCTACAGGCCTGGAAGTTCTATGGTTCCCAGGCATGCATAGGTCTTATTTAGCTTAGGAACACAGTATGCAGGGAAAGGATGCTTAACCCCACCCCCCTGAAAAGTCCCTGATGTATCGCTATTTGCCCCACTGGGAAAACTGAATTTTTAACAAATCCATGGCAATCTGTACACATTAACTTTCCCCCATGAGGCAAATAATGACTACCCAAGGGCTGTTTTAGGTTGGAAAAATGATGGAGGGGGAAGCTTATGCCCCTTACTCCATGCAACAAAACCCTTATCTGAATGAAGCTCATATTTTAGAGATGGGGGAAACTCCTAGGCCACATCTGTTCACTGGGCCCTGGGACATAGGGTTGACATCCTCCAGGTGGGGGCTGCAGTTCTTCTCCTTATGCTCCACCTCCAAATATCCAGTTTCCCAACCTGGAGTTGGCTAGGGTTGCCAGGTCCCCCCAGTTACGTTCAAGGGATGGGGAGGATAGGGTTGCCAGATCCAGTCTGGGAAATTCCTGGGGATTTGGGGATGGAGCATGGGGAGGACAGCAAGTTCAGTGGTGTACAATGCTACAGAATCCACCTTCTAAAGCATCCTCTTTCTCCAGGGGAACTGATCTCTGCAGTCTAGAGAAGAACTGTAATTCTAGTGGATCCCCAGGTCCTACCTGGACACTAGCATCCCTAGAGTTGGCAACCCTAGGACATACCCAGAAATTCAGCATCTTACCCCTTATGGGGAAGCATAATGCACTTTACTCCGGAAAAGGTTATTCGTTTGAAACCAGATAGCATGGATATATAACTCCACATTGTATTTTTGAAGAACTGAAGAAGTATCGGGCTTCATGCTCCGAAACGATCATATTCTCCTTGAACATCTTGCAGCTGTTATATTGAGAAATTACACCCAATGAATTTTTACTAAGAACTTTGAACCACCACTTACCTGTTAGAGGGATGTATTTAGACTTACCTGTTAGGATTATTAAAAATTGTACATCTTTTCTTTGCAGTGTATAGGGTGATTGGTGGATTTTTTACCACATACTGTGAATTGCATAGCTATAATATATTTGGCAATGTTAACAGCTATTTTCCTGTACTAACCTCCAGGTGGTGGCTGGAGATCTCCTGGGATTACAACTGATCTCCAGGCAACAGAGATCAGTTCCCCAGGAGAAAACGGCTGCTTTGAAAGGTGGACTGTATAGCATTATATACCCTGCTGAAATTCCTGCCCTCACCAGACTCAACTCCCAAAACAGCCAGGAATTTCTCAACTCAGAGCTGGCAATCCTGTGCCACAAGTTTAAAACTGCCTATGCTTATCTATAAAAAGAGGGAAGAGCAATACATTATTCCCTCTTCCCAGTTCTAAAGAGAATTTCAATATTTTTACAGTCACTCAGGAATAGTCTTAGGATAAGAAGGTGCATGGATCAGAATTGACAGGTTTTGCAACTCAACAACAACAACAAAATACACACAATGTTTGCTTGTAAAGTTACCTAAATTTATCAAAAAATCAATAGCCAGTCCATATTAAAATTAAGTGCATATATGGACAAAACGTTAGTTAGAATCATTGCTGTTCATCAAATTCTCCAAATATTTTTGTTGTGTTGATCCCCACGAAGGATCAGATTGTTGGTGAGTTGTATTTTTCCTTATTCAGATATCTGGCACAAATTTTAAAGATGCTAACAACCCTTTTAAAGAAGGGTTTGCCTTAGGAAACAATGGCAAATCTATCTGCATGAGTTACCCAGTGAAACAGAAGTAAAGTTCTATCAGCTGTTTAAAATCATTGAATGCAACGAAGCCATATAGATCTGTAGCTGTTTCCCACAGGTCTGCAGTGGAAAACTTGAATTTCAAATAATATCATTTAACAAGCAGGTACTTGTTAAGTTAAACTAATCAGCAGCTAAGATATCTACTGCCAAGGACAGCACCTGAATGCTTTCAAGAGCTTGTTTGGCACAAGGTGTTTAATATTGAATTCACTTCTTTTTGTTCCAGGGACTGCACTTGGGAATCTTCCTGTCATGAGAAAAGAATTTGTTGAGAATAAATTTTCCCTCCATGGTGCTCAAGAGCAAAAACAGATTTGGAAAAAAAAAATGATCCCTTATACGACATGGTTCAGTTGTATGGCATGACTTACAAATACCATGCTATCACATTCCTGAAGTACACATTTGTATTGATAGTCAACCCTTAAGGGATCTCTTGGAACCTTAGTACAGTGGAACTGACAAATTACTAGCTAGGCTTGCGATGTGCAAGGCCAGGAAGGAGTAGCTTCCAGCTAGAAAGAACAACATGGAAGATGTGGTACAAGGAAAATTCATGAGGTTTGCACTGCATTAAGAATTTCTAGGAAAGGATCTGTTGCACCCAGCAAAAGTCCAGCCCAAGAACATGTGTGATGTAATGACTAACAGACTGGACAGGGACACATGGATTGCCCAGGTTCAAATTCTCACTGAGGAGCTCAGGCTAATCCACAATCAAGTACAGAAAGCAAGCAGAATTAAAATGTCCCCTTGCAGAATGAGTACAGGGAGGTCCAACAGCGCTGACATGTGAGTTGTACCTTCTTCCCTCTCATAATCCTCAAGCAGAGAATACTGAGGTAAAACACAGCAGCATGCAGAGATTAGCTTTCCTTCCCATGTTCTGTTTTATAACCCAAAAATAGTCTAACCCACTCCTTGTTTTGCGGGAGAAAGGGGAACCCTCCATTCAATTCTGTAACTACAATTCTTTCTGAATATCCATGCTGTTGATTTAATATACTCCCAGAAGATATATCTAAACATCGTCATTCTGGAATCCATAAACAACCCGAAACAAAGGACTTTTCACATGAAGATAGACATATTATTTCTAATGTAATAGTCAGATATGTAATTCTGGATTACTTTCTGGGATAAGAGACTATATATGTTCTGATGATACAAAATTGCAAACTGAGAGTCATGCAGTTGGAGGTTAGACCTCAGACTGGGAAAAACAATTGAAATGTGTCATGCTGTTAAAATTATGCATATTTTAGACTTCTCCCAAAAAGAGTTGACCTATTGGAAAAAAAGATGCCAGTGAAACTGTGTACAGGACTGTGATACCTGATAGAAGCAATACTGCACAGAAAATTAACAGGATTAATCATTTAAAAAAACCCTGTAGACCAACAATGCTAAAAGCAATTGGCATTGCAGGAGAGTATCACACATCCAAGGAAAGGATGCTGTGCTGCAAAATTTTCCAAGTGAGATAAAAAAGAAATCAAGAGCGGAGAGAAACAGCAACAGTTTGAAACAAAACGAAGGAAAATTTCTCCTTGGGATTCCACAGCAATTACCATCAAAAGTTGTGCTAATACTTCACACTTAACACAAAAACCATGCTAATTAAATGAGACAAATTTGTTCAAAGAAATCCAGAATACGGTAGGGTTGTTGGAAAAAAAAAATCAGTAAAATCCAGATCCAGAAAAATTCGGCCTTTTTTATTCGGGAAATGCCGAAGTCCGAACTCCCCTGATTCGGATCCGTGGAATTCGGCACCGATTCGGAGTTTGCAAATAAAATCGGCCATTTAAAGCCATTAAAAACACATTCACGTCTTTCCGTGGCTCCGGGGGGGCATGTTTGGAGGTAGACGTCCCAACTTTCAGTGTAGCTTGAGGGGACCCTTCTTGCAAGAACCCCCAAGTTTTGTAAAGATTGGGTGAGGGGGTCCCGAGATATGGGCCTGGAAGGGGTCCCCCCAAAAATTGCCCATTGGAATAAAGCCATTAAAAACACATTTGCGGCTTTCCACGGCTCCGGGGGGACATTTTTGGAGATAGAGGTCCCAAACTTTCAGTGTAGCTTGAGGGGACCCTTCTTGCAAGAACCCCCAAGTACTGTGAAGATTGGGTCAGGGGGGTCCCGAGATATGCGGTCCCCCACTTCTGCCCATGGTATAATGTATGAAACATGCAAAGTAGGATTCATTTGAAAATTGCATACAAGGAAAATATTGATCAAATTTAATTGTTTTATTTTGGCAGATAACCACCCATCCTTATTAAGACCAGCTAATGTGTGCTATAGTGGTACCCCTACCTCCTGCTCCCAATTACCATTGAGAATCCTTCTTTGGGAGGTGGTGGGCTCTTCTTCTTTAGAGGTCTTTAAGCAGAGGCTAAATGGCCACCTGACAGCAATGCTGATTCTGTGAACGTAGGCAGATCATGGGAAAGGTTGTGTCAGTGTTTGGCTCTCGTGGCCCTTTCTTACATGCCCAAGGAAATGCCAATTACCACTTTGGGGTCAGAAAGCAATTTTCCTCCAGGCCAGATTGCCCGGGGATCCTGGAGGTTGTTTTTTTTACCATCTTCTGGACAATGGAGTAAGGGTCAGTGGGGGTGTGGGGGGAGGTAGTTGTGAATTTCTTGCATTGTGAAGGGGGGTTGATCTAGATGACCCTGGTGGTCCCTTCCAACTCTATGATTCTATTATTCTGTTTCCAACAATGTAATCTGTTTGATTTCTGTTTTTAAAGAGGTTTTAATATAAATATATTGTTGTACACAATTAACATATTATATTTATTCTGTGGATTGTAGAAACATGGAGAACCCCTGAAAGGTCCAGTGAGAGAGAGCAATGACATCAGGAGTTAAATGCAAGGAGGAAAACAAAGGTAAATTTTGGATAGTGGGATAATTCCCACTAGAATCCTAAATTGGTAATGTAATGATATACAGTGGGTGGGGTGCAGTTAGGGTTGCCAGCTCCAGGTTGGGAAACACCTGGAGATTTTGGAGGTGAAGCCTGAAGGGAGCAGGGATTAAGGAGGGGAAGTACTTCAATGGGGTATAATACCATAGAGTCCCCCTTCCAAAGTGACAATTTTCTCCAGGTGAAGAAATCTTTGTCGCCTGGAGATATGGTTGCCAGGTCCCCCCTCTCAATCGGTGGGAGGTTTTAGGAAATGGGGCTGACATCACTTCTGGGTTTACTTTTGGAAGCGCCGCATTGCCATGGCCACTTTAGCACTCAAACCCCAAAATTTGGTGGGTTTGAGTGCTAAAGCAGCCGTGGTGATGCGGCGCTTCTGGGGGTAAACCCAGAAGTGATGTAATCACATGTATGTGATCACATGTGCACACAATCACCGCTATGGAGCAGCTAGGTGGATTGCCTGCCGAAACCACCCACCTGGCAACCCTACCTGGAGATCAGTTGTAATAACAGGAGATCCCTACCTACTACCTGGAGTTTGGCAACCCTTGGTGCAGTTTCATAATCTGCAGTTAAAATTGATCGACCTTGCCCCTTTTCTAGAATTATATTTGCAGTTGTCCTAACAAGGGCATTCTTAAAAACAACCACATGGATGAGATTACGATCAAAAATGGCCTAAATACTTTTTTAAATACTGTGCGACTGAAGCACACCTGTGATTTAAAATATAGTAACCCTGGAAAGGAAGCAAGCATGAAAGGTAAGCACATGGTGATAGGACAGTTTGAGGATTGCATTGTCATGACTTTTTAATTCAATATAAGAGTCTAATTAGAATTGTGTTAAAGATTTAAGCAGATAAACAATACAGCCTTTCGAGCTTCATCAAATGTTTATAGATTTGTATTTATTAAAACTATAAAAGGGGGTCAGTTCACTATATAAAGTAAAAAGTTCAAGGTTTCTGTGTGACATGTTTTCTGTAAAAGGTATTAATAATTTAAGCCCTCATCAGATGCCAGAGGAGCCATGCAGTTTTTCATTGTTAACTACTCTAACATCATCTCAAGAGTCCTGTTTATTTCCAGAGAAAAATTAAACAGATATGACGTGTTCCTCTGCCCTCTAAGCGATAATTATAGTGTTGATGGTTTGAAATCAGCAATGCTGTTGGTATTAAATAGTTATTCCTCAAACACAAAAACCTATCTTATAATTAAGATATTTCAAGGACTTCTCTATGACTTTAAGTGAGAGCCTTCATAGCATATGAGGCAAGGATAGCGCCAGGTTCAGAATTCAGAAGCATCGAGGATTCTATGAGAATACTGCCTCTACCCTTTTTTACATTCTTTCTTTCTGATAATAATCCCTGTTCTGATAAACACTGCACATTTCAGTCGAACCAAGTACCTGGCCTCCGTGGAAATTACAGCATCATTCTCAGTGGTTGAGCAGCTACAGCAATACAAATAATATTCAGTGCTAGTTCCTCAGTGACAATCATATACCAGGGTGGATCTCTTATATTGGAAAAAAACTGTTTCTAAAGCAGACATGGTAATACCGATACTATCACATTGTTCCAAAAGTCCAAGCACAGAGGACTTCTTGTCCTGGCAACAGTAGATTTCAGAAGGGTTCTGTTATGAGTCATCTATACTTATCCAAATATATTTCATAAAGGATTACAGGATGCAGGCAAAGGGAACATTCTAAATGATACATATTTTAAACTAAGCACTATCCTTAGCCACCCACATACTTAAAAATTTAAGGACTGATTTACATGAATTAGTGAGGCTCCTGCCAAAAATGCATTCTTTGTACCTGGTATCTGGGCAGGGGGATAGTCACCAAAATGCATGAAGTACTTCTACACCCACACTACATAGTCCTTGGAAAGCTGACACCACTTGCATTTGGACCGATACATGAACGTACACATCACTGCAAGTCCTTCCAGCAGCTTTTACTTACTATCCCATCTTATATAATAGTAAGAAGATCCTTAGCCTGAATGTGAGTTTTCCCAGTTCTGGCTTGTCCCTCTGGAATGGTTTTCCCTTCTTTGTTGGCTTTTAGAAGGTGGTTTAAAATACTTCTCTTTCAGAGAGCATTTTGTTTATTTGGATAAAATGCGATGGGCTAGTAAAATATTGCTATATGGATGGATTGATGTTGATTATTCTATTTGGCCACCAGTTAAGATTTAAGATATAGCTTGGGGTGCTATTTATAACACATTAAAACCATTATTATGCTGTGCACATATAAGCTGTCTTGGACCTCTCTTTAGTGGGAAAGGTGGGATATAAATGTTTGAAACAAATAAATAATTAAAGCACATGCCGAAATGGCATCTAAATATTATTCTTTACCATGTGGTTCACCTGCATGGAGAAAGACTATTTGGAGAACCACTGAAAGTAGTAGTATGCAATGAACATGAAACAGCTGAGAGGGAACCAAAAACAGAACATCAATTCAATGGAGACACTTCGGAGTTCAAGTGAGAACTCTAATTCATCCACAATCACTGCACAATTAAATAAAAAAATGAAACTGCAGTGTTTAT
The DNA here is from genome assembly GCF_029931775.1 of Euleptes europaea. Classification (NCBI taxonomy): domain Eukaryota; kingdom Metazoa; phylum Chordata; class Lepidosauria; order Squamata; family Sphaerodactylidae; genus Euleptes; species Euleptes europaea. The sequence goes on from NC_079316.1 coordinate 41,200,213, forward strand.
ATAGAAAGATAATCTAAATCGTTAGGCTTACCATTTAGGCAGTGGCTCCCTGTCTACTGCTTCCTTTCTCAGTCCCCCACTCTCAACAATTTGAGGACCAAGGGAAAAATCTGACTAAAACCATAGATATTGTGGGGATTCCTGAAGTGTTATTCAGAAGTGACATCATGTTCTTGGCCTTCCACCGAGAAGTGACATCATTTCCTTCATGTCTCTCTACGAAGTTCCCCAATCTATATGGTAAAGACCATATTACAACAAATTCCCTGAAACTCCACCCTCCTCACTCACCCCCAAAATCTCCTGGCATTTGCCAACACAAGGTTGACTCAACAACTATATGAAGTATCAGCCCACATATCTCTGATATCCTTTTTCTGTTTTGTTTTATTTTATGAGTCACAAATACTGATACCTATTTAAATAGTTCTCAGAAATTTATCATCAGACTATCTGGGGATGCCTGGTGCACTTTTCTATTATGAAAAACAAGTTTGGGACCCACAAGAGTCGAAAAAAACATTATAAATGGCTGGGAAATTCTTCCCAATAGTTAAAATAATGTGACACTTCCAGTCTGCCAGACTATATGTGTTGACTTGTTGTAGTGTACTATTGCTGGCAAATATTATCACATCAGAACTAAAAGGAAAGAGCCAAACTGTTGTGAGCAGGAATGTATTTGCACATCAGCATTCTCACACTGACCTGTGAACAATGTAGCTGCTTTTTTTCTGGGGGGGAAACAATCATTTCATAGATAGCCTCTTGCATCATGACAAAAAGTTACCCTGACTGGTCCCAAAATCCTGGAGCACAAATGTCTATTGTACAGATGCAAAGCTGTTCTCAGCATGGAATTCAAGCTGAACACTGAACAACATTCACGTGATCCAGCAAGGGGGCTCAACTCACATATATATGTGAATTTCAATCAAGATACGTTCAGCTGGTGATTACATTTGTATTGCTCAGGATCCCTGATTCTAATGTACTCCAGAATGCACATTGAACTCAACACCCTATCAATAATAATGAGGTGCTGACAAACATCTATTCGTGGTGTAGTGGTTAAGAGCGGTGGTTTGGAGCAATAGACTCTGATCTGGAGAATCGGGTTTGATTCCCCACTCCTCCACGTGGTGGAGGCTAATCTGGTGAACGGGATTAGTTTCCCCACTCCTACACTCGAAGCCAGCCGGGTGACTTTGGGCAAGTTACAGCTCTGTTAGAGCTCTCTCAGCCCCACCTATCTCACAGGGTGTCTGTTGTGGGGAGGGGAAGGGAAGGTGATTGTAAGCCGGTTTGAGCCTCCCTTAAGTGGTAGAGAAAGTCAACATGTAAAAACCAACTCGTCTTCTTCTTCTATACTTGGAGTTGCCTTTTTATTTGGAGTTGCATTTACCTTGTTTCTCCCTGTCGCTACCATATTGCCTATTTTATGTGAGTGTTTGCACATCCATCTCCTATATTCTTGATGGAAAGCAAATAATAGAGAAATCAGTGGTAAGAACAATGTAAGATAATCAGTCTAGATGATCACTGTGGCATCACTAACTCCATCTGAATGGACCTATATAAATAAACTTAGCAACTGTGATTCATCAAATGTTTCCCCTCTGGTCAACTATGTTTCAGGTTAAGGGTAACATAAAACCCTGTATTGGGGTCCCCAATGTAGTGCCAATGGGCACCATGGCACCCTCTGACACTGTTTCTGGTGTCCACCAAGTGTTTTTTTAGAAAGTAGGGTGGGGCTAGGTGGGCTCCTGCCCTGCAGGGATTCTGATTGGCCATTGTAGATCTAATTGGCTATGCTGATTAAAATAATGTTTTAGCAGCAGCTGCCACCAAAGTGTTGGTTTTATTCTCTCTCACACTACTCTTTCCCAGTATATTTTTTAAAAATAGTTCACTTGGCCCCAACACGTGGGCTTTCTCTCTGTGTGTGTCTGTGCCTCCTGTCGTGCCCACCACCCTTTTTTAGCATACTAAAAGTGCCCACAGGTCTAATGGTTGGGGACCCCTGCCCTTTATAATCTCACCCTGTAAATATACATCACAACCATTCATTCACTTACTGGGTATGTCTTTTTTTCCACTGTTTTCAACCAATTGTTTAACAACAATAGCTTTCCTGGCCTATTTTTTTTTAAGTAACCTCAATGGAGCCAGAACTAAAGCATCAATGCCTACAACAAGGGATCTTCTATTTAAAGCAGTTTCATATTTTCAATATTGTTTTGTAACAGAGTAGCCCAAGAGAACTATATCCATCCAAGACACACAAAAATAAACAAAGCTTGCAAGGGTAGAAAGGTTCAAGGTCACAAGAGCACTGTAAAGAAAGAACTGACATTTTGTGAAACATCAGCCTACTGAAATGTTGCTACATTTATCAAAATTATGATGGCAACTGTATAAGTGTGACAGCTGAAATGACACAGTAAGTAATATTTGCAGCCATGTGAAGAACCCAAGCAGGGGAAAGACAAAAAAACTGGGTTCACGGCCTCTAGAATCAAGTAAATTGTTATGAAAAGCAAAATAACTTGGGGGAGAATGTACAAGAACCTATAATAATCTTGGCTCAACTAATACATTGGAGTTTGCTGGTGGTGGTGCTATCAAGTAGCATTAAGTAGCAGCGAACTTACAGAGACCTTGGAGGGTTTTCAAGGCACGAGATCAACAGAGATGGTTTGCCATTGCCTGCCTTTGTGTAACAACCTTGGACTTCATTGGTGGTTTCCCAACCTAACTAACTAGTACTAAGCAGGGCTGACAATGCTTAGCTTCTGAGATCTGATGAGACTGGGCTAGACTGGACTATCTAGTTTAAGAGGAAGTAAAACAGTGATTAATTAATTGCAACTTGTAGCTGTCTCCTATTTTGCCAACTGACAAAGTTACCCATCAGCACTCAGAAACAACTTCCATTTTATATGCCTTTATTCAGCAGTAAGGTTCTTAATGAGAAGGGGTGAAAGAGAGAGGGATCTACATTGTGCTTCACTAAGCCATAGCCTAGCATCACCAAAAGCATTACTGAAGTTTTGCTGGGGGCTTCATGAGATATTACAAAAAAGATTGGAATGGGGTATATATAAGCTTCATTCCTACACAGACCATAAGTTGTGGCAGTATCATACCTGTTTTTGGTTGGTCACTCAATAAGGAGATGTAAAGAGTTTTTAAAATTTATTTGTTCCTCGATCACATGTTTCTAATCTTTGATGGGTTGCTCAGTCTCCTGGGATGAGGTTTCTGTGATCTGTGCTGATGGGTTCAAGTTAGCTATTCTACTATATTACTTGTTTCATTCTTGCAACTTTTGTTAGAAGGACTAGTGTGGATATGGGGAAAACTCAACAGTGATGAAGAAAGGTGCTTTCAGGAGGTCTATCTTGGCTGTGATAGGATAATGCAGGACACTCGTCAGACTAGAAAAACCTCACTGTGGAACTAGTGTTTATGGTTCTGAATGTATACAGGTTGGAACCATCTAGAGCCTTCTCAAACATCACTCAGTGCAAGGGGAATTAGTTGATCAGGTGCAGATAGGGTTGCCAACCTCCAGGTAGTAGCTGGAGAAATCAGTTCACCTGGAGAAAATGGCCGCTTTGGCAATTGGATTCTATGGCACTGAAGTCCCTTCCCTCCCCAAACCCCGCCCTCTTCACGCTCTGCCCGAAAAACCTCCCGCCAGTGGCAAAGAGGGACCTGGCAACCCTAGGTGCACCCCAATATGACTTGAATTTTGTCAGAAGGCATTTAGACTGGCTGTCTGTAGCATGCCAGTCTCCATAAACAGCTTTTTAAAAGTGCTTTACAAAGAGGTATCTACTTTCTGTTTTATGAATTAATATGATCAAGACTCAATTCTCAGATTTACTTTTCCTGAATCTATCTACGACATTACATCTAATCAGGATGTAATGTAAGCCTACAGTGTTGATGCCACAGAATCATCCAGGACCACCAATTAGCAACGTGAGCGCTTAATACAAAGCATATTGGGGGGAGGGAACAGAAGGGGACACAGATGGACTTGGAAGCTCAGACTACAGCTTCTGGCTCATTGCAAGTGATTTTACAGGTGTTGCATAAGGCAGCTGTTTTTGTCTACATTGTTTAATTACAGGCATAAGATTTGCAGGTGTTCATATTATACAGGGGACTGAATGAAGTATATTGCTGAAGACAAGGGCAGCATTAGATACACTTCAGTTACCAAATAAATCTAATGAACAGCATACTAGAACATAAATGGAACCATGGACCTAGTCCTGTAGTGATACATCTCACCTCTGTGCATTCCATTATATTCATCTCACCTGTAGAAGCCCTCCCTTTATGGAGCTCATTATTGGCTTATAAGTGCTTTTCTAAATAGTCTCCCATCCAAGCAATATGGCTTTATTTATTTTTTTAAGTTTTAAAGGATAAGATTGAGGTCAAAGAAGTGGAATAAGGAAAGTACATTTAAACTTTTCCCTATCAGTCATTTACAAGCAAAGGACCTGCAATGATTTGTGGGAAGGGGTCTCATTTTTCTCTGCCCCACTATTTCCTCTTTCCCTTTTCTGAAAGACCCATACCCTCTCCCCTTTTCTTGCTTGCTTCTCTCCTTTCCACCACCAGTGGGTTTTCCCGCCTTCCCTTCCTCTGGCAGCTTCTACCCAGGAAAACTATGGCTCAGTGACAACAACTGGGCCCAGCTGTGAAGTGGGGAACTTGCAAGGACTTTCAGAGGCACCTCATTTTCTCCTGTATACCCTTTCCCAGACTTTCCCCTCTTTTCTCCCACCTGGCATCTCTCATATCCTCACATTTCCCCTGCTTTCTACTGTCCTTCCCACCAACCAACCAACCAACCCATCTTTTATCTGCACCCAGTTTTTGGTTATATTGGTATTTATTTATTTCATTAGTAACCAGCCTTTCTTCACAGTGGGGACAGCTTGAAAGCTGGCCATATTGTTGTGGTTGGTCACTGTCACAAGAAAACCACAGCTGGCTGATTGTAGATATTCCCATATAGAATAGTGAATGAGGCTGTCTCAATGGTAAGGTGCTCTGTTACTTGCTCACATACACTTGAGGCATATTGTAAAAACTGTGAGTATTAAAACCTTGTGCCATGTTTATAAAGCTATTGCTGCTAGAGAGAGAGAGAAAATAGCAAAAGCAAGCAGTGATATTGATAGGTTTGGTATACTGTATTCAGAATTTCATTTTAGAACCATTTCTTAAGATGTATACAGCCCAATAAACTATTACTACTATTCAAACAAGTAATCATGGAATGAATACCATTAAATAAGAGAACTGCAAATTTGCTTTAGAGGTCGTCTTTAAACTAAGAGTCAAAAGAAATGTCATAAAACTAAATTATAATACAATTAAAAATAGAATTATAGCAACATCTCTGCAGAAGCACATAATACTAATATGCATTGGTAATTGCAAGTAGATACTTTACCCACTCGAATTGAATTCAAATTCTTATTGCCTTTGGTTAATAATGAGAAGAGCCTTACAGTTTCATCCTATGTGGAGTTATACCTTTCTAAGTCCATTGAAGTCAATGGGCTTAGAAGGGTGTTTCTCAACCTAGGATTGTTCTGTTTTGGGGCTATTCACAGATCACTTACAATATACCTAAAATGGTCAGCCAGAGAACAATTACAGCATTTTAATATGATTAAAATAGTTTCTAGCTGGGTACCCAAAGGTTGGGTGGGAAAAGAGTCAAGTAGGTATAGAAATATATGTATTTTAAGGTGCTGATATCTATATTAAAACATTAAAAATGATTGGTTCTTGTTGGTTATCCGGGCTGTGTGACCGTGGTCTTGGTATTTTCTTTCCTGACGTTTCGCCAGCAGCTGTGGTAGGCATCTTCAGAGGAGTAACACTGAAGGACAGTGTCTCTCAGTGTCAAGTGTGTAGGAAGAGTAATATTTGAGCAGAATCCCCTTCTGACTATATATTACTCTTCCTACACACTTGACACTGAGAGACACTGTCCTTCAGTGTTACTCCTTTGAAGATGCCTGCCACAGCTGCTGACGAAACATCAGGAAAGAAAATACCAAGACCACGGTCACACAGCCTGGATAACCAACAAGAACCAATGAACTCTGACCGTGAAAGCCTTCAACAATATATTATTAAAAATGATATTAAAAGAAAGCACAATGCCCCCCCCCCCCAATCTTCCTGCTTGGCCTGGCAACCCTATTGGCCACTCTTACTTTTCTGATCACATTCATGGCACAGAGATTGGGGGATTAAGCCTTCCTCTGATCATGAGGAGCTGATATTTGTCCCATTTGGGAAACATACAAGTACAAATATGTGTCCCTTATGCAGCAGCTCCATGGGGTTTTTTCAGATCACAGAAATAACTTAACCCACCCTTTCTCTCACATTGTAGAGCCAATCCAACTCAAGCCCACATACACCTGATTTTTTAAGGAAAAAAATGCTGGGAGCTCTCTTTGATACCTGATTGTATTAGCTTGGATAGGCAAAGACCGCAGTCTAGGAATCCAAAGTGAAGTGGACAAGGCTTTCATCATAACTACAGTGGAGATGAGAAACAAAAGGAAATTAAAGGATCCTGATCAAGAAGAGCTACAGAAGAGAGGAAAGAATGCTGCCAACAGTGCAAAAGCAGCACATGTAAACTTACTTGTGCGTGTGTAAAGTGTCGTCAAGTCGCAGCCCCTTTTGGTGGGTTTTCATGGCAAGAGACTAACAGAGGTGGTTTGCCAGTGCCTTCCTCTGCACAGTAACCCTGATATTCCTTGGTGGTTTCCCATCCAAATACTAACCAGGGCTGACCCTGCTTAGCTTCTGAGATCTGACAAGATCAGGCTAGCCTGGGCCATCCAGGTCAGGGCATAACCTTACTTAGGTGTTCTGAAAACCATGATCAGCCAGGGTGTAGTAAACAAGCCTGTGTGGCCAGCATTTATAGAGTCACTGTGCCAAATGCTACACTCTGCAGATGCAAAAGTATTTGTAATAAAGGGTTAGCTGGACAAAAAGTGTACATGTTCAAAAAGAGTAGGACAGAAAGTTTATAAATACACTCAAGCACAGGTAATACCGTCAATTTCAACAGCGTCATTCAGAGATTCAAGACACTGGCTTCTCTATTGTTTTCAAGGCAAGCAAGGTGAATAGAAGCCTCCAGTTAACATGGTGCTCTCCTACAAGTATCTCATAAAATTCACCACAGAATAATATAATTGCCTGTGGGGAAAACTGTATACGATTCAGACATAGTAATGGTGCAGGAGAAGAATACTGTTGACACACAGCATCAAACAAGTCAAGTCCAGTCAACATACTGATTAATTATCAGTTAGATGCTTAATTCCCTATAAAACAAAAGAAATTTTTACAAAGAAAACTAGAAAATTATTATGAAGCATTAAAAAAAACGGAGTGAAATATTATCCTCTTTGTTCAAAGTATTCAAAAGCCATCTGCCAAGAACTATTTTATAATGAAATATAAACAGGTTGGATATTTTTTACAGCATACCTGGAGTTCACTGTTATGAGACGCAGGTTAAAAAAAAGAAAAATAGAAGTATGCTGTCTTCTGCCGGGGGGCTGAAACATCATGTACACCTCCACCTTTCTACACTGAGCACTACACCATGACAATCCAAGTTAGTTTCTGAAAAAAATTGATTTGTAGCACAATCCTAGCATAGTTGTACCTTTCAGGAAGTCTACTGTAGTCAATAGACTCAGAATGGTGCAACCCTGCATCAGATTGCACTGTTATATGCTGTTTAATCAACATATGACTGCGGGTGGTACATTCACACACAAAAAACTAATGGCTTCAGTACACATTACAGAATGGAAGGAACTTCAGGCATGCATCTTCACACCAGCCCTTTTGCAAAATGAAAAATATCTGCTGGATGTCATACGACACCTTTGAATAATATGAGCTGCAGCAAAAGGGACTGAGGAAGAAGGGGGAAATGGAGAAAAGTTTAATCCCTCTTGCATAATTAGAGCAAACTCACTTCTGAGGATTACAGTGCATTCCTGAGATTTCGGCGTTTGGGGTTGGCGGGGAGGAGGTGCCCCATTTCCCTGGTGCCAAAAACTCGAAAAGAAAAAAAATGTTTTAAAAGCTTTTAAAAATTTAAATGGGGCTTTTCGCCTTGCTCTTCTTGCCGCCGACATACCTGGGGCAAAAGGGGACAAGAAACTGCCTAACAGCAGCTCCTCCCCCCACAATGCCCCGGGAACGCCTCCCAGGATGCCCCCTGGAATGCTGGCGCTGGCCTTTACACCAGTGGGGCACGGGCAGAAGGCCCCACCGGCATTCTGGGGAAGTGTTGCTGCGGCAGCGACCACAACTGGCATCAGGGCCTCCATGCCGGAGTTGGGGCCACTAACGCCAGTGTAAGTATCCTGGGCACCGGTGCGGGGGGCCGAATGCCGGTGCAGCGCCTTCCTGGCCTCCTAAGGGCTTTCGCCCTCAAGGCTCAGAAATGCGCTGTTATTCTACTTGTATACAAACTAGACATTATTTCTTCTGATTTCCCTTCTTTATGCAGCCCATGCCACATGGCTTATTATTATTCAGGAGGTTGCCCCAACCATCAGAATAGGCTTTTAGGACTTGCAACAAGCTGATGGGAGAAAGCAAAAATGTGGTCTTGCAGCTAGTCTCTGCTCTACCTTCCTCCAATTTATTTTCACATGCCTTGCACAGTTGACCATATACACTTTGACTGTCACCTATTAGTTTTTCCTCTCTGACCCTTTCTGTCTCTTACCTTTTAGCAAGACATCCCACGACTATCACTCTATTTTCTCCTCTCACTCTTATTGGCAAAGGAACTGTCAAGTACTCACTTCCATTACGTTTTTTTTAAAAACAAAATGATTCCAAGCCATAAATAGATCAGTACATAGAAAGGAAAATTTTCAAGTCACCATAAGGAAGTTGGTGTGTGTAAAATATTTTCCAGACTTTGCTGATTGATTGTTTTATTGCTAGCTCATTGTTTTACAATATTAGCATGGGGGGTTGAATAAGATTATTGGTGTTTTATTATGAATTTGAAAGCCAACTTGGCAGTCTTTGTGCTGAGATATATGGGGCACAAAAGTTTTCAATAAAGCAAATTATCACTGTACACCTGGTTGGCCACTGTGTGAGCAGACTGCTGGACTTGATGGGCCTTGGTCTGATCCAGCAGGGCCTTTCTTATGTTCTTAATGAAATACCATTTTTTCCTCAAATAAAATATAATTAAAATGGGTTCTAATAAGATAGAAGTAGTTTTTAACTAAAACTAAAATCCTATGGATTCTTCCAGTTTCTGCAGTAAACTTCTCCTTACTCTAATGTACAATTTATACTTTATTTTTATCTTTGAACTATCTAATTTTCAATGTATTAGCAGACAGTGGGGTCCCTCAGGGATATGTGTTGGGACCAGTGCTTTTCAACCTGTTCATCAATGACCTGAAGTTGGGGGTGAACAGTAAGGTGGCCAAGTTTGCAGATGACACCAAATTATTTAGAGTGGTTAAAACAAAATCAGACTGTGAAGAGCTCCAAAAGGATCTCTTCAAACTGGAGGAATGGGCATTAAAATGGCAAATGAGATTCAATGTGAGCAAGTATAAAATGATGTATATTGGGGCAAAAAAATCCCAAATACACATATACGCTGATGGGGTCTGTGCTGGCAGCAACAGACCAAGAAAGGGATCTTGGGGTGGTAGTGGATAGCTGGATCAAGATGTCAACTCAGTGTGCAGCTGCTGTGAATAAGGCAAATCCCATGCTGGCCATAATTAGACGAGGAATAGAGAATAAAACAGCTGATATCATACTGCCCTTGTACAAATCTATGGTGAGACCTCACTTGGAATACTGTGTACAGTTCTGGTTACCAAACCTGAAAAGGATATTGCGGAGCTTGAGAAGGTGCAGAAAAGAGCAACCAAAATGATCAGGGGACCAGAGCAACTGCCCTATGGGGAGCAGTTAAAACGCTTAGGGCTATTTAGCTTGGAAAGAAAGCGGGTAAGGGGAGACGTGATAGAGGTCTATAAAATTATGCATGGTATGGAGACAGTGGGCAGGGAGAAGCTTCTCCCTCTCTCATAATACTAGAATGTGGGGTCATCTGCTGAAGCTGGAGAGTGAAAGATTCAAAACTGATAAAAGGAAGTACACACAATGCATAGTTAAATTGTGGAACTCCCTGCCCCAGGATATGGTGATGGCTGCCAACTTGGAGGGCTTTAAGAGGGGAGTGGACATGTTCATGGAGGAGAGACAGCTATTCATGGCTACAGGTAAAAATAGATACTAGTCATGATGCATACTGTCCTATGGGGAGCAGTTAGGACGCTTAGGGCTGTTTAGCTTGGATAGAAGGCAGCTAAGGGGAGACATGATAGAGGTCTATAAAATTGTGCATGGTTTGGAGAGAGTGGACAGGGAGACGTTTTTCTCCCTCTCCCATAATACTAGAACACGGGGTCATCTGCTAAAGCTGGAGGGCGAGAGATTCAAAACAGATAAAAGGAACGCATAGTTAAATTGTGGAACTCCCTGCCCCAGGATGTGGTGATGGCTGCCAGCTTGGAGGGCTTTAAGAGGGGAGTGGACATATTCATGGAGGAGAGGGGTATTCATGGCTATTAGTGAGAATGGATACTACCGTATTTTTCGCTCCATAAGACGCACCTGACCATAAGACGCACCTAGTTTTTAGAGGAGGAAAACAGGTTTTTAGAGGAGGCTTTAAAGCAGAGTCCCTGGAAGCCAGGCGGGGGGTCTTGAACGTTCTCCACGCTGCCATCCCAGGCAGCACAGAGCACTTTCAAGACCCCCCCCCCCCCGCCCGGCTTCTAGGGACTCCCTGGAAGCCCGGCGGGGGGGGGGGTCTTTAAACTCCTCCACGCTGCCATCCCAGGCAGCACAGAGCCCTTTCAAGACCCCCCCGCCCGGCTTCCAGGGAGTCCCTGGAAGCTGGGCGGGGTGGGGGGTATTTAAACTGCTCTGCGCTGCCTGGGTTCCCGCCCAACAGCTGAGCCTCGGGACCGGGAAGTGCGGTGGGAGGTTAAACTGCTCTGCACTGCCTGGGCAGGCAGTGCAGAGCAGTTTAACCTCCGCATCCCCCCCCCCGAGCTTCCCGGTCCCAAGGCTCAGCTGTTGGGTGGGTCCCCGCCCAACAGCTAAGCCTCGGGACCGGGAAGCACAAGGGGAGGGGGGAGGTTAAACTGCTCTGCGCTGCCTAGGCAGCTTTGCCCTTCTCCCTGGGGCCGGATTCACACACATTCGCTCCATAAGACGCACAGACATTTCCCCTCACTTTTGAGGAGGAAAAAAGTGCGTCTTATGGAACGGAAAATATGGTAGTCATGCTGCATACCTATTCTCTCTAGTATCAGAGGAGCATGCCTATTATTTTGGGTGCGGTGGAACACAGGCAGGATGGTGCTGCTGCAGTCGTCTTGTTTGTGGCTTCCTAGAGGCACCTGGTTGGCCACTGTGTGAACAGACTGCTGGACTTGATGGGTCTTGGTCTGATCCAGCATGGCTTTTCTTATATTCTTAACCATTATGTAGAGTGTTCCTTCTTCTAGTTGCCTACTTTTGCAGGGAAGAAATCTACATTACATACTTTTCTAACTCTCATTGTGATATCCTACTCAAGTGGGAGATGTGCAAGGACTTGTGGGAGGCATCTCATTTCCCCCTCCCTTACTATGTCCTCTTTCCTTTTCTTGGAAGCCCCCATAGCCTCTCCCCCTTTCCTGCTCCCTTCTCTCCTTCACACCCACCCACCAATCTAGCTTTTATCTGCTACCATCTGTGACCCAGTTCAGCTTTTATTATTTGCCTCATACATTTTATCCTTTTAACAACCCTTTGATATAAGTTAGGCTAAGAATGTGATACTTGTTCAAGATCACCCAGTGAGTTTCCATGGCAGAATGGAGATTCAAGGTCCCAGTCTGAAACTCTAACAACAATATTAGTTTTCTTGGAGTAGCTGCTGTTGAACAGTAACAAGCATCAGGCCTGGGCAAGTCATGCAAGTAGGGTGGTATCAGGTTGCCTGATGACTGCTGCCAGGCCTGGACTGAATGAGTTGTGTCTCAAAAGCGAAAACAGCCCCAGAAAGAGCCCTGCCCCTTCCCCCTGCCTTTTACTGACAGAAAATGAGCAGAAACCAAGCCAGACTGTTGTGGTTGCCTAGCAACAGTACTGAGGGAATCATTCTTAAAGCTATAGGCACTTCTTTTATCAACCATTTTTTTAAAAAAAACCCATTGATTTTTTAATTAGATTTCAGATTCTTCTGCAAGCCTGTAGCATTTTTCAGATCCATCTTGTCCACTCACAACTCCAGTCTCCATATTTAAGTATCCTCAGATCGGGCCATACTTCGCTATTAGAATATACAAGTGGGAACCCACAAGGACTTGTGGGAAGCATCTCATCCCCCCCCACACACACTATCTTCCCTTTTCCTTTCCTGAAAACTCCCATAGACTCTCTCCTTTTTCTGCTTCCTTCTCTCCTTCTTAGGTTACCAAACTCCAGGTGGGGCCTGTGGATCTCTTGGAATCACCACCAATCTCCCAACATCTGAGATTAGTTCCCCTTGAGGGTTTCCAGCTCCAGATTTGGAAATTCCAGGAGAGTTTGGGGTGGTCATGAAAGTAATATCTATAGACACTGGCACTGCTAAACAAGTATAAAGAAAGCATGCCAAGATATTTTCTGTTTTCTTCCTTCAATTATTTGGAGGCAGCACACATGCTGCAATGCTCTCAGAAGCACTTGATAGGCCAAAAATTATGCTGTGCTTTCCTGAATAAATCTATTTTAAACAGGAACTGATTTGCCCCTGAACTGTTCCTAGCTCTTCTCTTGCTTATCAAAAAGCTCTATCCAATGGAACACACTATGTGCATATAATACAGAGAAGGAACCAGTGATGGATTGTAAGGCCACTTGTATGTAATGATAAAAAGATGTGCATGGACTCTCAAGCAGCTACTCCTGTCTGTTCACAGATACACTAAGTAATTCTGTTTTCCTTGTTGCAAAGAAAAGCACAGGAGAGTGGCAGTTAACAGGGTCAGTCCCCAAAGTGAAATCTGAGTTGGAACTTTCACCTGTGACTTGTAAAATATCACACCATAAGTTATGAGATCAAAAAAGCATGCAGGATTACACCAAACAGTTTTAGGGCAATGAACTGTAAAACTGCAAATTAACACATCTTGAAAACTGCTAAATGTCTAGCCATTTTCAAGCAATAACCTGAAGAACTATTTTCACATTATCAGAGGAATATTGGGGGTGGAGATAAATGTATCTGTGTGAATAATTCCCAGAACTGCTGACTTCATTTGTAAATGTCTAAAAGTGCTTCGTACTACTATTATGGTAACACGATTAACTTCCTATGTCTGATAACAGCACAAATCATTCTTAGAAAGCAGTACATGCTCACACTCAGACAATAAGACAGAATAGCTAAACTGCCTAAAATTTGGTCTAAAGAACTGTGGTTATGTGAAAACACACTGCATTACATCAAAATCCACTATTTGCAGCACAGCTAGCTACTTCTGACTTCATCTGTAAATGTCTAAAAGTGCGTTGCGCTACTATTATGGTAACACAATTAACTTCCTATCCCTGATAACAGCACAAATCATTCGTAGAAAGCAGTACATGCTCAGACAATAAGACAAAATAGCAAAATTGCCTAAAATTTGGTCTAAAATACTGTAGTTATGAGAAAACACACTGCATTATATCAAAATCCACTATCTGCATCAAAGTTAGCTAACATTTGTATTTCTAAATTGCATTGCATTGCAGTCTCATGTTTCTTTATAATTGGTTAGATCCCATCAATCACTTCTGCTGATGGAAGGGGGGTAAGTTTCACTGAGGGTAACATAACTGAAAGGGTTTCTGAAAGGTGGGCCCCAAATCATAATTCAGAGCAAGGTCTCAAAGGGTAAGGAAATTAGACACCTTCCACCAAAAGCTTGATACTGACTGTAAACAATGAATTACAGGTACTTGTCATTTGAACATTATTAATGTTCATATAGTATGTTTTATATAATGCATCTGTTTATTACATTTTCATCTGAACTTTTCTTCAAGGAGCTCTGTCCAATATATTTGGTTCTTCTCCATTTTATCCTCACAGCAACCTGTGAGGTAAGTTTCTCTGAGAGTTGGAGGCAGGGTTGCCAGGTGCCTGGTTGTGGCAGGCAAACCCCTGGTAATTTGCTCCTCTGCCTGCCGACCACCTGAGAGTCAGCAGGCAAACGTGCGCGTTTGCGCGCCGACGCACCCATGCAGCACTTCCAGTTTGCAACCGGAAGTGCCGCCTCGCGAGGATTGGTAAAGGGGCGCTTGTGATGCAGCACTTCTGGGTGTAAACTCATTGCAAGGGGCCCTTTACCATGCTTTACCAAGCTGCTCTCCTGCCCCAAAAGCTCCAGCCGGAGGAGAAGGGGGACCTGGCAGCCCTAGTTGGAGGCTAGCCCAAGTTAACACATTAGCCTCATGGTTGAGTAGAGATTTGAACCTGGTTCTCCCAGATTCTAGTCTAACACTCTAATCACTGCACCACACTGGTTCTACAGATTAATTTGAATTTGTGTAAAGTTAATGAATTTTAATATTCTCTGCAGATTTTATTTCAAATCAGGGATACAAAACAAGGATACAGGAAGGAATACACATCTGTATAATTTATTTTTCCACACAGTTTTGTGATAAATATTTTACACTGCTTTCTTGGCAGTGTGAGAGTGAATTAAATAATAAATGATGATTATTAACTGTGCTTTTGCATTAAAAAAGTTAAGCTACAACTTTTCAGCAGCTTGCCTCAAAGTCACAGAGAGCTGCGGTTCTCTTTCCTTTCCTCCTTTGGGTCGGAGGGGGCAAGCCCTTTTGTTATTTGCAACTTCCTATGGCTGAGAAAATAGAAAGCTGAGGATACCTTGTTAAGGGGCTCGTAGATTCTTCCCTGTGGCCCACTTTGCTGGAAATTTGGAGTTCCTTTACAGGACACACAGCAACCACTCTGCTGTGGTTTCAGTGTCATTTGGTTGAAAAACAGCTACTCCAGCCCTCTTGAAAAACCTCCCATAGGGTATATTGAAAATGCAATTACGATGGCTGGGATACCGTGTTTGGGGGTTCAAAGATTTCTTCCCCTTGACCTAATTTGCTTGAAACTTAGACGTTCTTTACAGGAAAAGCAATACACACTCCACTGCGATTTTGGTGACATTTGGTTAAAAAACAGCCACTCCAGCCCACCAAGAATTGCCAGCTCTGGGTTGGGAACTATGGGGTGGGAGCTGAGGAGGGCAGGGTTTGGTAAGGTGAGGGACTTCGATGGGGTATAATGCCATAGAGCCCACCTTCCAAAGTGACCAGATGAGAAGTCATGCGGAATCAGATCAAGTTCAGCAGTCTGCTCACACAGGGACCAACCAGGTGCCTCAAGGAAGCTCACAAACAAGACAACTGAAGCTGCATTATCCTGCCTGTGTTCCACAGCACTTAATATAATATATAATAGACAAACACTGAAATAAAGGATAGTTCTGAGTGGATTGGGGCAAAGAATAGGCTCTCACTGGAGAACATATACCTCAATTCACATAATCCACTAGAGCAGTGGTTCTCAACCTGAGGGTCGGGACCCCCAAGGGGGTCGTGAAGTGTTTTCTGGGGGGTCGCCGCCATTGTCCTGGGACAGCCCCCATCCCAGGCTGTCCAGGACTAACCCAGACGCCCTGTAACCCTGATCCGTCTGCGAGGGCAGGGAAAACCCCAAGCAGAGAGGCGAGGAACTGGCCGGCCGACAGCCGGAAGGAGCCGGGCTGCAGAGACGCGGCGGCGTGCTGCTGCACACCAGCTGTAGCCCCACCGCCCAGCTGAGAGGCGGGCGGGCCAGCCCTGGGCGTGGTCACACCTGCGCCAGGAGGATGACATGGCAGGATAAGCTACCCTATAAGCATAAGCTACCCTATTGAACCAGCTCTAGAGGGCTGATAGCTCTAAAGCTAAAGCTCTACAGAAGGCATATAGGCAGCTGATGACCCATTCCTGAAGCCAAAGTTAGGTCCTGAAACCTGTAAAGACTGAGAAACCGGTGTGCTTCTGCATGAGACTGTAGGCTACTTCAAGGTGCTAGGCATGTGCTCCTTCACCTGGTACAGTGCTCCAATCTGGCTCTATGCTTTCCTTGTTTCTGAGGGGAGACTGGGTGCTGGAGGTTAATGGGTTCACTCAGATGGTTCCCAGTTTGCTTACTACTCTGGATCCTGGATGAGATTTTTTTGTGGTAGAGAGGCAGGAGATTTTCTTCTGGAACCTCTGGGTACAAGGAAGCTCTGGTATATTGTGGACCCAAAATCTCAAGATTTTATGTGCCTTCTTCCTCCAAGAAGTCTTCCCCAAGTTGAGGCTTGGCCAGGGCATGTAATGACACCAGGCAGTGTTCTTTTCCCTCCCACAAAAATCTTTGGAATATGTATTAATTCATTTTATATCCAAAGCATCAGGATGGCCCAAAATAGCATTTTGACAGCATTTTGATGATAAGAGTTTAGGGGAAAACCAGTCTAGGGGGCATTTCCAACCTTGCTATCTCCAGAAATTTATTATTGGCAGCTGGTTTGATTTTCAACTTAGTAGGCTGAATATAATCTTTCCATCTGCTATGTTCTGGGAAATGTCACTCCCACAAATAGCATAGGATTGAGCTTGCTCAGTTTTATGGATCACAAAATGCCAAATATAAGAATATGCTTTCCTACCTTACACTTTTTAAACATAATTAATACACAGCTGCTCACATTCACAGAGGATTCCCAAAGCAATGAACAGGTGTTTCAAAACTATTTGTACATTGGAACATCAGATTAGATCATTACCATAGGGCAAGACCAATAGTTTCCATTTACCATTGAAGGTGAGAAAGAAACACCATGATTAAAATATACATATTGAACAGGAATATTCAAGGACAGACAGCCCTATTTTCAAATGTGTGATAATATACAAAGTTGTAATCACGAACAATCAATCAATAAAATCTAGTTATTTGCAACTTATCCCACAATCAGTCTCAGACTATAGATTCACACAGTGGGTACCTGAATTGTGGAACTCAGTGCCACAAAATATAGTGAGGGCCATGCCAGGTGGCTTTAAAATGAGGTTGGATAGATTTATGAAGAAAAACAGAGTTTCACTTACCTGTAACTGTTGTTCATCTGGTGGATCTTCTGGCGCAGGCCAGCCACGGATAAGATTTGTCAGCTTCTAGCAAAATCTAGAGAGAGTGCTCCCCCTCCCCTTGGGGCATGCAATCTTCCCGCCCACCGGTCACATGACCCAAGGGGGAGGGAGCACTCTTCCCTCCAGTTCTCCAACCTGCTGCCACGGAACCAACCAGTGGTCTAGTGGAAAGGTCCCACAGCAGAGAAGGAGGGAGGGATGTGTGCCTGCATAGAAGATCCACCAGATGAACAACAGTTACAGGTAAGTGAAACTCTGTTTTTCATCTGTGTGGCTTCTATGCAGTCCCACATTGGGAGAGTAGCGAGCTCGCTTACCAGGACAGTGGGTGTGGGACAGTCATCAAAACAAAGACTGCAGTACGGCATGTCCCACGGCTGCATCTCTCGCCAGGTCTGCATCCATAGTGTAGTGTTTCATAAACGTGAAGAGCGTGGACCAGGTGGCAGCCTTACAGATGTCCTGGAGATCTATCTTGGAAGAAAAGGCGATGGAAGCCGCATACGCTCTGGTAGAGTGCGCTTTAATGATAGGAGGGCATTCTTGGTGAGCAAGATCATAGGCCAGTTTAATGGTTGACGTGATCCACCTCGAGAGGGTTTGAGGAGAAGCACAACAACCTTTACTGTGTCCCCCGAAGCAAACAAAAAGGTTATCGTCCTTACAAAAGTTCTGAGGGCTCTTCGGACATCGAGGAAGTGTAGTGCTCTATCAGCATCTGATGATGGGTGAGGGGAAAAAAAACAGGGAGGACAATGTCCTGTGTAAGGTGGAAGGCCGATATGACCTTAGGTAAAAAGGATATCTTTGGCTTCAGTACCACCCTATCCAAGTGGAACTTAGTATAAGAAGGGGAATGTGAGAGTGCCGATAAGTGGCTTACCCTCCTTGCCGAGGTGATTGTGACCAAAAAGGCGCCTTAAATGAAAGTAGAGCCAGTTTGCAGGTGACTATCGGCTCAAACAGAGGTCTCATGAGCTGTGAGAGGACTAAGGAGAGACTCCACTGAGGAATAGAAGGAGTGATGGGAGGATATAAATTAGTGAGACATCTCAAAAACCTTTTGGAAAGGGGATGAGAAAAAACTGAAAAGGAGTCATATCCGGGTGAAAAGCTGAAGTAGCAGCTAAATAGACTTTAATGGATGAATTAGATAAACCTTCATCTTTGAGGGTTAACAGATAATCAAACACAGTAGATAACGGGCAAGTAATTGGAGAAGCATCTTTGACCTTAGCCCAATTAGAAAAATGTCTCCATTTAGCATCATAGGACCGCCGTGTGGAGGACTTCAAGGAGTGTAGTAAAACCTTAGCTACCCTGTCAGACCACTGCCCTGGGGCTGTACCCTCCAGGCAGCGAGTTGTAGGTCTGGGGGGGAGTGGGAGGGCTCCTTCAGAAGAAGGATGTAGTTCCCTTGGGGAAGTGACATGAGCACTGCGAACCATGACCTCCTGGGCCAAAACGGAGTGACAATGATGGCATCTGTCTTGTCGTGGTTCAATTTGGCCAGGACCTTGTGAAGTAGAGGGAATGGGGGAAAGAGATAAAAGAGAGTGTTTGCTAATGTGTTGCTCTTGCCTGCGATGTGAATCACTACAAGAGTAGCGTGGTGAGTTATGGCCCATTCCCAAATGTCGCTGGCCTCTTTGGAGAGAGAAACGGACCCTGTGCCACCCTGCTTGTTTATATAATACTGGGCGGTAGAGCTCTCTGTAGCGATCTGAATGTGATGTCCGTCCAAGTGTCCTGTGAATGAAGACAGAGCGAGACGAATGGCACAAAGTTCTAATAAATTTATGTGCAATCGGGATTCTAGGTGCGACCATTTACCCAGTGACATAAGGTTACCAAAATGAGCCCCCCATCCAGAAAGGGAAGCATCTGTGAAAAGGTGCCTCTCAGGGGAAGGACAATGAAAGGGGATGCCTGAGAGGATATTAACATCATGTGCCTACCATTGTAGGGAGGAAATGATGTATCTGAGGATAGATAGGTGTTTGTGCTGGAGATCTACATTGAGCCTAAACGTTCGGAGGAACCAATTTTGGAGCGGGCGCATACGGAGGCGTGCATACTCTACCACAGCCGTGGTAGAGGCCATGAGGTCTAACAGCTGTTGTATATGATAGGCTGTTTGAAAACGTTTCCTAGTGAACCTAGCAACCAGTTTTTGAATGGCACGACCTCTTTATACAGGGAGGAAGGCCCTGGTTTGCTCAGCATCCAAACACACTCCAATGAAGATGCGCAGGGACAAGTGTGGACTTGGAGAAATTAACTAAAAGACCCAGGTTGTGAAGGACTGAAAGGGCTAAATCGACTTGTGTGGCCAACTCTGAGTTGAGCCCACGATTAACCAATCGTCGAGGTAAGGAGCGGGAGCATACAGAATTTTCTGGTCCTAATAAAGGCATTAAGGTCCTGGAGATCCAGGATGGGGCGCTTCCCCCCCTTTTTATCCACAAGAAAAAGGCAGGAGTAAAACCCGCGGTTATGGTCAGAAGATGGAACCTCTGCAATAGCCCCCTTGGAGAGGAGACTGTCAACCTCTTGTACAAGTAGGTCAGGGGCCGGTGTTGGAGAGCGGCCCAACCGTCTATAAGGAGGTAACATATCAAACTCTATGAAGTAACCGACATTTATTATTTTCAGAACTCAGACATCGTTGGTAATTGAAAACCAAGCATAGAAAAAAGCAGACAGGTTATCAAGAAAGCAAACGGATACATCTAGTCATGCCTGTTTTGGCTTGTTAAAACGGGCCGGAGACCTCTGGGGCCTTTGCGGACCCTAGGTTTGTTTTGGAACTTCCTTTCATTTTGAGGGCGAGGAAAGGATGGGCGAAATGACTGTTGTGTAAAAGAACCCTGAAAACGGTATGGGCGGGAAGGCTGTTTGGCTTGCTGGCCAAAGTAACTGCTTAAAGTCAGGCGCCTGAGGGGTAATCCCTAGGGACTTTGCATTTGTTTTATTCTTTTTCAAGTGATCCAGGAAGGTAACCGTTTGTCGCTGAATAAGGACGTCCCTTCAAATGGATAGTCCTTGATACGTGATCTAGTATCATAGGGGAGCGCAGATTGACGTAGCCAAGCGTGTCTGCAAATACCTATGGCGGACGCAATGGCTTTTCTGGACGAATCCGCCATGTGGCGTGCCGCCGTGAGCTGCTGTCTTGCTAAAGACATGCCTTCTGACTGAATGGCTACCGCCGAAGGACACTGGTCATCAGGAAGGACAGAAATTTGAGGGGATACATGATCCCAAAGGGAGTATTGATATCTGGCCATGACAGCAAGGAAGTTGGAAATGTGGAAGCCTACCGCACTAGAAGTGTAAATTTTTCTAGCAAGGATATCCAGTTTACGACTCTCTCTATCCTGCAGAGAGGAATGTGCTCCTGACCTATATTTACTAGGCAAGGCCTCCACTATGACAGAATTAGGTGGGGGGTGCTGATAAAGGAACTCTCCACCTTCCCTGCGAATCTTATATAGATTCTCTACTCTTTTGGTGGACGAGGGGACTGAGGCAGGCTTAGCCCAGTTGGTACGGACCACTTCGAGAATGCTTTTTATCATGGGGAGGGCCACAGGGCCTACATCAGGGCTATGGAGGATATCCATAATATCATCTATCGGACTGGAATCCTCCAGTTTAAACTCAATTTTAAGAGCCTTCGCCATGCGGATTAGTTGTTCCGCGTACAAGCGAACATCTCCCGTAGGAGAAACTGGTTTAGAGTCCCCGACAGTGTCCTCGGGTGAGGGAACTGAAGCGCGGGATTCCTCATTTTCATCCGAACCAGGAGAGAAGGAGGCGTCATACTCGGAATGATCAGTGTCCCTTGACATGGAAGGAGACCTGGATAGAGGAGGCTTGCGAAGCGGCGCTTGCCTTGGATGGACGGAATCTTTGGATCTGTCATCAGGATGGCGAACGTCAACTGTGACGACAACGGTCGACCAAAGAACCCAAGTAAACTGATGGAGTCGGGTATCGGGGTCGAGAAACATCCCGGTGCCGAGGGGAGGGAGACCGGCTCCTAGAGGGGGAACTGTGTCTCCGAATGACAGGACTGCATGAATGAAGTGAACGGCTATGTCCGGTGATTAACTGCTTGGATGATGAATGGTGAGTGTGAACATCTGGACCATGTGAGCGAAGTGAACGGCTATGTCCGGACCAGGTTCGAGATGGGACGAACCTTTCAGCAACTCTACTTGGGTCTTTTCAACTGACCGTTGAGAGTCCCGTTGGGTGCTCACAGGAGGGGGTGGCTGAAAGGCACCTTCCTGGAGCTCTGCAGATTCTGCCTGAGGCCCCTTATCGCCAGGCTGTGGGGACTTTGTAAGCACCGGAGGCACATCTTTGTAGAGATGAAGGAGGTGCTGTCTGAACTCAGCTGAGTCTTCCTGGGCCCTGCTCGGACATGGAACCGAGGGGGTAGCCAGGGAATGAGGAGGCGAATCTGCAATAGTAATGGGCTGCTGTGCAGCTACGTCGGAGGCGAGCGACGCCGAGGGATGAGTCAACTTGGCCTGAGATCGGCGTCGAGAAGATGTTGAGGGTGATCGGCGGCGAAGAGACTTCGGCGAACGCGAAGGCGATCGGAGCCGAGGAGATCTGGAGCGGGAAGCATGGCACAAAGAGCCGCGGCTGTGGCCATCTTGGGAATCCGGAGCAGTAAACTTTGCCGGGCGAACAATGACCGACGAGGGCTTCTTAGAAGGGCCACCCTTCTTGGATTTTTTTGTTGGGGGTCCCGCTTCGGACTGTGGCTTACCGGTCGAAGTACCAGGCTCAGCAGATTGACACCGCGGACGCAGAGACTCTTTGTAGAGGTGAGAGAGCAGGCGAGTCGACTGAACCCTCAGGGCCTTGTCGGTGAGTTTGGAGCAACTTTTGCAAGTTGCAGGAATGTGGCCTTCTCCCAAACAAAGGAGACATTCAAGGTGAAGATCAGTCTTCGCCATCTTGGTACCGCAAGAGGTACATTTTTTGAAAAATGGAGCTTTCTTGGACTCCATGGCTAGAGACGAAGCTAACACGTTCTCTCTCCGTGGCGGCAGAAAGAGAACTGGAGGGAAAAGTGCTCCCTCCCCCTTGGGTCATGTGACCGGTGGGCGGGAAGATTGCATGGCCCAAGGGGAGGGGGAGCACTCTCTATAGATTTTGCTAGAAGCTGACAAATCGTATCTGTGGCTGGCCTGTGCCTGCGAAGTCCCAATGTGGGACTGCATAGAAGCCACGCAGATGAATAAGTCTTTTTGATGGATTCTAGTCATGCTGGCCAAATGGGACCTCTGGGTTCAGAAGCAAAATGCCTCTCATAGGAATAGTCAGCCTGTGAGGGCTGTTGTCTGTGGGCCCTGCTTGTGGGCTTCCCTGTGGCATCTGAGTCACCACTGTTGGAAACAGAATACTGAACCATTACGCTGATCTCAAATGGTTACTCTTGTGCTTGAGTGCCATCTCTGGATGCGGCACATTAACACTGCAATTGGTTTAATAGACAGCTATTACTTTAAAAACAACAACAATGTGATTATTGCCATATTTATTACCTTCTAAAGCTTCTTTGTGCTGCTACTTGTGCATTTCATTAAAATATGTGAGAAGTGGCACACATGTATCTTCCAGCAAATGATATTTCTCTTATTTCAGTTTTTGGCAGCTAATCAGAGAAAAAGATATCCTGTACTTCTCCAGATTCTCCTTTAGGAGAATCTTTGAATTTAGCAAGTGACTCAGAAATACATTTTGTCAAAGCCAGAGGAAATGCTTACCACATGAACAGCACACTGGTAAAATACAGCCATGCAAATAAACCTCCCTGAACAAGTAAACCTCCCTGAACTGGGTCAAAAATCATCCAGAGGAAAAACAACAACCCTATAATCCAGAGAAGAAATAAACCCTCCTTTGGTTGCATGACCCTGACCCAAAGAAAATTACCAAACATTTAAAAGTCTTCAGTTTATACATCTAGAAAAATGGATGGTGGGATTAAAAAAAAAGTCAACATTTGCTTTTCTGGCAACTGATCTGAAAGCAATACATGTGGCTAGGATGAACTGTTGTATGTCAAATAGAAACCCTGTCCCCAAGTGCCAGTACTGCAACATGAAGAAAACTGCAAATCTAGCATAAAGTGTTATTTCCTAGAGACCACTCTGGCAAATTGAAAGAGCAATCTTAAGCAGTCTATTCAGAATCCTATTTGTGTCTACATGAGGAGGGTTTATTCCTAGGAAAAGTGCTTTTAGGATTGCACTGCTGGTCTGGTACTCCATTTAAAAATTGATTGGCCTGAAATAAATGGCACAGTTTAAACTGAAAAATTTGAAATTCTGACAATAATGAAGTAGAGATCAGTAACAAGACTAGAATAGTGAAGCACTTTAATGTCTATGCATGCTAAAGAAATTGTAACAACATTTTTAGTCGGACTAATGCTAACATGAATACACACTCCATTTATTTTGTATAATTTTCATATGAGTTAATCTTTACTCATTTAGTTTAAAACAATAAATATAATACATGCAATGTTTTCCTTGCTCAACTGTGATTGATGTATTCCTTCTGAAAGTTCTTGTTACACAGCAATGCCTTATTTCTTGTGGCTTACTTATTACTAATGATGCTTAAGCTATTTTTGTTTTGTTTACAATTTTATTGTACTTCTTTTTTTACTTTGTAAACCACCACATTCAGATAGGCAACATATGTATTTTCTAAGTAATTAATACGATGTACTTTGATCAGGGGTTGTCCTGGTTAGTACTTGGATGGGAGACCACCAAGGAATACCAGGGCCATTATGCAGAGGAAGGCAATGTCAAACCACCTCTGTTAGTCTCTTGCCTTGAAAACCCTACTGGGTTGCTATAAATCGGCTGCAACTTGACAGCACTTTAAACACACACACTTTGATCAGGGAGGTTGCCCATGCAGTGCAAGTATTTTTCCATCTTGAGTGATTTCTGAGGTTAATCTATTGTCACTTAAGCCCCTGATTAGAAAGCAAAATATCAATTATATTGCAGCATAATTAGGACACAACAATTTTAATTCCATCAGTAATGATAGATAGCTATCCCATACCCATCCCTTGCCCAGTGCTTATTGGGCCAGAGATAGATAGATAGATAGATAGATAGATAGATAGATAGATAGATAGATAGATAGATAGATAGATAGATAGATAGATAGATAGATGCATGTATGTATAAAATGTTGTTTTAAAGTTAAGAATCACACTCCTGATGATGTCATAGCCATGATGATGGGACCTAGAAGCCTCCTTACTCCCCAACTTCCACCAACCTCCAGGTACTAGCTGGAGATCTCCTAATACAACTGATCTCCAGCTGATAGAGATCAGTTCCCCTGGAGAAAATGGCCAATTTGGCAATTGGACTCTATGGCATTGAAGACAGCAGTCTATTACATCCATGATTTTGTAAAAATATGACAATAATTTTTATTACTCTTTTATAGAAGCAACATTGATGACATCGATCAACTGAGTTTTTCTGACTTATTAAATAAACATTTTATTTATTTGTTTGTTTATTGTATCATTATCTAAACATTAACTCACTTTAGTTCTGAACAAATTAGAAAGTGAAACAGAAAACTTGATTTTACCTGAAGCAGTTCGCACACCACTATATTAATGTTTCTGAGGAAGTCCAGTGTCACTGTGCAGAGGAAGGCAATGGCAAACCACCTCTCTTTGTCTCTTGCCTTGAAAACCCTACAGAGTTGCCATACATTGGTTGAGACTTGATGGCCTTTTACACACACGCACACAAAAATAATGTGTTTTTTACTCTTTAGGTATCTTTTTAATTGCATAGTGATGATTTAACCTTAGAAATAAAAACGCAGGATATCAATGCCACTCACCCTTCTTTATGTTCACCTATGGCATAACCCATATGCTTCATATTATTAGCATGATTGAAGCTCAGAAAATGTAACTGAACAGTCAGACTGAATCTTCCTCTCGTTAATTCTCCCTCCTGATTAGTGTTTTGGTTTACATGTATTATTAAAGTTCAGTAAATTCTCCCTTTTGGTCAGTTTTTGGAATTACTTGCAT
Source organism: Euleptes europaea (assembly GCF_029931775.1). NCBI lineage: Eukaryota > Metazoa > Chordata > Lepidosauria > Squamata > Sphaerodactylidae > Euleptes > Euleptes europaea. Next base: position 41,225,696 of record NC_079316.1, read on the forward strand.
TAATAAAGTTCAGCGCTCCAAAGCGTATTCTAGGCAGTTACCTTATGACTAGTTTTAAGAAACGAATATTGGCATTTTCTGCACGATGTTCCTTTGCTCTAGTGAATTGCTTTTCTGTCTTTGATTCTCTTATAGGAATATAGCCATATGGGAGAACCGAACTAATTAAAAAATACTTGGCAAATTTAGCTTCACGCTAAGGCCTGGGCTTTCTGTGAGAATTAATGCACCTATTGATCTGCTAAAATAATAAACTGAAAATAGCAGTCCATTACAGAGCACAGCAAGATAATTGAGATCAAACATTCATTCCTTAGAGGTGAACATAGTGTGGTTTATACCTCTAGGTTAATTCTAAGGTGTTTAAAGAGAGGATTATAGAAAGGGTCTATTAAATAGGACTGCATGGAATATTCACTATCAATTTGGAGGCAAAAAATAGAGCTTTCATGGAAGAATCTGAAATATTTGCTTAAATAGTTTATTAAATATTTCTTTCTTTGAACTCATTTGTTACTGTTCCTTGATTGCTTCCTATTTCTGCTGCTGGGTGGCACAATTTATTTCCTAGGTGGTGATTCTTTCTTATTAGATCTGGCCTATCAAGTCTCAGGAGGTATATCATGATGTGCTGATTGGGTTGCCAAGTGCCAGGTGGTGGCAGGCAACCCCCCACTAATCCACCTGGCTGCCCACCGACCAGCTGAGGGTTGGTGGGCAACGCGGGCACATGTGCCTGTCCAGCGCACCATGTCACTTCCAGTTGTAAACCGGAAGCGCTGCATCACAAGGGATAAAAGGCCCATTGCAATGCGGCACTTCTGGGTGTAAACGCATTGCAAGGGGCCGTTTACCACTCAAACTCCCAGTTTGAGTGGTAAAGGCCTCTTGCAATGCATTTACACCCAGAAGTGCCGCATTGCAATGGGCCTTTTACCACTCAAACTCTCAGTTTGAGTGGTAAAGGCCCCTTTGTGATGCAGCACTTGCGGTTGTGATGCAGCACTTCCGGTTGTAAACCAGAAGTGACACGATTGCATCGGTGTGCCCGCGAGCCCACACAATCTTTCCCTACCTCTGCCTCAAAAACCTCCCACCGGAGGAGAGGGAAGACCTGGCAACCCTATGTGCTGATGTCAAGGCATTATTCAATGAATCAGGTTTGGCTTTCGGTTATTGAGAGCAAATACAACCTATTAAGAGCAAAGGCATTCATCTAGAGATGTTAATTCACCCACCAGTTCAGCTCACTAATCACAATCAGGGATCTGATTTTAATTAACTTTCTGGATGTGTCTGAATGAATTTCAATGCATCCGTTTTATGTAATAACACTCTTTTCTCCCATGTGTTAGAAAGCACAATGCTGAACTGCCTGCCATCTGAACTGTCTGCCACTGTCACCATTTTTAATTAAGTTGCTGCTATTGCACCATTATGCTGTTTTTACCATTAGGCAACATATCTGGTGGCAAGGTGTAATAGTGCTAATTGGCTCAAACTGGGGGGGATTAAAGAAATATACTTCCACCAATATCAATAAACAGAGAACGAAGAGATATTGCGTTAATCAATCCAGCACTTTTTCTCAGCCACAACCCCCTCCATCTGGCAATGCCTCCGATTTTTAAAAAAAGTATATGAAGCTACCAGAAATATTGCCTAACAATAAAAAATATCATGATTGTGTAATGGCTACAATTTCAATTAAAAAAACACACAGCTGAGGCAGAACAGCAAGAACCAAAACTGCAGTGACCTAGCCCTGTAGAACAAGCTCCTGTGCAGACTCAAAGGTGCTTCACATAGACTTTGACGAGAAATAATAAACTGTCCAATCAGGAGGGCACCTCACATATGTTCAAGGGAATCAAGCAAAGTAAGTTCACCTGGCATTTACATTTGTGTTAAGGTTCATGTCATCACTACCCGAATCATGGATGATTGCGGACCTAGGGCATGGTCGGCTCCATGACGGAAATGAGGACAATAACAACAATACACAAGTTAATGGGTAGGAAAAGGCCACAGCTTTATTGATTACAACAGGAAGGAGCATTTGGCGAGGCATGGGGGTGGATCCAGCATCAGCTGACCACCCTGTCAGTTGAAGAATGATCCCCAACCCGCATTTTTGGGGGAACGACCGGAGTGGCAAACCTTAGTTCCACCGGACGTGAATCTCTGAGTGGTTCCTTTGCCACCTGGAGTAGAGCCCAATGATAGCCCCCAAGCTGGGCATCAGCAAACGGACTCCACCCAAGATTCCTTATGGGGGTCTCCAAAATGGGGAAGCAGACACACAGCCCATTTCCCCCAAAACAGATCCAGCCCGATGCCCCAAAACCACCTAAGCTGTGACAAACAAAGCAATCAAACCATAACATAAAGGGAGGGAGGGTAGGTGTCGCCGCCAGGAAAAGAAGGCTGGATGGCCGGCATACCAGCCTTAAATAGGCATGTCGGGTGGGCTGCGTAGAACCGTGACACCCCTGCCTGCGAGATCTTGGCAGTGAAGATCCTGTCCCTGGGCCAACAGCATGGCCTGGGCGGGAGGAGGCGGCAAGAGGACGCCTGACCATGCCTCTGGGCCACAACTATGTGGCCCCGAAACTCCATTTCCTGGAGCAGAGGCCGGCCCAATGGTCACAACCTGGCAGCTTGGGGTAAGTCCCGGCCATGTTATTCCAGCCAACTAGAACAATTAGTTTACTTTCACGCCATCAACATAGTTGCAAAGTGCACCCCATGCACCAAAGTCCTTCTATTAAACCAAACAGAACAGTCTTCCTCCCACAGACAATTGTCCCATTTTACATAAGACACCATTGCCATTTTCTACAACAATATTCCTTAGGTCAAAAGATGCCAGGAGCTCTGTGATGGGTCTCCTATTTTTTTAATTGGTAAGTCACTGTCAAAAAGGACCTTGAGGCAGACAGGAGCTGTGGCATGAAAATAAGTAATCCTTTTCCACTGCACCAGTTTGTTGACTTCATATAGCCCCACAGTTCACCTGGAGAAAATGGCTGCTTCGACAATTGGACTCTATGGCATTGAAGTCCATCCTCTCCTCAAACCCTGCCCTTCTCAGGCTCCACCCCCAAAACCTCCCACTAGTTTTGAAGAGGGACCTGGCAACACTACCCTGGGGGTAGGAATCCCCAGGAATAGCTTGGGGGGGGGTCAGAGGTCTCCTGCAGGAGAGGGGAATTGCCCATGTAAGTTTAAGGTAGAATCAAAGCCAATGTGGTGTGGAGGTTTGAAGTTGACAAAACAGAAACAATAATCTGAATCAGGATCCTCAGTGCTGCAATTCAAAAATAAAAATGGATCTTCCTAAATCTCACTTATTTTGTCCCTTAGCAAAGTTTTTTGGTAAAACAAACAGAAGTTTGGGGTGCAGTATTTACATATTCATCTTCAATGTATCAGAAGTAGTAACTAACTCATGTTAAAGTTCAGGTATCTGAAGAAGTGAGCTGTGACTCATGAAAGCTAGGTATAGTACCTATCCAGGAAGGATTATAACTTCTACTCCCCAAACCTTGTATTACCCTGCTCTGGACTTTTCAGAACAGTATTCCTCACAATATTATTTGGTCTATGCACTTTTATTTATTAATTCACTTATTTATGCTTTTTGTAGTCTGCCTTTCTCATTCGGACTCAACATGGACTACATGGAGTATGTCATTACAATTGACAGGATGGGACATTAAACAAAAATGCAATAGGAATTAGTGTTGTAGAACCAACCAGAAGTCTAAAAACAGAACTGAAGCAAAACTTAAGCATTAACATGACACAATAAATGATGCAAAAATTACATAGTAGGATCCCAGCTTCAGCAAGCTATACACAGTAGTATAGACCACAGTCCCTAATAATTTAGCCAATATAATTGGGTTTGATTGGATTTTTCAATACAAAGGCCTGTTGTATTTCACAACTTGATTCTTCCCATATAAAGAAATACGCATAAACACACATGTATTCTAGAACAACCTCTCATCTCCATCAATATATCAAGAATTCCTTTCAATACATTTGCAAACTGCTGGTAACCAGGTAATTTCTGCTTATATTTCCTAGGACAACAGACTCAGCAAAAACTGGCTTGTTTTATATATTCTGCTGCTGACATATGCACTGACATCAATAGTCACTTTCCTGACCCTTCTGTGATGGCTGATGACACCACTGCATTATCCAAAAATGAAAGTAACATCTAGGATATTTCTCCATCACCAATGAATCAGATAGCTTTTTCTTTTACTTTCCAAAAGATAAACTCGCTGAACCAGAAAATGATTCAGTGTTGCCTGTAGCTCAGTTATCAGAGACTACGAAAGGAAAATCAGAACTGGAAGTAATTCTCTACCTCTATGGAAAATAGTAAATGCTGTTAGTCTGTATTTGGAACAGAGAAGCTTCCAAATGCTGTACCCAAACCTGAAGGTGACACATTACACAAGCACGTCAACACCTGTACTCTTCCTGTAGGAGATGGGGATCTCTGGGTTGTGTGTATGAGGTGGGGGGGAGGGTAATTGAGATCTCCAGTGCAATTATGTAACTGGAGGTGACACTCTAGAATTTGCCAAAAACTTTATGGTTTAACCATCACCTTTTATCCTACAACAATGAGCTACAACTCGAGAAGAGTAAATATTCTGGTTGGCATAAATTTATCCAGAAAAAAAGTACATCATAATTAAATCATGTCCTTGTTGTTAGCTATCTTATCTCTGCCAGATCAATACAAAACAACTAGAGATAAACTCTGTGGACACAGTTCCAATGGATGGTTTTTGTTAATACAGGTCAATATCGCTTCAGCACAGCCTATTAAATAGCCTCAGTTTCTCAGACCCCATGTGAATGTCGTCTTGACTGTCCCATAATTTTGCCAGGTTCAGGCAGCAACAGCATGTACAGTTATTCTCAGCATTGGCCGGACAACAGTGGAAATCTTTCCCATCAGAAAAAGTTACTTTCTCAGCATATTTTAAAGTGATGAAAATCTCCCCCCCCCCTTTAATTTGTGATGGCTTGTGTGGTTGGGCTGAAACCAGTTATTTTATTTGGGAGATGAAAAGAAGATTTGTCATGTTTATATTTACAATAAAATATGCTACACATAGTATATAAGCTAGTTTGGAAGCATGTATCTAACATGTGTATCTATCTATTAGAGGAGTGGCTGTGGCTCAGTAGAAGAGCCTCAGTGTTACACAAAGAAGTTCCAAGGTTCAATCCCTGGTATCTCCAGTTAAAAGGACCAGGCAATAGGTGATGCAAAAAATCTCTACATGAGATCCTGGAGAACTGTTGTCTGTCTGAGTAGATAGTACTGATCTTGATGGACCAATGGCCAGATTCAGTATAAGGCAGCTTCATGTGTGTTTATCGAGACACGACAATTGCATTAACCTAGGCTTGCCAATTGCTTAATGGGGGTGGGCAAAAGCCTGCCAATCCACCGGGCTGCCCACCGACCAGCTGAGGGGCGGCGAGCAAAAGACAGCCAGGGGGAGGTGGAGGTGCATGACATGCATGCGCACAACCCACGCGATGTGCTAGTGTCGCTTCTGGGTTTATCCGGAAGTGCTGTGGATGCTCTAGCAACCTCCATAGAAACACTATGAAAACCACAGAGTTTTGGCGGAGATTGCTAGATCACCTGTGTTACTCCTGGGTAAACCTGGAAGTGACATTGGCGCATTGTGCAGGGTGCACGCCCCTAGCCACGCCCCCACAAAGCTCCTGCCAGTGGAGCAAAGGGACCTGGCAACCCTACATTAACCACAAGTTTTAGCATATATAATATAGGCAACATACGACTAGAGGTAAACATAGCAACTGCCTAATTCTCCAATTAATTGCAAAGCTAGATTCTACCATACACACTGGAAATGTGCACAACATTTCACATAACATTGCCTTTTGTGCTGTGGGAATCTCTAGGCTTGTGAGGTAAACTTAGCAGGCCATACTAAGCCCGCAGTATTTCTTCAATGGTCCCAGACTGAACTCCTTCTTTAGAATGGTGCTCAGTCACACTTTGAATGCCCATGTGAACATAAGAGCCCTGCTAGAAGAGACCAGTGGTCCATCTAGGCCAGCATCATGTTTCACACAATGGCTAGCCAATCGCCTTGGAAGGCCGACACACAGAGTGAATAACTTCCCTGATATTGGTTCTTGTAGGTTATCCGGGCCGTGTGACCGTGGTCTTGGTATTTTCTTTCCTGACGTTTCGCCAGCAGCTGTGGCAGGGATCTTCAGAGGAGTAACACTGAAGGACACAGTGTTACTCCTCTGAAGATGCCTGCCACAGCTGCTGGCGAAACGTCAGAAAAGAAAATACCAAGACCATGGTCACATGGCCCGGATAACCTACAAGAACCAATGAACTCTGACCATGAAAGCCTTCAACAATATTTTCCCTGATATTGCTTCCTAGTGTCAGTGTACAGATGTTACCTTCTCTGGATGTGGAAGTTCCCTTTGGTTATTTTGCCAGTAGCTATCACTGAAATAATACTCCTTGAATCTGCCTAATGTCCCTTTCAAGTTATTTATGCTCGTGGTTATTACTACATCCCTGGCAGTGAAATGCATTGAGTAAAAAAGTATTTCCTTCTGTCCATCTTGAAACAAAGAGGCTTTAAAGTAAACAGTCAAGATTTAACATATCCTGGAACTAGGGTTGCCAGCTCCAGGTTGGGAAATACCTGGAGATTTGGGGGGCAGAGCCTAAGGAGGGCAGGGTTTGTGGAGGGACTTCAATGCCATAGAGTCAAATTGCCAAAGCGGCCATTTTCTCCAGGGGAACTGATCTCTATCGGCTCGGCTGGAGATCAGTTGTAATTGCAGGAGATCTCCAGCTAGTACCTGGAGGTTGGAAACCCTACCTGAAACTCACCTCAGGATATGCAATGCCAACTTCCATGATAATTCTGGAAAGGCACAAAATCTTCAGGAAATTCAGGAAATGATTTTGGCCACTGTATATCACAACATACTACAAAATAACTAAAATGTAACTTGATAAAAATGTATCTTTGTTTGGCATTGCCATGTTTGAATCCTGCTACCCAGCAGGAAAAGAGGAAGACCCAACAAGAGATGGATTGACTCAATAAAGGAAGCCGCAGCCTTCAATTTGCAAGATCTGAACAAGGCTGTCAAAGATAGGACATTTTGGAGGACTTTCATTCATAGAGTCGCCATGAGTCGGAAGCGACTTGACGGCACTTAACACACACTCACACACCCAGGACTGCCGAGAATCACCAAGGTCTAAAAATTTCCTCTGCTCCACTTATATCCCATTCCTGAGAATCGGGCCGAAAGTCTATAGGAGGCTGCATGACCTCACAGCTGGCGTAAATGCGTGTAATCACGCGATTACACACGTTCACGCTGGTGGCGAGGCCAGTCCCGCCGGCGGCAGCGTGCCGCAGAACTACGCCTTCCCCCTCCGCCGGCACAGCCTCTCCGTGGCACCGGCAACGGCTTGGAGGGACTTCCGGGATTACCCCCAGGAGTGCCACATTGCCGTGGCCGCTTCAGCACTCAAACCCCAAATTTGGGGGTTTGAATGATAAAGAGGCCACAGTGATGTGAGACTTCTGGAAGTAAACCCAGAAGTGACATCATTGCATGCACGCAGCTGCGCGCACACACAGCCACCCCAGCCCACTTCCTAAAACCTCCCGCCTATCGAGAGGGGGGACCTGGCAACCCAACCTTGGTGGCCATTGTAAGGGCAGAAAGATGGGATACAAATTCTGTAAATAGAATAAATAAATATAAATGTCACAACATGTAGCAATCATGCTTACATCTTTGTGTGATACATACAAAGCAATTTGGGACTGGTGATTTTTTACACCCAGTTTCCCCGTTGGGGGAATCACACATATAGAGGACTGGAAAAATGAACGGAAAAACTGAGAATTCATGACAGTGCCATCAACACATGGCTGACAACAAGGTATTATTCTTAAGATCTAAGTTGGCCCCAGGCACAGTGTAATCTCTTTGTCTACAGCTCATGTTTAAGAATAGAAGTTATATAATTTGAAAGATCCATATACAAAAGTAAAAATGCAGTATCCCTTTTTTAAAAGGTTCAGTGACTTGGTAGAGTTGGTTAAAATGATCTCATTATCCAGTACACATGTGCACTCTGAAAAGCTTTGCATAGAAATTGCTGCGCAAATGCCTTGAAAGTGAATTAATTGATCCTCAAATGTGGAACAATTAATAAAAACAATATTACCGCACTGCTGCTGTTAAGACTGCTATAATTAGGATTTTAACAATTACATCTATGTTTTCAATATTTTCTTTTTTTAACAGTTGCATTAATTAGAGGGATAGCATTAGAAAGCATGAAGAACCATTTGTTTTTCACTGCATAATAGTTTCTTAAATATATTTTGCCTTTGGTGCATATCATGGAGTAGAATGAAATTGCTTCTTGTTAAAGGTTTTCTACCAACCTTTGGTAGAACAGAATGGCTTGGTTGCCAGTACTGCTTTTAAAAATTAGGAATATATGACAAAACTATAATTTCTGGATATTTATTGTTAGCATATACAGTTTTGGGACCAAAGCTGAGGAACTGAATGTGTTCAGTTATACAATAACACCCACCTTTCCTCAAATGTAAACATTAATGTCACCTGCACAAAATGTAGTTCTCAAATGTACACCTTTGCAATCACCTGCCTAGCCACAAGAGCCATGTTTGTTATCATATCATAGGGCCACTTAAATATTAGCATTCTGCCCCAGATGATAGAGAACGAGGTCCTTCCTAGTGTATCTGAAAGGCTTTCATTCTACTTAAGAACCAACTAACATCTTTCTTGTTTTATATGGAAAAGAATAATTGAAGCTCATTTATCTGTATCACTTCCTCTTTGCTGGCATCAGTGAATTTTTAGTGGAATGAACTTAAAATTATTAATTTTCATGATAAATGTACAGAGCAAATGAAAATGAAATTCAATTTATTAATCTAAAAAAGGAAAGGGATATTTCATTTTTAACTATTAAAATATTCCTATGTATGAGCTTTATTGAACAAATCTATAATTTGCTAATCAGGGTGATTGGAAATGACCCTATTTAAAATGTGAATGTAACAGATTACTGTAATGTCATTAGTATAGATTTGTACTAGAGTACTTGCACCCTCATTTTTAATCACCTATTATTCAGTGAACTCTTGTCTATCAACCCTACCTTTCTATTTAAGATAAATTATCAACCTGTATTCAGATTCAGATTTTGGGTCCCAATATCACTTTGCCCTGCAGTACATTATATTTATTAGGCCCATCAAACACTTTGAAGTTTTAGGGTGTTTTCTGCTTTCTTGATAGGCCCACCTCAGTATATCAGCAATTAGAGGTTGATTTAATGGTTGGAAAGGCAGGGTAACCATGATGGTAAAGCAAAGAAGAACTAGATAGCCAGATGTAATTTTTAAAGCACTTCAAAAGTATGTCTCCAAAAAATCCTCTGAAGTCCTCTTTGAACATAAGAATAACCAGCTGGTTCAGACCCAGTGGTCCATCCAGTCCAGCATCCTGCTTCGCATTGTGGCCAAGCAGTCACCATGGAGGGCCAACAACATGGCATAGAGGCCAAGGCCTTCCCCTGGTGTTGCCTCTTAGCCCTGGTATTCAGAGGTTTTCTGCCTCTGAACGTGCAAGTTCCCTTTAGTCATCATGACTCGTAGCTACTGATGGATCTAATTCCCATGAGTTTGCCAATCTACTTTTAAAGCCTCTCATGCTTGTGGCCATCACTACATCCTCTAGCAGTTAATTCTACATTTTAATCACTTTAATTTTTCTTCATTTTCATATCCCCCAAATGGTGAGCTACACATACAGGAGCTATGTATTTAATACTAGAAAGCAAAGTCCAACAGGGCTACACTAGTGCTTTTTATTTTCCTCAGTTGGAAAAGTCTTCCAGTTTTCAGAAAAAAAGATATTGGTTTAGAGCTTATACTGAACAAGTGCTGCTCTGCTCACAGAAGAGAATTGTTTTACCTTCACTTTTCTGTTACAGCTCTGATGTTCTGCTGTACTTACTGAAATCCTGCCCCTGGGGATTAGTGGCCTCTCAAGAATAGTGTGAGACAATGTAGGTGGGAGGAAGAATTGGCAGAGACCTCACGCAAGCAGAAGAGCAGCTTTTCCTCAGAATGCCACAGCTCAGCTATTACCGGGAGCTAGATAGATTATGCATATTACTCCCATTCTATAGCCATTCTATTTGGCTGCCCATCAGTTACTGGGCTCAATTTAAAGTACTGGCTATCAGATACAAAGCCCTTCATGTCCTTGGACCTGGTATCTGTGAGATTTGTACTAGTCTCTCCTCCTACGCTCTGCCACGACAGCTTTGCTCATCTAAGGAAGGCCTTCTGCAAGTGTCAACTTGCAAAACGGCAAAGTCAACAACTGCCTGTACAAGAGCCTTCTCTATTGCTCCCCCCATCTTGTAAAATGGACTACCTAAAGAAGCCAGGAAAGCTTCCACTCTACTGGATTTCTGCAAACTATGCAAAACGGAATTATTCAAGAGGGCTTTTCTACACAGGTAAACAGGGTAGCAGGGGACTGTGGTCTATACTGCTGTGTATAGGCTGCTGTTGGCCATTGTGTAATTTATCATAGTTTAATGGGTCATCTTAATTCTTACACTTTGCTTCAGTTCTGTTTTTTAGACTTGTTTGGTTCTACAACCCAAATCCTTTTTCATTGTTTACTGAATGTCCTATTTTGATTTTGTTGTTTATATTGACTCACTGTGTAATCCACCTGCAGTCCCAGTGAGAACGGTGGACTATAAATAGGGTTGCCAGGTCCCTCTTCCCCACCGGTGGGAGATTTCTGGGGCGGAGTCTGATGAGGGTGGGGTTTGAAGAGGGGAGGGACTTCAATGTCATAGAGTCCAACAGCACTTTATAGAACAATAAGGTTTTGGGGCTATAAGGTTTAAAGTCAAAGGTCCCTTCATCAGATATGCGTTGGAATGGCTCGTGTTCTTAAATTTGTCTAAGGATAGTGCTCTCAGGAGCAACCATTACTGAATTAAATTGGTCATGTAATTCCAGACCATATGGTAAACCAAAGTAAAATTGGGGAGGTGACTGACAATTAACTCTAAAAGTACTAAATGTCACTAATTTAAAAACTCTCAAAACATTTATAAAAAATTGGGGGGGGGGGTTAATCACAAGAAAATTCAAGTGACCTCTTCCTGACAACTATTTTGTTTCAAACAATGACTTTCTCAAGACAGATTGACATGTTAGATACAAAGTCTAACATATAACCACCATAGTATAACCATACCCCATTACAAGTACAGGTATGCCAAAAAAAGTCATTTGAATTAACGTCTTCTGTCATTTTACATACTTAAGAATGTTAGAGTTTATATGAAAAGATAGACTGAATGGAACCAGAAGTATACAACACAATCCTATGCAGACGTACCGTATATACTCGCGTATAAGCCGAGTTTTTCAGCCCAAAAAAAGGGCTGAAAAAAGCCAACTCGGCTTATATGCGGGTCAATACGGTAGGCGAGGGGAGGGGGGAGGGGGGAGGAGGGATAGAGGGAGGGGGAACTTACCGCCGCTGCCGCCGCCATCCCGCACGCCTTCTCTGCGGCCTGGGAGAGGCCTGCAGGGCCTGCCTGAGTGCAGGCAGGCCCCGCCGCCCCCCCCCCGCCGCCCCCCCGCGCTTTCTCTGCGGCCTGGGAGAGGCCTGCAGGGCCTGCCTGAGTGCAGGCAGGCCCCGCCGCCCCCCCAGCCGCCCCCCCGCGCCTTCTCTGCGGCCTGGGAGAGGCCTGCAGGGCCTGCCTGAGTGCAGGCAGGCCCCGCTGCCCCCCCCACCGCCCCCTGCTCCCCCACACCTTTTTTGAGGCCTGCAGGGCCTGCCTGCGCTCAGGCAGGGCCCCGCTGCCGCCTCCGGCCTGCATGCCTTCCCTGCCGCCACCTCCAGCTGATCAGCGGGCCTCGTCCTCCTGGTGAGTAAGGGGTTCAGGGGCTCTTCTTCCTCCCCCCTAGGGTGGCGCTGGGGTCAGGGTGGGTGTGGAGGGCCCGGGAGGGGGTGGCACTGGGGTCGGGGTGGGTCTGGAGGGCCCGGGAGGCCGGGCGGGAGGGCGACCTGGGGCAGGGGCATTGTGTAAGCCGACCCTCAGCTTATACACGGGTGCCTAATTTTTCCCCATTTTGGGGGTAAAATTAGGCACCTCGGCTTATACGCGGGTCGGCTTATACATGAGTATATACGGTACTCCAGTCTAAGACCATTGAAATGAATGGGCTTAGACTGGAGTAACTCTCCTTAGAATTGCAATGCACTGTTAGTCTACTGCAGCAAAAATAGCATCTTAAAGACCTTTTTCAGATACAGTGATAGTGTATTATCATTTTATATAGAAGGTTTGGAAACAAACGAATTACAGGGTAAAATGTAATTATGTAAAATTCAAATCTAAGCATGAAAAATACAGAGACTGTTCACAACCCCTTAGCATTAATGGCATTAATAGAAGTCCAAGGTCTTGTTAAAGTAATTAACAGCTACAGTGAGATAGAAAACGAAGTTCCAGTTCAACCCCCCTCCCTCCAGGGGAAATAGTGTCAACTCTTTTAATGAATTCCAATTCAGCAGTTACCATCTGGAACTTATTTTGTTGAAGAATGGACAGAAACAGAGTATCCTGGGAAACTGAATTGTTCTCCACTTGTATCTGAATATAGTAATTTGTAATGGCAGCTTTGTGTCTTTTTTTTCTGCCCCCCTTTTTTTTTCTGGGGTCTGACATGTTTTTCCTATGCTGAGTGGAAAAAATGTCATCAATTCTTTTTTCCATCACATAAATTTTTACACCAGTGGAAACTCGTCTGGTAGAACAGTTAATAGATATAATTTTTCCCAGTGCCTCCTCCTCACTACATACTCCTATAGCTGATGGTATGTTAGCCTTGAGGCTCTTGTGACCTGAGATTTGAGGTTTCAGAGACAGGTATAGACAGGTATGGAAAGCAGAAATGACCTGTGTCTGAGAACACCAATGTTCACAGTTTGTAGGATACAAACCAGGGAGATGTTCAAAGACTGGTTTAAACTAAAAATGCTCTAAACAGAGATGACAATCAGTAGTCTTTCCAGTTTTCATATTCCAAACCATATATAGTATAAACCTCTACTACAAATATTATTAATCCAGACCCACATGCTGCAAAAACACCACTTCTCAACTCTGTCCACTTTTCAAACACCCATTCTTCTAATAGATCCTATTGATAAGATTGGATGTTACGTGACATTTTCCCAAAACAGAATATACTGTTGTTCTCACAACAGAAACATTTATTTCTAAACTGATGATACTTTCCAGCATTTTAGTCAAACAGACGGTAATATGTGACAAAGGGATTTTTGACTTTTGAAAGCTTTTTTTAAATTAAATTTTTATTTTCACATATTAACACTAATATCAATACAAAGCTTATACCCTGAAAATCTTGCTGGTCTTTTAGATGCTACTGAACTTGAGCCTAGCTATTCTATTGCAGACCAACATGGCTACCTTCTGAAGTTATCTTCATAGAAGGAAATACTGCTATTTATGCTAATTGTATCTACAATTCTCAAATCAATTAATAGCCAGGCTACACTGAAATAGGATATTTGAAGATGGGAGCTTATACACGCATGTTTCACATTGAAGTTGCATAAGAAGTAGTTGCCATCTCATAAACCAGCATTAATCAACCACAATGACAACAATGCTATCATTAATCATCAGTGTAATGGAAATAGGGACACTGACATACAACGCTGTAACAGAATAAATTACATCCATTTGGATAATAAATGGAACAGCTTCACCTAAGCAGTTATTTCTGATAACTGTCTTCATATTCCCATTGCATGTAATTTGAAAAGGAAAACTATCTTGTTGAAACACTCAATTTTCCTGTTGTGTCTTAAATCATCTAATTATATATAAGAAATATCCTCTGGTCCAAAAGTTCCCAAACGTTTTGAGCCTGCAAATATGTTTGGAATTCTGACATGGCATGATGGGCACAGCAACAAAATGGCTGCTGAAAAATGGCTGCCACAGGAGGCGGAGCCAGCCCCAACTTAACTTCAGTAACACCGTGCTGATCCTTGTGCTGTGGTGGCAACTGCTGTCAAAACATTTTTTTAAAAAATCTGCACAGCCAATCAAGTCTCCAATAGTCAATCAGAAGCCTTGCTGGGCAAAAGCCCTGTCTGTCCCCACCCACTTCCTAAACACACTTGGCTGGCACCACAGGTGTCCTAGTCTAAGGGCTTTCTGTTGACACAGCCTTGTCAGTTTTAAAATTGCTTCCAAAAAAACAGAGGCTGAACACAATGATGTAACCTTTTTTTTTAAAGAAATGCAAGTCAGATTTAAAAGCCAGTCCTGTAAACCTTCCTTTCATCTTGAAACGGCATTACAATCACTGGATACTGAACGTAATCAGTAATTTCAAGCAGGTACTCAGTAATTTCAGCTTCACAGCCACAACTCGACATTCATTTATGTGCCTGCTTACTTTGCCCTACTTCAATGGCACAGGTTGCAACCAAGAAACAAAAAAACCAAGATGCTGTAATACAATATAGTTAGAAAATAAACAGCACACAAGCTCAAATTTATACACAATACTCTTTTTTGTTTTTTTAATTTTTCAATACAGTATAAATACTCACTATAGTACACCTTATCAATTTATATACAAACAAATAATTTCTCAAGCTGTGAAAATGTCCACAAACGAAAGAGACCGTGATGTACGAGTTCCAAAGCAAGTTGGTAAATGTGAGTTTGGGCAGGACGCTGAAGACAAGAGCGGTCGCGTCAATGAAGATCACCACGGCATCCTGAATGTGCCCGGAGGGTACTGAGATTCTTCGCCTTCCTCAACAAGGCGAGGTCAGGAGACCGGGAGGTCCCAGCATGGCCGGAGAGAGCCGCGCTCCGAAACAAACAGAGGGAACGTTCTATCTGGAAACGCTTTCGCCAATCGGTTTCATCAGCCCAGCTTTCATCATTGTCACTTTCTGCAGACCTACACCTAGGTTTCTATAGCAGGATTCACAACGAATTCTCCAGCCATTAAATCAGAACATGCATGAGCTATGTTCAGTGCATGTTCTGATTTAATGGCTGGAGAATTCGTTGTGAATCCTGCCATAGAAACCTAGGTGTAGGTCTGCAGAAAGTGACAATGATGAAAGCTGGGCTGATGAAGCTGATTGGCGAAAGCGTTTCCGGATAGAACGTTCCCTCTGTTTGTTTCGGAGCACAGCTCTCTCCGGCCACGCCGGGACCTCCCGGTCTCCCAACCTTGCCTTGTTGAGGGAGGCGAAGAGTCTCAGTACCCTCCGGGCACATTCAGGACGCCATGGTGATCTTCATTGACGCGACCGCTCTTGTCTTCAGCATCCTGCCCGAACTCACATTTACCAACTTGCTTTGGGACTCGTACATCACGGTCTCTTTCGTTTATGGACATTTTCACAGCTTGAGAAATTATTTGTTTGTATAAAAATTGATAAGGTGTACTAAAGTGAGTATTTATACTGTATTGAAAAATTAAAAACAAAACAAAAAAGAGTATTGTGTATAAATTTGAGCTTGTGTGCTGTTTATTTTCTAACTACTTCAATGGCAAGCATGAACCCCAGAACTCATCTCAAATATCACATTCCTGTATGAATCAGGGCTTAGATTAGCAATCCTTACATTTCAGCAGCACACTCACAAAGATATTCTGTCTTTTGGGGACAGTCATTTTGAGTATTGCCAATGTTTAAGTTCAAAGTACAGTATTTATTTCAGTGCTGTGCTGGTTCACTGACTTTTTCGCTGCTGAAAGCCATTTCATGAACTTAGAATGGTTTTATGACCTGAAAATAGAAAGAGAGTACTCAGACACTTCACTAGGGAACCAATTTTTAACTTAGCCATACGCAGTATGCTCAAATGGCAAAATGCTGGATGCACACTAGACTCGTCCTTGTGGATGGCAAGACCGATCACTTTTGAATGCACTGAAGCGGGTCTGTGCCTTTCGAGTGACTATGCTCTTAGAAATGACCCCTTCCTGAGAAGTGGTATGTTATCTTATTCAGTTAGTCACCTACTAAGCAGGACTCAGCTACTTTACTCATTTTAAAAAGTAAGGCTTTTTATTTATGTGCTCTCAGTAAATATGTATATATATATATGTGTGTGTGTATATGCAAGTATTACAAAGTCTTAACATTCAGTAACAATGTATACAGTAAAGCAAGCAAGTTCTACATACTATTCAGTTTTAAAATCCAATACTTAAAATATAACAGTTACAGAAGTCTGATTTAGTTCAAAGTATCTAATTCACAATATCTAGAATAATATATTTGTAAAGCCATACATACCAATAGCCTCTTCTTGAGACGCTCTGAGAGAGGTCTGAAGAGCTAGCCTTTCTGTGCCTGTAGTTATACTCTTTCAAGCACATTCGATAATGCTGATCTTAAGAGAATTAAATTCTCTTTCTTATTGCTCATGCTCAGTAGGCTTCCTTCTTATTACCAAATATGGGCTTTCTTTCCATCACGTTATTTTGCCAAACTATAAACAATCAGTTTTGAGCTTTGTGATCACTCTACATACTCATTTTTAACATCATTCTCATCTCCAGCAATAAACGTTGAGATTGAACTCATTCATTAATCAATAGCATCATGTTTACATGTTTAAATCATAACATACAATTATTGCTTACATTGCATTATTACATCTTGGTCAGCATATCATACCATCTGGATAGCTGCTTGTTTTTTCAGTAGAAATAATCTCTCATGAAAATTAAAATGCCATGAGAATTAAAATGCCATGAGAATTAAGTTGCCATTGTTGCAAAAACTAGGAAAGGTCATGGACAAGGCAAATGTGCTGCTAGTTACTTATTGAAACCCTTTAATAGTGTAATTGGGTTTAATATTGAATAAATTCTACATATGTACAACACCAATACCATGTTCATGGGCTCCAATATGTCAAAGCCTGCAACAGCACCTCTCTAGTTAGGTAGATACTAACAAATAAGATAATTTTACCTGAGAAGTACAAACTAATTTATATCTTATGTTTCTTTTAGTAATGCAAAGTCAACTTTAATAGATCATCAAATACTTGTAAGCATTTTGTAATATAGGACTTGGAATTTAATAGGGCTGTTGATTGGGTTCGGCCTGAACTGAAAATCAGCCGAATTTCCCTTGATTCGGTGGTTTTTAGTTCGGGACGAACCGAACTCAAAAATGGAGGGCAACCGGGGGGGCCAAATTCAGCGAGTTCGGGAGTTCGCGAATAAATCCGGCCAATTCGGGGCCATCAGTAAGCAGCATAAACTTCAGTAAGCAGCATTCTCCTCCCCCGGCCAATTGGTGGCCAAGCTGGGTCTTCTTCTAGCCAATCAGTCAGGATTGAGTACTGGAGGAATCCGCTGATGTGCGGCCCTGCTGGGGAAAGAGAGAGAGAGGAAAATCCTTGTGTGTGTGTGCGGGGGTGCTTGTGCACATTCGCTCCTTTCTGTGGCTGCAGGGGGCGCATTTTTGGGGGTACAGACCCCAAACTTTGAGGGGATATTCAGACAAGCCTTCTTAAGAGACCACCCAAGTTTTGTAAACATTGGGTCAGGGGGTCCCGAGATATGGGCTCCCCCCCTTTTTCTTTCCATGGCTGCAGGGGGCGCATTTTTGGGTGTGCCAACCCCAAACTTTCAGCGGAGCATCAGACAAGGCTTCTTAAGAGACCCCCAAGTTTTGTAAACATTGGGTCAGGGGGTCCCGAGATATGGGCTCCACCCCTTTTTCCTCTCCCCCCTTTTCCATTTCCGTGGCTGCAGGGGGCGCTTTTTTGGGGGTGCAGCTCCCAAACTTTTATCATAGCTTCAGACAATCCTTCTTAAGAGACCACCCAAGTTTTGTAAAGATGGGTTCAGTGGGGGCAGAAATATCGGCTCCCCCCTTTTCTCTTTCTGTGGCTGCAGGGGGCGCATTTTTGGGTGTGCCGACCCCAAACTTTGAGCGGAGTTTCAGACAAGTGTTCTTAAGAGACCACCCAAGTTTTGTGAACATTGGGTCAGGGGGTCCCGAGATATGGGCTTTCCCCTTTCCCCTTTCCCCTATTGGGATGAATGGATTAGCCGATCCTGTGTGAATCTTCTCCAGAGCAAAACGTCCCGTGCCTAATTGGAATCATCTTGGATTACAAGTCCTCCCCAGCCCCTCCTGATGGAACAGAAGACAGCCACAGTAAGACCCCTTTGGGGGCTTTAATCTATAATTTTTATCCTGTGTATGGTGTGTGTGTGGGGAAAGCAGAGTCTGTGTGTGTGTGGGGAGGGAGGGAGCAGTTTCTGTGGGTGGGGGGAAGCCAAAGGGGGCTTTCGTCGGTTCTGCCTGGGGTGGGTGTTCCCCCTCGAGTCTCTCGCTCCCTGGTTTGAGGGGGGAGGTTTCAGTTGTGTGTCTTCTGGTTTCCCCTGTTGCAAAGGTGTTGTTTTACAAGGTTGTGTTGCCTTGCAGTTGCTTTGCAAACGTCTCAGCTGTTGTCGGGGCTGGGAGCTTTGTGCGTGGGCGGCAAGCTCTGCTGAGAGATGCACATTAAGGGTGGGGGAACCCCTTTCAGCGCCCATATCTTAGCCCCCCCTGACCCAATCTTTACAAAACTTGGGGAGTCTTTCAATAAACGTCCTTTGAAGCTCTGCTGAAAGTTTGGGACCTCTAACCCCAAAAATGCCCCCCCAGAGCCGCAGAAAGGCGCGATTGTGTTTTTAATGGCTTTATTCGGCCGAATTTTTTTCCCGAACTTTGAATTCCTGCCGAATTGAATGATTCCGAAGTGGGGGAGTTCGGACTTCGGCATATCCCGAATCTAAACGGGCCGAATTCGGCTGAATCCGAACTATACCGAATTTTTTTTAATTCAACAGCCCTAGAATTTAACACTGTAATTGCTGCCATGTTCTTTTTGTGGTTTTTGTTTGTTTTGCACCCAAATATTCTTCATAAGCAAGTTTTTAAAAAATTTAAAAATCAAGAAACAAATCATGGATATTGTGTTGTGAGAAGCATTATATATTGCACACTAAATACATACCAAGTACAGTAAATGAAACACATTTAACTTCCTTGCAAAGAGATAAATATTTTGACTGAATTGGTTAAAGGTTAGGATACTGAAACAGCAAAATTGACTACCATGTGTATCAAGCTTACCATTTTATAGTACTTTCAGTTTTGTGTTTTTTTGTGTGATTCTTTCATCAGTATTTATGCATATATTGACTATTTTACTGGAGTATAATGCAATAATTCACAGTATCCAATCATTTGCTATTTACATAAGTTAATATAGCAACATTATGCACATGAACACATGAAGCTGCCTTATACTGAATCAGATCATTGGTCCATCAAGGTCAGTATTGTCTACTCTGACTGGCAGCAGCTCTCCAGGGTCTCCAGAGGTCGTACACACCACCTATTACCTGGTCCTATATCACTGGAGATGCTGGAGATTGAACCTGGAACCCTCTGCATGCCAAGCAGTTGTTCTACCAATGAGCCACAGCCCCTCCCCAAATCTGCAGCAATCTACACAGTAAAATGATATAAAGCCTTTTGCTGGCATGAAATACCACCTTCCACAGAGATGTCTTCATTTCTCTAAAATTCATTGCAGTCTAAGAAACACTGTTAAATGCATCCAATAGGCCACCTATTCTTTATTCTACTTCTGCATCCCATGAATTTCTAGTCATAGTTTGATATCATTTTTATTTAGAATATTGCAGAAAGTTTTAGGAATGTATAGCCAGAAAAATCTAATCAAAATCTGACCCAAATTATGATAATTTCCTAATATAATGACTATAACTAATTGAAATTTCTGATTTTTGTAATGACTGGAAATATTCTGATCTGACAATTATTCTGGTGTTTTACTCTCTGGTTTCTGTGCCTCAGACAATGGCAGAGGTAGCTTAATATAACTAAATCAGTAGATATCCTGATTAACCTTATGTTTGCTTATGTTCCCACTGAAGAATTTGTCACTACTGGAATTTATATGCACAGCATTGCAGCTTTACACCAATAACTGCACCACCTCAGTGGCTTTAGGGAGACAAATTCTAAATAAGCATGGATTCTGTGTTTGTAGGATTACCAATCTCCATTTGAAATCTGGAGATCTCCCAGAATGATAACTGATCTCCAGACTACAGGGTGGAGAAAATGGCTGCTTTGGAGGGTAGACTCTATGGTGTTATATTCCATTGAGGGCCCTCTCCAATCCCTGCCCTCCACAGGCTCCAACCCCAATTGTCCAGGAATTTCCCAACCCAGAATTGGCGATCCTGTGTGTTTTTGTCAGCTGTCATCTATAGCTGAAACAATTAGGCAGGACCAATGCTTTAATTGTACCAAATGGCAGGTTCATAGGGTTGTGCAGACTGGTGTGTGATGGAAACACAGGTTCTCCCTGCAAACATCCTGAAATGGATGATAGGGGAAACACGTTGCTTGTTTGTCCAAGTACTCTGGGTTCCACAGACCAGAGGGAATCATAGAATCGTAGAGTTGGAAGGGACCACCAGGGCCATCAAGTCCAACCCCCTGCACAATGCAGGAAATTCACAACTACCTCCCCCCTCCACACCCCTAGTGACCAGAAGATGGCCAAGATGCCCTCCCTCTCATCATCTGCCTAAGGTCACAGAATCAGCATTGCTGACAGATGGCCATCTAACCTCTTCTTAAAAACCTCCAGGGAAGGAGAGCTTACCACCTCCCGAGGAAGCCTCTTCCACTGAGGAACCGCTCTAACTGTTAGAAAATTCTTCCTAATGTCTAGACGGAGACTCTTTTGATTTAATTTCAACCCGTTGGTTCTGGTCCCACCTTCTTGAGCAACAGAAAACAACTTGGCACCCTCCTCTATATGACAGCCCTTCAAGTACTTGAACATGG
This sequence comes from Euleptes europaea, assembly GCF_029931775.1. Classification (NCBI taxonomy): domain Eukaryota; kingdom Metazoa; phylum Chordata; class Lepidosauria; order Squamata; family Sphaerodactylidae; genus Euleptes; species Euleptes europaea. The sequence goes on from NC_079316.1 coordinate 41,246,813, forward strand.
TTATCATATCCCCTCTCAGTCTTCTCCTCTTCAGGCTAAACATACCCAGCTCTTTCAACCTTTCCTCATAGGACTTGGTCTCCAGACCCCTCACCATCTTTGTTGCCCTTCTCTGGACACGTTCCAGCTTGTCAGTACAAAGACATACTGGCAGCCCATTCCTAAGGGGAAGTAGAAACGTGGCAGCTGGGAGTGGTGCAGCCACATTGCCGCCTGTAAGGCTTCCCACTGCAAAGAAGAATAAATATATCATCTAAAAATCAGAAAACAGGGAAACTCACTCATTGTCCTCAGTGAGGCTATGCCAGCTATTTTGCTGGCATAGTTCCGCTGCAGTATGAAGGGGCATTCCTGGGTTGAAATGGGTTAAGAAGCTGCTTAAAGGCAGTTCTCCCCCCAGGAACACCCTGGGAATGCCTCCTAGGATGCTGGCATAGGGAGTATGCCAGCAAAATGGCAGCGGGGAGGCTGCGCCATTGTCCCAACACTACGCTGCAGTGTTGCTCTCCAGGGCTGACGTAAGTGCCCCTTATCACAGTGCAAAGTGGTACTTATGCCGGCGCAGAATCATGCTGCCTTCTATGCAGCTTTGGCCTCCCCCTTAACATTGCACAGTTAGCCTGCTCCAATAGAGAACTTGCCCACATTGCAAATTGGGATGGGTGAGGCAGCAAAGCCCCCAGCCAAATCAGACCATGGAAGTCAGCCAGACTTGGACAAAAATGTTTCAATGTGGAGTGAAGAGAGGTAAATCACAGAGAGGGGTAGGATTTATGATCCTTGCCCAAGGGATATTCTCTATGAAATTCCACACACTTCCTAGTTCATGTTGTGCAAGGGAAACTTTGTTTGCCCCAAGAATGCAGGCACTTTTGCTTATCTGTGTGAAATTGTGTAGGAAGGATCCCTTGGGTGAGGAGTATAAATCATGCAAATTTAAGACCAAATTTGGGGGGAGGGGAAACAAAAGGTTACAGGAGGAAATGTGTTTCCTATTAACTAATAGATTTTTAAGATTAAAAAATAAGCAGGTGCAATAATAATAAAGAAAATGAACAAATGTTAAAGAACAAAACAAATATAACACATTATGAATAATTCTGTGCACATCTCTACAAAGCATGTAGTATTTCTTCAGAGATTATGAAGCTATAATGCAATAAAAATATACTCATTATTGCTTAATGAAATTCAGCACTAAAATCTTAGCTTCCCAACCTTCTTACAGGAGACAAAGGGCTGGAGAATTCTTTATTAGCAGCAAATATTTGCATTAAGAAATGTCATTACATTAAACTGTCTGAGGCCTTGAATTTATTTCTTGCTTGCTTAAACCCCAGCATTTTTGCATTGAGGTCATTGAACAAAAATTGTTAGCTGTGTTTGTGATCACATAAAAAGATCCATTGCAGGTATGAAAGTCTAAGCTGACAAATAAAAGAGGATTTATTACCATGCCTCATCAGTCCTAAGAATAAAGTCTAGCATAAACTGAAAAATCATAGGAAGCTCTGAAAGCATGCCACAGTCTCTCCAGCCAATGCTACTGGAGAAAAGGCAGAATTCTTGCCAAGATGGTTGGAGCCAGGTATTCTCAGATAATTTTCTAGGGAGGTCTATTAAAAGTGTGTGTGCATGCCCCTTCCATAATCAATAGAATGCAATGATAAGAACCACCTGACAAAAAGAGTGACAACTCAAGGTCGCACGCTCTTTGTCTGGCAGAAAACGTGGATGACATGATTTCAGCCCTACTGCTACTGTAATGGGATATCTGTTTTGCAAAGCCTGAGGCATCATGAGGCAGAAGAAAAGCGTAGTGTGCTTCCTAGATGTCAGCTTTTCAAAAAGAGAATAGAGGGCTGTGTAGTATCCAAGAGAAAACAAGGGTCAGGCTTCAGTCCAAGAAAAACAAAAGTTGTGAGGGAAGTAATGTTATCTGAAGCTGAAGGAACTGCTGCACCTAGTGAAGAGCAACAGAATAGAATTTGACACAGGGTGGAAAAATTCTTTTTTCTATTAGGAGTATAGCAAAAGCACTATTGAATCATGGATTCAGTATGCTGCCTGAAAACAAACCTCCCACTGCAGTGAAATAATTTGTCTTCTCTTACATTTCACATTCCTTTCAACATTTTGCTGACATTTCTTGTTTCCTTTCCTTATTTCCTTTCTCTATTTCCAATTTTGGTAGCTTTGATATACCAAACCATTTCTAACACATTTTTAATATATGGCTGACTGAGGACTTACAACCTTCTGATCCTTTTGAAAATTTAGCCATTATTTCTCTTCCTACAAAGCTTTTTACTGTTCAGGTTCCTTTTAAACCACACACACTCACACCACTGTTACTATCCCTTTCTTTTCAAAGCCACTGCTTAGCTTATTTCTTGTATTTTATTAATTCATTTACAGGAGTTTTTTACCCCCCCTTTCTGCCCCCATAGGGCCACTAAGGCAGCTAACAAATTAAAATGTACAAATTAATGTATTATTTTAAAAACCATTAAAACCAACACACAAATACAGCACCTAAACAAGTTAAAACCAAACTTAAAATAAGTAGAAAAGATTTAAAAAATGGAGGAGGTAGAGGGATAACTGTAGGAATGCCAAGAGACACAAAAAAAGTCTTCACCCACTGGTGGCAGATAGCAACAGAATATATGACTCTCCCTGGGGAGAGAGTTCCAGAGTTTTGATGCCACTACTGAGAAGGCCCTCTCTCGAGTTGCTGACCACCAAAGCTCAAAAGCAGGGGAAGCGGAAACAGGGCCTCCAAAGATAATTGCAGTAGCTGGGTAGATTCATAAGGGATTAGGCAATACTTCAGGTATAGGGGTTTGCAAAATAAATTGGGGGAAAAATTGATTCAGCTTTTTTGGAGCTAAAAACGTTTGGGATTCCTGAAAATTCCTGAATTCCTATACTGGTATGGAGTCGTTTATTTTGTTGGGGAGGGGCAGCAAAAACAATTGGCTCCATTATAGCCTATGAGAAACCTTTCTGAGGTTCGGGGGGGGGGCTGTTTTTAAAGCTGCAGCATAGCTTCTGGGGACTCTCGTTAGAAAAACTCCCAAGGTTGATAAAGCTTAGGTTGCGGAGTCCAATTTTATGGGCCCCAAGGAGGGTACCCCCATCTATCTTTCACTGTTTCCAATGGAGGGAAAACAGCCATTTTTCCTCCAGGGGAAAAGCAAAGAGGCATGACTGTGAGCAACCACAGATGAATGCCTCCCACTCCAAGAACTAACACAAGCCCAACAGAACCAAACCAGAACCCAGGAATCCAGCAGAACCACAAGCCAATGTGGCAAAGCCTAACAGAACCAATGTCAAACCAGAGATCATAGCACAAAAAATCAAGCCGGTGGGGGGCACTTTTACTAGCCCAGATGAATCAAATGCAACATGCAGAAGCCCAGCAGAACCCAGGCCCACTCTGGCAGTGCAAGACCAATGGAATTATTGTCAAACCACAGAATGCCTGCATTTTCAGTTCCCTTCAAATACAAGGGCAAGAAGCCTGGCACAGCAAGTTTAAGTGCAGGGGGACACTTTTGCAAGCCCAGCAAAACCCACTGTGGTGTACAGAAGCCCAGCAGAAACCACTCAGGGTACACTCAAGAAGTGCAAGTCCAACAGAACCTATGTCAAACCAGAGAATCTCTAGAGTGGAAACTGAAGGCGTGTGGGCACTTTTGCTAGCTCAGATGAACCAAATGCAACATGCAGGTGCCCATCAGAACCCAGGCACACTCTGACAGTGAAAGCCCAACAGAACCACTGTCAAACCAGCATTTAAAAAGAATGCCAGCATTTGTGTGTGTGTGTGCATTCTGTTTTCTTTTTCACAATCAAGGGCAATGCGTAGAAGCACAGCACAGCAAACTTAAGAGTGGGGGGAGGCTTTAGCAAGCTCAGCAGAACCCACTGCAATGTGCAGAAGCCAAGCAAAACCCAGGCCTGCTCTGGCAGTGCAAGCCCAACAGAACCTACGTTGACCAGACAATCTCTACAGTGGAAACTGAAGAAGTGGATTTTGCTAGTCCATCAGAACCCTAGCAGAACCCAGAATAAAGCCCAACAGAACCTATGTCCAACTGGAGAATCTCTGCAAAACAAAGTGATGGGGGGCTTTGCAAACCCTGAAGAACCTAGGATAAAGCCCAGCAGAACCTATGTCAAACCAGAGAATCTTGGAGGCCAAGAGCTGAGATGTGGGAATGTAGTACTGACCCATAACTCCCCTAAAGGGTGAGGATGGTTGCCTCAAAGCACAGTGGAAACTAAAGCACCAATGTTTAAAGAAGAAAGCCCTGCTTACTGCAATCCAGATCAGAAATATTTCATTCCATGCACGCCTGTCTGCTTGGAGTATGCATCAGGCCCCTTTGGTGTCAGGTCAAGGACATCTGTATATGTGAGTGGTGAAGGGCATACCCAAGCAAGGACCAGCCCACCATCTTCAGAATCAGTTACCAAAGCTGCACTCAAGGTGAGTCAAAATGCACACTTCTAATGTGCATCAAAAACTCAAAAAGCCCCACCTGGCCTCTCGCACTTTCTAATTAAAAAATAAACCCTTGGCAGGCACCAGAAAAGGTGCTACAAGGCCCAAGCACCCATTGGCACCATGTTGGGAATCCCTGTCCTAAACTGTAACTTGGCTTGTGTATAAATCGAGCTCTGGGAAGGCTAGAAAGATATACCCCAGATATCCATGCAGCAATTTGCCTGGTCATTTGTTCTTTCAACCAAAGTACATTCCTCCATCAGCACTGATATCAGCAAGGCAGAAGTCAATGATCTGTTGTCTAAGCAATGAGCAATTATTTTCTGACTGCTACTGCAGGAAACAATCTTTTTTTCTCACAACTCCAGACTTGTGCCTATTGAGTCTAAGGAAGTGATAAAGGAACAAGGGTGATTAAGCCTCTCCATTCTTCAGTCTGAACAGAAGCTATGGAAAGGCCTGTTACTTTGACAATGGAGCCACTTCTTCTTGTTCAATTGTTTGGTATTTTCCACTCAGTAAGCATGAAATAAGTGGCCTTCCAAATTTGTATTTCAGATATCAATATTATTACCCAAGCATAGGTACCTGGAATGATGGACTAATAATTAAAATATGTGAAAACTACCATTAAGCAGGTTGCAACCAATCATGGAAAGCTGCTTAGCCTTGTAAAGTTTCTCCCAAAACTTTACATATCATAATGGTTTACTGGATATTGTGCATTTTTCAGTATTCTAAACAAATAAGTAACCATTTACTAGCAATTCCATTACTTAAAATATATATATCACAAAGAGTATAGGTATTGTCCACATATCAGAAACCCTTGTTTTATGTTTCCTCCTCTGAACTCAACAAGAAAGCCTTTGCAGATAGGCATAAGCTGCACATTATTAGTACTCTGAAACCCACAATTGCTGGATTTGAGCAACTGCATTGCACAAGATCAATTCATTTCAATAAAGCTCAAATACTAAATAGACCATAAAGTTATGGAGTTTTCATCGAATCCTGTTTTGATCTATATTTGTGCTAATTTCAATACAAAATAGACCAAACATTGAGCTGCTTGCTGTCTTACACACTTTCTGCTTTTAACAACTTGCACACAGGGAAATTAGTATGACTTCACTGCCTTGCAACTCGTATTAATCATTCCTTGCAAAATAAGCCTAAAGATGTTTGGCATAGAATAATGCACACACATTTGTTTCCCAGTAATGATGCATTTTCTAACCAACCATCCAGTTGCCTTAATTTTCACTGTTATTATTTACAATGTCTGTGAGGCAAATACTAAACCATTAAAATCAATAGTAATGATGAAGCTGCTCTAGATAAATAATATTTCTTTCACTGTCACTTGCCATCACCATTCCAATTTATTAAGTCGCAGAGTGCATTATTTAGAAAAACAGTATGTTGCAAACAAAATAATTAAAATAAAATTAGTCAAGAGTGTAATTCAATTATATATTCCATTAACACTATTTTGTTAAAAGAAAGTTAATTACAAACAGAATAAACAGAGCACATTCTTTTCCTGCTAACCTTTCCGTTTTTCAAGGTTAGCTACTTCTTCTCAAAATGCCAAAACATTTTGTTTCTCGTTACTGAAATACTGAGAACCTAGTTGGAGTCTGAAATTAGTATGGTCGGGGTCCACAGACTGAGAAGGACCTTCATAGACCTAACCCCCTGACAGATTGAGTGCATGTGTTTGTTTAGTTCTCATTGAGCTATGCTTTGTTGGCCAGGAGAATGAGAGCACTATGCTTGGCTCCTTTCTTCGAGGTACACTTCCCTTCTGAAAATGGAGATTGCTCTAAAGCTTCTCTCGCAGTTTGGCTAGGAAAATTCTTTAGGGAAGGAGACAGGCATGGATTTGATCCCTTGCCTATCTTCAAGCCCCACTAATACGTGTCAGTGATAGAACTACCGGTCCCTCTCTGTGTTTTAGAGGGGGAGGGAATATACATGTGTGCATTTGAATAAAAGGTGCCTCAAAGGAGGTCATTTATCCCATGGCCTCCTAGAACAATAGCCTCCTCTTTCCAATAGCATTCTGAAAATCATTTTTCATAGTTATCCACACAATTGCATTTTCTGGTTCTCGTAGGTTATCCGGGCTGTGTAACCGTGGTCTTGGTATTTTCTTTCCTGATGTTTCGCCAGCAGCTGTGGCCGGCATCTTCAGAGGAGTAACACTGAAGGACAGTGTCTCTCAGTGTCAAGTGTGTAGGAAGAGTAATATATAGTCAGAAAGGGGTTGGGTTTGAGCTGAATCATTGTCCTGCAAAAAGTAACAATGATTTTGCAGGACAATGATTCAGCTCAAACCCAACCCCTTTCTGACTATATATTACTCTTCCTACACACTTGACACTGAGAGACACTGTCCTTCAGTGTTACTCTTCTGAAGATGCCGGCCACAGCTGCTGGCGAAACGTCAGGAAAGAAAATACCAAGACCACGGTTACACAGCCTGGATAACCTACGAGAACCAATGAACTCTGACTGTGAAAGCCTTCGACAATAATTGCATTTTCCATGAGACTCTGTTCTTACCCACACTAAAACTAATTAAACCTACATTACTTTTAACCTACTACCTCAAATCAGTGCAGAATAGATATGCAGAATATAGTATTCACGTTAAGCAAATAACCTGAATCAGTTGCTATGGTTTTGTGCTCCTCCCTTTCCACAGCAAGCTCTATTGCATTACCTCAGCAATGACTTGGTCTAAAGGTCATAAGAAATAAAGACGTGGTGTTTTAAAACACATGACCTATGGCTATCATCTTTCTTCTGATATCATAGACAGGATAGTACTCCTTTTCCAGAACTTTATTGTTATAAATATATATTAATGGATTTATTAAATATTAATTTAAAATGTAATTCATCTCAAGTCCCAGCAAGTAAGGCAAACTATAAATGAATATATAAATACAATTTAGCTGTATTGTTCATCCCACTGTTCACAGCCTAAAAAGCAGGCTTGGAAACAGAAGAGTCATAAGCTCATTCCTTCACGTTTAACAGGGATAGATGGCTTCCTATTTGGTGGTCCCAGGTTAGTCTTATTTTTGTCTAAGGGTGGTAGGGATTTTATTCATGGAATTTTCTTTTAGAAGATACACACACACACAAATTTCTTATGTCTTCCATAATTTCTTGAATTAATACAATTTAAAAATTACATCATCTATAACCTTGGATTTTGTCAAAACTATTTCTGAGTGAAAGGAGTACCTGCGCAAAAATACTTAATAACAGTCCCAGCAGAAGGGTAAAATAAAACATTAGCAAATGTTCTAGTTTATGGTCAATTTAATTAATATAAATGTTTTGTTTGGATCATTTGGCACAGTAATGCCTTGGAATAAAACTGGTGGTGGCAAATACTTGTTTATTATTTACTTTATTGTTTTTCTTTTTTCACCCTTTCCAGGGCAGCAATCTTTTTTCAAGTTAAGTACCTTCTTGGGGGGAGGGATTTGAGTGCTGTGCACTTTTCTCAGTTTAGATTTTCTAGTTTAACTCCTTTGTAATCTTCAATGCCACCTTCCAAAAAGCAAAGGAAATACAAGAACTGACATTGTATCAGATCCAACGCACAAGTTTATTAACTAATAATTGCTAAACTTTGACTCTCAAAAGCTTATATCCTGAAATCTTTTTGATCTCTAAGGTGCTACTGGACTCACATCTAACTGTGTATCATTTTGAGAGTTTTCAACCAATTTGGGGGGATAAACCTGCATATTTACATACTCTATGATGATTTCTTGATATCCATGTTATTGGTAGGTAGGGATACCAACCTCCAGGTACTAGCTGGAGATCTCCTGCTATTACAACTGATCTCCAGCAGATAGAGATCAGTTCCTCTGGAGAAAATGGCCACTTTGGCAATTGGACTCTATGGCACAGAAGTCCCTCCCTTCCCCAAACCACACCCTCCTCAAGCTCTGCCCCAAAAACCTCTTGCCAGCGGTGAAGAGAGACCTGGCAACCCTATTGGTGGGATTGCTTGGATCCCGCCTCCATGCCATGCCAATGCCTATTGCTTCAATCAATAAAGTTATGGCCATCTCCATTCTAAGTCTGTCTCAGTAAACCTGATTATTGTGCCGCATTTCCATGTTGCATGCATGGGGTTTATGGGCTGGCCTCCATTCTCTCTGCAAATAGGTGATGGGTCTGCAACTGGTATTCAGAGTTACTGCCTCAAACATGGAGGTTCCATTTAGTTATCCTGGTTAATAGCCACTGATGGACCTCACCAAGATGAATTTGTCTAATCCCCTTTTAAAGCCAGCTAAATTAGTGGCAAATACATCGTGTTGCACTGAATTACTCTTTGAGTGAAAGTCCTTTTCATTCTATTAAAATTAGTAGGTATTACACCTAAGTTCTACTGGTTTCATTGAACAAATTAGAACTTGTTTTTGTGTTAAGTATAACCTAGGGAAAGTAAGGGATGTTTTGGCTATACTCAAAACATTAAAGATGCTATATTGATATCAGTCTGGGGTGGGGGGGAATTAATGACAGATGATCAGGATTTTTTACTGAAAAATTAAGAGACCAAAATATTAGATATAACTGGCACATTCCAGTAAGTTGAATGTATTTCTCAGATATGATTGCTCACATCAAAAATCTCCAGAAATACCCACTTCAAGGATTCTGGTTACTCACCAACAAGAAGAAGAGGACAGTAATTGAGCCCCAGTTCTTGTTCCCTTTCCCCGTTGATTAAATATTAATAAAGATGGGTGCTTTTAAATTCTGACATCAAATGTGAAAAGATTAAGTTCACTAAATAAAAAGAGGAAGTAGTCTATCCTCTTTTGTAAAGAACAGATGGATATGAGACACATATATAGAATCAGCGTGAAAGTTTTTTTTTAATAAAATGCTTTTGCAGTGGTATCTTGCACCTAATAAATTAATGATTGTATACAAAAATTATCAGATACAGAAGCAGACAACTCTGCTTCTCACTTGCCTTGAAAGCCCCTTGTTGAGGTTGCTATGAGTCAGCTGTGACTTGATGGCACTTTACACACACACACAAACACACATGTTGGAGATGTGGCTGGGGACATGAAGATTTGACACCTGTGTTTTGGGCGTGTTCAAAATGTAACATGTTTTAGCAAAAAAAATTATTCAGCTTATTAGTGATATGTTTCACAGTAATATACCACTGGCTCCTGAGATTATTCTATTAAGATATTTAAAATGATTGGTAGCTTCTTTAGACATTGAGTGGCTCTCAACTCTGCTTATAGTTGCCAAAGTGTTTATTACAGCATATTGCAAAAATACCAAAACAGACTTTTATAAAAAGATTTAGCCTTATAACCTAGATAAACATACTACCAAAGAATACAAAGAAGTAATTTAAAATGTACTGATAAGTTTTGTGAATGTTGGAAAATATGTATTGTGTACTAGAATGAAAAGGTTAGTGATGAAACTACTTTGATTTTTATTAATTGGTGTAAACACACGCTTCTCTTTTTTCTTCTTTGTATTAGGCTATTAAGTAAGGTAATGTAAATAACAACAACAACAATAATAAGTGGCAAATAATCAAGAATCTTTTGCTTGAAGTCACACTACATTTTTCAGTGGCAAAACTGGAATTTCTTGTTTCCCCCTCCAACTGCAGCCAATTGATCTTCACAAAATGCTTCACAAAATGTTCCTTTGGTTTGATTTGCCCAAGGAAGAAGTAAAATCAAAAAAGGTATATTTGCTAAAAACAGCTGGAATAAAAAACTCAAAACCATCCCTAGAAAAATAGCCTAGTACAGGGTTTAAAGTACTATGTAATCATAGAGTGGCAGCCATCTGCAAATGTACACTGTGAATTCATTTTCAAATTGGCTAAAATGCATTTGCTTTGTATCAATACTCAACCAGCCTGGGGTGATCAGTACTATGTACCAAATTGTTTATTTACTGTATGCAGATGCATAACTAAACTAGAAGGTCTAGTCCTGCAACGATTCTTGTTGTCTCACATACTCCATACATGTTCAATAGAAGCAGACGACACAAGCAGAAACCCACAAGGATTTGTGTGGTGAATTTCCCTCCCCCTGCCCAATTATTGTCCCTTTCCCTTCCTTTGAAGCACCCATAGCCACTCCCCCTTTCCTGCCTTTTCTCCTTCCCACTCACCAGCCAACCAACCTTTATCTTCTCCCCTTCTTCAGTTTTCTGCCCTACCCTATCCCAACTCCCTCTAAACAGGAAAAATATGGGCCAGCTGCATGATGCCAGTTGCCAGGGAGGGCCTATTTGCATACTGGAGAACCTGCAAGGACTTGTAAAGGGCACCGATTTCTCCCTGTCTCAACTTCCCACATCACTTCCTCTTTCCCTCCACCTGGTAACCCCCATATCTTCAACCTTCTCTGCTTCTTTGTCTCCTTCCCATCCACCACCAACATTTATCCGCCCCTCCATCTTCAGCTATATTTCTTATTTGTTTAGTTCACTTATAAAGGTAAAGGTAAAGGTAAAGGTCCCCTGTGCAAGCACCGGGTCATTCCTGACCCATGGGGTGACGTCACATCCCAACGTTTCCAAGGCAGACTTTGTTTGCGGGGTGGTTTGCCAGTGCCTTCCCCAGTCATCTTCCCTTTACCCCCAGCAAGCTGGGTACTCATTTCACCGACCTCGGAAGGATGGAAGGCTGAGTCAACCTTGAGCCGGCTACCTGAAACCAACTTCCGTTGGGATCGAACTCAGGTCGTGAGCAGAGCTTTTGACTGCAGTACTGCAGCTTAACACTCTGTGCCACGGGGTTCCTAGTTCACTTATAGCACACCTTTATCCACAATGGAGAGTCAAAGCACCTTCCTTCATTGTCCTCTCCTCCTCAGAACCCTGTGAGGGCCCCTAATCAAACCTGCCCTAGCCTTGCTTCCCAAAGGAGGGAGGGAGATAGGAAAAGGCAGTCTACCTGACCCTGATGCGCCCTTCCAAGGGGGAGATGGCACTGGAGCAAGCAACTCAGCATGCCTGTACATTAGGGGGTGCTACATCAGTTTACGAGTATACAAGTTTTATCTCCTTGAATGGGATGACCTTCTCTTTGACTTAACCTGGGAGCTGCCCTCTGACCCTTCCTTACTCTGTGCATCCTTTATTCTTCTACTCTCCACATGGCTTTTCATAGAGTCACATTTACAGGTCTCTCCTGTAGAAACAATGCCTCATATTCCCATACACATGATGCCGGATCAGCTGGCTGCTTGTGACAGGGAAAAGTATTCTTTAGATTAGGTTTCTCTCTCTTCCTTTCAACTGTAACCTGTATGTGAACAGAATCTACTCTAATTAATGTAAGTTTTATTTTTTGTAATATACTTCTTGGGAGATTTATTCACTGCACTCAGAATCACTCTTCTATGACTGGGCAAACTCTGCTATATTAACCAAATATCCCAATAGATGGAAGAAGGGAGGGGAAAGCAGCCTGCCTAACTAATTGAACAGGTGCTGCTTTCCTCACCTCAGGCAGGTCTTAGGCAGGCCTTATGCTGCTTTGTCTTGTGTGGGCCATCCCACATGGGACTCTGGCAGGTTGGAGTCTGTCTCCCCTGCCTCACCTCAGGCTGGCTATGTGTAATTGGCCCAAGGTCACCCAGTGAGTTTCCACAGCTGAATGAGGATTCGAGATCCTAGTCTGAAACTCTAACCACTACACCACACCGGCTTTCATGCCATAGCTGCTGTTGAACATTAGCCAGTAACCAGACCTTGGTGAGTCATGCAAGTCATGTGGTAATCAAGTTGCCCAGTGGTTCCTGCCAGGCCAGGCCCCGATGAGTCCACTGTCAGTGTCCAAAACAGCCCTTGAAAGTTCCATGTCCCCTCCCTCTGACTTTTATTGACAGAAGCAAGCCTGTTTGGGTTGCTTAGGAACAGCCACTGAGGACATCCATTTCTTAAAGCTACAGGCATTCCTTTTATCATTTTGTATTTTTTAAAAAACACCTTTTTTTAGATTTCTGATTTTTCTGCAAACCTTGGATGTTTTCATGTTTGTAGAAATATCTGTCTCATCTATTCATGGTCCAATCTCCAGATTTAAGTATCCTCACATTTGGCCAATTTGGTTATTAGAATATTGATTCCTGATAGTTATATGCAAATACTCATACTTGACCCAAAATTATTTACCCAACATGCAAAATGGGCATTTGCAAGGGTTTGAAGGGGATGCCCTCTACTCAGCCAGGATTAATCCCTTGGACAGAAAAAAATTGATCTTGCTTTCTGATAACTGTGTGTAGACAAGGATAACTGGGGGCAGTACATGTTTACAGCAGTTATCTGGAAACAGGTCTGTAGAGAAAACAGCACTGATTATTACTTGTATATCCTTTGATTAATGACATGATCGAAATCTTAATGATTTCCTCCTGTGATGTCATAATTAATGAAGACCCCCACAAACTGTCCATTCATATTCTTAACATAATGCTGATGTACTACATGTATTATTCTACAGGATATGAACTGAATTTTGATGTGTGCAAATACTTCTATATGCGTGGATGGGGAAAGGAAAAAATCTCAGCCTCTGCACACACCATGGCTGTCTCACACTCCAGGTACTATTGTTCTGTTCAATACAATGATTGAATATAAAACTTATCTCTAGTTCCAGAAGAGCCCTGTAAGGGCAAACATGTGCTTCATTATGCTATTAAAAACCCTGTATTTCATACATTCTTGCACCTTGTAGTCTCATCCATGTAAAATGACTCAGACTAGTGGTATCTAACTAAAACAAGTGCATAAATATTTGCTCAGTGGTATATAACACCTGCTAATAATCGTTGAATAAATTATATCCTAGACATCTTTCAAGGAAATGATTAACAGCAGGCTCTGGGAAGGGTGTTTTGTGAACACACAAGAAAATGTAGTTCACTATCTGCTGGTGACAGCATGACAATGTGATATAGTGTCAAAATGCAGAAGAAATAAAAGTCCCTAATGTTACTAATTTCAGGCAGTTCTACAGTCTTATGAAAATGTCAGACAGTGAAGAAATATCTGTGAAGTGACCTCAATACTATAGTTTCTTACACATTTTTTTCTATTAAATTCTGAACAATTTGCACCTTAGGAATATGCCATTTTGAGCAAAGTGAATAGAACATTACAATATCCAGTTTGACTTGCTTCTCTGGTAGTAGGGGAAATGTATCAATATCCTTTCTTCCTTTAGTATACAGAATATAATAGTATGCCTCTTTTCATCTTCAGTTGGAACCAGATCCATATTTAAACATTATTATAACTGTAATTTTAGGCATCTCTACACTTTGACTTACTTTAAAAAAAAATGCTATTTAAAACAACATTATTTTCAACAAAACACCACAGCAACAGGCCCATTACAACACAGAACTATAACCCTACTTTTAATATAAGTATAGCTCAAACCCCTCTATACTAAATTAAGTATCTCTGCTACCAAACCCTTAATTAACAATCTTAGCAAAAGCCAGTACTTTTACCATCTCTCTTTGACCTTCCTTTTAAAGTTATTCAGGCTCATTTGAGTGTTTACATTCATGTCTTTGTGCAGCAAGACCATCTTCATCTGCCTCAGGGTTCCTCTGACAAATGTAGCATTGATCATGAGAAGGAAGGTAAGACTGCGAAAACAATGCTAAACAAGATTAATTGGCATGGTGTTTGTAAGACCTAGAATAAACAGCCATAAAAAATGTGGGATTCTCTGGTGTTGCTGTCATGTAAGGTCTTCTTCCATGCTCACGTTTGGTGCTCTAGGGAAGAGGAAACAAAAGCTAAGAGAGTCCTAAGGATGACTGCATCACAGCCATCCAAGCTTCCCTTCTCAATTCCAATTTGATCAGAAAGCAATAGGAGGTGTTTAGATCGTTTCCTAGAGCTATCTACAAGTACCACACCATTTTCTTTATTAACTGTCAGAGAAGGAAAATAGCCTTCCTGCAAGTATCAGGGATCAGTAATAAGCAGCAGCTTGTTGCCGCAGTGGAGGCTGAACTACACAAATAATAAAGATTAACACTGCCTCTAGAAAAGGGCACAGACGGCTAAAATGCATTAAGACTCAGACCTGTTTATCAACATTTCTGATAGCTTTGGCTTTTAAAGTGCAAATATATTCTTTGAAGACTTTATCCTATCTGCTCCAGGCCTGCCATTTTTGATGCCCTAGACAAGAAACTGTAGAGACATAAGGGCAACTATTCCTTTATTAGGAGGACTCCTGTTTAATAGCCCAGGATGGTTCAATGGGAGGTAATGTCTAGGAGCAAGCCTCCTGACATCTAGGGATATCTTTCTCTTCCCCTCTCTCTCTCTTTTAAATAAGATATCAATCCAAGTTTGCAGAATGGGATACTCCTCCAGTTGAGGGAAGGGACAAAGAGACAGGTGGTTGGATCCAGCAAGCTTTTACATCAGTGAAAAGGCAGGATTTTTTTTTCTTTGACCACCAAAAAGTCTATGTTGTAGATCATGGGACCAATGTTGACAAAAGCCATGTGGGATGGGGGTTAGAAATCAGAAGGAGAACTGGGTGAAATTGTGTGGGAAAGGTAGCTGGATAAAACCCAGCATAAACACATATACCCGTCCCAGTGTTGAACAAACATTGGTAAGAGGTCTGCCTAAGTTATTCTTTGAGGATCTGTCTTGGAAGAATGCCATCTCTACTTAGGTTGTGCAGTAAGTAATATTACAATGATACTGTAAGTCTCCGGTGCTGTCCTATCCAAATAGCACAGCACTGCTGCTCCTGGAATTTATCACTGCTTGTAGAACATGCAATAATTTTCATATTGTGTGTATCATCTTTACATTCCTGTTACTTCTGGGATGCCTTGTCTCCTGTTCCATGTTCTTCTCTGTAGTATCAGATATCCTGTCCTTCATTGTCCTCTGCTGTTACTAATCTTCAGAAACATATACATGTACCAAAGTATCATAGGGATCTTCCAACTTCTATTACAGAAGAAAAAATGAGTTATACAGAATGAGTTATTCTCATTAAGTTGCTAAGTACTTATATTAAATGTACTTTATCAGTAAAGGACGCAATCTTTTCCAATGCATGGGAATACATTTAGTCGACTCCATGCTATGCAAAAATTTCCTGAACTTGACTGCTAGTAGTAGTAATACACTGTCTAGTGCATTAACTCCACTCCTCATTCTCCAAAGGAAAAATAATTAAATATTGGGAACAGATATTAACATCAATCACCATATGGAGGAATCCAAGTCTTAATATGAACTGCATTATGGTGTTGATGCAGATTCTTGATATATAAGCCAATCAGCAGCAAAATGCCTTTCTCGGGGATTCCTGGAAATTATCCTTCTGGCTAATAAATCCCCCGTTGTTGCTCTCCCAAAACTGTGTTTTTTAATTACTTCTTCCTTATTACCCAGACTTACAGTGCTTTCCTAAGGAGAGATACTCCAGTCTAAGTCCATTGAAATTAATGGTCTTAGACTGGAGTCTAAGACTGGAATGCACTGTTAGTTTTCTATTCCTCTTTGGAATACTCCATCCAAATATTTTATGATGTTTGTTCTTGATAGCCCTTCTATAATTAGCTTACTATCTAAAACTCATTTCCCTGAAGACAATATTACTGTGTCCACATAATCAGATTAGCTATAACCACAATAGCCAACTAATGTAGGTACTCTGCCAGGCAGTATTTAATGCCTGGATTTGATCTATATATTTTTTTCTTTGATTTAAATGGCATTGAAAACAGAAGAAAGATAGAAGCAGGTCTATTTTGCTTTCTGTGCCTTTCCAGATCACTCAGAGAAAGCACATTTCCTCTGTTATTTTACTTTGTGATTTAAAATTAAGTGAAACAATAATTGTATTACTACATTAATTTCATAAATGAAAAAGTGATCTTTTTACTTCTAATTAAACTTCTAAAATTCATTAGCTGCCAATATCAGCAAAACAAACATCACAAAGGAGCTGACTCTGAGTTCTTGTAAACAATTGTTGGCCATAATATGGTCATATTAAAGCATTTCTTCTTCCAGAATTAGGCAGCTTAAGGGCACTTTAATTACACAATTAGAATCTGAGCAAATGCTCAAAAGCTCAGCTTTTCCCCAGCTGTGGTCTTTAGCTTCATTGAATGAAATATGGCAGCAAAATAAAATGTGTGGTGTGATGTACTGCAGATCAAAAAGTGAAAAAAACAAAAAACCTTTTAAAAGTCACATAAATAATACAGGATGCAAAAGAGGCTGCAAGAAGCCAGGCTCTATCTCTCCTCTAAACTATCCCGAAGCTTTAGAACACCATATGCAATATCTCTTGAGTCCTAAGACTGAATGGCCCATAGGACTTGTGTAAGGTATAAACTTGAATACCTTACATTATACCTTATAAACTTGAATACCCTTGACTTCCTGTACAAAGCAAAAAAGTTCTGTTGTCCCATGTGTTCTTGCTGTGTACTCTGACTCATGGGACTATTTTCAGACACACACACACACACACACACACACACACACACACACCATGAATGGGTAAAGGTTGGAGTATGGCTTCAACCTCCAGGTGGGGCCTGGAGATCTCCAATAATTACAAATGATCTCCAGACTACATACATCAGTTCCCTCGGATAAAATGACTGTTTTGGAAGGTGAATTCTAGGGCATACCTCACTGAGGTACCTCCCCAAACCTTGCCCCCGCCAGACGTTTTTCATCCAAGAGTTGGCAACCCTAGGCTGGAGCCCACTTTCAAACAAATAGTCTAAACTGGAATGGTAACTCAATATATACACTAACTTTGATTTATTTGCATGCCATTGAAACACTTCTGTAATACTTGTTTTTATTTATATCCTAATACCTCTATGACAATAGCCCTTTAAGTCATTACAAATTTGGCACTCAAACCACACAGAAAAGGAGATTGCGCTGTGACCCCCCTCCTCAATATACGTGGTAATCATTTAATGTGAACAGGGCAACATGCAGTCTTTTCCAGGTTCTGTACATGCAAACACATACCCTAAGCAACTCTGGTTTTCTGACTGTGTGTACTAAATAGGGTTGCTAACCTCCAGACAGGGCCTTTAGTTTTCTCAGAATTACAATTAATCTATAGACTACACAGATCAGTTCACTGAAGGAAACAGCACCTAGAGGGTGGAAGTTATGGAATTACATCCCCTCTGGGCTCCCCACCCCCAACCTCCACCATCCCTAGGCACCATCCCGGAATTTCCAGGAATTTCCCAAGCCAGAGTTGGAAGACCTACTACAAAACCAGGAAAATATATGTGTTGCCCTAGCACACAAAATGGTAACCATGCATACCAGGAGGTTCATCTGTTCAGCATAGTTGGAGTGTCAAAATGCTAATGACTGGAAAGGGCAAGTAAGGCTGTCTAAAGAACATCCCTTAGACAGGAGTATTTCTAGTGCCTGGTGGTGGTGGGAGGGCGTGGGAAGACTGTGCACAGTCATGCCTTATATGAGCTTTTACCTGGGGGTCCCATGCCAACATCCATGCTGTGAGTCACTGGGAGGTTGGGATAAGGGGTTCCTTGGTCCATGCTGGACCTTTAAAGAAGGATTATTGGAGTCAGCTTCACCTGTTTTCTGGCAATCCTGCCTTCTCTCCCTTAAATATTCTGTTGCTTGTATTTCTTATGGTTTTTGCTATGGCTTTGAGGAGGTTGGCTGGGAAGGAATTTTACCCAGGGTTTGATTAGCCAAGAACTCTGCCATTTTCACTTTCCTCATAACAAAACATAACCTATGTTTATCAAATGTAGAATTTGACCCCTTGGTTCAACCTACTTGATATTTGGGGATTATTTAAAGGGCAAGCACTAGCAGCTCCACTGCAATTTTGGTGCCTGAACCTTCAAAAACAACCCACACCCAGCCACCCAGAAAGTTTCCCCATAGGGAATAATGGACCTCCCCAAAAATTGGATTCCCCCCAAAAAACCCAAATCAGAATACCGTATTGGAATTTGGGAATATTGGTAATACTGATATTTTTCAAGTCCAATATACCTGAACCTGAAAAAAAGGATTTATTTTTTATTTTATTTTTTTGCACACCCCTACTTTTGAACTGTGGTCCTATTCCCGAAACTGGGATTCTTTGGTTACAAATCGACTTTTCAGCCCGCTTTAAGCAGCTGTTCTGCACAGTTTCATTCAGTCAGACATAATCTTTGTTGGGGGGTGGGTGGAAAATAACCCACTTGCTTCTTTAGGGGCAATATCCCAGCACTGACCAGGTGCAGAATGTTCCACTTCTTTAACAGCAGAGTCCTTAAACAGCCGATTCTATGACTGTGGAGTAATTCTGCATAGCACTTGTATCAAATGTTCAAGAAAAACTGTTTTAATAAATATTCATAAAGTCATTCAAAACAAACACCACTTTTCTTAAGAGGTTTCTGTAACTTTTGCCTCATGTTAACAAAAACAGTGTAACAGCTTGAGAGAGTGAGGTAGAGAGAGGCAGTGTCAGCATCAGTTAGCCATAACTGTCAACAGAAGGGAGGGGCTGATTCCAGAGGAGGAAAGAACCCTCTGTCACTCAAATTAGGCTCCAGAGATTTTCCAGCAATCTTTTCCCTCTCAACTCCCCAGCTGCTAACTCACAACTGCTAACTCAACTGCCATTTTTCAACTCACTCCCCCAACATTCCGTCAGCCCTCATTGGTCTTCCTGAGGGAGAGGCCTGTCTCTCACGGTGACCTAAGTCCCGGCCAAAACCTGGATAGCCCCATTTCTTTATGCTCACTTCTATGATCTGCTGCGCCATGATTTCTTATTTAGATTGCTTAGGATGGCACTGTTAGTGTGGGGATTGTCCAAAGCAGGAGTTACGCTTCTCTAAACCCAAACTTTACTTAGGATGTCATTGTCAGTCATCCTAATTTATAGCAAGAGCTGTCACTGTCTAATGCAGTGTAGTGGTGCTGCCTTTATTTCAGATCAGATTGTCTTTCTTTCTTTTTCCCCCCTGCACAGGGCCAGCAGACTCTAGTTCACATAAGCCTATGCTGGAATAAAATTTTGTAGATCTTTAAGGTGTCACAACACTCATGTTTATTTTTGCTGCAACAGACTGACACATCTACCCCTATGGAATTATGGCCAGAAGGCTCCTTTTACCTATTCAGTTCAGACTTGAAAGGGAGGATTGGCAAATAACCCACCCCATTCAATCAAATAGATGAATGGTATCAGATCTTACTGATGCCAGTTCTAATGTTATCAGTTATCAATGCTGATTCTGTGTTTATTAAACTATTTTGCACACTAACAGAAGGCAGAACATCTAATACTAAAGATCTACAGGAACAAAATTAAATAGGAACAATTTGTATAGCTCTAATTAAAATGGCCACAGCAATTACATTCATATAGGCCAATATATATTTCTCATCGACTGCTGAGATAAAAAGGCTACATTACCTCTAATTAAATTAGAAAGCCAACAAAGGCTTCCATTTTGAAACATTACCTGCGCCATAAAAATAACATTATTCTGTAATCAGAGAGAATATGTCTGCAGACTACCATTATCATGAAAATGCTTTTCTTGAAAATGGAGTTTGCCTCTTTTAGATTTAGGTTCCTATAGTAATATTTTTAAGTTGATTTTGATTCAGTTGGGTATTTATATTTGGACCATAACTATAGTATGCGTATTTATCAACTCATTTCACAGTCCTGGCCTTTTAGCTAGGTTCTTCAGTTTATAGATCTGTCTTCATGTTTTCTTCTTATGATTGGGCTCAGAATCTCCTGGATGACCCACACACTCCTACCCATTCCAGTTCCTGACCTACTTATAGAACACACACTGATTTGTGGGCCACAGGAATAAAGCCACTTAAAGCACATTAGCGGGATTCTGCGACTGGGGGGGGACATTTTTGGAGGTAGAGGTCCCAAACTTTCAGGGTAGCTTGAGGGGACCCTTCTTGCAAGAACCCCCAAGTTTTGTAAAGATTGGGTCAGAGGGTCCCGGGTGTGAGCCCTGCCCCTGCGCGGCCCGGGGAGAAAAAAGAAAGAGCGTCTGTGTGTGTGAGAGAGAGATCCCTGTGGGGGGAGGGTGTGTGCACATTCTTTTTGTCAGCTTGCCTTTCAGTCAGACCCCCGGGCCAGGGTAATGGTACGGCCCAACTTCCGAGGCTACTAGCATAAGTGCGACCCGCACAAATTGCATATCTTCAGGATTGATTGGCCAGAAGAAGACCCAGCTTGGCCACCGACTGGCCGTGAGGGGCACCGAACTTGTATGAATTTATTCGGCGTCCACCCGAACTCACTGAGTTCGGCTCGTCGTTTTCCCGCCTTTTTTACTTCAGTTCTATCCGAAGTAGAAACCGCCGAATCAGGGAAAATTTGGCTGTTTTTCAGTTCGGGACAAACCGAATCAATAGCCCTAGTTTGCATGGATATATTAATAAACAAACTGAATATACCTACATCATTATTGTAACTAATCTAAATAAGGAAATTGACCACAAATATTAATGACCTCTCAGTATATCTGAAGGTTATTAATCTTTGGTATCCTGCAACCTCTCTGATGCTTCTTCAGTTCATTGGTGTAAATGAAAGAGCAGTAGTGATCTTGCCAAAGAGGATTCCACTGATGGATTCTTGTGCACAGCACTCCTGCCAGTCATTCAGATGCCAATGAGTGCATTTTAGATCCCATAAAAGCAGTGAACACAACTATTACCTTGCCCCCATTAAGTAATTTGTCACAGACTATGTTTATGTTTTCTCTTTTACTTGCTTTGAATTGCTATTGCTTTGAAATTACTACGTTGCACATGTGACACCTGACCTGGATGATCCAGGCTAGCCTGATCTCATCAGATCACAGAAGCTAAGTAGGGTCGGCCCTGGTTAGTATTTGGATAAGAAACCAACAAGGAAGTCCAGAATTGCTACACAGAGTCAGGAAATGGCAAACACCTCTGAACATCTCTTGCCTAGAAAACCCTATGGGGTCACCATAAGTCAGCACGACTTGACAGCACTTTCTACCACCACCACATGTGAAAGAATGTATGTGTTTTTGGAGTGCTAAAGGCAAATCTCTGTGCCTTTGGTGGAATAGTAGTCATTTTACTCTGTCCTCTTTCACTTCTACATGCTTTCTGGGGTTGCCAAACTTTTTCCTGTGCCCATTTTATTTGTTAATTGCTTATAAAATTAAACCTTTTCTTTCATCTGTCTGAAAATTGGTAGGCAGAATCCTTTAGATGATGACAATGCAAAATGAACCAAAAATAAATACTAATAACATTTTAGTGCGCAACTCTAGTTCTGACCTGGTTAACAAATAATTGATTTATATACATAACTTAAAATATTTATATTCTACCTTTTCTTCTTGGTTTTAGGGTGGCTAACAAGCCAACAACAACTTGCAAACACATAAAAACAATGTAACAGCCCATCAACAAGATACAAAAATCACACAGGTTAAAAAAAACCCAGCTAGATTTGCCAAAACAATATATGCCCCACTAAATGAGCTCTGAAAGAAAACTATTTTACACTCATTCCTGAATGCAGAAAGTGAAGACATCATCTGTGCCTACTCTGAGAAGCCATTCCCAAGGACTGATCCTACCACCGGGAAAAACAAACCAACAAAACATCATGACCTGGCTGCTGCAAGGTGGATATTTCTGAGGGTACCATAAGAAGAAGGCTGTCTGAAAAATGTAACTAGCACACAATGATATACTGGATGACAGAGTTCACTGAGTATGAGGGCTTTAGGGTATTAAGAGTTTTAAAGGTAATAACCAACACTTTGAATAAGGTCTGGAAACAAAATCGACAATCTACTGGAGTCCAATGTTCCAATCAGCTGCCCCAGATAAGAGCTGCATTTTGTACCAATGGAAGCTTCCAAGAGAGCCTCAAATGGAGCCAGTGTGGCATAGTCGTTAGAATGCTGGAGTAGGATCTAAACCAACCAAGTTTAAATCTCAGCTCTGTCACAGAGGTTTGTTGGGTGACCTCTCTCACACATTCTCAGCTTAATCTACCTCAGAGGGTTGTTGTAAGGATAAAATGAAGATAATAATGTAAGCTTCTCTGAGTTCCTATTAGGAAGGGGGGAAGGTAAAGGTCCCCTGTGCAAGCACCGGGTCATTCCTGACCCACGGGGTGACGTCACATCCCGACGTTTCCAAGGCAGACTTTGTTTACGGGGTGGTTTGCCAGTGCCTTCCCCAGTCATCTTCCCTTTACCCCCAGCAAGCTGGGTACTCATTTTACCAACCTCGTAAGGATGGAAGGCTGAGTCGACCTTGAGCTGGCTATCTGAAACCAACTTCCGTTGGGATCGAACTCAGGTCGTGGGCAGAGCTTGGACTGCAGTACTGCAGCTTACCACTCTGTGCCACAGGGCTCATTAGGAAGAAAAGCAGGGTACAAATGAAGCAAATAAAAATAAAAAGGAGCCTCATGTATAGTGTATTCCCATGGGTTACAATTCTGTGCATCAGTGTGGCTAGCTCAGCAGAGTTGAAATAGAGGCTAATCTGACAATTAAAGAAAGGACACTATTCTCAATACCTATGGAATAGAATCAGATCCCTCCAGAAATAATGACATTGTCATTTTCTAAATATAACAATGTAGAAATTACATGCAGGCAATGGCACACAAGTGATCAAATTCATATCTAGCTTGGCAACACACGTATTTAGAATAGACAGAAATGAAAAAATAGTGGGAAAGAATGTTGAATGGTATAAATATGAAAGCAACATGGTGTGCTTTCCTTGATAACCTAACTCTTGGTTCCCACAGGAAAGAACCAAGTGACAAGCTTGGTTCCACCCCAGTTGCAGCCCATATGACAAAAGAAAAAGGAAAGCTACAGTAAAGATGTATTTCTAATGATATGAGATCCCAATACAATCTACAATGGGACTGAGTTTCCTCATGAAACCTTTAAATATTTATCATTGCAGAAATGTTTTTGCTGCTCCTCACACACTACTTCTGATCCATTTTATATTGATTAACTCAGCATATGCTGACAGTTTTGGGGTATGATCATGAAATGTGAGTAGCAAAAACAACCAAGAGCATAAATCAATACAAGCTGAGTGTTCCTACAACTTCAACAGTAACTCCTCATTGGGCAGGAAAAACTCGTTTTCTGAAAGGGACCAAAATAGTGGTACTGAAGGCTTTTCACAGGTTTTTAACACATTTTCAGGAACAGGAGACAAAGTGAGGAAAATTAACAGTCTATCACTCTGGCCATTTCACAATCTTTACAAATTTCCTGAAGTGTTAAATCATAATGGCAAATGCTGTATGCAAAAGAAACCTGTGAAGAATCTAGTTTGGGTATATTCAGCTCACACTATATATGGAATAGTTCATCTTTAAGTTTCTTTAAGGAAGTTCCTTTGAGCCTTCTCTAATTTTCTGTCACCCTTTTAGTACGTTTGAGGATAATCAATAAAAGTGCCATCCTAAGGTGGAGGGGCTAATGGGTTTAGGGAGCCAACTGACCCCCACGCTAGTGTATCTCAGAGATACCCCAGCATAAGAGCCAGTTACACCAGCACAGGCCCCCAGCACTGCTGCACTGCTCTCAGGCACCGGTGCTTCTGTGCAGCGGAGCAACTCTGGCACAGGGCTCTGCACTGGTGTCATGGGAGGATCACGGGGCATGGCTGGAGCTAGTGCACTCCCTAATGCCTTTCAGTCTGGGAATGCCCCCTGGCAGAGTTGCAAAGTTGTGCCAAGAAAAAAGCGACACAGCCCATAGGCAGCCATAGAGTGGCAAAAAACAGTGCCTCCCTACTGCTGCAGCCACACCCATGAGACCCCAAGCAGCTCTGAATGCTGACTGAGGGCACTACCAATCAAGTCTTTCCGCGGTGGTAGCCAAGCCCCTTCCACAGCAACTAAATACATCTGGGGACAAGGCCTGACATTTGTCAATGAAAGAGGTCAGTCATGGCACATGTAGGTGGTAACTGTGTTTATGTGGAAGTTCTCAGCATCCCTATATCTGAAGAATTTTTGCCTAAGTGTATATCACTTCAAACTTACTTATATTATTAAACCAGAGGGCTCCAACTCATTAGATGCTGCAGAGAAGCTTATTCATTTCATAGAAGACCCAAGAAAAAAGATCATGAAACAATCTGCTGTAGGATTTATTTAAAAGCTTTTATTTCATAAGATTTTTCTCTCTGCTCCTTAGCTGAAAGGTTCGTTTCTGGTTCTCTTCCTAGTCCATGGTCTCTTTCTAGGACAGAACAAAACATGTCAGGAGTAGCTCGGGATATATTTCACTACTCAGAAGCACCTCTAATTAAAGAAAAGTTGGCAACCCCTGCATGGACCTTATTTGCTATTCTGCTGCTTTCACTGAATTTGGAAGAGATCTGAAGAGCCAGGGCTTCATTTTGAGGTACTAAACGGGTTGGCTGACCTGGATGGCCCAGGCTAGCCTAATCTCGTCAGATCTCAGAAGCTAAGCAGGGTCAGCCCTGGTTAGTATTTGGATGGGAGACCACCAAGGAATACCAGGGTTGCTGTGCAGAGGAAGGCATTGGCAAACCACCTCTGTTAGTCTCTTGCCATGAAAACCCCCCAAAAGGGGTCACCATAAGTCGATGCGACTTGACAGCACTTTACACACACACACAAACGGGTTGGAGGCAAGGTACTTGAAGAAACATCTCCTCTGGTACTGTCCAGCCCACCAGCTAGGGTCTCTCTCCCAAGCCTGTCTCTCTGGACTTTTATTTTTAACTGCAGAGTTGAGGCAGATGGCAAACACAAACCATTTTTTTCCTAGTGGTACACCATACATTTGGAATGCCCTTCCCCTTTCAGGATCACCTGATAGTTACCTTACTCTCTCTCTCTCTCTCTTGTCTTTTGTTTGTTTTGTTTTGTTCCAGGGCATAACAATTCTTTTTACCTCAACTTTAGGCTGCTAAAAGTTATTTTATTTTTATGCCTTGGCTTGTTTTATGTTTTATTAGTGATAATTGTATACTGTTGCTGTTGTAATTTTGTTGCATTGTTTTTTACTTTGTGATGCATGTCTGGCACAAATGCATTTTCTAAATAAATATATCCTTTCAGAGCTCTTCATAGTCTGCTTGGGTTTGCACTGTCCTTAATGAGATGGTGTTTTCTGAAAATTGCAGCTAAAAAAATAAAGGAGATCCCATTTGGTTGTCACTCAGGTTGTCACTGTAGGGAAAGGAAGGGCTCCTGCTTCCCTCCACACACACCATTTTACCACAGCAAAACAGCTCTTGGGGAAGTTTTACTGCTCCACATTTTTGCTGCTCCACATCACTACTCCACATGGAGCAGTAAAGAAGGAGAAATAATCCCCCAATGCAATTTGGAGTGAGAGAATGGTGGAGGGGCATGAGGCAATCCATCTCCTTTATTTTAGCAGCCATTTCCTGCAGGTGCTGTGGAAGTTCAGGGTTCCCCAGGCCCAAATCTTTAAAAACCCACACACCTAGTTTGCCCCACACACCTAGTTTGCCCCTCACACCCCTAAATCCTGACAATGTATGAATAATTTAAATGGCATGAATTCCAATAGAGATGTTTGGGAAACATGTCCCTCCACTGTGATAACTGTCCATTTCCATCTACACTCTGCTTAGGGTGGTCAGCCTTCCAGTAGGGGACAAAAGATCACTTCCCCTAGCTCCTCATTCCCACTGCCACTCACAGAAAACAATTTTAAAAACTGGCTGTCAGGCTGATGTCTAGACATCACTTCTGGAGAAAACCTAGAAGCGACATCATGACTCTAAGAATTGCCGGTGATTTTTCCAGTGATTCCTAGAGAAGTGTGACAACAAGTCTGGGTTTCCTCCAGAAATTATGTCACTCAGTCACCAACAGCTGCCCCCCGCCCCCCAGTCTTCTGCTTGTTGCCAGGCTGGTAACTCTGCTTCCTGTTTAACTAGTTACTAATACAAAGGATAACATGTCCTGTTGCATTATTACTAGGTTTACTCAGACAATCTTTTTTGTGAGTGATTTTGTCTAAAGCTTTTTAGAAGTCCAAGTATACAATGACTCCTAGATTGCCCATATCCAGAGACAGTCCCTCAATCGCCAGAAACAGCCCTTAATGAATCAAATTCTTTTATCTATCCCTGCCCCTTCCTTGAAGCCTTTCTCAGAGTCTCCATGTTGCACAGTGACACCTTAGAAAGATCATAAAAGACACTTGTAAACTGAAGCAACTTCCTCTCCCTTTCACCGGCAGAGAAAATGATACAAGGCAGGCACGTTTCTTTTTATTCTCTACAGCCTGTAATGAGTTCTCCCCCCTGACCCCAACATTTAGAAAAAAGAAACTTATTGAGGAAAAACTTTGAGCTAGTTTAAAAACGAACCTCCCCATGATCCTCTTGGCACCTCATCTGAAGACAATGTGCTGAGAACATCACACCCCATTTACTTATTAGTAGGGATGCCAGTTTCCAGGAAGGACCTGGGGACTCCCTGGAATTACAGCTCAACTCCGACTACAGGGATCAGTCCCCCTGGAGAAAATGGCTGCTTTGGAGAGTGGACTCTATGGCATTGTACCCCACTGAGGCCCCTGTGCTTCCCAAGCTCCATCTCCAAATATCCAAGAGTTTTCCAACTTGGATCTGGCAACCCTACTCCCCCCCCCATCCCCTGCCAGTGGCCAGGGGGGACCTTGCAAACCTATTAGCCCAAATTAGGCCTAGGTTTGGAAATAGAACAGTTTTTTTTCATGTCTTGAACATTGTCCATGAAGACCGGACTTTATTTGCTTACATATCCCCCCTCCAAAGTACTTTCAATAATCCAATCAAGATTTATAGAACTGCAGCAACACAGTAAAATGGTTTGCTGCCCCATTCATTCTAGTCTTAAACTCAATGTGTTGTAGTACAAATAGCTCATTTTCTATGGCACTTATCATCATGTAAACTGTTCAGGATTGAGATGTGCCCTGAATTTTGAACGGATACCATAGGATGTCAACCCTTTCTAATACTTACTGAGACACTTCTACTGGACATTGATTTAAATGCAGTCCCCCCAAAAAAATTTATGATTAAGAATTCATCCTCAGCAAGCCAGTGAGCATATTCCATTGGAAGGGTCAGCCTAACTCCAGTGATTAAAGAATAATTTTATGCATTAGGGCTGGGGAAGCCTGACAGAGTGTGAGGATGGTATTGCCAGGCTGTTTCAAATGGAGAACATCATTAATAAAACATAGTCAAAAGAGGGGGACTAAAGTCAAGTGCTCTTCTCAAGTAGAAATGACAAAAATACATTATAAGTGCCCTGCAAAATAAAACAATGTCCTAAACCATTCCAGAATGAAACTATTCATAGCAGAAGGTCAAATGAGGACAGCAAGGAATTATAAGTTACTTGATTTCCTTTGCATTGCAAGTCATCCCCACATGGGGTAGCATAACTGAATGTGAGGGTTGCAAAAAAAACTGGCAACAAGCACATCCATCTCATTATTATGCAAATTTGCTTTTGCTTTTAATAAATGGTAAAATTATATGTATACCAAATAATTGTTTAAAAATAAATTTCTTTATGATTTATTATCAGTAAATGTTTGATTTGTATACTTATTTTATATACCTATATACCCAGGGTCATGTAAAAAAATTTCGGGCAAAAAGGGGTTGTGAGTGAATAAAATTTAAGAAGCCCTGCTCTAAGCTGATCCTGCATTGAGCAGGGGGTTGGACTAGATGGCCTGTATGGCCCCTTACTACTCTATAATTCTGTCTCAGAGGCACACTTGCATATCTCTGAGTTACACTGATGTAGTGCCCTGGAAAGGTGCCATGTTTGGCCACTGGAGGTACACTGGCCTACTTTGCCTCAGTGGCGCAAAAAGAGACGCTCCCATGCAGTCCTGGAACTCTCAGGAATGTGTACCACAGAGTGGTGCCAACAGTGTGTGTGTGGGGTGGGGGCTGGCAAGGATGCTAGCAGCTGCATACTGGAATATCAGCTCAGTCCCTCTGCCAGGGAACTGTCAGAACCGTGCCCTGAGGAACTGCTGGCCAAACACACATAGCATCCATTCCCTTAGATGATCAGACCCCCTTGCAGTAGTCCCAGCAGATGGGCTGAACACAATCCTACTGCCCTTCCATACAAGGGATGGGTGAGAGTCAGCTGGATGGCCACTTCACGCACCCTGGGGAAACAGGCAAGAAAGAGGGGACCCCCACAGGAATGGCTCTAGCAGTCATGGCCAATTAGCCATTCATCAGTGGAATTGGCCATCACTGCCTGTGGCTGCAATCCTGGGATCACTTTCCTAGGAGTAATGTCCCATTCTTGTCACTGAACTATGTCTGAGTAGACCTGCCTAGGATTGCTCTGTGCAGGCGTGGAATTGGCCAATGGGGAGAAGATCTGGAAGGACAACATACCTGGTAAGGTATATAGTCAGGCTGCCACAGCCAGTTTGGATCCCATCACTGCCATGGGGATGCCATCTTGCAGGTTCAAACATGACTCCTGCTCCATCCTGCCCTCCAGAAAGCCATCTATCTGGCATGGCCATTCCATTTACAAGCCTGCTGTGATGGGGATGGCTCACCCTGTCTGTCTTTTACTGTGTGTGTTGCTCAGGAGTTTCTGGTACCAAACCCAGGTCAGCTTGGTTACGTTACCACACCAGGGCTGTCTGTCCTGACAGGGGCACGTCAACCAAAATGATCCCCTCTCCCATTTTCTGTTGGCAAGGGCAAAACATCATCTATCCTTGGCTGGACTAACACAGGGCTTTCCCCATGTGGTACTCAGACCTGACCATGCTATCCTAGTGCCTTTCCATTGAGCCTTGCCTGTCTTGGTGATGCCCCTATGACTGGTGATGCCCCTATGTCTTGGTGATGTCCCTATGACTGGTAGAGATGTCTGGGCACAGTGTAAAATTGTTCCTTTGTGTCTCTCTGCTTAGCCCAGTGGTTAGGGTGCTGGTGTGGGATACAGGAAGCATGGGTTCAAGGCTGGCCTCTGCCATGTGTTTTGCTGCCAGTTAGACCATTGCTAGGAACAAAACTTAGACTTTGTCTTTGGCTGCCTCCCTCACACCCAGCTTGAACACATGTCTTCTGTTTGATACATGGGTGCCCCTTCCCAGTGAGCTATGGGGGGGGGGGGAATGCCAAACACTTTGTCTGCTGTTGTGCATTCCTCTCTTGCTGCCCTGATGTCTACAGTTCTCCTGCATGGCAAATGGAAACTTGGCATAAGAACATAAGAAAAGCCCTGCTGGATCAGACCAAGGCCCATCAAGTCCAGCAGTCTGTTCACACAGTGGCCAACCAGCTGCCTCTAAGAAGCCTCCAAACAAGATGACTGCAGCAGCACCATCCTGTCTGTTTTCCACATCACCTAAGATAATAGGCGTGCACCTCTGATCCTGGAGAAAATAGGTATGCATCATGACTAGTATCCATTTTAACTAGTAGCCATGAATACCCCTTTCCTCCATGAACATGTCCACTCCCCTCTTAAAGCCTTCCAAGTTGGCAGCCATCACCACATTTTGGGGCAGGGAGAGCCACAATTTAACTATGTGTTGTGTGAAAAAATGCTTCCTTTTATCTGTTTTGAATCTCTCACCCTCCAGCTTCAGCAGATGACCTCGCGTTCTAGTATTATGGGAGAGGGAGAAAAACTTCTTCCTGTCCACTCTCTCCAAATCATGCATAATTTTGTAGGCCTCTATCATGTCTCCCCTTAGCTGCCTTCTTTCCAAGCTAAACAGCCCTAAGCGTTTTAACCGCTCCTTATAGGGCAGTTGCTCTAATCCCCTAATCATTTTGGTTGCTCTTTTCTACACCTGGCAATGGGCTGAGACTTGAATGCACATCCATGTGGTGCCTTGGAGTGTGTGGACTCTGAAGCTCCGTCTGCTTGTGTGCAAGCCTCCCTTGGGGTGGCATTGTCAGTGGATCATTCCTCCCTGTCTTCTTGTAGTCCACCTATGGGCAGGCTCATCACCTCTGGAGGAGATGGACAATTTGGAGAATGTTGATTGGATATGCTATGATTGCTGCTAAAAGGGATGTCATCTGGTGCCACTTCCTGATTAGTGCATTGTGCTGAGATTACTAGGGACTCTGGAATGTTCGCTAATAAATCCAGACTTTGTTGAGGGCTGCATGTTATTCCTCCCCAAGGAATGTCCACAGGGAACCGACAAGTGGCACTGGTGTTATGGTAACAGCTGGCCACCGCTGACACAGTGGCTTTCAGTATTAGGCTAACAGTTTTTAAAGGTACCAATATGCTGATTAATTTCAGTGATCACTGGTTACTCAAATTTGCCTTCAGCTTAACCGCAAATCAGAAGAGTACTCACTGTATTTTCAATGACTCTCAAGGTTTATAGACTTTTTATAAATCTATTTTTTCCACTATACAAATAGTGGAATCTTAACCAGAGTTACACCCTTCTAAGTTTATTGAAGTTAATGGGCTTAAAAGGGTGCAACTCTGCTTAGGACCACACTGCTATATATATTATCAACTAATAAGAATATTATCAGGAGCATCAACCTACTCAATTCCTCTACTACACTTAGTGATTAGTTCATGATCTGAGCTGGTTCTCTCCCATTTTTTTTCTATTTTCTCTCTGAGAGATAACTTGCCTTCCCTGGCACCTCAAACACCACTATGGTGGCATCTCTGATGCCAGACATCACACAAATGTCAATCATCCTGGCAAACTAGATTTCCCAAGGGACTTTAACACTTGGTACATTGCTGAAACAGCATTCAAGGACCAGCAGGAGAGAAAGGCCTCCATGTCACTATTGCAAATGACAGGTAAGTGGAAAAGGGAACCGTTTTTCCAGCTCAATTCCAAATCAAGCTAGGAGAGTCTGTCCATTACTAAACATGATATATCAGGTCAGGCTGAAATGATGGTGCAGGCTTACATGTTGTTTGTGCAAATACTCAATAATCCTGGGAGGGAAGTCATATTAGTCTGTTGTTACAAAATCCAACAGAAGATCAGGGGCACCTTAAAGAGTAATAATGTTATCTCTATCACAGGAACAAGGACTTGGTTTTTTTCACTCACTATAAGAGCTAATACCTTAGCATGACCTGCTCTTTACAGATGTTAATTAGTTTTGCTTAACATTATCTCTCACTGCTTCTTCCTTGATTAGATCTGATTTAATGTTTATCCTACTCTGCCTACTCATCTATCTACAGTTGGGGGTGGACCTCACCCACTTTGAATGTCTGGTTATTGTTTTTAACTGGCCTCTCTTTATAACATTTTTCTACTCCCATTTGTCTTTCTTATAACTTCAAACATATCTCACATGGATCTACATGCATCTGAATAAGTTCTGTTACTATTTAAGGTGCCAATGGACTTCTGTTTGATTTTCCGATCATGACAGGTTTTTTTTTGCTGACAACAGAAAACCACCATGGTGGTAGGTAGAGTGTCAGGGTGGGATCTAAGAGACATGGGTAAAAATCCCATCCCAGCCCTGAAGGTCATTGGGTAACCTTGGGACAATCAGTATATCTCAGTTTAAAGAGATGGATAAAAATGTGACAAATTGACAGACCAGGACTGGGAAGATCTGACTTTAAACCACCATCTGCAATTAAACTCAGTGGGTGACCTTTGGTCAGTCAGTTTCACTTTGGCCTACTGTGAACTTTGAAAGAAACAGGATTGCCAGGTAAACATAACTTGTTCAAATCCCTGAATAAGACACAAGGAGAATTCTGGATAAGATCACCTTGACTGTCATTGTTGAAGTTCATGTTGAGCAACATTGTACCTGTACAATAGCTACTTATACTACAGGACCAGAATCATTGCAACTTCAGGCGCTACAGTTTCAGTACCTCTAAAAATTACAAGGTTATGGAGGTATACTTCCATCTATATCAGAAAACAGAGAGGAAAGCAGATTCATGATCACAATGAACAGACACTGAAGGCACACATAGACGTCTAAACAATACAGGGTTTTTTTTCATATTGTTTTCCTGTTGTTGTTGTCTTTTTTCTATATTCCTCAAAGTAGATGAGTGGCAAGGGAGGGCAGCTCCTCTGAAAGAGCACAGTAATCCTGCAAGAAAACTGCATAATCATGCGAAACATACACATACAAATGTATTCCATCAAGTTTGAACAACTCACTGGACGAGAGCTCCCTGCTTATTTTGGCTAACCCAGTGGATGCTCCAGCATGTGTCTACCTTCACTAAGCCTAACCTGCTTCACAGAGCTTTCCTGAGGATAAAATGGAGAATGGAGAATTATGTCCTGAGACAGATAGAAATTTAAGCAACACAGAGAGAACATGACCCATAAAATAAGCCTTAAGTTACCATTTGTTTCCTGAAATCTCTCAGTGTGCAATTATCTTGTACTTGCAACAGGCAAGCTCAACCTGGTTCATGCTTAGAATTGGCTGACTATTTTGCCCCAAGTGTTCTGGCTCATAATGTGAACCAAGGAGAAACTCCCCTCTTTCAAATGGCTCTTGCCTTCTCCTGAAGCTACCCTCGTAAAAGAAGGAATAGTTGGGAGGCTAACAGTTAAGAAGCTAACAGCAGAAGCTTCATTGTTAAAGTCTAGATGCTCTATTGTTGTCCCCTAAATAAAAAAAATGGTTGCTTCCGAGACCCTAGACTGGCACTCTGACCACTACAACACACTGATTTGTCATTTGTGAAATGACTGATGTTTTCACACTGATATGTGAAAACCTGAATATATTTCATAGATCTTCTTTAAGTATTTAAGGCTCACGTTGCTTCATAGAATCTTTCATGAAGGGCTGCAGAGACATTCAGGGATTACAAGCTTAATTATACAATTCTGGTTTCTGAGATTAGGTATGCACAAGAAGTTAAAAAAAAATTGGGTCTCCAGCTCTAATTATTTATTTAAAGAACAGATAGTCCAAACTTCAGGTCATGTTTAAGTTAATTATGTTAATTAGTTTGCAATCATACACAGAAATAATGTTTGCATAATAAATATAGCTAGCATCAACGGGTATATTCTGCTGACAGCAAAGCAATTATACTAATTGGCACTTCTTGCAGATCTGTCACTTCGATTATAAAATCCTTTACTCTAGAAACCAAGTAGTAAATGCCCACCAAATCCTGAAATTATCAACATTTTTACAGGCTTTACCATGTATCATCAAGGGGAAATCTAGGAATTAATATTGTGTCACAGTTTGCACTTGGGTGGCAATTTCTTTTTAAAATGCCCTGTGGTGGATTTATTGTAAGAGATACTATAAAAGGGTTGAGGCTTCCAAAGTGATAGTCTCTCCTAGGAACCAACCACCACCACATATCAGCCATGCTTCAGACATTAAAGCAAAGAACAATTCCCTTTAGAGAATGCCAAGCCATTGTGCAAAAGTCACAGCCTGCTGGGAATATACAACAAATTGCAAATGGATGTTGGTTTATGACAGCTGAAAATGGATGGCTCAATATGCCTTTTTGGGGGGGGGGGGAGAGAGAGAGAGAGAGAGAGAGAGAGAGAGAGAGAGAGAGTTACATTCATATTATTCTGTATTTTTTCAATATGAACATTAACTTTTACATTCATTTGGGAGGGATAACCACAGACTTTTTTTTAAAAAATATATTGAAATACAAGGTTTGTTAGAGGATGAGGAGGAGAACGCAGTTACCAAATAACTCAATTTTATGCTGATGGCTGAAAAGCAGCCCTCACACACATACACCCATTTAGAGCTGAATTTTCACTGTCATTGACAAAGCAACAAGGCTTTGTGCAAAATCCTGAAATATTAATTTTTGTGCTTCAGATTTACTCAGCTGAGAGTAGTTAGTTCTTTCAGCTTGCTTGATAAAAAATTCATTTACTCCAGACCAGTGCTAAACTCTTAAAAGGTCTATTTTTTAACTGGAGTGCCAGAATTAAACCATGTTTTCTGAACACACTGAAAAGCAAGAACAAAAGCATGAAGAACAAAAGAAATATGGTTTTCATTAAATTACATAGCTGCTTCCTCACGCTCTCAACATAAACCAGCAGTAACTCTTGGTTGCTTCCACAAGAGCAAGCTATATCAGAATAAACATTACGCCACTCATTGTACTAACTGTTTAAAAGATGTAATACTTTTTTTTGTTTTGCTTGCATCTCATAAAGGCTTCTCATTCAGATAAAATAATTAAAAAGTTAAAATCAATCAAATTAATCCTTCTCTCTCTTTTTTAAAAAAGCCTTTAAGAATACTTAGTTTGCCTTTATCTCATACTTACAATTTCAATTTAAATGATTTATTTGCACTGGGATGCCTAGATGGTTATACCTTTACTAGAATGACCCAAAAGAAACGTAGGTGCTAGAAGAGTGCCATAAATGCCACCAGTGAAGCCAAGAAGCAGACTGGGAAATGAAAATGGCCCTGGAGCAAGTCAATCTGAGAGGCCCCTGCCATGCTACAAACCACCACTGCAGAGCTGCTCAGCTCAGCTCAGTAGGGCTGAAAGCAAGCATTAACTCACTTACTGCATGATTCTCCAAACTGGAAACAGTGCAGGAGATAGCTGGTGAGCTGTCCTTGCTGATGAGGGGTCCAAGCCAAGTGGGCCCTGAGGCTCAGGCAGAGTTACTAGAGCTTGGCTCTACTTCCTGCTGGCCACCTGTGCCCTGTCCCCCCTCCCCGGGCAGTAGCCCACCAGAAAATTTCCCTGTAAATTAAATGGCCAGTCTGCCCCTGGTGAAACCAGCAGCCAGACAGCTCAGGCATTCGGCCTCATTAAGGCTGCATAATTCTTTGGTTTAATCTAAGATGGAGTTTGTCTGTAACTCTGGCTGCCTAGTCCTTACAAGTATAGGGAGTTCTTGGTGTATCAACAGCTACCATGATTTTGAAATCAAAAGTTGGCAATATTTTAATAATACTACATGGTCTTTTTCAGAACTGTTTATCAGAATATATACGATCCAGGGTTAAGTGAGAGGACTTCAGAGGGGTCTGCAGGTCCTTTGTTAGGACAGAGGGCAGGGCCTTTATGTTCCATCTAGGTAATATAAAAACTGACCTCCTCTCCATTTTCTTAGAATCTCAGAGGAAATGGACAGAACCAGCCTTCCCTCTTTCAAAGAATGGGAGCCTACAACTATGGCCAGAGTAACCAGAAAACATTCTGAATGGTTGACAGTAACCAATAGCTCAACCAAGGAACTCTGAGTGATACCAAAGAGGTATAATTTTAATATAGCCATCAAATTACTTTCATTATAAAACTGAATTGGTTTTCACTCTCTTTTTCAGTCCAAAGGATTTTGGCAGTGAGAAACATCACTCTGTATCCATAGACAATAATAGTCAATGGTCCGACACTGACTTTTTCTGTTTCTGAGAGTAGCTCTGAAAGTTCTTCCATACTTCCACCCACTCTTCAGCTGGCCTTTATCTGGTTCTAATTAGTCAATAAGAAGTTTCTTTCTGTTGCTAGTTGCCATTCCAGTCAAGGGGTTACATTTATTAGACTGGATCAGGGCCCTTTGACTTGTAGTGCTACAGAATCAGTTATCCTTAGAGACCAGGGGTTGAATCCAGACAAAAAATTTCCACTTACAGAAAGATAAGGGCAATTTCCACCGAAGTTTCATACTGCACATGACAAATGTAGTCCTGACCTTATAGGCCATGTATAGATAGTGAAAAAAAATTCTTGATCATGTTTCTAAAGTATAGTTGATAAGGATCTCACTATATTATTTTGAAGATAGAAGAACGTGAAAGTTTCCACTGGGACTATGGGGCTTGCTGTGCCACAAACCTCTGTCCTACTGTAAACAGTAAATTATGCATATTGGCCATATATTTACCATTTGTATAGAAGTTAGTCTTACTACCACACCAAATAATATTATTGTAAAGTAGGGTTGCCAACCTCCAGGTAGAGGCTGGAGATCTCCAGCCTATAGAGATCAGTTCACCTAGAGAAAACAGGAGCTTTGGCAATTGGACTCTGTGGCATTGAAGTCCCTCCCATCTCCAAACCCTGCCCTCCTTAGGCTCCACCTCCAAAATCTCCAACCTGGAGCTGGCAACCCTATTGAAAAGACCGGTGTCTTCCCATCTCAGGAGAAAACAGTGCATATCAAGAAATAACAGGGCTTTTACTGCATGGTTTCTTTTCTTCCTGTTTCTGGCCCCATACTGCTTCAGTTTATCACCTGATTTCTGTTTGCATTTTTGTGCCTTTAGTTGTCACTTTGGTATTTTTTGTTCCCCCTGGGGGGGAGTTCCAACAGTTTTGAGACCACTTTTACCTTGGTGATTTTTTGAAAGCCAATTTTAAGTTAGCTTTTACCTTGTGCATAATGTCTCTATCAGTTTTCTTTGTCCCACATACCGTGTTTCCCCGAAAATAAGACATACCCATAAAATAAGCCGTAGCAGCATTTCTAAGCATTTGCTTAATATAAGCCATACCCCGAAAATAAGGCACCCCGGGGCTGGTGTGGAGAAGACCAGGAGGAGCCCAGCTGAGCAGTTGCAGTCTCCCGTGGCTGCTTCAAAGGCCCGGCAACCAGCGCGCCCGGGGCTGGGGTGGAAAAGACCAGGAGGAGCCCAGCTCAGCAGAGGCGGTCTCCCGCAGCCGCTTCAAAGGCTCTGCAACCAGCGCGCCCGGGCCTCTGGGGGCGGGGAAGACAGGAGGAGCCCAGCTGAGCAGATGCAGTCTCCCGCGGCCACTTCAAAGGCCCGGCAACCAGCGCGCCTGGGCCTCTGGGGCGGGACCGGAAGGGGGTGGTAAGGGGAGAATGGGAGCCGAGAGGGAGGACAGTTCTGATTCCCTCGGAATAAGACATCCCCTGAAACAAAGCCATAGTGTGTCTTCTTGAGGAAAAATAAATATAAGACAGTGTCTTATTTTAGGGGAAACACGGTACCTCCAGCCCATAGTAGTTTTACTCTTCAGGAAAAGGAAGTTATAAAAGAGATTCATATTTTAATGTCAAAATCTGAGGAGATATAATAATAACCCAGCTACAGCTAAGCTTTAAAAAAACACAGAGTGAATTAATTTATGTGGTAAAACATACTTCCAGACTGCAGTGTGCTGTCTCTGAAGCAGAGTAGCTATCACAAACAAACATTGTTCTTTAGACTGGGGAGATCATTGATAATGGACACACATTTTCATTTGTTTCAGACTGGGTTGTGCAAGATAGCTAAGCCAAGAGACATCACAATAGCATCTCCTTTGGTCATTTTAGTTAGAAAATGGCTAGAGACAAATAAACTACCCCCAAAAAAAGATAAGAAAAGGACAGCATTCTTTATCTTATTACATTCTCACTCCCCCTTCACTGAGGCACTTCCAGCCCTTTCCTGAGACTGGCATTTCAAAGTATTGCCAATTACTAGGGAGTGCAACCTATACCACCCACTGGCTTACTTAATGGCTAACCCTGTTCTTTAAAGTCAAGCAAAACATTAGACAGGTTACTATATCATAAGGTTAAATCAGCTGACTTCAGGTATAATTTAATTTTATTTGGAGTGCTCAAAATATAATGTATGACATAAAATGCACTGCATTTTTTTAAAAAAATCCACAGTACATCATGAAAAACTTGAGATATGTTTCAGTTCAGTAGCAAAGCTGACATAGTTGACCCAATGACTTGACATTGTTCATCCGAAAACCCTTTAACTAGGAGGCTTTGAAGTGGCTCTTTGAAGAGTTTAGTCTAGTCTTTGAGAGACAGTTTTGTTTCCATGTAGCAGACTATGTATATTTAATAAGAGCAAAAAACCTGTAATAAAGGAACCT
Source organism: Euleptes europaea (assembly GCF_029931775.1). NCBI lineage: Eukaryota > Metazoa > Chordata > Lepidosauria > Squamata > Sphaerodactylidae > Euleptes > Euleptes europaea. Next base: position 41,285,308 of record NC_079316.1, read on the forward strand.
GAGGTCATTTCTTACCATGAAAGTATGTATTTATGATTGTGCATGATTATATTTTTGGTTGTATGGTTGTATTTCTGAAATATATGTATGGTTGTATTTCTGAAATATAATTAGAAAATAGGATGTTGGCTTCTTATTCTCAAGTTTTCTTTACCATGATTTCCATTTTTTAATTGGAAAAAAGATGATTGAACTGAAAAGACACTTCATTTAACATTTCTCATTGTCTTTTCTGAATTTCATGTGCAACAACAGAGTGCTGCAGCCATATACTGCCTTTGTTCTTTTATTTTGATTTAATATACAAGATAAAGCAACTGAATTCTTCTTTTATGACATTCCCTGTTGTGTCAAATAGGATAATTACTTCTAGAGGTACTATAACATAAAGATTCAAAATATCAACCATAAAATCCCCTAAAATGGGTACCATGCTTGAGTGATTTTTCTTAGCTCTGGTGTCTGCCATATTAAATATATTTATATTACAAGAAGTATAAGTGACACAGCCTGGTGGTAGCATGCCAAAGTGTTCAAAAAGCTTTACAAGATGAACATTGTCCTGTCATTTAGGACACATTTCAATAACATTAGATATTACACATGTTATTTCGTTTCATTATTTTATAACAACAAGTAGGGGACTGCAAGGACTTGCGGGGGCACCTCACCCCCCCCATGTTGCCTTCCTTGGAAGAACCCATAGCCTCTCCTTTTCTTGTTTCCTTCTCTCCTTCCCACCCACCCACCTTTCTGTCCCCCCAGTTTCAGCTATAATTATTATTTACTTCATTTATACCCTGCCTTTCTCCGCAATGGGGACCAAAGTGGTTTTAATTTGAAACTGGCCCAAATTCACCCAGTGAGCTTCCCCTGCAGAGTAGGGATTTGAACCTGGGTCTCCCAGATCCTAGTATGAAACTCTTAACAGTCTGTTAATAAAATTGCTTCTCCAGTTGGTGCTTTATACATTTTATGCTAGCAGATTATGATTTCCAGAGACAATGCTTTTTTTAAAAGATAATCAAAGTGTGCCTAGTAAATGTCAGGATGTGACGTCACCCCATGGGTCAGGAATGACCCAGTGGTTGCACAGGGGACCTTTATCTTTATATATACAATAGCATTTCAACCATCACTTCCTTCCTTTTACCAACAGTACAGAAAATCTTGAACACAAAATAGGTTATGTTCCAGAGTTTGGGATGCAATAAAAATGCAAAGTAATAAACCTTCACTAGTCCCTAAAAATAATTTCTGTGTTAGGGTTGCCAACTACCTGGAGGGGGAAAAATGCATAGATAACCTTTAGCAGTCAGCAAAGGGTTTGTCCCAGGTGCATTAAAGAAATGTATTATAGTCCTCTGAAGAGTCCAAGATCCCTGCACGGCACTTTCAACCACAAGTTACAAAAGGGCAAGTATCCTTATAAACTGCCTCAAACATGATGCAGAGACTGTAATCAGACTGATTTGCACTTTGGGTGTGATGTCTTCTCTGTAAATTTCAACTAGAGATGGAACTAATGTGATTGCTCAAGCACTAAATAAAAATGATCACATATCTTATAGGAATCAGTCACTAACAACTGTAATTTATGTGGGCAGCTGAGACAAGATCCTCTGAAGAACATACCAGTTATTAATGTTTAGTTATCACTGTATCTAGTTTCATCATACGTCAGGCCCCTGGCAAATTTATGCAATAAGGCAAGCCTTGGCATTAAGGGATGAGATGCTTCTATGGAAAAATGTGAGTCCCCCTTTATCCCCATATCGGGGCAAAAAGACGTCAGAAGTAATATAGACATAGCAATTTAACCAGATATACAAGATTATTTGTAATTTCAGATGAAGTAAGAGGAGAGGGATGAGGATAATGAGCACAGAAAGAGAAGGGAGATGGGAGGAAGGATGGGAAGATAGGTTTTCCAATCTCCAGATGGTGGCTGGAGATCTCCCACTAGTACAACTGATCTTCAGGTGAAAGAGATCTGGAGAAAAATGGCCACTTTGGAAGGTGGATTCTATGGCATTATATCCCAATTGAAGACTGTGTCCTCCCCAAACCCCACCCTCCTCAGGCTCCACCCCCAGAATCTCCCATTATTTCCCAACCTGGAGCTGGAAACCCTATGGGAAGACCCTCTGCAACTCCTTCTGAGTCAACTAATAGTTCATTGATTTGAATTATTAACTTGTACGGTGTTGGTTTGTGTGGAACAAACATAAAGTCTACTGAAGAAAGAGGTTAATATGAAATTAATACATATAGTTACTTAAGTTTACTCACAACCTGAGTTTGATCCTGATGGAAGTCGGTTTCAGGTAGCCAGCTCAAGGTTGACTCAGCCTTCCATCTTTCCAAGGTCAGTAAAATGACTACCCAGCTTGCTGGTAGTAACGTGTAGACAACTGGGGAAGGCAATGGCAAACCACCCCATAAACATAGTCTGCCTAGTAATCATTGTGATATGACATAATCCTATGGGTCAGTAATGACCCGGTGCTTGCACAGGAGACCACATTTATCTTTTAAACTTACTGTGGCATAGAGCAGTGTAGCCAGATTGGCTGAGTCTAAATAGGGGATTGATTTCTGAACTATTCACAATCAAAAGAGCATAATTCCTAAATTCTTAACAAAATAAAAGATAATTCCGCCACTTCGCAAGTGGGGACCACAGTACCCTCCAGGATATCAGCCTTGTCCACCAGCTTCCATTCCATCTTGTCTGGTCAACTTCAAATCATTTACCCTCAGTCAACTGAGCATGGGTGGCCGACACTGGCCTAGTGCAAACAAAGGGTCCTCTGGCGGCTTAGACAAAGTCATGTACAGTAGGGTGTAATCAACATATTGAGGACATCCTATTCCAATGCTATGGATGACCTCCCCCCTCCAAAGGTTTCACATAGGTATTAAAAACAGAAACCCATAGGAAAGATCCCATCTTACTGACCCTAATACAGCTCCTGTGAATTCTACTTTCAGTTCCAAGTATTTTATCAGTATCAAGTGGTTATGCATCAAAGGCCATTGGGAGGTTTAAAAGCAGCAGTAGGGAGTCACATCCCCTTTCCATACTTAGAGATCATCTGCCAGAGCAACCATGCCATCTCTGTACAGGAAAGCACTTACCTCAACCCCTTCCCTTGGTAGCATGCCTGGCCTAGTATTTTCTCCTTTCTTCTCGTTTAAATGCAAGGACACACAACTTATTTTTTTGAGTAGTCACAAATCTGTCATTAGATATGTGTGTATGTGTATATACAGAGAGAGACATGAGTGGTTATCATCATCATCATCATCATTTTATTAGATTAGTAGGCTGCCCTCCTGAACAAGTCAGGCTCAGGGTGGCTTACAAACATTTAAAAAATTTCACACAGTCCCTAAAATAAACAATTTCTATATGTTCAATAAAATCAAGCACCTTCAGGCCATAGCAGCAGCCAAATTCAGATTTAAATAAAAAAACAATGCAGTAATAACTATAACAATAAAGGAGGGGAAAACCAAAAAGAAACAGAGAAAAAGGGAGGAGAGGGAGGGATAGGGTTGCCAGGTCCCTCTTCACCACTGGGGGGAGGTTTTTGGGGTGGAGCCTGAGGAGGGCAGGGTTTGGGAAGGGGATGGACTTAGAGTCCAATTGCCATAGCGGCCATTTTCTCCAGGTGAACTGATCTCTATCGGCTGGGGATCAGTTGTAATAGCAGGAGATCTCCAGCTACCACCTGGAGGTTGGCAACCCTACGGAGGGAGCAGTAGGGGAGGCCAGCCAGATGGAAACCATTGTTGCGCTCATCCATATGCCTGGTGAAATAGCTCAATTTTACAGGTCCTGCATAACTCCTTCAAGTCCCACAGGGCCCAAATCCAACTGGCATCGCATTGCACCAGGTTGGGGCCAGAGCAAAAAAGGCCCTGGCCCAGGACAGCTGGCTAATATTAGCTATTAGCTCTGGTTTATAGTCTGTGACTATGCATTGCGAAATACATATACATATTCTGAAGCAGCAAGACCAGAGTATAACACAAGGCTACCCCTTTGCCCCAGTATGAGAGTCAAGGGTACTGAAATACTAGCAGAGGATCCCTGCCAGTACAAACACTGTGCAGCGCCATTAAAGCAACACCCTAAATTTGTCCCCAAACTTAACAGGTTCTGGTCACAAATTCTTAGAATTTAAATTGGCTTTTAACATTTTAAAACTTAAACATTTAAAATCCTGTCACTCTTAAAACATCACTTTAGTAAATGGCTGGATTGTTTCACAAATAAATAAAAGCAACCGGCATTTATGTTTCAATACACTGTCCTCCAAACAAACCAAGATAATGGCACATTAAACAGTAATTAGTTTATATAGATTGTCAAGGTTCACCAGGGACATCTGGCCTTTGATTACTATCATGTGATTACAGTCAGCACAGAATAGCTATACAAGATAATAAAATCTGGCTCTGAACTGGTGCCAGAGTGTTCACTCAACTCATTCTAGACATTTTGCCAAGAAGAGTTAACTAAAACAAGTTCATTCACACTCAGCTGTCCTATCTGCGTTTCCCTTTGAATTCAAATGAGCACAGTCATTTTAAAGACCTTCATTTAAAGTCTCTGCTGCCACATTAAAAAGGAAATAATTGACCATATAAATTAGTATTAATAATTATTATTTGTGGCATGCCTTCTTTTTCATTCATTTTTGCTATATTTAGAATAGAATTGAAGGATTAAAAAAAAACCTTTATATTTCTGGATGGTCGTTTGCTCAGATAAGTTCCAGACATTCCAAATGCTACAGCTTGAATGATTTCCCCCCACAGATGTTTACTACATGGCCAAATACGTAGTCAGTGATAACCATACCCATTTATTTCTCTGTTCGCCCTCAGTGGGAATAATTGGTAGTTGTAGTAGAGAGATGTATTTTGCAGAAGCTGATAGCAAATTGAGATCAATGAGTAACAGATCAATTGTCAGTCAAATGTTTTGCTAGTTTGTTCTGACACAGAAAGCATGCAGTTAATGTGAATTCTAGTCAGAGCTATCTAATGTGATTTACTCCCAGGAATTAGGGTTGCACTGTCAATCTCTGTATGAATGACACATGTTAACGAATCATTGTCCTGGTTTAAATTTTGGCTCTATGGTAACGTATTTCATTGACTGTAGGTCCAGAATTGGACACAGGAGCTCCTGCGTGGAAGACGAAAACATTGTTGTGACTCACTTTGATCACAAAAGGCACTATTTGAGCAATGCTTGGTGTATATGTTCCTGAGGCCCAGTGTCATTAGGATGGTCTTTGATGTGTGAACTGAGCCATGGATTAGTCATAAAGTTTGTTGGCAAAAAAGCAACATAACAAGAAACCTTAAAGTAAACTTATAAGTGATTTGGAAGAATAGCTCTGTGAACATGACAATGGTCATAAGTACTCCTGCCAGCTAAGTACCCTACATCTGAGAAGAGCTGTTCCCTGCCCAATTGGGGAAACTCACCTCTGTATGACTTTGCTTTGTTTCTAAAGCCACTGTATTGGTGGCAGAGACAAATGAGTTTTTGAAGCTCCCTCAAGACAATGGAAAGGCTAACATTAACCAGCTAGCTGAGCAACATATTCTAGTTTCTGTGTCTGAAAGCAGATTGAAAACTACAGTGCTTGAGGATCCTCAAACAGTAAAGTGTTCGCTTACTGAAAGCTAAAGCATATGCCCTTTGCTAAAGGGTATCAACAAAACACAAGTCGATGGTGCTCTGGTAATGCTATATATTTTCTTAAATGGTTTTACTTCTTAGTAACAAACAATCTGAGACAAAATACATTTATCCTGACTGACTCATATGACCTTAAACACTTCCAGTATCTGTGAAATACATTTTAACACATTTTCCATCAAATTTGTCTTAAAGCCAAAAGTACATTTGACAGAACACCCATATTGATTTTTTTTTCCAGTCAAACCAAAAGCAATCTCTCTCAAAACGGTTAACATTCTGAACTGATTTCTCTATATGACAAAGAGATGTTTCACAGAGAACACCTTTCCTACATGGAAATAACCTATTTCTAAGGTATAAAAGTACACTTCAATGTGAGAAGAACCTCTAAGGGCCACTTTCGACATTATTTTATCATCCACATGTTGTCAAGGTACACCCTAGGAAGCAAGAAAGAAAATGATCAAGGATTACTCTGTAATCTCAAATAGTCAGTTATGTGTCTGATGTATGCAAGGTGAATCAGTTTTAGGAAACCTAGAGGCAGATCCAACCAACCATGAATGGAACAAGTTTATGGAAGGCATCTTTATGATGTTTAAATGCAGTGCCTGTGCCCTCTTTTAGAACTGATCCTGATGGCTGGGGCCCATTGTGAACTGGGAGGGCGCTGCAGTGGGATGTGGGACTACTAGACAGACCTTTTGCATGAACTGTTCACTGATTCCATCTCATTCCTAGGATTCATGCTAGCCTGTTGAGTGACTTTGCAAGATGTGTAGGTGACTGCAGTGGAAAACAGAATATGGCAAAGGTTTCTTCCATGAATCCAGTTAGCCATGAACATTCAGCCTGTAACATTTGTCAACATAACCGTAACACTAAAGCATGATCATGACGTACCAACAGTTTGAAAATCATTCCCACAGGAAAAATAAAATTGCTGTGTGCATTACAGATCAGCTCAGGAGACCATGGTGTACTTGAAAAGTTGTCAGTTTAGAAGGAAACCAGTAACATTGATTTTCAGTGGGAAATGAAATGAGTGCCTTTAGAATATCTCAAAATAAGATCATCTCACTATTTAATATAACTACCACCTCCCCTTTAAATTGTTTCAACAGATTGACTCTGAAATGAAAAAGTGTTACTCATTGGATTGAGAAGGCCAGAATGATACCCAGGCACAACTTAATACAAGATAAGCCCAGAGAGAATGACAACAGAACACCTCTGGTTGTCACTTATAGCTCTCAACTAAAACCAGTCCAACGTATTATTAAGGACCTACAACCAATGCTGGATTGTGACACTTCCCTCGCTGAAGCACTGGGGGGATGTCCCTTTCTTGCTTACAGACAGCCGGCTAACCTAAAACAACTTCTCACCCATGATGATAAACTACTTAACAAGAACATGGACTCTGGCACCAAGGCCTGCAACAAACCAAGGTGCCAACTTTGCCCTCATATAGATTCTAGGAACACCATCTCTGGACCCACCAATGATTTCTCCACACCCATCTCTCCCCTGGACATCACAGACTCTTCTGCATATCACACCTAATCCAATCAAGCCTGCTATTCACATTTACATACTGTTCCTCTACTTAAAGACCGATGGATTCACATTCTAGCTGTATCTGAAGAAGTGAGCTGTGGCTCACGAAAGCTCATACCCTACCAGAAAATATTTTTGTTAGTCTTTAAGGTGCTATTGGACTCTTGCCCTTTTTGATTACTGCAAACAGACTAACACGGCTACCCACTGTGATTTATCATCATTGGATTGAGTTAGGTCCAGCACAAATCAGATTACTGGAAATTAGGCATATATGATTTAGAGATGCTCTAGTATCTGCCAGTTCAGCTTCCAGGCTGATTGCAGGTCACAACCAGGGAGCTAATTTATCAACAGGCTACTTGACTGCTCAAGACACACTAACAGTCCATTCCTGAGCTGAGTGGCTGAAACTCTTTAGGAGGCCAGGAAGGGCCAGTGCCAGAATCCACAGCACTTGCGCTGGCGTCCAGGCCACTTCTGCTTTGCCCTTACCTGGAGATACACCACCTTTTTAGTTGTCATATCCCCATGCAACCCAATGGAGCGATTGCATGGGTTTTATAGGTAAGGGCAAAGCTTTAGCTTTATTGAGGGGGGGAATCCTCCTCCAGCCACCAGCGAAGCCCCTTCCATCAGGAAAGGGCTGTTACTCATGGCTTAAAAAAAACTACCCTAATGCTACAGGACATACTTATTGCCTTTTTGTGTCACCCAGCAACCTTCCACTTTAGAGTGAGGATTCAAATCCAGGTCTCCCAGACCCTAGCCTGATACTGTAACTGGTATGCAACATTGGGGCCCCATTTATCACCTATCTAGTTTCAGTTGCCCAGGGTACCTGCAACATGGGCCCTGAAAATCACTACACTGGTTGTGTAAGTTCATATGAGAGCAGGTGGTCCTTAAGTTATGCAGGTCCCAAGTTGTATAGGGCTTTAAAGGTAAATACCAGCACTGATTTAGGTCTGGAAGCAAACTAGGAGCCAGTGCAGATATAATAACACAGGAGTGATATGGTCCCTACAACCAACTTCAGTCAACATCCTGGCTGCAGCATTCTGTACCAATTGTAGTTTCTAGACACTCTTCAAGGGCATCTCCACATACAGAACACTACAGTAATCCAAAGTAGATGTTACAGGACATGTGCAACAGTGGCAAGATCTTTTTTACCCTGGAAAGGTAATAGCTGGGTTACCAGCCAAAGCTGGTGGAAAGCACCCCTAGCAACCACTGCCATCTGCCTATCCAACAGAAGGGCTGGATCCAGTGGCATCCCCATGCTACAAACACACTCCTTTAGGGGGAATGCAACCCCATCCAAAACAGTAGACACCTCGATACTTGTGTCAGTCCTTCCCATCACCAGTAGCACCTCCATCTTATAGGGATTATGTTTTAGTTTACTGGCCCTCATCCATCCCAAAACTGCCTGCAGGCACTGATTCAAGGTTTCCATGATTTCCCTGGGATCCGCTGGAAGCTATAGAGATGATTATATAGGGCGGATAGATTATGCCAAGTGCTGTTAGCATTTATTTTATTTTATTTCATTGTTCAATGTTTTATTTCATTGAAAGATTTATTTCTTTGGTCATTAGATATCAGTTTTGTGGATATCAACTTTGGTTTCAATTAAAGGAAAACACCACACAGGGTTTTAGACTTAACAAACTATTACTTCCAAGCTTTAATCCCTAACATATCCAGTTCAAGTATCATGGATAGCAGAACCAGGAATAACTGTGAAGGCTTGGTGAGGCACCTTCAAGGAATTGATGGGCTTGAGCAGCTGTTGGACTTTCTCCATATGAGGTGCCTCAATATCCTTCATAAGCTTTGGTCAAGGTTTTAAACAGGAGGGGCTGTGGCTCAGTGATAGAGCATCTGCTTGCCATGCAGAAGCTCCAGTCAAAGGGACCAGGCAAGTAGGTGATGTGAAAGATCTCTACCTGAGATCCTGGAGAGCTGCTGCCAGTCTGAGTAGACAATACTGACTTTGATGAACCAAGAATCTGATTCAGTATAAGGCATCTTCATGTGTTCATGTCTACATTTGTAATTGTACTTTTTTTCACTCTTAAATACCTTCAGTAGACACTGGCAGCATTTACCATAGTACGCTCCAGAGGCCAAAATCCATGCATTGGTCCTTGGGCAAAGCAAGAATTCAGCTCACAGATCACTTGAAGGGTGATGATAAATGGAACCACAGATTTCTTTAAATTCTCTTAGTCAACTATCAATAAATGCAATATAGAATCTAAAAAAAAAATTCAGTGCAAACTATAGATAGGAAAGTGCCCATCTTAAATCAATAGAAAGTGAGCCCCAGCTTCCAGAACAATTTTGCTTCAACTTTAAAGAAGAAACTGACATGAACTAGGCAAATTATGTTTTGAGGATGCCTGAATTGTCCAAGCTTATGTTAGACATAAGCTTATGTTAGACATAAGAGCCCCGTGGCGCTGAGTGGTAAGCTGCAGTACTGCAGTCCAAGCTCTGCTCACGACCTGAGTTCGATCCCAACAGAAGTTGGTTTCAGGTAGCCGGCTCAAAGTTGACTCAGCCTTCCATCCTTCTGAGGCTGGTAAAATGAGTGCCCAGCTTGCTGGGGGTAAAGGGAAGATGACTGGGGAAGGCACTGGCAAACCACCCCGTAAACAAAGTCTGCCTTGGAAACATCGGGATGTGACGTCACCCCGTGGGTCAGGAATGATCCGGTGCTTACACAGGGGACCTTTACCTTTTACCTAATGTTAGACATAGGGTTGTTGAGCCTGCTTTCTTCAGTAAAACCAGAATAAGCCAAATACCCATACCAGTAAAGGGGTATTTTGGCTTTATTTCCACGTTTATTAAAAAAAAAAAAAAATCAGGTCCATTATAGTTTATGGCAATTTTTTTCAAAGCTCCTGTGGGGGCATTTTTGGAGGTAGAGTCCGCAAATTTGCAGCATAGTTGCAAGGGACTCTCCTTAGACCGACCCCAAAGTTTGGTGAATGTTGGGACAGGAGGTCCAATTTTATGGGCCACAAAGGGGTCACCACGATCCTCCAGGCATTTACAAGCTGAGCTGTCCATCGGTCTTCAGGTTCAGAAGTTCAGCATTGCCGAGGACTGGTGTAAAGTGCCAATTGGCAGGCTGGCACCTCAAAGTCTGGGGTCTCTGTATCTGAGGTGCATAGCACATCCATGAAAATTAACTTCCAAACTGAGAAAAATGGCTTAAATTCAAGAAAAAATAAGGCATGGAAAACATTTCTTTTGGTGGCAAATGACATCCTGTGAACTGTCCTTTATTATACTCATCAAATATCTGATTTCAAGACATGATCATGTTGCAGGGAGATGAAGCCTCTACTCAGGGCAACCTTCAGTTTGAGAGCAGGTTTTCGAGGGGGTGATATCAGAGCCAGCTGAAATCATGACCACGGGAGCTTGTGAAAGAGATTGCTCATCCGCGTGGGTGTGCAGTTTTCTTCAGAACGAAGCCTTTTTAGCAGCTGTGAAGCTGGTGCTTTTTAGTTGGAAGATATATCCCTCTGTACGGGACTGGGTGAGCCCCATCTTTTAAATGACCCTTCTGCCTCCAGTCTATCCTGATCCAGATCACTCCACTGAATGGTGATGGATAGTTTGGTCAGACCAAGTTGCTTCCGATTACACAACCCCTACCTCAAAAGGTTGGGGCCCTAACAAAACCAGTCAAAAATAGAAAAATGGGAGAAAGCACAGAGGTCCGCATCTGAGCAAAGGTGAATAGCCAAAACACCAAAAATGCCAAATATCTATTCGGCTTTTTCAGGAATTGCCTATTCGACTTTGGGCAGATTCCCAGGTTTTGCTATTCGGTCGACCCGAAACCCAAATATTGCTGAAATGGCTAATTTCGGGTTTATTTTCAGTTTGGGTATATCGATATACACAACCCTAGTTACACAACATTTAGTGAAGAAAGAAACTGTTCATGAAAATTAATGAAATTGCCATTGTCAGTACAAATTTAGTTAAGTTTTCCTTGTACTTATTGTGATGAATTGGAAAGGATATTATAATAATCTAATTAGATTGTGCCAGGCAATTCTCCACAGTCTGTGTCCTTGAGAAAGGGCATAGTGATCAAGGCATATATATTACTACAGCTGTATTATCTCTGAAATCTTAATGCATCTTATCTGAGTTCTTAAGCCTTTAAAACCATCTAAATGTTTCACTTTCCCATAGCAAATCTGTAGGTTCATTAGCAAGCCCTCAACGGAATGAATTATTTGAACTGGAGGTGGCAGTTCCATAATATAATCCAGCTGTGAAGGAGGCTGTAGCCTGAAAAAATCCAAAACACAGTACACACATTAATTTCCTGCTTCCAGTTGGCAAACTCCTGCTTTAAGCCCCCACTTACCACCTTGGGGAAACAGAGGAAAGAGAGAGAGAAAATGGTTGCTATACAGGCAATGCTCTAAGTTAAAGATCGTAGAGAATGGAGGCCAATCTACAGCATCAGCCTTGCCTTGTGCTCTGGTCCATCCCAATCATAGCTGCAGAGCTACAGATGAATGAAGATAGACTTGCCTTCCTAGTAGACCCCAGCTACCAGAGCTGCCACACTTCCCACTTGCTCTCACCCTTTGGTGGCGCAGCCCCCAAAGAAGTGAAAATAAGTGATGCTGCTGCAAGCACCATCCCTCTGCTCCTAGGTGCTGCCACCTATTGAGGAAGGCACTGAGCCTACCTGCTGCAGCCTGGCTGGTACTGCTACAGCCAAGGCACCTCACTATCATTTGGGCCTACTGGTATTAGCTGGCCAGTGTGGCCACAGCCCTCCCAAACAGGTGGTGTATATGTGTCACCGCAGTTGCCTCCCCCTCCACTTCTCCCAGGCTGGGTGCATTACTATTCAGGCTGAGTCCCTCACTGTCAGCCACTGTGGTGCTGCTGCGAAGCAATATCAAGTATCCAAGTATCAATTCTGGTCACGATCACTGCAGCACAGGTGGAAGATGGGCTGCTGCCTTTCCTGCGTGCTGTTTTTCCAGCCAATATGGTACTGGAGCCATTATTTGTCAGCTATTGAGGGGCATTATTTGCTAACATGCCCCCTGGCACCATATTGGGTTGGAAAAATGGTGTAGGGGGGAAGGCAGGAGCTCCTCCTTCTCCCATACTGTGGTAGTCTTGACCAGAATCGCCCCCCACAGCACTCTTAAAAGACATGCTAGAACTTTACAAAATAGAAGCCATCCCTGGTGTAAACCTAAAGATAGCATCATGTCTAGTTTGGCCCTTATGTGAATGAACCTAGGTTGCTAAAAAGGTAACTCTTTAAGGAAACAGTAAGGCACTGATGAATATTACAAATGTCCAGTGTGTTTACTTGAAAAAAAAATGGTTTTGAGAGTGAGAAAATACCCTGGGACATCGTTTAGTCAGAAGAACTGAAAGGATACATGACTGATCACAGCATGAATTCACAACAGTAAATCATTTTGTTGTGGTTGTTACAACATCCTGCAAACAAAACTCCTATAATAAGTAACTGTGGGAGAAGCTGTAAGTTATTTATTACAGTTACAAACTATGCTATTGGAAACAGGAAATTTTGTAGTCACATGAAAAGTGGTCATGACAAAAATCAATGCCAAAAATAGATATGGTTTGTTTGTTTGTATCGAAGAAATACTCACACAATGTTTCCCTCTAATATTATATGATGATATCCAGCAGAGAATCAATAAAGGGGATGGTAAAATTCAGAAGGTGTTTAAGTTATAATGATTGAAGATAAGTGATCTCATCAATTAACTGAAGACAAATGAAATAAATTACTATAATGAACAGGAAAAAACATCAGAAAGCAGTTAATATACTTTCCCACAATAACACTGAAAAGAGAACTAGATAAACACTAGAGAGTAACAACGATAATCATAGGTAAACCATTGATACATGAATACCAAGAAAATGTATTCTCAGACCTCCAAATACATACTTGGCATAAACACAAACATACACACACACATACAATGGTAAATACAGAAGTAACCTTTCAAGTGTGTTGGGAAATGGCTTTGAATACACATCTGCTGCATTCTGAAACATTTGTTGTGGGCCCAGGGGCAATGTGGGGTGAGTTTAGAGGGAAGGACCACACACACACACCAGATTGAGAAAAACAAGCCAAAGCTTTATTGACTAAAGCTGCTGGAGCATTGGTGCAGCATGGGGATGTATCCAACATTGGGCAACCCACCTGCCACCAGATACAGTCCCATCCCCCTCAGCCCACATGCTGGGGTGAGGGAGGAACCACAATAGCCCTATTCCCATCCCTCAGTTTTCCCACCACCTGGTGGTGAACATCAGCTAGCAGCCTCCTTTTAAAATATTCTTTAATATAACATGCATGTAAGTGAATAAGCAATCTGAAATGCAAAAGTGACATTCTAGACCAAGGATTATAATGTTGACAATTAACTGCATTAAAAATGTACCGGAAATAGTAAATACCTGGCAGATAGTTTTCATTTTAAAAATCTTATCAGAAATCTTGAAACGCTTCATTAAATTTCCTGCCTTAATTCTGACTGTTTAAAAAAAAAAAAACTGAAAGCATTAAACAGCATGCAAGTGCCTGAAAAAATGTTCCTTGAATAGTTCCGCAGCAAATGAACTTAGTTTACCAATCATAGTTTACCAGCAATTGAACTTAGTTTACCAATCATAATTGACAATTCACATTAAACAAACTCCCAATATATGCATCATCAAATATTTCTAAACAGTTGCAATCAATATGAAAATTACTATTTTCCCTTCATAGTAAATGCACATCAATTCAGGAACATGCCTAATTTCAAGACCTGTGGGCCAAGCTTGATGGTTTTGCAAATGTAACACTGAAGCATCTTTGTTTAGTGATGTGTTATCATTATAATGAAAACAGATTTCATATAATTCACTGGATGAGAGTTACACAAAGTTGTATAATTTCCTACCTGCGTAGGGAATAGGGGCATCTTTATCCAAAGCAACAAGTGGGGGATCCAAAATAACTGTATCGTTGTTTTCAGTAATAACTCCATGGTAAGAGGTTTCAATCCATGGCTTGTGTTTGTTCACTGAGGGGGAAAAAATAGATTTTAGTAATAATCTTGCCCAAGCTGACTGCAAGCTAGCTTTATTTTTTATTAAGCAATTATGGAACAATAGATTCTCCTAAATTTAACGACAAGAAGAACTGATATTCCATTTGAATTATTATCATTGTCATCATTGTCCATATTCTTTCCATGCATTTCCTTTCATGTTCTCCAAAGGGGAAGGAAATGTCTAAAACTAAAAACAGGAAGTTTTACACCAATAGTCATGAAGGAATGATTTTACAAAATCACTGATTCTCCCTTCACAGTGCAGTCCTTGTGGTTCTGCCAAAAACTGAATGAGGAATTTGCACAACTGATGGAGTTTTCTGTCAGTTCAATATCTTGTTTACCCCCCACATTCCCTGCAATTCCTGAGGATCTGTAAACCCTCTGGAGTGGCTGGGGGGTTACAAGGATCTCAGTGAGAAGGGGGAAATTAGCAAAAAACTTTGCACAAATTCCCTGTTTGTTTGGTTTTTTTCAAATACAACTAAAATGTCCCTACCTGGTATATTTATTAAATCTTGAAAATATTTTTCCTTGAACATTACACCCTAAAATCCTTAACAAGAAATTTAAATTATCTCTACATTATTGGTTGGATCGAGAATACATTTTCCAATGTCAGAATGAAACTTTTCTGCCTCCCTCCTCCCACCTTCAAAATTCTCAGTGGAATCTGATTTAGAAAAAAAAGGGGGACACATATCATTTTACACAGATATTCAAACCAGTGATTGCATGCTGCCATACCTAAACATACCTAAACAATATCTTTATAAATGATTTGGATGAAGGAATAGAAAAGATGCTTATTAAATTTGCAGATGATAGTAAATTGGGAGGGGTAGCAAATACGGTAGAAGACAGAGCCAGGATAGAGGATTATCTTGACAGGCTGGAGAATTGAGCTAAAACTAATAAAATACATTTCAACAGAGATAAATGTAAAGTTCTGCATTTAGGAAGGAAAAATCAAATGAATAATTATAGGATGGGGAAGACTTGTCTTAGCAGTAGTCTGTGCTTAAAGGATCTTGGGATCTTAGTAGACCAAACACTGAACATGAGTCAGCAGTGTGATGCGGTAGCTAAAAAGGCAAATGGGATCCTGGGCTGTATTAACAGAAGTATAGTGTCCAGATCACGTGAAGTGATGGTATCTAACAGAGCGGTTCCTCAGTGGAACAGGCTTCCTCGGGAGGTGGTAAGTGCTCCTTCCCTGGAGGTTTTTAAGCAGAGGCTAGTTCGCCATCTGTCAGCAATGCTGATTCTATGACCTTAGACAGATCATGGGAGAGAGGGCATCTTGGCCATCTTCTGGGCGTGGAGTAGGGGTCACTGGGGGTGTGTGGTGGAGGTAGTTGTGAATTTCCTGCATTGTGCAGGGGGTTGGACTTGATGACCCTGGTGGTCCCTTCCAACTCTATGATTCTAATAATTACAGCAACTATGATGATATTGTTATTATGCACTAGGACTTTGGCAGCACAATCTAGGAGAGGAGGTATGGCCAACAACCTGACAGCGATGTTCCCCCAACCCTCATGGAACCATTGTATGCAGCTCAGTGGGCTGCACCAATGCTTTCACCAGCATAAACTTGTGCTGGCAAATGTGGGCATTCCCATACTGAAAAGGCTCAGGGAGCTGACTAACACCAGCCCTGCCCCTAGGTAAGCCCCTGCGCCAGAGGTGTGCTGACACCCATGCGTGGCACTGTTGCGCCACTCCCTGGCACTGTTTAAGTGCCCCGTGCCATCATAAATGCCCCTTATGCCAGTGCAAGGGGCATTTGCACCAAGGTCATGCTGCCTCCTCAGTGCTTTCACCCCCCCTTGTGGATTGCGCTGTGAATACATTCACAAAAAAAGTTACAAGAAAGCAATCTCTCAGCCTCATCAATGTCAAACTGCAGTTATCTAAATCAAAAGGCATGACATCTACTGATAAAATTAATTAAAGCCGCTCTGGAACAAACAAACAAAAAAGGAGAAATATATTGAAAAGCACAGGTACTCATTCAATCTCTAAATAACTTACTGGGTACACTTTCAAGATACCATCTGCAGATTTCCTCTTAAGAATTTATTATACTGTTACAATCAAAGAGTAGATACTTTTGGCATAGATTCTGACAAAAAATAAAGGATGTGTTTGCTCCTTGTTTGTAATGGATACCTCCTGACAAGCTTTCCCATATATTTGCATAGGACTCTCCTCATCCAAATTGTTCCTGATTATCAGTTTCTGATTTAGACTACAGGCTATAGACTGAAGCAAAGACAAATTGACAGGGTGGAATCAAATCAGGCTTGTCAGTTTCCTGCTGAGGGTGGGGGGATCCCCTGCCCTCAGCTCCGGTTTCCCACAACTGCTTCTGTGGCTGGCAGGAGAAAAATAATGTAAAAGACTGCTGTTGGGCAACAGTGTGATATCACTTCCAGGGAAAACCTGGAAGTGACATCAGTCCACTCTAGGAATTGCCATAAGCTTTATGGTTTTTCCCTGGAAGTGATATCACACCATCTGACAGTGCCACCCATCTCTACCACCTCCCTAGATTCCCTATATCAGATAGGAAACATAGAACATAGGGAGTAGACAATCACAGAAAGATAGAGTGTGTGTTTTTTTTTTAAGGAAAGTTTATATGTAAGTTAAAAAAAGAAGGGAATACAGCAAAGCACCGGCAGTAAACAATGACAGGTTTCTGAGAGTAGTAATTAGCAACTAAAAAGAAGTAGAGTTTAAAGAAGGAGAAATGAAAAATTTGAAAACATACAAATCATACGAGGGCCGTTGCTGACAGTGCATATGTGCCATGAAACAAACTTTTTACAAAGTTAACAGAACAATCTAAGAGAAAGTGTTTGTATGAATAAGAAACTGGTAAAAATAGCAATTAAAAAGCAGGAAAGGGTGTTCACATGCTTCTTTCCTCTAATAGGCAGAATAATAAAGAAAAGGGACTGATAAGGAAAATAACAGTGTCTGATTCAAGTTACATTTTCAAACATTTAGAACAGAGGTATGTGGAAGAAAAGAAAAATAATAATGGAGCAGGCTAAACCAATATTTGAACCTATAATCTAAAAAAAAAAAAAAGACATGCAGAAATATATAAACTTTTTATGTAACCAAGGATCTGAAGGCAGATAGGCAAAATACACATCACACCTGTAAAAGAAAAGCAAGAAAATTGCAAATGTGAAGGAGAGGGGTGTGAGGAAGCGGGGAAAGAGATTCTGTTCTCCTTTCCCCACCTTTATGGACCCTCACAAATTTCTCCCTGTTACCTGTAGCTGAAAGGAGGATTTAATACTCTTTATACCCCACAGTCTGTCACCCTTTCCTGAGTGAGGACAGTTTCCCTTTCTTTCTCCTCAGTAGAAATAGAAAGGCTTAGAGGCTGAAGCTGAATTTAAAAGTATGAACAAAAGGATATTTATTATTTACAGAAAGGTTTTAAGATTATTGGTTTTTCTTCAAAAGAGGTACAAAGCTTAAATGGTTACAGGCAGTTCAAAACCTCAGATGGTTTCAGGCACAGTTCTTAGTTCTCAGTTCAGTTACTTCAAGATACTCAGTAATAAACTCAGATGTTATTCAAAATATTTCATAGACTCAAAATTCTTGGCGTAGACTCACTCTAACCTAGCGCACAAAATACCAGTGAGTGGAGGTTCATCCACAACCTTTCCCACTCCTCAGATTTGCCCACCTCCCGTGGAAACAAATCTCTCTCCCCCAAAACACTGAGTTAGGAGTTTCCCTGTTCCAGAAGCTACCTCCCACCAAATGACTGAAGAAAGGGATATCACACACTGCCACAATCTTCCCCTTGTCAGTACTCAGGTTTGGTTATAAACAAGCTAGGTAGTATTTGAACAAGTGTTCTCAGAGTCTCTCCACATCACCACACAGTTCAGGAGCTCAGAGCTAAAGACTCCAGATCTCTTCTCTCCCTCCAAAAAGAAGCCTGTCAGCTTTCCAGGTTCTGCCCACTGCTTGCTGGCACTGGCTGATAGTTACCAAGACTCAGAGTTTAACCCTGTATCCGTCACAAGGGGATATCTCAAAAGTGCACATATTAACACAGAAAGTGGATGTGGGGAAGCACTGTAACAGGAATCAGATATATTATGGAAGAAAAGAACAACAAAGAAAAATGCTGAAAACTGCATAGAAATCAGTCAGCAAAAACTAAGAAATAAAATAAACCCCAATAGAATGCAATTTTACACATATAATGTGTGTGAGTGTGTGTAGTTTCAAAGAGACATTACATATAAATAAAAGTTTGGTATAGAACAAATAATATAAATAAGAGATAGCCTTACTTTGTATTCAAAGGTGCATGCATTTTTCACTTGTGAAAACCATTTTCATGCACAACAAATAGGCATCTCATTTCTCCTAGTCCTGGAGCCCCCCAACAGTTTCGCATGATGTTCAGGAAGTTTTCCTGAATCTCAGGAACAGGGATATACTGGGAGTAAACGGTGTCCTGGAAACGGCCCCACCTCCAGTCCACCCTGGCTCTCCACCCACCTGCACCATCACTGTCCCCTAAAGGAAGGAGGGAGTATGAGACATTCCCATACAGCGTGGCTTCATTGGGTGCCAAATGAGCAGGGTCAGTCTGGGCTTATCCTTCACTGCAGCATCCAAGCAAGCCCTGGTCAGGTGCATCCCCCACCATGTCAGGCAGCTATTAAAAAAAAACATTAAACATCCTTTCATCAAAGTTCCAGATTTCATCAGGTATCACCTGAGGCAAAACCATACTGGCAGGCCCATTCAAGCAAATCGCACAGCAAACTCACAGTTACACTTTTCAGAATTGATATATCACGATGACCACATGTGTGACATAATGGGTCCACTAAAAGTTCTGAAGTTTTAATGGGTTGTATAATGCAATTTTATTTCATGTGTCTTTGCATTTTTCAAGAGCAATTTTGAAGGCCGTTTTATTTCTCTCAGTACATCAATGAATTTCAAAACTGAACGGTCATATACCTTAAATGGTTTACTCTATACTGAGCATTCTGTTCTGTGGCCTTTCCCCCCTGCATTATACCCCGAAAACGGTTTCTTATCTTCACCCTTGTCCTCCATCAAATTCAACTCCTCTAACTTTTTGAGTAATATACATCATTGTAGTCAATTTGCATAGAAATAAGGATTGAATATATTTTAGTAATATAGAATATAGCTGAGCAAGGATTTTTCTGCTCCTTTGTATCACTTTAATGTCATTTCCAAGCAATACTACTGATCATGAAACAGAAGCAGTAACATGCATTTAAACATTCAAGTGGTAGAAGTTCTGTGTTGCTGGCATGACTTCTTCATACCAATGTTAGAGATTTCCCTTTCACTGGTGCTATTGAAATTATCGGTGGGAACTAATGCAAGTTTTAAAATATTACCCCAGAAACAAAATGTGTTGACTCACACATTTCTCCTGCTATATTCCCCAGAAAGGTTCTTACTGCAGCCCTTCCATGACTCTTTTTCAATCTACAAAGTATTAAGATCATCTTGTGATCCAAGAGCCAGAAGAAATGTGGTTTTTGAAAGTCTGTATAAAGCTGCACAGACTACATAGATCTCCTTGCAAACATGTCTGCACTGGAGCAACTGAATATATACTTTTAATTCTATAATGCAGTTCTTTCCTTATTCAGCTTATCTTATACCAATCTCACATGGGTATGTGTTAGGGATATACATGTGTGTTTTCATGTATATGTGTTTATTCAATTTTTAACCTATTTTTCAATGTTTTCCATTTCATTTCCCTATATACTTTGGAATATGTTTTCTTAGATTTGCTTCTGGGTTTTGTTAGAGTTGCCTTGTCCTTCCTGGCAACCAGAGGAGAGTGGGGGGGTGTCTTCCCAGCAGAGAGGGGAGGCCTAGGCTAGCATCACTGATAACATGGCGGCATCTCTTCTGGCGTGCACTGGAAGTGACATTATCACATTATTAGTGACACAGGACACTCCAGCATTTGGGCAAAAACTCTATGGTATAAGCCATTTTTATCAGAGTTTTTGCTCAAATACAAGAGCATCTTGAGTTGCCAGACACATGATGACATCACTTCTTGTACACACTGGGAGTGACATTGTTGCATCGCCAGCAATTTTGGCCTAGGCCTCCCCTCACTGCTGGAACGTCTCTCCACTGGCCAGCTCATTGGCACTTGGGGGTGGGGGGAGACCTGCATCCCTATGCTTTGTACATTTTATTTATGTATATATTTATTTCAGGAAAGGATTTTCTACAGCTCAGATAGTAAAAAAAGGAATTCTGCACAGTACATTTTAAATTATAAAAGGTTAGTTATTCCTCCTGTTACTCTTGTTTTCCTTAGCTTTTCTGCTCAAGGTAAGAAGGTGAAAAGCATTCTTCCCAGAAGTCTTTTAATATTAAATTAACATAAGGGTCTCTTCTACATAAGAAGAAAGTTAAGGAAAATAAGGGTAACGGGAAGTAGAAATAAAGAATTTGGCTTTGGGGTTGGGAAAGCTCTCTAGAGTTTGTATGGACCAGCTTGAATATTTCACAGCTTCTTTCCCCCAAGGCTCCAAAACATTCCTTGGCTTCCCCAATAGTCTGTGCAGCCTTAACCATTATTCCTGTTTAAGATGTAAATTTAGCTCTTATAGTGGCATGCTGTGTGCATACAGGACTTGAGATAAATACAAATGTAGGCTGAAATCCTAAAATATACTTCCCAAACAGTAAGCCCCAATGAATAAAACTTAGTTTTGAGTAGAGCTGCTTAGGATTCCTCCCTTAAAATCCATTCTGTATACATTTTGTTTGTTTTTATATATATATTACTTTATGGTGATTTTTAATTATTTATGTGTTTTTTATACTTTGTGACTTGCCTTAAGCAGGTCACTGAAGAAGTGTTGCCTTTTCTGAACAGAAGAGACAGGCTATCAGCAAGATAGGGGAGTATGAGCACCTGGTGTTGTTTATCATTAGGCCTGGCAAGCATGCCTCAGCAGTTTGTTAATATAAAAGGTGGGTGGAAGATTGGGTTTCCAGCTCCCAGTTGGGAAATACCTGGAGATTTTGGGGGTGGAGTCTGAGGAGGGCAGGGTTTGGAGAGGGGAGGGACTTCAATGCCATAGAGTTAGGGTTGCCAGCCTCCAGGTGCTGAAACTACAGAAATGAGGCTTATGAATTATGTACAATATTTTTATTATTATTATTTAATGGAGTTTGTGTTACTATATTGCTGATTATGTATATGTGAAGGAGAGCTCTTTGAAATGGAACTGAAGAAGAAGGATGGAACGGAGTAATCTTGAGAAAAGCCATCTTCCAGATTCTCCTGTGCACTCTCCTGCAAAGAGAAGTTATACATATGAACTGTTGAAATTATAAACTCCAATGTAATTTTGAACTGGGAGCTTATATTGATACCATCACAGTTTTTGTTTGTACATAGACTTTCTGATGTGATATACCCTCAGTTTTTGTTTGGATACAACTACTTGTATTAAGACTCTCTTATGTGAAGACAACTGTGAGTTTTGCAATAATATAGAGATATTAGGTATCTTTGCCTTTCTATGTCGGTTTTTAGTTTAATTTCAGTATATAACACAGAGGTGTCATATCTCTTATAACTTCCAGGTGATGGCTGAAGATCTCCTGCTATTACAAGTGATCTCCAGCCATTAGAGATCAGTTTGGCAATTGGACTCTATGGCACTGAAGCCCCTCCCCTCTCCAAACCCCACCCTCCTCAGGCTCCGCCTCAAAATCCTCCTGCTTGTGGTGAAAAAGGACCTTGGAACTGTACATAGAGTCCAATTGTGAAAGTAGCCATTTTCTCCAGGGGAATTGATTTCTATTGCCTGGAGATCAGTTGTAATAGAAGATCTCCAGTCACCACATGGAGGCCAGCAACCCTTGTGGAAGAGGTCTCTGAGAGTTTCACTGTAGGCCTGGACACAGAGTGTGCTGTGGAGCAAGACCCTGGAGTGTGGTCACTGCTGTCAGTTGCTCCCAGCAATAGAAAGGATGCAAGATATAGGCAGTTGTATGGTTGCTTTGATTAAAACAACCCTTATATTTGACAATATTCTTGTCTCTGCAAGTTTATTGACCTCCCAGATTCCAGAAACAGCCACCTGTACCTTTGAGAACATCCCTCCATCAGGGCGGTGGACTTGTCCTCAGTGCAGTCCTGTGTTTCTTTTGTGGTAGCCCCAGCTCTGTGACTAGACTCTCTAATTTCACATATGAATATTAGTTGGCTAAATAGCCTTATTAAGAGTATCAGAATAAAAGTTACAATAAAAAAGAACATTGATATTCTCTTTATTCAAGAAACACATGTGAAAGCAGAGAATGTTAGATATTTATAATAAAGATATTTATCTTTAATATTTCAATGGCAGATATTTCATGCTCTTTCTCCAAAGAAAACTAGAGGGGTATTGATTGCACTTGGTAATAGAGTACAGATGTGTGTGGAATCAATAATCAAGGACCTAGACGGTGGTATTTATTTGTTAAGGGGAAGTTTAATGATTAGGGTTGCCAACCTCCAGGTACTAGCTGGAGAACATCTGCTATTACAGCTATCTCCAGCCAATAGAGATCACTTCATCTGGAGAAAATGGCTGCTTTGGCAATTGGACTCTATGGCATTAAAGTCCCTCCCCTCCCCAATCCCCACCCTCCTCAGGCTCCACCCCAAAAACCTCCTGCTGGTGGTGAAGAGGGACCTGACAACCCTATTAATGGTCTTAAGATCTCATTTGGGTTGATATATTCCTCAAAATCTGGACAACAGAATTTCCTGAGACATCTCATTGAGGTCAAAGAATGTTAGAGGGTAAAGTCTTTATTGCTGGGGATTTTAATAGTATCTTTCCAGAAGAGTTTAAGTAGTAATTATTTTCCAGACATTTCAGAGATTGGATAAAGGAGAATGAGGTACATGATGTTCCTATTATTTCTACTCAATACAAAGAAAATTCACTTTCTGTTCCCATACTGGGAAATATTATTCCAGAATAGTTTATATTTTTGCTTTGGCGAGGCTTTTGCAAACATTAACTAATGCAAAGATTGATGCTGATCATTCTCCACTTATGGCTAAACTACTAATGAAAAATAATTATGGGTTTAAAAGATGGAGAATGAATACTTCTCTATTACAAATAGATTCAATAGTAGTTAAGTTGAAATAGTGCCTTTTAATGTCTAATGATACAGGGAATATTAGTTATAGTGTAGGCTGGGAAGCCTTTAAGGCATACATGAGGGGTCTCTTGATTTCTCAACAGGCCCACTTGGTGTAGGAGGAATAATAAAGCACTTATGGAAGAGATGAATGAGACCAATATAAAAGAGAGTGTGGATGAATTAATCTATCTGAACAGGATAAACTGGAATTGGATAGGTTGAGAAACAAGGTTAAATTATTAGATGCTCATGTAGCATCTAAGATGTTAAGAGCAAGCAATCATTATTTCAGATTGCAAATAAACCAGGAAGACAGCTAAACATTTGGAGGACAAAACTACATCCTATGAATGTCCACAGATTATTATGAGTGCAGGAAGGAGGTTCGGTACACCTAGGGTTATTTCACAAGAGTTTGGGATTTTTTAAAAAACTGAACTCTATGCCACTTTAGCTGTTGAGAAAAAAGAAATTGATGTAGGGTGGATGTATACTCTACAGATTTCTTAAAAGCATTGTAGCTGCTTAGAAAGTCCAACTGAATTGGAAGAAATTAAATTCACAATCTAAAAAAAAATAAAAGTTGGTAAATCACTAGGGTCTGATGGACTAGTGAGTGTGTTTTATAAGATTTTTATTGGGGAATTGGTGCCATGTTTGTTGAAATTGTATCGATTTGTATTGAGGAATTAACACTATGTTTGTTGAAACTATCAAAGTTTTTTTATAGAAGAGTTAGCAAATCATGGTCAGAGACCAGATCTAACTATTATCATCATTATTCATACTGTATCATTATAATTACTACCAACCTAAACATCATGAAGCAGGTGAAAAAGGGATCTGCCCCCTTTGCCAAACATAGAAAAGCCCAAAATATTCCTTCTTGGCCCCAAATAGTGATCGGCTAATCCCATGATATTATTTGGCAGCAGGTGGCAAAAATTGAATGTGAGGGTGATGCAGTAAATAAATAACCTTTGTCTGATACTTCCCTGTTGGCTGGCTGGTCTCAATGCCCTACCCCCCTACCCCGCCAATCTGGCCTCGAGCGTTATTTGAATCTGGACTGGTGCAAATCAATTCATGGCACAATGGCCATGAATGCCTTTTTTCAGTTATGGCGGGCCTGTCCAGTAGTTAGAACACTGGAATGATGTGTATAATGAACCTGAAGTTATCTTTGCAATGTACGTATAACTGTTCACTGAAGATTTATTGATAGGTTGGTTGTCCTGCTAGTATAAATTCGTTTCAAAAACATCAATTTCTTCAGCTAGTCACTGTGGCTAGAATGACACTGGCAAAAAAAGGAAGGACTATCATTAGCTCTGGGGCTAAACAAAGCATGGTATATTTGGACAATGAACAACATTTCTTCATATAGGTATATGTGGACTCGAAAAGGTTGGTCTGTTGCCAAATTTGTAGAAACTTGGAAATTATTTACATTGTATTGGAACAACTGCAAAAGGTATCTGGATGTACAGCGACAGATACTGGAATTTGTATGAAGGATAGCTTTGTGCACTTCCAGACCAATAAAGTACAAGTGGTAGTGTAAAATATTAGGTTTAGAGTTGGGTGCTATAGAAGTAAGGCAGAGATCTGGAGATTATGATTTGATTTGTAATGTATGTTTAAGTAAGGTTCAGATATGTTGTGTGCCTATAGTTATGTAGTAACAATGTCAAGTCAAGTCAAGTGAAGTTTTGCTACAATATCAGCTCTAGGTAAAAATCAAAGTTAGGTTAAAATAATAAAATAAAATAATAAAAGTTGATGATTCTGGAAAGATGATTTTAAGAAGAGGAGGAAAGATCTTCTACTGGGAAATGTTTTCAGTTAGCCGTTTACGAATCCCACTAGACTGGAGGCAGAATTTGGCTACTTGAATCGTTATCTCCCTAGAGGAGTCTACTAAGAGAAGGGAAACTTTAGCTTCTTCCAATTTCCCAGGAAAGGATGACAATATGGGGAGAATGTACTGCGATCTTATGTCGTTGTAGAAGGGACATTGCAGCAGAACATGGTCTATTGTTTCCACTTTCTCTGTTTTGCATGGGCATAGTCGTTGATGAAAGGAAGTACAGAGATACCTGCCTTCCAGGAGAGCTGAAGGTAAGGCATTGAAACCCGCAAGAGTAAAGGTCCTTCGATATTTGGATACTCCCAGGAATAGTAACAATGTTTATTTATCATTTTTAATAATAAAGGTAAAAATTGTACAAGTTATTTATTAAAATCCAGAATTTAAAAATGCAGCCAGAGCATAAAAACAGATAGTTGAACAACTTAGAATAGCTTTCAGCCACAGCATAAAAACAGATAATTGAGCTGATTAAAATAATACTTTTAATATTATAATCATACATTGTAAAATGGTGTTAAAACATCACCCTTTTAATTAAAAGCCTGGGTGAACAGAGAACAGACACACTGTGCCCTGGTCCCTAGTAGAAAGTAATGTAGGTACCAGACAAGCATAAAGGTAGGGTTGCCAAGTCCCTCTTTGCCACTGGCAGGAGGTTTTCAGGGTGAAGCCTGAGGAGCGAGGGGTTTGGGGAGGGGAGGTACTTCAATGCCATAGAGTCCAATCGCCAAAGCGGCCATTTTCTCCAGGTGAACTGTTCTTTATCGGCTAGAGATCAGTTGTACTAGCAGAAGATCTCCACCTGGAGGTTGGCAACCCTACTTCAAGGGGAAGGACATTCCATAAGTGAAGTGCCACTGCTGCAAAAGCCCTGTCTGGTTGCCACCCACCTCACCTCTGAAGATGGGTGCATCGACAGCAGACCTTATTCTGTATGTTTTTTTACAGAGCCTGGAGGGCAGTTTTATTATTGTGGTAATTTGATTACTACTGTTCTATGGAGGAGTTGCTGGGGGTAAAGGGAAGATGACTGGGGAAGTCACTGGCAAACCACCCTGTAAACAAAGTCTGCCTAGTAAACGTCAGGATGTGACATCACCCCATGGGTCAGGAATGACCCGGTGCTTGCACAGGGGACCTTTACCTTTACCTTTTTTATGGAGGAGTTGAACTAATTTTTATGTACATTTTACTGAAAGTTTATTCTTTTATGATGTTTTATGTGTACTGGGTTATGTATTATTTGTAATTATATTATTATTTGTAATCATTCTTGAATATCATAATGGCAGATAAGAGATATATAGATACTTACTTTTATAGAGATCAGGACTGCTAACAAATATCTAAAAGGAACAATGAGGTTGAGTGCATACATATATTTGGCACAAGAGCTAAGCACTTAGGCTGATTTTAGGCTGAAAATTCAATTGCATATGATCTCTAAACACAAGATCACATCCCTAGGTGGAAAAAGTTGTTTGTATGCTCTTGTCTATTACACAGGGTTGGGTTTTTTGTTTGTTTGTTTGTTTGTTTTGCTTAAATGAACTCCAGATTGTTCATGGGATGCTATTGTTGGTATGATGCGTGTACACTATGATGCATGTCTATTTGGCCCAAAATCATCCATTTGAAATGATTATGGCACAGTATAATATGAAACGTACCCCTAAAAGGTGAAGCAAATGTAAGTACCAGTAGAACACACACATTCCATCAGATTTAATTCTACCATAGCCATGTATGTGTCTTGATATTCTTCTGATATGACCAAATAGAAAAGGTAGTAGAGAACATGTATAAGCAGAAATCATTCAGGACAGAAAACAGATTGACATTGAAAAAGCAAGAGCATTTACAGTTATATTTTTAGAGTTCCCTTAAGCTTAGGACATGCCAATGTTAGTTAGCATTGTAAGCAGTCCTGATCTTTATAAAAGTAAGTATCTAGATATCTTTTATATATCTCACTGCTGCACCTGCAACACAATATGCAAGTGTAAAAAACCTAACACAGATGAGCAACTGAGTTTTCAACCTCAGCAAGGAATGGAGAAATCAAAACCAAGATCAATAAACTCAAGATACACATGTAGACATGCTCTGAGAATGGTGCCAGGCACTCCTGAGGACCTTGTCATAGGGCTAGCAACTGGCCCACATACATTATTAATGTACATACATTCCTCTAATTCATTCAAAAACAGCAAATTTAAAGAAAGCACTATTATTCAGAACAGCCATCCAATCATGAAAAGCAATATTTTCCTATGAATAACATAATTTATTTTCTATGAATATGATCAAAGCTGACTGATATCAGTACTTTTGCAGAAACCGTGTATGTTTTATAGCTCATTTCCCTGCTATTCTATTCTCAAAGCAATTTTTAGTTAACTTCATTTCAACTAAACTAATTTTACCAATATCCTTCCAAGAACCTCAGGAATTACCCTGCCATTTATTGCAGTGATAAAAAGTAAAGAACACTTCATATTTGGCAGGTGTACTGAAAAGTTCAGCTGTATGACAAAAAGAAATAAAAGTTGGTTACGTATTTTGGCAGGTTTAATTATTGTAGCTGAATACTTAAAAGTGTACAGAAATTCTCTGTGGAAATTGCTATTCTTTATAGTCCAGCTATACTTTGCAAAAGTATGCAAAATGGGATGATCAGCTAAAATCTACTTTTGTGTGCTGTCAAGTGACAGCTGACTTATGATGACCATGTGGAATTTTCAAGGCAAGAGACAGTCAGAGGTGGTTTGCCATTGCCTGCCTCCATGTCACAACCCTGGCATTCCTTGGAGGTTGCCCATCCAAATACTGACCAGGGTAAACCCTGCTTACCTTTTGTGATCTGATGAGATCAGGCTAGGCTGGGACATACTACATATCTAACAGCATATTCCTGACTTATGAGGACAAAAGTCCTCAGGAGGCCAGGAAGGGGCTGTGCCAGCATTGGGGGGCCCACACTGGCGTCTGAGCGACTTTCGCTACTGTAAGTGGCACCAATGCCAGTGGGGAGATCTGGATGCCGGTCTCCTGGTGTTGCCATGGCAGTGCCACCCCAGGATGTCAACAGGGCCTTCTGCCGGCATCCCACCGGCATAAAGGCCTGCGCCGATGTTCCATGGGGTGTTCCAGGGTCCTGGGGGCGTTCCCAGGGCGTTCCTGTCCTTTTCGCCCTGGGTACACCAGCAGTGAGAAGAGTGAGGCTGCGCCTGCTTTTTAGCACGCACAGCCTTGCTATTCTCAATGGGACAAAAAGCCCCAATTCAAGCTTGCGGCAGCCGTGGAACAGCTGTGGCACCTCCTCCCCACCATCCCTGGCTGCCAAAACCTCAGGAATGGGCTGTAACTCTGCTACATATCTAAATCTACTACATTTTCATAAACACACTGTGTTAGCCTATATATAAGGGCATTCAACATTTATGTGCAGAGTTGTATGGTTTGTCCCCCACTGCAGCTATTACCCTTAATAATGAAGTGCTGCTTGATCAATTAGTGCATGTTTCTTTATAACTAACTGTACTTCTCCCCACTGTCTTTTGGATGGGATACATTTTATTGTGAATTTCCTTCTGTGAGTCTTTCTGAAAAAGACTGAGAACAAAAGATAATTACCTATTTTACACTTCACTCACTGCAAACTGATCATTTAGTTTTCATTACTCTAGTGCAAACACAGTCTGGTAGCTTTGCTTCTCTATTTATGCACAGTTTTATCTGCATTTATTCAGCATTTTACTTGTGGAATGAGTCGCAGCGTTTTGAAGGGATGCTTCAACTAACTTTCATTTCTAAAAAGAAAACCAGCAGAAGGTGAAAAAAGTCAGCTTATCTTGTTATATTAACTTTAGTGGCTGCTGTCAAAAAATAATTGGCCAAAATCATACTTCTCATCTTTCTTACAACCTGGCTCAGAAATTCAGTCATAAAAGAGATAAACTATATAAATCACTCCCACAAAAGCCAGAAAAGGTTAAAAGCACCTCAAAGTATTTGTACAGAAATAAACTTTGACTCCAATTTTTCACGGTATTTCTGAGTGTATAGTTGGCATACACTTTTGTCACAACACAGAAATCATTATTTTTGGTATTTTAGAAGGTCATACTGCTACTTTACAGATGACTTTTGACAAATTTAGATATTAAATGGATCAAGAGTGTATTTGAACTGTTAGAAAAAAGTTTCTAACCACAAAAACAGAGAACTTTTTGTGGTTTTACTTTTGGATCCTTACTATCTATTTCATATAAGCAAAAATCAAAACAGCTACATCCAGTGAAGTAACAAGCCTCCTCCACACAACTCACCTAGTAATCACAGTTTAGATTTTCTGAACGTTCTCAGAAAAAGCCCAGGTCATTGCAAACTTTCCCCTAAAGAAGCCCCCCTCCAGAAGTACAAGCCAGAAAGAGCATTCTCCCCCCCCACCAATCTCCAGCTTCTCCTCTCCAAGCAAATGTATCCTTGTGGTAGTTGAAATGGCTCATCGGACATCAAGGATGCCAGCCTCCAGGTGGGGCCTTCAGGTTTCCCAGAATCACAACAGATATGTACACTATAGAGATAATTTCCCTTGGAGAAAATGGGAGGGTAGACTTTATGGCACTGAGGTCCTTCCTCTCACCAAACCCTCTCTTCTCCTGGCTCAAGGGCTGGTGTGGTATAGTGGATAGAGTGTAGGACTAGGAGCCGGGGTGACCAGGTTCGAATCCCTCCCTAAACTATGGAAGCCTGTCAGGTGACTTTTGGCCCATCACAATCTCTCAGCCAAACCTACCTTCACAGGATTGTTGTTGTGGGGATTAAGTGGAGATTGGGGAACTATGTGAAAAGCTGCTTTGAATCACATATCAAGGAGAAAAGTGAGATATAGATAAAAATTACAACAACAAAAAGATCTCCGGGAACCACCTTGGAATTGGCAAACCTATTGAAGGCCAAGCTCCTACACATCATAAATATTGCATCCTACACTGAAATTGATCCATTGAGGGGTGTTCAGGGCAAAAGCTTCCATTTTGGCACACTTTCTAGTATTCATTTGATTGGCTCTTCTTCTGTGTCCATCTGGGGTGTAGTTTTCCTATGTCTTTGTCAAAGACATCTTTCATCAATAAAGCTTGGATGATTCTATGTATACTCTGCAGTGTTATTTACTACTGAGGTGTAATGGATTTTTAGCTTCCTCTATCAGCTTACTCAATAAATTGGGCCAAGAGACAGAAGAAAATACAAGTTTGATAATACTCTAGAAGGAAAAGATACCACTGAGCATCAGGACTGTTCAGTGCTTAAGGATGAAGCCTACAAGAGCTCTATTGTCTCCGGAGAGCTCTCCCAACCCTTAGTTCTCACTGTTAATACAAAAGGAAAGGGGTAAGTTGCTTGGAAATATGGTTGCCAGGAGTCCAGCTCTGAAATTGACAGTCTAGTATTTGAACTGTTTGTCTAGGGAAAAAAACTGAGGAAAGACCGAACATATAAATGTCTAGTACAGGGGTGTCAAAGAGGTGGCCTGCGGGCCGGATGCAGCCCCCTGAGAGCTGCTCACCAGCCCGCGAGCCAAGCCTGCCCCTCCTCCACCCGCCCCCCCGTACTCTTCATCCAGAGGCCAGGTCTACCCATTGGTTTGCATGGCAGTAGAACTGGCCTCCCGACTGAGACTCCCATGGAGGCCAGGTCTACCCATTGGTTTCTATGGGTAGACCTGGCCTCCGTGAAGGGGGGAAGCTTCCCAATGGGGACTCCCCACACACACATGGAGACCACCCATCTTTGACCCGACCAAGAGCCATTAATGTTCAATCCGGCCCTCCTCACAAATGAGTTCGACACCCCTGGTCTAGTATTTTCTAATTATGTTTATTATTACCATGTGCATGTGCTTCTCCTTTACTGTGAGGTGAAAACCTTCCATAGAAAGGTGGGGAACAGTTGGGCAGTGAGTGACTAATGCCCATGTTGCCCTCCACCCTCTCCTTCTTTTTCCTTCTAACTCCATCTCTTCCGCTGCCATCACACCACCTTCTGCTTCCGGCAGTGCCTTGGCCAGCCACCCTCCCTTCCTTTGCCTGTTTCCTCCCTCTATGTTTTGTTTTCCAAATTTGTTGACATATCCTTGTTAAGATTTTGATGGACTGTGTTTCTGTGGCTTGGAATAGCTCTATTGATATCCCATCTATTCCTGGTATGGAGCTATATTGCCCTTATTACCAAGGCAATGGAACATGGCCTTAAAGTTTATACCTGCTCTCCCCATGGATCTTAAATTGCAACTTATTCAGCAAAAAAATATGTTTAGGATATAGTGGACATCACAGCGACTCGTTAGCAAAGAACTGAGTAAAGTGTCTAACAGTTGGCATTGTAACTCACAGGATGTGTCCTTAAACATATGGGCATGTCTAGTCATTCAGTTTTTCTGGAAAGAAGTTATTACTCATCTAAATTTTGTATTAGAATGTTAATTGATTTTTGGGACTACTTATGTCCTTTTAAACTATTGGCTCATCTGTTGGAGGCTAACTGATGGTCAATGAAAATGGTCCCTCCATGAACTTACTACAGCTAAATTACAACATTGGAAAGATAAATGCCCACCTCCAGTAAATCAATGGATTGAACATATGGCACATAGATGACAATTATGTATGGAGTTATTGTTAGTCAAACCTCACTCCCAGGTTTGTTGCAAGGATAAAATAGAGAAGGGGGAAATGATGTACACCAAGCTGAGCTCCTTGGAGGAGCACAGACTAAAAATGTACTTACTAAATAAATGAATAAAATGTAGTGAGGGCTGAGGTACACAGATTAAAACAAAAAACTAGACTTCTGAACTTCCGATTGTTGTGTTGAACAGGGAATTATGACATGTTCAGCTTGTCACACAGAGCTCAAGCAAACTGAAGCCGCCAAAATTCCTCTCAGCAGCTGGGATATGAAAACGTTTGTTCCTTTGCATTTGATCAGCCTAATGAGAGACCTCTACCAACTGCGACCAGATTTCAGGCTTTAAAATAGGTAACAAAAATGTATAAGTAATTGGGTGAGAATTGAGTCTCTGAACCTGTGAATGGTACTACCCTTTAGCCGTGCCACTAGAAATATCTTTGTTGTGTTAACCAGACATTTTACCATTGTTGTGTTTCTGAATTAACTTGCAAATCTAATTCTTTTGGTGTTCCGATACAGAGAAATTGTCTGTAGTTTTTATTCAATTTCTTGAGTCTGCGAAGGACTTGATTTGCATGATTCCTAATCTCCTGTATCTGAGCTTTGCTGTCTGTTTTATATGTATTTGTTTATTTCCTCTATCTCCTGAATCTAATGGACATGTTTCTGCAGCAGTTTTCTTTGCACGGTGTATTACCACCAAATGGCTGAATTAAAATCAGGAATCTTGCACACATTTTTACAGGGCTTTTCTCTGACAGCTGGGAAGAAACTGTTCACTTTTATTACCACATGGGTAATAAAATGCACAAGTAAATGCTAGAGCTTAACAATTCTCTCAGAGCTTGGCGCTAATATATTACATTAATTTTTTTAGTCCTTGGACAAGAAATCATTAGGTATGGGCTATTACTTGCATTATCATTACATTACTGGGTCATTATGAAAAATAAAAATTCTAATCAGTATGGGCATTTATAAAGTGCAGCTGAGTGAAACCACCAACTTGGAATACTTCAAACATTAATAGTAGCTAGATTGAATAATAGTTTCTGAACCAAGCAAGGTTAAAATAAAGATTCATTATAACAATAGAACTGGTTTCTGATAGTTCCTAGACAGGAGTGTAATGAAATCAAGTGTCCCTCCAAAATGAAACCTTCAGAATGAGCAATCTTAATCATGAAAATATAAGTCAAGCCTGGTGGAGCAGACCAATGGCCCCTATAGTCCAGTGACCTGTTTAAGGTTTCCAGGTCTCCCACTATAGCCTCCTGTCTGCCCCAGCTGCTCAGTAGGCCAGCAGGGGAAAAGAGGGGATTGCAGTCATAATGCCAGGGTTTCCACTAAATTCTAGAGTGATATGATGTCACTTCCAGATTCAACATGGAAATGATATCATGCTATCAAAGTAACGGCACCTTCTCCATGTCCCTGTCCCCCATGCTAGAAGATCAACAAAGAAATACATTAACTAAACAGGACAAAATAAAGAAAAGATGGGAACAATACACTGAAGAACTATGCAAAAGAGGTGAAAAGATGGCAAATTCCTACCAAGAAGAATCTTTATCTTTGGACACATATTTACAAATAAATGATATAAAAGATTAAATTCAGAATAATGTGATATTGAAGTCAAAATAATTTCAGATTTTGATAGATAAATATTATATATTACTCAAACATTCATACAGATGAGCAATTCTCTGTTTCTTCTACAAAACTCAGGCCGATTTTCCTTCACAACAGTTCCTTTTTCTCTTGATATAAACTTTGTTTCCCTCAATACAGCAACTTAAATATCTTAAATACTAGTTGAAATCCCTCCGTAGGCCCCGCCATACTTACCATAGGCCCACCTCTGGTGGGAGATCTTCTGCTGCTTGCCACCTCTCATCTGGGTATTAGAAGGAAACTGGCCAGCAAAATAAAGGGGGAATTATCATTTCAATATCTTGTATAACCCAGAGGTGAAATCATTGTGCTGTGGACACTCTAAAATTCATGCCAATGCTCTATGGTTTCCACAGAGTAGTGAACTAGTGCTAGTGTCACTCCTAGCACAATGATGTCCCTTCTGAGTCGTGCTGAAAGTTGCTTCATCATACAAGGACTGCCCCCCCCCCAGTAAGTTCCTGCCTCCCCCATCTTGCAGTGGTTGCCAGTCCATGCCTGGCAACACTAGGTGCTGCCCCCAAATCTTCAGGATTTTTCCAGGCTGTAGGAACCTAAACTTCTGACTAATTAAATAAAGATTTGAATAGTTTGTGTATTATGAAGACCATGGGCAAGTAAAACACCTAAGGAAAGAATCCATATCTTGTTGAAACTGGCTGGAGCATTATGGTTCTTCCAGAAGCATGACATAGAATTACAGAAAAACTGAAAAGAGAGAAAAATAGAGTGATTTTTTAAAATCTTAGCATAATCTCAGTGTAATTTTATAGTTATGCAATCTACTTATCCCTGTCACTGACAAGAAAAATATGTTCCCCAAATTCCTCTAAACAGATTAAGTATTTCTAATGTTTCTGTGGTAAATTTTAAACATTAAAACATCTACATTTCAGACATTTAAAAAATCTAATATTCCATCTTACAGTTCTTTATTTGTCTACTACCTACTCTGCCTTTTTTTTATATAGCCCCACTGAATCTGGGCTCTTCATTTTAAAGTTCCTTATCCCTAGTACATCTCCTCAGTCTTTGATATACCTTACAAAAGGATGTACTAGGATTGCCAGCTCTGGGTTGGGAAATACCTGGAGATTTTGAGGGTGGTGTCTGGTGAGGGTGGGGTTTGGGTAGAGGAGGGACCTCAACATGGTACAATGCCATAGAGTCCCCCTCCAAAGCAGCCATTTTCTCGAGGGCAATTGATCTCTATAGTCTGGAAATCAGGTGTAAGTGGGAGATCTTCAGGCCCCACCTGGAGGTTGGCAACCATATGTGCCTAACTAGGCCCTGTCTGAGATTTTAACTTGAACCAAACTGAAACCATTTTTTATCTCATAAAACCCAGATAGGGACTAAAAGTATTGACATCTTTGTTCTCTGAGATGATTGAATGTTCATGAAAATGCAGGGCCACGCCAGCTTAGACAGTCAGTGCTACAGGCTTCACTACCAGGAGCACAAAGAAAACATGGATCTGGTAAGGCGATGTAGGCAGGAATCGGAATACTGTAGGTTTTCTTGGTTCATCTCACTTTTCCCACCCTAATGTAATTCTTTTCATTATTTATCAACCTGACTATTCAGAACAAGTAAACTATTTATTATACACCAAAATCCTAATTTTAAACAGTATTTGAGATTCCTCAAAATCTATTCCAATTTTAAGATCACCACCTTCCATTTAAATTTTGCTGTAGAGCTGTGGTGTCTCTAAGATGTAGATGATTAAATGTCAACTGAAACAACTCCACAAGTCATGTTAATTTTACAAGGTTGGTAGGAGGAGGAAGAGCAGTGTTACTGATCAGGAAAAACACTATTAAATAATCCATTATGGCTATCATTTGACTTAGTAGCTTGCAGTAACAACTTGCTCAAACTTGACAGAACACACAGGACCATTTCAGGAAGGAAAAAAAGAATAGTAACTAGGGCTGTGCACCATTTTTCCCAGTATTTGTTTGGTTCAATAACTGAAATTTTTTGAAAAAGCCAAAAAATCCAAATCCTTATATCAGCTTTTTTCGAGTAATCGAAAATTTTCAGGTTTATTAAACCTGAACCTGAAAAATGTGCTGTACAGAGCTGAACACTGGGCTCAGCATTCAGATCTGTGCCACCTCCAAAGTCCATGTGGACTTTGGAGGAGGCAGCAGCGAGGACTCAGCCAGCAGGTAAATGAGGGAGGGAGGGAGGGGGGGGGAAATGGTGGAAGGGCCAAAGCAACCTCAAATAATGCCCCAAAAAATCAGCATTATTTGGGATTTGCTTTTCAGCTCCCTTTACTTACTGCCATTTCTTCTGTGTGTGTGTTTTTTAATATCAATAAGGTGTTTTTGGAGAGGGGTTTGGTTCAGCTTTAGCCAAACGCACACCTTAAATAGTAACCCCATATACAGCACAAGATAAGATGATTAGGACAGGAGATAAAGACAAGAGTTACTGTTTCACAATAATTCTTTCAGGGAAAGGGAGCAGCTAGCTTTCCCTCTCTTCAGAAACTGCCACCCATTTTTATTGGTACAGCATGCCTGTTGCTTTTGTATTTATTCATGCATTGCACAGCCTATTTTAAAGGCATCTCAGCGAATCCACTAATTCAACATCTTAAATATGCTGCGAGCCAACATAGCTCAGCTCCTTTTTTTTTTTTTTTTTTTCAATTTCAGGCCTCCTCTTGGAACATATGCGGGGTTTTTTTGTTTTTTTTTTAAGGATTATTGACTATGTGAAAGCTTGTATCACACTACTCAGGCCCCCACATACCTGCAAATAGGGATAGGATCTGTATGGCAGCTAACAGGGGTTCTCAGGATTTATTTATTTATTTCATGTACACACTGCCTTTCTTCCAGTTGGAGACCCAAAACAGCTTAAATTGTTTATCTCTTCTCCATTTTATCCTTACAACTCTGTGAGACGGGTTGGGCTGATAGTGTGACTGGACCATGACCACCCACAATACTTCCATGGCAGAGTGGGGATTCAAAGCCAGATTTCCCAGATTCTAATCAGACACTCTAACCACTATACGACATTGGCTTGAGAAATTCCTGGAGATTTGGAGATGGTATCTCTGGAGGGTGGTTTTATGGAAAGGGAACTCAGCAGGGATGTCAATCCATAGAGGCTACCCTCTAAAGCAGCTATATCCAACAAGGGAGCAAGTGTACAAGCCAACTTTAAGTTTTAGGGTGTGTCAGAACAATATGTTATTGAAAACAAATGCCAATTAATTGCAGGAAAATTTCCATATCCAGAGTACCATAAACAGTTTGCTATGACTTCATCAGAATGCATGAAGACACTCCATACCAGCACAGTGACCATCAGAAATATACTTCAATGTGGAGATTCTCCATATGATAGGGGAAAATGCTTTACATGCTTCATGGTTGCTTCACAGAGTTCCTGCCATATATAATATTGCCTACTTTTCACTTTTACTAAGGAGAATTAAAAGAAATAGTATTACTTTTTTTGCTTACATACATCAAATACCTGAAACTGACTTAGCTAAATAATTAACAGGAAATCAAACATCAGGAGTGATTCATTCTCAGACTATTACTCTAGTAGAGTTTGCAAAGAAGTATATTTAGAACTGAATCAATATGTCGAAGTGATATAAAATGTCACTTCTATCAGAACGATATTCACAAGTTAATTACGTAAGTACAAAAGCTGTAGGCATTGACAATGACAAGCCTTTAATTCACTATTGTTCTATAAAGGGAATTTAGAAGTTGGGACAAAATGTCAAACACAGTTCTGTGTTTGTTTACATTTTCATCTGCATCACCCTTTATGACTTCTCCAGTTAACCTTGCATATTTAATCTGTAAGTTTATCATGAAACAAATCATTATAGTTAATGTGAAGTCGGGCCATTTCAAAATATTTTTTATTAAAAAGTAGTTTCTTCTGGCATCTGTGTCTTTAAAAGCTCAGGATACCACTACCCTTGAAATTCAATTTAGACCACAATATAAAACAAAGGAGTTCATAATTTGGGGAATAGATCATCCTGAAAATAACTACAATCATTAGTTTTAGAGATAATTTTTGAACTGAAACTCAGTAGCTACTTTCTGGTGTCTCCCTTTGAAACGTCTCTGCTGAAGTATTGCAGCCTTCAGATCAGTTTCTACCATATATAGCAACATTAGCTCCTTCAGATACATTCTCCTTGTTTCACAATACCCTAGCTTCATAAAATCATAGAGTTGGAAGGGACCACCAGGGTCATCTAGTCCAACCCCCTGCACAATGCAGGAAATTCCAAACTACCTCCCCCCACACACACCCAGTGATCCATACTCCATGCCCAGAAGAATGAGCAATTGTTAACTTTCTATCTGCACTTGTGGCATAGATTGACCTTGTAGTTGATATTTCTGTAGCCATCTTTGCATTCTTGGATGATTTCTAAAAATTCCTCCATTGGCTTGCAATCTGTTCCCAGTCTTTTGCTTCATTTACTTCAAACATGTCCTGCAAGCTTTACATAGACCATTTTTGTTGTTGTTTGTACCACTAGTTTACTTTGTTTCTTTTGTGACAACAATGAGTATTTATTGCTGCAAATCTTATAAAATTATGCTTTGGGGATATTAAAGTACATAATGTTATCTAATGTAAAACAGTGTATCTCAAAAACTGCCGCTGTCCTGTTTCAGTACATTGTTAATGTTCTTCAGAACTACTTCCTTCCATGCATTCACTCACAGTACACTAAAGGCTTGCACACAACACATCTGTATACAGGGCAATATTCATAGGGTATGAGAATAAGAATGCTAGTGCTACCCTCATTTGCGAATGCCTCTGCTGGCTTGTCCACCGCCTATCCATGTTTGCTTCATCTGGATATAGTGTGTATACAATGATGCCAAATGATCCTGTCCCCATGATTGGGTATACTGTTTCTTTCAGATATCCTAGATAATGGAGAAACAGTTTTACCCGTATGAGGAAAATGAACACATGTGGGGCTGGTGCATAGGGTTGCCAGCTTCCAGGTGGTGGCTGGAGATCTCCTGGGATTACAACAGATTTCCCAGTGACTGAGATCAGCTCCCCTGGAGAAAATGGCTGCTTTGGAAAGTGGACTCTATACCATTATACCCAATTGAAGCCCCTCCCAAACCCCATCCTCCTCAGGCTCCACCCCCAAAATTTCCAGGTATTTCCTAACGCCAAGCTGGCAGCCCTACCAGTGCAGCATGATCAGCCCCACTCATTTCTAAGAATATTGTATATGTATTGTGTATATGTATATACTTGTGTGTTTATGTATATATTTATGTATAGAGCTTTTATTTCCTACTATCGCCATAGTAAAGTGTAGATGACTGGGGAAGGCAATAGCAAACCACCCCGTAAACATAATCTGCCTAGTAAACATCATGATGTGATGTCACCCCATGGGTCAGTAATGATCTGGTGCTTGCACAGGGGACTACCTTTCCCTTTATCACCGTAGAAGCTACGGTATATCACACGAGCTGTGATCCAATGAAGTTATGAGTGTTCAGCTGGATATGGAGGGGGAGGGTTTTTCAAAGTAACTATTGCAACTGTACACACAGGCAAAATAAGGAAGCCATATTTAAAACTAATCAGCAACATGCTTTTTCAATAGTTTGAGTCACTCTAAGAGAAACTTCACTGAAATCTTTGGTCATGCATGTAAATACCCCCATGCATGCTTCACTGAATCTTGGCCACAGTCCTTAATAGAGTAGAGCCAAATTACTCAGTTATGGATTTGAAAATATATTCTATACATGAGTCTGAATATTTGCAATTACAGTAGTCTGCTTCTATGGCACCCACCTATTTCAAAGAAGAGAATTAAGCTAACGCCTCCTCTCCCATGATATTA
This sequence comes from Euleptes europaea, assembly GCF_029931775.1. Taxonomy (NCBI): domain Eukaryota; kingdom Metazoa; phylum Chordata; class Lepidosauria; order Squamata; family Sphaerodactylidae; genus Euleptes; species Euleptes europaea. Next base: position 41,325,114 of record NC_079316.1, read on the forward strand.
AAAACACCAGATGTATTTTAAATGCTATGCTGAAATAATATATATTTTTTTTTAAAAATCAATGAACAGTATTCTACTAATGGTAGATTATAAAGATCAGCTTCTATAAAGACCTGTGTGAACACTATTTTATGTATGCATACATAGTTATTAATAGACCAAGCATCTGCAAAAATGATATTGGTTTTAATGATATATAATATCACAAAACCATAGACAGTATAATTTTTTCAGCCCTACAGATGCTGGAAAGAAGCTTGATTTGCCCCAGCCTCACCTTACCACCCTCAATCAATTAGAGTTAACTGATGGATGACTGAGCTCCAATCTAGCATCAACCCACACCAGCAAATCCGCCAGTCAAGCTAAGCATCCCCTCAAAGTCACAGACCGTAAATTCTGTAAATGACATATACTGAGCTGTTTTCTACCCAGCTCTGATTAACAGCGTATTCCTGACTTCTGAGGACAAAAGTCCTCAGGAGGCCAGGAAGGGGCTGTGCTGGCATTGGGGCACCCCACGCCTGCGTCCGGGCTACTTATGCTGCCATAAGTGGGCCCAATGCTGGTGGGGAGGCCCGGAGGCCCATCTCCTGGCGCTGCTATGCCAGAGTCACCCCAGGACACTGACGGGCCTTCTGCAAGGCCTCACTATTCTCAATGAGACAAAAAGCTCCATTTTAAAAGGCTTTTTTCAAGCTTTCGGTGGCTGTGGAACGGCTTAGGAGGTGCCACAGCGGCTCCTCCTCCTTGCCAGCCCCAGCTGCTTAAGGCTCAGGAATGGGCTGCAACAGCTCAGCTGTAATGGACCCAGTTATATTAAAATGGAGAGAAATGTGTTTTTTTGTTTTTTTAAAAAAAGAGGGCTATAAAGTAGCTTGGGACCAGATAATTTAATTCCCTTATAGTACTTTGTAAACATTTCCATTACAGAAAGAAACATCTGATCTCTTATTTATTTTATATCTCGTGTGTGTCCGTGGATGTTTGCACACACAAACATGTGTTTTTCTCCATTATGGGAGGGAGCTTAAACATTAGTATATCTTCCACTCCCAACTTGTGTAGCCCTGCTTGTCTGTCACCAGTCTGAGAAGGAAAGGTTTTGCCTCTTCACCATGCTTTAGAGTGACTTCCTAACCAGGGGGGGGGGGGGGGGGCTGAGGTCAAGCATCTGTTTCTACCCTCCATTACCCATGCCAAACAATTCATGGGAGCTAAGCTTTTGACCCAGCCTAAGAGACAGAGCTACAGCACTAGAGAATAAAGCAATTCATGTGAGCACAGGCTCATTAGTGCATAGAACCAAAAAGCCCTGCCAAACTAGTGAAATGGTGCAATGATGAGCAGAAAATGAGAATGCTATGCATAGTAATAACCATTGGGAAATAAAATAGGCTGCTTGGGTGGATGCCATTATGCTTCTCTCGTGCACATACCTGGTGATGCTAAGAATTACACCCTTTTCAGCCCACTAAAGTCAATGGGCTTTGAAGGATTGCACCGTCAGCCTCTCCTTTTTCTGTCCCCTTCCTGGTGACTGGAAAAGTAAAACCTGTCAGCAAATTACAAGAACAGTCAGAGAAAGTGGATGTTTTTCAGCTGCTCCCAAATGGCACAATTAATTCTGTTTCAATTCAGAACATTTTATTTTTACAAATTGGACAAGGTTTGGGTCAGATTTTGATTAGCAAATTTCTGGCCACACATTCCTGGTGGAAATGAAATAACTGACTGCATTTGTATAGACAAGGGAAATTCTACCATAGGTACAGTGAAAATAATTCACATACAGAATTTCTATTCATCCTTCCCATACATTTAAGAAATCCAAAATTATATGAAACTCCTGCAGCATGGATTCTGAAAAGACTTTTCTTAAGAGATTTGTAACTGTAAGATGCAATTTCAATGAACTTGTCTGCTTTGGCAGTGAGTTCATAAAGAGCTTTTTAGCCGACACAAGCTACTGCAAAAAAATGGAAACCTATTTCCCAAGACAGTTTGAGATTCTGAAGAATCTTATGACCTACTAGTTCACAATAAGAATGTAAAAATCTGTTCCTTTCAGCTATAAAATAATTCCAGAAAATGAATTCCACTAAGCTTCTAAGCAGACCATTTCCCTATTTTATCAAATATATTAAAAATATCAGCCTAGTGCTCTCTTTCCTTAATGGAGCTTTTAATTAAAAGCAAGGGGTTTTTTTGTGCTGTCTCGTGCATTTCACATCTCTTTTCATCATGTTTTAGCTTTTTTTTTTCATAGAACAAGGACTATTGATTGTATCTTCTTTTGAGATATCCTCGGAATCCTATGGTTACTATCAAGGTCATACACAGTTTGGTAATGTTAGCTGTTTTCCAAAGAACTATGACCCCATCCTGTTCCACACATGCCCTTTTACATTCCAAGTATGCAACTTCTCCAGATGTCAAGGTCAAGCTGCAAGTTCCTTTGTCTTTTTCTTTCAGCATTTTCTAACAGTTACCAAAGAATCAGCTCATAATGTAAGAGAAGCAAAAGACACAGAAACCAGGGTCATAGGATCGCACATACTTCAGCCATTCTTACTGGACAGAAAAAGAACCCAGACATTTCAGGGACGAGACCTTTAGAAAAGACTATCCTCTGAACAAGAGATCTTTTACTCCAAGGCCCCCTGAGTCATCTTTTTCTAAACAAAAAATCCTAAACTCTTTTAGCTTTACTTGTATAGAAGGTGAGCTTTGGTCACTTGGGCTGACCATTTTTGCATCTTTTCCTGCTCCTCAACCTTGCTTTAAAATGTGGCAGCCAGAAGTGTCTATATGAAACTACACACTAAAGACAGCATGATGCTGGTGGTTTTGTTGTTAATCACTTTCCTAATGATCCCAAATATGAACTTTGAATTTTATCACTGCGTCTAGACAATGGGTTGGATCCAGACTAATAGTTCCACGGGTACAAGAACCTCTGCCCACTAAGAATGATTTCCCCATCTCCAATTTCCTGTGGCAGCCCAAAAGGCCCCTGAAATCCTGTTTAAATTGCTTTTCATATTTTGTAATCCACTTTGAGTCTCAGTGAGAAAGGCAGGCTATTAATGAAGTTAATAAAAATAATAAACAAACAATAAATATGGAAAATTGAAGTATCCATGGGGGGAATGGAGATGCATGGACATTTGGGGACAAAGGGTGACCCTAGGGGAGAAGGTATAATCCCGTCTCCCCCTGCTGTGTGGGTGTCACAAGGGTAAGTCCTCTCCCCAATGCTTTTCAATGTCTATATGTGCCTTCTTGCCTAGTTAGTCAGGAATTTGGGGCTGGGTTGTCACCAATATGCAGATGACACCCAGCTCTACCTGTTGATGGATGACTAGTTGGGATCGGGGGCAACAGTCCTGACTAGTTGCCTGGAGGTGGTGATAAAAAGGTTGAGACTGAGCCAGCTGAAACTTAATCCATCTAAGATGAAGGTCCTATGGCTGAGCCAGACCAGACTAGGACAGGGGCTACAGTTACCAGCTCTTGATGGTATGCAATTAGAGCCAACACCGTCAGTCAGAGGTGTCATCCTGGATTTGTTGCTGATCATGAAACAGCAGGTCTCAACTATTACCAAGATAGCTTTTTATCACCTTCACCATGTTTCTGTTCAACCTATTCTCTGCCAGCTGCATTGGCTGCCAATATGCTACCAGATCAGGTTCAAGGTGCTGGCTTTAAAGCCCTTAATGGTCTGGCACCCTCATACTTGTGGGACTGCCTCTCCTACTATGTTCCCTCAAGGATGCTTCACTCTAGTTCCCAAAATCTACTGGAAGTCCCTGACCCGAGAGCAGTCTAGTTGTTCTTGACCAGGGCCAGGGCCTTTTTGGCCGTGGTCCCTGCCTGATGGAACTCTCTGTATGAGGAGACCAGGGCCCTGCCGGATCTGGCCTAGTTCCACAGAGCCTGCAAGATGGAGTTGTTCAGCCAGGCACATGATTGAGGACTTTCAGCTGCTCTATTACATCCACTCCTCTTTTCTATATGCTCCCCTCAGTCCTCACTTACTTTGTGGAGGGTTTGTTATTATCAGGAATCTGCTATGTTGGGAACTTACAGCGCCACCTTATTTGTACTTTATGGATTTTAATCTATTTTAATTCTTTCTGTTTTTAAAATTCATCTGATTTGTTGTTACCTGTCCCAAGCCCCACTGTAGTGGGAGAGAGGCAGGATATAAATCTAAAATATAAATTAAGAAAGAAAACTCTGTTGTCTACTTATTTATTTAATCTCAGAGTTGGAAGGCATCACAACGGTTATCTATTCCAACCACCTGCAAATGCAGGAACTACAACTATTATATCCTTGACAAGTATCAATACTCCAAAACAAAATCTCCACCATCTCATGAGGGAGACTGCTTCACTTTTAAACATACCTCTCCTTCAGGAAATTCTTCCTCAAATTTAGGTGAATGCTGGAGTATTGCCCCTAAATTGTGACATCTCACTTCCAGGTCATACAAGAAGTGACATCACTTCATTGCCATCACTGGCAGTCCTCCCTATTCCCCCCCCCCACCAGTCCACTGAATTGTGGTGGGAGAAAAGGGTTACCAGAAGGAGGTCCTTCCCAAGCTGGGGACCTGGCAACCCTCTAGAGTGGACTTATAAAAACCCTATGAAATAATAGCACAAAGTAACATTCACAGAACACTGTCAGTACCCTTAATAATTCTAGCCATGTTTTTTTTTTAAAAAAAGAAGAAGCCTACACTCAGTTTATTCCTGGCAACTCAGATTCCATCCTGTAATAATTAGCAGAAGTTTCCTCCATTTATATGTGATGCAAGGGCAAAAAGGAATTCAAAGCCCAGTGGCTTGCTTTACACAATATGGTTACTATACCTCCCACCATAGGGTACACAGAGATAATATCAATTTATTGCTTGTCCACCCGATGGTGTCTGAATTTAGAAAGGAACAGGAGTAAGAAGAGTGTACTCCATAAAAATGCATACATTAACTATAACTGATCTACATGCAGCATATGCATCTTTCTGGATATTATCCTCATTACTTTTCGTAAAACAAGGAGAGCTGGCAGGTTGCTCTTATCCATGCTAGAAGGTTTAACTAACTGTATGCAAAGGTTGTTTTTACATCCTGATGCTCTTAACTGTCAAATAAATCAATTCTGACTGCACTACAGCATACGGTAAATTATACTAAGTACTACAGATCCTACGGACAAGATACACTAATTGCATACAATCATTCACTACTCCTTAGTGACACAACAGCTAGCTTCAGGTCTACACTTGCTTTACCAAGAAATTAAGTCAAGGAGAAAAAGAAACAGATTGGACTGTGAAACAATGTAATGATATAAGTCTTTCTACAGATTCAGGTTAATGATGCAGCTGCAGCAATGAGAGCATTACAAACTGTACCCCAGGGCTTTCATAATTTTGTAATCATATTAAACAACTCAGGGTTACTTAAAATCCAGCAGCACTCAAGAGGTCACTAATATACTCTGCTTCTCAGTACCAAGAACCCCTTAGCTGCACAGAAAGGGTTGTATAAGAATGTAAGTAAAGCCATCCTTGATCAAACCTATGGTCCATCTAATCCAGCATCCTATTTCCAACAGCATCTATCCAAATGCCACTGGGAAGCCCACAAGAAGGGTCTAAGATAACCTGCTCTCTGCTTTTGACTTCTCCATAGCATCTGACAGAGTTATTCTGCCACTGAACCCGGGGACCCTATTCGGCAATTGTGGCTAATACCCAACTATAGACCTATCCCCCATAAATCTGACATGCCTCCTTCCATCTAAGCCAGTGGTTGTTACCACCTCTCATGGCAGTGAATTCTACAAGTCAGCTACCCATTGTGTAAAGTACTTTTTTATTTGTCTTGAATCTATTGCCAATCAGTTTCATGGGGAGATTCTGTGTTCCAATATTACAGGAGTCTCCTGTTTATCAAGGACGGGCATGACTAGTCCATACAAGTCAAAATGGATATTAGTCATGATGCATACCTATTCTCTCCAGGATCAGAGGAACATGCCTATTATATTAGGTGCTGTGGAACACAGGCAGAATAATGCTGCTGCAGTTGTTTTGTTTGTGGGCTTCCTAAAGGCACCTAGTTGGCCACAGTGTGAACAGACTGCTGGACTTTATGGACCCTGTCTGATCCAGCATGGCTTTTCTTATGTTCTTATGACCCCACCAAGCAACCGTTCCCCAATGCCTTCATAGTCAAAGTCAGTACACATTTGTAATGGCTGTAACTTGAGGGTTAGTTGAAACGGTTCAGTTATCTGCTGAGAAGACTGCTGTGGAATTAAATGCCACCTCATGGTATAATAGAATGCTTTTACATGCACAATGGTATCAAAGGTGCCAGCGGCACTACATACTCCTCTGAAACCATGCATACTCCAGATACTGGCTCATGCCCATTGCACACATATTTATTATTTGGTTATTGCATTGTACTTTTTAAAAATGAAAATGTAGTGTAAACCTGTGGTTTGATATATGTGCCGCTGAAAGGAGTGTGTGCTTTACTGTTCCTTAAATCAATCAAATAAAAGTGATTCATCTATCCAGTCATAATCAGAAAGCATTTTAGTAAATATGTGAAAAGACAGCTAAGAAACCAATATATCTAATAATAAAGCAACAAATCCAAGCCACCCACAGACAAAGTAGAGATCTCTTCATACTACATACTCCCCAAGTATACACAAACATGACTTTGTATATTAACCAAAATAAAGGGATTAAAAATGGCCTGATGAGGGCTGAATATGTGCCAGAAGCATGGAATGTTGAGAACAGCTGAAAACTTGGACTAGATGAGACATTTTGGCACACATCAAGCCTGGGTTCCTATGACACAACTCTGATCACCTCAGTCAAATATGACCTGTGGAAAACAAAGATCTCAAGCATGCCAGGGCCCAATATGGATCTGGCCTGCAGCGTGGGGGAGAGGCTTCACTCTTTACCCCTGTGATATATAACAAACTGACTCAAAATAGCCAGGGTTGTTTTTTGCCCCATTGGAAAGCGGCACAATATTGAATATGGACTCCCTTTCCAACAAGGCAAACAGGACCCCCTGGGGCTATTTTGGGTCAGGAAAATGGTGCAGGGAGAAAAATTAATCCCCTTCTTTCTATGCCTCAGTCCTGATTTGAATTGGGCCCTAGCACACTTGGAAACTTTGTTCCCCACAGGTCACATCTGACTCTGAGATTATCAGAGTCAGGCTGGGGGAACTGGACTTGTGTCAATATCACAAAATCACAAATCACAAAATCACACAAGGTTGGAAAAGGTCACAAGGGCTATCTAGTCCAACCCCCTGCCATGCAGGATCCCACAATCAAAGCACTCCTGACAGATGGCCATCCAACCTCTGCTTAAAGACCTCCAAATACGGGGGCTCCACCCCCCACCCCCACCCCGAGACAGTGCATTCCACCATCGCATTCCATATATCTGGTCTAGTTTGAGCCTAAGCTTAGAGTAAAGGTAGGGAAAGAAAGGCACTTTGCTCAAGCAATTGAGCACAGAATCATGGAGAGGGGGATTTGGAGGAGGATTTCCAAATGGTTACTTCTTCCTAAATTTCCTTGCAGATCTCCAGTTTATCAACATACTTAAGGAGGGGCCGTGGCTCAGTGATAGAGCATCTGCTTAACATGCAGAAGGTCCCAGGTTCAATCCCAACATCTCCCATTAAAGGGATCAGGTAGCAGGTGATGTGAAAGACCTCTGCCTGAGACCTTGGAGACCTGATGCCAGTCTGAGCAGACAATACTTATTTTGTCAAAGGCTTTCATGGTCAGAGTTCATTGGTTCTTGTAGGTTATCCAGGCTGTGTGACCGTGGTCTTGGTATTTTCTTTCCTGACGTTTCGCCAGCAGCTGTGGCAGGCATCTTCAGAGGAGTAACACTGAAGGACAGTGTCTCTCAGTGTCAAGTGTGTAGGAAGAGTAATATATAGTCAGAAAGGGGTTGGGTTTGAGCTGAATCATTGTCCTGCAAAAAGTATCACAGGTAATGTGCTAATGAGGGTGTGATATGTTAATATGGAACCATTGTATCCTGAAGTGATCTGTTAATGTGTGAAATCCAAAGCTAATCTGCATGGCTATTGTGGATTGTAGTCTTTGTTAGTCTGGAGGTTTTCAGGACAGGAAGCCAAGCCTTATTCATTCTTAAACTCTCTTCTTTTCTGTTAAAGTTGTGCTGATGTTTATGAATTTCAATGGCTTCTCTGTGCAATCTGACAAAATAGTTGGTAGAATTGTCCAGTCTTTCAGCGTCTTGGAATAAGACCCTGTGTCCTGTTTGGGTCAGTCCATGTTCAGCCACTGCTGATTTCTCAGGTTGGCCAAGTCTGCAGTATCTTTCATGTTCTTTTATCCTTGTTTGTATGCTGCGTTTTGTGGTCCCGATATAAACTTGTCCACAACTGCAAGGTATACGATATACTCCTTCAGAGGTGAGGGGGTCTCTTTTGTCTTTTGCTGATCATAGCATCTGTTGTATTTTCTTGGTGGGTTTAAACACTGTTTGTAGGTTATGTTTTTTCAAAAGTTTCTCCATCCTATCAGTGACTCCTTTAATAAATGGCAAGAATACCTTTCCTATGGGAGACTGTTTTTCCTGAGTTTTCTGATTTTTGTTTGGTTTAATGGCCCTTCTGATTTCATTTCTGGAATAGCCGTTTGCTAGCAGTGCGTGATTTAGATGATTAATTTCTTCCTTGAGAAACTGTGGTTCACAGATCCGTCTTGCACAATTCATAAACATCAGCACAACTTTAACAGAAAAGAAGAGAGTTTAAGAATGAATAAGGCTTGGCTTCCTGTCCTGAAAACCTCCAGACTAACAAAGACTACAATCCACAATAGCCATGCAGATTAGCTTTGGATTTCACACATTAACAGATCACTTCAGGATATAATGGTTCCATATTAACATACCACACCCTCATTAGCACATTACCTTTGATACTTTTTGCAGGACAATGATTCAGCTCAAACCCAACCCCTTTCTGACTATATATTACTCTTCCTACACACTTGACACTGAGAGACACTGTCCTTCAGTATTACTCCTCTGAAGATGCCTGCCACAGCTGCTGGCGAAACGTCAGGAAAGAAAATACCAAGACCACGGTCACACAGCCCGGATAACCTACAAGAACCAATACTTATTTTGATGGATCAAAAGGTCTGATTCAGCATAAAGCAGCTTCATGAACTTATGTGTACTTAACAGGGAAGAGACTGTTTCTCATTTGAATCACACAAACATCAAAATCAGATCAACAACAGGCAAAGTAGAGACATGCAGAAAAACAATATAACCTAAAAGATAAAAATATCCCTCCCCCAACAGATACAAAAAAATACTGATGAGGGCTGAGCATGCTCCAGAAAGAACAGAATTTTGAGAACTGTTTTGGAAGTCAGTTAAAATAATCAGAAGAAAATGAAAAATTGGTTTGTTTAAGCCACTGAGAGCTCATAAAATCATAGAGGGGTAAATGTGAGAATTTTCAAATAATTCCCTCCTGATCCCATGCAATTCCCAGCTTGTTAGCATTAATCATCACTTATACAAGAAGAAAAGGAAATTAAAGCTCTACCGGAGAGCTCTTTAAAAGAAAATACATTGTGCGATTTATTTTTACACAGAATTCTCTAAAAGACACAAAGGCATGAAATTGTCATTTAAATTATAAATTACGCATCTTATGTCTGAGTGTTTAATGTTGATATCTACATCTTTTTAACTTTAACACTACTTGAGTTTTTCCTTGAAATCATGTTCAACGTTTTAAATGGTCACCACACATTAGCAAAACTACTCAAAATTGTTTGAGTGTTACAGCCATAAACCAAACTTTATCTAGTCTCCTTAAAAGCATTTTGTTTTTCACAAATTTTACAATACGAAATATACTTTTTGATGTAATGTTCAGCATCTGCTTCAACAATGAAATTTTCATCAAGTGTTAATTCATTTTCCAGTTAAAAACAGAAAAGTAAAACCAGTAAGATTGTTTCAGTCACAGGTTTACCTATCAGAACTACTTCTATGTGGAATGGAACAAGGAACAATAATGCTTACTTCATGTGGGTATTTAAAAGGGCTTCTCAAATAATGAAGAACTTGTTGCAGAGCTTTCCATGGGCAGCTTTCAATTAAAAAACCACTGATCATTCACAAATGGAAGTGCTAGCACATGAAGAAGCATTTTTCCTGGCAGAGACTATCTGGAACCTGTTTATGGGTCCCATGTCAGGGTTATTTTGATGGCCAGTTCTGTCTTGACCTCAATGGCTGCTCTTAAGAACTTCATTAACTCTTAAGAACATTATGAGATGAAATTATTTTAAATTATTTATTATAATTTATAGAAAAATATTTTGATATATAAGAAGATGTCAGCTGATGAAGCTGCTTGTCAGCAGTGAAAACGCTCCAGAACATCCGGATGGCGTTACTGTTTACTTTTCCATCTTCATCATTAGTCTCCCTTGTCCAGGACTCTATGAAGAAACAGAGATAAGAATTCCTGTTTTCCATTAGGACTCACTCTCATAGTGATTTAGCTATTTTTCTTGTATGTTTTGTAGTGTCAATGTTACACTATTGTAACTCTGATATTATTTAAGTTCTTACAATATAGATGTTTGCATACTTTGATTGTTTATTCTTTGAGCCAAGTACTATAATTGTCACAACTATCCAGTTAGTACATGTGCATATATTTCCCTCAGTCAACCTCCAGGTACTAGCTGGCGATCTCCATCTATTACGACTGATCTCCAGCCGATGAATCTCCAGTTCACCTGGAGAAAATGGCCACCTTGGCAATTGGACTCTATGGCATTGAAGTCTCTCCCCTCCCCAAACCCTACCCCAAAAACCTCCCACTGGTGACAAAGAAGGACCTAGCAACCCTATTTGTGGTTATTTGTTCTTGTCTGTCCTAGAAATACCACAAATTGCTTTCATTGGGAGATCCAAAGTTTTATTGTACACTTCATGATGTATAATTTGTTTATGGAATGTCCTATCAATGGTTATTTGGCCATAGTACCAAAACAGATTATGTTGAGAGAGAATGTAGCTCTGAATACCAGTAACTTGTGCAAAGAAAGAGAGAGGACAGTTACCACCACCACCCCACTTTCACAGCTCTGCAAATACATATTTGTTGCCCACCATTGTGAAAAGAATACTGGAAAAGATGGATGATCTGACAAGAATCCCCTTTGCATTCTTAAGAGCAGCCATAGAGAGAAGGCATTTAGAAGAAAGCAATGGCAGTAAAAAACACTACTTGTTCCCAGAAATACTGTGACTTTGTTGTGCAATCTTTCTTAAGAATTGTTACTTGGCAGTTACTTTTATGCACATAATAAAAATTACAGATAAGCTGAGCCTCCAGGTTTCTGCACAGTAGAGAGGTCTATGGACAATCAGAACAGAATGCAAAATCTATCATTCATGACTGGTACATGCAGAGTGATATATTGCTATTTCCTTTATCATACTTTGAAAACGACCATTTCAGTCCTTCATGTAAATTTATTTTGAGCCTCATTTATCATGCAGCAGCAATGACCTCTTCTGCTAAACTAAACCACCTAATATTCAGTGAACATCCACTTTCTCCATAGCATTCTAAGCAACTCTTTAACCAAAGCTTTGCATTCTTAAAGATTAGATAACACTATGGATAAAGTGTTTATCACTGACATTATGATGATAAAACCATACTGTATTACCATGGCATTATCAGTCAGTTATACTAATAAAGCCTGATTTTGTGTAAAGTGTTCATATACTTCTTAGATTAGAGACAAGGATTGTGAGATTAATGGGGGAGGAACCATAAGAACTGAAATAGTGCAACTAAACCACCTCTGTACTCTTCGAGCTAGCAAAATTTAAAGTTTGCAGATGAAATATTTTTAAGTTAGGCAACTAACATCTACTATTTTTCAAATATGAGGATTAAAATTACAATTTAATGGCACAATATTAGGTGATTACTTACCAGCAAATATACTTTGTACATTTCACTATTATTGAATGACAAGCAGTATTATTAAAAGAGTAGCAGTTCTTTTACAAAGGGATTTCAAAGGGTGAGTAGAAAGAGAGACTGCTGAATTACAACTAATAATGAAGCTCAAGTCAATGCATTCTCTGGGATTGAATAGGGACCTGGGATTCCTGTCTCATTATGTGTGTAAAGTGCCATCAAGTCGCAGCCGACTTATGGTGACCCCTTTTGGGGTTTTCATGGCAAGAGACTGATTTCTCCATGCCTATTACCCCTCTGTATATCACACCTGATCCAATCACGCCTGCTAATGTCATTTACCTGGTATTGACATTTACATGTTATTGCCAATGGGTATGTGAATTCACTCTTCTCTACTTAAGGACAGATGGGTTCACATTCTAGCTGTATCTGAAGAAGTGAGCTGTGACTCAAAAACGTTCATACCTTGCCAGAAATTTTGTTAGTCTTTGAGGTGCTACTGGACTCTTGCTCCTTTCTACTGCTACAAACAGATTAACATGGCTTCCCATCGTAAAATATTTCTATAACACTTCACAGTTTGAGATACTCAGCATTTGGATTGAAGCATACTTTACAATGCACATTTCTTTGATATTGGGACAATCGTACATAAACTGCCATCAACATACATCTTCTGGGGTCTAGTAGTTTTCTTTTGATATGGAACATCCTTCAGAGGCTCCAATGTCTTGTCTGTCTAGGAAAAGTAAAGGAGTCCAATGGGTCATCAGCACAGCAGCTGCTACTGTTGAGGCAATACAAGCCAACCCACTCTACCATGGGGATTTTTCTTAACATTATGCAGGACAAGGAATATGGAGCGGTAAATACACTTGTCCAACAACAGCAAAATTAAACATTCCACTTAAACACCTTGAAGTCTTTTTATATCAGGAATGTATTAATATAAATGAAATCCATATTTCATAACCCTGGATATTAGATATGGCAAGACTAATATGGTGTTGGTTTCATTTAGGACAAGGACCACATAAGATGACCCCATTTGCGCAACAGAGTTTGAATCTTCTAACTTCCCTCATGCCACCCAAAAACATAAAAGGTATAAGACTCTCTAGAGTTCTATCTGACACAATGCAAGAGGCTTCAGATAGGAGAAGAGATTGCAGAAGCTCCAGTATCACAGGAGTGCTTGTACAAGCACAAGGGATAGTGGTCTTGGATTTTAGTTCGATTAGCTCCATGCATGTAGCAATACAACAAAACTGGAATGTAGCAAACCAGACATGTAGCAATACACCAAACCCGGCATCCCACAAGCTGGATTCAACCCCTATAGAGAGTGTTAACTACTAGGTCACACAAATAACATCACCATCTATAAAACTTTCAGATAAGCTATATTTTACATTGTTGTTCTAAGGAGTAATAAAGGAAGTAGGGAAAACCAGTAATGATTCATCATGACACTTGACAGCTTGGCCAAATGGTATAAACTGAAACTGGGATTTAGTTTCCTTTGGTTAGCTCATTGATCACTGTAAACCTGTCTCTCTTCTTCCTAGGGGTGTAATTTTGGTCTTAATTGACCCATTCCCATAGATAAGTCTATTTTATTTTAAGACCATATTTTAAGACCTGAACTCTGCCCCAAAAGCTCCCACCAGAGGAGAGGGGGAACCTGGCAGCCCTATTTCTGAATAGACATGCATAAGATTGAGTGGCAAGCCAAAGGCTGGGAGCTGCCCCCTGTCCAGGTTTCTCCCATAGAAACAATGCCTCATACTTCCACACACATGATGCCAAATTAACTGGCCACTTCTGACCGGGAAAAGTACTCTTTAGTTTTCTCTTTCTTCCTTTCACCTGCCACCTGAATATGAACAGAATCTTCTTTAATAAATGTACGTTTTACTTTTTTGCAATATACGTCTTGGGAGATGTATATATTGAACTCAAAATCATACTTCTATGACTGGGCAAACTCTGCTGTATTAACCAAATATCCCAATAAAGGCTGCTGTGATACATTTTTTCCAGGGCTATTTTCAGTAACTCAATCCCTCTGGCTGTATAGTTCCAGGAAACATTCCAAGAAAGATTTTTGTGTTTCATATTTTACACACATAAAATTGTATCTGCACAAAATATTTGGAATGGGAAGAGCTTTGGCTCCCAATTAGGAAGAAGTATGGGGTATAAATGAAGTAAATAAATAAGTATATAAACTCACTGGGAGCAATCCTAGTTATTCAATGTGGACTATCTCCAGGAATGTGTTTTTAGGATTAAACTGTTTTTTGATAAACATATTTTGGAACTCGTTATCAATTGGTATCCAGTACTCCAACATATAATATGAAGCTTGCTGAGTTACTTCATTATGGATTTCTCTCGACTCAGCAGCACAGACAGAACCAGACAATAAATGGTACTGTTGACATCCTACTGTTCACAGGCAGGGGTTAGGTGAGCAACATTTACGCAGCACACAAGATGCATGGGCTGTCATTCTGCTAATCAAGATAGGAACATCATATTCATTAAGAGGTCTGTATCAGGCCTCTGTATCAAATGGCTGATCTCCAGGGCACCTCTAAACTGCACCACTCACTCTCTGACAGCTTATATATTGTAGGTGTTTGTACAGAAAACAATAATATTGAAACAGAATGACACAGAGCATGGAGAGTTTGGTCTCATCTGAGAGGCCTGTCACAAAATAAAATCTGTTGCAAGTAAAATGTGACATATGTATGCTACAATTACCATTGCTAACTGAATTGGTAGGTTTTTGGCTTAACGCACTGAACACAATATCAAGTGGCGAAGTTCAAAAGAGCAGATTGCTCTCGGTAAAAACAAGCAAACAAACAAACACATTAAATAAAAATATTCCTGAGCTACATTTCTTGAGAAGTCTCTTGAACATATGAATCAGGATCTGTGTTTCCCTGCATATGAAAAGCAGAAGACAAAGTATCCCTAAAACAATCACAATGGGCTGAACACAAGATTTCACAAATGGAAGGAGTTCATGGAAAGGATTTTATCACCTTCTCCCAGCAGCCACTGAGTGAAGGGACCCTTCAGAACAATATGCCATGTGGCGTGGAGAGCTATAGGAAGAAGGGAGAATTGGTGAAAATTGGCTCTCTCTTCCTCTTTCTCATATGAGCAGAGCAAGCATCATGAGCAGTGTGTGCAAGCTTCAGCAATGAGAGGGTGGGGGTGGGCAGCAGTTTTAGTTGATTCCATCTTTATACGGCAGTCTCCCATACCACATGGTAATCTGTGTTCTAGATGGCCTTTGACCTTCAGAAATGGCTTTTTGGAATGTGTGTGCAGGGGGGCTGCCGAGGAAATTGGAACGAGACAAAAACAGCTTCTGAAAACTTGCCTCATTTGCAAAAGTCTTGAATCCAATCATGAATATATACACCCTATACAGACCCCTCCCATTTCTTCTGAACTGTCGAAGCAGATATCTTGAAGCAGATGTATATATAATGCAGACCAGAGTATCATTGATTTTATAATTGCAATACAGTTTTGTTTTGTTTTTTGCTTACTTTCATAATTGGATTGCTGGGCTTTCTTCCTCTCATGGTCTTAACTAATGTACAACTCTTTGAAAATGAAAAGATTGCTATTCATGATATTCCCCTCCCCTGCATGTCACACAGCCGAAATTGTAGCGTGGGAGCATCCAGCTGTGTCGTTGACCCTGACCTGCTATTCTATACTCATAGTAGCAACAAGCAGAAGATGATATTTTTTCCATTTCTTTTTTTTAAAGGAAATTCATGCTCATGCAAAGGAAAACATGAATTTCTCTCCTTTTCAAATGCTACTGCCAGAGTACAAGACTCACCAGAAATTTATGGAGGAAAGTTAAACTAATAAAAGAGAGTGACAGACAGGACATATACCACATACCCTAAGGAGTACTATGGTTCTAATAGTAATTAGTTCAATACACATATGTATACTGGTGTGTTCGAGGAATCTCAACAATTTCCTGAGATAAAACGAAAGAACTGAAAAGCAGGCGAGGCTGTTTTCTTTCTTTTTTTGTCATTCTTTGATGCATGAAAATCTTCAGAACATAGGTGAGAGGCAGAATTAAGCTCACTGTGAAACTGGTATCTTTGTATCAGAGTAATGGCTTATTGTGTTTTAGAAACCAGTGGTTTAAAAGGGAAAACCCCAAATATTTTCTTAAGAGTTCTTGTAATATGATGCTCTTAAATACAACATCTTAGCTGAGCTGAAACATGCTGAAAAATTATTTTCTGATCTTAATAGTTAAAGACTGGCATTTTTTTAAAAAAATCTTGAATGTAAAAACAGTACAATCCTAAACAGAGCTAGTTTTTCTGAGACCACTGATGTTGCTGGTAGAGTGATTTCAATGGTCGTGGAAGGGTGCAACTCTACTTACTCTACTATGGAGAAATTTCAAGAGTCTGCAACATATATCAATTATAGTCAATGCTCCAAGCTGTGGCTCCTGCAAGTGACAAAAACGAGCAACTCAGGATATCATAGTGAGGTTTGTATTTCCTATTTTAATAGTTCTGAGAGCCAGTGGGGTGTTGTGGTTAGCATGTTGGACTGGAATCTGGGAGACCCATGTTCGAATTCCCCCTCTGCCATGGAAGCTTGCTGGGTGACCTTGAGCCAATCACACAATTTCAGCCTAATACAGGGTTGTTGAGAGATAAAATGGAGGAGAATGTAATAAGCTACTTTGGGCTCTCATTGGGAGAAAAAACAAACAAACAAATAAATAAATTATTGTCGAAGGCTTTCACGGTCAGAGTTCATTGGTTCTTGTAGGTTATCCGGGCTGTGTAACCGTGGTCTTGGAATTTTCTTTCCTGACGTTTCGCCAGCAACTGTGGCAGGCATCTTCAGAGTAGTAACACTGTCCTTCAGTGTTACTACTCTGAAGATGCCTGCCACAGTTGCTGGCGAAACGTCAGGAAAGAAAATTCCAAGACCACGGTTACACAGCCCGGATAACCTACAAGAACCAAATAAATAAATTATCAGTGCAATTAGAATTAAGTCGAAATGTCTTTCTGTTTACCTGGCAGGCCTTAGTTTTTCTTGAAAATGAACCATGGAGTTAAATGCAATGTGCATGGCTCCATTCTAATATCATGTGATACCATGGTTAATTAAGCTAAGAATAGTTAATTGATCATCAAAACTCAGTGCATCCTATTAACTAAATTTTGGGTACATCACACGGAAATCTGAAGCCAGAATCTGAAATTGGTATAGTAACATCAGTTAGCCTTAACTATGGCTTTGTGTGACATATGAAGGCAGACACACTGACTACCTACAGAAATGCCTCGCAAGAGCTGAACAAATTGAAACCTCTCTCTCCTTTCACTACCTCTTGCTAATAGTTTCCTGACTATGCTTTTGGCTGCTGTTTTTCCTGTGACAGCCTTGTCTCTTCTTCTGTTGGACACTTTTGAATAAGTCTGTTTATGAGTGGTGCTGGTAAATTGTGACATTGTTTTTCTTTAGTTTGGTGTAAGAAAAAAAGTTAATGTCACAAGCCAGACAGCTTGGGAGCCACAGGCTGTACCACATGTGATGGTGGATGGCTTGTGGCACCCGCCTGTTATGCAACCATGGTTTAGTCAGGTTTGTCCACCAAATATTTACTTCTTTGGGTGTTTTCTCTTGGCATACCTACAGAGAATTGTTGGGAAACACTTTTGTGATAAAATCTGCCAGTGGGTGAGATGCTCAAGCCTTATGTGACCAACTGAGTTTTGACATGACCTCTGCATCCTTTGAAGATGCTGATGCAACATTATGGAAAGGTAAACTGAGCTTAATCATCATAAGAATGAGGTTTGAAAACCACCCCCTCTTAGGTTCACAGATAAAAATTAATCCTTTCCTGTTTTGCAGCAAACCATAATTTGCTGTTATGTCTCTCAACCACAAACTATACTGTCATCATTGGTTTCCAAACTAGGATTAAACTACAGTACAAGCGTGTGAATCATTGGTTAATTCCCATAACAGTAAATCTTGTACTTACAAAGTATGTTATGAACTCATGTATCTTGAGCCAACCACTTGCTATATATCTGTATATTCTTTTTCAAAAGTTCTTTTTAGAGAGGAAGGATATAATGGAAAATGTTTATGACAAAGAACTACTATTGCAAACTACAACTAAAGGTAACAAAGCAATGACAACTGGGAAGTTCTGAACTATAGACACAGCCTACAAATAGCATTTGTCTTTTAAGGAGAGCTCTGGATTGCATTCCTCTTTTTCAGACCAATAAACTATTATTTCAGCCAGCCTAATGTCTTATTAGTATGCTATGTCAATTGTTCCTTCTCAACAGTGTTTTACAAGGATATTTGGATAGATCACAGTGTTATAATAAAATCACTAAAATGCTATTAAGGCTTTTAAAAAAGATGTGGGTACTTGGCAGTCAGAAGCAAATTAGGGTTTCTTTTAGGATTAAAGCTCAGCAATACATGAGCAGACAATGTTAAAAAAAAAAAAAGACGCACAGTGTGCTTGGTTTTATGCCTGAAAATGCTGAACACAAGGTTGATCAAAAATATATCAGAAACTGGAGGGCAAAAATTGTTAGTACTTATTTTCTCATATTATTTGATACAAGCATAAATAAATAAATGCCTTCTATATAGTGATACTTATGGAGGTAACCTTTCTACTGAAAGTGAATGCTTGCTCAACCATGTTTTTGAAACAATGTGGCAATCTTATCAAGGTGTAATAATCACTTGCAATCAGGGAAACCTATAGATTGGCCAATATCAGCTTTTAACTATGTTGAAAGAATTTAAGTCCTTTCAGTCAAATTTGGACAATTCTCACAAAATGGTTTTTATATAAATATTGGCCCTGAAGTCTGATCTCATGGATTAGTTTTCAGGCAGCAAAATGTACCATTCACATTTTTGATTCAAAGAAAGTACAAGAAATCACCAAGGTACTAATAATTTTACAAATTTTTAATAAACACAAATGCTTATTGGATCTTTTTAGCATCATAAGCATTTTAAAGCACTATAATTATGCTAGGGTGAACATCCTAACAAGCACAGAACCCACTTTAGAAACTTTTAATAGAATCTGTCAGCTCACTGCAATTGCTTGGTTGGTGACCCAAGGCAAAAGACAGCACAAGGCAAAGAATAATTTCCAACTTCATTGAAACCAGCATTAGGACTGTTACAAGTAGCAAGTATCCATCAAATAGGCAAAATGTTGGTAGAAATCTAATAATACTTACTCTTCGTATATATTATAGAACAATAAAAGTGCCTAGCTTTCACGCTGTTTAGAGTGCAACTGAACTTAAATCAGCGAGTTATTTCTATCTATACATTTATTAGAATTAAGAATCTTTATTATCTAATAAAAAGCAAAATTTCATGATTTAGCTAATATAGTTCCATTAACCATTACCATTATTTTCCAGTTGCCTTACAGCATGTACCAAATGGCTCCTTCATTGCAATAATCAATTCAGTACTCCATAGCAATAAATAAGTCCTTTCTGACACAGATTTTAAAAGTTGCACAATTTGAATTCCACCCCTTGCATACTCCTATCAGTTTTATACCAACTATGAGTTTTTTATTTTTTCCTCTGATTTACAAAAATCCACAAAACTATTACAAAAAGTACTTGTATGTGGCAATACATCAACTTCCTGCTGAATCATGCATGCAATCCCACACAGACATATCAGTTAAAAATAAACCAGTTTCTGGGTTGTATTAATTGGCAGAACTGTGAAGATGAAGTATTGACTAATGTAAAAAAAAAAGGGAAGCTAATCACCTGTTGGTTCAGCTCAAACCCTTCTTGTAAGAGATAATCAAAGCTGAACAAAGGAAAGCTACCTGAACGCCATCGCTACTCTTTACACATTACTAGAAGTTCTTCACCACATTGCTGAGTACAGTACTTTGGTCCACAAATAGCTAATCCTGCACTCAGTTTTGAGATCTATGGCTTGACATATGTCAAGATCATAATCTACATAATATTTTTATTAGGAGCAATGCAATGACACATGACAGTGTGCAAGCTTTCTAGTTCACCAGAACTTTTCTTCTTCAGGCCAGATGTTACAAAATAAAAAGAGAGGGAATCCACTCCCCCCAGATTTTTCAGGTCATGATTTTAAGACCTTGTCATGCAAGTATCTGGTGGGTCTTCTGGCAGGCAAAGAAAAAAGAAAAAAAAGAATCAGATTTCAAGTTGATGCAAGCCAGAGATTATCAAAGTAAATAAATAAATTAAACTCCATAGTAACATTTTATGTCCCTAATTTTCCTTAACCACTGAAAATCCAAGTCTCTTTCAGAAGAGAAAATAGATTGGAACTCATATTAACTCAGGAGATACATTTACAAGGTTGCGAGGTACATGATATTTTTATATATTTAAAACACTTATTAGCCACTTTCTCCCAATTTTATGGGCCCAATTTTTCCTCCAATGGAAACAATGGATGGATGGGGCACCCTGTTTGGGGGGCCATAAAATTGGAGCCTCTGACACAATCTTTACCAAACTCAGGGTTTCTTGTAAGGAAAGTTGCCAGCAGCTCAACTGCAAATGTGGTGCCTCTACATTAAAAATGCCCCCCACAGCTCTGCAAATATTCCCATACTATGTAATGGGGTCAACATTTTTCTGATCTCTTGGGGTGGAAGTTGGAGAAGGAAAAACATACTGGTATGGCTTTTTTGGCTTTTTTCAGAAATACCAAAAATGTTCAGGTCTAATGTACCAAATCCAAAAAATACTGACTTCTTCTTCTTCTTTTGTGCACACCCCTCATTTTAGCAAAAGATTATGTGGAGTATGTTCTGGATTTTTAGATTTTCCTTTAGGACCAGCACAGCTGACAACTTCTTTCGACCAGATCATCATCCAAGGCTGACAGAGTATTGCACTCTTAGTATTTACTGATCTTTCAGCAGTTTTTGAGACTGTAGATAACCAAATATTTCCAAACAGTCAATATCAGGAACTTGGTTCTTGTAGGTTATCCGGGCTGTGTGATCGTGGTCTTGGTATTTTCTTTCCTGACGTTTCGCCAGCGGCTGTGGCAGGCATCTTCAGAGGAGTAACACTGAAGGACAGTGTCTCTCCGTAGACACTCCATATCAGGAACTGTTTTACAGGGATTCCTGTCCTGCCCAACCAGATGTCTACAGAATGGAGAAAGAAATTACTGATGTTCTACTCCATGAGAATTGTTCTATTGAATACTGATAGTATTACAGTGCATTCCTGAGGGGGCTGAAAGTTCTCTGGAGGCGGCTTTCTGGGGTGGAGCTGATGGTAGTCAGCCTCCAAATCCCCTCCAGCCCAGGAATGCCCCCTCTAGCAACAGCATTGCTGTGCCAGGCTTTACCTGGTGCAGCATCACTGTTTGCTATGGGAGAAAAGCCCCATTTTCTTTTAAAAACTTTTAAAACGGCTTTTTGAAGTCTTGTGACAGCCGGGGAACTTCTTTGGAGGTGCCTCAGCTGCATCGTCCCCGGACACTGCAAGGCTCAGGTATGAGCTGTTAGTGTCAGCATTATGATATGCTGAGTTTTATCAGGTCCATGGGTAGTGTTTTTTGAATATTGTTATGATCTGGTTGAGAAAAAGTACAACTAGATTAAAATTTAATTCATACCAGACAGAATTACTAGAAGGCAATCTTCTGTTCTGCCTGTCAGAGTAGACAGTAGTGACCTTGATAAACCAATGATTTGACTCAATATAAGGCTGTTTCATGTGTTCATATGCTGCAAGTTGAATTTTGCCCTATCTGAGAAGCTGATTTATCTGTACAGCCATAATCTGCCAGAGATAGAATACCTTAAGAACTGCTTCCTTCAGTATGTTCCAATTTGTATTCACAGGTCAAATGATGAAATAGGGTTGGCAATTGCCCTGTGGTGGCGGGTAATCTACCGCCCATCCACCAGGCTGCCCGCCGGCCAGCTGTGGCCCAGCGGACACTCTGGGCACGCACAGGGCCCATGTGCATGGACACAGCGCACATGTCATTTCTGGTTTAACCCGGAAGTGATGTGGACGCTCTAGCACCCTCGGGCAAAAACTCTATCATGGTCTCTGACATAATTATGGTATTTTGTGTACATGTGCAGAATTAATTCCATGTAGAGCTTGAACACAACATACAAACTGAACTACAAACTGCAGAGGTTTGTGTAATGAAAAGCCTGGCAACAGCTTGCAAAATGCAAATGTCCTTAGAACAGGCTGACTGAATTCTCTCAAGGTCTGAATTCTTTCAAGAGCTAACTAACTTACCCTGGTCTTGTCCTTGAAGGGAGAAGAACAGAGTCATTCTTCACTATCTGCCATAAAGGTGTATCTGAAATTACCCTTCCTGATTCAGCTGCCAGCTGTCAGCTGCTCATATCTCAAGAGCAGAAAAGTCCTGCTATCCTCAAACCTTGAGAAAGTCTACTCAAAGACCTCAAGGCTATAAGTGCAGTAAGCTTCTTGCTTTCTATAACCTTGCTGAAGGCTATGTTTCCTACTGACCAGATGGTTACACGTTACAATGTGAGCAATAATTGTTTTTTATGATTTATATAGTTATATATTGTATTGTAGATTTCTAAATAGTCTCATTTAATGCGTATTGTACTGAAGATGAGAATGGTATGAAAATTGAGTATATGGAGTGATTATGGAGCTCAGAAATGATTGTTTATACTTTAAGCAAAATAGACTGAAAGGAAAGGAAGCCCATATTTGGTCATGGGGAGAAGCTAATAACCTGAACAGCTGCAACTGTACATTATTGCACTGCTCATGTTATCTGAAAGTGGGGAGGAAGATATCCCTCCTGATGGTAAAATCAACACTCTTAATGAGTCTGAAACAGTATAAATACAGCCACAGTAAGCCCAGAGAATCAGAACCTTCCAAAGGCTCTCAAGAAAAGGCTGACTGGTATGTATGGCTTAAATACATTACTCTAGACTTTATGAATTAGATACTTTGAACTGAATCAGAATAATTTGACTGTTATATTTTAGAAGTTGGATTTTGAAACTGAATAGTATGTAAGACTTGCTTGCTTTTACTTCGTACATTGTAAATACATACATTGTACTTTGACAAGAGTTTTTATAGAAGTGTTAAAGACTTGATAATCTGCATTTACACATATTTTACTAGAAGTTTATCAATAAAAAGACTTGCTTTTTAAAAGTAGGTAAAGTTGTTGAGTCCTGCTTACTCGATGACTGGCTGAATAAGATAACTTCACTTCTCAGCAAGTGATACATTCTAAGAGCCTGTCATCTGAACAGCACGACCCGCTTCAACTCTATGGAAACCATAGAGTTTGGGCCGGGATCACTAGAGCGTCCCCATCACTTCCGGTTTAACCCAGAAGTGACGGGGATGCTCTAGCACCCTTGGCCAAAAACTGTAAGAAAACCATAGAGTTTGGGCCGGGATCGCTAGAGCGTCCCCGTCACTTCCGGGTTAAACTGGAAGTGACGTAGGCATGTCGTGCATGGGTGTGCTGTGCCGGCGCATGCATGCGACGCGCGCTAAAGCCACAGCCCTGTGAAGCTCCCACCAGTGGAACTGCGGGGCCTGGCAAGCCTATGATGAAACCCTGCGGGGCCTGGCAAGCCTATGATGAAACCCTCTCTGTGAGCCATTCTTGAAAAATGTGCATTCCATCAGTACTTACAGCCCATTCCTGAAGGTTGGGTAGTTAGGTCACTGCCGGGAACGGTGCAGCGTTGCCACCTTCTGACAGGCTTCCTGGCAGGATAATAAACATTTTACAAGCATTTAAAATAAAAACCTGTGAAACTCACCCATTGAGTTTCACAGGGCTAAGCAGCTAGTTTACTGGTGTAGCTACATTGCAGCGTAAAGGAGCGTTCCCAGGTGAAAGAGGTTTGGAGACTAACTAACATCAGTTCGGCCCCAGGAAGCCCCCCCTCCAGATACCAGTGCAGCCTCTTACACTGGGACAACACTGCCGGGGAGGCAGCACTGGTGCCCGAGGCCTGCAATGCTGCGCCGTTCCTAGGGGCCAGCATAAGTCACCCTGTGCCGGCATCAATGCCACTTTGGTACAGTGCAAGTGGCATTGTCACCAGCATAGGGGTCAAGCTGGCTACTATGTGACTCCGCCCCCCCTCCGCCCCTCATTTAGGATGCACGGTTAGAATAGGTATGATTTAAATTATTGTAGTACATACTTTGTGGAACAACTTCCCCAGAAGGGCTAATGTTCTTGTTTAGTTGTGTTTTGTCAGAGAGTGAAGACCTGCTTATTTTCCAAAACATTCATACTTTAGGTTCCTGTTGTGATCATTAGTATACATTTCTGAGCAGTTTTTATTAGAATACAGCATTTTTTCAATAGTTTTATTTGCATTTAATTCTTAATTGCATTTTTTCATTTATTGTGTTTCTTTTTGCCAGGCCTGTCAGTTATAGAGGATGGAACCAAAGGACAAATTAAATCTTTAAGAGAATTACATATTGTCATGATATCCCCACTGAGGAGATAGAAATAATTTGTGAATCTCTGAAATATGGGAAATTAGTATCATTTCCCTAGAAGAATAAAAATCAGATGAAAGAAAATAATCAAGATCACATTGTTATTAGAACGGAATATTAAGTTGGTTTTGTTTAGAATTTGGAGGAGTTGTTTTTAATGTACATTTTCAACTTGAAATGGATTGCTCTTTTTTACATCAACTGCTTTGAAAGTCTGTGTATTGTCTGTTTTTTTGTGCTGACAAATGGCAAGTGACATCTGTAAGTTTCCTTAACTATATTTGACCTTTTTATGAGTCAGATTCCAGCTTGTCCTCTAACTCTGCAAATTTCACTGGAAGGAACTAATGGTCTTTTAAGTAATACATTTCAACAAATTCTGAAATTCAGCTTTGAAGGAGTGGAAAAAATATCTATAGAATCCGAATCTTCCCATCTGAGATTTGGCTGACTCTTTGACATTTAAAAACATTCGATAAGCCGACAGAATCTTAATCAAATTGATCGGTGGATAGACACAACAATCGGGACTATTTGAATGACGGTATAGCCACCAATCAGAAATCCTGAAGTGTAAGGAGGAGGGACAAGCAGATTCCTCCCTATTTCCGGGAGGAGGCTTTTCTGAGTAAACAAATTCCTTTGCCACGTCTTACCCGGAAGTATCAGCTATCGTCTGCCATCGTGAGAACACTATGGGATTTGAGACCGGATGTGTGGCATTGTGTAACTGGCAAATACTTCCCCAGTTCCTAGGCAAAAGGAAGGAGGCAGACGTGCAACTTTCTGCTCTACCCCCCACAACATCATTCTACAGCTCAACATATTCCTGTCTGGATTTTATAAATTAAACTTCAATTAACCACCAGAAGTGGCAACCATGGAAAGTGAGATTAAATACATGGATCGTCTCTTCTCTCTGACAAACACCTATGAACTTGCTATTCGGAAATTGGATGAAATTCTGGGAGATCTTAAGGACATTAAAGTCCGGATTATGACAATGAGATCTGAGATGAGAGAAGGAAGCTCCCCAAATGATAAACCATTAAATGAAGAATTAAACACTGCAAAGGAGATGGAGAGCTATGAAGGATTTCTGAAGGATATATACCTGCAAGAAGAAACCGAATCAAGCCAACTGATAACCATGGAGATGAATGTAAGTGACTTGGATTTTGGTTGTATGTACTACCTGAGGAACTTTTCAAAGTTAACTGGGAGAACTTAAAAGGGCAAACAGCTGGAAACACCGGGATTTTTCTCTTCGCCTTGGGGATGGAAGAAAATCTGTTGCAGATTCATTATCTTACATCAATTTTCACAGAGGGAACTACATTAACAACTTCCATGGATGCCCTTCATCGTTTAAAGCTTCTGGGAAAGAGAGGAAGATGTTGGAAATTTAAGATAAAGAGACTGGGTCAAAGGGCTTAGTTTTTTTTGGGATTTAACTAAAAAGGTCTGATTAAACAGTTTGGCTTTGATAAAAACAGAAAAATCAATGACATTAACATAATTGACAGTCATTAGATATGTGGGAGAAACGGAGAAATTAGAATATTCATTTTTAAAGGAGGTTAAAAATGTTACATATTATCTAATCCATTTTTATTTTTGTATATCTGTTCTTTTTTCCTTTCTGTTTTTTTTCTCTTTATTTTAAAATAGGTAAATGAAATAATAAATGTCTGTAATAATATTAGGATTAGAATCTTAAACAAAGGAGATGACAAATAAATGACAAGATTGAGGGAGGTGTAGGGGAAGTTTTTATATTTTATTTTTTATTATCTATATATGGATGTATTTTCAACAATTATTAATTAGAATCTATATTCTGATGTTTACTTATATTGATTGTTGAATACTCTGTTTGATCACTATAGAAAAATAATAAAAATTTTATTTAAAAAATATATCTGAAATTCCAATTTCATACATCAGTTTCATTCCACATACGTAACTGGAGTTTGATAAATAAATTCATTAATCTAAGTTTATAGAGTTGACCTTTTATATGTCTAGAGTGAGTAATTTGGAAGGACATACTGAGAGGGGTTAGGATCCATGAAAGGAAAGAGACACAAATTATTTTTATTGGCTTGTCATTTTCAGCAGCATTGTTCAGTTATTTACTACAACAGCCTATAATCCCCAATACATGCTACACTGGAGCCTTCCATTAAAATAAGAGCCTTAGCCCCAATTACTCTAGCAATTATATAATTAAAACAATCCCCCCTCTATAAAATAAGGGAATACATAGCCATGAAAATCAATGTACAAACTTAAGAAATCAATTTCAACAAAAATGTGTTGGGAAATGACCTTGGTGGACAAGTTCAGCATATTAACAACCTGGTAAGCATTTAGTATTATAAGAAACTATAACATAAAAGAAAAAAAACCTGATTATTCCTCATGGTAAGCTAAGAATTACAGCCCATTCTGAAGGGGGGGGGATAGTTACGTCACAGCCAGGAATGGCACAGCAGAGCTGCCTCCTTCCGGGCTGGAAAATAAACCTTTTAAAAGCATTTAAAATAAAAACTTGTGTAACTCGCCCATTCATGGGACTACACCAGCTATTTTGCTGGCATAGCTCCACTGCTGTATAAAGGGATGTTCCCAGGTCGAAAGGGGTTTGGAGGCTGATTAATGTCAGCTCCGCCCCTGGGAACACCATGGGAACACCCCCTGGATGCTGGGACAACACTGCCAGGGAGGCAGCGCCATCGACCGAGGCCCACACCACTGAGCCATTCCCAGGGGCCAGTGTAAGCCACTTTGCACCAGCGTCCATTCCACTTTGCATGGCACAAGTGGCACAGATGCTGGTGTAGGTGTCATGCTGGCTTCTATGTGGCTCCACCCCCCCCCCATTCATGATTGCATGGTCAATCTAATAATCTTCTCTTGAGTTTTTCTTTTAACCTGTTGTCCTTCATGCTCATGAAAGCCATGGATACCTACAGCAGGAGTGGTTTTCAGGCTGATGGTTCTCAAGTAAAATACTTGAGGTCTTATCTAATTAGGAAGTTCAAACATGCATGTCAAAAGAGAGTTTAAGCTGTATGGTTCCCCCCACCCAGCTGAAATTAACAACAGCATTCTGGACTGGACCTTTCCATTTTCTCTTTGCTTGTCAGTGTCATATAAGATAAATGAATTCCCCTAGAACAGTACACCACCTTGGCTTTTGCCAAAGGAATAGAAGGAAAGGCTCTATTTGCTTGGATCTTAGCTAGAGGGGGATGAGAGAAAACTAGAGAGGTTAATTAGACTATATCACCTTACCCTTTCCAGAAGACAGGCATTAAGGGAGATAAAAAGAGAAGAATCATACTATACTTTCCCCTTCTGTAATGGGCAAATGGGAGCACTGTCTCCTGGTGGGCAGGGCAGGCACATTGCAAGTAGAAACAAAATTTTAGCCAAGTCCTTTCCCTCAGTAAAAGGTAGGGTTAGGTAAAATATGATATAGATTCAAGTATCCTCTCAATATGAGAGAGCAGTAATGAAGATCAAATTTCTGCAATTTAATGCAGAGTTATTTGTTTAAAACATATTTTATATTGCCTTTCCATTCAAACAGGGTCCACAAGACTGCGAACATAAAAACATTAAAACCATACTACTCTACGTCATTATTCCAGTACAATGTTACCCAAAATAGGTCCCTGTGTTAGGTCTGTCACATATGGAGTGTTTTCTACATGAGTAGAACTATACACATATTCCAGGGACAATTGAGTCTATTGTATACACAGATGTATGCAATCTAACACAATATTCCCACTTAGAAATAAGAGAGAGAGATGTCAAATGAAACACTTAATAACCTTTATTCTCCTATCAAAATATGGGCCAGAAATATGAAATGGCAAGGGAAAGCAAAATTAGTTGCTACAGAATGGCACAGCTTGGTTATTAGGAAGAGCTAGGCAAAGCATGGATATAACTTTCATTCTGTAGTCACTCCATTGGCTGCCCATCAGTTACCAGGTTCAGTTCAAGGTATTGGATATCACAACTGATTTGTCCAGCCATGTGGGATACCTTTAAGCTTGTCCAGTTTGAGGACGTGGACACAATTCTGGGATGTTTGAGACCATAACCCATGTCCTTCATGGCTGCTTAAATCTGCCAGGGGGAGGAGGCCAATGAACTGGGTCCAGAAAACAGTAAATGCCTCCCTGAGGTGTGGTGGGGTCAGCCTTGCTTTGAATTGGGCAGTTTTACACCCACTCCTAAATAAACTTACTCCAGACCCAGGAAAGTTGGATACCAGTCTCAAGTGCATCATTCTTGAGCAAGGTGATTGAAAGAGTGGTGGCTGGCCACCTTTAGAGATTCCTGAAAAAGGGAACTGGTTGGATATCTTCCAATCTGGTTTTAGGCCTGGTTATTAGATTGAAACAGCCTTGGCTGTGCAGGTGGATGACCTGTGCCAGGAGACAGGCAGGGGAAGTGCAACCCTGTTAATTCTCTTGGACCTCTTAGTGGCTTTTGGTACCATCAATCATCATATCCTTCAAAGTTGCCTCATGGAAAAGATTAAAAAAATGTTTTAAAAGAAGCTTTTTTGATAGTCTTACTTTCATCTACATTTGCCTAAGAGCTATTCTGAAAGCACTGTAATGAAACCTAGTATAGAAATGAATGATTAGAAATGTATATAATAAGTTCTATATATTGATGGCAAATTTACTAATTTTTCCTATATGTTGTAATAATAATAAACTATTTAAATTTTAAAAAGAGCCAAAAATACAACGCCTCTTGGGGTTGGGATTGGGAGGCACTGTTCTGATGGTTTTGGTCCTACCTTGAGGGTAGGATTCAGAGTGTTCTTCTTGACAACTGTTGCTCTGCCTGTGGAGTCCCACAAGGTTCCAAGTTGTCTCCCAAGTTTTTGAACATACAAGCCTTTGGGAGAGGCCATCCAGAGATCTGGGTTTAGTTGCCACCAATATGCTGATGAAACTCAGCTCGATCACACATTTCCAGCAGATCCCAAGGAGGCTGTGGCAATAGTGAACAGGTGCCTGGAGGCAATTTTGGAACGGATGAGGGCCAATGAACTGAAACTTAATCCTGATAAAATGGAGGTACTACTGGTAGAGGGAAGGTTTGACCGAATTGAGCTATCTCCTGTTCTGGATGGGGTTGTATTCCCCCTAAAGAAGAAGGTTCATTGGCTGGGGGTGCTGATGAATGTGTGGCAGTGGAGGCCAGGGTTGCCTCTCACCAGCAGCTGGTAGGGTTGTGCATATCAATATACCAGAACCAAAAATAAACCCGAAATTAGCCATTTCGGCAATATTCGGGTTTCAGGTCGAACAAATAACAAAACCTCGGAATCTGCCCGAAGCCGAATAGGCAATACCCGAAAAAGCCAAATAGATATTCGGCTTTTCAGATTTCGGCTATTTGCATTTGCTCAGATGCACAGCTCTGTGCTGTCTCCCATTTTTCTATCATTGACTTTTACATTATTCACCTTTTCAGCTTTATCTGTTTAGGATGATAAAGAGCAATGGTACTAGGAATTTCTAGTCAGAGATGCAAAGTCAAGTTTGTATTTAATAGTAAACTGGATTTTTTTGGGGTACAAAATGCCTCCCTGTGCTTACTCTGTAATGATGCCTGCTTTTGGCAGTTGCCAAACATCTGTCTCTGTCAGCTCTGCCAGTGACAATTTTAACTGGCTGTAAAACTGCTCACTTATATGCCTCAATTTTGGCAGGAAGGTCTCTTCAATAAGGGATACAATCCCTGAAAATGTCAAGCAAATTACATGGAAAACAAAGGAGTTGCAGTCTGTGCCTCCTTCCCAATGAAATGTGTTTCTCATTTAGACCAACTGGAAATGAAAGTGAATCATGAATGAATGCAATAATGAAACAGAAATAAATAAAAATGCTGTTTAACAAAAATTACTTTCCTACTGCTGAAGTAAATGTGGGTTAGTTCCCACCCCCCCCCATATCACCAGAATTACAGGGTTTCAAGCACATATCATGACATGTCACACTGCTATGTTAGTGCCAGATAACAGGGGTGATAGTCGGCATTTTTTTACTATTAAATCTGGGTTGATTACAATAGGGTCAATTGGTCATGACCATAAACTTTTACAGATTATACTCAATAAATAATTAATAATTTGTATTAACTTTTGCAGTCACCATGTGATGGAAATATAAGCTTATCTTAACCAAAGGGTTAATCACCCAATTGACACAGAACTTTGTATTGTCAGACATTAGGGTAAAGCACAGTTTTGTTCACCTTCAGTTTCAGTTCATTTTGTTCATTTAAATGTTTGAATTATTTAACATCATTAAAATATCCTGATGAAAATGCACATCAATGCTGCCTCCCCTTTTGGCTCAACATCAAAAAATTTCTGAGTGTCCAGATGAAATGATTGCTGATGACAATCTCCAGCCCAGATTCTCTGTGCCCAGTGAGGACATTTCAAAGTTATCTTCCCTTCATCCTGAATCTAGCACTGTATACCTCTCACAAGATACCACTCAGCATTTCTGAACAGTCACTCCAGGTCAATATTATTCACCTGTAGGATGATGTGATATACCTGAGCAAAAGATGAGCCTCCTGATTTGTCCTGGGAGAAGACCAGGAATGACCCACACAATAATTCTCAGGAGTTAAACTTACCTAGTTGGAGGTTCTAGGACCAGGTGAATGACATAATGCCAAGGATCACAAGCAGTTAACAGATGTGTTATGAAGTCAACATTGTGATTTTTTTCTTCATTAGCACTCTGAGAACAGCCTTCTAAGAGTAACTTTCACCCACCTGATTACTTTATGCAGCTCCAAACCTCTTATAGAGATGGCACATCGATCTCTTAAGGGAGCTTTGGAAAGTTGTACAGCTTACTAGATAATAGATGGAGAGCTTGTGGGGAGTAAGTGTGGAGGAAGCAGGGAGCTGAAGGAAACAGGGATGAAGGCTGCAAGAAAGGTAGAGCAACTGTGTGATGTTTTTAGAAATAAGTGGGGCAGGAAAAACTAGATCCAGCCATTAATGCAACAAGGAGTCAGAAAGAGGAAGACAATCTCCATACATGGATTTGAAGAATACAGCAAGCATTTTTAATGCAAATTTAAGTAAATGTCACCTGTAAAGCCAAAGCAATGCTGTATTTATCAGAGGTTTGGGTAGTTAGCATTATCTTTCTACAATGTCAAGCAAATATTTCTGGAGAGAACTGAATAGCAATCCAAATATTTTCCTTTTCATAAAAGAGCAATTCACCTAAATTATCTTCCACTAAGCTGTATCTATAATTAATAAAATAAGTATAGGGGAAAATTCACATATAGGTTTTTATAAAAATTGCTTTAATCCATTTTACAAATAATTCAAGTATGAAAGATTGCTACAACACTATTCAAGATTAATGACGGGCAGATCATTAGGGTTGCCAGGTCCCTCCTTGCAACCAATGGGAGGTTTAGGGAGGTGGGGTTGGGGGCAAAGATCAGTGTCAACTTCATGATGATGTTATGTCCGGTTTGTCGAGCAGCACCAACTGGGGTGGCAGAGAAAAAAAGCAGCCCCAGAGGACCTCCCCAATGCAGGAACAATGAAGGCAAAACAGGCAGGAAAACTGTTCCCTGTCCTCCTGCCTGGCGCCAAACAGCTGATTGGGAAAAATAGCTGATCAGCAGCAAGGCTCTGGGAGGAGCAGGGAGCGTAGGTGGAGGGGAGGAAATAAGGTGATGCACCTTATTTGCCTGCCCACAGCTGAGAGTGGGCAGGCAACAGGAGCAATGGGTGGTAGATTGCCCACCATAAAGCAGCAATTGAGAGCCCAACAGATAATAATACTTTATAAACTTAAGTAAAGGAAGTTTCAAAGGGTAGCCATGTTGGTCTGCAGTAGCAGTTAGATTCCAGTCCAGTAGCACCTTAGAGACAAACATGATTGTATGGTGTATGAGCTTTCGAGAGTCAAAGCTCCCTTCATTAGATACATATCTAAGGTGCTACTGGACTGAAATTTAGTAAAAGAAATCTTTGCAATGTGTTTCATATACAGTGAAATATAAGGAAGCTGTTATCTCTCAAGATGCTGTTTATTGGACTTCATCTTAATAATAGAAAGTATATCATGGCCTTATAGAACTATGGGGGAAAGAAAAATCCTGAGTTGCCTGGAGAGAGGGGGAAAGACAAATCTCCCTAAACTATGGAATAAAGTTTTATGATGCACTGGTGTAATTTCATATGGTACTGGTCAATTGAGGCTTTCATTACATAATGGTTCCTGTTGTAATAGATAACAATCACTTGCATATATGGGCCATCATCAGTTAAAAAAAAAACCTTGCCTGTGATGAGATCAACACCATATGAATGCCTTTTAAGAAAGTCATCTAATTCTGATCTAGGTGGGGATAACAGATTGGTCTAAAACAGGGGTGGGGAACGTCCGGCCCGGGGGCCATTTAAGGCCCGCAGAATCATTTGGTCTGGCCCTGCGTGGGTCCTGGCAGATCTCTAGCTCAGAAGGTTCTAAGACTGGTGATCTGTCCCTTCCCGCGGACAGGAATAGCCTCTATCCAAGGAGGATGTGAGTTTGTTTTGCCAATAAAAGGAACCTTTCCCCCCCTTGCAGAAGAGTTGTTAGCTATGGAGCTGCTAGGACCACCCAAGAAACTGTGTTAATCCTTTCCTACCTGGGCCGTGGAGAAACGTATTCCTTCTGTACTACAAGAGGGCTGGGGGTGGAAGTAGCAACAATGGAGGGGTTAAAGGAGGCAGGACCAGAATACATGAAGGGGCGAGTTCTTAGCCAGTGTGTCCTCATTTCACCCCTGCAGGTGGCGGTAGCAGGAGAATCTGGCCCCTGTAGAATCCGGCCCTGACAATGCGGAGCAGGAGCAACTCTGGTGTGCAGCTGGATGGCTACGCCCAGCTGGTGTAACACACCATCCTGTACCATCAGGTGGGCGAGTGCGCCACTGGTTGGATGCCTCGTAGGGGGGGTAATCTGGGGCAGCTGCCTGCTTGGGGCTTGGTCAGCTAATTTTAAGTTGATAATTTTGTATGGCCCGTGAATGATGTTATAAATATCCAAATTGCCCTTGGCGAAAAAAAGGTTCCCCACCCCTGGTCTAAGAGATACAGTGTTATGATCAGCATTAGATGTTATTTTACCCCTCTTGCAAGGTCTAAAGCTAGATGCTAATTTAATTCATGTTTGTTGTTTGACATATTTTTTGTACACATAATATTTTCTTTTATACTGGAACGTCAACTACTTTTTAGTGAATCAGGACTTGCATTGACACAGAATGTAGAAGAATAATCTGTCAGAATACTCAACTCTTTAAATTTTATGCATCATTTTTTGGACAAAGAAAACCACCTATTGGAAGATCTCACCAATACAAGACTGAAACATCCTTTCAATAATTTTTTTTTTGAGGGGGGAAGCATAGACAAAATACACTAGCATGTTTTATTTAACAGCATTTGAAAACGCTTTTACACTGAACGAGCAGAAAGAAAAACATCCTGTTCTTGTAGCAATTTTCTGTCTCTTTACAAATGCATTTAATGTGCCACAGGAACAAAAAAAATGCCCGTTTCAGCTTTGTAGCAAATATCTGAGAATAGTACCATACAGCCCTCCTTGAAGAATGGGAAAATCACTCACAGATTGATAGGAAAGCACACTTTTTTGTACTAGCCCTCTTTCCTTTCTGATTCAATAATGCTCTGGAATTCATTTCTCTGTGTTTTCTGTATTATAACATGGAAAGGATAATGAAATATTACCAAAAAAGTGGTCTTCTTTCCCTTCTTAGTGATCAGTCATCATTATTTGACAAAAATATAGTATATTTCAAGTCACAGAAAAGAACATTCACTCTGAAGCTGTGACAGTAGATGTCAGTTCTGACATGAGCACAGTGAAAGAGTTCTATCTAGAATAGATTGTTTGTGAATAAAGCTTGGAGGAGGTTGTGAACTCTCTCTGGTGTGGGCCATATATCCATACACACTGAAATAAAGATCGAAAGAAACTGAAAGGTAGGGACTCAGTCATACCTTTCAGTACTGCTGTGCCTTAAATACTCCATTTCTGATTTGACTTATTTCAGTTGTATTTATACTGAGCACATACATTCAAGGAGGTGATAAAGAAATAGATGGTACAGAGAGTACAAATTCTGTACTAAATTTATCTTGTATTAAACGTGCCTTTTTACTTAAGGATAACATGAAGCTCTGCCCCACAAGGCAACTAAAAATCAGTTACCAATCCAAATAAAATAGTAAAATACCCAAAATGGATGCATGCACTTCAGTGCTAATTATAAGAGGTGAGGAGCAGATCTGAAAAGATGAAGCTATGTATATCATACTGGTGCAGAGCAAGGAGGGACAAGGAAAGTGTGTGTTTGGATTCTTCCATTGTACAGTCTGGTACAGGTCATTGGCACCAGCTACTTTGCTATCATTTTAGTGAAGGTTTTCTTATATTTCCAAACATTAATTTCATTTGCATTATAGGTAGGGCTGTTGATTCGGTAAAAACTGAACAAAAAAAATACTGAATAAATGCCATTTCAGTACATTTCTGGTTTGGGTTTACCGAATCAGCAAAATCCAGGAGGTTGGCAAAGCCGAATTTGCCATTCCCGAAATTTCAGCTTTATCAGGAACGTCTTTCCGTAGCTCATGGGGGGCATTTTTGCAGGTAGAGGTCCCAAATTTTCAGGGTAGCTAGAAGGGACTCTCCTTGCAGGAACCCCCAAGTGTGGTGAAGATTGGGTCAGGGG
Source organism: Euleptes europaea (assembly GCF_029931775.1). Taxonomy (NCBI): domain Eukaryota; kingdom Metazoa; phylum Chordata; class Lepidosauria; order Squamata; family Sphaerodactylidae; genus Euleptes; species Euleptes europaea. The sequence continues at coordinate 41,360,632 of NC_079316.1, forward strand.
GTCTGGAGTTATGGGGTCTGGAAGGGGTCACACCGATACAATGAATCTCTATGGAGGCAAGGGGCAAACTTTGCAAAGATATATTGCAAAGATCACACTAAAGGTTCTGAACACAGCCACTTTACCAATGCATTTCAGTGGAGGAGCATGGGGGCAACCCCTTCCAGACCCTAAATTCAGGACCCCCTGACCCAATCTTCACCAAACTTGGGGGTTCTTGCAAGGAGAGCAAAATAAATTCCCGTTACTTATCACTGGTGAGAAGGAACTCATTAGCATTTCCCCCTTCTCTTCACACCTAGCCTGAGATCTGGGTCACTGCAATTAAGCTAACAGCTTTTTTTCTCACCAATGATAAGCAATGGGATTTTTTTTTTTTTTTTTTTTGCTTTTTTGCAGGTAGAGGTCCCAAATTTTCAGGGTAACTTGAAGGGCCTCTCCTTGCAAGAACCCCCAAGTTGGTTAAGATTGGGTCTTGGGGTCCGAAGTTATAGAGTCTGGAAGGGGTCACCCCCTTTCTCCATAGGAATGCATTCAAAACCGTTTGTATTGGTTTTAATGGAGAAAGGGGGTGACCCCTTTCAGACCCCATAGCTTTGGATCCCCTGACTCAATCATCACCAAACTTGGGGGTTCTTGCAAGGAGAGTCCCTTCAAGCGACCCTGAAAATGTGGGACCTCTGCCTGCAAAACTGCCCCCCATGAGCTGCAGAAAGCCACGAAATGGGTTTAATGAGTTTAAATGGCCGAATTTTTCAGGAATCCCGAATTTAAAGCCGAATTCCTACCTTTACCAGTACAGGGGAATTCAGCATTCTTCGGCATTCAGGTTTTCACGGAGGGAGGGGAAGGCCAATTAAACCCGAACCCGAATTTTCCTGATTTTTTTCCCAACAGCCCTAATTATAGGTTGACTCACTCAAGCCGATTCTACCCACATAATTTACATAATGAACTAATACTATATTCCTCCTCCACATTTCATGGATGCTTCTTCTGTCAAAGCCAAAGCAAACTCTTGTTGAATACCTGAAACTACTTTGTATTCTAGCTTCCAGTGTTGTTTTCCAGGGCTTACACCATGTATCTTAAGTAACAGAAATGTTGCACCTGGAGAGCAGCACAGATTCTTTCCTACTTCATAGCAAAGGTGCAACTTCTTTGATCAAATTCAGGAACTCTTACAGAGTGAAACAAACAATTTAATTAATTATGCAACAGGTCAGTATTTAACAACAGATTAGTATTTAGCCAGTTTTCATATTTAGGATTTTTCTTTTCAGAGATTCCTTTAAAAATATTTAGCTATTGATACCCCTCTTGTCTCCCTAATGAGGATCCAAAGACGCTTACAACATCTTGCTAACCTCCTCCATTTTATACTTACAACAACTGAGAAAGAGGGCCTGGCCCAAGGATACCCTGTGAGCTTTCATAGAAGTTTGGGGAATCAAACCTGGGTCTCTTGAACCCTAGTGTGTGACACTTAAACCACTACACCGCAATGGCTCTCTCAAAGACATTAGAAAAGGGAGAAATTATTATATAAATATGAAAATTAAAAAACACATGCAAATAATAGTATGTACTAGGAAATAGTATGTAATCTAATTTTCAAAATATTATTTTTCTCTCTCTTTCCCCAGGGTAAAGCCTTCTTCTCTATTCATACATAGATGAATTCTTTAGGCCTTGCTGCCTGGTAATTTCTTCTTTGTGCATATGAATTGGGAAGTGAGGAGAAACTCTTCTTAAAGGCTGTTGATGGGAATGTACAAGAAATGAATTAACAAAAAGAATGTCTGCACCTTCTGGTTCATCAAATTGTCATTCAGCTCTAAGCTTATCCTTGAAAGAAATCAATATCATTGAGGTATGGAAATGCGGAGCGTTAAGGAACTCCAATAGCTCTAGCTGTGCCGTGAAGTAAAGTGATTTACCAGCTTTTTAGCCCTAGCTCTGAAGAGAACCTCTTGACAGACTTTAGAGAAATTCTGGATTACAAACTCTGTAGGGGTTTGAAAGCATTTATATATTTATCAAAAAGGCATTTTTCCCCATCTACAGGAAACACAATTGCTATATTCTTAATTAATCTACATTTTAGATTATTGTAGTTATAAGGGACAGGCTACATATCAATACATGATAATTATATTCCCATATGGTTTAATCTCTTAAAAGAGAGGACTCAAACTCATAGGAAACAACACCCTCTGATTTCCAGCTGTTTCTAAGTTCTTTGGGTATTGGTTGTACAGTGATTATTATGCTCAAGAGCTGAAGCACAGCAACTAAACCAATTTTGAAATATCAACTCTATCTAAAAATCAAGTTCTGCAAAATTAAAAGTGTGTCACCCTCTCCTATGGCATGTACACCTTTGTGCATTACTAGATTTTTTACAAAGGTTCAAATCCCTGTTCCCCATGAATTCACTGGGAGGATTACTCCTACTGACACTCATCTGATTTACCTAAGGACATCTCATAGGGTAGAATTGTTTGTTCAAAGTAAATCTAACATATTTTCCCTATGTAAGAATCAGAACTGGAGAATTTTGATACCATTCCATTATTATTGTGAAATGAAAAAAAAAAGTTTCCAGGTGAACCACTGCCAAAACGATGTGATCTTTGTTGCCACTGAGATGTCACTGTGAACACACAATTACCAATTGCCTTGCAAAGCTGATACATTAAAACATGTGAAACCATAATTATGCTACTTCTTAATCCCTAAATTCTAAAGTGTTTGGTGCAATCACAAATATTCTTGATGAATTTACCATATGTGAAATATGGACAAAGATGTTTTTATTTATTTAGATATTTATACCCCACTTTCTCCCCAATGGAGAACCAAAGTGGCTTACAACATAATTATTTCCTCCTCCATGTCGCACTTGACCTGATTACATAAACAAATTCTGCAATTTCGATTTTATTCCAAACTATTAGACTTCTTTACTTCCCAAGTCACTTTTACTTTTATACTGTTTAACCACAAACAAAAGAGGTATGCATGAAAATAACTGTTTAATAAAGCCATAATAATAATAACAACAATAATATTGTATGCCATCAAATCACAACCAACTCATGGCAACCCCAAGACCATGGGCTTTTCAAAGCACAAGATAAGCATAGGTGGTTTGTCATTGCCTTCCTCTGATTAGCAACCCTGCTTTTCCTTGGTGGTCTCCCATCCAAATATTAACTATCACCAATGCTGCTTAGCTTTTAAGCTCCAAAGAGATAAGGCTAGGCTGAGCTATCAGGCTGCTGAAACTTTAAGACTATAAAATTTATGAAGAAAGGAGAATGGGAGTGAAACTCATTTTCACATAAATATGAACTGCATCACAGTAGGAGCCAGCTAACCTTGGAAATGGCACAGAAATCTGTTACTCCAGATTAGGGGGGGAAAGTATAAACACAATAGCTCAGGTTGATTTATGACCAGGTGGAATTATTCACAAATATATTGTTTGTTTGTTTTCAGCTTTGTGATTTTATGACCTACTTCCACATCCTCAAGGTCATGGAGGATTTGATCTCTGAAGCATTTAGAACATACAAAAGCTCTGCTGGATCATATCAAAAACAGTTTAAGGTAGTGGCATGTTTCTCAGTGACCAATCAGATGCCACTGGGAAGCCTACAGCTATGTCTGCTGCTGTTGCTGTTCCCTCATTGCCTTATGCACAAGCATTTTTGAATATTTTGGAGGATGGTTCTTCCTCAACTAGGGTTGCCAGGTCCCTCTTCGCCACTGGTGGGAGGTTTTTGGGGCAGACCCTGAGGAGGGCAGGGTTTGGGGAGGGGAGGGATTTCAATGCCATAGAGTCCAATTGCCAAAGCAGCCATTTTTTCCAGGTGAACTGATCTCTATCGGCTGGAGATAAGCTGTAATAGCAGGAGATCTGCAGCTAGTACCAGGAGGTAGGCAACCCTATCCTCAGCTCCTCCCATCTTCCTGATATTAATGCTTTGCTCAAAATAAAAATATTTTTATATTGTATATACTTTTATATTTTATACATTAAATACTGGGAACAATCCTTTAAATTAAGCTGCCTTAAAACATGAGGAAAGGCAGGTTATAAATGTTTAAATAAATAAATAAAATACAATGACATCTATATAAAATTGCAAATTAAAATGAATATTTACTCAAGAGTTATGCTTTGCTTCACATCACTGAGCAGAACCAGACAGTTTTCCTTCACTGTAATATGCTAGCCTGTTACTTTTTATTGTATTCTGACAGCAGCTGATCTTTGAGAGACGATGACTAAGATACATGATGTACTTTTCATCCAGCTAGATTGAGACTTGAATGCCAAATTAACTGTACATGGTCAAATTGAATGCCAGGGACTTGGCATTTATTTCAAAACTGAGCTGGAGTGCCAAGGGGGCCAAAATTTCTTTCCTCTATTATGCTACAATCCTTAAATATTAATAGATCTTATTGCCTTAAAGTAACAGTTATGTTTTCTATCTATGTCATTGCATGTATGACACATTTTTTCTTCAATTATGCATTTGTTTGTAGATGCAGTGCTGAAATTCATCGTATGAAGTGAAGGAGACTGCCTGTGGATAATAGGTTCCAGAGCTGCTGCAGATTTGCTTCTTGTACTATATGAATATTAAAAGGAACAATAACTGATTGATGTGTATTGATCACATGGCCCTAAGAACTTTTCCAGGTTTTACATTGCAATCAGTTAAACCAGTTTTACATTGCAATCCTATGCATTGATTTCAGTGAGACTGAAGTATGCTGAATGAATAGTTTTATTTGCATTTATCCATAGGCCATTACAAACAAGTCAACAATACCACAGATACATAATAAAAGGAAATATGAGGTTAATAAAATGCTGGATTGATAATAAATATACACAATAAAACTATGCTAAATTGATTCATACAGAGAAATAATAACTAAAAATTGTGGTGGTGTCCCAATTGCCAATGGGACAAAGCAACCATTACAATCAATTTAGGCTTACCAGGACCTGTAGCTCCATCGGTGGGAGCTTTCGTGCAGCGTGGTGCGTCCCGCGAGACACACCTATGTCACTTCCAGGTTTACTCGGAAGTGACGCAGATGCTCTATCAATCTCTGCCAAAACTCTATAGTTTCCATAGAGTTTCTGTGGAGGCTGCTAGAGTGTCCGTGTCACTTCCGGGTAAACCTTGAAGTGATGTAGGTGCGTCGTGTGGGCATGCATGCACACATTGCCGCCAGCCTCAACTGGTCGGCAGGCAGCCCGGTGGATTGGCGGGATTTTACCTGCCACCACCAGGCACTTGGCAACCCTAAATCAACTTGAAGGATCAGCTCTCTTAGCAAACATATTGGACCATATTTTCTTTGCTGTCAGAGCATACAGGGAAGTCCTATAAGAAACAAACCCATCAGTGTCTTTTAACAAAAATACTAATTTCTCAGCACTAGGACAAGCATTTAGGCCAGAAACCAACCTGGCAAGAAATGTAGCCATGGGTTCCACATATAGAGGGCATTCAAATAACTAGTGGTATAAGTCCTCCAGAGCAGATGTTCCACAGATGCAAAAACACTGATCTTTTGGAATTCGGCAATAACACCCGGTCAATACAGCCGTTGGCATTGTTTGAAACCGTAGGGATGTAAAGGCTGCTCTAAGCTTTGGATTTGGTATATTTGCTAAATAAGAAGCTCTAATGGTCAGTTTTGAGAAGTTTGAACCAAGGAGCAGTTCCCGATTTCAGAATCTGTGTTCTGTCCATCAGGGCATCAAATTTGAAGAACCAGTCTTTAAGTTGGGAATAATCTGATGATAGCCCTAAAAGGTCATCTGGAATCGAATATTGAAATAATATCTTATTTAAGATGTTAAGGCATAGTGGATCTTTCGTTAGCATGATATTAAATGATTGACTGCTAAACAATTTTGCTTTAGCTGTTGTTTTCCCCATAATTTTAATACTGCTAGGTATATGCGCACCCTGAGCGAGGGAATACATGTTTCAGCCCTCATCAGGGCAGCGAGAGTCCCCTTGGGGAGAGCTAAAATACACCTGAGAAAGTAATTTTGAATTGATTCTAAATTTATTATCATCTTTCCAGCCCCATACATCCACTCAATAAAGGAAGTGTGGTATGACCTTACCTTTGTATAGTTTTAGGACAGGGTCTATAAGGAAACCTCCGTGTAGAAAAAAAACATAAAATGGACCCCACTGTCTTTAATGCAGAGGCCCTAGCTGTTGCTGGGTGCACATTCCAATTTAGGGTCTCTGAATGTCACTCTGAGGTACTTAAAGGAGCTACACTGCTTTTTTTACTTCTTCAGGGATCTCTGTTATATTGATTATTGGTACTGTTCTTATGTTATTACCTACCTGGGGTAATTGTTAGCTGCTCTGAGCCCGGCCCTGGCCAGGAAACAGAGTGGGGTATAAATTGAATAAAATAAGCAAACATACAAACAAACAAACCAATCCTCCAGCCCAAGGATCCCATCCAGTAGAAGAACCTCTTTCACTGGAGAAAGTCTCCTTGGTAGGGTTGCCAACCTCTAGATAGTAGCTGGAGATCTCCTGTTATTACAACTCCAGCTGATAAAGATCTCCTGTTATTACAACTCCAGCTGATAGAGATCAGTTCACCTGGAGAAAATGGCCACTTTGGCAATTGGACTTTATGGCATTGAAGTCCCTCCCCTCCTCAAACCCTGACCTCCTCAGGCTCTACCCCAGAAACCTCCCACCGGTGGCAAAGAGGGACTTGGCAACTTTACTCCTTGGGCCAGAAGAAGGCTTCAAACTTGGCTAAGCAAAGTGGTAGGATTCAATAAATTATGTTCAGAACACTGTAGGGTTGCCAGCTCCAGAGCTTTTATGCTCTCTCGCTTGAACACTGCTCCTTCAGCGGTGTTAAATGGAAGATGTGATAACTTACCTTATTCAGATAGACCTTGACCATATGTTATGAAGAGAGTTGACACACTATTTCATAGTTCATGATGTTGGAATGTCCCCAATACAATTCTTATCGCGATCAATGGATTACCACTATTTTAATTAAATTACCTTCCACCATAACAAAAGATAAAATAGTCCCCTTTTTGCTGGTGGATAGAGATCCAAGAACAACATTGGTGGTAGCCAAGTATCTCTCTACCATATTTTCCTTAAAGAAACAAAGGCTCCCCATTTACTGCTTAAGACCTTTGGGTCATGGGAGCTTGAAAATAAAAAAGGCTGTCAACTCTCAGTTTGGGGAGGGGACGGAGCTTGGCAGTGATGCTGTAGAGTCTACCCTCTGAAGCTTCCATTTTCTCCAGGGGAAGTGACCTCTGTATTCTGGAGATCAGTTGTAATTCTGGGGAAACTCCAGGCCTCATCTGGAGGCTGGCAACCCAAGGTGAATTGCAGCTATTGTTTTATACTGTGTGATTTTACATGATGTGGCAAAACACAACTGCTATTATTCCATAAAAATACACTGTTGAATGACAATAGACATACAGTGAAATCCTATGTACTGGAATCTTCCAAGCATTTATTTCCGTGGACTTAGAAGAGTATAACTCTACATAGGATTGCACTGTTAAAGTGACTATTGAGTGAAGTTGTAACTTGTGCAAAAGCTGGTTGAATAATGTGGAGCTGTTGTGGAACCTCCTCCCTAACAAGTGAGTGACTATCTGTTACAGATGCTGTTGTAGTGTAAACTTTATTATTCTTGAGAGTTATTCTGGCTTTAAAATAATAATAGTTTCAACACAAAGACAAATTTAGCATAAATTCTAGTCATACAAATATGTGACTGGATAATACAAAATAAGATCTGTTTTGCACAACAATTTTTTAATCTTTGGTATAGGAGTATGGGTTTTATAAAATGAAGTGTCAGAAATACTGGATTTACTACAGCTGACACTCTAAAGCTTTGATGAATTCTCTCTAAATCTGTCACTGTCCTACAGATGTCATTGATATATATGACCACTCAAAGGAAAATAAAATTTCTCCACAAAATAAGATTTCAAGAGGGTTTTTTTTTTAAAGCAACAGTGTTTAAAAAATGAGAAAGTTTACTGGAAAGACTGTCATGGCAAATTTATATCATGGAAGGAAAATGTGACAAAAAGTCCACGTTTACAAAAAGCATGATTATGCATAACTATATACAGAGGGCTTGACTACGCTGTAAGAGAACTCTAGCATCTGTCTTCTGATGTCCTGTACAGTCATTCAGCTTATTGCTTAATTTGTTTTATGAAGTTAAACAAATTAAAACTCACAAAGTGCAGGAATCTCAGAAGGGGGGGAACTCAGCAAAAGGTAATACTGATAAATGGAATGGTCAAATAATTCTCATTAACTTATTTCATTTCATACACAAAAACCCCACAACAAATACACAGTATAATGATACAAAATCAAATTATGATATATGTTTATTTGCTTTTACCTGTGAACATAGTTGTACTAAGACTTATGAGTTGCCATCTGAAGTTTGGCATCCAGGTAAATATTGCATGGTATGTGTATATTTTAAAGTATCAAGACATTTGGACCTTTTGGTCATATTATGTACTTCCATCTATGGAACTAAAGTGCTCCTGGAAATCACTTCCTTGTCTACATATAGCAGTTCCAACCTGCAGATGTTCACACACAATAGGGAGCTCCCAATATATTGCAGACTGAGATGTATCCAGCCAGCATTTCCACTCATTCTCACCCAATTCCCTTCCATAGTACAGTCCTCACTCCACATGACTTTTGTACATGCAAGTACCATGATTTTAGTTCAGTCTTTTCAAGTGGACAAAGTAGACCGGAAACCAACAGAAAAGTTCTTGGGATCAAACCCAAAATGTTGCACATCTAGCTGCTTATCAAGACCAGCTTTGAACACACCAATCTTATGTTCAGTTTAGCACATCACCAGAAGCATGTACCCATCCCTAAATGCTGATGAAGAGATCCAGCATGGGGAAATGGAACCCTGAGGCCAACACTCTCTTCCTGATCCAGCAGAAGATGCATTGCATACACAAAAAGTACTGAAGTGGAATGTTAATGGAAGGGATTTAAGCATGTATCTGTACTTCCAAAAATAATGAACATGTCTATGAATATATAAAGCTGTCTTATACTGAATCAGACTCGTGATCCATCAAAATCAGTATTGTCTACTCAGACTGGCAGCGGTTCTCCAGAGTCTCAGGCAGAGGTCTTTCACATCACCTACTTGCCTAGTCCCTTTAACTGGAGATGCCGGGGATTGAACCTGGGGCCTTCTGCATGCCAAGCAGAGGCTCTATCACTGAGCCACAGTGGAATGGGGGGGGGGAATTAACATCAGGGGGGAAAGCCCTAGCTGGCCTCAGTTGTCATCTGTACTACCATATTAACATAGGCAAAGTAGTTCATTTCAAATGTGACACATTGTAATCTTATCACTAAGCAAACCTGGCATCTGTTTTCAAAAGACACTAACTTGCCCCATCAGTTCCATCACAAACATTCTAAAACTTCCAAAGCATTATCTACTGTTTTAGAGTCATCGAAGAGCTTCGAATAAGCATACAGCAGACCTCTCAGAGGTTAATAGTTTGACTATACTTAGCCCTGTGTTGAACGAACTGATCAATAAGAAACATAATTAGAAGGGATTCAAAGAAATACTGCTGTTTGCTGATGTAGAGTCACATAAAAAATCAAATCTGCAGCCGAACTCAAAGAAGCACCATCCCCAATCAGACAAAATTTATTTAAAATACTTTAAAAAAAATTCAGAATTATTTCCTTCATCATTGTGGCTGGCAACTCCTCATAGCCTATAAATTGCTGAAGAAAACTTTTCAATTACTTTTGAAATATCAGCAAGCAAACAATATCTGGTGTCAAGCAGGAGGCAACACAAAATAATTCATTAAAATCAATTCTATCACCCCAGCACTTGTGTATATTAAGTGCTGTTTCTGACTCATGACGACCCTATCCATGACTTGCACTAGTCTAAATGACACTGAAGTCATAGTACATACTGGTAAATCTTTTGTTTTTGCAATTATGAAACTTTTTCAAGGGTTACACAGTTTCATACCCATGAAAAAGTATCCTATTTATATGTTTTGGATATTTATGACACCTTTCTGTCAATATCTTACAAAGTTTTTAACACATTTTAAAACATGAAGAATTACAGCAAAGATGTTTTTAGGAGAGACACAAGAAAATAGGGGTTGTGAAAAGTCCAAATCTTTGCTTCTCCACTATACTGCTGGAGGTGAATAAAGCTAACATAAGACCCCTTCTGGACAGAAACTACCTTTCACATACTCTGGTAACCCCTAGGCCTGATTTTTGTAATGTGTTTCATGTAGCATTGCCTTTGAAGTTGGCTTGTATTGCAAACTTCAGAACACAGCAACCAGATTGACTGGGGCTGGCCAGCAGGAATATATTTCTGAAATGCTGAGCAGAAGTTAAAATATTGAACTGAATTCAGTTTATTTCCAAACATAACCCAAGGTGCTACCTTTGATCTACAAACACCTGAATGACCCATAAGACAGTTCTCTGGAAGCAGAGTTACCCCCATGTGAATCTGCCAGTTAGTAAAGATGTATTTTCACCATTTAAATTTCAGGTACTTGCTTGCTTATAGGGCTGTTGAAAAAAAAATTCAGTAAAATTCAGATTCGGCAAAATTCAGCCCGTTTTAATTCGGGAAATGCCGATGTCCGAACTCCCCCAATTCAGATCCATGGAATTCAGCGCCCAGTCCAAGTTCGGGGAAAAATTCGGCCGAATAAAGCCATTAAAAACACATTTGCGTTTTTCCGTGGATCCGGGGGGCATTTTTGGGGGTAGAGGTCCGAAACGTTCAGGGTAGCTTGAGGGGACCCTTCTTGCAAGAACCCCCAGGTTTTGTGAAGATTGGATCAGAGGGTCCTGAGATATGGGGCCCGGAAGGGGTCACCCCCCCAAAATCGCCCACAGGAATAAAGCCACTTAAAGAACACTGGCGGGATTCCACAGCTTTGGGGGGCATTTTTGGGGGTAGAGGTCCCAAAACTTCAGGATAGCTTGAATGGACCCTTCTTGCAAGAACCCCCAAGTTTTGTGAAGATTGGATCAGAGGGTCCTGAGATATGGGGCCCAGAAGGGGTCCCCCCACCCATCTGCCCACACAGAGGCAATCAAACCCACCCCACTTTGGCTCCCCTACACACACACAGTAGAAGCCAGTCTGTGGCTTCTAAGACCCAATGTAACTACGCCAAAAGTGCATCCAACAACGCTCAACGCGTAAGTAAACAGCGTAACTAGCATGGGATGCACTAAAAGGAATGACAAGTCAGCTCATTGGAAACAATGGGAGAGGCTGCCCAGCCTATTGAAGATAATGGGAGAGGGGAATGTCGGTTGATTTACATTGACTCCACTGAAAATACATTACAGGGGATGCACTAAAACGAATGACAGGCTAGCCCATTAGAAACAACAGGAGCGGCTGCACAGCCCATTGGAAACAATAGCAGCCAGCCAGAAAGAGACTCACTGACCCACAGTTAACTCCAGACAAAGTTGGCAACCGATGAAAACAGGAGAAAGCACAGTCCCACACAGAGGCAATCAAACCCACCCCACTTTGGCTTCCCCCCTCACACGCACACACAGAATCTGCTCCCCCCCACACACACACACAGGAAAAAAGTTATAGATAAAAGCCCCAAAATGGGTCAAACTGTGGATGTCTTCTGTTCCAGAAGAAGCAGGGCAGCAGCAGCTGCTCAGGATCTCTCGCAACTCTCTGGCCATTTATGCACGGGAGGTTTTGCCTTGGATTTGCAACTCTGTAGAGATGCACATTCAGGATTGCCTGATCCCATTCATCCCAATGGGCAGTTGGGGGGGGGCAAATCTCAGGACCCTCTGATCCAATCTTCACAAAACTTGGGGGTTCTTGCAAGAAAGGTCCCCTCAAGCTACCCTGAAGGTTTGGGACGTCTACCTCCAAAAATGCCCTCCAGAGCTGAGGAATGCCGCCAATGTGCTTTAAGTGGCTTTATTCCTGTGGGCGATTTTTTGGGGGGTGACCCCTTCTGGGCCCCATATCTCGGGATCTTCTGATCCAATCTTCACAAAACCTGGGGGTTCTTGCAAGAATGGTCCCCTCAAGCTACCCTGAAGGTTTGAGACGTCTACCTCCAAAAATGCCTCCCCTTGGAGCCGTGGAATGCAGCCAATGTGCTTTAAGTGGCTTTATTCCTGTGGGCGATTTTGGGGGGGGTGACCCCTTCCAGACTCCATATCTCGAGACTCTCGGATCCAATCTTCACAAAACCTGGTTGTTCTTGCAAGAAGGGTCCCCTCAAGCTACCCTGAAAGTTTGGAACATCTACCTCCAAAAATGCCCCCCTTGGAGCCGCGGAATGCCGCCAATGTGCTTTAAGTGGCTTTATTCCTGTGGGCGATTTTGGGGGGGCAACCCCTTCCGGGCCCCATATCTCGAGACCCTCTGATCCAATCTTCACAAAACCTGGGGGTTCTTGCAAGAAGGGTCCCCTCAAGCTACCCTGAAAGTTTGGGACGTCTACCTCCAAAAATGCCCCCCGGAGCCACGGAAAGCTGTGAATGTGCACACGCACCCCTCCCCCCACGGGGATCTCTCTCACACACAAACAGATGCTCTCTCTTTCTCTCCCCAGGCCGCGTAGCAGCTGGGCTCCCGCACTCAACCGCGATTGATTGGCCAGAAAAAAACCAGCTTGGCCACCGATGGGCCGCGGGAGAATGCTGCTAGTTGCTTACTAACTGACGGTTATGCTGCTGATTCGGAGCCCCCGAATTTGCCGAATTTATTCAGTGATTGCCCCGAACTCACCGAATTTGGCTCTTCGTTTTCCCACCTTTTAAAAATTCGGTTCCATCCAAACTGAAAACCCCCAAATCAGGGGAAATTCGGCTGTTTTTTCAGTTCGGACAAACCGAATCGACAGCCCTACTTGCTTCACTCTTTCTTTACTCAGCAGGAAGCCTTATCCAAGCAACCTGCTGCCTCTTCATATGGCTAGGATATGGTGGGAATGTATGGCTTGCTGCAGTTTAGCCAACATGTCCCTTCCTGGTACAAAGGATGTATAATTGAGTCTTTAAAAGACACAAGAATGACATCCTATTAGTGCTGCTTGAAGCTACTCCAGCCCTATATTCCATTCAGCCTAAAGGAAGGAAAACTAGGGCAAACTGGTGCACAGACCTCCCCAGTGGGAGAGGGGGAAGAAGCCAAATGGCCAAAGGTGTTGCTAGGCTGTCTCACACACAATACTCTAGAAATTTGTATTACAAGAAATACAAAAAGGAGTTAAATTTAGAATTAAGCAATCTAAAAGAGAACTAATTTCTGACATAACAGATTATTTGAGATATTCCACTAAAAAAATTAATTACTCTAGAGCTGATACAATGTTATTACCTTGGAAACACTAAACATAAATATCTTGGAAACACTAAACATAAATATCTATCTACACTTAACACACACACACACACATTTTATTTTGTCATTAATATCTCTTTATAGTCCTATTTTTTCTTTCCTTGCAATACCTTTTAATGTCAAGCTATTTAACTGTGACAGCTGGCGAGGAATCAGCCTTGGAGTTTTCTCATTAAAAGTAATGCTATGTTAGTAGCCAAACACTTGAAAATGTGAAATGTTAAAATTTAATGATGTGGAAAAAGCATTCTAGCTTTGTCAATTTTAACTTCTCAGCCAAAGTATGTGCAAAACACACATACATAGTAGCACCCAAACATGGACCAACTGTCATTTAAATAAGAGGTTTAAGTATAAACATTTTAAGGATTTTCAGGAGGAGTTGAAAAATGCCCCATTGGATGCTGATGTTTTGCAAAAATCTTAAAATAGTGCAATGGTGGCCAAAATTCAAGCCTAAATGAAAAAAAATCTACATACCATGCATATATATCAGCCTATGCAACAAAACAAATACATTATGTCTTTATCTCAGATTAATGTGATCAGGAAGCAAGTTCATAACTTGGGGGTGCTGGTGGCCTAGGTCTCTTGTTGGATAAATAAGTGGAAGCAGTGGCCAGGGGTGGGCAGAAAAGATCTTGCAACTGTGGTGCATGTCCCGGTAGCATCTGGATGACATTACTGTTAGACAGGTGAAAATCCAAGAACGGGCCTTCTTAGTCATGGTGTCAAAACTTTGGAATTCTTTCCCCATGGAGAATTATCTTCTCCCACTATTGTTGTCTTCTGCCAGCAGGTGAAACTTTTTGTTTTGTTTCGTTTTTGTTGGCTTTCCCTCAGTAATGATCAACGGCTCTCTTCCCCTTTTTGTGTTTATGTGTTTTGTGTAATTTTTAAAGCTGTGTGTGTGTGTGTTTGTGTGTGCATTTTAAATGCTTTTTAAAATGTTTTCAGATTTGACATGTTTTAACATTCACCACCTTGGGGACACTGAGTTGGGTCAAAGGCGACATCCAACTGTTTTAAATAAACAAAAGAAAGAACTGTTTTCACACTTTATCATCCTTGGTGCCTCCTCCTTCTCCAACATTTTTTGTCATACTACAAATAAGCATTGGGTTAAATATTTTGATATTCTAATGTTGCATGATGAGAAACTTTGCAGATTAAGGTTACCTACACTTTTTATTTTTGAACCCATTCCTTATGTTCTTTTAAGAATCACTGTTGAACATAGAAAAAATCTGTATTTCTTTACCACAAATAGTAGAAAATTTAGAATTACAATAAGCACTTAGATATTCTCAGAAAGAACAAATTATGTATGTGCAAAAGAAGATGATGATTATAAAATGCTAAAACATCACAGCAGTTTTTGCCTTTGCCTTTCTCATTCCTCTTTTTTCTGCTTATCACAATATTTTTTATTATTTTTTAATTTTATTTCAAATGGATGTATTTATTTTTCATTTAATAAAATTAAGAACGATAACAAACTGATTGATAAAGACTGTGTCAACAGTACAACTGACTATGGATACGGAGATACGTGGCTGAACTATTTTCCCTGTGGGATCAGGGTTTTTTGTTTGTTTGTTTGTTTTTTTGCTTTTGGATAAATAAATGATGTATTTGTGCATTCATGCAACCAAAAAATATATATTTGTGTAATTAATTACTTTTACCATTATTGGTATAAACACATCTCTGTGGTCAGCACAGGGCGACATACAAGCGCTACACCAGAGCAAGGACAAGGATTACCTGCTGAGGGGACTGAGTACAGCTTGTTTCCCCTTACCTAATTCAGGGAGACAAATCCCTTGTCTATTCTCTTCCAAAATGCTGTTTTATTCTACATAACTAGAATCGGATAAATGATATACAACATGATCACAAGTCCAGCCAGCCAAAACACAGAAGGCATTGCATTATTATTTTTAAAAAGAAGCAACATTTTTTTTTCACAGTAGTGAAACAGCACTGTGTGCATATGACTGGCCATTCCGGCATAGCTTTCCTGCAAATGTGTATGTGTATGTACATGTGTGAGGAGGGAGGGGGGAACATTGAGAAATATTACAAAATTAATCAGAAATAAATTGTTGATTATCAAGAAGAGAATAAGCTCCAAACAAAATAATAGAGGTGAAGTGTAAACTGGCAGATGAGCAATCAGTTTTCCTGGAACCTAAGAGAGAGTCAAAGATTACAACGCTGGCTTTGTTTCAGGTCAGTCACCTCCAGCTAAATATCAAATGCCAGCTGAAGATGGAAACGTGGCTTCCTCAGAGGTGGCTGGTTTATTTCCCAAGAACTCCAAATGCAAACCTCAAGTTGTGTCAGCTGTTAATGGCCCTCAGATATCAAAGAGAACTGTCACTCAGCGTGAAGCAGTAATGAATTCAGAACTGAGTGAGCGATCACAAAATTACGTACAGCAGTGTCGGCTTCTTCTCTTTAACTTGATGAGACGTCAAGTGCATCTTTATCAGAATAATTTTTAAACTTTTCAAAGCAAAAGTAGATTTCTTAAACATATTCATCTGATGGGGAAAATGTCTGTGGAGGACATTTCTCATGTTTGCATGCAGGCATTAGAATAGGGTGGCCAGGTCCCTCTTCGCCACTGGCAGGTTGTTTTGGGGGCAGAGCCTGAGGAGGGCGGGGCTTGTGGAAGGGAGGGACTTCAATGCCATAGAGTCCAATTGCCAAAGTGGCCTTTTTCTCCAAGTGAACTGATCTCTATTGGCTGGAGATCAGTTGTAATAGCAGGAGATCTCCAGCTGGTACCTGGAGGCTGGCAACCCTACATTAGAAGAAAGATAGATGTTCATTCACAAACTCATCTCCATCCCTATAGAAAGAGCAGCCTCCATAACTGGCCATAAAAATGGGTTTCTTGCTCCTTGCCAAGGAGATGGGCTTCTCATTAAGTAACTGCCTTGAAGGGGGGCTTCTCATTCAGTAATCATCATTAGGATTTGAATATTAAAATGCTAATCATCAACAGTGTGAGCAGTTAGATTCCGTACCATCAAAATAAAAAGTTTGCAGAGACAACTATTTGGGTCACAAAAGGAAGAATGATTTGCTGCATGGACTGCTCTTGCTCCACTAAGATAGAAAGTGGCTGAACAAGGGGAAAAAAGTATTTTTTAACAAAGATTCAGGGACATGTTGCCAGAATCTAGGAGTTTCTGTTGAATTGATGAATGGCTGTAAGAAGTGGCTTTTTTCCTGCAGACATCACTACCGGCAAAATAAACTTAACTTAGAGCTGCAAGACAACGACATAAAGAATTCTGGAAATGATCTGTCAGCTGTTTCAAAAGGAAAATTGAAGCTACCACCTTTCCAACTCTTTTTTGGGCATATGCGCTGGCAGAGCAAACAACAAAATCCCCACAAGGAGAAATTACATTCAGGCCAAATAGGAAATGTGGCTGAATTTGAAAGAAGATCCCAAGATTCTGCAATGCTCTAACCAGGGATCATATTCATGTACTATTTGGGGGGACATGAATTTGGCAAATAATGCATTAAAAAGAGAAACAATGAAATCATCTAACACTGAAAGATTTTAGCCCTTCACAGTGAACTACAATTAAAATCTTGATCATGTGAACTAAAATGACATGTTCCAGGCAAAAATATCCACACTTTAAGACAGATGATTTTAAATTGATATAGTGTGTGTGTGTGTGTGGGGGGGGGGAATTCTTGATACCTAGAATCATAGGCAGGGGCCATACAGGCCATCTAGTCCAACCCCCTTCTCAATGCAGGATCAGTCTAGAGCATCCATAACAAGTGTTTTTCCAGCCGCTGCTTAAAGACTGCTAGTGAGGGGGAGCTCACCACCTCCCTAGGTAGCTGATGCCACTGTTGGACAACTCTTACTGTTAAAAAAAAAAATCCTAATATCCAGCCGGTACCTTGCCTCCCACAATTTAAACCCATTATTGCGAGTCCTATCCTCTGCTGCCAACAGGAACGGCTCCCTGCCCTCCTCTAAGTGACAGTCTTCAAATACTTAAAAAGAGCAATCATGTCCCCCCTCAACCTTCTCTTCTCCAGACTAAACATTCCCAATTCTCTCATCCTTTCCTCGTAGAGCTTGGATCCTCCAAGCCCCTGATCGTCCTCGTCACTCTCCTCTGCACCCGCTCCATTTTGTCCACATCCTTTTTAAAGTGAGGCCTCCAGAACTGCACACAATACTCCAGGTGCAGCCTGACCAATGCAATGTACAGTGGGACTATGACATCTTGCGATTTGGATGTTATGCCTCTGTTGAGACACCCCAAGATCGCATTAGCCTTTGTTGTAGCTGCATTACACTGGTTGTTCATATTTAACTTAGTTCACTGTGAGATTGGAGTGATATTTAGATTTACATTAAGAACAGAAAATATACACTTCTGGGTAGCAGTGTGTGTGAACAAGATCTTGAGGTATGCCACCCTAAGGTGGGGTGAATCTCCTTAGGAGCTGGTGAGACCCGTGCTGGCATAGGTGCCACTTTATCACAGAATAAAGTGGCACCTATGCTGGCACGGTGGCAAACACATCGTCATCTGGGAGCCATGGAGCTCTGTCAGCCCCCACCACCAGCACAGCCACTCTGGGAACTAAATCCCAGAAGAGAATGCCTGCACCAGTGTGGGGGAGGCATTCCCAGGGGCGGAGCTGCCTTTGGACTGCTTCTTAACCCCATTCACCCCGGGAATGCCCCCTTGAGCTGCAGCATGGCTGCACCACCTTTTTTGGTGGCACAGCCTCGCTTTGTTCAATGGGGCGTTTTCCCCGTTTTTTGGTTTTTATTTTAAACTGCTTTATTTTTTATTTATTTTAAGCTGCTCTTTTTCCCTCCGTGGAGGCCAGTATAATTTTACTGTGGTGTTTAGGTGGTTTGTTACCCATTCTGAATCTTCAGAAGAGCTGAACGTGCTGCCAGGATTAGTACAGCGGTGTGTCTTTTGTTCATCCACTGTTTCAGAAATAAGTATGGTTAGGGTAATTATCTCAACATGAGCTATTTTGGTTTTTTACACTAGCTCCATATATAGTCCAGAGTCCAAAGAAGTGAGTAGAGTTCTATGCATCCTTGAAGTGCCAGGCTTCTCAGACAGCAATCCTCCATGTAACTTAGCAAACTATTATTGACATTGAGAGGGCTTCTTAAAAAAAAACACAATTTTTGATATGCTTAGGGCTCTGAGTTCAAAGAAAAAAATGTCAAAACACTCCATCGGGCAATGACACTCAGCAACATCTAAAATAGCTGCTCTCTGTATCACAATCATTTTATTTCACAATGACTTTTTCCTGTCTAATGACAGCCAGCCAGAATGATATAGTGGATGGTAGGATCTGAAAGACCTAATTTCAAATCCCCACTCTGCCATGGAAGTTCACTGGGTTACTTGGGCTAGTCACATACTCTCAGCATAACCTACATCACAGGGCTGTCTTGAGGATAAAATGGAGAAGAGAAGAATGACATACACTGCTTCTGGTGAAAAGTGGGGTATAAATATCTAAATCTATCTAAATAAATAAAGCCCCGTGTGATAAACCAGCAGCTGCCAACCTACCTTCTCCCATTTGTTAGCTCTTATTGTCAACTGTAATAAAAAATCACCCACCCAGATCTTTTTTTTTTTTTTTTAAGTTTCTGGTACGTGTTGGCTGTGGTATGCCATCTATCAGTCATCAAGGCTTCCTATCTGAAAAGATAGTCTCATTATGGTGAGTTACTGATACGTATGATGGCTATAATGCAATCACTGATTAAAAAGTCACCTCTAATTTTGACTCTTGCCACAGGACAGTATGTTTTCCATTTCAGCGATGTGACTGAAATAACAAATGCCGACCCAATCTCTTAGCGTAAGTCTTATCACTGAATGGGCTAGCTTTATCGAATGTAACAGCAGCAGGGGCATGTCTATTAATGCAAAGGCATCCTACATTAATCCCTACACTGAAAATATCATTAAGATTTCAACTTGAAAGAGAATAACATTCCCCAAGGAAGGTATTTCTGAGAAAGGAATTAGTTCACTGCTGTAGTCTCCATTCCGCTAGTTTCTTAACTTGAGAGAAAGTGTTATTTAACATAAAAATGTGAAATATATCCCTTTTCACAAACAGCTAGAGACTGGCAAATTATAAAACACAACTCATTTAAAACTACAATACGATTTTGATACTATAATTAAAGATTTCTTGGGTGTCATTATTTGGGGAGAGTGATGGAAGTTACGTAAATTAAAATATATGCTTTTAGATACAGAGAGCAGGCATGCTGTTATGGTTAGAATGTTGGACTAGGATCTCCCAGATCCATGTTTGAATCCCTGCTCTGCCTCGGAAGCTTGCAAGGTGACCTTAGGCTCATCACACTCTCTCAGCCTAATCTACCACACAGGGCTGTTGTTGGGAAAATAGTGTGGAGGAGGGGAGACCTATGTGATAAACCACCCTGGATCCCCATTGAGGATAAAAGTGAGATATAAAAAATAAAAAATAATAAAATCAGTATTATGAGTACTGTGGTGATGGTGAAAACTGCCATCAAGTCACAGTTGACAAATGGTGACCCCACAGGGTTTACAAGACAAGAGAACAGTGGTGGTTTGCCATTGCCTCCCAACTGTTCTAATTAGGAATGCCGAATTTATTTCAAAGGATTTTAGCACTACAGGATAAGCTCAAAGACATGTTCATTCTATACATTGCCTTGAGTGACAGGTGCTATAACATTTCTTGTTTCTTCCAGGTGATCCCTGCAACCATCATGATAGGAGAAGCTGCATCACTCCAGGGAGCAGCATATGCCATGCCATTCCAATAAAGTATGAAAGGGGACAAAAGTGGTTTAGACAAATTTGGTGAGCTCAAGTGCTGTGAGGATGTTGTCATGTTGGTTGTGAGGAGGTCCATGGGAAAACGTCTTTTTAAAACTTGAAAACATTAATTTTTCCTTAAACAATGGGCAAAACTTTTGTTATTTTGCATTTTTTTAAAAAAAATTGGGTGTGAGCAAATGTAAAAATTATCAGCAATACTGGTAATATGCAGAAAAAAATAGAAGTGGAAAGATGTGCACCTTGTGAAAAGAATTCTGAAAGCCATAGGGCTTATGCACAAACCAGCCCTAAGGCCACTGACAGTCTTAGCTGAGGGGCAACCACTGGTCAGAGGGCCCCATGCTGGGGATGGCAACCAACCACCATGCATTAGCTCTGGCTGCTGCTGCCCTTTCCATCATCACAGTAGGAGCCGACAGAAGAGGCAACACCGGGGGCTTCCCCGACCATTGTGCAGCTGCCCTGGATTTCCATGTCTGCACTCCCTGCATTCTGTCTTTGACTTCAAGGACTTGAAGCAGTGTTCAGACTCCCCAGGAACAAGAGTAACTGGAAGCAAGAGGTGGTCATCAAAAGAGTTTTGAGGTGAAGATGCAGCTAGGTTCAGGGTTCAGGATCACAGCACAGACGTTTAATGGCTATGTTGAACCATCAAGGCTCTCTGCTTTGCCCAGGCCTTAAATAGTCAAAAGAGGAAGAAACCCACCTGCTCCTGGGATTCATCTGGCCAGGGTTTGAGATCCAATCCTGAGAAGCATTACATGTGCTTAGGTAAGGATCTGGCTCAGTAGCTGGAATATGAGCTGTGGGGCTTCCGCTCAGCCGCTCCAGTTGGGTGGAAGCAAACATGGGGAATTGGTGGTTCAGCTTCTGGCACTATAAGGCAGGTGGATGGCTGCCTTGGAGTCTGGCATGATGGCAGCACCATTAGGAGCCTTCAGGGACAGGTCCTTCCTTCAGGGAGAGGTTAAGGTTGGAGACCTCAGAATTCAGGGGCTGTGGGGCTAGTGGGGATTCAGGAGTGTCAGATGTTCCCTAAGCTTCCTAGTCATCCCCCAGGACACTTTCTGGTTCATTCTGATCATCCTCAGATGTGGAGTATAATTCTGCATCTGGCCCTGGGGCGGGGGGGCTGACACTCTGCAGCTGCAGTAGCAATCCAAGAGACAAGATACAAAAGTTGCCCCCCCCCAACTTACATGCAGCTACCCTACATGGCAACTGAGTTCTGGCAAGGGAAAAAGAGAGAGACAGCACTGTGCTTTGGGGGTAGTGATTTTGTATCTTTATAACACACTCCTGTGGGTGTGAGAAAAATCATCCTTGACTTCTGACCAGGGTTCCAAAATCACTAAGACCACCCATGCCTATGGCCCAAGAATGACTGCCATAGGAAAAGCTGCTGAAATATGCTCATATACCCTTTGTCTCAGGTAATACTGCATTTTCTATCCATTATATTACCAGTTTCATTCACAGATTTCCTGGATGAAACAGGTATCAGCATAGCACACATATATGTAATACTATATGGTGCCACTTTATAGATTAACTACAACTGTTCAATGAGCTGTTAAACTCCTATACAGTTGTTCATGTAATTAATATCATTGGTTACCCAGTGAAAAATTTAGCACAGAACCATCACGAACCACAAAACGTGTAGGCAATTCCCTTTAAGTTCAAAGACCCCAAAGAATTGCTCTGCACTTCATAGATATGCTCTTGACATACATAAATGGCTATGGATTGCCTCAAACTGTTTAAGCTAATAAGGTCTGGTTGATGTTTTCAGCTTTGTAGAGTATGATACAATTTGATGCTACTGATGAGGAAAATTCTGGCTGGCAGGCAAAAGAAAAAATCAGGTTAAAGCTGTTTTCAACGTGCACTGATCCCTCTTTTTATTTCAGTTAACATCCTTTTTTTTTAAATTGCAGTATTTTGAAGTCTAATCCTTTTATTTGACAGAAATATGCAATGAGAGCCAGCATGGTGTAGTGGTTAGAAGCGGTAGAATCTAATCTGGAGAACCGGGTTTGATTCCCTACTCCTCCACATGAAGCCTGCTGGGTGACCTTGAGCTAGTCACAGTTCTCTCTGAAATCTCTCAGCCCCACCTACCTCACAAGGTGTCTGTTGTGGGGAGAGGAAGGGAAGGTGATTGTAAGCCAGTGTGTGACTCCTTAAAGGTAGAGAAAATCAGGGTATAAAAACCAAATCTTCTACTTTTGTTAAGGTGCTATTCAGTCCATTTCTACACTAGTAAAGTGCAGTTATTGCATTTTTATCCCACCCTGTCACAATTTCATACACAGTTCTTTCTCCCATTTTATTGTTACAGCTACCCTGAGAGAGGTACTCAGTTGAGAAACAGTAACTGGTTCACTGGTTTCCCAGTAACTGAACAAGGATTTGAACCCAAGCCTTCCTGGTACCTTTTTTACAGGGTAGAAAAAAAGTCTTAGATCCTGGAAAAGTTAAAGAGAAAGGGGAAAAAAACCTAATGGAAACTAAGCATGGAAATAGATGAGGGTTTTGTCCCCTGTAGTGAAAAGCTCAAACCAGTGAGTTCCTAGTGGAGCTCCTACAGAAGCAAACAAAAGGCTCCTATTGAAGCCTATTGGGAATCTTTCCAGGGCTCGGGGGAGGGGGCTGCTTTTTAAGGTAGAGGCACCAAATTTGCAGCATGGTGACTCTCCTTAGAAGAACCCCTGAGTATGGTAAAGATTAGTTCACAGGGTCCAATTTTATTGGGCCCCGTTTTTCCTCCATTTGGGGCCCCGGAAAGATTCCCCATAGAGTATAATGAAGCTGAAAAAAATTAGGATTCCCCCCCAAAGCTGGGGAAAACCCCTGTAACGATATGGGGAATTCGATATTTTTCAGTAATCTAAAAAAAAAAAGTCTAATATACTCAAATTCCAAAAAATACCATTTTTTTGGTGCACACCCCTATTTGCTGCTGCTGCTGCCTTCACCAAAGATGGGGCAGAATTTGAGGCAGCAACACAGCACCTCTTTGGGGAGCCTGAACTTTGGTGGTGCAGCCACTGCCTTCCTCTCCTTCCTGTACAAACAGGGCTAGAAGCCAACAGCTGCAAAACCAGGGGGCAAGAGGTTATGCAGGGGTCTGCCACCCTAATCCTCAACTCTCTGCCCAGATGCCAGAGGCTCTGTGTGTGTGTTGCACCTTGAAATTCCTGCCTGAGGCACCCATAGTGCACATACGACAGACTTTGTAGGACTTTGTAGGAGGAGGGTGGCTGCCCAAGGTAGTTAGTGTCACTAACTCTTGTATGACAGTCACTCAAAGACACCGTTCCCATAGGCAAGATTGGAGGCAGAGGTGTGGCACATCTTTGGGAAGCCTGAACTTCAATACCACCACTGACTTTTCCTTCCAACTTGGACTGAAAGGGTTCCATGCTTTAGGAGGGGTTGGTGTCTGTGTGAAGGAGTGTGTGTGTTTGTTACTATGAAGAGGAAGGAAGGAGATAAGGGCATGTGAGAGAAAGGGAAAAAAAGAAAAGTTCATTTTTATATGCCAATTTTCTCTACCTTTTAAGGAGAATCAAACCATCTTATAATCTCCTTCACTTCCTCTCCCCTCAACAGACACCTGGTGTGGTAGGTGAGTCTGAGAGCGCTCTAAGAGAACTGTGACTAGCCCAAGGTCACCCAGCTGGCTTCATGTGGAGTGGAGAAACCAACCCGGTTCTCCAGATTAGAGTCCACCGCTCTTAACCACGCTGGCTCTCAGGGTGGAGGGTGTGTGAGAGAGACTATGCTCTAAATAAGTCTACTCAGAAGTCAGTTGACATAATGTAAATAATTCGCTTTCTCTCTTCCCCTTCCCTTTCTTATCTGCACATAAAGTAAACAATTTGAACTACTGAACACACTCACTTGGAAAAGAGTTCTACTGATTGACATCAGTGGGACTAATTCATATGACAAAGTTCAGCAGTGACTGAAGTGCCAGGGGATGATAATTTACATGTTTGAATCAGCCCTCAAAAACTATAGACAAAAAAGCTTTGTTTTCACAGATCCTGACTTCACACACAATATTTTTCAGTGGTGATAGTTCTCAGCTGTTCAGCAGTGTGCCACTGAGCAGTCAGAAAATCAATCCTTGGTTCCAAGTAAACTAAGCATGCTTAGAATTGGAGAGTGTGTTTGCAATCCTGAGATTGCTTTGAAGCAGCCCTCAGAAAGCAATTGAATTAATTTAGAGTTACGCAAGTTACACAACCCGAGACACATTCTCAAATATCCTGAACTCTCATGGAAATCACTAAGGTTGCAATCTTAAGAACACCTTCTGAGGAGTAAGCCCCATTAACTGAAATAGGATTGACTTCTAAGAAGACCTGTTTAGAATTTCTCCTAAGTGGTTAAGGTACGAATCTGGAAGTCTCTGGTTCAACTGTTACTTCTACCATGAATTTAGTGGCCTTAACCGAGCCATTCTCTCTGAGCCTCAGGAATCTCTCCACCTTTCAATCCCTCTGCAATATGATACTACTACATATCTACCCTACAGAATTGTCATAAGGATTGCAACCAGATAATATTTAAATACCACTTTAAATGCCTGAAAGTATTTTACAAATGTTAACTATAATTGCTAATCAGTTCTGAAGAACCAAGCCAGTGCTTCAGAGTTGTAGCCTTCTTTGCAGGGTTTCTAGGGAAACGAACAAAACCTCAGGCTGATGGTTCATGCTGAGGCAGGCAGGCTAGTTTCTTCTTTGCTTGGAAGCTTTTGTGTTGGTTTTACTCCAGCCAGAGTTTGGTCTAAACTTTAGTTAATTGGGGTTACAAAACGCAGAAAGCTGCAGCTGAACAGTTATATCAAATTAAGAATGCAAATAAACATCTTAAATATAAAGTCTTCTCCATCCCCAAGAATTCAGGGAATTGAAGGGATGGGATCTACATAGCTAAATGTCTTGCAGATGGTCACCTTATATACATTTCTGCATATTACAATTAGTTGTACAACTAACTGTCTTAACATTTTAAGAGACAAAAACTAAATATGCCAGGTTAATTATATGTTACAACTACAGTGATTAACATTCTAGAATGAATTTTTTAAAACCAATTTATTTTAGATATTAAGGAAAGTTTTTCTCATGTACTGCTGGGATGTTGCCGTATTTTTTGAATGTTACAGCACATGGGGAAAACAATGCCTGCAGGCAGGAGTTCTGAGTAACTTTCAGAATCTTTCAGGAAGATCTCAGACTGTATAGAAAAGAGATTGCAAGTGAGAAACTCCAAGGAACTTGAGAGAGGGGGCATCCCATCCCCTCATCTTACCTTCTTTCCCTCTCCCCTTATCAATATCCCCCCTGTCTCTTTCTCCACCCACCCCTTCTTTGTCAATCTTCCCTCACCCCCCTCTCTTTCTCCCTTCACCCCTTCTATGTAAAAATTCTCCCTCTTTCTCCCTCTTGCCCCTTCTCTAACAATCTTTCCCCCTTTTTACTCCCCATTGTGACAGGGCCCTTGGGTGCCGCATGAGTAGCCTGGTTTGCAGGAGCCGCAAGTGTGGCAAGATCCAAGAGGCTGTTTGGAGGCCATCATCCTCTGATAAGTAATCTTCTTACAGACATTATTTGGGGGGACTTAATCCCTCATATATATATTTGAAGTGTTTAGATTTCTCTTAATCCTGATAGGTTCCCCAAGCTTGCAGGACCATCAGTTTTCAGTCAGTGTGGTCCCAATCTGCAGATTTAATTTCCACAGATTGGGCCATGCTTGATAATTAAAATATAAAATATTCCCCACATTTGAAGAACTTCAGAGCTATAATTTGCCAAATATGAAACATCAAAAAGTTGGCTTGGAAACAGACATTACAAAAGCATATACTTCAGAACACAACAAAAAAATTAGCACAGTGCACTTGTTAAATTACAGATTGAATTTTAAAATAATTGACCACCATAAAGGCTGCTGAGATTCCCTGCAGGTTGAGTTCCTTTTTCCTTCCCCAAAGTAAAGTTGAGTTGATCACTTTGCTCATAAGAAGTTATTTTGCTTTAGTTACTTCAGGGGCAGTCACTATGCTTGTATATCCAAAAATATAAACTGTGTGACTGACACATTTTATTAATACCCACCAAACTTATGAGTTCTAAGAATTCTTCATCAGACTGTATGTTAGAAAAAGTGGGGGGTATATCTGGCTATGGTAAGTACTCTTATGTCAGCATCCTTATAGAATGCTTTGCCCCAGAAGTGACCTCACAGGAACGGGGGTACCCTGAAAATGACATCACCAGTGGGCTGGCTTGGGGAAGTGGCACAAAAATGGCACCATGGTGTGTTGCCACTTTACCTTTGACCTGGAAGTGACATCATAGGTCACGACATCACATAGCTTCCTTTCTATCTGCCCTTTAAAATAGTCTGTTGAACCCCTAAAGGTAAAGGTAGACTCCTGGGCAAGCAGGAACAAATTAAAACCTGCTTCTTCCTGGACCATGCTTCCGATCTGAATCAGATCTTGATATATTGTTTTAATTTATAGTGCTATCCAAAGCAGATTCAATTGACTTAGAAGAGTGTGTCTCAGTTTGGGATGGTGAAATGCAA
Source organism: Euleptes europaea (assembly GCF_029931775.1). Taxonomy (NCBI): domain Eukaryota; kingdom Metazoa; phylum Chordata; class Lepidosauria; order Squamata; family Sphaerodactylidae; genus Euleptes; species Euleptes europaea. Next base: position 41,387,652 of record NC_079316.1, read on the forward strand.
AAGATAACAGAGGGATCTATTTGAGGGGTGGTGATATGCAAAAGATAACAGAGGGATCTATTTGTCATCTTGTCTCATTTGGATCCAAGTGTATACCGGTACATGAAATCATTCTCTAGATAGGACTGCTCCCTCCTCCTCAAGCAATGGAAATCTGGGGAATAACTGTAGGCCTGGGTCGAGTTTCTTTATAGACAAATGCTCTACAGTTTATTTCAGTGGCACAGTTAAATTCTTCGTTCAAAGGGGCTTTGAATACTGATCTGCAGTGCCAGCACCATCTATAGCTAGCTGATTCCTATGTAGTGACAAATCTTGCCTTGAAAAAGAAAGGGAGGGAGGGAATCACAGTGTCCAGGCAGGCACCGCAGGCTAGCAGGTACCTGGAGCAAGAGGCAGCAAGCATAGTCCAAACGCAGTCCAAGGTCAAAACACAGATATTCAGAAGTCCTAGCATCACACCAGAAGGGCAAATCCAAAGAGCACAAGATAAGTCACAGTCCAAGGTCAGGGGTGAATCCAATAAACTAGGTCTAGGTCCAGTCCAAGGTCAAACACACTGAGGTCATCCGAGAAAGTGTTGGCAGGCAAACCCACAATACACAGTACTTGAGGGAAGGAACATGCAACCCCAAGGGTTATTTACGTACAGCTGAAATGAGCCACTGTCTCTGAAAACCTTTATTTATTATTATTATTACAGCTTGAAAAGGAAAGGGGAGGGAAAGGTGTTGGGTACAATGATTATCCATTTCACAGTATTGCTTCTCCCAGTAAAGTGTTCCAAATACTATGTTTATGTATGTATAAAACTATTCTTTTTCTTTTCTGTGACTGAACAGCAACAGTCACAGACTTGACTGACATCTGCCCTGTGTATATCGGAGGGGAGAAGGGTTAGCAAAGCTCTACCCATTCATCATAAGATTCAGAATAAACTGTCAATCTGCTTACCCTCTCAACTAGCCTTTCATCTTGACTGGCGGGTACAGTGTGTGGCTGCCAAAGGGCAATGGCAACTTTAGGAGTCTTTTATTTCATTTTATCTGCAGCAGTGAGAACTTATGGTTCCATTCTGGAGGTAGATAACAGGTTTTTTTTTTTTGGTTTTTTTTAAAGCTTTTGTATGGAATGGGTAAGGCTGAACAAGGGAGTAAGCTAAGCCTAATTAGGATTTACTGCACTAATAAGCAGTAATTATTGTGCTGAATTTCATGGGAGGGACAGGCTGGTTTCCCTTGGATGGGAAACCAGGTTTGGGAATCCTTTTAGGAGGGACAGACTTCCTATCATAACCAATTCTATTTCATTGTGGAAACTATTCATCCTACGAATAGTTGGAAGGTGGGATAGAGGGAAAAGGGGTCTCTTTTTCTGTTAAACAAGATTTAAGGTATCAATTCTTGTATTTTTTTTATTTTTAGGGGTGAGCCTGTTATGAAATCTGAGTTACTGCATATATTTCTTTCAGGGTTCTAAAGGCAGGGGCAAGGCATTTTGTCACCCCAGCACCCTCAACTAGTACTGCTCCACTGCTTGCAAGGCAGGCAGCAGAATCAAGCAACTTGCATCCAAGCCAGCCAGCCAGCCGAGGTGGGCACAGTGAGACTCTCTTCCAGTACTTGCCCTGTTGAGTGCAAGGTATGTTGTAGGAGCTGCTGCCTTTCATCTAAGCTGCATTTCACCTAAACTAGGAAACAAAGGTGTGGCTACATGGGATACATGGCTTCTCCCATGCCATCACTGCTGATTTGGTACTGCAAGTAGCAACTAACTTCACTTGAGTTTTAAACTGATCTTGTTTCCTCCATTGATAGAGGAAACAGGAATTAGTTTGTGGGGCTCACTTAAAGGGATTTGAGGAGGGGAGGGACCTTAGAAGGGTATAATGCCATAGACGTCAGCCTCCAAAGCAGCCATTTCCTCCAGGGGAACCGATGCTGCCAATCTACAAGTGATGGATGGATTTCACCCGAAATTGCAACTGATATCCAGGTGGCAGAGATCAATTCCCCTAAGGGGAACTGAGTGCTCTAGTTGGGAGATCTATTGTGATTCAAGGAGAGAGCCACTGCCAGTGTGTGTGTGGTGGTGGGGAGCAGGTTGGCAGCTGGGTGGGTGATGAAGGGCAGAAGGAAAGAAAGTGACAGGCATGAAGGAGATAGAGTGTAAGAAAAGAAGAGGCAGGAGGGAGAAAGAGTGAAAGACTGAGAGAAGTAGAAGAGAGAGGAGGAAGCAAAAGAATGGGAGAGCTGCTCCCGCATGTTTCCTGTGTGTCCCCACTTGTAAGTTACTATTTGATAAATGGTTATATGTATTCACCCAGATTACATATTACCTTGAATGTTTTAATTAATTCATACTAGCTTTCATACACCTGGTTGTGGGTCTTTAATAGCCCCAAAAGATGGGACTAAATCCCATGGCAGATTTCTGCAAATGGAAGACATTTCCATCTACGGAGCACAACTTCCTATCTCCCTCTTGAAATGCTGCTCCTAGGAGACAGAAGAATCATAGAGTTAGAAGGGGCCATACAGGCAATCTAGTCCAATCCCCTGCTCAGCCTAGAGCATTCCTGACAAGTGTTTGTCCAGCCACTGCTTGAAGATTGCCAGAGAGGGGGAGCTCACCACCTCCCTAGGCAGCCGATTCCACTGTTGAACAACTCTTACTGTAAAAACCTTTCCCCTAATATCCAGCCGCTACCTATCCGCCCATAAATTAAACCCATTATTGCAAGTCCTATCCTCTGTTGCCAACGGGGACAGCTCTTTGCCCTCCTCTAAGTGTCAGACCTTCAAATACGTAACAAGAGCAATCATGTTCCCCCTCAACCTCCTCTTCTCCAGACTAAACATTCCCAAGTCCCTCAGCCTTTCCTCATAGGGCATGGTCTCCAGGCCCCGATCATCCTCGTCGCTCTTCTCTGCACTTGCCCTATTCTGTCCACACCTTTTTTGAAGTGAGGCTTCCAGAACTGCACACAGTATTCCAGGTGTGGCCTGATCAATGCAGTGTACAGTGGGAATATGACATCTTGATATTTGGATGTGATGCCTCTGCTGATATACTCCAAGATTGCATTAGCCATTTTTGTCGCTGCATCACACTGGCTGCTCATATTTAACATGGTCCACCTGTACCCCAAGATCTTGTTACCCAGAAGTGTATCCCCCATCCAGTATGCATGTTCCTCATTTTTGTTACCCAGATGTAGAACTCGGCACTTATCCTTGTTGAATTGCATCTTGTTCACATCCGCCCACTTTTCCAGTGTGTTCAGATCTCGTTGAATTATATCTCTGTCTTCTGGTGTGTTCGTTGCTCTTCCCAGTTTGGTGTTCTCTGCAAATTTAATGAGTAGTCCCTCCACACCCTCATCCAGATCATTTATAAAAATTTTGAAAAATACCGGGCCCAGAACTGAGCCCTATGGCGCCCCACTGGACACCTTCCTTCATTCAGATGAAATGCCATTGACAGCTACTCTTTGAGTGCAGTTCTCCAAACAGTTCCCTATCCACTTAAGTATCCTAGAGTCCAGTCCACAGTCTTCTAGTTTACCCATCAGAACATCATGAGGAACCCTGTCAAAGGTTTTACTGAAATCCAGGTAAACAACATTGATGGCATTCCCTCAACCCAGTAAGCTCGTCACTGAATCAAAGAAGGAAACGAGGTTAGTCTGGCAGGACCTGTTGGGGACAAATCCATGCTGACTTCCCTGGATCACCAAGTTGGCCTTCAGACGCTTGCAGACTGATCCCTTTAAAATCTGCTTAAGTATCTTCCCTGGGACAGAGGTCAGACTGACTGGCCTGTAGTTTCCCAAGTCATCTCTCCTCCCTTTTTTTGAAAATTGGGATAACATTTGCCCTCCTCCAGTCTTGTGGCACATTTCCCATCCTCCAAGAGGTCTGGAGGATGATGAACAGAGGCTCTGCAAGCTCTCTTTCAGAGTTTCTCCATTTCCCCCCAACAGTGGGCCTATAGCCTCTTTGACCTTGTGTTTGCTCCTCATCTGAAAAAGCTTTTCTTGTTGTAGTGAGCCTCCCTGGCCAGCGTTAGCTCACTATGAGCTTCCGCCTCTCTGATGGCTGATCTACAGTGCCTAGCAACCCACAGATACTCTTCTTTAGAGCTATGTCTTTGCCTCCATTTCTTGAACATTTCCTTTTTCTCCCTTAGCTCATCATGGAGTTCTCTGTTCATCCACATTGGCTTCTTGGATCCCCTACCATGTTTCCTTCTTGTTGGAATAGTAGTGACTTGAGCTTGCAAGAGCTCTTGTTTTAGGACAGCCCACCCTTCAGTTGCTCCTTTCTCTTCCAGCAGTCTTGCCCATGGAATGACTCTCATCATTCCTCCGAGTTTATTAAAGTCTGCCCTACTAAAATCTAACAGACACGTGTGGCTATGGACTTCCATAGTCCCCCACAGCAAAAAGAATTCTAGTAGGACATGGCCACTTCCCCCAAAGGTCCCCACCACCTTCACCCCATCTACAATTTCTTGTCTGTTGGTCAATACTAAATCGAGTGTGGCTGATCCCTTCGTAGCTTCCTCCAACATTTGATGAAGGAAGTTGTTGGCCAGGCAGGTTGTAAGCTCTTGACCCAAAGAACCAGAAATCACCACAGAGACAATTAGAATCCAAGCAGATGGCTTTTACTGGTCAAATAGGCAATACAGTGCATTGAGGATAAGATGACAGCTATGAGGTTCTTGCTCGTTAGTTGGCAATATAAAGCTTGAAAACGGCGGGAGATTACAAAGCACACAAAGCATAAACAGAGCACACTTTCCCAGGGGTAGCGTTCCCAGGCTTTGGTATGTGGAGCCGTCCTTGAAGTCTGGACGGTTCAGCAAAGGAACAGAGGCAACATAGAAACCGAGATAACAGCCTGACACAGGTGAGGAACTTACTTGACAGTAGATGCTTTGCAGAGTTTGGTCTAAAACACACGGTCACTTACTCCGGTTTCTGCCCAGTTTCCTCTCCTTTCCAGCCAGGATTAAATGAACCCGGGCTGGGGGAGAATCTGTACGCATGACATTTGTTGATTCGTGGCGAAACTGTGTGCTGATCCTTCTGTGAAAACAGAAAATGCGGGAGACACGTACTTCCTGGTCATTCAGCAACACCCCCTCCTCCTGGTGATTGGTCGATTCAAACTGACCAACGAAAGCCTTGCGCGCCCTTTCTTTAAAAAAAATTGGGATACATTTTTGAAATATTGACATCTCCATAGGTTGAGTTACTGCTGATCTGCGAAAACTGTAGTTCGACTTTCCCGATCACTGGCCAGATACGAGGGAGCGGAATTAAAGTGGTGACTGGGATCCTCTGTGGCTTTCAACCATAGGGGGAAATGGATAGCTTTAATGCAGCTGCCAATCTTTTGGCTGTTTTGGCAGGAGAGCTGCAGGTGGTTTTTCAAATTCTGCGCATGTATCAGAAGCGCTTCTCTCATTAGTTCCTCCTTTTTGGCGAGATGGTGCAAAAGAAGGAGAGTTTCGAGAGAGCTGTCCCTTCGGGCAAGAAGTTGGGAAATGACCCGATTGTTGTGGTTAGGTTGCGAGGGGAGGGGTTTGGAGGCGGGCGGGCCATTGTGATGCGGGAAGACTCGGCTCGTGTTTATCTGAGACGAGCCAGGGATAACGGTTTGGCTCCTCGATTGCAAAACCGGGTTCATTTTGGGTCGACACATTGCTCAGCCAGCAGCAAATTAGGTGCCGTTCATTTGCAAGGATTTGATCCTGGGTGAAACAGGGAATAAACAGGGAGGAAACTGGGCAGAAACCGGAGTAAGTGACCGTGCGTTTTAGACCTCTGTCTCCCAGCACACATCAGGGAAGTTGAAATCACCCATAACTACCAGCGTGTGGTTGGAGGTTTGTAGCATACTCCAACCACAATACTGTTTGTCCTTCCTTCCCTTGACTTCACCCAGATACTTTCCACTGGGCTGTCACCCGCCTCCTACAGTATTTTCTGAGAAGCAAACCCTCTCTTTACATACAGCGCCACTCCTCCTCCTCTTCGACCCTTTCGGATTTTCTTGAACGACTCATATCCATCCACTACTACATTCCTGTCATGAGAATCATCCCACCAATTCTCTGTAATGCCACTATGTCATATCCCTTTATCTGCATTAGAAGCTCAAGCTCTTCCTTCTTATTGCCCAAGCTTTGGGCATTGGTACATGGACACCTGAAACCCCTCAACTTTGGATCCTTTAGACCCGGCCCTCCCAGGTGAACCTCTGCTGTTTGCTCTGCTTCATTTAAATCCCTATCAGAACTTAACAGGTGTCATCATGAAATCTAATGGTATATAACCTGTGAAAACCCCTTTCACAGATTTTACTTTCTAATTCCTAGAGTTTAGGCTATTCCCTTAAGCTGTTTCAATAAATGACATTGTATCACTGTGATCACCTTGATAGCATATAGGTACCCCACATGTATCACAAAAGTAGCAGACACAATAATTAATACTATTTTATCGCCACACTTTAATTTAGAACACAGAGGAAAGTACATGAGGACTACGTGACAGATTCTGAATGAAGTATTCATTTGCTTGTTGTAAAAATAAATAAATAAAATAAAAAGCTAACCCATTATTTCTGCTCATGACCAGTAGGGGCAACAGAGTGCTGAACATGGTTAAAATTCAAATGTATGACATAGTGATCTTCATTGTTAAATCACTGCTAGAAATATTAACATAATTATTTTAGTTTGATTCTTTGCAGAAAGAATGAGTCTGATTTCATATATCTGAGAACAATTTGCTTCATCTTGAAACTGAACTTCTTTCACTTAATCTAATGATGCTTTTAATAATGCACATTCATAAGCGGTTTCAATTTGCAAGTATCATAAAAATAAAAGTAGAGACAAGGATCCCAGCTATATGAGATTTATTATGGCAATTTCATAAGTCACTTGCATGGCTTTAATAAACAAGGCTTATTTTAGAACAGAATGTACACAAGCCAAGACATTTTTCCCTTAAAAATTGCATCATGCTTTGTCCTTAGGGAAAGCAGAGACTAGACAGCAAGAAATGCTTTGATGACTACTTAGGAGCTGAATTCTTAAAAAGCATTACAACCCTATTTCTGTTGCAGCTATAAAGGCAAATTCTAATGCTGCACATAAACCCAGTCTTGATCTGGTGTATATTTAATGAATTCAACATATCCTCTCCCCACCCCAGGTTGGCATAAAGAAATGAATATGAACATAAGATTCAAACCCAAAGGCAGATATCCCTTGATGACACATACAGCACACATACTGAAATACATTTAAAAAGTATGTGTTTTTTCTGCTGCCGGCTGATCTCTGCCGGGTGATCTTTCCTATTCAAATATCACATATATTTGCATCTGAATTATGTCCTCTTAACCTTTCTTCCAGTGTTTCGAGCAGACTGTCCGACTTTTCTTTCACAAATAATATTTCATGTTTATGAACCGTCATGGTATAGTTCAGCTGTAATGGTAAGAACACTATGATGATTCCCCACTTCCTTTCTCACTTAACCAAGCAGCTCCTTTTTCTTCTCCTTTGTTTCTCTGTCTGCCACCCGAGATGTTAAAATGAATATAGATGTATTCTAACCCAGTCTAAGAAGCTGAGGAACTGAAAAACCCTTCATTGCTATATATCTGAATATGGCACACGAGAGGCTGATTTGAATTTATAACACAAACTGTTTTATTTCACTTTTACAGGGAAATGATCAACTCAGACTTTCAGGGAGGTTTCAGGTTTAAACTTGACATGTTAAAAGGTATGAGGAATGAGGGAAACTTCATGTAACTACATACAATAGGTAGGTTGTCACAAAAATGTAGCTGTTTTTTCTACCTACAGGTGTTTGTTTACTGTTGACAGAGATCACTTGGCTGTCACTCCTAAGATAAAAAGACATAAGCTTATTTGACATAAAATTTCAAAAGTCTGTGGAGACAGGTACATACACACAGGTTCCAATTTTACTTTTTTAACACTTAATAGGGATCACTTCCCTATTTCAAGATCCTTTTTGATCCTTCACCCTCATCCTTCTCCCATCTCTAACTGCTGTTTTTCAACTTTCTAGCTGAATTATGATGACCCCGTAGGGAAGGGATGGGGAACCTCAGGCCCGGGGGCCGTATGCAGCCCCGAGGACATTTTTTGTGGCCCTCAGGAGCTCCGGGGCCCCGCCGCAGAGGCACAGCACAGGGCGGCCCTCCCTGAGGGTGTTCCTGGGGCCACGGCTTGCAGGGGCATGCAGCACCCTTTGGACCTCCTCTCGCCGACTGACGGCTGTTAGTCGGCGAGAGGAGGGGGAGGGATGCTTCCCCCAAGGCTGCCCCCTATAGCAGCAGCATGCAGGAATGCCGGGGCACACTGTAAGCCCCTCTTGCTGCCTGTCGGCTGTTGAGCAGCGGGGGGGGGGGGAAAGAGGCCCGCGGCTCCCGGTGGCAGAGCATGCACGCAGGAGCTGATCGGGCTTCGGGGAGGCCTTTTGTGGACTCTGGGGGGCAGAGGGCATGGAGCCTGGGGCCAGGTCGTGTGGGGCCGGCGGGTGTGTGTGTGGGGGGGAAGGCTTTTCTCTCTCCCTCTCTTTCTGTCTCTTTCTTTGTCTGTCTCCCTCCGTCCTTTTCTTTCTCCCCCTCTTTCCCCCTCTCTCCCTTTTCCTCTTTCTCTGTTTTCCTTCCTTCCTCCCTTGCCGATCGACCGCGGGCTGCGCCCCCCTGGCGTCTTGTTTGCTTGGGCCAACTGCTGGCTGCCCTCCCGCCTGGGAGGGGGGGAGGACTGGGGGAGTGGGGACGCCCTCCAAGCCTTCTCTGCATGACCTCCCCTAGGGTTGCCAACCCCCAGGTGGTGGCCAGAGACCTGGCAACCCTAGCCTCTCTCCCCCCACCAGGAGATCTACACCTGGAATGGCCCCCGAATGGTGTTATAAATGTGCAAATGGCCCTTGGCAAGAAAACCCTGCCGTAGGGTTTTCAAGACAAGAGATGTTCAGATGTGATTTGCCATTGCCTGCCTCTGTGTAGCAACCTTGGTATTCTTTGGTGTTCTCCCATCCAAATAATGACAAAGGCCAACCCCGCTTAGCTTCCAAGATCTGATGAGACTGGGCTAGCCTGGCCTATCCAGGTCAGGGCATAAAGCTCACTGGATGACCTTAAATCACTCTCTTTCTCAGCATAACATATCTCACAGGTGAGGACAGGTGAGGAATGGAGAACCATGTAAGACTCTGAGCTTCATAAAAGAGCACAAAAATGTTCCAGATGAACATATATTTCAATGTTTACTTAGTAACATATTTTATTTTAATTCTTCTTTGATTCTAAAAAAAAACTACTACTGGGAGACAGCTTAGAGATGTCACAAAGGCTAATCAATCAGCAATATGTCCACAGTTTCTTTCTTGGAAACCAGCAAAATCCCAATTCTGATCCTTAAGGCAAGACCGTACAACTGTCTAAGACAGGAGGAGTACACATACAACAGTAATACAACTGAGTTAAAGCTAGCTTGCAAAATTAGATGTCAGTGTTAAAAACAGCATAATACACATCATGATGACTATTTCAAATTACAGACACTAATTATAATTTTATTCACTTTAAACAAACTCCAGCAGGACCATTCTGTCTTACATTCTTCAGAGTGGTAAAAGTGTGGGAAAATTCCTGACTTTATTAAAATGCAATTGTTCACGGTCAAGTTGTTTTATTTGTTACTCATCACAGCTCTGTTGGCCGACCATTCCTTTGTTATGCCTCTCCACTGTGACAACCACCCATTTATTGGCCCTGTGCACGCCTTATTTTGAATGAGCATTCAGTCTATAAAAGATCATTTTAACTATTGTGGAGTATGACAACCCTCAGACATTTGATAATAGGAATTTTGAACTTGCTATTCTTTTAGAATTCAAGCAGCAAGTCAGTCAGCAAGCATATAAATAAACACGCCTGCTGTTCAAAGTTTTGACAGTTTAAAAAGTAGTTTCCCCCCCTAACTGCAGCTCTGCTGACTAACTATTCCGTTATGAAGAATTACTTAGAATGGATGACTGATGGGTGTTGTTATGAGGCAACCCCTCAGTAACACACCCTCCCTCTTATGACTGGAACAGTGCATACACACACACACTTTTAAATTATTCAACAGCTGATACAGTTCACAATAGTTTACAGTTTACACATCCACAGTTTACACATCCAGAGACACTGCAACCAGTTGGAATAGCACTAAATTCAGTTTAAAAATATACCGAATAAAATGTATGTTGGCAAATCATCAGTGAAACAATTGTATTCGAATTATTAAAATGTTTTAAATGTAGGAGGAATTTGGACTCCTCAAGCATTGGTAAACCATAAAAAAGAAACTTGACAGGTTCATACTCCCCTGCCTCTCGTAGCCCTCTTTTCTTATTGGTGGAAATTACCCCCTTCCATCCTGAATTTTCCCTGTGTTGCTTCTGAACTGAGCCAATTTTGGTATAAGCAACTCCAACTTTATCTATACTATGATAAATAAATAGGTTGTGTGTGTATAGATACATGCAAGGATTTGTTAGTGTTCCTTTGAACAATTACCAACTATCAGAAGTATCTCAGGATCTTCCAAGGTGTGAAAATTCAATGGAGATGGGTTAACCCACAAGTAAAAGTCAGGCAACCATGATAAATACAATTTGACACATAGATACTATTACCACATTCATGATTTTATTTATTTCTCCTGCACAAAGTAGCAGACAGGTTTTACAAGTATGTATAGGGTTTCCAGCTCCGAGTTGGGAAATACCTGAAGATTTTAGGGGTGGAGCCTGAAGAGGGTGGGATTTGAGAGGGGAGGGACTTCAGTGGGGTATAATGTCACAGTCCATCTTCCAAAGTGGCCATTTTCTCCAGGTGAACTGATCTTTTTCGCCTGGAGATCAGTTGCAATAGCGAGTGATCTCCAGCCACCAACTGGAGGTTGGCAACCATAAGTATGCGCAAGTGTATTACCAGGTATGGCTCTTGAAGAATGTTCTGAATTTAACAAGCAATGATTTTTCTTAAATAGATCAGTTGCAACCTGGTTTGAGGACTAAATTTAAAAAGTCTCAATATTTTAGAAAAGAATGAATAAATACAGAAACATGAGAATGTAAGAAGAGCCCTACTGGATCAGAGCCAGTGGCCCATCTAGTACAGCACCCCATTTCACACAGTGAACAATTGTTTGCCTATAGGACCAACACAGGACATAGAATAGGGTTGCCAATCCCCATGTACTAGCTGGAGATCTTCTGCTATTACAAGTGATCACCAGCAGATAGAGATCAGTTCACCTGGAGAAAATGGCTGCTTTGGCAATTCGACTCTATGGCATTGAAGTCCCTCCCCTCTTCAGGCTCCACCCCAAAAACATTTCACCGGTAGCAAAGAGGGAACTGGCAATCCTAGCACAGAGGCCATCATTACACCCCCTGGCAGCAAATGCCATAATTTAATTACTTAATAAATCCAAATATTTTGATCATTTTGTGGAGAAAAGGACTTCCTTTCAATGGGAGTGCTTTCCCATTATACTGGCACTCTAGCAACCCAAACTGTCCCTGCAATCCAGAGTTATGGCCTAATCACTTGAAAAACCAGGCCTACTTTTAGTATTGCACCCTAGATACAACATGAAAGTGAAACGAGATCCTCCAGTAGGGTTGCCAACTTCCAGGTACTAGCTGGAGATCTCCTGCTATTACAACTGATCTCCAGCCGATAGAGATCAGTTCACCTGGAGAAAATGGCCACTTTGGCAATTGGACTCTATGGCATTGAAGTCCCTCCACAAACCCTGCCCTCCTCTGGCTCTGCCCCCAAACACCTCCTGCCGGTGTCGAAGAGGGACCTGGCAACCCTATCGCCCAGTTTGTGGAGATTTCTGAAATTTCCATCTTTCTCCAAAGGGGGATGGTTAGCAGCAAATGCGTGTGTGTGTGTGTGAAAAGGGCAAAGCCTTCTTACAAGCTTCTAATTCAAGCCCTCCTTATTCCTGGGCACTAGCCCACTTCTGCTAATCATATCACATGCTTCATTTGAACAAGGGGGGGACAACATGGACTGCCCTCTCCCATTGACCACTAGACAATGCTGCCCAGATGCTACCTATAACTCTATCTACTCATGCATAAGAGTGTCCACATTTTCTTCTGTGACCTATAGCTCTATCTACTCAGGCACATGAGTGTCCACATTTTCTTCTGTGATGCAGGGTTGCTAGTTCTGGGCTGGGAAACGTGTAGAGATTTGGGAGTGGAACTTATGAGGAGATTTGGGTATTATGGTACCCAATTATGGTATTATACCCCACTGAGGACTGGGACCTCAGTGGGGTATAATAACATTGAGACTACCCTCCAAAGCAGCTATTTTCTCCAGGGGAACTGAGCTCTGTGGTATGGAGATCAGTGGTAATTCTGAGAGATCTCCAGGCCCCACCTGAAGTTGGCAACCCTACTGTGAAGTGTTGGAGACCATGGAAGTCTGCAGTTTTATAAACAGTGGATGCTTTCTCCACAAGTTAGTAGAAAATGTTCAGAGTTTAAAAATAATGTAACCCACATTGTGGAACACACACTTCAGGTTGTGCTACTAAAGCATAAGAAAGGAAGTTCTTGTGTAAGCAAATACTTTCATTTTGCTCATGTTCATTTCTTCCTAAATGGTTTTTGTCATGCTGAGCATTACATTTTATCATCCTTGAAGAGAAAGTTCACACTATTTATCTTGTTGGCTCCATATGAAGAACAGTTTAAATGAATAGATGCTGTAGGGCAAACAGTTTTGCTCAGAAGCTGAACTATATAAGCATCAAAAGGACAAAACATTAGTGCTCTAGAGGTCTCCACTGGTTTATGTCATACAGAATAAAATCTGTCAGAAAAAAATACATTATTCACATGTGGATTGAATAGATAGAAACCTCTGTTAAAGGAATATCTTGAACCACCTTTTCTTAAAATCTGGTTGAATTTTTTCTGGCTCGTGTAGACTTAACTTCTGATGAATTATTTAAAAATACACTGAATAAATAATATAGAAGTTGACAGTCTTTTCCCATAAATTCCTGCCCAGGAACTAAGATCACAAGGAGAGGCTCTCCTGACTGTCCCATCAACTAAAGAACTGGTGGGTACAAGAGAGGGGGGCTTTTCAGTGTCAGCCCCACAGTTATGGGGTTATGACAGTAGGGGCTGAGGTTTCATAAAGTGCAACTTGTCCTAGGGTTTAAGTTAATCTGATCTGGGATGAATATGGCAAAACTGTTATTTTCTGGAAATCTAAATGTTTTTATGCTCCCAGCATTCATCCCTCTCTCCGCTACTGAAATCCCTAAAAGATAAAACTTATAGTTACCTTGCAAATAGATACAGGGGAAATGGTCTAACTTTCAAATGGTCTAACTTTCAGTAATAAGAGCCAGAGAAGAAGGAAATAACAGCTTTTTAGTACATTTTCGGATAGCATATGCTTAGTCATTCCAGTATCAGATAGTGTGTAATGGGACAATAGCTTTTGATTATCTCCATCAATGGAGTAATGAATATATCTCTTGATATCTAGACAAGCTTTATTGCTATAATTTGTTTGTTCCTCATGTGCCTTATAAAACACATTCAGAAATATTGTTAAGGTATATATTCTGTCTCACACATTAGACAAATATAAGAATTTTCATACCTTTGCGGTGGAGAAGGGTATCTAAATGTATCCATGTATATGTTACATGTGGCTTCGGTTAACAAATGCAAAAAAAAAAAAAACATTTGCTGATGTCTTCCCACCAAAATAAAAGCAATCTGTGAATTAATTTACTAATTAATTAATAGGGATGCAAACCTTTAACTTAGTCACTGGACATACTGTTAACTGAATAATTAGAGGGCAGCAACCTTGATGTACTTGTTGGTTTGTACCACAAGGATTTCGCTTGAATTATGCAGGGTCATTCAGCCAACAATCAACAAAGAGTACTCTTTATTACCTCCCATGAGTACTGAGCCTCAGCTGAACTGGACCTTAACAGTTACAGGAAAAAAAAGTAATTAAATACAATGTATGTGGGAACCTGCTTAATCACCACAAGTCTTTAATTACATTTATTAGTTATTACATAAATCTTAAATTGTTTCAGGCTGCTTTCAGTGCAACAGAATGAGTCAATTCCTCATATAAAGCAGATAACCCTCAAACTTTAAAATCGCTTAATGATAGCAATAACAAGAAATTATGGTGACTTAACACCAATGCCATTCCAGTTACCACTAGGTTCTTGGTTGAAGTAATGGACTTTGCAGCTGTCAAAGAAAAAATGGCAACATAAATAAGATGGTAATAATGCATAACTGGTGTAGAGGATAAGAAAAACAAAGAGTGAAAGTTACTGGAATTGTTAATGGAATGTAGCAAAAATATGGCTGAGTAGGTCTGATTCAAAGCTCATTAAAGTCAATGATACATAGACCAAATATTGCACTACAAAACCCTACTGTCCCTAAGGTTAAAGAACATAACAGCTTTATAATATCAAAGAAAACACACCCAAGGATAAGTCTTTTAACACAAGCAGTACATAATTTGAAAGCACCCTGCTGCAGACCTGTTGCCTTATTGGCTAGCTAACAAACAACCCCACTTGGTCTAAGCAGCTTCTCATTAAGTGGCAATTAAGGACCAATTCATTGTTATTCCTCCTGCATGCAGGCTGTTGGGAAACATTTCCATATATTGCTGAGCCACACAGGAGCTATAACATTTGAAATAGCCTTATAATGCAAATAGATATCACATGGACATATTCTCCATACCAATTCTACACATTTCTGTCAGACAATGTCACAGAATCTTTTCATGTAATACAAGACCATTTACACTGCAACTAGGCTTCACACAATATGGCTTCCCAAGAAGGCCAACACCACCTTATAGTTTGTTGACAATTTTTCAATGACTTTCATTAAGGGCATACAATTCTGAACTGGCCCCTACTAGTGAATTATCATAAGAGTGAAAATTAGATACTATGAAATAGGGCAAATTATAAAGTCTGGGTTCACTTCAGTTTGCTAGTTTATTCAGAAACTAGACAGGATTATGAGAGCCTAGCTCATAAATATGGTGATCAGGAAACTGGATTTAATGTGGCAGATCATATTATCCCACTTCAAAGATTATTCAAGTCTATATAACGGCTAGGGATGATGGCACAATTAGATATTTGCCTAATTGGCAATCTGTCCAATTCATGTGTAAAGAGAAGGGTTCTAATCTTAATATGAAAGGGGGCATGCGGGTAAAGGGTATGGAGCCTTTTCCCCACAATACTGCCTAATATATATAGGCAGTATTATATATATATCAACAGACAGGACTGGAGCTGAGCTAGGTGAAATAAGTTCAAGTGAGGGACCACGGGTAATAAGGTGGGAGGCGATAATGATGGTATTAAATCTATCGATCGATCTATCGATCCCTTCTCCAGAAACCTGCTCATGGCAGCTTGCAACTAAAACAGTAAAACAAGGCAATTAAAAACAAGCCAAGCCACTAAAAAAACAGTGCATAAAATAAACAATGAGCAACCAAAAAACAGTCCTAGGGCAAAAAGCAGACCATAAATCATGTTTGAAAAGAAAACTCCTTAGTTAAAAGCCTGGGTAAAAAGAAGTGTTTTAGCCTAATGCCTGTGAACCTGAAATATGCCACTGGTTTTCACTACTATCAGATTTTTAAAGTTCAGCACCATATAGGATTGGATCCACTGATCTGTCAGTAGAAGGTACAGACAATCATGGATTTTTCCTGCATTCCCTTACCTCCAGCAGTCCCTTCTTACCCTATGCATGAAGCAGAGCTCAGCATCTGGAATATGTGTAAACCTGCCACATATAGAAATTTCACTTAAGTCAATAGGAGTTAACACCTTTAAAATTGGGGACATATGTTTCAATAAGAGCTCTCCAGAGACCCTATTTATATCTCAAGAATGCTGTGATTAAAACAGCTTCTGGCAGAGTTAGAATATTTGTCACAAGACCATTATTTGGGTTCTTCAGGATTGTGTGTTAAACAATTAGTTTGAACCATAGATGATACACAGTAGTTGTCCTGTTGCAGAACAGATTAAGTGCTAAATTCAGAAGAAAATGTAGTGATTTCTAACTATATCCCCAGAGGCTTTAGAAAGGCAGTACTATCCCAATATGCCATGAATTATGAGTAGCTTAGGTGGAAGAAAAGTAGAGCAAGCAAAAAAAAAAAAAAGTTATGTCTAAATAAAACTAGAGACTCTTTTCTAAGCCAATATTTCTTAAACTGACAGTGATGCAATAAAGACATGGCTGTTGCTTGTATTCATGCTTAATCATCTCACCATGATAAAAGTAGGGTTTATGGGTTTGCTTATTTAGCCAAGAATCCTGAAACTGCTTATGTGAGTAGCTCATCAGGGAGACCAATATGATATCGCCTTGCTACTTGCTAAAGATTGCTAAAGAACAGCATATTCAAAAGGAAAATATTTTAACACCATCTGCTATGTATTTTGGAAGACTACAATACCAAAAGGAGAAAATTGAGCAATTGTGGCAATTCCCCTAAATCTTAGTAATTCTCTATTGTGTAGCTGACATACCTATGATATTATATAATATCGTTAACAACGAGCATCTTTCTATCCTTCATGCTTAATGGTACCTAAATATTTAAGAATCAGTCAAGGAAAATATACAGAATATTGTCGAAGGCTTTCATGGTCAGAGTTCATTGGTTCTTGTAGGTTATCTGGGCTGTGTGACCGTGGTCTTGGTATTTTTACCAAAAATACCAAGACCACGGTCACACAGCCCAGATAACCTACAAGAACCAAAATATACAGACTTTGTATTATAAATTTCGTTAGGGGCAGCAGTGGTGAGAACAAGGAAAGTAGGAAGCAATGCCATAAAAAGAATTTAAACGGAAAAAAAATAATAGTTCAGATTCTGAAATAGTGCCATCAGGACTAATACCTTCAGGGACATAGGTCACCAGTGAATATTTTGGACCAAGCTTTTTACAAATGTGAAGTATCAGTGAGATGGATGTTGTACAGAAATTACAGAGATTTGTGGAAGGTGCTTCACAGCACAGAAATTGGGGACAGTTTGCTGAAGAAAGCTCAGGAAGTAAACACAATTAAAAATAAATTTGTGAAAACAACAAAAGCAACATCATCACCAGCTAATAGTCTGCAAGGGGCATACATAAATGATAAGTATTCCAGCCCCAAGCTGTTTTGTATCTATTTCAATGCAGCCAGTGCAGATTTTTCAGCAAAGGGTGATATCATCTGTTATCTTGTCCCCACCAAAAGCCTGCTATTGTGTTTTCACCTCATTGAAGTTTATGGACAGTTACAAAAGCAGCCCTATGCATAGAGCACTTCCATAGTCTAAGTTGGATGGTTTTTGAGAAGATGTCCTAGTTTTGCATCTGAACGGTCATTTTCAAGCAGTTGCTCAGCTCATTTACCATATAGCAATTGCTACTCAGGAGGATCAGAATAGAAAGCCCTGGGAAGCTGTTTATGTACCAAAGTTAGGATATTCTTCATGTAAATGTGACCTTTACAAAAACAAACATAGCAGTATAGGAGAAAGGCTCTTGCATTACCATGTTTTTTAAAACAACAACAACAAATGATTTCATTACCACCTAGGCAACCAATTTAAAGTCTGGCCAGTACATTCCAATCATTATAAGGCAACCAGTAACCTTATATAAGTAACAAAATAAATGTAATTCATGCACTTGGAAATTTACAAAATCCCATCCTTTGTGATCATTTAACAACATTCCTGTTTGCTTTGGGACCAGATAATATACATCCAGCAGGATTCATATGTGGCTGCACACACACCTTTCTTTGGATCCCCTGCTCTTAGATGTCTTAGTTGCCCCTAGAGGATTTGACACCTATCCATCCTCCATATGAAACAATTTCATGTTTGAGAACATATTCAATCAGCGTCAGGATGAAAACAACATAAAGTACAGGAGAAAGCATTACTCAGTTGATTTGATAACATGTTGCTTTCAGCTTGCTCACAGACTTCTATTACTCACAGACTTCTATTACCAATCTGTTTTATGTTGAGTGTATTACAAGTCAATTTCATTTTTAATTGTTTGCATAGAAAGTTCCTTATAAATTGGGTCTACTATGCATTAAGTGGAGTGGAATTCAGATCATGGCGAATTCCACTCTACTTCCTAAATACATACATACATCCCCTTTGTGCATGGGAATAGTTATATATCCCCACTAAGCAGTAAAGCATCTGAGATTGAGGCTATTATTCAAGGGCAACTGACAAGTGCAGAAAAGATTTGGCTCAGACAGAAGGGTGGGTGGGATACATGTACACATGACATGCATCTATATATAACTACTGCATGTTTCCAGTTTCATAAAAATGATGATGTTCCCTACAGATTACAATTCAAATGACTTTCTATGTTTAAATTACATTTCCCAAAATTTACAAATAATCTTCACTACAAATTATGGTAATTATTTTGACACTAGTTCTGATAAGGGTTCATTAAACTGACATACTTGCATGGTCCTCTTATTCCCATGCATGGAAGCATAAACTGCAACATAAACCGCCACCCTGAAAGGCACAGAAAAATGCTTGTTTCATTGTATTGCATTTTAGTATCTATAGAAAATGATACTGAGGAGAGAGAAAAAATGCAAACCTGAGTTTTATTGTGGGTGCATCTATCCCAGCTTCATTTAACAGGATTTACAAGGTACTAAACTAGGAACATCCAGAGAAGAATAAATTACATTCCAAATGATAAAATTTATGAAGTATATAAATTCAATTACATCATCATTTCAACTATATCCAAGGGAAAGAAAGAACCATCTTTCAATGCAGGTATTGAGCATCTGACATAATCATTATTTTTAGGCTACAATTTTGAACTGAAGTTAAGTCCTAATATTATTTGAAGAGATACAACTTTGTTTCACACAACCTTGTTTTTGATGCACTAAAACTTGCCCTTCAATCTGTTCCTTGTCTTCCTTTTCTATTTTTTGAATATTTGTATCAATTTGCATCAATAGCTATCATTTTTCCTTTCATTTAATTTCCTTCAATATTTCCCAGCATCACTTCCTATCAAGATTAATGGTTACGGTAATTTTCATGGTCTTTCAAACTGAATCAAAGGCCAAGAAAACTACAGTTCCCATCAAACCCAGTGACCAGTAAATTGTAAGCATGCACTAATATATAGCGCTAATATATGTAGGAGCCCCCTTCTGGATGCACACCTTAATGTGGTGAGGGGGTTTGTGTGTGTCAGGGAAGCTGAGAGCAATACGTAAGGGGTCTAGACTCCATCAAGAGACTAAACTCCTAGCAGAGTCGCGCAAGATGGAATGGTCACAGCTGAGACACCAGACGAAGATGCATCCACCCCCTTAAGGGATCAATGGCCACATCCGCAGAAGAGAACAGGCAGTTTCAATGGGGATGGGGGCAGAGGAATCCCTGAAGGTTAGCTACTGGGCAGCAGCAGTAGTGGAAGGTGACACTGGCGGAGGATCTTTCGTAGACAACAGCAGTGCCACTACGGCTAACCCTGGTTAGTACTGCACAGAAGAAGGCACTGGTAAACCGCTTCTGACAAACCTTTACCTTGAAAACCCTATGATGAGACAATCCAAAATGAAAAAAAGATATAGTGCTGGAAGATGAGACCCCCAGGTCGGATGGCACGCAATCTGCTACTGGGGTAGAGCAGAGGACAAGTACTAGTAGCGCTGTTCTTAATGATGCGATTGGACTAAAGCCGAAAGGACGTTCAGTGGCTGACATGAATAGATGCAAAAGGAAAGTCCGAAGCTGTTCGACGCATATAATAGGAACATGGCATGTGAGAAGCATGAATCAGGGTAAGCTTGAAATTGTTAAACAAGAAATGGAAAGTATGGACATTTCAGTCCTGGGAGTAAGTGAATTAAAGTGGACTGGATTAGGACATTTTCAATCAGAAAATTACAAAGTGTTTTATTCAGGGAATGACAAAAACAGAAGAAACGGAGTTGCTTTAATAGTGAGGCAAGATGTAGCAAAGGCAGTCAGGAGCTATAATGCAAAGTCTGATCGAATAATATCAATCAGACTTCAGGGAAATCCTATCAATATAAGCATCATTCAAGTTTATGCCCAAACTACAGATGCTGATGAGGAAGAAAATGAAAATTTTTATGCCAGTGTTCAGGAAGATATTGATCAGACACCTAAACAAGATATGCTGATAATCATAGGTGATTGGAACGCAAAAGTAGGAAACGAAGCAGAATCAAATGTTGTTGGCAGATTTGGGCTAGGAGCACGGAATGAAGCAGGAGATCCCTTTGTAGAATTCTGTCAAGACAACAATCTGTTCATTGCAAACACATGTTTCAGGCAACCAAATAGACGATTGTATACATGGACATCACCAGACTGCCAGTATAGAAATCAAATAGATTATATAATTGGAATCAGAAGATGGAGAAGCTCTATTCTCTCTGCCAAAACAAGACCAGGAGCCGACTGCGGTACAGATCATGAATTGTTAATATTGAAAATCAAGATAAAGCTTATGAAAAACACACAAAACATTCATAGCACCAAAATACAATCTAAGCAATATTCCGGACCATGTAAGGAACAGATTTGCATTACTGAGTTTAAGTGAATGTAAACCTGAAGAACTATGGGTGGAAACTAGAGATATTATCAAGGAAGACTGTGCAAAGACTATTCCTGTAGCCAAAAGAAAAGAAAAACCTTGATGGATGTCTGAGGATACTCTTAAAATGGCCAGCAATAGTAGAAGCAAAAGTAGAAGGTGAAGCAAAAAAGAGAAGCAAAAGTAGAAGGTGACAGAAATAGAATCAAAAGTCTAAGTGCAACGTTACAGCGACTCGCACGTAGAGACAAAGAGACTTACTATAATAACCAGTGTAAAGAAATAGAAGGGAACAATAAAAAAGGAAGAACAAGAGATCTGTTCCACAAGATCCAAAAAATCAAAGGGAAATTTATAGCATGGTTAGGCATGCTGAAAGATCAGCATGGAAATACATTAACTGAACAGGACAAAATAAAGAAAAGGTGGGAACAATACACTGAAGAACTATACAGAAGAGATGAAAGGATAAAAGATTCTTTCCAAGAAGAATCTTTTGAAGAAGAACCTACAGTTTTAGAAAGTGAAGTGAAAGCTGCATTGAGAGCAATCAGGAGAAACAAATCACCAGGAGCAGATGGGATATCAATAGAGCTATTCCAAGCCACAGAAATAGAGTCCATCAAAATCTTGACAAGAATATTCCAACAGATATGGAAAACAAAACAATGGCCCACAGACTGGAAACGATCCATTTACATTCCAATTCCCAAGAAAGGAGACATCAAAGATTGCAGCAACTATCGGACGATTGCATTAATTTCTCATGCAAGTAAAGTGATGCTCAAAATCTTACAGTACAAACTGTTACCATATCTGGAACGAGAAATACCTGATGTTCCAGCTGATTTCAGAAAAGGAAGAGGCACTAGAGATCATATTGCAAATATATGCTGGTTACTGGAGCATACGAGAGAATGATTTTCAGAAGAAAATCAGCTTGTGTTTCATAGATTACAGCAAAGCTTTTGACTGTGTGGATCATGAAAAGCTATGGCTGGTTTTAAAGGAAATGGGTGTGCCACTGCATCTGATCGTTTTGATGTGCAACCTGTACTGTGGACAAGAGGCCACAGTTAGAACAGAATATGGAGAAACGGAATGGTTTCCAATTTGCAAAGGTGTCAGACAAGGATGTATTTTATCTCCCTATCTCTTCAATCTACATGCAGAACATATAATTAGGAAAGCTGGATTAGATTTAGATGAAGTGAAAATTGGAGGGAGGAACATTAATAATTTGAGATATGCTGATATTATTGGCAGAAAATAGTGAAGATTTGAAACGACTACTGCTGAAATTTAAAAGAGAAAGTGTCAAAAGTAATGACTACAGGAGAATTACACCACTTTAAGGTTGACAATGAGGAAATTGAAATTGTTCAAGACTTTCTATTCCTTGGCTCCACCATCAACCAAAATGGAGACTGCAGCCAAGAAATCAGAAGGAGATTGAGACTGGCAAGGGCAGCCATGAAGGAGCTAGAAAAGATTTTGAAGTGTAAGGACTAGATTTATTCATGACATCGTATTCCCTATTACTATGTATGGGTGTGAAAGCTGGACAGTAAGAAAGCTGATAGGAAGAAAATTGATTCCTTTGAAATGTGGTGACGGAGGAGAGTGTTACGGATTCCGTGGACTGCCAAAAAAACAAATCAGTGGGTTAGAGATCAAATCAAGCCTGAACTGACCCTAGAAGCTAAAATGACTAAACTGAGGCTATCGTATTTGGGTCACGTCATGAGATGACAAGAGTCCCTGGAAAAGACAGTCATGCTGGGAAAAATTGAGGGCAGCAGGAAAAGAGGAAGACCCAACAAGAGATGGATTGACTCAATAAAGGAAGCCACAGCCTTCAATTTGCAAGATCTAAGCAAGGCTGTCAAAGATAGGACATTTTGGAGGACTTTCATTCATAGGGTCGCCATGAGTCGGAAGCGACTTGACGGCACTTAACACACACACACATGTAGATGGAAACCACCAACCATGCAGAGGCAAATGCGCTTTCATTTTAAATGGTGTACACATCAATTTAAGAGTATGGGGGTGCTTGAGAGAAAAAGGAGCATAGTGTTGCAGGGTAAATTCATTCATTCATTCATTCATTCATTATTTATATTTATTTTTTAGACTTATAACCTGCCCTCCCCAGCACTTGCAAGGACGGCAGCATAATTAGCAGCCTCTGCCCATTTATTTGATCTGGCATGTATGCTTCAGCTATTTCAGCCTCCACTGTGAGAAATGAACAGTACCTTGTGTTGAAGGAAGAAAATGACCAGAGATAAGTGATTGTTCTCAGATCATCTGAAAGACAGAAGAGCAGAGAAGTGAAGGAAATTAGCAAAGAAGCTGAAATTTTCAGGGTAGCTTCTAGGGACTCTCTTTGCATGAACCCCAAAGTTTGGTGAAGATTGGGTCAGGGGGTCCAATTTTATGGGGTCCCGAAGGAGTTGCCCCCCCCCATAGAGAAACATGGTAAAGTTTACAATGCTTCTGTATGGAGGGGGTCAACCCCTTTGGGACCCCATAAAATCGGACCCCCTGTCCCAAACTTTACCAAACTTTAGGGTTCCTGTAAGGAGAGTCCCTTGCAGCTACACTGCAAATTTGGTGACTCTACCTCGAAAAATGCCCCCGTGGGAGAATTTTAAAAGTACTTACTTTTTATAGTCTGTAATGGCTGCCTGCTTCCTCATCCAAGAATGTGGGAAAACTCAGTTTCCCATGAATGCTTGCAATGAGGAATAGTCTGCCTGAGGAGGTTAAGACGGTTTCTACACTTTTGTCATTCCACAAACAGTGTAAAACAGAAATGTTCAGGAGGGGATTTTTATAAATGACATAGTATAACAGCATGCTTCAGGATGGCACTGTTGTAAAGGCACTAGGACTGTGAACTATACCACTGTGTATAGTATGCATTACCTGTTTACATATTATCCTACTCTCACTGCACTTTTTAAACCTAATTTCATCTTCTATATTGTTTAACATATCATGTCTAATAGTTTATGCTTTATTTCAGATTTCCACAACCCTATTCCTATTGTATTACCGTATATACTTGGGTATAAGCCGACCCGAGTATAAGCCGACCCCCCCAAATTTGAGGCCAGAAAAGGGAATTTCTTATTGACCCGCGTATAAGCCGAGGGTCAATAAGAAATTCCCTTTACCAGTAATGCTGCGCTCTAAAATGGCGGCCACCATTTTATTGTAAATGGCGGCCACCATTTTAGAGCGCAGAGATGATCTCACCACTGCCCCAGGTCGCCCTCCCGCCGACCTCCCAGGCCCTCCCGACCCACCCCGACCCCAGTGCCATCCAAGGGGGGAGGGGGAAGAGCCCCTGAACCCCCTACTCACCGGGAGAGGCGGCGAATCGGCGGCGGTGGCGTCGCAGCCTTCCTGCACCTGCAGGAGGCCCCCCCAGTCACCTAAACAACTGTAAGAAGGAGATCTCAATGGAGGCCTGTCACCCGGCACCTGAAATGTTGGGTTTTAATGTACCATAGATCCTAGTAAATGAAGCTTTCCCAGAGGGCCCCAGCCCATAAGTCTTCAAAACTGTGGGAAACTCAATTTCCCTGAGTCCCTGACACCTGTGTAGCAAGTGTGCCAGGCACCCAGGAGGGGGATATTTTCTGAATTACAATTACCATCTAGGCCACTGGTTCCCAACCAGGGGTCCATGGACCCCCAGGGGTCCGCGAGAACTAAATTAAGGTCCGCGAAACAAAGTTATAAACCCATAATAAATTAATATTTTCAATTAAAAGTTCTCTATTATAAAAAATATATTCAAATATTATTCTAAGTTTAATGTTTAACTAACAGTTATGATTAAAGTTTATTTTCAAATTCTCGGAATTTTTATTTTGAACCTTGGGGTCTCTGCACCGAACAAAAAAGTCCTAGTGGTCCCTGGTCAAAAAAAGGTTGGGAACCACTGATCTAGGCCAAAGAAAGACTCTCAGGGGAACAGTGCTCTTGTTCAGATTACATCTGAGCATTATGCCTTGAAGAACTTCAAAACAAGAATTTGTTCAAAGGACATGACAAAGGAAGCAAACTTAGAACACCATCTCCCAATATATAAACTGCAAAATTTGCATATGCCCTACCAAACTGTTAATATCGCTAGTATTTATTTATTTTTAAAATCAAGTCACTACAAAGACTGATTAGACTTATATAGGAAGTTTAATTTATTATGGCAGCTAAACAGAATTATAGCAGTTAATAAAACTATTCCAGCCTGTATGTTTCAGACTTTTATCGGAAACATTAAAAGGTTTCCTCTCCAATGCTTTTTTAATGTGGCCATATACTGCAAGGTTTTTTGTTGGCTTATTTGTTTAATTGGGGCCTCCAATATTTAATGCAGCTTTTACTAAGGTATAAAACAGCATTACTGAAACTCTTTTATTATAATATGTTTCTCAAGTATTTAGGGACCAAACCCTTTCTCCACACTACATTGCAGAGAAAATTTCAGTTGTGTACCGCAATGCATATGAACTTCACTATCCAGTTACTTTTTAATCTTCCAAGCCTATAAGTTTAGAGCTTCCTATGGAACCAAATATCTGGCAAATTTTGGGATGCTATTTACCTAATATATACCTAGAAGATAGGTTGGTAAATATTAATATGTATGACAGAGTTAGGGTTGCAAGGCACCCTCTGGCCATTGGTGGGGGATGGGGGGGGAGGTGGGGAACTTATCAGCAACAAACTAAGGCCCAAGCTTCAGTCACTGGTGAAACATTGATGTCACTTCCGGCGAGCGCTGGAAGTGATGCCATCACAGCACCAGTGCCATGGGGATGCTCTGGAATTTGGGCAAAAACTCTATGGCAGAAGCAGTTTTTACCATATAGTTTTTGCCCAAATACTAGGACATCCCCATGGTGTTGACAACATAATGATCTCTCTTCTAGTGTGCGCTGGAAGTGACGTCAATGTATCACCAGCAAGAGTCCTAGGCCTCAGTTTGCTGCTGGGGGAGGGGACTAGGGTTGCCAACTGCCAGGTAGTAGCAGGAGATCTCCTGCTAATTCAACTGATCTCCAGCCGATAGAGATCAGATCACCTGGAGAAAAATGGCCACTTTGGCAATTGGACTATATGGCATTGAAGTCCCTCCCTGTTACTATACTTTAAATAATTTGTAAGTTACCAGGCTTTATTCTGACAAAATAAGACAGCTTGAACACTGGAGAAAAATACTATATATATAGTATTCATTTCTGCAGAAACGATAACTAATAATCTGGGTTGCAAATTTAGTACAACTTATCTTTAATGAAGAAATCAATACCACATAAAAGTTCTGATTTCCTTATCAGGAATATGCTATAAGTTGGAAAGTGAAGCTCTAATTGATGGATCACTTTCTAACATAAAAATAAGGATATAATAGCATGAGTACTTATCAAATACAATATTCTCCCTATAATACATAGGGGAAGGGTGTGAATTTGGGTTATGCAGCTTTGAGACAACAAGGCAAATGTGGAATGCAAGGGATAGCTTGACTGGTAGAGGTGCAATGACCGCTAAAATAGAATGAAACAGATGGGTAGTAGTTTGTGCTTGATTTTGTTATGGTAGATAAATAGAACTGTTCCAGCTTCAGTTATTTTTATTCTTAAATCTGTGGATAGCTTGAAATAAGTATAAAGATTACAATTATTCCTATGAGAACCAATAGGCACCAGAGGCCTGAGGTGAATTAAATTTGAGTAAGCCAGCTTCTGACCTAAAATTAATAGATGAATTACAGTGCTTCTTTAGCAAACCCTTCTATGATTTACAACCTCTTGTCTGTTCAAGGAAGCCTGCACTTTCTTACTATTTTTTTTTTTACTTGGGTGGCTTTCAGTTATCCAGTTTAACTGTGACTGAATGAAAATGAGCACAAAGCCTGCTTGTGCCTAGCTTACAGACATGCATGGCTCCTCTTTCCATATCCCTGCAGGTTCTTAACGAATTCATATGTGAAACTGTTGGCCTTCTAATCAATGAGTTGGATCCCACAGAAGATTTCTGTGGACAAAGGAGGATATTTGCCAGTTCTCTCTCCCATTGGAGACCTCCATGCATCCTTCCTCACAGGGGCAGAATTTCAAGGGCATTTTGTGCTGCAGATGGAAGAGAAGACAGGAAAATCCATTCCATTCATGGAAATCCTTCATAAGATCCAGTCTCTGTACTGGAGAACAGAAACAAGAAAATGTGACATTAATTTGGAGTCTTTCTATCCAATCTTGGTTCACACAACTCCCTTCCTCCCAACTGCATCACAACATCACAACTACATGCAATGGCATGATGTGGTGGTGGAAAGTGTTGTTAAGTCACAGCCGACTTATGGTGACCCTGTAGGGTTTTCAAGGCAAGAGACGTTCAGAGGTGGTTTGCCATTGCCTCTGCGTAGTGACCCTGGAATATGAAGCGTGAGCTTATATGGCTAGAGTGAGTTTGGTGGCGAGATCTTGACAAAGCTGCAAGAGCATCTTATAGGATGCTTATGAAAGCCTATGAGAATAATCAGATCTCTTATGTCTGTAGAAGTACATCCAAATTTAATTACAAATCTGACTGATAGCTGTGAGGCATTTGCGAGCTTCTTTGCAGATAAAGCCTGGTCGCTTCGCTACAACCTCCCTGCCAATTTGGATTCAGTAAAGGAATGGGAGGCCCATTCTTCTGGTCAAAGCCGATATTGACAGGATTCTGCTGGATGTGAGGCCCACCACTTGCCTCTTGGACCGGTTGGTTAAGGCCAGTCAGAATGTGGTGCAGGCTCCCCTAAGGAGAGATTATAAACTTGTCCCTTAGTTTGGGGATCTTCCTGGGGAGCTTAAAAGAGGCAGTGGTGGTGTGTCTGCTCTTTAAAAAACCATCTTTAGATCCTAGGGATCTTACCAATTATCACCTGGTATCGAATCTTTTGTACCTGGGTAAGGTAGTTGAGAGAGTGGCGGCCAAACAGCTGCAGGCTTTCCTGAATGAGACATCAGCTCTAGACCCATTCCATTGTTCTCACAGACGATCTCCACCGGCAACTGGATCGGGCGAGTCAGGGCTACTGATACTCTTAGCAGACTTTGACATGGTCGATCATGACCTCAGACCACCGCCTCACTGACACTGGAATTCAGGGCACAGCCCTTCAATGGCTGTGCTCCTTTCTCCATAGTTGGGGACAGAGGGTGGCATTAGGGGAGGAGGTACTGCAGCGGTCCCACAGGATGTGATCCTTTCCCCTATGTTGTTTAACATCTATACGCACCTTCTTACTTAGCTTGTCTGGAGTTTCAGGCTGGGTTGTCATCAGTATGCTGATGACACCTCGCTCTATCTGTTAATGGATGGCCATCCAGACTCTGCCTTGGTGACAATGGCCAGGTGCTTGGATGCTGCAACTGGATGGTTGAGGAAAAGCCGACTGCAATTGAATCCATCGAAGACAGGTTTTATGGCTTAATCAGAGCGGCTCTGGAGGCGGTGCTAGCTCCCAGCTCTTGATAGTGTGCAATTAACACCTGCACCTGCCGTCAAGAGCCTGGGTGTGATTCTTGATGTCTGTATGCAATGGAGGCTCAGGTCACAGCTGTGGTCAAGGCAGCCTTTTTCTATCTCCCCCGGGCCAAGCAGTTGGTTCCTTATCTCTCCTGCCTGACCTAGCCACAGTGATCCATGTGAGGGTCACCTCCAGGCTGGATCACCATAACTCGCATTACATAGGGCTGCCCTCAAGACTGATCTGGAAACTCCAGCTGGTACAGAATGCCACAGCGAGGCTCCTTACCAGGACCCTGCTGAGGGAACATATTCATCAGTGCTTCGCCAACTGTACTGGCTCCAGCTGGAATACCAGATCAGGTTCAAGGTGCTGGTTTTGACCTATAAAGCCTTACACAGTCTGGGACCTGCGGGACTGCCTCTCCTGGTACACCCCCAGAAAACATTACATTCTACGAATAGTAATCTTCTGATGGTCTCCAGCCCAAAGAGTGTGAGGCTGTCCTCAACCAGGGCTAGGGCTTTTTTGGCCCTGGCCTGGTGGAACTCCCTTTCTGATAAAACCAGGTCCCTGTGGGACGTTGAAGCTTCCCTACCCCCCCACCTCACTTTTTCATTTTGTATTATCTATTGAGGTGTGGGGGTGTTGGCTGTCTGCAGGCCTTGCAGTGGCCCTTATACTCAAAATGAGCGCCATCTGTCAAATTTACAAATTCTATGAATGTTTTATGGGGCTGGAAATTATTGATTTGATTTAATTTATATTGATTTTATGTTATTTTATTGTATTTATTGTATCCAGTGTATGGAGTAATATGTTGCAAGCTGTCTGAGTCTACTGAATCTGTGGCTAAATTTTTTTATGAAATTGTTAAGAAACGGAGGCTAAATGATGTTTAGAGGGTTGGTTTTATTTGATCGACTGCTTGATGGTATGCCAATAAAGGTATTGAAATTTGAAATTTGTTGCAAGCTGTCTTGAACCTGGCTGCAGCCCGGGAGTATGGGTGAGGTGCACAATGAAATAAATAAATAAAACATTGCAGTTGCATTTGGAAATAATGGACCTAAGCCACATCTGCATTCTGTACAGGTAGGGTCATCCTTAGCTAAGATTCATAATTCTTGGGCAATCACTGGAGGGTTGTGTTGGAATAAAAGATTTTTCACACAGTGGAATAACTATAGGGGAATTGTATTATTGTGAGTCTTGGATATTAGTGCTCAATGGACTAAGAAGTACGTTCAATGGAAATGAGCATGGTTGGAGAGTGGGCACAACCAGTGGGCTCCTCAGGCTCCGCCCCTAAAACCTCCTGCTGGCGACGAAGAGGGATCTGGCAACCCTAATCAGGACACTTTCTAAACAGCCTAACAATTTTTGAAAAAGGTTCATTTTCATGCAAATCACTTTAAAGACAAATGTATGATCCATCAGCAAGTGACCAATATTATTTATACTCTTAGAACACACTCTGTATAGGAAAAGATAAATCATAACCATATCCTTCAAAGGATGTAAAGGATTTATTGACCATTTTCTCAGCACTGTTGTGTTGGATGCTTTCAATTCCACAACTTCTCAAGGAAAAGCGAGCTACAATAGTCTCAGTGAAAGCAACAGTGACACAATGCACTTGAAAAAGAAGGGTATTTTAAATATGTCAGAATTTTAATTGGAGTATGAGACCAGAGGATTTCATTTGCAAATCCCACACTAAACTGTGTATCTGATCCAAGTCAATAATATCTAGGTCATAGTTCTTCATAGTAAAATACACACGATGGACAAACTCATTACACTTTACCCAAATGCACAGAACAGTATTTTATAGTTAATTAAAACATTTCAGTGTTACTTGTAACACTATGAATTTGCCGCTGAAAAATGGATCTTCAAGTTATACCATAAGCCCCCATGCTCTTTTTCCTGCCAAACCCCAGCACAATATAGTTAGAGTGATGCACTTGACAAGACTTTTAATCAAAATACAGGAGGAAAAAAAGTATGCTGTTTTTAAACAGATTCCTAGCTGTCATGGGAACAGAAATAAAATTATTGTAATGTAGCTTGCAACATTTACTTAGAGGCAGAATCCATTTGGCAGTACCTTAATAAAAATGCAAGCTCCAAAATGATCTGCCTTAATATGTAAACCCTGTTTGACCCAGTTTTTTGTTTATAATATGAACTGCAGGATACCTGGGCTCAGCATTTACCACCATAGGCCCTAAGTGTAGAAGGACCTGTAACTGGGAGCACATATTTTACATTTCATCTGTTTATTTATTTATAGCACTGCTATACATATTCTCAATGAACATGGTTCTCAAGGCAGTGTGCAAAAGATCCTGCTTCCCAAAATATCAGGAAGCGGGACTGTGAAAGCCTGTTTGGGGACTTTGAGTTACTCCTAGTCTAAAAGCAACATTTATATGTTCAAATTACAATTCATTCCCTGAGGCATCACCTCATTTTGAAACTACAACCAATCACTATTGTGATATACTAGCTAGAGTGCATGATTTAGACATGGAAATCTATGATGTTTATTGTGTCACCCTGTACTACAGGATTTCCTCTGCTTGTTCTCCCAATGGCAAGTAATTCAAAACAAAGTTTGGAATTTGACATACAAGCTTCCTTACTTCGGGGCTAATTAAAAATACAAACATTAAAAATTTGGCTCTGCTTATAATTAACTTGAACACATGCAGCTGCGTTATATACTGAATCAGATCCTTGGTCCATCAAAGTCAGTATTGTCTACTCAGACTGGCAGTGGCTCTCCAGGAGGGTTTCACTTCTATTACTACCTAGCCCTTTAAACTGGAAATTTAAATTTGAATCTGGGACCTTTTTAGGGTTGCCAACTGCCAGGCAGTAGCGGATATGCTTCTAATTCAACTGATCTCTAGCCGATAGAGATCAGATCACCTGGAGAAAAATGGCCGCTTTGGCAATTGAACCCTATGGCATTGAAGTCCCTCCCCTCCCCCAACCCCGCCCTCTTCAGGCTCCACCCCAAAATCTCCCGCCGGTTGCGAAGAGGGACCTAGCAACCCTAGACCTTTTGCAAGCCAAGCAGATGCTCTACCACTGAGACATGGCCCCTCCCAAGTTTGTTCATCATCTCACCACCAGCCCTTCCTGCTGCTTACCATTTTCCTCCTAAGCCTAACAGTGACATTGACAAGAAAGGATGCTGTCTGTGCATTCATTAGGCAGAAGCATAATATTGGGAAATATAATTTCCCAGGTTCCTGGAAGCTTAGTGAGGCTTCCAAAGCATAAGAAGCTATTCCCAGGGCACCTAGCCCTCAGGAAACTGACACTGCAGCATTCAATGATGTAATCAAAGACCAAAGAAATGACCTTCTTACATCACCTAAACATAGAGTTGCCAGCTCTGGGTTGGGAAATACCTGCAGATTTTGGAGGTACAGCCTGAGGAGAGTTGGGTTTGGGGAGGGGAGGGACCTTAGTGGAGTATATTGCCATAGAGTCCACCTTCCAAAATGGTCATTTTCTGTAGATGAACTGTTCTCTGTTGCCTGGGGATCAGTTGTAATCCCAGGCGATCTCCAGCTACCATCTGGAGGATGGCAACCCTACCTACGGATAAGGCAAGGGGAAGTACAGTAGAAGATGAATGAGCTTGGATTGATAGGCCTCTAGGTCCTTTATGTTCCCGGTGAGTCATAAACACTGGAATGCACCCAAGTCTGAAACTAATTTGTGCCCAATCGATTCATTTTAAGCCAGTTAATTCAAAATTGATGTCCAGATCTAATTTAATTTTTGTAAAGTGTGAATAAACCCTGTAACTGGATTAGCCCCAAATGTTACCCCACCTCTTTCACATCCCAGTTGTCTGCAGTTGTTAGCAAAGCTTAAGAATACATTGTTAATTAGCATCAATGACTGATATATCAATTTGACAATGGCCCAAATAACAAAAGTGCAGAGAATGGTGCCCATTGTTCCAAGAACACTGAATGAAAAGAAAGCAATTAAGGAATTACAGTCTTCACACAAAAATCAGAATCTGCATAGAAGCCACCACACATTTCCATTTTGGTTCGGTTTTTCCAGTTCACGAGCTAGATGGCAGCCGCATCATTCATGCAATGTGAATCCTGCTTTAATATACAGATTTGCATTCATATTGCTCTCTGACACCCACCACTTCTACCCATAGACAGCTTCCCCCTCCCCCCGGTATTGCACTGCCCCAACAACATTCAGATTTCCTCCAAATAAAATTTCCTATCCCTATTTTTGCACATCTTGGAAACCACAGTGTAGCACCATGGCTCTTGCCAGTGCTGGTTCAGTGTCTTCTTAGGAAAGGTAGACACCACAGCACAACTCTGTGACAATATGAAGAGTATAGACTACACATAAATTACCTTGTGTTGTTAATGGTGGTGACCAGCTAGTAGTTAGGGAAGGGGAAGAGAAGTAAACGTTTTAAATGAAACGTAGAGTTCATGGCTGCCCCTGAATAATAATGTGTGGAGCAGAACTGAATCTTTTAAACAAAGGCAAACTATTATTGAATAAACATTTCTCTCTCTCACTATATTTCAGTTTGGTTCAGCTCATGTTTGAACTCTGGTGTTTGGAAAGCATGACTGAATTTATCATAATGGGTGCTGTTGCTGTTGAAACCTGGGCAGTGTCTGCACTGCACATTTGCCGCTCCGATTTCTGCGGGGTTTCCTTGCATGTTCCCACTTCATCTCACCCGAAGGATTCCGAGGATGTCTCCAGAGCGCAATTTCTCTGCAATAAGAGGATCCGCTTTTACGGCGGATTATAAAAATAAAACGTGTTCCTCACCCGGAGCAATGAAGTGGGAAAATGCAACCCCACTGAAAGCCCACTGCCCCGCCCCCCCATCCTTCCTAACTGCCCACACTCATTCCCCCCCCCTTTTCGGCTTTGCAAAGGAGGAAGGGGGGAATTGGGGGGGTTTGAAAGTGTCGCCTGCCGGATTCTGGCACAAACTCCCAAGTCAACTGGAGTGGGGCGCCATGAGTAGGAGGGAGGGGGCAGAGGGGGGAGGGGGCAGAATCGAGGCTTGCAAAACAAGCCCCCCCTTTAATTTGTGTGCTTAGATGCAAGAGGGTGGGATGGCAGCAAGTCCTGGCGGCAAGTTTCGATTTCCCCTCGAACTCCCGCCAGGCAGTACAATTCTCGGGTTTTTTTCCTTTTTTGCCGCCATTTTCTAAACAACCTTCCCCGCTACCGTTATGGGATGGCCCGCAAATTCTGGACCAATCACTGTCCTTCCTTTGAGCACAGTACAGCGGAGAAAGGTGGCGCAGTGGGAACAGAAATCATGCGAATTTTATCAAAAACCTGGAGAAAGGCGGCACGGTGGGAACAGAATTTTTATTTCGTTTTCGATTCTTTTGTACTCGACACGTATAAATAGCGAGGTAAGTTGCTGGTGCGTTCATGGGCCTGGTTTCTCTCTGAAATATGCAGATTATCTGTGCATCCTCTTTCATATACAGCTCATTCAACACCTTGGGGTACAGCTAGGGGAAATAAAGGAAATGTGCACGTAGAATGTAAGTGGAAGATACTATAGGAAAGAGCACATCTTTATACCTGCTCTTGATGTTAGCAAATCAATTATAGTTTCTTGTCTCCAATTCATCTGTGCAAAACTGACCGTCTGAGCTATTCTAGACTGTGAGAGGGCTTTTCCATCTAATGATGTAAACTTGGAACAAGTGGCAGACTACTTTAATGATTTTTTCAGACATTTTGCAGATAAAATAATCACCTACAACCATCACGACCCTGACACCACTATTTCTGCAGATAAAATACAAAAATGTACAGTGCAGTTGCAGATGCTGGGATGAATATCAGTTACTGCCACCTCAGGACAAACACATGGTGCTTGGAGAAATGAAGATTATTTTATCAGTACTCACCCTTCCATTCAGGGTTTATTACAGCTAGTCAGAAGTGACTGCCTGTCTGGGTCCATGGAACTAAGAATGCCTTTTAAAAGGAGTGCATAGTGCTGACTACCAACAGAAAATCCCTCAAAGAAGCCACATCTCAACCCAGATTATTTCAATAACTATCAGCCAACAGCAAACATGTCTTCTTGGATATGGTACTTGAGTGGTGGAAATTCAGAGCAGCTCCAGGTTTTCTTGGATTGAAATGGGTCCAAATAATTCATCTACTCTGATTTGGGAACTGAAAATACCTTGGTCAATGGAGAAAAAGCATTTTCAGTGGCCTTCAATGAACTTTTCTGTGGCTTTGATACTATCCTTCTGGACCAATTTGCAGAGGGTAGATATTGTTGATTCCATGCCTATCTGGATGAATGTGGGGCCGGGAGATAACAGCTCAGCTCCATGCTGCTTGTTCTGTGGTATCTGCAGGGCTCCTATTCTGTTTCATCATCTATACAAAACTGCTAAAAGAGACCATCCTGGTATTTGGAGTGAAATATCCCAAGCATGTGGTGTTGGAGGAGAGTGTTACGGATTCCGTGGACTGCCAAAAAAACAAATCAGTGGGTTAGAGATCAAATCAAGCCTGAACTGACCCTAGAAGCTAAAATGACTAAACTGAGGCTATCGTTGGTTCTTGTAGGTTATCCGGGCTGTGTAACCGTGGTCTTGGAATTTTCTTTCCTGACGTTTCGCCAGCAACGTTGCTGGCAAAACGTCAGGAAAGAAAATTCCAAGACCACGGTTACACAGCCCGGATAACCTACAAGAACCAATGAACTCTGACCGTGAAAGCATTCGACAATATTTTGAGGCTATCGTATTTGGGTCACGTCATGAGACGACAAGAGTCACTGGAAAAGACAGTCATGCTAGGAAAAGTTGAGGGCAGCAGGAAAAGAGGAAGACCCAACAGGAGATGGATTGACTCAATAAAGGAAGCCACAGCCTTCAATTTGCAGGATCTGAGCAAGACTGTCAAAGATAGGACATTTTGGAAGACTTTCATTCATAGGGTCACCATGAGTCGGAAGCGACTTGACGGCACTTAACACACATCACAAGCATGCTGAAAACACCAACTCTGGGCTCCCCCGCCCCCCCAAAAATTCTTATTAGTCTAATGAGAGAATTTTTTTTTAATGAAGCAAAAATGGTTTTAAACTTTATGCCTGGAAACTAGTTTGTATCAGGACAGCAACCTAGAAGTTGATGGTATTGATTTTATAATATTAGTCTCATGTAATGTAAAATCCAATTGATTCAAACTGATTCATTCACTTAATAATCTCCCATCTTAATCTACTCTGAATCTCATATTTAGTGAGTGATACTGCAATAACACTCCTAAACCTGTATCTACCAATAAGCAGACACTTGAATGCCAGCAGCTGATAGTAAATTGTATTTATTTAATTCATTTATATGACTTAGGAAAATTTAATTATGTTATTAAAATCTTAAGCAAAGGTTTCCAGAACATCTAAGTTTACTTAGATACATGTGGGCTTCCTTGAACATTACTCAGTCTGGATTCTTGATATCTTGCTTTTCTCAGTTACTACCAAGGGCAATAGAATGCTTCAATTGTGCAGCAGTACACTAGCATGCAATTATAAGAGACTATCCAGCTATAGTGCAAAGGTTCTGTATTTTAAATCACATAAATCTAAGCCACTTTTGAAATGCAACTCAAAAGATTTATGATGCAATTTTCAGAACTCGCACACATTGCTTATTCCTACTGGTGGTTTAACAATGGCACATGCAATTCAACTGTCATGGCCAGTCCTTGCTATTTTGCTGCCATGAGCAAGAAAAGCCACATACACAAACAACCAAAAATAAAAGCAACTCAAATTGCCTCTCAAACACATGTAACTCCTTCCAAGTTTACCAAGCATTTAGAAATACTTCCTTGCCCTCAATCAAAAAGGGCACAAGGTTGCCTGATACCAGGTAATGGCGGGCAATTGCTCACCAATAGAAACCATAGAGTTTTTGGAGGAATGTGCAAGAGCATCCCTGTACTTTCCGGGTTTACCCAGGATGTGACATTAATCCCCTGCCCCCTTCAGCTGGCCTGCATCTGCCTGCCAGCCAGCTGAGGAGCAGCAGGTAGCCCCCTTAATTCACAGGTACTTGCCTGCCATTACCTGGTATCTGGCAACCCTAGCTGAGAGTGTGGCTGACTCAAGGTCACCCCAGTAAGCTCATATGGCAGAATGGGGATCCAAACCTGGGTCTCCCAGAGACTAGCCAAACACTCTATCCACAATACCACACTGTCTCTGTTCAAATTCCCTTTTGAAATTTGTCCTTTTGCTCTTTTTTGTTTCCTTTCCCTTCTAATGTAAACCATGAAAAAAGAGAGAAATAAACAAGAAATACGAGCAAGATTTGTGTGGTTTTGGGGTTGCCTTGTAGTTTGCAGCTGGAATTTCTTCCAGGAGTAGATGAGGTTGCACGAAAGGGAGCTGCGGGGGGGGGGGGGGAGTACCCCATCTCATTCAGCCTGATAAGTTTTGAATCATGAAAAAGCATCTACCCTATGCAAAGTGTAGTATACTCATGAAAGTGGTAAAATGTCACATTAGCAGGTCCATGGTCCTTATTCGGTGGTTCAGAGTCAGTGCCTTAAAGTATCTATAATGGGGGGGATGCTCATTGTAAGATTTTGTTCATTCACTCCACTGTTTCTCTTCAGAAACTGGCACTGTGCTATATATATATATAGAGAGAGAGAGATCAATATATATATATATAGATTCCTAGATCAATTTTATATATATTGATATATAAAAGGCTTGTTGTGGCTTGATGTAGCTTTTTTAAAAAGCCAGTTTCCTGACCACTTCCTTTCACATTAAGGAAGAGCACATTGAACAGAAAAATCCCATCAAAAGTGATTTCAAAAACCTGGGGGGTGCGAGGAAAACAAACAGAAGGAAAACAGATTATGGTATATGTGTCTCAAAGGTAAAAAAGAAAACCTTGGCACTTTGGCAGGGAAACTGTGGTAAACAGCCTGTGTATAGTTTGCTGTTTTGTTTATTAGTTCATTTATGCGGGAGTTGCTGTTGCGAGACAGTTTGTGTCCTTTCAGAGAGAAAAGCAGGACAGCATTATTTAATTTAATTTTTTTTCTACTTTTACAGAATTATCACCTTTAGAACATTTCATTTGGAACTCCCTTATATGTATGTGTGTGAAATACGCTTTCCTTGCAAGTCATTCCATCAAAACAGCAGCCATTTTTTTAGTGCCAAAATGTGTATCCTGACGCTCTGTGAGCTGGAACCTTGCCTGAAGGATAGTACACCTCTCAGTTGAAAAGCACTAGCTCTTTGCAAGAAGTCAGGTTTGTATTTAATTTACCTAAAGTTTCAAACTGCACTGAGACACAAAGCCTTATGCTCTTAAAATCATTCACTGTAGAACCTGTTTAAAACCTTTCTGGGGAAGGGCCTTTGAACAATAGCTGGTCTTAATGGGCATTCTTTGCAATCTGTTGACAAAGAGCTGTCAACAAAAACCTGCCAGGACTAATCACTCCCACTGTGCTCTACAAGGGTTCAGCAACTTCCCATTTGTTTTAATAATTGTTGACACCCTCAACAATGGTTGGTTAGTGACCAGAACAATTCCCTTCTGTCTGGACTCACTTTACATCCAAATAAGCAATCCCTTACAAACAGCAGTCGCTCTGCATCAAAAGGCTAGCAGTTATTTCATCCCCTACCATATACTTGAACTAAAAGCATTACAACAGCCTAACATAATCACCCTCAATCAAATATAAAGACCCTGCTGCACTTACATGACCAATCCATCATTTAAAAAAAAATAGCCTTTGTAAAATCTGGTCCAAATAGTCATGACAACTGCATTTAAAAAGCATAAAGCTAAATACAACCAACCTACCAAGCATAGTTCCTCCACCCCGTGTGCTGTGAATTCTAGATCAATTTACTTGTTCATACAAAAGATTAAAAGGGATGTTGTAACTGTTTCAGTAATCAAGAATGTCAAATTGCAGAGCTTTAATAGACTTGTTTGCATTAAATAAAAGTGAAGTTCAGTGTCATTCTGAAGAACATTTCAAAGACAATCAAACTATGGTTTGCATCCTATGGTTGATTTTTACTAATGGAAGTGTGATTCTATTAGTGGAAGGAGGGATTTTTGCTAATTCCTCTCTCCCACTGCAGCTCTCTACTTGCTTCCCATGCTGTTTGTGGAAGTTTCCTGACATCAAAAATAAAACAGTTTTATTTAGTCTGTAGTTGCAAAATAAAAAGGCATCCATCAAATCTGCTAGCATCTGAATGACAACTTGTTGATCCAGGAGAGACAGCATGGATTTGTCCCCAACAAGTCCAGACCAATCTCATTTCCTTCTTTGATCAAGTGACATACTTACTTGGTTGTGGGAATGCTGTCGATTTATGTTTACCCGGATTTCAGTAAAGCTCTTGACAGTGTTCCCCATGATGTTCTGGGAGGTATACTGGAAGGTTGTGGGCTGGACTTTAGCATAGTTAGGTAGACAGGGAACTGGCTGGAGAACTGTACCTAAAGCCAATGGCATTTCATCTAATTGGAGGGAGGTGTCTAGTGGGGTGCCACAGAGCTCAGTTCTGGGGCTGGTATTGAAAACACTAGAAAAGTGGGCTGATGTGAACAACATGCAATTCAACAAGGATAAGTGCAGATTTTTACATCTGGGTAACCAAAATTAGAAACAAGCATACTGGATGAGTGATACACTTCTGGGTAGCCGTGTGTGTGAACAAAATCTTGGGATACGGGTAGACTATAAGCTAAATGTGAGCTGCCAGTGTGATGCAGCAGCAAAAAAGGCTAATGCAATCTTGGAGTGTGTCAACAGAGGCATAACATTCAAATCGCAAGATGTCATAGTCCCACTATGGTCAGGCCACACCTGGAGTATTGTATGATGTTCTGGAGGCCTCACTTTAAAAAAAAAATTTGCGGACAGAATGGAGCAGGTGCAGAGGAGAGCCATAAGGGATGTTTGGCAGCATGGAAACTACACGGAAAGGCTGAGGGACTTTTGGGATGTTCAGTCAGGAGAAGAGGTGGTTGAGGGGAATATGATTGCTCTCTTTAAGTATTTGAAGGACTGTCACTTAGAGGAGGGCAGGCAGAGGATAGGACTCACAATAATGGGTTTAAATTACAAGCAGAAAGGTACCAGCTGGATATTAGGGGAATTTTTTTTTAAGTAAGAGTAGTTCAGCAGTAGAATTGGCTGCTTAGGGAAGTAGTGAGCTCTTGCTCACTTCAATCTTCAAGCAGCAGTTGGACAAATACTTTTCAGGGATGCTTTAGGATGATCCTGCATTGAGCGGGGAGTTGGACTAGATTGTCTGCATGGCCCCTTCCAACTCTTTGATTCTATGAGTCTAAGTGTTATAGCCCTACACTTAATCATGCAGATAATGTACATAACAGTACAACAAAGTTTTCATAAAGTTTGACTTGCAGTAAACTAGTGGCTTGCCCATTTCACTTCTGAAATGGATTTTAATTAATATTATTGCCAATAAATGAACAAACTGATATTAGATGTGACCATTGTAGACTATTTCCAGTGTGCCCTGGGTATGCTGCAAAACCCAAATATGAATTGCAAGGGAAGCGTAGGAAGTAAGAGAAGGCCAGGGATACTGAGAGCCACCAGCTTTCCCCTGCTCCCACGTCATGCTACCCAAAACCAAATTAAACATCATATGAAAACAGATAACATCATTCATCTGGATCCATAAGCTCCAAGATGACCCTCTTGTCAGCCCTTGGAACAGTTGTGAAGAACAGTGTACATCTCCCTTCCTGACCAGCTGCTGTATCTGGTTGTCCCTACAAACCCACCATCAGAAAAGTGTAATGGGATTTGCTCTTTGGCTGGATATACAATCCAAGTCAAAGAAGAATTCAGGCCTGTAGTCATGCCTTTACGTTGAACCTAAGCAATAGAAGGTCTGACCCTGCTTTGAGCCACAATAGACTATTTCCACCAACCTCCCAAGCTTGTACACTTCTAACAAAATCAGATTAAATAGCACTTGAGCTTATGTTTCTACATAAAAGTTGCTTTTTTTTAAGCTCTGAAAAATATGGTCGGGCAGCATCAGATTAAAATCTTTTAAATAAAACATGTTAGAACTACAGTTTAAACTATCTTATAAGTATTTACTTATATTTTTCCCTTTTGGATCCCCGTTAAATACTCTTGAAGAAAGTTATTAAAGAAGGACTGTAAAGATGTCTCATTCTGTTATGGTCATCTCTGTGGGCTGCCTGCCTACCATTTCTCTTTTTTTATTTGTCACTTTCTAGATGGTTAAAGGGACCAATTTGTCAAGATTCAATAACACACCCAATAAGCATAGACCATTCTAATCAGCATCTATACCATTAACAGCAGTATGACTTCTTGAGCTGCAGTTGTCATTTGCTGACATTGGGGTCTTATCAGACATCTGTTTAAATTAAGAAATTCAAATTCCTACTGATTAATTACCTCTTCCTGTGAATAAACAGGAGGATCATGAGTTAATTGAGGTGCATGTTTGTTTACTCTAATTGGTGTCAGGTGCACTACATATCAGTTTCAAAGAAAAGTGTTTGGCTTTTTTAAGCACACACAGCATTACATATCACATAAACAGACTTAGGTAGGAAAAATACCCCACTACTGAATAACATTGTCTTTCCTGAAAAGAAAGAAGGGGGGGGGGGACAAAAACAAAACAGCAAATAAGCCAATTTGCAAACACTCTTCCCTGGTAATAAGGATCAGGCAATTGTTTGAGACTAGTAGAACAACCACAAGACAATCAGTGCATCCCTTGAAGGGAGACCATAGACCCATGCTTGGACAGGACAGGCTGGTTGCATACTTACTCATATGGCTGTATTAACTGGTATGCCTACACAGCATCCTCAGTACTCAGTGTGCAGAAGCCATGCTGAAGAGGCAGCTGAAGGATCAGAGTAGTGCACAGAGTAAGCATTGAAGCTAATCATGAATGCTCACCTGACCAATCCATTGAGAACTGGGCATATGTTAATAGAAATGTGCAACTACTTTAGGGGAGGGGGCATGGCTCAGTGGTAGAGCATCTGCTTGGGATGCAGAAGGCCTCAGGTTCAATCCCCGGCATCTCCAGTTAAAGGGACTAGGCAAGTAGCTGATGTGAAAGAACTCTACCTGAGACCCTGGAGAGCTGCTGCCGGTCTGAGCAGACAATACTGACTTTGATGGACCAAGGGTCTGATTCAGTATAAGGCAGCTTCATGTGTTCATGTGTTAGTTTACAGAAAACTAGGACTAGAAGTTCCTCTGTACCGAATGGGCTTTTCTAAGTGTGACCTCACTGTTGCTAATGCTCTTCATTGTGGAGGAATGTTAGGAGTAAAGTGTGAAATAGACACCAGGATGGGCAAATACAATATTCGTATGCACAAATATCAATTGAAAAGGGCCCTGTTTACATAATAAACCAATCAGATTTTATTTACTCTCTGCGCTCCAACAGATGAGAGGAGGAATCTAATAGGTTCAAATGAGGATACTGCTGGTAGGCTGACATTTTGCTGTGTCAACTACTGTAAGTTTATTGCTCTGGGTTATGCTTAATTGAAGCTGAAAACATTAAATTAAAAATTGGATTATACATATAAGCAAATAGTCAAGGTTTGCTATTGTGCATTGTAAATACATAAATACAACTCTATTTGAATGCTATATGTGAACTGAAAATGACATAAATTATAGTCCATGTTGACTCATAAACCTTCTAGCTGAAGCAGATATCCCTTTACCAGTAAAACACTAGCCACAGTTGCAATTATATCTGTAACTGCAGAAGAAGGAAGTCAAGATCATGCAATGCCTAGATGCACCAGAAGAGTAACAGCAATCCATCCTTCTGTTATGGTGACCAGGGGAGAACATACACAGATTCATCATGGGCCATTAATAGTATACAGCCATGTGCATGCATACATATCCTTGCTTCATTTAAAATGTGTATATATTGTAGGCCTTTGGACATGAAAGAATGCTCCACAATAGAAACAGTTTGGAGCTGGGGGGGAGGGACTCTGATTTAAAGAAACCCACTTTGCATTACTCCATTCTTTTGCATTAGCCATAAATGTTCACAATATTTGGGACTGGATATGAAAACCTAGGTAATATCCTGCTATGCTACTGCTTTAAGATTCTATAATTGCAAACACAGTACAAACCAAAGTTCACCAATGGGAAGCAGGATCCTGTGCTTATGGCCAGTGTCATTGCAGATCCTAGTTCTACCCCAAATTCAGCCAATAGCAGTGTTTCCATTATGTGCAGTTAGGTAAAGGCAGATGCATAAGAAGAGCATGCCAAGTTTTCCATTTCTGCTCCCAAATCTTCTTCCACTGCTGAAACCAGACCCTCATAGTCAAGGCAGGTCTTTTCCTTCTCCCACTCTGCTTCCCTTCTTGGAATTTACCCTCCAAATCTTCCTATATGCTGTCCCCTCTTAGCTTCTCCATGTGTCTTATAGCATCTTTACCTGGCTCAGGATTCCTCCCTTCCTATCTGAAAATCCTTTCCCATTTATCCCACCAAATCTTTTGGTACCCATCATCTATCTCTTTTCTTTGGGTTGGTTTCTCTAAAGTAGTCATGTGGGAGAAACATAATTTTGGTTTAAAAATAACTTCAATTGGGCCCTAGCTTAAAGCAACACAGCTGAACTCTCTTACTGTGCAAAAATGTAAACTGGATTGCCACAATTAAGCTGCTACAGTATGGCTATGATTGAACAGTTAGTGTTGCTGTCTTGTGCTTCTACTGTTTTGCTTTCCCCTTTTCTAGTCTCTCTCTTGGTTATATCAGTAAACTTACTTTGTGGTTAGGTGGTTTCCCTTCCCTTTTTCCTTCCCTGGGAGATTTATTGTACTGGACTGGGAACTGTGTATACACTAGACTCAAACAATTCCCACTCCAAGGAACAGGCTCCCTGAAAAGATGAGATCACCCTCTTTACAAGTATTTAATGGGCGCTGCAAGGCCATTTAATATACCAGGAATTTAAATAGAATATATACTGCAGATATCTCTTCAGGTGTTTATTTGGGGAGGTTATCTTATTGCTTCTAAATTATTATGCTTTGTCTATGGGGGTTACCGCACTTGTATTCCCAACAATGTATTAAGAGTTTGAAAATGTTATAAAAAATACTGTTCGCACTTTCTATGTATCCCCACCGATGTATTAAGAATATTGTCGAAGGCTTTCACGGTCAGAGTTCATTGGTTCTTGTAGGTTATCCGGGCTGTGTAACCGTGGTCTTGGTATTTTCTTTCCTGACGTTTCGCCAGCAGCTGTGGCAGGCATCTTCAGTGTCTCACTGTCCTTAGTGTTACTCCTCTGAAGATGCCTGCCACAGCTGCTGGCGAAACGTCAGGAAAGAAAATACCAAGACCACGGTTACACAGCCCGGATAACCTACAAGAACCGATGTATTAAGAGTATGAAAACGTTATAAAAAATACTGTTCGCACTTTGTTTGGCCCCTTTAGCTGTGAAGATATCTTCCAACCATTTATAAGCCGTGATATCCAAAAACCCTTTTAAAGCGATGTTTTTTACAACATTTTCAAACTCTTAATACATTGCTGGGAATACAAAGTGTGGTAACCCCCTATGACTTGTAAGATGCATTGAACCATGAAGAAAGGTGGGACAAGTATTTTAAGTAAGCATTAATATATAAATGGGCTTGAACAAGCCATTCAGTTTTCACAACGACATGGCTGTAGCTAATTCACTATATACAGGCATACTTCATAATTACAAGCTTAAGCATGAGTCGTTGCCTACACTGACCACAACATGTGCAAACTTAGATGATTGCCACTCGTCAAAAATAGTGATTTGATTTCTAGTCAAAAACAATGTTACATTATATTGTCGAAGGCTTTCACGGTCAGAGTTCATTGGTTCTTGTAGGTTATCCAGGCTGTGTAACCGTGGTCTTGGAATTTTCTTACCTGACGTTTCGCCAGCAACTGTGAAAGGCATCTTCAGAGTAGTAACACTGAAGGACAGTGTCTCTCAGTGTCAAGTGTGTAGGAAGAGTAATATATAGTCAGAAAGGGGTTGGGTTTGAGCTGAGTACTGTCCTGCAAAAGTAATGTGCTAATCATTGTCCTGTAAGTATCAAGATAATGTGCTAATGAGGGTATGGTATGTTAATATGGAACCATTGTATCCTGAAGTGATCTGTTAATGTGTGTAATCCAAAGCTAATCTGCATGGCTATTGTTGAATGCTGTCT
Source organism: Euleptes europaea (assembly GCF_029931775.1). Taxonomy (NCBI): domain Eukaryota; kingdom Metazoa; phylum Chordata; class Lepidosauria; order Squamata; family Sphaerodactylidae; genus Euleptes; species Euleptes europaea. Next base: position 41,432,369 of record NC_079316.1, read on the forward strand.
TTGTTAGTCTGGAGGTTTTCAGAACAGGAAACCAAGCCTTATTCATTCTTAAACTCTCCTCTTTTCTGTTAAAGTTGTGCTGATGTTTGTGAATTTCAATGGCTTCTCTGTGCAATCTGACAAAATAGTTGATAGAATTGTCCAGTCTTTCAGTGTCTTGGAATAAGACCCTGTGTCCTGTTTGTGTCAGTCCATGTTCAGCCACTGCTGATTTCTCAGGTTGGCCAAGTCTGCAGTATCTTTCATGTTCTTTTATCCTTGTTTGTATGCTGCGTTTTGTGGTCCCGATGTAAACTTCTCCACAGCTGCAAGGTATACGATATACTCCTGCAGAGGTGAGGGGGTCTCTTTTGTCTTTTGCTGATCGTAGCATTTGTTGTATTTTCTTTGTGGGTTTAAACACTGTTTGTAGGTTATGTTTTTTCAAAAGTTTCTCCATCCTATCACTGACTCCTTTAATAAATGGCAAGAATACCTTTCCTATGGGAGACTGTTTTTCCTGAGTTTTCTGATTTTTGTTTGGTTTAATGGCCCTTCTGATTTCATTCTTGGAGTAGCCGTTTGCTAGCAGTGAGTGATTTAGATGATTAGTTTCTTCCTTGAGAAACTGTGGTTCACAGATCCGTCTTGCACGGTCCATTAATGTTTTGATTATTCCTCTTTTCTGTCGGGGGTGATGGTTGGAGTTTTTGGGTAAGTAGCGATCTGTGTGAGTTGGTTTCCGGTAGACCTTGTGACCTAACTGAAAGTTTGTTTTACGGATGACAAGGGTATCAAGAAATGGGAGTTAACCCTCAATTTCCTTTTCCATGGTAAACTGAATGTTTGGATGGATATTATTAAGATGGTTTAGAAAGTCCATTAATTTTTCTTCACCATGGCTCCAAATAGTAAATGTATCATCTACGAACCTGAACCAGACTGTAGGTTTGTAAGGTGCTGATTCTAATGCTGTCTTTTCAAAATATTCCATGTAAAAGTTTGCTATTACTGGACTGAGTGGACACTGAGTTGACACTGAGAGACATTGTCCTTCAGTGTTACTACTCTGAAGATGCCTGCCACAGTTGCTGGCGAAACGTCAGGAAAGATAATTCCAAGACCACGGTTACACAGCCTGGATAACCTACAAGAACCAATGTTACATTATGTTTTCTATTTGGTAATTGCCATCTGAGATATGTAATTGAGTGCTCCAATTTCTGAAGTGCTGCTTCAAATTTCCTAAGCAGCAGTAAAAGTTTTATATGCTACAATTTTACATCATCATCATGGAAAATTGAATATACATATTCACTACACGTCTCTTAGAAATGTTTTAATATTCAGTGCATCATATCCAAATCAAAACCCTTCCTTATAAATGCATATTCTATGCTCAAGGTGCACGTTTCCTATCCAGTGAAGATCTGGCAGTCATCGCATTGCAATAAAAAGCCTGTTTATAAAAAGAAATAAAAAGGATTACCGGCCCAGGCCTAGTGGGGGATCCAGAGGACTGCCCCCTCCCACAGGGGTAACCCACCCCCCTGCCCATAGCATTTGTCCGGAGCCCCAAACCACTGTGCATGCAAAGTTAAGCAGTATACAAACCACACATACAAACATGGTTGGATTGAAACTGGCCACAACTTTATTGGTTACAGCATTAGGCATTGGCAAGCATGGGGGAGGTATCCTGACATCAGGTGACCCAAATGCCAGCTGATGTATCCTGTGCCCAGCCCACCTGCTAGGCGCAGCCTGAGATGGCAGTATCCAGGACCCACTTGGACAGCAGCCACTGTGTGGTCCATTGCCATTTTGGGGGGACACCATCCCTAAGCCCCCTACTGGGCATGTCCAGCCCTCCCCCAAAACCCCTTATTGGGGTCCCCAGCATGGGAAAAGGGGGCACGAAGGCCGGCTTTTCCCCAAACAGGATCCGGCCCCATGCCCAAACTGCCAACCTTAAAGTTGTGACAAAATTCTTAGACATTAAATATAAGGAGGGAGGACCGTCTGGACTAGGAGACTGGCTGGACTAGGAGAAGTGCAGGGAATAAATACCTGGCCGGCAGCCCTGAGTGCAAACCTCAGGTCCGTTTTGCTGCCAGTTGGGGAAGAATGAGGCACCTGGGCCCTGATTGGCCCATTCAAACAGTGGGTGTGGCTGATGCTCGGCATGCAGCCAGCCACCACCATTTCCCCCACACACTCCATATGGTCCAGAGTGAAGCCAGCTGACCCCGGCCTGCTGCCACTGCCAGCTGCTGCCCATTGGGACTGGGATGGAGAGGCGCACTGCCAGCGGCCTTCTCTTGAACTCTCCCCCCCCCCAACCGACAAGGCCGAATCCAGACCCGACCTCTGGCTCCTGGCGCGGACCCGCAAACCCGGCTCCAAGTAAGAGGGAGCCATTGCCTTCTTCTTGAAGGTTAAATATTGTAAACAAAAAGGGTTAAGAATCTGAAATAATTTTAAAGAGTATTATGCTTTCCAAATCCTTGTTAAGGCTAACAAATACTTTTTTTTAATTGCAAGTTCAATATAGATAAATAATTTAAGGAAAGTGACTTGAAAATAAAGTCACTGTCTTATATCTAGATAGATTTCACACTATGAAGTTTTTCAATGAGATATAAGTAGTGCCAGTAATGTCATAATTTCCTTTTCTTAGTAGTTTTATTCCCAGAAGAACAAAACATGAATGGAGAGAAATAAGGTTTCAATGATGCATTCTTCACTTCCAACCAAAATAAATAAATTGAGCCAGCATTTTGATTCAGGCTGCATTTTGACTCAGCTGAGCTGAGCTGGGGACTACAGGCAGGGGTGAGTTTAAACTGCCTTTTTTAAACGCTGGGAAGCCTAACTAAACTGAGAATTTAATTGAGGTTTGCTGGGAGAGGATTGTGGTTGTTCTGCCAGTGGGTGATTAAGGTTGATTGCTGCCTGAAAGCTTGATTGTTACCTTGTTAAGTGGGGCTGTTGTGATTGGAGCTTGTGTGAGAGAGGTGGGGGCTGTGAGCATTTAAATTCCAAGGCTCCTGCTCGCCAGAGGCTGCATTTTGATTCAGCTGAGTTGGGGACTACAGGCAGGGGTAAGTTTAAACTTTGCCTTTTTTAAACGCTGGGAAGCCTAACTAAACTGAGAATCTAATTGAGGTTTGCTGGGAGAGGATTGTGGCTGTTGTGCCAGTGGGTGATTAAGGTTGATTGCTGCCTGAAAGTTTGAAAACTTTGCCTGTGGCTCTTAGCCTGTGGATCGTGACTGGGGATCTGTAGGGTGAGTATAAAATCTTGTTATCTTGGCAGAGTAACTCGCTTCATCCAGTTGGAGTACCAAGCAACTTGAATATCCCTGTGAATTAGTAGCAGATAGCTGCAGGGCCAGGAATTTCAGCACTCAGTTCTTATTTGGTACAGGAAGAGTGCAAGAGAGTAAAAGGCAGGGTTACAACACCAAAGAATAATATAATAATTAATAAATAAATAAAATACCAATTATGAAGGTAGAAAGCCAGCAGGGGTCGGGGGGCTATCCAGTGTGCTGCATGGAGTGTCACATGTATGATTATCTGCCTGCTGGACAGAAATTGTGGGTGTGTGCTCGGTGCGGGGAGTTCCTGGCTCTCAGGAAGCGAGTTCGCTTCCTTGAGGCCAAGGTAGCTCAACTGGAGGAGCTGAGGCAGGCAGAGAGAGGTGTGACTAAGGACTCTGGGGATGAAATAGTCACATCCCAGGCCCAAGGTGACGGCAACCTGCCAGTCACGGATGATGGAGCCCTTGGGGAAGGAGGCCATCTCACTGAGGTAGAGGAATGTGGTTCCTTAGAAGGGACCTCTTCCTTGGTGGATGAACAGATATCCTCTCGTACCGAGGGTATGGCTCAGAGGGGAGGGGGGCTTCTTGTAGTGGGGGATTCAATCCTTAGGAATGTAGATAGCTGGGTTTCTGGCGGGTGCATGGACCGCATGGTGATTTGCCTGCCTGGTGCAAAGGTTGCGGACATTACCCATCATATAGGTAGTCTGGTAGATAGTGCTGGGGAGGAGCCAGTGGTTGTATTGCATGTTGGCACCGACATGGGGAAATGTAGCCTATTCTCTCTAGTATCAGAGGAGCATGCCTATTATTTTGGGAGTGGTGGAACACAGGCAGGATGGTGCTGCTGCAGTCGTCTTGTTTGTGGCTTTCTAAAGGCACCTGGTTGGCCACTGTGTGTACAGACTGCTGGACATGATGGGCCTTGGTCTGATCCAGCAAGGCCTTTCTTATGTTCAGCATTATTGAGTAATTTAAGGGGATGGGTTTCTGTATGGTAAAATTTATTGAAGATTCTCAACAGCTTTGGCTACTAAACACTAGATTAAAATCAAATAAATAAATAATAAATAAAATTAGTAAATGTTGCCATAACCTCAAAAGAAATACAACTTTTGAAGTTATTCTTGTGAACAATTTTAAGATTAGAAACTAAACCATTCCATGTTCTGACCTGTCTTCTACAAAATTATAGATTACTCTCCTAAGATAAATGATAATGGAAAAGCCTTTGCATGCAAAGTTGTTTTGAATTTCTGGGATACATGAGAGGTTTTTCAGGACAGAACTATGAGCCTTTGGTTGATTATAAATGATCTAAAGTACTCAGCCATATAATTACTATGTAGCAGGCAACTGAAGTGTATTCAGTACTCTAACTTCATGTTACTATGTTATATTTTTACTTTACTGCCCAGTAGAAAATTTTCAATATTGCTTGAGTAACTTTTCAAATGTAGCCTCAGCTGAGGGAGAACAAGAAGTTGGTTGTGATGCAGCTGTTGGAATTCTACTCTTAGGGAAAGAGATAATGTGAATATTTTGTGATGTGTCTCCTTTCTAGATTTTATATAAGTGTATGACATCTCCTTTATTGGCACTACTTTATTCTACTTTTGAGCTTTGCTTCTACTGTCTGTTCTTGTAAGGGGTGGAAACCAGAAAGCAGCAGTGCATCGCCCTTAGCAGTTGGATGGACCATTTTACAATTGAGATGAGGAGAACAGTTATTAACTTCAGCCTCAATTATTTTACTCAGTCTATCAAATTACCAACACCTACCTTAAGAGGTTTTTTTTCCATAGCCAAAGTATTACAAGGAAGGCCCAAAATATATTAAGACATATTCCCTTGTATTCATCAATTACATCAGACAATTAAAACAAAATATGTATGCTTCTTATAGAATAAACTGTGAAAGTAATGTTGTGTGTGTTATACTTCTACTGAAAGAGAGGGCTTAGCTGCCAAGAGTTTCAGCTGCCAAGAATCCTGCCAATGGGGCATGAGAATTGCTTAACAGCAGCTTTCGATGTAACAGAGAGTGACACAATAGGCTTACATGAACAAAAGTAGAATTACTTGTGCAACCATTATTTGGTGATGTTTGCAGGGGGGGGGGAAATGCTGAGTGTATTGTTTTGCACTCCAAAAACAACTGATCCGTGCCAATGGATCACAGGCATGGTCACTCAAAATTATCATTTCTGTCAGCGTTCTCTGTAAGTCTTTTTGTGGAGCTAAATTACAAAGATTTAAGAGCATAAGATCACAGATGTTGCCTTGCTAGAGAGTAAGAGCCCATCTCAGACAGCATTGTGCCTCCAATAATTTGCTCCAGTACCATCAGACATAGCCTTAATATCCCTGTCCTATTGGTTGTACACAGCACCTAGTAAATATTCAAAAGATACACTGCATCAAAACATCTATTTCATTGTGTAACTCTTCTCATAGCATCTCCATACCTTTAATGATGGCACACCTCTCTCATATCATCTCAACAAGATGGCACGGTCCACTGTATCAAAGGCAGTAGCCTTTGGATAGACCCAACAGACATGGTCCTTGACTACATTCAGATGCAGACCATTAACTAAAACACCATTAACTAAAATACCTGAAGTTGGTCTGCAACAGCTCTTTCAATCACCTTACCAGAAAGGGCAGATTAGAGACTGGGCAATAGTTGGCTTCTTCATTGTTTTGTAGCAAGGTTTTTTTTTTGGGGGGGGGGGAGATTGGAATAGTAGATAATTGCCTCTTTGGATAGTCTAGGGAAGGCACCATCAGTCAGTGATTGATTTATGATGCACATCAAGAACTCATATTGTCCTTACATGATTTCAGCAGAAGTGGTAGCCTTCACAGATCCCAAGATCTAGTAAATATCCATCAGAATGATCTCTAAATCTTCCAGATGATGTGTTCTTTTGTCTGCACTATGTTACAACCAGCAGTTACTGCTGGCCTTAGTTTAGATCTAACATTAGAACCCACAACCTTATTGTACCAGCAGAATATTTAGAAAATGTTCCAGGCATTGTTATCATCTGGTTTCTTAGGTTCACTAGAATGGCCTAAGGTATTAGGGTGTTTGGCTGAATGGCAAAACAGAAATATCATGAGAATGCTTATTCAGCATGTGGGGACTTCCTTATAATATCCAGCAATAGATATAAGGGCAAATGCGTTTTTTTCACATTCCCACACAAACCAGATTTATAAATTGATATCAAACAGAAATTTAACATTCCAGCTTGTTGGTGTCGGCAGATGACAACATACTGTTTACCCATGAACCTGTAGCCAGACATCATGATGAATTGGAGCTTAATTCAAGATAGCAAGGCTTCAATTGCACTCTAGGCACAATGGGAAGGAAGCAACATGGGAGCAAAAAAGCTCTGTTTAAACCCATCACTGATGAAACTGTTTGCCTAAAAGCAGCCATAGAACCAAGAACTTAGAAGATCCAATGACACGTGGACCAAATCATAATAAACTTCCACTTCAAATCATCTAAAGTCCACTTAAGTACAGCAACTTTTAAACAGAACTTTCAGTAGACACCAGAATGAGAGTATTTTCCTTGCATTTAGGATGTGGAAATGATCTTTCTTTAAAAACGTAGGTAATTTAGTTAAAATAAAGGCTTCTCTGCACTAAGGCAAAAAAATTCATAAACAAAACATTTCCTTGTTGGGGCTCAAGGGAAATATTAAGATTCTTGTAATAAGAGTTATCAGTTTTGTATGTCTTTAATAGTAATAAATGCCCGCATGCCACTAAAGTCCTTTATACAATATCTTTTGTCTTGTCTTTTGCAAAGTACGATAACTTTCTACAACACTTCCAATCAAATTATTTCTACAAGCAATGAAATTCTAAACAGACTTACACCCTTAAGTCAACTGAAGTGAATGGGCTTGTAAGCCTATTTACAATTTACAAGTAAGTCCGTACACCATCTAAGTTCTTTGGAGCATTAGAATATATACAATTTTAAAATACAAGGATTCAGATTTCTAATTCTGCTATCCCAGAAATTCTCGATGGGCTATGTGTCCCAGTTCTAAAAATATTAAAACCAGAGACCAAAGAAATACCAAAGAATACTACGGTATGTTGACAGTATTTATACCCCAATATTTTGATAATTTGGAGGAATGAAGAGATGCAGAATGATTCTTTACTCTACTTAAATGACTAGTAGAATTAAAATCATTCTAAACAGATATGAGAAATTGAGTTTATAATAGGTCTGGATTGAGTTTATAATAGGTCTGAGGAAAAGATGTTAACACTGGGTTGGACCTAAAGTATTGTAAGTGGAGCTCTGCTAATCAAATAGAATTTACACACACACACACACACACACACACATACACACACACACAGCAGCCCACTCAATCCCTCCAATTGTTGCTGCTAGGAAACAGGACACCTCCAGCCATTGCATATGGAGCCAAAGTGGGAGTCTGGAGAGGGAGAAGAATCAGCAAAAAAATGCCTCTCTGACTGGTACAGAGCATATCCACCTGTGGAAAGCGGGTGGTGATTTTTGCCAAAAGTTTAGTTTGGCTCCAATAATTGTCCAGTGAACAGAGAACCTATGTATGAGAAGCAAAGGTAATTGTTTACAACTATACAGACCAAGTTGAAATATACCCCTCCATCATTGTTAGCATTTCAAACATCTTTGAAAGTATAAGCATTGATTTATTAAAAATAAAATAATAAAAGACACAGCTACATATATCATTTGCCATGTTAAAATGTGCAAGAAACCAGAGATTCTCTTATGAAATATACAGATGATATATTCAGTTTCTCATAACCTATTATATGACACCATCCACTGTAAACCAAATTCCACATGCTGTATGAGCGATTAGTCAATTTGCCAAGACTGGATCCTGTAATATAAGATTATGAATGCCTTGCTAACCTCCAGATTTGATGATAATGTGCTATAATGTTCTGAATGATGGGATTGCCATAGCACTGCATTTTCTGAACACCACAAGCACTTCGTAGCCTTGCAGCCTTATGTAAAGTTAAAATCAATATAAGACTTCACTAGTATTTCAGCCATGGTGCATTAAATACAAATCACTCAAATAAAAAAGGCTGTCAGATTTTCAGCTGTGAGTATCAGAAGGCCCACTGATTTGAAAAAGTCTTGTTCGTGACTAAGTGCACCAAGCATTGCCATCCAAGTACCCACTACCATAAAACAGATTTTCCCTCTAGACATTTCAGAACTTGTTTCATAAAACATTAAGAAATTAAGGCACATCAACTTTATACAACAGAAATGAGAGCTGGTACAAAGGATTATGGTAGGTGAAAGGATTTATTTCTGTCATTTACAATGCACAGCACCAAAAAAGAAAGTCAATGGAGAAGGAATCATAGAAACAGACAAACAGCGCATTCCCGAGATTTGGGGCCGAAAGTGCTTAGGAGGCCTGCAAACAGCACTTACGCCTGTGCAAGAGGCCTGGGCGCTGGCATAAGTGGAGTTAGACCAGTAGTGGGAGGCAGTGGAGGGGGAAGGCATGGGCACGCCTGCGCAAAGGCCACGCCAGCGCCCAAGAGGCGCAGAAGCAGCCAGTGGTGGCCGCAGGGGCATTCCCAAGGGCGTTCCGCCAGCTAGGAGGCCTCCTAAGACCCTTTTGGGCCAGGAACACCCACGTTTGCCACAAAAACGTTATGCCAGGTAATTACCTGGTGCAGCCCATTGATCGCCATGCAACCGCTCCAGACCCTTGTCCCTACGCCCCAGCCAAGCATCGCCCATCTCTGACTGGCGCCTGTGGAATCGGACTAGAAGCCTGACAAATGGGGCCAGGTCAGGAAGTGGCAGCACCCCTCCAGGGGAGAGCCCTCGCCGGCAGGAAATTCCCTCATAAGCAGCACTTCAAAGCCACCGCTCACTTGACAGGTAAGCCTCGCATGGGCCAGCATGCTGCCAGTCTGTGCTGGGGGGTGGGGACTTTGTGTATTCTCTCCTCCAACTCTTGAAGTCTCAGGGGACTTTACCTGGGCCAGGAAGAGGGGGTGAAAGGAGAACATGGTATGCTGTGGCAACTGGGGCTCGCCCCCCCATACCACACACATAGGGGTCAGGGAAGCACATTCTGGCCCCACACCAGCAGCTACACCAAGGCCGCTGAGGGGCAGGCTGCAGGGGTGAGTCCCTCTCACCGCCACTGCCCAGCAACATGGTGTGTGGGCGATCAGACACCTCGACCTGGCGAGCCCCTCCATGGCCAGAGAGGTGGCCGCAGGGGGTCACGGCTCTCTCCTTTGCCTCGCAGGGTCAGGAGTCGCCCATCAGAGTCCCCCAGCAGGAGCTCGCGGCCACACCCTCTGGAGGACTAGCATCTGTTTGTGCCTGGTTGGCTCGTCATGTACCCAGTGCATGCTGCCACGAAGCCCCTTTGGAGGCCTCCAGGCTGCGCCATTGCTGTGCCTCGCCCTGCCGCAGTGCTGCGTCTGCAGCCTCAGGAATGCGCTGAAAGTTGCTTTTATTTTTTTCTTCTCACAAATCCACCCCATATTTTCCCTCTTGACAACTACTAGAAGGATTGCAAATGTGAATCATAATGTTCAAACTCTCATTAAATCATCATTTAACATAACTGCTGTATTCCTGCCACAAGATGTAATGATTTCAGACAAGTTATCATTTTCTGTGAAAAGTTTTGTGCTCGTACATTTATAACGGAACTTCATTTTTTAAAAGGCTAGTATTACAACTGATGGTAGTGACCTTAAACTCGCTTATATTATTTAATAAATGCTTTAATGTTTTTATTACAAGGAATGAAGTGAGCTCTGAATCCCCATGCCATCATACCAGGGAGCTCTGAATCCCCATGCCATCATACCAGGGTGGGGGGTGTTCCGGGGGGCAGAGATGCAAGTAGGCAGCTTCCTGACCCTTTTCGGGCCAGGAATGCCCCCCTCTAACAACAGCATTCCTAGCCAGGTTTTTCCTGGCACAGCCTTGCTGTTTTAGATGGGGGAAATGCCCCATTTTCCTCAAAAAAGATTTTTCAAAGGCTTTTTAATTACTTTCAGCAGCCAGGTAATGACTTTGGAAGTGCCGCAGCAGCACCTTGGCCATGCTGTCAGTCTACAAGTATTTGAAGTCCCAAATAACAAATGAATTGGTTTATAGCTGTGATGATTTTGCATATATCTTGGCTAACAAAATCTCTCAGATATAATTTGTTTCACAATTTTTTTCACAAATTATATGGCCCATACCACACCCAATACACTGTTATCTGATTACTAATGCTTTTTGGAACAGACTCATCCACCATAGAGGAACCTGATATGTTATTCCAGATTCCCAGGAAGACAATTTGAAAGCTACTGATGTATAAAATACCTTTTAGTGATGCAGTGATATGGTTTATGAGAACATCATCAGAATATTTCCAAAGCCACTGCCAGTCTACTTCAAACCCCCAATTAGTTTGAACAATACTAAAAATACAGAAGAGAACTGGCATATACAGACATCTCCTTCCAGAATGGTATACTTCCAGCAGTAAACCACCACATGCGTTTGATATTAAGGTATTTTCCCCTTCCTCCGTATGCTCAAAACAGATATGGCTTGGAGGTAGTGTGACATGCAATAAACACTAGGATTTTCAACCTGAATGAAATTTTGTATATATTAGCATAAACTCTAGCCCTCCAAAGACTGAATAAAACATACTGATCAGTAGTGTGAGGATTAATGCTCACCTGTGGTAATGAAACCAGTAAATGACACACTACAACATATTTTTAAATGTTTTTTCAAAGACCCAACATTTTATAGTCCTTCCATAAATTGCTATTACAGGCAAAAGTACATAGTACTTGCCATTCATTACATGCCTGGCTTACTTTGGCATATGATGAAACATACAAATTTCAGTGCCTCAATTGCATTTCCATCTTGTATTCTGTAGGCTTTGTGACTAAGTAAGACATTGTAAATATGTGCTACTGGAGATACAGTTGCTAAATTTCTAATTTTCTCAATGTGATCTACAGCTTTGTTTGCTTAAACATGACTGGTTTCTAGGCTACCTCCTAAAGAACCTTCCTGAGGCAATGTACAAAATAAAACATAATACATCATAAATGTTATGGATTCAAAAACATAGCCAGAGTTTGAAACATGAATTAGTTTAAATTCATACTTAAAAACTTCCCAAGCAAAAAGCAGACTATAACATGAAGGTTTTAAAAAAACAATTCTTTAATTAAAAGCCTTGGTGAACAGAACTGTTTTAGGTATTGGTGAATCAAGGGGAAGGGAATTCTTCAGGCAAGATGCTACAACTGGAAAAAAAAATCCCATCTCTGGTCACCACCTACCTTACCTCTGAAGGCAGGGGCACATAGGTCAGGACTTGTGAGGTAGATCTTAGCTGGCAGGCTGGTCAGTAAGGGAGGAGGCACTCCTTCAATACCATGATCCAAAACCATTTAGAGGATTAAAAGTAAGAAACAGTACTTTGAATTGTGCCCAGAAACAGGCAGCATAGATCTTTCAGTGCAGGGGTGATCTGATCCCTGTATCCTACCTCTGAAAGTAGGCTAGCTGCTGCATTTTGGACCAACTGAAGTTTCCAGATCATTTTCAAAGACATAGTGTACACTATGTGTACCCGTGGCGTAGAGTGGTAAGCTGCAGTACTGCAGTCAAAAGCTCTGCTCACGACCTGAATTCAATCCCAACGGAAACTGGTTTCAGGTAGCCTGCTCAAGGTTGACTCAGCCCTCCATCCTTCCGAGGTCGGTAAAATGAGTACCCAGCTTGCTGGGGGTAAAGGGAAGATGACTGGGGAAGGCACTGGCAAACCACCCCGTAACCAAAGTCTGCCTAGTAAACGTCAGGATGTGATGTCACCCCATGGGTCAGGAATGACCTGGAGCTTGCACAGGGGACCTTTACCTTTTTAGTGTACACTACAGTAATCTAACCGGGATATAATCAGAGTATGGATCACTGTGGCTAGATCATGCTCTCTGAAGAATGGTCATAGCTAGTGTATCAGCCAAAACTGATAAAAGGCTATGTGCAACAGAGAAGACCTGAGCCTCCAGGATCAGGCCAGGAGCCAGCAAAAAAACCCAAACTATGAAACTTAAAAAAAAAAAAACTTAATATTCAGACATAATACAAACAGAAATAAGACGCTCCTTAGCAAATACATTCTAAAACTGCTGGCGTATCACCCCACTTTACAACATCACCTATATCCCTGCAACCCCATGAATCAATGTCCTCCATAATGTCTATCTTTAACAGCCTTGCTCAGATATTGCAAATTGAGGGCTGTGACTTCCTTTGTGGAGTCAATCCATCTCTTGTTGGATCTTCCTCTTTTCCTGCTGCCTTTAACTTTTCCTAGCATGATTGCCTTTTCCAGTGACTCTTGTCTTCCCATAATGTGACCAAAGTACAATAGCCTCAATTTAGTCATTTTAGGATCTAGGGTCAATTCAGGCTTGATTTGATCTATAACCCACTGGTTTTGTTTTGGCAGTCCACAGTATCCATAGCACTCTCCTCCAACACCACCTTTCAAAGGAATCTACTTTCTTCCTATCAACTTACTTCATTGTCCAGCTTTAACACCCATACATAGTAATGGAGAATATGATTGCATGAATTAACTTGATCTTGGTTGCCAGTGACACATCCTTACACTTAAGAATCTTTTCTAGCTCCTTCATGGCTGCCCTTCCCAATCTCAATCTCCTTCTATTGGTATACTTTACCTAAAGTTCATGTACATCCATGCTCTGATAAGAATATGAAGATGTGATTGATTTGCACATGTACTTAGAAGTGAATAGTCTTTTCACATAGTTATATAATACATTTCATATGTGACCTTAGCTCCTTTCTCAGGAAATTAGTTTCTGTTACTATATAAGACTGAGGGAAACTATATGTTGTCAACAGTCTGAAAAGCAGGAATTCAAGAGGCAAATAAAAGTAAAATAAAATAAAACTTGAGAAATCTAACTTGTGACTTTTAAACACTTGAGAGAAACTCTACAAATCAATTACCAACCTATTATCCTACCATGGTTATGATGCTGTCAATTAGAATCTACTAATTATGGTAGGCAACTCCATTGCAAATAGCAAATTATCTATTTCAGCCTTCAAGCATTAAGAATGAATGACAGAAAAGCCCCACTCTCTAAAACAAGAAAATATTCGATGAAAAAGCACAGCCAAATTGAAAAGCTGCTGGATCACCCTAGACAAAAGCTCCACAGTTTTGTGTGTAGTTTGAAGCAGCAATAAAGTATCATCTAATTCATGAAATAAAGCCAGCATAAAATCTGGAATGCTAAATACAGAATGACAAGTTGTGCATTATAATGCACTATTTTGATTACTTCTTGTCTGTTATTTTAAAAATGAATAGCAACCAACACAAAGTGGTTTTGACTCTCACTTGATAATATAAGCCAACACAGTCAACAATAATGCAGAAGATACTGAAACAGAATTTTTTAGCAAGTTACAGCACAATCCTAAACAGAGTAACCTTTCTAAGCCCACTGGTTTCAATGGATTTAGAAGAAGGTAACTGGTAAGGACTGCACTGCCATACTCCAAAATGCTACTCCTTACAAGCAAGAAAGTTACGAGTATTGCTCTTTTCTATTTGCTTAGTTGTAAAGGGAAGAAAACTTGTGCTTTTGTCAGTTTCCTTCTACATAACAAATAAAACAAGGTACTTGAGAAAACATTAGTAATGAAACTGTTACATATATCCTTACTTTGCCTGAACAAACATATATCCTTACTTTGCCTGAACAAACACTCAACAAGTATGGCTATGGTACAAAGGAAAATCTATGGATGTTGCAGATGTTACAGTCTCGGTTCATAACATTTTGGCCCTGTAGCTTAAAGTAGTCAGCAAATATAAGCAAGTCCCCACAAAGGGTAGGATACTGTGTGTGTGTGTGTGTGTGTGTAAAGTGCCATCAAGTCGCAGCTGACTCATGGTGACCCCTTTTGGGGGTTTTCATGGCAAGAGACTAACAGAGGTGGTTTACCAGTGCCTTCCTCTGCACAGCAACCTTGGTATTCCTTGGTGATCTCCCTTCCAAATACTAACCAGGGCTGACCCTGCTTAGCTTCTGAGATCTGACGAGATCAGGCTAGCCTGGGCCATCCAGGTCAGGGCACTTTGTACTAATGGATAATCCCACACAGAGTTCCCCTGTATATACAAATTTCTCAGTGTTAAACAAACTACTGGTAAGAAAATCAAAGAATGGCATACCAAAAAGGTGATTAAAATTAAGAAATGACATGCTTTTATATATTCTGTGTACTGCATTCATATTTAAGGTATTTTGGTCACCTTGCCTGAAAAAGAATATTTTTTAAAATACCAAAAAATAAAAATGAAAAGGGAAAATCAGAAAAAAGAAAGCAAATAAAATGGAAGGAGAAAAAATATGGTATTATAGACAGTCAAGAGAGAATATGCATGGCTAATATTTGGAATTCACTGTCACAAGTGGTCATGACCTAGCTAACATTCTGTTCTAGAATGAATATAGCAATTCTAGAATGACTGATTTTAGAATTAACATGACTTCGACCTGGATAGCCCAGGCTAGCCTGATCTTGTCAAATCTCAGAAACTAAGCAGGGCCGATCCTGGCAAGTACGTGGATGGAAGACCTCAAAGGAAAACCAGTGTAATAACAAAGAAGCAGCCAATGACAAACCACTTATGAATGTCTTTTGCTTTGAAAACCATATGGGGTCACCATAAGTCAGCTGTGACTAGACAGCAAAAAAAAAAAAAAAGGCTGAACATAAAACTTTAATCAGTATTTCATTTCTGATGGGTTTAACCCTTGAAGCAGTTAAGATGTAAAAGTCCCCTAAAAATATTTAAAAAGATGTAGTAAACAGGACCAACAGATTTTCATATATTTGTTCTCAGACATGAGTCACACAGAAAGGCAGTTTTTATATCGGAAACTAGCCAAGAGGTGGTTCATTACAAAAGAAAAATGCAACATAACATCTTACTCTACTTAAAAAAAAAGCCAAACAAAACTGTACTTCAATTAACAACCTGGATAGCTTTATGATGCTAATTAAAATTGATTTGGCAAATGCAAGAACATAGTTTGGAAGAATGAACTCTTTGTTCCTTTATTTAGTCTGCCTAACCTCTCAAAGCATTTAGTTCTAATTAGATAGAACCAGAGAATTGAACTGGCATGAAGAGTCATTGACATTTCATTAATGTCTGGTGTTCCATTAAACTATAGAAGAAACCCAAAGTAATAGCACTTCGGCCATACCTTCCTTGCACATTTAAATGAGTTATTACATGCAGTTAAAACATGTTTTCTAAAAAGGATGCCAAGTCTATGGAGAAAGTAGAAAAATCTTCAGATTCTGAACATTGTTTAATGAAGAAGCATGAGCATTTCTCTGCACCTGAAATAAATTTGACCACCACAAATATATACTCGAATATAATATACTATTATGTCTGTATTTCCCCAAATCAATTCATAATAAGAGCTCTTACAATATATAAAGCTAGTAAAGACATGAAATAATTTGAATTATAAATAGTAATATTGTCAAAGGCTTTCACGGTCAGAGTTCATTGGTTCTTGTAGGTTATCCGGGTTGTGTAACCGTGGTCTTGGAATTTTCTTTCCTGACGTTTCGCCAGCAACTGTGGCAGGCATCTTCAGAGTAGTAACACTGAAGGACAGTGTCTCTCAGTGTCAAGGGTGTAGGAAGAGTAATATATAGTCAGAAAGGGTTGGGTTTGAGCTGAGTATTGTCCTGCAAAAGTATTGTCCTGTAAGTATCAAGATAATGTGCTAATGAGGGTATGGTATGTTAATATGGAACCATTGTATCCTGAAGTGATCTGTTAATGTGTGTAATCCAAAGCTAATCTGTATGGCTATTGTTGAATGTTGTCTTTGTCTGGAGGTTTTTCAGGGCAGGAAGCCAAGCCTTATTCATTCTTAAACTCTCCTCTTTTCTGTTAAAGTTGTGCTGATGTTTATGAATTTCAATGGCTTCTCTGTGCAATCTGACAAAATAGTTGGTAGAATTGTCCAGTCTTTCAGTGTCTTGGAATAAGACCCTGTGTCCTGTTTGTGTCAGTCCATGTTCAGCCACTGCTGATTTCTCAGGTTGGCCAAGTCTGCAGTATCTTTCATGTTCTTTTATCCTTGTTTGTATGCTGCGTTTTGTGGTCCCGATGTAAACTTCTCCACAGCTGCAAGGTATACGATATACTCCTGCAGAGGTGAGGGGGTCTCTTTTGTCTTTTGCTGATCGTAGCATTTGTTGTATTTTCTTGGTGGGTTTAAACACTGTTTGTAGGTTATGTTTTTTCAAAAGTTTCTCCATCCTATCAGTGACTCCTTTAATAAATGGCAAGAATACCTTTCCTATGGGAGACTGTTTTTCTTGAGTTTTCTGATTTTTGTTTGGTTTAATGGCCCTTCTGATTTCATTCTTGGAGTAGCCGTTTGCTAGCAGTGCGTGATTTAGATGATTAGTTTCTTCCTTGAGAAACTGTGGTTCACAGATCCGTCTTGCACGGTCCATTAATGTTTTGATTATTCCTCTTTTCTGTCGGGGGTGGTGGTTGGAGTTTTTGTGTAAGTAGCGATCTGTGTGAGTTGGTTTCCGGTAGACCTTGTGACCTAACTGAAGGTTTGTTTTACGGATGACAAGGGTATCAAGAAATGGGAGTTTACCCTCAATTTCCTTTTCCATGGTAAACTGAATGTTTGGATGGATATTATTAAGATGGTTTAGAAAGTCCATTAATTTTTCTTCACCATGGCTCCAAATGGTAAATGTATCATCTACGAACCTGAACCAGACTGTAGGTTTGTAAGGTGCTGATTCTAATGCTGTCTTTTCAAAATATTCCATGTAAAATATTCCATGTAAAACATCAGCACAACTTTAACAGAAAAGAGGAGAGTTTAAGAATGAATAAGGCTTGGCTTCCTGCCCTGAAAAACCTCCAGACAAAGACAACATTCAACAATAGCCATACAGATTAGTTTTGGATTACACACATTAACAGATCACTTCAGGATACAATGGTTCCATATTAACATACCATATCCTCATTAGCACATTATCTTGATACTTACAGGACAATACTTTTGCAGGACAATACTCAGCTCAAACCCAACCCTTTCTGACTATATATTACTCTTCCTACACCCTTGACACTGAGAGACACTGTCCTTCAGTGTTACTACTCTGAAGATGCCTGCCACAGTTGCTGGCGAAACGTCAGGAAAGAAAATTCCAAGACCACGGTTACACAACCCGGATAACCTACAAGAACCTATAAATAGTAACATTATACTGTGCCGATTAAGAACTTTTGTTTCATTCCTTTCCAGGAGCCATGAAGAAGAAGAAGAGTTGGTTTTTATATGCTGACTTTCTCTACCACTTAAAGAAGAATCAAACCGGCTTACACTCACCTTCCCTTCCCCTGCACACAACAGACACCCTGTGAGGTAGGTGAGGCTAAGACAGTGTGACTAGCCCAAGGCCACCCAGCTGGCTTCATGTGTGGGAGTGGGGAAATAAATCCAGCTCACCAGATTAGCCTCCGCCACTCATGTGGAGGAGTGGGGAATCAAACCCAGTACTCCAGATGAGTCCACTGCTCCAAACCATCACTCTTAACCACTACACCCCGCTGGTGCACAAATGCTGCACAGGAACCTAAAGGTGAGATATATGTCAACTCTATAGTAAAAGCCTAGACAGCAGTAGGGGTTTGCATTTTTAAAAAAAATCAGACTCGGTTTATTAAACCTGAAAATTTTCAATATTTCCAAAAAAAGCCAAATCTTCAGGCTGGTATGGGGTTTTCCAGCTTCAAAGGACAAAAAAAAAATCCATCTTTTTTCAGATTCAACTTTTTTGGGTGCCATTAAAGGGTGCCTTTTTCAGCCAAAAAAAAAAAAAAAGACAAAGAGGTATTTTTTTCTGGTTTAGCAAAGTCAAAGGAATACCCCTAGACAGCAGTCCTGAGCAAGTCTATGTAGAATCCTACTCAGGTCTATCCAATGGAGTTTACTTATAGGAAAGTATAGGATTGCACTGCTAGACTTGATTAGAGCATGCTAATCAAATTTGTAGATGACACTAAGTTTGGAGGGGTAGTTAATACCCCGTAGGGTAGGGTCAGAGTTCAGAATGACCTTGATAGACTGGAGAGCTGGGCCATAAGTAATAAAATGGATTTCAATAGGGAGAAGTGTAAGGTTCTTCACCTAGGCAGAAACAACATAAGGCACAGGTACAGGATGGGAGAGAGTTGGCTTGACAACAGTACATGTGAAAGATCTGGGAGTCTTAGCTGACCACAAACTGAACATGAGTCAACAATGTGTTATGGTGGCTAAGAAGGCCAATGCAATTCTGGGCTGCATCAATAGGAGTATTGAGGGAACTAGCTTGTTCTCTGTTGCTCCAGAGACTAGGACATGGAGTAATGGATTTAAACTAATAGAAAAGTGATTCCACCTAAACATTAGGAAAAACTTCCTGACGGTGAGGGCTGTTCGATGGTGGAATGCACTGCCTCGGAGGGTGGTGGAGTCCCTGTCTTTGGAGGTCTTTAAGCAGAGGCTGGATGGCCATCTGTCGGGAGTGCTTTGAGTGTGGGATCCTGCATTGTGGGGGGGAGGGTTGGGGTCACTGGGGATGTGGGGGGGGGAGGTAGTTGTTAGTTTCCTGCATTGGGCAGGGGGTTGGACTAGATGACCCAGGTGGTCCCTTCCAACTCTATGATTCTATGATTGAGATATTACCCTTTTTCTTCCATCTACCGTGTGTTGTGTGTTGAATTGCTAAATTCCCAGGCTATTTTAAACAATCTCAACCCTACAACACACTCTGCTTTTCAACACACATCATTTAACTTTTAAATAACATCTGATAGAATATCTTGAGCCGTCTATAACCGGATTTCTCATTTTAGAACTTCAGAAGAGAAGTAACACTTGTAATCAGTTTCACTGCATCACAGGTACTTACTTTGACAAAAAAACCTCCATCTACGGGTACATAGTTTACTCTGCTAAGGAGAATGCTGTAGTCAATGTAATATGCAGGTTAATCCTCAGGAAGGAAAAGGCAAGTGCAGGATGGGAATGAATAGCAATAATGAACGGTGCATACTGCCTTATGATAGGAAGTTGGAATAAGTAATTTTCAAGTATCATGCAGACCTGTTACTCCACAATTTTCCCTCCTTTACAATTGGTGTGGATTCCTATTTTAACAATTCTTACACAGCTGGCTAGAAATTCACATGTGTCGGTGAAATCAATGTAGTGAAAACTATGTAGTTTGAATAATGGGATTAAAGTGACCTTTTGCAGGACACTGAGAATTTATACAGTGATTTCTAAGCAAAACCCTTTGCATATATTAACAAATGCATATTTAATTGTAAACTACACGAGAGAGTTGGCTTCCTTCACAGGGAGGTGAGATGATATCCTTTAATACAACTTTCTCGAGGGCTTTAAAAATCCTAATGAGTTAACACTCAACATTAACTCAATTCTTTATTCAGGGATAACATTATGTTGAGATATTTTTTCCATCTTATGACTGCTAATAAAAATCTTCACAGGAACATTAGTTTTTCACCTCTGTTAAGTCTTTCATTTGGAATAAGGAATAAAATCTGGAAATTAAAATCCTTGATGTCCTTTAGAAAAATTCCTAGTAAAAATATTAAACATCAATTAGACAAGCTTTTCAGTTGAAGTTACTAATGAAACAATGAAGTTATCAGTTAAGTTTCAAATGGATATTTTCTTAATATAAAAGTTAATACATTTATTAATAAATTGTCCCACAGCTAACATTTTGGAAATACGGCAGATCCTTTTAATAGAGCCAATATGGTGCAGTGAACACAAGGTTACCCTAGTTTAACACCCCTGGCCCCACCTGTTGACTATTACGTAATGCAGACCTTGACAAACAGCAGCCAGGTAAATGCCATGCCCATCTTTACATAGGTGGTCTCCATCATTTCTATACAGATGCAGCGTGTTATGGTGGAGGGAGGGATGGGGTATAAAAGCACCTCCCATCTGCAATACTGCCTTTCTAATGCCCATACTGGCATTACAGTGAGCCTTCTCAATGGCCAGAAATTTAAAGGCACCTCTTAAGACCCACCTCTAGAGGAGCCCCAACCAAATCAGTAACATTCCAGGGCAGTCTTCCTGAATTCTTCTGAGGTCCATAAGCATTATTATTACTAATGCAGCATCATTGGTGTGTATTAAATCAATCTCACCTTATAGGAATAAGAAGCACAAACACACCCTGCATGCTACCTGGAGCTTCTTGAAGCAAGGATGAGTTACAAAATGCGATGGAAAACACTACCAGCCACAGTAACAATAATCACTAAACGTACTCTTGCTAGGTGTTCCCGGAAGTGTCAAACAAGAGAAAAATCAGTTTCAGTGCCAAAACTGATTCTCACATATAAGTCTCTGATCACAGGGTTCCCTCCCTCAGCTACCTCAGCACTTCAAAAGGGAAGCATCCAGACACAAGCAGTAGGGCTGTCAAAAGAAAAAAAATTCGGTACAGTTCGGATTCGGCCGAATTTGGCCCTTGTGGGTTCGGTACGTGCCGAAGTCCGAACTCCCCCACTTCGGATCCGTTCAATTCGGCGGGAATTCAAAGTTCGGGAAAAAAATTCGGCCGAATAAAGCCATTAAAAACACAACCGCGCATTTCCGCGGCTCTGGGGGGGGGGCATTTTTGGGCTTAGAGGTCCCAAACTTTCAGCAGAGCTTCAAAGGACGTATATTGAAAGACTCCCCAAGTTTTGTAAAGATTGGGTCAGGGGGGGCTGAGATATGGGCCCTGAAAGGGGTCCCCCCCACCCTTAATGTGGATCTCTCCGCAGAGCTTGCCGCCCACGCACAAAGCTCCCGGCCCGACAAACAGCTGATGAGAGCAAGGGCGGGGCAGGTGCTAAGAACTTTGCAAAGCAACACAACTGCAGAGCAACCCCTTTGCAAATATGCAAAGGGCGGGGCAGGTGTGAAGAATTTTGCAAAACAATACAACTGCAAAGCAACACAAGCACGCAATGCAAAACCTTTGCAACAGTGCATAGCAACACCTGACACCTGGGAGTTTGCATACCATGGAAAGGGACAGAGGCAGCTAGCTATGCATAATGAGCAGGAGGGGGTGGAATGTCTCCTTTTGCATTGGACTTGGGACCAGGAAGATGCATTCTTTAAGTCACCATTTGAAAACCAGTTTTGAGCAAGCATCAATAACCTAACTGATCTTATGAATGAGGAAAAACCTGAAGAATAAAAATGAAGCCCCCCCTCCAACCAGGGAGAGAGAGACTGGAGGGGGAACACACACCCCAGGCAGAACCGGCAAAAGCCCCCTTTGGCTTCCCCCCACCCACCCACAGAAACTGCTCCCTCCCCCCACACACACACAGACTCTGCTTTCCCCCACACACACACACACAGAAAAGAAAAAATATAGATTAAAGCCCCCAAAGGGGTCTTACTGTGGCTGTCTTCTGTTCCAGCAGGAGGGGCTGGGAGGCTGGGTAATCCAATATGATTCCATTTGTATCCAATATAAGATCCATATGTATGCATCTCTCGAGGGTGATCCATTCATCCCAATAGGGGAAAGGGGAAAGCCCATATCTCGGGGGGCCCTGACCCAATGTTTACAAAACTTGGGTGGTCTCTTAAAAAGCCTTGACTGAAGCTCCGCCGAAAGTCTGGGATCGGCACACCCAAAAATGCGCCCCCTGCAGCCATGGAAAGAGAAAAGGGGGGAGCCAATATTTCAGCCCCCACTGAACCCATCTTTACAAAACTTGGGTGGTCTCTTAAGAGGGATTCTCTGAAGCTATGACAAAAGTTTGGGGGCTGAACCCCCAAAAAAGCGCCCCCTGCAGCCACGAAAATGGAAAAGGGGGGAGAGGAAAAAGGGGTGGAGCCCATATCTCGGGGGCCCCTGACCCAATGTTTACAAAACTTGGGGAGTATCTTAAGAAGCCTAGTCTGATGCTCCGCTGAAAGTTTGGGGTCGGCACACCCAAAAATGCGCCCTCTGCAGCCATGGAAAGAAAAAAGGGGGGGAGCCCATATCTCGGGACCCCCTGACCCAATGTTTACAAAACTTGGGTGGTCTCTTAAAAAAACCTGTCTGAATATCCCCTGAAAGTTTGGGGTCGGTACCCCAAAAAATGCGCCCCCTGCAGCCACGGAAAGGAGCGAATGTGCACAAGCACCCCCTCACACACACATGAGGATTTCCCTCTCTCTCTCTCTTTCCCCGGCCGGCCGCACATCAGCTGATTCCTCCAGCACTCAATCCTGACTGATTGGCCAGAAGAAGACCCAGCTTGGCCACCGATTGGCCGGGGGAGGAGAATGCTGCTTACTGACGGTTATGCTGCTTACTGACCGCCGAATTGGCCGAATTTATTCGCCGAACTCCCGAACTCGCTGAATTCGGCCCCCCCGGTTGCCCGCCAGTTTTGAGTTCGGATCCGTCCGAACTAAAAACCGCCGAATCAAGGGAAATTTGGCTGATTTTCAGTTCGGGCCGAACCGAATTGACAGCCCTAACAAGCAGCATGAATTTCACTGTTTAACTGTGTCCTGGATGACTTTGGTCAGGACTTATTCAGATACAGGTGAGCACTTAAGAAGCCCTAGGCAACTAGTTAGCTTTCCTGTATCAGATCATTTAATTCCTGGTAAGAGGTATACCTCAACAATGTTTCTGGTTCATTATGGTACACAAGTGATAACTATTAGAGAATATTGCTTCTATGTTATACTTTATTACAGCATATTTTACATCTTTAAAATTGACTATTGCAACAAAATATATACCATCCATTATTGCTCTATAGATAATTAAAGGAGAGTAACTACATGAGTCCATAAAAGTACCTTACCAAAAGATAAGCAGGTTACAAGCAAGTGACACATTCTTGGCTAACTAATTATGTTGTAACTTCAAACACCATACAAAGTTATTTTGGATTTCTTCATAAAATTTATCTTTAAAATAAATTTCCTTCTTGCTATTTTTATCATAAAATGTACTTAAAAATAGTGATTACAAGTTTCTCATACATATGAATATGTGTTGCCCTTCTCCAAGACTATTCTATTCTGGTCCTTTAAACTCCCTTTTTGGTACATTTAGCTGAAAGGCTAGGCCAGATCTGTTTCTGGTGTGCAGAAATATCCTCCATGATCTTTTTGCTCAACTCCAACAGCTGTTTCCCTATATTCCTGTCCATATCCATGACAAATGTTATACAACTAACCAAGATGCAGACCATGTATTTTCACCTTCAAAAGTACAGATACATTGGGCCTTGTTTGTGTGTGTGTGTGTGTGTGTCAAGTGCCATCGCAGCTGACTTATGGCAACCCCAGCAAGGGGCTTTCAAGGCAAGTAATAAGCAGAGGTGGTTTGTCATTGCCTTCCTCTGCACAGCTTTCCCTGGTGGTCTCTCTTCCAAGTATTGACCCTGCTTTGCTTCTGAGATCTGAAGAAATTGCTTCCTTTCCTCATTGGGCTCTAGTGGGTCACAATACATGAATGGACGGCTGGTTTCCCTGTAGCAGGACTCAAATAATGTCAGCCTGCTCAGAACACAAACACATGCCAATTCCACTAAGAATTTCAATTCCTGTAGCTAAGTTCTGCATTTTGTTGGACATTATTGGCTGCAATGGGAAAGAGGGAGTGAGAAAGTCACATTTGCTACATGTAAAAACCAATAAAGATCAAATATGAGCTAGGAGTATTACAATGCACAAATCAGAGATGTAACATACATCATAGACAATCCAATATATGAGAATTTGTTTTGGTGCAGCTTCAAAAGAAATATACATGCTGTGCTTCATACATGACAAGTATACATTAAAAAAAACCTGTAGAAAAATGTACTTCATGCTTGTTTGAAAGCTCTTTGTTAGAGGAATACCTATTACCCGTAATTAAATTTGTCTTCATCTACTTAATGTAGCTTATCAGATAAACACAGAACCAGCTGCAACTTCCCTTATATTTGAAGGTAAATTCATGCCATTCCAAATAGAAAGTCACAGTTTTGCTGTATCTCCAGATAGATTTAAAAGGTCAAAAAGCTCATCTCTCCTGTTGAGATCATCTCTCTTAACAAGTCATCTGAGATCCAGACATTTCATTTCCTTTTGCAAGGAGTTAACTTCACAGTTACTATAAATTATTCCAATGTTGCCAACCTCAGATTGGGAATTATATTATACTAATGATCCAGTACATACACTGTCTCCCAATAGCCTTTCAGTTAACACAAAATGTTGTTCATTAAAAAGCTGGTATAATTACAATGAAAACCACATACAATGTGTACAATGTTATATACTCCATTCATATTTACCAACTAAAAACCAATCTCTCTATATCTGTCAAAGCATTATCAAATCCATATGTTTGTTCAAAATATCATAAATATGATTAACTCTTTCTAGAGGAAGTAGCATTATCTAAACTCTAGATTCCGTTGCTTGAATGTAGTTCGGACTTCCCATGCTTCTAATGTACATATCGAAGAGACTACCGTTTCCCTATGCATCATTCTCTGTACTGTAGGGATACACACTAATTCAGACCAAAAATTCAGGACCCCGGTTAAGTGGATAGTTATCACGTGGAAGAGAGAACCAAGACTATAGCAGACCTATCAATATGCAAGTGAGGTACAGCCCAATCTGCCTCAACTTCAGGCAGAGATAAACTTGTTCTGCAGACTGGTAAATGATGTACTAATTAAGTCATCTGAAGTTCACATACAAATTACAGTTGAGTCCAATAATAAAAATATTTTGGGGTACAACATTTTTATGTGGGGTTGTCTTACATTCAGGGTCATCTTCTTTTCCAGTAAATTTGGGAAAGTATTCCATTTTGCCATTTGTTACACTACTAAATACATACACCATCCATGCTTAGAACAGAATGCAGAGGTATGTTACGAACCATACTTCCAGCAAATGCAACTTTTAAGGGGGGGGGAGATTTGAGGGGGGTTTTTATTCTAGTTTTAACTAGTTTTTTAAAAACAATTATTGTAAGCCGCCTAAAGCTACAAGAAAAGATGTGATATAAATGTTTTCATAAATAAAGTTACTGTTAGTATTAGATTATCTTAACCTTCTCTTGGGAGCATACCAGGAGAGGCATCCCACAGATACGAAGGTCCCAGACCGTGTAAGGCTTTAAAGGTCATAACCAGCACCTTAAACCTTTAGATGTTATCCACCCTGAGCCAGCTTGCGGGGGGGGGGGGGATTATAAATATGAAAAATAAATAAACAAAATGGATGTAATATATTCTTCAAATGTGAAGCCTGCTTCAGCCATATATACCCTGGCTAGGTTTATGAGCTGGGGCCCTGGATCTGCACCCCAAAGTCCATTCCTGGCACCACTGCTTTGAACAGACTTTGAACATTCTCCTAGTCACATGAAATGCTCAGGGATAAATGGTTCCATTCAGCTCAGAGTACATCTATAGGCACCACTTTATGCCAAGCTTTAGCCATGCATGGGTGTGTGTTACTGTGATGGACAGCTGAATACTAATGAATTTTCCTGGTCATGGAATAGTTGATTGACAGGGGGTTCAAACAGAATTCTAAGGTTGGTAGAGAGACAGACAGTTGGGAAATGACAGTTGGAGAGTGACAGTTAGAGGGAATTAGAGGCTGCTAGACAGAGTGAAAAGAACACAGTAGTGTAGGATCCCGTGTGAGGGAAGTAAACTGAGTATCCATCCCTAAGGGAAATAGCTCCAAAGTAATAAGGAGTGATCCCTGACCAGTTTTAAGGAAGAAACTGGGAAACTGTGTGTTTTGTTCCTGTCTCCACCAACATTAAAAATATTGCACAGTATCTCCCCAGAGACAGTCACCTGCTG
Organism: Euleptes europaea; assembly: GCF_029931775.1. Classification (NCBI taxonomy): domain Eukaryota; kingdom Metazoa; phylum Chordata; class Lepidosauria; order Squamata; family Sphaerodactylidae; genus Euleptes; species Euleptes europaea. The sequence continues at coordinate 41,458,774 of NC_079316.1, forward strand.
CCAATATATTCCAGATGCTATTAACATCTTTGCATATGTGCAGGTGCTGTTACTGCAACCATATTGGTTGTTCTTTTTATGAATTTACTACCGTATATATTCGCGTATAAGCCGAGTTTTTCAGCCCAAAAAAAGGGCTGAAAAAGCCGGCCTCGGCTTATACGCGGGTCAATACGGTAGAGGGGGGAGGGAGGAAGGAGGAGGGAGGGGGGAACTTACCGCCGCCGCCGGGCCCGCGTTGTTTTCTGCCGCCGGGAGTGGCCTCCTGCGGCTGCAGGGAGGCTGCCCCGGCCTCCAGCCGGCCATGCCACCGCTTCCTGGGGCCGGGAGCGGCCTGGGGCGGCCTCCTGCGGCTGCAGGGAGGCTGCCCCGGCCCCCGGCCGGCCGCGCCGCCGCTTCCCGCGGCTGGGAGCGGCCTGGGGCGGCCTCCTGTGGCTGCACGGAGGCTGCCCAGGCCCCTGCCCGGCCGCGCCGCCACTTCCTGGGGCCGGGAGCGGCCTGGGGCAGCCTCCTGCGGCTGCAGGAAAGCTGCCCCACCCCCGCCCGGCCGCACCGCCGCTTCCTGGGGCCGGGAGCGGCCTGGGGCGGCCTCCTGCGGCTGCAGGAAGGCTGCCCTGCCCGGCCACGCCGTCGCTTCCTGGGGCCGAGAGCGCCTGGGGCGGCCTCCTGCGGCTGCACGGAGGCTGCCCCGCCCCCGCCCAGCTGCGGCGTCGCTTCCTGGGGCCGAGAGCGGCCTGGGGCGGCCTCCTGCGGCTGCAGGAAGGCTGCCCCGCCCCCGCCCGGCCGCGCCGCCACTTCTTGGGGCCGAAAGCGGCCTGGGGCGGCCTCCTGCGGCTGCAGGGAGGCTGCCCCGGCCCCCGCCCAGCCGCGCTGCCGCTTCCTGGGGCCGGGAGCGGCCTGGGGCGGCCTCCTGCGGCTGCAGGGAGGCTGCCCCGGCCCCCGCCCGGCTGCGCCGCCGCTTCCTGGGGCCGAGAGCGGCCTGGGGCGGCCTCCTGCCCCGGCCCCTGCCGGGTGCACCACCGCCGCCACCAGGCCCCCACCGCTTGCTCCCGGGAGCCCGGTCAGGTAAGTCTGCGGGGGGGGGGGAGGGGTTACAAGCCGACCCTCGGCTTATACGCGGGTATATACGGTATATTATGTTTCACATTATATGTAATCCAGTCTTTCATCAAACTTTCAAGGTGGTTCTGAATATCTTAAATAATTTCCCATACCTGTCCCCAGACTACCCAAATGAAATATGAATAGCCTCAGTATTTACGGAACTGCTCTCAGTTCCTGAAGGATGTTAGTATATCATTCTTACCAAATATCACAAGTGCAATGTTCATAAAAATAAAAGCTAACCAAACAGCATGCGAATTTCTGCTCTTTAGAAGTTCAGACATAGAAAACTGGCAAGGAAGTAAATGCCACTGCTGAATCATAAAAGAGAATCCAAGTACCACATTTTCATTCAGTGAAGTAACAGATGGGGCTTCTGCTATAAAATCTGCAGCTACCGAATTCTTGAAGCCAAGATTCCATAAGTTATAACCTATTTCCACCAATTCATAATCAGTTGACTTCACAATCTTACAATCAGATTCAGTTTCATGATGCTGTCCAAGTATCTATATATCTAATAAACACATGGGGGCTCCATCTGTGGATACTTATATCCGCTGATTGAGACCACATGGGGAGAAGTGAGATTTTAATGTAAACTAGGGGGACCTCCCAAGGTTGCAGAAAAATCTTAACTCCCTAATAAAAAGGTGCGGGGGGTTAATAAATCCCAAAACGCAGCACTGCAGCAGTGGGGGAGAAGAATAGGATGGGAAAAGCAGCACTGAAGATGCTGCATATTAGAGAATTCCTCCCCCCACCGCCTTCACTGCTTCTATCCACAGTCTGGCAGGTTAGAAGCCAGCAGGGAAGTTTTAAAAGGGCAGTCAAGCCATCGGCTACAGAGGCTAAGGTGAAAAGGCGTCTTCTCTCCCACTCACAAGTTCTGTTGTTTCCTGGCTTAGCTGTCCCTTTAAAAACTTTCCCACCAGCTTTTAACAGGCCAAACTGTGGAGAGAAGCAAAGCTGGAGATGGGGTGGGAAGGATTCCTTGCTCCCACATATCCATCTCCAGTGCCGTTTCCTCCCACAGTCTGGACAGTTAAAAACCAGGAGAAAGTTTTAAAAGGACAGCTGAGATGGCAATTACAGAACATTGAAAGTGGAAGAAAAGGATCCTTCTCACCCCAGCCTCTGTAACTGCTGGCTCAGCTGTCCCTTTAACAACTCTCCCATTGGCTTCTAACCCACCAGATTGTGAAGCAGCACTGGAGGTGGGGGGGGTGAGGATTCTTCAGGGGAAGAAATAGAGAGGGAGTAGACTGATAGAGAAGGGGCAGACTAATGGAAAGGGGAAGAAAGGGGAGGAAGAGACTGGGGTAGGTTGACAGATAAGGTGAAGGGAAAAATGGGGGATGGAAGTAGGAAGGGGGAAGGAAATAGGGTAAAAAGAGAGAAGGAAGCAAAGGGGGAAGGCATGCACTCTCTCTGCAAGTTTCTTGTGGGTCCTCACGTGTTAATTCTATTTTTCAAAGTACTTTTCTCACCCTCCTTATCAGCTGCCCTGTGTTTCATATCAAGCTTGCAGCTTGTTGGGAGGCCTAGGGAAAAATAAAAAATCCCACTGCACTTGCAAAATTCACCATACAGGGCTCTAGTGGAATACTCAGGCATTCAACAAGGTCACAGTATCCATAGAACAGACCAATTGCCATTAACAGCACTATTAACTATCAAACTACACTGCGAACCCAAGAAGCGTAAAAGCAGAATTCTCAGTTTCTGGGCCCTCCCTCTACAGGTACCATGCCCAAGGAAAGCCTTTACATGTCAGAAGAAAAAGAGTTGGTTTTTATATGCCGACTTTCTCTAACACTTAGGGAAGAATCAAACTGCCTTACAATCACCTTCCCTTCCCCTCCCCACAACAGACACGCTGTGAGATAGGTAAGGCTGAGAGAGCTCTAAGAGAACTGTGACTAGCCCAAGGTCACTCAGCTGGCTTCATGTGTAGAAGTGGGGAAACCAACCCAGTTCCCCAGATCAGAGTCTGCAGCTCATGTGTAGGAGTGGGGAATCAAACCCAGTTCTTCAGATTAGTCCACTGCTCCTAACCACCGCTCTTAACCACACCACGCTAGCATCCATTATTTATTTTTTAAAATTAAACATACATTTCCTGATCTTGAAAGATCTGCATTTAACAAAAGCAATAGAGCCATGTATAACATTATTTCATGACACTTGCATTAAAGCACTCATAAGTAAAGCTTTGTTGATTAAGCAATCAGTTAATATTGAATGTCACTAAAGTCTCATTATCTCCCCAAGTTGTCAAGACTGGATCAATTCTCATCCATCAACCTGAAAGACTACGCTAAACTTCAGCATCCAGATTCATGCTACTGATACTGTAATTAAGCAACAACCTTAATGATGTAATCAGCCAAACTAATGCTGGAAGCAAGGCTTGTAACTGAAGAACTCTGATGAGGTCTTCCTTAGCTCTATGAAAACTGCTGCAACTGAATCTGTGCCACTCCTTCTAAACACAGTCCCTAGTAGAAAAACAAAGAAAAGCAACATAGATCTTTTTTACAAATTGCATAGCTTTAAAACATTAAACAATATTTAACCGAGATGATATTTACACATTTAACCAAGATATGATAACTAGAGATATCCTGGATCTTAAAGTTAATAGCTTTACTATGAATACCTGTAGCTACAGTATGCCTGTCCCCAAATGCCACTGCTCTACTTAAGATTCATGGGAATGAGAACCTCAAGAAATTCCACCATTAATATGAGCCTAGATGAGTTAATGTATTGTCTGAATTACTGTTCTGTCTTCTCATTGTATAATCTGTATTGTCAATGCAATAAGACAATTACTGTATTGTTTTATCATTCTATAATCTGCCTTAATGAGCCTCAGGGAGAAAGGTGGATTATAAATGAAATGAAATAAATAAATGCAA